>NC_080835.1:103203294-108003294 GCF_030435755.1 Ochotona princeps | reverse complement strand
CTAATTTTTAAAAGTCGACCAAAAAGTAAGAAAAAAGAAAGAAATGTCTGTGTGTATCATATCCCTAAAGAACTTTGTTTAACACTTTTGCCATACCAATGGTTAAGAATGTGATACTACTATAGTTTTCATGATCTGGGGTAACTTTATAAGTTACTATGAATGGGTGAGATGGTCATTTTTCAATACAGTTATTATTTATAGCTGTTGTCTGTAATCCCACTAAACTAAAGTCATTTTTCTTTTTACTTGTTAAGCTCCTCATTTGGTAAAATTATTAAGCATTTTACTGTAGTGTATATTTAAAAATTACTGTCTCGAACATTTAAAAAAGAGAAAGGGAGGAGGGTGGAGAGGAGGAAGGAGAGACAGAGAGAGGAAGGGAAACCCCCTGCGCTCTTACAATTGTATCTACAAATTGCATTGAATATTGTTAAATATTAATTAAAAGTCAAATGTGAAAAAAAAAATCTCTTTGCTCTTTTGCACAGTGGATAAACCAGTTCACGTTCCCACCAACATTGAGTTTCCCTTTCTCCGCCTTCCTATCAAAATCAGATTTTACGAAGTGTGTGGAGGCATCATTACAGCCACATAGCATGCTACTGGGGTGCAGTAATTGACAGACGAGGGAGCCGCAGGGCAGGGGCTTCTCACAGTGCATGGTGCATACATTCCCTCAGCCACCCCGTTTGCTGAGTCTCTACCCATGCTTGCTACATGGCATGACAGACCTCAGATCCTTTGGCTCTAGTCCATGGGAACCCTGCTAGACATCCACTCTAGCTTAACACTCACTCTAAGTAAACAAGAGAGCCTCACTGTGAAGTGGAATGCCTTGATTTGTCTGTAGGAAGAGTGGTTCTAGAGCCAAATGTTTGGGGAGAAGCTGAGGCATGTCTCTCATCTTAAACCTCCGAGTCTCTGGTGTAGGCCTTGGTGTAACCACCAGGGACAGGAGCAGAAGCAAACACTCCTCCCATGCGTCAGATGACAACTCCACGCTTAGCTGAACATCTCAAGTGGAAACACATTTTAGGGAAGATGTTGTTGGAATTGGCCCAACAGGGGGCCAGAGGCTACTTCTCACCTGTGCTTAGCTCTGGGTTGCCTTTCCAGCGGGCTTTGGGGAGGAGACACAGAAGACTAAAATTCACAAAGATAAAACATACTGAGCTTGGGAGCTAGTGTTGTGGTGTAGCGTGTTAAGTCGCCACCAGGACACTGCCATACCATATCAGAGCACAGGTCTGAATCCTAGCTACTCTACTTCCGATCAAGCTCCTTGCTAATGTATGCAAAGGATGGTCCAAGTCTTTGACCAGTGCTACCTATGTGGGGGACGAGGGCAGAGTTCTTGGCTGCTGGCTTCAGCTTGGCACAGAACCAGCCATTATGACGATCTGAAAATGAACCAGTGAACAGAAGATCTCTCTATCTCTACTCTCATTTCTATCACCATGCCTAGCTGTTTCTGTCTCTATCTCTGTTAACTGCTTTCCAATAAATGTACAAATCTTTTTATAAAAGAATTGGGTGTTTCACGCATAACAAGACAATGATACCAGCCAGCCACTGTGTCAATACATCTGAAAGCCTGTTACAGCACCTGATGTACACTGTGGTGGGATGAGGGGTGGGTCTCAAAAGCAGAAGGAGCAGAGCCAGCTTCTCTGCAGCAGGGTAGTAGGGGGGACAAGTTAGTCGGCTGTGTAGTCCTTGCTCCTTGGGATGGGGCCATGTGGGGACCAGAAACCAGACATGCTGTGACCTCGTTATCTGGGGTCCTCCAGAACGTAGGTGGATCAGGGCAGATGCTGTTCTGAGACAGAGACCTGAACAAAATGACCCTTGCAGCTTGCTGCTGGCTATGTGCTGCAGAAGCAGGTGCTGAGTTACATGCACAGGGTATGAACTGTAGATGAGTTCATTGCAAGTGCACCTGGAGGAGAGTGTGCAGAGGGCCGAGAGAAGATAAGCAGACAGGATAGGAGCCTTTGGTCAGGTTCCACACTCACCAGATCGATGGAAAGTCATACTGCTAGGGACAGCTGACCTCCTGCCTCCTGAGCAGCCTAGGCCAGAGCTGACCCAGGCTCGCTGTCTCCTCTACTGCCTGTATGGCTTCTCACACTGCCAGCCTCACCGCTCCCGTCCTAGAACCTCACTGAAGCTCTGCCTCTGTTCACAGCTCCTCTGTTTGCTGTTCTCCCAGCAGCATGGGGCCAAGGGTGGGAG
Source organism: Ochotona princeps (assembly GCF_030435755.1). Lineage (NCBI taxonomy): Eukaryota > Metazoa > Chordata > Mammalia > Lagomorpha > Ochotonidae > Ochotona > Ochotona princeps. The sequence goes on along the minus strand of NC_080835.1, from coordinate 108,001,056 downwards.
GGAGCTACAACCAGCAGCCGTAAAACAAAATGAAAATCAAAAAAGTCAGCTGGACCTTGGGGATGGGCTTCTCACAAAATCTTGAGTCTCATTAAATATAGCAGTGTGGGATGAAGAAATAATACTCATTGTTACAGTCTCCAAGTCAGAAGCTGGTCATGATTTCAAAGAGTTTGTATGTAGTATGATATATGGTTTTCTCTCTCTCTTTACAGGTAAGTGACATTTCATTCTGCTCATCCTCCAGAAAAGTTGGATTTTTTTAAAAGTGGAAAAAGAAACAGGGAAGGTGGGAAGAGGTGACTGTCGAGGGGCAAGCCAGGTAGGTGCCTGCTCTGTTCTTCGTCCTCCACACAGACCCTGCATTTGGCGGGCAGACTGAGGCCCTGGCTTCAAAGGAGCGGGGTGGCTTTGCTGTTTGAAAGGTCTGGGTCCCTTCACAGGATGGCTATGGTGTTTCCAAGATATTTAACCTGGTGGGGAATAGAGTGGGGACCTGCACCCTAATGTAGGTGGGGTCAGGGACAGTCTTAGGGTTGGGCCTCAGGGGAAGTAGAAGAACATGGAGTGGATTTGGAGAGACTGAATGAGCAGTTTTATAGGGAGTGCGAGGAACGTGCAAGTCAGACATTCCTGCTGTGATGGGATTGTCAATGGTCTGGAAATTTCTGGTCGGAATAGGGTTTATGGGGCAAGTGAGATTGCCTGGTACATTAAGACCCTGTTACTTCATCTTAAGCTCTGGCTAATGACTGTTGATGTAACTTTGTATTCTTGGCTTGTTGCTGAGGCTGATGCACCAATTATATTCTATTCACCATGAAGCCAGCTAGCTTTCTACACACCTGAAGACTGACTTGTCGTTGTGTCCAGCACACTGCTCCTTTGGTCAGTCAAGCAGGGAACTAGAAGTGCCTGAGTCATCTGGGTTTCCTCCTATACTTAAATTCAACTGCACACCCCACCCCCCAATAGCACGGTGCAAGTGGCTACTTCTGTTCTTCCCCTTTAAGTTGCCAGAGATGCCCTGACATAAATGAATAATGGCTCAGTCTTGCATGTGTTTATTTTCTTTGTGTGTAATAAAGAGGAAGAGAGAGATGTAAATCATCCTATTTAACAGTCTATAAATCTGGACCGAGGACTTAACACTGAATTCAATAAAAGTTCTTAAAAAGTGCAGTCCTGAATTTGTCCAGTTCAGGGACAAAAATGAAATGGATGGAGTATGGGTTGGTGAAAAGGCAAGAGGAAGGGGCTGGTTGGGTGCAGTGTGTTAAATGGCATCCTCTATGAGCTCAGTTTTCTCCACTTCCAATTCAGCTCTCTGTCAACTGGAAAGCTAGCGGAAGATAGTCCAGGTGCTGTGGTCCTTGTACCCAAATCGAAGACTCAAAAGGAGTTGCAGGCTCCTGGCTTCCACCTGGTCCAGCATTGGCCATTGTGGCCTTTTGAGGAGTAAATCAGCAGATGGGACATCTCTCTCTCCCTCACTCTCTCTCTCTTTGTGTAATTCTGAGTTTCAAGTAAATAAATAGGTCATAAATAAAACAAGAAAGGAGAGAGTACATGTGGAAGCCTTCATAGGCTTTGAGTCTCATCTACACACAATAGACACGTCTGTATAATTCAGAGTTTTGATGAAGAGGCATAAAACTAGAAGTTGTCAAAAGTGCTTAACTCTGCTTATAAATTTTAAATACACAGATGTTCTTTAAATCCTCTTTTCTTAAGCAGAGGTAAGACAGGAAAACAGATGAGAAAGCTGAACATTCAGCCATGTTATAAGCTTGGATAGTGTCATGGCCTACAGACAACCATCTACCATTTCCTGGAGCCCAGCCAGTGGGCTGATTCTGTTTTCTAGCAGTCACCATGACTCACTTGTACCACACCTCATGGCTCTGGACCTGGGACCACCTGCCAGGTGTGTGCTGCATCCTGAAGAATCTAAGTAATAGTCCCTTCTGCTCCAACCCCCCAAGGAAGGGTTCTGCATCACCCCTCCCATCAACTTTAGATGCTGCGGGAGCCACAACCAATGCGACGGGGAAAGGACCAGTAAGACATCATGACTGTCATGGTCACTTTCAATCAAGGCTGAGGAGTTGCCAAGTCCACTGGAAAAGTCATGTTGCTTTCATTTTTCTGCAAAATGAGGGTTGCAATACAATGCAGTCCTTAGCATTCAGGCTTTTCTGCACAGGGCAAGTGTTGGAAAGATGAATGGAGGGGGGAGGGGTGGCATTGTCTTCCAGGCTTCTCCTTTGAAGTCAAGGGTTGTCTTGCCAAGCAGGAGATTCGGGAAACCCAACTTGCTGTGATAGATGAAGTCAGTGCCTCAGAATGCCCTATTAATAAGGAGCTAATAGAGTATATGTTAATTTTACAAGAAAATTTTCCGCCAAGTCTGTAAGTACATAGGATCTAGTTGAATAGTTTTAATATACTGCAATTCTGGAAACTACGAGACTCAAATTCCATTTGCACTTTTCTAATAAACAACACATCTGCCGGCACTAGCACGCTGTTTGGAATAAAAGGACAAGAAGGTTGTGTTTGTACCCCCAGACACACAAACACTTACATCGCTCCCACGCACACCCAGGCTTATTTTTAGATGCATATTCACGAGCTGTGATTCTGTCTTTGCAAGGTGACACGGAGCAGAGATGTTGTTCACAAGCAGACATGCTCTCTGTGCTGTCTCCCCAGACACATGGCTACTGCTTCACTCCCTCCCTCAACACGTGCCCTGCCCAGCCATGGTGCTCAGCTGCACAGTGTGGCTGTCAAGCGCGGTTGACTCCCTTTGCTAGAGATCCAATCATCCTGCCGACTTCCCAACTCTGATCGGGGGGACAGTTCATAATTTGGGGTCTAGTGTTGCTCTTTCTCCTTCTGGTTCTATCTCCACCTCAGGTCCCGAAGCTTCCTTGGCACCTCTGTCTGCACCAGTCCCAGCCCGAGCGAGGGCCAGCCCCCTGGGTGGTAATTCTGCATCCTGGTGCTGGGATCTCTGGGTCTGGGGACACAGCAGGGTGCATGAGGCGGGCTGTTTGCAGGGGTTTCTAGAACAGAAAAGAAGGACTGCATTAGCTTCCACAGCAGTCCACACCTTCTGCCAACCCCAGGTCTGCATGGGGCAAGCAGGCATGTCTGCACCCTAGGGAGGAGGCTTTGTTAGAGTTAAACCATCGTAAGTCTCTCTCTCTCTCATACACACACACACACACACATTCACTCATTGACACACACACTCATTTTATTTTCAAAACAATCCTGTGCTGGCAATTCCATCACCTTTTTTTTCCACCAACAAGGATATAAAGGCTTAAACCTGTGAAGCCCGAAGTTGAACTTGCAATGTCTGTTGGAGGTCCACGTCTGTGTTCTTCACTGCTCGCACAGGAACCCCCCACACCAAAAGGCCAGAGGATGACGGGATGGGAAGGTGTCTTGCTCCTTTCCAACCCTGAGGCTCATCCAGCCTCCTGACCACATGGAAGCCCTCTGGGCATAGCCAGAGCCGGTGGCTACAACACAGTGGACCCAGACTTGAAGCAGCCTGATCACAGCGGACCCAGACTTGAAGCAGCCTGATCACAGCGGACCCAGACTTGAAGCAGCCTGATCACAGCGGACCCAGACTTGAAGCAGCCTGATCACAGCGGACCCAGACTTGAAGCAGCCTGATCACAGCGGACCCAGACTTGAAGCAGCCTGATCACAGCGGACCCAGACTTGAAGCAGCCTGATCACAGCGGACCCAGACTGCCTGATTAGAAGCCTGAGTCTAGTTACTCACTGGATGCTGCCTAGCAATCCATTTCCTCCTCTGGGATTCTTACATGATGACAGGCAGCTCAGGCTCAAGTTAAGCAAGTTAAGCAGGGATCAAATGGAAAACAATAGGTCTGAGAGTGTGCTCCCCACATCATCACCTGGAAAACCCCCTTTCACCCCGGCTTCCCCATCCCTAAGTTTAGTCCTTGATTTTTTCCGACAAGGTCTAGAATTCTTTGCCAGAGTAGGGAGCATTCTTGGCAGCTTTCTGAATCTTCACTTCCTCTCTATACCAGGCCTGGTGGAGAGCAAAATTAGCCTGCCAATCATTCTGAAGCGTGTTGGCCCCAGGAAATTAAACCCCTCTCTCTCCAGCTGTCTCCCCCCTAGTGCCAGGTACCAAATGAATACGCATGCCACATGCTACTGCTCCCACATCGCTCCTTCCTATATGCTAAATTGATCATTTCAGTAGAACAAAGCTGATAGGTTTCGGAGGAAGTTTATTATCCCCGAAGTTGGAAGGTTATAGGAAGTCGCTGGTAAGGAGGCGCCAACTGCTGTCTTGCATCGGGTCGTTACATTTCAACATTTCCTCTTCCCAGCAACACTGAGAAGTCACCCTTTCATGTCTGTTACCATCGTTTAATGGCCAAAGGGAATCAACAGCAGACGTGGCTCAGAAACAGCAAACAGAGGCAAGAGGGATACTCAGCGCATCTTTAAATGAGGCTGACTTTGGACTTAGTGAGCATGTGTCCGTCAGGTATCTACATGACACAGGGGAGAAGACTGGTACCTGCTTGCTGCGGGCCACAGGTGAACCAGGGCAGACCTCCCAGCAAGCCAGACTCTACATGCTATGGTGCCTGTTCCTTGGGGGAATTAGGACTCCCTCACCGTTCCCACCATCTCCAGAGTGAAGTAGTATAATCCCAGCATTTGCCCAACCTTAGAGTGAAAAGCTTTTAGCCCTACAGGATGAAAAGTCTCTGGCATCCTTAGGGGTTACACTGATGTGAAAAGATGGATAGAGATCCCACAATAGGAGGAGGAGGAAGAACTTAACCTGAACCACTTGGTCACTAGAAAGGGCTGACCTGTAGCATTCCAAGTTTATATGGGCATCCTCAGCCCCAGCTCTTTTTTTTTTTTTTTTTTTTTTTTTTTGATGCAAAAGCAAGAGGCTTTATTTGATCGCCAGCGCGCTGGGGCCGGGGCCAGTTCCTCACGCAGGAGGCTAGGCATCGACCCCGAGTCATGGTATAGCATCCTTTTTAAAGGCTAAACCAAGGCTAAAATCACAAAACCATAAAATCACAAAACCATAAAATCATAACCATGAACAGGGAAGGGGAACCCTAAACATAAACAGGGAGAGGGAACCCTAAACATAAACAGGGAGGGGGCCATGCAATTAGGGGCGGGGGCTAGTTGCAGGTGCCCCTTATCTCTCAGGCTCCCAGGCTCTGTCATGAAATGTTCGTTCAACTATTCACCGTCCTTCACCTTCACTGTCCTTTCAATCCTAAATGTTCCTTTTCATTCCCCCCTTTTTTTCTTGTAACTAAATCCCAATCATGGGATTTCAGTCTTTCTCTAATAAAAGCGACTAAACAATTGAGAATAAGGGATCCAAAAATTAAAAGCATTAATAACCACGGGGACTGGTTAAACCAGGATTCAAACCATCCTTGCTTCTCCTAATGTCTATATAAAAACAGCGTTTCTCTTTAAGAGCCGCACACAGGCCTCCTTGCTGAAGAAAGACCAAGTCCAGTCCCCTTTTCAATGATAAGGAAATCAGCTTGAGGCCCTCTTACACAATGGCCAGAGATGCTTCAGGTGGGGAACTGATATGCCAATGTCACCCTTGTCCCTTGGAAGAGACGTGCTCTGGTGAATCCAGGACATGGCGGGGACCCAGAATACCCTAACTGCCTACTACCCAGTCTAACTCCTCTCACATTCCGCCCCCCAGAAGTAGCAACCTCAACTGCTGTTTAGGGGGGAAATGAGCCCCAGCTCTTGAGAGGGTAGCTTGAAGGGTCCCACGATGGGATCCTTCCTCTCCGTGGCATGCTTACTGGAAAAGAATAGGACACAAACAAGGAGGGCAGTGTGAGGTCACTGCTAAGGGGTGGCCAGGTTACAACAGAGGAGGCCTCGGTACAGAACAGCCCCGATGGCCACCTGACCTCAGACTTGCAGTTTCCATGCCTGGGAGAAATAATTTGCTGCTGTTTAAAGCAAGCAGTCAATGCCCTTTGCTAAGCAGCCCAAGCTGAGTAAGACATTTACCAAATGTGTGCGTCAAGCCTCAGTCTGAGTGAATGGAAACCCACAGGAGCTCCCAAGGGCTGGAAGCAAGGCAAGTTTTGATGGCAACACCTGCTCTGACACAGTTCGCAAGGTCTTCGGCAAGGTAGCTTGGATCCTTGGTTTCCTTATCTATACAGTGGACATGAATTTATAGATGTATAAACATATACGTAGTGTTGACTGGAACATTAAGTAGGATAAAAATGGTAAGATTCATAGTGCTAACTCTTGCTGTGTGTTTGTCATAGGGACTGATATTAACATTAATTGTTAACATAAGTCAGGCATCATGCAAAGTTGCTTCATTTAACCTGTTCACATTCTCTGATGAAAACTCAGAACATTTGATCTCTGGACTCTATGTTCAAACTCTACAAAGCTCCCCGAACCATGCATGAGTCCAAGCCCAAGTGAGTTTCCCCAGCTCCACTTGATCAGCTCTCAGTATGGGTTCATCCTACCCACTGGATGGGTGTCAACCTTGACCTCATTTAGGACGGTTAGAGGTTGATGCGTTGCCACACTGCCCCACACCTGCAGACTCAGGCTCGCACTGGCTGGAGGCTAGAAGTCCAGATGCCTCTACTGTGCAGCCAGGACCAGGAGCACGCAGCCACTCCCTCTCTCCTTAGCCCAGGCTTTGATTGCCCAAGTCCTGGAGTAGCTTTCTTCTTGGTACTCAACAGCCATCACATAGCACACCATGCTGACCACGGCAGGTGCCTTATGCAGCTTGAGCCACAAAATAATGAAAAATCCCTTCCTTCGTTTCTGCTTTGTGGATGAGAACCACAGTCGAGGGAGGACGAGTGTCTCGAGTGAAGCCACATGTGACAAGGCTGGAGTGGAATGTGGAATGTGGGTCAGCACAGACCTGGAGTCTTGGCTGTTAGCTATCATGCTCAGTCAGCCATGGCAGAGGATTTGCATGTGTGTCATCTCACACACACAAACACACACATACGTCTGTCAATTCTATACCTACGCATCTCTACATTGATAGTCACATTGTATCTGTCAGTGTAGCTGTAGCTATATATGCAGGAACGCTTCCAACTGCTCATGGATGATTGAATCAGAATGAATTAATTTTTGTAGAAAAAATTTTGAAATATATATAATACATATTTTATATATATATATGGGACCTTCAAAAATTCTGTGGACGAAACATAATAACATTATACATATTTCTGCTGTAACATACCATGCTGTGTCAAAAATCATTAAAAACTCTAAATCAGCAGAAATAAGTTACAAATTATGCCAGTCATTTCATGCGTATTTCAATTTTTAGACCAAAATAAACTCACCGTTGAATTGCATTTTCTGATGAATTCTCTGAAGTGTGTGTATGTGTGTGTGTGTGTGTGTGTGTGTGTGTGTGTGTTACTCCTTTAGCAACTACTATTGGATATGTCCGGACATTCATTCCTAAGAAGGATTCCCAGCTGGTTCTAAGCCTTCATCTTCTTGTGCTATCACAGTAAAATCTCAGAAACTGGGCCATTAATGAGGAAACTAAGGTAATGGCTCACTCTCCCGGAGGCTGGGGACCTCGGGATCAGGGCCTCTTTGCAATAAACCTGGTAGAAGTCATCCTAGGGAAACAAGGCAGGCAAGAAGGGAAGGGGCTGAACACCTCCTTTCTACCAGAACCCCACAGGTGGATGGAGCAAAGCGTGGACCATTCGTGCAGAACCCCCGTGACCAAGCCACACTGTCCACTTTCACCTGTCAGAGCTGCTGCCCAGGGATCCACGTTTCCAACTCACAGATTTGGATAGAAGCAGTCAAACCACAGCATGCTCTCCACCTAGAGCTGAGGTTTAAAGAGAACAACAACCAGATTACATGCTACAAGTCCCTAAGCGCGGGGCTCTGTCCCCTCACAAACCACTTACAGCTTTGAGTTGAGAAAGGGCAGGAGCCGAATGACCTCCCTAGCCTTGACTGCTGAGCAGCCGTGAGGTGGAAGGGATAATGAGGCTGAAGCCAAATACTTGAGACAACTCATGTTCCCCTTCGAGTCCCCGGTTTCGGACAAACATTGGGCCCAGAAGTGAGTGAGGGAATTAAATTAACGCACACCATTTCTCCCTGTCATTGAACTCTGACTAATGAGTCTGTTCCTGGGTAATAAGAAGGAGCAGGAAGTGACAACGAAGCGTAATGAATTAGTGGCCCAGAACCTCGTTAGTCAGAATAATCTTTCCACGAAAGATAAATGATGCAAACATTAATCATAAAGCCAGGGGAGACGCAGCCCATTCTCTGACTCCCTAAGAAATCTATCGCAGTTATTATGAGCATTTCAACAACAGCAACAATCATAAAGCAACAGCTCAGTAGGACTCTCACCCCAGGAGCCCTGGGAGCCCGGGGATCTGTGCTTTCAAGGGGCTCAGCCTTGGGGACGCTGGCCAGGCCCTCTGGGTTTCATGCCACAAGGGGCTCCCGCCACCTCAGGGTACGCTAAATCACAACAACCACTCCAGCTGGGTCCTTCAGAGCCTGTTGAGGTGAGCATGGCAACAGGGAGTGAGCGAGCGAGCAAGCCAGAGAGAGGTCAAGACTAAAGTACTGCCAGGAACTCCAGCATCATAAAACAGAGGTCAGAGATCCAAACCTAGGAGGAGATAGAGGCCAGGTGGTCAGCTTATGCAGTCAGCCAAGTTCAGACCACAGTCCAGTCTGTCTGGGAAAGTTTCTCAGCCTTTCTCTCCACCTGAGCCCAGGCCACAGCACAGGTGCCTGCCCATAGTGGCTGCTGATGGGCTTCTGCGAGCTTGTGCCTCTGCAACACCAAACACCTTGGATGTGAGCCGCAGGTGCCATTTAGGCTTATATTTTTACGCAGTGTTAAGATGGTAGAGCAGGAAGGCATGTGTGTGGGGTTGAGGTGGGGTGTGGAGGCATTCCCTGGCTGCACAGGCAAGGGGAGGAGAGACAGTGACGAGAAACGTGTGATTGAGTACTTTACCCTGAAGAGTAAATAAACTGGTGTTAAAAACTGCAAGACAGCCCTCCACGGCACTCTGGCTCGACTCAGAGGTCTTGGCTCCCACTGGCGGCTGCCATCTGCTGCCTTGGTGGCTGGGAGGCCTGGAGCATTGGCTGGAGGAGGGGTATGGAGTCAAGGTGCTGGGCTTCTTCCAGGCCTGCTGCCTGGGTGTCTAACTGTGCGGCAGCAGGAGCGGCTCTTGTTTTTAAGGCTTTGTTGTTCATCTGACCAGCAACTCCAGATAATGAGAGAAGAAAAAAAAAAACAATTAATTGAGAATGGATTTTAATTGTCTCTGACTTCTCATTTGCAGGCTATTAAAATACGTTCTCTATTAAGCGATCACATTGGGCTGCCCACCCGAAGGTCACGGGAGGCACTCAGAACTGTGCCTGGCTCTACTTCCAGTCCCTGTTGCATGCTTTGCCTGTGTGTCCCCCCCCCCGGCCCCCCCCAAAAATGAGGCCCTGGGATTTTAAAGCAGAATGTCACAATGGGAGAAAAAGGCAGCAAATGCCCACACACAATTGCTTTTTCTGTGCCTGTTTGTTGCATGCACATTGGTGAGTGCTTCCAAAAAGCCAGTTGCACGGCGACTGGCCAGGTTGAGTCTGGATGCTCCTCTGTCCGCGTGCTCCACTGGGCCTGTAGCTGCAGGTGAGGCTAGGGAAGGTGAAATCAAATGGTGATGGGGAAAGGACAGGGAATGACGTGGGGCGGGCTGGGAAGGTAGCAGCTAGCGGCTCAGCTACAACCACCTGCAACCATGTGCCAGCGCTGCTCACCCTTCCCAGCCCACACCCTGGCTCGGCTGCAACCACCTGCCACCACGGGTCAAGGAGACGTGCTTCCAGGAGGGCCACCCTGTCCAGGGCACACAGCCTTTAATGGAGTTGTGAACGTGCAGTTGAATCATCCTCTGATATGTCATGGTATGACCTGCCAGCCCCTCGGGGGTGGAGGGACCAGGGCGAGTCGCCCTCAGCGCTCCCCATCAGCTTACTCCCGTGATCCCATCCTGTATCCCCCAAGCATTCCTTCCTTCCTTATCATCCCTCCTTCCAGGGGAGGCTTGGGGCAGGCACTTGGCACTTGGCATCTTGCACATCTTACAAGCTCAACCCTCAGCATCTTTATGGCTGTCAGGAAGCCTTTCCATCCCCCTTGGGCAGAGGCGTAATCAGGCTGGAAGGCCGGTTCCACCCCCAACTCCCAAGCCCCTGTTCCCCAGAGCACTGTCTGACAGCTCTCCTCCCCTCTACCCAACCCCTCCACTGCACAACTTATTTATGGAAGGCCAGGGACACGTGTCTCCTTGCATCTAAATCACCTGCACAGGCAAGGGGATCTCCACTGCTCTCCAGCAGTCCTGTTAGCGCTGGGCTCTGTGCAGAACACAGTAAAAGAAGGCAGATTCTGGCTGGGTCTGCTGGCACCCACTGGATGCTCCAGCTCTCCCTGTGATGGGAAGATCTGCCATTTGGCAGAACCGCAAATGCCTGGAACCTTGTGGAAATGTGCAAGGCAGTGAGGTGAGAAGCTGAGGTCTCTGGTAACGCTGCAGGTCGGCAGTGGCAACCTGTCGATCAACAAGGGTTGATTAAACAGATGGCATCAAGAAAAGCAATGAGAACTTTATCTCCCAAGCTCGTTCCAGAGCGGGCAGTGGGGAGCCTGGGGCGGGCAATAACATTGTCTCTTCGCTTCCAAGTCGAAGATGTTTTGAAAATCAAGCCCAAATATTGAGTTTCTAGAGTTGGGTACCCCCTGACAACTGGAAGCGCTCAGTTAACAAACAAAGAGGGTCTGGTGCCCAGCTCAGTGTCAAAGACCTGGGCTGGTGACTGGTTGTCACAGGCTTGCCCAGCAGGTGGCCAGGGGCCTTCCAAGCAGTCTCCCATCTCATTCTCTTTCTACACAAATCGCATCTGGAGTTGGAGAAGGCTTTCCACGGGTGCCAGAGGTCAGGCTTTCCAGGCAGGTAGAGAGCAACAGGGCACAGGTGAGCCCATGTTTGCCATCCCAAGGCAGCCTCTGAGCAGGAGAAGGGCAAGGGAACCCTGAGATGTAGCCCACTGGGGAGTATGGAGTCAGAGCACACGGGATCCAGTGCCTTCTCGCCACAGGCAGTGACACCCTGGAGCCAGCCGGCAGATGTGAGCTGTGAGCTGTGGTTGGGTGGGGACAGCCACAGTAAGCGCATCTTCCATGCTCCTGCACACCCGGGCCTCCGCAGCAAGCCTGTGCGTAGGCTAGGCAGTGGTCCAGCAGCCTCAGGCAACGTTACCACCCTGGGAAACTCCTGGCAGCTGCCCTTCCCTCTCCCACTCAGTCTCGCTGGATTCCCATCCCTGCTATTCTCTCTGGCCTCATCCTCTGCCTCCGTGGCTCACAGCAACACTCATCCTTGGTCGCAGTGGTTCAGCACAAATGCCTGCAGTACAGGGGCGTGGTCTTCGTTAGGCATCAAACACTCCAGCTCCCGGGTGGGAGGCTTCGCAGAAGTTCATGCGATTGGAATCTCCATGCACCAGCATGCGTTGTGTGAGCAAGAGTGTGAGCGTGAATGTGTGTGCGCGGGGACGTGTGTGCGCGCTCTGTGTGGCTGTGTGTTCATCTCTGTCCCCAGCCCTCCTTGTCCTGGGCGAAATGTGCATTGCTGAACAGCCATGGCTCCCAGACACAGACGGGATGAGCTGCGGATGTGTGCTCACCACCCTCGCCGCATCGCCTCTCAAAAATTCTCCAGAACTGCTTTTCCATTCCTTCCCGGGAGAAGCACTGGGCAAATGCCGCCAGGGTGGAGAGGTCCTGGGGTTTCTGCTGCACCCCTGGCCTATCTAGGGACCCAGCCTCGCTAGACTCTCTCTCCCGAGCCTGTAGAGCAGAGGCTACCCAGTTTGCAGGCTGTCTGCTAAAATAAGTGCCAGAGCCTGGGTTTGTCCCCACCGCAAGTCAGGGACAAAAGAAGTTTTCTCTTCACACCCCGCCCATTGGTGTCTGACTGATGGGCTGGAAGCCAGCACCAAGAGGAAGAGCGTGGGGCGAGCAGCATCTCGGGGAGATAATTGGCTTCAGAAATGCTATGTCTGAGATGTAGGAAGAAAACAAGTGAAAATATGTTATTTTACAACCTTGATACTCACGACCTCGTTGAGAATAAATACACACCGCAGTGGGGCCAGCAGGTAACAGAAGGAGGAATCCTAACGCGGGATACGAGCGCCCTCTAGTGGCCGGAAGGAGTAGCGTCTCATGCATGGGCTCTTCTTCCAGGCAGTTCGGGCCAGTTTGCATAAGCAGGTGGAATTGCAGGCACTGAAATCTGTAAGTACATGGTTGCTCACTGAACAGGCGTCTCCCTCCTCTCTCAAGTCACCTGGTTCCTCCTAGGGCTGGCCTTTTACAAAGGAAGAAACTGAAACCTGCGGCTCAGTTGGGTCTTTGGAATTTCTTAGCTTGCACGTCCTCTGACCCTAGTCCTTCCATTCCTTGTACTTGTGTCCTTCTAGCTAGTCTGCTCTGTTTGCGAGCCTCATGGAAACCTCAGTGGGCATAGGTTGGCAGGTGGTTGATGTCAACATGCCGAGGGAATGGGAATGCTTCCATTCACGTGAGCTGGTCAGAGCTACTGCTACTGCTACTGCTGTCCTCCAATGCCCGCCCCCGGGGTGGGCTCCTTGTAGCTGAACCAGCCCCATTGTTTCCTTTCCCTGTTACGAGAACATCAGCGTTGTTCACAAGGCTGCCTGCAACACTGCCTCTTTAAGCTCTCTGCCAGAATACAACTTCCCTCTTGGGATGGTTGTAGTGGCCTGGCTGCGAAACACGCCTCAGCTCCAAGCTGCGCACCTCCAGACACCCTGAGCTCGGGGGCAGAGAACCGCACCTGCGCCTCCCAGTGGATGGCATTTGGGTACGTGTTTCCCCTTTCACTGAATCTTCAAACACGCACTTGCTGCTAGGAATGAAAGCTCCGCCATGCACCAGGCATGTCTGCAAAGCGCCGTTTTCTGCATGACTGTCTTTGTTGCGAGCTTGTCATCTCACACATGTTTAGCCCCTGGGAGCAGAGTCCAGCTTCACCCCAGTTCCTGATCCCAGCTGGCCGTCCAGACCTGTAGCTCCTCTTTCCTTGAGTTCTTGACTTAAACGAGAACACTCGTTTGTCTCTCCCGTTCAAAGCCTTGGGGTATTTCTGTTGAGCAGGATGACGGCAATTCCAGGCAGCCACACTGTTTGATTAAGTGTATTAAACAGAAGAGAGGCTCATCTGCCGGCCACAGTTTGTCGGCTGCTTGTCTTGGCCCCATCCCAGGCCAGCATGGATTGTTTCCCCAACACATCCTTAAATTCTTATTACTGGCGATGATCTGATTTCACTGATGTTATTATTATAATTCATTTGTATCTTACACAGCCCGTAAGGCAGACTACACCTTTGCCAAGTACATCATTATTATATGCTTTTTGGAATGGCAGCTGCAGTGGTAAATATTCACCACCTAGCTTATCTTTTCATCAGCTGCTTTCTTAAAATTATTTATTTGTTTGAAAGGCAGTGCGTGGGGAAAGGGAGGGAGGGGGGAGAGAGTGAGAAGTGAGAGACAGAATATCCCCCATCTGTTGATTCAACCCCCAGATGTCTTACAGGGGCTGGCAGAAGCCCCTCCACTTGTCCCAGTAATGTCCTTTGTCACATTCGCCCAAGCCCTGACCCAGCCGCTCAGCTGCATTCAGTCATGACATCTCCTTGGTCTCCTCTGATCTGTCATGGTGCTGTAGTCTCGGTCTTTGCTAACACTGACACTTGATGGTGACAAATGGACGGGTCTTGCTGGGAGCATCACGACTGTTACTCCTATCGCCAGCAGATGGCTCTGTGACTGGTACATGCTGAATACTGAATATGCATCAGGATGATGGAGGAAGTCCTCAGCTTGGCAGCCACGAGCTCTACGGCTTTGTCCGTGAGGCAACAGATGCCAACGGGCAGATGCGCAAGCTTCCAGTTTTGTTCTGCCACCCAAAGCTGTGGGACTTTGTTCAAGTCTTCAGCCCTTCCCTACACTGCCTCAGCAGTGACAAACTCTCCTGAAAATAATGAAAAGTAAGTGGCCTATGGTTGGTGAGTGTCCTTTGAAAACCACAGCAAAGCAATACAATGTGTTATTTTCGTAATTAGTACACCAGCAAGGCAGCCTAAAGCTAAACTAGCACAGTGAGATAGATAACTTTGTAAAAAAACCAAGCAAATGAATGTGGAGGAAAACACAGGCCATGCCAGGCAAGGCTGCTATGGAAGGGACCGTCACTGAAGCCAGCAGTTAAAAGGTAGAACTACAGAACGAGAGGAAAAGAGAGAGAGAGAGGGAGAGAGAGAGAGGAAGAGAGCTAAAGTTACACCCACTGGCTCACCCCTCAAATGGTTGCAACAATCACACAGTGGGTTAAGTCTCCACCCGTGCTGTTAGTATCCCAAATGAGTATGCCTTTGAATCCTGGATGCTCCACTTCTGACCCAACTGCCTGCTGATACACCCGGGAAAGCAGCAGAGGCTAACCCACAAGGCTGGGCTCCTATACCCATGTGAAGACTTGGAAGGAATTTCATGCTCCTGGCTTTTTTTTTTCTGAATGCATTTATTTGAGAGAGAGAGAGAGAGAGAGAGAGAGAGAGAGAGAATCCCATTTGCTAGTTTACTTCTTAAATATCCATAATGAGCCTGGGGCCAAAGCTGGGATCCAGGAACTCAACCTTGTCTTCCTTGTGATTGTCAGGGATTCGACCCCTTGAGCCACCATCTGCTGCCTCCCAGGCCACGCATTAGTAGCAAGCTCAGTCGGGACCTGGAGCAGGGGAACACACTCCAAGCACTTCAATGTACAACACGCTTATGTTAACCACCAGGTCAAACACCTGCCCTTAGACACTCGTCACCTTGCAAGTTCTCATGCTTGCTGTGTTTACATGCACAGAGCCACACAGTAGGCAATGGCAGAACCAGCAGTTTCTAACGTCACTGCAGACGCCTGGCTGGGGTTGTGGCTAGGTGTTCTGCATGCTGCCCACCACCGAGCTTGGGGCCAGCCACAGAGAGCATGGGTAGTGTTGGCCAGTCCTCCTGGACAGCAGCTGAGACAGGAGGAGGACCTGACTTCTTCATGGATATGCAGATGCATGCTAATGAACTGCAGTAACCTTCTCAGCTGTGTTTATTTAGGGACTTGGGGAATGAGCAAACTGGAGAGCTCCCTAAGGAACCCCTGTGCTGCACTGCAGGCTCCAGGCTCCCTGGGGTGTCCAGCTTCCTCTCTCTTTCCCTGCCTGGTGCCTAGACTAGGATTTGAGGGGGACAACACACATAGGGGACCTCATCCAGGGCTGACAGGGGCCAGGAAGTCCTTCCGCAGAGCAGATGTAATCCACTAGCTGGTTTACATGGGGCAGACAGAAGTGTTTCCCACCTTGTGACTCAGTCCTCTGGCTGTGTCCACCCGGGGGTGGCAGTGCCCACATCTGGAGCAGCACTGACCACTGCAGTAGCCATTTTCCCTGGCCCCAGATCCCTGCTGCAGCCCAGCACTGGTGCCAAGAGGGCATGTTGGTTCTCTGGAACACACTCTTCCGCATCTGGTTTGCTCAGGCACAGAAGGAGCAGATGTATGTCAATCCCTAGCCCCGCGCCCAGTATTCACTCCCATGGGCATCCTGGGGCGATGCCTGTGCCTGTGAGTTAAGGAGGCTTAGAATTTCTGCCACTCAGGTGCTTCTTCAAGCCCCAGTCATGCTCGGACAATGCACTCTCCACCTCGATCACCTCTCTCTCTTCCTTCTCCTCTCCCCTCCCTATCCTCTCCCCTCCTCTCCTCTCCTCTTCCCTCCTCCCCTCTCCTCTCCTCTCCTCTCCCCTCCTTCTCCTCTCTTCCCCATCTACTCTCCTCTCCCCTCCCTCTCCTCTCCCCTCCCTCTCCTCTCCCCTCCCTCTCCTCTCCTCTCCTCCCCTCTCCTCTCCTCCCCTCTCTTCTCTCCTCTTCCTCTCCCCTCCTCTCCTTTCCTGTCCTCTCTCCTCCCTCTCCTCCCCTCCCCTCCCATCCTGTCCTCTTCTCCCCTCCCCTCCTGTCCTCTCCTCCCCTCCCCTCCCCTTCTGTCCTCTCCTCTCCTCCCCTCCCCTTCTGTCCTCTCCTCTCCTCTCCTCTCTTCTGCTCTTCCTCTCCCCTCCTCTCCTCTCTCTCCTCTCCCCTCCCCTCCCCTCCTGTCCTCTCCTTTCCTCTCCTCTCTTCCCCTTTCCTCCCTCCCCTCTCCTCTCCTCTCCTCTCCCCTCCCTTCCTCTCCTCTCCTCTCCTCTCCTCTCTCCTCTCCTCCCCTCCTGTCCTCTCCTCTCCTCTCTTCCCCTCTCCTCCCTTCCTCTCCTCTCCTCTCCTCTCTTCTCCTCTCCTCTCCCCTCCCCTCCCCTCCTGTCCTCTCCTCCCCTCCCCTCCTGTCCTCTCCTCTCCTCTCCTCTCTTCCCCTTTCCTCCCTCCCCTCTCCTCTCCTCTCTTCTCCTCTCCTCTCCCCTCCCTCTCCTCTCCTGTCCTCTCCTCTCCTGTCCTCTCCTCTCCTCTCCCCTCCCCTCCCTTCCTCTCCTCTCCTCTCCTCTCCTCCCCTTCTGTCCTCCCCTTCCCTTCCCTCCCCTCCTCCCCTCCCCTCCCCTCCCCTCCTGTCCTCTCCTCTCCCCAACCCAACTCCTCCATGCATATCTTTTCTTCCTGTGAGATTCCCTAGTTTCTGTTTCATTCTGAAGTTGGCAAAGGAGCTGTCCTTGGTCCTGACCATCCTTCTACTTCTGGCTGCTGATTCTCCCCACAAAGCAGGTGCCTGGGCAGTGGCGGGGAAGCTGGGCTGTCACAGCAGAGCCGCATCTGTGAGTGCCAGGAGAGAGAAGCCATGCCTTTCCACCAAACCACCATCTTCTTGTCCTTAGGCCTCTGACTGCCTTTGGTCAGTGCTAGTGCAGCTATCACAACTCTCAAACTGGAACAAATCCCGTGCTTGAGGAAGGGGCCAAACGAAAACTGCTACTCAGGGTCAAAAGCCACCAGACAGTACCTCTGGTTTTCTCGTGAGTAGCCCCCAGTGTGCTCCCAGGCTAAAGTCAATCTGCATTCCTTCGGTTCCCATGCTACAATCAACTCCCCCTGCTCTCCACTCATCTCTGCTTGTGTTGGAGACTTTGAAGAGCCCCTCATACTCTGAAGCAATAAAGAGAGAAATAGAAGAGAAGGGAGGTGCCTGCAACACTGAGTCTGAATTCTAGGCCAACTGCTGTAAATGTTTCTGGTCTCACCTACTAACGCTGGCGGCTCCCAGGGCTTTCATCTGGCAGCAGCTGCAGGAGGAATTGAAGCCCGTCTGGGCTCCAAGGAACGATGGTCCTGATTGGTGAATAATGCCTGCCTTGGGTGTGGCGCTTTGCCAGTGTGCTTTCAATGATGCCCTGCTAAGAGATCACGTCTACAGTTCCAATTATGCGATTCCTTCAGCTCTTCTGGTCCAATTTCTTTCATGTCCTTGTGACAGCTTAGTTTCCTCTAGGATGGCAGGATGAACTGTTGTAAAAAAACATAACAGTACCATCACCCACCTGCAGCTCCTGCGAAATGCAAAGCCATGGGTCTTGGATGTGGACATCTTTGCTTTTGTAACCCTCAGGGCCACCCTGATGCAGCCTGACATTTGCCAACCCACGTTATGAGACTTTGGAGATGTGGGCGTGGAAATGGAAAAGGCTAGTGCTGGGTTTTGACAGGCTCGGTTTTCCCATCACAAAGTCATGGAAAGGTGAATCTGCTGGTTTAAGATTCTCTGGATGAAGCGGCTGAAGGAAGTCCTATATTTTATAGGCACATTCAGGAGCAGATTTTATCGAGCCTCAGTAAATCCGGCTGGACAGCGCGGATGGAGCTCCCGGGGTGATTGTGTGATCTGAACCCCGACAGAGACAGCTCTGGGAGCCCTGGCCCCCATCCTTCTCCGTGCTCACGCCTCCGTCCTGGCCATCATGAGGCCTACCACCCCTCTCCAGGGCTGCTTGTCCGGGAAACTGCCATGCTGGATTTCACTGGGATGAATCGGGGAAAACACCAGATTCAGGCAGTCGGGGGAGGGGGGGAATTTCTCGAAAACACCTGACAACCTTTGCTTCTGTGTGATGTGTGCATACCGCATTATGCGTGTCTGTGTGCCGCGGTGTGTGTCCACGGTGCGTGCTCACGCTTTGTGCATGTCTATGAATGCCTGTGTGTGAGGTGTATGTTACTGTGTGTATGTGTGTGTGTGTGTTTCCTCCGTGCCCATGCCTGCTGGAGAACCGGGGTAGACAGGAAGTTATTAGGAGCAGGTGAGCTCTCTGCCCCGTCCCGTCCTGGCTGATGTGCTGACAAGAACGCTCCTGGAGCCCAGATGCGAGGCTTAAGGGAAAACTCACTGCAGGTCCACCCAATCCTCCTAACTCCAACACTGACACGGTTAGCAACCGCGGCCCGGCCAGCTCCAGCTCTGTTTGGGGTTCAACACGTAGTCCACCTAAGAGCGTCTTCGGTCTGTACTGGGAGCCGAGGGGAGCGCCTGTCTCCAACCCTGCCTTGAACTCCAAACCGAGAACCTCCGTGTAGAACACAACTGAAGGCCTCCAGGCCGGTTCCACGAAGGACCAGCTGGGAAGCCCCTTTCCCTGCATGTCCCTGCTTTGTTCCCTGCATCATTTGCCGGCAGCTGTAGCACCTGCAGCGTGGGCGGTGTCTTCCTGGCCGTCCGCGTCCTGATCGCGCCCTCTGGTGGACACTGAGGGCCCAAGAAGGGTCCAGGGCTGGAATGCAGCTCCTTCCCTCTGGTTGCCACTGGCTTAGGGGTTTGGTCCTTACTTTGCTTTCCGCCCAGGCTGCATTTCTGATCTGGTTTGCTCTACCGGCAGCATCCCAGTGTTTTTAGCCGGTGTCTTTCACACCAACAAGGCCCCAGTCAGGTGCACACCTGGCTCATCTTTCGGTCCTGACAGCCCAGGAGAGTGCAGGCTCAGCATCCACACTGCTCTTGAGAAAGCGCCTCTATGGTCACAATTTCCCTGACAGCATGAGACACAAGGAACTTGAAAGAGCAGGGAAATGGCATTGAGTACCCCAAGACCAGTCAAAGAGAAATATACGGGGGGAACTTCTCCATGGGATTTGCCTGAAACCCTGATGTCGGTAGTACCACTCAAGCTCACCTGCATGTCTCTTTATAACTAAGCATGCTTTCTGAAAGCGCAACTTTCCTTCCCATTGCACAGCCAAGCAGAAAGTCTGCCGCATGTAACTTGTAGTCAAAGGAATGATGCTAAGGACACTTCCACCGTTCCAGCAGCGCTCTTTGCAGGATGTGTGTGTGTGAGTGTGTGTGTGTATGTGTGTGTGTGTTACAGGAGGCACTTCAGCCCAGGTGTGTCTACCTGGAAGTTGAGCAGACAGCAGAGGATGACTGGGCACTTCAGTGGTCCAATGTGGCACACAAGGTCCTGCCCCAGGAAATGAGGCGGCTTAATGGAGTTCAAAAGCTTAGACGCATTACGAGCAAAGACTGCAGAACTACAGAACTGACATCCCAGTTCATGGCAGAGCTCACAGCAAGAATCCAGCAGTCCTGTGGTCGCTGGCATGGAGGGGTTGACCTGGGAAGGCAGTCTGCCATGCCCACATGGTTGTGAGTGTTCATGTGTCCAGGCTGCCTGGTGGTGTTGGTGAGCAGGTGGCAGTGGGAGAGATCTCAGGCAGTCCTCTTGGAGTTCCGGACTCTCTGTCCTCATGGAAGTTGGTAGTCGCCCTGGCTGATGCCCCCAAGAATACAGACACACTGACTATGTGGAAAGGGCATGCCGGGAGGGTAGACTCTGCAGGTCACGGAAAGGGGCATGGCAGAGGACAATGAAGCACAGAAGGCTGTCCTTAGGGACACACATGTGCTCTGACCCCACAGTGCAAGGGAGCTGGCTGGCTGTGAGGTTCAGGGTGCAGGCTCAGGCAGTGTGGGTCTACCTCATGTCTGCAGCAATGCAACCAAGCTGAGCACATACAGCTTGGCTGTCAGACTGGTGTGAGCTCACATTGGCTGGGTGCGGAACGCCGGGCTGGTCCCAGAAGGAGCCATGTGGTGTCGATTGTAGGGTGCTGTGACTCTCTGGGGGCACCCCTCAGCTCTCTACAGGGGGCCAGAGAGGCTCTCCCAGGCTGGGTGACAGGCGATGTCCCTGAGACCCGAGGAAAACACATACCTGCCAGAAGCCCCACTCTCTTTCTGCTCTGAGGGGCCGTGCATGGGTCCTCCCCAGCCAGGGCCCCAGCCAGGACCACCACTCCCCCCAGGCCTCCTGCTTCCCCTTCTCTGCTTCCTAATCCCACTGCTCCACTGCCTTTCTCACGTTCTTGAGCAGCTTCCTGTCAGGTGGAGGAGCGTGAGCCTTCCTGACCACAGGCTGGGACTCTGCAGTCTCCCCACGTGGATTCTTGCTCCTCTTTTTCGCAGAGGTACCTCCCATCCCCACACTGCCCCACTGTCTGGGAAGAGGTTAGGAGGCTGCACTGTGAACCCAAGCCCAGGCAGTGACCTGTGATTTACAGAATCAGCGTCCACAGCCAAGGGGCACGACCACGCTGCACTCTCTCCCACATGGTGAGCTGCTTGTGCCAGGGATGGGAAAAAAGGGAAACTGGGGGAACCTGAGTCCTTGTGGGTGCATGAGAAGCCCTGGCCTGTGGGGGCCTCGGAGGTCGTATGGGTCCACGGGATCGGGACTTGGGACCCAGAGAGCTGATGTGCTTCTCTCAGAGAGACCTGGCTTCACCCTGTCAGGGAGCGCAGAGCTCTGCTTCACTACCTTAGCGTATGTCTCGTCCCGTTCTTTTTATTTTTTAAGATTCATTTTGATTTGAAAGACAGATTTTATGGAACAGAGAAAGAGTGCAGGTTCTCCATCTGCTGGTTCACTGCCTAAGTAGATGCAGTGGGCAGAGCCCATCTGAAGCCGGGAGCTTCTGTGGGGACCTCCATGTAGGTGCAGGGGCCCAAGGACTTGATCTATCCCCTGCTGCTCTCCCAGCCGTAAGCAGAGTTGGATCAGAAGTATTACAGGTGGGACAAGAACCGGTGCCCACATGGAATGCTTGCACCAAAGGGCAGATGTTTAGCCTGTTGCGTAACTGTGCCTGCCCTCTACACATGGGTTTACTTGGTTAGCATCCCTCAGCAGGATGTGATGCCAACATGCCAGGGACATGGTCTGTTCTGCCTTCTCCATTTGTGCTGTCTCAGTATCTTCTCAGCCAGGTGCTCCGCACAGGATGCCTTCCAAAATCCGCCCTGCCACCTGAGGGGCTGGTTCTAGCAGTCTGTGGTGTTGTCCCTCTGGGCAGCAATCCTCACAGGTCCCTGTTCCATAGATTATCCCGAAAGGAATGGGAGGGGCACATCTAGGTCACTAAACCATCAGGGGAGGTGCAAGGTCTTGGGGGAGAGCCACCCCCACTGTGGCCCAGACCGGAGGCTGCTGAGAGCCGCAGTCGGGCTCCGTGTCCTGGGCAAGCTGGACTGACCCAGCGACCCCTGGATGCCCCTGTCATGGTTGAACTCCTCCCAGACTCGGCAGCGTGGTGGGCCCAGAGGCACTGGTAAGGACAGCGTAATTTCCTTTGATTTCCTTTGATGTTTTCAAAGATAGGAAATAATTTGTGCTCTCCTCTGAAAACCACTTAGCTGTAGGCTGCAGGGTGGAGAAGGTGCTGTCTGCCGGAAATGCTAATTAGCAACCATTATAACCGAGGCCTGGTGTACACAGGTGGGCGGGAGGGAAGCTAGGAGGGCTGCGGGGGGAGCCAGGCCACTGCTCCGCTAGGGCATGGACAGTAAGTGCTGAAGAAAGCCAGATGTGAGCTAGCGACCTTTCCCTGGCGGACCAGGATAGTACCCTACTGTATGCAATGAACTCCGCATTGTGTCACAATAATGTTGCTAAGCCAGGGCTCAGGTAGGACCCAAACTGCACTGTGCCAGGGCCTCCATCAGCTGTTGAGTCCGTGGTGGGGATGGTCTCGCTCATGTCCACCTCTGGAGTCTCTGCCCCTTCTTCTCCTCGGGCCTCTGGGCAGGACACTGGCCTGCCTGTTCCACTCAGTGACCCCAGTTAGAGCCCCATGGAGGATCAGACCATGTTTGTTCACACCTGCTCTGTCCTGGGGCTTTCAGATCTCGGCAGAGCCTCCAGCAGACTGGTCACTGGGCCTCCAGGAGGCTGTGTGGGTATCCAGCTGTGCCCGGCCACAGGATGTGAAGGCAAAATGGGCCCCAGCTATTTGAAAGTGCCTGGACTGGGAGGAGAGCATGGCCAAGGTCTCTGCTCTTTGGTGGTAATGATTCTTGACAGTCCCCTGGGAAGCTGGGGCGTGGACCACAGGGTGCAGAGCACAACCAGTGGGCTGTGATGTCCCCCTACCCCTCCCTGGCCTCTCCTGTGGCTCCTCAGGTGGTTCCAGTCCCCACGCACAATGACTTGCTGCCAAAACCGTGCTGGCAAAGCAATCAATGAAGGCGTTTTTAAGAGAAAACTCGTTTAGCAAGCGGGCCTCTGGAGTGACTTAACGGAATAGCCCTTCTCTGGATGGGAATAGCGGTGTAATGGCCCCCCCGGGGCTGTTAGAGCACAGCCATTACCGCGGCTAATAAACCCCCGAGGGGTGTGGCACGTGCTGCCAGGCCCTGCGCACATCTGGGTGAGGCTGCCTGCAGCCGCCGGCCTGTGCGTGCCTGCAGCTCGCGTGTTCGGCCACCGGAGGGCAGCCGCGCTCCCTGTGCTGGGCACTGCCCGGCTCCGGAGGCAAGAAAGGCCAAGGTTCCAGACGGGGAACGCAGCTGACCCCTCGCTCTCGGGGACCCCTGGCTGGGCTTCTGCGAAACCCCCTGGAAAAAGCACTGGCATGCAGCTGTTGTGTGAAAGAGGCTGGCGAGCACGTAGCACCGAATCGCTAAACGTGTTCACGGCTCAAGTCCATCAAAATGCAATTGAATGTTTCACTACTTTCTGAAGATGTCTGTGGGCTGAACTCCAAAACCCCCAAAAGGAATACGTCCAGTAGTCCCCGGCCCTGGCTCTCTCCTCCCTGCCTGTCTTGGTGTTCATGGCCCATACCACAGTCGTACAGGTACTTCCTCCTCACGGGGAATGACTAAGGTGTGCAGAGCAGATGCCAACCAACGGGGCGGGATGGGACAACCGCATGATCTGTCTGCTGCCAGACCACAGGACAACATTGTGGCAGCACAAAGATGGCTCCCCACCTTGACTGAGGAGACCTACTCAGGCCCTAAGGCTCTGCGAAGCCCAGTACAGCATACATACTGGTTAAGTTAGCTGTAATAGTATATTGCTGTTATGTTGATTTTTTAAAAAAGATTTATTTATTTTTATTGGAAAGGCAGATATACAGAGAGGAGGAGAGACAGAGAGGAAGATTTCTGTCTGATGGTTCACTCCCAAAGTGGCCGCAACAGTTGGAGCTGAGCCAATCCGAAGCCAGGAGTTCCTCCAGGTCTCCCACGTGGGTACTCCAAGCAGGGTCCTATGGCTTTGGGTCGTCCTGGACTGCTTTCCCAGGCCATAAGCAGGGAGCTGGATGGGAAGTGGGGCTGCCGGGATTAGAACCCACATATGGGATCCTGGTGCGTCCAAGGCGAGGACTTTAACCCCTACGCTATCACACTAGGCCCAAGTTGGTGTTGAAAAAGCAACACATGGCTCTTCTTTGACAAGGAAGCCTTTGAACTCAACATTTGTTAAGCAAAACCCGCAGCGGCCCCCTTCTGCCTGAGAGAGGCCTGACACCTGCCCTGTGCTTTGTGCTTGCACAGAATGACTGCTTCCCCCAGAAGCCTGTGCAGCACAGCCATTCGGGGCTCTGCATGAGGAGGCAGAGGCCGCAGACCCCGACCCAGGAGAGCCCCCACAGAGGCTGCACCCACCGCTGTTCTGCTCTGCCTCCACCTCCCGATGGAACCCCAGCCGTCAGAAGGCTGGGGAGTGGGATGCAGAAAAGCCTGGCTCGGGGTTGCCTGGGAGGACAGAGAAAGAGCAGTATATCCCAGCAGGTGGAGAGGGGATTTATGTCTGTGCTAATCCCAGCGTGAG
The DNA here is from genome assembly GCF_030435755.1 of Ochotona princeps. NCBI lineage: Eukaryota > Metazoa > Chordata > Mammalia > Lagomorpha > Ochotonidae > Ochotona > Ochotona princeps. The sequence continues at coordinate 107,976,753 of NC_080835.1, read as the reverse complement.
GCAATAAGTCTGCCTTTTCTTCCACTTTCAAGGTGTTAATTCAAAGCCTGGTTCAGCCCCTGGGCCAGACTGGAGAGATTTATCTGGTGGCATTCAGCGTTTTCCCTCAAAGGTTGCTTTTTGCCCCATTCCCCCTGAAAGCATTCATTTGTTCACAGACTTGTGAGGGCAAAAGGCAGGTGCTATTTAAGAGACAGGCTAGCCCAGCCTGTAGCAGCTCCTGGGAAGGACCTTGGACGAACTGGGAGGCAGGGATAGAGACCTCCTCAGAAAGGGAGACCCCAGCCCTGCCCTGTCCCCTGCCTGGTTCTGGTTGCCCCACTAGACTCATGGGCACACTAGTTTGAAGCACTGGAGGGGCTACATTCTGAAAACATCTCTGCTGCAGATACCAAATTCATCTGCTTGCAGGAAACTCGCAGTAATTTCTTTACATACGCATTCTGCTTCCCCCAACTCCCACTGCCTGGTATAGAAGTGAGAGTGAGAAAGAGATAAGGCGGGAGAAAGAGGGGAATTATTAGAGTCACCAGCACCTTATACCATGGGTTTCCTTCAGATCACAAAATCCAACCCAGAAAGCTACTGCTAAAAATAGCCTGTGGGTATCGAGCCCCATGGCTCTGTGCAGGGAGTGTGCAGAGAACACCACTGCCAATGGGTCTTTCATTCCTTTCTCATGACCATGCTGGGAATGAAGACCCCTTGAGGACCCCCAACAGAGGAGCTGCCTGTGGTGTCTGGTCTCACACTCAACCTGGGGAGTTCATGTGGCCACTAAGCTGGGCTGGTGAGCAGGAAGAAAACACTAGAACTGTCATTGGACCTGGTGGGCTGGAGTCATTGGCAGGAGATCCCAGTTTGACTGCCTTCCTGGGCTTGGAACCATGAAGCAATCGCCAAGTGCCACTACTCAGAGCTCCAGGGAAGCAGTGAATGCATGTGGAAGAGAGGTGCAGTGCTAGGGAGTGCAGAAAAATGTGGGCCACCAAGGGCGACTTGCCTTCTGTCCCCACTTCTCCTTTCCTGACTACAGCTTGACCTGTGCATCCCAGCAGGGTGAATGGATGCAGGCCACATCCTGCCTTCCCACAGACAGCTGCCCTGCACCCCGGACCACCACCTCCTGCTCTGCCACCCGTCAGCCCACCGGGAAGAGGTAGTAGAGAAAGGAGATGGTTTTTATGGTTTTTATGGTTCTGCTTTCATGGCAAACATTTACTATTGGTCAACTTCCTGTTTCTTGGGACAGAGGGCTTTGCATTTGCACATCTGTTTGCTTGATCCTCCTATGATGGGCTTTGTGCACACCCCCACGTTATTGTGTCCATGAAGCTGGTGGCCTCATGGCCCAGGACTGGCTCTGACCAAGTCTCCCCATCACAGCGCTCACTGCACGTTCAAGGGTTAAGGCTGGTTTGCCTTTTGCCTTAATACAGCTCCATCCATGACAGATAGAACACAAATACAACTGGGAAGCTGAGCCTGCAGGGTGGAGATGAGCCAAGGAGGGAGTGAAAGAAGAAACAAACGTCTCAGAGCAAACAGCGGCTCCAAGAGGTCTCCCCAAATACCATTTGACATTCACAGATTGGCACACATTTTGCGATGGATTATATTTATTTATTTGGAAGGCAGAGCTACTGTAAAGGAAGGAGACATGCACACACATCCAAACCCACACACACCAGAGAGAGAGGGGCGAGATTTCTCCCCATCTCCGACCCACCCTCCGACTGCCACTCCCTCCTGTCATACAGCGGAGGCAGCAAGGACAGTTCTCTGTCGCCCATGTCAGAGACCCACGTGGAGTCCTAAGAGCCTGAATTTCCAGCCACACAGCCTGGGCTGTGGTGAGCAACTAAGGGCTGAACTAGGTCGTGAAAGATCTCTGTCTCTTTTTCTTTCAAATAAAATGCAAATAAATATAATTTTAAAAATAAATCTAATGGAACGGTGAGTGTTGGCCTTGGAACCCTTGCAGTCCTCATGGGAGAGTCTGGCTTCATGGTCTGGTTCTCCCTCCCAATTTGAGCTGCTTGTTATGCACGCCGTCACCATTGAAGAGAACGTATTACGGCTCAAGTAGTTGGGTCCCTGACATCCTCATGGCACCCTTGGCGTGAGGGCCTGGTTCCAACCCACCAGCCATTGCAGGCACTTAGGGTGTTAAATCCAGCAGCTCAGAGGTCCCCTTCTCTCTCTGTCTGCTTCTGGAAATGAAAAAGAAATACCTCATGTAAGAAAATCTATTAGCATAGACAAAAAAAGAGCAATAGGTGCCATAATCAAGAACTTCCTCTCAGAGCAGACAATCTGGCTCATGGAATCATGGGGAAATGTGGCTTTCTTAAACACTGGAGGGCTGGGAGGTGGTACATGAAGATTCAGGATGTTGCATGCGGATATAGACATCCCTGACCAGGAATCCTCCCATCCCTGGGCCTGTGAGGTCCAGCTTTCCTCTCTACCCACCTGACATCTTAGGCCTGAGACATCAAGATACCTATGAGGGTTCCAGAGGCTCCATGGGAACTGCCTGAGGACCAACTGAGGAGGCTACGGGAGGGATGGAGGCTCTCTTGCACCTGCCTACATTTAGACCGCCCGCAGCACCTGTTTCCCACAGCCAGGTGGGGGCCTGCACTGGGACCAGCCCTCAAACCTCCATCCCGAAACAAACCACCGCCCAACTCACCAGCCCTGTCTCTCCTTCAGCAGCAGGACCTGAGCATGTGGCACATCCTCTCTCCCAGCCAGGCTCAGTGAGGGACCAAGGTGGGGAGGGCAGAAGAGAAGAGAGATGGGGAGTTCTCAGGGTTCAGTGAGAGCTGCATGGAGGCCATGGTACGACGCTTGCAAGTGCCTTGAATTGAAAGCACAAAGGGAGGTGGAGGTTCCCTCGCTTCACCACAGGTAGGGTCAAGCACCTTGCACGGCTTCCAGGGAGACTTCAGTAGCGGATGATGGACAAGGGAGCCCCCTGTCTAGGAGGGCTGTGCCTCGCTGTCCTTGTGAGCACTTTGTCTCTGCTCCCAGCCAGTGTCACCCACCCTCTGGAGGATTCACATCCTAGCCTCAATGCACTTGCAGCCTTCAGCCGGCTCCCTTCCTCCTCTCCCTTCCTGTCTGCTAGGAGCAGCTTGGATCATTGCAGAATTCAGAGCACACCTCCGGGCTTCTTTCTGAGGAACCTGGGGACAGCAGCTGGCAGAGGTTTCTTCTGCCCTCTGGCTTTGCCTCGGCTCACAGGTGAAGCCAACTACCTTCCCCTTCTAACCTCCCTCTGAGCTGAGGGCAGGGCTTTTGCAGAAATGCCACTGCTTCTGCTCTGCCTCAGCCCTTCCGGGAGCTCAGGGTGTGAACCCTGTGCCCAGCGTGACCTGGTTGAGTAGCAGGACAGGCAGGGAGTCCAGCCCCTCCAGTCCCTACCTCTCCTCCGCGCAGGTGTCCCTCCAGGTCCGGGCTTTGACTACACTCACCTTGCCTTTTTCCTCTTCTCTCTCTCCTCCTTCCCTTCACAAGAACCTTCTCAATTTGGAAACAGCATACAAATCACAATTTCAGCTCCCAGCCTTGCCCTGGGCCTTCCAGGCTGCAGGGGCCATGCTGAGCTGGGTGGCGCTCTCTTGGTTCTTCTGGGGCTGCCTTGGCTGAGAAGCAAAGCTCCTGGAGACCAGGGGGAGGAAGGAGTGAGGACTCATTGGTCTCTGGAGACAGCATCATGTGTGTGACCCAAATAAGCCAGCGACAGCAAAACTGCTGCTGTAAGGTGTATCCTGTTAACACCGCTTCCTTTGTTTTTTTTAAAGAAGATATTTATGTATGCACGTATGTATTTGAAAGGCAGAGTTACAGATCCAGAGACAAATCGAGACAGTCTCATGTCTGCTGGTTTGATCCCCAAATCATAGCAACGGCTGGGGCTGGTCCAGGCTCCAGGCAGGAGTGAGGAATGCCATCTAGGTCTCCCGTAGTAGTGGCAGGCACCCAAACACTCAGGCTGCCTTCTGCTGCTTTCAGGACTTTAAGCAAAGAGCAAGATCATTGATACTTACACGAGATGTGGGTGTTACCAGTGGTGGTTTAATGTGCTGTGCCCAAGCGCCAGCTCCCAGCTGTCCTTTTTAAAGGAAGTGATTGAGGATCCTGATATCTGGGCAAGAACCAGAGGGTGGAAGCCCTCCTGTGTTCACACGTGGGCAGCGTGTGAACACAGAGCAAGGGGTGTCAGACACAGTGGCATGACTGTGTCCAGTGGGGGAAGGAAGCCGAGGGCAGGGGAGGGCAGGAAGGACAGGAGAACCCACCACAGCTTCTCACAGCCTCTGTGCAGTCTTCTCATCCCTGCGTGCTAGCCAGCCCTTCCCCCAGGACTAACGCTGACTTTCTCCAGCCTGTGCCTGCGACAGAGGCCTCCGTGTCACACAGACCCGTGGGTGGTGACAGCTCAAGGTTAACCCAAGGCGCTGACCTCTGAGGAGCAGGCGCGTAGCGTGAATCCCTCTGGGGAAAGAGGGGAAATAAGAGGAGGTAGACAAAGACAAAGAGCTGAGAGAGGGAATGGTGGAGAAGAGGCTTTGCCATGTGGGCAATTGGGCCAGGAAACGGGGACAGAGGCAGCTCTCGTAGCTAAGCTGTGATGCAGTGCCAAGGTTGGGGTGGGTGGTTCCAAGCTGTACAGGAGATGTCAGATGAACACAGTCGGGCCAGAAGCCAAGCAACCAAGTCACCTGCCTCTCGGCATGACCCCGTTGGGGGGAAAGTTAGACAGGAAGACGGGATTAACAGGGAAACTTGATTAAAGCTCGGTGATTCCAGGAAGGATCAAAGACAGAAATGTCACTGGGCACTTGGGCTTGGTTCCTCAGCCAAGGGAGCACCTGACAGGCCGTTCAATGAGTTTAGTTGGATTCTGGCTTTATACCGTAGCTAATGAATCTATGTATCTATTTATAATGGTTATGGAAGAGTGAGCCTCAGCCAAGATGAATCATCATAAAGTCAGTCAGGCCAGCCTATGAAGAGGCTGGGGTGAGGACTGTGGTGTGGGGCCCTTGGCCTTACTGGGGATCACTGTGCTTGGAGCACAGGGAAACAGGGCAGAGGTGGCCAGAGTGAGTGGGCAGCCTTCTCGGAGGGCAGGGTCCGTGGCCCTGGTCGTGGTGACTAAAGAGAGGAACTGGTCAGGAGACTGCCATCCCAGTTCTGTCTCCAGGAGGGATAGAGGGAAATCTCCAGCTGAAAAATGTCACCTTCAACCTGACACTGAAGCCAGAGCATTTACAAATCTGCCTGTCACAATGACAGGCTGACAGATAGCGGCCTCAGCCGGGCCTGAGTTAAATCGCCACTATAAGTCTTGCAAAAAGTTTTGGCTCTTAAGATTTCTATCATCGAGACAGGTTAAGGAATGAGGGGCACGACTTCCAAACAGGAAGGAGAGGGAGACGCCGTGCCTGCCTTCCCTGCAATCCTGCAGCTGTAGGATTATCTATTACCCAAGGGCAGGTGACAGGAGAAAATTACCCAGTCCCAGCCCCATCTGTTGCTGAGCGCCGCTTAGCTCACCTTCACTAATTCATGGGTTTGTCATTTTTCCCTTTGTCTCTGTGTCATCCACCCAAACCCTACATATATTCGCCCTGGTGTTCCCGGCTGGGCATGGTGCCTGCGAAACAAAGGCTGCAGCATCTTTGCAAAGAATTGCAGCTGCCATGGCCAAGTCCCTCTTCTCCTGTTCACCTTCTGACTGAGGCACTCCATATCTGACTGAGGTCTGGGAGCCCCAGAGAAGCAGCTCTGAGAGTTTCTATGCTTGGCTGTGCCTCCAGCGATGGCCTCTGTCAGGAAGAGGCAGCGAGGCATTAATAAGAGATAGTTGTTTCATGTCATTAAGAGAGAAACTGAACACAACTGGGTTCAAGCCCTGGCTCTCACATGATTTCTTGGAAACTTGATCATGAACCTGTCCCATCTTCCGTGAGCTCATCGGTCATCCAGACCTCACATCGCTCTTCCCACCAGCTGGGATTGTTGAGATATTAACTGAGCTGTTGCATGCAGGAGCTCAGTAAGACATGCATGGGGAATGAGTAAATGGATGCCGAGTAGCTCGCGTTGGCTTGAATGCAGTAAGTGCTCAGCAAAAGGGTTCAGAACCTACTCATTGCAAGTGCTTTCTCCCCTTTCAGTGTCTGCTGGTCTTTCAGCTTCTCATTCAGTAGTGATTGAACAAGTGCCTTTGGCCAGCACCACCTTCTGTCCTAGGGCTAGGAAGATGTTTAAAGTGTAAGCACAAATGTGATTCCTGCATCAGTGGGGCAGGCCAGAGACACAGTGGACAGATCAGGGGTTTAGGCTTCTACCTTCCAAGGCGGAATGGAAGGGGGAGCTTGCCAGAGACATTCCCCTTGAGAACCTGCAGGGTTCTGCAGAGGTTGATCAATGGAGTGGAGAGTTGGGTCAATGTATTCCATTTGGAAGTGGGAATCCAAACGGCAGGCACAAGGCAGGGCAGGGAGCACCTCCCGGGAAGACACCAACGCCCTCAGATGGCTGCCAGGGTGCCTGTGCCTCTCTGAAGGACGTGGCTACAGAGCTGGATTGGACACGGGGCTGGGAGGACACATCCCAGAAGGTGTGTGCTTTGGTTTCTGCCAGGGCTCAACAAGCTCCCAGCAGAGACAGGACTAAATCTTCCTAGAAGATCAGTCAGGTCTGGGCATGGCCAAAGGAACAGGAAGGGATGCCTGATGGCATGGAGAACCTGGAACCTCCAGGAAACTGCCTGCTGTGGGGAGGGTGAGGAGTGCAAATATCGCAGTGTAGCCATAGTGGCTCCTGCACATCAGGCAGCTGCGTCTCCAGGCTCCGCAGACCACCTCTTCCTTCCATGTAAGCATTTACACAACACCTGCCTATGCCCTCCTATACTTTAAATCATCCCAGAATTACTCAAAAGACCTAATACAATGTAAATGCTATGCAAATAGTTGTTAAGCTATATTGTTTAGGGAATAACGACAAGGAAAAGTGTTCAGAACAGGCAGTTTTAGCGATGGATATTGCCTGGTTGTTTGAAGCTATGAAGGAGGAGGGCTGGCCGTATACACCCCCACTGGGCTTCCTCAGTGCTAAAGAATTCCTCCATGGGGCTGACCATCTGGGTGGGGACTGGGCAGGCAGAGGGCCAGGCTCAAGCAGAGCCGTACAATTGCGAGCTTTCACCACGAGAGGGCAGTAGAAGGGTTGAGATGCCAACCTAAGAATCTAGAGGGTGACTCTTCCCTCTTCAGGCTCAGCCACCAGGAGGGTGAAGGGCAAACTGTGCTGGAGGAGACACAGGCTGGAAACGCTGGAGGCTGTGGTCATCGAGGTGACAGGAGGTGCTCTGGGCTTGTGAGGCAGGTGAGGGGTGCCCTAGAGCCCTGAGACCCATCCATGGGGTGAGCTGACTTAATGTGGGTGCCCAAATACCAGTGCTTCCTGCAGTCATGTAAAGGCACAGACACTTCTTCCTTCATGACCAGGTGCAAGTGTTTGCATGAGGCTCTTATGAAAACATAACATGCATTTCCAACAAGTTTTCAAATACCACTGTTGGGTGTTTTTATACACATGGTCATTAGATTCTTAGAGGAACCTTGTGAATGACAAATTAACGTTGTATAAGCGCAGTTTGGGGAAGTCACATGTTTATTTATTTTTAGTGCTCAAACAGCCAGGATCAGGCCAAAGGTGGGAGCTGAAAACTTCATGTGGGTTTCTAGCATAGCTGGCAAGGACCCAGCTGTTTGAGCTAGCTCCCACAGCATGCGTTAGCAGAAAGCTGTATCAGAAGTGGGATTAGCCAGGATTCAAACCAGGCACTCACTTGGATGCAGGGGTCCCAAGTGGCAACCGAGCCACTGAGTCACATGCCCAGTGCCAGGTGGAGAGTTTTGAGTCACAAACCCAGGCTCTTTCTACTGTTCATAAAATCCCTCTCAGCCGGCTTTGTCTATTGAAAAATAGGTGGCCTGGCTGTGGGGAGCCATCTGAGGGACTAGGCCAGCAGTTTTGGATGAGGACATAAAAGGTTTGAAGGTCAAGTGTAACTTAAATCAGCCCTAAGGTTTGGATTCTTAATCTTCAAGGGAGGCAATGAGTTGGAGAAGGTGGGCTGTCCCAAGGTCACTGACAGAGGTCTACGTTTCTCTGAGGCTATGCTTCCTGCCCTGCCCAGGGATGGACAAGTGCTGAAGTCCAGCTACTGAAGTTCACGAAACACACAGAGCTTATGGACCATTCTGATAAACCAATTTCCCAGTGGAAAATATTGTCAGTGTAACACAAATGTGAGGCTCCAAAGCCCAAGAGAGTACAGGCCTCTTGGGGCAAGGGTGGTGAATTCTGTGTGGTTCATAGAGCTGATAACCTCAGAGAGAGTCAACATGGCCTTAGCAGCATGGAAGGAAGGGACAGTACTCTGTATTCTTTGTCTCGCAGAGGGCCAGAGTTCATAGGATGACACAACCAAGCACCCACCAAGGAGACAGTGGCCTTTCTGGAGGCCTTTGGGGTGGGTGCATGTTGTGGCAAGCAACACTGACACTGTAGGACTCCATTAGGTGTGTAATTTAAGGCTGCCTGGGAAGTATGGGCTATGCCAGCACAGTGACCTTCTGGGCTGCCCAGAGGGAGCTCGTCTAGTTACAGGACCCTCCCATTGGCTTCTAGGGCCTGGATCACACGACATGTACCTCGTTTCTGTTTTACACATGGGTTCAGGGTTCGCCGTCTTTTCCAGTACTGCCGTTATCTCCTCTATTTCACCATTATTTTTCTTCTTCTGAAATTAGACCGCTAGTTAGACCCTTCCCTGTGCCTAACAGCAGCGAGCTCCAACCGTGTCACGTGGTAAATGTGCACCACACCACGCTCTTATATGACTGTTATAAAAAACGGAGAGAATTGGCTTAAGTGATAGCAATTAGCTTAAGCAAGGGCACATATGGGAAACCAAATAAGTAGAGGTCTTACCACCTTCACTTCTGTGTCAGTGACAGGTTCGCTCACACACACGGCAAAGCACAAACACTCACTAATAAATCTATGCTAAGTCAGAGTTAACTTACAGAACCGACATGGTGCAGAAGCTTTAGGGACTGACATGCCTTGGGTTATGGAAAACAATAATAATAAATCTTAAGGAATGTCACCTTGCCCCTGGCACTGAAGACAAGAAGCAGCAAACGTTAGTGGAACAGCCTTGGGTGTGTGAAGAGAAGTGGCTGAGAAGGCGGCTCACGGAGGGAGGGAGGGGACTCGAGGGGGGCCACGGCGGACCTGCCATTTAGTTGTCAGGTTCTGTGCTTGTTGGTGTCTCAGATTTCATTTCAAGATGAAAATACAGGATGAGATGCCTGTGAATGAGAGGTCTGTGCAGAGATCACAGCTATTGGAAGTTCACAATGAACACAAAACTGTCGATACATCAGTGCAGAGCCACTCAGGTTGTGCCCCGCACAGAATGCAGAGGCCACTGGGGATGCTGCTGCAGCCGCTGGCAAGTGGCAGCCCTTGAGAGATTTTCTGCTTCTGCCACTGCAGCTTTCTTCGGAGTACTTCATATAAATGATTGTACGGATCGTCAGATTGTTTTTCAAGATGTATTTAGTTATATAGATTGTAGAGAGAGTGGGTGATCATCCATCTATCCGTTGGTTCACAAATGGCTAATCACCGCCGTGGCTGGGGCTGGGCCAGTCAGAGGTCAACACCCCGAAACTCCACCCTGGTTTCCTGTGTGGATGGCAGGGACGCAAGCCCTTGGCCGTCGTTGGCAGAGAGCTGGATCAGAGGTGGTGTGTCTGGGGCTTGAACCAGCAGTGAGTACAGTTTGTGGTCTTAGCACACAGTAACACAGTCCTTGTCCTAGACTGTCTGAGCATTTTTGATGTGCAGAGCTTCCAGTAATTCTAGAAAATAATTAGTCACCCATTATTTCTTTAAATATGATTTGTCAGCTTTCTCTTCCCAAAACTCCTATTGGGTGCATGTTGGGCCTTCTTATTCCTAACAGCTATTTTATATTTTCCATTTCGGAATTTCTGGATGATTCACCCAGATTTATCTTCCATTTTAGCACTTTTCATCTCCTCAGATAAAGTTTAACTATTCACGAAAAATTTAAAATTTTTATGACATCATTTTTTATTTCCTAAAGATCTATACTTTAAGGATCTGTTACATTATGTCCTTTGATTTCCCATGCCTTTGCTTCCCGCTTACATTAAGGATTTCTAGATGAATTATTTTGTGGTCTCTGTTTAGTTTCTGGATGACTTGAAATCCACAGGGGCTTAAGGAGACATGACTCCTCACTAAGTCATGCTCAGTCATTTCCTCGTGGGTTTGGAAATTTGGATTATTAGAACATCTTTAGCTGAGAGGTGTGAGTACCAGAACACCTGTGTGGCCTTGACTGGGAGTGTGCTGCTCCCACAGGTAATCGTAGCAGCACGACTGACATAGGATTCATAAAGTACTGTGACCTGGCACACAGGCAGCACAGGTCTGGGCAGTGCTAAAGCATACTGCTTGGAAGAACGAAGCATGCAGGGCAAGGAGCTTCCCACAGCATGGAATCCGCACGAATTCTGTGAGCTCAATGTAGGAAGGCACATAGGGCTGGAGATGCTGAAATACTGTGCTTTCCAGGAATAAATTAAAAATTGAGTCTGTGAGCACTGATAATAGTCAGGCATGGTGCCAGGTCCTACAGCAACTGGAAAAAAAAGAACTATCTGTGATATAAGCTTGTCATCTCACAGGGAAACAGAAGAGTAGAAAGTTGAAACTCAGTAGGTAAATACTGTGTACAAATGAGGCTGGAGTGGGGAGTTAAAGGACCAGTAACCACACAGAGCCCAGGAGAGTGGCAGGAATAGTCCAAAAGAGATCACAAGCAGGTGCGGAGCTGCTGTGCGTGTGCACGGGCACCCATGGGTACTGGTGCTGCTTGTCGTGTAGTGCCCTGAATTACAGCACAGCAGAGCGAATGGATGCTGAAATCCCACATTGCAGTTGGACGTTAACTGAGGATTTGAGAAAGCGTCAATGTAAGTTGATGATGACTAGAAACTCTATAATGGTTGAGTGGGGTGTTGACCCCCTTTCTGTGGAGGTTTAGCTTAATTCTAGTTCATTTGATATTTCTGATTCCAATGGCTACCATTTAAAGAGTTGAGGGTTTTGGTCAGGCCAATTTATTATGAATATGAAAAATTTCAAAAATGGTTGAAATAGTATGTCTTAGGAAAGAAAAATTATTCATGGATTTCAACTTCTTTATGGCAAAATAAACTTATCATTTAATTCTGTTTTCCATGATTCTTTTGAAGTACTCTTAAAAAGCCGCCATTCGTGAACATTTCAGAAACTAATTACCTGCCCTTCTCCTCTACTTTAAATATGGGTTGATTGTGAGTCATGTTTGTTTCCGAAGGGTTCTTGCTTCTCCTTTTCTGTTCTTCCTCATTGAGAAATCCTCTTTTTTTCCGTGGCTTTACTTATCTGTCAGGTGACAATGCTTGATGGTGAATCTGTAGCCAAGATCTCTCTTCTTAGGGCCATGTGACCCAGTTGCTTACTGGGTCATAATAATCTTCTTAGCTCCCTGATGACCTAGTTATTTACTAGATCATGATAACAGCAAACAATTGCACTGCTCCTACATGCCACCAGGCGTTACTCTGAGCACATTGCATGCTTTAGCTTATTTCATCCTCATGGCACCCCTGTAACAACCTCACGGTGTTGTTGGATGGTACCCTTTAGATGCCTTCCGGTCACTTCAGACTTGGCATGGGCAAAATAAATACAACAAACATGTTCCAAACCTGAGATAATAAAAATAGCGATAATAATTGACCCAATTTTCAGCCGGGTGCTCAAACATGAAACCTCAAAAAACACATTTGACTTCTTCCATGTACAATCCATATTCATTCCCCCAAACATTTTCCCTCCATTTGTTACTAGGAAGGGAGGTTCCTATGATGTTTCAAGGTAACATTTCTGGAGTGAGGCCGCTTTTGACTCCTGTGCCTAATCACTGTAAGTTCTTAGAGAAGTGACTTGAAATTTCTGATGCCTAGCTTCCCTGTGAGAATCGAATGGGTCAAAACACCACATAATACTTTCAGAACAGTACTTGGGACAATAGAATAAAATATTTCTTCATTTTTTCAGTTTGCAGTTGGTGGGCAGTATATTACACTAAAATGAAGAAGAAAAAGCAATAAAGTACAAAGTTTTGATAAAGAACTAAGTAGTTGCTAGCAGAGAGATCAGAGGTCATGCCCTTTTTCTTATGCCATGTGTGACTTGAGCAATATGTGTGGCTTGAACAAGTGGCTATTTTAGAGAACCTGATTTCTACCGTTATAAAATGAAGGTAACGCTTCCTATCCAGGGGGACTCTGTGAGGATAGATGAGAAATTGTTCAAAAATACTTGAAAAAGTTTGGAGCAAAGGGAATTTAAAGATCAGTTCGTTCTGATACAAAATATCTTGAAAAATAGATATATATTATATATTATATATATATCTCCAACTTGGAAGGAAAAAAAGTTCCATGCACAAAAAAAAAAAAACCCATTGCAGCAATAAGTACCAAATTGAGCACAAAAATGAAAAGAAGGGCCCGGCAGCGTGGCCTAGCGGCTAAAGTCCTCACCTTGAAAGCCCCGGGATCCCATATGTGCGCCGGTTCTAATCCCGGCAGCTCCACTTCCCATCCAGCTCCCTGCTTGTGGCCTGGGAAAGCAGTTGAGGACGGCCCAAAGCATTGGGACACTGCACCCGCGTGGGAGACCCGGAAGAGGTTCCTGGTTCCCGGCTTCGGATTGGCGCATACTGGCCCGTTGCAGCTCACTTGGGGAGTGAATCATCGGATGGAAGATCTTCCTCTCTGTCTCTCCTCTGTGTAAATCTGGCTGTAATAAAAAAATAAATAAATCTTTAAAAAAAAATGAAAAGAAATACATTGAAGAGAGTAGGTAGGTCAGCTTTATGTTACCTGTTGCTACTCTCCTAAGCTTTTCCTGGCAAAAGTGAATTTAAATGAATATGTAAAAGCCACATAAAGTCACACTATGCAGGCTGGATCCAGTGAAATACAATGCCAAACCAATGAATATGACCTTAGGCTCCATGTTTTAGGATACGCAAATGAAGGTACCAAAAAAAATTCATTCAAAAGACAACAAAAGTAGACCTTTAGCCAAAAAACATGTCAGAAAAGAGGCCATCACATAATGATGAAAAGATCAATTCATGAAAAGCATAGAATAATTATATATTTATAAATTTACATATTTGTACATTTACATGCACCCAATATCAGACCTCCTAATAAAATAAATTAACAAAATTAACAAAACTTAAGCAAGCAATTGACAGGAGTATCACATGGTAGGGACATAAATACTCCATTTTCAGTGATGTATAGAATATTCAAATGAACAATCTATCACGAAACACTGAATTTGAATACCTTTGTAAATGAGTGAGCCTAAAGTTACAAAATGAGCATCCCCTAAAACAGAACATATAATGCTTTCAGGCACACATGGAACATTTTACATGACATATTATATATGAGACCATTAAATAAGTCTCAAAAATCATTAGCTATTGAATCATGTGAGCTAACTAAAAACAAAAACAGCAGAAAAACAAAAACAAAAAAAAATCAAGAATTTCGAAAATTTTACAGAAATACAGAAATCAAATTGCACGCTCATAAGCAAGCATTGGATCAAAGAAATAGGAAAAAAAACTTTTAAACAATCTTGAGAGAACTAAAAATATAGACACAATGTACCAAAATGTAGAGAACACAGAAAAACTAGTTACTTTTAGAGAGAGCAGAGACAGAGGATCCAGTGAACCACCCCCTAAGTGGTTGCAATGGCCAGAGCTGAGCTGAAGCTGGGAGCCAGCAGCTTCCTCTGTCTCCCACATGGGTGCAGGGGTGCAAGGACTTGAGCTATCCTCCACTGCTTTCCCAAGCTACAAACAAGGAGCTGGGTTGGAAGTGGAGCAGTTGGAACAGGAACCATCGCCCATATGGGATGAGTGCTATAAGTGAAAGATTAGCCTACTATGCCACAGCACCATCTCCTATTAGACTTTGGTTTTAATTACAATAAAGGAAGAACAGATATGATGTGGCACAGCATGATAATATACATCTACACTGTGGAAAATTAAATCAAACATAATCAACCTCTCACCTCCTGCATTTATCATTTTCTTGTGATAAGAACACTTAGAAGCAGTTCTTTAGTGCTTTTGAAGTACGCGCACACACACACAAACACACACACTGTTATTAATTATGTAGTTACTATGCTTTGCCATATGTCACTAAAATTGATTACTACTGTCTTACTGCAGAAGATCTTATTAAAAACATTTGGATGACAAAGAAGATAACAGAAACTTAACATTACTTCCCCCGACCCCAAAGGATTTAAACCCTTGCATGATCAACATTGCTCCCTTTTTGTTTCAAAGGTTAGAAAAAAATGGGTTTCCATTTTGGCAGTAAGTATTCTCAGACATTACTGTTGGAGTTATAACTTGAAAAGCAATTTGGCTGCATGCAACAAAGATATTAAAATACACCATTATACCTGTTGTTCTCATTTATAGGATTATCTCCTAAGGTGGTTAAAAAATAACTAAGTAACATGTTTTTGTACAAAGCTATTCATCGCACTGCTCCATCAAATGGCAAAATGGAGAAAACTACCTAAATACCCAGCAGTGAGAGAACGGTCATGCAGTGAACTCAGCACATCCATGGAGTCTGTATTTGTGGCTTTAACTGCAGAAAAGATTTGAAAAACAATATTGAACATGGGCAGATTTTTCTTGTTGTCATTATTCCCTTAGCAGCACCATATAACAACTATTCACGTTGTGTTCAGTTTTATAAATAATCTAGAGATGATTTGAAGTATACGGGAGAATGTGTGTCTGTTATATTCAAATACGACACCACTGCATAGGAGGGACTTGAGCATCTGTCAGTTTTGCTGTCTGCAGGGGATCCTAGATCCTTTCCTCTGTGGCCACATTCAGTAGAGATGATGCAAATTATGAAGGAATTGAAATGCACAAATTTCACATAATGACCATAAATATATTAAAGGCATTCTGTATAGAAAAAAAAATGGCATACGCCAAGCAACAGAAGTCTTTGCTCTTGGGGAGTTAACATATTTGTGTGCATGGGGAAGGAGTGGCTGTCATGAATCAGACCATCAGCAACAAGGAATGAATGCTGTGGGATGCTCAGAGCAGAAGTATGTCTGAATAAAGTGATACAGACTAGCACTAGATGAAATGATGGGGTTGAAATTTTTAACAGTTGTCCTGGTTTTGAAGGGGTCATTTGAAGAAATGCATGAAGGCAGAGCCGCAGTAAGTTTTAAGTAGAGAGAACACACAAAACACACGTTCTAGAGAGAAAAGAGCCTACAACATTGTCCTCTTTCCAGATTTGAGCATGTCTAGCTTCTTCATCAATAGCAAGACGGGACGTTTAAGTGGTACAGGGTAAGGGACAAGGAACTCAAGCTGACAAGTACAGAGAGGTCATGCATAGAAGTAGGTTAGAGAGGTACTTGATTAAGGAGAGGATTGGCAGGCCATTGTAAATACTTCTTTGATTCCAGGTGAATGGCAGTGCTTTGGAAGCTTGGAAGTAGGAGAATGGCAAGAAGTGAATTATGTCTTAAAATGATCATCCTATTGAATGGTATTTGGTATAATAGTTAAATTGCCATAGTCACATTCTACATCAGAGGGCGTGGTTAGAGTCCCAAGTTCTCCTCTTTTGACCCAGCCTATTGCCAAACTCTCTCCTGCAGCAAGTAGTGGTTCACATATCCATCCCTGCCACCAGAGGTCTTGTGGGTAGAGCCCCAGGACCTTGGCTTCAACCTGGCGCAGTCAGCTACACTCAGACATTTGGAAGTGAAACCATGGATAGTTCTTTTGCGCACTCTCACTCTCTTGCTCCCTCTCTCTCTCTCTCCTTCTCTCTCTTTCTCTGCCTTCCTAATACACAGGGTACTTTTAAAATCATCACTCTAATTACAGTGCTAGTTTTGAATTTCAGAGTGGCAACAATGGAAGCAGGATACCTATTGGGAGACCAGTTTGCAGTAACTATAGAATGATAGTGGAAGCAGCAGAGATCAAAAAGTAGAAACATTTTGAGGACAAACGCAACAAGGTTTCCTAGTGGACGGGCTGCGAGTTATAAGTAAAAGCAAGGTTGGCCCAATATGTTTTGGCCCCACCCCTTAGCAGTAGAGTTGCCTAAAATATAACAAGAATCATGCCAGTAGCAGTGACTCTTAGACATGTTAACTTGAATTTTCTGTTAGTCATTCAACTCGACATGTTGAACACCTGGGTATGTGAGTCTGCAGATTAAGGTAAGAATCTTGTATGATTGACACAATTTGAGAATCATCAACATATACATTACAATTCATGTCCTAAACTTTAGGTGAGGTCATAGGAAGAGTGATCTAGATGCCATTTAGCTTTCAAGCTGTTAGAGTCTGGGCCAAAGCCCCCGGACGTCAGGGTGCAAGTTAGTCAACCCCCAGAGAACAACAAAGAGTCTCACTGGTAATGCAAACAGCAAACAGTTTATTGCGCCAGCATGCTGGGGTCAGACCGCACTTGGGGCACATAGGCCAGCCAAGCTGGGCGGTCGGATCCCGAACAGTCCAAGACAGAAGCTTATGTAGGCCCTTTTGGGCTGGGAAATACATCAAAAATAACAACCCTAGACATGTTAATTTTTATGGCCTGCATGCACAGCGAGCCTGTTCCGTTCCCATACCTACTATCTGTATAGCTCATTCCATTCTCACACCCTTATCTTCCTCCTGTTTTGGGGACCGGAGAAGAATCGTGCCCTTGCCCTCCTGCACCTGGGCTGACAAAGTTGCAGGACAGCAAAGAACAGATTTCTCACTAAAGCGGAATCCTCCCAAAGTCCAGGCACCTCCTGGCCTAGCCAACTAGCAGTTTTCTCCACACAAAGGAATCTCATACAATAACATTTTACCCACACTCTAACAAAGCAAAGTGTGATTCCTGAGTACTACAGCAGTGAGAGAAAATGGAAAGTGGGAAAATCTATCAAAGAGGTCAAAAGAGCACATTCTTGGTGATATTAGAGAAATAAAACAGGGGCAGTGGTAGGCTGGCCGCTCGGGGACGTCACCACACATTGGGTGAGCAATGTGGAGCCAGTGGAGGCCTTGGCAAGAACTCTGTGAGAGCAGGTACAGTAAAGATGGAGGAGGGGAGAGGTAGGCAGCTGTGCATAAACACTCACACCCGTTGCCTTCACTAACTCAAAGACAGCTCTTAACTCTTCCTCACTATCATTTTTCCTCCTTGGCTGTATCTCTCCCATCATGCCACACAAATGGTTGATCATTTCTACACCTGTTTTCAGGAATGAAGTAACTGCCCAGGACTATGCTCACGATATTGTGTAAGAACAAGTAACTAATCAGGTTGACTCCACCACTCCCCCTCAACAAAGGTGTACCCCAGTCCATCCATATTACCTCTGGCTGTAGAGAGGAGAAGGGAAGAGCAATGGATTGCTTTTCCAGAGTATCCTAGGATTTCCACTTGTGCCCCAATCCATAATAAATTCTTGATTATGGTTTGATTCTGACGATTATCTTAGTTCTCTCCTGGTGTTTGCCTGGATGTTAATTGAATGGTTCCCAAAGTAGGATACCCAGATCAGAGTCATCAAAAGCATTTTGGAACTTGGAACTAAGATGTCTCTGCCCCCTCCACCAGTCACAATGAATCAGAAGCCCCAGGGGTTGGGGTCAGATTCCAGAACCCTCCTGGTAGTTGTGATTCACCAATCCAATCTGTGGTAGGTGGGGGAAGTTTGGATGAGAGTTTATGTTAATTAGTTATGTTGATCACTTCTCCTGCCATTCCAAAACCAAGTTAAATTAACTAGTAGAAAGTGTGTGTGTGTGTGTGTGTGTGTGTGTGTGTGCGTGTGTGTGTGTATACACATAACTAATACATCACTTGGGACCAAGGCCCATAGCAGAGCTGGGCGGTTCCAGTCCCAGCTCTGCTTCCAGTGACGGCTTCCTGCTATTGTATCCTAGAAGGGAGTAGGTAAGGAGCCTCAGCTGCTTCAGATATCAAAGGATGGAAAGGATGGGAGATATCTCTCTCTCTCTCCTCCTTTCAAATAAAGTTTAAAAATATTACAATGAACTTAAAAACTTTCAGCATCTACTAAGCGTTAGCTTTTATAAAACCCTATTTGTCCATATGTCCTATCTCACCAAGAAGTGATTCTGGCCCCCTTCACTTGTTTCTTCTCTCTACTTCTTACATTTTCTCTTGCCACTCCTCATTCTGTGAGCAATGAAGATGAGCCCCCACTGTGTTTTTATATTACAGTTGGGCTGCACATAACCATTATCTTTTCTCTTCCCAACACCTGTACCCTAGAGATATTCTCACACATAAACACTAACAATCCTCATTTAACACGAATATTTATTCATGTTAGATACAATAACAGACAACTTTGGGCATTGTCATATCATTGTTGAAATTTTCTGTAGTGTATATATTTTGTTTGTAACAAAGAAACAAGTAAACATTGAAAAGGAAGAAAGAAGTGAGGGAAGGAACAAGCGAACACAGAGAGTTAGTGAGAGAAAGGGGAAGGAAGAGGTTTAGAAGGAATGAAGGGAGGGCTGGATGCATGGCTAGAGAAGAGGAAAGAAATCACACAAGCTTCTCCATGGGATTGTGTGTTCTGACCACAGTGAAGGGGCCCTGGGAGGCAGTTGGAGATGGGGTTTGCCAGAATGGAGGTTTCACATTCATTCGTGGGCGTGTTCATGTTCCCCAGTATTCCATCTTGCTCCCTGTTACTGCTGTGAAGCTTCTTAATAGAACAGCATAAGGTTAAGAAAATGTAGTCTCTCTTTGTATGGGAAAACAGGGTTGTTATGCTACACACTGAGTGTGTAATTATAAAGAAATGCAAATTTTAGAGGCACAAAATAGAAAGTAGTTAAGTGCATGTTCTAAATATAAACTATACAATGCCATACGTACGAGAAACAGAGGCAGAGGAAGAGAAGAGAACACTCCAGCTACGTACAAAAGGGTATTGTTGTCACTTAGCTGTGATAAAGTCCTGTTTCTAACCATTTACTTCCTTGTGCTTCTCCTACCTACATGACTCAACCTAGTCCCTCTCAACTTATCCTCAGCCATTAAGCAAAGCCCAAATGTTAAATGCCTCATTAACACTTCCTGCCACCAGGAACAATTATGTTTCAGTGATGTTCTTAACTTTCCTAGATCCAATACAGATTTTTTTCCCATTTTTTTAAAAAGAAATAGTCTGAAAAACTCGTCTTTCTTGCTTCTGGAATGTTTTTTTTTTTCCTCTCCTATCTCCATGAAAGTATGTTTATGTGTGAGTCATATATGTTTTCAAGCTTTCCTGAGGTCAGCTCTCCTCATTTCAGAACGTCGCTAAATATGTCACCAAGCAAATGTCACCCTTAAGAGTAACAAAAAGATATCACAGACACCTTATCACTTCAAATGGAAGTGCCTTTCTCTGGAGTGCCTTGCCACAGCAACTAAACTTATTCTACAGAGACATGACAAATTCCTACAATCTTTTCTATTTCCCATAACAAAGAGGAGGAATTATGGATGTAATGATGCTGTTTTACTTGGTATGTGTTCATTACCACATACAGAAATTAGAACTTGAAGAAGTCCTAGAATTACATAATGAATACTTGACTAAGAACACATGTGAGACAAGGTCTGTTTATGTGCTCAATTATACTGGGAGAGTCAAGAAAATTCACAACAAAAAAAGCTAAGACCTCATGAATCAAGATGCACAAAAATATAAATATCAGATATGCATTTATTTGCTGAACAGGCTGCTCCCATATAATAGTGGCTAAAATAAGAGTTTTCTCAACTGAGACCTTAGACATGACTAGGAGTGCTTTAAACCTCTGTCATCTCCAGTATTCGATGCCGTGATTGTTTCCATTATTGTCAATTTCTAGTTAGCAAAGAGAAAGGTAGAATGCAGCAATGTTCACCTCCTTCCCTCTTATGCCATTGGTTCCAATACAACTGCATGGTCATTCTATTGCAAGAAGAATGAAATATGCCGTCCATGTGTTTACTGCTGGCTTCCCAACTGAAATTAGAAATGGAGATCATGCTTCTATTATTGGAAGGACAAAAGGGAAATGTTTCTGGGGGCGCTGCATTAGCTTGCTAGTGCTGCCCTAACACACTGTCATAGCATTTGTGGTCCATACCAAAGTATTAAGTTAAACGTGAGCCTGCTATACATTTATTGAATATTGAGTTCTGTGTGTGGTTGTCTTGGCAGAGACAGACTAAAATGATTTTGTAAACCTTATACAGTCCACAGACTGAATGTTCCCTATCCCCATCACTGTTGTGGAGGCTGAACTTGTAAAGCTAAGGTGCTGACAAGGTTCATTCCTTCTGGAGGCTGAGAAAAAGGGTCTTTTCTAAGCCCTCTCTTGGCTTTCAGTTGTCACCAACAGCCCTTGGTGCACCTTGGCTTATAAAAGTATACTCTGATTCTTCATCTGTCTTCACCTAGTACTCTCTCAGCTACCTGTATTCTCTCTCTCTCTCTCTCTCTCTCTCTCTCCTTTCTCCTACAAAGTCACTGGATGAAAGGATCACCCTAATCTACATAACTACATGTAGTAGTCTGCTAGTGTTGTCATAGCAACTTCCCACCAAGAAGACTGGGTTGCCTCAACAATGTAAATTTATTTGCTAGCAATTTGGAAGGTTGGGGGCCAAAATTAAGGTTCCAGAAATTGTGGTGTCTTTAGAGGTTTCTTTGTTTGACATGGAGATAGCCACCTTCTCACTATGACCTCATAAATAGACCTTCCTTCATTAAAGCAAAACTATGGCATGTGGTTGTGTGTCCAAATTTCCTCTTTCTATAAAGACATGAACCAGATCCAAATCAGACTTACCCTGATGGGGAACAGGCTCATTTTAATTTCATCACACTTTAAGGGACCTATTTTCAAGCACAATCATATTATAAGACATTGGGATTGGGGACTTAAAAGAGAAATCTGAGGGCTTGACATTTGGCACAGCAGATGTCATTGCCTGGAATATTCCCTGTTGGCATGCCTGGGTTCATGTGCCACCTCTACCTCTAATTCCAGCTTTCTGCTAATGCACAGCTGGGAAACAATGATGACAGCTCAATATTTGAGAATGTGGTGCTGACTTCAGCCCAGTTGTGCAGGTATTTGAGGAGGTGAATCAGTAAGGTACAACATCTCTCTCTCTCTCTCTCTCTCTCTCTCTCTCTCAGTCTCAGTCTCTCTCTCCCTACACCTCTGAGAGTTATTTATTTTTATTGAAAAGGCATATTTACAGATAGAGAGAGAGAAGAAAATCTTCCTCCACTGGTTCGTTCTCCAATTGGCCATAACCGCCAGAGCTGAGCTGATTCTGGGTCTTCCACGTGGGTGTAAGGTCCCAAGGACTTCGGCCATCCTTGATTGCTTTCGCAGGCCAAAAGCAGAGAGATGGATGGGAAATGGAGCAGCTGGGACATGAACTGGTGCTAAGATGTAATCCCAGCATGTGCAAGGATTTATCCACTAGGTTATCACATAGGATTCTCTCTCTCTCATTCTCTCTGTCTCTCTCTCTCTCTCTCAATATTCCTTTAAGCATACATGCATATAAATTATTGGAAGCATATTTGAGCAGCTAATCCCATATTTTAACATCTACAAACACTAATAGGATTTATGACTTGAATGTATCTTTTCGAGAAGTTCTCTGTGTAACAAACCTAGCAATACTGCCCAAAGGCAGCCTATTTGTGGACTTAGTGAACAACCCAGACACAAGGAAAACATGAAACCAACAGGAAGATGTTTCTGCATGTCAAACCACTTCCCCCATCAGTCATCATTTGAGATATATATATCTATAACTATATATATATATATATGTATATATATATTAGCTTTACTGAGGTATAATTGAAATACATTAAACCCCACATAATCTCAGTGCACCATCTGATAAATTTTGACACATGTACACTTGTGAAATCATCGCCACAATTCGGAAGTGAATGCATCCTTCAACCCAAAGATTCTGAGTAATCACTCCTTCCTGTCAACCCCTCCTTTTGGCACCTCACCCTCCACCACCCCAGCCATCATCTATCTCCTCTCTGCCACCATCAGCTAGTTTGCACTTTCTCAAATTTCATACATCTGAAACTACACAGTATACTCTCATTTTCACTTGTCATAATTATTTAGAACTCTGTCCATATTGTGGCATTTATCAATACTTTATTCTTTTTTATGCTTAAGGGTGGCCAATAGTATGTGCATTCCACAGTGAGTTCATCTTTTAACGGATTGATAACTGTTGCAGAATATCTCCAGTGTTGACTCAGAAGCATTAAGCCACTCTGAACATTCACAAATAAACCTGCATGAAGCCAATTCAGATTGCAACAACAAAATACCGTAAACAAGGAGCTGGTAACAGTAGAAATCTGACTACTGTGAAATCCAAGACCAAAAGGGCAGGGATGGGTGTCTGACCACATCACTGTTTGGGGTTCATCTACAGTGCTCTGTTGCTGTATCTTTCCATGTTAGAGGCAAGCAAGCCTCCACAAGCCTTTTGTATAGGGGCACAAGTCCTACTCATGCTGGCTCTGCCCTCATGACCTAGTGATTTCCTGTGAAGTACCACCTGCCATTGTCATCTCTTGGCAGTAAGGATTTCCACCGAGAAGTTGGAGGAGGAACACAGACATTCAGAACAGAGCATATGGTCTTATGGTTTTGTTTCTCTGGAGGAAACACTAGTAGTAGAAGAGTAGAATCAAACAGTAGGAGTATGTTTGCTTTTTTTAAGAAGCTACCACATGGGTTTTCAAAATGGTTCCACCATTTTACATTCCTACAGGCCCTCTGGGAGTTTATTCCTCATACTCTTAGTAACACCAGGGATTTTAAGTATAGTAACTCTCATAGTGTGAGTATGTAATAATCACATTAAGCTTTACTTCTGTATTTATTGCATAAGTGTATGCAACACATGAAAATATTTTCACTAATATTGTTTTTAGATTTCTTTTATTGAAATTTTAAAGTCTCTACAAATTCTTAACGTAAGCCTTTAAATATTTAAAATATTTTTCACAATTTATGACTTATATTTTATATTTCTATCTTTTGGAGAGCAGAAATTTTAAATTTTCCTGAAGTCCAATCTGACTTTTTTTCTTTAATACATTATGCTTTTTGTTTCATATCTAAGAACTCATTACCAAATTCAAGATCATAAAATTCTGGATAAATTTACATGTAGGTCTTTCATCAATTTAGCTTTTTGTATGTTATAAAGCATGGATTGAAACTCTTAACAAGACACGGATCTTCCTTTGTGTCGATGCCGTTTATAGAAAAGACTATCTCTTCTCCATTGAATTACTTCACCACATTTTTTTTAACCAGTTGTTCTTGTAAATGTAGGTCAGTGTCTGGACTCTGCTTTGTTCTTCTGATCTATTTTTCTATCTTTATGATAATATTACACTGTTGATTACTGTAGCTTTATGTCAAGTCTTCAAATCAAGCAGAGCTAACCTCTAATTTTGTTTTGCTTTGTTGTAAATTTGTTCTGACTATTTTGCGTCCTGTGCACTTTCGTATTGGCTTTAAAATCAACTTGTCAATTTCTACTCTAAAAAGTCTACTGATATTTACATTGGGATTATATTAAATGTAACGATTATGGGAGAGGACGTTTTAACCATTTTGAGTCTTGTGGTTCATTAGCTCAATACATGTCTCTATTCATCCAGAGCTTTCATTTCTTCCAGTGCCAAACATATTACTTAATGTATAGGGCTTAAAATACTTCACTGGGTTTGCTTGTAAATATTTAGATTTCAAATGTCTTGTTTGAATAATTCTTAATTTAAATTTTAGATTTTTCAGTGCTAGTGAAAAGAAATGAAATTGATTTCGTTTGCATAGACTTGTTATGTTGTAGTAGTTACTATACACCTTAATTCACATATATATAATCAAATATTCAATTATATCAATCATGTGAGCTACACAAGACAGTTTTTCTTCTTTCCCAATACAATGCCCTTTACTCCTTCTTGCTTGCTTTTTCAAACTGAAATTTTCAAATCAGTTTGGAAGAGAAATCACTCATGACTTTCTTATCCTGTTCCTGATTTTGCAGGGAAAATTCAGTCTTTCACCTTCTGATGGGCTGAGAGCTGCCAAGTGTTCATAGACTATCTTTATCATACTGAGGAAGTTCGTGATTGGTTGGGAGTTTTGTTTCGTTTTTTTTTTTATGGATGAATGTTACAATGTAACAAATGCTTGTTTCCTTCTCTATTGAGATAATTCAATTTTACATTATTTTATTTTGTTAACATGATGAATTACATTAATTGAATTTTAGTGCTAAACTCCCCTTATATTCCAGGCTAAAACTTCCACAACTTGCACATATGCTTTTGTTATATCTTAAATTAATTTCATTAAAATTATACCTAGAATTTTAAACTATATTCATGAGGGATATAGGACTGTAGTTTATTATTTTTTGTAATGTTTTTTTCTAGCTTTGTTGTCTATGTAATGGTGACTTTATAGAATCAGTTCATTTTTCTTGACAAGTTTACCTGTGATTGAATATTTCTTCATTAAATATTTGCTAGACATTACCAGTGAAGCCATGGGGCTTATATGTTTTCTGTGAGAGGGTTTTCATTTACAAACTCAATTTCTTCTGGTTTCTTTTGTTTGTTTGTTTTTCTAATGATCCTTTAGGTGAGATCAGAACTATGTGCAATACCAGAGTCCTACTACTAATAGAAGATACCCCACTCAAGCCCTCTTGAGTTATTAGGATTTCCCATTTGCTTAGTAGGGACAGGCACTTCTCTCGGTCTTGTGTGAGTGTTGGGCTCTATTCTCTTCAATCTTGTGGGAAGGATATTTGCAACATGTTGGGAATTTCATCTCATGCATATACTTGCCAGTAGTCTGTTGAATACCAAAGGAACCCCCTCCAAAACTCTGCAATTCTCTCTCTCTCTTTAATAGATTCTCTCTTACTGGTGATCTATTCTGATAACTCTCATCCTTCCTGAGCCTGCCCTCAATGGCTCAGTGTAGGGACTCCTCTCTTGGATGCCCCACCCACATTGGCCTGTAAGCTACAGGAGGGTAACAAAGACAATTTCAGGTTTCTCCTAATTTGCTCTCTGTCATCCAGGGATAACTGTATTTCATTGGTTGATGTGTTGAAACCAAGGTTTCACACATTTTATCTCTTGCTGCTAGTGTTCTTGGCCTTTTTGTGCGACAGCTATTTTATTATTTTCATCTTGGCCACAAGCAGATGTTGCTTGTTAGCTCTGGGATCTGGTGAACTGCTATGTGGAATCCTTCCTAGAGCATGAGCTCCATCATGTTAGAAACAACATGAGGAGGTGGAGACAGAACTTTGAGAAAATTCCCTAGAAGTGATATCTGGAATAAAGTAAGCCAAGGTCAGGGGGCGTTCATAACAGAAGCAGGAGACCTCACAGCCTTGCAGGCATAGCATAGTGAGCACTCTCCCCCAAGGGCCACATCAGAGAAAGGGCAAGTGTCCATATGTTCCTCTGGGTGCTGTAGGACTTGACAATAAGCCGGTCCATGACTGTGATTCCAAGCTAAAGGAACTGCTTCTTGG
Organism: Ochotona princeps; assembly: GCF_030435755.1. NCBI lineage: Eukaryota > Metazoa > Chordata > Mammalia > Lagomorpha > Ochotonidae > Ochotona > Ochotona princeps. The sequence continues at coordinate 107,950,817 of NC_080835.1, read as the reverse complement.
ATAAGTGTGGAGGCATTGACAAAGGCCAAGGGGACCTCCTATTTATAAGTGTCCTGTTGTGCTCCATCAGTGCTAATGGTGCTTGAGAAGCCAAATCATCACGCATAACATCCACAGGGAAATTTACTCTCCGGGATATAAGTGGAAAAGTAACAGCAGCTTCAACTTTAGGCGAAACTCACAATAATTGGAAATTACTTCAGTCCGACTGTGCCCAGATGTTGGACTGCTTTGTTACAAGGCATCCTGCTCACACTGGGTTCATGCTCACCAGGCATGCATTTCTATTGTCAACTGCCTTACAAACCACTGTGAGAGGAAATAAAGGTGGACCACCATGGTGTTTCAGTGGTACTTCTTTAGGGCAAAGAAGCACCAAGATCCAAACAGAAGATGAATGTTGTACCCAAGCAAGCCAATACAGAGGAGCACCACACACTGATTAAGATTTGAAAGTCTTTTATTCCCAGCAGTGAAGAGGGGGTTTATACCCTAAACACCTCTTGACCATGAACGACAGAACAGCAGGGCTTATAAAGGCAGAAACCAGAAACCAGGAGGGATGCATGGGACACTGAACTGATGCATAACTACCTTAGGGATAAAGCAACTACTAACTTTGAAGCCTTTGTTACGGTTTCAGGTGAAACTCATTTTTCTGCTAGTCATGCTTGAACCGTCTAGCCAGGGATTTAAGCATTCTTGAAAGCAAGAAGCGGTTTTCTCCACCAGATTATAGTCTCATGGGTTCAGGAGTACCTCACCTACGCCTAGGTCAATATGGAGTCCTTCACATCAATCCTCTTATTTCATCCCCCACCCCTTGAAGATAGCAATCAAACCTTTGATTCTGACATGAGACCTGTTGCCATCATGTGGATCAGGGTAACAGTTGAAGGAAGAATAAAGGGTACACATATACATAAGCTTAATGGAAATAACTTTTTCCAGGTAGAACACAGGAGCCAGTTGATGAGACACAGATCAACAAGGAGGACAACTATGCCATGAATGGAGCTGCCAATTCTATCAGTCTTTGCTGCTTTCATGGGTCTCTAAGTTTTGTTTAATCTTTTGGAATGAGTTAGTGATGACTTCTGACTGGTGTGTATAGAAACAGCAAGTTACTCCCACAGCGAAACAAAGTTCACTTGAGTCATGAGCAGGATATCCAGCCCTCTCCTGTTTTGGGGAACCATGTCAGTTAAGGTGCTGACCTGGTAATTGAATATTGAAGACAGCCTCTGTCAACATCCTTGGCGTCTGTCAAGTGGGTGATACCTAATGTTCCCTGACATAAGGCAATGGACTAGTCCTAAATCAGGAGTAACTAAAGCAGCTCTTTTTGCCATAGGGGGTGGAGAGCAAAGAGAGCAGTGGAGACAGGTAGGTCTGTTTCACCTCTGGAATAGGCACAGACTTGAGGAAGCATCAGCCGAGATGAGTTACAGGGCTACCATAACAAACACAGTTTTATAAGAGTGTCTTAGCTTGAGTGGGTTGGATCCAGGTGTAGTAATCCACTTTGGGTTCAGACTTGACAGTTTTAACATGAGAGTGATGGGTCCCGGCAGAGACTCCATCCACCTTGACTACTATTGGAGTGGTAAGGATGATAGTGTAGGGTCTCTTTCAGGGTGGGGTTAGTCCTTTTCTCTGTAACTTTTTAAATGTAAGTCAGATCCCCAGTTAGAAAGTGATGGCATGGTGAGGTGGACAAAGAGAACAGTGTCACTGGGACATGGGAGTATACTGTGCCCTGGATCTCTTGGAGTGAATGAAGACACTCTATAAAGGATTGATCAGTGATTTCCTCCAGGATCTGATCCCTTAATCTGGAGGAGTCCTTTGACTCCCAGGGCAGCTCTGTTTTCAGTGGGCTGGTTCTAGGCAGAACTGACAGGGCTCTTTGGAAGCCAGCTTCTGTCATGGGCAGCTGTTTGCCCAATTTCTTGGCTTCCACACTGCCAATGGGTGCTGACGGTGGACTGGCTTTTTGGGTTTCTAACGGCAGATCGCTGTGTAAAGCCATGATAACAAGCCCCCTTCTGCCTAGTTCACTCCTTTTCCTCTTGGTCCCTGGTAAAGTAGAGCACAGAGGCAGCCTTTAGCATGTCAGTCAAAGGGATGTTTGGTCCTAGCTCTAAACCTGTAGTGGTCTGACCTAGAGATCTGTAGTCACAGGCATGTCCTGGCATTGCAAGGTAGGACAATGGCCATGCAAAGAGCTGTGTCTTTCTAGTCCAGATAAAGGCATGATAACTAATTTATCCAATCTGTCTATGAATTTTGAAGTATTAGTGTAACTATTTCTCTGAAATAAAGAGGTCTGAAAAAGAGGAGGTTGCTTCTTTTCCGTGTCCATAGCAAAATAAATCTAGCTGTGAACTCATACTATTTGATCTTCCAAATGTGGCCAGGCTCATTGTTTGTTTATTTATATGTGGCCAGACATTATTACAGAAAAAGGTTAATCATGCCTTTTCATAAGGTCTACAGATCTGGAGTTCTGCTCATCCTGAGAGTGTATCAATTGTAACTTTAGGGTAGAATTAGTTTTTCATCTTAGAATAGAGGAGAAGTAAAGGAACAAGTTAGGACCCATAGAGTTTTGAGTCTCAGTAATTACAATATGTGAAAACTTAGAAAACAGAGTTTTAAGAAACTTTTCAAATAGATGTTTGGTATGTACACTCAAAACACACATTATATAGCACAGAACAATAAAGCAGTTTCTGTAAAAGTTATTATTTTCCCAAATCCTTAGCCCTTTGGCTACTTAAGAACTATCACCAATAGGTTTTGCTGTTATTAATTTGAATTAAACATACTTTAGATGGCTTAGAAATGCTTTTTAAAGGAGAGCACAAAACTGTGCATGACCAAAATTTCATATACCCATGGGACTCTCGGGGTGCACATGGGGCCCATGAATGTCTCAGGGAGTGCCTGCTACTTGTGCCTAGAGCACCAAGGAGGACCAGAGCGAGATCTCTCCAAGGGTGGGCTCCTGATCTTGCTGGGGCTTCAACATGCTGTACACAAGCGAGCCAACACAGAGGAGCGCCTTGCACTGGTTAAGATCTGAAAGTCCCTTCTTCCTAACAGTGAAGAGAGAACTCTTGCCTTAAAGACTTCTCAGACCTGAACTACGGAACAGCATGGTTTAAACAGGCAAAAACCACAAACCAGGAGGAGTGTAGGGGGACTGAGCTAACGCACAACTCCTTAGGGATAAAACAATTACTAACTTTGAAGCCTTTGTTGCTGTATCAGGTGAAACTCATTTCTCTGCTAGCCATGCTTGGACTGTCCAGCCAGGGGGTCGAGGATTCTTGACAAACAGCCTCACAGGTTGGATTATGTTTCACCTAAGATGGAGCTCAGCTCAATATGTGGAGGCCCTCATGTCAAGCCCGTTATTTCATGACCACCAGTATAGATACCACCACTTCCATTGCCATTTTTTAGGAAATAATTGAGACATTAACTATTATAAAATGCCTCATTCCAACAGGTGGCGTGTTAGATGCTTGACATAAGGTATTGCTTCTGAAACTTTGTTTAATTTAAAAATCTGGGAGTCAGGAGCTCAACGGTGGTCTTACACATGTGTCACATGGACCGAACTATCAACACTATCCACACTTCACAGGGTACACAGCAGCTAAAAGGTGAAATAGGAAGGAATGGGACTTGGATTTGAATCCTGGTACCCCAATTGCCTCTTTTAACCCCTGCACTGAATGCCTGATTCAGATACGATTTATAATTGTCAACCCAAGCACTGGCATAATCTCAAATTTATAGAGACTGAGGGAGGTCTGCACCTTGTCCTTATCTTCAAAACCCAAACCATTGATTATGCTATCTGAAGAATCCTTTGGATGGTCTGTACTTGGTTGTTGGTCTGAGGTAACCCTGGAAGCCACATCACTCTTTGTCTTTGGAGTAAGACAGAGTTTGGAATACTGGATCCTCTTAAAAAACATACAATTATTTTATCCAGTAGATGTGTATTTTAGGTGATGAAGAGTGTGAGGGAGTAAGTCAGAATAGGCTAATATTCCCATACAGCTGGCAACCTAGTGATGTCATCATGCTCTTTTTTTTTTTTTTTTTTAAGATTCAGTGTTTGATAAAATCATTACAAGGTTACTTGGGACAGTCACATCCATATCTTTTTCTTGCATTTCATTTTATGACATAGTTTCATAGGCTCTGAGGTTCCCCCAACCCCTCCCCGTGCCCTCCCCCCATGGTGGATTAGTCCACCTTATTGCAGTATTACAGTTCAAATCCAGTCATGCTTCTTTCATTGCGTAGCATGCAGAGAGTCCAGCATCTTATTGTCCAGATCCTTCAACAGTTTCTTGAGGAGACCATCTCTGGTCTAAAAGCAGAGCTGGCAGAATATCATTCTGACCAATTAAAAGCCATAACGTAACATCAACAACAGTTTACAACATTATGGAGTTAATTGACATGGTATTGAGTGACTGATATGTTAGAAAATGCAAGTTCTTAACCACATGCTGTGACTACTTCATTGACCTTTCAATTTTAGTCGATATACAACCGGCTTCTACCCACCTTAAAATGGCTATAGGGTACTATTCAGCTGTCTTGTGTCTGTTTTCATTTTTGTATTTAGCAGTTTATTGGATTGAAACATAATTTTTACTGAACTTGGCAGATTTTAGAATAGTCCAAACTGGCTTATAACTTTAACAAGGCATATGTCAACAGTTGAGGCACAGAACAGCTTTAGGAGCGGTATGCAGAGAAATCTTCAATACCCCAGTGAGGAGTAACTCATTTTCGTGTCCTACCTAGTAAGGTATATGTGAGTCCCTGCCGACTGTTTCCTGTCTGGTTCTAAGCTTTCCTTGTTCTTTGTCTGTCTGTTCTAATTTTTGTTGTTGTTGTTCTGTTTTGTGTGTTTTTTTGGGGGGGGTGACTCCTGATGGTCATTGCAGGAGAGGGTGGGGATTCAACGTTGGAACTAAGTAAGGACCAGAGAAAGCTCCTCTGCCTAGTCCTGAAGGGAGTTTACTGTTCTGTTTCTGCAGACCGCTCAGGGCTCCTGGCTGTTGTTCTGATGGCATTGGACCCTGTGAGGAAGGGGAGATTCAAATGGGAGTGGATGACCTCAGAGTTCTCAGCCTCAGAAGGCACTCCAATTCCCCATGGTCTCCTTAACATTTGGGATGTAGTCTTTGGTGCCCTTACTGAGAGTCCTTGGTGAGGATCCGGGAGTCTCCAGGGTTGGGATACAAGCCTCCACCTGTCCACCTGCTCCACTCTGGGGTCCCCCCCTGTTCCGTGCATATGACCTCCTGTAAAGAGGGTGTCAGGATTGCTCTTGATTCTCCCTGTATGTCTTTGTAGTTTTACTATTGTCTAAATTTGATTCGAGTCTGTTGTCTATAAGTTACCTGTTACGTTCTTGATAGGTTATACTTCACATCTTCCTCACACAGTCTAGGGAGATGGAAGATTTCTCTGTTCTTTTGCCCCATTACTGAAAAGCATAGGGTCTTAAGAGTGCATTAGGCTTTGCAATTCTTTGATGTAGATCATGAACAGTCTGACTTGTTGGTTCCTTGATTACATCACAATATCTTATTGCATGTGATACAGGCTGTTTGAGGTTGAAATAATATAACAGTTTTCAGGTATTATTTTTCAGATTGATATCATTTCATCTTAAATTAAGGCAAACATGTGGTATCTAACCTTTGGGATTGGCTCATTTCCCTTAGCATAATGGTTCCCAGTTGGGCCCATTTGGCCACAAAGAACTGCATTTCAGTCTTTTTAATATGTGTGCAGTATTCCATGGAGTAAATGAACCATAGCTTTCTTATCCAGTCTTCTGTTGATGGGCATTTCGGCTGCTACCAAGTTTTTTCAATTATTGATTGTGCTGCTATGAACATGGGGGTGCATGTAGGTTTCTCATGTAGCAGGTGTTTTGGATATATTCCTAGGAGTGCTATTGCTGGATCATATGGTATGCAGATTTTCAGTTGTTTGAGTGTTCTCCATACTGATTTCCATAGAGGCTGCACCAACCTGCATTCCCACCAGCAGTGGAGAAGGGTTCACTTTTCCCCATATCCTTGCCAGCAAGTGTTGTTGGTGGTTTTTTGAATGTGTGCCATTCTTACTGGCATTAGGTGGTACCTCATTGATGTCTTAATTTTGATTTCCCTTATTGCCAGGGAACTTGAGCATTTTTTCATATGTTTGTTTGCCAGTTGGCTTTGCTCCTTTGTGAAATGTCTGCCCATTTCCCAAGCCCATTTCTTGAGTGATTTGTTTGTTTTGGTGTTTTGGTTGTTCTGAGATCGTTGTGTATTCTGGAGATTAGCCCCCTATCACCTATGTAGTGTGCAAAGATCTTCTCCCATTCTGTGGGTTGCTTTTTCAGTTTGTTGATTGTTTCCCTTGCTGCACAGAAGCTTCTTAGTTTGATGTAGTCTCATTTGTTTATTTTGGTCTTTATTGCTATTGCTTTTGGTGTCCTTTTTAGGAAGTCAGGGCCTACACCTAGATCTTGCAGGGTGTTTCCAACATTTTCTTCCAAAAGTTTGAAGGTTTCTGGATGTAGGTTTAGGTCTTTAATCCATTTAGATTTGATCTTAGTGTATGAGTCACACCCATATTACAGAACATAGCTGTGAGCCTCAGACACTAGATTCCTGCTCGTGTGCACCCTGGGAGATAGCAGGTAGTGGCTCCAGTAGTTACATTCCTATCACCTTCACTGTTGTGCTGGATTGAGGTATCAGCTCCTTGCTTCAGCTTGGCCCAGTCCTAGCTGGGCATTTGGGAAACAAACATGCACATGGGGGAAAGCCTTTGTCTCTCCTCTCTCTCTCTCTCTCTCTCTCTCTTTTTGCTACCTCTGCAACAACTGAGGTATTTTTTTTTTTAATCTTGTAACATTTTAGCTTCTGAATTTTTAGATAAGGGATGGTTGATCTTTACTGGTCCCCAGGAGATTAAGGTTTGTTTTTTTTTTAATGTAACTATATTACCACGCTTGTTCTTTCCAATTTTCATCCTAGTACATTGAGTTTGCTACCAGGAAGACATAGGTTGGATTCTTGAGCCCTCCAGCTACTGGCTGGGTGACTTTAGACAAATCATGCAACCTTTCACGTTTTTATTTTATCATCTGTAACATGGAGAATATATAGTAATTTCTTTAGTAGGTTTTGTTGATCATAACATATGAAAAAGTTTCTTATTTCATTTTATTGAAATATTTATTTTTTATTGGAAAATCAAATTTAGAGAGAAAAAGAGACAAAGAGAAAGCTCTTCCATCTGCTGGTTCACTCCCCAGATGACTGCAATGACTGGAGCTGAGCCCATCTAAAGCCAGGAGTCAGGAGATTCTTCTGGGTCTCCCACACAGGTGCAGTATCTGAAGGCTTTGGACCATCTTCTACTGCTTCCCCAGGCTACAGTCATGGAGTTGGATGGGAAGTGGAGCAGCCAGGACATGAACCAGTGCTCATATGGAATGCCGGTTCTTGAGGATGGAGAGTTAGCTAACTAAGCCATTGTGCCAGCCCCAGAATGTTTCTAAGAGTTATAACATAATAGCTGGTGCCATGAGTGGTTAATAAATAGTAAGTATGCAAAGTACTGACTTTGGAGTCAATAAGCCTAGAGTTTAGCTTCACCTCTGTCTTCGAAAGAATCGTATGGCTTCAGTCCAGCTGCCTGACATCCCCAAACCTATCTCCATCTGTTAGTGTGTACATTAAGTGTCACATTGCCTATCCTTTAGAATTATTGCAAGGAGCAAAGAAAATAATCTTGTAAAGCATCAAGAAAATTTCTGAGATACAATTTCCAATAGCTACCAATAGCTACCAATAAAATTATGACTTTTTCATTACTAGTCTTCCATATATCTGGTCTCCACTGTATATATTTACCTGCCACTCATACCATCTAACGCTTAAGCAGAGTTTTCCAAGGTTCCAAACACACAAACCTGCTAGCTGTACTATGCCTCCTGAGATGGGGGCATGTTGTGCCTCTCCCAAGCCACTAGCAGGAGAAACAAAGTGCCTGGCTTCCAGACAGCAGCATGGCCATTGCCTGCCTGCCAGCGGGAACTGTTGATGAGATCCCTTTCATGTGGATTCATTACTGGAGAGCAAAATCCCAAGGCCACTCCTCAAGCACATAAATAATTGAATCTGTGTTTTAATTTAGAAACAAGCAGAGCTCTTGATCTTGGCTCATCTCTGTGGAAAACAACAGAGCAAGATGAGGGATGGTCTGCTGATGAGAGAGTCACTATGCTGATGTGTGGGTTCTATTTTCTGTTTGCTAATAGACCCAGGCGGTGAAGAGGTCCGCAATGACCATTACAGTGAGATGACGGACTCAACTGGTTTAGGGTCAGTGCACATGGTGGGGGCTTTAGGAGTACTAGCTCAGCAACAGGGTCATAACCATGGTGACCAGGCTTCAAGTAGGACATTGCAACACCATCAGAGTTGTTTCTTTTCTTCCAGTATGATTGGTTGGTCTAAAATATCAGATCTTTTTTATCTATTGCTGGTGCCACTCAGACCTAACATCTATAATGTGTATCTGTGATCCTCTAATTTTCCCAATGAGAAAATGATGACTACAAAAGGTTAAGTGAACTATCTGAAGTCCCACAGTTGACTAATGGAGAGCAGGGAATAGATTCTCACTCTTTGACTACAGTTTACATTATTACTTTCTGAGAATCTCAACATTAAGTGCATTTATTCCTATTGCTTCATTTCTCAGAAGAGGAGTCACTGGACCAGAGGGGCTAAGTGGCCTGGCATCCAGGGTCACAGGGCCGTTTAACAGCTGAGCAAAGCCTGGGTTTCTGTTCCTCTGATCCCCATTCTGCTGCTACACAGTGACAATAGGAAAATCTTCTTTGGAGGATCTAACCATTGAAAGTTACAAAGCATTATGTTCTGCAATTCACATCATCCAGTGGTGTTTTGAGCTTGTTCGCCATGGCAACCATCAACATAGTAAGCCCCTTAAAGCAGGACTGGGAAGGCAGCTGCAGCAAGGCAACTGCAGCTCGGCTATTGTTCCTGGCGTCAGACTGAGAAGGGCAAAGCTGAGAATCAGTTACTGATCCTGTGCGCTCAAGCAATGTATGGAGCAGCACCTGGGCCAGAACACCGTCCTCCTTCTCAATAGATGTACTGTATGGTATCTATCACAACATACAGCAGATAAGAACAAGAGTAAAGACAGCAGGTTATAGAACATCATTCCAGCTTTCTCTCCTTTTCCTTCCTTCCATCCCTCTCATTCAGTATAACTTTCTTCCTTCCTGCTCATACCCTCTTTCTCTGCAAAACAAAACAATATGACAGCAACAGCAACAACCAAAAAAAAAAAAAAACCCAGCACACATCTCAAATCTGTATCAGGGACACTATAACTAAACAGGTAACCTTAAACCAGCATATTCCAACCCTTAAGGAGAGTAGACATGAGCGTAACTGAAACATATCCAAGGAATGCATCCTCTCCCTCTTCTGGATCTCATTGCTTTCTCCCTGAGGTTTCAGCAAATAGAAGTATATGAGAGAAATACAGGCAGAGATGGAAGGAGACATTTGTGAACACACCGAGTGTATCTGCTGAAAATGCACAATGTCTGAACTGTGGTTTTGCTACCCATGGACCTTGTGGTACAGAGTTCAGCAGGAGTTAGGCCTTCGGCTGCATGGTGGCCATGTGGAGGTAGCAGACAAGAGGTCCAAGGACCAATATAGTTGCTTTAAATGAAGAATTCATGAGCATATGATTTCCCCAAGTTGACATTACTTATCAGACACGGTGTCTTTTTTAATATTTATTTGATTTTTATGGAAAGGCATATTTACAGAGACAGAAAGACAAAGATTGTCCATCCACTGTTTCATTTTCCAAGTGGCCACAACAGCCGGAGTTGAGCTGATCCAAAGCCAGGAGTCAAAAGCTTCCTCTGGGTCTCCCACAAGAGATCCTAGACCTTGGACCACCCTCTACTGCTTTCCCAGGCCACAAGCAAGGAGCTAGATGAGAAGTGCAGCAGCCAGAACACAAACCAGCTCCCATGTGGGATCCCGAAGTGTGCAAGGTGAGGATTTGGCCACTGAGCCATAGCACCAGGCCAAGACAGGGCATCTTAAAAGGAGGTCATCATTGGAAGAGAAAAGACTACACTTTTTATAGCAGGAACTACAAACCAACACTGTTAATTAGCGCTAATCAGCCCATGTGCTGGGGGAGGGGCTGGTGCGCAGGTATCTGAACCACAGCTTTGTTCTGTCCAGATGTTGGGCCAGCTGCAGGGTGATGAGCAGCCCATGGACCTCACCTTCTCTACTTGTCGGATGTGTAGCTGGAGGCTTCTCTTTCTGGCTGCCCATCTGGCTCCTGGCACCAGGAAGTAAAATTATTATTAACTTTTCCAAATGAAAGCCTTTCAATCGCAGCTGTTAATTACGAGATGATTATTAAAAACACATATTGCCTACTGAGGTCTGAGAAGGCAACTCATGCGTGTCGTCTGGCTTCATTCTCAGGGGCTCTCAGTCTCCACACACAACCACCTTTCTTGAAATAACAAAATGCGGGTTTTGTTATACACACAGGCAAATACAAAAAAGAAAGATGGTAAGACGCCTATAACAGCTTGTATGGAAACAAGTACCTATTCCCTCTGCACAGCAAGCTCCAGGTTCCCAAACCGCTGCTCTTAGTTCAATGGTGAGCTCCGATTGCATTCATGTGAGGGCCTTTCAAACACCCGCAGCACCTCTGAAAAGTGCTGCCTAGGCTTGTGAACCAAGGAGCCCTTGGCAAAGGACAGAAAAGGAAGGCATAGCAGAAGGGGTCTAATAAATTACAGACCTCGGGCCCGGCAGCATGGCCTAGCAGCTAAAGTCCTCGCCTTGAAAGCCCCGGGATCCCATATGGGCGCCGGTTCTAATCCCGGCAGCTCCACTTCCCATCCAGCTCCCTGCCTGTGGCCTGGGAAAGCAGTCGAGGATGGCCCAAAGCTTTGGGACACTGCAGCCGCGTGGGAGACCCGGAAGAGGTTCCTGGTTCCCGGCATCGGATTGGCGCATACCGGCCCGTTGCGGCTCACTTGGGCAGTGAATCATCGGACGGAAGATATTCCTCTCTGTCTCTCCTCCTCTCTGTATATCTGACTTTGTAATAAAATAAATAAATCTTTTAAAAAATAAATAAATAAATAAATTACAGACCTCGGCCGTTCTTCTGGGTCTCTAGAACTTGAATGCGGGACAGATGGATGCTGGCTGAGCAGGCAGAGCCAAGGCTGGGGAGAACAGCCCAGAAATGGTGCATTCTGTGGAAATTAGGATGGACTGCTGGAAATAACTACTGGGTAAGGAATAAGAAGCAAACTTGGAGCTTGAAGGGTATGGAAGAAACAGCTCCAATAGGGGTTTCTGCCTTGGATCCTAAGTCTAGAAGACAACATCGTGAGATCAATCATCTAGGAGCATCTTCTCCCTAAATTCTCAATACAGAGCTAGGCATAATGGGAGAGACTGAAACCCAATAGGGTATATCTCTTCCCATGGTGTTTATAACCTCGTTAGCAACAAACGCTACAGTGATGGAACAATTCATGAACAAGGGTACAGACATTAGGTGCCAAAATCACACATTCAACCAATGTTAATCAGATTCTCATTACAACATGTGTCAGTGCTGGATGAACAAATTAGGAAAACACCAAAGTCTTGCTCTCATTAAGCTTCTATTCTAACAGAGCTATAGAGATGATACAAAAATGAGGAAATAAAATATACATAATAAACTTCGTGGAGAAATCAGCAATTACAAATGTTGAGTCTTGGTAAGACTGAGCATAATTAAATGCAGTAAGAGCTGGAAGCTTCAAGGAGTGAGCCAGGAAGAGGCTGAGGGGATGAGGTCTGCAAATATCTTGGCAAGAGCATAGCAGGCAGCAAAGGGCATCTCACATAAAGAAGTTGTGGTAGAAGAAAAACTTGCACACTCCAGAAACACGAAGGAGACTTCAGTGACTGAACTGGAGTGACAGGGACAATGGGACCAGGCAGGAACAGTCAGAGAGGAAAGGGAATATTTACAGATAGGAAAGGGGATATTGATAGACCTGTATGACCTCAAAAGCCACGGAAAACATTTTGGGTTTTGTTAGGAGAGAGATGAGAGCCTACTGGATGCTATTCTTGATGGTGTTGCACTGAAGACAGCTAAAACTTGGCTTTCCACTGTAACAAAATTCCTGAGATGGTTTCCAAACTTGATTTCTATCAAAATTGCCTAGAGCTCAGTGTTGTTCAGACATACCTGTATGTTCTGTAGGTCTGGGGTTGGCTATAGAATTTGTATTGCTAGGATGTCTCAGCTACTGCTAACTGCTGTCTTTAGCATCACACTAATTGCCCTCAGACAAATAATAGAAGTTCAAGGATGAGGGATCAGAGAATCCTTCCTGGAAGGGGGAACATTGATTCTAGTCCCAGAAAAATAGATAGGGCTTTTTACAGAAAAAGGTAGAACAATTAGAGAAAAGAGAAATTACACATTACAGGAATAAAAGGAAAAAAAATTTCTCTCTCCATATATATATACATATACATATGTGTGTGTGTTTATAATGTTCTTGCTGCTTAAAAGGATACAGGTAGTTTTAGAAATAAGGTAGGGAGGTTTATCAAACATCTGTGCACAGTGATCTACCTGAGACCTGACCCAAGCTTGGCAGGATTAGCCTCCCTGGCATACCTGTTCAATGTCCACCTTCTGATGGTTTAATGCCCAAGCTGCCCTTGGCCTCTTCAGCAGGCTAGCTGTCCCCACTACCTTCCAACACCCTTCTGCTCTAACCCAAGCTTGCTCTTTCATGCCACCAGCTCTTTGCTTGGTTGCATAGATCAGCTCTAGTCAGAGCTATTGTGCGAGACAGGCGTTTGCTAAAGGCTTGTTGGGTCTGGAGCCCAGAACAGAAACAGCTGAATATTGGCTATCAAAAAACAACAGGCACAACATTCCTTGGCCATCCATGACTGTGAATTTCACCTTGGTTGTTTTTTACAGGCCTCAGTCTCTTAAGCCAATATTGGGTTCATTTTTCTCCGCTCCAAAGCCCACTGCCCCATTTTTCTTGAAGGTGAGTCTCTGGGGAACTAGTAAGAGCACCATTCTTAAGTCCCTCTTCTAATGAGTGCAAGGCAGCTTGACTATTCTTTCTCTACTACTCTTCACTTTGGGATGTTTTGTGTCACACAGTCCTAAGGAACTCATCAGCCCATTTCCCAAGGAGGGGAAAGGCTGTGTTCTCCCAGAAAGACAAAGTACATAGTCTTCTTGCAGCATCTGGCTTCAAATGCAATAAACACAGAAATACCTTTCTCTCTTTTCTAATTACCCATGATGTAGCCAAATAAAATGCATCTTAAATATATGTTCTAAAAGACAGCAGAAAAGTAAAATGAACATAGAGAGATAAGGGAAAGATGGGGCACAGAGCACAGGCCTCTGCCTCCCCATAGTGACTGGAGCCCAGCACTTCCTGGCTTCCCCTAGGCCTTCTAGAAGAATGTACAAAGAGCCACTGGATCGCCTGGTAATTTAGGGAAAGAAGTTTAGTGCAGTAACAGGAGTAGCTGCTAATCAGGTGAATCAAGGTGGCAACTAACAAGCACACCCAGAGGGGAGCTTCAACCACGTATGATGGACAACGGGCACCCTACTCCAGAAAAGCTTTCCAGGAAGAATGCAAAATGAAGACTGCAGAGCCAACCCAAAGAAAGATAAGAATTCAGGTGAGGTCTGACATCAATCTCCCTCAACCAGCCCCCCAGCCACACCTCCTCACTCACAGCTCACTAAGCACACCACTGTCTTTAGGGAGCTGCTCCCCACTGTCCAACAACACAGGATCACTCTTTTTGCACTTGTATCTCTGCTCTGCTGTAGTACAGCATCTGTACTGTAGGTAGCACGTGTGGTTTATCAGAATACAGGCTCCATCCAGGCAGCTCCCAGCTATTAAACTATTGTGCCAAAGGCAGAAAGAAGGAAAAATAAGGGTAACCACATAGATAACAGAACTGAACACACACTGAGCCCTGCTGCTCAGTGATGCTCCCTCTTTGGGCCTGCATGGTGTGGTATAGCATAAAAAAATGTATAGGATAGTGTAGTATGAGATTGATAAGATGATTTAAGAATCAGACAATATTTATTTGCAATCTGTGATATTCTAGAATCTATTAGTGTGGCCTCAGGAAAATTATAAAACCTTTCCATCTTGAGTTGTTGATCTGCTCAGAGAGGTTGTTAATGGAGATCAAATGATCAAAGATCACATGTAAAGGAGGCTAAAGAACAATGGCAATGGCCTGAGTGTACTCTAAGTGTTTGTGATGAGAGAGGGAACTTGGTCCCATGCTAATCTGTAAAGCTCAGGTAGTGGACTCTGACTTGAAGCGTTGGTTCGTAGGTGACAGTTGCAACTAATGAAGATAGATATTGGAAAGGAGAGCTGTTTGTGAAAGCATGTTCATGTTCAGATTATGTAAGCTTATTTGTAATTGAACTGTAACTCAAGTATTTTAACAATCACCCTATTAAAATGTATACTATTATACTTCTAGTATGGTCACAGAGTATTACAACCACCACCTCTGTTTAATTCCAGAACATTTTAATACTCCAAAGATACTGTTACTTCTTCCTCTCATTCCCAAATCAATCACTAATCTACCTTGTGTCTGCATGGATTTGATTATTCGGTATATATTATATATATGGAATCATTCAATACTTGGCTGTTTATGTCTGATTTTTTCATATAGCATGTTGTTTCCAAAATATATTCATGTTGTAGCATCAATCAGTGGCTTATTTCCGTCCCTATCTGAAAAATTGTTCATTGTGTGAATGTACCATTTTTTGTTTACCTGTTGCACATTGGTGGAAATTTAGGATACTTCCATATTTTGGGTAGCATGAAGAATATTGTGTTAAGTATTTGTGTACAGGTTATTTTGCAATGTATTTTTTTACTGAACTTATTGCTAGGAATAGAATAACTAAAGCACATACCAAGTCTACATCTTGAAGAACTGCCTAACTATATCGCAAAGCATCTTTAAAGTTTTACCTTTCTATCAGCAACCTAAGAGGGGCTCCACATTCTTGCCAACACTTGTTTTTATCTTTCATCATTTTGGTTATAACCGTGCTAGGTGAAGTGAAGATATGTCTCAATGACAGTAGATGTTCGTATATCATAAGCACATTAGTTTTTAACATTATGCACTTGCAGTTAGCAAAATAGATTCACGTATAATTGCCCAAGGATAACATAGACCATATAAAAAGGAGCTGTAGAAATATATGTAAATATGTGTGTCTATATAAATATAACTAAGGTCAAAGTTGGAGTTCTTGTGATAATAAACATCAAGTACTTGATGAAGTCATGGGGAAGAATTTCTTGATAGGATGAGAAGAGCAAGAGAATTAACATACCATAGGGGCTGGGCCAGGACAAAAAACAAGTATCAGGAGTTTTATTCGGGGCTCCCATGTGGGTGCAGGTGTCCAAAACACATTACCTGCTTCCTAGTCACATTAGCAATGGATTGGTTTTGGAAGTGGAGCAGGCTGTACTCAGTTGGAACTCTGCTATGGGACCCCGAGTTGCAGAGGTGTTGGCTTAACCTGCTGTGCAGCAATGCTGGGCCCTAAGCAATAATTCTAGCTAGAGAAGTGTGGCTCAGTGCCTCACTATGTTGGACTATAAGGCTGCTTTATTTTAATACATGAAATACTCTAAAGTGAAGAATAGAAAATTGTTTTTCGTTACAGTCTTTCGAGCCAGAAGAAATAGGCGTAATTTGCTGGAATACATTTGACTGTTGGTTCTAAAATGTTGCATGGCCCACATCCCCATCCTTCAAGGTGCCCTCTGCCTTTATCCATCACATCCAATCTCTGGACTCTCATTTTGCTGTGCTTAGAGGGCAGCGAAGGAAAATCATAGGCATTGTAATTCTCTCTCTTTATGTCCACCTGCTTTCTACAGCTCTAAGATATGTAGATCAGCTCCCATTGCTGTGATGCTTAAAATAACGCATTTATTCCCACGGGGTGGGTCAGCCGTTGGGTTTGATGTGAGGGAGACGAAAGTGTTTCCGTGTATATGATGTTATTTAATCAACTCCAAATTCTCCAGAAAAGGCCCTTAACTGCTCCTGTTTA
This sequence comes from Ochotona princeps, assembly GCF_030435755.1. Taxonomy (NCBI): domain Eukaryota; kingdom Metazoa; phylum Chordata; class Mammalia; order Lagomorpha; family Ochotonidae; genus Ochotona; species Ochotona princeps. The sequence continues at coordinate 107,934,503 of NC_080835.1, read as the reverse complement.
TCCCACTGATTTAGTTCATTTCTGTAGCTTCAAACACAAGCTGACTTTCAGCCAGGTCCATTAAGGGAAAATAAAGGTCATGGCTGGGGCACTAATCATCGCCTTCCCAGGCTTCCACACAAATCTTTGCATGCTTCTTCCAATCTTTTCAATTTTCTTCCTGATTTAGTGGAAGTAATCAGAACATAACTGACCTTGCCTGGCATGGGCTGCAAAGTTTCCTTAAAGAAATTTACCAACAACAGGCGACTGGCTGGCTGGACCCTATTATTCAGTTTACCAAATTCCATTTACACAGAGAATGCCTCTGTCTCAGAAATAAAGAAGCCTTTTTCCCCAGAACTGCTGGGAGGTGCTGAACATGCTAGCGGCTGTTGGCACTTGCTCTCTGCTCCGATGCTGCCAGGGCAGACCTGGGCTTTGGTGTCTATCTCACTGAGCTTGTCCATCTGATGACCTCCTGTGCTTCTCTGCCATGATGGTCAGGAACAGGCAGATGCTTTTCATTCCAACTATCACTGCCACTACTTTAACTGGGTGATGTTGGCCATATGTTGCATAACCTCCCTTGGCTTTCGTGTATTCATCTGTAAAGTGAATATAATTAAAGAACCCATTTCACAGGGCTGTCAGGAGAATTAATGAGATAAACTGTAGCAACTTCCTAGTACAATAGAAGGTACAAAACCCATCTTGCGTTTTGTTACTGACTCTCCCAATTTATTTATTCACCCAGTTGTCTTCGCTGGAAACTCCTGAGCTTTTGTAAATTTCCGTTTCTCTCCTCATGCCTGCTCTCTGTTTCTAGCTGGCTCTGTTTCCAGTTCATTGTACCAGAGAAAATCTCTGAGATCCATCACTTTCCTCTGCTCCCAGCTCGGCTGGTTGTTAATTCAAGCCTCACAGTGCCTTGGCGGATCTCCCTCCCTCCTCCACCTTGCTGTCTGCCCTTTCTCAGTCCCGTGAGAGTCATTTTCTAAGACATAGAGCTGGCAAGGCCAAGTTGAGCAATGAACTTTCTTAGTGTGGGATTTCAGCAGGTTAATTTTTTTCTTTTTGTTGTTACTGTTATTATTTGATACAGTTTTGTAGACACAGGAATTTCTCCCACCCTTCCTCTCCCCCATATTCTACTCCTGCCATTTTCCACCTTTAACCAAATGTGATTTTGATGGGAGACTCCCACACTTTTGATTTTCAAGAGGCTTTTTCTTCATAGACAGGCTGACTGTCTAAGCTTAGCCTTGGGGTGCCATCACCTTTACAGTGTTGGCCTTACAGAGGGCACTGAAAGCATCCTTCAGTAATATCTACCTTACAGACTTTGTTTTTTCTTAAGGTGTGTTTATCTTTATTGGAAAGACAGATCAGATTTTCAGAGAGAAGGAGAGACAGAAAGAAAGATCTTCCACTTGGTTCACTCCCCAAGTGACTGCAATGTCCCATCTGAAGACAAGAGCCAGAAATTTCTTCTGGGTCTCCCATGTGGGTGCAGGGTCTTGGGAGGCTTTAGACCATCCTCCACTGTTTTCCCAGGCCACAGACAGGGAGCTGGATGGCAAGTGGAGCAGCGGGGACATGAACCACTACCCATGTGGGATCCTGGTAGGTGCAAGATGAGGATTGAGCTGCTAAGCCATTGTGCTGGGTTCCTGTGCTGAATTTTTGTCCAGCATGGGTGATCAAGATGTAGCAGACATGGGCATTTTCCATACGCATACACCTTTTCTCATTTGCTTTGTGTTTTATTCCCATTTATATATTCTAGTTTATTTTTAACTGATTTTGTTGATATAATTTAATGTTTTATGTTCACAGTAATAGAGTAATAATCATTTGTTAATTTATAGCACTAATGTGATGAGTGTAATTATTAACCAAATATTTGAAACTTGCTTTGATGAACAAATTATTTTCATGTCAGCCGACACTGATGCTACTTTTCAATGCACAAATGTTGGCATTTCATTTATTACCAAGAATTAGATCCTAGCCCCTGCCCCAGCCAAATGTTCCAAGTGAGTTAAAACACACTAACACATAGCTTCTTTCATCGCTCAGCTGAGAATAACCTAGCTGTTTTGTTTCTTCTCCTGCATTTTTCTACATTCAGCATCATAACATTTTCCCTTGCCATTAAAATTTATCCTAAAATATCATTTTAATAGCTGCAAGACAATCTATCATATGACTATGTCATGATTTATTAAACATTCCCATATTGCTGACCACTAAGATAACTTAATTACCTGGTATTTTGAATGATGACATTAGAAAGAGTGTTCATATTTTTGTCTCCATCGATAGCTATTTTTTTCAGAACAACTTATTGACAATGTGAAATCCTGCTTAAAATAGCAGCTGATGGAAAACTTCTTCAGGAAGTAGATGGATCTGCCAACAAAGATACCCTAAAAAGGAGCTGTGCATAAAGGCAACGCAGGAACCAATCTATTATTTAATGAGTTCCTATTCATGGATTTACTACCTTATCCTTTAATTCAGAAGCGGTGTTGTTAGAGGAGCTCAGAAGCAGCTGGTCTAGAGTGATGTTCATACGTGGTGCCAGCGTTGCAAGCAGTGGCTTAAGCCTCTACGCTACAACAGACAGCTGGAATATTTGGTAAAGATTGTTAAAGGATCCAGGTTGCCCTTGTTTTATTTTGCCTTTGGGTTATTTTTTCTGCTATATTGAAACCTTTCTGCCTTCCTTTCTCTACTTCTCCTTTCCTGGCCTCCTCTCACCAAGCATACTATGTAGCCCAAATACAAGTTTGGTAGCATACTAAGCAGAGGTAGTCAGGCATGCAAACAGACACGAGGCTCCTCCTGAAGGAGAGAGCCCTTACACTCCCAGGGTCCAGGGTCAAAATTTTGCCTCTTTCCTAGTTGTGTGATTCAATCAGCAGTGACTCCCAGACATCCCTCTTTCTGCCCTGTTGTCTCTCTCTCACTTTCTTTTTAAAGATTCATTTTACTAATATTACAAAATCAGATATACAGCGAGGAGGAGAGACACAGAGGAAGATCTTCCGTCCATTATTTACTCTCCAAGTGGCCGCAATGGCTGGAGCTGAGCTGCTCCAAAGTCAGGAACCAGGAGCTTCTTTCAGATGTCCCACACGGGTGCAGGGTCCCAAGGCTTTGGGCCGTCCTCGACTGCTTTCCCAGGCCACAAGCAGGGAGCTGGCTGCGTAGCAGGGCCACTGGGATTAGAACTGACACCTATATGAGATCCCGGTATATGCAAGGCAGGGACTTTAGCCGGTAGGTTACCACACCAGGTGCCTTGTTGTCTCTTACTTTCAGATAGGCAACCTTTTAATATCCAGCCTCCTCCTCTTTACTTAGCTCTAAGATGTTTGTGTACACAGTTAATATTTCTCTCAAATGTCTTGAATTTCAGAAATGGAAGTCAACCTTATTATTGCCATGGTTAGCATCAGTATTAATAATCTCAATAACAACATCAGTATTGCCAGAAGCACAGTATCCCCAAGTGCCAGCACTCACACTCATTATTTCTATACCTCTTTTTATTATTTCTCCACCTTCACCCAGGGGCTGCTCAGACAATTAAAATCCAATATCAAGAGCAAAGAATAATTAAAATAACACCGAGAACGATAGAAGTAGATGACAAATACTGAAAGAGCCAAGGAAATATAACCAAAGGGCTAACCTCACTGTGACAGGCGCTAACAAGATCAACCAGGAATAGGTGACAGAATCCTTCCAGAGACATTGAAAATTTCCTACTACTTACTCAGTGGCCTTTGTGCCCCTGAGGTCTCAAGAGGTCCTTCATTGTATAACACGTATTTAGCTGATCCTGGCAAATCAGTGTGCAGCCAGTTTGGGGGTGAGAGGAATGAAGAAAGAAAAGGAAACTTTTTCATTTTGTGGCCTCAGGCTGCTGCGGGCAGGGCTGGAGCTCCAAGCTCTCCCCAAGGCAGCCCAGATCCTGCAGAAAACCTTGTGATGCTCACGGTGGCCACCACACTGCACTGTTCGAGCCGCTCTCTCCAACCCTTCACCCTGCCCCCGGGGCTTTCAACCCTCAGTGTTTCCATCTAGAAAATGAGCCTACTGTTCAGGCATCCAGGTCATGAAAAACTTAAGTAAAATTTCCAAGTACCAAAAAAACAGACATTCACTTTGACGAAGCACATGGGTGTTAGTCATAGGGAATGAGTGGGATTTTACTATTGGGAAAAGCCAGTTAAGAAACCAGAAGCCGACCGATAAGCCTAGTTTTCTTTTATGAATGACATTTTATTTAAGTTTTTTAAAAAGAATTTAAAAAAATTTTTTTAAAAAGATATTTATTTTTATTGGAAAGGCGGATTTACAAAGAGATTTTCCATCTGCTGGTTCACTCTCCAAATGGCCGCAACAATCAAAGCTGACCTGATACAAAGCCGGGAGCCAAGAGTTTCTTCTCCCACGCTGGTGCAGAGTCCCAAGGCTTTGGGACCCTGTACTGCTTTCCCAGGCCACAAGCTAGGAGCTGGATGGGAAGTGGAGCAGCCAGTAAAGGAATTGGTGCCCATACGGGATCCCAGAGCGTGCAAGGTGAGGTCTTTAGCCATTAGGCTACTGCGCTGTGTCCTGTTTTACTGATTAGACAGGTTGAGAGGAATGGACAAGGAGAGAAAGATTCCGCATCAAATGGTTTACTCCACAGATAGCTGAAGTGGCCAGGGTTGGGCCAGGATGAAGACAGGAGCCAGGAGCTCCACCTAGGTCTCCCACACATGTGGCAAGGCCCAGACAATCAGATCATCTTGCCATGTTTTCCTTTTGCTAGACACAATAGCAAGAAACTGGCTTAGAGATGGAGCATCCAGGGCTGGAGCTGGTACTCTGATGTAACGTTCCAGTATTGTGAGGGAAGGCTTAAGCCTACAGTGTCACAGTATTGATCCCTTTCATGGATACCTTGACAACGTTTTTTTTTTTTTTTAAGATTTATTCATTTTATTACAGCCAGATATACAGAGAGGAGGAGAGACAGAGAGGAAGATCTTCCGTCCGATGATTCACTCCCCAAGTGAGCCACAACGGGCCAATGCACGCCGATCCGAAGCCGGGAGCCTGGAACCTCTTCCGGGTCTCCCACGCGGGTGCAGGGTCCCAATGCATTGGGCCGTCCTCGACTGCTTTCCCAGGCCACAAGCAGGGGGCTGGATGGGAAGTGGAGTTGCCGGGATTAGAACCGGCGCCCATATGGGATCCCGGGGCTTTCAAGGCGAGGACTTCAGCTGCTAGGCCACGCCGCCGGGCCCACCTTGACAACGTTTTTTATGTTGAATGAAGAATATGCCCCCTGCATTGGTGGCACTCTGATGGTCTGTGAGGTGCTTTCACTTTCCCTAACTCTTGTCACTTGTCCAGATCTCACAGCAAGACAAAGATGGACATTGCTGGGCCCAGACAGCGGTGTGAAAGCAAGAGCATGAACCTGTGCCTCAAGGTCCATGTGCTCACTGGGTTTTCGTTATTGAGATAAATATCTTCCGCTATTCTTACACACTGCTGTGGAAATGCCAAGAGCAGCATGATCTTCCGTACATCGTCTCTTATCATGCCAACTTTCTCATACACACAGAAGGCATGAGGCATGGTACAAGCTGGCCCCTTCAGTCTCACATCACTTTTGTTTTTATCCACATATGAGAAATTAGACCCAAGAAAGGTGGTTTGCACAAGGACATGTGCCTTAGGAGATGCTGAACTTTGGTCAGTTAATTCTGGACTGCTTAATTTTGGTTAGTTTATTCCATCTCAGCAAGCTACTTTGTTTCTAAGACATGATTACCGCTACACCCTCCTTCATACTGCATTCATCCTATTTTCCACTTGACTTCTTATCTCTATTCTGTGACTGCTTGTGCAGAAGAGAGTACCTTAGGTGCTTGTGAGACACACAGTCTTGCCCACTCTTAAAGCTTTGTGGTGCCAGGGGAGGCAGCTGTGGCTTCTCCTTTAGTTGACCCAGTATGGCTGCTTCCTGCCTTGGATTGCACCTTCTAGTCTGTCTCTCTTGACTCTCAGCAACCCAAGATGGCTCTGAGTCGGTGTTCTGTTAGCTGCTAACTTGCGCCAAATCTCTTGCTCTGTGGTGTGGCATCTCAGAATAGAAAAAAAAAAAAAAGAAGCAGAAGAAGAAGAAGCAGACAATCAGCTGAACTCAACGTTAGTAATCTACAGGCACTTCCCCATGATTCTCAGAGCAGCACCAGAGTGAGGGGCAAGACGAATGAGCTAAACAGTGTCATCCCCTGCTTCTACCCTGGAAACAGATTCATCCATCTGAACTCCTCGGTGGGAATCGGTCTTGTGGGTTGAGCTCTAGCCCCCCAGTAAAGAGCAGGAAAGGACTTGCGGTGACCAGAAGAATTCCACGTGGACTGGGAGGGGCAAAGCAGAGCTCCAGCTGCAGGAATGGTGAATCTCACCTCTTCTTCCACACAAGCCACTCCAATCCTGCTCCATGACACCTCAGAGATGAAGAGGAACCTTGGTTCTGAGCTCCCTCAGCATATGTCTCCCCCTCCCCTTCTGGGTAGAAGAGAAACCATTTGTGCTGTCTCACTGGACATCTATTTTTATCTGGTATCAACTGTGTTGATTTTTCAGCATTTTCTTATTTGTTATTTCATTTGCCCTCTGGAGCACAGAAAAGAGCATCAGACATCATTTTCCTGCTCCTGCGGGAAGACAAATAGATCTGGGTTTATGATGTCCGTGCTCTCTGCTGGCTCTCCCCTGCCTCTTCCTCTGTCTCCTCTACCCTTTCCTCGGCAAACCTCTTCCGCATGGAATCTGATTGTTGATGTCTGCCTTGGGGTGAGCAGGGCAGAAACATTCTCTCTCTCCTCCAACTTTGTCAAAAATACGAAATTCCTGTCCCAGGCTGACACCCCAGGCCCCAGGTTGCCATTCCTGACATTTTTTTTTCCTTTGTCCAATTTGGTTTCTGAAGTCAAATGGTTTCTTTTTTTGATATGAAAATTAATTTCTTGACGAAAAGAAATATGCCCGCACAAGGGCCAAATTTGTGTTGTCTCCCAGCACAGCTGTAATTACACTGTAGATCAAACTGACGCCTGCGTTTTCAGTGGCTTTCCCCCCCTCTTATGTCCCTGAAGCTGCCAGGATCGCCGGCAGCAGCAGTTTTCATTAACAGCAGTGCAAGGGAATGGGGATGGATGGTCTGACTTAGCCATCATCCCTACGTCTCTCCTCAAATCCTTTTTCTGGATGGACACACACAATACAAACAGATGCAGCAGACAGAGGATCGGATTCTGAGTCCCGCCATGGTAACGAGGAAGGGGGTGAATGTTGATGGGGTACTCCTTTCGACTGCCTGCCCCAGAACAGGTCCTATCACACTTCTGTTGCCAGAGCTGACAACAAGAGGGGGCTGTTGACACATTCCCCAAGGTCTCTGTTAATTCCTTGTTACCATCCTGCCTATCCAAAGTCTGAACTGATCTGCTAAAAATGCTCAGTGTGCGTCAGTACCAAAGCAAGAACTCGTGTACTAGGGCAGGACACATGCAAAATTTCTCCAAGTAGTGAAAGTGAAATAGCTGAATTTCCAAGAATATGCCCCCCCCACACACACTGTTTCCCAACTCCCATAACCAAGTCTAAATTGTTCATAAATAACTCCACCATTGTTTGTTTTCTGTAATTAGAGAACACAATCTACAGCTCTCAGGTGGACACGTGCTCTTTGCCAATAAGCCATGTATGGCTCCCCAAGGAAGTATATTTGATATTGACATCCACAAGGTGAATACAAATTCTCTGCTCACATATGTGAATGGCATTCCTTCAGTCTTCCCATCACAGGTTGATCCAGATGATTTGTGTGTGAAGAGAGAAAGGTTTGATCACACATAGTACATCAGAGGATGTATCTGCCTGGTGTAGACAATTACCACCAAACCTGCTACAGTTCAAGAGTGAGATTATGTGCTCTTTTGGATCAGACCAGGGGCTGATGTGGCCTTCCCTTCCTGCAGCCTTGCCACTGGCAGGGAGTGGCCATTTGTCTCATGTTTCCAGCTGCCTGGTGGAGGAACAATTATTCTGTTAGTAGATTCATGGTGCATTGTAATGTGGTTGAGATTCAGTGTCCCCACAGATGCTCTTGGGTGGGGCGGGGAGTGGGAGGAGAGTCACCATCTGAATTTTTCCTTACATTTTCACATTCCTGCTTCTATGTATTTTTTGTAAAAGGAACCAGAATTAATCATGTTTTTATTGCTTCTGAGCAATCAAAAAAGTTTACTTTGTTAAAGTAAAATAGGGACAACTACAAGGAAAATGGGCTTTGAACTCAGGCACTTGAATGTTCACATCCTAGCCTTCCAGTATATTATTAACATAAGTGACTTGCTCTTGTCAAACTTTATTTTCCCAATCTAAAAATGATTAATAGTACCTTCTTTGAAAGACTTCAAGGCTAATTAGCTCACAATTGTGAGAAAGCATTGAAAGAAAGGTTTTGTGTTTGTAGCTTTCCTTTGGCCAGTCTCCCAGCACACTAAGGTGCCAGTGCACAAACCAACATCTTTTGTGATACTGCCAATGGTGAGCTTTGGAAATCAGCTTTGGAAGTCACATGCTTGAAGGTGACAAGTTACAGAGTAACCTGTCCACTGGTTGCTAGTGGATGGATGGGAGGACACTGACATGTCACTGAGGACATTCCCATGGTTAGAACAGCAGTGTTACAAAGCTAGATGAGTCTTACGTGGGATACAGCAATTCCCAAAGCTATCTGAAGCTGAGCCGTCTTGTCTGTCTTCAATGTGAACAGATCTACAGTAGCTGCTTCAGGTGAAGACCCTGTAAACTCTGTGAATGAAGGATGGGGGTGCCAAATGGCAGGGGAACACTGATAATGTGGATAAAGCTAAAAGTTTAGCTCTTGACACCGGAATGTGATGATCTGACATTTTGGTGCAATGGAAAAATCAATGGTGTTGGAGTCAACCGTGGGTTGGAATCCTCCCTCTGACACTCACCTTGCGGAGTGCTGAGTAAGTTTCTTTATTCCCTGGCTCTTGGTCTTCCTACTTACAGCAGGGGAATAATGCCTCCCTCAGGGCTGGGGAATGAGAAGGTATCAATGTCGTTAAACACATGAGCAACAGCTTCCAACTCCCAGCTTCATCAGCTGCCACTGCTGTCTGCAGGAAGACAGCTCAGCCTCATGTACCTCAGTTGACACTCTTGTGAATTGAGTCGGAACAATGATTGCCCGTGTCAGAGGATGTTGAAGGGATCAAGCATGAAGCACTTGAGAAACCTAATGCTGCCCAGTGAATCAATAATCAATATTCACTAATTAATATTCACTAATTAATATCCATCAGCAAATGCCTATTTCAACATGACCATATTACTGATTTTAGCTTATTATTCTCAAAATAGATAAATCTCACCACTGGTTAAACTGTGGATATCAGCTAGTGATTTACATTAAAATTCATGGAAATGTTTATTTTCTTCCTTTTTTTCCCTTTGGCACTAAAGGGATCCCTCTTTTTAATCTGTGACTAGGTCTCTCTCTCTCTCTCTCTCTCTCTCTCTCTCTCTCCTCAGTGCAGTAAAACAGAGCTGCAGGCAGTCAATTTCAAGTCAGTGGGCTGTGAAAAGCGGTTAGAATAATAGTTTATTGACCCTGAATGTGGCAGCTGGAACTGAGGGCAGGCTGAGCTGGAGCAGAGCGCAATTGTCACAACGGAAGCTGGATCGTCTTTGATCATCGCCGTGACCTCTAAGTGACAAGGCATTGGGAGGCAGCCTAGAGAACACCTTCCGACAGCCTGATCCAGGGCAGTGGGCTCACCCAGTGGGACTGTGCGCCTGCAAGAGCGAAGCAATGGACATCTAGGATGTGGGATCGCCGCGCGCCCCTGCATGTGCATAGCTCTTTGTCACCAGGGCATGTGCAGATCTGACTTCTGTCAGTGATGGCAGCCCCGTTTCAAATGTTCCAGAGCTGCAGAAGAATCCGTGCTTTCAGATCATCAGTGCCAAACTGGGGTTTTGCTCCTAACTCCAGCTCACCTTCATTACACACTCATGTGTTAATGGAACTAGTATTATGAAGCATAGAGTATTTATCTTTCAACTATTACAGATTTCAACATTTTAGAAAATGCAGACACAAAGGAAAAATTCCAGAAATGGAGAAGAGAGCATGAATGAATGAATACATGAAGAAATAATTAGTGGTCTATATTTTGCATAACTTCTGAATAAAATTTAAATGAAAAACAGGAATATGTAGTAACAGTGTACTATAAAGTGAAGCCAGAAACTCAAAATATATAAATTCTGGGAGCTGTGTGGTAGAATTTAGAAAGTGATTTAAACAACAACTTGTTGCTACCTTACACAAGCCACATCTTTAGTTCCTTGCTGGATTTGAATGTATTCACTTTTTAGCCCTTTAGATTATTTTATTGATAATCACATGAAGACTATGGAAATATTTTTCTATTAAAAGAAAGCATCAATATAGTGAATATGCATGTGCATATCTTCTGTTTTTTTTTTTTTTTTTTTTTTTTTGTCATCTGAACTCTGATACAGTTCCTCTCTTGAGCTGGGAAAGTATCTATGTGGATTACACTGAATCCCTGATTTTCAGTGAGCCACTTCCTGCATTCAGTAAAGGGGCATGTACGTCAATTAAGATGTGTGAGCTCTGTGCGGATTATAAGGAAGCATACATTATTTCTCTTCATTTAATTTCTTACCATTTAAACCAGAGTATGTCATGAAAATAATCTAGACAGCTCACTACAAAAAATACTTATTGAATAACTGATATCAGTGGAATTGACTGCTATGAGATAAATAGAATGAAAGGATTTTTATTCAAGCAGAATAGAATGTAGGTGAAGGGCAAGAACCCAGAGAGGAAATAATATTTTACTTTACATTGCAAAAATGCAACGAACATACAACTGAAATGTGTATGAACTGACTGCCCATATGCTATTTACTGAAAGGTGTGAGAAGATGTATGTAGCCTTGCTAAATATGATAAACCTATACGATCAATTATTCTGAGGCGATACATGTGGAGAGATCCCTCATGATTAGCGTGAGATTCACACAGATTTAGCCTCACTTTCTCTGTTGTCTGTACATGTATCCGAATGATCAGAAGCCTTTGGTTTTGCTGGATTGTGTAGCCCAATTATTCCAATGTATGAGTTCAGAAAACTCCTGTGTGTTGGTGTTTTTTCCTTGTCACAAGCCATTGTTCAAGCAATGCAGGCCTTTGTTTCAACCCAAACATCCAGTGGATGTGCAGGTGTTTGACAAAGCCTTCAGGAGCCAGTGCCTTATTGTCAAGCCTTTACATCGGTTTTTATTTCAAATTTTTTTTAAAAAATAGTAGTTACTGGTTTGCATATGTCTACTTCCAATGTCTGATAATTCTTTAACAAGCAACTTTGATAGGGACAAATCTGAAGAGAAACTGAAGCATGACAGACATAGTATGAAGTTTGTGTTTACAATATTCTCCTTCAAATGAGGACACACTCCTTTCCAGAAACTAAGTGTGGCTAATTCCTGCAAAAATGCAGAAATCAGGCTAAGCCAAACCAAACCCATGATGGCATCAGAAACTCATAGGATCCTTCCTACAAAGGGTAATTTGCTACATGGATTGTCAATGTGTTCAGGATCATAGAGTCCATTAAATTTAATTGCCGTATGTGGAGTTCCTACTCAGTGCTTGGCTAGAATGAGGCTATTATCAGACAGAATGATGACTTACACTACTCTGAATATGCTTGCAAGCCACTAAACCTCTGTGCATTTGCTTTCCATATCTCGAGAAGAAAACTATCAGATTGGGAGGTTATGTGAAATAGTGAAAGCAGATGCTGTTACTTTCTTGCAAATGTGTATTCTCTTCAGGGTAAGAGTGATAAACTAGAATTTCGAAGGATCCAGTACTCAGGGACTGAGCTATTGTACCCAGCACAATGGCCCTGTACGCAGAGCACTCTTGCATCATCTGATCTCCTCATTCTGGCACTTAAAATAGTTACACTCTTGTGGTCATTTCCTTTTCCATCAGGACATATTCTGACTTTAATGATCTGCCATAATCTAATTGGGTCTTAAGATGAAACCTAAATGATTGTTTACACAAGAAGCTCTTGATGTTGCAAAATTAACCCACAGTGAGAAGCAGGTTCTATTCAGCTTCCTGTCTTCAGAGATTCGCACTGTCTGCTACACGGAGTCTGTCTTTTAACCTTTCCCAATTTCCCCCATCTGTGCATCAGAGTTAATTATTCCTGACTTTAAGGGGCCACTGAGAGGATTAATTGGTTAATGTTTGTCAAGTACTTGAGATATGTAAAGAGCCAAGTATTACTAAACTCCACACAAATAAATTGCAATTTAGAATCTAAAGGGACTGAATAATTGACTTTATTCTATAGGTTTATAATATTTCAGCAAAGCTACAAAACACAATTTTTTAATCTAGCTAGTATTTGTGCTGAGATTATTATTGTCTGTGATACAGAAAGTGCAAATTAACCCCTCCTCCCCACTTAAGGTAATAAAAACATAAAAGAAATTACTGTCATTAGAAGCAAGTTAAGTGTCTTGGGGAGAAGTGTCTCCCAATTCCAAATATTACTGGCAATTCTGTCTTAAAGCAGCATGCAGAATGCCTGTCAAGCAAGGGAAAAGGAAGGAAGAAGTCTATTGAGGAACTTGGTGTGGGTTAAACAAGCAATGTGTAACGAGAACCAGAAGAGAATATCCTAATTGTGTTGCTCCTCAATTGGAGAATAATCTTGGCAAAGAAGTGTAAGAATCCTCTGCAGTTTTATAAGGACAGACTACAGACACCCACTCACGCCACCCAACCTCTTCTGGACATACAGACAAGCTATGGAATGAATGGGACATGCACTAGTTCCTCAAGATGCTCAAATCATTCCTCTGGCAAAATCACACCACGCTGGCATGTCAACAGGTGCATTGTAGTATATCTGAATGTCTGAACTTTGACAAAGTGTGTTATCCATACATGTATTTATCTTGAACTAATCCAGTCGCTTTGCATAGTGAAACACAAGGGCCAGATAGAAGTCATTTCTCTTGTCACTCCTTCAACAAACCTTGACTTGACAAGGGAAGACCATCCACTGACGTTGTGCTCATTTGCTTACTCATCAATAGCAGTGCCACCAGGAAACACACTGTGGAGTGACAGTCTACGGGACCATATTCTGGCCTCCTAGTAGTAGATTTGAACTTCCTAGGGTCTCCTAGTAGGTCAGGATTCTGTTAGTTGACTCCTTCCAGGGAGTCTGGGTCAGCTCAGATGAAGAGTTCTGCCCCTCAGTCTTCCCACAGTTCAAATGGGGAGAGGTCCCAAAGCCTATACTACCCACCCTCACCCCCCACCGGATGAGGCTCAAAGAACAGAATAAATAACAGTGCACTGGAGAGGTTAAAAATTTTTGCACACACTGTGGTATCCACATCACTATTTGTGCTGTGGCTGGTGCCTTCTGCCTGGTCTAATGCTGCTTGAGAGTCCATCACTTTGCCCTCATTTGCCTTTGTTCCCAGTTTATTACAACACAGAGTAAATGATGCATGCCCAGAAAGATCAGAGGAGCAGAGCAGAAACCCCATCTCATCCCTCACAATGTGCTACGGCAGTCGTAGCCCAGTCACTTCATCTTACAAACTCAATTTTGTTACCTGTAAAATTCGGATAAAAATCCGCAACCTGGAGTGTTGTGGTGAGGAAAAATAATGAGACACCAATTTTATTATACAGCATTATACAAATATGATGATAGGACTACTGTAAACAACTCTCGGAAACATTTCTGCCTGTTAGGGCGCCTAACATCCTTACGGAGAACAAGACTAGCTGCAGCACGAAATAAAGCGCTCTCAATGACAGCAAATCCACTCGGGTTTTTTCCCCAGTTCATCAAAAAGAGAATTTCCAGGATATCTGCTCCAACCACAATCAGTGTCCCAGCACACCAAGGCTGGGATAAGGGAGGATCTTACAGTCCAACAAGACACTGAGTGGGGAGCGAGAGCTCCCCAGTGTACAGCGTACAGGGGATATTCCATGCCCTCTCTTTAGTAGCCTCCATCCTTCCCTCCTTCTCTGGATAATTAGAAGGAAGTGGTACATAGAGTTAAGAACAAATAGATATATCCATCTTACCTTAGAAGGTGACTTTCAGGGCTGGCAAGCTTTAATGTATCTCTCTGTGGCAACATCAGGGACGGGCATGCTTCCCGTGTGGATTGGGTCTCTTGCGCACATCCTGGAGGGGTTTGAACACACAGTACTCTTTCACAACCCCAGAAAAGAGAAGCATCAAACTGTGCCTAGCAAGCAGGTGGTTGCTTGGGAATACATCCTCATTGGATACCCAGGCACTAAGTCTGCCAGTCAGTGGAGGTTTTTTTTAATGTTTACTTATTTATTTTTATTTATTTGGAAGCCTGAGTGACAGAGATAAAAAGAGATCTTCCATGATATTCTGCCAGCTCTGCTTTTAGACTAGAGATGGTCTCCTCAATTGAATTGATCTGGACAATAAGATGCTGGACTCTATGCATGGTACATGCTCGCAATGAAAGAAGCAAGACTGGATTTGAACTGTAGTACTGCAATAAGGGGAAGTAATCCACCATGGGGGGAGGGTACAGGGAAGGATTGGGGGGAACCTCAGAGCCTATGAAATGATGTCATAAAATGAAATGCAATTATAAAAAAGAAGGTCTTTCATCTGCTGGTTCACTTTCCAATGCCTGCAATGGTCAGGGCAGGGCCAGGCCTGTGTGATTGGCAGGAACTTAAGAACTTGAGCAATAATTGCTGCCTTCCAGGAAGATTAGCAGCAAGCTGGACTCAAACTCAAGTACCTGGAATCAAACCTGCATACAGTATGAAGACATATAAGTGTTGCCAATGGCAGCTTAATGCACCGTGCAACAACCATCCCCCCTAATTTGCCTTTCTCATCCTTTTGGCCTAATTTCACGGATCTAGGCAAGCCCAAAGCATGTCATCTGCCTCCTCCTGTAAAATTTGTAGTTTCAGACTGCACTATATGGATAGAACTGTGAGTATGCAGAGACATTCATAAGCCCAAGCATTTACATAACCTTTATCTTCCAAGGAGCTCATGGTTTTATAAATGATAGGACATTACTCTTTTTTTTCCTCCCAAATACTTGACATTCTTAGAGGCTTGATTTTGATATCATCTTTCATGAGTCAAGTGTACCATCAGTAAAAAAAAAATAACAATGATGTCAACAAATTTTTATAACGAAGAGTCAAAATGCTGCATACGAAAAAGGAAAAAAAAAAGATGAAAGGCACGGAGCTTCAGTCCTGGCTCATCAATAGCTGCTTTGCTCTAGCTGTCTTAGCCAAGACACTTCATTCTGAAACTCAATTTTGTTACCTGTAAACTTGGTAAATGCATCTAACGTAGAAGGTTGCAATGAGGAACAAAAATCGTGACATTTATATTACTCTAAGGTACTTGATCAACACAAGGTTACTTCAGATGGTTCCTAGAAAATGAAATGAAAAGAGAAGTTCATTTGGGTGCAAAACACATTGAAATACGTGAGCAGTTATTTTCCATAACACACATTTTCCAAGAGTAATTGAAGGTCTCCTCTTATGTATGGGTCCCAAAAATGCTCAGACCAAGGTAAGCTCACCTTTCTATTTCCCATGACATTTCAACTGTTTTCCCATAAGGCAATATTCTTATAAGCATTGCTTGTAAATCATGGGTTCTTTAGAGCACTTTACTTTTCACATTGATATGCCAGGGGGGAAACGAAGGCACAGATGGAACATGTCCATTTTGCTGCTATAATCTAAAAATTAACAAACTATTCATGAAGTTGACACTCTTTCATGAGCTGGAAACTCGCTTATGGAGATGCCAGGCAAACGACTAACCAACACGCAACGTGCATTCAGAGTCTTCTCCAAAAAAAATATTCTTTCCTTGTGTTGTTGGAACAAATGTCTGTGTCTTTGGGTTGTGCCTTCTCGTTATTTCTCTCATCGGTGCTCTCCTGACCGAGCAGCGAGTTGATGTCATCACGAAGCCCCTCTGTGTCTTTATTACATGCAGTAACTTCACAGCAAGTTCTTTGCCTCAGGTATTTTTCCCTTTTTCTAATTCTTGCCTGAAATGCAAAACAAACCTCTCTGTTTCTCAGTGTAAAACAATCCTCTTATTCTTCATGGGCTATAGCCATGGACGTTTCTTGTCATGGTCACTGTTCGTAATCATCAGCTGACCTCTCAAACATCAGCCTTACCAGGAGTCTTGCCTCTCCCTGGAGCACCCAGCAGCAGCAAGGTAATTTCCTGAACGCCCCATGCATGTCCTTTATTGCAGTCCTCAACAGTGTGTTCTTAGGGTGTGAAATCCGCTTTCCTTCCTTCTGGTCACTTATAACCCTGCCGGAGACATCTGCTTTAGAGTTTCAATTGCATTGTTCATGCAAAAGCAAGGTGCTGAAGCTAATTTCATTCAGTTCTACATTGGCATCGTATATGTTTGGTCGCAGTCATTCAACCAGATCCATCAAGGGCATATCATATGCTAGGCATTGTATTAGATTGTGAGTGACACGAAGATGAATGGGGTTCGTGTTCAGCTGCCCTGAACGTATCCCAAAGTTCACAGATATGGACACAGGCTGGCGCAGAAGTCACCAGTTGCAGAGATGTTGTCTGCACGTAGGTGAGAGCCGCACAGAAGCAGTTTCACCAGCAGGGGTCAGTGCAGTTAAGCAGACACCCAGACATTGCCAACGCCAACAAGGAGAGCATCAGGAGCTCTGCCTTGAATTAATACCGTTCTAAACGTTTTCTATTTATATGTGAAAATTCACATTTCTCTGCCTTTTGGGACCACACTAGATGTATTCATTCTGCTTTAATGGCTCTGTAAACACGGTGCCTTCCATGACCTGCTCCCTTCCTCCCTGGGCCCATCTACACAGCCACTTACTCCAAAGAAGTGATTTGTATTTTGATTGTATTCATTTCCTAAAAGGAGAGAGGCTCTGAGTGAATCATACAGCAGTTCAAATGACTTTGTTTTGAGAACATTCCCAGGAGGGTGCACTTCTTTTAATTTGTCTAATCCTATGCACTTTTTAAAAGCCTCTTCCACAAACCAGACGAGAGGGGATCACATGGCACTACCTCCTTCCCTCCATTCCCCTGGAGACTGAGCTGTTCAACCAAGGTGTTCAGGGGCCCTACGGGTGGCCCAGGGCCATGGCCAAGCAGAAGTGCTTCTCCAGCAGCTCAGTTCTTTGACATCAGAGACTAGGCTTGGCGTTTCTCCTGGGAGTATCTCTGCAACCTGCCTCTCTGTTTCATTTGCTGAGAAAAAAAAAGTCAAAAAGCAGCATTGTTTCCTCACTGCTGAGATCCTGACCACTGCACATAAATAATAAACACTCTTCAGGCGCCGCAAGAGTCCAGCAGCGACAACAGCAGTGAACACTGGAGAAGGTGTGACAGCTGCAGCCAAGCTCACTGCTGATGGATTTGTTCTGAATAAACTCAACATTGAAAGTCAGTCTGGCCACTTCCTAAGTATGTGACCTTGAGCCCAGGAACATGCTCCAGCTGCAGTTTCCTGCCGTGTAATAAAGAAATGATAATAATCTCTACCTCCCAGGGTTACAATGAGAATTCAGTGACAGGGAGCTTGCAAAACGCTCAGAGCTGTGTGTGGCTCAGAGTGGAAATCCAAAACTGACAAGAAGAATACAAGTGGTTGTGATTCCATTGACAGAACTGACACAATTGGAAAACTCTTCCTGCTCTTTTACAGGGAAAGGGATTTGACTTGTTAGATAGAGGGTCCTCGCAATTCGTTAGCCCCAAGGCACTCTGTTCTGCATGGTTCTGTGCTTACATGCCTGGTCCTACCACTGCTTTACTATAGCATCATTCGCTTTTCCCTGCAGCTCCGCAGGGCTGACACAAAAATCTTCAGTACCCTAATGATTCACAGTTCTGCCAATATTCCTGGTATAAGGCAGTGGCTCCATGCATACATGAAAGAGAACTGTGCTGAGCTGACAAAGACATTTCTGAGCTTTGCTTTACTTAAAGTGCCACCAACCAGAGGTGACAAACCATTAGGTACCTGTTCACAACTGATAGGGAAAACACAAGTGTCCCCATTTCTCTCTCTTTGTCTTTCCAGATATTTACTTGCACTTGTTTTCAGAAAGACATCTTTTCCTTATGCTCATGAGATTGGGTGATGCCAACTTTGCCCAAGGCTACTGCACCTGATTGTTCATGAAATGGCCTTGCACAATCTGCATGCCTTTACATGGTGGCCTTGAATCTTCCTCCATTTTTAGAGACTCCCAGGACATCACCTTAAGTCAGGTGCACATTGTCACATACCTGCGTATTTTTAGTGTCAGAGTGCATGTTACTCGGGCAACGAGCTCATCACTGCTTTCCCTAGTGCTTGCCACGGCAGTTGGCTGTACATGGCTCAGGACCAATCAGAGTCTCTGGATCTTCCCCATCTTCCTATCTCTGTTTTCTACCTCCAATAACCTAGTCACGGAAGCCAGATGACAAGTAACCTGGCTCTCTCTTTGCTGCACTCCATTCAGACTGTTAAATCCTGTTGATTTAATCTCCAAATTCATCTTGATTTCTTCCATGTCCACTCCTTTTGCTAAGGCTCATGCTATTGTCATCTCCATTGGGCAGCAGTAATAGCTTCTGAGGCATCTCCCTGTTACTATCACTGGCATCACCTCATTGCTGCCGCCTGGGCGAGATGTTTAAAGCATGAATTAGCTTGTGTCATTCTCATTAGTCTGAATTTCCATTCCACTCAAAAGCAAATCTTACACTTTCTCCATGACCTGGAGATCTTTACTGCTCCTGGCCCTGCCTGTGGGTTATCAACCACACAGCCTGCTTCCAGACTGGCACACTGGATTCTCTCCTATCTTTGTGTTTCTACTTGCATCTTTCCCTCTCTCTGGTAGACTCTCCACTCACTACACTAGCCTTGTCTTCTTCATGCCTGATCATCCATTAGGCTCTGCCTTAAATGTTTTTATCCCAGTAGAGTCATCTCTCACCTCCCAGTCTAAAACCAAGTGTCCTAGAGCGACTGACTAATATTTTTGCAGTGATGGTCCCAGCATGAGAACTCAGTAGCTAACGTCTTGCCTTGAATGAGCCAGGATCCAACATGAGTGCTGGTTTGTGTCCTGGCTGCTCCATTTCCCATGCATCTTTCTGCTTATGACCTGGGAAAGCAGTCAAGGACAGCCCAAAGCCTTGGGATCCTGCACCCATGTGAGAGACCCGGAAGAAGTTCCTGGCTCCTGGCTTCAGATTGGCTCAGTTCCAACTATTGTGACCGCTTGAGGAGTGAACCAGTAGACAAAAGATCTTTCTCTATCTCATCCTCTCTGTAAATCTGCCTTTCCAATAAAAAGAAATAAATCTTTAAAAATATATTTGTAGTGACGCATATGACAATGTGTAAATGAAGTATGTAAATACATAGGTATCTGCCTCCTATACCAGATTGTAAAATCCATGTCTGGCAAGGGTGCTATATGTTAACTGCTATTTTATGTGTAGCGGCTATAATGAGATACCTGGAATAAAATAGATGCCAAAAAAAAACCCTTTAATGAATACAAAAGTCAACATTTATTTGAATATTTTCATTTAACTATTTGTTTATTTGGAAGGTGGAGAAACAGAGATCTTCCTGCTTCATTGGTTCACTCCTCAAATGCCTGCACTAGCCAGGGATGTACCAGGCAGAAGCCGAGAACTGGAAGCTCAGTGTGATTCTCCCATGATGGTGACAGGGAATCTGCATGAGTCATTGCCTACTGCCTCCCAGGGTGCACATGAGTAAGAAGTTGTAACTGGGAGCAGAGCCTTGACTTAACCCTAAGCTCAATGATATGGGATTCTAATGTTAACAAAAGGCATCTTAACTGTCATGCCATGTGATCTCATCTGAATATTTAAAAATTTTCCAAGGCTTGCCCTGTGGTGTAAACACATGAAGGCCCTGCCTCTGGCTCTTGAATCTCATATGGGTGCTGGTTCGAATCGCAGAAGCTCCACTTTTGATCTATTCCCTGATAATGAGCCTTGGAAATTAGCATAGGGTGACCCAAATGCTTGGGCCCCTGAACTCACATGGGAAGCCCAGAGGAAGCTCCTGGCTGCTAGATTTGGACTGGTCCAGTTCCAGCCATTGGCAACCATTTGTGGATCGAACCAATATATAAAACAGTTCATTTCTTTCTCTGTAATTATGCATTTCCAATATATAAATCAATGGAAAAAAATAAATATCCACAACTCAACTATTTCACTCTTTGCTATTTATCTAAGAGATGTAAAATCATATATCTACCCAAAAGTTGTACACAGATGTTCATAGCAGCTTTATTTATACTAGCCAGATTTGTAAACAGCGCGTGTCCATCAACAGATGAATGGATAAACAAATATGGTAAACCCAAACAAGGAAATATGACTTAGAAATAAGAAGGATTGAACCACTGGTGCATGCAAAAATGTGTGGATGATTCTCCTGCTATTATGATGAGCAAAGAGTACAGATGGTAAAACTGTATAATTCCATTTATACAAGATTCTAGGAAAGGCGAAGCTGATCAATAGTAAAGTGACAGAAAGCAGATAAATGGTTGTCCAGGGATGAAAGGAGGTGGGGATTGGCTGCACAGGGCATGAAATAGCTTTCTGAGCTGATGAAACATTTTGTGTCTTGGTTGTGATCGTAGTTACATAAATGTACACACTGATTACATTCATTGAGCTACATTGCTAACTGGATATATTTTATTGCATATAAATGATGTCTTGATGGATTTGGTTTAAAAATCCGAAAACCCAGAAGAGCTTGCACCAGTTTCAAATGTACATATCAACATATATATAGCATTTCACTTTTGGCCCAGAAGAAATTCCAATGAACCTAAGGGTGAAGGCTAGAAATGATGGAACAAGAGAGAGCAATTAGTTTCTTTGACAGCTTTTTCAATTTGTCATAGCAAAGCACAGTCGGAGACTCAAAGCATTAAGAGACAGTAGGACTGCATTTTGGATTATCAGAATAAAATGTGAGCTGCCCAGCTGAATTCCAATTTCCAATCAACAAGAGACTGTAATATAGACGCATTCTTTGTGATATGTGGGACACTGTATTAGTTCACTCATTTCTTTAAAATTCCCAGGAAGATCTTTAGGATAAAGAAAAGGTTCATTTCTACTCACAGTTCTGACGTGACCATTCTAGCTTCTGTGCGGGCTCTTCATGGGCAGGTGCAGACCTATAATCACATGGTGAGTTACGGGACAGAGAAGGGAGGTAGTTAAAACCTGAACTTATCTAATCAGACCTCTCTTGAGAACTACCTCGAGGGCATGCACCACTGGCTTAGGAACCTCTCAACAGATGCGCCTGTCAGTTGCCGTAGTTAGAGCACACCTTCACCCTAACTCCATAAACCCTTAACACATGATGTCGGAGTTTAGACATGCGCAGGGGCTTGGGGGATACGTGGCCTACTCACCTACTGCAGGCACAGTTGTATCTAGACAAACTATCATTCATGTAATTCTCATGTTTAACTGGACATCCTGTCATTCATAGCTCATGCTTGGCAGCTGAATATCTGAACTCATTTTCCTTTGGACATGTTTTGTAGTATGCAGCAACTTACACAAGAGAAACTGGAAACAGAACCAGATACTAAAATGATAGGAATTCCCCAGTCAGTTAGACCTTGATTCTCATTCCAGCTGTGCCTCCGAACTCCTTTGGAGGGTTTGGTGAAATTACTTATCTCCTCTCCAAAGTGGGGATATCAATATAGAATTCCAAAGTTTACTTTAATATGTGGCCATAGAAGGATTAGGTATTTGTCATTGTTTCTTTTTAAGATTTATTTATTTTTATTGGAAAGGCAGATATACAGAGAGGAAGGGCGACCAAGAGGAAGGTCTTCCATTCGCTGGTTCACTCCCCAAGCGGCTGCAGTGGCTGGAGCTGAGCCAATCCAAAGCCAGGAGCTCAGAGCCTCTTCTGAGTCTCCCATGCGGGTGCAGGGTCTCAAAACTTTGGGCTGCCCTTGACTACTTTCCCAGGCCACAGCAGGGAGCTGGATGGGAAGTGGAGCTGCCGGGATTAGAACCGGTGACCATAAGGGATCCTGGTGCGTGCAAGGCGAGGACTTTAGCCATTGCACTGCCGTGTCGGGGCCCCTACATTTGTCATTTTAATCTAAAAGACAGACTTTCCCCCACGGTGTCTTTCTTCAAGAAGTAAAAACCAAGGTCTTAGCTTCCAGTAACTTGCATGGCCTTGGGACAGAAGGCAAGAGCAGCTTATCACCAGCATCTGTCCGTGTTCAAAAGGGGCTCTGTTGCCATCTTGTTCTCCCTAGCCTGTCACACCCTCTCCCTGCTATTCATGAAGAAGGAGCTATGGTAACAGTGACAGCAGGAATGAGACTGGAGTGTCGTTTCACTGTGCACTTACTCCTCAAAGGAAAGGGGGAAAAACGGAGTGGAGGAATTAAGGAGAGACAGAAAGGGGTCTTCCCCGGTTTAGTACGTGCTACAATCTGGAATTATTTGGCCTCTGGTAGAAAAGACTCAACGGGAATGGTGAGAATTGCTGACTCCTCTAACTTACTTTGCCTGACAATAACATATAGACCTGAGGGCACTGGGTGAATTTATGGCCAGTAAATTCCCTACTATTAAAAGGAAATGCTTCTTTGTGTGCTATGCAGTCGCCTGCTGAAGGAGGTCACTGAAGCAGAGCCGGGACCTAAGTTCTAAAAGGGGGACCCAGCGATTTTATGAGCCGTGGAAGCATGGCTGGTGACTTCACGGAGCAAGAGCACTGAGTGCCTCCTCTGAACTTCCAAGTGACTGCCCTGGCAAAGCCTATGGCTTTATCACCTTCAAGGGCTTGAATCTTTGGAAGCAGCTGCGTCTCCTTGGTGAATTTAAGTCCTCTGTCTCAGAAACTCAGATAAGGGATACCTGTGTCCCAAGCAGAGTGTTCACCACCAGGCCAATCACTTGTCATTATTTTGCTATTTCTTAGCAGGACACAGTAACTAAGGTAACCATATTGAGTTATTCACTAGGAAAAGGATCCTCGGTCAACAACGACACAAGCTGAGGGAAGAAATCCTCATCCCCGACGCAGTAGTGTAGTGGTTAAAGTCCTTGCCTTGAATGTGCCAGGATCCCATATGGTCGCAGGTTCTAATCCCTGCAGCCCCACTTCCCATCCAGCTCCCTGCTTGTGGCCTGGGAAAGCAGTCGAGGACAGCCCAAAGCTTTGGGACCCTGCACCTGCATGGGAGACCCGGAAGAAGCTCCCCTGCTCCTGGATTTGGATTGGCTCAGCTCCAGCCATTGGTCGCGGTCACTTGGGGAGTGAATCATCAGACGAAAGATCTTGCTCTCTGTCTCTCCTCTTCTCTGTATATCTGCCTTTCCAATAAAAATAAATACACTTAAAAAAAAAAGAAATCCTCTCTAGCACTGAAAATTCAGAGTATTGAAATGACTCTACTTAAAGGATATTCTAGAGATGGAAGCAGAATAAAGAATTTCATTTTTAGCTGCCTTTTCAGTACTCTTAAATTTTGAGCAACTCTCCATTGAATAATCTGTATTTTTAAATGCCCCATATTTCAGTGAGTTCCCAGATGGCTACTAGGAATGGGAAGATTCTGCTGTGAGCACAAAGTGAATACAGACAACAAACAGGGAAGTCCATAATGTTTCAGTCCAATACAAGCTACTCTATTCCATTTCATATTGACCAACTTTTGGTCAGAATGAGCTTCATTTAAATACAGATACCCCTTGACCTACAATGAGTTATGTCCCAGCATAACCCATTCCAAGTTGAAAATATCTTAAGTCAAAAACGCATTTAATTTCCCATGCCTACTCTAGATACACTGCAGATTGTGGGTTGTTGCCTTCTCATAACCTCAGGGCAAACTAGGAACTGTAGCTGCTATGCTGCCTTGTGACATCAGAGAGAATTGAATCACACAGATCTAGCTCAGGGAAAACTCAAAATTCATTGCTTTATTTGAACACAGGGTGAAGGCCTGGCTCAATGGCTCAGTAGCTAAATCCTCACCTTGCACACTCTGGAATCCTATATGGGCACCGGTTCGTGTCTTTGGGTGTTTGTGAGAAGTTGAATGTTATTTACATTTGGAAAAATCAGACTGGAAAAATCAGAAAATCCTCACTACCCAACACTGGGTTTGAAGCAAAGTCCCCAAAAGCTTTAAAATGAGAGGGGTGGGAGTTTGGATTAGAAGTTAAGGTTCAACTTGGGATATCACATCTCATATTGCAGTGCCTAGGTTTAATTCCCAGCTCCACACTCAATGTCAGGTTCCTGTTAGTGCAGCGCTGGGAGGCAACAGTGGCGACCTAAGGAGTTGGATCTCTGCCACATACGTGGGAAGCCTGGGCTGAGCGCCTGGCTCCCTGCTTCAATCTGACTAGCCATTGCAGATATTTAGGGAATGAGCTGTTTCTTTGTCTCCCTCTCTCTCTCTCTCTTTCTGTTATACACACACACACACACACACACACACACACACACACACATTTATGCTTGTCTCTAGCTCTGTGTCTGTTAAATAAATACAGGAGAGAGAGAAAAGGAGATACTGACAAAAAGACCAATATTTTTTCAAGGAGATTATGTTTATCAAACTTGTCAGTTTGGTACACTTAGAGTTACCAAATCACACACTCTCTCTCTTTTTAAAGATTTATTTCTTTTTTATTGGAAAGGCAAATACACAGAGAGGAAGAGAGACCAAGAGGAAGGTCTTCCATTTGCTGGTTCATTCCCCAAGAGGCTGCAGTGGCTGGAGCTGAGCCAATCCAAAGCCAGGAGCTCAGAGCCTCTTCTGAGTCTCCCATGTGGGTGCAGGGTCCCAAAACTTTGGTCCATCCTCAACTGCTTTCCCAGGCCACAGCAGGGAGCTAGATGGGAAGTGGGGTTGCCAGGATTAGAACCGGTGCCCATATGGGATCCTGGCACATTCAAGGCAAGGACTTTAACCACTGCACTACCACGCCTGGCCCTCCAAATCACATTGTCTTAAAGCATATGCCTACATCAGTGAGTTCTGGTATAAGCAGTACTCTCAGAATCTGAGTAAATCATCTATCTTCATTGGCCTTAATAACTGCATACATTTCATTTTTGAGATATTTTGTCTAGAACAATCAGACAAAAAACAAGGTTTTTTTGCTATTCTGTGGAATAAATTTTTTCAAAGCCTTCACACTTCTATGATTTCACCTAGAATATGGTATGACCAATGGGAAGGTTCAGCTGTGCCATCGAGTGACCAGGGAGCGATGTAGGCACAGTCTTACTATGCTCTCTACACCTCAGCACTAGTCACTAGAGTATTTACAAATCCTTTGAAATATCGCTTCAGGCTTTTTAGGGAATGGGAAAATAATTCCATCTTCATGGTTCCAAACAGAGCATTCCTGGGGCTGCAAAACCAACACCATATAGGCTAAGATGGCCTAGTACTCTGGAACCCAAGCGCAAGCAGAAGTCAATATGCAATTTACACAGCTTTACCGTTTGTACTCAAACATGCATGGAGACATGAACTTTCGCATTGGCTTAACAACGTTATATTGTTCACCTCCCTTCTTCCTCTGTTCAGATCTCTTCACTTTTTCTTCCCCCACAATTAGTGGGAGCATACACCTGTGTTTAAAACACAACTAGATTTTCCTTCAATATTTAATTCACAGGCTGATTTGGAAGAGGTTGGAGATAGGGCTACTTTTCCATGATCTCTCCCATTCCAGGGGATGACAATTGCCGAAAAATATCGAAGACTTTTCGTAACGATTTTAGTACTTGACTTATTTTCATAGCTGTTTTGAAACTTCGTAGGGAACCACGTGCTTCAGCGAGGTTACCATTTGTTTTACCTTACCACAACTGATAGGATAAGACGTGAGAATCCATCAAAACCTTGACCCCAAGTGGATTTTTCTCTCCAGGAAGGAATCCAAGCTTTATTGTGTTTTTAGCACTTTTCAGGTATGCCTTACAGGAAGGAGTTGGCGATGTGAGAGTGTTAATGAAAAAACTAAATAACTCTCTGAACATGAACCCATCCTCTGAAAAACAGAAGCTAATTTTGAATGACTGGGAGAGGCTGGATCACAACTCACCACTGCAAAGTAGAGGGAGGGAAAAAATGGTGTTTGGGAAGTCCAATTATTTCTGAACCAGAGACAGTCTTATTAAGTTGGGCAGAAAATTAATTAGGCTAATTAGAAAACCTCATTGGAATTCAGCATGGAGTTATGAGAGGAAACATGACAACACGGGATGTGTAGCGAGCAGGAAGATGATTCTGGGGAGAGTAAAATGAGATTTTCAGGAAGCAATTGCAGGGTGATTCACATGCCTGGAGCTGATCATTGGGTCACCGCAGAGGGAAGAGGCGATGTTTTTATAGACTTGCTGTTCCCCATTGCAGGTCTTCACTGTGTATTAAAAAAAATTACTTCTGGGGTATGTTATAAGGGAGAAAAGGGAAAAAATGCTAAGATTTATTCTGAGGCGTCAGTGTGGTTTTATATTTATTTTGGTATTTCCGATATGCTGGTTCATCAGCATGGCGCATTGTTAAAAATTGCTGGGTGGGTGGTTTTTTATCTGCACGAATTTATGGAGTCCTTAAAACATCTGTTCCGTTCTGATTCCTCCGCTCAGTACAAAGACGTTAGCCGGGGGGCGGGAGGGAGTGTCTCGCACAGCACTGTTTCCATGCACTGACGTGGCTACAGCTAATAGAGACAGCCCTGCCAGGGAAGTCATCGCTGCCAGCCAGGGAGGGCCCTGGAGAGCCAGCATTCACTGAATTCATGAATACTGAAGGACTTGAGGCTAAAGCACTGGGGAATTTGAGGTGAAGCTTGGTGGGTACCCAGGAAGGGTGGGTCTACACACTCTACCCATAATGATGGGAAACGACCTCCACCTGCCTCGGCAGCTACTTTTATCTTTGGCCTCCCAGGAGAGAAGCCTTCCTATATTCCTGGCAATAATCCTTATGGTTGGTGTTGTTTTCAGAAAACAAAGTACACACCAGGCAAAAGTACCTGAGGGAGGGAAAGTGCAAAGAAGAGACATCCCCATGGGAATGGGAACAACACACAAGTCCTGGTATAAACTGGTGCCATAGCACATCAGAGAAGAAGGAAGAGAACCAACATTATTAGTAACTGATACACAGTAGTTTTGTTTTTTGTTTGTTTGTTTGTTCCTGCGGTGATTCATCTTGTTCTTCATAACATCCAAGGCAGTAGGACTTGACAGTCACGGTCTACAAGACAGATAACAGAAATTCAAAACATTGATGAATATAGCATTCACACCTAACTAGGGAGAGGAGCTAAAGTTCAAACTCAGGCTTTGTGATCAAAGCTCCAGGTCTTTCAATAGCATCACAGACTTCCAGGCAGCCCTGTGAGGTAACTGAAGAAATGGATCCTTATTTCCCCACATCCCCACCTAAAACAATGTCACAGTGGTAAGGAGAGCCCTTGGAAAATTCCTTGGGGTCCCAGCATCATGAAAATTTGGCCGTGCTTAACTAGGAAAGGATCCGATTTTCACTCTCCCCTGGGGAAGGGCATGTGAACCTCCATCCAAGAAAAAGAAAGGTAAAAAATGGGAGAGTTGGGACAAAACGGTGTCTGTGGGTCTGGATTCTAAGTGACCTTCATCGCTGTGTAAGACAGAGGCAGATGGGCAGCACCATCTCCCTGTAGGTCAGGGTATGTTAGAGCTACATGTTGGAAAATTATGACCTGCATTTGCGGGGCTGACACTGGGCTGTCTGCTCAGGCTTCCCCAAGCCCAGCAGGTGCAAAGGCCTCCCAGCCCTGCCTCCGCATGGGCCTCTTCTGAGGCTGTCCTTTTCCAATCACTGGGTTTGCCCGTCAAGCTGCGCCAAGTAACAAGACAGAAGTCAATTAGTTCTCCCCAACAGACTGCTCCCCTGTCCATTCCCAGCCTCCCAGGTGACCCCATTATGATAATGGCCCGGCCTGGCTGCTCCCTGAACAGGCTTGATGGGGAAGGGAGAACTTCCTTCAAACATGAATTACAGGGAGGCTGGCAGACTGTGGCTCTGTTCCCTGCTGGCTCTGGACAGGAGCCTTCTGCCTCCCCACTGTCACTGCTGAGTGGTGCCATGTGCTTATTCATATTGCATGCCGCTGGCATCCCAGGCACAGCCCGTCGTGGCTTTCGTTCCAACAACAAGCTTGCGATTCACACGGAGACAGGTGGACTCCGAGTGTGGAAGGGGTTGCTCTCCCTGGCATCCCAATCTGAACTCAGTCTGCACAGCAACTTTTCGTTTCCATTTGCTCAGGTGATGTTCCACACTCAAGATCCCCTCCAGAAAAAGACTTTCATGTAAAACCCAGGCATCCCAATTACAAAACTTCAGCACAAACAAGTCAGCAAGTCAATCAGTCCTCTGGATATTTCATGTAACGGGAAATGTTTTAGTCTTTGCAAATATTTGGATATGCTAATATTGTGATGACACAACTGAAGAAATGTCAAGATGCAGTAACAGAGTATTGCAATCATTTTCAAAGCACTATCATTGTCAACCTCTGAAAAAAATTGCATCCCACATGTTCCCGCTTGTCATGGAATCAGTGCAGATAGCTGAAGAGCAGTTATACAATATTTAGCAAGACTAAAGCTAAATTTTGAGATAATTTAAAATGAAGAGATTAAATGTATGTCACATGTGATAAGCTGCTCAGTTAAGGGGATTATATTGCCGAAGTGATTTATAGCCTTAAACAAATGACTTTGTGTTCGAGGGGTGATAAAATCCACACACATGTCTCCATGCAGAATGGGAAGCTGGGGAGCTCTACGGGCTTCTCATGCCCAGGGCCCATGCTGCGATGCTTCCTGTCCCTGGGCGTCTGTGCGTGTGTGCACTGCTTAATGGTTTCCTTTTCTCTCCTTTCTTTAAGCTGCTTATTATAGTGCATGGCCCTGTAGTTCTGGGATAATTTATTATTTAATTATGTAACCATTACATAATTCTTCAGCTTTAGCCTTCAGTGTTTCTATTGTTTTTAATGTAACTGCTATCAAGGCATGTAAGTTTTATTTATTGTTTCTATTGCAGAGCAATAATTATGTAACTCTGCAATTCTGCAACTATTATTTCTATTTGTTTAATTACATAACTAAAACAATATTAAACCTCTAAAACATTTGGTGATAGATTTATGGGTAAGATGCCAGGAGACAGCCATAATAATGATATAGCAGAGTAATAACAAAACTAAATAATAGTATTAATATTAATATTAATGCCGATAACAGTAATAGGCGGTAGCATTACCATTTGCTTCTTCGTCACACTGTTTGTGGTCTTTTTAATGGGTTCCTTCCCAAATCTCCATGGTTAATTAGCTATATGACATTTGGCACTCAGCAGTGGGTACAACCTCACTTCCAGACCTGACCTGGCAAAGCTATGTTTCAGAGAACACCAGATGGAATGGGTCTGTTTTGTCCTCTTTTATAAGACCAGGGGCGGGCAAATTCCTCTCTTCCCTGTGTCCACTGGGGACTTTCCGTAGACAGGATGCCCTGAATTGGGAGACACAGATTCTGACTGTCTGAAGGAACTCTGGGCCTACTACTAGCTGGGTGACCTTGAGAAAGTCCCTCTGTGGACTAGCATTTCCTCATATCTAAATTGAAATGGTAATACACTGCAGTGATGAATGTATTGTAAGACTGTGGTGAACATTCAGTTCAAGGATGTGTGTGATTTCTCAAAGTACCATTGGTGTCCACTGGGACTAATGGGAGCCACCAGTTGATAGGATTAAAAGCGGATGTGAGTTGGGCCAATGCCTTTCTGTGAATCTCCTTGTCCTGACGTTCCCAAGCATGCCCAGGAGCACCATTGTTCAGACTCCCAAGTCTCCTGTTAAAAAGAGCCAATATTTCATGCAGTTACACACACACTACACACAATATCTCATTTCACCATCACAGCCATCTTGGAGGGAAGCTCCATTGAGTACTGTTTGCATAGTGAATATCCCCAAAGAGACCCTTTTCAAGGCTGGGTCCCCACATGACATGATCAGGAAGTGATGGAATCTTTTGTGAAGGCTCTTGCGAGGTCCTCCAGGTTACAGGGACATGTCCTGGAAGGTCATTCTCACCAGAGAACTGTTGGTGGCCTACTCACTCTCTCTGCTTCCTGCTAACCTTGTGATCTTTCCTCTGCTGGAGTTCAGCCATCCACCCTATGGATTTTGCCAAATCACCATGACCCTAAGACTTTGACCCTCAAAATCTGTGAGCTATCAGAGCCTTTTCTCTCTAAAAAGTAAATAGACAAGAATTTTCTAAGGCGCACATTCCAGCACTTGCAGCAGCAGCTGAGGATTCAACTCCCTGCTCCCTCTTGTTGCCCTGTTCCAGCCCATGCTCCACCAAGCAGTCACTCTGATCATCTTAAAATGCAAATCAGATGCAATTGTTGCCCTTTTTAAACCCTCTGATGGCTTTCCATTGCTGTTAAAATAAAGCAACCACCTGCCAAGGCCTGCATCTAAACATCTTCCTAATTCGACCTCTGCTTACCCTTCTAAACCCTCCTCCAATTTGCTTTACATGCCAGGTCCCAAGTCCTCTGTAACTAATCTAGCCTCCACATCCAATCCTTCTATCTTCTCATCCTGTAGGTCTCACCTGTGGATAACACCATTGAAGAAAACACCCCTCCAAAGCTCTCTTCAAATGGAGCCAACCCTTCATCCTGTTACTCATTAGTAGTGAATGTCCAATGTTGTTCATTTGTTATTGAAACTTCTTATGCTCTTGTTTCCCTTATGTGTATAATTGTTTTTTGTTTTTGTTTTTATTTTCTTCCAAGGCCAGACACTACATGTGCATTGTCTACTGTCCTGCAAGGCATGGTTTACCTTCTCATCTGCATGAGAGAAAGAATTCATGGAAGAGGCATAGATAAAAATGAATAAGAAAACCAAACTTACTAAAACTTATTGCAAAACTTACTGACAGAGACAAAGAACATACTCAGGAGGGAATGAGGGCACCTCAAGAGAAACAGAGGGAGAGTGCTGCGTGTACCAAACCTTGGGCTCATCCTTTCATTGGGTCTGAAGGCATCAACGGAGTTCCTAGGATGGTGATTAATTGCCTATCCAACTGTGAGTGGAGTCTGGGCAGGGCTTGGGTACCTTCCACTTCCATCCCCTTATGGGATAATGGTATCAGGTGCATGATAGTAATGGTGTTTCAAATTTGTGTGTGGAGAAATGTCGGCAGTTTCATTGCAACAGGTGCATGATGGAAGTGGGCTTACCAACAAAGTAATTTAAAAATCATCAGGGCAGGCCCGGTGACGTGGCCTAGCAGCTAAAGTCCTCGCCTTGAACGCCCCGGGATCCCATATGGGCGCCGGTTCTAATCCCGGCAGCTCCACTTCCCATCCAGCTCCCTGCTTGTGGCCTGGGAAAGCAGTCGAGGACGGCCCAAAGCTTTGGGACCCTGCACCCGTGTGGGAGACCCGGAAGAGGTCCCTGGTTCCCGGCATCGAATCGGCGTGCATTGGCCCGTTGCGGGTCACTTGGGGAATGAATCATCGGACGGAAGATCTTCCTCTCTGTCTCTCCTCCTCTCTCTGTATATCTGACTTTGTAATAAAAAAATAAATAAATCTTAAAAAAAAAATCATCAGGGCAACCCGACCTGCTTGCATATTGGATATTTCTAGCTGGCACCAACTGTTATCTAGAGAAACTCCAGCAACTGTGACTAGCACTGAAGGAATAGGGTTTAGACAGAGTGTGTTGGGATGTAGGGAGGGGTCTGCGGTAGAGGTGCCTGCAATCCTCACTTCCTTGTTACTTGCTGCTTCTCTGTCTGAATCACTACCCTAGGTACCTGGCACCAAGAAGGCACTCAGGAAACTTCTGCTTAAGAAAGCAATACTTCTCTGTGTGGTCACATTTGACCAGAGGCTTATACTTCCTACTTGCAGTGCGAACAACCTGTATTTCTCATGGGTTAATGACCAACATTCCCTAAGTGGTTTAGAACCCATCCTCCCATCCTCTAGTGGTCAGACCTGAGTGAGAATATGATGAATGCTGACTGTATGAGCAGAGATTACAGCAGAATGCTGATGGGGAAACAAAGATACAGAGATTGGGGAGAAAAGGCCAGCTAGACCAGGTGCCCATGAGCAGTGGACGGCAGGGCTAGGGTTGGAGATGGCTTCTGTCATTCTGTGTGAGTATGACAGCATCAGTTTGGTTGTCCAAAACTGACATCTGTGTGGAAACTCTGGGGCATGGAACAGCTACCCTTCCGGGGGTCAAACGACAGACCCCATTGTGCTGAGAATAGCTTTCCTTTGTGTCGTTGTCAACCTCAGATCAAACTGGCCCACCTCCATTAACTGTCCTCAACTTATTATTTTATGGAACCATTTTCCTTTCTTAAATTATACGTATGTATGTGTGTATGTGTGTGTGGTTTTAAAAAAATAAGCAACATTATTTATAGCGATGCATTCTTTCTCCTTTTCACTGACTATTTTTCTTTTCAATCAGACTCTCTTCATTCTTACATGTCCCATTTGAGTCACTGCCTCATGAAGAGCAGGGCACATAAATATTCAGACACAGATGCTTTGTCCGCTCCATAATTCCTACTTTTCTTCTCTTTTCACCTTCATGAAGATATTCCTTTCTGCAGCTTTGTTTCCATAACCTTATCTCCTTAAATAATCTTTGCCTCTATTTCTCTTAAATTATTCATTAACGCAACCAAGAGACAATCAGCTATTCAAGTCGTCTTTCTGTACGTGATTTCTTTTGTACCTGGGACTGTGGACATGGGCGTGGCGGTAAGTCCCATGAAAGGTTTATCGCATTTAGGATCAGATTCCTGATTTACTAAGCACCCAGATTTGGAGAGTGCTTATCCATTTAGCTCTTGGTTCCTGCATCTGCAGAGAATTCAGCAACCATCTCCTAGAATTAGTGTAAAAATTGTACAAGAAATGGCATGTTTTAGGCATGGCATGTATGTTTCTCCCACCTCCCGACCCCCTGCTCCATCTATGTTGAGCCCCTAATCCCTAGTGGGATGGGTATTAGGAAATGGGTCTTTGGGATGATCTGAAAGGCATGAAGGCCCTGTGACAGTGTCTATGAGAGAGTGAGAGAGAATGAAAACCACATGCATAAAGATCTTTGCAAAAGAGGAAATGATCCCTAACCTAGCACTGAAAACACTGGTTCCCTTGCTACAACTTCTATTTTTCAAAACGATGAGAAATGAATTTTTGCCTTTCAACCTGTTTGGCCTAGTTTGCACATAACTCCGTGCACTTTTCTTGTTTTTAGAAGCAGCAGTTTATGATTTGCCACAGTGTTAGAAGAAGCATTTAGGATCGTAGCAGCACATGTAGAGTGAAACTCATGAGCCACATCTGTGTGATCCAGATTCCAGGGCAGTGTGGACTGGATAGATTAACACCCTAGACATTTTTGTGTTCTTTTTGGAAACGTGCCACATTGCTGTTGTGTTTAATACTGTAACGTGACTTAAGTGCTACTGATTTTATCCAGTGAAAGTCAGCATTAATAAGAAAGGCATAGGGTCCTAACAACTGAAACAGTAAACACTGACCTAAGTTAGCAAGAACAAAGCACAGGCTGGAGCCCCCACCCCAGGCAGTTGGCTGACCAGCAGTTAAGCATTTTAATAGCTCCGTTTCTGATGCTAATGTTTTTATCTCACACAGATTTTTCTCCTAGTGTTTTCTACATTTTAACATTTTCCTTCCTGCTCCGAATACACCATACTTTTTTTTTCTATTCTATCAGTTCCTATTTTATTCTCCAATGATTTGATATTTTTAGTTATTTTTTTTTTCTTAAGCTAAAAAGTCTCCTACTGAAACTACTCTTTCAATTAGTGAGAAAAGCTCTCAAAAACTCTTCAAGCTTTATGCCTCTGGAAACGCTAGCATAGAAACTCTACAGTGCAAATTAGAAGAGAAAGGAGACAGGGTGGAAAGAAGGAGAAAGCAAAGAAAGAACAAAGAATAGGAATACATGCTCACCAGAAACTAATTTTCTATTTTTGTATAGTGATTTTAAAACATTTATTATAACCATCCCCCTCCCCTCTATCTTATTTGGGAAGTTCAAGGGATAGAGGGACAAGGAGATGACACCTGCTAGTTAGATAGGGAACAAGGGGCCTCTTCGCCTCTCCGCCACTGTCTGGAGAGAAGTCTCAAAGGACCTTGAGAAGTCTCAAAGGACCTTGGGAAGTCAAGCAACTGGCTTTCCTGACTGGAGACAACTTTTATAGTCAGGACCCAAACAAAGCAGTCACTGCTCAAAGTCTTACATTCCCCCCAAACACAACTTTTTTGTGGCGCCCACAAAAAAATCTAAAACTAACTTTTTTACTTTAAAAATAATTGACAGATTTCTTTTTCATGTGTTTGGAAGACAGACTCAGAAAGAGAGAATCTTCCATTTGGTGGTTTAAACATCCCTCCCCATCCCTCCCCATCCCATCTCCACACCCACCCAATGACTACACACAATAGCTAAGGCTAGGTCAGAGTGAAGCCAGGAGTCAGGAACTTCTTCTGGGTCTCTCATGTGGTTACAGAGACCCAAGCACTTGGGCAATACTCAGCTGCTTTTCCAGGCACATTAGCAGGAAGTTGGATCGGAAATGGAGCAGCTAGGTTTCAGATCAACACCTATATGGGTTGCTGGTGTTGCAGGCAGTGATTTAACCTACTATGCCATAGTTCCAGACCCAAATCAAACTTTTCTTTTCTGGGATTCCTCCTAGCCACTGCTAGGAACTTTCCCTTTCACTTAATGAAGTTCTTACACTTTGCTTATCTTCCACTGTTTGTATTCTCCATTCCTCATGGTCATGAGACGAAGAACCTGGGAAGGAGAAAGATTTTTAATTTTTTTAAAGTTGTCAAACATCTAAAATCTTGACAGAAAGAAAAATCTGCAGCATTTCCTGGGAAAGAAACACAACCTGGAGAAACTAGAACCGCATATTCCGTTTTCTGAGTTCATTCTGCTATCTAGCACCCTGGCGGTGAGGTGAAGGCCGTTAGCTGCTGTCTGTAGCTGACACCGCAGGGAAATCAACACAGGTGAGACATGCTCAGGGTGACACTCAGGGACTTGAACAGGGCTGCCTTTAGTTCAAACTACCATACCATCCCCACATGGCTGGGAGAGGAGACTTGAGGGAGAACTAGCCCCATCACACCTCTGCCTCTCTGCTCTAAATGAGCTGAGAAATAAACCAAGCATTCAGACCAATGGTGACAGCATCAGCTCGCTTACTTTGGGTGTCACCAAATAATCAGGATCAAGTGGGAGTTGCTCCGAGGAAAGCTTTATTTTCTTGTGAAAAGTAAAATGAGACAGTGGTTAGGCAGAGTTCCCTGGAAGAAGAAACGGCTTGCCTGAGAAGCAGTTCACAAAGACTTACAGCTGGAATTAGGGGAGTGTCCAGAATAAAGAAGTGTGAAGCGTGTTCTTTCTGCTGACAATATACATCATACACCGGGTGTTCAAACATCTGGCTCAAATTGGTTTCCTGGAGCTTGTCACCATCCCTTGTTTGAGGTAGTCTGGGCTCTACTGAGTAGTGTTTCAAGCTGGTTCCTAGAACTTCCTTTGTGCAACCTGCTGTGTCACAGCCAGGGCTCTTGTCGTTTTCCTTGTCTATGGTGCTATGGCCCTCTCTTAGTACAAGGTCACAACATAAGCATTCCTGAAATAGTTCGAAAAATGCACTAATTAATCCCTGAGATTGGCTTCCGTTATTCCAATGCTCCCATTTCCGCACCCCTCAGCTGGGTTGGTTCTAGGCAGTTCCCTCCACCTGAGAAGAGAGAAACAGAAAGGTATATAGGAAATCAAGAACCATTTAAAGGGATAACACACACTCAGGCATGAGCATAAACAACCTGTCTTTACAAGGAAGGCAGAGCTTCTGTCCCCACCACAGTTGGAGTCATTGCTTTATAGGGTAGGGTAGTGTTCTAATTCAATATTTTAGTAGGGCGGGTGGTTTAGTTGGGGTTTGAATGCTCCTCTTTTCCGTGTCCCTTTTTTTTAAGGGGTGGAATGAAGGGACCTGAGAACTATCATTGGGCCTCCATGTGGGGCTGAAGGCAAGTGTCATGGCATCTTGTACAAAAGGGAAAGTGAGACTCACGTGCATGCCATGGAGTGGGGGCACCAAGCCCCAACTCAAGTTGGAACAGCGTGTAAATGAATGGGCTTGATGTGGTGTGGGGCTGTGCCACAGAATTTACTTGTGTGTCCCTCCTCTTCTTTTTGCTTGTTAGCTAGCTTCCTAGCAAAGGATATGTTTTATCACTGGTATTTAATTTAATTAAGTTTGCTAAATTAAATACCAATAAATACCAATCCATCTCAGGCAGCCCAGTCATCTGCAGCCTGTTCAGTGCTACAGCCTGGGGAATCCTCTCTCACACTGACCAGGAGCCCTCACATGCCAGGCGACTCACCGGCTGAGCAATCTGTTTGGTGGGCCTATCAAGCTACGTTTACTGTCTGATGTGCCCAGACACCCAGCAATAGCACTGTTCTTTTAGGGGAAAAAAGGCTTTATTGTGTGGCCCATCGATAAGGAGACACCTGCACCCCAAATCTGTCTGGAAAGGAGTTCTTTGTAGCTACTTTAGCAGATATGAAGAACAGGAGTTAGTGGACAAGTTTTTTTGGACAGGGAGTGAAAATGCTTTGAAATGTGTCCTGCTGGCTCTTTGATACTTTCATAGCACTCACCCACAACACATTTGGTCGCTGCCTTGGGCGGGGTCACCCAGCCTGCTGATTAGATGCTTCATCGCACTATATCCTTGGCCAACAGTCTTTTTTTGGGGGGGGGTCCAGGCAACATTTTTATTTTTTCTAGTAAAGTTTTAGTACTAAACTTATTGGATCAGGACTTCAATATAGTCCTTATTAGAGTGATCATTAATAGTTTTTTTTGACTTTTTTTTATTAATTATTATGCATTATGTGACAGTTTCATAGGCTCTGGGAATCCCCCCCACCCCTCCCCATGCCCCTCCCCCCTGGTGGATTCCTCCACCTTGGTGCAGTATTATAGTTCAAATTCAATCAAGATTCTCCAAGGACTGCAGAAGCTGCATTCATGAGCAAGCATTCAGCACCGCAATTAAGAACTCTCACTTCCTATTGGAATCCCTAGGTTGAGTGCTGACTTTGTTGCCAGTTCAAGCACCCTGGTAATTCAGGACCCGGCTCAAGTATTGCGTTCTCTGCTGTTTACATGGGAGACCCAGATTGAGTTCCCAGCTCTCGGCTTCAGCTTGTTACAGATCCTGTGGTTATGAGTGAACCAGTGGATGGAAGATGAATGAATAAATATATTTTTAAAAGAAACACTCAGACCTTGATGAATTGAGCTTACTTTTCAGATACAGAATGAGTAAGTGTCAGGGAAGTGCTGTGAGCAACAGGACCCCAGTGGGTTTATCCCAGTCTCCTTTCTCCACATTGAGAGAATTCAAGGTAGAGGTATAATTGTGTCGTGGAAATCAGAATCTATTTAAAACCAAGACAAAGTGCAAGTCAATAATTAAATGTAGACAAGAGGGGAGAATGCACAAATAAACAAACCCCTGAGCAAGGTTCCAGCCAGCTCTTTTAGGGATGGGAAACTGTTCTGCCAAGTGTCATTTGGGCATTTGTATCATTCATGGGGAATATTAAATTATATATTTAAAAATCAGCCTGATATAGGTTTACTGAATTTTAAATCCTGTCAGCAGTTGCCTTCACATGAGCCTTAGGTAACCTGTGGGCCTAACCTCCAATCAGAGAAATAGGGTTGGAGATTTGAGATGGCCTGTGAATGTCACCCATCCCCACACCCTTCTTGGGAACTCACAGTGTTGTCATTGCAAGGTGCATAACCGGAGTATGGCTATAATCATTTTTGTAATAAAGATACTATAATGACCTAAAGGTTACTGTGGTGGCACAACCTGAGGCCATATTGAGTATTTTAGGCTGGTGGTGGATATAATTTTATATCATTGTAGAGCTTGTAGGAGAGCACATAGGTAGTGAGTACATGGAAGGCTGGCTTGGACAGTGCACACAGAGTTGGACGGGTACAGCTCAGGTTGTTTCAGAGCCAAGGCCAGGCTGTCATGCAGGAGACGGGCCATGGCACCCATGTTAATGAGCCAAGGCTTTTGTAAGGGCTTCTCTGGCTGTGCATTCAAGGACCATGCTGTTCATTGACTCAGCTGTCAGACCTGAGTTCCCCTGATCAGCTGCACACATCAGGAGGAATAGATGTGCATCAAGAGAAAACCCAATAATTAGGCCAGCTGGTCTCAGACTGATCCCATCTTTCCTCAGAAGGAAGGAAAAGCCAGGACAGGACCAGGGATACCTCCCTCCCAGGTTTCCTGGTGGAAATGAGAGGACTGGACTGTAAGTTCTTCATATGGCTACTTTGAAATACTTTGTCTAGTGAATGAGGTGGCAGGATTCACCTTCCCAATCTCACACCTGCCTCCCCTGGCAGGAAAGCCCCAGTGGCCTTTGCTGAGTGAGCTAGGCTTCGACTTCCCTTTCTCTTGGCACAGAAGGTAGGCATCTCAAGGCTGGTAGTTAAAGGAAAGAGGAGAGGATGAACGGTAGACAGCCCACTCCTCGGTTGCTAATTTCATCAGTCTGTTGACCCTTTGTCTCTTCCTTCCACAAGCCACACAAACACTCAAGTTGCCAAGGATAAAATCCAAGTCCAAGCCTCCCACAACAGTTGATACAGATTTTCCTCATGTGGATTCTCAGGCAAGTCTGAGTGGAGTTAGATCCTTAATTTACAGGCTCCAGGGTGATGACCATGGCTGAGTTCTGCCTTCCTAAGGCATAAGATTCCTGCTAAACTAAAAAGAAATAAGTCTGTTAAATTAAATCATTCACCTGTGGGTAGGAATGACAGCTTCCACTTACAGACATCTTAGCACTGTAAGTTGCATGAAAATAATTGGAAGCTTCCTCTTGCTTGTCTCTCTTTGAGTGGCCCACCCGGCCACTATCACCAGTAGTTTTCTCCTGCCCTTCAGCCAGTATTCCTGGAGTCAAGATTGGACTGGGAGTGTTCATCATTGAAGGGACGGACCCTGTCTACCTGTCCCTGTCTAAGCCCATGATACCTGGGGTGTTACACAGTGCTCCATGCTACCGTTTTGCACCCTGACTGGTCCTTCCTGTGGATTCTCAGCTTCAGGGAGGTGTTGCCCTTTACATTCACAACAGCACTGGTGATTCACTTGAAAAAGTTCCGTACGTCTGTGCCTGGAAAACCAAAGGCCTCCTGCTGAACAACCTGTAAAAGTCAATGACCAGCAGCTGTAAAATGTGAAATAAGCCTGGCAATATAAAACCGTAGTCTTTTGATACAAGGCATCTTGGAAATTCTCAAAATGCTGCATCCATCTCACTTGAAAGCTTTCATCAATTATGGTTCTCTTGTTCGTGACTACAGTAAAATGCAGTTTCGTTTTTACGAGATTCCTTACCAGTATTGCTGGACAGGAAGGTCTCAGGATCTGTGCTTCGAGCCGTGTCTGTAACGTAAATGACAGGTGCAGAAATGAAGGGGCCAGGGCTTTAGTCATGGCTGCTCCAGAATCTGATGAGGCCAATAACACAACCTGTCCGGGGACACCAATCAGGACTTGTGGAGTCATGTTCTGGTACTTTCAAACTCTTCATCAACTCAGTCAATCTGGTAGCAGTTGAAAGCTGCAAGACCCTCTTCAGACACATATGCATAGTGTTGCATAATGTCCTTACACTTAAGAGTCAGAAATGTCGGTATTTTTAACCACTAAACATAGTTGGACATAATTGCCTTACAGCTAACCAATCAAATCCAGAGCCCATTGTGCATTCCGTAAGATCTCAAGAGTCACTTCCTCTCACACAACCTCCTTAGATCTCCTGTCTCCTGGTCCTTGCTTTCCTGGGTCCTCTGTCTCTGTGTCTCTCTTAGGTCCTTCCTTTCGTAGGCCCTCCTTATCCTGACACCCCCCACCCCACAGATCGACTCTTTCCTAGCTTCTCCTTCATAGGGCCCTGTGGCTCAGGGGTCTTTCTCTGGTGATTCTGCTTCTTGGAGCTACTTCATCTGACTCCATCTCTCCTCTCTGAACTTGCCTCAAAGATCTGGGGCTTGGAGATAGCACAGAGCTTAATATTTGTATTTCTGCTATAGACATGCCATTTCTCCTTGATTTGCAACAAATTTGAAGAATTTGACAGTGCTAGTGTATAAAATAGAAGATGTTGTATAAAGAAACCATGGATAAAGCAGGGATGGCTGAAATTTGACTAATTTCCAAATACCTTTTCCAGATTCCTCTGTAATGTCTTTTTAAAAATGTTTTCGTTCTTACATTCTTATGTTACTTCCAAATCTACTTCTTTATTATTACCCTTAAAAGCAGTCTCAAATTTGGCTGTTGTTTGTGTGTTGTTTTTCTTTTCCTTTCTTTTTATTTATTTTTATTGGAAAGTCATATATACAGAGAAGGAGAGACAGAGAGGAAGATCTTCCATCCTATGATTCTCTCCCCAAGTGGCTGCAATGGATGGAGCTGAGCCAATCCAAAGCCAGGATCCAGGATCCAGAATCCAGAATCCAGGAGCTTCCCATGCAGGTACAGGATCCTAAGGCTTTAGACCATCCTCTGCTGTTTTCCCAGGCCACAAGCAGGGAGCCGGATCGGAAGCCAGGAAGACGGAGCATGAACTGGACCCATACGGGATCCTGGGGCATGCAAAGTGAAGACTTTAGCTGCTAGGCTACTGCACTGTGCCCTTCTGTACTATTTTTCTAAGAAAGTTATTGAATATATAGAACATTTTTGAGCACCATGCTCGTTGCTGGTAATACAGATTTTGAAAAGACAGTCTGTACCATGGTACAGAATAAATACTCAGAAGTGCGTGTGTGTTTTTCTAGCACATGCTGATTGTTACTGTGTGTGGTACTGGAAATTCTGTGGTGGTCCCTAGTTCTTCCTGCCTTTTCCCCACATCTTCTATAATCCCCACACATTAATGCTGGTGGGCCAGTGCTTATGTTGGGGAATTTACCTGGTGAATCAGTTAGTCATCAGTCAAATGGAGATTACCCTGGTGGGTCTAATCTAAACATGTGGGCTTTTAACAGAAGGTGGTCTGTCACAGACACTGACTATCCTCCTGTCCTGAGAGAAGGCAGCCTATGCTGTGCCACAATTGGTAATTTAACCTGATATATCACACTGCTGGCCCCAGTGTTTCTTCTTAATACAAGTATCCGTCAGTTGCACACATGCACTTATCCATGTGCAAGAAATCAGTTACCCTTAATTTAGACTCAGATGCATGTTGTGGTTCAGCTTCCTCCACGGCCATTTCCAACATTGGTCTCATTGATGCATTTTTAATTCAGAAATATATTATCATTGAACTCAGCAAAATAATTAAATGGACTTCTTTACCTACGCTGTCTCATGACATTTGCTCCTCTATTTGAATGCACATATTGTTACTGTCTAAAATGTTTCTTCAAACTCATAACTATAATAATACAATGTTACCTGTTGTCTTCTCAAATACAGTGTGTATCTAGGACCAGTAAGTGATTTGATTGTGTTCCAACTTGAGAGTGTACTGCATGCCCGCTTAGGGTGACTAAGCAGTGCGTGATCTTCCTTCTTTTATTACATGGCATGGATCCTCGTGTATCATTCTGTCAGCTGCGAGTGCTGGGCTGACTGTACAATTCCCACAAGTGTGTTAAAGCCTGAATTCAATAGAGTTAAGGACCTCCAATTCCTGGCATCTTCTGCCGTCCCATTTTTAAACAAAATAGTCAATAGCCTTGGTGCTTTTGATTTCGCCTTCTTCCGCTTTTCCAAAATTGCTCTGCAACCTTGAACCAAGCTTACAGTACTTAATCGACAGTGAATTCTTCATAAATGTCAGTTGGACACCCCTCTGTTCCCAGAGCTTTCCTTTATCTCAATAGCCTTTATTAAGCTTCCCACCCCTCGGGCGCTGAGTTATGCCCCTTTCAACCTCAATTTCTTCTTCTGGACCCTCATGGCAGGGAGGAACGGATGTCCTTTTTCATTGCTTCCCTGTTCCCATTGCCGTCTCCCCCCTTGGGAAAGTCCATTCTTACCACTCACAAGAACCCTTGACTTTTCACACAATTACACACCCTTTCTTAAGGAGTTGGAGAAATCATTTTCGAAAGTCACTACACCATAAATTCCTTTTGGCAATATGGACAGTTCCCTACCTTGACTTTCCAACTGTCTTCTGTGTGATATTTTGTTCATATAGGCTTTTTACAGATGGGGTCCTAGTATGTAGAAGGCATGAGAAGGTCAGATTTACGGCTCCATGTACAAATTTGCTTTTCTATTATAAGTAATTGTGTGGGTGCTAGGGATTTTTGCAAGAGTTTGCTGTGTTTTGTGTTATACTTTTGTATTAAGGACATTCCTCAGAGCTTCCAAAAACACATTAAATTTATGGTGAGAATAACTTGCCTCAATATTCAGCCCAAGTGTACTGCTCACTGTCTGGGTGTGAGTGGGGGCTGCTTGCTTCTTGATGCCTGGGGTTCTGAGCACACTCAAACTTCAGAACTGTGAAAGCAACCTCAGCCTTCGGGAGCAATCACATGGGATCTTGAGATAAGTTTCCTTCCAACCCAAGTTTCACTAAGCTCAGCAACTGCATGTCTCTCTGGATGCTTGGCTTTTATGGGAGCCGGAAATAATCGTCCCAAAGGTGAGTCCTTGCCTAGTTTACAGTCCGACTTGCCATTGCTTCTATGCCAGTGTCTCCAGGATGTAACTCAGTACAACTTACTCCGGGGGCATGCTGCACTTCTGGCTTATCTGTCACTTGCCAAATACAGTCAGTTGTATATTAAGAAAATATACATAGACAACCATTGCATGAGTCTCTGCAAAAGTTAGGTTTGGGACAATATCACTCAGCTGCAGGTTGCACCTTTGCTTATGCATTGCCTTGGTTTATTTTGATGTTACTTTCCACCCCTTTTTGCTATGTACAGCTCCAGCAAATTTTTTTAAGGGAAAGAGTTTCCTCTGTGGAAAGGGCTTCTCTGCATGACAGATATGTAATAAAATTTTGGTAAATTTTTCTCAGACAACAAAGATCAACCTAACAGAAAATGATGTCATTTTTACTATTTGCATTTAATAAACAGCCCAAATGATAACATTTGCCCTTACCTTTACCTCTTTACTTGGCTCAATACACCTGTAGGTATTCATCTAGAAAGTAATTCTTCCAGATTCTAGTTTGGTCTTCTTCATCAAAAAAGAGTAGCCATTAAGCAGCTGTTGGTACATGGAACATGTTGCAGTGCTGTCCAACTTAGGCTTATCATGAAAGGAATTGAATATACTGATCTATTTCTGCTAGGAGCTTTTAATTCAAGATACATGGGACTACAGAAAATGCAATCAACAGAATGCCTAGAGCTAAATGAAGACACCCATGCCAAATGGAGATAGCATCGTGCAATGACGTGGAATTCATGTGAGTTATGGTAGGAGTCAGGCATGAGAACTGACTCTCTGGGAAGTTGTATTCTTAGAGCAGAATAAGTGCTTTCACAGAGATAACTCACATGGAACATTGTGTGAGTTCTGTACCCAGATAGTCCACAGTTCTCATGAGTAACACGGGTGCCTGCTTTATTCCGCTTTATTCTGCTGCTTACATCCCTGCCCCACCCCCCACATCTCTCTCTGTCAAGGTGTTGTGAATAGCTTGAGGCTATTCTGGGATAATTATCAGGAGAGTCTCACGTTCATCTCACACTGCACATTACTGAGCTAGTAGGTTTCCATGGGCCTCTGTGACCTTAAGGCTTCTAAAGTTTAATATCACGTGGCTGTCCTCAAAAAGCAGCTTCAAGCTATATTTCTGCTACTTTTTTTTCCAGATTCTTTGTGTATGCAAACCAGCTAATTCCATCTGAACGCCTCTTTCTTGAAATAGCTTGCCAAACACAGCAAGAGAAGATCAACATATGTTCACATTCTGGATCTTTCCAGCTA
Source organism: Ochotona princeps (assembly GCF_030435755.1). Classification (NCBI taxonomy): domain Eukaryota; kingdom Metazoa; phylum Chordata; class Mammalia; order Lagomorpha; family Ochotonidae; genus Ochotona; species Ochotona princeps. The sequence continues at coordinate 107,889,998 of NC_080835.1, read as the reverse complement.
CTTCTCTGAGACGCACAGGCTCAGTAGGCACTTGGTCTGCCTTCTATGTTAACAAGGGTGACAGTTTTGCCAAATGTTTCTCTACAGCAGAGCAGGAATTTCCAGCATGCTAGGTCTGTTTCCTCACTGTCTACCACAAAACTGTGAAACGGATGTCAGAGATATTTGCTTTTTTTTTTTACTGGTGGTATAAAGGTTCTGACTTTTGCACCACTTAGAGCAATGTTAGCTGCTGCAACAACAGCTCAAATAGCTTAATAGCTCAGCAAAAGTTTAATTTTTCCTCTACATTTGTTGCAACACAGGTATCCCTAGAATGTGGACTGTTGGTTTTTCTCTGCATGGTGCTACCAGGGTCCCATGTTCTGTCTTGTGTGCCTCCACTGTGCCCCAAGACCTCCAGGTTCTAGGCATGAAGCCAGTAAAGGAAGGAAGAGCATGAAACTTTCGCAGAACAGCATCAAAACTGAAGCATTTTACTGTTCCCCAGTGTCTGTGTTTCTAGAATTCGTTAGATGTTGCAACTGAATAGAAGAGTGGTCTCTCTGTGTTCAACCATTAGCAGCCACCACAGCATATATGAGGGGTCTCCAACAAGTTTAAGGAAAATACACATTGGGAACAAACAATGCATGAATGCATGGACTTTATTTTCTTTTTGTACTCAAAGTTTGAAGTATCCCATATATTGCATAAAGAGGAATCATTAAATTTTGATGACAGAATGGCTTCTGCCATATAAGAAAAAAATGCTTTGGCAGAATTTGTTGAGATCTGTTATTGAGGGAAATAATCAGCATACAAGAAGGCCTCTGAATCTGTGTGCTGTATGTTGGTGATTCAACAAACTGTGAATCGAAATGTTGAAAAAATTATAACTGTACTGAGCGCATGTTGACTTTGCTTTTGTAATTGTTCCTTAAACAATATAGTGTAAGTGTTTTTTTCTATAGCACCTATGCTGTGCTATGTATCACAAGTAATCTAGAGATGATTTAAAGTAGGGAGGGTCATCAAAGAGTTCACGGAAAATACATGAAACAATGCATAAATTTTAAAATGTTGCATATAAATGAACTAACCTTGATTTCGACATTGCATGAACTTTTTGAAACATTCATATATGCGAGAAGATGTGTGTTGATTATACGCAAATATTACATCATTCTCTAAAAGAAATTTGAATATTCATGGTTGTTGATATTTTCAGAGTGCCTATTTATATTGAATATAACATTCACCAATGCCTACTATAGCATGACTAGGGTGGCCTCCTTCAGCAAGTCTGAGTTAGACAGATTAATCTGGGAAAGTCAGTGTTAAAGAGAAATGTTAGCATTTATGCAAAAAAATATACATTTAATATATGCACACACACATATGTGCACACATGGTACATGCATAGTGAAGATACCTTTTAGTGAACAGTGGATTTCCAATTGTATTCATCCTTATTATACATGAAATTCATTTAAATTGTGGAATATATATATATCACGCATTTCTATGGCTAGTGTTAGATTGAATTTCTCCTCTTAGGCAAGCTTAGTGTACACAGCAGTGTTGAAACCCAGGCTCTTCTGTGACTACAATGCTTAGGGGGGTATTTGCACTAAGGGTCTGTTGTGCTGTGTGCTCTCCAAGTCTATCTTCTTGCGTTAAAATGCAGCAGTAAACAAAAGGGAAACTGAAGTTTTACCTTCAGCTCTACAAAAGTGACTTGTTAACGATTCTTGATAAGACTGCCAGTTCACCCTAATTTCCTGGCAAATTGACATGCTCAGCTACTACAATTACTACCAAGTTTTTGAATGATTCAGGAAGTTTTGTATTGGGTTAGTATGATGACAGGGTTTATCTGCTGTAAATGCTCCAATTTGTATTTCCAGCGGTACAAAAATCATAGTTTTTTACATTAACCATAAAAAGATTTGATAATTGCCTATGGGCGTTTCTAACTATGAGCAGAAGTGTTTGACACAGTTATGCTTGCCACAGTGAGAAAAGAATGTATTGAGTTTTGATACATAGATCATTGGTGTATTTCAGGGGCAGAAAGAAACCATCCCAAAGGAATAAGCCATAAGCGAATAGTGCTAAAAACTTAAAAACTTGTAGGCTGTCATGACTTCACCTGCCACAGCTTGGAAGTGAAATCCCATTCAGTAGAGGAGATGAAAAGGTAAACTGGTATGTTCAGTTACATTAAGCACCTGCCATTCAAATCTAAGAATCTAGGTGGATTTGCAGAAGAAAAACAGGCGCTCTCAGCAGGAGGCAAAGCCTGCCATGGCAGCTGGTGACTGGCTTTCCATAGAGCTAAACTGAAGCTGATGCAGGGACTCCTGCATGCTTTTTGCCCAAAGATAAGCTGCCAGGCTTACTTCAAAGGCCATCTCATAGGCTCCTTGAAAGCCTAAGTTCATGATTCTAGTTAAATCTGATGAGGCTGAGGAAGAAACTTAAGAGTTACTGATCAGATGTAACTCCAAAGCCAAGTTCTTTTTCACTTGCTTAACTTTCCAAAGGCTGAGCGTTTTGATTTTCTTGTAATGAGTTGGAAGAGCAGGCAATTATGGCACAGAAGAAAGATCACGTTAGTGATAGGAATTTTTCTTGTACCACAAATTACAAGTTCCTCAAGTTTATGATCATTTATGAAATGCAAAAAAATCAAATATAGAAAAGTAGCAGCAGTATACGACAACAGTACAAATCTTGACTACATATCTTGAGTACATACACTTAAATCACATTTTATTACCCTCGTTAGTATGGAATTATTTTTCCAAATTCCAAAAAGTGTGTTATGAGCACTTAAGTTTTTCCAGGGAACCACTGTGGGAGGAGGAATCCTAAGATTATTCCTTAATGTGTACCCTCTGGCTTACATGCTGCGTTACAATCCATATTTGATGAGGGTAGAACGTGTGGATTTGCTGGGACATCTTGAGGATTACTTCATGTTCATTTGGCAAATGCTGATAGGATAGTCCCTCTCATAACTATATCACAGCAAACCCTGTTTCCATCCTAGAAGACTGGGGAACAATAAGAAACTGGTGAGGCAGGATCTTGCTGTGCTGGAGGGCAGCACACATGAGATGGGCTGTTAAAGAGGTTGTATAACTGGCTTCCCACCAATGATCCCTTGCCCACAGCTCCCAGGAACACAGGGGCCTCAGTTCTGTAAGCACAGGGAAGGAATTCAGCCCACTCTCAGTGAGCTGGGAAGAGGACCAGAAGCCTGGGGTAAGAATCACACCTTGGTTCTTCCTGGACAGACTTAGAGTAGAGCCTCCTGGAATTCTGACCTATGAATGTTTACATATAAGAAATATTGACTGTTTTACACAGACTGGTTACCGCTAATTTATTATATAGCAATAGAAAACTAACATAAGTACACCCAAAATTCAAATGCAACGTTTGACCCATTCTTATATTCTGTTTTGTAGTTTATTTAAAAAGATATTTATGAACCACCTGCCATATGACAGATGGTGTGCTAGATAGCTGTGAGATGCCACAGTCCCTGTCCATTAACTTTGGTAGACTAGTAAGGGAAACAGGTATATAAACAAAATCTGTTAAGAAAAAAAATCACATATGCTTAAGAATAGCTTACAGCAATCCAGTCGTGGCACAAGTAGCATGTAGATAAGTCTACCACTGAGGCAAGGGAGAACAAAGTAAAATGTAGCTCATTGAAGTATTGCAGAACATTGGAAAAGAGCTAGAGAAGCTCTAGGACCAATCAGAGATGTTTTCCTAGTTGAATTACCAGTAGATAGGAGTGCAGGACCAATCAGAGATGTTTTCCTAGTTGAGTTACCAGTAGATAGGAGTGCAGGACCAATCAGAGATGTTTTCCTAGTTGAATTACCAGTAGATAGGAGTGCAGGACCAATCAGAGATGTTTTCCTAGTTGAGTTACCAGTAGATAGGAGTGCAGGACCAATCAGAGATGTTTTCCTAGTTGAGTTACCAGTAGATAGGAGTGCAGGACCAATCAGAGATGTTTTCCTAGTTGAGTTACCAGTAGATAGGAGTGCAGGACCAATCAGAGATGTTTTCCTAGTTGAGTTACCAGTAGATAGGAGTGGATGAAAAGCTTACAGCTGCAGTGGAAGGAGAACAGAAAGACAAGCCTAGAGACACTGGAACAGGAAGACACACCTTACACGTGTACTACGTGAACTGGAGTGCAAAGTAACAGCACCAGACATCACATGATAGAGTCAGATACGTAGAAATTCAGACATGCCCCCACATTTTCTAACTCAGAATCAATGTGTCTGAGCAACACACATTGATCATGAAACCATGGGTTCATGAATGTGTTTAGGTTTTGAGTCTAAGAATTCCTATGCTGTCCTTCAGAGAAATCACGTTACGGATATGCTGCAAGTTAAATAAAAGACATCTGCAAGGTGGTTGGAAAACACAGGAACAAGTTAGGATATGATCGCAATATTCCAAACTAAAGCAAAGCAAGTCAGAAAGCAGGGCATGAGAAGCCAGGGGCTCAGCAAACTGACTGGAATTGAATGATGGGTACACTGAGACCTTTAAGGGGACTCTCAAGTGTCTACCTGAAGTGATGCGATTGAATGGGCATTTTCAAATGTAGGAAGAAGGATGAGTTTCATTTTGGGCACACTGAGTTAGTGATGCTCTCATAGGGGCATAGGATACGTCATTGAGGAGGAAATAGCCGTGTGAGTCTGAGGTTACCCAAAGAGTCTGGGTCATTTATTCAAAGGTCGGGACTTTCAGAACATAGTGCATCTAAGCTGCTTATCCTTCTCCAGTATTCTCCAAAATGCTTGGGGCTCAAGATTTCCACTTGGTACTTCTTCCATCTTGCTGGGAAAAAATATATATATGAAAAAGTGAAATAATCTCGCAGAATGAGCTAAATTACGTTACGCTGTCCTTAGGACTCTGACATGAGAGGATTCTGAGTGTTCCCAGGAAGGAAGTGATGCTGGCATAGACAGAAATCCCTCTACCAGTCATATTTTACAGACATTCTACCTCATGAATAATCATAAAGAATCAACTGCAAAAGACCTGTGGAAATACCTGAATCTTGCAACATGAGGACAATTATGTGCAAGATGCAAGAAGCACGATTTGAAAGAAAATTATACTATAGAAACCAGAGGACAACTAGAGAAAGGATCTTGTCTATAATTTGCATAAAGGGGGAAGAAGACTGTGAGAAAGATAAAATAGAAGATGATGTAATACCAGACCAACTTAAAAAAAAAAAAAACCGAGTCCCATTATATCAAGAAATATTTAAAGAAACTAAAAATGCAAGAGGAGCATAAACCAGAAATAGCAATCTAAAATTTAATCAGTGATGCAGAGAGGGCATCTAAGAATTCTTTTTTCTCAAAATAAGAACAGAAAAAAGAAAGATGTGAACAAACTAGAGCAGAAAGTATAACAGCTCTTATCTAAAGGAAATTTGTGTCCTATAGGAACAAATTACACAAATGGGAGCAATATTCAAACACAGCCTAATGGCCTCTTTTGGCAGGTAAACACATATTTAAAGGCAGAAACTATTTAGTAAATGCAGGTGAGATAAATGGAAAAAAAAGACAAAGTGGTCGATGAACCGAATCCAAGTATTAGGTATTAGTTTATTTTTTTAAACGTGTCCCATCATAATAAATGCTGAATGAGAGTCTGCTGAATTAATTAATAAAAATAGCAGAAAACAAACATCAAAAAGCTAATAGTTTGGCTTCCAGAATTTTGCCTCTGGTCATGAGAGATTAATTGGCGCCAGAATTCTCTCTTGCTGTAAACAGCTAGAAAATGGCACGGAATGTATGAAGCAATGTTTTTCAGACACGGGGTAACAGTCGGCAAGGACTGCAAGCCCTGGGAAAATGAAAACAGACGAGGTGAAGCCTGTGAGCCTCTCAGCTCTCTGCCTGGAAGCACCTTCCGGGAGCAGATCAGTCTAACCGAGCTGAATAGAGAAAGATCAGTGATTTCAAGAGGCCAAGGCGTCTGGAGAGAAAACAGCACAAACAGACACAGAGGGAAGAGAGAGAAAAACATTAGGGGCATCTTCACAGGGTAACCCGGCCGTGACCAAAAGTCTTAGGGTGTGTGTGTGTGTGTGTGTGTGTGTGTGTGTGTGTGTGTGAAGTGGGTAGGGGGCTCTTAATGAATCTCAAATGTGAAAGAGAGTTCACATCTACTGCTTTACTCTTCCTATGCCCAGAGTCAAATCCAAGAGCTGGGAACCGTTTCATGTCTTCCATATAGGTTGCAGGAGTCCAAGCATGTAAGCCTTTCTCTCCACTGCTTCCCAATCCCTCCATGAACAAGAAATGGGAGTCACAAGCCGGGTCTGGAATTCAATCCAGTCACTTTGAGGTGGGACATGGGCACATAATCCAAAGTTTTACCTGCTAGGTCAAGAATCTGTTTTTCAAGGCTCTTTTAGCCGTATGATTCTTTTTCTGGTGTTATGTCCTTTACTTTTAAAAGATTTATTGATTGGTTATTTGATTGAAAGGCAGAATTATAGACAAAAAGGGATACAGAGAGATGGAAAAAGAATCTTTCATCCATTGATTCCCTCCCCAAATTCCCATGACAGCAAGAGATGTGTTAATTCAGAGCCAGAAGCTCTGATCTGTACCTACTACATGCATGGCAGGAGCCCAGCCAAGTTGGCCATTCTTCACTGCTCTTCCCAGGTGCATTTGCAGGGTACTGGATCAGAAGCAGAGTAACCAGGACTTGAATTGGCATAAGTCTGGATGCCATCAGCTTGGTGGCTCACCTGCTGTGCCATAATGCACCTCTGAATAATTCTTAAGAAAGCATTGGGAAATACTTGAATTCTGACCACTTCCAGTGGACAGACCTCATGAGATGCAGGACATTCAGTGATGACAAACAAAACAAAGCCCCCCAAAAGAAACACAGGACCACAGTCTGAAGAAAGTGGCGTGGATAGTAAGACACCACTTGGGGCACTTTAATTGTACCCTGAATTACCAACCCCCATCTGCTTAGCCCTAGCAGACCACTTGGGATGCTTACACTGTATCCTGCACAGTCCCAGCTGCAGCCAGCCTAGTACGAGCCGTAGTGTACATTTATGGAGTAAAAAGCAGATGGGAGGTTTTTGTAACTCAGTTTTTCAGAAATCATAACAGTAATATTAACAATAATGATGAATTCATTTTTAATAAATGGATGACAATAAGAGGCATATTCTTTGAAGTATAAATAAAATTTATGAGGCACAAGCAAATTTGCTAATGAACTATGAAGAAAAGAAGAATTCTCAGAAACAAGAATGGATACTATTGTTGCTTCTGTTGATGTTAAAAATATAATAAAAGTGACCCCAATCCACCATATAATCATTATTAAAAATAAAATTTATAAAAAAAACATATACATAGTAAAAGTGAATAAAAGAAACCTGTGCCAATAGATTTCACAACTTGGATGTGATAGAAACATTCCCTGGAAAACAAAATTTCTCACACTTGTCACAAAGGTAAATAGAAAATCTGACTGTATTTATATACGCATTCACATATAAAATACATTATACATAAATATGTAAGCATAGTATAAATTACACAAACTATATTATCAAAGCGTTCTCAAGGAAGCCCAGGCTCAATGACTTTGTTAAGTATATCAAATAGTTAAGGAAGAAATAATACCAAATCTATAGAAATAACCAAAGAAATAAACCAAAGAAATTACAAGATGAAAAATTCCCTATACACAAAGCATACACATAAATATAGGTAAGTGCAGCAATTCTTAACAATATATTAAATAATTCTAGGGTAGGTGTTTGGCTTTGCAACTAAGTTCCACTCAGGAAACCCACGTCCCAGGGTAGAGGGCCTGGTTTGAGTTACAGCTCTGTCTCCAACTCTTGCTTCCTGTTCACATTCACCCCAGAAGGCAGCAAGGGATGGCCCAAGTGCTTGGTTCCCTGCCTCTTCGTTGGGAAACACGCACTGAATTTCAGGCTTCTGAATTTAGCATGGACTAGCTTAAGTTGTTAGAGAAATTTGGGGAAAGAATCACCACTTAAGAGATATCTCTTTTTCTCTCTGTTTCTTTTTCACATTCTAAATATTTTTTAAACAAACAAGACAAGTAATTTTTAAATCAAGTCCAGAAATGTGTGAACTGGATAATACACCTTGACATGCAGACTTCTTTATAGAAATGTAAAGTCGGTTTAACATCTTAAAAGCCATCCTTATTTCATATTAACAAAAACTTATAGAGGCATAAAAAGTATCAAAAATTAACATCCATTCATGATTCAAAGCCTCAGTAATTTAAGTTGAGAGGGTCACCTTCTTAGCTTGATAATGATCCTGTTCAGACAGTATATAACTATAAGACTTGGTGTGAAAAGACTGCATATTATCCCTCTTAAGACTGATAGCCAGAAAAAACAATTGTTTACAATCCCATTTCTCTTTGATTTGGAGTCCCTGGTTAATTTAATGATGTAAGAAAATACATACAGATTGGAAATGAGGAAATCACAGATAGTGTGAGTACACTCAGCAAATCAGAAAGAATCTACAGAGACACTGGTGCTCATAAGTGAGGTTATTTGAAGGAGGATTGATGTATGGAAATTAAATTAATATCTACATGCCTGCAAAATAATTGAAAATGATCAGTGTAATAAATTCTGTTATTACAATAATATTGTAAAACATGAACTGTATAGTAATTTTTTTTTTAAAGATGTGAAAGACATATTCACTTGAAGCTATGAAGCATTGCCGAGATAAGTTATGGAGAATCTGAATAAAAATGACAATATACCATATTCATGGATTAGAATTAAATACTATCAAACTGTGAACACTTTCCAAGATTAGCAATGTTCTACCCAACTTTTTTGCATTTTCTTGGTAGAAATTGACAAGCCAACTTAGAATAACTTTGTATACTTAATTGATTGCCAATGAAGGGATCATTGTTTGGGTGGAAGAAAGATGGTCTTCACAAAGAACTGCTTACTAAAAAAATTGAACATACAATGGAGAAATATTAACACCTGTTCTTAAATCATATGATAGATAAAACTCAATTTGATCATAGACTCAAATACAAAGGCCAAAAATAAAGATTTCAGGAAACCAGTGCAAGTAATTCTGCTTGGAATACCCACATTCCATTTTGGAGTGACTAGCCTGGGGTCACAGCTTTGCTATCCATTCTAACTTTCTGCTAATGCACTCACTGAAGCAGTGGAAAACAGCTCAAACCTTTGGATTCTTGTTACCCATGTGGGAGATTGGCGTTGAATCCCTTTCCCATAGCCTTGTCTGGTGCAGCTGCAACTCCTGCAAAGCTCTGAAGACTTTAGTAATAGGCTGATGAGCTCGCTGCCTCCCTGTCTCTACCTTGCAAATAGACTGACATTTTTTAAAAGGGAATTTTTTTGACCCTGAACAAATAAATATTCTTAAATCCTATCCCAAAAGCTCAAACTGAAAGAGAAAATCAATAGACCAAATCTCACAAAAAAATTGGAATCTTTCTAGCAAAGGTAAAGAGACCACGACGAGTCAAAATGAAAGAAAATATTTTCAAAGCAAGTATCTGACAAATGACTTATAATCTGCAAACTAATCTTACAACTCAATAGTAAGAGAACAAATAACCCACTTCCTTTAAAAAAAAATGGGCAAAGTGTTTGCACAAGTACTTCACAAAGTGTCAATATGAAAAGGTCAATAATTGCACAAAAGATGTTCAACATCAGACAGAAAGTCATCTAGACAATGTAAACTGAAACTGCATGAAGACCCCTTCTCACTGTTTAGAGCGGAGTGTGAGAAAAGCAGAATGCCCAGGTACTGCTCCTGGAAATATTGTATTATCATTTTGGAAAGTAACTTGAAAGTTTCTTATATAATTAAACATGCTGTAACATATAACCAAAAATTCCTAGATCCATATCCATAGTAGATTAAAAACATACCCTCACAAAAACATAAATACCAATGTTCAAAGTAGGTTCATTCATCAGAATCACAAACTGGTACTGCTTCAAAGATCTATCATAAATTGAATGGACAGAAAAAATTGTAATACATTGTTAAGTGGAAATTTATTTAATAATGAAAAGAAGTATGGCAACTAGCTTTGTGGGGCAACCAGTTAGGCTGCCTGAAATGTTGGTAGCCCATATTGGAATCCTGGTTTAAATCCCAGTTGTTCTGCTTCTGATCCAAGAACTTCCCCCTTTTCTCTCTTTGTCCTGCCCACCACCACTCCACCTTTCAAGTAGATCAGGAAATCCTAAAAAGAAAAATAAGCAACAACAACAACAAACATGAAATAGAATGAATGGAAAGAAGCCATTATGCTGAGCCAGAAAGTGAGACACAGAGGAAATAATCTTAATAATTTTTATGATTTTGATAACATGATATGAAAGTCTAGAATAACCAAAAACAAGATATAACAAAAAATAAAAAGGCAGCTTTGGGTTGGGTTTAGGAAACATGGAAAAAAGAACTTGAGGTAATTTGGAAAAGTGTTGGGAATTTATCTTATCTGGTTATAGTGACATAGAATAGTCAATGCTCATCACGGTGTCTATTTTAAATTTGTTATTAATAATATGTGTACATATTTATGAGCTACGATGTGACATTTTAATACCTATATATAAGGTGTACTGATCAAAACAGGGTAATCAGCATTTTGCCTTCTTTGGCATTACTGTATGATTGGAGGATTGGGGCTCCTGAATTTCTTACATTAAATGACTGAATTTTGTCATCTGCAAGACATAAATTCAATAAGGAGTGAGTTTACAAATGGCTTTAAATTGCTTTTGTTTGGATCTTCTGCATTATCCAAATTCTCTCTTCAAATGTATAGATTTATCTTTTCATCAAAATGAACTAATTAAATTTCTTATCCATTCATATTTCACTGCAAAGAAGATGATTTGCAAGCTGACTTGTCAACTCAAGCTGATATTATCAGAATCTACAAAAACTATAGCCTTTCAGATTCTCCTTATTGCAGGTGTATGTGTGTGCAGGATGTATTTTGCCGCAGGCATAGTGAATTCATCATTCAAAATGAATAGAAAATGAATAGAAAAAGCAACGGGTGCTGATCAGCCTTTGCATTTGTGATCTTCCTCATCAGTTGTGCCAGAGCTGAACTGCACATTTTCTAAGCCGTAACAGAAGGCTGTGGGCAGTAGCAGGTGGGGACTCTACCAATGGAATGTGTGTCTCTCAGCCACACTGAGGCCAAAGCTTGATCAGAAAAGAAAATCAAGATGATAAGAATTTAAACAAGTTAGGCATAATGCAAAAATAAGGTGAGCGACAAAAAATAGATCAGAAATAGCCTCAAAAATGAGAGCTGATCCTTCAAGATAGCCCAAAAAAGCTAATTCAACAGCCAGACTTTTGACAGAGCTAGCTGACAAAGCAATTACGTAGTGTTACTTTTGTTATCCTTTTCCATCGAAAGAAAGCGTGCCAATTTCTGATAGAAAATGTATTCCCGGAGCAGAACTCAAGCCAGAATTTACTACAAGGACAGGAACCATTGGTAATGAGGTAAATGGTGTCTTGAAGAGAATTTTTAAAAAGGGAAAAGCCCTGGGCAGAGGCACTGTTCTTGGAGATGGCAAAGACATGACACCAAGAAGGGGTTCTGATGAAGACTCTCAATTTGGAACACAAGGTTATGGCATTTTTTTCTGATAATTTAGTCTAATACAGTGAGAATAGGACCAGAGCAGAATAAAGGGAAGAATCAGCTAATGTGACTATGATTTCAGGTGTATTGAGAGAGCCTTTGGCTGATTCCGAGCCCCAGACTGTTTATGATGAAATTTTGTAACAGCTACCTGTAGTGCAGGCATTCCTGGTTGCTGGGTTGGCCATATGCTTTCAGCACCAGATGGGAAGGAAGATATCATTCTGCTGGAAGGTTGAGAAGCCAGACAGAAGGCTATGTCACCACGGAGCAGGTGGGGACAGCAGGGTTTCGCTCAGGTAAAGCCAGCATTTTCTTCAGGGAAGAGCTTTTCATCTTTCCAAGTACTGAAGTATATGCTTGATGAAGAGCTTGAAGTTCTATGCAACTGGGACCAAGTGGTTTTTACTGGAAAAGTTTTAAGACAAGCCTTATAGCTGACTGTCTTGTCCATCACAGGAACTTCTGGGTTATACGCTGAATTTTGTTGAAGCCCAGCTCCAACTGATATACTCAGATTAGACATGGCACCTCCAGGAGGCTATTTCCAACAGGAAGATTAGCTGACAAAAATATTTGTTTACCCCTTTATGTTAGAGGCAGAGATAGCGCCTGTCTTCCAGTTCTTTCCCCAAAGCTGAATGACGAGATGATTGAAGTCAGGAGCCAAGAACCCAGTGCAGGCCTCCCACAGCGGTGACAGCAACTCAGTCACAAGGGCATCATTGCTGCCCCCCACCTCCGCACTGCAAGTGCATTGGCAGGATGTTGGAGTAGGACCCACAACCCGGAACTGTACCCAGAATCTCCAAGGTAGGATTCAGTGCAGTTGACACCCAGTCATTGTCACAGGGTTTATATCCAACAATTAAAAATTAAAAATTTTTTATCTATTTTTAAGGATGAAATCAATTTATAGTATTTTGTTGGATTTGGGATTATTGTTGTACCTGGATTTTTGTTTGTTTACTTATTTTATTTGCAATAGAGAGAGAGAGGGAGAGAGGGAATCTCCTATCAATGGATTCATTGTCCCAATACACAACAGCCTGGGCTGGCACAGGCCAAAGGCAGAAATGTGAAACACAAGAGGGAGCTCCCATTTGGCCACAGGAACCCAAACTCTGAGCCATCACTTACTGTCTCCTAGGGTTTGACCATCAAAAAGTTTTGATCTTGGATCCAGCACAGTAACATAGTGGTTGAAGTCCTCATTTTGCACGCGCCAGGATCCCATAGGGGTGCCGGTTCTAATCCTGGTAGCTCCACTTCCCATCCAGCTCCCTGCTTGTGGCCTGGGAAGGCAGTCGAGGACAGTTTAAGGCCTTTGGACCCTGCACCCATGTGGGAGACCTGGAGGAGGTTCCTGGCTCCTGGCTTCAGATTGGCACAGCACCAGCCATTGCAGTCACTTGGGGAGTGAATCATCGGACGGAAGATCTTCCTCTGTGTCTCTCCTCCTCTATGTATATCTGACTTTCCAATATAAATAAATAAATCTTAAAAAAAAAGTTGTAATCTGAATCAGAGCTGACACTCAAGCCAGCTCTCTGATCCGAGATTCAGGTATTCCAAGCAGTGTCTTAGCCCTTACAGCACCAAATTTAGAAATTTTATTTTTTCCATGACTTGGAAGAATGTAAATATCACTGAAATTTAAAGATTAGCTGAATCTCGAATTGAACTCTGGTCCTGGAGCCTATTAAAATGTCCAGGGTTTAATTGTATCTATTCAGGGTTTCTACCTCCCAGGTCAATTTTGACAAAAATCACACTTTGCTGCAATAATTATTCACTTGGTCTACATGCTACCGACTGCCTTGGTGTCAGGATTTTCATACCGTATTTTAAATACTTTGATCTGTGTGCTTTTGTTGTGTTTTTTCCCCTTAATTCTTTTTCTCATCTAATTCTCATCTTGTCTAGATTTGTTTTCTGTTTTCTTCTAATTCTCACAAAATGCTTTCCAATGGCATTAGATTCTTTTTATCTGTTCTCTTTTCCTTGTTTATAATTTGCTGTGTCTGTGTTATTCCTTTGTTGCTAGATTTGGTTGCTAGTTTGTTGTTCTTTGTCTAATTTCTTAAGACGGTGTTGCACAGATTTGACCTGTGATGTTTTTCATTTCACTTACCTCTTTGATAATTTGTAGCTCTCATCTTGACGCAAAGGTGAACTGGATTGTTTCTAATTTTCAAAGTATAGGTATCTATAATTTTGTTTTTACTATTTATTTCCAATTTATAAAATTTTGATCCAAGAAGAGTACCTTAAAGTCTTCAATTTAAAAAATGTCTTGAAGATCCTTTGTAACCTAGTGAAATATTATTTTAAAACTCTTCTTTTTGTGAATGATAGACTAATGTAAATCATACATGAGATCAAGTTAAATAGATATTCAAATTTTTCTTTTAGAACAGGTTTTTTTTTATCTACTGACTGTGCTAACTCCTAACAGTTTGTTTTGTAACTATTTTTATGAAGTTATTCTCACATTATGGATAATTGTGCTTTAGGTAATTGTCTACATTTTGTCATGTATATAGAAACGTGTATCTATCACATTTTAATCAGTATTCATCTGTAGTTCCCTGGCTTGCATTTTTAAAGCCGTATTCTGCATTATTAACAGTCGGAAAAGTATTTTCTATTATTTATAAACAATATGAAATATAATCCCCCATTATGATTGTCCCTCATTCACCAACATGGTTTATATTTCTTTCAGTCCTTTTCAGTTAGATATGATGTTTGACAATTTTTCTTCCACTTCCCATCATATCTTACAAAAAATCATCCATGTTTTTTGACATCTACTATTTTTCTGCCAATGTGTAACCCTGGGTTTGGTGCAGTGCTCCAGGTCACTTGTAGAATTTCTTCTGAGGAGGTTCCTTCCTTCTCCGTGGTGAATAGAACAGTGTCTGGCAAAGCAATCCCCATTTGCACCGGCGGGAAGATGAAGAAGTGCTCTTTCCTCGCCACTTGGCCCTTCTCTCCTCTCTCCTAATATTCCTGCCTGAATTCCTGATACCTATTCTGCATGCAGTACTTCCTTTAGGGGAAGGAGATGTGCAAAACTGACTCCCAGTTACCCTCTCTGAATGCCCTTGATCCGTGACATCGTGACAGAGGGTAGGCTTCTGTTGCAGTGACCTGTCCTCTGTCAATCATGGATGTTACATCATAGACTTCTAACTTATTTTTTCTGTCTAAGCATCTAAGTTCTTTTACGCCAGACTCTGGAAGTTGACATTTTTACATAAAATTCAGGTGTTTAGTTGCAATATGCACACACAATAGAACACACACAACAAGGCATATGGCATATATTTTATCCTCATCCAGCCAGACTGGAATGAAATGAACCTGTCAACTTCCTTTTTTTAAAGATTTGAGTCTGTAGGTTCCTTATTCAGTACAATGTTATCCTTGTACAATTGACAGTATCTTTATTGCTGTTTGTTCTCACGTATGTCTGCACGTTTGTGAAGTCTGATATGTGCGTAGGTATGTGCATACATGTATAAATATTTGCATGCAGAAAATCTACTGTTCATGAGTACAGACCTCCTGCTTTTCAAAGCTGGGCACATATACTGCCATCCAGTTCAAGTTCAAGTCTGTGATCAACATCTTATAAGTCCCCTTGTTTTTTTCTCCAAACTGTTATCCAGTTCTCAAAGGACAAGCATGATTCTGAGCACCAACAGTCAGCAGAGGTTTTGTAATGCAAGACTTACCTGCCATGATATGAGGTTCATAGGGAAATAGAATTACAAGATAACACATGGCTGGTTGTTGTGATACAGTGGGTTGAACCTCCTCTTGGATTGGTCATATCCCATGTCAGAGAGCTAGCTTGCATCCTGGGAGAGAGAAGACTGTGGCTCAAGTATTTGGGCCCCTGCAACCCATGTGGCAGACTCATCTGGAGCTTCTGGCTCCAGCATTCAGCCTAACCCAGACCCAGCTGTTTTCAGTTTTTGGGGAGTAGGTCAGCAGACAGATGCTTTCTCTCTTGCCACTCACTGTTACTCTGCCTTTCTAGTAAATGAAAATAAATCAACAAACGTTATGAAAAGATAGTTTGCATTTTCCATGAACATTTTGAAGACCCTTTGTATATCTAGCATTCTTTCATTTCATGAATGTCTACTGGTTTTGGTAAATATTTTCTGGGGGATTGAATGAATCAAAGTTTTACTGACCAAATGCATGAGTCCATTATTCAATGAACAGCCCCTTGAAAGGAGAAACATTATCAAATATGGCTTTAGAGAGAGTTTAAAGTGATGTCCTGAGCTTAATGGGTTGTGTAATTTGAGGCAAGTTATTAAATCTCACTAAGTGTCAGGTTATGTACCTAAAAATAGAAATGCCAGTGTACATCTGATAGGATTTTTGTGTAAGCCTTAAAATCAATGAATGTACAACCAGTGCCTGGTAACTAGTAGGCTATTGTTACCTAATAATTCTGGGTGGAAGGGGAAAGGAAACCAGATCTCTGCATTCGGGGCATGACTAATCCTCTTACCTTGATCTTCTCCTTTTAAGTAACACAATAATCCTTTAAAAAGTGACACAATTTCATACAGTGAAAAGGGTTTAACTATACTCAGTATCCTGGCATGGCACACACACACACACACACACACACACACACACACACACACACACACACACAAATAGAAAATACCTGGGAGGTAAAGTAAGTACTTGGTGTCCAAAAGTTGAGCTCTTGTTCTAGATTTTTCCTCCTTTACCTTTTTACTCTGCAGTCATGGCAGAGTCTCATGGGTTTGTGACTTCTAGGTCGTAGAGTACTCATGGAAGTGATGTCTCACTAGCCACAACTGTTTGAATTGCAGCTGGACCGTAATCAATTCCAAGTTCCACTCTACACCTTGGTTGCTTGAGTGCTATGATAATCTACCCTCCTCCACTGCTACCACTTCCCCTTCTGTTTAATGTCACCACCTCTTCAAAAATTAAAGTCCCATAAGCCATCCTGATCTGCTTCTTGGTCCCATGTTTTCTGCGGCACTAAAGGAGGCAGTTGAAATGAAGATGTCTACGATTAGCAAGCTTGGCATTTTCACACAAAGCACACCTACACAAAGCTGGCTTAATATTTGAGAAGAAAGAGTTTGCTTTCTACAGATTGAGTGAAATAGCTATTGAGTGTTTAAATACTTGTGGAATGAAACAGATTTACTTTAGATAAGCTGCTGAATTTCCCTTATCACCAGTTATCTCTACTGTAAAATAGAAATGCTCTGGCTTGGATTCCCCGGAGCACAGTGGGGGAGATACACGTAGGGGCGCGACATAGACAGTTCCATTACAGCGGGGACCCCCAGACCTGAGGAGAATTGCCAATTGACTCAGAAGAACTTTTCAGTATTTCCATTATCCATCTCCATAAATAAAACTGCAAAATGTTCGGAGCTACCTAGGAACACAGTCCAAGAGGTTAATAGGGAACCTGCCATGTTTGCAGAGCAATTTTCCTATTAGCAGTAATGATAATGCTACCACTTATTTGACTGCTACCACAAGGGGACTTCAAAAAGTCTGTGAAAAGTATGCATTATGTTTTATTTATGTTCATAATGAGAGTAGCAATAATTGAATAAGTATCATGTGGATTTCACGAGGTGGAAGACTACCTTTGTCATGCTTTTACTCTAGCCTTCAGGCTTAGTATCTGGTGTAAACTAGGAACTCAATGCCACTGAAGGATCCATGGGAATCCAGGCTCAATACTCTGCTGTGTCGCCTCTTCTAACTTGAAGCAAGTCTCTGAGGTGGGAAGCACAGTCTTCATTTCAAAGACAAAAACAAATAGTCTGAATACCCAATGGCATCAAAGCTACCTGGTACCTCACATTTCAAGCAGCCCTGTGGGATTCCAAAGTTGCCACAGTGCCTCCTTCTGATGCGTCACAGTGCTGGTTCAGGGACCCACATGTTGCAACCACTCAGATCAGCCTACATCTTTTTATCAGGCAAATTTTATCTTGCCCTATTTATCACCCTATTCTTTTCAGAAATGGGAATCGGTTTGCTTGAAGGTTCTCAGAACAACAGTAGGAAGACATGAGGAAAGTGCAAGCCCTGAGCATCTGCGCATGGATACTGTAGGCTAGCCTTACGTGCAGCTACAGGACTAGACCCTGCTGGAGGCCAATTCCAGATCAGAGAGAGGTAGATGGATTGGAAGGTCCTCACCACAGAGCAACAGGAATGATTAGAGGGCTGGAAGAATTGACTGGGGAGATAAGATTAAAAGACCTGAATATTTATCATTTGTCTGAGCTGTGACTGCGAACAGACAGGATAACCATCAACAAATATTTGCTAGGTGTAATCACCTCGGACTCCTGAGCTCATAGATGCCTCTCTGGGTAAGCAGATGCTACTTACTTGTCAGAAAAAAAAAATGAAAGCGGGGAGTGGGCCCTGTGGAGCCTGCTGGCCTGGGACTTGGCAGTCCGCATTCATAGCTCCTGTCGTCACTGCCTCCTGGTATATTGCACATCTAGTGGGCAGCAAAACACCTCCTCTTCTCCATGGGAAACCCCTCTGATTTGTAGGATATAAGCACGAGGGTGAACATTTTGCCATTGCTTAACTTGAAACACTGCAGAAAAAGGAAGAATTATTTAACTCAGTGCTATTGGGAAGTAGGCAAGTCAGGCGATAGATTTGCAATAGTATTGCCCTCAAACTACCTACTCCCCGTGCTTTGAAGCTTCTGCATTTCTGGATGCTATAACTCCAGTAGTCTGCTTTTATTCCTCAGGGCCATTTCACTACTTTGTTCCTTGTGTATTTTTCCAAGGAATATAGAATTCCACTGCTTGCTACATTTACCTGATGTTCAGTCACAGGATTTCACAAATTGTTGACTAAATAATGGCAGTACACATACAAAAATAAGTACTCAATGATGACTGGTACTGACTGAATGAATAAGTAGCGTATCTTCAGCTAAAATTGTGTGTTATAGCAGTCATTTTTTTAAATATAGAAGGCTCTCAATGTTTGACACCTAAAACAGGGAGAGTTTGTGCAGAACTTAGAGAAACAAAGCATTCCCTATGACATATGAAAGGCTTTCACGTGTTTAGGAAACCCCTCCCTGGGTTGTGCTATGTTAAGGCAAAAGCCCAGCGTAGACAGCTGCAGTGGATAATGTTCTGCATACAGATGATGCTAGGATCATCCTTGCTGTTGCGGTGAGCGGTGGATAACACAGTTTTGTCATAGGGGAAACCTAGATTTGCATCTCAGCTCTTCTCACTGGATGTACAGCCTTGGGCAAGGCTCAGAGTGTTCAGCCACAACGGAGTCTGTGGCCAAAGGGGAAAATAGCAACACCAAAATTTTCCCATTGAGTGTATCACTTGATTTTTCATTTTGATTTTGAAAAATATTATAGCGAATTATTCATTTCAATGGCAAAGATTTTTGTGTCACTCCCCTAATTTTTTCTCCCAAAGTGAAGGCCACACTCACCTCAGCCTAATTTTAGTCCTCTCGGTATCTCTTTTTCTTTATTTGTGAAATGGGATAATGATTTCCCCTCTGTAGGGTGGTTGTTACAATTTGAAGAGGTAGTGCAGTGGCCAGGTGCTCATAAAATGCACTCAGTAAGCAGTAGCTATTTGGTTAGCATCACTCATGGAAGGAACAGTGGTATTTTAGGACTGTGTTTAAATGTAATGCACTGTAAGCATTAGGTCAGTTGCTTGTTTGTAACTTGAGGAAATAATGCTAGGTTGCTTCTAAGAAGCTCCTGATTACTTTTTTCCACTAGGATTCTGTCTCAAAGCAAAACATTATTCTGCCAGAATATGGCAAAGGCAGATGCATCCTGGGATTTCCCATGTACCCTGACCCACCAGTGAGAGGCATGAGATAAATCTTACATGTTAAATCCCCACAAGTCAGTACAGCTCCAGTGCCCATGAGCTCAGAGCAAACAAAGTACTTAGGGTACTGTTTTCGTGCAATATTTGTGGTTCAAGGTGTGATCTAAGTGCAGTGATTTATGTCATGACTCTGCCTGTGGGGAGCAGTTGGCTGGGAAGATAGAGCCATAAGGTTCTCAAGGGCCACACATAGAGAGAGAAGTGGTTACAATGGCAAGTTGGCACAAGGTGCTCCAGAACTGGAGAAAGCAGAGACCTTGCACACTGTGAACATGGAATTCCTTGGAGTTGGTGATATCTGAGCCAAATCCTGCCAGTGGATTTGGAGATCCAGGTGGAAGAAGGGTGCAAAATGCTTCAGGTTGAGGAAATGCAACCAAAGGCACACAGATGTCAGCCAGCACTTCTGGGTACAGGTGTTATAGTCACTGTCAGGCAGCAAAGCTGTGTGAGCGGCACTAGTTGTTTTGCCAGAAAGCATCTGCTCTAGGGATGGCCAATGCAATATTGGGGATTGGGAAGGCAAAGGAAATACTGCAATCCCAGGGAAGAGTGGGGTTGTAAGGAGCGGTGGGGCCTGTCCAAAGGCTCCACAGAGAGGGGACATAGCCTTCTGTGGAGGCAGAAGACGTGCTTCCTTGGCTTGCTCTGGTGTCTCAGGAGGCGTTACATGTGAGTGAGGCCTCTGGAGAGAAGCATGGCTGCTGCTCCTGTTTTTAAGGAATGTGAGTGATGACATGATGGAGAAATCTGGAGGGGTGCTGGGAACGAAGTTACGTTCAGGTGACCTTTGCTCACAGCAACAGCAGGCCTTGTCCCCTTTCCTGGCTTCCATATATTATTTTTTTTAATGGAAAGTTAAATATACAAGAAGAGACAGAGGAGAAGATCTTTTGTCCATTGAATAACTCCTCAAACAGTCGCAATGGCTGGAGCTGTGCCAACCCAAAGTCAGGACCCTGGAAACTCTTCTGGGTCTTCCATGTGGGTGCAGGGTCCCAAGGCTTTGGGTTATCCTGTACTACGTTCCCAGGCCACAAGCAGATAGTTGGATGGGGAACGGGTCCGCTAGGATTAGAACCGGCACCCATATGGGATCATGGCGGTGCATGCAAGGCAAGGACCTTAGCCAGTAAGCTACCATGCCGGGCCCATGACTTCCATCTATTCTTAATGTCATTGGCTGAGGAAGCCAACAGGGACTTGGCTGGAAAAGAAGAAATGATGTAGTCTGTAGCTTCCCAGTTTTAGCACCAGGAGTCAGAACATAAAGGGTATGCTTGAAGTTGCTAGCACAGTTGGGTGAGGATAAGGCCTCTGCTGTGATGAGAAATCCCCACCCCCTTCCTGCTAGAGACAGTGGCATTCACAAGTCAGCACAGGCATGATGGGATGTATTACATTTGCAAATAGTTGGAAATGATCCTTAATAATTAATGGAAAATATTTAGCAAATGATTAAATAGAAATATCTTCCCTCCTTTTGTTTTCTCTTAGCAAAGCACTCCAGTTGTTTAATGAATAACTAAAGGAAATACTTAGCAGTGTCTAATAATGTAATTCTAATTAAATGCTTTTTAACATAAAAAAAGATTCTGAATAATGTGTTTCCCAAGTCATAGTGTTCTCAAGTCATCTTTATACCAACTAAATGACTTACGAACATTAGAGGCAAGTGAGATAGTTTCTTCATTATTTTCTCTCCTTCATGGCTTCCAGGAATGCGTAAAAGGCTCTCTTCCTCCACACATGTGTCCAGAACTTTTATTGCGGTGTGTTTCTCTCTGGGAACAAAGAGTGTAGCAAACTCAGGGAAAAGCTCTGCCCCCTGCCCTCAGAGTATCTGCATTAACAAAGAAGAGACTAAACAAAGAGCACCCGTGTGCAATGGTGGCCACATGTCTGCTTATCTTGGACAGATTCTGAGCCAACGCAGGGCCTGGTCACCTGTACACCTTTGTCTCTAGGGGACGGGAAGCTCTGGGAGTTGTTGGTGAACTTTTGGTTCTTTTGCTGAGGAAAGCAAAACGACTCATTTATTGAAAAGTCCTAACACAAGGATGGTAATGTGTACAAATCAATAATGTATTTTACAACAATTACCAATACAAGTCCCAGGCGTCTCTTTTCATAGATGGATTTTTTACACTCACTGAAAAATAACAATCACTTTGGTGTGTACCACTAATTAAAAACTGTGAATAATTTCCAACAGATATTTAGTAATTATTAGCAATACCATGTCAGCAGCAGTAAATAATTATCACACCTTGTATCACGTAATTAAAATTGCAGTGCACCCCTAACAAATATTAAACAGTCATAAATAATTCCAATTGTGCACAGGCAGTGGCCACACATCCAACTCGACTGTGTTTGTAATTTAAAATGACAGTTTTCATTTGACTGCTGATTTATGAAATTTTTAAAAAATCAATTTGCCTTTTTTAATGGGCTAATGCCCTTTGGGGATAGACCAGCTGTTCCACTGCCCAAGGTTGGCAGCTGGGCAGAAAAAAATTAGCCAAGCATATTGATGCAAGACCTAAACAAGAAGAGGGTAGTGATAATGGGTGTCAGGGTAAGATAAATTCCCCAAAGACCTGCTGTAAAATGGTCCTTGTGAAGCTCATCTTGATGAGGCATGACTTATAACCTGCAGGTGCCCCCTTGGCATGCCTCCATCATTCCTCCTGGTTTCCACTGTTGCCATGAACATTTCAGAGGACTGGCCCAGTGCTGCAGTTTCCTGTCTCACTTCTGCTGGGGAACAGCATCTACGGCAGGAGAGTAGGAACAGAATCCTCCAAACACTTCATTGTGGCTGCTCTGCCCCAACCACCCTTCTTCCACTGCCCCACTGGAAGCAGCTAGTGTGTGGTAACAAGAAAGGCAAGAAAACGGAGCCCAAAACCTGTTGATTCTTTGCATATGGTAGTGGACTCATTTAACCAATAGTTATTGAGCAATTACTATGCTAGGTACTATCATTGATGCTGATGTTGTTCCTTCACCACAAAGAACACAACACCTGTGGATTTATATCCATAAAACCATGTGTGGACACTGTCCACTTCCAGTAGATTATGACCACTAGATGTGATGTAGATTATCTTCTGTGAATTATGAGTTGTTGTCATGGGTGACTTAGGGCATTGCATTTTCTTCCCAGCAGTTCCATATTAACCACCTGTATTTGGATCTGCCTTTCATATTTTAAAAATGTTTTTCAGAAGCAAGTGGTAACACCCAGTAAGCTTCAAATGCTTATTCAATAATACCTATACTACTAGACAGTTCAGTTCCATGAGAGCTGATTCCACATCTGTGCTAATCAACATCCCATTCCCAGTATAAAAATTTATTCAATCAATTGTTGATCAAAATTTCAAAACAGTGTAAAGAGCAGAGAGTAAGACTGTCAATGACTCTTTTAGTGAAACAACTTCCTTGTTTAATTGCTACTTAATTATTTATTTAATTGCTGAGTGGAGAACTTTATTGTCCGTAACAAATACCTCCTATCCTTTATAATTAATTAAGATTATTCATCTTAGAAAATGAATATAGCTTTTCATACCACTCCAGAGTGGGCTCCATCTTAGATGACTATTCATGGAGAATGTGCTTCAAACTCTAGTGCCAAGGCACCAGAGTCGGCCTGTTGTCCCCTGCACTGAGCTGACAGCTGGCTCCTGAGATAATACCAGGAAATGGCCTTGTGGGGACTGATTTTGACATCTCCACCCCTGAAACAAGAGGGGACATTACAAGTGCACCAATTAGGTCTCCAGGGATTGTATCTGCTTGTCCTGCATGCTTAAGGAATGAATGTGTTGTAGCTAGTGTAGGATGCATAAAATAGTGTAGACTGGAGAAGAGCAGTGACAATGAAAGACCCTGCAACAGGTAAGCACCGTCTTCAGGCTTGGTGTCCAGCCTGACACATTCCAGCTCAGCGGGGATTTGGTTTCTGTCTAAACACCAGAAGCGAGGAGACAGGTTCTGGGGCAGTGAATCTACTGACAGCTGATACAAGCAGCTCCTGGTAGACTTCCTCCTGCAGGAACTTTCCCCCATCTTCTAGAGCGGACACAGTAGAATGCCTGTGAGAAGAGAGGGAAAAGAGAAGTATAAGTTTACAATATTAAAGAGCATGGTTCAATGTCTGGTTTGGCAAAACCTTTTGATACTCACAATAAGGTGTATGCTTGTGTCACCTTGAAAGCCTTGTGTGAATAAGCACATGCATGATGGTACAGGGGAGATGGGAGTAACACAGGAAAGTCTCAAAGTTAAAGGTGGACAGGACTCTACTAACTGTCCTAATTAGTTCTATGGATAAATGGATGCAAATTTAAGATATAAAGATATTGCTTCAGTGAAAAAAATAGGTTGATGTGGGTTGAACCTGAGTTTTCAAACACCTCTGTTTTAAAGGGACCATAGTGTTTGGAAAAATCTGGTGACATATTCAATAAATTGTGCTTCCTAATGAATTTTACCATTCCTAGGTTCCTCAAAGATACAGTCTAGAGCATTATGTCAGGGATAGATGGGTTCCTGGAGACCCAGAACCTCTTAGACTGTGTCTCTATTTCCTTAGGAGCTCTTCAATAGGCACCACTGATCTTTTTTTCTCTTGGAGTGGAGGCTGACTTGACGAATGCCTTACATAATGCTTAATTTCAGTCATTTAAGTGACATTCCATTTTCATCCTCTATGTCTTCTCACTGATTCCATCTTGCAAGTTCTACTCCACCTTTCCAAAGCTGAACTAACTTCAAGTGTTCTCAGGCCCACCTCCCAAGGTCATTGTGGCAACCCAATAACAGGAAATGAATTTCACTTTGCTGTCAGAGTGATTATGGCTTATGTCTACTTCTTTCCACTTACAAGTTCTTGGCCATTGTTTCCTAACTTTCGTGGAGCATTACTTTTATTTGAAAATGAAGAAACAGTGGCCACTTCTAACATTATTGAAGATTTAATGAGGTGCTGCACATCATGCACCTGATATGTTTCTCATTGGCAGCTTCCAGATCCTCCATAAATCTCCATTCCCTACACAACTTGGCACCGGGCCAGGCAGTTTAGCATGCTGAAGAAAGTCAAATGCTTCTGTAATTATTTGCTCATAAAAAAACAAGTAGATTTACCAATCTAAGATGCTGATGGCTTCTGGATTCTTGGAAGGGGGTTTGGAGAACTGATTATCATCCCCCATGATCTCATCTACTGGAGCCGGCCTGAAGAAGTCAAGTCTTCCATTTACTGAAAACAAACAAATCAGGCTCAATGGTCTGTCTGCCAATTAGCCCCTCGCTCTGTGTATTTAACTTGAAACTGTACCATACAACCATGAGCCTCAATGTCTCTCTCTTCCTGGACCCAGGTTCTCGGTGGGAAGTGTGGAACATAGAAACCACAGGTGTCCCCAAAGGAAGCTGCGTATACTTCCTCTTCCATGCAAGATTCATGCGGACTAAGTAAATTGGATGGGCACATTGTGCTTTGTTTAAATAACACTTGGTTTTGCTGCTTTTAATCATCGGTTCCCCAGAGCATGGCATGCCTTCTGCAGCACACACTGGCTGCATACCTAACAGATATTTTGAATACAACAGCTTGACTCCCCTGCTGCTCTGATGATAGCAATTGGCTAGGTGTTCCATCCTTTCCCTTCTCCCCCTCCATGGTTGCAAGGAGATTTCAAGTGCAATTTGGCCTTGCACATCAAACAGCAATTTTCCTGCAGAAATCACAACCTCCAAAAACTCTACCCTAATCAAATCTATCAAGCCCAATTTAGGGGTGAGCTTGTGTCTGTTTATCAAGGAAATGGAGTTGAAATTGCCCCCTTTAATGGAATCACAGCTGCCCACCATAATCTTCCACGTGGATGTTTGAATTAATGGCAGGACATGGCCCCGTGCTCTCCAACCTTGGAATTTGATTCCGGTTATAGGAAATTGCTGTAATTTCTGTTCTAGGGTTCTCAGGGATGTTGAGGCATTTGTAAGCCGAGGTTAGAATGAATGCCTCAGAGGAGCTGAAGTATTCGGGGGTGGTTGGGGAAAGGTTAGCATTTCTCCCCAACACACAGTGAGTCACCTCATCATCCAATCAAGCTCACTGCAACCCATGTGAACCATGTTTACTATGTCAGAGAGAGCAGACAATGAAATGTGGTTTTTGGAAGCTGGGTTTCCAGTCAGAACACAGTGCGTATGAGTTAAATTCATCCATCCTTCTGAAGATTAGGGCAGCTTGGGATCAATTGTGTGTGTGGAATTGCCACACTAGGTTGGTAAGTAGCCGAGCTGAGTTCTCTGGGTCCTTCCTAAGCTGGGAACACGGCAGTGGCTGATCATGTGCCCACCCATGTCATCACTTGCTCACCCCATTGGCGGTCGCAGGGCATTTTCTATCTCCCGTGAAGCCCTACTGTGCTCTTCCAGACTATGTCCTGTACAACACATGGAGCTAGACCCTCTGGCAATTCCACCATATCAAAAAGTAGTACCATATTTAAAATCACTCTTATCAGGTGGTGGTCAGTTCCTCTTTCAAGCATGTTAGCATTATGTGTTTGTAACAAACTATTTTGATTTTATTTTCTTCCCACACATTTTCGTGGTTTGATCCCATTTTGTAATCAACACAAAAGGGATGCCAGCTACAATGTAAATAAAATCTCAAATTTTAACAACATCCTCAGTTCATGATAGCACCAAGATTTGGACAGCTTGCTGCAACATGTTGCTCTCAGCATCGGTCATAGGCTCAATGCTGCCCACGGAGACCTTTAACCTGCTTAGGGGTAGCTCTTCTTTTTCCCTTGTCTACCTCTTCGTTCTGAGGGTTGCAGCATTTAGACAACCAATATCATCTATCTGTGAAATGAACCCTAATCCCATGTGAGTGAAAACAAGATTTCTCAGAGGACCAATGGAGATTTTAAAAATCTGGGGAGAAAGCTTATTCACTTCCTTTGCAAGCAGCCACGCCTCGAGGATCACTCTTCTGTTAGGAAGTGGTTCAGCATTGCCCTTGCCTCCACGTCACTGCCTCTTTCCAGGCCCTGCCTCTCCTCCTATGGCTTAAGGTTGCTTTTATGAAGAGAGTGTCTCAGCTGCTGGGAGTTTCACCTGCTGACATTATCTGTCCAGACTCACAATACCCTGAGAGCAACTCCACGTCCTCATTCAACAAGCTTGGGGGTGCCACTGGAGACAGGTACACGCTGGTGGCAACTCTCTGAGGACTGTTGGGAGGGTGTTTGGTGGAGGACAGTTTCTGAGCTCTCTCTCGCTTGCTCTCTGGCATCAGCTGCTGCTCTTGCTTTTGATCTATGGATCAATGGTTGGTGTGTGTGATGCGCATAAGGCAAGACTGATTTCCTGCACTTAGAGAGGGCTGTGCTGACCCTTCCACCATGAACTTCCCAGGGCTAACTAATCACCTGCTAAACTGCAAGAAGAAAGGGAAAAACAAAAACAGTGCTATTTTCCCTCACTTTATGAAATTGCTCATCGGGTTATTGATTGCGGTTTCTCTGCTGTGTTGTACAATTGTGCCGCTGTGGCTGAGCACTGTGAAAAAAGATTAAAAATAAGAAGCCAGCGACTAGGTCAGAGTGGTGTGCTGAGTAGCTGAAAGCCAGCATCAGGCAGGTGCAGTCCCTGTTCCAGGCTGTGCAGGAATGGAGAGCATTGTGCCAGTTTCAGGTAACTCTAACATATTTACTCCCCACCCTGTTTCCCAACACTTCACGGGGATACAAAGAACCCCAAAGACAAATTTTCCTAAGATTCTCCCCTCCTGTGGGCAGAAGGATGAACATCATTTGGTGCGCTGTGTCCTTTCTTGTCCTGACAGAAGTGAGAACAGTGTGTCCTGACTTACCGTTACAAAATAGGCTGGCTGAATCCCAACGCAACTCAGCCTTCTGCAGCACGCCCTCATGGCAGTCCACTGCTGGGCTCACTGTGCTCCAGACCTCCAGACCCTTGCCCGCTCCTGCTGACCACTTGCAAGGATCCTCTGCCTTTTGGGAACTCCCAAGTGAAAGTACTCCCTAGCATTCTGTCTGTGGCTTTTTCTTTATATAGATCCTCTTCCATGCTGTTCTCCTCATCTGCCACCATCCAATTACCACCTCTGCCGGAGAGGTGCCCAGCTTTGACTCCCATCTGCAATCGAATCCTGCATCTTCAACTGCCTGCCGAATATTCCCAGTTCTCCTTTTTTTCCCCCTGGTTCATACGTGAAATCTCTCTTAGCTCTGTTGATCTATTGATGTTAAGTTTCTCAATTTTTTTTCTGCTCTTTTTTCAACTCTACCACTTCCAGCCCAGTTTAGTCTTTTGTTATATCTTCCTTGAACTGTCAGAGCAGCCAACTAATTAGCCTCTCTCCTTCTGTGTCTTGTGCTTCACATCTCTGGGTGATCAATTTTCCCAAAGCCCAGCACTGACCCTGACACTCCTTAATTAGAAAACACTAGTGACACATCATTTGCCAAGTCTAACTTATTTTCTCAAGGGTGAATGAGGGGGGAAGTCCTAACTTTTTAGCTGGACACTGAATGTTTCTGGTGCTCGCTGTGGTCTACTTCAAGTCCTCATTTTCAGCCTTTATGCAGACATAAAGCTGCCAGTCATTCTGGACAACCAAGAGTTTCCTGAGCATGTGCCCGGCAATGATGCCACTAAATTTAATCTAGCTCTTTCATTGGCTGGGATTATTCTCTATCCCATCCTCACAGGCTCCACTCTATCATCTTGCTGATTCCACATACTCTTCATCATTTATCAGAATTCCTAGTAAGGATATTATCTTCTCTCGCTGAACTTGATATCCCTGGCCATACCTTTCTCTCAATTCCCAAGTTGCTTTTTACTTATCTGTTGCTATGGTTTCAATGCATCTCTGAAATTTGCGTGTTGACGCTGAATCCCCACTGTGGCAGCCTTGGGAGATGATTAAGTCATGAAGGCTCCACCCTCTGACACTGAGCAGTGTCTTGTGAGAGGGTAGGAGAGCAGGAGCTGTGGCCTCTTTTCACCCCTTCTACACAGTGCTCTGCCCCTGCAGAGGGCGCAGCTGCAGAGTGCCATCTTGGAAGTTGAGAATGGGCTTTCCTCAGATTCTCAACATACCAGGACTGTGGGCTTGGAGTTCTAGCCCCGAGAACTGTGAGAAACAAATTTCTAACCTTTTAAAACTATCTCTCTCAGGCATTTATTACAGAAACACAAATGCATCAAGACATCTAGGTTATGACATCTGCTTCGTTAGAGTTCAGGTCATTCTGGTCATGCTGATCATTCTAGTAGCCTGTAAAAGAGCATCTTTATCTTCCAACTGGTCAAGAGTGTCATCACTCTAGCATCCACTGTGAGGTAGTCTGCTACTGCTCTGATCCTTCCTTCTGATTGGACTTTCTCTTCTATTATCGATTCACCAAAACTGCACCCATTCCTAACCAAGCTCAGTGTAAGCATATTCTCCCACAGAAATCCTTCTTCAGGACTCCCAGTGAGGCAGTTGGATGTACCTTGACAATAGGATGCTGGTTGGTCTGCCATCGTCTGTACCAGTAATGTCAGGACACACTTGGATAGAAGAATGATGGACTTGTGACTGCCTGTGAAGGACTATGCCATTGTAATAATATGGGGGAAAAAAGATGGCACGAGGGGAAGTTGGAGAGGGAGCAAGAAAATCCCAGAGCCTATGGAATTGTACCATAAAATTAAACACAGAATAGAAGGTAAAAAATCCTTCTTCAAACTCGTTGCCAAGTATATGCACACACACAAGTATGTGTGTGTGAATTGATGTATGTGAACTTTCAGACTTCGAACAGAATGGTTTTTAGTTATTGTATCTATATTAGAATTCGGACCTTGGTAAAAATTCACCTTATAGGAACAATATTTGTGAAAGATCCTATGATAATACTAGAATATAGCAAATGAACTATAAAACTAATTCAGTGTTATCCTCTTCAAGGCACTTTCCCTATTGGGAATAATGCAACAATACCCCCAAAGGAAGAACACTCTTATTCGCATTTATTTTCTCAGTAGTGGCTATTAGAGACTGTTCTGTGATTTTGTTGCTTAGAATAATTGTAGAATTTAATGGAGCAAACTGATTTAGAAAGCTTTATGCCTTAAAAGGGAATATAGTTTTATTATATGTACAAAATTAAATACAATGTTTATAGTCATGCCTATAAAACGTTGGACATCACACCTCTTTGATAACATATTTTCTCTGAGAAAACTGTATTAGACACCCACCATTTCAATTTAGTGTCTTTAACAGAAATGTTGTGCATTCTCTGTTGTATCTTTAGATAAGCATGAAGAAATGAAACAGCATGTGCTTGACAGCATTATTTTAAGACAGTCAATAAGGTAAATTAAATTACTTGGCAAATTCTATGAAATAATTTAGTTTTTCAGTAAATCTAAATGTAAACTCTGCTGAGAACTTTGCTTTCAACTATGTGACAAGTTATAAATAATTTTATGTGCATTCAACTACTATGAATCAAAATCTGAAAAATGTCTGGGAATCATCAAGTGTGTCGCTCTCCTCATTTTAATTCTTTTCTTTACAAAAAGAAAGTGAGGTTAATAATAATAGCCTTGTTGAGATAGCAGTTGCTTTGAGAATTGCTTGTGATTCTAAGGTCTGTCTTTATTTTCCTATCACTGAGCCCTTCTAGAGTGTCTGGAATAGAAAAGCATGTTCAGAATATGTTTTAGAATCTGAACAGTAGAAGGAAGATCATTGAGGACTTAAGATCAAGTTTATTTTTTCTGGGTGCTCCCTTTGGTTTTGGATGAGAAGCTGAGACTCAGAAAGAGCAAGGTGTTTACTCAGTGCCACATAGCTAGCTAGAGGCACAAGGGGCAGATCCAGTAGTTCTGGTTTCCTTATCTGATGTTCTTCCCATACATCACACCATCAGGTGTTTCACAAGCATCCTGAGCTCCCTGATAGTAAAGTCCTATTCAATTCTACTAGTCTTTATGGGGCTCTCATTCTGTGCCAGGTCTGATTCTGCATGCTGTGCTGTTCACCAGGTGAATCATCCGGACTTTGCAATGTTGAATGTAGAGCCCTCATGGAGGAGAAAACCACACACAAAAATTATCACATTTGTGTTAGGCAGTTAATATTGTGCTGGAGACACAGCTCACAAGGAATAGAGTCACAGTAAGGACTGACAACGTTGAAGACTATTGAATGGCGTCTGTGAGGAGAGTGGTAGTTACACTGATTTTCCCTTGCCTAAGAGTAGTTCAGCTATGAGAAAAGCATGAAGCAGGTGGCTACGCCATTCCCAAGATCAGGGTCTGGAGGAGACATTACAGAGATTCACGAATTGAGACTGAAAATACAGATTTGCTAAAATTATGTGGGGTATGTATGTCATAACCAGGAATGGGGGCTTCATCTGTTAGCTAAAGGGGATCCCATGGGTGATTTGAGGATGGGCACTATCTTTGTTTTGCCTCATTCTGTGATTAGTAGGAATCAAGTAGAGAAAGCAGAGGTAAGGCTACTTTCAAATCCAGAAAAACTCATCAAATAGGAAAACGCTGTTAGAAATAGAAAGAAGACAAAACAATGGGAAAACCATTAGTAGCCTGGGTTCTGGATTCCATCCGGGTTGCCCCTTTGTGTCATTTTGCTAGTTAAATTCTCTGGATCCGGTGTTTTCATCTGCACAATGGAAGTACAGTGTCAACACATACTGTGGCAATTGCAAAAGGGCACTGGCTCACGGGGGGCTCTCAGTGAATCTTGTGGCAGTGGTCGCTGTAACAATGTCAGTATGGCACAGGAGTCTCCGGAGGGCAGCATTTTGCTCTGTTCCTCTCACGTTTGCTGCCTACAAAAGTGGATAGATTAGGTATTTACTAAACATGTGTTATTGCTGTCACTGTTTTGGTCAATGATGACTTTGTTATGCCCCTTTATATCTATGATTGCATAAGAAGCTATTTGCATGCCAACAGCAAGGGCGCACTCAGAGTATGTGTCAATCTGAGACAGATCATTGATGATATCACAAGTTTCTTAAACTTACTGTCACACTCAGGGGTTTCAGTGAAAGACTCAGGAATGAGATTCTTTTAAGTTAAAGATGAATATTTTAGAGACATCATTCCTTGGATTCAGATAACTTCTAAAGTGAAAATTCCTGGGACTAGGATATAAAAATAAAAAATCCCAGGGCTTGCTTGTGTCATAACAGGTTAAGCCTCTGCCTGAAGTTCTGTGATTGCATATGGGTGCCATTTCAAGTCCTTGGGCCCCTTCACCTACATGAGAGACCTGAAAGAAGCTTTAGGCTGCTGACTTCAGACTGCTCCTGTTCCAGCCATTTCAGCCATTTCAAGAGTGATCCAGCGGGTGTAAGATCTCTGTCTCTTCTCGCTATGTAAGTTTGCCTTCCAAAAAACCAAACAAAATAAACATTTCTTTAAAAACCACAAAATTCAAAGTTTAAATTTGAATTAGAGTAAGGGAGAGCCCATGCTCATGATAGTTGCCACAGTCTGAGTGTAGCCTCAGCAGCCTAACTTTGGAACAGAGATTACCAAAATGAAAGATTGACTCAGTTGAAAAAAAAAAGGGTCCTTTTAAGTTTTTATGTATTTGAGAGGCAGAGAGACAAAAAACTGTACTCACTCTGTACTCCCAGTGGTTAGAATTCGGCCAAGGTGAAGCTGAGGTCCAAGAACCCGGTCCTGGTTTCCCAGTTACGCAGCAGGAACTTGATTACTTGAGCAATTACACTGGCAGAAAGCTGGAGTCAGGAGCTAGGAAATGAGTATTGAGCACAGGAACATCAATGAGGGACATGGGTGTTTTAACTGTTAGTTTAATACTCATTCCTGATTCTAGATCAGAGAAGGGGGGCTCTGCAGTGATGCTCCTACTGTCTGGGACTCTGTGTTCTCAACACGGAAACTTGCTGGATTATAGGAACTCCAGCTTTCTCTGGGACTTAGTAGTTACTGCTGAAGTTTCTGAGCCTACTTCCTAAATAGTTCTGTATTCGTCAGTGGATGACAGGTGCTGGTTTATGTGCAGCAAAAGCAATGGGTGACAGGGATTTCATGGAGTGCAAAAATCCTAACATTAGCAAAGAATGGCAGGCCAGTGAGCTAACATCAGGGACTAGAGTTCTCTTTGATGTCCATTGTTAAGCACATCCATTTGTTCAGTCAGAATTCATTTTCCTTCTTTAACCATCATTAGTGAACAGTATTCTCAGAGCCACTTTCAGCAAAGCATCTACCATGCACTGTACGCCCTACCAAAATATTGTAAAAAGAGCAAACAGGACATAGGAAAATAACACATAAAAAAACCCAATCAGGTGAAAGAGTTCTCCCTCTGTAAAACTAAATTCAAAAAAGCTGTAACACAAAGGCTGCTCTCTGCTCCGTGAATGCGGTGTTGGTCAGGGTACATGTGACAAACGAGAGGTCATAACCCGGAAGGCAACAGTGGTCAGCTTCACCAGGATAGCAAAGGGAGATTTCCCCTTTCCTGTGGGAATCAGCTTGTGCTAAGCCTTGACCAAGTCACCAGTGTGAGGCTTCTCCATAGGAGGGGAGCAGCAAGAAGTAGGTTGGAAAGGAATACTGGTCAGAAATATATACAGGTAGGCACATGTATCCACAGGGGCATACCAAGAGTGTGCATAGAGGAGGAAGCCACTCACAGGGGTCAGACCAGTCTGCTGGAATCCAAACCCCTAGGCTCTTTGAAGTGCTCTTTCTCTACCAGTCATAGAGGATGCGTCATATCTGCTCACCAGTGCTAAGCAATGTTATGCACTAGAGAACAAGAGTTAATGCACATGTGACTGCACACCTACATCCACAATGCTATGTGATCAAGGATACTTAAAAATGTTTGTGGAGGCCAGCACTGTGGCTGGCATAGCAGGCATCCCATATAGGTGTCAAATCCCTCTTGCTCCGCTTCTGATCCAGCTCCCTGTAACTTCACCTGGAAAAACAGCAGAAGATGGGGCAAGTAGTTAGACCTTCCTGTCACCCATTAGAGGGACCCAAAGAAGCTCCTGGCTTTGGCTTCTTAACAGCCTGGCTCGAGCCATTCAGGTCTTTCTGGGAGTGCAACAACAGATGAAAGATTCTCTCTTTCTCTCCCTCTCTCTCTCACTATCTCTCTCTATCGATCTATATATTTGACTTTGACTCTAGCCTCCAAATAAATATAAATAAATCTTTCTCAAAAATATTTACTTGGTTTTTAAAATTTTTGTAATGTACACATAGGGGTTTTTGTTGTTGTTTTTGTTTTGAAGATTTATTCCTTTGAGAGAGTTAATTCATATATTGGCTCATTCCCCAGATGGAAACAATGGCCACGGCTGGGTTGACACAAAGCCAGAAAGTTCCTTTGTGTCTTCCACATGGGTAACAAGGAGTCCAGGTCCTCAATTCACCCTCTGTTGCTTTTCCCAGGCCATTATCAGGGAGCTGGTACCACCGGCAGCAGCTTTACCCATATACAACATTAGCCCCATAGTTTCTTTTTCATAGTACACATTTTCTATTAACTTTTTGAAGCATTTTCCTATAAGATGCATGGGGGGATAGAGAGAGAGCTCTTATTTATTAATTGATTTCTATAAAATGCTTTGCAAAAGAGGACTGTTACAATCACCACGTAGCCATGGCACCCAGTTGGTTGGCAAATAAATTGCCTAACCTCCAGCTTTTATTGGCTATTTGAGTAGCTCATTAACACGGGCAGTGTCTGATCAGTTTGTTTCTGCTGTTCCCGACCCCTGTCCCAGAGGGACTTAATGTCATTAGTCCTTGAGCACACTGTGTGTGGCAGTCAATCACAGCTATGGCCCTGCGTAGCCATCATTGTGAGCCTGGAGCCCATGGCCCAGGGTGGAAACAGGGAACAGGGTTTCAGAACTACGCCCAGCCATCCCAGTGGTGTTCCGGGATTTCTTAGACATGCTTCTCTCCTCCCACCCATTTTGTCAGCTGCTATCTCAGTTTGTTGCTGTGGATTTTCTCCTTTTGAGGAAATCTTTCAGATTTTGATCTGAGGTTTCTCTTGCTTAGTGACAACCAGTGATTGCTGTTCAAGACACTGATATGAATCCTAAGCTTCCCCAGGGTTCCTGCAGCAGACAGAGACAGGGTGCCCAGCGAGACTGTAGCTCTCAGCCTGTATCCTGGTGTATGAGAGCTGTCGGGCTCCAGCTGTGGTCCTCTACCATTACCTGTGAGATTTGTTTCCAAACTCCTGCCTTGACGCCGATGTGTGTTTTGATAGAAGGTTAATGCATACGTGAATACACAACTTTTGATTTATTGTCATTGTGAGCTCATCACTCTTTCCTTTAAATTAAAACTCCCTCCAGATGGGGATCTGTGACACAGATTTATTGATCTGCAATAAAACCTCACTCATAATCTCTACAGCTGCCCATTCATCTTCTCTAGAAAGAGGGTTCATTACTCTGGATGTCCCAAGAATGAAAGCAAAAGGCTAACTTTCTCCTTTTGTTCCCTTCCTACTCCTCCTCTGCTCTCTGCTGCTCTCCTCCCTCCCTTTCTCTGCTTACCTTCCTCTTTTGCTTTGTGAGATCATCTGCACCCCTCAGATAGGCTCATTCCCTTTTCCCTTCTCTGTCATATGTCTCTGTAGCTCACCACTACCTTTCCATCCACAGCAATGATGCCCTGACATTATGTGGCCATCCTAGAAAAGTTCCGTCTCTAGATCTTCTTGGTAGATCTATCTCAACAGTATAGATATTAGTTGCGTCTCCAGTCTGCTCCTTCCAGTTGGATTTGCACTCCCTAGTCTGGACTCTGGTGTATGAAGGAGCTCCTCAGAGTAGAGAAACCTGAGAAGGCAGGCTGATAGAAAACACAGACACAGCAGGTGGGCAGGTCCCAGATCTTGTCTGGATGTGGAAACTATGGAAAGCCTACCACTCCACCTTGGGTTGGGTCCAAAGAGCCTTCTGATTTATTGCTGAGGCGCAATTCAGGCACTCGCACATGATTGCTGCTGCTTCCACTGGTCATCGTGCCAGGAAGCAAGAGAAGTAGCTGCTATCTCAGTCTCCACAGAATAAAGGGCAAAAGGACTTTTGGATGATCAGACTAGCGTTTTCATCAGTTCATTGGAATCTGCTCCCATATTGCTAAATTTCTCTTGAATGTTTCTGTGGGGAATAGCAGTAGCATCATTGAGCCTATCGGATGTCAAGTGAAGTGTCATGATGCACTGGTGTGTTGTAATCAGCCGTGCAATGTGATGTAACATCCCAGCAAGCCACAAGTAATGTGTGACTTGTAATAATACAATACTGATGTTGACAAATAAAGTGCTTTGAAAAATAGATTAGAACACATTCAAGGTTATATTTATAACAATGTAATTTTCACTCACACAATTTTCAATATGCTTTCCTGAGTAGGGATGGGAAGTAGTTCCAGTTACCTGCCAGGAGTTGCCCATTTCACATGACAGTCTGAGGATGTGACCAATGTCCATCCACAGGCAGGAGGACTCACCTCTTGTGTCTATATAGCACAGCTCCTCATCCTCATTTTTTAAAAAGCAAAGCCCTTACCCAGAGCCATGCAGTGAGTGTCCACTTAAGGTTCTGGATCCAAGTGTCCAAAAACATGTCTTGCTGACTGCTACCTCCTCCCACACGAAATGAGGAGCTGGGGAAGAGGTGAGGAGAAGGTGGAGCGAGGGTGAGCTGGAAATGAATTACCATTTATCCCTGTAATCAAGAGGCTACCCCAAGCAGGTTTAATCACCACACGCAGGGAGGGATGCAGAGCAAGTTTATGGTTTACAGTGAGCAGGCTGACACAGCTGATTGATGTCAAATATGTCATGATGTATATTGTAAAGCAGGGAGATTTAATGGTGTAACTCTATGGCAGGCTCAGAAGTGAGTTGCTGCAGAGTAAGGCATGATGGATGGGCTCATTTACATGTAAAATTGCCAATGGCATTGACAGCACTGGTATGTGAGGGGGAGATAAGAGACACATAGCAAGACTCACTCTTGTCCTGGGATTGGAATATTAAAATACAGCTGTGCCAGCATCTGGAATTTGCAATGGCCTTTAAAGATATAATTATTTTTCACCATTTAGCTCTGAGATAATCTACATCTTTTATTAGGTTTTCAAAAAAGTCACCATACATTCCCTGGATCAAATGTTTACCGTAGATGGTGCTAGTATGAGCATTGGCTGTATGGGGGTGGTTAGGAAAGCAGGGTGTTCTTTGGTTTTTACCTAGCTTTGGTCTCACAGTGTCTTGGAGCCCTGGAGCACAGCAAAGACGCAGCCCTTACAACTCCATTCTGCCTTCCCCATACTCTCTTGTTCTCTTATAGTTTTCTGTGCTCTTTGCCAGAGAAAATGAGTCTCTCTCCTTCCTTTTCTTTCTTTCTGTCTCTCTTTCTGTCTCTCATACACACACACACAGCTTTTATTTTCTCTAATAGCAAGTCTGTCATTATTGTGTGGGGGCTAGTGCACTGTATATGCATTAATTTATCTTTCAACAAGTAAATGATCTTTGGTTCGACACGTTAAACTTTGAGGCATGAGAATTGGACCTGAAGACACACACCAAGTGTAGAGTATTCTTGCCTGTCTCTCCTTCCCCTTTGCTCTCCTCCATCCTTTCTTACCTTCTCTCACTGCCCATAGTGACTACATCAGGCATTGTGTCAGCTTCTCAGGACACAAACATGAATGAGACTTTGAGTGAAAGTGCACACACAGAGGAGGAAAATGATTCATGCTGAAACACAGGTGCTATGGCAATGCCCATGAGTGTCTATTTGGGACTGAGACTGTGCACAGAGAGGTGACTGTCAGATAAATAAGGAGTATGTCTCAAAGGAAACCTCATCTGTGCAGATGTTGAGGTGGGCAGCAAAGAAAAAAAAAGAAAGAAAAGAAAAAGAAGGGAGAGCCTGGCATGATAGCATAACAGCTAAAGTCCTTGCCTTGCATGTACCAGGATTCCATATCGGCGCATATGGAACCCTATTTCCCATCCAGCTCCCTGCTTGTGGCCTGGGAAAGCAGTTGAGGACGGTCCACAACTTTGGAACCCTATATCTAGGTGGGAGACCTGGAGGAGGCTCTGGGCTCCTGGCTTCGAATCGGCTTAGCTCTGGCCATCGTGGCCACTTGGGGAATGAATCTGTGAATGGAAAATCATCCTCTGTTTCTCCTTCTCTCTGTATATCTGACTTTGCAATACAAATAAATACATCTTTTTTAAAAAGGAGAAGAAGGGAGAGGAAATTATACCAAGGGGGAAAACATGACATATACCCCAGGGAGCGTGGACCTGAAACTGTTATGAAGCAAGAGCAAAGGGGCAATGACAGCAGGCAATCCAGAGAGGAGGCTAGGTACGGGCATTTGGCAAAGTGGTGGTGCTGCTCTGAATGCCTGCATTCTATATCCGAGTACCTGGATTCAAGTCTTAGCTTCATCTTCTGGCTTCCAGCCAAAGATTCCCTGGGAGGCAGCTGATGATGGCTTGAGCCTGTGAGTCCCTGCCAGTCACCCGGGAGACCCAGACAGAGTTCCAAGTTCCTGGATTCAGGATGACTAGTTCCCAGCTTTTATGGGCATTTGATGGTGAACCAGAGGACAGAAGATCTCTCTCTTCCCCCACTCTCTTCCTGGTCATCTCTCTCTCTCTCATTCTCTCTCTCTCTCTCTCTCTCTCTCTCTCTCTCTCTCTCTGCCTTTCCAAAAAAGAAAAAAAAATGGCTATTCGATTTTTAAAAATCATTGAAAAAAGATCAAGTTAAATAAGCACTAGTGGCCCTAAGAACCTTGATTCAGTGGTTAAAAGGTATGTGTTATTCAATAATAAAGGACCACTAGGTATACATAATAATGTTTTAAATTTGCTTTGTCTATATATTTGTCTTTAATAGACTTGGTTTCTCCAAGTCATTATAATTGTGGATAAAAATACATGTTTAGAGTGATAAAACATAATCAGAATCATGCCTTTGTGAGCATTCATCTTACTCAGTACATACCATTAGGAACTGAGGAGTTACTAAAATTTTCCTCAATTCTGTTTGCTGCAGTTTATGTATTCCTTCAATAAGCAGATTATTGCCATTTTGACACCAAATATTTTTAAAGTTATTGATTTAAAAGGCAGGGAGAGAGAGAGAGATTCATTTGTTTAGTCCACAATCTGTGCAACAGCATTGGGTCATCCCAAAGCTAGGAGCCTGGGACTAAATTAGGATCTCGCATTTGAGATTCTACAACCCAATGCTTGGACTGTCTCATATACCGCTATCCAGGGTGCATGTTAGGAGAAAGCTGGAAGCAGGGCTGAGATTTGAACCCACGTACTTCTACATGAGATGTAGGCATCCCAATACTCCCTTCATTGTTACACCAAATGCCCACCCAAATCACCACATTATTTTTATACATGAATGCAGAATATCTTTAATCTATAATCCAGTCATTTGCTTGTTTCTTCAACACATATTTGTTGAACACTTACTTGGCTCAAGGCCCTTTGTCAGCTGGAAGGCATGTGGAGATGAATAACTCAAGCTTCTGCAGCCTAACTTAAGGAGGGAGACGTGTCCCTCATGGGCAAACTCTTGTAAAAGTTGAACTTTGTGCTGTTTGCCTGGGAGAGTCTTAGATGCTATACAAAACAGAAACTGGAGCTTTATCTTTATAAAATGATTGATTTTTTTTAAAGATTTATTTATTTTTATTACAAAGTCAGATATACAGAGAGGAGGAGAGATAGAGAGAAAGATCTTCTGTCCGATGATTCACTCCCCAAGTGAGCCGCAATGGCCGGTGCTGCACCGATCTGAAGCCGGGAACCAGTAACCTCTTCCAGGTCTCCCACGCGGATGCAGGGTCCCAAAGCATTGGACCATTCTCGGCTGCTTTCCAGGCCACACGTAGGGAGCTGGATGGGAAGTGGAGCTGCCGGGATTGGAACCGGTGCCCATATGGGATCTGGGCGCGTTCAAGGCGAGGACTTGAGCTGCTAGGCCATGCCACCGGGCCCAAAAATGATTGATCATTTTGTAGGATATGTTTTATGGGTGAAGCATCCTGGGATTTTGGATGCAAATAACTCGCCCACATAGTTTCATGGAGTCATCACAATAAGACAAACAGTATAATATTAGGACCATTCAGCTCTCTGAATGACCTTTTCTTTCTTCTATGATGTTGGTTTCAAAATTACTTCGGAAATACTCTTGGTGGCGTAAATTACTGGTTATGATGAGAAGCTCTGGATTCCAGTGGCCTCTAAAAATATATGACCTTCATTCTCCTTATTTGCAACAGTATCTACATCATAGAGTTCAGTGTCAAGCTAATGGGAAGAGTTAAACAAATGTTAGCCACGTATGATTAATATTATTATTATTATCTGCCATTTGACAGCTAATGAAGCAGTGAATGAACCAAAGCCTGGTGACTTTATAGAGCTAATGCATTTCCTGGAGACCTGAACAGAGCACACATTGCCCCTTTGCTCAGAAAGTATGTGATTCCACTGTAATCAATCAGCAGCACAAAAGTGGGTACACATGGTCCTGTTCTCTGCTTGCCACTTGAGTTTTACTCCAATTATTTTGCTATTTTCTCTGGTGTTTCCCTTTTTGCTACTCAGCTTAAAACTTCATGAGTGTGCAGTTTCTTCCTCTTGCAGATCATTAACAAGGCTGCTCTGAAAGCCCGCACCTGGCTCTCCTCCCCCAGCCTCCCATTGGTGCCTTCCCCAGCTGGTGTTCTGATGAACCAGATTGTAGGGCCACACAAAGATGTTCTTAGTCCTGGTGAGCTGTGGCAGCAGGAAGCAGAGGTTCTGGGTTCCTTCTCTGCAGCTTCTCTCCCAACACCACCGCTGTGTCCAGCAGCAATAATGAGTCAATGGAAGAACGCTGAAATCTGTCACTGTTCTTACTTCAGAGAAATGAAATTAAAGTCATCAGAACAGAAAGATGAGGGGAACCCATTTAAAAATCACTGTGTGATCTTACTACTTACTCTGAATTTTTCCCTCTACTTTTTTGCATGCCTAGATATATGGCAGTGTTTTTAAAAGTTTTCAGAAAAAAATGGAATTAAAAAAAATGTCCAGTTTACTGCCAATACATTTGGAAATCCATGAAGATGTGGTATCAATTTAAAGTTCATAGAAAATACATTTCATAAGAAAAAACACTGTGCATAAACTTCAAATATTTTGTAGCAGGTTAAGCTTATCCTAAGCTGCTCCTGGTGCGGATAGTTTGAAGTACCCTTGCATTGATTCACCCAAACTGTGCTGCTATATCCATTCCAGTACCCAAGTTAGACTACGGGCTTCAGCTTCTGTTCCATTCTCTCCGTTGACAGATACTCCACAACAAAACCCCACAACCGGTCTAGTCTCTAACCTCACCAATACCACCCTGGGGTGGGTTCCAAGCTGCGTTCTGCAGCCAGTGGGGTCTGATTTCTGTTCTCGTTTCTCTGTCCCCTTCAGTCTTAATTCTACTCAGCAATCATGCCTTTTAAGATGCAAACATGACTGAATTGCTCTCCAAACAAAAGCACTTTCTGTGACCTTCAGGATTAAACCTGAGCTCCTTTACTGGGCTTAGGAGCATCCTCCCCAACCTGTCACCTGCCATATCCCTTGGCTGTTCCTACCACCCCCATTTCTGCTGACTCTGGGTAGCTACTATTAGTCTGTCAGATTAGGGTTTAAACATGGCTGCCTCTTTGCACGTGTTCCATCTAGTTTAGCCCTGTGTGTCTGATTCTACATCCTCAAGGTAACCACCCTCCGACCTGTCATAGCAGTGTGTTACTATGAGACCAGCCATCTTCCTCATTAGCTGTGCTGTGTGAGAGCAGGTCTGGTATTTTCCGCTCCCAGCGATCTTCAAGCAGAGGTGCTGGAACACAGTGGGTGCTCAATATCTATTGGTCGGCTTCTTGAAGATTCTTTTTAAAGGAGAAATGAAACCAATGAGAAATTAAACCAAAATCACCCTGGGTTGGGATGAGCACCACCACCCTCCACCCTGCACGGAAAAGTGGGTCACTGGTACCTCTCCACCTGCCTTCCTGCCACCTGCTTCTGTCATCACCCCCTCCTGATGGGAATCCAGTCTCTCACTTCCCTCAGCCTGACAGCCAGCAGAAGGACCTAAATTGGGATATTTTCCGCAGGCAGGTTGAGTAAGCACTGACTGAACTGACTGATAGAAATGCTTAAGCAGCTTTGCAGGAGGATTAAGCAGCTGCCTTTAATCTTGCCTGCTTCCAGGTGGCAGAGGGGGAGCAGGTTGCGGCGTGTGCCCAGGGCTGGGCTGCAGCCTCTGTGAGCATTCCCTCAATTTTCTTTGCAGCCTGGGAAGGCCAGGTTGGGAATGGAGAGAGATGTCAGCAAGAGCTAGAGCTGCTTCTCTTCCGGCGTTCTCAGAACCCACCTGATTCCTCTTCTTTTTTCCCCTCTCCTTTCTATTCGTCGAACTCCAATATTTCTATGTGGGAGAGGCTCTTTATAGTCACAGGAACATTCTGCATTTGTGGGCTATGTAATAAGAGATATACTCCATCAGAGGAGGATGTACATGGATTTACATCAAGGAAGCTCTTGGAGGGAAGTGGCTCTCCACCGTCTGCTGCTTTTTCACAGGTCATTGGGGTATGATCCGGGCCAAGAGCACCCTCTCTCCTGCCATCGGCCTGAGATTACCCAACACGCTGGTTTCTTAAAAGCATTGTAAAATGAGAGTCGACATGCTTACAAAATCTGGGATATGTTCCTTGCTGGGCACCCATATCTTCGATATTCTGCTAATATGCATTGAAGACTAAATAGTTGGCTCCTGAGTGGAATAATGAGTTCATCGTGAGATTGCTTAGTTCTATCGTCCTGAACAGGTAGAGAATATGAGTTTTGCAAAGTTGTCCTCAAATCCTACAGCTCTGCAAAGACTCTTGGAGGTAGGTTAGAATCAGGACTGGTTGAATGCCGCCATACCAAATTGTAGGTTTGGAGCATAAGGGATTCAGAGTTCTGTGGCTTTAACAAGAGATCAAGGCAGTGCTAAAGCGTGCATCATCTAC
Organism: Ochotona princeps; assembly: GCF_030435755.1. Taxonomy (NCBI): domain Eukaryota; kingdom Metazoa; phylum Chordata; class Mammalia; order Lagomorpha; family Ochotonidae; genus Ochotona; species Ochotona princeps. The sequence continues at coordinate 107,847,066 of NC_080835.1, read as the reverse complement.
AATTCATTTGCAGCTTCTCTCAGCTTGATGATTTAGAGTGGAGGTTTTTAGGTCAATATTCTCAGCACAACCCAGAACTAAGAGGAAAACAGTGAACCTTAATTGAAGAGATTGTTGAATTCTTACTTTCCCGTTTGCATATACTCTAAGTAGGCTTCTGAGTGTCTTCAAGTGTCAAATATCTTACCTAACCCTCTTTTTAGGATCCAACTGTTCTACTCCTTGTAGCATTGCTTCTATTCCTAAACATTTCTGATTTAAGCTGTTTTCTGACTTTTAAAAATATTATTTGATGGGGAGAGAGAGAAAGACATAAGGAGTTCCAATCCATTGATTCACTCCCCAAATGCCTGCAATAGCTAGAAATGGGGACGTTGAAGCTGGAGCCAGAAGCTCAACCCAGGTTTTCCAAGCACTTGTCAGGGGGCCAACTACCTGAGCTATAGCCTGCTGCCTCCCAGGGTCTGCAATGGCAGGAAGCTTTAATTGGAAGTTGGAGTCAGGAATGAAATCCAAACACAATGATACGGAATATAGATATCTTCAGCACAACATCGTCACTGGTGCACATGCCTGCATTTCTGCAGTCATGATGAGGGCCAGGAACAAATAAGGCTATGTCTCCTGGTTCAGCTGTATTGATGTGCTCATTTCACTCCACGCAGGAGATTTTCTCCCAGAGGTACTGATTCTTTTTCTGTATCCACATCCAGGCAGGTCTGAGTGCTGTGCCCCTGCCAGACTCAAGTTGTATCACTGCGCTAGTGTATTAATAATGCATTTGATTCATTACTACTGTACCCCAAGCAAAATGACCTTATGGCACATACATGACCCTTGAAGACCAGAAATGATTTCACATAAAACAGATGTGCTTATAAAATTAATTCATCTTTAGGGAATTAAGCAGAGTGAACATTTATTAAATGTTTAAAGAAATACTCTAAAACATTTATTAAATGTTTAAAAAAATACTCTAATACTGAGTTTTTTCCTCAATCTGACGCATGAGCAGCCTGGACTCACACTGGGCACTGTAGTGGTAGCTCTGCCAGAGGCGACACCATTCTCCCATCCCTGGCCACTCTGTCACCTCCTCTCTAATGCTCAGGCTTATGGTTGGTAACAGCCCATCTGAATAAACCATGAGTATACCATATGTCCTGTGCAGCCTGCACCCAGGTCTTGGAATACTGGTCCCTCCAAGGGGACACCTAGCCCCTCTACTGAGAGTTCCATCTGTTCCACCTCCTTCAACATCCTCCCCACCTCTGAGTTGACCCATTGTTCAGAAATGAGCTCTTATCCTCACCATTCCAATCAACCATAATGATCAACTATTGCCTGCATTGTCTGATAGTCACCACTGTCCTCATGGGTTGCTGGCTTTTATTAAATGACTTCTCAATATTTCCCTAAGCTTCCAGGATCTGAGAAATCCTTGGGGTTTGTGCCAGCTGTTGTTGCTGGGTTTGAATTGTGCCACTTACTGTCTTTGTAAATAAGGGAGAATCCCCAACTGTGCTTTCTTCCAAACAGATTTTTCACCACCAACAACACTGAAGATGATAGTTTTGGCAGCTGGAATGTTCTCAGTGCACATGTCATGCATGTTAGCAGCATTTTGCACTCACCAATCTCACTGGAAGGAGATTGAGAGGAAAGTGGCCTAACTCCTCCATACCCAACCCCCCTAATGTTGCTCCAAAACCACCTTCCTGCTGCAATGTGCCCCTCACAAGGACTTCCAGGGAATCCATTTACAATCACTTTCTTCTCTTCTGTCAATATTCCTTCAGAGGGTGGCCACTACCCCCTGCCTGCTTATTTCAATGGAGACTCTAATGGTAAATGAATGAAACACACTGAAACAAAAAAGACAGTCTTTGCTGGTAAAATATTTGAGAGGCAGCAGTAGATAAAGAGATGGAGAATGCCTGTCTGCTAGCTAGTGCTGGGAGCAGCCACATGTCTACAATGAGGCTGGACTGACGCCAAAGCCAAGATCAGGAGTACATTCTAGATTTCTCCTGTGCGTGATAGGAATCCAACTCATGAGCAGTTATTACTGCCTCCTAGGGTGTACACTAGCAGGAAGCTACAACCTGGAGCTAGAGTCAGGAATCCAACATGGGATGTGGCAACATTTTTGAGGAGTTATCAAAATCCCTACACAGTGACAATAAAACTCTCATTAGGTGCACATTTATCCTTTCTGGAGAGGAGATCTCATTTCTCCTGACTACAGAGCCATAAATTGGGCATAATGATAGAACCAATGGATTCAATGGCTCTGTGGATTTGGGGATTGGAAACCATCTAGTGCAGTTTAATGCAGCAAGCCGTATCTTGGAAAGTTGTAGGGAGAGTGACTGTGACATCTCATGAGGCAGAGACCTTCTGCTTGGAGAGCCATATGTAAACAAACCCCAAATCTTCAGTGTCCTGTCAGGAAGATTCTTCAAAGGCTTTCAGCACACCACAGGAACTTTCCCAGTACCCTACTTAGTGGCTAAAAACTGCTAAGTAGGGTTAGCCAGCATGCACCTGCAAGCTAGATTTTTCCCAAGCTTGCTTCATCCAGGAGCCACTCCCTGTGCTCAGGGCTGTGACAGAAGAACACCAGGGGCTGATTTCCCTTTATTTACTTTTAATTATACTTTTCCCGCGTGGCTTTGCCCTCCCGTGAGAGCAGCAGCACCCTGTTAATGGGATTACGTGGTCTGGATGCTGCCATGTACGTGTCAGCGGCTCCTCCTGTCTGAATTTCACCCAGATAATTGATTTTGGTCTGTTCCCTGACACTCGCCTTCATGGCACAGGGTGTGATTAGGGCCTTTGTTCTATTTTTGAGTGACAAAGCCTTTACAAGCTAGCCAAGCAAAGGCAATTGTTGCATCTCTCACTTTTCTTATTAACTAACAGAGAATTGCAGGCAGCTTGAAACCCGCTGAGAGAAATAATAACATAAGCGGCTGCTGGAGAGCAAAGTGGGTCTTTTCAACCACAACAGCCTGGTGGGATTAACAAGGGCCTCTCTTCTCACTCATCCCTGGACCCCCAGTGCTTGTCTGTCCACTTCTTCTCCCTGACACCTCTTTCTGCAATTGGGCATACCCACTCCATCCAACCTGGCACAGGAGTCTCCGGAGAAGAGGAGGCATGCAAGGTTCTGGGTTGCAACAGAATCCCCAAGTGGACAATGGGTGCACCCAAGCTTTAACATTCCCGGGATTAGAATTATCTGTCCTTATCAATGCTCTCTATGGATGTGCTTTTACATACATGTAGTGATGGTTCATTCTTTGTGATGAGAAGTTTCCTATCTGCATGCGAGAAAAAACATATGAACACTCAACATCTATCATAGAATTATGAACAAGAAAAAAAATGTGTGACTAGTGCAGGTGAGGCCCGCTGAGAGCTGTCTGCCATGATCACTTTCCCTCTTGGTGTATTCACTGTTCAGAATTTGTTGTCTGTCACTCCCAGACATTCACACACATTTCCATCACACGTGTGTATGCCTTAACAACATAAAGTATCAACATGTTTTAAATTCAGAGAAAGGTTGTTGTGCCACATATATCCTACAATCCATGACATGTTTTCGCTTGGTAAGGAGTTACAGCGCCATTGCTTTTGCTGTTGCACAGGACAGATTGCTGCGGTGACGAACCCCAGCAGTGTGCTCCCAGCCCATTTGCTGCAGTTGGGGGCCTGCTTACTTACTGCTCTTACAAACCTTGCTGCTGTGTATATGGATTGGCATGCCTATGCACACTTATAAGCTTTCCTTGGGTACAAGTCCAAACACACAAGTTATGGGCTGTAAGACTTATGTAGCTCCAACCCTAGTAGGTGATGTGAAAAAATACCTCCAAAGAGTTTTTGATCCAAGAACCTAAGAAAATGAAATACAGGGTCGTCAATCCCGTTCGACCTGACAACACAGGGCAATGGCATCTCTGGTTGGTTAGCTAGGATGGCAGCAGTGAAGGAGAAAGAAAAACCACTTTTCAGAGTTCCATTCTGGATCTTCTATCACTCAGCTATCAGAGTGAACAGGAAGCATTACTATCATCCTAATGGACCTGGGAACTCATCTTAGAGTGACCAGGTTTCCAATATCGGAGGCAATGGCAGGTGAGCCCCTCAGTCACTGACCTTTGCTTCCTTGTGTCCTAGGCAGGAGTCCTGCTCTATAGGGTATGTTCCTGTTCACTTCTCAGAGCTCCCAGCTACTGGCTGTCTCTCCTGCCTCCATGTGTGTCTCAGCAAATCAGGTGGTCACACTGGCAAACACTGGGCTTTGCCGTGAGAACCTAAAACATGTTTATTGGGAGTGGTGCTGTGATGAGGCAAGTTAAGTCTTCTGTGATGCCAGCATCCCATATTGCAGTGTCCTTCAAAAGCCCAGTTGCTCTACTTCCAGTTACTTACTTATTTGAAAAACAGAAGAAGAAGCAGAGACAAAAAGAGAGAAAAAGATCTTCCAACTGCTAGTTCCTGCCTCATGCCACAGTGGCTGTCACTGTGGGTCGGGTCTCTGACTTGGTGGTAAGAACTCAAGCACTTGAGTGCAACTAGGGCTAAAACCGAGGCATTCTTGTGTGGAGTGTGAGGGTCCCAGAAGGCATCTCAACACTACGTGGAATGTCTGCCTTGAGTCTACCTTTGGTTGTAGCCTCATTCTCACTAATTTTCTGATCATAATCAAGCCATTTCATCTTCAGATCCTGCTGATTTGTCTGAGAAATGGAAGCAGTGATACCTGCAGAAAGAAGGAAGGATTAAGAACGTAAATCAAAACAGAAGTCACAATACTGAGTGCTGTGAATGGCAGGAATGGCTTTAACTTTCACGCTGTGTTCTGCTATCCTGGTGAGAGGGGCCCCGGTGCCTTTTGGAGCAAGAAATTCTCCAAGGGAAAGTTGTGCCCCTTGCATTCAGTGGATTTCAGATCCCAGATTGGGAAGATGCTGGGCATTGTTACATCACCAACCAACACTTGTAAGTTCAGAAAGGAGGCTGGTTAGCTTTACAACACCTGTCAGTCCTCTTCCTCATACTAACGGACAGTCTTCCTTCCCTGTATGTGGCGGATTACTCTCAGGACCACCTGCAGATGCTCAAGCCCAAGAATACTCACATGATTTATACACAACAGCATAGGGTATTTCTTTATTTTTCAATTTTTAAAAAGATTTATTTTATTTTCATTTGAAAGGCAGTTACAGAGAGAAAAAGAAACAGAGAGGGGAAGAGATATTTCATCCATTGCTGCATTCCTCAAATGGCTGCAACAGCTAGAACTGAGCAAATCAGAAGCCAGTAGCTAGGAGCTTCTTCCAAGTCTCTCTTGTGAGTACAGGGGCCCAAGGCCTGGGCCATCCTCTACTGCTTCCCCTGGCCACAAGTAGGGAGCTGGATCGAAATTAGAATAGCCAGGACATAAACCAATACCCATATGGAACTTATACACAATCTTCCCTATGGTTTACATCATCTCCAGATAACTTCTGATACTCAATGTTATATAAATGAAGCGAGTGGCTGTTATACTGTGTTGTTGAGGATGTAGCAATGGGAAGAGTCTGTACTCATTCAGTGTAGACACAAGTTTGTTCACAAATTCTTTGGTTTGTGGATGTAGCTGTAGACATGAAGGCTGTATTTAACTTCCTGGGTGACAGAAGATTTAAATAAATATGTTGAGACCTTTGTCTGGACCTCTTCTTCACATTTATATATTTAAAAAAATAATAATAGTTGTTCAGCTATCTGAGAAAGAAACTATCTACTCCAATGGGATTTCTGTGACATCCAGGGCTGAATTAAACTAAAATTGGGAGCTTAGAACCCTACTCAAGTAAGAGACAGCAGTCCTATTACCTGATCCATCACTGCTGCTTCCCAGCAGAAGATGGGGTCGAGCTGGGGACCACACCCAGGCACTTTAAAATAGGTCATTGGCATTGAAACTGTCATCTTCATCATTAGGCTAAACACCTGCCCCCATGCAACATTATGTTGAGGAGATAGGGAAAACAATTTCTCCCTGTCTTAATGAAGATTTAGAAATATCCACATGCTCTAACAGATTGTTGAGGAGTGCAGGATAAAGGAAAATCAGAATACAATAGATGCTATAATGTGTGATACTTTGGTGCTCTTTGGACTTTTTGAAGTTCCCATTGCTTTGTCACCTATTCAATTAGCCCTTCAGCCTCTTCTCCTGTCTCCACTTCCCCACCTTTCCAAATTCTTCCTTCTCATCCTCTCCTGCTGTTTTCTTCTTGGTGAAGCCTCCTGCCACTTTCACAGATCTCTTCCTTGTCCTCAAGGATTCTCTGAGTAGCCTTCCATAATGAATGATTTTTGGAAGAAACAGACTGGTTTAAAAAGTGTTTTCCAAGCACCAATGTGTAACAATGTACGATAATAAAGCAGAATGACACTAAATGAATGATGGTGTAGGAAAAAAAAAACAAATTACTAACCTGTCAAATACTATTAAAAATCAAATCAGGAGGAAGAATGAGAAGATGTGTACAGAGTGAGCTTTTCTTCTTTTGTAAAGCAAATATCAGGCCTCATAACAGCTGGTTTCAGTATCTTGAATTTGTGCAACTGATAAAGGACGGCAGCTAGGAAGCTCTCCAGTGAGCCGTTTTTCATAGTGTCATTGTAATGTGTTACTTTTGTGTGGAGTTCAGACATGCTCTTATGGTAGAGGGAAGGGTTCATTGCCTTCCCACTGGCTTAATGATATTCCACAGGATAAGGCAGATAAGAAGGGAAATTATGAAAAATGAAAATGGGACTAGAGTGGAGGTAGATTTTCAATATTCAAGGACTGATCTTCTCCCCAAATAAGTCAGGCTATAGGAAGTTACACACGTAAGCAAATGGCTTGTCTCTGTGAGTAGAACAAAAAATCCTATACATTTGGGCAGACAGCAGTTGCTTCTTTCCCTCCCGTTTCTTTCCTTTTCATTGTTGACAGGAGCTAAATGAGTCTTTAATTCAATGGAATCGACTCCTCCATAGCAGCACCTAAAAATTAGTGCTAGGAATAACTAAGGAAGTCATGTTATCTCAGAGGTAAGGGACACTAATAATGACCATTTCAGGGCTCCTGAGGGTCCACAGAGTTCTTTAGCTACTTATGGAGGATTGCTTTCTTCTCTCACACTGACTTCCTGAGGAAAATCTGGAATCTCAAGGCATAGTAAAGCCCAAACCACTTACCACCTTGTGCCAATCATTACTTGGAATTCGTTGAAGTCTCTTGGTTTTGTGCTTCACTGGAAGGTCAAATGACTGCAACATTAGAAGTTACCGATTTAGCTCCTGTGGCCAGTAAGTGCTGTCATTGTTGTATGAAGGGTTAGGATGAGTATCTGATTAAATATCTAGGTCTTATTATCTGTAAACCATAGAAGAGTAGTTCTTCGATCTTATGCAATAGAATAGTCTCTAAAATTGTCCTCAGACTTTCTCTCTCTCTGCTTTTCAAATAAATATATTACTTTCTACAAAAAAAAAAAAAAAAAGGAGGGGGGAAGGGGTAGCAGCATTGTGTTGCAATAGGCTTAGTTACTGCTTAAAACATCCAGTATCCCCTATGAGCATTTGGTTGATTCCCAAGTACTCCACTTTCTTTTCCTTTTTTTTTTAAAGATTTATTTTATTTTTATTACAAAGTCAGATATACTGAGAGGAGGAGAGACAGAGAGAAAGTGGAACTGCCGGGACTAGAACCAGCAGCCATATGGGATCAAGGCGAGGACCTTAGCCACTAGGCCACGCTGCCGAACCCCCCCCCCCCCAAGTACTCCACTTTCAAACCAGTTCCCTGTTAAAGCAGCTGAGACAGAAGCATAGGACGGCACAAGTGTTTGGACCTCTGATGCCCGTATGGTGGACTCAGATGGAGTTCCTGTCTTCTGGCTTGAGCCTGGCCCAGTCCCAGTCATCGCAGCCATTGTGGCAGTGAACCAATCAACAGATGGAAGATCTCTTTTCTACAGTCTCTTCCTCCATCTCTGCAATGCTGCTCTTCAAATAAATGAATTAATATTTAAATAAAAGATTAAGTGCTCTTTTGGTCCTAGATAACAATACAGAAATGGAAATTATTATTAATTAATGTTATCACTTAGTTGAAAAGAGCATTTTCCTATCATGTTTATATACACATATATTTATGAGATTTCTATCTCTTCTGATGAACTCAGTGTGCATTGCTTGAAATCATATTAGTAAAAAGCTTCAGATTCAAGTAGTAATTGTGGTTGGATTACTTCAGCTGTAATTGAAAGGTTTCAATGGCTAATCCCAAATGAAAAAGGTTATTTTGCTGGCCTGTGCTTGCATTTAAAGTGTCCACATATAAGAGTTAAAGTCAGGGAGACATGAAAGCGTATCAAAGACTTACTGGTTTCTGTTTGTTCTCTGTGCAGTTCAGCCTGAGTGTGATTACAGTGTTAGTTGCATTTAAGTGCTTTGTTTTCCCCTGAGTTACAAACATCTCAGGGAGGAGGGAGGATAAGAGGATAAAGAGAATTGAAAAGAATTCTCAAACGGCATTGTGAAGCACATCAGCTGAGGAGTGACTTATAAATGAATCTCAGGGAGAGACATTTAATTTCCTTCCACAGGCGCTGGAGGCTGAACATAAGAACATACCAGGCATAACTGTACTTACTTGGAGAGCAGCAAATTTTGACAACTCCTTAGTGCAAGGGAGTAACTCAAATCATTTGGTAGTAATTATCCCTTCCATTCAGTCCACATGTTCTGTCCATTGTCCCCAAGGATTTCTGCACAATTCAATTCCACAAATATTTGTTGAGTTTCCACCAAATTCCAAACATGATGCTCGCTTGCGTGACATAAGGCTCATAGAATAGGTTGAAACCTTTGTTCTCCAAGTGGTCACAGTATGTGAAATGGACAGGAAAGATAAATGAATAGAAATTAATTAATATGGTGAATTCTGTAATAGTTGAAACTGTAAATCAGTAGGAGAGCAAGAAATCTGGGCCATCAATTGTGCTTGGACAGGCATGTAAATCAACCCAGAATATGTATTCATGCAAGTCCCCAGTCAATTCAAATGGCTAGTATAAGGATTCTAAAATTTGTGGACAAATGGTTTTGAAAGATACTGAGCATTTTTTGTGCGTGTGCTGAAGAGCCCATGTGTGCTTTGGTCATCTTCACTATGGAAGACATTAAGGCAGTCAAGTAATGGCTTGAATGATGCAAAATTATAAACAGAAGCAAGCTTAGTGACAAATGGACCACACTTGGGGTGTGGTCTTCTTCAGAGGTGTTTTTCTTCACCGGGTTATGGATTTAACTGCTTAGTAGGTACTTAACAAATTAGAAGAGGCAGAACATTCTTTAGCTAGAAGAAAACAATGTGCACAGCTCTAGTGCAGAAAGAAGCCAAGGTACTGAAGCTGAAGGAGACCTGCACAGTCATTGTACCAGAGCAAGAAGGAGCATGGGACGTGTTCTAAGGTGCCTAGTGCTTCTGAGTTGGGATGGCTTAGAGTCACAGACACATGTTGTCTCACGATTCAGGATGCTGGAAATATGAGACCCCGGTTCCGACCAGGCTGATTCCTTGACTCCTGCCCAGCGTCTAGTGTTGCTGTTGTTGGTATTTTGGCAACCTCAGCCTGTCAATGTAGCCTTCTGAACTCTGCCTTCACCTTCAAAATGCAGTGGGGTGGTGTTCAAGCCTCTCCATTTTATTACAACAATGGTCCCATCTAATTCAGGGTCTAGGCTAACACATTTTAACCACATTTAAGTTTCCTAGTTGGATCTGGAATACCTTATTTTTATATCAGATCACATCATTTATGTTGGTAGTTATAAGTGCAGCACATTAATTTTGGGGGGAGGGTGCTGAGGGACATATAACTCAATTCCTAATGGAATGAGATTAAACTAGAAACAAGGCTGTTACTTTTTTAACCTTTGGTTTCTTAAAGAGCTTGCTTGCCTCTTGAGGCAATGATATGGAGTGGTAGTAGGTCATGGTAAACCTTGCATTTCAAGAAGTTGTTTTTGTCTCCATCTTCTAGTATCCATCAGAGGGATGGATACAGACAAATCCAAGAGCGACTATTGCAGTCATGAGGTTAGCAATGATGCACCAAGGTGTGCCAGGATGGATGAGATAGAAATAGAGAGAACCTAATAGATGAGAGGGAGTTAAAAAGGTAAAAGCTTACCAGGGCCGGTTGATAAAATTAGGAAGTAAGATGACGACGTGGGAAGGATACCAATGGAATGGGAGTTGGTGCCATTTACTGATTCAGAGTCAGAATGGATGAAATACATCTTGAATTGGGTCCTGGCTATATGGATTTGGAAATACTTTTTCTTTTTTAAAACAGAAAAGTAAACATTTAATTCCAAAAAAGTAAAGGGTTTCTGCCTTTTACATTTTATATATATACACACACATTTATTAGTTAACAGTCTAATACACAATCATATGGATGTTTCCACTTGTAACTTTTACCTCTGCAGATTTCTAATATTGAAGTACCAATAGATGACACACAGAAGGGAGTTCACTTGATGGTCACTGCTCAGCCAGGCTGATGTAGGACCATGGTGGTTGGAGATGTGAGGGCCCATGGATAAGAATGTCCTGCTTGGGCCCGGTGCAGTGGCTTAGCAGCTAAAGTCCTTGCCTTGAATGTACCAGGATTCCATATGGGCACCGGTTCTAATCCCGGCAGCTCCACTTCCCATCCAGCTCCCTATTTGTGGCGTGGAAAGGCAGTCGAGGACAGCACAAAGCTTTGGGTACCTGCACCCGTGTGGGAGGCCTGGAGGAGGTTCCTGGCTCCTGGCTCCAGATGGGCACAGAACTGGTAGTTGTGGTCACTTGGGGAATGAATAAACGGATGGAAGATCTTGCTCTCTGACTCTCCTCCTCTCTGTTTATCTGACTTTGCAATAAAAATGAATAAATCTTTAAAAAAAAATGAATGTTCTCCTCCCAGAGCCTCTCCCTCCAACCCTGCAACAAAAACATGATGCCCTGTCCAATGAAGTACTTTCAGATGTCCTGAAGGAGATGCTGAGTTTGTTGTAGGGAAAACCCAGAGCTCATAAAACAGGTCAGTGGATTATTGTCCTGTATCTTAATTAATTCATGAATGAAACTTTGTGCATGGACACAGGATATTAGAGAAAAACTGGTATAAAGTAGAGGGGTCTAGGAATGAGTTTTGATAATCCCCAATCTTAAAGACGAAGCCAATAGGAGAGCGTGAAGAGAAATGATCCGAGGGGTAGGAGGAGGCAGATACACAAGTTGAAGGAAGTCGGGTACAGCTTGATGACATATCAAGCTAAGCCTCCACGTGTAGTGCTAGAATCCTATGGGATCCGATGGGCACCAGTTAAAGTCCCAACTGCTGGCTTCCAATATAGCTCCCTGTTGATGTGCCTGGAAAAGCAGCAAAAGCCAGTCCATTTTTGGGCCTCTGCAACCACATGAGAAACCTAGAGGAAGCTCCCAGTTCTTGGCCTTATCTTTGACCAATGTGGACATTTAGGGAGTAAGCCAGCCAATAGAAAATCTCTTGCTATCTTTACACAATTATTTTGGGATATTTGATATGAAAGAAGAGAAATGATGCTGAGAATGAAGAGAAGTAGGAATCCAAGGCAAACATCTGCAACATAGAGAGACTGAGCCCATTTCTGTGTTGTAGGAAACACCTACCTGCACAAAAAGATGGAAGAAAAGGATGAAATTCAGGCAAAACAATGAAAGGGATTATAGCTTAGTGGAGCAGCCAATTGTATACAGTATATAGGAATTGTATACAGTATATAGGAATGTGCATATTTCGAATATGAATGCAGTAGGATTTTCTGGTTACCACTGCTCTTTTCAAAAGGTGAAATTCTCATTCTCCCAAGACTAGTAGGCATTCTTAATATTTGTTCAATTCTACAAATTTTCTATTTCATTTAAAAATTTGACCAGTCTGATTTAATATTATAAATTCAATTTTATTCAAATCTTCTGCCCATGAATTTGGTTATAATTTAAATGTCTAAGGGTGTAGGAAGGGCTGTGGATGTATTTTGGTCATTCACTGTCCACTAGTCCCATTGTTCTTCAATGCGATGATGTTTACTCAAACAAGAAAAGAAGTGGAAAAAGTCAGCACAGAAAGAGTTGATTCCAGTGTAAGTTTTGGTTCTTAACATTTTTATTTCACTATGTGAGCAATATGACTAACTTCTTTATTTTTCTTTTTAAATTTATTGTATGATGCAGTTCCACAAGATTTGCGATTTCTCCATCCAAACCCTTCCCCCACTGATTTCCCCTATATTATGACAATAGTTTAGCCCTCCAAAAACAGTCATAAGTCCATCATTCTGTTATTTAAATGTATTCTGACATTGTTGGTATGGACAATGGCAGAATCCAGCATCCTATTGTCAAGATATATTTAATAATTTCATTGAGAGTCCATTTTTAATTTGGAAGTAGAGATGCATACTGCACTGGATCTTCACATCTTAATATGATAATCTCTGCAGTTCCTCTAGCTGACTGTATGTACATTATGCTTAGTGAAATAAATCAAACCTAATAGGACAAATAACATATGTTCTCTCTGATATAAGGAAAATTTGTGCAAAATACAGAATCAGTAGATATATAGGTAAGCATACATGTACATAGGTTGGCTTCTGATCCAGTTATTATTGTATGAGGAATCCAATAGGCCCAGGTGGCAGCACATCAAGCCCAAAGCACTCCTCCACTTCATCTTAGTTTCTAAGAACAGGGGATCACTTACTTTCTCAGCTGACCTTAAATTGGTGACAGTTTGCTGCAATTTTTAACCGTACAAATATTTTGCCTCAATGTGCTGAAATTCACAATTAGCCTTGGCTTCACTATCACCCGTTCTTGCTCCTTCCAGCCCTTTATTTATGAGTGGCTATATACAACTTAAAGGAACAGTTAGATCTCATACTTTACTATATCCCCCCCCCCAATTCCTTCCTAATACCCATCCTCTCCCTTCAATAATACAAATCAGGTCAGCAGGCTTGGCAGCAGAGTAGTAAGCAGGTGTCAGTTCTAAGACTCAATTAATTATTACAGGCAGTCACCAACTTTACTAAGAATTCTTGTACCAATCTCCTTCATCTCAGAAAGAAGGGTCAGGAAGGATTTTCCTTCTCTTCTTCACTGCCTCACAAATACTGCTTTCCTCACAAATGTGGCTTCATACATTTGTTTATCCTTAGTTACCCGGTCAAGACTACAGCATACACCTTCCAGTAAGAGCCCTGAAAAGGCTGTTGGAAGCATAACAACCATGTATGCTAAATGAGAATGTGAAATATTATTTAACAGCTGAAGAATCTAGAAAACCACTAAGGATTTACTTCACGTTTTATTCTATTTTATCACATGGCTGTAATAATAAGGAGTTTAGATAGAGGAGTGTATCTTGTTGGATTGTCAGGCAGTCACCACTGTGTGACAGTCTCCTATCCTACTTAGTCGCTCAGAGTTAAGCATGGATCAGACCTATGTTTGGATTCTCACCCAGTTCAAGAAGTCACGTTGAGGCAGATTGGTCATAGAGGACAAAGTAATCTGAGAAAACGAAAAGCTGGTAATTGGCCAGGAGCGCCATTAGATACAAATGACTTAGGAGAAAAACAAAAAAGCTGGAGATTAATTTTGGACAAAAAGCAAGATGATTAGTAGAAATAAGATATGTATGGACACAATGAGCCTCTACAGACCAAAATTTTGAGATTCAGATAAATGTATCTATGTAAAAGGTTGAGGATCAAGCAATCTTGACAGAGAAAAGAGAATGGGAAACCACTTTTGGGTTACACTCAATTCTGATTGTATTGTGGAGAAAGTAGGGTAGACGCGAAAAGGGGGAAGCCTGGGAGCTTAGGTAGGTTCATGGTTCCTGGGCTTCCGACTGCTATTGAAAACAGTCTGCTTATCAATTTATCCTTTGTGTGCCTATTTTCAAATGCCCATACTTCCTAATAGCCCTGAAACCACATCACTTCCCCCATATCACTGTCCACTACAGTGATTCTGCAGTATACGTCAAAACCAGTAACTCAGCTAAGAGTGTGAAAAGACATCTCTTTTCACAAGTGGTAGTCTTGAATTTCAAATCATGTGTAGCTTGGTAAATTACTGACATCTGCTGCCATTATTCAGTTTAGCTTGTCACATTCTAACAAAATGATCAAATTTTATGGCAATCATCTGCTGTAATTTTGGAGCCCATCTTTTTTCTCACCCTTAAAATTAAATCCATTTGTACCTTAAGGAGGCCTTGTTGTCACTAGGTGATCATCCTCCCTGGATCTCCTATTCCTGGAAGTATCACACAGACCTGCTTTCCTTTGGAAAACATTTCTATGTCTAATCCTTAATTTTCCAAATTTTCTTGGCAGAATTGCAAAACTGCTAGGCCTATGGTTCTGGAATTATACTGAATGGCTTCACATATCTAGCTCAACATATACACGTTTGACTTACCAGACTTAATTTACTCATTTTTAAGATGGGGAAAATAAAAACAACTACTGCATAAGACTGTTTAGGACTACATGAGATGATTCATGGAAAGTATTTATCATGATTTTATTCACAGTAAGAATTCAATAAAGTCAAATTTTATTATTATTTGTACTGTTACCTGTATTACCACCATGCTACCATCCTCACCACCATCATCATCTCCATCACCACAAACCATCATCATCATTAGCACCATTGCCGAAACACTGCTATTTGATTGTGATCACCGATTCTCTTTTCTCTCCTCATTTTCACAGCATCTTTCCGTAGAAGATCATTACATAGAACTTTCCCTTCTTGGCTTCTCCCCTGCATTTTGTGCTACTCGCTAACCTATTCTATTAAACTTTCAGAGTGTTGGAATATCTAAAACCCCTTTTACCTTTGAAGTTTTCATTCCATGGAATTGTTCATAAAAAATTTAAATCTTACATAAAAGTTCTTTTTATACTCATGACTTCCATCCTAAATACCTGTCTCTTTGCCACTCTCTTTTCCTCTCCCAAGCACACACACATCCCCTTCTACAGTTACATCCAAAGGGCCATTTACTTGAATCTCGATACCGTGGAAAGGATTTCCAGAGCAGTAACCCTCTGCATTATCTCAGAAAACGCGTTGTGCTATTTGGCACTCAACTTTTACACTAGCAATGGTAGCTTCCAGGATTATGAAGCTACCAGGATTTTACTTTTATATCTACATCTGTAAAAAAAAAAAAAAAATAACAAGCAAAACAGTTACTATGGCTTGTCACAAAGCATCGGAGGACAGCCACTACGGTCATGATGCCAGATTCCAAGCTCTGTCCGGAAATTGTGTGAGGCATTCTGGTCTTCATAGATGCAGAGAAGCGACATTGGTTCCTGTGTTTGTGTGAACCACACACTCCACTACACTGGACCATTAGTGAATGCTTGTGGAGATCCTCCGCCTTACCTAGATTCTTCCCCAGGTCTCCAGAAGTACAGGACTCTGGGTCAGCATGCAGGGTTCTGGATGCTATTCAAGCCTCTTCATATGTATGCAGACTTCC
This sequence comes from Ochotona princeps, assembly GCF_030435755.1. Classification (NCBI taxonomy): domain Eukaryota; kingdom Metazoa; phylum Chordata; class Mammalia; order Lagomorpha; family Ochotonidae; genus Ochotona; species Ochotona princeps. The sequence goes on along the minus strand of NC_080835.1, from coordinate 107,831,395 downwards.
TAGTACTTCAAAACTTGTGCACCTGGGAAAACACCTTAAATTCTAGAGAGCTTTCTGGAAATACATATATTATACCACGGTTAATGCCCAAGCTGCTCTACTTTTGATCCAGCTCCTTGTGCAAGGGAAGCAGCAAAAGCTGAACAAAGTGTTTGGGCCCCAGAAACTCCTGGACACCAATTTTAGTCTGTCCCAGCCATTGTGGTCTTTTCAGGAATGAACCAGTAGATAAAAGATCTCTCTCTCTCTCTTTCACATTCTCACTCTCTATGTCTCTCTCTTTGGAATAAATAAATAAATCCTAGAAAAGAGTTCCTTAATTATACATAAACTTGTAATGCATAAACTCATAACAAACTCCCAAGTTTATATATATATACACACACACACACAAAGCTGAGAATGAGAGTCTCAGAAAAAGCCAACACAAGTTAATTCATACAAAGAAAAAAATCTGTATGGAGATGGATGGACAAAAGGAAAACACTTTATTCCCAAACCTACTACAGCTCCCAAATCACCCATCAAAACAAGTCACACACTCCAACACAAATGGAAACACTCAGGTCAAATGCTGAGGGTTAGAGGAGAGAGAAGAAAAAGCAATGGACATATGTATGCACAATGCCTCCTCTTCTCACTCACCGACTCACAGTAATTTTTTGCTTGCTGACTCTGTCAGAGACTGAGAAACTGAATTCATACTCAACAGCCAGGGGACTGAGCATGTGATGTTTGGCAAAGCCATCATTACAAAGGATTCTCTCTTCTAAGAAAAAAAGAGAGAGAGAGAGAGAGGGATACCCTGAGGACGTTTTGACCTGTATATTTGTTCTTTGATGGTAAAAGGAACCATGATTCTATAGACTAACTAGCAGTAAAGAATTTACCACAAGCTTTATTGTTAATTCCAGTGCAGGACAAGTTTTGTTTTGGTAAATCCAAATCACCTATGAATATTCATCTTGACTTCAACCTCAGTTTAAAGATGGGCAGACAACTGCAGACTTACCCATAGCAGGATTTGACGTCAGGTTCTGTGTCCAACACTTACCAATATGCCGTGAGTTCTGATGAGTTACCAAGACTCATTAGGCTTCCTTGTCTCTAAAATGAGGAAAACACCTTCATGTTTTTAGCTAGGTGTGTATGCATATCTATATGTGAGCATACATACAATAACAGTCAGCTATGGGGCCAGCATCATAACATAGTGGGTTAAGCCTCTGCCTACCATTTCAGCAAGCTATATGGGCATTGGTTCAAATCCTGGTTGCTCCACTTCCATCCAGATCTGTGCTAATGTGCTGGAAAAGCATTGGAGGATGACCCAGTGCTGTACCTACATGGAAGACCTGGAAAAAACTCTAGGCTCCTGGCTTCAGATGGGCCCAGCTCCAGTTAATGTGGCCATTTGGAGAGTCAACAATGAATGGAAGATCTCTTTCTCTCTCCCTGTTCTCTCTCTGTAGAATCTGTCTTTCAAATAGAAATAAATACATCTTTTTTTAAAAGAAAAAATTCCAGCTAGATATAAGATACAAGTTATTATCAAAAAGTTCACACAAAAATGAATTAAAACACATTTATTTGTGCATCAACAAATTGAAATCTATGCAATTTTTTTCATAGCATGCATCATCTATGAAGTTTCTGAACATCACTTTTATGAGTAGATTTCAAAAAAGCATTGGATCAAAAAAATTATCTTTTTTGAAGTACTATTGTACATGAGAACACTTTAAAAACTAATTTCTATTCAAATGATAAACTATTCTTAAAATATAATTTAGCTTTCTCTCTTGTAAGGTATTTGTTATAATGAGATTTTTCCTTTAGTAATTATAGACTCATTTGCTATTGCTCATAGGATGAAGAAACTACTGATGAAACAGAAGGATTAGAGTAGTATTTTGTGCCCATACAATGGTTTTCCCCATGATAATACCTGGTTCAAAAAGTAGTAGGCTCACAACATTTATTCTGTTGGCTTTCTTTTGAATAAGAGTGTATAATATAATTCTTATCAACTCTATCATATTACGCCTGTTCTCATGTTTTGCTTGAATCTATTTCTTAATATTTGTATGGAAGAATTACAAAGCTATGGAAAGACGGTGGTTTTGTAATATCAGCAACCTGAGTTTGATCATTCATGCTGACATTTCTTAGCTATGTCAGTGCATCTCACTTTCTGTTGCTGTTATTGCTACCTAACGCTAACAGTTGTAACAATGAAGTACCGAGACAGGCTACTTACGAAAGTACAGGTGATTTATTAGGCTCACATTTTTGAAGGATAAAGTTCAAGTGGCTTGATGCAGGCTTTGGGAAAGGCCCCGTGATGCACAGTAATGGAGAAGCACTCATGTATAAAGGACTTGTGATGAAACAGAGAGTGGGTTGGACTTCAACTCAGACTTTTAATTTTTTTAAGATTTATTTATTTATATTGCAAAGTCAGATACAGAGAGAGGAGGAGAGACAGAGAGCAAGATCTTCTGTCTGATGATTCACTCCCAAGTGACCGCAACGGCCGGTGCTGTGCCAATCCAAAGTCAGGATCCAGGAATCTCCTCCAGGTCTCCCAGGCAGGTGCAGGGTCCCAAGGCTTTGGGCCATCCTCCAAAGGCTTTGGGCCATCCGTCCCAGGCCACAAGCAGGGAGCTTGGATGGGAAGTGGAGCTACCAGGATTAGAACCGGCACCCATATGGAATCCTGGCGCATTCAAGGCGAGGATGTTAGCCACTAGGCCACTGCACCGGGTCCAAACACAGACTTTATAATAACCTTCCAAGATACTGTGTCCTTGGTAGCCTAATGACCTCCTTCCCATACTGACACTCTAGGGATTAAACCTTGAACACACAGGCCTTTAGGAGATAACACACTAACAAGCAAACTACAGCATTTAACTGCATTCATTCCATCCCCCAACATCCTAAGAGCTTACCATCCTAGTAGTGCCTGCTTTTCAAGTGCAATGTGTCATGCAAAACTCAAAACAAAGTCCATGGCCTGGGAAACCCTGTAAAGATGAAGAAACCAAGTTACATCCTTTCAGGATAGAGTGATGGTACAGACACAGAGAATACTAAAAGGTGGAAATAAGGAATAATAAGGAGGAATAATTAGTTTAAAACATGAGCAAAATCCAGCAACCAATACATTAATTCCCAAAGCTCCAAATTCACATATTGCTCAAACTGTGGCAAAGCATGGGCTTGCAATGTTTGGTGTAGCCTGATCCTAGAACTTTGCTGGTTGCAGTTCATAGGTAAACGTGGTTCTCCAAGACTGGCATAGTGCTCTTCCTTCTTGCCATCTGCTGGATAACGCTGTTGTCACATCTGCACTAGGCATCACCCCACTTTCACCCGAAACAGTTTCCAACCTTGCAGAAAACCTGTCTACCCTTCCAGGCATTCTTGGCATCACTGTGGAAGCTGCCATTATCCCATTGTCCTTTCAATCTATTCACTTGCAAAAGCACCATCACATGCATTCTGAAGCCAAGCTCTGCTTCCAGTAGGAGTTGCACGTGGGCCCATGGGAACCCTGTTGCACCTGTGAAAGACTTCACTGTTTGAACTCTGAGAAATGAATATGTAGGTGGTCTTGGTCAAGCCCTACAAGGCTCCTTGGGTTTGCATGAAACAATTCTGCACTTCCATTCCTCTGGGTTTATGATGAAAAGAGCTGCCTTGAAGACATTAGAGCTGCCCTTGAGGTCTTTATCCATTGTTTTGCTGATGCATGCAGTTCACTTTAACCTGCATTACTCTTTTGCAAGTACTTTCTCCACGTCACCCTCCTCTCTTGAACCTGCTTGTTCTTTGCTCCTCTTCTGGTTCCACATATTTCTCCTCCCTTCTTTTTTGTTCTTTATCCTCAGTGTGAAACTTACTAAAAACAGCCAGCAACACCACCAAAGCACAGGCTGAGTGCTTTGCTCTTTTGAAATCTCCCCTACCAGATAAATGAGCTCATCATTTTTAAGTTCAGCTCCCTATGGAGTCTCAAGGCAAGGACATCATGCAGCTACAGTCTTTGTTGTGGTGTAACAAGGGTGGCTTTGAGTTAATTTCAATGAATTCACATTTCCATTTAAGATGTCAGCATGCTCTTTGCTGCCCATGCCTCCATCACCACTCTTGTCCCTTGAATTCTCATCAGAGATGCCCACAACGTACTGCTCACACCATTCTAGGCTTGCTCTAGTCTGTTCTGCCACACCCTTCCAAGCCTTTACAGTGAATCAGTTCCAATGGTGCTTCATCACCTACAGTTACTGTCACCACCCCATCGCTGGTTCCGATGTTCTGTATTAGCTCTTTATTTGAATAATGACATACATGAGACAAGCTACTTAGGGAGTGAAGAGAGACTTATTTAGCTCACAGCATGATTCAGACTTTGTCAAAAGTCGTGCGATATTCAGAAATGTCAAAGCACACGCAGAAGAATCACATGTTGGGCCAGTCAACACAGAGAAAGGCAAGTCACTAAAGGGGCTTCTGTGACCACCTTGATCTAAACAAGTCCCACTAGGCCCTATCTTTTAGATGGCTGCTCCCCATCCCAATAGTGCCATCCTATGGACCAAGCCTCTGACACATGGGTCTCAGGAAGACACTCATCTCCAAGCTCATACCCAAACCGCAGCAGGGTGACAACACACTGCAGGGCCTGTGCCAGGTGCTTCACACACCACCTTTGTCCATCCTTAATTATTAAAGTACAGAGAGGCTCATGCATGTCCCCTAAGGTCACACAGATAGTGAATGAGAGAAGCATGTTTGGCACCTAGATGATTTCAGAATCACACTCCTGATTGTAAGAGATCTTTAAAATATCTAGTGCCCCTTCAGCTATAATGTAAACCATTGCCACTGTGGTCACCAGCAACTGTCTCTGCCTGTAACAGTTGCCACATCGAGACAGTTGAGCTGGTGGCCTAGAAGCATGTCATGCTTTCCCCATGTTTCAGTTTTACAAAAGCTTCCACTTATTGCAGTTTACAGGTAAGAAAAATGAAAGTCAACACACTAACATAAAAGCTCACCAACCCCCAACAGCACATCAACAGTAAAATCAAGATGATAGCCCAGATTTGTTTATACCCAAAGTGCAGACTTTGGAAAGCGTAAAGTTCCTATCTTTGAGCATCGTGACTCATTTTCTAGTAAGCCGATTTGATTTGATATAGGTGCAGCAGTGAGAAAGAGGCAGGTGAGGACTATGGAAAGGAGCACCTGAGATAGGGGCTGAGTAAACAACATAACTGATACTCTGGAGAAAGAAAGAAAGGAAAAAGAGGACCATAGATGCGTAAGTGCACAGCCCAGGATAATAACAAAATATGCACTTCTGACAAGCAGTGGAGCAGGGAGCCAGGCCTTGAATTCACTTAGGTTAAACCAGCTTGGAAGACTCCAGAATTCTTAGCTTTGCACATGAATCAGAAGAAATTTCAATAGGACTGGATGAGACATCCTTCATGACTTGAGGCCTTTCAAGTAGTAGCATCTGGGGACAAAGAAGCACTGTTGGGTCTCAGTTAGTTCCCTTTCCCTCATCTTCCTCATTAGTGCCTGAATCCTAAAGAAAACGACTATGTCTTTTCTTCTTGAGGAGGTAGCATCACTGAGTAAGGTTCAGTGATGAAAGATAAGACAGTCCGGGCCCGGCGTGGTAGGCTAGCAACTGAAATCCTGACCTTCCATGTACCAGAATTCCACATGGGTGCCAGTTCTAATCCGAGCAGCACTGTTTCCCATCCAGCTCCCTGCCTGTGGCCTGGGAAAGCAGTCAAGGATGGCCAAAAGCCTTGGGACCCTAAACCCACGTAGGAGACCCGGAAGAGGCACTGGGTTCCTGGCTTTGGACCAGCTCAGCTCCAGCTGTTGCGACCATTTGGGGAGTGAATCATCGGGTGGAAGATCTTCCTCTCTGTCTCTCCTTCTGTTTATCTGACTTTGTAATAAAAATAAATCTTTGGAAAAAAAAGCTAAGACAGTCCAACATGCAATGACACAGACTGTACAAAAATGATAACTTCATTTTTATTCCCATAACAATTCAATTTCTGCCTTGAGACTCCATTTTACCCATCGTCACCACCTCCATCATCACCATCACTGTCACTTAATAAACTTTACAATATGTGTGTCAAACATCCTTGAAATATATGTGGGTATTTTTAAAGCTAATTGCATAAAAATGGAGTTAAGGGGTAAGTTTTATTTTGGTGCAGAACTATTTGTATGCATGCATAATCTTTATTACAATACACACTTTCTATAACATTGTTCGTTACTTGGATTTCAAACCTTGTTTTGCACCAAAATAAATATATACTTCATTTCCATGTTCTATGGACTTTTAAAAGCACGTATTTTTTGTATATAATTTATTTTTGTCTATAACAGCCTAGTAGGATAATTAACACTAGTACCTTACAAATGAGGAATCTGACACAAAGAGATTGTGTCACTACACATTGGTCACATAAATGCTTGATACTAGAGCCAGGATACAAACCTAGGCATTTTTACTCTGTAGCCTATGATTTAAGTCACCTGATTATATTATTCTCCTTTGTACATGTGGCCAAAAATAATTGCTTCTTTCATATCTAATGGTAAGATGGAATTACTCTTCATCATTGGTGGGCATTGGGTAACTAAAGCACTCTGAGAAAAGTCACAGCCATTGTAAGCTTGATCATTATTTCACCTAACAAATTCCTTTGTCGTGCTTCTTACATGGTCAATATTGCTCTCAACAGGGAGGAATCCAACAGTAAACAGGTCTACAGAAATCCTTCTCCTTAGGGGGCTCACAGGCAGGAAGGCAGGTGCTCTGTGAGTTAGGGCATGATAGACAGGTGTGCATTGTTTTAGACTCTAAAGCTTATTCATTGAAGAGCTGGAGGCATTTCTTTGAAGATTTTAGTGCAAAGTTTAATGCACAAGTCCAGTGATCATAAAGACTGTCAGATGTATATATATGTGTATGCGTGTGTGCACATATGATGCAGCCGATGTGTCCTATCTGTCCTATAAGAGTTCTTCAAGAGTTGTGAGAAAAATGGACTAACTGATGTTTACTTTGGTGCAAAAAATTGAAAACAATACATAGATTTTTTATAATACACATTTTCTGGAACTCTTTGATTTCTCCTTATATGCATGGATTTCATTTTTCTTAACCTTAATTAGATAAAAATTTACTTTTTAATTCCACTCTGCTTGAAGTTTTTCAAGTACTTTCATATTATATTTCAGCAAAACTTTTTTGAAAAGTAATTAAGATGCTTACCACTTCCCATGTTCTTGTTGCTTCTTTATTCCTCAAGATTTCTCATGGGATTTTAATTCTGTGAGGTTACCAAGATACTATTCAGGACAAAATCCTTGCTTTTACATGTTATAAATATCTGTGAAGTCTTCCTAAGTTGAGAGTGAATTTACTGATTTGTTAAGGAAATCATCATTTTTGTATGCCATTGAGCAGCACAATACTTACAGCAGAGTGTGCAATACTGTGTGTGAGAATGAAGGGATGAATTAATGTACCTCATACTGATTAGTTTGTTGAGTATCTCTACTAGGATGTAATGTTTCTGAACCCACATATGGCATTCAATCTGACATGCAATGTTTTTCCAGTGACTGTGTTCTCCACAGTGGGATCTTCTCTGCATGCTGAGCGTTGGTTAGACCTTCCCCGCCTGAGCTGCTGCTAGAGTCTGTTACCCAGTAGGAGATACATGCTTTAAATATCCAAAAAAAGTTGTCATTCCTTGGAGGATTATTAATTACTGGTTTACTAATTACTCTGAAACTATTTTCTTAAAAAAAAGTCTGTGCACTTGTTTGAACAAATTCCTGCTTAAGTGAGTAATTAGTTGGATCAAATTATTGGCTAAATTAAGAAATTCTTTAATGGGCATTATTTAGGTTTCAGTTTGGTTTTGCTAATGGTGATGCATAACAAATTCATTGTGTGATTAGTAATTAATTAGCAATGAATCTGTCATTCATAATGGGATCTTTTACAAAACATAGGAAAAGCCTCTTGGAGGCCTGAGGAAAATGTGACTACTTCCAACACAGAAGCTAAGAAATGCTTTGTGTTTAAACATTAGATTACTGACAAGACTCAAAATGGAAGTGTCAAGGTATAGAAGAAAGTGCATGCATCATAGCATGGGATGATCCTCATGGGGAGGAATAGACAGTTTTTTAGTCACACAATGAAGACCAGTAAAAGAGGGGCAGGACCTTGGAATAGGTATTAAGATGCTGGCTGGGGCAACCATGTCCTATATCAGAGCATCTGGATCCTTTTTCAATTTTGTTTATAATGCTTACATAGTTGATATGAGTGGGAAGGATCGGGGGTCAGGGAAAAGTGAGTGTGATCGTTGTTTCCAAGTTTTCCATTTATTCTGAATGTATCTAGGGGAAAGGAGAAGACAAGAGAAGACACACCCAGCCTCCCAACTGCTGCAGTACCTGGGAATGGGGAAAGACCACCCAGTATTGACCCAGGGTCCTGATGTGACATACAGCGTCTGGATCCTTGTGTAGCTCCAACACTTGACTCCAGATTCTTGCCAATCATTTTGATGAGAGCTTAAATAGCTGGCTGCCTGCGACCAAGGTGAGAGGCCTGGATGGAGTTTCAAGATCCCAGCTACATCCCACCAACCATTGGCAGCATCCGGAGAGTGAACCAAAATGAGAGCTTTGTCTCTGGGTGTCATTCTCGTGTGTGTGTGTGTGTGTGTGTGTGTGTGTGTGTGTGTGCTGTGGGAAAGGGGGTGAAGTGAATTAAAAATAAAAAAACCAAGATAGTTATCAGCCACGTCATAGAGAAACATTAGTTTATCCTTGATGCAAAATCAATCGAAAGTCGCCTGCTCTGACATGTTTCCTCTGACCCACATCTCTCAGATAATTAGTTATATTGGGTTTTTCTAACACACATCCTAAAGCAGCTATCTCACCACGATGTAGATATTCACTGAAAGATGGATCTGCTCACAGGATTTTTTTTGAAATTGCTTTGACAACTTTTATATAGTTGATTAGCACTCAAAGGGTTAAGGGCTACAGGAAAGTGGGTAAGACTATTATTTCCACACTATTATTATTTTTTGTGTATCTGGGGTAAAGATGGAGATAAACGGAGAAGCCGCACCTAGCCTCCCACCCATTCCAGGTCCCCGAGGTGGGGCATGCTCTGAGGGTCCTGTTCAAGAGGTTTTGCTAATTCAAAAGTTCCAAATTGCTGCCAATCTTGTCATTCCAAGAATGATGAAATTGCTGCAGAATCTACTGGTTGACATAGTCCACGTTAGAGTCTCTGCTAGTCCCAGATTTTCACTCCAAACACATGGCTGGGATAGTTGATTGATTTGTTCTGTCCTCCATCCTCTGTTGTGGTACCAGGTGTCCTATGCAGCTTCTGATGGACTGCCATATCTTCCATGTTCCATGTTCTGCTGGGTGTACTGTCCACTGCTCCGTCTGAGCCTCTGAGGTGGCTCAGCTTTGACACTTTCACTCCATGATCAGAGCATGGAACCTGGGAACCTGCACTTCTTTTCATGGTTAGGGTTCTGAGTCCGGCCATTTGATTGGGGAGATCCCCAAAGAAACTTTGTTTGAGGTGATCCCAGATCTGATTCTTGTGTGTGCTTGCCCGTACAGGGTCTGACACAGTCCATCGCCCCAGTCAGCTGGTGGTTGCAATTGCTGGGTCAGTTCTATTTCCAGCCCTGTCTTCTACATTAACCAATGAGTGTTGCAGTCCAGCCTGATTCTGCTCAGCACACACTTGGCCCTCACACAAACCAGTGGGAGCTGCAGCCTAGTCAGTGACCCACATAATAACCCCCCCAGGCCTGCCCCCTGCCTGGTTCCCATGCTTTCCAGTGTGTACAGCAGATTAGTCCAGTCTGTCCCACATCCTGTTCTGCTCTCCCACATGTCAATGGGCATTGAAGCCTAGTTCAACCCAACCAGGCCCATTATCCAGCCCACGCATATACTGGTGGATGCTGTTCTGTCCAGCCAGATCTGCCCTAGTCCTGGTTTTCATGGTCTCTGGTGAGAGTGATAACCCAAGAGGGAGGTACCCACTATTTCCCTCCTGGGCTCACTCCCAGATCTCATACTTTCCAGGTGGTACTGTAGTTTAACTTGACAGAATTAGTCCCCAGTGCCAGCATCTGCCAGCTGATGCTGCAGCAAAGCCCAACCAACCCTCACCCATTCTGATCTATATTTGCACCAGTAGGGACAGTCAACCAAGCCTGGTTCTTCCCTGATCTAGTTCACAAGAGGCCCAAAGGCACTGTAGCCCTGCCTGGTCTGGTCTGACCCCATCCCAACTTACATTCTCCAGTGGGAGCAGTGTTCCAGCAGGGGGGTCCTCCACATTCCCCCTACCAGCTTTACCCTCTCCCTCCCTGGCTCCTATGTGTGCTGGTTGGGCACTGAGGCCCAGTCTGGTATGGCCCCCCTCACCTCGACATTTTGCCAGTGGGTTCTGTAGCCTGTACTGGCCTGGCCCATCCGCAATTCCAACTGATGGTGGGGAGGGTTACAGTCTAGCCTAGCCCAGCAGGCACCCAATCCCAGCCGTAATGTGTACTGGTATGTGCTGCAACCAAACCGGCCTGACCCACACTGTTCTGGTGCTCAAATTGGCCAGTGGGTGATGTGAACTGGTTTAGCCTGATCTGCCCCCAAACTTTGCCAAATGTGTGCTGGTGGATACCTTTCCCTGGCCTGGTCTGGGCTGCTCCCTACTATGGTTCTTTCACTCACCTGAAGGGACTGTGTCTTGCCAGAGGAGTTGCACAGGCTCCTCCATCAGAACTTCTCTCAATGGCAGATCTCATGCATAGCAGTGAGTCCATGAGCCAGCCCTACTTAGTCCACATTCTGTCCTAGCAGAAACAATAGCCTTTCCTTACTGGCCTTCAAAGCATTCTGGTTCTTACTGTTGCATGTTCCAGCCCAGCCAAGGCTCGTCCATACCCAGACACAGCTCACACATGACTCAGTAGGGGCAAGACCTAGCCTAGTCCATCCTACATCTACCCTGGTCCTCCAGAACACCAGATGGTGCTAGAGTCTAGCCAGGCTTGGTGCGTCCAATCCCAGTCCACACTTGTGCCAAGGGAGACTGCGGCCATATCCAGACCAGAACGCAGCCCCCACTCCAGCCCCCACATTCATCAGAGAGAACCCCAACCCAGTTAGGGTGTCCTCTTAGCTCCCTAACTGGGCTTGTTCATAGCCATAGATCATGCACATGCCAGTGGTTGCTCTGACCCAGCTTGGCATAGGCCCTCGCCTATCTTGGCCTCTGCCTTAGAAACTGTGGCCTAGCATCCCTGGCTTATGCAGACCAGCAGGCATAAAAAATAGCTCAGCATGACCTGTGCTCAATCTTGATTTCTATTCTTGCGTGTGAGCTAAGGTTTGTTCAGCCCTGTCCGGTCCACCCCCTTTCATAACCAACCCACACATTAGCCAGCCATTGGAGCTACTTTGCCCAGCTTGCCCCACTCCTAGGCCTGGAACATGTAATTATCAGTGTTAGAGTTGTAACATACTAGTGGAGTTTCCCAAGTTCCCTCATTTGACCCATTCCCACACCCAGTTCTCATACATGCCAGTGGGTGTTAGGCCAGTGCCAAGCATAGTCTGGCCTTACATTTTGGCTTTGTATAAGCTGGTGAATATTGCAGTCCGGCCCACCCCACACCCTGTTTTAGGATGTACATTCAGGTGCTGCTGCCTTGACCAACCCAGACTGTTACTGGGTCCTTTACCTGTGAGTGATGGCAGGTTCCATGGTTACACCTAGCTCAGTCCATCACCACCCCAACTCTTGAATTACAGCAGGACTACTATTTCCACAGGGTTTGGCCCACACATCGCCCACAGAATCTACCCTCGGAAATGGTTCTTTTGTATGCTGGTTAGTGGCATGGCTCTTCCTAATGTGACCCATTCCCTGATCCAACATTCTGTCAGGTACTAGAATCTGGTCCTGCTAGATAAGCCACCAGCCTTAGCTTTCGTATGGACTGGTGTTTGGTGGTCAGCATTGTTCAATGATAACAAGTGCTACACAGGACTCAGAAATAGGCTGGTATTTCAGTCTGACCCATACAGATCATCTGGTCTCTCTCCTCAAAACCACCAGGTCTCAGTCTCCTCACTTACCTTCAAGGGAAAGTTACTCTGTTGTTGGGAGCCCTTCAGGATTGATTTGTAACCCACAGCACAGTGAGTTCAACATGGACGTACTTAGGCAGCAATGACATACCCTAAAAATCCCAGAGCTCCCCGCTGGGCATTGTTGCAATGGCTGGAGCCAGGGCCCCAAGCATGGAGTCCAACCTGGCCTGGAACCTCCCAGCAGCCAACTTACATGATTGTCTTTTCATCTAAGAATGTAGCCTTCACATTGAACTGTGAATCAGTACAGCATGAATGAGTTATTAGTGAGGATATTCACAACCCATTGGGTCCTCACTCAGACTTCTTACACTGTGTCATGGTTAACATAAAACAAATGAAATAGATCATGCTGAAGCAGTGATAATTCTCTATTACATTTGCCCTAATCCTCAGATTCGAGGCCTTCTTAGAAAGAAAATACTCAGCTACAGGTTTCTAAACTCATCCTAATTCCTGGATGAAAAAAAAAAGGAATTACTGTACATTGGAGAGCTACGTATGTGTTACAGGAGACCCATCATCATTAACTGCTGTGATGTAAGACTCTGTGCGCCAAAGTGACTGCCAGTTTCTCACTGGTAGGCGTGATTCTTGTTGGTGCTGCTACTGACATTGGAACACATGTTCTAACTGGAGAGGACTTTAACTGCATCAACTAGAAAGCAGTTGTGTATAATACTGGATTTTATATTAAACAAAAATAAATTTTCTCTAATACACATTTTCAGACAGGTTGTCCTAATATATTAACTTCTGTCTGTGTTTTGAATAGTCAATTTCACGGTGAAATGAGTTCTTAATAATATATTTACCACCCGGGAGAAATCTCCCAGCCATCTGGAAAGGAGAGGGGATTTAGTGCCTCCAAACAGAGATTGGATTTTTTATTGTTATTTATTTATTTATTTTTATTCCAGTAAAAAGTGGGAAGGAGACTTGGTTACGGCACTGCCACTGCCAGAAGTGGTGAGCAGCACACAGAACTGTGAACATTCCCAGTAACCATCAAACCAGGAAGTCAGGGTGCTGTAAGGATCAAGAGACTGGCCATTGGGCATGTCAACATGTCTTACGCTGTATTACACACTCTTAGGAAGCACACAAATAGTAAAATAGTGTCCTCTCTCTCACTTGTACTTTGCATTCTTTGGGGGCAGCAGAAACTAGGTCGCAGCAACAACTTTAGATGGAAAATAGTGGATCCAGAGCTTTATTTTTTTATTATTTGCTACAAATCCCTCTCGAACAGGTTTAAATGGAAATCAGTAAGTCTAGCTTTCAGTGTTGTGCGTTTGGAGGTAGCAAGAGTACTTATTTCAATGCTAATGCTAATGTTTCTATGTGAAAGAAGTGGAAAATATTGAACGGAGGAAAACTGAACAATATATGGTTTAAGTTAGACAAACTCAGGTGTGCATTCCAGTATGTCTATGTCCAGATTTACATAATAGGAGAGATTGAATTTGAATATACAAAACAAGAAAGGGTTTATTATAAAGTTTTGAATGAAATTCTCAAAAACATAAAAACAATCCATTACTTGTTTATTCAGCAAATATATACTGGGTGCCTATTTTGTTTCAGGTATTCTGTGGCATGCTTTGTGTACATCTATGCATAGAGCAAAATTTCCTGACCCACTTAAGTTTAGACTCTCAAAAGGGAATGGACTAGTAAGTGATGAACATAATGGATAACTAAGCCATATTGAATTTGTGGCACTAAATGCATGAGGAGAAGAAAGGCAGAAATGTTAAGGAATTGGTAGTTTTCAGAATGAGGCAGGTTGCAATTTTAAGAAGGCTTTCAAGGTAGGTGTCGTGTAAGTTCCCATTTAAGAAAACATTTGAAAAAGATGTGTAAGTAAAACCCAGTGAGCAGAGAGGAAGGAACAGTGCAAGAGAGAAATCAGGCCGTGCCTAAGTACTGCTGGACAGGTCGACCTGTCCACTGGGCAGAAATGCAGCCCTTGTGGTTGGAACAAAGTCAGAGAAATGGGTATGTGCAGGAGCTAAGAGAACACAGACTGCAAGAAGCAAGCATGGCTATGTCTTTGAAGGCATCCCAAGTGGGCAGCCATTTACTCTGAAAGAGAGGAATTGACTCAGAAGGACAATAGCATTTAACCTAATCTAAAAAGAACCTGAGTTCTTGGGTTGACAGGTTTAAATCAGTGTGACAAATGTCATTGCAGGGAGAAAAGTAAGGAAACTATTGTAATCACCATGACGAGGTGCTGATGACCCCTGCCAAGATGGTGACAATAAAGCCATGGAGAAGGACTTCTTTGGACATGTGCCCCAAGTAGACACATCCTTTCTCAAAGGACTCAATGTAGAACAGCAGAGAAAGGAAAGGCACAAATTTGCAAAGCTATCCGCTCTGCTCAAAGTGGAAGCACCGACTGGCATTCATTGGGCTGATGACGGCTGGGAGTGGGATGAGTTTGGGGGGTCAAGGCTGAAGACACTGTGCTTTTTGAAAATTATTTATTTTTATTGGAAATACAGATTTATAGAGATAAGGAGAGCAGAAAGAAAGATATTCGGTCTACTGCTTCACTCCCCAAGTAGCCACAGAGGTTAGAGATGAGCTGATCGGAAGCCAGTATTGTGGGGTGTGAGTAAGATTAAGGAAGACAGGTCCAGAGTGCATTAAGCAGTCTTTACTAGCCAAGTTTGATGATAACAGGGCCCACTAGAAATTACCAAATAACAAGACCATGTGACAATCAAGACTTTATCAAAACCCTGAGAGGAACAATGGTTGTTAGACTGAAGTCCATCCTTTAAGCTGAAGACCTATATTTCAGCGTCCCTAGCAACGTAAATTATACTAACAGACATGCAGCAAATAACCTGGACACACTCACAGAGCTGCAATTTACCTATTATTCACTTCTCTGTCCACGGTCCATTATTGCTAGGCCTTACCTCTCCAAGAACTCTTGAAAGTACACAAATTAGAAATGCAAAGCATCTTAGCATTAACATCTTTACTCTCCCACCCAAACAGTGAACAGAAGGCAAAGAATATAGATATACAGGGGCCATATTCAGGGCTCTCTGTCCTCAGAGTTCATCTATGAGAAGCCAGAGAGCAAATAGGTACTGGGGAGGCCAAGAATCGAAGTGCCAGAGCAATGGAAGCAGATGATTAAGAGAGGAATCTCCTCCCTATCATGGGCCTTTATAGGGCCTTGTGAGGGGAGTGCTTATGCAACAACACAATATTGCCCCCTCTCAGGTTCCAGTTGATGATAGATGGGCAGGAGGGACCACCCAGGTAGAGGGTGGGGTGGGGAAGTGGCTTCCAAGCTCATGATCCTGACAGCTGCCTATTCCACAAAACGGGAACCAGGAGCCTCTTTCAGGTTTCCCTTGCAGGTGCAGGGTCCCAAGGACCTGGGCCTTCCTCTATTGCTTTTTCAAGCCACCAGCAGGGAGAGAGATGGGAAGTGGAGCAGACGGGATGTGAATTAACAGCCCTATTGGATGCCAGCATGTGAAAGGCAAGGATTTAGCCACTGAGCCATCACATTTGACCCAAAGAGGAGGTTGTGCTTTGTGTGTCTCTCAGACACAGTGAGGTCAAACAGCAGGAAATTGTGCCAGGAATATTTGCAATTTTGGAATTATTGCAGATAGATGAGATCAAATAGTACTCTGAACGAAGTGAATGAGAATAGGAAAAGCAAGTGGGAGGCTCTTCTGAGTCAGCTCTTAAGTTGTACTCTACACAGCGATTGGTGAGGAAATGATACACACACAGGGAGCCTGTAAAGGAACAACAGTAAGGAAGAGCATGGCATCTCAGGAGCTGTATGAAGAGGGGGATGCAGGGAGATGGGAGGATGTGAGGGGTAAAGCTCCTGATAGGTCAAGCACAAGAGGGCCTGAGTTTCAATTGCTAGGTTTGAAGTAAGGGGGGATTTCACTCTTAAAATTATGTTTAGATGTCAAATGACAGCAAAAGCCTGTTGGAAGAGAATTTGGGAGTTTGGAGAGGCGAGCAGAAAGTTTTGTGGTTGTTTTATCCTACAAGAATAGCAAAGAATAGATAGCAAGGTTTTGTTTTTATTTTAAAGAAGGGATTTTCATTATAAGAGAATAGACAGCATGTTGTTAGGTGATGAAAATGATTCAGAAGAGAGGGGAAAAGTGGACCTTGAGACAAATGGTGAGAATTTCTTCCATCAGTGTCCTACCTGGTTCATTGAATAGAGCTTGCTGGCTGAAGATACGGGTGCAAGTCCAGAAAAATGCCCTTTTGTTCACTTGGGTATTCTTAGTGAAGTAGGAAATGAGGTCATTAGTCAAAAGCAAGAATGATGGAGGGAGTGTTAAAGGTGGAAGCAGAGAGAAGGAGGTGTGGACTGATTGAAACATTGTCTGGGGAAGAAGGAGAGGAAATGAACAAAATGGATAATACAATTGTACATCAGTACAAAGTCCTCTGGAGAGTTTTGGTGATTCATTTAAATTGAGACCATTCAACTGATGGCCAGTTAAACAGAGGAAGCACGTTTTGAGACATCTTACAGGTCATACCCCATTCCTGGATCTGGGGCTATAAAAATGACTGGGACTCGGTTGCTTTGCTCCAGGAACTCCCAGTCCTGCAATGAGAGAGGCTGAGATATGAGATCAATAACACTAATAAATAGTAATAATTCTGTAATTGGGTTATATTTATTGTTTGGGGAAGTACTGCCAAGTGTTGTTGCCAAAGAAGGCAACACAGCAAGCTGGGGATGTGTTTCTTGTCTAAATCACAATGTGGTCCTCCATCATGACCTGCCACTGACTCAACACATCCTACATGTCCAGCGCTGTGCTAGGTGTTAGTGCCACCAGGGCAAATTAGACTCCTCATGTTCAAAGAACTAGGTATGTGAAGTGTACTCTTAGCAGCACATGGCAATCACTTAGGTACTTTTAACAACCCAGATACAAAGATCATACTGAGTGCCAGTAAATCAGAATTGTTTACAGTCCCTAGGGTTTTCAACGTGGCATCAGGAAGGGGGTTGCTGAGGTAGGGGGAAAGATAGATAAGAAAACAGAAGATGGAGATCTCGGTAGGGGAGCACAAGTTGCTAGGAAAGATCAATAAGGATTGCCATCTCAGGTAAGACAAACTGACATTTGACAGTGTCCCAGAGGAAGACACTCCTGAGTGGAGTAAAGAATGCCTGAGGGTCATCCTTGGACAGCATTAGGAACCAGAGTGGCTGAGTCCCAAGGGTCAGAGAGCAGGACCCATGCAGAAATCTGTGTGATTCACCAGGACCACAGTCCAGACATACAGTGGAAGGAAAGGGGCAAGAGATGCCTAGTGATTATTTAGCAGCAGCAGTACTGGGAGGGACAAGCACTTGTCCCCACATTCCTAAAGAACCTCTACTGAGAGACACAACCAGGAAAACTTACGTATCTTGCCAAACTGTGTTGGTTGAGCTTGTAGAGCATGGGTAAGTGGCACCTGGGCTGGGTTTCAGCAGGGTCAGAGTTGGGAGCGGGAACTGGCAGCCCTGAGCATAAGCCTTTTGAGATCTCAGGGCAGAAACTAGTGAGCTGCAATTGAACAGGACTACGCCAAGTTTCCTCAGGCAGTAAGAGTGCAGGAGTAGTCCATGCTGGTCTTGTCTTTGGAAGGAAAAGTTCTGTGACATCAACATCTATGTATGTAATATGTCATGTTCCATGCAGTCTGCTTTGTCAGTCTTTGTACGATGTTTCAACTTGTGTTTTGTTTTTCACAATTTACTGTTGAAGAAAACACTGTGTGGTTAAGTAGAGTACCAAGGGGCTGAAGTGTCCTATGAAATGTCCTGCCCTCAATTCCGTTGACTCCCAGAAATGTCTGAAAGATAAACACTACCATCCACCAATATGTCGTAGCTACTCACAGGGGAGGAAAAAGTTGGGGACACCTGACTTTAA
This sequence comes from Ochotona princeps, assembly GCF_030435755.1. Classification (NCBI taxonomy): domain Eukaryota; kingdom Metazoa; phylum Chordata; class Mammalia; order Lagomorpha; family Ochotonidae; genus Ochotona; species Ochotona princeps. The sequence goes on along the minus strand of NC_080835.1, from coordinate 107,813,177 downwards.
AAAAAAAAGTCATTGCCACTAAATTAGACTCATGAAGTGTATCAGATATCCATTAGGAACCTTTGCATACATTTTCAGCAGAAGACATTACAGTAACAACAACTTTAATATGAGTATTCCAAGTACATGGGGGAACTTGATGGATAATAAAATATTACTGATTACTCAATTTTTTTATATCATTTTTTTTTGTTCAAACTTACTTTGGACTCTGTCATGAGAGAAACACACCCAACACAAAATGAATGCCCAGGTTATTCTCTTAATCCATTCTTTTTGTCCCTTTCTTATTTCCCCCAGAGATAGCTGTAATTGTGAATTTCTTTTACTTTTTCTTTCCTGATGCAATTGTGTGTATGTAAACAAAATAGAATATTGCCTTCCATGACTTTAAAGTCTTATATAAATTATTGCAAACCTGTTATAACCTTGGGTTATTTGAAGCTGTTTATGTGACTTCACATGCCTAAGACTTGATTGATTACACACATACACAAATCATTGTTTGCTTTTAATTGTAGCATAGCCTTGCATTTTCTGAACCTACCACAGTCTGACTCTATTATTCTGAAGCGATAGTGTTTTTCCCACATTACAAACAATGCTGCAGTAAACATCCTTTGTGGTTCCTTGTGCCCATGTAAAAGAGACATTTGAAAAATGTTTAAATATGACTCAATTGCCCAATAAAATAGTTTGCCAATTTTTAATTTCAGTAAAGCGCATGAGAATAGGCAATTTAATGAGCCTATACAGACATCTTACTATTTTAATTTGTATCTTCCTGATTACTGGTTTGGTTAGAATCTTTTCACATACTTACTGGCTATTTTGTTTTCCTCCTAGCGAATGGTCCAATTTCGTGTTTGTTTCTTTTTCCATTCTTGGTTGATGGGTGATATGTTTATTTTGCTTTTTTCATACTTTGGATATTGATTCTTTGCTAGTTATATGCATTGCAGTTATAAACATCTTCCTCTAGTCTTTATGTTTTCATTTATTATGTATATATATACACACACATATATACATATATACACATATATACAAACATATACACATATATAATATACACATATACATATATACAAACATATGCAGATGTATATAATATACACATATACATATATACAAACATATACACACATATAATACATGTATATAGGTAAAATCCTGTAAGATAAATGTGTGTATATAGATAAATAGATAAATACAAGATCCTGTTATTATAATTACCTAAATTAGTTTTCCTTCATGGTTGTGTGTGTACGTATTCATTTTCTACATGAAGGACATAAAAACCCACTGCATATTCACAGTCTAAAATGTGTTGCTTTACATATTTAGCATTTTCCTTAGTGACGTTGTTTATGTGTGACGTAAAACTTAGGTTCCACTCCCTTTTATTGATTCTCCAAAAATCTTCCAGGTCTTTTCTCCCCTAAATCTACTTTGGATGATGTCATTCTCTTTAGGGATTTTTCATCTTCCTTTTCCACTTGTCTATTCTTGGCCTCATAGCATAATATCTTAATCACTGTTGCTCTGAAACAAATCTTGCTATCTAGTAGAATGAGTCTTTTCATCTTGTTCTTCAAATTCATTCTTAGTTATTCGTGACCCTTTGTTCATCTTTGTAAGATTAATATCCAGTATTGTGCAGATTTCTCTTGGGGTTTTCACCGGAGTTGTATTAAATAAAATTTATAGAATAATTTTGTTTGAATTGGCAAATTTATTATATTGTTTTCTACTCGTGAATGTGTTCTATGTTTCCCATTTGTTTAGTTCTCATTTTTGACTTTCAATAAAAATTTGTAATTTTGCTGTAAATCTCTTACACATATTGTACAGTTATTCTCACATGCCCTATTTTTGTTGCCACTGTAAATTCTGTCACTTTTAATTAATTTTTTGTTTGTGTGCAGCTAGTGTTTAAAATGTAATTAACATGCTGTTTTATATTCAGCGACTTCTCTAAACTTACATATCAATTACAGTTCATCTTTTTGTTCATGTGGATTTTTTACACAGATCATCACATCACTGAAGAGTGTGTTGCTCTCTTTTCTAATGCTTATCTTTATTTCTTTGTCTTGCTTCCTGTGCTGACAGAGATCTACACAACCCCTTGGAACTGAATTCCTGAGAATCAGCACCTTTCCCTTGCTCCTGACTTGAAGTGCTTGCTTCTAGTGCAGCTATCATTAAATGGGATGTCTGGGGTGGATCTTTGGTAAATGCCCTTACTGAAGTTGAGCAGGTCTCCTGTATCTATAGGTTCCTTGGGATTTCTACCACAAATGTGTCAACTGTTATTAGCAAACACTATGTGCCCTAACAAGAAAATGTGTGCTATTTCTTTTTGGTGCTTCCCTTCACATAGACCAACCATTTCAGTTTCAGTGGATAAACTTACTCATTTCACCAAAAACTCCCAAACAGATGCTTGGTAGACTTGTCTCTGTGTTCTAGCACTGGGGTGAGTATTATGTCTGATACGGTCGGGCAGCTACTTCTTCACTGATAGTTCCCCATGCTACTCTGCAAAATGCAGTGGAAGGGCCAGTACTTGGGCATCAGCAGGGAACATGTCAGAAAATCAGGGTCGTGGGCTCCTTCAGGCCCAAATGAGTGGATGTTAAAGGGGCTCTGAGCATTTCAGGATGACAGAAGCCAGACACCAACGGCCAGCATCTTCACATCATCCAGTGCTTTCAATACACTACTAACATTAGCCCACCTTTGCATGCCTGTAATGAAATAGTTTTGTCCTGAAGAAAATAAATATATTCTTAGACATTAAGAAAAAAACCAAAACTTTGATTTGAAAACACTCAGTGTTTTCTCTGCTTATCTGTGGCACGGACTAACTTTTCTATTCCCATTCAGAATCAAGACTTTCCCAGCTCAGGAAATGATTTGAGGAGTGTTACCTTTGAGTATTCTCTCAGAAACATCCCATTTAACTTTTCAGTTATGTATGTCTTGCGTTGTTAGAACTTATCCTTAATTCTTCTTTACATGATGATAGTTATTAGGTTTTTCAACTGCCAATAACATTCTATTTTAAAGATCAAATCTGTAATTTCATTTTATCTGCTTTTATTCAGGTTTTTTCTTCAATTTTACCAGAAAAAAATAATTTTGGTAAAATTGAAAACTTTTCCCAGTAAAATTGAAAAGGGACTTAAGGAGTTTTTGTCAGTCTTTTCAGAGACCTTTTCTCAACTGTTGTTAATCCTATGGATTTATATTTTCCTGTTTCAGTAGTTTTTCCCCCTATTTAAAGCTTCTGTTATTTTATGTGTATATTGGATTTACTCCATTGTTGGTCTCTAACCATGTGACTGAATGATTAGTTCATCATTTATTCTTTTTAAAGTAATTTTTACCAGGACTTGCTTTCTTCATTTCCTTCTTCTTCTTCCTCTCTGCCCCCACCCCTTCTAAACTATTTCAAAGGCAGAGAATCAGCAGAGAGAGAATAAGAGAATAGGAAAGGGGGGAGGGATTGACCGGGGAGAGAAACTAGGGGTGGAGGGAAGAGAGAAAACTGACTCACTGAATCACTCTCAAAATGGATACACTAGCAGGTCTGGACCAGTCCAAAGGTAGGATACAGGAGTTCTACCTGGTTCTTCCACATCGGTGGCAGAGGCCGAACATTTGAACCTTGTTCACTGCTTTCTCAGGTACTGTAATAGGAAGATGCATCAAGGGCAGAGCGACTAGAATTCTAACCAACTCTTCAATATGGGATTGCAATTGGTGACTTAATTCACTGTGCCAGAAAGTGAGATTGAATTCTTGTCTTTGGCTTGACCCACTCTGGCTATTGCAGGCAATGCGAACTGAATCAGAAGGTGGAAGATGGTTCTGATAGATAAATCTCTCTCTCTCTCTCTCTCTCCACCTTTAAAATAAAGTTAATGAAATAAATAGGTACATATTATCTTGACTTATAACGTGGTAATGTCCTCATTATAAGTCAAAAATGCCATCAGTTAAGATTAAAATTAATACACACAACCTACCGAATCTCATGGCTTAGCTGCACGTGTACTAAAGAGGATGGGCAGCTTCCTTCCTTGACTGTGGGACTGATTAGCAACCGTGGTGGCCAGGGCCTAGCATTACAAGAGAATACCATACTGCAAAGTGTTAGCCCAGGAAAAGATTCAAAAATCAAAGTTTGAAGTCAGGTTTGTTCCTACTTAAATGCATCTCTTTCGTACCATTATACATGGAAACATAAACTGAACCATTTTAAATGAGGCGTTTTCTATGTTTACACACACACTGCGTTCTCTAATTTCTTCATCACCTGCTGTGGATGTCCGGCATGAGGCTCTAACAGGCTAGGGGACAAATAAGAAGCAAGGAGATGGGAAGTCTGAAGAAGCAACAGGACTAGCCGGACCTCTCACTGTGGGAGTGAACCTGGAGGTTGGCTTGGGGCCGAGTGACAGAAATGTAGCTACTTGGAGGAAGGCAAAAGATTGGAGCATAATAAGGAAAAGCCATATTGCTGAGTTGGAGCAACAAGGAATTGGATGGTTTAGCAAAACCTCTCATTGGGAAGGGGCTAGAGAAATAGTGCTGAGATGGATATGAAAGTAATAATGTGAGAACTTGACGATGAAGTGAGGACTAAGATTTCCGGTTCTATGCTTGCAAACTTAATTTTAACTTTATATCTTCCATTTAGTCGTAGGGATCATAGTTTCCTTTCCTATAAGATAAGAATAACTGCAATACTATGTTGAATTATGATGAAAATTAAATTAAAAAGTGTTCAGACTAGTATCTGAATTGTAGCTATTACTTCATTGCAAACCCAATGAATTATATGTTATATATTTAAATGTTGATAACACTGTTAATATGACTATCTACAACAACTGCTAGTAACAGTAAAGCAAATTAATAAATAAAATAGTAGAAAACAAAGAAATGGAATTCTAAGAAACTTTTGCTCTCAGCCCTTCAGAGCCCTTCAGGAGGTTGTGGCTGCTTGTTGTTGTTGTTTTAAAACAGATTGAATAAAGAGGAAAGGTGCAACTTTGTCAGCAGTAGAATAGCCATTTTTTTTTTTTTGCTTCCAATGCACATGAAGGGGGTGTTGCTTGCCAGGTTGCTGCTGTCACAGCCAGCCCTCCAACTTTCCCCCAACCAGGGACACAAGTTGAGGTACCCTCATGGGGTTCCTTAAAAGGAATAACTACACAGCTGTTGGGGTGGTTTTGGGGTTTGTGTATTTTTTTTTGTAAAGCACTACTATGCCTGTCAAAATGTTGTTTAAAAACAAACCCTATTTTTGTACATGACTCACCTTTTTTCTGTCTGAGGTTGTGCCCGTCACGATAGGTGGCCGTGCTGAACGCCGTCCTGCCCTCTGTGCACCTGCCGGGTCGGCACTGTCATGATGCCCACTTTTATACCCGTAGCTTTCCTCACGGCTTCCCGAGCAGGCGGACTTTGTTCTCCCGGCGTTGAGGCGGTGCGGGTATTTATATGACTGTTCTGTCAGTTGTGATCTGACGCTGAATTCAGGTTCTTTGCAAGACTTGTGTGGTGTGTGTGTTGGTTTTGTTTTTTTAAGTTTTAATGTAAAGAAACTTGTCAGCAAAAAAAAATATATATATATATACTACCCTCTACTCCCCCATTTTCTTGGGCATTAACCTCACTTCACCAATCAGTCACGAGTTTACCAACAATTTTTTGCCTTTACAATTGATCAGCAGTCACATCTCAGAGCTCAGCACTGGCAAAAGGCTTGGGATAAGACACGGAAACCTTGTATGAGTGAGTTCTATGTTGTTAGGAAAGTCCCATGGTTTCTGTATCAACCCTCTGTGTCATCCTTCAAGTGCTAGCAGCAAATCCAGGCTGACCTCCACTCACTGCATTTTAGTTCGGCTAATGAGACTTCAAATTATTTTGAACAATGGCTTCCACTTGCATTGCCTTTTCACTCAGCAGGTGATGTTTTTCTAATCTCATCACTATATTCCTCTCTTACACATGAGGATTTTGCTGTTTTGTGTGCAACTTATGACCTTCCACCAAAGGTCCTTCCTCTGTTGGCTTTCACAGGGAGATATCACACTTAGTGGACAAGTGCATCCAAACTGCTGTTTCTTTTTAAAAGCATATGGTTCATCTACTCCATGGAATATTACTCAGCTATTAAAAAACAAAATGCAGTTCTTTGTGGCCAAATGGGCCAAACTGGAAACCATAATGCTAAGGGAAATGAGCCAATCCCAAAAGGTCAGATACCACATGTTTGCGTTAATTTAAGAGGATATGATGTTATGTAAAACATGTTATTTTATGTTATATTATGTTATATGTTGTGTATAAACTAAAACTGAATTGACAATGAGGTGATCACAGAAGATGGTTAAGAAATTGCAATTGTTTTTAACATACTGGTTACTCAATACTATGACTATTAGTTACACAACAAAGTTAATTGTTGCTGAGGGTATGTTGGAGCCTTTAATTGATTGGGTTGATAATCTGATGGTTCTGCCCTCGGACTGGACAGGGTCTCCCCAGGAAGCTGAGGAACTAGATTAGACTATAAGATGTTGGACTCTATGTTTAGTTTATGCTTGCAAAGAGGGACTCTCAACTGTACTTGATCAGTGGATATGCAACAAGGTGGAACATTCCACACGGGGGGAGGGATGGGGTGATTCCCAGTCCCAATGAAACTGTATCACATAATACAATGTAATCAATGAATAAAATAAATAAATAAAAAAACATATGTTATAAATTGCATTTTGATGATGTTTACATAGTTGATTAGGGTGGGAAAGGTCAAGGATAGGGGAAAATAGATGTGACCATTGTTTCCAAATTTTCTTTTTCTTCCTTTGTCTGTGTGAAGGGGGAAAATTGGTGTGTGTGTTGGGGGGGGGGCAGTGAACTGCACACAGCCTCCCAGCCTCCTTTGTACTGGGATGGGGAGTGGCCGCCCAATATCATCCCAGGGACTCTGATGTGCAGCACGTTCAGAGGTTCAGAGCTCAAGTGTTTTGATAATTCTGAAATGCTGTTAAACTCAACAATCCAAGGATGAGGAACTCCTTCCAAGGTCCATTGGCTGAAGTAGTCCACCTTAGAGTCCCCATTCACCCAGATGTTTGATGCCAATGCTTGGCTGGGGAAGTTGACCAACTTGTTCTGTCCTCCTTCCTCTGCACTGGTACCAGTTGTCCTCTGTAGGTTCCAATAGACTGCCATATCCTCCATGTGCATCTGGGCATGCCGTTCACTGCTCCATCTAAGCCATTGAGGAAACACAGTTTTGACACATGCATTGTATGGTCAGACCACAGATCTTGAGATTCTCTCCATGGTTGGAGTTCTGAGTTCAGTGTTACAGTTGGAGGGTTCCCCAAAGAAACCTCATCTGAAGTGATCCTAGACCTGACTTGTATGTGCTTGTCAATTTGGGTTGCAACTCAGTTTGTCACCCACAACAGCCTATGCCCACACTGGTAGTGGCAATTGATGGGTCAGTTCTGTCTCCAGAATAGGTACTGCAGTCTAGCCCAACCCTGCCTAACACATCTCAACCTTCACATACACCAGCGGGAACTGCAGCTTAGTCACAGCAAACCCAATTACTTCCAACAGGTCTGCCCCCAACCCTGGTTCCTGTGCTTGCCAATACGTGTAGCAGACTGGTCCAGTCAATCCCAGATCCCATTCAGCTCTTGTACACATCAATGACTGCTGAAGCCTAGCTCAACCCATCCAACCCCACTATCCAACCCATACTCACATAGGTGAGTGCCACCACCTATCTCGCCAGGCCCATCCTCACACTGGTTCTCATGCTCACCAGTGGGAGTTGTAACCCATTAGAATGGTGCTCAGTTTCCCTACTGGACCCACTCACAGTGCCAGATCTTGTACTCTCCAGGTGGTTCTGCAGTCTAGTTTGTCAGGATTTGTCCCCAGTCCCAACACTTGCCAGCTTATACTGCAGCAAAGCCCAACCAATCATACTTAATCTGGCTCATCCATACACCAGTGCATACAGTCAGTTAGCCCAGCCTGGCTCTCCCCATAACCCAGTTCACATTCAGGTCAACAGGTGATGTGGCCCTAATTGGCTTGGTCTGCGCCCAGTCCCAGTTCATGCTAACCAGTGGAAGGGAACAGTGGTCCAGCAGGGGAGTCCCTGAAAGCCACCCACCCCCTCAACGAGGTTTGCACCCCCCATCCTGGTCTTGCCTGTGCTCAGTCAGGCATGGCCTGGGTCACCTTGGCATTTATTGGTGGGTGTTATAGCCTGGCCCAGCTCGGGTTGCCCCAGTTCCAGCTTATGCTGGTAGATGCTATAGCCTAGCTCAACCCAGGCAGCCCCCAGCCCCAGTCATAATGTGAACTGGTTGATGTCGCAGCCTTACCCAACATGCGCTGCTCTCCGTCTTGGTTCTCAGATCTAACTGTGGGTGCTATGAACTCTGGCCTTTCCCCAGATCTGAGCCACACATATGCTGGCAGATACCATAAACTGGCCTGGTCTAGGCTGCTCCCAGCCCTAATACTTAAAGATTGTGTTCTGACAAAGAAGATCCCCAAGCACTTCTATCAGGTTTCCTTCCCCTGGCAGATAGCACATCCAGGCTGACTTAGCCTGCCTCCTGTTCTGGCAGAAACAGAAGCCCTGCCCTACCAATTTATACCCATTCTGGATATTATTATTGGGTGTAACAGCCCAGCCACAACTGGTCCATGCTCCAATACAACTCTTGCATGGCTCAGTGGGAGCAGAGATCTAGCCCAGACCATCCTACACCCACACTGACTCTCATGAGCACCAGTGGATTCTGGAGTCAAGCGCAGCCTAGCACACCCCAGATCCTGTCCATACTCATGCTGAGGGTCCCTGAAGCCTATCCTATCCCAGACCTCCACCTCCATTCTGTCTCTTGCACTCACCAGTGGGAACCACCACCCAGCAGGGGCATCCCCTTAGCTCCCCAACAAGGCAAGTTCCCAGCCACAGATTTTGCACGTACCAGTGGTTCATCTGACCCAACTCAGCATAGTCTGTCCCTTGCTTGGCCTTTGTCATTAGATGCTGCATCCTGACCTGTCCGGGCTACCCCTAGTCCCAATTCTTGCTGGTGGGTGCTGCAACCCAACCGTACCCAGTCTGTTCCTATCTCTGGCTTATGCAAACTGGTAGATGTAACAGCCTCGCCTGGCATGACCCCACACTTTAGACTGACTTCTGTACATGCCAGTGAGCTAAGGTTCGTCTGACCCTGCCTAGTCCACCCCCTACAGAACCAATCCACACACTTGCTGATGGGTAGAGCTACCTTGCCAGGCCTGATCAACACTCAGGTCTGAATCACATGTTCACCAACAGGAACTATAGCCCACCAGTGAAGTTTCCCAAGTTCTCCCAACAGGCTCACTCTGAACCCAGGTCACATTTGCCATCAAATGCTAAGCCCCAACCTAGTGTAGCCTATCCCCTCTGTTCAAGCATTTATATGAGCTGGTGGATGTTGTGGCCCAGCCATTCCTACACCCCATTCCTGGATGCACCTGCAGGTACTACTGCCTGGAACAGCCCAGACTAGTCCCAATTCCAGTATCCACGAGTGTCAGAGAGTTTCTTGGTCATGTCTAGCTCAGCCTGTCACTACCCTTGGCTCTACCTAAATAAACCAGCAGAAATTGCAGTTCTACATGGGTGGGTCCACATATCCTCCACAGATTTTTCCACCAAACCTGGTTCTCTCTTGTGCTGGTCAGTGTCATGGCCCAGTCTGACATTAGCTGGGCCTTGTTCCAAGTCTCAATGGCAAGTAATATGTTCTAGTTTTGCCAAGTGGGCCCCCAGTCCTAGTTTTAGTATTTAGTGTACACTGGTGAGTGATGGTCAGCGGTGGCCAATGTTAACTAGCCCAGCTGAGGTCTCCCTGTGGGCTGGTGCATCAGTCTGCCCCATAAATGTCCTTCTGTTCCTCCCACCCCCCCATCAAACTGCTTCGTCTCAGCCACCTCCCTTATCTGCAAGTACAATGGCCTTATTGATGGACATCCCTCAGAAGTCATTCCTCACATACAACACACTCCTCAGCAGTCCTCCTTCCCACACACCCCCATGCCCTTCCCCCTAATCAATCTATGGTCCCTGAAACCAGGAGCAGATGGGTTCCCCAGCCTTTCCTTCATAAGCTCAATCTTCCAGTGGTGTGCTGGCCCATAGCTCTGTCTGCCCACCAGGATCCCAAGCTCTTGACACTTGCATGTCCCAGGACCTTACTCATTTATACACTCAAAACCCAGGCCCAGTCAAAGCTCCCCAAGCCTTGTCCACCACCACACCAGGACTGCCTGCCATCCTAGGGTTCTCCTTTCCCCTCCCTCCTCCCAAACCCACCAGGGACCAAGGACATGGGGAAATCCCCACAGTCAGTCTACCCTGACTGATCAGAAGCCCCCAGGTCCTTGCTCACCCCTGCCAGCTCCGTTTTTCAGGCCATCTGCAAGCCTGCTCCCTCAGGCTCCCACAGGCCTGCTGTCCTCCTATGTGCACACAGAATGGTGGTGGCCCCTAAACTGCTGTTTCTAATAGGGACACCTCACTTGTCATACTGCTTCTAACTCTGCAACCACACTGCTTACCTGTCTCATGATTCAGAATATCAGATACACCTCCAGTATCCAGATAACACCCTCAGTATAAAAGGCAGCCACCCTTTTGTTAGGAAATCAACAGGGTCATGGTTGATTCCTATTTATGGAAATTAATAAATACAGTGATTGAAGCTCTTTATCATATAAGTTTGCCAAGTAACGGCAAAAGAATATCAGAAAAAGAATTCCTGACTAATTAGATGTTCCCTGCGCCAACAGAAAATCTGTGGTGTTGAGTTATCCAAGTAGCAAAATAAACTCTCACCTGGATATTGGCCTGTTGCCTCTCACACTGTAATTTGTGTTATCTGTTTTGTAGAAATAGCCCCAATATGACTGGTATGGTTTGTTTGCCCCAAGTGTTCATGACCTGGGAGCTTAATCCTCATTGCATTCAATCGTGTAGGAAAGTGGTTGCAACATTAAGAGGTGTAGTTTAATGGAAAATAATTAGTACATTGAAGGTGCTATCCTCAGAAAGAATTGATATAATTCTCATGGGATTCTGCAAGAGAGTTGGCCTAGAAGAAGAAGCTTGGCCCCTTCTCAGTCTTGCTTTGGCTCCCTGTATTAGCATGTCATGTCTCAGCCACACACTCCTAGGGTGATGCCATCTGTCAGTGAGGGATACAGCAGGAATGTCTTGCTGGGCCCAGTACCTTGTTATTTGGACTTTCAGTCTCCAAAACTGTGAGTTAAGTAGGCCTCTTTCCTTCTTAGGGGTCTAGCCCCAGTATTTTGTTATAGGAACAGAAACAGATACGTTGATGATTATCTACAATGAACTGTTTAATACCATTCCTTGGAATTGTCTTTCATATCCCCCAGGGACTATTCTGCCAAGCTCTGTGACAGATGAGTGAGACACAGATCCATTTTCAGGAGTAGAATTTAGGCAGAAATGCAGACATATGGACACACGTTATTGATGTCAAAAAGTCCCTGCTTATCTGGCACCAAAAGTACTGAGCTAAACTGTGAGAATCAGAGGCTTATTGCACAGTCTAATACTCTATCGAAGTCCCAGTGAATGCATAGCCTTTATAGAGTGAATGTGGAGATGCAGATTAGGAAAGGGATAAAAAAAATCTAGGTAAGTGGATGATCCAGAACAAAGGCATATATTTTAAGAAGTTTCTTGTTGCCCATGGAACCAGGGGAAGTCAATGTTGCTGGGACCTAAGTGGAATGAGACAGAGATGGAAAGCAAAGCAGGAGTCAGGCCCATATGTCTTTTCACAATGCTGATATGTTTGAGTGTTACCATGTGGATGACAGAAAGACCTGAGTGTTTTGTTGTTGTTTGGTTGGTTGGCTTGGTATTCGAGCAAAGACAGATGAATTGGCAAATTTGTATGTTCCAGCAGCTTTGCCATAATTTTAACAAGAGAATGCCAGTTAATAAAAAGCATTAGGAGAAACTGATCTGCAGCACTATATCTATAATAGCACAAGCCACAATAGTAAAGATGTGGAGACAGATATTTTAAAAATGGAATTCATGAAATTCCATAACTTGCATCAAAATGGTCCCAACTAGAAAATACTATACATATGTTCTGTCTATTATAGGCAACATTCATGCAAAATACAAGACAAATGAATATGTAGGTAAACATTTATACACATATATTCTCATAGATGAGCTGTAAGGTGAAGACTAGCACACCAGAAACTGAAGATAATGTTGCAGTATGCAACTCTACCCCCTAATAAAAGGCCTTTACCCAATGAAACTACTAAAAATACTTTGACAATATGTTAGATTGCTATAATTCTCTATACCTACAATCCATGATACACTTAAATAGCGGAACATTGGACTTGTGACTGTTGCTAGATATTATAATAACATGGAAAATATAATTAAGGGGGAAACTGGGGGAGGGGAGTGAGAGATAAGGGGGAATCCCTATACCTATAAACCATATCATGAAAAATAATAATTCTGTAATACTGCATAGCTCTACTGAACATTCAGTATAGTGCCTGTCTTTTACTGTATTAAGTGCCTACTATTACCCAACAAATTACCATAAAGCTCATTAGCTCAATATTCAGATATTTATTTCTCACAGTTGCTTTAGGTCAGGAGCATGGCCATGTTTTTGTTATATCTTCTGGCTCTGGATTTCATATAGGCTAAAATCAAGATGCCCACTTGTGCTGTAACTCTTGTTTATCTCTGCTTGTGGTGGATCCACTTCCAAGCTCACTCCTGTGGTTGTTGGAGGTTCAGATCCTCCTGGGATGCTGCCCCCAGACTGCTCTTAGGGCCAAGCCCCTTCTACCTCTCCGGAAGACATGACAGTTTCCTCCATCAATAGGAGCATCAAGGTCAGCAAGAGAGAAGACATGAGTCAGATAGTACTGATCTAGAAAGGGATGGCATCTCAACATTTTCTTGTATTCTAATTGTCAGAAGCAAGACATGAGGATGGATCTCATATGGAAGGAGAGGGATTTACACATACACTTAACACGGGATGGGGAAAGGGATCCATGGGTACCACCTTGAAACCTGCCTACCATGCAAGGCAGATGTTCATTACGTGTTTATAGCATACATGTTACTTATTTTATTCTTTTGCGGTAGAGTGTGATGAGTATCATTTAGATGTGTTGTATCTGTGGATGGAATTTTGTTGAGAAGTTTACAACTTCAGGCGTAAGATTAATAAAAATAAGTTAAAACACCCTAAGTTTGCCTTATTTTTGTTCCTTATTACCATTCAAAGTCTCTTTTCTCCATGCAGGCCTAACTTGTACCCTTGCTTTGTACTTTGGCTAAAGAGTTTGACAAGTATAGATGAAGACTTGGGATCTCCAAATGGTGTTTGCTTGATTGTTCTTATTTAAAAAGTTGATCCCTTTCTCTTTTCATTTGATAAGGTTAAGCTGTAGCCATTTGGAACCCTTTTAATTTACATGAAAGTTGCTTTCCTGATGATGTGGTAATATCAATGGTAATATAGCCTTCAGCTGCCTGCGAGGCCATGGGGAAGGTCACAGTGGATGTTATTACAGAGAACACCTGCCATGAAACATTCATGATTTCACAATTCTTATGTCCTGTTGGCCTCCTCTTACAGGCTTCTTGAGGAGACCTAATTCCCTCTGACCTTTGCAAATCATGTGGATGTGTATGCACATTTCCCAAATACTATTAATAACTAACATTTAGGTAGTCTCTGCATTTTATTATGAACTTTCATATCTGTCATCACCCTCAGTTCTCATTTCAGCTTTGGTATGCAGGGCTCTGATGAGCCCCCACTTGCATGACTAGGGAATATCCAAGCCACCAACCATAACCCAAAATTTCCTCTGAGTTACTGCTCTTTTACCTATGCCACAGTACATTATGGAACCTCAACATTATGGATTTCACTAAGGAATCCTATTTGAGCCACTCTCTTAATGTATTAATTTCCTATATTTCTCTAATCAGATACCTATACATTCTTGCCCAGGAGCTTACTTTCTTAAAAAGATATTTTGCTGCTTAAAAAATTTAAACTTTGTCATGTGTGAAACATGTGCAGCATCATTTCTCCTGGTAATAATAATAATCCGAAGCTAAATGAATTCATTGTGGATAGGAGTCATCAACGACATGTTACAAGGAAATCTCGGTATATACAAGTTAAAACTTTAAAGGGAGACAGTGAGATGAATCCTCTTCACAGGAAAGAGTGTAAATACAGCTGTCGTTCCTAATAGGCATTGAATCAAGTAGAACTTTGGAGTTCTTTGAGGACACTCTCCCAAAACATCGCTAATGACATAAACCGTTGCCTAGACTTTTGGAGATATTTATAGATTAGCTGAAACTCATCTTTAGAATGCCAGTTAAGACCTTAAATGTGAAAGCATGTGATTGGCACGTAGGATGCTAAGTATGGGTTGCAGTGACCAGAAGCAGCAGGCTAATGCCTAAGATTAGCTTTAATGGCTTGCTAATATTCCCATGAATATAAACACTTGAAAGTGTTGCCCTTGCCAGGTATAAGGTACCCTCACATTCACAGTTGCAGCTCTGCAAATTTGGACTAGCAACAAAACCCTTTGAATTAAAGATTGCTACACAAATAATAATAAGCAATGGTTATGCATGTAGGCTGAAGCTGCATTCTAGCAACTCTATGGCCAATAGGCCACTGTAACCACAAGAAAAATAAGGCTGGCAATGTTTCCTTACCTTGCTTTCACTCACCTTTAAGTTCAGAAACTGACTATAAACTCCAGGAAGTCACACTTGTGATCCTTCAGATACTCCTGACTTCCCCAGAGTAGGCCTCTCTACACAAAGCAGGAAGGGAGTGGGGCTGGGGTCAGAGCCTTTCTTGGAAGTTTGGTTTGTCCTTCCAAGTATGAGGTCATTGTCTTCCGTTGACTTAAAGAAAACCAAGAAACAAACAAAAAAAGGATTAACAGCAATTCCATCGGGTAGGTGGTGGCTGCTGAGGAGAACCATCTAAAGGTGAGCAGGAACAATCGATGGTCATATGGAGATGACAACAGGGTCAGCAGGTCAGGCTGTGCCATCGAATTTAGCTGGGATTGTTCAGTCGATAAGTGACCTGGCAGGAAATTGCTATAAACAAAGCACACCATATTTAACTCAGGTCTGAGCTGAGGCGAAGCACGGGCCCTTGGGTTTTCTTAATTAGCGAAATGGACATCAGGGAATTCCCCAGCTATGTATCCACAGATGACCCTATGCAGTCGAGTGGTAGGTGCAGAAATATCTGCTTTGTTCCCCTGCTTTGTTTGCCTGCTTTGCAGATTCCATTTGAGCCCTGTGGAGCTGACCCTGTCAGTGGCCGCACAGAGGCCCTCCTCAAAGTGCACTTCTATGTCCATCTGCTACTTGTCTTAGTCCATGGAGAACCAAAGTTCACCAAGTCTGATGGAGAGCATTATGAGTTCAGATTGTATGCAGTTATTGAGGTATAATGAATCTAAATAAGTTACTGTGTCACAGGAAAGAAAGAGTAAAAATACAAATGTTTGAAGTCAGTTATGATAGAACAGTAGTATCCTGAGAAACCGTTGACCTGGGTGGTAAGCACCTGCATTTCCCAGACAGAAATCTGAAACCAGAGGTGATAAATGCAATCTCTATTCATGAGTCAGTTCTCCTCTTAATATTCCTAAGTAATGTATGCTTTAGAAAAAGGAGAAAAGCTTTCACCAGTCTCAGAACTATGAATTCTGCAGCCTGGTGATGCTGGACTGACGCCTGTTCTCTTCTGTGACAACCCTCCTTGCCCGGTGCAGTGGGGCTCCCTGCCTTTCTGGGGCTCATCATCGTGCACATCTCCAATACTGCATCTTTTAGGAATCTTGATCCTTCTGTCTTCCCAGGCTGTGAACCACACCCAGAACTGAAAAGTCATCAAAAATAGCTACCAAATTAGCCACCTGTGATGGACTATTGATAAAGACAGAGATGAGAAAAAAACAAATGATGGGACAAAAGAAAGCAGGACAAATAACAATGAAAAAGAAGGAAGGCGGACAGTGTTGTGGTTTTGGGAGGAGTCTGGAGGGAGGACTTTGTTAGTAACTTTTATCACCTCCTAAATCAATTTGCCTGCCTGAGGCCAAGGTCTGGGACACCCACCATGTTGGGAATGAGCCAGCCTCATCGCCAGCTGCTGGACTAGCTGATAGAATTGTCCTTGATGTTCTGGAAAAGAGAGAAAAGGCAGAGGCTGGTGTGTGGAGGGGGTTGAGAAAGGCTCCTGCAGGGACAGCATTATAACCTGCTGAGGTGGCTCCCCACGGAGCCATGAGCTGTGTGCAAATGGCAGTCAGTGTGTGCTTTGAAGCTTCTAGCCTGGGAACTTCAAACAAGGGGAGGACAGACAGATGATCTATGGGAAATTAATATCTAACTGATTTAAAACTGCTTTTCTTGTCACCTTAATCTCCTGCCCGCTCAGTGACAGTATTTACTTTCAGAACATTTAATACAACAGAGGCTCCCATATCCTTACTTTTTCTAAAACCGAAAAACCTTACATTTCAATGCCATTCATGATCATTCTTTTCCTTCTTCAGTTCACTTTGAACTGTTCCTTTTTTCTAGGTTTTGGAGCACTCCCTAGGGAGCGGAGGTGTGAGCAAGGTTGGATGAAAAGCTAGGCCAGGAAATCACGTGGAATTCCACTGCCCTGGTGACTCAGTAATCATCTTAAGGATTCCATGGAGTTGTTTGGAATGCCCTAGGCAATAGGGTCAGGATCATACCCGCCCCTCTTGGTATATAATCTCACATCCCAGGATGTTTAATTGCTGACACAGATCGGTTCACATCTAGGAAGTAGATATGATTTGTTTCCACATATCAATTCATCCATCCGCCATCCATTTCTTTCCATTTACCTGCCAACTTAGTACCTATCTCCCACTCACTCGTTCACTCACCAATTTATTCATGCATACATTCATTCATTTGTACAAATATGTATGTATTTGTATATATAAACAGATAGTATTTTGAGTACTTTGTGTCCAAAACTCTGCAGGATGTTGACTGTGAGAAGAGTCTAATACGGGATTCATTCTGCTTGTCCATTAGAATGTGCTCTTCATAAAGGGAGTCCTACAAGTAGATCCTCACTTTCTTTGTTTCCTGATTTTAGTACATAAATTGTCACTCCGATACCAATCTCAGATTCTAAACCTTTGGCCCCACCCCATCGTCCTTGCTTGAGACGCACATGCAAGGGATCCACCCCTGGTACATTGAAGTGGAGGCTCAGAGGGTGTCATGGCTAGCTGCGTTCCAACAAAGCCTGTGGAGGATTCTTATATACACGTATGCAGACCACTGCTCCAAATGGATTTTGGCTTTTGGCCATTGTAGCTTGTTCCTACCTTAAGCAGTTCTTAGAATTCTGATAGTTGGGCCAGGTGGCATGGCCTAGCGGCTAAGGTCCTTACCTTAAACACACTGGAATCCCATATGGATGCCAGTTCTAATCTCAGTGGCCCCGCTTCCCATTCAGCTCCCTGCTTGTGGCCTGGGAAAGCAGTCAAGGATGGCTCAAAGCCTTGGGACCCTGCACCCATGCGGGAGGCCTGGAGGAAGCTCCAGGATCCTGGCTTAGGATCACCTCAGCTCCGGCCGTTCTGGTCACTTGGGGAGTGAATAATTGGACAGAAGATCTTGCTCTCTGTCTCTCCTGTCTGCGCATCTGACTTTGCAATCAAAATAAAATAAATCTTTAAAAAAAGGAATCGGGTTAGGTGATTTAACAAGCTGGGTACAGTTGAGTGCTAATGGTGACAATGTACTCATCGCAGTAGCAACTATCTAGAAAGAAGTCAATGGATAAATAAATTCAGTACAACGGCTGAAGTACTCAGGTAACAACAGAAACCAGAGAACCCTGAAGAAACCAGCACACATGTGAACTGCCTGGACAATTATTTCCTTCTAGATTATATCTTACAGAGTTCTGCAGTGTTTTCATGCAGTCTCCACAGTGTTTGCCTGTCATATTTAGAGCGGCTATTCAAAGAATTTCCTATGTGGCCTGTACAGCAAGGCTGTTCCAAGAACTGGGCAAAGAGCCTAAGAATGGAGCTGTCCTCTTAGCTTGTTTACTAAATGATTGTGAATAAGTAATTCAATGATTCTGAGCTTTACTGTTTTCATCCAGTAATAGGTGTCGTAATTCTTTGCCCTTTCTTCGATGATATTCTAAAGCAGGTTCATTTGAAATGATGGCATTGTAAGCTGTTACTTCTTTTCCAATGAGTTATGTGCCTCAGCCTTGGATAAGTGATATGTTTATTTTTGCCAGAACTGTCTAGAAAGCCAGTAATAGATATTTTACAATAAAAGGGCCTGGAGTAGCTCATGCTCCATTGATGATAGGTTAGAAATGTAAACTCAGACACATCATGAAAATTGTATTTCTCATCTTCACAAAGAAAGCATTGATAAAGAACAAAATTAAATATTGTAGTTGAAACCATTTCAGGCAAAAGTATGTGTCTTCTAGAATGTCCCTTTGCATAAGGACATGGGAAGCTCTAGGTTGCGGGTCACAATAGGAACTGGGACTTGCCTTCTGTTTTACTAGGAGTTGGGTAGACCACACAGAGAGGAAGCCAAGACAGGCATGATTTCACCACACAAATGGGAGGCGCTGCTCCTAAGTGAGATGACACGGCAGTAACTCCCACACATTTGAGAAATACGAGTTGGGTTGCTCTTGATTGCTGTAGAGGCAATGAGGAAATTTCTATGATTGCTACTGGGATGGCATTGCTTGGTGTGCATGATTCGCTCAGGGAAGCTTTCTTAGGATATGACATTTGAGTCAAAAGCTGAGAAATGGAAGGAATCCAGTATTGAAAAAATAGCAGAAGGGGCTATGCTTTCTAGATCAAGGAAACATCACAGATTCGGTCACAAGGTCAGTGGGGACTCAGCATTTGAAGAAAGCAGAGGCAGAGGGTGGTGGGAGGTGAGCTGAAGATTAGTCAGATGAAGAGAGGGGAGAGGGAGGGCAAAGATGAAGCCACAGTAAGGTGACTGGGCTTTATTTTAACAGCAGTGAGAAAATAATTTTGGCAGTTGTTAAGTGGGGATGGATACTGATTTTTTTGTCCATATAAGGGTGCTTTCACAAACAAAGTTGACACTCAAAACTCTGAACCAGGAAAATGGGGGTGAATTAGGTGTCCCAGGTGAACCAGGACACAGGTTTTTCTTAGCTTTAAGTGCTGTGGTCCTAGTAATTCTGAAAGACGGTTCCAGCTATTGTGCAGAGAACACTTGAAAAGCAAGTGAGAGCAGGCAGGAGGATAGGTTAGGCCAATGACATACACGTGGCTGGGGAGGGCGTTCAAGGGCTGTACCTACCAGGATTTTCCTGGCTGGATCAGAAGCAGCCGCTCCCAAGGACCTAAATGCAGCCAGAGCCTCAAGACCAGGCAGAGAGCCCAAGTGATTTGATGGTTCTACATCATCAAAATGAAGAGGTACTGCTTGCAAATGAGAAATGGTAAATTTAGAACAATTAGAGTGAAGTACTTCTTTACTCAGCTGGCAGTAAGTACATGAAACTGTTACTCTAAGACATGGCACAGGCTGACGGCCTAAAGAGGCAAAAAGAAAGCGAAGGGAATGAGTTGCTAAGCGAAACTAGGTTATTTTGGATATATCCATAATACATTGATAATACATTGAAGGAGAGTTGCCACAGCCTCTCCATACCAACCTTGGAACAAAAGAAAACAGAACATTTTTTTTTGTAAGGAATTCTGGTTGGGAATTTTCATGTTTTGGATTTCCCATTTTATACTAGTAAACTCAGATCCTACTCATCCAACACATGGACAAAACTGATGACACAAAAATAAATCTTTGCTCTGCTCTATCTTTCCTAAAGCTATCAGAACTTTTCTTTTATTCTTTTTGCTGCCAAATTTCATTTAAAAGCTAGATATAATTGCTACCCTTCATTTTCTTGCCTTCTGTTATGCCTCTGTTAAATTAATGCATTTGACTCTCATTCTAACAAGCTATTTACTTGTTTTAACTGATACATACATTTGTATGTTTTGCGGGGGTACCATAAAATGTCTTAATAAATGGATACAATGTATGTGATTAAAATCAGGACAAACACATCTATCTCTTCAAACATTTTCCATCTCTTTAAAGTGATAGCATTCAAAATGCTCTCTTGTAGCCCTTTATAACAATACAACTCATTATTGCTACCTATACTCACTCTACTGTGCAGTAGAACGCCAGAACCCTTTAATAATACGTCCCCCCACTCTGCTGAAGTAGAAATACTAATACAGTAGTAAGTTGCCTTATAAGTACAAGTGCAAGAATCTGATTCTAGCTTCCAGCTCCTGATTCCAACTTCTTGCTGGTGCAGACCTTAGGAGGCTGCAGGTGGTTTCTCAACTTGGAAACCTGGGTTGAATCCCTGGCTCCTGGCTTAGGAACTGATGCATTCCTAACCATTGTGGGCATTTGGGGAGTGACCCATGGATGGGAGTCCTCTCTCTGTCAAATCAAAATTCCCTAATATTAAATTCAGCAGAGTTGCTTTTCTGATACATTTCATCTTATTTACAGCACTGAGAAGGATCTCTGAGTTCTCTATCCATTTGAGATCCTCATCACCATTGCTGAGATTCCATCTCTATAGGAACAGGGGCAGTGGCTTATCCCTGACTGCATCTTCAGTAGCTAACATGGTACCTATTGATGTATGAGATTACGCTCATGAAATACTATTTAATATTATACCTTTTTAATGGTTGACACACAGAATATCATGCTTGCAGATGATAATTCCCCTAAATGCCTAAGAAATGAAGGAAGGAAGGAAGGAAGGAAGGAAGGAAGGAAGGAAGGAAGGAAGGAAGGAAGGAAGGAATCACTGGACTGATTAGAAAGTCAGTGCAGATAAAGTGATCCCTTCTGGGGCACAGTACTGTGTTAAGGGTGCAAGTGGTTGGAGTAGTGAATGAAGTAGAATCCTGTGTCTGTGGCCTCAGTTTCTTCATCATCCAGTTATGCCTTAGCAGCTTACAGTGCTGACTTTTCCATACTTTATTGCTATGACAAATTCTGATTCTGCAAGCATGGCAGTGCTCCTAGAAACATCACATGCAATGATTTTTTCCCCTTTGGCTTCAAATATTATGTATTACATAACTGTAATTGAAGCATATTAGAAATCTATTTTAATAGCCTCCAAATCTTCCAATAAAAAGAACACTCACTTGTTAATGCCCATGATACCATTTTTACGAATCTCTCCCCAAATGTGCATTTCTCAACAGCTCATTTTCTGCCTTAAAGAAAGTCATGGGTATATTCCATTTAAAGCTACTGACCTGTATTCATACAAGCCTTGAATAAATCTTTACTGAGTTATTATATATTCCGTGCTATGATAGATCCAGGAAATTAAATGATGAACAAAAAAGAAATGATTCTCTTTTCTCATAAACCTCCTTCTGAACTACCTTAGGAAACAGCTAATGTTCCCATGCAGAGTTTATGGAATACCAGTCAAATTAAAAGAAATATTTTATTCAGATTATCTTCGCTTTGTAAGTGACCATATTCTTCTACATAAATCTTTGAAAATGTTTAGAATGGAAGTGACCAGTCTCAGAGACTCTGCTACACAAGAGAAATGTTTAAGTTTGAAGCCATTTCCCTCATTTGATAGTCCATTTCACAGAAAATGAAGTTAAGACCCACCAAGAAGATGTTTTAGCAGTTTGCCAAGGAGCACGCACCTGTGTCACAATAAAGCTGGGGCTAACTCCCAGTTAGAGATCTTTGCTTCTGTGCTTCTTCCATTTCTGCACAGCCCTGGTGTTTGACCCTGGTTTTAATTTTATCTTTGTATTTAATATGAGTATCTAAGAAATACATCATTAATGAATTTGTTTTACATAGTTTAATCCATCATTCTCCAAATACAATTTATCTACAGTTCTCTGGTCTCACAATGGCACTGTCAGCATCCCAGGGTGTACAGCCTTCCACAGGCTAAGGGCAGTAACAGTCCAGATAATACATTTCCAGTTTCTTCACGTGTCATTTGCATCTCTTTGCATCTGCATTTCTGTCATTATCTTCTGTTACTCCATCTATAAACATTCTCCTCTAAATCAAACTGCAATGCTGCGTTATTCCCTATTCGTAGTGTGCATGGCTTCCAAAGGCTGACTTCCTTCACACACCATGTTCTGGGCTGCCACAGACATCTCCTTTCTGTCAGCTCATCTGCATCACACCCATCATCCCATCTCCACAATGAGAGCTCCTGCATCTCCCAGTGAGTCCAGCTAGAGTGAATAATTTCTCTTCTCCTTTCCTATGGCACTCACAGTCCAGAGCTTTCATTTGGCATGCTGTTAGTTATCTTTGCATGTTTGCCTGTCCTTTCCTGGGGATAGAAAATCTGTCTTGTTCTTTATAATTCCCATAGGGCAAGCAGTCAGTAAAAACAGAGAAATTTGAAAACCTGTCAGGATTTCTCTTTCTCCCTCACCCTCACTAAATGACATCTCAAATTTGTACATCTTTTCTATTCCCACGGCTGAAGCCTTAATCCTGATCTGTTATTTCTTGTCTGTTCTGTGTTATTGTCTCCTAACTGGTTTTCTTATCTCTTGGCTCACCCACCTCCAAACTTCTGCCCCCTTCCTGCCTGATGACCTTTCTAAAATAGAAATCTGATCAACTAATTCCAATGGCACCCCATCATTCCCAGGAAGGAGCCCAGCACCTACACACCTGCACATAGCATGGAAGGCTCTCTGTTGTCTGACTCCTGACAATTCCTCTCCTTCTCCCTCCCTCTCACTCCCTCTCTACTCTGTCTCTCATTTTTTTTATCCAATCCCCAAACCTGGCCAATCCATGTCTTACCTTCTTCACCCCTTCAGTGTGATTTTCATACCTGTTACAGTATTTGTGGAAGCATTTCCCCCACAAGCTCTTTTCTGCCTGGTATAGTATTTCATTTCTCTCCATTGGCTATGTTTCAGCTATTTATTATGCTGAAGTTCCTCTGATTATCCAGGGTGAGCAGAGAACATACTCTCTCTGTACCTCGTTCTCTCTGCTCCTCCAATTCTCATATATGACTATCATCAGAATGCTTTGAAGCCATGGAATTTTTGTTCTGAGTCTCGCATTGGGCTATAAGCAGAGAGAAATGCAGTTTGGAAGTTCTATATCATCTGCAGAAGAATCTGGCTGTAGAGGACACTCAGTATCTGTTGGATGAATTGGCAAGCACACACACTAGCACAATTTGGGGGTACCAATGAGGAAGGAAATAACATTTTGTTCTCCCTTAACAGGAAACCACAACTCATTGACTTTGCTCTGTGGGAAGTTGAGTCACAGTGGCTATAAACCCCCTTTTTAAAAAAATCTCCCTTCTGGAATAAGTGCTGAGAGACTAAAAGACAGCAAATGATTTGTAAGACTTAATAGTTATCTGCAAAATCCCCAAACTGTGTTAAATTGGCAACAGTTCAGACAACTCCAGAGATGAGCAGTCAGGGCAACGGTTAAGTCATTACTTCATATTGAAGTGTTCGTGTTCAAGTCCCAGATCCTCTCTTGGTTCCGGTTTCCTCTGTAGCTTGGAAGATGGCAAATGATGGCTTAAGTACCTAGGTTCCAGCCTCCTACCTGGCGGGATGGAATTCTGGATGGAATTCTGGCTCCTGACTTTGGTTTGCCTGCATTTATTAACCAGTGCTGTGGACTGAGCACATATGACCAGGCAACTTCTCTATCTTTGTTTTATCTTCTACAAAAAAAAGTAATGATAACACTCTGATTTACTACTGCACTTCACTGTCAGCTGAAATCAATGTATGTGAAGAGGTTTGCAAATAGACGTTTAGTCACAACCACTCAAGGACCAAAATTAAAGAGGATGAAGATGTTGACGGATGGCACAGACTATGAGCCATGCTGTATTTCTATTTTAGATCCCTCTATTCTTATTTATTATCGTTCTCCCTTTCTGCTACCATTAAAGGTTGTTCTCTTTAGCACGAGCAGTCTTTCGCCTCCCTTCCCTCCTGCCCCATAAGTTCTGAACAGAAGGAAGCATCCGTGTCTCACGTGTGAGTAACTTCAGCATTTATTAGAGTCTTCTGAGCAATGAGGGAGCTTAGTCATTGCCGGGGGATGATGTGTCTATATTGGGCCACAGCTTGTATCTATGATCTCCATCAGTAGCAAAAAATATATCTCAGAGACAGGTGTGAGTCCGGGTTGAGGTGCAGCAAGAGGCGGCTGGGGAATCTTATTGGGAGCGGGTATGCATGGCCTCCCCTAGATCATTCTGTGCTGGAGCATCTGCATGAAAGACTCACAGTGCTCAGAGGTAGTTGCACTTATGGCTTGGGTTTACGGTACAGTGGGGATGTTCAGTTGTGTTATAACACAAGGAGCCAGGCTGAGTGAAGAAATACCCATTCAGCCTTCCTCAGGCTGTCTCCCTCCTGTGAGGTGCCACACAGAGCACACAAAAATGCAGTAACATATGTGTACGTTTCTACTGGGAAAGATCATTAGACATCAATGCCCAAAGTTCTAGGGGAGAGCTAGTCACTTTGCCATCTTTCTCCTAGCCTTTCTACAAATCCCAGTGTCCTAGGGGGAAAAAAGCCTGCATAGATATTTAAGGCACAGTGAACTACCCTTACTAGTTAGGGAGCAGCAGACCCTCAAAACTCATGTTCCCCAATGCCAGTTGAGGTCCAGCCACACAAGCCAGCCTTTGTCCGAGCAGCATGCCCCAGGATGTACCCTCTGACCAACTCCTGAGTTCTTAACTACTCTTGCTTATGGACATGATGATGGGGTCACATCTTCTCCCTCATCTTCATGCTCTTTATGCACATGCATGTCTCCCAACATCTTATTGACCTCGTAAAGGCTTGCATGCCAGTGTTGACGATAATGATGCTGAACATTCTACTGCCCCAGCTTGGCCTCATCCAATGCACAAAGCTGTCCCCCCTGTGACCTGACACTGCTTGGAAAGGAGTCCAGGGACTCAGGATTCCTGTTCACTAATCTTGCTTCTTCCCTTAGACTGTAGGGTTAGTACCCCAGCAGTTCTATATCTCTATTCCTGCTTTCATGGCTTTCATGCGGGCACCACACTACTGAGAACCAAGCATGCCTATCAGTGAAGGAGACAGTGGAGTCAGAAAGAAGATCCTTGTCAATTGCCAAAGAGAACATCATTTCTCATGCCCTGTGAGCTCCCCATTGCATAACTGGAAGAGGCTAAACACCCCCATCAAAATATTAATAAGGGGAAGGCTGAACCATCCTATCCCCAAGTGCCAAAGACTTCAGGCTGAGATGACCAGTAGCTTAATTGCACATTTCCAAACAGCCTTTCTAAATTAAAACTTAATCCTTACCAATAAGGGGCTTGCATTGCCCCCTGCCCCTGGCATTTCATTTCCCTCTTTGCTTTCCATCTCATGCCTGCTTTAAGTCCCTTTCCTTCTGTCTCCATATCTGTTCATCCTTCTATGTCCTCTATCCATCTTTCCCTTTCCTGAAGAAAATTAAGAAAAAAACAACTTGATAGATTTTCCGATAACCTTCTAGAAAGTCTCACCAGGTTACATTTTGCTTTAATAGCATTTAAGCCAATCTGCCTGATGTTGCTGTAAAGGTCAATTAAATTCACCCTAAAAATTTCACTCCTGGCTCATTATACAATTGGAAAATGAATTAGAAGCACATGCTGCCCCTGAGGTTTCTGATATTTCACTAATGAATATGTCTTAGGATGCAAAAAAAAAAAAAAAAGTTGTAGGCCACACAGCTACTTGCAGTGTTGTTGGGTGTATACAGACAGCTGATCCAAGCATTGGTCGGAGATGGGTGCATGTCAAATGGTTTTATCCAGTTCACATTAGGAAGAAGTGATCACACAGGGCACATGATCAGCTCTTCACTGTCCACCCTGCATACAAAGAGCCCATTCTTGAACATAGGTGAGACATTTGGCTCATGTCCTCCCACAGGCCACTAATGTGTGGGCCCCAAGACTGTGAAGTTCATTGAATATCAGTCTAAGTAAAGCTGGACTCTAAAGATAAATCTCCAGAGAAC
Source organism: Ochotona princeps (assembly GCF_030435755.1). NCBI lineage: Eukaryota > Metazoa > Chordata > Mammalia > Lagomorpha > Ochotonidae > Ochotona > Ochotona princeps. The sequence goes on along the minus strand of NC_080835.1, from coordinate 107,786,815 downwards.
TTGGAAGTGAGAAGGCAGGACGCAGGGATTGCAAATCTATTGCTCAGCTAATTGTGGGAGCCTTGGACTGTGATACCTCCCTAGCTGTCGAGGAAAGAACAGCCGTGGGATGATACATTTCTACATCAATCTACAGGTTTACCTGGGGTCAGATACAGAACCACACAGCTGAATTTAAGCCTAATGTGAGGTGGGTGTTTGCTTGCTTTGTTTTTACAGATTCTGTCTATTCATGTGAAAGAGTTACAGAAAGAGAGGGAGAGGCAGATCTTCCCTCCACAGTTTCATTCAATGCAATAGCCAGGACTGGGCAGGCAGCAGCAGCTTCCTCTGGGTCTTCAGAGTAGGACGTAGGTCAAAGCACTTCCAACATCTTCCCCTGCTTTCACCAGGTGTACTAGCAGGGAACTGGAGCTGAAGCGGAGCAGCTGGAACATGTGCTGTTTATATGGACTGAGGGAGTTCTGGAAGATATCAGGTGATTTTTAACAGATTTCATTTATTTTTATTTGAAAGGCAGAGTTACACAGTGAGGAGAGGAAGAGAGAAAGAAAAAGAGAGATTACTTCTCGGCCTTTTGGCTCGGGTCAAGTGTAAAAAAAGAGTGAAAGAGAATGCGCACAAGAGAGAGTTTTTCCTCTGGTTCACTCCCTAAAATGCCATGAACAACGAGCTTCTTTTGAGTTTTCCACATGAATGCAAAGGCCTAAGGACTTGACCCATCCTCTGCTGCCTTACTAGGCCAAAAGTAGGGCATTGGGTTAAAAGCAGAGCAGCCAGAACCAAAACCAGTACTGTATAAGGTGCCAACATTGCATACAGAGGCTTAGACATCTATGCCATGGCACCGATCCCTCACGTAATTTTATTGATTTGTTTTTAAAGAATATGTTGAGACAGTTAAAATCTGTTCTACATTTAGATTTGCTCACATAGAAGGTTTGGAAGAATCTGTGTTTCCCAGAGAGCAGAAGCAGTATCTTTTTGTGTACAAGAGCTGCAAACTGATACTCACATTAGGAAAATTGAAATATGAGTTCCTGCATGTCTGAGATTTAATCCTTACACCCAACTGAATTAGACAAAGCATATAGAGGTGATACCTTGAGAAGGGATCAAAGCCTTGACAGTGCAGGGCAAATTTGGATTCTCTGTGTGAGAAGGCATACTGTCCTGTGCAGCACGCTTGGGAAAAGAGGAACAGAATTTCTGAGCAACGAGGGTGGGAGGTCATAGTGCTGTGTGTTGAGGGTGAAGTGGTGATTGCCAAGGAAGTGCGGTAAGGTGAAGGGCGTTTCCTTGTGGAAGACACCTCTGAAGCCTGCGGCGGGGGGACCTCTCACAGGGCACTTGGCCGCCCAGAGGCACAGCCACAGACTACAGGTGTGTCTGCATTCTCATTCTGGTGCCTGTGTCCTGCTCCTTGGCTTCAAATCTGAAGTTGGCAGGTGTTTTCAGAGCCCTTGTGAGTGTACATGGCACCAGGCTGAGCCCCCTTGGTCTCCACCAAACAGTGGCTTGGGTCTAGAAGTAACAGGTTTGTCCTTCAGCCACTTCTCAGTGTCAAGGGCACTTGGTATAGTCACGTAGAGAGGGCAGAGTATAAACTGGTGTGAGAATTCAGGGCTGGACGTGAGATGTCTTCTAGGCTCCACCTGCCAACCACAGCTGTGATGACTATATATCTTCCTGCCTGACTTCCACAAGTCCAAGAGATGGAAGGACACAAGCAGGACTCGGATGCCTCCCACTTCCTCTTTCCATTGACCCTCTCTTTCACCAAAACCAGCCACAGGTGGGAAGGTCCATGCTCTCTCCCTGTCACAAGTTGAGGCTGACATGCACCTGAGCAGGCTGGACAGGGCTTGTGAGCGAGGTTCATGTTAGGAAGCAGCTGATTCACTCCTACGTAGGGCTTGGGTGAGCACTTATCTCAGCAGTGAAGGTGCCACCTTGAACAACCACATCCAAGAGCAGAAGACATGGATCTGAGTCCTGGCTCTGCCTCCCATCCAACTTCCTGCTAATGCATGCCGTAGGAGGCAACAGGTGATGGCTTAATTACTTGGGAACCTGTCATTCACATGGGAGACCCAGATTCAATTTCTGGTTATTCTATTTTTCAAATAAATGCAATTAAAAAAAATAGAGGTTGTCGTGCTGATTCACCATGTACCCGAACACAATCCTGTTTGAAATGAGCCTGTGTGGGTCCTCAGAGTGACTCAGCTGGGCTTGGGGAGCTTGCAGGCATGGGATGGGCCAAGTCAGGGAGGAAGTGTCCTCACTCACGTGGAATCTCAACAATCTGATCTCACAGAAGTCGAGAGGATGATAGTGGATGCTAGACAGGTGAGAAGGATGAGTGAAGGAAGGCAGGGAGAGGCTGATCAAGAATACTATGTAACCATGAAAAGGAGGCCTTAATCTGCTGTTCTCCTGCACAGCACGGTAACTGTGTTACATTATATACTGAAAAAAGGGATTTTGAATATTTTTCATAAAGATGTAATACATGTTAAAGGTGTAGATATGCTAATTAGTTAATTAAATCATTGCATGATGTATATATTATGGAAACATCACATGTACTCTATAAATGTGTACAGTTACTATGTGTCAATTAATACTAAAGTGAAATTGTTGAGAAAATATCTGACTTGGTGCTTAATACACAGGTTACCATGCCTCAGAATGTCCTGGTTCGAGTTCTTGCCCAGGATCCCAATTCTAGCTTCCTGATCACTTGGATTTAGGGAGGCAATGATGATAATACAAATATTAGGGGCCATACCATGCATGAAGGAGACCTGGATTAAATGCCTACCTCTTGGCTTCAGCCTGGCCTAGTGCTGGCTGTTGTGATTGTTTGGGAAGTAGATCAGCAGATAGGAACTCTTTTGTTTTTATTGGAAAGTCAGATATACAGAGAGGAGGAGGAGAGACAGAGAGGAAGATCTTCCATCTGTTGATTCATTCCCCAAGTGGCCACAATGGCTGGAGCTATGCCAATCTGAAGCCAGGAGCCTCTTTCAGGTCTCCCACATGGGTGCAGCGTTCCAAGGTGTTGGGCCGTCCTCGACTGCTTTCCCGGGCCACAGGCAGGAAGCTGGATGGGAAGCGAGGCTGCCAGGATTAGAACTGGCGCCCATATGGGATCCTGAGGCATGCAAGGCGAGGACTTTAGCCATTAGGCTACTGCACCAGGCCTAGATAGGAACTCTTCATGGCTGTCTATGTCTCTGTCTTTCTCTCTGCTTCTGAAAAACTAAAAGATATTCTACTTATTATCTACCCATCTACCTACGTGTCTAATCTAATCATGGCTTTGTGCATTGAAAGTGTTATACATAAAATATGAAGTGTCAGAAGAATTTTTAAAATAAAACCATTAAGCAAAAATAATAATGCTAGTGAATGGGATACCTCAGTATGTGGCCTATCCAGACGAAGAAGTCTGAGGAATGAGAGATGGGAGAGAAGAAGAGAGAAAAAGAGGGACAGATGTGAAATCGAATTTTCGTAAGGCAAGGTATAGGAGGGTTGGCTAGTTTAGCCTCCCCCTTTTCCGAAGTGTAGTATTAGAGAAGAAATGGAACAAGGGAGAATAAAAGACAAAACACATGGAGGAGGGCAGATGAGACCAGCAGAGAAAGCATCGCAGGCCCCTGCACCTGCCCCAGGACTCCTGGTCCATCTCTCATATGAGTCATGTGAGGTGTTATTCTCCTGCCGCTGAAGCTGTATGGGCAGGACCGTCCCAAGGGATCTTCTTATCTGCCCAACCACTCTCAATGAAGACTATCATGAAAGGTAATTATCATTTTTGACTTGACTCTTGGACATACGCTCCCTCTTGCACTTTGTGGATTGTTTAATGGCCCTGGTGCCAGCTCTGAAACACTGGGGCTTCCCTATTATTTCTCTGCTTCCAGCAGAGACCTGGGACTTCTAGAGTGCTAGGTTTCAAGAGAAAACAGAACTAGCAATACCCTCTTTTTCTTTCACAGAAACAAAGGCTGTTAGCATTGGGCGAGATTTCACTGTTGGTTTTGATCGAGTCGGACCTTCTACTGCATGAAAGGGTTTCCCTACCTGCCACCTCTGACCAGGACTGCCTGGCATTACTTTAACACAATGATCAGAGACAGAGTAAGTCCCCACGTGGTCCTTTGCTGAATACTCTTATCATCGCAATGTCTCTCTTACTGTGGTGCCAATATGTGCCGCTTGCTAATTCCCATGATTTAGTCCCAGCTGCATCTGTACTCAAAGTGTCCGGGTGTAGATAGCCCGGAGTCAATTGTCTCTTCAATGCACCACTCCCAGACATGGCCAATGGCCAGACACACAGCTATAACCTTCGCTGGCCACCCAGATACTTTATTTGCACAACCAAACACTTCATTTGAATTGTGCACTGTCCACGAGACAATGTGAAGTGTCCTCAGGGCAGTCAGCTTCCTGTTCATTAAAATGGTACGAAGAGTCCGAAGAAGCAGGTAGCTCACCCAAGGTTGCAGAGCTAAAACATGACTAAAGCCAACCTACCAATCCACATCTGTCAGACTCCACAAGTCTGTTACGTCACACCAAACAAAACCACAGGGAGCATATGTGGCCAGGTTAGACTGATTTTGAGGAAAACATACATGTAGGCTTGAAGCTGGGAGAATCCAAACAACCCCTGAATGCATTGTTTTGATGTGGACTGTCCTTACACAACTGGTTAGCAACAGAGCAATGTAAAGGTTTCACAGTGCTTGGCTTACCCAGGCTAACAACTGCTTGCTGTGCTACCTGAGAGCCTGTTGAAAAATCATACCCAAAATAGACTCTAAGAAAAACCAGTGCTACCAGAGTCTTCGTACAGTCAGGTGCAAGTGCTTGCCTGGTCTGATGGGTGGGGGGCTGATTCCCCTCCCTTGCACTTCCCATCACCCTCATCACATCCCTCCTGACACGCTCATATTCTCTCCCCCCTTGTGTCCACCCACTCCATATAAATAACACCACACAGGTGCACATATGCTCACCAACACTCTTACTCATGCGTATTACACAAGCACATACACACTCCACACACTCACACCACACTCACATGTGTGCATCCTCATACACACACTCAGATGCTTTTTTTCTTGTCACTTTTCTTTCTTCTATTACAGGTCATCTCAAAACTGCCCAGGAGATAACAACACAAAAAAATAAGAACAGGGTGAGGGTTAGGAGAAAAGCATGTTATCAACATTTTGTGATCATCGGGTTGTCAGGTCCCTTAGAACCACTGTTCTGGTCCATTTGCACATTTGAGAGCTATTTCTCACTGTGGGCATCTGAGCCCAAGGAGCTCATAAAGCAGCACCAGATGCCAGGGATCTAGACTGATCCATGGGCCGAGGCAGGCCTGCTATGCCTTAGAACCTGTTTCCTAGTGGCATGAGCACTTGGCAGGAAGACACACAGACACATTTTCATATCTTGTGCATGGGTGTCTCCCATGCAAATCTGGGTACACTAAAAATACCTGTGCACGGATGGCGCCAGAGCACTGACAAAGGAATTTGCATCTGCAGGCAGCAACGCCCTCGGATTACTTTGGAAATAACCTCTGTTACATTTTAAACAGGTTGGTAGATTCATCATTGAGGCTGCCGCCAGGAGGCAGCTATTAAAAAGATGTGGCTGGCAGTGGAATTTTTCTTAAAAGGTTAAAAAAAGAGTGGTTATTTTCATTACAGTTTCGTGAAGTTTTTTTTTTTCTGGTTTAAAAATAAACCCCATCTGAACTTGGGTTTCTTTAGACAAACTGATCTCTTTAGGGAAAGTAGGTTAATGGGAAATGTTTGCAGACGAACCAGCTTGTCTTTCCCTATCTTTTGGAAGGAGAAGAGGATGTGAACCCCTATGCTGAGGTGGGGAAAGTAGCAGGAGCCTGGGAAGTGTCTACTCCCTCCTGCCCCACTACCTGGATTAGGAATTAGAGCCTGGTTGCCATTTCAGGATCAATTAGCAGTGCAAAAGTAAATTGACCAGCAAATGAGCTTTTTCAGATGTCCAACTGTCTATCCTCCTAAATGTGTGGTCCCGCTCTTCTGTGGCTAACACTGTGCACAGGAAAAGAGGGAAGGGTTCCGGGGTGTGGCTCAAGCAGAAAGCCTGGCATTTACAGCCAATGCACCGGTGTGGCTTTGTGCGTCAGTATCTGTATGTCCTTGCACATTGGTGTATGATTGTGTGTCAGTAGGTAGTGTTTATGCCCAGGTTTATCTGTGTATGTGTGTGTGCGCACAGGCACATTTGTGTCTGTGTATCTCTGTGTGTGTTCATCTGGCTGTGTGCATCTGTGTGTGTGATGTGGCACACAAGGCCTGGAGACAGTGTGTTGTACAATTGAAGACTTGGTCTAACATACAACTGCAGGTCTGGGGCTCACACTACCAGTAGATGGAGCTATAGGTACAAGATTGAAGGAGGCAAGCAGCTGTCAGGATCCCTGACTCGCTAGAGCCAGAGAAGGCAAGTACCAGGCTGAAGGGAGGAGATACAGAAGCCCACTTCCCTTTGGCTAGAGTGCACGGAAATCCCAAATTTGCCACGGACCAATGTTGCTGTTTTACAGAAGCCAGTGTTGTTGTGACCCAACTGTATGGCAGGTGAAGGCTCAGAGGTGTTTTACCTTCATTTGCTCTATGAATGTGCAGTAATCCACTCTCCCATACCTGCTTAAAATGAGATCTTCATAGCCTGAATGGATATGAAGGGTATCACAATATCTCTGTGTTTTACAGATGAGAGAAGGGAGACGAATCTCTGCTTTTTCCTGTTATCCCACCCTTCTGTTCTGACCAAGCTTTATCAAAGGTTCTCTTCTCCCTTGCCTTCCAGGCTCTCCTCCACTACCTGGCACCTGAGCTCACTTTATTGCCTCCTTGCTCGCCTCAGCCGCTGTCTCTCCCCACTGTCATCCATCTTCCACACTGCCACTAGGTTAATCTTCCCAGCACAGCTCTGATCGTATCAGGGTCTGCCCAGACACTTGAGCCATCCTCACGGCCAGCTGGCAAATTCAGTCTAAAGTCTGCATCCCTGCTCCAGGCTGGGATCAACAGTCCCACTGTCTAACTCCTCTGGTCCCCGAGTCACACACCAAACTGCACTCCTTGAGCATTCCCTAGAACGCAGAGAGCTCTGTGTCTCCACGTGTTTACCTTTGTTAGTGTTTTCCTCTTCTTCTAAAAGAATATATTTGAGAGATGGAGAGAGACTAAGGGGAGAGAAAAAGAGAGAGTGAGACAGAGAGAGAGAACTATCCCTTCTGCTGATCACTACCCAAATGTCTTAGCCCTTCTTTTAGTTCACACTCATCCAAATGCAGCAGTGTCCTGCACTCTCCCCATTCAATTGCAGTCTTCCCCAAATACCTGTCCTAGCATCAGCCCTGGATTTAGCATTCCTGACCTAACCTCTCCGTTCGGTTCAAATGGGACAGTGTGGTTATTGACAAACATGTCCCCTCTCCCTACATTGGACATGATTCACCCAGGCTTGGGAACTCAGTTACCAGTAAATGGACAGAGGAATAAGACTTTATACACTTTTCTCTTGGCTCGGCTTCCATTGGAAGCATGTGGGGCAGCTTAGCTTATCTTTCTTCAGTTCAGAAATGGGAGACAAAGATGACTCTGTCTTCCACTAACATTCACAGCTAGGCTGACCATAAATCCTGCAGTCTGGCTCCATGGACCCCAACTTAGTTGAGGGAACTACTAGATGGCATTTAAATATATATTTGCACTACCCCCAGTAGCAGAGTAGTCTGCCCTCTGGGACACTTCTACTTGTGGCAGCCAAGGCAGTACCGAAGGGTTTCCTCCCAGCACATGTCACTTCTCGTTTCCCTGGCTTCCTCAGGGGTACCTCTGATCTTAGAGTAAGGGCCTCTTCAGCCCTGTCACAACTTACATGATCTTAACATTGTACTGCCCTGCTTTCCAGTATGAATACTCCTCATCCGCAACCCTGAAGTAAAATAGGAGCTGTAAAGCTGCTGTCTCTGCCGCTTGCTAACATTCTGCTGGCTTCTCAAGAAACTGGCCTGTCCTTTCCCTACTCGCCTTTCGTCCCAAATAAAATTTAAAATTATTTCAGATGGCTTGCTTGATGCCAGCTTGTAGCCATCTAAATGGTATTTCTAAAAATTTATCCTCTCTTTTTTATTTTATTCTTGGAGAGACAGCCTTAGAAGCAGAAGGAAAGTCAAGAGTAGATTTGGAAGACTTTCGAATTGTGGATCTCAGGTCCGACGCTGCTGTCTTGTCCCTTTTCTCTTGACCCTTGCCAGTCCTCCTCCATGATGCTTACTGCAGTTTCTGCTAAGATGAAAGCAAACCTCAGGGTGATGGCTTAGGCCACAGCACCCTGAACCATCACTCGGGTGTGGACGCAGCTACTCAGCTGTCCCTCAGCTCCCCTGCACCTTAGCACTTCCACTGTTCCTTTAGGTCAGCAGGTGTGTGTATTCCCTACACATCATTTGGATGTCATATCATCTTACCCATACCACAACTCTACTGGTAGAGAGTGGTTTCACCACATGAAGAAACCAAAACACAGATGGCCAAGGAGCTTCACTATGCCCTGATGCTTCAGAGAAGAAAAAGAATCTAAGCCCAGGAATTCATATGCTGTAGAATTTTTGTTTAGTCTGTTTTCCTGGTGCCCTTGAGAAGGCAAAGCCTAGGGCATGGAGTATTTATTTTCTTTCTTTTCTTAAAGGTCTATTTACTTTTATTGGAAAGACAGATTTACAGAGAGGAGAGACAGACAGAAAGATCTGTCCACTGTTGATTTGCCAAGTGGCTGCAACGGCCTGAACTAAGCCAATCCAGAGCTTGGAGCTTCTTTCAGGTCTCCTGTGCGGGAGCCAAGGGTTTGGGTCATCTTCTACTGTTTTCCTAGACCACAGAAAGGGAGTTAGATGGGAAGTGGAGCAGCCAGTACATGAAGAGTTGCCCATATGGGATCCCCGCACATGCAAGGTGAGAATTTGGTCATTACACTATCATGCTGGGCCCACAAAACATTTCTACAGTGATATCATAGAAGAATATGGGCAAGCTTTGGGTTCAGATATTCATACCTTGAAGTACGATTTTAATATTTATTTGTTGAATTTTTTAAATGTGCATGTACTTGAGGGGCAGAGAAAGAGAAAAAGAAAGACTGGCACACCTGGTCTCATCCTTTTATTCATGTTCTAGTTATCCTTAAAGGTCAGGGCTGGGCTGGGCCAGACCAGGAGATCCCATGAGTAACAGAAACCCACCTACTTTGGTCATCACTGCTGCCTCCCTCGGTGCACACCTGTTGTAAAATCATTGTGCTAGGCGTGTAACCGGTACTACAATTTGGGACACTTAGATTCTGATCAAGCCTAAATAGATCTGAAAGTTGCCATACACAAGGAGAAAATTTAAATTAGTCCATTTTGAAGTGACACATTTACTACTGTATATAACTGTAGTTGAAGCTAGTATCAGTTTGTTATCTACAGCTGCACACACTAACCTCTGTCAAGAAGGGATTTGTATTCTCACCAGAGCTGATGTGCTTGTGTTTGAATCAGTGAGAACAGCAAAACCAACACAGGTTGCCCTCATGGTCTCCATAGGTCAGAATCAAGCTGAGTGTTCAGTGTTCTCAGTTATTCGCCTCATATAGCATCTGATAAATTTTTTCATGGTTCATTTTTAGCTGGTTTGTGCTTCTATCTCCATCCCTCACTATTCCACAATATGTGTGTGTGCACATGTGTATTAACACTACAAGGCATCTCAGACCCTTCTCCTAGGTAGGTGGAATATAAATCATGAGTAAATAAATAAAGCTACAGAGGCAATGAGTGACTTCTGAGAAAGTAGAGGTATCATTTGCAGACACACACAGCAGGACAGAATATTATGATAATGCACTTTCTACTTTGATGATAGAACTGCAGCTATTAGATATGAAATATGCTCCACACATTGTTGCCTCTCACATGGTAATTAATTGATCTGTGTAAACTTTCATACATAGTTTATCAATAGCAACATTTTCATGCATGGGCTTGTTTTCTCTGATCATCCCAGGGGAAGCTTGGGACAGCAACACACCTGCAGCTGTTTGTTCCTCCCTTTCCTCCAAAGACATCCTTGTGGGAGCTCTGCCGTTCCTGAGGGCCTGGCGTTCTCTGGGGAAGCATCTGTCACTACTGGTTTCCTAGGTCTTTCCTTTCCCATCATGTACCTTAACTTCTTGTTGTTGCCCTGCAACTTCTGCAGTTTCTCCCAATTAAGAATGAGGGGCTGAAGAGTGACTAATCTTCGTGTCCCACCCAGCGAGGCATGAGCACTCTTCACCGTGGTGTTGGGGACTTTCCTGCACACCCCCCCCAAAAAAAATGTTCTGCACCTTAATTGTTGACAAATGTCTTGTTAGAGTTACAAGCCAGTCTAGATTATCCTAAAATCTGCCAAGATCAGTAAAATTATACTTCAACACAACAAATGGCTAAATACTAAAATGAAATAGACACGAGACAGCTGAATGGTACCTTATAGCCATTTTAAGGTATATAGCAGCCGGTCCTGTATACAAACTAAAATTGAAATGTCAATGAGCAAATCATAGGTTGTGGTTAAGAACTTGTTTTTTGTTTTTTTTTAACATACTGGTTACGCAAAACCATGTCAATTCCATAATGTTACAAATTGCTGTTAATGTTATATTGGGACTCTTAATTGACTGGGATGATATTCTACCAGCTTTAACTTTGGACCAGAAATGGTCTCCCCAAGAAACTGTTCAACCCATCTGGACAATAAGTAGCTGGACTCTATGTTTGGTATATGTTTGCAAGGAAAGAATCTTGATTGAATTTGAACTGTAATACTGCACCAAGGTGGAGGAATCCACCAGGAGGGAGGGGCGTGGGGAGGGGTGGGGGGATTCCCAGAGCCTATGGAACTGTCACATAATGCATAATAATTAATAAAAAAAAGTAAAAAAAAAAAAGAATGAGGGGCTTCAGCCAATTTCAGGCTGAAAACTTAGAGAAACTGTCGGTGCCTTCAAGGGCTTGAAAGCCCTTCATGGAGACCTGCTGTGAAACATAAAGAACTCCAGGAGCACAATCATGGCCTTGCTTCGTTCTTCCAGGCTACTGGAATGTAATGCAGTACACCTAACACATCTTACAAGTCTCTGCTGGATGCAATGTCACCAAATCCCAGGTAGCCTCCAGCAAGAGTAGGCTGATCTGGCACAAACCATCTACAAGCAGGGGAGGGAGCAGGGTGCAGGAGGCTGGGCCAGCACTTGATAACCTTGAGGAAGGCATTCCTCGCACAGTGCGGTGGCTCAGCAGCAGCTCATTTACAGCGGGAAGTTTCAGGATGATTATGCACAAGGAGAAAGAGATATTGACATCCTTACAAATGTACAGCTTTGTCGATTTATCAGTGTCCCTCTAGCCCTTTGTTTCATTTGTCTTGATTCACCCAAAGGTCCAGCAACTGCCTCACGTATTGGCTTGTTCAACCAAGATCTATGCTCATCAATCCTCCTTTCCAAACAACCATCCTGTTCCCATCACCAAAGAGTTCTTAACCATTTTCTAGTTCTCTTTTGTCAGATCTCAATAAATGTTGCGGAAGCCCAACAGATGGACTGTATAAATGTGCAGGTGCACCTGCGTAGTTGGTTAGGGTGATCTATTTAATGGCACACAACGCAACATTGCATCTAAAGAACATATCCAATTTGGCAATGCATAGTCCTCTCTCAGTTGATCCTGTTTATGTTGAGATGTGGTACCATGGAGATTTTGCCAAAGAATTAGGCCTTGGTATTATGGAGTACTGGGTCACATTTATTTGGGCAGGTGCTCCTGGCACTGGAGCCCACAGCAGACTGTTTGCTATCGAGTCTAATGAAAGAGAAAACAGAGACCACAGTCTTCTGTGCCTCAAGCAGGCCTCTGTAATGCAAGGTCTGCAGACATGGAGAGCAGACAAGATGTGCCCATCATGAGTTCTACACACAAAGGGCATCTCTGGCAGATGTGGAGTAAGGGCAGTGAAAGTACTTAGTGCACGGCTTGTCATCTTATTTTCCATCCTCACTGGGAATGATTTACGATGTATTATCACTATCAAGATGCCTAATTGTTCCAGTGGCTGTCATTAAAAACAAAACAGCAGCAGTAGAAAAATAGCAGCTACTTTGCATCCTATGGAACATTTTAAAGTGAGGATTCTATATATTTCAATTGCTTAAATATCTTCCTACTCAAATTTTATTGACCCTGATTTTTGGAACCGGGTTTCAACTTTTTAACTTTACTATTTTTTTGTGTGCATTCTCAGACAGGGCCTACCAATCAATTAGTTAAATACAGAGTCTCTTGAATATATCCTTCCACATTCATTTTAAAACCATGCACTTTGAATTTTATGCTAGTTCATCTAATTGTAAGGAATAGCTAGGATCTATTAGTTTGGTTGATCCTAATGCACCAAATGATTTTGAGGCAACTTCATTATCACCAAAGATTTCTGTCGGCTAGAGAAAAGATCTTAGACCTGGATCTCAATTCAATTTAGATTTCCTATAACAGGATTAGGTTCCCAGAAATGAGAGAGTTCACTGTGAACTATAATTGGAGAGGACCAGGTTTTAGCTCATTATTACAAGAACAAACCTTGTAGGCACTGCCTGAGGTGCCCTTCTTGGGTCCTGCTCATGTTATAGACCCTTTAGGGAGCCAGCTGGCCAAAGGCAGACAAAATCCTTGATTCTCTACATTTGTTCAGTGTGTGGGGACGTGACTCAACCCCATCCCCACCAGCCCTATTTCACATAACAATAGATGCAATTTATACTTTCTGTTAAAAATGTTCTTCTCACTCTGCACCCTTCCTTCCTTTATCTGCATAACAAGGTTTACTGCTTTTATATATAGAGATTCACTATTTGAATGAATGAATGAATGAGTTAATCTATAGTAATGCAGAATACCTCTTGCTCGTATTCCTCAGTAGAATGCTACTATAGTTGCCATTAAAGGAAGGAACTCCAAATACTTCAGCGCAAATATTTATTATGAAAACATCTATGCATACATTTTATATTTTTTTGTTTCAATTTTTGTTTATTTATTTGAGAGCCAGGGGGAAGGAAGGGAAAAGAAAATGTGCTTCTATTAGCAGTACACGCTCCAAATGCTCCCAGTGACAATGGATAGGCTTGGCTGAAACTGTGAGTTGGGGAACCTATGCAAGTTTCTCACATGGATTGTAGGGACCCAATCAGTTTAGCCATCATTTGCTGCATACCAGGATCTGCATTAGCAGCAGCTGGGATAGGGAGTCAGTCAGCAGCAGGACTGAACCCAGGAAAATGAATGTGGGACACACACATGCCAGTCCATGGCTTGAGTGTTAGACCAAAATGCCTAACTTCAAAGAACACTTTTGTAAAATTGTGCAATATCTTGGATTTTAAGCTGCAAGAAAACAAAAGTATCCCTATATACTTTCCCATTTATAATGGCCTATGCATTGACTTTCACAAATTATCATTTAACAAAGGCTTTTGGTAATGACATTGAAAATGTCATCTCTCATGGACAGCATCCTGGAGCTGGACGTGGCCAGCTGGCAGAGAAGGCACTCTCCCCACATTGCCCCATCTCTGTGTCCTTTGTTTAGTCTCTATTATCCCCTTTCCTGAAAGGTTTTCCAAGGACTATTTTTCAGTCCCTCGTTTGGAGGACCGGCGTTGGCTTCCTCACGGGCAGCAGCAAAGGCAGGGAAAGAGGGGCCATGTGCCAGGGGGAGTTGGCCAAGGGAGTGACACTTGACAATTTTGTTTTGAACTTCTTCGTTATTTCCAGTGAAGCGATTTCCTTGACATTTTCTTGTGGCATTTGAAAGGGGGAGAAAGTAGGGTTTTTCTTTATCATCTTTTTTCCACTTCCCCCTCTCCAAAATGATTTATCTGGTCTTCCTCCAAAAGTCAACACTCTTTTGAGTCTAATAAACGGGTGGATGCTGTAGAGGAATGTGCATCTGGGTGAATTCTTGTGTGTTTCTGCGTGCTCCCAAGGGACACAGTAACAGTGGCCATGCGTTGTCATATAAGGATCTCCATGAATATGCAAGCTGCTGAACACCCAAGGGAAGCCTCTCCGGTGTGTGCTATCACCCTGCGTCACGTTCACACTCAGCTCCTGGATTATCCACAGCCAAATCTCTAGTCCCTTGCCAGCTCTCAGGTGCCTGGCTCTATTATCGTCCTGACGTGTGATCATGAAAAGACCAATTAATTTTAATCTTATCCCAAGCAAAACATAATTAGACAAATCTGCAAGCAGAATGCCATCTGAGGCATTCCAAAGCCAAGAACAGGTCAAATTCTGCCACCAGGAAAGCCAGAACTCTGTGTTTTCATTTTCTCTTTGTAGATTTGCAGACTTGAACCACTTTTCCAGCAATATTAGCTGTAAATGCGATAACATCAGGGGCTGAGAGTGACCAAACTGTGTGAGACATTCTGATTCTCTGTCTCTGGGATGAAAACAGCAATGGCTGTGCCAGAGAGTAATGTAAGATTTACTGAAACCTCATGTGAAAACCGGAAAGCTATGAACACAAAGTGAACTGGAAGTGTACCTGAAGACCTGGTCTACAGTAGCCAATCTTTTGGGCAGAATCTGTCATTCATTCTGTCTGTCAAGGATTGGCATTGGTCAGAGCTGCCTGCCTGGGTGACATAGACTCTCTGTTTTGTTATTCTCACCTTGCTTCTCTCTTGGCTTGGTTTGTAGACTGTGATGAAGAGGTTCTCTTTGTGTGCCCTCTCTCTTAAGGACTCTGACCGGAATTCTAGACTTAGAAAATCCACACAGAAGATTCACCTTGACAAAAGCTGCATCCAGAGAGCCCTGGGGACCTAGCAATGTCCTCCTCCTCCTTGGCCTGGGAGGACCGTGGTTCAGCATCCCCAGACCTATCACAGAACATACACACCTCCAGCATGCTTCCTTGCTTCAATCTCTTATTGTGCTTCCATTTTTCCTTCTTCAAATGCTTATGGGATAAATGAAATTTATAATCAGAAACCATGAAATGTCTGGTTTATCTTGATCATAGTATTTAATAAATCATGTATACTTTCTCACATCTCTCACATGCTCTGTTGTGGAATTGTGCTGATAAGGATTCCAATCTCTGATCAGATTGTCTCTGGCAGCAGCCATTGCTGGCAGAGGGGATATGGGTGCAGGTGGCTGGGGGCATCTCAGGCTCTCCTGGCAGGGCTGGCCTGTCACAGCAGGTGTGCTCAGCACCCTGGTGAGGGGGTGTGTCCGGACTTTTCATGGACTTCAGAGCCAGAAACCCTGCATTTTGGGCCTTGACTCCTTTGATCTTTGGCATGGAGACATTTCCTTTTCAAGTTTTGCTTATTACATTTCTGGTATTCTCGGAGGAAGAACTGTGCTCTGTGATCTGGGGAATTATGCAGTAACCAATAGTAAGAGACACTGTGAGAAGGGGCTGGTGGGTGATGGCTGGAGGTATAGAGAGGGAAAGGACTCGAGAAGGAATCAGGGAGAGAGAACCAGAGCAAAGCTGGCATATCTGAGCATTTTCCTTGTTAGGATGGACTTGCCCTTTTATTCCTGCTTATTCCTTCTAGATTCAGTTGTTAAAATAAAAGGAGGGGGAAGGAGAATTCTGCCTCTGGTATTTCCTCTCCCAAATAAGAATCCTTGCTGTAGAATAGCCATACCAATCAATCAGTACTTTCTTTTTCTTAAAATTCATTTGAAAGGTACAGTTTCAGAGAGAAAGAGACAAAGACATACATTCTGCCCTCTAGTTAATTTCCTAAATGATTACAATGGCCCTAGCTGAGCCGAGCTGAAGCCATGAACCTGGAGCTTCTTCCAGGTCTCCCATATGGATATAGGGACAAAAGGACTTAGGCCATCTTCTGCCGCTTTCCAAAGCCATTAGCAAGGAGGTGGATGGGAAGTAGAGCACCCTGGACGTGAATCAAGACCCATATGGGATACTGGCATCACAGGCTGCTGCTCTATTGCCACACCACAATGCTGGCTCCAAAAACTCAATATTGACCCCTACATGACCTTCCACACTGCAGAACTCATTCACATTTTGCCGACTATCATTACAGTGATTCTTTGTCTTTTTTGTCCCAGGATTTTTTTTTCAGAGAGTCATGTTAACATCAGCTGTCATAACTCACAGCCTCCTTCAGTCCCAAGAAATTCTTGAATCTTCCACTGCCTGTGTTGGCCCTTAGCCTTTAAGTGCAAGCCTTGCATTCTGCAAGGTTAGGACCAATCATAATCTTCCTTTCTGACCAGTCCAAACGTCTTCACTTGGCAACGACACATCAGAAGTGAGGCTGTGACTGGACATGGCACTACATCACGAAGAGAATGCTCGCCTGTCCCAATCCTGTGGAAAGGCGTTGGATTCCTCAGTCAAGTTAGTGGTTGCTGGATCTCTTCTTTCTGGAAGCAACCTGAGACAACTTTTATTTTTCCTCTTGCTGCTCCAGCCCTCTCTCAAACACTGATATTTAGTCTTCCCCCTCTTACTCAAAAGTAAGATTAATGATGTTAATTTGGCAATATACACTAGAGAGGTTTTAGAAAAATGGAAATACAGATCCTCAAAATATTTATGAAAAAAATGTTTAAGATGAAAAAAAAACAGTGCATGGGTTTCAAATTTTTTGGATTTAAAAACAGTTATCTTTTAAATTGCTTTCCCATGAACTTTCTGAGTTTACAATCCTAATTGTTGTCTTAAACCATTGTAATGTGTTAGGAATGACATGATGGGTGCAAGTTTAAAACATTCTCAATCTTGTTTTCTGAAAAATTATGCTATCAAAATGAACTATGCTTGTGTAGGTATTGTGGCACAGAAAGTTAAGCTGTGGCTCGGGATGTCTGCTGCTTCCTATTGGAGGGCCTGGATTCAAGAATTGCTGCTGCTTCCTACCCATCTTCCTGCCAGTGCACGTCTCTGGAGACAGTAAGAGACCGTTGAAGCACATGAGTCCCTTCCACCCACATCAGGCACCAGGATGGAGTTCCCAGCTCCTGCCTTCCATTAGCTATTGCCAGCATTCAGGGAATGACCTAGCAGATGTCCCCACCCACCCCAACCCCGCCCATTCAAATCAGAACACGTGTATATATGAGTAAGTACATTTAAAAATATATATTTACTGTCTTACCCAGGAATCTCATGAACTAAATACAGCTCTTACAGATCTTACTGAGAAATATTCACAAAAACCATTGGCCCAAGATTTCATTCTTCGTGCACAGTCTTTTAAATAGGTGTCCTCAATTCCATTCCTGTCCCTGGATTCCAAATATAGTCTTTCTGTTTCAATAGCCTGTGGCTTCAGAATCTTGAAAAGCTGAGAGACGTTCTGTGTTTAAGGTTTTTGCATTCCTGTATAACGTTTTATGAGTGGTTTGTTTTGTGGATTTTGTTTGTTTTTTGGTTTTTCGACTTTCATAGGTAAAGCCAGAGTGGGATAAGAGACTCAAAATACAGAAAAGCAACTTCTCTTTTTCTACTTTGTTTTCTCTCCTCTCACATGCAAACACACACATAAACACATGTGTATACAACTGCCCACGCATATGTGTGCGCACATTCATAAAGCCATATAGCAAAATCTCTAAATCTCTTCCAGTTCAATATCGTAAATTCTCAATAAAAGAGAAACAAGTTGACCAATTCTGAGAGTGACTTTGCCCCTCCATTCTGAGCCATCACTGACAGCTTCAAGAGGCGTCAGCTCTTCTTGTTATTACTTCTGGCAGCACAAGTCCAGGACATCCTCAGCTCCACAACTCACAGAGCAGGGCCTAAGACTAAAGTGAGGGAGGAGACTCAGGAGGCAGGTGATCAAATGCTGTAAATAGCTGCAAAGGAACAATGCAAATGAGCATAACAGGTGCCAGGAAAGGAGCACAAGATTGGAGCTAACTAAGCAAGAGAAAGGGAAGGCAGAGATTAGCAGCAAAGCTCTATGCACAGAGGGTTTTCTTCCTGTGGCTCTGTGTGTTGGAGGCCAGTGCCAAGGATCAGGGACAGAGTATGACAACCGATACTGGGAAGGATTCCTGCCAGATCAGGGCCATGGGGTAACCCACAGCTCTCTAGTTGTTATCTGTATTCCCAGCATGATATCTACACAGAGACTTTTGCCTCAGACATTTAGTTTATTGCCCCACTCTTCAGGGAACACGTTCTTCCTCTTCAATTCCTTGTGGCATTTTGAGAAGACAAATTCCAATCCTCTTTTCCTTCCCCCTAAAACTGGAGTACCTGCAGGCAGATCATGGTAACTGATGCTGAGCCACACCTGTCAGGTAGAAGGGTCATATCAATAGATTCTGAAAAGATACTAGAAAAGGCAGAAAGAATGCTCAGTTGTAACTACTGTTGGTCACATTACCTTTTAATAATCAATTTATTTTCATATTTCAGGGTTGGGTCACGCCAAAGCCAGGAGCTAAAATTTCCATTCAGGGTCTGACATAGCCCAGTGACCATCACCTAATGCTTGGCAGGTGCATAAGCAGAAAGCTGGATCAGAAGTGGAACAGCCAGGACTTTTAGTGTCATTCTGACGTGAGATGCAGGCATCACAAGGCAGCCTAACCTGCTGTTAACACAAAATGATTATTTGGCTGCTTTCTGAATGTGTTTTTCTGTGGAAAGGGTCAAGACCTTCTTATTGAAAGGGGTTTGTATAAGCTCATAAAACCTTTTTTACACAAATGGCCTGTGCTTCCCAGTCCTGATTTAATCAGCGATTTCCTATGAAGATCTATGTCCAGCTGTCCCACTAAGTTTGTGTCTCCATTGCCTGTTATTTGCCTTGCAGCTCATCCTACCTTTTAATATGCATTGACCTCTCACTATCACAAATTAAGATAATGCAGATGTGGGAGAATATAAGTTCTCTGAGTATCCCACTGTGGAAGCATGGATTTAATAGGAAGCGCAGGGCTATGGAGTTGGAAACATTGGATTTGAATCCCAGATGGGTCACTTTCTAACTGTATAGTGACGTGTGATTTACTGGATTATGCTAAATCCCAGGCTATGATTTCTAACTGTATAGTGATGTGTGATTTACTGGATTGTGCTAAATCCCAGGCTATGATTTCTAACTGTATAGTGATGTGTGATTTACTGGATTATGCTAAATTCCAGGCTATAAATAGTAAAAACATATAAAATTGTAATTGTACATACATGCACACAGAGCCATTGATGTACAGGAGCAGTCAGTGGACAGCAGACAGCAGTTTTAAAAACACATGGAAGAATGTGTGCAGATGGCAAGTGTAGCACCACTTGATTTCCCCACCAGGTAAAGGTTCAGAAGCGCGCTAGGAAGTTGTTAGGTTACTAAGACATCAAGAACAGTTATCCATCACTTTTATTGTTTAGGGAGGACCAAACGTTGGATTGTCATAACCTCAACCTATAATTCATTTATGTCTGGACACTGAGCACCTTGAATATATATTGTTCACTCCTTGAGACAATTGGAAGACATAACAGGTGACCATTCCAAGCCACCCACACTCTTCAAGAGACAGAATTGTGAGATGGAGATTGCTATTCAAATCATGGACATGGCATTGTGTAAGACAGACAGCTGCAGTGTTGACCAAATGTTGAACTGTGCTCATTTCCTTCTCAACAAGAATAGCTTCACAAAACATACTTCTCTTTGCTTCACTTGAAATAGTTGAGATTTGGAGAATTGGGTGAAATCCAAAAATAACTACTTACTCTGGCCAGGTGTAAGAGAGGGTGTCTTGTCTACAGGGAAAGAGCAATATTCAAGCATATGTTAGATAAAACCATACCAAAACAGCAGGACTACCTAGACCAGAACGATGATAAAACCAGGCTTTTTGGGGGGGTCTGCTCCCAGGTGAGGTTCACCTGTCCACGAGGGAGTGGGTCAGCAAAGTCATGCCCGGACAGAGCATGTGTATTTTAAGCAGTGGTACTGACAGGGCTTGAGGTAGACGTATGTGCTGTCTTCTGAGGGTGGGCTCCATTTGAATGAGTCCCAGGCGGCTATTCTGAGCTGGAACTTTTGGTGCCATCTCAGGACCTTCCACCTGCCCCTGGGCTCTCTGGGCTAACAGTGTGTGTATTTTAGAGGGCTCCAGAGGGGCAGAATCACGTATAGAGTGCTAGGACAAACAAGCTCATACCTCTGTGGAGATGCGTAAATTCCAAGTCTGGCTGAAACCCCAGTTCAGGACCAAGTGCAGTGAGTTGGCAGCATTTCCCATTCTTCCACAGAGGTCTCATTTTTTTCCATTAACACCATCAACTGACCAGATGAGGCCCCTCCATATCTTGATTGAAATGTTGATCTCATTAAAGAAACATTTGGAATAAGGTTTGGTCCAGTGTCTGCATACTGTGGTCCAGCCAAATAGATTACATGTAGAGCATATCATGATTAAAGAAGTTACATCATCACGTTCATGCTGATAACAGTCATATCCTGGAGGTCCTGAGGGTCTGACAGAGAGGGTCTGGATCAAGGCGCAGGTAAGTGTGGAGATTCCAGCTCAGTTGAGGGCTATCTAACTGACAAACAGAAAAACCAAGGCAGCAAATGTTCCCTGTTAACCTCTGATGTGCTGTGAGGTGGGAGATTCTTAACCTAATTATCCAGAACCTTGAATGCCATGTTGAAACATTTAGGTTTGAGAAAATGAGAAATGAATAAGAGAAGTTTACACTGAATTTTATTGATTCCTTTCATTTTTGGTTTTTGTTTTCCTGAGAAACTTGAAAATGGGTCAGACACAGTCAAGCAATCATGAACGACTGAACTGAACAGGATATCAAGGCTATGCATAAAGTACATGATAGAGCTGTGCTTCTCAGGACATCGAGCCCACTGAATACACATTCCTGTTGAGGGTAGAAAGAGATGGCCGTACCCAACCTCACACCCTGAAAGTAGACCGAGCATCCCTCCAGAATGAGAAAAATCTAAGATTTCGCTTTGGCTGTTTGCTGCTTGTCAAATCCTAGATATCAGCACATAACCTTTTCAGGCCAATTATAGTGCATCTCAGATAATTAAAGAGGAAAAGTCAAAACTTTTATGTTATACATTCAAAGGTTATGCGATCTCTAGTTCTCCTACCAAAGCTGGATCCAGAGCACTTGTGGGTTTCTCCACTGTGACACTTGGCAATCCAGACACCGGCATGCAGGAGTGACTGCTTCCACTGTCAGGGCATCTGGGGTCAGAGTCTGTGTGCATCAGGGAGAAGATTCTTGGAGACTTTTGAGTTTTGCTGATATTCATAGAGTCTTTGAGTTTAAAGAACAAACACTCCATCTGCTAGAGCTCCTTCACTGTTCAGCCAAGGAGACAGAACTCTAGAGAGAAGTGATTTTTTAAGTGTTGAACAATCAATCTGACAGAATTGAGTCTGGGCCTTAAGGCTGTGACTCCAGTAGAAGTAGATGCCTTCTATGGTTTACGTTAGACATATTAAAGCAAAGCAAAATGTAGTAAGCAGCAAATGAGAAGTCAGGGGCAACATGTTGCCTGTTTCCCCCATCCCAACAAAGAGAATAGCTGGGAGAAGTTCCCAAAGTAAATTTCAGTTCTGGTGTGGGAATGACCCAAACTGTTTGGAGGCATTGTTGTAGAAATACCCCCAGCCCCATGTCTCCACTGGGTTCACTCACCCAACATGCAGAAAGCCAGTCACTGACATTCAAGTGGAGGAATAAATTGTTTTTGTTTTTGTTTGTTTTGCTAAACACAAAGCAAGGAATTGGCAACTACTGCTTAATGCCAAGGATCCCAAGAGGAGTCAGGGCTGATGGTTTTTACAGACAATTGGGTTTGAGAGGTATGTACATGCAAAGTTCCTGATTGGTCAACAATGCTGTGATTTTTAGGTCATGGTCCAGGGGCCTCCAGCCCATGTGTGGAGGTTAGGGGATGGGGGAGATTACTTGAATGTAGTTACAGGATTTCTATCCACAGTACTAGCCATTAAGGTTCCTATCTATTGGAAAAGCAAATTACTCCTGGTGATCTCTCCCTTGAGTCGGTGAATTCCTTTTGATAGCAGGCAAGCAAGGACACCTTGTGCTAAGGAAGACAGACAAGGGCACCTAGGACTGGGGAGAGGGCATGTGCCTGGGCCATGTTTTTTCGTTGTAGGGTTTTTGCTTCTGAAACTGGGAGAAGTTTCCAAAGTAAACTTCACTTTGCCATCAACATCAGAAGCAAGAGCACCGTGGTGTGGATATTTCTTGCTATCCATTCCATGTGACATTAGAAGGACTATTTTAATGTAGTTAAATGGCTGTGTGCTGCATGATTATGTGCTTTGGGCAGGGGAGGGGGAGTAATGACCATATGACACATGTCAACATTTAACAGGCATTGAACACTCAATGTGAGAAAGGGTTATTCTATGCCTTCCATGGAAGCAAATTCATTTAATCATTACAACAAAGCTATGAACTAGATACTATCACTGTCACTGTTTTTACAGATAAGAAAGCTGAAGGGTTGCACGTTCTTTGAAGTCTCAGAGATTTTGCATCTAGAAAAGGGCAGAGCTGAGATCTGTGGCTCTGGGTCCTGGGCTCTTACCTCCCATACCACACGATGCTCATCTAGCTTTGGGTATCAAGAGAAAATATCGAAATGATGACCTTCCAAAAAGGAATCAGCATTGAACCCATCAGAGGCAAAAACTAATGTCTGATGAAAATACCAGAGGAGTCCAAGAAAGCATAGTGGGAGGAAGTCACGGTAGAGGAGGTCTGAGAGACAAGCATCAACAATCCTGTGTTGAGTTGCTGATAGGATTGCTCCACTGAGAGATGAACTGGGAAAGCCAGGAGAAATTATATCCACCACAGATTAAATGTATTGAGGAAATACACTGTAGTCTGATTTTTAGAGCTTAATATAATGTCTAACAATTGCTAAGTGGTCCAATACCAGGTGCCATTCAAATGCATCATTCCATTCAGGTTCACAACAAATCGTGAGGCAGGTGCTATTAGCATCTCTATTGTGCAGAGAAGAAAGAGGACGTCCAACAAGTTCCTGAACAGAAGCTCAGCTGCACAGCCGGATTACAGTTTATCCAGCTTCATGCTGAGCTTACTGAAGTTGGGTGGAGCTTGTGATCTCTTGTCCTAATGTAAGGGCTCCTTCTCATGAGCAGACCAGAGTTGACGAGAGCCTCGACTTTCAGGTAGGAGAGGTCTGGAAGGGCTGGGCACACATACACTGGGTAGCTGAAAGATGTGGAGCATTCTTGCACGTGTGCGGTATGCTGAATGCACACAGCACAGACGCAGAAGGTTCCTGTCATCATAGAACTCCCAGCTTGAGAAGACTAGCTCATACAGGAAAAAGAAGAGAAAAGAGCCGGATCTGGGATGACCTGGTGAGGAGGAGCCACTGCCTCCAGCCAGCCCTTTTGCACAATTCCAGGCAGGTTGGGGGCGCCTGCAGTGAGCCAATGACACATAAAAATGGCCCTGTGCGTCTCTGCTGACATGTCGTCTGTATCTGATGGAGCAACATCTTCATTATGAAATTAGATGAAAACCCTGATGCACAGACTAATAGATAACATCCCACACTTTCCCTACAAAGAATGAGGAGCAGAGCCAAAGCCTGTCCCCGCCCCATCCAATTCTATTTTCATACCCACCTGTCATCTCCCCACAAATGCCATTAGCTCACAGAGGGGATGAAGTCTCATTGCATTACC
The DNA here is from genome assembly GCF_030435755.1 of Ochotona princeps. Classification (NCBI taxonomy): domain Eukaryota; kingdom Metazoa; phylum Chordata; class Mammalia; order Lagomorpha; family Ochotonidae; genus Ochotona; species Ochotona princeps. The sequence continues at coordinate 107,762,901 of NC_080835.1, read as the reverse complement.
AGGCACAAAAACAAAAGAGCTTTTTGTACTTAAGCAGCAGTTCAATGATGGGATAACTGGATAAATTTTATTCATGAAGTCCCCTGATGGGATGGTGTTCCCTGTAGGCCTGGGATCTCTTATCTCCAGCCTACAAGTGAGCGTGTTTTGAGCTTAGGAACTGACATGTGGTTCCTAGGACTATTGGAGAAATGAGTCAGAAGAAAAAGGAAGAAGAGTACTGTGACTCCTAGGCGAAAAGACCCTTTGGGTCAGCCTTACCCACACTGTTTCATTCCCTGAAGATGAAGCCTCTGGCTCCTTGGCTTTCCTTGGTTCTTCAGGAAATGTCACACTTCTGTGGTCATGCTCATCAATACAGTCCGGACACTGCTGTCTCTTAATGGCAAGGCTGGTCCAAGCAGAACATTCTGGAGTCAATGCCGCTGCTTTACTTAACCCCATTGCATTCACTGGCTCAATACCTATCAGGCATTTGTTTGGCCCCAGGGCAGGAAACTTTTCTGTCTATCAAGCGCCATTTGGATATTTGTAATATCATTTGAATCCCATACAACATTATCAACAGAAAAATCTGCCTGTTATAGATTCTTTAACTGTTGAGTTCTACCTCAGTTTGCAGGGCCAAAGTGATTTCATTATGCAGCCTGTAAGCCCAACTTTCCCCACCCTTAGTTAATGGCATGAAGCCACCACTTGTCCATGAATAAAACCCAGATCCATATTCTTAGGTTGGTAAGGCAGAGAAAATTTCCACATGGGCAGGAAAAGCTCTCAGTGTCTCTGGGCTGTTTGACTCCTGAATTCTAATGCCAATAATAGGAACCCATGCTCAAGACATCCACGGAGCACGAAGCCCACAGATAGAAAGCTAGGGCTAGTGGTATGATGCCGTCAGCCTCTCACAGTCTTCTTATCTCTCCTCTATGCTACCATTAAGGTCAACCTGCAGTGGGGCAGGGTCTGCCCTTCAATAGGACCTCACTCAGGAGTATCTCAGATTGCTTTGTTGGGACTCAGGCAGTACTCCCAATGTGGGATGCATCATTTTCCTGGACTTCGGGTTCTACACAGAAATTCTCTCTCTCTGACTTGGAGGCATTCTTTTGAGTCTGTTAAGCAAATTTTGCTCTTGGGGTGCCTATTCCTCGTCAGCTGTGTAGGGAGCCCTGTTTGGCTGTGCAGCTTCAGTATTCCAGGCACAGGGTTTCCGGTACTGTGCTTGGATCTCACAGAGGGTCAAAAGAGGGCACAGAGGGTGAAAGGTCTTTCCTATAAAGCCCTGCCCCTAGCTGGCATAATGGCAGAGCCAACCATTGTTTTATAATTTCAGGGAAGGTCTCAGGCAGGGCCCTGAATTTAAGTTTCTGCACTTCCTCCAGTCAGCTTATCTGTCTCTTTAGGATGACACCACCAGCACTATTGATACAGTTCCTTGTGTTGGGCAATTTCTTGAACATTATCTCTCTCAGTCCGCATGATGAAGTGTAAGTAAGCACCATCCTTCCCACTTTGCTACTTGGGGAGCTAGGACTGAAGGAGGTGCAGGCACAGGCCTGAGGTCAGCCTGCAGTGAGATCCAGCCCACGCAATCCAGGTTTCCTCAGGCATCTCAGGTGAGGCCCCAGTCAGTCACGGCCTCCCCTCCTATCCTGTGACCCCTGTGGTCCTCTGTGACCTGTAACCCATTACCTTTGTCCTTCAGCCCCTTCCTTTCATCTCACAGCCTTACATTCCAGGCCAAAAAGCCTACCTCCCCTTTTCTCAGCCTGACCCATGAATGTTAATGAGGTGCCACCATTCCTTTTCATGAGAAGGACATCTTCTGAGCCCCTGGTGACTTGGTAAACACTTGATTTGGTAAGCACCATTTTTCTTGTAACACTGGCATTTGAATTCATTAGGCTTTTGGGTTACAGGAACATGTTGCTTTATGAACTGGTAAGGGATCTATGATTGATGACTCAGTACCATAACAATTCAGAAAACAGAGGGTCCTTTAATTCCCACCTGCAGAGGTTCTCATGGAGCCCATTTGCTTCTGATGTGTCAGATAGCTGGACCACAAAGACACAGTGGGTGAGGGGAGCCTAGGCCTTGATCTACATCAGCACCCTAATTTTGGACATTGTGTCCAGACTTAGCTCACCATGCAACCAACATGAACCCAGGCGGCAGCTATACAGAGCTGTGGGCAACTCCTTGATGCTGTCAGCCCTTCGGAGCTTCTTATCTTTTCTTCTTACAGTTGGTTTTGTAGGGATATTGTCCTCCTAGTTGGAAGACCTCAGCTCTACCTCTACTCTCACTGTGATTTCCAGGCAGAAAAAGGAAAGAGATGGTGGGTGGTAGGCAGAGAAGTGGATCCAGAATAAGCAAAGCAAGCCTGTCTTAGAAGTGCTGATGGGTTGCCCCCTTCACTATTAACTTGGTCCTCAGGCGCAGGTGCTTCCAAGCTGTGTGAAGCATTGGAAGGGATTGTGGTTTAGTTGGGCCCACTGATGGCCAGAACTAACCTGTAGATCCTCTGGTGAGGAAGATGGGGAGACACCGGTCAGGGCCACAGCACTATCTGCTGTGTAGGCTCTTCTCAGTTGAGCGAGGAGTTCTGGCATACACAATTCTCAGTTTAATCCCTCCACGGCCCCTCTGTCATTACAGTCCTTCCTTTCGGGACTGCAGCTCCGGAGTGCTTCCAACTATGGCTGTAATCTGCCATTGTGGGCCCATTGCATCTGCATCCTTCTTCAACTCTTCTTGGAACACTTCGGTGAGAAGAGTTGGTGACGATGAAAGGATATGAACTTGTGTTTTATAAGATGATTAAGTTCTGGAGATCTAATGCACAACGTGGTGATTGGGGTTGATAATACTATATTGTTTATTAAAAGTTTGCCTAAAGTAGATCTTACATATTCTCAACACACACTCAAAAGATAACTGTGATACAAGGAATGTCTTAATTAGCTTGATTTTGGTAATCATCTTAGAATGTATGTATGCATCTAAGCTTCACCCTGTACACCTGGAAAACGCAAAATTTCTCCTTGTCGATTAGACCTTAATAAGCCAAAAAATATTTAATACTTTATCTGTTTAAAAAAAAAGCCAAGATTAAAATTTTAATGAATTTGCATCGCCAGCCAAATGAAAGCAAGACTGTACAAAACAAGGATCGTCAGTCTTTATATCTAGATTCATCTCAACATTTCCTGGGCACAGGCAAGGTCCGTTTCTTACTAAGCAAACTATTGCTAAAAAAAGAAAAAAAAAGCGCTCTATGTGAGTGTATGTGAGAGAGAGAGAGAGACAGAGAGAGAGAAGGGAAGGGAGAGGGAGAGAGAGATTGAGATTTTGGTCCCGTCTTGGTTGAAGTGCTCCTGCAATGGCCAGGACCAGGCCCCACCGAAGGCAGGAGCTCTATCCTGGTTTTGTACATGGGAGGCAGGAATTCAGCTACTTGAGCCATCGCTGCTGCCCCCAAGAGTGCACACTGGGTGGAGTTGGGAGCAGAGCTGAGAACTGAACACAGTCACTGTAATGTAGGATGCAGGCATCTCAACCAATGGGCAGAACACCTGCACTCAGACCATGATACCTAAAACCTGGAAATCTGTATTCTTCCCATTCTGTGCCAGACAGCTTCTGCTCTCTCTTTTTCAACTGGAGCTTGCTACTATCCTACTACACCTACAAAATCATCTCTTCTGCTAAATGTGTCCACTCCTTGAGTTTCGATGATCCCATCCAAATCCAGGCCTGAGAAATGCCACTATCTTCACTCCCATCGTGCGCTGATCGTCTGTGCATGCATCAGTCTTCTTTTCAATTATGCTGTTGCTTATCTGCATGTGGATCAGTCTTCTCCATTAAGCCATGAGCTGCGGAAATGCAATGGATGCACAGGGTCTCGTGCATGATTCCAGCCCTGGAGCAGTGTTTGCTGTCCTGTAGTGCTTTCGTTACATAATTGCAACAGCACTGTCCTAAGCACTTTATAGGAAGGAGGTGCTATTTGCAACAGTCACAATCCAAACATAAGAAAACTAAGGCAAGAAGAGAGTCATTTGGTACACTGACATCATCAGCAAGTAAAGAAACCATGATGGAAACCTCCAATGCTTCCAAGAGATACAGCTGACAAAAGCCTGAAAGCGACTGGATCTCGCCCAGCCTGCATTGGAAAGGGCATTTTACACTGCAGAGAAAGGTGCTGTTCATCCCCTCCAGCTCGTGACTCATTGTGGAACCACCTGCCAGCCCAGCTCTCCTGCCTGCAGCAGTGTGCTGGGCACAGGTGGAGACTGCCCTCCTTTTGGTTCCGTTCCTATGTTCCCTTCGTTCAGGTCAAAGTTTGCATTGTAGCTTCTCACCTGGCTCCCTCATGGTGTCTTGCCTCTCCCTCTCTCCCCTGGTACAGCTCACACCTCCGTGTCACAGATGTGGAGCCCAGGCAGCCATTTCTGACGCTGCTAAGCACAGGCACTCAGGAGCAGTCTTGTCCAAACCCTGCCTCCTATGTTCATATTTCCCGTGGCATTTTATAGAAATAGCAGAACAATTGCTCACCCACAGGGGGCAAAGGGAGCAGGATTTCACATAATTAAATCTCAAAGGGACCACATTTTCCAGCTCAAGGAGAGGCAGAAAGACAGGGCGATGGAGCTTGGTTCCTCTGGGGTGAAGAAGGTGCCTTGTCTTTGTGTGAGTGACACAGCATCCGGGTGTGAGTCTCTCATTCTCAGCAGTGACCAGGACTGTGGACATCATTTAGGTTTTCAGTTCTGCCTCTCCTCCTATCAGGCTGCAGTGAGTGGGAAAATGGTCTCTTGCCAAAGGAGTCTGGGAGTCATCTTTAGTTACAGGGAGCCTCTGAATTTGAGGAATTGAGAAGCGTTTGTTCCTGAATAAAACAACGACAGATCATCTCACCAAAACAATGTTCTGAACTGGACAAGGGCCGGAGACCAGCAGCATCAGTCTGTGGCAGACCTGCCTTTCCGCATCAACAATGCTTTCCATGCAAACCACACAAAGGAACCCAAAAGAGACGCCAGGCAGATTCCGCTGCAGCTGATTGCAATGAGTCTCTTTCAGCCTCCTTCTTTTTAAGGCAGGGAATCAAAAGGGCAAGCCTGGCACATGTGCCCCACCCCCAGCCTGTAGCCCAGGGCCACACTGGCATCTTAGGGCTCTCTGGCCACTTGTTCCTTTGATGTGTGTTAAGTGAACATAATTATCCACTGTGTCACATGGCATATGACTCTGACAGCACAGTGTGTGGGCTCTGCCCCTCCCCAGTCCATTAGAGCTCCTCAAGGGGAAACTGTGTTCCTTTGGGCATTTGTTTCAGCACTTCACTTGGACGTGGCTCTAAACAACACTCACCAGAGTCTTCTGCCCTTATAAGGAGCAGTGACTTTGTCATCACTGGCAAAGAAAATCAAACATAGAAAAGGGGCTAGCTAGGCCTAGCCAGAAGCCTTCACATTGAAGAAGGGAGAGGAGAGGCAAGGAGGCAGAGGACCCAGTGTGTGTGTGTGTGTGTGTGTGTGTGTGTGTGTGTGTGTGTCCTCTCCTCTATGATGGATTGTTTCTAGGACCCAGGACCATTTCCCTACAGGATGACCCTCTCTCTAACTTGGAGAACTTGCTGCATAAGCATGATTTTATTCAGCAGTGCTCACCTCTCTCTTCAGCTCTGCCCTCCTCCCTGACCCAGTTCTCAGCTCTAAAGGGAAGCACTTAGCTCTTCTTCAAAATTGCACATGCATTCATGTGCACACACACACACGTGTGCACACAAGTACATGTACCATGCCCCTGAGCCTCACTTCTCAGTGGAGACACACAGCAGAGCCCTGGGAAAAATAGCTTCTCACGTACACCTTCAGCATACACATGCTGCAAGGGCTGGGCTGTGAACTTTCATCCATGTGCAGCCTGCTCATTGCTGCAATTAATTGGCATCGGTGCTAATGAGAGGTGGCCTGCTTGTAATGCTCTCCAGCAGCCTTCTGAGGGCCACAAAACCAGAATTGGGCCTTGTACTCCTCACTGTGGAGGTGGCCCAGAAACCCACAAGCCTTCCCCTTTTTTCTAAAGGTCAGTTGCCCAACTGGGTTTGTATTAACAATTTTCAACCCTTCTTGTTAGTGCCAGATTGATTTTCTGTTCAGTGTGTGCATGCAAAAGCAGAATTATCTGAAAACTTGCTATTTATGGCTACTTAATTGCAAACATCAACACACCCAACAAAGTTCTCCTGGTGTGTATTGTTGATGTTGCCACCCCAGACATGTGCCAGCTGTGATGCGTGTCTCTAAAATGAGCTTGATTAGAGGATTCTATCTTGTTTGTGCAAGGGTATCAAAAACTTTGTGAAACTCATGCATGGTACTTAATCCACATTCCCATCAACTGCTTGGGAACTTTTCCTAGTGGCCCTAAATGGACCCATTTTGACAGTGGAAGAGCAAGTCTCAAGGATTTGGCATAATCACTTACTGAGTTTTTCATTCTAATCAAGTATGTCATTGAGGTCAGGGTGCAAAGGAATTCCAGCTCTTATTAGCACTAGAGATAGAAGATTGTCTGGACTGCGGAACAAGCTCCCTCTGTAAGATGGAGATATTGACCTGGTTGGCTTTTATGGATCTTGTCAGCTCTAAACTCAAACCAAAGTCAAAAGAGCAAAGGCTTTAGTGGCAGCAGACTTATCTTCTTTTAGGGAACACATTCTGTATGTACACCTGGCTATAATACCGTGTCTTTACATACTATAAGAGATAGCAAACCTTACAGCAAGAGTGCTCACTGGGATCCCACAGGAGAAGCTTCAATCAGTCCAGGTATGTCTTGAGAGGTGAGGAGTATGTGACTGACAGAGATGGGGTGGAAGCAGGAGCGTATCCCATGACAGCCACTGTCATTTTTTTTAGAAGAGTAACAGTTCTACTTTATTAAAATACTGAGTTTATTTCACATGTACATTTGTCTCCCCACCATTTTCACGTCTGACCATCGCTACCACTGTGTGCTATCATAACATTCCATACATACTTAAAACCAAGCAAAGGGTGGAGTTCCATCTTTTAAAAACTAAACAGGCATTTTGAACAACGCATTCTTGGCAATGGAACCTGGACAACATTTATCAAACACGGCAGGGAAAGTTCTCACTCTGCATTATAAAAAAGGACAGCCAGATATCAACTGTTACAGAAATGAAATAAGACGGAAAATTTTAACAAACTGTTTAAACTATTTTCTTAAAGAGACTTCCTCCACTGCCAAAGATCTTGAATAGCCTCCTGGTCAGTCATCCGGAAGCAATTCTTCACGTAATTGACAAATTTGGCTTCCACTTTGGGAAGAGAACCACCTTTTTCTATACTTGCTTGCATTTTTGCTTTAATGTCTTCTATAGAACTAGGTCGTTTTGGTGTCTGGAGTTTTTTCCTGTTTTTTGAATGATTCTTGCCTTTTTGACCTTGGTGTTGATGGTTTGGAGTCTTTTCCATTCTGGTTTGATTTCTGTACAATCTTGGCTGGAGTATCTCGTACAGATTTCTTCACTGGAGCTTTTTCTTCAGCTTCCTCATCATCAAAATCATCATCCTCATCATCATCTTCCTCAGCAGCAAGCTTTACTTTTTTCTGGGGCACCTTGCTGCCACCGCCAGGGGCTGATCGCTTTCCAGACATAGTTAACAGCGTCACGTCCTCCTCCTCTTCATCTTCGGACTCGCATCTTCCTCCACAGCTACTCAATGTTGTTCACTGATGTGCACAGGCCCTGAACCACACTTCAATCTTAAGACCACAGGTGGTGTTATTTCAAAGCCTCCCAGGGAAACTGTTGGCTGTACAGACATCTTCAAGGCTGCCAGTGTGACCTTAACTGGACTGCCCTCATAGTTCATGGCCTCGGCTGCAACAATGTGCAGCTCGTCCTTGGCACCAGCACCCAAGCTGACCGTTCTCAAAGATAACTGGTGCTCATTTTCATCATCGTCCACTTTAAAGTGGTAATCTTTGTCAGCCTTTATTTCACAACCGAAAAGATAGTTCTGGGGCGTCAGGGGGCTCAAGTCCATGTCCATCAAATCTTTCATGGGGCGGTGGGATGAACTCGGGCAGGAGAGAAGGCGGACGGAGAGAGGATGCCCACTGCTCCAAAGAACAGCCACGCAGGATGGAATCACGCCAGGCCCTTGGGACAACGCTTTCCCAGACAACAGGAACCTGTAAAACCTGCAGTGATGTGGATTCCAAAGAGAAAGACCTTTTAAGAAGGAGGGAGTTGTTCCAAGACGTCAGTGAGGTGGTGGCTGTCACATGTTGACAGCCACCTTTTCAGACCATGGGCCTCTGCCCCTTTGGCAGATCCTGCCAGGTCTACTAAGGACCACTGGGAAAGCCACCACACAGTCTATTTGTGATAGGTACTGTCTCACTGATTCTGGAGCTCCTTCCTGTGTTTTGTTCTGGGGACCACAGCGCTGCTTTCCAGGTGCTCAGAATTGACATGTTGGGGTCAACATGTCAATAACATGCTGTTTGGTTTATCTACATCCCATAAGACAGTACTTGGTTTGAGTCCTAGCTCTTCAGCTTTCTATCTAGCTTCCTCCAATTCTGCATTTTGGAAGGCAGATGCTAATGACTCAGGTTTTGTTGGCCCATGCCAGCCATGTAGGATTGAATTCTCGGCCCCTGACACTTGGGCCGGGTAGGTATGTTGCAGCTATTTGTGAAATGGAGTAGTAGGTGGAAGATACCCTTCTCTCACACTGTACATAGAATAAAATGGAAAATAAGTAAGTATAACTTTCGAAAGAAAAATGACTCACTGAGAGATGAATGGCCTGTCACATTATTCAGATGCTTGGGACAGACTCTCTACCTTTTCATTCTCCTGTGTCAGATGCTTCCTGGGTCCTACTTTTTGATAATGACTCTATTCCCACTTGTATATACTCTTGTGCCATAAGCCTTCCTTTTGTCTTTCCTGAATTATTACTGGTATGCTGTCTCCGCCCTCAAAGCAGAGGGAACATTCCCAGACTATGAAGAGATTCTTCGATTTATTAAACTACAGCCTGATAAAATGAGAGTTGGCTTTAGAGTTGGAAGACAAGATTTGGGACAAAGATTTCCTTAAATTTGGGACAGTCTACCATAAGAATTTCATCAGTCTTCTCTGTTAATATGGATCCTGATTCACTCATTTGTCAAACAAGGAAAGAGTTCTACTTGATGGGATGATCAAGAAAAATTAAATTATACAGAAACATCTAACTAAAATTTACATTGTTTATTTTTATGTATTTTAAAGGTAGATGGAGACAATGAAGAAAGAGAGGTAGAAACACAGAGACAGAGACACACCAATGCATTTTCTACCCACTGGTTTGCTACCCAAATGCTTGTAGCAGCTGAGACTAGGTCAGGCCAAAGCCAGGAACCTGAAATTCAATCTGGATCTGCCAACGTGGATAGCAGGGAGCCAATGTTCTCAGGCCACCACTTTTAGCTCCAAGGGTCTGCATTAGTAGGAACCTGGGATAAGAACTAAAGCCAGGACTAAAATTCAGGAACTCCTATATGGAGGTGAGCATCCCAAATGGCATCTTAGCCACCAAACACCAAATGCCTTCACCCTCAAAATAAGATTTGCTTTGCATATTGAGTGTTTTGATATCAATTATGGCTACTGTAACTGTACACACAAAACCATTCCTCTTTTGAAAAGCTTGTAAACCATTCCACAAGCTAAGAATCCAATGTGAGTTCACAGTGGGTGTCTATATTGTGTGGTTTGATGCAAGCAATGTGTCATTTCCTTTAAAGCTCGGAAGTGTTGGCTGCTTTCTGGTTTTAAAAGGGTGGGTGGTACTTAGCAGCTATTTTGCTTTATCCATTTTTACTGAACATAGGATTCCTCTGATACCTACTGGGCATCTGGTTCCTCCAATATGACTCAGAGTCTGTAACTTCCAAGGTCAGTTTGCTCTCCTCCCAAGAAGTAGATGACAGCATAGACATGACAGGCAAGGAGATAGACTGTGCTCCTTTCCCTACACTATTTTTGGCCAGCCAGGTATCCTCAGAAAGCAAGAGTGCCATTGCTCACAAGGAGGCAGCATGTCTCATCACATAGAGCCCACAGCAGGGACTAGGCATCCCTTCAGCAGCCACACTGGGAACCTTCCTCCTGCTGCCTGCTGCCTGCTGCCTGCTGCCTGCTGCCTGCTGCCTGCTGCCTGCTGCCTGCTGCCTTTTGCCGGGAGAAGCCTCGGGATATCCTTTCTCGCCCCTAAAGCCAAACTCTGAATGTCATTTGTGAATGTTTTGTGCTCTTGCTGGGGAATTTTACCTTGTTGAAAAAGATGCAAGGGACAACAAGGATGAAGAGCCTAAGAGAAACACAGCACACTTTTCCCCACCTTGGGCAGTGTGATGTTGCTTACCTGTAAGGATTCATATGCAGGCTGCAGACTTCAAAATATGCATTTGAGTGGTAAACACTTTGGAAGCTCAGTTGTTCAAGTGAAGGCCTTTAGAAAATCTGCCATTGCTGAATTAAATTGTGTGTGTGTGTGCGTGTGTGTGTGTGTGTGTACAGGAGGAGGGGAAGGGGTTATGATCCCACTTTACAAGCATAGGAATGGCAGTGGCTCCATTTTCTTCATCAGAAAGTTGATGAAAAGAACCACTTTGTTGGAAGGTTGGCTATTGAGTGCGATGATTCATGTTACAAAGAACTGGGAGAGTTTAAGAACTTTAGAAGCACACTTGTGAAGGCTTACTCTATATACCGATCCTTGTGAGAGTAAGAGAACAAGAGAAAGCTGGTGGCAGATGTAGTGAGCACAGAACAACCCAAGTTCAAGGCTCAGATAAAATGCTTATCTTCATAAAGGTAGTGTTTTTGTCCCTCATGAAATAGTAACTTGATGCTCCAGATGACTTTGGCAGTAAGTACTCAAGTTGCTTATTGAAAGAGGCTTTGCAAAAACTAATGACAAAAAGTCTGGAAGTAGACTCTCCACCAGCATAGCAATGACTCAACTTGCAAATCCAGGTGTGTGTGTGTGTGTGTGTGTGTGTGTGTGTATTGAATTTATAAAGGACCTACCTGTGCCTTTCTCCATCTCTCACACAATCACCTGACCATGATCCAGGTGAGAAATGAAAGGGTCCTACAAGATTCTGGAGGAGGGTCTGGTGATTCTGCTGTGCCATGTGGCCAGTCACAGCTGCAAGAAACAGGAAAGTGGATGTCCAACTCTTTTAAACTCTGTTATAAGCAGCATGAATAAAAAGAGGGAGAAACAGGCAATTTATAGAGGTGTTGGCATCAGTGTATTTTCAGATAAAGACTTAACCTTGTTGGGGAAATATTCACACCATGAGCAGTCGGGACAATTGTCTGGCATCTCTCTAACTGCAACCATTATGCATGGAGATACGCCAGTGTCTCCTGCAGTCCCATGTCTTTCTGAATCCTGTCTTCATCTTCAATGCTTTGACCATGGCTGGACCACTAGTCTTTCCAGTAGATGTCCCATGGACATAAACGTAGGGCTTGATGTGCAGATTGGGTTCCTCTGTTGTTGTATTTCCACACAACAGATCGTAGGTCAGAAGTCTTGGGACCCACAGGAGCTTTGAACTACTGTAAGGCCTACTAGCTTTATAAACTGGATCATGGTAAAAGATGTGTACAGTAACCCTGGAAACAAGAGCTCAGGCCCTGATTGGAATCCAAGAATAATGGAGGTCCTTCGCTGGATAAACCAGGCAGATGGCCTAAAGAGGAATTAGATGTCCAATGGCACCAACCCTCAGGCTTCCTTCCGATTGTGCTGTTTTCTTCCAAGTAAAGTAGCAGTTGTCAGGGTTGTTTAGTAACTTGCTCACCATACATGTGCTCACCTCCTTCAGACTGCAGACCAGCCGAGATCTGCTCCCTCTCAGGCCAGAAGTTGCAGCACATGAAAGTTGCTCATTCTCCTTCCTCTTTCCTGATGCATTTTTCATCATTAAAGAGAAAATGTCATTTTGGTGACAGATATTAGTATGATTGGTGTCAGGAATGAATCTTTCTTTCTCTGTCAGCCTTGCTTCACACAGTCCTAAGACAATGTTCTGTTAAAAGGCCACTTCCATTTCCAACTCAAGCAGCGTGCGAGAAGGGCAGGCTTCGGCTGTGATGGATGGGTTTAGTCAAGACTGGCCCTGTGCCAAGGAGCGCAGCTGAGTCCGACCCTTCCACCACGGGCCGAGCCTGAGGATGTTTCTGGGAAATTCATGTCTGATTTCTGGCTGAATTCTGTTGGGAACATAGTCTTAAAAATGAGAAAACCTGAAGTTTTATTGGTGACAATGTTTTTAAAGGTGGGATATTTGCCACCATCATCATCAACAAATTGATTCATATAAATCCAAATCCTTTCAGGAAGCTAATAAAGAGATGAAGACTCTCTCTCCACCCAGGGATGAAGAAAGGTCAGCTTTTCTAGACCTGTTCAGGTGCAGATCTGGGCTTTGCTGAGCTGCAGGTAGCAGTATGTTCCCCCTCCATAGTATGCCTCATCTGGCATTAACCATGAAGTGTTCCTTTTTGAACTCACTGGGAGCTCTACTTCCTCATCCTTGAAAGAAAGATGATAATACTAGCCTACCTTTGTCAATTCCTAAGAGGCCCTTTCAGTGCAATGAATACATACTGGACTCAAACTCTGGTTCATATGTTTTGCTCAGATTCGGGAAGCTATTAAAAAACACACGTGCCTTAGTATCTGCCTTCAGGTAGTACACATCACATTAGGTGACATCAGACAAAGATACACACATTTATTTCCAAAAGCCTATGGAAATGCATATTATGAAAGGTAAGCATGGAATTCAGAATTTTTGCACAAAAATAAACGCATCTTAAAATCCCATTCCAAACAAGTCTTTTGGATTATGTTCATACACTCAACTGTAATACAAATATAAATACCATATATAGGAATTTTGATGTTATAATTACAATATAATTATATGAGGTAGGAACCCACCTCGCAAAGTTTAGAGAAAATGTATGCATACATGGGGGTCTCTGTTTATGCAGTCTCAGTCATGGGTGCTCAAATGTCTGTATAGTGTTAATTTTTATCATTACCATCAAATTAGCAAGGTCTTAAATTGATGCACCAAAATAAATTTATCTTTACAGTCCATTTTTTCATGAATTTTATGAAATATGAAACCACTTTAATGCCTTTTTCTTTTGAATTTTTAATTAGGTTTTAACAGGTTCAATATAGTTTCTAGATACAATTTTTGGGAGGAGTGGAGAATGTAACTATAATTCTAAGAACATAATGATTTTCCCCTTTTTGCTCCCCCCTTTGCTTTCTACCTTCTTTACTTCTCCCTTTCTTTTTCTGGTTGAGATAACTTGCCCTAAATTTACGTCACAATAAAATGTCTACTATCTCACCAATGAAGACATTGAACAAGTAAAAAGCAAATGGACCCTAGCTCTGTGGGGATATAGACAATGACTAGAAACAGTAGTAATTGAATGGAAAAATGAGTATTTCACCAATATACCTTACATTTTAAAGTAATCACAGATCATTAAATATGTAGTGGCATGACACCTTAACGATTGATGTAACTAAGGTTTTATGGGAAACTGGGCCAAAAAAACAAAAATAAAAATTATAAGCTTTATTTTTCAGTCTATGCTTCAGCAAGTTAAAGGTCCTTTTGTAAATCATTGTTCCACCTATTTAGTTCATTCCTAAAAAAACCTGAACATCCTAGAAATTGAGCCTTGTTGCCACAGTCCTTTCACATTATTAGCTGAAGAAGACGGGTGTCCAGTAACTATCTTTTAAGGTCAGGAAACAGAAAGAAGCCAGAAGCAGTCACTTTAGGACTCTATGGTTGATATCTAATGTTTTTCCTTTGAAATGCTCACCGAAGTTGTCTTGTTTGAGGAAAGGAATGAGCAGGCTAATTGGAGACTCTGTAGGGTAGCTTCCTTTGAAATTTTTTTCTGTGAAAGCTTCAGATAATTTTCTTAAAACACTCTCCTGTTGGGCAGGTGTTGTCATTCTTGGACAGTTTTTTTCCCCTGGTTCATTTCTGCTGTAACTGGACCTTCTATTCTTGGTAGCCACTGCTTTGATTTCGTTTTGTCTTCAGGATCATACTGGCAAAGCCACATTTCATCGCCTCGGAAAAAAAATACTTCAAGATCTTGACCCTTTTCGTCTAATATCTTACCTGTAGCTGATCTGACCACTGTGGTTTTGGCACTCATATCAGTGGAAGTTTTCTCCACTGTAGTGTTACATTCAAAATGATGGAAGTCGAACCAGTTGAAATATCAACACTGTCAGCTATTGTTACACTTAGCTCAGTTAAAGCATGAACATAATTAAGTTTTTATCTTGTTAACAGATGTGAATGATCTACTATGGGCTTCATGCTCAAAATTGGTTAATCCCTCCCCCAACCTTTTTTTTTCTTTTAAAATTTATTTATTTTTACTGGAAAGGCAGATTTACAGAAAGAAGGAGAGACAGAAAAATCTTCCTTACATTGATTTACTTTCCAAGTGACTGCAACGACTCGAGCTCAGCCTATCCAAAGCCAGGAACTTCTTTTGGGTCTCACACTGGTGCATGGTCCCGAGACTTTGGGCCATCTTCTACTGCTGTCCCAGGCAACAAGCAGGGAGCTGGATGAGAAGTGGAGCAGCCAGGACACAAACCAGTGCTCATATGAGATCCTGGTGCAAGCAGAGGGAGGATTTAGCCGCTGAGCAATTGAACTTTATGTGCTTTGATAGGGGCTGATTTCAAAGCAAAGTCTTATCCTTTTTGTCCTCAACTGGATACTCTTCACACACAATATCAGCTAGTATAAACATATTTTGGGAAAGGAAATGTGGATTTCATGCATCATTTTTATAATATGCATTTTTGATGGATTTTTTGATCATGCACACAAACATGTTTATGCACAGCCTAGGCTTATGTGTGTATGCCTGTGTGTGTGTGTGTGTGCGCGCGCATGCATGTGTGTGTGTGTGTGTGTGTGTGTATGTGTGTATCCTAAGGAGGACTGATTTCAATCAATGGAGGACAGGTCATGGGGAGCACTGGTTGAAATAAACATTCGTATAAATATCAATTTGAGCCGGTCCTTGCAATGTGAGTGAGATTTTGAAAAGCATCATGGAAGGAAGGGTATACTGTGAATAAAGTCTGAGAAAGTGCAATTTGTGATGTGTGGAGTTCCTTTTCTTAAAAGACAGCCAGTCTAGATTGACCAGGGCAAGGATGCTAGTTGAGGGTGGATATGGGGCTGCAGTGAGGACTAACACTATTGAGTTCCTTTGAACGAGCTCTTAACTGAAAAAGAAAAACATGGAGCAGATCAAAGGCATTATTAGAATTATAAGGTAATTTCTGTTTGTTGAATTGCTTAAATCAGCTAATGCTTACTTTTTAAAGCTACATATTTCGAAGTATTTTATAATACACTTATTACTACATAAAATTGTGATTGATAATGTAAGATACCTACAAAAACAATTAAAAATTCATAACCCATATCATAGCCTAACTCAATCTAAAAGAGAAATAAAAAATATTGCCTATAATATCACCATTGGATATAATGAAGTATAGTTACGTTTCATATAGAGTCACGGCAATCCTACTGAATGGGCTGACACAGGCATTCAGAACCATTGAATTCAGCATGATGAGAGAACCCTTACATTATTTATGTGATTTTCCAAATTATTGAACACTTCTTGGTAAATAATCTAAACAAACCAAACAGTCCTTCTTGACTTGCCAGAGAGGAGTATTCATGGGCAATTAGTGAATATTAAAACTTTCTAGAACATACACATTTATATGTCAAATAGAGTAAACTTCAGGCTTAAATTAGAAAAACAAATTTCACTCACTGAACTATCTGGCGATCATTGGACTTCATTCAGTAGCTGGTGAGTTACTAAGCGTCTAATGTCCTTGTCCCCACATGCTGAAAGGGAATGGGGCCTCGTTAGTGAGGGTCACTCTCGAGCTCCACCCAACTTTCCAAGCAAGAAGTTGTCTTGCCTGAGGAAGAAGCGGTGGCTTAACAAGAGGCAGGGCTGGATGTGGCAATCAGTTAAGATTTAGCTAAAATAGTAGAGAGAGGAAAATGGAAGGCAGAAGCATCAGGAGAGCCTTGGGTAGAGCAGTCAAGTCTGGAAAACGGGAGGGGAAAAATTCCCTGAAGAGATGCCCATACACGTGAGCTGAGGTTTCTAAATGTCCTTGGTAAAGTTTACAGCACTATGCAAATATTGTTGCAGTTTGAGTTAAATGTCATCCCTCTCACTTTACAGAAAGAAAACTCAGAGCACTGCAAAGGAGCAATGACTTTCTCAAAGACATTGAACAGGCCAGGAATTACATTAGACACCCAATGTCTTAGACCCACATTATCATCATCATTACAAATGCAAAGGAGTTTCCATTCTACGCAGGGAGTTTAGTAGAGAAGCCCAGCAGAGCACACACAGAGATGAAAATGACTTTTGAAAAATTGTCAAATTCCAAGTCTTTTATTATCAGCTCCTTTTTTATGGATGCTTTGGAAACTCTGGGATTCCAAAGTCCAAGATTCTACAATTCATCCAATTTCATGTTTGCTTAGCCTCTAAATATTCATCAGTAACATTTAAGACAAAGAAAAAAGATAATTACAAGGGGAGAGTTTTTAAAAGATATTAAAGGTTAACAGAATTCTTGGCATTTGTGTCGTGTCAATTTCCATGTAATTATGCTCAATTCCCAGAATTCAGAGTCAGTTGTGCCTGTTAATGTTAAAGATGATATCCTTGGAAAATAATTTATAGGATCATTTCTCAAAATTTTCAAACTTAAACTGAGCACTCTGGCTAATAGTCTGATGATTATTAATGTTATTCTTGGATGGAGAGTGCTAGGCAGTCAGAAGTTCGACACTGGGTTTAAAGTGGATTTGATATGAAAGTACAGTTGTCTGTATCTCCGAAGAGCCACATATTTCTATAACCTGATTTATAAACCTCTCCTAATTTGGTTTGATAAAAAATAATGTTGGAAGTACATCTGAGGTCCCAAGAAGTTTGCTGTCTCTTAGCAAACAGGGTTCTGATACAGATGTCTGCTATGAGCAAGGAACAAAGCCTTGTGGAAAATATTGAGATGTAAGAATCTGGATATTTTATTGGGTATTCTTATGTCTTTCCCACATTCATTTGTTTTTAATGTATTTTTATCTTTTCTGGGCCAAGTCTGAGGGATTATGTTTGAGTCCCTGCCTTTTTCTGCTGTAACAGTACACATTCCCTGTAATATTGATTCCACTTGTGGTTTCTTGACTATCTGTGCAATTGTTCCCAGTATGCATCTGTTCTAGCGGTGTGCAGCTGTGGGGGACTGGACAAATGGCAAGTCAGTTCCTGTTGTATCACCCACTCTGGTACAAGCTTATTGAACATCACCCACTCTGGTACAAGCTTGTTGAACATCACCCACTCTGGTACAAGCTTGTTGAACTCACTGAATGCTCGCATCCCAGCTAGTTCAACAACCAGGAACAAGCTATTCAACCAGCTCACCTCACCTTTGACTTAAGGCAAAGCTTCTTAGTGCTCTTCTGGTCTTGAGCTTGCTGTTTCTTTGAATCTCAGTGCTTCTCTCTGTGTTGTTACAAAACAGCTATGTCTTCAAGAAAGGAGAGTGAAAAATGTTACAAATGGAACTGTTTTGAAGGACCACTGCACAGCTTTCTTTAATTAGCATGAAAAATGAAGGATTCTATGGAAAACTGATAGCTTCCATCATACCCTTGAAAGGAGGCTAGCAAGGAAGCAAAGAGGTAGAGAAGAGACATTGGAAATCTGAAAGTTCAGCAGTATACATTTTAATCCAACTCTTCTAGCTATGAAAAGTCAAGCCTTTCAAAATAGCAAGTAAACTACATATGAAGGACTTCTCTGATGCAAGTCGAAGTGCAATGTCCAAGACATCAGTGAGTGCAATGAGGAACAGCTGTTTCAACCACTGTGCAGAATGCAAGTCAGGGGTCAGACATGGAGGACAGCGCCCTGGAGGTGAAACGTGGATCATAGGATAGCCCAGCAAATCCTGCCTAAGGGAGTAGGCACATCTTCCTGCTCAAGGCTCATTTTTTTTTTCTTTAATATTCATTTATTCATTAATTACATTGCATTACATGACTGGGATTCCCCCCCCTTCACCCCAAACCCTTCCCCCATCATGAATTCCTTCACCTTGATGCATAACCACAGCTCAAGTTCCGTTGAGATTCCCTAATTAAAAGTTTACACCATACAGAGTCCAGCATCCCACTTGTCCAGTTCAAGTTCAACGGCCTCTTAGGGAGGCCCTCTCAGGTTTGTAGGCAGAGCCAGCAGAGCGTCACCTCGATCAATTAGAAGCTCCAACATATCATCAGCAACAGTCCAGGTATGATGAGGCTGGTGCAGAGTCCACTGATTGACATAGTCCGTCTTAGGGTTTCCCCTTGTCCAGTTTTCCGCTGCAAGCATAAAGCTGAGGTGGTTGATTCATCTACTCCATTTTCCATCTTTTTTTGATCAAGGCTCATTTTTACACAGCCACATGCACTATTTTTCTTTAACATGAAAACAATTCTCCCAGGTATACACAATATTCTAGAGTGGATTTCAATATAAACTACACAGAGGGTCAGGTAATGAACATAATTCCATTATTGCAAGCCATGGAGACGATAGAATTACTGTGTAGATGAGAATCTGACATTAGAAAGGCCACACCAGGTCACATCAATTCAAATGTCCTACTTACCTACTTTGGACAGTGGCAATTTTGCATGAGAGCCATACTTCAAAGGTTAGAGATATTCATCAGACACCTCTAAACTAATAAGCCAGTGTGGCTCTGTCACCCATTAATTTATCTAAACTTTCCCTTGTCCTATTTAGAAATTATTTTTGCCTATGTAACCCTTTATATAGATATGCTTGTTTTCATTGTTGTACTGTCTTGATTCCTTAGGACGTTTTTTTATTTCAAGATAGAGTTTGGTCACTAAGGAAGGGTGTACTCATCCTTCTTTTACATTTCACATATGCCAAATGCTTTCATTTTTAAAATCTTCCTTGATTTGGAAGTTCCTGCCAGCAAATCGTTTAATTTTTGAATTTTTCCCAGCTGTGCCATTCACTTAACTGCAAAAACTATTTTTCCAAGCCTATTATGTGCCAGACATTGTGTCAGGCTTCATGAATATAGCAGAGAAAAAAATCAGAAATTAAACCATTACAAGCCTTATGAATATTATGAAAAATTATGGTGCCATGGGCTATGCCCTCTTAGAATGGAATAATCACAGTGAGACATTTGTGAGGAGGACTGAACTGAACGAGCGTTCACCACTTAGCCAGCACAACATGGGAACGATTCTCTAGGCAAAAAGGCAGCACACGCACAGCCTCCAGGTGGAGAAGAAAGAACCTTGGAGAAACTAAAATAATACAATGATACAGAATGACTCATAAAAGAGGGAGTGGTTGGAGAGAACAATGAAAATCCACAGAGGCAACACCATGGGGTTCAGACACCACATAAACGATTGGGAGCTTTATTCAAATTGCAGTGGAGAGTCACTAACGATTTAATAAGGAGAACGCTGGGGTCAAATTTCAGGAAAAGTGTCCTATCAGTGGGGGGCCGGAAATCTATCTACCAAGAGCAGATGGAGGACAGTCATGGAAGAGGGAATTTCTGAAAATACAGAAAAGAAATTGAAAAAATATGCTGGCCTGTGCAGGGCTACAATGCTTTAGAATAAGAATTGAGGGAGAGAGAGAGAGAGAGAGAGAGAGAGAGAGAGAGAGAGAGAGAGAGAGAATCTGTGCTTAAAAGCAGGAGAGAAAACAAGTAAAAGTGACTTGATTTCTGACTCCAGCAACTGTGTGTGAAATTCCTTTGTAATTTGTGAGCTACATTGATCATTTGTGCAAGCAATATTTGAATATTTTATGCAGAGCAATTTTAGTAAAGGTAGCATCTCTTTATTTGTGTCTTTTCTTTCAGTACTCTTCTAATATTCATACTTTTTAAAAGATTCATTTGTTTATTTGAAAGAGAGTACGAGACACTGAGAGGGAAAGAACCACTCTCTGATTCACTCCCCCAGATGTCCATGACGGCAGGAGCTTGGCCAGTCCAGAGCCAGGAGCTTCTCTGGGGTCTCCCACATAGGTGCCAAGGCCCAGGGACTTGGGTCATTCGCAAGCACTCCCAGGCACATTAGCATGGACATAGATTGGAAGTAGAGCAGCCGGGACTCAAACTGGCACTGTTACAGGAAGAAGTTGCCACAGGCAGCAGTTTTACATACTACACCGCATTGGTCACCCCAGTACTCAAACTTGTCCTATAAGAGCTTGACCAACAGTTTTTTTTCTAACTGAAGTCCTTATTTATATCTACCAAAAATGGCCTATAGTATCATATTCCAAAATGTGTTCTAAGCACCATATCACTCGCTTATTCCACTGTCAAGATCTCAGCACCTTATAAGAACATTTAGATTATGCTTCCTAAAGTAGTTTACATTGCACTTGTCCACTGTCTGCATATTCATATAACTGTGGATTAGTCGCAGCTTATCCATGTCAGTTGATTTAATTACTTAAGGGAACCTAACATCTTCAGCAAACTTGGAGTGCTTTATGAATCCCTTTGACAGATCATCAGGAAAAAAACATTGAATCTGATTTGTCCTGGCAACTGTCCCCTAGGGAACCTAGTATTAATATTGCTCTATGGAGAATCATGCCAATCTACACTTGATTTGTGTCTTAGCTTGAAGCTAGTTCTCTGCATTTAAAAAAAAAGATAGTCTTCTTATTATCCACTTATTTTGCAGGCATCTTAGATCCTGACATCTTGTCAAAACTGTTGTGAAAGCTGAGGTAAATTATTTTTATATGTTGTGCCTGTTCGCATGCACGCGCACACACACGCGCACACACACTTCCAACACTGTTTCCATTCTCCTACCCTCAGGCTCATAACTATCCAAGCACTAGGTAAACCCACTCATCTGAGCTGCTTCTAGGTTGTTTAGACTTTCTCACTATCTACAGCATTGGGTGTGAGACAAGGAAAGCATTCAAAAGATATAGGACCGTTATTCTCTTTTGGGAGGAAACACCCATGTCACTTCCAAGATTAGGGGAAAGTAAGGGCTCTAATACTTCGCTGGGAAGTTTACCGCTTCGCTGTGGAAAACCTGAAGCCCTCAAAATAGCATACAAGAATGAATGGATAAGGCAAAATCAGAATAAGGCACAAACATATGGAACTGCATTTCATTATGTCTTGAATTTCCAAAGGTCAATAAAATAAAGAACAGAGATGCAAAGAATGCAGAGGATTTCTGAATCCTGAAGTTGTGGTAAGGAGTGTGCAGCCTCTTTAGTCAACATGACAGTGATGGAAGTCAGGGAGAGAAAAGGAAGTGGGATGGTTTGTGTATCAGATCAGTCAGAAATACAAAGCAACTTGACTTCTATAGCAGTCAATCTCAAACCTTCCACAAGCAAACAGTGCAGCTAATTTTTAGCTCTCTTACAAAGGTGTGGGATGCCCTCCCATCTGCCCCCCCTCCTCAGTGGCACTGCACACTCCCCTTCCAGTGTCCCATCTGTGATTTCACCTCTGTCCTAGGACATGCCAGGTTGATACTGAGCATTTCATGAAGGAAACCTTCCCACACCCCAAGGTGGAATATTTCACCTCCCACTTCCCTGAGGACACTCCAGTGTCTTTCTTGTTTGGAGTATTGGTTGAAATCTATTCCAGTTGTTGAATGAGGTATTTGTCTCATGAATCAAGCTACCTCACAGAATTAGTGATTCTGTGTGTGTATGTGTAGGGGCAGGGTATAAATGTAAATATGCCATAATCACAGCAAAATAACATCCCAGAGATTCAGGCAGGACCACACTTATAATAAAAAATATTGATTGATTTCAGGGCTAGCAAAGATCAGTTCTAACCAATTACACTCTCGTTGCCCCTTCTAAAGCAGCATGACTCAGAGATTATTTCACAGCTCTTGGTCTTTTATATACAACTGCTATTATAAAACACACTATGTGACACATAATATTATTTATATATGTGTATATGTGTACACGCGGGTATGGAATTTGCTATGAACCCTAAATGGCTTATTTCAGGAGGGACAGAGACAAATACAGCAGAAGGAGTCTGAAAAACAAGATCCAAAAGAGCAAATTACTAACAGAAGGGAGGGGAGAAAGATCAGATTATAAAGAATAAGGAGAGGGAGGAAGACACAGGAAACAGAATGCTCCCTCGCCAGAGACAGGAAAAAAAAATAAACTCCACCAACCCAAGGAGAGATTAAACACAGCCCCTAGCCCAGCTGACCTTTAAGGACTTCTCATTGTGACATTCAGATAGCCTAAGCCTTACAAGGAAAACTTAAACATTCTCTTTATGGCTGAATGCCTAGTTCAGACTACGATCTAGATAGGCAGGTCCCAGTTAGACTTTAGGGGAAGATTCCCAAATGGGCAATTAATATAGATTTAATAGGACAGTTACTGTAAGTTTAAATAAATGCCAGTTAAATATTAACAGCATATTTATTGAAGATTAGCATTGCTGGTTGCATTATGGGACTTTCTTTTCCTTGAAGAAACCCTTTATCGGAAGACTTTTAATCATCTTGACTCTTTAATCGGCCTGTCTTCAAGTCAGGGCAGTTCTTTAGCAGCTGCACGGAGCAGTTTTCTGAATTCAGAAGTGAACATCCTGGTGTGTGGAAAGGGGGAAGGGTACAAAGGGAGGAGCCAACGCAGGGCTCTCCCAGGTATTTCTTTTGAGGAGAATGTTGAACAGTGTTGTGGTGGAGACATTAGAGTTTCTGTAGCTTAGGAATTCATCTTCTCAGAACCTCCCAATGAGAAGACAAGGGAAAGACAGACCTGGAGAAGCCTAGCTGCTTTGAAGCAGCAGTTGTGGGGCCTGAATTCAAGGCCATGGACCCTAAGGTTCAGGTCCAAGTTGTTTTCTTACTCTAGAATTCCTCTCAAAAGTCTTCAAAAGGTCTTCTCATTTATGACAACTGGATCCATACATAATTGTTCAAGTTAATTAAATTGATACCTGCAGCATGGACATTTGGCATAGTAGTAAAGCTAGAGTTTGGGATACCCACATCCCATGTCAGTCCTTAGAGTCAAGTCCTAGCTTCACTCCTGATTCCAATGGAATGTGCATCCTGGGAGGCAGTAAGTGATGGCCCCCAAATTTGGGTTGCTGCCACCCATATAGGAGACTCAAATTGAAATCCCAGTTCCTGACTGATGCTGGGCCCTGCTCAAGTCATTGTGTGTTTGAAGAGTGAACCAATTGATGGATGATCTCGGTTTTTCTCTGTTTCTCAAATAAGACTAATAATTTTAAAAAGCTGCCTCTTCCTGTTTTGCTATTGTCTGAAGAATAAACAGTAAGGCCTCAAAAATGAGTAGATTTTTTTTAAAGTAAAGATTTATTTATCTTTACAGAAAGGCAGATTTACAGAAAGAAAGGGAAACAGACAGAAAGATCTTCCATCACACTGGTTCACTCCCCTAATGGTCGCGATGACTACAGTTGAGCTAAACTGAAACTGTGAGCTGGGAACTTCTTCCTGGTCTCCTACCTCTTCGCAGGAACACAAGCCCTTGAACCACTCTTCGCTTTTTTCCCAGGTTATAAGCAAAGAGCTGAATGGACATGAACTGGTGTCCATATGGAATGCCAGAACTTTTAGGCAGAGAATTAGCTTGTTGTACCACCATGGAGACCCCTCAAAGAGTAGATATTAAAGAAGGATAGAAGTAACATTAAGTTGATTAGAGATAAGAGGTGTAGAAGCAGTGTGAAGCTAGCTTCCTCCTACAGTGAATTTGGGGTATGAAGCTTTGAGTTTGAGTTTTGCTATCTGAAGGCCTGTTTCTGATTCCTGGCTGGGCTGTGTCTTGTAGACACAAGAACTGCTGTTAGTTCATGCAAGTAGATGAATGTCTATGGGTTGTCTTTTCGATAAAAGGCTTATCTGAGCCCTTTCTGAGATGTAGAATTCAGGCAACAGGTGGCAGACACAGGACGTTTTAATTACATAACTCACCCGCAACATGGACTCGAGCATGCCAGGTCTTGCATGGTCAAGGGAGAGTTGAGTTTTAGTCATCAGCAACTTAGAAGCAAAGAAGAACCCAGAGGCTCGTGGGAGGAAGTGAGAGGGCATTGCGTCTTTTGTGAGGAGGAAAGCATCCCATCTTACTCCTCTCTCCAGCATATGGGGGATGTGACAAAACAAAGTTCCCAGATAAAGAAAAACATGGCCTGCCCCTCCAGCACAGGCTCCTTCCCACAGACCTGAATTCTGTGTGCTCAAGGCTGCCGCCAGGGAGGAGGGTGGGGTGCTCATTGGTCTTTCTGCTGTGACTGATGTATAGCTGAGCTGCTTCGTCTTGCTGACCACTTCTCAACGTGAGGATTTGCCTGGGCATCTGGAATGAACCCCTGAGATGTGAGCACTGCGTGTGCTACCTGGGCTAGAGCCCTGAGTGCTGCTCCTGACCTCTGCAGGGACACCAGAGCAGGGGATGCAAGCGCTGCACTCCACAGGCAGCACTGCTGGACTCAGCGTGAAGGACACAAGCCCCTTCTCCACCACCCTCACCAGACCTCGACAGCCATTGATTGTCTCATTCCCCATCTCTCCAACCCTTCCTGGTGGACGATATTGGTACCCTTAGTTTGCAAATGAGGCTAGCTCATGTTCCCAAAGCCATGGTCTTTCTTAATCCACCAATATAAGGAGTCATCAGAAAAATTGTAGAAATGATTGTTGCACAGAAATCCATGGATTTCAAAATATTGCCCCAAACACTTTCTCAATTCACTTTTTACAAACTTTCTCAGTGTCCTCATCCACATTGAATGGTTCAACGAGTATGCAAGCACAGTGTGATGAAGGGACTGGAGGTTTCCTATGAGCTTGTTGATTTATGTATGTACGTACTTATGTATGTACACATGTATGAATGTATTACTTAGCGGTTTTTAAAGACATTTATTTATTTGAAATAAAGTAACACATAGAAAGCACACACAAACACAGACTCAAACACACATAAAGATTCCACCCAGTGGTTCATGCCCTTAAAAAGCCACAACAGCTAGGACTGGGCCAGAAACCGTGTGCTGGGCTCCCACAGTGGATGGCGGAGACCTGAGTTCCTTGAAGCATCAGCCACAATCTCCCAGGAACATCAGAAGGAAACCTGATTGGAAGCCAAGTAGCTGGGACTCAAGCCACTGGCACTGCAGGCTGTGGGTTAGCCCTCTGCATCGCAGCGACTATCCCCTCCTCCCCCACCACCACCACTGGCTACTCTTCTCAGGTTGGGTGAGGTCAGTTCTTGTATGCTTGCTTGTATAATGAAGATGTATCATTTGGTCTAGGCCTGCCAAGGCAACTGCAGGCAGGGCTTAAAATGCAATATATCTACAGCAGCTAATTTTTATGTTGATAATTTTATATGGCCTATGAATGATGCTATAACTATCCAATTGACCCTTGGCAGAACAAAGGGTCCCTAGCCCTGGGCAAACATAGGCAAACCCTTTAAAGGCAGGTTCATTTTGTACTCTTTGTTATGCTGTTCCCTGTCCACAGTGCCTTCCCCTCAGCCCCTCCTCACATTAAGCCTCCATTTAACCCCATTGCCTTGGGGAAGCATTTCTTGATCTTCCCAGTTCAACGAGAAGATTCTGTTCTATGCTTCCATGTCACAGTGCTTATCATCATGGAATACCCTGTACAGCAGAATTCCTTGCTTAATGTCCATCACCCGAGCTAGACAGTATGGCTTAGGAGGGTGAGGCCTCACGGGACATGCATTTTATTCTCATTCTCTGCTTCGGCAACCCTGAGTGTGCCTGGAATATAACAGGTGCACTAGGAAGATAATTTCTTTCCCACATTTAGGAATGCTCAAGAACATGCACACCTATTTAACGTCTGTTTAAAGGGAAGCAAGAGAACCAAAGTCATACTTGGAAATTTGACCTAGTAGCAGAGTGGAGTCCATTATGACTTTGCTGCTCATAAATGTCAATACAAATAAAGCACTGGCCAGCCCAGTGGCACCAGGCAGGCATCACTCTCAGCACAGGACTATGCCTTTTATCCTTGCCCCTCCAGGTCTCAATGCAGCTCCTGGACCATGTTAGAATTCCAAAGTTTACTGGCTGGTTTACTGAAAAAACAAAAAACCAACAGAATTTAACTGAACAATTGAGTGCCTGATATGACATGGAGCAGTGAAAGCATCAGATTCCTCTCCGTCATGGGTGAAGCTGCAAAAGTAGATGTTTAGATACTCAACTTTGAAGAAGCAACCTGGAATAAGAGCCAGGAGACATGAGTTCTAGTCTTGCTTTGCCAATGTTTGACTTGATGCTCCTCTGACAATGAATCCTTCCTCCTGGACTTTGTCTTTTGCTTATGAAATGAGTCAGTTCCACCAAGTATCTGGCTAGCCCCCTTTATGATGGGTCATTCTGTGATTCATTGAGTCTAGAGTCTTCTTTCCACTTGAAACATAGAGGAGAAAGACTGGCCAAAGGGCTCCTGACTTTTAGGGTGTGTCCTTGTCTTCCTGCACAGCTCTTTTGACCCATTCACCCTCTTTCCCCATGTCTCTGTCTATTCTAATTTTTCCACCAATCATGTCTCTGCTCTGTATGTCAAGAAGTTCCCTAGCTTTCAGGATTCCTGGATACCCTGCTTCTGACTCTGCTTTTGTTCTTCTCCGTTTTCTCCGTTCTATTCTTTATCATTTTTATCTCCCTGGACTCCTCCCCCATTCCCATGATGCCATTTCGTTGTTCCTGCTGGAAACATAACATGCTGAATAGTAGCCCAAATGAACAGAAGAATTACTCCCACCCCACATTCATAAAGGAAGAAAAAACAACCATATACACATACGTTCCTGGAGCCCAGTCCTTCCCCACTGTCCCTAGAGATATCTCTTTATCCAGATGTGCACTGTTACTCCTGATTAAATTCTCCCATATCTATTTGATGTCACATCAGCTTCCAGTTGCCCTGCAGTTCTCATTTTTCCTGCCTGAGCTCCGATTTGATTTCTCCACCAGGAGAGGGGGCCTTCAGCCTTTTTAGAAGAGAAGCAGAATGTCTTAAGCGAGTGCTCCTGTCTTGGTCTCGTGTGAGTGTGTCGGGGGGTGGGGGGCGGAATGCACATGTGTGTGTGTGAGAGAGAGAGAGAGAGAGAGAGAGAACTGTGGCTTTGTAGCTAACTCCAGATTGCTGTAACAAATAGATAGAAACTTCAAAACTATAGCTGATTTGCTTCATGTGGGGAATTGTTCCCCATTCCCTTCAAGTTTCAGTCTCCATTCCTTCTTTCAGAATTCCCCATACACTCTTTCCTTACCTGCAGCTGCACTTTGGGGTCTGCATGCAACCTCTTCTCCTGTCCCCTCTGTGTTCGTCCCGAGATTTTTAAAGGGATTGTGATTATTTTATTTTGCTCTCTCTCTATGTGTGTGTATGAGTTTGAAAGGCATTGTCCTATAGATATTTTTATAACCTGAAGCAATTACAGCTGTCAGCACAGACACAAGCTGTGACAAGTTGATTTATGTGTACAGTATATGTGTATGCAAGTAGGAAGGCAGGAAGCGCGGGAGACGGGGTGGGGGTGGGGATGAGGTACAGGTAGTGTTTGTTAGGAGCCTGCTTTCCAGAAGGCAGAGAGGAAGTTGTCTCTATAAAGAACACAAATAATGAAATTGCTCTGGCTGTCATCCCTTTTTCATTAACTTGGATATGCTGGAAAAAATAAAATAAATCCAGCAGTTTTTATTAAGCAGGAGACAGGATATAAGATAAGCCACTAAGTGTTGGTTCTATTTAGGGATTAAGGGATGGAAAGGGGAGGTGACACACAATTTTGATCTCCATCATTCAATACCAGTTCAATAGCAGCTTCAACTGAGACGCATTCAGTCTTGTTAATTACGTTGATATCTCCAACCTTTTGTCCTTTGGCATCCCTGGACCCACAGAGCAGCAAAGTGTGATTGTCCACCGTGAGAGCCACCGAGGGAATTACTGGGTGTCCTGCTGGTCATCGCTGGGTCACAAAGAGAGAGATGGTTTGGCAGCCTTAGACCAACCACGTGCAGAGTGATGTTAACCAAATGTGTTAAAGAACCTGGACGATGAATCATTTTTCTGTCCAGCTGTAGTAATGAAACGGCGGCTGGGAAGATGTGTTAATAAAGCCATTTCCATCTGAAATGGATTTCTAAGTATGCTCCTGGAGAGTTAATCATGTCTGTGGGTCCCTTGGGATGGCCCGTTGTTGTCATTATCCCCATTCCTAGATGCAAAAACTGATGCTCATTTGTATCTGCCTGGGAATTAGATGCAAGAAACAGAATTAGAATTTATCATCAGAGACACCATCCCTGCGATTCTCAGGCTGTAGGGAAAAAGACTGTCAGCTGTGATATGAGTAGAGGGAGGTAGAGTGGAGCAATGAGGGGATGACCTGGATGGATGGATTACTCGAAGTGATGATTTGGTTTTCGGAGAAGAAACAGAAATTGAGCAGATGGAAAGTTGGGAGACACAATCGCACGTCTCCTCTCTGCTATCATCTAACATCTTAATCATTCCATCTCTTATTCCACAAGTCTCCATTAGAAAATGAAGGCAAAATGGGATCTTGAAAGAATGGACTAGTGTTTAGATTAATTTTCCTAAGAACTATAAATGACACCCTTCTGCTTTCATGCAGATGCAGTAAGAGCCATAAGCTGACAAACGGCCCCAGTGGACAAGATGGCCAGATGGTTTCCTTGGGAATCTGCTATCAGTAAAAGCCACCAACAAAGATGAGAAAAGTGGCCTAGTGATGAACTAACGCCAAGTGTTTTGCCATCTTTATTGTGAAGTTGCTGTACTTTTCCCAGCTGAGCATGATCTGGTCAGCGGTTAAAAGAGAAAGGCACCCTTCCTCAGCCTGTTTTTTGCCACTCTGGGGTTTACCCACCACACCTCCGATGCCTGTCTCTTTAGACAAGTGCATTTGAGGGTTAAAAGATGGATGACACGTTAGTATCACCTCCAGCATGTGGTCCCTGTGAGTGATGGGAGCTGCCCTGAAGCTGCAGGCATGTTTGAAGCACAAAGACCCTGTCTGAGTGCGGGAGAGGTTGACCCTCAATGCTTCAGCCCTGCTTGGTGTTGGATGGCTTTGGGGAAGGACGCTCTTCTTGTTACTTATTTATTTTTTTAAATATTTTTCCCAGTTAGATTTTATTGAAAATCAAGCCAGAAACACACACCCAATGTTCTCTCTTCTCTGTCCTAGATGGAGGATTCAGGTTAGTGCTGGGAGCCCAGATGTGGGGATCCCTGAGACAAGTCCGTATTAGTGTCAACGCTGCCATGCAGGCTGGGGTGTTGTGTGCTTGTCTGGGGCCCAGGGGTCAGCTGGTACAGGAAATGTGTCAACTCCTCTGACACTCTGGAGAGCTGAAGTCAAGGTAGGAACAACGGGCCAGCAGGCAGAGGGAAGCAAGTGGGGGATTCTAGAAAATCCAGTCTTTTTCCTAGGGTTTCAAAAATCTGTGAAACGCACCCCTTAGAGATGAGATCAGCTGTGTGAGAGCATGAAGCCCAGGAAAGCTTGGTGTGTGCAACAAAGGTAAAGCAAGGTTCACACACACACACACACACACACACACACACACACACACACACCAGCAGGCCTGGAGCCTCTAAATGTACACAGTGTCACAACTGTGTCACACTGCCATGCCACTATGCCTCTGTCACACACCAACAGATTTTTGTGATTTTTGTTATCGTTTTTTTTCTACAAGGAAGAGCTCTGATTTCCCAAGTGGCATCCAGTCTCTGGGGCATGGAGTCGCTTTCTTGGAGGGAGGTGCTGGAGGCATGGATGTTACACTATGAAATGTAAATCAGGTCATCGAAACATCCTTCCAACAGTAAATTAACTCGGAATGCTGATGGTTTGGATCTGAATTTTTAAAAGGGTACTGCTGCAAGGCGTCCCGTTCCTCATCGGTTAGTTTATGGCCCTTATTAAGCTTGCTAAGACTGCGTACTTAACTTTGTCTCTCTTTTGGGTTTCGACGTGTCCGCTATTCAAGGCGGCAGCAAATGGTTAAACTCCCCGCCGCGCTGGTGCTTGGTCTCGTTCGGCGCGGCGGGGGTTAAGGTGGGCGCCCGCGCCCCGCGCCCCGCGCTGCCGTGGCCAGGATGAGCGCGCCGTTCGCGCCGCCCGCCGCCCGCGCGCTCCGAGTCGGCTCCGGGAGAAAAGTGGCGGTCAGGGATGGAGCTGCTGCCATGACAACCCCAGCGACCGGGGCCCGCGCGCGTCCGGGCTGCTCCCGGGAGGCAGGCGGCGCGGGGGCCGGGGGCGGCCGCTGAGCGTGGCTTCCGCGCGGCTCCGGTGCCGGCTGCGCCTCGCCTGTCCCCAGCGAGCCAGCGAGCGGCCGGGGCGCTCCGCTCCCTTCCGGCAGCGCCTGCCTCATCGTCCTCCTCCGCGGCCACTGCCCCGCCGACACCGGCCAGACCCCGGCGGCTGCAGAGCGCGTCCGGGCTCCGAGGAAGTTGACCCAGGAGGCTGCGGCAGGATCTGCGGGTGTGGATCGCACGAGGCCGGCGTGGTCGTCTCGTCCTCCTCTAGTCCCGCAGCCTCCGGCGGACTGCCACTTTCCATCCGCTATTGTTGCAGACTGTTGGCTGGGGAGGGACCCAGGCTTCCTCCGAAACTTACAAAGAAAGTCTTGGATTGTCTTCCCACCCCCCACCCCCGGTCGGAACGCAGGGATCACAGATCACCTCTGGGTATCTGGATGTTACCCAGGCCAGTCCCCTTCCGGCACCAAAGTGCTTACTGCTCTCCAAAGTGCCATATCTGAACTGTTCACGGGAAGAAGCGGCTCCTGAACCCTGCTCACGCCTCTGCACCTGCCTCGCGCCTGTCCTTTCTCGGCCACCTTCCCCGGCCCGGCAGCGACGGAGAAAGCCACCCCCCACCCCGCCCCTCTCTGGATGTCCTCCGTGGAAACTGGGTCTCCGCGACTGGCGAGCTGAGGCTGGATTTGGGAGCGGAATATCAGACTTGGAGGAGTCTGCGCGCTCTTCTGCGCGCGCCTCCCGAAAGCCGCGGGTTCTGTGCTCATTCTCGGAGCTCACTCCCCCCACCCCACCCACTTCCTGCGCTCGCCCGGGGGGCGTGTGCCGTGCCGCTGCCGGAGTTCTGGGAAGTTGCGGCCTTCGAGGATGGGGGTGTGTGGATACCTGTTCCTGTCCTGGAAGTGCCTCGTGGTCGTGTGTCTCAGGCTGCTGTTCCTTGTACCCACAGGAGTGCCCGTGCGCAGCGGAGATGCCACCTTCCCCAAAGCCATGGACAACGTGACGGTCCGGCAGGGGGAGAGCGCCACCCTCAGGTAGGGAGCTTCGGCTCTTCTACTAATTGCTGATCTGCTTGGGTATGGGTGTGTGTGCAGGGGCGGGGGATGGAGGGGCAGGTGTGCAGGTGTGTGCACTGGAGCCTGCCCGAGCTTGGCAGAGGGGTCACTGAGTCCCTCGGGCAACGTGATTCAGGCGGAAGCTGAGCGAGTTGCCCAGGAATGTGACAGTCACAGGTGAACCTGCTCAGGTTGTCCATAGGGAGCCACGTCCCTACAGCTAGCCTCCGGGGCTCCTGGACTTCGTAAGGGTGAGAGATGGCTGCGGGAGGGAGAGCCGCTGAGATGGACGGCAGGGTCTCCACCTGTACCTAAACTGGTGACCGTCGTGCCTAAGATCTTGCACGCGTCTCGGTGGGGCCATTGAGTCCCAATGGAGGGGGCTGACTTGGTGAGAATGCCCTCTCTCTCTGGCCCTGCAATCATGCCCTCCCACTGCCTCCTATTCCAGGGGTGGGGGACTCTAGCTCTCTGGTAGAACCACCGTGTGGGGCCTGATGCTTTCCTGGGCTGCTTTCCTCTGTGAGCAGAAAGATGCTTTTTCTGGTCTGCGTGTGGATTTTGAGACTGAAGGTATCTGAGTTGTCCACGAAAAATCTTATTTACTCTGGGAAACTGAGCTCCATTCATGCTATACACCCAAGCAGTGTGTGCAAAATAGCCTACCCAGCAGGTACAAGGTAGATTCTGGGATTCAGACTTTCTCCAGAGTTTGAGAGACCACACCACTCACAGTAGGACAACACACTTTGTGATTGCAATGGGAAATTTCACTCTCTGGTATTTTCTTGCAGGGTAATCATGAGGAAGAAGTTTAGATGGTTTGTGAAAATCATGCCTTCACTAAGTTTTCCAGATGGGGCTGTTGAAGTAATTACAAGGCAAAGTGGCCATATCCTCACCTCTTGCAGATGAAGGCTGTTGGCAAGATGACCCTGGAGCCTGCTGTCTTGGCCTCTTATGGTGATTCTGATGTCAGGGTGTGTGTGCTATGAGCCTCTGTGGCAATACCTTCAGAATGTGGAGGAGTGGACGTTCATCTGAGTTGCAAGGGTAGGGCTGAATGAGGTGTGTGTGTCCAGGCAGCAGGCGTCCCGTGATCCTTTGTCTTTGGGAAGCTAGCCTTTGCGGCCACAGTGAGTTGCTACTCAGTCACTGGTTCATGAAATCCACTTCTTCCACTGTGCTGTGGAGGAAATGATTTTAGACAAAGGTGAAATGTGTAGCTGCCTGCGCTCTGAAAGGATTGTGTGCCTGCTGTGTAAAGGGATTTCATGACAGTTGCAAATATGCAACCAGTTCAGACTACTGAAGTTGAAGCACAAAAATATGATATCTAAAACAATATAGTCAATGGAGTTTGAGTCGGTCCAGATGCCTGCCTTGTCCCTATTCTGGTTTGCAAGGAGGAACCCCCCCCCCCCGCCCCCGGCCAGTGAGGAATACAGACATTCGCACGTGGGAAACATTTTAGATACAAATGGGATGATTTATTTATTTTTGGAGAGGGCGGAAGACAGCTCTGTAAAGACTTGAAGATAAATAGCAAGAGGGCTTTCTCAGACAGGGCTGCTTAGGTTATAGGAAAGGAAAAGCAGGCTGGAGTGGCTTGCATTCGTGGCCGATTGAGGCTCACGAGAATGAAGAGTCTCTGTAGGCAACAGTGAGTTGGGTCCTGGGGGTACGGCTTCTCGCTGCAATCTCTCTCACGTGCTGGCTGGCTTCCTTAGCTTTGCCTTTCCTTCACTGCCCCTTGTTTTCTCATCCCAAGAGGGGTGGGGTCTGTCTCTCGCTTTCAGGCCTGACTCTGGTTTGCATTTTTCTACACGCCCTCCACATGCAAGTCTGGAGGAAGGAGGGACAAGGTGGAGTTTCACTCTAGACCCTGCAAATGTCCCCACCCAGATTTGGGCCCAGAAGGCTGTCCTGGAATGTGTCCTGCTCTTCTGTGCCAGCGTTAGGGAAGAAGGCATGATCCTTACAGTGGACAGAGTCCTGCTGGGCAGAGGTCACCTGAGCTAGGACTTGACTTGGCCATGGGTTTGCATTAGGAAGTGCGTTGGGCATCACATGTAACTGGCACTTGCAGAGAGGAGGTACTTTTTGGATCACTCTCATTCTCTGACTGAGGCAATGAGGCCAGTAAGGGCTGCTTTGTTGGCACTTTCATGGAGTAGAAACCCTGGGATTCTCAAGCAGAGGCACTGCATTTTCTGGTGGTGCAGACAGGCAAGGAGGAAATGCAGGCTGTGTTTGCATAATAATGGCTAAATTTGCATGTGTACTGATTCTGGATTGTGATGATGTAGGGTTCCAGGTTATTTTATGTTCACTCTTTATTTTATGTGCAGGTCTCTCCTTCCTTTCTTGCAACCTTGCATCTCCCTTCTTCCCCCTCCTTTTTTGTCTTCTCTTTTGCCCGATCATATGACCGCACTCTAAGGAACCACGGTGGGTGGAGGCCAGCTTTCCCTGGGAGCCACCCTAGCCACCATCCTCCTCTCTGAGGGTGATGGTCCTGATGTTGCTTGTAGTTTTCTTCACAACCAGCAGAGGACTTTTTGCTCTAGTTTCATTTTGTTCTGCTTTGTTCTCACCAATATAATTTCCTGAAGATCTTTTCCAATCTCCAAAGAATAAGTGCTTCAGCAGCAAATTCAAATGTGAGGGAACTTTTAAAAAATGTTTTATTTTATCCAATTAACTCTAATGATCGTTGAAGAGATACCGGGAAACCTTACACCTAACAAGTCACCCACACAGCCTGGAAAGAACCACAGATAATTTGCAATCTCTCACTCCTGCCCTGTGCTGATACTCTGTATACATGTGTTTTTAAGGGTGAGGTTACATCATAAAGAATCTACAGTAATACTGCTAGGCAAGGCTGGTTGAGCATTCAGTGTGTGAGGGAGTATGTGTTTTATACCTCAACCCAGTCATTCCGACCTCATAACCATGCTTAAGCTGAGTGACAACCCTGTAATACACATGCTGTGGCTATGCCCATCTTACAGATGAGAAACAAACACATGGGGAGGTTATATCATTTGAGGACAGCGATGCAGTTAGGATGTTTTGGAGCCAGACCACGAGGCACTAGTAATAAATTAACAAGATGAAACAGATGTCAGTTATTGCTAGTTACTGTGCTACACATTATATGTATGTGGAGACATTTAATCAAAACTCTCTGAAATGGACTTGATCATCTTGTGTTTATATATGAGGTAGCTAACGCCCAGAACTTTATGTAAAAAACACACAAATAGCAAGCAGACAGGACTGGGGAACTGACCCAGTGCATTTCCTTGATTTTGTGCCCAATCCTGATGATTTGGGACCTTTGGATCCTGCTACCACCGGTCCCTCAGGAGCGCTGAACACCTGTCGCTCACTTTGTCATAGACTCTGACTGGCAGTGATGCTCAGTGGGCTGCTGTATTCACAAAGGCTGGGGTACAGCCTTCAGAAGGCAGAAGCCCTGCCCTGTGTTGTAAACTCTCCTGCCCACAGGTGTTTCTTAAACAAAGAAAACTGAATGGAAACGAAGGTTCTGCCTGTCCCCCAGTGTTTATTAAGACTAGCTCCCACCACATTTCTCTGTAGAATGCAACTGGGGCCAATCTGAGGGATCAGGGTTTTTTTTTTTTTTTCTAGAAGGGCGCTGAGATGGAGTTGGGCAGCAAGATGGCCCAAACTGTTGCTTAGCCCTCACAGGAGCAGGGTCCAGCTCCAACTACTGAGCCGTTGACTGGCGGGTAAGGAATAGTGTGGAGCAGAAGTCTTCCTTTAGCACATGGGTGATAGAGGGTTCCAGGTAGCTGCTGTGCAGCGCCCTCTGCCTAAGCAGGTAGAGTCCTGCAAGGGACAAGACTGTGCTCACTGCCGTTCCAAGACTCCTTGGGAGCATCAGTGCTGGGCCCCAGAACCTGGCTGAGGTGCCACTCAGGGTCCTGAGCTAGGCATCTGGGCCATACCTATATATTTGCATGAATGTCTTCTGTGGTTGCAGATCCCCCCAATAAGACAACAGTTTGTGAAGTGGATGCGTTTGTGGAAGTCATCCAGTGAGTGGCTATCAGGCTGAGCCATACCTACGTGCCTATAGACTGCAGCTTTCCCGTTGAAGGATGTGTTTCTGGCATGAGTTGCAAACAAAAGGTCTGAGAAATGTCAGGGTTGTGGTTGAGTTCTGATCGAGCAGCTACATGAAGTGGCCCAGCATGGTGTGGTCTTGGTGCTTTTCAGCCCCCAGACAGTCAGGCAGTGGACACTCTCCTGTGCATGGAAGCCCTTGGCATTTCAGCTTCTGAGCTGAGACCCTCTTTGCGGATCTCTCCTCCACTCCATGATCCCTTTAGGCCTGGGCTGTGTCTTCTTTTGTGTTTTGTTTGCCATGATAGCCTTGTGCCTTTGCTTTCCTTATTCACTCACTCACCCACCCTTCTTTGCCTTTCGTGAACGCGGGGAACCTATCCCAGCGACAGAGCCTTCCTCCTAGTGGTTCCAACTGGTATGGAAACCCCAGCTGATTCTTGACATTTTGGCCAAAGTTTGTATGGAATCCACTCAACTCAAAAATCATCCCTTCCCACTACCAGTATTCTGATGCTACCCAACACTCTGAATTTTTTACTGAGCCCTCTTCTTTAGCTAGGATGATCCCATCAATTGGTTCGGTTATCTGCGCTTGGCTTGTCTTTGTCAGCCAGATTCCCAGTTTCAGGAGGTGCAACGCATTCTCTGTCTTACCCAAGATGGTGTGATCAGCACTGGGCATGTAGATGGTGCTCTCTGAACACTGTTGTATAAAAGAGCAAAGGAGTGAATGCCTGAGACCACTGCCTTCTGCTAGCCCATCTTTGTGCTTTCGCTGGGTTGTGTTGCATCGTCCTTGCCCTGGGTGTGCTGCTGGCCCACTGTCTTTCCGTGGTTGTTGTGTAGCTGTATGCAGTGATCTCGTGCAGGTGCTGGTGAAATGACCCTTATTTCCAGGTCAGGACATGCGTGGTCTTTGCTGACTGTCCATTATTAGTTGCACCCATGATGCATGCCTCCCTCCTGCCAGCTCACTTGCTTTTCCTGTCCTTAAGCCTGTATAGAAATGCTACTCCCTTCTGATAGACTCCTCCCCGGGTGGAAACCTAAGGGAAATTAGTGTTTTCCAGACAAGGAGGGGCACAGAAAGCACCTCCCTGCCCCTCCCGCCTCCTCTCTATTTTTAGAGTCTGCTGGCAGTAGATGTCTGGCAGTGTAACTATTGATCCAGTGTTTATGAGTTCACTTGTTCTGAATAGCAATGCCACTCAGGAGGCATGTGTGGTTCTGACTGCCCTGCCCCCTGCCAGGATCCTGTACCCCTGTGTACCCACCTCAGGGTCTTGCCAGGCCTCCAGCTAGTCGACTGTGGCTGTGAGGAGTGTGGACAGATGGGCCTGTGGAGGGAGGCTCCTGGAAGTATACGCAGCCTGTTGAGGAGCCAAAAACTAAAATGGGAAAGCTAGAAACTCAACCAACCATGGGGCAGAAGGAGCAGCCGTGTGCCAGCCGTCGCTGGAACCAGAAGGGGATACAGAGGGGGCAGCCTGATTCTCCATCACCCTCTTGCATGCTTCAAGTACTGTGCAGCAAGGGCTCTTTCTTTCTGTTTTCAGAGCACAGTTTCTGAGTTTGAAAGGAGTTCAGTCACCACGGAGTTCCACCACCTGGCCTTACAGATAATGAGGGTTGTGATAATCAGTCTCACACCAGGATGCCTTTGGGAAGGGAGAGATGGGCTGACATGCAGCACATTTCATCACCCACCCGGCCGTGAGTCCTGGCCTGGGGCTGCAGGTACCCACAGGAATGGCCACCTTTTCTACTCACTGCAAGTGCGTCCTGCTGACCCTGTGCACTTGAGGTGCAATCATCTGACATTTATCACCATGCTGTCTCCTAACTGCTGATTTTTGTCTGGTACCAAAGCCCTTGGTTTTGAGCTCCAGCTCTGGCTTTGGATGGGACAATCATATTTGCCACGTGTCATGCCCTGAACTAGGCACCTTACCTTACCCATTGCATTTAGTGCTACTGTATGTTACATGAGGTGGATACAATTTGTCAGAAAGACAAAGCACTGAGAGGCAGTATGGGGTGCTTTCTGGAGATCAACTGCTCAGGCTATGGTTGTGTCTGGCCCATGGAAGCAGCCCTGTGTGGGATCTGTTGGCTAACTCTCTTCATGCTGTCATGTTTGCCTCCTTCCTTTCTCTCTTGTTTGCATGACTTGTTGCTCTCCTGCTGTACACCCAGAGCACTTTGCCTTTCCTCGCTGTAGTGCTGCACAATGATATCCGCTGTTGAGTTTTTATTCTTCTTCTTCTTATTATTATTATTATTGCAATGGGACATGGAAAAGTTAGGGTGTTACACACTATGTGACCAGGAGGCACGAAGCGCCACCTTTCCTCCAGGGATCCTCACTCAGAGAATCTTTGTGTTTCCCTTATCTGTTTAGAGAGAGAATTGTTGTAAATCCATTCACTGATGTTGTGCTCCGGCTATCAGTAATCTTAGATTTGAACATTGATATGTACTTCTCTGGAATGGTGTGTTAAATAAACTTAGGTACACATGTCCATCAGAGTTCCACAAGCTGGTGCAGCTGGATACCAGCATTCTGGAGCAGAATAGGTGGACGCTGGACACTACTCTTCTGTTGTTTGAGCTTGCATTGGTGTTTCTCCTGAGAAATCACTATATATATATATATATATATATATAAAATTACTGCTAAAAGTCTTCTTGTGTTGCTGGGTTGAAGTCTTCATGGATGGGTCTTGCCAGGATATAACAATATCCTTGCATCACTTGGAGTTTTTTTGCCTTCTTAGGAGTAAATTGATGAGCTGCCCTGCATAATAGATAACTTATAGCAAATAAACAATGCCACCTATACAAATAATGCAAAGGAATTGGTTCAGGATAGAACTTAAAGTGGTATATGTTATCTGAAGTGAGAAGAAAGCAGTAGAGTTGTTCAACGGAAATAGAATTGGTGGAGATTCTAGTCTCCAACAGATAAGACCTCACTGGTTTAAGTTCTACAGGGAGCAGCATACTAGACTCAAAACATGTGGGTGATAAGAATGTATTTACCCTGTCTCAAGCATTTTCCCCTTGTGTGATAACTGGCAACATTTTTTATGTTTATTTTAAAAGATTACTAGCTGCCTCAGTGTTATGGTGCGAGTGGGATTCGGCTCCCAAAACTCAAATAAACCTTTAAGCCTCAGAGTCTTAATGTTAATGAACTCATGCTAATGGTTGATGGATTAGGGTGGATGCTCAATCCAATGTTAGTGTCTGAAGGTGGAGTGTTGGGGAGGATCGGCAGGGACCAGTAGAAAGAGGAGATGAAGCATGTGCTCCCTGTATCTCTCTGTATCCTAGCCGATCAAATGATCATTTCTCTGCACATGCTCTTCCATTTTCTGGTGCTAGACTAATACAGTTGCCTGGTCTCGGGCTGTGAGTCTTCAAAGCCATAAGTGGAAATAAACCTTTCTTCCTAAGAAGCTCCTCTTAGTTATTTAGCTGAAACAAACCAAAACTGACCAAGGTACCCGAAGTGTTGATTTAAGTTAAAATGAAATAGAGCATACAGATCATAATAATTATCATGACTATCCTTTCTCTCCATATGTGTATTCATAGGAATGTGCATATATATGCCTACATATGAACACACTGTATATATCACATAAGCACATACAGAAATTTTGATGATCAGCTATCAAGTCATAAGCACTCATGTGGGTAGGCTTGATTGATATATTGTGTATTGCTTGTGAAAGATCCATAGATAAAGAAATCTCCCTTTGTCCACCTGAAATTGTGATTTTTTTTTTTTTAGTACTTTTCCTTCATGTCTGTTTAGATCCTGGAAGTCATCAGTTCAAATCATTTCTTGAGATGCTGTGCTTCTAAGAAAGAGTCAATATGAAGAAATTTCTTCATTTTTTTAACAAGATTTGTTGCATAGGAAGTTGTGACAGTTCATGACTCTGAAGATGAATTTCCTTCCAGACAGAGCCATATGGAAGGTTCCACTGAGCAGCTTTCCTGAAACAAATCGTGGGGTCACTAGTTCAGATACAGATGGAGGGTTGAGAGGTCTTACTTTTGTGGAAGATTGATTTTTTTGCATAACCCATACACTGGGCAAAATTGGTGTGTCTAGCCTCACTGGGGACTTTCAGGATCTTGCAGCTTTAAGGTTCTTTGGTTGGCATTTTTCCACATTTCCTCTTCAGCCAGGACTTGCCCAAGGGTGGGTAAAATAGAGAAGGAAATCTGTCTGCATTTGATACTTTTTTCTTTTAGAAAGTCTGGGGACAAGAAAAGTAACTCTGTCACTATAAACTGCTCTTGGACTTCATTGATGGAACCCCAGAAGCACCTGCAGCCAGATGGCTTAAATTAGTTAAATGAAGTGAAATTGCTATATATGGGTACTTCAAACATTCATGGGAAATGAAATTAAAAGGTATACTAATTTGGTGAAAACATTTTTTGAAATTCATGTGCAGTTTTTGTAGTATGTATTTTCAGCAACATTTTGTTTCAGTCTTTAATGATTTTTCCCCATTTACGTAATTGAGTTACTAGACTTTATTTGGACATACTTGGCCAGTTCACTGTCTTTTCAGTGTGAAGTGTTTTGGCCTAGAATATTTTGGTGATTTCATTTGTCTGATAAAATAAAACTATGAAAAAACATGTTGATGGATTTTAAAAAAATAATACAATTTTTCAATGAAAACAGCACCAATCTGATGCAAAATCATAAAACTGAAATCAACCTTCAGACAAAGCTGTGCTGGCCCCATGGAGGCAGAAGAAGATGTGTTTGTATGAAAATAATTTGCTGATCTTCTCTGACTTTCAAAAGGGCTATAATATAGTGGATGAGTGGAAAAGTACTCTTGTACTCAAAATAATCATCTTGGAGCACATTTACTCATCAGGAGAGTTCCACCCAAAACAATTCTAATCCATCATAGCCGATAAGGAAGTAAAAGAATATATGCAAATTATTTTAATTTAATGCAGTTGTTATACATGAAAACTGAAATGTGTAATGCTGTGGTGTTGTGGGTTGATGTGAGCTTCTTAAATTCATCACACACGGAGGGGGTGAAGCCGTGCGGAAGTCTTAATTTGCAAAGTGACTCTATTTGGAAGCAGTGTTGTTGAAGGTATAATTACTTAAGTGGAGACTATGGAGGAGGAGAGTGGGTCCCTAAGTCAATATAATTGATGTCCTTTTGAAAAGATGACCGTGTAGAAACTCATCCACCTAACAGGAGAACATCGCTTGACAACACAGTGGTGCACTGCAACTGAGCAACCAGAAATGAGGAAAGGGAATCTGCCCTAGAAGATTCAGCAGGAGCATGGCTGTGTCAACACTGTGGTTTTGTATGTCAAGCCACTAGAACTGTGACACAAAAAAGCTCTGTGTTTTTAAAATTTTTAAATTTTACTTCTAAAATTCTTTACATATTTGAGAGAGATGCCTGTGGGCCTCCAATTAGGATGTGGAGGTATGGAAGAAAAAGCGTGGGACAAATGTTTCAGTTCTTTTTATTCTCCTGGTCCACTAGGGTGGGGAAGGAGGGAACTGCTCCTTGCTGTCAAGCTCTATCAGCACCTGGTGTTGGGGGACAGCCATGTGATGATGCCTTAGAGACCCTGATGTGAGTGTTCCAAGGGTGTTACTTGAGTGGTTTTGATAGTTCTAAGCTGCTGTTGGCTTTGTTGTACCAGAGTTTACAAAATACTTCCAAGATTCATTGTTTGACAGTCCACCTCAGTATATATCCAAAGACTCAAACACTTGCTGCAAAGCTTGGCTGGAAGAGTTGTCCAACCTGTTCTGTTTCCCATGCTCTGATGAAGCACTTGATGTCTTCTGCTGGTGTAGATGACCTGGTTGTCATGACTCGTGTGCATCTGGCATGTGATCCACTACACAGGCATTACTAACTGAGGATGTCCAGTTGTGGGTTGGACCACATGCTTTATGATGTTTTTCTTGTGGGCCAGGAGGTCCCTTAAGCAACTTCACCAGGGGTGACCTCAGACTTGACTCTTGTGTGTGCCAGTTAGTTCAGGGTCAGCTTTAGTCTGTTACCTGCACCAGCCAACACACATACTGGTTGGTGTAGCTGTCTGGTTAGCTCTGCCCTTAGACCAACCTCGTATGAACTGAGAGGTGGGTGGCCTAGCCCAGTCCAGCCTACCACAGGATCAGTCATTATGTGTATTAGTGGATGCTGCAGCCTAAGTGGTGCAATCTTGAATAACTCCCATCAGGTCAGCCTCCAGCCTCAGTTTTAACATGTCCTGGCATTTGCTGTCATCTAGCCTGATCCATCTTATGTCCCATATGGCTCTCACACATCTCGTGCGTGCTACAGCTTAGCTAAGTCCCACCAGGCTGCAGACCTGGCCCCCAAGTATGCCATTGGTGCTGCTGCCTTGACCAGTCTGGCCCTCTTCCATTCATGGATCTCATGCTGAGCAGTGGGAGATGCAGCCCAGCAGGGGAGTGCCAACACTTCCCTTACCATGTATGTTCTCAGCCCTGGATCTTGCACCTGCAAGGGGTGCTATAGTCCAGCCTGACATGACTTCTATCCAATCCTGGCACTTGCCACCTGTTTTGAAGTCTAGCTCAGCCATCCAGTAAACATTCTTTCTCTCTCACATCAGTGAGTAGAGCAGCCTAGCACAGCCTGGTCCACCTCCAGAATCAGCCCAGATGCTGGCGGATGGAAACTGCAGCCCTTTCCAGTCTTTTCCACACTCAGTCCCAGATTTTACATTAACCAGTGGACTCAGTGGCCCAGCAGGGAAGTTTCTGAATTCCCCTACTAGGGGGAATTCCAAGCCCAGGTCTTGCATGTGCCAGTGGGTGCTGCAGCCCAGGGTGAAATGACCTGCCTCCAGGCTTGTCATTCACCAGCAGGTGCTACAACCTGGCTCACCCTGCCCTGTCTGCAGTCCAGCTCTCATCATTGGGATTAACAGCCTAGCCTAGGCTTGCCCACTGCCAGCACCAGCCCTCATGTGAATTGGCAGGTGTTACAGTCCAAGACCACCTGGTATTCACCCTATCCTGGATCTTGCTTGTGCTAGTATGTGCTGAGGACTGGCCTTACCTGGCCTACCCCCAGACCTGGCCCACCTATATGCTGATGGGTACTGCAACCCAGACTGGCTGTGGCCCAGCAAGGGAGTTCCCAAAATTTACCTACCAATCCCAGATCTCCTGCATGCCAGTGAGTGCTGCCATCACTGCTTGACATGATCTGCACTCAGTCCCAGCCTTTGTATGTGCTGGAGGGTGCTGTAGCCTTGCCCAGCCTGGCCTCC
The DNA here is from genome assembly GCF_030435755.1 of Ochotona princeps. Lineage (NCBI taxonomy): Eukaryota > Metazoa > Chordata > Mammalia > Lagomorpha > Ochotonidae > Ochotona > Ochotona princeps. The sequence continues at coordinate 107,719,771 of NC_080835.1, read as the reverse complement.
TCCCAGCCCAGACTCCTGTTGAGTGTCAGGTGAGTTCTGAGGTCCAGGCTGGCTCAGACCATCACTACCTTCAGCTCCTGTAAACCAGGATGCTGCAGTCCCACAGAGGTGATCCCACAGTCCCCTAAAGAATCTACCCACAGGTCCAGTTCTCTTGTGTTCCTGTGGATTCTGCCACCCAGCTTGACGTGAGCCATCTGCTGCCCTGACATTTGCAGGTGGGAACCACAGCCTAGCCCAACCAGGCATGCCCTGCAGCTTCAGCTTTTGTGTGTTCCAGTGGGAGGCAGGTGATATTACTTAACCCAAACCAGGTCTCCTATGTGGGTGAGTGCTTTGTCCTTACCCAGACTTGCCCTCCAGTCTCCCTGTCATAGCTTTCTTATCTACCTTTGAGTGCAGTGTCTGGGTCTGTGAAAGACCCCAGAAGTCATTCTGCCCCTCTAAAACATGCCCTCAGTCATTCACATTCCAATTTGTCCCCAGAACCTCTTTCCCAGGCAATCTGAAACCCTCCTCACCTTCCACCTAGGAGCTAGAGTGGTGGCATGTCCCAGAGTGGCATTCCCCACATTCCTCTCATATCTTAAAAAAAATAGAATAGGCAACTATGCTGGCACACTGATAGAGTTACCACAAATTTGGCACTAACCAGACCCAGAATGCCTGCCAGCTGTTAGCTGATTTTCTTCCAGCAGGGTTAAAGCTTGTCTGGATACAAAGCAACCTAGGCAGTTGCCTACAGCTGGAACGCTGCTTTAAGCCAATCGTGGCATTTTACCATAGTAGTCCAGTGGAGCAGGTATCTTTGAATACCATAAAGCAAGAATGTTGTTATCTAAGCATGTCTTATGAAAATCACACCAAGGCCTGGTTCGTCAACCCAGGCCTCAACCATGACTGAGCCACTGAGGTCCTAATAAAAGACACATCAGAGCACACAATGCTCTTGAGATGACTGTTCCTTCACAGTTGTGACTCAACCCTTTTGTAACAAATCCCAACCAGCCTGATCTGGGCTAAGAATATAATTAGAACTGATGTTCGTTTTCAGTAAGAGACCATCAGATAAAGCCTCAACTGTTTCAGTTACCTGAGAAGTCCAGGACTCACTCATGCCTGGGCCATAAATAGTCTCCTTGATTCTTATCACCACATGCCTTTGGGTGCTCAATAATTTTATCCAATGCAAAGCTTTCCACATTGCCCCTGATTTTTCTACTCTCTGGATATCATGACCAGTCACAGCACCAGCACTATCTGTGTGTCTCTAGTCTCTTCCCTGAATGGCTGCATTATTAGCCCTTAAGCTGAAGTGCAGCTGCTCTCTGGATGATGTCCACTTCTAGAACCCTCTTAACAGTAGCTGTTGCTCCTATACCCCGCTTACCATAAGGCCTGGTGGTTGGATACCTGTCCTATTTGCTATACACTGTGGCTTCTGGATACTTCTTTTTCCTTAAAATCTGCAGTGACGTTGGAGCTTCTGCCATGGAGCCACTGTCCCGTCCATGCAGTAGTTGCCTGCTACCCATTGTGAGTGTGCTTTTGCACTCTGGACCTCCAGACTCCCTGCCCTGCTGCTAATCTCCGAACTTCTGTTTGTGACTGACACTTCAAACTAGCGTTCCAACCAGTGCTCCTGACATGAGCTCTGATCAGCGCTTCCTCAGTGCTGTCGACTTACTCGTCCCAGTTGCTCTGATCACTGGAAATGACGCCATCCCCATGCAGCTTCTCAGGCCAGCAACTTAGTAGCTCTGTTTATTTTATCTTTCTCTCCATATATCACAGTAACCTATTAGTAAGTTCAGTTTGCCTTTACTTTTAAGAGATGTCCTGAATAACACTGCCTTTCTCCATCTCAAACTCTGTCTCCTTGGGTCAAAACCCCCATCAACTCCAGAAACATCTTGTCTGGGCTGACTGCTTACACTTCTGTTTTATTATTTTTTTTTGTATCTACTAGCAACCTCATAATTGTAATTGTCAGAACATAAATCGAGCTAATTGTGCATTGTTAAGCAGGGATGCATCTGAGAAATGCATCATTAATGAACATCACAGTGTGTTCTTAAGTTGATCGTGATGTCACTAGGAGATGTAACCTTATAGGACTGTTGTTAACAAGCTGTTCTTATGCAGAGCATGGCTATACATGATCCTTTGTTCCAAACTCTGCAGTCGCTTCTGTTACCACCTAGAATGAAATGTAAAAACATTGGAGGCATATAAGCTGTGCATTCACCTAATGGCTGTCTGTTCTGACCACTCCTCGTCACTGCTGTCTCATTCATACATATGAAACACATCAAACTTCTCTGCAGCTCAAGTTTACTTTTTTAAAAATTTATTTATTTTTATTGCAAAGTCAGATATGCAGAGAGGAGGAGAGACAGAGAGGAAGATCTTCTGTCCAATGACTTACACCCCAAGTGGCTGCAATGGCCGGTGCTGCGCCAATCCAAAGCCAGGAGTCAGGAGACTCATCCGGATCTCCCATGTGAATGCAGGGTCCCAAGGCTTTGGACCATCCTGCAATGCTTTCCCAGGCCTCAGGCAGGGAACTAAATGGGAAGTGAGGCCCCAGGATTAGAACCAGTGCCCATATGGAAATCTCTGTGCTTTCAAGGCAAGGACTTTAGTCACTAGGTCACCATGCTGGACCCACCAAATTCATTGTTGACTTAAAACTTGCTGTTCTGTCTGTCATGACCCACGACAGTTCTGTTATCTGGACCCTGGTTAAAGTAATACACCTGCTCCCACATCCCATCTTCAAGGAAAACTTTTCAGACCTTTCTGTTAGAGATAGCCATGATTGCTTCCCATACCCCTTTATGCCAATATCTAGCTTTAATGTGCTTCATAGACCTTAACACTTAGAGAAGTCTATTATTTATTTGCCTCTTACTTATTTATTGCTTCTTCCCTTAAAACGTAAGTTCCACCAGGCCACTAAGTTTATTGCTCTCATTTTTAGTGACTAAATTACTGCCTGGAACATGGGATATATTAAAGATATTTGTTGAGTAAATGAAACATTTATTAGGAATAATAAGAAGCTATTATAGTGAAAATTATTTGTCTTTTTATTAGAAAGTGAGGACTCGGATCTATCATGGCGCTGGCATGGGTGGAGGTGTTATTAAGCAGAGTGCAAATAACGTGTGTTGGAGCTGATGCTGGGCTTGTCTTCTAGGTCATCTGGTGGAACAAGACATTGCAGCGGAAATCACCAGGGCAGTGTGACACACGTCATAAAAGGCCTTAAAACATGCACCTTTACAAGGGGTTTTATAGAAAATCTAATAGATATATGGAAATAAAGATTAGTTTATTGTTCAAGGTCAAAAAGCAGGAGGGCAAGGGAAGGAAGTTGCATTTAGAAATCAGGCAGTGAGACTGAATTTGTCAATGTTCGTTTTACTTTAAGGTGCTATACACCCACCCGCCCACACACACAGTGTACTAACAATATATAATGAGAGAGATAAAAATCTTTTTGTCTATTGGTCCAATCCCAAGTGCCACAAATAATCAGGACTGCACCAGGCAGAAGCCAAGAGTTCCTGGAACTCAGTGTGAACTCAATCTGGGTCTAGGTTTCAGGGATCTAGACATTTCTGGCAAGGCGTGGTGTCTGAAGATCAGCCAGGACTGAAGCCCTGACACTCAAATATGAGAAGTGGGCTTCCCAAGTGACAGCTTTCATTGCTGCTGTGGCAGACGCTGCCCCCTATATGCCTCCTGGGGAAAATACAATCTTAGGGCTGCAGAATATAATGGTGAAGCATAGAGTTTAGAGAAAAATCACTCTCTGAGTTCAAAACCCGGCTTAGTCATCCAGACGCCTGTCTGTATGTTATTAACTTTATACCTAACTTTGCTATCACATAAGAAGATACTAACATGGGTAACAAGTCAGTAGTGTGATTGGAAGTACTTGGAGCAACACCTAACCCCACATTCATGCCGAGTGTTAGCTTCATGTAGATGAGGAAGGACCCAAAATAGAGCTTATCCACTGTAGGCAAATGAAAGTGCTTTGCAATTACAATGTAATGTTTGGAAATACATAGACTAGCACATGGGACACAGGTGCCGGCACCGATGTTTGTTTACGTTCTGTAGATACACAGACGTGACTTAGGCATTGCTTTTGAAAAGTTTTGGCCAAGTGTGTGTGTATGGTCGAGGGCCAGGATGCCCTGAATCTGGGTCCTGGTTCTGTCACAAGTCATCCACCGAAGATGCTAAGACAGGGAGCATGGCCAAGCCTCAATTTCCAGTGTCTGAAATGAGAAGTAGGGGCAGGACCCATCTTGCTCAGTCCCATTCTTCACTTTTGAAGGAGTGATCTCTAGCTGTTCATAATTTGGAAAAATTGCTTATTCCTCCTGGCCAAAAAGCTTGCCTGTGATCCCCAGCCTGTCTGCAAGCCAGATGTGGCCATGGCACAGTTCTACCCCCAGATTATGAACCAGTGTTAATATAAGATTTGTCTCTGTGTTCCCCACCAACACACATTCAGTGCGCTGTCTTTTGCCATCTGGATGGCAATGGCCAGGATCACCTGAGAGGCCTGTGGCCTGTCCAGCACATGATCCATCAGAAAAGTCCCTGAGTGACTGCACTGCCTCCCATCAGCTGACCTGAGACCCTGCCATACTATTCCAGGAAGGACAAATAAACTGCCTTTAGGCTTCTGTGATTATTATCCCAGCTGGCTGTATCCTATCTTGTTCAACATTCAACTATTATGATCCATATTTTCTGAATTCAACTGCATAGAAATACACAGACATGTTTTTAAAATCCAAACTTAAGCACTTATTAAAATTTCTTGGCAAGCCTGATGGTGATTTTTGCATGTGTCTGAAAGTGAGAACTGTGGCCTTTTCAAACTGAAGTCTCAAATGTTTGATTTTCAATTGCCTGACTCTTTACATCTTTGGACCAAGTAAAATGCCTGCTTTACTCTGCAAAGATGTGAAAACCAGTGACAAAGAAGAGTTCTACCTTGAAGCAAATTAGCACATGTCTATAATGGACATAACTCGAGGCGTACTGTAATTAGTCCGAATACCTCTTAGATGACAAATTGCTCATTAATGGCTGCAGGTTTCTTATTTAGTGTAACCTTTTGTGCTAGAGATATTCTAATGTTCAGGGTTTTAATTGACACATTGAGAAGGGACAGATGGGATGATTTGTGGGTTTGCTCTTAAAATATGTTGAAGAGAAAGGAGAGAAAAGAGCGAGGTCATGTATGTGAGGAGCAGCCAGGCATTGGATGGTTGTCTGCTTCTGAGAACAGGAGAAGGGTAGCTGATAGAAGGGGAGAGGGTGAGGAGCTGTCGGTGGGAGTCGTGCAGACAGACGTCCAGAGTTGAGCTGGCTCAAGTCCAGCGTTTTGCAATTCCGATCCTGAGGATCTTGCCTCTGTTTCATTCTCGACTCAATGTGTGTCCCCAGCACAGAGCAGTAGCTTCATGCACCTTTTGGAGAACAATTCAAAGAACTTTCCTGTCATTCCAGCAGTCCTAATTGTTCATCTTCCAGGAATTGGGCACTGCTTAAATGCAGGTCTCCCAGAATGATTCTTTGTGACAGGTGGGCTAGGGTTGTATGTAGCAAGAATAAAAAAAGGAAAATTCCCCCCAGAAATAATTTGCACAGACCACTTAGGAATAGATGCTGTTCTCCTAGGGTGCTGAAGCTGCTCTGTAGAGCCCCAATTGGATAAAGAAAATGTCCGTTGCACTTTGGTTATTTCTTCCGCTCCCTCAGCCTAACTGCCTTGAGTGGTACACAGCCTGAACTATACCGAGCAGGAAGCAGAGGTCAATAGGCAAGGAACAAACAATAGAAAAGTGAAAGCATTGTGACAGAAAGGGAAGCATGGCTCAGGGGACAGAGCGCCAGAGTGTACAGGGAGGGGCAGGGTGGGCAGGGCCGTGTTCAGTGGAGGTGAGCTCTGCAGGGACTCTCCCTAGAGGAACATGCCACTCAGGGTCATCTGAAGTTTTCTTCACCTGGTAAAGTAAGAGCAGAGCAAGGAGGACTAGATCTGAGAACTAAAAGTGGAGGAGGGAGTAAACAAACAAAAGTTAAAAAACAAGTAAAAAAAAAAAAATCAAGATGCCTGGGTTGGAGTCCCAGTTCTGCTTTTCATTGTGGCTTCCTGCTAATGTGTACCCCACAGGCAACCTGGCTGAAGTGCTGGAGTCCACATGAGACACTCTGAGTTTCAGGTTCTTGACTTTGGCCGTTTCAGACACTTTGGGAGTGAAACAAGAGATGCAAGATCTCTCTGCATTCTAAATAAATCAAAATAAATAGATTACTGAAGATACTAGAAAGACCTTTTTAAAAAAATCACCCCACACCCATGTCGAATGTTTGTGGTATTTGAGGGTGCTTCCTGACTTACACAAGGCATGGTGCAGGCTGCTCCAGCGTGCTAGCTTGGGGTGCCCAGCCCTGCCTCTCACACATCTCACTGGGAGGAGCCTGTATTTTCTACCTGAAATATCATTATTCACTGGCCCACTGTTCTTTGTCGTTTTCACTTATCACACTTGAAAAATATAAACAGTTAAAGTATGCACAGTACCCAATTTGACATTTGGCTGGTTGTCGTTTCCAGAGTATTATTCCATTTGGACTTCAGCCGGCATTTTACGATCATGTGCAAATGTGTGTGTATGTGTAAGCAGGCACATATTTGAAATTAATAGACTCATAGAAATCAGAGATGGATTAGCCCTAATGAGCTGTTCAGAAGAATTATTTAGCACATATTTCACATCTCTGTTCAGTAATCAAACCCACACATTATGTATGCTGAGAAAGTGAGGCTTTTACCCTTTTTTTTCATTCATTGCATCATCTCGGTTCATATTTCAGAACTTAATGTTGTACCCCCTGAAGCACTTCCCACCAATGTTACTAAGCATTCCGCTTGACATTTCTATGCCTTTGGGGTTACCTTTGGTATTGAAAAAGCAGTAGCTTTGCAAGTTAACATTAATAGCTATTTAGTGGTTGGTACTGGGCTCCAAGGACCACACCAGAATATTGGCCCAGTCTTAGATTAGGTGATATGAAATCATGAGATCTTAAATTCTGCCACTCTCTCTACTTGCTTCCAATCTCTGGGTGAGACAGATCTGAAATAAAATGTGCCAATTAGAAGACTCAAAGTGTCAAGCCTAGCTGAAAGGTATTTATATTTTAATTTTTTAATTTAAAGAATATTTCATCTATTCTTTTTTGTGATCATTTTTGCTGTTGTTTCCAGCACATAACTTCCATGCTGTTTTCTCTTTGTGCCCGTTGTATATGATAACCTTCCTCTGAAGACCTGCGGGCATATGCTCATTTTACTCCAGTTTGTGCTTTCCATTAGTGGAACACTCCCTCAAAATTTGATCCTGGGGGCAAGTCTTTCACACAGTGGATAAGATGCAACTTGGTACACCTGCATCCAATGTTGGAATGCCTAAGGTCAAATCCCAACTCCCTTTCTGATTACAACTTTCTAATTATGTGTCCTATGGCTCAGGTAGCTCAAGTACTGAGGTTCCTGTCACTCATGCAGAAAACCCAAGTTGAGTTCTTGGCTCTCTGCTTTGGCTTGGTCAGCCCTGGCCATTTTGGGCACCTGGAGAATAAATCTGCATGCGCAAAATCTCCGTGTCCTTCTTTACTTTTCAAATTGTAATAAACATATAAAATTAAAAAGTTCTAAAAATCTTTTTTGCAGCACGTATTTTCTTACCATATAAGAGTAAGAATTAAACGGGTAGGGTATTTGATAATGTGAGATTTTCACCAGAGAAAGATTGAGTTATTAAAATTATTATTTTTTTCTTTATTTGAGAGGTAATGAACTATGAAGAGAAAGAGAACCAAACAAACAGAATTACTACCTGTTGATTCAGTCTTAAAGGATCCACAACATCTGGAAGGGGCCAGTTCAAGGCTGGGATTGGGAACTTGATCCAGAATTCCAGGAAGCTAATGACTTGACTCCTTCCTTCCGGAGTCTGCGTTGGTGGGAAGCTGAAGCTGAATATTGGAAGCAAGGATTCCGCCTAGCTACCCTGATGTGGGATGTGGGTGTCTTAGCCACTAAGCCAAATGCTGGTTTCCAGCATTCAGTTTTTCTGCTTTCCTGGAGATAGTGCATCATGGCATTCCAAGGGAGTCTGGGGAGTTCTTGTGAAACACTGTTACAGGTATCTGAGTGTCTTCTCCAGGAATTTTCTTTGCGTTGGTTAGAAATTCTAAACATATACATTCAACTCATAAACCCACGCAGAACATGCCACTTGAGAATGTATTTTATAATGGAGAGAACAGAATCTGGAGTTGAGATATATTTAAATGGGATCTGAATCCCAGCTGTGAATTTTTCCTTTGGAGTCTTTATCTTCTTATCTGCGAAACAAGGCCAAGGGGGGGTTTGCTGCTTGCACACAGGGTCACTGTAAACATGATAATAATAACAGTAGCCAAGATCAACACTGTCAATGATATTTGGTAAGAACAGATCATTACATGACAAGTCCTTCCCGTGGCCATCTCATTCAACATTATGATTGTTTCTAGTAACTTCATCAGATAAAATGTAAATTCTCAGTGATTGTGCCTGGCATATACTAGGTTTCAAATATGTTTTTCTGTATCCTTCATACATTAAATTAACAAAAACAGAAGCTTAAACCATTCAGCATGGGTGAAAGACTATGGAAAACATAGTCTTCATTCCTTGTTCAGGCTCTTGCCAGAATTCCCAGCTGCACAGCCTCTCTCTGATCTCCCGTCATGGTTGTGTCAAGCTCTAAACACAGTCTGTATATGCTGGAAATATTGCTCTCTGTGGCTTGCTCAGCCTGCTTGAATTTTCCTTATCTGTCTTCCCTACTCTCTTATTTTTCTCCCTGCCCCTGACACCAATCCCACGGAAATCCTACAAACCACACAGGTGTCACACTCTTCTTGATCTTTCCAGTTGATACAAACTTCTTGTTCTCTCATGTTCCCATATTTGGTTGGTTACAATGAAACATTTATTTATTCAGGGAATGATTGTTCAACATCTGTTGAGTACCAAGCACTCTTCTAGAAGACAATGAAGAACAAATAAATGGTGATCTGGTCCAATGTCAGAGAGTGATGACTACTCTAGGGAGAAAGGCAAATAGGTAAGGAAATGGCAAATAAGGAAGCAGGTCTGGGAAGTGGGCAGATAATACAGCACTGATAAAGGGGTCCAGGTGGGAACTCCCTGACTGGGACAGTTAGGAGCAATCAGGGCAGAGACAAGCGAGTGTGGCAACCACTTTGGATCCTATGCTTGGTAAGGGGAAGCCATTAGTGAGTTTTGGTCATTGCACCTATTGCAGCCGAGTTCCGCCCCTCCTTGTCTGTAGTTTGCATGTTATTGTCATGTGCTCCTTATGTGAAACACTGAAGTTCTTTAAAAGCCAAGACCACGTTATGTCACTGGCAGGACACCCTGTCCTGGAAGACACTCCCCACCTGCACAGTGCTCTGAGCAGCCTCCATCATGTTGGCACTTCTAGGTCAGGGAGAAGCTCTTCTAAGGAGGCTCCTCTTTTGATCGGCTTCCATTGATACTCATTGCTTCATCAAGTGGGTGGTGACATTCAGCTCTTTTTTTGCCGGGAGCTTCCCTAAAGGCTCATGAAGTTGTCCGGGAGGTCCAGCCCATTTGCTTTCCTGGGTGGGTAAACATTGCGCCATTCCCTAGGCTCTCGCTGTCATTTATGACCCAAAGCTCAGCCTCACGGCTGGGCCTCTACTGCTTACAGCCCCAGTGTGGTGAAAATTGATGAAATGTCTAGAAAGAGTGATTCGGTGCTGAATGCTTCAGGAAAGAGGCCACAAACTGCTATTCTCATTTTGTTATTTGGCTTTTGAAACTTTCCCATGGCTTTAGAAAGTGAAATAACCACTGGCTGTTCAGCAGCCCTGACATGACTGCCTTGATTGGTCATGGATGGCTGTGGCCCACACAGGGCGTTTCTGGGGGCCTTATTTCCTGATAATTACATTGGATCACAGATACAATAGCAAAATAGCATGACCCTATGTTTAAAGGCAGTGTTAATATATAATCCCCCATCAGAAGTACATTTTGAGGTCATTTTGAAAATTTCCATTCATTCTTTACAAATCTACCAGTTTCTTTATTATGGCAAAGCAGGAATGGCTGACAGAGATGGCGACAAGGCGATGGTTCACGCAGGTGGCCAGGAAGGAAGGAAGAATGCTGATTAGGCCCTGATCGTAATTCTTCCTCTTCGTTCATTTTGAACCTTTGGTCCTGACCACTAACAGGCACTCAGTAAATACTTCGTGCAGTGCTTATTCAAGGAACATGATCTCTTCCCTATTGGGAGCCAAATGGATACTATTTTCAGTGCATTTCATGTTTATTTATACACCAGCATATGCATGACGCATTCATGTATAAACACGTAATATATTAGACGTTTGTCTTCTCTCCACCAAATCTGAGGATTACGATCTCCCATTTCCTGGAAATGCCTCCTGTTTCCAACGATTAAATTCCCTTTTCTTCCCTGAAGAGTTGATTCCTGTCCTGAACAGAGGTCAATAAGCAACGATTTGTTCATTATATCCTTTTCCTGTAAAGTTCTTCCAAATGCATATTCTTAGATAATGTTACCATATTTCATTTATTTTTAGATGAAAAGAAATTTTAAGTTTCGTCCTGTGAATGTGTTTCATTAAACATTATGCTTTTTCTCATCGTTTGAAATTAATAGAGTCCTGAATCAGAACAAAGGCAGAGCTCTCCCTAAGCTCTTTCGGATAATTAGCTGGTGTACAACCCATCAGTCAAAAGTGGTTTACTGCTCTGTGAATATAGATGTGTGCACTTGCAAATGCCTGCTGAAAATCATAAGCAAAAGCAGAGGCCACCACATCAGCTCAGGAGGGCTCACAAAGTTTCTGGGCAGTGTAATGACAAGTCACACTGATCAAATGTTTTCTATAATTATTACATTTTGGAAAATTTAATTTTTGCTTTTCATAACCAGACAAAATTAGTGTTTGTGATGTAATTAAAGCAAAAGCTGACAACTTCTTGAACCTGCATGCATGTTGCCATGGGTAAGGCTGTGTATGAAGTGGCTGTCTGGGCTGCAGAAATGTGTAAGTTGTTGTTTCTGCCCTCAGCAAGTCTCCTGCCTACCCATCATGAGGGATGCTGCGGATGCAGAAATTCTGGAAGGGATAGAAAAGCAGCCACTGCTCATCAGGAAGGCCACCTTTTTATCATGGGAAGAGGGAACAGAGCAGAGGAGGGGATGCTGGAGGTGCAAGCAGAGGAGATGACAGGAAGGGGCTGGAGCCAGATGGAACTGACGCTGCTGGGCTTAGAAAATCCTGAAGATCACTGTGGTGGATCTGTCCTGTACTGGAGAGAGGTCACTCACCAAACAAAAGGGACCGCTTCCTGGAGGCAGACAGCCACCTTAGTCCCTCATTCTGTGATCAGGCCATTAGCCCTTCCAAAATGAGCTCAGAGCAAGAGTCTGCAAGCTAAAGTGTGTGGGCATGGTGGACTGTGTGAAAGGTTTTGTTTTATTCAGCAAATGTTTACAATGTGCCAGCTGCTTGCCAGACAGTTGTCCTGGCTCTGTGAAGGACAGTAGCCAACAAGCAAGCTAAAATCCCTGTTGTCACAGAACCTAACTTCCAATAGAATGAGATGAACCATGGGCAAGATGCGTAAGAATCAACATATGTTGTGGAGAAGGATGAAGACTGTGGGGAGATCAAAGAAGAGGCCTGATTAATTATCCCTCACTTGATTATGTGGGTACTCCAAGCTTTATGCAGGGAGCAGATGTCCCACCTGGCAGTTAAATCATCTTGGCAGACACTTGTCAAAGTGCCTGAGTATGAGACCTGGATCTGACTTCTGACCTCAGCTTCTTGTGTGTGCAAGGGAGATGGTTGGGATGGCTTGAATTGTTGTGTCCCTGCTACCCGCATAGGAAACCTGGGCTGAACGATGGGCGTTGTGTTCAGCGTGCTGTGTCCACATTGTGGACGTCGAGGGAGTGGACTCCTGAGTACGAGATCTGCCTCTGTCCCTGTTTCTCGAGAAGGAAATATATCTTAAGTTTCTGGGAAACTTGTAATATCTGCATGTTTTGTCACCACATGTTTTAAAGATCCCTCCATTATTCTAAATTGTTAATTTTACAAGAGAAGTCTTACTTTCTAACGCTGAGACAAAGCGAAAGGCAGCAGTTTATGGCAGTGTATTGTACTTTCGGCCAGGAAGGGCGAGACTGCACAAGCTGCATCAACACTGTACGTATTTTACTGTTTAAAACTCTGTAGAGCTACGTCGTTGGATCATTCATCACCCAAATTCTTCTTCCTCTATCCTAATTGCCCTTGTCAAAAAGGAAGCAAAATGGAAGCACTTAGTCGCTCTCTCTCATGGAAACCTGTCTCTGAGCCATAGACCAAGAATAAGGAGACAGCCTCGACTACAGGGATTAGTCCAACTTCACAGAGTAGTCAAACTTTACAGAGGCAAAGAGATTGTGGCTCCCCACCTGCGAGGCCCTGATGCTGGAGTCCTGGTTCAAAGCCTAGCTACTCTGGGCTTCGGTCCAGCTTCTTGCAAATGTGCCTGGGAGGCAGTGGATGACAGCTAGGGTGCTGGCGTTTCTGCCATTCGTGTGGGAGATCTGCATGGAGTTCTAGGCTTCAGATCTTAACCTGGCCTAACTGCCTGACAATTGTGGATATTAGGAGAGTGAACCAGCAGATGGAAAATCTCTTTTCATCTGTTTTCCCCTCCATTTCTCTATCACTGCCTTTCGAGTGAAATGAATCCATTTTTAAAAACCCAAGAGTTGTGCTGATCATCTGTAGGTGCTGCAAGGAGTGGCCTCTATTCCCTGGCTACCCTCAGGGGAGTTTCAGGGTGCTCCTGGGTTCTGATTCTGAGCTGCGTCAGGTCCCAGGCCTGGTGGGAACAGCTTATCCTGTGGGGCAGCTTTCAGCCCAAGGGCTTTGGGAACTGAATTACATGGAGCCATTTAACTGCCTGGACACAGAAGCCTCTTAAAAGCAATGGCTAGTGAACAAGCCAGAAGCCATAAATAGATAAAGTAACAAGCAAATAATGGAATTAATAAATAGATAGGGGAGCAGTGCCAGGGCTGTAGCAGAGCACACAGATCAAGAAATGTCAGTTTTTCTCTCGGCTTCTCCTCCACAGCGCCAACTGTCAGTAATTTAACTAACATTTTGTAAATAAATGTGGCACTCGGACAGCTGTCATTGCGCCTGCTATAAACACTCCTTTTGTCACGGAAAACTGGCAGAGCCACTTGGTGGCTCCCACAAGCACAGCAGGCATTACAGTTGGCTCATGGACCTGGGACTACCTGGAGGAGTATCCCTCATCCTCCCCAGTCCATCTCTTGCGCACACACCAGCTGTTTTGCCTGCCCAGCCCTTAGCCAATCTATTATGGTGCTTCCTTTCTATGACTTCTTCTTTGCCTGAATGAAAACCAAGACTCTTTGTCTTCTGAACACCTTGATGTGTTAGCTGGGAGTTCTGTATCTTATCTTCACCCAAGAAGTCTGCTGTTTTGCAAATAAGTCATTTAGTTATCAAGCTTAGTGTTTCCTCTGTTTGGCTGTAGTTGAGTGTTAGAGGAGATGGGGCACTGGAATTCTCAAGGATACAAGGTGAATGGTTTTGCCTGGTGTACTAACTCTTGTGTGCCTAATCACTAACTTTGGTATTGTGTTAGAACTGTGGTCTTCCCTCTTTCTAAAGGCTCTCTCTCTCTCTCGGCTTCTAAACTATTCCCACACAGAAATGCAGCAAGGCAACACATACGTCTTAATATCAAAGTCTTAGGGGTAAGCTAAGGGTTACTCTAGCGGGGATAATTTAATCTGTGTGAGGAACAGTAGTGGAGGGAATTTAGAGACACATTCAGTCATAACTACAACTCAAGGTTACTCAACTCTCTTTGTTTGGGGAGAGGGTTTTGTTTATTTAAAATGCTGGATGTGTTTGACATTTAAAACAGAGATTTTATCGTCTGTATCTTTTTAAAGAGAATTACTTCCATTTTCTGGTTATTTATTTATTGAAAGATACATACATATACACAAGGAGAGAGTGAAAGAATTCAGACTGAATCAGAGCTAGGAACTCAATCTGGGTCTCTCACATGGGTGGCAGCATTACTGTTGTATCTCAGGGTGCGTGTTAGCAGGAAGCTGGAATGGGAAAGAGCCAAGGCTAATACCTGGACAGTACCAAATAGGATACACGTGTCCCAACAGCATCTTAATGACTGTGACAAAGAGGAGAGCTTGAAACAGAGAGCTCTGTATTTATAAATACTAGATGGCTGGGGATTTGATCCTTAGGCAATTCTAAAACTTGTGCTCCTAACAAAGGCCTTCTCGTTTTGTGGTTACTGCGGGCAGTAAGTGTGAAATCTCCAATTTTTAGGAAGCTAAGATGTCCTAACGGAAGCCCCACACAAGCAACTGAAGATTCAGCTCTGGTCTTTTTCTGATGAATGAGAAGGATTTTTATAGAATGTCCCATTAGGGACATCAGTCCACAGAGCGTGTCATTGTATAATATCTAGAGAGTCGACAGGGATGACTAAGAGGATGGACTCTGTTGTCAGCTGGGGCATTTATTTCGGCTCCCTGATAGACTATGAGCAGTACTTAGTAGAAACTCTCTTGTAGGGACGTTTTGAGGATTAATACAGGAGTCCATACAAAGTATTTAGCAGTGCTTGTCACAGAGTAAATAGTCATTCATTTGTTCATTGAAGTACTTACCATGTACATATTACATGCCCTCGATTCGACTGTGCATAAGAGAGACACAACTCGTTCTTGGAGCAGCTTGTCATCTGAGAAGGATGAAATCTATATACAAGGAAAAACATACAGTTCCATGAGGGAGGATGAGGGGCACTGATGGAGGCCACCAATGTGGCTGGGCTTTAGTGGAAGTTTCTCTGTAAAGTGACATTCAAGCCATGAGCTAACTGGAGAAGGAGCTGGTGTCTGTGAGGAACAAGGAACAGGCATAGGAAACACCTGCTGCACAGGGGAAACAGAGACCCCTCCCTGCATGTGAAACAGAGCTGGTAGCTGTGTGGTCTGCAGGCTCCAAGGACAGGTCATAGCCAAGAAAGGAAGCTGTTAGAATATTTTCATCTGAGCACTGACATAGCCTGGGTCGCTGGGTTGCAATGAAGAACGGCAAGCAAGCTCTTTGAGAGCAGTTCTTGAGTCTGAGAAGTGGGCATGGAGACACTTGCAAGAGATTACACAGAATCCAGGGAGGGATTGGATTTGACCGTGGTGATGCTAACCATCATTGAGAGATGTCTGAAATAACCAGGGTAATTTGCAAAGTTCATGGGTAATACATATCATAAAAAAAGTCATAAAGGAAACCCCAAAAATGAAACTATAAAGATTCAGCTCAATTCTTTTAAAAAATTATTTATTTGTATTGGAAAGGCAAATTTAAATACAGAAGGATCTATCTATCTATCTATATGTGTGTATAGATATATATTCCTATATATTATCCTGCATATATTATATATAAGCATATACAATCTCTCTCACATACGTGTGTGTGTGTGTGTGTGTGTGTGAGTGTGTGTGTGTATTCTTCTGAGTCTCCCACGCAGGCGCACGGTCCCATGGGTTTGGGCCATCCTCCCCTGCTTTCCCAGGCCACAAGCAGGGAGCTGGAAGGGAGGTGGAGCAGCTGGGATAGGAATCGGTGCCCTTATGGGATCCTGACACGTGCTAGGCGAGGGTTTAGCCACTGAGCCATTGAGGCAGGCCCTCTGTTCTTTTTCTGATGAGTGGGAAGAATTACAGAACATTTGGCATAAAAATAAGGTTACTTTTTATCAATTAATTATTTTTTATTTGTTTATATGACAGACAGAGATGGCCCGTTGGCCATTTGATTGTCCCAATGTCTGCAGTGGCCTAGGGCAGTGTCCAGTGCTCAGAGCCAGGAATTCAAGCCAGGATCCCATGTGGTCAACAGGGACCCAACTCCCTGAGTTATCAGGCTGTCTCCTGGCATCTGCATTAGCAGGAAGCTGGAAGTCTGGAAGCAACAGGATTCCATCCCAGGCACTTTGATATGGGACTCCATAGCCAGGATTTTAACCACTAAACTATGTCTGCTCTTACATTTATCTTTCGCTTCCATTTTTCCATGAACTTTTTCAAGTACCTTCATAAGCTTGAGGGTTAAGCAGACTAATGTTAATGTTTTAAATGCTCTGAACAATTTTAGAATAACAGAATACTGGTGGTTTGGGTGACTTATTAGTGTGGTATTTGCGTAATGAACTATTTTCATCTTGTGATTTACTCAAGAGAATTATTTGCTCCATTACTATTTTGAAACAAGATGAGTGTTCTGGTTAAGCAATCATCACTGCCTACTTCATCTGCTGAAAAGTGGTGCAAGACTCCAATTTTTTACACTTACTCATTTTTCCAGCTTTGCTTATGAGATTGAGACTCATTGCCCATGTTTAGCAGGCATGAATATGTTCCTCAGGAACTAGTGTGTTCAAGGCTCCTTGGGGGAGTTACCTTGGAACCAGAGGTGTGTGCACACGAGTGTGTGCTGACCACAGGTCGGTCAGGGAAACAGTGGGTGTGACTGAGGATAGAGTGGGTAGATAGAGGAAAAGGGATGAGAGACTTTCTTGATCCATTTGCCAGGTTTGTTCTGTTGACCCCAGGTGTACTGTCTGCGCCTGATTGCCTCATCCGCAGAGCACCATTTTGAAACAGGACTCTTTGTCTAGCCGTCCTGTGTTAGAGCCAGACGGCACAAGAGCCTCAGTCCCAGATCCGAGCCCTAAGGTAGAACAAGGGGCAGGGAGAGCAAGACAGTTCCGCATCTCAGGTTTTTTGAATTTGTTTTGTCTTCATTTACCGTCATTAATGCTGGTATTTGTTTCTCCTGCCAAAATCAGTGATAAAGCACCAGGTACAGCAATAAACTCAAAGTGATAAAAAGAGAAAAAAACAAATATATTTTATATGGCAGGATATATAAACTTCAGAAAAAAGGTATGTGAGGAAATGAAGTGTTCCATACTTGCTGAATCTTCATCAAGTTCATGGAGAATGCATACCGTGGAAAATATGTGTGCTTTAATTTTTTTATATCAAATATATTTTAAATCCATTTTTGTGAATTTTATGATGTACCCGTGCATATGGGTGCACACACTTGCACACTCACATACACACATGTATGTATGCGTAATTACAGCAATTTCATAATATCTCACCAACTCCTAAGAGTATCAGTATAAAAATTGGTGTTCAGAATGATAAAGCAGAGGCAGCAACATTTTAAAATAATTAAATTACATTCAATGTGCTCAGTCTCTTAAGGCATTCAAGGGAACCATGCATTTTAAGCAATTTTTCATCAAAGACGGTTAAAATTAAAGTGATAATTTTTGAGCATATAGGATTCATTTATATGCTACATTACGTTCCTCTATGTAATGCAAGGAAACTGAGATCTCACTGTAAAATGCACACTTAAGAAAACTATTTTAATTTTTGAGTGTTCACCAAAAGTCCTGTTTTTTCAGTTGCTTTGATATATAGTCTTGGAATACAGCTAAGTGGTAGGTTAGTAAACCACTGGCCAAAGAGAAGTGGTTTTCAAGGTCAGACAGTGCCCTGGAACAGAAGTCTTATCCTGATCCATCAATGGATGGAACTGGGATGTACCGAGACCTAACAGGATTATGAGTCACTTCTTGCGCCCCTAAAACTGCTGCAGCTGCTATGTGCCTCTCGTAACCTGGAGGAGGTGGGTCTGGAGTCAGAACAACTATATGGCTTGCCCAGGATATCATGACTGGGTGGGTAGTCCAACAAAAGTTCCTATTTCATCCCAAACTGAGTTTCTATCTTGAGTCCAAAGGAAGAAGTCCCAACCACCTTTTAACTCCATAGTTTTCTGCTGTGGATATCAGAAACGGAGAGAGTATGCTCCATCTGTGTCCAGCACGTCTACTCTCCTACCTTTCCAGAAGCACACGGTGTGCAGTTTCATCAAGGAGTGGGATCAGCAGTATATGTGTGTTTTTTTGAATAACCCCTTAGCAATTAATTATTCCTTTTAATAAAAACAATGAAGAAGAATTGTTATTGGACTCATACTGTAATTGAATTAATAATTTATTCTGGATATTAATGTTGTTTAAATATTCCGTGCATTATTTCTTTTTCTGTTAGACAGACATGGCAGGGAGATAAAATGTGAGGCTAAATGGGGGCTATTGTGGATGAAGTTCTCTGTACAACACACGGAGCTCTGACAGGTGTCAGCGATGAAGCAGGTGCATGTTCCAAATACCGGCAAAAACCCTGAGATACATGGATGCCTTATTGTCATTGCCGAAATAATTGCAGTCCTTTGGATAATGTGAGTAGAAGCAAATGGAATAGCAAAGTTATTCTTATTAGACACAAATTTCATGCAAAAGTGACTTCTGAAATCACCAAGCCTAATCCCATTTTTCCTGTTACAGACTGAGCAGGAGATAGTGAACTTTATGCTTAATACCTTACTAATCTGATTGTGGGTCTAAATCTAGCAAGAAGTCATCATTTCTCATATCTGGTAGAATTTACATAGGACCACATTTAGAGAGATGGGTCCTATGTTGGAGTGTTCAGCAGAATGTCTCTAAGGGCTGATAGAAGATGAGATTCTTTCAGGTGGCACAGGGCCAGTCCTCTGAACTTGATTGCTTTTTGTATAAGATTACTGAACCAAACTTGCAAATAATGTTGTTTGCTGTATCTGGATAATAATAGACATGCTTTGTATCAATTTAGCTAGCACACATTTTCTGTTCATTCATTCATTCATTCATTTGTGTTATTACATAACAGTTATTGACTGCATGCTATGTGCTCTGCATTAAGGTAGTCCAACTGAAACAGGTGACTGTGACAGTTCTTTGCCTGCTTGGAGGCTCACGCTATGGAGGGAAAAGCAGATGCTCACTGTATAATTAAATCAGCGAGGTTTTGAAGACAGGGATGTAAAGAAAAAGAGATGGAAAAGAAAAATAGTGAGGTCATCAGGAATGAGCTGTGGTGCAGGGACGCTCAAGCTGAGCCTTGAGGGACGGGCTGGAGCCAGCCCTGCACAAAGCCTGCTAGGAAGAACTGAATTCTAATGAGAGGATGAACAAGTACGGAGCTTGTGTGGCTGCGACCCTTGTGGTCTGTCTGCAGCAGAGAAAGGAGAGCACTGTGGCCCAGCATAGGGCTCTGCGAGAGTGAGAGATGGGCGTAAGACAGGGCATGGTGAAGAGCCTGCATTTTCTCAGAGCACTATGTCAAAGATTAGGGTTTTAAGTAATAGCATGCTTTATCCTGTGTGTCTCTAAAACACCAGACCACTGTGTGTACCATGCAAGTGGTGAGAGTGCCTGCAAGTTCTGTGGAATTCAAATGAGAGGTGACAGTGAGTATGGGGCGAGAGTGTCACAGTACATATCCGGATGTAGAAATGGGAAAAATCTATTGTTTCTCAGGGAGAGTTGCAGGACATAATGTTGGAATCTGTGATGGGAAATAGGAAGGAATCAAGAATAATCACTCAGATTTGACCACAGCAACTGCTGGGTGGCGATTCCTCTTATCAGTATGGCGAGAATGGGCTAGCAGTTGGGTAAGGGCAGATGAGAAAACCAAAGGACTGGTTTGGAAGCCCTTGTCCTGTTCATGGTGTGCATATAGAGTTAGGATTTTTTGGTCAGGTTTATCTCAGATTGTGCAACTCAAAAGGGCTACAGCACTTGGGGATATAAATATGGAAGAGATAAGTTTGTGTTTGTAGGGGAGTGAGTGTAACTAGAGGTAGCAGTTGGCTCTGCAGTACTCAAAGGCTGGGGAAGGAGCCCAGGAGGCAGTCCTTGAGGGAGGACAGAACACAGGAAAATTTTCTACCAAGTGCAAGAGGATATTTTAAGGAAAGATTGACCCAATTTCTTGCAGGTGACAGTAGTGTCTAAGAGCCTGGACAAGTGAAGGCTTGTGATCTTGGCAGTAGAAGAAATAAGGAAGAGAAGCAAGAACACAAAATCACATGATGATAATTGGAGATGTACATTTTTTTATTGCATTTCATTTTATAGCATCGTTTCATAGGCTCTGATGTTCCCCCATCCCCTCCCCGTGCCCTCCCCCCACGGTGGATTCCTCCACCTAGTTGCAGTATTACAGTTCAAATTAAGTCGAGATTCTTTCGTTGCAAACATATACCAAGCATAGAGTCCAGCATCTAATTGTCCAGATAAATTCGACAGTTTCTTGGGGAGACCATCTCTGGTCTGAAGGCAGAGCTGGCAGAATATCATCCCGATCAATTAAAAGCCCCAGCACAACATCAACAACAATTTACAACATTATGGAATTAATTGACATGGTATCGAATAATCAATACGTTGTAACAGTGCAAGTTCTTAACCACATCCTGTGACTACTTCATTGACCCTTCAATTTTTGTTTGTACACAGAACTGGCTTCTGTATACCTTAAAGTGGCTATAGGGTACTATTCAGCTGTCTCGTGTCTGTTTTCATTTTAGTATTTAGCAGTTTATTGTGCTGACGCATAATTTTGATGAACTTGGTAGATTTTAGGATAATCTAAACTGGCTTATAAATGTAACAAGGCCTTTGTCAACAGTTGAGGTGCAGAACAGTTTTAGGAGGGGTGTGCAGAGAAATCTTCCATCCCCTAGTGAGGGGTAACTAATCTTTGTGCCCTATCTAGTAAGGTGTATGTGGATCCACGCTGATCGTTTCCTGTTTGGTTCTAAGCTTTTCTTGCATGTCTCTGACTATCTATTCTACTTTTTTTTTGGGGGGGGGTGGGCTCCAGAGCGATCCTGATGGTCATTGCAAGCGAAGGTGGGGATCCAAAGTTGAAACTAAGTAAAGACCAGAAGAAGCTCCTCTCCCTAGTCCCGAAAGAAGTTTGCTGTTCTTCTATTTCTGCAGATCCATCAGAGCTCCTGGCTGTTATTCTGATGACCTTGGGTCCTGTGAGGAAGGATTTGGACTTCTTCTATCCCATTTGGTATATCCAGATGGGGCTGGGTGATCTCGGAGTTCTCAGCCTCCAAAGGCACTCCAATACCCCGTGTTCTCCTTTTCTGTTGGGATGTAGTCCTTGGTGCTCATACTGATAGTCCTTGGTGAGGATCTGAGTCTTTAGGGTTGGGATACAAGCCTCCTGCTGTCCACCTGCTCCACTCTGGCGTCCCCCCCTGCTCTGTGTATATGACCTCCTGTTAAGAGGTTGTCAGGATCGCTCCTGGTTCCCCCTATATGTCTTTGTAATTAGGTTTTGTTTAATGCTGATTCGAGTCTTATATTCTTCTCAATTACTCAGCTAGAACAATTTGACTACAATTTGATAAGGTTCCTGACAGGAGCGTTAGGAATCTGAGCAATTTAGCACAAGAAGAAGTGGATCCTCATTTCTCACATTGAGAAATGAGGGGAGTAGGTTGATGGGTGCAAAGTTAGAGCTGGAGGCTGTAATACACTGGAGCCTGTTTGAGGAAGGTTTGAAGTTTGGCTTAATGTGATTCAGCATGGATTATGTTGTGACCTTTAGGACTTTCGTATGCATGACCTTGAGACCTGTACTGAGCCAGAAAAAAAGCAAAGCAGAAGAAATCTGTCTCAAACTGTGTGGGAAACCTCACTTTAAGAGAACTGTCCTTGCCATTTTTAGCTTCACTGTGGGTGGTCCCTCTGTGGGGTCAACCAGTTCTCCAGAAGCCTTCTCTGTCTTTACCTCAGATCTCCAGTCTGGAACACCTTACTCCCGTTCCCCGACCCAATGGCCAGGTCATGCATAATTCATTGATTGGGATGCGTCACAGTCCTGGGTGTCTCGTTATGGCATGCTTTCTGGAGAGCAAATAGGTTAAGCCTTAGTTGGTGTAAATGGGGGAGCTGGGTGAGTTTACAAGAGGGGACCGGTGTTTACTGTCCTGTCCTCAGTGTTTTACAATCAATGTAAAGTATGCACAGAAGCAGATCTGCATGCCAGCGTATCAAATGATTGGTTTTCCGTTAGTAGTAGGTACCTTACAGCCGTGGTCACGAGTCTGCCAGACATTTGATTGTTCCAAAGATTTCAGTAAGTGTCCTTGTTTTCTCACTTTATAAAATTTAAAAAAAAATGATTTCTTTACTGATTATCAATTTGAAAGAGTTAATGAAGGGACAGGGGAAAGGAGAGAGACAGATACCCAACTACTGATTTCACTCCCTGAATATGCACAACAACTCGGTCTGGACAATGGGGAATCCAGGAACAAAGAATTCCATCTGGGTCTTCTATGTGCATGGCAGGAACTCAAGTATTTGGGCTATTTTCCACTGCCATCCTGGTTTACAAATAGGAAGTTGGATTTAAAACAGGGGAGCTGGGACACCGAATGGCACTGTGATGTGATAGGTGGATGTAACAAATGGCGGCTGAACCGGCTAAGCCACAACAGCCACTTCCAGCTCATCTCTTTAAAAATGCCGTTAGATGTTTTCTAGGATAGAATTATCTTCTTTGTGATTCCGAACATCACAGCCTATCTGAGTATCTCACATCAGACACGTCTAGGATTGATCACTCCTTGTACCTGGGAGTAATCAGTGAAGAAGAGAGATTTGTTGTTGAATCTTGAATGTTGCCACGTCTCTGAAACGTGATAAAATTGGCCAAACCTGCTTTGGTGACAGCTTGTGAACTGGCATGTATTGTGCTGTTTTTGTCTTTTTAAATTTTATTTATTTATTTCTAAATTTATTTTTATTGGACAGTCAGATACACAGAGAAGAAGAGAGACAGAATGGAAGATCCCGTCGAATGATTCGCTCCCCAGGTAACTGCAATGACAGGAGCTGAGCTGATATGAGCTGATGTGAGCCAGGAACTTCCTCCAGGTCTCCCACACGGATGCAGGGTCCCAAGGCTTTGGGTTGTCCTTGACTGCCTTTCCCAGGTGACAAGCAGGGAGTTGGATGGGAAGTGGAGCTGCCGGGATTAGAATTGGCGTCCATATTGGATCCCTGCGCATTCAAGCCAAGGACTTTAACTGCTAGGTCACTGTGCCAGGCCCTTTTATTTTTATTCTTATTTTTATTTTTAAGATCTATTCATTTTTTATTTTAAGATCTATTCATTTTAAAAATCTATCTAAGTTATTGTTATTATCAGGTGCTCTGCCACCATCAAGCCCCAAACTACTTCTCAGATCAGAGGATGGCAGATACCTTCAGTGTGGTGTGACTGTCCACCATTGGGGTTTTCTTATGTACCGCTCCCCTTGCAAATACAAAGTTCCTCTTAATTGATTCTGTTTTTCTGGAGGGGCTCCTGGCGGACTCTTGAATAGGCTATGCGGGAGACTTCAAAGAGAACCGGTGAGGTCCTGAGCTCAATGGCTCACAGGCCTGACAGAGATTTGCATAGCTCACAGATCATGTGATGCTCACAGACCTGTTGAGTCCATGCCACTTCCTAACTGGCAGCTTTCCATTTTGTGTTTATGGAGCGTTAGTAGCTGAGTGTATCTTTGTCACCAGTGGGAATTACAAGTGTGGCTGAGCGTTGCAGCCTGCTCTGCCTCCCTGCTAGCCCCGAACCACACCCCGTGGGAGGATAGGTGGAACCGTGGAGACAGAATCCCAGTCCTGTCTGTCTCACTCCGTCACTTCATATAAAAGCACTATTCAAGCAAAAGAAGCAAAGTCATGAAGGAACTCGCTGCCTTTGCTTGAATTCTTTTCCCCTTCCCCTCCCTCCTGCAGACATTTATTGATTATTCATTTTATACCTGAGTTTTATTAGGTGCTGAGCATAAAAACCGAATGAAAATGAAAAAAAAAGCTCTAATTTCATGAGCACTTAAACAACTAAATGTGAGATAAATGGAAAGTAGGGCAGCAGGAGTGGCGCAGATGCTGTGCCAAACAGAAAGGATGGATCCATCGGGTGGTTATTGCTAGGTGTCCTCACACCCTCAAATCCTAGCAAACCAAGGATACACATCAATTTCTCACTCCTGCAGTGTTCCTGTAGTCACTGGGGGCTTGCGTGGGTCTCTTAGGCTGTGAGTTCTCCCAGTGGTGGTTTAAGGACATGGGCATGTTGCATAGTGAAATTTATATTGGAGTGCTTCCTCTGCATTGTAAGTGAGCATGCAAGAGAGCAGGGAATCACGCAGTGTCTTTTGGAGCTGAGCCTGAGAGTAGCGCTGAAAACCGTCACATATCCTCATATAGATGCTGGGAAAAATGTCTTAATATAGTGCACAGATAATATTGTCTCCTCACAGGTGGACCACGTTTTCTCTACAGGAACCTGGGCTCTCAGTGGACTCAGCAGAGGTTCCTCCATTTGTGTTTGCTGTTTAGCAGCAACATGTCAGTCTCAGCCCTGGAATTGGTGCAGGATGTTCCTGGGAGACCCACTCACATGGAGTAGGCATTCAGGGAGAGAATTGGTCAAGGTGGAAAGGGCATTTAAAGCAGCATTGCGTGTGGCTGGTCCTCTTGTCCTCATCTTGCTCTTCTTTCCATGTCCCATTGGCTGTAGCATATTTCTCAGTGTTGTTCCTCAGCACCCTGACTCTATTCCTTTCTGCCAACTCTGCTGATTCCTTGCCATCCTGACTGTGGACATACGATTTGCAGCTCTGTCACACCTGGGGGACACACACAATTCTGCTCAAGGCTAGAATGGGTAGCTGTGGCTAGTGTTGTGACTCAGCTGGCTGCAATATCAGCATCCTGCATCGAAGTTCTAGTTAGACTTGCAGCTGCTCTGCTTGCTGCCAGGCTCCCTACTAAGACTTAAGAAGGTTGTTGAAGATGACCCAAACACTTGGGTCATCCACATAAAGGGATCCACATGGAGTTCTTGGCTCTTGAATTCAATATGTTCCAGCTTACCTCTAGTCTTTCTGTGGTCATTTGAGAAGACAACCAATGAATGGAGGATCTTTTTTTTCTCTGCCTGTCACTATCACCTGTCACTCTGCTTTTCAAATAAGTATAATAAATCTTGTAAATGACAGAGTGGCTAGCAGTTAGCTGCCAATCCGGCTCTGCAGTCCCACACCGATCTGCGAGGAGGTTTGAAGGATTTGTATGTTAGCACATCCTTCAGGTAATCGGTTTGCACCCTGACAGTCACTGTTTCAACCTGCTTCTCCTGGTTGAGTCCACCCTTTGTGTTTCTGACTAAGAAGGTCTCAGTAGAAGTTTATGGATTTGCATTTCTCACAATTTTGGGCAATTAAGGTTAAGTATTCCTCATGCAGAATACTTGGTACTAGAAGTGTTTCATAATTTGGATTTTTGGCGTTTTGTAATGTCTGTATATAGGTCATATTAAGATAACTTGAGGAGGGAACCCAATATTAAAATCTCACATACTTCATGTACATCAGATACACATAGTGTGGGGATAACTTAACACAATAGTTTCAGGTCACTAGCATCTTCAGTACCATCTGTCCTGTGAGGTCAGTGTGGAATTTTCCACTTCCAGTGTCATGTATGTCCAGACTCAAGAAGTTTTAGACTTCAGATAATTTGGGATTGGGGAAACAGCAAAAGATGATATTGCTGGACCAGGGAGATGCACTGTGCTGTTGTGTCACCTCAAAGCAAAAGGGACACAGGAGGACAGGTAGAGGGACATGCACGACCCACAGAAGCAGAGTGGGAGGATGCCGAGGGAGGCTGGTGGAGTTCAGCTTGTCAGGCTCATTGCCCCTCTGACCTCTGAGTGGTCGGTACTCCCATTTCCACCCATCCCTTCCCTGCATGTGACAAAGACACTTAGAAATGTGCTCTCCATTGTTCAGGTAGTTTCCAGGAGTGAGATTAGGAAGTGCAAAGTAAGATAACACCTAAACCGAGAATAGGTTGATGAGTAGAAATGATATACAGCCAGCTGAGGAAGCTGATGGTTCCCTCACACATACACAGTGAACAGCAAGAGACGCCCCTCCAGCGAGTGGTAAGCACACTAATTCTGCCACATTTTTCCAAAGAGAAAGTAGTAATGGATTAGACTGATACTCGTTCAAAAAGATTCTTCATTGGAAGAACTATTTATGAACCACATTTAGGCATTATTTCGAAGTTAAAATGGTGCTCTTCCTGCTTATAAACTTTTCTGAAACCTTTAAAGACACAATGTTTTAGAGATTTATTTTTTAAAAGGATTTATTCATTTTATTACAGCCAGATATACACAGAGGAGGAGAGACAGAGGGGAAGAACTTCCGTCCGATGATTCACTCCCCAAGTGAGCCGCAACGGGCCGGTGCGCGCTGATCCGAAGCCGGGAACCTGGAACCTCTTCCGGGTCTCCCACGCGGGTGCAGTGTCCCACTGCATTGGGTCGTCCTCGACTGCTTTCCCAGGCCACAAGCAGGGAGCTGGATAGGAAGTGGAGCTGCCGGGATTAGAACCGGCGCCCATATGGAATCCTGGGGCTTTCAAGGCGAGGACTTTAGCCGCTAGGCCACGCCGCCGGGCCCTAGAAATTTATTTCATTGGAAGCCAGGTTTACAAAGAGAAGGATAAACAGAAAGATTTTTTCATCTGCTAGTTCACTGCTAAATGGATGCAGTGGCCAGAGAGGAACCGATCAGAAGTCAGGAGCCAGGAGCCTCTTCCAGGTCTCCTACATGGATGAAGAGTCCCAATGACTTGGGCCAACCTGCTTTGCTTTCCCAGGCCACAAGCAGGGAGACAGATGGGAAGTGGAACAGCCAGGACATGACTCAGCACCCAAATTGGATACCACAGTTGGAGGTAGATTAGCCAGGTGACCCATTGTGCCAATCCCCATTTTTTTAATCTTTTTTTTAAAATTGGAAGCTTGGGAAAGTGCTGATAATTCTAAGCTGTGCTGTGTGACACTGATATGCTTGTGGTAGCAGGTAAATGCCACTGGCTGATGTAAAGACAGTTTGCTTGGAAAATTCAAAGTTCAAAATTATTAGGCACAGTGTAAAATTTTTCTACTGATCAAAAAGCAGTCACCAGGCACTGATGCACTGATTTGCAATGATCAGGTTCTGTGTTGTGCTTCCTTCACCCTTCTATCCACTTTGCACTGGATACAGGAGACGGGATCTCCTGGTTACACCAGTGTTCGGAGCTCCATGTGCTGTAGAGGGGGGCGGGTAGTTCTTGAACACACATCAGGCACAGGGAACCCCAGGCAGCAGTGTGGATGGCTGGTTTACTTCCCATGAACAACAGTATCTATGTGGTCTGTTTTTTTTTAACCCTTGGAATAAATTCTGCCCACTGAGCTGATACCTAGTAGCAAACTCCTCACTAAGTCAAAATAGGTCCTGGTGGATTGGCCTGCCCTCCGTCCAAATTTCAATATGCACTCCATCTCCTCCTGTTTAAAATGAGGATGAACATGCTTAGTGTCTGTAAGAGTTGGGAGCTGCTTCAGGAATAGGTGTTTGTAGTTTCATGAATTATTTATTTAAGCAAATGTATACAGAGCATTTATGTGTTGGAGTGTATGCCTGATCACTCTAGAAGGGGTGTTGTGCAAATGTATCATGCCACAGCATCACCGTTTTGACATATGTAGTGCAGGGAACCAAAACACTGCTCCTGGGATGGAACAGGATCTGTTCAGTTTGGAATCATTTGGCTCTCATGATCCAAGACTAAGTAAATGCATTTTATCATCTTCCCTGTTGTGTAAGGATAAAACCCAGCCTGGATCTATTTGGGCTTCATGCCTGGAGTTTTGAACTAAACACAGTCCCATTGGTGGGTAGTCAAATTTCATTGTTTTCGTTTTCATTTGATTTCCCCTTTCACAGAGCACAGATCCAAGAATGCAGCAGTATGGGGCTTGAAAGGTTTACAGCTGTTTCCTTATAGGGAAATTCACACAATAGCATACATCAAGTCTGATTTTTAACTCTTTCTGTAAAACCATCTTTGCTTTTTGTATTTCACTTCACACAGACACAGGCATGCATGTCCACACACACAGCCCAAGGTCTGCTCTAATGTGTAATGAGCCATTGAGGTGTTTAATTGGCAGCAAGACAGGCAGTGCGATGCCCGAAGCCCCAGCTCTCCCATTCCTGGGGTGTTTCCCATCATGTCTTCACTTAAAATCTTTTACATCAAGAGTGGCAGCTGGAAGCTGCTTCCCGCTTGACTTCTGGTGTCGTCCCTTACTCCTTTCTGGCCCGTTTGAGGTTCTACATGTATTGTCTCTAACATAGCCCTAAGCACATACCCGTCTCTGAAAATAGTAAAACATGAAATACAAAGCCCGAAAGGTGAACCAGGTGTTCAGGTTTCTACTTAGATTGTCAATATTTCCAGAATCATTTAGGGAAGTAGCCCCAAAGGCTGTCAGCAGCCAACCAGTGTTTATCGAGAAGAAAGGGCAAACTGCATGCCTTAGTCATTAATTTCCCTTGTGAGGAAGTTTTGGAATTATGCGGTGACCTCTCGCTGACATTCCTGCACCTTTCCCAACACCCTCCTAGAGTCCCACTTGGAAGAGTAGATATAATGACTCTCCAGGTTGCATCTGTTTCTGAATTCTCCAGGAGACGCAGGTATTAAAATGAATAGATGGAGTCTGCCAATTCTCGTCCTGCCAGCGATAAGCAATCTTGCCTGTTAAGTGTCTCCTGGTGCAGGCAGACACTAAATTCCATGCACGGTCTCGGGCAGGGCAGGGGCTGATGGATTGAGTATATCTATACTTTGTATACAGTTGATGAACTGGGGATGGTTACATAAGAGAAAGACTGATGGAACCCACAGGACTATGGCCTGATTCAGACCAGAAGGAGAACAAGTGAGCAGTCCAAGGAACTGAGGTAAAATGGAGATGAATCAGGTAGAAAGTCATTGCAAACTGTCCTGGAAAGCTGAATGTGGAGGCAGTGAGAGCAGCTTGTGAGGCAGCGAGTACCAGAAGCTATGCCGCTAATAGATGCTCAACGCTTTGCTTTCCTACCACACTGGGCTGGGCAGCCACATCTATGCTTTGAACAAGACTTCTCTTTCGAAATCCTGGAAGCATGCATTTGGAGAAAATGTCCAAGACTGTCCTGAGGCCATTGTTTTAAAATGCAGAACACACCTAGGCAAAATAAATTGCCTGAAAGGTGGAACAAGCCATTGCTGGGAATTTGTTGCATTTAAAAGAGAAAAAAAAAAAAAGAAAGAAAGAAAGGGGAAAATATAGTTCAAAAACAAGAAGTGAAAGGAACCTGCCCAGTGCTAACAGCTGGTGTCCAGTATTTCAAGAGGCAGTAGGGAAGCTTCCTTGAAGTTTCTATTCCTTTTCTGGAGGAACCCGTGGCTTGGCTTGCGTTTTCATTTTTGTTACTAACTACACACAATACACACACTACGAATCTCCCTCAAATGAAGTTCTCTCTGCTTGCTGTTTTCTGCTTTCTTTTACTTATAGACAGCAAAGCAACAGTATTCTCCCATGTCAGAATATATAAATTCGCCTTGTTTCTTTTACCTCAACGAATAATATTCTACTTTCATAAGCTTTAGAATATACCTAACTAGTTCCTTTTAAGTTCATGTGTTATTTCTTCCAGTTCTGTTCTACAGAATGGTGCAAATTCCTGATTCTGGGGTTACTGGGTCTAAGCTGTGGAGGTAAAAGTTGATGAACTATTAGTGGACTGCCTAGCCACAGATTATTGGAAGATACAGTTCTGTGAGATAGCTTGGAATTGTTCATAAAGCCTGGCCAGTAATAGATGTTTGTAATCTTTGACATTTATCAGAGTGATGGGTGGCAAATGGTGATTCTGTACAATATTGATTAATGAAGTTTAGAAACTTGTTATTTACTGAGCATTTTCGTTGTATGCTCTCACTGTAGCTTGTTAACATCATTTACCACATTTCTATCTTTTTTTCTTCTTGATTTTCAGGAGTATATATTTTGTAAAGGTAATTTGCCCACGTGAATATTATGCTTTCCAATTTCCTATTTGTAATCTTATTTTTAATTACACACTTTTAAAAAAAGGTGTTTATTTTTTAGGTAATCATACTGATTTACCTTTATGGAATCTGAGTTCATTGCTTAGAAAGTTCCTCCCTACTTGAGGATTTTAAACACAGTGAATTATTTTCCCAACTTTTTTATGGTGTAATCTTAGGCTGAAAGTATTGATTCATCTGAAAAAATAAATTTGTATGTTATGTCTGGAGGCTGATCAGCTTTTTCTTCTGTGTAGGTAGGTTCCCAGTCCCCATGTGGTATTATTGGTAATGTTTGCTAATCTGCCTCCTTCCAGCGATGAACACGTCTGCCTCCATGAACCACTACTGGCTCTGACGGTCTGCATCTCTGCAATTCCTCTTTATTGTTCATTGGCCAGACCGTTCCTAAGCTATTTGTATGTATTGTAATTTTGTATACTGTTTTTGACACCTGTCAAGGATGCTTCCCACACTAACCACCTTTTCCAGATGTTGACTGTAAGGTGTAGCCAATGATGAGGGACAGGGAAGAAGAAGGCAGAGGCTCCATTCAGCTTTGTCCTGTCCTGGGTCTTGCTGTTCTCCACCTGCGGCAGCGGACGTGCACCTGTTGAGCATCACAGAGCTTTCTTGGACATCGTTGCTGATACAGTTCCCTCGTTCTGACATGTGTGGGGGCCCAAAGCACAGAGCTTTGTTGTATGGTTTTTTTCTTCTGCCTTTGGGCTCCACATCTGTAGTGCTTTGGTTTGTAGTGGGTGATCTCTTCACTTGGACATAAATATTAGCATGACCTTGATCAACCTTTCACGTAAGACCCTCCTGCAGTCTATGTGTGCTATTTTTAATTTTTTGAAGCTATATTTTATTGGGGTCAGAAGACTTAACATGATATCTACCCACTTAATTTTCAGTGTTCATCACAGTATTGCTAATTACAGAGATGATCTTATACTGCAGATCTCGAGAACTTACTCATCTTGCATGATTGGGACTTTGTGCCCTTTGCTGAACAACTCAATCTCTCTCCCTCCTGCTTCTAGAAATTAACATCTACTCTTCCTTGTTGTTTTCAAAACTACACATACATGGAATTATTCAGTGTTTATCATTGTGTCATCAAGATTCATATTACAACATATTGCTGCAATTGACAGGATTTCCTTCTTTTTTAAAGACTGAACATTCCATTGTATGGATACCTCACATTTTCTTTCTTTGCTGTTGCCTTAACTGGCTCTTTTTAAGGCACTATAATGAATTACCTGAGACAGGATATTTTATTAGAAATGGATTTAGCTCCCTGTTTTCGAGGATGCAAGTCCACAGTGTTGTGGCCCTGTTGATGGAACTGTTGGTGAAGAATTGAGGTTGGCTGGCATCGTGGAAGAAGCTGGAGCAGGTAGGAGAGGTCACACAGCAAGACAGAAAGCCTCAGTACAATTCATAACAACTCCTGAAATCACTCACTCCCTGGAGGACTCAGGGTCGTATGGGAACCACCTTGGTTCCCTCTCAGTACAGCTCTTTAAGGAGGTAGGGACCTCCCACTGGGCTCCACCCATTGGAGTCCCATGTTCTCAGCAGTACCATACTGAGGCCCAAGTTCCTGAATCGTGTTTCCATTTTGGACAAACACTTTTGAATCATGGCATCATTCCTGCATCCACGGACACTTAACTTTTTCCCACATCTCAGTTATTGTGAACACTGAATTACTTGTGTATCCGGGATATTTAGTATTTGCCTCACCAACATAAAAACTGCTTTCTTAACCACATCCTGTGACTACTTCATTGACATTTCAAATAAAAAACCTGCCTTCTTCTGTGTATTGTTCCCCATTCTAGCCTGATTCTGCAGCACCGTGTGCAGCTCCAGTCAGAGCATGCTTCCTGAAATTCACTGGTTGGATGACTCGGTTCCCCTTCACATCTGTACACATGATCTAGAGCAAGGAAAGTGTCACTTCCTGCATTTCTCCCTGGCTTCCTGCCTAGTCTTTTCTCCTTAGTTTCTTTACCCTGCAGTGCACTGTGTACATCTGGCATCCCAGAAGTCTGCTACAGAAGTTTGGCTCTCAACACCTTTCTCCTTTTCCCGCTTCACACAAATAGCATCCTGATTCCCTTGCCAACGTTTCTGGTACCAGCAATCTGGCTTCCACTTCCACTTTCATCTTACCTTCCCTGACTCCAAACCAGGCAACTTGTGTTCACCATGAAAGAGGGGCCTTCCAAAGGATACAGCATGGTGTAAAAAGTAGAACTAGGTATGAAGCAGAATAAACTTATTTTGCAATCCCATTTTTCTTGAGCTTTATCTTTCCATTTAAATTACTTATTTTATTGGAAAGACAGAATTGGAGCTATGGAGAGAGATTTTTCACCCAGTGGTTCGTTTTACAAATGACTGTGAATAGACCAAGACAAATCCAAGGATCAAGAGCTTCATTCTGGGTCTCCTACACGGGTGCATTGGTCCAGAGACTTTAGCCTTCTTCTTCTGCCTACCCAGGAGCATTAGCAAGGAACTTGATTGCAAGTGTAACAGTATAGGCTTGAATTGGTACCCACATGGCTTGCTAACATTGCAGAGGGTGGCTTAACCATCTGTGCTACAATGCTTGTTCCATCATTTTATTTGAGATACAGAATGAGCAAGAGGAAAGAAAAAGAGGAAGGAAGGGAAGATGTGAGAAAGGGATGAAGGAAAGAGAGAGAAGGAAGGATGGGAGAGAAGGGAAGAACAGAGAAGAGGAAGAGGGGAAGTGGGAAGGAAACAGGAGGAGAGGAGAGGAGAGGAAAGGCGAGGAGAGATGAGAGGAAAGGAGAGGAGTACTCAGTCTGCCTGTTCACTCCCCAAATGCAGAAAATGGCTGGCTGGATTTGGTGGGGCTGAAGCAAGGACCTGAAAATTCAATCCAGTCTCACCTGCAGGATCTCAACTACTGTTGCATTTTATGTTCTACCTCAGCAGAAAGCTATATTCAAGAACCAGAGTTGGGAATTGAACTCAGATACTGTGATGTGGAACATGGGTATTGTAACATAGAGACTGAATGCTCACCGTTTCCTTAAACTTTTTGAAGTCACCTGAATGTCATCCATTTTTCTCACTTTTTTTATACATGTTATTTGCCTGAAAAAACAACACTGAATTCCCTTTCATCTTACTTACATCCTATGTAAGCTCATAAAAGAATAATGCATCTGGTCCAGTGCCATCTGCTTGGCCAATGGACAGGACTTCTCTGAGTCTTTACCCATCTCTCCATCTAGCTATTATGAGGATTTAGGTACACACTGTATATAGTCTGTTTGGAATAAACCAATGTTCCACAAGTATAAGCTGTGATTTCTTTCATGAATACTCCAGTCTTCCTAGACCTGACCTTTCTGTTGTTAACAGTTCCCTTGGAGCAGGTGATGAAGTTTACATGTGGGAAAACTCATGATTCCCAATGTGAGCAGCAGCTGAACGTCAGGACTCCTTTCTTGTCTTCCCAGTGCCCTGCACACTGCTGTTTCCTTTCCTTTTCATGGCTTAAATGATTCTGCTGCTGGGCAGATTGCTTTCTGCTGCAGAACCCTTAGCTCACGTAAGGATGGGCAATTTTGACTTTGGTAATGACCCAGCAACTAGGTCCTAGTTTGTAGCTTGTTATAGGGTAGCATGAAATTCACTGGTGTTTTAAGGACTCAGATCAGAGGGAGAATAAAAAGGCATTTGATGAAGCTCTTAGTGTAACAGTATGTCTCACTCATGATTTTTCCTTAGACTCTGAAATTGACAATGGCCTACAGCCTTCTCAGCAGATGGACCCTGTTTGTGCCTTAGCCACTTAACAGCCATTAGCCTAATTCTGTACTCTGCAGCCAAATTAAATAATAAGTGAGAGCCTATGAAAAGCTGGTTTGGAGACAACGTTGCTGCCTTCCACTTGACAGCCTTCTTGGAACCAGATGCTTGCTCTCCACCCTATTAACTTGGCCCCGTGAATGAGGAGCCTTCTGTACAGAGACACAGACAGACAGAGGCTGGGGCAACAATGGTCTGGGTTCGAGAGGCTGGAGAAATCCTGATTGCAAGGGCTTAGCTTCCAGTCACTGTTCCCCACTGTGTGCCATCTACCAAGCAAACAGAACTTTGACCTACTTTGCTCACTCAGACGCTGCTATTTGTGTCAATAACTACCAGGGCAATTCAAGCAGCTTGTCCAAAATACAATTAAAATCTTGTGTATTTTGGTGCAACGTGTCTTTAAAACTCTCAGACATTTTGAAGATGCTTGTAACGTCCTGATCTTATTCCTGTGGTGTCTAATAGCAAGTTCTCCTGCATCGCTGTGTTACTTTGCATCTGTGTGCTTCCCCAAAGGTCTTGACCTGGAAGTGCTTTCCCACTCCCCTGTCTCCAACATCCTTCAGGGACAACCCAAGTGTACCTCTCCCCAGGAAAGATAGGCCTTCTGTCTTTGCTCTTGCTCAGAGGGCCCCAGCCTTCTCCTTCTTCTCTTGAGTGTTTGTACTCAGTTTTAGCAATGTTTAGCACTGTCAAATTGGTGCAATGGGTGTTCCCATATGTGTTCGATTACCAGATTGTGGGCTCTTGCGGGTCAGGAAGTCCTGATTGTTGGCCTGTGTACTTACTGCGAGTTTGACACCATTGCTGTGTGACTCTGGTGTGCACATGTGTAATATTGCTACATGCATTTCTGAAGACATTGTGCTCACTCAGTCATCACTGTAGGAATGAATGCACACAGGCCTGAGAATTTTCACTTTGATTTCCCTTTCTCCCTCTCTCTTTTTAAGATATATTTTTTGATGATGTTCACATAGTTTATCAGGGTGAGAAGGATCAAGAGTTAGGGGAAAGTGGATGAGATCACTTTCTCCTCATTACTCTTTAATGGCCTCAGAGTCCTTCTCAGGTGTTCCAATAGGGCTCTGTGTTTGTAAAATACTTCTATCAACTGAAAATACGTATTTCCTGGTTGTTCAAAGTTTCAAAGGTGTTCTAGACTGTGTGGCTTCATTTTCTCCCTAAGACTAGCGAAAATGAAAAGCAACAAAATTATTAATTTTCATTAAAAAAGAACATTTATTATTGTAACACCAAGATACTTGTGGTAATGTTACACTTCATGAATGAGCAGATGTGGTTTTCAGGTTGTGATAGCTGTGATCTGTTGTCAGTGGACCACTTCTGTTTCTCTTCCTACTTTTCCTATAAATTACACCGGGTGAGGTCTCAAATTTCCATACACACACAGTAAAGGAGACTTGGAGTTACTGTGCCTTTGTTTCTCTGATCTTGAGGGTCGTGCAGGCTACAGGTCCTGATTGTTTGGGACAAGTTTTATTAATTTCGAAAGAAAATGAGAAGATTGTCAGTCATCATGAGTTCAACATAGAAACCAGCAAGTTGGGTGGCAGTACCGTGGCGTAGTGAGCTGACCTACTTTCTGTGTTGGCTGTGGTCCATGTGGATTTGTGTGTGTGTGTGTGTGTGTGTGAGAGAGAGAGAGAGAGAGAGAGAGAGAACAGGCTGCACCACTTCCAATTCATCTCTCAGCTAATAGCCTGAGAGCAACCGTGGCAGATGGCCCAAGTTCACACACTGTGCGACCCATGTGGAAGACTCAGATGAATCTCCCACATCCTGGTTCTGGGCAACAGTCTGTCCCAGCCTTGTCCTGTCATGACTATGTGTGAAATGAATTAGCACATACAAGATCTCTCTTTGTCTGTCTCTTTATATGAGTGTGTATAGACTTGTGTATTTGTGCATGCCTGTCTCTCTCTCTCTCTGTCTATCTCTCTCTGTATCTCTAACTTTCAAATAAATAGATAAATCCAAGGTCAAGTTTTTCCCACAGCTAGCAAGAAAGAACATGATGTAAAGAGGCAAATGCTGGTTAGTTTTCAGGCATCAGAACAAGACCAAATGGTCTGTTGTCGTGGCAACATTGCTTTGATTTTGCAATAAGCATGGGGAATGAGGTGCTAAGCCTTCCAAAAATAAAAGCATGCAGTATTTTTCTCCAAAATTTTGTAAGATGTTTTTATGATGTATTCTAAGACTAAAATTGAGATATATCTTCCTGGCTATACGGGGTAGATATAGGGTGTCGGAAACTTTTTGGATGGCATAAGTAACATTTGCAGGATGTATCTGTGTGTGTGTGTGTGTGTGTGTATGTGTGTGTTCCTGGTAATATTGAAAACAGGCCTTAGCAGACCATTATGTTTGCCTAGGTAGCATGAAATAAAATGAAATTCCTTGTACCTAACTAAAGGAGGGGCTTCCTCTAGACAGACCTTGTAAGAATGTGTAGCTTTATTAAAGAGGTTTTCTTTAGTATTCCTGGCCTGGTTGAGGCTCAGTGATTGACAAAATATAGAAGCAAGCACCTAGTCCTCCTTGGTGTGTCAATTCTTTCTCTAACTAAAGATGAATAGGAGAAAAAATTGGAGGAATTGTCAGCAAGTTTAAAAGCTAGAGAAGAGGGCCGATAAAGCAAGGAAAAAGTCATAAAGTGATCAGAGGTGAGAAGAAATAAGCAAATGAACCCATGGGGTGCAGAAAGAGAATATAGACCTCCCAAGGGTAGCTGAAGAGCCCAGATGCCCTGCAAAGGAGGAGACAGCCCTTTCGGTGCCCCCTGGGCAGTCTTCATCTGGGTTCATGTCAATTCCAACTGTAAGACACAAGAGCCTATCTTTAGGTGAAGGTGGATTCTTTTCATTTAGTGCCTTGCAATAAAGTAGTCAAATCAGACCGGTACATCTTCAAACACTGCTCCCCAGGGCTAGATACCAACAGAGATACAATTTAAGGTAAGACCTCCTTTTTCCTAAAATAACCACTTGAAAAGATGTCTCCTGGTGTGGATGTCATCTCTGAGTCAGAGATCAGTGGCTAGGGGAACTTGACACTGGCATTGCACAAAGCAAAGCATGCCTCACTCCCTAGACAAGGCAGTTGGCCTTGGTAGCTGAGCGTATTGCTTTGATCAAGCCCCGAGAGACAGATGGCCTGCTTCTGCCACTGGTTAGCTTCCTTACATCACAGCACTGAGGCTTCAGGCCAAGCCTTCACCTGAACATGTTCACAGTTCCAGCTCTCTGAAGGGAGACGATTTCCTGATGAACTTCATTGGATCCACATTATGCCAACAAGTTGGAGTCCTCAGGACTGCCAAAGCCACTTCAGTCTCTTATAGATTCCTCCCTTTCTGTCAGCACCTCCCAGAGACCCATAATAGCTGGCACCAAGTGTATACTCAATCAAATTTTATAGAATACATTATGGTTTTCAAAAATGAAAGCATCGTGTGTTTGTTGTGGGAAGTTTTAGGAAGCAGTGATAAGCAAAAACAAAATAGAACAATTAACACCATCTGGAATTTGCCACCGCCCCCCCCCCCAGTGCATTCATATTAACATAGTGGTGTATCCTTCAGTTGTATTTTACAATTATATATTTAACTGTATTTTCCATTTACAGAAAGAAATGCACTACACACTCTTTGGTTACTTGTATCTATATTTTACGTATGCATCTTGCAATATCATTACATATTATAAGGAAGGTTGTATTGCTGCAAAAATACCCTCTTTTATACATGGACCATTGTTTATTTGGTTAACAGTGCTCAGCACTGGGAGAGCTGGGTGGGTCCCAGTAGTTGACTGCTGTAATACCGTTCACAAGGGCATCCTCACTAGTAGGCCTTTCTTCACAGCTGTGATTATTTTCTTAGGATAAATCCATCCAGAGAAATCATGGCAGAGATTGTGCCGACAGAGCGCTCTGTGAAACCTGCTGTCCTCTTGCCCTCCAACTGGCTCCCTGTTGATGTGGGCTTTTTTTCTCCCAGTGACCGACACACATGAATTTTGATTAGGATCTGGGTAGTGGGACTGTGGCAAAGTCTGTGCTTTCCTTCTTATTGGAAAGGCATAAGGGAGACAATATGCTGCTTCAACTGTGTTCATACAATGCAGGTTTTAAGAGGAAAACATAGAAGGCTAGAGAGACAAATTCAGAGTGAAATATTTAGGAATGGCAAGAAGTCAAAAACATAAATCGATTATAAAAGGAGATAAAATGTGTCTCAGGGATGTCAATCACTAAGTGGAAATCCCAAGCATAGTCTGTTCCATCAGGGAAAGCTGCAAGAGTCCACTCCATCTGCTGGAGCACTTCAAAGGGCTTGTAGAAGAACGGCATTACTCGGGTGGAATGTGGGACCAGTGCTATTGTACCATGGTTTCAGCCATTACTTGCAGTGCCAACTTCCTTTACCCAAAATGCCTGTTTAAATCTCTGCTGTTCTCCTGATCCAGCTCCCTGATGATGTACCTGGGAAAGTAGTAGAAAGTGGCCCAAGTTGTCAGCCCGTTTTCACCGATGCTGGAGACCCAGATGAAACTCCTGACTCTGGGACAGGCCTGGCCTGGTCCAGTCATAGTGACCAGTTGGGGAGTAAATAGCGGATGGAAGATCTCTCTCTTTCTCTCTCTATCTTTTATTACTTGGCCATTCAAATAAATAAAATAAATTTTAATATCTAAATAAGAAGAAAAGCTAAGAATGTGCATGTGGGCTAGTGGATAAGATGCCCACATCCCACATTTGGACTTTGATGCTAGTGTTATCTCCTAACTCCAGCTTCCTGCTGCTGCTGCTGCTGCTCGCCCTGGGAAGAGGCAGTGATGGCACCGCAGAACGGGTTCATGTCACCCATGTTGGAGAGACCTGCTCTCATCATGGCCCAGCCCTGGCTGTTTGTTGTAGGATTTGTGGAGTCAATCAACAGATGGAGACTCCCTCTGTCTCACTGAACCTCAATTACATAAATAAAAAAGATGTATTTAGTTTGATGTAAACATTTTGCGATTCATATATAACTTGCTCATTTTCCATGAACATTGTGAATACCCTGTGTCTGTGTGGGCTTAGACTGAAAAAAGTTTCTTATACCACTGTATGTGTGTCCTTTAATTGCATTTGCCATGGACTTTTAAGTACCCTCATGATGCGTAATGTGTAATTATTAAGTCGGGGCAATTAGCATGTGTCTCTTGGGAAGTTCTGTTATTCAGAAACAGGTACAGATAGTGTGTGGCCATTTTGAAAGCAGCTAGAAGCAAAGCACTCCCAACCCTCCTCATCACTGGAATGGAACAATGGTGGGAATTTGTGTTGATGCCCTTACCAGGGACCCACAAGTGACCCTAAGTTGCTGATCCAAAATACCCTTTTCCTCCCAAATATAAAGTGCATCTATGTTGTGGTTTTTAAAAATAACAGCAGAAAATGATCAGAGAAGCACTCTGTGACGTCTGAGAATCTTGGGGCCTGGCAGCCCCTGCAGCTTGTTCTTAAGATAGCTCCGCTCTTGTCTTGCTGAATTATTTACAAAACCTGTAGGGGCAGGGGGAAGAAAATGCACTTCCTTCCTGCACATGGTCAAGAGCTCCTAGGGATGAGTGTCTCAGGGATGTCTAAGACCTGGTGGCATGGAGTCTGCCATTGATTTTCTTTAGAACAATCCTCTCTGCAAATGCCACAGAGCCACATTAGCCAGCAGAGAGTGGGAAATGTGCTGATGTGCTGACTGCTCTCCCATGCTCAAGCCTGGCTCTCTTCCCTTCATCATGCAGGTAGCAAGGGGAGGACAGATTCCCCTGGTCTAAGTTAAAATTGTAACCACTAGCATTTGGAACTTTTGATTACTGAAGGCCCAGTGAGATCCGTTTGTATTTTTTTAAAAGACCATCAGGGAGGGTGGAGACACTGGGGTAAGACTGCAAGCTTGGTGTTGGGATTGATTTCATTTCAACAGTGGTGATGGCACTGGAGCTTTCCCAGACAATTTATGGTGTTTTGCCCTTGCTTTGGGTTTCTGGCCAGACTCAGTGTGGTGTAAGCAGGGGATTCTTAGAAAGCCTTGGGAAATGCTGTGGGCTCCTGCTGAATGTAGATTGCTCCTTCCTCTGTCTGTTGGCAGGTGAATCAGCTACAGAGCAACTCTGGGACATTGCCTCTCAATCACATTTACTAACTTTCTCCCCACTGTCTTAAAGTTTGACTTTCTATTCTAGCTAGGTATCTCACTGGTTCCTGCATTCCCCTCTTCTCTCCAAAGGCAGCTCCCTCCCACCTGTGTGGTGCAGCGCTCTCCAGAACTCATGCTAGAAAACTTTGTCATGTAATAAAATGGGTACAGGGCTCAGAACTGTAAGACACAAGGAATCGCAAACTCTGCCTCCAACAATCTGTGTGCCATGCTCACACTTCCTAACTGTCAAAAAGCAAGAGTGGAGCTTTATGCCTTAAGATTCTCTTTGGGATGACCTACCTAATGCCCTGTATGCTGTCTCATTTAGTACCATCTATCACGTTAGGTAGTTCATGTGTTTGGCCAAAGCCTATATTACCTACTGGAAATTAACATACTAATCATGCT
The DNA here is from genome assembly GCF_030435755.1 of Ochotona princeps. Lineage (NCBI taxonomy): Eukaryota > Metazoa > Chordata > Mammalia > Lagomorpha > Ochotonidae > Ochotona > Ochotona princeps. Next base: position 107,679,074 of record NC_080835.1, on the reverse strand, counting down.
GGAACTTAAACATGATTTTTTTCAGTGCAAGCCTTATCCTCTTTCTAAGGCATAACAGCTGCCTTACTTCACAAGATTTTTCTGAGGATCTGATGATTATATAATAAAGGAGTGATAAAGAAAAGCAATCTAATCAGCATGTGGTGGTATTGCTGTTAAGATCCAGTCATGTTTCTGCACCTTGTTTGCGTTATAAAATGAAAGTTCCAAAGCCATGGCTTTGAAAGGAAACATAGTAAGGCCTGAATCGTATAAAGGATTTTCAAAAATTTCATGGGAAATGCATGTTTTGAAGAATGATGTGTGGATTCCAAATATTTCTGTACCAAAAATAAATATTTAAAAATTACATTTTCATAATTTTAAATTTATATTCTTAAATCTTCATATGCCTTTGAAAAGCATCAGGGCAAAGAAGGAAAGATTGAAACAGACAGAAAAAAAGAGAGAGATGCTAGCCACTGGTTATGGGCCAAATGCAGGAGCTGGGAATACAGTCCAGGTGTCCCGTGTGTTGGAGCCATCACTTGCTGTCTCCCAGAGAGAACATTATTGGTGAGATGCTGGAATAACGAGACAAAGTCTGAACTGGAACTCAGACAATGTCTTGTGAAACACCAGCATCCTAACCGACATTGTTACTGCAAGACTAAATATCCAACCTTCCATGTGTTGTTGAAGTTCTCTGCAGAATCAGTCCTCATCTCAGGAAGTCAGTTCCCCTGCAGGCTTTGTCCAGCAGGTCCATTTGTCAGCGGATGGTCTACCCCAGCCACATGTATCCTGCTACTGGGGACCATGTGCGACTTCTGCAGGCCGAGCAGTGCTGCCTGTGACTCTTGGGTTCACTCATGCTAAGGCTCTGAAATGCCCCTGTGCATGGCTGAAGGACTAAAGGAGCCCACCTGATATTTGTGACTTATTTCAATCACTTATACCTCACGTGATATAAATAAAATAAAAGGAATGCCAGTAAGAATATTTTAATTACCATCCCGTTAGTCTTAATGGACCACCATTGCTGTGTTGGCTTATCCTGGCACATCCCAGAATGGTGGATATTAATTTGCTGCCTTAACTGAAATTGGAGCATGGAGAAATTTTAGCTAAGTTCAGACTTTCTAAGGGTTAGGGATTCCTTTCTATGGGGTGTAGAGTTGGATGGAAAGGTGCATTAGTAGATGAATATATGAGTGTGCATTCTACATACACATATATTTATATTAATATTAATAGAGGAAATTCTCTTGTGGCTTCACCGAGAATGCTTAAAGATCCTAGAAATTTCGCTCTAGGAATGGAAGCAATAGAAGCTGCAGGCTTCATGGTTGATTGCTTTTCTGATTGGTGCCATAAAAAAATGCATTAGAGATAGAATGTTTGATTTAAAGTGCGCCTAGATGCCGACACCACCCCTGTTTGTTTTCCTTCCTTTAGCAGAAACCTTGTAAAATTTTTATGAAGCATTAATGGATCTGAGATTTTCTCAAGCAGATTTTATGAGGTGAGCTTAATCCCACACACCCGACCCGATTTAGCAGTCTTCAGAGTCATACAACGTAAAAAACTCCCACAGAGTGCCATGGGTGCCTTGGTGGCACAGCGGGTGCGATGTCGGGGCAGGGACATGGATTTAGCTTAAGTCTTCGATGTGAGTTTCGGTCTGCTCTGAGTGGTCAAAGGTGGTATGAAGAGGTGCCTTGGCCACTAAAATACCACACAAGTAAACCAAAATGACAGGTGTTAACTGGGAATTAATGATTTAGCAATGCCTTCCAGAATTTCCTCTGTAGAATTCTAGTCTTCGATGAGAAATTCTTCTTTGTGCAAAACAAAAATTTACCTGTGGCAGCACCTCGTGTGATGTCAACCTGAAATCAATGGCTTTGATGAAAGGACAGACACACACGTGCACACACACACACACACACGCACACACACATCCTTCCCTCTACCCTAATTTGCTTTTCTGTACCTGAAACAAGGGAGTCTCAAAGAAAACAAATTATATCTTGGAGTATGAGGATGAGTGAAATTGCATTTTGTAATGTGAGGTTCGAATGAACATGCAAAGTGGGATTTCCATCCCCTACCTGATTATGCTAATGTTGTCTCACTATGTAGAGTTCTTATTGTTCAATACGACCCTTACCTTAGATTTGTCATCAGTGGAGCAGGAGGAAGAGGCCTTTTCGATGAGAACAAAAGGTGCTTGCTCACAGTGATGTCACTGCTACTTAATTAATAATTGTGGAGGATATGGGATTTTACCGGCCTGTCATTCCACAAGTAAGTTATTCACTGTGTCAATGATGTTGGTAGACGACAGGAGATTCCACAGAGACAAGAGTTGTTCTCAATGTATCAGGCAAGTTGAGATATATAGTCACATTGACTCACTCCCGACTTCCACAAGTATGATGTGCATGGCATAGCAGGGGCTGTAAACTCAGTTGTGTGTGTGTGTGTGTGTGTGTGTGTGTGTGTGTGTGTTTACCACAATTGAGTAACCATGAGTTTGTATTGCCAGCAGTGGTGCTCAACCTTTTCCTAGAATGAGAACATTGTCTTTATAGCACAGATGATAAAAATTTGGCTTTTGGTTCTGAAAGAAGCCCTGCCTCCATTCTAAGAGTCCTTATAATACAAATATCCTGGGAAGGACAGTCTATACTGTTGTTTGCAAGATATATAGAGATATGAGACCCATAAAATATTGCCTCCTGAAAGAACTTACAACTTGTTCCCCTTCTGGTGAACTTGCTCATGAGTGTACCACTCCATCAACTATTCCAATCAATCTACATACACAGGCTGGCACCAGATCCATTCAGGTTACACACACACACACAGACACACACACACATTTAAAGGCTACAGTCAACATACTTAATGCTTCCGGATGAAGCTACTCCACAGTTTGTCTCTCAGTGTCACAAACACAATTAGAGGATCAAATGACATGGACATCCAGAGTCTCAGAGGAAGTAAGGGGAAAGTTTTTCTAAGTTTTTGTTTTGACCTTACTTGTCTGGGGGCATCAGTCCAGACCCAGTGACTGCACCTGCCTTGCAAAGAGGCAGTCTAAAGCAATAGCATCCTCTATTACATTTCTGGTCGGTGAATTCAAGCAGATCTGAATGCCTCCCAGGGCATTCAGAACCTCAAAGGTTCTTTATGAGAATCCTATGGTGCCAAAGTTGCAGTGTGTTCAAAAGAAAGGCAAGCTCCTGTCTGGCTTTGATGTACAAGTAAAATCCTGACATTTGTATCCCTGGATGGAAAATATTTATTGTTTTCCTATACCATTGCCCCAAGCAAATCCTACATCAGACCAGGTTTACAGGTTGACAGAAAATCCTGTGGTTGGTTAATATAACTTGAGTTGGATTCCAGGTCAGTTTGGGAGGAATTCTACACTGATCTCATACATTTACCTCACCGGTTGAATAGCACAAATATGTCCCATGGAACCGTAAAGCAATGGACCATGAAGTGAAGGACAGGTACTAACATGTGCTTTGTGTTAGAATTTCAGGAGTCAGGGCTCTCCTCTACTATTTCTAGTAAGCTGCTTCCTAATGTTAAGAGAAATGATGATCAGCCTGTAAACAGAGTCCCAATGGAGGGTGATGACGAGAGGGTCCCAGCAGTCAGTTAAATGAGCATGTTTCCAATGGCTTGAAAGAGCTGTACTAGCTCACCAGGTGCAGCTTAACTCATCAGGAAGTTCCTAAGGTGATTCCAAAAAACAAGCGATCAGTTGTATCCTTCCATCCTTGCACCTCCAAAAGGTGTTCCTCTCCAGCTGTCTTGACGTTCTTTTCTCTGTCTCCACACAGCTGCAGTGTTTCCAGTCATCTTTGCTCTAGAAAACTCTGGGGCAAGAGATGAAAGGTATTCTATTAACCTCAGAAAAATGCATTTTGCCCCAACTTTGTTCTGTGTTGCCCAGTCTAAGGACATTCAGATAACAGTGTACTCAACCACCTGGCCATTATATACTAATCTGGAACCCTGTCAGGCCCCCACAAGGGCAGAGAACACTGGGCTGGAAGTAAGCACGAATCCTCCAGAGCCTTTGTTGGACCTGCTGTTACTCAAAGGTTAGCCCAATCTTGCTGATCTGGGGCTGCTGGAAGGAAAGGGAGAACATCATATCAGCTGATGGTCAGGGAGAACTCTTGAATTTTTGGAAATGTTTTCATAACTCTTCTATTCATTTCTTCTGCCTTGTTAATTTTCCAGAAACAGTTGAAATGAGATGATCCTCTACATGGAGTAGCCATGTTTGCTGACCAAATTGCCCTGTTAGGGTGTGTGGACTGGAAGGACCTAAAGGAAATAGAATCAGAAATTGTTTTTATTTCATGCTTCAGGGGTTGTTCCAGTGCTGAATAATACCATATGCCTGCACGTGAGAGAGAATGAAATTCTGCCCAATGTCTCGATCTTTGATGAGTAGTTTTAGTAAGGAAAGGTGCAGAATTGCTGGAGTTGAAATGCTGTAGAAGTCCAACCATGGTTAGTGGCAAGGGATTTTATTTTTTAAAATAGGAATCTGCAATTAGATAAAGCCAAGATTCATTATATTAGTGGTGTTTGCAGATTTCACTCTGTCACAGAATATACATTTGTATAACCATATTACACAGCAGTATGGTGACTCTAGTACAGTTAAGCATGTGGAGTTCCATTACACAACAATGTAACTACTGGTTGTGTTTCCCAGGAAAATTTCTCTTGGGTCATTTGTCATGAAGTAGAACCATGGTTAATCAAAGAAATGGATGAATTAGCAGAATATGCATACAGTGCATTACTGGATGGATGAATCAGCAAAATATGCTTGTAATACAGCACATTACTGAAAGAGCAACACTGTTAAAAAAAAATGACACAGCAATGAAGCATTATCAATAGCCCGCCAAGAAGTGGCGAATCTTCAGGAGTGGGCTCTGCCATGGAGACAAAGAGTCCAGAACTCCAAGGTATCTCTGGGGAAGGCTGTGTGTTAGGATTCTGGGACCTCTGTGGGAGGGAATGTGGTGCAAAGTACTGAGCAGCTGCTAACACAGCCAAAAGGAAGCTGATTCAAGAGTTAGCTGGCAGCACAGAGTAACCACGTGGGATGCTGAAGTGAGTTACCTACCTCCTTTACTCAGAGCATCCACTGAGGTGCTGGTTCTTCCTAGTGATGAGGGAACAACACAGCAATTTTGCTTTGACCATCAGTGAGGTGGGCTATTCTAGATTTATCCACATAGTTCAAATGAACCTAAGTTTGTAGAAAGTTATCAGTATCCCGATGGTGTTGTGGTAACACCACCGATAATATAATGTGAGTCAATAAGACTGAGAGTTCTAGTTTACCAACCTATGGGACTCAACTTCAGAACTTACAACATAGATTTCGATATCAGAGTGTTAGGGACATGCGTTCTAATTCATACTCCCTTGTGTCATGTGTCAGGGAGCCTGCCTCAGCAGAACCTTTTGATGGTGTATGAAAGTGCAAGCATGGAACTAATCAGTTCCTACTACTGAGGTCAAAGTAATCATAGGAGCACTCTGCACCGCCTTAAAACGTCATATTCTGACTATAGGCACTGGGCAATGGTTGGAGATATATTTCTGTCTTGAGGACAGACAGCTTCTCAAGAATAACTTTAGTGGAGTTATCACAACACCATAAACTTAGTAATCTTAATGGTACATAAATGGCTAAGAGCCTCTAAGAGTAGCTTCCAGATCAGACTCAATGGCTGCTCAGAAGAAAAGACATGTACAGGTCCCAATGTGACAGTCTGGTGGCTGAGTTCTGGCCTTGTATGTTCCAAGCACCATATGGGTGCTGCTTCAAGTCCTGGCTGCTGTACTTCCCATCCAACTCTCTGCTTGTGCAATGGGAAAGCAGTAGAGAATGGCTCAAAGCCTAGGGACACTGTACCCAAGTAGGAGACCCAGAACAAGCTCCTAGCTTCAGATCAGCCATTGTGGCCACTTGAAGAGTGAACCAGTGAATGTAAATTTAACTTTCCAATAAAAATATGTGTTTTTTTTTAAAGCATTTCCAGATGACTTGAAAGGGTGAGTGAGTATGAACTAGTGAGAGTATGAACTTGTCTCCAGGAGGGGAACTGCTTGTGCAAAGATACAGAGCAGGGCTGAGTTGGCAGAGGATAATGCCTTCTCTAAGGGACATACTTCTTAGGAGTGAATACATTTGTGAGATTTCTCCATTTAAGATCATTAATTTCTTTTCTTTTTTTTTTCTTTATGCATCTCCTTAACTAAAACATTCCCTGTGTTTTAGACATCAGGAGCCTCTAAAATGTTCATCAAGTAAGCCAAGGAATAGTGAAAGTGATGATTGACCACTCCATTGTCTGATTTTATTTTGATCTCTGTTGAACTTGTGGCCTGTAAGGCCTCATTGTAGTCATGTCGACAAATTTAACAGAAACAAGAAAAAGAAGACTTTCAGGACCCTGTTAGCTTATTGGATAGTTTCTCTTCATCGAGTATTCAAGTTGACTTCAGTTGTTTGTCACAACAGGTTTTTTTTTGTAAGGATTTATTTATTTTTATTACAAAGCCAGATATAAGGAAAGGAGAGACAGAGAGGAAGATCTTCTGTCCATTGATTCACTCACCAAGTGGCCGCAGTGGTCAGTGCTGAGCTGATATGAAGCCAGGAACCGGGAGCTCCTTCCTGGTCTCCCATGCAGGTGCAGGGTCCTAAGGCTTTGGGCCATCCTCGACTACTTTCCCAGGCCAAAAGCAGGCAGTTGAATGGAAAGTGGGGTACTGAGATTAGAACCAGCACCCATATGGCTAGGCTAGTGCGGCAGGCCCATTATGGCAGCGTTTTTATTGTTAGGCTGGGTCTCATCTCACTGCCATTGTCTGCCACTGAATGATCATGGACTGTGAGACATGGCCTGGGTAAACTGAGCTTTCCCATGTTGCACTATTTTGCTCAATACCACATGTCCGAGAGTGTCCTAGCATCCGACAATGCTGAATAATTGATGCCCCTTCTACTAGAGGAGAGTTTGGGCTTTGTGGTTAGCAGGATGCTTTACTCTTGTTGACCTTAACTTTCACAGGCACTCAGGCATTACTAAGAGATCAATAAAACCTTCTCAGGTCAGTCTGTGAGGACAGAAGCCTGACAGAGAGTGATGGTAAGGCGGAGAGGAGGGGACACTTGGGCTGGAACTTGGGGAATGAGTGAGAGCATGTGAGCTGGTGTAGGTGGCAGGGGTGTGGAAGAAGGACAGGGAGTGTTGGGGGAGGGGGTTATAAAGAGGATTACATGCATAATACACAATGGAAAGAAAGGTCTTTACAGACAGGGAGCAGCAGCATTGGTGGGGAGTCAGCCAGAGGCAAAAAGGACAAGAAAGGAGCACGTGGCGAGAGTTGTGTCTTAACTTTCCTGAGCTACAAGATTGTGCAATGCAGCAGGATCCGGAGGGACTGAACGTCTCATGGGAAATAGAGGATGAAACACCTAGCAGTGTGAAGCGGGTTTTGTAAGGGTTGTAACGGAGGAGTGAGTTCACTTTTGAGAGAAGGGAAGGGACCTTGGTACTGTCATTCCAACTGCATGGTAACAGAACGTCTGTACATGAGATGTTTGAGTCATTTGTTATTAACTATACTACTCTATTGTGTTTATAAAGTCTTATTTAAATCACTTATGAAATGGCTTTTTAATGTAGGATAATTATTCTCATGCTAGATGAAGGACAGTGGCTTACGGAGGCTGTGTTTTGAGCAGTGTTGGAAATACACTGTGTTCTGTTATGTGGGACTGTAAAACCTCTTCTCTCTTAGCCATCTCCGTCACCCAGACAATGAAGGCTTGGGGGAGGCTGTTCATGTGAATGCTGCTGGAGAGAATCTTTGGGGACCATCAGCTGATGAAAGGTGGGATTGTGTCTGATTACTCAAATCTACCATGGTCTGGTAAATAATGCATAATGGATGCTTAAGTGGATGTTGGGAAAAGAGGGAAAAGAAAGAAGGAGAAAAATATGAAAAAGGGGAGGAAGGGAGGGAAGAACATGAGTTAGAAGGGAGAATTTGAGCTGAATGCAGAAAATATACGTCACATTTTTTTAGGGTAATGACAGGAGTAAGAGTGCTTGAAGCTGAGCTAGCACAATTAAAGTACAGAGTTCATGTTTGTATGATAGAAGAATGACAAATGATTCACTCTGGCTGGCTTCTAGCTAGAACAAGATAGTAGGAGATAAGCTTGCTGAAAACAGAATTGGTCCCCAATGATTCATTCATTCCTTTATTCATTCATCAAATATGCACTGAATACCTACTATGGGGAGGCACAGCTAAAAGTGCTTAGGGTGTGCCGGTGAGAAAAACACCATTACCCTGATAGAACTTACATTCTGGTGAAGACAGTCTCACATTAAACATAATATATGACTCAATGATGAGGGCAATTCCTTGCAAGATGAAATTAATTAGTGGAAAGTTTGTGACCCAAATTTTGAAATCCATGCACATGAGGAGTCTTCCACAGTTCATAAAATTACATGTTTTAGAAAAATATGCCTGGACTTCTACTTCTTTGTACCACACTATAAACTGATGTTTATTTTATTTCTTAAAGATTTATTTATGTTTATTGGAAAATTAGATTTATAGGGAGAAGGAGAGACAGAGAAAGATCGTCCACCCCCTGGTTCACTTTCTAAGTGGCTGCAATGGCCAGACCTGAGCTGATTCAAAGTCAGGAGCTGGGAGCTTCCTCCAGGTCTCCCATGTGGATGCAGGGTTCCATGGCTTTGGGCTGTCCTTTACTGCTTTCCCCGGCCACAAACAGGGAACTGGAAGGGAAGTAGCACAGCCGGGGTATGAACCAGCACCCATGTAGGATCCCTGGTGCATGCAAGGCAAAGGTTTGGCCAGGAGACTACCACATTGGGCCCTGTAAACTGATCTTTAAATCTGGTTTTCCATGAATATTTTGATATTCCTTCAAAAGTAGCAAAAGCATCAGTTTTTTAAAAAGAAAATAGAAGACCAAAAGGAGATGCAAAAGCATGATAGGCTTGAAACACAGGGCAAGTCCCAATGGCATATTTAGGGTAAACCATTAGGAAGGTGATATTCTAGCTGTGTTTTACACGAGGTGAGGGATGATTAATGTGCTTTTTCTGGAGAATGAGTTCCAGGCAGAAGAGACGGTCTGGGCAATGACCCTAAGACAGAAGTGAATCTGACTGTTCATCGGACTGCCAGGAGGCAGAGATGACAGGTGCACTACATGGGTAAGGTTGGCAAATGGAGAGGTGCTCTAGTGTTGATTCTGTGGAGTCTTGGAGATTACATGCTCAAGAAGGAGATGGAGAGCCACAGGAAGAGTTTGAACAGGGAGGTGATTTTGTTCTGAAGGATTCCTCTAGCTTCTCGGGGCAGGGGAGGGGCAGGTGGCTAGTAAGGAAGCTGCTGCCATCATCCAGACACAGATGGTGGTGGTACATGGCTTCAACTCATATGCTGGCAAGACTCAGGCGCAGGGGACTCACCAAGTGTGGAAGAAACCAATGAGTCCAGGGCAACGCCATGGTTTCGGGTTCAAGTTGCCAATATCTGAGATGGGAGATGTAGATGAAGCAAGTCTGATGGAAAGGAACAGAAATTCCTTTGTGCATGTTGCAATGAGATGACTATTAGACACACAAGTGGAGATTCCTTGAGGGCAGATGAATGTAGAAGGGACTGAGCCCTAGCAGGGTTGTCTGAGCAGGAGTTGTGCATAGTTGGGTTTGAAATTGAGGCATTGGTAGTGATTAGTAGAGAGAAGCGGAGGTGGTCCCAAAAGCCATGCTGAAGGTCTGAAACTGTATTTTTTGATCAATAAGAAGCAATTGAGATTTTCTTTTTGAGTAGTTTCAGCTGAGCTTGGTCTATTGGTGGTTTCTGTTTTATACAGATGCTGCTCAAAGGGTCATGTGGCAGATGGCTGGGGAAGGCGAGGCAGGGATGCTGGGAACAGAGCCATGTGAAAGCGTAATGAGGACCAACTCAGCACAGAGGCAGTGGGGTGGAGAGGGGCTGGGGTGCAAAGATACAGGAAAGAAGGGAAAAGACAGCAAAACCGATTTCCCTTTTATTCAGTTCAAAACAGAAATCACGAGATCAATAGAAAAGAAAACATAATTTAAGCTTGAAAAGAAGGTTTATTTTATGTTTCTCCCTTTATCTTTTTTGTTTACTGCTTGAGGCATGACTGTGGTTTATAATGCTTTGCTTCCTGGGGGTATAGCTGACAGGAGTAGAAAAGGAAAATAGAGATGGAATTTTCAGTATTGCAGAAAATCTGTTTCTATCTAAACCATGTAGGGCGAGGCACCCTCTCTTCTCAATAACAATTCCAGAGATTCAGAATTGGGGAGGGAGATTTTGAGGCAGATAGCTCTAAATGCTTTCTTGTAGAAAGATGGCAATGTTGCCATTCCCTGACATTCCTTGGACTTTGAAATAATTATAATAATATCATTCTTATATAGGAATGCATTAGAAATAACATATTTTGAAGGGTACTTCAAAAGGCTCAGAGGAAAGTACATTTAAAGTATACATTTATTTCAGTGAAAATGTTTTGTAGGCATTTTATTTTGTGTAGAAAATGCAAAGAATGAAAAACACAACTAGACATGAATTTAAAACTATACTCACGCTTTGCACCAAACTAAATTCACACTTTGAATTCCCCCTTCTGTGAACTTATTTTTGTAAAGATTGATTTGCTTGTATGAGAAGACAGATTTATAGAGAGGACAGACAGAGAGGAAGATCTTCCATCCACTGGTTCACTCTCCAGATGGTTTCAATGGCCAGAGCTGAGCAGATCCAGACTGGGAGCCAGGAACTTCTTCTAGGTTTCCCACATGGGAGCTCCTCTGCGTTCCCAGGCCATGAGCAGGAAGCTAGATGGGAAGTGGAGCAGCCAAGACATGAACTGGTGCCCATATGGGATTTTGGCACTTTAAAGGTGGAGGATTAGTCATCAATCAACCCATCATGCCATGCCCTTTGTGAACTTTCTAAAAGTGCCCTTATTTGTTATAAAGTTCCAATCTTTGACATATAACACTTGATAACTAAGGTTGCACCAGTAAGCTTGGGCAAATCTTGAAATTACCTTTTTGTACTTCATCACAACACACTGAGTGAAACATGGATGCTGCATGCTCAAATACTCAGACACACACACACATACACACACATGCATATACCACCACTATTACTGCCAACATTGCTCTGTTTTTTTTTTTTTTTTTTTTTTTTTTTTTTACTGGAAATAAGAAATTAAATTTTAAGCTGGCCAAGTGACTTGCTCACATTGCAGAGACAGGAGCAAAAATCCAATTTTGTGAACTGTTATCTATGTGTTATCCAGTACCTTAGGGACCTGCTATTGAGCACCTTGACAATGGTGTCTAGATATGGGGCAGCGGGGAGACCTAGGCTGTCATGTGCCAGTAGGGAAATCATGGTTGTCCAGCTTCAGAGCCTTGCTGAGAAACTGTCTCTTAAAAATACTAAGATTGGAGAGTGGCAACAACTGTCATCCGAAACCTTGCCCAACAAGGGTAGGTCAAGGGTCACAAAAGAGAGTGAAAATGACCACTATTTCTATCTTACCTACAAATGACCTCATCTCACCTGGCCAAGATTTGCATCTTTTTGAGTTAGATTTCTTCATATCTGTGTCTTGCCAGACTGTTCCATGAGAAATGGACTTAGAAGCTCTGAGAATACGCTTGGGGGTCTTTTATTTTCCTAAAGGCATAGCAGTTGTGATTATTTTTCTATTTTTGTTGATCACACATATCCTTTCTACAAGGCATTTTGAGTGGTGCTTTTTCGCCCCTTAAATCTCCCGATGGCTAGTTACATAACTTCTCCACTGACTGTTTCTTTTACTGCACTTAGTGCCTCCTGAAGACTAGTAGTTTAAGAACTGCCTGGTGGATTCATTTGTCATCAGGTAAGGGGATGCTATTGTTATACCTAAAACATCTGTAATGAAATGCAATTAATTAGAGGGCAAATACGATATAGCAGCAGGGCTTTAAAAATCAATTAGCGTATAATTCAAGAGTAAAAGCAGAAAGGGTCTAATTCTGTTTTTCATTTAGCTGGTAGGCTCTTAAGGATCAGGAGGACCAAGGGTGAAGTCTTTGCAGGAATGTTTAACCAGAATAGAAAGTTTGTCCAGGAGTCTGTCACTCAGGAGAGCTGGAAGATTTCCTGAGACAAAGGGAGATAGCTGAAGACAGTCCATTTTCTCCAGAGACCTCTTGTGGTGTTTGTGTTACTGTCCAAATCTGTTCTGTCCTCTGAGCCGCACACAGGATTAGCGGCATGTGCTGAATGCTGCTTTGCTGTCATTACTCAAGACTATGCTTTCGGATATGTGCTGGATGTCCACGAAGCCTGGGGACTGGAGTTGTTTAATTTGTTATGTATGGAGGTTGAGTTGAGAAAGGCAGGTGTGTCCTGCAATCCTCCTGCTACGGAGTAGGAGACGTTAATGGATGTCAGAATTTAGTGACCCATAATGTGAACAGAAACACTTCAGACACTGGGCAAGTTCTGTGTCTTAGAAGTTCTCTTATATCCAATTTTGAGTCCTTCACAGAAGGGCCACTAGAAACTGATAATGGTCACCTGCTCTCCAAGCCAAAATTTGCTCTAACCATGCACAACCAACGCTCATCTCGTCTATGATTTCGTGAAAGGGAAGCAAGATGGTAATTCACGCGTAAAAGTAGTGAAAGTAATGCAGGTGGAAAACTTCACTCACATTGCCATGATGGCGTTATAACTGTCTTCAACCATCTCAGTAAAGAGAAAAGTTGTTAAACGCCACTCATCATGGCTATGATTCGTTGTTGCTGACCTGTCCCTGGCTGAGGTCAGCTATGCTATTTGTTAGTATTTCTCATCTGACTCCTATGTCCCACCAGCCAGTGATTGAGGTGAAGTGCTCTAGCCTGCTGGGCCTCACATACTACACCGCTGCACAAGCTCTACATGGATTTTCTGCATTTTGGTACCTGCAGGTGTCATTAACCTATCCAGTTGAGTGTCATCACCAATCCTCTTCCGGAGGCATCATCCTTCCCCATCCTGTCCACCTGATTCCTAACTGTATGTTTGCTTGTGCTTAAACGTCACAGGCCGCACAGACCAAGACAAAAGATGCATAAATAACTGGAGTCTCAGCCCATTGTAATGAGCAACACTTGAACCTCACAGCTTATCTGATCTGGGTGCTTACCTCATTTGCTGACCCAGATCCCACTCATAATTCCTTATGATTTTTACCCAGATGAAGGTGGGAGTTAATCAGATTCCTTAATGTGTGGAACACTGTAGTCCCTGGCAAGGAGATTACTCATCCCTTTAAGTGCTGTCTTCCCTTTTCCTTTCATCTCCAATTTCATCCCCGTTTCCCTCCTTCTATCATTCCCCACAAATATGTTTAATAAATTGCATTAAGTGTGCATGCGTCTTTATAAAATCTGATAGTGCATTGTACATTAATGTCACTGATTTATCCTTTTTTTTTTTTTTTTTTTTTTTTTTGGTCCATCAGGGTTTTCTTTCCAGTTCTCTTGTGTCCTAACAATTCAATGACAAACATCCCTTTATCAGTCTAGGAGAGGTGTCTAAAGGAAACACAGCCAGGGGCAATGCATGCTTAATTGTATTAAGATCCACCATATGATTTTTCAATGACTCTGCAAGTTGGCAGTCTCCTGTAGCATGAATCCTGCATGTCTTCAATAAGTCTTACTTGCATTTGTTTCTTACTCTTCTTCTCCTCCTCCTCCTTCTTCTAAAAATGTTACTTTAGAGGGAGAAACAGAATGACAGACAGACAGAATTCACATCTGCTAGTTTGCTCTCCAGATGCCCACAAAATCTGTGTCTAGGACCAAGGCCAGGGCCAGAACCTGATAAATCAAAGCCAGATCTCCTACCTGACTGACAGAAGCCAAACCATCTGAGTTATCACCCTGCCTGCTGGGGTCCGGATTGGTGGGAAGTTGGAGAAGAGTGGACAATCAAGCCTCTCTACACACATGTGGGACACAGATACACAGACATCTTAACCACAGGTCAAATCCCTGCTCCTTGATTCTTATTTTTAGAATGAGGTGCATGGATGTTAAGTGGTATTTAGTCGTTATTTGAAATTCTTATTCAATATTTATTTAGCTTTTGAGTGGGAGAGAGGAAGAAAGAGATCTATCAGTTACCGCCCTCAAAGCCCACAAGAGCTGTTACCGGGCCAGGTCAAAGCCAGGAGGCCCGAACTCAGTCTGACTCTCGTTCGAGTCACAGGGCCACAACATCGGAGCCGTTATCTGCTTCCTGCCAGAAAGCTGACTCTGTCCCACACACCCTAATATGGAATATGGACATCCTGAGTGGTGGTTTTTATTTATTTACTGGTAAATGTGAGCCTTTCATGAACTTGCTTATTTTCTGGGTCTTTGTTCTGTTTATTGCTGTTTCTTTGACCTATATACCTGTTTTTGATCAAGTCTTTTTTTTTTTTAAGATTTAGTTATTTTTTATTGGAAAGGCAGATTTAAAGAGAGAATAACAGCCAGAAAGAAAGATCTTTTATTCGCTGATTCATTCTCCAATTGGGCTCAACAGCTGGAGCTGAGCCGATCCAAGGCCAGGAGCCAGGAGCTTCTCCCAGGTCTCCCGTGCGGGTGCAGGGTCCTAAGGCTTTGGGCCGTCCTCAGCTGCTTTCTCAGGGCACAAGCAGGGAGGTGGATGGGAAGTAAAGAAGCCAGGAAATGAACCAGCACACATACGGGATCCCAGTGCTTGCAAGGCAAGAATTTAGCCACTGAGCCGATAGGCACTGGGCCTCATAAACTCTTTTTTTTTTTTTTTTTTTTTTTTATAAATTTTCAGGAAAGAGTGCTTCGTAAATTCTTGATACTAAGCATCTGTCTTAGATGTTGAAAAATGTGTACATACATGCAATTTTTTTCATCTGTTACCTTTGTTAAGGGTGTTGTTTATTGCACAACATTTCCTGGTAATTAAGAGCAGATTTGCTTCACATAACTGTCTTAGATTCAATTGTTGCTGTGATTAATTCAGATGTTCTTAGTGACATTCCTCACTTTTTGTCTATAAAATGGGTCTGTTCCATTTACTTTTCTTGATAGGCTTTTAGCTTGGATTGAATGGATTCAATTTTTTAAGGTATTTACAAAAGTATCTGCTCCTGTGATGTGACTGGTGCTGTGGCATGCCACACTGAGCTACCTTGTGCAGTGCCAGCATCCTAGGTAGGTGCTGGCTCTAGTTTCCCATTCCCCTACCTGCCGTCCGTCTCCTTGCTGATGTGTTTGGGAAAGCAGTGGAGGACTGCCCAATGACTTGAGATTCTGCACTGGTGCCTGCTTCAGCCTGGCCCAGCCCGACTACCAAGGCCAACTGGGGATGAACAGGCAGCTGGAAAATCTCTCCCTCTCTGTAACTATGCCTTCCAAACAAATACAACAAACTGAATCATTAAGAAGAACATGAAAAAATGGAATTGAAGGTAGTGCATGTTTTCATAAAAAAATTTAAGATCTTTAGTATATTTTATTTATGTGTTTTCCAATGGAGTAATATTTTTATTTAGCTTAAATAATATCATGTATCCCGTTTAGTTGAAATTCATCTGAAAATAACATAGAAAGTAGCTTTAATACAACAGAAGGTGTAAGTCTAGCTGTGATCCCTGTATGTCTTGAGTGAGTTTACCAGTATTTGCTTTGTGTAGCTGCTAATTTCATATGCTAACTTTTTGGATATGCATGACTCTCTGAACTTTCTTAAAAAAAAAAAACAGTTTTCACTTATTCTTTTTAAAGGCAGAGAGATACAGAGAGAAAAAGAGACAGAAGACACAGTGCCTGCATTTGCTGCTACCCCCCACATGCCCATAAAATCAGCAGCTGGGCCAGGCCAAAGCTGACACCAGGCGCTTAAGTCTTTCTGTCCTTTGTTAGCGACAGGGGCCCAAGTGCTTGAAGCGTCACCGCTGTCTCACAGGAGCCGCCTCAGGAGACTTGCATTGGGAACTGAGATGGGACCTGCCCCTAAGCACCTTATTGGGCATCTTAACCTCTAGATACCATGCCTGCTCTTTTCTGAGCTTCTTATGAGTTATACTGCTGTGTTATTCCTGAGATTGTGTCAAATTATTGGGTTATTCTAACTTTACTGCCTGGAAGGGTAGTTTTCCTTTCCCTGTGCTGTATTTCTTGTAACTGTTGCTTCTGGCTGGGACTGCGTGTCGAGTCTGGGTCCAGCTGTGCTGACAGGGCACCTGTGATGTGGCTCTCTTGGTGTCCATGAGAGAAACAACCTTAAATCACAGTACTCTGAGCACACGTTTCTCTGTCCATTTCTAGATGACGAACCTCTAGGAACTGCAGCCTTGTTCATCATCGGTTCCTCTGTAAATTTCCAGGTATAGGGTCAGAAGCACCTAATGGAAATGTTCTTAAGGAGAAGAAGAGAGTAACCACCACGCATACCACATACCATCTCAAATGTAATTCTAAGTGAAAGAATGCCCAATGCTGCTGCTTCTGTGCTGTTGAGTGCATTGCAAGATGGCTTTCTCATGCTGTGTCCATCTCATTCGGAGGTCTAAATCACTGTAACGTCTCTCTAAGCTGACACAATTGAAGCCAACCATCACCAGATAAATAAGCAAACAGATTATAAGCAACAAAACAAACACTATGTGCTTATCAGTTGACTTAGCTAAACGATTTATTCTTCAGCACTTACAAAGGGCTCTACTTGTGTTAGGATGGTTCGTAAGTTCCCCAAACAACACTGTCCTGATAGAGCTGATCCTGTCCCCTCTGGAAAGGCACCAGGGATGCTCACGGGAGAAGCTAGGACAGATCTCACACCTCTTTGAATCCTTCCAGTCCATGCTCGCCTCCCGATGGGGACAGAACGAGGAGTACAGGGCTCCGCCGCAGCTATGCAGGTCTGAGAGAAGCCCAGTGGTCAGAGTTCTAAAGGAGGGACTTGTGCCCAGCTGCTTCTTCACAGTACGCAGTGCTGCGCAGCTCCTCACCATCCGAAGGAAGATACAGACTGTGTCTCTCAGTGCTTCTGCTATGAGCCATCCGGCCTCACTGCTGTTGTCCAGGGCCTTTGCTTCCTCTTCTTGGTTCTTTTAAAACAGGCAGATATTTGCTGTGTATTTGAATGAATGAATGAAAGAATGAATGAAGATACGATGCTGTGTGTACCAACTAATTATTTCCTGGAATATATATAGACTAGTACTTAAAAACATTGTTAATTTGAAAGACAGAGTGACCAAAGATAGACGAAGAGACAGAGAGAGACATCTTTTATCGGCTGGTTCACTCCCTAAAGGCCTCAACCACCAGGTGTACCTATAGTCTTGCCCTTTTAAGGAGTGAAACACTTTCATTTCCAGCTAAATCTCCCAGGACTTTGTTTCATAGGCAACTTACACAGTATCTTGGGTTTACAGGCCTAGCATTTACATGTGAAATAACAAACACCTGTCAAATGTTTACCATGAGCAGCAAAACATCTGAAAATTGCTGAGAGATCTATCAGGATGTGATTACGGGCTCTCCAGTCTGTCTGATTCAAATTTTGCCCCAGTCAATTACAATGAATGACTTTGGATAACTCACTAAAATGTTTTCAACTGAAAAATAGATCTTTCTTATCAAAATTATTGGAAAATTTAATGAGATAACATGGATGCATGACCTGGAAGATTCTTCGCACTTTATGATCATTGGATAGTACTGTGTGCACAGTAGCCTGTAAACATTTCAACTCTAGACAAAGAAGACATAGCCAGGAATAGTTTAAACTTTAGAGCCGACTGAAGCAATCCCAGATGTCCTGAATTATTTATACCTGTATTGGATCCTTCTCCGAACTATGAGTTTAGTTTTCAAACTCCTTAAAGAGATCTCCTTACATTGACGGGTGTGTTTTCTGCTGTCAGTAGATGCTTTTCAGACACTGTAATCTGATCCATCTTGTGTTTTGGAAAGTGGTCAGATGGCAAAAGAGTATGTGAGAAAGTTCATGAACAAGGGAATTACAAATGAGGTTTTCTGGGGTGCTTTTGCATTATTTTAAAATTCATGCATACATGGGTCCCCTAATAGTTTGTAGAAACGAGTAGTATAAAACTTTGCAGGGGTTTAAAAATTGAGACCCAAATAAATTAATTTTTAATTCCATTTACCATAAAAGTTTTGACTTTTAAAAAACTTATTTATTTATGAATTTAAAAGACAGGAAAGCTCACATGAGAGAGAATCTTCTGTCTGCTGGCTCGCTACCCAGATGGCTGTAATAGCCAGGACTTGGCCAGGACAAAGCCATGATTGCAGGAGTGACACCCAGGCCTGCTCTGTGGGTGGCAAAGGCCCGCATACTTGGGCCATCTTCCTCTGCTGTTTCAGGGACATTAGCATGGTGTTAGATTGAAAATGAAGTGGTGGGAACTTGAACCAGAGCTCCTATAAGGGATTTCAGCAGCTGTAACAGTGAGTTAATTCATTGTATCCCAATGCCTGCCCCATCCTACTACTTGTTGATGTGTTCAGTTTTATCTCTCTGCTGCTCCGGCCCTTTTTTTAAAATCTTAACTTTTCGCATTTTCAAGTAACAAGGCAGACCCAAATAAAAGTCTGACTTCTTATGAGAAGTATCCTCTTCTATGTTCCTAAAGCACATGAAGCTGAGAAAAAGATGGAAAAAATGCACAATAAAAGTTAGGCTCCTCCCCAAATAAATTTGTCAGGTTTGCTGGGGCTGCCACCCTCTTGAATCCCATGTGAAACTCTTTTCTCAACAATTTCTTTCTTGCAAGGGAGGATCTGGGTTGGAGTCAAGGATCTTTGGAGAACTGCTGTTCCACTTGAAAGGAAGAGTGTTAAGGAAAGTGGATTTTTGAGTGGAATTTCAAGACTCCACAGCCGTCAATGAAAGGGAAAGTTTTAATAGTAAAACTACTATACCAATGCATGAGGGGGGAATCGGGTGTGATCCTGACAACCTCTTAACAGGAGGTCATGTGCGTGGAGCAGGGGGGCACTCCAGGGTAGAGCAGATGGCAAGGAGAAAGCCTGGATCCCAACCATGAAGACTCCCAGACCTTCACCACAAACTACTAATACGAGCAACAAGGACTATATCCCAACTGCCAAGGAGGCCACAGGGAATTGGATGCCCTCGGAGGCCGAGTACTCTGAGGTCACCCACCCCTAACCGGAGCTCCCGCAGGGGATGGAAGAAGTCCAAACACTACCGCGCAGAAACCAACGTCATCGGAATGACAACCAGAAGCCCTGAGCGGTCCGCAGAAACAGAAGAACAATAAACGTCCCTCGGGACCAGGGAGGAGAGCTTTCTCTGGACCGAGCCTGGCTCCACCTCTGGACCCCCACCCTCCCTTGCAATGACCATCAGGATCGCTCCGAAAACCCCTCACAGCAAACAAACAATCATACAAACTAAAAAAAAAACCTAAAATAAATAGACAAACAACAAAAAGTAGAGCTTGAAATCCGACAGGAAAGAGCTGGCATGGATTGGCTAATGCCTCGCTGGGTAGGACACAAAGATTAGTCACTCCTTACCATGGTGTTGGGGACTTTCCTGCACACCCCCCCCCAAAAAAAAAAAAATGTTCTGCACCTTAACTGCTGACAAATGTCTTGTTAGAGTTACAAGCCAGTCTAGATTATCCTAAAATCTGCCAAGATCAGTAAAATTAGACTTCAACACAACAAATGGCTAAATACTAAAATGAAACAGACACGAGACAGCTGAATGGTACCTTATAGCCATTTTAAGGTATATAGCAGCTGGTCCTGTATATGAACTAAGATTGAAATGTCAATGAGCTAATCATAGGTTGTGGTTAAGAACTTGCTTCTTTTTTGTTTTGTATTGTTTTGTTTTGTTTTTTTTAACATACTGGTTACGCAAAACCTTGTCAATTCCATAATGTTACAAATTGCTGTTAATGTTATATTGAGACTCTTAATTGACTGGGATGATATTCTACCAGCTCTGACTTTGGACCAGAAATGGTCTCCCCAACAAACTGTTCAACCCATCTGGACAATGAGTAGCTGGACTCTATGCTGGGTATATGTTTGCAAGGAAAGAATCTTGATGGAATTTGAACTGTAATACTGCATCAAGGTGGAGGAATCCACCAGGGGGGAGGGGTGTAGGGAGGGGTGGGGGGATTCCCAGAGCATATGAAACTGTCACATAATGCATAATAATTAATAAAAAAAAAAAAAAAAAAAAAAAAAAAGAAAGGGAAAGTTTTGCCCGGCATTTCTGGATGTCTGGTTCAGACCTCTGTGGTTTGTTCCATGCAGAACCAGGGAGGGGAAGAGCCAGCAGGGTGTCTGTGGTCCCTGTCGCCTGGATGTTTGTGGGGCAGTGTAGCCATAGTGAAGCCCATTTGTGTCCTACCAAGCCTTATATTTTTGTTGTTCACTCTTTCTGAAGTAGTTTAGTGTCTTCTGAATACGCTGTGAATATGTAATTGGCACAGTTTGATTGCAGTTTTTTCATTTTTGTTTTAATTTGGAAATTCTGGTTTTCTATCATTTATTTTATTTGTTTGAAAGAATGACAGAGAGACGGAGGAGAGATCGAGGAGAGATCGAAAGAGAGAAAGAGAGAGAGAGAGAGGGAGAGAGATGGATCTGCTATTGCTGGTTTACAGCCCAAACGGCCACACAGCCAGGGCTGCACTGGTTGCAGCTAGGAGCCGGGAACTCCATATGGGCCTCTCATATGATGGCAGAGACTCAAGCATTCAAGTCACCTTCCTCTCTTTTTCCAGTAACATCTGCAAGGAGCTGAATCGGAAGAAGAGCGACTAGAGCTGGCTATCCTATCATATGGGTTGTCACTGTCACACGTGGCACCTTACTGTGCTGCACCGCAGTGTTGGGCCCTAAATTTGCAAATTCTTGAATGCAGTTTGACACGCTTTCAGTCTATTTAAAGGGGGAAAGTAGAAGTCATCAGAAGAGGAGCATGGAAGAGTTGGTCAGCCTGAGAGCTCTGTGAGTGTGCACAGACTTACTCGGATTATTCTCATCTCTTTCCTCATGGTTTGGTGACCATTGGCCAGCTGGGGACACTGGCCAGCTGCACTGCTTCGCTCAGCTCAAAGCTGCTTTAGCAGTTGATGCTTTTCAATGTTGTCTTTGCATTTTCTGTCCCAGGGAATTGTCAAGCGTATCCATGGTTTCTTTTGTTCTTCCTTTCCTCCTGTTTTTAGGCTGTGTGACTGTAGGAGAGGACACAGGTGTGCCACACAGATAACTTAGAGTGGGTTAGTTTTACAGATTTATTTATTTTTGTTGGAAAGTCAGATATACAGACAGGAGGAGAGACAGAGAGGAAGATCCGTCCAATAACTCACTTCCCCCAGGAGACCACAAAATGGCCGGTGCTGAGCCGGTCTGAAGCCAGGAGCCAGGAGCTTCTTTTGGGTCTCCCACATGTTTGCAGGGTGCCAAGTCTTTGGCCCATCCTCGACTGCTTTCCCAGGCCACAGACAGGGAGCTGGATGGGAAATGGGGCTGCTGGGATTAAAACCAGTGCCCATATGGGATCCCAGCACATGCAAGGTGAGGACTTTTAGCTGCTAGGCTAACACGCCAAGCCCAATCTAGAGTATTTTTTTAAATTATTTATTATTTTTACCTCATTAATTACATTGTATTATGTGACACAGTTACATAGGTACTTGGGTTCTCCCCACCCCTCCCCAAACCCTCCCACCATGGTGGATTCCTCCACCTTGTTGCATAACCACAGCTCAAGTTCCAATCTAGAGTATTTTAAGGCCTTTCTTCTCCCAAGCCCCAATAGTCACCCCAATTTGATCTTCGACACATTCACAAACAAATGGATCAAATTAAAAGCATAAATAATGGAGTCACAGGGCCTTTCCAAAGCTCCAAGATCCACAGGTTGAAAGCAAGGGAATATTCTCAGAATACAAAATCTTTTTACTGCCCCTCTTTCTAATTTATGGAAGAAAACAAGCTGGTGACTAGCATTTTGCATTGAAAAGAATCCTGGGGGAAGTCCCAGGTGAGATGACAGCCCTCATTTCCATAATTCTGCTCCCCATGGAGCACAGGTACATTTAATTTCTCTCCACTGTTACCTAAATGAAGAGCAGCATGAGGAATACAGGGAGAATGAAAAATACCCACGTGTGTGGGTAGTACACGGCCACTAATCTTTCTTGACATTTACTTTCACTCATGAGCGCAGGGGTGGCCAGCCCAAGCAGTCCTGGATGCTGAAGATAAATGCCAGCTCCATCCACTGGAAGCTTTGTATGCAGACATGCATATTGGAAATCAAATATGTGTGGCTTAGCATGCACTGAGCCTGCAGGACCCATGCCTTCAAAGCTGTTATCCCCTCTGCCACTGCCATTTGGTGGAGTTGGGGAAAGAAAGGATAGCTTGCTGTATTTTTAATGGAAGGGATAAACAAAACAAAAACAACGAGGCTTAACAGTTTTCATATGGTATGCCTTAACTACTGTGCATGGTCTTTCCACGGAGTCTCCTGCCAAATTTCCCAAGAGCATCTGCTCTTCCTATTGTGAAAACAGCAAGCTGGTGTATGTCAGGCAAGGGCCATTCTACCCATGCCAAATGGTGCTGCACATGGGAGCTGTCTTCATATTGGGCTCCACCAGGCACTCAGGTGCACACTGCTTCTGTAGCCTGAGGCAATAAAAGTTGCTGTACTCAGGAACAGTTGCTTCCCTCTGATGAAGGAAAAAGAGGTTCGGCTTTAAGGTCTTGCCAAGCCTTCCAACCTTGAATTGAGAAGCAATTTGAGTATGGCATCTATAGGGCATGGTTCAAGGCTTATGTACACTGGTAAGGGATGAGGTTGTAAAATACAGTAAGGCAGACGTTTTGTTTCTTTTAAATAGATACTTTAAAAAAATCTACTGTCCAGTTAAGCTCTGGGGCAGGAACCTCTGTAATGCCAACGCTCTGACTTGTGAGGAAGAAAGGAAACAAATCTGTGTTTTTGGGACCCATTAACAGCACTATGACTTCTTGTGTGGCCTCTGATAGGCAAGACAGTCATTAGCTAAAGAGAAAAAAAGTTGCACATATTAATTTCAAGGTCAGGGAATATGTCCATGGGAGCAGCTGGGGTTCATCCTCGCCAGCCTTCGAGTTGTCAGGATATATTGCTGGAGATGCTTGCAGCAGGTGCAGTTTCTGGAATGTAGAGAATGAGTGAGCGTGCCATTTCTTCAGTGAAATACAAAGGCGGCTTCAGGAATAAAGATGTGTCTCATACTCTTGAGTATAAAATAAGAATTGACCGCGGACAGTGCAGGAGCATGGATTAGACAGCTGGAACACAGCTGTTAGAAGTTCAGTCTGGAGAGCTCAAGGAAGGTGATGGCATCAATGTTTTAGCTTGTTTCAGTTTTCTTCAAAATAGTAATAAACGCTTGAAAACTTTGCAGGAGAAGGGATTTTAGATCAAATTACTTCAGTGATTCAATCTGTTCTTCTGAACCCATTTCACTGAGTGTTAAGAAATTAAAGCAACCAGACAAAATCAGAAGGAACAATGATAACACAACAGCAACAACAGCAAAACTTGACCTGCCCTGACTAATGAGCTGATGAGTTTTGGAGCTGCTCTATTACTGGTTATGTCTTCCTCAGAGAACCCGTGGAAAGATCCCATGGTTCCCTTGAAGAGAGCTGGGATCCAGTTTTCTGGTATTAGTTTCCAAATTATTAGTGTGCCTACCCTGACAAAATGCTATTGTTCGTTTCTTAAGTTCATTGAGTGCTGCTAATCTAAAGCAGAGCTCGGTGGCTTGCAGTGCACGTCCCACACCGTGTATAATCCTTCAGTTCTGAAGAGCATTAGTGCATGTCCGACCTGGCTTCTGTCCCGCATCTTTGGGTGAACTTGATCAGAAACACCTGTTAACATGCTTTGGCAGAGGAGTCCTGCAAAATGCAGCTTAGAATACATTGAGTAGGTGTGGCTCCTGTTCTAATTCTCCAACTTGCAAGTAGGATTGTGGCCACAGTAGAGCTTGCAGTATAGGTACCCTGAGTCACATATTTCACATAATCGAAATGGACAGAGAGCTCTGGAATCCATGATACCAAGGGGATTTTTATATGTATGCTTCCTCTGAATATTATCATGTGTCTGTGATCAGAACACCAGCATGTCATGTTCTGTTGATGTTTTATACACAAAGAAAGTTTATTCAGACTTGAGTAAAAATCTTGCTGTACCCTTCTCTGCTGATTGGGATCCTGATGAATGGAAGACAAGACGACGTAATTTTCAGATCTTAGGCTGGAATATACATTACAGGAAATATATG
The DNA here is from genome assembly GCF_030435755.1 of Ochotona princeps. Taxonomy (NCBI): domain Eukaryota; kingdom Metazoa; phylum Chordata; class Mammalia; order Lagomorpha; family Ochotonidae; genus Ochotona; species Ochotona princeps. The sequence goes on along the minus strand of NC_080835.1, from coordinate 107,654,542 downwards.
GCAGTGTTAACAAATTGTGTAGTCATTTAAAGATTGAAGAACCAGTTTACATTTAGGACTCTGTCATGATTTAAGATGATTTGCATGTTAATGTTCAAATGTTGGACAAACATATGGCCTCGATGAAGCACAGCCCATAGAAACATTGGAGACACTGTTGAAGGGAGCTACAGAGCCATATCAACTGACCATACTTAATGAAGATGGTATCAACAGGTCTCTCTGTGACCATTAATTTACTGACTGATAATCCAGTTGTTTGAAACTGTTTAAGAACCGCTGCTTCATGATTAACTAAAAATTGCCTGGAAGGCAGCTTCAAAATGACATTCTCCTGCCCAGAGAGGACATGACATTGAAAGACATCGGACAGCACATTTGACAACACTTCAAACTCTAACATTATGGTTCAAGAATCACAGGTCTATGGAGATGATAATGGAACCAGTGACATCTAATTACTACCTGGCAATTAATGATAATGGCCCTTGGAGAATCGTAGGGCCATTCTCTACAAGGAGCTCATGGCTCCTTGCACATATTAAATAATCTAGACCGGCAGGTGTGTGACAGAAAGGTGGTTTTATAACATTATTGCTCTAACTATCCCGAGTCATGTTCAAGCGGCCCCTTGCAGATGCACAACAATTGCTCCTTGATTTCAAACCACAAGGACTGCTGTTTTATAATTGAGGAAGAATAAGTGGGGGTGGTGGTTATCAAAAGAAAAGTCAAGGCATTGTTATCTGTTTGGATTTTATAGTTACTTGTAATCATTTGTTTCTGAAACAGGAATTAATCATTTGTCCTAGATGGGTTGCCAGACCTGAAAAGCTGACAAGCAGCTGACTGAGTGATGTCTGGTGTCTCCAGGCTGATGTATTACTCACAAAATCTCAAAATGCTAAATTTTATTTTCAAGTAAAATCCAACCTGGATGTTGTTATCTCATTCATTCTACCAGGTTAACCAGTTTCTGTTTGCCAGATGCCCACTTAAAAATGAAAAATTTCAACAGAGGAAACAATTACTCATATAAATCTCCCTATGTTTCCCCAATTGTTTCATTATGGCTTACTTATAGAATTATTTAAAGAATTAAACATTTTAAAAATTACTTGAATTTTAAATAGTGCTATGTAAAAAATCAAAGCTTCTACTATGCTTTCCAAAGGAAGTAGGAGGTAATCCCACTAGTTGGTTTCTCCACTCACTCTTAGGCATTTATTGACAAATACTTTGTGCCAGTTATTGTACTGAGCATGGAATGTGTTAACGGGAGAATAACTGAGATGGTTCTTTTGATGCTTAGTGTAGAGGTGCAACAAGGAGTAAGCAAATGAAATCCAAGGTGACTGGTTCTGTAAGAGTGTCAAGACAAGTTGTGGAAGCTGTGATGGTGTACAACAACCTGAGTGAACTTGACAGGGGCTGTCTATCATTCTAGAGGCTCTGGTCACACTCTGCATGGCGTGCTGTCAGCACTTGGTTCTACAAGTGGCTGTACTGTACTCAGCGTAGGTTTGTTTCATAGTTCTACAGTTTGGACATGTGTGCATATGAATGTTTAAAAGTTTAAATAATTGAATACTTTTATGACTTCACTAATTAATTGCTGTTGACATCTATTTAAAAATTTACAATGTGCATTTAGATAAATACACATAAGTATAAAGATCAGTGAATTTTTTCTCATCTGTTCATGCTCATAACCAGTATGTAAAATTAAAAACAAAACTTTATTAAGAATTTGCACCATCCTTCAGCTTCTTTTTTTTTAACCTGTGTACGTAGTCACATGCATGGTATACTTGTGAAGCATTATTTGTAACTATATTCTGAATGATAATGATATCCATAAAATTTCCATCATCTATTTTGCTACACAGTAGGTATTCACTGCTATGACTTCATCCTTAAGAGTCACTTATTACGATCTTGAGTAATTGCTACTTTTGTTTGTTACTCTGACTCCTGTGGCTACCCGATGAGGGATGGAAAGGAAAGAATTGAAGTGTCCTGACACTGCTAGGGCGTTCCCCGTTTAGCATTCTGGTAACGGTGTGATGGCTTAATCTCTCTCTGTCACTCTACAGTTATGTGCTGGCATGGACTTTGAGTGGTTCTCGCTGGGCTCTGCAGACATTTCCTCTGTTGTAAGTGGGGATTCATTGACAGGGAGCTACAAATGATTACAAGAAAACATTTTCATGGGAACATTCTGCTTCTCTTGGGTTCCGTGACACCTCAGTGGAATGTGTATATGGCAAGAAAAAAACCGGATGAAACATATTTTATCTTGTTTGCAAGTTTGTTGCACCTCTGTTCAGTTAGCTGGTTAACTCTGTGCTGGAGCATAGTGTATAAACTGTCCTAGTGCAGTTTGGGTCTTGGCAGTGTGTGCTGTAGGTCTCTGGAAAGGAGGGATGACAATCAAACCCAAACATCCTGCAGTTGAGGGTGTGGCCTAGCCTGTGTGCTCCGTGGCCTAAGGGGAAAAGTCGTTTAGGAGCCACATACTGGTGATGGAGAGACCTTCTGGTTGCAGCAATTATTAAGCTTCCAGTGTCTTCTATGAGCAGACACTTGTCTTCATTGGAGAAGTCGTTGGGATCCTTCAGAGTATGGGATTCCCTTGCTAAAATGATCTGGATAAGAGAGTTAAGCTGTCCAAACATAATGCAGAGGGAGCAGGTATAGGATGTAGCAGTTAAGCCACCATTTAGCCCATATCTATGTGTCTGGGTGTGAATCCTGATTCTTTTTACCATTGCCCACTTGCTGCCTGTTGATGTTCACACTGGAGGCTGCAGATGATGGCTCAAGTAGTTGAGTAGTTGCCACCCAGGTGGCAGACCAGACCATCCAGATGGCTGATAGAATTTCCAGTTCCTGGTTTTGACCTGGTTCAGCCTTGCCTGTTGCAGCCATTTGGGGAATGAACCAATGGAAGATATTTCTCTACCCCTACACCATTATCAAATAAAATAAATGAAGTGTATACTGCTTTTGTTTGTTTTAAGAGACTAGGCATGAATAGGATAGCTGTCCTAGTGAGTAGAGCGAAAACACGATTTCAGGAAGGACAGGGGCAAAGCAGTCTACAAATGGGTGAAGGAAGAAGCAGAGCTGCTGCTGCAACTGTCAGTGCAGTGGGGAGGGAGCCGGCCACTACCATTGTGATAGCCTACGGAAAGTTGATCTTCTGCGTTGTTGATATGTACCTCTTAGAGCATACAGCATTTGGTAACACATAAAATGTAATGAAAGGAGAGTAGAATAAAGGGGAAAATCATTGTAATTGTTAGGCAGATGATTTTAAAGAGCAGTGATTCGGATTCTTTTATTCATTACACGCAATAAAGGACTCAGGCTGTGTAGCCCATGGCTTTAAAATCTAGGACCCTATTAAAACCCTGTTTTGTTAGTAACTCAAATGCTTTGGAAACTAAGAAAAAAAAGCCAATTTAACCAAGGTGAGATTTAACACAAAGAAAGGATCTGATCTTGCCTTTCTGCAGGGAAAACTTTCAGGATCAAATGGCTCATGATTTTCATTTAGCTAAAGAATCCCCATGGAATCAGCAGCTGGGGAGGAGGGATCCTTTATTAGCTTGCAAGGCACACCCCAACGTAGCTTCTACTCACCAATGCCTGTTTACTTGGATATCTAAAGACTTTTTTTTTCCTTTTTTCCAGTGCTGCCACATAGGGAAAAAATGACCTAAAGAAGTTGCTAAAACAAACCTATCTAATATCTGAAGAAAAGATTAATGAGTTGATCCTATCATTCCTAGAGAAACTTTGCAATGCACCAAGTAGCATTCTCAGTTGTCCAAGGATAGAATGATGTAATGAAAGCATAGGTATGAGTTCAATCTGTCTAAATTATATCATGCTCTTCCACTTTTCCACATCTAGAAAATGGAGAGTTTAACGTTGTGACTACCACTACTTCAAAAAACAGATTGTTGAAATGCAAGTCTATGTCTTGTTCCCCTAGTCTGGAGTGATTGTTCTGATCACTGCAGGGAGAGGCTGTGCTCCCCACAGCCCGGGCTCCCACCTGGCTAAGCTCTGCCTGCTGAGTGCCAGGCACCTGCACATCCCTGAGCGGTAACGTTCAGCCAGCAGAGCAGAAAAAGCACAGATGAACACATGTGGGAGATTTTTAAGTGTTATAGTGGTGTCTGTTACTTTTCTCACTTTCTTTTTGGCCAAAATACAGTTTTTCTGTCTTGACTACAGAACCCAAGGAAGGGAATCTAGCCTAATGCAAGGATAAACCAGATGAAGCTTTTGTTGTATATCATTAAATTATAGCTGCAACAGGCATTTCACCAGATAGCCCTGTGTATCTTCTATCTTCTACTGGGGACAGAAAACCAGTAAAGACCTACAGGAGTCGTGTTCCCTCCTGCCCCACCCTGCACCCCTGGCAGTTGGAATTCCCTGCTTACACTCTGATTTATTCCCAGGTGGCATTTTCTTATCTAGTGTTTTCTAGATAATACTAGAGAAATCACCGGGTGCCTGTGATTTCACTCAGAGTGTGGTTCCTTGTTCACTGTCTGATGAGGTGGTCATTGCATGCTGAGCCACTCCCATGAGAGGGGTTGGCGTGCCTTGTTTGATAATCACAGGATCATGATTTGTCAAGGAGATTAATTTGTCAAAAGGTAAATACTGGACAGCTAGATATAAAATACTCTTAAACCTATCTGAATTTCTTCTTTTTGTGCCCCCAGGTTCCACTTCTTAAAAGTCTGGCTATCTTAAGATCTTCCAAAATTAATGGCCTGAGCTGATAATGGCCACCAAGACAGGTTCTTTTGCTCAGTGGAGAATCTCAATGGGCCTTTGCTGCTTGAAACTCTCATCAGCCTCCTTCTTCATGTGTGAAATTCAGACATAGCTGACTTTTCCAAACCTAGGAGGGCTCAACTTTCTAAAACTTTGCCCCACCTCTCTCTCACTGACTTGGACGCATGAAGATTTTTGTCTGAACTCATTTCATATAACTCATTTCTTAATTTGACTGAGCTCATTTCTTAAAACAGAAAAGAGTCACTCATTTACAGTAAACTTGACTTCTGCTTCCATTTCTTCGAAAGTCTTATTCACTTGGCACTTGGTTTTCTGTAGATGTTAACTCAGGCAATAATTTTATTAAATGTTTTGCTTTTGCGATGGGGCTCTCAAGCGCCCGACATAATTCCGTCTGCTTCGTTGATGGCCTTTGACCAACTATTAACCATTAACATATTTGATTGTATTAACCCAAACCTTACTTGTGGTATGAATTTCAATATATATAAGGGACACGCTATAGTAATTATAGCAAATAAATCCCCAAGGCTTTTGCCCTAACGTTAGGTATCATCCCTACCCAAGTAATAGGACTACAGTGCTACTGATGGTTAAAGTTGTCAGACCATGCCTAATACAGTCATTCAGCAGTAACTGCCAAGGTTGTCCTATATGGATGGCATTTTTAAGGGCTTGGGAAGCTGTGCATGTTGCTACGGTCACTGTTTTAGGTGGAATTCGTGCTTCACAGCATTATAGGAGAAACTGAAAAGTCGCATCCAATGTGTGTCCATGAAGAGTGGAAAATGAGCTCTGTGTAAGAGAGAGCTCTCTCTTAGAAGATTTTCCCATAGGTCAGTGTTTTCCAGGATCTAGGCAGGTGCGGAAAAGGGTTGTCATGATGATGTAATACATCATAAGTGCTAGCAGAGATGGTTAACTTTACTCCTTTCCTTCTCAACATAGTCAGCCCAAAGTATCTAATAAGCACTTAATAAGCACTGAATCAATGCATCCATATTCATAGATACTTCTATGAGTGGGATTTTGAAATCCAATGGTTTTGGGTGGAACTCTGCTGGATCTCTTTGGATCTAGTTTCTCCTTGAGTTAGAAACATCTCCCTGGAAACTGACTATTTTCTAAAGAACCCATCTGCTGTATTGGAAAGTGTTTCAAAGCTGAAACATCAACCCTGACAGATCCTTTGGCAGCTGAAGATATAGGCACTAGGGACATGGCAGTGCTGGCTACTAATGTGAAATAGCATCACAGATATTGGACTAGAGTCGACTGCTCTTCTGGAGTTCCCATCCTCTCTAGACATACCTACCTTTAAAGATAATTTTCACAAAAGTCTGATTTTGTTTCTCCAGGCAAATCACTTTGCAGATGACAGAAAATATCATAAAGGACATGTTTTGTCCTATTCCTTTTTCTATACCTATTTAAAGGTTTGCTTCTTCTATCCTCCACTCACTTTGTTTTTGTTGTTGGTTAACAAATTGAACATTGATTAGGCCAACAAAGTTGTGGTACTTGTAGATCGCTGCTTAGTGTAAGCCTGTCTGCCCATCCTCTCTCTAATCTCCCCTTCCTCTCCCCAGTGCTTTTTAGCTCACAACCTTTTGAGTGCTCTCCTTAACACTTCAGCAACTGTCACGTGAATCATTTGCATGGTTTTTCCCTTGACTTGCCTTCCATACCTCCAATATAAACTCAGGAGTCAGAAATTTTATGAATTTTGTTTATACTTTTCCCGTGTGCAGCAGTGGCTGATTATAATAGATGATTTTTAAGTTCCCATTGGATAATAACTGATTATTATTCTTTACTTTTAAAGAATTTGGGTACTAGCTTAGTACCCAAATCTAGTTATAAAGCAAGAAATATTATTTTTAATTACTCTCAGATGTTTCACTGACAAGCAAGGGAATAAAGAACGAAAAGAGAAAATTATTTTTATTAAATATGTTTTATTTCAAGTGAACTTTGATTGCAAAGTTACATTTATTTCAATACATATGGTAGTTTTTTTTTTTTTTTATAAAAGCAGGTTGTACATCTCCCGTTTTACGGGTGAAGAAATTTATATTCTAAAAGACAGTCAGTTGTCCAAAGTTTAGCATCTAGCAAGTGGTGGAAAAAGCTATTCATTGTGCTTATCTGATTTCTAAGATATAGGTCAATGATTTGTAAATTTTTTAAAGATTTATTTTTTTATTGCAAAGTTGGATATACAGAGAGGAGGAGAGACAGAGAGGAAGATCTTCTGTCCGATAACTCACTCCCGAAGTGACCACAACGGCTGGTGCTGCACAAATCCGAAGCCAGGAGCCAGGAACTTCCTGCAAGTCTCCCAGTGCGAGTGCAGGATCTCAAGGCTTTGGGCCGTCCTTGACTGCCTTCCCAGGCCACAAGCAGGGAGCTGGATGGGAAGCGGAGCTGCTGGGATTAGAACCAGTGACCATTTGGAATCCTGACACATTCAAGGCGAGGACTTTAATCTCTAGTCCATGGCGCTGGGACCAATGATTTATAATTTTTTTCATATCTATCCATAGACATAAACTTTATCACACAATAAAGATAAATGCACATGCTACCACACACACACACACACACACACACACACACACACTGAAGTGTTTACTTTGCTGTATGCAAAACTTTCTAAGCCAATCCATCCTGTTTCATTTCATCCCTTTCTAATTTTAATTTGACACCGATTCATTAAGTTTTGCAGCAAAACAGAGTGCAAGTAGATTCTGCTGGTCTTTGCTTTGTTGAGGTGCCTGATACGGTAAGATCTAGAGCTTCAGACCCGAAGGGATGCCATTGAAGAGCAGTTTGTGAGCCTGACACGGTAAGATCTAGAGCCTCAGACCCGAAGGGATGCCATTGAAGAGCAGTTTGTGAGGCAAACCTTGCTTAATGTGTTGAGAATGAGTAAAATCTTAATATTCATAAAACTTTCACCCTTTTGGTCCTGGCATGGTAACCTAGAGGCTAAGATCCTTACCTTGTACATGCCAGAATCCCATATGTGCACCAGTTCCAGTCCTGTCAGTCCTGCTTCCCATCCAGCTCCCTGCTTGTGGGCTGGGAAAGCAGTAGAGGACGGCCCAAAGCCTTGGGACCCTGTGCCTACTTGGGAGACCTGGAAGAAGGTCCAGGCTCCTGGCTTCAGATGGGCTTAGTTCAGGCCATTGCAGCCACTTGGGGAAGTGAATCAATGGATGGAAAACCTTCCCTTCTGCCTCTCCTTCTCTCTGTATATCTGACTTCCAATAAAAACAAATAAATCTTAAAAAAAAAACAAAATAAAACAAAAAAAAGCTTGCACTGTTTCGAGCAATAATACTCAAATGATTTAGGCTTAGAACAAGTAATTCTGAGTCTGGCTATTTTATGATGAGGCTGAGAAGTCAGAATTCTCTACCATGTCGCCCTAGTCATTTTCCCACTCAAGCAGTGAGTAGTCACTGCCACTTTCTCAGGTTGTTAAGTGCTGCGTAGCATTTATGCCAGGCACCTGTCTGCACGTAAGATATATCAGTTTGTTGTCTTGGTCTGCCCAGGCTGCTATCACAATATACCACAGGCCATGTGACTTATACACAACAAACTGTTATGTCTTAAGTCCTAGATCAAAGTGCTACAGATTTCGTGGTGCAACATGCTTCCATTTACATGGTGGAAGGATGGGGCGACTGCTGGGGGCCTTCTCTATATTCTGTTCACTTCTGAAGTTCCCGCCTCCTAATGCCAACACATGGAAGATTAGGTCCCCACATAGATCTTAAAGGGATGACGAAAACACTCAGATCATTGCATCTGTATTTCACTTAAGGGCCACTGTCTCCTAAGATCAGTCTTTGTGTGAGCTGATGGGGTAACTAACCTTTTGCACTGGGGATGTGTGCCTGAACTCCCCTATCCCTGAGGGCTGAATGCTCTTACCTGATCCCATACTGGGCATCTTGGGGATAACGGCATTGCTCGTTCACCACTCGTCCTTGGTTTGTAAGCACCAAAGGAGTCAGTCCTCGTGTCCCGGTGACATGTTGATTGGCAGTGGTGCATTTTCTCTGCGTGTGCATTCCATGTGAGTGATGGCTGTGGACATGGTGAGGTAAGGTTATGGGTTTTGTCATCACCTCTGTTGCCTGAGATCAGGTTTTTTCCCCACGTCAGGGAAATGAGCATTGCCACATCCATTTACATCAGGGTTCTCCAGAGAAATTGATATGTGTGTCTCCATGGGCAATGCCTTCATTTTGACAGTTTTCTGGGTTTGATGAATTGATTGCAGACAGAGCCGGTTAGGCAACTGAATTTGTGAAAAAGGTATCTGACAAGAAGCTTATAACATGAACTCCTCTCCACCGTTAAGTTGGTTTTAGAGGACCGGAATTTAATAGAAAGCATTAATGTATTTCCTTCTTTTAAACCTATTGCCATGCTCTTGCATTATTTTTGGACTAGATAAACAGATGTCAAATAAATGAAGACATCAACTTTTGAATTCTTTAAATGCTTCAGTAATGGGCCTGGAACTTTCTGTACCATTTGTTTCTTTGTTTTGTTGCTAAAGTATACAATAGAGGTTGTTGGAACTCTGTTCGGTCACTAATATATGCTGCTGAATACTCAATGCACTCCGCCTGGAGGTGCTAGGAGAACAACTCTGTGATATGTTCTCATGTGATCCTCATCAGGTGACTTCCAAGTAGAGGCTCAACCTTTTTTGTTAAATTTTAAAATACTTTTTAGAAATTTTCAAATACTGTTATGTGCATGCCATTTTTCTTAAAATGCAGTTTGTATAGTTCTCAACAAGTTAGGAATTAAATTCGTAGAGAACATTGCAATAATTGTTAAACTCATATTGTATAAAATCCATACTGGCTGTTGGTAATAACTTGTGGCATCATAACTTTTTAATATATTAACTGGGGTATCTGTGATGTCTTTCAGAGGGATCCCCATCAGTTAATCTGGTGGATTGTCTAAGTAAAAATGAATTGGGAGGTTGTAATTTGATTCAGTCAGTGTGGGCTAAGTAATGACTAATCCCGAGTGCTCCAAATATGTCAGTGACTTTGAACAATGAAGGAAGGTTACATATGTATGTACTTGTCTAGTTTTTTTTTTTTTTTAATATTCATTTATTCATTAATTACATTGCATTACATGACACAATTTCATAGGTACTGGGATCCCCCCCCTTCACCCCAAACCCTTCCCCCATCATGAATTCCTTCACCTTGATGCATAACCACAGCTCAAGTTCCGTTGAGATTCCCTAATTAAAAGTTTACACCATACAGAGTCCAGCATCCCACTTGTCCAGTTCAAGTTCAACCGCCTCTTAGGGAGGCCCTCTCAGGTTTGTAGGCAGAGCCAGCAGAGTGTCACCTCGATCAATTAGAAGCACCAACATATCATCAGCAACAGTCCAGGTATGATGAGGCTGGTGCAGAGTCCACTGATTGACATAGTCCGTCTTAGGGTTTCCCCTTGTCCAGTTTTCCGCTGCAAGCATAAAGCTGAGGTGGTTGATTCATCTACTCCATTTTCCATCTTTTTTTGATTAATGCTTTGATTCCTCCATTTTGTTCAGGGGAATCCCCCTAAAAAAAACTTTGAGGCATTCCCAGTCTCCAGGCTCCTACATGTACTACTAGTAAGCACAGTGCCCACCACCGTCCATCACTCCGATCAGCTGATGGTTTTAACCCCTGGGTTGGTTCTCTTCTGAGCCCCGACCTCTATTGGAACCAATGAGTATCGCATCTCTCCCCGGCTCTGCCCATCACACTCTTGTCCCTCACCTAGTTTTTTGAACTAAACCCTGAAGAATTAGATTCTATTTCAGGCACTCTAGCTTCAGAAGGAAAAGATTGGCAGAGTCACATGGATGTTTCCATTTTGCCATTAACACCTGAGAATTCTCATTGCTCGGCACTGATATCAATGGAAGTGAATGGTAGAATTTGTTCATGGAGAAAATGATAAAACAATAGGCCCTGTATTGGTATTATATAGAAATGGAATGCTGTGATCCGGGTCATGAAATCAATCGTATTGATTTTAATCCTCAGGAACAACCAGTATGTTTGGCAGTAGAGGTTTTTTCACTGCATTTCATGGACAAAAAAATGTAAGGCTAGGGGGTTATTTTTTTTCCTTAACATTTTCAAGTTTGATACCTGAAAAATGGAAAATACTAGATTTCAACTGAAATCCAAATCTGTCTTCCTGACCTACATCTAAATCTAATACACTTTATAACGTGCCATACCTCATGCGAGTGTCTGTGTGGTGCCACAAACTAGAATGAAAAATAAAATGTTGCAGGTATAGAAGGCTGAGAATTTTGTGTTTAGATTTATACATATTTTATATTATTTATGGTGACTGATAATGGATGCTCAAGGTAGCTGCTACCCATGGATATGAACATTACTTTTAGCGTTAAGATTCTCATTCTGGTATGTCGTATGTGTTTGTGTGTGTCCACTAGTGTGTGTGTGTGTGTGTGTGTGTGTGTGAAGGTCAAATCCTTCACTCTTTCACAAGACCTTCACAAAATATTCTTACATATCCCATTAAAACTGCCGAGTTTCAAATCAGGAATTAGTTCTGGTTCTGTTGATGTAAACCTGAACAGAGAAGAGAAATATGATCCACCTTCCTGCGTTGTTAAGAATTCAGACACACAGTTTTGATAAAAGCTTGCAAATACAAAATTTGCCTTCAAGCCTAATGTAGCATGGAGGATTTTTTTGTGAGAGCTAGCAGAGGATCACATTTTCATCTCCTGTGAGGCAGGAACTGAGCTCTATAAACATTTTCCACATTTTCAGTCTACTCAAAAAATATGTAAAAGGAGAAGAAAAAGAAAAAAAGAATGTGTATCATCTTCAATATCAGCCTGCTTTGAACCCAGTTATGTGAATGTGTGATACACCTGCTCTCTAACCTGAAAAAAAACAACCCTGGCTTTTCAGCTGCAAGGGAAGCAATACTGCTCAATAGATGGGCTGCAGGCAGTGTGCTGCATGCTTGCTGTACTTTTAGCCGTGGTGTGTGTATTTTAGGGATGGTAGAATGCCTTTCCACTACTGAAAAGTTCTTGTGAAAGAAATGAGTTATATGATATTTGTAGACAGTCTGGGAGCAGGATTTAAAAGATCGGTTTTCCATCTGACCTTTATTTTCCTTGTGATGGAAAGAACAAAACATAACAGAACAAAAACAGCAAAATCTCACATTAAAAAACAAAAGACAGAAACCCCTTTATGTTGCATAATTGAGAGCAGCGGTTCTCTAAAGATGGTCTTCACATTGATTCATTGCAGGCCATACACAGTCACTTCTCTGTTCTTTTTCTCCTTTGACTCGTTGGGATTAATTAGTGATTATTAGGTAATTGAATGATTAGTTCAGTCTTTCATTTAATAAGCAGTAATGAGGGCATTCCGTGTACTTCAGCACTGTGCTAAATGATAGAGTTGGCATTATAAGTGTAACCTGGAGCTTTTGCTTCAAAGTGTGGCAGATAGAAAATGAAAACAATGCTTTCAATGCCTTGTGACAGAAGACATGGCAGATATAAATGCAAGTAGTTTTAAGACACAGGAGAAAAACAGATTTCCTGGACTGAGGACCCAGTAAGGACTTGGGAGGGAGGTGCTGCTGGCAGTGAATCTGTGCTTGAGAAGACTAGTTACCTGATAGAGAATGGGGAAGGCATCTTGGACATGTTGAACACATTCTCGTGCTCACATAGGAGGATAGCCAAGAAACAGCAGCGCAAGCAGTCGGGACTGGGAGTGAAGCGCGGGGGAAGCCTGAGGAATGTGGCTGGAGTAGAAATTTAGGGCTGGAAGTAGATTTCAGAAAACATGTATAGTCCATATTTATTAATCTTCATGATTTGGGGTTATGTATTGAGATCAGCTCGATTTGAATAAGAAAGCAAGCTGGTTTTAACTTACAAGATGATGAGGAAAGTGCTGCGGTGCACAGGTTATTAATCTGCATAGGACACCAGCATCCATTATCAACATGTCTGCTTGAAGTCTTGTTGAGCCAGTTTCCTGGGAGGCAGCAATGATAAACAAGAAGACACCATACCAACTATTTCAAGTAGCTCAGGAGTTTTTGACCATAAAACTGGATCACACACATGTGAATGGCATTGGGGACTTTATTAGCCAGTACTCGAGGGGAACTTAGGAAAGAAGAAGGTATATCTCCTTTTACAGTTTTAGAGGTTCACAGTCCCACACTAGGTGGCCCATTGGCCCATGACTTGAAAGAGAAGGATGGTGGAATTTCTGTGGAGCAAGGATCACATGGGCAATCAAGAAGTAGAGTGAGCAGTAGGTCCTTCCTCAGGCTTTGTAACCAATCCTCTAATGAGAACTACCCTCTAAGAACATGCCCCATGTGATCTAAAGGCCCTCAGAGCCTGCCTCCCACTCACCACAGTTGTTTCAAGTCTCCACCCTTGATTCATTAACCATTGATATAAGGCTATTAAGAGCAAACCTCCAATGTGTGGGCTATGCTACCATAAAAGAGCTCCATTCTTCTGTTCTCTGCATGGGTTTGGTTATGCAGAATTTTTCATTCTGTTTCTTCAGTTCACACCATGGAAAATTGAACGGAAGAGTATCCAAAGCTGTATTCAACATAGATAACCCCCAGAAAGATTGAGTTTTTCTCCTTTTGCTCTGTTTTCTGTGTAAAATTTCTCTTTCTCTTTGCAATGAGAGAAGTTTGGTTGGCTTGGGTCATTTGTCTGTGTTTGTTCTGCTTTGAACATGGATATGTTTTGCATTTCAGGTATTATTTCTGTGACCAGTAGGCTGAAGGGATGTGATGACACTGAAATTTTCAGAGAAAGAGACTGTGAATTTTATTGAAAACCTGCTCATGCCAGTCTCTACACAAACGCATCATAGTACGTTCAGACTTTTGGAAATATATCCACATTATTTCTGGTTTAGCCATTGAGCATTCTGATTCAGTTCGTTTAAGCTTGTGACATTTGACAATCTCAATTTTATAAGTTCAGTAAATGATTATAAAATCCATACTGATTGGAAACCATTTTAAGGAATGTAGATTGTACCTCATAGAAACCACGTGAAGCAGAATGACATGTTGTGGGTATGTTTCATCACATTATGAGAATATTTCAAAGCATCCATGGAAAATGCATCTTATAGAAAATGCTGCATGGGTTTCAATGGTTTAGTACCAAAGCAAACTCTTACCTTCTCCTTGGACTTCATAGAGTACTTGTGTGCACACATTCTGGCAAGCATTTTGGGAAGGAGGATCTCTGAGTGGAGGGACTTCTTCAGTCTGTTACATTCATCCAGGAGGGAAAGGAAAATAGGAAGGGATCTAGAGAACAATGAAAATAGGCAACTTGTTGTCACTAGTTATATCTGGGGGACAAGGATTCCGTCCAGGAAAACTCCCATAGCTTTTGCTTGGCTAATGAGGTAATTATCTCTCAGAGGAGGAGAGAGGATTTGTGTGGAAGATGATAAGCTGAGTTTTGACATTTTGTGTTCACAATACCTACAGGGCCTCTGATTGTGCAAGTCCAGGAACAGTTGGATATATGGAGAGTCTGAGCTGAAGATAATGCTTTGGTAGTCATTGTTTGCAAATGATAGGTGAAGATATGTGCGCAGAGCTTCTAGGGAAAGATAATTAAGGATGAAGAAAAGAAAACTGAATTTTGGAGATGCAAAAATAGTTGAAGTACGTGAGAAGATTGCAAAATAGCAGCCTTTGATAAAGATGCATAGACATGCACATAGTGGAAATTAAAATATTCATGTTCCTAAATGTAAGAGAAGAATGTAAAGAAATCAAGGTTAGCTAATAGCATGAATCATGTGTTTGACTTCTTACCAGCCCATGGCAACCCGAGGAAACCAGTCTTTACAGTGGCCAGTTCCATTCTCTTGTCCGCATGCATTGCTATCTGGCTCCCACACCCAATGATAAACTTCATGCTGCATCCTTTGAGTAAGCATTCAGTGGATGGTACCGGGAGTTCCAAAATACGTAATTTATGATTCAAGATACACATGATTTAATAGAAATACAAGTTTTTTATGTTGTTAACGTTGTTCTGTTTTAGTATTTGTTGTTTTATTTAACATCTTCCTCTGCCTAATTTATAAATTAAAGTCTGTCTTACGCACATACAAGAGATAACGCAACCTATGTGGGCATTGCTTTTTATAGTTTCAGATACCCATCGGGGTCATGGAGCAGATCCCCAGTAGGCAAGGATGGGCTCCTGTGTATGGAGGATAGAAGAGTGACAAGCTCTGGTGATGATATGCTCAGTGAAGTTTATTAAATTACCTTGGCAAACTGCAGTCTGGTGCCAAGAAAATGAGCAATATCAACAGGAAGCACACAGGACAGGGCCATGCAGTGTGGGCTGTTGTACTCGCACATTGTTGCTGAGGAAAGCAACTCCTTGTCTATTTTTCTTAAATGTTCCTATTTTTCAGGATTTTATCATAAGCCTACTTGTGTCTTCTGGTTCTACACAGTCACCTAGGACTCTTTTACTCCACTTCAGTGGTTGTAGCCTCTGGGCCACTAACTCCCCAATTTATGTTTCTGGCCTTTGCTGGATGCCAGACCTATTTCTCCAGCTGCCTGTTGGATGTTTCTCCCTATATGTCTCTCACATACCTTACATTTATCAAGACCCTATACTACAAGCTATGTGCAACTTTACATTCCGAATTCCTGCTGCTAGACCCATGATGCACAAGATCACGCAATACCTGGTCCAGGTTGTGGAGAACCGTCCTAGACCTCTCCCTATCCATTTTCCCCGTTGTCCACTGAGCTCACTTTAAGTGTCTTATCTGTCAGTTGCAGTTATGCTGCTACTTTCTTACCTGCCCTTTTGAAAGATCATCTCACCCTCCTGTGCATCACTCAAAGAATGGCCACAGTGACCTTTTACCTCCTACGACTCCATGCTTGCTTCGGTCTTTGTTAGTTCTGCAATGAATGGCCAACCACTGATACAACTTATAGGACACACAGCATTGTATTAATCCTTCTATCTGAGTCCACTCAGCGATCGTTCATAGAATTGTGCTTGTCCATCCTGTCTTCTAGGAAGATGACAGGTACTGGGGTCCCAATGCCAGCACTCTCATGGGCCTTCTTTTCTCCAGGATAGAAATTGAGAATCTAATGAGTAACTGAATGAAGGCCCTTAAGGGAGGGGGATTTTTGTGACTGTGCACGTTGGTCTGGAAGACATGTTGGCCCAGTTGTAGTCTTCTAAAACGAGGCCATGTTGGGCTGGAACCTGCCCGTTGGATGGGAGTCAAGCAGGTGAAGTTGAAGTGAGGGGGCTGCAGAGGACAAAATCCCTTGTGGGAGAGAGCTGATGTGAGGGTTATGGAGCCAGGCTGAAGGCCGGCTTGCACAGGATCTGCATCCAGCAGACAGTGGAATCATTGTCAAGAGTAGTGACATGGTTGATTTGTGTTTTTAAAAGAGGAGCTCTGAATATCATAAGGAAAGTGAATTGGAAGAGGTGAGAGAAGCAGTCACCTTACTATCCTTGGGCCCACTGCCTTATACCTGACAAGTTCATCACAATGCTTGATGAACTCTTCATTCAAATGCAGCGGTATGCAGAGAGGCAGCTCTCTTCATTGGTGATGGGAATATGAATCAATACAGCCCTTATGGAGAAGTGTGTAGAGGCTCCCTGAATTGTAAAAATAGAATTACCACACAATCCAGGAGCCACACTTCCAAATATTCACCTGAAAAATATAAAATCAGTGTGCTGAAGACATGTCTATACTTTCATATTCCCTGTAACACTAAGCACAGTATTCAAGCTGTGGAATCAATCTGTGTTCATCACTGCATGCACTGGTAAAGCAATCTGGCGTATAAACACTGTGGCATACTACGAAATTTTTAAAAGAAGATTCATTGATTTCTTTGAAAGGCAGAAAGAGAAAGAGAGATTCAGAAAGAGAAACTCAGGGAAAGAAAGAGATAGAGGATGAGAGAGAGAGACTTTTCCCCTAAATGGCTGCAACAGTCAGAAATGGGCTAGGTTGAAGCAAGAAGCCAGACAACCCATCCTGGTATCTCTCATGGATGGCAGGGTCCCAAATGCTTGGAACAACTTTCACTGCCTCCCCAGGCATATCTGTAGGAACCTGGACTGGAAGTAGAGTAGCTGGGATTCACACTGGCATTCAAATATGGGTTATTGCTATTACAAGTGTCAGCTCAGCCTGCTGCACCAGAATGCAGATCCCTATTAAGTCTTACAAAGGAAGGAAGTTCTGCCTCTTGTGACAACATGGATGGAACAAGAGAGCATTATCCTGTATGAAATAAGCCACATTAGTCATTCAGTATCATGTTATTTAACTTCATGGTTTTGTTAATTTCTTTTTTTCTTCCTGTTGTTGGTTTTGTTTTGTGGCTTTGCATTTAAGGAGATGTATAGCAACTGTGTAATGGAGACTATCATATCCACATGTGAGGATACAATGCAGAATGCGTCTCTACTTCCAGCCAAAGATGGACTCCCAATGGAACTGTTTACTATATCTTGACAATAGAATGCTGGACTCTCTGCCGTTGTCCATGTCTTCAATGATGGACATATGACTGTGTATGAAGAACTCAGTGAGGGGGGAGGGAATTGGGGAGGGGATAAGGGAAATCCCAGGGCCTATGGAACTGTATCATAAAATGATAATAATAAAAAGAGGTAAAATTTAAAAAAAAGGAAGGAAATTCTGCCCCTTGCAACAACATGGATGGAACTAGGGAGCATTATCCTAAGTGAAATAAGCCAAACTCAGAAAGACAAACTATACCATATGTTCTCACTTTGATGTGGAATCTAAACCAATTGAGCTCATACAAGCAGAGAGTGGAGCAGTGGTTCGAGGAGGCTTGGAGATGATGACCACAGGATTCAAAGGCTCAGTTATCTGAGAGGAGTACATTTCCTTTGTTTTATGAATCTGTTGCCCTGTGTGGTAAATGCATTAGTACTTGGGTTCTCTGCATGCTGATGTTGCTGGGAGGGATGATCTCAAATATTCTCACCCTGAAGATGTCAAATGTTTGCATAAGGTTGGTTGCTTTGATTTGGTCATTTCACAATTTATTAAAAAATCATAGCATCACTTTGCACCCCATAAATATGTATAGCAGTAATTTGTCAATATCTAATAAAAAATGTAAACATATCCTCAAAGGGACTGCTGATTGGGGTGTCACCGATGTTGGGACTTCAATGAGATCGCTGTTTTCCCTTAGTTGCCATTGCGGTTTTCTTCCTGTGGAATTTAGCCCCTGTATCTGGGCTCTGGCTAGATCCTGCCCATCTGTTAAGATGCTGCTCAAATCCCGCCTTCTCCACGTTATCTGCTTTAATTCTCCCAGCGACCATAGACAGCACATGTTTTATCTCCACTTCACAGATGAGGGAAAAATGGCTCTGCACGTTTAAGAATGTGTGCAGTGACAGAATGGTGCCTGAGCGTTTATGGCCGTGTCTCATCTCCGTCATGCCTGCTTTCCCTATACTACAGGCTCCCTGTGAACATGCATGATGGCAGAGGCATTGTGGCTGCAGCCCCGCAGACAAATGGGCTCTGTAGGCTTTGCTGTGTATATATATTTGAAAGGGAAGAAATATGAGAGAGAGAGAGAGAGAGAGAGAGAGAGAGAGAGAGAGAGAGAGAGAGAGGTTGAGAGATCTTCTATCCATTGATTAATTCCCTAAAGTGAGCTGGGCCATCTCAAGCTAGTAGCCAGGAACCCCAACCAGGTCCCCCATGTGGGTGGTTGGGGACCAAGTGCTAGGACTATATTTTGCTACTTTGCTAGGTGTATTAGCAGGGAGCTGAATTGGAAGCAGAGCAGCTGGGACTCAAACTAACACTCCCATGTGGGACACAGCTGTCACAAGCAGTGATTTTAAGTGCTGTGATGCTGAGGGGCCTTTGTAAATGGATCCTGCTGGGGAGAAGCAGGCATGTGAGAGAGGGTTTGCAGGCACTGGTCCCCCTTGGCTGGATGCAGAAGCATTCTGAACGTTATAACCAGACTCCCTCCGGACTGCAAGAAACAATTCTGGTGCTCTGAGCTGTGTTCCTGGACTCTGTTGCTTTCTTCTGTCTCGTTCTTCCTGTCATGCAGATGGTGTGATCATGGCAAGTTGTCCTTGAGAAGGTACTCTGGGCTGGGATTCCTGGGTGGCTTCACTTTGTTACCTTTCAATGAATTGCCTTCTTGCCTGGCCCCGGCTAGCCATGGAGCTTCCTGCAGAACCTTCACTCCCAGGGTGTGTGGACAGTAGTGGTAGCGGGACTTGAGGCACAGGTACTCTGAAGGGCTGAAGAAATGCGATGCTAGGTTCATGTGCGCATCCCCTTCATCCAGTGCTTCCTCACACCCAAATTCTCTGCCCCATAGTCCACCTGCCTTCCAGTGCCCGGGGCCCATGGTCTGCCTTCTATCTCATGGAGGCCTTGTAAATGTACAGACCATTTAGACTTTAAGACAGTGGGGCCACTTTTCATCTCAGGCCAGGCTGCTGCCTGGTTTTACGGGGTCATAAAAGTCCTGACAGGAGTCGTAAAAGCCTCCAATTGCACTGCAGAAACCCTTGGAGTATATTTTAAGGGCCCCTGAGTTTTCATTTTGCTGCTTTTATGGGGACTCATAAAAGCGGCGTGGAGCGAGCCCGCTGATTGGCTGCGCAGCACGGAGGTAGTTAAAATTACAGCTTTAGACAAATTGTTCCAGTCCCAATAAATCAGCGTCCAGCATGTGGCAGGGAGAAGGCTTCCAACTCTGCCGCATCCTCGTGGCTTCCCTTGTCCCATGGCATGGGCAAGGCTGTGGTGGGACCATCCTGGCAAGCCTGCCATCTTTCCCCAAGCTGCTCCTCACAAGGGCAATCCTGGCTGATCCAACAGCTGGTTTTCTACGTTTAAACAAACAGCTGGAGGCTTCTTTATCCAAGTGAAACCTAGGTGTTTTGCCCACATTGATCCATTTCTCAATCAAGCCACATTGGAGAGACACGATCTCAGACCACCTGTCAGCCTGGCTGGAGTTTGCCTCCTGAGTACAGCTGAGCTCTTCCCTGGAGACCTCCATCCAGTCCATGTTCCCATTCATTTCCCACTTTTTTCCTACTGTTTTGTTGGCATTGCCACCACACTTAATGATAAGCCCACCTCGGCATAACATGTTGAGTGGGGGTGCCATTCTCCAAATCCATTGGTCATTCCTGATGGTCAACCAGGTCATCATGGATGTTACCAGAGACTGCCTTGTTTTGTGTCTCGAGCTACTTCATCTTGTGCGTGATGTATGAAGCTTGTCATCATGGAACATTCTGAGACCCTGATTAGAGATGCAGACTTGGCGTTGTCTCGCTGTTGCAGCCTCAGAATCAGTTCCAATTGCACAACCTTACTAGTACCCTGAGACCCTCATCAGCCCCTCCAATGGTAGCATGGGAGGTCAGAAAAAAAGGGGCTAGCAACCTATCATTTTGTGCTCGTTTTCAGGAGGGGCTGGTACTGGTGGGAACAGGGAGGAGTCCCCACTCAGGCTCCCTCCTGAGAAATGCACTGTCCCTGTTTGTCTGGCTGCCTTTGTTCCCATGGCAACCACCTCTCTCCCCTGCTACTTGCACAGAGCACGTGCTTATGGGAATATCATTCTAAATAAATTGCTGCTTACTCCTCCCTTTCTGGAGACGGGCCAAGTTTATACCTCTGACAGCATGGAGTATCTCACTACTTTGGAAACTAAGTGCAGGATAGTAGCAGGACTGAGGGAAGGAGGGAGACAGGCTTGGGTAGAGGAGGAGGGGAAGCAAGCCACCCCTGTTACTTGTGGACTAAGAAGCCGCGTTATCCTGACAAATAACAAGATGCATGCGAGGAAAACACTAGCAGCACTAGT
The DNA here is from genome assembly GCF_030435755.1 of Ochotona princeps. Lineage (NCBI taxonomy): Eukaryota > Metazoa > Chordata > Mammalia > Lagomorpha > Ochotonidae > Ochotona > Ochotona princeps. The sequence goes on along the minus strand of NC_080835.1, from coordinate 107,633,692 downwards.
TCTCTTACAGTGGAGTCCCGGCTGGCAGATCCACCCTTCCAGGGCAGGGAGCGAAGGAGATGCAGGGTTTGCTGCACATTTGGAAGGACCAGATTCCTTCTTAATCACATGAACCAAGCACAAGGATTGTAAACTTCTTAAGAGGAACACACATCATATTTCTGTCTTGCTCTCGTTTTATGTAATTATGGTATCATCTGTGGCTGATCAAAGCATTCATTAAAGAGAAACTATCTCTCCTGTGCTTTTGTTACAGTTTGGAGAGATTTGACAGGCTTTACATGTCTCTGGCTGCATTTCCCTTCTTCCTTTTCATGGTTGATTTGGTTCTTCTTCCTTTCCCCCTCTCCTTTGTGCATGTTGGTGAGTTCTAACAAGACACCTTTCCCAACCACCCCCTTCCCATACACACCCCCTCCCCATACATACACCTGGTTTAATCAAAGAAAGCTTCAGGGAAAGCAGCTCTGGAAATTCTCTTTGGGAGTCAAGTGCAGGAGCCTTATGCTGACTTGAGGAAGCTGGCAGCCCACTTGGAAGTGAAATAGGCCCCTGCTGGGCACTCCCCACTGTGGATCCCTCCTTGAGTCCCGTGATTTTCTGGATGATTCTGGCTGCTCTTTAGAGCTTCCTGCTCTGCCCCAAGGACGTATTCCTAAAGAAAGACACCCTTTGCCAACCCCAGGGGGCGATTCTGTGGCAGCTAAGGACTCCCATATGAACTGCAAACCCTCGTCTTCCAGCGTCGCTATTGCAGCTCCGCCTTTCATCATGCTCACGAAATCCTTCCTGTGGACACTGCTTCAGTTTATTTACCATAAAGCTCCCCCCCTAGGGGATTGTTGCCACGCAAATGAATTACAGAAGATGTGACTTAAATGTGGAGAGCCTTCGGGGTAAATGTGTACAAGCACATTTTTCATATCTATGTTTCTCTGTATCCCATTGTGTGGCATAATTTTATCTCATCCTCCACTGAGCTGGTGCCAGGCTCCTTCACAAATTTATAAAGTCGGCTTGGGCCTTTCATCTCTATTTCATCATTCGTTCATTTATTCACTCATTCAACATACAAGTGCAGATTGTGTGCCGGGTACATGCTGGTGCCTGGAGGCATGCAGGTAAATAAGAAATAGTGTCTGTCCTCTCAGAATTCATAAACAAATAGGGCAGGAAAAATATTACCAATTACTTAAGAAACACTGGGGGAAATGCAATGACACACTAGGAGGAAGTAAGGAAATGACTTCGTAGGTGGTTTAGTTGACACCTGCAGCTCTCCCAAGAACAAGCAAAGGGCACTTAAGGTGGAGAAGGCAACGTAGGAGCTTCACAGAAATGCAGCCCTGTGTGGCACATTTGTGGCCTTGTTCATTCTCAGACACAGGATCACAGATGACTGAGGCCCTGAGAGGAAAGGGGGCTGAAAGGAAACCTGAGGATCAGGGTTTAAGTCATTTGTGTTTTCGGATACAACATGTGGATTTTGGATGACTCACGGAAACGAGCTACAACCTGTTTCCTTATCAGTGTGCAGCGTTGCAGTTCGTTCAGCTTAGCAAGTCCTTGCAGAGCACCTTTTGAGTGCAAACTAGTGTCACAGGTGTTGCAAGACTGTGTCTTATCACCAGCTTTCTAAGGATCAGAAATTGTGTGCTCAGTTAAGAAGCGAACATTTTAAATCCTGGACTTATGGTAGTATACCACACACAGACACACACAGACACACAGACACACACACACACACTCCAACGGCTTAAAGTGAGATGAGAAGACTGTGCAGGAAGAACGGCGGAGAGATGTGAAGGACAATTATGAATTTTCAAGGGTAATTCAAAAACTCATGAAGAATGGACTCGAGTTATTTTGGTGGCAATTTAAAACAAAACAAATTTAGGTGTATTTTTTCTTAAGAGGAATGCCCATGAATTTTTGAAAATTTGTTACTTATGCAGATTTTAAAAAATGTATTTGCATCAAAATAATCCTGTCTTTTAAAAAAATAATTATTTTATTTTTACTGGAAAGTCAAATATATAAAGAAGAGGAGAAACAGAGAGGAAGATCTTCTGTTTGATGATTGACTTCCAAGTAGCTGCAACAGCTGGAGCTGTGCTGATCTGAAGCCAGGAGCCAGGAAATTGCTCCAGGTCCCTTATGCGGCTGTAGGGTCCCAAGGCTTTGGGCCATCCTCGACTGCTTTCCCAGGCCACAAGCAGGGAGCTGGATGGGAAGTGGGGCTGCTGGGATTAGAACCAGCGCCCATATGGGATTGGGGCACATGCACGTTGAGGACTTTAGTCACTAGACTACCACATCAGGCCTAATCCCATCTTTTAATTCCCATTTTCCATGAACTTTTAAAAGTGCCATTGTATAGAAGAGATTGTTGGCATCAAGGAAAGCTGCAGAGAAGTGACGAGTTTAAACTTGACATGGAATGGTGGAGCTTGGGTTGTCAGAAAGATTTAGATGAAAGTGCAATGGAAAGAAAATCTAAAGCATAATTAAACACAGTGAATGAGTTGAAGTATTGATAGCCCTGGAAGTTGAGGCTTATTTGCTACAGATTGTCAGGGAGTCCTCACCTGTCTGTCTGTTGACTGTTTCCTGATTGGCAGCAATGGAGGGTTTTGGTCAGGCTTCTCTCATGGTTGTTTATGGCAGCCATCAGTGTTAATAACTTTTGAGTTATTTGAAATGTCATTGTGGTACAGTATCACTTCTTTGAATGGGAATTTGGGAATCAGAGCTTGTAGATAAGCACTAAATTGGGAGGGTATCAGCAGGAGAAATTTGGGTTGCAAAGGAGAAGAGAGGACCCTGATCCAAGACTAAACCAAAGGGAGGACAGCTGATGTTCCACAAATGGAGCACAGAAAAAAAAAAAAGAAGCAATACTTTTATTTTGATCACCGAGAGAGGAGGTTCTGTCCCTTGCTTCTACCATTCGCTCCAAAAGCAGATATTTTCTTTTGTCTTTTTTTTCCTTTTAATACCGATGTATTGCCGGAATTATTTCTCTCTCCAGAAATCCCATTCTTGCTTTTGGTGCCAGATTGTCTGGGTTGAATCCACAGTCAGCCACTTCTTAACTCTGCGAGCTAGATTAGTTATTTTAGTTTCCTGTGCTTGAGTGAGCTCATCTGGACGAATGGTGTCCCATTGTTGAGAATTGCATGAGGTTTCGCATGTACTTAGTGGTCCTTACCTTAGTACTGTTTGCTGTTACTAACAGAATACACTGTTCCTCTTGAGAAGGAAGGCAGAGTAAGCTTTTCAATTCAAAGTGCTTCTGTTGCCTAGTGTGTTAAAGTTCCTGAGCATAGACCAGCTCCTTGGCTTGGAAGAAGGGTTAAGGCATGAATAAATGGGGCTAGAGTAGGGGGCGAGAAAATGATTGGTTACTAATAATGTAGCCTGTCACCAGGGCATTGGTGATTGTATTTCATCACCAGTTTGCTTCTGTTTCCTATTTCACCCTAACTCTAACCCCATTTTGAGTCAGTTATTTATCTCTGCCACCGGCTCTCAGAGCATCTCAGAATTACCTGCAGAGCATGTTCAGTTAAGAATGAGTATGGATGCACCCCATCCCCAAAGTTTTTGAGTCCATGAATGTGGACTAGGGCCCCATTGTTCAAGTTGTTAACTAGTTAGTTAAGAGGGTTTCTCTCACACACGTTTACACACACACCCCTAAGAACTCCCATCTGTTATTTATTCCCTGAATGCTTACGAAAGCAGAGGTTGAAACCCAACTTTTGAGCCAGAACATGCTGTGTCCCAGAGTATGCTTTCCCAGGAAACTAGAATCCAGAGGGAGCCAGAACTCAAAGCTAGATGGACACCTTAACTCTTATATCTATTGTCTGTGTTTTTAACAAGTCCTCTGAGGAGAATTCCTGCATTCAGCTCTATTGACCATAAGAAGAAAAACCTTTCTCAGTGGGCCTGTCTCTGGATCAATACCACCTGCCATATTCAGTCCCACCACCTCCATCACTTCCTTGGACGCTCCATGGTGATACCCCTGGGCTGAGCTTCATGTGCGCTCCCTTACTTAAACAGGCATCTTGTGGTCCCTTTCCTTGTGTCCCTGGATGGGCCAGTACTCATCTCCTCATGTTGCAGCTCTGAGGTCTCCTTAGTCAGGTATTAGCATAACATATTAGCATGTGTAGGGAGCTATTATGTTTTGATTATTCTAGTCCCAGTCAGGCTAAAGAATGGCTTCAATCGAGATATAGAGAATTGAGGTTGTTTACACCAAGCGGAATTCCAGAGGAGGGAAGGGAAGAAAGGAAGAGAGAGATGTGTTTGTTGAGTCTGAGTGGTGGCAGAGGACAGTTTGATTACCACCTTGAGCTTGATGCTTCTGTTGGCTCTTTACAACAAGAAAGTGTGGGTGTGTGCATATTCAAAATGGAGCTACCATTTGGAAACGTCTTAAGATTCTCTTCTCACTTTTAATCACTTTAAGTTTGTCAGTTAATAAGTCAAACGCAGAGGGGAATTTGGGGCTGCTGTTCCTTCCTCTGTATAGATGCCTGCCACTCTGGCTTATCTTTCTCAGATCCTGTTCTCTGGGTCCACTGACTGTCTATAGCCACTGGCAGCACACATCCCTGAACTGCCTTCCCATCAACTTGGAAACCCAAGTCCCCTGACCAGCATTTCTCCTGACAGCTTAATGGAATCGTAGTATGCTTTGGTTCTGAAGAAGTTTTCAGCACACACACCCATTTGTACCCTCACACACTCAACGTGCCCACACAAGTGTGTGGTACTCCTAAAAGCTAGAATCTCCATGAGTCTGTGGAAGGATCAGAGTGATTCAGAGGTGTGTGAGGTTCAAGCTATCTAGGCTTTCAGGTGGCTGTGGATGCTAAGATGAAAAGGACTGCTCTCCCTTGGGCACTTTTAAATGATGACATTATTGGTACTTAGCTGAGCAGTGTGGGGAGATGTTTAAGGTCTGACCTGCAGACTGTTTTAATAGAATGTGTTAGAATGGGTGACGTGTGTAAGCCCACTTACAAAAGCTGTCATTTCTTCACCTAGCCAGTGGAATGCTGGGGATGGGTAGACTTGAGAATTCACTTGTGTCTCCTGTGAAAATGCTGTCGCTGGGACTGTAAAAGGGTGAGGTGGTGACACTGTGAAATGGTGGCAGTGGTATGCTGGTCAGTGGGTGGGCTCTGGTAAGCAAACAAAAAATACAGGTCCTCAGGCCCTGTGCCTGCAGATGCTCCAGCACTTCTAGACGATCCCAACAGTAGTCACATTTAGGCTGTTTGCATTTGGGTGGTGTCAGAAAGCTTGAGCTGCTGATCTTCTTTTAGATGATTATAAGCAACAGTAAAAGTTTAGGCAGTTTGCATTCTCTCTGTCTCTATCCAGTCCTCATTGTGCACAGGCCTCAGGCGATGGCTTCCTCTACCTCCCTGTTGTCAGCTCCCTACACAATGCTAGGTTGACGGTAGGAATACCATCAGCTGGTTCAGAATAGGGGATATAGGAGGAGTGTGGGCAGGGCTGTGCGTCTCCTGGAGTTGTTGCGTGTGTTAACCAAGTGAAGGTGTTCTGCAGCACTTCCGCTGTAAGGTGTGGGCCTACCCTCACTTTCACTTTCCCATTCTACAAGCCAGTGATGCTTGATCCTGTGACTTGGTTTGCATTTCCCTTTACCTCTCTACTTTCCTTTTGAAAGGGGAAAGGGGGAGGCATGCATTCCTTGCTTCTTTTGCTTCTCCGTAGGATCTGTGCACGCAGTGCATCACTGAGCATACCTTATCAGGTCACCTAGATTCGTAAACTACTCTTCTGATTCAAGCTCTTCCTGATTCCCTAAAGAGAAGGCTTCTTTGTCTTAGAACATTTTAGAACAACATTAAACTGGGTTGTGATGAAATCAAATAATAAACTAATTTTACGCACATCTGTGTATTTCAATTATTGGTCCTTTCTGCATGCCCCCATTAAAATGGATAAGTGAGATGTCTTTACGTTACTATCTTGTTAGAGCACAACCCCTTCCCTTCCCTGCACCTCATTAGGCATTCCCTTCCTTCTGAAGCCTCATCCCGTTTTGGCTAATGCATCTTGACAACGCTTTAATAAGAGTGCTTAGTGTTAGCATTCAAGGACATGTGGAATTGACAAAATTTACTTTCTGCTCTTTCTGTGGGTTGAAAATAAACCACTTGATCCAGGAAGACCTAAAACCTGCTTGTTTCAACCCAAAGCAGTGAGAGAACTTGAGGGGCAGATAGGGATGGCTATTGATTTAACAGAGATAGTTTGGTTTATTTGTGTTTCTTTCCTCTCTTCTGCATGGAAAAGTCACTTGCAGGAGGAAATATTTGGGAAGCCAAAGAAATCACCCAGCTAAAGGAACAAGATAATGTGAGAAGAAACCTTCCTTTCGAGCAAGAATATCACAGAACCAGGTTTCCGTACTGATTGGAACACCTGATTCGCATGCTTGAAGTCTGTGCTGGAGGAGGCTGTCCACAAGGCAGGTGTGAGCAAACATCTGTTTTGAATTCAGGACAGCTTTGCAGTCAGTTTCCTGGGGACACGGCCTAAGCTCTTGGTGTGATGAGAAGTACAAACAGAAATGTCTCCTTTACAAAGAACTACTGGAGATGTGGTCAGAGCTCCTGTGACAGCCGTGTTCTCTGATATCTGAATCTACTTGTACTGTGTGGCAGTGGAATCATCCTGGGCCTCGCTGTGGGCCTGTGGCTAACACGGGTACGACTCACCATGTATTTCTTGGTGTATAATTTGACTTTTTGGAAGCATTGTTCTAGTGAATGAATATCATTTTTGCACCATTGTGAAGTTGAAAAATACTAATTCAAACCTTCATAATTGGATAGTTATCTGTCATTCAACTGAGGCAAACTTGTGGATGCATATAAGACTGGCAACCAGTGACAGGGCACCACAGTGACAGGAGGAGGAGCCTGACTCCTGGATAATAGCACAGGCATGAGGGTTTTAGCCAGAGCTAAGCACTAAATACACAGATAGCAGTGGAAGGTCTGCAGGCAAGAATTTCTGATACCCTCTTTTGTTGCAGTTTGCTTTGCTTTCTTTATTCAAAGAATATATCCCGGGGGTGGGGGGTAGAAATCAAGTCATATGATAAATATATCCGAAACGCTTGCTGTTTCAGGAAGTCTACCGTGAATCCTTTTGTCAAGGAATAATAATACAACCAATTTGCATTTGCTTTGTAAATTTTGTTTCTTGCATGTGTCAGGCTTTATGAATTTGGGGCACATCACAATGAAAACATCAAGCTTAGAGTCTAGTGAGCTTAGATTTGATCTTAGGCAAGGCTGAAATACTGTAGTGGGAGCAGAGTGGGCGGGGGACACCTGAGTGGTGATTTGAAGGTCTAGATTGAGGATGGGAATTTGAGACCAATGGTGGGATTTGGATGTGGCTGATGGGTTCAAAGACCGAAAGGGATATCCAAGTGGAAATGTCTCCTTTTCAAGAAGACCTTGAAGTAACCAAGCTTGGATTTTAGCATACGACTTCATATAGCATCCGGAAGTTATAGAGGATTCACACAAGCCTTGTTAAGCTCAGGCCCTCCCAAAGCAAGGCCAGAATGCACAGCTGCATATGCTAAGTGTCAGTTATAGAGAGGGCCTAGGTTAGATTAGCCCAATTTAGCTGGCTCCATCGATGGGGTCATCCGTGGATTGAGCACAAAATGAATGAGAGATTCAGCTCTGTGTCACAAACGCAGTCACAGAAGCATCTGTTTGGGCAAAGTTTCATTGTTTCAGTTTAATGATGCTTGTTGTCATCCCTCTGAGCCTTAGTTTGCTATCCATGTTCTGAAGATTGGAATCTCTTCTTGCAGCACTGGTACAAGGATGAGGAGCCCACGAATGTCAAGTACCTGATGTTGTAAGAGACTGCACCTAGGCCTTGGGAAATGAAAACTATGAGTATTGTCGACTGCATGCTTCATTTTCCTTATCACCCTGTTTTCCCTAGTGCCCACTGGAGTCTGTGATGGCATCTTTATAGAAAGGATAAGCCACCGCATAGCTAACACCAGAAATGGAAAGCAGATGACAGGGCTGAGAGCTGAGGGGCCTCTCTGTGGTGCCCTGCATGTCCGTCTCAGGGTTACTCATGCCCCACACTGTCCCAGAAACTCTCTCCACTTCACAGAATCCTCATTGCTTACACAGATTAAACCCGTTTTCAGGAGCTCCGTGTTTTGTGCCATCTTTTCTGCTTTCCCACATTGGGTTCTCTGACCAACAGCTGGGTCCCACACAGGATTCTCTTTCAGCAGCTCAAAGGGTTCTTCCTTTTCTATACCTTGTTTCTCTCTTTCCATTTCTTTTCTTTCATTCCTTATGTTTTTCCTGTTATCTGGGCCCTAGGAAGTTCTTTTCCTTTTTTTTTTTTTATTAATTAAACGCAATGAAGGTAACAAAATGTTTTGTAACTGGAGAGAATTCACCAGCAGGACACCAAGGCAGAAATCCGCATCCTGAAAGAAAAGGCAGACAGCCACCAAATCAGCACAGTGGGATTGCATCCTCCACTTGCTCTGCATCCTGCTGACTTATCGCCCAGCCTCCCTCTGCCCATCAGCCTGGTGGCTTTACCTCTGGCAGAAGTCCCCTGTCTTTTGTTAGGAAAAAGGTACAATTGTAAGCTTGCTTTGATAAAGTGTTTTTACAAACACACAATGTGCTCTGCTGAAATATGCCTATGCCTGTGTTAATTCCTACCGCCTAGGGAAGTGTCCCAATTTTCCCTGACTTTCACTGCCCTACTGCTCATTGTGTACCTGACTGTCTTTAAACACAGGTACGGTTTAGGTTTGGAGCAGCAGTCTCATGAAATATCTGTGTGATGCACACGCATGTGCTGATGTGAGACAAGGCTGGGGTAACGAGAAAGCGTATAAGAAAGCATATAAGCAGGAGGGAAACAAAATCTCATTGCAGAAAGGTTGGAAGGGTTTCCATGCCCTGCCAGACCAATGTTGAGGCTGTGCTCTCTGCCTAGTTTGGGAACATTCTAGCTATCCAGAGAGTAGGGTCCAAGCTCTCATAATGTCTTTGAAGCCCTGGGTTCTGACTCATGCTTTCCTGGGCTCCACTGAGTACACCGCACTTGGACTATGACAATATGAGACTCCTTCCCAGGAAAGCTTGCTTTTATTAAACTCCTGCAGCAAATTGCCTCCCTGTTGCCCTCTTTCTTTATCATGAGACATGATGGGTTATTACATTTGTGATTAAAAAAATCTGTTTTGCCTTTTCAGTCTTGTTGGGAGGGGATTGTCATGGAGGAGAGAGAGTACTTTGGTATTTAAGGAACCCTCCTGCAGAAAGGGTTGACCCTTTTCTCTGAGTTCACTGCTGAGCTTGTGGCTCAGGCGGCAGTGAGAGATCACAGAGGTGACTATATATGCATCCTGCCAATTCTGCACAGCAGGACTGAAGTAAATGGGAGAGTTGTTCCCTGACGCCAGTGGCTAGACTGTGAGGTTCAATACAGATAATTCTGGAAATTTGAGGATATCCAAGTACTTATCTTCTCCGTGAGTGCTCACATAATGCCTAAGGACCCTTTTGCTTCCTGTTAGTTTTGTGGCAACTATCTATTTGGACTCAAGTATTTCAGATACCAGTTTTCACCCCATGAAGCCTCCAGAATAGTATCTGAAACTCTACTAATGTGTAAGGTAACTATGGTCCCCATTGCTCACTCTATTTCATCACCCATGTCAGTTATAGGGATGATGATGCAGACTAAGTGTCCGCTATCTTTGGAATTCCTAACTGTGTTTCGCATTTACAGAGTGATGAGTGACTTAGGTTGACTCCCAGTCTTGGACAAGACACTTGGATTCTTCTTTGTTTATGTGATATGATTAACAAGCTCCATTGACCTTAATGTAACAGGCAGTGCTGTGATCTCATACATAGATCTCACTTGTGCATTGTCCCCAACCCAGGATCATTTTCTGTGGCACTGAGTTCTATGTATGTATGTGTACTCAGGAGCTCCACTAAACATGGAGTAGGATTGATACCCTTCATAGCAGCTTCAAAATTTGCTCCCAAAGTAGAAAGGTACTTCAAAAATTGTGTGGAAATGGAATTAAAAGATAATCTTATTTTGATGTAAATTTTTTGAAACCCACACCTAGCTTTCAGACTACACCAAGACTCTTCACAGGCGTAGATTTAACTTTCTTTGCATCAAATAAACTTATCCTATGATTTCATTTTCTGTGAATTTTGAGGAGTACTGTCCTATGTTGATGGTGAACTGAATAAGATTAACCCTAGTATAAGCTGCTACTATGAGTTTTAATAAAATAATAGAGTTCCTTGACGACAGATTGTTGTGCCATTTCTAACATTTAATTTGAAGTATAGATGAATGAATTTTAGTCAATGAAATTCTGCAAGGTTGCCTGAATGCCACAAGACTCCGGAATCACAGACATCCATACACATTAAGAAAGGCAAAGCAGTTGATGACACAGGGGCCAGCTAAGTCAGTGCCCATGCTGAACTAGTCGAGTGCTTCCTAAACATTATCCTGTGATTTCCTCAGCATGAGTCTTTATATAACACATCTTCTTTTCTTCTCAAAAGAGAAAAGCATCTGTATTTATGATTTACATTCTTATTGCCTCCTGTTTCTGACATTTAAAAGCCTTATCCCAATTAATCCTCATAACAATTCTGTTGCTAGGCATAATACACACACACATATATATATTATTTTTATTTTTCATGATACAATTCCATAGGCACAAGATTTCCCCTTCCACCTTCATAATTCCCCCTCCCCCCACTCTTTTCTACTATATTATTATAATCGTATACTACACTCACAAGTGCATCCTTCTACTGTTTAAGTACCTTATGGCACTGTAGACAATGATAGAATGTCCAGCATCCTATTGTCAAGATATATTTAAAAGTTTCATTGGGAGTCCTGCTTTCACTCAAGAGTAGAGATGCATACTGCAATGTATCTTCACTTCTCAATGTTCCAGTCTCCATTATGTATTTCGTGCATGAGAGTATGTGTATATTGCATGTTTATCTATCTATCTATCTATCTGTCTTTTTATGTATAAAGGTTGCCTTACGTCAGAGAGAACATATACTATTTGTCCTTTTGGGATTGGCTTATTTCAGTGAGTATAATGGTCTGTAGTTGAGACAATTTGGTGGCAAATGGTAGAATTTCATTCTTTTTAATGGCTCCGTAGTATTCCATGGAGTAGATGTACCATGGTTTCTTTGTCCATTCCTTTTTCAATGGACCTCTGGGTTGTTTTCATGTCTTCACTATTGTAGATTGTAGCACTGCAAATATAGGATTACAAGTCACTTTCTCATTTGCAGATTTCACTTCCTTTGGTTATAGTCTCAGGAGTGGGATAGCTGGGTCTTCTTTTTTTAAAGAAAATATTTTATTTGTATTGAAAAGGCAGATATACAGAGAGAAGGAAAGACAGAAAGGAAGATCTTCCATCTGTTGATTCAATTCCTAAGCAACTGCAGTGGCTGGTGCTGCGCCGATCCAAAGCCAGAAGCCAAGAACTTCTTACTGGTCTCCCATGTGGGTGCACGGTCCCAAGGCTTTGGGCTGTCCTAGACTGCTTTCCCAGGCCACAAGCAGGGGGCTAGCTGGGAAGCAGGACTGCTGGTATTACAGCTGGCGTCCATATGAAACCATGGTGTGTACAAGGTGAGGACTTAGCTGCTAGGCTGCTGTGCTGGGCCCTGCTGGATCTTACAGTAGATCAATTTTCAGTTGCCTTAGTACTTTCCATACTGACTTCTATAGTGGTTATTCTGCCTACACATCGGATGGAAGATCTTCCTCTCTGTCTCTCCTTCTCTCTGTATATTCGGCTTTCCAATAATAATAAATCTTTAAAAAAAATAAAAATAATAATAAAGTTCAGCCATCCCTTCTAGTTTTTTAAAAAAAAGAAAGAAATCCAGATGCAAAGAGTAAATTATCCAAGATTACACAACTAGCTTGTGGTAAAGGTTATTCCAGTACAGGCCCAGTGATTTCAGACTTCATATTCTCTGCAATGTTTCTCATATGGCCCCATGTTTTCTTACGGTTTTGTCCGTGTGCATGCTCATCTCTGAAGATGCAATGCCCTTTCCCGGTTCCATGTCTCTGTGAGTAAATTTTCTCATTTCCTCTCTTCCCCCCATTTGGTATCAGTTTATACACAATGATTGTTTTTCTGGAAAAAAAAAGATTATTTGGCAGAGAGAGAGAGAGAGAGAGAGAGAGAGAGAGAGAGAGAGAGAGGTGAGAGGGGGAGAGAGATCGTGTTTACATCTTTTGGTTCGCTCTCAGACAGCTGTATTGACCAGGGCTGGGCCAAGCTGAAGTCAGGAGCCATGGCCTTTATCCAGGTTTCCCATGTGGATCACAGGAGCCCATTCACTTGGGGAATCTGCTGCTTCTTTTCTCAGACCCTTGGCAGGCAGCTTTGGAGGTGGATGAGGCGGGACAAAGCTGACATCCATGTGGGAAGCCAGCATCTCAGGAGATGGCTGAAACTACTATGCCACAACATCTGCTCCAATTACCGCTTTCTTACAAATCCTCACAGTGCCTTAGATTTTATAACAAACTCCTTAATGCAATTAATGAGTTTCATCCTCATAATGTAGCTATGTGGATATGCACCAGCTTCATCTTCTTCCCATATAGGCAGGAAATGCCTTGAGGGTGGAATTTCTGCCCTTTGATTAATTTTGTATTCAAGAATGACTGGAAGAGTAACCGCATATTGTACAATGTTAAATACCTATGCGGAAGATGAGGTCAGGGGAAAAGGAAAGGAGAGGAGGAAAATGGAAGAAGGGGAAGGACTAAAGAATAAAAGACAATATATAATTAAGGGCTGAATTGTGTGGTTCTGACTAATTATAAAGCCTTTTAAAATAAATGCAATTTTATTACTTTCAAGAACATAAAGTTAAGTTAATTAATGGCTAACAAAATGTTGTCAAGTAGCTGTCTCGTCATTCCCACTGTAATTAATCAATGCTTTTTTGCATGAATGCAAAAGTGGACTTAAACCCTGCCCATCTCCAGATTATTGAGAATTTCAATTTAACAGTCTAAAATAAGGGTTCTTTTTCTTAAACTAGGGCTTGGCAAGTCCAAATGTGTAAGCATACATTGATAAATAAGGAATAAAGAATTTCTAAATGTTCTTTCTTGTTTTTGAGTGTTAAAAAGGGCCAAAGGGCCTCCATACTTGTAAAAACACATGTGCAGTCTCATTGGCCAGTACACACATACACACACACACACACACACACACACCACTTTTGCTTAGAGATGTCACTCTTTCTTTATTCCCTTTACTTTAAAATTAGTGATTTTTTATTTTATATGTTTTAAAATGATGATCTAAAATGGTGATTTATGCCAACACGATGGCTCAACTGACTAAACCGCTGCCTGTGAGCACCGGCATGCCATAAGGGTGCAGGTTGTGTTCAAGTTGCCGCACTTCTAATCCACCTCCTTGCTTATGGCCGGGAAAAGCAGTGGAAGATGGCCCAAAGCCATGGAACCCTGCATGCATGTGGAAGACCTGAAAGAAGCTCCTGGCTCCTGGCTTCAGATCAGCTCAGCTCTGGCCATTGTGGCCTTTTGGGGAGTGAATAAATGGAAGATTTTTCTCTCTCTGTCTCTGCCTTTCTTATATAAACGAACAAACAAATGAATGAATAACTAAATAAATGAGATGGTGCTTTAATGTTCCATAAAAATGCTAGAATGGAGCCAGCATTGTAAAGCGGCAGGTTAGGCCACTGCCTGGAATGCTGCATCCCGTGCAGAGACCCTTTCAAGTCCTGGCTACTCCATATCCCTCCATTAACTCCCTTTTAGTGTATCTGAATGGGCAGCAGAGGCTGGGCCAAGACCTTGGGCTTCTGAACCCATGTGGATGACCCAGATGAAGCTACAGACTTCAGGCTTTGGCTGGCACAGTGCTGGTTTGCTGCCTATGGGGGTAGGCAGGTAAATGAAACATCTCTTATTTTTCTCCTCTCTTTTCCAAATGAATACACACACACACATATATACCTATATATGTGTGAGTATATATACACACATATATGTATAAAAGCTGGAACAATATAGTGATAGCAATGATGCAACTGAAGGCAGAAGAGAAAGAAAGATGCGGACGGAATCATGAGTCGAGAATGGTAGGGTATGACTTCTCAGCCAGCTAGTCTGGGAACTCATCCACTCTGGGGATCAGAATAGCTTCTAGGTTTCTTGCTTAGATGTCTAATTGGGAAAAATCGACGAATACAAAAGGATGAAGATATTTGTGAGGAGGAATATGGGGTCTCATGTTTGGCTTTTCTGTGTGTGCGTGTTTCTGAGTGATTTACTGATTTACTCAGAGAGCAACTGACAGCTAAATATGAAACTCAGAAGTGTCCGTGCAGATAAACAATTTCAGAGTCATTGGCAGATGTAGTGAACAAAGCTTTTCATGTAAGAGGGGGCATTTACTGAATGGTAATGGAGACCAGCTCAATGATTTACAGGTGAAAATCAGAGGTTGTGTAAGACATGGTTTGGAGAAGCAATATCCAGGGACATCAGAGAAGCATTTGAAGAAAGTGGTGCCAAATAAATTGAAAGGAGTAGTGTTTAAGAAGAAATTTATTAAATAAAAACTTACGATGTCTAGGATTGTGGTGAAGGAAGCTTGGAGCCTGGCTGGAAACAGTGATGCAATGGGAAGTGAGAAAGGAGTAATATCTGTCACAGAGTATTTTTTAAAGCAACATAGCAACAGGAGCCACCACTAATCACACTCATGTTGCATAGTAGAAGTGCGGTTTGAGCCCCAATGTCCTATAGCATAGAACCTATTGAAATCCTGATTGCTCTACTTCCTATCCAGCGCCCTGCTAATGTGCCTGGGAAGGTAGTAGATAATTATCCAAGTAGTAGGGAAACCAGAATGGAGCTCTTGGCTTCTGGTTTTGGCTGGATCCAGACCTGTGTGTTGTGGTCATCTGGAGTAAATAAGCAGATAAAAGATATTCTCTGTTTCCCTCATCTGTGTGTTTCAAATGAATTAATAAATCTGGTAGGAAGGAAGGAAAAATGGTGGGGGGGGAGAGGGAAGATGAGAGAGAAATAAAGGAAAATAAATTAAAAACTAAAGTCGACAATAAGAAGTAGGTCGTAGCGAACTTGAGAGAATAGAGACATTTGGAATCAATAGGATCTAAGATCAGTCTTGAACAGGAATGGCACCATCCATACTACTGAGGGAACACCTGGGGGTACTGGCCTCAAGGAAGATCTGATAGACAACAATTCCTTAGTTTGTTTTAATTTGTATTTATTTGAAAAGTAAACAAAGAGTAGGGAGGTAGTTCTTCCATTTGCCAGTTCATGGTCTGAATGCCTGCGATGGCCAGGGCTCGGACTGGCTTAAGGCAGGAGACAGGGACTCCACCTGCCTCTCCCACATGGTTGGCAGTGACAGCAGCACTTGAGCGCCATCTTCTGCCTCCCAGGGTGCACAACACAGCGTACTGGACAGGAAGCAGAGGCAGAAAGTATTCCCAGACACTCATATGTGGGATGCACTTGTCACATGTATTGACTTTATTCGCCATGCTACAGAGCCTCATCCTTAGTTTTGTAAAAAACAAACATTTACTGAGTTATCAAACTATGATCACTCTCCAGTTGTGGAATATTTCCACCACTCCCAAAAGTTCCCTGATGCTTATTTGTATTTAATATCCATTTATAAGTGGAACATTAGACAAGCACTGATTTATTTTGACTCTACATGTTGGGAGATGGTAACCAAGCGATATATAGTTTTGCAGCTGGCTATTTGTTAATGTTTGACATTCAGTCATGGGATGAACCATTGCCTTTTACTATGCAGTAGTATCCCACTGTTAGATATAGTACATTTCATTCTTTCATTCACGAGTTCCTATTTGTTTTCATAGTTTTCACGTGCTGCTATAAATATTCACCTGCATGTCTTTGTGGAAATGTTTGTTTTCTTTTTTCATGTGAAGATTGTTGAGATTGGGATGGTTTAGGTGTAGGTTATGCTTAGTTTTATCTGTGATGGTACTTCCCGATTGTTTTTCCAAATATTTTATCTCTACCAGTAGTATGATGGTTCTGTGACTCCTCCCCAGCCTCTCCAAAACTTGCTATAATCTTTTTTATTATTATTACTTGTACCCATCCTAATAAATGTGTAACATTACTGCCTCTTGGCTTTCATGCACTTTTTCTCGGAAACTAATCATGTTGAGTGATTTGCAATATGCTGACCACACATCCTCTCATTTGTGGTACATATTGAAAGCGTTTCCTAATTTCTTTGAATATTTCAAAATTCTTTTTGTTTCTTTAATGAGACTTTTTGAATCATAAAGCTCTTTAATTTTGATGATGTTCAATTTACTATTTTTTTTCTTTTAAATGTCATTCTTCTGCTGTTATAATTAAAACTTTTGCTACATCAAATATCATGAATATAGTTTTTCCCCTGGACGTATCCTAGTGTTAAGTCTTGTATTTGTATCTATACTCTATTTTTGAGTTGGTTTTTTTGTTTGATAGGAGCAGTTGTTCTCCATTCATTCTTATTCATGTTGGGTGCTCACCTGTTCTAGCTCTCGGCATTAAAATGTCTTTTCCCTCATTGAATTGTCTTACATTTTTTTTCAAAGTTCAATCGTCCATAAATGAGATTTAGATCTCTTCATTCGTCATCTGATGCTGTGAATGGGATTTGCTTCAGGAATCTTGATTATACTTCATTAATCTAAAGGCCTGTCTTTATACCGACACCACAATTTTTTTTAAGATTTACTTATTTTTATTGGAAAGGCAGATCAGATTTATGGAGAGAAGGCAGGACAGAGAACAAGATAACCCATCGTCTGGTTCACTCCCCAAATGGTCTCAATGGCAGGAACTGAACCAGCTCTTAAACCAGGAGCCAGGAGTGTCTTCTCTACTGGTTTCCCAGACCACACAGAGGAAGCAGGATTGGAAGTGGAGCAGCTGGGATGATTCAGCATCCATATAGGATCCCTGCTGCAAAGTCAGGATTTAGCCGTTGAGCCATCACGCTGGGCTCTACAGTCAGGTTTCATATAATGATCTGCTTCCTGCAACATTGATGAACTGTTCTCAACTTTGTGTGCACTACAATGTCTGTCTCCATGACTGTTTTCTCTTAAGAATACAGCTTTGGGGCCCCGTGCTGTGGCCTAGCGGCTAAAGTCCTCGATTTGAACATGCTGGGATCCCATATGGGTGCCGGTTCTAATCCTGGCAGCTCCGATTCCCATCCAGCACCCTGGGAAAGCAGTCTAGGGCAGCCCAAAGCCTTGGGACCCTGCACCCATATAGGATACCTGGAGGAAATTCCTGGCTCCTGACTTCGGATCAGCGCAGCTCTGGCCGTTGCGGTCACTTGGGAAGTGACTCATCGGACAGAAGATCTTCCTCTCTGTATATCTGACTTTACTATAAAAATTAAATAAATCTTAGAAAAATACAGCTTTTTTCTATCCTTTCAATAAAAGTGTCATTTTCCTTCAGTTTTTTCCTTTGTGTCTTCTTCTTCCATCTTCATCATGCTGACTGAAATCCCTAATACAGTGTTGAACGCAGGTGTCAAAAGCAGGCACACCTGCCTCTTTTCCTTACTTTGCAGAGCAACACTTGAGTCTTTCATTGTTACTGTGCGGTGTTGGCTATGGCTGTTTCTTGCGTGGCCTCCACCAGCTCTCGCCTGTAGCCTGCTAGCTTTCCTGGTTGAGAGATGTAGCATCTCATCTTTTTTTTCCTTTTTTCACCTACTGAGATGACCATCTAGCTTTTTTCCTTAGTTATGTCTTATCATTTTCACATAGAAAATCAAGTTTAATTCTGAATTGTTCTATCCAGTGTTGGTATTTAATCCTCTTTGTAGATCACTGGATTCATTTTGCTAATAATTTATTAATTATTATTGCATTTGTGTTCATGAGTGACATTAGGTATGTAGCTTTTTTATCCTTTTTATTGTGTGACTATCAAGTATATTCATAAAATACAAAATATTTATTCCTCTTTATTTTGAAAAATTGTGAAGGGCAGTTTTTTTTTATGATTTATTTGTTTCTATTGGAAAAGTAGATCTACATAGAGAAGGAGAGACAGAGAAGAAGGTCCTCCATCTGCTGATTCACTCCCTTAGTGGCCATGATGGCCAGAGCTGAGCCGATCCAAAACCAGGAGCCAGGAGTTTATTCTATGTCAATTACATGGGTACAGGGTAACAAGGCTTTGACCCATCCTCTGTTTCTTTCCCAGACTACAAGCAGGGACCTGGATGGGAATTGGAGCAGCCAGGGCATGTATGGGTGCCCACATGGGATCCTGGTGCATGCAAGGCAAGGACTTTAGCCATTAGTCATCACCTCATGGCCAGTGAAACAGCATTTTTTCTTTAAAATATTTAATAGATTTTCCCTTTAAAGGCTTTAAATTACTAATTCCATGCATTATGTGATTTTGTTCAGATTTGTTTCTTCTTCTTAAGTTGTTGTAGTAATTCCTTCAATGAATTTGATCACTCCATCTAAAATTGTCTAATTAGTTGACATAAAGTTGCTGTTACTTCCTTAATATACTTATTTTTGCATATGTGTTGACCTGTAATTTTATTAAACAATTTTCATACAGCTTCATTATTTTTTCTTTTGGTTAATTTAACCAAATTTCTGCCAATTTTGTTGCTACTTCAAAGACACAATTATTTTAAAATATATTTATTTTTATGAGGAGAACCAATTTCTGACATTTTATAGGGATAGTCCTAAGAAGATGGCCATAATGTTACCCCCTGGGGGTCCCCAAGTCCCTCTCCATCCATTCTTTCTTTTCTCAAATCAATCAATCATTCAGTGACTTTATCTAATGTTTCTCTCAATATATTACAGTGTTTTATCCTATAAACACTCTATTTGTGTTTCATTATGATTTAGTTGATATTCTTTAGTCATACATGTAAGTTAATCATTTAGTAATACATAGTTTATCTGTGAATATCTTTGTTTTCCTTTCATTATTGAAGGAGATTTCTACTGGACACTTTTTTTTTGTCTTTTAGTACTTTGAGTATGTCTTCCAATTGCCTCAGCTTCCATTGTTTTAGGTGAAAATCCAGCCACTAACCATATCATCGACCCCTTCTGTGTTTTTTCTAGCGTCAAGGTTTTGTTTCATTTTTGGTCTTAGAAGTTTGATTATGATATATGTCTGAGTGCTTATCTGTTTGTAGTTCTTGTTTTTTCGACTTGTAGAACTTTGTAAATATGTAAATTGATGTTTTTCATCCAATTTGAAAAGTTTTCACTATTGTTTTCTTGAATGCATTTACTTCCTTGTTTATCTCTCCTTTTATTAGAGCATCTTTATTACATGAGGGTACTTCAGAAAGTTCATGGACAGTGCGATTAAATGATGTTTATTTTTGCTGCAAAAACTGTTTGGATTTATCCTGTACCTTTCCAGGAACTTTTTTCATGTGTGTATTTATGCTTTGAGGATCTGTTCACTTTTACTTTTATCCTCCTTTCCCCACTTTTTTTTTAGGTTGAGTTATTTCAATGGATCAGTTTCTATGTTTACAAGTATCTTCTTATGCCTTCTTAAATCTGGCTTTGAGCGCTCTAGTGAAGTTTTCCTTTATTTATTGAACTCTACAGCTCCAGAATTTGTATTTGGTTTCTTTGTGTAATTTCTGTTTCCTTGTTGCAAATATCAAGGATTTTTGACTTTACTATCACTGGACATTCCTTCTACTTTAAAACATGAATTCTCTCTGTGCTTTAAATATATTTGCGAGAAGTGCCTTGACTTTTTTCTCCTGCCAAATCCAACATTTGGACAGTTGGCGAGTTTCTGTTGCTTATCTTGTGAGTGTGGATTTAATCTCCTGTGTCTACGCTCATCTCATAATGTTGATATTTGGACATCTCACATAACACATTATACGGAATCTGCCTCCTGATTCCTAGAGGTTGTGTTTTAGTATTTTTGTGTGTCTCCTTGTTTAGTATACTGCCTTGGCTAATCTGTGAAATCCCCATGGAGCACTGCTCAATTAATAACTCTTCAGATTGGTTAACTTATTTGTTTTGTGTGTTTGTTTTATCTTCTTGCTTTACTTTCTAAGCCTATAGTTTGCCTTTCTTTTGGTGTAGTTTTCAGCCAAGGAATCAGCAGAAGTTGTGATTGAACATGTGTGACAGCTATCCTTCTTTTAAAGGAGTTGCATGTAGATGAGAGAAGCATGAGATTTCTGGTCGTTTTCCAACCTTCTTTCTTTTTTAAAAAATAATATATATATATATCCTTTGTTAATTATATTGCATTACGTGACACAGTTTCATAGGCTCTGGGGATCCCCCAAATTCTCCTCCATGGTGGATTCCTCCACCTTGTTGCTGTATTACATTTCAAATTCAGTCAAGATTCTTTCATTGCAAGAGTATACCCAGCACAGAGTCCAGCATCTTACTGTCCAGGTAAATTCAACAGTTTCTTATTGACTTTCTGCTCAGGCCCTTTATGCCTGTCCCTCTCATGTTTGCAGCATCAGAGTTGCCTTCCAGCAGCTGGATGAAACCCTCCTCGTGCTGTTCTGTAGATGCATGGTTTCTGCTCCATCAGCTGTGATCATCACTGGGCCGCCCCTCCAGCCTTTGAGCATAGCACAACATTCTAAATAGAGACAGAAATGCTTCTGGCCCCAGGGTCTGGGAAAGTTCCCACGTTGGCTGCTCTGGAGGTGGGCTAACATCATAGGGACTCACAGTTTATATACGCCTTGCACAGATGATTCATAATGCCCTTGCTCGATTATCATGCCACTGGCTCTCTGAATAGGTAAAATTTTTGTCCCATATGTCCCTGCAAAAGACACTGTCCCAGTTTGCTGGCTGCTATGAGCTTACCAAAGAGACGTCCAACATTTAGCTTCCAAGTTCCTCTGGAAAGTCAAATGGAAACTTATATTTATTGAGAAGACTAATGTTAAATGAAGCCCCTATTCATGTACCTCTTGTATTCACTGTGCAAACGCAGGGCACACATACTATTGCCAGCTTTTGCCAGAAGTTGTCTAGTAGGCTGGATGCCTGTTCTCTGTGTGGAGTAAGGAACAGCAGGAGGAGCCTAAGAAAATGTGCATTGCGGTCCTTTAAGATTTGAAAGCTGCAATTCAAGGGCTGTTAAGACCTTCAGCTGGTGATAATTGGATTTGTAAGACAGTGCACCATGTGATAAAAACCCTCCTGTTGGATGGGATCCCAGTTTTCTTCATTCTTTCCTATTAATGTGATAAATGTCGCTGTCTCAGCTGATTGGACCATGTTGGATAATCAGATTGGAATCAAGTTTGAGTTCCTCAGGCTGCCTCCATGCGAAGCTCATGGGAAGACCTTAAAAGTACTGTCGAGAGTAAGGAGCGGGGAGGGTCTGGGTTTAGAGGGAGAACATCATTTTTCTTAGTGCACTAATATGCTACCTCTGCTTGCTATTTCCCGAGGGAACCCCTGGGGAATTACTGCCAGTGTGGCTGGGGACGAGCCATGGTGGAGGCTGGGCAGAAGGCACCAGTGTCTCTGCATGTGGGTGTTAGGCTGGAACAGTGTTGGAAAACTCAACCCCTCTTAATTAAAGCTGATGGCAGACACACACAAGGAATATGGCACTACAGCTGGAAAGCGTAAGTAGAATTTGAAGCTGAACAGCTGTGAAATTGGGCCCTCTGGTTATGGCTGGGCCTGAGAGGACGGAAATCCTGGCAGAGGTGTCCCCTCTGGCTCAAGGACTGTCTGGGCAGCTAGAGTAGCTTACTCCCTGGATCATTTGGTGTGCAGTTCACTTAACCTAATAACTACCTACCCTAGGGTCTTTAGATTCCTGGGGAAAGTTCCTACCAGGAGCACTTTGCTGTCCTCTAGGCTGATCGCAGCGGCAGTATGGTAAGTGCTGGGGTTAAAGGGCAGACATATAGGGAAGGCAGGAGCTAGATTTTTCTTTTTAACAAAATGTTTTACTTGCAGTGGGCATTTGGTCTAGTGGTTAAGACCATCTTAGAGTGTCTAGATTCGAATCCTGGCTCTGTTCCGACTGTAGCTTTGTGTGTTGCCTGGGAGGCAGCAGGTGATAGCCCAAGTGCTTGAGTCCTTGCCAGGAACATGAGAGCTCTGGATTAAAGTTCGATGGCCTTGTTTTGATCTGGTATAGCTCCAGGGCTTGTGGGAATCTGGAGAGAGAAGGAATGGGAGGAAGATTTTCTTTCTCTCTCTTTCTCCTCTCTCTTTCTCTTTGACTCTGACTCTCAAATGAACAAAACTGAATAATTGGTGCGTTTTTTCCAAAGGCCTTCAGGTTGTATGGTCCCTTGATCACTTTCTGCCATTTTGTTCCTGATCATTCAGTTTTGAACAGCTTAAGTGGGTCACACAAAGGGCTGTCTCCCTCTCCTTTTAAGTTTCTGCCTCCAGGGTATTGTGATGTAGCATGCCTACAGTTAGGCTGGGATGGATATTTCTAGGGTTTCCCTGAAAGATGGTTTCTGAGAGAGTCCTACTGTTGATCTCCCAGGCATGTGGCTGGGGGTCGTTCTGACTTGGTTGTCAATTTAGTTGATCCTCCAAAAGACTAGGGACACATGCACACATCACAGCATCCTCTGAGAGTCATGCATACCAGGATGGGCTGGAATAAGTAAGCCCTCAGAGTCTCAGAGGTTTAATGCAACAAAGTGAGCTGTTTAACTCCCTTCCTTGCCTACAATGGGCAGTCAGTACACTGAATGTTGTTCAGCTAATTTGTATCTCCTGGTTGGAGTCCCTTTTGTTGTGTGCGCCACCTGCTTGGAGTCATGGCTTCAGTAATGGGTGAAGAAGAAAGGCTTGGAAGCTGAGCGGAGGGATGGCCAGAAAGATCAAGCAGGGAGTGTTTGTTTTTCCCATATGCAGTTGTACTGTGGATATCCACATGCTGTAGCCTCACCATAAGGCCAAGGGCAGCAGTGGGGTCTTCTGTGTGTTTGGAATTTTCTGAGGGCACATTGACAGGCACTTAGATCCCTGCCACCCATGTGGGAGACCTCAATGAGGTTCTGGGCTTCTGGCTGCCAGCTGGCCAAGAGGTATTTATTGTGCCAATTGGGATCTAAACCAGCCAACAGAAGATCTCTGTGTAGTACACACACACACACACACATACACACACATACACACACACCTTTGGTTTTCAAATAAGCAAGATAAACCTTTAAAATGCTGATGACAGCACAGCATTTAACATTCATCTTGTACTGCTTGCATTCGGTTTGGGGGTCCTGGTTCTACTTCCCCTGCCACCATTCTGCTAATCTGTACCCAGAGAAGCAGAAGAAAATGGCTCAAATGATTGAGTCCCTACTACCCATATGAAAGATTTGTACTGTGTTCCTGGCTCCTGTCTTAAGCATGACCCAAGCTTGGCTATTTATGGCATTTGAGTGAACCAATAGGCTAAAGATCTTTCTTCATCTCTGTGTATGTTCCAAGCAAGTTAAAAGATATCATTAAAGTCACTGAAAGTAAGACAAAGAAGTACTGATAGCTGCAACAACAGCTGAGGGGTTCTGAATGAATTTGCCAGGCTGATAAAGCCTCAGTCAAAGATGAAAACCATTGCCCTAGGATGCTTTGTGAGAACCATCTTTCACCTGGGATGTTCTCCATGAAAATATACTTCATGTGGCCCCACTGGCACTTCCTACTATCCAAGACCATGCTAGTAATGGGATTTTCACGTTCTAAGCACTTACTTTCCTGCTCAGTTGGAAGTAGCCACCAGGCTTGCATGGAGTGCACACAAAGTAGAGATTTAGGAACTCGGAAGTGACATCTGGATTCTGTCACTTGCTTGCCACATGTCCTTGGGCAGGCCAATTAATTTCTCTGAGTCTTGTGGCTGTAGAGTGGGAGCCATAGCACTTGCCCACAGATGCTGCCAGCTTTATCTAATTAATGAGCAGAGAGTGTTTGGGAAAATACAAAGTACTGTACAAACGCTAATCATCATGATGAATACAGTGCATTTTGCAGATACAAAAGTGCTATGTATATGATCATAATTATTATAATTATGGCTAATATCAATAATATTGCCACTTCTAACACACTTCCCTTGCAGAGGGAGCTTGGTCTGTCCTTTGGGCGAATATCTTATCCCATGGTATCAAGTAGTCTGCACAAGCAGGTGATAAGTGCCCACCTCCTGGAAAGCGTCGTTCATGAGCAGTGCACACAGGCAAACCGTCCTGGGACCCACTAGGGCAGGCACCTCTAACTCTTGGCTTGCTACCAGATCTTGTTTTTGAAGCTCTTTAGCTTAAGGAAGGGCTCAGGAGAGTGGTCCTCTTTCCTGTTCCATGTTTTTGTCAGAGGCATTTTTTTTTCTTCTGCTAGTCTTTTACCCACACAGCCTGTCATCTGCTTTCGTATGACTCTGAACGTGCTGAAGAGAACACTGGGCTGTATTGGCAAGGATCACTGGCTTCCAGTGCTGACAAGTCATTGGTATCATCAGCAGTTGACGTTGAGAATAAGACAATTATTTTTGCTGAGGTTTCGCTTTGTTAAGTTTTAAGCTGGGTTTTGATGGGGGAAGGGGATGTTAGAAAAGCCAGTTGTTTCTTTGTATTTCTTATTGAGGCTGGTGAGGTGTATTCGGACAAAGCAGGCAGCAACAGGGTAAGTAGATGATTTTATGATGTCGTCAGCAATTAAAGGGCTGTTATGCCTCTGTCCTCACCCATTCTGAGTCCCACATCCTGGTCATCAGATGTGGACTGCTGAATTATTAAAGCCTTGTCTACATTCCCATGTCCTGATTTATTTATAGAAAATAGGGGATACAAGCTACCAAAGAAATCCATCCTGAGAATTATTCCCAATTTAGCTCAAAGCTTTGGGAAGGTAAGATGGAATCGCCTTGCTGCAGACCCCCTGCCCACCCTGCAGCTATTGTCAGCTTCCCAAAGCCCTGATTACTTTCTTCTCTGTCTCCTTACTGAGGCCACACATGAGAGCTGAAATGTCAAGTTCCTTTGCTTTGGGCTGGAACTACATCAACTTGATGGATTAGTGCTAAGCGTCTGAAGCTCTGATGAATAGAGATGTCGCTAATAAATAAAAATGTGAAAACAAAACAGTTACCAGTCTGTGTGGATCAGGGAATCTGACCTATGTAATTCTGCATCTCTCTGAAGATTTTAACACTTCCTTCAAAGCAGGTCTACTGGCAACAAATTATCACAATGTTTGATTGCCTAAGAAAGCCTTCACTTTGCTTTCACTATTTTTTTTTAATTTCTTTGAGAGAGAGAGAGGGAGGGAATGAGAGATAGAAAGAGAGAGAGGAGAACACTTCCATCCATAGATTTACTCCCTAAATGATGGCAAAGGCCCACTTTTGGCATTAAAGCCAGAAACCTGGAGCCCAATTCAGTTTTCCCATGAGGGTGGCGAGAGTCCAAAGGCTTGCGCTGTCACTGGCTGCTCTCAAGCAGGAGTCTGGATCAGGAATGAAGTCAGGTGTTTAGCCTGGACACTCTATGTGGGACGCTGGTGCCCTACCCAGTATTTTAAGTATAAGCTCAGCCACCTGCTTCTCTCTTTCTCTCTCTCTCTTTCTTTCAGTTAGGACAAATACGTTTGCTAAGTACAAAATTCTAGGTTGATTGTATTTTTTTTTATATATATATTTATTATTTAACTTCAGTAATTACATTGTATTATGTGACACAATTACATAGATACTTGGGTTCTCCCCACCCCTTCCCAAACCCTCCCACCATGGTGGATTCCTCCACCTTGTTGCATAACCACAGCTCAAGTTCAGTTGAGATTCCCCCATTGCAAGCGTATACCAAACATAGAGTCCAGCATCTTATTGTCCAGTCAAGTCCAACGGCTTCTTAGGTATACCCTCTCTGGTCTGAAGACAGAGCCAGCAGAGCATCATCCCAGTCAATTGAAAGCTCCAACATACCATCAGCACAAATTTACATCATTATGGAATTAATTGACATAGTAATGAGTAACCAATATGGTAAAAGTAAATGCGTGTATTTTCTTTCAAACAAACATTTGCTTTGTCTGGAGTCAGTAAGCACACCACCAGGGCAGGGTGGGGGCGGGGAGGGGTGTAAATATATAGAGAGATCACTCCTACCCTCTGATTTACTCGCCAAATGCCCACACTAATCAAGACAAGCCTATGCCAAAGTCAGTGATGGAAAGTCAGTCAAGATCGTCCCTAGTACCCACCTGCACTAGCAGATGAAAAAAAAAAAATCAAGAGGTACTCTGGGACTCAAGCGAGGTTTGAAAATTACTATTGATATTTTTTCAAGTTAGTTGATTTTTCTCTGCTGACTCCAGTTACTGATCAATGGTGTTCTTCATGTCTCTTGTCATTGTTCTAGTCTCTAGTGTTTGTGATGCTCTCCTGAAGTTTCCGCCCCCTGTTTCTGTCACCCATCTGTTGTTTTGTGATGCTCACCTTTTTCCATTAGATCACCTAGCGTGTTAATCAAAGCTGTTTGAAATCCCCATGCTGAAAATTCCAGCATCTTTACCACGTTGGAGTCTGGTTTTAATGCAATTTTTTTTATATTCTAGTATATCTTGTGCTTTTCTTTTTACATAGTTTCTTTGGTAAAAGATTCTGTGGTAGATAGGTTTCTGCTTTCTGGGCAGAGTTTAAGCTGTGTTTATTGTTGGCTGTGGCTTCAGGTGCAGGGGCAGACGTGTGTCCTCATTTCTCCACTCTCGGCTTTCATAGAGATTTCTTCAGTGGTGTGGATGCAGAATTCTTTCATTTCCACCTGTTATTATTCCAGGGAAGTCTTAATAAGAGGAGGTGTGCGATGTGCTCCAGAGCTCTGGGATTAGGTGTGTGTTTTCACTGAGCCTGTGCCCTTGGGCTGTACCTTTCACAAATACATTTCCCTTTTGATTTGATTTTCCCCCTCAGGTAAGACAGAATGGTTGGCAGGGGCTGGCGTTGAGTGTTTGCCTTCTCCCAGGGAAAATGATTCACCTAGAATTCCCCTTTGGTCAATGAGCAGAAATATCCGGGGTATTTCCAACTGGTGGCTTTCCTCTTCCTCTGCAGGTATCAGGAAGGGATTTTTCTCTACTGGGAGAACTTTGGGGAGCTCCTAGAGGTGAATCTGCATTGGTGTTGATGTGGCTTTAGTTTGGGGGGGGGGTCTCTCAAAAGTGTGCATACTGAGCCTTCAGCAACCCTGTAGCTATAGTGCAAGCATTCCCATTCCAACACTGGGTTTCAGTGAGTGTGTTTGCTCCTGGAAAGGCTGTGATTCTTCGTTGTCTGCCTGGTAATCTCCTTAGCTTTGGGGACAGGTGTTTGCCTCATGCATATCTGAAGAAACTGAAAAGAGGTGAATATTTCAGTTTGTGCAGCTGTTCTCTCATTGTGTGATGGGAAGGTGGTGAGGAAGACTGCCAGGCTCCCTAGATGCTACATTGGAACCTGAGCGTTGCTGCCTGCAAAAATTACCGCTTAATGAATTCAGTCCCGGCAGTCCACCAGGCAGAAAATAAGCATATGCGACTTTCATGGTAGAAAAGCTTGGAATGAGTCAACACTCACTTATGGCTACTCTTACTTGCTTTTACAAATAGAATTCAAAAAAAAAAAAAAAAAAACCAGCAACAACTAAGGAAATTGTATAAGGGAGGGAGGAAGTGTCCCGAGAAGAGTAAGCATAAAATTAATTCTGTCTGTTCTTCCTGCGGAGTGGAACAATCATCTGATGCCTCCCAAATCTTCCTGTTTGTATGGGTAAGGCTTATTTAGGAGGCAGCAGCAATGTTCCGCATGAAAGAATTTGTCATATAACTGAGCTATCATCCTTTAAATGGAACTTAAAACATTATAATCTTTTTGATAGAGTGCTTTCCCTAAAATATATGATTGTTCTGTCTTACTGAGCAAAGCATAGAGAATATAATTTGTATTATTTTGTTCCGTAGGTCGTTATTGTAAACATCAGCCATGGAGTGGCTGCGTCATCACGCAGAGCAGAGATCAAGGGCTCCGGAGGTGACAGGGATCCTGTGTGCATGAGCATGCAGCCTGACTTCCTCATGCTTTTTGGTGCTGCCTCACTCCGCCAACAATCTTAAAGCACCTAATCTTTCTTAGTCCACACAAATACAATTAAATGTATTTTACTTGTGTATTTGTTTCCTGACATCATCTCACATACTACCTCCTTTTAGACCCACAACAATTAGAAACTATCGTTTGTTTAGCTACTACCTGTAATTTATGTACACACGTCGCATTGTGGACTCTAGAGCGCATGAGCCACCACTTGTGCTGCGGAGACAGATAAACAAAGACAAGTGGTTACTAGGAGAAGAAAAGCAGGAACATTATGGAAACTCCTTTCTATAAGATGCTCTGTAAGCAGTGACATGAAGTATGGAGGGAAAGATCTGAATCCTGTGGAGTACCTAGTGGAAGGTGCGTGTGCAAAGACTCTGTGGCAAGGAAGAAGTTTGGGGCCAGGAAAAGTAAGACTGTCATGCAGCTCAGGGAGAGTAAGACAGAAAGCAAGGAGATAAGCGCTTTGGCATAAAGTGAAACGAAACTGTATCACATAATACAGTGTAATCAATGAATAAAAAAATTAAAAAAAATACATATATGAAGCAAAAAAAAATAATAAGCTCCCCGATTCAGTCAGCTAGAGCCACAGCAGTGATGAGTACCTCATGATCATTAACAGTAGGACTTTCCTCCTCTCGTGTTTGGATTTGTGAATTTACTATGATGGCATTAGATTGAAAACTGGGCTCAGGTATCTTCCACATGTTTTCATCCTGGCCTCAAGCTTTTCAGCCAACATGCACCTGCCAAAAACTCTTCTCCTGGTAGAACAACACAGTATGAAATGACAGTCAAACCACCCATGTAAACCATATTCTGTAAGCCTGCTTACATTCTGTGTATAGCATCCTGTCACTCAAAGCAAATCATGCTGCCAAACCTGCATAAAGACATAAAATATTCCTTGCCCACCATGAAGGTGAGGGGTGGGGGCAGTAGAGAACCGTGAGCCACACACCAGGGAGACTGTGGTCTTTGCTTCCCTTTAACTTTTTTCTCCTTCTGTTCAGGCAAATCATGAAAAAATATTGAACCAAAGAGTGACTTGTTGTGGTTTCTGTTTTCAAACGATAATTCTGGCAAGACAGGAGAATAAATTTTAGTGGTCCAGAATGGAAGCCAAAAAAACAGTGGGGAGATTGTTGCCATATTCCAGATGAAAGATGGCAGTGGTTCATGTGAGGGTGATGTGGTATAGTTTCTTCTGGGTCTGCTTTGGAGGCGGATCTGCAGGATTGATAAATAGATTGGATATGGATTGTGGGAGGAGGGAAGTGGTCAAAGTGTCTGGTTGGAGGTCTTGGAATGACAGGAAGATTGGGTAAAAAAAAGCAAGTTTGAGATCAGAGGTCAGAGTCTGGACTTCTGTTTGCATCATATGAGCTTTGGGATGAGTGTTCGGTTTGCAGTTGGAGATGCCAAGGAGGTAATTTTGTGTATGGATCTAGTGCTCAGAAGAAAAATACAAGGCTAGAGTTAAAATTGAGTGAAAATATATAATACATTTAGACATGTGTTTTTCTCAAATGTCAAAAATAATATTTTACTTAGAGTCAGGGAAAATATGTTACATAATCCCACATGTGTGTCTGAATTTTCTTGTTTTTCTCTGCATTCTCTTCCAGACATAATATGCCTTGTCCATCTCTCCTATCCCCTTAATCTTGTCCTTTCTTTGCTTATCTTTCATTTTTAATTGACATGTTTGAAGAATAGTCTATTTCTTTGTTGCTGTCCATTATTTAATCAACAAAGTTCTGTGTTCTGGCTGTTCCATTTATTAAGGCTGCTCTGACAAATGTTCCCCAACTCTGCACACATCCCGTGTGTGCTCTGACTTGCTGATTCCATTAGGGGACTCATGTCGTCCCATCTCTTGCCCCTTCCTGAAACATTCCTCTGCTTGGGCTGCCTCATTAATGCTGCTTTCCTTACCTCTCTTTCTTCTCACTGCTCCAGGCAGTACAAACTTTGTCTCTTAGGATGGTAGGGTGAAGGCTCATCCATTTTCTAGGTCTTCATTGCTGTGTGATTGTGTGCAGAGATGCCCACCTCATTAACTCTGAACCTGGTCAGGTTTTCAGTAGTTCGGGTCATCAATGTAGTAAAATTATCTCTGACTACCTGCTGGACATGTCCAAATCAATGTCATCAGATGCTGCAATGTCAAAGTGTTTCAAATGAAACTTTGCTGCTGATTGGAGAGGTGGAGGCCATTTCTCTTGGTTTAAACTTGAGTGACCGGGACAGTTGCAGTTGTCACTCTGATCAGCTCCCGCCTGAATTTGTTCACGGAACTTGACTTGTAATGTTCCATGGCATGATATCCTGTAAGCCCTCCTTTCTTTTGTTTTCATATTTGAAGACATCTGACTCCAGTGGTATCTTCTCCAAGAAGACTCCCTTGAGTTTATATTCAGGTACTTGTCATGTGTGCCAACATCCTATTTACATGTTTCATTATACTATATTATCATCTCACATACATCATTTCTGCCTAACAGAATGCTACATTCACACATGCTTTCCAAGTACCTAGGTCAGTACTTGACACTTGTTAGGCTCTCAGGAAACGCTTCTAAACTTGACAAAGATGACATTTACTTGGACGAATCCCACCACAGTTCGGCATGACCTTGATATAGTCATAGATGTACAGTCTTCTAAACTGTGTAGCTGCATGTTTGGGATTCATAATAATTTTGGTCCATTCAAAAATATTTTATACTACACCCAGGTAATGAGAGTGTGTGCATGGCTGTAGGCAAGTAGAAGTGGATGATTTACATGAGTTCTGACAACTGTTTAGAAGGAGGAAGTAGCCTTGCTGGCCGGATGAGCAGTGTGTCGCATGGTATTTCCATGTAATGTAAGGTTTTATTTTTGTCATGCAGCAAATGGACTTGGTGTCAGGCAGTCAGATACCTGGCAATCTGCCTAGCTGAAGGAATAACATGAGTGGTGAACAAAACTTTTATTGTGTGATAATGATTTCTAGCAGCTATTGAGGATAAATTCCAACGTGAAATGGAAAGCTTTATATCTGGAGGAGGAACTATTGATCTTGCAGCCACTGTAAATAAAATGGAAGTTGCTAAGGAGAAGTCCAGTGCTTTAACCACCATTGAGGTATGGCAAGCAGAAGGAATCGCTTTTGGAAGTCAAATGAAGACTCCTATGTTAATGAGCAATCTCCCATTGCCTCTGATGCTATTACCTTCCTGTAGGGATGTGCTGTGAGAATCAAGATGTAGGCAACCTGGGTAAATTCCATTCCAGACACTTACCAAACAAAGAGTTCTGTTAATTTACTGTGATTTACCACAGCCCTGATGGGAGTCTTGCTTGTTTTTTGAGAAAAAAAAAATATTGGTGAACCAGAGAGAGATAGCCGCCTGGATTACTGGATTTGTTATATACACAACAGTTAAAACAAGACTTCTTTATTCTTTATAAATAGCTTGAGGTTCAGAATGGGTATACCATTCATTAGCTGTTGAAGAACTGGTCGTTACAACCTTTCTACATCATTGAATGCTCAGTCCTGGATGAGCCTGATGTATTCTTTCGTCCCATCCTTTCATTTCTTCATAAGGAAATGATGACCCGGAGATAAATATACAATGTCTAATAGTTAAATTATGTGTTTTTTGCCATATTTTCAGAATACCTTTTTTAGCTTCTTGTAGTTTCTCTGATCATGGAATTAATTCAGACATTTTCTTTGGGACAGTGCATAATAAGAGGCCTCTGACTGGGACCTTGCCAATTCTTAGAACTTTGTAGAGCACCAGCTGCAACTTCTTTCAGGGGCCAGGGCATGTGTTTTATAGATTGCCAGATACTCTCATCATCCTCCTTCTCTACTACTAGACCCCAATACTCCTCTGGATTGTATCATGAGGATTTGCCTCAGCACCAGGTCTGATGAGGATCCATGGCTTCAGTGTGACTAATCTCAGGATCCATCAGTGAAGAATGCCAGGCAGGTGTTGGAGATGTGGTTAGAGGTTCAACCAGTTAGAGACAGACCCAAGTGGGTGAAGGTATGGTGAAAAATGGGTCTCCATTGATTCTGGATGAAATCACAGAAACCATTTGTAGAATGTTCAGCAATAAATGTACAGTGACTCTAATCTGTTGCTCTTCCCTGGATTCCAGTTTGAATGACAGGATAATAGGGTTGGGGGGCAAAGAAACCCAAGAAAAAAGGGGAGTGCCTCTCTCTTTACCTTCTTCAGAGAATCACTCTACTATTTCTCACTGGATTATTCCTCAGTCTAACTGCCCTGTGGCTGGACACTTTGATGGCAGGTTTTTTTTTTTTTTTTTTGTCTCTCTCTCTTTTTTTTTAATTTTTATTTTTTCCCATTAATTACAATGTATTACGCGACACAATTTCATAGGTACTGGGATTCTCCCCCCTTCACCCCAAACCCTCCCCCCCGGTGGATTCCTCCATCCTGATGCATGGCCATAGCTCAAGTTCCGCTGGGATTCCCTCATTGCAAGCATATACCATACATAGAGTCCAGCATCCCATTGTCCAAATTCAACGACCTCTTAGGGAGGCCCTCTCAGGTCCGAAGGCAGAGCCAGCAGAGTGTCATCCCGATCAGCTAGAAGCTCCAACATATCATCAGCAACAATCCAGGTATGATGAGGCTGGTGCAGAGTCCACTGACTGATATAGACCATCATAGCGTCTCCCCTTGTCCAGTATTTCGCTGCCAACATATAACTGAGGTGGTGGATTGATCTATTCCATCTTCCGTCTTTTCTTGGTTAATGTTCTGATTCCTCCACTATGATTAAGGGAGTTCCCAAAGAAACTTTGAGGTGTTCCCAGACCAGGTTCCTACATGTACTAGTAAGCACAGTGCCCGCCACAATCCACCACCCCGATCAGCTGGTGGTTGCAACCGCTGGGCCAGTTCTATTCTCAGCCCCGACCTCCACTGGAACCAATGAGTACTGCAGCCCATCCTGGTTCTGGCCATCACACACTCATCCTTCACTTAAACCAGTGGGAGGTGTGCTGGTTGGGTGCTGCATTCCTAACCGGCACAGGCAGCCTTGCCTTGGCGTTTTGTATTGTATACTTTTTTTTTTATCGCAACCGAACCTGGCCACACCCCCGCACAGCTCCAGCGCACAGACTTGCCAGTGGATAACGCGAGCTAACTCAGCCTGGTCCGCCCCCAGCCTGAGCCAATGTATGCAAGTGGGTTACTTTCCAACGCCTCTTCTGGGTTGTTTACCTCCTTGCTTCCTGTGTTTATTTGTAGGGTCAGTGTCCTGTCAGAGGAACTGTTCGGGTTCCTCCCTCAAACCCCTTCCTGGTGTCAGGCTTCATGCATACCAGCAGTTTCTTGGGCCAGCTCCGCTCTTCAACCCATTCTGTTGGAAGTTTCAGCCCAGCCACGGCTTGTTCATACCCACATATAGCTCTTATGGCTCAGTTGGGGTTGAAACCTAGCCGAGTCCATCCCACGTCTACCCTGGTCCTCCAGAGCACCAAACTGTGCTGCGGTCTAACCTGGCATGGTGCATCAAGTCCCAATCCATATTTATGCCAAGGGACTACAACTGTGATCCGACCAGAACTCATCCCCCTTCCAGTTCCTGCGTTCCTTAGTGGTAGACACCACCCAGCCAAGGCCTCCCCTAAGCTCCCCAACCAGGCCTGTTCCCAGCCAGTATTAAGTATGCCCATGGTTGCTCTGCATCAGCTCAGCGTGCCCCATAGACTGTCGTACCTCCTGCATTGTCTCCACCAGCCCTCCTAAACCATCCAGTGGAGTCAGAATTTCCACGGAGATTGGCCCACACAGCCCGACACATTCTAACCCAGGGTATGGTTCTCGAATGCCAGTCCATGTCATGATCTTGCCTACTGTGACCCCTCTGCTAATTCATCATCCTAATAGGCAATGGGGACATCCTGCTGGACAAGCCCGTAATTTTGCCTTTAAATGAACTGGTGATTGGCAATCTGCAGTATAAAGTGAGTACAGGATCGTCAGAGGGAGATTTACTGCCATTGAGAATCTATAGGATTGATACACGTCCCCAGAGCACTGTGGGTTCAGCCTGGAGCCATTCATGCAGTGCATCAAAGAACCCAAATTCCAGAACTCCCTGGCCGGGCGGCCAGCAGGCACAGACTGGCGCCAAATGGCGCACTGGCCGCCCGGGAGTCGCTCAGCCCATGAACCTGGGTGTGCAGTGCTGGAGATGGGGCGACCCAAGCCCCCGAGCAGCATGGCTGCCTGGGGGTTGAGGTGCTCGGATCTCAGCCCACCCCTGGTTCCTCCTCCAGCTGCTGCCACGTGGCTCACTGGGGACATCCAGATCCGCTTCTCAGGACCTTAGGACCCACCCTCCCGGCCCAAAGGAGGGCAGTCAACCAAGAATCCCGGCAAATCTGGAAGACGCCTGGGAGTCGCTCAGCCCATGTACCTGGGTGTGCAGTGCTGGAGATGGGGCAACCCGAGCCTCCGAGCAGCATGGCTGCCCGGAGGTTGAGGCACTTGGATCTCATTGATGGCAATTTTACAATTTCTTGTGCTAATGGTTGTAAGCTTCTGGTTCTGGCAGGCTATAAATCATTGTGTTGGTCAGAAAGTATTCTTGTGATTTTGAATAGATGCTCTATGTGTTTTTTTGTCCATCCATCTACTCATCCATGTATCTGTGTATCTATATGCTTATGCCTCTATACATTATTTGTCTTATCCATTATCTATTTATCTGTCTTCATTTTCTTATCTATGTATTTATGCATTAATGTATAATGGATCTGTCCATTTTTTAAAGATTTATTCATTTTATTACAGCCAGATATACACAGAGAAGGAGAGACAGAGAGGAAGATCTTCCGTCCGATGATTCACTCCCCAAGTGAGCCGCAACGGGCCGATGCGCGCTGATCCAAAGCCAGGAACCAGGAACCTCGTCCGGGTCTCCCACGCGGGCGCAGTGTCCCAATGCATTGGGCCATCCTCAACTGCCTTCCCAGGCCACAAGCAGGGAGCTGGATGGGAAGTGGAGCTGCCGGGATAAGAACCGGCGCCCATATGGGATCCCGGGGTTTTCAAGGCGAAGACTTTAGCCGCTAGGCCACACCGCCGGGCCCAGGATCTGTCCATTTTTGAGTTAGCATCTATATGTATGTATGTATGTATGTATGTGCTTATCCATCCATTCATCCATAAACCTATTCTCTTTGTATCTATTATGTATGTCTGTATCTTTCCACCTATACATCTATTTATGCATCTGTGTATGTATCTGTCTTCCCTTCTGTGTAAGTATTACAGATTTATCCATCTATCTGTTCTGTGTCTATGAGTGTATATATCTATCAATCCATCAATCAATCCACCCATATATCTATTAGTATCAATCATCTATGTGGCCATCTGGCCATTGATCCCTGTATGTGTTTATGTATTCCTGTACCCATGCATGTAGCTGTCTAGGTCAATCTGTTATCGATTGTATATAAGTATCTATCTATCTACTTATCGATTGATCGATCTATCATCTATCTTTTCACCTATCTAACCATCTTTAATTTATTAACACTAGACTCAGAGAATGGAGTTATTATTAAGTAGTACATTCTAGCTACTTCTAGCACATTCTTCCTAATGCCTTGGTTCTACTAAGTTTTAAACGTGCTCACGCTCATATTTCTGATGCTTTTCTACATGCAGTTTTTGTTTCTTATTAATCAAAAACTCTGGCTTTTTATGGTTTATTTTTGGAGAAATAAGAACACTGTCAACTGAGGAGTTTGAAATGTCCATTTTTAATGTTATACTTTATTTTATTATTTGAAGTACAGAGTTAGAGAAAGAAGAAGAAACAGAGAAAAGAGAGCACTTTCTTCTGCTGGTTCCTTCCCCACAGGGTTGCAATGGCCCAAGCTGAGCTGATCCAAAGCCAGGAACCGGGAGCTTCTTTTGGGTTTCCCATGTGGGTGCAAGAGCCCAAGGGCTTGAGTCAACCTTCACCGCCGCATTCCCAGGCGGTCAGCAGGGTGCTGGTTCAGAAGTGTAGCAGCAGGGACATGAAATGATGGTCACATGAAAAGCTGCTGATGACAGGCAGAGGCTTGCCTGACACTGGTCCTGAAATGTCCATTTCTAATATATCTTAAAAATATTTGAGCTCCTATACTCTGGTTTCTCTTCAGATCGTATAAATCTTTTGCCTTTTACTAAAAATATTTGAGCTCCTTTGGATATTCATAACAGTCTGAAAAAATTGCCTTATATTCCACCATTTTGGCATAAGTCCTGTTGTTTGTACTGGTCATTTGGAAGCTAATTACATGCTGTCTCATGGCATTGGAGTTTGCCTTTGTATATTTTTCTGCTATCTGTACAAGTGGATACAGATCTTTGAAGGGGAGAATAGAGTGTTATGCATCCCTGTGTCCTCCCTAACACCTTAGCAGAATGCTGTGTGCTCAGCTACTGTCAAACAATATTTGCTGAATGATCTACCACACAGGATTTCTAATGCTTCTGCATAATGGTCCCAGAGAGAATGTTATATAAAAAGAGACAATATTCTTCCTAGTATTAAATATTCAGTGAAATGCCACAATCATGGTGTTTAAAAGGGCTGTCTATTAGATATTTCAGGGAGTGCAAACTGACTGTCGCTGCATGTGCATGCATGTGTACACACAGTAGAAAGCAGAGCCTATTCCTGTGTCTGTGCAGGACACCTACTCTGTTCATCTCTAATTTGGGGAACCTTAATCAATCCCTCTGATTAAGGACAGGGAACACGGTCTGGGTACTGGATATCTTGCAATGGCTGGTGAGGAAGCAATGCCTCAACTGGAAAAATCATTAAATCCCAGATTTCAGCCTTTCTCTTGGCCACCTATCATCAGCAGCAAATCTGCCTTAACAGCCAAGAATTCCCTTATCTCTTGGTGGTTATGGTCCATGTGCTGCTGCTCTCTGTAGATGGGAGATAGAGCTGCGTCATTATCACAAATGGCAAGGATATCATTTACAGGCCCAATCAGTTCTAGTTGCCATGTAATTACAGAGTTATTACACCGTCATTTGTTCCTGATGGACACCAGCGATCTCTTATCCTGTCCTACTGTGGTCTGGTTCTTGTCTTTTGCTACTAAGGATGTTTAGTCTCTTCTGCATGGCATGCTAAATGGTATGCTAGGGAGGAAGGACAGGGCGATTTGGGGAAAGATGTTGA
This sequence comes from Ochotona princeps, assembly GCF_030435755.1. Taxonomy (NCBI): domain Eukaryota; kingdom Metazoa; phylum Chordata; class Mammalia; order Lagomorpha; family Ochotonidae; genus Ochotona; species Ochotona princeps. Next base: position 107,596,105 of record NC_080835.1, on the reverse strand, counting down.
TTATGCTGTGATGCTATTTGTTCTCCTCAATTGGCCTGGTGATAATAACAGCATCCCGTGGCTCTCCTCCCTAAGGCTCCAAGTTCACATTTTCTCCATAAGAGAGAATAGGGGACAAAATTGCATTTGGCAGCGTGGGGGAGATGGGGTGGAAGGCACATTCTGACCTTCCCGCCCAGTGATGAGATAGCACTATCAGCCCCAAGATTATGTCACTGCCTCTTGTAATTTGAAGCTCATGTTAACACAGTGCATGTTGGAAGAAAAAAATCCATTTTTATAATGAAAGAGGAGAGGGAAGCATTAAAGTGTGTAATTCAGCATCATGAGAAAATCAGGAGAAGGTTCAGTAATCTGCCCGATGTCACCCTGTGAATGGTACGTCTGGAACACAAATGACACAGCCTGCTGCTTGCAAGGAACACGTTTAAGTGAATCCTCAGCACCCAGAGCCAATGTGTTGCTAATAGCCTGAATACTGGTAACCAGTTGAAGGCATCAGATTAACACTTCATCTTTGCTTGGATGTTTTAGGGTAAGCTCTTTACTCTTTGCTGTAGTTAATTAGGAATCAATGTGTGTGATGGCACTTTCCTTTTTGTGAATGTCTAGTATGTCTGAATTCCTCATCTTCTGGAAAATGGGCTTAACAGCACATTTCTCTTGCTGCTAAAAATATGACAGCCAGAAGTAATGTAAGTGATGTACAAGGGTCATTTGGAATGGGTTCTGGTCTCAATTATTTCCCCCCAAATACTTAGATTGTATTTTCTATCTGCTCAGGTCTCAGTTGCCTAATCTGAGCAATGGCCAAATAGAACACACAACCACTCAGGTCATGCCTGGCTTTGATGACTATTCAGGCCTTTATGCTTTTAGTGTGCTTGTAGAAAGGGTTCAGGAAGGAATGTGGTGTCTTTAAGGCAAGGTCATAGGGTGACCATGTTCAGTGTTGTGTTTAGGAAAACTCCCCGGGCTGAAGCTAGAAAGATGTTGGTGCTCATGCCACATTGCTGAAGACTGCTGGGGTCATTATCACATTTGCCTACTTTTCTCCCTTCCAAGCACCTTGCTGATCTAATTAAAATATTGGTTTTCCTTCCTTTTGAATATGGCTTAAAAGTGGCACTAATTATAATGTAACTGCTATGTAACTAATATGTGCAGGTAATATTGTGATTATATATAGATTGCCATATGCTGGTATGCAATCACACTTGCTGCATTAAACTCTTGAAGCAGATAACTCTATGTCCATGTATAAAGTAATTGTGTCAATCTAATTTGTGTTTGCCCACAGATTCCGATTTAACTATGTAAATAGGAAACTCTACAAGCATAATATTATACTGTTCATGTGTACACACTCATGGGGCAGAGTGGTTGTAATTTCCTACCTACGTGAATGAAGTTGGAGAAGATGGGGCTTGTGTGTGGCACTGCCTTCTGTGCATCTGGTCCCTTTGGATTCCTGTTCTGTTAGTAATTCTAAGTCACTGTGTTTGAACACTATACTGATTGAAGGCAGTGTGAACCCGATTGCATCTGGGGTGAAGGACTATTTCCATCACTCTGCCTTTCTGGACCTTAGTAGATACCCTTGTGCACTCCCTGACTAATGATGCTTCCAATATAGCACATTCTGGCTGCATGTTGAAGATGCATTGGGGAAACCAGCATGCGTAACTGACCAGAGACTGGTTCTGTGACTTGCCATTTGCTAATGCCCAAGAAATATTGGTGTTTGGGACCCAGGACCATTTCAAGTTTGGATCCATCTTGGGCAAGTCACTTAAGCTCTGTGAGTCAATGACCCTGGCTGTGAGTGAGAGGATGATGCTGGGTTTTATGCAGGGTCTATTTAAGTGGGTGAGCTGTGTATATAGCCCCCAGTGCAGTGCCTGGCACTAGGTCAGTGGTTAGTCATCACTTACTGTCACTACATTGCATTTAATGGCAACAGTGTCTGCTCAGGCCGTGCCCACCATCACGCCTTGCTCTGTGCCTCATTAGTAGAGGCAAAATCAACTTTAGACATGATGAAGATGTGCCCCACTGACCAGGAGTGGTGGGGCATAAAGGGAAGTCTCTTTCATGTCCAAGTTTTCCATCTCTTCTAGCATGTAAGCCTTCGGCTTTGCTAATGTAGGGCTCCAACTGGGCTGAACCCTCTCTGCCTACCATTCTTGGCGTGCTTTTCATTTTTTAACCATTCACTCCAAGGCTCAATCTCCAAGATTTATTCAAGTTGTGTTCCTTGTTCAGAACAAGGGCATCTGTAGGATGCAGCAACTATCCTGATGTCTATGTGGCACTGTCCCTGGCTGACCTCTTTCACTGAAACACACTTTCCTTAAAATTTGAGGCTCTCGTACTCCTTTCATAGGATCTGAGCTTAAATCTTAACTTTTCTACTTGCACTCACATTTTTTAAATTAATTACATTGCATTATGTGACACAGTTTTGTAGGCTCTGGGATTCCCCGAACCCCTCCCCGTACCCTCCCCACCCCATGGTAGATTCCTCCACCTTGTTGCAGTATTACAGCTAAAATTCAGTCAAGATTCTTTCATTACAAACATATACCAAGCTTGGAGTCCAGCATCTTATTGTCCAGATAAATTCAATGATTTCTTGGGGAGACCATCTCTGGTCTGAAGGCAGAACTGGAAGAATATCATCCCGATCAATTAAAAGCCCCGCGTGACATCAACAACAATTTACAACATTATGGAGTTAATTGACATGGTATTGAGTAACCAATATGTTAAAAATGCAAGTTCTTAACCACATCCCATGACTACTTCATTGACATTTCAATTTTAGTTTATATAAAACCTATACACCTTAAAATGGCTATAACGTAATATTCAGCTGTCTTGTGTCTATTTTAATTTTAGTATTTAGCAGTTGATAGTGTTGAAGCATAATTTTGCTGAATTTAGGATAGTCTAATCTGGCTTATAACTCTAACAAGGCATATGTCAACAGTTGAAGTGCAGAACAGTTTTAGGAGGGATGTGCAGAGAAATCTTCAATACCTTAGTGAGGAGTAACTAATCTTTGTGCCCTACCTAGTAAGGTATATGACTCACATTTTTTCTTAAACTGTCCCCTCTTTTTTCACAGGCAGCATCTTGGCCTTCTGACCTTTTATGCAATTTTGCTAAGGTAGAGTTTGGTACTGTTTCTCCCCTACTTGCTGGCAGGCCCCTTGAAGCAGGGTGCCGGTTCATTACTTTTTGTTTTTACATTTTATTATTATTATTATTATCATCTTATGATACAATTCCATAGGCTCCTGGCATTTCCTTTATTCCCTCCCAATTTCCTCCCCCCCCCACCTAGTTCCTCTATATCATTACTAGCATATAGTTCTTCACAGTCATATGTCCATCTTTGCGGGCATGGACAATGGCAGAGAGTCCAGCATCCTATTGTCAAGATATAGTAAACAGTTTCATTGTAAGTCCATCTTTGTCTGGAAGTAGAAATGCATACTACATTGTGTCCTCACATCTGAATGTTAGTCTCCATTTCACAGCTACTGTATATCCCCTCAAATGAAAAGTCATAATACAAAATCAACAATAGAAAAAAAATAGAAATTTACAATGCCATGAAGTTAAATGACATGTTACCAGATATGACAGTCTCCATTACACAACAACTTTACATCCCCTTCAATGAAAAAACCACAAAACAAAATCAACATCAGGGAGAAAAAAGAAATTAACAACACCATGAAGTTAAATAACATGCTGCTAAATGACTAACGTGTAGCTGAAGAAATGAAAATCAAGAACCTTCTTGAAGAAAATGATGCTACTGTGTGATCTAGGAGTCATTGAATGATTTAATCAGAAGAAAGTGTTTTGAAGAGATGAAACCAACAGAAAACAACAAAACCCATGCGATATAGTTTCCGCTGATTTTTGTTGGTGAGTTGTGTCTCTTCTAGAAAATAAATAGATGAGTTTTGTTTTTTAATCTAGTCTACTAATCTATGACGTTTGATTGAGCTTAAACCATTTACATTCAGGGTTAATATGTATGGGTGGTACTTTAGTCCTGTGACTTTAGGAATGAATGGGTTGTTCATTGGTTTAGTCTTCTGTTGTCATTTTACTGGGATGTTCTTCCCATTTGCATTTGGTTTTAGTAGGTGCTATTCCTCTTCTCTGTCAAGAGAACATCTTGAAGTATCATTTGTAGGGCAGGTTTGAAAGAGGCAAATTCTTTTAACTTTTCTTGACTGTAGAAGAATTTTATTTCATTTTCAAAGACAAAAGAAAGCTTTGCTGGATATGTTATCCTAGGCCGACAATTTTTTTCTTTTAGAATCTGGAATATGTCACTCCATTCTCTTCTTGCCTGTAGAGTTTCCTGTGAGAGATCTCCTGTTGAGTTTAACTGGCATTCCTTTATATGTCAATTGATTTTTTTTTCACGTGCACATTTAAGGATCTTTTCCTTATGTTCAATTGAAGAGAACTTGAAGATCATGTGTCTTGGTGAAGATCTCTTTTGATCAAGCCTGTTGGGAGTTCTGTGCGCCTCCTGGATCTTGTTTCCCAATTCTTTCTCCAGATTAGGGAAATTTTCCTTTATTATTTCAGTAAATACATTTGCAAACTCAGCTTCTCTTTTTGCACCTTCTGGGACTCCCATGACTCTTATATTTGGCCTCTTAATAGTGTCTTTCAATTCTTGAATACTTTTTTTTGGCCTGATCCAGCTCTGCTTCCAGCTTTTTGTTTGCTTCTCCCTGGTGACAGGAAATATCTTCCAATTCTGAGATTCTTCTACTTGCTTCATTCTATTTTGGAGACTCTCCATTGTACTTTTAATTTGCTCTACTGTGTTCCTAATTTCTGATATATCAACCTTGATTTGCTTTATTGCTTCCTTAAATTCTTTGAACTCTTGTATGTGCTGCTCATTTTTGATCAGAAGCTTTAAAATGAGTTTTATGAATTCTGTGTGCCCCATTTTCTCGATGTCTTCCTCAGTTAACTGTGAGATTGGCATAGGGTTTTGCTCCTTTGCAATGGAGTTTTCACTAATATTCATTGTGCTTTTGTCTCTTCTTTTTTTTTGTTCTTGGTCATTGCACTTCTGGTTAGCAGAGTCTTCTCCTTGGGGCAGGTTTCTAAGCTGTGTCACCCACAGGTCTACAATGCGATTTTACTTATTGCCATTGGTACACAACTCTTTGCTTGCAGCCACTTGTACCACAACCTCCAGCAAGTTCCAGGTCTGGGTTCTTATGTCAGATTTCCACCGTGGTCTCCACAGCCCCAGCTCTTGGCTCACCACTCTCCACCTCTGGTGATACTGTGCTGAGGCTGCACCATTGTCTCTGCAACCTTTATCCCACTTTCAATTGGAGTAGGTCCCAGGATTAGCGAGACACCAGGCGTCCTATATAGTTAGGTTGTTGGTGGCACTGATCTTTTTGGAACCTCTTGGACGTTAGGTCTGGGTGCCACACGGACCAATTTAGACCTGTACAATGCCACAGTTGGTATTATTTTCCTGTGGAACCAAAGCTATCCACGGACCCCAGTGAGTTTTCGTGAGCTCAGCACATGTGCAGTTCACTGTTGTCCCCTGCAGTCCTAAAGCTATTGTCACAGTGCCCAAAATGGCGCCTGACGTACCTACCACTACTAGAATTCTTGATTTGCTGGCCGTCAGGTCTTAGGGCTACCCAGACCTGTCTTGGGTGGAACCTGTAGAATGCCATGTTGCTGCAGTTCACCGAGTCAGAAATGAGTTCACTCCCAACTCAGTGTATGCTCAGTCCTTTCCCTTGCCTTTGCCTCCTTATGCAAAATGGTGCCCAATTCAGCTCTAGGGGACTGACCGGGCTGTGAAATCCACCCTGTTCTCGCACTGTCCATCTGGGATCTGCTACTCTGTCTCTGCTCCTGGTAAAATCAAACGGACCAGCAGGCTGGACAGTTCTTTGTCTGGGCTAACTTCCTGAGCTTCCAGTGAAAGTCCCTTCCCACCTGGTTGCTGGTGGAGTTCCGGCTGCTGGTGGAGTTCAGATCGCCTTTAGCTGAATGGCGCTGGAGTATTAGTCACTGCAACACCACACCGTTGTGTCCGCTGCTTTCCTGTGTCTGTCAGTCTCCAGGTACCCCCTCTGCTGTTGTTCTGTCCTTTCCTATTTCCTGAAATATGTCCTCTCTGCTTCATCCTGCTTAAATGTTTTTCCGTCCGTTTAAACGTGTCCTTACCCTATTCCGCCATCTTGATTCAGGGTGCCGGTTCATTACTGTTTGTCAAAGACCACAGTCCCTGCCCAAGACTAGAAAGTCCCCTTATTAGCTCTAGAAGACTTTATACATATTTGGAAGGGAGAGACAGGTAGAGGGAGAGGTAGATTGCCTGCCAGAGTAGATATTAGCAGCAAGCTGTATTGGACATGAATTGAGATCTGAACCCATTCACTCTGATATGGAATGTAATATCCCAAGGGAAAGCATAACTACTGAATCAAACACCTGGCTCCACCTTGTGAATTTTAACCACAAATTCCTGTGTAGATTTCTTTGTTTGTGGTCTCAGAAGACATGTAGAATGAGGAGGATCCTGGGTCCAGGATATGCAGCCTAGAAACCTTAGCAATATCTAAAAAGGAGGGGCACATGGTGGGGAGTCAGGGGTCCTGAACAAAGGGAACACAGGCAGTCCTTCAGTACAGTATGGCGGGGAAGATTGTAAGATGCCAGCTCACACAGCTAACAGGTCAGACATGGCACACGGAGCAATGCCAGCTCACACAGCTAACAGGTCAGACATGGCACACGGAGCAATGCCAGCTCACACAGCTAACAGGTCAGACATGGCACACGGAGCAATGCCAGCTCACACAGCTAACAGGTCAGACATGGCACACGGAGCAATGTGAATCCTTTCATCTCTCTTCACCTCAGTTTCGTCATCCCTAAGTGGCAATAACATCAATCCTATTTTTTTTTTTTTGGTGGGAGAATCAATTAAGCCAACCGCATGAAAATGATTTCCAAATATAAATTGCAATTTACTAGCTTGTGGTTTCTGTCATGGTGAGCTGTACCTATTTACCAGTCTGTAAAATGTGCCATAGCAGAGTGGCCATTAGTTAGAATGGAGATGGAGTGGAAAGTAGGCTATTTCAGAAAGATTTAAAACCACCATTATTACTTGTGGGTTGCTTTTATGAGCTGGCCTATACCCAGACTAGGGTGGGAAGAGTGGCCTATAGACTAGAAGCAGGCTCAAAATTTCCCAAGACTTAGCTAAAGGAATGGTTACTATGGGGATTTCCTGAATCAAGAAATAGGCCAATTTGGGGGAGACTTTACAGTGGAAATTTTCACCTTCTCAGCACATTTAGAGGCATTTTAATCCCATCCTCCCAAGCACAGAGATAGACCCCGAACACTGGCTGTTGGGGATAAAGATGAGGCAAAGCATTGGGTGAAGGTCTGAAGCTTGGCGTTTCGCCTCCAATGCCGGCGTTCATGGAACAGTGACACATCTCTGTCGCCCTTGCTTTACACACACATGACAGGCACAGCCGTTGCTTCCACCAACTGATGACCTCATTGGCTTGTGTAGGTTTTGATGACAGAAACACTGTTAGCAGCACATTTGTTTTGGGTTCAGATGTCAACTTAACATTTGAGTACTTGGATTCCTAACTGGCAAAAAAGGAGGGGGGACAATAGTTAGCTCAATGATTTTACCCAAGATTTAATGAAGTTCTGCTTATGGAAGTATCTAGCACAATTGTTGGAATCCAGGGGAGAGCAGGTCAATGTTAATTTTTCCTTTTGCTAGTAAGAATAAGCAAATTCATACTTCCTTATCCTAGTTTTAGCTTCATTGATCTAGATGGAAGCCTTTATTTACATTAGGTACACACATCATCTTGTATGCCTGTTATTTTTGCTTTGTCTGCTGTGGATTAATGGATGTGTGTGTGTGTGTGTGTGTGTGTGAGAGAGAGAGAGAGAGAGAGAGAGAGAGAGAGAGTTTCTTTTGAAGGGTGATCAGTTTTTGTTTTGCCTGCTTTGTTTCTTAATTTAAACCCAAGTAGGTGGGAGAAAATCATGGGAGGAGCCAGATGTAGCTGAAGCTGGCAATATGGAAATAAAGCATCTTATTAAACTCACTCTAAAGTGCTGATAGCGAAGGGTTTTTTTGTTCATCACATTCCCTCCCCTGTCTCCTGAATAACCTTAAGCGTATTTAGACAGCCATACATTTTATTTTTGTCTCAGGGCATTAATGTGCTGACTTGTGGGATTATTAAACTATAATTCCCTAAGATATATTTCTGTCGCTCAGTCGGTATGAACGTGCAACTGCTAGCAAACTCAAGATTGAGCAGTCTTGTTTCTCCACGGTAAACAGGAGCAGGAAAAGGCATGGGGCAGATGTCGGGATCTGGGACAATATATACGGTGGCTGGGGAATCACCAGACAAACTGGAGTGATGGTATGGCAGTGTGAAACTAGAGCAGGTGAGGCCCAGTCCTAGCTCCTCCATTTGCTGGAGTGCCTCTGAATCACGCTGGGGCATGGTTCCCATTTATTTAAGCATGAAATGCTCTGTTATGTTGTAAAGATCAAGTAAGTTGCATGCACAGGCAGACTGATGAACTCTGAAACAGTAGCTATCATGATGTCGTTTGTCCATAGTTGTCCAGAATTCTTTCTTGGGTTTCCTTAGCTGGAAAAGGAGTACTGGCATCACAACCTGATTATTGCAGGACTTGCCATTCTGTTGCCTGAATTCAGTGCGCAGACATGCAGGGCTATCAATGCTGGTAAGTGGTAGATTTGTCACAACCTGCATATCTATACATTTCACTCTAGAACCACAATGCAAAACTCAGCTGGACTGGAACTGAGAGATTTTTTTTTCCAGTTTAGATACCATATATCACTCCGATCTTTATTGTGCTATAGGCTAGCACCCTGGCCCTTGTATTTGTAAAGGAACGCACGTGTCTGCATTCCTTTAAAGCAAATGGGTCGGCTACAGGAGGGAGATACTTCCTGCTGGCCAATCACCTCTGTGTATCCCCAAATGTGCTTAATGCTTTTCTCACGTGGAGAAAATTCGACCAAAAGCAATAAAACAATATAACTGGTGTGAACAAACAACCCTTTCAGTGTTCTGTGTGCTGGGACTTCCAGAGCATGAAGCTGCTCAAACAATGCCTTTAACGTGATGCTGAAGTATCCCTGGATACCCTCCAGGGAAAAGGCTGCCAGCTCCCACTCCTGCCCCCACCCAACAGGACAGATTCTTCTTTGTTAAACAATGAGTCTCGATTCTCAGGGTGGGACCCACAGTGTTGTGAATGAGATGGGTCCTTCCTTTACAACCTTCAGGCACCATGATAGGCAATGGCTGTTCACGGGATTCTATCAGAGTGCCATCTCCTACCTAGGGCAGGAAAAGGAGGCAGTGCAAACTGTTTCAGCATTCTATAGAACAGACACTGGACTGCGCAGAAAAATATGGTGTGGGCAAGAAGGAGGGTCCGAGGTTCTGTGCCAAAGAGTGTTTGGCTGTGTGTTGAAGGAGGGACAGGATACTAATGAGGAAGTTAAGTTACCATTGCACCCACGTCATAGCTTTGGATAGTCTTTCAAGTCAGCCATGATTTAGATTTGCCATGGCATTAAAGGGAAGGCCTATATGCCCACTGACAGCATCAGTCTACCCAAGGGCACAGTCCTCGTGTCTTTTGTTCAGCTTATGCACCTTGCTCCTAGGACTCTGCCTGACATACAGCTGAAGCTCAAAACCGACATTTATGAGCCATAGCTCACCTCCTCAGGCTATCTGTACACCACTGTCTCATGTGTCAGTTACATAAGTGGAAGTGTGAAGATACCAATGCAGGTTGAAGCAAAGGAATTCCAGGTATGGGACAGTGCTTAGGATGCCATAGCATAGCGGTATAATTCAGGAATCCAAAATGTTCCTCTACAGACCAAGCCCAAACTGGAAGTAATTTCCTTTTGGTAGAGCTGAGAAGTGTTGTATTTAGTCTCTTTTAATTCCTTGGCTTTTTTTTCCCCCAGAGTTCTATGTGGCCTCTATGGATCTTTTAAGATTTGAGCTAAACTTTCCTCCTCTGAGCCATATGGGTTCTGGTTAATGGGTTTGCCAAAAGCAAAGGAATTCTGTCACTTAAGACCACTGATTATTATTGTTATCATTTTTATTATTTACAAAAAACTGAATGCATTTCAGCAATGGTAATGAAGGTTCTAGACCTCCTGTGTGCCTTCCTGCACCCTCTATTGCTGTACAATTATTGGAGTGCAGTGAAACCAGATACCAAAGACCCATGTGTGTCGTGCATGGAGCCATAGACCCTGACTCGGGCAGTTTTCACAGTTTGTTGATTTTGATTAATTTATAGTTTTTTTTTCAACATTGGAAAGTGGACACCCATTATGGCCCTTGGCCAATACTTGTGGGTCAGTTCAAGCTCATGATTCAGTTTTTCTCCCCATCACTCAATAACAGGAAAAAGGCAGTCACAGCATCAGACATTTAAGGAAAATCTGAAAGTTCCATTATCCTGGAAGCTTTTACTGTTGCTTATAGCAGAGAGGAGAGAGTTTAAACTGGAAGAATTGTACGAAGCATATGGAGAAGTGGCCTAATGCGATCTAGGAGGGTATTTTTGTTTAAGTTAATGAAAAATACAAGAAGATTGGTTATTTTGGTGAAAAATAGAAATCCATGTAAGAAAGGGAAGTCTTCAAAAAGTTTATGAAAAATGAGTATTTGGGGAAAATGTACATGGATTTCAAATTATTGCAGCAAAATAAGTCCCTCTTCTAATGTCATTTTCTAGGAACTCTGTGAAGTACTCTGCTATATCCAGAACCAATGTCACTTGTCTATGGCAACAATCACCTGGTTAAAGGAGAGCTACTCCTTTTTTTAAAGATTTATTTATTTTTATTGGAAAGGTGGATATACAGAGAGGAGGAGAGACAGACAGGAAGATCTTCCATATGATTGTTCACTCCTGAAGTGACTGCAACGGCTGATGCTATGCCCATCCGAAGCCAGGAGCCAGGAGCTCTTCCGGGTTTCCCACGTGGGTGCAGGGTGCCAAGGCTTTTGGGCAGTCCTCGACTGCTTTCCCCAGGCCACAAGCAGGGAGCTGGATGGGAAGTGGGGCCGCCAGGATTAGAACCGGTGACCATATGGGACCCCAGCACGTGCAAGGTGAAGACTAACCACTATGCTACTGCGCTGGGCCCAGGAGAGCTACTCTTAGTGGTATAGATTTGAAAGGCACAGGCGTGGGTGAGTGTTGGACCTCACAGCAAAGAAGCGAGCCAGGAGGCCCTCTTCCCCCGTGGAATCTGTGTTCAGCTCCTGGCTCTGGCCCACCCATTCAGCTTTTCTACAGTGTCAATCCTAGGAGACAGTAGGTGGTGGCTCAAGTAACAGTGTTCCTGACACTCACGTGCAAGACCCGGATTGAGTCCTGACTCCTGGATCTAACGCCGGGCCTCGTCCTGGTTTTTGTGGCCATTTGAGTATTGACAGTGAGTTCATAGTGCTCTCACTCTCTGCTTTCTTTACTCTTTCTCTGCCTCTTAAATAGATGTTTAAAACATCAAGCACAGACAAGTGAATGCCAGCTTGTGTGTGTGTGTGTGTGTGTGTGTGTGTGTGTGTGTATGTGTGTGTGTGTGTATTAGTATTTGAAATGGGCACTCCCTACCTAGTAGGCCATGTTAGGGCCATGACCACTCAATTTGCATAGCATCCACCTTTTAGCAAGACTTTAGCGATAGTAAATCTGCCTGCATGTCTCTTTCAAAAACAATATTAGGCCTTCCCATATGAAGGTTTACGTTACGGCTGCAATATATGGGAATTAGACAAGACCCTTTGAGTTTTGGAGTTGAGAAATCTGATTCCAAAAGCAACCTGAATTATTTAGTAGGCATGTCAGTTCAAGAGCAAGGACATCACTCTTGGGTGCCTGTTCAGTAGTATCTGTTTGAATAAGTCTGCTGGTGATCCACACTGCACAACGGGGCCTGGTTTCACTTCCTGTTGCAGTCCGTATCTGCAGCTCCTTGCCAGTGTACACGTAGGAAAGCAATTGAAGATAGCTGAAGCTTTGGGTGGAATTTCTAGATCCCAGCCTCAGCCCGGTCCTCACCATGAAAGGCATCTCTTTCTATGCCTTTCAAATAATTTACTTTAAACATTTTTTTTTTTAAGTTCGTGTCTCTGGGGCCAGAATTGTGGTGAAGCAGGTTAAGCTGGTGCTTACAGTGCCAGCATCTCATTTGAGCACCGTTTTGAGTTCCTGTTGTTCCATTTTGGATCCAGTATCCTATTAATGCTGCTGGAAAAGCACTAGAAGATGACGCACTTGCCTGAGCGTGTGCCGACCACATAGGTAACCGAAATGGAGTTCTAGGCTCCTGGATGTTGCTTGGCAGAGCCCTAGCTGTTTTTGGCACCCTGTAGAGTGAACCAGCGGATGGAAGATCTCTCTGTCTCTCCCCCTCCCTGCAACTCTGCCTTTTAAATAAATAAATGAATCTTTAAAAAATTATAAAAATCAAAACAGCATCTCTGGCTATCTTACGATGCACCTTTACCCCAGACTCCGTGCTGTCCCACCACTTTGGGCCAGCATGAAGATGACGCAGGGCACAGAGGTGGGAGATGAGCCATCTTTTTACTCTTGTGGGTGTGTCCTTGAGCACCGGGAGCATCGTCCACCTTTATCAGGAGATTCTAGCCAGGGCGTTTTCAATGTCACTTTATTCCAGCAGTACCTGTGCTTTCCTTGCACATGGCTCTGTAGAACATCACTTCCACGGAGAGGACTGCAGGGGCATGAAGGGAGTATTCGGTTCTTCCTTGATTTTAAGAGCTCTAAAGTTTCTCACTCAGTTGTTTAGCGCATCTGGGTATTACTGGGCCTCTTGTTCTCCATATAAGCAGGTGCACATATGTTTTCATTAAGGGCTAACTGAGGCAAGTCTGTAGGGGTGTTTGTCATTTCAAGGAGCTAGGGTAAAAGGTGCTGTGGGAGAGGAACAGAAATGGAGGGCAGAGCTGTCAGAGAAGAGGGGAGAGGGGCATCAGGAATGGAACTCACCCTGACAGATGTATTGGTAATTAGGCTACTCTGGTTAAAAATTAATAGCAATTCTTTTTTTTCCATTTGTAACTCTACACCTAGAGGTATCTGATGCTATTATTTTGATGTCTTCACCTATATTGAGCTTGTTTTATGAGCATGCTATTATGATCTCCCATGCAAGTATGTATTTTTCAGTCACGTGACACAAATGACTATTTAATATTCTCTTCTTGGACTCATCTACCGTTTCTTTAAGTATCATTCAACAAGAAAGCCAAAGGATGCACTTAACTCCCAGGTTTGAAAGCAATTGGGTCGTGTATGAGGGCTTTTCTGTAAGCACATTTCTCAGTGGCTATCAACAGGAGCAGGGTGGAGTTTCCCTCTCTGGGTTTTACTCCCTTCCCATGATCTTTCCAGCTCATCTGCTGACTGTCTTAGCGACTGTGGGGCTAGTGACTGCTTTCTGAGCTTTTTCTGCTGTATCTGGAAATCCATCATTGATAGCGTGGCAGTATTGTGGACAGGAAAATGAAAACACCAGCCAATCCTGTTTTCCTGGCTCTATACCAGTTATGCACAGAAATAGAGTTGCTTATAGAAAGTTAAGGATCTAAAATGGAATTTCATCTCAGAGCTGTCTGTCTTCCGCATCAGGCATCCCCTTCCACTGTCTGCCTTTGGGCAAGTTACGTGACAAGTTCAAACCTCCTCCATTTCTATAAAATGGGAGCGTCGATTGTGCCTCGTTCCTAGGCTGCTAATGAGGATTAAATAAGGTAAATCAGATAATATGCATGCAGTGTTCAGCACAGAGACTGGCATCTAACAAGTGCCTGAGAAATTGACGATTATTGCTGTTTTGGTATTATTACTATCACTCAGAGTTTTCCACTGGAGAGACCAGATCCTATTTATTTTTTTGTCACATGCACTCAATAAATGTTTATTAAAATGAAGTAACTGTTCTGAGTGAAAATAAATAAGAAAAAGCAAAAGAGAAAAATCCCTTTTTATAACAACAGAGGGATTTCTACTGGCCAATGGAGAAATCACACACCATTGCTGCTGCGAGTCATTATACTCTCTGAATAAACATAAGCCTTTCATATGACCTAATGATTAATGACTTATGCAAAGAAATTTTAATACCATTAATAAAAAATTAAGCAGCAAGCTTCCCTCAGTTTTCTGACAGTATTGGGCTTTCACCTGTTCCCCTGGGGACAACAGGTTTCCGGGAACATGCTGAGTAGGATAATAGATCATTCCCAACCAGCGCTCCCCTGTGCTCTTCATGTCTTCCTAGTCAGCACACAGGATGGATTCAAGGCTCTGCAGAGAACAGAGGCCCCTTCCTGTCAGACAACAGTGAGGGCAGATGGGCACTCACTCCATCTCTCTGTATTTATCAGCTACACATTCCCTTCCTCCTGCGGAATACTCACTCTGTGTCAGAGATGATGCTAAGAACTGCATTCTTAATTCCTCAGAGTAGACCTAAGGGTGTTGTAGCATTGCCCAAGGTTCCTATATGAAAGTTCAACCTCAGCAACTGCTTCTTCTCTATGGCCATATGGTGAGTAACCATTGGCTCTGAAATTGTTGCACAAGTTGTGCTTTATTTTGCTTTGAGTTAATTAGTTGTTTTGTGATCACCTGGGCTGGGATGTAACTTGGACATCAGTCCTTCTCTGAGAATGAGCAGGGCTCTGACACTGAATTTTTGGGAAAGGAGCTTTATACTGGTAACTAAACAACATTTCAATGTTAAGTTCAGATTTCAAGCCAAGTCCCCACGCAATGCTGCACCAAACCCAGGATGCTTCTTGTGAATATTGTATCTGCAAGCATTTAGCCATTAGTGCTTCCACCTCAGAATTCTCAGTGCCAATGACAAGAGTCTGCCCAGGCCCAATGATAACTGACTTACCCCAGACGAGTGGAAATTCTACCGTGGCACCATTTATTGGGTAGGCCAGGTAAAGACACACATCTCCTGGAACCTTCCCTACTTTGGACCCCACTATTTTCTCACACAATGACTGTGAAACAGAGAGAAGAGAGCTGTGTATGTCTTTGTCAAGGAGACCTCGCTCGAGTGTGATCTTACTACATGGCCGACACGTGAGAGGCATCCTACTGAGCTCCAGATTGTGTGAACTGACAATCTGATATATCCTGTGATACACAGGATTGCTCAGTTCCTCCCAATGACTTTGTTGCCTATACGACTAAGCATTGTCGATGTAATCAGCTCTTAGTCATGTACAGGCTGTGTGTCCATATCTTTCCTTCTCTGTCACACTTACATTTGGGAGCAGACTATTCCTTCTTTTCTTGCCTCGTGGATGAGTTTAGAGACTAGTTGTACACATGAGACTTACAAGTCCCACTGGTGCCCAACTGGGTACACAAGGTTCCATGAAACAGAAAGGTAGATGTTCCTAAGCAACAATGCACTCCTCTGGGCTTCCCGCCATCCATTCACTCTCCATTTACCTCAAAAACAGCTCACAAGAGCCTCCTGCAAAGAGCAGCGAGGTGTAGGTTGTCTTCTGTGCTTTGTAAAGGTCTCTTAGAAGAACTATACCAGACAAGTTCCTGGTTCCTGGTCCTGTGTGGGGAACTGTGGAGCCATTCTTCAGGACTGGACACAGAGGAGCCAGTGTGGCTTCCTAGGGGGTGAACAAGAAGGCTGTGAGAGCACTTGAAACACTGTTGTATTCACCTCTGGCAACAAAAGGAGAATGGAGTCTTGTTTCCCCTCAAAGGGCAAACAGTCCTCTGTTCCTTGTCACAATTTTCCAGTCCTTCTGAAAGCTCTGTGAGTCATCCTTGCAAACGTGCTTGATATTGGAGTGGTGATAACACTGTCTCAAGGCCCAGAAATTGAGTAGCTCCATCCCAGACCATCCTGTTCTCCGCTTCAGTATCCTGATATCTCCCAAACTGACAGACTAACCACACTACAGCAGCGACAGTAAGTGAAACCAGCAAAACCTCTGGACTCCAGAACTGAGCGCTGTTTCATTCTGAGCACATGCTAAACCACGTGATGATTGTGTGTTCTCACTGCAGTATCTATTTGTACTTAGTGCTGGGACAGGTAGCCACTTATTATGGGATACTGCTTCCATCCTGTCTTGTCCAGAGAGACAAGGATCTTCATTTTCAACTCAATGTTAAATCTGAGTCCAACAGAAAGAAACTTTGATTTTTCCCATTAAGAAATGTCTGAGAAGGAATGTTTCCTAGGAGGAAGATGGAGCCTCCTGTTTGAAACCTATACACTGTAAACATCTGTGGACAAGAAGCAATAAGAAAAACTCTAGCAAAAAAGGAGAAAACCAGAGCATACAGCACCCAAAAACAACTGCAGTGACAAGCCCCAAGCGGCCCTTGGAGGAGGACATTCTCCAATGGCTGAGGTTTCCAGACTGTGGGACTCACATCTGCATGGGGCATTTATGAGAACAAAGGAGGTTTGTAAGTGTTTCTGCTTTGTTGGTGTCAGCACTGGCTCTCGCTAACTGGGTGAGGAGAGTCTATCCTGGCTGAACTCCTCTCTGAAAGGAGCTTGAAGGCCAGCACTGTGGTCCAGTGGGGTAAAGTACCACTTGCAATGCCACCACCTCATATCACAGTGTGAGTTCAACTGCTAGCTGCTCTGCTCGCCATCCAACTCTCTGCTAATGTGCCTGGAAAATAACACAAGACGCCTGAAGGACTTGGGTCCCTGTCATGCAAGACCTGAGTCGAGATCCTGGCCCAACACTAGTTATTGTGGCATTTGGAAATCAGCCAGCATATGCAAGACTCTCTCTCTCTCTCTCTCTCTCTCTCTCTCTCTCTCTCTCTCTCTCTCCATTGATGTTCCGTGTCAATACATACGTAAAATATCGAAAGCCTCAAGGGAGGACTGTTTAGGGCTGGAGTGAAGAAAGCAAAGCAGAATGAGGAAGGATGTGACAACAGGTGCCGTCAGTACAGAACAGACTGCCCCCTCCAATCACTGTCTTGGAAATCTATAGTGTCTCTCTTTTTTTTTTAAGATTTATTATTATTGGAAAGCCGGATATACAGAGAGGAGGAGAGACAGAGAGGAAGATCTTCCATCCGATGTTTCACTCCCCAAGTGAGCCGCAACGGGCCGGTGTGCGCCAATCCGATGCCGGGAACCAGGAACCTCTTCCAGGTCTCCCATGCGGGTGCAGGGTCCCAAAGCGTTGGGCTATCCTCAACTGCTTTCCCAGGCCACAAGCAAGGAGCTGGATGGGAAGTGGAGCTGCCAGGACTAGAACCGGCGCCCATATGGGATCCCGGGGCTTTCAGGGCGAGGACTTTAGCCGCTAGGCCACGCCGCTGGGCCCTGTAGTGTCTCTTGCAAGGAATGTGAGTACCGGCAGTGTTCCATTGGCATTGCTAGAAATGCTGGCTGCTTCTATCATACTCACCTGAGACTCGGCTTCATTTAGGTGTGCCTGCTGCAGTCTGGGGAGGCAGCCAGTGCTTTCTGCTGCCAGGGATGTGGTGTGAGAAACTGGAGGAGAGTTAGAGGCCACCCAAGGTGGTACCTACCTGTCCATCATGCTCAGCTGGGAGGGAAGTGACCTAGTTCTTGTTGCTCAGATGTCTTCCACCTGACACCTTGCAGGGGATCTGAAGGCCCCTTTTCTGTTGGACCCTTAGACAGATTTGACGCACCCACAGATCTCCAACATGGCCAGTAGGCAGTTCTGAAAGAGGCAGCTTCTCCCTCCTTGCTTTCCCACTGACCTTTTCTGAGTTCTCAGTTGGCCTACCCCAAAGGGCAATTGGAAATTTGCTCAGTGGCATTTACGTAACTGAAGCCACTGGCAGCATGACACAGTGTGTGACTTTAGGGTTTAGAGACTAAATAGTGGCAGGATCTGAAGGAGGGCATGGGGAGAGGCGTGGGTGTCTCTTTCTGTGATGCTAGCCATTGTTGGGAAGAAAGCCTGTTGGCTCCTGATAACCTGGCCAGAGGCTGTTAGCCAAACAGCCACTTTGCTCAGGTCAGTGAAGATTGAAAGATGTACAGCCTGGGTCCTGGACAGGCCCTAGAACCTATAAAGCATCCCACACTTGGCCCTTGCCATCATTGCAGCCAAAGGCAGGCTCTCTCCCAGGGATTTATTTACTGTGCAGAGTCCTGAAATATCTCAGAAGTAGAAGAGATGAGGAAAGGTGCCTGGTAGTTCTATGCCCAGAGGAGTTGCATTCGCTAGTGACTTCTTTTGCATAGCAGGGTTCAGGGTGGAAGAAAGAGAGAAAGTGCCTTTCAGGCTCTTGTCAGCATGTGGAAGACAGGTACAGCTGCTCTGCTGCCGCTGGAGACCTGCGCTTCCATGGAAAGTGTGTGCGATGGGAGGGCTCATGGGGATATGCGTAGACAATTGAGTCTATAAGTTCTGTGAAAATGAGAAAGTTGCTAGGGAAAGAAGAGTGCAGAGAAATAACTATTAATGAGACAAAGGTAGACAGCCCTGAGCCCAGGCACCTGCCAGGCCTGTGGGGCTGAAGCAGTGACCACAGAGCAGGTGCTTGAGGGGGCTGTGAAGCATCTCCTCTTCTTCGCTGCATTTGTTGGCCTCTGGCTTTCCATTTCATGTTTAAGTCCATTTTTTGCCTAGGTATCCACTAACCTTCTCTTGTCCCTCTCTTGCAAAGCCATGCACTGTAGCAGGAGCTTCAGACAGAGGGCTGCTGACTTAGGAACCTTGCGAATGTCAGGGGTACAGGTGGAAAGGCATTTTGGTACAAGTGACAGAATGGCCTTGATCAACAGAAATGCCTTGTTTCCACAGGTCAAGGTTTTCTCTCTGTAGTCAGACACAACAAGGTGCTTCCAAAAGTTTCTAGAGGTGGCATCAAAAGTTGATTTCAGTGCAAAGCAATTCTGAAATCCATGCATAGTTATTTTGATGATGGGAATTTTCTGTGAACTTTTTGACGTCCCACCTATCAGTATGAATTCGAGGCAAAGGATTGACTTTCTTAGTCGCAGATGCAGGAAAATACAGATAATGCCTGTCTTTATTTGCTTTCAAGCAAATAAGCACTGTTCCACAGGCTTCACAGTGGCTATTCCATCCCATGCTTACAGCCACCCTCTACAGCAAGAGCCGTTATTTCCCCCGTGGAGCGCTGACGCACCAGACTATCACAAGGGATCGGCGAGGGGTCAAGCCAGGATTTGGAGCATGTAGAATATGAAAGCTGGGCTCACCCTCTCAATGACTACTTTCTTACTCTCTGAGCCTTAAGGTTTTCTGGGCTGTAGGGGTACTGTGGCTCAGAGGACCAAGAAGTAAAGTGATGTTCTAGCCACAGTGACGTGAATCCCCTTACCCTAGCCTTGCTTCTTCTTTTTTAAGGGTTTACTTATTTTTATTAGAAAGGCAGATTTACAGAGAGAAGGAGAGACAGAGAGAAAGATCTTCCATCTGCTGACTCACTCCCCAAGTAACCACAATGGCCGGAACTGCACCAATCCAAAGCCAGGAGCCAGGAGTTTCCTCTAGGTCTCCCATGTTGGTTCAGGATCCCAAGGCTTTGTGCTGTCCTCTACTGGTTTCCCAGGCCACAAGCAAGGAACTGGAAGGGAAGTGGAACAGCCAGGGCATGAATCGGCACAATATGGGGTCCTAGTACATTCAAGGTGAAGACTTCAGCCACTAGCCTATTGTGCCTGGCCCCCATCCCTGCTTCTTATCCTTCTTTGTGTGCTTTGATGTTTTCTTGGGCTACTCTTCCCTTAGGGGTAAGCTGTGTGGCTCTACCACCAACAGGACTGCCAGAGGAGCCAGAAACCTCCCTCCTACCCAACAGGCCCCAGCAGAGAGCAGGTGTCACAGAGTTCTTACTGAGTCCCAGCATTCCTCCTCTTTACCCACAACCCTCCGTTCAGCAACCTCCATCGACAGCTCTGATCCAGAAGGTGATTTGCAGAGCCGTGCATGAGCTTTCTCAAGTGTCGAGTCTGTTTCAGAATTGCCTATGGGCTCATCGATGCTACTTGCTGATTGCACCGTGATCCTAAAAGATTGGATTCAGTGCTGTGGAAGCTGGCTGACTAATGACCTGACCTGATCGGTGGGTTTACTGCATGATTGCATCTGGTGGTCCAGTGCTTGTCTCTCAGGCCGAATTTAGGGTGTAGGTGAGGGGGCTGATTAAATGGTAGCAGATGTTTCACCTTTGAAATGTGAAAACTGAACAACTGAAGTCTTGCATGTTAATGTTAATTTAATTAATAAAGAAGAATATGCATGCTGATATTTAAGAAAATCACCCACTAAATCCTCAACACATACTTATCCAGAAGAGGGATTTTCACAATATGAAATTTGTTCTCAGTTCTTAACCCAGGAAGCGATGACTCCCACTATTTGCTAGTGAGAAATGACATGACGGCCTGATGTCCCGCTTCAAAGTACATGGGTTCAATGCTTGACTTTGGGTCTTGTCAACAGCTTCCTACTAAAGCCACCATAGGCAATCACAGTTGACACCTTAAGTAATTGGGTACATGTCACCCACATGGGAACCCCACCTTGAGTTCAGAGCTTTGATCTGCCTCAGTCCTGTTACAGGTGGTGAGGAATTAACCAGAATATGGAATCTCTCTTTCTCTCTGTGTCTCTCAAATCATTTAAAATTAAAAACAGAAACAAATAAAAACTTATGCTCACTCTGATTGAGCACTGCTTCATTCCCTTCTTGTTTTGTTTTCTAGACCCCATAATTCTAAGTCAGGGAATCCTGTTTTATTCCCCACCCCCAGGTAGAATGTTTGGGCACCAAACCCCGCCACTGTCTTTGGCATTCATCCTGTGAACAGTGCGTTTATCAGCTGCCAAGTGTGACTCTTGTCAACACCGGTGCTTATCAGGGCCAGAGAGAGGGACGGCTAGATTCAGAGATATACCTAGTTCTCCTCATTTGACGATAATCTTTCTAGCCAAGAAACGGCCTGGAATCTGATGGACAGGAATTAAGGAAGCAAATTGAAAAGTTGGTGACTTATCCATGCCCAGTTTTGTATTTGCCAGCAGTGTTATTTGATTCTCAGGTTTCCTCCTTCCTTCCCGCTTCTTCCCTCTTCGAGTCAGCCAGAGGAGCAGAACTACTGCTTTGTCTTCATAATCACCCTGTGCGTGCGCAGTAAGTGTGTGCATACGCGTGGATGTCCTTAATGCTTTCTGGTGCTTCCCACTAGTGTCTCCACAGAAGGAGAAAGAGGAATCTCTAAAATTTCTTTTCTCAAGGTGTCCCTTGTCACCTCTAGAATGGACATAGAGCAAGAACTAAACTAACTATAAAAGTAACAATAATGCTTTCATACTGCTACCCATATCCTACAGCCAGTATTCAGTGGTTTTTCAGGGCTGAGCAGTGTGTTGGAGTTGAGATCACTAATTGCAGTGGCTTTTCAATCTCAGCAGAATGATGAGTGACTAATCACTGGGCAGGCATGGTGTCACTGAACACTTGCAATTGCTCCGTGAGAGTAGATGTCACACTCCTCTTTTACCAGTGCAACAACTCAGACAAATAGCAGTTGTGCAGTGAGGCCAGGACACCCTCCCTACAAAACAGTGAAGAGAAAATTGGCGCTGAGACCAGCCTCAAGCCGTGGTCTGACCTCAGAAGCAACCCCTTTCCACTGCAGGTTACACATGGGTGAAGGACCAATCCAGACAAGGGATTTGGGTCTTGTCAATTCTTATAACTACTCGTTTTACTTTACCAAGGACAAGGAAGAATATGAAGTCATCAAAATAAACAAATCTCTTGGGGGACTCTCTTTTGCTTCTTCTAGTGCAACAGAAAAATAATTTTGGAACTCTAGACTAAGCCAGGAAATAGTTTTCCTCCTGTTGGGCCTGAATGGCATAGAGGGGATTAACAACAAATGAAGGCAAACCCTAAACATTTATTTTTGACTGATCTGATTAATTTGAATGACACCAAGACAGAGAGAGGGAGGAAGGCAGAGAAGAGGCAAACTTTATTAGGATAAAATAAATTAAACTAGGAAGACACATTCCTCTCTCCTCCCTGACCATCCAACCTTTGAAATAAAATTCTTGCAAAATTATTAGCATGTTTGCCTCCATGTATCAGGTACAGGGTTATTTTCCTAAAGCTACCAGGTGTTTCCTCCAACAGAAGGCACCAAGTCCATGTTCTTTCTTCTCTTTGTGCTAATTAACCTAATTGGTGGTTCCTTTCCAGTGCCAGCTGCCAGTGCCCCACCAGAGTAACTGCACTGAATCTTGCAGTGTTTTTACCATAGCAAATGGGGTGGTTACCCAACAGAAGCTCAACCAAAAAAAAGCAGAGTGAAGAAACAAAGCAGATTATTATTTCTACAATAATTTCTGCCTTCTGTTGTGGAAAGGTCCTGTGTTTTCATAGCCAGCGGTACTCTACAGATGATTCAGGATCAGAACCTTGTAGTCTTGACTTTATTTTCCTGTAAGCCACACTGTGGATTCAGTTGCAAAACAATTAGTCTACACTTTGTGCCAGCTGGACTCAAGTGACTCTGATATCATAATGAACGAAGCCAAGTAATTTTGTGTTCATTTACATAAAAGCATTTTCCCTGAGTTCTCAGCAACTTTGTGATGTCATTTTTACAGAGAAGATTCCTCCAAGTGGGAGGATGCTGTTGATAATTTTCACGTGAAGCACAGGCATGGTCAGGGACAATGGCTATATGAATGCTGCCATCTCCTTGGTTATTGCCAACATACAGAATATTCAATCTAGACCCCAGAGAAGGAGGAGGCAAGAACAGGAGTGAACACAACTTAGGAACTTTGTTGGATTCAGCTTAGGAATTTGACATTTGTGAGCATCCTCAGCTGTGTCTTGAATGGGAAAGCATGGAGAGCCAGGTAGTGCTGGTGGTAGTCCAAATGCTATCCCAGGTGTTTGTATGATTCATAACAAAGCCAAGTAGAAAGAATTCCTGGAGTTTGGGCTTGAGCTTAAAGAAATAGCAATGGGTCACTTGCCTTTTCTGCCTGAGATTGAACTCTAAATGTGTTATCCAAAGTTAATGGAGAAATTGAGGATCCCAAAGGCGGGGCTGGTAGGACATTCAGAGGGTGTGGTGCAGGAAGGTAGGAGGGGTGTCGCTTGTGGGCATCAGGCAGAGCCCTGAGAAACCTGGGTGCTCCACTGTGGCCAGGTGTTCTTCACAGTGCCCTGTTCAGGGGCAGGAGATGCTGCTTGGCTATTGCTGTGGACAAACAGATGTTCATATTTCCTGCTGTTGCAGAGCAGAGATGGCTCCTGAGGGCTGGGATCATGCCCATGATGATATCAGAGCTGTATGGTCTTGTTCTGTTTTGGGTCAGTTTCTCTGTGGTCTTCCCAAGGCTTCTGCAGCCTCAGTTTTGGTCACTAACGAGTAAAAGGCCAACACTGTGCCTTACAAGGTGCTCATTGTTTTGTCACTCGCTCAGGCATTTTCTCATCTAGTGTTTAGAGAAGAATTTGAAACTTCCACTAATTGGCTCACAGCTCTCATTACACTCTAAACAAAAATATCCTTGGTCAGTCATCAGCACAGCATGATGTTGTCAGCAATGTCCTGGTTTTAAATCCTGGATCTAACACTTCCTAGCTTTAGAATCTTTGTCAAATCTTTTAAGGTTTCTATGCCTCAGTTTCCTCATTTGTGAAACAGGAATAACAGTATGTCCCCTTCACATAATTAGTATGCAGATTGCATGGTCTAATATTTGTGCACCACTCAAGAGAACATAATTACATCATGTAAACATTTGAGGAGCAGAAGTAGTGGGGTCTGAGTTTCCTTCTGAGCTGAAGTATGGAAAGAACCCCCTGCAAAGGACAGGACTGCCACTGAGGTCAGATCAAGTAGAACCGTGTCTCTGATTGTCAATCTTCATTCTCCAATCTTCTCACTTGAACACCTTTTATTGGCACTAAATTTGTTTTAGGATAATGAAAGCAGATGTTCTGTTTATGTCCCTCACCCCGCTCACCTCCATGTCCCCTTTCTCAAAGACACTCTGTCTCCTGCATTGCCAGCTCTGAGCATGGTATGGAATCCACGTGCCTGGGGCTGGGACTGGCTCCTGGAGAGCCACAGCCTCATAGGGGTTAATACATTATCTGGGCATCCTCAAATTGTGTGAGCCCATCAGACAAACAAACACACCACCTCACAAATGAATAGAAACATGTTTATTAGAGTGGAAGAAAAACAGCTTTTTGGCACACTGACACCATGGCATCAGGGACAGCAGCTGCAGCTTGGGACAACAGGCGGGTGGATAAGAAGGTAAACATGTATTTCAGAGTGTGCTGAACAGCGTCACAAGTGGGTGTTTCCACACAGAGAAACAGGGATGAGTGTGTGTGTGTGGGGGGAGACACACAGAGAGAGAGAGAGAGAGAGAGAGAGAGAGAGAGAGAGAGAGAGAGAGAGAGAGATGCAGAGCAGAAAGGACGCAGGGGGTGGCAGTAGTGTGAAAGAGAGATCCAGGAGGGTCTGTGTATGAACTCCCATAGTCCCACAGTTGACCAGCCTTGGTCCCTTTGCTTCAATGCTGTGAGACTGCATTTTCGCCTGTCCAATGGCATCATCATCTATCCGTGGCAGCCTAGTGCAGATGGTCCCCGAGCAAAGATGGCTTGATATACAATTTGTTAACTTCAAGAATGAGCAAAAGTGATACGCATTCAGTATAAACTGCACTGAGAATGTTCCATTTGAGTCTTGGCCCGGGCTGGAGATACGGCCTAATCAGTTCATAATTCCGGGCTGCGGCTGCAAGGCTGCAGCTTCCAGGCAGCCTCTGTCTTTGGGGAACAACCCATATGCCACAGTGCCCTGTTATACAGAATTGGGTCACTTGGGAGGTTACTGGGATTAAATGCATTTTCCATTTAAACGATATGTTTAATGTCTCATGGGTTGCTCAGGACAGAACTTCACCCGATATTGAAGTTTGATCACAGGTGAGCATCACCTGAGATAATGTGTTTTGATCATGGACCACAATACTTGGCCTACAGCAGCTGTTCAAAATATGCTGGCCCTTACTGCAGATTTGTGTGAGACTATTCCAGAACGGCCATGATTAGCCTTGCATTATTCATGAGCATAGGGACAATTGTGCCTGCAGAAAGGTGAGAAGTGATAGGCAGTAGGACACTATTAAGAGCAAATTTTGATGTATAAATATTTATGTTGGCAATAGGCAGAGGAATAGAAAATTACAAAGTCCTCTTACTGTAAAATTAAGAATTCAAAGTTGCAGAGTATGTGTAATGCAGTGTCTGAGATGCCGTGTGAGGCATTTGCGTCCCGTAGTGAATACCTGGCTTAAAGTTCCAGCTCAACTGTTGCTGCCAGTTTTCTGCTTCTGCATGCTCTGTGAGGCAGCGGTGATGACTCAAGTAACTGGGTCACTGACAGCCACGTGGGCGACCTGAGTTGAGTGTCAGGCTTGCTTTCAACCAGCTGTTGTAATCATCTGGGAAATGAGCCAGCAGGTGGAAGATTTTCGTCTGTCTCGATCTCTTTCAAATAAAAAAATAAAGAAAGAACAAGTAAAAATCTTCCTAAAGGAATTAGGAGTGTTCATTTTATTCAGTATATACCAAAATACAACTTCACCCGTGTGGGAGACCTGAAGAAACTCCTGAAACCTGATTTGGAACGGGCCCATTCCTTGCCAGCGTGGTCATTTGGAAGATCTCTCCTTTTCTCCTCTTCTCTCCTCTTCCTACGACTCCCCTCCCTCTGCTCTCCTCTTCTGTCATTCCCTGCCCCTCTCCTTCTTCTCCCTCCCTCTGTGTAACTCTGCCTTTCAAATAAATACATTCTTCCTTTACAAAGGTAAACACTCACTAACCATCCGTCATGTTATATCACCCGATGCTTGTTCTCCCCCTACTCAAAGGCAAGCTCCAGGATAGCAGAGAGCAACTGTGCTCCTAATAGGTCATCTTCGATGTGCCCATATGGGGCTATAGAATGAACACTTGGATGAGCTGCTGGAATAGTGAATACAGACATTCCCCTGTGCTCCGAAGATGTTGTCCTTCAGCATAAATGTTGGGTTTTTTCCATGTGTTTGGCACAGCGGTTCAGAACTGTCCACAAGACATATTGCAGTTCCTGGGTTTCTGTCCTGACTGTGCTTTTGTCCTACTGCCCACTCTGGGAGGCAGCAGATGATGGCTCAAGAAGTTGTGTCCCTGCCATCCATGTCAGAAACCTGCATTGAATTCTAGCTCTCTAAGCTACAGCCTGCCCTAGTCTGGCCGTGCTATGGGCACTCGGGGAGTAAGCTAGCAGATGTGTGATTTTTTTTTCTCCCTCTCTCTTGCAAATAAGTAAATAATTAAAGCATATTTTCCCTTAAAAATGATTTATTTATTTTTTATTGGGAAGGCTGATTTACAGAGAGGAGATATGAGAAAGATCTTCTGTCTGCTGATTACTCCCCAACTCACTGCAGTCGCCAAAGCTGAGCTGATCTGGAGCCAGGAGCCAGGAGCTTCTTCCTGGTCTCCCAAGCAGGTACAGGGTCCCAAGGATTTGGACCATCCTCGACTGCTTTCCCAGGCCACAAACAGGGAGCTGAATTGGAAGTGGAGCACCCGGGACATGAACTGGCACCCATATGGGATCCTGGTGCTTACAAGGCAAGGGTTTAGCCACTGAGCCAATAACGCTGAACCCAAACATATTTTTCATTTTTATTTTCCTTTAATCAATTAACTTCAGGTAATATTTCTATAGATCACTGAATCGTATCATTTCTTCATTTGGTTTACCCCGATCTCCTTGTTAACCAAGTTCTTGTAGCTACACATATCACCCTTAGCCTCTTTTTATTTAACTTTAGATGACCCCAAAAACCTGAACTATCCTATGTTGAAGCTAAATTGCAAATGTCGTCAAGTCTATGCCTCCCTGGTGAATGAAAATTCACCCAACAGCACTGCTACCAATCAGCCAGCAACTTCCAGGGACACCATGCACTCTGCCAGTACGCAGGTATTGGTAAAATTATGTGGATATATTACATTCTGCCCCAAAGAAAAATGAAAATACCTGTACCCATGATAGGAAGCATAGGTTTCATAAATTTTACACAACTGAGGCAAAGATAGAAATCATTAGGTGTGCAGAAGAGAGCAAATGTTCAGCTTCAATCGAGTGCTTATCACACTTGGGCTATCTGATTGTATGTTCAGCTGCAGAGCCAAATGAAAAGAAACAGACACAATGCAGTAAATACTGTCAAAGATTAGGTCTAAAGCAGATATTTTGGAATTGTGTGGTCTTTTCTAGGTTTTTAAGAATGCAGATATAAATGTGCTTTCTTTTACTTTTAGACACGTCTTTCAAAATGCCACACAGCGTGCAAAAACTTCTTACCTGTTGTTGTCCTATTCTGTCAAGTAGAGTAAAATAAACATTTATGTTTTGAAGAATTTGAGCAGCAGACTCCCAGGTGTCCTGTTCCTTTGGGAAAAGTCTCCAAAAATAAAAGTATTTTGCATTCTTCTTGCTTCTCTTAGCAGGATTCCAAAACGCACTGCCCTCTGCAGAGGCTGCAATTTCACCTGCCGCAGCATGCCTGCTCTGGTCCTCTCTGCTCTGTGTTTTCATCTCCCTAGGATTTCTCAAACACTGGATTCTCCTAAAGACTCTATGGAGGTGACACAGTCATGTGTCCAGGGTAGATCCTGAAGAAACTTCTTATCTGATTTTAAAATAGGCATACGTCTATATGAATATGAATATACATATAAATGTATACATGTGAATAAATATATACATGTACATATACACACACACACAATAGTTTCTTTTCTTCCCATACTCAAAATGTCTGAGAGTAGGCATTTTCTTTGCTGTCACTATTTGTTTCTCTTTATTTCTGGTCTCATTTCATGATTACCTGACAGATCACTCCAGGGTGTTGTGCAGTAGCTTTTTGCGTCCAAAATCTCTAACTGAATGTTTTATCTCAAACACCTATGCTTACCTCACAAGTCCTGTTCAAGATGAATGCGAAATGCTCACATGTCTTTCTGTAGATATAACTTGTAAAGCTGTATTCTCGCTCATTATCCTTTGAACTCTGATTTAAATTATACAAGTCTCATGAGACTTCCATCCTGCTTCTTCATTTAATTTTCACGTTAGCCTTTGTTTAATACTTGGTGATTGTTGGTGGAAAGTATTTTTGCAACAGTGAATATGCACTCACCTTTCCGCTGTGTGCTTTGTGAGCTTTCAGGCGGGAGGTTGGGGGAGGTGCTGTAGGTGAAAACACTATTTTCAGTGACAATGGTAAAAGACTGCAAGGTGCTTTGGGCAGTGCACCTGTTTCTGATTTTGATGGATATTTTTTTTAAAATAATCTCATTTTCACTTGAGAACCGTGTCCTGGTTCACTGACCAATTACAAAACTGGGAGCTAGTAACTCAACCTAGGTTTTCCATGTAGGTGGCAAAAATCCAGATTATGTCTTTTTTTTAAGATTTGTGTATTTCTATTGGAAAATCAGATTTACAGAGTGTAAGAAAGACACAGAGAAAGGTCTTCCATCCTCTGGTTCACTCCCCAAGTGGCCGCGACAGTCAGTGCTGAGCCAATCTGAAGCCAGGAGGTTGTTCCAGGTCTCACATGTGGGTGCAGCGACCCAAGGCTTTGGGCCATCCTCTACCGGTTTACCAGGCCACAAACAGGGTGCTGGAAGGGAAGTAGAGCAACTGAAATATGAGCCTGTGCCCATATGGGATCCTGGGTGTGCAAGCCAAGGACTTTAGCCACTAGGCTACCACGCTGGGCCCAAGAACCCACATTCTTGAGTCATTACCCCTGCCTAGTATGATCTACTTTAGCAATAAACTAGAGTCAGAAGCTAGAGTAGAGAGCAAAACCCAGGCTCTCTGATGTGGATTGTAGCCACACTTGACAGCTAAACTAACTGCCTACTCCCTGGTTGTAGTAGGCCTTGATTCTCCCAACATCATCTGCTTTGGGAACTGTGCCCTTAATACTGATCTCAGTATCTCTTCATCAGCCTTAAGTCAGACACTCAATGTATTGTTGCTGTGTATGCAGTTCTAGATGATCTGATTGTTCACAGTGCAATAAATTAATAGCTCCATATGATTTCCAACTTTCTGTAAACCTCATCTACTTCTTGACTTGTGCTCATGCTTTGCTGGCATCTCTTTGATATGATGATCATTCAACGATTATTGAAATTCTTGTTCCTAAGATGCCTTTAAAAATATTGATTTATTTTTATTGGAAAGGCAGATCAGATTTACAGAGGAGAGCCAGAAAGATTTTCCTTTTGTCGGTCTGCTCCCCAAATGGCCTCAATAGCAAGAGCTGAGGCATTCCAAAGCCATGAGCCAGGAGCTTCTTCTCAGTGTCCCATGTAGGTGCAGGGTCCCAAGGCTTTGGCCAGTCCTCTACTGCTTTCCCAGGATACATGTGGAGCAGCCGGGATGCAAACCAACACCCATATGGGATCCTGGCATTTGTAAGGTAAGGATTTAGCTACTGAGCCATTGTGACAGGTTCCTAAGATGATTTTTCTCCTCGACTTTTCTGTGGGTCTGTATGGGGCAGAGGCATTCTTGTAGGAAGGGAAGACTACGACTGGGCGCCTAATGCATGAAGTAGTCTGCTTATATGAATGAATCTCACACTTGCCAGAACCAAGAACAGTGACAAGCCAAGTGTTTGGCAGGGCAGGGATGAATCCCTTGATTGGAATCCTGTCCTGAAAGCAGCTTCTGTATTTTCCATGAAGGAAACTTGAGCATACAGTGATGTTTGCTTTACAATGAATGAAAAATTAAGCCAACATCCCTCATGGTTGGTGTGATAGATATTATGAAATTTGAAGCAGAGAGCAAGAGGAAAGTAAATTCTAATAGTTGTTGAGGCACACTCTGCTTTGTAACTTGTTTCCTGGGTTTTGAAGGGTCCCCTCCAAGCTCAAACATCAACAGCAGCAAGTGAAATTTCAGTCCTCTGTTCCTGAAGTGAGCGCTCCATCCTTGCCGTCGTCAGAGTCAAGCTCTTGCTCTCATTCAGTGGCAGTTGGCCATGCCTCTAAGAATGAATTGGTCTTATGTGTGGGATCATGGGCCAAAGCTTCCATACTCCTATGAAACTGATCCCATTACTTCTTTTACTCATAGTCAGGAGACTCAGCGTTGGTTGTTTTTAGAGTTTGTCCTCCACAAAGAAGGGTGAATTGCTTTTTCGTTTCCCCTTTACATCCTCTAAGCAACCCCATGTTGGGTGTTTTGCCTTTTTGTATTCCTAGGATCCTCAAGCAGGAAAAGGTGTGGAGGTCATCGGTTGATGCATTTGCTAATCAAAGTTAGGGACTCTCATAGATTTCAGACATTCATAGCCACCCCGGATCTCCAGGTGGGAGCCTCTATGCCTCCTCCATGCTTTCTGTAGAGAGGTCAACTGGTATAACAGTGGGGATCCCGAAGGGTTCTTCCCTCTTGCGTAGACAGAACCACCTCCAAGGCCAAGACCTTGGTGTATACCTTCACATGACGACTGTACCTTGGCATCAGTCTTCTTCCCAAAGCAACAGTACGGGGACTTAGGCTTCCTGGTGGTTGTTGTCTTGTTTTAAGTCTCCTACTTACTAGTATGCTGGCAATAGAACTGTGGGAAAGGGTTCTTGATTCACATAGCAAATTTAGGGGTAATGACCTATGATTTCAAAGAGAAGAAGCCATTGTCCTCCAATTTTCATTTCTTAAGAAAGATTTATTTTATTTTTAATTGAAAAGTAGAGCTAAAACACACAGAGAGATCCCCCAATCCCCTGGTTCACTTCCCAAGAGGCCACAATGGCCAGAGTTGAGCCAACACAAAGTCTACAGCCAGGAGCCTTCTCTGGGTCTCCCACCTGGGTGCAGGGGTCTGAGAATTTGGAGACATCCTCCTTTGCCTTCTCAGGCCACAAAGATGGAGTTGCATTGGAAGTGGAGCATTCAGGGACTCAAATCAGTACTCATCTGGAGTGCTGGCACCATAGGAAAAAGTCAAGCGTGTGATGAAATGGTGTCAGCTCAATCCCTAAACTTTTCTTTTCGTTGTTGTTGTTAGTATTTATTTGTTTATTTAAAAGTAAGAGTTACAGAAAGAGGCAATGACAGATCTTAAATCCACTGCTATATTCCCCAGATGGCTGCAAAGGCCACAGTGAAGCCAGCAGCCAGGCACATCTTCTAAGTCTCCCACATAGGTGGCAAGGTTCTAAACACTTGAACCATTTTTCACTGCTTTTCTCGGCCGTCATGGGGAGCTGAATCAGAAATAGAGCAGCCAGAACACAAACAGGTGCCCATTGCAGGTATCATAGCGTGGTGGCTTTTCCTGCAATGTTAGCCCCCAAATTCTCACTGGTTCTTATGTTCATAGCCAAGTTCACTTGACTTTAAAAGGAATTCCTAGGGCTTGGTGTGGTATCCCAGTGGCTAAAGTCCTCACCTTGAATGCTCGTGGATCCCATATGGGTGCCAGGTCAGATTCCAGCGGCCCCTCTTCCTATCCAGCTCCCAGCTTGTGGTCTATGAAAGCAGTCAAAGATGACCCAAAGCCTTGCGTTCTTGCACTCATGTGGGAGACGCAGAAGCAGCTCTGGTCTCCTGACTTCGGACTGGCTCTCTTCTAGCCATTGCAGTCACTTCGGGAGTGAATTAACGGGCAGAAGTACTTCAACTCTGTCTCTTCTCCTCTCTGTAAATCTAACTTTGCAATAAAAATAAATAAATCTTTTTTAAAAGAAAGAATTCCTAAATTTTAAATTCCAATGTGTGATGGATGGAAACTGTGTCCACATTTAACCCAGTGCAAGGAGTGGTAGAATCTCTGAACTACTATTGTCCAGTGAGGAGAGATGTGTAGAGATAGCTTTTGTTACTGGTCAGTGGGTGAATATAGAAACAAGAGATGGTACAGAAAACGTCTCACCCTGTCACATTTGTGGTAGGAATTTCTTACAGGAAACCAGAGGCCAACTTTGAGTTCTAGTTACAGAAATAAGCTACTATGTTGAATTTCTTTAGGATTATACAATTTCTGTACAATTGCGGGCTGCTTGCAATTTCTTTCTGTGGGGGTCTAGACCTGAGCTTGGAGAATAATTGAGAAACCAGTGTATTGCCGGCTTCATATGGTATGATTAATCTTTCTAGATTTTCCATGTCTACAAATGGTGTTACTGGTCATAACTGCAAACTATTGTTATTTTTATTGGTCTGAAATGCGAATGTTTGTGTTAGAGCATCTGCAAAGGCAAACACTTTAGCTCTGTTGAAAAAATAATGAAGATCTAAGTGATTTTAAGATGGCATTCTGTGAATGCACACTAAAACGCTGCTAGATTTTTATTTGTTTTACTGTTAATGCTGCATTGAAGATATAGTCGTACTGCAGCAATTTTTTCCCGTTTCCTCTTTCCCTTTGTCTTTTGAAATACCCATTCTTGCTTGAATTTTTATTCAGAAATCAAGATAGGCATGCATTAAGATAAGTTCATAATCTCAAAAGCTAATAAATGTAAAAGTCAAGCATCTCATAGCAGTATCAGCTATTTGGTGTCATACATAAATAATATTTTTCTTCATTCGCTTATCTTCTGTGTACATTTTAATGGAATAGCCAATATTTCAAAGTCACCTAAATGTCCTTATCAACACCTTCGATGTTGCAGTCACTGCTGTTCACCATCCGTCATATTGCAATTATCAGGGTCCCTGAAGGTTCCCTGTGGGGAAGGGTTTTGTTTTAATAATTTTCATACCAGGCTATACCTAGTAATGTATATAGCTAATGAGCATGTTGAACTAAATTGAATTAGATTGAATTGAGTTGAATAGAATGGAAACAAATTGAGTCATATTGAATTGTAAACCAGAGTCAAAATGCATAGCAATGTAACAGCATTTGGTAATGAAAGAATGCTGAATTCACAGTCACAACTTAGGAGATGTTTGATAACTGAGGAGAGTGGAAATCTCCCTCCTTTCCTGTTCTTTGGTCTCCTTGTCAGGAAGGGATGAATGTCACATGGTACCCCGGGCAATCCTGCAGTTCGTACATCTTCTCTATTTACGTGGCAGTGGATTGTGCCAGGAAGGCTGCAAGCCTACTTTATTATTCTATATGTCACCATGCAGGAGTCCATTGTTAATTTTTTTTTTAATTTTCCTTTTGTTCAGCAGCATCTGGCTGTGTGCAAGCACTTAGAATAAAATGCTGTGAGTTTGTGAGCATCAGACAGGGGGTATCATTTGCTGGTTTTAATTGGTAGATTCAGCATCTCCCATGAACAGTGCGAAAGCCACTGGCTGAGATGTTACCATGGTAAATCAAACCCTGGTGCTTGATTGGTAGACAGCTGAAGCAGGTACAATCATTTTAATCAACTCCAGAAAAGTTGAGACCATCTGGTTATGCCTCACCTGGAAGTAATTTACCACCCAGGTGCAAAAAAAAATTACCCTGAGGTCAGTAACAATAAACCTGCCTCAAGATGTTCTAGCAGAGGATGAAAGAGAGGCAAAGTCCCACAGCAATCTCATCTGTCTGCTTTTATGTTTCTGAGAGCAGGAAAGTGAGGGGCTAATCATGCAAACCAGGGCCAAGGATGAATTTGGCAGGTGCTGACCCAGCTAGTTCCAAGAAGCTTAGTGACAATCCTTAAATCATTCTATAGCATCTGTTTCTGTGGTCCAGTTCTGAATGTCTAACTAATTTGGGCTGATAAAAGGAACTTTTCCTAAGAATTAAGATGCTCAAGCATCGGAATAGAGTCTGGCATGCTTTGGAAGAGTAAGAAATCACATGGGAAATATTGCAAAGAAGGCGATTGTTTAAAATAACTACTTCCTCTAA
This sequence comes from Ochotona princeps, assembly GCF_030435755.1. Taxonomy (NCBI): domain Eukaryota; kingdom Metazoa; phylum Chordata; class Mammalia; order Lagomorpha; family Ochotonidae; genus Ochotona; species Ochotona princeps. Next base: position 107,561,963 of record NC_080835.1, on the reverse strand, counting down.
AAAAATTTAGTTTGGGAGTACAAGGTAATGCCTGAAACATTTTTTGTGGAGTTAAAAGTTGATTTCGATGGAAAATTGGGTTCAAAAAGAGATTTTTTTTTCTTGGTAACACATGGAAAATGAATATTATGGAAAATCAATGCATGGAGTTCAAAATGATCTTTGCACCTAAATAAGCATGAGCATTTTAGTTTGTTTCCCACAGTCTCTTTGAAGAGTACTTGGATTTGGCAGTAATTTAATATTGGAGATCTTCTTGTGATCATGTAAGATGTGACAAAACCTCACCAAAATATGAACAGTCAGGAAAGCACAGAATCATTAGCTCTTTGGAGTAGTTAGAAGGATTTATTTGGCTCCTGTGACATTGATTTGTTTTGGCTGCACTTGAAATGTGTGGTCTTTGCAAGTCAATAGAAATGAAGTCCTTTATTGAATAGGAAAAACTCTATGGATTGGATTATACTAAGAAATAGAAGTCCAAGCTCTCAGTCTCTTGCGTACTTGCGGGAATGGGAGCTGGGCAAAATGGGTTGGGTTTTGGAAAGGAGAGCTCAGTGTTGGGGAAAGCGGGGGAGGGGGTGGGGCGGAGCGGTTGAGGTGTTAGGTATCTCTGGCTGTTGTGGCCTCCGGTACAGAATACTCTTGACAAGGAGGCTGGTGAACTTTGCTTCTCATGTGAGATCCAGAGGCCAACAGCTTCTGTCTGATAAATGCCCGTGTCCTTGTTTGCAGATGACCATCTTCTTCCTGCTTCCTTACGTGATGCCGGGGGACAGAGACACTAGCACTTCTTGGTGGGAAGCTTCAGCAGGGTCCTACCTTCATGACTTACTCATTCTCAAAAAATGCCCTATCTGCAGGTACTCTTACAATGGATATTAAGTTTCCAGATATGATTTTAAAAGAAGCCACATACATTTAATCAATGGGCATAAAATGTACAGACTTTGCTTGGGAAGAAACCGTGGCAGAACTTGATTTAGAAGTGGAGTGACTGAAGCCTGCAAAGCCTGGGAGATGGGGAGGTGGCCCCCACAGCTCATCACTGTGAAGCTGTGGTGCTTTTACATGTTTCCCAGTACCAAAGGACTGGGAAGAGGATGGATCTTCAAATCATTCAAAGAAGAACACTTGCTCCCTCCGTTGGGGACAGAGGTGAACCAGGTGAGCTAGAGAGAATCTCAATCTCACAGCTTCCCGTTCAGAAATTCACCAATCCAGCAGTGCCTGGCTAACTCATAACATCAAGTTTCTACCCAGGTGCCATCTGCGTTAATGTCCACTCATTTCAGGGCTGCGGTACCATCATTACACATGACTTGGCTATTGCAATGTTGGAAAAAGCTTTCTATCTGGATTCTCTTTGATCATTGCCTCAGATTCCTGCAGTCCACAGAACGTGAGCAATCAAAGTGCTCCTCCTGCCACTCTGGGGTTTGTCCAGTGGGGAATCATCAGTGATAATATATCCTCATAGATGTCTTAGTGCCCTACTTCTCCTCTTTCAAAAAATGAAGACAAGGGCCCGGCAGCGTGGCCTAGCGGCTAAAGTCCTCGCCTTGAACGCCCCGGAATTGGGCTGTCCTCAACTGCTTTCCCAGGCCACAAGCAGGGAGCTGGATGGGAAGTAGAGCTGCCGGGATTAGAACCGGCGCCCATATGGGATCCCGGGGCTTTCAAGGCAAGGACTTTTAGCTACTAGGCCATGCTGCCGGGCCCAAAAATAAGTAAATCTTTAAAAAATGAAAACACATATGCTGTTGGTGATCAGCCAGCTTCTCTCCCCATCTTCACCCTTTTTTGACCTTCTGTTTTCTCTCCAAAGAGCCAGAACCTACTAGAACTCACGTAACATGATCTGGCCACGTGACTCCAGGGACAGTTCCTGCCAGAGCACAGCCAATGTAATACAATTCACTTTAGAAGCTACCTGAAGCCAAGAGGAATTGAGGAGGGGTAATGCTTGGAGGGCAGGTGAATAAAATTAGTGAGAAAGCGAGCATGAGGAAAGAAATGGGTTGTCTTTTGCGAGTTGTGAATGGAACAGCCTCCATAAGCATTTGGTGAAAGTTCTCTACCATGAAACAAACATTAAGCTGGGTTGGCTAAGACATTCATGTCCAATGTTGGTGTACTTCATTTGACTCTGAACTCCAGATCCTGACACCTCCTTCCTGCTAATTAGAGAACCTGAAAGTCTCCAAGTGGTCACCCAAGCAGTGTCTCTGCCACCCGCTTAGGAAACCTGGAACAAATTCCCAACTCCTGATGTTGGAGCAATCCTGGCCATTGTAGGCACTTGAGTAGTGTACCAGTGGATGTGAACTCTGTCTTTCTGCCTCTTTGTCTCTGTCTATGGCTGTCTACATCTCAAACAAATTAATATGTAATGTTAAAAAAAAAAAGGTTTTCTGCAGAAAACAAAACAAGTGAACACATCCAAATTACATTTGATTTGGGAAATAGGGGTCATTTATGTGCTTGGGCTAAGAGATGATGATTGATATATAGCTCTGATCGAGTATAGGGATATATATATACACATATATATGTGTGTGTATTTAGACAGTTGCAAACTTTGCAAAGTGATATATTTGTAGTTTTGCAAGATTACAGTTTTGATGCAATTTATGCAAATGGAAACACAATATAGATATCGAATAGAGGCCTTCATTATCCAAACGAATTACTGTCCCTGACTTCATGATTTATTTAAATCCCTAACAGATTAGGGCCACAGAGAAATTCTCAAATTACAGTAGTGAATAATGAAGGGGAACTAGGCAAAGGAAAACTCAAAGTGACTGTCAGGAATGAAGAGTGAATGGTGAGACCTCCTACAGTATAATGGCTTCTTGAAGGAAAGAGATTTGAAGCCAGAGGTTTTAGGATGATTTAAAATGAGCTTCACTAAAGCCCTGGATCACAGGATGTAGGAAACAAACCTGAAAATAGCCAGAGGAGCAGGCAGAGAAGATGAACAGATCTTTACTTGATGAACCCTAGGATTCCCTTCCATTTAATTTCTCTTCAGGCAAACAAGTTTGCTTTCCAGAAGAAGGAAGCTTTGAGAGACCATTATAGTTGTGTATGAATCAGAACAGCATATCTCAAAATTTCTTGAATATGCATCCAGTTTTCACTTAATCACCACATTTTATCTGCTTGTCAGAGAACAGTTCATTGGAATTGTGCTTCTCAATTTCTGACTGACCGTGAAATCGGACCATATTGTGGCTTCATCATCACACCTGCAAGCACACAGGTGCAGATTGGGACCCGCATTTTTAGTTTCTTTACTTGAAGGACAAACAGACAGAGTTCTTCCATCTTCTGGTTCACTTCCCCAATCCCATAGTTGCCATGATTGAACCAGGACACAGGGCACCAGAATCTTAATCCAGACCTCCCGCATGTATCAGGGTGTCAGGGTGTCAGGAAGTCCCTTTAACCAACACGTTTGTCTCCCAAGGCAAGCATTGGCAGAAAGCTGGAGTCAGGAAGTAGAACCAAATATTCGACCCAAGCGCTTAGATATCAGACTCAGGCAACCTGACTTACATCTCAGCTGCTAGGAAAAGTAACTGCTGCTTTCTGCTAAGTGTAGTCATTTCATTTGGTTTCTGTTCCCACAAGAAGAGGTGGGAGGAATTGCCTGTCTCCCTGGCTGATCTGTGCACTGGAGTTCTGGGTGTGCAGCTGGCTGTTGGAATCAGTAAGAACCATGAAAGGCAGGCTTTGTAGATCTAGCATGCATTGCATCCATTGAACATTGTGACATTTTGTAACCAGCCGCCTCAGAAGAGATGCCAGCCCTGGATGTCTTTCATGGAATAGTTTTGTGTAATTAGATTGCCTTCACCACACACATGCAACATTTTCCTGCTGTTGAGTAATAGGCATCTGGTCACATTTCTGCCTCCTCAAAACTGGTTTCAGCGCTGTCTCATGTGTCATTCTGAATGAAGACCTTAGCTTCTCACTTATAAGACCTTGTACAGAAGTTTCCAAACTGTTTCCATTATCCCTCATTTTCCTTCTTAATTTTCTACCCTCATAACTGTCTTGGCCAGGACACAGATAAAGTTCTGTTCTTCCGCAGTTTACAATCATTCCATAAATGGCAGCTCATCAAGTTCAGCATCCTTGCCATTCCACTCAAGAACTTCACATTCTGATTGGAATTTGACCCCCTTGTCCTTGTGAGGGAAGAACACAGGATGAGAAATGACAGGTTGTGACCTTGACTTTTCTGACTGTGTACGTACTGCTTTGATTGTTTGAGTTCCAGGAACTGTGTAGGCAGGGGACAAAGACTAATCCATGGTAAAAATTGAATGTGGAGGATGCTTTGACGTGCACAGGTCACACTGAACTCAGGAAAGTTCTTAAGCTCATATGCAGGCACTTGGAGTCATCTCATTTGATTCCAATTCCATCTGATGCCATACCCACGTGTTAACCTCCTGCTGTGCGGCCTTTCTCTGCTTCTCCTTGTGTGACCTTGGCAACTCCATGTTTCCTCTTTTTCTCTTTTGAGACCCAGTAGCTCGGTTGTCCTCAGTTTTTTTTAAAACTTTTCCATATGCTACACATGAAGCATGATTTGAAAAATTGCTACAATACCTGTAAGAGGATACTCTAACTTTCTAACTTAATGTCTTGGTTAGCATCCCGGGTAGAGCTCTAACTCACACAGTCCCGCCACTTGAGCATCACCCTATTATTACAATGTGAACAGCAGTTGCAAGTCCGTGCTCTCTGAATGCTCTGTACTCTCCAGAAGAAGCTCTGAAGCCTTTGCACTCTGTCTTCATTGTTGCCAGCCTTATATCAACTACCTAAACACTCATCCACATCCTTCCACTGGGTGATTGATAACTTCTTAGGAGAAATGTATAACTTTCCATGTATGTTTTCCTGTGATTGTTATGAGAAAGCCCACAAACCTGATACCTTAAAACAGTGGAACAGTATTCTTGTCACAATTTTGGATCCCAGGATTTCAAAACGGTATTCACTGGGAGACCGTCAAGGTATTAACAAGTCTTCTTCAGGAATGCGGAGAGAATCTGTTGCTGATTTCGTTAGAACCTGCTGTTCCTTGGTGTAGTTATGTTCTTATCATACCATTGAGTCTGCTCTAATCCCCGTGTGCTGCACCTTCACACTAAATTTTCTTCTAGATCTATCCACGTTGCTTGCTTCTCCCTCACACGATTACATTTGGACCATCTGTACAATCCAGGATATTTCTACCTCGACGTCTCAAACCTAATTACATCTGTACAATGTTGTTCAGCCCTCTCTTATAAGCCAGTATTCACAGATTACAAATACGAGTATGTATACAGCTTTGGCAGAGCATTTACCAACTTTACGCAATTTGTCCAGCATTTAGCTCACAGACTCTTGTCTGTTCCACATGCAAAATGTATTTACACCATGACAACATCCCCGGACTCTTAGCTTGTTATGACATCATCTCAATCCAAAATCCAATACTAATGTGATTAGTACCCAGAGTTTCCAAACTTTAGCATCTAAACAAATTATGGATAGCACGCTGGGTGGGACTCGCCAGGAGACACAGTTCCTTTCCATCTGTGGAGTTGTGGAACTTGCAAACAGGTTACCTTGTTTTAGTCAAGTTTAATAACACAAAGGACATAAGTTGTTTGTTATAGTCATCCTTATTAAAAAAAATAAGTAAAATTAATAGGAAGAAAAAAATCCCTACGCCCTTTTTTCTTAGAAAATGAGTTTTTTATTATTATTAATTACCTTGCATTATGTGACACAGTTTCATAGGCTCTGGGATTCCCCCAACCCCTTCCCGTTCCCTCCCCCGATGGTGGATTCCTCCACCATGTTGCAATAATTCAGTTCAAATTCAGTCAAGATTCTTTCATTGCAAACATATACCAAGCATAGAATCCAGCATCTTATTGTCCAGATAAATCCGATGGTTTCTTGGGGAGACCATCTCTGGTCTGAAGGCAGAGCTGGCAGAATATCATCCCGATCAATTAAAAGCCCCGCGTGACATCAACAACAATTTACAACATTATAGAGTTAATTGACATGGTATTGAGTAACCAATATGTTAAAAATGCAAGTTCTTAACCACATCCTGTGACTACTTCATTGACATTTCAATTTTAGTTTATATAAAACCTATACACCTTAAAATGGCTATAGGGTACTATTCAGCTGTCTCACGTCTATTTTCATTTTAGTATTTAGCAGTTGATAGTGTTGAAGCATAATTTTGCTGAACTTGGCACAATGTAGGATAGTCTAATTTGGCTTATAACTCTAACAAGGCAACAGTTGAGGTGCAGAACAGTTTTAGGAGGGATGTGCAGAGAAATCTTCAATACCATAGTGACGAGTAACTAATCTTTGTGTCCCACATAGTAAGGTGTATGTGAGTCCACGCTGACCGTTTCCTGTCCTAAGCCCTTTTACAGTACAGAAGAACACAATCTATGAAGATGAAAGGCTTGAAAATGTTCTTCTCTAACTCATATCTCTCCCTTACTGGACCCACAGCTTCACTTGCTGGTCCCACAGTTTGGCCTCTCATTCCAAGACAGTCCTTGGGGTCACCCTTCTTCTCTCTTGAAACACATCTCTGCAACCCAGTTGAGTTATGTCCTCTTTCCTTTCTCAGAAGTATGGGCGTCCAAAACTCTCTAACTGTGTCTTGGATCCATCTCTCTTAGTTCAGGCTGGTGATGTTTCTGTTGATAAGAACACTTCAGACGTCTCGTGAAACACCTAAACATGCTATGGTGTTCAAACCATGACACTTGAGGGTCCTCCACAGGCCTGACCTGGACAATCTCATCTCAGATTTCTGAGTGTTGGCTAGCCGTGCATTTGGCTTTCTATCCATAGCACACTTTTCTGCTAGTGGATCCCCTTATTCTGGCATCTTTTGCAGTTTAGGTAGCCTGAGAACTCTTTGATTTTTTTAAGATTTATTTGTTTTTATTGACAGGCAGATATACAGAGAGGAGGACAGACATACAACAAGATCTTCCGTCTGATGATTCACTCCCCAAGCAGCTGAAACAGCCAAAGCTGCACCAATCTTAAGCCAGGAGCACAGGGCCTCCTCCAGGTCTCCCATGCAGGTGCAGGGTCCCAAAGCCCTGGGCTGTCCTCAACTGCCTTTTCAGGTCACAGGCAGTGATCTTGGTGGGAAGCAGGGATGCCAGGATTAGAACCGGTGCCCATATGGGATCCCTGCGTGTGCAAGGTGAGGACTTTATCCCTAGGCTACCGTGCCGCGCCCAAGAATCTCTTAGATATTTGGGATTACTACCTTTATACTTAACCCAATAGCTCTTTCCTCTCACTTTTTAATCTAAGAATAAACTAGGCTGAACCTTTCACACTTTGCTTGTAAATCCAGCTAAATATACATGTCTATTGCAGACAAGTTCTGTTTTCTAATTGCAGGACACATTTAGTTAAGTCTTCTGTCACTGTGTAACAACGATTGATTTTCTTCCAGTTCCAATAATGTGTTCCTACTTTTCTTTTGAGACCTCTCTAGAAGTGATTCTATAAATAATCTGTTGAAGACAATATAGGCTTTTAACATACTGAGCTCTGAAATTCTTCCAGCAGACAGCGAGGAGACTCTTTGGTGAGTGTGTTTAAGTACACACATTGATTCAGTTATGTAAGTAGAAGGACCTAATGAACAAATAAAGCATGTGTAGAGATTGTCACAAAATCAGCAGCAGCATTCAGACCACAGGATCCCTTCCAGCCCATCATGCAGTATGCGTCCATGGCCCACTCTTCCAGAAGCTGGACCTCATCTTTCAATCTTGTTTTCCGCCTTCTGCTCAGCAACCCGTAGATGGGAATTACTCCACAGGCTTGAACCATACAAAATGAGAGCTTCTTGCTACAGCACTACTGCGCACTGGCTGCTTGGAGCCAGCATCGTGGCCTGGTTTGTCAATCCACAGTGCTTGTGATGCCAGCCTCCATATGGGAGATAATTCAAGTCCTGCCTGCTCCACTTCCCATCCAGATCCTTCCTAAGGAACTGAGAAAAGCAATAGAAAATGGCCCAAGTGTTTGGACCTCTGCCACACATGTGGGAGACCCGGACAAAACCCTGGCTGCTGGCTTCAGTCTGGCCCAGCCCCAGCTGTTGCAGCCATCTGTAGAGTTAACCAGCAGATGGAAGATCTGTCTCTCATTCCCTCTCCCTCTGTGACTGTGACTTTCAGATAAATAAGTAAATCATTTTAAAAAGTAAAAAAGAAAAGAATCATGTTACTCTGTGCTGAGATGTGCTGTGGGTATAAAATACACACTAGATTCTCAAAACTTACTTTCAAGAACAGAATGAAAAAAACCAACTCATTAGTAGTTACTATATTGATTACATGTTGAAGTAATACAATGTATATGTAAGATTAGATTAAATATAAATACTTTCATGTAAAAGGCAGAGAGTTCCGGGCAGGGTGCCCCGGTGACTAAATCCTCGCCTTGCAACCACCGGGATTCCATATGGGCACCAGTTTGTATCCTGGCTGCTTCACTTCCCTTCCAGCTCCCTGCTTGTGGCCTGGGAAAACAGTAGAGGATGGCTCAGAGCTTTGGGACCCTGTACCCACATGGGAGACCTGGAAGAAGCTCCTGATATTTGATCGGCTCAGCACTGGCTGTTGTGGCTTTTTGGGGAGTGAAACAGCGAAGAGAGATCTTTCTCTGTCTCTCCTCTCTATAAAATCTGCTTGACAGTAAAAATAAAGAGAGGCATTTTTTTTAAAGGCAGAAAGAGGGAAATAGAAAGCAACTGACACAGAGTTACTGTGCGTCTTCTAGGAATGGGCCAAGCTGAAGCTGTGAGCCTGGGTTTCTTTTTTACTTTTTTTCCTTAAGACTTATTTATTTTTATTGGAAAGGCAGATATACAGAGAGGAGGAGAGACAGAGAGGAAGATCTTTCCTCTGATGGTTCACTCCCCAAGTGGCCGCAATGGCTGGAGCTGAGCCAATCCGAAGCCAGGAGCCAGGAGCTTCTTCCGGGTCTCCCACAGGGATGCAGGGTCCCAAAGCTTTGGGCCTTCTTTGATTGCTTTCCCAGGCCACGAGCAGGGAGTTGGATGGGAAGTGGAGCTTCCGGGATTAGAACCGGCGTCCATATGGGATCCCTGCATGTGCAAGGTGAGGACTTCAACCGCTATGCTATCGAGCCAGGTCCTGAGCTGGGATTTCTATCCAAATCTCTTATGGGTATCAATGATGCAGATATTTGATCCTTTTTATTTAAGATTTTTAATTTTTACTTGAAAAGGATGCTGTGGGTGGAGGCTTACCCCATTGTGTCACAGCAAGGCCTGGAACCCTGATCCTTTATCTGCTGCCTCCCAGAGTGCACAATAGGAAGACACTGGAATGTGAAGAGGACCTGGGACTCAAGTAACTCCACGAGGGAATGTGTATGTCCCAAGTGGTGTCTTAACGGCTATGCCAAAAGCCTCCTCCTAAAGGCATGTTACTAAATCTAGAAAACAAAGAAGTTCTTTCAACCTCTGCCCATTTTCCAACTTCAAAGTCAGTTTGATGTTTTGAGGCATTTCTTCAGCCAAATAAAGGAACAGTAGGAAGTATCATTCAGGAATGATTGCAGGGTACTGGCTGGCTGGAGCCTGGAGTGATGGCTGGTGTGTGAAAATGTCCGGGACAGGCATCCCAGAGACCAGCTACACCCCTACAGCACCCACTGAAACACCTGGAGCAGCTTCCTCCTCAATGCTACACTTTGATATTTGAATGGGACTCAGCCAGATGTTCTAGAAGGGATAATCATTTTTGTTTAAGGTCCATTAAATATTGAAAGCTAATGGGATCTGCAGCCTATCTTCACGACTGCTAGACTTGTATTTGTTGGAATAACTGGACATAAATCTTAGCCAAATTAAAGCAAACAACTGACCCTGGCAGATTCCACCACAGTGCTTATCTGTAATGTCTTTGCTGCATGTGTATGGATTAAAATCGATCGTTGTGGTAGGAGACTACTATTCTTCTGTCCATGAGGAAATGATTTGATTGAAGTACAAGAAAATAAAGAAGTCATTAAAATCCATTAGACATACTTGCAATGAGGTTGCAAGGAAGGGCTTGCTAAATGTTAGGAGAAGTTAAACCTTTAATAAAGTCAAGTCTCCTAACCTGAAGCAGGCAACCCCAGATGATCTCCAGGAAATACAGGAACCCCTGAACTTCCCAGAAGTGTGTGTGTGTGTGTGTGTGAGAGATAGTGAGAGACACATTGATCTTTATGAATTGAGAGCCCATGATTTTCATCAGAATCACTCAGGATTAGCTGTTTTAACATGTATTACACACTAAAGTGCTATCCCGTTAATATCTTTCTGTGATAGTCCGGTCCCCACTTGTCATGAAGGGCCTCTGGGAAGGAGATCTGTGGCTCATGAATCTGATATGGTGATCTGTGCTTACGCCCCCTGGCCCCCTGGATGCCCTAGTGCTTACTCTCAGGGATCTCAGGGATAACAGTGCTCCTGCAGGGCTTGGTAGGCGGAGTCAGTTAGATGGTCGTGGCATCACAGTGTCCCAGGGTGTAGTTCATACTAACAAATGATGGCTTTTAGGCCCGTAATTGGTGACTGAGTGGAGCAGGAGAGTGGTAAGAGAGGCAGGGCACCTCTGCCACTGAGCCAATCTCACCCTTCCCAACTTTGAAAGGAGTTAACACACACAGATGGCTGCAAGCTCCCCAAGCAGTCGGTATCCTGTGAAACAATATTAACATTGGTGCCTTTGAACACCACATCTTGTAAACCCCGGGATATGACAAGCCTCTTTAAAATCTGCTTTGATTGTGTTACTGAGTCTCCCATGGAGAGACAGGGAGGGGTGGGTGGCCTGTAACTGAGGAAACATACAATTAGGACTCTCTCGAATGATCAAGGTTCTCAAACGCGTATGCAAGGGCTGATTGTTGCTATTGGTATTTCTGCTGGTGACTAATGAGCTTGCCAGGGCCAGGGCAGTGAGTGCTGGCATCTGCAGTGCGATTGTTGTGCTGGGGAAGAAGCTGAGCCCCTTCTGAATGGTGTTTTGGAGGAATCCTATGTGGAGAAGTGCATGGGAAGGCAGAGCAGACTTTCTGGAGAGATTCCATTATGGTAATGTCAGAGCTTCCTTTCAGATTCACACAAATCTTTTCTTGTTATCATCCTTATTTTTAGTTTTACGGAAGACAGGAGGGCTGTTTCAAGGGGGAAGCTGTGCACACAGGTCTCCTGCAGCCTGCAGGGGAGGGAGGCGTAGCCTGGTCTCAGCGGCTGCTGGGTTTCCTCATCACTGCAGTGAGTGTGCTTGAAGGGTGGGCCAGGGGTAGGCGATGGGGTATGGGAGTTTTATTTCCCTGCTAAGTGCTTTGGGGATTGTCGCCAGGGAATCCTTTGGGGAAACTTAATTTCCAACACTTCCTCAAAGTTGCTTAAAGCTGGACAGGAACAGATGTGAAGGTGGTATCACTTATGAAGGATGAGCTTGCAGCGGGAAGCCCAGGCGTGCCACTGCCTGGTGCTGTGGCTTTGACAAGCATTAGCTATGCCTGTTCTATAGAAAAGAGAGTCTCTGGGTCACAGTGTCAGCGACCAGGATGTGGCAATTCACAAGAAAGGCTTCCAAATTAAGAGGCTTCCTTTTATAAAATGAACGAGCTGAAATGTAGGTTTTCCTTTTTAAGAGAATCCAATGCAATATGCTACTTTGTTATATTTTGGAGGCATTGGGTACAGAAATCGTCTTATCTGGGTCTCAGTTTGTCTATCCCCAATGATGTCTGCTTAGTAACCTTTTGGAATATTTGACTGAGTGAAGCAATGCTTATATAGTGATTTGGTGTGGTAAATGCCCCTTTCCCCCAAATGCATTATATGGATTTTAGTTAAGTTTTTGCATACTACTTACCTGTTGCAGTAACAAATGAGCTTTGAAATGACACCCTGCCAATACTGCAGCAAAGCAAAACGTCTTCATCTTTGCACAATGGTAACTGAGGAATAGAAAGCCATTAGAAAAGCATGGGAAAAGATTCAAAGCCTCCTGACCTGGAGCAACCCTTTAAAACCACAGGCCAAAGCGCCACTGTGAAATTCACCAAGCACACCATTAAGGTCAATTCCATTTTGTAATGAAGCACTATTAATTTATCTGTCCAGTAGTCCATGCTCCTGGGAGCCCCAAGGTTGGATTTGGAGTTCAGAGTCAATGCAGTGGGTGAGGAGCCACACATTCTATGGAAAGTTGTTCACTTGTCAGCAGTGTCTCAATTTCCATGCTTTGCTTCTTGTGTCTGTTCAAATCAAGCCATCTACAGAAAAGCACACTTGCCCTTCTAATAAAGTCACAGACTTCAGGGGACGCTGTGATTCTGCTAAGGGTTTTCTTTGGAGACTCCCGGGGGTTGACTGGTTGGTTATGTGTGCTGTCTGCCTGCTGTCCCAGTGGCACTTCTAATTGGCTGACAATGAGTCTTGAAAAGTCAGGAAAAGATTTATCTCCCAGCACAGATTCTTCTGCAGTTGATTGTGCAACAGACTGTGGGTAGTGGGCTGTTTTGGAAACAATGCAATCCTGCCCTAAGTGCCTTTTTGGCTTGCAGAGGACAAGGCGCGAGAATGCTGGGCTTTGTTTGTGGGCAGTCTGGCTGCATCTGCTTCTCAGGGTGATGTCTCTGTGCTGGGGAGACTCCGCAGAAAGGACGGCAGACACCTGCTGCTACGCGAGGGCTTGCACAGGAGGATGGAGACTGACATCCTGGCCCGTCCATAACTGGAGCAAGATTGACTTAACGGAAGAAAAATCAGACAAAAAAGCCACATTTCCACACTTTCCTTTGCTTTCGCAGGGAAAAGATATTTGCGTGATGTGAAGGTAGCATCAACTATTATGATGTTGATTGATTTAATAACAGCTTTTAGTATGGAAAGAAATAGAAAGATGGGTAGCATGTTAAATATATGTATGTGTGTAGATGATAAGGTCAAGTCCAAATTAAGAAATGCCATGACAGTATTTGTGATAGTCAAGATATGGCTGTAACTTAAATAACCGATGGTGAATGAACAGGTAAGGAAGATGAGGTAGATATGTACAATGAAGCATTGTTCAGCTTTAGAAAATAAAGCAGTTTGGTACACCATAAATGGACTTTATGCTACACAAAATAAGGTGGGCACAGAATATCAGATATTGCAGGATTCCACCCTTATGAGCAATGTGAAATAGACAAATTTGCAGAAGCAAAAGAAGTCCAGTGATAGTTGCTAAAGCCTGGAGGATGAGGGCAATATGGCAATGTGAATCAACAAGCAGAAATTTTTCAGTTACGCAACATCACACCTATGATAAACTCACTTCCATGCACTTACTATTTTTAAGAGGGAAAAGACCATGCTAAATGTTCTCATCAGAATGGAATCATAGGTAAAAGAGGCATGAAGAAATGGCATTTGTGGCTCCTTGGCGCCAGGATCTCCTTTCCAAGATGGCATTCCAGGCTGATGTTGCATCTCTTAAGAGAACCAACCATTTCATCTGCTAGTGCTTGTCTCATGCCTATGCCATACATCTTAGGAAGGAAAGACATTTTGATGATCTTGGGTTCAAGCAGAGCTCTGCCATCCCTGGGCAGCTCAGGGTTTTCCAAGCTATTATTGTCCTTGAGAGTTTGGATAATTGCAATCTATCAGAAATCTAAAAATGAAGTGTTTGTACATTTTTCTCTAAGGCTTTTTTTTTTTTTGCAATAGTCTTTTACAAGTGCTCAGACTAAATACTGAGTGTTTTCTCTCACTCCCCTCTGCAAGTCTGAAAAATCTGGAATAGGGCCCCACAGGCACAATTCTGCAGAGGGAAGAAAGTCAGGAAAGGTCTTCATCAATTGTCTGAGAGTGATGGAGAGCTGGCTGCAAATCTAATTCTTCTCATGCAGTGGGTAACCTTTATCTTGTTGGCATTTACCTGAAGTAAGGTAAATATTGATAGCATTGGTGGGAATGTAATCAATGATATGCTTTCATCATTTATTTTTTTTTAAGAACAACAGACACAGTAGTATTGATTACCCCATACATTTCATGCTAAATAGCTGCATTAATCCGACTTAATGAGTATGTGTTGTTGAAACAGCTGTCCTCCAGTTGTAATCTGTTTTAGCAACAGTCCTGATTGCTAAATATTTCTTTTCTTCAACTGAAACTTTTGCCTGATGGTTGTGCCTGAGCAGTCAATGCTCTTTCTCCTGGAAAGATCACACAGTAGGTCTGTTTGGCCTTGTGGTGTAGTCTCTGTTGCCGCTCAGCTCTGCCTTTGATGCACAGATGCATCTGACAGGAGTGGACAATCACACATCCATGCCTGAGACTGGAAACATCCATGTCTGCAAAGAGTGGGTAGATGTGCTTCTGACCATGGGCTGCATTTGCTTTCTGTTGTTGTGGCCTAAGATTAGAAAATGAGGGTTGGGTAGGATCTAAGATAAACTGTACAGAAAGGAAGGGTTCATGTCACACAAGCAGCTGTCACACTTCCTACCTGTACTGAAATTGTGGCACAAAAGCCAGTAAATACATACATGAAAGCAATAATCTCAATTGGAAACGATGTGTCTTGGAACAATCACATTGATTTGATCAAGAAAGCCTTATTAGTCTTGGGGAACATAGTTTGTACTGGGGCAAGTTAGAGGATTTAGAGTACAAATCCAGGGTTTTGAGTCCTCAAATTCTTTGAGTTTCCTCCAGAATTTTTCAGCCTCATATTCCTGATGTATAAAATAATCAGAAGCAGCACCTGCATTGTTGCTACAGGGCCAGTGAAGCAGTGCTTGTAAAGGGTCCCTTGCAAAGTGGTGAACAGATGATCACATATTGTTTACATCTTCCCAATATTACTGCTGTTTCCAGTCAGCCCTTACATGGGCTTAGAACTTTCCCGCAAACATAACGGAAATTCTTTGAAGAGGTGGGCCAGATTATACTTCCTTGCTTTTTTGTGTCACCTAAATGAAGATTTCTCAGATTCATTGGCAATTTGAAACTGTTTCCTTCATGTCCAACTGACATCCACACTTTGGTGAGCTATCAGTATGTTCCTCATCATCAGCTGATGTGGTGAACTTAGCAAACACCCACACAAAGGCAGGGTGAGGTGGTCTAGACCATTAGAAAAAGAGTGAAATGACTTAGAATTGGGTTTTGCTTGTCAGAAAGTTGTAGGTACCTGTTAATGGAGGTGATTATGGACAAACCTGCAGCCATGATTTTTCATCTTCAGCTGATTTGAAATGACCAATGGGAGTCTGCCCTTTTCCTTCCGTCCTTACTGGAAAATGGTTTCAACACAAGTTGGAGCTCGTAGCACATTGACACTGTTGGAATGGGAACACATGAAGGAAAGACAAGCGTAGTTACCTCCTACTGAAGCCTTCATTATCAGTCAGGAACTGTGCCAGGGGTGTTCTGTTTGACTTTTTTTTCCAAACCTACTATGAATTTCAAAGGTAGTAAAGTTCTCATTTTACATAGAAGAGAATGGAGACCGAGAAGAATTAAATATCTTCCTTAAAGCCACCTGGCTGGTAAGTGGCAGAGACAGAATTCAAGCCCACATATGTTTGATAAAAAGTCAATCCTCTGCTTACCAAGCAAGGATCTCTACCATGGTGTTTTGTTAGTTAGTTTGTTTGTTTTGAAAATGGAAGACAGAAGGAGTAAGCGAGAGCTACGTCCCATCCTCTGTGAATCACTCCCCAAAGAATCACAATGAGCACTGCTGGGCCAAGATGAAACCAGGTGTTTGGAAATCTGTCTGGGTCTCCCAGGTGGGTGACAGTGCACCAAGCAGCTGGGTTTTTTTGTTTTGTTTTGTTCTACCTGTTTTCCCAGGTGCATCAGCAAGGAACTGGACCACAAGTGGAGTAGCTGGAACATGAACCACTGTCCAGATGCAATGCCAGATTGCAGATGGCCACTCGACTTGCTGAGACACAATACCAGCCCCTAATTTTTTGAGTGTATACAGCCACTAATAGAAAAACAAACCATTCATAAAATAAGCACTATGTAAATCACAGCAGAACAATGCAAAATCTTTATCATCCAAAATGTACAACCTTATTGACAAGTGAAATCCATGCACTTTTCTACTAATATATATTGAGCACATTCTCAATCATTCACTTACACATGAGTAAGAATTGTATGCGTTAAACCAAATGCAAGTGGCAGAACTCTGTTTCTCGCCCAGTGTGAGAGGCTCGGCACCTGCTTCTTGCTGTCTTCCTTGAAGACCCCTATGCTGTACCTCTTTGAGGACCACTCAAGTAAACCAAGTACTAGTGTCAGACATAATAATATTTTGTCTCCCCGATCAACCCAGTTATAATCTGTGTGTCACTCTGCTCATATTGGCTTGTATTCCCAAGAACTCCAGTTGAGGGCTGCAGGGCGTGGTGAGGCTGACTCTCATGGGAACTGACATATCCGATGAGGCAAAGCTGCATCTTGCAGCAAATCAATGACACAGAGGTTTACATGTCACCAACAGGAGGGCTCAGCCTCCTGTGGGGCTCTTTGGCCACCACTGCAACACCCCTTCCACCGAAGTACCTTGGTGAGTGCTACAGAGTGACCTAGGCAGTAAGTTGTAGCCATTTCAGAAAATGAACTGTTTCTTCCAGCACACAAATATCTTGCTAATTAGCAATTAGCTATTAAGGGAGGAGAAGCAGAAGAAGACTGGGGATCTGAAATAGTCTCCTAAGAGACATGAAAAAAAAAAAAAGAAGAAGAAGAAGAAGAAGAAACAGCACTTAAAGTAAGCCAGATAGAAACTGGCTTCATTTGGGCATGATGTCTCAAGCCGTTTTTCTAAATGTTTTAGAATCAGCAAAGGACTCCAATGCATTCTGCCAAGTGCTTTTCCCTTTAATTTTTAAATGCATTCAAATTTCAAGGGGAATTTAATCCGTATGTTTCTGGTTCTTTTACACTTAACTCATCAAAATGTTGTTCTTTAAGAGCTTTTTGATCTGGAAGGCTTAGAAGCCTTTGTTATAAGCCTTTTCAAAACCTCTTTCCCCTTTCGAATCAGCAAATGGAATTGTGCCAGTTCTGAATGGGATTTGAATAAAGCAAAGTCCAAGTTTAAGAGTAAATGCAGAGCCTCAGGGGGGTCTGACTTGACTTTGCGAAGCTGCATGCTGGAACCTTGCAGGGCAGCAAGACAAAGGGTGAACTCCATACAGGGCGTGATGCTTGCCGAGACCGAGCTGGGAAGGGAGGCTGGTGCTTATGTCAGGAAACCAGAAAACCATAAAGCAGGACATTGTTTCCTCCCAACTCCGTTCTACCTCAATCCATACTATATTAGTCATATTTGTTACTATAACAACATACCAAGGGAGGATGCTTTATAAAGAAAAGGAGATTATTATGGCTCATTATGTTGCCTCATGATTTTGATTCAAGGTCTAGGGCCCTTGTCTGGTGTTAGTCTTGTAGATGGCAGAGTTTCTAGGCCACTCTCGGGCATCACTTAGCAAGAGACAGAAAATGTGTATGCATGTCTGTCTGTATATGCCCGTCTGATCTCTTCCCTCTTCTTACAAAGTCACCTTGGTGACCTTATCTAATCCTGTTTACTTTCTAAAGGCCCGACTTTTAAATTCTCCACTTGAATTGTTTACGCCTTCTTAATACATCACAGTGGGAATAAAAACACATAAAAGCCTTTGAGCATAATCAAATCATATCCAAACCATCACACATAATAATTAAAATGATGATACTAATAACAATGAAAGTCAGTATTCATGGAGATCACCTGTGTTCACAGCTGCTGCTCTTCCTTCATCCTCAGTAGACTTACGGAAGTAGTTGTGGAGGTAGGAAGATGTCATGAAATGGAGCCTAGGATTTGGAGTTAGCTGTCCTGAGTTTGAATCCTAGCATCAACAATGGAAAAGTTTGGGGCAGGATGGACGTTCTTGAGCCCGCTGACCCAAAATGTTTCCTGTGGTGTTGCCACTTACATTGTTGTGGATGAAGATTTTGGTATTGCTATCACTGTCTCATTGCTGCCATTTCTCCTATAAAGACTGTGATTTCAAAATGTCCTTTTATCTCAAATTTCAAATAAATGAGTACATCATTTTAAAAATAAAAAGTCCTGATATTGTAGCATATGGAGTGAAGCAACCACCTGCAATGCAAGCGTCCCGCACAGGTGCTGGTTCGTACTCTAGCTATTGCACTCCAGATCCACTTCCCTGGTTACATGCCAGAGAAAGTGCTGGAGGGTGACCCAAGTGCTTGGCCCCTTCTCCCATGTGTGGGACCAGAAGAAACTCCTGGCTCTTGGCTTTCATCTGGCCGAGTCCTAACTGTTGCAGCCTTTTGAGGTATAAATCAGCAGATGAAAGATCTCTCTCTTTGTCTCTCTCTGTGTAACTGGCTTTCAAATAAATCCAGAAATAAATATTCAAGAAGAGAAGCCTTTTCTTACTTTTTCTGTTTTTGTTTATCTTCTCTGACAGATTATACCCTTTCCTGTGTCTTTGAAAAATCTCTGTGCTGTGGGTCAAACCTTCCCACACTCGACGACTGAATGGTGCGTCTTCTCTTTTCCAGAGCAGTAGTTCCTGGTGCCGACGTTTTCCTGGCCTTTGTCTTACTCAGATTGCACTTACCTGACACACTCAGCGTCATGTTCCAGATTGTTATAGATGAAGTTGTATTGATATGAAACACATTGGGTCACTGCAGTGTTTGGGTTTTGTATTTTATGCTCTTATTCATAAGGTCTTATGATCTGTTAGTTTTTGGAAAGCCCCATTGCATCTGCTGTTCATCTAGGCCAATGTGAACTAAGTAAGGATTTTTTTTTAAAGACTACCTGCTTAGTTGATTTTTAAATTTTGAAATATGGCACTTCCTCATGGGTCTTGTTAAACTAATGAAAATGAATATGGGTTGGATGTCAGAAAACGCACATTGTACAGGGTATTTTGATGTTAAAGGAGATAAATTCAATTGGGAGAATTTCAAACATTTCTCTTCATACAATAACTCAATTCATAGCTCCCAAAACCCCAAGCCTTCACATCCATATTGTGAATGCTCAGGTAAGCTTTATCATGAAAGAATGCCGGTAAAAAAAATCAGTGGTCCTTGGCCCTCCCATTGAGTAAGCAACCGAGAGTGAGCTTACAACCTGTGTAGGACATCATTTTAATTTGCCAAGTGACTAAATGTGCAGTCACTGTAGCAGGCATCCACCAGCTGTGCCCACATGGCTCACTCAGCTGGACTGTTTTTCAAAGAGCAGGCAGGGCTTATCTTGGTACCAAAACCCCATGCCAAAAAGATCATCAGTTTGAACACTGGCATGCAGTCCTAGTTTTGCTAGGCTGGACAAAGGCAGTGCTCTGATTCCAGAGCCATGGGCAACTTTACCCAGTGCAGTACCGTGTGCAAAGGTGCCTGGGCCCAGGGCTGAATGCCCATCCTAATGCAGAGTCTACACACCTGCCCTCTTAGCTTCTACCTCCACTCCATCTCCGTGTTTCCATGATCTATAAGCCCTTTAAGCGTCAGTGACATTTTCTGACTGTGAGCTGGGCTGTGTCTGTGGGTGCTTACTTAACCTGAGAGCTTTTCAAATGCATCTCCATGGAAATTTCTTCTCTTGCTTACAGTCATTAGTTTGAATTTTAATCTTACAAAACTGTGACATGTACTTGTTTCATATAATATTTTTCTGAGAGTGCATGGAGATTTAATATTTGGGGAGCTTGTGGCAAGTGGAAAGAGGAGAATCAATTAGGCCACAGCACCTGTAGTAACCACCCACTGTGCTAGAACTTAGTAAAATATGCAACACAGGGCAAGCTCCATAGTTTTACACCCAAGTTCTGGGGACTATTTAATGATCTTAAAAGAGAGCAGAATCATGGCAAAGGAGTAATGTGTTGAAAAGAAAGTTTAAGCATAAAACGAAGTAATTTGATAAGGCTGTAGATGTTGTGGTCCCTCAAATGAGGAAAGACTCACTCTGAGGACTTTCTAGAAGGCAGGACAGGTTCTGTGATTTTTCAGTTGAAAAGTTGGTGCAGGTAGTGGTGAGAATGGAAATAAGAATGGCCAGTTGGGAGGCTGTCTTATAATCAAAAACCAAATGCATGCATGCAACCTGACTTGCACACTCCCGCACTGCTTAATGTTTCCACTAAAAGAAAAAGGCTGTATATACAAGGGTGATTCTGTATGCTTGTAACCTAATGACATCCTAGACTAGTTTATATAAGTACCCTGTACGTTATTTGCACAACAAAATCACCTGCCAACACTTTTCTCAGAGTGTATCATTGCATGAAGCAACACATGGCTATATATGCATACACTGTGGAAACAAGCAACCACATTTGCCTTCATTTCACTTCATCATCATTAAAAACGTCACAATGCTGTTTCCAGAAGTGATGTTCATTGGCATACATCCAGCAGGAACTTTCCCTTCTCAACAGAATGGGCACAACCCTCTTTGACAGCCAGGATAGCTCTTTCAATCTAATTCTTGGTCTGAAATGACCTTCAAAATAGTCAAGTGTTTCTGGTTACTGGCACAGAATATGTGCATAGTGCCTAGATCATTTTACATTTCATAGAGCCCTGAATGTGTACTCAGAACTCTTCCAGGCACATTACAAGTGTTTATCACACAGTTCTTACAACCCCATTGGAGAGCAGATATTATATCCACCTGCAAGCATGGAGAATCAAGCCCAGAGAGACTGAATGTGTTTCCTGAGGAATGACAGTTCATCAGTGATAGAGTGAGGCCGCAAACAGGTAGTCTAACAGCAGATGAAGGTGTTTAAACAATGTGCTGTAGTCACAAAATAGCCCACATGTGCACAACGATTAACCCTTCATCCATGTCCTTCATGGATCTTTTCTCCTTGAACTTCCCTGGCTCCCTTGTGGCAGAGAGGAAGTGCAGGAAGTCAGGGCACAGAGCAAGCATCCCTTTAGCGGACCTCCTGATTTGTTGACCTTTGTGTGATGACACCAAGCACCCTTCCGTCTCAGTGAGTTACCTTCCCACCCCCTGAACCTCATCTCCCTCCAGGTCTTCTACCCCTTAGTCTCTGAATCACCTGCCCTCTTCATGTTCTACAGTGTACCCCACCACCACCACCACAGCAGCCCTCGCATGCACTTCTCTTCTTGACTGTCCCTGGATGCTCAGCCATTTGCCATTGCACTTTTCCTTTCTTAAATCCTTCTTCATCCAACCTAGATGTGCGAATCCATGTATACCCTCCCAGTCATTGGTCGTTAACAATATCCTCAACCTCCTTACCCTGATTCTCCAACATCACAGTTTCTTGCAAGACTCAACTCTTAGAAAAAATAAAAGACGTGTGTGTGTGTGTGTGTGTGTGTGTGTCAGAGCTGATAGGCAGAGCTGGAGAAAGTTGTACATTTCTTTGGGTGGTGATTTCGTAGTCACCTCATCTCTCACTTCCACCTAACCCAAAGAAACACCTGGGAGTTCTGTTTCCCCGTTTCTCTTCACTTTCCTACATGGACTCTCTTGAGTTTTTCCCACACACTTGACTCTTTTCATCTTATATTTCTCTTTGGCTCTGGAGCATTAATCTGCCCATAAACTGGCCTTTCTCCCTTTGGCAATCTCCTTGTGGGTTTCAGCTTATTTTTAAATATATTTATTTATTTCAGAATTAACAGTTTTTAACATTTTGCCACATTCATTTCAAATGTAAATATTACATACATATTAATATGTACTATTTTTCTTGAAAGCAGAGACATTAATATTGCATAACATGGGACTCATGAAAGGATCATAAAGTGAGGAGAGCAGGGTACATTATTATGTAGAGGGAATAATTCAGTGAATACAACATTTATAACTATAAACCAAATAATGATATATATATATATATATACATTTATAAATATTCTTTATGTAGACCATTCCAGATACTTAAGTCCTCCCATAGTTTCCTGTATTTCCCAGTTTTAGTACATACCGCATGACTTCAGTTGACTGTTATCCATCAATTTCCTGGGACCGGATCTTATGCCTCCAGAAAGTACACCTTATGGGCGGTGCCCAAGTGGAATATATTAACTTTTCTTTCCTATACTGTATCCATTCACTCAGAGGACAAAGCCAGGAACTTCAATTTCACCTCACTCCCTGACTTCTACTTTCCTCATCTCCAAAATGAAGCATTTTCTCTCACTTTCACCAGCCTTAGGTAGGTTTGCCTGCCTGATCTTTTCTTTGGGATTTTTGTTCTTCTCACCTCAGACTATCCCTGATCAAATAAGTTGTCCATTTTTTTTAGCCGAAAGTATTCTTTTTAAATGGAAATATGTTTCTGTCACTTGCAAAACTTTTCTTCATCCCTTCATTATGTTTGACAGAAAGTCCTACCTCATTAACCCAGGGGCTCTGAGTCTTCCACGGCGTGGCTGCTGTTTCTCTTGCAATTTTGCCTTCCCATCTTTCTCTCTCCAGTTCCTCCCAACAGATTCCTGTTAGTCCACACTGCATTCTGGATGTACTGACCAGATTCCAAGTTTTTATCCATGCTCCTTCCCGCTATGAGACCATGGAACCTACTGATCCCTCTGCCTGTCATCCTTAGCAGAAAGCATCTTTTAGCTATTCTTCCTTTCTGATCCCGTAAAACCAGATAATCCTAGGAAGAGCACCAGATTCTGAACAATCTGTCAATCTGTTTTATTTCCACCCACCCATGCATCCATCCATCCATCCATCCATCCAACCAACAGATATTTAATCAGATGAAATTACTGAGCTGCCTCCTTTCAATATTACTGAAAATTGCAGGCATCACCTATTCTTGGATAACTTTGCTAAACACATACAAAGGAAAATTCACACCTCAAAACTGTTTAGAAGTTTCATTGCACTCTGAAATGCCCCTATCATGGCAGCGGAAGCCTTTCCTGAGGATTTTGCTGGACACCGATTTCACTGCATATTGCTCTTTTACTTGTCAAGATCCTCATACAATGATCGGCCCCAGGAGGGCTGTGAAAGTGGCCATTTCACAATTGTGTGTTGCCAATAACTACTGCTACTTCTGCCTGATGGTAGATTCTCAAAGTTCTGATACTGTCTTCCAAATGTTGTTTTGGCTGGATGCTTGACAGGTTACAGAGATGAAAGAATAAGCTGGAGAGATGGACGTTTGATTCTTCATCTTCGCTGTTTGTGCTGCACATTCACTATGCAGGTGCAGAAAATCTGTGTTAGCAGGAGAGACCTGATGTTCTACAGGGGCAGCTGACATTTCCTGGTGACCCAGGGCTCATTACCCCTGACCATGGTGGTATCTGTCTCATTTCACATTGTCAGAGTCCCCACTGCTATTGATTTTAGTTCCTTACTTTAGGAAAACCGCCTAAACTGAGTAACCTCTGAGGGATAAAGCTGGATTAGCAAGAACTGAATTATTTGGTCA
Source organism: Ochotona princeps (assembly GCF_030435755.1). Classification (NCBI taxonomy): domain Eukaryota; kingdom Metazoa; phylum Chordata; class Mammalia; order Lagomorpha; family Ochotonidae; genus Ochotona; species Ochotona princeps. Next base: position 107,538,353 of record NC_080835.1, on the reverse strand, counting down.
GAATTCAGCAGACGATTGAGAGAATTGGACTCCAGGTGTTGGTAAATAGAAGCCCCTTTCAGTAGAAGAGCAGCAAGCTTCTCCTCTTTTATTATCATGATTATTATTATTTTTGTAGTTCCCATGGAAACAACCAGAGTGAGAGAACAAAAAAGTCAGGGAGGTGAGAGTGATGAAACAGCCCCCATATGCTTAAGAAGACCGTGTGTGTGTGTGTGTGTGTGTGTGTGTACACGGCTGGGTCAGGAGAAAGACACTGTGCTGTTTATTCCTGGTGTTTGTTACAGTCGAGTTCAGTAAGGAGGCAGCTCTCGGTTTGTAGCTTCGGAAGTGTGTAATGGTAGTTCCATCGGATTAACACCAGGAGGAGGGAAGATGGAGATGGAGACAGTGTGTGAACAAGGTATAGTCAGAGAAGGTCAGATAATTCAAAATGGCGACAACCTCTGGCCCCATCACTCCTGTCAAAGAAGGAATGTCTCCCATGTGGTTACAACGGGGCACACTCAAGGCAGATGCCTGGCAGGCCTGAGGGTCTAAGAGCTCTTCATCTGCTGGTCTCATTTATTCCCTCCACCTCTTTTCAGATTCATTTGGCGTTAGGAAGAAGAGGCAGCCCAGAGCTCCTTCTCCATTGGCCAAACAGGGCAGTTCATGTCTTGAGTCACCAAGAAGGGGTTCCCAGAAGTTTTCTAGAGGAACCCTGCCATCTGCTGTGTGCAATGTGTAGGTTAGGGTACCTCATTGGGATCATGGTGGCACCGCGGCTTCAAGGAGCACTGGACTTCCAGTGGTCTCCTCAGGTATGGGCAGAGCATACCTGACACTCTAGCACTGAGAAGTAATTCATTCTGATTGGCATTTTGACAGAGAAGACAGAAGACAATAGGCAAGGAGGGTATCCACAATAGAGATAGAATCCGCTTCATGTCAGCCCTCCATGCCTTCTTGGTAGTGTGGGCTTCGTTTCCCGCCATCCAGTGTCTAGGTGTGTCTGGTCTCTGTTCTCACCCATGGGCATAGATGCTCCACGTCCACACTTCCCAGCTGCTGATTATCGATGTTCAGGAAGACTTAGATTCAAGAGGAAAGAAACACCTTAGCCTGAGCTTTTAGATTATCCTGAGTGGGTCTTATCCTGGACCAAGACCTGCCTCAGGAGCAGGAATATCTACATGAGGCTACCTGAGCCAGAAGGAATTCTTTTGTATTAGTCATTGGAATGTTTGAGTGTGTTTGTTACGGTGAGTACCCTAATGAGTTTTGCATTCACTGCACAGTGGGAAGCAGAGGTAAATCATGTACAGTTCTACCCCCATGAGGTGCTGTGCCCCCTGCTACCGTGCTATAGCTGCTCTCTCAGGGTGCAGCAGAACCCACAGGATGGAGACACGGAGGTGCTTCTGCCTCTTCAAGACCTGCCACCAACATGCTCCCCACACTCTTTAGTCCCTTCCTCCCCACCCCCAACACCCGAATGATTTTTCCCCTATCTCTGACCAGCAGCCTTTGACTGCAAGAAGCAACTCAGTGACACATTACCAGAGTAACAGAGAGTGTTGTAATTGGCCAGGAATTGGTCTTGAAATGTCAAGGAAAGATTTATTTCCTTGTGCAACCTCTCTAGGTGCTAATTTTGCTATAGGCTGGTGGATAATGGTTCCTGCTCACAATGGGCGAGAGTTCCTAATCAGAATTGGAGGCTGTAATTGGGTTGAAGGGATTTTAAATCATTAAAGTTGCATTTAGAAAGGAGAATAGAAATAGAACCCCAAGATTGAATGACTCACTTAGTTTTTAATGAGAATCATGGAGTATTACTTATAATATTTTCTTAATGACCTTACAAGCAATGAAACTCCCCCGCCCTCCAGGGTCTGTTCACAAGGTACAATTCTGCAGATTCAGACCTACCACTTTGGAGTAATTAATTACTGACCCATCAAAGAGCCATCAGGCTTTGCCTGACCAGAGGAAGTACTGATTGCTCTCCCCACTGTCTCCTCACTCTTCATCTCCTGCCTGCATTGTTCCAGGGCCTGCCAGGAGGCAAGTTGACATTTACCAAGTCGTAAATCATCGTGCAGTTTTTTGGAAATCCCCGCTTCCCACAGAGCAACAGAGTGATGGAGATATCCATCTGGAAGGCCCAAGAGGAGGGTGTCTCAGAGGAGGACTTTGTAGGAGAGACTCTGTAGCATACATCTGGCCTGGAATGTGCCATGCTATCCCATCCCTGTGGCTTCCTCAGCTTTTTATGGACTATGTCTCTGTGTTGAGATAAAACCCTGCTTCCTGGGATTCACAAGACTGTTAATCACTCCCTGGCACATAGCAGACACTCAAGAAACAGTAGCTTCCTTGAGTGTGATTGTAACCAAGGGGTAGCAAGGCTAGCTCAGGAATTGGGCTTCAGGATTGAGGTGGAGTGAAAATCTGGCATATCCTGCTAATGTTGTGAGTTGGTCACACCATGGCTAAAGGCCCCTCCTACAAGCAACAGGCATTTTGGAAATGTGATCTCTTTGTAAATGTAGGTCCCACAGTTGACTTCCCTTGGTCATCAGCTGCACACCAACCAGCTTGCTGGGATCACTCATGCCATATCTTATCGTTTTGGTGACCAGGGTATTCCTGGGCTGCAGTGGCATTTTGTGCCAGTATTCGGGAAGTGCCATCTTCCACTCTGAGTCAGGTCCTTGGGGAAATGATTTCGTAGTATCTAGGAGACTGGGTTGGATTTGGTGTCTTCTTGGTGTGACATGTGAGCCTTCAGAATGAATTAGCAGCCTTGATGTACCCCACTCCAACCCCATCTTGGTTGGTGTCATGCTGACCTGGAGTGCTTTTCTATTGCAGAATGTCAGTGCCCTAGCGCCTGGAAGGCAGCAGAAAGTCTGTGAGCTCTCGGGGAAGGAGGAGTCCATGCAGAGCACAGGGTTTCCTGTTAAAACTTCCTGCCTTATGGGGTTCACTAGGCTGATTGTGAAGAGGGGGAGGGAGCTGTCCTCCCCGGGAGGGCAAGAGGGATGGGAACTAAGTTCACTGCATTTCTCTGGGAGGCAGACAGCAGAATGGTCACTTGTTTGTTATGCCCATCTTGCGATCGAGTCAGACCTTCCACAGCTGTGCAAATGTAGTGATAAACTACAATTTTCCCTCCACCGACTCTGCCTTTGTCTAATTAATGCAAATAAGGATGGTGACAAGTGGTTTATTACAATATTTGCTATTATTAATATCTACTGACCCCACTAGAAACAAATGTGTCGTGCATAGGAAAGTTAAAACAGCTAGGGTATGCTTTAATTAGAAGCTGTTCACGGAATTAAATATGGTAACTGAAAACATCAGTAGTTACATGTGTATTAGTACTTTACCCAGACTTAAAAGCCATGATGCCTGCTTCCTACACATCAAAGCCACAGCAATGCCAACATTGTGCATGAAAGCACATGCTATTCTTTATGCAATTAGTCTCCCCCCACAGTTATGATTCATTCAGGATGCATTTAATAATATCTTAAATGCAAAAATAAAGATGCTTCGTTATTTTAAAGATGCCTGCAGAGTCTGCTGTAGGAACCTTTGGCAGTGCAGCTGTCTTCATTTATCCACGGTGAGACTTCTGGCATCTGTGTTTCTTTTGTCAAGGGGACATCTTTGTCCACTACCAACTACACTGTTAGAAGATGTCTTGCGGGCTGCTCCGGTTATTCATCCAGATGCTAGAATTGCCGAGACCTCACAGCTCAGATGCCCCTTGCTCTAATGCCGTTGCTTTGACTTTGTTCAAGTTTTGCTTTCAATCCAGGCCTATCTTACTGGTAACACATGGGGGCAACTTTTGAGAAGACAACTTGTATACCATGGACAAGCATTGTTCCTCTGGAGGAAAGCTTGGAGAATTCAGAGCATCGCTCTATACATTCCTTTATGGGGCAACGAAGCTCAGAGCTTCGTGAGCAGAGTCTCTGGATTTCAGCCTCTCACGTCCCCTTCATGAGGCACAGTGTGCAGTGAAGAAGCTGGACAGCCCTTGCACGGCAAGCCTGCTCTCCTGCAACCTGAGCTAATTTGAACACAGCCAGAATAATGTCCGAAGAAGCTGCTAAATATTCACATGAACATTATGTCCATATTTAATCAGGAACGATAGTTTTGTCTTCTTTATCAAAGCAGCAAGTCCCCAGAAGCTGGTCAGGAGCACCAGCTGTTTAGTGCCTGCAGAAACAGTGGCTTATCTCCTTGTAAGCACCTGCCTCTTAGAGATCATGTCTTAATTAACTCGGTGTTATCGAAACTGAAATTGTAGCAACATTGTAACATCAAATTTTAAATGAAAGATAAAAGGGAAAGAACTCTGCTGACCAGGGAACTGAGTGTGGGAATTCTCTCCCAAGCTGCTGCTGGCTGGCTCTGGGCTGCTTGGTGGATCATGCTGTTCTAGAAGAATAAACTCATTCGTTGTTCTATTTGGAAGAAATCTTTTTCTTTTCTTTTAAAAGACATTTATGCATTTCCAATTTGTTTGCAAGGCAGAAGCACAGAGATGGAGAGGTCAACCCTGCATTTACTCCCTAAATGACCGCAAGGCTGGCTCCGGGCCAGGCTGAATGCAAGGGCATGGAGCTCCATCCGGGTGTGCTGGTAGGACTGCGGGGACTCAGACGCTGGAGCCGTCATCTGCTGTCTCCCAGGCTATGCATTAGCAGGAAGCTCGTGTTAAGAACAGAGACAGGTCTTGACCCCACACTCTGAGAAGGGTTGCAGGTTTGCCAAGTGGTGACCTAATTGCTTGTTCTATAAAATGCACCCTAATTCTTAGAAAGCTTCCAATCCAAGGGTGTTCAAATAGTTTTTATTTCATGACACACAGCATATTTTTCCAGTGTTCAACACAGTTATCTCCAGTTCTTATTTTACTTAAAATACTGCTCATTAAAATCATTCCATTGACTTCCTGACTCTCTATGGTTTGACAGCATTGGAAATTAGTGATCTGATTTGGCTCCTAAATTTTATTCGTTTTTTTTTAAGATACATTTATTTTATTTGAAAGACATAGTTATACAGAAAGAGAGGAGAGACAGATAGAGAGACCTTCCATCTGCTGGATCATTCCTCGAATATCTGTAATGGCCATATCTGAGCCAATCCAAAGCTAGGAGCCAGGAGTGTTTTCTGGGTCTCTCGTGTGTGTGCAGGGTCCCAGGATCTGGAGCCTTCTGCTGCTGCTTTCCCAGGCCATAAGCTGGGGTGTGGAATGGAACTAGAACAGCCAGGATACAGAGAGGTGCCTCTACTGGATGTGTGCACCACAGGACAGAGGTGAGCATCCATGTTGTCCTCTACCTCCTGAAGTTTTAAGATAAGGACTGATATACAAATATGTAGCAACTGGGAATCTTGCTCTTACAGTCATGTCTATTAATGTAATTCCAGGAGTTCTCTGCCCTCCTCTCTACTGAACATCGTGAAGCAGAAGAATAAATCTTGATCATAAAACAGGGCTCCTGGCTGATGCTGTGGTACAGCAAGTGTCTTTAGTGCTGGGGTCCCATATAGGTGTGGGTTCAAGTCCCAGCTGTTTCACTTCTGATCCAGCCTTGGGAAGCAGCAGAAGGTGGCCTATGTCTTTGTGTGCCTGAATATTCACTGAATATGCAGATGAAGCTAGGCTTCAGCCTAGCTCTGTCCCAGCAGCTGAGGCCATGTTTTAAGTGAATCAGTTGATGAAATAGCTATCTCTCCTCTCTCTCTTTGTTTCTCTAACTCTGGCTTTCACATACATAGTTTTAAAATAACAGACTCCTGGGACGTTGCTCCTTACAGTGTAACACTGGCTGAGTTTCCATGGACTACAGTAATGACCCATTGGTGAGATTGCCAGGTAATTGATTCCTCTTGATTCCTGTGTTAGTTACTGTTGGCGCTGTCTTGCCATTCTGAAGCTGCCGTGTTTTCCAAAGCTCTTGCTTCACCTCTGTTAATGGCTTAGTATCATGTTTCTGGTTCCATCTCCTCCTCTCTTTCATTATGAGTGACCAGACTGCACCCAGTAGTTCTGTGCCCACTCATCTTTGCCTCATAACTGACTAAAACAGTCACCAAAACATGTAATCTCTTAGAGATTATAATTCCAGTTTAAGTTATAATCCTATGATACCCTGTCAGCCATGTCCGAATGCTGCCTTCTATGTATGTTTATCTTTAAAAGTTTTCCTAGTGAAGACTGCTGAGTTGATGATAAACACACCCTATTGGCCTTATCTCCCCTTTCGAAGCAATCCCTGAGCCAAATGGGAGTTTGTTTAATAACTTGCTTTGATATTGATGGAAATTATTGATAACATAAGCAGTTTCCTTTGTTTTTGCTGGCTATGAGTTTGACATTGAACATGTAACAGTGGTGTGGCCATACGCAGGCCAGAAATCAGACTGGGAAATGTGTGGGTCCCAAGAGAACAGCAGATTTATCTCCTGTTATGCAAACTTTCTTTGAGTTTTGCCCGCCAGCCCATGCTTCTGTGATGAACTAGAGGCTGTAGAATGTGGAGGTCTGGGTGGGGGCAGGAAAGGAAAAGTGATCTCTATAAGCTGCTGGAAAGTTAATCGCCTCATTTCCTTTTGCCCTGGATATGTGGGCCCAAGCTGACTTGAACGGTTACGTTCGCCGAGGCCAATTTTCTCCAGCAAAGTCAAGCTGTTGTCAGCTCTGGCTGCCTTGGAATAGCTTTGATGCTCTTCTTGCTGAGGAATTTCCTTTTTCTCTGGTTGTTCGTCACCAGCCCCTACCTCCTCTTAAGCATACACAGACACTGAGCTATGTTTGGATCTGTGTGGTGGCCTATCAACCGTGGTTTAATGGTGAGGATTGCTGTCAGATTTCACAACATGGTCAAATGCAATTTCATCAGCAGGCGAAGAAAGATTCGCACAGAAACTCTGGAGAGGAATTTGACAGCTTTCTCCATCCAGTTATCAAAGCATTTGCAGTTCAAAGCAGGTGAAACAATAATGTAATCTTACACAGAATGCTCATTTGTATCTGAGTGTTTCAATAAATAAAATGGTGGGGGAAATGAAAGCAGACCTGTTGTCTCCAATCCACTAAATTTAATATCCAGGGTATTGACTGACAGCTTTTTATCACCATAATTAGTATGGATTGTTCCCGAGGCCATTGATCAATCTTCCCTCCCTCTATGGACCCGAGATGCTATTTTCTTCCCTTCCTGCTCTGCCCACCCTTTGTCTTAATATTGATCTCACCAGTTGTGTTCTACCACAGAGAGTTGCTCACTTAGACAAAAGGAAACTCAGCGTGACAAATGATGGCTGCGTAGTAGCCGTCCCTAAATGCTGTCCACCTGTAACATTCCGTCTTCTTTGTGGAGTTGACCTAGTGACAGCTCTTCAGTGCTGTGCCATGTGCATTGTCTCTGCCAGGTGTGGGAACAAAGACACATCATAAAGGTTACGGTCGCTATCCTTTTCTCAATGCCACCAAGCTAAATAAAGGTTTTGGACAGATGTGTGTGTGTGTGTGTGTGTGTGTGTGTGTGTGTGTGTGTGAGAGAGAGAGAGAGAGAGAGAGAGAGAGAGAGAGAGAGAGAGAGAGAGACTGCGTATGCCTATTATGTCTGTTTTGTAATCTGTTACATACCACACAAGGCTGACAACTAAGACTTTGCTGTCCCTCAACAGGTGCTCCCAACTGTGCACAAGGCTTTGTCGAACCTGGGCCCTCTGCCTACTGCTTGGCCTCTTTCTCCTCACTCCCTGGGGAGACATAATTACTGTAATGCTCCCCTTACCCACCACCTGTCTCATACCTCTTTGTTCATGTTGTCAATTTTCCCCACATAGCATTTCTGTGCTATTTTTCGTGGACTACATCTTCTTATCTCTCAGGAGGTCACCCAAATCGCCTTCTTTCAGGAAGTTTTTTTTTTTTTTCCACCCAGATAACTCTGGCTGTACCTCCTTTCTCCACTACAATCAAAGCACTTTGTGTTTCTCTGACTCATAACTATGTGTGTGAAGCCACTGGAGGCTGAAGATGCGCTCATCCCATTCCTAATGTGGTGCACAATGGGTGGCTTCCAACGTGTGTTTATTGCACTGTAGGTAGGTGCCCCTTAGAAGGGATCCAGTGGTCCCCATGAGCTGGGACACTTTTTTATGTCACACCGGCCATTGTCATGGTGCCTGCGGCATGCTGTGATGCACAGCCTAGGCACAAGCAATGGGAGGTCCGGTCTTCCTTGTGCATATCTTTCTCTGACCTTCAAGAATCCAGCTCTTGTGGATGAGTTGCCTTCCATAGTATGAAAGAGTTTTGTAACTGTGTTCTAAAATCTTATTTTCTTACTGGGCCTCCAATGGCATTCACGCTTTCCCACTCTGGCATAGAGATGGCAAAATCAGTTCCATTTTTTTTTGAAGGATTTTTTTTTCCCCCTTTGTAGAATAAAACTTAAACATTTGCAGCAGTATCCCACGAGCCTGCACTGACGGGCAGAGCCGCCATGCTGTGTGGGAGACAGATTCGCTCCCAAGTCTGTAGGCTGTGACTGTGTCTGTATGGAGCCATTTCTCTCCAGCCCCCATCCCTGGCACTGTGAGTGTCCTCACAGTCACAGGTGCTTGCTCTTTCCACATGCTTCCTGAGGAGACTTTAAACCAAGAGCAGCTCTCCTTGCATAGTGAGCACAACTGAGCCAAATTAGACCATACAGGCCACACGTTTCAGGGCCTGAGGGAGCCTGCGGCATCTACAATGCAAATTGGCCCCATAGAAAATCACCATGTTGCCAAGGCTGGCCTTCGTTCCCTCCCCATCACGCCTATTGTGGAACATCAGCGCAGATGTTTTTTGGAGGTGACCCCCAGATGCGCAAGGCACAGGCAGCACCTCCCCCTCGCCCAGCCTCTCTCCAAGCTTGAAGAGGCAGCTCTGACAGGCTGATAGCAACTGGCTCATCTTTCCTGCCAGGTTGGAATCAGGCCCTTCCCTCATCTTTGGGGTCTGCTGCAGTTTCGGGTTAAATATAGGGAAAGATTGTAATTCTTAGCTACATAGCCAGTTGCTCCTTTGCTGCCGTACTGGTGTTTCCACGCTAGGGCATTTTGTTGCTGTAATGTGTATCACTATGAATACATCTGGAGCTTAGAAACTTTGGTATTTACGGTCACGTGAAAATGCCTTTCCACACTTGTACAGTGGGTTTGTTTAATTCATTTTAAAGCAAAACTATGAGATGAGCTTTGGATTATGTTGTTTTGTTCCTCCTAATTCGGTTAGGAGTGGCTAGGGAGAAGCAAAAAGGAAGGGAGGCACCCTTTGTGCCTGCTTGCTTTGGCTCCCTGTGATTTCTGAATCTGCAGGGCGCACACACTTTAGCCTAAAGGAGATACCAGCCTTTACCTCCTGGGTCCATGTCTCACATGCAAAGCTGAGCAACACAGTTCCTTTGCCTGTGTCCTTACTCCGCTAGTGCGTTCTGGGATCCCAAGGTCCTAATGAGTGGCATGGAAGCAGCAGTTCAGCCAGACCCCTGACACACGGCAGCAGTGCAAACACTGTCACTTGCCCTTGCGGTCCCTTCAAATGACCTTGCCACCAGCAGACCCTTAGTTCTCCAAACATTTGAATATCAGGTAGCCTATTAGCAATATTAGGCTATTTATTGTTACACACACAACTGCACAATGCAAGTGTGTGGTGTTTACAATTGTCTGCAAGGGTAGGCATTATTTATTTTACTTACTTGATAGGGAGGGGAGGGAAAGAGGGAGAGATGGAGAGATGAAGAGATAGATCTTCCAACTGCTGGTTCACTCCCAAGGTGAATGCAAACCAAAGCCAGGAACCAAGAACTCAATCCATATCTCACTCTTAGGTGCCCAGGGACTCAACACCCTGAACCATAATTCCTGGGTCCTAGGATGTACATTAGCAGGAAGCTGGAATTTAGAGTAGAGCTGGAACTATGTTTTTTCAAAGATACTATTCTTAAGGCAGTTACAAAGAAAGGGAGAGGATTTTTTTTGTATAATGGACACTGTATGAAGTAGTAAATATATAAGTGCACTATAGCTTTATGAAAGCTGATTTCACGGGAAGCCAGGAGAGAAGGGTGATGAGAAGCCAGCTGTTTTGGCTTTCAGACAAATCCCTCTCCCTTTGGCTGTGAAGAGGCTTCGAGATGTTGTGTTAGCCAAGATCTGCCTGACCCAGATTTCCACCCCCTTCCTCTGATGTGGCGAAGGATTCATCCAAGGCCTTAACAAAGCACTACTGAAGAGGTGTGGTTGGGGACCCAGCATCTGAGCACAGCTTAAGATGTGACGCTGTTTCTTGATGCTGAGCCCCATTTAGTGACGATGAATAGAGAACAGGAACACAGAAACTCCCAAGGGAGTGCAATGCTGGTAAGTTCAGAATAAATAAATGCAGCTGCTGATTAATTTAGTGCATACTGTTAGACTAGGAACCTGTTTGTTTCAGTGTAGGAAACAGAAATATTAAAATCCTGCTATTAAAAGAGATAGCGCTGAAGAGAAATCAAAAGGCATGAGGAAACCCATGGCAAGAGAGACATTAGGGGATGGGGAAGGAAAAGGCAGTGGCAGAGAGGAGCAAATAGAAGCCAGGCTAGGGAGGAAGAGTGGGGGTCAAAGAGAGAGAACCAGCATCTAGGCAGAGAAGCCTTGGTCACGAGTTACCAGGGCCAGCATAAGAGCTGGTGAGGTGGCCGCACAAGGCCATGAGACTCACTGCATTCCATCCCCGTGTGCTGAGTTTTCCAGGTCAGGGTGTTAGGTCGTTACATGATTGGCTGATTGACGTGGTACACCAGTACATGCCGCCACAGGGCTGCGAGATGATGGTTGGATAGATGGCATTTGTCTAGCTTTTGCTCCAGTCTTTCTCCTATCCCTGCTCTGCTTATACAAAGCTTGGCTGTTGATAAGGACAGGAGTGATGAGCACTTCACGATTTTTTCAGGCTGAACGGGGGCATCAGAGAGGGCCTGCAGCTGAGCCAGGGCCTTGGCAGCAGATGGCAGCTTGTCGAGTGGACCGTGGTGTCATTTACCTTGCTCCTGATCATTTGGTTTCATTGCTTCAAACCTAGAGGAAATAAATCTAGCGAGCTCATTAAATACAGAGATTCCAAAACAAAGGACTAACAAAATCATTGTTAGAGAACTATGGGAAAGCTCTGTTCAAACCAGTAGGAGGTTTTCCTGTCAAGAGACAAATAGGGACTGACAGAAGGAACTTGACAACAATCAGGTGGGTATTAAAGCCTGGTTGAGTATAAGGGAGGCCCAGACATTTCTATCTTGTAACAAGGGGTGTTGGAAGGGACCTCATAGGAGAAGTATGAACCTCCTTTGACTCCTGCTACTGGCTGGCCTGAACAGGAGGTAAGTGACAGCTGTCTAAAAGGAAATTTATAGTCCTGTCCACAATGTTACTGACCACAGACCATCCCCTAAATAGTGATGGTTATTTGAGAAGTTAGGTAGAGGAAGAGGCTTTTTTCAGCTTAAGGCCAACAGGTTTTGCAGTTGTCACCTAGGAGGTCTGCAATCCCAGGCCAGTTCCCTTTTTAGCAGCGCAACTCTTGGAAAAGCCGACAGGAGCTTTGGAAGCTGGTTTCTATCGCGATAGCTGTTTGCCCGATTTCCTAGCTTCCCTTATTGACAACAGGTGCCTTGGTAGATGTGCTTGCTGGCAGAGCACTGGGTAACGCTGTTACTGCTTGGCTTTCCACCTCTAGTTATGTCGCTCCTGCCGCCTAGCTATCCCTTTTTCTCTTCACCTCTGGTGAAGTAGACATGAGGGCAGCATTTCCAATTTTAGCTAAGGGGCTTGCTTAACCTACAGATTTTGGCTAAGCCTGGGATGGAGGATAGTTCTAGATGACACCCACGTATATCCTGAAGGGAGGCAGGGACCCAAACTAACTCCCTGCACCATCTTGCGAAGTCCCTGCTGTATATTCAGCCCTGCCTGGCAAAGGGATCTTAACATCGAGTCATTCGGGGGTGATCTGGGGTCGTGTGCTCCCTGGTTAGCAGCGTGGATGCTGGTTTGTAATAAGTCAGTGAAATAGTGAGGTTCAATTACTTACATGTTCCCTGAAGCTGAAACAATTGCCATTATCCCACATAATGTGGCTTGACCTACATTTTTACTTGAAAGCCTTTATCCAACAATTAGTTTGAATGCTGAGTTATAAATAAACACATTCCTATTCTAGAGATGAAGTGTGAGGGGAGGGTAGTACTGACTCTGCTGTCACATCTCCCCACCTGCTTTTCCTTGGCCTCTGACATAAATTTCTACTTAGTTTTTGCAAGGTGTTAGTGATTGGAGGGTTCATCTATGGGGAGACCATTCTGAAGTAATGAGGCAACTGGGCTTTATCTGGGAAGAGGGCAGCTTCTCCGTGCCAGGGAGGTAGGAGCCATCTGGAGAAAAAGGGTCAAACTCTCCACTGGCAGCAATTAAGCCGCTCCATGTGGAGAAGCCACGTGACCATGCCATGGGAGCTGCCAAGAACAGGAGATTAGTAAACAAAAGTGCCCGCCAGAAGGTGTCCAGCTTGGCCAGTGCTCTGGCCACTTGGCATTTGCACAGCTTCCTCTTTCGCCAGCGTCCCATCTGTCTGTGCCTGCAGTCCACCTGTAAACTGCCTGCAGAGAGTTTAAACAATCTCAGGCTACAGAGCTGCAGGGCTGAGTTGCTTTAAAATGTGTGAAGTTCAGAGTGGAGTGCATCGCAATGAGAAATCTTACACATCCCCAGCAGCCCATCCTAAATGTGTGGCTAGCACCTCTGACGTTTTTGATTATTCTTTGCTGGAAGGTCTGGTATGGTTGAGTGATGACACTTCCTTGAAGGTGATCGCGGTGGTTTATTCGTAACTTTATCCATCACGGCTAGAAAGCATGTGATCTGATTAGTTTAATTCAGAAATTGTCAAGTCTCAAGAATCGACTGGGTGGCTTTCTCAGTTTTGCTTTCACCCAGGGAATCTTTCGTGAACAATGCATAAAGCACATGAGAAATCCCCACATGTAGTGCATTTATTCACTCACCAAGGGTTTATTTGTGAGGCACTACATCAGTCCTTGTGAGCAGAACAGAGGCCTCTTCTCACGCGTGTCACCTCTTGACATGCATGTGGCTGTCAACTGCCACCTAGTAGCATCATTTTGGGTTTCCCATGGGAATCATTTTCTGTAACACAAAGCACGTTTCCTCAAGGATTTGTAACACCTTCCGGCTGTCCTATCCTCTTCAATGTGCCAGTGAAGAACAGTAGTTGGAGGAAAAGCTCTATACTTTCTCCACTCGATATAAAGGCAGCCTACAATGATCTACAATGAGAACAATCTAGGGTATGTTTTCATTCCTAATTTACTTGGGCTGCAAAGCATATCACTCCCCTAATTTTGTTTGTCCTGTTTTCTGGGCATTGCTTTGATCCCCTCCATTGTCTTGAGTGTTGGCATGCTAAAGCACAACACCATGGCACCCATGGGTGTTGTCTGCACACACTCACTCAGGGTCTCTTTCGAAGTTCACATCTGTATCCCAGTTTCTACACCCAGCTCCAGATTTGCAGCCTCACACAAATATATAAATCTTAAGATTGTGCTTGCTATGAATGCAAGGGTGGATTCTGACAGGCCATCATATGAACAGGCCTGTAACAAAATTACTGGGGTAGGCATTATTCCTAGAGTTGAAGACACCACTGGAGACGTTTGCACCTCATGCTGGCGTGCCAGGGTTCAGGTCCTGCTCCACTCACCAAGCCCAGCTTCGTGCTAATGCATATTCAGGCATGCAGCAGCCCAGGGATCACATAGTTGAGTTCTTGCCACCCGTGTAGAAGATCTGGATTGTGACTTCGGTTATTTGGGGAGTGAATTAATTCATGAGAGGTATCTCTGTGTCTGTGTATACCTCTGCCTTTCAGATAAATAAAATCAATATATAAAAAACAAGGCACGGCTCTTGATTTTCCGGTCAAGCCTTGTTAATTATATATATCTCCATGGTCTTAGCGGAGGACACCACCTTGCCTGTTGTCGCTCAGATCAGAAGTGTAGAGTGCACAATGTTCCTTTTTGTTTCTTTTCTCTGACTTACCATGTCTTTTGTGTCTAATCCACCTGCAACTTTGTGCAGGGCACTTCTAAAATGCATTCTCAATCTTTGATTTTATTTTTCTTTCTTCAGCCTTTCGGTTAATCCACTGTCATCAAACATGGCCCTGGGCTGCAGGGCTCCCCTGCTACCTCATTCTCCAGTGCACATCATCTCCTAGAAGGAAGTTACATGTATCTTTTCAAAATATAAACCTGATGTCAAATTTCTCCCCTTCTTGGGGCCTTGCTGCCAAACGTCTCAGGCTTCAAATAGCTTTTATTGCTCAGGTATCAGTATCTGCAAAACAGTGTCCTCTTGGCCCACTTGACCCAGCCACACCAGTCTCCCCTTAGCTGCTGGCCCACAGCTACCCCAGTTGTCCCTCAGCATGTTCAGAGTGTTTGCTGTTACTGTCCACCAGGCACTTGACTGGCTTCTGCTTGCTAACTTACAGCACAAAGGCCAGGTCCTCAAAGGCACCTCCTGAACCAATTCATACCACCTTGCTTGCTCCGTTCCCCGGCCCATTGTTCTGTAAGTTGTCTTCACAGCACCTACAGCTCTCGGAAATCATCTTGTTCCTTTTTGCCAGGACCCTCTACCATACAGCGTTAAGTCCCAGGTAGGTGGCCCCTTGACTTCCGTAGGCTTTCGCCAGTGGCTACAACCACACCTCATTCAGAAAGATGAGGTGCTCTACATGTGTAGGTAGGTGAGTGATAATATGCATGAGTATCGTGTTCCTCTCCCAAAACTTTAGGTTTTCTCAGCTCCAACAGACTTAGCCCGTGATATCCTCTCCAAGGTTTCTCTGTGTCTTACCTCCACCAAGGACACTTGCTTCTCTGGAGAGCAAAATTGTCAGCAGACATCTGAAGAGTGATTGAATAGACTTCATGTTTGCGCTAGGTGTGTTCCTTCTATCACTCATGCCTTGGGCGCCAGGCTTAGTGCCTTTCTATTTTTAGATAAATGACTTCACTGAGAATGTTTTTAGTCATATTTACATTTGGTTGAAATTTTGTCACAAGAAATAAAGATATGAAGTTTTGCATTTTTATTTGAGTGCATTAAAATGCACTCTAATTTTTTCCATATATTTTCAAGATCAAAATGAATAAACATGGAGTTTTTCTTCTCCCTTCTCACAGAACATGAGGTTACTTCAAAAAAATTGTGGGAAAAAAAATACTTATAAGATAACTTTATTTTGGTGCCAACAATTTTGAGAACCATGCATAATGTTTCTCATAATGTTCATTTTCCACAGACTTTTTGAAGGACTCAGATATTTCTTTACCATCTTCCATAGGGGGAAATCTAGAATGCTAAATTCTGTCAGCAAAGAGGTAGAACTGTGGTCTGAAGTTGAATGTCTGCTTGAAATGGCTTGAGTTAGTCTCCCTGCTCAGAGTGTGTTTGGCAGGAAGTCCAGTGGTTTGTCTGCCTCTGCACTAGTTCAGATTTCACTGTAACTATTAACTAGTAACTATTAACTAGTAACTATTGAGAGTTGCAGTCTGCTATCTGTAAAATGTGAATTACTTTGGAAGAACCAGTAAGGGCTTAAGGAACTCCCCGAAAAAAAAAATGCATAGATGCGTCAAACAATCAAAGTCAACTACAGAAACGTAAGCACTTTGTTTCAGATTAATTCCACCAAGTGACTTGCTATCTAAATCCTTGGATAGGTGAAATGGGATACATTCCTTCCAACTGCTCCATACCATCTGGGATGGAGTCTCTTGCTCTGTAATGATGATTAGTAATAAAGTTGCTGTACCATAAGTTTGCATTTTCTGGCAAGGTTATCCGTAATTTGTGCTTGAGGCAGAAGGAAACCAGCTTGATTCTAACACACGCATTTTGGCAAACGAGGAAGGGAACTTGTCTTTTCTCGACAGAGGCTAGAAATGACTCAGATCACAAATGGCTGCTTTTGTACAGAACCAAAGGTCACTCATTCCCTCTCATTTTCTCATCGTCTTAAATGTGAATGAAGCTGTTCCCCGTCCCTTCTCTTCTTGCAATGCCCACACTTCTTTATATGGTGTGGTTTTTTTCTTTTCTGCACTGCTAGGCAGATCCCTGCATGTTAAAGAGACCACCCTGACACCGTCTTACATAACTTGCCCTAATCACTGCAAGGTATTGAATAATAATTGCAAGGTAGTGGTGTCCCCTAACACTTAACCCAGTTTCACATCCTGAAGACAAGTTCCACAGAAGGAGTCAGGTGCAGGGAAAAAAACTACAAAAGAAGAAAGGAAACAAAAATGCAGAAAGACACTTTCAGAACTTCAGAACTATTCACTTCGTAAATAACGGGGCTTCTTAGAAAGTCCCCCGTGTTTTTCTGAGTGGTGTTTACAGTCTTCGTGTGGGGCATGACTGCTGGAGCCAGTGACAAGGAAACCAGACTCCCTTTGGGAGAAGCAGCAAGAAGTCCATGCTACAGATGGCTCGCTGCTGTTCAGTCTTAGCCCCTCAGGCTCTCAGAAGGCTTAACGTGGACCTGCCAGCCCAAGTTGGCCTCCTGAATATTCACTGGGGCTGCTTCCTTCCACACAGCACACATAGCTCATGACAGCTGTCTCTCAGCTCAGAGGGAGGGACCGTTTCTCAGACACATCCCTGGGCTTCCATTCAGACTTTGCATAAAAACAACAGCAATTCTGTTTTCTTGTTTCAAAGATTACAGAGATAATCTTCCACAGTCACAGTTGGGAAAACAGCAAGATGGGGGGTCCCACTACCTCCAGAAAGGCCTTGGAAGACATTCGGCTTCCCACTGGGTCTAGCAGCCTGTGGTTGATGTCTTTCCATGGAAGGAATCATCGTCTCAGTGAGGAACTGAAAGGGACTTCTCCCAGCTCCTGCTTGCTGGTGGCTTTTCAGCTCCATCTGGGCCCTTAGTCTATGTCCTTCCTGTTAGGCAAACTGCCTGGGGGTGCAGGTGGTGTTATGGGTCAGAAGCAGCTGTCTTGGGCCTGTATCCTGTGTGTGCGTCCCATGCTCGGCCTCAGCAACACATTTCACCTGTGTGGTTGGCAAGATACTCAGCCAGAGACATTGCATTTTAAAAACAACTTCGGAATCATAACCGCGGTTGTCATAAATGCCTATGTGATTTGCATTTAAATAGTGTTTTCATCCACAGATCACAAAGAAAGCTATCTTAACTCCACATCATGACCTGAATTCCCTTCATCCAAAAGCAGCCTTGGTACACCCAGTACAAACTTCAGCCCCACACACCCTGCTCACTACAAGGGTGCTTGCAGAACCTTGGAGGCTCCACACAGCACCAGTGGGGCTCCATGACCCCTCGGCCTCACACCTGCTTCCTCAGGCCAGGTCCAGTGAGCCTTGACTGCAGGTCCTCCACCACCGGCTAAGATGTGAGCACAAGGAGCTTCAAGGTGGCCTTGTTACTATGGGATCATGTATCCCACACCAGGCAGTTAGCAAAATCAGTTGTTGGGTTGTCACTGTCACCTGGATCAGGGAGTGACTGAGAGGCAGTAAAATAGACTCCCATCATATGTTGAAGGATCCTGTGTGGACCTTCACATACTCATCCATCCAATCCCAGGAAAGCCTGAGGAGACAAAGGGCTGGCAGAACTCAGAGGCGGGGCAGAAACTGGAAGAACAAGAGGTCCAAGACTTCAGCCCCATACCCATCGTTCGATTTATCTATAGGCAGGCTCAGGGGTTTGTTTTGTTTTGTTTTGTTTTGTTTGTCCCTTTTTGTGTCATTCTTCCATATCTCATGGAGGTGGAAGGATTCATTCTTATTATTACTATTATTTCATGTTGTGCAGTTGAACTCATTTCACCATCAACATGTTTTTCTCTATCCCATGGACTTTATAAAAGGCATCCTTTGAAGATGTGTTTCAATTCAGACACAAGCTTTTGTTTAAAAAAAAAATAAAAGCGGTGTAAATATGGAATATTATTGCAAAGGCCTAATCTTGCTTTCGACATGGCATCTAAAAAGGTGTTTAAAATATAGAGCAAGTCTCGTGCATGGCATGTGTCAAGGCAGTTGGCTGCTTGTCACGAGAGTGGCGCATTGAACATATTTCTGCCCCCACAAAAGCCTTTGGAGTGTTTGGAGTCGTGACCCTAATTCATCGCTTCGGAATGTCCCTTCCTGGTCCACCACCAGAGGGCAGAGCAAGGCACTTCGTTAAACCATCTCCAGTGAGGGATGCCGTTCAGATTTCTCCAAAACAAAGGAGTTCACCCTCCTACACACATGTTTTTGCCCAGTTGATTGCTGCTCCCCTCTCTTCCTTCCCTGCCCATCCCTCTAAGCTACACCCTTGGCCATTTTCTCTGTATTTTCATGTAATCCCCATATATAAATTGCAGGGCTGAAAGCAGTGTAGGGAGGTGGTGTTTACTGTTTAAATCATAAATTGCATTAATAGATGGTTTCCCAGGAGGAGGGCCCATTCAAACCTTGGAGGCCACTGAAGACAAGGATGCCTAACTCCCGGAAGATGTCTGGACTTTTCACAGCAACACAGTCATTCATGTTGGACGGACGGGGACACAAACACACACACACACACACACACCGATCATTGGGATATTCTGAATGTCTTTTGGACCAGGTACATGGTGGTCTTGTTACCTAATGACTGTCAGCAATAGTGCTTGGAACCCTGAATTGTACTGCATCCTAGTTAAGAGTAGAAGTGGAGTTTCTTTAGTTTGAAAAATATCAATAGTGGCTGTTGTATATATACAGACATATACATGCACACATTAAAAAAAATGAGCATTAAATAATGGACAGATATCTAAGTTGCTTGCGTATCTTGGCTATCGTAAATAGTCCCATAATGATCATGAGAGTGTAGAAACCTCTCTGAGGTAGTGATGGAATTTCTTTTGGCTGATAAATGAAATCTGAGATTTCCAGGTCCTGTAGGAGCCATTTTCAGCAGCATGGAAAGACTTGGCCTAAGCTAACTGAAACACGCCCAATGATTGTGCATGAGCTCTCTGATATGTTGTGTGTTTAAAGGTGTCATACTTCTAGAAGCGAGGAGTGCAGAGGTTGGTACTAGGGTCTTGGGGACAGGGAAACTGGGAGACAAAGGTCATGAACCAATGTGTAGCAATGTGTAGCATGGTGACAAGCATTAGCAATAGTGTACTGGAGAGCTGAAATTCGCTGAGAAAATGTTCTTACCATGAAAGAAAATGACAGCTAGGTAAGGTGATGGACATGCTAATTAGTTTGATTGTAGTGATCATTTCACAATGTGTAGGTACATCCAACATCAAGTTGTGCACCTTAAATATATGCAATTTTTATTTGTAAATTGTAAATAAAGGTGAAAAAAATGAAAACATGACAGGGGGAAAAAGAGGATGGGTAGGCAGAAGCAACATTTTTCCTGTCTGGAACACAGCAGCTTCCTTTCAGAAGGTGTCTCTGAAAGGTGTTTGACCTCCTCTGTCCGTCTCTGCACCACCTGGGACCATCTTGCAAACCAGTGCAGACCCCAGATCTGCAAGGAAGCCTTGGCTTAGTGTGTGGTGACCACTTGCCCTTGTTATGCTAATATCTACTTAATTTGCAAACCGGTGGTTTTGGGTTCCTCTGCCTCCATTGATTAGAACTCCAGCCTTGGCTGAGCCTTGAGATCTGCCTCACTGCAAGTGCTGCACCACGCATGCTGGTGAGCTCAGCTCCTTCCGCTTCTCTGTGACGATTGTTTTCATTTTCCCGAAGGGGCAAGCACCGTGCTAAACAACCACACACTGAAACATCTCCACCTGCTGATTCTCATAGTGCTCTTCTCTGATTCGTCCTTTAGTTGCTGTAGATTTCTTCCAAAGTCAGCTCCTGTGTGGTCTTCCTTGCCGCTGTCTGAACTTGTCTCCTTTCTGTGTTCATGGACTAGGTACCTCTGCTGGTCAGGGGGCATTGTAGATAGAGAACAGATTCGGGGGCTCTGGTAACAAACGAGCCAGCAGGCAGGTGAGTGAGTGTCTTTGCCACCACAAAATTATATTCCTTTGCTCTCTCATGCACACACACACACACACACACACACACCCGTAGGGCTGAAGGGATGGCGTGAAGGAGCCATGGATTTGTACACTGGAACAAGGGAAGTGCTAGCAGAGCTCAGGAAACAGTCCAGAGCCATGGAGAAGTCACACTCCCTGCCTTAGACACCACTCAGACAAAAGTAGTGTGATATTGTGGTCGCTGTTCCCTGATCATGCGGCTGGCAAGGCCATGCGCCAAAGAAGCTAGGAAACATGCTTCTCTGGTCAGAGAATAGGGCCAGGAAGGTTGGAAAGTGAGCCAAAGGATAGATACACACTGCATCTCTGTACTCTCACAGCACACTGCCCTTATTGTACACCAGAGAGAAGCTTCTTGGGAAAGAGGAGGCTTGCTTTGTATAGAGTTTGGAAGTTACAGTTCAGGATCATGAGGCACCGAATCCCACAACTGTCTGGACTGGCCATGGCAGGTGCAGACGCATGACAACCTGAAGAGCCAGGAACAGAGAGAACTTGAATGCCTGAACTTGAATGCGAAAGAATCAAATTCCTTGCTAGAACTACTCTTCAAGGGTATGCCCATGTAAGGGCATGATCTATAAACCTCAGCTTCCACAGACAGCTAGGGTCTCACCATTAAACCATCAGCCATTAACATCAAGACCAGAAAATTTAAGCAGCTGCGTGAATTTCCACAAGACAAGTTCTGGAACGCTTGCCCTGTCTTCATGCTCACCACTCTTCATTCACAGCGTCGTTGAGTGGTTACTTAAAGGCAAGGATTGTTCCATGCAGCTCAAGTGGCTGACACAGCAGAGGTTTGGGAAAGTATAAAATGCAGCAGAAGACGTGCAAGTTATTATCGGGATCAAGCCAAAAGCATGGTCTCTGTTAAGACTGACTGCTACACAGACCTGTATTTGTCAGATATAGCAGATCAATGGCTTGTCCCTAGCTCCATCCTCGCTTGTAGAATTCAAAAGTAGTGCACTTCATTAAAATCATGTGGATGAATGAAGCTCAGATTCAGGGAAGAAAGAAACGTGTTGTGAGGAGCCCAGGTGAAGGAAAGTGAAAAGAGAAGTGTACAGAGAGGACAATATAACACTTATGCTGGTATTTTTTTCTAGAGGTGAGGCTATTTCTTGGCATCAAGTGATCAAGGAGAATCTCGCCAGTTTCCAACGAAGTCGTAGACGTCCAGTGTTCCTGCATGACTCCCATTCATTTTTAATTCTGCATTAGAAAATTTCTGCTGGAAACTACAAATGTTCTTTTAAAGTGATTGTCTCTTTTTATTGCAACTAAATTCTACCATTCTGGTTAACCCTCTAGCAATGCGAATGCTATTCATTCTTGCTATATGAAGACAAAGAACATATTTGCCAAGCTCTACAGAGAGAGGGAAGTGCTTTTTTTTTTTTCATTTCTATTGCTGAAATCAAAAGGGGTATAAAGGTGCATTAGCCTTTAGATCTGGGACTCCGGCGGGGACTCATCTTGTGGTCCATATGTGCTTTTTTGATTGACTCATTGGCAATATCCTATGCAGTCCCGTGGCTCTTCCAAGCAAAGCTGTTCTTGGTGAAAGTGACAAGTCATTACTCTCATAAATGGAGGGCTGTGGTTTGGCAGGGGATTTTGGAACACACTGTTGTATAAAGCATTACCTTCATTAACGTAATTGATGCTCTAAGAACAGGTCTACGAGTCCCTTGATTCATCCAAGGAAGAAAAGGCAAAAGATTCAAATCTTCTTGGTCAACGTCACACAACAATACAATTATTACGCCAATCTATACATGTACACACTATCCTCCTTCCAAACTGCATTGCACATGCCATCTATCGCATTCCTGTATTTTCTCTGCGTTTGTGTTAGCTCCATAGAACAGGAGCTTTTTGTTTCTGCTGTGCTTTGTTTTAGATTCGCTACTTTATTCCTGGATCTAAGAACAGACACCCGGCAGGGACTCAGAAATAAACATCGCACAGAATAATAAGTATCCTAAACGCATGTCATACTTCAGGTGGAATCTTAGCCAATAGTCACAGTTATCTGTCCAGTTTTGTGCCTATGCCTGTACCCTCACATCCATGGTTCAAAACAGAAGAACTTGTGCTGCCTTGGAACTATACTTTTGGACCCACTCAAATTAAATCAATCTTGTCACTCCCATCTGTCTGCCTCCGTGTCATCGTAGATTAATTACAATATAATATAAAATGCATTTATATAGCATCTTCACAATCGTTTCAGGGTCCTTTATAGTCTTACAACCTAATTAAATTGTAGCTTCAAACACGAATTTCTTTAGTTTAAATGCATAAACTGAGCAGACAACGCTTCTTCTTTCTGTTGAGCCTCCCTGGTCTCAAACTAGAACAGCTGATTGTAGAGTCCCAGCATATTATTAATTACCAGTGGCTCAGATCAATGCACAGTGCTTGTCTAGAAAGCTATTTCCTCCTTAGGTGAATGGCTGAGAATACCATATAGAGTAATCAACAATTTGAGAGGGTTGAGTGCAGATTGAGGCCAGGAAAAGCAAAGATTGCCATTGCATCTCCCCTGAGCAGAGACCGGAGAGGGATCCTTGACATTGCAAGGACGACAGAACAAGGTAGAGGAGTTCACAGGGCAGTCACACACCTGGCGAATGGAAGAGAAGAGAAAAGCCCCTAAGCCCCACCTTCTACTCCAATGGCGGATTTTTGAGAAACAAGCAGTTTTGGAGAAAGCTGATCTGCTGTCATTTCACTAAGGCAAAACTTCCATCCTGAGGAGCCGAGGGGAGGGGACCATGAGTAGATGAGAGCCCACCAGCGGCCAGAATGATGAAGTGGCCCTTTAAATAGAAATCTCTGGAGCCCCAGACCCATGGATGTGAATGTTCCCTTAAGTATTCAAATGAGATTGCAGCATCAGATTGGTATGCATTAGGCTGGTTTCAATGAAAATTAACATGTAATTGCTTCAAATGAAGTAAGTGAGGAGGTAATCTGTTCTTAAATTGGATTCCCAGGATTTTGTGGTACCATAATGCAGCTGTGAAATGAAATATATTTTAAGGATGATGTCCTCAAGGGGGTGCAGGGGCTGGGAGGGGGAGGGGAAGGAGTGGAAATGGTATGTAGTGGGGGCTTTTCTTGCTCCAGCCGGCCTCCTGCATCCTCAGTCTCGTCCTCAGACTTCTGATGGATGCAGCGATGTTCACCTGCTCTTGAGTAACTCCTATCCTGTGCTTCCTGAGCAGGCAGTCTTTCTTATAGAATCAGCAGATCTCCTCCACCTCTTACTACTCCCAGAGGCCGAATCTCCTGAAGGCTGCAGCTCCGTGTCTGTAGGGGTGACATGCTCTTTCTGCATCTACTTCCTACTCAGACCATCAATGCTTAAGTGACACACCTGTTAGGCTTCCTTAGTTATGCAATGCACACTCTACAGGGACATGGCACCCCATGCTCACTAGACCTCATGACTGATCCTTCTGATATCAAACCGTGGGGAGGAAGCAGTAATTGCAGGAACAGAGGCCAACTTCATCACCACATTGGCCTCCGAATCCTGGGTTCCACCAGACCAGTGCCCCTGCCAGCGGTGATGATATGGCTATGAAGTCAGAAGATGAGCTTGGGAATAATTAACCTTCTTAGCTTTCAATCAAGATGGGAAGCAGCTGGGTGAAAAGTCAGCGCAGTGTAATCCATTAAATCATTTGCCTTTGCCATCCACAGCTGAGGTGTGATTTTTCCATCACAATGGAGAGAGGCTGGCTTTCCTGTGTCATCACTGTTCCATCAAGGTTCCTCCTCTGATGGACTCAGGGATCTTCTGCACCAAGGCCACAGATGGGGGGAGTTATTAAATGTAGTGGAATCACATGGAGGTGCACAGATGAGGCTGGGTAAAGCTGCAGACAGCAATGGAGTGCTACTGATCTTGACCAAGTCTCCACTGAGTCAGAGTTAAAATGGAATTGCTATCTCTGTGCCAACTTGGGGAGGGATATACATAATGCTATGCTTCACAAAGAGTATCTTTCAACAAAGAAGCCCCATCAGAGCTATCACGCTAGAGAAAAGCTAAGTATGAGATTATGTGTTCATGATGGCACTACTGCAACAGGCCCAGTCAGAGCCATACTTGCCTTTCCTCTCAGTCACAGCTTGGTTTTACAGCTTGGCTGATGATTTTTCTAATTTCTGTTTGTGTTTTCCCCCTCTGTTTATGTTGCTATTTTCTTTCTGCACATGTTGAATAGCTCTGGCTTTCCAACTGATCAGAGCTAACAGTTTGCTCCACTGTAGATGTTGAATTTCAGAAGAGCTCTCTATACACGGAGAGAGATGACTTTTGAAAGAATGATGCCATGCTTTTTTTTGCTGTCCCTATGGAAGGGTGATAGAAGGGTGGACAACAGAATTAGAAGAAGCTGGAAGAGAAGGAGTGTGAAAATAGGTGACTAAATTCAGCGTGCCTGGCCCAGTTCACATCTCCCCAACAATGATGCCAGGTCCAGAAAACCTGAATTTTGGCTTATGTTCCTACCAAAGGCATGAGGCCAAGGTTGTAGGGGAACTTTTACATGCTGTGTTTGCTGTAAGCGAGTGAGGCAACAGACTTCTTGCAATGATAACATTGTTAATCCCTGTATCAACGATAGGACTTGGGCTACTTTTCAACATAAGATTTTCATATCACTTTGCATCAATCATCCATTTTGATTAGCTCCTATTAAATCTGGCAATAGATGGGGAAAATGTCTGTCTACCTGCACAGGGTTCTTCAAGAATCACTAGGCATCTTGGCCCTGGGACTCTGCAGATGGAAGCTTGCTAGTAGCAAAGAAGGAGAGCCTAGCATACTTTTCTCCACACCACAGAGGAGAAATACACCTGACAGTTTGTAGCCTGAACCCCAGGGCTACCCCTGGTAGCACCTGAATAAGCTTTTTCTGAAAGAACCTAAATATAAATGTATTTTGTGGTGTTGGGTGCATATGTGTGTATGTGCACTAAATATTATTTGATGTTTTAATATCTTGCATTAATGATTTTGATGCCTTCCTCTGCTATCCGTATCAGTCAAATGGTTACCTTGATATGTCCTTATGTTTTCCTCCCCTCAAATTTTGCAGTGTTCATGGGAGAAAAACAGGAAAGGCTGACAGCTTTATTCCCATTTTAGAGGTAGAAGGGAGGGCGTCTGTGTAGCAGGCCTGGGATGTACAATTCATCTTCATCGTCAGACTTGTCTCTTGCTGTGACCTCCAGAAGCCCTTCTTTACCGGACCTCATTTGCTTTGAATATAAAATCAGGATCATGGTGTTAATTTCTTGCTCTTAAAATGCGGGCCAGCATCAAGGTTCAAGTATAAAAAGTAACATATAAACCAAAAAGGTTGAAATCATAGTAGAAATAGATGGTACAGGGTAGCATGGGATGTTGAAAAACAAAAAGTGTGTCATGCACAAGGCCCCAACCAACAGATGTAGGATGCCGCCTTGCGGAAGACACAGAGCTCCATGGGAAGTGCCCAGATGTTGTTGACTTAAGCTAAAGGACTCTGGGACACAGAGAACATGAGAAGCTGATCACTTACAGAATCCTGGTCCCGGCTCTATCCCACCAACCTGCCTTCAACCTCTGACCTCCTCCCTTCTCTTCCTGCTGGTTTTCCGTGTCCTTCAATGGCTCTGTGTTCCTCTGCTCCAACCAGCACAACCAACCCCTGTTCAGCACTCCCTCACCCATCTTTAACGAGCCTAGACTGACAATTTCACCAATAGTTTTCATACATAATAACTTAAGTGCATCGCTTTTCTATAAACATGTTATCATTAGAGTTCAATTCTTCTGCTCCTAGTCTTTGTGCCTGACAAAATATTCCTTTGACGTGTGTTTTGGAAGATGGCTTCGTTTTATGCATGTGCCATTAGTGCCAATTGCAAAAAGCAGAAACACAAATTAACTGCAGTCTGCAGACACATCTAATAACCTGGACACCATGGCTGGCATTCACTGTAGCCTCCTACTCTATAGAGCAAGCTGAAAGGGGAACACCTAAACTGCCTATTAATTTGAAATGTAGGTAAAGTGCTGTAGGCGTTGAATACCGTGTTTCAGAAGCTATGGCATGGTATCAAGCAGGCGAGAAGCTATGCACTTGGTTTGGGCCCTCATTCAGAATCAAAATTGCCAGTTACTGCTGGCATCTTTGAGGAAATGGTAGCTGGAGGGCTCTGGGCCCTTTTAAGACTGCAAATGAGGGCCTGGTGCTGTGACATAGTGGGTAAAGCTGCTGCCTGTTATGTCAGCATCCTATATGGGTGTGGGTTTGATTCCAGATGCTCCAGTTCCAATCCAACTCCCTGTTGGCTCACCTGGGAATGCAGCAGAAGTGGCCCATGTCCTTTTGTCCCTGCTCCCACATGGGAGAATTGAGGGAAGCTCCTGGCTCCTGCCTTTATATTGACCCAGCTCTAGCCATCGTGCCTATTTGGGAAGTAAACCAGTGGATGGAAGAACTCTCTCTTTCTCTATTTCTATCATTCTGTAAATCTGCCTTTTATTCTTAAAGGTCTCCTCTATGGCATTTTACATAACTCACATTTATGATGTCATTGAAATAAAGCAGAACGCTGTTAGGCAATTGTCTAAAAATCCTACAGTCGTGTGTCCAAACTGGGGAGCAACTTTAGTAGTGTATACTGTCCCCAGTTGCAGGATAATTATTTTCACATGAATAGAGAAGAGTCACCTGTGGGGAGCTGGGGTGCCAAAGCCGCTCCCAGGAATAGGAATAGGAATAGAAAAGCCCATCGCAGGATGGCGGCTGGCTCAGGGCCGGGAGGTGGGGTTGGTCTTGCCAGCAGGTAAACAGGAAGTCACAGGGATAAGCTGATGCCCTTGCTGCGATTATGTCATTGCTACTGGCCTATCAGGTAGCGCCAAGTGGACCCACGGGGAGAAGTGATTGGTGGAGAACGGTATAAAAGCAGCCAGTAAAAGCTAAGGGGGGGGGGGAGGACAACGAGGAGAAAGAGGGAGAGAAGAACAACGGATGGAACAGGAAGAACAGGGCAGCAGAGGGGGGTAGAGGGGCTAAGATCTTTGGGTGGAAAAGCTAAGGCGTACGGGGAGAAAAAGCAGAGAGGGGTTACAAAAGCAGTGCCTACGGAGAGAAAAGTATGGGGACAAGAATGGAGAAATGCAGCAGAAAGTACGGGGACAAGAACAGAGAAGAGCAGCAGAGAGAGGGAAGAAAGGGAGAGAGGGGAGACAAGGAGAAAGGGGTATAAACGCAGCCACTTTTGGCAATAAGGAGCCCGGTTGCGATTCCGGATTTTCCCAGACCCTCAAGAGTGTGCCTCATCGTTCGTGTCGCTGCTGGTCAGCGACAGTCACCGATTGGCTTGCTTATTCTCACTAAAAGCACAGATTCTCCTATTCTCATCAAAGAAAAAGTAAAGAATGGCCGGCCATTAGCTCACAGAAAAGCACTGTAACATTAATCAGTGAAGATAACTATATATAAAAACCGGAGTTGACAGTATTCAAAATAACGCCACTTCTGGTAATGAAACAAATAAATAAATCTTTTTTAAAGAGATTGCAAATGAACCTCATCCTGCTAGAATTAAAGCAGAATTCACCCTGCTGGAGACAGGCACAGCAGCATGGCAAGCAGAGGCAAAGGAGGAGGTATCCCAGTGTTTGGGACACCTGGAAAGATTTCCCCTAGTGAGCGTTCTGTGTGATTCTTTTCCAACTGGTTTTATTTAGGCAACATTGCAGTCAGCACATTAGCCGCTGCTGGGACTGTTTCAAGTCATATCAACAGGGTTTTCCTGGGAACAAATATTTATAAAATGAATGGAGTTGCACCAAGCCACCTGCTGTCAGGCTCCATGAGTATGTTGAGGCTGCCTACTGACATACCTCCTTTGCTGGGTGGCAGCGGGAAGGTAGGAGGGCCCCTCTGCAAATGTGCTGTGCTGTTGCTTCTTGTAGTCAGACACTGGCAGTGGAGTCTCAGAACAAGTGCGGGCACCTTGGAGCCCCAGGAGGTCTCAGCCAACAGACTTGACAGTCCAGCTTCACCTGGACTGGCACAGCCAGCATGACTCACCTCCCTGACTCAGGCTCAGGAGTGCCTTCCGTAGTTGGTGTTTCCTCAGTGTCATTTCCTCTTCTGCAGACAGGAGCTTGTTACAGGGCTGCGGGAAGTGCCTTCCTGTTGTATACACATGCGCACATGCACACCTCATCTTGCTCATTCACCTAGTAGGAAAGAAAATGAACTAAGGACATGGTGCGGCATCTCTGTTTCCTCCTCTGTTTTAAAGCGCACCTCCTGTGCACTTCCTGTCTGGTCTCCCCCATTCTTCCGCCCAGGCTGTGTCCCGGCAGCGTCACTGGTCCTCCATCTGACTCCCCCTTTGCCTCTTTGCTGTTGTTCTCATTCTCTTTTCTCATTTGTAATGAGGCTGCTCAGCTGCCGGAGGGTCAACCCCGTATATCACCAAGGGATCAGTGTGAGGGCCACACTGACAAGGAAAACTGCCATCAAATTTTACAGCTTCATATAAAATGCACGGTCCATGGCAAGGACGGAGGAAGGACTAGAAGGGCACAGGGGATGATGTGGGGAGAAGGGGTAGGCAGACGAAGGCTACAGAATGGTTGACGGGGAAGGTAAATCTCTGCTTTCCACTAAAAGGTATTCATGAAGACAAATCTACTCTCTTTCCTAAGCCCAAACAGTTCTTGGAGTCACTATCTGGTAAGTGCCAGGGATGCTACATGTGTGTTGTCGGGTGACTAGAGCCATGGAAAAGGCAGAGCAGAGCTGTGCCCATGCAGAGTGGCAGGCAGTGAGACGGGTGTCCATCTGTGTGATTGATTATGCTTCAGTTTCCTTATGTTCAAAGACAAGGTTCCTTCATAACTGCTATGCAGAGTGTTTGTGTGGACCAAATAAGATAGTGTGTGTGTGTGTGAACCCTTAGCATAATACCTGGAGTACTGAGTGAGGAGAAAATGTTGGTCACTGTTGGGCTTCATCCTTTTTTCTCTGGCTTCACCATCTCCCATCCCCAAACTTATCATCTGGTTCATCAATTCCACGAGTCCACTTCCTCACATCTCTGATCTATAGAGTCTTCAGCTTGGCCCTATGTCTAACCTCAGCAGCCATGGTGACTTGGGCCCCTGGGTGGTCCCATTAGCAGCCTTGCTGTTGCTTCTCCACCTGCTACACTTCTCACATGGAGAGGCTCTCCAGGCCCTGTCCTGCACTCAGCATGTCATGTCTGAGGCTCCTTGTACCTGTGTGTTGTACTCCAGGCTCTCTAGAGTCCTCATAAAACTTTTGGTGAATATACCCTTGCTTACCTCTGAAGGTTTCTTGCACATCTTGTTCCAACTTGATTGTTATAGTGTTCTTGTATTTTCTGAAAGCTGTATTTCTTTATGTAAAAGAGTTAGAGAGAGAAAGTCTTCCATCTGATTCATTCCCCATATGGCCATCGGATGGCCACCAGGAGTGGGTCAGGTCAAAGTCAGAAATCAAAAATTTCTTCCAGGTCTCCCTTATGGGGCGAGAACTTTCGTCCATTGCTTCTCTAGATCATTAACACGTTGATGTGTGTGTGTGTGGGGGGGGGGTTGCATTTTTAAAGTACAGACATTTTATAGCGCTCCTTACATCTATGCTTAATGTGTAATTCAAGACAGAAAGCACTAACTTCCCCAAACATGTCCTGCCTGTGGTGATTTAGGGGCAAACACTGGTTGTAACCCTAAGCTGTGTGCTTGGAAGGGTCGACAGAAGGATGCAACACAGCATCTGGGTAAATAGGAGATGCTTTCGTGTTACACCAGGATACTTGAGGGAGTGAAATCAAGTGTGGCCTCCTGGTGGAGGGAAGTAGAGGAGAGTGGAAAGCACTGAGTTGTGTGAGAGAAAGAGATCTCGCTGGAATGCTGAGTGGGGAAGCCGTGTGGGCTGTCGGCAGAGGAAGGAGTGGCACTCACCAAAGGTGTCACCTCACTCTTTATATGCAGTGGGTGTCCCCACCAGCACCCCAGGGAGATGGGATGGGGGTTCTGGGAATTGGAGAGGAGGCAAGGATCTAGCCTGAGTAAGTGTGAGTGGATCTGTGGGGAAACAGAAAAGCAAACAGTCAAGTTTGAGGGTATCCTGACTCTGTCCATTCTTCCCAGTTAGAGCTGAGGGGGTGGAAATTGTGGGCACAGGAACAGCATGGATAAGAGGAACAGCATACACAGGAAAGCAGTGAGAGCTGTCTCCCTGGAGCCCAACTGCGGTGTGGTGCTCACCCTAGACAGCGCTGCCAGTGATAAGAGGCACATGTACCTGGTATTTATTGTGGGAGAGGCAGGTGCTGCCTCTCTATTTTCTCCTCCATCACCCTTTCTTCTTGGTGATAGGGGTGCTGAGCGGCGTGTGGTGTGCAGAGG
The DNA here is from genome assembly GCF_030435755.1 of Ochotona princeps. Lineage (NCBI taxonomy): Eukaryota > Metazoa > Chordata > Mammalia > Lagomorpha > Ochotonidae > Ochotona > Ochotona princeps. The sequence continues at coordinate 107,507,642 of NC_080835.1, read as the reverse complement.
CTGACAAAATGAGGCGATCAGATTGGAAATCAAAGCTCTCCCTGGTGCTGGCAGTGTGCCGGGATTTCACAGCTACCTCCTGTGGTGGGGGCAGGAGGAGGGGGAGGAAGCAGCTGCTGTCGTTTTTCTCCTAGGAGTTGTTTTGGCTTCATTTGTATGTCTCCCAAGGCATAAGGAATAGAGAAGGGAGCCCAGGCGGCATGGAAAGAACTGGAGAAAGGAGGGCATGGCTGGGAGTGCACAGGGAGAAAGGGGAGATCTTCAGAGCAGGCCTGTGTGTGTTTTCTGCTGTGCATGACCTCATGGTGCCTTTGCCACCTGCCCCTCTTTTACTGCAGGGGAATGACTTTTGTGTATAGGAAAGGATTCAAGCTCCTGCTTCTTTTGCATGCTGGGAAACTGAGGCAGAGCCATGCGGGCACTTGAGCCTGCTTCCTTGGGGCACTGCTGTCAGTCTTTCACCCAGAAAGCGTCTCCACTCCCAACTTCCAACATGGTGTTCTTGTCTTCACTCACCTAATCCCTCCCCTGCTATGCCTTCTAGTGCCAGCTGCCCCATCACATCCCACAGCCTGAGTCTTGCAGGTTGCTTCTGCCCTCTGGTGGTTCCAAAGCTGGTGAATGAGGGAGGCAAGGAAACTCATTCCAGGAAGGAAAGCCTGGCAGGCTTCCCAGGAAAGTCTTTGGTTAAAGCAACCCGAACCCTAAATGAATACAGCTCAATGTGCCTGTGATGTATTAATATCTTGGTAAGCTGGTCAGAGAGTGTTTCCTAATAGACCTATTACACAAGTGGCGGTGAATACCAAGCGTCGCTCATCTGTGGTTTGTGGGAAGAGAGGGAACTACATGGGGGATCCCAGACTCTGCAGACAGCTCCAATAATGCTGACCTTCAGACTCTGAGAAGTCGTGGTTCCCCCCAGCACAGGTCCCTGGCAACACCCGCACGGCCCATCAGTGCCCTCTGACTACCTTTCTAATGACTTTCTATTCTGTTTTACAATCTGCTGCACATCTTGTTCAACAGTATCTGCTTTCTCTGCCTCTGCCTGCTGCCCTGGATGTTTTTATGATCATTGATTCCCATCACTGGTTCCCCAAAGAGATTCTTTTCCTTGAGCCAGCCTGGCATTCCTGTGGCATCCAGCATCTGCCACTCTGTACTCCGATTTATTGCCATCCTGGGTATTCTCCTCTCCTACACTTGCAGCCAGACTTCATTCATTTCTTTTTCTGGAGTGAGCAGGATGGAAGAAGTTGCTATTAATAGGAGGAAGGACGTGATGCCAGTGGACTTTGTGATGTCTGAGCTTATTGTTCGCAAGTTTGGAGCCCAGCTCTGATATTAGCCACGCCTTCTCTACCCAGAGGCTAAAGGATGTAGAATGCTTGCCTGGGCATCACCCTTTGAAGGGATATTCTTGCATGTGGACATGATCACCTCATGTGCCCCACGGTTCCCTTTTCTGAGGGAGTCTGAGAGAATGCTGGGGGTTGTAGCCTGAGGAAACAGGGATGGGCAGGAAAGGGTTGGGGAGGCAGGATCTGGGAGTGATGTACTGAGCCCTGTGGAGGGACTTTGGGTCTGGGGAGGCAGGAGGGGCTTTGGGTCTCTGGCTCCCCTGAAGTTGAATTATGTGAATCAATTGAAGTCAGCTCTCTGAGTTGGTTTTCTTTTTTACATTGATAAACATGTTTACTAATCACTTACCACAAATTAAATAGTAGAACAATTTCTAAGCAACTTCCCACTGATAACAAATATCTTTTGAATCTGCATACAAACTGTCACTAGTCCTGTTTGCTTTCTCAGCTGCAGAATTGTGAAGCTACCCAGGGATTCTGCACAGCAAAACATCAGCTGCCTCTGCAGGGCCTAGCTTCAACTCATTGTGACTGGCCCCAGGGGGTACAGACTTGTGTCTTCTTCATAAAGGAACAACACATGCAAGTGGGTTATTACTGTGGGAGGCAGGAATTCATCCAGCTTGGCTTCCTAGGACAAAGAACTTGTACAGCCCTGGTGAGGCTCAGCAGGATACATGGGAGTGTTGGGCCTAGAAGGTTGTCACAGAAAGACTGAGTGAAATGCTTGTGGAATGTTAAGAGTGCAACAGGAAGTATGTGGGGTGGAAGGGAGGGGAGGCAAAGCAAGGTGGAGGATCTGTATGGACATAAAAAAGAAGATACTGGAGATACTAAGATACAAACTTGATAACAAAAACTGCTTGCATTTCTAGGAAGAGCCGTGTTATACAATACATATGACTGTGCGAGTGTTGTTGAGTTTCTCATGATCATGTTGGAACTAGAATAGGGGATAGCTCGCCAGTGTTTTGCACAGGTATTGATCCAAGTAGCCAAGCTTTCTCTGCTTGGAGGTAACAAAGGGGTAGCCAGTAGACCCCAGCAGCCTGGGTGAAAATATGCCATTTCCAGGTGAGTGTTTACATCAGAATTCTGGGGAATTTGACCCAATTGCTTAAACTTGCTGTGTTCCTCTCTGCTCTTTTAAGGTAACAGAAATATATTTAAGGTGGAAGTTTTAGAGACACACCCTAGGGAATTTTCTGTCTCTATCTGGAAGTTAGGTTGCTGTTTTTTTTTTTTTTTAATGATTTTTTTGTCTACCTACCTTCAATTTGTTAAAACACCAATTAGGAAGCAAACATTGCACTTTTATTGTTATTGCTTTCATTTTTTTTCAAGCACACGTAGGATAGTTGCTTTTGACACCAATCATGTAAATTGAGATTCACGTGCTTGTAAAGAAGGGTGAGAAAGGAGAGTGTTGGAGTTGGGGGCTGTTTACGATCTTGACATTTGAAAGTATGCCCATTCACCCTGCCTTGCGTGTGTCCCCTCAGCTATGATAACTCATCCTTGCTTGTCTCGCCTCCCTCTCATATCCTGAGTGTTCAACGCAGTGTGACTCAGAGTTTTCATTAAGAACCATCTCATCTGCTAACTGTGGGCCACCCTCTTTCCCTGGGAATTTTACTCATCTTTGAGCATTTTTAAGAAGTTTTGATGAAGTTGAAATGCCCAAAATGCATCCTTGGAGCTTTAGGAGTCCAGATATTTGCTTTGGTGCTAAACATGCTCAGAAGCAAAGGGAGCCTTGTTATAGCTCCTGAATGCACTGAGACAAAAGTAACCCTTGATCCATAGTTTTGCTTTCTGTGGTTCCTCTGACCCGTGGTCAGTGGTATGAGAATATGACATGGAAAATTCCAACAATAATCAATGCATGCATTTTAAATTGCTTGTGGTTGAGAGTCATATGATGGGTTTGCATGGCGTCTCATTCTGTGCCCTCAAGATATGTAGCATGCTTGTGTCCAAATAATAAGGTGTATTTTGTGAGATCATTCATGTAGCTTTTATTACAGCATATGTCACAACTGTTTTATTGTATTAATAGTTATCATTGTTAATCTCTTACTGTTCCTTCATTTATAAATTATGTCCTAACTTAGTTGTGTTATAGATTAAAAACCAGCGTATGCAAACATAGGCTTGAGAGCTCTCTGTGGTTCCGGAATCCATGAGGCTTTAGGATTGGGTGCTGCAGGTGAGGTTGGAGGAGCACCTTGTAACAGGAATCCTCTGACAGATCATTTGCATCTTGGATGAGTTGGCTAGTGGAGTGGGGGCAGAGGGGCAGTGCCTCAGATGTGGTAGCTAGTGAGATGGTTGGGGAAACACTAGGAAATGCCATATCCATCATGTTAGTTATTTCAAAAGATGGTAGAGTTCTAGTCCATATGATATTACGATATTATTATGATATTATTACGCGCAGCTAATTCCCACAACCTGGTTCTTTACCGTGAGCTGAAACACACCAGACGCAATGAGGTATTTTAGGAGGTTTATTCCAACGGGGCAGGAACGGGTAGAGGTGGTGAAAATCAGGAGGAGAAAAGAGGGGAGAGGAGAGAGAGCAGAGAGACAGAGACCAGAGAAGGAGAGATAAGAGAGAGGTAAGAGCAGGATAAGAGCCGGGTAAGAGAGGGAGGGATAAGAGAGCGAGCTGCACCTGGGGGGCCTTTTTGTCTTCCAGGTGTAGGGGGTGGGGATTGGGAGGGATTGAGGCCAGGCTCCCAGGGGACTGGTGCCTGCAGGTGAATGCCTAGGGATGATTGGCAAGTGGGCGGAGTTGGGGAGGGGGCTGGAAGATTGGGGTGGGATTCTCAGGTGGAATGCCAGGTTACATCTGATTGGTGGGTAGCTAGGCCGGCGGGAGCTTCGTGAGCTGTGAGGAAGAAGGAACGGCACCGTCCAGGGAAGAATATTGGAATAACTTCTTACACATCATGTAAAGTTGTAAGGTGGAAGAGAGGGAAATGTGCCTCCCAAGTGGAAGAAAGAGATCACATTTTCTTTTTTTTAAAAGATTTATTTTTATTACAAAGTCAGATATACAGAGAGGAGGAGAGACAGAGAGGAAGATCTTCCATCCGATGATTCACTCCCCAAGTGAGCCGCAGGAGGCCGGTGCGCGCCTATCCAATGCCGGGAACCAGGAACCTCTTCCGGGTCTCCCACGCGGGTGCAGGGTTCCAAAGCTTTGGGCCGTCCTCAACTGCTTTCCCAGGCCACAAGCAGGGAGCTGGATGGGAAGTGTAGCTGCCGGGATTAGAACCGGCGCCAATATGGGATCCCAGGGGTGTTCCAGGCGAGGACTTTAGCCACTAGGCCACGCCGCTGGAACCAAGAGATCACATTCTCATCCCCATGACTTCCCCCAACCCCGCAATCCCCTTGATAATGACAATGAAAAGAGCTATCATGTTGCTAATTTTACTCCATGCATTTAAATTCTAATTAATATTATTTGGCTATTCGGTGTTCTGTCAAGGTGAAATGAAACATGCTCTTTGGCACTTATGCCCTTTTTTCTGCCAAGCATTTGCATAAGAAATGTGCATTTGTTGCATTTGAGTAATTGGCATCTCTGCCTTCACAACCTGCGTTACATCCTCTTCCAACCTCTTGACCCTTCCTCTTCTCTTGGTTCACCTTGTCAAGAAGTGCAACAGTTAAAAGTTGCAGACAGCTCTGCCTGTCAGAGAACGGGAAGTGGTGATGAAGGTGCAGACAGCAGATCCTGACAGTCAGCAAGGTCTGCCTGGTCAATAGGGAGCAAGGTGGGAGCTGAGTCACTGCACAACTGCACAGCTGGGGCTTCGGATGCCCTTGTATCATCCAGATGTGGAACTGAGTTCCAGGGAGGCAAAGGATTACACATCTAGGACGTGAGCTGCGGTACTGTCTTCCACCTGGTTTGGAGGAGTCCATGAGATACTAATCTGTGCCAAAGAGTTTAGCATGCTGTCATGCACAAGAACGATTTGAACTATTATTTTTTTCTGGTTAATTAACAGAAGCATTGTCATAAAACGTGTGCTGCAATCTCTCATCTCATTTTTCATGTTTTTGTGGAGCACAATTTGTGGCTTTGCAACTTCTAGAAGCATGGCTCATGCTTGGGCCAGAAACAAGTGTTTTTGATTCCTGACCGCTGGGCAGGATTAACCATGGAGAACTGACTTGAGCACCTGGGCTGTGAGTGAGGCCAGCAGTTCTCTCAGCGATGTTAATGGATGGTTGTCTTCCGCAGTGTGCCTGTACCTGGAGCAACTGCTCTTTACTGTCGGTTGTGATGAGACACCAGGTACCAGAGTAGGCCTTCAAATATGGGAGATGCAAAATAGGAAGATGAAATGCAGGCTTTGTGCCTTCCTGGTTGCCGTACACCCTGGGGAGTTGTGGGAGGTATAGCAAGTACCTTCTGAAGGAAGGTACATGCAGGGAGAAGTGGTGTGGTATACTAGTGGAGGGGCAGTCTGTGGAATGGGTTGGAAGTAAGATAGAATGCACTGAACTGGGAAGGCTGCAGGCAGACTGAAAGCCTGTGGGATGATCATACACTCGCATGAGGGAAGGGGTCTGAGGCTGCAGATACAGGGTTAAGGTATTTGAAGGTTCAGAATTAGGGCTTCATCAGGAAGGGTGTGGAACAAGTGAGTCTCAGCTTTTTCACAAAGGTTTTCAGCGAAAAAGACAAGGAGGCATCAAACCCCTTGGGAGAAAACAGGGCCACTTTTGCCACTCCATCAGGTCAGGTGAAGATGCCCACTTTCCTCCCCACCACGGGCCTGATCTTTCGAAGGTGGTCCCTTTGGGTGAGGTTATGGAGCAATTTGAGCTGATTGTTGAAGACTCCCATGCAGGCAGCATTTACACAGGGAAAGTGCCAGCCTTCCTGTAGCTTGATGAGAATTTCTTCCTACCAAGTCCCTTGAAATGACCGAAGATAGCACGTAGTTTTAGGAAGGACGTGGAGACCCATCTGCCTAGCGCTGATGGAAGGAAATGACTCAGGATGAAAAGACAGGTGCAGCTCTAGTGCCCACAGGTCTGGTTGCACCTTTGACTGAGCACACAGTTCCCTTCACCTCTGCCTCTACAAAGATGCCCACGTAGAGGTGCCTGGCAGCTGAAAGGAAAGCAGCCCTCCCTTCTCGGCTTCTTGCTTCTGCTTCAGGGTCAGGCATTGTACTGTGGGGGTTAAAATTGGGTTGATTTCTTTCAATATCCACCCAGTGTTTATGATTCAATAGCCTGTGTAGACCCTCAGCTCTCTCCCATTTAAATAGCTGTTATCTTCTTTGTATCATAGGCTCCTAAAATAGAGAGAATGGAGAATGTGTTTTGTTCTGCAGAGAGTGCTGCAGCTCCACAGGCACATAAGCACAATAAATAAATGTGTAAGATTGGGCATGGTGATGTGGGCATGTATTTGACTACTTGGAAAATAATACCACAAAAAGAGGAGACAACTACATTTGCACAAGGAAGGGTTGCAAACATTAGCGCCTTCCTGTTCTTTAAACCTTCCCTTCAGTGCTTAAATTGACCTTCAGTATGATCATTAGAGCAGGGTAAGTCTTCAAACAAAGAAAGTAAAAGTGGCGTTGTAGTGTAGCAAATTAAGCCAATACCCGCAATGCCAGCATTCCGTATTGACATGCCTGTTCAAGTCCCGAGTTCTCTGAGTCTAATCCAGCTCCCTGCTAATGTGTGTGGGAAGGCAGCAGATGTTGTCACACGTACATGGGAGACCTGGATGAAATTCCTGGCTCCTGGTTTCAGCCTGGCCCACCCATAGCCATTGCAGCTATTTGGAAAGGAAGGTTGTGTGGGCGGGTGTAAATGTGTGTGTGTCCATCTCTGTGTGTCACTCTGTTACTGTAAGATAAAGCTACTGCTACCAGAAAACAAAATAAATCTATTGCGAAACAAAACAGCCTGGGTCAGGCTATAGATATGAACACTGAGCCACGGAAGGGCCAGGTGTGCAAGCTTACCTCAGTGTGGAGGGGATAAAATTCAGATCTGATGAGCTCAACCTCAGGGGATTCAGACTGAAACGCCAAGTGCTGGGATTGGGTGCTACATCTCTCAAACTCAGCCATACTTGCGGAGACGAATCGTGTAAATTATACTAACTCTCAGGTGATCGGAGACTTGTTAAAACCTGAGCAACCGCCGGTGCATTTTCAGCCTTTCAGAATGGAACCTCCCTGAGAAGCAACACCCCAACCCCAGAAAACACACTGACTCCACCCCAGGCAAAGAGATCGGGAGACGCAGAAGCTCACTGTAGATCTTTCCCCTAAGTAAGCACCTGAGCATCTTGAGGCTGATGGAGAGTTGCTGCATGGTCTGACCTTCTCTGTGGGCGCCTCATCTCCCAGGTCGCCAGCTGCTCGCCCTGTTCAAGCTCACTTTGTCTGTGTAAGAGAAACCTGTTTGGATATTGGATCGTGTGAATAAGATGAAGATGTGTCAGAAGGGAAGACCTCCTGGGAACAGGGATGCCTCTGTGTTTCCAGTATTTCTCCAAAGGACTGGCTTCCCTCCTGCCCTTGTCTTCCCCTGCATGCTGTTTCATCACTTCCCAATAGGATTCTCACTGTGCCACAAAGCAAGCCCTGTCCCCTTGTAGGGTAGCCCACTGCCACATCTCAGGGAAAATCCTGCAGGATTGCACGCTGGAGCATCTTCCAGTTGGCTCGAGCCTTTCTTCCTAGACATTTTCCCTTTGCTGTTCCGTAAAGCCCTGTTCTTTTCAAGCCAGACCCGTAACCATGTGCCGTGGACCCACATCACAGCCCCAGGCACCATTATCCGCAGGTGGACACTCTCCCACCTGTTCCTGCTGAACCAAGTATATTTTTCATTGAAGGTACACTCAAAGCTGTCTCTGTTTTCAAGATTTATTTATTTTTATTCATTGGACAGTCAAATATACAGAGAAGAGGAGAGACAGAAAGGAAGATCTTCTGTTGATTCACTCTCCAAGGTGCCACAATGGCCAGAGCTGCAGCGATATGAAGCCAAGAGCCTGGAGCTTCTTCCCAGTCTCCTACATGGGTACAGCGCCCCAAGGCTTTGGGCTGTTTGACAGCTTTCCCAGGCCACAAGCAAGGAGCTAGGTGAGAAGTGGGGCCACTGGGATTAGAATTGGTGCCCATATGGGATCCTGGCACATACACGGCAAGGACTGTAGCCACTAGGATGCTGCATCTAGCCCAGGGCTGCTCCTCTAAATAAGATTTCCAGTCTGCACTCTACCTGTTCCCATTAAATTCTTGAAATCTCTGTTAATGTCCCTGCTTAGCACTGATGCCTTGCTTCCTTGTCCTCCAGCTTAGCAACTGTATCCTCACATCCAGAAATACTCTTGATCCTAAGGTCTGTTCTTTAGTTTGGACAATCCTGCTCTATTCTTCTTGGCTGCAGTCCACTTCCAGCTCTCCAAGCACAGGGGCAACCAGCCCATCCCTGCCCCAGTGCTTGGCTGCCTTGTGTACCATCTGACTTCTCTGAAGTCTCTGAGCTACCTCACATTTTCTCTGCCTAAGGATTTTCCCTTCTCATCACCAAGTGTCTATTACCAGGAGGATCATGTTCATTGCAGTTCCCCAGAATCAGATCCTGAATGAGGATTAATGTGTCAGTGCCTTGTTAGGGAAATGCTTCTAGGAGGAGTGAGCAGGGCACGAGGCCAAGAGGAGGCTCAGTCTCTGGCAACATCTCCTGAGGGTGGCAAGGGTCTCACCTTTTCCCACATGTGCGGCTTTCTGACGTCTGCCCTGGAGCTCATGCTCCAGCCATAATTAGGTCAGCAGGCATGGCTCTTGGTAGCAGAAGCATACAGGATCCAGGGCTGTGGCACACAGATGACAAGAGGTTCCTGAAGGAGCTGGGTGAGGATGGCTTCTTTCTGTGTCCTGGGAAGGTGTGATATGCAGTGGATCAAAAGACTGGGATCCTTGCCTCCTTTTCCAAAGGATCTCCGTCACCAGGCTTTGACGCCCCTGGGTAGGTCGACACACTCTCTCCCGCTCTCTGGACGTGGGCTGCCCTAGCCTGGAGTCTCCTGCCCTCCAGGAATGTCTCTTGCAGTGAGCAGCTGTAGCAGAGCATAGCTATGGAATGTGCACCTTTGAGACATTTTTTGAGCCTTTCATTCTGGTTAAGAAGAATTCTGTTAGGGTTTTTCACATCTCGATACCAGCATCTGAGGCTCCCCCAGAGAGTTAACTGCCCAGGGAGGCCAAGGGCTGAAGCTGGGCCACCCACCGGTGAGTACAAAGCTGCTTAAGAGAATTGCCTTCCCCTGAGAGAGATTTCTTCAAACAGCCAAGTGCCCTAGGGGACAGATGAAGAAACTCAGCAGAAAATGTACCCACTGTGGAGGCTCCCACCTGGTGTTGAGGGATGCTGGCTCCTTCTCACTGAGAGCTGTGATGTTTCTGGGGGACCCACCTGCCCCCAAGGTATCTGTTGCTAAGATTCAATGTCTGGAGACACCCAATTAACTCTTCTGCAACTAATTATCCTTGCACTTCCTCATCTTCCTGAGTGCCAGTTTCTAAGCCCTGGGGATTCCTCTTCTTCCCTCCGTACAAGCCATGGCAGCGAAGCCTTACTGAGCAGGGACAAAGGAAGGAGAGGATCTAGCCGTTCCTGTGGGCATCTGCAGGTCAGTTCTATCCCCCACTGCCTCTGAGCACTAAGAACAGGCCTTGGTCACTCCAGCCCACTCTGCCACTGCCTGTGGCCTCTATTCCAACCTGGAGGTGAGACACTGTCTCTCACTGTGTGGCCAAGGTCACTAGGCAGGCCCCAGGGAACTAAGAAGTCCCTGTGTCATTGACTTCTGGCTTAAATCGGCCGCTCTTTCTCCCAGCGTGAATTTGGTTGGAGCTGATGTCATTGGATACAGCTGAGATTACGTTCTTGGGTCATGAGCCACATTGCTTACAGTACCTGGTTTCTATGCCCTAGTGCAGGCTTTGTGTGCCCTCACAGACCAGGATACCAGGCCTCACTCTGTCTGGCTGGAAGGGAAATTTCCATTGCGTTTGATCTAGATGCTGCTGTTAGGCTCCTAGGCTGTGAGTTCCTTTCCCCATACAAGTTGTATTCAATTCCTATGCGGACATCATGCTTCAGAGAGAGAGGAGAAGCAAATTTCAGCTGGAGGAGGGCTTGGAGTGTGTCTCAGCCAGAAATCAGAGGTGGAATTAGACTCAGAGATAGGGCCAAGAGTGGCTGATACCTCTACAAAGGCCCGGGGCTGGTGCATCCTTCTTAGCCACAGCTGGGCCTGGGTGTCATGGTCAGGGCGGCAGCAGTCTCCTCTCTCATCTGTATAATATGCTTGATATAGACCGTAAACCCTGTTTGCCAAGCAAGGACCTGGTTATCCAGCAAACTTGGAGATAGTGTCTGATTTGGATAATTCTTAGCAGTGTTTTCCCTACAAACCTACCTGGCCAGGCCTAACTTGCCTGGGCAGTGACTGAAACCCCATCTCAAATATAGGATCTACAGGGACCCGCTAGCAACTACAGGGTGCAAGATGAAGCCAAGATGGAGGAGATACTGCAGCCAGTTTCATTTGCCAAAATTCCCCTATGTTCTTCCTAGTCTTCCCTGCCAGGATGGGCTGTACTGCAGTATTCAAGCTTGAGAATGCAGCCATTTATGACCATCAGTTGCCCTGCAGTAACTTTTGCTGAGGTCTTCATTTTGGTTTTCTGGCTACTCTTGGTCTTCAGGACAAAGTGAAAATCTTTGACTAGACAGATTTGACTATACAACCTGCCTGCCACAGTCAGAGTCCCTGCGTGGTGGGCTCAAATCTAGCACTTGGGGCGGGGAAGGGGTTAAACAAAGACGCAGCCAAGGTACAGGGAATCCATCGTAGCTCAGAACAGGACAGCATGCTTAACACTCCTTAGACCTGAAGGCGTGAGGACAGTTCACAGCTCCCACTTGGGAGAGAAGGCTGTGTGAAGGCACCAGTGAGCAGCTGTGATCTTCAATAGGGGATGTAGACAGTCTCTGGCACTTTCTGTTCTTTCCACACCTCCCTGTCTTTTATCACTCCTTCCACAGGCTGAATCCCTGGGAACCCAGCAGCAGAGAGCCTGTGGCTGTGTCCAGTACAGGCCAGTCTGCAGAAGACTTGGGTTGCCCATTGACCTGCTGGATTCATTTCTGGTATTTTTGTCTTCTACTGGAACATTCTATACCATGCAATCCACATTTCCCTTCCTCCCCACATTCTTCAAGAATGTCTTCCAGTTTCTTTGTATTTTGCTCATGTTCATGATGTAGCCTGAAATGCTGCACACTGCACTTTCTTTTTATGAAGCTCTTTCCATCCTTGAATCCTGCCAAAGGCTGGCCAAGATCTGAACTGCCCTGAAATGAGTAGAAATCTTGGGTAAGGGTCCTGAGGCTAGAGACAAAAATAGTTTTGATATCCCATTTTTCCATAGCCTCATGCATCACAAAAAGATGCGAGGTGATCCTGCTGCCTCTAGTACCCCTGAGAGTAGAGCCTGAAGAATGCTTCTGGGGTGGTCCTCACTTTTTACGCATGATCACCAGGATGTAAAGTGATGTTTAAACTTGGCCTTGGTAAGAGTACAGGAATTTGTTTTAAAAAGAGATAAAAACAATAAAGACTGTATTAAGGAGAGATAAGCATCCAGTCATGAAATCCCCAAAGTGAACGTAGCATACAGATAACAGAGAGAGTTTTGATGTTGGGTTTTCCTCTCTGGTACAAATCAGAATGCTCTGCTGTTAATTTCAGGGAAGTCATAGTCCATCTCACGCAAACCTTTGCTTTTAAACAAGGCTAGTCTTTTTGAATCAGACATGAGGAATGCATCAGTAGGTGTGTTAGCTGAAGACTGGCAAAGCCAAACTTGTAATTCCTCCTGAAATATTGCAGACAGGAAAGGGAACCACATTTGTTACTTTGATTTCCATAAACAGTTACTCATCACAGAAAAGGTTTGTGCATTTGTGTTTGAAATACAGGTTGATGGGGGCTTGCAGAGTAATTGTCCTTTCGAAGTGCGTCTTTATTAGCTGTATATATTTTTTTTTTAAAGATTTATTCATTTTATTACAGCCAGATATACACAGAGGAGGAGAGACAGAGAGGAAGATCTTCCATCCGATGTTTCACTCCCCAAGTGAGCCGCAACGGGCCGGTGCTGCGCCGATCCGATGCCGGGAACCTGGAACCTCTTCCGGGTCTCCAACGTGGGTGCAGTGTCCCAATGCACTGGGCCGTCCTCGACTGCTTTCCCAGGCCACAAGCAGGGAGCTGGATGGGAAGTGGAGCTGCCGGGATTAGAACCGGCGCCCATATGGGATCCCGGGGCTTTCAAGGCGAGGACTTTAGCCGCTAGACCACGCCGCCGGGCCCTATTAGCTGTATATTGTCTTATCTCTCAGGAGACTGTGAACAATGGTAGATTTTCTTTGAGCAATTATCAGCAGAGAGACAGTGTTTATTGTTGGGTTAACTTCACGATCTATGTGATGGTCTGTAGATATACCAGTGACAATAGGCATGGTTGCTCTATTTCAAGAATTTTTAGCTTAGTCAGCCGTGTAGCATACATATACAGCCAACGCGAGACAAGGGTAGGTAGTAGAGGCAGTCTAGGAGGTCGTTAGTCGAGTTTCTGTAATATGCGAAGCAGGGCATTACGTGGCGTGGTTCTATTCTCGTTAACCTCATGAAGGAAGAAAAGTTATTTCCACTGGAGACACAACTTAAACGGAGACCCGGGCAGTACGGTTAGCTCTCTGAAGCCACAGAGGCTCCCAGATTGTAGCTGGGGTTTTCATTCCAGCTGCCTGGCTTCCAGGCCTGCTTTGCATCAGATCACAGCTGGCGGCTGGTGGTGGGAGCCTCGTTGCACAGTGTGTGTGCAGCTAGGAGTTTTGTGTTTTTTTCCTCCCCCACAGATTTGTACTTCTGAGTCCACCCAGGCATGGCCAGCCTTGGCATTAGTTTCATAACTAGGAAGGGTTTCATGGCACATATGTATTTTCTCATGTAAAGCACAACCAATCATGGTTGCAAGATGAGTGTAACGGATTGAGTGTAAGTTTTGTTTTGTTTTGTTTTGTTTTGTTTTTGTCTCTAGAGAACCCCAGCCACCAATTTTGTAAATATCAACACGAGTCCAGACTTTAAAAAGTACCCAGTAGGGTCAACATTTGCAGCCTAAGCAGGGAGGCCATCTCCTACAATGGGTGGACTGAAGTATGAACCAATATCTAAATTTTCAGTGTTTGGGGGATAAAGCATTCTGGTTTCCCAAATAACACTTTCTCACAAAGGTCCATGTATGCACTGCACATACTTGCCCTGGCGCACCAGGTGTGGGTATGTCTAAGCCATTTAGGTTCTAATAATCCTCTATGTAGTATAAGGGGAGGGAGGCTGGGGCCCATGTTGAATACTTAGAGGCACCAAAGTTAATGCAGCTGGAACATTTGGGGGCGATAAGAAGAGATTGTGACCAGGTGCTGTGAAGGGCGGAAGTGCTTATTTTGTTGTGGTCTCAAGCGTCGCGCTGGACGTGCCTGCTTGCTAAAGCAGTTAAAGGACCATGTGAGAGAAAGAAAGGTTGGGTTATACACTGCCTGGACCCATTATTGCCCTCAGATCTTCAGGCTTGTGTGTTTAAGAAAGACAAGCCAGGATTTCTCTCCCTCTCTTCAATAGCCTTTTGCTTTATGTCAACACTTCCTTTACTTGTCTTTAAAAGGTTGCAAGCAAATACTTTGGTTCTATTTTCCTTGTAGTCTCCAGAATCCAATCATCCCCTCTCTCTCATCTCAAACCATAAACCAGCCTGGGACCCTGATACCATAAGTGCACGACTTCATTTCTGCAACACACATCTGAGCCTGCTACCTTTCTCTATATACAAGCAGTTTGCGTGATAAAGGGACTATTCATCAACAAGAGATTAGGGCAATGGAAGGAAGCATACAAGAGCCTGTGTTCTCCGGAGCAATGGGAAGAGCGACACTGCTGAAGAAAATTACTGGTGGAGCTGCTTTCTCTGCTTTCCTTGGTGCTCTGTGCATGGCTAAGCATGTGTCTGTGTGGCTGGATCCTCCTGTGGCCAGTTAGCCATCTTCAAAGAGAATACATTGACTTGAAAGCAGATAGAACATCCTCAATCATCTTTGTTCACATAAAGTAGCCCTACTGTCTATAAGAAGGTGCTTTTCTTAAAAAAAAAAAAAAAAGCAAACTGCCCATAGATACACATGGACAAAGAAAGATCACAATAGCTCAACACTGAAATGACAAGCAAATCTACCTCCTGGAACTTTTGTTTGGATTCTGCGCAGCACAGGCTCACTACAGGGGCACGTATCTGAGGGGAGAGCCACTGCAGGAATGGTAGTGAAGGGGAAATCCGCAGATAAACCCAGTGGCTGGTGGTCCCTGGCCGGAGAACTGGGGTAAGCAGAAGCAAAGAGTGAAGCTGGAGCCTGAGCTGCCGTCTGAGTCCAGGGCAGCTGGACAGTCATGAAGGGTAGCTGGACAGTCATGAAGGGCAGCTGGACACTTATGAAGGGCAGCTGGACACTCAGGATCTAGTCTGGAAATATCGCATACAAGAGGATCCTCTCTCTTGTTTTGTTTTTGTATGGCAGCAGGATTGGCTGAGGGAAGTTGAAGACGGGAAATGTGTAAGTCTCAATATTGTAAAAGAAAAAGGGACAGCGTTATAAGGTTTACTCTGGGGACTCCTACCCTATTTGCTTGTCATCTTTCTTTCTGGCTTGTATCCTGCTCCCCTCTGGTTTCCCAGTATCTGACCAGTGACCATCTTCATGTTTGTTTGTTGAGCTGGGTAAGTCAGAGACATACAGCCTTGAAATTTTTCTCATTCCTAGTTAAACACATAACCTGGAATGCCAAAGAGTTCATGGATAATACAATTAAAATGTTTATTTTGATGCAAAAGACTTAAGAACCGCGTATAGTATTTTCAATGAACTTTTTAAAGATACCTGTATTCATGGATTTTAAACGTTCAAAAGGCAGGTAAAACAATATGCCATAAAAATAGATATGCTGATGATAAAGTGGGGGTCCTGTTCACTGTATTTCCCACCTCCAAACTTCACCCTTCTTTCCAGAACCAAAGCATTTCCTCTGGCTGTGGGAGCAATTATACTCGTTTTTGCTGTTGATCGTTTTCTTTTTTGAAATCTGGAGGAATGTCTCTTGTTCTGCTGTGGAGCCTAGGTAAGTGAGTCAGAGAGATGGGGGCAGGTAGACTGGTGTGACAGCAGTTGGCGGCTGAGCTCCCCTTGTGATCTCTCTCTGCAGAAGACAACGTTAATTCCGTGGAGGCTCAGCGAGATGGATAGCCAGCACTGACAGCTTGGACATCTGAGTGTGACCTTGGATGTACCCAAATCCACCGCTGAAGCTGTGCCAGTGTTCCAGTGCAGTACATCATGGGGGGAGCATACTGGTGCTGCAAATTGGCCGCATTCGGTGTGTCGGTGTATCTGCAGATGAACCTCTTTGGCTCTGTAATGCAGAGCAGTGTGGTGGGAAGACTTCCATTTCATCAGTTTTTCATAATAGGATGCTCACAGAGAAGTCTAGAACAGATCTGTGCTATTCCCCGTGTGGTTGTGAGGTGCCCCCGTTGTGGGCATCAATGATTCTTCAAGCAGTTTACTATCTGCAGGTCAGCATGTCCTGTCTTAATGCCATTCACCTGGGATCTGGTCACATTTCAGCTGTTGCAGTTAAAAACAACAAAACGACAACAACAAAACACCAAAAACCTCAAACGCCGCTTCTGGCTTTCCGGAACATATTGGTGACAAAGAAGCTGTCCCCTGAGCAGAATGGGGAGCTGTTGCAGACTGGAGTCATTTCCTGCTGCTCTCATCTCACCAGAAGGCGGAGGTGAAAATGATTCAAAAAGGGTGGTGGTGCTCAGCACAGCAGCATCCGCATCATTTGAGAATATAAGAGGATTAAAAAAAGTAGTGCAAAGTGGAATTAAATGTTAAATTTATTTTGGTGCAAAATATGTAAAATCTACTCATCGTTTTTCTTATAATATGCATTTTCTACAAGGTTTTTGATCTGCTGAATTCAAAGTTCTTAGGAGAGAGCATGGTGGTTTGTGTTTTGTCAGGCCCTTAAGGTGATTTGAACCTGAGAATCATGTGGATGCTCTGCTGGTGACCCCATGAGGTCAACAAGGGAAGTTTAACTTTAAAAACAAAACAGGAAATAGAGTTGAGTCTTGGTTGATTTAATATCAATATCATCTTTGTGTAGATAATGTGTCTTTAGCCTCAGACAATCTTGACAGTACTAAGTGAATCCAGTTAAAGTTTTGAGAGGTTCACATTAAACAGTCCTGGTAATGGGATTTTACCCTGCCTACCATATAGTAGAGTAAACCTTATCCATTACTGTATATTTCCTGGCTTACTGTTGGACCCAAGCAAAGGTGAACGCATGACTGTTCTTAAGGTTATTATGTCAATAGTATCCTAAGTACGTTCTTGACAAAGTGAGCTGTGAAAGATATTGTCCTTTCACGAAGATGTTTTTAGACCATTGTAATTCCTGATCTGTTTCAGGGAATCGGATTGTAAGGGCAGGTATAGTGTACTCCCTGTGATGGTCAGAGTTCTCTTTTTTTTGAAGTCACACCGGAATATATTCTGGATGATGTCATTGAAGCCCGAAAGGAAACCTTGGAGTATACCACAGACCAGTGCAAACTTCATCTGTGGTAAAGCTAATGAGGATACAGATTTCAGTCCATTACTCCGGAGATGGAGACTCAGGACCTCCATTACCGATGAACTCCCAGGTGATGCGCCTAATGTTGAGTTGCCGATCGAACTTGCAGACTAAGGTGCTAGTTCAGTGCGTCTAGAACCTTTATATCCACACAGGATTCACCTCCAAAAAGAGGGCCTCAAGGAGCAGTTCGGGGACCTGTTGTACCACCTGAGAGTTTGCTAAAAATTCAGACACTCAAGTCCCACTTCATTCTGCTGAAATTTGCGTTAATGAGAGCCATACATGACTCAGATGCACAAAAATCTGGAATGATTTTTAAGGCTGGCCTGACAGTTTGCTTCAACAGGGACCTATACTTGGTTTAATGCTGTATGTTTACCATTTTGAAATTCTTACAAGATTCCGAATTGTTTTTTTACAAAAAGTCTCACCAAATTATTTAGATACATCTGGATATACTCTTCTGTGCCACCAATCTTCCAACTTTAGTGTGGCTATGTCCTGATTGCATATTGTTATGTATCCATATTGTGGCTTCCTGTGATTCTGAGGGCACAAGACGGGGTGAAACCATGACTTATCACGGTTCTCATGCGGTTCTGATGTGAGTGGTCTCTGCTCATTTGGAGAAATAGTCCCTTGCCCTGTTTCTAGTTAGGCCTCCTGTCATTTCCATGTGGTCTGTGACAAGTAATGCCAGAGAGACCCAGCACTGCTGAAAAGCACAATGAGCAGCACAAAGCTTGCAGAACACCAGAACAAAGGATTGGACAATTTCCCCCACAGGAGCTCTCAGCAGGTATCCACCTGTGCCTGAGTGACCCCCACGGTGGTGGTTGATATTTACACAAGTAAAGCAGAAAGGAAGCATGGTGCAGGATGTCTGCAGACAGACTGCCTGGGGAAGCTGACGTGTTCAGTAGCAATTTTCAGAATCTGAGATGGCCACAAACCATCTTGAGACTAGAAGTCAGCTCTCTCTACTGAAAAAAATCCACCTTTGTGCTTCCAGAGGTTCACACAGACTTGGGGGATATTACCTCCCACATCCTCACTCACTTACCTGGGACAAATTCCCCAGACCAGTGAGAACTGCAGAGCTCTGGCCTTTAAGGTAGAAAATGGGAAAGGGAAGCTGTCCCAGGAATTGTTGCAAGAACCATGGAAGACAATGCAAATTGAAAGGCGCTTTTTCAAATTTTATTTTTTTATTGAAAAGGCAGATTTACAGAGAGAACAAGACACGGAGAAATATCTTTGATCTGTTGGTTCACTCCTAAATGGCCTCAATGGCTGGAGCTGATCCAAAGCTGCAAGTAAGATCTTCTTCAGGGTCTCCCACATGAGTGCAGGGGCTCAAGGACTTCAGCCATCCTCCGCTGTTTTACTAGGCCATAAGCAGGGAATTGCATCCAAAGTGGAGCAGTTGGACATAAACCAATGCCCCATGGGATGCTTGCGCTTGCAGGTAGAGGATTAGCCTATTGAGCCACTGTGCTGGTCCCTGGAAAAGTGGTTTGTACATTGCAAAAGCAGGTGTATATTTGAGATATCATTATACCTACCATGCTAACACTGCTATTTGCTTCATTATAGGAAAGGTAAGGGCACTGTATTTGTGAGTTTAGCCTAAGGCCATAGGATGCAGTGCATCTGAAGAGGGAAATGAGTACAGGCAGATACAATGAGAGTCACTGGAGAATTTCAAGTGTAAAAGCAAGAAGGGAGCTTCTGCGTTCTGAGGACTCCAGGAAATCTATTTTTATATGTGTTCTGAGATTTTGGAAAATGCCTTCAGTCTAGCGGTAATTGTACATTTCTACCCCAAGTTACAGTGAAGATGAATAGCAATTGGCGTGGTCCATATTTAGTTCTGATCTTAGGCACCTTCGGTTGGAATTCACTCTGTGAAGATGAGAATAATGTTTGGTAGTGAAAAACTGAGTCTCTTACCTAATACTGTGTGACTTGGAAAGAATTACTTAGTTTCTCTGTTTTCTTGAAGTTCTTTTCCCAGAGGATATTGTTCATAAGGCTGTTGTAAGTGTTGAACAACTTGGTTCTCGCAGATCACCTAGACAGTATTGTGAGGGGCTGCCATCGCTCACATCATGAGCGTCTTTGAGTAGAAGGAGGCCAGTGGTGCTGGAAGGACTCGTGTAAAAGGCCTCCGGGTTCTAAGTGGGAAGTTATTTGCGTGGCCGTGTCCTCAGATGTCCACGTCTGTGGACTCCGGTGTTTGATACTGTCAGTGTTCTGAAGCTTCCATCCAATCCTGTCTGCACTGCTGATTTCAAGAAGGTCCCTCCCTCTCCCCCATGACAAATCAACAATGAAATGAAGGTGGGCCTGCCATGCTGACTGTTTTATTTCTCTTGTTATGACCCATCTGGTCTTCCTTTCAGGTGCACGATTGACAACCGGGTCACCCGGGTGGCCTGGCTAAACCGCAGCACCATCCTCTACGCTGGGAATGACAAGTGGTGCCTGGATCCCCGTGTGGTTCTGCTGAGCAACACCCAAACCCAGTACAGCATTGAGATCCAGAACGTGGATGTGTACGACGAAGGCCCCTACACCTGCTCTGTGCAGACAGACAACCATCCAAAGACCTCGCGGGTCCACCTCATTGTACAAGGTGGGTGCAGCTCGGCTGGGAGGTCCAGATGGGAGGCTGTGTTGAATACTTTTTCTGTGATTTTTCAATGGTGGATCTCTCAGTTCTTTCTGGCCAGGCCATGTTTCTGGTTGTCATGTTGTTGCAGAAAATAGAGCTTTTTAGTATTTGTCTACTAGAATGGGACCAATTGTTTTTCTACCTTTGTTCCAATAATGTACTTTCTTAGGGTATTACATTCTAATTGATTTCCAAAGCACTTTCTTTGGCATTTTTGTATTTCGTCTAACCCCAGCTTGCTTCATTTTGCTTCATTTCATGTTATTGCTGTTGCTTTCTTTTCTTTTCAAAATTGTGAGTTGACAGATAGTTCTCATACTCCCTTATGGGACACTAGGCAATATTTTAATGCATGCATACAGCATAGACTGCTCAAATCAGCAATTAGCATCTCCATTATCTTTGGAGTCTTTAAGGATTTCTATATATAGAATCATGTCATCCCTGATTTGTCTTCTCCCCTTCCTATTTGTGTTACTTTTACTTCTTTCTCTTTCCTAATTGCCTAAGACATTCAATACAGTATTGGATATGAGTGATGGGAACTGATATCCTTGTCTAGTTACAGAACTTAAAGAAAATGCTTTCAGCTTCTCATTCTGTGTAAGGTTGGCTGTGAGTTTGTCAAGTACAGCCTTTATTATGGTGAGGTATGAACCTGCTATACTTAATCCGTTTAGACTTTTCAACATGAGTTAATATTAAGTTCCATCAAATACCTTTTTCTGCATCTATTAAGATAGCTATATAATTTTTATCTTTCATTCTGTTGCTGTAATATGTTACATTTATTGATTTATGTATGTCTAGCTGTCTTTGCATCCTTGGGATAAAACTCACCTAAATGTGATGGATGATGCTTTTGATATGCTGTTGCATTCTGTTTCTTATTTTTTAAAATGATTTTTACACATAGGCTTTTTGGGGATACTAGTTGATGGTTTTCTCTTTTCTCATGTCTTTGGTCTGGTCTTAGGTTAATGCTGCCTTATGGAATGATTTTGGTAGGATTCCCTCTATTAAGTTTTTGGAACAGTTTCCAAAAAATTTGATCATTTCTTCCTTAAAAGTATGGTAGAGGATGCTAGTCTTGCGGTGCCACAGGGAAACCTCTGCTTGCAGCGCCAGTACCCACTACTGGAGTCATGGTTTATATCTGATCAGATTCCGTTCTCATCCCGTCCCCGGGAATGTGCCCGGGAAGGCAGGAGAAAATGGCACACACCTGTGAGCCCCTGACACCCAAGTGGGAGAGCAGGGTGGAGCTCCAGGCGGCTAACTTCAGCTTAGATCAGCCCTGGATATTGCAGACATCTGGGGAACGAACTGGCAGATGGAAGAGTTTTTTTTCTCTCTGCCTCTTCCTGTCTCTGTGTCGTTGAAATAAATTAATTAGTCTATCAAAAACAAAAAACAAAAACTGTTTGATGGGGCTCAGCAGCGAAGTCACAAGTTGGGAGATACTTAAGTGCTTAGTCAATCTCATTATTATTTTTGTTTTGTTTTGGATTCTTTTTGTTCTCCTGGCATGATTTTAAGTTATGTATGTTCTGGAGAACTTGCCTTCTCTTCTGGCTTTTCCAACTGGCTGATATGTATTTCTGTGGCGTCCATTTTAATATGTAGTTTTTCATCTCTGATTTTATTCATTTCAGTTTTTTGCTTCTTTTGTTGCTTAATCTAGCTAAAGGATTATTGATTTTATTTATCTTTTAAAAGCCCCTGCATTTAATTAATATTTTCACTTGTTTACTATTTATTTCATTTATTTCTGCTCTGCTTCTTTTTCATTTCCATGTGCTGATTGGGAGTTTGGTTGGTTATTGCCTTTCCAATACCTGGAGTTACTTCATTACATTGTTTATTTGTTTATTTTTTGTGTGTAGATATTTTTGCTATAAACTTTCCTTTTAATAGTTCTCCTTTTATTGTATCCTGTAAGTTTGGATATGCTGTGCTCTCTCTTTTTTTTCGGAGATTTTTTAAAATGTCTTCTTTCCTCAGTGAGTCCATTGTTGGTTATAAGTACAATGCTTTATCCTCCTGTATTTTTGTAATTCCCCAAATTTCTTCTGTTGAATTCTAACTTTATTCCACTATAGCTGGAAAAATATAAAGGAAATTATATATACATATATATTGTATATATGTATATATATATAATATATGTACATTTATTGAGACTTGATTTTGGCCTAACTTATTCTATACCCTAGAAAATGTTCTATGTAGTGCTGAAAAAATGTGCATTCTGCAGCTGTGTGATCAAATAGTCTATACATAAATTTGAGTCCATTTAAGTTGTAGAATTTTTTTTAAAGATTTATTTACTTTTATTGGAAAGGCAGATATACAGAGAGGAGGAGAGACAGAGAGGAAGATCTTCCATCCGATGGTTCACTCCCCAAGTGGCCCCAATGGCTGGAGCTGAGCCAATCTGTAGCCAGGAGCCAGGAGCTCTTCCTGATCTCCCTTGCAGCTGCAGGGTCCCAAGGCTTTGGGCCGTCCTCGACTGCTTTCCCAGACACAAGCAGGGAGCTGGGAAGCTGGGCTGCCGGGAGTAGAACCGGCGCCCATATGGAATCCTGGCGCATGTAAGGCAAGGAGTTTAACCACGATGCTATCGTGCCGGCCCAGTTATAGAACTTTAAGCTGATGTTTATTGTTTTTTTTTCTGAATTATTTGTGTATTGATGAAAGTATAATTTTAAATCCCCCCTGTATTATTGGACTGGGGCCTGTCTCACCACGTATATAGAAATTGAGCGTTTCAGCACTAAGTGCATGTATGATGAATTTGGGTTTTTTTGGTGGCTAGTGTATCTTTATTTGAATTTAATACTCAATTTCCAAAGTTTCATTAGAAACTTTGAAAACAAGGCTATCAACATTTTAAGTAAAAATACATATCTAACAGTAAGATTAGATTTTCTTCAGAGTATCAAAACATTCGTTTTTGATATAGTTTGAAAATCCTGTAATACATTCTACAAGTGAGAGCTGCAATGCTGTATTTCAGTGACAATCACATCATCTTGTCGAGATGATTGCATAATCAGCATTTAGCAGCCTTTACCTCTCTCTTATGGTTTTTGGGTTAATGCATATTTGTCCTATGTTAGAAGAGGCAATTCACTCACATTGTCCGGGTGTGTCTTTCCATTCCTTCATTTTCATATCGTGTGTAGGGAGTACATTGTTGGTATTGCTTTGTTCAACTTCATTCAGCCAGCGTATAATTTAATTGGGAGAATTTAATTCATTTACATTCAATGTTATTATTGAAAAGTATTCACTTATCCTGATTTTGTAAAGTATTTCATAATCTAGTGGGATTTATTCTTCCAGGTGTTTTCAGAATGATAGTTATCTTCCTTTGCTTCTTCGTTAGGACTCCGGTGAACATTGTTTGTAAGGCTGAAGATGATGAAGAGTTCCCGAGTTTCTTTATTTATTAAGGGTAGCTTTGCTGGTTATAGGATTCTTGGCTGGCAGCTTTTCTTTCCTCTTTTAGAACTTGGGATATATCATTTCATCTTCTCTTGGCATGTGACACATCTGTTGTGAAATCTGGTATTATTTAAACGAGGGTTTCCTTAAAAGACCCTTGGTAATTTTGCCTTGAAATTTTTAGAATTTTCTCTTCTTGTTAGAGTTGTGAAGCCTGTCTCTTTGTGAGGATCTTTCCAGTGTTTCTGTTTGATGTCCTACTGGCTCCTGAACTTCGAGTGTCCATATCTTTCCCTATATCTGGGAGATTTTCAGCTTCTTTATATTAAGTAGGATTTCTTTGCCTCTAGATGTCTCCCTCGGAGATTCCTGCATCTTCATGTTTGTTCCCTAGATGTTTCCAAGAGAGTTCATTGTGTTCGGTGTGACTGCTGCCTTTCATTAGATCTGTCTCTATGTGTAAAGGTTCTGCCTTCTGCTTGCTCACGCCTGTTATTGACATTTTCTGTCTGACTCATTGAGTTCCTCATATCCGAGATTTCTGTTTAGTTCTTCCTCAAGATCTTTATATGTTGGTTGAATTTCAAAGTTATGTTATACCTCTTCATTTCTGATTTCATTTAACTGTATGCACTATCTTATGTCTCTTCAAGTATTCTTACAATCATTCTTTGGAATTCTTTTATCAAGCATTTCCTTAATATTTTTTGGTTAGATTCTATTTCCAACTGTGTGTGTGTGTGTATTTCTCTTCAGAAACATCAACATGCCTTGATTTTTCTTACTCATCTGGTGAGTTGGTAAGCTCCATTGCTTATAAAGGATGGTTTTCATAGTAAAAAGAAAAAAAAAATTGCCCGAAGCTATGTCCTAGGGTCTTAGTTTTGTGAGTTGTCTTGGCTTTAGTTTCAGGTATGTTCCATAGTATGGTCTTATAGATGCCTGTTGGCTGTCCTTGACATCATGGTGGTGGTCTGAGGGTCTGGGGCAGCCCTGGCACTCAGTGAGGAAGTAGAAATGGAGTCCCTCAGCCTCTGCCCCAGGAAGGGGCTGGGGTCATGAGAATATCAGTGGCACTAGGAGCAGAAAGGGTACATACACTGTTTCCAGGTTCGAAGCTAGGAGCCCTGGTGTGGTACCTCAGTGTGCAGAGTCATTCCCTAGGTTCCAAGTAGGAAGGCTCAGGTTCCCTATCTCCAGTGTCCTGAAGGCTGAATCCTCCTGCAGTTCTGTGCCCTGCATAGCTTGCACTGCAGAGTGCTGCCAGTGCTAAAGAGCCCAGGTCCCAGTTGCTCTGTCGAATCTAGTTGCTTTGTGAGGCTGTCATCTTTCATTCTAGTGTGGAATATAATGTCTCCAGGTCCCCATGGAAGTGGGCATGCCTGTGTCCCCTAGGGTAGTATGTATGCTAACAGTGGCTTGTTCCTGGAGTTGGCAGACTGCCAAGCCTGGGCTCTGAGAAGTGGATTGAGTTGGGGTAGGAGTCGGCATAAAATACGTTCCTTTCCTGTGGCATAGCTATCCTCGGCAATGAAGGCAGCCTTCTAATTGGGGCCATAGCCTGAAATGACTGTTGAACCCTGTGGGTCCACAAAAAGCATTGCTACAGGTAGGTCCTGCCAAGGCTGTCCTGTTCTTTCGCTGCTAGGAGGATTCCCTGGGACTGTATCCGTGTTGCTGCCCCTGCTCTGTGGCTTCTGCAGGGTCTCTGGTACCCCCGGATGAGCTCCAGTGTTCCCATTTGAGTGATCCTCCCAATGGCAGCTCTTTGTTCTGGTTATTGTCTCCCAAGAGCAGCATTTCAATCCTTTTCTGGTGCTGTGTATTCTACGCCCTACCCCATGTCTTAAGAACAGCAGAATTGCCCAGGGTGCCCTAGGCTTGATGGCAGCTCCATCCTTCTGAGTCAAGGGCCACTGTTCCCAGCTGCCTTGGGCCTTCTCTGCCAGCTGGTTGTGATGCCACATTGTCCCTTGGATGCCTGTGTACGTGTCTCTGGGAGATGATTTTACCCAGTGCCTTCTTCTGCATGCTCAGTCTCAGTTCTTAGGGCTTTGTATGTTACCTGTTTTGTTTGGTTTTTGTTCGTCTTGTTTTCTGTATTTTCCTTGGTTCTGTTCTGTTTCTCAATCTCTGTGCATTGTCATCTCCTCGTTTTATGAAGAAGCATTGTTCCTGGGGCCTTCACGTAACACTTGATCCCATGGATGGATTCCTAGTCAGCATGGAAGAGCTTTCAGCCAGAATGGATTGCTTGCTGTCCCATATTCAGGTGGAGGTATTGTGCCTCAGGTTCTCTTGCTGTAAATGAGGTCCATGTGAGAAATTAGAAGACTGTTGAATTTTCCATGCATTTAACATGAGAAGTGGAAAGCATAGTGCTATTTATGTGTTAACTATAATGTTCGTGTTTTTACGATAATTGAGTTTAAAAGATTTATTTTCCTGAACGGGAGAAAGAGAGAGAGAGAGATGGAGAGAGAGACAGAGATAGAGAGAGACTGACTTTTCCCTCTTCTGCTTCATTTTCCAAATATTAGATGCTAAAGCCAGGAGCCAGTATGTCCATCCTATTCCGGCAGGTTGAAAGCAGACACCGAAGTACTTGGGCCATCCTCCACTACTTCCCGGTTACATCAGCAGGGAGTCGGATCAGAAGTAGAGCAGCCAGGACTCAAACCTGCATTTTGATAAGGATACATGTATCCTTAGTAACAGTTTAATTGTAGGTGCCACACACTCATTCTTTTTTTCACTGGAAACTTCTTTTTGCAATGGACCACTTAAATCCCCCATGAAAAACAAGATAAACAAAATAATGTCGTGATCAGAGCATAAGCTCTGAGCAGTGCCATTGAGTGTGTACTTTCTTCACCAGCCTGATTCCAGGTTCCCTTCATCCAGCTGGATAACAGGCCCAGAGGAAAAATAACTCTCCTGGAGGCTCTTTGCTGAGCCACCTTTAGCATGTCCAGAACAGAGGTGAGGCCCCTAGGAAGGGGTGTGGGGAGAGCTGGCTGTGGTAGCCACTGGAAGCCTGGATCATAGATCATGGTGGGAAGAGCCAGGTGCTGAGAGGTAGTGAGAGGAAGACCCTTCAGAAGGAGTCATGCCAGCCCCGGCTCTGGCCACGGGATGGGAGCAGGATGCAGGCCCTGCACACTGCAGCCAAGTGGAGGCCTATCAAGGTTTTATTGTATTTTGTTTTCTTTTCCTTCCTTGAAGGAAATTATGATGGCTTTTTTTCTTTAATTGATTCCACAAATGGATATTTTTCAAACTGCTGGGTGCAAGCCATCTATAAAGGAAATGGAATTGCATCTAAGGTATTGGGGTATATAGCAAATAGGATAGGAGGCTTTGCTACATGAAACACTTTTTGCATCAATATGTGCACATTTTTAGCATGAAGTACATTTTAATTATAGGTGAGTGCACAAACAAAAGTCTCAGAGTCAACATTCTAAGGGGAGATTTGACCGATTCTCTGCTGGTGCCACCTTCAATGTTAGTCGGTGCTTTTGAGGCCATTCTGCATGTTTTTGTTTATTCCTTACACCCCACCACTCTGCCCCCCTCTCCCATACATACTTAGGCTAGTGGAATATCTAGCAGTGACAATAAAGACTAGAAATATGAACCATCACAGATAATTGCTTTAGAAAGCAGAATGTTTATGGGACTGGGAAACAAAAGAAGTGAAAAATACTGAAGTTTTCTTGAAAGGACGGACCAGATTTTGGATACGTTTTCCCCCTTAAAGTACCCCCACCCTGCCACACCCTCCTGCCCACATACACATACCCGCACCCCCGCTTCTGTAAACACCTAGCAGAGTGCCTTATACAAACTACACTTTAAGAAATGTTTGTTGAAGCACATAGGCTCTCGTATCAGTTCCAGGAGAGATGCTGGGCATCTGTGGCAGTGGAGGGGTGGGAGGAAGCGAGGGGATGTGGTCTCCATCCATCTTCACTCACAACCAGGCTAACGGAAAACATCTAATCTGCAGCGAGGCGTTTCCATCTGAGACTTGGCTGGATGCCCTCTTTGCATGACACACCATCTCAAGTATTGGAATCTCATCTTGGGCTAATTTTTGAATGCTGATGGGTGTATTGATCTGGAAACAAGCTGGGTTAAAGAAGGCATTGGTCTTGTACACAGACTCAGCCCAAGCTAATCCGCCGTCGATATGCCTGGACTGAGTATTATTGACACTTTAATGAATAGAGAACCATGGTTTTTTCAGAGCCAAACTGTCCGAATCTTCAAAGCAATCAGACAAACTAAATAGAACCAGTCTCTTCTCTCTCTGTTTCGCAGAGAGCATATAGCACCATTCCAGGATTAAAAAACAGAAATGTGCCTGTATTCATCTTGAACCATTTATTATACTGAACATAAACTCTAATTCACCTAGCAGCAGCCGACGGCCTGGATTTGAAGCTGCTATTCAAACCTGTGCAGAGCATTGCTGGATTGAAAGTTAGGCTTATACAGCATTCAAAATGATGTTGTGACCATTCAAATAAAAAGTAGCGAGAGGAAAAAAAAAAAGATCTGAATTGATCTTCCTGTGAAAATGTATGTGCAGTCAGCTTCTTTAGTAAATAAACTCGCATAAGAGAAAAGTAATGGTATTTCCCAGGTGTTATGCAAGCGGTTTAGGGTTTGGTGTTATTATTTCTCCCCTTACCATTTACCCAACTAGTTACTTGTATTGAATTCTTTCTATCTATCTATGTATCTATGTATGTATGTATGTATGTATCTATCTATCTATCTATGTATCTATCTTCATCATCATCATCATCAACAACAACTGTCCAGCTCTGGTTTTAATTCTTCTTGAAAACCATGAGACCATCTGAGCCTCTACCTCAGAGGCACCCCCTGCCTCCGTTGTGCACATTTGTGCACATTTACCCATGCTTTAATTGACTCACATAATGAATACTAACTGAGAAATAACCCTGGTTACCCTGGCTAAACAAGCGGCACCTGAAGTTGAGTAAAGACGCTCTGCTCCAGAGTCTGCTCACATCCCTGTATGTGAAGAAGATGGAGTTGTGGAACATTTGGCCCAAAAATTCCCAGGAATTTCACCTGTGCGAGTTTAGGAAGACACTTCAAAAACTTCATGGAAAAATAGGATTAAAAGATTGATTAAATTTGGTGCCCAGGAAATCCATATGCAGTTTTTAAATAAATATTCTACATTAAGTTTTCAAAGCTCCTGTATGCATGTTTTCAGCTGAATTCTCAGTCCAAACACTGATAGAAATGACCTCATGTTATCTGACTACACATCTGATACAACATAGAAATGCCCTATGCAAAAATCAGTTCTTTTGTGCAGCAGCCAAAAGTCCCAGGGCAGATGAATACTGACTCACTCTTTAGGTGAAGGATGAGAGCGAGGGGCTGGAGCTTTCCTTGCCTCTTATATTCCAGAGTTTCAACTACAAGCACTACCTTCAGTCCTTCCAACTCCCAGGGATTCTTTTTGAGGCAGTAAGTGCTAGTTGTGTGTTTTGTTCTCTGTGATGTGTTTCCAGTCTGCTGACAAAACCTTACATGCTTGTGGCAATGGCAAAGGGAGAACACTTAGTTCTGCCTTCTGGAAGTTTCTCTCTCTGGCTAACTGTTGCTTTGGTACTACTTTTTCTCGCTTGGCCTGTTTGTTTTGTTTTCTTGTGGTTTTGGGAGATAGGTTGCCTGAATTCACCTAAACTCTTCTAATGTGATGAAGTGAGGGTGGCTTCTGAAGTTTCCTGAAGGACTTGTTGAGAATCTGCAATGGTCAGAGGCCTGGACCCGGGAGGAGATTCCATGCAATGGACAGTGCAAGAGACAGGAGGAGCAATTCTTAAGTCAATCTATGGGCACATGGGTCCAAAGAGGCATTGGAGCAGCTCTGACAGCTGGATGGGGTTATTGTCCCAGTCTGTAGAAAGATGATGATGGTGCTTGTAAGTTTTACTGCTGTAGGTCAGCATCAGGGAAGGGAAAATTGTTGGCTTGGAGGGAGCACCCAGAAAAATCACAGGGACAAGCAAAAAATGAGGACCCTTCTTGGGGAGTAGAGGGTAAAGTGGAGGAGAGGTAGTGGGTGGAAGGGAGGAGGCAAGAACAAAACTGATCTAACTAGCTCCTTGTGGGCCTGGTATCGTAGCCTAGTGGCTAAATTCTCACCTTACGACTGCCAGGATCCCATATGGGCATCGGTTTGCGTCCTGGCTGCTCCACTTCCATCCAGCTCCCTGCTTGTGGCCCACAAAAGCAATAGAGGATGGAGTGAAGCCTTAGGACCCTTCCCCTGCACCTGAGCAGGAGACTGGAAAAAACACTTGGCTGCAGATCAGCTCAGTTCTGGCCACTGCAGCCACCAGGGGAGTGAACCAGTAGACCAAAAATCTTTATCTTTCCTTCTTTCTGTAAATTTGACTTTCTAATAAAAATTAATTTTTCAATAAATAAATAAATAAATAAATAACTCCTTGTCATTGTATCTAATAAAAATTATATTTAACCAAGTAAAACCTAGTAGAATTAAAAGTTCTGTGATTACACTAACCTCGTGTCAAGTACTTCAATAGCCATTATTTGTATTTCATGGCTGCTACTGTGTTGAACATTGCACATAACATGCATATGAACTTTCCTCACTGAAAGTTTGACTTGATCATTCTGTGTCATGATGAATCAGCAGGTGTAGTGTATTTTTCGATAACTTAAAAGGCCAGTGGCATGGAAAATGGAATGAAGAAAACAAGACCTTTTTAAGCAATTTTTTTGTTTTGTTTTTGTTTTTTGTTGTTGTGTTTTGCTTAAAAGACAGAGCAAGAAAATGTAAAAAAGAAAGCAATATTTCATTTGTTGGTTCATTTACCAAATGCCCAAAAGTGTGTATGAACTAGACTAAAGCCAAGAACTCAGAACTCAACGTATATCTCCCACATAGGTGGCAGGAATGTTATTTGAACCATCACTTGCTACCTCCCACCCCAGAATATATTAGTGGGAAAGTCGATTGGAAGTGGAGTGGGCACTCAAACCTGGCTACTCTGGTACAGGATGCAGGCATCCCAGGCACCTTTCCAAGTGCTGTGTTAAATGCTGTCTGTAACTCTGGGACTTTAAAGATAGGATAGAAATTATATACACACACACAACACATATATATACACACACATGTGTGTATACATATATACATATATAGATGCATATTTGTTTCTTTTTTTAAATGAGAGAATTGTTGAGAGTGGCGGAGGACTAAAGTTCCTTCCTTACCTAAGCCAGAGAAGAAAATTGTGCCCAAGAATGTTCCTGAAGGAGAGCAGGCAAAGTTTGGGAACGGCTTAAATGTGGGAGGAAGAGAACTGAAACCAGCAGAGAGATTTCTACCTTGTCTCCTTGGAGGAAGCTAATACTGATGTGCTAAGTTGCAAACATTTGGGAAAAATAACAGGGGGAATTAGAACAGAAGGATAGGTAGGGGAGGGGGGAGAGGGATGCTTTTGCTTCTAAATCTGCATGGTAAAAACATGTGAAATTTACTTACATTATATATTTAAAATAAATTTTTAAAATGTCACGGAAAAACAGGCTCAGCAGAAGTGGATGCTTATAGGCATCGGGACATGTTGATTTTGAGATCCAAAACATGCACCATTGGAAGCACACCTTGCAGATTTGCATGTGCGCTAACCAGTCAGGACATGGCCTTCCAATCCAGAATGAGGAAGATCTAAGATTAACTAAAATTTGATTGTAATGATATCCATGCCTTGACCACAGGGGTGTGTGTGTGTTATAAATAAACAGCTATTTCTGGAGTCTAGGTGAATAGTTTATTCTTTCATGTTCCTAACCCTGGTGCCCAAGCAAGCATCTCTAAAAACAAGTCTGCTCTTGTCTCCAGCTGCTCTGGAAAGGAAGAGACCACATCTTGAGAAACAGAGAGAATAAAATGCCCAGTGGCACTAAACTGTTGGCTCAGTTGGCACAGCTTGGGAGGAAGCCCTAGTTGTATTTTTTAAGATACATTAAGTTGTGCAGTGGCTGTCCACACAGTAGTGGGAAAGACTTGATCCGTGCACGCAAAACTGACTTCTCTGAGTGTGACAAACTGACTCTGCCCTGACTGGGGTGCCCATGGGAATTTAATCTCACTCTGAGACACATTTGCATGATAGAGAACAGTAGAATGTTGTGCTTATACAAACAGTGATATTAGTGTACTAATAATAAAAAAAGGCTTTGGCTTCTTTATCAGTTTCCCAGGCCCTATCTAGGTCTCTCTTTTGTCATTGGAGCATCTAATCGCCCCCTCCCTTTTGTTTGGTGAAAATGAGTTTTCCTACTTCTCCCTGGGCAGAATTAATCTGAAAATCCCTGCTATTGTTTGATAGTTAATTACCTGCCTTTGGAGTCAAACAGCTTTAAAGCTCAGGTGAAAAGGGGGAACGCTAATGTCTATAGAATGGGATGGCAGTGGGGGAATGCAGCCCTGACGTTACCATGTGGTCCCTGCTAGTGGAATTCCAGGGAGGCTGGGACAAGACTGGAGAGACAACACCAGTGACTTGCGAATAATGGAGCTTTGGCCATACCAGGCATTCATCTACCTTTCATTGTCTCCCTGTGCCTAAACCTCTCCTCTTACCTGCATGATATATACAATTGTGTTGAATAATTAATTGACCTTGTCAAGCCAAATTCATTATTATGATTAAGAGAAAGGGAGTGATAACTTTTAATTTTTAGATGCCTACACTCCATAGACCTCCTCCATCCTGAAGGTGAACAAAAGCAAATCTAAAACGCAAAGTTTCAAAGGGCATAATGTGATCTAATCCTTCATTTGAGAGCAAAGATTTCTGTCACACAGAGGGCACTATGCTCTCTTGGCATGGCATGGCTCCCACTACCATGCTGGGGAAACCTGCGCCTCCTGTTTTTTTATTCAGGCCACAGCTTGGTGAGTTTATACAGGGGCACAGCATCCCAATCCGATTCTGAATGGATGGAAGGCATCCCCTCAGTACAGCTAAGTTCTCCTTTCCATTACTGCAGAGAGACAGCCACCGCTAACTGCCTTCCAGATGGCCCTTCTTCTTCCTGTCCATTTCAAGAAATGAGTGAAAATGTACCCTTGATCTGGTCGTGAGACTGCATCTTGAATTTTATAGAACTTTGAAAAAATCAGAAAAATCAAATTTTATTGCAAAATTAGAGTGCTCCTTAGAGCACTCTGGAGAATGGCAAGGAAAGAGGAAATTTTGCCTGAAATTGACTGGTAAAATTTGCACAGCATGTACATAAGACAACTCAGGTAGCTTTACTTGGTGAGTTTTATTGACGTTGTTGGTGGTAGTGTTTGTTTTTTGTTGTTATTTGTTTGTTTTTTTTTTTATATTTCTGGAAATAGTTACTGGTGATCAAGGGACAACATTTGTCAGAAAGAAAACTTACAGCAGTGTTAGCATTATGGGAAACCGAATTGAAACACCATCTATCCATTAAGCTAAATAGGACAGATAGTAAAATACATAATCTCGGCAGAATTCTCATATGTCATGTTGATTTAATTAGTAGCAGTGCATATCTGGTTTGCTGGGGAAGGAATTTTATGGTTTTTTTTTGTTGTTGTTGTTGTTTAGATTTATATATTTACTTAAAAGTTGGAGTGAAAAAGCAGAGAGAGAGAGAGAGAAATCTTTCATCCACTAGTTGGCTGTCCAAATGCCCAGAGGCTGAAGCTGGACTGATCTGAAGACAGAAGCCAGGAGTGTTTTCTGTGTCTTCCCCATGAATGCAGGGGCCCCAATACTTGGGCCACCTTCCGTTGGTTTTATAGACACATTACCAGGAATCTAGATCAGAAGAGGAACATGCAGGATTTGAACTAGTGCCCATAGAGGCCACCAGTACTCCAAGCAGTGACTTAACTTGCTACATCATTGTGCTGGCCCCAGGTCCTCATATTTTCTAAATGTTTGGAAAAAGTTGACTTCTATTTCTCCTGCTGTGCCTCCTAGTCAGAACAATAAAGGACAACAGAATTTTCTTGTCCAAGCTTTTCATAACATGATGGCTCTAATGCAGTAGTAAGTTCAAGTGACCCTTGTAATCACTGAAGTGAGGCAGCACCCTAAAAGTAAGGAACTCCAAGTTCCTCTCCCATGAATGATTTTCCCCAAGAATTTGAGCTGCCTCTGCATTGCCTTGGATTCCACCTCTACAGAAGTAGAGAAGAATAGATTTGTTTTCTTTCAATCTCTGTGCCATTTCATTGCATGAAAATAACAAACATCAGAAACTGAATAAGTGGTATTTCCAAGATTCATTCCTTTAGACTGTTACTCCAATAACAAAGATGCTGGTTTATTCAAGGTGAACTCGGAGCAAGTATTCTTAATTAAATGCTACATGTGGTCTATTGGTAGTACCATTAGCTAACAGTAAGATCTGGCTAATCCTAGAGTATCACCCCAAATACCCTCATTACCATATTTCTGGAGTGGTATCAGAGGGGGTCTAGCATGATTGCCTAGTGGCTAAAGCCATTTTCTTGTATGTGCTGGAATCCCATATGTGTGCCAGTTCATGTCCTACTTGCTCCACTTCCTATTCAGCTCCCTGCTTGTGGCCTGAGAGAGCAGCGGAGGACAGTCCAAAGCCTTGGGACCCTCTACCCACGTTGGATACCCTGAAGAAGCTCCTGGCTCCTTGTTTCAGATTGGTTCATCTACAGCCATTGTGATCACTTGGGGAATGAACCAGTGGATGAAGATCTTTCTGTATCCTCTTCTCTTTGTAAATCTGAGTTTCTAATAAAAATGAATAAATCTTTTTTTAAAAAAGTAACATCAGAGGCAACAGCATTGATCTCAATGCTGTGCCTGTTACGAGTCTCAAGAGACATCAAAAATTTTTCTCTTCTTGCTAAAATTAAAATACTTGATTTCTTAGGGTCTGCTAAGAAGTTATGGAGGACCGAGCATTGCTAACTGACACCTTTCAATAGCTTTTAAAGCAACTTTGGTGAAGGAATGATCCGAAATCGCCAAGATGAACAGTTCTTTGAAAGGGACTGGAATGTTTGTATTTGTGAATGAGATGGAAAGGAATCATGGAATCTCTCCACACTTGGGCGAAACTGCAAGCTTTTAAAGGGTCAGGGCGGACGTGGTACCCAAGACAGGAACAATGACAATTTCAAATCTTGGAAGTCTGATGTATCTGACGTGTGAACAGGAGCAAGCACACTGACATGGCCATATGCCCAAGTTCCTGGCATAGCCAGCAAGATAGGCAGTGTCTTGGTTTTGTGTGGGGCCACATCAGTAATCAAGACACATTTGACTTTTGTTGATGTTCTATGAGAGCCGTAGTTTCCTTCCTGAGGGAAGTGTGTGTTGATGTGTTTTGGCAATGGACAAATATCCAATAAGCATCTATGGAGTAGAATATGGCAAGCGACCATGATCTGAACCAACAAATCTTGTGTATGATTAAAACACAAAGGAGAGGGATTGCCAGAAAGCTGCTGGAAGGTCAAATTTTGCTACACAAAAATGCAGCATAATAATAATTCTCTTTGCAGAGTATAGTTAAGAGGGATTTTTTTTTCTCTGTAACCCAGTAAATGGAGCACATGGCATTGGACTTGGCCCTGTTGTCATGAAAGAAAGGATAAATGACAGCTGTCAGGAGCTGTTCCTGGTTTGGGGTTACTGAGTAATCTCCTCATCCCTAGGGACCCACGTGAAGGGGAGAAGAAACCGTTGCATTTCAGAGGACTCTAGGATAACTCAGGCTTTAAGATGCCATCACGTAGCATGCATCTAAGCCTCAGCTTCCCCCCTTGGAACTCATCAGTGGTAGATGAGTATCCGAGGTTAACAAAGCTGTTGGAGTTTAGCTCAGTGGGGAATGTTCTTGCAGTTGCTGGAGCGCCGCATTTTTCTTTTGCGAGATCTTCATTTCATGTTATTTGAGAAAGAATTTATTGATTTAAAATTAGGACAGTTTAATTTGGTGGCATGTTTTCTTTATGTCTCAATTATATATTCATGTCTTTGTGGTAAACTCAGCTGGTGGGGGATTAAGAATTCAAAATAGAGGATTTTCACTTGGCAAGCAGCGTTTTCTACTGTGATTAATTGGGAGTCTGCACGATGAACCCGGTGCTGGCTCTGCTGGGGATTGAATAGCTTAGTAGGAAGAAGTAAATTTTAGGATTTAGGAGTCTTGGGTCCCACACTGAATTTTTATAATAATTATCCGGAAAAATGACCTACTTATTTAAGCTCTTCCTGATTAGGCTCATTTTTATAGAGATGTTTTGATACATCCAATAATCTGACTTGCAGAAAGGTGCCAAATGGGTGCCAGGAGGCAGACCATGACCATAGGAGAATATTCTTCAGTCTGTGATCTCTCATTGGTGATAAAAGTTGACAGGTTCTTGCTCCAGTTCATCTCGTCCTGGCTTCTTCCGGATGATTCCACCTCCAGACCAGGGAAGTGCACGCTTCCTGCCACTGATGTGGCATTCCATTCCCAGTATTTTCCCCATCATGATGCCCATCTTGGATCTCTGTCTGGTGATATCTCTAAGTTCTCTTTCCACCATCCCTTCTTCTCATCATTCTGTTTGGGCATGTTTTATTGTTGCCTTTCAGTTGGCCAACTTGGATTTCAGAGGAGGCACTGTGCTAATTGTGCTAAAGCTATTCCTCACTCCAGGGACTCAAGCTGGTCAAATCCTTTCCACTTATCCTGAAAGAGTGAGATCACAAATTCTACTCCCTCCCTCTGCATCTCTCTCTCTCTCTCTCTCTCTCTCTCTCTCTCTCTCTCTGTCTCATACACACACACACACACACACACACACACACACACACACACACAGAGTCATGTGTCAATTACTGAGCAGACACCAAATGAATAAAACAGGCCCCTGAAATCAGGATTGATATTGGGGATAAGGGTAGCAACAAATTGTTCAAGACAATCTGTGAGGACAGAACTACTCAGGAGAGTCTGAGAAAAAACAGACTGATTCCCCCAGCTATCCCACACCCCTGACACAGAGCTCAGGAGCATGGCTTTGCTATCCCTGAAGGTCAGACAAACACAAGTCCTTTAAAACAGATGTCTGACATTTTAGCTTCCAACTGTTACAATGAAAATAAAGTACTTCACCTGCCAATGGCCACTCTTCTCTCCCCACCCATCTTTTCTGTACTGAGATAAGGGGCTCTTTATCCAAACCTTAGTCTGATGGTACCTCAAGGACTTCTGCTCAGCCCTCATTAGTCAAGTTCGTGTTGAAGGACTGATAATCCCAGTGATTTGGTTCCTGATGACCTTAACTTTTGATTCATGCCTTGCCCTTGACACACTACTTTATTTGTAGTTTGTTTGACTTGTTCTTTGTGGTCTCAGATTCTTAGTTTGGTTACGCTCTGCCTGGAATTCACTTTCTCTTTTCACCCAGTTCACCTTCTTTCAAACATGAGCTCAGATGCTGCCCCCGAATGGTTGCTTTCGCTGATATAAGCAACTCCCGCCACTCCTTCTTCCTCCAGGAATCGAGCTCTGCCCTTCTTCATGGTCCTTGCCTTGGATAGGATTTGGTATGCTTTTGCACAATGACTGATTGCGTCTGTTTTCCTGAGGGCAGAGGGTATGCCTGCCTATGCTTTTCATCATCCAGTGCCTGAGACTTAATAGGAGCCCAGGGACTATTTGTTGGGTAATGAATGGCTCTATAAAGATTTTTTTTAAATCATTAAGCAAAGTTAGTCCCTGTATTTTGTTCTGTAATAGTGAGAGTAAGCTGAACAATGACCAACCAAATATATCAGGTCCTAATTTCTGAAAGTCATGAATGCCTCATATGTGACAGAGGCTTTGCAGCTATGGTTAAGGATGTGCAGTGGAGAGACTATCCCAGGTTCTATGTATATTAAATGTGTAACTCAGAGGGAGGGAGGGGAAGATTTGATGGAGACATGCATGGAGGAAAAGGTACTGTGAATATAGCAGAAATGAGATTTGAAGACAATGACGTTGATGCTTAGAGTGATGTGGCTATATGCCAAGACATGTTAGCAGCCAACAAAACCTGTCAGAGCCTCTGGAGGAAGCATGCCCCTGGCATCTGGGTCCAGAACAGTCAGAACACAAATGTGGATAATTTAAGCCACCAGTCTATGGGAATTTGTTGCAGCAATAGGAAGAGAACAGCATGTGGTGATCAACATTTTGAATCACCGATGACTGTGCACTTACTAAGCCTTCCTCTTCAAAAAAAGTGACTTTACTCGAGATCCCAAACCAAACCCTAAAATGTGTTACTATTCAGTATCATCGTTCTGTCTTCTCCCACTAAGCTCATATTTGACTGAGCTGCCCCTCCCTGCTCTACTGTCATCATCCAGAGACCCAAGGAAAACCATGGCCAATACCAGAGTTTTGTCATGATACTGGAATTTGGATTATTTCACTAACTCCTGTAACTGAAGGAGTTGACCTTCAGCATGTCTATGTGATATGGATGGTTTTCCCAAGTGATATCACGAGAAAGAAGTGATATCATGAAAAAGGCATCTTCCCGAAAGATGAAAATGAAATGGATTTGGTGGGATTATATGTTCTCATCTTAGAAAGAACCCACTCACCTGTAAGGGATTGGGAAATTGGAGCATCGTTGCAACTGAATCATGGCCTGAGGATATAGACACAAAAGAATATGTGGTGACCAGCAACCATTGCCTCCAGTTTTCCTGTTCAAAACACACATGGTTCTCCCCATTGTATCATCTGGTAGTTAAAAGTCAGTAGAATCAAACATGTATACCGTTGCAGAATTTGCAGGTCTATGAGCAGTACAAATTGAAAAATAAAATTGTGCCAGCTTGTGTTTCAGTTTGGAGTTCTGAGGATTTGACTTTTGATTTATTAGCAAGTCATTTTCACTAAGACACGAGGACTGTGGGAACAGAAAGAAAGCTGACAGTGGAGTAGGATGTAAGATCAGAGCCCCTTGGGAAATAAGAAAAGCAGAACTTCAGAGCAACTTTCCTTCAGGTGTCACAGAAATGCTGTGAGACTAGCCTTTCTTACTACCTGCTCAAGACACTAGGCAAGAACTTTCTGGAGAAGTGAAAGAGTAGAGCCCCATATCCAGACTGGTTGGACAGGAGCAGTGGTAGTTGGGAAACCATGTGTCACTGTGTTTAAGAACTATACATGTGGGTGCCAGCTGAGCTAAGAGCCAGAGGCAAGCAGAGATCCCCCTGGGAATATTTCTTTTTTTTTTTTTTTTTAAAGATTTATTCATTTTATTACAGCCAGATATACACAGAGGAGAAGAGACAGAGAGGAAGACTTCCGTCCGATGATTCACTCCCCAAGTGAGCCGCAACGGGCTGGTGCGCGCCGATCCGAAGCCGGGAACCTGGAACCTCTTCCAGGTTTCCCACGCGGGTGCAGTGTCCCAATGCATTGGGCCGTCCTCAACTGCTTTCCCAGGCCACAAGCAGGGAGCTGGATGGGAAGTGGAGCTGCCGGGATTAGAACCGGCGCCCATATGGGATCCCGGGGCTTTCAAGGCGAGGACTTGAGCCGCTAGGCCACGCCGCCGGGCCCCCCTGGGAATATTTCTAACATGCAACCTGAAAAATACTCATGCCCATTAGTGGGGATTATATTAAAACTGGTGAATAGGTGTGCAAACTGTTACCTTCCTGTTGTGCACATAAAAATATAAGAAAAAGAGGGCCTAGACAAAAAGTGGAACCACTCACCTACATAGTAAGCTCATTGTTATTCCATGTTGCTTTAAAAGATTTATCTTTATTTTAAAGGCAGATGTACAGAGATAGAAGTAGCCCCCGCCCCCTCCAGCAGTCAGTGCAGCAAACTCAGTGGGCTGGCTGTAGGGGGGTTACCTTACACAGAATCATGTGCCATCTTCCAACAAATACACAGAAACACTGACTGATCTTCCAGACCAGGACCTGATTGAAGAAAATGAGTATTCACAACATCAATTCTTTCTGTCCTTCATTTCTTCATGTATTAATAAGACATTTACTGTGCTACTTGTAGGAGCCAGATATCATATTACATGTATGTGGGGGTGGAATTACAGTATGGTGTACACTTTCCAGTAACAAGGATATACAGTATATTGGGCATGGCATGATGGCCTAGTGGTTAAATCCCCACCTTGCATATGCCAAGATCAAATATGGGCATTGGTTCATGTCCCAGTTGCTCTACTTCCCTGCTCGTGGCCTGGTAAAGCAGCAGAGGATGACCCAAAGCTTTGGGAACCTGTATCTGCATGGGAGACTTGAAGAAAATTCTGACTTCGGAGTTTGGGTCAACTTAGCTCTGGTTGTTGCAGCCACTTGGGGAGTGAACCAGCAGACAGAAGATCTTTCTCTCTGTCTCTCCTTCTTTCTGTACATCTGCCTTCCCAGTAAAAATAAATCATTTTTAAGACATATATGGTATAGCATGGGGAGAGTTCGGGGGAGTACCAGAGGCTATGGCAGACCTCAGGAGAGGGCAGTGCTACTGAGATTCCTAGAGCCTTTTCAGCACATACCATGGCCAGAGCTGGAAACTGATGACATCCACTATGTGAGGCAGCAGAGATGAAGTCTGTTGACCACTAATGGCCTGAGCAAGGAAAAGGCCGTAAAGAGGTAGACCATTTATTTGGACTTACAGAGAAGAGATGGCGGTGGAGAGACTTGGAAGGCGAGACAAAGCCAGATGACGTGGGACCTCTGGCATTGCTGGGGATCGTGGCATTTTCTAAAGGCCAAATGAGTCCACTTATACTACATGGTCACATCCATTCACTGAAATGTTTATACATACCTAGAATCACTCTATTTCTCCCCATGAAGAATATGACTGTTCTTTTATCAAGCTAAGCACATGGGAGTACTTGCACATTCAACTGGGTTTAAGATGACAACTGACTCACTGCGGATGACCTCCAGGTGCTCTCTGTTAGAAGTCCAGGGCAGTCATGAGCCATGCGGAGCAGAACACCCTCTTGATGCCCGCCTGCCTTGGGCAGATCTCTCCTTTGGGACTCCTTGCAACTTGCCTCTCAGCAGGGCTGCCCTCATCTGGTCTCACAAGTACCTTCATGTACGGCACTGCTTGTTTTCTGTGTTTTCCTCTGCTGATCGTGGCTCCTCATCTCCTGCTTCTTCTTCCTTGCGAGTTTGAGCAGGCTTTCCCTCACGTGTGCTGAGCATGGCTCTCCCTCTTGCCCTCTTTTCCACTACCCTTCCTTTCCCTCCATGTTCCCTTCTCTCGTTGACTCTGCAAGCCCTTTGCTATTCCTAACGACCCACTTTTTTCCTCCCTGTGCCCAGTTCTGAGCCCTCAGTTTGTTCTTCCCATCCCAGAGCCTTGGCTGCCACCTCACAGCCACGGGATGGGTTGCCCCTCCTCTCAAAAGCCCTGTTGCTTTACCTTTGATCCTCAGCACCCCCATTGCTGATATGGGGGGATAAGATAATCATGTACACTTTTTACTTATCTAGGTTTCATTTCATTGAATCAGCACATCTTGAAACTGAGCTGCACTTTCATTCGTGCCATTCCATTTCCCCAGGGGAACCTGCAATCAATCCTGGTTAACACTTTGCAGATGAGCTATATGTGGAGGGAAAGCTATAGAGTTAGGACTTCTTTGTTAAGCCTCAGGCTTGTTGCATTGGGATGCGCGTATATGTCTCTGTGTCTATGTGCACGTATATGTGTAGATTTTCATCTGTCCAAGAGCTAGAAACATACTTGAAGTGTAGTGCTTATCCAAAGCAAATGTGAATGTGAAGATTACGAAAGGAGAGAGGCCCGAGCCTGGCCTGGGATGATTGAAGGAAAGAGCCACTCTGAACTCTCCTCTGGCTCATCCCACAGTCTGCAAGTGTGAAGGCACGAAGCATTATGATAGCTGCTTCACCAGCCACCTGGACCCCCGTGGAAGGAGCTTCTCTGTAGCAGGCCACTAATTCCTCCTGGCCTCACCTCTGCAAAGAGAGAAGCAGGGCTGTGCTGGAGCTGTCCAACCGCCAGAAGAAGAATAAAGCTGAGTCCCAGGTCTCTGCCTGGGCCTTGCGGTGCTCAGATGCCTCTCAGGTTATAGCCTGAGGTCCTCCATGGGGATTCAGTGACTCCTGGATGCCCCAGTTTATGTACTAGAAGATCATGGACAGAGCTACTCCTCTCACACAACTGCTAAAGCCAGAGTAGGGAAACTGCAGTAGGCAGATTTCTGTGAAGTTATGATAACGTTGATAGCTACAGGTTATTTTTTAAATTTTTTTAATTATATTGTTGACAATCTTTACATAGTTAATTACGGTAAAAAGGTTCAGGGGCTATAGCGAAGTGGGTAAGACTATTATGTCCATATTGTTTCCTTCTTGTATCTGAGGTAAAGGGGGATATTGAGGGAGAAGCCCCACCCAGTTTCCCACCCACCCCAGCAGGTTATTTAAACCACATTAGATGGCAGTCAGGATCTAGACAAAGCTGTTAGATGATATTTTCTCATTGAGAAGTCAACAGAAGGCTTGATGTAGATGTTTCCATTACCCCAATTTTAGGAATGAGGGAGCTGACCAGCGTGGATAAGCTTACAGAGCAGTAGCTGGGTGAATGAGAGGCTGCACTAAGGTACCCTAACCCTACCTGAGGCACGTCAGGCATCAAGCATTGCTTTCAAGTAAAACTCTGTTGTACCTGCCTGTATCTGAAGGATT
Source organism: Ochotona princeps (assembly GCF_030435755.1). NCBI lineage: Eukaryota > Metazoa > Chordata > Mammalia > Lagomorpha > Ochotonidae > Ochotona > Ochotona princeps. Next base: position 107,465,489 of record NC_080835.1, on the reverse strand, counting down.
AAATGTCCATTAGGAATGCATTTTGCAAGCATTGGAAGGGCTCAGACTGTTTCAAAGAAAGAAGCCCCCTGAAGGTTCTCAATTCACTTGTGCATTACAATTACCCAAGCAGTTGTTAAACACAACAGGTCTACAGTTTTCTCCAAAGATTTCTATTAAGTGGGAGTGAGGCCATAGTGTAAGTCACTATATTCTCAAAAAAGATCCCTGAGTGTTTCTGTGCCACACACCCCCATTCTGAGAAGCACTGTTCTGTCAACACAGATGGGCACCATGAAACTCCAGAAGTTCACAGATGTAAACAAGGTCACTCCACTGGTAGAGGGCCGCTGTGAGCATGAATCTCAGCTCTGCTGGATCTTAGGGCAATATTCCTTTCCCTGGTTAAAGACCCAGCTATCCTTCGGTGGGCAAGCAACTGGATGTGGCATGTTGAGAGACAATTCAGATGAGAGAGTACTGGGCAAATAGCTCTGTCACCTTAGGCCTGAGTTGGTCTCCACCGAAGAATGAGGACTAAAATGAATTTTGTCCAGAGGGGCATCTGTGACAACCTCCTCCCTCATCCTCCATTTAGCTTTCCTTTCTTCGTTTGTTTTCTTACGTATGAGAAGGACCATTTCTTAAATACCTATCTCCCCAGCCATTCTCACAGGGACAAATGGCTCTACCAATAATAGTAACTGAGTATAAAACGTGCTATGTAGGTAAACACAAATACTTCTAAAAATTTTAGTTAATTTTTATTTGAAATACATGGAGACAAAGAGTGTTCTTCTATCCACTAATTCACTCCTTAAATGCAACCAACACCTTGTGCTGGGACATGCTCCAGCTAGGAGAAAGGAACTCAAGCAGGATCTCCCACAAGGAGGGCAGGAACCCAAGTGCTAAGACTGCCAATCCACCAGGGCACACATCTGCAGGAATTTAGAGTCAAAAGTAGATCCAGGAACCAAATGCAGGTACTCTGACATAGAATGTGGGCTGGACCTGCAAACAAAACAACTTCTGTAGCAGATGCTACTCTCCCCATAGTGCTTCTTTATTAGAGTATAATCTCAGTGAAGCTGACGCTAGCTATCAAAATGTATCCTGAGCAAGATTGTCCTCTCTATCAGACCTGAGACATATCTGGCCATTGGCTTAGCAGAAACAGAACTAGTATTTACCTCTAGGGTTGCCACTTCAACTCCTGCAGTTATGTATCTCATCACCAGAATCAATGAACAACATTCATGGCATTGCTGGAGAGGAAGAGCAGAGGTTTTCACTTTGTAAACTGACCAGTCCTTTCCCTGTGGAAGGTTTCCTCCATTCATCTCAGTTCCATCCAATATGGAAGTCACTGTGGGACAGTGTGCACTCTAAAGATCTTGTCATTTAGTTGAGCAAGCATATTCTGTGTTTTCTCTCACCTCTCCAAAATCTTCTAGAAAGCAGTTTTCTGTTCAGCTCTCCTTTGTTGAATAATACCCACACTTTAGCTCTGTGTTCTCTTTCTGGCTGTATGATATTCAGTGTCTTGCCCAAACCTATGTCTTCACCAATGGTGGTATCACTCACAGGAGCCACATCATTACAGCCAACACTGGCAAAACTGTGTTCAAAATTAGACAGATAACTTTCCCCACTTCCCTTAGTATCCTGATTCCTTTTGTGTGTTTACTGCAAAACCTGAAGAATGGTTAAACTACATACCCATTGCCGGAGAAGAGAACTAACTGTAATCCTTGATTAGGCTCATTCGTAACATTCCTCATTCCATCATCTGATCCTCCAGATATTACAGGTGCTACTTGTAATTCTGCATCTTCGTTCACACTACCTTGGTTCAGTTATGTGTTCCACGCCACTTACTTGATTGCCTGTGCAAACCTGTGTTCTTTACTGTGGTCCTGGTAGCCATTAGGAAAACTTTTATAAGGCACCTGCCATGTAACAGATAGAGGAGTCCCATTTTAATCTCACACCAACCCTTGACAGGTAATTATATTGTGATATTTATAGTTTTGATGAGGTAACTGAGGTTTAGAGGGCTTAAAATCTCCATGAAGATCACTCAAGAGGAAGATGCAGCTCAAACCCTTATCTGTTGTTGCGAGAAGCCCTGTGGTGGCTCACTTCCTCCTGAGACGCCACATCCTGCATTGCTTTTTCCAAAGGGCTGCTTCTTGCAGAGAAGGAGCTTTTTCCCCTACTGTTTATTTTAGAATTTTCCTGTGTCATCAGCAGTGTGGGTTTCATTGCATTTTCATAATACTTCACGCTTTGATTTAATTTATTTAGTGCTATTGTACAGTGCCCTTAGCACCTTGGAAGAAACGAGAGTTTTATAAATAAAATTATTATTACCACTGCTCTGATAGCAGGCCTTGAGCTATTTAGTAGATATATCAATTACTCCCAACATTGAAAATTTTCACCTTAAGTCCTTTATGGCTCAAGTTTTCCCAGTTTTTTGCTACTCCATTCTGCTTGTTGCAACTTTGACTGCCTTGTAAGCCCTTCTCCTTACTATCCTTGTCATAAGAGAATCACGGTACCTTGGCAGAAATTCTATGACATACATGCTGAAGAACATGACCTAGTTTCTTTAACCTTTCTGAATCCCAGAGGTTCTGAGTCCCATTTGCTATAACTGTAATTTCCATTTCACATTGAACCACCCTTCCATGTCCACTTCCTGCTAAATAAGACCCCCTTATCAAATAGTCTTTGGCAGGACACTCTCCCGGGATTTTCTAGAGCTGGCTAAGTACTGATAACCACACCATTTAGCCCCCAAACTTTCAGGATTTCAGATGACAAAACTTAGGTAGACATAACTGTTGTCAGCCTTGTAAAGAAGCAGCCACCAAACACGTAGGTTAAGAGTCCGGTGGAAATGATCATCATTGCTACTCTCCAGGTTCCTTTCTGAACCCTGCCTGCCACGACACACTCAGCTAGCATTTCACCAGCAAGAAATGGTCAGGTTTTCCTGTTTTTGAAGTTCCAGTGACATGTGGAAAAACTACTAGCCAAGCTGGAATTCCTCCTGTATGTCCCCCTCAGGCTGTCCTTCCTCCTCCCATGTCCTTCCATTGCATTATTTGCCCATTTTACTTCTAAACACATTCCTGTTCTACCTTCCTATATGCCCCCTGTATGCACACTATTGTCACCTAATCCAATCTATTTTACTCTATTGTTTCCATAAAAAATGCAACTAAACACTTGCTATAAACCAGTCCTAAGACAAACATGTACAATGTTGAGCAACACTGGCAGTGGGCTTTACTCCCTTTGAAGTTAGAGTTCTTCACTTTTTCTCTTTTCATCTTGACTTATATCCCTCTAAATCACCTGTCCCTTTCAAAATGTATGGTTGCATTAAGAATGGTTGTGAGCCCCGGGGACAGGGGATCTGGTGGAGTCCAGGTCACCTGGCCTGAGTCCCTGTGCCCACCTGTGTTGTGGGTGTCAGGTTCATGAGCCACAGGGCAGGGGGTGTCCGGCAGTGTCCGGGTCTCCTGGCCCAGATACTTAGGCCCACCTGTGAGAACATGTCCTACTCAGTGGAAAAGGCATAGCAGTGGATGGCAGGCCCGGATGCATGTGGAGAATATGGCAGCCTGTTGAGTACCATAGCAGAAGGAGAACAGAACAAATTGGACATGTACCTCAGCTACCAAATGATGACAAAAAAAAAAAAAAAGATGACAACAAAATCTGGGTGAATGGAGACTTAAGGTGGACTATGTCAGCCAATGGACATTGGGAAGGCTCCCTCATCCTTGAATCAGCAGAATCAACAGCATTTCAGAAGTATCCAAAAGCACTTGGGCAGAACACTAGGAACATGTACACATCGGGACCCTCTGTTGATAGTGGGTGGTGATTTGCCATCCCAGGGTACTGGGGCGTTTGGGAGGCTAGATATGGCTTCTCCCTTTCTTTCCTTTTCTCCTAGAAGCAGGAAGAAATAGAAAATTTGGAAACAATGATAACACACACTTTTCCTTAAATCTTGACCCTTCCTACCTTGATGATGTAAGCATCATCAAAAGTTAAAAAACAATTAAAAAGAATTTCTGAAGAAGTTTCCTCATTGACCAAGAATAATACACTATGGTTATAGTCATTCCAGTGTGTGTGTGTGTGTGTGTGTGTGTTTAGAAAACAAATGGGAATGTCTCCATTGCAAATGACCTCATTCCCATTCAAATCGTGGCTATCACGTCCTTTGCCTAAGGCTTCCTCTGTTATGAGTGACATATTGGCTTTAGTTATCTGTGTTTCTTCCCAGCTACACTGGAGCCTTACATGGCGTAGACACAGTAACTCGGGGAGTCTATTGTCTTTTACATAGTTCCCAATCACAGGGAGTGTGCTTAGTGTGGATATATGTAAGCCTTTCTGTGGCCAGGTGGAGACTGTTGGACATGAAACTGCTATCCTTCCTGTGTAGCCAAATAAGAACCTGAAACAAACTATGACCTAGATTTTTAGCCTGGGAAACCTGCAGGATGAAGCCTGTTTTGTACCTGAAGAAAAGAATAATTTCTGTGGAAAAACAAACTGGAAACATTCAAATTACTGTGAAAGCTGCAGTGTAAGTAATTGTTTAATGAAATTCAGTTTTCCTGCAGCTCACAAGTGTTGTAGATCCAAGTGTTGTAAATTCAAGTAACCTCACATTCCTTGATCCTCTATTCTCAAGATAGCATCAATCGATCAGTGTCAGTTTTCACCCCTACTAAGTGTAAACCGCTGTTTAAGATATTATATGTACTGAATCGATGATGAGTAGACTGGCACAAAGTGCCATGTTCTTTCTTTGGGACACATACAAAAATATCAAATCATGAAACTACTCTTTCCCTCCTATTTCTACAAATAAAATGGGAGCCCCCTCTTCAATGGGGTAAGACAATCCTGGTCTTCTAGTGGGAGGTTGGCTTGGTCCATCTGTCCATATATCACACTCATTATAATTCAGTGTTAGTCTTTTAATAAAAATGGCCAGCAAGACCTCAAGATAACAGCACTGGAATCAATGGATCCTGTGATTGTTTGTATGCCAGATTCTCTTGTCAGCCCGGTCTCCAATCCATTCTGCCAGCTCAACCTCCTCTGGGGCTGAGACATTTGAAAACAGTGCAACAGCCTCATCTCCCGGGCAGTGTTTTTCTCCATCATTTGCTTTATTAAATATTGATTTTCTGTTGCATTATTAAACCTTAAGTCCAGAGCATAAATTCTGTGCTGATACTTTAATCTGGCGCGCTCTCTCTCTCTCTCTCTCTCTCTTTTTTTGTGGATTTTACAGCTGATTTTCAGGCCAATTCTCATGGGAATTCTTTTAGTCAGCTCGGTCCTCAGTTAAACCTACTTGCACATGTGAAGGTGCCTCAAGCTGAAAAGTAGCTTGTCTTGCCAACACACTACAGATAAGACTGCCTGATGAAATCTCACACAGATTTAGGTTATTGTACAAGGAAGTTCTTTGGAGTTCACACCACTGAAACCATTAAATAAGAAAATTGTATGTACAACTGATTTTATAGTGAGCCATCATGGAGCTTTCACACATTATCTTTTTTTGTGTGTAAAAAATACATTTTTATTATTTTCCAGTATATATTTTGGAAGATAGATAGATAGATAGATAGATAGATGATAGATAGATAGATTCTATCCATAATCTCTCCTTTCTTTTCCCCCATTTTCCTCTCCCAATATTTTCCACCTTATTATCACAGTAGTACAGTCCTTTAGTAATAACTATAATTTGAACATCCTGCTATTTAACTACATTATGGAATTGTAGGTATAGACAAAGATAAAAAATATTGTATCGTATTGTCAAGGTAATTTTAATAGATTCACTGGGACTCTTGCTTTTATTTGGGAGTAGAGTTGCCTACTACAACATATGTTCACTTCCATGGATGCCCGCCTCCATTATACAGTTAATCTATAAAAATATATGTATATACTTATCCACCTTTGTATCTATGTGTTTTGTATTTTATATCTATGTTGCCTTATATCAGAGAGAATATATGATATTTGTCCTTTGGGGTTGGCTTATTTTATGGAATATGATAGTCTCTAGTGGAAACCAATTTGTTGCAAATAGTAGGGCTCACGTGCTTTAATGGCTGTATAGTATTCCACGCAATAGATACACCACAGCTGCTTTATCCAATCATCTATTGCTGGGCATGTGGGCTGCTTCCATGTTGTTTCTATTGTGGATTGTGGTGTTAAAAATATATGGTTGCATGTTACTTTCTCACGTGCAGATTTCACTTCCTTTAGATATATTTCTAGGAGTGGAATAGCTGGGTCATATGGAAGATCAAGTTTCAGTTATCTGAGCACTCCATTCTCATTGGAGTGAAGTAGAACCTTAATGTGGTTTTTATTTACATGTCCCTAATAGCTAGGGGGCCTGAACACTTTTCCATATAGTGATTCACCATTTGATTTTTCTTTTGAAAAATGCCTACTCTTTTGCCCATTTCTTCACAGATTGATTGCTTTGCTGTTGTTGAGTTTATGAAGCTCTTTGAATATCCTGGATATTTATCCCTTACCTGTTGTGCTGTGTGCAAAGGTTTTCTTCCATTCTCTTGGTTGCTTCTTTGCTTTGTTGATCATTTTCTTTGCTGTATAGAAGCTTCTTATTTTTTGTAACCACATTTATTTATTTTGGCTTTGACTGCCTATACTTTTGGTGACTTTTCTAAGAACTCTTTGCCAATGCCTATATCTTGTAAAGTGTTTCCTATATTTACCTCTGATAGTTTGATGGTTTCTGGGTTGGATTTAGTTCCTTGATCTGTTTAGAGTTGGTTAATTTTTGTATGAGATGATTTCTGTATAAGGCTTCTTATTTCTACAGGCTATTATCCAGTTGTCCCAACAGCATTTATTGAAGAGGCCAAAGTTTTCCCTGAAATATTGGCAGTTTTCTTGTCAAAGATTAGTTGGCTGTATATATGTGGGCTCCCTTTTTGCGGCTTCTATTCTGTCCTTCTGTCCGACTGCTCTTTTTTTTTTTTTTTTTTTTTTTTTTTTGCTGCACCATTGCCAGACTGTTTTGATTATCACTGCACTGTAGCATGTCTTAAGATCTGCAATTGTGATTCTTCCATCTTTATTTTTGCTCTTTGGGATAGCTTTTGGCGTTTCTGGTCTCTTGCACTTTCAGATGAATTTTGTATTGTCCTTTCTATTTCTGAGTAGCTGTTGTTGGGATTTTTATTAGGATCCCAATGAATCTGTGTATTACTTTTGGTAATATGGACATTTTGATGATGTGGATTCCACTAATCTGGAAGCATTAACAACTTTTTCTACCTTTTAATATCTTCTGCTTCATTTTTTAAAAATGTTTTATAACACATTATCCATCCATACCCCTCCTCCCCCATTTGTCCTCATTCCATTATTACACAAGGTTTGAGTAAGTAGTTATAATCACACAGGTTTTGGGCTTTCTTGGACTTAGAGCCTCTGGTTCATTGTTAAATCTTCCTCTCTCTTCTCCTTAAGGACAGATGGTCGAGGGGTCAGAGCTGTCCATTTTAGGATATCTGGGTTGAGTCAACACATACTTTCTTAAACTCTTTCTGAGTGGTCCAACTGTCAACCACAGTGGTCTATAGGTTTGTTTCCCTACCCTTGGAGAGCTTTCCAGACTGCTGTGGCCAGTTTTATGATGACTAGGATGGTGCTCTGAGGATAAGCAGCACATGGAAAGTAGCTTTGTCTTTGAGAAGAACAAATAAAAATAGGAAACAAAATGGGAATAATTATTTAATAGTTTCTCTGGCAGGGCTTCAAAGTCCACATGTGTGTTTACAGAGAACTGAATCTACTTCCTTTCTGGTCTCCAGTTGATACTGTCTTTCTATTTTGACTAACATGTCCTAAATCTCCAGAAATCTAACGCTGCAAAATTATTCCATGGTATACCAGAGCGATTGGTTAACTTGGGATGAGGGGAGAATGCAACTATCTTAGACTGGTCTTTATACCTTTAGTACTATGGACCCCTTCGACAAATGGATCATCTCTAGCTTCAACAAACGACACTGAAATAAATTATTCCTGGGGAGAATTTAACAGGAGTATTTGAAGGCCAATGTGGAGGAGCAACATCTACTATAGTCTTGTAAAAACTCCTCATGTCACCAATACCCTTAAGATCTCCAAAGGAAAAGAGACATGTTCTTTTTTTTTTTTTAAGATTTATTATTATTGGAAAGCCAGATATACAGAGAGGAGGAGAGACAGAGAGGAAGATCTTCCATCCGATGATTCACTCCCCAAGTGACCACAACGGGCCGGTACGCGCCGATCCGAAGCCGGGACCTGGAACCTCTTCCGGGTCTCCCACTCAGGTGCAGGGTCCCAAAGCTTTGGGCCATCCTCAACTGCTTTCCCAGGCCACAAACAGGGAGCTGGATGGGAAGTGGAGCTGCCGGGATTAGAACCGGCGCCCATATGGGATCCCGGGGTGTTCCAGGCTAGGACTTGAGCCGCTAGGCCACGCTGCCCGGCCCAAGAGACATGTTCTTGAAGGATGTGCAATCTTCAGGTCACATGCTTTCTCACACATGGATTGCTAGACCCTCCACCATAGACAGGTGATTCTCCATATATGAACAAAATCACTGTTGGGGAACTAAACCTTTGCTTATATTAGTAGTCTCCACTTCTTATAGAAAATTTTATGGAAAATCGATTTTAAAAACAAGTTTATTTTAGTGCAAAAGATTGAAACCCGTATAGAGTTTTTTTTATGCGTTAGTTTCTATGTGTTTTGCACCATAAATAAAATTGTTGCTTAATTTTAGTGTTTCCATGAATTCTTTAAATTCTCCCCATCTTTCTCTCTCTCTCCCCATCTTTCTCTCCGTGTGTGTGTGTGTCTCCCTCCCTCTGTCCCTCCTTTTTTGCCTCTGTTTGTGTGTGTGTGTGTGTGTGTGTGTGTGTGTGTTTGGGTTCTTATAAATATGACCTGAGAGAAGAGAAGCCCCTCAACCCCTTCTTCCATGTAAGGGCACAACCTGAGAGTATCATTTATGAACATGGGCCATGCTATATTGAATCTACTGGTGCCTGGGACTTCCTACCTCCAGGACTGTGAGACATATGAAAAACAAATTCAAATGGTTGATAAGCTGCCCAGTCTGTGACATTTTGTAATTCCAACTTGAGCAGATTATCGGTGTGTGTATTACCAGTATGTGTGTGGATGAATGAGGGTGTTTTAAGATATTTGTGGAAATTTAAGTTAAAAGTTAAGTTTATTTTGGTACTAAAATATTTTAAATGCATATATTTTTTAGTCATACACATTTTCACAAACTTTTTAAAGAAATCTTATATGCATGAACAAATTCTACTTTCCTCTACTGTCTAGGTCTTGAGTATTTTGTTCCTTTTTAAGTCTTATTTATTTATTTTAATTTGAAAGGCAAATTTTACAGAGGGACAAAAAAGAAATAGAGACGGTCTTCCATCCACTTCCTCAATCCCCAATTAGCCACAACAACCAGAGCTTACCTGATCTGTAGCTTCCTCTGGGTCTCTTACGTGTGTGCAGGGTCCCAAATAATTGGGTCATCCTCTTCTGCCTTCCCTAAGCCATAAGCAGAGAGCTGGATTAGAAGTGCAACAGCCAGGACATGAAGCAGTGTTCATATGATATGTCAGCACCACAGGGTGGAGTATTAGCTTGCTCGGCCACCATACTGACCCCAACTCTTTGTTATTTTTAACACAACTGCATAGAATTTAAAGCCATGGATTTGGACTACTTACTATGTATGTAAAAGTCAACAAATGATAGCTCACAGTCTCTGAATACTGACAGTTGCGAATGTTGCAACCAAATAGATTCTCAGATTTTCTGATTTTTCACTTAAAACAACACTGAAGAGAGCTACTCCTTAGTTACTGCAAGGGAGTATTGAAATCAGTCTAAATGTCCCACATTCATGCACATTCAATTCTTTTAATTCGGTTTAACAAATATTTGTTAAATTCCTGTTGTGTGCCAGGCACTACAGAAACGTACTAGGATAAGGAAATAAATGATGAATGGTCCCTGACCTCATGATGGTGATTACAGTATTTGAAGATGTCTGTCATGTTCCTTAGGTTTTCTCGTCATCCCTGACTAAATAGAGCAAGTGTCGCCTATATCTATCATTGTGGTTGTCTCATTATGGTCTAAGTATGTCTTCATCCAAAAGATGAAACTTTTTGAGTGCTAGTCATCATTCAGTGAATGTCACATATTTTTCTCAATAAATGCTGCATTTTAAATGAATTTGTAACTCTTCATCTTTCCTTTTGTGAAAATGTCTTGTGTCTTCACTTCTCTTTCCAGAGGTTAGCTGGCTTTTTCCCAGGGCAGAGCAAGTTCACAGAAATCAGGCAAGCATGAATGCTGCTTTTCACTAAGTCACCTCTGCACATCCTGAGCTGATCCTTTTTTTTTTCTTAGTTTGTTTGACTGTAATAACAAGATGCCATAGAATGAGCAGCTTAAAGCAACCCTTATGTCTCACACTTCTGGAGCCTGGAAGTCCAGGAGCAGCAGTGCTGACCCAGATGCTGTCCCTTGAGAGCTGCTTCATGGCTTACAAAATCATAGCATTTAGTTTTGTTCTGATGTGGTGGAAGGGATGAAGGTGCCTGTCTTTGGTCCTTTTCTTAGGCCGACAATTCGGGACTTGGCCCTTATGACACAAGGACCTAACAAAACCCCTCTTTGAATGCCATCACCCTGGCAGTTAGGATTACAGGATATGAACTTGCAGAAACACAAACAATCCATTGTGTCATCGTTTGATGCATGCTGAGTACTATTTTCCATCTGGTTTCTTCATTGTATCTGTTTGATTAAACTTTGTCATGGATGAAATACATGTGAATAATAGGAACTCAGAGAGCTCGACATTTATTGATAAGAGAAAGCACACTTTATAAGAACATGGACAGGAAGAATGGCCATGACTATGAAAAATGTTCTGTTTACCAGTTCCTCTCTTTGTCTCTCTTGTTTTATTGATGAGATCTCTTCATATATGCCTCTCTATGCACATCTCCTGCAATGGCCTCTGGAATCTCTTATTTCGCAGGCTTCACAGATGGTTCTCCAGAGAGCTTGAAAGAGCACAGCCCATTGGTTGGTTTTTCACTAACAGCAAAATGAATCAGATGTCTTCATTTAAGTAGAGGACCTCTTTGGTCCCATCAGCTATTGTTGGGATGAACATAAAGATCATGTAATGTATGATACCATCTTTATGTTTCTGGGGTTCTGGTGATTGTGGAAGTTGGTAAAGCAATAGTTTCTGATAGATATAATATGATGCTATTTTGTAATGTCTTCAAGATCAAAAACAAGGCTGTCTGAGTGGAGCCTCCTCTTTGGTTCTCCTTGTCTACCTTCCTGCATTTTCTAGATGTCTTTGAGGACATGTCTTCAAGAACATGGTTCTCCTGGGCACATGGTGACAATGTATACAGGGCATGCAAGGCTTTCCTTCAAAACACAGGGCTTGGGAAAAACATGTTCATCAATTTGAAACTGCTTTAACTTGAATCCGTTTGGCCTACGGAAGAAAGACACTACTAAAATCTATTGAAACATGGTTCATTCAAAACAATGGCCAATGATGTTCCGTACCCAACTCCCTCCTCTTCACAGCATGCAGCCTCACAAAATATGTAGTTTCCCATTTGTACAAGGAGGGAGACTCCAGGTCACATAGGAATATTGCAAATGGGTTGAGAACCCAGGGTCTTGGGGCTATTTGTGTCTCCAGTTATTTTGATTTTCCCATTTGATGCTGTCAGAAACTCAGAAACTGATCATTTGTGATGGAAACAGCACAACTTTGGCCCTTTGTTTCGATTGCTTTTGCCACGTGTGATTGGTGAATTTGATTGCTGGCCACAGAAAATTGCATTTGTGTCAAGAGCATTCTGAACAGATCAATGTAAAAGGAAACCAGACAAGATCAATTCTAATACCAAAGACTGGTGTAAAAAGTCATGCAACTCCCTTGTCACCCTGCAGTCCCCAGTATCTAAACATCACACAGGTCTTCCACACGATTCATTAGTCAAATCTCACAATGCACAAGGACGCCAGTTACTGCCTGGTGCTAGACATTTAGCAGTAAGGGAGAACGCTAGCCATCCCACTGTCTTTAGAAATGTAAGACAACATGTAACAATGCAAATAATTATTAAATTGTTTGTGTATTTTCCATGGTGCTGATTATGTTTTTCACATGCACTTGTCATTTGAACTTCAAAAGAATCTTAGGAAATAAGTATCTTTGTCATTGCCATTTTGTGAATTAGGAATCAAACCTGTAAACCTTAAGGAATCCGTGATTCCTGTGTGTGCAGAGTGCATTCAGTCTATGGACTTCTGCTCTAATTGACTCCAAATGCCATGCTTTTAACTATCTCCATTCAGTGCCTTTTATAGTTTCAAACCCCAAAGCAGAATGCCCCAATGAAAAAACACCATGACTTCTGCCATTATTCTTATTATATGACTATTTCTGCCAGATGTCTGCTAGACTATAAATTCCCTTCTCTCCACAAGGAGCATGACTGTCCTCAGAGCACAAATCATATCCAAATGATGATATCTGTAATATTTGTACACATCTGACTTCATCAAATGTTTTCCATGTCTGTTGTCACAATCATCTTGGGAAGTAAGTAGGGCAAGCATTATTAATTCTAGTTTCTAAGTGAAGAAAGTAAGGCTCACAGAATGTGATTTGTGCCTGAGGGTGGAGAGGGGGTGCTAAAATGAGCAGTCAGGGCCCTGGCTAGAGATTCTCTTCTTCCCACTGTCTTCTCTGCTATGGAATCAAGCAGTGCCTGTTAAAATATATCACAGCCTAAATGGGATTCACTTTTTCCCTTAGATATTGGATTGTCTCCACCTGCCACTTGCTTAAAAATGTAGAAAGCAAGCAGACAGAAATAAGTTCAGAATGCTCTACACAAAGAGTGTACCCTATTCTCTGTGATTAAATCGAGTTTATGAACCTGTTGGATCTCAAGTAACCTCAGTAGGGAACTCTTGGGAACCTGACTGCTAAATGGCAATACTCATGGCTCACTAATGCTCAGTGATTTAGTCTCAACAATCCTTTTGCAGGATATGTTTATCCGTGACATTGTTGCATTCTAGACCATCAGCTGGAAATTCCATAGCAGACTGACCTTGTGCAAATCATTTAATTTTCTAGTTCCTCTGGACAGCAATTCTGTCACCTGAAAAAGAGCCACAATGCAGCTCGTTTTATACTTCAAGGAGTTTTTATAAAAATAAAATTAAATCATGAATGTGAATTGGTTGTATAACTTGCAAAATCAGGTACTGATTTGATGTCTTGTTTTAAGCACTCAAGAATGCCTCCAGTTGAACATTTGCATTAGCAGTGTATGTTTCTGTATATTCTGGAGTGGCAGAAAAATTATGTCAAAAACATTATTTCATGAGATCAAGTGTGTTGGAAGAGGGACAGACCAAGAGGGGACTCACCTTCTTCCCTCAACTGCACATGGAAAGGTGACAGTTGTCAGAATAGAGCCACTCACTCTGCTCAGTCATCCTCTGGGAACTGCTTGCTCAGGATGGTGTGATTTCTGTGGCATTTTCTTGTTTTCCTTTCTCTTTCTGGCAACAACTCTTTGAAATAATATTTTTGCTTCCCTGATGGCTTGGCTGTATAATTGATGGCCTCTTTGGGTCGCTGGAGCCACGCATTTGAAGCACAATCGCCTTGGCTCCAGTGCCTCAGAGTTCATCCCTTTTTGAAGACTTTCATGTCTGTTTTCAGATTATTAGTGCTCTAGAGAGGGAGGTGGTTGTCAGAAAGAGGAGTGTGGAGCAGGACTGATGATAATCAAATTCTCTTCTCTGCTCAGACTAGTAATTCTGGGTAGCAACTTCCCATTTATCTCACATGCCTGTTGTGAAACAGGGGACCAAGCATCTTCACTCTTCCCCCTGTAACATGCTGGGGAGAGGGTGGCACGTGAGGACTGTCACTTTGTAAATAAATCGGGTAATTGAAGTGCTCAGCTCTGAAACTGGGGAATGAGTTAGTGGAGGGTATATAAATGAAAGAGTTTGAGTGAGTGAAAAGTTTGGGGCCCACCAGGTTCTTCATGATGGTCTTAAAAAACAGCACACGACCCATGCTTTGAGCCATTGCTCATCATTCCACTCTGCTACAGTCATCCAGTGTGCACAGCTCCTGTCCCTGCATACTCGCACAATCTAGTCACATCATTGTCACTTATATGCTTCCTGACCCTATCGCTGTGAACCCTGTACCAAATTCGTGACACTGGAACCTCAGCATTGTAAAAAACAAACAAACAAACAAACTAACTAACTAAATCTGTGTAAATGTGGGATGCACCAGGCCATGGTCTCCATGTAAGGTGCATAATGCCTCTCTTCTAATGATGGAGACTTGGAGGCTGAGCATATGGAGTTGCTGTGGGGATATATCTAAAAATTTTACAGTGAGATGATTTCATTCTACACATCTTTTTTTTTCTTATCTTGAAAAAAGTGAATATCTCATCCACTCTTTAAGGCTGAAATTAATCACCTTTGCGAAGCAACTCTTCAACACTTCTACATTCCACCCAATTCCATCCCAGTTTTAGTGTCACCTGAATTTCAATGCTCTTTCTTTATTTTATCATGATTGTGCCATTTCTTATAATACATTATAGTTCCCAATTCTTGGTTGTTGCCGTTGCTATATCCCACCCACACCTATGCCTCCATTGAGGACAGGAATCAGGGTTTCTGATTGTTTGATTTTTTTTCATATTATCACAATTTAATGTGTTCTGAATATATGCTTGACACTAAAGAAAGGTTTATTGAATGAATTCAACACAGGATTTTGTTATATCAAAGCATATTCCAATTTTGCCTCCGGTTAAGTGTGACTATGTGCTGAAGATAATCTGTAAGGTGCTTGCCCATTCATTTATCCTTGTTAAATGCACCGAAGTCCCCATTCCAGAGGGAGAATTAGTCTAGTGCCATGTGCCTCAGGTGGGGCTATTTGCACAAGGCTGGGCAATAAAAAGCTGGCATTTGTAAAAGATGGCTTTGGGGCATTTTGGCCAGTTATAAATATAGAAGTGGCTTGCAAGGGGGAAAAAAGGCAGAAAAAAAATAGGTTGTAGGAAGTTTTCATCTCTATAGGAGATAAAACACTTTTAAGATGAAGGCGGTTTCCTTCCCTTTTGCAACATAACGAGTAGAGAATATTGTCACATCTTGTCATTTGAAGGGTATAAAACTGGGTTATACATGTAACAAAAGAATCAGGCATGCTCTGGTATTTAAGAAATAGCTATTTGAGAGATTACTTTCTATACATTTCCAAATAGATATTCATTTATAAATAAATCAAAGGTACATGCCCTTCCAGGTTATGTTCGACACACGAGTGTATATATAATTTTTTAAATGTTTCACAAGAAACTTATATTTAGTTCCATTTACATGGACTTTTGGAAGTACCCTTTATTTATATTTTTCTTAATATTGTAGGGAAAGAATAATTGAGTCCTTTATAAATCCTAGTCAAGTTTGCATGCCTGGAGTTTTTATTCTTTTTCTGTTCCTGAATTTCTCCTTGATGCATTCCGGGAGAATGCAAGATTGTGTGGGTTATAGCAGTCTACAGCTCAGCCAAGTGGAGGTGATTATCAGAATTTTAAATGCTGTGACATTTTACTGCCAAAAAGTCATTGATTTATTAGCAACATTACAATACATGCATGATTCAACATAAGAGGTTCCTTTGAACTTGTTTAGCACCAAACCCTCTGGGAGGTTATTTGCTTTCAATACCACGAACAGAAAGTCTCTTTCATTCCAATTCCATTGGCCTTACACAAGTAAATATTACAGCTCAGCAGCAGCACTCCGATCCAGTGGCCACAGTATGATCCAATTTAATAGCTTTACCAATTTCAGCTGCCAAGCACCCAGAATATTAATACGTTGTTTTGTACTTACATTGCTACAAAGTGGAACAAGGGGACAGGATCAGATGACTTTATAATGCATTATTATTATCATCACTATCATTATTATTGCTAAAAATAAGGATAGTGTTTCACAACAAAGCAGATAAAATACAGAACATTTCAGAAAATGTCTGATTTTTTTTTTCTAACAAGCAGCTTCTTATAATGGCATCTTTCAAAACACTAAGCAGGAAGCCATAATTGAGTTCAGTGATTCCACACCTGAGCAGTGAACCAAACAGACTCACAAAATGCCTGAAGCTAATGAAAATCTTGTTGCTGAAAAGCGATGGGGAACCTATGGTGCTCTGGGTAAAACATACGGGAGGATCCGAATCTCTGCTGTAATAGCAGTGACTAACATGCTTACCGAACAGGTAAACTGTCAGCTAACTCTCAGTTGCTTCGGGCGACTGGTCAAATTTTTGTAAAATCAAGCTGAAGTCTTTATTCAGGACATAGTTGATGTTCTTATCGAATGTTTATTGATTACAAATGTTTTAAACCAACTTTATTGCTCTTCATACACACGACAAAATAATGGGGAATTATAATGGAGTCATTTAGGAGTCTGGCTGAGGAACTCACATTTAACTTGATTATAGAATACATGTCCACATTGATGTTCAAATTAAAGCTGTTTCTAGAACAAAAGCTGATGGTAGTCTTGAATCATAGGCAGTTTAACCTCCCCTTTCACCGCGAGAGGCTCATCCTATCAGAGTCACCTCACTTCCTTGGTTAGAGAGACACGGCCATCCTTGGACTACTCTAAACTTACTGCTTATTGGAAAGGAACACGAGGAAGGCCAATCTGCACCATATGTAAGTTCTGTTTTGCTCCTAGTTAAGTGCAAAACAATCTACTCTTCCTTCCTGCTGAATAGAACACCATAGAAATAATCTATTGCAATTATTACAGATTCTATCAGGTAGTTCAAAAAGAAATTTATGCATTTATCAGGCATAAATTTATGCATTTATATTGACAGATACAGTTATTGTCATACTGTCTGTTTTGCCTGGGACCATATTTTATGTATTTCTATGTTTAAATTTTATATTAGAAATTTCTTACACATATTGGGAAATGAGTAGATATAAGTGATCATTAAAACTTTTCTAGTCATGTTGTTATATGTTATTTAATTTGTGTTGAATGTAATCGTGTTCATTAATTCCTTATATTTGTATGATTGGGATAAGTTGCTCAAGTTCAAAATTGGATGGGGAAGAATGGTCAGCATTTGTTCATAACAAAAGTCTGATGAGGAAATTAAAAACCAAATTAGTGTTAAGCATTGGCGGCAGGTGTTTTGACCCATCAGGTTAAACCTGCACTAGGAATGCCCCGCATGTGTCCCAGCTTCTCTGCTTCTAATCTGGCTTCTTTCTTTTTTTTTTTAAGATTTATTTATTTTTATTACAAAGTCAGATATACAGAGAGGAGGAGAGACAGAGAGGAAGATCTTCTGTCTGATGATTCACTCCCCAAGCAGCCACAACAGCCGGTACTGCGCCGATCCAAACCCGGGAACCAGGAACTTCTTCTGGGTCTCCCACACGGGTGCAGGGTCCCAATGCATTGGGCCATCCTCGACTGCTTTCCCAGGCCACAAGCAGGGAGCTGGATGGGAAGTGGAGCTGCTGGGATTAGAACTGGCACCCCTATGGGATCCCGGCACGTTCAAGGTGAGGACTTTAGCCGCTAGGCCATGGCGCTGGGCCCAAATCTGGCTTCTTTCAAATGCTCTTGAGAAGGCAGCAGGTGATAGAGCACACGCTAGGGCTCCAGAAACCCATGTGGGGGACCCAATGATGTGCCAACCACCTGACTTTGTGTTGGCTCAGCTCCAATTGTTGTGGGATGAATCCGCAGATGGAGGATGTTCCCTGTTCTTCCTCCTGCTATGTTTTTCTACCCCTGTCTCTGTCACCCTCCTTTTGAATAATTGCATCTTTCGAAAATATTTCTTTATTTTTATTTGAAAAACAGATTTACAGAGAGAAGGAGAAATAGAGGTCTTCCATCTATTGATTCACTCCCCAAAGGCTACAACAGCCAAGGCTGAGCTGATCCGAGGCTAGGAACAAGAAATCTTCTGAATCTCCCATGTGGATGAAGGGTCCGAAGGATGTGAGCCATTCTCTGCTGCTTTCCCAGGTCATAAGCAGAAAGCTGGATGAGAAGTGGAGCAGCCAGGACACAAACTGGCAACCATATGGGATACTGATGCCACGGGGTAGCAGTTTAGCCTATTGAGCCATGTTGCCAGACCTGAATAAATAAATCTGAAAAAAATAAGAATCCTTGGAGTCAATATCAACAGTCTAAGGATTAAATATTTTATATTTATAACAAGTCAGTTTGGTTACCGGATTTAGAGAAAGGCAATCTTGTGCATTTCAGTTAGCTATCCAAATAATTTTATTAGTTAATTCATGTTGGTTAATGTTTTATTCCTGCATTTTTTTTCATTTTTTCCCATTCATTTATTGATTGCCTATAATATCCTGAGTGTTATGTTCCATCTGGGGTTTCAGGCATAAGAAATAACAGTACAATCCATAATAACAAAGACATGGCAATAACCCAGTTGCCCATCAACAGGTGATTGCCTGAAGGAACTGTTGTACATCTACTTCATGCAATACTGCAAAGTGATAAAAAGAAAGAAATCCTACCATTTGCAACAAAATGGCCCCAACTGGAAATCATTCTGCTCAGCGAATTAAGCCAGTCCAAAAATGACAAAGGCCAATATTTTCTGTCTGATATAAAACAGGCTTCTTGCAGAATACAAGATCAATAGACATATAGGTAACCAGCCATATATATACATATGGTATATATATATATATATAATATATATATATATATATATGATGAACTATAAAATGGAGAATAGCATACTGGAAAGTAAAGATATATCAAATATACCTTGACAGTATACTAGATTTTCTCCCATTGCCTACATCTACAATTCCATGATCTACTTAGATAGCAGAATATTTAACTTGTAACTGTTACTAAAGAATTACACTGCTGTGATTATGCAGAGAAAAATGGCGAGAGCTGGAAAGGTGAGGGGAGGAAGGGAAGCAGGAGGAAGGAATCTGTATACTTACAAAATTATCATGAAAGAAATAATAATGATACTAATACAAAAGCCCATGACTTCCCATTTAAGAGCGACAGGAATGTACAAGAGGAATTGATGTGCTCGGTAGAGAAAGGTGACTAATTTGATATGGGACTTCGCATGCACTTTGTAGTGCATATTCAGAGTCTCATAAATTATTGCATAATTTGTAGAAAGATGAAAGGGAATAAGAACATCCTTAAAGATGATAAAATAATCCAATAGAGAGATGTTGGCAATGATTGGTGAGGGCAGAGAGAAACTGACAGTCATGTTAAGTCAAACATGACTTTTAAAGGAGCGACTAAACAGTGATGGGTTCTTATTAAAAGCAGAGATTAGCCAAAGAGTAAAGCAGGCAACTTCAAAGGAATATGAAAAATGGGGGGAAAAGTGTTTAGATCCTTAAAGCAGGAGGACAAATGGTAGAAATTTTATGCAGCTGAAACCTTCCCATCTAAGTAGTTCTGATCTTCCATTGATTCCAGGGCTGCAAGCTCACAGGTTCCCAAACCTACGGAAGCAATGAATGGCTCTCTCTCTCTCTCTCTCTCTCTCCACACACACACACACACACACACACACACACATACACACACACACGTCTCACCTCTTAGACTTTTAGACTGTTCTGTATTTTCTGTTTTGGGCGGCTGAGTTTAAATTCCACAAAGGTAAGTGTTTGGCAGTTATGACAGGTTAAGGTAGCTACCATGCCTCTCAGAGTCTCTTGTTTAATATCCAGCTCCAGGTCCTGGGTTCTCAGGATGTGCACTCCAAAACACGATATGGAAGGGTCAGGTCACTGAGCCCATGTCACTCACGTTGAAGAATGTGGATTATGTTTTCAATTGCTGACTTTGACCTCAGCTTAGCACAGCCGATGCGGGCATTTAGCAAGTGACTTGATGCTTGTGTCTATCTCTTTCAAATAAAGACATTTGTGGGGATGGAGACTTTCTATTTTTATTAGAAAGTCAGATATAAAGAGTGGAGGAGAGACAGAGAGGAAGATCTTCCATCCGCTGATTGACTCCCCAAGTGGCTGCAACAACTGGGGCTGCACTGATCCGAAACCAGGAGTCCGGAGCCTCTTCCACATCTCCCATGCAGGTACAGGGTCCCAAAGTTTGGGCCATTCTTGACTGTTTTCCTAGACCACAAGCATGGAGTGGGATGGGAAGCAGGATGGGATCATAACTGGCGCCCATATGGGATTCCCAGCATGTGTAAGGCTAGGACTTTAGCAGCCAGGCCACGGCGCCAGGCCCAGGGAATGGAGACTTTCTATAAACAGTTGAATCCAAGAGACTAGAAATTATAAATCTATTATGTTTACCATGGATATTTGTGCAGCTCATTGCCTCTACTTCATATTGGAAGATGGGAAATTAATATCTGGTGAAAGGAGTGGGTTTTGTGGCACAGGAGATTATGCCATTGCTTGAGGAATCCAGTATTGCAGATCCAGTTACCCTGCTTCCAGCTCAGCTTCCTGATAATGCAACCTGGGAGGCAGCAGGTGATGGCCCAAGTATTTGTGTCCCTGACTATGGCAGACATTAGTGGAATGAACTAGTGAGTGGAAGACATAAGCAAATACATACACATATATGTTGATCTCTCTTTCTATTGCCCTGACTTTCAAATCAATAAAAATAAGTAAATTTGTAAATGATTGCACTCAAAATAATCTGATTCAACTTCTTTGGGTTCTTTTCTTATTGCTGTAAGCTGCTACCAGATCAACAGATGCTCCTTATTGGAAAATGCAATAAAGAAAAAAACAATGTAATGGAGAAGAGAGAAAATAAATGAAAATCAGGTTTCTCGTTGTGAGGATAAATTCAGTAACTGTATTGCAAATCAGATCTTGTTATTTAACTTCAGGATCCCAGAAGAAGCTACAAAAGTAAGGCAAGCTATTATGTCAGGGCCCCAGTGACTGTTGCTAAATGTTAGGACATAAGTCCAACACTGACATCTCCCCATGAGCTTTTTAAAAAGATTTATTTTATGTGAATTTTTTTCTGGGGGGGGGGGAGGCAGGCATACAGAGATACAGAGCTACAGAGAGAAAGATGAAGGATATATAGAGAGAAAGATCTTCTGTTCACCGTTTCACTCCCCAGGTGTCTGCAAAGGCTGGAACTAAGCTGATCCAAAGCCAGGAGCCTGGGGCCAGAAGATTCTTCTGGGTCTCACACATGGGTGCAGGGTCCCAAGACTTTGAGCCATCTTTGACTGCTTTGCCAGGCCACAAGCAGAGAACTGGATGGGAAGTGGAGCAGCTGGGGCAACAACAGGTGCCCATAAGGGATCCCAGGGGATTCAAGGCAAGAATTTAGCTACTGGACTATCATGCTGGGCTCCTTCACAGGAAATTTTTTTCTGGCATTTCCCTGGGTCCCATTTTTGTGTTTTCCCTATCAGTTGGACTTAGCATGGAGATACTGATTTTATAGCGATGCAGGCATAGTCTGCCTCGGATTTTCTAAACTTTTTCAATTGTTACAAATTGAGCATCTTCTTTCATATCTAATAGAATAATTCAAATAGTACTTGGAAGGTGGAATTAACACTACTTTATTTGATGCCAACATGTTTAAAATGCATGACTAGTGTTTTCATAATATACATTTTCACAGTTTTAAAGATCTCTTCTATACATGGATTTCAATGATTTTAAAGATTTTTGCTTTATTGGAAAGGCAGGTTTTCAGAAAGAAGAGGCGGAGAAAAAGATGTTCCATCCATTGCTTCAGTGCTCAAATGGCCACAACAGCCAGAGGTGAGCCGACCCAGTAGCAGCAATCAGAAACTTCTTTGGGGTCTCCCATGTTGGTTAAGGGCCCAGAGGCTTTTGGCTTTCTTCTGGTTTCATAGGCCATAAACAAGGAGTTGGATTGGAAGTGTAGCAGCGAGGTTATGTATCCTCAGCCATTTATGATACTGGTGCTTGCAGGCAGAGGATTGGTTAGTTGAGTCATTATGCTGGCCCTGGGTTTCAACATTTTTAAGGATTTATTTTATTTGAAATACAGAGTTACAGAGAAGAAGTAGAGAAAGACAGACAGATCTTTCATCTTTTGATTCACTCCCCAAACCTTTGCAATAGCCAGGCCCAGGCTAGGCCAAAACCAGTGGTCAGGCAAAAGCTTCATCCAGGTGACCCAGATGGTTACAGGGACTGCAAGTATTAAGCCATCTTCCTCTGTTTTCCCAGTTGCATTATCAGGGAACTGGGCCAGAAGTAGAGCGGTGGCACCAAAATAAATGTCTTAAATTAGTTTCCCAGAGACTTTTGGAAACACCTCGTTTGTTGTTGAGATAGGAATTCCACATATTCTATACCTCTGCATCTAAGCTCTGATTATTACCAACCTGTGCATCCAACTTGGGTCTTGATTTCAATAACAAGGGTTGATTCAGATTGACTTAATGATAAAGGAATTGGATAAAAATATGTCAACTAGCTCATGTAATTGGTAGAAGTTGACCCAAAAATGGGGAAAAGTCATCAAGCAGAAAAAAAAATCACAATATAGCAATCATCTTTCTAGGGCAGGGCAGTGACTTTGCTTCAACTGTGGCAACATTGTGTGTATTATTGTGTATCCCTAGAATCACCCCTCTCATATCCCTGAATATCAGACACCCTAACAGGGATGACTGGATGATTTCCAAAGGCCCATACCCTTTTGTGTCACTACCTAGAGGCTAATTTCTGGGCAAGAGTAGCCAGTCCACATGGAACAAGAGACATTTGACACCTGCATGCTCGCTGTAGTCGAACCCAGAAGCGCAATTCTTTAATCATAACAAACTTCACAATGATATCAAACTGTCTGCAACTTCCGAGCTGTAAGGAGTCTGCGAAGTTCTGACTCTGAGATATAGCTTTTAAAAATGGGAAGTGCTCCTTGAGTATTTTCTGTTCAAACCTGTATTTGTCATTTCAACAATGGTACAGACACATGAAGACAAGAAGCTGGGAAATATTAAAACCATTTGTAGGTTTTTCTTTTTTCTTCTTACACATCTTTTTGTTAACTGATTATTTATTACAACCCTTAACTTAAATATTATTTGTTTCCACTCACTCGTGATGCTCCTGGTGTCTGTCCTTTGTCATTTCTAAGGAGCATTCATACACTTTGAAGCAGTGATATCGTGGCTCCAGATATGGGCTCCAGTTCTGACCATTGTGTTCAGCTAGCATGTCTGCGACTCAATTGCTTGTGTAATATTGCGCTTGTAGACTAACCTCATTTTAATGTCATATGTAAAGCAAGGTTAATAATAACTGCCACATAGGACTACTGAAGGGAATTTTTTTCAGGGGGAGGGCTGAAGGTTTAAAGCATTTTTTGTGCTTACCAACAGGAGGCATTCACAGAGCTGACGCTAACACTGACACGTCATTGAGGAAGATGGTGCTGATGAGGTAGTAACCATAGCAAATGTTGCTAACTAGGGCTCTCTGGTTTATGCAATAAATGATTTTTCAAAACAGAAATATGCTTAGAATTGCTTGAGGAAGCCCCACTTTTAATGAAAAAATCCAAGCCCTTGTGTAAGGAATTAAAACTTCTACCTTTCTACCCATATTACAGTATAAAAAAGAGAGGCAAACGAACTCCCCTTTATTTCTGAGATTTTTCCTTTGAGCTTTCGCACCTGCTGATTCTGCTCCTGTAACATGTTCCTTCACTGCCTGGGAACTCCTACACTTCATGTCAGATCCAAGCACACGGCAACTTCCTTTGCGTTTTTCTCTTTACCACCACCCTTGGTGCGTTTCTCACATTCTGTATTATGAAAAGCTATATGCAGACTTCAGAAACATTTTGCACCAAAACAAACTTCGTACTTTTTGAAACTTCTCTCTTAATTCCACTTTCTAAGAACTTTTTCAAGTATTCAGGTAGCACCAACTTCTGTACATGCTGATGCGCCCTAGACTTGGATGTCCCTGCTAATCACCTCCATCCCTGTCACCCAGGGGCAGCGCATAGTAGGCACTCAGAAAATCGTTATTGAACCGCTGTGGTCACGAGCACAAATACAGACTGTGTGATAGCTCAGAAGCCCAGAGAGGCCTGGTAACTTGTCGCACACGGGGTCATATGTCTCACTGGCTGCATTCTGCAGTGGCATTGACAGATGCAGTGTTTGAGGGCTGTGATTCCTGCAGTTCTTTTTAATTATTTCCAGTTTGTACTTGGCACAAGGCATGCTGCTAGAATCATTAACATAATCCCAGAAAGAAGCAGTCTTTTTTTCTTTCAAAGGAATTTTCATTCCAGTAAAAAAACCCTAGATAAGCGAGTGTCATAGTAATGGACCTCTAGAGACAAATGTGTAATCACCATTAAGAGCGAGTGCCAAAGGAGCGTGTGTCCTAGGGAAGTGTTCTGAAACAGCAATGACTGTCTGCAGAAACACAGATGCCATCTGCAAAGCTCCACATTCTTTGAAGGTATGAGCTAGGGCACGTTGCCTCCAGATCCAAGAAAATCAGAGAAACTTTACACTCCTGCATCCTCACCCCAAAAAAGGTATAACGACTTGCAAAACCTTGTCTAGATCACTGTCTATGTACAAGAAAGCAAAGAAAGACATACATATATTCTCATAGATGAACTACATACTGAAAACTAGCATACTAGGGGTTGAAGATACATTGCAGTATGCATCTCGATCCCAGATAAAGAGAACTCCCATTGTAACTGCTGAATAGACCCTAACAATTTGATACTAGGTTTTTACCATTGTCTGCCTGTACAATACCATGATACACTTCAGTAGCAGAAGTTTAACCATTACTAAAGGACTATCCTACTGTAATAATATGGGGGAAGTGGTGAGGGAGAAAGAGGAGAAGGGTAGAAGAATCCTTATACCTATAAAATCACATCAGGAAAAACAAGAACTATAGCAATGATAATAAAACACACTTTTCCAGGGCTCAAACTGAAAGTTCTGGTTGAAATTAAGAAAAGAAAGACAACATTTAATCATTGAGATAGAATTATGTTATAAA
Organism: Ochotona princeps; assembly: GCF_030435755.1. Lineage (NCBI taxonomy): Eukaryota > Metazoa > Chordata > Mammalia > Lagomorpha > Ochotonidae > Ochotona > Ochotona princeps. The sequence goes on along the minus strand of NC_080835.1, from coordinate 107,440,187 downwards.
TTTACACAAACTCGGGCCTGGCACAGTAGCCTAGTGCTAGCTTAAGGCCTTGCTTTGCATGCACCGTGATCCCTGCTGCTTCACTTCCTTCCAGCTCCCCTGCCTGTGGCCTGGGAATGCAGTAGGGGACATTCCAAAGCCTTGGGACCCTGCACCCCTGTGGGGAGACCTGGAAGAAGCTCCTGGCTCCTGGATTTAGATCAGCTCAGCTCTGGCCATTGTGGCTGCTTGGAGATTAAACCAGAAGGGGGAAGATCTTTTTCTCTGTCCCTTTTTCTCTTTGTAAATCTTCCTTTCCAATAAAAAGTGATAAATCAATAAAATTATTTATACAAATTCTCTTTCCATTTGTTAAACATGCAACACTCCAAAAAATTCCCTGGACTGTTTGGTTCTGGAGACCAGAGTTAGGAAAATACCACTGTAAATTGCTCCCACCCCATTCATTGTACCCTGGTTCAGAAGTGCAGGATACCGTGAGTCCTGTAAAGACATTTTTTTTAACAGGATGAATTCCTTCCAATATTTTTGAAAGTCAGATTTACAGAGAAAGGGAAGACAGAAAGATTCCTTCTGCTGGTTCATTCCCCAAGTGATCACAAATGACAGAGCGGAGCGATCCGAAGCCAGGAGCCAGGTGCTTCTTCTAAGTCTACCACACTGTTTTGAGGGTTCCAAGGCTTTGCACCATTCTCGACTGCTTTCCAAGGCCACAAGCAGCTAGCTGGATGGGAAGTGGAGCAGCTAGCATGTGAACCGACGTTCATATGGGATCCCAGTGCATGCAAGTCGTGGGCTTTAGCCACTAAGCTACTGCTGCGGCCCAAGTTTTATGAGGTTTTGAATCATTATCTGAGAAGCAAATGAATGTGTAACAGCAAAGCATTGCTCTTTCGTCTCACCCATGTGCAGCTAGCACTGACTCTCAATGGTCAAACAAACAGCAGTTTCTCCATCACCATTTCCAACTGTCATGTTATGAATGCCTGCATCCCCTCAACTTCCTGCAATGCCAGTAGCCCTTATGGACAAGCTTGTTGGAGAGTGTTCTTTGTTATTACTCTGCATCTAAATGTCTCCTATACATCCAATTGGTCAATAATAAGTAAGAGCATTCCTATACTTCAAATTTCCCCCCTTGATTTTTGAAAGTCTCCCTTGAAATGACTGGGTGGAGGGAATTCTACCTGAGACTTTGCAGGAGATACTCCCTGCTCTGGGTCATGAGTCCACCCCCAGAGGAAGGAAGTGTCCCCAGAACTCCTGCCTGCTTCCAGGGCTGGACAAGAGGCTCCCTCCCTCTCTGTCCATTTGCTCCTATCTCCCACGCTGAGTCTCAGTGCATTCGGCTGATTCCTAAGATCACAAACTACCTGCACAGGATTTCTGTCATCAGTTCGTTCTCTGCATTCTTCATGCACTTGTGAAGAGCACTTGTACTTCTTATGTCCCCTGCACTGGTAGGCAGTTGATTACTGCTTTAAGATGTCTCCACCCTATCACTTCTTAAGTAGATCAGATGGGCCCTAGGATGCTTGAGGTAGAAGACAAGGAAATCCTCACCCTGAGGGTAGTGTATTCCAATTCTTCTTTTTTTACTTCTGAAGATTTTTTTAATTGGCAAGTCAGATATACAGAGTAAGAGAGACAGAGGGAAAAATCTTACGTCCCCTGATTCACTCCCCAAGTGGCCACAACACCCAGAGCTGAAGAGATCCGAAGCCAGGATCCAGGAGCTTCTTCCTGTTCTCCCACACAGGTGCAGGGTCCCAAGACTCTGGGCCATCCTCCACTGCTTTTCCAGGCCACAGGCAGGGAGTTGAATGGGAAGCAGGGCCACTAGAGTTGAAACCATCACCTATATGAGATCCCAGTGCATGCAAGATGAAGATTTTAGCCACTAGGCTACAGCGCCAGTCCCTACACTCCAACTCTTCTATCCAGGTGGGGCAGCTGGGAGGCCTTTGCTTTCCCTGGCGCTGGGAGCTGCTCTGAATGTGTTTATTCCTGGGAGCAAGGACTGGAGAAGGAGAGGCTCCTTGCAGTCACAGTGTTGCCTTTCAAGAATGCAAACAGAGTACTTTCGATTGCAAGTGAACTTGAGGAAGAACTAGAGGCACAAATGTTCCAGCAAACAGAATACTCCTTTCTGGGTAGTTGACCATGTCATGTTAGCCACGTGTTATTGACGTTCTGTGTCACTCAACCTCTGCTATAGTATCATTGGGTTACACCGGCAGATCAGAAGGCAGCATTTCTTATAAAAGTGTGTTGGTCTTGTGTTGGAAGCACACCTTTTTCTTTTTCTTCTTCTTCTCCTCCTCCTCCTCCTCTTCCTCCTCCTCCTCCTCCTCCTTCTTCTTCTATCTGTTGGTGCCACCTAACCTCACACACTGCCTCACCACAGCACATCCCTTCGCTAAGGCTGTTTATTTTTCCTGGCAGCCTTATGATGGTGCCTGATTGGTTCTTCTGCCACATCCTCTAAATTAAGTGTTGCATCTATGTTCAGAGTTGTTGAAATAGAAGAAGTTACCAAAAATGAAAAATAGCAAAACACTCATCCAGCTTAAGGTTTGGATATGTTACATGCCTAAATGTCAAATTCTCTGTCGTGGGCTTTCTTTTCTGTTGCTATCCCCCCCAGAATGGGTGATGATGTGCAGGCACACATATGTAAATATGCTTGCGTGTGTCTGCATCTAAAAACACAAACACATATGCAAATAGACATTGATGAACACATTTTTTTACTAGAGATAACAAATCTTTTCCCTTTGCTACACTGCTCTGTTCGCCATCTCACTTTTCTCTATCAAGAAAGGAATTTTTCCCCACCAGATCATCTCTCTGAATGAATCTCTGCATTTGTAATACACACAAAGATGTTTCCTAATGCCTGTTCAATAGGAGATCATCCCTAACACTAGAACTTAATGCTGTCCAATTACTCTGTCACATAGGGTTTTGTAATACCACAAATAGTTATTTTTCTTCCCCAATAGCTATATAAATTGTGGTCATAGCCCACTTTTAAACAAGCGGTGAAACATTGCCAACTTTGTTGTAGAGAATTTAAAATTCTGCATTGAGAAGAATATTTGATCATCTAATATTACATTTATATTTTATATAAAAAAATCTGGTCACAGTTACCAAAATAAATTCCAGATCTTTGGCTTGCAGTAAGGTTGGGGGTGGATTCTCCCAGAACACAGCTTTTAGGAAAGCTGGGAAAGAGCCCAGGGGGAATGGAAAGGGGCTGCAGGGCTTGGCAGCATCAATTACTTTCACTTTATTTTTGGGCTTGCGTTTTCTAATGTTGACCCTGCTTTGTGCTCAGGAAAATAGCGGGTCACGGCAGTTAAAAGCAGGTGGCTGTATGGTGCTCGATTCATCCTAATCAAAAATAACTGTACACTTGCCTACTAATCTCTTTCGCACCCTTGGTATGGGAGATTAGGGAAAGAGTAAAGGCAATGCAGTGTGTGCCTTAACGTTTATGTGCATGCTTGGAACCAATACATCCCAGGCTTGCAGAAAGCCCACTTGACTCCAGATTGACTAAAGATAGAAAGAAGGAGAGCCCAGTGGGAGCCCCTGTGACCAGAACTCAGTCACTGAGCCATTGTGACAGCTTTCCAGTCACTGGAACCTTCTAGGAGTGCTTTACTTGATTTGGGCTTGTTATGATGTCCTACCCATGAGAAGCATAAATCCTAATGAGGGCTGGATGAGGCAAATTGGGCAGCAGAGCGGGCAGAGCTAAAGGGGCCAATGGTCAGCCAACCCTGAATAAACTAGCTTCTCTCTTCTCAGAGCTCAGATCTCAGTGGAGAGTCCATGCAATGTCAGGTGTCTCATGCCCTCCTTTTCCAGATTGACTAGTGCAGGCCGCCCATGAGCCAGGACTTTCACAGCAATAGGTAGAGATATTATCTCACCATCACCCATGTGTCCACTGCACTGGGCTGTCTGGTTTCTTATTGTTGCTGCTTTTTTGTCTTGAAATGTTCTGGCATTCAAGCCATGTCTCATATTTGTTGTTATTAAAGCACAACTGGGGCAGCTTTAAGGTATGGTGATTAAGCCACTGCTTCAACACCACCATTTTATATCAGATTGCTGGTTCAAGTTCTGGTGGATCCAATTTTGATTTAGCTCCCTGCTAATGTACCTGGGAATGCAACAAGTGATAGTCTCAGTGTGTGAGTCCCTGCCACCCTCGTGAGAGACCAAGGTAGAGTTTCAGGTTCTTGGCTTCTGCCTGGTTCAGTCCCAGGTATTGTGGCCATTTGGGAAGTGAACCTGCAGACAGAAGACATCTTCTGTGTGTATGTGTGTGTGTGTGTGTGTGTGTGTGTGTGATTCTATTTTTCAGATAAACCTTTTGTTATAAATTGTCTTATTGGATTCTCATGAAGGTATTATATATACCTAGACATTCATAAGAAACCATTGCCTCCTGTAGCTTGGGGTGTCCTGGCCAACCCCGGACTCTGTCAGTAAGAACGCCATCACTGAGGCTGAATCAATGGGACTGTCTGCCAGCGTTTTTTTATTCTAGGGATACGGATGTCTACAGATGATTATATTCTGTCTTGTTGTCTCAGTGTGGAACAGGAATTCAAAGTGTGGTAGGGATAAAGTCATGTTGCAGAGAAAAATGTATTGAACAGCTTTACCACACATTCAGACGTGTGTGTAGGTAACTTCTCTCTATATGTGAGGAGCAAGTGGCTGCCTCTGTGCCCATTAAAGTTAAGGCCTCCTTCCCTTTACTGGGACGGTGGATCTCTAACTGATTATGCAGATGGGTCACAATTTGGGTGGGACTTCAAGGTAAGTGATGTTAAGATATCACTGTGTGGAGATCAGCAAGTGTTTGGTCATCAAGGCATCTGGTGTCTCATGGGGATGTGGGTGTGTCGAATTGGCAGGTACATTGGGAAGGGAGGATGGGGGTAGCATTCTAGCATATTGAGCTGCAGTAAATAGGGTGGGAGCCCCAGGCATAGTCCGTGTCAACAACTTTTTCCTGGAGCCGGTTTGATACCATGAGTAGTGGAACTTCACCTGCAACAGGGGTAAAATTCCTTATGCACAGAGGAAAGCAGCAGAAGATGACTTAAACACCTGAGCCCCGGCCACCCACATGGGAGACCTAGGTGCGGTTCCTGGTTCCTGGCTTTGGCCATATGCAGAGTTCACTAGAACATGAAAAATCTTTTTGTGCCTTTCTCCCTTTCTGTGTTACTGTGTCTTTCAAATAGATAAAATACATCTTTTAAAAAGTTGTGTCATTATCAGGGTAGCTGCCTCAGCTATCGTGTAGAATCGACACAGGCTAAGTTGCTATAGATAAAGCAATCCTGAGGCACAAAGCCCTATGAAGGCTCTGGCTCCAGTGGCTCTGCCCTGGGCCAGTGTGCATCCCTCTAGCACTTGGTGCACTTCCTCCAACCTAGCAGCTTGGGTCCTTGGATATCCCTTGAGGGAGGTCCCAGCAACCACACTCAGGGTGGATTAGGGTGGCGTATGGTGGCCACAGGTATAAGAATTCCATCCCCTTGAGCCTGTGTGCGATGGAAAGCCAGGGTACAGGTCTGTCTGTGTCTATGACTGGTTCCCTGGCCTGTCTAATCTCACTGTGCAGTTACTTAGGGCAATCGCCACTTTAAGAACATCTTCACAGCCTGTGTCTCTTATCTTCATGCTCATTGGAAAGGAAGTTGCTCAGATGGTGTGACTTTTTTTTAATTGTAGGCTTGAGCGTCCTGAAAAAACAAGATATGAAATCTGCAAGGATGTTCAGGAGCCCATGTGTGGCTTCATCATGTCCCCCTCCCCACCTTCCTATTTTTCTTGGCTGTTCTGTTCTAGTTAGTGCTGATCAAATGCACATCTCCCACATCTCCCTTTAGGGTAAGATGCCTGCTCAGTGTGCTTCGCAAAGACTGTGTATTTTCAGCAGACTGATAAAAGGCTCTAATGGCCCCAGATTAATGCATTCATTCCTAGCCAATCGAGGGAGTCTTTGCTGTCCTTGGGCGGAGGATCCTCTCTGGCGAATTTGCCCTGGGTAATGAGCCATTCAGCAGTTAGCCACTCTGCATTGTTGGGAGCTAGCGGAAGGGGGCAGCTGGACACAAATCAGGGTTAAAGAATTGGGGGAGAAGGGGTGGTAGGAAGCTCGGGTTTCTCCAGGTGCTAGGGGACAGTTGCAAGATCAAGGACATGCATGTGACTTGACACCTTCCCCTGGGCCTTGAAGAAGAAGCATGAGCTGGTGTGGGAGGGGACTCTGCTGAGGAACGTGACTACTCTCTCTCTCTCTCTGTGTAAGTGGAAGAAAGTCCTAAATGTGAGCAAGACCACATGTTCTACAGGAAATGATCTGCTATGCCAGAGGATAACTGTCAATGTTTTGAGGCTTCTTGTGTGTCTCAACTCTATGTGTTTGTGCCTGAGTGTGTCTGTGTGTGTGTGTGAGTGAGGAGGGGGTGGAGACAGAGGTGAGGAGGTACCTAGTATCCAATGGGCCAAACCCGAAGAGCCTATCAAACATGGTGCACTGCCCGCAACGGCATCCACATACAAATAATTTTCTCTCCCATAGTATCAGTTGTACCCGACTAAGGCAGCATGCCTGGCCCAGACCCTTCTTTGACAGGTGAAGGCAGGGACAGTGATCCTCTCAGGGCTACATATGGTTTAGAGAAGGTTGAAGAGGAGACAAAAGCCTGCATCTCTTCTAGGTCAAGGCCAGGCCCTTTAGAACTGTCAGCCTTACTTTCAGATTCTGCAAGGAAAAGTATTTTCAGAAAAGAACTTGTTCATTCTCCTCCTGGACTGCAGACCACCTGTGCAACCCATACCTTCTGCGAGGAAATTTCCACTCTGCTTAATGAACTCATGCCAGTCCTTCACCACTTTGGGCTAGGCAGATGTCTTCTGGGGGCTAACTTATTATCTTTATTATGCATTTTAGAAATGGATGGTACTGCTGATCAAAACAGGAATTGCCAGAGGAGCCTGCACCAGGAATTAGGCAATGCTGTGTGCGCAATGTTGTTTCAAACAGTTCCCCATGAGAGTGCAATGGAGACCCTCACACATACGCAAAACTGTATTTCACAATTATTAAATATTGATTCATCTCAGCAGGGGCCTGGGCCTGATTTTCGATGAAGGCAAGTGCATTAACTTGTGCTAATCTAGTCTAGACTCATAGAGGTGCCCCCTTGGCCGTCTCCACTGACCCTGATTCTCTGATTGACAGTGCAGATGGATGCTGGCTCCTTTGCCAACTGCTTTGACTCTGGAAACAAGTGTGTATTTGGTTTATATTTGGACGTGTGGGTATGTGGAATGTGAGCACTAGAGCTTAATAGGAAAGAAAGGAGGCCTACCTGATGAGGAATCACAATTACAGCGAATTAGATTAGCATCAGTGTCTGGAGTAATCGTAAACATTTTCCGTTGCTGATGTTCGATAGCACTGGGAAGGGGAGGGGGGAAGACACAAAGAAAGAGAAGCTGAGAGATAAGAACAGATATGCAAGTCCATAGTTGGTGCTTAATGGAACGCATATTTATTTCTCAATGTGTCTTTTTAAGCCCCCTAGATAGATCACAGAAAATACAGCCAGCCAGAAAAGAAATAGTCCACACGTAATTTAAAGGACAGCTTTTTAACCAATACTTCAGTGTGGAGACACTGTTCTATGTTCCTTGAAGATGCCTGGCACAGGGCAGGAGAATTAGAGTTGTTGATTTATCTTCAGGAGCACAGACCTATTTCTGATTTATTGCCCAGGGACAAGTTTTTTTTGTTTCACTTTTCTGTACTGCTCAACACGGCCTTCTATGCAGAAGCAAAGCAGCCTACAGGCACTGACTCTTTGATGTCCTAGTGCCTGAGAGAAGTTGAACTGGAACTCCCGGGAATCACATAGACACTTTCTGTAACTTCACTACACACAGCGTACCCTACCCTGCCTTCGGCTTACAACAGATAGATATGAACACACACACAGAGACACGTGTGTGTGACAGTGACACCTTAATCATTGTAGTGCCGGTAGTTAAGTACCCTGGAGCTGTAATGCATGAGATAATGTGTATAATTCAGGGCCATCATTGTGGTGCTCCTACTTTGTACAAGTAGTAACACTGCATGTTGTGGCTTTGCCTGGTTGGGAAAGTGGCAAGGTGATTGTAGAACTATAAATCTAGGTCCTGCTTTCTCAAGCCCATAATCTAGTGAAGGCGATGTTAATAGTTACCAAGGCAGAGTAATAGTATAATGCAAAGGTTTATGGAACATACAAGTGCAAGATGAATTTATTTTGACACAAAAAATTGGAAAATCCTACATACAGTGGGTCTTTAAGAACCTCATGAAAAATGTGTATTGTGGAAAAAACCTATGGATGATGTTCAATTTTTATAGCAAAATAAACCCCAGATTCCATCTCTCCCTGAACTTATTTTCAGTATCTTTCAGTGAAATGCTGCCTGAGAATGCTTTGAACAAAGGACTATAGGAGGACAAAGAACGTTTCATAAATAAATTATGGCCAGGGTCTTCTGTGTATTTAACAAACGATATCAAATTTTACTGTGATCTGTGTACACTTTAGAGCTCTACTGGGGACAATAGGAGGTTTGATTCTTCTGGAGCTTACATTCCAAGGAGAAGAAGAAGAAAACAGATGTCAAGCAAGTGAGATTTTTGGAAGTGACATTTGCCATGCAAATAATTCTAGCAAGGCAATGGAGCAGGATGACAACTATTTCAAGAAGCAGGTTCAGGAACGACATCAAGTAGATGACATCAATGATGAGGAAACAGAGGGTGTACAGAATGACAAGAGGAGCAGAGGTTGGCAATTAGAGAACTGAGCCAACTGCATGCAAAGCAGTCCACAGTGAAGTCCAAGTCTTCATTCAGGACCAGCTGTGTAGCATCTTACAGACATAGGTGCGGAATTGTTATTTCATTCCATGTTAACAATGCAAGGGATGATATGATCTGATTAATGGCTTTTGTTTGATTTTTTGCTGAATTATTCTAACTGTGGTATAGAGAATAGAATGTGCACACACACACAAGAGAAACAGGAGGACAAGAAAAGAGTTAACATTAGAATAGAGCAGGGAGTAAGATAGAAGAAAATGTTGTTAACCAGGAAGATATGAATCTCTCCTTGGGGTGAGGTTTGCTTTTGAGATAAATCCCTGTAATAATTGAATGTGGAAAGTGAGGAAAAGAGAGAAGTCAAGGATGATTCATGATTCTTTGAACAATTAGGTAGGTGATAGTGCGATTAACTAGCATGGGATATTGAGGGAGAAGACATTTTTAGTGTAAAGAGAAAGTTAATTGAGGACTCCATTTGTGACAGTGTAAGTATATTTGCGCATTGAACAATTAAATGATGATGAGTGTCCAAATCACCATTCTTTACTTGAGCACACATGTTCTCAGTATTGTTCTGAGATTTCTATGCATTAGAACTCAGTTCATCTCCGGCCAAGTCCTATAGGAAAGGTCAGTATGATATCTTTCTTCACCGTAGAAGAAAACTGAGGTTCATGTCCCCACAGCTACAATAGTGAATCAATCCTATAGTCAGTGGCTGACAGTGGAGGGGAGTGGTTGAGGTGAAGACATGACTTTGAAAAACAGCAGTGTCTGATGGAATTTTAAATTATGGCTGTAATGGCAGGCACCTATTGTTGGAGAACAGAACCAGGGGTCTAGAAACACACGGAGGAATAGCCAGTGAAATGGCAAGGCAGTGTGGTGTCACCAAGAAACCAAGGGCAGACCGATTTAATGATGCGGAAAGGTTAGACGGGAAGGGGTTGGCTGTAAGATTTCATAATATATATATCACCTTCAGTTACGTCCCATGCATTTCATGATTGTGCATGTTTTCCCATGTTTATCTTTTAAAATTTTGTAAGTACTACATGAGTTACCTAAATCACTCACTGTTCCTGTCACTTAAGGAGTGATTATTATATGAACTTTCTAGATGAGCATACTAAGAATTTAAATAACTGACTCAAAAATACTTGACTTTGTTAATGAATGTTATACTACTCATTGAATTGTGCATTTGTGTATTTTGCACAGTATGTCTGCAAAGAAAATAAAATGTGCACGAGTGTGTGCTCGCACACACACACACACACACACACACACACAGCTAGAAAACAATGTATTCAAGTCACTTAACTTCAAAGCCTGAGATCTTGGCCACCATGATATTGTGGAGATTTGTTGGTGGCCTTTTGGGAATATGAATTCGGTAAAATAGACAGAAATGTGTGACTTTTTTTCAAGAACAATTAGAAGGGAAAACTAGAAAATTGAGTGGAAGTAGAGGTCTTAAATGTACGGCTTTGAACTTTATGGTTTGGTTGAAGAGAACCAGCAAACTTTAGAGTTTTGAATTCCTTCACTCATTCACAGTGGTCTTCAACTAATATTTATTAAGAGTTTAGTGGACCAAATGTATTTTTCTGTGATGAAACGATGAGCTACCTTTCAGACAAAAACAGCCAAGATGTACGAGTCTTGTGAGGCAGAAAAAGCATCCTACGCTAAGGCATGGGGCCAGGGAGATGGCAGGGGATATTGTGCTACAACATTCCTGCTTACAGGTGGCTAGGGGATTAGTGCTAGATGATAGCAGGCCTGGAGGGACAAAGTGTGGTTTTCAAACCTTTGTTCTGTCGACACCTGTAAGTAACTAGACATGTAAGATCATAATGCATCAGTCAACGGATGCAAGACAGGAGGTAAGGCTGCTTGCAGAGGTTTTTGGCGAGCAGAGAGCGCAGTTGGGGAAATTCACCTAATTAATGACAAGAAGGTTTCTTTCAGAGTTAAAGACACTGAGGAGCCTAGGTGTGCATTTTTGTCAGGCGTGTGGCTCAACATCTGCTTCTCCCTGCTTTTCTATAATTGCACAGATTTTGAATTGAGCGTTCAGGCTCTTTGATCTGCACAAGTACATGGGTGTTTGCAGACATTTAGCAAGTATTGCTAGTAAGGGCGGATGCTGGCATGAAACCCAGACACTTGCATTACCCAGAGTGGGCAGCCAGGTGGCCTCTGCCCCTTTGTACCTAGAGAGGAGAAATCCCTTCCTTGAGTGTTGCCAGGGACCAGATGGCCTTGTGTCAAGATTCATTGACATCCTGATGGGACCACTTTGGCCTGCTGTGAGCTTATGAGGGAGAAAGAAGAGTTATTGTCAAATTCCCAACTTGCCCTTTTCGATATAAAGTTCACTAGTAATTTTTTTTTAAAACTTCACTTGCTAATGCATTTTGTTCTCCAGAGTGTGAGAGGCCCAACTTCCTGCGTAGCCTTTAATTAGTTTCTGGATGATGACATCTCCACTGAGAAGCAACTGGTTGCGTCCGTGCAGTCTCAGGGGGAGATAAAAGAATCTAATAAAGACATTCGGTATTTCTAGGTGATGTGTTTGACAAGCTTTGTATTAACAAGAAGTCATGTTGAAACTCTTTTCTCTCACCAACTGCACTTTCTTGTTCATTGCAGCACTGTGACATTTCACAAGGGATCAACCCCAGCAGCAGCTCTCACTGAGAGCTTGGAGCTTAAACCAGCCAGGTTTGCATCCTTCCCCTCCTGTGGAAAGGAAAGGAGCTTGCCTTTGATCTGTTCTCCCACCATAACCTTTATGAGGGATTAAGTGGCAATAAAATCTTGGTGTACAAACTCAATTTCAAACCCACTGCCTGCTTGCCTTGCACGGTAGTGGAACCAGCTTGAGAGCTTCAGAGTTCAAGGTCAGATATTAGATGCCTCTATCACAGGCCCAAGTTTTCCTCAAGACCATGGCCACTGGGAGCAATGGGCTTCATCCAAGGTTTGATTCCATCATAATCAGCATCTGTGCTTCAATGTGGAAAAGCAGCAGAAATTCCCTCCACAGCACACTGCTCTTTCTCTGAGCTCAGGGCTGTAGGTACTTGAGGGGAAAGAGGAAAGCCTGTGAAATAATGTATACCAAACTGCAGTGAGCAGTGTGGGGTGCTGCAAATTCCACCACACCCTTCCTCCTGCAGTCAGCATAATTCCCTGCTGTGTGGAGTTTTATGGCTTGTGGTTGAGTGCATAACTACCAGCGCTTAAAAAGCAATTAGGAGTGAAAATGTCTATGATGTCATCCAGGCAGCTGAGAATCAAGTGAGACTGGTGATGTTGGCAGCCAGCAGATGGATCACGAGGAGACCTAGGATTCTTACTGTGATCAGAGTGAGCACTACCCATGGTGAGGGACTCCATTTCTACCTGATTGGCTGCCATGTGGCCAGATGGACTGTCTGGGAGTGGTGTGGTGGTTATCTGCACTTCTCTCAGGACCAGGGCTAGAAATTGTGCAGAGGAGAATCATAACCAGAGATTCTGGAGACCAATCTACATACATGTTGACCTGCAATATACCAAGATGCAGAAGCGGAAGAATAATTTTCATCTAATTGTAGAGTGACAGCAAGACTGTTCTTTTCCCTACCAGCTCAGTTTCTGAATAGAAAGAAAAATATTCTCGGGGGAAGATCTGGTTACTCTCTTCCTAAGTCTGGAAAAAGATGATCCCTATTGAAAATGTCGCAGCACCACAGCATTTTTCAGTTCCTTGAATGGAAATGTGTCTGACATGTTCCTCCCACTGAGGCTGCAGCAGCCAGGGGTAGACTTGCAGGAATCTCTAATCCTGAGCGTGCCTTGTACCATTCCTGTGATGACCTTTTCAAGCCCTGTGACGTCCCCCTAGTAGAGCAGTCATCGACAAGGTCTGGGGTCTGATAAATGTGGCAGTCCCCACTGCACAGACTTCCTTAACTGGCCAACTGGGATTCACAGGCATCAGCTACAGTCTTGCTTTGGGAACAGAGAGTCATAGCAGGATATCAGATGCCGAGGCAGCAAGAGCAATAACTTAAAGAGGCCTGGCAGTCAGGTCTCCAAGGATCTGGCCAGGCTAGGGTTGTTGGGACGCACAGCAATAGATAACTCCTGGTGAGGAGATAATGAAAAGCAGAGCACTCACAAGTGTCTTCACTGGATGTGACAAAGCCAGGCTGGGTCAAAGGTGTGGCTCATGTTGCTGGGCAGGGTATAGAAATCCTGCTCAACAATTCAGAGCTGGTTTTTCAGGAAACAGTTATGCTGTTTACAACTCATTGATTGAACTCTTCATCATCTGAATCACAATAGCATTCATTTTTGGAGTGATTAACAGCTACTGAGTGCTCTCAATCTTAACTACATATTTCATTTGATCTCAAAAGCCTTGCAGAAAGAGCTTGGGTCCCAGATTGGCTGCTTTCTGGCTTGATGGCTTTGGGAATATCATGAGTTTTCTGAATGAAGTGGGAAAATATATATGATGCTTTTAAGGTGTTCAGCCAATATTAGTTCAATTCCATGTGGAATAATAATTATAAGGTAATATTTTACTGCTTCCCCCCATGATATATCAGGTTCATTGAGTTTCTTTTGGGTATGGCATCGTCTTTACTTTTGAGGATTTCTGGTATGTGTAAATTCTGGCCGTCAGTTTTTATTCTGCATGCCTGTAGGGAGCATGCAAGATGCCTGGCCTGCCAGCAGTGTGGTCTCTGGGTGGTTGTTGAACACATCAGGAATTGCTAAAGGATTCACATGATCCCAGCCAGTGTTGGGCACAGCATGATGCTTTGCATAGATGCGGTACTTCCTCCCTTCCATTCCTGTGCAGCTCTACTCTGGCTAGGAACTGGTGCCCCAAACTTTGACCCCACTTACGGGGCAGCGTTAGAGAACCACGAAGCACAGCTAAGCCTATGCCATTGTGCTTGAAGCTGGAGAAAAGCCACACCTGTCAGAATGGCAAGTGCAGATCGTGACTGGCAATACCTCCCTTACGTTCCCACACTAAACGATTGATGAAGAGATACTTCTTGGCAATTTCTTAGTTGGTGCCCAATATAATGGAGCACTTATGGTTACAGGTAGGTTGCTGTGAAATTCAATTTACACTAATATGCCCAGAAGCAGGGAAGCATGTTGTGATGAATGAACGGTGTTTGCTTTCTTCCTCTGTGTCTCCATTAGGAATGACTAAACTAGGTCAAGGAGGCGAGCTCATAAAAACTTCTTTCCACATTTCAGTTGATCCTGAAAGGAACAAATTCTAAACTTCAGAACCAGTGGTTTATAACTAATCTAGAATAAATCACTAGCTTTTCTCCCAGGGCTGCATGATTTGTCCAGCAAACATGAGTGGTTTTAATGTGTGAGAGAGACAGAATGAGATGTTACAAATGACAAAAGGGCTCTGCTGAAAGGAGGAACAGCCGCCGAGGATGTATCATTAGGAGCTTGCTGAATTTCTGCCTCTCATTTGTGATTTTGAATATCTATAATCTGACCTTGTTCTTCAAAATGAAGGCAGCTAGCACATTGCTGGCAAGAGTATGAGGTCCTGTTGCTTGTACCTGCCTATGTCCTCTGCCTGGGAGATGCTATGCCTCCCGGAACAATCAGCCCATCTGACACACTGGACACATGTGCTTGGTGAGCAAGGCCATGTCCACTCCAGCCTGTAAACCGTAGAAACGCCCCAGTGCATTTGAAATCTGCATTTATCTTCACATTGGCCCCTAGAAAAACACTTTCAGTGACTGAACCGAATCATACTTGAATGATAATAATATATTTTTAAAAAGTGATTTTTCACATTTGTATCTGAACCACAGACTCTATCCATTAAAAATATTCACTCAATGACCCGGCATAGTAGCCCAGCCGCTAAAGTCCTCACCTCCAGGCATAGTAGCCCAGCCGCTAAAGTCCTCACCTCCAGGCATAGTAGCCCAGCCGCTAAAGTCCTCACCTCCCGGCATAGTAGCCCAGCTGCTAAAGTCCTCACCTCGCACGTGCCGGGATCCCATATATTTGCCGGTTCTAATCCTGGCAATTCTGTTTCCCATCCAGCTCCCTGTTTAGGGGCTGGGAAAGCAGTCAAGGATGGCCCAAAGCTTTGGGACCCTGCACACTCATGGGAGACCTGGAATACGCTCTGGGCTCCTGGCTTCAGATGGGCACAGCTCTGGCCATTGTGGCCACTTGGATGGTGAATTGGCAGATGGAAGATCTTCCTCTCCATCTCTCCTCCTCTATATGTCTGGCTTTCCAAGAAAAAAATAAAATAAATCTTAAAAAAATACTCATTTATTTGAGAGACAGAGAACTCAGAAAGACAGAGGGAGGCAAACAGAGAGGGAGACAATTCCATCCACTCGTTCACTTCCCAAATGCCCGTGAGGACTCGGTGCAGATGTGTTAGAAGGGAATGAAGTCAGGGTCCAGGAGTTGAATACAGGACTCCCATGTGGTGACAGGAAGGCAACTTGTTTAGACATCACTATTGCCTCACCGGATCTGTGTTAGCAGAAAGTTAGAATCAGGAGCCTTGACTGAGTATAAAACCCAGGTGTTCTAATATGGGACATAGATAATCCAATTGGCATATCAACCACAAGACAAAGACTCATTACAGAACATCTGTTATTAGAAGGAAAGATGAAAATACATGTAGTTACCATTTGGAAAGAAAAATGATTTATGTGAGTTAAAATAACTAGTAATGGATGGGTGGGTTTGAATTTAATCTCAGGTTTCCAAACTTGAAGCTTGCAGTTTGTTTTTGTTGTTATCCCAGAGGTAATTCACAGATTCCCAAGTAACTATGGGATGTACATTGATCATGTAAATATTTAGGAAAGAGGTAGGAAGTAAGACAGGAAGGGGAAGAAGATAAGGAAAGGAAGGAGTAAAGAAAGACAGGGAAGGAAGTGGGAGAGAAAGGAAGGAAGTATATTTGGTTCTAATGATAGATTTTGATGTCATCATACAGGGACCTCTAGAGACGTATAGGTCACAAGAATCAATACCCACGGTGGTTATCTTCAGTGGAAACTCTAGAAAGCCACAGCTTTCTGGTTAAGCTTACAGTGAAGAAAGATGGAAGGTGAAGATGGTGATGAGCAAATGAAAGGAGGAGGAGGCTGACTTACTCATGCAAATGTGAGAACGATCAAAAAATATATCGAAAGGACTTCTTGTTCGCTCTTTTTTTTTCCTGTAATATGGCAGTGGGTTATTTATTTATTTATTTATTTGAAAGACAGAACAACAGAAAATGAGGGAAAGACAGAAAGAGTAAGAGGTCTTCATCTGGGGCTTACTGTCCATATAGTCACAATTGTTTGGACTGGGCCAGGTCATCGTAAGGATCCTGAAACTCCATTTCAGTATTCCACATGGGTGGCAAGGGTCCAGTCATTTGGACAATCTTCTGCTGCTTTTCCAGGAACACTAGCAGGGAAGTGGATCAGCAGCAGAGCAGCCACTTTGGACTGATGTTCTGGCATGAAATAAAACCCACTATGTCACAGGCTCTGTGACACTGAGGTAGAAAATATTAAATGTCCATGGGGAAAACAAGAAAGCACCACCTACATGGGGGTGTGCATTCATGAAGATGTAAGGACTGCTATATGCAGGTCTCAGTATTCTGAGCTGAGCCCTCTGTATAAAGAAAGTGGTTGAGATGTCCATGTAAAAAGAACATTAAGGTCCCACACTCCACCTTTCTGCCAGGCATGCTTCAGCAAATTACTGTGAATTGTTTGTTTATATCTCCATAAGAATATTGTGTGATTCTTCGAAGAGTCTTCAACAAGGAATTCTAGCTCCCTATAAGTTGCATAAAGAACAATAGAGCCATGCAGTGGGTAATGTCCACTAATATACAGGTGGTGGTGTTCCTGTTTCTTTTTCTGTGATGTTTCCAGATCACATAATTTTCCCTTTAAAGATCCAGTGCAGAGACTCGCAAGATGGCCGACATAGGAGGAAGACTGTGAGAGAGCTCACAGACAGAGAGGGCTAGAACGCGACAAAAGCGTAAGTGGAGCAGCATAGAAATACAGGGAGAAGAACGTGAAGTTCCCTGGACAGTGTGGAGCCAAAAAAATCCACACAACTCGGAAGAGCAACCAGGGAAAAACAAAGCAAAGGACAGGGAAGACGACTTTCCGCTCCTGACCTGCTGAGTCACCTCTGAGGGCAGACGCTGAAAGCCGCCGAACCCACCCAAAGACCGACCTGAAGACGCTGTGGCCGTGAGGACCGGAGGTGATTGGGACCCGCTGGCATCTGCTCACCCTGGTCACCAGGACTCGCCAGGACCTGCCCCGCTGCGGACACCAGGACCCTGAATCACCGGGACCCGCCGGCATCTGCCCACCCTGGTCGCCAACCCCCGGGACCTGCACCAGCCGCAGCCTCCAGGCTCCATCGCGACCCGCGCGGAGACCAGCAACGGACGCAGCAGTCGGGAGACGCACTGGCGGCCAGGATTCCCACCAGAGGAAGAGGCAGACTGCAAGAACCTGAGGTTTGAGTGAGTTGGGTGGGGACAGTGGTGGGTTGGAGGCTTCGGGAGTTGGCCCCCCAGGGGCACGGACAGAGCCTGAACACAATTGGCCTCCCCGCCCCTCCCCCCCCCCCAGGCTCCAGCCTCTAGAGACACAGGGCGAGTGCCTTGAGACTGCCAAAACTGTGTCTGGGAGAAAGGCAAAAGGCACACTGGATACTCCCCTGTGCCTTTGCGGTGTGGCACTCAGCTGGGCGGTGCTATCCCACAGGAACCCAAGCACGCCTCTGGGCTGGGCAGTTCCCTGCTAGCGCAGGGGCGGTCGGTCCCCTGCAAGTGCTGGGGTGGGCGGACCTGCGCAGGAGGCGTTTCCAGAGAGCACCTGGAACACGCCCTATAGTCCCTTGCTCCGAGCCCTGTGATCCAGTAAACAGGGTGCGCGCACAGAGAGTGCCTTCACTCCCCCACGCCCTGTGGTAGCATACCTGTAGGGGACGAGCTGAGAGTGTGCTTTGAATCCGCTGGGCCCTGGAAGAGGCGCCCTGAGGTCCAGTGTTCTGGAGACGCACCAAAAGTGCCTTGAAAATTCCCACACCCTGCTACTCCACGCCTGCAGACTCCGATCTCTACAGGATAGTGCTTGGAGACCCCTCAGCACACTGGTGCCTAGGTCTCTCAAAAAAGAAACACTAACACAATGGGAAGAAATACCAGAAAAGGTAATGATCCAGATGAGAGTGCCAACACCCTACCAATAAAGGATCGAAAGCCAATGTCTATTTCGGAGATGCGAGATGAAGACATAGAAGATCTACCAGACAAGGAATTCAAAAAAATAATGTTAAAATATGTCAGAGACAATGAGAAGAATTGGGAGGACTTCAAGGAATTCAAGAACCACATAGCCTCAGAAATACAACAAATGAAAAGTAAAATCCTTGACTTAGAGCACAAAATTGAGAGCCTAACCAACAGAACAAATACAGCAGAAGAGAGGATCTCTGAAACGGAAGACACACAAAACGAACACACCCAGTTCATGAAACAGCTGGAGACAAGTCTGAACAAAGCCAATAAGACCATACAAGAAATGAAAGACAACCTCAGAAAATCAAATATTAGGATTATTGGCCTTCCTGAAGGAGCGGAAAAAGAATCAGGAATGCAAATGGTGCTCGACGAAATTATACAGGAAAACTTTCAAAACACTTGGAACATGAATCCAGCTCAAATCCAGGACGGTCAGAGGACTCCCAGCAGATATGACCCAAAGCGATCTTCACCCAGACATATGGTGCTCAAGTTCCACTCCAACGAAGACAAAGAAAGAATCCTGAGACAAGTACGAAGCAGAGAAAAGATCACATACCGGGGAAAACCAATCAGGATCACGGCTGACTTTTCTGAAGAGACCTTACAAGCAAGAAGAGAATGGACAAAGATCTTCCAAATCCTGAATCAGAACAACTGTCAACCAAGAATATTGTACCCAGCAAAGATCTCATTCGTATTTGAGAACGAAATCAAATACTTCCACAGCAAAGAGAAATTAGAAGAATATGCCAGCACAAAACCAGCTCTACAAAATCTCCTTAGAAATGCACTAATTCCAGAAAAAAAGGAGGTGAATCATAAGCAAAGATGGCAAACAGGAAGGTCTCCCCACTAAAGTCCACACAAGGAAGGGCAATTACACAGATATCAACACCCACAAAAACAAGTATGGCAGGGCAAAATCACAACCTCTCAATTTTAACTCTCAACACAAATGGCCTGAACTCACCAATCAAAAGGCATAGATTAACAGAATGGATTATCAAACAGCACCCAACTATCTGTTGCCTACAAGAGACACATCTAACCAGAAGAGATTCAAAGAAGCTGAAAGTGAAAGGTTGGAAACAGATGTTTCATGCCAATGGACGAGAAAAAAAGGCTGGGGTAGCTGTCTTAATTTCAGATGATGTGGACTTCAATCTGACACACATCAAAAAGGACAGGGAAGGACATTATATATTGGTGAAGGGACTGATCCATCAGGAAGTAATTACCATTGTGAACATATATGCACCAAATTCAAACGCACCTAGCTACGTGAAGCAATTACTCACGGACTTAAGGGGAGACATAGATATGCACACAATAATAGTGGGTGATCTTAACACCCCACTAACAACTATAGACAGATCAACAAAACAAAAACTCAACAAAGAAACAACAGAACTCATACAAACAATAGAACAACTGGACTTGGTTGACATTTATAGAATTTTTTACCCTAAGGCCACAGATTATACATTTTTTTCAGCAGTACATGGCACCTTCTCCAGGATCGACCACATGATAGGACACAAAGCAAACCTAAATAACTTCAAAAAGATAGGAATCATACCATGTACCCTCTCAGACCACCACGGAATGAAGCTGGAAATCAGCAATTCAAAATGCCCCAGGAAATACAGAAACTCTTGGAGGCTGAACAATATGCTACTAAACGAACAATGGATCAGAGAAGAAATTAAAGATGAGATAAAAAAATTTATGGAAACCAATGAAAACTCTGACACAACATTCCAAAATTTGTGGGACACTGCCAAAGCAGTGCTACGGGGTAAACTCATCGCAATTGGAGCTCATGTCAAGGCCCAAGAGAGGCGCCAAATACAGGAACTAAACACACACCTCCAGGAACTGGAAAAACAACAGCAGAAGAGCCCCACACACAATAGGAAACAAGAAATCATCAAAACAAGGGAGGAAATCAACCAGATAGAAATAAAAAAAACCATACACAAAATCAATGAATCAAAAAGCTGGTTTTTTGAGAAGATAAACAAGATAGACACTCCACTGGCCCGACTGACAAAGAAAAAACAAGAGAAGGCAAGAATTAACAGCATCAAAGATGAAAAAGGCAACATAACAACAGACACCGCATCCATTAAGGCCATAATCAGAAATTACTACAAAGCACTGTACTCCAACAAATCAGAAGATCACCAAGAAATGGAAAAGTTCTTAGACTTCTACCACTTGCCAAAACTTAGCCCAGAGGCAACAAATGACCTGAACAAACCCATAACTGAAGTAGAGATTGAATCAGTGATTAAAGACCTCCCAACAAAGAAAAGCCCAGGCCCAGACGGCTTCACTCCAGAATTCTACAAAACATTCCGAACAGAGCTGACCCCAATCCTCTACAAACTCTTCAAAACAATAGAAAAAGAGGCAACTCTTCCAAACTCATTCTATGAAGCCAACATTACCTTAATCCCAAAACCAGACAGAGAACTAACAGAGAAGGAAAACTACAGACCTATCTCTTTGATGAACATTGATGCTAAGATTCTCAACAAAATCCTAGCCAACAGAATTCAAAAACACATCAGACAGATCATTCATCCAGATCAAGTAGGATTCATCCCTGGAATGCAGGGATGGTTCAACATTCGAAAATCTATAAATGTGATACACCACATCCAAAAACTGAAAAACAAGAATCACATGATAGTATCAATAGATGCGGAAAAAGCTTTCGACAAAATCCAACATCACTTCCTACTAAAAACCCTAACCAAGGTAGGCATAGATGGAAAAATCCACAACATAATTAAAGCAATATATGAAAAACCCAACGCCAGCATCATACTGAATGGAGAAAAGCTGGAACCCTTCCCACTGAGATCTGGAACAAGACAGGGATGTCCACTTTCTCCACTACTATTCAACATAGTCCTAGAGGTACTCGCTGAGGCCATAAGACAAGAAAAAGAAATCAGAGGAATCCAAATGGGAAACGAAGAAGTCAAGCTCTCACTATACGCAGATGATATGATTCTTTATGTAGAAGAGCCAAGAGACTCAATACAGAGACTGCTAGAACTTGTACGAGAGTTTGGTAGAGTGGCAGGGTACAAAATTAATGAACAAAAATCAACAGCCATAGTGTATGCGAACAGCCCCAAGATGGAAAAAGACTTAACCAGCAAGATACCATTCAAAATAACAGAGAAAAGTATGAAATATCTGGGAATAAATCTAACCAAAAATGTAGAAGACTTATTTGAAGAAAACTACAATCTGCTTAAAAAAGAAATTGAACAAGACCTCAAAAGATGGAGTAATATCCCATGCTCCTGGATAGGTAAAATCAATATCATTAAAATGTCTATACTGCCAAAAGCAATATATACATTCAACGCAATCCCAATCAAATTGCCCAAAACATTCTTCACAGATCTGGAAACAATGATCCAAAGGTTCATCTGGAAGCACAAAAAACCACGGATAGCTAGAACTATCCTGAAGAACAGGAAGTTAGCAGGGGGAATCACAGTTCCGGACCTCTGGACATACTATAGGGCAGTGGTTATCAAAACAGCGTGGTACTGGCACAAAGATAGAGAGGAAGATCAATGGAGCAGAATAGAAACGCCAGAAGGAAACCCACACAGATACAGCCAAATAATCTTTGACAAAAAGACAAACGACAACCCAGGCAAATGGGAAGGTCTGTTCAATAAATGCTGCTGGGACAACTGGTTGATAGCCTGCAGAAACAAAAAAATAGATCCACATCTCTCACCATACACTAAGATCAGATCTAAATGGATAACAGATCTAAACCTACATCCAGAAACCTTCAAACTTTTGGAAGAAAATGTTGGAAACACACTGGAACACTTAGGGGTAGGCCCTCACTTCCTAAAAAAGACTCCAGATGCAGTAGAAATCAAGACCAAAATAAACAATTGGGACCTCATCAAACTAAGAAGCTTCTGTACAGCTAGAGAAACAATCAACAAAGTAAAAAGGCAACCCACAGAATGGGAGAAGATCTTCGCACACGACATAGGTGATAGAGGGCTAATATCCAGAATATACAAAGAGCTACAAAACAACCAAAATGTCAAAACAAACAACCCACTCAAGAAATGGGCACGGGAAATGGGCAGACACTTCACAAAGGAACAAACCCAAATGGCAAATAAACATATGAAAAAATGCTCAAGTTCCCTGGCAATAAGGGAAATCCAAATTAAAACATCAATGAGGTACCACCTAACGCCAGTAAGACTGGCCCACATGAATAAAAGCACCAACGACACTTGTTGGCGAGGTTGCGGGGAAAAGGGAACCCTACTCCACTGCTGGTGGGGCTGCAGGCTGGTACAGCCTCTATGGAAATCAGTATGGAGAATATTCAAACAACTCAAATTCAACATACCGTATGATCCAGCAATAGCACTCCTAGGAATATATCCAGAACACTTGTTCTATGAGAAACCAACATGTACTCCTATGTTCATAGCAGCACAATCAGTAATTGCAAAAACATGGAAACAACCAAAATGCCCATCAACAGAGGATTGGATAAGAAAACTATGGTTCATCTACTCCATGGAATACTACTCAGCTATTAAAAAAAACAAAATGCAGTTCTTTGTGGCCAAATGGGCCAAACTGGAAACCATAATGCTAAGGGAAATGAGCCAATCCCAAAAGGTTAAATACCACATGTTTGCCTTAATTTAAGATGATATGATGTTATGTATAACATGTTATGTTTTGAATGTTATATGTTGTGTATAAACTAAAATTGAAGTATAGGTGAGGTGGTCACAGAAGGTGGCTGGGAACCCGCATTTACTTTTAACATATTGGTTACTCATTACTATGTCAATTAATTCCATAATGATGTAAATTTTTGCTGATGGTATGTTGGAGCTTTCAATTGACTGGGATGATACTCTGCTGGCTCTGTCATCAGACCAGAGAGGGTATACCTAAGAAACCGTTGAACTTGACGGGACAATAAGATGCTGGACTCTATGTTTGGTATACGCTTGCAATGGGGAAATCTCAACTGAACTTGAGCTGTGGTTATGCAATAAGGTGGAGGAATCCACCATGGTGGGAGGGTTTGGGGAGGGGTGGGGAGAACCCAAGTATCTATGTAACTGTGTCACATAATACAATGTAATTACTGAAGTTAAATAATAAATAATTAAGAAAAAAAAAAAAAAAAAAAAAAAAAAAAAAAAAGATCCAGTGCAATGTTCAGTTTTGTGTCCTTGAGCAAGTTTCTCAACCCCTCTGCATATCACTATCCTCATCTGTAATGTGGGAATAATTAGGGCTACAGTGTGTCCCCATTTTCCTGAAACTTTTTCAGTTTCAGCACTGGAAAACCTGTGTCCCAAGAAACCTCCCAGTTGGAGATAAACAGGCCATTGTTCACCTTAGAGGGTATGTCTACTGGTCCCAGCACAATGGCTCAATTGGCTAATCCTCCACCTCGAAGCGCTGAGATCTCTTATGGTCTTCAGTTCGTGTCCTATCAAATCCCCTGCTTATGTCTTGGGAAAGCAGTGGAGGACGACCCAGAACAAGCTTCTGACTTTGAATTGGCTCAGCTTCAGCCGTTGCAGTCGCTTGTGACTGCACTCTCTCTTTGTCCTCTCTATAAATCTGCCTTTCCAATAACAATAACATAAGAAATAGATTGTATATACTTCTTGGGTCAGTGTGGGAAAAAATAAGAAGAAGCCAAATTATGTAAAATACCTAGTATATGGTAGGGATTTAATGAATGATAATCAATTTTACAAAGTGCACTGAAAGTCCCTGGGGCTATTTAAAGATCTTGAAGGAATTCTGTCATTTAAAATTGCTTGTATTTCCATAAAATCTTTTGTGAGAACACAGCAGTGCATTCATTCTGAACATATTTTTGGAACACAAATCCTGCCATACATGCTGTGTGCTAAATACGTCAGTGAGCAGAACAGCCAATCCACTGTTGTAGTCATATTTCTGTTCCACTACCAACATACCTGAGACAAATTAACTTTATAAGGAAAGCACATTTACTCAACTCACAATGTTGAATGCTGAAAGTCCAAACAGCTTGGTGCTGAGTCACTCAGTGACAAGGGGTGATAATGTGTGGGTGTGAGTGGTACATGTGTATTCAGGGAGGTCATGGCCAAACAGGAAGCTAGGGAGCAATTCAGGAACCAGGCTTGCATTTACAACAGTTCTTCATGGAAGTGGAGAGGTCCCCTGAGAACTACAGTAAGCCCATGTAAGGGATGCATCCTTAGTTAATCTAAGGACCTACATCTAAACCTCATCTTTTAAAGATGCCAGAGCTTCAGTATCACCACATTGAGGAACAAGCATATGGACGTGAGGGATGGGGCTAGCAAATCAGATCATGGCCAAATCATGGCAGGGGCTTCCAGTTCATCTAATGGGTGCACAGTTATACAACTCTCAGGCTGAGGATTTCATTTTAGATGACCAGGGAAAAGGAGCTATAATAGAAAAGAACCAGGCCTGGAGAAAAGCAGCTAAAAGTGACTCCAGAGTGAGTTTGAGATCCCCAAAAGAGTAAAAGTCATCAGAAGGGGAAAGGATGACCAACAATGAATATGAAAAGAAGGGCACATCCAGTTCACAATGGGATGGAGTTTGTTTTCATTCTCCAATGCTTCCCCATCCCCTTGCTTGATCTGGATGGCAGAAAGAAAGTTTGAATCCAATGTATCTACAACAGCCACAATCCACAGCTGAGCCTCTCAATTTCTGACTAGACTTTGCCTGGCAAGCCAGTGTGGAAAGATAATCGAGTCTGCAAGTCAACAGCAGTCTGGTTGCATCTTCCAGAGTTTCCTGACCTTTGAACATTCATGCATCAGGCTAATGACATGAGGCTGGGTGTATCTGCATCCTTGATCCCAAGAAAGTCATGGGCATTCTGATTTGTGCCTCTTGGCTCTGTGGATAGAGATCTCCAGGCATTAGCAGAGAAGCAATCGTGGCCAGGAATCCTGTTCTGAGTAGGTGGGGGCACCACAGAGCCTCACTACAGAGTAGAGGCAGAGGAAGTGCCGCTGGAAGTAAAGGAAACCATCTGGGATTCATAGATCTGTGTGTGTCATGCAGGGTAACCTGGTCCAGGCAGTTTATGTGTATTCTCAGCCCCACAGGGCTGCAGCGTGCTTAATAAAGCATCTTAATTTAGATTTAATAGGGTATCTACTGTGTGCTAAAACCAGCAAATTGCCATTTATTAATGACATAATTATTAAAACTCAACACCTGAGCAGTGGAAACTAAACCAAGAGTGGGGAAGTTCTTCAGGATACTGGTTTAATAATCACCTTATTTAATTATTTACACATTTGGATTAAAATTCAGTAAGAGCCAGTCTAAAGCTTAACATAATGTGTTAAATGTGGAAGTATATTCAAAGGGCATGGCTCATTTGGCTTCTGTCACTCTTTCTAAACATCATCTTATCATTTCTTACCCCTTTTTGTTTCTTTAATTGTGTATATATATACATATAATTGTATATCTATACAATTGTATATAATTAATATATACACAACTAATATATATATATACAATTAATTTACTTGTGTATATATATATACATATACATATAATTGTATACCTATACAATTGTATATAATTAATATATACACAATTAATATATATATATACAATTAATTTACTTGTGTATATATAATTTAGAAAGAACTTAAAAGTCTGCAAACATCATACAGGATCTTCAACAGAGTTCAAAGAAAATTCATATCATGCAAAAAACTATGTAAAGATTTCAAATTTCCCTGCAGCAAAATAAGCCTCCCCTTTAATTCCATTTCCCATGAACTTTTTAAGGTCTCCTTGTGCTGTTGAAGAAAATGGTGTTTCCATTGGCCTCAGTGTCCCCTGCCCTTCTGCAGGCCATCACCGTGTGGTACCACTGCTGCATCCAGCCCTTTTATTCTCATCTTTACAGAGCCAAAAGATTAGTTTGGGCTTTGAATATCATTCATATAGATTGGTTTCTCTGACAGCAACTTCTCTTCATTTTATTGCATCTTTCACTTTGTTAACAGATCATTTTTCTCACAGTATCTTTTAAAATACGGCATTAAAAAAATTACAAAACTCAACATTGTTTATACAAAATCATGAAAACCCATGAATTAGCCCTTCAAGCTCTTGAATGTTGTATTACTTACCTTACCTCTGGACTTTATAGCCCATTGTCCATTTATTCTCTTGGAATTTATAGATATATATTCTGTGTTGATATTGATATGCACATTTGCCAAACACATAGGGCATGAAAAGTCACTTTCTGAGTACTTGACATTACAAGGAAGTGCTCTTTTCATCCATACGCTTTCTCTTCGAATCCTCAAAAGAAGCTTGTGAAGGCCTGGCACATGGCTCAATTGGCTAATCCTTCACCTCAAAGCACCAGGAACCCATATGCTTGCCGATTGGTAACCTGGCTGCTGCACTTCCCATCCAGCTCCCTGCTTGTAGCCTGGGAAAGCACTAGAAGATGGCCCACAGCCTTGGTGCCCTGCACCGATGTGGGAGACCCAGAAGAAGCTCCTGGCTCCTAGCATTGGATCAGCTCATCTCCAGCTGTTCCAGCTACTTGGGGAGTAAACCAGACGATGGGAAATCCTTCTGCCTCTCCTTCTCTGTAAATCTGCCTTTCCAATTAAAATAAGTAGATCATTAAAAATAAAAATATTGTGAAATATTTTCAGTTGTTATCTCCATATTATGGGTGGGAGGGAGAGGTACGGGGAAATGAAAAAACGTAGCCAAAGTTGCCCACGTAGAAGAGCTATTACCTGTGGAAACTTCCTATCCTCCTACATGGTACAAAGTTCTGTCTTCCCATCTGTTCCAATGAAATTCATTCCCAGTCTCCACAACTTCACTTTTCTGCCTGGACAAGTCTATCTCTCTTGTTGATATTTCAAATTGACTCCTTAGTCTGAGGTGAAGTAATCTCTGGCATTGTCACATGATGTAACCCTCCTTACTGTCATCTCATGGAACTCAGCATTCCAGGCATTCACTCCACATAACTTTTTAAAATAAAGGTTTATGTAGTTATTTGAAAGGAAGAGTTACAGAGAGAGAAGAATAGATACAGAGAAAGAGATGTTCTGAGGACTGAGCCAGAATCCAGGAATTCCATCCAGATCTCTTATGTGGGTGGCAAGTGCCCCAATACTTGAGCCATCTTCTGCTACCTTCCCAGGTACATTAGTAGGGAGCTGGATTGAAAGCAGAGTGGCTGGGATTTGAACTGGCATCCACATGAGTATGGAGCAGTTTGTCCCATCACAGTGACAAACCCTCATTTAACATTCCATTGTATTCATTTTTCTTTGGCTTGCTTTCTTTTTTTTGACACAGCTAAATTTGCTATTTGACTCTGGAGTATTTGTGAGTACTATTTCCCCAAACAGATGGTAAGTTCAAGAAGGATGTAAAATGGTAGTACTCTGCATATCTCTTGTACATGTGTCACATGACTATGTATGCTCCTGGTCTGAAGAAAATGTTTGTCAAATGACTTATGGACAGATCTCTCTAGGAGGCTTCTTCCAACAATGATTTTGCCTGGCCATGAGAAGGGCTTTCCGGGTCCTATCTCAGTTACCTTCCCTCTGATCCACGGATGTGATTATTTAGAAGCCTCCCCTGTCATGTATCCTGGAGATGGCTCAAATGTCTTTCCTTGCTCACCCTGTAACATCTGATTTGGCCTTCCATGATACAGTGCATTAGAAAAGTAGACTTCTATATTGCTTTCACATGTATCTACTGTGAACCCCTGGGGACAGGGCCTGTGTTGCTTAGCTTATGCTGTAGGTATTTAGCATAATGCTGGTATATGGGAGTTGATCAATGAATACTGACGAATAAGAATGAAGAATGAAAGCAAGCAATACAATCTGTGTGTGTGTTCCTGATACATTCCATGATGAAAGGTGTAAATACAGAAAGTATCCATGGAAACAATATAAAATTATTACTGTAAGTTGCCCTATCTCACAGTTGCCCAAAAGCTTTGTTATAAGCATGGATTACATAAACTCCCAGAACATCTTTACTGATTTTATTTCATTTTGAAAAATGACAGTGCCTTAGAAAATACCACCTAAAACACAGTGCTTCTCAGCTGCCAGCGTCCTATGCATCATGCCTGCTTAATTCATCATTGGGACTGCACCTCTGGTTAAACCACCTCACATGTGTGCCTGCAAGATGCATCTAGAGGCAGATTGTGTCTTCGAGTTGTGCTCTTTCAGGCAGCGTTGGAAAGAGGGCAAGCAGTTCCCCAGCTTCTCATGGTTGGACCTCCTCCAATTGTGAGGGGGGGGGAGACGACTATAGATGATTCTCCTAAGCATGAGGTGTGATTGTCCCATTTAATATACTCACTGTGCTGACAGTGTTGGCCCAGACCACTTTCTGTCCTGCTTGGGGACTGTCCATTGTTCTCCAGTGTATGATTAGCAGATTAGCTATCATGTAAGAAGCCAGGAAAGTGAACTCCCAGTAAGCCCTTCCAAAGCAGGAGTAATTCATTACCCAGCCCGATTTCCACTTAAAATGTACTTTAAGCACACTTCCAATTACAAACCCTAAATCACCCTGTGCTCACAAAGTACATCATTTTTTTTTTATTTTATTGCATGGCGTTGGCATGACATAATCCCTTGCAGAGCATCCCAGAGTGCATTACAGATCGATAAATTACTTACCTGCGTGCTTGAAGCAATGTGTGCAAGGGCAGCACAGACCTCTAGCAGGCAGCCTGTCCTCCAAGAAACCAGCAAGGCTGGGCAAGTACCAAGAATGTGTAGGAGCAGGGACCTGATGAGTGCATGGCTGGGGAAGAGAGCATTCCAGTGAAATCCCTGTGAACATATCAAAGTGTTTGTTTTTGCAAAGACAAATTTTAACGAATCCAAAACTAAGAGAATTTAGAAATTTGTACCCTTCAGGCAGAGAGCAAATCAAAAGCTCACTCATTAACTTATCACTTATCATTCTGCCCTGCAAAGCTCAATCTAGCTCTTAAACTGAGGCTACCATAAATCACAATGTTATATTTTTAATTATATTGACTTGATTGGAGAGGCAAGGGAGGAAATGGAGGTTCTGCTATTGCAGTGTGTGGGTAAAGTTGTTACCTGTGGCACCAGCATCATACATATGCAAAAGTGTGCCTGTGGAATGCTCTACTTCCCATCTAGTCCCCTCTAATAGCCTGGGAAAAAGCAGGTAGAACGGCCCAGGTGTCTGTCTGCTGCCACCCATATGGGGGATCCAGGTGCAGATTCTGGTTCTTGGTTTCATCCTGATACATTTGTGGCCATTGCATCCATTAGGAGAAACGACCAAGCAGGTGGAAGACCCACTTTTTTCTGTCTCCCCTTCTCTCTCGCTGTACACTGGCTTTCAAAATAATGATACAAATCTTTAAGAAAAAAAGAGAAACTGAGCTCTCCCATTTACTAGTTCATTCTGCAAATGCTTGTGACAGCTGGGGCTGGGCTAAACTGAACCTGGGACTTCAATGCAGTTCTCCAACACAGACGGAAGGAAGGGCCTGACTAGCTGTACTATTCTCTATTGGCTTCCAAAATGCATACCAGCAGAAAGATGGCATACCAAGTAGAGCCAGACTTGAAACTAGGTACTCTGATATAACTGCTCCAAACTATATTGTATCTTAAATACTTAAGGTTATAGAGCCAGTAGTGTTTCTCCAAATCTCACAACATATATACACCATTATTCATGTCCTACCAAACACCTGAAAATACCTGTGAGATGACAAGTAAGATACACACACTACCTCTTTATCTCAAGTTCCGTATGGATTTAAATCTGGACACAATTATTCTCTGTACTTCAGTAGGCAGGGTAGCAGAAAAATTAAGACTTTTGCTTGTAATAACTCAGTATTAAGTGATTTATATCATAGAATTTAAAAATGGACAAGATGTAGCATAAGAGAGTTCATTTTCAGTGTCTAAAAGGAGGTACTACAATACTACGGGACCCACCAAAGGGAGGGTGACACTACACAGAGTTGCCCTACAGAGCCTTATGGAGAGGATGGCTATTCAGTCAGACCTTGAACTACTCCAGTAGGTGTCAGCAGCCAGACAGCAGTTTGATGTGGAATGGACTGAAGAGACAAAGCTGTGACATGTGCTAATTGATAGTGGGGGCTTCCATTAGGATGCCCTGTAGGGCTGTAAGAGAAGTGTAATATTGGAAAACAAGTGAAAGAGAAGATTTTGTGGGCTTTTTAAAGATTTATTTATTCTTATTGGAAAGTCAGATATTCAGAGAGGAGGAGAGACAGAAAGGGAGATCTTCCCTCTGCTGATTCACTCCTCAAGTGGCCGCAACAGCCAGAATTTAGCCAATCCTAAGCCAGGATCAAGGAGCTGCCTCCAGGTTTCCTACAAGGGCAGAGAGTCCCGAGACTTTGGGCCATCCTTGACTGCTTTCTGGGCCATAAGCAGGGAGCTTGATGGGAAGCAAGGTCACCAGAATGCAAACCGGTGCCCACATGGGATTCTGACGCTTGCAAGGCAAGGCCTTTGGCCACCAGACTACCAGGCTGGACCCAAGAAGATATCTTTATAATGCTCCATATTCATGGAGGATAATAAACAGTAAAAGTGCCACTGAGTGAATAAATAGTACACATAGAGGAAAGGCCAGCATTGAAATTTTCCAAGTCAGAGTGATCCATCCTGCTGGGTCTGCCCTGGGTTTTCTGGCAGATCAAATCGCATTTGTGTTTTGGGCATATGATATACCTGGAATTACAGAGTGTGATAACTCTGAGGAATTATATAGTACAGTAGCCGCTATTTAAAAAAGAATGCAGCATGAAGAACCACAGGCATCCAGATAGAGAGGCCACTTACTTCACAAGAACCAGTGTGTCTCATTCCACTTGAGCCCGACGGAGATAGCAGATGCTGAGGGTCCAACTTTGAGACTATGAGGAATGTGTAGCAGGTTGGGAAAGTGTTTCTTCTGAATAAGCATTGCAAGTCAAACCTATAAATATTTGTTGAGCTTTTACTAGGGCTACACATTAGGAAGCCATAAAAGCTATGTTCTGGTAGGTGAGTGGATACTAAGTATATAGATGTAACACAGCAGATTGAGTTCTAGAATTGGGGCTCAGTAAAGGATGTGCCTGCTTTTACTACTTGAATTTTAAACCATCTGACAGATAAGACAAATGAGTAACCACACAGAGAACCCAGCATCACATTTACTAGGGGTAAAGCTGATTCTACAGAACTAGACTTAAATGTACCAGAGCGACTGCAGACCTGAATCCTTAAATGAGACACAGGTGCAGTGGCTAGCAGGAATAGAGTATTTCCTCCATCCAGGTGGGATTCTGTACTCCTCCCATAAAGCTGCTATGGAAATTGGCTCTGAAAGAAGAGGCCAAGGAAGTGAGGTCTGACTCCAGCCCAAACATTAGCATGGCCCTCTCCCTTAACTGATGTTTTCTGGTACTCTGGGATCATGGATGAGGAATCAACAACATAGCCTTACTGTTCAGGAGGGCAGAGAGGCAGAACAAGAGAAACATTCACAGCAAAGGAAGCTGCATTTAATCTGGTCCCTAAGAGAAGAGTAGAGTTTTCTCAGAGGGCTGTAAAGAACAATACGGAGCTACAGACATCATGACCAGGAATGGCTGTGTTGAGGATAATGGAGTTCTGCAATAACTGGTAATGGCAGTGGAAATGTGATTTGATGCTGGATTCTGAACAGTGGCATATACAAAGGTGGAGTACAGATCTGATCTGGTGGGTGAGAGGGAGCAATTGGAACTAGTTGGGCAAATATGTACTGTGATGAAAATTGTATTGTCTAAGCACATCTCTGAATACAGTGCGGTGGATGACCTGTAGGATGTGTTGGACTGGGTGGGGGTGAGTGAGGATACGAACAAGGCAGAGGTTAGAATAAGAGTTATTTCACTATTGCCGTGGAATTCATTTCCATTCGGATTCCCTGACTCTGTTTAAATAAGAGGAAATGTAAGTTGATTTTACGGTAAGGTTTTTCAATTTTAGATAATCCCCATTACATCTGATCTTTAAGATGATAAGTTACATGTTCGCACTCTGGGCTCTGTAGCCAACTACCATTTTTAAAAACAAGGAAGCATTTATGCAACTGTTTTATTTTCCTTCTCCCTGTTTTTATTGTTCTCCACAGTTTCTCCCAAAATCGTAGAGATTTCTTCAGATATCTCCATTAATGAAGGAAACAACATCAGCCTCACCTGCATAGCAACGGGTAGACCGGAGCCTACAGTTACCTGGAGACACATCTCCCCCAAAGGTAAGAAAGTCTGGTGGGTGCTTGGTGCATGAGAGGCACTCAGAGAATGACTGGCCACGTGTAGGAGGTCAGGGTACTGGTTGCTTAGTCCAAGCAGTTCTACCATTCCAATAGTCTGAGAATAATGCACACATAATTCCACTGAGAAGTGTGGTGAAAGAAAAGTTTATTCTCAGGGATTTAAGAAATCTTATGCAAGGATTCCTCTGATGTCTTGAAAATTCAGCCCAGTGTGTCTGAGTGATGTGGTAGTGAGATGTGATTCTGAAGCATCAGCTGTGGTGATGGAAGATTCTAGTCTTGCTGGAATTGTTCAGCTGGCTTGTTTTCACAGATAAAAAGAACAAACACATAATAATGTGTGAGAGATTTTCACAACTCTACTCCTAAAAGGAAAATGCCCGTGTGTATTCCTCTTCAGCTCTGCCAAAAGTCTGGTCATTTTTGTGGTTTGGTGGTTGTTTTACTTCGATTTGATATCAAAAATGTTGAAAGTGTGACTAAATTGAAAATTTTGCCTCATTTACATGTTCAGATGTTATGCAGACCATGTTTAATGACATTTTCTGTTTTCATGAATTGAACATTAAAACCTTCAGAATTTAAGAAACAATGCCATGTATCGTCTTTCAGTGAGCTTTTTGTAGCCCGGTAAGGGGTAAGAAGGAGCATAAAAGTGTTCTAGTTGCCCTTCAACATTGACTGTGTCATTTAGCCTCTATTCTAGGCCCTTGGGGATACAGCAGCAAACCTAAGCAGTCCAGTTCCTGCTCTCAGAAACCCCGACTCTCATGAGTCAGACGACAGAAACAAGCAAGCACATGATGTGAAAGGTGGTGCTTAGTGGAGACTATAGAGCAGCATACATTGGCAGGGTGACAAGGATTTTATCAGAAACACTCTCCGAGAGGGTGGCACTTGAGCAGTAGTGTGAGTGAGAGCTCTAATTCCATTTCAATTATGAGATACTATGAAATATGGCATGCACAATTCTGTATAGGTGTTTGCCTGCATGACTGAAAGTCTGGGTGATGCTGAGAAGTGCCATTCTAAGGATTATGAAGGCACCGTGGTGGCAGTCGTTTGCCTCCCCAGGAGAGTGGTTGTTGTGAAAGAAGTGCATTGGAAGGCGCTCATTGGGTCAATTCCCTGCAAACGAAGAGAAGCAAACAGGATTGAGTGGAGAAGTTGAGACATGATGCTGTGCAAACTTTTTAGCTGCCCACCCTCAAAGGCCTGCTGTAACTGGGATGACCCCTCAAGATGTTCTTTATGGAAGGGATTGGATGACTTCCATATCAGCACGGCAGTTAGTCGTGTTGGAAGGCTAAGTCTGGGAGGAGTGAGGCTTTGGGCTTGTATCTATTCATGGGAGAAAATCCCTACAAGGCACAGGGTGCTCAGAGCTGTCTGCCAGCAGTGTGTCTATCTGGAGCAACACAGTGCCCACCAAGCTTGGAAATTAAAATAATATCAGACTAGAGCCATGCATGGTGCTGAGTTTCCCTTCTCAAATCATGTTGATGTGCCCTGATAGGTTTACTCAGAAAAAGAAAACAATTGTTCAGTTGCATTTGGCTTAAATATCTGCGAGTCATCCCACACCACTTTCATACTTTTTAAAATTAAAAGTGTTGATAAACAAGAAGAGTTGCTACATTTTACAAGATGCTGTGGAATATCTCAGCATGCATAGAGCATCAGCTGGTCAAATCATGAAATCAGTGTTCCCATTTTCTTATCTTTTGTTTTCTATTTGTGGCGCTCATGTGCTGGTATCTTCCATTTCTTCACAGGGGACATTACTATGAACTGCCACTGCTTCATTGTTCTGTGAAACATCAGATCATGCTACTTCTCTGCATTGACACCTGCTAATCAATCTGACTTTACCTCCTCCTTCCATGCCTACCCCCACTCTACAACCTCTAGTGATGACTAGCCTGAATTCAGGTTGACATTTATTAACTCCCCAAAATGAGAGAGAACATGAACCCTATTTACTATTTTTAAGATATGTTTATTTATTTATGGGAAGGATAAAGCAGCAGAGTGAGAAAACAAGGAAGAAGGGAGAGAGAGAGAGAGAGAGAGAGAGAGAGAGAGAGAGAGAGAAAATCTTCACTCCCCAAATGGTTACAACAGTCTCGTCTCACCTAGGCCAAAGCTAGGAGCCAGAAACTTCATCTTGGCAACTCACATTTGTGATGGAAGCCTAAGTACATGAGCTATCCTCTTCTGCTTCCTATGCATTAGTAGGAGACTGTATTGGAAGTGGAACAGCTGGGGTTTGAACTGGCACTCTAGATGGGTACCAGGGATTTAACCTGCTGCTCCGTAGCATTGACCTCTTGATCATCCCTGCCAGCAAATGGATCTTCTATCTCTGTCAGTGTTCCTGCTTGCATGGGCACTGCATGAGGGACTTCAGCTGATGAGACCATCAGTGATGGAGAGAGGCCTCCAGGCACTTCTGAAGGAGGGGCCAGCAAAGTGGACAGACTTTCCTCATCCGTAGAGCACATGATTCATCACAGTAGAATGCCAGGTCCCTGGTGCTGCGGGATGCCTGTGCCTTTGAATCTGCAGCACACTCATCATCAGGGCAGACTCCCTTTGCCTTATGTGAGGAGGCTATGTCTCCTGAGTGATGTCTCTCCTCAGTCTCTTGCTGGCCAACCAGCTGCTTGTCCCTTCCCGGGGAGTGTTCCGTTTCTCCCCTAATTTGTATCACACTTTCATGCCTGCACTTCTCCTGCCCCAATCAGCCTCCTACATGCTACTGATTTCATTTCCTTGTTTCCCCTTTCTCTTTCTTCCTCTTTCTCCTCACCATCCTCTGTTGTCACCCCTCAAGTGATTGCAGTGTCCTCCAGGCCTTCTCCAACCCCTTCTGTAGTCATTGAGCAGATTTGTTTCCCCTCGGGACTTTTCTCTGATCCTGGGCCAGCTGCCTCTGCTTCACTAGGGCTTCGGCTGCTATGGAAACTGCAGATGGATCCAGGAGAGAGGCACAGGATAATCAGAACCTACCTGCAGATTAGAGTCACTTAAATGAACAGTTTTGTCCAGATCCCAGGCCCAGATTAGTTGTCCCATATTCAAAGTGATGAAATATGCCAAGCTGTAACGAATCCCCTGGAACTCACCAGAGTGCTATGTGCCGGATATCTGATTATTTGGACATCAGAGATGTCACTGGGCTGCTGCCAAATCTAAATGGAAGCTGGAGGCTCGTAGCAGTCAGACCTTCATCTTTCCCCACTAAGCATTTCCATAAAGGTGCTCATTCTCAATAAGTTAGGACAGGTTTAGGGGTCCTTGAATGAAAGAGAGGTGCACCTTAGCAAGGGCTCTGAAGGAAGGGAACTATTATTGTCATCACCTGTCCCGTTCTGTGAAGGCATGTGATATTTCAACCAAGATCATTATTAGAGATGCTCCCTTTGAGGCGCTGCCTGAACTGCTGATCAAGGCTAAGTATGTTTTCAGTCATCAAGATTTCATGGCATTTTCTCTCTCCAGACTGATCAGTTCTCTCTGCACCTTTCTGAAAAATCCTGGTTTTCTCCATTAAAATACAGAGGAGGCTGCTGTCTGTAAACTTACGTATTTAGAATGTGTACTCTTCCGATATGTGGGAAGGAGTACAGAAGCATTATACTGTTTTAGTAGTTGTGATAGAAGGAAACTTCTGAGTGACACCCTAATGGAAGAGGACTGAGGGAACCTCCCCAACCCTTTACATTAAATGCAGAAACTGTCAGTTCCTAACCAAGAGGAAGAGAGTGTAAGACCCCAAACTACCCCCCAGGGGTGGCACTATTTTTAACAAGTAATTTCACATTATCACTGCTATTATGTGTTTTAAAACATTATTTATTTGGAAGAAAAAGTGAAAGGGAGAGGAGAGAGAGAGGGTTCGCTCCCCAAATGGCTGCAATGGCCAGACAGGGCCAGACTGGAGCCAGCAACCAGGAGCTTCTTCTGGATCCACCTACGGAGGTGAGGGACCCAAAGACTTGGGCCACATTCCGCTGCTTTCTAAGCACATTAGCAGGGAGCTGGATCAAAAACAGAGTGGCCAGGACTCAAACCAGTGCTCATATGTGTTGCCTGTATTCCAGGTGTAAGATTAATCCATTATGCCGCAGCACCAGCCCTATTATATGTTTTTAGCTCCCCTCTTGAAGTTATTACTCTGAATTCAAGAGGAAAATATACTTGCTCTCTAAACATGTTGGTCTTCGATCTGTGTACCTGTTTTGAGATGTGCAAATGATGTTGCGCCTGCAACGATCTTTGTCTCACTGTGAGGAAAATCCCTCATCTCATTTTCTCTCATTGGAAAAACTATCTGTGTCTGCATGAGCATCTTATTGACCTTTCAAATCCATGTTCTTGCAAGTGTCACTGTTTCAGCTGCAAATGTACTCTCCTTGCTGTCACGCCCCTTAGTAGGATGTGTGCCTAGTCTTCTGTCCTCATTGAGACAGACAAAACACATCTTAATGTGACCTTGAAACTTTTGGCTTTCTGCCTAGATTGTCTTTAATGGTATCTTATTTTCAGTCTTTCCTGAGTAAACAGAGACCCATCTGTTGTGGTGTGCACTGGAAGATGCTCTGTGGGACTGCACTTTGTCTGGAGAAGTACCCTCAAAGTCCTATTGTTATGTCACCTGTTTCTATGGGTTGTAAAAAGTTTAGGGAAAAGTGTGGGATCTCACATGCCTAAACCCAACATCAGACCTGGGTGAAGGAGTGATTTCTCTCACTAATAGTCGAGTTGTCACTCTGTATTTAGAATCCCACATCAATGAGCCCCCTAATGGAGCACTCCTTGTTGCACACTGATCTCCACCCTTCACTCATCAAGTAGCATTGACCATAAAGTTTTCATTTGGGCTACTGGAAGGACTCTTTGGACTGAAAGGAAAATACATTTGATCAGATCACAAGAATGTCTTGATATCTGATTAGCTGGCATCATCCGTGCCCCGTGAATTCTTTAGATCAGGCACCTTTGAGTCCTGAGCTTACAGCACAGAGCCTAGCTCCTAGAAAGCATTCTTGAAATAGTGGTTGATTCAGGCATCCTGAAGGCACACCTGCTGGCCCTGTGCCTAGGTTGGTTTTCTTGAGGAAGAATTCTCCTTCCTTGGATGTCTGCAGTGGTGACCCCAGGTGCTCTATGCTGAATCTCAGTTGGTGAGTCTCTTGGACAGCTCCCCCTCATCTTTACAAGAACTGTGAGTCTTTCTTGCAGTCCACAAGAAGGAAACCTCCCTGGCAGGATTTTAATTACCCTTGAAAGTCAGACACTGTCCCAAGTTTTGTTTTGTGAGAGCTGAGAAGGCTGCCGAATGACTTTGATAGCTGTTCTTTTGTGAGCTCCTTATGCTCTTCTCCCAACAGTCATGGTCCAGGGTGTAAGCTTCGCTGATATACTCTTCCTCTGGCCCCTTGTTGCACTGCTGCTCCTAGTCTTCCTCTACTGAACTCCCAAGCACAGTTTCCTAAAGCAATCCTGGTTTTAACAAGGAAGGGTGAGTTCTACTGGAAGTGAAACGTACTATTCCTTGTGAGTTACAAAAAGTAACACGAAGACCCTGGAGACAAAAAAAAAAAAAAAAAAAAAAAATAGCACAGAACAGTATGGCCATTAGGTCCCAAGCCTTTCTGTCTCTATTAAGTGCAATGAGCACTGCTGTGTGGCCCTGTCCCCTTATCTACTGGACCAAAATACCTTCCTCCTCTGCCAAAACTCTCCTCACTATACTCTCATACTTTACTTGAAAAAAAAATGCACTGGGCAGCTGGTTGACCTGTCCCTTATTTCTCAAACACACAAAGACACCAAGTTGGTAAGGGCAAAGTGACCCTTGGCCAAGTATTCGTCTTGACAGTACGCTGTCCTCTCTGCCCTCTGCCCTCATCCTGCCTCACACCCACCTATCTTCTTCTTTGTCAGCACTGACAAGGCCTTCTCCTCAGCAAAGCAGGACACTGGAGCACTAATTGGAACTGGAGGTATCACAGCTTGAGTTCAACCAGAGCTGGCAGGCACCACGATTGCAGTGACAGCTCTGTGAGCAAGTGTCAGGAGCAGAACTCTGGCCTCCTATCAGCTGACTGCAGCACCCTGGCACTAATGAGCAGCTTGTCGGCACCAGCATCAGGGGCCCCGTGTGGCACAGAGATCGTTAAGATGGCAGGCAAGGAAACCTTCCTCAACAAAGAGGAGCTGTGGCGGGGAGGAGAGTGGTGCAAAATAGAATGCAAATATTATCTTCCTATAGATGTCAACCACCGAGCAGTGTGTGTGTTGGGGGCAGGGTGAAGGGACGGGGCAAGGAGAGAGAGAAGAGCACAATATTGGCGAAACATCCATCTATTCCAGTTCTGGGCGACACTTGGAATCTCTTCTTTGTTGGGTTTCAGTTTCATGAATCAATACAGATGATGAATCTCCGCAGTAACCCAGTGGGGGATTTGATGACTAAAATGCACGCATCGTAACTGTCAGGATACTGGAAAGCGGCCTAGGTCCCTGTGAATCAGGGTTCAAGGGAGGTAGAACATTTTAGTCTCTCTCCCTCCTCAGGACAGGCCCCATCTCGAGGGGGGGATGGTGAGCTGCTGTTTTCTTCCCTGTCTCCTGCTCTGTTAGCAGCCAATGAGGCAGGGAAAAAGGAGTGTGATTCCATTAACAGGTGGAGACCAGGAGGGCCTCAGTGTCTGCCTCCTGAGACCAAGTGTGATTTGTGGACTGTATTCATTCCTTTGGGTTTTAGGGTCTTATGCATTCCTTTGGGCTTTAGGGAATGTGTGCCCTTCTTGGAGCCTTTATCTGATGAAAGAGACTCTGTTCCCATGATGGAAGGGGGTGATGTAGCAGGAAAAAAAGAGAGATGGATTTTAGAGGCAGCATGAAGCCTAATGGTTCGGATGTCAGCTGAAAACCCTTGTTCCTGGTCAGAGCACTTCCATTTAATTCCCGTGTCTAGCTTCTTATTCCAGTCTTCTGCCAGTGAGACCCTAAGTGTCATTGGTTGTGACTGATGTAATAAGGTTCCTGCCACACACACTGGAGACCTGGACTGAATTTTTAACCTCCTGGCTTAGTCCACAGGCCAGTGACAGATATGGGTTTAGAGGAGAGAACCAGCTGATGAGAGATTTCTTTCTACGTCTGTGTCTGTCATTTCTTTACTTCTTAAACACACACACACAGAGAGAGAAAGAGAGAGAGAGAGAGAGAGAGAGAGAAATGCTATGAAGACTATCCTAGTTGGATTTGAATCCCTGCACACTACTTGCTGTCTGGACCTTGCTATGGTGGTGACAGCCTCTCTGAAGATGTGCTGTTTTTGTTTGTTTAGTTTTTGCTTTTGTTTATCACTCTTATGCCTGACTCTTAGAGTTTGACTTAGAGTTTTCACAGTTACTGCCAGACTCCCATTGGCCTGCACTCGGCAGCTACACCAGTAACCTGAGTTTGATCACATAATACATGTCTTCACCTTGGCAACATACATTGAGTCTCCCTCGTAATTCTCCACTGCTCCTGGGGGAAGTTTACTGTTGTTTTAAAACCATGTTCAAACTATCGGTTTGGAAGGCTCTGATAGTCTTCTTCCTCAGGCAGAAAGCCATCCCTTTCCCCCAATTCTTCCTCAATTACAGCATATCTTCCAGTTAGCTTCGGGCTTGAGACTGTGCCCTGCTGTCTAAATGATCATGGCGGGCAGCGACCAACTGTACACTGTTTTATTTCCAGTGCCTGGTACAGCAACAGATGCTTGCAGGTCCCATAACTGCGGAGTGAGAAAGTGGCCAATACCACAGATACAGGCTCATTACTCTCCCTTTAAAATTAAGTCTTTGGGGCTGGCTTTGTGGTGTAGCAGGTGAAGCCACTGCTTTGCAGCAACAGTAGTATCCAGATAGGCATTTGTTTAAGTCCCAGCTGTTCCACTTTGTATTCATTTCCCTGCTAAGGTTCTAGTGAAAGCAGTGGAAAATGGCCCATGTTCTTGGGCCTCTGCTACTCATGCAGGGTCCCTGGATGTTGCTTCTGGTTCCTGGATTTGCACCAGCCTAGCTCTGGCTATTTCAGTCACTTGAGGATTGACCAGTGCAGGGAAGATCTGTGTCTTGCCCCCCTTATGTCACTAACTCTGATTTTAGAGAGATAATTTTTAAAAATTTGTTTGATTTTTAAAACAAAAGCTGTTTAATACATGAAAAATATGATACAGGAATTTCATATCTTTCATTATTTTTGAATGCTGGTTA
This sequence comes from Ochotona princeps, assembly GCF_030435755.1. Lineage (NCBI taxonomy): Eukaryota > Metazoa > Chordata > Mammalia > Lagomorpha > Ochotonidae > Ochotona > Ochotona princeps. The sequence continues at coordinate 107,399,176 of NC_080835.1, read as the reverse complement.
TGCTTCCCAATCTCTGCAAAGCACTTTATCACAAAGGAGCGTTGACTTTGCCCCTGACTTCCAGGTGTGAACCCAGGACTGAAGCGTAGATGCTTCGTCTGTGGAAAAGAGACAGTGACACATTCCCAGTGTAGACAGGACAAGGTTTACTGGACCCTGTGGAAATTCAGGGGTGTCCCCTGTTAGCCTCTGCACCCCCTGCTTCCACCTCACATCCACCCATGAGGCAAAAACTACAGGAGAAAAAATCCAAATTATTTCCTCTGAAAAGGCATAAAAAATTAATTATATTTATTTGAATGACAGAGTTTATGCAGAGACAGGGAGAAACAGAGAGAGGAGTTTCTATCTGCTGGTTCATTTACCAAATGGCCAGAATGGCCAGAGCTGAGCTAATCCAAACTTTTTCTGAATATCCCACATGAGTACAGGTTCCCAAGGACTTGTGCCAGCCACCTCCCTCTGCTTTTTCAGGCCATAAGCAGAGTGATAGATTGGATGTAGAGCAGCCAGGACTTGAATTGGACATGAAATAATGACATCATAGATTTTAGGTTGCTGCACCACGGTGCTGGCTCTGAAAAGGTTAAATCTTTACAATGGCCCAATTCTGAGAATTCCCAGAATGGATTCAAAGGTGCTTAGTCAATAATTTTCTTGCTCCCACTATTTTATAATTAACATAGATACATGACTAAAATCCCCAGAGTGCCCCAAACAGCTATCCCAGGAGGGACAAGCAATTGCTAAGGTAAAAGATGTTAGAGTAATAATTGATGGTGGGAGAAAAAAACAATTCTATCATAATGAAAAGTGTCAGAGCTTCTGCTCAGGGTAGCCACAGAACATATGGTGTAAGGCTCCGTGCATCAGAGATGGCGATTTAGCATGATACAGACCAGAAGTTCAACCTCAAGTGTGGAAGGAGGGCTCCAGGCCTTCATTCAGCAAATGCTATAAACACAGATGCACAGACCAAGATGGCAAGGAGAAAAGGAAGAGGAAGACAGCTACAGGTCCCCTTTTAACCACTATAGCTCTCTACACAGACACACACACACACAGAGTCTGGGCAAAATTTGCTGGTGTCAATAAGGGTTTTTGTAAGTTTAATATTTATGGTCTCTTTTAAAGCAATCTTAGAGCTGTGCAACTTCCTACTTCAAAGAAAAAAGAAATCATAAAAAGACTAGTGGGGGAAATTAATGAGTTCAACGTGGCTGAATGGAGAACATATGAAATCTAGTTTCAGTGTAGCAACCAAGGGCAGGAGTGCACACCACAGACACTGTTTGTGGTTTTACCCAATTTATTCAAAACCCTTGAAAAATATTGTAGAATCAGATGTCTGCTGTACTCAGAGGTTGCTAACAGCATCCTCCCCCATATTCTCCTGAGCCTCTGCTGTTTATGCTGGTACTTGGTGACTGTCGCCATGCAGAAGGATTCTGAGAGAACAACAAAAGGGAAATGAAAGCAAGGGCACGGTATTGAGCTTTCCACAGACTCTTATAAGCCATGGATCAATAAGATGGGACATCTCATTCAAATTGGAGCCCCTACAGGGCTGGAGACCCCATCCATGCGCAGAAGCCAAGAATAGGCGGTGCCTCGGAGGTACGAGAGGATGCTCAGCAAGGCCCCCCTAACTAGTCAAAGCCAGAATAACCTCCTCACCCCAACATGACTATGGATCAAAAAGGCCCGGGAAGTTCTGCATTGAGGAACCATCAAGTGCTTCCAGCCAACCTTCAAGGGGGTCTTCATTTAAACTGTTTTTGTCACCCAAACTTCAAGTATGTGTTTCCAACTTTGTTCAACAATTCCCCTAGGCCATAAGTTCTTTTTCCCAAGTTCTGGTTATCCACATTCAGCCATGTTCCAAAAATGCTAAATGGGAGATTCCAAAGCAAATGATCCGTATGTTTTAAATTATGCACCATTCTGAAAAATGTGCTGAAATATTGCAGCATCTGACTCTGTCACACTGAAGACATTAATCTTCCTATTGCCCAGTATCACCAGCTGTATGCAATGCCCAACCATTATTTATTTAACAATGATCTGGACTGTGTTAGCAAACCAATTATCTTGGTATAACTATGGTTGGATTTAAGAAGAGGGTCAGGGCCCGGTGTGGTAGCCTAGTGGCTAACGTCCTTACCTTGCACACGCTGGAATCCCATATGGGTGCCAGTTCTAATCCCGGCTGTCCCCCTTCCCATTCAGTTCCCTGCTTTTGTGACCTGGGAAAGCAGTGGAGGATGGTCCGAAGCGTTGGGATCCTGCACCCACCCACATGAGAGATCCATAGAGGCTCCAGGCTCCTGGCTTCAGATCAGCTCTTTTCCAGTCATTGCAGCTGCTTGGGGAGTGAATCATCAGATGGAAGATCTTCCTCTCTGTCTCTCCTCCTCTCTGTATATCTATCTGACTTTCTAATAAAAATCTTAACAAAGGAAGAGTGTCAGAAATAGCCTAACATTACATCATAGCATCTCCATCAACCACGTCTCTCACTTCCTATCATCAATTAGACATCATCTCATCTCACTTCGTCATCGGGAAAAAGAACAACACAATAGATACTTCTATAACTCATGTCTGTGTATTAATGTAATTATGTTGTTATTTCTGTTAATATCTCATTGTGACTAACTTATAAATTAAATGATAGGTATGTATGTATGTATGGGAAAACATACAAAATATACATAGTGTTCTACTCACCATGTCTTTAGGCATGTACCAAGATTGTTGAATCACATCCCCCATGAACAAGGCAAGTCTAGGTTCCAGCTTTTGAATCCCAAATCTTTCCTTGGCTTATGATGATGCAAATCCTCTGGAGTCTAAATGCCAACCAGCCTGTCAGGCAATAGCAATGATAATTAACTACTGGTTGTGTACTACTCTCAGGGTGATCTTTAGGCTTCTTCTCCACCGCAGAGTGAGAAGGATCTTGTGGCTGAACTGCTTCAAAAACGAGAACGCTCACTGAACCTTCTCGTCTCCGTTAGGCTTGAGGAGGTCAGAAAACGAGCCGCGGTCGTACGGCTTCAGGTGGTAGAGTGGACACCCAGCTGTAGGCATTCTGTGTCTGGGGTGCGTGTATGTCACTGCTGTGCTATGGTCTCCAAGGGAACTGGTCTCAGTTCGGCCAAGTTCATTCCGCAGACCTCCAGAGCCAGGTCTGTAAGGGTGCAGCCAAGACACCTAAGTTTGACTCCAAATTGAAGTGCTTTTGATGTGCTCAACTCTGGGGTCACAGAGGTGTAATGCGTGCTACATGCTCAACAAACTTCTTTTCATGTCTGTTACAACCTCATGCTCCAAGGTTTTCACTTCAGAGATAGAGACATGGGATATTAGAAGTAATGAACAGGAAGAAATTTAAGTTCACATTTCACTCTAAAATCTGTACTCACACTGAGTATTAATTTTCTACTTAATTTGTGATTTATGACTTACAGGTTTTTGAAATGTGTCTCTGCTTTTGGTTTTGTACCTGCTGCTACTGTGGCCCCCACTGTCCATGGTTGTCCATATTCCCAAAACATTCTTAAAAGTTGCCCACACATTTGCCCATAAAGTGCACTCTAAGTGGGCCTTCCGGCTCAGTCTCAGGTGTCAGTATTATCAACCCTAAGTTCCACCCAGGAGTCCCAGCACCTCAGGCTGAACAACTGTGAGCTAAGGGAGTGGCCGCAGCAGGGAAGTTGTTGCTTTGTTGGGTGTGTCCTCCTGCCCCAGCAGAATTTGCCCTTGTGAGTGCTGTACTGTGAGCGTCTCAGCACCTGATGGCCATGGCTCCCAGGAGCGCTATGGCTGTTCCCTGACTTTCTTTATTTACTAAATACTCTCATTCACTCACACAATGCTAGGTCTTCTGATTTGATTGTTATTGTTAGGTTGTTTTACGCTTTAACAACTTTAGATATGAAAAAAAAAGTCAGATTTCAGGGTATGTTTTTCATTATCTGATTTTATTCCATTTTGCTTTGTGTCCTTGTGGTATTTGGCACACTTCATCTTCCTAGCAGTGTAAAAAGCTTTTTCCTGCCAGAACCAGGAGATTTGGAAGGTGCTGAGTGGAATAATGATTCAGTCCTCTAAGATCTGGGCCCCAGTGGCCTTCCTAGCTGACCTTGACTTTCTGGCCTCTAGGGCTCGGCTGGACACTGTGTGATACCTATGAATTCTGAGTGCCACAGGTACAGCTCCATCCCTGTCAAGGAAGACTTGTGTTGTTGTTTTGTTTCTCCTGTCTTGTCTCCAACAGCAGCCCTGATTCTTGCTCTGTTCAGCTTCTTTTCACCCTGAAAAATGAACCTCTGTTGTGTCTTCTAATACAAATTTAAAAATCATGACCTTGGACTCCATGGTTCCTCCATAATAAGTTCAGGAGTCTTCAGCTGTGACCTGCAACCCAGGAAGCCTCGTGTTCCTCCCATAATTCCTTGTATCACTGCACTGCCAATGAAGGGAGGGTGAACTGGGATCACTGGAGTTGAAGGTATTTGGCCCAGCAGCTGTAGGAGAGGGAAGGATATGGATTTCTTCCGTCGCATACCACTGCAGGAAAAGGGACAGAGAGAGAATGTACCGTGTATTTGGTGGTAGGGAAACCCTTGGGTAAACAGTTTGAGGCCGGTGTTTTCTACAGAGGTTGAAATGCCTCTTGAGATGTTTATATCCTAAAAAGAAGTATCTGAGTTCAGCCTGTGTTCCATACCTGTTTCTAACTCCCTAATGAAGTATTCCTTGGGAAGCAGTGATCATCACTCAAGCGCTTGGGTCCCTCATGTGAGAAATGTGCATTGAGCTTCCTGTTGCTAGTTTTAGCCTTGCGCAGTCTCCTCTGTGTGGGTATTTGGACAGTGAACAAACGAATATGAGATCTCTCTCTCTCTCTCCCTATTCTCCCTCCCCCTGAACTTTTACATATCATAAGTATTTTCTAAAAAGTAATTTTTTGTTTAAGTGATTTATGCATTCTATATTTGCTTCTTGGTTACCTACCATGCAAAGGCAACTTTTACTGGTCCTGAAGACCCAAGGATGGACATAGCTGACTGAACTATGGCCCCATATAGCTTACACCAGTGGGAGAGACAGGAAACAAGCTACAGAAAAGTAAATATTAGAATGCTTATATGATAACCAGTGTGAAAGTATTACTCAGGGGTTGGAAATTAGCCCTAACAGTGAAGATACCCACATCCTGGATCAGGTGCCTGGGTTCAATTTCCTACCCTGCTCCTTGATGACAGTGTCCTTAAGCACACTCCAAGAAAGCAATAGCCACTATTCAAGTGATTGGGTTCCTACCACCCCCATGGGAGATCTGCACTGAATTCTTGGCTGATTGACCAGGCTTGGCTTTGTGGACAATTGGGAAGGCAAATTAGTAGATGGTAGATCTCTATATCCACCTGTCTCTCAAATAAATAAATTGATAGTTTTGGAACAATAATGCTGAAGAGGCGACGGGATTACAAAGTATGCTTTGGGGCTTGTACTCTTGAAATGAGTCATTAAGAATGGATATTTATAAGTTTGGCTATGAGATAAGGATAAGGGGATCTAGCAGGAGCATCCCTAAAGGGGTTAATAAGAAAACCAAAACCAGATTTAGGACACACCAGGTCTGCTCAAGGACCTCTATAGAAACTCTGTCACTATAGAGGATTTGTACTTTTCCTGCCTTTCGTGAGGGTATAGAATGTGTGCGTCTGTGATTGCTACTCTATAGACATGTTGGCATGGACGCTTTTAACATAGAAACTGCACAAATTACTTTTTAGTAGTGAATGAGTGAATAAAGAATTGTGGTTATGGTTTGAGTAGTTGATCAAGCCTGCTGGAAATACATGAGGTTGGAATTAGAATATATGATCCGGGTTCCCAAAAATGAGATGTTCAGGACAATAATAGATATAGCACATAGCTCAGACAGAAAGGTTGAGACCAAGTATCTGCAGTACTGGTCATTGCCATATAATCAAGGGGAATACTGCCAGATTCAGTCACCCAGATCATGACCAAGGTTAGGAGCAAGTGTGGCTGGGAGCCAAGTGGCAGCAGCTCAATGGATCATGAGGGAGTCATTCAGTGTCAGGAGGAGGCGAGGGAGAGGCTGTGTTTCTGTATATGAGGGTTTCCAAGGAATAAGATAAATGTGAGAAAGTGTTTCCCAGTGTTCCTGGGAAATAAGTCATACCATATAACCCTGATCTCTAAAAGCCAGAGCAAATTGTCCAGCAACATCTTGAAAAAGATACGAAGGAGATACTGTCCACTAGAAGTGGCTGAGTCTCAGTTCATGAAAGTAGTATAGGGACATTCAACCTGGAGCCTGAGAACCCAAGAGAGTAGTGGCTTAGGACTTGGGCATCCGGGAATGCTCAGGAAAGAGGTCTAACTGGTGAGGAGGAGTGAGATGTTGGCCAGAAGTGAAAATTCCCCTGGATGTTGGGCATGCAAGGGCTGTTGGCGCATTGGTGATGGCTGAGCAAAGGGGAGTGGCTTATGTGCTATAAGCTAATGTGTGGCTCACTCTGACAGTAAGAGACATGTTGGCTTCCTTCCCAGTAGTTCTCAGTGAAAGACAGAGAAGTCATAGCCATGGATTTCAGTGGCGGTTTAGCTCTGGAAATAGCAGACATTCATTTTCTTCTAACATTGGTCACAGCAGGTACCCGTTGGTAAGGTCAAGTTTTTTTGCACACCAGAGCATGAAGCCTAGTCGCCAGGAATCCATTACAAAGTGACAATGAAATTTTATGAGAAGATATAAATGGAGATGTGAGTAGAGGATAGACCTTGGGGAAAGGTGAACTAGAAATGGTGATGGATTCAGTGTGAACTAGGAGTGAGTGTGGGGGCTAAGCTGTGAAACAGTCCCAGGTTCTCCCCCATTTCCTTTTGTCTGGTGTTTCTCCTGTGTGCTAATATCTCTAATATAGAGTATCAGGAACTAACTAGAGTATAGTTTATGTCTTTGCTCAGTGAGCCATGTGGGATAATCCCTGTAATCCACAACAATCATAATGACTGAAAACTCACTTTTTAAGAAGAGGGATTTATTAGATTGAACAAAAGTGACAACGCATAATGGAGATATGATACATAGGCAGAATAAATTATCTTTTATTCAACAGTAACAGATTGAAGACCTAACATATGACAGTTAATATCTGGGTGCTGTGGACACTGTAGCAAGCATAGCCTTGGCCTCATGGGGCTGCATTGTGGGAATATGGACAATATTCAGTCCAGGTTACCAAAGCATGCAGCCTAGAGAGTATCATGGAGAACTAACACAGCAGAGAGTGATAGGCAGTGCTGTTGAAAAAAGCCAAGGTAGAGATATAACAGGCTGGGTAACATTGAGGAGTGGGGAGCACATATCAAGAGCGTACCTATGAGTACCAATGCCCAGACTCAGGGATGGATTTGGTGTGTGTGAAAAACAAAAGTTGATGTGGGGAGAAGCAAAACAGGAAGTTATTAGATAGCCAGGGGTTACTTACATATTTCCTTGACCACCACGGCAAAATCTTGGACAGTTAGCCTTTGGTGTAGTAGTTTAAACAACTGGGATCCCACATTCCACATCAGCATGCTTAGGTTCAAGTCCTGACTTTGTTCCAAGTTCAGCTTCCTACAGCTACATATCTTGGGGGCAACAGATGATGGGTCAAATGGTTGAGAGCATACCATCATGATGAAAGACTTAGGTGGAGTTCCTGGTCCTCCTACATTCTGTCTGTTCCAGCTCTATTCACTGCAGCAATTGGAGAGTTAAAACAGTAGACAGACAATGTTGGACATGTCCCAGGTGGAGATCAGTAGCCCTTTCAATATTGTTTTTACTACATCTCAGGGAGTTTGGTATTTTTATGTTCATTTTCATTTATTCAAAAAAGTTTGTGTTTTTTTTATTAATTTCCTCCATTGCTAATAAGTCACACAATCGCATGATTTGCTTCACTTTCATTTGTTTTTCATTTCTTTAGCCACACATTGGTCATTCAGTAGCATTTATTTAACTTCATGGCATGGTGAATTTCCTTTTTCTTCCTTTGTTGATTTTGTTTTGTGGTTTTTCACAAAAGGGGATGTACAGTAACTGTGTAGTAGAGACTATCACACACAGATGTGAAGATACAAACCAGTGTGCAGCTCTACTTCACAATCAAAGATGGACTCCCAATGAAACTGTTGAATGTATCTTGAAAATAGGATGCTGGACTTTCTGCCACTGTCCATGCCTACAATGTGATGATACACTTAAGCAGCAGAACAATGGACTTATGACTGATTGCAAAGGACTATATTATTGTAATGATATGGGGGATATTACTGGGAGACAGGAATTTGGGTAGAGAGAAAGGGAAATCCCAAAGCCTATGGAATTGTATCATGGGAGAATACAATTAATTAAAAAAAAACACAGTATACAGAAATGCATGTTCTCTCTCTCTCTCTCTCTCTCTCTCTCTCTCTCTCTCTCTCTTCCCTCCTTCTCTCTCATTCCCCCTACTCTCTCCCTTCCTTCACCCCACCCCCTTGCTTTCATTGTCAAGTAAGTTTTGAGATGTTAGGGATGGTGACGATGATGAAACAGGCTAAGCCTCCACCCTACGGTACTGACATCATGCATAGTTGCTAGTTCATGTTATGGATGCTCCACTTCCAACTCAGCCTTGCTTATGGTCTGGAAAAGAAGCAGCGAATGGTCTAAGGTCTTGGGGCCCTGCACCCATGTGCAAGATCTGGAAGAAGCTCTTGGCTCCTGGCTTTAGATCAACTTAACTTTAGCTGCTACTGCCATTTGTGGAGTGGTTCAATGGATGGAGGAACTTCTTTCTCTGACTCCTCCTTTCTCTATGGAAAACCTGCCATTCAAATAAAAAATAGACAAATATTTTAAAATAAAATAATATTGAGATATTGCATATTTGTTTTAATAAAAAGGCACTAGCAAGTTTTAAGCAAGAGGGTAGAACAATGTAATAAATGCTTTTCTGAAGGATACTTTTAACTTTGAGAACAGAAAGATGGAGGAATAAGGGTGTTAGGGTGGCAGATGGGATACCAGATAGGATCCTGTTGCTTTCATCTATTGAGAAATGGTGATGACACAGACTATAGTGATAGGATGTGAGATGATAACACTGCTTATTCTTGGTGCTTTCTGAAAGCAAAACTGGAAAAGTTCCCTGACTGATTGTATTGAAGCTGTGAGAAAGAATTAGGAATCAAGGGTGATGCTAACATTTGTGGCCCAGGCCACTAATGACTAGTGATTATTATTGCAGCCATCAAGAATTATAAGAGCAGCATATTTGTAATGGAAATGAAGAAGTGTTGCATTTTGATGCATATATGGAAATGGAACATAGATTCCTGGTCATGCAAAGGAAGAGAAACTGGAGAAATCAATAGAGGACACATACAGAGGTCTTGGAAGCTTCTGGCTGCTTATCTCCAAGCACAGTGAAAGGACAGAGCAGGGTTCTGATTTATATGTGAGTGACCCATAGCTCAGGTGTTGGTTAGATGTCCAAGAAGCTCAACACTGACCAATGTCAAAAAATCAGTTATAGGAGGCGTTGAAAGATAGTCAAAACAACATTAATTGGAAAGGGAGATGATAGGATGAAGAAGTGGACAGAGTGAGAAACATGGTTAAGAAATCTAGCTCTAGACAATAACCAATTGTAGGATCAATGGTTGGAAGACAGACTGAATTCCAAAACCAATTTACTTATTGTAAGAGACAAATACTCAGCCGACTGTCTCTTGGCCATTCATTGGCTAGTATTTCTGTGTGTTTATGTCAGCTCTCCTGCTTCTTCATGTGAAATGAGGTGAGAATCATCAGCCAAGGTTAGCCTCTGCTAATTGAGCTGCCACACATTCAGATATTCAGACAAGTGACATTAAAATTTCCTCAGTGGTTTTTGGGATCTCTAGAACCTTGAAGCCCCAGGTGCCCTGTTGCTGATGTAACTAACTGTCGCTGATGCTAGGTACTGTGTCTGGAGGTGAGTCTGACACTATGTATGAGGAGGAATGAGAGCTAGAGCACTTGGGCAAAACATTGTGCTAGGTGTGAGGTATCACATAACAGAGGATACAGGGGCAATGGAAACGAACAGACACTTTTCAATAGAACATATTCAGATGGCTAGCAGACATATAAAGAGATGCTCAGGCTCCCTAGCCATCAGAAAGATACAAATGAATGCCACATTGAGGTTCCACCTAACTCCAGTGAGGCTGGCCTACATTCAGAACTCCACTAACAACACCTGCTGGCATTGATATGGGGAGAAAGATATCCTCCTTCACTGTTGGTGGAACGTAGACAAGTACAACCATTATGGAAAGCAGTATGGAGAGTGTTTAGAGAATTGCAGATAAACCAGCCATATGACCCAGCTATCCCGCTCCTACAGTATATCCAAAGCAAATGAAAACTGCATATGAGAAGGCAACTTGTAATTGCATATTTTACAGCAACACAATCTATGGTAGCAAAAACATGAAAACAATTGAGATGCCTATTCAAAGAGGTGTGGTTAAAGAAACCGTGGTACATCTACTTCATGGAATATTACTCAGCCATTAAAAATAACAAAATTACACCATTTGCAACTAGATTGTGCCAACTAGAAACCATTATGCTCAGTGGAATAAGTCAGTCCCAAAAGGACAGATACCATATATTCTCTCTGATATAAGCGTCATCATGCAAATTGTAAGAGCAATAACCCTTTTCATGCTGTTTTTGCTGCATCCCATGTGTTTTGATGTTTTTGTTTGCATTTTCATTTTTTCCAAATAGTTTCCTTCTCTTGTCAAATTCATTGCTGGATAGTGGATTGCATGGTGGCATAATTTTACCCAAGAGGCTTTGTGTTTTCTTTTCTTCACCCATGCATTGGTTATTTAGTGGTGTTTTTTCGAATCCATGGTGCTGTAATTTTTTTGTTTTAACTTCGTACCTGTTGTTGACTTTGTTTTGTGACTTTTCGTTTAAAGGAATGTATAATGATGGCATTATAGGGACTATCATATTCAGATGTGAAGATACAACACAGTATGCATCCCCCCTCCAAATCAAAGAGGAACTCCCAATGAAACCTTTGGACACAGATAGACAATGGGATATTGGACTGTCTGACATACTCTGTACCAGCAATATCGGGGCACATTTAAATAATAGATGGATGGACTTACGTCTGCTTATGAAGGGCTATACTATTGTAATAATATGAGGCAAATCAGTTAAATCACTTGGAGTGTTGGATTTGAGGCAGCGGCAGGGGGGCATCCCAGACTCTATGAAATTGTATTATAAATATTCAAAAAAAATCAAAAAGAGCTAAAAAAAGAAAGGGTACAGGGGATGTTGTGAGATTTCTGCTCAAATTTTTTGTTGTTGTTATATTTTTTTTTACAATTTTGTATTGGCTGGGACTCCTCCCCCCCACAACTCCCACCCCCTGTCAGGTTTTTCCCATTTTGTTACAATAGTGTTGTCCTTCATAAGGAATCATAATTCAATCAGTCTCTTAATTAAGTATACCCCGACATTGTTGGTACAATGTCAGACAGTCCAGCATCCCATTGTCTACACATGTCCAACAGTTTCATTGGGAATCCATCTTTCATCTGGATGCAGGAATGCATGATCAAAATTATATCCCCACGTCTGTGTATGATAGACCCCAGTACTCCATCATTATACATTACCACAAGTGAGAAACCATGAAACAAGGTAAACAACTGGTATGAGTTAGAACAGCCACAACAACAACAATAACATCAACAACAAATTACAGAACCATGAAAAAAAAAATGTGCCACTGAGTAACCAACACATGAGAGACAAAAAGGAAACACAAAAGTCTCTTGGGAAAAATGATTTCATTGTATAATTCATGAGCCCATGATGAATTCGAGTAAAGAGATTATTTAGAATGAACCAAACTGAAATAAAAAACATCAAAAAACATGGGATACAGCCATAAAAGCAAACAATCAAAAAACAGTATGGATTGGACTATTGGAGTTACATTTTCTATGTTGGTTTCCTTATAAAAGAGAAAATATATGGTATTTGTTCTTTTGTGATTGACTCATTTCACTGAGCATAATGATCTGTAGTTGGCACCATCTGGTTGCAAATAGAATAATTTAATTCTTCTTAATTGCTGAGTTATATTCCATGCAGTAGATGTACCACAGTTTCTTTAACCACTCTTCCTTCAATGCACATCTGGATTGTTTCCATATCTTTGCTATTGTAGATTGTGCTGCTGCAAATATAGGATTACAGATCCCCTTCTCATATGCAGATTTCACTTCAATTGGGTATATTCCTAGGAGCTGGATAGCTGGGTCATATGGCAGGTTCATTTGCAATTTTTCAGTTACTCTCCATACTGATTTCCACAGTGGTTGTACTAGCCTACACTCCCACCAGCCGTGAAGGAGGGTGCCTTTCTCCCCACATCCACATCAGCAGGTGTTGTAAGTTGAGTTCTGAATATAGGCCAGCCTCACTGGAGTTAGGTGGTACTTCAATGTGGCATTCATTTGTATCTTTCTGATGACTAGGAGCCTGAGCATCTTTTCATATGTCTGCTAACCATTTGAATCTGTTCTTTTGAGAAATGTTTGTTCATTTCTTTTGCCCATTTTGTTACAGGTTTTTTTTTTTTTCTGTCCCTGCATTTCTGAAGCTCTTTGTAAATCCTGGATATTAGTTCCCTATCACTTGTGTAGTATGCAAAAATTTTCTCCCATTCTGTTGGTTGTTTCTTCACTTTGTTAATTGTTTCCTTTGCTGTACAGAAGCTTTTTAGTTTGATGTAGTCCCAATTGTTCATTTTGGATTTGATTGCCTTTGCTTTTGGCGTCTTCTAAGAAGTCTTTCCCTGTTCCTGTATTTTGGAGTGTGCTTCCTATGTTTTCCTTTAATAGTTTGAGAGTCTCTGGGTGTAGACTTAGGTCTTTGTTCCATTTAGAACTAAGTTTTGTATAATGTGACAGGTGTGGGTCTTGCTTCTCAATTCTGCACACTGCTATCCAGTTGCCCCAACAGCATTTGTTGAGTAGCCCAGGATTTTTGCCTGGATTGTTTTCAGTTTTCTTGTCAAAGATTAGTTGACTATACATGTGTGGGCTCCCTTCTGGTGTATGATTTCTGCTCAAATTTCAACTCCTGTCTGTCCTTTGGACCAGGCTAGAAGTTGTCAAAATCCTTAATGCACAAATGTAACCCTTCATGACTAGATTCAACCAGAACAGGAACATGTGAGTTTATATTTGCTTCAAAGTCAGAGTAGGAACAATGTTAGCCTTGAAAGCTATCTCCACTAACCAGAACATTTTCCAAGTTCTCTTTCAGAGAAATCTCCAAAGGGAATGGAATGGAGAGGCCAACTTAATGCCCCCCAGCAATGTGGGTAAAGGCAGCTCAGATCCTGTTCTAGGTAAATGTGGTGCTCTGGGAATATGCGTCAACATATACAGGTCTATGCCCTGGGAATTTTGCAGATATTCTTTCTGCTTCAATTCAGTTTAATCTGGGCTGGCAGTGGAAGATGAGACCAAAGAGCTCGGTGCTGAGGTTAGCATAGCATTACAGAAGGAGGAGAGCTCACCAATCCTGCCCACCTCATCATGCTTGCTTGCAGCTGAGTTCCCAAATATACACCAAAAATGTTTGTCCTTAGAATCTTAAAACAAAAATCATCCTCTACATACTTTCAGGCACACCAGTTTTTGCACACAGAGAAAACTTCTTGTTTGATGGGACACATTATGAAAGATGACAAGGAAAGAATTGGCCTCATCTATCTCTGTGTCTGCATTTTCTTGCCAGAACCTGTGGCTTTTGAGAATTCCAAGTATTGGTGTGGGTGACCACCATGTTCTCAACCTCAATTTGTGTCTTATACTTTGCTGCTGAGTGTCCCCCTGACCTTTACTGTTCTGCTTTCGAGCGGCCACATTCCTCCTGCGCTAATAGATTCCTGTCTTCATCTCAGCACTTTCCCGGGCCCCTTGATTGTGGTCACTCAGGTGTTGTCATGGCAATGACATCTTCCATAGAGTGGAGCTGCTCACGTTGTCATGGCTATAAGGACCTCTTGATGGAAGCACTACTTCATTGTCATCCTGTGGGCAGCAGTGAAGATCCCTGGCGCCTTTAGACAAGCCTGACTTTTTAGACTGGGAGATACTGTGGTTTTGTACAAGAAAATGTAAATGACTGTAATTAGGTAAATGGCAGAAATCTAAAATGATTATACTCTAATTATGTTGAAAGGAGATCAAAAGAAGGGCGCACCATTGTCTTCATCACCACCATCAACCTTCCCCTCCTATTTTCTGCCATTACAGTATCAAATATTGGGTTGCAGGTTGGCTTTTTATCATGCACTGTACTAAGTGCTTTCTATATATTTCCCTTTTATTTTCTTGTCAACCACTGATGCAGATGCTATCACTGCTCTTGTGTAGATAAGAGAACTAAGGCTAGAGAGCTCGCTCAGATAATTTGCTCAGAGATAAACACTTGGATGAGACATGGCCAAGATTTAACTGGGCAAGTTTGTTTGAGAGACTTGGTCCTGAATCCTTTATGTGTTCTGGTTTGCTATTTATAATAAAAATGAGGCCAGCTGCAAAATGAACTGTTGAATTGGATCGTCTCTACACAAGAGTCCATATTGATTATATGTTTACACCCTTTTAATATCTTGGGATTTTTTATTTGATCCTCCAACAGCTCTCAAAGGTTAGTACAACTAAAGTGTATTTTGAAAAAAAAAAAGAAAGAAAGAAAAAATATTTGGAGATTTTTTTTACTTCCTGAAGAAAAGTGGCTTCTAAACTGTGTTCAAATAGACGTAAATCCAAGATGATCACTAAAATTAGAACCTAGTGTTTTGGTATATCCTACTGTATATTATACTATACTGTAGTGCAACAGATTGTAGCATATTGTATTACATGTCCAAGAATCTGGACATAGAATACAGGATACTGACACCATCTAAGATGAATGATGACCAGTGGTCAATTCTGTTGGTGATAGAAGGAATAAGTGACAGGCCTTGGTATGTCATTCATGCACCTGTCTGTATCTAATATATACTCTATGTATTATATAAATACATAGCAACATGTATAAGTATATATGTTGTTGAGCAAATCATTCAAGTTGCAAGTGAAACCCCCAGAGGTTAATTACAGCCCCTTCTCTTTGCTGGTTTTCAGAAAGTGGCTATTAAACATAAATAAGTCACTTACAATCTGGCTTATAAAGGAGTACAACTTTTAACACCTAGGAAGCTCAAAGTCTAAGAGTTGATAGATCCTCTCATTTGAATACAAGGGGACAGGAACGTGAGGTGCGGGATGGGAGAGGGAACGTCCATAGAGATAATTAAACAATAGTGGCAGAAGCTAATCATGTTCTACTACAAGCTAACACTTAACCTGTACCTACACATTTAATCTTTAGAGCAGAACTAGGAGGTAAATGCTATTAACGGCCAGGCTTGGCAGGTGAGAAGAATGAAACACCTAAATTTAAATTATTTGTAGAAAATCAAGCAGCAAGTAAGGGGCAGAACTGGGAAATGAACCTGATCCTTTGAAGTCCATTTGTAGACATTGGTTAGTTGAGTTTCAGGAACAGGGCATGATGTGAAATCTTTAAAACCTGGACTTCATTCCCAAATCCGAGTTCACTTTCCACATAACGATCTCCGAGCCACCTTGCTTCTCTCTCTGAGTCTTTGTATTCTAATCCATAGGTAAGGACCACGATGCAACACCCATGTTGTAAGGTTTATATGAGGTGACATATAACATGGTATGCCATGCGTATGGTATAAAATAAATGCTCAAGAAATGCCACCAAATGGGGTGCAAAGACTGAGCATTAAAATTTTGCGATTATCATTGTTCCTAAAGAGCTCTGTGTCCGTTTGAAAGATGAACACACTGTTGAGAACACTCAGTCAAGTGTCCTATGCAGCAGGCGAAAAATGGCCATGTCCAAGGCTATTTCATAATTCCTCCTGTCACCAGTGCAGAGTGCTATAGAATATTCTGAAATGTCTGCTTGGTATGAAGGCTACATTTCCTATGGATGGCTTTCCCCAGATTCTAGGTTTCCCCTTGAGTCAGAACACAGTGTCTTTTAGGATTCCCAGTGGGAACTGGCTCATAATTAGTGTCCATGGGATGAAGATATCAAATGACTGTCGGCTGTCTTTTTACTGTTCTTTCTCTGACCAGTAAAAGGACAGATTCACAATTAGTAAATCTGATTTGGATAGAAACAGAAGTTTAATTAAGACACCAGAAAGTGATTGCAATTTAACTAAAAGTAATATTACCATCTAAGTTTTAATAAACCTGAACACAAATAGACTCATTCTTCTTTCTGCTCTTAAAAGATAATGCATCTGGTGTGTAATGGGCCAGTATTCAACTTAATATAGGTTTTTTCCTCTTCTGAGCAAGTGACAGTCTAGGTGTGTGATATCGGGGTATTTAGCTACAAACCAACAGACAAATCTGCTGTGATGTGAAGTCTGATAAACAGTGCTTTCCATTTCTGCCTTCCAAGGAAAAACAAAATTACCTGGGAAACCGGGTCAGTAGTGTCCACAAGCCTCGATAATAGCGAGATACTGCTGTGCTCAGCTGATCCTTAAACACAGGCTATGAGCTTGTTCACACAAGCCTCTTCAAATGAGAATTCTCTTCTGTGCCTATCTAATCTATCGGGCTGCCCAGTGGGAGAAGGCCCGCCTCCTGAGGTTGCATGGCTGTGTAAGGTATGGGAGACAAAGTGAGAGAGCCAGGAGTCCCCAGCAGTGTTGCTTTCAAGATCCAAGTTAACTACAAAAGGGAATTAAACAGTTCATGATGAGCTATTGTCACTCTACTCATGTCTCGCCACAGAGGGTTCTGCAGCTGGAGGGTGATGAAACTGCAACCCTTCAGAACTATGCAATTCATTTTGCCCATAAACGTCCCACTGTGAGAATAAAGGAAAGAGGTGCTTGCCAAATGCTTGCATGGGCAAATATAAGTTATTTCACCATCTGATAATATACACTGTGTCAGGAAACAATGGGGCAAGAAGATAGCAGGACAGCAAAGGAGCGTATGTATGGCTGAACTGGTAATGGATCAGCTGGTGTTCATCATCTGGTGTCCATTAGGCAGAAGGACAAGTCTCCAGGAAGTTGCTCATGCAGCTTGGTCATCTATAGTCTGCAGTTGGGGAAAGAGCACCTTTCACCCAAAGTTGCAGTCACTTGTGATGTAAGAAGTGCACATAGGTCATGGCATGTCGTTTGACTCTGCCCTGCAGATTTCCAAGTGGTGACCCTTAACAAACCAACTAACCTCCACCTGCAAAGTAGGATCAAAATATGGATATAAGCAACACTACATTGGAGGTGCTTTGTAAAAGTGAAGTCATTGTGTGCATTGTCCTTTATTAAAATTTCTGTGTTAATCATACAGATTCTCCAGTGCAGCTTCAAGACAATGCGAAGCAGAGGTGTGAATCACTACTGAGCAGTTTCCTAGGACAAAGGTGTTTCTGCATCTTTTTCCACACAAATGCAAAAAGTAAATAATGTATCTGGTGTTTGTGGCTGCTGTTGTAACGACAACAATTATCGTTTGTTCTCATTATTTTTTGTTAAGTCTTAACATTTATTTACGCAGTGCAATTAATTTGCAAATTCACTTAGGCATTCCACAAATGGTACATAGAATGTAGGCCAAGTGAGTGAGAGCAGTTGGATTTTGAGCTTGTTTAAAAGGAGTAGAACATTAAGACACACACTCACACAGTCCAGAGATGAAAAGAAGAAAGTAGCATAAAAAGTTCTTTGAGATTGGTGCAGGCTGTAGAACCTGATCAGAATATTTGCCTCCCAAAGAATTTAAGGACCCCCAAGCCAGTGTTGACTCTCGATGCCTTATAGCATGACACTGGGGATTGGCAAACTAAGGAACAAGATCCAAATCTGAGCTTCTGGCTGCTTTTGGACTGTGAGTTTATCATGAATGTTGTCTTTTTTAATGGCTGGAAAGAACATAATAATTCCTCATGGCACATACATACTACTTTAAATTGAGATGTCTGTAAGTTAAGAGGAATGAGTGGTTAGCCAGCAGTTAAAACCACCATTGAGAATGCCTCTGTCCCACACTGGAGTCCCTGGGTTTGATTCCCACCACTGATTCCTGATGCTGATCAGTACCTGGGAGGCATTGGGGATGGCTCAAGTAACTGGCTTCCTGACACCTTCAAGGGAGACCTGAATTGAGGTTCCAGCCCCTGGCTTCAGTACTGTAGCTTTTGAGGGCATTTAGGGAGGAAACCAGTGAATGGGAGTACACTCTCTCTCAATCTGATTTTAAACAGTTAATAATGATAGTATAATTTAATTCATTAAGACAAAGACATGACTTTTTTTGATACTTTTTTCGTATGTTGTTTGGATTGAATAGCTACAATTAAATTGTTGGCTCTGTAAAGCCTGGAACATTTATCCTCTGTGCTGCATGAAGACTGTCCAACAGCCTGAGTTGTTGCTACTAACATTTTTATGTTCCCCTGCTTGGTGCTCATTTTCAGCACTCTGTGAAGCTGCAGTATTGTGAATCATCAGGAACACTCAGAATGCTTTCTGCCCTTCTGTGCCCGACAGAGTAGCCCTTTGCGTCTCCACCTCCAGCTCCTCCTCACTCGCAGATGTTGCACTGCACCTGAGGAGTGTCCATCTTACTGCAAGCCACTGCTGCAACAACTGGCCTAGTCCCTAATGAATCCTTTTCTGGTTTTCAACTCTTCAAGAATCACCTTTCACCTGATTTGGAGTCACTTTGTCTGGTGGTTGACAAAAATGCAGCACTCCTCCTGTGTCTTTGGTCTGGATCCCTTAAAATATGTTCATGGTCTACAGTTGATTATGGGTCTACTCCTAGACAGCTTTGTTAGATGCTTAGTTCATTCTCCCTGACTATAGGAGACCGCCTGATATGAGATGATTTCTAGAAGAAAAAGGTTCCCTTTCAGTCACTGTTCTGAAAAGCCCACAATCAGGCGGCTACTTCCGGTGCAGTCCTTGCTTTCCATTCCGAGTATCAACATGATGGGAGAGGAAGCAAAAGAAAGCCGAGGAAGCTGACCTCAGGTTCCATAACCACCAATTGCCACAGAAATGAACCCCCTGCTCCATGGAAGCCACAGATACACCCTGTGCCCATGATTCAGACACTGCTTGCCAGTCCCATCCACCAACACTGCATATTGAGCAATTCCATTTCCAACATATGTGGTTTGGGCTACACAGTCAAAGCACAGTGGTTGGCTTTGGTATTCAGGTTTTGTTTTATTTTCTGTGTTGTAAGCATTTCCTGATAGAGCCTATCTTTACAAGTAGCCTTAAAGGTTCCTTGTCTTCCGGAGCATGTTTGCATTAAATCAAAACCTTCCAACCAGAACATGTAATGAAACTCATCATAACCTCTCTGGTTTCAGACCTTGAGTGATTATCACCAGCACTAATCCATATTCTTCTACACTCCTGCTGATTTCTGTCTGAAATGTGCTTGTAAGTGCTAAACTTATTTGTAAAGTAGACTTGGTAGGCCTCAGGTTTACTCAAAGATCATGGTCAAAATTGCTGTCTTCAATTTGTTGCATTCCTTCAGAATTCCTCAGACACCTCCCAGATAGTTTTGCAGAATCTTAACATTATGATTGCACATCTTCAAAAATAATTTATACTTTGTAATAATAGTAATTTGACCTTTGAGAGAAAAGAATCATTCTGTCATAGAGATTTCTTTTCTGTTGAGATGGACTTTGAAATTCTGTCACTCATTTTCAATAGTAAATCTAAATTTGTACATCAGAATATTAATGAAGAGTTAGTGTTAACTGTCAGAAACAGAAATACCATTTATAATCTTCATAACATTTCTGCTTTCAAAATGTATAATGTGTGTCTGTAAAACTTTTAGAACCATCATGTTTCCCAATACATTTTCAATTTTACAATCCAGTAGGATGTGCTTGGAACTGACTGATGATGAATTAAGGAAGGCTAGAACTTTGGTGACCTCTGAAAACATTTGCCATGTTTTAGGCTAATTCTGACCTTGAGACCAGACCTGCCTATAATAATGAAATTCTTCCTTGTCCTATAATGTGTGGACCTTTATATGGGCTTGAGGCCCCCTGGCCGCAGAAGTCAGAGGCAGTGCAAGCCCTTGGGATTGCCTAGGGGATTACATTTGGAATAAAGCCCAGATCCAAAAGCCAGCTTACATGGAAATTCTAATGAGTAGATATTTTCCTATGCGTCTATCCTCATTAAATGCAATTAGAATCCTCTTCCAACCCTTTAAGGAGATGAAAAATGCTGGATCCTTCCATGATGCTTAAATAGCAAGCAGAGTGCATTGTGAAACACATACTCACAGGCAAAATTGTCTACTATGTAATGCATGTGGATCCAGTGGATCCCAAATGTGTAAATTATACTTGTATTATAGTGATATTCGGATTACAAAATGGTAGCATATTGTAAGTAGCAGATGGCTGAAATTAGGTTCTTTCTGTAGCCCTGGAATGGAAGAAAAGCTACCAAAATGAAATTTTCTTGAATTTTCACCCTTCTTTTGTACCAATAAAAACCTTTTGAGTGCCTTGGGCCTCTGTAATTTGGCTGAGGTAATTTCTGCTGAGATGCACAGGGCTTCGAGGATTATGCCTCTGGAATCCTCAACATCTTCATAGAGTCGTATGTTGGACTTTCCAAGAGAATTCTACAAAATTTCACGTGAACCTTAATTTAACATCCCTTAATTAGGACTTATAAGCAAATCCCCTGGGAAAATGTATGATTTGTTAACATTGACCTTTGCATAGATAGTCTATTTGAACAGGATGGCGTTTGTGACAAATAACAGAATTGCATTGCGATTCCTCCAGTCATCGGTGTTGATACCTTTACTGAGAAACCTTCTGAGATGCAGAGCATGTCTTAGAGCAGCCTATAAAATGGATGTGCATATAAAATATCATTTTGTCCTTCATCTCATTCATATCGCTTGCATCCAAATGGTTGTTTACAAAATAAAACCCACGCTTGTAAAGTGCATTCGTGCTCATTGGAATTAGTGAATATCATCCACATCTAAATTTGGGGGACACTCATTCATTCTGTCGAGCCTGTGCAAAGTTTTCTACACCTACAGCCACATTTAATCTGTATAAAGAGCTGTCATTACCATCTCGATCTCACAGAGAACACCGGCACTCACAAACGCTTGTGGGGGAGGTTTCTGAGGTGAGAAGACAATGACGGTTGAGGCTGCCTTTCAGTACCTCTGATGACATCTGCAGAACAAGCTGTTCGTAGAAGGAAATGACACAGTACAAAGAGTGTGTACTGGAAAGCAGGCAGACCCATGCTGAATTTTGAGCTGCTGCTCGGCGTTCCTCAGTGTATGTGCCTGTGAACTAGGGAAAGTGTGCATCTATAGGAACAGGGCTGAATGTTCTTTGTCAGTTCTAGCCTGTGCACCTAGGAAGGTTTCACCAACAGCAGCAGTGAGGATGCTCAGCTATGAATTCTAGGTGAGATGATAGAGATTTATCTATACTTGAGTCAATTTGTGAATGGGAGAGCTACAAAAACATGTTGTGATCAAAATCAGAGGGAGAGAAGCCATCATACATCTGTGGAATGGCCGAGAAGAATTCAGACTGAGTCAGCCAGCTAGGTTGGGATTCATGTATGTCCATGGAGACTGTGAGATTCAGTCTATCAATCATCCACCTGCCATTGCCAGTCCCTATACTATAGGTTGGCTTTATCTCTAATAGTAGAGTGGCATGAGGTACCCATGAGGTTGTGAAATGCCCAAGACCCTGAAGTTTCTTCTAGTTTCTCATGGGACATTCACCTGAGAGTCTTCAGCCGCCACCTAGGAAATTCAGTTATGGTGTGATTCCTGTTTAGGGCACCAGGTGGAAAGACTTAGAAGAGGAGAGTCCTGGTGCACTCATCCACAGACTCAGCCATCAAAGCCTGTGAGTGCTGAAACCACAGGCATGGTCAAATCTACAACCACATACACAATCCTGGGGGAATCTGCCTGGTTGAGAGCAGTCAACCCTGGACTAATGGGCACAATAGCATGATTGCTGTGAGCCTCTGGGACTACTACATTCAGCAGCAAGCAACAGGAAAACAGACGAGCTGTGAGGAAGTGACCAAGTGTTCACATGAACCTTCTGCTTCTCCCCTGGACTACCCGTTTCTTCGTTACTGTCCTTCTCTGGTTCAAGACAAGGTAGATAGAACTGTATTGGCCACCTTGGCGTTTCCAGTGCACAAAGTTACTATTTTATCTCAAAGTTTCCTTCCAAGGGTAGATGGGTTGAAGTATTGGTAGGTAGACAGGTTGACTTAATGGCTTGAGTTACTGTTTGGGGTGTTTGCATGCAGAATGAGTGCCTGTGATGAGGTCCTGCCTCGATTCTTGACAACTTCTTTCTATCTAATGTACCTGGGAGGCAACCAATGATGGTCAAGACATTTATATCCCTGTTACCCACATAGGAGACTCAGATGGAGTTCCTGCATCCTGAATTAAACCAGAGTTAGCCCCAGCTCTTACAAGCAGCTGGAAAGCGAAGCATTGATTGATATAACCTCCCATTCCTGTGTGTGTGTGTGTGTGTGTGTGTGTGTGTGTATCTTTCTCTTTGTCTCTACTTTTCTATCTTCTGACCTTTCAAATTAATTCATTAGTTAAGTGCTTTATTTACATTTTAGGTTTTAAATTTATTATTCAATTATTATTATCATCATCATCATCATCATCATATGACATAGTTCCATAGGCTCTGGGATTTCCTTACCCCCTTTCCAAGTCCCCATCGCCTGATTTCCACTATATTATTACCAATAGTATAGTTCTTCATAAACAGTCATCATTGCTGGCATGGGTGACAGAGAGTCCAGCATCCTTTTATCAACATATATTTAACAGTTTCACTGGGAGTCCTTCTTTGATCTGGAAGTATATGCAAACTGCATTGTATTCTCACATCTGGGTATGATAGTCTCCATTACACAGTTACTATATATCTCTTTAAATGAAAAGCCACAAACCAAAATCAATAACAAGAAGAAAAAGAGAAATTTAAATTGACATGAAGTTAAATAACACACTACTGAATGACTAATGTGTTGTCGAAGAAATTAAAAAGAAAATCAAGAACATTCTTGAAGAAAATGATGCTACTGTATGACCTGAGTCAGTGAAGAATTTGAGAAAAAAACTGTTTTGAAGAAATGACAAATAAAAATAAAAACATCAATATCTGTGGGATGTAGTTTTCGCTGATCTTTGTAAGTGAGATGTTTCTCCTGTAGGCAACAAATAGATGGATTTGTTTTTTTAATCCAGCCTAATAATCTATGACTTTTGATTGATGGGTTTAAGCCATTTACATTCAGGGTTAATATGAATAGGTGGTAATTTGGTCCTGTCATTTTAGCAATGGGTTGTTCACTGTTTGGTTTAATCTTCTGTTGATATTTTACTTGGATGTTCTTCACATTTGCTGTTGGTTCTGGTGGGTGTTATTCCTTTTCTCTGTCAAGGGAACATCTTTAAGTATTGTTTGTAGGGCAGATCTGGAAAAGGCATATTCTTTGAGCCTTTCTTTACTGCAGGAAGAATTTTATTTTGTTTTCAATGACAGAGGAAAGCTTTGGTGATTACGTTATTCTGAGATGACTTTTTTTTTTCTTTTTAGAATCTAGAATATGTTTTTCATTCTCTTTCGGCCTGTAGTAATTCTGCTAAGAGGTCAATTGTGAGTCTGATTGCAAATTTTAGGTCTTGGCTTTTGTTAGACTTCCACCACAGCCTCTGTAGCCACAGCTCCCGGCTCACCACACTCTACCTCCTGTGATCCCATATTGTGGGTGCGCTGCTGTCTGTACAGGCTTTCTCCAACTTTTGGTTCAAGCAGTTCCCAGAATTAGGGAGACACCAGGTGTCCTAAATAACTAGGTTGTTGGTGGTGCTAATCTTGCTGAAACCTGCTGGCTGTTCGCTCCCAGCTCAGTGCATGTGCTGCTCACTGTTGTCTCTCCAGTCTTTGCCACACTGTACAAAATGGCACCTGATGTGCCACTTGTGGAGTTTTGGATCTGCTGGCTATTAGGCCTGGGTGATACCTGGACCTGTTTTGGTTGAATCTTGTGTGATGCCAGGCCGGTGTAATGCACTGATCCAGAAATGAGTTCACTCCCAGCTTATTGCATGCACAGTCCTGTCCCAAAGCCTCTGCCTTTTTACACAAAATGGCACCTGATGCGGCTTTGCTGGGGGTCTGGGCTGTGAAATCCACCCTGTTCCCTCACTGCCTGTTTGGGATCTGCTGCTGTTCTCTCTTTGTTCCTGGGTAAATCAAGCAAATGAGCAGGATGGGCAGTTCTCTGGATTCACCACCTGAACTCTCAGTGAACTCCCCTTCCCACCTAGATGCGGATGGAGCTCTGGCCACCGATGAAGCTCAGTTCAAAGCTCGTTGACTGACACTGGGGCATCTAGTCACTGCAACACCGCACTGTTGTCTCCACTGTTTTCCCATGTCTGTCAGACTCCAAGTGTCTCTCTGCTATCAGCCTGTCCTCTCCTGTTTCCTGGAATGTGCCCTCTGCTTCACCTTGGTTAATGATTCTCCCTCTGTTTAAATGTGTCCTACTCTATTCCACCATCATGATTCTCAACTACCTAAGTTTTAAAAGTTGTGCGTTCAGATATCTGTCATGTGTGCCCAGAGTTTATATCAGAAACTTCAAGCAACTTGCAACATCACCAAATGCAGATTCACCCTGAGGGCTTATTTACTACTTTACTGCCTTTGATCATTTTTTAAAACTGGTTTTTCCTGCCTTTGAATGGGTAAGAATGGAACAACCTGCAGAAGCCTATCACCTGGATGACCTGGTTGTCCAACATACATGGGAATGTTATTACTCCTGTGCAAAATGACACTTTGTCTCAGCAAATTCACAGGCTTCCTCTTGAACAGGTTTGGTTAAAGGCCATTCCCTGTCTCCAGAACCCACAAGCAAAAATGTAACACTGCTATCCCTGCCATCCAGAAGCAGGGGGTGGAAGCAGCTTGAGTTCAGTTATGGCTTCACAGCCAGAGGGATGCTAGAGAGCAGAGAGGGAATTAGAAGCCTGCAACAGTGAGTGAAAGCTCATCCCATCCTTTTGGCTGATCCCAGGCCTTGGCTCCAAGTAGATTCACTCAACCGTTTCAACAGGCTTGAGTTCTGTCGACAGTCCAACCATCCCCTTGTTTACTGTTGAAATAATTACTACTTTGCCATAATATTAGCTCTGAGCCGTGACTCCATTACCATTATCACTGGAATATTACCCATTTATTATCTCCCAGCAACCCTGGAAGATGAATACTGGGCTTCAGAGACCAATTGTTTTACAGCAGACCGGATCTTGGTGTGCATTGTTTAATGAGGTAAACTACATTATAGCCAACATTCATTTGGCTGTAGTGCAGTCCACTAAATCACTCTTAACTTGTCAATCTGCCACTGTTTCTGATGTGCACTTAGTGAGTTTGAGAGACATCCGTTAAGAAGGTATTGAGCCTAGGCAAGGCAAGGAGAAAGGGTGATGGTGATGCCCATGAGTGTGCAGAATAGGGGAGTGACTGGCAGGTGACCAGGAGACAGGGCACCGGCTGTGGGAGCAAATGGAGGGCACTTTCCCTTTGGCCCAAAATGTCTGAGAAGATGCAATGTGGATGTGATGGTTTAGATACAATCCTTTCTATTCCCTGTCATGTTCAGATGTTGTGCATTCATAAAAATCACAGTCTGAGCACGGTTATCTTCTCTTCTTGATTTGACATCTTCGGAATGACCCCACAAACACATCGGGGTGGACATATTTGGAGAGGCAGAAGGTACCCACACAGTACAGTGATTCTTACCACTGAGCACACAGGAGCCTGCATATGGGCTCCCAGAGTATAACATTACATGAAATGCAACTCCAAGTGTTTGGAAAGTGAGGTGTTGTCTACATGCAGATCATCTTGTCTCATCTGTACTTCTCCAACTTGTAGGTGCATACCAATCACCTGTTGAAAGTCACCTTGTTAAACTGCAGGTGGGGATGCAGTAGTATGGGTGATGTTGGAAAGTCTGAGTATCTAACCAGGTCTCAGGTACACAGGCTGTGCACACTCAAGCAGGGAAGACCTTGGTGTCTTAGCAGCAGGAGCACTTCCACTGCAAAAGATGCCTGGGCCCTGTAGGGTGGCTTAGCAAGCTAATCTGCCTGCAGTGCCTGCATTCCAAATGGATTGCAGTTAGAGCCCTGGCTGCTCCACTTCCCAACACAGGTTCCTGCTTATTGCCTGAGAAAGAAGCAGAGGATGGCTCAAGTCTCTGGGCCCCAGCACACATTGTAGGAGACCTGGCAGAAGCTCCCTGCTCCTAGCTTAGACTGGCTCAGCTCCAGCCATTGAGGTCATTTCGGGAGTGAAGCAGTGGATGAAAGTTTCTCTCTCTCTCTCTCTCTCTCTCTCTCTCTCTCTCTCTCAATCTCTCTCTCTTTCTCTCTCTCTTTCTCTCGCTCTCTCTCAAATTAAATAAATTTAATAAACATTACCTGCACTGGCTTCCTCCAGAACATGCTCAGGGTGGTCTAATCAAACAATATCACCATGCCCATTTCTAGGATGAGTGAAATGAATCACATTCTTTTTTCTTTAACAAATACTTGCTAAGTCCACACAGGTCCTGATGTGCATGAAGCACAAAAATATCCCAAGTGCAATAGAGAGCACAAACACTGCTGGAAATCAGTGCCTTTAATTTTCAGGAAAGGGAATACTCCCAAGGAATTGCTTTTATTTTACCTAGCAAGGGACAACCAAAAGGGCTTAAATGCAGTGTTGGGCCCTTGGAACCTAATCTCATCCTTGTCTTTTAAGAGAAATATGTTTTCCACTCTGCCGTTTGTGTGTTTCCCAAATACCTATTTTCCTGGTCTTGGAAGCCTTCTTTTTACACAGCCTAACTAAATTTAAAAGTTAAACAAACACTCCATAAGTTGACCAAATGATCAGGGTTGAAATTAGCAAAACACTTCGACACAAAAGAAAAAAATCTTGTACTTGTGAAAGTTATAATGAAGCTTTCCTGTTTCTTAAAATTTATTCGGTTTGTCCTTGTTGTTCCTTCCCAAGCCAACCACTGAATTTCACAGGAATTTGGTGGATGGAGGAGAGAAGGAACAGAAAATGGAGGAAGAGCAAGATGGGGAATAGAATGATGAGAGGTGAGGGGAGGGAGGAGGAGAGAGAAGAGGGGTTTCATAGTTATTCTTTGGAACAGTAGAAGCTAACAGAGTGCATTACTATCCATCTTTGTCAAAGCTTCTTATGTTATTTATTTTAAAAGTTTTCCATTTTCTCAGAGCACATATATGAAGTCTGGTGTGTATATGTGTATTCCTACATGTTTGATTCTATATAGTAATTTCAACATAATTACAATGATAGCTTGTCATTTAAAGTCTAATGGCAATTAAAGAGGAAAGCCAGCATTAATTCCCTATTGTTTGACAAATTGCCCCAGTAGTGTCTGGATGACATGTCTGTGGTTTTTGAGCTTTATGCTTTTCTTTATTCATCCATCCATTCACAAACAGCCATTTAGCCTCTTCTGGCTTCCAGGAAAGCTGGCAAAGTCTGTGGACAGTTAAGGTGTAGGAGACATAGCTCCTTTCCCTATGGGATTTCACTGCTTACCATAGTAGGCAAAGATGTAGATATTCACAGTGAGAGCATTGGGTGTACTCTAGAGTTATTTACTCGTTTTCCAGCTCCACGAAGCAGCATTTTTTGTGCTGATTGTCTGTACTTTCTTTTGGGCATCATCAGTAAGCAGGAGTGGAGGGAAGCAGACAGCGAGGAGGGATCCCAGCCTCAGGCTGAAATGGTGACGTCAGCAGTGTTGAGTCTGCAGTACAGCTGCCACTCTGGCTGTTTGTCGTCAGGCACCCCGTTCCTAACCTGGAGTCTATCTTGCCTGTTCATCTCAGGAACATGGTAATGTTCTCCAGGGGAATACTGTGTGTTACAAACAAGGGGAGTCAACTCCGCAGAAGTAAAACAAGAATACCAAACTGCCAAAGATGTTTTTCCACAGGACCTGCCCGGGTGACAGGAACGACAAGGCTGTGTCAATGGTTGTGCACAACAGAACTGAGAGATATGAGCATGAAGTTAGACAAGAAAAATACCAAACAGTGAGAGAGATATTTTTGGTTGATATTGTGAGCTAATTAATTCATCAAGAACACTGGGAAATACCAAATATTTCTATTGTACGCTTACAGATATTGCCTTATAGGGTCTTTAGTCATGATGAAATGATATATGTATATACATGTGTGTATGTGTGTGTATCTGCATGGGTGCATGTGTGTGCATTTCTAGTTTCCCCTTTTGCAGATAAGCGACTTATGTGCTTGACCATCTATCCATTTTTATTGGCCAGCTACCGCATCTGGTATACGGTACTAAGTAATTAAATTTCCTATGATTTAGATCTCATCTGCTTGGAGAATGTGCTCACCTGAAGGATTTCCAGCTTGACCAGCCTAACTAACTTTAGGCTGTTTTCACTGCTGAGCAGGGATGTGCATTCAGAATGTGCTGAGATGAAAACATAAATCATACTGTTTGTAATTGGCTCTGTCCAGGGGGCTGTGTCTCTGGCTATGACCTGTCCCATGTATCTACGTAAAACAATGAAGCTGGTAATGCCTTGTGCCCTATTCTTAGTATTCAAATATCTGCGTTAAAAGTGACAACCTGTGGAGCCTCCGTGCATAGCTGATGTGAAAATCAGTTACTCTCCCTGGGTTTGTCTCAGATCCATCCGTGCCCTGGACGCACCCTCCTGCCCTGCTGCTTGATCTTCACTACATTCATCAAATCCAATTGCCCGTGCACAGTCAAATCCTCCACCAAAAAGCAGCATTTCAGAGAGAAAACGTAAAGCAGTATTTGTTGTGATGGTCTCAGGATATGTTATGCTCTGTTCTCTCTCCTTCAGAGGCAAATTGCTGTGAGCAAAACCTGTATTATGCTATCACATGGAATCACAGCCCTTGCTCAAATGCACTTTACAATGGCACCATAGACGGTGGTGGCCAATGCCTCCACCCTGATTACTTTTACCATGGTTGATTGACTTTCAGAGAATTGGAAGAATTTAGGAGCCAGTCCCAGGTCTCCGTCCTTAGTCCCCAGCAACCAGCTGAACTGTCCCCGTCCTAAGGCATTGTCCAGAAGCCGAGCCTTGTTTCTCTATTTTACCTTTATTCATTCATTCTCAAGGGAAGCTCCATCTCAACCGTGAAAATACATACATGAAAATCATTGAGATCTCCTCTTGACTTCCTTGGAAATGGAATCTCTCCCAAGAAAATTCTCCAGGCTTCTCCATTTGTAAACACAAATGTATCATTTGGAAAAGGATTCAGCTTAGTAATTTGAACATGGAGGCAAGGCACATGGGGGAGGGAAAAGAGAAGCACAGGAAGTACAGGACATCTGTTGGGCATATTACCAGCCTTTCCTCTACTCTGTGATAAAAAGAGTAAAGAAATCCCTGCTTCCCTCTTCATTGCTCAGACGCCAGCAGCCCAGCTAGCTCTGCCTGAGCTAGGTTTGACATGAGTTCCAAATGCTCAAGGCCCAAGTACTCTCCTTGCTGAAAGTAAAGAAAGCAAGAGCAGTTTATGGAACATCTCAGATGTGTAAGATCACTCCACAAATTAAAACCTTTTGTCAGCCACTGATAGCTGTGCAAACTAATTATACTTTGGCCAGACTTTGCCCATGACTCCCCTGAGGTATTATTATAAAATTTTGAGCTTGGAAATTCGTCCCCATTCTGTCAACATCAAGTTGTTTCAGCCCTAGGACTGTAGCTCCAGCTCGTTTTCATTTCCAAGAGGTGCTTTGCATAAACAGTGGCATTTTGCTCTGGGATTGCAAGGGGGACAGCAGAGGAAGCTGGCTGCATGTGACAACACACAGGGGATGTGTCCTAGCATTTTGACTTCAGACACAAGGGCTGAGATTCAAGAACTGCTCATGCCTGTGAGTTTTAACACAACCCTGCAGGACTCTAAGCTCAAGATGTCAAGGAGCCTACTTGACTTTGGCTGTAGTAAGTTTTCTGTGTGTGGGGAGCCATGCCACCTCCCTTTCCAGTGCACACTCATCTTTTCACCTGCAAAGGAGTGACATGTACCAAAAGGTTTCTGTTCAAATTTATCTCCTAGATGTTAAAAAATCAGCAGGATGAGGCCTTTGTGGAGGAGCTTGAGACAGTAGTAGGCCCTCTTAACATAGGGGATTAGGCTCCCACACAGCAATGGTTCAAGATAACTATTGGCCAAAAAGAATTTCATTCTGTGAGTCAGTTATCAAGTACTGACCAATCACTGCAAGGTTGTCTGGCATTATTAGGGGTACCTGGGGGCATTTACGGTGCCAGGTGTGCCAGTGGTTCCTCACCCTCATACATCTTTCTGACAGGAAGTTTTCTTTGCCTTCCTGTGTTAGAGTTTCACAGTCCAAGATCAGGCAGGTGCCATAAGTTCATCTGTTTGGTAGTTAACCACGAGTGAGGAGAGTGATGGGCCCAACTTGGGTTTTTATAACCTCTCTTTTTTGTGAGATCTCCCTTCTAAGAGCATGTCCCTAATACCCTAAAGACCTTCCTTCAGCCCCACCTTGTAGATGTCATAATAGGCTTGTTTCTTCCCTATCAGTGCTGTCAGCATGAAGACTTTGGGATTGAATCACCTGCATGCATTTGGGGACCATATCCTATTCATATTGTAGCATGATTACCATACTCAAAGGGAAAGAGGCAAGTGGAAAGTTTGGTCTCATTTGTGACCTGTCTGTGGGATGCAGAGCCAAGAAGTAAGAACTGGTGTCGATCGCCTGTATTGGCTTTCTTTGGTCTAGTGGGAGACAGAAAACTCTGAGATGATCTTGGAGTGTATCTCAATACTCTAGGTCATTATGTTTTGACCACTGACCAGGCCTGACCATCTGCCCAACTTTTTACAGTTCTGGAGCTAAGAACCCTGAGAGTCAGGGAAAGGGGGTAGCTCTTGCCCAGTAGTCCAACATGGCCATATCCTCTGTCCCAGACCAGTGGTGTGTCCCAGGGCCTGCTAATGTTCACCAGAGGCAAGAGATGTGAGACCACAAGGTTGGCCAGGACTCAGACCCTCCTTCACCACAGGATCTAAAAGTTGCTTTCTGCCCCTGCCATCTGCTGTCCCATCTCCTGGACTCCCATGATAGACTCATCAGATTCTTGAATTCCTTCCAGTTGTCACTAATTATACCGCAGATCTGTAAATCATCCCAGGCCAGGGATGACAGCGGCAGAGACGAGCCTTCTGCCATGCTGAGCTTGGGGCTCCCTGTATAACCGCAGCACGAGCTCTGGGGGCAGAGTGAAAGATGCCAAGTCGCTTGTCCTCCTGGCCACTCTGGTTCTGCCCGTGGGCTGCCCTTGCATGTGAGTGCTCATCCTGCTGTGGAGTCTAAAAAAAGGTTCCCCTTGAGCAACTGGAGGAATTCAGAGCTTGTGACCCTAACTGTTGCAGTTTGATTCTTGAAGGCAGCAGAAGTGAAAGATGATGTCATTATTTGAGGTAGAGTTGGATGAAGTTGGGGCAGCATTCTCAGATATAGTTAAACACTATAGCCAGCTGACTCATTATTTTCAGGTTGTGGCATAGAAGTCAACCTTTTCAGTGTGCACTCGGGTGATTGTAGAGTGGTGGCCCAGGACCCTGGTTTAAAAACTAATAAGTACTGGGTCACTTTTTACCTCTCTCTGACTGTAGGGTGAAGCTGATCATCTTTCTTATGGATGGGATGGAGACCTTCTCTTGTCATGCTTACTGTTCTGACAAGGATGTGAATTCCTTCTGATCATACCTCACAAATCCCACTATGCATAGGAGCCACATGCACAGATCAGGTGCTCAGGCTTATGGTTATGGCCTTTGTGGATTCAGCAATAGCATTTTGGTGGGCTAAAGGGGACCCTCCAGTGTCCCCAACCCCAGTCTCCCAGCCCAGCCCATTTGACTGCACAGATTGCTGGCTAATGGGGCGGAGCTAGCTGAAGTGCCTTCTATTAATGGGGCAGAATATAAACAGAGTAAAGCCTTTATTTCCCAGGCTGCGGTTTCATTATTAATATACTTTACAGTTCACAGGTTGTACGTTTGTGCCCGTGTTTTCTCAGCTGGTGTAATCTGCAGCTCTGAGTGAGAACAGTCATAAAATTTTCATTTCCAGTTGAATGTGCATCCAATTCGCCATGAAATGTTCTATCTGTCGTGAATATTAAGTGCACTGAAGCAATGGCTGCTGGATTAGTCATGAGGTTTCACCCGCCCTCTCTGGTTTGGCAGAGGACAGAGGTGTGAGCATGTTGTGGGAAACCTCTGGGTCATGCTGTTAAGGCAGTCAACGGTGGGAGTGACAGGGCATTCGTACCTCAGAACCAATAGGCACCAGTCAGACAGGATGTGGAAGCAGAGAGGAAGGTCAAGTGCAGCCAAGTAAAGTGGAAGGCAAGGTGAGGCTGGGGCTGTGGGGGCAGGTGGAGGTCAGAGAGGGCTGGAGGGCTGAGAGCTGCCTTGAGGGCGGCACAGAGAGGGCTGACTGCTGGGCCTCAGTCAGAAGAGCAAGTGGAGCATTTTCTGCTTAATGCCCTTGTAGGCACACCAGTAAGGCACAAAGCA
This sequence comes from Ochotona princeps, assembly GCF_030435755.1. Lineage (NCBI taxonomy): Eukaryota > Metazoa > Chordata > Mammalia > Lagomorpha > Ochotonidae > Ochotona > Ochotona princeps. The sequence continues at coordinate 107,366,173 of NC_080835.1, read as the reverse complement.
CAGGACGTGAGGGGAAGTGTGACAGGCTGGAGAAGCAGTGATTAGGACAGTGTTTCTGTCTGGTGGCGGGCCAATCCCAGGCAGGGAGGAAAGCCTCCAGCTCTGTCCTGGCAACCAGTATTCCCTATAGCCTAGCTGACTGAATGTCCTTCCCGCTCAGCTGTTCCCTCCCAGTCTTCCATCTCCTCTTCCTTAGGAGCGGCAGAGTTGAGTGGTTTTAGGGCTGGGATGCCGCCAGAGTGAGTGAAGCCTTCACTCTCTTCACTTTAGCTGTCAGGACTGGCCAGGTGACCGTTACGGGGAGGGTGCAATATGAGAACAATTCAGGAATGAGAAGCAAGGATGAGTACTCAGCCAGAGAGCACTGGTTCTCATTGCCGCAGGCTGCAACTTCCCACAGTGTCCTGCTGTTGTGAAACAGGATGGGCTCTGTGTGGACACCCTGAACAAACACCTGCTTTGGGTTGCTGGAACTGAAATGCTGATTCAGGCTGCCCAATTGAGCCGGCCCAGGGGCAGTTTGTGGTGCACAAGCATGCAGGAGTCTATATAGAAACAATCACACTTGGAAAACTAAATGGTTCTACCATCCTTGGCTGTTGCAGTGGGAACCCTCAGTGGCCCGGTGAAGTAGCCACGGTGATGGTGCTTCACAGTTGAGGGCAGCGGAAGTTTATCAACATTACAGGACCCAACCTGTACTGAAAGCAGAACCCCACCCTGACACTTTTGTCTGATTTGAAGCATTGTGCTGCTTTCCCTCCTCCCCAAGTACCTGGTGTTTACTTGCAGTTGCCAATTGTTTTGTTTTGGATAAAATCAGTGTTTCTGGAAAGGGCACATTGACTGGGAGGAGTGCTTGGGGATGAAAATGCTGAGTGTGAGCAGCATCTGGTTGGGGAAATGGCCAGAAAGGAATCATTGATCAGATGACATCCTATGCACAGGAAATTACAATGCACTGATGGGTTGTCTGTGTCCTATTCACCCAGTCCCCTCCCACATGGATCTCTAACTCCCCTTATGCACTAAGCTAGGTCATGAGAGCAAGATCGCTCCTGTTCTTAGAGAAGTCCCATCGTGGTCTTCCTGTCTCATGGTCTTGTCAAGCTTCAGACTTCACTCCCGGCCTTTATTCTCTGTGCAGTCAACGCCCCAGCACAGACTCTGATCCATCTACCTGGAATGCCACTTGTCCCACTCACCCTTCCAACCCTGCCAGAGTAACTGCAAATCACTTCCTTTTTGTTTTCCTATATACCTGTTCCCCTCCCTTTTCCCACCCTAACCCCTCTTCAAGGGCTCCTCGAGAACTTGAGAGGCACATGCCTTAGTCCTGGCACCCATCACACCCTGTGTCAGGGTAGGAGCTCAAGGATACTTATCCTTGAATGCATGTTCGGCTCAGAGCCTGGAAGCTTGGACGTCGGGATCAGGTCAGCCGCTCCTGTGCTGTGAGATTGCCCCAATAGGACCAGCTTGGGCCACAGTGTTCTCAGATATTGGTGGAGGAAATAAATGTGACAAGAAACTTAGAACCTGCATGCAAGTCCTCAGTAAATGTTAATTCCCTCCTCTTGAATGAATGCTTCTTCCTCCAGTAAATGTTCATGGAGTGAATAACTGAATATAAAAGCATTTATAAATAAGTGCAAAATGGTTTGGTCTTGGCTCAAAAGACTGGGAGTTCAGGAGGAAAAGATCATCAGGAACAAGTGTGGCCAAGGTCTTCTTGGAGGAAGTGGACCTTGGGGTTACCCTGCATTTAGGAATGAAAACTGTCCTGTGACTACAGATCCAAGAAACTGAGCTTCCGGCATTTCTGGTGCCTTTTTGCATCTCTCTCTCTCTCTCTCTCTCCCTCTCTCTCTCTCTCTGTCTCTCTCTCTCCCTCTCTCCTGCTTTTTGCCTCTCCTTTCCCTTCCCATTCCCTCCTCTCCTCTAGCCCTGCCCCTCCCTGACAGCTCCCCGCCCCTTTCCTCTCTCATGCCTTTTCTCTCCTCTCCCCTTCGCTTCTCCCCCACCCTCTCTTTGCCCCTTCCTTCCACTTCTCTGACCCGTTCGCCTCCCCCAATCTTCCCCTCCTCTGCCTTCTTCCATATTCTCTCCTCCTATCCTTTCCCCAGTCCCTTCTCTCCCCCTCCTTTCTTTCATTCATTCTCTCCCTCTCCATTCTCTGATTCCATCCATTCATTGAACCTGAAAAATGTAACTGACACTGGCTGCCTAGTTGAACTGTACACCCTCTGTTTCTTTAACCTTGGAACTGGAATACTTAACCTCAAAAGAAAGGTCGGTTATACCTCTTAAATTCTGGAAGTCTTCACAAGCCTCAGCTTCTCTCTACAAACCCCAAAGCAAAGACCTTAAATAGCATTAAGTGGTCATAGCCAAAATGCATCTATACAACAGCACTAAATGGAAAAAATAAGGGGAAGAGCTCTTCAAACACGCACGTCTGCTGAATCCTTCTTTCTATCCTTGGCTGCTTGGAAGTTCTGCCCTTAAACAGCATTCAAAATAAATCTGCCACTGTCCCGTTCTGAGGGAGAGACAGGGAAAAAAACGCTGCATGCTTCCCTTGGCTTGTCACTGTGGAGTTGAGATAATAATAGTCTTTTTCTGATCCCCTGAACTTTCCCATCTGCTTCATAAAACAATGGCATTTTTCCCCTTGCTCTGTCTCTCCTCTCTCTCTCTCCCACTTGCTCTCACTCTGTCTCTCTCTGACTCTCTCTCTCTCTTTTATTTTTATCCTCCTACACTATAATTTAAAACCGTGGCAGTGCTATAGCCCTTGAGGTTTTTTTTGTTGTTTTTTTTTCCTTTCTTCTCCCCTTGCTTTAATACATGACTGTTATTTAAAATGGCCTTTCTTCTCAGCATCAGGACACTGCCTGGCTAGGGGAAACTGCTCCAAGCTTTTATAGATGGAGGTTAGTACCCACCCAGGCCCCATTTACCCTAGACCTTACTTCCCTTTGGCACTTCTGAGAAAGTACAAAACATTGTGTATTTGCTTAGTTCTCCTCAAAGAGAAGATTGAAAGAAGATATCTGATACCCAGGTCTGGAAGTGCCCATATCTTTGCAATGGCCATCAGATCAAGCTGCTGGCCACCCGTGGCCCACCAGGCACCGGGTCTAAATAAAGCAATTTCAGCTGAAACCAGTCAATTGAGTGTGCCCAGAGATGCCAGGAGGGAGATGCTTGCCAGCCACCAACTGTGGGGACGTTCAGCTGTCACTAGGCAAGCTTTTGCCAGCTCCTCTGCCAATCCCCCATCGGGGCACCTCTCTCAGCTGCGTAAGTGATGCGCATGCAAGAGTGAAGACTGGGACTTCTTCCCCAGAGGAAATGCCGTCTATTTAAGGATCAGGAAGGAGGGGGGTCTTACACTGGTGTTTCCCATCCTGGCACCTCAGCTGCTGCCTGGGGCTCTCACTGTTCTCACTCTGTTGGAAAAGTCACTATGCCCTCCCTGCCTCAGCATGAGTTCAATTCCATGTCTGCACCTGTACCTCTGGAAGTAATTTTGGCCTAGCCTTTTCTCCAAGCTTTCCTTGGAGCCCCTATGAACAGGCATCAGCAAAAACATTCATGTTCAAGTGGGCTTCCTGTAGGCACTGATGCAGTGACGAACAGTAGGAAACTGTGTGAGTGAGTGTGAGCCTGTGTGTCAGTTGTGACTCTCACCGAGTATGTGAGAATCAGTGCATGGATTGTAAGGGTGTTTGAGTTGCGGGAGGGGCAGGCTATGTGTATTTTCAGACTCTGTGTGTGAGTGTGTACGATGTGAGATTGATTGGCAAGTTATTGTGTAGTGAGTGTATGTGTTGTGAGAGTTAATGTTTTATGAGTTGAGTTTTGAGAGTGTGTATATTGTCAGTGTGCATGTTGAGAGAGTGTATATTTGTGGGTTGTGAGGATTATGCATAAGTTGTCACAGTTTGTGCAAGTGCTATGTTTTCAGTGTGTTATGAGTTTTACGAGCCAGTGTGTGTGAATTGGAAGCAAGAGTATAGGGGGTATGTCTGAGTTACAAACATGAGTAAATAGACATTTTTTTTCATATTTATTTATTTGAAAACCAGAGTTACATAGATAGAGAAAACTTCCATGCTTTTGCTTTCTGCAAGTCTGCTATACTATTTCAAGGAATAGGTTTATTTCCTTGTTTTGCTTCAGGCCTGGAATTTTGTTGGTATTCTTAAAGATCTGTCAGTTGGTGCCTTTAATTGTCTTACAAAAATTCTCAAGTGTCATCACACTGTCTTCTGTGCCATTTTCCTTTTACATTCTCTTCTGGGACGGGATTTCCAGCTTCATCCATATCCCTTATTCATTGATTTGTGTTTTTCATCTCTTTTTCTCTTCAGTTTACTTATTGGGTATTTTTTTCTTATATAGTTAACTGAGTCTGTCTTTAGCTGTGTATGGTCTTATTTTACATTTTTTCAATTTTTTTTAAAATCTCACATGTATCTGTAGAAATGTGAAAATAATCTATTTTTAAAGATGTATTTTTATTGGAAAGGTAAATCATACTTAGAGTGAGAAGGAGAGAAAGAAAGAGCCTCTACCCGCTGGTTCACTCTCAAAGTGGCCACAACAGGTAGAGCTGAGCTGGTCCCGTGCCAGGAGCCAGGAGCTTCTTCTGGGCCTCCCACATAGGCACAGGGTCCCAGGGCCCTAGATCATTCCCTACTTCCTTCCTAAGCCATAAGTAGGAGACTGGAAAGAAAGTGCGGCAACCAGGACATAAACCAGTGCCATGTGGGATCCCTCACTTGCTAGGTGAGGATTTAGCCATTGAGCCACTGTGCCCAGCCTGAAAACAATATATTTATGAAAGTGCATGTGTATTTATATACTTGATTTATATATAATATATATATGTATTTATTTCTAGCAGTGTTATTTTGATTTTCCTTCAGATATTCTAGTTCCTCTTAGTGGTTTTATTTTCCATGATGATACTTTCAAGTTTAACAATCTAGGGTTCATATTTTCATTACCTGTCAATTTTTTTCTTAAAGATTTATTCAATTTTTATTGTAAAGTCAGATATACAGAGAGGAGGAGAGACAGAGTAAGATCCTCTGTCCGCCAATTTACTCCCCAAGCAGCCGCAACTGCCAGAACTGAGCCCATCCAAAGCCAGGAGCCTGGATCCTCCTTTGGGTCTCCCATGCAGGTGCAGGGTCCCAAGGATTAAGATCATCCTTAACTGCTTTCCCAGGCCACAAGCAGGGATCTGGATGGGAAGCAGGGCTGCCTGGATTAGAATCAGCGCCCATATAGGATCCTCGCAGGTTCAAGGGAGGCCTTTAGCCCCTAGGTTACTGTGCTGGGCCCATTACCTGTCTTTCGTTGTTGTTGTTAGCCTGATTTTGTTATTTATGTTGTGCTCCTCTCATTTTCGGGATCCTGTTTTCTTATTTGTCTGGATAGTTGTTTTCTACAACGATCATTCTTTTATAAGAAATTGAAATAATTGAGCTCTGGGAGGAAAGTACCTTCTTCAGAAAGGATTTGTGTTGGTTGAAGGTCCCTGGGAACTGTATTTCCCAGCCATTCTGAATTGAACTCAGCACTTGAAGTTGCAGTGGTGGCCTGCCTCTTGCCAGCCCTGCTGCTGGAAATCCTCCACATTCTGGAGAAGGGGGTTGAGGATTTAGTTCAGTTCCTCCTGGGAACTGCGCACCACTCAGTGCAAAGTGATGTCCCTGCCCAGGGCCCTGCCCCACTTCCACAGAGTCTTGGACCGTGATCCCATTCCCACCAGTTTTGGAGATTGTCAGATAAGGACCCTGATTTGTCTGTCTCAGCCTATGTTCTTGCTTTCTGTTTTGTTTCTAACTGAGGATCTGACAATCGGATACCAGGAAGGAAGCTGTCCAATGCATTTAAGCAAGATGTAAAATATCTTACCTAGTTCATTTTCGATGGAAAGATTGCCTTCAATAACCTAACCTGTTTGTTTGTTTGTTTGTTCTTTCATTTATTTATTTATTTGATTAATTTATTTTGAAGGAGAATTTCAGAGAAAGGGGGAGAAGGTATTCTTGGATCTGCTATTTCACTCCCCAGATAGCCACAACGGCAAGGGCTGGGCCAGACAAATCCAAGTACCTAGGATTGTACTCCACATGGGTGTCCCACATGGGTGTCCCACATGGGTGCAGAGACTTGCTGCTGCTTTGCCAGGGAACTGAATGTAAAATGGAACAGCCAGAACTCCTTTTTGAACTGGGATTCAAACTCAGAAACTTTAGTGTGGAATATATGTGTCTTAATCAGCAGCCTGACCATTGTGTCAAACGTCTGTCCCCCACTCTGCTCCCCCCACCCAAATCTCTTTAGAATAAAGTGAGTACATTTATGGGGACAAAGTGAGGCATGTGGAATGTTTGACTTTATAGAAATAAGCATCATGTTTAGTCTCAGATTTTTTTTCAGATGTACAAGGAGAATACCAATTGCCTGCATATGTGTTACAGAGTACTGCAAAGTTTAAATGCAATCATAAATGTCAAGTTGTCTGTTTTTTGCTTATTCATACAATCAATATTTTCTGTTAATGGGCAAGTATAGTGCCTATGTACTGGACTTGGAACCTACAGAGTCCTTAAAGATAGCAAAGCCAAAGGGCAAAAGAGGATCAGGCCCCTGCTGCCTGTATGTCCACCCAACAAAAAGGAGACTCGGGGTGAGGTTGAAAAAGCATCAAAGACACAGGCAGTGTCTCTCAGCCTGGTGATTTGGCCTCACCGTGCCATTGTGCCACAGGAGAGAGTGATGACTGTGGATGGAGCACCCTGTGGTCTTCCCATGGGAGCATCTTGGCTGAAGGATTCTCCTGGGAACTTTCCAGAGCCATTCCAATCCCTTGGCTGTGCCCTCCTCTCTGAGTTAGAGCTGGCTACCCAGTGACAATTCTACTTGACATATCTTCTTTTCCTCACTTTTATTTTAACATTTGTTCTCCTTCTGGTAAAAAAAAAAATGGTAATTGATATACCACCATTGCTTCTCCTCACCTCCCTATCAGTTTTTCTTCTTACTTCTCTCATTTATTTCTGACATGTATCATGCAACAAACTCTTAATTTGACAGGCTTGATACAGTCCCCAGGTAAATCAGAGAGCTGAAGGCGGGACTGGATTATGAATCCAGTCAGTCCTCTCGAAAGGCCGTCACTGTCCATCCACCTGCTCTTCTGAGTGTACACAATTCCCAAGAAAGAGGGTGAAGATGGGAAAGGAGTGGAATGTTGTGGATTAAGTGGCAGGAACAAAAGTTCAGACACCGAGGCGCGATTTTTTACATGAAAAAATTGAAGGAAGTTTGGGATGGAGCATAAAAGCCTGGGGTTGGAGACAAGCAGGCATTTTGAATGAGATGTTGGCTGGAGAGAGATGAAGATTTCTACTTTGACCTACTCTTTGCTAGAAGTCAATGAGAAACAGAGCCTGGGATGCGTGATGTCTTGGGTCTAAGAGTTGCTGACATCTGACTGGGTAGGTAAGGCAAGGATCTGTGCACAGCACTATTTCAGGCACTGTGTCTGAAATGGTACCCATGGTCTTGGGGAGGTAATTCAGAGAGGAGGATGGATTCTGGTCAAGTACATTTAGGGATTGTGTGTTCTGTTCTCCATTTGGAGATCCACAGCATATGAGAACCAATCCTGCGGCTTAGGTTGTTAAACTCAAAGTCTCCCCAAAGTCACTTGAAAAACAAGTCTTCCCTTTCAAGAATGTTAGGTGCAGTGATGTATAGGATGAAGAATTTGTGCCCAAGGCTGTTATTTTACAGTGTCAGCTGGCTTGGCTTTACCTTTGGTTATAGGGATTATTGTCTAACAACAGCCTATTTCTAGGATGGTACCTGTGAAAAGAACTCTCTTCCTGGAACACAGTTCCATATCCTAGGAGCTCCGGGTCACCGGCTTTTGATAACAATTGCCCTCAGAAATTGAGGGTCTGCTGCATTTATTTTGATCTTTTTATATGCATTGTCTTTAATCCTTACAAGTTGAATACCATAATGTCATTTGATGGATGAGAAAACCGAGTCAGGCAGTTGGGCAAGCTGGGATGTAATGCAAAGTCTGGCCAATTTTAATTCAGAGTTCATTTTCAATGCACTGCAGCAATTATGAAAAGTGAGGCAATTTAAAAAGCAATTCAGGACAATGTACAAAGTTAATAAATGTAGTAACCTATCTAGTGACATGCAAGAACCTCTTAATTTATAGATTCAAGGTTAGTACCTGTAAGGGGGTAGGGGGAATTCTGAAAATTGTTGACGTCTTCTGTTTTTATTCTTCTATTGCAAATAAGAACACTGAGATAAGTCTCAGCACTTGTACAAGACCAACTGGTTTCAGAATTTATATCATCATTACTCACTCCCCAAAGTCCAAGTCCTCAGTGATGTTAGCAAGTCCTCTAGGAGACCTTGGGTCAGTAAGACTCCCCAGAGTACGCAGATGACAATGATACCTCAGCCTTACCCCAAACACACACACACACACACACACACACACACGCACACACAGCCCTTGAGAGACCATCTTGTTGTCCTGTGCCTGCTAAGGCACCAGTCCACTGCCTGCCTCCCATTCTCCTGAAGCCTGGCTCCTGGAGCCGGGAGATGCTCTTTGCAGGGGTAGCTGTGGGCACAGGCACTATGCACTCTGCCCAGAGCTTCATCCACATCTTCTGTCTGCTTTCCAGGCTCCCTGCCTCCAGTCTGGTTCTGCCAGCCCTCAGCTCTGATGAAGGCAGCAGCCCAGCACACTGAGCTCCCAGGCATGCTAGCAGATACCATGCTCAGCTCAGCTCCAGTTTACAGACTGCCATTATCCTCAGCCCACCCCTTCCTCGGGGGGCTTCTTTGCCACCCCAATTCACCCTCCTTTCTTTATTATTATTATAAATTGACAGTTTATAATTGTATAAATTTATGAGACACAAAGTGATGTTATGATTCATGAATACAATGTGGAATAATTAAATCAAGCTAGTTAACATATCCATCACCTCTAATACTTAATGCTTTTTGTGATGAGAACATTTGAAATGCATTCTAAGAATTTTGAAATGTATGATATTACTGGGCTAAATTTACCACACTGTGCAGTGCCCCTCCTGAAAGTTTTCTATACTGTAACCATCATTTCTCACCCCCATCTACCTCCCCACCCAGCCTGTGTACCATTCTCTGCCTCTGTGAATCAATTGGATTAAATTTCACATGTAAATGAAAATGTGCAGATTTTGTCTTTCTGTACCTGGCTTATTCTTTTATCATAATGCTTCCAAGTTCATCCACGTTGTAGCAAATGACATAATTTCCTTCCATTTAAAGGCAAGTAGTATTTTGTTGTGTGCATATATCACATTTGCCTTTCCCATTAATCTGTTGATGGGCACTTAGGTTAATTCAATAACTTCGTTATTATGAGTAGTGCCATAATAATCATCTCATTACACGCAGGAAAAGCATTATGTAAAACCCCGCATTCCTGTGTCACAGGCACTCGTAGCGGACTAGGTAGAAAAGGAGTGTGCCTCAGCACAATGGCAGGCACACAGAGCAGCCCACAGCAAGTTTGGTATACCATGGTCAAAGACAGGGGATGAAGGTCTTTCCTCCAGAAGACAGAAGAAGCAAGTATGGCCCCTGCCACCACTTCCATTCAGCACAGCACTGGAAGTCCTTGTCAGAGCAGTTTGAGAGAAAAAATAAAAGGGGGATCCAAATAAGGAAGAAGTGAGTTGTCATTTCTTGCTGACAACTGGATCTGATGTGTATATTTTAAACAGTCTATAAGTACTACCAAAGAAGTGATAGAACCAGCGAAAGAAAACAGGAAATCAACAGACAAAATTGAATAATATTTATATATACTAACAGCAAATTATCTGAAAGCCTGTCATGCTGGCCTAGCAGGCTAACTTTTTGCCAGTATTGCCAACATCCCATATTAAAAACCAGTTCGAACCCCGGCTGCCCGACTTCCCATTCAGCTCCCTGCTAATAGCCTGGGAAAGCAGCATCGGATGGCCTCATGACCTTGAATCCCTGTACCCACATGGTAGACCCAGTAAAAGCTCCTGACTCAGATCAGCTCAGTTCTGGATAATGCAGTCAATTGGGGAATGAACCAGTGGATGCATTTGCTCTCTGTATCTCATCCTCTTTCTGTAGCACTGACTTTCAAGTAAAATAAAGAAATGTTGAGCCCGGCAGCGTGGCCTAGCAGCTAAAAGTCCTTGCCTTGAACGCCCCGGGATCCCATATGGGCACCGGTTCTTATCCCGGCAGCTCCGCTTCCCATCCAGCTCCCTGCTTGTGGCCTGGGAAAGCAGTTGAGGACGACCCAATGCTTTGGGACCCTGCACCCGCATGGGAGACCTGGAAGAGGTTCCAGGTTCCCGGCTTCGGATCGGCCATTGCGGCTCACTTGGGGAGTGAAACATCAGATGGAAGATCTTCCTCTCTGTCTCTCCTCCTCTCTGTATATCTGACCTTGTAATAAAATAAATAAATCTTTAAAAAAAATAAATAAATAAAATAAAGAAATGTTTTTTAAAAGCTATCTGAAGACATCAGGAAAGCATCCCAAGCGCAATAGCTACAAAATAAAATAGAAGATTAAAATTGTGCTAAATCACTTCATATATAAATTATATATACATCCGAGGCGGAGTCAAGAGGGCTGACGGAGGTCGACCAATGTGACCAGGGTCCGGAAAGTTAGGGATGGGAGCAGACAGAAGTGAGTGCAAGAGCAAGAGAATCACGGGATGACTGTGGCGAATCCCCAAGTGCCACCAGGACTGAGAAAGTCAGCACACACCAGTGAAACAGGTGCAAAAGTCGGTGGAGTAGGGTGCCCTGGGCTGTGGAGACTCGAGTGAAATTTGGTGAGCAAATATCAGGGAGTGAACCTCGGTGAGTCGTGGTGAAGGATGCCTGAACTGAGCAATACACTGTAGGCTTGGAACTAGGCGATAGGGTCAGAGGAGAGGGCACCTCGGCTCACAGAAACAGACTGGGTGAACCTGGGAATTGGAACCCTCCCGCACTGGGCTGTGCCAATCTCAGGGCCACGAGAACTTCACAAAGGGAGACCTAATGTCTACCGTTAATATTGCCCTGGTTTGAGGTGCCCACAGGATCGCAGAGTTGCGCCAGTGAAGATGGGGAATTGCTCCCAGCAGCAGAGTAAGCACCAGGAAGAAGAAAGAAAAAAAAAAAAAAAAATCAAGGTCAGTAATAACTCAGGTCACACACAAGGTGGCAGCAGAGGTCAAGGGTTAGAAATAAGCAGTAAAAGAGCTGCAGTGGAGCATTTGATTAGTGCATGGTACTTATACAGAAGTAAGCAGTAAGAAATCTCAAGTTCCCAACAACGCAGCACAGACTAATACCACAAGGCAACAAGACAACACAAAGACATGCAGCAAGGTCACAGGAAAAGAAATGAGTCAGAGGAAGGAGCCAGTGCCACGCAAAAAAATCACCAAAAGGCCTGATCAATCGTAGAAATGACAGATGAAGAAATTGACGAACTATCAGACAAGGAATTCAGAAAAATAATTATAAAACTCTTCAGAGGTAATGAAAAACAATGGGAGGAGCTCAAGGAATTAAAAAATCACACGATCACACATACAAAATTGGTCAAAAATGAGATCCTTGACTTGTAGCACAAAGGTGAGAGCTTATCCAACAGAATTAATACAGCAGAAGACAGGACCTCTGAATTGAAAGACACCCAGAATGAAAGCAGGCAGATTATCAATCAGTTGGAGAAAAATCTGAACAAGGCCAATAAGGCCATACGGGAAATGAAAAACAACCTCAAAAAGTCGAATATCAGAATTGTAGGCCTTCCAGAGGAGTGGAAAGAAAGACAGGTATGCAACTAGTGCTCGATGAAATTATACAGGAGAACTTCCAAAACATTTGGAACATGAATCCAGCCCAAATCCAGGAAGGACAGAGAACCCCCAACAGATTCAACCCAAAGAGATGCTCACCCAGACATGTGGTGCTCAAACTCCCCTCCACTGAATACAAGGAAAGAATTCTGAGACAAGTACAAAGAAAAGACTAGATTACATTTAGAGGGAAACCAATCAGGCTCACTGCTGGCTTCTTAGGAGAAACTCTCCAAGCTAGGAGGGAATGGAGTAAGATCTTTCAATTCCTGAAACAGAACAACTGTAAACCAAGGATAATGTACCCAGCAAAGATCTCATTTGTATTGGAGAATGAAATCAGATAATTCCATAGCAAGGAGAAACTAGAAGAATATGCCAGTATGAAATCAGCTCTACAAAATCTCATTAGAAATGCGCTAAATCCAGAAAAAAGGAGGGAAACCATAAGCAAGGATGGCAAGTGGGAAGACCTACCCACTAAAGTCCACACAAGGAAGGACAATTAAACAGATACCAACACCCACAAAAACACACATGCACGGCAGGTCAAAATCACAGCCTCTGAATAATAACTCTTAACACAAATGGCCTAAATTTATCAATCAAAAGACACAGATTAACAAAATGGATCAACAAACAGTACCCAACCATCTGTTGCCAACAAGAGACACATCTAACCAGAAAAGCTGCTAAGAAACTAAAAGTGAAGAGAGTGAAAAAGATATTTCATGCCCATGTACGAGAAAAAGGCTGGAGTAGCTGTCCTAATTTCAGATGACATAGAATTCAACGTGACAAATATCAAAAGGGCCAGGGAAGAGCATTTTATATTATTGAAGGGAAAGATCGATCAGGAAGTGATTACCATCATAAACATATACGTGCTGAACACCAATGCATCCAGCTACCTAAAGCAATTACTGACAGATTTAAGGGTAGACATAGATGCAAACACAATAGTCCTAGGAGACCTCAACACCGCATTAACACCAATGGATAGATCAATAAGACAAAAGCTCAACAGAGAAACAATAAAACTCACACAAACAATAGAACAAATGGACTTCGTAGATATTTACAGAACCTTTCATCCTACGGATGTAGAATATACATTTTTTTCAGCAGTGCATGGCACCTTCTCCAGGATGGACCACATGATAGGGCACAAAGCAAGTCTAACTAACTTCAAAAAAATTAGAGTCATACCATGCACCTTTACAGACCACCAAGGAGTAAAACTGGAAATCAGTAATTCAAAATGCCCCAGGGAATATGCAAACTCTTGGAGGTTGAACAATATGCTATTAAATGAACAATGGGTCAAAAAAAAATAAAAGATGAAATCAAAAAATTTATGGAAACCAAAGAAAACTCAAATACAGCATTCAAAAACTTGTGGGACACCGCCAAAGCAGTGCTACGTGGTAAGCTCATTACAACTGGTGCTCATGTAAGGCCCAAGAAAGATACCAAATACAGGAATTAAACACACTTCCAGGAATGGGGAAAACAGCATCAAAATGTCCCCACAAACAATAGAAATCAAAAAATCATCAAAACAAGGGAGGAGATAAACCAAATAAAAATAAAAACTATACACAAAATCAAAGAGTCAAAAAGCTGTTTTTTTGAGAAGATAAACAAAATAGACACCCCACTGGCCTGACTGACAAACAACAACAACAAAAAAAAAAAACAAGAAAAAGCGAGAATTAATAGCATCAAGGATGAAAAAGGCAACATAACGACAGACACTGCAACCATTAAGAAAATAAGGGCTGGATGGTTGAGTTGGTTAGATAGAACTAAGCTTTAATACCCATTGACAAGTGCCAGAGCCAAATGGGATGGGGGACAGACTGGTCTTCTGCTACACATACTGGCAAACCAGGGTAGGGGGCGGGCCTGGTGGGGGTTATTGTGGGTCGCCCCGACTAGGCTGCAGCTCCCACTGGTTTGTGTGAGGGCCGAGTACGTGCTGGGCAGAACCAGACTGGACTGTAACACCCATTGGTTCCAGTGCAACTCGGGACTGAAAACAGAACCAACCCAGCAATTGCAACCACCAGCTGATCGGGGTGATGGACTGTGCCGGGCCCTGTGCTTGCTAGAACATACAATAAACTAGTCTGGGAATACCTCAAAGTTTCTTTGGAGATCTCCCCAATCGAACTGCTGGACTCAGAACTCTAATCAAGAAAAGACAGAAGACAGAACAGGACAATCATTCATCTCAGCTATATGTTGGCAGCGAAATATGGGGCAAACGGAGACTTTATGATGGACCATATCAATCAGTGGACGACCTCATCGAGCGAAACTGGCAGCGATTCATAACTGGAGAACTATTAACACCACTTGAGCACATATCTCAGAGCATGCCCCACATCCGGGACTTGGGGTGGGCGGGAAACCAGGTGGGGCTTCTCCCTCAATATCCCCCTTTACCTCAGATACATGATGGAAACAATATGGACATAATAGTATTACCCACTTCCCTATGCCCCTGAATCTTTTTTTTTCTTTCTTTAACTGTAATTAACTATGTAAAGATTGTCAACAACAACACAATAAAATAGATTAAAAAAAAAAAAAGAAATGACTACAAACAACTGTACTCCAACAAATCAGAAGACCATCAGGAAATAGAAAGTTTCTTGGACTCCCACCACTTGTAAAACTTAGCCTAGAGGCAACCAAAGACCTGAACCAAACCCATAACTGAGGCAGAGATTTATTCAGTGATTTAAGATCTCCCAACAAAGAAAAGCTCAGGTTCAGATGGTTTCACTGCAGAATTCTACAAAACTTTCCAAACAGAGCTAACCCCAATCCTCTACAAACTCTTCAAAACAATAGAAAATGAAGGAACCCTTCCAAACTCATTCTATGAAACCAGAGTCACCTTAATCCCAAAACCGGATAGAGAATTAACAGAGAAGGAAAACTACAGTCCGATCTCCCTGATAAACATTGATGCTAAGATCGTAAACAAAATCCTAGCCATTAGAGTTCAAAAAAAATCAGACAGATCATTCATCTGGATCAAGTAGGATTCATCCCTGCAATGCAGGCATGGTTCAACATTCATAAATCCATAAATGTAATACAGCACATCCAAAAACTGAAGAACAAAAATCATACAGTAGTATCAATGGACACAGAAAAAGCTTTCAACAAAATCCAACACCACTTCATTGCTAAAAACCTTAACCAAGGTAGGCATAGAAGGAACAATATACAACATAATCAAAGCAATATATGAAAAACCCAATGCCAGCATCATACTTAATGGAGAAAAACTGGAACCCTTTCCACTGAGATCTGGAGCAAGACAAGGATATCTGCTATCACACTGCTATTCAGCATAGTACTTGAGGCATGCACAGAGGCCATTAGAACAACAACAAAAAAAAGAAATCAAAGGAATTCAAATGGGAAATGAAGAAGTCAAGCTTTCACTATTCGCAGATGACATGATCCCTTACATAGTAGAACCAAGAGACTCAATACTGAGAATGCTAGGACTTATACGAGAGTTTGGTAGATTGGCAGGGTACAAAATAAATGAACAAAAATCAACAACCATAGTGCATGCAAACAGCCCCGAAATGGAAAAAGATCTAACCAGCAGGGTACCATTCAAAATAACAGAGAAGAAAATGAACTATCTAGGAATAAACCTAACTAAAAATGTAGGAGACCTCTTTGAAGAAAACTACAAAATACTTAAAAAATAAATTGAGAAAGACCTCAAAAGATGGAGAAACATCCCATGCTCTTGGATAGGTAAAATCGGTATCATTAAAATGTCCATACTACCAGAGGCAACATATACATTCAACGCAATCCCAATCAAAGTACCCAAAAACATTCACATTCTTCTTTGAACTGGAAAAAATGATACAAAGGTTCATCTGGAAACACACACACACACACACACACACACACACACACACCCACAAATAACTAGAACCATCCTGAAGAATAGGACGTTAACAGTGGGGATCACAATTCTGGACCTCTGGACATACTATAGGATGGTGGTTATCAAAACAGCTTGGTACTGGTACAAAGATAGAGAGGAAGATCAATGGAGCAGAATAGAAGCACCAGAAGGGAACCCATACAGATACAGCTAAATAATTTTTGACAAAAAAACATGACAATCCAGGCAAATGGGAAGGTCTCTTCAATAAATGCAGTTGGGATAACTGGTTAATAGTCTGCAGAAACAAGCAGATAGACCCACATCTTTCACCATACACTAAGATCAAATCTAAATGGATAAAAAACCTAAACCTAAATCCAGAAACCTTCAAAGTTTTGGAAGAAAGTGTTGGAAACACCCTGGAAGGTTTAAGTATAGGCCCTGACTTCCTTTAAAAAAACACCAAAAGCAATAGCAATCAAGACCAAATTAAACAAATGGGACTACATCAAACTAAAAACCTTCTGTACAGCAAAGGAAACAATCAACAAAGCAAAAAAGCAACCCACAGACTGGGAGAAGATCTTTGCACACTACATAGGTGATAGGGGGCAAATCTCCAGAATATACAAAGATCTCCAGAACAACCAAAACACCAAAACAAACAAACCATACAAGAAATGGGCACAGGAAATGGGCAGACACTTCACAAAGGAACAAGCCCAAATGGCAAACAAGCATATGAAAAAACGCTCAGGTTCCCCGGAAATAAGGGAAATACAAATTAGGACATCCATGAGGTACCACCTAATGCCAGTAACAATGGCTCATATACAAAAACCCACCAGCAACACTTGCTGGTGAGGATGTGGGGAAAAGGGAACCCTACTCCACTGTTGGTGGGACTGCAGGTTTTTATAGCCTCTATGGAAATCAGTATGGAGAACACTCAAACAACTCAAAATCTGCATGCTATATGATCCAGCAATAGCACTTCTAGGAATATATCCAAAATACCTACTACACGAGAAACCAACATGCACCCCTATGTTCATAGCAGCACAATCAATAATTGCAAAAACTTGGAAGCAACTGAAATGCCCATCAACAGAAGACTGGATAAGAAAGCTATGGTTCATTTACTCCATGGAATACTACTCAGCTATTAAAAACAATGAAATGCAGTTCTTTGTGGCCAAATGGGTGCAACTGGAAACCATTATGCTAAGGGAAATGAGCCAATCCCAAAAGGTTAGATACCACATGTATGCCTTAATTTAAGCTGAAATGATGTCAATCAAAAAAATAGAACCTGTAATTTGTAGTATTATTTCAACCACAAACAGCCTGTATCACATGCAATAAGATATTGTAATGTAACCAATGAACCAACAATCAATGTGAGTCAGACTGCTTATGATCTACATCAAAGAACTGTAAAACCTAATATGCTTTTAATACCCTGTATTATTCCGTAATGGGGTGGGAGAGCAGAGAAATCTCCATCTCCCTAGAATGTGTGAGGAAGACGCTAAGTATAACCTATCAAGAATATAACAGGTAACTTATAAAAAACAGACTCGAATTGGCATTAGACATTAGCAACGCTATGAAGACATGCAGGGGGAATCAAGAGTTATCCTGACAACCTCTTAACAGGAGGTCATATGCATAGAGCAGGGGGCACCTCAGAGTGGAGGAGGCTGACAGGAAGAGGCTTGTATCCCAACCCTGGAGACTCCTGGATCCTCACCAAGGACTATCAGTATGGGCACCAAGGGCTGTATCCCAACTGCAGAGGAGACCACTGGGAATTGAACTGCCCTCGTAGGCTAAGAACTCTGATGTCATCCACTCCCTTTCAGATCTCCCACATGGGATGGTAGATGCCCAGATCCTTCCTCACAGGATCTAATATCATTGGAACAACAGCTGGGAGCCCTGAGCAGTCCTCAGAATCAGAAGAACAATAAACTTCCTTCGGGACTCGGGAGGGGAGATTTCTCTGGTCCTTACTTAGTTCCAATTTTGGATCCCCACCCTCTCTTGCAATGATCATCAGTGTTGCTCCAGTGCACCACCCCAAAAATTAGATTAGATAGACAGAGACCATTAAGGAAAGCTTACAACCAGACAGGAAACTGTCAGCTTGGACTCACATATACCTTACTAGGTAGGACACAAAGATAAGTTACTCCTCAATAAGGTATTGAAGATTGCTCTGCACACCACTCCTAAAACTGTTCTGTGCCTCCTTTGTTGATATATGCCTTGTTAGAATTATAGGCCAGTTTGAACTATCCTAAAATTCGCCAAGTTCAGTTAAAACTATGCTTCAATACTATAAACTGCTAAATATAAAAATGAAAATAGACACGATACAGCTGATTAGTACCCTATAGCAATTTTAAGGTGTATAGCAGCCGGTTGTGTATAGAATAAAATTGAAATGCCAATGAAGTAATCACAATATGTGGTTAAGGACTTGCATTTTCTAACATATTGGTCACTCAATACCATGTCAATTAATTCCATAAGGTTGTAAACTGTTGTTGATGTTGTGTTGTGGCTTTTCATTGGATGGGATGATATTCTGCCAATTCTGCTTTCAGACCAGGGATGGTGTCCCCGAGAAACTGTTCAGTTTATCTGGACAATAAGATGCTGGATTCTATGCATGGTACATGTTTGCAAGGAAGGAATCATGACTGGATTTTAGCTGTAATACTGCAACAACATGGAGGAATCCAACATGAGGTGAGGGTCTGGGGAGGGGTTGGGGGAATCCCAAACCCTATGAAAAAAATATAGAGACAGAGATAGAAATAGTTAGAGATAGAGATTCTTGTACTCATTGGAAAAGACAAGGTCAAAGTTTCAGTGTTAAGTATAATTTTTTTTTCTGAAATGTAAATTACCTAGATGTAGGAGGTATATTTTGGACCCCCCAAAAAACCCAGGAAAACATATTTTGGAAAAAAGTGAGATTTTAGAAAAAAATTTTCAAACTTCCAAGAATAGATTAGATAATGACTTCGAATTGGAGAAAAATTTTGGTGAGCATATTTTTGCCCATCAAGTAATAAGTATTTTAAAGGCATTAAAATTTTTATAGATACATAAAAAGTTGTTCTTCGAAGTGAATATATTAATATTGCATTAACAGGATTTAGGACAAAGATTATAAAATGAGGAAAGAAGGGTATATATTATGTAGAGACTGCATTTCAATGAAGAATGCACTTACTAATATTCATAGAGTTGAGTCTATATAAAGTTTCATATATAGAAGAAAACATGTGGAAGTTAACTTTCTGAGTCAGTACTATTTCACTTATCAGAATGATCTCCTGTTCCACCATTTCATCACTGCAAATGGTAGGGTTTCATTTTTTATGGCTGAGTAGTATTGCATCATGTATTTACCACAATTTCTGTATCTAGTCGTCAGTTTATGGATATCTAGGTTGATTCCACATCTTTGCTACTGTGAGTTGGGCAGCAACACAAACAGGAATGCAGTTATCTCTTTTGTATGTTGGTTTTATTTCGTTTATATTTTCAGAATGGGAGCAGCTGGTTCACATGGTAAATCCAAGTTCACTTTTTTGAGGAGTTTTTTCTCCCTACTTGTAATATTTTGCATTGCCACCAAGAGTACATTAGCATACCAGTTTTCATAATTGTTTAAGTATTTGCTATTTTTTGACATTTGATTACAATTCTTGCTGGAGTCAGGTGATATTTCATTGCTATTTTCATTTTATCTATGTGATGGTTAGTGATCCTGAATATTTCATCATGTGTCTCTTGGCTACTGCGTTTCTTCTTTTAAAAATGGCTGTTCAGTTCATTTACCCTTGTCTAATAAGATCTCTGTTGTTGATTCTTTTTGCTAAGTTTTTTAAGGATTTATTTTTAAATTTTCAATTTTTATTTTTCATAATACAGCTCAGTAGGCTCGGGGATTTTCCCTTCCACCCTACCCGTTGATCCTCCCCTCCACTGCTTTTCCCTATACTATTAAAATAGTACAGCCATTCATCAACAAAGTTATTTTGCTATTTAACTGGGCTTTTTAAAAAAAGAATTTAAAAATTTTAATTGGAAAGGAACGTTTACAGAGAGACAGAAAGATCTTCCATCTGCTTTTTCACTGCTGCAAGTGGCTGCAACAGCTGAAGCTGAGCCAGTCTGAAGTCAGAGGCAGGAGGTTTCCCATGGGGGAGTAGGGTCCCAAGACTGTTTTCGACTGCTTCCCAGGCCACAAGTAGGCACAAACCAGCTGTCATAGGGGACCCCAGGCATGTAAGGTGAGGATTTAGCTACTGAGCCATTGCACTGGGCCCTCTACTATTTAATTGTTTCATGACATTGTAGGCATAGATAATGGTAGAAAGTGCAATACCCTATTGTCAAGATATGTTTGACAGTCCTTGGGAGTCCATCTTTTATTTGGGAGTAGAGATGCATGCTGCAATGTACTTTCATTTCCAGTATGATTTTTGAGTATCTTAGATGTTATGGATATTAATCTGTAATAGGATGCAAAGTTTGCCAACATTTTCCCTCATTCTGTTTCTTGTCTCTTCATTTTATTGGCTTTCTTTTGCTATGTAGAAGCTTATTGTTTTGATATAATCTCATCTGCCAGTTTTCTTTATTTTTACTGCCATTCCTTTGGGAGCTCATCCAAAAGCAATTACCTATGCCAACATCTTGGATGATTTTTCCCTATGTTTTCTTTTAATGGTTTGATTGTTTCAGGACTTATGTTTGTTTTTGTTACGGTTTATCAAGTTATTTGGAATACAGAGAGCAGGTGGGGTAGAAAAACCTTCCATTTGTAGATTTCCTTCTCAAATGGCTGCAACAGCTTGATATGATCCAGGTCAAACCCAAGACTGCATTAGGTCTCCCATGGGGGCGGGCGTGGTCCCAACCACATGGACTATCTTCTACTACTTTTGGAGGTACATTATCAGAAAGCTGCATGAGAATCAGAGTAACTGGAACTTAAATTGCCACTCTAACTTTTTTATACTAACAGCAAAACGAGTGGCCTAAGCCAGTGCACCATAACTGGTCCACGAGGTCTTAAGCCCTTGATGCACTTTGAGAATATTTTTGTGTACAGTATAAGGAATGTTCTTGCTGTAAACTTCTGCATGTATATATTCAAATTTCCCCATACATTTATTGATAAAACTTTCCTTTATATGTGATTTTAGCATACTTATCGAAGGTAAGCTAGTTGGAGATATGTGGGTTTGTTTTTTGAGTTTCTATTCTGTTCTATGCATCTGTTAGCCTATTTTTATACTAGTATGATGCTGTTTCCGTTATGGTAACCTTACTAGCCTAAGTAAGTCTGAAATATCTCATGGTGATGGCTCTAGCCTTTGATTTCATTGTTTAAGATTGCTTGGGCTATTTGGAGTCTTTTATGTTCCCATTTGAATGTCAAGGTTTTCCTTTTTAATTCTGTGAAGAATGTCATTGGTATTTTCACAGGATTTGTGCTGAGTCTATAAATTGCTTTATATATCTATATAGATATAGATATAGATATAGATATAGATATAGATATAGATATAGATATAGGTATAGGTATAGATATAGATATAGATATAGATATAGATAGAGAGAAATTGAGATTCATTTATTTTTGTATTGGAAAGGTAGATTTACAGAAAGAGAGAAACAGAGAGAAAGATCTTCCATTCACTGGTTCACTCCCTAAATGGCTGCAACAGCTGAAGCTAAGCCCATGCAAAACCAGGAGGTAGGATCCTCTTCCTGGTCCCCCATACGGTTACAGTGTCTCAATGCCTTGGGCCATCCTCCCCTGCTTTCCCAGGCCACAAGCAGGAAGCTGGATGGGAAGTGGGCAGCCAGGACATGGACTGGCACCCACATGGATTTTGGAATGTAGAAGAGGAAGATTGAGTCATCATGCGATGCTCCTCAAGTAATTATTTTTTTAACTATGTGTTTATTTTTTATTGTAAAAGTGTATTTTTAGAGAAAGAGAGAGAGAGAGACAGAGTGTCTATCTCTGTGGGGGCAGAAAGGAGAAATAGAGAGAATGTCTTTCATCCACTTGTTCACTTTCCAAATGGCCGCCATGGTCAAAGCTGAGCTGATCTGAAGCTGGGAGCCAGAAGCTTCATCTGGGTCTTCCATATTAACAAAGAATTCCAAGAATTTGGGCCATCTGCTGTTGATTCCCCAGGCCATAATCAAGACTTGGTCTGGAAGTGGAGCAGCCAGGACATAAACCCGTGCACACATGGGATGCTTCCACCAAAGTGTGGAGTATTAGCATGCTGTACCACCACACCAGCTCTCTAGAATAGTTATATATTAAGAGGAAATTTAACCAAGGAAGTGAGATACTGTACTCTGAAAGCTGGAAAGACACTGAAGAAAGCATAAACCAGTGAATGGCATCTGTGCTTACATTTTGAAAACATTGACACTGATATTGTTAAAAATACGCACATTCCAGTATCATTTTTGCATAAAAATAGAAAAAAAGCTACAAATCATATAAAGCCCTGAGAAGTCCTTAGTAACAAAACAAGCATACTACTTAATTTCAAATTATACTGCAAACATGTAGTCATCAAAAAAGCATGGTACTGCAAAATTCTGTTACTTCCCGATATGCTTGCCTTTGTTGTACAGTTCATCTATGAGAATATATGTTAATATTTGTTTAACAGCATATACTTATTTTGCAATTTGCGTAAAGAGAAAACACGATAGTTGTTTTTTGAGACTGGCTTATTACATTAAGCATAATGGTTTCCAGTTGAGACCTTTTGTTGCAAATTACAGAATTTCATCATTTTGAGTAAACTTCTCAACTTCTGAATAAAACCGAAACTTCCAATGAAACATTTAAATGTACTTTTATAGTACAACACTAGATTTTCTACCTTTGCCTACACTTCCCATGCCATGATACATTTAAATAGCAGGTAATTAAAGTTGTGACTGTTACTAATGGATTATACTACTGTGATAGTAGTGGGGGGGAATGATGGGTGTAGAAAAGAAGCATGCAAGAAGGGGAAGTGGAGGGACAAGCGGTTATGCCTACATGACTGAAAATAACAAAATGCTACCGGAAATGGGGAAGAAACAGACTCAAGACCAGGAGAGAAGTATAGAGTGTTAATATTAAACACCCACATTAACCATCTGTCAACTATACTGTTGACAGTAGTGCAAAGAAGACATAGTGGGGGAAAGTTAGTCCTCATTCAATGATATGGGGAAAACTTGCTATTCCCATATGTAAGAATAATCTGGGACCCTTATCTCAGACCAGAAAGTCAAAATAGACTATAGACATAAGAACCGTGAGGAGGAGTCTCATATCTGTGAGAAAGACTATGATGCAGTAAGTGACAGGGGAGTGTGTGGGTAGTGTTGATAAGGATGTAGAGAAAAGGGAACAATTGAACACCACTGATGGAAATGTGATTTTTGGCAGTTATTACGAGAACCTGGAATAGAGGTTCCTCAAAAGAGTAAACACAGAGCTAGGTATGTGGCCTAGCAGTTAGGATGCTGTAAGTATTCATGCATCTTTGCTTTGATGCCTGACTTGTGCGCCAAACTCTAACTTCCTGCTAATACAAACTCTGGGAGGAAGCAGGTGAGACCTCCAAAAATTGATTTGTGTTATCCATCTGGATGGAGTTTCTGACTCCTAGTTCCAGCCTGTCAGCCTGGCCCTACGCTGGCCAGCCATGACAGACATTTGGGGAGTGAACCGAAGAACAGGCATTTCTCTCTCTGTCTCTCTCCCTTCCTCCTTCCATCCTCCTCCCTTCCTTCCTCCCTCTCCTACTTTGCTTCAAATAACAATAATAATAATAAAAGATTAAGTAGAGTCAATCATTCTGGGTATTTATCCCAAAGACTCGAAGCCAGTGCTGAGAGATGTACACATTCATTATGGTGATATTCACAATACCCCCTGCTTTCTTTTTCCTCTCCTTTGTTCACTTTTCTTTTAGCTACTGAACCTATTGTTTCTATGATTGCTGTTTCTTCCAATTTCCACTAGAAGTATCACATTATTTCCCCATCATTTTCCCATGTCTTTGAACACCAATGATCTGTTGCACACCTTTCAAAGATACTGAAGCAGGGTTTATTTCTCTGCTAAACTTGTCGTGTTTCCTAACTTTCCTTCATGCCCCTTTTCGTGACATTTGCCTCAAGTCATTTCTTTCATCTTTTCCCACATTTCCGTCATTCCTTCACCTTTTCGCTTACCTCTTCATGTGTTTTGCCTTTTCCACAGTGTTTCCCTCCCTAAGACCCTAGTCGTTTGTGTAGAAGCTCATTATCTCTCCTAATTTCTGTCACTGTATTCCTTATATCTGGAAAATAGTACCACTACTCGATTACCGTGGAAGTGATAACAGATTGTGTGTTTCAGGAAGCAAGCGCCTACTTGTTCTGTGGATGTCAGTGAGGTTCCTGGGGGTGTGCAACCCATGTCTTCTGCTTGAGTTCCTCTGCCTTGGCACAACTAATGTTTGCACGAGCAGTGTCCTGGGCAGTGTTTAGCATAGCCATAGATCTTCACACACTGGGTTTGGTAGCAAGAATCACCAAGAAGCAATGGCAGGAAAAAATGCCTCCAGACATGGCCAGTTGTTCCCTGAGGGGAAACAAAGTCCCCTCTACTTAAGCACTGTTTCCCTACATCCTGATACCTGGGACCAGATGCTGAGCTGAACTTCCTGACACCCATGCAGGGAATAAAAGTTGTCAGTAAGGATATAAGAAGCATGTTTGTTAGAAAGAACTTGAGCCTGTCTTCTCCTTTTTCCTTTTATTTTGGTCTCTGAGTTTTGACTACTTTCTTTTATCTTTATATCTGTGTTTTTCCTTTAGCTTATTTCAATACAATTCACATTTCCTTCTCCTTCTCATATGACAACGTGACACTCCTGAGTTCCAGACAAGTAAAAACGGCTCTGATGAAGCCCTGTAAATGCCTCTTGCAGAAGTGGCTCTAACAGTGCTCCATTTGTACCCTCAGAAAGGTCAAGGTGTCACTCTGCTGCTCAAGGAACTCCACTTCTGGTTCCCAGGTGGTTAATGTCTATTTGATTAGCTGTAAGACAAAATCCGCAAAATGCCAAGAGGCAGATCTCAAGTCACCTTTCAGGATGCTGCTCATTGCCCAGTCTGGGGAAGGGGCACCAAGGTGGATGAGATGTACAGCTGCTAAAGCACGACAGGTAATGCAGCAAGCAGGCTCTGCTCTGATGTGGCTCCTCCCCTCAGCTGCACCTCAGAGTCATCTGTGCCATTCCGCTGCCAGCTCTTGGCTGGAAGATAGTTGGTTCCCATCAGCTCTGCTTTCTGCTCCGTTCTGCCTTCCCACATGGTTAGCCACCTGTACTCTGTGCAGCGGCTCCCTTCCTTCTGCCATTGGCATCTTGTTCCATCTCCCTACACTCTGCTTCCAGCCCACTTCTGGAACCAGCACACACACTTCTTATTCCTTGTCTTCACCACAGTTCTTGACCCATTCACAATTAACTTTGCAATTACAAATTACTACTTAGTATTATTATTAGTGTTAGAATAAATTGTGCTTCTCTCTGCTCCTCTAGCAACCACTAAAGCAGCCTGCAGAAAAAGCTGGTGAGAGTTTAAGCTGTCATATGTGGTCCAGGACTGTCACCAAGTTGACCACTCATGTTGGGCCTCCGTGACATGGCCACTTACCTCCCTGACTGAGCCACTTAACTTACCTTCACTTCTGAGTTACCTAGTAGTGCCTAGTTCTTCTTACCCTCTTTTCTCTTCTTTACATTTGTCTCTGAACAGTTTTTTTTTGACCAGCTCATTCTTCAAGAGTGATGCTTTGAATAGAGACTAACCTGTGCTTTGTGCATGTGTGTGTGGATCTAAGGTTTGTGTTTTTCTCATGTGCAGAGAAAGAAATGAATGTGGTGTGGGTGATGTGGTACATTTATATATCTGAGCAAAGCCTCTTTGTGGTTCTTAGTGACTGTAAGAGTGGCTGGGGCTGGCGAGGTGACCTTGAAGGTTATCCACCACCTGCAGGGTGAGCATTCCAAATGGGCACAGGTTCATGTCCTGGGTGCTCCACTTCTGATGCTGCTCCCTGCTTATATCCTGGGAAAGTAACAGAGGATAACTCAAGCCCTTGGACCCCTGAACTCATATGCAAGACCTTGAAGAGGCTTCTGGTTCCTAGCTTCAGATCAGCCCAGCTCTAGCCAACATGGTCATTTGGGGAATGAATCAGCGGGTGATAGATATCTGTCTTCCCTCTGTCTATGATTTTGCCTTTCAAACAAAAATAAACAAATCTAAAAAAAAGACAAATGGTCAAGACTGGAGTCACTACATCTTGGAAGAATGGATTAAGCTGCTGCCTGCAGTGCTAGGCATCCCGTAAGAACTCCTGTTCAAGTCATGGCTGCTGAAATTCTGCTGATGTGCACAGGAAAGCAGCAGATGACAAGGGTTCTTGAGATCCTTGCACCCAAATGGGAGACCCTGCAGGAGTTCCTCACTGGTTACTCCAGTTTGGCTCATCCATTACAATAAAAGATGCCTCTCTCTTTCTCTCTCTCCCTCTCTTACTCAATGTGTGTGCATGCAGAACTCTGTCTTTCAAACAAATAGAATACGTCTTTATGAAAAGAAGGAAGAATGGCCAAGATGGATTCAGCAGACAATCTCCAAAGCCCCAACCTCACTTGCCCTCCCCTCCCAATTTCAGCTAAAGCAGAGTGTGGGCTTGACTCCCCCAAACCCACATTTTTTCTGGGGCCCCAGCTCCCCCATACAGGACATGTGTATCTGTCTGGATGCCTTTCTGCATGAGCATCTGCCACTCTCCAATGTTTCCTTTATCATTGCAGCAAATTATTTAAACACTACCCACTGAACCCCATCTGTCACTGCGCCCCATTGCTGTCAGGGCCCTGCCTCCCCAGGTCTGTGAAGAAACTTGCCGGCAAAGGCTCTGTGCCAAACAACAGGGCAAATTAAATCAAAGCGCACGCTGGCACCCAGGGGGAAAATGCACATCAGCTTTGACTTATTGCATGGAGCACGCTTACAAGAGAGGAAGCAGCGGCTTTTGTCACTGCAAGGGGCCATGAAAAATGAATTAGGGCCTCTGCTGAGAGAGGGCATGGAGGAGAATCTTTCATTCTGAGACATTGTCCTCTCTCACCTTGCAAGAAGGAAGGCATAAAAGAAGGACGTGCGGTGGGTCTGAGTCTCCCCAAGGCTGGGCTCCATCCTCCGGCACTGCTGAGAGTGGAAGGGGAGTGAGGAGCTGGAGGAGGTGGACTTGGAGAGACTTTGAAACAGCCTAAGCTCTGCTGCAGCACTCGAGAGGAAGAAGTTGTGCAGGTGCTGCTGAGAGAGAGAGAAGCGCCGCATTGGGGTTGGAGGTGGAGATGCTAGAGCAACGAGGGATGGGCAGGTGAGACCCTGGGATTCCTTGCTTGTTCTGCTGAACAGAGCAGTCTGGAACTCCACAGGTCAAGAATGTGGATGTCATGTTATCAGAGCCTCCCTGTGGCTACTCGCTGGCCTGCCTCTTCTTCACATTTGATCTCTTTCAATTGCACACATTCCCAGGAGAGAGAAATTATTTTTGCCCATTTTACTGGTGAGGGGCTTCAAAAAGTTTAAAGCAATTGTTTGCAACCCTCTAATTTGTGTGTAGTTCAGCCAGGACTCAAATCTAAATCCATCTGATTTCAAAGCCTGTTGCCTCCCTCTATAAAAGAATTCCTCCCTTCCCTCTCTCTGTTCCCATGAGACACAGCTCATTTATTTTCCTATAATGAGGGAGGGGCCTTCGATTTCCTAATAGATTGCTCACCTGCCACACAAACAAAGCTGGCATTTAGTGTGAGCCTCGCTGCAGAGCCTCATCCACAGACACATTTGTACTTGGTGACAGCAGAAACACATCGACAGCTGCTCAGGCATTTCCAACACAGCCCTGCTCAGACAGAGAGCTTGGCCTCGGACAGCACAACCCTGTCTTTCAGGAGAAGCTGAGCTATGAACCTTCTTTAATGAGTATTCAGGCTCCAACATCTAGCCTTCTGTGTGGGTAGCTGGAAGTGCTTGGCTGAGAATTACTATGTCTAGTAGAATGGTCACAAGCCAGGGGGGATATATCTTCTGTGTTCTGTCCTCCTTTCTGTTATCAGTCATCTTATGTCATGGTATAATTCTCTGTGGGTGGTTCACCTACTGTTCTTGCGCTTCTTTGAGTTCAGAGTTGGGCATGCATAAAATGTCTTGAGCACTGGCTTAAATGGCTGATGTGTTTTCCAGCAGTATCCTATGGGCTGGTTCAGAGATGCCAAATGAGATTCCGTTCTTGGACTGCTAGTCCATTGCAAACAGAATGTGACAGCCAAGGAGCAGCTTTGCTTTTTGAACTCTCTCAAAATTGTGGAAAGCCAGACTCAGTAGTCTATTTTTGAGCTGTTTCAGAGGTATTTGCTATCTATGTATTTCCTCAATATGTAGACTCAGATCTCTGACCATAATTTAATGATCATAATCCATGCAAGGAAAGCCACTCACCCATAGACACAGGGGCAAAGTGTAAAGACATGGCTGACCTATAAAACACCCTTCATTTGACACATGGTTTCTCCACAGCAGAAGCAAACAGGGCCAGTACAACAGGCAGAGAACAATGTTTGTAGCTACATTTTTAAATTATCACAGTAAATAAGTATTTATTCATAAGACAACAAAACACTTTTATAGAAGTGATGTGGTTGAATTCAGTCAAAATGGTCCATTCAATGGTCATCAAATAGTTGTGCTTGAATGCACTTCTGTTTTTAATTCCATTAGCTTCCTGTTTGTATATTGCTCATGATTTACTTGATAAAATTATGCACCTCCACATTCTGAAGGTTTTTTTTTCTTCTTTTGAAGACTTATTTATTTATTTTTATTTTTTATTTTTATTTTTTTCTATTCATTTATTCATTAATTACAGTGTATTACATGACACAATTTCATAGGTACTGGGATTCTCCCCCCTTCACCCCAAACCCCTGCCCCATGGTGAGTCCCCCCACCTTGATGCATAACCACAGCCCAAGTTCCGCCGAGACTCCCTAATTAAAAGCTCACACCATACAGAGTCCAGCATCCCACTTGTCCAGTCAAGTTCAACGGCCTCTTAGGGAGGCCCTCTCAGGTTTGAGGTTAGAGCCAGCAGAGCGTCACCTCGATCAATTAGATCAGCAACAATCCAGGTACGATGAGACTGGTGCAGAGTCCACTGATTGACATATTCCATCTTAGAGTTTCCCCTTGTCCAGTTTTTCACTGCAAACATATAGCTGAGGTGGTTGATTGATCTACTCCATCTTCTATCTTTTCTTGGTTAATGTTTTGATTCCTCCATTTTGTTCAGGTTATTTATTTTTATTGGAAAGGCAGATGTACAGAAAGGAAGAGAGAGAGAGAGGAAGATCTTCCATCCGATGGTTCACTCCCCAAGTGACCGCAATGGCTGGTGCTGCACCAGCCCAAAGCAAGGAGCCAGGGACTTCTTCTGGGTCTCCCATGCGGGTGCAGGGTCCCAATGCATTGGGCCGTCCTCAACTGCTTTCCCAGGCCACAAGCGGGAAGCTGGATGGGAAGCAGGGCCGCGGGGATTCGAACTGGCGCCTGTATGGGCACATTCACGGTGGAGACTTTAGCCACTAGGCCACTGCGCCAGGCCCACACATTCTGAAATTTCACTAAATGTTAGCCACCTCTCATACATCCAAACCTCTGTGCAGACGAAGTGGGCTGGAGGTACAAATTAAATATAAGAAAATTATATCTAATATCTCTCTCCCATGAATTATGATTTTTGAGGTATGATCATGTCTTTTTCGTAGTTGTCACATTAAGCATGAATGCAAGGATTGGTGAGATTAATGTTATAAGTGACCTAAGTTCTAGTGTACCAACTTAAAAGAGAGACGATCTCAGGGAAGGATGAGGAAATGGAAAGAAGCCAGAGAAAGAAACAGAAATATGGGAAGTGTGGCTGGATCTGGATGCCACTGTAGAACCACATGTAAGAGGCCTTAATTTGACTACTAATAGGTAGACAGTGCTGAATGCTTGGGAATGAATTCATTGAGCGGATCGACCAATAGAATCAGGGAAGATGTAGGACAGGAAAACAAGGAATACTTTGTCAAAGAAAAATCAGAAAATTCGATGGCTCTCTACATAACTCAGAATTCAACCTAAACTCAAAATTGAAAGCCTGAGTGACCCAGACTTTCTTTACTTACCAGTGAGAACCATGGGTGAATCCATAGGTAAACACTAAGCATTCTTTTAAAAACCACTCATCCTAATTTAGGCCTTTTTTATAAAGACAAAAGAGCACAAATTTGAGAAGTAAAGTATATTCTTCAAAGTCACACAGTTAGTTAGTAGTAAAACACACTTAGAGTCCAGGGAGCTGGACTTGTGGCAGTTTTCCTAAAGCAGTATGTGGTCTCTTTGTATGAGATGGTATGTAGCCATGCAATGAAAAAGTTCTTGTTGGTGCAAAAATGCTTTGAAAATCATGCATTTCAGGAGTGCGCAAAGGTTCTTGAAGAATTTGTACCATTTAAAATACTATACATGGGAACACAGTGCAATAGACTAGTGGCTGAAGTCCTCACCTTGCATGCACTGGGATGCCATGCAGGAGACAGTTTGTGTCCCAGTTGCTCCACTTCCATATAGCTGCCTGCCTGTAGCCTGGGAAAACACTCAAACCCTTGGGAGACCCAGAAGAAGCTCCTGACATCTGGCTTTGGATTGGATCAGCTCCAGTCATTGCAGCCGCTTTACAAGTAGACCAGCAGATGGGGAATATTTTTGTCTCTCCTTCTCTCTGTAAATCTACCTTTCCAATAGAAATAAATAAGTAAATAATCTTTTAAAAGAATCTATATATGGAATGGATAGTTTTTGAAAATATGTTCTTTTTCAGTAAAATAAACTTTTTTAAGATTTTAGTTTCTGCAAACTTTTTGAAGTAGCTTGATATGGCCATGGGAATATTCCTTTTTGTGTGATTTTTTTTTAAAGATTTTATTATTATTGGAAAGCCGGATATACAGAGAGGAGGAGAGACAGAGAGGAAGATCTTCCACCCGATGTTTCACTCCCCAAGTGAGCCGCAACGGGCCGGTGCGCGCCAATCCAATGCCAGGAACCAGGAACCTCTTCCGGGTCTCCCACGCGGGTGCAGGGTCCCAATGCATTGGGCCGTCCTCGACTGCTTTCCCAGGCCACAAGCAGGGAGCTGGATGGGAAGTGGAGCTGCCGGGATTACAACCGACGCCCATATGGAATCCTGGGGCTTTCAGGGCGAGGACTTTAGCCGCTAGGCCACGCCGCTGGCCCCAGCATTTTTGTGCGATTTTGAAGAATGTTGTATAGTTTAACATTGGACAAAGGTGCTTCAAAGCTTGGATGTGATATAACTAGAAGCTAGGGAAAGTACACAATGTGTGAAAGACTGCTCTAAGCATGAATGTGGCACTCAGCAGTGTTGAGCTGAAAACAGAGCAAATTTGGATCCTTGCATTTGACTTGTCATCTGTGGTTGATACAACTAGACTATAAAATATTTCGGAACAAGATTTCAGTCACAATCTGGCCAAACCCAACTCATTTTGGCAGCAGATCAGATGCAAAAGAGGGTCACCAGATGGGGAAGGCTTCGTCTCCAGGGCATGGCCGCAAACACAGATGAGTTCTTAGGTGTTGGCATGGAGCACCAGGGAGCCTTCTGTTCAGATGTGCTCTGAGCCCAGCAAGTCATAAGTCAGAGCCTGGCTTGGAGAGTGGCTTAGCAGAGTATTGTGGTCCTTTGCGGCTGAGCACCACTTGGAGGGCCTTCTTCATGAGTAGAAGACAGAGCTATTTGCCTCTCGTGTGCAGTGGTACCATGGGAGGGATGTGCGCTAAGATCATAGAACTCTGCTGCCTTCTAGGATTTCCTGGTTTTAGCTGAGTAGTGCTGATGTTGGGTCACCAGTTTCACAAAGGCCACCTGGTGTGCACTAAGCCACTGTCCCTTCCCTCACCTGTAAGAAGGTGGCTTTCTGCACTAGACCATACTGAGGCCAGAGAGGACAGGTAATTTCGTTTTCCTGCCAGAACTCCCAGACGAATGCTCAAGAGCCTTCACCTATGTCTTCATCATTCGGAGCCTCAGTTTCTTCCCTTTTGAAACCAGAGTGGCCATGAACTCCCTCCAACCACAGGGAAGGCAGATAAGGGAGATGGCATGAGAACAGACTGGGATGGGATAGGGGCATGGAAAGCATGGCAGGCATTAGCACACTGAGGGCACACAGCTATGGCTCGCACATCGTTGCTGCTGGGGGGGAAACTAGCTCCCTCCCTACTGCTTATGAGTCCTTGACGCGTTAACAGGCCACCAGGGTAAGCATTGATCCAGGAAGAGGCAAGCTTCAGGATCGTTTTCTCTGTTGGTTCGGTGCACAACTCGTGGTTCTAACGGCCATGTTCTGGGACCTGGCTGTAGTGCCGGCATCTCCTACATGCTGCTGCAGTTCGAAGACAGCTGCACAGAAAGCTGCACAGAAAGCTGTGCAGCACACTGAAGCACAGAGCACGTGTACGTCAATGTCTGCGGAAGAGATGGCTTTCACGGTGCAGCAGCCACTCAAGCCATTTTAATAGAACAAGAGCAGATAGATTTCAACAAGAGAAATGAGTGTAAATATTGGTGAGTGGAGGAATGGAAAAGCAGAAAGATCGTGTTTCACTTGTCACACTAGGGAAATTTCTTTGAGAAATTCAAGCTCTCAGAACTGAGGCAGGTACCTGGGTTACATTCATTGACAACTGCTGATGCGCCCATTCATGAGGCTGCAGAGAGATGAAAGTGACTCCCACATCAATCTGACTCCAAATGGAAGGACACGGTGAGTCGCATGCATTGAAGACCCCGATCTTCATTGGCCGTACACAATCCAGGGCACTCACAGGCCAGGTGTGATAGTTGCTGTCTTACTGGCCAGGGCAATTCAAAAGCAATCTCCTCCCTGGTTCCTTTGAGTAGCAGCCATCCCTGCTCTAGGCTAACAGCATCTTTGGCTAGCAACTTCCTGAGTTATCTCCCCAGGCCCCATGTAACCTGCTGCCTACCAGGCACCTGGCCTTCTCCTCTCTGTTAGGTGCACCTCTTGATCTGAAGCCCCAAGGGAAAACAGACTTTGCTTAATGCTGCAATGGGGCCTATCACTGCTTTCCCTACCTGTCTGATAGATAAGCAGGTGACTGGAGCAGGTCCAGTTCCATGTATCTTAAGAATCACTTCTCCATCTTTTCAAAACTCCATGTCCTGCCATTCTCTCTCTGCTTGCAACTAGAAGTTTACTAGATTGTTGACTGGAATGGGACCATAACCTGCGGTCGTGAACTCCATCTTGGTGG
This sequence comes from Ochotona princeps, assembly GCF_030435755.1. NCBI lineage: Eukaryota > Metazoa > Chordata > Mammalia > Lagomorpha > Ochotonidae > Ochotona > Ochotona princeps. The sequence goes on along the minus strand of NC_080835.1, from coordinate 107,332,744 downwards.
TGCTCTTTCTGCTCTGGCCTTGTCTACCACTCTTTCAGCTCCTTCTCTCTGGCTTCAGTGCTCAGTGTCCCATCTCTGCCTGTCACAAAAGAGGCTCATACATTCTAATGTAGGTTCTGACTCTCCTAGGTATTTGGGCTAAACAATAGAGAGCAATAGGCACCACATGATTGAATTTTAAGGCAGTGTGATACCACTGTGAGGGTTAGGGAACTGAGCGCTGTGGGATACTGGTGTGGCCCAAGCCATTTTGAATGTCGGCAACAGCCTGCGCTTTCACCCCAATGCACCTAACCTGCACAGCACCTGAAGTGCTGGGTCTTGTCAGTCCACTGCTTAAAACACTGCAGTGCTTTTCATCTCACGCAGAGGGCAAACTGCCTTGGACACCCTCATCCTGCCAAATAGCTTCCTGGCTTGGTGCAAATGCATTCTCCACCCTCCTACCCATGGCCTTTGTACTTCCTCGCCCTTACTTCTTCCTAGAACATTTCTGCTGCACACATCTGTGTGGTGCACTCTCTCATTCTCAACAAATCTTGGATAAAACTTCTGCTTTGGTAATCCCTCTTCCGATCCTGGGACTCCTATCCCAACGTGGATCCAACCACTAACCCTTATTGTTGTCTGTGTTCTGTATGTTTATGTATCTACTCCCTGACTCGCTGCATTGCTGTGAAAGCCCCCCGACGGCAAGACTCCTGCCTGCATTGTTTATTGTAGTCAGTCGTCTCAGGCTGCTTGACAACATGTCCCAGACTGAGTGGCTTAGACCCTAACGTGTATTTGTCACAGTCGTAGGGATTGTCCCCAATTAGGGGGATGGCAGAGTCAGTGACTGGTGAAATCCACTCTGTCTGGTTTGTAGGTGATGACCTTCTTGCTGCGCCCTAATATTTCCCATCTCTCCCTTCTCAGGGTTACACTCATCTTCTCCATGAGGGCTCTATCTTCATAAACTAAAACCTCCCTAAGCAGGCCCACCACCTCTTCATGCTCTTATAATGAAGGAGTAGGGTATCAGCACCTTCAATTTAGAGGCCTTCAAAACTTTTGTAAATCGCATTGTACCAAAAACTCCCAAATGCATGTCTTTCTCCAACTAAAGTGCTCCTAGCATTTCTTCTATCCCAACAGGCTCAACAGTCTTAACTCATCCCAGAATGAACCCTGAAGATTACAGTCCAAACTCTTACCTAAATATTATCTAAATCAGCTATGGATGAGGCCGAAAGGATGATTTGTCCTGAGGCAAAATTTCTTTCCAGCTGTCAACTTGTCAAAGTAGCCAAGTTATGTGTTTCAAAAAGATATCTCAGGGAAAATCCCATTCCAGAAAGTAAAATGGGAAAGAAGGAGTAACAGGTCCTTAGTGAGTAGACTGCAAGAAAAACTCCATTACATCTTAAGGCTCAAGCATTCTCCTCTTTTGTTTTTAATGCATTTATTTGAAAACCAGAGTAACAGAAAGGAAGAGACATATACTTCACTTTCCAAGTGGCTATAGCAGCCAGGACTGAGCCAAGCCAAATTCAGGAAGCTAGAACTCTCTTGGATCTCCCACATGGATGACAGGGGTCCACCTACTGCTTTCCCAGGTGCATTAGCATGGAACTGGATGAGAAGCCGAGCAGCAGGGCCTTAAGCCAGTAATCATACCGGATTGCAAGCTGCAGCTTAAGTCCTCACGCCCATGCCTGCTGCACCACAATACTGGCCCAGAGGATAACGTGCTTTTGTTGAGTCCATTACCAGTCAGACACCCAGGGGTGGTAGTTTTCCTCCCAGAGCTTTGTAGCACCAGAGCTATACTTCCAAGGTCCTGGGCTCCTCCAACACCGGTGCTTTGCATGGAAGCCATTGGCGTGTTGAAACCCAGAGGATGCTCCCCTTGCTCTTATTTGAAACTGTGCATACAGCCCTGGTGTCTGTGAATTACCTCCAGGACCATTCTTTCCTTGCTATAAGAAACTGCTCACACTTAAGCTGAATAACTCCTCGATCTCATCCTGTAAATTCCAGGAATTCAGACAACCTTCGTGCATTTCATCTCTCCAGACTGTCAGCTTTCTTACCAGTAAAACTCATTAGTTCCGTGGTTCACAGCTGCAGTCAGGTATACCTTTCCTACTTCGTTCCAAACACAATTTCTCTTTTGTAGTATGGGACAGCTGAGAATTTTTCAGACCTTATATTCTGGTCCTTTTTTTTTTTCAACTGATTTCTCACTTCTGACATTTTACCTGAAGTAGCCAGAAGGAACCAAGATGACCCTTCAACATAGTGCTTAGAAATCTCCGCAGCTAATTATTTGGATATTTGCAAACTCATCATTCACAAATTCTACCTTCCATGTAAGATACTAGAAAACAAACACACTTCAGCCAAGTTTCTTAGCATTGAATATCAAAAATTCCCTCTCTTACAGATTCTAATGGCATGTTCTTAATTTCTATCTAACATGCTATCAGAATGGCCTTTGCTAGCTATAGTTACAACATGCGTACATGTTTGCTTATGTATTCTCTAACTAACTGAAGCTTTCTTTCCAGCCTTCCTCTTTCTAAGCCCTCGCCATGATCTCCTGCATTATTCTCTTCACAGCAGTATGGAATTCCAATAACATGCATCCTCCCAGCCCTCATGTTCTAACCGTCATCTGGTTCCACAGCTGCCTCCACATTTGGGGACACTTTTTACAGTGTCATCCCATGCTTAGCACCGGTTTCTCTACTCTATCCTCAATGTCTAGTATAGATTTTGACAGGTAAGTGCTTAATTAATGAGGATTCTTATTCACTCCGTTCACAGGCCATTTTTCTAAAAATTTTATATATATATATCATAAGAGCCGAGCCAAGTCATATACTCTATGAATAGGATTACACTGGACTGGACTGAAAATTTTGTTATTACAGTTCAAGCTTAACGCTGAACAAAAAATGATGTAATGTTTCTTACGTGCACTCACATAGCTCAACAGTATCCACTTTAGTGCTATATATATTATAATAAGGCTATCTTGAAATGTACTAAGCTTTATAGTTCATAGTAATTTATAATGTTTTGCTCTCCTGAAAAGTACTTCTATTCAGAATGCTTCAGACACATAAACGCTTGTGTACATGCATAAGGTATATTTCCACAGGCTGCATTCCTACTGAAGACTTTTTTTGGGAGTGATAGAACATGTTTATTTTAAATAACCTTGCGTTGTCAGTGAGATTGCTGTCAAACAGCCTGCACCAATTAGCAATGTCACTCATGCATACAAGAGCCCATTTTCCCACCCCTCAACCCATAACAAACACTTTCAGTCGTTTACATTTCTGCTAAAATTATAGGAAGGAAATTGCAGTTATTTTAATTTGCATATTCTAGCTACTAAGAGAGTTATTGTACATCTTTTTTCATATTTCCTGTATTTATTTAGTATTTGTGTTTCTTCTGTGAATTGCTAGTCCATGTTCTCCATCTACTTTGCTATTGGGTTGTTTATCGTTTTCAGAATTGATTTCTGGGAGTGTTGTATGTATTATAAATGTTAACTCTTTGCTATAAATGTTGTAGATAGTTCTTACACTCTCTCTTGTCTTTTATTTATTTTATAATATCATTTGTCATACATCAGTTTTTGGTTTGTCTACAATAAAATGTCACTCTTTTCTTTCATTATTTCATCATTTCATGTGTTGTTTAGTCAGGTTTGTACACATGCACACTGTGTTGTGTCATCTTGGAAGTCATCTTCAGTCACTTAAAAATAGAGGAACGGGGCCCCTAGCGGCTGAAGTCCTCGCCTTGAACACTGCGGGATACCATATGGTTGCCGGTTCTAATCCCGGCAGCTCCGCTTCCCATCCAGCTCCCTGCTTGTGGCCTGGGAAAGCAGTCGAGGATGGTCCAAACCCTTGGGACCCTGCACCCGTGTGGGAGACCTGGAAGAGGTCCCCAGCTTCAGATCCGCGCGGCACCGGCTGTTGTGCTCACTTGGGGAGGGAATCATCGGATGGAAGATCTTCCTCTCTGTCTCTCCTCCTCTCTGTATATCTAACTTTGTAACAAAAATAAATAAATCTTAAAAAAAAATAGAGGAACGTTATAAAGAAATGAATGACTAAGAACATGAAGCATGCCTCCTAGGCGTGTTGCATGTGAAGGCAGTCTTATCTTCTATTTACATACCAACTTCACTTCCCATAGTTGTTTGAACTTTGTTATCTCATTACTCAGGTCTTGAAATGTATCTGATAGAACTGCCTTCAGCAGCTGCTCATGTGTTTATCTCAACTCCTTCTATTGCTATTCCAGGAGGACTGTTCCTGCCTCCTGATTTATAGCCATCACATCAGAGCCTTATCCCCAAAGTCCCTGAACGTTCCAGAGAGTTCCCAAATGGGTCACCAGCATGAGAGTGCAGGGTGAGGTGAGAACTGAGCCACCTGCAAGGTAGCTCAGTGCCCTTTATGGATTGAAGATTGGTCCTTAGATCTTTTGGCATCAGTGGTCTTGGTATGTATAATTCCCAGCAAATTCACCCCAAGATGGGAGGCAGCATGAGGTAGCAGGTGTACAAATGCTGTTCTGTATAGACAGCTAAGCAGCAGAGAGCAAACATCCTCACTTCTGTCCAAGCAGCACACTGCCCTTAGCTAGGTATGTGCTGACAGGCTGAGTCACACACGAAATGCTGAAATGAAGAGTGGTAACAAGTTGGGCCTCAACGTCTGCACTGGCAGCCAAGGTGAGAGAATCTGACAGCTGCTCTGTATGCTAGCTGTGGAGATGTTAGGTGAGTTTTTTTTCTTTCTTCTTGATCCTTGACTTAAAAAAATTATCCATTTAGGAGAGAGACAGAAAGAAAAGGAAAGACAGAAAGAGTGATTTTTCTATCGGTTGGTTCATCCTTAGGTGGCCACACTTATCAGAGCAGGGCCAAGCAGGAGCCAGGAGCTTCATCCATATCACCTACATGGTGACAAGAGCCCCAACATGTAGGCTGTTTTATGCTACTTTTCCCAGGCCTTTATCAGGGAGCTGGGGAGGAAGCAGAGCACCCAGAACATGAATCAGTGCCCACATGAGTTGTCAGTGTCACAGGCAGTGGCTTTAATGGGACCAACTGCAGTGTTTCCATCCATTTTGGAATGAACCAGTGGCTAGAAAAATTCTCTCTCTTTTTCTTTCTTGTTCTCTCACATTCTTCCTTCCAAATAATTAATTTATATTTTAAAAAATGTATAAGGAAAGGGAAGGGTATTTGCTATAGCAGTTAAGAAACCACCTGGCCCTTCTTGGTCTCTTTTAACAGTTTTCAGGTTCAAATATTTGTGGTCTGATGTTAGTATGGTTACAGCTGCCCATTTTTTTTCTTTCCATTAGCATGCAATAAAGGGGGAGGGTGGAGAGTGAATGTTTGTCGGAGGGAGAGGAGGGTCTGAAATATCACTATGCACCTATATCTCTATTGTGAAATATATGAATTTTTTCACTTTATAAAAATTTTGAACAAATTTTTAAAGCAAAAAAAAAAAAAAGAGCTAAATCCTGTCATTTGTAATGACACAAGTGGGACATGACACATCATGATCCCACTCATGTGTAATCTGAAGATGTTCGCATTGCAAAATCAGAGAGTGGAATTGTGGTTACCAGGGATGGCAGAGGTGGGGAGAGGGGATTGATGATAACTAGTCAAAGGATGCAAGATTTCAGTAAGATAGGCGGAACAAGTTCATGAGAACTTTAGTGCAACATGATGACTAACTACAATCAGTAATGCATAAAAGAACCTTTAAATGATCATGCAAGTGGGGCCAGCATTGTGGCATAGTGGGTAAAGCTGCTGCCTACAGCTGCAACATCCCCTATGGGCACTGGTTCAAGTCCTAGCTGCTGCATTTCCCACCCAGCTCCAGAAGCTATCCCGAGTGCTTGGACCCCTGCACCCATCTAGGAGCCCTGGGTGAAGCTCCAGGCTCCTGGCTTCAGCTTGGCCCAAACAGCCATTTGCAAAATGAACCAGCAAATGAAAGACGGATCTCTCTTTCTCCTTCTGTCTTTGACGAAGAAACTTTATAGAAAATGGAAAAATTTATATTAAAGGCAGAGTAACGGTGAAAGGAAGAGATACAAAGAGAAAGAGAATTTTCTGTTCATTGGTTTACTGCACAAATGGTGGCAACAGCTAGGGCGGTGGCCAAAAGCGGGAACCCAGAACTTCTTCCATGTATCCAATACGGATGCAGAGAACCAAGCACTTGGTCATTTTTTTGCTTTTCCAGGAACACTATCAGAATTTGGATTGGCAGTAGAACAGACATGTCTTAAACCAGCACCCATATGGGATACTGATGTTGAATGCACAGATTTAGCCTGCTATGTCACAGTCCCAGACACAAAAGTAAGTTTATGCAAAAATGTTGAATTCATATTCGTATATATTCCTGAAAAATGTTGAGTATTGATATAAAGTGTTCTCACCACAAAAATAACAAGGACAAGTAATATGGGTATTGATCAGCTAGACTTAGTCATTTCGTATTGCATATATACTTAAAAGCATCATGTTGTACACAGTAAACAAATGCAGCTTCATTGGACAACATAAAAATTGAACTGCACTTCAAAACTCCATGATAATTATCTGTTAAGGCAATTATCAGCACTCAAAAAAAAAAAAGGAAAGAAAAGTAAAAGACAAAGACAAAGAAGCCAGCTGGAACAGCTGCATCCCTTGTAGAGTATCTAGGTTTAAGTCCGAGTTCACCTTGCAATTCCAGCTCCCTGCTACTGCACACCGTCACAGCAACAGTGATGACAAAGTGGGTGAGCCCCCACCACCTTCCTGAGAGACCTTGTTCCCAGCTTCGGCCAGGCCCAGCCCAACCACTGCAGACCTTCAGGAAGTAAACCGATAGGCGAGGGTTCCATCTCCCTGTCCATTTCTTCTCTTTATTTTCCAAATACAGTTTTTTTTTTAAATAGAAATATCCATATGAAAAATAAGACTACAAAAATCTCTGGTATTGTTGAGACAGAATTACTTTTCTGTGCAAACCTAGGTTTGATTTCTGGCTCTGGCAATGACCTTGGGCAAATTACAAACTTCTGACCAGCTAGAATTGTTTCCTGGCCTGGATCGACCCTGAAACCTACTCTGGTCTTGTTCTTGGAACCAAGCAATCTCTTTATTGCTTCTCAATCTCCAAAGTAGTAGCTGTGTTTTAGCAGTCGGAATTCTTGTTTTCCAAAAAGCAACACTAATTCTAAATGTAAGCTAAAGAGAATATACAAGGAGGTCTTCAAAAAGATCATGGCAAATGTATGGTTAAAAATCTGCATGGATTTCAAAATGTGTTTGCACTGAGGCATATTTATCTTTTAATTCCATATTTTCATTTTTTTCTTAAAATCTGCTTGTATTATCGGAAATCTGGGGGCTTAGAATTTGTGGAAAACTGAATAAAATGCAGGGAACGTGGCACTGAGCAGGATAGGAAGTAAACAGTGCAGATAGAGTGATAATGATGATGATGATGATGATTGTGATGGTGGCCATTTTATCTACCAATACAGATTTAACTCTGCCTACCACAAAAGTCTAATCCTTTTTACGTATTAATGCATTGATGAACACCTGAATGTGGCGCGCATTGTTACTCTACCCATTTCACCAAAGAGGAAACTGAGGCAGAAGACTTAAGTCAAAAGAGCCTTCCCAGCAAGTAAAGAGCTGGAACTCAAACCTCAGCGGACGTCTGCAGGTGGGGCCACTCCCCACAGAGAACACTGCAGGGTTCTCCACCTGTCCTGGCTTAGGTTCTAGGGCCAATATCCCACCCTCTGACTGTTTGTCCAGGAGCAGTCCCAGAAAGCAGGAATGGTAAGTACATTCAGCAGTCATAGCAGGAGGCAGAAAGAACAGGGACAGCCGTGAGAGAGCCGTGCTCTGTTTCACGATCAAAGCACTTGGTCCCTTGTTCTCCTCAAGAGATCAGTGAAATACTTGCTGTTCAGGACACTTGTGGGGAGTAAAGGCAGTAACTGATCAGCTGACTGAAGCCCGCACCAGCAACATCAACACCCCATGCAAGAACCTGCTATTTCCTCTTCTCTGTCAGCCAGCACCTTCATGAGACATGGCTGGCCAGGGTGTAGCCTGGGTTCTGAACCTGCTTTGGCAGTGGCTCCAGGGGCTTCCTTGTTACAATCAAGTGTGATCCCCCATAAAGGTCCCTACACCTTCGAAATCCAAGAAACTGCAGGAGCATTGCACATAGGCAGAAACAACATCTCAGTGTATATGACATGAACCTCACTGCAGCAGTGTCAAAGAGAAGCCAGAGGAAAAGAGAGCCCATCAACCTCCTCTCTCTCTCTCTGTCTCTCTCTCTCTATCTCTCTCTCTCTCTCTCTCTCTCTCTCTCTCTCTCTCTCTCTCTCTCTCTCTGTCTGGGTAGCATGATCTCAGTGTTAAGAAGAACCGGAAGGATTACATGATTTGAGGTGCTTACAGTTGCTTAGACATGGTGAGGAGGAGGGGACTCTGGTGTCCTGGATCTACCTGAATTCCTGTGTTTTATACAGCATTTTGGGGGTGAGTGTGAGGACTTAGAGTAGTAAGCCTTGGAGCTAGGAGTAGACAGACTGTGGCTACTTGATTTGGAATCAGCCCTTGCAAGGGTCAAAAATGGTTTAGCCACACATGAACCAGAGAAGGGCATCGGTAGATGTTGGTGGTAGATATTTCATTTGAAATCCAATGCTCTTTTTACACCAGAAATTGTAGGTAATATCAATCCTTATCAGGACATTCGGTGCATGATCAAATGACCTGCTCTGTTGTTCAGCTAACAAAGAGGAAAGACGCCAAGAGCAAGCCTTCCTCATAACACTTCTCATTGCTTCTGTGGGCTAGCACGTGACAACACACACACACACACACACACACTGGGCCCCGTTTCCTGTGAGAATCAAGAAGAAAGCCACATTCCCTGCAGAAGCTCATTTGGTTAGAGCAAAGATTCAGGGCAGAACAGACTAGAAATACAGCTTAAGAGTGCAGCAATGGTGAAATTGAGTAACATTGTGTCCTGCAGCATAATGGGTCACTTAGTGATTTCACTACTGAATTAATGCAGAGATCCCTGAAGATGCACACTAATTTAGACATGAGCACTTCTCACTCTTTGGTTGCATGTCTCTGCTTGAATGTATCATAACTTGTGTCATCTCCCTCACCTATCCATTGGTATTCAGTGCGCTTCAATCCATAACACAAACGCTCTTTTGAGATACTTTTCTTTGTGAGCCTTGAGTCTAATCATCTTTACTTCAAAAATTGAAAGGGCCAACAAGGTGGCTCAGCACGCTAATCTTCTACCCTGTGGCACTGGCATCCTATATGTCCCCTGCTGCTCACTTCACTTCCCACTCTCTGTTTATGACCTGGGAGAGCAGTGGAAGATGACCCAAAGCCTTGGGACCCTGTGCCAGCATGGGAAACCCAGAATAAACTCCAGGCTCTTGGCCTCAGACAACTCAGCACTGATTGTTCTGGTCATTTGGTCTATGAACCAGCAGGTGGAAGATGTCCTCTAGCTCTCCCTTTTTCTCTGTAAAATCTGCCTTTCAAATAAAAATAAAATCTTAAAAAATAACTCATTCGGAGGCCTGAACTTTTCCATCCAGCTTTCCCTGTGCACTCCTCGTGAGAGATCTTTTCAACATTCAAGAGCAACCAGTTCTTCGGCTCAGGTGAATAATCCTCCAGCTTCAAGTGCCAGGATCACATATGGGCACTGGTTTGTGCCCTGGCTGCTCCACTTCTGATCCAGCTCCCTGTTAATGTCCTTGGGAAGCAGCAGAGGATGACTAATGCCTTGGTAATCCTACACATGCAATGGAGACCCAGAAGAAGATCCTGGATCCTGGCTTCAGATCAGCTCAGCTCTGGCCATTGAAGCCATTTGGGAAAAGAGCCATTGGATGGATGTTAGATCTTTCTAGCTCTTCTATGTGTAAATCTGCCTTTCAAATAAAAATAAATAAATCTTTTTTAAAATTTCAGGAAAGACATAAATATGATTAGGAATCAGTGACAGCACCAAAACCAGTCATTGTTGTTTGCTATTAAAGGTGGGCACCAAATCTTAGAGTCTTAGCACAATGTTACACCTACAGTACTGCAAATGGTGCACCCAGGTTTACTGAGAAGATACAGTGTGCAATCTTTCGTGACAGTATGTGCTAGGAACTGCATTCTAGAAAGGACCTGATCTAACATTTTAACTCATCTGCACGTGGTAATTAGAGTCTTGATCCAAAACAGTTTGCTTTGTGTGGTGATCTTCTAGGATATAATATGTATTCCTGTTTACAGACCTGCACTTGGGATGTCTCATCCTTTGGTCTGTGTCAAAACAGCAATAGGTAAAGTTGTTATTTTCTCTTGGGACAGGCACTATGCTGCCTACACGCATTAGTACTTTGTGATAACCTATCAGAGCCACACAAAGTAGGCCTGATTCTCCTTAGTTCAAAAACCTTCAGAATTCATAAAGACTATGATTAAGATTTAGCAACACACATCATCATCAAACGCCTTCTGCATCTTGTTTTATTTTTGTTGTAGAAGTTTGGCATAGGATCTTGTTTGATGGGAGAAAAGGCTACCCATATGTTCAGGGTTGGCTGATGACTAAGAGAGAGAGAGAGAGAGAGAGAGAGAGAGAGAGAGAGAGAGTGTGTTTAGGATCCAGCAAAAAGTATAGGATAAATTTGCACCAGTTAAATGCTAATTTTATCTTTAAAAAATAAAGGAGGCCAGTTTGCTTGGAGGATAGTGAGCATGGGCCATGCTGTCTCCTGCAAAACAGAAGGGAGGGTACATCTGGGCAGGCACTGTGATGACGACCATGCTATGACTTCTCCCCAAGTCATCTGAATGTTACTCAGTAGCTGCTCAGCCTGTTTCAGCCCCCAGATTGAAGCAACTGCTCCAGAAGGGTCATTCCCCTAATGCCTTCATGCCCTGAATTCTGGAGCAAATATAGCACAGAGACGTAGAGAATGCAAAACTGAACCTGAACAGTGTGTCCAGGCTAATTAAATATAGGGGTGGCTGTGCTGTGTGCAACTCAGAAAAACTCAAGAGAACTGATATTGTGTTGTTTTTCAAGAAGTAGAGTTCAAAACTACAATACAGCAAGAAAAAAATAAGGGAAAAAAACTACTGCCCATCATGTATGCGTGAGAACGTGTCTTTTATTGAGACTTACACTTTAGAGTGAAGATTTAGAGACAGTGTTTTTAGTGATTTATTTAAAGTTAGTGACCAAAGGTAATTACACTTTCCCTTTGTTCTTCAATGGAAATAGAGAGAAGAACATTAAGTGGCAGTTCTTCCTGAGATAAATTACCATACCACTTACCTCAAACAGTGTTTCAATGAGTGCGATACTTCTCAGTATAAACTTGTGTTAATAAAATGCTTAACAATAACCATCCCATCAAATGTAGGTCTTCAACATTCTCGTCTATGCAAGGAGGTTAGGCGATACGTGTTTATCCAGGATTTATACACACGTAGTAGAACTATTTTATGCTATAGCCAGGATTGAAACCAGCATTCGTAAGTCCCACTGCAAATTCCTGTGCATTGCACTGCACTGCCCCTTACCAAGATTCTGCTGCTGAGAAGGAAGGCAAGAAATCACAGGCATTGTGTGATTCAACAAGCCAGCAATTTAAAAATCATCTTTACAACCCATCACCCAGAAAGCAGTGCTACGAATGTGTCATTAACTTCATCAAGTTATTTGTTGTTGTCTTTTTCACTTTTGAAATCAACCTTGAGAAACTATGATTTACACAGAAAGAAATTAAGCTATTTTAAGGTTTATGGCTTTTGACAAATTGTGTACAGTCATGCAACCATCACCTTAATCAAAACACCAACCTCTCCTTGTGGCGAGAGCATTATTCCCTGCCCCCTCCCAGTCATTCACCAGCAGTCTACTCCAGGTCACCACCACCAGTGTGACTTCTGTAAGTGTAGGTAAGACTTTATATGTGTTTAAGAAATTACATGATATGTATTTCTTGTGGGTGAGGCTTATTTTCTCTTGACATAGTATCTGGTATATTTATCTCTGCCATTGCATGTAGTTTACATCAAGTTAGTGTGCTATACGTTTTTAAAGATGTATGTATTTGCAAGCCAGAGAGGATGGCAAAGAAAGAAGCAGAAAGAGAGAGAGAGAGAGAGAGAGAGAGAGAGAGAGAGAGAGAGAGAGAGAGTTGTTCAGTCCACTGTTGCACTGCCCAGATACCCTCAGCGTTCAGGCACTGGGCAGGCCAAGCCCAGCTCCAGCAAGGCACATGGCAGGAGCCTCAGTTCTTGGGTCATCACCAGTTGCCTCTCAGGCACAATATCAGGAAGCTGTAGTAGAAACAACTGAGATGGGACTCAGGAATCTCAAATGACAGCCTCACCCGCTGTGCCGCAATGCCAGCTCCACACCACAAGCATTTAATAATGTCCCTTTGTGGAAAGAAAAGTAGTTTATTTCTTATTTCAAATTATTATGAATAAAATTGTGATGAACACTAATGCAATTATATCCTTGTAGACTTTTTTTTTCTTTCTTTGGAATAAGCATCATGGTGTGAGAATGAAAGGCTGTACCACATATGCAGTCTCATTTAGCTTTATAAGATGTAACCATATATATCTGATCATTCCTTGGTTCTACATCCTTGCTCTTTGGATTTTTGTCTTTCACATGTGTACAGGCTGTGATTAATTATTTAGAAGATCTTTTGAGGACTACCAGACTGTAGTGATGCTTCCAGTATGTCACGTGAACCCTGATGTTCAGCATTATCCATCCTTGTGATTTTTCCCATAGTAGATGAGAAGTTTTATTTCATCTAGGTTCTGATTTGCATTTCTCTGTTGGCGAATGACATGGTCACATTTTACCTATTTGTAGAACATTTTGAATCTTTGTACTCAATGGATTGCCCTTTTCTAGAAGATCATTAACAGTTCTTTATCTTTTATGTATGTTGATTCCCTTAACAGAGAAATAATTTGAAAGTATTTTTTTCTTATTCTGTGAGTGGTCATTTCGTCTTCTTCCTGGTGTCCCTGGATCAGGAAACTTTTAATTTTTCTTAAAATACAATTTATCTTTTATTTTCTTTGTGGCTGTGACTTTCTTTTGTTGTCATGTAAGAAACAAAAGTGTTTTCAATAAGAAACCATTGTTTAGTTCAGGATTAAATAATTTAACACTATGTTTTGTACTCAGAGTTTTATATATCATATTATTCACTTTTAGGTAACTGTTACATATTGTATGTGATGGGACACAGTTTCATCCTTTTGTGCCTAGATTTATAGTTACCCAGCATCATTTGCTGAAAAGATTATTCTTTCTCTTAAACAAGATTTTGACTCTGTTTTAAAAGACTAATCCATAACAAATTAAAGGTGAGGTTCTAGCCTCTAATCTCTCAAATATTTTTTTTAAGATTTATTTATTTAAAAGGTAGAGGAGAGAGAGAGAGAGCTTACATCCATTCCCAAATGGCTGCAACCACAAGAGGCAGGAATTCCATCAGAAACTACATCAGAAACAAGGTAGGCAGTACTCAGACAGGCACCATTGTGAATGATGGTGTCACTAGCTATAGCTTAGCCTGTGGAACCACAATGCATGTCTGTGTGGAATCTCATTGGCCTGTGTTTCTCTGCTCTGACAAAATTGATTGTGGGTCTGAGTTATTAAGAGTTGAGAAGAACTAAGCTTTAATACCCATTGACACGTACAAGAGCCAAATGGGATGGGGGACAGACTGGTCTTCTGCTACACATACTGGCAAACCAGGGTAGGGGGCGGGCCTGGTGGGGGTTATTGTGGGTCGCCCCGACTAGGCTGCAGCTCCCACTGGTTTGTGTGAGGGCCGAGTACGTGCTGGGCAGAACCAGACTGGACTGCAACACCCATTGGTTCCAGTGCAACTCGGGACTGAAAACAGAACCAACCCAGCAATTGCAACCACCAGCTGATCGTGGTGATGGACTGTGCCGGGCCCTGTGCTTGCTAGAGCATACAAGAAACTAGTCTGGGAATACCTCAAAGTTTCTTTGGAGATTTCCCTAATCGAACTGCTGGACTCAGAACTCTAATCAAGAAAAGACAGAAGACAGAGCAGATCAATCATTCATCTCAGCTATATGTTGGCAGCGATATATGGGGCAAACGGAGACTTTATGATGGACCATATCAATCAGTGGACGACCTCATCGAGCGAAACTGGCAGCGATTCATAACCGGAGAACTATTAACACCACTTGAGCACATATCTCAGAGCATGTCCCACATCTGGGACTCGGGGTGGGCGGGAAACCGGGTGGGGCTTCCCCCTCAATATCCCCCTTTACCTCAGATACAAGATGGAAACAATGTGGACATAATAGTATTACCCACTTCCCTATCCCCCTGAACCTTTTTTTTTTCTTTTCTTTTTCTTTCTTTAACTGTAATTAACTATGTAAAGATTGTCAACAACACAATAAAATAGATTATAAAAAAAAAATCATACAAAAAAAAAAAAGAGTTGAGAACTGAAAATGAATTGTCCATGTTTGTCATACTCTGAAAGATTGCCTCGGCTGTTGTAGGACTCCTGGATTATATCATATACTTGTCAATTCAGGAAAATATCCAGCTGGGAAACTGATAGGAGCTACATTGTTTCTATAGATCAATCTGGGAGTTCCATCATTTTAACAATATTAAGCCTTCCAACTCATGAGCACGTGATGTTTTACAATTAATTACATCTTCTTTAATAACTTCCAACAATGTCTTTTACTTTTTATAATGTATGATCCACACCCCTTCAATAAATTTGTTGATAACTATTTTATCCTGTGTGATGCTATTGCCAGTGGAGCCATTTGTGCAATTTCATGTTCAAACAGTTCATTGAAATGTAATAGAAATAGGATTAATTATATATATTAGATATGATTATTTTCATATCTTGAATATGATTGATTTTTGGCATGTACTGAGCTTGGTTATTGGTTCTGATTGTGAATAGACAGAGCGTTGGTCCCCGTTTCCAATTCCAAAGTTGTCTATTTCATTGGCATGCCTGAGAACCCTGGCAGGACCTACAAGGCAGTGTTGCGTAGAGCCCATTGGCAGCACACATCATTCCCTTGTTTCTGATTTTAGGAGACTGCAGCGTCTTTCATCATTCAACGCAATGCTAGCTGTCTTGTAAATCCAGTTCATCAGACTGGGCATGTTTCCCTCTGTGCTTCCAGTCCTAGTGTGCTGACATTCTTTATCACGACAGACTGCTCATTTTGTCATACATCCTTTGTGCATGTATTGAGAAAATCATGTGTTATTTAAGCTTCATACTTGAAAATACTACGTTAGGATAATACAGTGAATTAATTCAATTTTTTAGATGTTACATTCTTGATAGAGTGCATACCTTTTTGTGTGTAATTCTGCTTTCCGTTTGCTCATCTTTTGTTGTGGAGTTTTATATACATACTTTTTTTAGAGAAAGATTTTATGTATTTTTGAAAGAGTTGCAGAGAGAGAAGGCACAAGCAAGCAAGTGAGTGATTGACTCTTTCGGGGGTGATTCACTCCCTAGAGGGCAACATCGCCAGAGCTGGACCAGGCAGAATCTAGGAGCCAGAAGCTTCATCTGAGATTTCACATGGGTGAGGGGGCCCAAGAAATTTGGACATGTTATTCTGCTATCTTAAGTGAAGCAACAAGGAGCTGGACACAAAACTGGCACTATTACGGGCAGCTAAACCCACTAGGCCACAATACCAGCCAATACATACACATTCTTAAAACATACAGAAATAAGGTTTTCTTACAATGCCTTTGCCTTAGGAATTAGAACAAACAGTCATGATACAATGAGATGAGTGGAGTTTTATGATGTATTTAGATTTTTAAATTATTTTTTAAATGTTTGGCAGAAATTTCAATAAAACCATCTGGTTTTATGCCTTGTTTGTAACTGAGTATTAATAATTTAACATCATTTTTAGTAGACTATGAATATTTCTATTTCTCTTTGAATCAACTTAAGTAGTTTGTGACTTTCTATGAAGTTTTCCATTTCATCCTAGTCATCTAGTTAATTGGCACGTAATTATTCATAGAAATAATTTATGACCATTTTGTAAGACTGACAGTAATGTTTCCTCTTTAGAAATTTTGATATTATTTCTCTCCCTATTTTTGTATATATATTTTCTTCTTGGCCAGTCTTGGTAAAGGCTTTTCAGAGAGAGATTTTTAAAAATGTTATTTATTATTAGAATTGTTTTTTTTTTTTTTTTGCTTACTTAGTCTAGTAATGTCTGCCTATCCTTTATCATTATTTTTTTCCACTCCTTGGATAAAATTTAGTTTACCAAGCCTTACCTAATGTCATAGAGTGGAAGCTATATCCTTTATTTGAAGATTCTCTTCTGTATGCAAATATGAACAATTGTAATTATGATTGTCCTTCTAAGAACTACTTTCACTACATAAAAATTTTGGTGTGATGTGCCTTTATTTTAATTTGTTTCAAGCAATTTCCTAATTTCCCTTTGGCCTGTTGGTTATTAAGGAATGATTTGTTTATTATCTCTTCATTCCTCAAATTTCCTCTTGCAATTAATTTCTAAATGCAATGCATATGATTAGACATGTTTTGTATCATTTCAACCCTTTTAAATTCACTGGAATTTGTTTTATAGCTTAGCATATGATCTACCTTGGCAAAACTTCATAAAACTGAACTATATAAAGCATATGATTACATATTCTTATAACTCAATACCAATAACTTATACTTTATTTAAAACCTGGGCAAAGAACCTGAAAATATATTTAATAAAGTCAAATATAAAAATAACTTATTACAGCAGCAAAAGGTATTCAATATAGCAAATCACAGAAAACAAAACATGAATTAATAGCACAATGAAATAGCACTTACTCATTGATCTGGCAAAAATTTAAAGCTGGCATGGAATACTCCAATAAGCCATAGCACAACATTGGGTAATGGTTATTTTATTCTGGTATTAACTCTTGTTCATTGAGTTATAGGAATGCCATGTATTTGACATACAAATCCTTTGTTGAGGCTTACTTAGTATGACTGCTTTCTTCTAATATTTGACCTACCTGTTCATTTTATTGTCTTATCAAAAATTAACATTTTACTTCCAACAGACCTCAAGTTATCCATTATTCCATTCAGTAAGTTTTCTCTTATATGTGCTTTCGATGGCCAAAGGATTGTGTTTCACAAGATCATGAAAGTATTCTTTTAATCAATCTTTTTTATAATTTCAGCTTTTTGTTATATTATGTAATTATTTGAGTTAAATTTTATATGATATAATTAAAATTGAGATTATTTTCCATTTTTCTGAGTTAAGATATCCAGTTACTATAGTACATTTGTTGAAGAGACAACCCTGTCATGCATTAAATTACATTGGTGACTTGACAAAAATTGATTGGCTGTGTGCTCTCTCTACATAAATATATTTGGAGAATAATTAGTCTAATTATATTTCTATAATAATACCATGATGTCATGATGATAACAATTTTATAGAAAACCTTAAAAGGGATAGTGTGAATTCTATACACTGAGTATTCTCTCATTTTCTTACCCTGTATATATGTATTTCATGTTCCGTCTCTATCCTATGATATTCATTATTTTCTTTATTTTTAACTTACTATTGTTTTACTGGTGTTTGTTTCCAAACAGTTAACAAAGAATATTTTCAACTCTTGTATTTATGTAGGACTACTTCTAAGCTTGACTCTTCCATCATCCAAAGATCATTTAATAGTTCCCTGCTCTCATAAAGAAAAAAACAGGGAAAAAAGTGCCCAACTTCCAAAGCTGGCTCTGGTTGAATATTTGTTCCTTTTTCTTGCAATCTCGAATTTTTCTTTTAATTTGTTTTCATTGGAAAGTCAGATATACAGAGAAGAACAACAGAGCGGAAGATCTCCTGTTCTCTGATTCACCCCCCAAGCAGCCTCAATGGCTGGAGCTGTATCCATCCGAAGCCAGGATCCCAGAGACTCTGCTAGGTCTTCCACGCTGGTGCAGGGTGCCAAGGCTTTGGACGTTCCTCAACTGCTTTCCTAGGCCACAAGTAGGGAGCTGGATGGGAAGCAGGGTTGGTGGGATTAGAACCAGCAGCCATTTGGGATCCTGGGCAGATATAAAGCAAGGACTGTTAGCCACTAGACTATAGTGCTGGGCCTGCTGTATGGAATTTTAATACCTTCTCGTCTGAGGGTCCCTTTGTGACTACTCACTAGATAGAACACTGACCGGGACATACTAGTGAGAAAGTTCACACATGTACAGTTGCATTTCATAGCTGGGATTCTTGCTCAGTGTGTTTCTTCATACAAAAGACAGAGCATAAGTAAGCTTGCACACATAAGCCTTAGGTGTGAGTGCAACTGCCCGTGTGGATCTATGAATCCTTCAGCAAACCTCTAAGGTATGGGAAGGTTCTTGTCCTCTTCTAATACCGATACATTGAATCATTCCCTTTCAATATGTTGTTGTTAGTATACAGAAGCACAATTGATGTTTGTAGGTTGACCTTGCATTGTGTGACTTTACTGCCTGCACTCATTAGTATGGCCAGCATTTTATAGACTCCTCAGAGCTTCTACAAGGGCCAATACGGCATCTGCAGGTGAACAAAAAAGTGCTACCTCTTCCTTTCTACGGTGCAATCTCTTTCATTTATACATCTTGTCATGTTGTCCTCATTAGGACTTTAATCACATGGAAGATGTAAGAGTCTGCTTTGTTTCATAGCCGAGATAGAAAGTATTCATTCTGTCACTACAAATGTCACATTTATTTTATCAAGTTATCTGTGACATAATGACTTGTCTATTACTTGATGTTTTTCTTTTTTTAAAAAAAGATTTATTTATTACAAAGTCAGGTATACAGAGAGGAGGAGAGATAGAGAGGAAGATCTTCCATCCGATGATTCACCCCGCAAGTGAGCGCAATGGCCGGCGCTGTGTTGATCTGGAGCCAGGAGCCAGAAACTTCCTCCAGGTCTCCCACACAGGTGCCGGATCCCAAAGCATTGGGTCGTCCTTGACTGCTTTCCCAGGCCACGAGCAGGGAGCTGGATGGAAAGCGGAGCTGCCGGGATTAGAACGAGCACCCATATGGGATCCCGGCGTGTTCAAAGAGAGGACTTTAGCTGCTAGGCCATAGCGCCAGGCCCACTTGACGTTTTTCTAAGAACAGATTCCTTCAAAGTGGAGGTAAAACTGTAACACAGTGTACATGTACCAGGTGTTTACGGATGAGGGAGATGATTTTTATTTATGAAGTTTGAAAGAGCTTCGTGCTCCATAAATAAGTACTTGACATTGTTTGCAGTTTTTCCCCTAAGCTGCCTTTCTCTTTTTCCACTTCCTCCTCCTCCATTTCCCTTTTTTTTAAAGACTTATTCATTAATACATCTCTGAGTTCACTGCCCGATGTCTGACAAAGTAGGAAATCAAGAAGTAAGACTTTTAGGATACTTGTATCAAAAGTAGATCGCTGTAAGGGATTATTAATCCTGTTGGATGCCATCATTGTATTCGCCATGTATTGTCATGATAATACATTTTTGAGATATATTCTGAAGTATTTCCAGAGAAATAATATGATGCTTAGGATTGCTTTGGCATATTCTGGTAAACAACAAATTAAATGAAATTGTCAGAATGTTTTGTTTGTGAATGTTGGGTGCTATATGTAATCATACTTAAAGCATTCACTTAAATATTCAATCCCCTATACTTGAGTTTTTTGACAGACAAACCCTTATTTGAAGATTTTTCATTTTTTGAATTGCAGGAAATAGCGTATTAGCTAACAATTTTTATGACAGGTTATTGAGAACAATAGAAGATATTGGTATTGAGAAATCATTGAACGGCCTTTGAAACACAAGTGAAAGATTTGTGTGAAGAGCAGTCTTCCCTGCATCCAGGTGTTGCATTCTACGGGAGGCAGCCGATGATGGCTCAGACAGTTGGGTCCTGCCTGCCCACACAGGAGATCCAGATGGAATGTGGGGCCTCACTCTGGCTGCTGTGGGCTTCTAGGGAGTGAAGCAGCAGATGGAAGCTCTGTGTCTGCCTTTCTGTTTGGCTGGAAGAAACACATTTTTAAAGCTATTTTTAAAATGCAAACAGAAATCATCTACTCTCAGTATTTTCCTTAGCCACATGCACTGTTTCATTCATTAAGCTACTTATATCACCATGAACTTGTTTGTGGAAAAGTTCAAGAATAACTTGTTCCTGTACGACACTTACCCTCCTTGTTTTGCTGTCCACTGACTTCCCATCGCAAATATTTCTTAATGGTTTCTGTCCCTTGCTTAGCTTGGATGTTTGTCATGGCTAAAGCAGCACTGGGTTCACAAATTCATACAGAAATTAAAATTTCCATGTCATACATTAACACTTCTTGAATTAATTCTAATAGTTGATGCATTAAGGTGAAGACTTGATCTTTCTATGGTAACTGGAAGGTAGGTCCTGAGAGAGGCATTTAAAGACCTATACGGTCTAAACATGTATTGGAAGGTAGTTATTAAGGTAATTGGTTATTTACAACTAGTTCCATCAAGCTTCACTTTCTGACTTACCCACAATCATGTTTCACCATTACCAACCTCCATCAGACTCATGGGGCTGCTTACTTTGCTTACTTTTGAATTGCGAATGTCACACTTTAACCCAGCAATAAGCATTTTTTTTCCCAGTAGGCTCCTCTGAGATATTTGAGTTGATGTAAGGAAAAGCTGACTAACATGCTGTTTAAGGAGCATAGGAGAATCAACCAACCTTTGATCCTGCTCACAGACACTGTGGGTCAGGTGTGGAAATCAGTGAGACATGAATCTGCTCTAGTAGGGCTGAGACCTCAGCAAACAATTCCTGAAACCATTTGACAGCTGTGTGCTAGAATTTTCTCGTAGCCTCTTCACACACTTGTGTAATTGCAGTAACTACTGCCTAAGACCCTTGGTCAGACCAACTACACATGGTCTTTCTTAGTAATCTTTTTTTTTTTACCCTGGTTCCTTGTTTTCTCTACAAAGAGGTGGCTAGGCTCCTAAAGAACAAGAGAAAATCCTGTTACCAATTGGCGCAGATACAATGGAAGAGGCTGAATGATCCCACCTCTTAGGGGAAGGCTTGCTAACATCTAGCGTTCCTTAATGGTTGGTTTCTTTGAAATTTCCATCTCAGCATTAGTTTAGACTCTTTGTTGACTTCTTGCTTAAAGTAGGACACCTCCAAGGTGGTTCTGTAATGGATCCCTTCCCTTCTGCACTTCACAGTCTCCTTTGATCCCCGGCAGGCTCATCACTGTAAATTCCTCCAATGTGTAGTTGCAGTAAACTTGTAACTGGCAGAGCTGTGTAGCTGAGTCTTCACCCCAGGACTCCTCTTCACATGTCCTACAGCTTTGGTACTTTACATTGAATGTCATCCAACTGGAGTTTGCTTTCCTCTGCCTGCAGACACACTGCACAAAGGGAATGTCACCCTATCCTATTGCCTCAGACCTGAATTTGTAAGTTGATTTAAATTCCTTTTTTTGATTCTTAATTTTCTCAGTTTCTGAAACTGATCTGTTATTTCTACAGAATTTCCTTCCAACATAATTAATTGTTCTCTGGTCCCACTGCCACTGGCTACTTGGGCACATAGTATATCTACTAGGAGCATTATTTCTCTTTCCAGCCTGTTTATCTCCAGATCTGTTCTTTTTCAGTTAACCTTATGGTCTGCAGCTACAGACTCAGTTTTCAAATGCCCATCCCATTGCTTCCCAGGAGGATACTAAAGCCCTTTTCTGGCGTTGTTAAGTAGCCACACACATGTTCTCACTAATGTTTGCTAGAGTTATCACTCTTGCACTTTAAACTTCAGGACTAACAAATGTCATTTGGCCATGTATCTTGGCACATGCTGTGCCTATCACTGAGCCTCAACTACCCACCCCCACTCTGCAGCTATCAATCCTCCATGCTTGTTTTGTGTAAATGTATATAATTTTTATTTGTTTTATACTTTTTGATATAGATAAATAATGAAAGAGATAGACAAGAGAAGTTGGATATTCTATATGCTAATTCACGTCCCAAAAGCTAGTGCTGGGTCAGGCAAAGCACTTGGACTCAAGTACTTGAGCCACTTTATGCTGCTTTTTGGGGTACACGTTAAAGGAAGCTGGAACAGAAGTGGAACCAAGATGCAAATCCAGAAATTCAATATGGGATGCTAGCATGTCAAGAGGCATCCTAGCTCCAGGGCCAAACCCACTCCCCTGAAGCTCTTTGATTTAATGTGTCCCTTTAAAATCTCAAATTAAGTATGATTTCTTCTATGAACATTCCCTGAGAAAAATAGTTCCTTCCACCCATGCATACCTGCACAAACCAGTTAAAATGAGCAAAGGTGAGAACTTGAATTTGTGCTTCCCTGCATTTCTCCAATATAAAAGATAACACATGTTGTGATAGTTGCATTACATAGCTCTAAGTAGACTATAAACCTCTCAGTGGTGAGAAATCTGCCTCAGTAATCCCTCCTTCAATAAACAAGGACTAGTAATTCCCATTACACACGGGTCATTGTCGTTGGAACAGTTTGCAATGGTAAATAGAACTTCATTTGTAGTCAGTCCCTAGCTCATGGATGATTTGAGAACATCTGTGTTGAATTTTTCAACAGATAAACCATGGGCTGTGGTTAGTGCTCAGTATCAGTTGGTATGAGAAAATGCCCCTCTGTGAATCTTCGCTGGGATTGGTGAGAAATCCCTCTGAGCATGTTGGACAGGGGTGTGATTCACTACTTTGGATAATGCAAGGAAGTAGATACAAGGTTGGCTACAGAACTTCCTTGACAGAATGTTGACCTTCCAGGTTAAACACAGTGATGATAACATGATGAAAACCAGATCACGGAATGTCCTTCTGACATGTGCTGTCTGCATCACCTAGGTTCGCCCTAAACCTTGGAATTTTCCGAGTGCTCAGAGTACGTTGGGGAGCCTTCCTTGTGCTGTGCAGGTGTCCTCCTGATTGCTGCCAGGTGTTGTAGGTCTGCAGATCTCAGCCAGCAACACCTCTGCTTTCTTTACAGAGCCAGAGCTTAGAGCCTCTGTCACAACTTCCATGACAGATACTAGACAAGAGATCCCTTGGAGGAAAATCATATTTGGGAAAACAATTTTGTCTTTTCCTCAGAAGTGTACATGTTTTATAAAGCTCCATTTTCTTCTTCTCAGTCCTTATTGCATGTAGACCAGAGCCTTTATTTATCTTACTAGGTGCATACAGCTGTTACGCATCACATCCATACTGCACATGACTCATGTTGCAACAGGATCCTGTAGAAATCTACAAAGGAATACCCTGAGTGTGTCCAGTAAATATTCAGAGCATGCCTGAATTTTGGGTGATTAAATTGCTGCTTCAGTTACCTCACACACTAATTAGTGAGGCATAATCATAATGCAAATTGCTGTGGGATATTTTTTACTTATGGAGGATTGACATTACTACTTTTCTTAGTGTAATATTTTTCAAAAAATATCTGACATTGTCTACATGAACAAATTTGACACATAAAAATAGCAAGATACTGGAGGTGGCGTTGTGATACACTGGGATAAACTGGAACCTACATAGTCGGCATCCCTTGTCAGAGCACCAGCTCACATCCCACCTCCTCACCCTTCAATACAGCTCTCCGCTAATGTGCCTGGGAAAATGGAGGGATGTGTTCTGTATTACAGAAGAATAGACATACACAAACACAGAAACCTGATGTGTGTAGACTGTCCTTGAAGCCTATTTCAAAGCAAGAAGCACAAATCCCAAAGCATAACTTGACATACAGCATACACGTCCCATGTAGGTCAATCAAGGACAAAGTTTTCTGATATGTGGAATAAGGATTAATCCCACAATCTAAAAGCATTGAGGAATAAGGTCTTGTAGGTTCTCACAGTTACAGGAAACATCAGAAATTAACCTTAGAATGCATGAAAAGCACAAGAAATGCAAGAATTCTTTCAGATCTTAAGCAATGTGTTGTGATATTAATAACAGATGAAACTTCTTTTTTATTAACTCCTGCTTCTAAAATTTTAACCCACTTGCTTTAAGCACAGATCTTATAATATTGTTATGTTTTATTGCCAAAAGTAACTACGTATTGATATTTCAGGAGTGCTGTAGGGCATTTATGTAACTGGTTGCTATTTTACTTCAAAAAATAAATAATGCTTCCTGGTTTTAGTTTTACTTATCTGGAATAAGTAGCTATTGACATCTGCTGAAGTCAGTATAAAGATTTATTTACCTGAGTGCAAATATTGACCAATAAGGAGCCTGGCTCAATGTTTATATTGAAGGACAATAAATTGTAATATCGATTGAGCTGAGACATCAATATTTGCATTGTTGTAAACATTTTAAAAATCTTCATGAAATATTCTTCCAAAATTTTCTTGTCATAAAGTAGCTGAGCTAGAGCTCTTTGGAGAATAGGTTGTGTCTGGAAGCAAGTGGGTAACTTGGAATAACTATAAATTGTTCTGGTTTCCAAGTTTACACGAAGACATGTATTTATGATAATGCCTAGAACTTTCGGATGGCAACCCCAGCCCCAGCCACAAGCAGAAACTTTTTTTTCCAAAATAGCTCTGGGAGCAGAAATACACTCCACAATTAGTTTACATCTTGAGATGTATGTTAAAAAAAAAAAACACTGCTTTGTAAACAACAGACCATCACTAATTCCTACTTGCCTAATGAGAAGATGGGTAGGGGTAGGCATTTATTGCCAGGCTGCCTCTTGGGACATCCATATCCCTTGTCTGAAGTCCTTTCTTCACTCTCCATCTGGCTTCCTGCTGACGTGCACCTGGGGACACCACAGATGATGACTCACATACTTGAGTTCCTGGCCTCCATCTGGAGAACTGGGTGGAGTTCCAGGTGCCAGCTGCCGTCTCTTGGCTGCTAAGGGCATTTGGTAGCTGAAATGGCAGAAGGGAGTGCCCCTTCTATCTCCCTTGGGAAAATAAAGAAATAAGTAAACAAACAGAAAAGCAAGCAAATAATTTTTTTTAAAAGCTGGTGTTGTTTAAATCCAGTTGTTGTAATTTTTGCTTTGTGTTCACACGCAAAAGAAGATTTTCTTTCCAGTTTTATTCATTTGTATTTGAAAATCGATGAGACAGGAAGGAGTCTTCCACCTACTGGTTCACTCCCGAAATGCCAACGCTAGGCCAGGCTGAAATGAGGCAGAAATAATTCATTTCAGGAAAGGTAGAAAGCGGGAGAAGAGGAAGGTTTAGAAGAGTATTTTGATTGTTTTCGCCACAAAAAATAATAAACGAGATTACATATATATTTACAGTATTACACAATGTAGGTATGTCAATATATCACCTGGCACCATGCAAATAATTACAATTTTATGTATCATTTAAAAATAAAACAAAATAAGCAAAACAAAAACAAAAAACAATAGCAAAATCCTGGCCTCCCACTGTAGGGGAACCACTAGAGTACAGATTCCACTGCTTGAAGCTTAGTCCACTGACTCTCAATATGAGTGTTACCCAGAAAACTCGGCTCAGGTGTAGAGCTGCAACTCCAAGCTATGCGCTAGAATATGAAATGCATGCATCTCCAACAAACTGTGATTCACTGGACCAAACTTTTCTTAAGGATAAATTCTGTAAAAATTAATACAAGTAAAACAAATAAACCAAAGTATTCACTCTTTTCAGAGAGTATTGTAATATACATATGCGCTGTATGAAGGCCTATGTTAACCAGATAGAAATGTTATTTGTGTCTATGAATGAACCTCAAACAATTATGGAATATGCAATTTAAAAATGAGTTTATTTTGGTGCAAAAATGTTGAAATCTTGCACATAAGGTTTTGAAAGGTTGCAGAAAAAATTTCACATGAATTTTAAAATTGTCATGTACCGAAACATATTACATGTTAATTCAATGTTTGCACACATTTTTGAAGCTCAATCGTGTAGTATGTCAGTTTTAAAATATGAATTTACATATTTATGTATGTATTTATTTATTTGAAAGTATGACAGAGCAGGAAAGACATAGAGAGAAATCTTCCATTTGCTCTTCAACTCCCCAAATGGCTGCATCACCCACGACTAGGCTAGGCCAAAGCCACAAATCTCAAACTCCATCAAGGTTTCCCAAATGGGTGGCATCATCCATTTGAGCCATGAGCCACTGCCTTCCCAGGATATGTTAGCATGAAAGTGGAGCATAAGCAAAATAGGCAGGACTGGTTCTACCACTGCAGTACAGGATGCCAGCCTTGCAAGTGGAAGCTTAACCCCCTGCATTGTAACAGTCATTCCAGTATATGGCATTTCTAATGGAGTTTCTGAATAGGTATATGGTTACATACCTTTGTCAACTTGTGTTCTTATAATTATATGCACTTGGAAGAAATAAAACAGGGCTGGTTTTTATGACATGCTTTATAAGCTAAACTTCTAACAGGTTCTTAATTCCATCTTATTTCCAAGTTGTTAAAATCAGAACCTATTTTAGCCAGCTCAATAATTCTAGGTGAATGGCACAAGATAATTAGCACTGCCTTTTTGGGAAGCAGAGAATCATGGTCCTATTGCAGGGTTTGATACCTCATTGTTTGTGTCAAGAGAGACAATTAAGACAACATCTTGATCCAAGATCAAAACACTCAGAAGCAAGAGCATGGCATGGTGTCTCTTAAAGCTTGAGTATGAATTTGAATAGAATATTTGTTATTTTAAAATACATTTGCATCATGCTTATGTTCTTAAGAGCTGAAACAAAACAACAACCAAAGGAACCTAAAATCATCTCTGCAGATGTTTCACTCTTCTCCAGGTAGAGCTCCTTGCTAAGTTACTCTTAAGGCCGACAGTGCTTTCGTTGAAGGGAACTGGAAGGGAGGCCAAGAAAAGGCAAGCTAAAGTGGATCTTTTTGTAAAATGCAGAACTTCTCAGAGAAAGTGTATATGTTCCTGCCAATGATGTTGGCTGTAAGTGCCATATTTAGCTCCTGTTGGGTCCTGTGGCCAGACCTGTTCCATCATAACCCTGGAAGCTCTGTTTCTGAAGTTTCCTCCCTTTCATTCCTCCACTGGTCTTTCCCTTCCCCTCTCTCTTGGAGACACCTGCTGAGCACCAAGAGGTTCTGACCTCACCAGGTCAGCAGTGCCACAATTTCCACAGGGCACAACTTATCTCCTGAGTCAATCCCTGCCTCCATCAAACACACTGGTTGTGAATAGATGAAATAAGGAAATGTGAGATTCTCAGTGTTCAAAAAAGAAGTCATCTCCCTTTTCCCAGCTCTCTGGCTTTCTTTTTACAATGGGGCAGTGCGGAACAGATGGAACCCTGAATGCATGCATTTGCTGTGGCTGCCATCCCAAAGTGGCATACACTATGTAGTTTGGACCATATAAGCATGTTGCCTTACAGCTCAGTAGGCAAAGAGCTTGAGATGGAGTCGGATGTTGATGGATTGATTTCTTTGGAGGGCTTCTCTCTTTGGAATATAAATGATCATCTTCCTCTGTTTTCATAACACCCTCTGTTTTTGTAACATGTTTCTCTGTCTAGGGTTCTTCTTCCATTAGGATCACCAGCCATATTGAATTAGGGTTCCCTTTTATGGCCTCATTTAAGCTTAATTGCCTCTTAAAAGTCTGTACCTCCAATGTCCTACACTGAGGTACTGAGGTTAAAACTCCAGTATACAAATTGAGTGGTAGACAATTCACCCCATGTTGACCAATTGCTCCCTGTCCTGTACCTCCTCCAACTCTGGTTGGAAACCTCTGTTCGACTCTTCCCCCTCAGTGGTGCTGTGAACAAGGGCAGTGCACACCAGACTGGCTGAGTTTTCTGAGCCTGCCTCTGGAAATTGTGCCTTCAATGCCAGCACCATGGTTACCACAGTCATTAGGCTGAGAGATACTCATACAAGAGTAATTTTGAAATATGTGCTCCTGTATTCTCCATGGCAACCGAGGGACAAAAACACAGGTCAAGGTAGAGGTGGGAGCTCAGATGAGAGCTGGGGCAAGAGGGGAGCTTGGATGTGGGAACCTGACTGAGCAGGGGTCTGGGAAATAGGAAGACACTCTCCTGAACTCTTTTCCACAACCTGCCCTATGTCTCTGTTTCCCTGGTTCACACTTCATCTGCTTGGACCCACTTCTCTCAACAGTCATCCACAGTAAGATACTCTGAGCCCATGCCTCTCAAAGGAGAAGACCTTTCCCTTGCCCTCTTCTTGGCTTCACACTGGCATTGACTATTGCTGTCTTGTTGTATCCACAACCCCTTCAGCCTTCCTGTCTACCCTGAAGTCCCAAGATTATAGACAACAACTGCTCTGAGCTTTCTGTTACAAATAACTCCAGGAAGAGTCATGAAATGTCTTGTGGTCTGGTTTACTCTGTTTTACCAACTGTCCTGGCTTTGCAACCCTGGTCAAACTAAAGTCGCCTTTCTCATGTTACCTCCTTGCACCACCCCAGGTTCAAGGAGCTAGCTTGCTGTTAGCACCAAATGTAGCCACCCAAGGGCACATTCATTGTGAAAGAGCATCACTTACCCTACATGTTTCGGGTTCCCCTGACACAAAAGCAAATAAAACAAGGTAAATTCTTTGCACCAAAGGATGTCTATGAGATTATTTTCTCCTTTTGTCATTGCCTCCGTCTCATAGAGCAATGAATTTCTCCCATCTCTCCTTTTGACTCTATGTGGTATTCCATGTGATACTGGCACCCCAAGCTGTCTATCCCTATCTTAACCATTACAGGTGAGTATTGCACTACTGAGTCCTTGTATTTCATAGTCCAGTCCTCTTGCAGACAATAATCTTATTCATATAACTGCATCACAGCTTCAGTGTGAGACAGGTGGTCCCAAGGATGGTTCCACAGGTATGTAGAGTTAAACAAGGCAAAACTGGAGGTTCTACCTGTTGAAAGATCGAGCAACCTGTATATTAGCTGTATCTGACTGTTGTCTGCTATGTGATTTTCAGTGTCTCAAGAGAGTCTCTGGTTTCTGGGGAATGTGTAGCTTCTACTATTATATTCAAGAACAAGTTAGAGAATGTTTATAACTATTCAAAATATTTACTAACACAATACAGTAGTTTTTCCTTCCCGTTTTAAATACAACATTCCTAACTTTTTTCATGAAAGCACAGTGACAGGCTAAACTTGAAGTCAGCTATGTCTGTGACCCACTATAGGATTTTTCTGTCCCTCATCTCAAGGGAAGAATTTTAAAGTCTTAGAGGCTTGTTTCAAATGGAATTGTATTTTTAATTCTAATCTTGGGAGAAAGTCCCAGATGAAGGATTGGAAGAAAGTTTGAGGAAGTGGATGTAATAATGACTAAGCCAGTGAGGGAGAATCCAAACGTGTCATGAAAGCACACACATTCTGCATTCCTACCTGCCCATCACATGTTGTTCAGCAACGTGGGTCAGCTGCTTCTTGCCTCCATTCAGATCTCATAGCCAGAACTGTTCATACTCCACCACTGTGGCTTGATACAACAAAGAATTTGATTGTACCTGGGGACAGTGCTTTGTTTTTTCAGAACAACTTTCTCCTTGTCATATCCGCCATACCAGTTTTTACACCCTTTGGGCAAAGTCAGGGCCAATTTTGCTGAATGCAGAGCTGATTACTTTTCCCTCAAATAATAGAAAAACACCAGCCCATTATCATGACATATGCAAGTGGAATATGTTATGCTTCCTGAATGTTTGTATCTTATAATGTGTAGAATGCATATAGGAGAAGATATTTAGTTCATGATGCAGCTTTTCTGGCTGAATGTACTTTTTCCTAATAAAATGAGTGGAGCATGCTTTGTTCCAGAACTGGTCCTCTGTGTGTCACTAGATGTACATATGACTGAGCAGGTGATCTTTGGCTATGCACATCTCAAGTCATTTGAGGCTGGAGTTCTGTAAATTCTGGAGCAAAATACCCTGGTTTATACTGGGGGGAAAGCTGAGATGATTTTCGAAAAGGAACTGAGACACTGAAAAACCCTACAGGGTATGAATTGACACATTCCAGTGCAAATGTATCAGGAAATTGTGACTTTGTGAATGCTTCCCAATATAGAACATATGAAAATAGATTTAAATTTGAGATAAATAAAATCTATGTATTCTCCTAAACATAGAAAGGAAAAAACCAATATGCTAACTTATGTGCATATGTGAGCATACCTGTAGCTGTGTCACCATTTTGCTTAAAATTTTTGGAGCCAACAATTGAAAGTGTGCATGCATTTCCAGTTAGAGCACATGATTGGATTCAAATAAGAGCAATACAGTGTGTTGGCAATATGTTTTATGTCTATGTGTCTGCTGCAAAGAATGCTGAGGAATAACTGCTATCCATCTGATAAACATTTATGTAATTGAATCTATGTATTGTAACTCAGACAAGAATGATTCAAAGTAAATGTAGTCACTTTATGTGGTCTGCAAAACTACGTTTTGACAAAATCCTTTAGCAACTGCACTCTTTACAAACAGCCTTGAGTTCATTTTCTGATCAGAGCAGACCAGCACTGGGGGAAAGAGCCCATGCAAGGCACAACACACGTTGTGGAGAGGCTAATTGTTCATGGAAAATAGAACCCAGAGCAAGATGGATGTGAGTTTATTGAGAAACTCAGAGCTCTTGGAAAGAACACTGATTTTCTCAGCACCTTGAGCATTTATGAGATTTACTTGAATCTGAAGGGCAAGTAGACTTTAAGAAGCTGTGAAACCTGGGAAAATGCAGGAGTTCAACATACAGAATACAATTTGTTTGGATGCTGTGATGTACTATATACATTGTTACTACTATACCTAGCCACTTTTTGGTGTGCATTTTGTCTGTGTTTTAACACATGTGTAGGCTCTGTATCCATCATCACTGGAGCTAAACAGAATAGACAATAGTTTAATCTCCCCAAGCACTTGCTACCCCCTTGACAAGTCAAACACTTAACGCTTCTCTTTACCTCTATAGTTCAGATTCATCATTTCTGCTTATCTCCATGTTTATTGCCTCTGTGGTCTGTCCTCTCTACTCTACTATCCAATTCATATGTAAAACTTGGTTTTGCTTTTATTTAATTTGTATTTAAGACTTCTAGTTTTCAGTTGAGAATTACTATCATCACATTCATTTCAAGAACGGTCACCTTTACTTTGTGAGACACAGTTGTACTAGCTGTTTAAAGTTGGTCATTTGTGACATGTAGTTATTACAAGGACTTGTAGTTGTTCATTCTCTACCATTGTAAAGTTGTTTAGCTCTTCTTTGTATGTGGAATAATGTTAGATTATATCATAGATATTTTAAAGATTGTGTTTCAGACTTCAGCTCTTGTGTAGCATTGGTGTTCCAGCAGCCAGTGAAGCCAGGGAGAATAATGGATGTGTCTAGCATGCCCCAGCCTCCAGTTCTCAAAGTCTTCAGCAGTTCACTGTTGCTTCAGCTGCACACAGGTTCAGGTGTGAATCTGGGACTTTGTACACTGCTTTGTGTGATTGCTTTGTTCCTTTTCTGTGATTTTCCTTCACTCTCCAGCCCCCACACCTGCATTCCTTGTTCTCTCTCTAGAAAGCAGGAATATTAAACTCTCTCAGTCTTCACAACTTTAAGTTTACTAATGTTACCAATTCAAACTCCACTAGCCCATTGTGAGAAGAAAATGGTGAAAAAGTGGAATGCATATTCCTCCATATCTTTCAGACCCAGGGGCCTCCTAACTCTGAATCTCTGATCACACATAAGGACTTCCCCCCGCCCCCAATAATGCATGTCTCTGTGAGTACTACTGCTCCTCCCAGTGATTTTGCAAGAGGGAAGCCTTGTGGCTTACGGTCATCGCAGCCCAGGACAATAAAACACCAGGCATGGGTCCCCATACCCTGTCCTGCAAGATTTCCCTTGCTCCATCCTCAGAGCAAAAAGAAAATTTATCATGGAGCTTTTCCTCATGTCCTTTCTAGACAATTTTGAGATTGTGACTACTGTGAATGTAAGCCAGGAAACATAGGATGTGGGGAAGGAAACCTATCTCTACCCTTTTCTTTTTCCAAGTTTACATTTCCCTTTCTCATCTTCCTATTATATTTTACTTTTCAAAGCCCTCAGATAATTCCGTTATGTATTTTGTCACTTAGGTGAGTGGAGAAGGTGGTAGACCTCATATTATCTAGAACTTGAAGTCCTTTGGAGAATTAAAAATAATGATAAAACTGACAAAGCCAATATTTTTACATATTGTCATGCACATGCAGTTCTAAACATTGTTATTTAGAAGACATCCTTCTACTGCCCTGGCTTTGGTAAACCAGAGAAGCAAGGAAACTGGGAGTTGAGAGTAATAGGAAATGAGACCACAGAGTCCAGCACAGATGATTTAATAAGGATGCTGCCCTTCATTTTGGGACTATGAATATGCATTGAGGGATTGAACAGATTGCTTTAATGGGTTCTGTCCATAAAAGCTTAGACAGAAAAGTAATTTTAGCCATGCACACTATAAATATGGTAAGAGCAGGGAACACATCAGCTTTATTGTTATGCATTCATTTGCTCACTCATTCAACAGCAATTTTTTTTATCAGTTTTTACGAATGCAGAGATATTCTCTATACAAACAATAACACCAGTTGTTTTGGCTTTACAGTACAGAGGGACTCGTGTTATCCCAGTGAACTTAAAAAAAAAGTTAGGAAAGGATTTTTATAACAGACAAAATCTAAGTTATAGTTTGAAACAAAAGCAGGAGACAACCTGAGAAAGAAGATATTTCCAAGGTCAAAGGTAAGACGACATGCTTCTAGAACTTTAAGTTATTTCATTCAGGCATGTAACAAATATGAAAAAAAAAGAAGAAGAAATGGTAAATGAAGAAGCAGATGGGTTAGTAGAAGCTATATAGGTGATTATGCCAACTGTGGAATGCAATAACAGATGTCAATAGCTATCTAATACTATCACTAAAAATAAACATAAGTGATATCTGTAAATAACTTCTGTACGAAAGTGTAGCAGATTACTCCACTAGTCTCTGCAGTGAAGGGGAGAAGGGAAGCAGAGGAGGAAATACATTCAAGACACATCCTAGAGGCAGAACCCATCTGACGGGGTGATGGATCTGGTGTTGGACTGAAGCAGAAATACAGTGTTGAGGATTACTGCTAGAATTTTGATTGAGCAATGGCCTTTTCTTAACAAGGGAAAAGCTGGAGAGAAGAAAGCTGGAAACATGAAATTAAGAATTTTAGGAAGACATGACACATTTTGAAATCTTGTGAGACATGCAAGCATGTTAGATAACCAGAATGAAGGGGTTTGGAAAGTTCATGAATAACTGTGCATGCATGACTAATTGTGTGTACCAAAATACTGTTATCTTCTATTTTCATTTTCCATGTTCTTTTTAAGCTGCTCTCATATAAGTCTTAGACGTATGAAAGAGAATGGTGCATAAGTGCATGTGGGTTGTTTTGTTTGTTTTGTTTTAGTGTGGCTATTGCCATGTACAGGGACATTCAATGCCACAAAAATAAAAATATTGAATGGAAGAAAAGGAAAAGAATGTCTAGGACCTATCTCAGAAGAGTCCTAAAGTAGTAAAATTGCATAAAATGGAAAAGACAGTAAAGAATATTGTGAAGGTGTATCCACAGAGGTCAATTGACAAGATGTTACAAGGTCATAGAAGTAAAGAAAAAAGCTATTTAACAGAGTTAGTTTTCAGCCATGTAAATTGTTATTCTTAAAAAACTGCTGACACGTGACAATCAATTTGGAAACTTGACAGTCATCCACTGACCTTGGTGTGAGTAGGTTCAGTGAAGAGGTGTGAACAGAAACTAGATTGGGTGAAGTACAAATATGAGGTGAAGAACTGAGATAGCACGTTTGAACAATCCTTTCAGGCAGTGTGGCTGTGAAAGAGCTTGTGAAATGTGGGGTCAGTGGAAAGCCATGGTGTTAAGGAAGATATGTCACAGGCGAGAAGAGCATCCCTGAAAATGATCAGCAGAGCAAAAGACGGTGAAGATGAAGCAGAGAAGCAGTTACACAGGAGGTACTCAATGAAGTCCTCACAAAGCTGAGAAGGAATGCATTAAAAAATGCCTTGTTTCAAAGGCAAAGATACAGAGAGAGAAAAAATGAATTTCGGTCTACTACTGCATTCCCCTAATTACTGAGCAACTGTCATTACTGCCCCAGCCAAGGCTGGAAACTGGTAATTCAGTTCTTATCTCTCACACGTGTGGCAGAAATAGTTACTTGAGCCATCCCTGCTGCCCTCAGAAGTTTGCAAGCTAGCCTCAGGAGCTGATGCTAAAGATTGAAGCCAGGTGCTCCCATGTGAGATGGGAGCATTCTAACCAGCAGCTTTAGCTGCTAGCCAAGCAATTGCACCCAGAATTGCCATTTTGATTGAAAGAAGGACAAATTGCTATTCTGTTAGATATTTAATGCAGCACTGTGATAGAAGATAGATGAATAGATTTTATTTGAAATATTTCATGACAACACATAAAACCTAAGTTTACTAAAACAGAAGACGATGAGACAACAAGCTCAGGTATAGAAGTTGGTGGATTTTATTATGAGAAAATGAGTGGTGCTGCCTTATGGCTGCTCAGTTCTTTCCCTGACATCTCAGTGAAGTATGAGACAAGATCATCAGTAGAGAATTGCATGGATGAAGAGAAAGGGGTTCAAGGAAGTGAACTGTGTGAAGAAAATGAAGGAGGGAAAAATATGCCTTGTGAGTGGAAGCATGTATAGGGCCCCGGAAGAGCTTATTTGAGGTGTGGACCAGGAATGTCTGGAGAAGCCATTTGGGTTGTTTCAGTGATATCCCCAAAACAGAAACAGAGGAGACAGCTGTTTAGGTGCATCTAGAGTAGAGTTCCCTCCAGGCTGGCAGAACAAAGGTTAAAAATGGTGGAGGTGGCAAGATATTTTCCAATACAAGATTATAAGAAGAAATCATGAAATGTAAGTTTTATAAAACAGAATGTAAAGGGGAAAACGTAAGACTAAAAAATATTGAGTCAGTGCATTTGAGACTCTAGTGAATTAAAATAATTGTTCCCATCAAGTCACTGAACTAAAGTTTTAGGAAGAGAGAAAGTCATGGGTGAATGAAATGCTTAAGTTAATGTCCACAGAGGTGGTAGGATTTGGGACAAATTCAGGCTGTGAAAGTGGAAGGTATTCCAGATGAAAGCACAGGAGTAAGTCAAGGTGTTTTACAGATTCGGGAGCTAAGAGTCAAGGTTTAAATGAACTTCCTTTCTGGACAATGAGGTTACTGAGAATAATGGTAAGAGTTGTAATGGAAGAAAAAACAGAGCCAATGTTGTGACACTTTGTATTAATCCTTTGCTGCAACTTTGGCATCTCATGGATATCAGTTCCAGTCCAAGATGATCCACTTCCAATCCAGCTACTTGTTAAGACCCTTGGGGAAGCAGCAGACGGATCAGATTCATGGGCCTTTGTACCTATGTGGGAGTCACGCATGGAGTCTTGGAGTTCTGGCTTTAGCCTGGCAGTTGTGACCACCTGGGAAGTAAATCAACAGGAACATGAAATCTCTCTCTCTCTCTCTCTCTCTCTCTCTCTCTCTCTCTCTCATGTGCGTGCTCTCTCTCTCTCTTCCTCTTTAACTCTGGTTATCAGATAAATAAAAACTGAAAATAAAAAGATTGCATAAGCCACAAGCAAATTGTCCAGTGAATGACAATGAACAACCAAGAGGTCGAGAGAAACCAGAAATATATGAATGTGGGAAGAGTGTACAATGATTTAAAATAAGCAATCCTCAAAGATGGAGAGTTTAATAGGATGAAGTCTAGGTTTTTCATTGGAAAGCAGGCATTGATCCACAATAAAGACTTGTGTGGCATTTGAAAATCAGTAGCTTCCACTTGGTGTGACAAGTTGGCAGGCACACCTGCATTCCTGCACTCAGATGGGTACAGCGAAGTTATCTCTTCGAGAAGATACAGAGTAGCTGAGAGCAGCAGTTGTGCGGTTTCCATGATGCAGCTGAGAGCATTTAATAGGGGGAGGAGAGATATAGAATTGGGGCAGCTGAAGGATTAGATGAAACAGAGGAATATAGACTATGGGAAATAGCAGAGTCTAAAGATTTTAACTCCTAGAACACAGGTTATTAAATGGTGGCCCCTGGACCAGATTCAGCCAACCTTGTCCTTATGTGACCCTCAATATAATGATTTTTTAAAAACATTCTTAAATAGATGACTGTCAATCTCAAAATGCTACTATTTTGTAATGAATGAAGATGACAGGAAATTGATTTTTCATCATCAGAGAATAAGGGTTTATTAAAACTCCTTCTCAATTGCCTGTACCTACTTTTCAATGCCAAAACCAGAGTTCAAAGATTGCTCTAAAGGCTGCATGTCCTGTGAGGTGTAGCATATTTCCTCTGCAGTCTTTTACAGGAAACAATTCTGGCCCTATTCTAGAGAATTGCTTACGAGAGATTCTTAAGAGAAGAGCGGTTGTTGGGGTTGGGGCCAAGTTCCAGAGAGCAGCACAATCAGCTACAGTGGCATTCAGACTGGATGTTCCATAGGCGTCATACAGCAGTGGATATGACCATGGAGCTACATGATGTTCAGGCTGAATGTCCCATGAGCATCGTACAGCGGTGGATATGACAACCTCAGTTCAACCACGACCTTAAACTTGGTCCTGACAGCAAGCTCCTGGTTTGCCTGAGAAGCTGGGTAATTGTGTCTAGCAACCACTTGCCATCTTTGACTTTAACAGCACTTGCTTTCTTAGTGTGGCATGCAAGGTAACCTTCTGTTAAAGCTCTGTGGCCCTCCCATCCTGTCCCTTCCCCTCCCTCTCCATGCCACTTCTATCTCTTCACACTGCTTCTCTGCTCCCCTTTCCTTTTTCTATTCCCTTTCCTCTTTCTGTCCTGCTTTTTCCCAGATGGCTGATTTCATTGGTTGATTCATGAGTTCTTCCACTGCACTGTGGAGGTGCCAACTGAGTCTTAGATGTGGCAATTAGTCTTCTGGAGCTAAGACTTAGAACAAAAATGAAAAATAACTAGGTCTATTGGATCAGGTTGTTAGGGTTTTTTTTCCTTCACTTTCAGAATCCACTGCATTTTGGGTGGTGAACAATACAGAAAGTCTCTTTATGCCAATTCTTGGAAGCATGGGGAAGGAAGACATAATAGATTTGAAGAGGGCTGGTGAAATGCGAGTAAATACAAGTTAAATAGAGCAATCATGTGTGGCTGGGCAAACAAGGTACAATGCACAGTCACTGGCAAGCAAAGTCTCTCAGAAGGAAAGGGGCATAAAGACACATGAGTGTGTATGTGTGAATGTAGTCCTATGCTGCTCATGCACCTGCTTTGGGAGATGGTGATTGGGAGTGCTCAGGATGGGACTACCGCTCTGTAACAACATTGCCCTGTTCAGCTGAATCCAGTATTTTCTCATTGGAAGCAGCTGTTATATGAAACCACCTCCCCCAAACACCAGCTTTCGTTTCTTGTATGTATTTCCTGTTGGCGTTTGTGGTTCGTGTCTGTACTGCAGAAGTTGCCCCTTTTACTGTGAAGGCCCATTTTGTGTTGATGGCAGCATTTTAGCCCCTGCCTGTCCCAGGAAGGTGAAGAGCCTAATTACACTCCTTGCAATCATTCCATGACTAATTACAGATAGAGCTGAATCACCACATTGATTCCTCTTGGAGAAAACACAACTGAATTGATGATGACATAAGAAAGCTCTCTGAGACACTTCTGATTAGGGCATGCTGCATCCTAACTCACCCAGAGGAAGCAGGGGCATTAGCCACAAGAGCTTCTAATGAGGGATGTTTGTGGACAGAGACAAACCTGGCTCTTCTCTCATTCCCTCTACTCTTGGCCCTGGAAGTCTTTTCAGTCTCCTTAGGAACTGTGGAATCAAGTCTTTAGCTTTAGAAGATGTTGAGCTGTCTCCTCATATGTCCAGTCATCATCATCATCTCTCTCTCTCTCTCTCTCTCTCTCTCTCTCTGTGTGTGTGTGTGTGTGTGTGTGTGTGTGTGTGAAAGAGAGAAAGAGACAGAGACAGAGAGAGGGAGAGAAATCTTCAAACAGGTCCCTGCTGTTTCTAATAAAGAAACTTTTCAATGCTTCACTACAACAATCAGAACTTCCATGGAAATTAGGTTAGTTCATTCATTTTTGATCACAGAATCAATTGGCTTCTGATTTCTAAACAGTACTATGGAGACTGGAGATGTAAAGATGATACAAAATTTTCTCCTTTCCTACAAACTGCACTGAGGGTAAACATAAAAATATGAGAGAACTGTCCAATGTTGGTGAGAAACATGGGATTCAAAGAGAAGTTCATGTTGGTGTGAAGAATATTGGAAACCAAACAGTGTTTTCATAATGAGTATTATCCATCATCTTTTTAAAGATCCCAACCATGAGGCAATAAATTATGACAAACATGTAAGTGGGTGGAGAGGAGGTAAGGCAATGTGAGTAGCAAGAAAGAGTTTTGGAGCAGTGATGTGTAAACTGGATTGGAAGGCTGTGTAGATGAATGAAAGCAGACATAAGTGGATTAGTTCCCAGAGGATGTGAAAACGCGAAAGCATGGAGGACTGTGCTGCCAAGAGCTTTAGGAGTTTTGCTGGTGTATCTAATGGGTATAGGAAGAGTGAAGCTGTTGAGAGGATAAGAAGGGGCAGATGGGAGCCAGCTCCTAATGAGCCATCACTAGTCAAGGAGCATGGGCGACACTGAAGGATCTAGGCAATTTTAAGATCGATTCTTATTTGGAGTAATTATTTTGGCAATAATATAGGAATTAACTGGGTCATGGTGTCATTAAAGAGGGCACTGTAATAATTCAGAGTAGTTAATGAGAACCTGAATGAAGAGAGTGACAATGAGAAGGCAAATAAGAAAATAGATATGTAAGACAGAAATGCATTAGAAACAGTAGGGTTAATTGATTAAAGAGAAATGGCTGGAATGATAGCACCAATATGCAACTCTCATTTTTGACTTAGGAGAACAGGATGTTGGCAAAGATCAGCAGACTTGGGAAGGAAAACAAGACAATGGAGATAACACGTGGCTCCAGAGAAACGTGGAGATGAGACATCTAGTAGGTATTTTGGCAGCTGCAGTTCAGCAACTCCTTACAGAATGATGGTGCCTGTGTGGAAGCTAGCAGCATTGCATATCATGTGTGGTGTAGGAATGGTATCTGAAAGTGTCTGTTGACCTGGGAGAAAGAGTGCAGTAATAAAACTGTGGGATTAAGTGCATCAAATATCTCTTCTTGAATTTTTAACATTTATTTATTTATTTATCAATTGTTTAAATAAACATCTGCCATACCCCCATCAATTTTCAATTCATTTTTACAAATACACTCACATAATTCTCAAACTCAACTTATGATTAGGGGAACATACAAATTGTACTAACCAAGGAATTTAGAATCGATACCTTACTCAAGGTTATTTGTTTCCTAAAAGAAAAAAGGCATAGTCAGGACACAGGAATGCCATGGCCATGCATCTCTTGATTTAATGCATTACATTCCACACAGGATTTAATTGCACACATCTGTTTAATTTTTATGTGAAATGAAAAGAATAGGGATGGAAGATCACTTGTGTATGCAATGAAAGATTAAGTTTGGGACCAGCGTTGTGGCACATCAGCTTAAGCCACCATTTGCAATGCCAGTTTCCCCTAGGAGCACCTGTTTAAGACCCCCCCCCCCACTGCTCCATTTCTGATCCAACTAACCAATAATGTGCCTGGGAAAACAGTGGAAGGTGGCCAA
Organism: Ochotona princeps; assembly: GCF_030435755.1. NCBI lineage: Eukaryota > Metazoa > Chordata > Mammalia > Lagomorpha > Ochotonidae > Ochotona > Ochotona princeps. The sequence continues at coordinate 107,292,617 of NC_080835.1, read as the reverse complement.
AGAGGGGTTGGCCTTTGTATTCAGGTGGGAGACGTAGCCAGCATTCCATCGTCCTGGCTTCAGTTTAGACAAGGCCCAGCTTTTATGACCATTTGGAGAGGAGCAATCAAATGGAATATCCATCTCTTTTCCTGTCTGCCTCTTCCAGAGTTTTAAATGAATGAGTGAATGAATGAATATTAAGGCTTGATGTTGTTGCCATACCTTTCTTGGTTTTATAGATTTCTGGTGAGTGTGAAAATTCTACTATATTAGTATGTCATGCAATACTGAGAACACTGGGAAAAGGGAGGCACAGATCAGCCACAGAGCTCATGTTTCAGGCAGTACAATTTGGCAAGAAATTTCTATGTTGGGGAATAGATTCTGAGGATTGTTTACAAAGGTGATGTTTTGTTTCATAGACAAGGACAGTAGTTAAATCTGACAAGTACAGCAGCATTTGTCCATGCCCTCCTTTATGTTTGGACCCAAATGATGCTACTCCAACAAGCTTCCCCATCATGTGTGTATGTATGTATGTTTATGTATGTATGTCTTATTCTTATGTGTTAGAATGTGCCCCCTCTATGCATGTTGGACATACTTAGATGTTCATAGGCAATCTCTGGAATCTGATCTGAATATACTCATTAATTTCATTGTAGATTTATACTCTCTCCAAGTGGGTCCCTTGTCATACAGTCACCAACAAATGCAATTCTGCAGGATAGCCTGATCTGAGAGTATTTCCCACAAAAGGAAAGCCTGGTATCCCTATTTCCTCTGTATTACCCCATTGGCATGAGCTTGTATGGAATGGACAGTGACCTGTGTGCATCTTACCCTTCCACTTGAGCCCTGGGAGAAAAGATGTCCTCTCTGTTAGTGGAAATGCAACTCCTGAGACCAGCAAACCTACCCTTGCCTTCCCATCCTGACCAAGGGAATTAATACAGCCCATTAAAGGCTGTGCTCTATCCCACATCCTGCCTGGCATCAGCAGCTGTATTTTAAGGGTTTACCTTGATACAGGTTCTGGGTTGATGTAGGTGGAATTCTTTACCAAAACCAGGATTGTTTCAAACAACCACTCCAAGGTGGACATGACATCTTTTCATGCCAGGCTCCTTTTATCCTCCTGTTTATAAAACTGTAGAATCTCTTCTTGGAGAAAGCAAAATGCATCATATACCCCCTGGGGTTGAAATCTCCAAATGCTGAGATTAGGAATTGCTGCTCTGCAAGGTATCTTCATGGGTAAGTCACAGAGACTGACCTCAGGTACATTACCCTATATCTTCACAAGCTGCTGGGCTGTAGGTAGCTAGAGAGACTCCTTGCATGTTCGCTTCTCATCTGAGCATGCATGTGGCCCAGGCAGGAGAATCTTACACAGAAAGGAGTCTCATGAGTAAACAGAATTTCCTTAAATTAATTTTGGCAAGGAATTTCAAAGCAATTAAATTTTTCACATCTCCTTACACTGAGTCCTGGCTTCTATCTCTGGAGACTTGGGAAAAGAGAAAGCAAACAGCCGAGAGCCTAAGGTGACATGACACTGCTGAGTTCTGTATTTATCCCCATCAATGTCTTTCAGATCAGATTGGCTGAGATAACAAAGCAAAAGCTGATTTCATTATTTTTTAATTTTTTTTTTTTTTGGAGCAGCCATCAGCTGCACTGCTGCTAATATCCAGGCTGCAAGCATGAAGCTGAAAACCCCAAACCTCCAGCTGTGTGAGTTCTGACTTTGATATCATCACCCTTAATAGAAGGTCTGCCTGCAAAACTGAGCTGACAGGCTGCCCAGAAGGCACAGAGCGGAAGAGTGCCCAGCTCCCAGAGCCGTGCTGGTGGCTGAAGCTGCATCTGCAAGCAGAGTAGTGTGACATCATTAGGGATGGGCTCGGCCTCGGAAGTGCACTTGGTTTAGTTCTTTGGCCTACAAAGGATTCACTTGCACAAAACTACATTTTCAGATTTTTACCTTCTTGGTAATAGAAAGTTATTACTTGTGGAAAATTTCCCAACCAAATATTAAGAAACTTCCTTTTTTTCTGTATATAACCATAAAATACTACATTTTTAATGTGTGTGAGCAAGAGTCAATATCACTTCCAGCTCCTGATATATGTCACTATCTACATTATTTTTTCTTAACACACACAACACACACATCACACACCACACAGACACGTGCATGCCCACAATTTGGAGTTGACATTAATTTGTATAATATTTTTCTTTGAATATGTATTTATTTCTTTGTGATTAATGAGGCTAACACTCATTAGAGAGTTATCAGTTTACATTGATATCTTAGATAAAAGGGAACGTGAATACTGGGATTATTCAACAATGTTGCCTTTGTATTTAAGATGTGGGTACAACAGAAAATCATGACACAATGTAGAGGTTCAATAGCAATGAATTCTTATGTGTGCGGCAGACAGGTTATTGTGAGAAACATCCCGTTAGTCTCACAGGGTTAAGGAAAGTCTTGTGAAGCAGATGGAGATCTAACAGGAGCATGCAGGCATGGGAATGGTGTGGATGCTGGATCCTGGCCCACTGCGCCCAACACCAACTTGTATAAGGAGGAGTCCTCTCAAAGAAAGGAAGCCAGCTGACTACAACAATTCAGCCTGTCTCATTTCCCAAGATGGTCTCTATGTTTGCTGCCAAAAGCAATTTTCTTGTCAACTGTTTGAGGCCTGCCCCTCTGAATTACTGAGCCTTCCAGAACTTACTCTGTAAGAAACGTCTTTTCAATTTCCCTATTCCTGAAGAGATTTTCATGTTCATCATTCTGCCAGCCATGCTCTTTGTAATCAAAGAAATATCAACGAAAAAAATGCATATTGTGTATCTATATGCACTCTTATATATGTATATATGAAATGTATTTATATCCCTTCCTTCTGACACCTTCAGCAGATATCACCTGGGCTAAGGACCTATGTTGACTTTTATGAAAGAAATGATCCTGAGAAATTATGTTTCATGTAAGTCAAATCCTATTTCAAGTGAAGGGAGTAGAGCTTTCTTGTTAAAGGATCTGCAACGAATCCTTTGAGGGCATTATTGTTATTCGGTTCCTACAAGCACAGCAGAAATCTGATTACACATACGTTTTTGAGTCATGGATCCCGTGTATTAAAATGTGCTCAAGCTTAGTGGGACTTTAGGAAAAGCAATAGTCATGATAATCACCATTCACAGTGCACGACAGCTCTAAATACTTCACCTGTTGACCCTTTTAGTTCTCCCAATGGCCTTGTTAGGAAGTGTTACAATTTCCACTTCTAAAACAGGCTCAGAGGATTATGTATTAGCTAGCACAGCGCACAGTATACCACGTGGAAACTGGAAATGGTGTCTTCCCCACAGTGCCATATGGACAGGGACCAGGGCCCTTCAGGGCTCTATCAACCCTTCTGTATATCCTGCTTTCAGCACTTTGGAAGCCACCCTACATGGGCCACACAAACCACTGTCATATTGCAGAAACACTGTACCCAGACATAGCTGATGTCACCATGTAGAGTGTACAGCCTAGGCATCTCACTGGGGCTCTGTGTGGGCACCTCTGGTCAGTGCACTCAGATCCCAGACCACATATGGCCTGGTGTGAGCAAGGTCTCCCCTGGTTCACTGGCAGACACCGACACGGGATGTGGCAGCAACAGCATGCACCACCAAGATCTTGAAAACATCTATTTCAGGTTCTGGTCCCCACTCATCTCTTCATTCTGACATCATGACCAGTCCCTTGTTGCTGGAGCAAAAGTTCAAAAACAATAGTAAGACCTCTTCCAGGTTCTTCTCCACCTTATCTCCCAGAATATGAAGAAAGCTATTGCTTCCTTCATTCAGAATACAAAAAGCCTTTCACCTGCACCAGATCTCTGTCCTATAAGCAGCTGTCCAGCCCAGCCAGATGGGGGCTGAGAGGTATGAGTGGCAGTGGCTCCTCTGCTGGTCAAGTACTAAACTGGTACCATTGGTCACAGCGTTGGGGTTAACTGCTAGATATGCCTCCATTCAACGCTCTGGGACTCTGTGTTTGGTATGTTTTCAATTTCTGAGGCCTAACGATTTTTATTTCAGCTGGTATTTATGCCATAAAAATATTAACCAAGAAGACAGCTGTGTTCTCTCCCCTCCAATAGCCACAGCTGCTTTCCTGACAAGCTTATTCTTGGGTGCGGTAAAAATGATAATCGTGGCTATTATTAGCTTCGGTTATAAGGATATTTAGTGCTCTATCAGTGAACTCTGAATCACCATTTTCTTTGCCAAGGGGGTGTTATTTCCACAAGACGGTCTTTGTCCTTTGATTAGTTGTAAACTGCTAAGCTCGACACTTTGGACCATCAGAACCTGTTGTGGGGACTTTGGGGCAGGTGTGATCACAGACCCAGCTAGCTGCATTTCACTGCTTTGCTTGTCATATTCCACTTAATGAAGCAACTGTGCTCCCGAGAAGTTGGCTGGAAAACAAATTTCTGTTAGATAAATCATACTTCCTCATTGATCTACATTTTTTAAATTAAGGATGCATTCCCCTGGAGAAAAAGTTGGCCCAAAACTAAATATAAATTATACTAAACACTCAATAAACCTTTTAAAATCACGTATTTAAAGAAATTTTCTCTGTTGGAGTACTAATAGTGATCATATTTTTTCAACGTCAGGAGATACAAATATGTTAATAACAGCACTAGAAGTAACATTGTTTTAGAAATTAAGCCACATGAGCAACATGGGATCTTTATTTTTCATTGAGTTCAATTTGTTGTTCTGTGTTTATCAGTTAATCAGATAATCTGTAAGAAGCCGCTACCTTTTAAATTAGGTAAACTGACACCCATAAGTATGAAGAAAGCCAGAAATGTCCAGGACCTGACCTGTGGTCAGAGGACCTCAGTCCCACTGGAAAACTATGAGCAGTGTGCCTAGCACAAATGAGTATTAGGAGAGGTCACTGCAGTGGGCAGAACAGCCAATGTCCAGGGCTCCTCGCTGTGTGAATTTCCTACACAAGAAATATGAGGATAGACCTAAAGCACTAATCCCCAGTAAGGCTACAAAAAACTCTTACTCCTGAAAGATGCTAATGTAGGAAATGTGGGTGGGAATGAAGAGCCTCTTTTAAACTATTGTCCTAGGGAACTCAACTGTGTTCAGACTGTGTCCTAGAATAGCAGCCATGGGATTCTACAACCAATGTTGTTTCTTTAATTACCCTAGGCTCATTCTTCTATACTTTTAAAAACAAGATAGGTGGATAGCTGACCTGTAACAGTTACTACTCTAGGTGAGACTCTTGCATCCCGCACTGGGGTGCTTCCCTTAACACACACACACACACACACACACACACACACACACATACACACACACACACACATGCACTGCTGTGCTCTGAAATCTGCTTTCCTGCTAATGCAAATCTTGAAAGGCCGTAGTAATAACTCAAACATTTGAGTTCCTGCTACCCCAGTAGGAGACCTACACTGAATTTTCCCCTCTGGACTAAGCCTGGCCCAGGCCCCTTCCATTGCTGATGTTTAGCGTATAAACCAATAAAGAGATCTCTTTTTCTGTCTCCCCTAAAGTAAATAATAGAATCAACTTTTTTTTTATAAGTCCAGATAAACCTGGCATGCAACAGAGCACTGAGGCCTGGGGGATAAAAAGAAATGTGTGCATGTATTATCGTTGGCAAAAAGTGAAAAGAAAAAGAAAAGATTGCTTCAAAAGTTCTATATTCCATGGGTCCGCCAGGGAGAGTCTGATGTCCCAGTTTTACTTTGTTCTGTGCTATCGCTGGTAAGGGCAGGGCAGAATCCCGCCTCACCTCTTCCCACTCGTGGTGTCAGCAGGCAGTCCCTCGTAGGCAGACGCATCACTGCAGTCCAGCAGCCCTCTTCTCCTGGTGTGTCTTCACACTGCTGAGGATCTGTGTTCCTCTTTGTCAGAATATCAATTGTTTCCAAATGTAGTTACATTTTGAAGCACCAGCGGTACATGGAACCCAAATCTATCTAAATCTTTCTATGTAATTCAACCCACAACAAGAACGTTTCATGGCAGACTTAGGATTTGAAATCTAAGGGGAATATCCTTAGGACAGTAACAGGAATGTAATTTCCTAAGTGATAACAACCCATTGGTGTGAAGGAACCATGGTAAGGTGTCCAAAATGAAAACAGCATGGTGTGGTTTTAGACTTGAGGTAATGCTGGTGCAATGGCCAGACCCACAGAGAACTTAGCACCTGCTGTAGTCACAGCAACACTCAAAGTAGTTAATTATTATTCTGAAAAACATTAGGAGGAGTGCAGTGGAGTTGGGTACATGTCAGGAACACAGAATGCAGACAACTGGCTGTGCCTGTTCCCAAACTCCTGCTCTGTTACTACAATGACCCATCGCGTTGTCCACAGCACTGATGCCAGACGAATTTGGACAAGTCAACAGGGCTTCTCTGGAGGGATTTGAGAACAAGGCGGCAGAATATGCATGTGGTGACACAGAAATTGAAGTGCTGGCTTGCGTGTCTGAGGAGATGTGACGTGACGGAGAGGATAATGGAGGAAGAGAAAAGTGTCTTTCACAACAGAGATTTTTTTTTTTTTTCAGAAGGAGCAAGAGCAGACTTGTAAATGAGAAGCTGTTGGCCATGAAGAGTTTCTTTTCATTGTGTCTCATCAAGTGGCTTGCTTCTTCTCACTGATGTCTCTTAACCGAGAATTCTTCAGCACTTAAAGGAGTACACTCAGTGGTTCTTACTAGTGGGACAGCACTGATCAGTTCACAGCACACAAGTGTTGCTAGAGGAGATCCTTATGATCCTTGAGCTCCAAACATGCAAATTTTAGCCTACTCATTTATTTTTGTTATTTTAAACCACAGCTATGGAAATCTCACTTCTCGTGATTCATTTAGTTGTGTGTGTGTATATATACATATATACTTTTTTCTGTTTTGCTTCATATAATTTTCATGGCGAAACATGTGTGATGAGAAAGAGGAAAACAATACTAATGAAAGCGAAGATTTAAAAAGCACTTTACTATATACAAATTACTATATACAAATTACTCTTAACATGCCTAGCCCAATTTAATCAGAAACTGTATAAATTATGTCAGGTGAGCAATGGAGTCATTGTCATTTCTTTGTAATTCTACACTTGGTCTGAGTAGCATATGCTCATAAAATTAAGCCTCATTGGTTTTCTCAGGATGACATGACTGTAAGAGGGCATTTCAAGAAGTTCATGGAAATGGGATTGAATCATAAGCATATTTTGGCACAAAAATTTTTAAATCCGTGCATAGTTTTTTTTTCACCACAGGCATTTCTATGACCTTTAAAAAGATCCCTCGCATGCATGAGTTTCAAATTTTTTCTTCCCTAAACTAAGCTTATCTTTTAAATTCCAATTTCCATGCAATTCTGAAGGTAGCTCCGAAGTTCCCTCCCTCCGTGCACCATAGGCCTCTCCCAGTTGTAAGCTATCCAATTTCCTTCCTCACAGAAGATCACCTGCCATGGATAGAGGAAGTTAAATACACATTCATATGTTTGTGTCCTGGCAGAAACTGTGATGAGTTCTTGATTCCTGTCTCCCTCACTTCGATGGCACTAATACTCTCAACATTCTTTTCTATTTAATGTCCATTGAGCATGCTTGCCTCAAAAGTGCCCATTCACATGGAAGAATTAAAACAGGTACATGGACTTTAATTACAGAACAAAACCAGAGAGCCCAAGAACCCTGTCTTTTTGTTTCTTTGCTTTGAAAGTATCATGTTCAGACTCTAGGAAATCTGAGGTTCTACCCATCAATGTTACGACCCCATTGCTCACTCCAGAAACAGCTGCCTAGGACTAATTTATTTCCTAACGCTTGCACTGTTAATTTATAAATTACACTGGTAATTCGAGCTATTATTAATTTCAGATGGTGTAGGGCAAGCCTAATTAAAATATGACACCAATTGCCACACATGTGTACCAAGGACTACCATTTAAAATTAATGGGAATATTAAGTGTGACACTGGTCTCTGAGTTGCTTCACACAGTAATTATAACATCCTAGCAGGCAGCGATCTGACAAATGTGGGCCTGTGGTCAGTAGAAAACAAACAATGACAATGGGAGAGGCCTCACACATTCTTTATTTTCTCTACTCTTTCTCAAATCCGGTTAGTATCCATTCTTCTAAAACTATGTAGATGATCATAAGAGTAATCAAGGTAGGTAAGACAGTTGCAAGGTTCTGACACGTGGTGCCTCTAAGTCTGTATGGGCTAGTTCTGATTGTCTTGCTGTCTTGAACATGTTGGCCCAGGTTTTGGCTTATCAATATGTAACTACTTCTTTGGAATTTGGTGTCTCATTCTTGATTTTCACAAAAGGCCAGCCCCTTTCTTTTCTCTTCGTTAGGAGACAGAGGCTGCAGGGAAGTGTATCTGTGTATGTTGTGTAGGCCCCATGAGGCATGAAGAAGTGTGATACTTGTGCATGCAGGCACATGCGTACCGTAACCAAGGATGGCCGCTGGGAAGAGCCATGTGCTTTTGTTCTTGGGGCTCCGTGATTGTTGCTACCCTTGTCATGCCAAAAGCAGTCACCTCCATACTGTCATGGAGCAAATACAGCCAGTAGGCACTTGCATGCCATGTATGACTTTGTGGGCTTTATATTGCTTTCTGACAGTTATCATTCTCTTGTTATGGGTTAGGAGAAACAGTCATGTTTTGGATGGTGAGTATGTGACCTGAGGAACCAGTCAGTGGCCCTTTGTTCCATTTCCGGGGCCACTCGTTCATGTTGCTACTTCACATCCTCTAAAGCTCTGCTTCCGTTAGGTTATAACAGAAAGCACAAGCCAACACATCTGAAACATGTGAGAGCTCTCAAAACACTTTCAGCTATACAGTATACAGATTCATTTGTTGTTCTGAATAACCCTGTGAGGTGTTAGGACTGTGTATTTGTGATTCCTGGGAAATGCTTTTCGGTTGCTAAGCATGATTTCAACTTCTGCTTGCTGCCCCATAACAATTACAATTAGTACCCTCGTCTACTTTTACAATTGTCCCAGAAAAGAAAAATGCTTCAAATTTAGCATAAAATGAAGCTGTCCCAGTTCACGCAATATTATGGTACATTGGACTAAACTGTGCTTTGTAAAACCAGCACCCCTTTGAGCCCAGGATTGACACTCAGCAGCTCTACATCTGACCCAGCTCCCTGGGAAGGTTCCTGGGAAAGCAGCAGAACCAAGTTGTTGGGTGCCTGCCATACCTGTGGGAGACCCAGAGAGAACCAGAGGGAGTTATAACTCCTGAATTTGGTTTGGTCTAGCCCCAGCTGTTATGGCCATATGGGATGTGCGCCCACAATGCAAGCTACATCCATCTGTCTCTCCCTACCTCCCTCACCTCTCTCTCCTTCTGCCTATACTGTCCCTCTCTTTATTTCTGTCATATATACATATATATATGAACATATATATATATATATGTATATGAAGACAGAGCTATGTATGGATTGATGGAAGGATAGATAGGTGGATAGATAGATAGATAAACTGTCGTCTTGATTTGTTGCTGGTGTCAAAATGTTGCAAGTCAAACTTCCAGGAGCACCAGCATCCCATTTGTGTGCTGGTTCATACCCCAGCTGCTACACTTCTGAGCCAGCTTCTTACTTAAGTTCTGGTAAACCAGTGGAGCAATGCCTGTTCCCATGCTCTCTCTCTCTCTCTCTCTCTCTCTCTCTCTCTCTCTCTCTCTCTCTTTCAAATAATTAAAAAATATATATAAACTCTGGTTTGAGATATAGTTAGGCTATTTAATCCCATCATGACCAACCCTAGTTCTAGCCTTCAGCATGTGGCAGGATGATCTCAGCTGTGAACAGCTGATTTTGTCTTTCCCTGTGAAGTGCATTTTGAGCACTATTGTCTCATCTGTGGTGTCGTGGTCTTTACCTAACACAAAGTGCATAGCCAGCCCTTAAGTCCTGTGTCTGGCAGCTAGAGGATAACTTGTATTTCCATGTTTTTCACTGTTGAATATATTATTAGGTGATTAAGGAAAAATTGTAGCCCTGTATTCTTTTCCACTTCCTGCCATGCTTGTATTTGGGTTTCAAGCCCAGGGTCCCTTCACTAGTTTGTCTTTACCATCTGGAAGATGATAGTTTAAAATTTTGATTTCTGCAGACCCAACTGATGGTCTAAGTCTAGAAACAGAAATTTGACTTTTTGTTTGTTCTTATCCTAATATTTGCATTGCCTCTGTGGCATGTGTGTGAGTGTGAGTGTATGTGATATTCTTAGCCAATTCATGTCCAGGGATACGGTCATCTGCTCTAGAGTCAAGATGCCCTCAGATGATGATACGTACAGATCAGAAAGAGTTAAGGTACTGAAATCCCAGAGCTGGACTGCTTTGTAAGATCAGGCTGTGTAAATGTCAAAATTATTAATCACTTAGAGAAGACCAGTATTCTCTAGGCTCTGTGCTTCGTTCAGTTAGAAGTACAAACATTTCAGCTGTCCACTGGGGAGCCCAGCAAAAGTTGGGGACAGCAGTGCTAGAAGTGCTGGGGAAGGAGACACAAGGTTGTGCCTGAGAGTTTGAATGTTCTGGTGACACATTTCTACACAGATGTAACCATCGTGTAAGGTGTTCAAGTTTATACTCATAGTCCTTTTTGTTCTATTTTCACTGCACCGTATTTCTTTTACAGCTGTTGGCTTTGTGAGTGAAGATGAATACTTGGAAATTCAGGGCATTACCCGGGAGCAGTCGGGGGACTACGAGTGCAGTGCGTCCAATGATGTGGCTGCACCAGTGGTACGGAGAGTAAAGGTCACCGTGAACTGTAAGTGATTTCAACACCCTAACCCCCGCCCGCCACCCTTCACACGTGTAGTGGCTGGCCTGTGTCATGGCCACAGCTAAGAACTGCTAGCAGAATCAACTACTGATACAGGATGGGACATAATGCAGCAATCATTTTCCAAACTCTCTTAAAAAGCAACATTTCCAAACCCTAGAACTTGACACCTCAAGGCAAAGGGTGTCACACCCAGAAAAGGTATCGGAGTCAGTGCTGCAATGCCAGAGTCTGCTATTGTGCCAGGTCGAGTCCCAGCGGCTCTGCTTCTGATCCAGCTTTCTGATAATGTGCCTAGGAAGACAATGAACGATGATCTTGTGTAACTGGATTTCTGACACTCACATGGGTGACTCTGACTGTAGCAGCCATTTGGAAAGTGAGCCGGCACTTGGAAGGTCTCTGTCTTTTTCCCTTTCAGATTAAATAAATGAATGAATGAATAAAACACAAAAATAAGTATCTGGAACTATTTAATATAACAGAAAATCTTGAATACGTAGCTTGGAGGTCATCAGATATCCTTCAGTGGATAATTTAGGCAAATGCATCCTCTTCAAGTCTAGATTGTCTCCCATCATTTGCTCACACAATCTAGTTTTCATTCAAGCCCCCCGCTCTCTACATAGCAGAAAAAAACTCATGCGCTACACTGTGTGAAATAAATCTTGAACTTGCACTTACAGTATGTATCATTGTTGAACTTCTGCAGATGTTGTTGTACACGGTCTCCCTACGTCAGTTAAGTGACAGTAGATATACACGCAGGCAATTGTGACTATGTCGATCTTCCTGGCAGAGAAACAGAAGCCAAAATGTTTAGAGATGGCTGCTTTGTCAACCGTGCAAGTCCTCTTTAACTTTGATCCTTACATGAGCTTCTGCCCTCTCATTAACCTTCTCTCCCTCAGTTTTGCATTTTCTCTGCTGATTCAGTTCTCTGGAACATGCTGAAGGTTTTCTATGTTATGCACTCTGGAAAATCCTAGGACACAAAGGCACCTGATCACCAACGCAGCAGACAGGAAACCTTCTGGTTTCAATCCTTCGGTAGGATGGAGTGAAGGGACGAATGTTGCACGCAGCTGGATGAACATTCTCCTCCTTCTTCTTTAAGGATGTATTGATTTCAAAGTCACGGTTACAATGAGACTGAGAAAGACAGGGGAGAGAGAGAGGAGAGATGATCTGTCCACACATTTATTCCCCCAAATGGCCACACTGGCCAGGAATGGACATAGCCAAAGCCAGAGCTTCACCCTGGTCTCCCATGTGAGTTCAGGTGCATTTGTCAGGAGCTTTATCATAGGTGGAGCACAAACGGATGCCTGTGTGGGACATTGGCAATGCAGATGGCAGCTTAATTTACTGTGTCACAATGCCAGCCTTGAATACACATTCTTTTTTTTTAAGATTTTAGTTTAGGCTACAGCTTGAACATATATCAATATGAAGCACTTTTTAGAGGGAAATAGATACAGCAAGGCTGTATTTTTCTCCCCATTATTTTTTCTTAAGGGACATATGAAGTTTTATAATTTACAATTTTAAGTAGCAAAGAAATAGAGGCAAAGGAATATAAATTGGTGAAAATGCATCAAAGCCAAGGAAAATTAAGCCCTTGAAATATCTACCACAAAGTTACCATTGCTAAAGTAAAGAGAGGAAACCATACCTGTTCTAAGATTTATGCTGTCCCTAATACTAAAGCAAGTTATATTACTGCTTTTCCTGGCACTAAACCCCTGGTGAAAATTCTCTTCTGGGTCTCCACCAACAGCGCACCTGGAGACTTAACATCAACAATTCCATGTATGGCATTGCTGCAGTAAAAGAAGAGTAAGATTATTGTGATTCTTTTTTCCACAGTGCTCTTCAATGCAGACTGTCGGGGAAACCCATTTTAGTTTGGTGAAGTCTTCAAACGAATGCAGAGCAGGTGTGCAGGACTGATTTGGTAGGCCTGATGCAGGGATTCATTGGTGAATACGGAAAAGGATGCTGATCTGAATTCGCTCAAGGCAGTTCTCCATGAATATCACTTCTTGCAACTGAGCTTTTGAAAACTGAATATTTGAGGTTACATAATTTGACAAGAACCTAGAGTGAAGATATTCTATGAAGCTGACTGAAGGTCAATGCATAGGGTGTAAGGTTCCTGGATTGTCATCATCCTGAGAAAGCTAAAATGTCTTCACAAGAAGTAGGCCCAAATGTCTGGTCATTCCATCTCAGTACAACGGAGAACAGAAGTTTTTTCTTAGAATAGCATTAGAAACACTTCTATTCCCAGGTGTGGTGTACACAGCAGTTTGACAGGGTAACAATACAGAGGCAGGACAGGGGGTGAAAAACAAAATTCAGGAAAGAAGCATCTTTCCTTGTTTTAAGATGTATTGTAAATGCTATAGGACCTCTTCTTTCTACAGACCCACCGTACATATCAGAAGCTAAGGGTACAGGCGTCCCCGTGGGACAAAAAGGGACCCTGCAGTGTGAAGCTTCCGCTGTCCCCTCTGCCGAATTCCAGTGGTACAAGGACGACAAAAGGTAAAACCCTCCTCCCTCCTCTCCCTGCTCCAACAACCCAGAAGAAGGGAGCTTTTCCAGGTTCCCAATTCCAAGGGATCACTGATGAATCCTGAGAATGCTTTTCTGAATCTTCTTTACATACAGAGTAAAACAACTTGCAAATAATTTTTTCCTTAATAGTGATGGATTTCAGCAGTTTGTAATGTCACTGTGCTCTTCCACCAATCAATTGTAGGGGTTCACATTTTCTAATAAGATTTCGTTCGTTTGTTTTTGTATTATTGGAAATCCAGAGAGAGGATAAACAAAGATCTTATATCACTGGTTTACCCCTAAATGGCCGCAAAGGCCGGAGCTGAGCAAAGAGCCAGGAGCTAAGAGCTAAGATCCATGCAGATCCAGGATCCCAAGGCTTTGGATCAGCTTCCACACGGCTGTCTCTCAGACAACAGTCAGGGAGCTGGTTGGGAAGTGGAGCAGTTAGGACAATGAACCCATGTCCATCTGGGATGCCAGTTGCAAGGTAGAGGATTAACCAATCGAGCCATTACTCTGGGACCAAAGGGCAGATTTTACAGAGAGAGAGAGAAGGAGAAAAAGAGAGACAAGGCCTTGCATCTGCTGGTTCACTCTCCAAAGGGCCACAGTGGTCAGGGCTGAGCTAATCTGAAGTTAGGAGGCAAAAACTTCTTCCAGATCTGCCAAGTGGATGCAGCGTGCCAGTGCCTTGAACCATCCTCCACTGCTTTTCCAGGCAATAAGCAGAGAACTGGATTGAAAATGGAGCAGCCAGGGTATTTACCAGCACCTAAATGGGATGCCAGAGTCAAGCCAGTTGTGCCACTCTGCGTGCCCCTCAGCTCACAAATTTTTATGACAGGATAAAATAAAGTCTACTGCCTGGAGCTATTTTTCTCACCCAAGTACTAAGCAGACCCAACCCTGCTTAGCTTCCGAGATCAGATGAGATAGGATGCATTCAGGGGGGTATGGCCGTAGACTCCTGAAGCTATTTTTAATACATGCAGAGGCCTGGATTAAGATGTTAGGCGTGCTACTGGGGCGGTAGGAGGGGCTTACTAGAACAACTAGCTGATAGCTACTTCCGTTCCAAGCAACTCAGTGGTGGTACTTTGGGAATCCATGACCCGGTTTAGTCTTTCCTTTGTGCCCAAGTTTTCTTTTCACAGCATGAATAAAGAGAAGGCTCTTTCCTTCCTTCCTTCCTATTGTTGCAGGCCTCATCGGGGTGTTTGTTGTGAATCACCCTTTCCAAATATTCTCTCATGCCCTGTCAGTGCAGGGGTCAGCAGCTCTGCACAGCCAGCCACACAGCAATTACTGCAATCCAAGAGCTATCCTAAGGTGGAGGAGCAACAACTCAGTGTGCAGAAGCTGTCTGTGCTCATAACATTTTCATAAAAAGACCAGTGTGGTGCAGGGGATGAAAAAAATCCTGAGGTGCAAGGGACCTGGCAGGAGAGGAAGCAATGGGGACACATAGCTAAAGAAAAGGAAAACCGAAGCAGGGATTTTTCTGAGAAGAGGAAGTGGACCATGCCAGGCCTGGAATGTGTCGAGTACAGCTGCATGGGACGTTGTCCTTCCTCAGTTGCCAGAATCTCTTCTAGTCTCTGAGTCCTGGACTCTGCGGCTCCTCATAGCCCTTCTGAAGAAAAGGCTGAATTGTGTTGGTGTTGTTCCTGTTTCATAATTTTAAGTCACCTTCTAGTAGCCTCTAATGAGGTGAGTACTGTACATCTAACCCATTTTAGAGAAGGAATCACTGAAGACACAAGAGTAAAAGGCAAACTGACCAGATAAATAATATCAAAGACAGAGAAATTGGACCTGTGTTGGGCACAGCGGTTAAGCCTCAGTTTGTAATGCCGATTTTCCACAGGCCCAACTACTCTACTTCTGATCCAACTTCCTGCTGTGAGAGAGTAGCAGGTGGTACCCCAAATCCTTGGGCCCTTGCAGCCTGTTTAGGAAACCCAGATGGAGCTTCTGGCTGCTGGCTTCTACCTGATTCAGCCTGACTGTTGGTCCATTTGGGGAGTGAACCCTCAGATGGAAGATCTGTATGTCTGTTCCTCTCTGTGTTGTCACTCTGCCTTTCAAAACAAAACCTTTAGGGAAAATAAAGCATAAATATTCCAGAAATTGACTTTCTTTCTTCATGTCAGATTTCTGAATCAAAAAGAAGGGATAATGTTATTTCTCTAAACAAACACTGTTATCTTCCTTAGAAATCCTGATATGCTGCCTCCTTCCACTTCCCCACACAGATGGCCCCTTCTTATTGTGCTAAGAAGAAAACTGAGCTATCAAGGTCCAGGATTAGAAAAACAGAAAACAAATCGAAACTGGAAAACGATTGAGCTGCAGGGTCAGTTCCTGAACCTTCCATTGTCTGAGTCATAGTGAAAATTAATCAGCTGTATCCTATTATGCTAGTATTGTATGGGAGAAACACAATATGAGGATACTTCAAAAAGTTTCTGGTGTTGAAATTAAAAGATATTGTATTCTGTTGCAAAAGATTTTTTTTTAATTCTCCCAAAAGAGGAGTCTTCAGAAAGTTCATGGAACATGCATATATCAGGAAAACTGCGTGAATGAAAGAAAGTAAGACCTCAACGTAGTTGGAGGAACACTGTTCAGAGGTGGTCAATGATGGGGAGAAGGCACAAAGAACTCTTCCTTTCCTATAGCAGTTGTGATGCTGCGAGGAGTAGCTCCTACTGGAGAAGCCATTAGGAGAGTAAGCAGCAAGGCCACTACCGGTTCCCAGGCAGCTTCACTGCTCCATGCTCCCCGTCATACATGTGGTGATATGTATGATGGGGTGTCATTCTCCGGGTAACCTTTTTTCTGTTTCCTTCCCACTGAATTGATCTGTTCTCAGAGTTGTCCGTGTGCTTATTTATTTCCAGTGCTGCTTCACCTAGTGAGGTCGTCTTTCCCCATCTCACCAGGCTAGGGAAGCACATCCCTGCCACAGCCAGTCATGTCTGTACCATCAAGGCTGCCAGGCTACATCCAGCACAGCAAGGGGTCAGTGAGCACACTCCGGCTGTCAGGAACAGCCAGCCCTATCCCACCTCCAGTTGGCAGTGAGATGCATCTGTGTTACAGAGATAATCAGCTTTCTCAGAATGTGGGACAGAGGCCATTGACCACATAGCAGTACCTCTCAGCTGTGCCACTGTGGGTGTTATGCATCAAGGAGAGGAAATGGAATGCTGTGCTTAATGAGGGCAATCAACCAACTGGAACATTAGCCACAAGAGTCGTACAGCTCCATTGAGAAACAGAAGCCTGTACGAGGGCTACAGGTGTCTGTAGGATCAGGGTGATATGACCGCTCAGGGAAAGGGGAAGTGTATCACTCCTCCAGCTGAGGAGTGCAGGTGGCCAGCCTCTGGCATCTTTAGGAGGGACCATACTCTGAGTAAGTTCCCACTGGTGAGCTGAAATCTCATTCAAAGTTTGCTTCAGTTGTGAAGGTCTCTTCTGTGTCCTAGAAATGGTTCAAAGCATGGAAGCTCTAGCTCATTCACAGAAGCCCCCACTGTGGATAGCACATAGAGCCTTTTTTTGGACAGCACCCCATGGAGGATCAGTGTCTGTATAACATGCCAAAAATACAAAATTGGCCTCTGGTCACACAGCCAGATGCCTCATCCCATTCATATAGTGCTGGACTTCTTCTTTCTTCCTCTTTTTAAACATTTTTTTTTATTGGAAAGGCAGATTCTTTATTGGAAAGAATAAGAGACAAAGAGAAATATCTTCCATCCACTACTTCATTCCCCAAGTGGTTGCAATGGCCAGAGCTGAGCCAATCCAAAGCCAGAAGCCAGGAGCTTCTTCCAGGTTTCCCATGCAGGCACAGGGTCCCAAGACTTTGGACCATTTTCAACTGCTTTCCCAGGCCACAGGCAGGGAGCTAGATGGGGAGCGGGGCCACTGAGACATGAATTGGTACCCGTGTGGGATATCAACAGATGCAAGGCAAGAATTCAGCCATTAGGTTATCACATGCCAGGTCTTTTTTTTTGTCATCATCATTGCCATCACCGTTTTTATCATGACCCCCTTCAACATCAAACAGGTCTACACTCTGAAACACCTACTATGTGTATAACATTGCTCCAGCTGCCAAACAACTGGTGAATGTGTATGATGTGTGACTGACAAGCAAAGAATAACTGATTTACACAAAGTAAGAGAAAGTGGCTATATCTTCCTGCAGAGACCTTGTGTGTCGACATAGGAAGATAAGCTGTGCTGAGACGATCTTCTCTGAGTACACACGGAGATGTTACTTGTAAATATGAATTTCTGGTGCCATTTGCTGTGACAAAGCATGGTTAAGATGTCAGGATGGAGCAGTGATGTTCTTCCCAGAGTTTATCTGTTTCCTGTGACAGAATAACCATCTGCTCTTTCTCCTCTTTTGTCTCTTCTTTGTCTTAGGCTGATTGAAGGAAAGAAGGGGGTCAAAGTCGAAAACAGACCCTTCCTCTCCAAGCTCATCTTCTTTAATGTCTCCGAACATGACTATGGGAACTACACGTGTGTGGCCTCCAACAAGTTGGGCCACACCAATGCCAGCATCACACTATTTGGTGAGACTGGGCCTTAAGTTAGGCATGGAAGGCAAGGGGGAGGGTCCTGGCAAGGAAAGGAGCTACCTGTGTGTGCAGCGTGGCGTGAGGGTCTGAGTGAGTGAGGTAAGGCAGTGATCAAGGAATAACTAAGGAGGGAGGCAGTGGAGAAAGAGAGCGAAAGTGATGGGGAAGAGAGAAAGAGAATCAGTATGTGTATTAATGTAGTTGCAAGGAGTGGGAAAAGAAAGAAGACTGAAGTTTTTTTTTTTCTTTCTTGGGAACAGTCCTGTCACCAGAGAAAAGGATTGTGGAATGCCAAAAAACATGTTTTTTTGTCATTTTTCTCAGTGATTTCTCCTAGAAATACTTGAGTTTTGTAGCTGGGTAACACAGTCAGGAGCCCAGACATGGGGCATTTGCTACTACAGTCAGTACCTTACTAATTGGGTCATGGAAATTGTTCCCTTTTCTGAAACTGTACTCACCAAGTGGAACTTAAAAGAACCTAAAGCATATGCATCAGAGTTGAATTGTAGGTCCTGGAGGCCTCGTGGCATTGGCTTCAAGGCAGAAGTAACAGAGAAGTAGAAGTTCCCAGGTTCCCTGGCTCATTTAGGATGTCCGATCATCCAAGCCACTACCTGGGCATAATATCACGTAGTCACTCAGGCATCAGTGTCATCCAACCACAATTGAGTGGATAGTTTCTCTGACTTTCCTACGTGTTTGGCAGCAGGAAGCCTCCTAGAGCCTGGTTGCCTGAGTGGAGCTGCTATACACCACTGACACTGCATTCCCGTCTGTGTCACCATGCAGTATTTTGTGCGTTGTGATGTGGCTTGCAGTCCTGGACTCATGCACAACCTCACCGGATTGATTTCTGGTTACTTTTGGGGCAGATGCCTTCATGCCCAACACACTCAGGGAGCTGAGTATTTTTCAAATCAGTTCTCCCGCACATGGAATTAAGGTGCACTCTTGAAGGAGGTGGAGAAGGAACAAGGAGTTATTTGGTGGATAATTGGAAAGTACATAAATTCCTTTTTTCCTGAGAACTCTCAGGCAATTTTGTAGCCTCAGGGACCTCTCCTGTCCTTACCACATACCATTGGTGACAGCATATACAGCCTGCTCCAAATCACTCCCCCATGACTGTCCTGTTGAACTGGCTCTTTTTCCACATCACACCCTTCCTGCCTTCTTCCCAGCTTTACCTAGGAGGCTGGGAAGGGGTAGCACTGTGATAAGACTGATGGATCTGTCTAGCAGTTCTCACACTGGCATGGCCATAAATGCCCTTCACATTTGTCAGACCATCTTCACTTTTTGGCAGGTGTCTGTCTGCATGAACACAGCGTGAGGATTAGGAAGGAGCAGCCCCCTCCCTTGCATTGCAAAGCTAATGCTTTCTCTCACTTTCCAGTCCTCATTCCTGTAAGCAGTCCTCCTCCTTCCAGTGCCTGTGCATGACATGGGTTTGCACAACGATCTTAATGCAGCCTCATCCTTTTAAGCCATCTCAAGTTGAGAGTAGGGAAAACAGGACCAACTTGTTTTAAGTAGTGAATTTGCTCATTTTAAAAGCAGTGATGCATATATGTTCATTTGAAAGAGAGCTATGGACAGAGAGGGAGAGACGGGGAGATAGAGATGGAGAAATACCAGCCATCTGCTTATTTGTTTCCAAATGGCTGGGACCACCAGCAGCCTGAAAATCCAACAGGGTCTCCAACATTGGAGGCAGTAGCACAGCACGTGGACTTGGCTTCTGCTGCTTTCCCAGGCCATTAGCAAGGACCTAACTCAGAAATGGAGCATCTGGGAATTCACCCAGTGCCCATAGAGGATACCAGCACTGCAGGCAGTAGCTTAACCAGCTATGCCACTGCACCAACCTCCAGAAAGGCGATCTTCTCTGAAGAATTCTGTGTGGTCATCGGAACTTGTACTTCCTGTGTCCTTTCCCCTCTAATCACCAGCATTCATGCTGCACATCCTTAGAGATGTTGCTGACAACGCCAGCACTTTGGAGCGCAGAATAATGTAGGAAAGATGTCTGTGAGCAGCAGCATATGTCCAAATATATTTAAAAAGCCTGGGACCAGTGAATAATGGGGCTGAGTGGGGAGGGAGCTGTTCTTTAATGTAGGATGTCTCATTGCCTTAAGGTGTTCAACTTCTAAGGGCTAGATCAAGTTTGCAGTATTTTCAAATTTAGTCAAATCAGAAACCAATTCAATTTTTGAGCCTCACTTGAGAGACCACAAGGATAGCATAGTTCTGTGGGGGACAGTTGAAAATCACCAATGCCTGCAATGCCTGTTCTAAGCCCTCATCTCTGGCCATGCTTGGTTGAGAAACTGCTATAGCTCCAAAGCTCTTTATGGAGGCACAGCACCAGGAGGCCTTTGAATAAGAAGGGGTTTTCTAGCATGTTCCCCATGGCATTTTTCTTTAAAAGTCCCAAGCTGACTGGGGCCACCTGGAAAGAATCATGTCCAGTGTGTGCCTCTGCCACATTCAGGATGAAGTACATTCTTTTTTATCATCACTAGTCAGCTAATTCACTGTTCCTTAGACATCAGCTTATGCATAAACTGTTCACTTTCCACGTGACTTAGACATTGGAAAGTGAGGATCCCGATGCAGGGGTTTCCTGTCATGGGTCTGTAAGCCTTCATGGGGCGGGCCATCTCTAGGGCTGCAGAGCCCTGAAGGAGTCACAGGGCTCTGCTTGCATGTTACTGATCACAGTGCTTGGAGAAGTCTGACTCCTGCCATGGTTCTGAGAGCTCAAATGCCTGTGACCTTGGTCTCGCACAGTGACACAGCTTGGATGAGGATGTCCTCCCCAGAAAGGTGCTGGGTTCCTTTGTTATCGCATGAGTCCCCTGGCTCAGCTCAGCACAGCATGAATGCAGCCACATTGGACAAAGCACAGCAGCCAGATTCTTCCCCTCCCAGCCATCCCGTCCAAGCCGGGAAACCTGCAGCATGTCAGTGTCCCATCACTCCACCTGGTCCTACCATCTTTGATGTTTGTGTCTTCATTATTCATTCCTTCAGAGTGTTCGTGAAGGGCAGTATACAAACTATATATGGCCAATATATAGCTACTGTATATAATATATGTGTTTGTTTTCATTTTTTCTCTCTTGTATGTCCCTCACCTGATTTAGAACTAAATGAGCCTACAAGCTCAAGTTTGTTGCAAGGTCAGTATTCCGTTGCTTTGTGTTGTGTCTGCCCTCCCTCGTCTCCCCATCCCCTGTCCCCTGTCCTCCTTATCCCTGACTTGGCATTGCCTGAGGTCACTGTGGGAGCTGTTACGGAAAGTTTCCAAAGATAGATCCTTTGCTCTGCCCATGCTATCCTCACCCCAGAGGGCTAAGAGCAGGGAAGGAAAATGAGATAGCTTGAAAATCTCCAAATCTACAGGAAAGCATGAAAGCGAAAGGTTGAGTGTCCACCAGGGGCCATGGGAGGATAACTCCTGCTACTGGAAGCAGTTCTCAGAACAGGAATTCTGCCAGGGCTTCTCAGCAATAGAATCAAGCATGCAGAAACACTGTTTTAATTGTCCCATCGGGTACAGCACTGACTCACATGTAGGTTCTCTATGAGGGAAGGTGGGGCAGTGCAGCTGCATTGTGGTAGCCAACAAGCAAAGATCCGGAGGGTCCACCCTCATGTTCTCACTCAAAACCTGATGTTTAATGGTTCCTGGTCTTCAGGCAAGTCACTGGGACTTATTTATATTAAGTTGCTTCCTTAATGTGTAATTGGTTTGCCTTATGTATCTGACAGAATACCCACCCCCCCATTCAACACTGAATACCTACTTGAAAGGCTTTGACAGTGGTTTGGTACATTCTGAATCCTGAGATGCACAGTGAATTGTCAAGGCGTGGTCATGCCCTTCTCAGCTCCTTCCTCTTGCCTGCTTACATCTCATGAGCACATTCCCATGTACGATTTCTCATTGCTGTGTCCTTTTGTGATTGGCTTCTAAATTTCTGAAGTCTACTTGGCAAATATTAGTGACCTAATGAGACCATGACTACACCCATGGCTGGCTGCTCAATGACTTCCCACAGTGGCAGTTGTGGTAGTAACCCAGCAGTAAGTTCTCTGTGCAGGAAATGGGGAAAATGACTCCTCCCATCACCCCTCGCAGTCACCCACCTCCTTCTCACTCATCCCAGGCCCCTCTTCTTCTCCTTTCGTCCATTCACATTCCAGCTAAGCGGTCACAAGAGGATAGAAATAGATCTGAGAAGTGGAAGAGGAAATAGAGAGAAATGAATTACAGTAGAAGCTGTTTGGCAGATGAGGAAAAATAGTTTTATTTTGAAAAAAATCAAGGATGTATTATTCACTATAGGGATAGATAGAAACATGGTGATGAGCTGTGAACCAGAAAATAAAACAATAAATGAAGGTGAGTCAGTAAGTGTTTAGAT
Organism: Ochotona princeps; assembly: GCF_030435755.1. Taxonomy (NCBI): domain Eukaryota; kingdom Metazoa; phylum Chordata; class Mammalia; order Lagomorpha; family Ochotonidae; genus Ochotona; species Ochotona princeps. The sequence continues at coordinate 107,270,094 of NC_080835.1, read as the reverse complement.
TCAGCTTGCGACGCAAGTTACGTTTGTTGAACCTGTGTGAGGCACCTTCACTGATCCAAAAGAGAGCATCAGAGAAGCCACTGACATAGTTGGCAAAAGGGAAGTGTGTGAGACCAGCTGGAAGAGACAGCACCACATACTACCTTTCATAACTTCCTGATTCAGTTCTAATGACTTAGATATGCATTCTCAGGACGAATGGGAGCTTTTAAATCTGAAGTTGCTGTTTCTAACAAGCTGGTGTTTAGATGAAGGTGTACTTAAGCGATGGGGCAAATATTATCACATATCAAAGCTACAAGTGGAAACAAATGTTGCTCTACCTGATGCCAGCCGTGGGAGATGTCAGGCTCCACCTGCCCTCCCTTCTGAGTCAGAGCTGGGCTGCCTTCTTCCCTGCTTCTGTGGCCTGATCAATTTTAGGGAACAGATCTCTGTGCCAGCTTCTACTCTGATACTCGGCAGGTGCTCAGCCATCATCCGAGCAACCATCTGATTGGGTGCAGGTGCAGAAATTGAGCTTCCAGACAAGGTAGAATGTTCAACAGTGGTGCTTAGTGCGGTGGGAATATTTTGGAGAAAACAGAGCATACACTTGCTCACAATGACCACACTCACCTGTCTCCATTGTTTCCCCCCATTCACCACCCAATCGTTGCTTTTCTACAACAGAAAAGAGTTTCTTCTTCTTTTTTCACCTGATAATCCCAAGTCACATTCATCTTATCTGAAAAATACCAGGGAAGATTTCATTGAATGCATGGATTTACTCTGACAAGGAACCCTTGGCTTGAAGAGAAGTCCAAAGCTGTTTTTCTACCCCATCTCAGGGTAGACTAGAAGGCTTTTGATCAGAGAATTTCATTCTTTCTGGGAATTTTCTGCCATCCTTGAAGAATTCCTCTGTTCCCATTTTGCAGACAAAACAGATTGAATGTCACCCCGTTTTATTACTCTCTGGTGGTTGCAGGACCCCTGCAGTGATAAATAAAATCTCTGGGGGTATGCTGCTGTCCCTTTCCTGACTTCTACATAGACTTGGTGCAAGAGCCCCTGTTTTCCATCCCCTATCCTCAGTGCTTCACCTCCTAGGCATGACATCTGACTTAATGGTACTGGTGAACTGGCAAAGTTGGGCAGATCAATGCCTGGGAGCTTCACAGTGACCACCAAACCAATTTATTTTAAAAAAAGAGGCAACTGAAGAAGTAAGCCTGGGATATCAGAAAGAGAACTGTGCTCAGTTCTTCCCCACAGAGGATTAAAGATAATTGGGCAAACCCATCTAACAGTAAGCATTCCCAGGCACTGTATGTATAAAGAACAGAAGCTGACAAAAAAAATCCCTCGTACTTTTTTTTTCCTAGAAGGTTTGTATACCATTCTCACTTGCAACCCAACCCTCCTCATATTATCAAAAAGCAACCTGGTACTTCTTGGGTATTTGGATTCTGTCCCAAATATTAGTGTTGCTGGTTAACAAAAAAAAAGTTATTAATTGAGCAGAAACATGACTCGGAGACTTTGGGTGTGGGAGCTATGCTTCTAGTTTTCCCTGCCCTTCTTTTTTTCTTCCTCCCTTACCCCGCCCCATTTCTCTCCCTCTCTCATTCCTTCTTTTCCTTCCACATTCCCTCCTTTCCTCTCCAATTTCATCGCTCTTCTTTCTTTGAACGTTTTCTGACATTCCTCCTCTTCTTAATATATCATGAAGAAGAGATCAACGTCAGTCAAGAGCTTGATGGGGAAATGAATGCATGCTTCAGATTTTCACATACTGATCATTGACCTGATAGTCAAGATGTTACTCCACACCAAGCTTCAGGTTGCCATCACAGGGTTTGGAGGTCCAGTTAGGCTGTTCCTCTGGAAAACTAACCCCACAGTGCTGGACCACGACACATAAAGCTGGCACAGAGAGTGCGAAGGGGGCAGGCTGAAGTGAACTGTGAGCTTTGGAGTAAATGCAAAGATATTTTTGGTTACATGTCTCCCTTCCTGGTGGCAGGATGTAAGGACAATCAGTGCATGGTATTTAACTGGAAGGGTGGAAATGTTGACCCCTGGACAAGTTCAAAATATCATCCAAGTTCGGAGATCCACCAAATTGATCATTACTGGAATAGACACTGGATAGAGCTGACCGTCTTCCAAGGAGTGTGTGTGAAGGATTTAGAAGGGAGAAAATTAGCTTCATGAGGGTATTTCAGCAGAAGTTATTTGAAGAACTTTGCCTATTAGGAAATCTCATTTTCAGCAGAAATCTGAGCCTCCAGTTTATTCGTTCTTTTGGTGGTTCCATCACTTCCTTGTGCCCTTTCTTCAGCTCCCCCATTCCTCTGTGGACCGCTGTACCCCAGACACACCCTATGTTTGCCCAGCTTGTGGTTTGGGAGTGAACATGATAGGGGCTACTACTAGGCTCCTACAAGTCTTCCCTTGGATTACCCCACTCTTTACCAGTTGACACAGGGAGACACACAGAACAGTGGTGCCTGGATGTGACAATTCATTGGAATATCCTGCTGCTTTCAACGGTCCATATTAATCCTAATATCAGTCCTGGCCATATGCATTGTTATCGTGGAAGCAGCACTCCTAGCTTGTTCACCATTGTGACTATACATCAGATCTCTCAGCCACGAAACACTAGATTACAAATCACCCCGATACCTTTCAATCTTCAAGGTGGCTCAACGAAGTTGTTGAAGTCCAGGCACAACGTTTGTCAGGTGCCTTTAAAGAATAGATGGAGTGTATTCGTGCACAGATGCTTGTTCAGCTGATTTCAGCAGATGTTGTGTTGAGGATCAGGCATACCCAGCTAGCCTTTCTTTCTGTCTGTGTAGATCTTCATGCAGAGAACAGAGATTCCGAAGGTATTGCATGGATGCAAAAGGTTTAATACAATTTTCCATTTTCTCCCTGTCTTAGTAAATAACTGCAGAGGCCATGAGCCAAAGAGGGAAGGAACAGACTATAGGGCATCCCAACTTCAGGTCAGGCAAAACCTAAAGAAAAGGTGGTGAGGCTCTGAGGATGATTCTGACAGCCCAAATCTGGTAACATGAGATCCTCTCCTGGTCGTAGTATCATAGGGAACTTCACACCCTGACACAGACACAGGAAGGTCCAGCAAGTTCAATTCTGGCCTCCCAGATGTGGCTCTTACTGCCTCAGGATGCCTAAGGAGTATGACATTTTGTGGAACCAGCTTCTACCTCTGCACAACATACCAAGAAAAGTATGGCATTGAAGATCTGGCTTGCTACGCCACATGGAGGCTGACTAGCCAGTGTTTAGAAAAGATGAACTGAATGCCAACCAGACTTCTATCTTTCAAGCAGAGTGTGCGCATCTACTTTCAGATTGTTGGTGCAAACATCCACCTCATGCTTCCCCAAATTAGTCTGATGATCAAAGAAAGGATGTTGTTCTGCAAAACTTTAGCTTGGGGCGTCTGGCTAGCCTGCCAACACCAGCTGGATGTTGCTTTTGCTTCAGTCAATGATCCCATCTGACCATAATTCATATCTCTTTTCAACCACCAGCTTGTGTGATAGTGGCAGCTGGAGACCTCAAAAAGACAGTGAGGATCACCAAAGAGGAGCTGTGTTCAATATAGCCAGAGGCTACTGCAGGAGGCTTGGGGCAGCAGACTTCTCTGGATCATCCCTTAAACCTTCCAAGGTCAACCTGAGTGCCATCCTATGCTTGCTGCCCTAACAATGGCCAGTTCTAGTTTCTTTTATTAGTGACAGCTTTAACCCTGAGCCCTTGGAAATTCTGGTGTCTTTACTGGCCAGACAGTTGTTGTCTCAGAAGGGATGCAGTTTGCCAAAGTCTTCTTTCCTGAGCTAATTCCAGGAAGAAGGCCAGAAGGTACCCTCTGAACATGAGCTATCTCTTCATATGTTTGGACTAACTTCATTCCCAGAGTACATGACATTCTCCCTGAGTAGCATCCACTTTCACATCCTAGCCTGTCTTTGTTGGTGACACTAATGAGCACCTATGGATGCCAAGAGTATCTCCTGTACTTGGCCCCTCTACTTCACATTTGAGTCATTCCCTGCTTGCAAGTGCTAACTTGATAACCTTGGCCCTACATCATCATCTCTCTCTCTCTCTCTCTCTCTCTCTCTCTCTCTCTCTCTCTCTTTCTCTCTTTCTATTAGCTAAAAGGGAAGTGGCAGGAGGGAGGAGGAGATGGGAGGAAAGGGAGGTTCTTGGCTGAGTCACTTGGCTACGAATAAGCTGCATCTTATTTGAGGCTTTCATTCCTGCCAGATGTTTCCCAGGGATAATTGACACTCATCACAGTTCTCTGGAACCCAAACTGTCCTGGTAATTAGTCTCTTTAGGTCTCTACAGCTCCCTAATGAAATAGAGCAATAAAGGCATCCCATTCAGGGTGGATACATGGCTGAATGGAGAGCAGAGGTCTCATCTGGGTGACCCTGTCACTAGGCAGATGGGCTGAGCTGTTGCCCTAGCCAAAGCTGGCCCTGAAAATGTCTTGTGACCAGTGCCCTGTGACCCATGCCTGCTTGGACTGCAAGTTCCCTTCAACAACCCTTGTCAATGAGTCATTCAGTGTCAGATGGAGGTAGGTCTGGGCATCTGTGGTTCCCACTTGAACTGGTGCCCAGGGCTTGGGCAGGCCTGTGACCCCACTCTCACCATGTTCATTTTTAACGATGTGTGAGTTTCATCATAAGGCAACACAGAAGCAGTGGGAGAAATAATGCATTGCAGACAGACATTAAGAGTAAGTCACATAAAATCTGTGAAGCTGAGTTCACACCTATCCGAAGTGGCAAGGATTTTCCAGCTGGTCCTTGTCCCCCTTGAGACGGCCGCAAAGGTGCTATGATAGGCTCCTTCCACCTCCAGGACCCCTTCCCAGTTCTCCCTTGGTAGTTGGCTGCCTTGCCATCATTCGTTTAGCCATATGTAACTGTATCAATGCTTTTTACTTCCTATAGTTAGGTAAATGGAAGAAAGAATGTCAGAAGAAGGAAACTGAGGAGGAACAGAAAGGGAAAAGGTTAATGTTGTGTTTTGGTTTCCTTTGTGGATTTTTGTTGTTGTTGTTGTTATTGTTGTTGTTTGTTTGAGTTTTTGTTTTCCAAGTATGATCTCTAAAGAAAGAAAACCACAAAGCACACATGAACACATCCATGTGAGTCACAGCCCTTCTTCCTTCAACAGCAGTTTCTTGGAGACTGCCTTTGGCCAAAGACATACTGGCTGCCATTGAGCATCGTGTACGAATAAGCAAACTTTTATAGTACTGGATGGTCAGTGTTTAACAGCAGGGTGTGTGGGGGGTTGCATGAGCAAATGAGACAGTCAAAGGAGCTGCCTAGAGGCGGAGCTTTGGAGCAGAAGCTAAAGGATGAAATATGAGTCAGTTAGATGAAGAGTATTTCAGGAAGGCAGACAGTGTATGAGGGTAGAAACAAAGCAAACGTGGCTAGAAGGTACCCCCCAGTGTGCATGCACTGTATGATGAAGGCATGGCAGGAGGAGCTGCAGGAGCAGACAGCTGGGAGACCATGAAATAAAGTGCATTTTGACCAAGGAGATGCAGGTGAAGCTGCAGACTCAGCTTCGTGTGTGATCATTATGGAATTGTACAATTATTTCTCTGGAAGTGATATAACGAATACACCATGGGGGTGAGGGGTGGCAAAGCCGCAAGTCGCAAGGGCCAAAATGTGAAATTCTGGGGGACTGTCAATGTCCTGTTTTCTTCTGTCTATTTTCATCCAGGTAAGGTAACATGAATGCAAAGGAGGCAGCCATAGGGAGAGTGGGGGAGTGCTATAAGGCAGGGCAAGGCAGTTTGGAAATGATCATACATGATCATCACCAGCCCCTCTGTGGGCCTGAAGAAGAGGGAGGGTGCAGCAATGAGGCCCCAGATGCTCTGCCAGCATGAGCGTGTGAGCTGGAGGCTATGCTGGCTGGCAGTGCTGGTCTTTAACCTGTACCACAGGTCAGGGCTTATCGCTGCAGTCTCTCCATAGTGTTCCCCAGCAGGCAACAGACCCACCAAGGAATTCAGAGAAATAGCAAAGAGAGAACACTGGTAGAGACTCCATTGTGATGTACCAGGTGGTGTTTTCCAGTTCATAGAAGCTTTGCAGGTGCAAAACACCACCTGGCCACGAAGCTAGATTTCCGGCCTCTTCTTCCATGGTGGCCAAGCCAGAACCCTACTGGACTTTGTGCTGTATGTGCCTTTGCTCCATGGAGATTCCTGCTGGAAGTCAGTTCTGACAGCAGGGAGTGTAGGAGAGAAGAGGATGATACAGTTCCACAGTCTGACCCCCAAGCATCTTCTCAGCCAGGTGCACAAAGCTGGAAGGGAAGCAACTGCTGTTGCTTGAGGATTGAATCAGGACTCGGTTCCAACTACTACTCCAAAAAGTTTGCGGAAAAGGTACAGTGTCTTGTAATTCTGTTTGTCCCAAAACTTTTAAAAGAGCCAAGTGTTGGGAGTCTATGTTTGATTTTAAAGTAGCAATATATACTTTATGAGGGACTATACTACTGTAATAATATAGGAGAAATTGGGAGTGAGGGGATTTTGGGAGGAGAGTAAGAAACATCCCAGTGCCTATGGAACTGTATCATCAAATCATAAAATGAATAAATTTAATTTAAAGAAAGCCAAGTGGCGACAGCAGTGTGTCATGCCTTGAGCACAGGGATACAGGCCATTGCACAGGACATCGTGGGGATCCTTCCACATGGCACTCACCCATGCAGACTGAATGGAACCATGAGCCAGCTCTCTGAAATGCCTCGTGGACCTCAGCCCCAGGCATGGAAAGGACATTTCTGGGAGTGAACCAGAGAGGAAGGACACCTCAAAGGAGAGAAATCCAGTATGAGGGTGTAGCGAGCTTTGTCCTTTGACTCCACAGAAGGTGCTGTACAGACAACACAGTGAGTATTTACAGCAGGAACAAATCACAGTGCTGCTTCCATATACAAGGTTTCCTCTTCCTCAAATTCATCCAACTGTGCCTAGAAAATGTTTAGGGAAAACACTGAGAATGTACAGAATATGGTCAGAAGCTTTCATGTGTATCAATTTCCCCAAACAGTACAGTCTAGCAAATCTTTATTTTCCACTTACACTGATTGCTTCAGGAGTTTAGCAACAACATGGCAGCCATTTCTGGGACTTCTTGACATGGCAAAGCTCTGGCTTTGCCGTTATTGTGATCCAGGTACCAGGGAAATCTCTGAATAGATGACCTGCTGTCTTTCACGACTGGAGTGTTAAGCCACTGCTCCCAAATCAGATATCTAAAAGGGTTAATTAAAGCATAAAACCATATGGCTGCAAGCTCTAGGACTGAATGGAACAACCCCATATGGAACCTGAAAGCTTGTTTTGAGTTTGCTCTATCCTGGCCAGAAATGGCTCAGGGCTGTGCATCCACAACAATTCCCCAACCAAGAGGACACAGGCATAGTGGGGCCAGGAGCTTTGAAATATCTGTGTTGGATTCAGCGCAGCAGTGCAAGCCAGAGCACAGGTCCACTGTCCAGTTCATTAGGTGCCTAACTCATCTGGACATCCAAACTTCTGTACAGCTCAGGACTCCCATCTCCATTTGTCGGGAGGGTCCTTGGCCAACAGTACTGGAATAGCCAGGAAGCTTATGTTTCAGAACAATAGCAGAACTGCCGAAGAATGTTGCCACTTTGCAGTTCTCTCTCCTCCCTGTTTGGCTCCCTCTCAAAGAACATCTGTTTAGAGGCATGGCTGATGAGTGCCTTTTAGGGAAATTTGCTCCTTCCATCTTCGACCTACCGGTAGCAGCCAAGGCAGTCCACATTAATCTCAAGTCACACCCACTCACAACAGAGACCCCTCATTTCTTTCCTTGATATCATCTTCACTCTCTGTGGGCTGCATTGACCTTTCAGCAGGTGGTACTTGAGCTGAGTGTGTGGTTTTCCTTGTCCAGATGGAGAAACAGCCACGTTCTCCAGGCAGAACCCCAGTGCCCTGCCTTGCACTGGAGTGATTGGCAGAATGCACTCTGTGCCCAGTGCATCACAGCAGCAGCCAACAGACAGATTGCTGTGCTAAACAGGGTTCTTCTTGAACAACAGGTGCAACAGCTGTTCTGTGGATGTTGAAAGCAGTGTTCAGAAGTAGGTGGGATTGCTTCAAACAATATTTTCAAATTATTGAAGCTTTGGGTCGGTGTCAGATAGCTGTCTTCTGAGCCATGCATGGCCTTAGCACATTACAATGCAGGTGGAAAAACCAATCGGCTCTAGGACAGTTAACCTGAGCCTCAGGATCTCCTTGCAAAGGATGATCTCCCTCCCATTGGGTAGAACGCCTCCAGAGGAAAGAGCCTTGGAAAGGTCATTTCAAATCTGGACCTGAAACATCAAAATGCATCACTTAGAGGAATGCCAAGGCCTCATTGGCAGCAGCCCCATTTGTGGTTGGGCTCTTTTTTACATCATACAAGGTCGCTGCTGACTCGCGTGTTCTCTCCGCAGGTCCCGGCGCCGTCAGCGAGGTAAGCAACGGGACGTCACGGAGGGCAGGCTGCATTTGGCTGCTCCCCCTCCTGATCTTGCACCTGCTGCTGAAATTTTGATGTGAGTGCCACATCCCCAGTGGGGAAATTTGCCGCCACTGTCACCACCAACACAACAGCACCGACACTACGACAGCAACAATTAAGATAGAATCAAATGAAATCTGGAAAATCAAAGCCTAACGGGACAGAAATTTGAGGGAGGGGAACAAAGAATACTTTGGGAAACAAACAAAAGTTTTAAACAGGAAATTGCAAATTGCCTTGCAGATGTCTAGGTACAAGCGAGTTTTCTTTCTTTTCCCTAACGGGAAGGAGGCATACCGGCTTGGACCCACCCACAAGCTGCCCTATGCAGCCTTCAGCTGCCAGGGTGGGCAAGGGCTCAGCCAGTCTGCCCACTGAAGCGCCCCGACCGTGGAACATTCTGGAGGCGGCCACCCAGCCAGCCAACAGAGGTGCGCTCGCGTGAAATGCGTGGCCTCAGGTGTGCTGCCACGGGCCCTTCGGTGGACTGCCGCCGCCCTGTGTGTTGCGGATGTTGAGATCTAAAGAACAGAAGACCAGGAACCAATACAAGACAGCCTGACAGCAACAACAGCCCCACCACCGAGTCACAAACGATGGCAGTCAACTTTTTCTGGTTTGTTTTTCCTTTACTACATGGACATCACGGAGAATAAGGGATTCTGACTCATGATTAATTTTATTAATTATATTTTCTGAGTCTAGAGCTTAATGTAAAGGCAAAGATAAGAAAATACACAAATGGAAGGGGTGAAAAGAAGCGTGTTTGTTAAGCACTAAAAATGCATAGTGTGCTTCTTAACTAGGTTTACAATGGGTGGGCCACACACTGGGCATTAACCACCTGGTGAGTATTTGGCACAGCCACCAAAAACCACATCTGACTCAACCAACATATCCACCAGCGCGACAGATTCTTCCTCATTCCGGCAATTCATGCACACAGTACCATGATACCCACATGCTGGCTAGAACAGGAAGATGGGCTGCACTGTCTCGGCTTCGTTGGCAATGCTTCTTTGAATGACATATATTATACAGTATATATATGCATATATTTTTTTTGTTAGAGTTCTAGCCATTTAATTTCCCAACAGGGCCCTTTCTCAGACATTACTGCATGCTGTATATGGCGTTAGCTGTGTGTTGATCTTCTACAAGATGATAGAGTTTACTGGTAATTGTGTAATCAGCTCCTGCTTTTTTATTTTCTTGGGTTATTCACATGTCAGAGACACTTGTTAAAAAAGTAAAAGAAAAAAGCAACAGCAGCAACAACTAATACCAGGCGCAGCACCTTCTCAGGTGTGGCTCTTGAGGGAAGGGTCCCAGGTGGCCTTGCTCCCTCAGCCATGCCCCGGGCATTAACAAGCAGCAAGCCGCTGAACAAACTCACTGTTGGTAACCACTTGCTTTTGCCCATCATGGGAATTTCTGATGGCTTTGTGACAGACCGCTGGAGAATTTAATCCTCTTGGTTTATTTTATTTAATTTCCCACTTTTGTGTGAGTGTGTATGGAAGAGGAGAAAATGCAGTTTTTAGGTAACCTTTTCTTTTCCTCCCCTGGAATTTTGAGACCAGAGAGGCCTCGGGGAGGGTTCCTGGACCTAACCAGGGAGAGGGGGAAGGGGATGGGGAGGGAGGGCTTGTCTCTGACTTGACATTAAAAAGTGTTCCATGTCCCTCTTCACCTGGTGTGGTGCCTCATTTTGCAGCAAAGATTGGGTTGGAAATACCGGGAGAGGGCTTGATATTCAGATACCTCCCAGGAAGCAAGGATCTTTTTGTGGCCAAAGCTCAGGTGAGAGAAACAGGGTGGTGGGACACCTCCACCCGCTTTACAGAAGCAAAGCAAGGTCCTAATGCTGTCCAATGCCCCCACATCCTTCTCATTCACACATCTGGGACCCCAGACAAGTCTAGTTATGGACAAGAAGGCTTTGAGCTGTTATCATTTGTGTGAGGCAGCAAGACATTGTTATCACATGCACATGAATAACAAGAATGCTTAAGAATATTGTGGTTAACACTAAAAAATCCCAAATCTCGTCCACCAGGACTTTGGGGACATTCTTGCCTCCATGCCTGATCTCAACAACATCAGCTACCAATAAAGAAGAAAGACAGAATTTTTTAAACAGATATGCTAATGACTAACCTGTTGGTCAAGTTCTGGGCATTAAGAGCTAGGACGAAGAGTCATTGAGGGAAAGAAATGAGGTCAGAGCCAATTCAGGGCTCACTACACCTGCATGTTTCAGGTGCTAATTCAGCCAAAGAGGAGCCCACCACATCTGAGAAGGGTCTTCCCCAGCTACTGTCGAGAAGCAGAGAGACCACTGACTTCTGCATTCTTTGTGTCCTACTGCTCCCCATCTTCATGCCTGGGAGTTACACAGACTTCTTCCTGGTAACGGAGTGGGGAGCCTTTGGGACTGTCTTGATGTTGTCCTACCATATGTGCCAGAACCACTAAAGGGGAGGGGATTTGAATCTTCTAAGAAAGAATATATGTAGGGGAGCCCTAGGGATTCTGCTGTGCCCCCAGCACCTACTGACCCTGTCCAGATGTGTACACCATGTCTCATGGCGATGGATTAAGAGAACCACAAATGACTTTGATATTCCAACACTGGAGCCCAGAAGCACCTCTGGAGAAAGCTGTTTCCTGCATGTAGTCAGGGGGAGGGGGCCCATTCCAGATAACCTCTCTTAGAATAAGGGATATCCATTCCACCAAGAGCCCTGGACAACTTCTAGTAGGTAACAGTAACATCTGATGCCACGTCATGCTTCAGCTTGCGTGGTGGTGGCCTTCCCTGGAGTGAGTGATTGGTCAAGAGTCAAGTTTTTACAATGGCCCTAATGACTAAGACTTTATTCGACCTGTCTGCCAACCCAATAGTTTTATGGCCTAGTGATTCCTTAGCACTCTGGCCACATAACAGCCTATTCTTCATAGAACCAGCCTTACCATGTCTGGTGAGTTCTCCAGATGGGGAACTTTCCTGTGCTGCCTCACGGGTTATGTCCTCCCATCATCTCGCTCCCAACTTACATGGAGCACACAGCACCATCTTTTGAGTATTCATCTTCTTCTAGCAGAATATCTGTTTTTCCTGACATACAGCTGTTTTCTTCAGTATTTGCACATAATGGGTTTAGATACCAGACTTGAAATACCTATAAATACTGGACCAAAGACTACTCCTTCTACGTTGAGCAAAACCAAGTCAGACCTCTGTCCATAGCTCACAGTCCACATTTGTTCTTGCTCTGGAAAGTGACAGTGACAGTTATTTTTTATCAAACTGGAGCTAAGTAAACAAATGAGCTAACACTAAAATCTGGTACACAGTCTACATGTTCTGCTCACTCACTGCCTGTGTATCTCATATCTTCCAAACTATGAGGTTAGAAGGGCAGAGAGTAGCACTGATCAACCATAGGACTCTAATGTAAGAACCTGATTGGTTTAAAAAAAAGTATAGCAGATGGGTTCAAACAGTAACGGTCTTCTGTCTTAGAAACAGTAAACATTTAAGATGCCTCTCATTGGAAAAGTATACTACATGTGAAAAGAAGTCTCTGGAAAGCTAGAGGTCCTGTTGGTTGCCAGTACTTCATTGTGCTACTAGTAGCCAAAGCTACAAGCGCACACCAAGACCTTTACATCCACTGGGCAACTTAAAACCACTGAGATTGCTAGTATGTGAGATGTGAATTTAGTACCAGCTCTTTTCAGGTTGTATACAGGTTTTTAAATTTTAAATCAAATTCCCACTGAAGTTGCTTGCTAGGACTTGATGATGTGAAAATCCCCTTTGTCATCTGTAATAATTCAACCAAAGCACTTTAGATTGTGGTTTCTTAACCGATTGTCTTTTATTTTTAATTCAAAAGTGATTTCTGCAAGTGGCCATCTCCATCAGCTTCCAAGACAATAAATACACATGGCTACGACTGTCGTCTGTGAAGCACTGAGTTCTCTAAGTCTCCACATTGTAGTCCACACGTTCCTGATTCCTACAGCCCCAGCTGTTCCCCATTGTGCTCTATCACATGATTGCAGCCACTCTGCTGTTTGTGGAAAGCACTCCCTCGTGTCCGCGCTCAAGATTAGTTCTTACATAGCACATGTGCTGTGTTTTGTTTTAGTATTAGCTTTTTTCAAGCTATCTGAAAAGCAGAGTTACAGAGAGCAGTCTTCCATCTGCTGGTTCACTCTCCAAATGGCCACAATAGCTGCGGCTGAAGCCCAGAACCTGAGATCTATCCAGACTTTGCTTGTAAGTGCATGTGGTGACCCAAGCGCTTGGCCATCTTCTGCTGCCTTCCCAGGCTCATTATAGGGGAGCTGAAATGAAAATGGAACAGCTGGAACTTGAACTGGTACCAATATGAAATGGTGGCACTATAGACAGTGGCTTAACTAGCTATGTCACAGTGCCAACCCACTGGTTTTAGTTTCTTAAATGCTTACTATACTCTCATTCAAAATTCTGAATAACTTGACTATTTTCTTCTGACACATTGTGAAAATACTGATTTTACCTATACAGCTTGAGGAGCATTATAGGCAAAGGGATCATTCCCTACCAGTACATTTGTTGAATTAGGACATGCTAGAGCATTTCCACGGTACTGATTGTTTCCAGGGAAGTTTTGATTTTGGAATTTGCTTGTCAGTGCTATAGTTTTGATACATCACTGGGCTGCTTATCAGTAGCAGAACTGGCTCTAGTGAAGGCTCCAACACTGGCCAGCTGAGCTCCTCTGAGTGTTTATCATGAGAGATTGCAAATGTTCCATCCAGATTTAAAATTCAATAATCAAAGGTGTGAATGTGGGCCAGTTCTATGGCCCACGCGTTGTCACCTTTCCAGTGGGCCAGTTCTATGGCCCACGCGTTGTCACCTTTCCAGTGGGCCAGTTCTATGGCCCACACGTTGTCACCTTTCCAGTGGGCCAGTTCTATAGCCCACACATTGTCACTGCTTCCAGACTGCCCCATAAGGAGGAAATATACACAACCTGGCTGTCACCCTCGTAAGTGTTGGAGGTAACTGCTTCAGGAGTGTGGCAGGGGTGAGGGGAGAGGAGACAGACACTGCACAGCTTGGAAAGGACTGTTGCTTAACAGAAGATGGTGGCTCTTTTCTGGAGAAGAAAGTGCTGTGTGTCCCAAGCTTCCATCTATATGGCATGCCTAAAACAAAAAATAAGAAACAGATGCCTATCTTAAAGGCTGGGGAAGTAAAATAAACTGAGAATATGCAATGTTCTCAACATTCTTGCCAGAAGTATGTGTATGTGTGTGTTGTTTACTGCAATTACTTAATTGCTTACTTCTTCAACACAGATGACACCTGTTTTTCCCCTAGATTCATCTTTTAAAATGACAGGAATTAATAATGAAATAGGGAGTTTCCTGATAAGGCTTTTAATACTGGTATCTTATCATCCTGGTAAGTTTGGTGCCCAAGGGCCCAGGGAAGTCTGCATTGTTCTGTGTATATAGGTTCTCCCTGCTCCTGAGTCTGTGCTTCATTTCTGACTATGCTGTGAGAAGCTGTAAATGTAAGATACCAATAGCTGAGTTCAGTTCCCACTGAGCATGGGATCAGAGCTGTTTCAGCCCTGGACCCACAGTACTTGATTCCCAATAGCCCATGCCCTGCCACACTCTTTTTCATAAATAAACAAATGAACAAAGTTAAGGACACTTAATTCTGTGTTAATCAAGCTTGATAGAAATTTAAAAAAAAAAAACATAAAATCATCATTCATTTGTACTTCTGTCTCCCCCATCATTTTATTTATTTATTTGTGTTTGTTGTTTAAAATGTAGAGTGAGAGCAAGAAAACAAGGGAGGTCTTTCAACCACTGATTCACTTCTCAAATATCTGCAGTGACCAAGGCACAGACAGGTCAAAGCCAGAAACCAGGACCTCCACGGGAGTCGGCCCGGGGGTGAAAAAGAACAAAGTGCCCGAGCCATCATCTGCTCCTTTCCAGGAGGTGCATTTGCAGGAAGCTGGATCTGAAACAGAGGTAGGGCTTGGCCCCCCGCCACTCAGATGTGGCTTACCCAAGGTCTGAATCTGCTGCGTCCAGTGCCTGCCTTGGGTTACTCTCTGAGTTTCCGCTTTTTCTGAAGTTTTGCTCTGGAAGTTGATAGAGGATGAGATGGTACTGTGAAGCTACACCTTTCCACACACATGAGTGACAGGGCCTCATCTGAGGGGAATAAAAACAATTGTCACATTACACACTGCAGTTCTTACTGGTGTTTGGCTTCTTGGAAAGGAAGACAGAAAGGAAAATGCATATATAGCCATAGGTACCATCTGGGCAAGGCTTCCTTTTCCCTATGTGTTCATGTTAAAATGGAGCCAGCAAAAAAAAAAAAAATTAGGAGAAAAAGAAAGAAAGAAAGAAAAAGAAAGAAAGAAAGAAAGAAAAAGAAAAGAGGGAAGGAAGGAAGGAAGGAAAGAAGGAAGGAAGAGAGAGTGGAGGAGAGAGAGAGGGCGGGAGAGAGGAAGGAAGGAAGGAGAAAGAAAGAAAGAGAGAGAGAGAGAGAGAGAAGAAAGAAAGAAAGAAAGAAAGAAAGAAAGAAAGAAAGAAAGAAAGAAAGAAAGAAAGAAAGAAAGAAAGATGAAGGAATGAGAAAAATATGTTAAAATGGAGAGAAAAAAAAAATGCCAGATGGGCCAAAGCTTACCATTCAGTCTACAAATGTCAGGGCATCTACACATATATGGGAACTTTAAAACATTCACAGAAGGAAGAATTAAAAGATGAGTTTACTGTGGCAAAAGGAAAAAGAATGCTGGAAGCTCTGCACAGTTTTCCAAAATACACATTTTCCATGAGTTCTTGAAGACATCTACGTAGGTACATCTGCTGTCTCCTGCAGTGTTAGAGGTGAGTCCTTGGAGGCCAGAGAGGCACACTGGCCTCCTTGCCCACTGCTTATAGCACATTTGCACACAGCACCCCAGCAAGGACAGTTGGGTACTAAACGCAGAGCAAGCTCTTTGTTACACCAAAGTGCCCCATCTCCCTGGCAGGTAAGTGCAGAATATGAAATAGGCAGCCCCCTGCCCCAAGCCTTCTCTCAGAACCTGTAACAGATTTCTGCACCTTCCAGACCTCAGCTTTCCTGCCTGGTAAAATGAACATAGCACATGCTCACCCCAGAAGGCCTTCCCTCTGTGGTCAGAAGTCGTAGGAACCTCCTCCCACTGTTCACATCTATTTCCCAAATGAGGAAATTGCACACCTGAAACCACCTAAGCCCTCAGCTATGCAGAGTGGTGTTTGAGGCCTCTCCTTTGCCACTTAAATTGGAAGAGCCTATTTTGTTTTATACATGACATGAAGATCAAAAAGGCCATGGTTTTCACATTTTGGGTGTTTGGCTCTTCTGAACATGAAAGACAGACATGTATTCAAGACAAAAAAAATCTGTAGCAGTGGACATATACCAACTTTATATAATTTCTGGTGGTTTCTGGACAGTTTTCAACTCAGTGGTGATCTCGTATTGGGAATCTCTGTGGTGAACTTCACACCTTCAACTCTCCACACAGGCTGCTTGCATGTCTCACACAGACTTGGTAAGAACCTGCATCCTGGATGCTTTCAACTTGCACTAAGCACACAACAAGAAGGACATTATTCCGCATGACACCAGGAAAGCCACAGTGGTTAGAATGATTTAGGAATCAAACCTACAATGATCTAACTACACCAAATGTGTGCATCCAAATTCACTTGTCTGGCTGACTTCTCTCAATATATGTTCCTAATTCAGACTATAGTAGTCCAATGCTATAAACCATCATGTATATCCTTTTATTTCTAACAGCTACTCATATTGATTCTTGCTGTCAGCCAAGCAGAGCCTACCGCAAGCCAAGATGACCAAATCAGCCTTGGTTTGTCCCAGTGTCTGGAAGGCCTTGGGTAGTCAGGCTTTTCAGTGAATAAAATCCAGCTCACAGAACACTCCCCAGCATCTGAGTTCTGGCATGCCACATGATTTCCTCCTTCTCACCAGCTCTGCCTTCCTCCTGCTCTGGATACAGGTGGCTGCTCCCCCTGCAAGTGTGGAACATTATTTTTTCCTATTTACTAAGTATTTGATGGAGCCAAGAGTAACATAGCACATAAGAGAGTCAGGCAAGCCATTTGCCCAGCTCTAGTTTGGAACAAGGAAATCAATATTCCACAGTGTAATTCACTAGTCAGGAGTAATCTCCCTCCATCACAACAGCACGAGGGCAGTAAATTCATTACAGTGAGTTTGCTGCCACTTCTCACATGCACCTCCACACTGCTGTTACAGATTATTCAGACACCTGACCTCCTGATATTTTTGACATTAATTCAAGTCTTTTTGCCTGGTCACATATAGAATTGCTCTTTAAAAAGATAATGTACTAAGAGAGAATTGAGATGGCGAAATAGGGTAAGGACACGTTTGAAAGGATGGAAAAACATTTAAGCAGGATGAAGCAGAGATGACATATTCCAGGAAATGGGAAAGGACAGAACAACAGCAGAGGGGTACCTGGAGACTGACAGACACAGGAAAGCAGTGGACACAACGGTGTGGTGTTGCAGTGACTGATACTCCAGCACCATTCAGCTAAAGGCAATCTGAACTCCACCAGCAGCTGGAACTCCACCAGCAACCAGGTGGGAAGGGACTTTCACTGGGAGCTTGGGAGGTGAGCCCAGACAAAGAACTGTCCATCCTGCTGGGCCATTTGATTTGACCAGGAGCAGAGACAGAGCAACAGATCCCAGATGGACAGTGCGAGAACAGGGTGGATTCCACAGCCTGGTCAGCCCGCTAGAGCTGAATTGGGTGCCATTTTGTGTAAGGAGGAAAGGGCGAGGGAGAGGACTGAGCATGCGCTGAGCTGGGAGTGAGCTCATTTCTGTCTGGGCAAACTGCAACAACGTGGCATTCTACAGGTTCCACCCAAGACAGGTCTGGGTAGCCCTAAGACCTGACGGCCAGCAGATCAACAACTCTACTAGTAGTACATCAGGCGCCATTTTGTACACTGTGGAAATAGCTTTAGGGCTGCAGGGTAAACAGTGTATTGCGCATGTGCTGAGCTCGCGAGAACTCACTGAGTTCAGCAAATAGCACTGGTGCCGCAGGAAAATAATACCAACTGTGGCATCGTACAGGTCAAAATAGGTCCGTGTGGCACCCAGACCTAACGTCTAACAGGTTCCGACAAGATCAGTGCCACCAACAATCTAACTATATAGGATGCCAGGTGTCTCACTAATCCTGGAACCTGCTCCAACCAAAAGTGGGATAAAGGTTGCAGAGACAACATTGCAGCCTCAGCACAGTATCACAGGAGGTGGAGAGTGGTGAGCCAAGAGCTGGGGCTGTGGAGACCACAGTGGAAATCTAACATAAGAACCCAGACCTGGAACTTGCTGGAGGTTGTGGCATAAGTGGCTGCAAGCAGAGTTGTGTACCAACGGCAATAAGTAAAATCGCATTGTAGACCTGTGGTTGACACAGCTTAGAAACCTGCCCCAAGGAGAAGACTCTGCTAACCAGAAGTGCAATGACCAAGAACAAAAGAAGAAACAAAAGCACAATGAATATTACTGAAAACTCCCCTGAAAAGGAGCAAAACCCTATGCCAATCTCAGAGTTAACTGAGGAAGACATCGAGAAAATGGGGCACACAGAATTCATTAAACTCATTTTAAAGCTTTTGATCAAAAATGAGAAGCACATACAAGAGTTCAAAGAATTTAAGGAAGCAATAAAGCAAATCAAGGCTGATATATCAGAAATTAAGAACACAGTAGAGCAAATTAAAAGTACAATGGAGAGTCTCCAAAACAGAATGAAGCAAGCAGAAGAAAGAATCTCAGAATTGGAAGATATTTCCTGTCACCAGGGAGAAGCAAACAAAAAGCTGGAAGCAGAGCTGGATCAGGCCAAAAAAAGTATTCAAGAATCGACAGACACTATTAAGAGGCCAAATATAAGAGTTATGGGAGTCCCAGAACATGCAGAAAGAAAAGCTGAATTTGCAAATGTATTTACTGAAATAATAAAGGAAAATTTCCCTAATCTGGAGAAAGAATTGGGAAACAAGATCCAGGAGGCGCACAGAACTCCCAAAAAGCGATCTTCACCAAGATCAAAAGCGATCTTCACCAAGACACATGATCTTCAAATTCTCTTCAGTTGAATATAAGGAAAAGATCCTTAAATGTGCACGTGAAAAATATCAATTGACATATAAAGGAATACCAATTAAGCTCACAGGAGATCTCTCACAGGAAACTCTACAGGCAAGAAGAGAATGGAGTGACATATTCCAGGTTGTAAAAGCAAAAAATTGTCGGCCTAGGATAATATATCTAGCAAAGCTTTCTTTTGTCTTTGAAAGTGAAATAAAATTCTTCTACAGTCAAGAAAAGTTAGAAGAATTTGCCTCTTCCAAACCTGCCCTACAAATGATACTTCAAGATGTTCTCTTGACAGAAAAGAGGAATAGCACCTACCAAAACCAAATGCAAATGGGAAGAACAACCCAGTAAAATGACAACAGAAGACTAAACCAATGAACAACCCATTCCTAAAATGACAGGACCAAAGTATCATCCATATCTATTAACCCTGAATGTAAATGGCTTAAGCTCAATCAAACATCATAGATTAGTAGACTGGATTAAAAGACAAAACCCATCTATTTATTGTCTAGAAGAGACACACTTCACCAATAAAAAGCAGCGGAAACTATATTGCATGGGTTTTGCTGTTTTCTGTTAGTTTCAGCTCTTCAAAACACTTTTTTTCTTATTAAATCATTCAATGACTCCTAGATCATACAGTAGCATCATTTTCTGCAAGAAGGTTCTTGATTTTCATTTCTTCAGCTACACGTTAGTCATTTAGTAGCATGTTATTTAACTTCATAGTGTTGTTAATTTCTTTTTTCTCTCTGATGCTGATTTTGTTTTGTGGTTTTTCATTTAAGGAGATGTATAGTAGCTGTGTAATGGAGACTGTCATATCGAGTAACATGTCATTTAACTTCATGGCATTATAAATTTCTTTTTGTCTTTCTATGGTTGATTTTGTATTATGATTTTTCATTTGAGGGGATGTACAGTAGCTTTGAAATGGAGACTAACATCCAGATGTGAGGACACAATGTAGTATGCATTTCTACTTCCAAACAAAGATGGACTTACAATGAAACTGTTCACTATATCTTGACAATAGGATGCTGGATTCTCTGCCATTGTCCATGCCCGCAATGATGGACTGTGTATGAAGAACTATATTTTAGTAATGATATAGAGGAACTAAGTGGGGGGAGTCAATTGGGGAGGGGATAAGGGAAGTGCCAGGAGCCTATGGAATTGTATCATAGGATGATAATAATAATAATAAAATGTAACAAAAATGATAACGTACTAGGAGCATGTACATTACGGTCTCATCATTCCTTGTCTTAAAAAAATATATAAGAATGATCAGTCAGATAGACTGTATAGCATAGAATGGCCTGAGCTTGGCACACTGGGTATTCACCTGGAATTTGTGAGTAGAAGCACGGTACATGAGTGGTATTAAAAGCCCTGCCCCTGCATTCTCTGTAAGAAACTCTTTATACTAAACAACCCAAAACTTTGTTTCATGAATGTCTCCATCAGTAGCACTTCCTTATTTTTAAGACTTGTTTTAAAATAAAGTACTACAGAGAGAGGAAAAGAGAGAGAAGCAAAGAAATTCCATCTTCTGATTCACCCCAGATGACTGCAACATCCCAGACTGGGCCAGGACTAAACCAGAGTTCAGGACCCCGATCCATGTCTCCCATCTAGGCAGAAGGGGCCCAGGCATTTGGTCCATCCTCTGTTGCCTTCCCATGCACATTAACAGGAAACTAGGCCAGGAAGCAGAGTTGCCAATTGAACTACTGGTCTATATGGGATGCTGGCAGCATAAGCTGTGGTTTAAGCTACCGTGCCACAGTGCCTCAGTACCACTTTCTTTATATGGCTTTCCTTCCCACCAACCTACTTTCACACCAAAAAAAAAAAAAAAAAAAGAAAGAAAAAAAAACAAGAAGCACCAGTGGAAAAAAAATTTTTTTTCAGCCCGTTCTTTGCACTAGACACTTGTAGAGAAGCATTGTTCTTGGAAGAAAGACAACAGTCTGGTTGTGCTACACATGGGATTGTGCATTTTCCACACCTTGTATTAGATGTCCAGTGTGTTGAGGTAGATAGCAACCCATGTCACCATCAAGGTCTTGGTGGATGCCATAGGCAAGTCTATCCAAGAATTCACCATGAAGAGTGTCTAGATTTGGAAAACTTGTTGAACTCAGTTGAACTAGCCATCAGTTGAATAAACCAGCTTAGCAAGAGGAGCCCAAGCTTTATTACTTCAACAATAAAGAAGGGAGAATGGAGTGGGTCATATTAGCCTCCAATTTCCCCTGTCGACAGTGGTTTTGGATATAAGAGGTGCTCAATGCAGGCTCATGAAAACTCTAATTTCAATGCTACTCTCATCTTAAGATTTTACAATACCTTCTTGGGATGTTAGGACTCCACTGAGAGACCGAGAGAAAAAAAAAGAGGAATTCAGTAAATTCATGTGTGGCTGACATTTAAGTCTATGGAAGGATTTTCTCCAATCCAATTATTTCTCCTTGTTTTTCTGACTCTTGTTTCTGGTGCATTGATACCTTAAGGTCACCAAGGACCATTGTAGGCATTAGTGGTGGAAGAAATATTGCTGGTAAGAAACAAATTAATTGTACTTTGGACTCAGTAGGAAATGACACATACTTACTTTTCTGCATTATTTATCAGTAACATAATACTTTGTATGTAGATGTAGAGGATAAATCAAGTAGTAAGACCAGAAATTCTTGTTCCCAATCTAATGAGGCAGAATGTAAGTAATTCACACACATGCTTTCTCTGACACACATACACACACACAGCAACACACACGTGCACACACTAGATATCATCCACAGTATATGACAAACACGTCCACAGCAAGGAGCTGATTTTGGAAGCAAAGAACCTTGCTGATGGAGTGAGATCTGCACTGAATTCCTAAGGAGGGTTTTGTAGGGAACTAGGGGCAGAAAGGGGAAGACTAAGTAGCCACAGGTATGACAGTCCTAAGGAGGGAACATCACAAAGAAACCTTCATCTGAAACTTTATCCTTCTCATTCACAGCTATATCATTTTGATCAATTACTACTCTTTCCAGGTACAGTGAAGCTTCCAATATATAATTGAGCTCATACCAGGATAACTGCCATTTACCTAAATGCAGATTTGCACACAATAATGAACCAGGGAGTACTGTTAAATATGAAGATTCCATGCATTCCAAAATGTATAGCATCCTTAAAACTTAATGCAGCACATCTGAATCATTGGTGGAGATATCTATTGAATTAGCATCTCCAGGGGGTGGGTGTTTAGAATACATTAACATGTATTCTAAACAAGTTCCCCTGGTGATCTCCCAAAATGAGAAAATCTGAAGCACAGTTTGTAATTCCTCCAATTTTCTTTGTCTCTATAAATGGCACCTGACTCAAACCAGAAAGGCAACATTTACGCTGGCATTTGCTTTCTCCCTCATCACCCCTACGCAACTCACCAGAAAAACCCTTCCTTCCTAGTCTGTGTCTCATACTCCTCTAGTTCCCTTACAGTGTGGTAGCACTGGCACCAAACCCCCATGATTGCTTTAACCCATAAATTCTCTTCCTCAAACTGTTCGATGGTATCCCTTGGCTGGTTTCCCTGCTTTGTCACATTCTCTTCACAATAATGTTGACTTGACACCATCTTACTCTGTTTTCTTTTGGTATAAGAGAAATGTGGGGCCAGGAACTTTATGAAGGAAGGAGGTTCATTGTCCTGAAGTTCTAGACTCAGAATACTGGAGCCAGCACCCCCTTGCCTCTGGTGTGGTCCTTGTAGCTACTCTTCTACCTAGAGGGTAGCATTAACGTGGGAGCAAGGGCAAGAATAAATCTCAAGTGAGTTAGGAAGCCAGAGAAGGCCTGGGCCAGGCTGGCTCTCTGCATAACAACCTGCCCTTTCAGGCACTCCAGAGGGCAGTGCCCTGCACCCCCAATAGTGACCCATTCACTCCCCCTTGGGCCCAACTTCCTAAGGGCTACACTGCTCTCATCACTCCACTGAGTACCAAGTTTCCAACACAAAAATATCTCACTAAATCCAAACACAAAGTGCCAGCAATACTTTGAAAGCAAAACATATTCTTTCACAATACGACCCATTGTAAATGCTGTCTTATTTTAAATCAATATTGACACCTCTCCTTTGGGTCACTGCTTCTCGGATCTTCACTTGTAGCTGAGGAATATCAGGTACAGAGAGCAGCAGAAGAGAAGCCAGGCTTTAAACACAGGTGACTGGGTTTGGGAAGTGGTACGCTTAGTCCTGGGGTGTATTGCCATTTACAGATACTATTTCTTTTCTTTTCTTTTTTTTTTTTTTTTGCAAGTTTAGGACACTTTTTTATCTTCAAAGTTTTTGAAGGTGGATATTTCCTTTGCAATCAATGGCATGTCACAGTTTAATAGGCAGCACCTTGTGTTGCATGAAATAATGGAATGCTGTGAACTGACAGCCCTCAGAGGCAGTAAAACCTAGCATTCCTTGAATGGATAGAGGGCAGTAGGTCGGAGGCGCTTCAAAAGACGTCTTTGCTTTAGGTTTGAAACAATTCACCATCCATTTATGTATTTTTATTACCACAATATTTATGCTTCCATTTCATCCTAATTTTAACTTTACAAAAACAAGATAGGATAGAGTGACATGAATGTAACCCACATGTTGTTTAATAGTTTCTGCCAACTGTTTAATTATCAGTCACTCAAGTATTCCCTTTCACACTGCTTTTGTGAGGTTTGTTTCTTGTGAGCTTTTCCAAGGCATTGAACTCTCCCATTTTTCATTCCTCTTGGTGATTTGAATTAAATGTTCCTAATTTTAGCACCATTATGATTCTTCTTCCTGAGTCAAACACTTAAAAACACATTCCAGTGTTTTCTTAGAAGAAAAAAAAAAGCAGCATGGCAGTTCCATGGGAGGAACGCAGTGATGGTTTCAACATCTGGATATCTGTAACCCATGTGGGAGACCCAGGATGAGTTTTACACTATTGGCCTTGGCCGGACATACACCTGACTGTTGCAAGAATTTTATGAATTAACCAGAACCAGTTGGCAGATGATCTCTCTGTGTTTGTTTCTCTGTGTCTCTTTCAAAATTAAATAGGTAAGTAAATAACTTTTGAAATCTGATTTTTTTAAAGTTCATGGAAATTTAATTTAAACGTCTTTGTATGCAAAAAAAAAATTAAGATCTATTCTGTATTTTACAACACATTTTTCAGAAACTCAATGAAGATACCTAATGCTTTACTCACTAATCTGGATGTGGTACATTTGGAGTTTTGCAACACAGCAGTTAGTAAATGAAGAATATTTGCCTATATACTCAAGCTGCAGTAATAGCTTTACGAATAAAATTCACATTCATCTTTTGCTTTTAAATTCACAAAGTGCTTTCACATGCCCCATCTGATCTTACTTACTTCATTATATTTGAAATGTAGAGAAACAGAGACGGAGAGGGATGTCTCCTATATGTTGGTTCACATTCAAATACTTGTGAAAGTTGAGACCAGTGCTAGGAACCAGGAATCAATCCAAGCTTCCCCAGGTGTGACTGGAGCACAATGACTTGAATCACCACCTGCTTGCTGCCTCCCAGCTGCATCTTTGCGGGAAGCTGGAGTGCTGGGCCAAGTCAGGACGTGAACCCAGACACTCCAATAGGAACCATGGTGCCCTAAATGGAGAATTCACTGCTACACCAAACACTCACCCCTACGTTTCATTTTATTTTACTTAAAACTCTCCGTAAACATGGAGAGAGAACATAGCATCCTACACTCTGCCATTTCTTCATTTGCTTTCTTTGTGGTGACTTTGTAACTGTTTTACCTAAGTCTAATATTATGCATTAGCCAAGGAGATGCTAGATCAAGAGACTCAGCTGGGGCATCTCACCTTGAAGTACCTGGAGTTTAAATCTGATCTCAAGGTCTCCCTGTTTCCTCACATTAGCATTCTGCTAATGCAGATTCTGGGAAACAGCGCTGACTCAAATGATTGGGTACATGCCACTAATGTGGGGGAAATGGATTGCGTTCCCCGCTTCCAGCGTTGGCCCACCCCAGGCCAAGTCCTGGCTAATGTGGATATTTGGGGATGGAACCAGCATATGATAGTTTCTCTCTCTCTCTCTCTCTCTCTCTCTCTCTCACTCTCTCTCTCATTTTAAAAGAGTCTCAGTAAAATATGAAAGTGCTATTCTTACTGGTAGTTGCACACCATAGTTTGCTAACATGAAGTTAGCAAATACAGTGTGCTAACCAAATCTGTATCGGCAGCATATAGATTGGGTGAATCACACGGTCTATGTGTGGTCAGATCTATACAAAGTTGAGCATAAACAAATGAGAGAACAGACTGAGTTTTGTCAATGCAGATGTACCTCAGTGCACAGCTATAACAGGTGCCCTCACCTCTGTTCTGTGAGTGAAATGTGCATAGTGGTTGTGCTTGCAAAGCTGCTGTGACTTAGGCTCGGTCCTTGCATCTGTCCAGGACATAAAATACCAAGACTCACTCACCATTCACGTCTGGATCTTGCCTCTTTCCAAGAGATTGCACAATCACACCATGGCCTTTGAAAAGGCTATGTGGCTTTGGAAAATCCCTCAGAGTAAGAAGATGGTCTCTGGAGAACTAAAACTCCGAGCCAGAATAGACTGCTGCACCTGCATTCTGCTTGCTTCCTGTGTCTGGGTGATTCCAGAGCCATTCAAAAATCATCCAGCTAGGATGAATTTCCCCAGTGTACTAGAACTAGGAGCATGCCCACCACACGTCCTGTGTGGTTAACCCAGCACTATTGAGCCAGAGCAGGTGGCTAAAACCTATCAACACAGTGTGGGTCCCCAGGCCTTTATGTTAAAAAGGATTAGCCTCTCAACCATTTAACAGGGGCTCTAAGACCCTCCAGGAGCCTACAACCTCAGGGAGTTTTACCTTCCATTTCCTTTAAATCCTAGAGGCTCCCCTCCACCCCCACCCCACCTCCACCTCCCTTGGCAGCTCCTGACTTGCTGCAGAGGCTTAGGGAGAAGCTGAGGTTGTTGCTAAGCAAAGCAAGTCTCACCGAGGCAACTGAGAGAGTAAAAGCAACGCCGGGTTAAACTGCAGTTGACAGGACAGCTTCACCGGATTTAAGTGACTTTGGCCTTCTGATGGGAAGGTGATCGGCACAGATGATCACAGTTCCTCTGGACATGCATTTTCGGAGTGGTGCAGGGAAGGTGAGATTTAAGGCAGGCCTGAGGGGAGCAAATTTTGCTTGTTCCTTCAGCTACTAACTGCCCTCCATGTACCTTGCTGCAGGCTTAGCACTTCTTGTTTATTTCCAGGGGATGGCAGAAGCAGCATCTACATCTGGAACTGGAGGGACATGCTCTCTTCCTGGCAGGTGTCCTCGTATCCTGGCTAGCTTGAGGATGGGCTTCCAGATGTTAAGTTGTTTTGACCCAAAGAAGCCTGCTCACTGCCTTCTCCTCCTGGAGCTTCACCATCTACTCAGAACTGTGCTTGTTGGGTGGGTAGATCTAGGAGGCAGTCTCAGATCTCATCTTCTGCGTTATTGATACACTAAAGAGAGATGCATTCTAGAATACACTGGGCCATAAGGACTTGCCAAATGAGATAATGCAGACTCTAGGAGGAACAGGGTTCTAAAAAGGGAGTAAGGTAGGGGCTTGGCTGGAAGAGCCAGGGAGGGCCATTGAGTAAGGGGAACAGAGAAATTCGAATCGGACAGGTGGAAGATTGGGTCTTCCACAGGGGAAGGCATGCACGGAAAGCAGGGGAAGGTAAATGACAAGAGCAGTTTGACTTTTCTCCAATGAGAAGAAGTAGAAGAGATGACTGAGATGCATCTGTTGCTCGATGCTTACCTTCCTCAAAGACACATTAGCAAAGTGAATAAAGGATGCACAATAATCAAATGAGCCCAGCTTATTTCTGAAAGGCTGTGACTGCAAACCCTGGGGTAACTCCTGTGAGTCACAGTTGCTCTCTGTCTCTCACTTGACAACTGACTCCCAAGTGAGCAGAAGTTCACTCCTATTCCATTCATTTAGGTTTAACTTAACTCTCTCCATTGCTGCCGGTAAGGTAGTTTTTGTCGGAAAGGAATTGATGGAAGCTCACACAGTGGGGAAAAGGGAGATTCATAGTCTAGGATAATCTCTAATGAGAACCTCATCTAGATTCAGAAGATCCAGGCCAGAGCAAGAGCAGGGAACACTGCTGCAGCAAGGACTCCATTCCTGCTGGTAGAGGCTGCAGGTCCTGCTCGGTAGAGCTTTGAGAATGTAGCATTACATTCTTTCCGTGTGCTTTTCAATCAATCTGTTCCATGTCCAGGAGGCTTACTTTGATCCCAAACTTCAGCCAGGCCCATGGTTGTGTAAAGGAGGTTAGACAACAGTAGCTCCAGGACTTGATGTACAGAGGAAGTGGTGGAATTACCGCTCCCTTCTGGATCGAAGTCCTTAGCAGAAAACATCTCCTTGTTTCTGAGTCCTAATCTCTCTTTGCCATATTTTGGACGTGCCCCCTGCTCCTGGTTAGACTCCTGGATGAAACCGCTGCATCAGAATTGAGGAAGTGTCAAGAGGTTGCTAGAAGAAGGTGTCCACAGAATACAGTAGTCATTGGGGGACAGCCACTATGTGAACAGCTCAGTATGTGAGTAGCTGTTGTAAGCACACAACCTCCCATCAGTCCTGTCTTGAGTGTTAACTGTGCCTGTCTCAGTCTCACAAATAAAGGAACCAAGACACAGGAGGGTCAAGCGAAATGGCCCGTTATGATTCTCTTGTCTGCAAGGGCTTGGGGGCAACAGTTTGTGCCTCCCGTCTTGACGGTGAGTGCCATATTCCATATATTAAACGTGACATATAAAGGAAATTGGTAAGATTCTTTCAAAAGGGTCAGAACCCTGAATACGCTTGTATTCTTTACCTGTGATTTTTCTCCCCCGCCCACTCAATGAATTTAGCTTCTCTGTTCCCTGCAAAGAGCTGCTTTCTTAGCAGAGACCTTATCTAATTCTTTGTTTTGGTACAATGTCTAATATGTTTTTGGCATTTAATGAATGTCTATTAATACGCACCTATCCATGGGAGGCACTGGGCTCACTGAGATTGCTTGCTGTTTTATATATAGACAAAATAAGTGATTGACGTTTTTCCAGATAAAATCATAAACCAAACCTCAGAGGGTTCAGCTTCCTGTTTCCAAACAGTGCTGGGCTGAAACTGTGACAATCAGAGCAGCGTCTTCTCAGGACCCCTGGATGGCCCTGCCAGGCTCACAGTCCTGATTGTATTAAGATGCTTCTTCCTTCTGCTTCCTCTTTTCCTCCTCCTCCTCTTCCTTCTTCCACTGGCTTACTCCCAAGTGGCCACAAAAGCTGGAGCTGAGTTAATCCAAAGCCAGGGAGCAGGAGCTTCCTCTGGGTTTCCCACACGGGTGCAGGGACACAAGGCTTTGGGCCATCCTAGAATACTTTCTCAGGTCAAAAACTGGGAGCTGAATGACAAGTGGAGCAGCTGGGATATGAATTGGCACACCTACGGGATCCCGGCACATGCCTTGCAAGAACTTTGGCCATTAGGCTACTATATGGGGCCCACTAAGCTGCTGTGTGGAGCCAAGATGCTTCTCCTTGTGTGGTCTACATCCCTCCTGACAGCCTCTGACTGGTGCAAAGGGAATTTGTTACAATCAAGGCAGGAGAAAGCAGGTTAAAATTAAAACAATCCAAATAGAGAATTATGGTAGCAATGGAAGGCAGAGAGCTCAATCTCCACAGGCAAATGTAAATCAAAGGGAGGTGATCAGTTTTTACATGTATGTTGATTTGTTTTCGATTGTTTCCATCTACTTAAAAGACAAAGCAATGGAGCTCTAGTGGAAAGGAAGAAAGAAGGAAGGAAGAGAAACCAATGATGGGGTTGGGAGAAGAAAAGAGCTTACATTCCCTTACGCACTTTCCAAAAGCACTATGATAACAGGAGTTGTGTTCAGGCCCAGGCCAAGATCCTGGAGCATCATTTGGGTCTCGGACATCACAAGACCATGAGCACCTGAATATCATCTGCTGTCTGTTAGTGTGCACAGGCAGGAAGCTGGGTAAGAAGTGGAGTAGCCAGGAATCCCACACCGGAGGAGGGAATCCTAGGTAGCAGGTTTACACGCTGTTTTAACATCATTTGATCAGTTACTCACTCATGGCAGACACACATACTGAGTACCTGCTAGGCTTCAGATGTTATTCTAAGCGTATAGAAATGAGTATGGCAAAGGTCTTGTCTACGATAAATACTTCATTAAAAAAGTGTGGCAGCCATGTTAGTTACCAGCTAAGATCACAGGATGCCATAGCAGACTGCCTGGGTTTGAAGCCAAGTTCAGTGCTCTATTCCAGCTTCCTCATCATGCGTGTCCTGAAAGGCCGTGGTGACGGATCAGGTCATTAAGATCTTGTAACAAACACAGGAGACCTAGATGGAGCTTCTGCCACACTCAGTCCTGACTACTCCTGCCTCCCTTTCACTCCTTCTCCAATAACTACAATTTTTTTTAAAAGTTAAATTAAAATGGCAAAAATCATAATACGTTGCTATGATTCACTGTTTCTTCCTTCCAACATTCACTGATACCTGCTGGCGATATCCTTTGGAACAGAGCAGCAGCAGGAGACTTGCATCAATCAATTCCTGAGCTTTTCTGATAATTATGCAGTCATCATTCAGGATTCTTCATCCTCCAAGGGAAGTAAGCTCTGAGATATTCGACAAATACAAGAAACTGCAAATACACCAAATCATAAATACAAACTGATTTGTTTCAATATGAATGAAGACTCTTTAAAAAGTTCATGGAAAGTAGATAAAATTAAAAAAATATATATATATATACATGAATTTCAAAAATGCTTGCATCCAAAATTCACCTATTAAATTTCCTTCTTCCTTGAATGTTTTGAAACCACAATGTTATACACATACTGTGATAGCTTGATTTATAAATGAAATACAGCAAAAGAATGACAGCAATAATAACAAAGTAGAATAGCTATGACAGTGAAATGTTACCCACTGAATAACTTCCGTAAAATGTGTGAACTGTTATTTTTGGGAATTTTTCGTTTTATTATTTTCAGACCACGATTGACCTGGAGTTACTGAAGCCACAGAAAGTGCAACTAAAAAGGCCTGCAGATGAGGGATGACTGCTTGCGTGCTGATGGAACAGGGATTTTGCTGGGATGGCATGAGTTTTTATGTATAATAAGTGCTTTGAAGGGTATCTGACCTGTCACCAAAATATACCATCATCATACAAAATAAAACACGGTGTGCAGAGACAAGAATCAGGAGCCACACATGGCAGACATGCCACTGCAGCAGAAACAAATAATGAGGCAGAGGTGGGTGTGGCTAATGTGTTAAGGTAGGGAGATCCTCCTTGTGCAGAAAGTTTGGGACAGGGATCATTGGCTAAAGCACAAAGAAAAAGGATAAAGGCAGTTGGTAAAGTGCAGACATCTTCAAGGTGGAATACAGAAAGCTTCTGGCAGAGGGAGGGAAAAAGCTCAGCCTGTCCATTAAAGCCACACCCCCATCCTCTGTTAGTGCTTAGGACCACTATCGTAAAGGGGTGTCTATCCTGGGGCAGGCCTCTCTCGTGTTTACCAAGCACTGGATATGGGCAAAAAGACCCTGTGTCAAATCATATGTACAGTAAGAAGTTGGTTCAAGCCAGCAACACTTGTGGAACCACTCACGCACCTGACAGGCCTGAGCTCCCTGAAACCTCTGGACCAGTCACCTATGGAAGGCCCACTAGGGCAGTGAACATGCCATTCCAACAGGGAATTCAACTAACAGTATTTGGAGGAGTGGTGCTGCGGTACAGCAGTTAACCAGCCTATAACAATGGCATCCCATATGAGTGTCGGTTCATGTCCTGGTTGCTGCACTTCTGCTCGAGCTCGCTGCTCAGGTGCTTGGGAAAGCAGCTCATGATAACCCAAGTGTGTTGGCCCCTGCCAGTTAAGTTGGAAATCTTTATGGTGTACCTGAATACTGGCTTCATGCTGGCCCAGCTCTGGCCTTGGGGCCATTTGAAATGTGAAGCAGTAGATAGAAGATATTCTCTCTCTCTTATACAAATACATAAATGCATCTTGAACAATAAGAAAAGTGAACTTGGTCCCCCATGCTGCCCTTCACCACAGTGAAGAGGGCAGGACAGGTGCTGTGAAGCATCAGGGTACCTGGACCCCTGCACTGAGCCTGAAGAGGCAGAGCAGCTCTGTGCCTGAAGGCAATGGGGGCTTGCTAGGGAAGAGTAGCAGACACAGTGCAGGGGGATGTGAGGTCTTTACCAGGACAGAGCAAGGGGCCAATAAAGGACAGCTGAGTCGTCTGCCCTGACTACCCTGCAGCGCCCATGGAGTCAACTCAAGGACATTGCTCTGATTTAGACCTCGCTGAGAAATACCTGGCTTGTCCTTACCAAAGAGGAAAAACAATGCTAACTTGTGTTTCATCTTCAGAGTGAACCCTGGTTCTGAAGATTTTAGGTCAGTTTGCTAGCTAAGAAAACTAGTTTCAGGAGAGTAAGCAGGAGTCTGCAAAAGCATTTGTGGAAAATAAAATTTTTAAATTTTACGGATTTCATTTTTTTCCATGAAAACAAATTTATCTTTTAATTCATTTTTTCCAGGAACCCTTGTGGCAGGAAACCCTAGGAGAGAGGAAATAAGTGAAGGAATGTCAGCGACTATTGTAGCTGCCTGCTTGAGAAGGTTTCCAGGTTCCTCTGCAGGAAGCAGTGCCCAGATAGGCCTGGGAATCTCTTGAGTTCAGACTTGAGAGAAGCCACAGCAGCAAACACTCTTAGGGTGGAGAACCAGAGGAGAAGCAGCACCGAAAGACGGTGCTGAAACTGGGGCAGAGTTCTCATCCATCTTGCCATGGATACTGGCAAGATAACAGGGCAATGGCCTCTTGTCACAACATGGTGGGGACAGTTCCTGTTCTCCCAGTCCTCCTTAGATACACCTGGTTTTGAAAAGAAATTTCCCGATGCAGCCCCTCCTGGTCAGCAGCCAAGGTGGAGGACAGTGTTCACAGCCAGCACCGGTGTTAAGCTGAGGACAGCTTTGCTTTGTTCAGCATGGGGCAGATAGAGCAAATCAAAGAGAGGGGTCAGTGAACCAATATTTTACCTGTCACTGCTACAATTTGAGTAGTAGTCATGCTGATGGTCTAAATGACAAGCCACAATTTCTGCCTGAGCAGTTAAGGCTCCACGTAGAAACACAACAAGTGGGTTAGAGTCCACTGCACCCAGTAGAAAAAGTCTGGAAATAGTGGTACAATTTCAGTGTTTGCCCATGAAAAACTAGTTGATAATTGGTGACAATTAATATGATTACTTGTAATCAAATCAGTGGTAGCATTTGGACCACGAGTTATGACATCAAGTAGGATGACTATGTCTTCCTTTAGAATACCTCGCTTTCATATCTGACTGTATCAGGCATGCCTCCAGCTTCCTGCTAATGCAGACCCTGGGAGGCAGCCATGTTAGCCCAAATCATTGGGCTCCTAACACTTGTGAGAAGTTTCTGGGCTGAGTTCCTGGCTTCCAACTGCACCCTGGTTCAGCCCGAACATTCATGATCATTTGAGAAGTAACTACTATATGGAAATGTTTCACTGCCTCCGTTCTCTCTCAAACAAATCCATCAGTTTTTAAAAATCAGATGCTGCAAACTCATGTCCAAGCCGTAAGTCTAAGTAATGGTCATTTCCCATCCCACTATAAACATTGTCCTTCTCATTCCAGGATGTTTGGGGAAGTTCAACTTCACTGCAAAAATGTTGTGTTTCTCATCCAGTCCAACTTCACCAAACTCCAATGAAGTGAGTTGCTTAGCTCTAGCTTTGTTCCTGGAGTTGTTGACACCAGTTTATCATTAAGCAGCTCTTAAAGATGTAAGGACAGCTTCATAATACTTCACCAAAGTACTCAGAACAGGAGACACTATTTGCTTATCTTTTGCCCATTTTCACAGATAAAGTGTTCCTTGTAAGTGCCATGGTTAAAGATCAGAGTTCATGGAAAACCTGCTGTTTGACCTGTTTTTGGATGAGTGATCTTACTTCTCTGTGGTTACTTCTCTGTGACTGTAGCAGTTAAGGTGTAGTTAAAGGAGCACAGATACCCAAATATGCCAAGAAAAGTTCTTGGATATAGCCATTCCCAGAAAGATTTCCAGGGTTGTGTGTCAATGCTACCTATTTAATTTTTAATGCTTGTGGTCTCAACACTTTCCTTATAGTGCTCTGAGGGAAATTCAATTTCAGTAATCCAAAGCCTGCTGAGATGTCACAAAAAGAAGTGAGAGAGCTTGAGCCTCTCATTTAAGCTCATTTGTGAATATACAAAGTCTGTGTGTAAACCACAGCTGAGTTGTCTTGGATGTCTGCATGTCAGATCTATCAATCTCCAGGCATTCATTTGCATGGTAGGAAAACAGAACCCGGAAAGACTCTTTTGAGTCCTGGGGCCTGCTCCAAACATAAAAACTATAACATTGGAAGGGCCGTAGTAGCTTCTTTGTAGCTTCAGGCCCAGGAGCCCCATGGGGGCAAAGTGGGCTCCCCACGCTATTGTGTGTGAAACATCATATTCTACCAGAAACAGAAGAGGGGTTTTGTAGCCTAGCATAGGAAGCATCAAAATACTCAGGATTCAGCATCTTGTGCAGAAAACAGAGCCATAGAAATGGTGGTCATGCCTGTCCCCGGGGGCAATAGAAGTCACAGTTGAAAGACCTGTTCACAGTCCCTGGCCCTTGTTAACATCTGCACAGGCAGATGAAAGCAAATCACCTAGGGGGAATGGACCAGCAAGGAGCGGAGGCCAGCAGTGTTGTTGTCATAGAATTCACAAGGCATATACCTGGGGTCATTTGGGACTCTCTAGGGTCATCTGATGCCAGACCTAAGAGATTCTGATACAGCACCCATTTGCACCAGGCTGGTTTTAGGACACAGTTGAGAAATCAGCTGTCTAACGGCTCAGTGGCTTCCCAGACCACTGACCTGTTTTCTTTCATGTGCTGAGCCTGTCAGAGGACAGAAGAAAAGCAAGCAGTTGAGCCCACACTGGCACTGGAATTGATGCCAAGCCATTTAGATATTATAAGGTTGGCAGGCTTCTGTGGTAAGGAAAGGTGATAATTCATGTAGTTGGGTAGGAAAAAAATATTTATTTGAAAGGCAGAGTGACACACACAGGGAGCTAGGAGGTAAGCTCTTAAGATGGTTACAACAGCTGAGCTTAAGCCAGGTCTAAATCAAAAGCTGGGAGCTCCATTCTGGTCCTATGCGAGTGATGGAAATCTAATGGCTTTCTCAGACTCATTGGCAGGGAGCTGGCGTGGAAGCAGGGAAGCCAGGATTCCAACTGGTGCTGCTCTGCTAGATGCTGGTGTCACACATGAGGCTTAGCCCATTAAGTCTTAAATCCCACCCACAATAAATTTTAAGGTCTGTAAGACCCTATACAAAAGGTCATCAGTGGCCGTCAAACTGCTAGTGCACCCCACTCACCCCTATTGCCAACAACTCAGCAAAGCTAGAACAATGAATGCTTGGTCATGTGGAGACTGTGGGACTTGCCTGCTGAATCCCTAACCATGGCGCAGGGAAGGCTCCCGCACAGGTGTTGACATGAGAGAAGCTGCTGCAGGATGTGAGCTAGAAGGGAGCACAGGGTGGGTCAAGATGACCATGGACTTTAGAGATTGCTTCCCAGACCGCTGGGTTCACTAACAGGAAACAGCACAAGCCCAGCAGTCTGGTTCTGAGGAAGCGATTGGCTGCACAGGACCTTGGGAAGAGGAGGCAGCGCTGCAAGATGCTGGAGGTTCAGCCTTTCTAAAAGGTGTTCCTGTAGCCTCTTCTCTCTAGCAACTCAAGAAAGGGCTCTCGTAAAAAG
Organism: Ochotona princeps; assembly: GCF_030435755.1. Lineage (NCBI taxonomy): Eukaryota > Metazoa > Chordata > Mammalia > Lagomorpha > Ochotonidae > Ochotona > Ochotona princeps. Next base: position 107,235,211 of record NC_080835.1, on the reverse strand, counting down.
CCGTGGCCAGACATCGCTGTGACTCTGCGAGGACAGACACGCCCGTGTAGCAGATTATCACAGGTGTATTCGCTTCCTGTTGCAGTTGTAAAAAAAAAAAAAATCCCCAGGTACACAGTGATTTCAGACCATACACCTTTATTATCCCTCAGTTCTGGAGGTCAGAAGTTCAAAGTCATCTTAATGCCTAATGCCTTCCGGATACTCTGAAGGGAAAATGGGATCTTCGCCTTTTCTATCTTTTTAAGTCACTGGGCTGTCTTTGTAAGCCCTTTCTGCATCTTTGAAGCCAGCAGCAGAGCATCTTGAGCTCTGTCTCTTGTCTCTCTAACCTCTGCTCCAGCTGTCACATCTCCTTCTCTGACTCACCTGTCCCTGTCATCTCAGGACCCTTGGAATCATTGTGCTCACTTATCATCTCCCTATAACCACACATGTTTGCAAGCTCTGTGCATTAGGATTCGAATCCTTTGCAGGGGGGCGCAGCTGTGTTTAGTCCAGCACCTGTGACCCCACAGGAAGTTTGCAAGAATGTCCTATCTGTGGCTCTGAAGCAAATCCTTCAGAAAGGACGATGGCAACCCAGGAGGCCTGAGACAGAAGCTGTACTGGGACTTTGAAGCAAGGAAGTTAAGAGAACAATTTTTTGAAAAGTCTTTCGGACCATGGAAAGGCCAGGATAAATATACAAATTGTGTCCCTGAGTGGCAGTCACTGACGCTTGGGAACTCAACCTTCAGCTGATGGTGTTGTTCCTGTGGTTGCCATTAAGAATTCCTATCATCCATGATCATGCTTCATGTTTTCTCTGTTCTGCAGGAGACAGAGATGAGTGCATCACATCCAGGACCGAGCGATGAGAACTGGACCAGGAGACTCAGCCTAGGAAGTCCTACTTTTCCATCTAGTAAGACTCATCCCCAGACAGATTTGTTGTGAGCCAATCTCAGCATCTGCATAACGGGCATAGGCAGAAAGCCTGTTGGATAGGGGCAGGTACAGTGAGTGCAGCCTTCACACCAATATGGCTGGCGTGGGGTAGCAGACCCTTGTCTTGCTGGCCCCCTTTGGGAAGCATGAATCTAGCTGTCAGCTGCTCAGCTCCACACAGAGTCAATCTGAGTCCAAGGCAAGAGAGTGCATTATCTGGACCCTGTGGAATATGGCCGCTGACTCCTTTGCGTGTTCAGCAGACACTCCAAAGCAGTCAGCCTCACATCTGCAGTCACAGATCTGCATGTGGTGACTGACCCACAAGGCAGTATCATGCTGCATGGGCACAGACTCAAAGGGAGGCAGTGCTTTCTTTAGTGTGCCATATTGCTGAGTCATGGTTTGACCCTCCAGCTCCTCAGTTCCCCATCTCTGAGTCATAGTTTTACCCACACTGCCCTTCATAGGTGTGAATTCCGAACAAATTTATTTTGCTGCCGGCAGCAGGAGGATGATGCTGTTCAGCCTGCCTCAGGATAGCAGAAACAGGTTCTGTGGGATTTCAGGTCAAGAGCATAGAGGGACAAGACCAGGGCTTGGCGACAGGGAAGGGCATCTCCCTGAGGAAAATGAAATCAGAGAAAAAAAACTTGGTAAAAAATCAGGCATCCTTGGAAGAAGTAATCCGGCATTATCAGCCTCTAGGACAGGCTTCTTACCACCAGCCACCTGTCACGTGGCACGCTTTGAAGGAAAGTGGCTGAGTGTGTTCCTGCGAACATGGCAGTGGTAACCTTGGAGACTGTGCATGGGACCCCACTGTGAAGCTAGCAGGATTCTGCCTGGCAAAGGCCTCTCCATTGCACAGGCAAGCATTGTGTTTCTCAGCAGTGACAACATACAGCAGCCAGAAAGCTCCACACAGCACCAGGAGGTAGTGTGCTCCAGTTCTGTTTCTGCTGCTGCTGAAGTGGACTGGTCCCCTCCCCTTCAAGACCGAGTGAATGTGAGGGTTCTTGGAAAAATCAAAGAGATATGAATGCGTTTTCAACCAAAATTGGTGGAACAAGTTATACACATTAAATCTGGACGTTCAAATGACACCATCAAAAGTGCATAACACCAAATTAACATCAACTGTCAGAGCTTCCTGCTCACAGGTGTGGAAGAGAAGTTATTTAATTTTCTCTCAATTTGAAAGATTCAAGGAATACAGAGATTGAATATATGGAGTGGGACAATGGAGAGAACACACTGAAATGTCCTCCAGAAGACAGGAAGTCACACCTGCGGCTTCAGACACACAGCCCAGAGGCACCCTCCTCTCGCCTTCCTCATGTCTTGGCAGCTGACTGTATCGGGACCTGAACTGCCCTTTTCCCAAGAATGACTTAGGTGTGCTTGTTTACTCTTTGCTTCATTAATTTTACAAGGAGGGGTGTGTGTCATTAGCCTGCCTCACGGTGTCCCAAGTACATCTAGCATTACCCCTGTAAGACAAGGTCTCAAGAGCTGTGCATCCCCGTGAAGCAGGGATCTGAAGTGTGTTTCAGTTGAAGAGTTCTGATTGTGGAATGGACATAAACGCAAAACCTCTGCAGGAAAGGGCATTTGACCTGAAGGTTGAGATGCTCACATCCCAAGTCAGAGAGCCTGGATTCAATTAGACTGAACAGCTATTAATACATCCCGGATATACATACTAATACATCCAGGGATACAGCTGCCATGTTTCATCTAGTGGGTTCTTGTTACCTCATGGGAGACCTGGACTGAGTTCCTAGCTCCTGCCTTTGGCTTGGCCAAGTCACAGCCTCTGCAGGAATTCAGGGGTGAACCAGTGAATAGAATGGAAATCTCTCTTTCCCTATCTGCTTATGTGAGTCTTCAGGTCAAGACATCTCATGAAAGATATGAATCAGCTCTGAAATAATGAAATGGTCACCACTGTGTAGCAACCAATTACACAGAGGCCAATTAAAAAAAAAAGATACAAACGACAGGACTATTGTATCTCCATTTGTGAACCCTGGGCAGCCTGAAGATCATAAGGAAAAAGGCATAATCTGCTCTCTTCAGGGACAGGCTTTGGTCCTCATTTCTGCGAATCAAGCAGTTCTCAACTGTCTGTACTAATTAATGGTGTCATAAGCAGTTTTGAGACATGTCACAAACAATTTGTTGGTGATAATAAAGTGGCAAATGTTGTTACTGATTTCTCTCTTCATAAATCAGAACAATGTTTTTAGATTCTTTGGTTGTAACCAAGAGGTAGGCAAGTAGAATTAGTGTACAAGGAGAGAATATCCTGCAAGGACAGCAGTGCATTTGGGAACTCACAACTCGGATCCAGGACACCGATGTCTCCAGGGCAACCTCACTACACTCTCCCCTGCTGCGTTTCTTCCCAGGTTGGATTCTTTCCCACTGTAGGGAACAGTGACACAGAGCTCATAAGCCTTCCATGTTATCCATTAGGGCAGCAGAGCATCCTATTTTTCTGTTCCAAGTTTCAGATTGAAAACATCTAAAGAGCTATTTCCACTGGTGTTTGTGGATAACACGCATCCACAGCCAAGACAAGCCAGAGCTGACTGGCCCGGGTGTGTCCTGCCCTTATTGCCATCACTCCAGCAGAAATCCATGCCTCCCTGATGAGCTCGTGTTCCTCAGGCCTTCACTCAGAGCCGTTGCTGAAGTTCAGCCACCCGCCTTTCTCCACCAGCCTTCCTATTCCTCACCGGAACTCTGGAACTTAGATCTATTGCCAGAAATCCCCTTGCACTCTAAGTTTCTGCCCTGCAAGCGATTTTCATGTTATTTCCCTAAATACCCGAGAAATACCAAATCTCCCGTTCTTCTTTCCAAGGGATGTAGTTTTTTTCACTCTCTGCTTGCTGAATATCACTCAGCACTCCTAACAGGAAACCACATCTCCTTCCTTCCCCCGTCTTCCAAGCCTCTGGAAGTGGGCTGGGACTGCCAGATTAGGGTTAACCTGTCTCTTTTTACTCTTTTCCTTTTATGGCCCCTTGTTTATTAAAGGTTTGAACATTTGCTGCACTCTCTGTATACCTGTTTTCTATGTGAGTAAACACAGTTCATCCAACACCCTGCCATGTCCGCAAAAAAAAAAAAAAAAAAAAAAAAAAAAGGAAAAATGCTCTGTTTAACAACAGTGAGGACTCAGCTCAAATTTGAATGGTTGAATGAATGATGTTTGTATAGGTAATGCAGGGGAGACTGAGTCACAAAAGAACAGTGTGAAGAAAGCCAAAAGGAAACATACACACCTGTTCATTTGAAAAACTTTAAGTCATTTTGATATAGACCAGGTGTAGTGAAATATACATAACAGTGAGCTGAGAGACAACAGCAATTTCAGAGACTTTACACATGACATAAATAGTTTTATCTTGTCCTTGTTTTGCCTAACAAAGGACAGTCCAATAGTTTACCATATGTACCTGCCTTGATGGCAACACTTTACACATTACAAAAGGCACTTCTTGAATGCTATACCTTGGTTACCAATCCAGGAGTGTGGAGACTATGTCATTGTATCTTTTACCTGATAAAGTACGCACATAATTGTCAGCTGCTCAGTGTTCACTGAATGAAGTAGTAGAGTTTTGTCGACTTCTTAAGATCAAACAGTTCATAGAGCATTACTTAAGTTAAAAAAGTCATGCTCCATGTTACAAATAATAGTTTATAGATAAACTTTATAAATCTGCCCAATTCATAACTCAGGAATAAAGATTCTGCAATCTTGAGCAACATTTTTAGCTGGCTGTAGAGAATCATGATAAAGCTGCCCAGTGCCAAGCAGTTTGTGAATAAGGCTAATGCTTTACATGGCTTTATGGGCTTATAGTTTGCAACATGCTTTTCAGGTACATTATTTTATTAAATCCCCCCCATTGAATTTGAGAGAGGTGAGAGCTAGGTCTTATTACTCTTACAAGAAAGAACCAAAGGCAGAGATTTTAAGCCGCATGGCCAAGGTCATACAACAAATAAGTGGTGGAGCCTGAACTTAAACTAGGATTGTGGGTTCTGAGCACACTGATCCCCGAGCCGGCTGGCCCTGCTTGTAGATTACAGTGGGGACATCTGACACCGTGGAGACTGCAGGTAACAAGTGAGGCTGTGAGGTGGTACCGCTATAAAAAATCCAAGGTAAAAGCCATCTGTGCTAATAAGTGTGTGAATCACCTACAAAGCCAGAAATACTTTGATCCGCTTACTGCACACACTATTGGTCAGACCCTGGTATCCTGTCTGGTCCTTCTCAGTCTTTCAAGGGAGATGTGCAGAAATGTAAAGGGGCTCAGCCTGCTATATCTGATAGAGGGAAGAATATCATGGGGCCTATTATGTTCACCATCTCCACAGAGGTCATAGCCTCACCGGAAATTAGCCTGTTGCAGCGACACAAATAGAGGCTAGACCTCAGAAAACCTGACTGATTGTGAGCGCTGCGAGATGAGGGGGTGTTCAAAGCAGGATATGAAAGTTCTATCACTACAGATTTTAAGAATAGGAGAGGTTCTGTTCAGAGTCAGCTGAAAAGCCTGGAAGCTGAAGGATGTATAAAATTAGCTCCCCTTTCCATCCCATCCGGGGAGAGATGCCAGTGGCGACCTTGCGGCTCCCATGGTCTTACCCTTTCCATTCATTCCCCACCCCACCCTGCCATCACATATTACTGTACATTTTGCTTACTAAAGCCTACCCTGTTCTATTAATACTAATTTTTGAATCTAAAATGTGACTTAGTTTTCCATTCCCTCAAAACAGCTTGCTTTCTGAAAGGTACCACCAGTAGGTGACTAGTAGCTGAAAACAGGAAGAAAGTAAGCCGTCTGCATATTTTCCTATTCTGGTCCCTCATCAAACCCATAGCCATGTTAGACACCATTATACAGGACTTTTATTAATAAAGCTGTTATTTTTATAGATATCACCAACTACTTTGTTCTGCCATCTTCTCTAAGTCTAAATGATTCTATTTGTGCTATGACCCATGTTTGTAAGCAACAACAAATGTAATCACCTAGATTATATTTATGCTATGACACAATCATATTTCAGAGAGTTCATGCAAAAAGCAGTATTAAAAACACATTTTGGAGCTGGAGAACTTGGCCTGCCCTGAGGGCTGGTTCCCAGACAGTGGGGTTCTGAGGCTCCAGCCCATTGAGCAGCCATGTGCTTGAAGACACGTGGGCTGGTTCATCCTAGGAATGTGGCTCAGTTCAGAAGGCTTGGGCCTATTGGGCTGCCAGGTGCTTGGAGCCAGAGGGCCAGCTTGCCCCTCCCCTCCCTTGAGGGGAGAATATGAGGACTTTAAGGGTCAGACCAAAGCACCAATCCTTGTGGAAGATTGCAGCTGGAGTAGTAAGAATCAATTAATGCTGAGTACCACTCACTGCTCACTAAAGCTAGGGCTGAGGCCTACCTGGTAGGGCTAGAGCACAATACGCGCCAGTGAGAATTGCAACGGGGAACGGGAAATGTTATGCCATGCCACCAACCAGCATGTGAGAGAGCTAGGTCTGGGGACAGCTTCTATGGGGAATGTGTTGGCCCACCCTTGTGATCTGAAATTTCAGCCGTTTGCTTGAGAACTGGAGGTGGTGACAGGCTGAGCTAGGCATGACCACCATTCATGCATACTGGGGCTAGGTACAGGTGGGTTGGCCCAGGCTGCAAAACACCTGCAGGCACACCCAAGAATCCAGTGTGGGGTAGGCAGGGCCACAACATCCACCACTCATACATAGGCCAGGATGGAGGGAGTAGTGTGTGACTGGTAAGGTCCTAGAATACACTAGCATGTGCGAGATCTGGGCGTGGGATGGGTATGGGTATGGGCGCGGGTCTGATGGGGGAGCTTGGGAAACTCCACCAGTGGGCCATAGCCCCCACTCATGAGCATATGCCTCAGGCTTAGGTGTTGATCAGACTGAACAGGGTAGTTTCACTCATTGGCAAGTGTGCATGTGAATTTTGGAAGTGCATGGACTGGGCAGGGCCACCTCTTAGCTCACTGCCAAGTACAAGAGTCAGGCTGAAATGTGGAGCATACTGGACTAGGCTATCATACCTACCAGTCTGTATGAGTCAGGGATGGAAGTAGACTGTGCAGTGCCAGACTATAACACCAGCAAGAGTTGGGACTTGGGGTAGGCCAAGTCAGGCCAGGCTGCATGCAAAGGTCAAGACAGGGGATGGGCTATGCCGAGGTGGATCAGATGAACCATTGACATGCACAAGATCTGTGGATGGAAACAGGCCTGGTTGGAGAGCTAAGGGGATGCCCTAGGCTAGGGTGAGATTCCCACTGATGAGCGTAAAAGCCAGAATGGGTGTGGTGGTTTGGGCCGCATAAGGCTGCAATGTCCCTCAACGTGGGTGTGGACTGGATCTGGGCTGTACCATACTGGACTTAACTCCAGCACCCACTGGAACTCATGACAGCCAGAGTGTGTGTAAGATAGGCTGGCTAGGTTCCAGCTCCCACTGGGCCACATGAAAGCTTCATCAAGGCAAGGACTAGGTGTGGCTGGGCTGTAACACCCAACTGTAAGAATCAGATTGGGTGTGGGCCAGTTGGGTAAGGCTACTATTCTGCTAGGATAGAAGGTAGACTAAGTCAGCCCAGGCTGAGGACTTACCTATGTGCCCAAGATCTGCCACTGGGAGGAGTCCCAATAGAGGAACCTGGGAAACTCCTATGTCAGGGCTCAGTCCCTGCAGGTGAGCACAAGAACTAAAGCACGGAGTATCCCAGAGCAGATCAGGTTACAGTACCTATCAGCATATGTGTGGCTCAGGTCTGGGGATGGGTCAGGTGGGGTCAGTTCATAACACCCACTAGCAGATCTGAGAATCAGGATGGGGTGCAAGACAGGCTGGGTCTGGCCACATCACCATCAGTTCACATTATGGTCAGTACTGGGGGCTGTGCTGGGTTTGGAGACGGCATCTAGCAGCGTGTGCTGGAACAGACCAGGTTGGGCCAGGATACAGCACCTAACAGCTAATGCCAAGGTGAGGTGGGCCACTCCAGACTGGGCCACAGCACCCACCAGCACATGTGAAACTGGAAGATGGGGGAAGGTGTGTGAGCCTGGTAGGGGAGTAGTAGGGATTCACCTGCTGGGACACCGCTCCTGGTGTGCATGAGCACTGGGACAGGGGAGGACCAGGCCAGACAGGGTTACAGCACATTGGCTTACATATGAACTGGGTTGGGGAAGAGCAAGGCTTGACTAAACAATTTTATCCACTGGTACAAGTATGAGCCAGAGTAAGGGTAGGTGGGCTGGGTTTTACCACAGCATCAACTGGCAAATGCTGGGACTGAGGGCAAGTAAAATCAAGCTAGACTGCAGAACCACCTGGAGTTTGCAAGATCCAGGGCTGTGAGTTGCACAGTAGGGACACTGTGGGCACCACTCTGATGGGCTGCAACCCCCACTGGTGAGCATGAGAATAAGAGTTGTGGGTGGGTATGACTGGAAAGGTGGTGGCACCCACTGGCATATATGTGGGCTGGAGGGTGGAGTTGGTTTGGGCATATACATGCCCAAATAATGCATATGAGATCTGAATGGGACATGGGGCAGACAGGACCAGTTCACTGCACATGCTGGCAGGCACAGGAAACAGAGCTGGGGGCTGGTCCAGTGGGAGCTAATGGTGGTCACTCTGACTGGGCTTCAACTCCCCCTGGTGTACATGAGAGCCAGGTATGAGGCGGCAGAGTTGGGCTGGGCCATAGCACCCATTGGTTTGCAGAGGAAGGAGAGCAGAACAAATTAACTACCCCAGTGAAGTTTGACAGCAAACTTTTGGGTGCACGGAGACTGTGAGGTGGACTATGTCAACCAATTGACCTTGCAAGGATTTCCTCATCCCTGGAGTAGCGATATCAACAGCATCTCAGAACTATCAAAATCACTTGAGCAGAACCCTCAGAACACGTTCCATAGTGGGGACCCTGGGATGACATCGGGTACCGGGGAGGCTGGGTGTGGTCTTTCCCATTGTATTCTACCCTCCCCCAGATACAGGAAAAAGAAAAAGAAAATGTGGAACCAATGGTCTTGCTTACTTTCTCCTGATTCTGGACCCTTCCCACCCTGATCAACTATGTAATAATCATCACAAACAAAAAAAAATTAAAGAGATACATTTATTTTGGAGCAAGCAATTAGAAATCTGTGAGCAGTTTTTTCATAGTACACTCCTCCATGGACCTGCTGAGGACTTCTTTGTGTGGGTACAGACATCTATTTATGTTTCTGTGACATACTTCTGCTCACATCATCAGATACTATTTCTTGTTTCTTTGTGATTAATTCAAAACATGACAAAAGTCTTCTTCCCCTTTCTCTTTCTCCTTCCCCTGAGCTCTGTGAATTCAAGCATCTCCTACACTGAATCTAGACTCAACTCTAGCTTCTTTTCCTTCACAGGTTGATGTTGGCAAGCAGGAGAGAGCACAGACTTTAGAAGGAGCTGGGGCTTGCTTCCTCTTGCTGTATTCTTGCAATGCTAAGACCCTCATAGGAGCCCAGGTGGGCCTGCTCAAGATAGCGTGGCCGCATGTATAGGTAGGCAGGAATTGGCAGTCCTCATTTTCCTTTGGGTTAGCCAGTATCCTAGCTGCTGCAACATGGGCTTGCTGCATTCTAGATCACCCAGTGTGTTAATCTTGGTCAGTGGAGTTCAAAAGAGATTCACCATGACCAATAATAGCCACCTACTGATACACAGTATGATACACAGGTCTGATCATGGTAAACAACGTGGCTTCTGGATGTTTTATATATATATATATATATATATATATATATATATATATATATATATATATATATATATACAGCCATAGATAGCTGTGATGTTCATAAACCTGGAAGTGGTAGAATATGTTTCTGACCTCTGCCATTTTTTTCTAGGCTTTAGGAATTGTTTTCATAGATTCGGTATTTGTTTCACACCCAACTCTTGACATTGTAGTGAAAATGAAGAGATGCTTGTGTAAAATGCTAGAAGTTGTCCATGCCATTCATATGTATGTAGAGCCTCCCATGTAACTAATCATTTCTAGATGCTTGAAATAAACAGTATACAAAACAGACAAGCATGACTTCTCATGTATCCCACATCCTAACAGAAGGAAATAGGGTATAAAGAAACAATCAATTAATAGGTTACGCGCTTATTCAGCATCTCATAGGAGCAAATGTTCTTTGCAAAGTTCACTTTTAAGATGCCCAGAAACAGAAGCCAGATTAACAGGAGAAAAGCATGCACCTTGTTTTTTAAAAAAAGTGTAGCATAACACAGAAGCCTTCTGAAACAAATACTCAAATAAAGAGGGGAGAGCTGGAATTTTGTGTATAGCTGCACAGGGTGTGATTGGAGATGAAGTGTTTAAGCTCATGAGAATACAGGGGGATCATTTCAAGAACTGATGATCAGATTTCTCACTGTGTCTCATTGTGGGCAGCAGCTCGGGAGTTTTCGGGGCCTGCCTTGGAGACAAAGTGCACCAGAGAACTTTCTGGTTTGGGTGGATGATGCAGTTTGCTCAATCTTTCTGCCTTACGTTTCCCCATGCTCAGCTGCTCTCTTCAAAGCATGTCATAGGAGTTAAGAGTTAATGGGCATGAGATGCATGATCAGGAGTTGGTAATTGAGGGAGCATTGCGAAGAGGTGAGATTACTTGCCTTGAAGATCTCTGAGGGAAGAGCATTGGAGGTAAAGAAAAATCCTCACCTTAAGGTCAAAACAGCGGAGAAGGTAAGCTAGAGAAGTGACCGAATTGTGGGATTCCGTGGCAGTGCATGAGTTTGTTGAGAGAAAATAAGCTGCAAAGAAATTTGCTCAAGTTTTGACCTAAGCAACTAGACAGATAAATCTTCTGTCAGCTGAGAAGGGAGAATTTAAAAGCAAATTGATTAGAAAGAAAAAGGCAGGGCCAAGGTTGGGGCAAGGAAACATTGAGACTCTGATCTTTCTGTATTTCCTCCTCTCTGTGTATCTGCCTTTCAAATAAAAAATAAACAAATGCTAAAAAATGTAGTTACATCTCCAAAAAATTTAATATCACAATGCTGAATATCATCAGCAACTTCAGGACTTTCACTTAAAATTTCTCGTTATTTAACATTAAAACTCAAACTTGTGTTTTCTTCTAATTTGATCAAAATTGATTTCATGTATTTACGCTGCTAGCTTTCTATTTTCATTTGCTCGTATCAATTTTTCCTGCAGTTTTACCATAATTTTTTCTGTTAACATGATTTTACAAAATCAGATTTTGGTTTCATGGAAAAAGTCTGTGGCTTAGTCTGTATTTTTTTTCTATTCCTAGCCTTTACGCTTTTACTTTAGTTATTTGCTTTCTTTCATGACTTTATAGTTAATATTGTTAGATGCACAGTTCATTAATGAATAAAAAGTTTCCAGTTGTTAATTTTTAAATTTGCATATGTCTTATCTCTTTTACTTCCATCTTTTCTCTTTTTTAATAATATATTCATTTTATTTTTGATGATGTTTACAGAGTTGAGAGGGATGCGTGTCTAGGTATATCATTGATTAAGGTGGGAAGTATTGAAAACTGGAGTTAAGTGGATGAGACATCTGCCTCAAATCTCCTTTTTTCTTCTGATATCCAAGTAAAGTGGAGAGAAAAGAGGAGAGGGCCACTCCCAGCTATTATTCCACTCCCAGGAATTAAAGATGGCTACCCGATGCCATCCCAGGCCCCCTATGTGGAGTATGTTATGAGGATACTGCATATGTGATTTTGATAGTTTTGTTATGCTGTTTTCATTGCAGCAAGGTGAAGGAAATTGTTCCAAAGTCTGTTGGCTGACGTAGTCCACCTTAGAGTCTTGATTCGCCCAGGTACTTGTCCTGGAGAGCTATCCAATGTGTTCTGCCCTCCATGGTACTAGACATCCTCTGCAGGCCTCAATAAACTGGTTGCCATGTCCCCTATATGCATCTGAGCCTGCTGTCTACTGCACAGGCCTCAGTAACCATGGAGACCTAGTTCTGTCGCATGCATTCAATGGTCAGACCACATATCCTGTGATTTTCATGTGGTTTGAGTTCTGAGTCTAGTGATCCATTTGGGAGTTCCCAGAAGAAACCTTGCTGGAGGTGACCCCAGAGCCAGTGTGTGGCCTGTCTCAGTCCATCACCCGCATCAACCTACACACAGGCTGGTGGTTGTAGTCACCTGATCAGTTCTGGTCACAATTCCAACTCACACGAAAACCAATGCATGCTTCAGCCCAGCCAAATCTCCCCACCATACACTGTCCTCGTGTGCATCAGCAGGAACTGCAGCTTAATGGGGGTGACACCCAATAATCCCGACCAGGCCTGTCCCCAGACCTGGTTCTTATACATGCTGATTTGTACAGCCAACTTGTATAGCCTGTCCCACATTCCATTATGCTCTTGTACTCATCAATGGGTCTTGGATCCTAGCTATCCAGCCAGTGCAACTCACTATCTGGCCCACTCTCATGCTGGCAGATGTCACCACCTGCCACCACCAGGCCCACCCCCCAACTTCTGTTCTTGTGCTCACCAGTGGGCTCATCAGCAACCTATCAGAGTGTTGCCCACAGTTGATGCTGTGGCAAAGCCCAACCAGCCTGCACTTACTCTGGCTCATTCCTACACCAGTGGACATGGTTGCGTAGCCCAGGCTGACTCTCCCCCTAACCCAGCTCACATGAAGGCCAGCACTATTGTAGCCCTGCCCAGCCTGGTATGCCTCCAGTCTCAGCTCTCACACTTTTACCAGCTGGAGGAGTGGCCCAGCAGAGAAGCTACTGCAGCTCCCTGCTGGGCTCATCCCCCATCCTGGGCCTTCTGTGTACTGGTGGGAGCTGTGGTCCAGACTGCCGTGGCTCATCTGACCAGTGGGTGCTGTAACTGGCTCAGCTCAGCTCATCCCCAGCTCCAGCTCTAAAACTGCATTTAAACACAAAATTCTGTCCAACTACTACCTAAAGTACAACCTATAATTTCAATATGGTGACTTCCTATGTTATTAAGATATTATAATCTATAAACCTATTGTAATATCTTCTTTAATACTTGAGTGTCTTAAAAGTACATATAAGTGGGCCCGGCGGCGTGGCCTAGCGGCTAAAGTCCTTGCCTTGAAAGCCCCGGGATCCCATATGGGCGCCGGTTCTAATCCCGGCAGCTCCACTTCCCATCCAGCTCCCTGCTTGTGGCCTGGGAGAACAGTCGAGGACGGCCCAAAGCTTTGGGACCCTGCACCCGCGTGGGAGACCCAGAAGAGCTTCCAGGTTCCCGGCATCGGATCGGCGCACACCGGCCGTTGCGGCTCACTTGGGGAGTGAATCATCGGACGGAAGATCTTCCTTTCTGTATATCTGACTTTGTAATAAAATAAATAAATCTTAAAAAAAAAGTACATATAAGTTACCAAGTACATAGATGTGTGTTCAAATTGTATTTTCACTGATGGCATTGCACTGTGGTCAGGGGGCTCAGGGTATGTATTTTATCTTTGGAACTTGTGAATTTAAATGTACAATATGCAAACAAACCCTTGTGATAATGACTTAAAATACCATTAATGTGACTCTGAAACATCATCTAGCTCCTGTGTTCTGTTTAGCTCTATTTTTTAATAAAGATTTATTTCTTTGAAAGCCAGAGTTACAGAAAGAGAGTTTTTTCATCCACTTATTCACTCCCCAGATGGCTTAAGGTAGGAGCAAGGAACTTCTTCCAGGTCTCCACGGGCCATCAGCAAGGAGCTGGACAAGGAGAGAAGAACCCAGGATTAGGAACAGGTACCCAAATAGGATGGCAGCACCTTAGGCAGCTGTTTTACATGCTAACCCACAACCACAGTCCCTAGGCTGTGGAGATACAAAGGGTACAAGGTGAGACCCACCTGATAAATGCAGCAGTGTGTAACATGGACTGTGCATCTTGAAATATGCCTGACGAATCCCTTCAGATGGTGACCGACATGACAGATCTTGGGATGATTGCTTTTGTGTGAGAAGTTCCTGCTTGTCCCAGGGCACAATATTTCCTCAGAGGCATTCCAGCTAGACTGACAACTGCTATTTGGTGGCTCTAAAATGAGCTGGTGCAAGTTGCATTTGTACTGTGTGGAGGGAAACTCTGGTCTCCAGTGAACTCTATTCATTTCCTTCCCACTGGTCTTGCAATTTCCATAGATTATTTTTAACCACAAAAAGACATTCAGTAGACACATCCACAACCAGTGTTTTTTTTTTTTTTTTTTTTTTTTTTTTTTGCTGTGTATGAACTTCCCCATGCCCTGTGCCATTAAATTCAGTAGTTTCTTCCTGATTTTACTCAGAATAGACTCCTTCAAAAATTTTTCTTTTATTCTCTCAAATCCCTTTGAAACATTTCCAACTGTGACACAATCTAAAACTATGTCTTCGCCATACTCCTCCTGACCATTTGAAAACCACCAAAGAAGTGATGCAGCTTGCTGAGCAGTCTTACTTGTTTTCTGCGACCACAGTCCTTGGATGGCCCTCAGCATTACCTAGAAATCCTTCTTCATTTTTTCATCCTGGAAAATAAGTGTAATACAAAATGTACCCTTTTAACTTTAGTGCCATTAAGTAAATAGCATTGTGAGGATGGTATTGTTGCTCAGTGAGTTAAGCCTTTGACTGTGATGCCTGCAACCCAGAAGAGCCCTGCTTCTAGTTCCAGCTGATTCACTTCCATCCAGCTTCCTCCCCAGGTTCCTGGGTAAGCAGCAATAGATCCTGACCTAGGACAGCAGCAGAGAGTAGCTGCACCTGGGACCCTGTCACCCATGTGGAAACCCAGAACGAATGCCAGGCTCAAGGCTTCCCCCAGGCCCAACATACCTGTTGGAGAATTGACCATCAAGTGGAATATTCCTCTTTCTTTCTCTCTTCTGTCCCTGGATCTGTTTCCCTCAAATAATGAATGAATGGATAAATAAATATTAAAAAAACAAGCTTACTACATTGTTGTGTAGTCATAGCCATCAACTGACACAATGTTTTTTATTCCATACTGAAATTCTGTGCTCATCAAATAAAAACTCATCATTCTCCATCAAATCAACTACTGGACACCACTGTTTCACTCTCCATCTCAATGAACTTGACAACTCTAAGTAGCTGATATACATGGGTTTTTATTATTTGGTTTTTTTTATGTGACACAGTATCTTTAAGTTCCATCCAGTTTGTAATATGCTTCACAATTTCTTTCTTTCCTTCCTTCCTTCCTTCTTCCCTTCCTTCCTTCTTGTAAAACAATAATATTCAGGCCCGGTAGCATGGCTTGGCAGCTAAAGTCCTTGCCTTGATTCTGCTGGGATCTTACATGGGCACCAGTTCTTATCCCGGCAGCTCCACTTCCCATCCAGATCTCTGCTTGTGGCCTAGGAAAGTAGTTGAGGATGGCCCAATGCTTTGGAACCCTGAACCCGCTTGGGAGACCTGGAAGAAGTTCCTGGCTCCTGGTTCCTGGCTCCGGATCGGCACAGCACCGGCCATTGTGCTCACTTTGGAAGTGAATCATCGGACGGAAGATCTTCCTCTCTATCTCTCCTCCTCTATATATATATCTGACTTTGTAATAAAAATAAATAAATCTTTCAAAAGCAAAACAAAACAATAATATTCTATCATAATTTTAAAAGACATTTATTTTACTTGAAACATAAATTTTTCAGACACAGCAATGTGTGTGTGTGTGTGTGTGTGTGTGAGAGAGAGAGAGAGAGAGAGAGAGAGAGAGAGAAATCTGCTGGTTCACTCCCCAAATGACTGCAACAGCCAGAGCTGAGCTGGCATGAAGCCAGAAATTTGGAGTTTATTTCTGGGCCCCCATGTGCATCTATCCTCTGCTGCTTTCCTAGGTCCTAAGTAGGGAGCTGGATCAGAAGCGAAGCAGTAGGGATGCGAACCAATGCCCACATGGGATTTTGGTGCAATAGGTGGAGGATTAGCCTATTATGCCACCCCATGGCATTCTGTACCTCAGCATGTTTCATCTTGTCATACATATTTGGGTTGCTGCTCATGTTGGTTAGCATTAGTAACATAGTTATAAGGGTTCAAATATTTTTGAGGTCATTGTTTTGATCTAGCTCCAATGTGGAGCTGAAGAACCATATCAGGTATAATTCACATACAAATTTTAAAGATCTTAACTACTGTTTTCTGTAGCAGTTGCATCATTTTCATTTTCACCAATAATATGCATTTGTTTCATTTTCTGTGCATCCTCATCAATAATTTGAATAGTGATGTTTCAATAATGGCCATCCTGAGATGGATGTTTAGAGCAGTGGGCTAAGCTAACTTGGACACCTGTATCCCGTATCAGAGCATCTTTTCTTTCAGTCCAGTTTCCTGTCACTTCATCCTAGCAGGTAGTAGGTAATGGCTGCTTAAAGGCCAGCTGTGCTGGATACCCAGATAGAATCCAAAGCTCCAAACCCATCTCTTGTGGTTGGGCAGCATTTGGGAAGCAAACTCAGAAGTGAAATCAATCTCCTCACTCCCTCCCTTTCTCTCTCTCTCTGTCAAAGTAAATAAACGTTTACAAATGGCACATTCAATGTATCCCTTGATTGTGATTTGCATTTCCCTCATGGTTGATGATGTTGAGAATCTCCCTGTGTGTTTATTGTTTTCTTTGTATGTTCTTTGAAGAAATAATGTGCTTTCAAATCCTCAGCCTGTCTTTGAGTTCTTCCATCTGCTGCTTCACTCCTCAAATGGCCATAATATCCAGGGCTAGGAGCCAGGAGTTTCTTCTGGGCCTTCCAAGTGGTTGCGAAAGTCCAAGAACTTCGGTCATCTTTCACTGCCCTCCCAAGCGAGTTAGCAGGGAGCTGGAACAGAAGTGAAGCAGCTGGGACATGAAACAGAACCAGCACCCCTGGGAAGTGCTGGCAGCTTATGGCCTTAACCACCACACCACAATTCTGGCCCAAAACCTGATTTTCTAAAAAAAAAAATAAGAAAAAGTAATAATGACTCTTATTTTTAACTTTAACTGTTTAGCTTTTGGTGTTATTACTGAGAAATCATTGACAAATCCAATGTCTTCATTTTCTGTGACTGATTTATATTTTGGCTATTATATTTAAACCACTTCCTGTTATTCTTTTATACAGTAGACTATAAAGGTCTAGTCCATCTGTTTACTTGTTGAGATACAAGCTCTGCCTCACCATTTGTTTGAAGCACTTTCTCCACTTTGTATTCGAAAAAATCGTTTGACTATGTATATTAAGGCTAAATTTTGGCCTCTGTTCTTATTCATTGGTCCATATGACTTATTATCCCCTTAATGATATAGTTTTGATAATTACTGCTTTCTAGTAAATTTTAAAATCAGGAAATGAGACTTGACAACCTATCCTTAAATCTATCTATCTATCTATCTGTTCTTCTTAAATATGTATTGGCTATTTGGAGTCTGTTTTTTCACACAATTGTGAATTTTTCTATTTGTGTAAAAATATTCAAAATTTTGTGCAGGCTAAGCCGCAGATCACATTGGTCATCACTGATAATCCTCATTATTATTTTTTTCAGAAAGAAAAAGTCTTTAACCTGTTTGATTTAGTTTACTTTTCCTTAGTACTTAAGGACTGCATTTTTTAATACTATTAAAAATAAAGTTCTTTGGTTTTCTTTATGCATTGCTCACTGTTACTGTAGAAAAATGCAACTAAAATTTGCCTATGGCTGTAACTTGCAGCTTGAATTATGAGGCCCAAAGCTCTGTATGTGTTTTGGGGTGTGTGTGTGTGTGTGTGTGTGTGTGTGTGGTGTAGGAATGTGTATATGTGTCTGTGATCTCTAGGGTAAGCTCACGCCTTTTCGGAAAGATACAGTTTTAGTTCTTATTTGCCGATTCGGGTGCATTTTTTATCGCTATGCATTATTCTTCTGACTAGGTCATCCAGTACTGTGTGAATTAAACTAATGAGAGAAAGCCTCGTTGACTTGTTTCTGATCTGAAAAGAAAAGCTTTCACTCTTTCACCATTGAGTAGAATTTTCTACAGAAGATCTTTCTTATATTAATTTCCTCATGTTCCTAGTTTCTTGAATACATTTGTTATGAAAATATGTTTAATTTTTCAAATGCTCTTTGTGCACCAATTGAAATGATTATGATTTTATTTCCATTATTATAATAATAATAATTTATATTTAATTGTTTGATTTTTATGTGTTGAACCATTTTCAATTTCAGGATAAAAATCCTGTTTGGTCACACTGTGCAGTCATCTCAATATGCTATTCAAGTTGGTTTGCTATTTTTTTAGGATGTTCTCATCAATATTCATAAGCAACATTGTTATAAAATTTTCTAGATTTTTCTTTCCATATACTAAACCTTTCCCTTGATATTTTCCTTTTTATTTTCCTTTTTATTTATTTATTTTTTTTTTAATTCATTAATTACATTGTATTATGTGACACAGTTTCATAGATACTTGGATTCTTCCCACCCCTCCCCAAACCCTCCCACCATGGTGGATTCCTCCACCTTGTTGCATAACCACAGTTCAAGTTCAGTTGAGATTCCCCCATTGCAAGCATATACCAAACATAGAGTCCAGCATCTTATTGTCCAGTCAAGTTCAACGGCTTCTTAGGTATTTCCTTTTTATTTCTTGAGACAACATATTTTAATTTATTTTGTGGTCAAAAGATTTGTGACTCTACTGAAAAATATTTCAACAAATATAAATAATAATAATAACAACAATAATGATACAGTCCAAAAAGGAAAACAGGCAATAATTCAATGTAAGATATTCAAGTTGAATCTTTGCTATACAAAACACTCATTCCACTTTATCCAGTGAAAGACCATTTTTATATATTATTTCAGAAAAAGTTACCAGTTTGCATAAATAAATATATAGGATGTTTTCACCTTATCCTTGGAATGTATTTCTAAGACTTAGAATAATTTTCTATTGATTTTCCAATAACAGTTTTTTAAACCACAGAAAGTGACAACTTAAAAAATACTTATAATTTGTCAGGTTCACCAATTTAAAAAATGATGTTATTTTTAATTCTTGCTAATATGGAAAAAATGTGCATTACTTCATTTACGCAGAAATACCAAGGACAAAGTAAAGCCAGCAATATAGAAAGACACAACTGAAAGAATTACACCCGTTGATACCTGTCTAAAAGTTTATTGTTTGCTGTAAAAGCACAGTTACAGAGAAAGAGGGAGAGACAGAGCTCTTCCATCTGCTGGTTCACTTCCCAGATGGCTACAAGAGTTAGAGCTGGGTCACACCGTTCCCCAAAGCCTGGAGCTCCATCCGAGGCTCTCACATGTGAGATCAGAGATCCAAGGATTTAGGCAGTATCCCATTGCTTTCCCAGGCACATCAACAGGAGGGTGGGTTGGAAGTGGAGTGGTCAGCATTGTAATCTGAATTCATGTGGGATGCTGGCACTATGAGGAGTGGAATAACCTGATGTGCTACAAAACTAGTTGCAGATTTTTTATTCTTGTATTTCTGGTATGTGATCCAATGTGATACAGGATAGGAAATAAGTTAATGAAACAGAAAATGACGTGTTCTTGGGAGTCTCATTACACTAGTATTTGTGCTTGAGCAAACAATTCATGAAGCCACCGCATGCTTCTCGTGTGGACAACTGAGTATTTGTGTGACTCTCATCCTCATTTGGCACAGCTGTGTTCTGGACCCCATATGTAACTTTATCTTTCATGCTCTTAAATTTTACCTGCTTAGTTGCTGCTCTTCATTTTATCCACGATTCTTCCACATTCTGACTGTTATTTCATGTGGCTCTTCAGAGTTCCTAATGTCTGTGAATTTGACAAACAGGCTATTTCGCATTTTTCTCTTATGTATGACTTTATTTTTCAGATTCACAACAATCTTAAAGTGAAAAGGGAACCGTTAGAGGGTCACAGCACCAACTCCCACTCTGCTATGGAACAGCACTGCTTCTTATTCCTGTGGCAGCCTGTAAGAACACCTGTTATCTGATCTGCTTCTATCCTGTCACCTCCCACTATCTCAACCTGTAGTCAGCCCTGTTCGAAGTTCAGAACAACTTTTTCTTTCACTTGTATGCATGAGAGAGAACATAAGGCATTTGTCCCTCTGTGTCTGAAACACTTCATTTAACACAACAATCTCTGGCTACATCCACTTTGCTACAAATGTCAGGAATCCACTCTTTAGAGAAGTAAGACTTGATTTCCTCATTTCACAAACGAAGCTGGCTGAGTTGCTTACTTTCGGGTAATTTTTTGTGGACAATAGCTCTCCTATGGCTCCTCCATGGCCTCAACCTTTGCTGGGACTGCAACAATAGGAGCTACACTGGTGCCACAGGTTCCAGGAGCAGTAGCCACAAAATGCAGAGGGATCATCCAGGAAGACAGGTGGGAAGTTGTAAGCAGTGCCACAGAGTGTGGGTCTACTGGTAATAGAATGGAACAATGATGGGACAGGCAAAAAACCACTCTGCAACAGGTGGAAGTATTGGTTTCCTTTATGATGCTTGGAACATCTGCTTGATAACCAGCCCAAGGAAATGGGGAGGGTGTTCAGCATTCCAGCATTGAAGGCTCCCACTTTGTCTCCAGTCCTTACCAGCTGTACATCTCTCATGACTTAAGTAGGACCACTGGAGATTTTAATGTTGATGCCAAAAGCCTGGATAAAACAAGTTGTTTTGAGCCCCAGGCCAGTGTTCTCAGCTGGCACAGTGACTTCACAGAGGGCAATAATAAAAGCATAAACAGCCTATATCAAACGATTGGCCAGCTGCAGATGCCACTTCCCAGTGAGGTTCTCCTTGGAGAACACAAAATCTACAAACCCAGGGTATGAGGCAGGATGCTTTCCAGAGCCAGACTGCGTTCCAAATGTCCTCGGAATCCAGCATTTTATGGTCAGAAAATACTGTGCACAGGTGAGCACAATTTTTGATGTTTCTATTGATTTCTGCCATTGTAAGTAGTACTTCAGTGGAAGTCTTAATGCATATAAGTCTGTCACGTGCTGACTTCTTATCTTACAGATATATACTCAGAAGTAGGATACCTGGGTCATATGTTAGATCTATTTTTATCCTTTCCAGAAATTTCTAAACTATCCTCCATAACAGCTGCCCTAATTCACATCCTCACCAACAGTGAGAAAGCCCCCCTTTTCCACATCTTCACCAGAATTTGGTTTTCTTCTTCTTCTTCTTCTTCTTCTTCTTCTTCTTCTTCTTCTTCTTCTTCTCCTCCTCCTCCTCCTCCTCCTCCTCCTCCTCCTCCTCCTCCTCCTCTTCCTCCTCCTCCTCCTCCTCCTCCTCCTTCTTCTGCTTTTTGATAATAGCCTTACTGGAATTGGGTGAAACCTCATTGTAGTTTTGATTTGAAATTTTCTAATGGATAGTTAATTTGTTTAACTTTCTGTAAGGTCATTACTATCTTTTGATCAGATCTTTTACCTGTTCATTGGAATTCATTATATTGTTTACAGTATTTTACTTCATTATATATTGTAGGTATTAGTCTTGCGTAGGATGCATCATTTTCTAAACAGTTTCTCCAATTCTTTTTGGTTGTGCTTTCATTCTTTTCATTGTTTCTTTTTTTAAAAGATATTCCATCTGTGGATTCACTCCCCAGGTAGCTGCAATGGCCACAGCTGCACTGATCCAAAGCCAGGAGCCCAGAGCCTCTTCTTGGTCTCCCACACAGATACAGGGTTCCAAAGGATTGGGCCATCCTTGACTGCTTTCTCAGGCCACAAGCAGGGAGCTGACTAGGAACTGGGGCCATTGGGATTAGAAACTTCACCCATATGGGATCCCACTGTGTGTAAGGCAAGGCTTTTAGCCACTAGGCTACTGCACCAGGTCCTCATTATTGTTTTTGTTGTGTAGAAGTTTCATAGTGTATATAAGCTCATTTTTCTGTTTTTATTTTCTTTCTTGTTTTCCTTTTGATGCTTTTGGGATCTCATGCAAATACCCTTGCTTATCTTGAAGTGTTTTTTTTTTCAAACTCTTTCATATTTCCAAGTCTTTCCTTTAGATATTTCATCAATTTGACTTGATTTATGTATAGCATAACGGGTAAGGTGTCTTATTTTAATCTTCTGTATATAGATATCCAGTTTTCTCAGCACTCTTTGCTAAAGAAGCTGTATTTTCTGCAGTATCTGATTTGGCATCTTTGTCAAAGATCCTTTGGCGATGTATCGTATCTGTATTCCTCTTCATTGTTCTGTCTGCTGTCACCACCATACTGCTCTGATTGCAATAGCTCTGGTTTATATATTAACCTCAGATGCAATCCTGCTGGGCTTGTTGTTTGTTGAACACTGCTTTTGCTATTCAGGGTATTTCGTGCTTCCATATAAGTTTCCATTCCAGTTCTGTACATGATGGATTGAATGCATTGAATCCATAAATAAATTTAGAAATATGAACATGTCAGCAATATTAACTCCTCCAAAACATGGACTTGGGATGTCTTTCCATTTTTTTGTGTGTCTTCAATTTCTTTCATCAGCATGTTGCAATTTTTGTCGCAGATGTCTCAAATTGGTCGTTTGACAAGTTCCCAGGAAATGCATTTTTGTAGCTGGTATGAATGGAATTGCTTCTACAATTTCTCTCAGTGAATTTGTTATTGGTGTGTAAGATGCTATGATTTTGTGTGCTGGTTTTGTTTTCTACTTTACTGGGCTGATAAACTCAGTCTTACAGTCTCTTAGGAGCATCTTTCCTATTCCTTATATTTTGAATAAAGTTACTTCCCTGTTTCCTATTTGCGTATTTATTTCTTTTTTCTGACTCATAGCTGTGTTAAAAAACTTGCCGTACTCTATGGAATTACAACAGTGACTGCAAACAACACTTGATTCCAGATCTCAGAAGCAATGTTTTCAGTTTACTACATTCAATATGACTCTAGCTATGGGTTTTGCATAAGCAATTTTTATTGTGTTGAAGCATGTTCCTTCCTTCCTGACTGGTTAGTAATTTTTCTATCACAAATGAATGTTGAATCACATTGAGTGCATCTTCCGCACATACTGATCCTGAGTTTTAGTTTCTAATTCATTTATTTCTGCCTTGATCCTTCTTATTTCCTTCCCATGCTGATTTGAGCTTTGGGTTTTCTCGTTATTCACACTCCTTGAGATGTTTCACTAGACTACTTGTTTGATAGCTTTCTATGTTGTGTGTGTATGTGTGTATACATATATGCACAGATACATATTGCTATGTAATTGCCTGTTAGTATTATTTTGGGTTGGTTCCATAAATTGCATTTTCACTTTAAGCAATTTTAAGAAACTTTTCAATTTCCTTTTGAATTATTTTGATGACCTCTTACTCATTCAGAAGCATATTGTTCAGTTTTTTATTTGCATAATTTCTGGGGTTTCTATTGTTACTAATGTCTGCTTTTTCATTACGGTTATAAAATGCATAATATGATTTTGATTCCTTTGAATTTGTTGAGACTTTTGTATAGCCTAATATGTGATCCGTCTAGGGAATGTTCCATGTGCGAATGAAAAGAATATGTATCCTCAGTTGTTAAATTTAGTGTTCTTCAAATGGTTTTTACACTCATTTGGTCTGTAGTTTAGTTTTACTTGGAGGTTTCCTTGTTGACTTTTCTTGTCTGAATGATCTATCTATTGATGAAAGTGGAATATTGAGGTCTCCCACCACCATTGTACTTACCACTGTTATACCTAATGGTTGAACTGGTCTCTTCATCATTACATGCTCATTCTCTTCATCTCTCTAATGTTTTGTCTTAAATTCTGCTCTATCTTACGTAAGTATAGCCACTCCTGCTTGCTTTGGTTTTTATGTACCTGGATTTTATTTGTCTTCTTACTTTCAGTCTGTGTGTGTTTACTGATGAAGTGAGTCTGTTCAACTAAACCTGTCATTGGGTCTTATTTTTTAACCCATTTGTATTCAGGATCATTATATTTTTAAATGCTAATTACTACGATACTTTGTTTGTTTTGAATGCTCTTGGTTTTATCAAATGAATATAATGTATTCAAATGTGTTCAAAGTGGTTGCTTTTTTCTTTTGCTTTGGAATGTGGAACTCCCTATAGAGACTTTCGTAATTTGTTCTGATGGTAATGAACTTCTTAAGCTTTTGCTTATCTTGGAATGTCTTCATTCCTTCTTCATTTATAAAAGATCTTTCCTGGTAAAATTACCAATAGATATTTGCTATTGTCTTTCAGCGGCTGGAATATGTGCATTCCATTATCTCTTGACCTGCATGATTTCTGTAGAAAGTTCTACTCTTATTCCAATGGGAGGGAGATTCTTTAGTCATGCTCTGGCACTTTCCACTTACGACTTCAGCATTATCTTTCTTGTGTGCAGAAGATTCTGCAATCAAGGGAACCTTAGCCCTTAATCAATTATAGCTGCAGCCATGGGAATGGTGGCCCAGAGCCCTGGAAGTATCCATTTGGTACCTATATTGGCAAGGGTATGTTTGGGCTCAGAGGAGCAGCAACACAGTTTTAGTAGTAGTGTTGGAGTCTTTGCAGACCCTGAGCCAGGTACACAATGCCTGTTTACCCAGCCTCCTTTTCTTCACTTTTTTTTTTTTTATTGTATTGTTGTTGACAATCTTTACATAGTTAATTACAGTTAAAGGAAAAAGAAGAAAAGAAAAGAAAAAAAAAGAAAGAAAGAGAAAAAAAAAGGTTCAGGGGGATAGGAAAGTGGGTAATGCTATTATGTCCATATTGTTTCCATCATGTATCTGAGGTAAAGAGGGATATTGAGGGAGAAGCCCTACCCGGTTTCCCACCCACCCCAAGTCCCGGATGTGGGGCATGCTCTGAGATATGTGCTCGAGTGATTACTTTCTCCATATTATCCTGCCTGAGTTTAGGAGAGGAATGTGATGGCACTGCCTGATCCAGTGCTCACGTTGTGCTGAAATCCAGTGCTTACTACGCCCTATTGTCTTGAGTCTTGCTCCGTGTTGCCTATGCACAGTAGGGAGTGGTGAAGATGGACCCTTGTACAAATTCTCATTCTAATGGTAGTAGTATGAACTGTGGGGCCACACTTGATTCTTTTGATTTTACCCCAAAGGTGGTACTGTCTTTTGAGTCTAAGGTTTGGACCTTATTCCCTTTCCTTTTCCCAAACAAGAGGTGTTTCTCTCTATGCTGCACCCCCTGGGGCTACAGAAGAGGAGACAGAAGCCCTCCTTCCTACCTTCTTCAATGCACCTGTGCTTATTATACTAAAATCAGGATTTTGTAAAGTCACTTGGTGCTTGAGTAGTTTTCCAAACTGGACTCTGTGGGGAGGTTGCTGGAGTGTCTTACTCAAATATCATCTTGCTCCGACTTGGCCATTCTCTACTAAAATGTCATTTTTGTTTGGTTTTGTTTTTTGTCTTTGGTATCAGGGTAATGTAGCCACTCCCGTTTGCTTTGGTTTTTGTTTACCTGGATTTTCTTTGTCTTCGTATTTTCAATTTGTGTGTTTTTTTAATGGGGAAGTAAGTTTCTTCAAGTAATGTCGGTTTCACAGGATGAGTTAGGAAGTGTTTCCTGCTTTTCACTACTTTTGAAGACCTTGAGTGATACTGATATTAATTTTATTGTTGTAATGAAATTGGTAATTTTCAATTAAAGCATCAGATTCTTAGTTACAATATTCATTATTGAACTGATATCCTTGTAGCCATTTCTTTTTCTGGATTTTGCATTTATTCATGATCCAATCAGTTCAGTCTGTGTGTTTCTTGGATTTTTTTTTTCATGTAATTTGGATAATCCAAATTTATGGTGTATACTTGTTCCTAGTACTATCTTCTCCTTTTTATTTTTATTAAACCTAGTCATTTGTAAAGTGTGTTGATCTTTGTACTGACCAATTTTCATTGGTTTGTCTTTGTTTTTTTTCTATTTTCCATTTTATGTTGTATTGCTTTTATCATTATTCCCTACCGTATAGTCTGCTGGCTTTGTGTTTAGTTTGTTGAGCTTTTTAAATTCCTTAAGGTAGAAAGTGAGTTGTTGATTTAAGAAGCTTTTTTCTTTTAAGGTAAGCAATTCCAGCTAAAAATAATCTTCTTTTATTTGCACTGCTTTTGCTGCATTCTTTAAGTTTCACGATGCAGTGTTTTCATTTCCATTTTCTCAAGATATTTTCTGATTTCCTTTGCAATTTCTTCTTTTGCTTTTTGACTCTGTAAGAGTATGTTGCTAATTCCCCATGTATTTGTAAACGTGTGCTTTCCCTCTGCTGTTGGTTTTCTTATTTAATTCCATTGTGACCAGAAAAAAAATCTTTGTATAATTGCAATGTTTAAATGCTTTAAGATTTGTTACATGGGTCTAACATATGGTCTTTCCTAGAGAATATAATTTATGCACTTAAAAATGTACAGTCTACAAACATAGGATTATAGGTAAGTTTCTCTTATGCAGATTTTATTTTCTTTGAATATATTTGCAGAAGTGGAAGAGCTGGGTTACATGGTTGATCAATTTTCAATTATAGTAGCATTATCCAAACTGACTTCCACAAACTGACTTCCACGGTGGCTATACTAGCCTTCACTGCTGGCAGCACTGAAGTAGTGTATATCTACAGTTGTCTGTACCTAAAAGGTAAGTACACACTTAAACAGCAGAGTGATGTACTTGTAACAGTAGTTGAAGGACTATCCACTATTGTAATAATATAGGGGAAACAGTTGGGGGAGCAGGGAGGGAATATCCCTGAGCTTAAGGAACAGGATCATTTTATATGTGTGTGTGTGTGTGTGTGTGTGTGTGTGTGTGTGTGTAATGTATTATATATATAATGTGCATTCTGCTCTTGATGCTCAGAGTGCATTTTGCAGATGTCTACTAGTTCTAATCGATCTAAGATCTATCTATAGGCATTGTTCGTGTCTTCTATCTCTTATTGATCTAACTGTCTGGCTATGTTATATACTATTCAAAGTGGGATGTTAGAATCTCCTGCTATTATTTTAGAATTATTTTTGTCCTTTCAATTCTTCAATGTTCGTTTTAGACACTGGAGCTCTGATATCTGATACATATATGCTAGTAATAATTTTATTGTCTTGGAGAGTGGACACTTATTATTTACAAATTAACTGAATAACTGAGTTACTGTAGAATACATCCCAAGACCTCCATCGGGCTCCTGAAATCTTATATAGTACCAAACTTTGTATATACACATATAACAAACTTTATCTGATATACATATATCTATGAAACATTTTAATTAAAATTAGAAACAGCAAAAACATTAATGGCAGTAATAATAATAATGGAACAATGGCAATAAGAAAAATAGATCCTTTATCATAAAGCTATGATGAAGAATAGGAAAATGTAGTCTCTTGCTCCTTCTCAAAATATCTTATTGTATTGTAATAGTTTGTGTTGATATGATGACATATGTCTCTACAATTTAAAGTGAGATAAATTATATAATTGTCAGGTTACAAGCACTGACATACAGCAATAATCAATCTGATCAATGAGATAATTGTTCATTTACAAGCAGGTAGGTAGAATATTACAGAAGAATAGGTTGGCGAGTGGGATGAGTTAGATCCCAGGTAGAATGTAATACATTTTAAGCATGTTATTCATAACAGTGCACAATTTAAAGTGTGATTTTTAAAAATAAATTCTGGTATTTTTTCATGTAATGCTCTCAAACTATAGTTGAATTGAAATCACAATTGAAATCACAAACAAAAATGAAACCATGGATACAGTGAGATGATCATAAAATATGTTTGCCTGATACAAGTATCATTACTTCTGCTCTTCTTTAATTATTATCTCCTTGGATTATTTTTTCTGATTCTTTGCCATTCAACAAATGCTAACAGATGCTTGGATCTCAACTGAGTCTGGTAGACGTATATGGTTGAATTCTGCTTTTAATTTTTTCTCCTTCCATATGTTGTCTTTTGATTAAAGAGCTTGCTTCATTTAATTTCTGTTAAAGATTAATCTTATACTTTTGTTATTTGTGTTGCACACGGTTCATAACATTTTCCTGCTTTTTTCCCACCTTTGTAGTCTTCCTTTATATATTTCTAGATTTTTTAATACAGTCCTGTTATTACAAGGGACATTAAATGCAAAATCTTTTTTTAATGTGATTTATTTTACTTGGAAGTCATAGTTATACACACACACACACTGAGAGAGAGAAAGAGAAACAGAGAGGTCATTCATCCACTGGTTTACTCCCCAGCTACCACAACTGCCAGTGCTGTGCCAGTCCCAAACCAGGAGACAGATGTCTCTTCTGGGTCTTCTATGTGGTTTCAGGGGCCCAAGGCTATGATATGCTTGGTTGGGGCAATTAGTAGGAATCTGGATTAAAGTGGAACAGTTGGGACTTGAACAGGTACCCATATGGAATGCCATTGCCACAGATGGAGGATTAGCCTGGTATGCCACAGCACTGACCCTTAAATACAACATGTCAAAGCTGTAGTCTATTTCAAACTGACACTAATTGTACTCCTGTTTCATAAAACTAAGGCCTCTACAGCTTCACTCCACACACTAGTGCTTTTATCTTGTAAATTAACTCTATATATTGTATATTCAATATGTAGAATTGAATACATTTGTACAATACATATGTAGAATAGACACATTTAATATTCATTACATTATTAGATTTTTGTTTTATTCTGCATATAAAAGAAAAAATATACTGAATTGCTCAGTTTACATGTATCTGTCTAATTACTCTTATGGAAGAGGCTCAAATCACTTGCCTGGGATTGCTGCTCATTGCCATTTGCTTTGAACTCTCAGGATTCCTTTGAACATTTCTCCCAGAGAAGACATGGTGGCAATGAACTCCTTCAGCTGTTGTTTTTTCTGAAAGTATCTTAATTCCTCTAACAGTTTTGAAGAACTGCACTTTTGAATACAGAATTTTTGCTTGGCAGTTTCTTTTTCTAATGCTTTAAATGTATCATTTTTCTGTTTCCTGAATTTCAAGGTTTCTGCTGAGCAATCTGCTGATAATTTTATTGAGGATTTCTGGTAAATGACTGTTTCCTGATTTCTTGCTGAGTTTATGATTCTTTGACTTTTCAAAGTTTATTATAGCGTGTCTATTTGAATTCATGACATTTAGAGTTCATGGATCCTTTTGTAAATTTTGTTTTTCATGATATAGTTCCATGGGCTCAGGGATTTCTTCTTTCACCTTCCCTGTTCCCTCTCTCCACTCCCTCCAATTGATTTTCTCTGTATTATTGCAATAGTATAATCTTTCTACAACAGTCATAAGTCCATCATTATTCTACTCAAGTGTATCCCAATGTTGCAGATATAGACAAATGTAGAAAGTCCAGCATCCTATTGTCATGATACATTTAACAGTTTTTATTTGGACTCAGGAGTAGAGATGCATACTGCAGTGTGTCTTCATTTCTTGGTATGCTAGTGTTCATTATACAGTGGGGAATTACTTTCTACCCAAAACACACCATAAGTGTGATACCAGCACATAGTAGAAATGAAACACCTGGTCATGGAAAACTAAATGGCACGGAACTGAAGGCAATTCTGTTATTAAAGAAATGTTCCTATAAAGGATATCTGAGATGAGCAACCATTGGAAGCAGAGGTCAAGATGAGGGCTAGATTGCTAAAGCTAGGAGATGGTATAGCATGCTTGTGTTCTGAAGGAATGATCCAATAGACAGGAGAGGTGACAGTGCAGAAGAGATTGGAGATGATCATAAGGTAGAGAGATTTTACTTGTGGGGGAAAAGGTTTGATGGGTTACACTATGCAAGGGGAGCTGGCTTCAGGTAGGGATATGATAGCCCCCTCCCACCTATTCATGTTTACAAGACAAAACAAAACTTACAGACCAAGTGAAACAAGAATGAAATTGGGAAGTATGTCATTCCCATGGAGATGAAATACAGCACAAAATAGCTTTGAATGATAATGTAGCCTATCACAACTGCCAAATCTTAAAGTTAGGCATACTGAACATTAATCCGTAATTAAATAGAGTTGCTAAGTTAGTAGCAAGCACAAGCATATCTTGGAATTATAAATACATTGGGTAGATGTTTTCTGTATCTGATAAAACACAGTTATTTTCTGCATCTAATACACTAATTCTGTCCATTCACCCACACTTAAAACCTTTTGTGGTAGGAGGAAGTTCTTATAAACAACTGAAACAAAATAAAGGAATTTGACATTATTCCAAAATGTACCAGGGCAAAATGTTGCTATGAACATGAAATGGATCTTTAGTCTGTGAATTCGAATGGATGACAGACAACAGTAGAGAGAAATCCCCTTGGAATATAGTTAATCCTCAGCTTTGTTAAGGAGTCAGATGGACAGAGACAGAGATATTCTGACTCCTGAATTAAGTGTTTATCTGATTAGTCAGAGTCTGGAAAGGAGTAAGACAAAAGGATCATAAACTAAAAGATGAAGGGAAGAAATTTGTGGATGGATCTCCAAGGCTAGACATGAGAATTGGCAAACTGAGCATGGAGATGAAGATCATGAATAGACTTACAATTCAGGCTTGACTACAACAAGAGCTATCTAGCTACTAGCTCCAACAGCACAAAAATGGGAGTATTACCCAGCTATCTATCAGCCATGTGGCAGAGATTCAGGCCATTGAGTGATTTCCATGTAGGAGGAGAACTTGCCTTTCTCAGGGTACATATATGCCAACACATGTGTCACCATCACCATTAGCCAAGGATTACAGAAGACCTCCCCAGGGACATAATATCACACACAGATTCTTCACATCAACAGGAACACTTGGGAGAGCCAAGGAGATTTGACAAAAGCTCAAGAGCATGAGATTTCCTCTCTTAATCCATCATCTCTCCCCAAACCAGTCATTCTCAAGCATCAGAGGAATAGTAAGCTCAGTGCAGGCCTTGATATGGTAGTATCTATATGGTACCATGCCATGGTAAGTATTAAGTCAATTGTCGATTTTTGAGTATAGTTTTGCATTTCCAATAGCTTCAATACTCATGCATTATAGGCAAGCACCGATGACTGGGAAGAGAAATGGATCCTCACTCTTGCACCCAGTGACCCAGGGGCATAATCTCTACCTCCAATTCATGATAGGTGGCATATTCTATCAAGAAATGTAGCAAATGTTATGCTGAGTACAATTATTACTTGTTTGATTGGGGGCATGTTGTTAGTTAAGCCAGAGGAAGGTAGTTCAGAACTCTGATCACTCTAGTAGCTGTCCAAGAGTGAGGGAAATCTAGAATTTACATAACAGGAAAGAGATGATGACATCAGTGGTGGAGTTGGAAGCAGTAAGCAATATGTGGATCAGTTTTCTGTTACTGTAAGTGGCTGTATGTGGATCCGTCTGGTTTCTATCATTGTGTAACAAAATACCTGGGGTTGAGTAACTCATAAAGGTTTCTACTGACTTTAGAGTTCTGCAACAATGGTGGGAACCACGAGGCAGATGGTAGCAAAATGAAAAAACAGGGTGTGAGTGTGTTGCAGACAGGGAGAAGGCTGTCTTGCTCTTTTAAGTAACAGCTCACTCCCGTGGGGACTCACCCTGTTCTATGCCTCTCTTCTATGAGCAGAATCTTCAGTGGTCTAATAGCCTTGTCTGAGACATCACTTATTAAAAGTTCCATTATCTCTTACTATTGTCACATTGGGGTACACATTTACAACTTGAGATTCTTGTATGAACATTCTCAAATCACAGCAATATGATCCGCCCTGCATGTTCAAGTGCTCTGGGCGTATACTCCTCACCTTTTGGGAGAAGAGCAAAATCGTAATTTTCTCACAGCCCTTATATGCAATAGACATCATATACTGTAGGCAAGAAAGGAAATATCATGGGAAGTCACAATGCCTTGCTCTAGCACTGCCCTGCAGCCAAACCCTCCTCCGGATCCATGCCACACATTTTTCCTCTTGAATTTATAGCTCTTTCCAATGCTTCCAAACTTGGATGGGACACACAGGGCATACTAGGGGATTACATTCAAAGGACTCAATTGTGCAGTCTCTTCAACTTCAACTAAGAGAAAAAAGTGAATTGAAACAGAGAAAATAATTTCCCCTATGCCTGTCACATGAACTATTCCAGTACGTAGATTTTGGATGTGCATCATCAAAGATGATCCACCTGCTGAGCCAAGCATATACCAAGAAATCTGTTTTGTTTGCCTCTTCGACTCACTGTGCAGTAGCAGCTCTTACGGTCAAGCGCATGCTGTTTTGTTTGTTTGTTTGTTTGTTTTGAAGTCTTTGACTACTACTCCACTTTTCCCTTGTGCTTAAACTCTCATCGTGTGTCAGGTCTATCTAGAAAAACTGTGGCATCCAAATGAAGCGCCAGTATGTCTTGTTTTCTTAAGAAACCTTGCCTCAGAGATGCATCTATTTATTTGCATCACAACTTCTTTCTTCTCTAAGCAATTAATTTGCAGGAGTCTACCTATATTCTAGGACCACTGGTGGAGGCCTGGAGATCAGGGATATAGACTTAGCTCTCTAAGTACCACGTTTTTCCTTTACGTACATACATGAAATACAACAAAGTTTAACATGCATTAGACATGGGATAACCAAATCTAGTAATACTGTAGGACAACTGTAATGATACATGTGAAGAGTTTTGTGGGGCAGTGTTGTGGCATTGCAAGTAAAGCATCACTTGTGATCCTAGCATTTCATAAGGTCACCTGTTCAGAAATGACCTAAGTGTTTGGGCCCCTGCACCCATGTGGGAAACTCAGATAAAGCTCTTAGCTCCTGACTTTGATCCTGTGCTGGACTTTGTAGCACTTGGAGAATGAATCAGTACATGGACTCTCTCTCACTCTGTGTGTGTGTGTGTGTGTGTGTGTGTGTGTGTGTGTGTGTGTTTGGCTTTCTGTAACTATGACCAAAAATATTTCAAATATATTTATGTTTCTCTTCATCTCTCAAAACGTCTTACTGTGTTCTCATCTTTTTAGAGACAGCCAACCCACATGAAAGTAAAACATGAATAGGTGGGAGGGGGCTACCATATCCCTACCTGAAGCCAGCTCCCCTTGCATAGTGTAACCCATCAAACCTTTTCCCCCACAAGTAAAATCTCTCTGCCTTATGATCATCTCCAATCTCTTCTGCACTGTCACCTCTCCTGTCTATTGGATCATTCCTTCAGAACACAAGCATGCTATACCATCTCCTAGCCTTAGCAATCTAGCCCTCATTTTGACCTCTGCTTCCAACGGTTGCTCATCTCTCAGATATCCTTTATAGGAACATTTCTTTAATAACAGAATTGCCTTCAGTTCCTTGAGATTTTTGTATTTCCTTGATATCTGCCAAGATCCTGTCGTTACCCGCAAAGGCGGTGCATGCCAATGCTCCCCTGCCCCCGTAAATCAGTCTCTTCCCCACACTTGATGCTCAGGTTCCAGTTTTCACGTCACCTCCCCTTTTGGCAGCATATGGTGCATTTGCTTGCAGCCTCTGAGAAGCACACTGCTTTCGAGAAGTCTGGGATGCCATGACTACTTCCCTTTCTGTCCAATGTAGACTCAGCCTCATTTCCCATACTTGATGATACCTCTGCTCCTCTTGTCTTTAAGAGACTTCTATCTCTTGTTTCTTCGCATGTGATTTTTCCAATCAGGTTTTAAATCCATCAGTACTTTGATGACTGCCAAAATTCTGTCTCCAGTCAAATCTACCCTACCCTGTATACTCAGTTAGTTAATTATCTGTTCAACACCACAATTCGCAAGACAAACAGAAGAAAAATTGTGCATTTGCTTGCATACACTGATGCACACACTTGCACATTCATGCACAGACTTACATACATATGTGCATATACTCTTCTGTCCAGTGTCAGTGCAGTACCCTGTCCTTCCTACAGTTGCTGTCCAAAAAAGTGTCATAAGCATTATTGATTACTCTTTCTTGGTCATACTCTGCTAAAACCACAACAGCAAGCTCCATTAGCATTTTAAAAAATAAATACTGGGTCCTGGTGCTTTCTTGTGGTTTCTCCTGGTAGCACTTAAGAGAAACCACTAAAATGTCTGGACAGAACAAATGCAGTCATTGGCCATCCTTCCTTCCTTCCTTCCTTTCTTTTTATTTTCTTTCTCCTTTACAATTAGTTCATCACATAGTGTCCAGACATATTTCTTCAAACACATAGATCAGATCATCTTATTCCTAGCTCACAAAACTTCAGCACTTTTGCAGTTCACATAGATGTTCTTTCAAAAGTCTAAAATTGCTATTGGGTTTCTAAGAATCTATATAATTAGAACTCTGACTTTGTCATTTGATCTGCCTTTCACAGCTTGAGTCCAAGTTCCTCACAAATTAACATTCAACAGGGTGGTTACCCCAGGACTTATGCACTCCTGTTTGCAACTGTCAAGAATCCTATTTATTAAGCTTTAATGGCTTTCTTTTCTGTAATAGTTTTATCGTTATGCAGTCTATTTTTATTGTTGGTTTCTTTATAAAACTCCATGCTTCTTCATGCTACTTATCACTGTTAGCATACTTTATATTTGCTTTGGTATTTTCTGTCCTCCCTATTTGGTCCATGAGAGCTGGAATAATATTTTTTTCTATCATTTTTCCCCTAGCACATGTGTTAACATTCAGTAAGTATCTGTTGGATGAGCAGATGAACTAAACAGAATGATTCCATTGGTTTTTGTTAATACTTATACATATTCATTTCTGATTGTATTTGCTTAAGCTACATGTTCTTGTAGAAATTTTAGTGGGGAGGAGCAAGATGGTGATAGAGGGCTAGTACAGGATTAAGCTGATTGAGAAATTTTAGCCAGAGTGGAGCAGAGAGGGCAGATTTTAGGAGACAGGAGAGGACTGGTCGACAGCAGAGGGGCACCTAGAGACTCATGGACATAGGGAAGTGGCAGAGAAAATGGAGCTGTGTTGCAGTAACCACACACCCACCAATGGTCAGTCAGTGGAGACCATGGCTCCATCATCATCCAAATGGAAAATGGAGTTCACCAGCAGCTTAGGAGGTAAACCCAGGCAAAGAATTTCCCATCCTGTTTGTTTGTTCTGATCATGAGCACAGAGAGAGCAACAGATCCCAGGCAGGTGGTGCAGGAACAGGGTACATTTCACAGTCCGAATTCCCTACCAGTGCCACGTTTGATGCCATTTTGTACACTGGGCAAAGGCTGTGGGACTGGGGACAACAGCAAGCTGTACATGTACTAAGCCGGGAGCAAAATCACTTATGGTTCAGTGCATTGAACTGGTCCTGCAGGGAAAACAGTGCCAAATTGACATTCTATAGTTTCCACCCAAAACAGGTCTGGGTAACCGCCAGGCCTAGCAGCCAGCAGATCCAAAACCCCACCAGTGCCATGTGGGACTGGAGGGACAAAAGCAAAGTGCACATGTACTGAGCTGGGAGAAAACTCATTTATGGCTCAGAGCATTGTACTAGTCCCGCAGAGAAAACAGTGCCAAATTAACATCCTAGTGATTCCACCCAAAAAAAGTCCAAGTGGCCTAATGGCCAGAAGGTGGCAAGACTAGCACCACCAAAAACCTGGTTATTTAGGATATCTGTTGTCTCCCTAATCCTGGGCACTACTCAAACAAGGAGTGAGAGAAAGACTGTACAATGGGTACAGCCACTGCGCTAGATCACAGGTGTGTCAAGGGTGGTGAGACAGGACCTGGGACTACAGAAGGAGATTGTGGTGGAAACCTAGCACAACAGTCTGGGACTGAAACTCACTTGAGGGAGTGGCACATGAAAGGTATCAAAGTCAATCAGTAAAACCAACCTGTGTACCGATGGGTGACACAGTTTAGAAACATGCCCTAAGAAGAAGCTGCCAGCCAGAAGTGCAATGACCAAGAACAAAAGAAGAGACAGAAGTACAATGAATATTACTGATGCCTCACCTGCAAAGGAGCAAAAGCCTCTACCGATCTTAGGGTTAACTAGGAATACATCTAGAAAATGGGGGATAAAGAATTTTAAAAGCTTGTTATAAGAAGCTTTTCTCACCAACAATGAGAAGCACATAAAGGAGTTGAAGGAATATGGCACACAAGAAATAGC
This sequence comes from Ochotona princeps, assembly GCF_030435755.1. Classification (NCBI taxonomy): domain Eukaryota; kingdom Metazoa; phylum Chordata; class Mammalia; order Lagomorpha; family Ochotonidae; genus Ochotona; species Ochotona princeps. The sequence goes on along the minus strand of NC_080835.1, from coordinate 107,198,997 downwards.
AACACTGAAATAAAAGCAAACAGAATTATTAAAATTGAAAGACACAATGGAGCAAATTAAAAATTCAGTGGAAAGCCTCAATAATTGAATGAATGAGGCACAAGAAAAGATCGCAGAACTGCAGGCATTTCTTGCCACAATGGGAAAACAATCAACAAGTTGGAACTAGAACTGAATCAAGCCAACATAAGTATTCAAGAATTAAGAGACACTATTAAAAGGCCAAATTAAAAGAATTGTGGTAATACCAGAAGGCACAGAAAAGGAAGCTATGTTTAAAGACATGTTCAATGAAATGATAAATGAAAACTTTCTTAACATGAAAAAAAGAATTGGGAAACAACATAAGGGAGGGACACAGAATTCCCAATAGAGTTGACAAAAAGTAGTATTTGCCATGACACATGATAATCACGCACTCTTCAGTTGAATGTAGGTAAACAAGTCTTAAATATGTATGAGAAAAAAATTAATTAATATTTAGAGGAACCCCTTTAGCAACTCAGAGGAAACTGCAGACCAGAAGAGATTGGACTGACACATTCTAGAATTTAAATGGAAAAAAAAGTTGTGAACCCAGAATAACATCCAATAAAGGTTTCCTATATCTTTGAAAGTAAAATAAAATTCTTCCACAATAAAAAAAAGCTCAAAGAATTTGCATCTTCCAGACCTGTCTTACAAATAATATTTAAGATGTTCTCTTAATGGAGAAAAGAAATAGCACCTACCCAGAAAATGACAATAGAAGACTAAATCAAAGAAAGCACAAACCATTGCAAAATAACAGGACCAGATTACTATTTATACATATTAATCATAAATGTAAATGGCTTACACTGAATCAAAAACAAAATCCATCTATCTATTGTCTACAGGACACATATCTCATCAGCAAAGACATACAGAAACTGAAAGTAAAAGGATAGAAAAACATATTCCAAGATAAAATGGAAAGGAGAAGTGAACTGAGGTAGCCATTTTTATATCAGAAAATATAGACTTTGATGTGAATATCATTAAAAAAATTGAGGAAGGATACCACATAATCTTCAGCATAAAGAGACCATCATAAGAAATGTGTACACACCACATGCCAGGACACTAGCAAAATGAAACAAATATTAATGGACTTAAATGCAGTATTGGACTCCAGTACAATAATACTGGGGGACTTTAACATCCCATTAACAACAATGGACAGATCGATGAGACTGAAACTCAGCAAGGAAACAATAGAGTTCACCCAGACACTAGAAAAAATGGACTTAATTGATATCTTCAGACCTTTCACTTGACAGAGAATACACTTTTTTTCATCAGTACATGGAACTTTCTCCAGGAATGACCATGGTATAGGCCACAAAACCAGCCTCAGCACATTCTTAAAAATTGAAATTATACCTTGCATCTACTCAGATCATCATGAAGTGAAACTGGAAACCAATAAGTCAAAATACCCAGGAAGATATGCAAACACTCAGTGACTCAATAATATGTTCCAAGTAAACAATGTGTTAGAGAGGAAATCAAAGGGGAAATAAAAAAATTGCTTGAAGCAAATGAAGGCATCAACACCACATATCAAAACTTATCAGACACAGAGCCTATGAAACTGTCACATAATGCAAAATAATTAATAAAAAAAACTTATCAGACACAATCAAGGCAGTGCTATGAGAAAAGCTTATCTCAATCAATGTTTATGTTAAGAAATCAGAAAATCATCAAGTAAATCAGCTAAACTTGCATTTGAAGGAGGTAGAAAAACAACAGCAAAATAATCCCAGGATTATTAGGAAAAAAAAGTGAATAAAATAAAGAAGGAAATAAACTAAACAGAAACCAAAAAAACAGTGCCTAAGATCAATGAATCAAATACCTGGTTTTTTGTTTGTTTGCTTTGTTTTCTTTTTTGTTTTCTTTTTTTTTTTTTTTGTTTTAGAAAATCAACGAATAGATTCTCCACTAACTCAACTAATCAAAATAAAGAGGGAGAAGATATGAACCAATAGGATCAGAGGCAAAAAGGGCAATATACCAACAAACATCTCAGACATCTATAGAATTATTATGAATTATTATAAGCAACTATATGCCAACAAAGCAGAAGAGCTAGAAGAAATAGGTTTTTGGACAGATACATTCTACCAAAAATGAATCATGAGACAATTAATAATCTAAATACACATATAACAATGATTAAGTTTGAATCAGTAATTAAAGCCCTTCCAACCAAGAAAAGCCCTGGACAAGATGGCTTCACTGCTGAATTCTACTATATGTTTAATGAATAACTTTCCCCAGTCCCCCACAAGTTATTCCAAACAAAAGAAAGGGAGACAATCCTTCCAAACTCTTTCTATGAAACCAATATCACCTTAAAAACAAAGCCAGACAGAAACACAACCGAAAAAGACTGATATCCCTGTTGAAAATAGACACAAAGATGTTGAACAAAATACTAGCCAACAGGAGCAACAGTAAATCAAACAGATCATTAACCTGGACTGGGTAGGATTTATCTCTGGCATGCAAGGATGGCTTAACATTTCAAATCAGTAAATATGATACACCATGCTAACAAATTGAAAAATTAAACCACATGATCATTTTAATAGATTCAGAGATGGCATTTGATAAAATCCAACACCACTTCATGCTAAAATCCTTAAGAAAGATAGGCATAGAAACACCATTTTATAATACAGTCAAAGCAATATATGAAAAACCTAGTGCCAGCATGATATTAAATGGGGAAAAACTGGAAGCTTTTCCAATAAAATCCGTAATGAGTCAAAGATGTACACTTTTGCCATGGCTTTTCAATATAGTAATGGAAGTCCTTGCCAGAGCTGTTAAGCAAAAACAAACAAACAAGAAAAAAACAAAAAAGCAATTTAAATTGTAAATGAGGAATTAAGATAACCCTGTTGGCAAATGACAGGATTCTCTATGTAGGAGAATGAAAGGACTCAATCAAGAGACTGTTGGAACTCATAAGAGACTTTGGCAGGGTATCAGGATACAAAACTAATGAACATAAATTATGGCACCAGCATGCACAAGTTACTCCATGACTGATGAAGAAATTGCAAGTATAGCTCCCTTTCAAACTTCAGAGAGTAATCTTAAATATCTTGGGATTAATCTAAACAAATATGTGGAAGAACTGTGTGATAAAAATTACAAAAAAAAGAGGAATATATGAAGACATTAAAAGATGGAGAAACCATGTTCCTGGATTGACAGGATCAATATAATCAAAATGTCCATAATATCTAAAGTAATATACAGATTCAATACATTCCCAAATAAAATCCCAACAACATCCTTCTCAAATAGAAAAAAAATGATGAAAAAGTTCATTTGGAAGCACAAGAGACCACAAATTGACAAAGATATTTGAAAAAATAAAATCTGAGCTGGAGGAATCACAATTCCAGACCTCAAGGCATATTACAGGGCAGTGGTCATCAAAACAGTCTGGTACCGGTACAGAAACAGAGATCAATGGAACATACTAGAAACACCAGAGGGGAACCCACACATATATGGCCAACTAATATTCGACAAGAGAACTGAAAATAATTCAGCGAAAATGTAGGATCTCTTCAACAATGCTGTTGGGACAGCTGGATTGCAGTCTACAGAGGTAAGAAGCAAGAAGCAAGACTCCCACCTGTCAGCTTACACAAATATCAACTCTAAATAGGTCAAGGACTTAAATCTACACCTAGAAAGCATCAAACTATTAAAGGAAAACATAGGAAGCACTTTCCAAGATATAGGAATTGATAAAGACTTCTTAGAAAACTCACCAAAAGCACAAGCAGTCAAATCAAAGATAAATCACTGGGACTACAGCAACCTGAAAAGCTTCTGTACCGCAAAGGAGCCCATCATCTGCATAAGAGAAGCTACTTCTGGAAATATATCCAAAGGAAATGAAATCTCCATATGAGAAAGGGATCTGTAATTGTATATTTACAGCAGTACAATCTATGATAGCAAAGACATGGGAATAACCCAGAGGAGTGCCAAAACTGGAGAGTGTAGATGAAGAAATGTGGTACATCGACTCCACGGAATACTACTCAGGCATTAAAAAGAATGAAATGATACCATTTTTAAGCAAATTGTCCCAACTAAGGCCATTATGCTCAGGGAATTAAGTCAACCACAAAAGGACAAATATCATATGTTCTGTCTGATATTAGGTAAACTTTATACAAAATACAAGATCAATAGCCTTTTTAATACTGTTTTTCCTACAATGCAGGGGTTTTAAATTTTGTTTTTATTTCCATTTCTTCAAAAAGATTTTTTCTTACTAATTTCCTCACTGACTCGTAGGTCATAGAATAGTTTCATTTGTTTCAAGAAGGTTTTTAATTTTCTTTTCCATTTCTTCAGAAACACATTGGTAATTCAGTAGTATGTTATTTAACTTGATATTATTGTAAATTTCCTATTTTTCTTCCTATTACTGAGTTTTGTATTTCATTTCATTTAATGGGATATACAGTAACTGTGTAATAGGGATTATCATATCCAAATGTATTCATTTCTACTTTCAAATAAAAAACGGACTCCCAATGAAACTGTTACATGAATCTTGGTAACAGGGTGTTTGAGTCTCTGTCCCCATCCATACCTACAATGTCAGGCTAAACTTAAAGACCAGAATGATGGACTTAAGACTGTCTAGAAAGGACTATACTACTGTAATAATATTTGGGGAATCAATGTGGGGTGGATATTTACAGACAGTAGAAGGGAAATCCAAAGCCCTACAGAGTACTATCATAAAATAATAAAAATAAATAAGATTTAAGAAAAAGAAATTTTAGTCTTCCCTCAATGACTGTATATTTTTCACTTTAATTCTTGCAATGTTGGACTTCCTTATGTGTTTGTGTATTTTAATGTTTTATGTTATGAAGTTATTGCTTCATTTTATTCCAGGATGGCTCTGTTTACTATGACCTCTGTCTACTACCATGGAAAGTGTTGTACTGGTTGCCAACGTGTCACGATTTCTATGTTTGTGAGAACACTTGTACTTCATATTAAAGTTGGGATTTCAAGGGCTGTTGCTCTGGCATGATGTGTTAAGCTGCTGTCTGACATTGGTATCTCTTATCAGAGTACTAGTTCAAGCCCCAACTATTCTATTACCAAAGCAGCTTCTTGTGACTGTGTCTGGAAAGACAGTAGATAATGACTCAAGCACATGGACCCCCTTCCTGTCACCTGGCTGAACAGATAACCTGTCCTCCTCGCTTCACTATGTAACCCAGGCTGCCGTGGCCTCTCGGGGTGACAGCATGGCCTAACCCAGGCTGCCGTGGCCTCTCGGGGTGACAGCATGGCCTAACCCAGGCTGCCGTGGCCTCTCGGGGTGACAGCATGGCCTAACCCAGGCTGCCGTGGCCTCTCGGGGTGACAGCATGGCCTAACCCAGGCTGCCGTGGCCTCTCGGGGTGACAGCATGGCCTAACCCAGGCTGCCGTGGCCTCTCGGGGTGACAGCATGACCTAACCCAGGCTGCCGTGGCCTCTCGGGGTGAAAACCAGCAGACGGATGATCTCACCATCCACCTGTCCCCCACTCCCCACAACCTGCCATCTTATTCTATGCCTCTCATTAGCTCTGCCTAACAGATACATAGATTCCTTTGTAAAAACTGGGCTTCATATCATACTGCTGTTCAGAAAAGGGTGTTTGGTTTCTTGTGACCAAATCCTTTCCTGCCTGTGGTTGAGATGAAGGTATCACTTCCCTGCATTCTTCAGGCCAGGAAGTAAGAGGTTTTTTGCTTTTTTTTTTCTAAGTGACCACATGTTGCAGCTCTTACATTTTGGCAGATCTGCACGCACAGCACCGGCTGTTTACTGGTAGCTCTGATGAGCAGAAAGGCACTTGTAGCAGGTATCCTGCCCACTTCCTGTTGCTAGGAGTTCAGCATTTCTGTCCACTGTGTGTGGCATCTGCATCATAAATGGACTCAGTTCCCCTCTTGATTTCAAAGATCAGTTACATTAAATATTTTGCAATACATCTGTATGTTTGAAATGAAGCATAGCTTTCCCTATTATTTCAACACAGTCTTGACTGCCTCCAAAAAAAAAAAAAAAAGCCTGGAATAGCAAAGTGGACTTGTGGTTATTCATGTATCTCTCCTTACACTAGAGCTGGCAAACATGAGCTTTGTAAGGTGCGTGTGTGGTGAGACTCTGACAAGGAGTTCAGCATCAGGAGAAATCATCATTTATCTGAAAAGCGGAATTAGATAGCGTTTTAGTTGGATGTGGCTGCTGGATCAGACTCCCACACACCCAGGAAATAAAATCAACACACACTTGTGCTGTATGCCTGGAGGCCAAGGCACAGGGACCAGCATCACAGTACAACCAGATCCTGAGAACTTCCCAGCTGAATGCGCAGTCCCTCCTTAGCTTGTGGAGTCCTCAGTGTGGATAGGAAGGGTAGCATCCTCCTATCCTCTTTGCTTCATCTACTTGTGGCTTTCTCTGTGGGAGATGAATTTCTTGCTGCCCCCTCTGCAGGGGCACCTGTAATTACATTTAAGTCCCACCTGGTAAGCCAGGTTAACTCTCCCCCTTTATCAAGGCTTCTCTCTCTCTCTTTCCCTCTGTATTTCTGTCTTTCTCTCAGATTTATTTATTTTTGGGGCCTGGCGTGATGGCTGAGTGGTTAAGGTCCTCGCCTTGCACGCTCCAGGATCCCATATGGGCGCTGATTCTAACCCTGGCAGCCCCACTTCCCATCCAGCTCCCTGCCTGTGGCCTGGGAAAGCAGTCGAGGATGGCCCAAAGCTTTGGGACCCTGCACTGTGTGGGAGACCCGGAAGAGGCTCCTGGCTTTGGATTGGCTCAGCTCCAGCCATTGCGGCCACTTGGGGAGTGAATCATCAGACGGAAGATCTTCCTCTCTGTCTCTCCTCTCTGTATTTCTGCCCTTCCGATAAAAATAAAATAAATCTTTAAAAAAAAAGATTTGTTTATTTTTATCAGAAAGGCAGATTTACAGAGAGAAAAGACAGAGAAAAAGATCTTCCATCCACTGGCTCACCCCCAACTCCCTAAATGGCCACAATGGTGAAAGCTGAGCTGATCCAAAGCCAGGGACCAGGGCCGTTTTCTGGGTCTCCCATGTGGGTGCAGGATCACAAGGCTTTGAGCTGTCCTCAACTGCTTTCCCAGACCACAAGCAGGGAGCTGGAAGAAAAGTGGAGCAGCCAGGATACGAACCAGTGCCCATATGGGATCCCAGTGCACACAAAGCAAGGACTTTAGTCACTAGGATACTATGTCGGCCCAAGGCTTTTGTCTTAAGCACATCTATAGCCCCTTCCTTTTGGTGATAAGATTTTAAACAACAAATCTGCACCTTCACTCCTAGCCTTTCAAGTACCACCATAGGATGATTGGACTTGTTTAATTACAGGCCTGAAGCATGGGTCTGCACCAGAAACGCTGAGCAAGCACAGCTATCACACAAAAGGCAGTTGTGGGAGGAGCCAATCCCACGGGGATTTCTGGGCAATGGTTGGTTCAAGAACCGTGGTAGAGCTGGAGCTGCCTTTGAGATCCCAGACACTACAAAGTTGTTTGACAAAAGATGTTTTTTTCATAGAATTAAAAGTTAACAATAACTGAAGGGAAAAAGCTGTCAACCTTATTGTGCTGCAGTTCCCCCTTTAAGTAATTGCAAAAGTTTAAACAGATCATGGATGCAAAAAATGGGGTTACACGCAGATCAGTACATTAATTTTGAGTTCACTGGGTTCAACCAAAGGTGACTAAAAGGCCCTCCCAATAAATCTGAGACATTTTCTGCAATGACTGTGTTTCCTAATTCTGGGGAAGAGAGGAAGGGTGAACCTGACCTTTGGGGGTTACAAGAAACAAGGGTGGGGTTGCAAAAGGCTCAATAAACCAGAGAGGTCAGCAGGGTGAAGAAGTGAGGAAGTCAGTATTTGAGGTCACATGTGTTAAGTCTGGTTCTGAGTGCTGGGTCTCTTCCAAATTAAGTGCAGAAGATGGTTCTTGAGACAAATGAGGTCTCGGGAAAGGCAGGAATATGTACATTAACAAGAGTCAAAACAAAGACGAGACAAACTTAGAAGCAAGGATGCAAATAATTAACCCTCTTTTCTTCTATAGCTGGAAAAGAGTGTGGAGTTGGTTGCATTGTATAGAACCTTCCTTTTCCCAGCATTATCTCAGAGTACCACTTGCCATGTAGAGGGCATCTACAGAGCTGTATTTGTACCCTACAAAATGCTTGCTGGTCATTTACTGCTCAGTTTAAACATATCCAACAAACGCATCCAGTTGCCATTGCCATTTTATAAAGATTTGTTTGGGAGAGAGAGGGAGTGAGCGAGAACTCTTCCATCTCCTGCACCACTTCTCAAATAGCCACAACAACCAGGTGGAAGTCTCCAGGTGCTTGTCTCCAAGATGGGTGGCAGCAACCCAAGTACTTGGACCATCATGTGCTGCTTTTCCAAGCACGCTGTGCTTAGCTGGTCAGGAAGTCAAACACCCTAATATGGGATACCAGTGTCAAAAACACTGGCCGGACATGCTGCCCCACACCATCAACCCTTCATGATTCTACTTCTCAGAACTGATAGAAATACCCGCCTTCACACCCGTTTCATTCTTTTTTTCCCCTTGATTGACCAAATAATAATTGTAATACCTTTATGGGATAGAGTATGGTGTTTTGTGTCATGATAGATTCAAAATCAGTTAGGTTATCCATTGCCTTTTTTAGGTTGTCATGTCATTTCTTTCTGGTGAGAACATTAAAAAGTTGTTCATCTAGATATTTTGAATTCTAGAATACAACTTTGTTGACTATACTGCTGACAACATTGTATCAGAAACTTGACTGAGCTTTTTGCAGCGCAGTGAGATGGCGTTTTATCTGTGTGGGAGTCTATTCCTGAAGACTTGCAACAGTGTGTCCTGAGGGCATTAGAGGTAGAGGACTTCCAAAGTCCTAATCGCCATTCCATATTACAAAACATTAGAACTTACTTGTCTCACCTGGCTGTGTCATTGTCCCACCTCCTACCCTGCCCTGTCCATGGTAACCTTTTTTCTGTTCTCTGCTTCTATGAGCTCAGGTTTTGTAGCTTCTACATATGAGTGAGATGTGGCAGTGTTGGACTATCTGTGCCTGGCTCATTTCACTTACTAGCATGACCTTCAGGTCAACATAGACCACTCTTAAGAAAGGAAAGGGAGACTGAGAGCCAAGCCAGCTCACAACTGTGCCAGTGCTTCTTGTCCATGACGTGTGGAACATTGGCATATGCACCAGCTCATTTTAATTTCTCAGCTACCCTGTGGATGATGGGGCAATGCATTTTAAGAATGTCTGAAACCATTTCAGGGAGACATGAACCATTTAGGATCTCAGGTGGGGCAATCAGTCCAATCCAGGTTTTCTTTGTCTTATATCCACTGTCAGTGGTATTCTGTGTAGTTACTGGAAACAACATCAGAGGGTAGGGCTCCCACCTGCATTTCAATTGCCTCAGATCTGGGGCCTGGGAGGTAGTTAAAATTCTCCTCCCTGATGCTGCTCTCTCTTGAAGGTGGGATATGCCCTGGAGGAGTGTTCCAGCGTCTCAGGCTGAGTAACGTCATTTTTTACATGCAAACTGCTCTGTTCAACTGCCCCTTGAGTTTTTCGAGGTCACAGTTGTGTCTTACTTAGTGGGCATACCCAGTGCCAAGCACATGGCCAGGCCACAAACAAATGGTATCAGACCTGAGCAGAGTAAGGGCATCGTAGTGAACTTGTGGAATCCAGCCAGTCGTGATAAAACATCCTCTGTGTTCAGCCACCAGGCCAGGTGCATGCGGATCATTTGTGTTCATTAACTTTCCACAGCCTTGTGACTTAGCTCTGGCTGCTCTCAACTTACAGAGGAGCAAACTGAGACTCGGAAAGGTGCATGACTCTCCCCAGGTTTCACTGAGGGCACTGGGATCTGATCATGTCTATCTTGTGACTCCTAGTTCAACATGTCCCTCACATCTAACTTTCTGAGTGTCCCTTTGTGGAGAGAGCTCTGTATCAGAACCAGCAGGAGAAAGCAAGTATCTTAGCACAATGGGAGCTTAAGAGAAACAACAGATAGGTAAATATCTAGGGATGCTTACAAAAACAACTTGTTCAATGCCAATAAAGAAATGGCCAGCTAACCAGCCCTTAGAGGTGCCCGTGGTAGTCAGAATGATCTCAGATAAGTGGGGTTAATCAAAGAGGGCTGGGTTTCCTGAAGGAGGTGGCCTGCTAGTCAGCAGGTCTGCAATGCAGAACTCATTCACTGAAGAGCACGCCTTGCTCACTTGCAAGTGGGTGTAATTAAGTCCTTCCCCAACAGCTGCAGCAGGTTCAGGTTGCTGGGGCTGCTGCTGGTGTATTGCTAGTGCCCCCCTGTGCACAAAGGAAGAACTGAGTACTTTACAAGCACATAGGGGCAGGGGCGGCACTGCAGCTCCAGGAGCCTTTGGCCAGGATCATGTATTTCAGTTCTCATCTCCCCAAATCCCACGTTTGCTAACAGCTCCTGTTTGTGTAGCAAACAGCTAAGTGTTGAGCCTTCCCCTTCTCCAAGCCCTGTTGTTATGGTCTGCAGCCATGATCATTACACCTGCCATAAGAGTGCTGTGCTGAGGGCGAGGGTGGAGGTAGGGGACAGAACCAACAGAAGACTTACTGCCTGGCCAGAGCCCTGTGCAACAAGGACCCCTTGGTCCTGTCGATAGAGCCTTAGTCTCAGAGCTGGGAAATCTGACATCTACATGTGATTCTTGTGTTTTGTTTTTTTCATTTTGCAGATGTTTTGTCTTGGAGCTGACCATTCATTCAACCGCTTCTTGACCCTCCAGGGTCTGTACTCAGCTGGTCCACTTGCTTACAGTCCCTCCCACACCATCCCTCATTCTCTCTTGCTTTCCTTGCAGTTTATAATCAGGAATTTGGACAGTGTATTGGGTTAAATGGCTCATCAAGATTAGCACATGTAGAGGGAGACACTTGGTGAGATTCCTTGGTGCCGCAGCCCTACATTCCATGTCAGAACAACCAGCCATTCCGAAGGTAAACAGAACATCGGCTCCTTTAATTGTAATTCAATGTGACACACATTCATTCATTGACTGTTATATGACAAATAAAGGGCTGCCTGCTACCCCACAATCACACTGATAAACTACAGGAGGTACTTACTGGGGTCTTACTGATTATAATATAGAATTATATCTTTGCTATGCTGGCATCTCTATAATGTTGTATGCACATAAGCAGGGATTGGAGAGAGAGATGGAAAATTTAACTTTTTTAAGATTTATTTATTTTTATTGGAGAGGTGGATTTACAGAGAGAAGGAGAGAAAAAAGATATTCCATCTATTGATTCACTCCCCATGACTGCCACAGCTAGAGCTGAGTTGATCTGAAGCCAGGAGCTTTTCTCTGAGTCTCATATGTGGGTACAGGATCCCAAGGTTTTGGTCTATCCTCCACTGCTTTCCCAGGCCACAAGCAGGGATTTTGTTGGGAAACAGTGTAGCTTGGACCAAACTGGATTCCACACGGCATGCCAGCACTTGTAGGCAGAGGATTAGCCAATTGAGCCATAACACTGGCCTAATGTATGGAAAATGAAAAAATGCTTAACATGAGCTGATTGGATAGGTGTTGGGCAAACAGGAATGGGACATTTTAATGGTGATAATATCGTCTCCTCAAACACACCCATGAACCATAGCACCTATTATTAGATGTAAGTTTAGTAGTCATAAGCTGTCACAAAACTGAGGCAGTAGGGAGCCTTTTTCAGTAGAACATCTAGGCAGTTGGCTTAAGTATCATTTCAGTGTCACTATTAGAAGAGGAAATCGACTTTCTCAATGAAGCAAGTATGGAAGAAATACATGGACAATTCATTCACCTGTTCATTTATTCACTTGATGTTGGAGACGCACATGCCCTGGAGGTAAACACAGGGTACTCAGACATGAACAAGCAAAGGAACATCTCTTCAGGTGAATACATATCCAAGAGGCATTTTCATAATTACCTGTGAATGACAGCATCTCATTTTGACAGCTCATTGTTTATAAGTAACCTGTCAGTTCTAGCTATTACTATTTATTCATATTAATGGCATTTATTCTCTCTACATAACCTATTCCGATAAATGGGAAGGAGAAAGGAAAGTGAGAACATGGAGAGTTCATTTTATTTTATTTAGGATACAGAATCAGAGAGAGACACATGAAGAAAGAAGGGAGAAAGGGAAGGGAAGAGAGGAGGGGGAAAAGCATTTATTCATTCACTCTACAGATCTCCTCCGTGGCAGAACTAGGCCAGGCCAAAGTCAAGAGCCAAGAACTGAATCTAAGATTCCCTTGTGAGTGACAGGAACTGAAATAACTGAACCCGCAGCATTACCTTGCAGGACATACACATCAGCAGGAAGCTGAATTCAGGAGCTGGAGCCTACTAATAAACCAAGCACACTCAAGACGGTGCAGGCATATCCCAAGCCTCCTCTTAACTGTTTCACATCACTTCACACTGGCCACCAGCTGACTTAACAATCTGGAAAGCAGAGTTGGAGTAGAGGTTGTGAAAACCTGGCAATACCAACCAAGAAACCTTCACATAGGAGTGAATCTTGAGCTTATCACTTAGGGCACAGTGATCTCACCTCTTTAACCCCCTGGGAATCTTTTCAAAAGAGATGTATTTATTTATTTGAATCACAGAGTTAGAGAGAAAGAGGAATGGAGAGAGAGAGGAAGACACACAGAGAGAGAGAGATTAAGAGAGAAAGGAAACAGGAAACAGATCTTCCAACTGCTAGTGTACTCTCCAAAGTCTACAACAGCTTGGGCTGGTTCACACCTAACCTAGGAGCCAGAGACTGCATCCAGAGATCTCACACTGATAGTGGAAGCTAGATACCTGATCTTTCCCAAGTGCACTAACAGGAAGCTGGGCACGCCAAACTGGAACCTATGTTCACATGGGATGCTAGGATCATAGGCAGCAGTTAATCTGCTGTGCAAATAGGGCATCTAAACAAAGTTGTTCACATCCTTTCTCTCTCTTTTCTTCCAGTCAGCAATCTGGTCTTCAAGCTTTTGATCTTATCTAACAGGCTGGTACAGGGGAAGTCACTACCTACGTTCCTTATTTGCATGGCATCCAGACACCAGCCAACTTCCTAAGGTAAGAGATCCGGTCATGTGAACAAGTAGAAACATGGGCACGCCCTCTCTTGTCACCTTGTTAAGTGTTGGTGAGGCTAATGATAGGCCAGCACAGTCCTCTGCTGCATTACTAATGATGACACCAAGCAAAACCTCCCAGAAGCATTGTTCTCCACTCAGTGGACAGCGGAGCATCTGCTGACCTCATCACGGAGGACACCGTTAGCTGGCGGGCTCCACTGGCTTCCAGAGCAGCCACAGTGATCTGCTCACAGGCTGGAAAAGCTCAGGAGCACCTGGCTTGCTCTGCTCTTGGCTGCCTACTAGTCAGTTAATTATCTAGTCTATCAGGAACAGACTTTACCCGATCACCACCATTTCTCACGAATTGTTCACTCTCTCAAGGACGCGAGGCTAACATTCATAGAAATAAAACAACTCCCTTTTCCTCCTCTCCCCCATATAACATCAAGTCCTCCTATGTAGAAAGAAAGAAAGGAGAAAGAAAAAAGAAAGAGAAAGAAAGAAAGAAAGAAAGAAAGAAAGAAAGAAAGAAAGAAAGAAAGAAAGAAAGAAAGAAAGAAAAGAAAAGAAAAGAAAAGAAAGAAAAAGTCTGAGAGGAAACAGGGTGGGTACTGGGCAGTCCATAAATATTTTGTGACTTTTCTGAAGCAGGGTGTCATTATTTACACCTCTTCTCAAGCTCAATGCAAAAGAAAAAAATTCTTTGAATACCAAAAAAGTTGCAGAGGAAATTTAGTGCAGAAGAATTTTACGATGATCAAACTGTTTTTTTTTTCTTTAAGGAATGTAGTGACGTTTAAAACAAAAGCAAAAGCTAAAAAAATACCATTTGCAAGAAAGTACAACACAGAAGGAAGTAGCTGCTTCTTTTCCATTCATTTTGAAACAATGTTATCCCCCCACTGAAATTGAGTGTGAGAAAGATCCTGCGGGCAGAATTGGGCAAAGAGGGGTTAAATCACTTTTTTTTCTTCTTCCACAGTAGGCTCTGGGGATGCAAGAAGAATCCTGGTCAATAGACAGATATATCGACTTGTTATTATTTAAAGTTGTTTAACCAGGTAGAGATAAACGAAAGCTTTCAGCAGCTGAACTATCACACAAATCACAATTAAGGTGGCATATGTGTGTGGGAGACATAAAATCAATTCCCACAAAGATAATGTTTTAGTCTCTATTTGAACTTGAAAACAGAAGTAAATTTTCTGCAGCAGCAGCTGGGCTTGTTCCATCCAGGAGGCTCTCCATTAACTGTACAAGAAGGGCCTTTATTACCTCTTCTAATGGTTTTCCTCTATGGTTTTGTCTTCATCAAAAAAGCAAAATTGATTGCCCTGGTGCTGTGTACTGATGCGGCGGTGAGGGCTGGGATGGCTCTTGTGAGTGCATTGCATTGCTGATCAAAACACATCAGCGGACCCCTGGGGGCGATGATTTGACCCCAATAGGGAAGGAGGGGAACCTGCCATCTTTCTCAGCATTACCCCCTCTGATAAATGTAACATTCAGGGCATGACTGGGAGAGCATTTGTCTGTTTAAGGGGAGGTATTTGTTTACGTTAAGTAATTTTGTACTTAATCACATAACAGCATTTCCTTTCTCTAGGTGGGATGTGATATCTAAACACTACTAGCTTTTAAACATTTAATCATATAAAGTGTATGTGTGTGTATGTGTACGCGTGTGTGTGTATCTTTCTTCCTAATTTTATTCTATATTCTGGGAGACAAGACTTACAGTTTGTACTACCAGATTCTTTGTTGGATTTATATTGTGTTAATGCAAGGCAAGGTAGATGTTCATAAAAAGGAACTGGCCGGTCCAGAGGTTCAAATGGAATCTGCCTCCAAGCTTAGTTACCCTGTTCATGAGAGCCCGTGGAAAATTCTGCCAATTGAATGTTTGATCCGTGTTGATTTCTCCCTGTCCTTAGGTAAGATTTGAAAGCAAAATCTAAATTGGATGCAATGGAGGGTGTGGCAAAAGTAGCTTTCTTGGGGTCAAGGCGCTTGCGTGTGAGTTAGAGGAAAATATGCTGAAGAAGTTTGACATTCCCAGAGCAAGATGGTGCAAGGTTGCTGTGGTTTTGTGTAAGAATGGGGTCATTCAGGGCAAGAAAAAGGACCAGTGATGGGATAAGGCGTAATATTAGTGCTACCACTGCTATTACTACTCAAGAGGAATTAACAAAAATGTAAATCAAGGATCTGGCTTGTTCTTCTTAGGCCAGTTTCCTTTCAGATGCAGAACAGACAAGCACTATGGGTGCTCCCTTCTTGATCCATCCATGACACCTGCTGCGTAGGGCACTCAGGAGGGTGACAAAGGACCTCACAGAGCTCCGCTCCCCACCGTAACTGCCTCCTGCTGCTGGTTGCCGCCTTTCACTCTTCCCAGTTTTCCCATCAAGGGCTGTACTCAAAGAACTGTTGGGATTGTTCCTCAGGTCCCAAGCTGTGCTTTCACTGACTGAATGAATGCTGAGGCCCACCACATGCCAGGGACTGTTATAGATTCTGGAGAGATGATAAACACACAAACTACCTCTTCTTCTTGAGCTGAATGTAGTAACGTGTTACAGGAGCAGAAAGGGCAAATGGAAAGTAAATGGGCAGAGAGATGATAGTTAGAGATAGAGGTGGTTATCTAGACATACGTATATCTATTCATACTTATAAAATCTGTAGTTCCTATTTGCTTGAATGGGGGACTATTTAACTGAGTAGAGTCTATTTTCATTCTTTATCTTTCATCTTATTTTAGGCTGTGATTTTTTTCTTAAGCTTTCTTGTTTTATCCAAACTAGAGATGTATACAAAAGAAAAATGATTTCTCCTTATGTGTGTGACTATCTTATATGCAGAGCTTGGAATATTGTTCCTCTCCTGGCTTTCCTGTAGGGTTGCAGGGTTCTCTCTGGCCACTGCTTCCCCATGGCTCTCAGATTCTTGACAGTTTGGGTCAGCTTTGGTACCAGTAGCTTGTTCCTCAGTGGAAGATGGAAAGTGTTGATCCTAAGGGGTACAGCTGCAATCTGGAGCTAACCACTGTGGCCTGGAGATTGTCCGAAGATGTGATGTTTTCTTGCAATGGATGGAAACCTCTGACCTCCCTTCTGGAAGGTCACAAAGGAGGCAAGCATAGAAGAAACTTAAGTGGCCAGCTCTTGTTTGCCGTAAATAGAACCCAAGGTGTCTGAAAACATGAGGTCAACCCAAAGGCCAGGAGTCAATTTGATGGTGAACTGGAAAGAGCATTTGATTCGAATGGGAAGAAATCTGGCCAGGAGTTTCCACCCTACTACTCTCTGGAGGGAGGCATCTGAGCTTCATTGAGGATAATGAGGATGCAGAAATCTCCTGAGGTGATTTTGCATATTATATGACTTAGGATATTAGACAGCCTCCAGCACCATGTGTCATTTCCAAAGACCTATAAATGTCAACAGCTTCCTGCCTGCTTGGCTGTCCCCCAGCTGCTCTCTCTGCCTGCATACACGTTGCTGGAATCCTAAGGCTGTTGTGTGGGAATGGGCCTGCCAAAGTGTAATATCCGCCCTTGAATGCATGGCAACAAAGTATGCAGTCACCAGACGGGGCTCTTCACTCACACCATAATTCCCACTTGGGAGTCTTTGGCTCTTCCTCCGCAGTTTCACTTTTTTTAAGGTGAGAATTCAGAAGAGGAAGAGGGACAAGTGTTACACTGTTGCTGAACCTGCCCATAGAAGCAAGATCAGTACAGGCAAGAGCAAGGCAGGGACAATGGGGGATTCTGAGAGTAACTCAGTGAGGAATTTACATCAAAGGGACACATTCAAAAGAGCAGACTGACTCAGGTGCTGGAGCCTATGTCACACGAGCGGGAAGATGTGAGAGACACAGAAATCACAAATGGGGTTGTCCAGGAGACCGAAGCACTGAGCTGAAGACTCCAGCTGTACCAACAGAATTAGTCCTTTGTATCTGAGGACGTCCAGTGAGGTCCTTTACTGTGCTAGCTGACTGTACCACACAGTAACAATTTCTCTAATAAGCTGATTCTCCTCTGAGACCTTTCAGGATGAAGAGATAGCAGCAGAAGAGATTTGATCTTGTAACCAGAGCAACTGTCCTTGCAAATGTTCCATGTCAGGAACAAGGCCAAGAGCCAAAGAGACAGGCTACAGGAGCAGAGCCCAATCTCCCTTCCTCCTAAGGGACAAACTGGAAGGCCACTTAAGAGTTTGGGCATCAGGCATCCACACACATGTATAGTTGATCTACCTAGGCACCAATGACTACACTGAGGAATACAGATAGGGAGAGAAGCTGAGCTCTGTGCTAGATACACGACACACATTTGTGATCAGCGTAATCCCAACCACCAATGGGGAACTGCAGTGCTGATCAGAGCCATCCCTTACACGACACCTGCCAGAACAGCAGGTATGGTGGGTGAAAGAAGGAGAAGACAGAAGCAAGGGCGAGAGAAGAGTTGAGCTGATTGTCATGTTTTCTGTGCCAGTGAGCAGAATTGGCAAGAGCAGGAAGGTTACTAGCTCCACCTTACAGGTGATTATCTTGAGGCTGTAAGAGATGGTGTTCTGGACTGCTAGGCACACACAGCTCATCTACAGCTGCCTCACCTCCAAGGAGCATGTATGGGACACAGATTCATGTGACCCTGTCTTGGATGTGCCAGGACCAGGTACTCCAAGGCTGCACGTGAACTTTCAGCCCCCTGCAGTTTGAGGAGGGCCTCTGGTGATCATGGAGAAAAATGGAAAAAAATCTAAAGATATACCTGTGATGCTAAGTCATTAAAATGAAATGCATTCCTCTTAATCAGAAACAGCTTCTCTGATGAGGTTTGGAAGCTTAACTACCTTTCTGGAATTTGTCTCAAGGTAAGCAAACATCAAATTGTGGTGATGAAAATGCAAGAATGTACTGTCTATGATGGGTGAATTGTGGTATTTCACAGCTCCCCTACCCCTACCTCAGGCTCAGCTATTCTCCATCACCATTTGTGCCATGGCTTTAGCCTTTGTGGATCACATACAGGAAGTGTAGACAGCTGCGCCTTATCCCCACTTCCCCACAGAAATCATCTGCTACTTCCTGGCTGCCTAATCAGAGAACTGCTCTCCTTACCCTCTCAGCGTAGCAAGGAATTAAAACAGCACCTTTTTAAAGGGAAAAAAAAAAATCAAAACACGGAGGAAACGGAGGCTGAAAGATGAATTGCAGATGGTTGATCCAAGGAGCTAGCATTCCTGTGGAAGGAAATCAGGCTTGCCTTGTGCTTGTCTGTTGGTGTAATTAGATGACTCAGGAAAATGCTGATGATGGCTAAGCATCTCCACCTGGAGGTTCCACAGGTCCTTGAAACTCAACTGATCAACCCTGCAAACTGCCTTGTCATTCTTCTAAGCTTTCAGGTTGCAGAATGGTTCCATCTTCTATCCACGTGGACAAAGTGGCTACCTAAGATAGTCCCAATATTCTGCATTTCCCAGCACCCTGTTCATCTAGTCCCACCTACCAAATTTCCCTGTAGCCTCCCTGCTGCTTCTTATTGCTCCCACTCATTTCTTACCTGAATTGTCAGTGACCACTCAGACGTATTTCTTCTTACCTTGTCAGTTTGACAGATCCCCAGTTAATCTGCCCTGTTGCCCGAGCAAATTTCTGAAATTACAAACTCAATAGGACCACCCTTCTAGTGAAACCCTTTGGAATACTCTCTATTTCAGGGCAAAACCCTTTATGTTAATGTTTCCTATGAGGTTTTTTGTCTGTTTGTTGCTTTGTTTATTTATTTTTCATGATACAGTTCCACAGGTGTTGGGATTTTCCTTCCACACTATTAGCCCCCTCAATTATATTATATTATATTATATTATATTATATTATATTATATTATATTATATTATAGTATAGTATAATATAGTATAGTATAGTATAGTTTTCACTTGTATTATTACAATAGTCCTTCAGCAACTCTCACAAGTCCAGCATTCTGCTATCTAAGTGTATTGTAAGTATAGATAATGTAGGTGTAGATAATGGTAGTATCCTAGGGTCAAGATGTATTTAACGCTATTGAGAGTCATCCTTCTATTTGGGAGTAGCAATACATACTACAACCTACCATTACCTCCTAGTATACTTGTCTCCATTATGCAGTTCATCCATGAGAATATATGTATATACATGTTCACCAAAACATCTATTTAACTTGTATCTAGCTTGAAGATTGCCTATATCATAAACAAAGCATGATATTTGTTCTTTTGGAATTAGCTCATTTTACTGAGTGTAATGATTTCCAGTTGGGACCATTTTGTTGCACATGTTAGAATTTCATTGCTTTTTAGTCGTTGAGTAGTGTTCCACGAAGTAGATTACCACAGTTTCTTTATCCATTAATCTTTCGATCGGTGTCTGGATTGTTTCCATGTCTTTGCTATTGCAGATTGTGCTGCTTTAAATATAGTATTACAGGCCACTTCCTCACATGCAGAATTTACAGTGCACAAATTCTGCACACGAGAAGATGTATTGTAAAACTCCTGAGACTCCAGTCCTCACCCAACTTTCCCACGTCATCTCCCTCTATGCTGTCTCTGTTCTCCCCTGTCTCTGAGTGAACTTGACTTGGATGTACTCACTACGCCTCTTTGTGTTCAAGGATGACCCATTTCAAATACTCACTTGCTCCTTTTCTCCTCCTTTTACCAGGCTCATGCCCTCTGGTCCTTAAAGACTCAACTCAGAGTTGAGTGTCTTTGGTCGTGTGTCTTGAGATGGCACATGTGGGTTCCTTGGGTCGTTAGCCTTGGGTTTTACCTAGCATGTGGTGTTATGCTTTCAAATCTTGGCTGAGTCTTTCCTGAGACAGAAGCTGGGACTCCAGTGAATACTCTAAGTCCCTCTTATATATCAGCCATACAGTAATGATCTCTTAGATGCAAAACATAGTTCTACTTTCCCTCTGTATTTTTTTTCCAACACCTCTATGCTATTCCACCAAAAACCTTATTGATGTAACTTCCCAAGCTTGTGTCCTTGAATCATTCAGAACTCAGAAACGTGTTTGTTGTTTGTGAATTTTAATAAAGAATTAACATATAAGATGTGATTTATAAATTTTTTAAAATATATTATAGAAGCTCAGAAAAGTGAGGGCATTGAAGCAAGGCTAAGAAAGGAACAGAAGGGAAAGGGAAGGTTTATTTTGCTACTCACAGCTTTACCAGTTTGCACCCAGTGAGGTAATCCTCCTCAACTTCTGTGTTCTCAGTGAGCACGGGTACTGTGAATGTTGCATTAGCAAAATGAGACTGAAGCTCAGCAAGCATAAGACATTGGTGCAAAGCTACATAACATGTAACTGAAAATAAGTTTCTCCAAACTACATCATAATCATGCCTCTGAAGAGAACTCTTGGTTTGAGGAATCAAAGTTAATGAAGGAAAATATGTTGATTTGGAAACAGCACTTACTAAGTGAGTAAAACTCTATAAATATCCAGACCTTTAAAATGCAAAGAGCTGTGAGACTCTGGGATGGAGCTGAGTTGGGTAGTTCATTGCAAATGGCAGAGTTATTGCCAAGTCTTACCTCATGTTAACCTCTGACTAAACCCTGCTCAGCAATAAGCACAGCTACCTTTTACTGTCACTGAGGCTCCTGGAGCTTTGACAGCCAATGGGAAAGAATATTCTGTCACTCTGCATAGAAACGGAGCTCTGTCTTCACACTAGGTTTGACAGTCTCAGGGTTACCTCTTATTCCCCAGCAGATGTTGTGTTAATTCTAGCACCCATGCACAGTATGTCCTTATGGCCATGCAGAATTATGCTTATGGTTCTCAGCCACCTAACAAGTATTCATTCACTCCATCTTCTTGAACACTGAATATGCCCTGCTCCTGTTCACCCATTTGGTTTTTTTTTTTTTTAATCTATCTGTGTACTATGTCCACTGACTATATTAGCAAGCATTTTATTACTGTGGATAAATGGAGGGAAACAAAGAAATTCCATGATTTTCCCTACAGCCTGAAGTCATGCTGTCATATCTCTACCAAATAATGGTGCTGTGGTGTCCCTTTGACACATTTTCATATCTTAAATGTGAACTCCTTAAACAGACTTACTAAATGTGATGCATGAATGAGAAAAAAGATGAATACATGAGGAAAAAATCAAGGGAAGAGAGATTTTCTATCCAGCAAATGCACATGTGCAAAAAAAGGTTAACAATATGTGCACATTCAGGGTTTTGGTTTATAGACATTGTAGCAGAGCAGGCCCAGTGAGTAAGATCACTGCATCACCATGTCAGGATTTGATACCCGACTCCAGATTCCTTCCAGTGCAAACCTGAGTGAGGTAAGGGTAAAGGGTCAAGTGATTGGGTCCCCATCACGCATGAGGAGGGACCTGGACTGTGTTCTAGGTGCCTGTCTCCAATGCTGGCCCAGCCTCAGTGGTTGGGGCATTTTGAGGGTTGATCGACAGATAGGAGTTTTATCTTTGTGTCCAACATTTTTTGCCTCTCTGGCTCACAGATACATAAAAGATAATCAAAAAAAATAAAACACCTGAGAGTCAAAACTGATAATAGTGTTTGGTATAAATGAGTGTCTTCCTTAAGCTTTCGTCGAAATGAAGAATTAACGCAGTCCTCCCTACCTGTTTCCTCAGTTGTAGTCATGCCCATTGCATGTATGCTTTCCGAGGGTTAGAAGGGTCATCAGAGATGTCTGTCCATCAGCTTGCTGCTGCTCCATTCCCAGCCCTTGACAAAGAGCTTTCTACTCTTTCTATTTTAATACATCTTGATAAGAAGATGTATGCCCTGATTGTATCTCAGAAAGCACTTGTGTATGTACATGTATTTAATAGGGCGTGTTTTAGGTAAAGATAACAAAAATACCTCCAGTCATTTTGAGGCTGTGCTTAAGAATAACCAGATAAAGCCTGCCATGTGAGATGGAGATAACAGCAAAGATTTTCATTACCTTAAGTGGGTTAGTAAATAGAAGTGCTTGCCAAAGGCTAGTTAGAGGATGTATGGGTGGATGGACTGACAGGTTCAGAATGGATAGGTGGTTTAAATAAATAGTTGTGGAACAGTCACATTAGGGAGGTGCGTAAGTGTGTAGATGGAATAAGGGTTAGATAAATGGGGAAATAATATGTGACTGGATAGGTGAGTGGTTAGCTGATGGAGGAATAAATTGGTGCATGGACGTTTGATGGAGCTGAGTGGCCAGATGGAGTGAGAGTGATAAATGCCTATGCCAGCGGAAGAGCAGATGGATGGCTAAATGTTGTAGCTTCAATGGGAGCAGGAGAGGGTCAGGTATGGATGGGAAGAGGATGACAAAAAGGAAGATGAAAAAGGAGAGAGAAAAAGGAAGTACTAAAGATACTGAGATGCTCAGGGAATCTAGAAATATGTTTCCCTGACAAGTCATGATTTTCCAATGAGGCCGAGGAAATTGGAAACTCTCAATCACTGGCACCCAATGTTTACTTGCCTTTTAATTTACAAGGAGCATACACCTCACCTACCAGATTTTCTATGAGACAGAGTCACTAATGGCCCCGATGAGCCCACGTCTGCAGAGGGGCACCACCTCGTGGACATAAATCTCTACATTTTGGCTCAGGGTCTTTGCCAGAGAAGATCTCTGACAATTTCAATTGAAAAAATGTCATCCATTTTCCACGGTGAGTTTCCAATAACCGCTCACCAGTTCAAGGTTTCATTAGGAGGTAGTCATCAGAAACCCAGTAGTTGAAAAAGAAGTAAACACTAGTTGGAGAAGTTTTAAAATTAATTTATTGGAAACACAGATTTACAGAGAAGGAATGATAGACTTTCATCCACTGGTTCACTCCTGAATCCCAAAGTGGCCACAATGGCCAGAGCTCAGCTGATCTGAAGCCAGCAGCCTCCTCCAGGTCTCCCATGTAGGTACAGGGTCTCAGGCCTTTGGACCATCATCTACTGCCATCCTATACTGTAAGCAGGGAGTTGAAGGGAAGGGGAGAAACTTGATTATGACCAGCACCCTTATGGGATGTCTGCACTTTCAGGTGGAGGATTAGTCAGTTGAACAATGAAGCTGGCCCCCAGCTGGAGAAATTTTAACCTCGGCACATGAAGGAGTATAGTTCAATTCCATCTTGCACATCTGGAATCACACATGAAGGTGCTCAAAAGTCAGCCCAGGATCATGCACCATTGGCTGAACTGGGAATGACTACAAGTCACCAAACTGTGAAAGAGGAGTTAACATCCACTCTTCTGAAATAATGTGTGAGAAGGGGTGAAGGTTGGGAAATCACAATCAAAGAATGGGCCTGCTCTCCAGGGCTCTCATTGATGCTGTTCTATTCCAGTGGAAGTAAAGATGAGTGAAAATGAGTCCAAATGTCACCTGATTTAAAGAATGAAGGCCGTCTTGTCACTGCAGTTTCTCATACCTACCTTCTCATACCACCTGTCACAGTGGTACTTTCTTCAGTGGAATTAAGCAGCAGGAACTGGGGAGAAGCCCAATGTCTTAAATGGGCATCATCCAGCAATTACTGTCCTGCAACCTCTTCTCTGCTTTTTGTCTAGTCAGTAAATAATGTAGCCTTTGAGGCTGCAGCTATATTTTAGGCTATTTGTAGATTTTTGATACTCACATGTAAAATAGAAAAAGCTTAGTTTGCCCTATATCCTGACTATGCGCCTGTGAATTGGGAGCGAGACACATGGAAGGATCTAGAGAGAGTGAAAGCCGGGTTTCCTGAGAGTATTCCTCCCAAAAACCTGAAGCACAGATGTGACAATGAGATGTCCTTATAAACAGTCCCCTAAAAGTTACAAACTTCTTTGAACTTTATTGATACACTGCACAATCACAACCATCCTGAATTAGAAAAGGTTACAACTACAATGGAACATGCACCAAATTCAGGTAGTATATTCACCCTTCATACAATTATTGACAGAAATCAAGTCTTCATTGATTTTTTTTCCAAAGGAAAAAAATAAGAAAAAATAAAAGCAAAAAAAAAAAAAAAAGAAGTCTAGATGGCTGATGAAGTTATACTTGCTGCATCATGTGATCAATGTTTAAAGCATCTGAACAGATTTGTTGTAAGGATAATTGTGGGAATGGGCACACCCAATGTCTGACACAGCTATAACGGCACCATTGATAAGTCATATATATATATTTCTTTTAAAATCTAGGGAACTTTGAACATGACAGACACATTTCATACACCACCCACACATTCCTCACAACTGCACTTCACGTGTCACAAAAATCTCTGAATGATTAAAAATGCTCCCTTTAACTAACACAGGGCAGCAATTATTACTTATCATTGTAATTACTGATATCCTTATAAATCTGCCAAATAATGTAGGCTGTAGTCCCAGGAGAACGGTAGAGGGTTCACAATCTTTCTTGCTCCACTCACTGTGTGGAACAATGCTGTGCCATCACAGGGCACCATTGAAAGAAATGGAAAGAGATCTGTCTCAAGAAGCTGGGAGCTGGGCTCAGCCAACTACTGTCAGGTGGAGACAATCATCTCTAACGACGTCCACTCCCCATGCTGCTGGATTCCGAGTGTTCTGCACCTGAAGGCAGATTGCACGGCTTCAGCTCTTTTTTTTTTTTTTTTTTTTTTTTGTTTGTTTGCCACATCCTTTAATTGTACATATATTTCTTCTTCCTTTCATTTACTTCTCTTAAGTAAGAAATGAGGGAAATGAGACTAGCATTTTTATTTGTGTTTTAGTGATCATTAGGAGCTCTCGTCGTCTGGTATCTTTTTGAAAACGTTGCCTTCCTAGTTACACACCTGTGAAGTTTTGCTGCAACAGCTCAAACTTGTTTGTCTTACAGAAAAACACAGGGAAGCTTTGGATAAAAGGAGGGAAAGTGATGGTTTGATTTCGCAGGAATAGATTGTTCGAAATGAGAACCAAAGATTCTAGGCAATGGCAGAAAAGAAAGATAGCAGTGCTTTGCAAAGAAAAAAAAACCTCTACTCCCCTATTTCTGAAGGGAATGATTTTTTGGAGGGAAGCACTGTGGTGGTGAGAAGATCTGGTTCTACAGATTACAGACCTAATGTTTCTTACTCTAATGAGAACTCAAAAGATCATACTGAGGAAAGCGCACCCTGTGAGATCTGAGCTCGTTGCAAGCCCTTCTGCCAACGCTTTTGCAATGGGTTTGATCACAGCCATCTTCAGCTTCAGAGAAGATGTTCCTATTAGCACTGGATGCTGCAAGCGAAGTTTGAAGATTTAATTTAGAGTTGCTCCTGATACAGTGGTAGGGATAAACTCACATTGAAATCAACCATACACTTACTTGGGGGAATCGCTGCCCTTTGGAATTCGTGGTTCTCCATGTAGAAGCAGAACTTGCTAAACACTCTTTGGAGAGGACTTGTGGAGGTGTGAACTCCACCCCAGTTATGGGGTTTCTATAACCCCAGAGCACACCTGCCACCCAGCTTTTGAGAACTAACTGCCCAGCTTATGAGAACTAACTGCCCAGCTTATGAACTGAAGCATCTGGGAAGAGGTGTGGACTTCAGAGGGGAAAGATTGAGAGCAAAAGAGAGCCCAGGCAGCAAAACCAGGTGCAGTGTGATGTGCACTAAATGTGCTCATATTTTGACACCCTTTTGCCTGGTCTTCAGCCTCCCAATTAAAACAAGAATGAGAGACTCAAAGCCCACCTATTTAGATTGCAGTTGACTGTAGCAGGCACTTGACAAGGAGAAATAGGTTTGGCCAGGGTGAACACTCGTGCCTTCATCAGCATTACTTTAGTGGAATTACGTGCAGTATTGAGTTTGGGGATGTGAAAGGAGCTCACAGTGACTGCATTGCTCCCCACACAGAAGCCCCCATACAGAGCTGCAGGATGCACAAAGACTCGTTTCTCCACCTTTGCTCCCCCACCCCCACCACTAGGACCCTGAACACCTGTTCAGTAGACCTTAGCCACCTACCTACCATATGAGATATTGGAAAAGCAAGGGTATATGTGGATATTGTCTTCAGCAAATATATGCTGTTCCTTACACTTCCAGATTTTGCATAGCCAGTGCCCACATAATCATCCTCAGCCAAGGCACTCAAAAAAATGTAGCTAGCATAGGTCTCACGTGAAGAAAAGCTGTTTTTACTCCCAGTGTCCTGGTAGCCTTGGTCTGATTGACTTGATATTCTTTGTGCTACATGAATGAGGATTCACTGTAGTATGTGATGGCACAAATACGTTCCCACCAGAGGTGCGTCCTAGTACCTGATGGGATGGGACAAACCCAAAATCTGCAGTTTTCCTGAGACCAGCCACACTGGTTTGAAAAACTGTAATGATCACCTAGGCCAAATATAACAAATATTGGACTGAGGAAAAAGGGATATCTCATCTATTTCCAGAGTCATGTTCTCGAAGACCACCTACTTGCCACAGCTTGCACATTTATTTTACCTCATAGTAACAAATGCAGCAACCGTGGCTCACTCAAATGACACATTATTCTCACATAGTGTCTGACATCAACCCACTCCCAGGGGCTGAGTGTAGTGGCAGATCTCAACCATGGATATGCCCGACCCTTAATTCTGACTTTGTGCCTGCTCATGAAATTCTCTGGAGCTTAGCATCAGTAGACTGTTTTTTGGCACATCGTTTATGTTCCCAGAACCTGGCTCTTGGCAGCTCACTAGGAAATGCAGATGTCTGTAGATAGCTAGCATTTATCATGTTCATTTCATTCGTACCAGATCAACCTCTTACGACAGAGCTGAGTTTTATGGATGCTGAGAGAGCATGCGTGTGTGCTAGCACAGGTGCACATGTGCCCCTGCTGTAGACACCATGGTCATGTACCAGCACAGGTGCACATGTGCCCCTACTGTAGACACCATGGTCATGCGTCAAGGGGGACGCTTCTTTTGGAGGAAGAAGATCAACTACACATTAAGGGAATGGAACTATGGAGCTCCATGAAGGTCACATTTATTATTAAAAAAAAATGGACCCCAAATAGCTTTCCAACTGAGGCAGGACAGGTATGTAAGAAAGACATTGTTGCTGAATCTTCCTCGTTCTCTCCACAGGCTTGGCCCTGCTTCACAGTTGTGCAATGCTTTTCAATGCCGTTCTTTTGCCTCACAGGCTGCTTTGCAGGATCAATTCACTTATCCCAGAAGACTATGCAGAATAAGAAAGTCCACTCTTGTTTGAACACTGGAGGTGCTTTGAACTTGGTGAGCTAGGGACATTCTTCCCCAAAGCTACTCGAGAAGCAGCCCGCCTTGGAAGGAAGTGTGACACGCATTCCCCTTCTATTTTCAGTGTTGTGTTCATCAAGTGCTTAGAAATTAAGTCAGTTGCTCAAGGGCCCTCAGCTCAGAAGAGTTTCCTGAAACAAATACCAGAGTTGTCAACACACCCGCCATGTAATTGGCCTCCATCAGCTCTTTACTGGGTAATTTTCAAAACAGATCAAACCAGAACTAGGCAGAGAAGAGTCAGCAGTTGAAGTCCTCGCTTTCTTTAATGGGTGGATTGCTGACTGCACATTGCAAACAGACGAGTGCTTTCTGTTACTTTTGTTTTTTTTTTTTTTTTTTTTACTACTAGGTAATGCCATAGCTTCTTGACATGCTCTCTCTTTAAAGACCAAGAGAAGAATTAAAGTTGGTACCTTAGTTTTCAACTGTGAAAGAAATAGCACTAACAAAGACTTTTCAGAGATGGTCTGCTTCCCAAGATGATGTCCTTAAGACACAGATCCTCTTCCGGAAATACAGAGTGACTAACTCTCCATATGCCATGTTGGTCTACCTGTTAACAGTGTCTAATTAAACGGATGGAATATCATGTTCCAAAGAGTGCCTGGCAAAGGGTACTGCATTTCTGTGTTGTGGTTAGCTTATGAGATCACTAGCTTTTATGTGACATCCTGATAGGCAATTTGGAAGATGCAAATATCTGCTGATAGTAGAAGACAAATGAATATAGTGGGATTGACATCATCTGATTAGAGATTTAAATGGTAATGAATTCAGAGAAGTGGGGTGGAATGGGAGTGTTACATTATTAGATTGATAGAGTAAATAGAGAGGAAGACAGGTGGGTAATAATTATAGGGACAAAGAAATCAGACAATTGAGTAGATGGATAACCATATGATTACTCTGATAGCCTGATAAGGTCTAAATAATCACCCATCTATTGCTCAATCTTTCATGAGTTGGATGATGTTTTTAAAAGAGAAGCACTATCTTCAAAATCCTTCCTCCTTTTACAGTCACTTGGCTTTTAAAGTTTTAGTTTCAGGCTGCATGCAGAGCCCCAAACCTCCAGTCCCTGCAGCTGGCAGAAGTAATGAATAGGATGGGTGACTAGAGAAGGTGTGGGATTTGGATACAGTGAAATAAGTTTCCAGAAAGGAAAGATGTGAATCCCAATGGGAATACATAATAATAAAGAGGGAGGGGATATGTACATTACAATTAGGAAGATGATCTGAAGCATAAGATACAGATAATAGGATGATAGGACGCTTGGATGTAAACCTCGTTATGCACTACACAGAGTCAATTTGTGTCTTCAGGGTGTTTATCATGAGACACATTTTTTGCCCAAATGGAATTTGTGGTTTGGTGTGTGGTGGTGGTGATGGTGGGAGCTCATGGTCATGATGATGGGAGGAGAAGCAGAGGAAAAGGAAAAACCAAGGTAACAGGAGCACATTCCATTTTTGGACACACCCATGAATGAGTATTCTACACGTGGTAGAACCCTGCCCACCCCTCCCCCCAACCCCACTCATTCCATTTGGAAAACAAAACCACATAAGTAAACGAAACAAACAACAACAACAACAACAAAAAAAAACCCTACAGACAAAAAAAAAAAAAAAAAAAAAGAAAAGAAAAAGAAAGCAGAAAAAAAAGAAGCCCAAACTGGTTTGCCCTCCGCAGTGTAGATTAAAGTCTGTGATATGGAGAAGCAGGCGTTGCTCAGAGGACCTATGGTTTCTTATCAAAACTTGATGAAGAAGTGGGCAAAGAGAGTCCCTGAGAGCCAGAGACAAGCCAGCGCTCTCGAGGCCGAGTTTACACCATCAATGACTGCTCCAGGCCCTGCGTAGGGGAAAGAGAGACAGACCTGTTAGCTGCACCCAAGGACACCATGCATCTGCTCTGACAAGAAAATACACAGACATGCTTCTCTGAGAGCATTCCCCGACTTCCTCCCCATACCCCAACCTCTCCTTTCCTGGACAAAAAAGAACTGCATACTGGACATATTTAAAAACTCAAAGGGTGCAAATCATTGAACACTTCAGCTTACTCTGAAATAACAATGTGTATTTTTTAAAGATTTATCAATATTATTTTGAAAGTCAACATCACAGACAGAGGAAGAGACACATTTATACACACAGAGAGGTCTTTCATCTGCCTGCTGGTTCTTTCCCCCAAACCCCTACAATGGACAGTGTTAGGCCAAGTGGAAGCCAGGAGCTTCATTCAGATCTCCAATATGGTGGCAAATGTCCAATCTCCTAGGACATCTACTGTTTTTCCCAGGCTCTTAGCCTGGAGTGGATTGGAACCAGAACACTTAGGGGGTGATGCCCATATAGGATCCTAGCCTCAGAGATAGCAACTGTATCCACTATGCCACAATGCAGACCCCTTGGGGGCATATTTTTAATGTTTATTTATTTATTTGTTCTTCTGTTTGGAAAGCAGCGAGAGAGAGAGAAAGAGAGAGAGAAAGAAAGATTGGGGTGAGGTGGACAGTGGCTTCTATTTACTGCTTTGTTTGTTAAATGTCCTCAACAGCCACAGCCAGGCTAGATCAAAGTCAGGAGCTCAGAACCCACTCTACTCAGATCTCTCCCTTGGGTGACAACATTTGGCCACCACTATCTGCTTTTCAAAGATACCAGGCATTTTCAAAGGAACTTGTATCAGAAGTGGAGTAGCAGGCACTTAAGCTGCTACAGTATGGGGTCTACTCCAACCACTGAGCCACAGTAACTGCCTCTGAAAGACTTGGTGTAAAGTATAGAAGGGGATGTGGAGCAAAGGGATGTAGGCTTTTGGCTTAGCTGTCAAAAGTCCTATATCCTTTATCAGGATACCCGTGTTCCTGACTACTGCCATAGACGCCTGACTGCAAATTCTTACTAACGTAGACCCTGAGAAGCATCAGTAAAGACCTAAGCAGATAGGTTCTTGCCTCCCATTTGGGACACTCAGAATGTGTTCCTGGCTCCTGACATTGATTTCAACCTAACTTAGACCTGACTGTTCTGGGTATTTGGAACATGAATCAGTGGACAGGAACTCATTGTCTTTCTCTCTCATTATCTCCCCTCTCTTTTCAACACTCCCTTCTTCCCTCTCTGTCTTTTGTCTCCCTACCTGTAAAACAAATATTTTAAAAAATGAGGGATTGTGAGATAATCATTTATGCCAGTGAACCGAAAAATTTGAACAACAGGGATCAATTCTAAGGCAGGAGCTAATGGCACCTTCAAAAGATGTGCTTCTCGTTGTGCCTAACCCATGGGAATGACATCTGTTGCAGACAGAGATGAATCGTGGAAGAGGGTCTGAAAGGACAAGAAGAGGAAGGGAAAGAGAGGAAGGGGGTGTAGGAATTTTGTTGCTAAGAAATATACATGTGGGTGGGGACCATGTGCACCAGTGCTGCATGGTGCAAATAGGCTGTCGAGGGAGCCTCCTGAAGGGCTGAGGCTATGAGAGAAGTTGTCCTCACAAGTTCTATTGATAGTGGGGTCCTGTGTCTGGCAGCCAGGAAGACTCTGCCCTCCCAGACTGGAATGTCACGTAATAACCACATCTAAAGAAGACCTCCTTTTCCCTTTTTATCTTCTTTCCTACCTGTCTTCGTTTCCTACTTGTACCCACTAAGGCTCTTAGGCAAGACCAGCAGTTCCCAGATGTACTGTGTAAGTGAAAGCAAAACTGGCTGTGGCCAATGGAGCCATCAACAAGCATTTCCAGAAGACCAGCAACAAAGGGAAGAAGAGATAGACAGGAAGGCATGTCACACCTCTTATCTCATCTCAAGCCAAAATCGTGTCAAGATGCAAATTGGTATAGTGGTAGCAAGCATGACTTCTTTGCAAATGGAGGTGGTATAGAGGTGGTCTGCAGATAGTGCCTGAGTCGTTTCCTTGCCTGTCAACCGATGGAATGGACTTGGGCCCTGTGTGAGAATGGATTCATGCCAATGTTTTGCTGAGGGAAGCTTAGGGCTCTCTTGTCAACAGGCAAAATGTGTTTGTCCCAACTCCAGCCATTCCATCAGCCATTCTTTCTTTTATAGAATATTCACTATGCTCTAATGGTCTAAAACATTAGGTTTTAGGTGATAGTGTACTTCATGCGGCTCTGCATCTTTCTTATACCATGATCATAAAGAAGGGAGGAATTTAGGTTCTAACACAGTTCTGCTAGTTGCCATGACGGCTCCTTAAGTGTTGATATGAATCAGCCTGATCCTGGGGCCTTCAGACGTTCTGGCACATAACCTAAGGAATCCTGCTGGTCTACAGCATGAAGCTGGGTGGGAAAATACCTTAGATAGATATTCAGTGTCATTCTAAATATTGTCTTTTGCAAAATATGAATGACTTAGAAGTTGAGGAAAATTTACACGGAATAACAGAGATCCGTGTGTTCCTTTTAAAGTATCTTTCCATTGGTACACAAGCATTTATTTGGAATTTATTTGGGATTGGTTTGATGGCCATTTGTACTTAGCAGGGGCTGGATATAGAACTCCTGCAGGTACCAAAGTCCCCATGCATGCTCATCTTCCTTCTATAAAATCATGTAATATTTTCATATGATCTGTATCCATCCTCCTGTGTACTTGACATCACATCTACAGTGTCTATAATCCAAAATATAATGTTAATGCTAGATAAATAGATGCTCTCCTATGCTGCTTAGGGAACAATAACAAGAAAAGGACGTCTGCACACATTTTTTTCTAAACAGTTTTGATTTGTGGCAGTGGAGTACAGAAATGTGGAATCATAAGACATGGAAAGCTGATGATTTATACACACAGTACATACCTCACTTCAAAAGCATAGACTTTTTCCTAGAAGTATGTTAATTCCCTATGTGTGTATTTGTGAGTGTGCGATGCATGTGCATGCATGTGTTCAATTTGTTATACTGATTTCA
The DNA here is from genome assembly GCF_030435755.1 of Ochotona princeps. Classification (NCBI taxonomy): domain Eukaryota; kingdom Metazoa; phylum Chordata; class Mammalia; order Lagomorpha; family Ochotonidae; genus Ochotona; species Ochotona princeps. The sequence goes on along the minus strand of NC_080835.1, from coordinate 107,166,422 downwards.
GATAGATTTAAAGCTCCAACATGACCTCCACCCAAAAGAATGAGAATTTTATCGTATGAATTATTTTATTCCAAGTTCTATCAGTGGATTCAAGCACTTCTGTGGGTATTATGTGTGTCTGTGTAGCTGAGCCAACAGGGAACAGAAGTGTACAGGAAAACAGCACAGTACAGTGAGGGCTTGAGAAGAGAGCTATGTGGGATGATTGCCATAAAATATTGATTCTGAGCAGGTGCAGAGTTCATAGCCACACTCAGCTTGTGCTTTGTGTTCCAAAGTCTGGGAACTCAGAGGATGACGGGAACAACGTGCAAGCACAATTTTAAATGCTCACTCTATTGTGACTCATTTAAACATCACAATATCACTATGTGCTGCTGTCATCCCCACTTTATAAAGGAGGAAATCAAGAAACAGCAGTTTAACACCCCACTTATGACCACACAACTGACATATCTGGAGATAAATCACAACGAAGTTACTGCCCATAGAGTTTGTGACTTTGACTTCTACACCTCTGTTTCTTATTCTTCTTGTGATCCTCTGTGTATGTTTCACAAGGACCACAGCAAAGTGGAGTGAGGAGAACAATGGACAGGGGGCCTACTTTAGAACATCTCCTCTCTGGGCCTCTGTCCTCTATCTGCAGATGGAGTGGAGACAAAGTTTGACGGCCAATAAGGCTTTTGTGCTATTGGCTGTGTTGCTATGTAAGCAGAAACTCCACCTGTGGTGGTAGATGGGACAGCTGGTGAGACACCAGACAGCTTTTTCAGTTGGTACCAAACCTCTACCACCCTCGCTTTTTGTACCCATACACATCATCTCCTCTTGAATCATGAAGAGACTACAAAATATTCCTAGACCCAATTTTCCATCTTTTGGCTCCATTTTCTATTCAGCCTCAGGGAGTTTTTAAATATTCTGAGCACCTGATTGGCAGCAACAGACGAGACGGTCAAATTAAGATCAAAGAATCTTTGGTCAATCAATTTTTGTGAAATGACTGAGCTGCTGTGGTCAAAGAGTTAATCTCCTTCACTGTTACGGAAATTAAATCTCGTATTTTTACCCCACACATACCCTGAACACATTTGGGATCTGGCAGCTGGGCTAACTAAGGGACAGTTGGGGGTTTGCTGGGAGGGGAAAAAGAGGGTTTCATTCTCTAGGTTGGAGGAATTTGAGATGAAAGTTATCAGTCACGATTTGGTTCTTTAATTGCAGTCTCCCAGTAGCCCTGTTTGACAGGAGAAGAGGGGAAGAAAGCACCAGGATTGGGTCTCTGCCATTGGTTGCCCGTGTGCTACGCTTATTTTCTGGACTTAGGCAAATGCCTTTTTATGCTTCAATAAAAAAGAAATGCTTGATTGCTACTCTTTAACTGTTCTCAGGTGGCCTGCAGGCCTGTTGGCAGTCACACTTGGTCCCTTAGACTGCAGGGGTCCTTTGCAAAAGTTGCTGAGTGAACACAACGGAAACATCCTGTGTTATTTGGAAAGGCATGGTATAAAAGTAATGATTCATCCTAAGTTCCATGATTGTAGCCTCATAGCTGGAACATACATTTGCAGTGTCAGGGGAAGGATAGCTTTCCTCTGCCATCATGGTGGCTTTTTCAGGAATTAACCAAAAAGACTTCTTCAGATACATGTTTCCCAAAATGACAGAGTTTTAATCACAATAAACAGTGTTGTGAATTTAAACTGTGTCTTCAATTATTTTTCTTTTGGAGGAGGGAAATGAGGAGGCAGGTGATTTTTACCTAAAACCTAGAATGCAAAATTTGGAACAGTGAGGATGATACTCAGTTGTGCATCTTTCCCCAGAAAAGTAACCCTAAGATAATCCCTGGATAAAGGTCAGAGGTTTGAAGAGAAGATGGACATGAAAGAAAAACTAAGGAACAAGATCCTTGGGATAACAGGGGCAAAGTACCCACCAGCTACTTCAACAAAATTCTCCTCCCTTTTTGGCCTTACTACCTTGGCTGGGCAGCCCTAATGTCCTTTCGGGTAAAGTAAGTGACCACTATAAAGGTATGACTAATCCAGGCAAATTGGGATCAGTATATTGATTCTGTATCTTTCCAGATAAGAATGTCTGCCAGATTTATAGGACTAGTTAATGGGTGAACACAGTATGTGCTAGTGCCTGGTGTAAAACAGTCGTGTAACAGGATCAGGAGCCATACCTCACCACACATGTGTGGGCACGCACAGGAGCAAATTCCCACACACATACATTTCTGTTTCTAAGTTGGGATGAGAGTTGGCTTAGTTAGGTTCCTTCCAAATATGCTGAATCACTGGGAAGTCAGTAGGGAAATGAGTGAAGATGTTAAAAATGTTGAAGCCCAGAGTGTTTATCGCTGAGAGAAGATGTTAGTGCGAAAGAATCTGGCGGACACAGCGCGTAACACAGGGTGATGAGAAAGGAGCAAAGACAAGGTCGGTGGAAAGGGTGAAGGGCAACATGCCCGTTCTGCAAAGGAAACACTCGCCAAGCCAGCCTCAGAAGAGGCATGGCCATTCATTCAGCAAGTCTTGGGAGTGTGCCACACGCCAGGCTCTGCTTTTAGGAAGTCAGTTTCTGCCTTCTAACACCAAGCATATTTTTCTGTCCTAGCTTAAATACATAAATAAGCAAACAGATAAATCTATATTTTTAAGCCTTCACAGACTCTAGGAACAAAACCACTTGGAACAAATAACCCCACATCCCTTTCATCTCAGAAACATCCTTCCTGTTGGATAGTTTTAAGAGGACTGCATTTAAGAATCAGAGAGAACTGAGTTTAAACTCTGGCTCTGCTACACACCAGCCAGAGTACATTGAACAAGACAGTCAACTTCTCTGAAATATTTTCTTTCAAGTGTACAATGAGGAAAGGGCGGTTTTATCTACCCTTGCAGGGTTGCTCTGTGAATTAGTTAAGATGGTGTGTAACATACCAAGTATGCACACATACACACACAAAAAGTTTGAACAGTAGGTGAATTAAAAATCAGAGATTATCTACTGAAACTTAAAATGACGGGTTGAAGGGAATCCTGCTTTAAATAAACAGACCAAATAATTAAACAAATCAAAAGTCTTTCTGAACTACCACACAGTTTATGACAACTGGAAGAAAACCTGGCCATAGCTAGTGAGTGAGTGATTTGGTCCCTTCCAGAAAAAACAGAGGTGGCTGCTAAACAATTGATAAAGACACCCCCATGTACACTGGCTATTTCACAAAAGTATATTTAGAAGCCAAATTATTTTTCTGAGTGATTGCCACATTTAAAAAATTCTTCTCTTTTCATAGATAACAATGACTCAATTCATCTGAAAAGCTTCTACAAATATCAGGCTTAATTAAATATTTTTTCAGGGATAAATTGACAATGAAACCACATAACTGTGCCCTTTCCCACTCTTCCAGTTCCTCCTCCTTCACCCTTTTTAATGCCAAAAATTAATTGCTTCTTTCATGCCTGAAGTTGAGCATCTTCAAAAATAAGAGCAGATAAAAGGATGTAAAGCCACAAAACAAACAGTAAATGACCACAAGAAAACAGCTTGGGAACAGATCTGTTGAAGGAATTAAGTTGACCTTCACCACAAAGAAAAAAGGAAAGAAATAGAGTAGCCAGATAGTCAAAAGACAAACTTAAGAAATGAAAAAAATAGTATGAAAATGTGGTCTATCAGGTCGACAAAGACTGCCCAGACATGAAGTTTGATAGTGAAAAGAAAGAATAAACACACAAACCTATAAATGAAGGCTACCTCAGACACTATGCGATTCAGCAACATGAGTATAATAACAAGAAAATTGTGTTGAGTTTAAAAAAATAATTCAACTGGCGCTGCAAATCCAAGGCCAGGAGTTGTAAACCTGGCTAACCTGGGACTTGGGATTTGTGCTGCAATGAGGGGGTGGCTCATCACTCTCTCAGGCAGCTGGTGTTGACAGCCACACTACCTAGGCTTGACAGCACACAGCTGCTAGGAAAATCGACACATTTCCTGATGAGATCCTGCGTTGTAAGATATTTAAACACACTACGGGAGGAGGGTAGAAGGTATTAGAATGTGTCTACTTTTTTCTCTCCCCTCTGTACAATTACCATGAAAATATGGTACAGTTTTTCAGCAACAGTAGGCTGAATAGCTGTACTTCTACTAAAATACCAGGTGCTAAGGTAATCACATTAAAAAAAAAAAAAGGAAAAACGGGGAAAAATCCCCCCCGGCAAGTTGGACTTGTTGATAGCATAGCAAGATCAATGTAATATCTGAAGTCTAACAAGAGACTGTTCAGTTCTGAAATTTGGATGGGTTTTGTAAGTGTGATTATGAACTGTGTGACCTTCCTAATGAGGAACCAAAAGGATAATGATGTTCTTGGTGATTAAAAGAGGAGCAAGAAATCTAATTAGAGGATGTATGTGTTACATGTGTTGGTGAAACATAAACCTATTTTCAGCAGTGCTGGCTGATGAAGGCGCATCATTTCCCTTGAAAGGAAACTTTCCCTCCATTGTCTTTAATTACAGTGGAAGACGCGGCACTGTGTTGTTTTACAAGTAAGATTAATCAGGCTTTGCAGCCCAGCGAAGACTGCTAAGACCGGCAGATAAAGGGGCAAAAAAGGCAGGCATCTCTGTGTTGTTCTGTTTAACATGCCCTGTTTCGTGCTTAACCACAGAGACAAAAGCTAAGAAGTTCGTATCAGAAGTTAATTCAAATCTGTAAGCTCATCACAAACCTGAAGAAGAGACTTTAGTTTGAGCAGAAACATAAGCGCGTGTGCCTCTGCTGACATGAGCATGGCCCACGTGTTCCATGTTCAATTCCAAACGCTTAGACTAATAGCAGATGTCAATGATTCGGATAGGGGAGGGTGGGGCAGCAGCCAATGACAAGGAACCTCATCAGGACTGAAATGTGAAATGTCTGCATTTTTCCCCCGTATGTCAACATTTTGCAGGTTGGAGAAAATACAAATGATTACACTGCTGGCATCAGCCGAAAGCAATGGTATTTCTCTCTGACTCATCCCCTCCCACCTGGATTTAAATGGTGGATTTGGAAAATGAAAATCATATACATTATCAGCAGGAAATGGACAAATATGTGCAGCTTCTGATGTGTCTGCAAGAAGAAATCATGCGATGAATGTCTTTCGAAGCAGCGAATTGCAGCGTCTGAAGGAAGACCCTGGGGAGAAAAATGCTGAGTTCCAAACTCAGATTTGAAATGTATAGGAGGCCAGAGTAATAATAACTCAGAAATGGTGATTTACCTTCCCCTCAGAGAGAGAACTATAAACCCTTTCAAACATTTGACTTTCCTTTGGTTAGCACTGTTTCAGAGTGAATACAGGCTGTAACAGCTGCCCCCCATGACTGCTGGAGATAGTTTTTAATTCAGCAAATGTTTACTGAGCCACACCATTGCAAGATCCAGGGCTGTGCTCTTAAGTACAGAAACAAATGCAAAGAAAATGTAAGCTTAAGGGTAAACTGTGAGGAGAACCTAAAAGGTGAATGATTGATTCTTCTTTGGTGGGGCTCACAAATGATCTAGAGAGAAGTCCAGTTGTTATCAGGGAAACAGGACAAATGCCTTGGTCTATGAGTCTACAGTACATCGGAAGAGATGGAACACATGAGGGCTGGAAGGAAACAGAAAATAGTCAGGCATTGGAATATGACTGTTGCCAGTTCATTCTATCCTGGAAACCCCACCCTGGGAAACTCAGACTCACCTGTCATTTAAATTCTCTGAGCTTCAGGCTCCTGTGTGTGCAATGGAAATCATGGAGCTGGCATTGTGATAAAGTGGATAAAGCTATCACTTGAGATGCCAGTATGCTAAAGAGGTGCCTGTGTGAGTTCTGGCTGCTCCAGTTTCCATTCAGTTTCCATTTCCTGTTAATGTGTCTGGGAAAAGCAGCAGAAGATGGCTGAACGTGCTGGGGTCCTGCAACCATGTGGGAGACCTGGAGATGCTGTGGCTCCTAGCTTCAGCAGGGCTAGCATGCTAACCATTCTCTCTTTGACTCTCTATCTCTCCCTCTCTCCCTCTCTCCCTCTCTCTCCTCATACTTCTGTATCTTACAACTAAACATCAGTCTTTCAAATAAAATACATTTTTGCTAAAAAAAAAATAGAAATCATAACAAAGTCTTTCTCAAAAAAAACTCTTGGGCTCTAAAGTATCTGTGGCTAGCCTCCCCTATCCTCTAGCATGATGCTCCTCCTATTCCATTGTAATGTTCTGTTGTACAAGGTGAGAAACTATTAGTACTCAAATTTCAGTCAATCCTTAAGGAAAAGGCCTGGCTTATAGTAACTACTATGCAAATATTTGTTGACTAAATTAATAAATAGGTGGGTCATGGAGACTGGAAGCAGTTCCTCCAAGGTTCAGCTATGTGCCAGATCTATAGATCTGCTGGGTGCATGGACTATAGCAGCTTGACACCTGAAACTGAGCGGGTTGGACACAGAGAGCATAGACTTTGTGCCATCCATTGTGGTCAGTAGAAATTCAGGCACTTGTGTTTTCTTATCCTTGAAGATAACAAAGACTGTGATAACCTCAACCCTGGTGAGGGTAGGGGTGCAAGCAATGGAGGAACCAGAAGTGAACTAAAGTAGAAAAGCAAGAATGCAACCGCTGGTTACATCACAGATGCCAGAAGGGACATGAGGACTTCAGAGAGGGTATGGAGCTGACAGGTGCTGGCAGTGAAGGGACACAGACTGTGCCACTTCTCTTGCTTTAAGAGGTTTGCAGGTGGCAGGAAGAAAATACATAGCATTGCACATGACAGGCAGCCTGTGGAGAATCTGTACATCTGGAGCTACGTTGAGAAGGCGTGGTTGTAGGACACCGTGAAGAGAGAAAGGGAAGTGGGGCTGTGGGTCATGGCAGGATCTGACGGGCTGTGTTTGAGGGGGAGATTTCTATGCAGGAGGGGCAGAATGGCTCAGCACAGGTGCTAGCTGAAGAAGAGGTAGTGTGGGAGAAGTCTGGTGCGCCTACTCTGAAGGGATGGCCATTACCAGAGAAAATATAGATGCTATCCTAGTGACCTGAAGAGTCACCATGCAGCTTGGCAAGGCTAAGGCTTTGACAGAAGAGGTCACTCAGAGCCCAGATATTACCTACACTGAATATTCCCTCCATGTTCGTTCATGACTACAAGATTCCTGGAGTTGTCTCTGAGTGTTGTCACTAATGTGCGTGGTCAGGATTTCACAGGTACAATGGGAGGATTCTGTTTTTCTCTCTGCAGCAGGCCCCTCTGGGTTGATTTCAGCATGTTCTCTGTCCCTCTTCTGTGTGTGTTGGTAATCCAGGCAGTTACACGCCTCATTAAGTGCATCATACTCTGCAGAGCTGGACGTGACCAAGTCCAGATTGTTCCTCTTCGAGCTCTAGGGACAGAGAGAGGAGGCTTCTTGCTCAAAACCCAGAGGAGACAAATGTGCATTGGCATGAGGGGAGAAAGAGAGAGAGTGCTGCCAGCTACAGAGCTGTGGCCAGCAAGCTGAGCCTGGCCACCCCTGTGGCAAGCAGGCAGGCCTGACAGACAGACGCAGGTGCCAAGACTCCAGGTGGGCCATAAATGGCTGTGTGCATCCAGTGAAGCTGAGAAACACTGCGGGAAGCACCTCTGCCACCACACGGGGCGCTTGCCACCGTTTCCAAGGACAACGGCTGTGGCAGATGTATTCTCCACCCTGTGTTTTCAGTGTTTCTCAGATTCAGAACAAAGACTTAGCAAGCTGGGAGTAAGCTGGGTGTGCCCTTCTGTTCTGTTCTATTTTTACAGAGAACTGTAAAGTGTTTATCTGAATCAGAGTCGGAACTGGAACCCAGTTCTCCCGGCTACTGGTGTTGTTCTGTTTTCTGCTTCCTGCCTGCCAGAAAGTAGAAGCTTTGGCATGAGCCTCTGAATGGGCATTTTGTTCAAGTGACCCTGGTACCCCTGTGGCTTCGGCAGGGAAGGCAGCTGGTGTGATGAGGAAGCACAGACGCACTTCCTATCATGCCAGCTATGTGTTGGTCGTTAATGATTGCTCATGCATCCTTTCAATCTCACATATTTTCTAATCGTTTCCTATGTCTACCCACTCATCAACACATAGTCTCCCCCAGTCTTTGTCTTCTGGATTCTTCTGAAATGGGTAGTATCTCATTTACATCTGTTCTTGGCATGCAGTTATGGAAATATGTGAAAGGCACAAGTACGTGTGTGTGTGTGTGTGTGTGTGTGTGTGTGTGTAAGTGGTTTATGAATTTAGGTGCTTTCCTTTTAAAAGCCATGTCAGGGGTAGGGCCAGACTGTTGTGTGACAGTAGAATTTGTTACAGTTGATGACTCCAAGCTACCAATTGTTGGTACTTGTTGATGATCTGAAGGATCATTCTCTCCCATCCATGACAGGTTACTAAATGTTACAAGTTGGACTGAAATAGTAGAAAAATGCTGAGGCCGGGGAATTGGAAGGCATGACCTCAAATCATAGCTACTGCATGCAAACCAGAATCATTCATGTTCTCTGTCTAACCTCTCCATTTCCTGGTGTGTACAGTTAGGATAAATATAACACTTACTTCATAGAATTAGCAACTTGGATGAAACACAAAACCCACTTAGTCTATCAGGCCTGTATATGGCAAGTGGTTTGTTATAATCGGCTATACTTATGGGTTGTTGAGGACTAATCAGACCCCTCATGGCCAGCAGAAAGAGTGAGTCAGCTGGCCCCTGTCACTTCCTTCTTGTGCCAAAACTACTGCCAGTGATAGTGTCAGAAAAAAGAGATCATGTGGGGACTGTGGGCAACCTTATCCACCATGCGTTCCCAAGCAGGAGGGAGGGAAGGAAGGAAGGAAGGAAGGAAGGAAGGAAGGAAGGAAGGAAGGAAGGAAGGAAGAGAAAAGAGGAAAAAACACATTGTTTCTGAGTTTTCCAGAGCCATTTGGCCAGCTTGCACGTCAACCTGGCCCAAGGATTCTTTGAGTCATATTTGCCTTACTCTATTGGGTCACATTTCACTTTGTAATACCTGTACTTGGGGAATCATCAGCACAACCTTTTGGTTTCTATGTTATGTGGAATTCGCGCATTCATCCAACAAAAGTTTTCTGACCAGCCCTTACACACGGATCCCTGAGTTACATCCTCAGACTCAACCAGACATGGTCCCTAAATGCAAAAATCTTGCATGTTAAATAAGAAAAGTGATTTTAAGCAAATTAAGTAGGTGAATTAAACCATAGCAAAATTGCATCTCAGAGGTAAAATCTATGGAAACCAGGACTCTTATCTATGGCGTTCCTGCTGTGTCATAGTTACCTAGAGCTCTCGTCATTGTGGAACAGATACTGCATGCGTGTTGACTAGATGCTGGCCAATGCAGAGTGTGTGCAGCAGCCAGAGGAGAGGGAAGAGGAATGCAAAGGGAGAGAGGTTAGGGGCCTTGTCAGGAAGGATGGCTGAGCAGTGAATGGACACGTATACAGTAATGTAAGATGGGGTGAACTATGGTGAGTCAGTGTAGGCTGCACTGAAGGGGACAGGAGGCAGGAGGCACTGCAGGGAAGGCCAGATCCAAGCAAGAGAAATCTGGCATGTGTTGGAATGATGCAGTGGCAGGATGGATCATGTCATAAAATATGTTGGCAAGTACTGTTAGGAATCACAGTGCCTTGCATGTACACAGCAGTTCCCAGCTGGTCAGACAACTTTGAGGAGAGGAACATGTTTTACTGATAATTCACAATGACATTCTCATGTCATCAGGCCAAGTTGTCATCCACCCGAGGCCAGCACCTTCATGTCTTGTCAAGGTCATGTATCTAAACTTAGTATTTATGAAACTCTTTGCACCTACAAATAGATATACATATGTTTATATATATATGCACACACAGCTGTGTTCAATATCACCAACTTTTTTAGGTATGTATTAAAATCCAAGCAACACCTACTTATATGTGAGGGAAATAAAGCTCAACAATTTTAAGTAGCTGACTTGTGGCTATATCTAGTAAAATTCTAGGTCTTTGTTGAGAAATACATTATGTCTCCCTTTGCCAAATAGTGATGCTGAAGCCCTCTGCCATAGCATGGCTATATTTGGAGATGAGAGTTCTCCTTTATTATATGAAAGGCAGATTTGCAGAGAGATAAGGAGACGAGAGAGAGAGAGAGAGAAGAGGAGAGAGATCTTTAATCCATGATACATTCATCAAATGACAGTAATAGCCACAACTTGGCCAGTCTGAAGCCTAGAGCTCCTGCAAGTCTCCCACATGGATGGAGGGGCTAAAAGATTGGGCAATGTTCTGCTGCTTTCCAAGACACATTAGCAGGGAAATGGATCAGAAGTAAACAGCTGGATGTCAAACCAACACCCATACGGGATGCTGGCACTGTAAGCAGAGGCTTAACTCACTACACCATAGCCTCAGAAGATGAGACATTTAGTGGTGTTTGAGAATGACATGGTTAGAAGGATGAAGTTCTGACATGATACAAGCCATGCCTTTATACGAATGGGCACAGGAGAGCTCCATCTTTTTCTTTATTGCTGGATTCTCAAGAAAAAAAGGCTAAAAAGAACCAAGCAGCTGCTTACTGTCCAGAAGCTGACCCATTCCAGAAGTGAATCAGCCTGACCCCCGATCTTGAATGTAAAGCCTACCAAACTGTGAGAAAAGACATGTCTAGTGTTTTAAGACACACATACATTGGTACTCTGCTGCCACAGCCTGATAGAATGTCATCTTAGCATACAACAGCTGACCATCTCTGCCCGACACACATCTTCTTCAGTTCATTATACTTAGGCACAAGAACCCAGGTCATCAGGTTGTCAGCCATACTCCCTGTCACTGGCAGCCCTGTGGTCCCAGATAGTACCTGCACGTCACTGGCATGGCAGCTGCACCCTCCCACCACCTTCCCTCTATTTCTTCCAGATCAGTGTGCAGGTGTTCATGGCCATTGCAGTATGGGGACACCTGTCTGTGGCTGTCTGTCCTGGATCCAGTTTTATGGAAGAGGTCATTTTGGAGCTGACCCCAGATCCAGAGGACTCTAATGCAATCACTTTCCTCAAGGCTGAGATTGACATCTTAGAGGAGCTGGGCTGTCGACCTTCCACCTCTGCCAGCAAAGCCGAGCACAACTGCGGCTTCACTGAAAACAATTAGTGGAGGTGTGGGTGGAGCTGTTGCTGTTCATCATCCAGCTAGTCCCCTCAGCCTGTGAGAAAGGGCTCTGAGGGCCATCTCCTACCTGTGCACCAGCTGGACATGCACGCTTGTGTTATCCATGCTCGAGTCCTCCTTTACTTTGTAAAGTGAATGTAATAACTTGTCTTGCATAGCAATTATATTAGGAATAGGCATCGGTAAATGTTTGGCAAATAGCAGCTAACTTCCATTAAAAATAATGACCCCAAGGATCAATGTTTTAAAATAAGGTTTTTAGCATAAGCCATCAGCCCTCTAGGCTAATTCTAGTATGTGTTCTCAAAGAGACATTCAACCAATAGCCTATTTGATCTCTGGGCTGGCTTGTTCTTGGTGCGGCTGTGTTTAGAAATGGCATGATTGTCATCCTTTGTAGGGGCAACAGAGAAGTTTATGATCTGGGTTTGGGGAGGTGGGACAAAACCTTCCTTCCTTGAAACCCATAATGGTATTGCATAAATGTCCATGTGTAAGGCATCATATTCTGCATGCTTGCTATCTAAATGCTACATATCAAACCCCATGAAGTTCCTTCACTCAGGAGCCATGACTCAGGGAGGGGAAGCAGGCAAGCTTTTCTTTGAAGTAGTGCTTAAAACTAAAAAAGCATAGGCATTCAAACAGGCAGAGGAAGGAAGGAACATGCTGTACCCACCTGCCACTGCGGATGAGGGGCTTATTTCTAAGACACACACAGCACAATGCACACACAATGCAGAGAGGAAACAAAAGACATAAATCACACATTTCAGGTGAGTGGGGGACAAAGTTTAGTCAATGTCAGTGCTGAAAGCTTATTCAGAGTCTGAGGTATCCATGGAAGAATGCATACCTCTTCATCCTACTTATATGATGCTTCCCTCTAACCAAACCTCAACAAATCTATACACACATACACACATGAACATCACAAGCTGGCTGTGGCCCATGTTGTGAAATGAGGCACAAAGATTGGAACACATCAGGGAAGGAAGGTGGAGTGGGAGAGTGGTAAGGCTTCCAAGACACCCAGTTGTGGCTCTTAATACTGTTGCATCCACATGGGATGGAAAGGCCTTTTAGGAAGAGCCTGATGCCCCCGTTTGGACAGAATGAATGGCCATCTGGAGAGGCCTTAGACTTGTGCTCTGTTCACCCCAATGAACGAGAACATGGCATGGCAATCAGCATGAAAACCGTGATGGCATTAGTTGGTTTGGTTTAATACTGTGCACACAAGCCTCAGAATCACAGACTCTTATAAGACAGGGCTTTCAAAATCACCTCTGATTGATCTCTGTAGACCTTAGGTAGGTTTGAAATAAAACTGTTCCATGTTTCAATTTTTTTATGGAGACTATCATCATCCAAGTAGAATTTGCTTTAGTCTTTTCAATATCTTGCCTCCCCATGACCAATAAACCAATTTCCTTTGAACTTCATTAGATGTCATGCCCAGGGAATGACAGGGGGAATGTATTTGTTAGCTAATGTTTGTGGGTGGAGTTGTGTAGATGGACACAGGCCACGCAGATCCTCCCTTCCTCCCTCCCAACTCTCCCAAGCTCCCCAACATGGCTGAGTCCACCATGCCCAGGCTTGCTGCACTCACCATACAATGTGATGCTAGCATTGGTGTTCCCAAGCTTGTTTGTGGCCACACAAGTATAGTTCCCATAATCCTTCTCTGAGACATTGAAGAAGGTCAGTGTGGATATGCGACCTTTGTTCTCAATCTTCACACCGTCCAGACCAGTGGCTAACCTGCAATAGGAGAAGCTGCTATGGGTGGTTCCACAAGCAGATCGAAGCTGCAGATGGGATGCACTGATCCAACGCAAATACAGCAAGATGAGTCCTGTCAGGAGGCCCTCCTTTGCACAAAAACACTTTACTCTAACTAAACTAGTCTCTCCAACCTCAGCTCTTGCAGTGAGGATAAAAGGAAGAAAAATTGTGCTCAAGAGAAAAACTCACTGGCTTCTACTCATCCAAAATGACCATGTCCACAACTAATCTCAAACTCTGAAACAAGGTCAAGTCATCTCATCCTACTTGAAGTCTCCTTCCATTTCATTTTTTCTGGATCTAAAAGGAAGCTGTGATGAAAGTGAATGTGATCATTCCTGTTCAGCCTCATCTTTCCTCCTTATTATTCTCATGTGGGGGAATGACCCATCAACTCTGTTTCACAACTGAGCATATTCTATTCCAAGGTACCTGGTGTCTTCCTTGAACCACTGGAAATCGGCCATGGGGACTGCAGATGCTTCGCAGCTCAGGATGCCCTTCTGACCAACCGAGACCCCAGTGTTCTTGGCTTTGGAGATGTAGGGAGGGTCTGTGGAAAATTTAAAGAAAACACAATACACATAGGTTAATCCGTGAGAGAGGAATGACCCCTTATCACGATGGCTATCTAAATTGATGCGTATTCCTGCTTGAGGATACTGCACTTACCCCAGCATCTCCTACAGGTCTTCAAACCAATTCTTAATGGAAAGTTCTCCCCACTCACAGGGAGCTCTGACAGTCAGAGGAAGACTCCAAGCAGAAATGCCAAAAGCGGTCATGCTGGGACAAGGCCATCCAATCAAGCATTCTGCCACTGGCAGCTGCTTGTAGTGGGTCTTTCAGAGAGTGGTACTGCAGAGCAGCCTGCTCCCCGTGCCTGCCTTTCCCCATGAGATCCCCAAGAAAGGACTGACTCACAGTTCACGGTGATTTTCACTTTCCGCACATCGGGTGCAGCTACGTCATTCAGAGCACTGCACTCGTACTCCCCAGACTGGTCTCGTTTGATGTCGGAGATTTCCAGGTATTCATCCTCACTCACAAATCCCTGGCCTTCTGGGAAGACAGAAACAGACGGAAGGGACATCATCAAGAACCTGAGATCCACATCTAGAGATTGTAAGAAAGGGAACTGAAGAAAAACAGAAAAAAACCTAGTACTTCTGGGGTTTGAACATGAAGCCGAAGATGGAGGGTGTGGTATTTGCCAAAAACCATGACAACTAAGGAAGATTCTCTACTAGAACGCTTCTTTGATGTAATATTAGCCAATTGCACTTTTTCACAATATTTGATAAGAAAGGACGATCAATATTTTTTCCTAAATGATTATTGTAACGGTTAACCAAGATAAGAAAGTGCATACTAAACATCACAGCATATTGTTAAGCTCTAAAATTTTAAAGAGAATTGCCATGATGAATGAAACTGTTAAAAGCAAAGGTCGGATTATAATTGCTGTGTGTTCTCATAGCAAGCATCTGAATTTTTCACAATGAAGAAATGGCTTTTTAAATTTTATTGATTTCTTCTACAAGCTGCATGACAATGAGCAAGAGAGAGATGGAGAGAGAATGAGAGAGACAATTTTTGTCATCTTCCATTTGCTGGTTTTCTCCTCAAACAGACACAATAGCTTGGGGCCATGTCAGAGGGACCTGGAACTCAATTCAAAACTCCCACATTGGTGGCAGGAACCCAAGTAGTTGGGTTATCATCAGCTGCTTCCTTGGGTTCATTAGTAGAGAGCCACATCAGAAGCTGAATAGTCAGGATTCAAACTTGCATTCTGCTAAGGTATGCAAGCATTGCAATTGATGGACTAAGCCACTTTGACACAGCACAGTTCTATAGACAATACAAAGGGACTAACCACTGTCGAACAATAAGTGAACATCTTGGGTTTGAATACAAATACATACACAGAAAATGGTTCTGTTTCAAATCATGATAGGGAATAACTAGCTGGATGGAGGCATTCCAAGATGTACACGTATTTTTTTTTTAAATCACATTGTGTTTGAAAACCGTAACCGACACTTGTTTGTCAGTTAAAAATAATTTTGAAAATGGAAAGTTCTGGCTGAGTAGATGGAGTCGACCACGAATGAATGCGGAAGCACTTCACGGCTGCCACATAGTAGATGCTTGATAAACACTTGCCACTATGAAATATATCCGGCAGTTACCCTCAGATGATACGTCTGGAGTTACCAGAACAACCTCATAAATTTCATACCAGACTTTGTAGAGCTCTGTGAAGGCTTCCCTCTCAGGCACTGGAGTCATTTGCAATGCATGATCCAAAATATTCAGGGGGTACAAATTTTACTTTCATGTAATCGTGTTCCCAGTCACTATCACATGCTCTGGCACTAATCTGACTCCTTAACCAGGCTCCTTACCACACTGGCTGTGATTCTATGCAGATAATAGATTGTTCATCTTCAAACAAATAGTCTGATCTCTATCAAAGCACCTGGCTCCCAGGGAAAATGCAGTCCACAGGAAGGCCAGGGAGAAGCAACAGCCGTTTTCATGTCTCCCAGGTTTGCTGCCTAGTTCCTTCTGCACTTCAGGCATTATCGCAATAAAATCATTATACACTTCACACAACCTTATAGAGGCATATTCTTTTCCAAAAGGAGCTTGCTCAGTCAATGCCTGAATCACCAAGGTTAAGGCTCTCCAGGGCTGGGTCAGGGTGAGACGTGGCAACCGAACCTCAGCACCCTCACTCTTCCTGCAGTAAAAAGTTTCCAGCACTCACTCAGCCCATTTCCCCAGACCACTTTAATTGTGACTTTTTCCAACCTTTTCTGCCTCTGTGTTCCTTCTCAGGTCGTGTCTGCCCTGGATGGACTGACAAGGTTTGGAAACTGGTATCACTAAGGCTGTGTTAGAAGGTGTGAGGCTCTTACACCTCTACAGGACACCCTATTTATAAAAATGGCCTGAGTCACCCCAAATCAGCGCCATTCTCTTGGTTCAATCTTGTGTGGTTCTAAGGAGCAAATAGCACATTGGCTGATGGAGTAACCCTTTGACCAGTGAACCCTGCTGAAACTTGGTCCTGAGGTCAGAGCCCCAGGGTAAGCACACAGGTGTGAGTCTGTGACATTAGAGAATCTTGCGCAAACCCGTGAAAGGAGCGGATAGACACACTCCATGGAGAATAGAAATGGGGCCTGGAACAGTGGCTCACACACTCACAGACACTCAAATTTACATACTTTTCCTGAACAATGTCACTGGCCCTGGCTAATCCCAGGAGAGTGGAGGGGGAGACTGAGACATTTTGAAGAAGGCACTGGTAGACTCACCTCATCTTTTCTGCAGCACATATAGAGGGTAAGATGAAAGGTCAGATGGCTACCATAATGCTGTCACTGTCCCAAATGCACCACACGTTATTTGAAATGCATTGAATTAAACAAACAAGTTACTACAGAGGGCCTGATACAATGGCTTCAGGGTCATGAACCCCTTATTCATGGTGAATCACTGATAAAGTGCAATTCATGAATGAGAATCTACTTAGAAGTGTTGAGCTCACAAAGTCGGGGACAGGAACAGCTTCAGAAAGAGAAAGATGCTCCTGCAGGTGTCATCCTGCAAGAGCAGGGTGGGTCCTTGACTCCTTGTGGGGGATTATTGGACCATAGTGCTATTCTATGAAATGTAAAGATTCACTTTCCTTTTGCAAAATGCTGTTTTTATGGGACAGCTTTGCAACAGCAAAATAGGAAGGAAGGAAGAAAAACTGTGCTTAGCATCATTACAATACCACCTCATTAAGGGAGAAAATGAATTTGGCGGGTTTGGACAATAAAGCAAGTGCTTCACAGATTTTAATGTGTGTAGCAATGCATCAGAGACTGTAAAATATAGGCCCTGATTCAGCAGGGCTGCCATAGGACCTGGGATTCAGCATTTCTAACATGGGACCAAGTTCTGTCTATGCAGCTGGGTGGGAACTATCACACCTGTCCACTGGATCACTCTGACTCACACACAGAAGTATGTTGAAAATGACTCCGGTCAACGACATGACTGCTGAATAAGAAAATACACTAATTGGGCTGGTGTTGTGGCACAGTACATCAGCCTGCTATTTGGGATGCCCGCATCCCATTTCAGAGCTATGGCTATTTGGCTTCTATTTTTAAAAATTAATTTATTTGAGGTCCAGTGCAATGGCCTAGTGGCTAAAATCTTTACCTCGCAAGTGCCAGGATCCCATATGGGCACCAGTTTATATCCAAGCTGCTCCACTTCCAATCTAAATTCCATGCTGGTGGCCTGCGAAATCAGTAGAGGACATTCCAAATCCTTGGGACCCTGCACTTATGTGAGAGACCTGGAAAAAGCTCCTGGCTCCTGGCTTCGGATCAGCTCAGCTCTGGCCATCGTAGCTATTTGGGGAGTGAACCAGCAAATGGAAGATCTTTCTGTCTGTCTCTTCTTCTTTCTGCAAATCTGCTTTTCCAATAAAAATCAGCAACTCTTTTAAAAGATTAATTGATTTATTTAAAGGCAAAGTTACAGAGAAAGAAAGAGAAAAAGAGTCTTCCATATGCTGTTTCACACCCCCAAATGGCCACAATGAGCTGGGCCAGGAACCAGGAGTTTCTTGCAGGTCTCCCACGTGAATGCCAGTGTCCAAGGACCAGAACCACCCTCTGATGCTTTCCCAGGCACAACAGTGGGGAACTGGAATGGAAGGGGAGCTTATGTGACTCAAACCATATGAATGCTTGCATTGAAGGTGCATCTTAACCTGGTATGTCACAACATGGCTACCCTGCTTCTGATCCAGCTCCCTGCTCACAGGCTTGGGGGGCTGAGGAGGTATGTCTCAAGCATTTGTACTCCTGCCATTCATGGAGTAAAATACAGACTGAATTCCTGGGTTACACAAATGTAACTGCTGTGACAGTGAACCAGTGAAGGGAAGATGGCTCTTCTCTCTCTTTCTCTTTCTGTCTCCCTCTCTCTGTCATTCCAACATCCAAATAAAGTAAAAAATATTCTTTTTAAAGATTTTTTTTTTTTGTTAGAAAAGTAGATATACAGAGAGGAAAAAACAGAGGAAGATCTTCAGTCTGATGGTTTACTCCCTAAGCAGCTGCAGTGGCTGGAGCTGAGCCAATCCAAAGTCAGGAGCTTCTTCTGGGGCTCCCACGCAGGTGCAGGGTCCCAAGATTTTGGCCCATCCTCGACTACTTTCCCAGGACACCAGCAGGGAGCTGGATGGGAAGTAGAGCTGCCGGGATTAGAACTGGTGCCCATATGTGATCCTGGTGTGTTCAAGGTGAGCGCTTTAGCCATTACGTTATCAAGCCAAGCCCAAGAAGGGAACCTTTACAAAAACTGAACACCATGCTGCTATCACTGTAAACCCCAGAAAGATATACTGGGGCTGCATGATCTCGGCCCTTGCATAACTGTGGCTTTCACTCCTGTGACCTTCTGTCAAAACATATATCTTCCCTTCACACAGGTTTCTTGGCTGAAAAACAGAGAGAGAAAGAGAAAGAGAGAGAGAGAGAGGCTAGAGAAGATAATTTATATGCTATTTTCTTAACTACTTTGAGTGCTGTGTGAGATTTTCAAAGCAGAACAAATCTAGGTTGCTAAGTGCCTTGAGACCTGGCAAGCGGCAAGGCTGAACACTCTCCATGCCCTCCTTTTTTCTGGTTGCAATGGAAAATTCTGATTCCAGGCTGCAGGGAAGGGAGCAAACATGGGCATAGGTTGTAACCCTTTTTGATAACTTGTTGTCAGGAAGCAAATGGTTGATTCTACAAGCAGAAAGAGGAAACAGAGTTGTGGGAGAGACAGTGGAGAAGTGAGGGGGAGGGGGCGAGGTGCTGCAGCAAGAAAGGAAAGGAGGAGCTGGGGCAGGTGAGATAGGCCAGGGACCACAGGAAAGGTTCTGAAAAGAAACTGCAGGAGTCTTGGGGATGTTAAAAACAGAAGCTCTCAGGCTTTCTCGAAGTTTTTTTAATAATTAATTTTAGTGTGATTGCTTATTCATAGTATAAATTATTTTTAAAATCAATGTCTAAATTGTCTTTTATCATTTTTTTCCATTTATGGTTTTGTAGGTATAGCACTTTCCCTCCTCTCTTCCCGTCCTCCCCTCCAAATTGTTTTTTCCCATATTATTACAATAGTATAGTCCTTCAGTCACAGCCAGTTTGGTTTTATGGAGAGCTACTCTGTGACCATAGGTGTTATGAACCTGCTGTAGGCATTCACATCTCCCAAGCAGCATGATTGGAACCAATGGAAAGTGGACCCTGAGTTACTAGTGCAAATTCCTAAGACATGGTGGCTATTTCAACAGAGGGAGTGCTTTAAAAGGATTCAAGTCACGGTATTACCAAGATTCAGATCTGTAGTAATACAAATGGGGCCTTTTATTCAGGGCATGTGTCAAGTCATCATTTCAGACATGCTTAGCAGGATGTGTGAGCCAGTAATACCGGACTTACAAGGCTGTGTGTTCTTTTATAGCACAGGGAATACAAAAAACATACAGCATTCCTTTTCAGGGTCTCTGAAATGAATGAGATAAATGAGATGGAGTTCTGGTAAACTCTTCATCCCTGAGCTCACCTGTATTCCCTCACCTATGAGTCACTGTTGTGCTTAGCTCTGTGGTGGGAGGTTCTGGCTGAGCTGAGATTGTGCCAGAACCAGACCTTGGCCGTGGCTTAAGTTCCTGATCTCATGAGTCTACTCAGTTCTGCATTGTTTCTAAACCACTCAAAGTGAACTATGAAGAGGCAAGTACAGTCTCTCACCCCAATCAGCTGGTGGTTGCAATTGCTGGGTCAGTTCTGTTTCCAGCCCTATCTTCCACTGGAAACAATGGATATTGCAGTCCAGCCTGATTCTGCCCAGCACACACTTGGCCCTCACATAAACTAATGGGAGCTACAGTCTAGTCGCAACGACCCACAATGACCCCCACCAGGCCTGCCTCTTATCCTGGTTCACATCCCATTCAGCTCTCATACATGTCAATGGGCATTGAAGCCTAGTTCAACCCAACCAGCTCTGCTATCCAGCCCACACAGATGCTGTTGGGTGCCCTTCTGTCTAGCCACCCCTGTCCCTGTCCTTGTTTTCGTGCGCTTCAGTGGGAGTGATAACCCACGAGGAAGGAGCCCACTATTTCCCTTCTAGGCCACTCCCACTCCCGGATTATGTACTCTCCAGGTGGTTCTACAGTTTAACTTGACAGCATTAGCCCTCAATGCCAGCTTCTGCCACCTGATGCTACAGCAAAGCCCAACCAACCCTCACCCACTCTAATTTATGCTTGCACCAGGAGGAACAATCAGAGCAGCCTGTCTTTTCCCTGATGTAGCTCACATGAGGCCCACAGGTGTTGTAGCCCTGCCTAGTCTGGTCTGCCCCCATCCCAGCTCACAGTCTCCAGTGGGAGTAGCTGTCCAGCAGGGGAGCCCCCTCTCCATTTCCCCTGCCGACTCCACCCCCGCCCTCCCTTGTTTTCACATCTGCTGTTGGGCACTGCGGCCACATCTGGTGCAGGTCACCTTACCTTGGCATTCGTAATGTGCACTGGTTTTTGTCACGACCAAACCTGGCTTGACCCACACTCTATTCTGGTGCTCAGATTCACCAGTGGCTGATGTGAACTGGTTCAGCCTGGTCTGCCCCCAACCCATGCCAAATGTATGCCAGTGGGATATTTTCCATGGCCTGTTTCCTATCATGCTTCTTGTGCTTACCTGCAGGGACTGTGTCCTGCCAGAGGAGTTGCCCAGGCTCCTCCATCATAACCTCTCCCAAAGCCAGATTTTGCACATACCAGGGGGTCCATGAGCCAGCCCTACTCAGTTTATCTCCTGTCCTAGTAGGAACAGTGGCCTTTCCTGACTGGCCTTCAACCCAATCTGGTTCTTACTGTTAGATGTTTCAGCCCAGCCACGGCTCGTCCATACCCGCATACAGCTCACACATGGCTCAGTAGGGGCCTGGCCTAGTCCATCCCACATCTACCCTGGTCCTTTAGAGCACAAAATGGTGTGTCCAGTCCCATTCCACACTTGTGACAGGGAGACTGCAACCATATCCTGATCAGAACACAGCCCCCATTCCAGCCTACGCGCTCCTTGGTGGGAACCTCAACACAGCTAGGTTGCCCCCTTAGCTCCCCAACCGGGCCTGTTCCCAGCCATAGATTGTGCGCATGCCAGTAGTTGCTCTGACTCAGCTTGGCACATTCCCTCACCTGTCCCAGCCCTTGCCTAAGATGCTGTAGTTTAGCATCCCTGGCTTACGCAGACCAGTAGGTGCAAGAGCCTATCTCGGCATGATCTGTGCTCCATCCTGATTTCTAATTTTGCTTGTGAGCTAAAGTTTGCTCAGTCCTGCCTGGTCCACCCCGTTCCATTACCAACCCACACATTATCCAGCCATTGGAGCTACTTTGCCCTGGCCAATTTCATTGGAGTTACAGAGTTGGAACTACCGTGAGGGGTCAGCAAACTTATTCTCCCCTGTTGCTGGACTATTGTCTGTGACACACATCATGTCTTTTCTCTGAATGCCTCCATGGGCAAATTGAGAGACAGCCTTTCCCCTTGAAGGGCTCAACATCAATACAGTCATCCTCACCCTGAGAAAAACCCACTGGGCTTGTCCCTTGGGGATGGCTAAATCACCTCCCACACTCTACCAACCATCTTCTTCCTCTATACCTGCTAGGCATGGGCATCCATGCAAGTGGCTCTATGGGGTTAAATGCCAGCACCTGTCACAGCTTTTGCCATGAAATCTGTCAGGAGGTGACTCTCAGAGGAACATGCCTCGGGGCGAGCGCTACAGAGGAGGTGAGCTACAAGAAATGAGAGCAGGGAGGGGCTGAGGATGTCAGAATGCATAGGTGCAGAGAGGAGAGGGAGAGAACTCAGTGGAGAAGGAGGTCAGAGAAAGATGAGGCTGGCCAGAGGGAAGCCAAGGGCAGGGGACTGAGCAGGGATGTAGTAGCGGCTCAGTGCATTGCGTTTCTGGGAAATCAGTCTCCTGTGTTACCCAGGTGTCCCTTGTCAATGCTGAGCTTGCAAAGCTGGAATCAAATGTCTGATCACGTGTCCTTCTGGCCAGCCAAGTCACAATTAAATTTTTGGAAACATCTTGTAAAATAGCCTGTGGCTCCCTAAGAGACAGATTTTCCACCCGTGAGGAGGGTATCATGCTTGTCAAACATACATGTTGGTCAGCATGTTGTGTATTTGCTGGGAATCTGTCATAGATGTTAGGAACCACATAGAACCACAGAGGAAAAATCAGATCCTTGCCAGAACTCCTTGCCTGGAGACACATTGGGAAGGTGGAAGCTGTCAGAAGCCCACGAAGGGAGGGACCCACATCCCAGCATCCCTCTTCTCACTCAGCAAACTCACAATAATGAGCCATGTGAGCAGATCAGCACATCAGGTCTCCTGCTGCCGGGTTGGAGCACAGTCTGGGCTTAGATCCCAGATTGGCACAGGGTCTTTGCCTTTCTCCCTGTGGGCTGAGGAGAGCAGACATTGTTGACTCAAGTTCTCAGTCATGGGAATTTCTGTACTGGAAATCAGAGAACACAGAAAGGGAGTCCGCAGGCTTCACCCGAGGGGAACCAGAGAAATGGTGGGGAGACATGGGTTACCCTCACTTCCTGATGGCAGCCTGCTGCTTATTCCTCTAGCTCCAAGGGCTGTCCAGTTGGTTGCTTAACTCCCACTACAGCCAGCCGCCCACCTACAAGTTGGGAAGGAGGAGACAGGCAGCGAGTAGAAGGAGGCAAGCATGCCTTCCTAGAGCTCTCCAGGCATGGTTATCAGTTCAGTCACTTCCCTCTTTGGCTAACTGATGGAAACATTAGCAACAGGCTTGAGGCTGCAACGAGCTAGGATTCAGCTTGGGGTGATGTAGTTTGTCCCTCACAACCTGAGTCTTATTTGTTCTTCTTAAAGTATAGTGCTTCCAAACGTTTGTTAGACAAAGATGTTAAACATTACCTGTATTTTGTTGCAAAGGAATGAAATGTAAATCCTTGTATTAGAGAAGTCATTAAAGAGATTATGAACAAAGTGCATCATAAAAATAAATACATGCACCAACTTCCAAAAATGTTGGTCCCCCAAATAAATTTACTATTAATTTGATATTTCCGTGGACTTCTTGAATACTCTGACATAGAGGACAAATTCTGTGCTCCATTCTTCTGAACATTATAATAACTAGCAGGAGCTGAACAGAGCACAGGTTCATACAACACCCGATGGTGTGAGGTCTGGAGACGCCTCCACTTCATCACCTCCCATGTGCCCTCTTTCCACCACTCTTCTCTCCACACTGCCTGCCCTCCTCTAATCTGACATTCCCCAGACACTGCTGGCTTCCCGTCCTTAACAAAACCAAAGAATGTGGACAGCAGAGCATTGCAATGCTGCCTATTCCCAACACCAAGCTCTGTTTCTCTCCTTTTCTGTATCACAATGGATGAATAATGTGATAAATCTATTAGTTCATTTTTCACTGAAGTGATACAAGCAAATGAGTTGTGCTAAAGTCATTTTGTGTTTTTAATAAAAAAACTTTATTTCAAATAATCCTTTAATTACTGTTTATTTACTTAGCTTTTATGTATTCATTTAAGAGACAGAGACATATTCAAAAAGGGCTCCCAATCCACCTGTTCATCTCCCACATTCCCTTATCTGAGTATAGCTTGGACCCAGGAACTTGGTTTAATTTCCCATGTAGGTGGCAGTGGCCTTCCACATCCCAAGGAGTAGATTAGCAGGAAGCTTGAATCATGTATTAAACTCAGTGGAGGAAACAGGCAGCTTTTCCTGACATCTTAACTACTGGGCCACATGCTCACCCCTGAATGGTGACACAGTCATTTTGGTTTGGAGATGAAGACCCTGGGTCAAGGTTTCTCCTGCTGTCAGTGACAGGAGCTCTTTGTCTCGGGCTCACACCATGGTTGCCCCTCCAGGGTGGCTGTGCTGCTGGCTGCAGTCCTTCAGGCTGACAGTGAGCTGGCAATGGCAAGTGCATTGTGTTCTTGTGCAAGTTAACTGAGCTCCTCCCCAGGGAAGGAGTGCATTAATAGAGTACCGCTGGCGGGGTTTCCTCTGGCCTCCCTCCATGCACTCAAGGCTGAAAGTGAGAGCGAGGGTGAAGGAGGCACTTTACATCCCTGGTTTTCTAACAGACACACTAGAGCATGGCACAAGAAAAGGGCTGGGTGACTTATGCAAAAGGACTCTCAGGGGAGAAGATCTCTTGATGTGTTGGGACTCTTAAGCTTTTTATTGAAAGTAGTAAAGCCAAAATCTGCAGGAAATGGAGGTTTCTGTCTGCTACTGCAGAGAATATAGGAGGTTGGACTACCAGGAGCCTCTCTATAGTCAGATGAAGGAAGAAGCATCTGGAACAGTAGTTCCCATCCCTGGAAGTTACCAGGGAGAAGCCTTTAAAAAGAGACTCCTGTTGCTATGCTTGCAGACTTTCTGATTTGGTCTGTGGTGAGGCACAGGCATCTACATCCTCTAAAACCACCCAGGGGACTCCAAGCTCCGATCAAGATGATGTACCGTGAGGCACAACTGACGCTTTTACTGTCCAAATGCCAGTTCCTTTGCAGGCTCCGGGGCTTCCTCTGTCAGGGCTGGGAGTATAGAAGGTCTGTGCATGTGCTAATGTACTCAAAAGTTTTGTGACCTATCGGCCTCCCTCTGTGTGAGATGTGTGGCCAGATTGGGCAGTGGAAGCTCAACAGCAGAGACTGGAGACAGGGACCTCGTCATGGCTGTGAGAAGAGCCAACATTGTGACTAACAATGCTCAGGGCCCTTGGCCACTACCCAGTGGCTAAGGATTCGCAGACACACAAACCAAAGGTCAGGACACGCGCCTTTCCAAAGTACATGGATGGAGATTTTGGACTTTTTTTCTCTGTGCTGAGACTGCTTTGTTATATGTAGGAAGAATCAGGATGCAAGTTCATCAAAAGTGGTACTGTTGATCCAGCAGGAGTGTCTTGGGGGAGAGATGCAGAAACAGCCAGGGTGTCTGTGAGGATGTGATACAATTTCTTTAAATAAAAGAGAAGTGTCAGTGTGAGTCCTGGGTAAGAGAATGAAGACACAGAAGCTGGGCACCCAGACAGATAGACACACAGCAGAGGATAACACACACTTAAAGTCATCTATTGTACAGATAAGTTACTTGGATTTTTATAAAGAATGCAGGGCTTGCATTCAAGAAAAAATTTAAACATAAGCTGCAGCGAAAGCCTCAGACTAAAGCAATACAGAGGTGGAAGAAACAAAACTCATTATTTTTAACTAGCATAGCTGAAACAGCTGAATGACTGGCACATGTTTGAAACTTTGCTATTTATTTCACATTTTCCTCCTGTCATCACCACCGTTTTCACAACGAAACAACAAAGTTCTTTCAACATTAACAACTAAAAAGTGGAGCGAGTTCTGAACAGTAAAACTACTGCTTTAAAGCAAATTTTATAAATCATCAACAACAAAAAACCAAACCAAGGCTATGTTTGAGGAACCACTTCTCTTATTTATGCACATCTTGTGCAAGTTGGACGTGACCTTGCCTGCAGCAGCCAAAGTAGATGGTGCCAGTTACCAGGCTGGTTTCCTAAAGCAGAGTCTCTAGGGGAACAAATACATCTTGTGCTTGAGTGTTGTCTGCAGCATCTGACACCAACATTAGTTGAGGGTGCTTCAGAAAAGCAGCTTTGTGAACCCACAAGAAACCTTCAGAGTCAGAATCTACCTTGTTGGGGCAGGCCAACAAAGCTGCACTGATTGAGAAAGCAACAATGACAAAAGAAGTGCTTTAGTGCTTACTGGCTTGGGGATGGGGATAAAGGCTTTTTGTCTAATTCATGTTGGCAGAAGTTTCCCCAAGGGGTTAGTTTTTTTTCTGTGTAATCATACCAGCAATGGCTTTGCTGTGCCCGGCAGGTAAGATGGCCTTTTAGAGAAAGTGTACTGGGACAGTCCAAATTGACATTTGTCTTCCCATCCCAGTTATCCACAATCACATTCCACTCTTAAAATGGCTGTTCTGGGGACAGCAAGCTGGGTGGGGTTTGTACTTCTGTTCTGCTGAGAGAGCTTGGCTGTCTGGACCAAGGAATTTGTCTATTGTTGCTGTTGCTGCTTTACCTGGCCCATGGTGCTGCTCCATGTCCATACTTATTAGATGTGTTATAAAATTCATTTATTTGAGAGGCAGAGAGATAGAGGAGAGAAGGAAGGGAAGGAAAAGGGGAAGGGAAGGGAAGGGAAGGGAAGGGAAGGGAAGGGAAGGGAAGGGAAAGGAAGGGAAGGGAAGGGAAGGGAAGGGAAAGGAAGCAGAGAGGAGGGGAGGGGAGGAAAGGAGGAAGGGAAGAGACAGGAAGGGGAGAGGAGGGGAGGGGAGGAGAGGGAAGGGAAGAGACAGGAAGGGGAGAGGGAGGACAGGAGAGGGGAGGGGAGGGAAAGGGAGGAGAGGAGAGGGGAGGGGAGGGCAGGGGAAGAGAGGGGAGGAGAGGAGAGGAGAAGAGGGTAGATGAGAAGAGGAGAGGGGAGGGGAAGGGAGGGGAGAGGAGGAGAGGAGAGGAGGAGAGGAAAGGAGAGGAGAGGAGAGGAGAGGAGAGGAGAGGAGAGGAGAGGAGAGAAAAGAAGAGAGCTTCCATTTTGTGTTTCACTCTTCAAATACCCATATCCAGGGTTGAGTCAAAGCCAGGAGCCTGGAGCTCTCCAATCTCCCACATGGATGACAGAGGCCCCAGTACTTGAGCTGTGACCTGTTGCCCTCACATCATGGAGAGCTGGAAGCTGGATCAAAAGCAGAGCATCTGGGTTTCCATTCAAAGCTCTGATGTGAGCTGCGCATGTCCCAAGTAGAGGCTTAACCTAACCACAAGGCCCACACCTCATACTCCCAGGGGTAGACTCAACCCCAGTGGGCTATGAACACTCAAAGGCAGACCGCTGCTTGGTCAACCCCAGTGGGCTATGAACATTCAAATGCAGACTGCTGCCTCTCTGGGGAGATGGACAAGAGTGACTGCAATGTATACCAACCAGATTCAGTTCAAGGGCTCTAGATCTAAAATTCTGGCAGAGCTGGTACCATACTGTATCTTTCTGAAAAGGTGTGGCTGGGCCCAGGGCCCTGCCAGCGTGGTGAGGAGAGGGCCCAGCTGATGCAGCATCACCCAGGTGCTGCAGAGGAGGCCTGGAAGCAGTTGTGACTCCTCTTGCTTCCTCTTTATCTTTGACTTGTTTTAACCTCTGCCTGTATTAGTTCCTGCCACACCACCATTGAATTATAATTATGGTAATTACTGGCATTCATTAATTCTTTAAAATTTTATTGATCTTATTAAAAAGGCAGATTTACAGAAAGAAGGAGAGACAGAGAGAAAGATTTTCTGGTTCACGCCCAAAATGACTACAGTGGCCAGAGCTGAGCTATTCTGAAGCCGGGAGCCAGGAGCTACTTTTGAATCTGCCCCACAAGTGTAGTGTCCCAAGTCTTTGGGCTGTCCTTCCAGACTATAATCAGAGAGTGCATAAGAAGTTGAGCAGCTGGGACACGTACTGGCACCTGTATGGAATGCCAGAGCATGCAGCTGGAGGATTAGCCAGTTGAACCACAATGGCAGTTCCTCATTAATGTTTTTTTAAACACTGCTAACACCTTCCAGGCAAAGAAACACCATTGGCAAGCAGTACACACCCAATGTCATTCAGCCAATGTTATTGAGCATTGAGAGGTGAGCTCTGATATGCCTCATAGGAACGTAGAAGCTCTGGCACTGGCTGGGAACAGCAGGCGCTGGACACCCCATCAGTACAGTCCTGCAAGGCAGGATAGCTGTGCAAACTTTCTCATCAAGAGCTCTCCTTGTATACACTTTGTGCTATTCCTGGCA
Organism: Ochotona princeps; assembly: GCF_030435755.1. Taxonomy (NCBI): domain Eukaryota; kingdom Metazoa; phylum Chordata; class Mammalia; order Lagomorpha; family Ochotonidae; genus Ochotona; species Ochotona princeps. The sequence continues at coordinate 107,138,388 of NC_080835.1, read as the reverse complement.
AATCTGCCTCCCCCTCTCATCATCTCGCTTGGGCTGTGACTAAACTGACCTCTCACCAAAGGACTCCTTGCCTGACTCAGCCGAGCCACCTCAAGTGACACTTTACGTACATGGCCTACTATGAAAAATGGAGACAAAGCACTGAATTGGAAACCCAAAGCCCTGGGATCCCATCCAGTTTTGTCACTAATATGCGGGTGATTCTAAGTAATTGCTTTTAGCACTCCAAACCTCATTTTTTTTTCCTATCAAATAGAAAATTGCATTGGCTGAATTTCAAAGTCACTATTGGTTTCAATGGCATGTGACCTCTCACAACCTGGCAAGATAATCTGTGTCAATAAATCCCAAAGATTCCCTTAAATTCGGGAAATCTGATGATCACAGAATGAACTGCCACAGTCACAACCCCATAGCACAGCTTCTCTGACCCGTTAGGAAGCTCCTTGAAGTCAGGAATGCATGGTGTGGAGCTGACGCAGGGCACCCAGGCATAGCTAGGGTCTTCATCAGGCAGGCAACAGCAGTTTCAGGTGGCTGTCATTTTCCCCTTAGGTTTGCTACTTGATGATGGGGAGGGCAGAGAGATTTTGACAATTAAGAAAGACTGTGTATCTGAGAGTCTTGTCTGCATGGAGGAAATTAACCCTCTCCTCTCCTCTCCTCTCCTTACTCCTTTTCATGCAAGTTTTGATAACTAGCTATTGTTTTTCTCCTGCCCTCAATGGGCACATTGGAATAATGTCTTACCAGTATAATTAGCCATCCACTTATATGATTTGAAGCCCATTTTCCTAGGTTCTGAGGGACACTCCAGCTATGGGGAAATGATGCAGAGGGGGCATCAACGATAGTGAACGCAACAAATTTACCAAAACCTGACATTTCCTCTGTGCCACGGTCAGCCACGTGGAAGACAAGGAGGCCAAGAGCCTCATCCTCGCTCTGTACTCACTAACCAGAACACCTGGGCAGGTACCGTACCTCCCTCAGCCACAATTTCCCCATTTGCAAAGTAAAGGGATCAGGCCAACTCCCTCCTGAGGCTTTCTTTCCTAAACAGTCAGGAAAGTACATTGGGATTTGTGCACTGTCACTAACCCCTAAGAAACACCCAACTTTGGCTATGGGCGTGAACAGGTGGGAAAGAAGCTGGGAAGCATGCGTGCTGTTTCTACTCTGGAAACTCAGGCTGGTCTTGATTCTGATGATGGGGTTGCTGGCATGATGGAACACCTCAAGCAGGGCCTCAGCAGGCCTGGTGGGCTCCCTCCCACCTGGCTTTTGCTGAACTTTCTTGAGCTTAGTATCTTTACTCTAAGGGCAGTTATCAAAATGAATGCACCCTATGTGGTAAGGAAGGAGCTCCCTACAGATCCCCTAGGTTTTATCACATTAGCTTCTGTGGCCTTGGGAGGCATGGCACCAACATCTTCTAAGCAGACAGCAACAGTCTGAAGGAGAAAGACAAGGACAACTGGGTTCCCACAGAGCAGACCTACACAACAGCATCTTGGACAAAAATGGGTAGGTGAAGAGGGTGATTGCCAAATCATGCAGAGTGACTCCTGGAGCCTGGAAGCTGAGCAGATGGTGTCTGTGGATTCAAGACAATTGTCTTTCACGATCCTCAAGCAGCCTTGAGTTCACCTAAGCTTACTTAACCCAAAGAGTTCTCTTTAATCTTCAGTTGTAAGGTATTATATCTTCATGGTAAGTCATGAACTTCATGTGGCACCTGCACATTATGCTCACAGAGAGAACACTTGTCTTACAGATGTGTAATAGTAGAGAGATTCAGCAGGAAAAGCACAATGTAGAGCCACTATTCGCAAACTTCTGCATCTTTCAGGAAATACAACTGTGCCATATATGTGAGTAATCCACGACTTTCTGTATGTATTTGGGTAAATTATTTAAATTATTTAGACTTCCAGTTTCATTGTGGCTAAGAAGTTGGGTTAGATTATTTCCAAAACATTGTTAGTTTTAGTTTTTGACAGTTGCTAACCAGCTGATACTTGGCGGTAAAAGCATAAAATGTGTTACTTGTAAGCAGAAGTAACTTGTGGGGGTTATATATGCGCATGAGCTCTCATTTGTGTATAAAGGAAACTACAGCACAAGGATAAAACCTCACCTGGAGTTGTGAAAAGAGATCAGAAAGCTCAAAGAGGCTTAAGCTTAGCAAATCAAAGGGCAATTCATCTTGAGACGAAAACAAGTGATGTTTACATGATCAAATCACAATTACAAAGCAAATCAGCTGCAGAAGAGAAGAGATCATTTTCATCAATTATTACTGAACTGAACATAATTTCTCAATCACCAGCAAATTGTAAATGACCACTAGAGTGTAACCAGGAACTCTTCTATCATAGGAGTTATTAATCAGGTATTAACTTTGTTGAATTAGCAAAAACACTGACAAGATGGTGAGAGGAGCAGATCCAGAAGCAACAGGAGAAGGCAGCCAGGTTAATTCCAGAGCTGGAGGTTCAACACTCCCTGGAAGACTTCGAGACAGCCAATATACAAGTATGACTCTGCTGTGTTGAAGAAAACACTTTGCTCCCATGTTGTGCTTCCCAGAGAGTCCATGCATGAACAGTTAGATATAAATCAACCATGCATGATTCATTTCCTGTTCACGTTCTAACATAGGAGCACTGTAATGGTGACAGTGTGCACTGGGATGTGCCTCTGTGATAACATGCCTGTGTCACTGAGAGTTTGGATGCTTCACAGTTGATGGAGAGTATAGGTCAACTCCTCCTTCCATCAAAACCTCACATGGACTTCTGCAAGATAAAAGCACAAAGGGGTTTCTTTGTGCTCCTTCATTATATTTTAATGACTCAATAGCAACCTAGAGAGCTTAGGAAAAAGCCCTACTAATTGAATAGCATTTCTCTGCCTCTGTATTACCAATCACTCAAACCCTGGTAGAGCTGGGTTTATGTGTCTTGCAGAGTGAGCTCCAATTCCTCTGAACTGTTTTTCTCACTCTGTATGTTCAGTCGCTCTGCCCCTTTGACATTGGACAGTCTCGTGTACTGAGAAACAAATGGTTATTTCCTTCTCAGAGGTGGGGGTGGGGTCCTGGGAGAAATGGGTGGCATTTGTTCTTCCCCTATTCAGTTTCAGGTAAGCTTTGTGCATTCTCCATTCTGAGCTCCTGGCTTCAGATTGTTAGCGACTTTTGTGTCATGGAGGCTGTAGCAGTTGCTAGGCACCCAGAAGATTATTACCACTCAGGCTTCTGTTTCAAACAAGTAAGCAAACAAACATCCTAGGCTCCCCGAGGTGGGTGTTGGCCCATTTGGAGTCCAGGCACTCCTAGAATGATCTCCCTAAAGTGACAGACAACCTTTTCATCTACCAAGCCTCTCTCAACACCTGGTAGCATCTAAGCCCAGAGGATGCTGAAGCTGAACCTGTGTCTGTGAGCCATCTTCCCACTTGTCTCACTTCTGCCTTCCTCTGCTTCTTTGGTCAACAAACATTTTCGAGCTCTTTGACAATGAAGTTACTACTAAGCATGAAAAACGAGAGACTCTGTGTAGCTTTCCATGTATCCCAATGAGGAAAGACCGTCTCCCAAAGCATGATATTGATGGGATTTTCTACCACTCAGACAGCTGCGGTCTCAATAAGTTCACTGCAGACAACTGAGGTTCATGGAAAGAAGTCATGTGTTATGCAAGGGGACAGTCCTTGCTGTCTGCTCTGGGATGATGACCCAGCTTCCACATTTCTGTTTGGCTACTGGCTTCCATGGGCTGCAACAGCTGCCCCCTGTGCTTTGGCTTCTGGTTCGGAGGGCTAGTGGGAAATCAGTGGCTGATCCAATAAAACACTGCTGTGTCTTTTCCAGCAGAGTTGCTTCAAGGCCTGTCTCACTGCGCCGAAAGGACATTCTCTCAAGTTGGTCTTCCCATACAAATCTGCCTTTCTCTTTCAGCAACTCCTTTGCCTCACTTCCAGCCTAGAGCTGGATGGTAGTTCTGCTACTACCATCCAGAGCAATATGCTATGTTTAGGTATTCTCTATACTTTATCCATATCTGACAAGTAATTCCTTCATCAAACTTCCCAAGGGTTATTCAGAGTTGAATGTGTCATCTATCTTGATGGGCCCTTACAGGTACACTGTTCTTGACACCCATGTCTTTTTCATATGCCAGTCCTCTTAGATTCCCTAACATTATGTTCATACCTTGAGTTATTATTCTCAGCCAGGTGGTTTTGTCACCAGGATCTATGTGGCAGTGTCTAGAGACAGTTTAGTTGCCGTAATCAATATCTAGGAAGGCATGTTACTGATATTACAAGCAAAGGTCAAAGTAATGATCCTGCAGTGACAGGACACTTCTCACAGGTTCCACATTTCACCGAGACCGTAACACCCACGCCAGGGTGTAAATGCTTGTTTAGTCACCTACACTTCTCATCGGAGGGAACGAGATTCAACGAACTTGAGGACCACCCATCACATTACCCGTGATTTCTAGTGCCTAGTGCAACTCTAGAAACATGGTAGAACCTCACAACAGAGTTACTCAAAATTAAAATTAAATAAATAAGTCTATTCATCAATGAGACAATGCTACTGTTTTATCATTGATTATCTGCTGTAGGGACTAAAAATGGTTACTCACAGCTAAAGATTAGGTTAGCATTCAATCAGTCAAGCAAATTTAAACTCTGCCCTGGGAGTCAAACAGTGGGTGCTATTTAGTGAGGCTGGGGTGGTACAATGACACATAGCTTTGAGCTTCTATTATTCACTAGACAGAAGTAGGGCAGCAAAGCATGGCAGAGACGGGCAAAAGCGCAAAGGTGCAGAACAAATTCTTAGAATTGATGCACATTACCATTGTTTTCTCTCAGAAAAGTCAGATACGTTGGGTTGGTGGGATCCAGTTTCAGAGAATTCTGTCTCATCTAATGACTACAGGGAAATCATAGTTAAACCCCAGTAGCTCCTTCTTTGTTTTGCCTTTTCATCACAGCCTCTTATTTTCACATGATTGTCAATGAAATATGCCTACTGTATGCAAAGCATGTGACAGGTAGTGGGGGTCCTGTGGATTGAAGAGACCATGATGACTGACAAGCGGACAGCACTCAGTGAATACCTGCTGTTGGGAATCCCCCAAAGCACATAGTTCCTTAACTGTTCTCCATTATGGAATATATCATTTTGTATACAAATGCTGAGAGAGGCATTTTTAAATTTCTCTTTCTGGTGTTTTTTTTTTTTTTTCTTCTTCTTCTTCTAAACCATATCTTTCTCTTAGAAAACTAAGATCTGAATGATTTGGTATTTGTATCCAGGTCCTGGGAAATGTCACCAACCAGAGAAATGATTATAAAAGTTGATGATGGAGGGGAAAATTGGAAGCGTGAGTGCAGTGCTCAGTAAGCCCACTCTCGCAGGGTCGGTCTGCAAAAGGCTGGTGTCTAGTTAGGAGTCCACACACACAGTGACAACTCCAAGAGCTCTGACTGGGGCCAGAGAACAGGTGTTCTGAAGGGGCTAGAACCCAGGATCCTTAAGGAATGTGACTACAGTTCCTGGAGTTCTTGGATTTCAGCAACCCATTAAATGTGGCCTATTGTGGAGATGAAGAGAGGGGCTATGCATGTTCCCTGGAAAGTCAGAGGGACCTAAAAGCAAAAAATCCATGGTAGTTCTTAAATTGCTTCAGAATACAAAGACATGTGTTCACTCATGGCTGGTAAGCACACCACTTAGAGATGATACCCCCTGTACAATGTCCACTTTTCCCCAGGAGGGTTTAACAATCATGGGCTGACCCTGGACTGAATAAACATGTCAGAGGACAAGCCTGTATGGCATGTGACTCACCCTTTCCCTGGGAGACATTGGTGATTTTATAAAGAGAGTGTAACACCATTATTATGGAATGTATCACATAGATGTGGATCTATTACAGGTCAAACCCTGTCTCCTAAAATACAACAGCTGCACTTTTAAGTGGCCTGTTATAAATCCTAAGATCCTAATACCAGTGCCGTATGGTAATTTTATCGGATGTACTTGTTCCATTTGCATTTAATTTTTATACTCTGTTACTTTAGCAGACCACACATTGTTTTGCATAAGGTTCCACATGGTATCTCGCACTCCTCCTGTGAGTGCCTCAGTGGTACCAACAGACTGGTTAGCCTGAAAATGGATCTGGAGTGTCTAATGACATGTGGATATTTCCTTTAAACCAGATTTAATTCATTCCAGAGGAGTGGCCATGTTATGAAACTTGTGCCCCACTCTGTGCTTTTCACTGTGGGTGTTCCCTGTGGAACAACTGTAATCATGCTCCTAGTAACAATAAAAAAATAATAGGACTCTATCAAAAGGGTCGCAGAGCAGCACAGCAGCCAAAGTGCTAAATAGAAAACACAATTACTTCTGCATCAGGCAGTGTCAGAGAACCAGGTGCCTAGCACAAACATTTGAGCATCCAATATCATTCATCACCCAAAATTTGAAAAAAGTGAGTAGAATTATCTCCAACATGAGCAAGATTGGATGGCTCTCTGCAAGAAGTAGCCAATTCCAATGTGGCAGAAACTAGCAAGGTCTGAGCCCACCTTAATAAAGACCAAAGCTATAAGTAACAGCAATGTGATTGTATGGATGTGTCTTTCCTTGCTAGTCCTCATTTACACTTGTTGGTTGTGCTTAGAAAATATAGTATTTATCCCCCTATGTTCCAGATTCTAAATGAGTTCTCTCAAGTTTAAATATCATTTAGAAAAAAAGATTTTATTTTTATTGTAAATAAAAATCAGATTTGTAAAGAGAGGCAGAAAGATCTTTCATCTACTGGCTCACTTCCCAAGTGGCTGCAATGGCTGGAGCTGAGCCGATCTTAAGCTTCTTCTGGGTCTCAAATGTGTGTACAGGGTTTCAAGGCTTTGGGCCCTCTTCTACTGTTTTACTAGGCCACCAGAAAGGAGCTGGATGGGAAGTGGAACAGCTGAGACAGGAACTGGTGCCCATATGGTATTCCAGTGCTTGAATAGCAGGACTTTAACCAATGAGTCATTGTGTGAAGCCCAAGTTTTAACATCTTAACCCAATTAGATATTGATGGATGTCAAGTCTTCATAACTTCTTTGTATTCACTGGTTTTGAATTATTAAAAACATACCCAAGGTTGGGTTCTCCATAGTTCACAGCTCTGGAGGTTCAGGATCGTGGCACTGCTACTAGTTCAGCTCTTGCTAGGCTGCCTCACAGTGGACAATGTAGTAGTATTCATCAGCATGTGAGAGCAGCAGTGCACGCAGAAGACAGCATTAGAAATTGCTGGGCTCTCTTCCCATAGATTATTCTTACAGGAACAAATTAACTCCCTTGAGATCCACACTCACCACCTCAAAGACTAGAACTGGGGCTAGTACTGTGGTGTAGCAGAAAAGCCACAATCTATGATGTTGACATCCCAAGTGAATACTGGTTCTAGTCCCAATTGCCCAACTTCAAATCCAGCTACCACACCTGGAAGGCAGCATAAGATGGCCCCAGTTCTTGGTCTCCTGAACACAATGTGGGAGATCCAGAAGTTCCTGGTTGTTGGCTTCAGCCTGATGAAGCCTCAGCTGTTGCACTCATTTGAGATTATAAAAAGAGGATGCAGGATCTCCCTGTATGTGTTTTGTGTGTGTGCCTTTCAAATAAATTACTTAACTCTTTCAAAAAAGTGGAACCCTCATAAACCAGACACCTTTCACTGGGCCCCATCTGTTAAAGCTTCTATCACACCAACATTACTTCATTATGGATCAAGCTTTCAGTATGTCAACTACTGGGGGACATATTAAGCTGAATCAAACACAGATAGCACCCTCCCTCATCAAAGTCCTCTGTTCATCCATTCAGAAACATGACATGCCTGCCCTCAGGGAGTCTTCATTTTAGTAGGGAAGAACAGTCAACAGATGACAAAACACATTATATTAGTTGCTAACGGTTAACAAATTTAAGTCATGGAATCCATTGGCAATTGATCTGTCTACCAATGACACCTGCATTAAACATTCATCAAGTTTTAGAAACTCAGTTGCTTCTTTTGCATTGAGATAAGATGTGTTGGAGCTAAAATGTGGTTCGTGTTCATTATCTCACTCTTGAAGTCATTCTCCTCTTCCCTCACCCCCTCCTCTCTGCCCTTCTGTAACCTCCTCCCAGGCATCTGTAGAGGAAAGCCTTAAATTTTTATGAATTGCAGTTAAGGATAAGCAGGATTTCATTGTGTTAGTGAGCACAATGCGATAGAAGAAGCAATTCATAAACACAAGAAAATTAAACATTAAGATTTAAGTTGTAGGTCAGAACAAAAGAAAAAGGTGTCCTAGGCCTTGTGATTAACTAGTTAATAATTCACCCAATTGCTAGGGGAATTTTAAGTCAGGAGAGGTCATACTAGACAGGAAATTCTTAAATTTATTTGTTGTTAATTACTTTACACTTAAGGGATTTCAATTTGAAGAAAATTCTTAATGTCTAGTGACATGCTCTCCTGCTGCCTCTTGTTCATTTCCAAACACACTGTTGTCAGAAGCAACAGGGAGTGGGTAAAGGGACTCTATGACTCCCAGATTAGACCATAATCACATTATTCTATTCAAAAAATGATCAACGATTCTTCTCCTGTTTTATGTGGTGGGTGGTGAGGGCAGGGGTCCAATTTCCCTCCATTATGAAGCAACGTAATTCACCTAAGGCATCAAGTGTGGGAGGTAGGGCAACAGTGAGAAAACTTGTGAGAGCAAAGCATTCAGATAAAGTTGTGAAGTTATTGCAGTGTGATTTGACACAGTCCAGTAAAAGGTAGTTAAAGATGTAATAAACAATATGGTTTCAGTAATATTCTATTTTTGTAGTTCTCTGATTAAGTAAAAGCTTATTAATCATGACCATTAATCCAACAATGCCTGTTAGGCAGGAGGCATGCCGATAGACTAGACAGTCTCTCCCTCAGGGAGGAGGTGGACCTAGGTTTGTAGAAATGCTGAGAACACAATATGACAGGTGCTTCAGGGATGGGAGTAATGGAGTTAGTGTCCAGATAGAACGTCCAGATCCAGACCCTTGTAGGCAGCTTCCAGAAGAAGCTGGGACTCTGGAACAAAGAGGAGTTAGCACAGCCAAGAGACTTCGGACAGGCATTCCTTGGAAAAGAGGTGCAGATTCAGGAGACAGTCAGGCACATGGGAGACTGAGAACACAACGGTGGCCAGGGTCAGGCCACACAGGTGGTGCCAAACATGGACAGCCTAGTGGAATTTCTTCTTCCACTAACAGTAAAAACAGCCACCAGAGGTGTAAGATGTGCACCCCGCTCTTGGAAAATCTACAGTGTTGCCATTGAATAAGGCCACATACACACTCAAAATTAATGATAACATGGTTTACTCTTTCAACAAATATTTATTGGGTGTCTATGTTCTGGAGCCTGATTAATTATCAGTAATAATGAGGTGAATATTATAGTGCCTCTGACCTCTCATGGAGGATGTAGATGGTAAATCATCAAGTAATTCATAACATCAGGCAACACCAAATGCTACAAAGCAATTTAAGAACAATAATAACAACTGAAAATTTTGAAGCACTGTCAGACACCAGAGAGTGTTTTCCATTGATTTCCATATTTCAGATTATTGAGTGAGTGCCAGGTGCACAGCCAAAATTCCCAGCCTTTGGACTGAGACACTCATTTTCTCAGCTGTCTTGGAGCACTGTCTCGGTGAGCAGGGGCCACAGGCTGTCTCAACCTATGGAATATTTCAGTCACTGCTTAGTGAATGGAGTCGTTTCTTCTTTCAGAACTTAACAACTATTTTTTTTTAAACCAGGGACATGTCTGTTAATAAGTGCAAAGTGGTAACACAGTTGCATTAAGTGTGCACCCAGAGAAAACCCAGATTCAAGCGAGGAGGCTGGTGAGCAAGCCAAAAAGACAGGCTGTGTAAATAAGTGAATGGTGCAGGGAAAATCAGCCAAGCAGGCTGATGTGGGTAGAGAGTTGCAGGGATGGCTCATCAGTCTTGCTTGTTCAGAACATGCCTGTTGCTTGATAACCGACAATTAAAGTAGAGATATAAACAGACATGAGAAACCACACAAGAGAACATGGGGCTCATTGGATAGGGAAATGTATGTTTTTGATGGGGAAAGATGAACAGCAAACCTCCATGAGCATCTATAGCTCATCAGAGAACACTGCAGGCTCCCACCCAGACTTAACAGAAGTAACCCAGAGCCTGAGTGGTGATGCAGCCAGTTAAGTCACTGACTGCAATGCTGGCAACCCCTATTAAAGTACCAGTGCCAGTCGCTGTAGCTCTGCCTTGGATCTAGCTCCCTGCTAATGTACCTGGGAAGGTAGTGGAAGATGGTTCATGTACTTGCACTCTTACCCCCATGTGGGAGGCCTGGATGGAGTTTCTGGCTCCTCATTTTGCCCTGACATTAAGTAGTGTGGTCATCTGGAGCAGCAGATGGAAAACCGACATGTCTTCCTGCCTCTCCCATTCTTCTTCTTCAACACTCTGCCTTTCGAATGCAATGAATAAATCTTTTACTTTTTTAAAGATTTATTTATTTTTATTGGAAAAGCAGATATACGGAGAAGAGGAAAGACAGAGAGGAAGATCTTCCATCCGATGGTTCACTCCCCAAGCAGCCACAATGGCTGGAGCTGAGCCAATCTGAAGCCAGGAGCCAGGAGCTCTTCCTGGTCTCCCACACAGGTACAAGGCTTTGGGCCTTCCTCGACTGCTTTCTCAAGCCACAAGTAGGGAGCTGGATGGGAAGCAGGGCCGCCAGGATTAGAACTGGCGCCCATATGGGATCCTAGCGAGTGCAAGGCAAGCACTTTAACTACTACACTATTGCGCCGGGACTGCAATGAATAAAACAAGGACAAAGTGATCTAAGTCTGATTATACCTATCTCTTACACTAGCCATTTGTGGCTCAACACAGCCTTGAGTAGGATAGAGAACACGTGGCTTCTGACTTGGACTTGCAATTTAATTGTGTCCAGCAGTGTCAGAATGTCAATAATGCCTGTCTGCTCATCTTGCATGCTGCTTGTGAAGCTCTGATGAGAAGATGATACATAAAGAATGACAATTCAACAGCCCCCCTAACACAATCATGATCAAACTCTGTTCTCAGGATGCATTGGAATCCTTAATAGTGTCAAGCACCTTCAAGAACTTGTTCTGCTGTAGCGTACTCAATGCTACTTACCATATTATAATAATTTAAACCAAAAATTTAAATATTTATTGAGCCACTCATTTACAAACAACAAAGACAAACCATTACTGAATGCATTTCTATAAAAGCATTTTTCAGAATAAAAATCAGTGAGAAAACTTCTTACATTTGGACAAATATTTTCAGTCTCTGGCTTAATACAAGACAGATGCCCACATCTGCTCCTGCATTCAGTCTGCTGCAATGTGTGTGCGAATTGTGAAAAACGTGGCCCCGCAGAGACAGAAAAGGAAGCATTTTAATAATCTGTTTAGAAATGCATGAATGTTTTTCTTTGATACACACCAAAACTGGACAAGCGGTAGTTTCTGAAGACTGAATTTTCATGTGGATTCTGAAAACCTGTCAAGGAGCTTGTTCTGCTCTGCCACTTGAGAACCCATTGCTGCACCCTTCCTTTGCCATGACAGGCACCACCCAATGCAACTGGGGACCTAAACAACAGGTGTAGTGGAGCAAGGGAAATTCTGTGTCCGCCATGGGCCAGCACACACTAGGACTTGCATCTTCTCCTGTCCTCCAGCTCATGCTCACAAACCTGACTCTCCCGTGCCTCTGCCTCAGGATGACAACACTCCCCAGACTCGTAACACGTGAATCTATTCTTCAGAATAAATTTCCCTTGTTTCTCTTTCTCCCTCCTTATCCCTCAGCACACACACAAGAAGATGATTCAGAAATTCAACACTATCTCTTCAACAACTTTATTCATTCTGATTAGAGAGAAATAAAGAGAGCGAGCGAGAGAGAGAACCTCCATTTGTCGGTCGATTTCTCAAATGCTCAAAGCAGTCAAGGATGTGCTAGGCTGAAGCCAGGATCCAGGAACTCATTCTGGGTCTCCATGGAGACATGGATGCCAGGGCTGGAGTGCTCAAGTTATCATCTGCTGACTTTGTACCTACATTAGCAGGAACGTGTATCACACGCAGAGGAAATGAAATCCTGTCCCAGGCATGGCAATATGGACTATGGGTGTGCCGCCTGCCCTCCAGCGCATTTCCTCCACTCTTCCATTGCATTTCAGGTCTGTGTCCCACGAACATTTTGAATGTTCACCTCTCACACAGTCTGTGGTGTGTGTGTTTGTGTGTGTGTACTGTTACTTATGCTTTTCTGGAGAACCTTGAGGAATCTTGGAGAAAAAGGTTATTCCATTGCTCCATACTATTGTATGTTGGTTGTCTAAAGACTCGTTATTAACTGAAATATTTGATCTTCTAAATGTTGACATGATTATAGGAAATTTCAACCAAAGGATCACATCAGTTAATGTCACTACCGATCTGAACAGAGAAGCCTTTATGCGCTGGGAACCTGTCAAAATCAAAATAGCAAACATGCTTTCCAGAGTTGTAATGTTTTTCATGAAAGCTGAAACTCCATTCTTGGCAGAAAAAATGCTATCAGCTGTTTTCCTACAAGTGACAGGTCCACGTTACTCATTCTCAAGAAAGTATCTGCCAGATTCCAAAGTCTGGATTACATAATTCCCATCAATTGCTCTTTGAGATAATCATCCTGTTCTTCAAAGTGTGGCTACTTCAGCTAGCAACTCGACACTCTAACAAGTGCTTTAACTTAAGTCAACATTGCACTTCATGCTTCCGGCACACTTCTGTCTCATCTCAGAGAATGCTGAAAAGTTAAGCGTTCGAGGATGGAGACATAATACAATTAACTTCTGCTGCCTCAGCAAGTATACTCTTCAGTTAAACTCGGTGTCTCACTTTTTTTTTTTTTTTTTTGCTTTTAGTGAGTTTGTACAATGAGGAGTCCAAGGACCACTAGTGAATGGTGCTAGGGCTCCACCATGTATACTGGCCTTGGCTTTTATACTCACAAGGCAAATCAGAAAGGAAATGCAATGTCTCGAAATCACTTTCCAAATAGTGTTGTACTTACAGAAGGAGCAGTTTTCAAGTCACAGACCCTCTGAGGTCAGTGACTGTCATACGGAGAGTCACTGCTGAAACAGAAATGTAGTGACCAAGGTGCGTGTTGAATAAAGATGGATGCAATGACAGCGGCAGAAATTGATGACTGATATCCTGAAAGCAAGGACAAATCACATGGATTCAAAAACATCGTGACTTGGCCTATGCTTTGCTTCAGTAGCTCCGGAGAGCCTTGTGGAAATTCAGTAGCATACAGTAAGTGCTATTCACAAAGATGACCTTGAGGTATTAAAATAAGTTTGTAAGATATCAAATAAACTATGCCTAAGAACTCAAAGATGAGAAAGATCAACTCTTGAGAAGAGTGCCTTGGAAAGAGTTTCAAGTAATAATTGAAATTGTTAAAATGGCTTTGGGTTTTACTGAGGTACATATTTATATGGAGAATGTCATTTTTGATTACAGACAAACAAAACTCAGTAATTGGGCCTGGCGCGAAAGCATAGTGGTGAACCAACCAAAGGAGAATGGACAATGACTCAGGTGGCAATCCTGTGAAATACACATTTTTCCTTTATCCTGCTTTCTAGAACAATGGCTTCTAAAACTCTTAGAGTATCTAAAAGAGAAAAGCAAGTATTTTATGCTAATAAAATGCCTGGGTCTAGGTTCCTGAGTTGCTTAAGGACTGTAGGCTGATAGTCAGAAGGAGCAAGGCAAGATAAGCTTGGGGGCTATTCAGTTTCAGCTGATGGTTAAATGAATCAACGGTAGCGAGTGATGTAACCCATCATGCTTACAGAATGAGACCCCTATAAATTTCAAAGATTTCAAGGATCTCTGGTGCCTGAGGAGTTGCACACACCGAGGTTTGGGGAGGGTAGAACACGCAAAGTGTGCAGGCCCTGGATCTCTGGCCTCACACCTAACTCTGTACACTCTGCTCTGTTTCCTTAGGAACACTCTTCGTAATGAATGGGCAAACATGATTGAAATATTTCCCTGAACTCTGTAATTAATTAATTGAAGCCAAACAAGGTGCTGCTGGAGCCATGTCAGGAGAGCAGGTGATGGCTCCCAGATACTGGCTTCTAAAGACTGAGAGGGACACGCTTCTGCGTCTGAGTGCTCCACCTGTGGCGTCTGCTACTGCCTCCACGGACACAGAACTGAACCGAATTAGGCAGCCAGGTGTCTCACCTGCAGAACTGGTGCTGATGTAGGAAACTCTCTTACTTTTTGATAACTAGGAATGGGTGAAATATTCAGTATTTTGTGTTCACTATGTAAGGAAAAGGGAAAAACAGGTCTTTGCTCACTTTTGTTTTTTGCCTACCATATCTTTTAGGTTGGGTCAAACACCACATTATCTGTCCTGAGACCACAACGAACCATTGTATGTCATTATAAATCAAAAATCTCAGCTTCCAGGGGAAAGTAAACTTTACATAAACCATCCCAGGACAGCGAGGTGTTCAGTGACATTGAGCAGGTACCCTGCTTGTCAGTCTTTCTGAAGTGGGAGCCTCTGGCACTGGATAAGAAATGGTGATTTATAGTATCTAAATACTTCAGACAGGCTTGCTTCCTGGCTGAAGTCGCCTTGTTAGGGGACCTGAAAGCAGGTCCCTCTGCCAGTGAGATGCACAACTAAACTGTTTCAGTTCCTTTGCATCACAACCTGTCTACGAAGGAAGAAAATTTTGCTGTCCAGAGATCAAGACAATGTGTCTTAATCTGTCTGACCCATCTCTTAGGCAAGCATGAAACTCAAAGCAGCAAAGTGAATTTCTGCAGAGAAAAGGCATCTGATGACTGCTCAGGTTCTTATTTTGCAATTGCCCTGAAGGTCACATAGGGAGAGAGAGTGGAGTAGCAAGGACATCAAAGTTCCCAGATGAGGAGAAAATGTTTATACAAGACCAGGAGCATTCTACATCCACTTCCCTGAGGACTCTCATCAAGATGTCTTAACAACCTTTCCTAAATCAATTTTTTGGATTTCCCTCTTTAATAAATATCACTGGGTGGTGTTTGACCTAGTAGTCAAGGTGCTGTTTAGGCTATCTGTGTTCTTTACTGAAATGCGTGAATTCCTGTCCATGCTGATTCTGTTTTACGGCTTCCTATTAATCCCACACCCTGGATGTGGTATGGGGACAAGAGGTGATGGCCCAAATAGTGGTAACCCTACCATCAATGTAGGAAACCAGGAATGCATTCCTGGCTCCTAGGTTTGACTCGGTCCAGTACCTGTGGAGAGAACTAGCAGATGGTAGAGATGGGAGCTCTACCTTTCTCTCTCTCTCTCTTTCTCTCTCTCTCTCCCCCCCTCTCTCTCTCTCCTCTCTTTCTCAAATAAGAATATTCAGCCATCGAGATAAATGAAACCAGGAGTTTGAGGAACTTGTTTTGATTTAACTGGCATAATTCCCTTACAGTTGGAAAGTGCCATTGTATCCACAATCCACGTTAATTCATTTCCTTTCTTCCCCTTTCTGTTCTGTTTACCAACATCTCCTCTAACATTATCACACACTCAAAGGAAGCATGAGATTCCATCGTGGAATATGCAACGTTATTTGAGAGTCTATGATATGCACCCGGTTTGGAAACACACAATTTTCTAATCTCTCATCCCAGGCAGGTCTTACAAGGTCTCCAAGAAGCTCTATGATTCTGATATTTAATGGTTATCCCAAGATCAGCAACTCCAGCATCATTAGAGGACTGACTGAAAATGAAGGTGCTACCCCATATGTTCTGAAAAGCACCTGCTGTGGCTGCATTTGACTGTCCCCCAAAGGCTGTGTGCTAAAGGAACAGTTCCTGTGCTGATGCTGTTCTGGATCTTCTTGGGACTTTTAAGACTTGGGGTCTAGCGGCAAGCACTTATTCCACAGGGAGTGAGCACCCAAAGAGATGGTGGATCATTGGTCCCACTTTTCAATGTCTTCTCTAACTCTGCAAACACCACCACCTGCCATGAGCTTTTGTCCAAGCCACTTGGTCTTGCAGCCATGCAAGCTAAACAAATTTCTTCGTTAAACAGCTGTTTGAATTTGCTGTAGTAATGAAAACCTGATTAATACCGAATCCACAATTTAACAATGTTACAATTAATTGTTGCACACATCATCCTTCGAGAAGCCCTGCTGTTATGTATTGCAGAGACAAAGGAATGTGGACATGCAGGGGATTTGTGCTTGGACCCTGTGCTGCCACACCATGTGGCAACTCAAGAGCCAACCAATCTCTGAGGACAACCATGCTCCCACCTGCCAAGGGAGACGTCAGCAC
Organism: Ochotona princeps; assembly: GCF_030435755.1. Taxonomy (NCBI): domain Eukaryota; kingdom Metazoa; phylum Chordata; class Mammalia; order Lagomorpha; family Ochotonidae; genus Ochotona; species Ochotona princeps. Next base: position 107,121,865 of record NC_080835.1, on the reverse strand, counting down.
CCAACTTGGTTGGCTAAAGTTAGCTGGGCGGTTTATTAATTTAAATAGATTTCTATAGATAAAATTATTAGATCCCTCTCGTAAGCATTAGGAGTCCATTGTTTTAGAACTACTGGTAAGTTTGGCCACTGTGGTTAAAAGCACTAGGTACTTTCTAATTTCAAAAAAGGCTGGGATCACATAGAACGCAGCCAGACTAGAGTCATGTAGTCTTGGCCGAATGACTTAATAACTTTGAGTCTCAGCTGCTTTAGCCAGAAAATGCAAATAATAATGAGTTTGGAGGATCGAATAATTTGTGTAAGAGCCAGTAGAGTGGTGTAATGTGCTAAGCCGCCACTTCTATCATCACCATCCGATCTCACAATGCCAGTTTGTCTCAGCTGCTCTACTTCCAATTCTACTTCCTGCTAATACATCAGAGACATGAATTAGTTTTTAATATTTGTTTAATTGAAAGAGCTTCAGAAAGAGAGAGAGAGACTGACACAGAAAGAGAAACTTACATCCATTGGAAATAATTCATGTGAATCATCTAACACATATATCAGACATTTCATTATTTTTCCCTGTCTCCCTCTGATTTGCCTGAACTCTTCACTCCTCCCCCTTGTACCACACATTCTCAACATTCTAAGAATATTCCGCTTTGCAGGCCTCTGAGGGTTTTACTTCTGCAAGGTGACTGGTTCAACATTGCCTTCAGTTCTCTCGAGGAGTCAGCACATCAGAGCCTTTCCTGTTCACTAAATATGACACTTGATGAGTTTTCCACCAATGGGCTCCAGCCTCCTCCACCGACTAGATTCATCAGAAGATTTCATACCATCTGATGTTGTATACTCGTGTTTCCTTATCGACTGAGCTTTCTGACCTCCTGTTCACTGCTCCCAGCCTGTCCGCTAGAATCCTGTTACTAGGTCAAGTGATTTGTTGGGCTCCCCGCTGTATCTTTAATGCACAGACTAACACTATATCTATAGATATCTAATATTATACATATTAGTACATATGCTACAAATATCTATACATATAGATATAACTTTTTAAGTAAATAGCATCTCTCAACTAATCATCTCTATTAATTTTTTCATTTAGATAAAAATAAAAAACCACTGATACTTATAATTTTCCAAATTAACTTCATGATTATATAATACAAGTATATGATATCATATTAATCTCCTTCAACATAAATTAGATTCTACTACATTCATCATTTTTCACTTTTTCCTATGAAAATATACAGTTTTCATAGAAAGATAACTGTCCCACATTTGCAACATCCTGCTTCAAGATGATGGGCTGCTTGAGACCACAGGAGATTTCTTTTGTTCAAGATTTATTATTATCAAGGTCAGCACGGTAGCCTAAAAGGTTCAACTGATGCCAGGAGTCCCAGCATCACACAGGGGCGCTAGCCTGAGTCCAGGCTACTCCACTTTTGATTCAACTTGCTGCTAATGTGTTTGGGAAAACAGAGGACATTGACCCAGTTTCTCATCAGCTGCCAGACTAGTGAGGTCAACTGTGCTTTTTATCTTATAGTTTTATTAAACATTTCCTATTACTTACTCATTTTCTCGGTTGAATTATCTTTTTATTTGGCTATTTTATTAGAATTCCACACATATTTTAAATATAGGTCTTTTTTTGCCCCTAACAAATATTGTGCATATTTTGTTCCAGCCTACTATTTGTCTTTTAATTTCATTTATGACTGTCTTTCTTTTTTAAAAACATTGGCAAAACTGCCAGTATTTTTCTTTTATAACTTTTGCACTTTAAGTCTTACTTAAGTTATTCTCTATCTCAAGGTTATAGCATCTTTTAGACTATTCCATATATATATATATATATATATATATATATATACACATATATATATATATATATACATATATTCATTTTTTAGGTGTAACTGTACCTGGAATTTACTTCAAAATCCTTCAAATATATTTAAAAAAATCCAAATTCTTTATTTCTCATCACTCACCTAAGCATGCTCTTAAAACTGAAAAAGTGACTGTGGGTCATTTTTCTACATATTCCAGCCACAGCTTTGCCTTTCCTGTGAATTCAGTCATGGAGTGTGCATCTCCCCTGTGCACACTCATCCAGATGGGTGAGTTCCCATCTCCCCGAGGAGGCCAGTTTCCTTCCAGCATGCTTCCTTTTCTTTGGATCCACAGCAAACATCTCACTCAGAGAACCAGATCACAGGGAGAAGCAAGAGGAACAATTCCAAGTGATTCTGTATAAAAACGAACCTACCGAACCTGGCCAACTCCTGTCGGATGAGGAAATGGCTTTTCAATGAAATAAATAGAAAGAACCTGTTAATGTTTTGGACTGAAGAAGTGACATAGAAACAGTTGTTTTTGGCAGTGCAGATTGTTTCTTACTTGGTGTTTCTGTACACGTTGCCAAACGGCACCAGGAGGATCCTCTGGTAGGGAATCCACAAGATTAGCCTGGGTATGGAAGGCGAGAATCCTACCCCAGAACCCATGCACCCACAGCCTGGGTTTGGAAGAACCCCAGCTCTGCTCCAACAGCACCCAGGGCCAGCAGCTTGAAGCCTGGGCCACATAGAGCTTTATTATAATGCTAAGGATTCAAATTAGAACATGGAAAGAAAAATGGAAAGGCCACCTACTATCTTTCCTTTTGTGGAGAGTGGGGTGCTCCAGGGAACAATGGAAAGGAAAGATAAGGCTGTCATGGGCTGAGAAGTGAAAAACCATAGGATCCTACAATGAGCTGATGGGGTTTAGAGACCTACCCTGAGATCCCCTTTTGTGTCTTCAGGCTGGAGAGGATTTCTCAGCCTGCTGCAGGCTGATAACAGACATGCAACTGGCCAGGGGGCTCATTGTTCTGCAGAGGACCAGGGCTGGGACCAGGGAGGAAATGTCCTCAGCCTGCAGAGCTCTGGAGCTCCAGTGCTCCTCCCATCCAGTGGGATTACAGAGAACGTCTGAAGGTTCTCTCCACCTGACAGGTGTGCTGGGACTTTTCCAATCCTCATACTCCAGTGACCTAATTTGGAGCAGGGCAATTCTAAAAACAAAATGCTGAAGTTTTCTTTTTCTCAAGAACAATGGCACATTAGTCAACTTAAAAGGCTGTGCTCACAGCACAAACTGTCTGTACAACTCATCTGGTCCCTTAATAATATTCTACCTTGTTTTAGTATTTTAAGCCATCTTATAAGTTAAGTGTTTACTGACATTTAAAATGGTGGAGTGGGAGATGTTGCCTAATGCTCTCATTTCGTTGGCTGTCGCACAGAGCCCACCAGCCACAGAGAGGGTGCTCACATGAGAAAGCCGAGTGGGAAATGTGCTTTCTCCTCCTGGTCCCCAAGGCAACGGGGTGAAAAGGGGGTTTCTGGGTCAGGAGGAAAGGGAACCAAATGCTCCCAAACTGTGCAGCTCACAGCTTGTTTCACGTTTTAGTGAAGATGTTCTGTGAAACTGAGAATCACCAGTGTCCAGTCCCTTTCCAAGAGCAGGAGGAGTCCTGCGCCTCCAAAGCTAGGTGTTTGGCAAAGTACACTAGATAAACCCTACAGGACTGCCGGTATGCCTCTGCCTTCTGACCTTCAGGCTCACACATTTCCACTTCTTTGGAACCACATTACTTTAAAGTCCTAAGGAAGATGAGTTCCTTCATCTAGGCAAAGCAGATTTCCCTGTCTGGCTTCTCCATCCTTCCAGTCTCTCCCTCTTTCTCTGTTTGCAACTTGTTCCACCAGTCAGCACTTTTCAGTCTCTAGCCTGTTCGTTTCCTTTCTTCTTTTATTTTTTTTCTTCCATCTAAGGCTGACCAATACTTTTCCATCATTAGAGAACAAAAAAAACCTTTAAGTTGTAATTCCCTCCTTTTTTGTTATTTTATTTTGATGATCTTCACATAACTGATTAGGGCGCAAAGGGTCAAGGGCTACAGGAAAAAGGGTATGACCATTGTTTCCATATTCTCTTTTTTGTAATTCCCTCTTTACATCAAGTATATATCGTGTCTTCCTTCTAAAATGAAATATAAAACATTGCACATTTCCTATCTATACTCTTTCCTAATGATGGTGTACCTAGAAATCAAACCTTACACAGTTACCTTTTTCACATAAAATTTTGGTTATTTTGTTTTCAAAATGTTAACTATATTTGTAATTGCTGCTTACTGTATTGTTTATAAAATGTTCATAAAATGATCTCTGGTGCCTAACACTTGTGATTGTTGGGTCAGAGCTACAAAACTAATTATTTAAATCAATGTTAAAAATCTTTAAGTTTTTTTTTTTAAGAAATTGATTCTATTGGACAACTGCCTAAGTACCCTAAAGTAGCATTGATTGAGGTAGTTTCAGGTTAATGTGTCTGCCGAAACATTATTGTTCTAAATAAGTAATTAAGCGAGCACTTTGGATTATGGAATGTGCTGTAAGCTCTCTAAGATGACATGACTCTCCTTTTCCTGTGTGCGAATTTTAAGGGAAAGTGTCATGTTAAACTAGGCCACTTATGATAAATGCCGATGGATCTCAAAGCATTTGTTCTTCCCAACCAGGTACACTCCAGAATCATAGATCTAATTGCACACCACACCAGGCCCATCCACACACCGCACAGACACCCCAAACGTGGGACATTCAACACTCTATTCACTCCCTCGCCTCCAATTACCTTGTCTTCTGTGGTAGACAGAAAGCAGCAAGCACTCCAACCAGTGAGCAGAAACAGATTCTGGAAACACTCTTGAATCAGGGCTTTTGCCTTACTGGCACTTACTCATTAAATACAGATATATTGAGTACCTACTTTGTTCTAAGCTCAGTTTTTAAGTGCTAGAGATTCACCAATCAATAACAGACATAAGATGCTTATTATCTTGCAACTGATGACTAACTTGCAGAACCGGAAACAAAATAAACAGTAGAAAAATGGGAAAATTATGATCAAAAGCATAATAATGAAATGAAGCCAGGTGATGGACTAGAAAATGACTAGGTGCGGATTCAAATGAGAAGATCACAAGTTACCAGAAAGGATGTTACTACACAGGGGCAGCCGAGATCACCGAAGGCAGAGGGATTGACAGGTGCAAAGGCCAGGAGAGGGAGTGAGCAGCCATTGACGATGGCAGAAACTCCCGTGAGACTGGAGCAGAACATGCAAATGAACAGTGTGTGTATATGTGTGTGTATAGGTTGTGTGTGTGTGTGTTATGTGAACAGATTTTCCAGCAGTAGTGAAGAATGGTGACAAGAATCACACAGATTCAGTTCTCTTACTTGGAATAGTAGGGATAATTACTATCCTAACTGTGGAACCGAGGAAACTAAGATAAGTCACTTTCCCAGTCACCCAGTTACCAAGTGATAAGATTAAATCCCAGGTAGTCTTGTTCTCAAGTTAATTCCCTCACACTCTGTTAAAGTACCTTCCCTGATATGAATAAATGAGTTATCATCTCATTGCTGGTACTTACAGCATATGATTTCATGGCATAATGCTTGCTACTTGGCCTGATTTGTTCAGCTAAGTGTGAAAGTAGTTGGGAAAGTGGAATGAATGAGGCCCAGAAACATCCTAAGAGAAGGGGGCTTTGACAGCAGGTGCAGTTCTTGGTCCATAGACACAGTCTGGCTTTACAGTGTGGCAGAGATAAAGCAAGGGGCATGGATAGAACTGAGGACTCCTGGGGGACATTTTGAAGGCTGACTACAACCCTGTTAAGCAAATCTCAGCTCTGTTAAGAGTAGTCATGGGCCCAGATGAAAATGACCAATAATATGGGCTTTCTTGTGGATAAGGAGGTCATGTATCTGGTGAAGTTGTGAGCAGGCTCAGCTGACATGTATCTGTTCACCATGTTCCTTTATTTTCGCCCCTTTTATTAACTGGAAAATAAACATAGTGAAGGATAAGCATACCATGATTCCACACCCTGTGTGCTGATGAAGGCTCTACAGAGCCCAATTCCTTCTTGGCAAGCAAATAATCTATGTTCAACACATATCCCGAAATTGTCTTTTCCAGGCTGTCTTCCTCACAGGCCCTTGATAGCTCTCTGTCTCTCTGTCTCTCTGTCTCTCTCTCTCTGTCTCTCTGTCTCTCTCTCTCTCTCTCTCCATCTATCCATTCATCCATCCATTGATCCATTTAATCTTTCTTCTACCTATCCATTCATCCATCTTGTCATCATTTGTGCCTATATCACATTCGCTTCATCATCAATCTATATATCTTTCCATCCATCCATCCATCTATTCCCTCCTTTTCTTATATACCAATGAATAGATCAAATTTTCATCTATCTATTACCTATGCTTCTGATTTGTTTGGAGTTCTATTTTCCATCATCCTGTTGTAAAATCTTTGAGGATAAGGGTAAGACTATTTTTCTGTCTCCTCAATGTCCAGCACTATGTGAGCACTTTACAGAACTATGCTAACTATGTATGTAGCCATAGTCCATGTCTGTTCAGGAGATGGCCATGGGTTAATACCATCTATGTCTAGCAGGCTGATACATCACTGTAAAAGCCTACTGAGGGCTCATTATGAAGGACAATGCTCTGTAATGAAGTCTTCTTGCGTATCTTTGGTAATAATCATCATGGGGGAGAAAATGAGCATCACTCTGTAATATTTATATTTCCTAGCAGCAAAGACATTCTCTTCTATAATTTTGCCTGCAAAAGCAGCAAGGAAGCCAAGAATATACAAGTTCTCCATGGCAACTGGGTCACAGCAGTACACAGCTTGGCCAGGGCTTCAGATAAATGGGATAAATGGAGGTGAGTTTCCAGCAGCAGGAACTGTGCGGAGCAGAAGCAGTTAGACTGAACGATCCCTCCCCACTGTGTCCCATGGTCGCAGTACCAGTGTTCTGTGCAACGGCACAGCAGGGGTCCCGGATACAAAGCCTGGTGGCATTCACATCTATCTCAAAGGGCTATGTGGACATCTCAGTCTCACCAAGTCAATCAACAACATTCTACTCACATTTAGAAAATGCATCTTATGCTCAAAACATTCAGGAAGATCTCTTCTAAAATCACCAGAAAATTTTCTGTGTGGCAAAGCCTGTCAGATCGTTTCTCTCAACCATAAACTGGGGCTGCACTCAGCTTGCAAGAGGAAATACAGTAAACATCTGAACAGAGGGAACAACTGTTTAACACACAGCACTCAGATCCTCCCTCCATTGATTGCCAGATAGCAGCAACCAAGCGAATAACAATGGACAAAGCCATTTCCAGGCGAAGGGTCCTGACCGACACAAACACACAGCGTTGAACATTTGTGCAAATGAATTTGTGGGTTTATGAAAAAGCCCAGGAAGGAGGAACAGCAATTGAACAAAGGAGAAAGAGCACCAGGAAAACTCTTGATTACAAAAGCACATGTTCAAGGTACTCCCTTTGCAGAGACATCCTACAACTCAATGGTAACACAAGTGATCACAAAAGGAAATCCATTCAAACCCATGATCAACCCCCTTTGCTGCTGGTGCTGTTAAGGAAGACTCAGTTCAGTATTCCTGGGCTATGTACAAAATGATGGGGCTGACAAGGAACTTGCTTTATGACAGCAGGTGCTTTTCTGCCATGATAGAAGTCAAGATTCATAAACTGTAGTCACACGAAATAGCAGCTATGCAAGGGTCCCAGAGAGCAACACAGAAACCAAGATCCGCCCCTGCATTAGCAGAAGCCAGCAACAATGCCTCAGGAAGCCAAGGCCAGTGAAGGCCTTGCTGGGCTACCATGTAGCAGAGCCACACCTGGAATAAGGAGCTGGAAAGTGGGAGAGAAGGATGGTATCAGGTGAAGGGCGGGGGTGGGGGTGGGGATGGGAGGAAGAGCCAGCCTGTGATGTGGGAGGGGATGTCTGGTCTACATTTAGCAGTGGGCTGATCAAATGTGCAACAGCAATCACATTCATAGACTCATAATCACAGAGTCAGACACATTAGCAATGGAAAAGGACGGGTGGGGTCAGGTAGACCGCCTTCTGCCTTTGCAGCTTTGCTCCCTGGAGAACATTCCTTGGCCCAGTTTTTATCCTGTTTATCATTTGCAGTAAGAAGGCATCTGAAAAGAATGCATTCTGATAGTCATGGTCAAGGAGAGATCAAGTGAGGGGGAGCTGTGCCTCTTTACAAAGGAAAGGCAAACTCCTGATTAGGTATTGGGGCACCTATAAGAAACGGCAAGGTCAAACACCAGCCACAGCCCAGCATCCCTGTGGCCAGAATTTTTCTGTAGTGAACTCCAAAAATCTGGTTTACCAGCCCTAGCCTCTCTGACCGGCTTGGGGCTGGACTCCCATCTTCATTGCTTGTTTACTTTCATCTCCTCATCTCTTCAGGTTTTGGTTCCACTCTGAACATCAGCATGTTGTATTAAACTCAGAATGTGTGCCCATAAACGGACAGGTATATCTGGCATCTTGCTGTTGTGACCACAACCCATAACAACTGTCCTGCTGCTCACCATACAACCTGTGTTAGCTCACAGCTGCTGGGTCCGAGGTCCTGCTCCATCTACCACGATGCTGATTTGTATCTCCAGCCCTAGACATCTGGTGGCTTCCATTTTATCTTCTCTCCATTTCCCTTGTGGTCCCTGCCTACATCACAGCAGAGCCTATGTGATAGAAGCACAAGATTGGCTCTATGGGGTTCAATGTGAAAGCTTTTGGAGTTGGCAAGTATTTCCAGAGTTACAAGACGCCTTTGCATATTCCTTTCTCCCTTCTCCCCTTATATTTTGTGAAGGCATACAGTGTACAGAGGCAAAGTGTTACTTGGGGGAACTTGAAGTGTGAGACAAGCAGTTTTGAAAACCAACTACAGAAATCCACTCACCTGTCCTTGAAACACTGAATTGCAGCCCTGCCAACTTACATGTTGATGTCCTAATCCTTAGTACATTTGCAGAGGAATTCTTAAAAGAAGCGATTCAGCCAAAATGTGTTGGTTAGGGTAGAGTTTAATCCAATTTGAGAAGAGGAGATGAGGATACAGACACGCCCCCTCACATAGACCGAGGGCCATGTGAGGACACAGGAAGAAGAAACCATCTGCTAGCCAAGGAGAGAGGCCTCCGGAGAAACCAGCAGCCCGGACGTGGCTTTGGATTGCAGCTTCTAGTGCTTAGAGAGTGATTCTCGTTGTCTTATGTACCAGCTCCATCTAACCAGCACACATCGTTCTGGCACACGGACTTGCCTTGCAGTACAGCCACGCATGCGTGCACATGGAATTTAGGCAAAACCACTCTGTCTCACACACATGGATTGCATTTTTATGCGCAGGTGCAAGATACAGTGATGGAGATGAAAGGAAACAGAAGTGCAGAGTAGTTTATCAAGATAATCGCCCACTCCTGGGAACAATGTTGACCCTTTAAAGTTCTATTTGATGCAAACTCTTCTAGGGGAAATCTCTGGACACAAATTCAGATTGACACACAAAGCTCTCTGCAAATGTCTAAAATATTAAAACTCTATTAAATTGGTACATTTGTTTCTGAGACGTTAGCAAGTACAATGATGCAGTGAGTGGCTGTTTTATTTAATTTTAGTTGTATGGTTAGCAGTAATAATAATGCTGACAAATATTTCACTATCTAGAAAGCTAGAAATGTACAAGCATGCCCTGTGTCCTCATATAGATGTGAGAATTAAGACAAACAGCAAGGCATGGGAAGGCATATGTTATACAGTAGATAAGAAGTCACTCCGTTGTCAAACTGATTTAGTATTGACTGCCAATTCTCCATTAAAATTGTTTGCACTTCAATACATTATGTGGTTTTTCTGAATTTCAATTTTTCAGGTTGGAAAATAAATTCAAACTAGCATTGCTAAATGCAAGTCAGCAAATTATTAAATGAAATAATGCAAATGAAGGCAGACAGATACAGTAGTTGACACATTACATGGTCCATAAGTATGATATGGATCAGAAGAAAAGAAGGAAAATGATGGACAGGAAGAGGAAATGGGGGGACACCAAAGCTTTCTCTTCATATATGAATGCTTAAGTGTCACTTGCAATAAAGATTTTGTGAACTCAAGAGTATCTAGAGGTAACACTGAAGCAATAAAGTCGTTAATCATGGAAAATGGAAACATGTCATTGTTCACTAATCCTAAACTTCTCAGTGGACTAGCTATATTAATCCTGTTCTCCACTGAAAGATTTATTAAATAATTGAGAACTCCTATTTTTATAGGGAACTATTAAAAAAACTATACTGTTTGAGCCTAGTAAAGTTGGTAACTTTGTGTTCCCTTCTTGGCTGCCAAGGTTGACATTCTACTTAATGCTCATTGTTGGCCTGAAGGGTCTGAAAACAGATAACATCCAAAAAATAAATATAATGCTAGGGCACAATAGCAAATGTAATTTAAGTTGAACATAAGGGTCAGTATTTATCTTGATTGAAAAGTAAAGGGCTACTTATCAGCTGACCATATAGCAAAACATGTTTAACATGAGCTGATTCCCAGTAGCACATGCAAACAGCATCCATTAAATCTGTTAGGCTCTCAGAATAATTCAAGCTGATCATCAAATTCAGCAATTTCAAAGAATCAAAATGAACAGTGGCCAGATTCCTGACAAGGGACTGTGCATTCTGTGTGTGTGTTTACATCACAATCAGGTATCCATGCCAATTCCTAATCGAGACACTCTTCAGCAGAACTCAGAGTTGCTGCTCAAGATAGAGGGTTCTAGTTGTGTTTCTTTGTGTTTACTGAGGCATAAATTTCACACAAATGTACAGATCTCAAGCATTTAGTGTGATGATTTCTGAGAAGTGTGAACACTCAAGTGACTGTCACCTCAATCAAGAAATCATGCACTTACTTCCTCTTCAAGAGGAAGGATATTTCAACTAACCAGTTCCCACACACCTACAACCCCCCCTATCTCTTTCCCAAGGCAATCACTGATTTGGTTTCTAGCACCACAAGTTAGTTTCAGCTGTATTAGAAATTTGTGTTAATGAATTCATACAATATGTAATTTTTTTTTTTTACATTTCATGAAACCTTTAATGAAATTGGGGGTAGGGGCACAAACAGGGTGGGGCAGTGGAGACAGGTTTTGGGGGCAGACGGGCACCAGGCTGGGTGGGGTGAGGCGGGGGCTCTCCTCCCGCTGCGACCCTCCCCATCATCCCACTGAGGGGAGGGAAGCGGGGCCATGGAGCCATAAATACGTCCAGAATTTCAGAGAGGCCAGGGGTGGGTGAGCAGGGGCTCAGAGGTGGGGTAAGGGCAAGCCAGGCCCACCCTTGTCAGGAGGTCCTGGCTCCTTGGGTGTTTCTTTTGACTTAATCTATATGTCAACATCTTTGTCATCCATATTGTGGAAATAAAAGTGGACGCTGTCATCTATTTCCACAGAGAACTTATCGTAGTGCCCTACAGATAGAAAACTCGGAGGATTCTCAAGCTGCTTCTGTAATACAGCCTAGTGTTTGAACGCAATCTGTGCCTATCTTCCTCCTGCACACTTTAAATAACAAATTGCCTACAATTTATAATGCAATGAAAATTCTAAATAACTACTTTGTTCTATGTGACAATAATGCAGAATAATGACAAGAAAAAGCCTGTATATATTCTCTATGGCTACAACTTTTTCCTCGATACTTTCAATCTGTACTTGGTTGAACACTTAGATGTGTAACTTGCAGATAAGGAAATCCAGTTGCATTTTATTTTTATTACCAGATTGTATTTCGCCAACAAATAAAGCATAATTTGTGTGTCTTATTATCTTTTTGCATTTAAATTTTTATTTGTAATTATGTTTTAATAGGTTCAAAGTTGTTTTTAGAAAATGATATTCCCTAGCTCTCTCCCTCTTTGCCTCTCCTTTACATCTTCCTTTATAGTCCTTTTCTTTAAAAAAAAATGAGATAGCAGTTTAAATTCACATTACAGTAAAAAAAAAAAAGGTTCAATATGTCACAGAATAAGACATTTAGCCAGTAAAAACACAAAGTGATCCTGGTATAGTGGAAATATAGACAAAGGCTATAAATCATGATTGAATGGAAAAGTGATCATTTCACCCATAAACAGCAAATTCTAAAGTAATTGCAGATCACTAAAACTTAGCAGCATGACATTCTTCATCATCGGATTGACAAAAGTCTAAAACAAGATTTTACAACGCTGTATTTGCAGCAATGCTAGTAAACATAGATTTTGTTTTTCAAATTTTGGTCCCTGGGTCCGACTCATTTCACTTAAGGTGAGGTCTCTGTTTGAATATATTGCACTGCAAATGGTGAAATTTCATTCATTTTTTATGGCTGAATAGTTTTCTATTGTGTTTACATACTGCATTTTCATTTTTCATGTATCTGTTGATGGTCAACTTGCTTGATTCACAATTGGAGATGTTGTAGACAGTGCTACTAAAAACCTGTTGATATAGTTATCTCTTTAACTTTGTTCAAGTCCTTGTGTTCATACCGAGTGGTAGGACTGCTGGATTGCATGGCAAGCCTATTTCTAGTTTTTAAAGCAGGCTCCAAACCACTTTTCACAGTGGCTGCACCAAGTAACATTTCCTGCAGCAGTGAATGAATGTTCCCCATTTTCTACATCCTCACCAGCCTTTGTCACTCCCTGTACTTGGTATTTTATTCATTTTGGCAGGGTTGGAGTGACTTCTTAGGGTTTTGATTTGCATTTCTCAGATTGCTAGTGATGCTCAGCATTTTTCCATATAGTTATTGGTAATTTGTATTTCTTTGGAGAACTATCTGTTGAAGTTCATTGCCCATTTGTCAACAGGGTTGGCTATTTTTGTTGTTTAGTTTTTTTCAGTTGCTGATCTATTTGTGATACTAATAATGTGTCAGATAAGAGGTTTGCAAATATTTTTTTTTCATTCCGTTGAATTTCTCTTCACTCTATTGTTTCCCATTTTGTTAGCTCTCTCTTTATTCTTTGATTTTTCCTTTGCTTTGCAAAAGCTTTTGAACTTGGTATAGCCTCATTTTTTGGGTTTTGCTTTTGTAGTCTGTGCTTTGGAGATGTTATCCAAAAAGTCTCCTACTACACCAATTTCTTTGAATGTATCCCTATGGTTTCCTAAGCAACTTCAGAATCTTAAGGCTTAATTGTGTTTATTTGATCCATGTTGGGTTTATCTTTGTTTATGGCAAGACATATAGCTCTAATTTCATTTGTACACTTTTTTTTACATATTCAGTTTGCCAACAACATTTCCTGAAGGAATTATCTTTATTCCACTGTACATTCTGAGCATATTTGTCACAATCATTTGGATTTATGTGTGTGGATTGATGTCTGGTTTGCTTTTTCTGCTGAATGGATTTATGTTTCCATTTCTATGTCAGCACCATGCTGTTTTAATTAATACAGCTTTCCAGCATGCTTTGAAGTCAAGTGTTGCGAGGCCTCCAGCTTGAGCTTCTTGCTCAAGATTGCCTTGGCTATCAGGGCTCTATTGTAATTCTCTATGAATTTTGGGATTGTCTTTCTTATTCTGTAATGAATGTCGTTATGTTGATAAAGATTGCATTCAATCTGTAGATTGCTTTAGGTAGTATAGACATTTGATGACACTGATTTTTCCAATCCTTCCCCAATGTGTATCTTTCCACGTTCTTGTGTCCTTGATGACTTATTTAATCAATGCCGGCTCATTTTCATTGTAGAGATATATCACATATTCAGCTAAATTTATTCCTAAACAGTTGCATTGTTGTGGATATTATGAATGAGCTTTCTTTTGTTATTTCCCTTTTCTGTGAGTTCATCATTTGCGCACTAAAGAAGCTACTGGTTTTCGCATGTTTATTTTGTAACCTCTAACTTCACTGAGTTCATTTATCAATTCTCACAACTATTTCCTGGAATGTTTATGATTTCTCACATATAAAATACTGTCATCTGCAAACAGGGATAATTTGAATTCCTCTTTCCCAACTTCATGTTCTTTATTTCTTTCTCCTCTTCAATTGCCTTTGCTGAAACTTCCAGCGCTGTATCAGATAGGAGTGGTGAAAACCGGCATCCTTGTCTCGTTCCAGACGCACAGTGAAACAGTTTCAGTTTTTCCCCACTCAGCGTGACATTGGTTGTGCTGTCATATACAGATTTATAAATTTGAGCAGTGCTTCTTCTAATTCTAACTTACAAAGGGTTTTCATCATGAAGAAGTGTTAAAATGATTCCTCTGCTTCTATCAAGATGGTCATACCGTTTTTGTTCTTCATTTTATTGATACAATTGATAGTGTTTGAGAATCTTTGCATCTATATTAAGGCATAGGTCTATAGTTACTTTTTTGGTCAGTGTTACTGGTTATGGTGTCAAGTAATCATTGTGTGACAGAACTTCTCCCGCAGAGTTCCATGCTGTTCAGCACTCTGGAATAGTTTAAGGAGTATCGATGTGACTTCCTCTTCTAATATTTTCTGGAATTCAGTGGTAAAAGCACCAGGTTCCTGACTTTTCCTTGATGGAATATTGTCTCTTACTGCTTAAATCTCACTGCTTCCCATGGATCTGTTAATGTTGTCTTTTTCTTCCTGATTTAATCTAAGTAGGTCATATGAATCCAGGTATTCATCTGTTTCTTTGAGTATTTTCCAGTTTATTATCTTATAATTCTCACGTTTCTTATAATTCTTTGCATTTCGGTGGTGTCAGTTCAAATATCTCCCCTGTCAACTCAAATTTTATTTGTTTGAGGTTTTTTTCCTCTTTTTTCCCCTTTGTTAGCCTGTCTAGAGCTTAGTCTATCTTGTTTTTCTTCTCAGAAAAACTGTCTTGATTGCAGAATATTATTTTTATCTCAATTTCATTTATTTCTGCCATAATCCTTATTACATTTTTTTCTTACTCCTTCTGATTAGGGTTTGGTTTCTTGTTTTCTTAAGTCTTCAAGATGCATTAATACTGGTGCTGCTGTATCCTACAGATCTTCATATGCTGTGTTAGTTTTTTTAATTTGCTTCAAGGAAGTTTTCTTTCATTTCAAATTGCTTCTATTCCCATTGTTCATTCAGTAGTGAACTGTTTAATTTTAAGATACTTAGGTGTGTTTTATTGTTCTTTTTTTAAAGGATGTATTTGTTTTTATTAGAAATCAGAGTTACAGAGATATTTTCCGTCCTCTGGTTCACTCCTCAAATAGCTGCAACAGCCAAAGCTGAGCCAATTTAAAGGCATGAGCTAGGAGCTTCCTCCAGGTCTCTCACGATGGTGCTGGCTTTCAAGGCCTTGGGCTGTCCTCACTTCTTTCCCAGGTCACAAGCGGGGAGCTGGGTGGGAAGTGGGACAGCAGGACATGAACTGGCACCTATAGGGATCCAAAAGATTTGAGGTGCAGGATTGATCAGTTTAACCAATATGCTGAGTCCTGCTCTTTTTCTTCTTGATTTCTAATTTTATTCCTTTATTATCTGAAGACATATACAGTATAATGTTAGTCTCTCTAAATTTGCTGGTCCTTGATTTGTGGCATAAGGTGTGGTCTATTGGCCCATGAGAAGAATGTGTATTCTCTAGCTCTTGGTTGAACTGTCCTCCATACTGCCTCCACTCTGAGTGCTCTATCCATTAATGAGGATGAGGTGTTGAAGTCATCCAGAATTGCATTGAAGTATACATCTCTAATAGTGTTTCTGTTCTCTTCTATTTAGCTGGTCTTGTGTTAGGTGCATATATGTTTTTGGTTTTTATTTCTAATTAATGATCTGGAATTTTTAATCAAAATCTAATATCCATCTTTATCTCTTTTTACAGTTTTTTTTATTACGAATCGCCTGCAGATGATGTCAGGATAGCTACAGTTATTCATTTTGGTTTCCCGTTGCCTGGTATATATTTTTCCAGCCATTCACTTTCAGTCGGTACGTATCTTTGCGGGTTGAGTTTCATGCAGGCTGAATATAATGGGATCACGTGTTTTTTCATGCATGTTGCCCATGTGAGATTTTTTTGGTGGGTGAATTTAATCCTTCCATTCAAGGTTGTGCTGATAGGTAAGTGCTAAGGTTTGTCTATTGCTGATTGGGTGATGGTTCCATCTGCCCTGTTAGAGAATTTGCTGATCTCGTTTACGTCTAATGCAGAATGCCCTTCAGAATTTCTTGTTCAGGTGGTGGTAAAGCCTATGCTTTTGTTTATTTGAACACAATTTGTTTCTCCTTTATTTTTAAAGGATGGCTTTGCTGGTTATAATATTATTGGCTGAAAGTTTTTTTTTTTCTTTTAATATCTTGAATATGTGACCCTACCCACTTTTGGCCAGTAAGGTTTCTTCTGAGACATCAGGTAATTGAATTGGTTTTACTTTATATGTAACATGACATTTTTACTGTCTTTAGGATTTTCCTCTTAGTTGTAACTTTTGACAACTTGACTACAACGTATTTGGTGGAAGAACATAGCAGGTTGAACCCTCTTTGAGGCTCTTTGAAATTCTTGGGTCCAAATGTCCTTGTCTCTTTCACAGTCTGGGAAACTGCCAACTATCATTTCATTAGTAGATTCTCAATATCATTTTCTTTCTCTTCTCCTTCAGGAATATCTACAACATTAATATTGTCATTTAGTAGTATCCTACATTTGGTGTAAAATTTCTTTATTTTTTAAATTATTTTCTCCTTTTTAAAATTAGTTATTTCAAAATTTTTGTACTTGAGGCCAGACATTCTCTCTGCTTAGTCTATTCCGCTGGTAACACTCACAACCGTATTCTTTATGTCACTGAATGGAAGATTTCATCTGCAAAATTGAATTGCTCTTTAGTTCTTCTTAAATGTTCCTTAGTAACCTATTCATCATGTCAGTCATTGGCTTCTGTCATTGTTAATCTATCTGTATTCCTTTCTTGCTGAGCTTCCTTATGATCTTCATTTAGTTCTGCATCTCTCATTTCATAGCTTTTCTTGAGTTCAGGATCTAATTCTGAAGGATGTGTGTGTGTGTATATATGAGTGTGTGTTTTCTGGGATGTCATACTACCTTGCTTCTTGATGTCACCTGTGTCTCTCAATTGATGCCTTCCCACGTGGTGGTATTGCACAATTTTCTTTTTGGGGTAGCTTTGTGATGGAGATGAGTTTATAGTTTAGCCGTAATGCAAAGTATCACTTGGGTAGTTGCTTTGGATTTGGTTCCAAGCAAGCCGAGGTTTATAGTCTCTGCTGTATTTTGTCTCTGTCAGTGTCAGCTGGGTCGGTACCACAGTGGTCAAGTGTGATGCAGTTTGTAGGGATAGAAGTGTGATGCTGAAATGAATGAGGGTTTTCTTGAGTATGTATCCTTGGTCCATAAAGAATTTCATGTCGGTTTCTCTGGCAAACATGACAGCCAGGGCCTTGGTTTTGGTGCTGAGGAAGGCAATGGTGAATGCCCCCTTGTCCTACTGGTAAGCCTGAGTGATGCTTGTACTAGTGGTATCACTATCTGTAGCTCTAGGACTGTGGGATGTAGGTGGACTGTTTCTTATTTACTGCTCGATGTGGCTAGCATCAATAATTCTAATCCTAGGACTTGAAGATGTGAACTTAATTCCAATCCAGGAGGGTGACTACGAGGTACAAAGAAGATTTTACTCTGGAGGGTAAGAGTCCAGAGAGATCGAATGTAGGCTACCGATTCTTCTCTGTGTTCACTGAGTAGGTTTCTGGGACACCAAATACCTAGATCAATTATGATAGTTCTGGTGTAAGAGGATGTACAGCAGTCATTACCCAGATCCGCCAAGGAGATAGTGGTTCATTTTATAGCCAGTTTCTGGCGGCAGCCTCCAGAATCTAAAGTGAATCCCCATTTCATATGTGCAGCATGTGAGCATAGATCTTGGACGAATGCCCAAAATGCCCCAAAACTCCCACAATTGCCAGAAACAAGGGGTCTGTTTTTTGCACCACATACTGCCCAGACTGAATACAAGATTGATAGGAGCAGATATAGGTCCCAGAATGACTTTTCACAGCTGAATATGGAGTTCTGTGCAAGAGGAGGCTGGGAGAAAAGCAAGGCAGCTTTCCTGCCATATGCCTACCAGGGCTCAGACCCCAGTTTGAGGTTTAAATTAAAGTAAAAGTCTGTGGATGAATGCAGAG
The DNA here is from genome assembly GCF_030435755.1 of Ochotona princeps. Classification (NCBI taxonomy): domain Eukaryota; kingdom Metazoa; phylum Chordata; class Mammalia; order Lagomorpha; family Ochotonidae; genus Ochotona; species Ochotona princeps. Next base: position 107,103,711 of record NC_080835.1, on the reverse strand, counting down.
TACCCTCTCCGCTAACTTGAGTGGCAGTGTGGAAGGCGATCTCTACCTACTTAGACGTGGTAACCTGGTGGCTCACAGCTGGTAGCTGCCGCAACTCACTGCTGGTTTAAGTTGTGTCTCTGTACTCTCTTCCCTTGACCCATGGAGTCTTCATGGTTTTGTTTGTTTGTTTCTTTTCTTTGCAGAAAAATTCCATCAGTCAGACTCATGGAAATGTAGTCCTTTCTTTGCTATTTTCATTTCTCAGAACAGCTTAAGTTAGTGTGGCTCTGCCTCACTCAGCCATCTTGATCTCATGTCTTCATGATGAACATTCACACTATCTCATTTACAAATATTATTTTAAAATCATGGTTATATACTTTTTGTGAATATGTTTGGTTATTTCTTTCATATACATAATTCAGAGTAGGACTGCTATGCCATATTACAGGTGTGTTGTTATCCTCTTGAAAGGGACCAGCATTGTAGTACAGTGTGTTAAATATTCACTTGTGATGCTCACATGCTGGGTCAAGCCCTTGTTTCAGCCTGGCCCAGCTTTGACTAATGAAACCATCTGGGGAGTAAATCAGCAAAACAAATATGTCTGTGTTTCTCCTATCTCTTCCTCTGTTGCTCTGCCTTTCAAATAAACAAGTTTACCTTTAACCTCTTATGAAAATGCAAACAGTTGAATGGAATATTTTAGTTGTATTCCTGTCGACTTATTTTAATGTGGGAGTTCCAGGAGTTCTATTGCCAAATCATTAGTGAGTGTTGTCAGTCATAATCATTTTAGCTGTAATGTGTGTCAACAATGCCAACAACTTAACACCAGTTGAGTGTTCCCTAACCAAAATGTTCCTGATCAGATTTAAGGATTTCTCAGATTTTTGAAATATTTTCATTAATTCAAATTCTGAAAGGTATGACATCAAAACGTTTGGGGTTCATATATTGACACTCAAAGAGTTTTGAATTCAATGTATGAGACCTCCTCTGTATTCTTGAAGGGCTGGTCCTCAAATTTTCATACTGCAGTGAACAGTGATGTTCTTATATATCCTCTACATGGCTCTGTGGTCACAGTGCAGCAGGGGAACCCATTGAAGACTTGATGGATATATCTCTTGATACACGGTTGTCATTTTGTCACATTGATGCACCTCCCATAGGGATACTCATTTATGCACCACAGTAGTTTCTTGGTGATAGTAAGCATTAGCTACCAAGGTTTTAATGAGTGGAGCAGACAGAAAAGAAATCTGAATAAAACATCCCCTCTTTAAATCTGAGTTTCAGAATAAATTTTTAAAATATATATTTTTAATTTTTATTAGAAAGACTTACAGAGATAAGAAGAGACAGAGAGAAAGGTCCTCCATCCACTGGCACACTTCCCATACGATTGCAATGTCTAGAGCTGAGCCAATTCAAAGCTAGGAGCCGGGAGCCTTCTCAGGGTCTCCCAATCTGGCGCAGGATACCAAGGCTTTGGGCTGTTTTTCACTGCTTTCCCAGGCCACAAGTAAGGAGCAAGATAGGAAACAGAGCATCCAGGTTTTGAACCAGAGCCCATATGGGATCCTGGCACATACAAAATAAAAACCTCAGCCACTAGACTACTGTGCTGAGCCCTGAAATAAATTTTTAAAACTATTTTTTAAAATAGACTTTTAGAAAATGATTCCATGCCCAAATAAGTTTGGAATATGTGTGTTATATATTATCTCCTTCTTTTGATGCTGGCAAGGCTCACTAGTGTGTTCAAATCTTAGCAAATTTCTGTATAATAAATAAATTTTCTTTTGTTTAAGCCATTGTCTTTCCAAGTTATTTTCTGGGCATTCTTTTTTTCCTTTCATATATCATCTATTAATATCCTTTACATACAGCCTGTTTTTGAGAATTTTGGTATTAAACCTTGATGGGAAACATAATGTCAGATTTCTTTTTGGTTCCAATCATTATGGAAAAGCATAACACATGTGGACCTATGAGATAAATGTGTTTTGAAGAGATTAAAATTTGGACAGCAAATTGCTTTTTTCCTTATTTACAAGAAGCCTACTGGACAGTGGCCAAATCTAACTCAATACTTATTAAATCTACTGTCTATTGCTATTTAGTAAACATTCATTATTAGTGGTAGTTGAATTAATGATAATGGAAATAATGATTATGGTAATGCTGTATTTTCAACATTGCCATAAAGCAAAACATCTGAGAAGAATCTTGAGACAGCCTATAAAACCCAAACACAGCTGGGCTCTCTCATTTTCAACAGGGGCTTTTTATCCTGAAACAAGTAGCAGTTGCTACATGCAGAAAAACCAGTTTTCTTGGATCATTTTGAGACCATGACTCAGCTCATAGCAGCAAATCTGTCAAGCTGTCCCACATTGCAGGTGTGATGCCCAGCATCACTGCTGTCTCATTGGGATCCTCCATGTGTAAGAATCTCCCATTGCCTGCCACCTTCCCGAGGATCAGGCCCTGCCTGCCTGAAACACCACCCACTGCGTTACCAAGACAATCCCGCTTTCCGTCTTTCATCTGGACCCACAGTCATTCAACAAGCATTTATCCCACACTGGGTGTGTTTCAGGTCAGGTTAATTGCAAGGCAACTCTGAACACTGGATGAGGTTCCTGTCTTCATGGAACTTACTGTTGGCTGCACAAGCCACCTAGTTCTTGGATTTTTCAGGATCCTTGCCTTACCTGACTGCCTTGTGCCTCCCCTTTTACTTAGGGAAGTTCTTCTTTTCCCTTTAAGATCCGGTATTGGGCTAACTTCTTCCAGAAGATACTCCCTGAACACAATACCTGGCCTGCTAGGACTGCAGAAGAGTTTTGAGTTAGAAGATATATCCAAAGTCTTCTGATTCTGTCTTCTCCTCTTACAGCTAAGAGCACTGAAAATCAGCACAGGTCTAGGCATGTAACTCATGATTGGACATGCTTCTTAATAGATAACCAAATTGCATATTTTTCTAACATATCATTGAATTTTGTCTTCATTTGAATTTTGTATTAGTAGGTAGTTCTATGGTTTGAACACATCAATCTACAGAGATGTTCTACTTGCTCTGGCAGCATGATATTCAAGTTTCTCAGCTTGATGTGCGGATTAGTAGTCACCCGAGAATGAGTCAGTGGTGATGCCCAGATCTTATAGGTGGCTGAGTCTTGAACAAGAAGTGAGGGGTAGTAGGAGATCTAGGCAACCAGTCATGTGGAGCCAGGATCTCACTGTATAGAGTTTGGCTCTTGACTCTAACTAAGAAGGGGTTGGGGAAAGTCACTGGAGGGGAGTGAGCAGAAGGTGGACACAACTACAGTGCTGTCTTGAAAGGTTCATTTTGATACAGAAAGATGCAGGAATAGAAAGATCACCGGTAAAGTCCAAGAGATAGGACTGAAGCTCACAGACATGAGGGTAGATGTGTATGTACTGTTCTGTTTCAGAACAGTGACTAGCACATAGACATTGCTCCATCAATAATTTAAACAAATTAAAAATTAAATGGGGTGAATAAAAGAAGATATTAATACATGGCATTAGGTATGTGACAGCTGCATTATAAATACTTGTTAAATAAGCTAATGATACTCTAGAGGCTATTAGAGTCACAAGCATATAGATGTTTTTCAATATACACTTGAGGGTCGATTGATGGTTAAACATGTTCAAACACACAACATGTTCCTTTCTCCAGGACTAAGTTAGAGAATAAACAATGTCAGTCATAATGTATCCATCTCCACGGCTTACTGTGAAGTGACGCAGTCACTGTGTGACACTAGGTAGGCAAGGAGTTAGACCTGCTTCTAACTCCAGGTTATCTCTAGAACCATGGCTACCAGAAAGATGCTATCGTGCACCCAACACCATCCATGTCATGACCAACTGATCCTGGGTTGGGCACAAAGGTACAGCTTGGGTTGAGAGGAGGGAAAGAGCTCCCAAAAGGAGTAAATCATCTCCTTCTCCACTCCAGACAACTGCTGGGATACGTTTAAATCTAGACAAGAAGGAAAATCATGTTTTTCCAAAGGGAAAGCCGTTCCAATACCGATTCCCAATGGCACAGGCAGACATTTGGGAAGCGGAGCAACTTCACATCCTCCGACTGCTCCTCACTCGCCTGTTTTCCTATCCGTGCGCCTTCGCAGACTTCTAGGTTTCCCTTTCCTTGTGTGCCTACGCCCATGCTCCTCTTTCTCCAAAATCTGATTTCTTTGTTTGAAAAGACTCCCGAAAAAAAGAGAAGAGGAAAAAAGATGTATATAGCTCCCACTGGGAGAGAAATAAAAAAAAAAAAAAAGAATTGTTAATTTCATAGAGCCTTTCCCTTTTCATTGCAATGTTTTGTGCTGGCCCGTACCAAATCTTTAAAAGAAATACTCACATTAATAATACATTGTTTGCTTTGTTCAATTCAATTTTACCCTGATCCAAAGGGCTTGGACTGTGAGGCACGGGAGCTTATTTACCCCATGCTTCACAAATAACAGGATGATTGCTTCTACTCTGCTCTGATTTGCCTCTCTTCTCTTGCCCCTGGTTGGGAAAGCACTGGTAACCTCTGCTGGAGCTTCCTATGAGCCGCCTCCCAGCTGTTGCCAGCTGTGTTCCTGGTAGGGGGCCCTCTGCTGCCTGCCAGGCCTCCCGACTTGCCAATCCACTGTATGATTGCTTGTTATGGTCACCTTGGACCCCCCGAAGCAGTAGCATCTGTTACCAGTTTCCCCTTCAAATCCAAGATGTTGTTTTTATTTATTTTTTTTTTATTTTTTTTTTAATTATTTATTATTTAACTTCAGTAATTACATTGTATTATGTGACACAGTTACATAGATACTTGGGTTCTCCCCACCCCTCCCCAAACCCTCCCACCATGGTGGATTCCTCCACCTTATTGCATAACCACAGCTCAAGTTCAGTTGAGATTTCCCCATCGCAAGCGTATACCAAACATAGAGTCCAGCATCTTATTGTCCCGTCAAGTTCAACGGCTTCTTAGGTATACCCTCTCTGGTCTGATGACAGAGCCAGCAGAGTATCATCCCAGTCAATTGAAAGCTCCAACATACCATCAGCAATAAAAGCACCAACGACACTTGTTGGCGAGGTTGCGGGGAAAAGGGAACCCTACTCCACTGCTGGTGGGGCTGCAGGCTGGTACAGCCTCTATGGAAATCAGTATGGAGAATATTTAAACAACTCAAATTCAACATACCGTATGATCCAGCAATAGCACTCCTAGGAATATATCCAGAACACTTGTTCTATGAGAAACCAACATGTACTCCTATGTTCATAGCAGCACAATCAGTAATTGCAAAAACATGGAAACAACCAAAATGCCCATCAAAAGAGGATTGGATAAGAAAGCTATGGTTCATCTACTCCATGGAATACTACTCAGCTATTAAAAAAAACAAAATGCAGTTCTTTGTGGCCAAATGGGCCAAACTGGAAACCATAATGCTAAGGGAAATGAGCCAATCCCAAAAGGTTAAATACCACATGTTTGCCTTAATTTGATATGATGTTATGTATAACATGTTATGTTTTGAATGTTATATGTTGTGTATAAACTAAAATTGAAGTATAGGTGAGGTGGTCACAGAAGGTGGCTGGGAACCCGCATTTACTTTTAACATATTGGTTACTCATTACTATGTCAATTAATTCCAAGATGTTGTTTTTAATAATATGTCTGTAGACGCAAGGAGAGACGTGCCAGTTGGTATTCACTGGGCTTGTCTTCCCTTGCAGACGTGAATCACGAACACGCCCCATGTGCTGCTACTTATAATAAGAGTGTTGAACAATGACTTATGTAAAAAAATAACTATATTTGTTTCTGTTTTCAGCAGTGTTTGTGTGGTGGTTGGGCATTTTGCAAAAGCGTGAAATAAAGTTAGTGGCCTTTGCTAAAAAAAAATGTAAAAACCTGATTGTAATATATTTTCTCCTCTTTCCTTTTTTTAAAGTTTTTTTTTTTTTTTATTGAAAAGTCAGATCTACAGGGAGGAGGAGACAGAGAGAGACAGTTCATTGATTCACTCTCCAAGTGGCCACAACGGCCGGAGCTGAGCTGATCCAAAGCCAGCAACCTGGAGCTTCTTCTGGGTCTCCCACATGGGTGCAAGGTCCCAAGGATTTTGGGCCATCCTTGACTGTTTTTCAGGCCACCAGCAGGGAGCTGGACGGGAAGCAGGACCACCACAATAGGAACTGGTGCGTGCAAGGAAAGGACTTTGGCCACTAGGCTCCAGCACCAGGCCCTCATCTGCCAGAGTTCCATTCTATTTTATCACTCCACCAGATACCCACAAAGCCTGTGTGGGCCCAGAGCTGAAGCTGGGAATCAGAAACATAGCTCAGCTCTTCTTCATGGATAGCAGGCTCCAAATCACTGCTGCCTCAGCAGGAAACAGGAATCACGGGTTCGATCTGAATATCAAATCCTACAGATCCGATACTGGATCTTATCTACGAGGCTAAACATCAGGCTCGCTCTTCTTTTTCTGACAGGTGGAACAAACGAGAAATTTCTGTTTGATCTAGTCTGTGCTCTTCCTTCCTGCCTTTTTAAGGACTGATGTGGGTGAATCTCTGAACATTCTAGAAGGAGATGACTTTGCCTGAGGAAAGCAGAGGCTCAACGACTCCAGTGTGGTCTGCCAGCATAAGGAGGCGGAATGAAACTACCGCTGTTAACTTAGGAGATCTCCATGTTTTTTCTAAAGTCATGGAAAGCCACTCTTGAGGACATGCACATTTTGGGAGTTACTTCTAAGCAAATACAAATAGTTTTATTTTAAAAACAAGCAACAAGCATAATTGTAGCATGGTGAAACAGCAGTATCCTGGCTGATGCTATAAAAACAGAAAGCACAGTGTGTAGTACCTTTTTCTTGAATAAAAGTAAAAAGACTCCCCTTATACTTAATGCTGTTAGAAACTGAGTAACTAAGCATTTTAGTTAAGGTAAAAAATATGATCAGAAATACTATGAATAAAACCAAATGAAGTTTAAGCTGACCTAATTTTTGAGTTATGTGCCCCGTAGAAATGTATTTCTTATTACTTAAAAAAAATGAAACAATTTTTGAAAAGAAAAAGAGGCTCTTTAATAAGAATGTTTTCCTCTCCCCTTGTCCGTCTGGGACATCGGCACAGTGGCTGGAAGAGCAGTGGCCGGCTTGTGGCATTCTTTCTGGACCCTCCGTCTCTCTTATTCAGCAAGACAAGCACACTTTTCCTTTTTGCCCATAGGCCAGATGCCTGACCGTTTCAGCCAAAGACTTTCACGGTTTCATTTATTCATTTACTGACTGTCAGCCAGGTGCATTAAACTATGCCAGATACTGAACTAGTACTCCATAAACAAAGTGCAATTAGTTCCTGATAATGACACGTTTTAGTGGGGTAGACAGACAATATGAGGAAAATACTGATTCTCTCTTTGGTGGTGGAAAGTATCGTGGGGGAAATAAAACTGGGTAAGCAGATAAGAATTTCCAAGTTTAGTTTTTTTTCATTGAACTTCTAAATGGTATAAGAACACTTTAAGGCATCCTCTAAAGAGTGCTACGTCCTTTAAAGAATGCTATCTTACTTTTTTTTTAAGTCAAAGTGAAATTCCGTGAAGTGTTTTTCCTTGTTTTAGCACTTTACTTGGATTGAAGGTTAAGATAAAATCTATAAAAAGATATAATATGAGTGTATTTAGACAAGTATCTCATGTTCTCTTGAACTATGAGCTTTATGGCTCATACTTTTAGATCCTATTAGATTAGAAGATTAAAGTCCACATCAATATATTTTGAAATTATCTCAAGAAATATGTTCTTGTTGCCTACAAACAAGTAGGTCAAACTGCCACATTTAAGTTTTTGCAAAAAATATGTACAGATTGTGTAGATTTCCATTCTGGTATATTAGTATAAATTTCTCCACATCTTTAGAAGTTGTTTCAAGAAATGAGCATGAAAGCAAATGTTTTCCAGTGACCTGAAACATGGTTCCATGTCCTGATTTCTCCTTGGATGTTTTATACCGTCATTATTTAGCTCAGTCCACTTGAGTAGAAAAAGTCTCTCCTCTTTTTCTCTCCTCCTCTTTCTTTCCCTCTCTCCTGTGTCTGATCCTCCCCTTTAGAAAACCACAAATACTGCTAGTTCAGAACATCAGATTTAGTGATTATCTCTGCATGTTCTCCATCAAAGACACCCATGATCCCCCAGGATGCCTCATTCTCCTAGCTACCCAGAAGACTTGAGTCACTGGGTGTCCTCTGATGACCAACTGTAAAATAGCAACCATCCCATTTTTGCTTACAAAGTTTTTGATAAACTGATAGTCTAGATATTATGAACAAAGATAACGTAAAGGTTGCATTCTTTGTCATGAATTCCACAGACCTAGAATTTCCCGAAGTTCCCCTATGTTGACCATCTCATTTTAAAAAGACTCCATGCTTTCCTTAGGTTGAAGCCGCTGCATTTCACCACATGACTTCATGTTAGCTATTTGTTTAGTTTAGGACAAAAGAATTATAAGAATTTTACTTGAGAAAACATCTGACTAGAATGTCTAAGGATGAAGCCATCTTTCTGGATTAGATATAATTACACACTACCATTCTTCCATACAAGTCTAAACTTTCATTTTTTAATATTTGAGGAGGATCAAACTATAACACAGCTCTTGTACTTTTAAATGATATATATCAAGTGACAGTGGATAGCTTTGTTGATGCTAAATCATTCTGCAGATCAGAATGTCAATAAAAATACATACTTGAGAAAAGCAGGCTGTTCCAAACCTTAGAACAAATGTCACTAGAGGTAGGTATGGGCTACACAAATGGATTTGAACTTCAGTGTGGATAGCTGATTTTTGTTCTCTCAGAACTATTTTAGTTCCCAAACAAAAACCACGCTGCATTCAGAATTCTGAGGCTACTGATAGCATACTTTGGGAGTTCTGTCAAGGGCTCATGTCAAGACGGGTCAAGCAGAGAATGAACAAGCAACAAAGCCATCCAAGGTCATTAGGGACAAATGGGGAGAAGGGATAATACCAGAAGGTAGGGTAATAAGGACAAATCCTTCTACCAAATACAGAGAGCACAGATGCAGGAGCAGCAGCCAAAGAGGAGATGGAAAAGCTAAAAGATAACTTGTCAGCTTACACAGTGGGTCGACTCCTTACACTTGGCCTGGCCACTCATGGCTTCCACTGTATTACCATCAGAAGTGTTTTCCCCTAGGAATATCAAGAGCCAGTAGGCATGGGCTGCAGCACTGTGTTAAGCCTGGCTCAGGAATGAAAGCCAATCGGTTGCCTGTAGGTATGAATCAGCTTAAGCTGGAAACCATCTTACGTGGGTATAATGAGCCAACAGTGAAACTTTATAGGTGAGGCACGTTGACATAAAAACATTTTTAATTCTAGAACTTGGATGTTTGGGACTGATGTTGTCCCTTGTGGAACTTAGGTAATCGTGGACAGTTGGTTTAACCACCTTGACCTCACTATTCATCAATAAGAAAATGGGAAAAAATGAAATACTAACAGAAACTGTTTCATAAGGTTGCTTGAGGATGAAATGGGTCATTCATTCATAGGAACGTGCAAGCAACTGAGGAAGAACTCAAATCCAGTCAGCTACTACCTAACAAAGTGGAGTGAATTAAACTGCTCTTTTAACAGAAAGCAGTAAGAAAACAGAGTCAGCATGATTATTTTTTTAAAGATTCACTTATTTTTGTTGGAAAGTCAGATATACAGTGAAAAGGAGAGGCAAATATCTCCATGCATGAGTCACCCCCCAAGTGGCCGCAACACCTGGAGCTGAGCCTATCCAAAGCCAGGAGCTTCTGAGTCTTCCACCAGGGTTAGGGTCCCAAGGTATTGGCCCATCCTCTACTGCCTTCCTAGGCCACATGCAGGGAGCTGGAAGGAAAGTGGAACAGCCAGGACATGAACTAGCATCCATACAGGATCACAAAACATACAAGGGAAGGACTTTAGCCACTAGGCTACTGTGCCAGGCCGGTGAAGTTAATAATTTCAGACAATAGGTTTGCCCTGAGCAAGGGCTATGAAAGAAAAGCAAGAGGCAGAGCTTTAGCATTTAGGACCAGAAGAATCAAAATACAGGCTTATTTATCTTATTTGAAAAAGCAGTGAGGATGGAGGTAATAAGTTGTGAAATGTAGATCTAAAGTCACTTAATCACCCAATATATCAAATCAGGATAGAGTCAGATTATGGAGGATAAAATAAAGTCTTAAAGTGAGGAAACCACTTTCAGGATATTTGGGAAAGTAGTTCATTTTTAGTGCCTTCCATTAATCAGTTCTTCATCCCTGCGGATGACTGGAGAGACTGATTATAAAGAAAAAGGTTTACTGTGGCTCCTGATTCTGGAAGTTTATGTTCAAGAGCAGTAAGACCTATGAGTTTGGCATCTGGGTATGAGCAGTCCTCAGGGAGCACCAGGCACCAGAGTGCAAGAGACAGAGGATGTAACCATGTCTATCTCTCAATCTCTGCCTTACAAAGCCGCTAGGATTCAATCACAGGGAACTCACCCTAATGCTGTCTAATCATTCCCAAAGCCCCACCTCTAAACATGTTATGTGAGTGAAGTTTGCACACTTAATACCGTCAACAGCATTAACCACATTGGTACCTAAGCTGTTGAGTTCATGAAGCATAAACATCCAAACATAGCAGACTTAATGACAGCATGGGATCTTGGTTTCAACACAGCTCCCCTTCAAATGGATTTACAACTCCTGTAAGAACTGGTGCAACAGCTTGATTGGCTGATCTTCCACCTGCAAGTGCTGACAGCTCAAATGGGTGCCAGATCATGTCTCAGCTGCTCCATCCACCTCCCATCCTGCTCCCTACTTATGGCATGAGAAAGAACGGAGGATGGGCCAAAGCCTTGGGACCCTGCACCCATGTGGGATATCTGGAAGAAGTTTCTGACTCCTGGCTTCATATTGACCATTTTTAGCCATTTTGGGAAAGAACCAGTGGATGGAAGATCTCTCTCTCTCTGTATTTCCAATGGAAATAAATCTTTCCTTTTTTAAAAAAATAAGGCATTGGCATTTATCACTTTTTCTTGGAGGCTGATTAAATATGTATTTTTCCCCAATTTGAGAGTCCTGGAATAAGGCCTGAAATGTATAATCTTAACAGAACCTGAAAATTTTTGGTCAGACAAATTTAGGCACATTTGGGAAATACTGCATCAGGAGGATAAATAACACTCAAACTTAAGAACTTTCAAAAGTTCTTTCCAAGCCAAACTCCAATAGGAGTCAAAGGGTTTTGAATAACTTGAGCATGGAGTTTGATCTTGTTACTGGCTCCTTTTAGAGACTGTAGATTCATATGATTGCTTATATTTCACTGGGCATCGGGTAACTATTGCCACAATACTGATGCCCATCTCTCTGGGACCAATCATTTTCTGATTTTTCTGGTTCTTAGGCTCTTTAGGCCATATCTGTTCAAGTGGGAAATCAGACATATCTGGTTGCATCACAATCCTGACTGATTGATTACATGTGGAAGAAATAATCATTACATCACACATAATTTCATACTTCTTATCTTTTATCATTTCCTATAGCTGTTTTTCAGTAGAAACTATAGATTAAGAAATAAGTCATCTGCTTGCATGAACAGAGTGGGCACAGCCAGAGACCAAGCAGATGATTTTAACAACTGTCTAGTTAATGTAGATAAACTAATTACTGTTGAATATGGTCTTGGTGATGGGATCTAGGAAATACAGGGTAAGAGTCTCCTATTGGGTTATCTCTTGAATATATGAGCCATGTTTGCATGGTCTATATGGAGGAAATCTCATAAAATCTTGAGTTGGGTGTAAAAGGCATCATGGAAGTCTGTTCAAGGTAAGATCAGCAGGCATGCCTTGGCAATGCAGTGTCTCCATGGCAATGCATTGTAGACAGGTTCCAGTCACCTGCAGTAGACCCTCCCAAGGGCGTTCACCTTCAGCTTCTGCCCCGAGCCCTGGTGACATGCAGTGAGACACCCTCTTGGACCACCTGCTCTGTAGGAACACAGCATTGCTTCTGATGGTGTCACAGGCTCCCTTGCTCTTCCTTTGGTGAGTTTGGTCCTTCCTGTCTCCTTCCTTCACAACCCTTTCTCGTTTTTCTGCTACTTTTCTATTTTTTCAGACCTTGCCTTCCTCACGCGTGTGCTTTCATTTGAAAAAATCAATACCCTCATTCAGCTACTACCACTGTGCCTTTTCTTCCATGCAATTTTCCCATCACAGTTCTTTTGTTTGCCATTGGCTTCTCTGGTTCCTTGCCCCGTCTTCATTTCTTTACGCCCTCCTCTTGCTTCTCTGAATCTCCTGCTCCCTCCACCCTTCCTGGTTCTTTCCTCAGAGCGTACGGGCTGACAGAATGGGGACACTGACTACAGTTACAATCATGTCAGCAGCTCAGGGGAAAAAAAATGAAAAGGGGAAAAAGAAAAAAAAAGGCAGTTTTAATTAGATATCTGTGCCACCAACTCACACTTAATATGCAAATTTTAGCCCTTCTATTGTTAAGTGAAATGAGAGTTTTATTTAAATGTGAAAATGACTGGGAGAGGAAGAAGGGTAATTAAATAGCACTGAAATGTAAACCCATGTTTCACACTGCCTATAATAACATATGAAAGCAAACGAATTCTACTCTTCAGAAGGAATGGGGAGCCTTGGCTAAATATTCCTCTCCACTGGGGAGGCTGAGAATAGGGATGACGCATCATCCCTGTGCTTGTACCATGTGTATGTAGAGGTCTCTGGTTCAAAAGGATTTTCACATTTTTACCCAGGGTTGATCCTCACAAAAATATTCTAAAGTTTGCAAAGCTGGTTGAGGAGCCCAACTAAACAAGTAAGTTAGTGTTAAAAATGATGGTGAATATACCAAGACTCCCCCAGGTTGTAAATAACACAGCAACCTGGAGCTCTGATCCAATTCAATGACCAGACTTAGGATGCAGGTACTAGTGGAAATGCTTTGAATATAGAGAATATGGAGAAAATGCTGTATGCCTGAGGCTTAAAAAATAATTTGTATATCCCCTTTCATTTATGACATTCATTGTAAGAATGAGGTCTAAGTTTCTTAGTTAGGGAATTATTATCTCACCTCAGAAGACCTTTTTTTGTATCATTACAAGAGAAATCAACTGATAGCACTCACCACAGTGGTGACTACTGTAGCTTCTGCTAGAAGTCTTTGATCGTTTATGTATCATCAGGTAACATGAGCTCTCCATGCCCACCAAGACGCTCAGTGCTTTCTTTGTCAGAATCGAATTGCTAATAAAAAGAAAGTCAAAACACACGAAAAGCATGTTTCTTCCACAACTGTAAGAATGCAAGAAGTTGTCACCCTTAAAACTGAATAATGCTAAAATGCCAAAAATAATGAAATTGCCAAATATTACATTTTATTTATAATTGCTGAATAAGTAAGTGTCATCTACCAGTAGAAGTTGAAATATTTCCTAGAGAAACACTAAAGGAAGTTCCATGAACATAGAAGAAGACAAAGTAGGCCAGCTATAGTTCTCAATATGAAGTATTTTTTTTTGGGTGGTGAGAAATTCTATCCTGTGCAATGAAAGAAGGAAATCAATAGAAGGAACATAACAGGAAGGAAACAATCACCTTATTTAATATTGACATGACTCCAAAAATTGTTCACATTTTACCCAATTTGAAAAACGGGGTGGGGGAGGAGGACAGTGGCATTCTTTGCAAAGCAGCGCTACGTGCAACCCCACATTGCACTTGGAGTCCCAGTTGCTCTGATTCCAATCCAGCACCCTTAAAACAGTCTGGGAATGGGCCCGGCGGCGTGACCTAGTGGCTAAAGTCCTCGCCTTCAACGCCCCGGGATCCCATATGGGCACTGGTTCTAATCCCGGCAGCTCCACTTCCCTTCCAGCTCCCTGCTTGTGGCCTGGGAAAGCAGTCGAGGACGGCCCAAAGCCTTGGGACCCTGCACCCGCGTGGGAGACCCGGAAGAGGTTCCTGGTTCCTGGCTTCGGATCGGCTCAGCACTGGCCATTGCGGCTCACTTGGGGAGTGAATCATCGGACGGAAGATCTTCCCCTCTGTCTCTCCTCTCTGCATATCTGACTTTGTAATAAAAATAAATAAATCTTTAAAAAAGGAAAAAAAAACAGTCTGGGAAAATCAGTACAAGATGGCTTAATTATCTGGGGCCATGCCGCCTATGTGGGAGAGCCGAGTGCAGCTCTTGTCTCCTGACTCTGGCCTGGCCTACTGTTGGCACTGTGGCCACCTAAGGTGTGAACTAGCAGAAGTCTCTCTCTCCCTGCCTCTGTAACTCTGAGTTTCAAATCAATAGATATAAAAAAGGCAGCTCATAAAAATAAAATGATCTTTAAAAAAATGAAGGACATGATGTGTTGAATATCACCAAACTATCACTGCTAAGAGCAAAGACAGACAGCAGCTTTAAATTTGTGTCAAGACAGATGATCCAAGTATATCTTCTGGCCTTTCCTAAAACAACTTATAAAAACTTAAAGCAATACTTTTACCAATTTTGGAAAAACTAAATTTGAGGTATAATCTACTGTCTGCAAATAACCAAAAATCATACTACTTATTAGAAAAATAGCATTGGATTAAGTAATTGAACTAATTTTAAAATATGGGATTACTTAGGATTGCAAAAGAAATAGAAGTAAGTACATGTTCCTGTTACTACCTTCCCTTAATTAAGATAGCAAAGCTTAACCAAAAAAGGTGACTTTACAACCATTAGTCACAGCAACCAAAATACAACACAAATGTATGCATGAGTTATCTATGTTAAGACTCAAGTCATTTCAAAACTTAGTGGCTTACATACAAAAAAAATAGAGCTAAATGATGAGTTGATGTCTAGCACGATGGTTCAGGAGCTAAACCCTTACCTTGTACACACTGGGATCCCAAATGGGCACTAGTTTGTGTCCTAACTGCTCCTCTTCCCATCCAACTCCCTGCTTTGTGGCCTGAGGCAGCAGTAGAGGATGTTTTAAAAGCCTTGGGACTACTCAAGAGCAAGGATATTAGGAAGTGAATATGATCACTGGGTCTTCAAGATTAGCCAACATCACATGTAATCTAAGGAAATACGGCGGATTTACAACACCAGTGCAGCTGCAGGCTGAGTATGCGTGAGCTCGGAAGGATGTAGAACGGATGCATTCTAGAGCCACCAGGAAGCATTAGGAATCCCAGAGAAGAAAGAACAAACTACCTCTTCAATAGCAAGAAGCCAGCTAGGCACAAGAAAACTGGCCACAAGCTCTGTGTCTCAATATGAGCTTAAAGAGTAAAACTGAAAGGCAATTTAAACACTAAAGAAAAGACTCAAAGAAGGAGGTAAGGCAGTGTTCACCGATCACACAGACAATGGCATTTTTGAGAACATGCATTGAAAAGACACTACAGAAAAAAAGAAAAATCATGCTCAAAAGTCCCAAGAAAAGTGTACTTAAAAACTGATGTTCACTGCCCAGCAATGAGAACGCACTTAATATGCCTCAACTTTAAACATGAAAAAAGATAAAGTACAATTGTATGTTGTGCATACTTTATTAAAATTAAAAACAAAACTCTTGCAGGAGCCTGATAAAAATTTAAGAGAAGTGTATGATGGCCTAAAAAGAAGAATAAAGTTTATTCCCCAGGAGAAGATTTAAAGAGTAAAAAGTCAGAAAGGAATGTCAGATTCATGAAGGAATGTTACCAAGGGGGATGGCCAGGGGCCTAATAGGCCTCCTCCTGCTAGTACTGGCATCCCAAACGGGTGCCGGTTCACCTCTCAGATTCTCCACTTCTGATGCAGATCTCTGTTTACATCCTGGGACAGCAGTGGAGGATGGCCCTAGGGCTTAGTCCTCTACAGCCAAACAGGAGATGTGGAAAAGCTCCTGGCTCCTGGCTTCAGCTCAGCTCAGCTCAGCTCTAGCCTTTGCTGCTCTATGATGAGTGAATCAGGAAGTGGACGATCTTTCTATCTCTTCTTTGCTCTCTGTTAAAAAAAAGAAACAAAATAAACTAATTATGCATAGATACCAACCAAGGACTCTGTTTTAACAGAAATAAGATTGAATTTCTATGAAAAGCAAAAATATATTGGTTAAAAAAAAACTTCAGAAAATAAAATCAAAATGATAAATTTTAGATCCAATAAGTTGTCCCAAAGTGCACAGTAAAAGACAAACAGGCCAAAACAAGGGAGAGAGAGAGAGAGAAACTGAGAGAGAGAAAGAGAGAGAGAATGATACAAAGCAATGGAATAGAGAACCCATTTTCATATCATTATGAGGTCAGACCAAACTATCCAAAACCAACCCATACGCATTTAACACACTCACTTGATTATGCTCCAGAAAGGCTTGCATATGCACCTGACAGACTCACCATGCAGAGAGAGGGATCTGAGCTGCATACTCCCTGTCACCAAGACGTAATCTGAAGCCCACAGAGAGAGAAAGGCTGTATTCATCCCTTTGGGCAGTACATGGATTACTCAACCAATTGTAAAATTAAGAACTGTACCTAGTGTGTTTCTTTACTTGTTCAAATATAACAAAGTGTAGTAACTGCAAGAGTTTAACAGATTATTGGATGTTATAATCGGCGAGATCAACCACAGTTGACAGCAAAAAAAGTATCTCTTTTAGATGCGCACCTGTGGTGGAAAGCCATCTGTGTGGCTTGTTGTGGGGTCCTCATTACCTAGCACAGCTGATGATGCAAAGGAAATGCGCAATAAATGTTTACCATAGGAAAGAACACTTATATCAACACCCAATCACACTGCAGCAAACTTTCCCCACAGCCAACTGAAGATGAGACAAAGGAAAATCTAAGGAATGTTGCCTGCAACAGACTTTTGAGGTGAGGTTGACATCCTACTGAAAGGCATGAGGCACAGATCGGCACTGTGGTGCAATGGAATGCTGATCAAGTCCCAGCCACTCCATTTCTGATCCTGCTTTCTGCTGATGTGCAAGTGAGCAGGTGGCAGGTGATATCTTAAGTGCTTGAGCTCTTGCCACACATGTGGAAGAATCAGTCTGAGCTCCCGACGTCTGGTTTTGTCCTGGTCCAGGCTTAAGTGCTGCAGGCATGTGGGCAGTGAAATGGCAGATGGGAGCTCTCTATCTTTGTGCTCTGACTTTCAAGAGGATGAAAACAAATAAATATTAAAAAATAAAGACAGGAGACTTGCATATGGCCCAAAGTCTGGTCATTATCCTAAATGAAATTATCAATGCCAGTGTCTCATTATTTAATCTTGTATCACAAGTTTGAACTGTGATTTGGATAAAGTCTTAAAAACTCAGTTTAATACTCTGTGAGCAATCATGAGATGGAAAGGAAGCCATATCCAGTCTTACGTCATTAGAAGCTCCTAGAAAAAAAACGTTCTGTCAGCTTGTGATACTGGAACCACATAGGTTGCAAAGGCTTCAGGAAAATTTTAAGTAGGACTGTGAGGAAAACAAGATATATTCATTTACAATAGGTAAAACCAAAGAAAATGTGTTGTAAATAACACAATATACAAAACACGAAGATCACAAGACAGAATAAAAAGTGCAGGGCAGAAAAATGAGAAGGAACCCGCATACCTGCACGTGGCTTAAACTGCCCCGGAAAAGCACAAGAAGGGGGTTCGGTTGGATTTTTAAAACAAAAAACAAACAAAAAAGCACAGAAATATTTTCATTCTGTTTACAAAAGATGTATCTAAATCAGAATAGTGAATTATTTTAAAGATGGAACTGTGTACTTGTAGCCTTAATAAAACCAAGTAGGGTTAGGAATCTTAGTGATTCAATGTCTCTTGGGCCCTCTGCATTCTGTATCAGGGAATCTGGACCCAAGGTCCAGCTTGGCTACTGATTACAGATTCTTGCTAATGCACCTTTTGAGAGGCCGCAGCAGATAGCTGAGGTATGGAAGTCTCTGCTGCTCCATAGAAGAGTCTCAGATTGCATCACAGGTTCCAAGATTTGGGCCATTTTTAGCATTTGGGGAGTAAAACAGCAGAGGAGAGATTTTTCTTTTACACTCTCTTACACTCTCTTTCTCTCATTTAAAAAAATCAAACATTAATACAGCCAAGTAGGAAGCACAGTATGAATGTCAGATCAAGTAGAATGCAAGACCGGTGACATGAAATTGGAAAGAAGAGATCATTCATATGGATAAATGAACCAATTTATAACATAGTATTTTTAATATTCACTTCTAAATATATAAAGCAAAAAGTTTTAGGAATGCAATATATGCTTAAATTATCATATTAAGTTCAATATTATCCACTTATGCCTTTGTAACATTTAAGGATTCAAAAAACTAAGCATATGCATGCACAATCTGAGTAATAGAATTATATATGTATGTACACACCAAGATATCTCAACAAATTTCTGGAAAGATAGAATTATTTCATTTCAAAATACTGTGACACTTATAATGCACATTTTCCATCAACTATTTAAAGGGCACTCATTTGTCTAATACTATCTTACGTTGGATATATTTGGTTTCACAGTTCATGATGTGCTCATAATTGTGTGCTGTAGTTCCAAGCACTGTGATATGAGAGTGCCATGGTGTACTCAGACACTAACATAAATAGCTAAAACAGTGACTGCTGTGTAACAATTACAGGAGTCACCACCTGAATTTCCCAAACTATTTCAAGAAATGAAAGTTATTGATGAAAAACAACCACAAAATTTTAGAAAAAGTCACAATAACATGCTAGGTGGGATCTGCACAATGTCACAGAAAATATTGCTTTTGGATAAATTTTATTTTTGATAATTTTTACATATTTGATTAGGGTGCAAAAGGTCAAGAGCTAGAGGAAAGTGGGTGAGACCACTGTTTTGACAATCTCTTTTTTCCTTCCTGTGTCTTGAGGGGGAGGGGAAAGACAAGGGGAGAAGCCACACCCAGCCTCCCAATCATCCCAGAGTCCCCAGCTTGGGGCATGGTCTGAGCGTCCTGTTCAGGAGGATTTGATAGCTCAACAGTTCTTTATTGCTGCCACTCTTGCCACTCCAATCACGATGAAATCTCTCCAGACTTGAAATCTTTAACAATAAATTAATTATTATAAACTCTTTATAAATATAATATATAAAGGGACTCGGAATAAAGAAGTCTGCCAATTCATTTGATCATAATATTATAAACAAAACTCACAAATTTCTCAAAAATGTGGTAGACTACAGGTATAAATTCTTATGACTATTATGTCAAAAAAGAATAAATGCAATATTCATTAAGAATGTTTTGAAATTACAAAATGTCACCTCATTGTTTATCACATACTTGATCAAAAGAAAAAATAATAGTATTATTTTCAATTATTATTTGATAATATCTATCATATTTTTTGACCAAAAATTTATTGAAATAGAAAAAAAATATATATTCCTGATGCAATAAAGAAGATATTCTAAATCAGCACCAAAGAAAACCACCAAAAACATTTTTTAAAAGAAAGCTTAGAACCAGACAGGAAACAGTCAGCGGACACTCACATATACCTTACGAGGTAGGACACGAAAATAAGTTACTCCTCACTGGAGTATTGAAGATTTCTCTGCACACCCCTCCTAAAACTGTTCTGTGCCTCAACTGTTGACATATGCCTTGTTAGAGTTATAAGCCAGTTTGGACTATTCTAAAATCTGCCAAGTTCAATAAAAATTATGCTTCAATACAATAAACTGCTAAATACAAAAATGAAAATAGATACGAGACAGCTGAATAGTGTCCTATAGCCATTTTAAGGTGGATAGAAGCTAGTTTTATATAAACTAAAATTGAAAAGTCAATGAAGTAGTCACAGCATGTGGTTAAGAACTTGCATTTTCTAACTTATCAGTCACTCAATACCATGTCAATTAACTCCATAATGTTGTAAACTGTTATCGATGTTATGTTATGGCTTCTAATTGGTTGGGATGATATTCTGCCAGCTCTGCTTTTAGAACAGAGATGGTCTCCCCAACAAACTGTTGAATTTATCTGGACAGTAAGGTGCTGGACTCCATGCATGGCATATGCTTGCAATGAAAGAATCTCAACTGAATTGAGATTGCTCTCAATTGCTCTCATGAGCGAAGCAGACACAAACTCATAAGAAAATCCAGGCAGACTGAATCAGGATAGAAATGTTGATTAATGGAAAAAAATCATGTCCCAGAAGGAAAAAAAAATCAAATTACTTTTTATACAAAGAAACCAACAAAATTTATTAGGAAAATAGAGCTTGCAACAAGGTGGTGCTAAGAAGAACTAGCTGGAAAATCAAACTTTCTTTCATGGTACATACATAAATTACCCCATATAGATCTCTTACCTTAAAAAGTTACAAAATTTGTACATGAAACTATGGAAAAAATCTTTATAAGTCTCAGCTTCAACTTATAAGACAAATTTATAGGTTTAAGCTATGTACAGGATACATAAAATCCAAACCTACAAAATAAAATGTTGTTTCCAATTTTGGGACTTTCAAATTTGAATATGTTGGGTCCTTTAGAAGCTGAAGAAAATGTTTCTCAGAATATTCATCTGACGCAGGACAAATGCCAAAAATATATAGCCAATGATGAACCAATAGTTAGAATAGAAAGAATCCAACCAAAAAGAGTCAACAAATTTTCACCAAGATAACAGCATAGGATACATAAAAATGGGCAACAAACACTGATGCCCAGCCTCACTAACCATCAGAGAAATGCAACCAAAACTAGATGCATGTTATCTTATACACCTGTAGGAAAACAGCATTTTGAGAATGGAAAACCATGATGGTAAGCTTGCAGAATAACGTAATGATTAAAGGATACTTTAAAGAATACAGCATGGTCAGAATACACTTAAATACCAGAATGATGGATTTACGACACTTTCTGAAGAACTGTACTATTGTAATAATACAGAGAAAATCAGTGGTGGGAGGGGATTCATGGGGAAGGGGTGGAGAGGAAATCTATGAGCCTGTAGAATTGTATCATTACATAAATAAATACATTTTTAAAATGGTATATAACATGGTACAGTCACTTTTGAAAACCATTTAACAGGTTCTTTTAAAATTAGGAATAGGGAAGCAGCAAGATGAATGTGTATAGTGCAGAGAGGTTTAAAGTGAGTGAAAATCATTAGCAAGGGTGAAACAGAAAGGGAAAATTCCAGGAACTAGGAGAGGACACTGACAGTAGAGGGGCACATAGAGATCTGTGGACATGGGGAAGCAGTGGAAATAATGGAGCAGTGACAAAACTCCCCAACAACAGTAAGCTAATGGAGACCTGAGCTCCACCAGCAGCCACAGCTTAATTAGAACCCAGAGCTCCAAAGGCAGCCAGGTGGGGGAAGGGAGTCCACCAGAAGCTCAGGAGGTAACATAGGCAAAGAACTGCCCATCTTGTTGATTTGTTTGATTCAAACACAAGCAGAGACAGTGCAGCAGAACGCAAATGGGCAGTGGACGATCAGGGTAGATATCACAGCATACCAACTTGGCATCCTATAGATTCCACTTGAAATAGGTCCAGGTGAATCCCAGACCTAATGGCCAACAGACCCAGAAATTTATCAGTGTCACATAAGGCACCATTTTGTACAGCGTGGCAAAGGCTGTGGGATTGGAGGGACAAGAACAAGCTGCACATCAGCTAAGCTGAGAACAGAATCACTTCCGGGAGAAATACCACCAGCATGGCAGCCTACAGCTTCCACTGAAAATAGATCCAGGTGGTCCTCAGACCTAATGGTCAGCAGGTTCCAGCAAGTTCAGCACTACCAACAAGCTGGTTATTTAGGACAGATGGTGTTGCCCTAAACCTGGGCACTGCTCAAACCAGAAAGGAGAGAAAGACTGTACAAGCAATGGTGTGGCCACAGCATGGGATCATAGGAGGTGGACTGTAGTGAGCCAGGAGGTGTTGCTATGGAGGGAGACTGTGGTGGAAGCCTAGCATGAGTGAGTACCTAGGCCTGAAACTCGTAAGAGAGAGTGGCATAAATCACGGCAAATGAAGAACTGGGTACCAAATGCAACCCGTAAAACCTACCTGCAGACCTGTTGGTGACACAGCTTAGAAACATGCCCTAAGGAGAAGAACCTGCTAAGCAGAAGTATAAGGACGAAGAGCAAAAGAAGAGACAGAAGCACAATGAATATTACTGAAGACTCCCCTGCAAAGGAGCAAAACCTTTTCCCAACCTCAGAGTTAGCCAAGGACTACATTGAGAAAATGGGGGATATAGAAGTCAAAGTAATTGTTATAAAGTTTCTTGTCCACAATGAGAAGCACATGCAAAAATTTAAGGGATGTGTCACACAGCAAATAGCAACACTGAAACAAAATCATGCTGAATTATTAGAAATAAAGGACACAACGGAACAAATTAAAAATTCAGTAGAAAGCATCAACAATAAAATGAATGGGGCAGCAGAAGGAATCTCAGGATTGGGGGATATTTCTGGCCAAAATGGGAAAACAAAACAAAACAATCAAAACAAAACAATCAAAACAAAACAAAACCTGGAACTGGAGCTGGGTCAGGCTAAAAAAGTATTCAAGAATTAAGATACACTATTAAAAGGCCAAGTATAAGAGTTACGGGAGTTCCAGAAGGTGCAAAAAGAGAAGCTGGGTTTAGAGGTGCATTCAATTAAATAATAAATGAAAACCTCCCTAATACAGAGAAAGAATCGGGAAACGATATCCAGGAGGAGTATAAAACTCCCTATAGAGTTGATAAAAAAAAGCGATCTTCACTATGACACATGATAATCAAACTCTCTTCAGTTGAAGACACTTAAATGTGCATGTGAAAAACATCAATTGACATATCAATTGGCAATCAAACTCAAAGCTGACCTGTCACAGGAAACTCTACAGGTGAGAAGAAAAGGGACTAACATAAACCAGATTCTAAAAGGAAAGCATTGTCCTCTCTTCCAGATCTGTTCTACAAATGATACTTAAAGATGTTCTCACAACAGATGAAAGGAATAGCACCTACCCAAACCAAAGGCAAATGTGGAAACAACCCAGTACAACAATAGAAGCCTAAATAAAACAAAGAACAACCCATTGCTAAAATTCCAGGGCCAAACTGCCATCTACCCATATTAACTCTGAATGTAAATGGTTTAAGCTCATCAATCAAACATCAGATTATTGGACTGGATCCAAAAACAAAAGCCATCTAACTGTTGCCTACAGGGCACATATCTCACCAAGATGAGTGGATAATGAAAGTGAAAGGACAGAAAGAGATATTCCAGGCTAATGGTAAGGAAAAATGAGCTGATGTAGCCCTTAGTATATCATATAATACACACTTTGACATAAAACATGTTAAAAGAGATGAAAAAAGAAGCCACATAATGATCGAAGAATCCATTCAGCAAGAAGAGATCCCCATAACACAGGATATGCACCAAGCACCAGGGCACCTTGCTACATGAAACAAATACTAATGGATTTAAAGGGAAAAACAGACTTCAATATGGTAATAGTGGGAGACCTTAACACACTGTTAGAACCAATGGACAGATCAAAAGGACAGAAACTCAGCAAGAAAACAACAGAGCTCACTCAGACACTAGAGAAAATGGACTTAATTGATATCTGTAGAACTTTTCATCCTACTTAAAGAGGATACACTTTTTTTCACCAATACATGGAACTTTCTCCAGCATTGACCATGCTATAGGCCACAAAATAAGCCTCAGCAAAATTCTGAAAGATTGAAATTATACCATGCATCTTCTCAGACCCTCATGGAGTGAAACTGGAACCCAATGGCTCAAAGTACCCCTGAAAACATGTAAATATCTAGATTCTGAATAATATGCTACAAAATAAACTCTGGGTTATAGAGGATATCAAATGGGAAATAAGACACTGCTTTAAACAAATGAAAGCATCAACAAATATCAAAACTTATGGGACACAAGCAAGGCAGTGGTAAGAAAGTTCACCTCAATCAATGCTTATGTTAAGAAATCAGAATAGCACCAATAAATGACCTAGCCTTGCATTTGAAGGAGCTAGAAAAGCAGTAGCAAGGCAATCCCAAGATTAGTAGGAAAAGAGAAATAACCTAAATGAGGGAGGAAATAGACCAAACGGAGACCAAAAAAAACAATACATAGCATCAATGAATGAAATAGCTGGACGTCTGAGAAAATCAATAAAATAGATTCCCCTTGAACCCAACGATTAAACAAACAAACAAAACAAGCAAAGCAAAAAAAAAGGGAGAAGATATGAATTAATGGTATCATAGACAAAAAAGGATATAAAGAAAATATAACAGCAGGTAACTCAGGTGTTCATAGGATTACTACAAACTATTACAAGCAACTACATGCCAACAAATCAGGAGACCTAGAATAGCTTTTTGGACACATTCAACCTACCAAAATTGAATCATAAGACAATACAATCAAAATAGACCTATAATAAGGAATGAGCTTGAATCAGTAATTAAGTTCCTCGCAGCCAAGAAAAACCCTGGACTATATGGCTTCACTAACAATTCTACCAAATATTTCAAGAACTTACCCCAATTCTTCACAAACTATTTCAAACAATAGAAAGGGAGGCAATCCTTCCAAACTCTTTCTATGAACCCAGTATCACCTTAATAACAAAGCCAGACACAGACAACAGAAAAAGAGAACTGCAGACCAAAATCCCTGATGAACATAGCTGCAAAGATGCTTAACAAAACACTAGCCAAGAGGATCCAACAGCATATCAGGCACATTCACCTGTTCCAGGTGGGATTTATCTCTGCCATACAGGGATGGTTTAACATTCACCAATCAATAAATGTGATACACCACGTCAAGAAATTGAAAAGTTAAAACCGCTGCTCATCTCAATAAATGCAGAGAAGGCGTTTGGTAAAATCAAACACCACTCCATGTTAAAAACCTTAGGCAAGATAGGCCTATAAAGAACATTTTTTAGTACAAACAAAACAATCCATGAAAAACCCAATGCCAGCATCAAACTAAATGGGGAAAGACTGGAAGCTTTTCTAATAAGATCTGGAAGTAGATAAGGACGTCCACTTCCATCACTGCTGTTTAATATAGCATTGGAAGTCCCTGCCAAAGCTGTTCGGCAAGAAAAACAAATTAAAGGAATTCAAATTGGAAATGAGGAATTGAAATAATTCTTATTTGCAGATGACATGATTCTCTACACAGGAGAAAGAGAAGACTCAATCAAGAGACTGTTGGAACTTGTAAGAGACTTTGGCAGGGTAGCAGAACACAAAGTTAATGAATACAAATTGATGGTGCTAATATACACAAGTAACTCCATGACTGAAAAATTGCAAGTACAATCCCCTTTAAAATTGCAGCGAGAAGTCTGAAATACCTTGGAATAATCTAAACAAAGATGCGGAAGACCTCTATGATGAAAACTATAACATTTTTAAAAAATTGAAGGAGACATTAAACATGGAAAGACATATAATGTTCCCGGATCAGCAGGTTCAACATCAGAAAAATGCCCATAATATAAATCAAAAGTAATATACGAACTCAATTCTATCCCAATCAAAACCCACAAAAATTCTTCTCAGAATTTGAAAAGATGATGCAAAAATTCATCTAGAAACATACAAGAGACCACAAATAGCCAAAGCTATCCTGAAAAATAAAAATCAAGCTGGAGGGATCACAATTCTGGATCTCAAGACATACTTCAGGACAATGGTCATCAAAATAACCTGGTACTGGTACAGAAACAGAAAAAAAATAAATGGAACAGAATGGAAACCCCAGAATGGAGCCCACACATGTATATCCAACTAAGCTTCAACAAGAAAAGTGAAAACAAATCAGGGAAAAAGCCTGGTCTCTTTAATAAATGCTGCTGGGATAATATAACAGCAGCCAGCATAGATAAGAAGTAAGACCCATACCTGTCACCCATACACAAAAACACAAAAAATCAGCTCTAAGTGGATCAAGGCTCTACGTCTGCACCCAGGAACCACCAAACCATTAGCAGAAAACAAAGGAAGCGCTCTCTAAGATACAGGAATTGGTAAAGATGTCTATAAAATGCCACCGAAACCACAAGTGGTCAAATCCAAAATAAACCAATGGAATTATGCCAAGCTAAGAAGTTTCTGTACAATAGAGGAAATGATCAATAAAACAAGCAACAGAAGGGCAGAAAATTCTTGCACACTACATAACTAATAGGAACTAATATGCAGGATTTACAAAGAGCTTCAGAAACTCAACAACTGGAAAAGAAACAACCCTGTGAAGAATTGGATGAAGGAAATGAACAGACATTTTTCAAAAGAATAAATTGAAATGGCTAGAAAAACAAATTAAAGGGATTCAATTTGGAAACGAAGAATTGAAATTATCCCTATTTGCAGATGACATGACATAGGTAAAAATGCTCAGGCGCCCTAGCTTTCAGGGAAATACAAATGAAACCACATTGAGATTCCACCTAACTCCCAGTGACGTTGACTTCAGGACTCTACTAACAGCACCTACTGGTGTGATGGGGGAAGAAAGGTACCCTCCTTCACTGCTGATGTGAGTGTAGGCTAGTACAATCATTATAGAATTCAGTATGGAGTGTGCTAAGAGAAGTGAAAATTGATCTGCCGTATGATCCAGCTATCCCACTGCTGGGAATATATCCACCAAAGGGAATGAAATCTGCATATGAAGAAGGGATCTGTGATCCTATGTTTACAGCAACACAATCTGAAACAGCAAAGAAATGGAAACAACATTAATGTCTGTGGAAAGAGGAGTAGATAAAAAACAGTGATACATCTACGCCAGGGACTACTACTCAGCCATTAAAAAGAATGAAATGCTATCATTTGCAACTAAATGGTCCCAACTAGAGATTACTATGCTCATTGAAGTCAGTCAATCCCCAAAGGACAAATACCATATGTCCTGTCTGTTATTAGGCATCCTTGATGCAAAATGTAAGATCAATAGGCCTTTCAATACTGTTTTTGCTACATCTCATGTGTTTTGATATTTTTTTGTTTTTATTTTCATTTCTTCAAAACAGTTTATTTTTAAATATTTATTTATCTTTATTGGAAAGCCAGATATACAGAGAGGAAGAAAGACAGAGAAGAAGATCTTCCGTCTGAGGATTCACTCCCCAAGTAACCACAATGGTAGGAGCTGAGCCGATCCCAAGCCAGGAGATTCTTCTGGGTCTCCCACACAGGTGCAGGATGCCAAACCTTTGGGCCATCCTCTACTGCCTTCCCAGGCCACAAGCAGGGAGCTGGACATGAAGTGGGGATGCCGGATACAAACTGGTGCCCGTACGGGATCCCGGTGCGTTCAAGGTGAGGACTTTAGCCTCTAGGCCACCATGCCAGGACCCTCAAAACAGTTTTTTTTCCCCTCTTATTAAATTACTCACTGACTCATAGGTCACACAGTAGCATCATTTTTTAAAGAAGGTTTTTGATTTTCTTTTTTATTTTTTCAGCAACACATTGGTCATTCAGTAGCATGTTATTTAACTCCATGTTGTTGTAAATTTATTTTTTCTTCCTGTTGTTGACTTTGCTTTATGGCTTTTCATTTAATAGAATGTATAGTAACTGTGTAATTGAGCCCATCATATGCAGCTGTGAAGCTACAATGCAGCATGCAAATAGAAAATGAAAATGGACTCTTAATGAAACCATTACATATATCTTGACAACAGGATGCTGGACTCTGCCATTGTCTGTAGCTGCAATATCAGAATACACTTAAATAGTAGAATGATAGATTTACTTCTGATTATGAATGTCTACATTGTAAAAATATGGGGGAAATCAGTGTGGGGGGATATAGAGAGGATAAGAGAAATCTCAGAGTCTATGAAATTGTATCATAAGATAATTTAACATGTAATAGTAAAAAATTTAAATTAAATTTAAAATCTAAAAATAATAATAAAATTAAGAATATGCTTTTTATATGACTTATCCATTCCTTTCCTAAGTCTTTACTCCCCAAATTCTTATACTATGTAAAGGTTTGAGTGTATATGTACACAGCAGCCTTATTATTAATTTTTTTTGGCCAAGAAATGGAAATAATCATATGTCCATCAACTTACCAATTAGTTAACAAATAGAGTTGTACCTCAGGAGCTGTGAGGAATTGAATTCAGGAGCTACCACCGATTCCAAGATTAACAGATGCTTGTCTGTTACAGAAAGCCATGTACGGTGCTGGCTCTGTGATACAGAGGGGTAAGCAGCATTTCACATCGGAGAGCCTGGGACCTCACAACCTTCTGATCCAGCTCCCTGCTACTGCTGGGGAAGGTACTGATTATGGCTCCAGGGCTTGCGCCCCTGCCACACACATGTCAGACCCAGGTGGAATTCCAAGCGCCTGGCTTTGGCCAGGGCTAGCCTCGGCAGTTGAAGGCATCTGGAAAGTGACCCAATGGATGTTAGTTTTTTTTTTTTTTTTGTCTCTCTGCCTTTAAATTGATTTTTAAAAATTGGTGCATTATTTGTATATACATATGGAAATTTACTCATTTATTCTAATTCATCTCTAAGATTCTCATGATACAATGTAATGTAATTCCTGTATAAAAATTGTTGCATTGTTCAAGGAATAATGAAAAAACCTACCCATGTTTAAATACATACAAATTTTAAATAAAAGTTTTTGATTTGAGATGGGCACGTAAACTAGATATAGAGATGTGGATGACTGGAGGCCAAGGGCGAGGGCCTTCTGCTGCTTCCCAATGTAGACTTGCAGGGAGCTGGATCGGAAATTGTGTAGTCAGAACTTGAACTAGCACTCCTATGGGATGCTGACTTTGCAGCGGATGACTTAATATGCTATGCCACAACACCAGAACCATAATTTAATCTTCCCACAGAGCTTTCAAAGCCATGTGGTTTCAGTCCTGTGGGAAACTCAATCATCCCTTGATCCAGTGCCCAATACTGAGATGGTTTGAGAGGTAAATGTCATATTCATATAATGTTTTATTATTTTTATATTGTCATAATTACTCTTTTCATGAATTAATTTCACCTTCTAGTCAACCTGATTTATCAATTAAGTGAATGATGACAGATCAGAAGATAGCTTATAAGTATGGCCTGCGGTTTCAGATGTCCACTGAGGGTCTCAGACCATCTTTCAGGATAAGCTGTGAAGTACTATGTAGATGTCCTATCTGGATCACTTTGAAGATGTAGGCTAAGATTGAGCATACACATAAATATTCTTCTTTTCTCCAGGGCATGCTCAAATTGGTTCCCTTGTAATGCAGAATTGTTCTTGTAGTTGGCTCAGCCACAACTGGACTCAATTTCATTAAATTTACAATAACTTCACATTTTATGCTCTGGCAAACACTAACCTGCTTTTATATTTCTAACAGCACCAGTTTATTTCTCTTTCTGAGTTTTTCCTGTCATTTTTCTCCACTGCCTGTAATATCTCTCTTCTCTGTGCTATCCATTTTCTTTCTTTTTTATTTTGTAGATGTATTCTTTTATTTGAAAGGCAGTTATATAGTGAGAGAGAGACAGAGAGAGAGAGAGATTCCACTGTAGGTATACTCCCCAAAAAACCACAAAAACATATTTGGTTCAGCAGTTGACTTTGGTCACCTGCCACTGCTTTCAGGCAGTACAAGGTTCATAAGCAAGAAGCTGGATCAGAAGTGGAGTAACTGGTAGTTCAACAGGTGCCCATAACAAATGCCAAGATTAATAGGGGACATCCCAACCCACTGCATGCAACATGAACCCCTCCTTTATGTTGATTAATTCAATCCATTTTAAGAATTGTGTTAGTAGAGACTCTTCACCCTGAATTCCCCATTTTTCACAGTTGGAAGTACCAATTACTACTATTATATTACTATACTATTATATCACATATAATATACAGTGTTACCATATAGCACTTATATATAGCATACAATACAGTTTTCCTGTAAACCAGTTACCTTAATTGTGCTGTAAATTATATGTTAACAGCTTTGGTGTCTCTCACTAAACTGTGAACTCCCTGAAAAACTATGATGCTGCTTATCTTTCTTACTCTAGTGTCAAACACAGTACTTGACAGGTAATGGATGCTTACTAGTTCTTTTTGGAATGAATGAATTAGTGCAAGAACCAATGAATAATGGAATGAATGCTGGTTCCAACCACAATCAGTTAAGCCAGTCCAGATCTCCTCCTGTCCTCTCTAGAGTGTGTGATAAACTCTGTCTGTATTTTTTTGTTTGTTTCACTTCATTTTATTTCTTTGTCCCCCTTTTGACAGAAGTCCCTTGTGAAGACTGAAAGAGATTAAATGAAGATGGTATGTCATTGAAGGTAAAGGATGATTTGGGTGCTAACCACTACAGTGACAGTAGCTGTTTATTGTTTTATTAGATTGATATTCATTGTCACAGTGTGCAAAACACCAGAAAGCCAAAGGGCCAGCGGACAGGGAAGATTAAAAGCAGCCAGAATTCCAACCAGTAGTCGGCAGGGCAGAGAAAAAGGGTAGGCAGGTACATGAAAACAGGTGGCTGAGTTGGCAGGTGCCAACAGGTAAATGGCATGCTTCAGCATATGTTGCTGTCCACTGCCGTTTTTGCAAATTCCTTCTGGGTCCTGGATGGTCTGAGTCAGTAGTAGATGGTCGGTAGTCTAATTTCTCTGAGAGGTGGCATCTGAGCTTTCCAGGTATCTTACTCTTTAGGCAGAACCAGAGGTGCTGGAATAGCAAGAGCTTTTTAAACCAATGGTCAAAATGTTATAGGCAAATTGCCTCTGCTACAACTGCTTCCATGGGATTTTTGTAGACAACACCTTGAGAATTGTTGTAGGTCACAGTCAGGTCTGCAGTCAGGAGGGTCTGAGAAAGGTAATGGGTAGGGGAATGTGGGAGAAATGGATTTGGGGTACAGAGTTGTCAAGAAAGTTGGAGCTCCATACATCTTACCATCTGAGGGCCCAGGGAACCCTGAAGAAGGCCTGTTTATTGATCAGAGCTCAGGCAGTATCCTTACTGCCCATGAGGGATCCCAGCCCTTTCACTGCAGATGTAATTGCTGCATTTGGGGCAAATAAGCATGAGAGGAGGAGGCCCAGGAGAGGTCCAAGGTAAAAGTATTTATGAACCACAATGGTGTGAAGTACCAGGTGAGATAAAGCAGTGCTGGAGGAGGGGAGAAGAAAGAGAACTGGGGGAGCAGAGGTTGGGAGATTCTGATTACATCAGTTACTTTATTAAGCAATTCTCTCAGGAAGAAAAATCATCCAGGATTATCATTAAAATCAAATTATTTCCAGTACCCCTAGGGGCTCCTCTCACCAATAGAGAGCTTCTGGAGTGGGAAAGTGTTGACACTGTAAGAAAATAAGAAAGCGAAGGTGGAGAGACAAAAATAAAAAAGAGCCAGAAAGGACTCCACTGATTGCCTCCTTTGATTAATGAGGCTTCACACTTCTCAGGCTACCAGGAGGGAACTGGAAGGGTCAGAGTTGCTGAGCGGCACTTCATATATTCTGCAGGGGAGCCAATTCTTTCACCTCTTCACTCCACTCCGGTTCTTGTTAATGTGTGGGTCAACCAGAGTTTCCAACTGTGAAACCCAGTTTCAAAGTGACAATCAACTATTTTTGCTTAGTGAGATAAGCTCCCTTTGATCCTGGCTTCCTTCAGCATAGGTTCCCTTTCAGAGCCTGGAACATTTCTAAGACAAGAGAGTCTGCTCCAATTAAAATCCTGCAAGTAACCTTCTGTTTCTTTCTGTCCTCCCCTCCTCTGTATCTCAGGTAAAGAGAGGCATCTAATGATGTGTGGTCACTATGTTGAAATCTGACATGGTGATACGGGCCCGCCCCCCCCCCCCCACTTACTAGAGCTACCTCTTAACTTTGGGCATGTGGAATTAAGACTCAGCATAGTAAGAAGGTCAGGAAGCAGGTACACTTTGGAAGAAGCCAGAATGAAAGGGGCTGCAAACCTGTTGAGGCTCAACACTCTGGTGTGACTTTGAAGAATACATTGTGTAAAGTCTAAAGTCATTTGACCAAATGTCAAAATCAAAAAGCAGTTACGGAAGCAACCGCCTCAACTGGTATACATCCTTCAGTAAGTCTAAGAAGTTTTCCAGTCAAGCCAAAGTTTCTCACAGGACTTGGTTGTGAACTGAAGGACAGCCTCTAGACCACATACAAGTGAGTGAGACCTCAAAGTTTCATGAAAAAATAAAATCAAGTTTATTTCAACGCAAAAAAATGAAATTCATGGGCACTTGTTTTCATAATATGCATTTTCCATGAACTTTTTGAAAACTTCTTTGAAATGATTAAAATATGATATAAATAAAAGCCCAACAACCTTGCTAAAACACCTTCACTATATACATCAGCATTCATTTTTGCCACACATATAGTGCATTGAGAGATAGAATCTAAACTCCCCTCAACTTTCTTTTCTCTGGGATGTGATAAGATCTATGTGTGATGGTACTCTGATCACTTGTGAAATGCATTCATTGCAATAAGTGCTAGAACATCACACACATGCACGCCCCATGTACCTCACCTGCTTTCAAATGACGCTGGAGGTGTAGGGAAGGGAGAGAGAGCACCTGTTATCCGGGTAGAACACACATTTTCAAGATGTCGGTACATCAGTGAATCAATTAGGTGTTGTTTTAGCCTATGTTCATACTCCAAAGAAAATGTGGCCTTGTATGCTTTTAATTTTTATTTCTTAAATATTATGACTAGTGGAAAATTAAGCCTGAGAATATAGACTGGGTTAAAATTATGACTGCAAATATTGTTCAGCAGAGGGCAGGATGGGGGGTATGGGAGAAAACCAGAGGAGCTAGAACTGTGGTTATCATGTTGGAGCTGCCTATGAAATGTACAGAATCCGTTCTCTTTATTAATGGATATAAAATAAAGAAAGGAAAAATATAAGCTAGTTATTTTTCATAAGTTGCCTAAAGTAGTAATAGCTCAACCAGAATGGAAACTTGGTTGGGGACTGTTAATGTCTGCTCAGTTCCTTGCTCATGGTAGGTCTGCTCTGCTGATAAGCAGTTAGCAAGTGGTCAACATGCCAATGCGATGGTTCACTGGCTAAATCCTAACCTTGCATGCACTGGAATTCAATATGGGCACTGGTTTCCTGTCCTGGCTGATTTGCTTTCTGTTCTGCTCCCTGCTTGTGACCTAGAACAGCAGGGGAAGATGACCCAAAGCCTTGGCATCTTATATCCACCTAGGAGACCCAGAAGAAGCGCCTTGCTCCTGGATTCAGATTGGCTAGGTTCTGACCATTACAATCACTTGGGGACTAGACCAGTGAATGGAAGACCTTTCTCTCTGTCTCTTCTTCTCCCTCTAAATCTTCCCTTACAACAACAACAACAGCAACAAAAATTGGAAGTCGATGCTTTTTAGATTACAAAATACAAAAACATTTTTTAATGATTGTGGCCAGCACTACTAATAAGAAATGAGCATCTGCTTGTACTTCATTGGTACTGATGGATTGGTGTTGATAATTCCTCAATCCAGAGTGAGAGTTTCTAGGTCCGTCTCAGCCTGAGTTTAGCTGATTTAGATCTGAGATTCCCTCAGCAACCTACTGAGAGCTCCTAAATCAAGTCACAGATTCTTTCCCAACCCAGGATGGAGACAGTAGTCTAGCAAAGCTAATGATCCAAAGAGGTCTTTTCCATGTATAAATGAGGTCTTATTTGAGCTAGCTCATCCCCATACAGCCCATGTGGTGATGTTGTGGTTCCCTAACCCAACCCACTTTAAATTTAAAGCAAGCTGTGTTCTACTTGCCTACATTGTACACTGTTCTGTACACTGCATGGTGGATTTAATCAGAGCTACTCTGGCTGCCTGTGAAAGAAAATCCATTGAAAATCACCTAAGTAGGAAAAAGTGATTTATAGAAATTTTACTCCAGGGATGGAATAGTTTCTAGGGAAAAAAATAAAATAGTGAAAAGGGAGCATCTAGGATAGTAGGTGCACAAAACTGACCTGAAAGTCTTTAAATCTACAATCAAGGGTACACTTCCAGAAGCAAAGGAGGAAGCCAACCTTCATGAGCTTCCTTCAAACTATGGCCAGATAAAGGAGCTCAGTATCTAAATTAAAGTGCATTATCTCTGGAGGTGGCTGCAGTATATGAGTGTGGAACCAGGCTGCTTATTATTTGCTATTGAAGCCCACGATTTTTGTACAGCAGCAAGAGTCACTGTGGACCCACTGCTGAGGCCAATTAGATCTACAGTACTTGTAAAGCTGGTCTCAATTTTAACAGGATCCGACTGATTTCAATAGCATAATTTGATATAGCAATTGCATAGAGAAGGCTTTATAAGAGGCGGCAGGCAGCACTGGATGTCTTTCCAATTCCAGCTTTACTTTTTAGTTAGCCAGGCTTTTACTTGCTATGATACATGGTAATATCCATTCTTACTTCGTAATCTGAAAAGCACCAAATTCCAATCACCTCTCCTCCATAAAAGAAATGTATTGTTACTAATTCTTTTCTGGTTGTTAGGTAAGGAAATGTAGACTGAGGTTTAGCCAGCTTCCAGATTTGCATACCAAATGATCAGAAATGATACGTTCCTAGTAAAACTCCGACACATGACGGTCTTCTTGCCAAGCTCTTTCACTTGAATCTATTTTTTTTTAAATTTTCTAGAGCTTTGAGAATAAAGACCAAACTGTGAGAGCTCTGCAGAGTCTGGGCTCCTTTCTGACTGCCTCAGCTCAGGTCATTGTCTCCCTTGCTTGCTGTGCATTCAAACACAGTTTTCTTCTTGATTGGAGAGCCAGTTCACTCTCACTTCAGGACATCTGGACATCCTAATGCTTGCTGAAAGTCTTCTAGCCAGTCCAGTCTCAGCAGTGTGTGTGTGTGTGTGTGTGTGTGTGTGTGCACGTGTGCACATGTGTGTATGTGTAACTTCCTATACTACTTCTACTTATCTTCAGATATCATCTGAAACATCACTGTCTCAGGAGAATTTAGCCTAGACTGTGCCACACTATCCTGGAGTCCATCCTGACCAGAGTCATCGTATTTTGAGAATACATGCTGTGTATGTGCCGATTGTTGACTCGTTCTCTAGACTATCAACTCCTTGAGGGTATGGATCATGCCTAACTTACATACCGACATTGTAATAGGGAAATAAAATCTACATTAAAATCTACATTAATAGATGAAAGCATAAAATATAAAGATAGGGAATATGACAGATGGTCGAAAACATTTTCATTCCTAATTTCATATTTGAGTGAGTTGGACTTTTTGGTACGATGCATGTGGATATCCATTTTTACATTTATTTGCTAAAATGCTCATTGCAGAAGTAAGGTATCACTTCAATATGAACGTAATTTCTAGCCATCCCTTTTCCGACATGCATGATTTCTCAACTCAGTGTGCGAAGCATAAAGTATGGCCATATAATAAGTACCACATACTTTGATACATCCTGATCATCAGAAACTGAGTTATTTCACATCAAGGTTTATGATGGAACTCCTAGATAGCATCTAACCGGTGAGGACTTTGTCTCTGTTACAGGGTAGCAAGAGGGGCATTACCTAGGAACTGTCAGCCAATGCTTCCCGTGCCATTCAAGGTTAGGTTTCCTCTCCAGTCTGGGGTCAGGACCATCAGATGACAATGACCGTAGCCATCTGCCAGGAAGGCTGGCTTTGCCCTCCCCCAAACTCGCACAGAACTTCAGCCTTCCAAGCAAGAGACTCTCAGAAATTTACGACTCAATCAACTTACCCAAAAGGAACATAAGTGGGATTAGTTTTAATATTGTTAAGTTGCAGAAATGCAGGCATATGTGCATGCCAAAGCGAAAATGTACGCAAGCAAAGGGGGAAAACATATGGGTACCCATATGGTGAAAAGCGCATTGCTAGACCTTCACACACTTCTCATCTGAAACAAGAACCAAAGTTAGTGAACATAAATTTACTTTGCAAAAATGTGAGAGGAACAGCTTGTTTGCCCATAACTGATCCACTGAGCAAGATATGTATAACCTTGATTTCTCATCTCAGACACCTCTTTCTCACACTTCAGGGATTAATTAGGCTCCAAACATGACTTCGTATAAGAAACAAAGACCCAGACTGCACTGGAGAAAGACAAAAAAGTGGTCACAATATTGGATAATGCAGCAGATCAACCAATAGGCAGTTTCCATGAACGGCAGGAACTTGTACTGGGGATGACTTGGAAGAGAAAAGAGGCTGGAAGGTCTCAGCGGGTTTATTTTAATTGACACAGAGCAACAACAGGGACCCATAGCAGACAATGGCATGAATGTGGTTTTGATTTGGAGGCTGTGCTTTCATTGGAATAACACTGAGTGGAGGACTGAAAGTGCTTAGACACGGCACAGTATCCCTTGAGTCAGGAAGGGGAATGTGACAGTATTGGTGACAGTGAGAGCCAAGATCACAGTTGGGTGTCCAAGATAACAAGAATAATTTGAAATACACACACACACACACACACACACACACATTTTCCATTGTACCTGTTCCAATCTTAGGTCACGAGAACCTTCTTTGTAAGTACAAGCAGATCCAGACTTGAAAATCACGAACTAGGTTCCTTTCATAGATCTGCCACTTCATGTAGCTGTGAATCATTCATCCTTACTTAACCCTGCCGTCAGCTTCCTTATCTGTGTAACAGACACAAGATTCTTGCTCTATTTTAGAGAGCTGCTAGCCTACTTAGATGATTCATGTAAAAATATTTAATAAGCAAATTCCTGTAGAAGCACATAAAGGAATAGGAAATCAGTGGGATACTAAAGATTGATTTGATCGATGATACCTATTTTGAAATTGTTGTATTTCCAATCAATGTTAATTCATATATATACATATATAATTATATATGATACATATAATCATATACTTAACTCATGTATATATGAATATGCTAAGGAGCGTACATGGTTTTTAGCAGTTTTTCAATGTACTCATTTTTATACATTTTTGTTGAGTTTTATGACATTTCATCACCCAAAATGATTAACAAAACTACCTGAGCAATCAAGATATTCTGCTGTTTAAAGAGCACAAATATTTACTAAACCACATCTCCCCATGCCTGCATTTCTGCTTTCTCTTCCAGCCCTCTCCTTTTCCTACACTGTATAGCTATATGATTTTGCCGCTTGAATGTTACAAACACAGAATCGCGCGGTATTTAGCCTTTGAAGATGGGTTGTTTTGATTTAGCACAAGGCTCCTCTGGTTTTCTCCAAGTTTAAAGTGTGTTGATAGTTCCTTTGTTTGTTATTGTTAGGTAGTACCCCATGGAGTGCCACAATTTGTTCAGCAACTCATATAATGAAAGAGAACAGGACAGTTCAATTACAGTAAGGCAAAATTATTCCACAGTTCCTAATTTTTAGGTGAACTCAATTAAATAACCAAACAACTAAACCAAAACACTGCCTCACTAAACAAATGAGCAGGAATGATGGGGGATAAGAGTCAAACACAAAGGAAGCATACCAGCCCAGGTTTCCAAAAGGATGTGCAGACTAAGGAGGTACTTCAGCACTACATGCTCAGCAATGGAATGGTTAACTAGACAGAGAATCAGCGAAGAAGGAAGAGATGGAGTCTGTATCACGAAACCAATGGGCCTAACCTGTGTCTGCGGAGCTTTTCACTCCAAAGTTAAGAGTATACTATTTTTCATCTGTTCATGGAACTTACTCTAGAACAGATCACATGCTAGACCACAAAGCAAGCCTCAGGAAAATGAAAAATGATTGAAATCCTGACATGTGTCTTTTCTGACCACCAGGAAATCAATCATCAGGCTGGAAATCTATCAATAATCAAATTCCAGAAAATATGCTAACACAGGAATGAATAATCCATTATGGAAAACATCGAAAGGCAAATAAAAATGTTTCTGGAAATGAAGGAAGATAATAGGACAATATAGCAAGACGTACAGGATGCAGAACAGCAGTGTTAGGAGGGAACTTCATAGCAACCAGTTCCTACATCAAGAAATCAGGGGCCCGGCAGCGTGGCCTAGCGGCTAAAGTCCTCGCCTTGAAAGCCCCGGGATCCCATACAGGCGCCGGATCTAATCCCGGCAGCTCCACTTCCCATCCAGCTCCCTGCTTGTGGCCTGGGAAAGCAGTTGAGGACAGCTCAAAGCTTTGGGACCCTGCACCCGTGTGGGAGACCTGGAAGAGGTTCCAGGTTCCCGGCTTCGGATCGGTGCACACCAGCCTGTTGCGGCTCACTTGGGGAGTGAATCATCGGATGGAAGGTCTTCCTCTCTGTTTCTCCTCCTCTCTGTATATCCAGCTTTCCAATAATAATAAAATATTAAAAAAAAAAAGAAATCAGAAAAGCATCAAAAAAAAAATATCTTATCGATGCATCACAAAGACCTACAAAAGCAACAACCTAAACCAGAAGTTAGCAGGAAGAAATAAATGATTAAAATTATCAAAGAAATTAAGAAAATTGAGACAAATCATTACATAAGATCATTGAATTGAAGAGGCTTTTTAAAAAAATACATTATTGGTCCAACCAACCAAAAACTGAGAAAGCAAATCCAATTCAATAACATCTGAGATGAAAAGGGAACTGTGGGCTCAGTGCG
The DNA here is from genome assembly GCF_030435755.1 of Ochotona princeps. NCBI lineage: Eukaryota > Metazoa > Chordata > Mammalia > Lagomorpha > Ochotonidae > Ochotona > Ochotona princeps. Next base: position 107,064,842 of record NC_080835.1, on the reverse strand, counting down.
GTGGCCTAGTGACTGAAGTCCACGTCTTGAACATTCTGGGATCCCATATGGTCACCGGTTCTAATCCCGGCAGCTCCGCTTCCCTTCCAGCTCCCTGCTTGTGGCCTGGGAAAGCAGTTGTGGACGGCCCAAAACCTTGGGTTCCTGCACCCACGTGAGAGGCCCAAAACCTGGAGGAAGTTCTGGCTCCTGGGTTCAGATTGGCACAGCACTAGCCATTGTGGTCACCTGGCGAATGGATCATCGGAGGGAATATCTTCCTCTCTGTGTCTCCTCATCTCTGTATATCTGACTGTCCAATAAAAATAAAATAAATCTTAAAAAAAAGAAAAGGGAACTGTAACAACGAATTCCACAGATATAGAAAGAATCATCAGGAATTGCTATCATCAGCCATATGCCAACAAAGTGAAAAATCTACAAGGAATCGATACATGAAAGTGTATAAAATTAGGCATGATGACACAGAAAACCTGGAAAGACTAAGCTGGAGATGGTTAGTGGTTGAGACCCTCCCAACAGAGAAAACCTGTACCTCATTGTTGGGCTCCACCAAGCATTTAACAAGAAATATTTTCAGTACTCTTCAAGCTATGTGATGCAAGTAAAAGGGAAGGATTTCTGCAGAACTTCTTCTGCGAGGCCAGCATCACCTTGATTCTAGAACTAGAAGATGAGAAAACAGAGAGAACTACAAATACCCCTGATAAACATAGATGAAAATACTCAACGAAATACTAGCTAAGCAAATTTAATATCGCATCAGAAAGCTTGTTCACTTGAACATACTGATATTTATTCCTGATATGCAAGGATGGTTCAACCTATGCTAATGAAATATGATATATCACATTAATAAGATAAAGAATAAAGCCAGTTGCATATCTCAAAAGATGCAGAGAAGGTTTTCATAAAACCCAGCATCCTCTTATGATATACTAAAAAATACTTAAGTAAATTAAGCATACAAGGAGCACTTCTCAACACAATCAAGGCAATATATGAAAAACCCATATCAAGCATCTTATTGAATAGGCAAAGGGTGGAGGCGTTTCAGTTAAGCTCTGAATGCAGTTAAAGATGGAGGAAGTCAGGCTACCCCTGTTTGCTAATGACATGCAACTCTATATACAAGAACCAAAAGACTCTACCAAGAGAATATGGGAAGTCAGAGGTTTTGTAAAAGTTCAAAATATAAAACCAATACACAAAAATCCAAAAGCTTTTGTATACAAAAACAGTCTGAAAAACAACTTGTAAGATCATTTCCATTCACAATGGCAACAAAAAAATTCAAATATCTTGGAATAGACTTAACCAGGTATGTGAGGAATCTCTACAATGAATAGACTACAAAATCTTGAAGAAATACATGAAGACACCAAAACATGGGGCAATTTCAAGAATTGTCATAATTAATATCACCAAAATTCATATGGAAACACAAGAGAATGCAAATAGTTAAAGCAAATGTAAACAAACAAACAAACAAACAAAAAACAAACCTCAGAGACATCACAACACCAGATTCAAGGCAAACTAAAGGATAGTTCTAATCAGAATATCTTTATACTGGCACAGAAACAGACAAAATAGAAACCCAGAGATGAACCTGCCCTTCTAGAACCCACACAGAAAATTTTTAACAAGTGAGCCGATATCAGTGCAGGGAGACAGGATCACCTCTTCAACAAATGGTGCTGGGAAAATTGGATCAACATTGCAAAAGCAGGAAACAGGACCCCTACCTTGTACCTTAAATATAAAAAATATTCTAAATGGATCAAGGATCTGAATGTACGACCTGACACCAACAAATAAGCAGAGGAAAACATTGTGCTCTGCAAAACATAGGCTTAGTAGAAGACTTAACGGAAAAGGCCCTAGGGTCACAGACAATTAAAGTAAAAATAAACAAAGTGGATTCTATCAAGCTAAGAAGTGTCTGCCCTGTAATGAAAACAGCCAACAAAGCATAAAGGCAGTCCACACGACGGCAGACACTATTATAACCTAGGTGACTGATGAGGATTTACATCCAGGATCTATAAAGACTGCAAGAAACTCATCCATAGCAGAATGAGTGGTCTAGTTAAGAAATGCATGAAGGACATGAACAGAAATTTTCAATGAACAGAATTTCTGAAAACCAAAAGACATGAATAAATGATGCTCAGGTTCAACAGCCATAAGCAAAATCCAAGTAAAAACCACTGTGGTGCCTCACCTCACCTCAGTTAGAATGGCTTTCACACAGAGGTCAGAAAACAAATTCTCACATGCTGTTGGGGCAAAACGGGCTCTTACCCACTGTTGGTGGGAATGTGAACTAGTGCAACCATTACAGAAGACAGTTTGAAAAGATTCCTTGGATATCTAAAAAGAGATCTACCATATGATCAAGCCATTCTACCCCTGGAAATTTTTCTAAGTAAAATGAAATCAGCATATGAGAAAATTATCTGTACCCTCATGTTTCTAGCTGTCAATTTCACAATAAGTAAGATATGGAATTAAACCAGATTCTTATCACCTGATGAACGGCCAAAGAAAATGTGATATATATGCACTACGTAATACTACTTGGTCATTAAAAAGAACGATCTTTTGCAACTAATTGGATGCGATTGGAAACCACATGCATAGTGAGATAAGCCAGTCTGCAAACATCCAAATATTATGCTTTGCTTGATCTGTGATAACTAACACAAAGAAGACTAATGTAGTTCACATGAGTGAGATGTGATTATTGTGTTCAGCCTTTGTCTATAATCCTGAGGAATAAGTCATTTTTCTCTACTCACTGTAGGTTTATATCTTTATTTAATGGAGTGCTGACTGTGATTTCAAAGTGAAATGAAAATATTAGGAGAAAAAAATGATGAGGATGAAGAAGGGTTTGTGTAGAAAGAAGACACGTGCGATGTTAAGATGGGAAGCATTGCTATTCCGCAAAATCTGAATCCTGGAATAAATGGCATTTATTCACTTATGCAAGCTAAAAAATTGCAACTTTAACCTCTTCCCCACTTTTTAAAGGACCTGCTTTGTTTGCTTTCTATGAGAAAATGGCTCTTAAATTAATAAATAAAAGAAAAAATTAAAAGAATGTTAGATTGTTATATGATCTGTGATTCTGGTTAAAAGTTATTGCACATGGTTAAAAGGGTCATTTTTCTATTTATAATTTTTGCTTCTAGCTGTTGTTTGCATTCCCACTAAAGTCTTTACATTTCACTTATTCAACTTTTTATTTGGTGGAGAATTAAGCATTTATACTATAACATGAATTTAAAATATGTCATCTTAAATACTTAAAAAGAGAGAGAGATAAGGGGGAAGAAAGGATGTAGTGATGGAATAGAAAAGGAAAGAGTGTGTATCTTCTTGGAATTGCATCTACAAATCAAGTTGAATCTGTTGGAAACGAATTAAACAAATTTAAAATAAATAAACAAATAAGCAAGCAAGCCAGCCAGCTGGTTCACAATTTGGCCAAAATTTCAACTGTGTATGTACAAGTTGTTGATGTTCATCCTATGATGAGCTCACATGATCATAATGGGGCCGACACCTGCAGCCACGTGTAAGGTATTGTTTTCTATACCTGCAGTGTACTACAGGTGATGATGTCTTGTAAGACTTTCTTCTCAGACATTCCTAATGTGAAAAATAAAGCTGTTGTAGGCACATTCATGTAGGAGTGCCTTCCTAGCCTGAACACAACAGAAAGAATGGAGTAGCCAGGTCAGAACCATGAATCAGGACTTTGCTGTTAGTATCAGCTGCTCTTGTACATGGACTCGGTCTCCCAGCTGTCTCTTCTTGCCCAGACAGCTATTATCAATGCAGTTTGTCAGATTTTGGAAAGCTATCATTAGCTCTTCCTTAGGATTCATCCAATTGGTTACATGAATTTTTAATCAATAAAAATCGAGAGACAAGCAGAAGGAACAGATGTGCTACAAGGCAGGCACACGACTTGAGGAAGAATTGATTACTTGTAGCCTTATTGGAGGGAAGAAAGGAACCAGAGAGGCACTATAAAGAGCAGACCTGAGAATGAAAACATTATTTAAGAGCTATGTGCCTAGTTATCCTGGTCCCCAACGGCTAAGATGCAAACAATTGACATGCATAATGCAACTGTTCCATTGTAAAGATAAGGCTAACTGGTACTCACTAGACTCAAGGAGACAGGAAAGAACATAATACATTTTTTAAATGTTTCCATTAAAAATGACTTAAGTCAAGGCATAAAGAAGTCAGCTCTGGTTACTTGGAAAATTCACTTGTGTGAAATAACTCATTCATTTGCTCCCTGAGGTATTACTGTGCATGAAGAGATTGTACCAGCGACTCACTCACAGGTGAATGGCTGTCATCTCAAACTCTCCACGGAGGGGAGACAGAAAAGAAGGCTTTATTATTTTCCCTAAACATCTGGCCTTTCCAAACATGTCATGAATAATGAGGCCAGCTGTGTAAGGTGTTACAGTGGATTATTACTGTGTCCCAGGAGAGGAGAAAGACAACATCTCTGGATGTCCCCTTCCACCTCTCCCAGCTCAGCACCTTTTGGTTCATGTGCTTCCTGTGCCTAGCAGGGTCTCCCCATTGATGTTCCTGGGATCCCTCCTGTCCTTTGAGAGGGGAGAACAGAAAATGATGCTTGAAACCCAGCGGATTCACAAATGCATCCCACCAACCAATCCAACTTATCTGTCTATTTGGGGACCTGCTGACTCTTTCCTGCCCAAAGTTCTATGAGGCAGTAGCCTGTGCTCCCATCATCATCGTGTTCCTGACCCATAGGCTACTTAGTCTAGACATCTTTGTGTATGAAGGCTGCTGTGCAGATGCGAAAGTCTCTAGCAAGCCCATATCTATCTGATATTGGAAGCAATTAGGAATGATCTGTAACATTCAAATATAAGAAGAAACACATTGTTCAATGTGCAAGAATTTGCATGTGAACTATAAAACTCCACATGAATATGAACGTGTCCATAGAGGACTTCTTGAAAATGCTGACTACACCTCATGGTGAGTTTGTAAACCTTCAGCTTCCATGTAGGGCAGCAGTAGATGCCCTCCAGGAATATTGCAAAGAAGCCTGTGATGCCCAGAGGGTCTCCAGCTACATCCTTAACCTGGAAACGAGAACATCCTGCAGAGAGGTGTTTGCATCCATGTCTATAAGCGTGGCAACTTTTGGCTCACCTCTTTCCCTCTTTTTAAAGGACCTGCTTTCTATGAAAAAATAGGTGTTACAGGCAACATTATTTCAAAGATGCTCCCAGGAAAGCGACAAGGGTCGTCATTTACACCATAGACTTCTCTGAATAACATTTTGCCTCTGTGCATGTCGACCAGCACTAACTATTCATCAGTGCACTTGAGGGCAACATGAATGGATGATTTTTTTTCTATAATTAGAAGTAGAGATTACATTCTTGATTTTAAGCTGTGTTTTTCCTTTCTTATATTGATCTACCTTGTATATTTCAAGAATTTCTCATAGTTGCTAGTCCACCCTGTTAACATCATTATTTTCTAGGATGATAGTAGATTTATTAATTCATCTACTTTTACCTCTTATCTATCTAACATGTCTAGGGATTGGTAGCATAAAGTCAGCCTGTTACTTTAAATCATAAGTACCATTACCGTTCTTAATCTTTAGTAATCTGCTCATTAAAATATACTTTTCTAAATCAAAGCTTATTTATTCATTCCTGTGATAGAGAAGCCTAAATTTAAGCCATATATTTGAGATTCTATATTAGCATTTCGGAAACACAGCTGTCCAATGAGCCAAATCTTACCATGTAATCCTATTGGAATTTCAAAAGAAATGTCATTGCAACCTTTATTTCTTACTCTTCCATGCTGAACTAACCAGCAGATTTTTTTTTCTTTTTGCAAAAATGCTGTTTGATGTCACGTTTTATTGAATGCTCCTCTAAGCCTTTAAAACAACTCCCTAACTTCAAGTTAAATGGAGGAAATGTCTAAAAATAAATACTGGTAGCCACCTGCAGATGCAAAATTTCAACTTGCAAACCCTGTAGGTTCTAAAGCTTTTCAAATCTGGGAAACAATACTGTGAGTTTAAATGTCATTGAGAGAGAGGAAGAAGTGGGAAGAAAAAGCAGCAAAGTGAAGTACAAGGATAGGAGAGAAACAGCAAACTTCCAAGTGGGACACAACTTGATGGGAACTCTTCACCAGTGTAGCATGACAGTAAATTTCTTCAAAACACCCAAAGCAAAAACTGTTTCTAAAATAGCCCCATTCTTAGAGAACTGTGTATTAAGAAACAATAGATACATTCTTGGGTTTCAAGCATTCATAAATGTATCTAACTTTACCAAATATGTAGAAAATTGCTCTGATGGTTGGAAATAGTTTGTTATGAAGTAATTCCAACATTCTCCATGATTTCTGACAAAATTCCCATGGGGACCATGTCTGGGTACTTGCCCAATTTCTGTGTTTATAGGAAAGGTGAGCTGTGTGAGGAATCTATGTACATTTTGATCTTCTTGTTAATATTACATTTTGTTACTGACACTCTCATTTTCAGTATCTGAGGTCTCTATACAAACAATGTTAAGATGATTTATTAGCATATTTATTAATAAGTAACTTTATTAGTATATTTATCAGTATAGTAGGGACGGACATACATGTTCTCAGTTGATACGGAGGTAGACTGTCAAAGCCAAGTCACCCTCCTAGTCACAAACTCAGCCTCTTGTTTGGTGCTATTGAGATAATTAATGCTCCAAATTAGGGAACCATGTGAAGCCCACCACCATCTACATCTCTCCACATTTATAGCTTTAATCTTACAGGGATATAATTTATATACTATAAAATCCACTGATTCTTAGTGTAGTATCTAATTTAGTGATGAACACCCCTAGAGTTACCACTTCACCCATGATATAGAATGCTTGGATCATTCCCAAACGTGTGTGTGTGTTCCTGTTGCTGTCACTCTTCCGTAAATCCCTCTCCAGGGTTGTCATTGACTTAATTTCAGTTCCAAGAGGTTAGTTTTATGTGTTTTAGAATTCCATGTCAGTGTCAGTTATACAGTAAGCATGTTTTTACACATCTGACTTTTTTCCTCAGAGATTCATACATATTTTGTATGTACCAAGGGCTGACATTTTATTATTGAGTTGCATTACATGGTTTGAATGTGTCACATTGTATCTCTTTGCTTCTTGCTAGGCGGTGTGGGTTATTCCTCATTTGAAGTTATTATGAATAAAATTACTTAGAGAAATGCATTACAATGTATATTGATGGATATATGACTTCATTTCTTTCAAGTGAAGATGCAGAAATGATATTGTGAGCCAAAGTACCAAGTATCTGTTGAACTTTATAACAAAATGTTCTATTGTTTTCCATTGTGCGTAAGTCATTTTATGTGCCTGGAGTTGATACATAGGAATTTCAGTTGCTCTACACCCTTGCCAACTTGGAATTGCATTTTTAACTTGAGTCCTTTTGGAAACTGTGTGTTGACATCACATTGTGGTTTAACTTTCATTATCATGATAAAGATATGCAGCATCATTTCACATGTTGACATCATTTTTATATTTTCTCAGGAATTGTCTATCTACATTCTTGGTTTAGAGGAACTGTTAAAGAACTCTTCATGTTTACTAAAGGCAAAATGCCCAGTAGATGCACAGAATGTTTCCTCCAAATTTCATATTTTAGTTTTCTAATGTCCAAGGAAGCACATATTTCTTGTATAGGGTTCTAGCAACAGCATAATTAGAACACTGGGCTCTATGGCCATATCTTGAAGTTAATGGTGCCACAAATTGTAATTCCAAAGAGATATGCTTCAGTGTCTTTTTGATGCTGTTTACTACTGGGGGGGAGTATATCTGACATTTTAATGTAAATTGTAGAGCATTCAGCACAGGCACATTTCATTTCTATAATCCTTATTCCATTAAGAATGAACAACTTATGTACAGGTAGAACGGGCATGATTCTGGATCCAGGTCCTGAGACACACTGCGACATGGAACAAGCATCCTGCCATCCACTCCACTTGGAGAGAGAATTATTAAACAACTGAATACTTCCATCTTCACCTTGAGAAACTAGTGCCTTTACTGAAAGTTATTCTTGTGCATGTCTGTCTTTTATAATGTGCAAAATAAAAACTTTCTGAGGTTAGATGAAGGATTGAGAAAATAGTTCATTACATGTCTCCTTTATGTATACTCTGGAAATGAAATATTAGGCGTCTGATGTGTATGACCAACACAGTATTGGATTCTCATTGCTAAAGTTGTGTTGTGCACATGATCCAAATCTTTTATATATTAATCTTGACAAACTGCTACAAGTAACTACTTTACCCTTAACTGACAGGTGTCTCCATGTCACAGTTGGCTCTGGTCGACCAATTGCAAGACACAACAGGGTCACACTGCTTCCCTCGTTCACGGTGATGTCAGAGGAGATGTTCATGATCTGGGGAGGAACTGTAAGAAAACAGAGGAGATAAAAACATGTAAGTATTATTGTTTGCATTGAAAAGACAGTCACCAGAGCGTAAGTATTTGTAGGGTTTTGTAATGAAGAGTGCCCTCAACAGTAAATGGCACCTTGTTTCACTTGCCAAGGAGATAGCTCTTGACAGTATTTGCAGAAGCTCTGTCTGATATTCCATTGTAGCAGGAGGTGTGTTAGAGAGGGTAGCAGAGAAACAGCAGAAAAGCATTTCCACACGCTGACAAGAAGGTGAAACCAGAGTGAGATATCCAGTCCTCCAGGTGTTCCTGCCTGTGCGCATGCTTGGTGCCGCTGGTGAGCACACTGGGCTGTGCACCTTGGCTCATTCCAGGCTCAGTGGGCTGTACTCAGAGCCGGGTGCAGTTGGCTGATTTTGTGCCTTTCCCAGTACCTCACATGGATGCTGGCCACCACTTCATGAGAATCTCAGACTCCTTGAAGGCTTTCCACTGCACAGATGGATCTGACTTGCAATTCATTTCTTTCTTGTTGCTTAAACAGAGAGTTTCTACTTCTGCCTTAAAACATATCATTTATAACTCAGTAAGAATTTCTGAGTCCCTGCATCACATTTCGTTGCTTTTTCCCCAAACCCAATAAACAACTGACTTTCCTATTACTATTACAGCCGTAAGTTGTACTATGAAATATATTTTTAAAATCATTAACTTATTTTAACTGTAGAGTGACAAAGACGGGAAGAAAAAAGAGAAATTTTCCACACACCTATACACTCCCCAAATAGCTTCAAAGGCTGGGGCTGATCTAGGCCAAAGCCAATACACAGGAATTACATCCATACCTCCTGTGTAGTTAACAGGGGTCCCGGCACATGAGGTATCTTCTGTTGGCTATCCAAGCACACCAAAAGGAACCCCAATCAGGAAAGAAAGAAAGAAGGAGTCAAGATCATTGATTATATTTACAGCAGTAAGGTAGCTGGGTCATATATATGTGTGTGTGCGTATATATATACACACACACACCATATATCAATATATATCAATATATAAATACCATATATATATTCATATATGGTATATCAATTTTCAATTATCTGAGCACTCTGAGAAAACACTGTTTAGCCCTATATTTATAGTGGAAAAATCCACAATAGAGAAGACTTGAAACAATATAGTTACTCATCAACAAATGATTGTATTAAGAAGTAATAGTACACCACTCCATGGAACGGTACACAGCCATTAAAAATAATGAAATTCTATCCTTTACACCAAAATGGTCTCAATCATGTTTAGTGACATGCCAATCTCCAAATGACAAATTTGTATGTTCTCTATGATATAAACCAATCTTCATAAAAAAATACAAATCAAGATGATATTAAAGTGAACAAGTATATACATATATTCTCACAGATGAACTGTATAATAGAGACTAGCATACCAGAAAGTGAAGATGCATTGCAGTAGGCATCTCCACTTCTCAATGTGAAAAAATTAATTATACCTTGACAAGATGACACTAAATTCTCTAACTTTGTCTATACCTACAGTGTCACGATGCATTCAATTAATGGAATGCTGACCTGTAACTGTTGATAAAGAACTATACTGCTGTAATAATATGGGGGGGAGCAGACTGGTCGGATGGGAAAAAGAATGGAGAAAAGGAAAGGAAATGGGAGAATCCCTATACCTACAAAACTGTATCATAGAAAATAATAAAAATAATTTAAACATAAAAAAGACTTAATTGGTACTCCTATATGAGATGTTTATGTTGAAAGTGTGGGCTTGGCCAACTTTGCCACAATGTCCATCCATGAAATGTAGTTTTGAAATGTATTATATCCTAAGCAGTTAGGAGCAGAGCTCTGGGTCCCACTGACTAAGACTGAATCTTCTTAGCCCCAGGATCTTGCACAAAAAGTAAACACTGTTACTTCTCTGAGCCTTGATTTTAACATGCAGACGACACTATTAGCTTAACTTATCATACTGTTTATTAATCATTCAGCTGAGTCCTGGCTATAAAGTGAGAACTCGGTAACTACTTGCTACTGGGATGGTGGTGATGATGATGATGAAGGAGATAACCATGCTGAAAACAGCAACAGTAACAACGTTCACAAGCAACTGCTTTCCTCCCACAGACCAGGGCAATGTCTATTTATCTCGAGGACTTCAAACCTCCACTAATCCCTGGTCTTACTGTTTATTTTATTTCAACTCCAGGCCTTGATTCTGAATTCTACTCAAAGCTGTATATCAGAGAAATACCTAGATTTCTTCTCAATTCTTACTTCTAATTGCTTTTATTCTAGTTGATCTTCTCATCGATTTCCACACACAGCAAAAATACAATCTAAACCTTCCACTATTGTCTTTATCTTGGGTCTTTCCATCTATATCCTACAAGGACCCAAAGTGACCTTTCATCTAATTATCGAATCAAACTACTCCTTTCTTCACTCATTCATCTTGCATAGCGTACCAGGTTTAACAATCACTTCTATATCCTATAGCCTTCTAAATCTGCAAACCCATTGGCAAGTATCATTTCTCGGTTCCTGCTAATACAACTTGTTGCACATGCTGGTCCTTTCTCTCTGTGGAAGCTTTCAGAAATATAATAGCTCAAGTAACTGAGCTCTTCTTTGTCATGTCTTGATTCTACACACGAAAAGTTAGGACTCAACTTTGAAAGGATGCTCCAAAATTCCCATTTTTTTGCACTTTTCCTTAGTGTCTCCCAAGATCATGAAAGCAGACTCAACCGTCCTTTCTGATAGATTTTGTCCACAGCTGCCTCAGAGAATGGATTAAGCCTGCCGTATAGCAGCTGAGTTTCATGCCCATCTCGCCACTGAGTGAGGAACTCCTGGAGAAACATGGGATCACATACGTTTTGATTTCCTTGGAGGCAGCAAAAGGCATAATTAATTCCCCATTTGAAAATCAGTCAAGAACAGATCAAGTGGGTATCTAGCAATGAAAGGCAAAGCTTTCCATGTAAGATTTCAGCCACCTAAGCCTTTCTTGTCAGTTTTCTTTTCAATGCTCCAAACAAAGGGAGGGATAGCAAAGGCAGCTTGCACTCCCCTGGATTTATTTGCATGGTCAGCTAAATTATGAATTATTAGTTACCAAGCAGGTAGCACGCTAGCTGATTTTGAAACGCCTTGTATCGGTGACAAAAAAAGGAATGATGGCTGGTGCTTAAATCAGAAAATTCTGCAGCCTGGAGTTTAGGCTGCCAAAACTTCACAGGTAGGTTGCTAAAGGATTAGCCGTCAGTAACTGGAGCACACTCCAGCTCTTCAGGGAATCCACATTAGCAAATAAATAAAAATTGCCTACCTTATAAATCTGCCATCTTTTAGATTATTTCTGCATTAGGATTTGGCCTGAAATTTCAGTGTACATATTTTACTTGAATACACCCTGGGAAAAAGTGTACATTCTAATGACACTGCATTTCTCAGGAGAAAACCGCTTTACCTCTTTTTCAGTATTTTCCAGCTTGTTAAAAAACAGTTCTGGGCTTGGAAATGTCAATACCTTTTTTTCCCCGCTTCTATAAAGCAACAAGTTTAGTGTAACTTCGAAAATAGTCTCAAATACTGTGTGCTTGCACTAGAAGTATGGGACCCTCTGAAGTTCTCTTTCTCTGGACCCCAGAGACTCTGCTGGTGCCTTCCACACAGCAGAAGGAAGCAGAGGCAGGTTCGTGAAGGAGGATTTAGTGCACTACAGCTGTGATTCCTCAGGGAGAAAACAGCAGCACAGTCCCCCAGCTCAGAGATATTATTTCCATGCATATTAGAATGTATCTGATACTTTGAGGGGCACTGGATGAAGAGATATTGGTAGAAATCCCATTGATCCTTCTTATAACTTCTGCATCCCCCTGTTACTTTGGCAGTGTGAGCCATTAGGTAAGTGCTTCCTAGAGTACAGCTCACCACAAATAGGCACACATTCCACCGGGACTCAAGTAGTGCCTCAGTATCCTCTGCAGCTCCATGGTGGTGCTCTCTGCTGTGGAGGGATGATCCAATCCATTCCAAGGGCATGAGTGGTCAAAGAGAATCAAGTTCAGAGAAGGATACCAGAGGCCAAAGAGTCTTTTGGGTCATAATCATGATCTCCTTAGAAACCAACATGAACGTATAATTGTGCTTTAAAACTGTTGGTGCCTGTGTTATGTGCCCCTTTCAAACAAAAGCCCAGATGAACAAAATATTCTTAATAATAAAAATGAAGACACTGAGGCATAATTGGAGTTCAGCAGAATATGTCACCACATGTGGAGCATTGCCCACGTTTGACATTTGCTGGTTTCTCTCCCTGTAATGCTCATCTCCCCACACTTGGCCTACTTAATTTTGCTTCTTGGGCTCAAGTTGAATGTCAACTCCTCAGAAAAATCATTGCTAATGACGGCAGGTGTGCCCTTCCCCATCTATAGCAAGTCCTCTTGCTATAACTTATCATCATCCTAAATGATGGCTCCATAATATTTACATAGTTTTGTGCCTTCACATTTATCGGTAGGACATTTTTAGAATCCTCTGACCTAATAAACTATATGCTTTATAAAACATTATGCTTTAAGTACTTAGAGTTGTATGATCAGAATATAATATGTGCTTAACAAAATTTACTGAGTCTACTCTGTTTTATTACACAAATTCTTTGTACTTGTGAGAGAAAAAAATGAGATAGAAAAGGCATTTATTCAAAAAAAAACAAATAAATTTGTGTATTTACTTGACTGGCAAGGAGAGAGAGTGAATGTGTACTCCCATTGACCCATTCAATCGTCAAATGCCTGCAATAGCCTGGGCCAGGTAGGGACCGGAGCATAATGCAGGTCTTCCACATGAGTGGCATGGACCGAACCCTCATGTCCTGTAGCCACCCCCTCTATTTCCAGGGTCTGCATTGTTGGTAAGCTGCTTTTAATGGCCAGAGTCTGAAAATGAACTCAGGTACTCTGATGTGAGATCTTAATGAGAAGAATGGCAGGGAAAGAGAAGAAAGGATTGTGAATTACTGATACATGAACGCATGCCAGCCAGAGGGTGACATCACAGGCTACCTAAGCCGCACTGAGTCCATTTGTAATGGCTGTCTCCAGTGTCTCTTACGGAAGTTATTTATCGACTTCGGCGCAAATTTTCTATTTTTAATTTGAACAATTTAAGCAACTGACCGTGGTCAGAGAAATTACATGAAATCAAAGAGTCTCTCTCATATTCCGCTTTTTCTGGGGCAAGTAGGTCACTTCTGCCAGGAGGCTCCTTCTGCTGGCATCTCCCACCCCAAGTTGGCATCCTTGCTGAGGGTCTCACACACACACACACACACACACACACACACACACGTTTGAAACACAGTTTTAATTACATCATGGATTTTCATATTGCAAATAGACTGCAGGCAGCACTCTCTCTTACCTTCTTGCTCCACAGATGAGGTCCTGTCAAGTACTGATTGGGAGGAGCAAGGGAAATACTGAGGCCTGAGTCAACCCGAGTCTGATTCACATCAGGTGTCTTAGGCACTTAACACAGACCTCTGTCCTCTCGCTTTCCCATTGATGCCGCCACACCCAGCTCTCACTGACACAGCACAGACTCCTTCCCCCTCTTCACAGTGTGACCTTGGAGAAGTGGCTTAACTTCTTTAATCTGTTTCTCAAACTACAAACCAGGCTGTAATCCTGAATATCTCACAGGTTATTATTAAGAGTAAATGGTAAATGAATATAGAAGGGTTTTATCATAGTGCCGGGCATAGATTAAGGCTGATATAATGGGCTCTTTATTCTCCATCTTCATCCTTTTAGATTTATTTATTTATTCTTTCCTAGCAATTCTGATTTATTGAGAACTTTGTAAGTTTCAGGAGATACTAAACCAAGCATGTGCCACACTTTAATTACTTCATTCTCATGAAAACTCTGTGAGGTAGTTTGGTTACTTTATATGTTAAGCGTAAGGAAAGAGGCACAGGGGCTAAAGAGGGTACCTAAGATCATAGATAATGAAAAAGGAGAAGCTGAGATGAGGACCCAGATTTGAGTGACTGTAGCGGCCATGTCTCAGGCACTGCAAGGTCACAGTTCACAGCAACCCAGGGGACTTGGCTTGTGGCTTAGGTAGCTGCTCAGTTTGAAGCCACTATGGAAGATAATGGGCAGACCTTGCAGGGTCTGTATTAGCGCCCTGCACATCTTGTGACCTGAAAATCAGGTCATCCCAAAGCACCTGCCAACAACCTTGTCTGATGTGTGTTAGGTCTCTGTGTCTTCATGTGGCCTTCACAGCTGATCGGTGTGACTGACTTCCTGTCCCTGTGGTTGCCAAACCTCGCTTTCAACTTCTACATCAGGTCCCTGGTGCCTCCCATGTTCAGTCTCAGTCCTGTTGTGCGGCAGGCCGCTTCTATCCAGAGCAGCTACGAGCGAAGGAAGCTGGCTGAGAACTATGACGGGTAAGTCCACAGCTGGGATGCCATTCCCTCCTGCGTTTTATCTCCTGCCCTTTCTAATATTCATTGTTGCCAAACAGGCCCATCAACCAGGGCTTCTTGACATGTTCAGCTTTACACTGGTGCCTAGAACTTTTCATGGGGAATTGGCTTATCTCGAGAATCTCCTTTTACTTTCATCCCATGACTTTGCCTACTCCCCTATCTCCATGAAGATTTGAGCACAGCCTCTTCAAGCCACACCAGCAAGAAGCTGTTGGATTCCAACTGAGACTTCAAGACTTGTTACGTAATACAGTGTGGTCGCTGGTAACTTAGAAGAGTTGACTGGCTTCTGCCCTGCTGTGCACCACCCACAGAATCCTACAGCACTTTTCTGAAGCCAAGCTTGGGCTGTGTAACCCATCCTGCTGTGCTCTGTCTACCTGAGTAACTACCTCAGGGCCTTGGTGGTGTCTTCACTGAGCTGGCTGCCCCTTGATACTTGGCATCACCCTTGGGCCATCTAATAAAACTAGTACAAGTGCTATCCTTGGTATATCACCCCGTCCCCTACCAAACACTCTCTGTTTTCTTCCCCCACCTGCTTTGTGTTGTCATGAACAGATCACTGTACCTCACCCCTGTGCTCAGCTGCAGACAGATTGTGCTTGGCTCTGAGACAGAGCGAAAGAGAAGAATTCCCTTGGAATAAACGCATGCACTCTTCAACTCAGGGAAAATGGGTACTTTTCCATGTTCACAACCACAGTTGTTGCTGCGGGAAGAAAGAGTCTGGGCTCTGGACATGTTCTGCCCTTTTAGGCAATGCATGAAAATGACAACTTTTTGTGTCATGAGGTAATCAATCTTGTTTGCAAAGAAGCGGGTTATGAATCCATAAGATGGCCAAAATACATACATTTGGAACACTATATCATGGTACAGGCCCATAAAGTAGTTCCATAAGGGAAAATAATGTTACCTTTGAATTCTTAAGATTCCATTTGTTCCTAACATGAAGAACGTGCTTGGGTTTCCCAGGGTGAAGAAGTCTGGCAGGAGCACCCAGTTGAATTCCCATCTGAACATCTCTCCAAATCTTTGAAACCTCCCTGGCTTTCAACAAGCCTGGAGAATCTGGAACCAAGGACCGCATCTGCATTTACCTATGCTGAGCAAAGGGGAGGGTGCGTACGACTGAATACCACTGATAAAAACATGATAACTGAGTTTCATTACAGCCAAAGACAAGTCTCATATTTTAGCATTTTTATTAAAGCTTTTTAAATTACTGAGTGTCTGGTATATTCAATACTGGTCTAAGTGATTTATATTAGTCTATCCCCAGTTACTCCATGTAATAAATAACCCAGCAATCTCCTAACCCATAAATATCCAAGGTTCCAGCAAAATGCAATTAAAGCATCTTTAAAAAACAAAAAAGACTTCACAGTATTTCACCCTGCGATGTCACCAGATATGTCCCCTGTTATAATCCTCACCCTTTACTGAGGAGTGGTCCCATCTCCTTGATCAGGCTCTGTGCATCGGGACCTGACATTTCTGTTCCCTTGAAAAGCAACACACACAGGATCCCAATGATGCAGAGATTTTTTTGAACATAGGAGATGTTATTCTCACCAACAATTTTTCTGTAATAATTCACCCAAATTAGCCAAAAACGTTGTGCAAAAGCTTTCCTAAAGGTAGCACTGCCAAAATATTTTAAAGACATACAGTATGGACGCAGCCAACCAAAAGGTTACACAAGGCTCCAGTGTCACTGGCTGAGAGACTATTTTAGTGTAATTCGGTTCAAACAACATGCCTGGTCAAAAGCCATCAATAATTATTTTAGTGGCCTCAAGTTCAGTACTGTAGCTTGCAAAAGGCGACTACTTTTCCAGAAAAAAATATACTCTTCCGTAGAACTCCAGAAGTGGGTAAAGGAGGAGAAGCTGGTCATCTCTTTGCACTTCCATAAGTTATTGTGTGCACCCTGCCAGTTCCCTCATAGGAGAGAAAGAATAGACACAGACCGTGATTCTCAGAGAGACTGATAGGGCCACTGCATTGCCTGTGTAGACTTTACAGGGCTTCTCCAAATTACACCCCCCACTTGAGCCCATGTCACACTCAATGTAAATGTTGGGTCTTACAGCATTTAAATCAGGTTAACTTGATTCATCTTCTAATAACATTTTCAATCATTTCATTAAATGTTGTCTGTTTTTATATACTTAATTTTCCAGATCATTGTCACATACGTATTGTTGGGGGAAAGAAACGATTGTCTGCTGTAATTTAATAGGCACCCAGTCAATTGCTTTGCGCAAGTCTTGCTGTTCCGGATCCATTAAGCGAGCTAGAGATGTAGGTAGTAGGATTGTCATTACTCTTGGACGTGCTTAGGGGACTGGGAAGTGGAGTTGTTTGGAAGAAGATGTTTGTTTGGAAGAGGGGTTGTCATGAACAAGAAAGCAACAACCAAGCTGTTCTTCCAAAGTGTGCTGTCAGGCTGGGGCGAAAGAGTGGCAGCTTTGAGAGGTAACATTTATTTTTCATAAAGACAATTTTGGCACCAAAATGAACTTATCATTTAATTTAATTCCCCATGGATTCTTTTGAAGTATTTTTGTACATTTGTATGATTCAAACATTAATCTATTTCAAAGGCATACATAGAAAATGTTATGCTGACCTTTGTGGCCTCCAAGGTTTAAATTATACCAGTTCCTACAGCTTAACTGTATTGTTCTTATCCATCCAATATTTATTTGTACAAAACAGGCAAGTAAGAAAATAATTAACACCCTTTCTAATACCAAAATAGAATATATACTGTTGCTTTCCCATTTATAGAAATACACCTAATGCATTTTCACAGCCAAATGCAGTTTGTATGAATTAATATAGTTTATCCAACTGGTACCCATTACTATGTTTTTTTTTTAAAAGATTTATTCAGTTTGTTACAGCCAGATATACACAGAGGAAGAGAGACAGAGAGGAAGATCTTCCATCCGATGAGTCACTCCCCAAGTGAGCCGCAACGGTCGGTGCGCGCCGATCCGAAGCCGGGAACCTGGAACCTCTTCCAGGTCTCCCACGTGGGTGCAGTGTCCCAATGCATTGGGCCATCCTCAACTGCTTTCCCAGGCCACAAGCAGGGAGCTGGATGGGAAGTGGAGCTGCCGGGATTAGAACCAGCGCCCATATGGGATCCCGGGGCTTTCAAGGCGAGGACTTTAGCCGCTAGGCCACGCCGCCGGGCCCCCATTACTATGTTTTTAAGTTTGATCTATTCAGTTGTCCATCAGAGCAGCAAAGAAGACAGTGTTGTCTTCTTTCTGCTGGTTCACTCCTCAGTGAGACCTAAAGCAAACTAAGTCCCAGAGCCCAGAGCTCCACCAGAGTCCCCCATGTGGTCCCAGAGCCCAGAGCTCCATCAGGGTCCCCCACGTGGTCCCAGAGCCCAGAGCTCCATCAGAGTCCCCCATGTGGTCCCAGAGCTCCATCACAGTCCCCGATGTGGTCCCAGAGCTCCATCACAGTCCCCCATGTGGTCCCAGAGCTCCATCAGAGTCCCCCCTGTGGTCCCAGAGCTCCATCAGAGTCCCCCATGTGGTCCCAGAACTCCATCAGAGTCCCCCATGTGGTCCCAGAGCTCCATCAGAGTCCCCCATGTGGTCCCAGAGCTCCATCAGAGTCCCACATGTGGTCCCAGAGCTCCATCAGAGTCCCCCATGTGGTCCCAGAGCCCAGAGCTCCATCAGAGTCCCCCATGTGGTCCCAGAGCTCCATCAGAGTCCCCCATGTGGTCCCAGAGATCCATCAGAGTCCCCCATGTGGTCCCAGAGCTCCATCAGAGTCCCACATGTGGTCCCAGAGCTCCATCAGAGTCCCACATGTGGTCCCAGAGCTCCATCAGGGTCCCCCATGTGGTCCCAGAGCTCCATCAGGGTCCCCCATGTGGTCCCAGAGCCCAGAGCTCCATCAGAGTCCCCCATGTGGTCCCAGAGCCCAGAGCTCCATCAGAGTCCCCCATGTGGTCCCAGAGCTCCATCAGAGTCCCACATGTGGTCCCAGAGCTCCATCAGGGTCCCCCATGTGGTCCCAGAGCTCCATCAGGGTCCCCCATGTGGTCCCAGAGCCCAGAGCTCCATCAGAGTCCCCCATGTGGTCCCAGAGCCCAGAGCTCCATCAGAGTCCCCCATGTGGTCCCAGAGCTCCATCAGAGTCCCCCATGTGGTCCCAGAGTTCCATCAGAGTCCCCCATGTGGTCCCAGAGCTCCACCAGAGTCCCCCATGTGGTCCCAGAGCTCCATCAGAGTCCCCCATGTGGTCCCAGAGCTCCACCAGAGTCCCCCGTGTGGTCCCAGAGCTCCATCAGAGTCCCCCATGTGGTCCCAGAGCCCAGAGCTCCATCAGGGTCCCCCATGTGGTCCCAGAGGCCCAGGCTCTTGGACCATCTTCCAGTCTTTTTCCAGGTGCATTAGTAGGAAGTTAAGTAAGAAGTGGAGTTGCTGAGACTCAACCAGTACTTTCATATGAGATGCCAGGTTCCACTCGGCAGTTTAGCTCTTTGCAACGAAACGGTCATTAGTAACTTAATTTCAGTCTCGATTCTCTGTGATAACAGTGTCACACGAGGCATATCAAGTGTATCATGGGATACAGTGTTAGACTACAGCGTGGTCAAAAGTGTAGACATACCTGTAGTTTTGATACCTGTTAGTAGATTTCAATGCTTGAGGGCATTACCACAGTTCATGTCTGCTAACAGCCAATGAAATATCCCCTTGCCTTAAATTTCTCTGAATATCTTGTCAGCAGTGGGTCCAGTAAATGGGTAGGTCTGATGACATCCAGTATTCATTGGCACTCTGTCAACACATGGATCTGACATGTTGGTATCTGTCCACACAATGCCAACAAAGACTTGGCAATCTTACCCTCCAATACAACAGTGGGGGGGAAGTCACTTTAGCAGAGTCAGGCTAAGAATAGACTGCAAGCAAACACTCTTGTGAGCTGCCATGTCTCATATAAGAGGGCATGATCCTAAAAAGCCACTCTAAACACATGTCAACAGGAGGTCATAGCAAATTGTTAAGGATGAGAACCTTGCATGGCACATACTCACTGGGGCAGTAGTTCTCACCCAACTTGAGCTAGAATTTAAGAAATAATTTCTGTCCTCATAGCAAAGGACAGAAACAGAAATACTAGAATGAGGTCATTAAAAGCCAAACAGCTGGAAAAGTTGACCTTATCACCAGGCATTTATTGTTTTCCTATTTCTCTATCAGTCAAGACAAAGAGGAGTTGGAAAAATCCAGAGCAAATGGCCTGTGGTAAGGGAATGTGGAGGTCCCTGTGTTTAGGAGTCTTGGGGACATTTAATTAGTAAGTTTAGAGCCGCAGGAGGTGCTCAGACATAGTAGGGGCATGGATCTGACAACCTGAACAGACAGGTGTCAAATCAAAAGGAGGAAAAAAATCTCATCTCTAGTGAAAAGACAAGGACTTCATCAGACTCCCTCTCTCAGCAAAGAGGTCAGTTTACTAGCCTGCCACCCATTTAATTAGAAGGTACTTTCATTTATTTTAAGATTTATTTATTTTACTTGAAAGTCAGAATCACAAAAAAAGAGGGTAAAACAAGGTATATCATCCATCCTATGGTTTACTCCCATATGGCTGCTGCGGCCAGAGCTTGATCTATGCAAAGCCAGAACCAGGTCCTCTTCTATGTGTCTCACAATGACACAAAGAACCAAAGATGTGGGCTAGCCAATGCCTTCCCTGGGCATAAGCAGGCTACTTGATCAGAAGCGGAGCAGACAGAACATGAACCAGCACCCATATGGGATGCCAGCGCTATAGGCAGAAAATGAGTGTGCTATGCTACTGAAAGGTACTTTCCTTCTAACACCTGGAGTTAGGTATCTCTGAGCCTTTTAAAAGGGGTATGTTAAAGCTCCTATGAAGAATGCTGTGTGATAACTGGCATCACTTTCTGTTCTACTCTGCATCTGTTGCCCATATAGGCAGCCTGGTCTCTCTGTTGCTGGAGACCAGGTGAGGCAATGATCTATCTGCATTGGTGGGAAGTGGAGGAGGAAGGCCTGAAGCTGCCCTCCAACAAAGATGATTAATTTCCAATGGATTTCATTGCTCCTAGGGGTTTAAAAATGAGGGCTTAGACCTGGAACCTGCTGTGGTACTTCTTAAGGTGATAAAAACTCATTACAGATAGAAGCTACACTATGGAAAGTGCCAGCAGCAGAAACAGCATTTGGGAAGATTTAGAGCAAAGAGAGTCAGCCTTATAAATGGGCCCTGTGTATTTATCCTGTCTTAGCCTCTGTAACCCTGACCAAGGCTCATCAACTGGATAAACTCCCAGGGGAGGATCTGGGGGCGGGGATAGAGGGCAGAGGGAACATGAAATGTTGGGTTAAAGAGGCAAGAAAATGAAGAGGATAAGCAGTGGAAGATATTAGCCTAAAAGTAAGTGCATTTTTTGAAAAATTGGTCCTGGCTTAGACATAGTGCACAATTCCTCCCACCCTCTGCTCCCTACACACCTGCTCCCAAACCAGAGGATAATGTATATTCAAAAAAATTCATAGGAAGAAAATGTAATGAAAAACCAATAAGTGCATCTTTTAGTTCCATTTTTTCTGGAACTTTCCAAAGTACTCCTTAAGAGGCTCTTTTTGCCCTGGGAAGGTTGGCTTTGATGAAGGTCTGAATCCTGCACCCCGTCTTGTTTCATTCCACTGGTAATTTTTTCCTTGTGGTAAGGGTGATACACATGTACTAGTCATCACAGTGCAAAAGATAACGCTTACGTAAGGGCAACAGAGTAGTGCCTGGCAAGGTACAAGCGCTCCTCACCACTGCTCTTAAAATACACTGTAGTCAAGAGGTCTCTGAGGATCTGCTGCTCTGGAAAAGGCAGCTAACCTCAGTGGAACACAATAAACTTCTTCAAAGCTCCAATCACATTACATTAAAACTGAAAATTCATCTGTACCTTTTCCTTTATCTTTCATTTTCATCAGTCCTTATTCAACCCTCACTAGCCTCACACAATGGCTGACTTAACTGGAATTCAAATATATTTTTTTAAGATTTTTATATTTTTATTTTTATTACAAAGTCACATATACTGAGAGGAGGAGAGACAGAGAGGAAGTGGAGCTGCCAGGATTAGAACCAGCGGCCATATGGGATCAAGGAAAGGACCTTAGCCACCAGGCCACGCTGCCGAGCCCTCAAATGTATTCTTAAATGCATACAATTTCTATGCAGAAGGATAACATCAACCTTGTAACATCATGAACTTGACTAACAAATGCCACACACAATGGTAGAGATTATATAAACACAAACTCACCTTACACACATGAGACAGCTCCCAGGGAGACTAACACTGAAATGAGCTATTCCATATTATTAGCATCTCTAAATAAAGGCTCCATCAGTCAGTTGGAGGAGATACATCTGGAAGTACAAAGAGTGCCTCTGCAAGCAGGTGGGTTGAGGGATGAGGTCGATGCTTATCCGCTGCTGCACAGGGAAATTAGTGCCCTGGCTGCACGGTACACCTGCCTGGCTTCTATGGTAGAACAGTATAGGTGAACTGTGTCAATCTGCTAGAATAACCGGAATCCACAAAACACTTCAATGGGGCAACTATATTCCCTTTGCCCAACTTTGCCATCTTCTACTTGAAATTTAGTTTCCTGTTTATGCATTGTGCGGGAAGGATGTAGACCAATGGAGAGACTCCATGGGCAATCCAGTAAGTAGTTGAGCTCATTTACAGTTCAGTAAGGTTTCCCTGCTTATTTTCTGGGAATGTTCTATTGTTCCAGAGGGAAGGCTTTGTCTCAGAGCACCACAACATGAAGTTTCAGAGCCTTCCAAAGGCTTTAGCTACCAGGACCTACCCAAGAGTCTTGGTTCTTCAAAGTGACTGGCTAGCCAGTACACTACAATCAGGAGATAGAGTTGGTGGGAATCGGATTTTTCTGACTTGTCCTTAACTAAGACTTTGATTTATTAAGCTCTCCCTCTGCACTTGAGCCTCTTATCATTTAATTAGAGCAGTGGTTCTCTTGTGTCAATGTGCATCCAAGTTGCTTGGAGGACACTAATACAGCAAGTGGGAGGTAGGGTTTCAGTATTTCATACTCTAGCAAGTTCTTGGTTAATGGGGATGGTGCTCTGGGACTGCGTTTTGAGAATGTGTTTGCTGAAAACCAAAACACAAGTGTAAAACACGGTGAAATCTTGTGTAAAAGGACTCACTCTGCCATTCGTCACAAAGACTTGCCCACCTTAGGAACAAGCAGGATGTGAAACCTTGGAAATGTCCCAGGTGTATGATGTCAATCCTTTCTCTCTTTCTTCAATATTTATTTTTTTAACAGGGATTGAGTAGTAACTTTAATTATTGGGTATTTCCTCCCCCCCCCAAAAAAAGTAAAAAAGTATACTTTTTAAAGCATTTTTAATGTAATTCACTGCTGTCACCCGACTCCTGTGTTTAATGCTCTGACAGCTGTGAGTACGTACTAGCTGGATATAAAATTTAAGGCAGGAAAATTGCTCCCAATCTGCAAAATATATTAATTTACTTTTCCTCCTCCTGGAGAACTCCAGCTACCCCACTAAACCTTTTCTTTCCCAAGTCTTCCTAGACTTCCCCATGTAAACGGAACTAGGCATTCTTCCACTTGGACCCCCTGCTTTCTCGCTTGCTACACTTCATACAATGAATTCAACTCTTGGTCTTTACCTGTGACACCCTTGATGAATGGGAAGCAGCTGTTTTCCTTGCCTAATGGATGGTAAACACTCAAGGGCACTTTTTATAATCCCCAGGACCAAGCACAACATCCTTACTTAAGAGACATAGAATAATTGAACTGAATAGTGGACTTTGAGACATGCAGAAAATAAAGTTGCTGATGTAATAGGCTTGGTTATTTGCTTTTCCCTGTGGACATTCATTTATTCCAAAGTCACTGCGTACAAGAGATTAGAAGAAGAACGGAAAGACTGCTCTAATCCGATGTTCTAACAAGTGACACCCCACAGGGAAGGAGTCGGGAGCTTCAACAGGAGACAGAGTTCAAAAACGTGGGACCACAGAAGGACATAGCCTGGTGGCATCTCTGTGAGGGAGAGAAATACAATTAAATTCTGTTCAAAATATGATAAGTAGGAAAGAAATTATTAAATTGTAATCAAGTATTTCAGACAGAGACACCTCTAAGAGACATGAAACTATATAGAAATATAGTCTAAAGTTTAAAGGAACTTTGAGTGTACAGAAGACAGGACTCGGGTATCTGGAAGATTCACTCATTTGGAACATCTCATTATCTGATAATGTACAATGAATAATGCATTCCTGTACATTTTGCCCAGATTTCCCCAGATTCTCTCTTCCCAAACTCTCTGCCAATCTGACTTCATAGATGAAAGTGCCTGAAGCTGAATTGGATCTACCGTGCTTGCTTTTGAATGCAAAATGAGAAGAGAAAAGATATTAATTTGGAAACCACTACCCAAGGTTTCCTTCCTACCTCTTCCAACACTTTCACCTCTTAATCTTCTGTGCTCAGAGCCCAGGAAGCCAGCCTGCCACTGACCCCCTTGAGGAAAGGTGTGTCCTGCTGGTGCTTCCTGGCCTCTGGATGTCACATTGAGACCTGCCACTTAGACTAGTGAATTGAAGATGAAACTGTTCTTCCTTCCCATTCTCTTAAAACCCAGTCCCATTCCAGCAGCCTTGGTTCCAAGTCAGGTATGTGTTTATAATGTTGATCTGGGTTTAATGTCAACGGAAGCCCTATCCCAGTACTTGCAAACTCTTTTATTGGCTCTTGCTCTATCTCAGAGGTCTCACAACCTGGCATGAACCTGGTAGCTCTTCTTCAACTTTTTGTCAGGTGGAGGTCTTCCAGGGACAGAAATTCTCCCTAGTCTTGGAGCAAATGTACCATTCCTGGGAAGTTTTTGCCAAAAGAAGCACAAGCCAGATCACTGCTGAGCACCAGGGACACACCATCAGAAGAGCCATTTCAGGCCATGGAGGAGATGCCTGCCTGATGTCTTCTGAGGATGGAGAGTCTCTGGCCAAACTGTGGCTGGCATCATCCGGCCTGTTGGAATATCTCAGCTGATAGCACCTTTTCTGGCTGAAATATTTTTTTTAAGATTTATTTATTTTTATTAGAAAGTCATATATACAGAGAGGAAGAGACACAGAGAGAAAAGATTTTCTGTCTGATGATTTACTCCCCAAGTGGCCGCAATGGCCAGAACTGAGGCGATCCAAAGCCAGGAGTCAGGAACTTCCTCCAGGTCTCCCACAATGGTGCAACATTTTAAGGCTTTGAGCCGACCTTGACTACCTTCCCAGGCTTCCCTGGGAGCTGGATGGAAAGTGGGGCCGCCAGGATTAGAACCAGCACGAATATGAGATTCTTGTGTGTTCAAGGCAAGGACCCTAGCCACTAGGCCACCACACCAGGCCCTTTCGGCTGAAATCTTTCAAGCCCATTCTGAGGATTTTAAGTTGCATGATGCTATCATATGTCTGTTTTTCTCTGTATTCTGAAGTTTCATTTGCTGGAGGCCCAGTCCCCATTGGACAATATGGCACAGTTGAAACCTAGGACCCTACAGAATAAGTCAATCGAAAGGCAAATGGATCATCATTGGGTAACACCCAAAGTAGGGATTAATGCAGGCTTCACAGAGTGAGTGAGGTCTTATAAGAATGAGCCATCAAAAAGCAAGTTTGGCAAATCCAATATTCTCTCTTGCTTCTGTTTTGCAATGTCATCACTTAGGACTCTTACCATTGACATCTCTGCCACAAAGGTCTTCCCCAGAGCTGAGTAGAGATTGGTATAATGCTCTCCAACCCTAACAGCTGTGAGCCAAACATACTCCTCTTCAAAAATTTATTCTTTTATTGGAAAGTCAGACTTACATAAAGAAAGAGAGCCAGAAAGAAAGATCTTTTGTACATTGGTTCACTTCTCAAGTCGCCACAATGACGAAAGCTGAGCTAATCTGGAGCTAGGAACCAGGGGCCTCCTCTGGGTCTCCCACACTGGTGTAGCATCCCAAGGCTTTGTGTTGCCCTCTGCTGCTTTCCAAGACCACAAGCAGGGAGCTGGATGGGAAGTGGGGCAGCCAGGACATGAACCAGAGCCTATGTGGGATCCTGGCATATGCAACACAAGGTCTTTAGCCACTAGGCTACCGTGCCGGGCATTATATACCTCTTTTCTTTATTATGTTACTTCTGACATGTTCTTTTTTTTTGCAGCTTCTCTTCTTTTTTTATTATTATTTATTATTTTTAATTCATTAATTGCATTGTATTATGTGGTACAGTTTCATAGGTACTTGGGTTCTCCCCACCCCTCCCCAAACCCTCCCATCATGGTGGATTCCTCCACCTTGTTGCATAACCACAGTTCAAGTTCAGTTGAGATTCCCCCATTGCAAGCGTATACCAAACATAGAGTCCAGCATCTTATTGTCCAGTCAAGTTCAACGGCTTCTCAGGTATACCCTTTCTGGTCTGAAGACAGAGCCAGCAGAGTATCATCCCAGTCAATTGAAAGCTCCAACATACCATCAGCAAAAATTTACATCATTATGGAATTAATTGACATAGTAATGAGTAACCAATATGTTAAAAGTAAATGTGAGTTCCTAACCACCTTCTGTGACCACCTCACTTACATTTCAATTTTAGTTTATACACAACATATAACATTCATAACATAACATGTTATACATAACATCATATCATCTTAAATTAAGGCAAACATGTGGTATTTAACCTTTTGGGATTGGCTCATTTCCCTTAGCATTATGGTTTCCAGTTTGGCCCATTTGGCCACAAAGAACTGCATTTTGGTTTTTTTAATAGCTGAGTAGTATTCCATTGAGTAGATGAACCATAGCTTACTTATCCAATCCTCCGTTGATGGGCATTTTGGTTGCTTCCATGTTTTTGCAATTACTGATTGTGCTGCTATGAACATAGGAGTGCATGTTGGTTTCTCATAAAACAATTGTTCTGGATATATTCCTAGAAGTGCTATTGCTGGATCATACGGTATGTTGATTTTGAGTTGTTTGAATATTCTCCATACTGATTTCCATAGAGGCTGTACCAGCCTGCAGCCCCACCAGCAGTGGAGTAGGGTTCCCTTTTCCCCACAACCTCGCCAACAAGTGTTGTTGGTGCTTTTATTTATGTGTGCCAGTCTTACTGGCGTTAGGTGGTACCTCATTGATGTTTTAATTTGGATTTCCCTTATTGCCAGGGAACTTAAGCATCTTTTCATATCTTTATTTGCCATTTGGGTTTGTTCCTTTGTGAAGTGTTTGCCCATTTCCCGTGCCCATTTCTTGAGTGGCTTGTTTGTTTTGACATTTTGGTTGTTTTGTAGCTCTTTGTATATTCTGGAGATTAGCTCTCTATCACCTATGTCGTGTGCGAAGAACTTCTCCCATTCTGTGGGTTGCCTTTTTACTCAATATCATTAAAATGTCTATACTGCCAAAAGCAATATATACATTCAACGCAATCCCAATCAAATTGCCCAAAACATTCTTCATGGAAGTGGAAACAATGATCCAAAGGTTCATCTGGAAACACAAAAACCCACGGATAGCTAGAACCATCCTGAAGAACAGGAAGTTAGCAGGGGGAATCACAGTTCCAGACCTCTGGACATACTATAGGGCAGTGGTTATCAAAATAGCGTGGTACTGGCACAAAGATAGAGAGGAAGATCAATGGAGCAGAATAGAAGCACCAGAAGGGAACCCAAAAAGGTACAGCCAAATAATCTTTGACAAAAAGACAAACGACAATCCAGGCAAATGGGAAGGTCTGTTCAATAAATGCTGTTGGGACAACTGTTTAATAGCCTGCAGAAACAAAAAGATAGATCTACATCTCTCACCATACACTAAGATCAGATCTAAATGGATAACAGATCTAAACCTACATCCAGAAATCTTCAAACTTTTGGAAGAAAATGTTGGAAACACACTGGAACACTTAGGGGTAGGCCCTCACTTCCTAAAAAAGACTCCAAAAGCAGTAGAAATCGAGACCAAAATAAACAATTGGGACTTCATCAAACTAAGAAGCTTCTGTACAGCTAGAGAAACAATCAACAAAGTAAAAAGGCAACCCACAGAATGGGAGAAGATCTGACATGTTCTTAACAGAGAGTAGGTTAATGCACTGCAGTTCCTCACAATTGTCAGGATTGGTTTGTGTAATGAACAGTGAGATCCTATGGGGTCAGGCAAAGTAGCCTCGTGGCTTAAGTCCTCGCCTTGCATTCCCAGAATTTATGGGCAACGGTTCCTGTCTTGGATGCTCCACTTCCCATACAGGTCCCTTCTTGTGATCTGGGAAAAGCAGTGGAGGACAGCCCAAACCATTGGGACCCTGCACTTGTCTGGAAGACCCAAAAGGAGCTCCTGGCTCCTGGCTTCAGATCAGCTCAGCTCCGACCATTACAGTCCCTTGGGTAGTGAACCAGCAGATGGAGGATCTTTGTCTTTCTTTCGCTCTGCAAATCTGACTTTCCAATAAAAAGTGAATAAATCTTCTTTTACATAGTAAGATCCTATGAAACACATGCTTCCATGCATGTCTATCGCCAAGTCACACAGATGCTGTTTGCTTATAAATGGTTTCCACTAAAAATAAAAGCAACTGAAAGTCAACATCAGGGTGACATATTCCCTTTGCCTTTGGCTTCTCAGCTGAGATAACCTCAATCTGATACATGCTTGTGTTTCTTTCTATTTTGAAAGTTTTCTACAAACTGCTTGGGTGGCACCTGGTGATAACATGATACTTAACACAGATCCATGAGAGACAGACACTTGCCGAGTCCATACATGTCCAGTGATCCAAGAAAAAAGGAAGGGTCACTGAGAAACTGCAATCATTTGAGAGACTATGAAAGGCACCCTGGAGGTGCAGGAAGAATCATGTTTGACATAGCTGCCACATTTCCTCGATGGAAATATATATATACATATTCTTTATATATATATTTAGAAGCAAAACCGAACAGTTTCAATTAATGTGTTTGTCTTCAGAGATGGCTCAATTTGCAGAAAGCCTTGCAGAACTGTCCTGACTGAAAAATTCACAGATGTGAAGGCAGGAGGGGCAGACCAAGGAGGATGGACTGCTGGAGAAAAAGGAGTGAGGGATCCCCTTGTCCAGCCACGACGGTCATCAGAATGCTATGCCCATGGGAGCACCAGCTGTTGAGAATATCTGTATCTATATCTGTATCTATATCTCTATATCTAAAAGTATATATATATATATATACATACTTTTTTCTATTTCCTTTTCAGAGATATTCTTCATAGTAATTTTTGTCTGTACCAAGAACTGTAGGAAAGGAGAAATATGATAAAATATGCTTTGAGCTTGGTCAGGACTCTTCTAGGTGGATACTTAATTCCATTCTGTCTTATACCGTATCCCAAAATTGGAGACTCTACGAGTTGGGGACCACTGTTGTGGTGCAGTAGGTTAAGCTGCCTGCTACCTGTGACCCCAGCAATCCATATATGGGCACCAGTTCATGTCTCAGATGCCCTACTTCCAGTTTGGTTCTCTGCTAATGACCAAGGAAAAGCAGTGGAAGGTGGTACAAGTACCCGGGCCCCCACTGCTCTTGGGGGAAACCTGGTAAAACCTTGTGGCTTCTGCCTGGTCCACTGCCATCTGGAGAGTGAGTACGCAGGTGGAAGGTCTTTCAGTCTCTGCGTCATCCTAGCTCTCTAACTCTTACTTAAAGAAACAGGCAAATCCTTAACAACAATAAATAAGACAGGTTATGAGGATGACAGCTTCTACAGCCTTCAGAAAGCACACACACAAATGAGGTGCATGCCTGGTCTTCATGTTTGTCCAGCTGAGAATGAACTCCAGAGGCCTTGTGTGATATCAATCTTACGGAATATGATGCTTTACAAGAACAAATCTTCTTCTTACCCTACTTGAATATCTATGAGAATCAAAGAGTAAATAATAATAACAAGATAACATCAAATTGTGTCTTCTTTATGTGTTTGCAATCTTTATCATCAGGAAAGTGCTGCCAGATTAGGTATGTGGGGGCTGCCAGTCCTTGTAGAGTGTACATGCAGAGGCTTCGGTGTGCGGGGTGACTCCCTAGGCTGTCGCCTTCGACCATGGAACGAGACAGAGTTCACATGCTTCAGAAATAAGCTAATGGATTATACAGCCTCTGTGTCAACTGAGCAAAGTCAGGATTTGAGAATTCACAAATTCATGGGTTTCTTCTCTTCCTTTGAGAATGAAGAGGAAAAAATTGTGGTTTTGGCCTAAGAGTCTTGGTTACAGGTTGCTGGCCCTCATTTCGGAGATCCCTGCTCTGAATCAGGGGTTATCTGAGGGTACTTGGTCTCCTACTATGCATTTTGTGAGTGGAATTATCAGGGGAAGGCCTTTAATGCCTGCTTCCACCCACAGCCTTACTGTATTGAAACGCCAATTAAAGTTCAACAAATTAAAAGTGCAGGAAAATCCTTGCTTCACTTTGCTTGATCTAAGGTACTCATTAAATTGTGTCTTGATTCAACATTTACTGAGCAACTTTGTAGACCAGACCTTGCACCAGGCATGGAGAAAATAAAGCTGTATCATGAGATTGCTGTACAGCATCGTTTGTAAGAGGATAATGAGAGACGCCCCTCCACGCAGTGACTACGCGAGAGGAGCAATGTGTTAGGGGTCAAGAAGTACTGCACAGAAGATGGAATGTGCTGACCTTTCAGCAGGAATTTACAGATAATTTAGCTTGTATTCTTCTATCTTGACTTTTAACTCTTTTAGAAAGAAATGTCTATTGGGTGGGACAAATGAAACAAAAAGAGAAATACACACACACACACACACACACACACAAACACACACACACACACACGAGTTATGTTCAGTCCCTACTACATGCTGGGTGGTAGGAAAAGGAGATTCAAGGATGAGGGGTCACCTGCCCATCTCCCACTCCCCCCTTTTGAGTTCTTGCCTCCATTTCACATATTAAAGCTCTGCTTTTCCTTTCACATTGAATGTTTCTCCCTTCTCTCTGAAGCCATTTCTCCATGTGACCATTTTGCCAAGATCTATTTCTTTATTCCTCAGTAAGGCAGAAACAGCAGCAGAAAACCCCAACCTTCATAGGCTGAATGAGTGCATGCATTCCCATTGTATTCTTAGATTCTCCAAATACTTCTTATTTTACAGATTAAAAATGCAAATGCAGCTAATGATAAGTGATCCTCTAACTGTAAGTGATTCCTCTAATTCCTTTAGGAGTATCTCACGTGGTAGCTGAAGTCCTGACTTGAGATATCTAAGCCCTCTGCAACATGATCCCAGTTCTTTGAGTCTAATTGTTGAGTGCTCTCTCTGCAACCAGAAGCTTGATGTTTTCAAGAAGGAAAAAGATAAGGATTATCTTTTAGACTTTAATATTATCCCACCATATACCCACCATTGTAACACGGTTGATTGCCAACAGCTCCTCCACTTTCTTAATTGAATATTGCCAATTCACTTTCAGTCAGTGACCCACATGATGAGTATTCCATTTATGTTCAGTTCGAGAAGTTGCCAAAAGATGACAATAAAAAGGATGGGCTGAGGCTAGGGGAGGAGAAGGGGAGAGAAAGAAAGAGGAAAAAGAAAAGGTGAAGAGACACACGAAGGAGAGAAAAAGATGGAAAGAAAAGGAAAGGGGGCGAGGAAGGAGCAACATCCTCTGTTCCTTGCTGCCAAATCCATCCCAGGACCTGAAAAGAAGCAGGTCTGCAGAAAAACCAAGCAAATGCTACAAGGTTATGGGTAATAATTGATGTTTTTGTGGGGCAAAAGGGAAGAGGAGGGGTTGAAGATGAAAGAAGTCAGGAGGGAGATGGAAAAGTTTTCAGGGTCACAGGATACATTTATCAGAAGCTTTTAAAGAAGTGTTTAAGAGCAGCTAAGCGGTTGCTATGGAAATAGGTAAAAGCTAATCCATTATCTGCAACCTCTGGATGCCACCAGCTTGCCGCTGGGGGGCATTCTGCTTTCTATTAGTATTTCCTTTTCTTTTCTCCCTTCTATTTTTTCCTCTATCCAAATACATCACTGGAATTATGAAAAACAAATTAATAAAAGCTGAAGGAAAGGGAATTCGACTCCTTTGGAGATTATATTAACACATGAGGAACCTTCACCCTATGTGTCAACTCGTAAACAGACGGGAGATTATTTCCAGAAGATAAGAAAGGAAAAGAAAACAGCAGTACATGAGCACCTGGAGGGATAAATGCCCTCTTCCTCCAAGAGCCATTCTCGTCCTTGCTGCATCTCTAAGGCTCC
The DNA here is from genome assembly GCF_030435755.1 of Ochotona princeps. NCBI lineage: Eukaryota > Metazoa > Chordata > Mammalia > Lagomorpha > Ochotonidae > Ochotona > Ochotona princeps. The sequence goes on along the minus strand of NC_080835.1, from coordinate 107,032,352 downwards.
TGCTCAAGCTCACAAGTGGCAGCCTGTGCCTCTGGATTCCGAAGCCAGACAACGACCCTGGATTGCAGCCTTTTAAGGAGCTTTAAGGCCAAAGGAAAGAACCAAGAGCAGAATTTTCCCAAGGATTCCTCACTTCATATTAAAGACGTGGTGCCAATGCATGCTTGTGTAAAGTGAGTGGTATTTCCACAGGTAAATTTACTTGTAGAACACAGATTTTAACTAGTTGGTATTTTATATTTGCATCTTCATGAGAAATACTGAAGATGTCCACAATGAATACCAAGACCATTATTATCTCACAGTCTTCCTTTCTATACTTTCCTGATGCTATTTCTTAGGCAATTAAAATCTCTCCCCTCATTTGCAGTAAATCACTTTGATTCCACAATTTTCAGAAGCTGATTACTTTTTTATTCATTTGCCTGTAAAGCTACAGATCTCCTCATTTTGAGAAAGTCTTCATAGATTCAGTAGCATCAAAAGCCAAAATCTAATATTTTCCCATTCACTCCAATACCTGCTCATTCATTTGTACCTTCTCTTAACTTGAAATGTAGAACTCAATTCAGTCTTTTCCTGACTTCTGAATTCCATCTCGCAAAAGGCCACCCAACCTTGGCAAAGGATAGCACACTCAATCTTTGAAATGATTCGGTGTGCTCTCCCTTTCTTCTTGATTGCCACTACCATTATCTTACACAGGTGCCCTGTTAGCTTGACCAGCCCAGCTGTCTCCGCTGCTTTGACTGCCTGCAGATTCCTTCACACCATCTTCTGCACTGATGTCTCACTGAGACTACACTCTAAGTACAAAGCCATCACTGTCCTTAAAACAGGTTTCCTTCAAAGTCTTAGTATTTCCAGGGGTTCACGCGCTCTTACAAAGCAGCAACAGGCTGATGAAGCTTCACTCTCCACCACATGGAATGAATGAGCAGGTGCCCTAGGTTCCAGCTGGATTTGTCATTCCTGCTGAATACGAGTTCATTCCAAATCTGGACCAGTGCCTGGAAAGAATCTGCTGTTCAGATCTCTTTTTATACCAGTAGTGAGGATCTGGGTCCTCCCTATGCTAGCGGAAACCATCAGATAGCTAGAGCTACAATCCACTGTGAAAATCATTCAAGTTCAGCGCTTCACTGTAAAATGAATTCATGCCTTACTTAATCAGTTATATAGTTTAAATTCTGAATCATGAGTTCACTTAGGAGGAGACATAACTGCTATACACCGCATGTAACTCAAGGACCACTGACAGCCTGGGAAAGCAAAACTGTGGGCAGCCAAACAAATGTATTGGCATTAAAATTGAAAACAAATTATGATTCATTATTTGTAGCAAATTCAGCTTTCCCACTGCCATTACTGGGCTGCACATGTGCTAGCCTGCTGCCCAAGCAGCCAATCCATAGTAATTCTCTGACAGAAATGAAGTTAAAAAGGGTCACATTTAAATTAGCAAAAACTGAATAGTTAAGGAGAATTCTGGGAGGAGTATGCAGTATATTTCCTTTCCCCCAAATCATGCAAGAACTGAAAATACTGACTAGGTTGAAGTCAGACAAGAATGTGTTGGGTTATAATAGATGTTCCTGTTTAAATACAGATGACTCACACTCCTAAATCATGGCCTGACAACACAGGTCCCTCCAAATGGAAGAACTGAAACACTGGAAATTGCTGTTTTCAGGACAAAGTCTGTAATTACTTAGAAGTTCTAAAAATGATGGATTTAGCAAGCAGTAGCATGGAGATCTGGAAATCTCTGTTTGGAAACTAATTCTCTCAGGAAAAGCAGAAGAAGAAGAAACGGGAAGAACAGAGGGCAGAACCCACCGGAGTTACAACGTTGAAAATGGAGTGTACCAGAAGGGAGGCTCTTGAGACTAAGAGGAATCTGGTCTCTAGAACAACTCCAAGAGCCACCCTTCCTAGAAATTCTAGAGTGATTCAAAGTAAGCTGAGTTTGTAACCAGAGATCAGAACATGAACTGATGGTACAAACTAGGTATCTTGTACTTGCTTGAGCAAACTTTAAAAATTCATGAAAAATGGAATTAGAGTTTAAATTGATTTTGGTGAAAGAATTCTTTTAAAATTCACACAGTTTTTGCATAATGCATTTCCCATCACTCTTGGGCTAATAATTTTCTCTCAGTGAATTTTAAAACGTTATGTAACGATAAAATAGAACATAGGGTACAGCAATGTGGATTGGTGAGTTGAGCTACTATTGGTAACACCAGTACTCTTGATGGGTCCTGAGCTCAAGTTATGGCTACTCCTCTTCATCCAGTTTTCTGCTAAGGCACATGGAAAGCAGCAGATGATTTTCCAAGTGCTTGGGCCTTGCTATCAACATGGGAGACCCAGAGGGAGTTTCAGGCTCCTCTTTCAAATTGCTTCAGCCCTCAACGTTGCAGCCATTTCTGGACTGTGCCAGTGAGTAAGTAATATCTCTCTCTCTTTCTGTCTCTCTATATAACTCTTCGTCTATAATAAACAAATCAATTTCAATAAAAACAGCAAACAAATAAACAAAACCCCAAAATGGGCAATGCTCAAATACCTGACACCAGAGCGGTGGAAGGGCTTTGTTACTACATTGAGGCAGCGGTTGCCCAACAGTAAAAATGGACTAAATACTGCTGATTGTTCATCTTATAATGGGAATTTTGTCTCAATATGTTGCTTTTAAAATTTTTATTACCCAAAAATTATTTGTTTTTATTTAAGAGGCAAAGAGAGAAAGCTTCTAGCCATTGGTTTACTTCTGAAACACCCACAATGGTTAGGATTGGGTTGGCTGAAGCTGGAAGCCAGAAACACAGTTTGGGTCTCACATTTGTAGAAAGAACCCAATCACTTGAGCTATCATGACTCTTTCATAGACTGTGTATTAGCACGAAGATGGAGTCAGGAACTTGGTATGGAACCCAGGCACTTGAATGTGTGGTGTGGAAATCTTAACCACTTAAATAGACTCCTGCCCTTAGTTTGTTATAATCCACCTGCTCCAAAGTCCTCCTATGATTTGACTTATTGGCTGAGGAATTTTATTTTCAGCTTCTAGTGACCACTCAGGTAGGGAACCTGTGGCAAATTTATCATAACACACTTCAAGTTTTTAGATTATTACAAAATCCCACTGGGAATTTTCAGAATGAGTAAAAATGTTGTGGCACAAATGAGAGGATGGCGCAGGATCAACTTCCAGTACAGTGACTACTCAAAAATTCCCACCACTTTCATTTAAGATTGTCTTTCAGTGGGTAAGTTTGATGATCATGCTCTTATTAACCACTCTTGTGCGAGGGAAATTTACAATCTCAAATTCTTGAGGAATATCAATGTTATTTTTTTTCTGTGGTTGATTTGGAGATTGAGGTTTATGTTTGTGGGGTGACTTTGTTAAGGTCATACAGAACATTGCGGCAGGTAATAACACCAGCTTTGTCCGTCAGTCCCTAGCCTAAGTACCTATTGATCTGGCCATAATGACTGTGATGGTCCAGGAGGTTTAGTCAGGAATGTTTTCCCTCTTCCTTGCTTGCTCAGTGGAAGAGCATCTTGAGATCTTGAGCTGGCAGACTAACCTGCAGCCAACTCAACCCCTTCAATGGCATAAGTTCCGAGTCTGGATGCACCTTGCTTCCTAAGGCAGCACATGCATTGGTGTTTCTAGAGAGCCAGTTTTATGCGAGCAGGTGCAAAATCTTTTTCTCCTGGGTCTCTCCCCAGATTTTCCTAATGCAACGAGGTTCAGTACATTTTGCTCACTATCTAATAGTGGAAGTTGCCATTTCAGGAACATAGTATAAACTTATTACACCAAGGAAGCAATCGGGCTGTACCCCCTAAGATTTCCTAATGAGTGTGACAAGCACTTAGAAAGTAGGCTCCTAAAATGATGTGATGTGAAGGCATTCATTTGCACTCCTCCTGAGGGAGTGTTTCCTGTTGCGCATGCATTATGCATTCCACAGAGCTTTAAAAAAAAGTCAGCAATTTTGATCTCTGTGGTTGTGTTTCCTATGTTGCCTTACACCTGCTAGGAAGAGCTCAGCAGTTTTCACAGTCCTGGTGACTGGACAAAGTCAATGGAAGATAGCTGACCAGAACCGTGCAACTCAGAAACAACATGCTAATACTCCACTCCTTGTTGTTCCACTTCTGATTAATAGGATCTCGGAACACTACCACCGTCCCATTTGTGAGCAGGGAATAATAATGTCAGATTCTACAGCATGAGTGTATAGTTAGCCTGGAGTTAAAACACCAGTTACAACACCATGGTTCATAGTGGAATGCCCAGATTCAATTCCTGACTCCAGTCCCTCATTCTGACTTTCTGCTAATGCAGGTACTGGGGGACAGCAGCATCAATGGCTCAGAGTGACCAGGTTCCTGACACCCATAAAGGAGAATTGGACTGAGTTTCTGACTCCTGTCCTCGGCTCATCTCAACAAAGCCATTGCAAGCAGCTGAAAAGTGAACCTGAGTCTGAAACCCTCTCTGCTTCTTCCTTCTCCTCCCTGCCCCCATCTCTCTCTTTCTGTCTTTCCTTCAAATAAAAACATAATTCAAAAACATAAAAAAAACCTCTCCAGGGAAAGTCATAGTGAGAGTCCAATAAGAAGACAGAGACTTTCAACATTTAAATTCCTTTGTTACTGAATAATGAAAACACTATCCCCACAGTCTGTAGGAGCTGACAACCTAGAAGAGTGAAATTCAAAGGTCTCTAGGGTATTTACCATGAAATCAATGTGCCTCAAAGGGACCTGTTTAGGTTTTTATATCCCTTGCTTACAAGATCTTGCTCTAATTAAACATCACTTTTTTCACCATGGTCAACATGTCAAAATGCACATGCTTATTCTCAACTTTCTAGCTCTGATTATTTGACTGACAAGTATCTTAAAAATCTGGTGGTGACTTCATTGCAATTCCCATACCTGGAACAAGTTCCAATTACTCTGCTCCTGAATGTTAATTCGGGGATCTGGTGCACCTACCCCTGCTACTAACTATCCAACCATTTGACTTCATCATCATTAATTTTCGTCTAACCCTCCTAAACCCATGGGAGGAGGCCGACATGCCCCTGCATGTTCACACACCGCTGCCTGAGGTGCCGTCTGGCTCAGGCTTCCCTGTATACTACACTTCACATTGACCACAGCATGGAATTCTGTGGTGCCCCCCAAGCCACATGAACTGCCAAGGCAGAAAACACCCAGTGCATGAATCTTTTTGTCTTTTTTTTATTGCCTCGATATGTAGAAAACGAAGATTCCACCTCTATTTCTTTGATCATATTGCATAAGCATGCTTGAAATCTTTCATTTATCTCTGCCTTATTAACACAAATCAAGCTCCTAATATTTACAAACTGAGGTGTTAGGCACTGCAGCTTATATCTTCTGGTAGGGGAGATAGGCACAGATATATATGAATAATCCAGAAGAATAAGAACAAGATTTTTTTTTACTTATTTAAGTCCTTCGTAAAAATCTTAGGTCCCAAATCAGACTGTCACTGTTCACACACAATTAAGGAAGCTGACACTGACTAATGTAAAATTTGCAATGGAAGTTAGTTTGCCTTTGTGAACACAACTTAGCAAGGGAAAGTGTATGAATAATGATTTGCTATAACCTCTATTCCTTTAGCATAGCTCTTTTTATAGGTGCTTTTTCCCCAAATCACCCTAATGGCACATAAAGAGAATCAGACAGCTAGAAAGTACTCTTATTAACAGACTAACTCATCTGGGTTAAAATGTTCCAAATTATAAAGATCCAAGAGATCATCATTTGAAAACGTGTGGACTGTCACAAATGAGTTATTCAATTTATGTCAGCAAAGTTTTCCTGAGAGAGCACTTTGTTCCAGGCATCGTGAAAATGTTAGGTGAAAGAGTATGAAGAAGGGCAGCCCACAAACGCTTGCTGCCGGGCAGGTCATCATGATGTATTTTCTGTAGGTGTTTTCAAAAGCTGGTAACAGGATGGAAGCAGAGGGGAAAGAAAGGTAACCAGTCCTGGGGAAAAAAAGACATGTATAGAGCAGGTATAGCTTCACAACTGTGTAATCTTGCTTTTGTGACTCTAGCATTGCATAATCCAGTCTGGTTTAAGTCCCAGCCTCTTGGTTCCAATCAGCTCCCTGCAGGAGATCCTGGGAAGCAGAAGCTAAGAGGTACTTAGGTTCCTGTAGCTCCTCACCTGGCTTCAGACTGGCCTAGGACTGGCTGCCATCATTTTGTGAGTGAACAAGCAGATGGAAGATCTCGCTATATGTCTCTTCCAGCCTGCTTTCCGAATAAATTCTAAATATAGAAAGATCTTCCACCTGCTATTTAACTTCCCAAATAGCTGTCATGGCCCAGCTAGAACTAAGCTGATCTAGAGCCAGTAACCAGGAGCTGTTTCCAGATCTCCCATGTGAGTGTAGGAACCCAACGATTTGGGTCATCCTCGGCTGCTTTCCCAGGCCTTAAGCAGTGAGCTAGATGGGAAGTGGAGCAACAAGGACATGAACTGATGCCCATATGGGATCTCAGTGTTTGCAAGGTGAGGATTTAGCCAGTTGAGCCATCATGTCAGCCCCTGTAAATTCATTTTTAAAAGCAAAAATATGTAAGTTCTACAAGGATGACTGGAGTACTATGAAGAATATCAAATGAGTAGTAACAAGGGACATTGGATGAAGACAACATCCCAGATAGAGAGGAACATATAAAGAAAACAGAAGGGAAACAGAGCATGCTGGGTATGGGACATCATCACTTGGAACTTGCCTTCCAGGAGTGATCACTGAAACAAGCCATATAATAAAGGCAAATTTTAGCTAAGGACATACATTGATATTATAGGTCTCCAGGCTGTAAAAAAAAGAACAAGAGTGCAGTAGCAATCCAGGAATTATCATCTTGCATCTGTCTTTTCTTTGGTCATATAAAGGAAGAAAAAGAATGAAAACAAACAGCAAAAAAAAAAAAAAGCAATTTTAACAATTCCCACTCCACACAGAGAAAAATTAATCACTGCCAATAGAAACTGAATTGCGATCATTATCGCTGAAAATACCTGAAATATGTGTTATCTCTGAATCAAACTACTGGAAGAAAAGGGGTTCTAGGCTTACTCCACTTCAGATAGTATATATGGTCCCATGAGCTGTGACCTGGAGCTAAAGCTGTATTGAGCAAACATGGTGCTCCTTTGAGTTAAGTAAAATGTCATAAGTCATCATAGGTTTGGGCTAGTCCAACAAATCAGACCAATGGTTTGCTGTAGCAATGAGATCTGGTTGGTCGCAGGAGGCCTTAAGCTACAATCAATTGGTTTATGAACTCATCTGAAACACATTAGGTTGCTTTCTATGACTCACTTCCAGTCTTCTATAAATGTGGTCTGATCACCTTGTTGACTGCAGTCCTTGGAACATGCTGGGATCTGCTAATTGTTTTTATTTTGTTTTTCTTTGTTCGAGTAGACTACTTAACATTATTTGCCTAAAGCATATTCATTTTAACAAGTGTGTATTGAGGGTGGGAGGCTGGGGAATGCTGTGCAGACACTGACTGTGTTAACAAAGCAGAATCCTGGAGAACTATATAAACAAGCGGGAGGGTTTGCACTAGTGGGGGTTTCAAGCAGTCAAATGCAGCTGCGACTTGTGTTGTAAGGCTTCTGATACTGTTGTGGTGGAGGGGAGGGAGCCTGGATCATAAAATGCCCTGAGTAGAGTGCTGTATAACATTAGATGTCTATTTTGAGGGCAGTGAGAACCATTTGGAGATAGAATGAAGGGTTAGGTAATGTTTCATTTTTGTTTATTTTCAAGTTGGGCTCAGATTACACCTGATGCGTCTTCAGAAAGATGAAAAGCATTGCAGTTCAATGTAGTGGAGGCCCATGGAAAGCTTTAGCCCAAGAAGACGGTAACTACGCCCCAGTAACTAATGCGCTGGCAGTGCCTTGGTGCTGGAGGGAAGAAAGCATATTGCTTAACCTTGAGCCAAAACCTAGGCAAAGGATAGCACAGTTAGGAAGTGTCAATGGATAGAACCCAGAAGTTACTGTACCAAATGGAAATGGAGTCCCAGACAGAAAAAGTTTTTCCTGTCTTCTTGCTCTCCATCTGTCTGTTCTTATTCATTGATTTAATTTTTTATGAGAGAGGGAGAAGACCCCCCCCATTTGTGGATTCGCTCCCTAAACACCCATAGCAGCCATGTCTGGCCAACACTGGGAATAAGACACAATCCACACGTCTCAATGACTCGAATCAATACCAGTGCCTCCCAGGGTCAGCTTCAGCAGGGAGCCGAGAATCAAACCCAGTATATGATTAAGATGAAAGAGAGGCCCAGGTGGAAGAGCTCTAATAAGTGACTGGTGTCTTTATAAGAAGAGGGTCGTTGGACACAGACATGCAGAAGAGGTCTCTGTGAAGACATCGGAGAAATACCAAGATGAGTAAGCACAGGAAACCAACTCCGCTGATGCTGGATGTCAAGTTTCCAGCTTCCAGAACTGCGAGGAAGCAAAGTTTTACAGCTTAAAACACCTTGTCTATGGTAGTCATAGAAAATCCATACATGTAGAATCTACAGCCAAAAATGAAGGTAAGGAGAAACTAATGTAGAAGGCTCAATGGAGGAGATAATGGAGGAATATTCATAATTAGAGAAGGATCTGAGTTTTCAGAGAGGAAGCCTCACTGGATACTGAATAAGACAAGTAAGACATAGAAATTAACTAAACAAAATGCATTCCTCCATGTAGTGAAAATGAGACAATTTGCAGGCCATCACAGATAAATAGGAACCTTTAAAATCTACCAGCGAGGAGTCAGATCACCTGGAGGAAATGACCACCAGCAGGTTTCCTAGCAGCAGCAGATGCTGTACGTCAATGGGCTACTGCAGTCAAGGTTCTGCAGAGTGCCACGGCCAAGGCATAATTACATACCCAGCTTGAATAGCATTGGAGAGGGAGAGAAAAATAAGATGGTTTACAACCAAAGAGATGACAGTCTTCCCACCGCGAAACATTAATCCTAACTACAGTCTTCATGTTAAAAATACCTGCATCTGAATTCCTAGAAGAAGATGTCAGCTCTCTATACCCCATGAGCCAAATTTGGCCTTCTTGATTTTTCATATAGTTCTACTGAAACACAGCCATATGTCTTCATCGCAGAAGTTGTCTGTGGTTATTTCATGGCACAACTGCAGAGCTGGATCAGAAGTCACATACCTGAGCAGGCACTTGGCACAGGGTCTAAGATCCCGCATGGGATCCCACATCAGTGTGTCTGCATTTGCGATCCAGACCCATTTCCTAACTCCTGCTTCTGTCTGAATACAGAGCGTGGAAGGTCCAGGCGATGGCTCAGTAACTGGGTTCCCACCATCCAGTTAGGAGATCTGGACTGAGCTCCTGCTCTCTGCGCACTTGAGGAGTGAACCATCTCTCAAATCAGTGATTATCTATCATCTGCATTTTAAAAAGAAGTCATGTGACTTTTGAAAAGGAAAATATTTAGCATTTATCTTCATATACCAATTGACCTTGGCTCTTGATTGCAATGACAAAGAAATGTTGGAGAAGATAGGCAGGGGTGATACTTAAAAAAAGCTGACATGGACACTGGCACTTATAATGCCTGCAATTTTTTTTTTTTACATTGAGGCTCTTTCAAAAAATGTTCCTTGTTCCTTCCTAGGAGAATGAAGCTTTCTAAGATTTGGGGGTGAGAAGGAAGCCCCCAGCAGCTCACCCGGCCATCGGCCATCGGCCATGGGCCATCGGCCATGGGCTGTGATCTGGTTTTCCTACTGCTATAGTGTGCTACCTATTCAGTACACACTCCATAGGTGGGTGGGGGAGGGAACTGGAGCAGACTGAGTCACTGCCCCTCTTACTCGGTGGTGGGCCTTGAGGCACTTGGGGAGGTCCTGTGAGTGCCACCACACAGGCTACGGCCTACAGTTGCAACAGCAGACATGATAAGCTGATTCTTTTTATTGTTGTCAAAAACATATGTGTAACTATCCATGCAGGCTAAATCATGCTTAAGAAATTCTTAAGAGATAGCCATTAACACAATAGAGATACAATTTATCCCTTTTAAACTGGAATAGTTAGGGCCCAGTGAAAAAGCCTAGTGGCTAAAGTCCTCACATTGCATCCACTGGGATCCCAGATGGGCACCAGTTTGTATCCCCATAACCCCACTTCCCATCCAGCTCCCTGCTTGTGTCCTGGGAAAGCAATCAAGGACAGTCCAAAGTCTTGGGACCCTGCATCCATGTGGGAAACCCGGAAGAGGCTCCTCGCTCCTGGCTTCTTCACATTGGCACAGCTCCGTCCTTTGTGACCACTTGGGGAGTAAATCATCAGACAGAAGGTTTTCCTCTCCATCTCCCTTCCTCTCTGCACATCTGGCTTTCCAATAAAAAAATAATTACAAAAGACTGGAATATTTAAAAAGTGAGAAGGGGAGAATGAAATGCATGCAGTTTTATAAATTAGCAGAAAAGCAAAACCAGAAGCAAATAATAATAAACAGAAAACAGCATGGAGGGAGAATTAAGGATATCAATCATCATTTTATTCTATTTATTTCTACGAAACTCTGAGAGACAAAACTTCATATCTATATCTATTTATAGTTGTAGCCTGAAAGCTTATCCTGAGATCTATCCTGCGAACACACTTTAAATGAATACTAAATATACTGTTGCCTCGGAGAGCAACATTGTGCATCAGACTTCTGTGGCTTATCTAAGTGAGCCTGATGACTCCCAACTAACAATGCCCATTCCCCCTTCAAATTGCCATTAGGTCCTGTTAACCAATATTCAAGTTGTCGATTTTTGTGAATTTGACTACTTTAGATACTTTATGTAAACAGAATCATTTAACACGTGTCTCACTGTGTCTGGATTATTTCACTTAGCATACCACCCATGTTGCTTCATATTGCACTACGAAACCAGTAGATATATAGGTAAACGTGTATTTACATATATTTACCTAAAGGAACTATAGAACCAAGACAAATATAACAAGGAGTAAGGATGCCCTGCAGTAGGCATCTCTACTTATGAATAAGAGATGGATGCCCAATGAAACTGTTAAATATATCTTGACAGTAAGATGCAGGAATTTCTACCATTGTCTTCCTACAATGCCATGATGCACTTAAATAGCAAAATGATGGACTTGTGGGTGTTGCTGAAGGACTATACCATTTGTAATGATACAGGCGAAAATATTAAGGAGCAGGAGGAGGAGCGAAACGGGGAGGAGAATTCCCTAAGCTTAGGGACCTGTATCATGACAGAAATATGTATCATACATTTTACAAATACCCTACTCTATGACTTGATCATGTTTTCTTTATCCATTCAGTAGGCCTTATGTAATTTCTACGTCTTATACTGCAGTGATCAAGGAAGAGCAGATTATTTATCTCTTAGAGATCCTTATTTAAACTCTTTTGGAAGTATACTCAGAAGTTAGGCTGATTCATTTTAGAAGTTTTAAAATTGCTTCAAAAGCCGTTACATTTGTTTTCCATAATTGCTGTACCATTTTTATTTATCACTTACAGTAAGCAAATACTGCAGTTCCTCACACACGCTCACCAACACTGGTTCTGTGTGTGTGTGTTTGTTTCGTTCTTTCTTTTTCTTTCACTCCCTCCCTCTTTCCTTCCTTCCTTTTCTTTCTTTCTTCATTTTTTTCTCTTTCTTTCATTTTCGATCTTCTTTCTTTTTCTTTCTTTCTTTCTTTCTTTCTTTCTTTCTTTCTTTCTTTCTTTCTTTCTTTCTTTCTTTCTTTCTTTCTTTCTTTCTCTTTCTTTCTTTCATTTTCTCCCTCCCTCCCTCCTCCCTTCCATCCAAAATTTATATCTCTTTTTTGGTTAAAGAATTCAAGTCCTTTCCCCATTACGTATTTCTTTGCTACTAAGGTCTCTGATTTTCTGATGTCTTTTGGACATTAACCCCTTTAAACACAAATGCTTTGTAAGTAACTTTCCAGTCTGTATGTTGTCTTTTCTTGCTGAAGATCATTTTCATTCCTGTGCTTTTTAGTTTGATGTAGTTCTTCCTATGTATTTTGTTTTTGTTGCCTGTGCTTTTAGTGTCATATTCATTCAATCATGGTGAAGACTAATGCCAGGAAGCTTTTCCTTATACTGTTTTCTAAGAATGGTGAGGAATATTAGACATTCTAGTCTTATGTTTGACTTTTGAATCCACTTTGAATTGATTATTGTATGTTGTGATGTAAGGGTCCAGATCTATGTTTTCACGTACAGACATCCATTTTCTCAGGACCATTTGTAAAAGAAACGCTCCTATCGCCATCTTGTGCTCTTGGCATCCTGTTCAGTGACCAACTGCACATAGATGAGCATGGGTCAATTTATTCCCAGCCTCCCTCTTCTGTCCCATTGGTCTGTGTCTGCTTTTGGCTATGCTGATTTGATTTCTATAGCTGCCTAATACATTTTGAAATGAGGCCGCTTGTTCTTTCATGGGATTGATTTGGCTGAATATACTTCTTTCTAGTTCTGTCTGAACTACTGAATTCATAAGTCTATAAAAATGACTGACTTAACATGTAGATTACTTAAGACCCTATGGACATTTCAACACAAAATACATTCCATCTGCAAATATGACACTTTTCATTTGTGTTTTATTCAGTTGATTTCATTAGTGTTGTATAGCTTTCTGTGAGTAAATCTTTTACTTTCATAGCTAAAATTCTTTCTACTTTTTAATTTATTTGCAAATTGCATTGTTTCCTTTTTCATATATATATATAAAGATTTATTTTCATATATATGTATATATAAGGATTTACTTATTTGTTTATTTGAAAGTCAGATCTTACATATTATTGCCTTTGCTGTTTTGATAATTTTATCCAAACAATTGTGGCTGTGACAGCATATTGGACTATTTCCCCTATATATTTCTTCAATGGTTTCATTTTTTTCTTTTTGTCTGGTGTTTGATCTTTGTCCTACATGGAGGTGTGTCTGTGTGTCTTTGTGTGGTGCAGGGCAGGAAACATTTTCACACTCGGGGCCATGAGCACCTTTGTCACAGATGCCATAAAATGGCATTAGGTGTGCATTTATTTTTTAGGCTTCCACTCTCTTCCATTGGTGCTCATATTTTCAAAATAATATTAATTCAGTTCATGCTTGCACTGAATCTGTGAATTGTTTAGTCTTCCCAATTTTTTATGTCTTCTTCCCTTTTTTTTTTTTTCATATACTGAATCTTCCTACATCATAAGAATCAATTCTTTTGGGTAATACGGTATGAATCTTTTAAGGTGCTATTCAATTTGCTAATTTTTCTTTTGAGAATTTTGTATCTGTACTAGTTCAGTGGATTGACCTATATTTTCTGTTTTTGTCATGTCTTTGCTTTGTTTTCAGAGTATTTGTTCTCTCATAAGATTAGTCGTTAAAAGCTAGTTTGAGAACAATTTGTATTAATTGCTAGATATTCAGTAAAACTCACTGTGAACCTATTTGATCCTGGATTTTTGGGAGGGGTGGGGGCATTTTGTTTACTGTTTCCATATTCTTACTGCTATAGTGGCTCTCTGTTTCATCTTGGCTTAATTTTTATAGATGGTGTGTTTCTTGAAATTCATGTATTTCTTCCAGGTCACTCTATTTATTGGCATCTACTTTTTCTTAGTAGTTTCCTATGGTGTTTTTTATTTCTATTACATCAATTATTATATATCTTCTTTCAATTCTAATTTATCAGGTCCTTTTACTTTTTTAAAGAAAGATTTATTCATTTATTCAGTTATTTATTTATCTACTTATCTGCTTATTTAAAGTCAGAGTGACATGGGAGGAGGAAGGATGAGGGAGATTGCTCACCACTTGGTCTGAGCCTAGCTGAAGGCAGGAGCCAAGCCTCCCACATGGGTGCCTAAAGCCTAAGCACTATGGTTTCCAGTGCCATCCCAGGGCACTAATGATAAGATGGACTTGAAGCAAACAGACTGGATGGGAACTGGCACTTGGATATGAAATGCTCATGTTGCAAGTGCCAGGCTAACCCTTACACTTTCTCTTGGATTACCCAAGGATTTGTTAATTTTGGATAGCTTTGCAAAAATAACAGCTTTTGGCTTTTGTTTTGTTTTTATTTTATTTATTTCTGCTCTAATGTTTGATTTTTGCGTGTGTTTTTTTTTTGGGGGGATAAGTAAATTTGAGTTTAGTTTGTTCCATCAGATACAAATTTAGGCTGTTTGGATTCTTGTTGTAACTGATACACTTCTTGGTACCAGCTTCCCTCTAATCCTGCACTTGCTGCAGTATAAAGAATTTTGTAAACAGTATTTTCAATTTTTTGAAGTATTGTAAAATTTCACTTTAAGTTCTTTGACCCATTGGTATTCCAAACTGTGTTGTCTAATTCCCACCATTTCGGGATGTTCAGTGCTTCTATGAATTTCTAGTTTTATTTTGTTATGATCCAAAAATATGGCAATATAATTTCAGTCCTCTTGAATTTCTTGGCATTTGTTTCCTGATTTAACATGTTATCTCTCCTGGAGAAAGATCCCTGCTTGCTTGAGAAGAATACACATTGTTAGGTGTAATCTTCTAGACATTTCTGTTAGATTCTTATGGTGTACAATGTTGCATAAGTTTTGTTAACTTATTGATCTTATGCCTGTGTGTTTTGTTCCCTATTGTAAACAGAGTATTGAAATTTTCTGCTACTATTGTATTGATGTCAGTGTCTTCTTCAGTACCATTAAACTTGATTTTATTCATTTAGGTACTCTGATTGTAAGTACAGATATGTGTTCATTGGTATAGCCTCCTCTTTGATCCTTTCTTTTTCATTAGGTAATGTCCTTTTATTTTTCAACTATTTTAGTATACAGTTCATTTTGCATATAGAGTACAGCTGTAGCTGTACTCTAGCTCTCTTTTCATTACCATTTGAATGGACGTTTCTCACCCATTCACTTTCTGCCTATATGTATCCCTAATCTGAAGTGAGTTTGTTCTAAGAAGCATGAAGTTGGGCTATGTCTTTCGTCCACTCAATATCTCTGGACTGATGACTTTAAGTGTTGATTGTATATGACTTGCTGTTCCTTGTTCTGCTTCCTCTTTTCCCTGTAGTCCTATAGTTCCCAAGCATTTTCTTTTTAAAAGTATCTGAAGGAGGGCCCAACATGGTAGGCTAGTGTCTAAAGTCCTCAGCTCACGCGTGCTGGGATCCCATATGGGCAGTGGTTTTAATCCTGGCCACTGTGCCTCTCATCCAGCTCCCTCCTGGTGGCCTGGGAAAGCAGTCAAGGACAGCCCAAAACCTTGGGACTCTTCACATACTTGGGAGACCTGGAAAAGGTTCCGGGCTCCTGGCTTCAGATCGACTCAGCTCTGGCAGTTGCAGCGACTTGGGGAGTGAATCAACAGAAGGAAGGTCTTCCTTTTTCTCCTCCTGTCTGTATATCTGACTTTGCAATTTAAAAAAATCTGATGGATACATATGAATTGCACACATTTATGGGGCATAATGTAATGTTTTCATCCATGCATCATGGATTAATCAAATGCAAATCAGGGTAATTAGAATATCCATCATCTTTCATATTTTTTGCTTCTTTGAGGTTTAGAACTCTGATTTCTTTATTTTTTTTCTCTATGTCTGGTCTTTGTGTATGTATGTGCCTCTGTGAATATAAATGTGTGTAAGAGTTGTGTGTGTGTGATTATGTTGGCTCTTTTTTTTTTTCAAGGTCAACAACTGGTATGAGTTAGAACAGACACAGCAACAATAACAACATCAACAAAAAGTTACAGTACCAGAGAAAAGAAATGTGCCACTGACTAACCAACACATGAATGACAAAAAGGAAACACAGAAGTCTCTTGGGGAAAATGATGCTATGGTATAATTCATGAGCATGATAAATTTGAGTAGAGAAAAGAGATTATTTGGAATGAAGCAAACAAATAAAAAACATAAAAACATATGGGATACAGCCAAGAAAAGCAATCAAACAATCAAAAATAGTATGGATTGGACTAGTGGAGTTACATTTTTCATGTTTGTTTCCTTATATAGCAGAGAATATATGGTATTTGTTCTTTTGTGATTGACTCATTTCACTGACATAATGGACTCCAGATGGGACCACCTGGTTGCAAATAGAATAATTTCATTCTTCTTAGTAGCTGAATAACGTTCCCTGGAGTAGATGTGCCACAGCTTCTTTAACCACTCTTCCTTGGACGCACATCTGGATTGTTTCCATGTCTTTGCTATTGTAGATTGTGCTGCTGTAAATATAGGATTACAGACCCGCTTCTCACATGCAGATTTCACTTCTATTGGGTATATTCCTAGGAGTGGGATAACCGGGTCATTTAGCAGGTTTATTTGCAATTTTCCAAGCACTCTCCATACTGATTTCCACAGTGGTTATACTAGACTACACTCCCACCAGCAGTGAAGGAGGGCGCTTTTCTCCCCACATCCACACCAGCAGGTGGTGTTAGTTGAGTTTTGAATGTAGGTCAGTCTCACTGGAGTTAGGTGGTACTTCAATGCGGTTTTTGTTTGTATCTCTGTCATGGCTAGGAAGCCTGAGCATCTTTTCATATGTCTGTTAGCTATTTGAATCTGCTTTTCTGAGAAATGCATGTTGGTTCTTATAGAAACATGTACCTACCTTGGTGCTTACGTAGGATATCTTACAGAAACAATGGCGCGATTTAAGTTGGTAACAACTTTAGTCCAATCGTGTGAAAATCCACATGTTTAACTTTTTTCTGCACATATGCTTTATGTTACTGTCACAATGAGCATCTGCTCATTTTATATATTTTCAAACATGCATAGTTATCATTATTTTAATATTTTATCTGCTAGCTTTTATTTCTCAATTAAAATTACTTCTCATCACTCCAGTGTTACAGTATTCTGTATCTCCCTGTATAATCACCTTGACCAATGAGTTCTATATAGCTTTATACAATTATGTTGCTGTTTAGCATCATTTTATTTCAACTTGGGGAACTCCCTTTAGCATTTCTCATAAGGCACGTATAAGAATGCCATCTGCTCTTTTTAAAATTATTCATCTGAGAAAGACTTTTTCACTGCAGCTTTGTGGTGGGACTGTTTTTCCGGTGCAGTATCTTCAGGGTGGTGTTTAATTTTTTCTCTCTCCTGGAAATGCACTCACAATCATATAGAGCGCCCTCACACGTGACAAGTTGCTTTTCTCACGCTGCTTTCAAAAGTCTGTGATTTCTGGCAACTTGATTGTAATACATTTTCGCTGAGGGTTCTGAGAGATCAATTTCATTTAGGTTGTCTTGAGCTTCCCTGAACCTAGATATCTAGTTCCTTCTTCAGATGTTGGGGGTTCTGCAGTAATTTTTTGAATAATTATATGGCCTCTCACTATTTCTCCTCCTGAATTATCATAATGTAGGTATTGGTCTCTGTGCTGGTGATCCTCACATCTGTAAATTTCTCACACTTCAAATTATTTAGTTTTTTTAATTTCAAAGGCAAAGTGACTTTTTAAATCCCCCTTTCTTTCTTTCTCTTACTAACTCATCGCTATGTCATGTTTTTGACATAGCTGGTCCTTTCTTCTGAATAATCCTGCCTACGGTTGGCTCATTTGATTGATTTTCAGCTCTGTTTCCTAACTCTCTAATTTCTGATGCATTTAAATGTTTTGCATTTCCTTGTTGAAACCCATCTTCCTCTGCTCTCTACATACCTTGACGAGCACCTCAATGACAGCACCGCTAAACTCTCCCTCTCACATCAATACACAATCACGTTTTCTATTGATAATTTCTGACTGATTATCTTTTTACATATTAGGTACTTTTGCTGCCTCTCCATTGACTGTCTCATGCCGATCTGTCCATCCGAGTCGGCACTGATGGGTGTCATCTTGTATTCCTATAAAAGATGGACTATCAGCCAGCCAGAGAATTAGCCCTCTACCAACATTTTCTCTTCCTTGGAAGAAGCAGATGGCAGTGGTTTTTGTCTGCTTGCTTCACAGTGAAATGGGGATTGGGAAGCTATGATGACTGCTTTCCCAAGTTTCCATTTTCATTCTCCCTTGGGATCAGGCTTCAAGACTTGCAGAACTGAAGTTATTTTTTTCTGAGAAAACTCCCTCAATAATGTTGGGGTGCAAGATACACAAGCCAACCTTACTCTCCCTTGGGAGTCACATGGTCTCTTTCAGATTTATGACACTGTGCTAAAACTAGGGACTCCATTGGAGGCAGATCCTAAGTCTTCCTATAACCTCTAGGGAGTCTGGCTTGGTAGTTATCTAAATTGAAGCAACTTCTCACTGAGTTCTAGATTGTTCACATGGATGCTTATCCATTAACTGTTGAAGAATTGGTAAATTTCCCAGAGGAAGGACAGTCCAACCTGCTTATGTCACTCTTTTGCTTGCTTGCGTTTATTATAGACTAAGCAAAATATTGAGTACAGTTGATTCTATGTATAGAGAATAAAGGTTTTAATTTGTCAATGCTACATTTAATGCTCTGCATTTAACCTTTCTCAACATAGCGTAAGACAAGTAAGTTAATAATGTTATTGCAATTCTGTATTTCTATGCTTACAGATTACATGCAATTTAACTTTGTGTGTGCACATACATGTATATGATTGGAAGCATATGAAGAAACTTCACAATGTTTGCGGTAAAATGGAAGAAACAGATAAGGTGAGACCAGCGTAGTGGCACAATGGGATAAAAGGTAACCTGTGGGGATGGTTTTGTGGTGCATCTGGTTCAGCAGCAACCTGTGGCTATGGCATCTTGTATAAGCACTGGGTCTAGTTCCCTGATAATGAGCCTGAAATGGATGAGGCAATTGGAGTTCCTGAGAAAAGGCTGCTTGGGATGCCAATGTCCCTTGTGGTAATGCTGGTTGGAGACCTGGCTGTTTTGTTTCAGAACCAGCTTCTTAGTAATGCACACGAGAAGACAGTGCAGAATGTCCCAACTACTGTGAATTCTGAAATTCAGGAGGGACAACAGGATGGAGTTTCCTGGCTCCTGGTTTTGGTCAGGCCGGCCCCAGCTGTTGTGGATATTTGCAAAGTGAACTGCAGGGAGCTGTCCTTCCCTCTCCTCTGTCTCTCCTCACATAAGACAGGTAAATAAATAAGTACTCTTAAGAACATACAGTAGAAATGGGTATGTAGCTCAATAGTGGCGCTTTATCCTGTCTTAAAGAATGGACTTCATCTAGTGTGTAGTCTTTTTTTTAAGGCAGTGTTACAAACCAAATAGGAGAGAGAAAAAGAGAGGAAAAGATGTATACAATTGGTGGGGCTGGGCCAGGTCAAACATAGGAGTCCAGGGTTTCTTTTTGGTATCCCACTTGTGTGCAGGTGCCCAAACACTTGAACCATTTTTGGCTGCTTTCCCAGATACATTAAGAAGCAGCTGGATCAGAAATGGAACAGCCAGGATTTGAGCTGTTGTCCATGTAGTATACCATTGTTGCAGCCAAAGGTTTAACTGGATATGCCACAATGCCAGGCTCCTGTGTCTAAGTCTTATGCATTCATGAATG
This sequence comes from Ochotona princeps, assembly GCF_030435755.1. Taxonomy (NCBI): domain Eukaryota; kingdom Metazoa; phylum Chordata; class Mammalia; order Lagomorpha; family Ochotonidae; genus Ochotona; species Ochotona princeps. The sequence goes on along the minus strand of NC_080835.1, from coordinate 107,012,683 downwards.
CTTCTTGAGTTTTAATTTCTGTGTTTTCAACAATGAATTAATTACAGTGGCTTCCACATTCAAATGGCCAGCCCACATAGCTTTTTCTGCCATGTCTCCTGTGTTTATTTACAAGTGCAATTAGAGAATCTTATTTTCCAAATTGAGTTTGCTGAGTTAAAAGTGCAGTCTTCAACCAGTGTTTTGAGCTTGCAAATCATATTCCAAGAAATGAAACTCATTGCGGCAAAATCTGAAAGAAAACAATAGCAATAAATTATACTGGAGGCAGAATAGGATGTTCTATATCCATCACTAAACTCAAAATTGGAGAAAACACAAAAAAAAAGAAGGGAAAAAAAGATAAAAATAACTCCGGTTCTGCTGGCAACTGGTCTGCTTTGTGGAGCTTTGTAGAAAAAAGCCTTTGTTCCCTACGCATATTCATTTTAAAATATAACAGTTCCAAAGCCTTGGTAATGTCTCAGCCACCTTTGTTGAGTGTGACACATTAAACAGTTCACTAGACTTACAATGGTTCACAGTGCTAAAAATCAAATTGTTCCAGTATCTCTTCCTGTTTTGTGCCAAAGCAATCTGAATGGTTTTTGAATAAAGAAAACAGTGTTCATCTGAGCTTGCTAACAGCACCCCGCAACATATGCTGCTGTATGTTCTGACTTGGTCTTGAACAACCATTAGACAGCATTATCACATGCAATATTACATGTTCAAAAAGTGACAGCCATTGATGCATGGATGGAATAAAGCAAGATAGTGAAGCCACACTTGGGTTTACACTGTAGACACCACTGTGTAGCCTCAATTTGTACTCCTGCCTGGATCAACAAGCGTGCTGCCCACATACCACTACGTTGGCAATAAAACAGAAAAGGAACAATTTGCAGTAACACTGAATTCCTTAATTTTCAACCGAGGACAACAAACTTTCAACACTCTCTTACTCTCCTGTGTCCTTCTTATGGGGTGGACAGCAGTGATTGAATAGGGGTCTGTAGTAAGCTCACCATCCTGATAACACAGAGTACCAGCATCATGGATGTGAGTCCAGTCTCCTGTGTGGCCCTCTGCCTCTCCTGGCACTGTCCACTTGGGACACAGGCTCTGGCTTCCTCTGAGGGACAGTGTTACTCTCACAACCACCAAACACAGATTTGCATGCCTCCATGACTTGGACAAGTGTGTCACAGATCCTGACAGCTTGGACAAAGAGACAGGTAGGTTAAACTTGCATGCTTAATGCCTAAGGTGAGGACTGTCTGATTTCTGGCAGATCCAGTATGATTATTATCTTGGGTGATGATAAATAGCATATAGTCAAGGAGCAAGACAACTGCAGTGTTTCAAAGACCTGATAATCCCTTGACTTAACACCCGTTGGAGCCCAGGGGTCTTCCATGCCTAAGCCTGATGGAGAGTGTCCTCCTGTCCTCAAGCATCCCAAACCCTGAACGATTCATTTCCACTCATCCCATTAAGAACTTTTGCTCAGTACGGTAGCACATGGGGATGAGCTGTTCTAAGAGACACTGGAACTCTGATAGACTGAGACACACTGAAGATGAAGTTGAATCTCAGCAGTCTAATGGGCCCAGAGAGGCAGTAAATTTCACAGCAACTTGACACATTAATATAGAAGTACAGTCTGTTATATCAAAGGGAGATTGTCTTAGTCCTCACGGGGAAACCAGCAATCCAGAAATGAAAAGTGTGCACTGGTGACTTGTGAAGAATGTAGTTACCACTGAGCTCTCGAGCGCAGAGCCGTGTGCCTTCCTTGGTCGAAACTGTCATCAAGGGCAGGGTCCAGGCCCTCCTGGAGACCACACGTCCCATAATATCCGCATCTCAGGATGCAGACTCTCACAGGAATTGTGCTATCTCTACAGCCAGAGGGAGGGCAAGTCAGTAAGCACGTTTTTATTTGGCCTTGAGGGACAATGTAAGCTCTATTGGTCTAATTTAATGTTTTCTCTTATGTCTTTGTCCCCAGTATAGCTGCTTGAAACATATTTTTGTAGCACTGCTCAGAAAAAAAGAAACTTTAATTACTTAATTATCCAATAATGGAAAGATATTTTGATAAGTTACAGAACGTCCACAGGATGAAATATGATGAATGTGTTTAAATGATAATTACAAAGATTGAATAGAAAGAAATGTGGGAAATATTTATGATTGAATGCTCAATGAAAATGCAAACTACAACACTGCTAGAATAGATGAGAAAGCACAGATTCACAGCAGTCCCCAGGACTGGAGCAGAACGTGGGAAGCTGTTACAGTGGGAGACATCAAGTAATTTCTTCTTTTTAATCCATTTTGCAAGTTCATTTCACAATGTTGTAACATTATATTCTTATGCATATATTTTTAATAAGCCATAGGGAATAGGAGCTAACTTAATTTATTAATCTGTTTTGCCTTTCCTGTCTTGCTGTTATCTAACCCTAATACTTACAGTGCACACATTTCATTTTCTCTCATCGGTACACCCAAAGTCTACACTGGAGAGGGAATTGGCTTTAGTTCTTGGCCTGTGACTCAGTCCCATCCGCCTTCCCTTGCTTCCCAGTGACTTGAGAAATAAACTTGATTCTTAAGCAGGTTTATCCAAAGCCATGTGCAACACTGTTACATAAAAACAACACCCACAGGGGACCTTCCCTTCCTTCTGTTCTGTTTGGCTGTTTCAAATAATGCTAAAATACTCACCATCAAGGTGAAGATTGACTGAATGATGTAAGTAGGTCAGGGTAAGAAACTAAAAATCAATCTGGTGATTTCTTTGGAAAAAGGTCTATGAGACAGCATATCTGGGGTGATATAATTCTGATTATTAAAAGGTAGCAGGTCTTTAATGTGATACAATGAAAACAGGGAGGATTAACTGAACATGATTTGGCCCAATTCAAGTTCATAATGTTGGTCCCCTGCCAAGAACTATTTCATGTGTTGTGTTTGTCAGGTGAGACACTCCAGCGGGGTTACAGCTCTGGAAACTCACAGGCCAAGCTCAAGTGGCCTTCACTGCTTTGACTTGGGTGAGGCGTTTTTGTTCAGAAGGTGACACAGGGCATCACAGAGGGAGGGGCAGGGAGAGCACATGTGTATGTATGTCTCTGTTCCCCAGGATTCAAACCTGGGAGCCCAATGAATGACCTCATCTAAACACAAGCACCTCCTAAAGGTCCCAACTCTAAGCATCCTAGTTGGTTTAACTTTCTCCCTTCTAATGCTATTAAGACTTTGGGGATTAAACTCCCCCATGGGCTCACAACTGGAGTGGACAAAGCAGAAATGGGGAAACGCAGGAAACAGATCCTACTCAAAGCACTGCAGTTTCCCTCTTGTCACAGGGAACATACAGTTCATAGTTCAAGACCTGCAAAATTATTTGGTTCAGCCCTGTGAGGCAATCACTGGTGGGACTTGAAATTCAATGAATCTATAGGACGTTATTTTTCCCATGGCCCATAAATGACCTTATAAATATCCAAATGGCCCTTGCCAGCAAAACAATTCCTCACCTTTGGAAGAAGATAAGAAAATTGGTGGTTTTGTCATAAGCCATCTCTTGCTACCTCTTCTCACTAGAGAAAAGTCTAATAGTTCTGTTCATTTATGAGCCTGTGACTTCCATGCTGGAAAGCACAACTTGCTATCCAAATCTGATTGGTTTGCTGCCCCTGCTCAATGACTTCTCTGGCTCTTCCAGTCATCCCCCCAGCTCTCTTCTTTCTTTGCATTCTTATCCTTCTGTTGTCTTGCACCCCAGTTCGACAAGTCTTTATACTCCACTATGTTCTAAAATACATCTCTTTTCAGGTATTGGTGCTACAGTGGGGAAGATATTCAGAGAATGGGACCTGAGCTAATCACCTGGATCTCTCAATATACCCGACACAAGGCTGAGTAAATGGTGTGTGTGTGTGTGTGTGTGTGTGTGTGTGTGTGTGAATGAGAAAGAGTCCATTCAAAAGAAAACAAATAATTCTGTCCAGAATTGGTGAAGAAAAGATTTTATGCTTTCTATCAAAGAACAACCTAAAATACAAGTTCATTCAATAAAACGACAACTTATATCAACAAAATGACTTTAGAAGAGAGGTAATACACCTAAACAGAGCAAACTAAATATCAAGAAACATGCTTACTGAAAATATATAAATGATTATCAAGGAAAAAAATAGGTATTGCTGAAAAATCAAAATACTGACATAACACGCATGTTTAGGATGTCCTAGTAAAACACACGCCATCAAAGGAAATAAACACACCTAGGTGGAAATCATTAAAAACTGCTCACACACAGGCAGGTGATGATTCTCTGAAGTAACTGGTCCTGGAACACTCAACTAGGCAGAAGAAATAAATGTTTTCAAAGAGATAAAATATCAGAAAAATATTAACAAAAGGAAGGAGGAACTGAACCTAAAAATTGAGGATCACAATAGGGTCTAGGAAGTTTTTGTATATTAGTCACACAAGCTACAAGGCACTCATACAAGTAGAAATATTTCAAAGATAAAGAAATCATTTTTTCAGTAATCTAGGCAGCAAAAGAAATCACAACAGGAAAGCAATCCATGTGGCCTCTGATATCTTCCATAGAAATATTCCATGTACAATCTTTGTGTAAAGGTACCTACGTTCATTTGATTCAAGACTGTTGTGCACATCCTGGTTTTTGCAACTCATCTATAAGGAACTGTGGAAGTACTGTCAAATAAGAAAGACCCTGATGAGTCCTGTGCCCACAGTAAAGACCTTACGTGACAACTACATTCAGTGTGCTAACTCAGACCTGAAAATAAGTGACTTTGTCTGACAAAGGAAAACATAATAAAAAAACATATGGGCAATGCAAGGTTATTCAAAATAACTGTAGTTACTGAATACAGTGATGGATAAATATACCTGAATATGTAAGCATAATTTAACTGTTACCAAGTGCTAAAAGGAAGGGAGATAAAATAAAGTATTAATACCAAGGCATTCTTCTCTTCATTAGGAAAAAATAGATATGATCCAGATTTATATACATGCACTTATTTAGAAGAAAGAGTGAAAGAGAAAGATTAAGAAAGTTGCCGATTTTCAATCTACTTCACCCTCTAAATGTCTGCAACATTCAAAGCTGAGCCAAGTCAAAGCTAGGAGCGAGGAAACACATCTTTGTCTTCCACATAAGTAGCAGGGAACAAAATACTTGGGCCTTCACTAGGACTGTATCATAGGTGGGGTAACAGGACTCCAACACAGCAGTCGAATGTGAGATATGGACATCTTAAGCAGGTGACTAACCTCTGTGCCGCCATCTCTACCATAATAGCACATTGGATTTCATACATGTTTCCAAAAACAATCCAGATGCAGGAATGCCAACCTCAAATATTTTCACAATCATACCCTTTTGTAAGTTTGGGGATATTCTAAGTAGTAATATATTTATTCGAAGTTTAATTATGCCTTCAGTTGAAGTTACATTCCTTTACTCTTTGATGAATTCAAATGATACTTGCATTCATGCTCGTATTAAAAGTAAAATAGGAGTTCCATTCTGTAATGTATAAGAATCCATCTGCCCACAGTGCTGGCTGGTTGAACGGATTCTGTGGGTGTGTGCATATGCTGCTGTTGTGTGGAACGTGCATGGGATCTGTCTGACGGCTGTATGCCATATGGCTCTAGAACTGGACTTCCTGACAAAAGCGAAGGTGATCCTATCCTAAAGCAGTAAGTGGCAAGTGATGTGATTCTCAAATCATGGAAGCCTGATGGTAATGGTGAATAATCGAAAGCAAGACAAGGATGATATCACAAAGAGTGATAAGATGTAAGTGTCACTAATGGTGATAATAGTTTACAAGACCTATGGAAATTTAAACCGAGCCGTAAGGCTCTACGATGCAAGACATAATTTGCTCAATTTTCATGATGTAAAGAAATAAGATAGATAATAAGAAATCAAACGACAGCTGCCATAATAATGGCCAGTTTCTGAATTTCAGACTCAGAGTCCAGAGTGAGAGCTGGAAGGAAATGGGAGAGGGTGCTGTAACATGTGGGGAAGTGCATTCCCTCAGTGTTTCCTACAGGAACTACCTGTCATTTGCTCAGGCATCCACACATTTGCAGACAAGTGGTTTCTTGGGTGCAGGGTCTGAACCAGCATTGAAGCTTAGCACCTCTTGAAACAGAGAACTATGTGGACTAAAGACTTCCTGCCAAGTCACCAGCATAGGGTGGTACACTGAGTCCACAGCGACACATAGTTGTTATCCTCTGTCTCTATGACAGTAGGACCAGTGGTTGGACAGTAGAATGTCCATCCTGGATTTTCAATGTATTATTGGCTACAATAGTGTAAAGGTCAATTGGAAGGAAATGTTTGAGCTCTGCCCAACTCAACCCCAGTCAAAAGAGCAAATAAGCCATTAAGCTGCATGTCTCTGGTTGTCTGTTTCAGGGAAGAAACATTCATTTTCCCTGTCATATCTCCATGTACTTCCAATGGCTTTCCCTTACAAAGTCAAGATGGGTCACAGCTGATTACAATGAACTGTCAAAAATGTAACCAGGGCCTACCGCTCATCCCAGATGCTGTGGCAGCTGTGGCAGCTTTGCTAAAACACAATAAACAGACTAAGGCTCTGGTATGTGACTGGTGATCTTGTACACGAGATGCTGTCCTTTGCTATCAGAAAGGTGAACCAGAAGCACTTTGTATTCCCAAGGATTCAACAATAGCATGGGCTTACTGCTTGCTCTGGGAGCTTTGATAACTGTTTAACCCTTTGACATGCTCCAAAGGGACACAAACTTGCTGGATGGCCTCATTCACTGTGTCAGTGACATTATACTCAACACAACAAGTAAGCAAGGCACGGTGGGCACATTGGAAGTTCTGCTCAGATGCACGTATTCCACAGAGAAGGAATAAATCCTGCACCAGAGACATGGGGGTGATGAAATTTCTAGAATTTAGTAGCCTGAGGCATGGTAACACAGCCTTTCCAACTAAAAGACAAATTATTGTCTTTCCTATCTCCCATCTCTAATAAAGTCGCCAAATTTTGGGAGCCCTCAGCAGCTTCAAGAGACAGATTTTGTCCTGAAGCCCTTAATCTGATTCATTTGCTGGATGACATCGAAGACGACAGCCTGTTAGATTGTGGGCCAGAACAAAAAGGTGGCCTCTAGCCAGTCCAGGCTATAGTACAAGCATTCCTGATTCAGAGGTTACTGCAGCAATTGGTTCTACAATGTGACCCTTGCATGCAGAAGACACAGCAAACTCATCAAAAGCACAGTGTAGCTGCTCCAACGGAACGGAAGCAAATGTATGTAACTAGCACAAGGCATGGGCATGTTAGGTTCCCAGTCATTTCTTTAGGGTGATGTACCTATCCCCCAGCTGTCAGAAGGACATGCTGGAAACCCTTCTGAGCTGAATGCTTCAATGGGAACTGCTGTCACGTGCAGCACACTTGGGCCCACATCTGTGTCCACTTGAATGAGAGCCATGACCAACGGTTAACTGAATCAGAAAACATGAAAGTCTTAGCAGAGATTAGCTAAAGCTTCTCTTCCACTCAGGGTGGAAGCTTCTCTTGCTGCCCAGTCCTGCTTTCTTCACTTCTCCTTAAAGTGCCCTTGGAGTAAACTCTGACTTAGAGGTGTGTTTCTAAAGAGTCCATTCTCAGATGACCAACCCAGAACCCCACTTAATTAAAGCACACACTACAAAAGAAGCCTTCATTTTGTTAAGCCTCTGCAGTTTGGGGATTTTTCCACTGATGCAACATAGTCTACCTGTCGTGAGCTCCCTTTAATACACAACCAAAAATGCTTGTGGACACTTACTGGTGATCGCATCATCCTACAGTTAGCAAAACATGCTAAAAAGGTAGTATGAAGAGATATACAATCCACCTACTCTTCTGGGTAGTCTAGATTTCACAGCCAAGTGGACAAGAATGCATAAAAATGGTTGTTTTATAACTCAGCTTACACTTCTCCCTGCACCTTTTATCCTCACTCAAGCCAACTTTAACTAAGAAAGTCTTGGTTATCTTACCTCAGCTTCTATTATGGCTGAGCTAATGCCCAGTGGTGCCTCTATCATTATTTTTTTTTCTTTCAATCAACACATACTTGCTATTCCTTTCATTGCTGGGCTAAAACTGATACTCATGGTTCCTGACTTAGGGAAATATACAAATGAGGGGGTGACTGTTTGCATTCATGGTAAATTTCAACTTCTGGAAATATCTGCAATGTAAAAAGCAAGCCTCTGTGAAAGGCAGCAATTATGGAATATTACTCAGCCATAAAAAGAATGAAGTCCTGAGATTTGTAGCAAACGTGACTGGAACTGTAGATCTTCATGTTAAGGGAGTTAGGTCAGACATAAAAAGACAAAAAGATAAATGCCACATGCATTCTCTTTTATGCAAAACTCTCAAAAAAAAAAAAAGACCGATCTGAGCTAGAGAATGGGAAGGGTAAGAGGAAAGAGAATAAGAGAAGGCCACATAACGGGGAGTCAAGCAGACAGACAGAAGTAACGAGTTCCAACGTCCTCCATCACAGTTCGCATGAACGTGTTATACACTACATAAAGAACCGGAACAGGGGAGCAGGAAGAATGCAAACGTAATAGGAAATGAGGAAAAGCCTAGCTACCTGGTGAGGTTGGTTTGCACACACATGCGTAAAAATGATGCATGAAACTGTGCCCTGAAAAATACTGCACAAGTATTACATTCTCATTTAAAATGTCTAATAACACGTATTTAAAGATTTTTTAAAAGTTGAGTTTTTGAAAGAATGATTCTTGTACATCAAAACATTTTTCACACCAAAAATCAACTTCTAGTTTAACCCGCCCAACCCTACCACCACAAGATAACACCCAAGGTGCTTGCTTTGGGTTGGGTGGTCAGAGAAGGGGCTCTGCAGAGAGGATGCTGACATAGGGTCTGAAGACCTGGAGGAAGGCAGCCAGGGTGGAGCAGGTGAGTGGTATTTCAGGTTAGCTGGTACAAAGGACTCATGTGAGCTCAACCCAGAAGGAGAGAATGGGGAGATAGAGAGCCCAGGAAACTTATGCATCTTCTAGGCCAGGAGTTGGCTTTTTCTTTTTTTTAATGACCAGAGTCTATGGTAATCTCTGAGGACTGCACAACTTCCCTGTCCTGTCTTACTCATGTTTTCAAGATTGATTTAATCGAAAGTCAAAGTTGGAAAGAGATGGGGGAGAGGGAGAGAAAAAGATTTTTAACACATGCTGGTTCTTCCTGAGATGGCCACAACAGACAGCACTGGGTCAGACCAAATCTAGGTCTCCCACAGGGATGTAAGGTGCCCAAATACTTGGGCAATTTCTGCTATATGTCACAGTAGGAAGCTGGATTGGAAGCGGTGCAGTCTGGACATGAACTGGCATCCGTGTAGGATACTAGCAACGCAGGAGGCAGAGGGGGCAGTTTTACCTTCCAAACCAAAATTATAGATTCTTCCTTGTTTTATTTCTTTTTAAAAACACTTTAAGTAAATAAACTATACAGTCCTTCTTGGCCCAGGAGCCAGGTAAGGATGTATCTTGCAGGCCTCAGCTTGTTGAGCCCCGGCCTGGTAAAGATGTGTCACTTCTAGTTCTGCTCAGTGCAGTTCGCTCAACCATTACATTTCACTGCGTGCCTTGTCGGTAACGAGGTTCAAAACCAAACTATATCTGAATGCATTCGTTTTGCAGCCCTTTAAATATTTATTTTAATGCATTAAATGTGACTCTGATTACAAGCCACACTATTTTTTCCTCACCCAGATCTCTTCATCTTAAAACAAACACTCTAATTCATTTCACACATTTTTATTGAAATTTTACATATTTTTGCTGAAAGTCAGATTTTTTTCATGTATTATTGTATCTTGAATGGAGTGGACATGGACAAGTGAATAAACATGAGTGAGTGAATGATTTTAGGGCCAAAACAGAGGTGCCTCTCACAAGACAATGTCTGCACAATACAGTGTTGGGTGGGAATGTGGTTGAAAGTATGCGTTGGAACCAGGCTGTTTAACTCTCTACAGGTGTCATTTTGGTGATACTCAAAGCAATTATGATTTCTCAGTAGTTTTCACCCCTTACTTGTAAGGATGTATTCCAGAACCCTCAATGGATGCCTGATACTGTGGGTTGTACTAGAACCTATAGTTACCGCATCTTTTCCCACACACATATGTCTATTGTAAAGTTTTGTATCTAATTAGGCACAGTGCGAGTTTAGCAGCACATATTAATGAAACAGAGCAATGACAACAACATACTGTGATAAAATGCATGCCAATATGGTCTCTTTGTGTCAAAACAGGAAGGGACTTTAAAAGGTACATGGAAAATGGAATTAACCCCCTTTTCTACAAAAATGTATTGTAGAAAAAATTTTTAAAGATGAAATTATGTAATGAAAGTATTTCTTTTCAACTCATGCATAATTTTTCATAATACACATGTTCATGAAATTTAAAACAAATACTTACTGGTTTGTTTAACAGAATTACAGAGACAGTGAGATACATAGACAGGTTTTCCATCTGCTGGATCCATCTGCAATTGGCTGCAGTGGCTGAGGCTGGGCCAAGCGGCAGCTAGGGGCCAGGGCTTCTGGGCAGGTATTGTGCATGAGTGGCAAGGGACCAAGCACTCAGGCTGTTGCTCCACTGCTTTTCTAGGTGCATTAGCAGGGAGCTGGATTAGAAGGGGAGCAGCTAGGACCAGCACCTATTCTCATGTGGGATGCTTTCATTGCAAGGCTATGTTTAGCCTGTTTTGTCACCAAAAAAGGAGCCCTTTTATGGACTTTCAGAGGCCCCTGGGTATCCTTCTCCAGTTATGGATTTTTACTTAAAGGAAGTGCTTTCTGGCTTCTCTCTGGTATCTCTGCATTGTGAGTGTCACCAATTCTGTGGTACTTTGGGAGTAGTTATTAATTAAAGGTTATTTGAAAACAAGTAACATATGAAAATAGGGAGAGGACTTCCACCCCTACAGCTTGGCTGAGGGATAGTTAATGTGGCACAAGGCATTTAAACTTCAACCCACAGGGCCAGCACTTTGGTGTTGTGGGCTAAGCCTCTGCCTATGCTGCCAGCACCTCATATGGGTGCCTATTCATGTCCCAGTTGCTTCACCTCTGATCCAGCACCTTGATTGTGGCCTGGAAAGCAGTGGAGAATGACCCGGGTCCATGGGCCGCTGCACCATGTGGGAGACTTAGAAAAAGCTCCTGGTACCTGGCTTTAGATAGGTTTAGCACTGGCCATTGTGGTCATCTGGGGAGTGAGCCAAGTAGATAGACTCCCTCTCTCGCTCTCTCTTTCTCTCTTGCCCTCTCTCCTTCCCTCCCTCCTTCTCTCTGTAAAAATCTGCCTTTCAAATAAAAGTACAACAAATCTTTAAAGCTCCATCAATAAGCAGACTTGAGCCCACGCCTAGAGGTGGGGAAAGCTCCCGGTTCACGATTGAAGACATGCAGATTAGAAAGCCTTGGTGTCCCCCTGACAACAGGACGTGGCTTGGACCCACAACCTGTGTGAATCAGATGAGCATCACCTGCATCCCTTGCAAGAGCAGCTTCAGCGTCAGCAGCTCAGCAGGGAAGCGAGGGCTGAGTGAGGCTTCCTGTCCTAGCCATCCTGGCCCCTGTGTGCTCTGCTGCCTCTGCTCTTGACTCCAGGGCCCCCTGAGGAGCGTTGGTTTCCTTGGCAATGTCTCTGGCAGCATGCCAAACACTAAACACACATTTTACAAAAGATTTTATTTTTTTTTTAGGTTGATAAGGCTAAGGCAATTATTTCTCTGCTTTCCATAATTCCCGGGAAGAACCAATATCTCCTAGAAACCTTTGAAAAACAACTTGTTTAAAACCAATTTCCCCTTAGATCATAGATTGCCTATATTTCTCCTCCCTTCCCTTTCTTTCCTATTCAGATTTACACAAAAGCAAGATTGTGGTTCAGTGGGAATCCATCCCCTCTGCTAGTTATCCCTGATCTGTGGTTATATAACCTCCATCTGTGGTGCCATAATCATTGCCAGGGCAACGCAAAAGGCTGAGTAGGGCAGCCAGGAGGGAAGCTGTAGGAGCGCCACTTTGAGGAAATGTAGATCCTCAAACAGACAGGTGCTCTTAATCCTGGAGAAATGAAGTCAAGACACGAAGTCATTTCTCTCTCCTGCTCTCTCTCTCTCTCTTTCTGTATTTCAGATACCAAGTGGTTCTTAATTTAAACATTGAAAAATATGGTTCATTACATGTAGAATAAAAGACGATCTTCACCTTGTACCTTTCATGTTTGACCTTCCTATCAATTTCCTTTAGCAATATTAAGTACCTGATTCTCTGGGTTCTAAAAGGTTTGGTATGTGGCACTGTGGCTTTAAATTCTAATCACAGGATTAGGGCGTTTGTCTCTCTAAGGTTTACCTTCCCACCATGCTGAGAAATTTTCATAGCACCTGGAACAAGTCAGTTCCTCTCTCTGGATCTCCTCTTCTTTATCAGAGCAATGGAGGCAGCCTTGTGGTACAGTACATGAAGCTGTCACTCACAATGCTCCCACCTCTTATTCGAGCACTGCTTCAAGTCATGACTTTCTCTTCCCATTTCTATTCTTTCTAATGCACATTGGAAGGCAGCAGAAGATGCTCTAAATGTTTGGGGGCCCATAACACCCACCTGGGAGACCTGGCTGGATTCTCATTCCTGGCTTGGGCCTAATCCAGCCTTACCATTCAGACCATTTGCACAGTGAACAGTGAATAGAAGGCCTCTTCCTCTCTCTCTCTCTTCCTCTCTCTTTTCTGTCTTTAAAATAAACAAAATAAATCTTCCATGATGGAGTGCGGGGGTGAAGTGGGAGGAACGCTGATGATCATATCTCCCTAGGAGTTACAGGGACGAATGACTTTAAATCTGTAAGACTTTACACCATTGCTAGAAACAAAAGAAGAAATTCTCTCAGAAATGTTAGCACACAGGCATTTCACGAGAGGCACTGAGTGTCCGCATGTGTATAAAGAGAGGAAGAAAGATAGATGGGCAAACAGATTGATACTATCTAGCGTGGGATAAAGATGTGCCCAGCTCTGCAGCATTGCAATCAAATGTGATATACTCAGGTGGGAACAGGCAGCAAGGAGAGATGAACGCTTGAAAAAAAAAAAAAAACACAGATTCTATTCCAAGGCAAGTATCCTTAATAGTAAAAAATGAGAGAGTTGAAATACAGAAAATGTGTGTTACATAAACAGAGTTGTTTCCAAATAGAAAGCTATATGAGGAGCAGTATCAACTCATCAAGCCAAAGTGAGACAGAAGCCTCTCTCTTTGCTGGGTCTAAGTGAGGGATATTTTCCAGATGTGTCAGGGGCCGTGAGCTGCTTTCCACAGTGCTCGTTTTCTCTAGGTGCAATGACACCCACGCGCATGTGGAGGCGCCAGAAGACACGAGCCAGTGCTTGTGTGCAGCAAGGAGCCCTGGGGAAAAAGAAGTTGGAGGATGGGGTACCCCATAGGAAAGAGCCCATCCCAGAATGGATAAGGAGGTCTGCAGGGAATCAGAGGAGCTGAAGGAGAATTTTAGAAGCTATGGTATTCCGATGCTGGGTTCCGTGTAGTGGATGTGAGTGATATCAAAGTGTGAAGGGAATAGCTCCCCTAATGGCAAAGCCATGAGGAGCTTCCAGTTGTATGGCAGGGTCTGGCCAATGTCTCTCCAACCAGCTTGACGCAGTCTTACCCCCTTTTGCATGGACATTCAACCACCCTGCCAAGAATTCTGTAATCTTTAAAGGCTAGCCTGTCTTTGCAATTACTTCAGAGCACAGGAAATGTATCTGTTTTAGCCACTTATATAATTTTTGGCTAGAGGAATTGAAGGATGCTTTTATTAATATTATAGAGGTATGCTTTTAATTATTGTTTGATTGTTTATGGGGTTGTAGAGTCTGTAGTGGTAGGGGAATTTAAAATTTGAAACTTCTTTCTTGGATCTTTATATTTTTTCCCCTTGTGACATATTGTTCCCATTAATTTATGGGTAAATTGTAGAAATAGAAATGTAGTAGAAACGTATTACTGATTAGCAGGCAATCGCATGCGCCTTGGCCTTGGAGTCCTGGTTGTCACACCGTGGCTACTACTGAAGAATGAACAATGTCTTGCTTTGAAGAATATGAATATAATAATTTCAAGAATTACCTTTAGGGGTACCTGCTTAGCCATGAAGTACAAACAGAATGACTAAATGTCTGTACATGCCCCCTTAGTAATGAAATAAAAATAGAACAATTAAATATTTGTGCAAAAGCATGTGATGTGTCTGGCATGCGAAACACAAAGAGAAGGATGAGGGCTACACTATTCCAACCCTTTTATTGTGCAGGCTCGGGCCTTGCCACTCGGGAGCTATCCAGTATAGATATCAGCAAGGTTTACTTCATTGGGTAGATGCTTGAGAACTTACGACATTGAAAGAACCAAAGCAAGAGCCTTTCAAAGTATGTCCTCTCTGATACTCCTTGCTTAAACTTTGAACACATAGTTCGGGTCCTGAGGAGAGAGCTCTTACTCCGTTACACCCAACCACATTCCTTGTTTGGTCCTCGAGACAAAGGCATGGGCCAGAAAGTGCAAGATCAGGGCAAGGTCAATTGATGGATAGCTGTACCTAGGACATTGTACAGATGCTCCTTGAAATAGGAGCGGGTAATTTCATGATGAATTCCTAATACGTTGAAAATATAAGTCAAAAAGCCATTTAATCTTCCTGATTAACTAAACATCATCAAATATATGAAACGTGCAGCAAATTCCCACCACTGTAATATCAACAAAGTCCTAAATGAAAGCATTAAGTCAAGGTCACCTGTTCTTCTGTGCATGCATGCAGTGTAGGAGGAACACAAACTGTTTACTTGTTTTTAAATTCAACTGCTCTGTTGCGGTTGTCAGGCATGAAGCTACACAATAAAAGCACCCTCTTTCATTTCAATCAGATGCCTAACAAGGAGCCCTGGAGAACAGGACATACATGACATACATGAGTAACACATGAAGGTACATGTAGGAATGACATTGGCTGTCAGATGTAGTTGTAGCAAGAAAGTTAAAGGTGTCTGGGAGCATACAAGGGGAGTCTCACAGGGTTCCAGGAACAGAAGGGTTTGGATGCAGGCTATGGGAAGTTCCGAAATAAGAACACCCCAGGCAGAGCCAGAGCTCCTCAAATCGCTGCAATGGTGACTCAAGGTTCGGCTTGAACATCTCAAGGCTGTGGAGTGCAAGCAAGAGATGACGAAATGGTGAGAGCAAGTAGAGGTTTAGCATTCAGAAACTTGTAGGCCACTGCAAGAAGTTGGCACTTTGTTTCAAATGCAATGAGGTTTCATTGAAGGATCTAGCATGTGAGATGATGTAACCTGGTTCATGTAGAGAACAGACTTATCTGTGGTGCTAACAAAGGACCATTGTGGAAGCTGGCAGGGGCGCTGTAAAGGATAGACCACTTAGGCAACTAAATCAGTGAGGTAAGAAGGTTGAAATGACACACAAGATGGAGAAAAGGTGGGACTGGAGATAAAGTTTTGAGGTACAGCCACTAGGCTGGTGTTGGGGTTTAAAGCCTGGATGTGACTCCCAGCACTAGTGAAATAGAGAATATATTAATTAATGACCAAACTGGCCAATGGATTTATGCATGATGCTTGTCCTGGATCTGTGAAAAAATACCAACTGTAGGTCACAGAAAGCTTTCCCAGATTTAAGGGAGAAAATGATTAACACTGTAAGAAGGTTTGGTATTCCCTCCCACCAGCTGTGTGCCAAGTGAATCTATTGTCTCCTTCAATTTTATCCTACCAGAAATGAAGAAAGTCATAAGTCACTGCCATTCTGAAAGCTCAGGGGGATGAAAAACTTCAACGATTTCACACAAACAGCAAAGAGCAGCGCATGGGTGATGCCCCCGTTATGTGTAGTCATCCGCGATTCCATGTGTTTTACTCCTTGTAAGTGTGCAAGAGTGCTCCACAGTCCAACACGTCTGAGTAAAGGTCCACCTATCTGAGATTCAGTGCTTCATCCTTTCAACACAAGAAGCCATTATAAAGAGGCAGCGCTAAAACATTGAAGTGACATTTTTTTCACTTACACATTTGCCAATACTATCTTAAAATTATAACATTTAATCTAGGGTACTGTAGTTATTCCACCCTATTTGTAAATTACTAAACTCCTTAGAATATACGAGGGGAAAAATTGAGAAGAAAGCAATATCTGTAATAATGGAATGATTTAAGAAACAATATTGCTGTATTCATAAGGCATTGAGATATGTAGTTTTGTATTTTTAATTACCATTTAAATTCAATTTTCAAAGTCGTTCTATGGAAATTTGGATATGTATACACTTCTAATTCAAAAATGCTCTGTGCATACTACATCATTTAAGGAAGTTCCATTGAACACAACATGTGGAATAGATACTGCATAGCCAGAACCAGGGATAAAATATTTCAGTCTCCAGAGAGACGAGCTGACTTGAGGAGTCCTATTGGATCAAGGACGAAAAGCATCCAGGTATATTCCAATGCCTACAATAGGTGTGAAACCGAAAAGGTTGAATCTGTGGAAAATAATGCCTGGTCTGATCCTCATAAACTAGCCTTCATTTTCAGATGCACAAAAAACGAGCTTCCAAGAGTGAGCTCTTTTTAATCAAATAATGCAAACCACTAAACAACTGACTTTGCGCTGTCATTTCAACATGATATCAAGACATTGACACCTGCTTCTGCTGCTCTGCTGTTGGACAATCCCATAACAATATACTGTAAGACTAGAAAACAGTGACGCATTTCATCACTATTCTCCTGTGTGCTCTTACGTGCATGTTTCTATCACAACATATTGCATTCCACCTTTTTCACTTGTTGGTTTCCTGTCCCAGTGTATGAGGTCCAGGAGAACGGGCCTCATATGGCTTCACAGCACAATGTGCAGCTCTTAGAAGGCAGAAAAGAATAAGTCAACCCACCAATCCTGTCCAGTACAGTCACTTTACAGATAACACCGAAGCCCACCCAATGACTAATTGGGAAACAGACAAAACAAACAAAACAAACAAATAACATATTTCACACAATATTTTGTATCTCCCTGGTTCCCCATCTCCTAGTTCATTTTAGCTGCCCTACCTATTTTCAGATATAAATAGATAGATAGATAGAAAGATATAAATATAGAGGAGAGAGTATGAAAGATCATAAAATTAAATCATATTTAATAAGCATTACCTGAAATACTTGGGATAAACTTTGAACTACACTGGAAAATGCCATTTGCAAAAATGCGTATATGCTCATGAGTTTTGCCCTGTTCTTGTTGGCAGAACAACGTCTATTTGAGACAAATGTGACAGTTGTTGACTGGTGAAACAGCAGGAGGAGATGGGGAGGAAAGGAAACAGTGCGTTGATGACATGATCCAGAGAGGGGAGGATTTTACAAAGCAAATTAAAAACTATACAGCACATTGTGGAAATAGTAATGTTTCTGCAGAAATGATAGAGGAACGGAAGGGATCCAGCACCACATAACCAATGTGCCCTTGTCTTGCTGCATGAAAATCTGCAGGCAAGTTACTAACAAGCAGATGGTTCGTTGCAGCACCTGTCTACGCCACAACCCTTTTCTTTTCCTTCTTTTTTTTTTTTCTTTTGCTGAATTGCAGGTTTCCATTAATGAAAGCTGTGAAGATTCTGAAACCTATTTCAGCTCTGGCTGCTGCCTGTAGACAATCAGCTTCCGTACAGAAAGAGGCAACGCATTTGGGGAAGACAGGCATGCACTTCTTCCACAGATGCTGCAGAAAGCTCTTGCCACAGAGAAGCAGGACGTGTGCATCCAGACTGAAATAGAAAGTCCCCTCTGTGATATTTAAAGGTCTTGGAGGAAATTAATAGCAGCACATAGGTTGTTAAGGCTTTGGGCAGGAAGAGGACAACAAGGATCAGCTTGTGGAAATTTACAGAGGCTTGCTTTCTTGGGTGTGTTGTAACTGTATTTGTTTGGATTAGTGCTGATTATAAAAGGGCTTGGGACTGTAAAGTGGAAATCTCACTCTCTTCCTCACTCACATGAGGCCTTCCATCATGGGATGACTCAGCTAGAAGGCCCTCGGCAGGCTTAGCCCTGGATCTTGGATGCCTCAGTCTCCATTACCGTGAGCCAAACAAATATCCATTCATTACAAATTACCTAGACTCTAATATTCTGCTAAAGCAGTAGGAAACAGACTAAGACGCATAGGTGGCATATGCCTAAATTTGACTTGGCCATGAATCAAATGCAGCTTTCCTTAACAGTTACTCTCTATTGTGTCTGGTCACAGTTTCAGTGAGTACTTGGTGTATTGTTATAGTTCAGAGAAGCAGCTTTTGAATCACATAGATCTGGGTACAGTTCTGACTCAACCAACTGCTGGCTGAGTGACAATGAACAGGCAATCCAGCCTTCCAAAGACTGAGTTTTCATATAGGAACCACCAATATAATAATACTGAGTCCATAACAGTATTTATGCAGATTGGATGACAGTATAATGTAAACTGCTTATCACAGCGCCTGACCCAGAGCTAAATAATGACGTTTAGCCTTCATCATCATGAATTTCATTACTACGTATGCCTTAACAAAAGATCAAATGCAAAAAGATGCCCACAAGATCAGACACCTTTGGAACAGGCATCCGCCCGCCTATACCTGCATCTTTCTCCCTGTGTTTCCTGCTTTTCTTCTGTTACTGCTTGCCCCACTTCTTTTTCTTAATCTTTTTTTCCCTCCCCTCCCCTCCCCTCCCCTCCCCTCCCCTCCCCTCCCTTTCCGTCCCTTCCTTTTCATTTTCTTAAGCAGAAAATACCATTTGGTGCTTTGCCTTACAACTTTAAATGAATCATTCTATAAAAACAAAACATTATTGAACTTTTTTGTGTTAGGTTCAGGCAGGAATCCAGCATAGGAAGACAGAGATGTGGAGTAAGTTGTCATACATATTCGCTCCCACAGTCCTATGGGGCCAGAAGAAAAGCCTTGTGCTGTGTCATGCCTGGCCTTTGGGGAGGTGTCTGAGCCAGGTTGTGGGACAACATACATTTGAAGCGCAGAGGTTTGTTCTGTGATCAGCAGACATATCATCACAGATTCTGAGTCTTAGGGGAAACAATCTCTTTCACACTTAAGTCTTAGCACTGTGTCTGTGTTTCTCAAAGTATATGAAAGTGGCCTTGGATTTATATGGCATAGCAGACTGGACCGGCATGAATTGGCCTTCAACTGCAATGACTGGGTTGTAAATGGACTACATAACGTAAGAGCATTCTGAAGGCTGTATCCTAACTCCAAGGCAGCAGTATTCTTCTGCCCCGGGGCAGCAGTGTGGAGCTGGTATTGAAACTCACATGGGTTCCTGCAACATACTTCCTCCAAGCCCTTGGATTGCCAACATCCGTATCACACCTCCTCCTCTGCCTCTGTGTTCCTACATGGACAACATGCAGTGTATATTGAGGCACCATCCTGTGGACTAAATACAGAATAAAAGGC
Source organism: Ochotona princeps (assembly GCF_030435755.1). Classification (NCBI taxonomy): domain Eukaryota; kingdom Metazoa; phylum Chordata; class Mammalia; order Lagomorpha; family Ochotonidae; genus Ochotona; species Ochotona princeps. The sequence continues at coordinate 106,993,009 of NC_080835.1, read as the reverse complement.
ATGTCCACTCAGAATTTGATAACACAAAATTTCTGAAAGAAGGAATTAACACATCGCTTAGTCTGTGATCACTAAACTACTATATTTATATCTAGCAAATTTTCTCAACCTCAGTAGCTTGGAAACAGCTTGATTTCTCATTATTACTCCTCCTTTTCATAACTTGCTATATGCAAAGATATTAAATAAAGAAAGTACATTTTTGTATTGTGGAGTAAGAATAAAACGGAAATGAAAAGGCATTTAGAAGAGGCTATATTCAACCTATCTCTAAAAGCTTTTAATATCAGACTGAGTTACAGCTGCTGAGCCCTGGGAGAATTCAGGTGATCCTATTGTTGCCTCCCTCCTATTAGTAATCTGAGGAGCAGCCCTCCCTTTGTCAAAACCTAGACATAGGGAAAAAAAAAAAGGAAGATCATTTGCCAGTTAGGGTTTTGAGTGTCTCAGAGGTTTCACAGCAAGCATCTAAGTGACTTTTGAAATAAATGATCAACAGTGAGGAGAGGCACACAGGTCTTAAGCACAGCCATGAAAACAGAGATGGCAGGGAGAGTAAGAAGCAAGGCCTGACCACCATCAGTGCTCCAGATCACATCTGGCGACAATTTTGGAAGAAGCCATAAGGATAGGATAGATAGTGCTTAGATAAAACCTAGAATGACAAAGTGATGATACGATATCCATGCTATACATATATACATATGTGCATGTATGTGTGTAGGCTTCCTTTTAACATGTAAAACGGATTCATGTCAATGCCTCATAGCTTCGTTTTTAGATTTTATCTATTGTTTTTAATTGGCAAATAAAGAGTGCACATTTCAATGCATGCATTGTGTAGTGATCAACCGGAGCTTTTAAGGTTACCCACCGCCTCAAATGTTTAGCACTTCCTTGTGATGAGGACATGCCAAATCCCCTCTCCTAGCCATTTTGATTTATAGGATACAATATTTTAACAATAATCACCCTTCTGTGCAATGGACTTCCAGAACTTATTACTCCCATCTAGCAAGGTCTTACAACACATTCATCAATTTCTCTTTATTCCCCAACTTCAACCTCCTCAACCTCAGCCGTCTTCTTCTTTGACGTCAGCTTTTGTAGATTACATGTATGGGTGAGACCATACAGTATTTGTCTCTCTATTCTTGGTTTATTACTTTAGAGCTACACTCACAGATCAATCTGTGTTGTCATAACACAGTACTTATTACTTAGTAGTAGCCCAGTGTGTTTTTTTCTAATTATCAGGAAGATGCAAATAAATAGCATAAGGAGATATCATCTCACATCAATTAGATTCGCTATACACAAAAAGACAAAGTAAGCTGCTGGTGAGGATACCAAGAAAAGGGGATCTTTGCATGGCATCAGCGGAATGTAAGTTGATATAGCCAACTGGGAATAGTATAGAGCTGGCTCAAAACTATTTTTAAAAACAGCCATTTGATTCAGCAATCCCACTGTATGTGTGTGTGTGTGTATGTGTGTGTGTGTGTGTGTGTATGCCAAGGAACTGAACTCAGTATCCTGAACAGATGCCTACATGCTCATGGTTATTGCAGCATCATTCTCAGTAGCCAAGATACAGAAACGACAACATTGTCTTTTATTCTACGCATTTAGCATAAGCTTTTCGCAATGTCCCCAAGCTTCTACCGGAATAGGGCTTGACACCTTTACTGATTTACTCGGTTCTTCTTTTCTCTTTTTTCAAGAACAAGCTGAAGCTGCTATGATGTTTGCTTCAACAACTCTTACTTCATTCAGAGTTTCATTCAATGCCTCATTCCACAAATGTTTATAAAACAGGTGCTGTGGTGTGGGTGGTGATACAGAGCCTGTCCAGTATGCCTACCTGGGACTTGCTGTCCAGTTTTTCCACACTCCCTCAGCAATGTGCACTGACCCATTTGTTAATGCCTACTGCCTTTTATTACATTTTATAGTAAATGCATATGTATCAAGCATTCACTCATTAATTCTTAGACTGTAGGAAAAACTTAAGAAATATCTTCTCTGACAATTGGGTCTCTGCATGCTACCTGGAACATGATGGGATTTCAATACATTCACTGAACCAGAATAAAATGAAATCAATTAAAAATGTGAAGCATAGGAGACACATATAGACACTCAACACCTCTGACTACTAAAATAATCTCCCAGCACACCTTTTCCATGAACATGAATTGGATATGCATCAAATAGTCTCCATGAAAACAAGTATCAACACATTTTATTTATGAAAAAACCTCTCATTTTAACTATAAGCAGTGCTTAGAAAATTTCATCAGCACATTGTAATATTAATCAAGAATAACTTGGTACATAATGTTTGGTGTGCCAAAAATGCATTTGCACTATAATTTGTTTCTTAGAGAGAAGTGCAATAAGAATGGTCTGCCTCTGAATGTAATACAAATAACTCCCTGATTGATTGCTCTTTATAAATCAAAATCTGAATCGCTTGATATTCTTTCTTTAGTCAAATTTGTGTGTGCATTTTGTAGCTCGTGGTTTTTTTTTCCACTACACAGTGAACCCAACCTCTCAAAAGATTTTCCAGAGTGCAACTTGACTTTGATTTAGGAGGTAGTTCACTCTCCTTTTGCTCTATCTTGAGCTTCAAGAAAGGGGGCTTTACCAGTTTCGTGATCAATTCTCCCTCTAGTCATCATAGAAAAGAATTTAAGCCAAGCACATACCAAGGTCTCTGACTCAAGAATAAAACCCAATGTTGCAGGTGCATGTTTCAATTTGCCTGATGCACTTTGATGGACTACAAAAGAGATGGAAAATGCTGTTAGCAGAGACACAGAAGCAGGCCTGGCCACATTCTATCCTGTAGTACACATAGCTTTGTGGTTGCCCACACTTTGAATAGTTGTACAGAGGATATACAATATTTGGCTGCAACATACAAGGATAAAGCAAATGCAGCAAATATCCATTGTGTGTGGATGCATATATATTTATGTTAACATATGTTAAATGCCTTCATTTTAATATGAGTTTTCTTTCTTATTCTCCAATGGCCAAAAGACAAATTGCTGCCTATAATTCGTTGTATATAAGAGTGTATACCTTTAATTTCTATGCATGTTCACACTAATGGGATGTGACTGTGTATGCTGTTTCTTAATAACAATAAGTAATAGCTATTATTAATAATATTTTATAGAGAAAGATAGAGCTCTTCTATATGTTAGTTCACTCCTCAAATGGCCCCAATGGCCTGGGCTGGGCTGGGCTGAAGCCAGCACAAAAAAGATTTGACTGATTGCCTCATGCAGGTGTGAGGGCCCAAGAAATGGGTCAACAGCTGGATGAGCAGCAGAGCAGCTGAGATTGGGGCACATAGCTGTATGGAATAATGTCAGCATTGCTTGTGGTGGCTTAACCTATTACACCACAACACTAATCCTGTGCATGTTGTTTTGTCACTTGTCTTCTTGCAACCTAATGCTATTTCTCTAATCCCTTTCTAACAGGGAGAGGGAGTTGCATTTCATCCTTGGCACCTGCTGTACAGTATCCACATGGAAACAGGATCAAGGCACTTACAGAGAAACCCCACGTGGAAACAATTACTTATTCTCTGGGATGTTTATCTTATATCTCAGTAAAGGGTTTCCAAAATGACATCACAAAACAGTTTTGGGCTTATCTTTTGATTGTCTTCAAGTGAAATGTTAGAACTTCCAAGAATGCAATAGGATCATAAAACAGATCTGTTCTACTCTCATTCTAATTTCAGGAAAGGGTATGTAGACCTACAGCTCATCTTGGGCTCCTCCTGAAATTCTTCACCCCATGCCCGAATCTCTAAAGAACTTAACTGCACCTGAATGTAGTCTAGCTAACTCAGAGAACCAGGGAGAAATTCCACTGATGATCTCTCCTAACAGACAGAGGTATCTGACTAAAAGGGGGCTGGAGATCAGAGAAGCACTTTGAGGGGGTAGCTTGAAGTACTTACTAGCTCTAGCTTTGGGACCTTCACAAAGGTGAGTCTATAAATGACAATCGGGATGAAATTCCACCAAGAATCTTCCAATCTGCATAAATGTGGACATACTCAAGGCCAAGGCTCTCTAGATGGAGTTTCCTTCCTTGCTATTCACGAGGACAAGTGGCTGCAGTTTATTTGGTAGGAAATGGACTGTAAGAAGATTTTCATTGCAGCAAATTTGTCTTCCAAATTATGTTTTCCTTAGGCTAAAAATAAAGCACATTTTCAACTCTTATACACATCAACTGACAAGGAAGAGTCAGGAACGGTGATCAGTGATTTATGACTGCAAGAAAATAACTTGAGACTTAACACTGTTTTGAATTTATACTTGGTAATTCATACAATATTAAATAAGAAATAAAGAGGACATAAGTATCTAACTTATGTTTCTTTCACAACAGGCACATTCCCCAACACTGAAATGTCTGTCATATTGCATAATATTCAGTGATTTTCACTCCTAGTTTCTTTTGAATCAAATAGTTAACTTTAACAAAATCTGTTTTTCAATTGCCAGGATTTAATGTGTGTACCTATTGAAAGCACACAATGGCATCCCATAGTAACTGGAAGGTTGATCAGCTGTCCAGTCTATACTTCATCAAGATCTATATTTGCATATTCGAACGTGTGCCAGTATCATTGATGTAGCATGGCAATCTCAAATGCAACACATTAAAAATTGATCTTGGTGCTCTTTTCCCTTTATGCCAATTCTTAAATGCTTATATACTAATGGCTGGTTCTGGTCATCAAGGATTATGAAGTGACTATTTGGGTTTTCAGAGTAAAACAAAAAAGCAACAGCTTTTCTGTGCGTGCTCCTGTGTGAGCCCAGCAGTGGCTGAGCACCCTGTATCCACAGCCACTTCTCTCCTTTTTAGTGGCTCTGGCTTCTCCAGAATCCATCTCGCACACACTACAGCTCACTGTGTTGCTCTCCTTGTGGCTCAATTATGCAGGGCACCCTGCTTCGAAATCCACGTACTACTTCTTAACAAGAAAACGTCCATAGTTTCACAACCATATAAACCACTGTTTCTAAAACAGCTCAATTTTAAAGCAATCAAATTCATTTTCCCCAGAAATATACTGATTTGTCAAAGCATCTGTACTGATTAGAAAATATGACCAGGTTACTAAAATCTACTGCCCTGCTCACTTCACCTTAAAACCCATAAAAATGCTAAATGATGATTATTGACAGAATTAAATCCTACAAAATGGACAATGGCTTGCCCAGCAGTGCTGTGAGTATTTTAGGACAGAACATAGTTGGGGCCATGAGTTTCTAATGCCAACAGATGAGTATTTGTTCTTCAAGGCTTCTAAGATCCATCTGACTCCACCTTAGGTGGTCATAAATGCTAACAGTTCACTAACTTATTAAATTTTTAAGTGTACTTATATTCTTTTCAAATGTGATGGGGAGTGGAGGCGCATCCGTTTACCAAAAGATACAGAAGAGCAACCTTCAGAGGCCATGGCATTTTGTTTGCACTCATACTAGTTAAATTGCTGTGTGTTATTGTCTCCATATTTTCCCATTTTTCATTAATGCTCTTAATCATAAATATTCCATGCATTCTCTCTTCCCTCCAGGCACTGTGAGTCATGTCTACTCAGAGAGACACTGTTCTCACGGGCTGCCACTCACAGCCACCGTGAGAGACAGACGCTTCAGCATTTGCCATGCAAGTGTTTGCTGAATTCACAAACAGGAGACGGCTTCAGAGAAACACATCTCAGCAGAGCCTCCCGCACAGATGTCAGGTTTCCGTGGAAGCCTCCCGGAGGCACACAGTTCCACAATGGACTATTTTTAGGCTTGATAATTAATATTGGAGGAGAAAGGGGAGGAGGATGAAAATGTAGCGCTAGCAAAAAGGCAATTACCATCTACACCATATATTCTCACCTCGCAGAAGTGTTGTTTTCAAAGAAATAAAAAGAGAAGCCCTCCTCTAACCTATAGATTTTTATAGTACACCTCCCATGAAGTAGATATTTAATGCTCCATTTCAAAATTCGAGAAATAGCTTGGTCGCATAGGTTAATATATGCAGCAAATGTCATATCAGCCTAGATTTTACTACTACGAAAAACTAACTGCTTGGCTCAGAGCCCCACCCCACCCCCAAATTCCACAGTTGGCTTCCCTCACAGGTACCGAATCATCTCCATTTACACCTGCTGCACTAGGGCTTTGCCAACGCCGTTCTTCTCACCTGCCTGGGGTCCCCCATTTCTCATTCTTAAGGTGTTCTCCACTCCTTTACAACTGCTTTGAAACAGGCCTTGCCTGTGACATTTGTGTCTTCTGTGATTGCAACCAAGTCCGTGAAGTCAGGGGACTTTCTGTGCCTCTTTGACTAAATCAAGTTCTTGATGACATGAAGAGCATTCTTAACATCCCTCATGGTCCAGAGACACCACAAAGAGAGAGATGCAAGACAATGTTTACCTACACAGCATGCCTTGCTCATTCCTTCTACAAAACTGGTCCGATAATGCTGAGGTCATGGGTGCACAGCCGAATCATGAAACACATCCACCACCTTGATTTCTGAATGCCATTCTGAATATCTCTGCTGTCTTCTGCATTGGTGTCCTCTCCTTCAGGGCATTCGGTGGCCCCTCACTTCTGAGAGTTGCTTCATAATTAGTCTTTTCTGACAGTTCTTCCTTCCTTTCAATCCTCGTCTACTCTTCCTCTATCTATTCCAGAAAGGCTGCTGCTTGCCAGGAGTCAGTAACCTTCCTCTTGAACCTGCGTATCCACAGTCTAAACTTTATGAAAGTTTACATTGGTATGGCAGGTATCACTGCCATACCACTGAAATCTCAAATGCAATACATCAAGAGTTATTTTAGTATTTCTCTTAAAAGCAATGCCTATTCTTGTGCTTCCATCTCGGCTACAGGGGCTATAACTAGCATAACTCCAAAATCCTCTCCCTGGCTCCGTGGTCTCCACCTCATTCTTCCTCATCCACACTCACATTTCTAACATAGAATCTGAATTATGTGATTTCCCCATTTTAAACCTTTCAGTTGGACCCCATTACCAGGAAGGATAATATCAAAAATTAGTATGGTGAATCTGTGACCCCTCCTTTGTTTGACGGTACACATGTTAAAAACTGCATTTCTGCCTGGCACACTGAACTTCCACAATGCTGGGCTGTTGGAAGGTATTTCAATATATCCTGTTTTTATTATCTCTTCAATTTTAAGAAATCCTCTTAATTACCTCAATGCTACTCCATATCACAGGCTTACAAATGATCTCTTATCCGGTATGAACTATCTCCAAATTGCTGATCCAGTGCCGTTAATACCTCTGCCATTTTTATACTATGCCTTTCAAAGAATTTGAAAAGTGACATTCATTAGAAAATAAACTCCAGTGTATCAGCCTTCCTTCACACAGCACCGGGTTTTCAGAGCCTGAAGAACCAGCTCGTGCGCTGGGCTTGCTAGTGAGTCCTTCCAAACGTGCATCTGGAAAATAAGAGCCACAGCATAAAAGCAGCACAGTGTCAAGTTCAAATAAAGAATGGGCTCCAAGCCTCAGTCCTCAGAAGATCATCCCTAAAAGAACTAAAAGTCGCTAAAAACTTTAGGACAATCGGTTTGGGGATAAAGATTGCTTTGCTTCTTTGTGTTTGTTTTCCAAAGAAAATGCTGAAAGGAACACGTGCTCTTGCTTTTGAGTTTTCTCCCATTCTCTCCCACACTTATCTGTCTGTCCTATCCTTATCTGTCTCCCACATCTTCTGTTTTCTCTTAGCCCTTGCTGACCCTTGAGTTCCCTCAAACGTTCAGCCTGGCATTTTCTGTTCTCACTTTCCTCACTTTTCCTGGGCCATGTCATTCATATGTGGGATGCACAAATCATTTCCTTGTGGAAGATTCTGAAATCACCAATTTAGTTCTTCCCATCTGTCTGTAACTTTGGGACACATTCTGAGACATGGCTGCTGTCCCCGAATGTTCATCCATCATTTTAATTTATTGGGAGAGGGAAGGATAGAGAGAGGAAGAGAGAGCTGACATTCATTAATTCATTTTCGGATTGTCTGCCTGAAATGGCTAGTGTTGTTCTTATACTAAAACTTGGAGCTAGGGGTCCCTGCGGCGTGGCCTAGTGGCTAAAGTCCTCGCCTTGAATGCCCGGGATCCCATATGGATGCTGGTTCTAATCCCGGCAGCTCCACTTCCCATCCAGCTCCCTGCTTGTGGCCTGGGAAAGCAGGAGAGGACGGCCCAATGCATTGGGACCCTGCACCCACATGGGAGACCTGGAAGAGGTTCCTGGTTCCTGGCTTCGGATCGGTGCGCACCAGCCCGTTGCGGCTCACTTGGGGAGTGAAACATCGGATGGAAGATCTTCCTCTCTGTCTCTCCTCCTCTCTGTATATCCGGCTTTCCAATAATAATAAAATCCTTAAAAAAAAAAAAAAAACTTGGAGCTAGGGATTCAACCCAGGTCTCAGCTTGGGTGTCGGCAGCCATCAGTGCAAATTCCTAGATCTGTATCAGTAAGTTCAAGTTAGGAGCCAGATATGGACTACACTCAGGTACTCCAATGTGGAATACAGGCATTTTAACCAGTAGGCCAGATGACTACCTCTACCATCAATTTAAAGAAGACATGAAAACCTCCTTGTTCTCCACACCAACCCCCGCTTCATCCTACGGCTTTGTTTGATGACACCAGCATTCTAAATCACTCAGCCTTAAAAAGGCACAATCAACTTTGTCATCTTCTTCTATGCCTCCCACATTGAATCAACAACAGCCTTTTTAATTAATATGGGTGTGGGGAATTAAAGTTTTCAGATATGACATGGAGTTTAGTGTAATTGATGTAGAGGATATATTAACACAATGATACAATATCTAGACCCAACTGCGAGCAAAGGGCGAGATGCTACGAAGATGGGAATTTTGAGCCACGGAACTTGTAATGATGTCAAAAAAAGGCATTGTGGGTGATGAGGCTATGCTAAGAAATGAATTTTAGGGAGCCAGAATCTTAGCTTAGCTTAGCAGTCTGTGGCTGGGGAGACAGTTCCTGCAGGCTCCTGCTCTGAAAGTGGGCCCCAATGGGTCAGGACAGCGAGCCGTGGGTGCGCCATTATGTCACGAGGACTGTGAGCAGTGGTGGGAAGACTGCCGCACATCCTACACTTGCAAGTCTAACTGCCATGACGGTTGGGACTGGAGTCGGCGGAGGAACCGCTGCCCCGCACGGGCCCCTGCCGCCCATTCCCTGGCTACTTCCCACCCCAGCTGATCTGTGTGAGAAGATTTGGAATAATACCCCTCAAGGTGAGCACAGAGCACCAGGGCAGTGGTCGGTGTCTCCAAAAGTGGTTTGAGCCCACACAGGCCAACCCCAACGTGGCCATCGCCCACCTCTTCGCCAGTCCTGCCCCAGCTTGGGAGCTCCCCTCCACCCTTGTGGGCTTCTCTGTGTTCCTGCCATTCCTTCCCTAAGAGCCCTTTCTGCTCCTACCCACACATCCGTGCTCCCACCAGCAATGGACCACACTGTGCCTGCCTCCTTCCTGAAGCTCTTTCCTGAAGAAAAGAACAGGCTGGGACTGGGTGGGGCAAGGGAGGGGCGGCTATTGAAGCTGAAGTGGCTGCAGCAGGAGCCCTAGACATTTGATCTGAGGTTCCTCCCCTACCCTACATTGCCCTGCCTCGCCCTGCCCTGCATGGCTGGCCTGGGAGGCAGCTGGAGGCAGAGAAAGCCAAGGCAGTGGAGATCCGGCCCCTCTTCTGTCTTGGAGGAGAGGGGCTGTGATGGATTCCAGGCCCTTCTTGGGCCAGGGTGTACCTTCCTTCCACTTCCGGGGTTATGGGGACGGGGACAGCAGTGACCTCCTGTTCTGTGGTGATACCTCCAATAAAACAGCGTTTGGTCTGTCAAAAAAAATCCTCCACGTCAAGTACCAACATCCCATACAAGTGCCAGTTTGTATCCTGCTTGCTTCTATTGCTTTTCAGCTCCCTGCTTGTGGCCTGGGGTAGCAGTGGAGAACCGCCCACGCCTAGCAACCACGCCTATACCTGTGTAGAAGAGACCCCAAAAAAGCTCCTGGCTCCTGGCTTTGGATCACTTCAGCTCTGGTCATTACAACCACTTGCGGAGTGAACCAGCAGATGAAAGATCTTTTTCTCTATTTCTCCTTTTCTGTAAATCTGTCATTCCCCCACCCCCGCAAAAAAAGAATCTTAGGACCCTGCGTGGTAGCCTGGTGGCTAAAATCTTCACCTTGAATGTGCTGGGATCCCATATGGGTGCCGGTTCTAATCCTGGCAGCGCCAGTTCCCATCAGCTCTCTGCCTATGGTCCAGAGGACGGCCCAATGCCTTGGGACCCTGCACCCACGTGGGAGACTCGGAAGAGGCTCCTGGCTCCTGGCTTCGGATAGGCTCAGCTGTGGCCGTTGGGGCCGCTTTCTCTCTGTTTCATATAAACATTGTATCATATGTATATGCCATATATACATAATGACTTTGCAATAAAAATAAATAAATCTTTTTTAAAATTTCTTCAAAAAAAGGAATGAATTTCTTTTTAAAAAAATGTATCTGGTTTTGGCATGTGGAAGAGTTACAACGAAGTGGAAATACAAAGGATCATAGCTCAGGCACATGCTCCCTGCGTGACTCTGGGAAGGTACTGAGCTTCTCTGAGCTAAGCACCCTCAAGGAGAGAAATGTAGCAGCACACATGTGGTGTCATGGCCTCTGCATCGTATGCAGTGCCTACATCCATACAGAGTGCCTGCTTTGAGTCTGGCTTCCGCATTTCCGATCCAGTCTCCAGCTGATGGGAGCCTACAGCGGCAGCAGATGGTTCGTGGGTCCCTGCCACCCACATGAGAGACCCACATGGAGGTTTTGGCTCCTGTGTTTGATTTAGCCCAGCCCTAACTCTTCTGGTCATTTTGGGAGTAAACTAACAGAAGATCTCTCTGTTTTCATCTCTGACTTTCAAGTAAGATGTAAAGAAATCAGAGAAACATAATGCCACCTACTGAAGTGTATTTCACGGTGCAAAGTGACAGTACATTTGATAAACTGAGTCACTCATTGTTGTGGCTTTCAGACCAGTCACTATAAGACTTTCTCAGTTTTGTGACTGTTTGACTCTGAGCCCTAGCTACAGATTAGCCACATCCAAAAACAAACAAACAGTAACTGTGTCTGGACACCATCAACTGTAAGTCAATACACAAAGGACAGTGGTCCTTGTCTTAATTTAGACTTAGCTGTTTCACACTAAAGCCCAGACTGTCCATCTCTCTATTGCAAATCACAATCAATACTCAGCATAAAAAGATCTCAGTATGTGTTGATGGATTAAATGAATGAACAAATGAATAAAACAAACTCCACACTGTGCAGTGCCCTGCTGTCTTTCAATGCTGCTTAGGTTTGCAGCTGTTTGAGCAGCAGCCTGCTTTTCTGGGTCTGTGAACACTTCTGAGTCACCCTTGGCACCTATAAGCAGATATTATCTGGTACTCGGGTCCTTTTTCTTCTTTACAAGTGCCCTCAAGTATACTTTCAAGCTGTTCAAATTGGCAGAAGGAATTTTCTCTTCTCTCTTCAAGAAATAAGGTACTAAGGATGCTTCAGCTCTATTTACATTAAAAGTTAATGCCTTTATTTATTCATCTGCTTTTATGGATCTATGGTGCCTTTCGAAATCCATCTTCAGCTCTTTGGGTTTCTCTCTGGCTGGAGTTGCCCTTGCTTAAGCCGGATCTATAGAGAGAAATGGGCAATTAGCAGCCCCATAACTGCCTGCTGGGGAAAGCTCTTCCTGTTGTGATGGTGGCAGCTCTCCCTGGCCTCCCAGATGACTCTGACTTCCTTGACCTCCACCGGGCTCTTCGTAGACCTCCGCTGCCCACTTCCCCTGCATTTATCTGCGGATGTCCTTTCGCAGGATGTCTGGATGGTTTGGTTTTGCAGTAGGAGGAAGACAACATGGAGTCAGAGGCTTTTCCTGGAAGAGCTGATCCCCAGTGGCACCCCAAACCACTGTTTCATCTCGAGGAAATCTGCCTACAGCTTTTCACCCATGCCTTTCTCCCTTTACTATTCCTAGCATGACAGAAATATGACTCCATCCAGGAGGTAATTAGCAGATATTCCAGAAGTTAAGGACTGGAGAGAAGGATAACAGAAAAGCACATTAGGAACTAGAACGAGTACAGCACTTGCAAGTGAAATAAGGAAAAATCCCTTGACTTTTAGGTGGAATTGGTAACTGCACAAGCAGTACCTCTCGCTCCAATCTCTTATCATTGCTGGTACTTTCAGAGATGCACTAAGAGACAGTAAGAAGAAGCTGCTTTACAGGAGTTTCTGTGTAAGGTGTCTGTTCTGTAGTTGAACTGTGACTTGGGGATTCGGGGGTGGGGAGGGTGGAAAACAGTTACTTTTTGGCTCGTGATGGAATCATCACTTCAGTAGCACTGAATTTCCAATCGCATCATAATTAAGTAACTGAGTAAGCTACCAACACATGTTCAAATGCTAGGGTATCTACTAATAAGGATTATTCTTATCCTGCTGCTGTTATGTGGAAGATCACAACATACTCGTGACTGGGGCTTACCAAGAGTCATTGAGGTTCCTAAATAATTTCTCCTTGTTTGCTAGGGTGGAGGAGCAACACCTGCCTGAGCCTGACATCGTGAGATGCAGTTGAGGTATCCAGCCCCAACTTCTCTTCAAATTAGGCACCAATTATGGACCATAATCTCTGTCAATGAGCCCACTGTCTCTGAAGGGTCAGTTCCTGCTCTATGCAGTAATAGGAAGTGTTGAGTAAACATTGGTTGGGTGATAGCGATTGGGTCAGCTCTGTCTTCCTGGCCCCTATGTTTTAGCTCTGATTCTCATCCTAGGGAACGAGTCACAGAAATCTGAGCACACTTGAATCACACAGTGCAGCGGGACAAGGCTTATCACTCCCATCCCTAAGGACACCTCACATAACATCAGGACAGGTGTTCGAAAGCCAGCCTTGGGTTCTAGCTCCAGCCATTTGAGTTCATTAGCCACAAGATTTTAAGCAATTAATCCAGTCTTCTCTCCAGTTACCATGCCTGAGAATGAACATTAAAGATGGAAGTTTTCAAAGGCTTTAAAACAGACTTAGTGAAGGGTTAAAAAAAGTATGCAAAAAACATGGACCACAGATCCTGACAGGAAGCAGGTGCTGAAATAATTTCTGTATGTTTGATTCCTATTAGCCATGATGGATCTCAAAGAAGCCAACTAATAGGTAGCCAGCTTCTTACATTTTCAGATCCACAGTCTGCTCAGAGATACAACACTGTCGCTTTTTGATCTTCCAGACCAGTACAGCGATGAGGGACTGCTATTTTTATTTCTTAGAACATTGGAGGCCACTCAGAGCCTGCCTCTGCAGCTTGTTTTTTTGATTTTAATTAAGTAAGGCTTTATGGTACTTGCTTCAGTAAAGCCCAAGTAATAGAGAGGAGGTTAGCTGCTGAACCCAGGCTCCAGGGTGTTAGCGCTAGCTCTGCTCAAGAGGCTGGACAATCTAGCTTAGCAGCCTATGAGAGTAGAGAATTAATACAAATGATTATGTCGCTCTTTGCAAATATAATTTGAGGCAGAAATAATCAATAGTAATAATACAGGACTAAAGAATCTGGGGAGTAGACCACCCTTTTATCAATGAGTTAATTCCAGGAAACCAGCCCCTCTCAGCCCTCCTAAGTGCTGCCAGTGTTTAATGGGCAACTGAGAATTCCAAGCAAATGTGCAAGAGAACTTTAGGGAACTCCCTCCATTGTTGTAGAACATCCATGTTGCCCTTTATTTCTCAGCTCTATTGCAGTCTAATTTTGTCTTGATTTTTACTGTGTCCGGATTCCGTCTCCCTTGTTATGTCACCACTAAGGTCTTAGTTCAATCCCTGAGCTCTTTCTTTTTTAAACATGTATTTATTTTTATTGGAAAGGCAGATTTACAGAGAAAAGAGACACAAAGAAAGCTCTTGCATCTGCAGGTTCACTCCTGAGTGGCCGTAACAGTCAGAGCTGAGCCAATTCAAAGCCAGGAGCTAGGAAACTCTTCCAGACCTCCCACTTGGGGACAGAGTTGTAAGGCTTTGGGCCATCCTCTACTGATTTCCCAGGGAACTGGATGGGAAGTGGAGCAGCTGGGATATGAATCGGCATCCATATGTGATCCTGGCACACGCAAGACGAGGGTTTAGCGACTGAGCCATTGCACTGGCCCTCAATCCCAGAGTTCTTTTTCAGGAAAGTTGCAACTTGAGCTTCTGCCTCCTGTCTTGCTATCATGCAAACATCTTTCATGCTAGTGTGAAAATGACTTCTTTGTAAACCAGGAGTAGATTTCGTTATTTCTTTGGTTGGAATTTCTCACTGGCTTTTTGATGCATAGAGAACAAATGTCAACACTTTATATGTATGAGATACACAAGAGGGGATGCCACAGGTGAACACAGCCAAATGTGGGCCTGCAAGTCACTCCAATGCCATAACAAAATGGGGTTTGGTATTGTTTTTATATCCAGTGTGTAGACCTAGAATCAGGAAGTTTGGGTAATTTGTCAGAATTCTTGGAGTGAATGTTTGAATACATATTTGTCACACTGCTCACCAACATGTACACATTCAGGCCCTTCAATATGTGCAAAGAATATGACTAAACCCTCATTACCCATGCCCTTAATTCAGTTAAGTTAGTTCCTGCCTTTGCTTTAAAGAGAAGCCATTCAACTAGGAAATTTTCCTTGGCTCCTTGGTCATGAATAATTGGTCTTCCTTCTGTGTACTTGGTAGTGATCCTCTGGCTACCTCTACGTTAATGCTCCAACATCCATACTTTTGTTTAAGTGCCCTGTTCCCTCATCTTTTCCAGTCTGTCTCTAGTTGTAGCTTTGAGGTCTGGCAAGGCACACATAGTGCAGAAAAAAAAAAAAAAAAAAACACAAAACTCCTGTGAGTAAGAATACACTAGAATTAAACTGTGAATACCAGAAGTTATTCTCTTTGTATTGACATTGTAGTGGCTGTGAAATAACCATCTCCAAAAAAATGCTTCCTCCTTGTGCAACCAAGTTAGGTTACCATTTTTCAAATACAGTTAACAAGCAAAAGGCTAAAGCAGCTCTGTGAGTCAAGCAACAATGCATATGCAAGAAAATCAATTCTGTCTCCCATTTTAAAAAAATACTATTTCTTGCTTGCACCAAACTAATGCAATAGCCAGCACAGGTACACCTGTGACTACAGCTTCAGCTCTTCCTTACAATCATATAGCACAGCACCGCTTCACAGGGGATTTCACGGTTGTATTTTGAGGAGACGTGTACAACTCTGCAGAAAGCGCTGAGAGGAAGCTAAACCTCCACAGTTTAGACGCGGGTTGTTAATCCTTGGTCAGTTGTTTTACCAGTTTTCCCTAAACAAAGTGCTCCAGGAACACCCTGTGATGTTTGTTCTTTCATAGCACCGCACTAGATTTCCCATGGCCATGGTGAAAGGAATGGGTTCACCCCATGGAAAAGTGCAGGTATTTCTCTCATGTTGTCTCAAGGGAAAGGCGGCCACCAACATTCTCTGGGGGAAAGACACTGAGTGAACGCAGCGTTTGCAGAAACTGTCACTGGAGAGTGCCTGCCACTTGGAAGCAGGGGCCAGGGTGCATGAGGCTCTATCAACATTGTCACTACCTGCAGCTCAAAAAAACCACATCATTATTTCCAAGGGGATTCTGGTCAGACATTTCATGTGAAAACTGTCATTTTACAAATGTTTAATTACTTTTCAAATGCAAGGGATGACTGCGAATTTGTAATCTGTCTTGTAAGGAGCTATCAACCTTAGCCTCCTCGAGTCACTGGAAAGAAAAAACATTGTACATAGAAAATTAAAGTGGTTTAATCACTTTAAATTCAAAATGATTTTGCTGCATTCTCTAGGGCTGTGCTCTCTGATCTCATCTCTAGCTCCTGGGAGATTTCTCATTTTAAGCCCCAGGACAACAAATGGTTTCTCTTTCTCCCTGCTATACTTCATTCCAGGTATTCCAGACATACTTACTTCTGGCTACATAGCTAAGAAATAACTAGAAAATTAAGTTCTGATTTTAATTAGAACTCTTATGGCATTTGTCTGGGATTCTTTGAAGACGTCACTCATTCGTTTTTCATGTGTAGAGTTAAAGCTGAGAGTTTTAACGGAGGTGGTTATGACATCTAATGATGCAATGTGTTCAGTTTAATTTGACAAATATCATTGACTAATTCAGGTTTGTAGATTTAGAGACAGCATGAAAATAAGTAAGGCAAGAAAATGAAAGTAAGTAAAAAGAGATTTTTTCCCATGCCTCTGATTCTGTTCGTCTCTTCACCTGAAATTTGTCCCTCTCCCTGTCCCGCTTGATTCTCCTAATCGAAAGTCATGTGAATCAGCACAGCTCCCTTCTGCACGAGCTGGACACAGGTCACTGGAAATCATCATGCCATCCATTGAACTTCCCACAGCTCTGTTCTAGAATACCATCGTAACATGCAGCCTTGATAACCACATGATGTGGTTGTTGTTTTTCTTCACTCCCCCAAAAGACTTCAAATGTATGAGAACAAGATTTAGAACCTTCTGGATTTTCTGTTCCACCAGACAACCATGCGGTAAGCACAAGAAATACATTTGTGATAATCACACAATGGAACATGTTTTTTTGTAAGAAGATTTGTAGGGAGAAAAAGGAAGGGATGTTATCTGGTAGGGGAAAGGATCAGCCGGTATCAAGAAATGGAAAACAGGTACTCTATTAATTCAAATGAAACAAAATTGGAATCACTATCAATATGATGCTCAAGAGAGGGCTGATGAATCGTCCTGATTCTCCCAGAACTGAAGATTTTCCCAGACTGGAAGCGCTGAGAAAGTACCAGGCACCCCATGAGCAGCTGATCACTTTATTGGGACTGAGGCTTATGTAGCATAGCCCATAGGGCTCGGGCAGGGCTGGAGCAGGCTGTGATGGACCTTTTTCAAGAAAGGATCTTACAGATGAGTATCTTTAACATAAATCAAGACTCAAAGAGAGAGTCTTATACACCGGTAAAAAAGCAAAAGATGTCATGAAAAACAAGAATGAGGTGGCTGATGAGTGACTTATCGAGATTTTCTGCTGCCACCTTCTGACAGCTTTCATGCCAAGTCCTGAACCTTCCCAAAGGCAGCTTGTGGCTCATGGTCTGTCTGCTCTCTAGCAAACTTGCTTCCCTGCCTGGTCACCCATGTTGGGATCCAATAAGAGAACATCACAACAGACAGTTAAGCACAATTGGAGAGTACCACTGTTCTCGTATCTGTAGCCTCACACAGCACTCTGCTACCTCCCACCCACCTGCTTCCCACCAAGGCACAGTCAGCAGCGTGATGGGTGCTGCTAGCCACATGCTTGTGGGGAGTGAAACCCTACGCCCAGTGTGGAGCCCCACTCCTGAGTGTCAGAGGGCCAGGAAGAGTGTAATCTGAACGTTTCTTACTCAGAATACTTGGGCCAGGAGACTTTCTTATTTGGATGGTTATGAGGATGATGAAATATTTGCATAGACTTCTTCAGTGGAGTAATCCTAAAGGGAAGATCTGAAATGCTCTGACAAAATGGAACTTCTCCAGTGCTCCTAGGAGTTCAGATGCTTGGATCAGCGATAGTCAGTCAATAAAGCCTCACGGATGCTCTAAATAACTCTGAACTCTGAAACTCTTCTGATTCCAACCACATCAGACGGGGAACACTCAGGCTGTGCCACTTCTGCGTGGGGTCCTTCCACCTGTACGGGAGCAGGAAGCTACAGCCTTTGATTATTTACACTGCCAATCACTTCTTCTCACTCTCCCTGTGGCTATGAAAAGGACTGGTAGCCAACAGCTTACATGTTTACTAGTGGTTAAGAAGAACTAACTGGGTTAGTTAATGTATCATCAAGAAGAATTTAGACTACACTGCAGGTAGAATGCTCTTAGAAGAAGTTATCTAGAAAAGAAATATACTGTCCATGTCAAAAAAAAAAATACCTTCTTGCAACGGGAAAGCTCTGAAGATACTTTCTACATTTTTTTTTTCATTGTGTGTTCAGTAATGAGCAAGCAGTGCTTCAAAAAAAGTCTATGGAAAACCAGAATTCAAATGTTTATTTTGCCCCAAATACTCTGAAATCCATGCATAGCTTTTTTTCCCAATATACATTTCCAGTGCCTTTTTGGAGATTATTTGTGTAAAACATGTTGATCAGATATTAACACGAACACAGCTTTTGATTCAGCCCCCAATAAGACAGTAAACTTCATAAATTCTAACTTATCTTGTTTCTCCACACCTTCACATAAATAAGATGCTCTAGGCTGTGTCTTATCCAAAGAATCTCTTCAGAGTGCTAATTTAGTTGCTCCCCATTCATAAGGGCTTGGAAGGGAAGAGTGTAAGAGTAAGGAAGCAGGTAGTTGTAAGAGGAGGCAGCAGACTACAAATGCTAGCAAGATCAAATAGATCAAATGCAGGATGAGGAGTCAACACAGAAGCAGAAGCATTGGAAGCGGAAGTAGGCTAAGCAGAGAGGTGGAGAGTTGCAGGAACTTCAGATGAGGTGATGTCCAGGAAGTGTCTCACCCGCAAGTCTGAGCAACCATATCTGCCCAGTGCCTCATTCAGAGCTGGAAGGCCTGTGGATGCTTGGTTGCTCTGTGTGCAGGGAATGCTGCCACAAGAATTCTGAAGGCAC
The DNA here is from genome assembly GCF_030435755.1 of Ochotona princeps. Classification (NCBI taxonomy): domain Eukaryota; kingdom Metazoa; phylum Chordata; class Mammalia; order Lagomorpha; family Ochotonidae; genus Ochotona; species Ochotona princeps. The sequence continues at coordinate 106,974,152 of NC_080835.1, read as the reverse complement.
TTGTCCCAAGAATCAAGCCATTGCCTCAATTCTTGCCAATGGCTTGTAACCAGATTGGGGGGTGGATAAAGAAAATCTGAGTTGGAGCAGCATAATTAGAAGATTAATTCTCCAAAAGGTGGTTAAAAGTTGGGTGTGGCTGGAGCGCATGGAAAGAACCTGGAGAGCAGTGACCCCTTTGCTTGCAGAGGCAGTAGCCTGGGAAGAGCTGGTGCTTGGGGATGCCTCGTGGTATGCAGTTAGGGCTTCTGATGAGCCTGTTTGGATCTATCCAATGGCTAAAGCTTGAGAGAAGACCCATGCTCTCTAAGCAAACAAAAGCATGTATATTGGATAAACTTCTGCAAGTTTACATGCAGGACACATATCCCTTTCAGAAGGAGCAACTCATTGTTCAAGAATTTAGGCCATCTTTGTTGAGCAACCTTGAATCAATCCTCACCAGCCTCAAAGACAACTGCATTTTCAGTCTGTTGCAAGAACTGCATAAAATCAACAAATGCATCCAGAACAAAACATAAACAGTTATTTGATTTTCAATTTCTATGCATTCACCTCCAAGAGACTCTCTTGGGATCTTTTTCTGCTGAACTGCAGAAACAACCTCAAGAAATAGATACAGGCACCATGGCCATTTCTTCCACTCATCTAATGAATCTTAGAAAATAACAACCTTGTAGCATTCTGGAGAGGGCATAGCATATAACAACTTACATTGACTTGGGAGAATAATTTCACTTTTCATTTGAGCAAAATAATGCTGGATAACATTATCCATGCAAAATGGCTGGAGGAAGCAGGATTCTGAGAACCCATGTGACATTTGTGGTAAAAATAAAATCTGGAAGTGTATTAGATGTAGGATTGTTTGCATGGGATGAAAGCAAAAGAAGGCTCATGAAATCTCTCCTCGGGTGCACTGCTCTATTTATAGTTCTCAAGGAATCATTTTTAGAAGTGAGTAATATTCCCTCCAGTATCTAGATCAACCATCAATACATAGTCAATTCAAGTTGATTTAAAAATAAAACGGGAAGCCAGTATTTGTCGTAGTGGTTAGGATGCTTGGTGATAGGCTCAAATCCCATATCAGAGTATAAGGTTCACTACTGGGCTCTGATGCTGATTCCACTTCCTGCTAATGATGGCGAGCTTGGGAGGTAAAGGCAATGGGGTCAGTTAGGGGGATTCCAACACTCCCTGCGAGACTGAAAAATACTTTCCTGGTCCCTGGTTTTGGCCCACTCCCTCGACCACTGCAGAATTGAGGAAGTGAATGAGATCTCTCTCTCTCTCTCTTTCTCTTCCCTCTCTCAACACTACACAATCACATTTAATAGTTCTAAATAAAGTAGACCTGAGCAAAATTAGAAGTTCTATCCTGTAACTATTCAAGCTCTCCAAATTTGTGTCCTCCACCAACTATCCCACTCTCTGCTGCCTGCTTCCTCTTCAAAGGACTCTCCATTCAGACCACTGGATTGATTTGCTGAATTCCTCAGGCCAGTCCTGTGCTTTCAACCTGCCTGACACTTTTCTACCAGAGCACTCTCCCTGCCTCCTCCTGTTGGATTTCTCTGAATGTTATTTCACTACTTTGATGAAATCCTGTCATCATCAAAGCCATAGTACCTTAGAGGTAAAAGAATTCTGAGCAACTCGCTAGCCACGCCCCTCACTTAATAGCCAATAAAAAGAAGCTCAGAGAAGCTGTACTTGTTCAAGGTTACATAAGCAGTTTGCAGTGATGGCACTTTTGCCTCTCCAGGCTCTGCTAAGACCTTTGAACCGAGTTTCCCCACAGGAAGCTTGTTTGTGTGTCTGTTTTTCTTTGTAGTCCCTCTCTCTTATTGTGGGTGAAATAGCTAATTGCAACAAGGTCTATTGGAAAGTTACATCTTTAAAAAAAGAAAAATGTCTTGCATGTGGTTTTTCTGTTGACTTGGTATGAATAAAGAAAATTGGATCTTTCACTCCAAAGTCTTCAGAATGGCACTGACAACAGGATTAGTATTTCTCAAATAAAATGTGGTTGGAGATCTTAATAATTAGAGATTGCATCTACAAGAGAGTGGGCCTAAAGTCCAAAAGTGTTTATTGAGATTTCTGTTTTTAATCACCAACTATAAATCTGATTATTTTAACAGCCACTTCCTAATGTTCACCACTGAACTTGGTGTTGGAAAGCTTTGATTGCCAAGGGCTGATTAGCTGAGTGCTGAATTAAAACATGAACATATTCATTGCATGTATAGATAATGTATACACATTCACTATATGCTATGCAAGCAATACTAGAATCTACAGAAGTTTTAAAATGAAATAAAAACAAGGAGCTCATGTTTTCATTTATTTTTCTTAGAGGTTTATATGCTGTGGGATACAGCAAATGAGATGACTCATAGATAAATAATTCCTTTAAAAATATTCAGAGGAGGCATTGGTGTTGTAGTGTAGTGAGTTAGTCCTCTGCCTGTGATGCCAGAATCCCATTTGGGTGTCACTTGGAGTCTTGGCTTTTCGACTTCTAATGCAGTTGCATGAGCCCTTGCTCTGCTATGCATTCTGGGAGAACTGGTTTCCTCCTTCTAACCTTTTCATCTGTAAAATCTGGCTGCTAATGGTATCTTCATCAACAAACTGATGGGAGAATTAAATGAAACTTGCAAAGAAGTTACTACAGTTCATATCAGGAACTCTAAGTAAAAATAACACATTATTAGTTTTTTTAAAGACCTAAGGAGAAAAAAAAAGCTGTGTTAAATCTATATTTCTGATTTGAAGATGAGTAACCAAATGGGAACAAAAAACAAAAATTGAGGGCAAAAGCTACAATGGTAATACAATACAAAGAAGTACTAGAAAATGTCAAATAACATAGATAATTTTTGAAGAACCATGTGCTTAAGGTAATCTGGTTCTTTCAGTACCTGTTCCAAGTAAATACAACTAGATTACTAAGGATTTTTCTTCTGGTACATTATTCAACCCAAAGTAATTTTACTTATGCTCGATAAGAACATTTTGTTTCTGTTAACAATTTCATTCTATCTTTATCTTTGCATAGTTGGCCTGTGGTTGGTTTTAAAATTGGATCTCAAGTGTTCTTGTTAACAGAAGAACCTGAGCAGCAAAAGGAAATGTGCCCCTGTCATTACCCAGTTTTATACATGCACAATGGCTAAACTAATGCACAAACTGATGAGCAAATTCATAGCTTGTACAATTGAAATGTAACTCTCTTGACATAAAACCAGAGAAAATGACTTCTCATTTTTTTTTTTTACCAGTCAGTGATTTCTATTAAATCTAAGAAATGTTAACTGTCTGGACACAGGAGTTACAAGATCTGTCTTCATATATGAATTAAGTCAACTTCAGTAATTTCTTGAGTGATTTATACTCTTACAATATAAGAAAAAGTATCTCAGAGTTTGACTGCCAGGGTTAGTATAGACCAAGTTCCTTGTAGACACCAAATGCACATCTTCTGTATCACCTTAAACGTGGTGATATGAACACGTGATTTAGTTGCCCCAACATAATCCAAGTAACTCAAAGGTGGACATTTTACTTTGTTTCTGTAGCCCCAAAGACATGTTTGGTACCAGGCCAATGGGTGTCAGTCTATGAATGTTTGCTTTAAGAGTGAGTACATTTTACCCTGTATTTGAATTCTCTCTTAAACTGATAAGGGTACTTAACTTTGCTAAGAGATCTCGGTTGACAAGTCCATCTACACTACTCTAATAGCACCAATCACAGAAAATGAATTTGGAAGTCCTTAACTCCCATGTCAGTTTCCACTTCAGTGTGTGATACTCCTAGCATCTGTTTCTTCAACCTCAAATCCCAATGAGATGTGTGGAAACAAAGTGACTACTCCAAAAGCATGGGCCTTCTAATCGTCCAACAAGATTATTCAGAGTGTCCTGACAGATCCTGCTGGCAGGATCTATAAACCCTAAAACAGTCTGTCTCCCCAACTTAATACAAGTCCAATCAGTGCAAATGAATCTAGACCCAAGCAAGTTCCCCGTGGTCAATGTCTGTGCTCTATACTGTTATCTTGTACTTGCCTGGAACATATCATACAGAATTAAAATGTGGACCTATGAAGACACAAATAACATAAGAAAGACTGTTCATCTTTAAGGCAGAACTCAAATCTATAAAGTCCTAACCAAGGCCAAAATTCAGCATGCAAATTGAGAAATAATTAGTGACAATATAACAAAACTGTCGTAGAGAGCCAACAACCCAGGTCAAGGACACACGCCTGTGGAGCAAGGGCAGCTTAGGGTGTGTTGATTTGCTTCGGAAGCTGAAGTTCAAAGGTAGTAACAAGGTACTGAAAGATGATGGTTTCCATAACTGAACAAGAGAAGCAGCAAGATGGATCGGAAGTTAATTCAGAGAAAGACTAGCACATGAGTCCAGATATTTCCCCCTCTTTAGGAAAAGCGACATGAAATATAATGTTGAACTGGTCTCAATAATGAGGCTTGTGGAGGCCTGATCTGCCAGCACTAGATAGAAACAGAAATGGACAGGCAGCAGGCACATCATTTAAGGGATTTCTCTGCCCGTCTTGTAGACTGAGATTTTTCTCCCAGGTAGCGCTGCAAGGAAAAAAAAAAAAAACATGGCAAATGAATGTGATGTGTTTTAAGGCTTCACAACTACAGAAATAAGAAACATGAATAGGTGGTATCAGCCTGGCCTAGCTGTGTGTCTTTGTGCTGAAATGTTTGACCGGATGCTGGCGTGTGGATGAAGCTAGGGTTAGATAAACAACATTTAAAGCATCTTACCAAAAAGGCAGCGAGGAACACACAGCTACATTTTTCTACTAAAATATCAGAACCTTTGAAAATTGGTTATTTTTCTCTCATTTCTCTCTTTTTTTTAGATTGCAAAATTGCACCTTTTTTTAGTTCTTTTCAGGAGAGGGGAAAAATATTTATGAACCTTATTAGCGAGCAGACAGCCCTTTTCCTGATAAATATACACTCTTCCTGAGCCTCCCCGTGTCTTTCTCACCAGCTCCCAGCGACGCAGAGTGGGGGTTTTACACATTCAACTGAATCCGCAGTGCTTCATCACCTCGCGTCGTGACGGGGTTGAATGCAGTGTCAGGACAATTATTCAGAGATTTTTTCTCTCCACTCACGGTTCCGTAACCTTAATTCAGCGGAAACTCACTTTCACCATTTCTTTTCTGAGAAGAGCTAGAGCAAACGTGAGCCAGGATGTGTTACATGGAAAGCTTATTTGCTTGGACTTGGGATTGCTGCTAGGCAATGGATCCACTTCTGCACGCCGAGGTTTCTAAGGCAAGGCTGACACTGTCTCCCGCTAGTCCCTTCGTGGCTGGACTAGCTAAACGAAGCACACAGCCGCATAACCTGTGCAACCGAGGCCCTTTCTCTTTCCTGCATCACCAGAATCATGTGGCAAAAGCATGCATGGTGTTATGTTTAGCTTGAATCACCCAGATAATTGCTAAAGCTCTGTACTCGACTTCACTAACAAACCTGTTCATTGCCAGGTTTCAAGGGAGCTTGTTTAAATCTAGATTTGAAGGAAATAACAATTTTCCAAACCATCATTCATCTGCAGACAATTTAGAACAATTTAATTTAAAAAATAATAAAAGCACTTCCATCGACCCTAAAAATATGAGTATAACGAACAGGTAACTGGGTGCACAAAACACTCATTTGCATACACAATCAAGCATTTACAGAAGCATAAGCCCAATTGTGCATGTAAAGACTGGTTTCATTTGCACTTTATTGCTTCCAACAATGGACAGTCTGTATCCTGGGGCTTTAGCTTGAACACGTAGCTTTATAAATCTAACATTTCAGCTTGCTTTCTTTCTTTCTAGGAGTGGAACATGTCTTGAAAACTGCTTGCTCACATTCAAACTCCTGCTGTTTGTTTTTGTCTTGGGAGATTCTGAGTGATGACTTGGGACTGACTTGTTTGGGAACCTTTTGTGGTTTTCCAAGGGCACTGGGGTAGAGTGAATAGAAGAAGAGTTTTTAAAAAATACATCTTGTTGATAGCACAGATTATCTTCTTGGATAAGACCAATACTGCTGACAGCACAATCTGAGATCTTCTTTGAAGTTGATCCTATCAAGATAATAAATTAAGTATATTTGACAACTAGAATTTGGACAACAAGAAATATTTTGTGGGAGGGGTCAAAGATCATTGCTAGGCAAGACACTCTTATCTTTCTCCCCCTTTGGACAAAAATTCAATTTAAAAAGAAAAAAACCAAAAACTTTGTCTCTTGCTCTCACTCTGCAACTTTGGCATTCAAGTTATATATATATATATATATATATATATATATATATGTATATATATGTATATATATACACACACACGCATATATATTATACATCATATATTTATGATATATATCATATATATTTTTTTTTAAATAGAGGAGTGGGACTTGGTGGCACTGCCTGTGGAACCAGCATCCCATGTATGGCTGGTTCAAGTCCCAGCTGCTCCACATCTGCTCCAGCTCACTGCTGATGGCCTGAGAAGACAGTGGAGGCTGGCTCTAGTACTTGGGCTGCGGCATCTTCACGGACCACAAGAAACTCTGTAACTCTGTGTCTCAGCTTCAGATTGGCCCTGGTCTGGACACTGCAGTCACTTGGGGAGTGAACTAATGGGTGTAAGATCTTTCTCTGTGTCTCTACCTCTCTATATATGTAACACTTCTTTTCAAGTAAAATAAATACATCTTTTTAAAAAAGCAGAAAGAAAAAAATCAAAGCAATATGTTAGAAGATAAAAGAAATTTTGAACATTTTCACCAATAATACACTTCAAAGAAGATTTGTCATGTAGTCCATCAATCACTGCTGAACCTGCTCAGCATTTGACTAAAGCCTTCTTTATTTTAGCCCTTTCAGGAACCAGGGTTGAGGGGAAACAGATAGGAAATAATGTACATGTTCTTTAGGATTTCTCAAATATATATATATATATATATATATATATATATATATATATATATATATGTATATACGATTATTTGCAATGTTATGTTTGAAAATTAAACATTTTTCTCATAGTTTCAGGCTGAGAAATTCAGATTTTTACAAAATACACAGTCGTTGCTAGCTACTTATCACTATTCTAACTATCCAGAGGGACTACTCCGTACTGCGACATACGTGAGTGATGCTTCTAATGGCTAAATGTGAGATGGGATTGATGAACACATTGTGGATCTGAACCCCCCACTAAGGCCCCCGGACAATACTTGTCTTTGAATATGGGCTCCTCTCCACAAATACTTATCTAACAGCATAGAGAATGCTACAGTCTTGATTTGCGTGGGGGACTCACAGCTTTGCTGCTGGTCCTAAATGTATAGTCTCCATTAATATGCAGGGTGATAATGTAAAAACGTGGATAATAAAAGAATGTGACCATCTGTAGACACGTACAGACAACCTCTGTAGATATGAGGTTGCCTAACTCAGCCATAATCAAGGTTTGCACTGACTGTTCTATACATCTGGACATTGCATGGTCCAACTTTTGAAGCCAGCATCTCTTAGGCAACTTAGGTTCAGATCTCACTGTGTCTTTTAAAAAAATAACCTTTTTTTCTTGTAAGTCAAGGTATTTTTTATTTGTTTTATTTTATCTGAAAGTCAATGACAGAGAGAGAGAGAGAGATTCCCTGTGCTAGTACACTCTCCAAATGGCTGCAATGGCCAACACTTGGTCAGGCTGAAGCCCACAGCCGGGAGCTTCATCTGGCTCTTCTACTTAGAACACTTGAGCAGTCTTATGGTGCTTTCCTAGGCCCTTAGCACGGAACTGGTTCAGAAATGGAGCAGCCAAGACACTGAACGGTGCCCATGTAGGATACTGGCATTGCAGATGGTAATTTTGCTAAGCACAACAGCTTCCTCTCATTGTGTCTTAAAGCATTGTGGAGGAATAATGCTAACTCAGAATATGTTCAGTCATTGCAAGCTGTGACGTATGAGCTGATATGCCCATGTGCTCACGTATGTAGATATTCTGGGCATCATGAAATCCCAGCAAACATTGCTGTTTCAACATATCTCAACTGCTCTTTCTATCACCACTCTCGACAACCTGCTTTTTTTATGAAAAAGCCCAATTTTCTCTGAGGTTTCTCAAATATTACATGCTTTCTCAGACTTTTTTTGATAGCTAGGCAGCCTACCAAACTATAGAAGGGTGTAAGGGACAGTCCAAAGAAATGTGTCGCTAGAGGTCCCCTCTGCTTGGCAAAAAGAAACCATAGGAAATCCCTCTTTGTTTTCCTGAATTCTGCAGTGCCTGCCTGCTCACCTGCAGCTGCTGCTACCACCCTTTTTCTGGGATGGTTCAAGCCAAATGCTGGAGAAGACAGAAGGCTGCATCTGAAGACTGTCCTGCAGCCCTGACTTCCACCGCTCTGGACCTCTTACTTGAGACAATAAATATTTTTTACTGCTAAAATCTCTTTCACTGAGTTTTGGGAAGGCCTGACTACTTGTGCTTCTGTTCCAAGCAACACTCTGAGCCTTTCTCAGCACCCCCACTTACTTTTCCTTCCATCCCTCTATCCATCCCTCAGCTCCAAGAAGAGCAAGATCTTAACACAATCTGTGACTTAAGAAGGAAAAGGCGCTGCTCTTCCCACCGAGGTGCTGTGTAGTCCAATGGAAGAGGCCAAAGCTTTCCCAACATTCCCTGCGGCTTGGGGTGTGGATGTTCACCACCGGGGTTCAGCACTGAAAGGTCCAGTGGTTTGAAAGCATAAACCACGCATTCTGCACTTTCAGTCTCCATCAGAGATGAGAGTGTTGTTTTTAGGCTGCTCATAGGCCCCTCAAGCACCAAGAGTTGATTTTTTGTCACCCACAACAGAAGATGCTTTGCTGTTTGTTTGCAGTGTTTCATTAGACAAGGACCTCTTGTAAAGTCGGGAGAGACTTCATTTCCCCAGGTCTCTATCAGCACAGCTCAGCACCCAGTGCACACATCATTCTGGTTGCTGATGAACTGACTCACTTGTCATGGAAGTGCTCCGGGAATGCATTTATCATCCTGGATTTTTTTTTCAAGATGGCGAGAAGATCATTAGTTAGGGACACGATAGACATAGGAAAAGTCTGACTAGCCATGCTTCTTTATCTTGTCTGAGGGGTAACTCCTCCCTGCCCATCTGAACACTTGGAACCTGTCCAGAGGCGAGCAGTAGCTCGGCTGAAGGCAGTGACTTGCACGGCGACGGGGAGACAGCTGGATTTGCATAGTTTGGCTAAGTGACAACTGAGAGGCGGATACGACAGCGTAGATGTATGATTCACATCCCAAAGACAGAATGATTGCTTGGGCTTGCAGACAGTGGAGGAAGCAGACACAGACAGAAAGAAATAGAACATTCAGGCTGAATCTCATGGAACCATTCATGGAACAGACGCCTCTGTGACTACGTGCGGATGTGTGGAGAGGGGCTGGCCACTGAAAATAGCACAGCCCCTGTGGAGAGAGAGACTTGAGCACAAGTCCCAGAGCCACGATTTACAAGATCTCTGACCTTACAGCCTCTGGGAACAGACAGACCTCAGAACAGGTCCCAGCTCCGCCACTGAGGAGATGTCTGACCTTACAAAAAATGGCATTACCTTTCTGAATATCAATTTTCTCATCTTTAACACAGAGGGAGTAATACCTGCTCTGGTTATCTCAGAGTTATGAAGGTCTAATGGGTTAATGAATGCAAAGGAACATTTTAAATCACAAAATATTACATAAATGTCACATATGCTTTGATGACAGGCCCACAAATTTATGGTCTCTTTGCTATCATTCTCCCCTCCCAAAGGAAGGTGCTGGAAAAAGAACGTCAGAGACGCCCTCACGACCTAACAGGATAATGGTAAAACTCTGTGGCACAATCTCTCTATTACTCTATTTCAGTTTTTTTTTAAAGCTGGACCCAGAATCCCTTTCCTAGGGACGTTCTAGAAGAGACTCTTTGGAACAGAAACCATCTTAACAACGTAGCCTAGAGCAGCATGACACATTTTCATTCTATGTGTTTTATCGTTACACTGAGAACCTGGTAAAAACTTGGAACTCAGTACTCTTCTTCAGAAACAAAGCATGCTTAAACATTATTTCACTCTGTTATTATTTTTGAAATACTTACTGTCATTTACTTGAAACAGTAGCAGAGAGAGGAAGAGAGAAAGAGACAGAGAGAGCAAGCTTCTGTCTGTTAGTTCAACAGCAAGGACTGGGTCGGGATGAAGCCCAGAGAAGGGAATTCCAGCCGTATCTCCATGACAAGCGGCAAGGGCCCAGCTTTTGTGCTATCATCTGGTGCCTCTCAGGCTTCTAAGCAGGAAGCCGATGTGGGAGCAGGGCAGTAGAAACTGAGCTGACCTGAGGAGAGGCAGGAGTGCCCAGGGACACATTAAGCCAGTGCACTGCAATACCACAATGCATGCGCTAAATTACTTCAATTCAAAAAAAAATCTGAGTTTGGGCTTGTCAATCTTTTCTTACATCATCTATATTTTTCATGGAACTGTGATATTGAAGCAAAGAGAACAGATTCAATATGGTTCATAGATACCATTCTATTATGGTATTCCCTTCCTCCCACCCTCCCCTCCTCTCTCTTTCCTGCTCTTTCTTTCCTTTCTTCCTTCTTTCTTTGCTTTCTTTCCTTCATTCATTCTTCTGCTTCTTCCTTTCTTCCCCTCCCTCTCTGCTTCATTTCCTTTTCTTCTCTTCCCTCCTTCCCCCTCTTTCTTCCTTTCCTTCTCTCTCTCCCTTTCTTACTTTTTTTCTTCCTTCCTTCACAAATTTGTTAGCTATTCATAATATTTCTTTTGAGAATGACCTTTTCAGCTCCTTTGCACATTTCTGCTAATTTTTTGCTGTTATTGAGTGTTGTAAGTTTCTTATGTTCTGGATATTAATCTGTTGTCAGTTGTGCAGATTACAACCATTTCTTCCTATCCTATTGGTTGACTTTTAACTTTGTCAACTACTTCTCCACTTCTGAACAGTAATCCAGGGTTGGTGGAGCTCTCTTTAAGAGTTTTGCTTCTGCTCGCTGCCGATTTTGGTGTCTTGCCCACAGTAAGTGCCTTATCGAGGTACAGAAATGTTCTTCCCAACTCTCCTTGTGGTACCTGTGTCATTTCAGACCTTGCATCTTTTTAAAAATTGTATTCATTTTTTTGAGTTTATTAATTTTGAGTTTATTCATTTATTCAATCTTCCACAATGACAGTAAGTGGATTAAGAGGGTAAGCTTTGATTTAATCTTCAAGATACTGATATCCAGGTTTTGTTTGTTTGTTTTTGGTTTTTGTTTTTTGTTTTGTTTTTTTTTTTAAAGATTTATTCATTTTATTACAGCCAGATATACACAGCGGAGGAGAGACAGAGAGGAAGATCTTCCGTCCGATGATTCACTCCCCAAGTGAGCCGCAACGGCCGGTGCGCCGATCCGATGCCGGGAACCTGGAACCTCTTCCGGGTCTCCCATGCGGGTGCAGTGTCCCAATGCATTGGGCCGTCCTCGACTGCTTTCCCAGGCCACAAGCAGGGAGCTGGATGGGAAGTGGAGCTGCTGGGATTAGAACCGGCGCCCATATGGGATCCTGGCAAGGACTTTAGCCGCTGGGCTACCATACCGGGCCCATGTATTTGTTTTTATGCCAGCACTGTGATATTTAGGTTATGGCAGTTCTATGTAGTATCTTAGAATCTAGAATTGTGATACCCATAGCTTTGCTCTTTTTGATTAGATTTTTTTTGGCTATTGAGTCTTTTTTGCTCCCATGTGAATGTTAGTCTTTTTTTTTTTTCCTCCCTCCTTTTGTAAAGAATGACAGTGGTATTTTGATGAAGACTGTATTGAATATGTAAAGTGCTTTGGATAATATGGACATGTTAGTAATATTAATTATTCCAGTTCAAGAACATGGGGGGCATCTTTGAATATCCTTGTGTCTTTTTAAATTTCCTTTACCAGTATTTTGTAACTTTTATTGTAGACTTTTTTTACATAATTTCATTTATTCCAAGATAATTTTCATAGTTTTTGTGAATGTGATTGCCCTTATACTGTCTTTCTCATTAAGTTCATTAATGGCAGATGACAATAGTAATAATTTTTGTCCCATGGCCTTCTGTGGACAGATCCCTAGTCTTACAAATGACTAGAATGTTAACATGGAATATGTTCTTTACAAATATTCCATGGTACATCTTGCTGTGTTCTCCTGTTTTGTAGACCTTATTTGTCTTGCGCTTTTTTAATCCACTGAGTTTTCCTAACACTTCCTTGGGTTTGAGTATGTTACCCAAAGCACATGTATCAGAAGCTTGATCTGGAATGGGGGTGAGGTTAGGAGATGGTGTGGATCTTAAAGGGCCATGGACAATGGGAGGTCATCAGGTTACCCAGGACAATCTCAAATGTTCTCACAAGTGTTTAAGGAAGTGTTCATGGGACTCTGAGTTTGTTCTTGTTGAGAACAAGCCTGACCCTTGAAATGGATCTTATCATGATGCCATCCTCTCTCAGAAACTCATCAGAGGACAAACACCTGGGGCTACCCAATGTTTGACTCTCATCCTCGAACTATGAGAGGCAAATCTCCCGTGTATTTAATAACTAAGCCTCTGGTATTTTGATAGAAAAAATAAAACAGAACATCACAAATGCTTCTGTCAAGGGTGGCATTCATACATATGAATATATTCTTGTTTTTAAGATTTTTGTCTTGCTTTAAAAAAATGTGTTTTCTAAACTCTAGTCCTACATATATTCTATAAAAATTTATGCACATGTCTTTCTGAACTATATATAAAATGATATTATTGTTCCTTTAACATTAAGTATTTAATAGGTTTCATTCATCTGGATTTTTGCTAAAACAAAATTTACACACTATATATCTGAGTGTACAATGATGAGTTATGAAAAGTTTATGTACCCACGTTATATCATCCGACAAAAGTAAAATATATTTCCTTATAAAATTATTTCACATGTATTTTCTTATAGCAGACGCACTTTAGATTTATATCATCATAATTCCAGTTGGTCTTATTTTCAGTTTCATATATTTGGCTTTAAAATTATTGCAACTGAGATTGTTCACCTAACAATACTTTCAAAATGATTCTGATTATTGGAACTCGCCACGGTTCAGTCTTCCTTTTACTAAAATCTAAGTCTAATTAACCCAATCAATTTTGTTTTAGATAGCCTGATGCATTAATTCATTGAGTTCATTAAATTTATTCAATAAATCAAATAATTCCTTCAGTGAGCGAGAGAGAGAGAACGCCCATAGCTGGAGGTTCACACCTCAGATATCTGTAACGACCAGCTCTGGAGCAGGATGCAGCCGGGAGCTGAGAGCTCACTGCAGGTCTCCCACGTGACTGTCAGGAACCTAACGACTTAATTCATCATCAGTGCATTTCAGGGTAGGAACAGGTCTGCCAGTGCGACTTGGCATCAAACCCATCTCACGGAGCTGGGGGGAGACGCCAGCATCGTAAGTGCTGCACCAAACACCAATCCTTTCTTTCCTAATTTGGGGTGAGTAACATTTCATTGCATGAGCTATATTACCATTTGTTCATTCATTGGCAAGTTCATGGAGATTTAAGATATTCTCAGTTCTTCGTCCAATGTGTCACTATAAAGAGTGAAATTATTATAAATATTCTGTGAGTCTTTTTATGGGCATATGTTTTCATTACTCTGTGTAAATATAAACATGTATAATTGCTGAATGATAGTAGAGATGTATGCTAATGTTTATAAGAAACTATCTAGCATTCCATATTATTGAGTGTTTTAATACTTACACTATATCCTCATCCACATGTGGTATTCTCTGTCTGAATTTTAGCAATTCTGGCCAACACCCTGTAATGTATGTTCTTTATTCTCCCCAAAGACACCTTCCCCCACATTTGTTTATTCCATTTTAACTCAGTAGTGTAACATGCACATTCTTTTATATTAACACATGCTCCTTACAGATACAATTTTAATATTTCTGCAGTGTCATTTCTTCACTTGTTAGAACAGTATGCTTTTCCTATTATAAACAACATGATAAATAATTTTACATTTGTGCAATTGAATTGTTGTAATACCACTGTAGTAGAATGGGGAAAATCTGCAGGGGATGGGAGTTTGGGGGTAAATCCCAGTCTATATGAAATTTTTTTAAATATACATTTTATTATTATTGCTAACATTTTATGATACAGCTCCATATTCCCTTATCCCCTCCCAAATACCCTCCCCATGCCTAGTTCCTCTATATCATTACTAAAGTATAGTTCTTCATACTCAGTCATATGTCCATCATTGCGGGCATGGACAATGGCAGAGAGTCCAGAATCCTATTGTCAAGATATAGTAAACAGTTTCATTGTAAGTCCATCTTTGTCTGGAAACAGAAATGCATACCACACTGCATCCTCATATCTGGATGTTAGTCTCCATTTCACAGCTACTATACATCCCCTTAAATGAAAAGTGATGATACAAAATCAACAATAGAAAGAAAAATAGAAATTTACAATGCCCTGAAGTTAAATGACATGTTACTAGATATGACAGTCTCCATTACACAGCTACTATACATCCCCTTAAATGAAGAGCCACAAAGCAAAATCAATATCCATGAGAAAAAAGAAATTAACAGCATCAAGAAGTTAAATAACATGCTAATTAAATTACTAATGTGTAGCTGAAGAAATGAAAATCAAGAACCTGCTTGAAGAAAATGATGCTACTGCATGATCTGTGAGTCACTGAATGATTTAATCAGAAGAAAGTGTTTTGAAGAGATGAAACCAACAGAAAACAACAAAACCCATGCGATATAGTTTCCACTGATCTTTGTTGACGTGTGTCTCCTCCAGACAATAAACAGATGGATTTTGTTTTTTAATCCAGTCTACTAATCTATGGCATTCGATTGAGCTTAAGCCATTTACATTCAGAGTTTAATATACATGGTGTTACTTTGGTCCTGTCATTTTAGAAATGGGTTGTTCATTGGTTTAGGCTTCTGTTGTCATTTTACTGAGATGTTCTTCCCATTTGCCTTTGGTTTTGGTAGGTGCTATTCCTCTGCTCTGTCAAGAGAACATCTTAAAGTATCACTTGTAGGGCAGGTTTGAAAGAGGCAAATTCTTTTAGCTTTTCTTTACTGTGGAAGAATTTTATTTCATTTTCAAAGACAAAAGAAAGCTTTGCTGGATATGTTATCCTGGGCTGACAATTTTTTTCTTTTAGAATCTGAAATATGTCACTCCATTCTCTTCTTGCCTGTAGAGTTTCCTGTGAGAGATCTCCTGTGAGTTTAATTGGCATTCCTTTATATGTCAATTGATTTTTTCATGTGCACATTCAAGGATCTTTTCCTTATGTTCAATTGAAGAGAACTTGAAGATCATGTGTCGTGGTGAAGATCGCTTTTGATCAGGCCTGTTGGGAGTTCTGTGCCCCTCCTGGATCTTGTTTCCCAATTCTTTCTCTAGATTAGGGAAATTTTCCTTTATTATTTCATTGAATACATTTGCAAACTCAGCTTCTCTTTCTGCACCTCTGTTCCTCCCATAACTCTTATATTTGGCCTCTTAATAGTGTCTTTCAATTCTTGAATACTTTTTTTGGCCTGATCCAGCTCTGCTTCCAGCTTTTTGTTTGCTTCCCCCTGGTGACAGGAAATATCTTCCAATTCTGAGATTCTTTCTTCTGCTTGCTTCATTCTATTTTGGAGACTCTCCACTGTACTTTTAATTTGCTCTACTGTGTTCTTAATTTCTGATATACCAGCCTTGATTTGCTTTGTTGCTTCCTTAAATTCTTTGAACTCTTGCATTAGCTTCTCATTGTTGATCAGAAGCTTTAAAATGAGTCTTATGGATTCTGTGTGCCCCATTTTCTCAATGTCTTCCTCAGTGAACTCTGAGATTGGCATAGGGCTTTGCTCCTTTGCAGGGGAGTTTTCAGTCATATTCATTGTGCCTTTGTCTCTTCTTTTGCTCTTGATCATTACACTTCTGGTTAGCAGAGTCTTCTCCTTGGGGCAGGTTTCTAAGCTGTGTCACCCACAGATCTACAATGCGATTTTACTTACTGCTATTGATACACAACTTTCTGCTTGTAGCCACTTGTGCCACAACCTCCAGCGAGTTCCAGGTCTGGGTTCTTATGTCAGATTTCCACTGTGGTCTCCACAGCCCCTGCTCTTGGCTCACCACTCTCCACCTCCTGTCATACTGTGCTGAGGCTGCACCGTTATCTCTGCAACCTTTCTCCCACTTCCAGTTGGAGCAGGTCCCAGGATTAGAGACTCCAGGTGTCCTTTATAATTAGGTTGTTGGTGGCACTGATCTTGTCGGAACCTGTTGGACGTTAGGTCTGGGTGCCACACGGACCTATTTTGGTCGGTACGATGCCACAGTCAGTATTATTTTCCTGCGGGACTGGCACACTTCACTGACGTCAGCAAGTTCTCGTGAGCTCAGCACATGCGCAGTTCACTGTTGTCCCCTGCAGTCCCAAAGCTATTGCCACAGTGCACAGAATGGCCTGACGTACCACCACTACAGTTCTTGATCTGTTGGCTGTCGGATCCCAGGGCTACCCAGACCTGTCTTGGGTGGAACCCGTAGAATACCACATCGTTGCAGTTCACCGAGTCAGAAATGAGTTCACCCCCAGCTCAGTGCATGCTTAGTGCTTTTCCTTGTCCTTTCCCCCTTACGCAAAATGGTGCCCAATTCGGCTCTAGGGGGCTGACTGGGCTATGAAATCCACTCTGTTCTCGCACTGCCCGTCTGTGATCTGCTGCTCAGTCTCTGCTCTGGTCAAATCAAACGGACCAACAGGATGGACAGATCTTTGTCTGGGTTCACTTCCCGAGCTCCCAGTGAAAGTCCCTTCCCACCTGGTTGCTGGTGGAGTTCCGGCTGCTGGTGGAGTTCAGATCGTCGTGCTGGAGTATCAGTCACTGCAACATCACACTGCTGTGCCCACTGCTCTCCTGTGTTGGTTAGTCTCCAGGTACCCTTCTGCTGTTGTTCTGTCCCTTCCTATTTCCTGAAATATGTCCTCTCTGCTTCATCCTGATTAAATGGTTCTCCGTCCATTTAAATGTGTCCTTACCCTATTCCACCATCTTGATTCAATCCCAGTCTATATGAAATTGTAACACATTATTCAAAAATTTAAAATAAAAAAAATATATATCTAAAAAAAGAAAAATTAACTGGTATGTAATAACTGGTTTAAAGAATGGAATATTTTGAGAGCCTCAGAAATGTATTACATTTTTTGAAAATAATTACAGTATACCATGAATGAATGGCAGACCCCATTTTTACCACATGCTTCCCTCTGTTAGAATTCTAATATTTTAAAGAACAATATAATAATTGAAAATGACGTCTAGATATGCAGGCTCTTCATTCTAAGTGAATTAGGTTACTTCATAAAATTACATAGGTTCATAGCTTTCACATTTTAAAATTTGAAATGCATGTATTTGTATTTCTTATTTTTAAATTGGTCAAGTTTTTGTTTTCTATAAATCAAGTATTACAGGGCCTAGTGGCTAAAGTCCTCGCCTTGAACGACCCGGGATCTCATATGGGCGCTGGTTCTAATCCTGGCAGCTTCACTTCCCATCCAGCTCCCTGCTTGTGGCCTGGGAAAGCAGTTGAGGACGGCCCAATGCATTGGGACCCTGCACCCGTGTGGGAGACCCAGAAGAGGTTCCAGGTCCCCGGCTTCGGATCGGCACGCACTGGCCCGTTGCGGCTCACTTGGGGAGTGAATCATCGGATGGAAGATCTTCCTCTCTGCCTCTCCTCCTCTCTGTATATCTGACTTTGTAATAAAATGAATAAATCTTTAAAAAAAATAAAAATAAATCAAGTATTACAGCTTAGCTCTAGAATCATATTACCTTCTGCTTTTATTTCTGGTCAACACTTTTTTCCAATTTTCTAACTGCTTGATTTTGTTCTAAGTAGGAAAATCTTGTACAGACCAAAGATAGCAAATTATCATAAATTGAAAAAAAATGATGAATTCTGTACTGCACCTGGGGCCAAATTAAAAAAAAAGCCATAATTCAGTCAGGTGTTTCTGACATTTTGAAAGAGGATTTTATTGCTCCAATAAAAGACAGTAGTTACATTGCATTATTTTGTTATTAATTTCTGAAATTATTTTTAAAACATTCCTAAATTTTTGTATGCAATAAGGATATCTTTGAGGCAGATAAAACCACCTGAATATTAAATGCAAATTAGCTGATCATATTTAAGGTCATGTCGGTTTTGTTGAAATGGGAAGTAGAAACAATGATATAGAGGTGTACCTATCATTTTCTGATATTTAAGCAACATAGGTGCCTTCACCTATGCACACTATGCTGTTTTAGTCTGCTTTTGTGAGACATACCAGCCAAGAAGTGATTGGGAAGAGGCTTTCTGTACTTGCAGAGCCACAGAAACAGGCCACAGGTGTTACATATCACTCCACGGGGAAGTGCTCAGGATGACTGGGAACGAAGGAGTGAAGGGAAATCACGGCCCAGAACATGTGCTGTGATTTTCATGGGAAGCAAATGCAAGCACAGAGTAACCGAGTTTTGGGTTGGTTGATGGGAATAATCTTAGGGGGGCATACGGTCTGCAGGAAATCCGTAGTGAGCAAGGAACGATGAGTGAAGTTGGATGGTAGCCGCCAAGTCAAAAGCCTGAAGGCAGAGAAAGTGCTGGTCCAGTGGCCACTGGGTGGATGTGCTTGCATAGAAACCGTCTGTTCCCTGGGGGAGGCTCACCACTGTCTCCACACATCAGTTAATCCAGGAAGAGGGAATCCCTCAATGTCTGGGAGCCCCCAGTTGTCAAAGCATCAGAATACAGAAAATAGACAGGACTGACGCAGAAGTTAACAGGGATTGCCTTCTCACATTTCCTTACACTGCAAGTAGAATTTGAAACACGCTTTTTTTCCAGGTCTTAAGCATTATGACCATATTTTTCTTGTTGCCTCTCTATCCATACAATCTTAAATCTGATTGGTTTTGCCATTTGGGATGAATCTGGCATTGTTTTGTTCTTTTTCCCACTCATCTCTCATTTTCATCTTCTCGTTATGCCTGGTTACCATCGTGCCCTCCCAGGATACCTTTGGGCTCCTGGATTTTTCTCCCTTCTGTCTTCTCTATACCTGGGGCAACATACTTCTCTTAAGCCACTCATATGCTTGTGAATCTGGAAATGTTCCTCTATTTTCTTTCATATTAAACCAAAAATGCCCAGCCTAAATGATGCTATTCATTTTCTGTCATTTTCCTTTTCTTATCCACAATCACATTTTTAATATTATTCACTATACAAGGCTTAATGCAAGTTCCACTTCCCACTCAAAACATTATCTAAATGCTCACCCAAATTCTCTTACCATAGTTATAAAGATTAGCTCTAATTGGATTTGCTCTATTATTATTTGTAAGTGCATCAGCTTTCTTTTCAACTTAATTCCCTTTGAGGGTAAACTTTGTATTTTTTATCCCCTACTAGTCCAGAATAGAATTCAGTCACTCTGTCCCTTGGTGCACTCTTTTCTCTATAGGATGGTGTTCACATAAAGTATCCGACTGGAAATCATCTATCTCCTTGACTGTGTCAGGCAGTCATTTGCCTTTTCCTCCACAAAGCTATAGTGCTTTGTTTCAATACAACTGTATTTCCACAGTTGATCACAGTCTTCCGCTTCCCATGCCTGTCTGCTCTATTATGTATTCCACGGAAGGACCAAGGTCATGCCTTGCTCATGAATGCATCTCCATGCTGTAAGAGATTATTAGTGAATCAGAGGGCTTGCTACATCCATAAGCACAACACTCAGAATAATTAGCCCCAAACCTGCCCATAACCACAGAGCTCTGAAGATTGTTGTGGTATTCAGTATCTCCTTGCAGGTTAGTGACTCTAGTTAATTCATGTGGAACACTCGAGTTATAACACAATTACATCATTTCTAATAATTCTTCATATATATTTTATATATAACATATTTATATAAATATAGCTTTTCTAGTCATGATGTATCTTACATATCCAGTTCCTGAGTTATTTAAGCAATTCAATAACCATTTTCCTCTAGCCTGCTGCTAAAATACTTCCCTAATTGCGATAGATGTGTAATGGATCTGCTTATTTTTCATTCTAGATTTATACTTCACTCTCTATTTATAGCTTTTCAGTGTTGGCAGGTGTGATGTTTCATCACTTGAATGTCTTACAAAAAGGTTTTTAAAAAGTTACATGCGTATATATGTATATGTAAATGTATAGAGACTCTTTCATTAAAAATGTTCTGTACATAAGAGAT
Source organism: Ochotona princeps (assembly GCF_030435755.1). Taxonomy (NCBI): domain Eukaryota; kingdom Metazoa; phylum Chordata; class Mammalia; order Lagomorpha; family Ochotonidae; genus Ochotona; species Ochotona princeps. The sequence goes on along the minus strand of NC_080835.1, from coordinate 106,953,670 downwards.
ATTTTCAGCAAAAGAACAAATCTGAAACAGCATATGATCTAAACCTCAGGAAGCTTGATTAGTAACTGCACTTTTAAGAAAACCTTCTACAAAACAGCAAGAAAGCAGTTCCTCTGCATCCTTCATCCGCTTTTGCCTCTTTTGGCCGGTCCGTGAAGGTAGGCCACGGCGTCCAGGAGGAACACCTAGCCCTGCAAACAAGCTGGCTTTTCACTGTTTCCTACCCCCTTTCCATTTCTTCTGTACACCTTATCTTTATTCATGATAAGATAGGTATATATTTAAAATCAAAATATACTTATTCTAATCATATTTCTCTTCCAGCTTAAAATCCATCTGCACTTTTCAAATTTCTTATCACTGATGTATTTCATCATTATTTCCTCCTCACCTGCTTTCATCTCCCATGTATGTTCCAGTCCCTTAAACCTCCTTGAATAATCTATGTAATTCCATTGGTCCCTGCCTGTTCCACCTGTCAGTTGGGGTTTTCATAAGCTTTCTTCCAGAATCTTTTTAGCGTCAACTATTCTATTAAATACTTCTAGCTGTCCACATGAGGGAATGACAATTTCCTACTTTAAATGCTATTGTATTTTATTTATGTATGCTCTATAGTGAAAGGGATGCTTTAATTCTTTCAAGCTGTAAGTTCCTTGAAACATGGGATTACATATGACCTGGTGCCTACCTCATAGGAGAAGCTCATGGGCAATTTTCAGAAATGTGAATGAAGACAGATATTTAGGAATATGAATAAAATGTGGTAAACTAAATGCCATGAAAGAGATGTAGCCAAATGTGCAGAGAAGCCAAAGCTACTCTAGCTCTGCTGGTCATTCAGAATGGCTTGGAACTAGGACTCCAAAGACCCAGGGCAGTCACGGAGTATGGCTGGAATCTATAGGCATGCTCTTTGCCCTTCTCCATGGCATGTTTTAAGGACTTACTGATGTCATCTCCTGGGTTGGGGACGGCTGGAGGGACCCCTGTCTATTTCCAAATAGATCATTTGTTTCCAAAACCACAACAAAAATCAGGCAGAACAGTACACACAAATCTTTAGATAGCAATATACATGCATGGTTGGGAAAGGCACCTTTCAGCTTTACATATAGAACGGGCTCTCCTGAGCAAAGGACATCTGGTGTCTTTGCTGAGAAGGTAAGTGGAGGCATGTTCAGCAAAGGCATAAGTAACTGCCAGGGCTCTGAGATCCTGAGCCATGGTGCTGACTCAGTGGGCCATGATGGCTGGCTGATAGCTAAGTTGGTGGATCAAGGAGGAAACAGTAAGGGGTTGGTACCCCTTAAACTCTCACAGACCCAAGATACTTGCCAAGCTGTGTTTTCACAGCATCATTCCTTATAAAGGCCTCTTCTAGAGCTCATTGCCTGCTCACTATTACTGTAACTTAACCTGACTCTCAGCAGTCAGTAGGACAATCTATGGGCACAGACTTAAGTAGAAAGACAGAAAAAATTATATAATTAAAATAGGAGGCAACTGAGCAAATAAACATACAATGAAAAGCTTGTACAATGGTATTGTCGATTTTCAAATGCTCAGATAATTAAAAACCATAGAAAAAGGGACTGAAACACATTATATTTGTAGTAATAAAAGAGAGGCAACTTTCAGTGCTGACTCACTCCTGTAAGGCTTTGTTGATTAGCTAGAAGTACAGTCACACATCCAATAGTACAGGATACTCAGCTAAATCCAAATGTAATTGCTGAGTGAGGCACACTTGCATGAAGCAATGACTTGACGCTTACCTGAAATTCAAATTCAGCTTTTTTGATGTTGATGTTTTGCTAAATCTTGAAGTTGCTTAGAGTATCTGCCATGAACTGTGCTGCCCCTCAGCTCTACGTCTAATAAGGCCCACTGTCACCTTAGAGAGTGGCCTGTGTAGTAACAGAGATCAGAAAGTTGGGGGCCCTGAAGAGTGCGTAGGGAGGACTGGGAGCTTGTGTTGGACATGTTAAGCACAAGGTCACCTGTCTGACAATCACGTGTTTGTGTCATCCAGTAGGCTGAGGATCTGAATGGAAGGAAGCAAGACTGTGGGGATATGACTAGAAGCTTGGGCCAATGAAATCAACACGGAAGAGAGCTTGCAACAAGAACAGGTAGAATCCCAGTGAGCTCAATCATGCCAGGCCACGTCGAGCAGGAGGCATCCTAGAGAGAGAATGGGAGGGTGTCACAGAAACAAGGAGGAAACGTTTCTGTAAAGGAAGTGTAGCAAACAGCTTTGTAATCTGTTGAGACACGAAATGTGAAGAAACAAGGCTAGCTACTAGAATGTTATTGATAACTTAGATATGAATGATTTCAGTCAGGGTGGGGTGGACGTTAATTACACATGATTTTTTCATGTACTTTTTTCTCATTATGGCTTGATCCTATTGGCTGAACTCATTTTCTTGCAGTAGTTTTTATGTAAGTCATAGTGATTATTCCCATGAGGGTATGGGTTTATTAATCAATAGATTGAGTATTATAGAAAACATGACAAATAACAGTTGGAACAATAAATTCTAAGTCTTTACTTATTATCTATTGAGTGTCTGTTATAATGTGGCCAAAATACAAGGTGTTGAAGATATTAGGTACAAAACAATGCTGGAAAAAGTTCCAGCTCCACACATTTCAGACTAATGTACATTAAACGGTAAAAAGCAATTGAACTTTTCTTTTAAGATTTTATTTTTGTTTTTTTTTTTTTTTTATTGGAAAGTCAGATATACAGAGAGGAGGAGAGACAGAGAGAAAGATCTTCCGTCCGATGATTCACTCCCCAAGTGGATGCAACCGCCAGTGCTGTGCCAATCCGAAGCCAGGATCCAGGAACTTCCTCCAGATCTCCCATGTGGGTGCAGGGTCCCAAAGCATTGGGCCATCCTGGACTGCTTTCCCAGGCCACAGTCAGGGAGCTGGATGGGAAGTGGAGCTGCCGGGATTAGAACCAGCGCCCATATGGGATCCCAGCATGTTCAAGGTGAGGACTTTAGCCGCTAGGCCACGCCGCCAGGCCCACAATTGAACTTTGTAATCACCAAATACCAAGCATTTAGTGTATGTAAGCTGCCAAATTACTTTATCCCTAATAATGAAAATTCTTCATAGATCCTTCAGCGAAAGTGAGTGCTAGTCTTCCTTTCTTAAAGGTGTATTTACTTCTTTGAAAGGTAGAATGACAGATAAGAAGGAAGAAACAGAAAAAAGATCCTTCATTCATTGGTTCATTCACCAGATACGCAGAAGAGCCAGGGGAGAAGCATGCAAAGCCAGTAACTCCATCAAGGTTGCCCACACAGCCAGCAGGAACCCATGTCCCTGAGCCATCACTGCTGGCCCCAAGGCACATTAGCAGAAAGCTAGATGGGAAGTGGAGTAGGCAGGCATCCCAAATTGTGGCTAAACCTGATACATTACAAAGCCCACTCCTGAGAGTTCTTCCAGAGTCTTATTTCTAAGCAAAGGAACAGTACAGAAAAGCAATTTGCTGTTACTGTCACAATGCTAATGGATTCTAACCAGTCTCAGTTCTCCAGGCTGACCTAGGCCTGCCTGGGGAAGGAGCAGCCGTGGGCTGCACCTGCTCACCCACACCTTCCTCAGGATACATCAGATAATATATGACACCCAGCCCTTCCAGAGTTTTCTCGTTAAAACAGTGTATATAATAAAATGAAAATAACAATGTTATACCTACTGTGTAACCACCTGTCAGTAAATTTATGAACAATTAGAAGATGAAAGTACTTTCCAGGGAGCAATTTGTAGAAGCAATAAAATGCTCATTTTTTTTTTTTCAGAAATACAATAGGACAACAACTTCTCACTTTTTCCTCCCTAAAACAGCTTTTGCAGTAATTAATCAGCTCTGCTTTTTTGTCATTACTTTTTAACGTACCAGTTTCTCCAAATTCACTAGACAGGCACAACTCCGAGCGGTGCAGAAGCCACTTAAAATTTTCAGGAGAAGCGAAGCTTGGCACGCAGGCTGTTTCACGATTCACAGGTAGTCACACTTCTTAATAAAGCTAGGTTTGTGCACATTGTCTCAGGAGTTTTACCACTGAGAAACAGATGCCAGCATTTCCTGCTGGGGAGCAAACATTCAGCTTAGGACATGCATCCAAAAAATATGTGCATTTCCCGTCTCACTTCATTAGCAAATGACCTGACATCCCCAAATTGTATAATGGCAAAAACTCAAAATAATAATTGCAGAAAGTTAAGTACTGCTTTATGCTGGGTCCCTCTTCCAAATTAGCTCACTGAAATGACTGCTGGAATTGGAGGCCATCTTCAACGGAAGCTGAGGAAGCTGGATCTCAAAGGAAGAAAATGATTTGCCTCAGGTGCCCAGAAGGCAGAAGGGTAAGATATCAGACCCAGGAATCCGTTCCACAGCCTGAAGACACTTCCCCAATAGCAATCAAATCTGATGAATGCTATCAGCCAAAATCAACATGAGACAAGAGCCCTGGAGCCTAGAAAAGAAACCCTGAAGAGAGAAAGAAAGGTGTTCTATCAGCACCCGGCTATTCCATCCTGGGCTTCTCCATGCTCTCCAAAATCCATGGCTTTCTCCCCCATTTGAGCCCTGCAAAGGGGCTGGCCAGCCAGAGTGAGCAGAATGGATGGCTCAAGCGTCCGTTTTCTAGCAAACCTGTGTTTTATTTCAGAGCAATTGGTTAGCTCCTCTCCCTTTGCTATTTCACCCCTTCCTTTTAATCTTTTTTATTTGTATTCTTCATCTCAAATCCTTCCCTTTTTTGTGCTTTTTGCTTCCTCAGTGGCCTTTTCACAGATTTCCACGCTTCTCTTGCCTCTTTTCATGTTTGGCTGTGTTGTGAGCGGCCTTCTGTCTCCAGCTGCCTTTGTAGTCTGGCTGCCCCTTTTAGGATGCCTTTGCGCTCCAGTCATTGCTATTCTCCGGGAGACTTTTCCCTTGTCAGTGGACTTGAATTTTGATCTTTCAGGCTGGACTAAATCTTGCTCATTCTTCTGTGTTTTCTTTGCAAGTTGTGTTTTCCCCCTCATCATTCTTCTTAGATTAGAAAACAAATATTTTCAGCAGCATATGTGATCCATTTGGTGACTTGTGCTTTGATCTGAATGTTTGTTTTCTCTTTGATAATCAGTTATTTTAATTGCAGTTTCCAGGGCTCGGGGGGATGGAAGCAGGAACGTGGCTGCCCTCTTTTTCAGTTCTTTCCTTGCTGTGTCTACAAATCCCACAAACAGCACAGTGCTCTCCGTCTCCCACTCTGACCATGGCCATGGACGCAAAGCCACGGGACCCCTGTGTGTTCCTGGCAAAGCTGAGTTCAAGCTCTCAGCTGAGTTGTAAGATCTCAGCTGGGGAGATCTCATTTTAGTAGTCCGTGTGTCCATGCATGTTTGTGTGTAACGGTCGTGGGGAAGTACTTTTAACTCATTATGGAAAAAGTAGAATAAAGGTAGATTAATTTTGGTGCAAAAGTATTTCATATAGCAATGCATAGCCTTTTTATAAAATTCTTTTGTGTGAACTTTTTCAAGAACCCTTGGTAAAACTTACATGCAGACAAGGGCACGCATTTTAAATGTACATTGAGTTGAATCCTTATAGATCTCTCAACCCATTGAACCACCACATTGAGCAAGATATACAACACTGATTTTTATTGTCCGGATACATTCAACAGTTTCTTGGGGAGACTATCTCTGGTCTGAAAGTAGAGCTGTACTGCAACAATGTGGAGGAATCCATAATGGGGGGGGTGCATGGGGAGGGGCTGGAGGAATCCCAGAGAATAAGAAACAGTGTCATAAAACGAAAATAAATACATTTAAAAAAACACTGATTTTTTTTTTGCAGATATTTCCATCATTCTTTTTCCCATTCAATCCCTTCCCAGAAGATTACTGCTTTTACAGTTCTCCTGAACCTCAGATCAACACACTCCAGACACAGGTACACTTTTGGATCTGGCCTCTTACGTTCAACAAAATACCTATACATTTAAGTATACACTGAATTTTTTTTCATTTTTTTATAGTCGCTCCATAGATTTTTTTCATAGTTCGTATTGAGTCTTCTGTTTACAATTGCTTTTATTCTAGACATTAGCTGGTTTCCAGCTTGGGACCATTTTGCATAAAGCTGTTAATGTTCTTGATCCTGTTTTCATGAGCCCATACTCTAATTTTTCTCTGGAAGAGACCTAGAGGTTGGTGTTGAGAGGATGCAATAGTGCCGTGCTTAGGTTTAATAGAAATCATCAAGCAGTTTTCTGACAGAGCTGCAACTCCCAGCAATAATGCTGGCGTGTTCAGTGGATACGCATCGTCACTGTCCGTCTTTTTCAGGTTTTAACCATCTGGTAGGTATGAGGAACAGTTAGAAATTAAATGCTCATGACTAAACCTGCAAGAGGCTTTGAAAAGCCTCTAACACAGACCCTGATATTTCCTTGGGATCGCTTGCTTCCCAGAACTTTGGCTACTTGTTCAAGTCTCCTTGGGCCACAGTGCACCAGCTCCATTCATCTATGTGCAGTGCTACCTTCTTAAGCTGATCATTCGAGCCTGCGGCACTTCCAACCTCAGACAAAGGAGAGAGGACTTCCTGAGGGGTAGCTGTAGGGACCTTGACTGCAACACAGAAATCTGAGGAGTTTATCCCCTGTGAAGAAATGGTAGCCAAAGGCAGCCAGCTCAGCATATTCCCTCCCCAGTTCTTCCTGATAGTGGATGGTCTTAATCCAACTCTCCTCCTAGATGGAACCTGTGTGTTAGCTCTGAGTGTAGCTGAGCAGAAGCACCTGCACCTCATCAGCTGTGGCTGTGTAACCTTCTGTACTTCCTTCTGTCCTTTTGTCTGGGATTGTGCCACAAAATGGAAGTATTACATCACATTATAACCTCAGGGCCTTTTTGTTTTTCTGTGAATCCAGAACTCTGACTACCTGGTTAAATATTTCCTGAGATTTTAAAAAATAGATTTGATTAATACGCCCATTCCATCCAATTTCTATAGCACTATGTGAGTGTGTCAACTGGCATGCTAGGGCCTAGGGACAAAGAAGAAATGATTAACTAGAGAGTCTGAATCATCAAATTGCACACTCGGTTCTCATGTTTGTGGGGTTTAGTGTATTCTTCTATGGCTCTGATTCAAGATCATATCTTGTTAAGACTCTCAAGGATATAGTAGAAATGTCAAAGATACTTTATCCAGGGAACTTTATTATCACACATGCTGTTATATAAAATTGCTTGCCCAGCGGCTTCCGCTCAGAAATATGGCATTTTCTATCCCAGCCCTTAAAAGAAAGGAACGCTCTAAAATTTAAAAACTCTCCTGTTTTTCAATAATATGCTGACCATCCAAGTGTTGCCATTATTATTTTAAATAATATATATATATATATATATTATTAGTTGATGAGAGAGAGAGATCTTCAACCTAGTGATTCACTCTCAAGATGCCTGCAAAGCCTACTGCCCTACCAAGCTAATGCTAAGAACCAACAAGTCTATCTGGGTCTCCCACATATACTGAATGGACCAATGTACTTGAGTCATCATCCACTACCTCCCATAGTACACACACTAGCAAGGCTCTAGATACGAACTGCAGATGAAACTTGAACTCTGCCACCCTGGAACATGATGTGGGTAACCCTAAGGCATAACCTGCTGCTCCCTCATGCCTACCCCACTGCTAACACTTTTTAACAGACTTGTTAAGGGTATTTATTGTCAAATGGATAAATAATAAAGTAAGAATGCGGTTTCACTTGGTGAAGAGTCTTTCGCATCAAAGTCCAGTCTCACCGATGACTCCATGCTCTGTTCTAAGCCATCTGCCGAGTAACTCTGATTGCAACATTTTTGAAGCCTTCTGTCCTTTTTGCTCATTCATAACTTATCCAATTGCCTATTAGCCACTAAGCATTATGTACAGTAGTCGGAGTAACAGAGAGAACAGGGACAGGCAGTTAAAGATGTTCATCCAGGATGCTTGGCTTCAATGCCTCACCAAGATTTGCACCTCTTAGCTTCCTAGTCATGCAAATGCTGGCAAGAAGAGGGATAGGTTCAAGTAATTGGATTCCTACCACCCACATGGGAGGCCTGGATTACATTCCCAGCCAGCAAGTCTCCTCAGCATGTCCACAGGCACCCTAAGCATCTGTGGAGTAAATCATTGGTGGACAGCCCTCACTCCATGTCTGTACTTCAGACAAGCAAATACCATAAGCAGCAAGTCTCTGCGCCTTTATATAACTTAAGTATTTAGTTGGGGGAAGAGATATTCATTAAGAAATTTGGAAAATTTATGCAATAAAACAACCAATGCTTTGAATCAGCATGGCAAACCTAAGAGTCTATAATGGGCAGAGTTGGCTTACTTGGGAAATTGGGAGGAGACTGCTGAGGAATTGGCAGCTGAGATGACATCTGGATGAGTTTAAGAATGAACTTAATGAATGAAGAAAGGAAGAACATTCTGGGGGCTGGGGCAGCAATTGCACAGACCTGAAGGAAGGAGATGAAAAGCAAGTAATCCTGCAAGAACACTTGGTGCTGACCAGAAAGCAGTTCAGAGGGAAAAGGCTTTCAGACCAGGCCGGAAATGTAACCATGATTCAGTGCTCTGAGGAGCACAGGCCACTTGAGGAACTTTCAGGATTTCCCAGGAAGACATAGAGAGGATTCAGGTTTCAAACACTGTGTGTGTGCAGTGATTAAGTGAGTAGGTTTTGTTTTTTCCAGGAACCATTCTGGCTATGACGACGACAGGACACGGTCAGGAGCGATTGTAGAGTGTTTATTAAGGGCTGGGAAGAGAAAGAAGTGGGCAGTTATTGTCTAACGAGTACAAACGTTTGGATGATAGGAAATTCTGGAACTATACATTTTTAAATGTTAAGGTGTGTTTGTTATGTCTTACTGAAATTTACAGAAAAGGAAAAAGAGCAGTTGCAGATAAGAACATTATCAGGATTTTGCAATAATTCAGGTGATGGAGGATGGCATCCTATATACTGAACTGTTGGATAGCAGAGGTACAAAAATGTGGGTAGATGGAGAATTATTTTTTGAAGAATGCTGAAAAGGACTCGGCTCACAGAGAGAGACTAGAGAATTACCAATACCCCGATCTTCACTCCTCTGACATGCAACTGGGCTCTTAAGGAGTTCTACTTAAAGGAGTAAGAGTGGCCCAACCGTATGCCACTGGTTAAGACACTGAACCATTAAAAATACATTTTAAAAAACCTGAAATAATGCTCCTCCCACCCCCAACACAACTTGTACTGTTTGATCTCATCTTTCTCTCCATTCTGCTACTACATGTCTATGAACAGAGTGGGTGCTATGGTGTTTAAAGATAGCAGAGCCTCCATCAAATTTATTCTTGAATGACTGCCTTCGTTAGCACCCTCCCACATTACACAAATGGAACCTATGAGCTAGTAATAGTTTGATTGTGTTAAGCTACCAGGATATGCCTGGTGTTGTGGCCCAGCAAGTTAAACTGACATTAGCAATGTCAGCCTCGCACATCAGAGTGCCTGTTAGTGTCCCACCTGCTCTACTTCTGATCAGTGTTTCTTGTAAAACACAGTCCAACTACTTGTACCCCAGCTGTCTTGTGAAATCTTGATGGAATTCTGGATCTTGGCTTCAGCCTAGCCCAGACCTGGCCATTGCAGGTATTCAGGGAGTTAACTAGCAAATGGAAGATCTCTCTCTTTCTCTCGGTCTCTTCTTCTCTCTTCCTATGCCACTGATTGTGTTTTTAAAAGTCTTATTTATTTTAACAGTGGAAAAGCATCAGCTAGCAGGAGACTCCCAGAGATTCCCCTACCAGGCCTGTTTCCAGTCCCAGGTTTTTCACATGCCAGTTGGTGTTGGGGCCATTCTGAGATGTCCTGTCCCTAGTCCCAGCTCTCACCAGTGGGTACAACAGCCTAGTCCAACTCAGCCCACTCCCAGACCCTGCCCTCATGTAGACTGGTGGATGTTGTGAGCCAATCCAGCCTGGCCTACACCTCATCCTTGCTCTTGTTAGTGCCAGAAGGTGCTCTGGATTGGTCCAGCCTGGCCTGTATCCAGATCCAGTCCACACGTACATGAGATACTACTGCCTAGTCGGCTGGTCCATCCCTAACCCAGGTTCTTACAATCACTGGTGGGAGCTGTGACCTACAGGTGGGTTCCCTAAGATACTCCCTACTAGGCCCATTCCCAACCGTGAATTTCACATCTGTTGGCAGGTCCAATGGCCCAGCTTGATATGGGCTGTTTCAAGCTGAAATCAGGAGCTTCCTCTTGGTCTCTCAAATGGGTGGTTGATAATCAAATACTTGTGATATCTTGTGTTGCTTTCCCAGCTGCATTAGCAGTGTGTTGTGTTGAAATGGAGCAGTCAGGGCTAATGGCAGCCATATGGGACGTCAGCATTAAAGAGGGCTGTTTTAACTACTGTGCTACACAATGCCATCTCCCTTCATGCAGCTTTTAAAATATATAAATCTAAGCTCTTTAGTGGTGAAAACCTGAGTTTCTTTATGTGACACTAATATACACTGATTTTTATCTTTCATCATACGTTGAAGAACCAGCCCTCAAAGTGCTTGAAAACAGGGCCTTAGTGGAGTTAAGCAGGCAGAAACAAGGTCATAGGCAGGGTCCTGACTTGATAGGGCTGGACTTTTTATAAGGAGAGAAAAAGACCCCAGAGATCACTGTGCACATAGTATCAAAGCAAGTCATGTAACGACAGCAGGAAAGCACAGTTTATTAGCACAAGCGAGCCTTCCCCAGAAACCAGTTCTGATCCTGCCTTGATCCTGAAACCCTACCTGAAGCTATGGTATCTTGTTATAGGAACCCCACCTAACTGAGACAGTCCCATCGACAAAAGTGACCACAGGCAAAGTATTGAGTCACGTTTCTGTCTCAATCATGACCACCGCAAGGAGAAGGGATCCTGAGAAGAGGTCACCTTTGAGTTCAGTTCTGAACATTTTGATTTGGAAGTGCCTTAAGCACATCCAGGACAAAGTTTCAGGTCATTCTACCTGGAAAGGCAGTAGACAACTGACAGTTCATTAATCTTTTACTGGTTGATTAGTTTGAACAAGTTTCTCTTAATTGTGTTGAATTTGTGTCTTCCTCTCAAAAACAAAAACTTGCTAAGACTAAACTTCCTGTCAGAGTCCAAAATTTCTAGCATATTGTGAATATTTTAATCAAGAAAGAAATCAATATTTTAATTGATTTGGTAACCAGGAGATAGCTTAACATGTGTTTGATAAGTATAGATTAGTAGTTTACCTAATGCAACATTTCACAAAATATGATTTCAAAGAAATAAAAAAAAGAGAAAAGTTTGTAACTACAAGTACCCTTTCCTTTATTGGTGTCTCTGCTCTTCACTAAAATACAAAAATGAAGTTAATATTAGAATTAAAGTGCAATTCTAGTTGATTCCACTACGCAAACCCCACTGACTGAGAGCTATCATCCGCACTACATTTCGGTACTCAGAGGAACACGACCACTCTGTCTTCCCCACAGGTGTTAAATAATAGTGTGGGAGGATGAGGAGATGATCCTGAAAAAGCACACCATGATGCATTCCATTATTTCATCCTTAGTATGTAGCAAAACACCTAACTCAGAGATGATGGTCAAAAATGGTCACTGAATATACCCTCACATCATATGAATTAATAACTCTTTGGTAAAGCAATGGAATGACTGTGATATAAATCTATACATTACATAAATTTGTACAAATATAAGTAATAAAATATGTGTTTATTTCCCTGGGTTCTAGATAATAGCTATGCTCCCAGGAATAAAAGTGTAGAATATGAGAGTAACAAGCGATTTCAGAAATCATCAGCTTCCATTCTTTTATTTGACACAACAAAATTCAGATCCTAGAAAATAAATCAGTGAAGCCACATGTCTGAGTTATCATCAGGAACTTGTACTGGAGTAGTTTTCTAGAGCTTTAGAATCACCATGCCATTACCACCATATGCTGCTATCCTGGAGAATCATAGACTCTGCCATGTGAAACATTCTGGTAACATGGCACTACCTAAGGAGCCTACCCTGCTCAGAAGAGACAAAATGGGCTGAGACCCAGTATAACTTCCAACACGTAAAGAAAAAGCACACTTGGTGGCTTGAAAACTCAGAAATGTGAAGTCATTCTAAGAGGGATGCTGACTCCCAGGAAATAGGAGTATTGACGAGAGCTCAGCAGTTTGCCAGGGGCATGCTATCAAAATGTGAGAAGTGCAAGGTGACACAGGAGGAGCCTGGAGCAGAAGCAAGGCAGGGGCCCAGCTGGATGACTTTCCTACTTGGAGCTGGCCCCTTGACACCTGGGCCCATCATGCATTACCATACTTCTAACTCACAAGTTCTTCCAAGGAATGGCAGTCGCTGCAGTCCCCTTAACCAGCTGTGATCTGTGCAACCCAAGGTTGTTCTTGAATCCAAGCAAAATCTCTTTGCAGCTTAGTTGGCTTTTGCGTAATTATCATGCTTGCATTACTGAATGCCGATGTATGTAAATACTTCTGCAAAGTTGGTCTGGCCCTGGGGTCTGCCAAAGAGGTCCCTCCTGCTGGGAAATCTGACTCTGGTTGGTTAAGAGGAAGAGGGACTGAGGGAATGACAGAAGAAGAGAGGAAGTAACAAGGAGGGTAAGAAGTAAGCATGGCTGCCTTGTAAAGAAGGCAAGATGACTTACAGAGCCCAGTAGAGGCTGTGAAGGTAGTGCTGCCATGTGTGTGTATCCTTAGTGGCTGCAGCCTGGGGAGCACTCACTCACCAGAGACAGAAAATCACTGCAAGGCAATCGTTTCAGAGGAAAACGGGAGCATGTTCCAAATTGTATTATGCCCAGAAATTGTTTTCCCCTCCTAAAGTCCTAGAAGTCTATAAAAACCACTCTGGAGGCAGCCACAATAGCCACTTAGTAGCTGATATTTCTGCTAAAGCCTTAGTAAAACCCGTTCACGCCGGCAGAGTTGCATACTAGTGGTCCGCAATCGGCGGAAGAAGCAGGGAGTGGGAAGTGCTGGAGTGGAATTGATCTCCTGGAGTCTGAGTACTGTGCAGCCATAGCATCTGGCTTCCAATGCCCCTAGCCCGAGGGAAGGAGCAGTGTGTATAGCAGGGTAGATATCAGCAGGTGGTCTAGAGGGATGAAAGGAAGAGTTAGAATCTGTGGAGTCAGTATGGAAAATGTCTTCACTTCCCCTGAATCTGGAACTCACTGAGAGCTTGCAAGGAAGGATTGGTAATAAGCAGCAGGAGCTCTCTCCAGCTATGCTTCCAGGCTATGTGCCTTGTGGTTTATTTTAGCATGCATATATATACCTAAATCAATTTGCTTCAGTTCCCTTAAGTGGAATATTTTCATCCCTTTTATCATTAAGTAATTATTGATCACTCATTACACACCAGCCATATTTAATAATTACTCTTGAGCATCTAATTCATATCTGATCCTCATGCAGGAGAGGTAAACATGGAGGCAAGGGCTTTGTCCTTATCTTCACCGTATCTTACTTGGGTGGGGAAATCAGATGTGAAAGGCAGTAGTGATGACAACAGGTTGTAGCAGTGGAAATACATCCAAGCATTTGGAATGGGGGAGGCCAGGGCTTGCACGACAGCTCCAGGTCCATTGAAATGATCCCTCAGAACCAAGCAGGCAGGAAAGGGGTGCTGCAAGACTCAGGGAAGGACAGAGCAGGCAGGAAGGATGCACTACTTGGCAAAGGCCCCTGAACCAGGGAGAAGCGCTTCAATCAGGGGCCAGCCCAGTACTGGCTGGTTCCTCCCACTGGGCTTGGTCACCTGAGCATTCTCTAGGGATCTGCACCTGCCAAACACCGTCAGCAGGCACCACATGCACACACACCTGGAGGGAAGGTAGGTGCCCTCTTATTAGTACAGAGTGATGCACTAAAGATTTGGGTATTTGGCGTGTCATCACCTCTGAATCATGGATGTCCCCAAGGATGGGTTAGCTGCTGCAGAGGAAGCCAGCAGTGACCCAAAGGCTGATGCTGCTTAGAACCTGCGCACGCCCAGCTTGAGGATCTGCATTGGAGGCCCTCCCCTCTCCCCTCCTCCTCCTCCTCACCTCCAGCTGCCATCTCCACCTCCTGCAGCTCCTGCAAAGAGATCTCCCCACAGGTGCAGGTGCTTCTCTCCCCTACCTGGCCCTTTGCAAAGTGAGTTTCCTTTGAAAGTCGCCTGCTGAGTGCCCCCTAGTCTTTCTCAGAGCTATCCTTGGGCACATTTTTAATGGCCTGACCTTAATTGCATTTTCTTGTATGTGCTGTGGCAGTCAGCATGCAGTTTAATAAAACATTTTCAAGCTGTTGGGCCTATTCTTCCCTCCCCAACTACATCTTGTGTGGTGGAAGATTTTAAGCTTTATTTTTAAGGTGATTGATTTGGTGTGTTTTCCACTTTCTTTCCTGCTGTGGGGACATTTTGCCTCTATGTGTGATGATTTTTTTTTTAAAGGAACTTTGATTTTCCTGTCCCCTCACTTTCTACCCTGCTGCTGCAGAACCAAGGCCTGGGAAGCTTTATTCCTCAAGTAGCTATTTTGCCTTCTCTGATTTGTTGTTAGAGGCTGGCACTTCAGATTAGCCCTGGCCAGAGCGCAGGGTCGGCCATTTAACTCTTGCATTGAGAGATTGTTGAAACAGTGTATTCCGGACTCCTTGCTGCGGACAGAGCTTCGTTTTATTGTTCTTCTTCTTCTTCTTCTTTTAAAATGAAAGGATGGCTTTTTTGTTGTTGTTGTGCTTTTAAAATGATAGGATTGCTTTTTGTTTTTATTTTTTTAAAGATAAAATCAAGCTAACTATTTGGGGTATGGTCATAGATATGGAAAATTCACTATAAATGAGGAGATGCAATTTGGCAAAACTCAAGTGCCCTTACAGAAGCAACAGTGAGAAGTTCTCTGATTTTTATATTTCTTTTTTTTTTTTTTGACAGACTTTTTTTTCTTTAATATTCATTTATTCATTAATTACATTGCATTACATGACACAATTTCATAGGTACTGGGATTCCCCCCCCCCTTCACCCCAAACCCTTCCCCCATCATGAATTCCTTCACCTTGATGCATAACCACAGCTCAAGTTCCGTTGAGATTCCCTAATTAAAAGTTTACACCATACAGAGTCCAGCATCCCACTTGTCCAGTTCAAGTTCAACGGCCTCTTAGGGAGGCCCTCTCAGGTTTGTAGGCAGAGCCAGCAGAGCGTCATCTCAATCAGTTACACTATATCAATGATGGATGGAACATTCTTTAAAAAAAACATGACCTTGGGCCAGCACCGTAGCTTAACAGACGGACATCTCATATAGGAGTCAGTTCTAGTTCCTGCTGCTCCGCTTCCCATCAGCTCCCTGCCTGTGGCCTGGGAAAGCAGTCGAGGACAGCCCAAAGCCTTGGGACCCTGCACCCGCGTGGGAGACCCGGAAGAAACTTCCGGCTCTTGATTCAGATCGGCTTAAGTTGCAGCCATTGTAGTGATTTGGGGAACCAAACAGTGAATGAAAGCTCTTGCTCTCTGTCTCCCCGTCTCTCTGTAAATCTGCCTTTCTAATAAAAATAGATAAATCTTAAAAAAAAGAAAATATGGCATGTGATGAAAGCGTTGACGATGATTCAGGACTGATTACTACGATTTGTCTTCCGCCTCAAAGTTGCCCTTGCTGTCTCTTAATTTTCCGTGTGATTCTTTTCGAAGTAACACTAAGACATAAAACTACAAAATTACCAACATACTGTAAAAATTAGTTATTGCAAGAATATTTAGAACTAGGACGTTAAGACAACGTTTGAGAGGCTCAGCATGATAGACTAGGGACTAAATCCTTGATTTTGCATGCTCCACTTCCCATCCAGTTCCCTGCTTGCAGCCTGGGAAAGCAGTAGAGGGCGGCCCAAAGCCTTGGGACCCTGCACCCACGTGGGACACCCAGAAAAACCACATGGCTCCAGATTTCAGATTGACTCAGTTTGGCCATTAAGGACACTTGGGGAGTGAACCAGCAGACAGATCTTCCTGTCTCTCCTTCTCGCTGCAAATCTGCCTTTCCAATAACAATAAATACATCTTAAAAAAAAAAAAAACCAGGACAATGCTTGAGATGCTCACACCCTGTATGGCAGTGCCTGGGTGCAGTTCCCAGCTCCATTCAGGACTGCAGCGTCTCACCAACATGCAGTCTAGACACACTGGTGACTGCTGAGGTACTTGGTCGCCCAACACCCATAGGGGAGACCGGGAGGGAGTTTCTGGTTTCTGGCTTTAGCCTGACCTGTGCTTGGCTGACACAGGCATTTGGAGCGAAGCAGTGGGTGGAACATTTTCTGTCTTTTAGTCTGCCTTTCAGATAAGTGAAAATAAATACCTAAACATCTCAAAAACAAGACAGAAACAGCATGACCAGCACTAACAAGACTGTCTTTGTAACTGGAGCAGATCTTTGGCCTAGTGATTAAGCTATCTGTGCCGCAAATCAGGGTTCAAAGACCCGGCTCTGGCTCCTGACTCCTTTCCTACTACTACAGACCATGGGAGGCAGGTGATAGCAGATTGAGTGCCCAGCTTCTGGTAGCTTTAGCCCCAGATCAGCTCCAGACTTTGCAAGATTTGGCAAGTGAACCAGTAGATTCTCAATCTCTCTCCCCCCACCCCAACCCCACCAGAGAAAAAAATCCCCAACACATGAATAATAATAAACAACTCTTCGACTTAGCACAGTTCAGCATTCCATCAAGGTCACAGAACAAGCAAGCAATTAGTTTCATTTTGCAAATATCTTACTAAGAAGCAGTTCTCTAAGTGGCTTTTCTTCCTGCCCAAGTTTGACTCTGATTGGGGCTGTCAATCTCATTGCCTTTCTGCTGGCTGAACCTCATCATTAAAACAGTTAAAAAACACATCCCAGCCAGCTGTAACCAAAGTGTTGACATGTTCTTGGGAGAGGGGGGATGGGGTGAGGGCATGGGAGGGTTGAAAGCAGATGCCTGGACTGAGCCTGCTGCTCCGCTCAGAACTGTTCTCACCTGCCGCTGATTGACTGGCAGGAGCCAAGTGCCACAGAGAACGCCAGATGCCCTGGGGACCACAGGCAGCGCTGGAGAAACCCACAGGCCTTGCAGCAGGTAACTTGTATCCCCTCCTCCACGTTGTGAGGGGATCTCAGCACACAGCTCTCGGCTGGACTCTGCTGCCTTTTCTCTCTCCTGACCACTCTCCGCTCTCTCTGCTTCCCTACTTTTCCTCCACCTCCTCCATTCCCAGCTCTGTCCTTCTGCGAGCACTTTCACATTATCCCCACATCCTGTCTACTTTCCTAAATATTCCTGGTGCAAATTCCAGTATCTTCAAATCAATCCCCAAATGCATTTGCTGATGGAAACTGGAGGTGGGGTCTTAGGCAAGCAAAGGAATAGATGGCATCAGGCAGGTAGGCTCCGTAAGATAGCATTAGTGTCATGTATGAAGCAAAAGAGACTTAAGCTAGCAGTTAGCTCTATGTTGTATGAATTCCTGTGTCAGAACATGAGGCAGGGAAAAGGCCTTCACCCAATGCCCTGTGGATGTAGGCACCTGCTCTTGGGCTTGCCAGGTTCCAGAACTATGAGCCAAATAAACTCCTTCTGAGTCACCTGGTCTAGGATTTCCTGTTACAGCACCGAAAGTGGACTACTGCTCTCTCTATTGGAGAGCAATGTGCCAAGATGTATGTGTATTTCGTTAATATTATTAAATTAAGTATAAAATCTATATCCTGAAAAAACAGAAAGAAAAATGAGGTGACTGTGAACTTTTTATTTCCAGAGAACATCCGTTGTCCCCAAGCAGCCTGTGCTGTGGAAGTGGCACATGTCGTGCAGACCAGTGCAGACTTTGAGAAAACACGCTCAGTCCTGTTTAAAATCCTCGTTTGGCATTTCTGGGACACAGGCAATCTCTTCTGCCAACCCACGAGATCCTTTAAAAGCTGTGCTTTCCTCCTGAAAAATTCCTAATAGCTGAAAGAGCCCATAACGATACCAGAGTGAATGCTCTTCTCTGTTATTAAGCAGAGCTGCTTCCTTTTTGATACTGACCTCAGTTTGGGTGGCATTCTGAGTGTGCGCTATTGCAATGCAGTTAATCACCATTTGCACTTCAAACATGGGGAACTCCTCTCTGCTCTCAATCAACAAAATTTCAGGCATCCCTCAAGAGGCAATAAAACACCAGCCCCTTGAGGGAGCTGGTTCACTCACCTGCAGGTGGTACAGCACCCAGATAGGGCTTACCCTGCATTTGAAATGGAAAAATATCTATCTGAACAGAAATTAAGAGTAAATTAAGAAGAAAAAAAGAGAGAAAGTAATGAGAAAAAAAACAGTAAAATATCTATATCTGTTTCAATAATATTTTCTGCTAATTTATAATTAGATTTATTTATTGTATATAATAAAAAGGATTAGTTGGCTTGTATTCAGCTATATTAAATTAAATCCCATACCTCAATCCTCAGACACACACAGGCCAGAGAACCTCAATCCCATAAGGACAAACTAGCCCCTGGGGAAAGCGTTTCTCCTGGAAGTGTGCCATCCAGCTCTTATAAACTGTTAACCACGGTAATGAACCAATCCAAGAGACATATTAATAATGACATGAAGAGACACATTTATTGTTGATTGTTGAAATGGTGGCAGATTTATTGCCAGTATGCCAGGAGGGAGGACTTGGCCCAGCAATGGTGCAATTAAAAACAAATTGAATACAGGGACAAAGAATCAATAATCTAACAGAGCAACTTTTAGTTTGCAAAATACAAATATAAATTAATTGACCTGAACACAGTTGCTAACTGGTCATTAATGTCTGCTTGCCAGCCAATCAGAGCAAATAATCCATCTCATTAAGTTGATTGTAGAAGGCTGGGTTCTTGCACTTAGCTTTTCTTGCCAGAGCAGCTAGATGAGGGTCATCTGTTTTGGGGGTGTTGGGGGGGATTTCCAACAACACTGATGTGACTGTGGAAGGAACTGTCAGGGAATCACTAGATTACAGACATTGTGAACATTGCATCAACACCTACTTTATTCACTGTGTGTCCAACAGTGCACAGTGATTGGTTCTGAGCACATGGAAGCAGAGAACCAATCCCAGCGCCCCACGTTTTTCATGGCATGGCCTACATCAACCAGCACCTCCCCAGCACAGCCGTCTTGCCAGCTGCTCATCCTTTCCCAAGAACAGTAGATGGTTTTTCTCAATCTTTCACAAAATGTTAATAATGCATATTTAAATGGTTTCTGTTATATTTATGGATCGACAACATTTAATACAAATTTCTTAAAAATATAATGAGTTGTTGAGGCCAATTCAAATGGCTCTACATAAGCTGTGGCTACACAAAAATTCAAGAAGCTACCTGTGGCTCTGGCCTTTAAGGAAATGATGGTCTACAAAAGGAAGAGTTAGCTCCACCAGTAACTGAAATCTAAAATATAAATGGCACTTATCATAAGGAAGAACAGGTACACTGTCCACTAGGAGTAGGAACAGTCTTTGACTTTAGGAATCTTAGCAGTTGAAATCGTGTTGCACAGCACGGTAGACATAGACCACATGTGACTATTTCAATGAATACTAATTAAAGTTAATGAAACCATAAACTTTGCTCCTCAGGTATACTAGCTGCATTTCCACTTCTCCAAAGTCATTGTGGTGAATAGCTATGATGCTGATGTGCAAACCTAAAACATCTTTATCGGCATAAAAATGGTGTATGAGGCAACACTCTTCTCAGCAGGACCGGACAGAGAACAATGTTCAAGATAGACACAATGGAAAAGAATGTAAGATCCTGGGGATGAGGCTTGTAAAAGGACAATTCTGACTAGGACACAAAAATAGAAAACTAAGAAATCATAGTCAATAAGGAGGGCTGGCCTTGGATCATTTGGCACATGCAAGGATGATTTAAAAAGTTTTGACCTCGTTATCAAAAAAGAGTCATTAAAATCCTGAGGCAGAGGGAAGTGACATGATCAGATGTGCGTAGCAAGAATTCTTAGTCAATGCTGTTAAAACAAATTAGAAGCAGGGAAGGACTGGAGATGGTGTCAGTTAGGAAGTGACAGCAGAGTCAGTGAGGGGAGATATTCTGTACTTTGATGACAGTGGCTGTGAGAAGAGAGAGGATGAGAATGACATTAATGCCCATGTTAGAGCAAAGCAGCGAGTCTCAAAGCTTTGACCAAGGACATACAACAGATAGATGCTTGCAGAAATAGGATCCAAAAGAGAAACAGATAATAGAGAAAAGAGTGGTGTAGGAAATGTTAAGGTGACCATGGAATACCTAGATGGAGTTGTTCAGGAGAGAATAAAAATAAGAGGTTAGAATCAGGGGATGGAACTAAGAACTAGAAACCAAGATTTAGGGATCAACGAACCAGAGCTGATAGTAACTTTAAAAACGAAGTTGTAACTACTTTAAATAAATAAAACATAAGGAGAAAAAAAAGTTTAGGGAGACCAAAGCCTGACTGAAAAGATATTAGCCTGAGAAGATTGAGCCAGATTTTTCTCATTTCAGAGGATAGTATAGTAACTGTGTAATGGAGACTATCATATCCAGATGTGAAGACACAATGCAGTATGCATCTCTACTTCCAGACAAAGATGAACTCCCAATGAAACTGCTAGATATATCTAGGATGCTAGACTGTCTGCCTTTGTCTGCACCAGCAATGTCAGGGCACACTTAAATAACAGACTGATAGACTTACGACTGTTTATGAAGGACTATACTATTGTAATAATTGGGGGAGATCAATTGGGGGTAGAGATTTTAGACAGGAAGTAAGAGAAATCACAGAACCTATGGAATTGTATCATAGAATTAACAATAAAATAGAAGAGAAGATGGAGCCCCAGGCAACCTGCAAACAAAGTGTGTTGTGTGTGTACACGAGTCAGTGTGACCTGCTTTGTTAAAATGTACAGAATGATGACTGATGTTCCATAGTATAGTTGGGTACACTGTCGCTGACAACATCTAATTGTGTGTTTCAAAATAGTGAGCCAAGAGGATTTTCAATATTTTCAACAAGAAGAAATGACACAAGTCTGAAATGCTGGATTTGTCAGTTACCCTGCTAGGATCATTACATTTTGTGCACAGGCGTTAAAATGCACTCTCTATTCAAGAGCATGGATACAAATAGTATGTGTCAGTAAAAAATATAAAATCTGGGGCAAGGTACTGTGGCTGAGTAGCAAAAGCCCTTGCCTTGGAACCATGAGGCTCCCATTTAGGCACTGGTTCCTACCCTGGCTGCTCCCCTTCCGATTTCCCTGCATGTGGTCTGGGAAAGCAATAGAGGATGGGCCGAGGCCTTGGGACCCTGAACCCACATGGGAAGCCCAGAAGAATCTCCTGGCTCCTGACTTTGGATCAGCTCCTGTCATTGCAGTCACTTGGGAAACGAACTAGCGGATGGAGGAAATTTTTTGCTCCTTTTCTCCATAAATTTGATCTGCTTTCCAACAATAAATAAATAAATCTATCTATCTATCTATCTATCTATCTATCTATCTATCTATCTATATATATATGTAATTCATATTTTTTAAAAATAGGAATTACAGGTATGCGAACAGGACCAACTCCATTCACCAGGGCTGGATAAAGGTTTTCATTACAGACTGAGCTGAACTCGAATCGCAGTCCTAGAGGACAAGTTGCTCATCCTCTCAGAGTTTCACTACCCTCACTGAACAGATGAGCAAAACACATCCATCTTCTGGTGCTAATTAAAACGATTTAGATAAATGTCATAAAAATACCTGCTATACCTGTTGTACCCAGAGAATGATAGCCAAGGTTATGATTATTACGAAGAATATTTTTTACAACATTTCCTTTGATTATTTTATGTCACTACTAGGATTTTTCAGCATCTCCACTTACAGTGGACAATGATTAGGACAAGAAGAGTGGGAAGCAGAAGGTGTTTGTGCTGGAAGATGAGATGCTGGATGACAGGCCTGCATCCTGTGTTAGGATGCGTGGTTTCAAGCCTGAATCTGGTCCTTGAATTCCGTTTTCTGCTTGTGCAGATCTTTGAAGGCAACCACGGCTGGAGAGGCGGCTGCCCACCACCAGCATGGGAGGCATGGATTGAGTTCTTGGCTCAAGATTGCCACTTGGCCCATGTCTGACCAGACCTAGCCACTGGCAAATATTTGGAGAGTGGACTAGCCGATGCTACCACCCTTGCTCTTGTTAATGAATCAATGAAATTTTAAAACAAAATCAAGACATGGACAAGGGATTCTTGAAACTTCCATGAAAAGCTAAATCAGGCACAAGTATCATGGATAAAAAAATTGTTAAGATAATATGCTTGAACAAAAAAACTTGTTAAATAGCTAACCACAAGCTGAAAACTAGGTTAGAGAATGCAAATCAGCCTACCCAAGTATGCAAGCACGTTTTACATTCAGATAATTGCTACTACTCTGAAATCACAATTCACTCTGATGCTAAACTATGACTAACTCATTTTGTGGGTGGTGAAATTTAAAACCTTGTATGAATTCCTCACTGTGTGTAGATCATGATGAACTTTAATCAATTAGGAGAATTTAGAAACATTTACTAAACCTGTCCATCTTTCCAGAGTGCTTGTTCCTCTGCTCAGTAATGGGAGCATGTGAAAAAAGTCATCAGTATTTTCTAGAGCAATTAGCAGCAACTAATTGGGCACACCATCAGAGGCACTGCATTTCCTTCACATCTCCACACTGGTGCAGATTTGGAAAGCAGACATTCTAATGATTGTCTCTTTGATTTACATCTACTGAGAGTTGGGCAGAGGAGAGCTGTCTCAGCGGGCCAGGCACTGTGGCTGCTGGCACCTACTTGGCTCACAGCAGAGTCACTCTGACTTTGCCACACATGAGTCCATGCATTTTCCAAGCCAGGACTGTCATATGCAGGTGCCATTCAGCCCTGACATCATGTTCATCCAAGGACAAACTCTGACTTGTCTCCATTTGCCTTGGAAGACACCAACTCCTTCTGTTCTTGCAAATCAGAGACTGTATCGGGGGAACTGAGTGTGTCCCTCTGTGAATCTTCTGGATGAGGTGTGAAACTGGTCAAAGAAGAGTGAGATGGAATTTCAAAGACCACGGGAAAAAATATCTGGAACTTTTGTGAGATCTTGGTGTTTCAGATTGTATATGTGAGTATGTGTGATGATGGTGGGTATGGGAGGGGGTATGAATGTCTAATTGTTAGGATCTCAGCTCCAGGGCGGGGCAGAAAGAAGTTTCATATATCTCCTTGCAATAATGGAAGAGAACTGATGAAAGGAAAAATCACCTGCTTTTTAAAAAACGCTCATTGGACTCACCAACTACCCAGCATGTCATGAAGGTGAGTACCGTTCTCATTTGGCTGCCGGAACTGTCAGAGTCGCAGAGCAGCTGAGTGATGGTGAACAGGGAGACACTGAGGGCGGCCCTCGTGCTAACTCTGAGCACAGGAGAACTAGGTGTGCTGGAAGAAACAGCCTCGGATGGGAGCACCCTTCCTGTGAAGGAAGACTGTTGAGAGGTATCTGAAGACCATAATGACATTGTCAATCACGTTTATATTGTAGTTACCTTTTTATATTTTTACCTGTTTAACAAAGAATATAGATATATAAAACACATACGCTGGTACTACAAACATTGGCTCAAAATGAAATCAAATATACGAAAAGTTCAGGAAAAGGGTCAATTATGAAAAAAAAGATGCTTGACTTGCAAACATTTTATACACAAACAGATCACTTTTTAATTCTGTTTCTTCATGGTACATTTGAAGTAAACTGGTATGTGTGGAAACAGTTTAATGAGCATCATGGAGATTGTAAATGCTGAGAAGGAACTGATAAGGAGAGGGTTTCTTTTTTTTTTTTCCGTGGACTCCTACCAAAAGGATGAATGATTCTGAGTTACAACTATCTACTGCTAGAGCTAGGGCCTCATAAGGTTAGGTTCCCAATCCTAAGGCCCCGAAAGGAAAGTAAGCATGATACAGCAACGTTTCTAATGGCCACATCAATAGGTAAAGACAGAAAAGATGCAGAGAATCTTGGTTATGCAAAAATTCTCCAGCAAAATCACATTAAAAATACAGCATAATAACTTGAGACAGGGAATGAAGTGGTAGCTCAATGGCTAAATCCTCACCTTGCAAACACCAGGATCTCATGTGGGTGCCGGTTATAACCCCAGCAGCCCCACTTCCTATCCAGCCTCTTATGGCCTGGGAAAGCAATTAAGGACTGTCCAAGGCCTTGGGACCTTGCACTCGTGTGGAAGACCCAGAAAAAGCTCCTGACTTCAGATGGGCTCAGCTCTGGCTCTTGCAACCATTTGGGGAGTGAACTAGCAGATGGAAGGCCTTTCTCTCTATCTCTCCATAAATCTGATTTGTCTTTCCAATAAAAATAAATAAATCTTTAAAAAAAGGAGATAAAAAATAACCAGAAACTGCTTCCCTGCTGTCAATTCCACTCTTCCATTTCAGAATCCAGGAAATGGAGCCGAAAGAAACTCGTGGAATTGTTTGGCTTTGGTTGTGTGCTTGATTGACATGCATGCATAGGATCAGCAGCTAACAGACCCCATTTCAGAATCCTGTTTCCAAACACACACACACACACACACACACACACACACACACACACACACAGTGGGTGCACACTTTCTGTAGGTTCTTCATGCAGAGATTAACCAACCGCAGAAGGAACATATTAGGGAAGAAACTGAATCTCGCTGAACACATACAGACACATTTTTTATCTTTGACCTCTAAAGAATCCCGTATAACAGCTACAGATGCAGCATTACATCATATTAAACAAGTTTTGCCTAATCAGGAGGTGATTTAAGATAAACAGGAAAGTGCTCATAGGTTTTTGCAAACACTATGTCATTCTGTATAAGGGATTTGGCCATCTGCAAATTTGCATTTCCGGGGACTCCTAAAGCCAGGTGCCCACAGATACCAAGGGACAACATTTCACCTGCCCACTAGCACACATATGCACAAGTGCACACACACAAAGAATTAAAGCATGAGTGTGCACATATAAAAGTAATTCTGTGCTTCACCTCAGGAAGCAAAGGTCCAGAAAACAAGAGACCTCAGGTGCTCAGAACAGAGCTCGGTCATGGGGTGGGATACTATCTGATGCCCCATCCTCATTTCCTACTTTTCTATCCTATCTCTATCAGAGCAAAAATGACCCCAATTCAGTGGCTGCATAACTTCAGGGCAGTCCAGGCTGACAGCCTCCTTTTCTTTAAGCCCACCATTGCCCATGGTCCTTCAATTGACTAAGTAGTACTGGGAGACGAAGGGCACAACAAGCAGCTCTTTACACAGTGGTCATTGAAACACCATGTCCTGAGCTCTTGGTGTCTGCCCTGATCTGATGCATAACTGGCTGTATGCTGTGGCCCACTGTTTCCTGCTGCTACTACCCTGGAACTGTCTCATGGATTCCATCCTTTTCTTCTTTGTGTGTTTGCTTTCTTCTCACACAGAGCAATATTCACCTGTTCGCTCACTTAGCTCAGAGTTATCTTTTAAGATATTAGTGTTCCTTACGGTTGAATGTAAACCAAAATTGAAATGTCTATGAAGAAGTCACAGGTTGTGGTTGAGAACCTGCATTTTTCCTATTAACATATTGGTTAATCAATACCATGTCAATTAATGCCATAATGTTGTAAATGGTTGGAAATATTATGTTGGGACTTTTAATTGATTGGAATGATACTCTGCCGGCTCTACCTTCAGACCAGAGATGGTCTCACCAAGAAACCACTGAACTTACCAGGACAATAAGATGCTGGACTTTATGTAAATACCTCCAATGAAAGAATGTCAACTGAATTTGAACTATGGAAATGCAACAAGGTGGAGCAATCCACCGTGGGGGGAGGGTGTGAGGAGGGGCGGGGGGAATCCCAGTGCATAAAAAAATGTATCACATAATGCAATATAATTAGTTTTAAAAAAAAGGAAATGCAATAAAAATATATGTTAAAAAAAGATATTAGTATTCTTAAGGTTCAGTTTCTTTATTTGTGAATGTAACTATGCTGCATTTTTTTTTG
This sequence comes from Ochotona princeps, assembly GCF_030435755.1. Lineage (NCBI taxonomy): Eukaryota > Metazoa > Chordata > Mammalia > Lagomorpha > Ochotonidae > Ochotona > Ochotona princeps. Next base: position 106,927,381 of record NC_080835.1, on the reverse strand, counting down.
TAGAGACCTAAGGACCAATTGAGATCAAGTTCCGAGCTGGTATGTTACACTCTGCAGTTGGTGGATCGCCAGTGATATCTAGGACTAAGCTGGCTGGCAAGTTAAACTTGTGCCCCTGGCAAATTACACTTATCCATGCCATTCCCGCTGATGTGACTTTAAGACAAAAGACCCAAAATTTTGAAGTTACACAGAAATTGCATAAGATTCCTGTGGAGTCTCGTGTGTGAGAATTTCATGTAATTCCTCATTTCTAGCCTTACCCATGAAATTGGATATAACAGGAGAAAAGTTCATTCTATGAAAGGAAATGCCTTGTATTAACAGATCTTCAAACTAGCCAAGCAGACAGATAGAGGACATCAAATCCAAGAAGCCAAGATAGGCCAGGCCTTCTTATGTTACTCATCCGTAACAAACACCGGAACACGAGCACACCTAGGTCTGTGGGAGTTGCCAAATTCTGCATGGTTCATGGCAGTCAGCATGACAATTAGATACCGGATTCTCAAAGGGACATGGGCTTTCAGTACTTACACAGGATAAAGTAACAACATTAAGATGTGTGTCCTTGGAGGTATGAGCTACTAGAAAATTAATTATCTTCTTCTCTGCCTCTCTAGGCCACTTGCTACAGCTTTGCATTCCCACCCCCTCTACTGGTTCTTTCTGGAGCTTTGTCCTCAATTTTCACTGGTGCAATGCATTATATAGAGCAGGAAGAAAATGAAGGGGGAAATGCCTGGAAACCCCTTGCCTTGATCTAGAGCATTTCAGGGAGTAAGGCCCTGCAGCTTTTTGGAAAGATGCAGATACTGAAGCCATGAGGCCATGCTGTAAGACCCAGCTCTGCCAAGACTCACAGGGGACGCTGGCCTGACTTTGTACCTCCATGAACCGCAGTTATACAAATGGCAAATGAAGACAACAACCTCTGCTCTGCAGCCTCCCAGGGAGGCTGTGAGATTGTGACCTACCTGTAACGAATTAGGTAAATGCATGGAATTCATATTACTCTGCCATAATACATCCTTCAGCTTCTTACACTGGAGATCTCTCTCTCTCTCTCTCTCTTTCTCTCTCTCCCTCTCTTTTTAAAAATTTTATTTATTTTTATTGCAAAGGTAAATATACAGAGAGACAGAATGATCTGTCCACTGGTTCACTTCCCAAATGGCCGCAATAGCTGGAGCTGAGCAGATTTAAATCCAGGAGCCAGGAGCTTCTGCCAGGTCTCCCACGCAGGTGCAAGGTCCCAAGGCTTTGCGTCATCCTCTGTTGGTTTCCCAGGCCATGAACAGGGAGCTAGATGGGAAGTGTGGTAGCCAGGTTACAGACCAGTGCCCATATGGGATTCTGCCGCTTTGCAAGGGGAGGATTAGCCAGCTGAGCCAAAGGATTTCTCCCTTCAGGAATGTTTTCAATCCAAGTCACCTTGGCAGTGTTTGGCTCATCCCCATCCTGGCCTGCATGAAGAAAATTGATGAGCAATATCTCCGTGTGTCATTGGAGTGTCTGTATTTCCTGCTCTCCTGCCCTGTTGAGTTCCTGCAATGTGTTGAGTACCTACAATGTCTCAGCCAGTGTGCTCAGCGCTGGAAACATGGAAAAGTACACCATGAGTCTTTGTGTATTTGAGTAGTTAATTTCAGAAAACATACCTGCTCTGCAGCTAGCAAATTCACCTGATAGCTTAAATACACCATTTCCAGGATGAAATAAACACCTGTTCTCTGGTCCTCCAGTGCTTGTGTAACGCTTGTGTTTGCTTTGTCCATGAAACTACCAAGGAAGTTCTAAGCTGTTCTCTGAGCAGAACACAGGCTCCTACTGCTCCAATTACTAGCCAGATCCTTTCCATTTACTTAAAATATCTAAGTGAAGTGCATTGAATTATTCATCTTCCAACACACTTAGATCAACACTCTCAATTTCTACTGGAAAATATCTTCCAGTCACTTCTCTGCGGCTGCGTGGACACCCACAGCTCACTCTAATCACACTGCACGGGTGATGGGAGCAACCTGCAGTTTCTCCGCTCTCCGGCTCAGTCAATGTTCCCTCCCTGACTAATCTGATACTACTGCCTCCGTCCTCAGATCTCCTGAACACCTTCAGGTACAGGGTAGATTGCATTATCACCCATGTAGATACAGTGTCTACAGTGATGCTTTCAGAGTCTAGGAAGGTCCCCAGGTGGCGGTGACACTATTTTGATGAAGGCAGCGTGTTTTTGGGAAGAGAACAACTTGGTCATGGATGCCATGCAATGTGTGGCAAAGGCCCCTTACATAACAGCCCCGGTCAGCGACAGAGCAGTCATGGCAGGAGGCACACAGACGGCATCCCACCCTGAGACTGTAAGGCCACAATGATGACATATTAATCTTCTCAAATGGAGAGAAGGTAAATAAACATTGTGTGCAGTATATATATATATATATATATATATATATATATATATATATATATATTAAGAACAAGTTGCAGCTAGGAAATTTTTCAGTTTTTCTCATTACAAAATCAATACCCATCAGCAGTTTGAAATTAAAGGCAAGATTAGGCCTCAGTTTTATACATGCCTTATTGTATTCCAAAAGCTTTCTACTCGGTAAGATAAATCTTCTTTAAGAGGATTAGGAAACTTTCATTATCTTTATCTAACCTGAACTAACACCAAGTCTGAAAAATTAATCTATAGACTGGACAAATGCCGATAGCTGCTGGGGAGACCGAGGGCTCTTGGGCTTCTTCCTAATTGTGTAGTAGGGGCTGCACATCCACAGTGTGGCAGGTCAACCGGTTCCCAAGAAAGAACCAGGCATCAGGGTGTGCGGCCCGAACCACTTATCTGTAGTCACTCCACGAACACAGAGACGCACCAGCCAAAAATGGCTGCAAGTGGAGGCTCCCCATCCCTGGGAGCCAGCCTTTTGGATGATTGGGGACAATTGTAAGGGGCTCAACCTGGAGCAGCAAACATGGCAGCCCTGCCCTTTCCCCATCCTCAGGCTGGGAGATGCACAGGGCCACTCTGGGGGCTCCCGCATCTCAGGCAGCAACTGTTCCAATGGCCAGCTGGGACCACAGCACGAGCATCCCTGTGCCTGCAGCAACCTCCTGGTGGCCACACCCTCTTTCTCCTGCTAAGTGTTACCCTGGCTCTGCCCAGTATATCCTTGCAATCGCCTGGCAGTTTTGCATTTCAGCATTTTTTGTCTTCAAAATTCCTGATTTTGAAGACATCTTGCAGTGAAGGGTATGAAAGTGCCTGTGAGGTCTCGCTTCCCATGCTGATAATTTTAACTCCACTGCAAAGCAGTGCAGGTGGCAGGCAGGGCAGTGAGAACCCACAGTCCCTGTTATCTGCACTGCTGAGTTTGTGTCAGATGCCTCCCCTCCCCGGTGCTCCTCCATCCTCTCAGGAGAGGCATAAGATGTGATGGTTGTCTCTATGCCCAGTCGAAGACTGTCATATACTTCCAAGGCTGTGATCCTGGTTCACTTAAACATCCAGGTGACACATGCACTCAGTCGAAACCAGCAGGCTCCATACATGCTTGTCCTACGGCAGCTTCCTGGAGAATCTGAGAGCACATAACACTGAAAGGCAGGCTGAAAGGCTTGGCAGAAGCAAAGCTTTGAGAAATATGGCAGTCTAGGAGTTGCTGTGCAACAGAATTGCAGGCGACAGCACTATGGCCCCATGCTAGCCATTATGAATGGCTCACAGGACAGCAGGCATGCAGCCAAGCCTGAGTTTGAATGCCTATGTTTGAGACACACTTCTGGCTCCTGAGTCCAGCCTGTTGCTACTGCACATCCTGGGAGGCAGCAGGTGCCGGCCCAAGGATTCCAGTCCCTTCCAGGCATGTGCACAACCTGGACTGAGTTTCTGGCTGTGGGTTTTACCCGACCCCAAAGCAATCTGCTGGGTATACATCTGCAGAACGATACGGCAGTCAGGAACTCTATTTCTGAGTGTGCATGTGCCTCTCCAGTAGTAAATAAAAACATATATATATATACATATTAATGTACTATATTAGTATACTGAAAGCAATAATGACCAATAGAGGCTGCTGTGCTGACAAAGAGTACTCTGGCCAGAAGGCAAAACAAAACAGAGCAGAACAGACAACCTGAATCGTATGACTCAGACACACATGAACCCCTAACCACCCTCCTTGCTGTACTCAGCTGAAAGGATTGAATCATACTATATATTTTTTTCATACTCTATTTTGTATAAAGCAGACATAAAGAACTCTACCCTGGGGTCTGGTGCAGTAGCCTAGGAGCTAAATCCTCACCTTGCATGCCCCAGGATCCCTTATGGGTGCCAGTTCATGTCCTGGCTCTTACACTTCCCATTCAGCTCCCTCCTTGTGGCCTAGGAAAGCAGTCGAGATTGACCCGAAGCCTTAGGACCCTGCAGCCACATGGGAGACCCAGAAGAAGCTCGTGGTTCCTGGCTTCAGGTTGGCTCTGCTCTGGTTGTTGTGACTTGGAGAGTGAACCAGTGAAGTTCGGAAGATTCTTCTCTCTGTCTCTTCTCTTTATAAATTTGTCTTTCCAATAAAAATAAAAATAAATCTTAAAAAACCTACTCTGGCTAAGGAAGATACACACATTTCCAAAATCAAAAATGGCAGAAGGAATCTGATAAAAGGCAGTTACTAAAGACCCGTCCATGCCCAGGGAACCTCCTGGGAGCACAGCGCTTGCGCTGACAGCTAGGTTGGCTCCATAGGATGCTCTTATTTGGTGGAGGAAGGATGTACCATTGGGGGACAGAACTGGTCTGTTTGGAACTTCACTGTAGCCATGAGCTAACACCTGACATGAAGTAGTGATGGCAGCTGGGGTCAGCTCAAAATAGGCACATTGGGATGCTGTCTTGCTTCTCATCTGCATCTCTTGAATTCTTAATGAATCTCTTTTACCCAAGATTCTGAAATTTCTTCAATCCCTTTTATAAAATCCACAAAGTGAAATTTAAATTAAAAACTGCCTTAAAATGCACATATATGATTATTATGGCTGAAGTCTACTGATTCATATTTTTATGTAGAATGGAAGATGTTAAGGCTTTCTGCCTCCGTACCCTCCACACACATGGCTTTGTTAATTATATGATTTTATTTCCAGTGTTGACCTGAAGAGACCACACTGAGGCCATTCCTTTTGGATCTTGGCGAAGGGAGACTGAATGGCTGTGGCAGCACTGTCCAGGTCCTGACAGGTCAACATAAAAAGCAAGGCCAGCAAGTGGTCAGAAGTAATCTAGTCACATTGTTTCCCATCATGATAATTAGGCTTTTGTTACACACCCTCCGTACTTATCTGCATGTGAGTGTCCTTTACCCTGGCTCCAGAATGCTGAGCAACTAAGTAAAGCTTGACTGCCCTCCTGCCATACAAACCATTTATTGGTGAGAATGAGAGGACTAGAGATGAAATTGAAAAATGTTGAGAAAATGCTCTGAATCTACATTAGAACCTAGCAGATTTGAGGAATGTAAGATGTACGCTCCACTCAGGGCTTTAACAGGCGAAGATCGCTTTGTGACATCACACTTGAGTAGCAAGATCAAACGCTCTTATGGTTCTTTCCTTCCTTTGCCACCTGGCAGGTCAGCTCGTGGTCCATGAGTGTCTTACCTTGCACAATGAGGTGGACCCGTGAGGTTTTGGGGTGATTGTCTGTCTGCACAGAGCAGGTGTAGGGACCTTCGTCATACACATCCACATTTTGGATCATGATGCTGTATTGGGTTGGCGTGTTGACCAGGATGATGACACGTGGATCTATGGACCACTTGTCGTTTCCAGCATAGAGGATTGTGCTGCGGTTTAGCCAGGCCACCCGAGTGACTCTGTCATCTATGGTGCACCTGTCAGTGAGGCAAGCAGAGAGAGAAGGAGCATGTTGAGAGATCATCTCACACAGATATAGTCCATTCTGAGCAGCAAATGAAACAACAGATCAGAGAGCTGAGAGAAGATAATTAATTATTGATGAAAGTTTCTAAATGTTAGGTAAGAGCAGACTGAAGCATCCTGTTGGACTGATGACCCGAGAGCATTTTCATTTGATTTAGAAAGACATTACTTGGCTATCGTAGCTTTTCCTCTAGTTTTTGCCCCTAGGCTTATATGAAAATTAGTTTATGTTTTTAAGCACATTTACCACCTTGTGGGAGCAGCCACTTAGGGGAACTGGGGAGAGAAAGTGGATCAGTATTTCAAATAGGTCACAGATAACCCGCAAAGCAAGTGCTAAACTTGCAGTTAATCAAAACTTGAACACCTTTCCCTCCAGGTTTTCCTGGAGTTGATAATCTCCTTCTACCTTTAAGCCGACCAAAGCCTGGCCATGACACTTCATGACATAAATTGGTAAAATCCATGTGTGAAGCAGAATCATGGCTGCCTCTTGCAATTACAATGAAGGAAAGAGGAAAGCTATCAGTAAAGTGGCTCTTCCCTCCTACGCTCTTCCTCCTGCCCCGCTAGAGAAAGAAGGCTGTTGTTATCACAGCAGTGAGCTGACCTCTACCTCTCACCTGCTCTCCCCAACAATTCCAGGCTATGAATGCAAATGGAATTTGCTTTTTGATGTGCATGACCTGCAGGCTATCAAGCCTCATGCAGAAAAAAAAAAAATGCGCCTGCCTGGCAGGAAGCAGGTCTGTAGATGTGCTCCAGGAACTTAGAGCCTGGAAGGGAACCAGAAAAGCAAGGAGTCCTTTCTAGATGTGGATGTAGCCCACAGGCCCAGGGTGCATGCGACCCCTACTGTTGCTGCCCTTGACAATGCCAGCCAGTGGGCCGACACCCTGAGAGAGGACGAGGGGTCGTGAGTCTTGTGTCCTCATGTGATTACACAAAGAACCAGTCTGGCCTTGCCTTGACTTGTGGCAGTGGTCCTGCAAACGGCACTCAAGATGTGTATGACAAATGCCAAGGACACTGGCAAAGTGGTCAGTGCGACACTACCTTAGTGATCCAGGGTCTCAGAGCACTAAAATGAAAGCATTCCTTGAAAAATGGAAATAACCCAATCCAGGCAGTATTTGTCCCAGTAGGTAAAATGGATGGCATAATACTGGCTGCCAGTCACCAGTCACCAAGGCCTTTAGGTCTCCCCCATCATTTAGAAGGTACCAGTGTGGGGAGTTGCAGGATTTGGCTTGGGTAATAACTAAGTTCTTTCAAAGCATGAGAAAGAGAGATCACTGCTTTCTAAGTTATCCTTATTGCTATTTTTTCCTACACACAAAAGTAAGTAAAGCATATTTTTGACCTGTTAACAATTCTAAGTGAAGTATATGTTAATCATATGAAGATCCTAGAGGGTGAGACCAGCATTCACTCACTACCCACTGCCAGCGCCCTCAAGTTACCATAATGGAAGTGTTGTGTTACCATTCATTCCCTGCCCTCCACTTGTCGACACACCCTGCAGATACAGAGCTTGTGTTCATTTCTTTTACCAAACCAGTCATATTCCAATATAAGCAATTTGAAGAAATGTTACTTTTTTTTCACCTGACCATAGGGATTTCTACACAAATACTTTCCATTCTAGTTCTTTATTACTCCACGGTAAATCTGCAGACAATGAGGGGCATTCTGGGCATCAGTTGGCTCCTCTCTCGTGACTTGATCATGTGGGTACCACCAAACAGAGCTGCTTCTCCGTGTTTAGGGTCGCTGTTACTACACGGAAAGCGGAAGTCATGGTGTCCCCTCTACATCCTGGGGCCCTTGCTTCTCTTTCTGCTGTGACTTCTTCCACAGCAATTTTCTACTTCTCTTTTGAAGACCAAATCTTCCCTGCTCCTCACTTTCAATTGCATTTCTTAGGGGAAAAATTGCACTTCCTCTCAGCTGGAAATGGTCAAAAAGGGCTAAATTTTCCTAATAACGGTTATTGTTTCAGAACTACCAAGTTCATGTTTGGATGATTAGAATGGGTTGAAATTTGAACTTTGTTCTAATGGTAGAATTCTAGCCATCAGCAAGCCTGGAGTAGATGGCAGAAGGATACAGCGTGAAGCGCCCTAGAACCTAGAACCACACGAGCCCAGGTGGCCAGAGACGAACAAGCATTCTTGTTGTGATTCTGGTCATCTATTTAATGTCCCATCCATTTGTAAACTGACATAAAAATGTACTGGGGTTGGGGATGGATGTTTTAGTCTCCAAAAGAGAACTAGAAATTGTTATGGGTGGAAGAAATCACAGTGAAAAGACAAGCAAGGGCACCAGAGTGCAGAGAAGACAACATGACTTCAATTGTTCCATCTAGCAAGGCCATAGGATACACATTGATTCTGCTTCAACTTGAACTGGTACTGTCATTCTATGCTGCTATAGAATGTACACTTGAAAATATTTTATTAGTGACATATCATATTTACTTGCAGTGAAAATGGATATTGAAATTTAATTTATTTCCTGTGACCATGAAACTCTAACACATGCTTTAAAAACAGGTTATCATCCCAAATGCAAAGTTGATACAGTGCAAATATGCACATTAATAATAATGAAACGTTAAAAAGTAAACTTTCATTTTAAATGTTGCTCCTAATTAGACAGATGGGATTTTTAATTTAATGAAATGGATAAATATCACTTATTGTTAGAATAACATAGAACTGAGGATTAATTATATTGCTGGTTTTGCTTTTAGCGAAGTCTTGTTCACATAAGCAACAAGATGGAAATGAAAATTTTTATAGCACTGCCACTCAATTCTTTGAATGTCTTCCAAGATACATGCCAAAAATTACATAGTTAATACAGCTTCAAGAATTATTTTAATGACCTCACAGCTGACAACTCAATTAGTTCCTTTTTCAATTTCTTTTAAAGCAACAAATTGGAAAATACCTGGCTTGCAAAGGGTTTTGTAACCCAGGATTAGATTAATTCAATTCCTCAGTGTCTGGAATGTATGCTGATAACATTTTACCAGTCTTATCAAGTGCCTATTAAGGACACGCTACTCTTTTGCCAGATGCGCCTGCTTTAAGCCAGGGCACTTAGCAATGTGGGGGAACGAAAACGCCCATCTGAATGCACTAACTCACAGGGCCCTCCATATGGAAACAGCGCTTCTCTCACGCTCTAATTCCAAGCTACAGCATGCATGGAGAGCGCCAGGGGGTTGTTTTGGATGCAGCAATGTGCCACTGCCGTTGGCATTTCTCTTCTTTACTCTGGTGGGACTCTTCATCAAGCCGATACCCTTTTGGATGACAGTTGAGAGATAGAGGTGACAGAGTAAAGGAAAATTGTCTCCTAGACAATTTGTGGTCAGAAGATAGAAGCAGAATGACAAAGTACCAGAGGCACGTTCTTGAGCAGGTTGGTTTTAGAGAATCAGAGATGTTGAAGCGCATTTCCTTGCAACCAGCACTGCCTTCCTGAAGGAACAACAGGTGCAGACTAAAGGCAAGGGGGAGCCAGTGTACATTATCCCAGGACCTTTCAAGGGGTGACCTTGAAACTCTTCAGTCCAAACTCTCCCCTGGGACCAGAAGCCACTCCAGTGCCCTTGGGACACTTGCCTAGTCCCTGCATGAACACACCCCAAGGTCACTGAATTTCCATGGCCATCCTCCAAGATACACTGCATTATGACTCACATGTTACACTTGAGGCAACTGAGGCACTAAGAGATTTTTTTTTTGAATTTACAAAAACAAAGCAACAACAAAAAACCCCACAGTTTATTTCTTTTAGTTCTTCCAAAATTGAAATATCAAGTCCTACTGCTAAGGAGAAAAAAATAAACAAACAAACATAAAATCCACGATCCCTCCCCCGCTCTTCTCTTAAAAGTCACAGAATACGGCAAGAACTGCAGTGGGACGGGTAGGTGCAGAGAATCAGGAGGCAGGGATGGCAAGATAAACTCCCCCAAACTGTGATAAATACAGGACAGGTAAGTGTAAGGAGCAACAGTGACGAGAAGCTGCGTTCAAGACGTGGCCTCCCTTCCTCTCCTCTTCTCTTGCCAGGGCATTCTAGGCAAACCTAAAGGTGGATTCCTTTGGGCCTCCCTCTAGATTTCGCTGGAAGCAGGGTACGAGGCACAACTTCTCATCCTTAGCTATATCAGAAATGATAGTGGCAATCCTGCCTTCTATTGTGGTGGCAGGTATGACTGTAAAGGGAGACAATAACTGAGCTAGGGAGTGTCACTGCTGCTTCTTCTAAGTCAGCAGAAACACCTCAAACTCTGCACGAGGCAAGAAAGTGGAATTCCGATGAAGGCACCAGCCCAATCTGCCTTGCTAGCTCAAGTTACATGATTTATCCCGTCATTAGCAAATTCTAAGAACCTTTTCTTGATTATTGCAATGATGGAACTTAGACATGAGGAAGGTCTTAGCATCAGATGAAGGACTGACTACGCTGGTCAAGACCATGGTACAGGTAAAGGGTCAGCCTGTACCGTTTTCTTGGATGACCTATGAATTTGCCCTCAGCCCTGGGGTGACACAGAAGGGTTGGGAGCCTGTAGTTTGCAGACCGTAACTGAAGCTAAGGAAGCTCAGCGGAGTGGCGATACTGACAGTTATTTCCCGCAGGAAGTTGCAGTGCTTAGAAGAAAGCCGAGTTGCACGGCTCCTTGCTCTCTTCCATCGCCGTAGGTCCCCTGAACAGCAGGAAGAAGAACTCAGTGAAGGATTTAAAAAGTATGCTCAAGTTTTCATCGTCACTCGGGCTCCCTCCCTGCTGCTTGTGGCAGCGTCCTGGGCTCCCATTAACAAGCAGCACATAGGGGAGCATTTTTGATGTCAAATAAGGGGGAGCCAAGAAGCAAGCTGAAGAAGGTTAATGATAGCTTTCTGATCTCTTGAAAACTGTATCTGATATTTAAGACTCTAACATTCTAAACTAGCTCTACCTATTAGGCCTTGATAAACTAGGATTCATTACAATTCTATCATAAGCAACCCCTTAAAATTGTAAATTGCTCACACACCAAACATAGTTTTAAGAACATTATATATACATAATTTGGATGTGTATATATAATGCATAGATGAATATATATGTAAATGACATTATTGGATTTCCACGGCCATCCTCCGAGATACACTCCATTATGACTCACATGGTACACTTGAGGCAACTGAGGCACTAAGAGATTCAACAGCTATCATGCAATCTGCAAGAAGTTCAAACTCAGTCTGGTATGGGAATTTTCATATTTAACGGTTCTGAGAACCGAAGCAATGAGCCCAGCTGGATTTGTCTGACATCATTTGATTACTTTTCCTGTTGAGTTTAGGGTAAGAGATAAAATAAGGTAGAAGGAAAAAAAATCTTACTAGAACTTACTTCCACATACCCCAAAGCCTCATATAAACGCATTTGAGGATGGATGGAAACCAGAGATGGGTAAAGTAACACTTGGAAACTGTCAGAAGGCAAGCGCCCGCAGGATCAGAAAGACAGGGCCTCAGTTTCCAACTACATTGCAAGCTGTGCCTGGGCTAAAGATGCATGCGTTGTTCTGTGTGCAGCAGGGAAGGTGCAGTTGGAGGAACTCGAACCCTTAAGGTAATGGATTTCAAACCTCAGCTTGGCGTCACAACTCAGACCGCTCAGCATTTTGTCGTACTAGAGGGGACCTGGAAATGGGTGTTTCTAATGGGTTCCTGGTTGTGGCGGCATTAGGGCTCAGAGCTCTGCTGTTTTAGAACCACTGCCTGCCTTCAGGAAACCAGGCAAGAGATGAGTTAGAATTGCAACCCACATGATCGTCCCCTTGAAAAGTGAGATTCGTTAGCTGTGATGTTTTTGTTACTTGTGCTCCCTACTTTTGCTTTTATTTTTAGATTGGCCTCCGAAAAATGCAGAATTAGAAAAAAATCCATGATTTGTTCAACAGAATGAGTGCCTAATATGTATCAGACAACATTCTGGAAGCTACGAATAGAAGCAAATAGGAACAGCGTTCCCACTCCCTGAAGCTATATCTGGTGAGAAGGGAAGAAAACATACAAGCATACATATAGATTACCTCCTAAGAGTGAGAGATCATGAAAAATACAGCAGGGAGGGGAACACGGATCACTGTGGAACATGGGCATATTGGGAGCAGAGAGGTAAGGGGATACCAGTTTGGGCCTGTGTGACAGATGTTAAAGATGCACCTTGGGAAACTCGGTCTAACCAAAACACAAGTCACACGCCACGCGCTTCTGCAGAGAGCTGCAGGCACTTGTATGTCATCTGGGTAGCTGGAGGACTGGTCTTCTAAACCAGACTCACTACTAGTGTCCTTTACTGTGACAACTTTATAGCTATTAATATTCAAGGAAGTGATGACTGCTATTTGGGGAACCTGAGGGTTAATTAGAAACTACTTCATGTTTCTACCTTTGTTCTGGGATAGTTTCTAAACTGAGACGCATGGTTCTGGCTGAGACCCGGAAGTTTAACCTCCAACGCTGACTCATCCTTCTAAGCCTCCATTCTCCTTGGAATGGTGTTAGCAGCCCAGGTCCTTGGCTTCTTCATGGAATGCATACTAAACTATCAGCATTTACATCCTCGTCTTCTAGATGGCAGACAGCGCATGGATAGCAATCCCCTCAGTAGTGCTTGCTCTGTTTCTACAGCACTACCTGGAGTCTCGCTTGGCAGAGAGTTGCTGATCAATACCTATTTAGAATGATTAAAAGATGTTAGACCAAGTTTTTCAAGCTGGCATCAAAAGCACTTCCGAGAAGTGAAGGAAAGGCCCTGAGGGACCAGTGTGGGTACGAACGTGTATGTGTGTGTCTGTGTTATAAGCACTGTGCATTCACACACAGAAACACACACAGGTTCCTTGTGTGTTCTTTCCAACCATTCTTACCTGGACAAACATTAACACATGCATATTCTGGATGAGGAAAGGCAACAGTCTAACATTGTCTTAAGCGATGAAGAAAACTACACAGGTGATTTCCCTTAGAAGTCAAGCATTGCGCGTTAGGAGAGCTGAGTGACCCCCGGTTCTGAGCAGGATGAGCCGTTACGGGGGGAGAGCCAAGCTGTCCAATGGCCTGTCACAGCCTGCACCACATCCTCATTACAACGTGCAATTTCACCTTAATTCATCCCAATGAATGATCGCTGTGAGTTTAAATCTTCGTGAGTTCATAAGTGCACAACTGGTATTTTTAAAATACACTTACAAATATAAGCTTCAAGAATGTATACAGAGCATGTGATCATAGTCTATAAACTGCTTCAAAATTCTGTTACGGCGGTGATGCTGTGGCTTAGCTGGTAAGACTGCAACTTGCAACAGCGGCATCTCACATGATGCCACTTGATGAAGTGGCTGCTCCACTTCCAGTCCAGATGTCTGGTAACAGCCTGGGAAAGACAGTGGGAGGTGGCCAAGGTCAGGGTTCCTGCTACATACGGGTGACCTGGTGAGACTCCTGGGTATGGCTTTCTGCCTGACCCAGCACTGGCCATAACAGTCATCTGAGGAATGAATCAGCTATCTCTCTCCCTCTCTCTTTCTCTTCCAACTACCCTCTCTCTAATTAAGATTTTCGAAATAAGCCAATCTTCAAAAGATACTGTTACTGCTGGAAACGTGTGAAAACTTCCCTGTTCCCAAACCTAGACTGTGCTTTGAACATGTGCGTCTAGAGACAAATACTCCAGTGAAGACGAGGGCTGTCTGTTAAAGCCTGACAGTACTTCTCCAAATATCCTTTTTAATATTAGCTGGGTTTTATTTCTTTGCTTGTTTTTCCATTTGCAGTTTTTAAAATAAATTGAGAGCTAGCCACACTTCTATTAACAAGAGGCCTTCTACATCGAGCCTCATCGCATTACTCGATATCATACATCAAAATGTATTTAGGTTGCCAGTTCTAAAAGTGGACCGAGGAAGATCTTGCTTTCAGAATTCACAGAGCGATAATGAATGAATTTCTTAAAGAAAAGGCAAAGAGAGAAGAAAAAATGAACTATTTTTAGATCAACTCCCAAGGTACTCTAAATTGCAAAAGCTGTTCTCTTGGGAAGCTTTCACTACTCAATCATTTCCTAAGTTACAAATGGAGCCAACTTCAGAGCACCTGCAACGACCCTAAATTATGTAAAAAGAAACTTTATGATTCAGATAGAAATTCCACCAGAGTAATAATTCTGTTAGAGCTAATATTTGCTGATAGGATACTGGTTGAGAATATATAAGAGAGGTTCTGTAGAAGGCTGAGGCCTGGTGGCTGCTTGGAGAGGACGCAGCACAAAGGTACTCAGTAGGGCAAGAGACTCAGTAGGGCAAACGCATGCGAGGCAAAACCTGGGAGAAAACAGAGCAGTTGAACTACAGCATGAAAGGTGCCAGGTGTCCCGAAAGCGAAGTCACTGGAGGCAGAAAATCGTCCGCTGAATGATGATGTGCTGTGGTTTCGGCCATGACCGATGATGTATGAGTCCGTCAGAACGGTGCTCATTGGGTCCTTATGCAGGCACGGCGACTTCTCACCCCCGCGAGCACAGTGATGACTCTACCTGAATACAGAGAGCCACTTTCCTGGCCACGCAGCTCGAGGGAAGCAGCCGACTGAAGGTAGTTCAGAACAGAGGGTCTGACACAAGGAAGGAAAATGAAGGGAATGATTTATGTGGAAAGATGGCTTGAAGAAGAGGTGGAAATTGCTTACAACTACAAAAGAGGGGTTAAACTGCCTGGCTGTGGGAGGAGAGAGGAGGAGGATGTCTATCTTGGCAACAGAGGTAAAGTGCAGCTTAGGAAAACGCAATTACGAAAATAAGAGGAGGCAGAGAATCAAGAGAAAGCTCTCAGAACAAAATAATGAATCATGGCCCTGGGTTCTTCTTAGTCTTCAAAATGCCTTGTAAATCTGTGAGGAGTGGAGGATGGAGTGGGGAGGGAGGAGGTAGAGGATTGCTACAATGACTATAACAAAAGCAGCCATCTTACTGCTCAGTGGCTGCCTCAGGTCCTCAGGATCCAGGGCAGGAACTGAACACAGGGACCTTAAGACTCCCTTGGGGAATGATTGCAGGGGAGCACCTGCTCAGATGTTCTCTGGCCCAGGGCAGTCACTAGAATCAGAACAATAAATTACTTCTTTCAAAATAGCTACAACAGATGATTTTGAACACAATGAAATACTTTCAGTGGATAGATACGCTAATGACCCTGATCTGATCATTGCACATAGCACTGGAATGTTCTGTAGCACACACAAATATGAGAACTCACACCATGTGCAAAATAAAATCTGCACTTATTTTAAAAGACTCCCTGTCATACTCTTGGGTAAGATGACAATGGCAAGTTCACCTACCTATGTATCAATTATTTACTAATCGCCTGTAAAGGAAGCATCAACAATGAGATACGGAGCAGGAACGTTCCTTCATAGACATGTTAAGCCTGGTAGTAGCACCAGCCAACAGACACAGAAGAGGAAACCCACAATCTGTGACAAACTGAAATGTGCTGCACCCGGGGTGGATGGGTACTGTAGG
This sequence comes from Ochotona princeps, assembly GCF_030435755.1. NCBI lineage: Eukaryota > Metazoa > Chordata > Mammalia > Lagomorpha > Ochotonidae > Ochotona > Ochotona princeps. The sequence goes on along the minus strand of NC_080835.1, from coordinate 106,911,838 downwards.
GAACATAGGCTGCCTGTTCAGGTATGCAGCCTGGATGAAGTATCACTGAAGAAACAACGGGCTTATGGCTACAGCCTAAAAAGGAGCACTATGTACAGCACTGTAGACCGAGAGAAGGCAGATGTGCAGCCTAGATGTTGCTCACACTGTAACAGGAGGATTATCAGAGTGTAAGCAGAGCAGCTGAAAGTAAAAGTTCAAGTCTCATAAGGCTAGCAGGTGCATGTCACTGGCAGCAAGTTTGCTTTTTCTTCCAGGTGCAGTGGGGAATGCTCTAATGTGCTCTCCTTGCAAGACCAATGTGGACCATCTCTGCAGAATGCATAGGCATGAGAGTCCTGTAATTAGCCAAGAGGGTCTGCACCTGAAAAGGAAGGGCAAGGGAGCCAGAGTGGAGGAACAGTTGGTGTTGAGTAAGGAATGAGGTACTAACAAAATTCTTAAGAAATCGCACAGCAAAAGGGAGGAAGAGCCATAGATACAAAGGACAGAGTTTCTCTGAAGGTTTGTCCTGTGTTTGCTTGTTTGCAATAATTGTAGAAATAGTTGCTGCTAGTGTTTTCGCAAACAAGTTCTGAATGCCTACTGGGTTCTAGTGCCTTTCATACTTTGGTGAGTCCACAAATCCCATGTGCGTCTAGGGATTGCCAGGCTGGTGGAGAGAATGAGCGGAGAAGGGCGCTGGCATTCTAACAAGTTAACAAGTTCTAAAAAGCTCTGTAATCACACTGATGTGCTGGGGACAAAAGGCACTTGTGACTGAGTCTAGGTTCTGGTGACATAGCTGTGAGTGAGACAAGGATCTAGTCTTCTACCATTTGGCTGTATGAGTATAGTGATGAGTGTGGCCTGATCAAAAAGGAGCAAGGAGATAGGGGATAACTCAAGCAGCAGTGACTACGGAGAAGCTAAAGCATGTGCAGGAAAGCTGTTTCACATACTGGATCATAAGAGAAGAAAATATTAAAAACACAGGGATAGCAAAAATGCAATTCGCAGACAACATGATCCTATACATGGAAGACCAAGAGACTCGATACAGACATTGCTAGAATTTATACAAGAGTTTGGTAGAGTGGCAGGGTACAAAATAAATGAACAAAAATCAACAGCCATAGTGTATGCAAACAGCCCCGAGGTGGAAAAAAGATCTAACCAGCAGGGTACCATTCAGCACAACAGAGAAGAAAATGCAATATCTAGGAATTAACCTAACTAAAAATGTAGAAGACTTCTTTGAAGAAAACTACAAAAAACTTAAAAAAGAAATTGAAGAAGATCTCAAAAGATGGAGAAACATAACCATGCTCCTGGATAGGTAAAATCAATATCATTAAAATGTCCATACTACCAAAAGCAATATATACATTCAGTGCAATCCCAATCAAATTACCCAAAACATTCTTCATAAAACTGGAAAAAATGATACAAAGGTTCATCTGGAAACACAAAAAAACATGAATAGCTAGAAACATCCTGAAGAATAGGAAGTTAACAGTGGGGATCACAATTCCAGACCTCTGGACATACTATAGGGTGGTGGTTATCAAAACAGTCTGGTCCTGGCACAAAGATAGAAATGGGGATAAATGGAGTAGAATAGGAGCAACAGAAGGGAACCCACGCAGATACAGCCAAATAATCTTTGACAAAAAAGCAGACGACAATTCAGGCAACTGGAAAGGTCTCTTCAATAAATGCTGTTGGGACAACTGGTTGATAACCTGCACAAACAAGAAGATAGACCCATATTTTTCACCATATACTAAGATAAAATATAAATGGATAAAAGGCCTAAACCTACTTCCAGAAACCTTCAAACTTTTGGAAGAAAATGTTGGAAACACCCTGCAAGATTTAGGTGCAGGCCCTGACTTCCTAAAAACAAAAAAACACCAAAAGCAATAGCAATGAAGACCTAAATAAACAAATGGGACTACGTCAAACTAAAAAACTTCTGTACAGCAAAGGAAATAATCAACAAAGTAAAAAAGCAACCCACAGAATGGGAGATCTTTGTACACTACATAGGTGATAGAGGACTAATCTTCAGAATATACAAAGATCTCCAGAACAACCAAAGCACCAAAACAAACAAACCACTTAAGAAATGGGCACAGGAAATGGGCAGACATTTTACAAAGGAACAAGCCCAAATGGCAAACAAACACACAAAAAAATGCTCAAGCTCTCTGGCAATAAGGGAAATACAAATTAAGACATCAATGAGGTACCACCTAATGCCAGTAAGAATGGCTCACATATAAAACACCACCAACACTCGCTGGCGAGGATGTGGGGAAAAGGGAACCCTACTCCATTGTTGGTGGGGCTGCAGACTGGTACAGCCTCTATGGAAATCAGTAATGGAGAACATGCAAACAACCGAAAATATGCATACCATATGATCCAGCAATAGCTCTTCTAGGAATATACCCCAAACACCTGTTACATCAGAAACCAACATGCACCCCCATGTTCTTAGTAGCACAATCAATAATTACAAAAACTTGGATGCAACTGAAATGCCCATCAACACAAGACTTGATAAGAAAGCTATGGTTCATCAATTCCATGGAATATTACTCAGCTATTTAAAAAAAAATGAAATGCAGTTCTTTGTGGCCAAATGGGCCTAACTGGAAACCATTATGCTAAGGGAAATGAGCCAACCCCAAAAGGATAGATACCACATGTTTGCCTTAATTTAAGATGAAATGATATCAATCTGAAAAATAGAACCTGTAAATTGTAATATTATTTCAACCTCAAACAACCTGTACCACATGCAATAAGATATTGTGATGTAACCAATGAAGCAACAATCAATGCAAGTCAAACTGCTTATGATCTACATCAAGGAACTGTAAAACCTAACATGCTTTTAATATCCTATGTTATTCTGTATTGGGGTGGGACAGCAGATAATCCTCCACCTTCTTGGAATGTGTGAGGAAGATGTTAAGTATAACCTATCAAGAATATACCAGGCAACTTATAGATAACAGACTAGAATTGGTATTAGACAACAGCAAAACTATAAAAACATACAGGGGGAATTAAGAGCAATTCTGACAGCCTCTTAATAGGAGGTTATATGCACAGAGCAGGAGGGGGACCCCAGAGTGGCTTTTCATTGGAGGGGATGATATTCTGCCTGCTCTACTTTCAGACCTGGGAAACTGTTGAAACTATCTGGACAATAAGAGGCTGGACTCTATGCATGGTACATGCTTGCAATGAAGGAATCAGGACTGGATATGAACTGTACTACTGCAACAATGTGGAGGAATCCAACATGGGGGGAGGGCTTGGGAAGAGGTTGGGGTAATCCCAGAGCCTATGAAACCATGTCATAATAAGAAATTAAAAAAAAAAAAACAGGTACTTTGTGTTGCCATGGGAAAGCAAAAATGCAATTCAGTGCTGATTTTTGTTTTCTGCAAAGTACATGACAAAGTGCATAGTTGAAGGTAAACAGCAGGAAAGAACCAGGAGGATAGTGAACACAGGAAAAAAAGGAAGAATGGTTGGAGAATATAAGTGTTAAACTACCAAGGAACTATACAGACTGCACTGGGGTTCCACTGGTAATCAAGAGTTCATTGTGAATACCCTACCAACCTGGAGCTTCATCTGCAGTCACGCTCAGCTGCAGACCTAACAATGCAGATAACTGAACCCATCCCATGTTAGGCAATGTCAAGAGAGCCACAGAGAAACAGCTCAGGATTAGGGCATTAAAGACTGTTGAGGAAGGGGAATTAAGATAGCTGCCATCCACTGACAGGGGGAACATTTTGACCCAATGCACTGAAATTCCTAATGAGATCCTTGGAAAACAATCTGAAATGAAAGAAACTGTACAGGAGCGCAAATGGGAGGATGAGTTGATTGTGCATGGAAAGCTCTTGATACCAAGGGGATCAACTTGTAGAGCAGAAGGGTCATCTAAACGGATCTTGACAATGTTGACAGTGACGTTGGGAGTCGAAAGTGTTTCACGTGTTTTGATGACATAGATAAATTGAGTGTTTGAGAGAAAGCATATTGTGGTAAACTGCACATTATTGAGAAACTGCCTTGCTGTACTAAGGAGTGTACTTGGTGTTAGACAAATCAGGCCTTCAGTGCTCACTCACAAGGGCCCTAGGCTAGGCGATTGGCCTAGCCTCTTAGAACCTCCATTACCCACTAGTGAAGTGGGACAGATACCCTTGCCATAGAATGTCTCAGAGTTACTGTGAGGACAGACGGAAGTAGTGCATATCCTACAGCCATAATCACACCTAGAAATGGGAAACATTCCTGAAATAATGTCTGCTCTATTACTGTTATCACAAACTGTAGTACATCTTTTTGACAAACACTTTCACCTTGCTGACCTGGCACTACTATGAATTTAACCAAGTGATACAGATTCCATTTTTTTTTTTTATCGTTTTCAAAGCCTTTTCCACTTACATTTTCAAATACACAAAGAGTGTATTTTTATAATGCATTGCTTGACTCTAGTTTGAGTACAGTTTTCTCCTGGTAGTTAGTGGCTGAGAAATCATACGGAGTGTGCAATTGTGGCGTTGACTAGCTAATTGACGCAGCGTCTTTCTCACAGGTCTATAGACTATGCACTGCTAGTAGCATTTTTTTGCTTTTCAGAAATGTCTAACTATTCAGAAGTGTTCCATACCCAATCTGTGTCGAGTTCCTCAGCAGGGCTTTATCTCCCTCTGAGGTTTATTTTTTTTTTTCAGCTAAAGCCATTGAAACAACCTTCACTTTGTATTTTTATCAGGCCTCTTTCACAGTGTGCTGACACAGTGGTTGATGGACTGGTTGCTAGATTGATAACCTGTGGTCGGTAAAATGCTGTATTTCCAAAAATACATAATTGGGAGATCAATCAATACAATTGTGCACATCTGAAACAAAATTCACTTGGCCCACAGGCTCCAGAAACTGCTTCAGGGCTATTCCTGCCGTGGGCAGCCTCCCTGGGCAAAGAGTCTTAAGATGAGCCCTGAGGTGCTATTCAAGGTAGATACAATTGGTAGTGGGGCTGATGGGAGGTGAGGGATGGAGACAGAGACAGGGCTAGACTGTGGATGAATGGAGTAAGTCGAGTCAGGAGCTGCGAAGAAATGTGCCCGTTTTCCATGAGTGGCACTGGTGTCCAAGTGCTGCAGGAGGAACAGTGGCACTCACTCTAAGGGTGTTTAACCCAGCCACTGTTAGCAGGTGAAACGATTTTCCAGAGTCAGGGAGATGAGGCTTTTCTCGGGATAGGACAAATGCAAGCACACTTTCTAAGCAGCATTTTGTTTATGAACAATACACTGGGTACGCCCTTGGTGCCCGGTTACCTCTTACAGTGCTGGCCTTACAGCGCCTTCTTATCCACTTTCTTCAATGGAGAGTGACCAAAACAGAGGTACCACAGCATAAAGCAAAGCCATTCCGGAAACTATGAGCCCTTGCATAAAGGAGAAAAACCTCTTTTTTTTTTATTCAGGTGAGAGCAGTCAAAGCCTGTGCTTTCCCAACACCTAGCCCCATTTCTTGCAGCTCTCTGGCCTGTGTCCACAGTTTGCAATTCTACCTGGTGCTGTAAAAGCAGTGAGGGCTTCAGTTGTCACATCTGCTTCCTTCTAGCATGCAGTGGTTTCAGGAGCTGACACATGGCCAGTGGGGGAAGGCTTAGCAAGCCACCCAGGGCAACACATGGTATCTATTTGTCACCAGATCCCACTCTTCCGTCCCTTACTCCACAGGCAGAATAGCTTTAAAACTCAGCCTTCCCATTTGTTCATTACACTTGGCAAACAAGTGAGCAAGATGAAATTAAAATGTTTCCCAAGCCCACACCATTTTAATTCTACTCAATAGATTTTTCCTGACATATTTACTCACGGCCATGTCTGTCTCGGTACCATCCATGGAAAAGTATAAATTAAAATTTTAAATTAAAAGCAGAGAGTCTAGGGAGCTTGATATCTTTTTGAAGAATGGTGCAAGTCAGCCACAGGCTCCCTGCATGACTATCCTGGGAGCCAGGTCTCTGGCAGTGCAGAAATTACAGCCCTTGGATTTCCCTACCAGTACCTTCCTACACATAATGTACGGGATCGCAGAATCCCAGCAATAGGCAAAAACGCACAGGCAATCTTTCTTGCTTCAGAATTGCCCATAAACAACACCCTGCCTGTGTCTGGCTCAGATGAAACTTAGCCAGAACTGCAAAAGGACTAATCTGATTATGAATCCAAAAAATACTCTAAAAGTGACTGCTTTTTATTTTCCATATATTACATGAGCATTAGAAGAATAAATATTTTAATAAGCAAATGGGTCCAACTCACAGGTCTTCCTATTACTGAGCTCCTGATCGTTTGAGCATGAGGATTTTATTTTCAGGCCATGGAAACACATTTTAAAATATCATAAGCTGTAGTAAATATTCTGCAAACCGTAAGATTGCTATCAAAGATCAGGATCACAGTTGAGCCAAAAAATGTTTGCTGTTACATTTCCATATTTACTCAAGGCTCACCATTAATAATATGCTCAATATTATGAGTTTGGCTTTGTCTCTCAGTCTATGCATATGTCAGTTATAGTGGGAAAATTAGGTATGGCATTCACTGTGTTTGGTCCCCACTTAATAGACCACACTGATTTAAGTTTTAAAAATAGACATCACATGTACTCATACAATTGCATCTTAATGCCTAATCGGAAGGTCAACATACTTGATTTGTCCTGCTCCATCCTAATCAGATGACACATCTGAACTAGAAATTACTTGAGTTTTTAAAAATAAAACCCTCCTTAGACAGATGGACGGAGACAGATGGAGGGGGAGGGATGGGAGATGAAGTTTTCAACATTCACGTGAGTACTTCTCCTATACAATGTCAACTCTCAGCCTGTTTAAAAATATATCTTATATATTTTTAATAAGCCGAGCATCTTTTGCAGAGCAGTGGCTTGTTTTATATAGATGACGTGAACCATCTCCCCTTAAAAATATATAAAATAGAAGGCAGGCAAAACTCTTTCCTTGAGCCAAAAAAGGCCCGGAATGGGAAATGCCCTAGAGGTAAGGGAAGTCACAGGGTTAAACTTGGTAAATGTTTTCAGTCCAGGACTGGAGAGTTGCTGCTTTCAATTTCTGTCACCAGGAGTTCTGTACCACAGGGTGCTGATACAGGAGGAAGAGGGTACTCTTACCTCCCGGATTGCTAGACTCTCCAGACTGCTAAAAGCACACCCAAAGAGCAGGAAGCAATCTGAAATCCCCCCAACCTTCCTCCTTTTCCTCTTACATTGAGTAAAGAGCAGAAAGATGCCCACAGCAGGATTCAAAACCTGGGTGCAAGATATGAAGTCTGGGGTCATCCTGGAAACCTGCTACTAAAGATTGATTGATTGATTTGAACCCAGTGACAGAGAGGGAGATAGAGAATTGTCCTGTCCTTCCAGATTCACCAGCCACTCTCTAAAAGGCTGCTCGGCCAGGTAAAGCCATGGCCATGAGCCCAGATTGGAAGCAGAGGGGATGCTTGTTAGTAAGAAGTCATGCTATAAAAAGTCAGTTTTTCATCAGAAGGATAAAGAGGAGGTTCTTTTATTGTGGAATTTTATTAAATAAGTAAATAAACAAGAGTGAGGAAAGAAGGAAGTAGAGAATGAATGAGAAATAATAAATTATTGGATTGGTTGAAAAGGTATAATTGACTTAATACTTCAAAACAGATGCACCACTGTAATAGTGTTCTACCTGGGTGAATATCTGAAATAATTATGTGTATCCTGAGCGCACTTTGACTACCAGTTCCCATTATTCTTTGACTATCCCTCTGCAGCACTCATTATGTGGCCCCCAATGGATCCTTTGCAGCTGCTTTTGAAACTGGACCGCGCATGGCCCTTGCCATTAGTCCTTCATCCTTTTTTTTCCCTCCACACCTCACCGGTCACCAGTCCCAGTTAGGCCACATGTCCGGAGAGAAGGGTCTCCTTCTACTCAAATTAACTATGGGAAAGCAAAGCAAGTCTGGTTCAGTTAAAGCCCTAGGGGATTCCAGCAGAGTTGAGAATTACTTCTGTCTCAGTTCATTATAATGAATAATAAAGATACTTACATGTGCTTTTCGGTAAATTATTCATCGTGTGCACTGCAGAATCAGGGCACTAATATGTAAGAGAGGCAACTGTGCATTTGGATTTCTGTAACTAGTCAATCAAAAGCCTTTCCAAAGACCCACCTTCTGGCCTCATTAAGGATGGAAAGGTTTCAAAAGAATAGAGTTAGACTAGGCAGCACCAATACCCCTAGACGCAGCCTTGCTCTCTGTGTGCAGCTTCCGGGAAAGCGCAGGCTGTTTATAACACATCTGTTACTTCCGTGTAGCCCCAACATCACCGGAAGAGTGAGGTCAGCAGGGCCTTCACTTTGCTTTTTGCAGCCATCACTGGGAGAAAGTTAAGACAGTGGAAATTCTTCAGTCAGAAAGACTGTTCCACTTTCCGACGTTCACTTTGGCTTGAACTTCCTTTATTCCATTCCTGCAGTAACACTCTTAACTTGATGTTTCATTACTTCCTGCCTTATTTCACCAACATTCTTAGCTGTCCCTGCTTACAATGGAGCACCCTGAGATGACTGAAAAACCTCTAACTGAGAATTCTATCACCAGTTCCACATTAGAATGGACAGATCCCGAGAGCTGGATGTGTTGGAGGATTCAGACGTTTCTCCCCCAAGAAATAAGAGACTTTTTGCTCTTCCTAGACCTTCACTTGAAGAGATAAAAATTCATAACTTCTATTTGTCCTATTGATATTTCTGAATCACTGATCTATTACCAATCAAGTTAAAGTTATTCAACTTATGTGGCGCAGATTCCATAAGAGGTTTCTCCTAGTGCTTGGTAGCAGTCCTTGAGGAGCGGTGCCGTCCACCTGACACTGCAATCGCTAACTCCCCACTCTTGACATTGGCCTCACAGAACACGGGTGAGGGTCAGAACTGACATTCACGAGCAAAACTTCTTTACAAAAATAAGTTATTTTAAAAGTTAAAGTTCTAGTTTTACATTATTATTATGCGTAGCTAATTCCCACAGCCTGGTTCTTTACCGTGAGCCCCAAACACCAGATGCAGGGAGGTATCTGAGGAGGATTATTCCAGCGGGGCAGGAACTTTGTGGAGGGGAAGGGGAGGCAAGGAGGAAAGGAAGGTGGGGCGGGAGGCCGGAAGGAAAAGAGAGAGACAGAGTCGCACCTGGGGGGCTCTTTTGTGCCATTCAGGTGAGCCTGCAAGGTGTTGGGGGCAGGGATGGGGAGGGATTGAGGGCAGGCCCTGTGGGGGATTGGTGCCTGAGACTGTCACAGGTAATTGTTTAGGAATGATTGGTAAGCGGGCAGAGTTGGGAAAGGGGCTGGGAGATTGGAGGTGGGATTCTCAGGTGAAACGCCGGGTTACATCTTGAGCTGTAAGGAAGAGGAAATGGTGCCGGGTCCAGGGTGGGATATTCGAACAACTCCTTACAAAACTAAATGAAACATGGAATGATGATGATGATGATGATGGTGATGATGGTGAAATGGAGAAACCCTGGCTCAAATAAAGAGGATGAAGAACCAAAGAGCGACATGTGTGTTTGGAGGGGACATCCAGAATCCCCAGTCAGGAAATGTGTTCCTGATTGTCCTAAAAATCCAGAGATAAAAAACATGGGAGAGTGCTTTTTAGCAGCAAGAATCAAGATGTGAAGAAGTGAGAATGCTTTTAGCTAGCTGCTCATCTAAGCCAGGTTGCTCAGCTCCTGTGTGCTCTGATGGAGCTAGGGAGAGTCTGTTGTCAGAGAGGAGAGGGCTTCCTCAGAGTTTTGGGGCAAGCGCACTCTGCACTGGCACTGAGGAATGGGAGCTGTGCTTGTGGCAGGAGGAAACACTTATCAGTAACCACTTAGGGCTCCACAGGGAGACATTTTCCACCCATTTTTTCTCACCTTATGATGAGTTGTCAAAACAGCAATCTTGAATTTTCTCAGAAGCAGAGTTGGGGACAAAAACTGAATAGCAACTAGACATCAAGAGCCCAAAGGGTGGCGAGATCTGAAATTCTACACCATCTCTTCCCTTCCTTCTGTCCCACCTGCTGTCCACTGCTAGCAAATTACCCTAAGGCATTCCATTATCCGTGAGACTCACAACCCACCTCTTTCCAATTGACTAGTATTGGGGAAATCTATATTGAAAGCCTATTAGCAGAAAGAGCTTGCTTCAAAGTGTTTAGATAAAGCAAACAAGGTCTGGCAAAACTCGATAATGAACCAGGCCAGGAGGTCATTCCTTGAAGGAATCTAATTAATAACAAAGCAAGTGTCTATAACATTATCCTCTAGATCTCATATTCACCTTTGAAAACATTTTTCTTGCGGTAAATCCAAAAGACAAATTTTAGTGTCAGAGCAAAGAGGGAGGATCAGAAGCAGAGAGTCCTGGAGAGGCTTGTACAGAAGGTCTGTGAGGGGAGCAGGGATTCAAACGCCTGCACAACAGGAAGCATCTGAGTTTCCAGGAAGCTAAGGCAGGCTCAGCAGGTACCAGGGTGCCTGGTCCCACCCCTCAAGGTTGAACTTTTTTTGTCAGAGAGAATAACCCAGATGAAAAGTCAGATTTATTTTATTTTGTATTTTTAAATGGAAAGTTAGCCAGTTTCACTCACTGATTCATTGGAAAAGAAGGAATATCTTGTAAAAACCCATGTGTTTGGTCCCAGAGACCCAAGATGGGGCAGCTTTTGTCTTATAAAATTAAATTAATTTCAGAGACACCTTTTGGTGACTTTGAGGGGTGATAATGGCTGGCTTTTTCATTAAAGTTTATTAAATTCTTAAGACCATAATACTTTATATAGGTGATTCAGGAAGCTCATGAGGAGAGTTTATTAAAGCAACAAGGAGCTCATTCTACTGTGGAGTGGTTAGGATCTTTAAAGATCTTACGCTGAGTTGTCATTTCCTTCCCATGACTACCTGCTGGTGCCAGCTCATCCCTGGTAACGCACATCAAGGTGCCAGCTCATCCATGGTAACGCACATCAATCCGGCGCTTCTTGCCTGTGGTTAGCCTCTATGGACATGAAGAATGCGGTGCCACCATCTCTCCATTATCTTAGTTTGTATATAAGATTTCTCACAATCCCCTTTTCAAAAAAGCTTCTATTTGTAAGTTTTGTTCAATGGGTCAGTATATAGAAATAACAGACTGCCCTACAGGACAAGAGACCACCCTAGAAAGCAACTAAGATGCAATACTCACTGCGTTGATCTTTGCTGTGTTTAGTAATATTTGAGCATGCATGCTTGCTTTGTTCCAGCTCTTTAGATATGTAGATAAATGTAGATAAAAGCAAACTTATCTGTATCTCATATGACTTCAAACATTCATGGAAACATGGAATTAAAAGACAAGGATAATGTTTACTGCTAATGTTTGAAATGCATGTATAGTACTTCTTTCTTTCTTTTTTTAAAGATTCATTTATTTTTATTACAAAGTCAGATATACAGAGAGGAGGAGAGATAGAGAGGAAGATCTTCCATCCGATGATTCACTGCCCAAGTGAGCGCAATGGCCAGCTCTATGCCGAACCGGAGCCAGGAGCCAGGCACCTCCTCCAGGTCTCCCACACGGGTGCAGGGTCCCAAAGACCCAGGCCATCCTCGCTACTTTCCCAGGCCACATGCAGGGAGCTGGATGGGAAGTGGAGCTGCTGGGATTAGAACCAGCACCCATATGGGATCCTGGCACAAGGACTTTCACTGCTGGACCATGCTACTGGGCCTGTATGTATAATATTTCATAACATACATTTCCAAGAACTTTTCTGAAGGTTCCTCAGATGACAAAGATTTTGATCTAGTAATTTTTTGAAGATTTATTTTTATTGGAAAGTCAGATTTACAGAGAGAAAGTGAAATATCTTCCATCCAGTGAGTCACTCCTGAAGTAGCCACAACAACCAGAGCTCAGCCAATATGAAGCCACAAGCCAGGAACTTTTTCTGGATCTCCCGTGCAGGTGCCAGGCATTGGGCCATCCTCGGCTGCTTTCGCAGGCCACAAGCAGGGAGCTGGGACAGGAACCTATATTGGACCTGCGCATACAAGGCAAGGGTTTTAGCCACTAGGCTTATCACTGGGCCCTCTATCTGGTAATTTACAGAAAACATACTTAAAAAGTCTGACTCTAAACATCCCTCGTTTCCTCCTATAGGATGCTGAGTTGTGTACATGGGCATGTTTTGGATATGAGAGGTTTGTATTTAATATCTCATTTAAGGATGTAAATGAAAGGAGAGGAGAAAGTGATACAAAGAGCTCTAGTTTTGAAGGGAAGATATCCAACGTTCATGAATTTTTAACAAGTTAATATTTTCACAGTAGTGATACAATACCTATAATTCTCATAAAATTCTGTCTGGTTTCCTTGTGAAAATTGATAAGGCAATGCAAAAAATTCATATGTAAAGCCAGAAGGTGCAAACCCACCGCATAATCTTCACAAAGTAGATAAAGAGAGTTTAAGAACACAAACTGTCCAGTTGCAGATGTGTTTAAAAGCAATAAGTTAAATAGGACCAAAAAATGACTGGTTTAAGGATAATCATGGATGAACGCGGAAAAATGAGAGCTGGTTCACAGAACTTCACCATTACAATCAATTCATTTATAACAGGAGCATCATGTTGGGGGATGAGTAGTCTTTTAAACAAATCATTGAAAGCATAGAAAAATCCAGCACAATTGAATGAAGTTGTACTTTGCACCACATGCCCATAACAATAGCAACAACTCATCATATTTTTTAAGATTTATTTGTTTTTATTGGAAAGTCAGATGTACAGAGAAGGGGAGAGACAGAGAGGAAGATCTTCCATCCGCTGATTCACTCTCCAAGTGGCCACAGTGGCCAGAGCTGAGCTGATCAGAAGCCAGGAGCCACTTTCAGATCTCCCATGTGGGTGCAGCATCTTAAGGCCTTGGGCCATCCTCAACTGTTTTCCCAGACCACAAGCAGGGAGCTGGATGGGAAGCAGGGCTTCCGGGATATGAACTGGCGCCATACAGGATCCCTGCACTTGCAAAGACTTTAGCTGCTCGGCTACCACGCCAGACCCACTCATGGTGTTTCAAAGAACTTAAGTTAAAAAGTATAAAACTCTTAGAAGAGTCTGTGTTGTTGGATTAAACAATGATTTCTTAGATCTGAAACCTACATCTAAGCACTAATTAAAAATGTAAATAAACTAGATTTGATTAAATTAATCACTTTTACATCTCAAAGAAAAACATCAAGAAAGTCAAAAGAAAATTCATAGAATGAAAGACAATAATTGCAAATTATGTATCTGATAAGTGACTTGGCACTAGTACATATAGGGAACACTCACAGCTCAACAAAGAGAGGCAATTCAAACTTTTCAAAATGACCTGAATAGATATTTCCTCAAAGATATGCAAATAGACAATAAGCAAACAAATAAAGCTGAATATCATTCGTTATCAGAGACATACAACTTTAAGCCATGATGAAGTGGCATGTCACACTCTCTTGGGGGTGTGCTTAGTCCTTGAGGGACGGTGATACTTGAAGGGATGGCCTCCTGCTCATCTGAGGCTCAGGTGGTGGAAGTTAATGCTATTGCTGCGAATGAGTGAGTCTGGCTTCCAGGGACTACTGGGATTGATGACAGATGGGGATGAGAGATGATGGGAAGCCTCAAACAAAGTCTTCCCAGTAAATGCAAGAGTAGGAAAGATTTTATCTCAATTTCTTCCTCTTCCATTTTTTCTTTTCCTATGTGGATTCAAAGCGCTTTATAAAACACTGCACGCATTTCAGAACATCTTTGGCTCTACAGATTGCGTTTTCAAATGTAGGTGTGATAAATTTCATGCGGTGAACCATTCTGGCCTTTCTCTGGAGCTTCCCAGATGTGGTGAAGCTGCCCTTGCCAGAGCTGCCTCCTCCCACCATCCCTTTCCCCTGAGTGCTGGTCTCCAGTTGCTCTCTGGTTAGCTTATTGCTCTAATGGCCACAATCCAGGCCAACATCTAATTTTGCTGTAAGCCCTTCTCTTCAACCCATATCCTATGGAAAACCTGCATATTTTAGTAATGGTTTTCTCTGGGCAATTATCAACATTGCCTAGTTTGTAAATGAGTAATACTAATGGGCAGCATTTTCTCCCAAAGAGGAGAGGAACCCGTCCCTCGGCCAGGTACTAAATGATACACTACCAGGCAAGAAGCAATTCCAATTGCCCACACAAAGGCAGGCCTAGTGTGGCTGCCTCAGGGCTAAGGTTCAGATCTCTAAGGTTCAGAACCTTGGAGAGCAAAGGGCCCTGGCTCTGAGTGCAGCCAAGTGCAAAGACACATGGCAGAGGGAGCTGGGGTAGCCTTGGCCGGGCTGCCTCTGCCATAATTGCAGCAATTCCTCATTCTTAAATGCTAATTTTGAAGTTTTGCAAGAAATTATTTTACTAAGTATCAACAATACAGATAATAAGTGCTTTATATTCCAATAGAAAGTGCTCAGGAGTGGCCCTGGATAACTATTAGTCTAGCCCCCGCAAGAATCACTGTGGTAGCAGCCCTGGGCTTTGATGCTGGCCAGACACTGAGTCAGACAGTAGCCACCTGCTTGTCTGGGTGCACCACTCCAGTCCCTGCCTTTCCATACTCAGGGCAGACATTGCCAGCCAGTCTGACATTAGTAATGATAGAGGACCTCTCCCTGCACCAGGATTCCTTTAGCCAAGCATGGCTGGCAGTGTTTGGCTGCCTTTGCAATGCACAGCAAAAGGTGACTGGAAGAGAATGAAGCCAAATGTTAAACCCTTATATTTAACACTCCAGATTTTCCCACACAATCTGATTTCCTGATGGTGTTTCCTACAGAAATGGATCAAACACTTGAATCCCCAGGTAGATCACAGAAATTTATGTTGCTCAGAGGAAAGGGCTTGGGGTTAAACTTACACATTTTATTCCTAACTTTTAGCAGATCTTTTAAAAAGATGTTTGTTTGTTTGTTGATTGATTGATTGACAGATTCACAGAGAAAAGCAGAGACATGGGGAGAAAGATCTCCATATACTGGTTCACATGCCAAATGGCCTCAGTGGCCTAAGCTGAGCTGATCTACAGCCAGCAGCCAGGAGCTTCCTCTGGGTCTGCCATATTATTGCAGGGGTCCTTGGACTGGAGTCATCCTCTGCTGCTTTCTCAGGCCACGAGCAGGGAGCTGAATCAGAAGTGGAAAAGCTGGGATATGAACAGGCACCTGAATGAGATGTTGGCACTTACAGGTGCACGATAAGCCTGTTGAGCTAACACAGTGGTCCTTAACATACCTTTTAAAATCTGTTTTCTCCAATTTTTAATTTTGGAAAGATAAGAAGAGGCCAGGCCTTCTAAAAAATATTTGCTAAAAGGAATAAAGGAGCAAAGTTAAAAGATATCAACTTCCAGATGTTCATTAAACACCTGCCCACAAAAAAAAGTCTTTTCAGAGTCAAGGGCTACTAGATGCAATCCTAAAGCAGCCTGTGACACGTGGCAATACAGGTGCTAAGGCAGTAATTAACTTTGATCAGAGAGCAACCAGGAGGAGAACAGAATTTTCTCAGCTAAGATCTGTGGAAGGAATTCGTTCAGACATGAGTAAGTTGATCTTTTCTCCATGAGTTTTCTCCACCGTATATGTAGACATGTTAGATATCAATTTGTTTTATATCATTCTTTACAAGACATAACACGCTTTCACACTATGCTGCATGTGGCCTGTGCAAGGTCTTGCATCATGTCCCCATTTCTCACACATACCATCCCCTCCGAGATTTCTGACTGTCCCAGATTCCTCAAAGCAGCCAACGTGGGAAATCAACCTACATACCTCTCAGTGGATAAGTAGCTAAAGACAAGGTGGTATTCACGATACTGGACTATGACTCAAGTTATCAAAAGTCAGGAGCCCCGGCATGTTTAGCAAAATGGACGCAATTGCTGATAATTATGCTAAATGAACATGTTTCTTTCATATGTAGTTATACATAGGTGCAGATAGATACAGATAAAAATGTATGCACATCATATTGTTTGGTATAAAGATATTTATAAATTTGTCCACATTGAAATATGTCTTAATTTTGTGATTTTGTCATGAATCTAATTTGAGGGTATGAATATATTGCTTTCAAAAATAATTTGTCCGAATGTATATCTATATACCTGCATATAAATAATGTTTTCATAAGAGGGAACATGGCAAACATGTCAAGAATTTGCTGAATCCATATGAACTCACTGAACTGTTCTTTATGTTTTCTACCATATTTGACTTATTTTAAAATAAAGGATAACTTGGCCCAGTATGATAGCTTAGCTGCTGAAGTCCTGGCCTTGTATGTGCCAAGATCCCATATGGGTGCCAGTTCACATTCCGGTTGTTCCACTTCCCATCCAGCTCCCTGCTTGTAGCCTGGGACAGCAGTAGAGGATGGCCCAAAGCTTTGGGACCCTGCACCCATGTGGGAGACCCGGAAGAAGCTCCTGGCTTGTGGCTTCGGAATGTCTTAGCTCCAGCTGTTGCGTCCACTTGGGGAATGAATCAGCAGATGGAAGAGCTTTCTTTCTGTCTCTCTCCACTCTGTAAATCTGACAATCAGTTTTTGATCTCATGCTATTCTGCTTAATGCAAAACTTAAATCAAATCGGTTGAGGAACTGTTTGTTTCCATTACACGAAGGCTTAATCAGATACAAGATGAAGAGAAAAATAAGTTTCATAAATGTATTACTTTCTTACAGAAACGTTTGAATTATGTGGGTGTGTTTAAACTTGAGTTGGACTAAATCTGCCAAAATGCAGCTGTCATAATGGAAAAAGCAGGTCAGTTTCAGTCACAAAAGTTGATGGCCATGCCAATCCAGCCTACTTACTAGGAAGATGGCATTGGGAAACGGGAAGAACTTCGATGAGCCTCAATTTCCTCACTTAAAATTGTGATGTCCTCAACTGGGATTGCTGTGGGAATCAAAGAGCTGGTTTGTGAGAGAGGTTTGCAAACTCCAGCTCCTGGGTCCATTTCACTTATTGCTCTAGCCTGAAATTTTAGTCATTTTCCATCAAATTTCTGAAAGCCAACTGTGTTGTCTTTGATGCTGGTGTTGTGTCAGCTCAAATGAATGGAAAATGCACCTGATTGCTCTGTGGGCTCTTTAGCAAGTGATCTTAGGCCACTCTGTTCAGGATTCCTCAGCTGTGGAAGAGTAGGATTGTAGCACACCTCACTGAAACACCCCTTTCAGATTTGACATGATTCTAAGAACTGATTTTCGATCTCTCATAACCTCACCTCCCTCACCTGTTCCTATTTGAACATTCAGCTCCCATTTCATAACAGTATTGATCCCTTTTAGTATTCCATTTTTACATTACTGCAGACTTCAGTTAAATACCAAATAATGCAATTTTGTGTAACTCTACTTTATAACCATCGCTTTTATAAATAAATGTTTTCCACAGATATAAACTGCAGGGTAAAGCCCTATGAACTGGGGAATTGAAAATAATTTGTCTTAGTTATCCTTGCTGAATTTACATATAATTTAAGCTGTTTAATATTGATAATAACATCAAAGTCAGTTGTTATCATTACTTAAGTGCTTTATGTATGACAGATCAAGCATTGAGATGCTTTACATGAATTACATCAATATCCACAAGACAGGGAATTTATTGCCACTTTACAGATTTAAGAATCTGAGCGTCAGGAAGGTCAGGTGTATTGCCTGATATAGACAGTGAGCGATGGCGCCACTCATGCTTAGGATTATTTTGAACTACCTCCATTTCATGAGGGTGCTTCAAAATGTTGGTGAAATGGACTTAAAAGAAGTTTATTTTGCAGCAAAAACAACTTGATATTCAAGCATAGTTCTTCACATTCACCTTCCACATACCTTCTGAAGCACCCCCATACATCTTGTGAACTCTTATGTAGAGTAGAGTATATTAATAGCAACATAGGAGCTTTAATCTGATTCCACAGGGGACAGAGATAATAAATCTAAATTAAATTCCATTGTTCACTTAGGTGAACTTTAATTTTCATTTTCCTAACTCAGTAGCCAAAAGTATATCATCCTGTTATGAAAATAAACGTTATGATTATGAAGCCTATGGAATCCTTAATTCAACAAATATTTCTAGAGGATCTAAAATCTGTGCTCAGAGAATCAGGGGTAAAATACAAAACAAAACAAAACAAAAAGCTAAAACTATCACAAACCTTTGTTTTTTGGAACTTTGTACATTCAACAAATCAAAAAGCACACTTGTAATTCTGTGGTCTCACTTGTGAGATGATACTTAAAAAGAAAACCTACTTATTTTTTATTTTGAAGGTAGATTTTAGAGAGAGGAGAGGTAGAAAAGGTTTTTGCTCTGCTGATTCATTTCGCACAAGGCCAGGAGTATCGTCTAGTCTCCCGTGCAGGTGCAGGACCCCAAGAATTTGGGTCATCCTCTACTATTTTCCCAGGCCATAAGCAGACAGCTGGATTAGAAGTGGAGCAGTTGGGACATTAATCAATGCCCACACGGATACCAGTGCCAAAGGCAGAGGATTAGCCTGCTTCACCACTGTTCTACCCCTAGTGTTCATTTTTAATTTGATATCAGGACTAACATGAAAACCTGAATGAATTATTTATTATCCATCCTGGAGCGGTAGCCTTGTGACTGAGATCCTTGCCTTACACACACTGGGATCTGATGTGAGTGCTAGTTGGTATCCCGGCTGCTGTACTTCCCAACCAGCTCCCTGCCTGTGACCTGGGAAAGCAGTCAAGGACAGCCCAAAGCCTCGGGACCCTGCACCCATGTGGGACAGCATCAGGACACTCCTGGCTCCTGGCTTCAGATCAGTTCAGCTCTGGTCTTCAGCCACTTGGGAGAGTGAAGCAGCAGATGAAAAGCTCTTTCTCTCGGTATCTCTTTCTCTCTGTATATCTATCTGTCTTTCCAATGAAAATAAATAAATGTTTAAAAAATTTAAAAATTATCTATTATCCATGGAATTTTGAATTTCTTTATGTCAAAGGCAGAGGAAAAGAGATAAATCTCTGTGCTTGTTCATTCTCCAGATGCTAGTGAGAGGCCAGTCGAATCCAGAAGCCTGAAACTCAGTGAAGTGAGCAGCAGGTATTCGAGTTCTCCAGCTATCACTCTGAGGGTGTTCGTTTGCAGGAAGTTTGCTCAGAAGCCAAGGTGAGACTCAAATACTTGACCCAGGTACTCCAGATTTGGATTTGGGAACTGCAAGTAGTGCCTTAGCCACTGCATCAAATACACATTCCCGTCACCCAAGCTCTGCAAGGAGTATCAGACACTTGCCCTAAAAAGCATTCCTAATCGGTTGCCTTTTGCCACCTGCCCCCTGCCCTATTCAACGGTCTGTTGCAGCAACTAACACTCCAATGTTACATTTCGGATTCTGTGTTCACTGAGAGTGTTCTAAAGTGATTTTGAATTCAGAAACACAAATGATGTTGCCCCCTGCGTTTTCTGACATATCCAAAGATCTGGTCAACTTTGAGACTTTGGATCTGGCTTCCTGAGGTTTTATATAAGCACTGGAACATACCAATATCAATGTCGGTAGTGCAGACATTAGTTTTCATGACAGCCCTGCTGTAGCATCCTTGCTGGGAGACTGCTCCCGGTGAGGCAAGTCTCTCTTGGACAAACTCGACAAACTATGAGTGTGTCACAATGAGAGAGGGCAGACATCCTCTTTAATTGGGTTTTGCATTTTCTGCTTTTGATCGTAATTCAAGTTAACACATCTTCAACAACTTTTATGTTGTCAATTTGAGAAAAGGAAGAAAGATTTATTTGTAATCATTAGAAATAAGCAGGATTCCTAGTAAGTGAACACAAAACCAAGGCAATCTGGCTTGGATCCCACCTTGTTAAAGATGCAAACGGGAACAGACCATTGAATTGGGAGACTCCGCCAATCCTGCCTCACCAATGTAAATCCTTGAATTAGCCGCCATTCAATTGCCTCTGCACTGTGTTGCCTTGGGTTATGACAAGGCCTCCACCAATCAAACAATAACCTCCTTTGAAACTCTACCTTTGTTCTAGCTGGTAAGTATTGTGAGTTATGGGATCTGAGGCATGTTCACTGAAGGCTCCTTCTACCTGCTATCATTCTTCTGGTCTGTAGAGCTATCCATTCCTGGATCATGATCCATCTGTGACCTCTCTCCCAACCTTCTGGTCTGTTTCCAGTTGATCACCACCAGGCTATTCTTCAGGCGTTGGCTGCAGTTTCCTGAAGAAGATGTCTATAGATGAACAATTCTAAGACAAGCCTGTGCAGCTTGCCTTTGGGAGCCAAGACAATTCTAAATACAACAACATTGAAAATGAAGGCAGAATCCTCAATGCCTTGTCTTGGAAAACGGAGTTTTAGCAATGATCTAGGCTTTCTCAGTCGTGACTGGCTGAATCAATGCGAATCTGATCTGTTCTTCCCAAAAGAACTACTGAGCAAGGGGGAGAACTCACTGCAGTGTAAGAAACTGCAGTGTAGATTAACTCCCTACTGAAACGCATGCATGAAGATCATCAATTCTAACTCAGACTGTGCAACTCGCCTTGGGGCATAGCTCAATTCCAAAGTCAACCACACTGGAAGTGAAGACAGAAACCACAGGGCCTCGCCTTGGAAAATGGAATTTTAACAGTGATCTTGTAGGATTTCCAGTCATGATTGGTTACATCAATGAAGATCTGACTTGCTATCTCCCAAAGAATCACTGAGACAGAAGGAAGACTCAATGAATGCCAAAGAAACGAATTTTGGATTAACTTGCAAATAATGGAATCTGGTTGACTTCACTGAACAAAGAATTTTCCACTCACTAAATCCCTAGTCCAAATGTGAAGTTGTTCTAAAACATCAAACCTTGTCTGTGAACAGTTTGAGCTTATGGCCAGCACATGAATTCTGTGGAACTAAAAGGTCGACTCCCATGTTCTATTCTAAATCTCTTGCTTTTCAACATGCTTCTCTATTAACATTTCCTATTCCTCCTCACTAGTGATCTGAGAGCTTTCTTTAGGCTGTCCATTTGTCCTAGGTTTCTAGGAGTGTTCCTACTTGCTGCTGTTTCACTCTGCGATTTATTCTTGCATGTTGATATGGAAGATGCCCTGTTTCGGAAATGTACACACTCAGGTAGTTGGGCTTCCTTCCCAATCCAAGTCAGTTTTCAGAGTTAACACTCCTGAGTAAGATCAAACTCAAAAGGCTATGGCAAAGGAAAACAGAATTATAAGCAGATTTTCTGACTGCTGTGTTAAAACAGAGACACTCGTGGTAGATATCTGGGCTAGGTTTATGCCACTCACCTGCCTTCTAATATATTTTTAGCAAACCAGAGCTTATATTCTGGTTTCGTCAGTCACGTATTGTAGAATCTTTGGGCAGAAATAGTAACTGATTCTATTTTAAATAAGGGCAAATGCAAATATTGCAGGGATATGTGTCATTTCATGCCAAGTTACTGTTCAATGTTGTTACTAAAGAAAAGGGTCTGTTGGTTTTCAAATAAATCGATGCTGTTGATATTGTTACTAACTGTCCATTATTTCTGCCTTCCAGATTGGTAATGAAATTTTAGCATGAGCTAAAAATGCCAATTATATCACAAATGCCCATTCCAGTCCTATGCGTTTATTTATATTCTTTAGACCAAAGAAAATATGCTATTTAATTTTTGAGACAATGATTTCTTGCTGTATCCATTTTGTTGCAAAAGACAGGATTTTCATCTTTTTATGACTGACAAACACATAGAACATTTTTTATCCAGTCTTCAGCTGATAGACATCTATCTGAGTTGGTTACATATCTAGGTTATTGTGAACTGAACTGTAGTAAACACTGAGCAGGTTTGGGGAGGTACAGAAAACACTGTCATATGCTGATTTCATTTGTTTTGGTCAATTTTCAGGAGTGGAATGGCTGGTTCATATGATAGCTCTATTTTCAGATTTCTGAGGAATCTACCTACTTTTTCCACAATACTTGTACTATTTTACATTTCCCCCAATACTGGATTAGGGTACCTTTCTCCACATATGAGAGCTAGCATGATTATTGTTATTTGAGTAATTGAAGAATTGATCAACATTCATTTATAACAGGAAAAGAAGCAATTCTTTTAGGAAATTACTAAAACTGTCTCCTAAGGACGAGCATTAGGAAATGCCCTCCCTTTACTGTGAAATCAATTACACACACACACACACATACACACACACACACACACACACGAAGAGTAAGGAGTGTCATGGCATTGATTTGTAATCTCAGATCCCCAACAAAAATTGAACATCCTTCTGGAAAAGTTAATACAACATGTCTTGTCCACAAAGGAAACTAATTCTCCTTTAATTTCTTTATTTTCCATTCTTCTCTTTTTAATCCCTCAAACTCTCAGGGAATTGAAGCAGAACTTATATTTAAGTCAGCTTCTCCCAGCTCAGTCTCACCATTTTATGTCACAACATAGTGTTTTCCCATCTGAAAGCCACCCTCCTGCTTGTCACAAAAACAGCTTCCAAATTGAAGTACTAAGCACCAAGTGTTTATAAAGTGATTTGGTTCCTGTAATATCTCCAGACTAATTTACATTAGTCACTTTATTTTCTGTTGCATGTAACAGCTTCCACACTCTCTGAAAGGCAGAAAGCTGGATTTTTTAAGTTTAATGTTTGATACAAAACAGATATTCAACTAATTTGCTTTGCAAATTGAGCTCTCCATGATTTACTACATAATGCACTCTAACAGACTTTACATTCTCGGGTAACTTGCTGTGCCATTCATATAAAGTCACTTAACCACACTGGTTTTTATGTTCTATCTGAAAATGAAAGCTCTGAAACCTATTTTCTCAGCAGAAATAAAGTTTACAATACTTGTAAATATTTGAAATTGCTACTTTTTGAAGTGAAACATATTTAATAATTATTATTTCTGCCTCTCTCTTTAGGAATTACATGACTTTTTATGATTCTTGTCAAAAAATAAAGTTAAAAAAATAAACTCTTCCTGTGTGACTCAGTCAAGAAACAACCTAAACATCTTTTTTTTACAAAGAAAAAAAAAGAGCCAGTGAATGAGCAAGACTTTTAAACAGTTATCCTTCCCAATCAGGCAATGAATGAGAGGAAAAATAAGCAAATGAGCAGATCCAGTCATCCATCAGTAACTTTGTCCACAATCCAAAACACAGGGTAGGACCTTGGAATACTGAGAGCCTTGCCAGTGCCGGTTATCCAGTTAGAACACAGATCAGACATGGTGGTTGTCAGACCCTTCCCAAATAGAAATTATAATTTAGAATTTGTCTTTTTGAAAAGAATGAAAGGAAGGAAGGAGGGAAGGAAGGAAAGAAGGAAGGAAGAGAGAAGAGAGAAAGAAAGAGAGAAAGAAAGAAAGAAAGAAAGAAAGAAAGAAAGAAAGAAAGAAAGAAAGAAAGAAAGAAAGAAAGAGAGAGAGAGAAAGGAAGAAAGAGAGCCATTTTCAAGGAGTAATAGCATATTCAATGTGGTTGAGAAATAAGATGTCATTGCCTTGATGCAATTAGTACTGACAAATCTTAACCCCTGTGTTTTTATCAAAACACCAAACTATCTAACAGATTTAAAATGTTGGAGAGTCCCTCATGTGAGTAAACGCCTTTGAGTGTGTTTTTGGACACCCAGAGCTGCCCAGCGGACTACTTACAGCATTTAATAAATCCTGACACAATTCCTTCAGTCTGCAGAGCTGTTCTCCATCATTATTTTTAGTATATTTCTAGGCTTGCTTTTGGACGGCACAAAGAAAACACTCAATAATGCCATTTAAATTTTGAAGGGCAATTTGACTGTTACATTGGGATTTTCACTGGATTATGTGGGGAGATTTTTTCTCTCTCTGAATAATCCTTCCTTTTTGTTTTCTCATTGATCTGGAATGACAAGTTTATGAAGAAAAAAAGGTTGTTTGGATGAGTGACAGCACACATTTTGCAGTTAGCAGCAATGATTTGTTCTAAAGAGTGTGACAAAACTCTCTGGGTATTGATAAAATTGTGATTCTAGAAGCCAAACCAATTCCACTCTTAGCTAGGAGTATTGAAAGAGAAAAAAATGTCCACAACTTCATGTTTCGGTTCAAAAGCAGACACACTGTCAGAGATAGCTCTGAAGAAAATTTGCTTAGCTCTATTTTTGACTGAGATGGCTCAATTTCATGAAATGGTTTTTAACATTTTGGAAGGGCAGAGAAGGAGCATCATGAGGCATGAAGGGCAGCACAGCACAGAATGCGACAACAGAGGCCAGGAAGTCAGAACACCTGCTTTCCAATATAGCCCTGCCATTTGCTTACTGTGAAATCTTAGAGAAGTTGGCGAACCTCAAGGGAATCTTACCTCCCTGGATCAGATTTGCAAAATGCACCAGTGGCATGAGCCAGGTTCATTTTATCACAGAGAATGTAAAGAAATCAATCAGAATTACAATCTGACTATCATCCTAGGTAAGTGTTCACAGAATAGGATACTTTTGGGGTGTTAATTGTTCAAGATTTGCCTTGTGATTAGCACCTGGTCTACAACCCAAAGCCAGTTTCCTGGACCTTCTTCTAGGCAACAGTGTTGGATGGCACTGACCAAAAATGCAAGGTGTCTATGTATGATGTTCATTTGGAATTCTCTTAGGTCAGGTCCTCCAACTAGCATACTTCATAGTCCCCCTGTTAATGCAAGAGGACTGGTGCAGGAGTTTTGTGTGTTGGGATACCCTCATCCCTTTTCTGAATTCTTGAATCAAATCTTGGCTTCTCCATTTCCAATCCAGCTTCGTGTTGATGGATATCCTGGGAGTTACCAGCAAATGGCACAAGGACTTGGGTCCTTTGAATTCATGTGCAAGACCCAGACTGAATTCTGCTTCCTAATTTCAACCTGGCCCATCCCTCACTCTGTGGATATTTAGAGAGTGAATCCTTACATAAAAGATCTCAGCCTCTCTCTCCATATCTATCATTTTAAATAAAGATCAAAGTAAATAGATCACTTCCTATCTTTAAAAAATGAACTAGATCACAGGGTCCCACTTTCAAATTTTCTAGATCTGTAATGCTCAAGTGAGGTCCCAGGCCTTGTATTCCTGACAAAGTCCCAGTAATGCTGACTGATGCTGCTGATATGAAAGTACACTTTGAAGATCACAAGATAAGACAATGCGTTTGGATCTTCTGGTGTCCATTGGTCTGTTAAAATCACTATTGGAATGTGTCAGAAGAAAGCGCAGAGAGAGCCCATTGCATGAACTGACTGTTTTATCCTCTCCTCTTACTAGTGTTTGAGTTACAGAAGTAGAAATGGAATGACTAGTTTAGGAAACCACTCTGGTTCCTTTCACTGGAGATGCACACATCTAACAAGTTATCCAATCACGTCGACTCACATGAGTGGCACATGACATGTTTATGTCCACACACATGTGTGTGTAACAAACACAGAGCTAGATTCTGTGTAGCTGTATAAAGGAAAACAGCAAAGCTTTAGCATTGAGGAATAGCTTCCCCTCAAACCTTTCCTAGAAGGATTTTTGGTTATGTTGTAAGTCTTTATTGGGAAATAACTTGATTTAATGGGAAATTCCATAAGCAATTTTGAGATTCCTATATAGAAAAGTGCATTTGTTTAAAGATAACATGTAAGTTAGGCATCCTAAAACCGTTCAGGCCAATCCATTCTCTCATGGCAGGCTAATAAGATCAAATATTGATGCAAGGCTCCCTAGATGGAAGAATCTACTCTCCTCACATCAGCCATTGTAGCCCAAGCACCCCACAAGGTAATTGCTGCTGTAAGGAAGCAAGGCAGATGTTTGGCCTACCAGTTCAGAAACCACTTGGAACACCTGCATTCCATGTTAGAACACCTGAGTTTTAGCCTCAGCTACTTCTAATTCTAGCTTCTTATTCTTATCCAGTCTGGGAGGCAATAGGTATTAGCTCAACTAGTTGCAGACCTGGATTGAATTTCTACTTCCCAATTTGAGAATGGCTCGGTCTGACTGATTCAGTTAATATTCTTGTGGAAAAATAAGGGTCAGTTAGTTCTCTTGGGATTATGCAAATCCTTATTTGCCATAGTTCTATCTCTGTGCTATCCCTCCTAACAACTAACTCCATTTTCTTCCCAGTAGGATGGCCCTTTAAAGTGAAACTAAGCTTACATAACTTTTGCATTTTTAAAATGTAGGCTAACAGTTATTGTGTGTTGGCTCCAAGTCTAGCTGGCCCAGGTCATCCCTGACTGTATCTGGGGTACTCCCACAAGGAAGCTGCATTTGGTGACAACATCTCACGTTTTCATCCTGTTAACCAAAGTGGATGCTTTGAATTGAAGAATGCAAGGTTTATCAACATCATTACCAAGTCTGATGAACATCTGATTGTTCTCATGATTTAAATGTTCATCTACTCAGCATGAGAAGGAAATAGCTTTCCAAACAAATTCTCTTCTTCCTGCAGAAATCTACTTTGAGTGTTTGTGACCAGCTAAGGGTGATGTTTCACAGAGTGGACCCAGGAAGGTAAGCTCCAACTGACAGTACAGGCAGACTTGAGGGTGTTGATTAAGGGACATGATATGGCAAGAGACCCTCCTCATTGCAACTTAGTGTTGGCAGAATCGTAAGCTTGCAGAACATGTGCTTCAATCAGCTGCTGTGTAAGAATTCAATCAGCGTTAATTTAACACAATGCAGCACCTGCTCCCCGACTGATTTCTAGTGTTCTTCAATCAAAAGCAACAGAAGAAACGCATCATTTATTGCAAGCAATGTTAGCAGACCTGAAAATTCAAGAACCTGAAGTTCAATAGGATGATTAGGTTTGCTGCGGGTTCCTCTTTCTCTCGTTAGAGATGTTGCAGAAAAGATAAGCTGTTGCTCACAATGAAAGTGAGAGAAGGGTGGGTATGTCCAGCACCAATTTTACTCGGTATAAAACGGGTGCTATGATTATGCACTGGTAATTGCCACTCATCGTCATGCAGCTCATGCATCTAAAGGATCAAATCTCTTTGTAGGTTGGGCAGTTTTCTTCTAAGCTACAGCGTGGGGCAGAGAGAACTGACGAAACTGGCAGGCTGCAGTAATGAGAACCTGACTACGTTGCTCAGATTTGCTGCTAGATGCAGCGTCAGGTGGCCACTTGGGTGCAAACCAAATACGTCAATCACTTGGCAGAAAATTAACCCATCCCCCAAGTGAGATATTTTCACTGGTATTGGAAGGAAACCATAGTCACATCCTCCCTTCTCCACATCAGGTCTCCAGAGGCAAGAACTAGTAATCACTGTTCACAACTTCACCCCGCATGGTTAAAATGGTGCCTAGCTCATAATGGACACTAACAATGCTTGCTGAATGAAATATCAAACAAACAATTGCACCATTTATGTCTCAGAAAGCTCCTAACAGTGAAGTTCATGCCAATATAAAAATACAATGACCACTTTTCTGTTGAAATTGATCATGGACCAGTATTTCCATGGACTCTAAAGCTCCCTTAAAAGGAAGATAATAAAATTTTCCTAAAGCAGACACTTATTAAAAATGCAAATCATACTTTGTAATTCAAACTTTTCAATTGATATTACAATGCACAGTATTTGACTTGAGATAGAAAATCTGTGACTTACAAGTAACGGAGAATTTGGTATCATTGGAGAATATGTCCTCTGTAACTGGCTGTTTGCCCAGTAGGATTATTTTAGAGCAGGTTGAATTCTCCACTAATTATCTTCAAAACAGCTGGACTATTGGATAAACCCTATCTTAATGCACAGTACAAGAGCAAATAAGAATAATTAAACTTTGAATTCAGACTAGGATGACAAGAGAAGTGAATGGGAAAAGTGTGTTAGAAGAGAAAGCTCAGGGAGACAGCATGGGGTAAACTCACAAAAACTTTGCATTAATACCAAAAACTTGTAACTCAGTGATAATATCTTACAGTTATTTTGATAAATTTATCTCTTAGCTTGATTATTATGCTTGCCTTGAGGTACACATAACCAATTCCACTGGAACCCTTAAATGATTCTAAACAAATTATAGAACAAATGTGTGGCTGTATCAGAAACATACAGCTAACAGAGTTAGCACCCAATCTTCCTGTGGGCAAAAGTTAAGATATATTCCAAGTAAAGAAATACATATTTTATTTATTCATTTTTATTGATCTTGAAATGCAGCGTGTGGACAGTTGGTGGGGTGGCTGGTGGTGAGGAGGTCTTCCATCTACTGGTCAATCCTGAAATGTCTGGCAGCTCTGCGAGCCGGACCTCCACCGGTGCCTCCACCGGGCTGGCAGGCATTCAAGCACAGCAGCCACTCCCCACCTACTCCTAGAATCTGCATCACTGGGAAGCCAGAGCAGAAGCAAAGCTGGAGCTTGAGCCCCAGCTCTGCTAAGCGCTCTGGGCAACCCAAATAGTGTCTTCACTGCTGTGCCACAACACCCAGGCCCATATTTAATAAGGAAATTCATAATGTGGGTCTTGAACCTATAAGTTATTAGTGAAGGGGCTTATTTTCCATTCTGGGTAACTGTTTTTCTACTGAGCTCTGACTCCTGACACCAGCTGCCTGCTATTGCAGACCCTAAGAGGAAGTAGTAAGAACTCAAGTATTTTGGTTCCTGCCATCTACATGGGAGACCAGGATTGAGTTCCTTATTTCTGGCTTTAATTGAGCTGAATTCTTACAGGCATTTGGGAAGTGAACCAGGAAACAAGAGTGCTCTCTCTAAATCTCTTCCTCTCCTCTCCTTCTTTCAAATAAGTAAATATTTCTATTTTAAAAGTAAAATTCAGCTGAGGGTTGATGGAACCATATTTCATGGGAAGTGTTATGAAGCATTCTTTCCAAATGAGAAAGCGGTAAATTACCCAGGTAAGCAATCAGCTCCAGATTATAATTGCCAATTTGAGAAAATTTCACCAACAATTAAGCAAAATCAGATAACTCATTTGAGGAAGTAGAGTGGTGACAGGCCACCACCTTCTCCTCCTTGTTAAGGTTTACCATAATTTGCTTCTATTTTCCTTTAGCAAATGAAACCCTATTTGTTTTCATTGGGCTAGGAATAACGAGGGGCACCAGCAAGAGAAAGACGTACCTGCACGACGGTCTGAGTGAGCTGGCTTATGGCATGGAAGCGGGAGCTAAGTTCGACTTGCTGTTAATCGCCGTGACTCAGTAATGAAAACTCTAAAATCCAGTTACCAAGGGCACAAGATCCATCACTACAGTTTATCCTGCCAAATCAGAACACAACTGAACACTCTCTGAAGAATGGCTGCTGGAGGCTCAGGCTGGGTTTTCTTCCCAGAATGTCTCATTACTTGCCACATGTGGCTGTGGATCTTGATGGAATCTTTTATAAATTTTCCATATCCCAACGTTCTTCCTCTGGAGGATGTGATTCCGTCCATGTGTTAAAATCCACGTCTTAATCTACAAATACTTCATTAATAGGTCATGTTTTGTGTAAAGAAAGCATTAAAATAACCATTGTATGCTATGTATTGCTTATTGCTTCCTGTATTTCTGTCCCCATTCTTCCTAACTAAGGGGATCCTGGGATGCTCCAGTGGTCCCATGCCAGGGTAAATCATAAGCCATTGTAGTGGCTAGAGGTAGCCATGTGTCTCAATTATGTCCACTGCTAAGTAACGTGTGACAAGAATTATGGGAGATTTTCCTCCGTAGGTATTGATTCTGCCTCTCTACTCTGTCTTTCCTATTTCTGTTTTGGTAAGAAGTAAAGAGATAAGGTTGGACCTGAACTATTTTGAGATCAGAAAACAGTAAAACAGAATGAAAACCAGGGATTACAGGGGGCACTGAGAAATTAAAGATGACAGCTTAGATCCTCAAAATGGAAATCTGCTTCTGCCTACAACTGCAGTGGTACCCCGTGAACTCTGTTTGAGAAAAATCTATTGTTATTTGGCTTTGCCTCAGCATTTGAGATCTGTTACATACAGCCAAATATATGCTGCACTTCTACAATATCCCCATATTCTTGAGACACTTATGAGATTTCAGAATATATAAACAAATAAATAAAGTGCAGTTGAGATTGTGAATTATATGGAGGGAGACAGGGAGAGGGAAGAGAGAGAGAAGGGAGCGAGAGAGAAGAAATCTGCACAGTGTATTAGCATGGAGCACTTGACCTGTCCTTTCTGGGTTTGGTAGTTAAGCAAAGTTTCCTTAAAAATAGTCTACTATATGATTTTGGAAAGATGAGCAGTGTTAGTCTGAGACACAGGGAGCATTTTAAAAAATGATTGTTTTCTCTTTAATAAAATGCTCAAGCTAGGTAAATAGCAGAGGGCTTTTTTGGGGGTGAGGAATGGATCCAGAAGTCCATGAATATGGCACCAGCACCTTCTCAGCTGCTAACAGGAGCCTCACAGTTAAGAACAGAAGGGAAGTGGGTATGCACCGAAGGGTAGTCACATGGCAAGATAAAGGCAAGATAGCAGGCTCACTTTCTCACACCTGTTATTGCAATAACTAAACTGCATTTGTGAGAACTACATCAAACTCTTTATGGCCTAAATATCTCATCAAGGTCCACTGATTGGTACTCCAGATACTCCTGGAAAAGAAAGGAAGACATAGGAAACAAACAAACAAACAAAACATGTGGTGTAGCTCTTCAGGAGCCCTAGGCAGGAGGAAAGAGGAGTGAAGCAAATAGAATGTAATCTTCAGCAATGCTGAGTTGGTTGAAGAGATCTGATTGAGCACCGTTAACACTTCTGAGCCAGTCAGGCTACTGCAGTGTCGGTTCACTGATTGGTTCCTGCAGCATGTCTCATTAGCATGAATTTTCAGTTCTCTGATTGAGACTCTGGTGACCTGATTGGTTGGTATCCTGACCTTCTGATTAGGTGTTATTCTGCAGCTACCACTGGTTGGTCAGTTAAATCTACTTTTCAGAAAGGGACCAATCAGATTTTGCTACTTTGCATATCTTTAGCAACACCATCCTTGGAGACCCCTTCCTGACTGCTACATCAAAGGGTTTCCTGACTTCAATAAAACTTTGTCTGCTCATGCTCGCCACCACTGTCCACTTGGAAAGTCTTTTCTTACGTAAGACAAAAAAACTTGATCATCCTCATTTTCACCACCATCTCTCAATTCCAGGCCATTAGCAAGTATGTTTCAATCTGAGTTTGGTGGGAACAAATTACATATCACAGCAAGGAGAAAAGATATGGCACAGTCTAGGTCAAAGTAATTAAATTAAGAAGCAGATGACAGAAAGTAAAAAGATATAGAGGCCCTCTGAGCGGTGCTGTGGGAAAGTGTACTTCAATGTGAGTAACTGATGGGGAGATGAAAGAACTCAAGACAGTAAGAGTTTAGACAGCATATTAGGAAGCTAGGGTTTTCTTTTGAGTGAGACAGATGTTGAGGGTTTCCATGAGGGTGCTAAATCACTTTGTTAGTCTAAGATGTGCTGAGCTGACACAGGGAAGATGCACTTAGTAGAGCTGTGTGCACAGCATGCTGGATAATAGCATGCTCTGTAACAGGAATCTATTTCTCAGACAAGCCAAGGGAAGCTGAATTAGGAGATCTCCCTACGTACTTGTGTTGGCTCTTTCTCCCTCCCAACACCTGTCAGAAGCACGATGCAAATGTGCAATCGGTAGAGTGGAAGGAATAGTCTTACAACATCAAAGGGCCTTCAGCAAACAAGGAGAATGACAAGAGACACAGCCACGCCTGAGGAGTGTGCTGCAGCAGAAGCGTAGCGGCACAGACAGGAGGCAGGAAGGACAAGCAGAGTCCAAGGTAGAGGAAGAGAAGACAGACACAAACTCGTGGCTACCCAAAACCTCCTGCACATCTGCTACACACAGAACAATAGCATGTCAGTACTAACCAAAACAGAACAAATAACTTAATTTTTTTAAATTCTCTTTAAAGAACTTAAAAACATCTCTGGGAGTCTGTGCTTGTCTAGCACTTAGGAACACCCAATCCATATCTATTAGCAAACTTGTAACTTGTCGTCGGTTAAGAAAAGTGATCACATACAACAAGATGTTTTGGATTTCAGAGGAGATGTTCAATGGGAAAGGCAATCTACATTTACAATAACAGAGGAAACCACACTGTCTATAGTGTATGTCAGTCTAGTTCTTCACTGAGCATTGGTGACAATTACAAAAGAAACCAATGACAGTTTTCAAAGTCCTTAGCCAGAAAAGCAGAAAGAACTGATCTCAGGCAACACACCCTACAAGAGGAAGTGTTTTTTTTTTTTTTTTAAAAAAACACATTCAATTCATATTCTCAGAAGTTTAGAATGATAAAATACAGATTACACTTAAAAAATAACATTCTACCACATGGTAACAATGATCAAGGAAAAGTAACAATCCTATGGAATCAAGAATAATTTTGTGATAAAATAAAATTAAAATGCTTTGGGTGAAAATTAAGAGCATTTCTCAGAAACACAGCAACAAAAATAAGGAAGAAAAGTATATGTGATTAAACAGAACACTAAAGTAGTTCACGGAGGATCCAAATCATAAGGGCTGAAATGCTGCCCATCAGTGGGTGTTTGACCCGGTAGTTCAGCCACCAGTCCAGATAAATGCATCTAATATTGCAGTGCCTGGGCCAGAGTCTCAGATCGGCTGCAATGCCAGAATCCTGAAAAGGTACTTTTCAGCAGTAGCTGGCTGCGAACAACCACAGCATTTGGACTCCTCTCCCCCTGTTGGGGCACCTGCACTGAGTTTCTGGAGCAGATGTTTTGGAAGTGAATTGGCACATGAGATTCTTTTTCTCTCATCTCAAATAAAATAAATGCTTGCCATCACTTAAAATGTGGTATGCAGAACATCTTCTTTACCCTTTGTGTTTCAATTTTATCTTAGAGTTGTTGTAAAGGAAAATGAGCTAACACATCTGATGTGATTGGGGCAGTTCCTATCGAATACATACTACAGACTTGAACGTGTGCCTGCATGCACAAAGGTACACACACTCAGATGCAGTTAAGACAAGAGTTCCAGTGTAGGAACAAAGACATTGCAGAAATAGAGTAGGGAGAAAGTAGAGAGGACCAACTACTTACAGGTTAATATTTTCAACTACTTGAGAGACAGAGTTGAAGTAGAGTGAGAGAGCGAGAGTGAGAGCGAGCAAGCGAGAGAGCGAGCTAGAGTGAGAGAGAGAATTTCATCTGTAAACTCATTCTCAAAATACTTGAAAGCTAGAACCTGAAGCCAGGAACATGGAAGTTCCTGCATGATTCCAGGCACTCAGGATGGACCATGAGCATTCCATGTGGCAGCTTAGCACGTAGTGCCAGAACACCACTCTAAGAAGGATTCGCTGAAGAAATAATGGTGGGAGATGTTCTTAAAGCTCAACAGTTGATTACTAAGCAGGAAGAATGGAAATGTGATTGATGCATAGACCTATTGTTGTAGAAGTTCAAAATATTGAGAACAAGCAACATCCAAAATGCGTCTAAAGGAAAATAAATCTATTCACATGCTCACATCTATGTTTTTTTTTATAAAGGTTCGATCATCAGAACTGACAGCTGCTTTCTCATGTTTGAATCCTAGATGAGACTATTTTAAACCAAGATTCTTTTTCCTCAGTTTTATTGAGGTATAATTGACAAATAAAAATTGAATACATTTAAGACATGCAGCATACTATTTTGATATATGTGTGCATTGTGAAGTGATTACCACAATCATGCTAATTAACATATCCTAACATAATTACTTCTTTGGTGTGGTGAGAACATTTAAAATCTCCTCTGTTAACAAATTTCAATTATACAATACAACATTAACTATAGTCACGATTTTGCATATTAGACTCATAGAAATAACTCATCTGACATAATGAAACTATATTTTCGCCAACACATCTCCATTTTCCTCCATTCCCTGAAAATCTCCATTCAGCTGCATGCTTTAGAGCTTGAATTTTTGTTGTTTTTGTTGTATGTATTAGTAAGCTCATGTTTGGTTTCACTTAGAATCTTTCCTCCAGGTCTACCCATGTTGTAACAAATGACGGAATGATAAGATTTGCTCCTTTTAAAAAAACATATTTGTTTCAAAGTCAGTAACAGACAGTGGAAGAGACAGGCATCTTCCAACCAGGTTCACGCCTAATATGGCTGTAATGGCTGGAACTGGGCCAGACAGAAGCCACAATGCAGTAGCTTCCTCTGGGTCTCACACAAGGGTAGCTGGACTCCAAGCACTTGGGCCATCTTCTGCTGCTTTTCCCAATCAATCAGCAGGATGCAGGATGGTAAGCCAAGAAGTACCAGGATAGAGACAAGCAACCATATGGGATGCAGGCACTTCAGGTGGTGATTTCACCCACTATGCCACAATACTGTCCCAATTCCTACAAATGTATATACAGAAGTGGAATTGAAGTATTGAATTTCGGAGGAATGTTTAATGGTTAGAACACTATTTAGGACACCTACATTCTTTATAGAAGTGCCTGGTTCAAGTGCCTGTTTGGCTCCCAATTTTAGCTTTCTACCAGTACATACCCTAGCAGGCAGCAGCTGACAACTCAAATAGTGGTGTCTCCTCCACTCGCATGGAAAATCAATTTCTAACTGGCAACTTGGGCCCATTCCAGTCCCAGGGCATTTGGGAAGTAAAGAGGTGGATAGGTGAGCACTCTCTCCTTCTCTTACTCTTACCCTCACCTCTCTTCCTCTAAAACATAAATAAATAATTTGAAAAATGTAGTCATTCTGTTTTCTGTGATAGCTAATTTATGTTCCCACCAACAGTATGCTATGGTTCCCTTTTCTATATATCATTTCCTCCACTAATATTTTGGTCTTTTGCTATTATGAAATATTTTAAAAAGCTTTATGAAAATGGAATTAAAAGATAAGTTTCTTTTGATGCAAAACAATTCTGAAACAGGAATGCAATGAAGCTTCATAAGTTCATAAAAATGAACATGATGGTAAAACTATGCATGAGTTTTGCATCAAAATAAACTTGTGTTTTGATTCTGTCTTCCAAATAATTTGTCCAAATATCCTTGTTGTCATTCTAACACGTGTGAGATGATCTCACATTGTGTTTTTGATTTGCCTTTTCCTAGTAACTGGTTCCTGACTTAGGATCAGCTCAGCTCAAGCTATTGCAGCCGTTTGGGAAGTGACACAGTAGATGGAAGATCTTTCTGTCTTTCCTTCTTTCTTTAAATCTGTTTTTGCAATAAAAATAAGCAAGTCTTTAAAAAAAGAAAATAAGGTATGCAAAAACTGCATGGATTTCAAAATTTCATTGCATCTGCATACATGTTGAATCTGTTTGGTTAATAATATTGATAAATTCTGTTGTCACCTTATTGATAATCTGTCTTAATGACCAATCCATCGTCCAAAGATGAAAATCACATTGTACTACTATTATTGTGTTACTATGCATTTTTATTTAAATATTTTATTTTTTTTTATTGGAAAGTCAGATATACAGCGAGGAGGAGAGACAGAAAGATCTTTCATCTGTTGGCTCACTCCCCAAGTGGCCACAATGGCTGGAGCTGAGCCAATTCAAAGCCAGGAGTTAGAAGCTTCTTCCAGGTCTCCCATGTAGGTGCAGAGTCCCAAGTCTTTGGGCCATCCTCTACTGCTTTCCCAAGCTACAAGCAGGGAGCTGGATGGGAAGTGGGTCTGCCGAAATTAGAACATTTGGGATCCTGGTGTGCTCAAGGTGAGTACTTTAGCCACTAGGACATAGCACTGGGCCCACTACATATTTATTTTTCATATATACATATCAATAACAAAATATTTTGTTCATATGAAGAAATTTTTTTAAAAGACAAGATTAATTTGGCACAAATACTGAAATTCGTGTATGTTTTTTCATAATATGAACTGCGAATAAATTTTTTGAAGAGGTTTCATACAAATAACCCAAATATATGTATTGTACATGAATAAAGCAGGAAAGCTTGGTATCAGTCTCAAGTTAGTAAATTGAAGATGGAAGATCAAAATTAAATGAGCTTATTTTGAGTTGTCTACAGTTAGATTTCATTATATACTACCTCTTACATTCCCCTTGTCTCCAAATGTCTTTGGTTGGGAAATTTAATCCATTTACATATATTATAAAAGTGATGACTTCCTATTTTGTTCACTGTTTTCCATTTTATATTTTGATATATTTTAAAATTTATTTAATCATTTGAAAGGGGGTGATAGAGTGGTTCCATCTGCTGTTTTTCTCTACCCCAATGGCCACAGCAACTGGAGCCAGGCCAAGACTAATCCAGGAAGCTGAAGCTCCTTCTGGGTCTTCCCCCATCCCCATGTGGGCGTCAGGGTTTCAAGTCCTGCAGCAAGCCTCTGCTGTCTGCCAAGGAGCCCTGGAAGAAGCTGGATTGGAAGTGGAGTAGCGAGGGCGTGAACTGGTGCAGGTGGCAGCTTTGATGTGTTGGGCCACATCATCTCACTGCCTATTGTTAGCCTTCTTTCATTCCAACTGACAAGCCCATTCAGTGCTTCTTGTAAGACAGGTGTGGCTAGGGGTGTCAGACTTGTCCATTCTGGTTTGTCTAGAAAAGCTTTAATCTCTCTTTCATTCCTGAGGGGAAACTTTACCAGATATAGCAGTTTTGTTGAACATTTTCTTCCAGACCCATAGGCATTTTGAATGTATCATCCCACACTCTTCTGACCTAAAAGATTCCCACTTAGAAATCTGTCAATATTCCTAAATGAGAAAGGGATGTATTTTCATATATGCTCAGTCAATTCTCTTGTTGTTTTCCAAATTCTCTTTTTGCTTTTAACTTCGGGAAATATTATCATACGGTATGAACGAAAGATCTCTTTGTATCTATTTGGAGTTATTATGATAAGTTGGTACTTCTCTCTGTAAGATTTTGCAAACATTTTGCCCCCTTTTTCAAATAAACTTTACGTCCTTGTTTCTTTCATTCTTTTACAACACCCACAGGCATTTGGAGACCATCTTTGATGTATGATTTTTTCAGACTTTGTAACAACCATACATTTGCATTTTCAACTTTGATTGATTCTTACTCTACCATTAGGATACTCTTTTGTGAGCTGGCAACCCAAACAGTAACATAATTATGAGAATTAACACAAAATTCTGTTGTGTACTGAAGTAATTGCTAAGTTGGGTATAATAAATGCATTTTCAACTTGTGACCCTTTGACCGAGGTGCTAGCCCATCTTACGTGGAAGAGGCAGGTTAATGCCAAATGGCAGGTTTTGAACATGCTGATTCTTTCTCCTGCTCTGTATATGTAAACTGTGTGTGGAATTCTTCATTTCCACCATTATATGCAGCATATCCAGAATATGGTTCTTTGGGGTGTGTCTTTTGTTGTTGATGCTATTGTTGAACATCCCTCATTTTCCTGATTTCATTCAGTTGTGTTCTCTTGTGACATACTGAGTATATTTACAGGAATTATGCTAAATTATTTTTCATACAGTTCATAGATTTCATTCCAAAGCTGTTGTCATTAGCATGTTACTTGTCCTTATGGTAGTATCATGTTTCCCTGATGTTCTTCACTAAGACTGATTGGGGATATATATATATATATATATATATATATATATATATATACATTTGACCAACTGGTATTTATACATTTGAAGAAGCAGATAATTCTTTACACAGTTTCTATGGTATGGTATCCCTTCTCCAGTCAAATCATCCAGAGATCCTGGTGAACTAGCTGGAAAGCCTGGATCGAGGCTTTCAACCTGAGGACTCAGGTGGAAGAGCCTGTTTTCTATGTCCAAGTGTGTGTTTTCTGGATCTCCCAAGGTTACCCTGGAACTGTGGCTATGGTGCAGGATTAGAACACAGATCCATCTGGGTGGACCTGCATGCTATGTTTGCATAGAGTCTAGGTCCATGAGGCTAACTTCAACCTGAGTCAATAGATCAGAGTTGGCATTGGGGATGGTCTGACAGCTTGATTTCAATGGTTCTGTTAAAACTATGGAGCATGAGCAGGTCCTGGGATTCATGAGGCTGCATTTGGTGGTTGGCACTGCAAGCACTGGCCTGGAGCATGAATCTTCTGGGGGCAAACATAAAAACAAGCATGGGACTTGGGACCACAGGACCCTGAAGCTATAGAGGCTGTCCTGCAGCTGAGGCAAACCTAGACATTCTGTTCTAAATTACTTTAGGATATAAAAGTGCAAAGAAGAAGTCTGCTGTGTATTCAATGCTGTGCACATTTTATCCCCTTCATATGTCTTCTAAGGGAGTTACTTAAAATCATACTACTCAAGTAGGAGACCTAGATTAAGTTCTGGGATCCTGGTTTCAGCCTGGCACAGTCCTGGCAGTTGTGAGGTTTCAAGAGTGTGTCCATGTGTGTCTCTGTGCCATTGCTTTTAAAAATGAACTGAAGACAAATTAGGGTTGAGGCAAAGCAAGTCTACCTATGATAAAGTCAGATTAAAAACAAAGGGAACAGTATGAAATAAAAGGGGGGATTTAATGAACAAACAAAAGAAATAGCAGAAGTAAGAAAAATAAGTCTGAAACCAACAACTGGTGTGGCAGGCACAAGAGGTTAGTAGCAAAGATGAGTATGGGGCATCAGTAGTCTCCAAGTTACCTTTATGAATAATAAATTGATCCCAGCATTGGAACAGGCTATGCAAATAAGTGAAAGGCATATATAAGTATTTTTTTATCAAAATAAAAAAAAAGAAATTCTCCAAGGAAGAACAAAAGCAGAAAAGGTAAGGCCAAACCTGGAGCAAATGAAGTGTGGGCTCCATTTGAGTAATTGATGAAGAGTAGGAAAAAGCAATCCATTTGGGCCAAATGGTAAGGACATTTCCGTTCCAGTAACTGAGAGATGACTGCACCGAAGCCACTGAGAGATAGGTGTTCCACAGAGCACATCATGTATAAAGCTGCGATGTAAATGCTCTTTATTGACTTTAAGCCTTTAGAATTGGCTGAGCCACAAAACAATAAAATGAAATATGGTTACGAAATAGAAGGTTAACAACAGTAAAAGCCAATGTTCAGCCAGCAGAAGCTGAGAGATGGGAGCTACAAGAGCGTTAGGGCACTGCTCCGTGTTCTGGGCTCCTTTTGATAGGTGGTGAATAAATAGACCTGGCCCCCAGTTAACCATTCAGAATAGGTGAGTGTTTATGTTACCTTGTGCATGTGTTACATAAAAAGGAAAAAAATGTTAAGTGCATTGTACAAGGGTACTTCAAAAGTTTATGGAAAATGGAAATAAATGAGAAGATTGGTGGGTGCCAAAAATTAAAAACCATACATATTTTTCCATAATACACATTTCCATGAATTTTTTGGAGATACCTTGCATACATAGGTTTCAAAAAAATGTTTGCACCAAAACAAACTTTTCTCTTCTGTGTATTTTTGAAGTGCCTTCAACCATACTTTGCCGGCTATACACACTGTAAATCTTTCTTGCTACAATAGAAAGTGGGAACAAAAAGCTAGCAGAGGTTAAGAATAACACAATTCTATAACTCTCAGTCCCCTGTTCACCAACCAGCCACAGTTGTCCTCTCCTGTTTTTATTAATGCTTTAAACTTTTACTTGTTTTATTTATTTGAGAGAGAGAAACAGCTCTCCTCTGCTGCTTTACGCATAACATCTGGAGCTGGGCCAGGTTGAAGCGGCAAGCCAGAAACTCACTGCAGTTGAGTGGCAGGGACGCAACTTCCTAAGCGAAGCCACCCAGAGTTTCTGTCTACAAGCAGGAAGTTGAGACTTGAATCCAGACACTCCAAGATGGGTAGCGGCCACCTTGGTGTCTTAACTTACAAGCCAAATGTTTGCCCGGTCACCTGTCTTTTAGACAGATTCTTTTTCAGACTGCTTCCTCACTCTCTGCTTAAGAAGAGCAGTGATGATATGACGTTATGTAAAACATGTAATGCTATGTATGTTATGTTATAAGTTGTGTATAAACTAAAATTGAAATGTCAATGAGGTGGTCACAGAATGTGGTTAAGAACTCGCATTTATTTTTAACATATTGGTTACTCATTACTATGCCAACTAATTCCATAATGATGTAAATTTTTGCTGATGGTATATTGGAAGGGTCTCCCTAAGAAGCCGTTGAACTAGGCCGGACAGTAAGATGTTGGACTCTATGTTTGGTATATGCTTGCAGTGAGGGAATCTCAACTGAGCTTGAACTGTGGTTATGCAACAAGGTGGAGGAATCCACCATGGGGGGAGGGTGTGGGGAGGGGTGGGGGGTATCCCAGTACCTATGAAACTGTGTCACATAATACAATGTAATAAAATAAAATAAAATAAAATAAAATAAAATAAAATAAAATAAAATAAAATAAAATGAAATAAAATAAAATAAAATAAAATACAAAACAAAATCCCTTTGGAGCCATGCTTATAAGGGGTCTTCAAAAAGTCCAGGACTTCTATACATGTTGTGATCAAACTATGTCAGGATTTCATGATTTTTTTCATTAAAACTGATTTATGTTTTAATGACATTTGTCCAAGAACTTATTGCAGTGCCTTTCTATCCTAGTGGAAGGTTAAAAAGAGGTGGAAGTAGGTTGCCTTTTTACTTTGTTGATTGTTTCTCTAGCTGTACAGAAGCTTCTTAGTTTGATGAGGTCCCAATTGTTTATTTTGGTCTTGATTTCTACTGCATTTGGAGTCTTTTTTAGGAAGTGAGGACCTACCCCTAAGTGTTCCAGTGTGTTTCCAACATTTTCTTCCAAAAGTTTGAAGGTTTCTGGATGTAGGTTTAAATCTTTTATCCATTTGGATTTGATCTTAGTATATGGTGAGAGATGTGGGTCTATCTTTTTGTTTCTGCAGGCTATCAACCAGTTGTCCCAACAGCATTTATTGAACAGACCTTCCCATTTGCCTGGGTTGTCGTTTGTCTTTTTGTCAAAGATTATTTGGCTGTATTTCTGTGGGTTCCCATCTGGTGTTTCTATTCTGCTCCATTGATCTTCTTCTCTATTTTTGTGCCAGTACCAGGCTGTTTTGATAACCACTGCCCTATAGTATGTCCAGAGGTCTGGAACTGTGATTCCCCCTGCTAACTTCCTGTTCTTGAGAATGGTTCTAGCTATTCGTGGTTTTTTGTGTTTCCAGATGAACCTTTGAATCATTGTTTCCAGGTCTGTGAAGAATGTTTTGGGCAATTTGATTGGGATTGCGTTGAATGTATATATTGCTTTTGGCAGTATAGACATTTTAATGATATTGATTTTACCTATCCAGGAGCATGGGATGTTACTCCATCTTTCTAGATCTTGTTCAATTTCTTTTTTAAGTAGTTTGTAGTTTTCCTCGAATAGGTCTCCTACATTTTTGGTTAGGTTAATTCCCAGATACTTCATGCTTTCCTTTGTTACTTTGAATGGTATCTTGCTGGTTAGATCTTTTTCCAACTTGGGGCTGTTAGCATACACTATGGCTGTTGATTTTTGTTCATTAATTTTGTACCCTGCCACTCTACCGAACTCTCGTATAAGTTCTAGTAGTCTCTGTGTTGAGCCTTTTGGCTCTTCCATATAAAGAATCATGTCATCTGCATATAGTGAAAGCTTGACTTCTTCATTTCCCATTTGGATTCCTTTGATTTCTTTTTCTTGTCTTATGGCCTCAGCGAGTACCTCTAGAACTATGTTGAATAGCAGCGGAGAAAGCGGACATCCCTGTTTTGTTCCAGATCTCAGTGGGAAGGGTTCCAGTTTTTCTCCATTCAGTATGATGCTGGCATTGGGTTTTTCATATATTGCTTTGATTATGTTGTGGATTTTTCCATCTATGCCTACCTTGGTTAGGGTCTTTAGCAGGAAGTTGTGCTGAATTTTGTCGAAAGCTTTTTCTGCATCTATTGATACTATCATGTGATTCTTGTTTTTCAGTTTTTGGATGTGGTGTATCACATTTATGGATTTGCGAATGTTGAACCATCCCTGCATTCCAGGGATGAATCCTACTTGATCTGGATGAATGATCTGTCTGATGTGTTTTTGAATTCTGTTGGCTAGGATTTTGTTGAGAATCTTAGCATCAATGTTCATCAAAGAGATAGGTCTGTAGTTTTCTTTCTCTGTAGGATCTCTGCCCGGTTTTGGGATTAAGGTAATGTTGGCTTCATAGAATGAGTTTGGAAGGGTTGCTTCCTTTTCTATTGTTTTGAAGAGTTTGTAGAGGATTGGAGTTAGTTCTGTTCGGAATGTTTTGTAGAATTCTGGAGTGAAGCCGTCTGGGCCTGGGCTTTTCTTTGTTGGGAGGTCTTTAATCACTGATTCAATCTCTGCTTCAGTTATGGGTTTGTTCAGGTTGATTGTTGCCTCTGGGCTAAGTTTTGGCAGGTTGTGTGAGTCTAAGAACTTTTCCATTTCTTGGTGGTCTTCTGATTTGTTGGAGTACAGTGCTTTGTAGTAATTTCTGATTATGTTCTTAATGGTTGTAATGTCTGTTGTTATGTTGCCTTTTTCATCTTTGATGCTGTTAATTCTTGCTTTCTCTTGTTTTTTCTTTGTCAGACGGGCCAACGGGGTGTCTATTTTGTTTATCTTTTCAAAAAACCAGCTTTTTGATTCGTTGATTTTGTGTATGGTTTTTTTTTATTTCTATCTGGTTGATTTCCTCCCTTGTTTTGATGATTTCTTGTTTCCTGTTGTGTGTGGGGCTCATCTGCTGCTGCTTTTCCAATTCCTGGAGGTGTGTGGTTAGTTCCTGTATTTGGCGACTCTCTTGGGCCTTGACATGAGCTCCAATTGCGATGAGTTTACCCCATAGCACTGCTTTGGCA
The DNA here is from genome assembly GCF_030435755.1 of Ochotona princeps. Taxonomy (NCBI): domain Eukaryota; kingdom Metazoa; phylum Chordata; class Mammalia; order Lagomorpha; family Ochotonidae; genus Ochotona; species Ochotona princeps. Next base: position 106,868,739 of record NC_080835.1, on the reverse strand, counting down.
GTGTCCCACAAGTTTTGGAATGTTGTGTCAGAGTTTTCATTGGTTTCCATAAATTTTTTGATCTCATCTTTAATTTCTTCCCTGACCCATTGTTCGTTTAATAGCATATTCCAGAATATACAAAGAGCTACAAAACAACCAAAATGTCAAAACAAACAAGCCACTCAAGAAATGGGCACGGGAAATGGGCAAACACTTCACAAAGGAACAAACCCAAATGGCAAATAAACATATGAAAAAATGCTCAAGTTCCCTGGCAATAAGGGAAATCCAAATTAAAACATCAATGAGGTACCACCTAACGCCAGTAAGACTGGCCCACATGAATAAAAGCACCAACAACACTTGTTGGCGAGGTTGCGGGGAAAAGGGAACCCTACTCCACTGCTGGTGGGGCTGCAGGCTGGTACAGCCTCTATGGAAATCAGTATGGAGAACATTCAAACAACTCAAATACAACATACCGTATGACCCGGCAATAGCACTCCTAGGAATATATCCAGAACACTTGTTTTATGAGAAACCAACATGCACTCCTATGCTCATAGCAGCACAATCAGTAATTGCAAAGACATGGAAGCAACCAAAATGCCCATCAACAGAGGATTGGATAAGAAAGCTATGGTTCATCTACTCCATGGAATACTACTCAGCTATTAAACAAAACAAAATGCAGTTCTTTGTGGCCAAATGGGCCAAACTGGAAACCATAATGCTAAGGGAAATGAGCCAATCCCAAAAGGTTAAATACCACATGTTTGCCTTAATTTAAGATGACACGATGTTATGTATAACAAGTTATGTTATGAATGTTATATGTTGTGTATAAACCTAAATTGAAATGTCAATGAGGTGGTCACAGAAGGTGGATAAGAAATCGCATTTACTTTTACCATATTGGTTACTCGTTACTATGTCAATTAATTCCATGGTGATGTAAATTTTTGCTGATGGTATGTTGGAGCTTTTAATTGATCGGGATGATAGTCTGCTGGCTCTGTCTTCAGACCAGAGAGTGTATACCTAAGAAGCCGTTGAACTTGACGGGACAATAAGATGCTGGACTCTATGTTTGGTATATGCTTGCAATGGGGGAATCTCAACTGAACTTGAACTGTGGTTATGCAACAAGGTGGAGGAATCCACCATGGTGGGAGGGTTTGGGGAGGGGTGGGGAGAATCCCAGTACCTATGAAACTGTGTCACATAATACAATGTAATTAATGAATTTAAAATAAAATTTAAAAAAAAAAAAAAAAAGAGGTGGAAGTAAACAAACAAACAACCCACCTAACCAGGAACTTTTCCATCACATGGAAGGCAGCAGGAGAAGGTATTTCATAGCTACTGGGCAACTATGTATCTCACAGATTCTCAAAGGAAACAGAAATGCTGCTCTATTTGAAAACTTATTGATTATAAAATACATGTTAAAATCAAGGCATATTCTTCAAATTAACCCAGATTAAACATACTATTTCTTTATTATTATTATTATTATTATTATTTGATGATACATTTCCATGGGTTCTGGAATTTCCCTTACACCCTTCCCAAATCTCCTCCTTCCCCTATAAATTTCCCTCAGATTATTACAATAGCATAGTTCTCAACCATAAGTCCATCACTGCAGGCATGTACAATGGCAGAGACCCCAGTATCTTATTGTCAAAATATATTTAGCAGTTTCATTGGAAATCCATCTTTGATCTGGAAGTGGAGATGTATAATGCATTGTATTTTCACATCTGGATATGCTAGTATCCATTACACAGTTACTATACATCTCTTTCAATGAAAAGTCACAAACCAAAAATCAACAACTGGAAGAAAAATAGAAACTTACAACACCAAATGAAATTAAATAAAATGCTACTGAGCGAAAAGAAAAAAAAAAAAGAAGAGCAGTGATGGCTGGTAGTTGCACGGTTAATCTGCTGAGTAAGAGGTAGAAGATCTAACACCACGTAGAAGCGTTTACGGAACACAGCAAGGTTCCACGCTGAAAGCCCTCTGCATCCCTCCCGCACTACAGCCCGGATGCCTCTTGCAGCCCACCCACTCTGTGCAGTTGGCCACCTGCTTCCTCTTGGTCACATCTGAACCAAGTGCACAAGGTCTGGGGTGACTGACTCTGGTAAACCAGCCACGTGTCCGTGTAACTGAATCAGTTCATCTAATTAAGGGTTTATTTGTTTGAGTTGTACATAAAAATACAAAATTACATTATCAGATCGTAGTCCCATTTCTGATTTATTCCTTCTTTGTTCTTCAAGGCTTCGTACATCTAAGCAATTAACCTCTCAAAGAGCTGGAGAACACATAATTATCCTCATTTGTCTAAACGTCGTCAAGATGGCCGCCTTTCAATTAACCTTCTGGGAATGGAACAGAGCTGGAGTGATATAGTGATCATTTTTAACCTTACTGTATGCTTTTTTAATGTAATGTAATTGAAATCGCCAGATGATAAAATAGTCAGATACTGTTTCCACAGGTAAAAGGACCAACGGGATTGTGAGGAAGAAATGACTGGGAAGTTGACAGAGCTAATGGAACAGTCCATGCATTGTATGAGACAACCTAGGCAACGCATGATGGAAGCGTACCGGTGAGCGTCACAGCCCGGGCCCAGTGAAATGCCAGAATCAGATGGCGACAAATACACAGGCTCTAGTTCTTCGGAGTTGCAGTAGATAGTGACAGATCAAGGAATCAATGATACCACTCTGAAAGCAGAGACATCAAGCGAGCGGAGGAAGCCTGTTGCTATTGGACAGCAAGCATCTGCCAGCATTCTGGAGGCTCTTTAGGTCCAGGAGCACATTTAGACATATTTCATTTCTTCTAGGGATCTTCAAGGAGTTCTTGGGAAAATGTATGCATAAAAAAACTACAAAAAATTTTAAAATTCATTTGCATAAAAATCAGCTTTTGAGGTCAGCATGGTGGAGCAATGTGCTAAGCTCTAGCTTGAAGCCAGCCTCCCATCCTGGAGTGTTAGTTCAGTTCCAGGCTACTCGACCCAGCGGCCCTCATAAGGCCACTGAGAGAGAGCAGCACAGTCCCAGACACTCACGGTGGAGACCAGCTTGGAGTTCCTGGCTCCTGGTTCTGGCCATTTGGGAAGGAAACCAACAGATGAAACTTCCCACCAATTCAATTCTCCCCCACTCTGTCTCTTTCTTTCTTACCTTGTTATTCTTCCCCTCAGCCCCCACAAAATAATAAATATATTTTTAAAAATAAATTTAATTCTATTTTCCATTAATTTGGGGGATACCCTTGTATGACTAAGAAATATTTTACATGAATAATGTGCCAAAGTAGCTCATAAAATTCCACCAGTTATCCTAAATTATAGATATGTGTGGCCTGTCTTATGGATATTTCCCTATATATGTTCTACATGTGCATGGATCTCCCAGCCCTGATACTGTCCACTAATGATGGCTCATGTTTTCTTTCAAATTCAAGGTAGCATCTTTTCAGAAGAATATCATTAAACATGCATATTTCTGGTAACTGTGTTGTAAAAGAAATAGTGAAGAGAACGACACACAATATAGAGCCTGAAAATCTTTGACTTGAAGCAGATACTATAATTTTCTACCAACAGATAAAAAGCTAGTAAGTAAAAGAGAAAGACTTGGTCAGAGAAAATAAGTAAAATTAATGGGAAGAACTTCCAGGATGACAGAAATTATAAATTCCACTTCAACGTAATTCATCTACTGAGATGTGCCATGAAGCACTGATACGCAGTGAGTTCCTACTGCCAGTAGTGGATACAGCCGGTGCTCAGTGAGAAGGTGTGCACATTGTCCTCATGCCGAAATGATAGCCTCGTGAGCCTCTCTGTTCCTTGGGACTTACCTGACAACTAATGCTAAGGATTGTGCTCAAATAAACCAAGTTTCTGTTATCCCCAAATACACCTTCTACATTGTTTCTGTAATCCTTCTGATGAAATTGAGTACCATATTTGCAAAGAAATGTGATGAATAATAGAAACTCTGAAGATGCTACCAGCATTTCCATCTGTATGCATTTGGGATCAACTGGGGATGAAAAAAACAATTTTCATGACTACTTTATTATTGACTAAGGCCAAAAGGCTTCTGTCAACTAAAGGACAGAAAACCCTGACCTGGAACCTTCTTTCCTCATCATTGTTATGCTTAATGGGCCAACTCCAGCTCCATCAATAGACAGAATCATAGAACATGAATATAGGTTTTGCTCCTCAGGAAACATCAGCAGTCCATTAGTTGGAGGATAGAGGGAAGCTAAGAAGTTTTCTCAGTGAATCCGAATAAGGAATTTGAGATAGTTTCAAAAATTAGATACACACAATAACAGCCCTTCTTTACATATAAAATCTGGCCCCTGGCATCGTCAGATACAAAAACTGAGAATGAAAAAAAAAAAAACCTTAATGCTTTAATGAAACAATTTCTTTTTAAAGAATGCTCGGCACGTTTTGAGCATATTTAAATGGAACGGCGATCTGGCACTGCTTTGACGCTTCTTGAAACAAGATAGGCAGGTATCTAACACATTTAAAGGAGATCTCACCAGTTGTCACTTCCCTTCTCCTGTATTTTTTTTTGACAAGCTGTGCTCTGACCTCCTGCGGTGATATTCATCAATAATGCACAGTGGCTACCCCAGCGTCTCCACCTACATTTGTGTATCACCTTTCACTTGCTTAATGGAAACAGTCCAGTATCCAGCATGGTCTGTGATAAAAGGTGAACCCTTTAAAGCAGAAACTTCTTCTTTAATGTCCCTTAAAAAAACAATTTTTATTTTGAAATATTATAAATAGAAGAACTGTCAAAAATAATATAGCACCCCTCTGTCCGCCATTTCCCTCACTTTAACCAAGCAACATTAACACTGGTACAATGCTGGGATCTAAATCATTCAAGTTTTGATAGTTTTCTGTCAATTTCCAGACCCCCTTTCCCACTATCACCCTGCATTGCATCTAGCTGCTTCATATTTCCCATCTTCTCCAATCAGTAAAATCCCCAATTTTGAACAGTAAAGGTGTGTGGTTTGAAGGTATGTGAAGTGGCACTTGACTGTTTCTCATGATTGGGCAGAGAAAGCCCACCACAGAGCCAGTGTCCTTCTCCCTGTGTAGTGTCGGGGTATATGTGAAATCCAAATGACTTTATCTGAGATATCAGTTTGGGTCACTTGGTTAAGTGGGTGTCTGCCCAGTTTTTCCAACTGGAAAGCCATTCCAAACTCCATCCACTAAAATGAAGCCACTAAGTCCAGTGTATACTCCAAAGCAGGGGGCGTATACCATCCCTCCAATATACTCTATGGGGAGGGACGTCAGAGGACTTAGGATTTGCTAAAACCAACACAATTAACCAACACTGGGCCTATAGTCTTAGACTATGAGATTGTTATACTTCTCCTTAAGTATTTGTTCACTATTTTGAATATTCATCAGTGGATTTTGACCTCAAGTCCCATCATTTAAAACACAAGTTAATTTGATGAGATACATTTCAGTATGTTACCACAGGATAGCCTCCCGAGTAAGAAATCACATTTAATAACAACACATTTAATACAATTTCATAAACATTCCCTACGTATGGTCCACAAACACAGGGATGGTGTTCTAGTGGTTCTCCGTGGGTATCTTGTCATAGCACAGTTTGTAAAGCATTAAGGCCTGGCTACAAACGCTTTTTCTAAGCATGTATTTCATACAAAGTATATTTCATTGAACGAGAATATTCTGGGAACCAAGGAGTGAGAGGAAATTCTCTACTAAGAAGAGCCCAGTTTTCTTTCATTAAAAGATCAATTAAAAATTGTAAAATAGGGCCTGGCGCAGAAGCCTAGTGGCTATAGTCCTTGCCTCGAGCACGCTGGCATCCCATATGCGATGCTTGTGGCCTGGTAAAGCAGTCGAGGATAGCCCAAAGCCTCAGAATCCTGTACCACTTGTGAGACCCAGAAGAGGCTCCTGGTTCCTGGCTTCAGATTGGCACAGCTCCGGCCATTGTGGCCAATTGAGGAGTGAATCAGTGGACAGAACATCTTCCTCTCTGTCTGTCCTCCTATCTGTATATCTGACTTTATAATAAAAATAAATAAATCTTCAAAAATTGTAAAATAGCCAAATACATTCAGCATAGGGCTTTCAGTGCAGTACTTTCCCCTTATCTGAGGGGTATGTTCCAAGAACCTCAGTGAATAATTGAAATTGCAGGTACTACTGAGCTCCATGAATCCTGTATTGTTCTTATACAGTTTAATTAGGCAGTGTAACAGATGAGCGGCAACAACAATATAACTATATAATTGCAATAACTAATGACTGATATAGACCACTTATACCAATACCCAGTAATAAAAGATGCTTGAGCGTTCTCTCACTCTCTCTCTCACTTTCTCTCTCTCTCCCCCTATCCCTTCTGCTCTTCACTGAGTCAGTTCATCTGATAACTGAGATGGCTATTATGTTCTCTGTGTATACACATACCATATATCGCTGTATCACATGTTTGTGCCTACACTCATACCTACTATGCTCTATTGAGTGTGTAGAATACACAGTGATAGATAGGCTCCCATCTGTACTGGTGACACCCATCATAGATAGCATAGCACAGGATTTTGTCATTCAATGCACAATGGTGTGCAATTTAAAGGTTAAGAATCATTTCCATCTCAAACTTTCTATTTCATATTTTCAGACTGCAGCTGATCCTCAAGTGGTAGAAATTGAAGCCTCAGAGAAGGGAGAGGCACTACTATATGTATTTAGACACTTCCTGAAGGTAGAGGCCATTCCGTAACTCAAATAATCAGAAAGCAGACTATACTATGATCAGCTTGGTGACATATGTTGTAAAGTAGATAAAATGATGTGATTGGTCCAAGGTTTTCTACAGTTCAGTGGGAAATACAGAATAAAAAGCTTGATAACTTCTTACCAATGTCAAATGCTCAATTTTGGTATTTCTTATGGAGTCAATGAAGAATCAAGAAAGGAAATTGCTATGAGATTTAGAAAAGACTTAAGAAGCAAGCATGAATAAACATGGAGTTTGCATGTAGAGGAGGGTGGGCAGGAAGGCATTTAGGAGGAAGAAAATCCTGCAGCCAGGATTCAATATTGAATATATAAGCCATGTCAGGGCAAGAGCCGGTGGATGAGGAGTGTGCTTGAGAGACACTGAATGCCCAAAGACTCAATCTAAACTTGATTTGAAGAAATTAAAAGAGCATACAAGAGGTAATGTAACAAGGGTGTTTAACCTTTCACTGCCTTCGGCTCTCGGCAAGTCTTGTACAACCCACTACAGAAGACATGCAATATCTGTGATGAACAGATGGTGGAAACCCAAAATGATCTTGGCAAATAGAATAAGTGGGAAGAGCCCCATAGAGTGATATGTAACAGGACAAACACAAGCAAGTACAGTTAAAGGACAGATAAAATCGCATGAAGCATCGCTGGGGATTGAGTCCTGAAGATGACGGCTAGACTGTTCTTACAACTTGACACATTCTCAACACAACATACCATGGATTTCCTATCTCTGATTCTCAGGCTAGCCCCATGAACTGGGGGTCTAGGTCCATCTGCTTCTGGGGAAATCTAGGCTCCCAAAATGCTTGTGTCATCAAAATAAACTAAGCTAATGGTGGATAACCGTGTTTTGAATGCATGTCCAGTGCAAGCCACTAAGCATAGCTATAAGTGTATGTTTGTGTGTCTCTAGGTATGTGTGCACGAATGTGATGACATGTATATGGTACATACAGGGTTATATGTTACATATACAAGCAACCTAAGGCAGGTCAAAGGTTTGGTGGAAAATCAAATTAATAGAAATGCTTATTTTGATGCCAAACATTTTAAAATCCATGTATAGCTCACAATTAATATGCATTTCCATGAAGTTTTTGAAGAATGCCTATACACCTGGATTTCACAAGTATTTTTGCCCTCAAATACCCTACATTTTAATTCCATTTTCTGTAGATATTTTGAAGTTCTCATTGCATATATGCACATATTTGTTCTGTGTGTGTTCACAAAGATAATCTTTCCTTATCTTTCTTAGCATGTCCACCTCACTTCTTATTTAAAATAACAGCATACGTAGAAAAATGGTGCTCATTAGGAATAGCTTATGCACAAAATGCCCAACAGAATGTGAACATCACATTCTTAAACACATACAATTATTCTGGCTCTCACTTGGGTGAGGGGTGTAAGAAGCACCCTGGTAGTGTTGTATTATTTGCAGTGTGTTTATGCTGTTCATTCCTGAGCTCTCTGCAGCCTTGTCCCATGGGGTTGTGGCAGAGACCAGTACAAGAGAGGAGAAAGGGTTGGTAGCACAGCTATATCACACAGATATATATATATATATATATATATATATATATATATATATATATATATATACATATATATATTGCAGAAAATGAGACTGAGTGTTGTTTCCATTGATTTTGTAGTACGAATGGGAGGGTGGTATAATTAGTGGAGTGGCAGGCTACTCAGGACTGCAGATGGTTCTCTCAAAACCCATAAAATGTTCCAAAGGTGCCCTCACCTTCCACAGCCTTCCTTCCCACCAGTGGTAAGATGTAAGCTTGCCTGTATGCATGGGGAGAAGGACGGTCATCGGTTAATACAGATTCCCCTCAGTGCAAGAGCTGTCGTGGTGAAATTGTCTATATGTATTTTAATAAAAGAAAGGTTTGGTTGTGATAGTGTCTGACACTGGGCACATTCTTTCTCTCTTTTAAGCTGCATCACCTAATAAATATGTATCATTTCTCACCGAAGGTACTGGGTCAAATTGCCACCCTCAGAACAGGGGATTAAGAAGACGCTGTGCCAGCTGCCTTTGCCAGCTCTGCCACCGCATGTCAATAAAACTCTGAGCTTCATCACATTTCATTCACTGACAAGCGTGGCCTTCCAATTCATCTCTGAGCTGCCACTTGCAGCTCAGCATGAAATCGGACCCACCGAAAAGCAATTTCAGCTCCTGTGTCTTACAGGGCCCCCAGTTTCAATGCTCTGAGTTCTGGCACTGTGCAGTCTTGTGGGCTGAAGAAAAGAGGGGAAATCACACACAATTTACCAAAGATTTTTAAAAAAAAAAAAAGGTTAGGAAATTAATTTTCAGACTCTACTTGTCCAAATCACATTAAAGCGTATCTCCCCTCGCTGCTAGCGTAAGAGTTGTGTAGCTGTCTACAACAAGGCATACTACCTTAAGAAAACAGTTTTTTAAAACCAGTAGCATATTTCACATCCCAACATGTCCTCAGTTTAAAAATCTCGGAGTCTTGAGTTTCCCACACTGCCACCTTCTTCCCCACATCTCTGTTCCTCTGTCTCTCCTGTTGGAAAGAACTTGGAAGTCCTCTAAGACTCAAAGAAGTTAGCTATTTCCTTCTGAAAATGGAATGTCATCCAGAACAAGATGCTTTATCACAAGATGATAATGACACTGTTCTTCGCAATTCATCATGCACTTTATTTGCCGATTCATTAATTAATCTGTCCAAGAGTCCAGGATAATGGCCTTTAATTCTACAGGTGCAATGGATTGCAGTAAATGTTCTAAATTAAAATTACCTTTTCCAGTTTCCAGGGAAGCACTGGTAAGGACTCATCCCATTTATCAGTGAAGTGAATATCTTCACAAATGTAGAAGAAATACTAAGAATTTTACAGAATGAACATTCTTTCATGTTCTTTAACATTATCTGTTGAAATTAATTTCCTGAGACCTGAAGTGAAACATTCCCTTGAAAGAGTGTTTGAAAGTATAAAAATAATGCAGCACTACTTTCGGAAAGATAAAACATAGAAGAGGAAAGAATCATTCCAAGTTTCCAACCCTAAAACAAGCATTTCTTCAGCTATCTACATTTGAGGTAGCCAAGATGAGCTCTGCTAGAAGTTCGGACATGACCAGAGATCTGATGTTCATCTCGTTTCCTATAGCATGCAGGATCCTCAGCTAAGTCGACACCCAACACGCATGAACAACAGGCAGGGAAAGAGAATTGTGCAGGTGACCATGTGTGCGCATATTCCACTTTGGAAAGCTGTTTGGCCACTGCTCTCACAACTTCAAAACACTCATCACTGTTGACTCAGTGTTTCCAAATCTCTCCTGTGAAAGCGTTACTGAAAAAAAAATCATTAAAATGTTGATTCATTGTAATGGAAACAACCTAAGTAAACAGCAACAGAGAAGCAACTGGTTAATTAACTTATGTTGTAGTCCCAGGACAGACTAACAGGCAAGCATTTGAAAATGTTTATAATAACTATGAATTATAGATGAATGTTTAAGTTATAGTGTAAAATGATAATTTGAACCCTAGGAAAACATAACACAAAACTCTAAGTATGTCTGGCATAGTGTTATCTGTACTGGCTGGTACAGTGAGTGATGACTTATCTTTTTCTCTATTTTTGTTCTCTTCCTAAGACATTAGGACAGGATAAAAGAATATGTTTCTAATTTTTAACAACAAAATATGAATCCAAACCAATGTAAGACCATCCATAACTTTGGGAATACCACATGGTACCGGCTGCCACACACACTGCAAATGTGTCTGTCCACCTCTAAGGTTTTCACAGTAACATCAGATACTGGGCTCAGAGTAGTGTTCACAAGCAAGGCCTAGCAGGATTCACAATCACGTCTCCCACCTTAGCTGCCAGCACAGGTGTAAGATGCCTTCAACAAGCTACACAGCTGTGGCTGAGCTTGCAATGCAGTCCCATAATGAAAGTGGAAAAGCTAAAGTCAAATTATCAATGGATAAATCTTGACTTTGGGCTCTGAGGCTTGACAGGAAACCTATAGTGGGTGATGTTGGTGCCAGACTGAAAACAAGCCAAGAGCAGTGGCTTATTGAAGACACTTTCAATATTGTATTTGAGTAATGGGCCTTGCAAATGAGCACCCCTGCGGCCCCAAAATACATATCTTTTCAAGGACACACTGGTTTCCAATTCGACAGGTGATACGGGAAAGAATCCCCAAGGGGAGCTTTGATTTCTGTACTTTTCAGACACATTTATATTTTATTCCAGCTAGGATGATGTGGAAGATAACAGAGCTTGCAGGGTGATCTGAGGGCTTGGAGGGGAAATGGAGCAGAAAACAGCTCACAGTGTGCAAAACGGAGGGCTCCTGGGAGAGGCAGAGAAAGACAAGCATTCCAGCCCCGCTCTGGTCCTGGTGACACCGAGTCGAGTCTGGTCCATCTTCTCTGCTCGTGGACGAGGGCAGGTGGCACACACACATCACTCCCTCTACACTTCACTCTTATTGGCCTCTCTTTCTCCATTTGCCAGACCTTTTCATTACAAAATGAAAAGACAGAATGTAGCTCAAAACAGACATTTCACAGATGATCATTTAATTCACTCAGCTCTGTGACTCATACCGACTCAGCCTCTGCTATGGGTTGACATAGAAAACACTTTGGGTATAGCAAAAATATGCAATGTTTGCCTGGAAGTTGTTCACAGTGACACTATGATGCCATGTTGAGAGGGGAGGGGACTTAGCACTGGGATGCCAGCATCCTAGATCGGAACATCTAGATCCAAGTCGACTCCTTTGCTGATTCTAGCACCCGGTAGTGCAGATTCAGGATGCAGCAGGTGGTCGTGAAAGCACCTGGTTCTCTGCCACTCACACAGAACACTGAGGTGGAGTTTCTTGCTCCTGACTGCTTCCTGGTCTAGTCCTAAGGATGTAAAGACTTGAGGAATGAACCAGGAACTGGGAGATTTTCTCTCCCTCTTTCTTTTCTCTCTAGCTGTACTAGTACTTTTTCTGTCGCTGTGCTAGTATTCTGATAATTGGTGGGGAAAAGTATTATTCATCAATTATATTTATCAATGCATCTATGAATCTATTGTCTATTCATATGTCTACGTGCTATTTAGCTACCCATGCATTGATCTATGTATTCTTGAATTGATCCGTTTATACAGTATCTGTGGATCAATCACTCTATGTTTCAACTATGTACCTCAGTGTCCCTATATCTATCATCTATCAGCATACTATCAAGCCATCTGAACCTTCACATCTATTTCTGTATCTATTCCCTATCTACATATCTATCTATATTTATAGCCATATGTCCTTATTTCTATCTCTACCTCTCTATTTATCTCTAAATCTATCCATCCATCTAGCTATAATCCTTATAGGTAAGTAGATAGAACATTCAGCTTTTTACCTAACTAATCTGTGATGCTCTTAATACCAACCAAGAGTTCCTGCAAAAGTGACTCCTATGAAACATTGTGTAAGACTAAAAACTTTATTGGGAACATTTAATTTAAATCACTTCTTTTGGAGATATAATTTAATAGAATTTCTCTACAAAATGCGCACATTCCCCATTTGATTTAAGTTTAATACATATCTTTTGTAACACACAGGTGGATGTAAGTTCTATTTTTGTCAAAGAGCCGGAATCACACAGTTTCATTCCATAATTTTAAATTAATTTTGGGGTAGATTTAAAATGTAGTGATCATTTGCTAAGTTCCCAGCATAGAGTGGGCTTTGGGAATATAACAGATGAGTGTCATATAAAAAGCATCCAACTTGCCCCCAAAGCATAAAAACATAAGAATCTTTGCTGTTGGTAATTTTAAAAAATAATTTCATTGGAAAAATTACATATGGGGCACAAAAGGAAACTTCACAGAAAAATCATTCATCAGTAAACATACATAAAGTTTTTTAGCCTTCCTTAATGGAAAAAATATGGAAAGTGAAAACAATGAGATAAATTAAGGATGCACCATTATCATACTAGTGGACAACTGATTAAAAAACTAAAATCACAACAGTAATAATTTGTGATGATAAGAGGTACCCTGTTGAAATAGCATTGGTATCCCAGGATGACACATGCAGAAATGTCTGTCGCCTCGTGACCGTGGTATTAACTGGCACTTTTGTCCTGATGGTTACAATTTTTGAAAAAAGTAACCAGAAATGAAAATGAGGTTACTATTCATTGATAATATCACAGTCTAATCTTTAACAGTGAAAATAAAAGCAACCTAGTATTCAACAGCAGACACTGACTCAAGAAATTTTGACACTGGTTTAGAATTTCATCTACTCGAATTAGGGTTTAAGCAATATTTTATAATCTGAGAAATACCCACAGAACTAATGGTGAAAAATAAGCCAAATAAGATGCAGCATATGTAAACAATTACTTGTGTTTAAGCAAAACTCACTGGAAATACACCAAAAGTTTAGTTTAATCATTTTTATGCTAAGAGGTGGGATTATTTGAAGTGTTTGCTTCATTTTCTCATCTTCCTATATTCGTTAAATTTTCTAAAATTGAAACGTATTGCATTATTATAAAATGACTAAAATTATATAAATCCACCTCCCTATCCACAAATGATGAATACACCCAGAAACCAAATACAAACTGGAAGATGTAACTATTTGAAAAATAGGGGACAACTTTATAAAACGAATTCTTCCCCTCAAACTCAGTCTCTACCTCTATATGAAACATAACCTTTAAGTTTTTGGAATCTGTGATTTTCGAAAGGTAACTGAAAGTAATCAGTTAGCTGCAATGTGTCAAGAAGCCAGGAACCAGGACTCAAACCCAGATCCTCTGCAAGAGGATGGTCCATAGCCATCAGCCAGGAGGCCAAGGTATACTAGCTCAAGCCATTTAATCCACCAGGCTCACATGGAGCAGGTGTCTGCAGACACCAATGATGAGGAGCATTCCAAGTAGTGAATCCCTCGCTTTCACAATAGCCACCAGGCAGGGGACAGCAAACCACATCTCTGCAACTACAGGTGAGACCAAAGTGGTGTATGGACCATTTCAAGTGTGCCAACACAGTATTCGAGGACACAGCACCCTCACTGTAGTTTGGTACCTGCTCATTCATCTATCTTCTCTTCAGTTTCTGAGTGTGCTTGCCTGATCTTTCAGAATCAGGCCCCTATCTTTCAAAGAGTGGAGCAGATGTGACTTTGTTCTTTATGATTTCTAGTACCAGAGGTGTGTTCAGCTGTTAGAGTACTTAAGTTTTCTTAAAAACCGAGGAGGTTGTTGCTGTATGTGGGGAGTAATTGTTGCAGGAATAGTAATGTAGTGACAGGAGTTTGAACCAATGATTTCAAAGTTGGCTCGGACATCTGTATGCCCAAGTACTTGGGTAGCAGAGTATCAGTTTCCAGCTCCACTCTGACTCTAGCTTTCTGCCAGTGCAGACCCTGGGAGGCAGCAGTGGCAGCTCAGAGGATTAGGCCCCTACTAGCCATTGGGGAGACTTGTATTGAGTTCTTAGCTCTCCACTTTGGTTCTCTTGCCTATTACAGACATTTTGCGAGTGAATGAGAATCCTTTTTCTGTTTCTTATTTTCTCTGCCTCTCAAGTAAATAAGTAAATACAATTTCAAAAGGAAATGAATGGAAAGTTTTGAGTGTTAAAATGGGTATGAGCTGCTTAGAAAGATAAAATGAAACACAACAGATTACATATGTGAACACATGGTAGGCTATGAGATTCAGTCATACTCCGCATTATCATTATGCTCCTGACAAGAGAGAATTTCTCTTGATTAAGCGTCAGTTAGAACTGGGCCTTGTACTAGTAAATTCACACTACAGTTGATTGCAATTCCCTCACACTAATCTTCTCCTTTGTTCCTTCATAGCTCCTGGACATGTCCAAATGCTGGGTGTGGCCTTGTGCCCTCGATGCTTGGTGAACTACTCAGGATCAGTAGGATGAGGACCCCTTGTATCACCCCTTCCCGGGACAGCAGTGGCTTCACTGTGCATGTGGGTGATGGGACCATAAGCATGAGTTGATTAAACAAAGTCCACTTTCTTCACTGAGTTTTATCCATCCTTGATCTGTCCGCAGCACCACCTGACGGAATGGGTGCGTTAGTGGAGACAATGACATCCTTGAGTTAGAATGCCACTGCGAGCACACTGCTAGGACTCCTCTGAGTCCTGCAAACAAGATGAACCAGAAACACAATTTCATGGCTCTGAATTAAGTCGGGTGCTCCCTGTGACAGAGGGAGGTGAAACCATCCAGAATCCCAAAGTCTCCTCAAATCGGAGCTCCAGAATCACAGATGGCAAGAGCTTGATTGCCCTGTAGGTAGAGAAGCCGCAGCTGCAAAGCACTGGGTCAGTGACCGGTGGCTTCCAGCACGCTCTCCTGTGGGCTGACATAGGGCATACATCATGTACACGTTCTGGGCTGTCAGAGAGCAGTCATGTTCTTTCATCTTTATGGTGATACAGAGAAGTGGGCCAGGCTCTGTGACTTACAAGGTATATGCTTTATGGTAAACGGTTGGTTTTATCTTCATGAGAGAGTAAGGTGTCAGTAATGTCTTGCCCTGAGTGTGGAATTAACCAAGAGACTGACAGAGGAGCCAGAAGCCATGTGTCAACAATGTTCCTGAAACAGAGGAGGCTGTGTGCCAGAGCTACAGTTGTTCTCTACTGCTTTACCCCTAACTGAAAACAACGATGTGGCTGCAGGCAGGCCTCTGTGAAGCAGACCAGGAGGTGTGCATGGGCTTGATTCAGGCTGCCTGCGAAAAATGGGCTCATTTTCAGACAGGTGCCTCCCTCTTACACGTTCACCTGGAAGGTAAATCACTCATTCCTACAGAAGCAAGTCGCAAATGGACAAATCGAATGGCAAGAGCTTTACTCTACTGGAAATCTCTTCACATTGACAGAAAAAAACAGAAAATGGGTTTCATGACATGCCCTTCAAGCTTCTCTTGGTGAGGCAGAACAGGTGGCAGCAGGCTCCATCAGGCTCCAGGTACATGTGCTCCCTCACCTCTGAATGCAAACTTTGGCTGGAGCTCCCACCTACATGCACACTCAAAAAGTGTGGACTGCACTCACATGGACAGATGTCTGATGGGGTAAACTGGAGGTGCCTCTTCCTGTGTGGGCTTCCTGGAGAACCAGCACTAGCACAGAGGGAAGACATGAGCATGTGAAAAACTTACACCACTACAAATGTGCCTGTAGAATCTTGGCCTTTTGGTTTATAGGCCACACTCTCATGACATTAGCCTGCATTAGAGACCAATAACCTCAGGAACCTCTGAATGTGTTGCTAAACTCAGGTGTTAGCCTGGAGAACTAACAATCACACTAAAATACACTGGCCATGGTCATAATACACATTAGGCTTCTGTGTGTTAGGCACCAGCCCCCATCCACACCGTGGGCACCAGGCCTCAGCCACACCCAGGGCACCAGCCACCAGCCATGCCTTGTGTATCAGGACCCCAGCCATGCCCTGGGCACCAAACCCCAGCCACGCCTTGGGCATCAGGGCCTAGCCACGCCCTGGCACCAGCAACCAGCCACATCTTCAACCCTTCTTCCTGTGCACTGCTGGGAATAGTCTTTCCTGGGCAGCTCTAACCAGACTCTGCTCAGTCACCTCTGCTTCACATGGTTTCCTAAGTGCCCAGAAAGACAAATGGCCAACTATTTTCATTCCAAAGTCCTTTCTCTAAATATTGTTGAAAAATCTTAAGCAGAAACCACTTGCAATTAAAAATGGGATTTCCCCAAAAGAGGCTGTCAATTCAAAGTTACTGATGAGTCCAGGCATTTATGAGCTTCCACCAGTTCACTGGTACAGATTTCAAAACCTCATCAGTACACATATATTTCTCTAATTGGCTCACTATTTACCCAGGAAATTATTCTGGATGGAATTATGGAGAGATGATTTTTAAATGTCCATTTTATCGTCAACTCCTCTTCTACAGCTAAAGATTGACCTAGGACTCAATTACTGAAATAACTGGCAGCAAAATTAGCTGGAGATACAGCACAGTCAGTGGTGACCTATTTGTAAAATTCTCCTTAAATTGTCACACAATAATATTATTACCATGTGTATATAGACTATTTTATGCCTACAATTCAACACATGCCTGTCATTTTCTCTAATAGATTTGCATATAGCTTTTTAAAAAAATGTAAGGTAAGATTGTAACTTGCAATTTGAATTCATTATTATGATTTTCATAGATAATTTAACCAGCAATCAGTTAAAATTAAATTTATATGCTAAGTCTCTCATGCAGAATTTCTATTTCTTCTCTTTGACCTTATCCTACACCGACTAACACCTTAAGGGCTAGAATACTGTTGCTTGCTCATTATTTCATTAATTCATTCAACATTATGTCCCAAAGGCTTTGTTTCACCCTGGACACATAAAATTGAGAGATGGATTCTGCTCCACTGCCAAGGGGGACATAGCCAATTGCAGTGTGCATCTTGCCAGATATCCAGATGTCTAAGTTGGTCTGGGTGTTAGAAGGCTTCATAAAGGCAGGAATATCTCAGGTGAATCTTAAATGTGGGTGTCAAGTGAAGAAGTCAAGGTAACTCCTGTAAAATCACCACCAGGGCAAGTACAAAGGAACATCCTTCTAAGGGTTGACACTGCTGGACAAGAAAGGAGAGTGAAGAGTGCAGGATGGGTGGCCCAATGAGTAGGATATTTGCAGAATGGGGACAAGGATCTCATGGAGGCCTGCAGGCTCATCTCAGAGACAGAATTTCAAGTTGAGAAGTGTTCTTGTAATGGTGCACCACCTTGGATGGCATGCACCACCATTAATGGCAGGTGCGCTGCTTGTCAGGGCATGGAAACAGAGTTTCCACACCTCACCCTTCCTACCTCCTCTGGCAACATTCAAGTTAATTGAAGGCACAAAAAAGTGCACACTACCCTTGTTGCCTTCTGCACCATTCACAATTGACAGCATGGAAATTACTCCAGAGGCTCCACGTACCTGGCCCTTCCTGCCTCCTAGTGTGCTAGATTAGGATCATTGCAGGAAGATTTTGGGCTCTGGTAACTCCCTTCCTCCCTAAGATTTTGTTTGTGTTGCATGGCTCTCAGTCTGATTGGAGGATGAGAGGCTATAAACCCCTGACCTTCGCTGCTAGGTGCAGCTGTTCCTGCAGTGTAGCAGGAGCTGAGGCAACCAAGCTTAGGGAATAGACTCCTGCTAACATCCTATACGTTGGTCCAGTGTGATCTGTCTCACATTCTGCAACATTCTGATCCAGTTTGCATCTCCCTGGTAATAATAAGAAGAATGCACAAGGAAAAATGTGAGGCATGGAACAGGAAAGTTCACCACTGAGACAGTGAGGAGGGACCTTAGCAAGCCTGTGTCCATGCAGCAGTGGGAAGGAAACTGGATTGCAGTCAGGAAACTGGAATAGGAAATGAGGAAGTGAATGCAACAAAAATAGACAGCTTTCAAGATATTTGTAGGCGAAGAGAGAGAGAGATAAGTACCTAAAAAAGGAAACCTGTTTGAAGCTATTTCTTTTAAGATTGGAAACATTTACGTGTTGTAGCAAAGAGAACCGAGTCTCTCTTTTTCATCTTTCTTTGTAACAAGTATCTGAACTCATCACATCCATTTTATAAGGCTGTATCTTAGAGGGATTCATGATGCTGAAAAAAAAATCCTGTGTTTTTTTGAAGGATGCTAATCTGAAAAGGCTTATTCTTATTTCTTGAAAAAAAAAAAAGAAGAGAAATACACAACACACAGAAACCTAGGCTACTTCAATCTGCTACTTTCAAACGTAGGGAGAGACACAGATATGACACTGCAGTGGACAAGCTCTGAGAAACATGGTCATTTGGACGGCTTATTCTAGAGAGACCTGCGGTTCTCTAAAAATAAAATCCACCACTCAAATATCACACCATCTTTTGTAGGCCCTGGTCTCCCAAGGGTTAACTCCACAGCTTAGCTTGTTTCTAAGGGATAACAGGATGGGCAATCTTGGCCTGATACATTTAGCCCCTGGCTTGACAGCAAGTTCCCTCTTCCCTGCTTCTCCTTTCTTAAGATGCCCCCAGGGGAGCTTAGGAGTTGCTTGAGCATTGGGAAAATACTGGGAGGAACTAGAAAGACTATAAAAGAGGCAGGCTGACCTCAAATAAATGGCATTCTCTTTACAAGAATGACCCACTGCGTGTTGTCTTGTGTTGTCTTGTGTGTTGTCTTTTTGTAACCCTAGTCCCTCTGCTCGGCTTGGGGTACGCGGCGATGCAAGCGTGCCGACAATCTTTAATTGGTCTGCTTTCATGCTGTAATAGTCATCTATTAGGGGAGATACCAAAAATTTTTTGAAATATTTTGATCAAAAGAAAGGAGATTTTTGGTGCAAAATTTTGAAACCCATGCAGCAGATTTTTTTTTAAGTGTAATACGTATTTTTATAAATGTTCTGGAGGTTTTTGCACCAGAATAAACTTATCTGTCAATTCCATTTTTGATGAACTTGTGACATGCTTCATGTGACAGCTTTTGCAGGAAGAGGGAGACCTAGACTTCTAGTCAGATGTTGACCCTCCATGGGATGAAGGAAAGATGAAGAAGCAGAGCTGAATCCCAAGTGGAGAGCTCCAAGACCTTGCCCTGTTACCTAAAGATGAAGAACCTTAACACCATTGCTTCGGTGTCACTCAACTATCACCTCACTTTACTTAATTCCTTTTTATTCGTGCAAGCTTTACAGCATACTATAAAATACATGTTACAATTCTAACAGGATATTTCAAGGAAGCAAAAGTAAATGAGGTTGATTAGGATGCCACAGTCTTACAACAAACATGACAATCTGGAGTTGCCTCCAACAAGTCAGAGAGAATGAATCATTCTAGACCATAGGGACAGCCTGAAAATACATTCTACCTATTGACAACCCAATACACAGAGTCTACTGAAGCAAAACAGAAAAGTCATGTGGTAAGAAAATAATTACTTCCATTGGTTCCATTGAAAAGGTGTTCACCACACCTTGCCTTCATAATATAGTCAATTTAACATATTTATTCAATCAAATTATCTAATAATATCAAACTTCTTCCATTTTGTAGATTTGTTTTATTTTGTGTCCAAGACAGAGTTACAGAGAAGTAGACACAAAGAGAGGCGATCCCGCATACACTGATTCACTCCCCCAATGACCCCAATAAATGGGGACTGGCCAGGCCAAAGCTGAATCCTGAGATTCCAGCCTGGCTACAATGTGGGAGCCAGTGTCTTCTGGCACTCTCTCAGGTCAGCATCAGGGAACTGGCTCAGCAGCAGAGCGGCTGAGACTGGAGCCCACACTTATACAGCACATGCTGATGCTATAGGCAGCGGCTTACCTTGCTCCAGCCCTGGCCCTCAAGTTCTCATTGATATTTTGAGAACATGCATGTTGTTTCCTCTCATATATCTTACACATGAGGTAAAGTGAAGCATTACAAAATGGTAATGGGCTTTAGCCAAGCAAATTTGGGGTGGAATACAGCCTCTGCCACTTACTATTTTGTAATGCAGGCAACTTAATTAGTTGTTCTAAAACCTTCAGTAATATACCTTCTTCTTGAAGTGATTGCAAAAAAATAGAGAGGCAATTATGAAAAACATTTACTGCAGACTGTCATGGAGTAAAGATTTGATAATTCCAGTGTTATTTTTATTATGAAAGGCATGGCAAGATAATGTTTGGGAATATTTACCTGTAATTTGTTTGCTATTAAACCAGGCCATTTTATCTTCCCTTCTTCCCCCTCTTTCTTTCTCACCACTCTTTTTTTCTGAGGCAAAAGCCATTCCAGACTCTCTGCCCACAAGGTACACTAACCACTTCGCTCATCAACAGCCATAGAGCTTCCAAAACATGAATGTGTGAGCATTAACACAGAAAGAGGACTGTCCTACAGCCCCATCCTACTAATCCGAGAATGCGACATTTGTTGAGGCAGAAAATAGCAAAGTTATTTTGCCCTGCTCGAGTTCCTTAAAGTTCCCATCCGACCAGTAACCTTGCAGGTCATGGTGTGCCTCCAGCCCTCTTCCATCCCTGCCAAGCCCCTCTGCTTGCTTCATGGTTTCAGAATTAATGAATCCTTCACCCAAACCTCCAGATATCTTATAAACAGATACTTAGTTTGTGGAAAATGGAACTTAAACGTAAGTTTATTTTGGTGCTAAGAGCTGGAAAGCCATATATCATTTCAGTGTACTGAACCCATGAACTTCTGAGAACCATGGGTATGTGGACAGCCCCCGGAGCCTGCAGGATGAGGCCAACATTCCTCCATGTTCCTGAAGCTCCTGGGCCACACTGTGCATGGCTCAACACTAGATCCACACATGCTACTAGCATTTACTAGGATTTCCTCTGAACCTCACACTGGTGTGAGCATTCTCTGTTACTGGCAATCAAAGGATTTCCTCATCTTTTGGAGCAAGGTGTAGTGAAGTTCTTGTTATGGAGAATGAAACCCACACACAAAGGAAGGGGAGCTATGCTGAGGCTGAGGGCTCAGGGAGGACAGCTGCAAGGCTGGGTGTTTTGAATCTACAGCATGCTACACAGCCCCAGCCCCATGTGCTCCATCTTTTCCTTATGCCTGCAGTTGAAGGTGAGGAGAGGTTCTTAATTCCTAGCTAATTTTCACAGCAACTCATTAAATAAGTAGGCATCAAACACTCCTGGGAGGTGGGGTATAGCCATGGCCCTTCAGCATAGCTACACAGAAGTTTTCCAGTGTCTTTTCTGGCAAGATTTGAGGCCCTGGAGCCCAGCCATCACCTTCAATATCAGCTGCACACTGCAATCATCCAGGCATCTTTAAAATCAAACTGACAGTGATCCCCCTTCAGAAATTATGATGTGATTGGCCTGAGGCATGTCCCGGGCATTGAGATATTTCAAATCTCCGTTAGTTTGAAACTTCTGCTCTGGGACCTCCAGACTGGGAAATATTCATGCAATGGACCCTCCTTCTATAGCCACATGAAATTATATCCCGAGAAGGATTAGTTCCCTATTTTACGAAATCTCACAAAGATAGGCATACTGTTAAACAAGTAAAGCCAGGTGCAGGAGAATAACTGTGGCAAATGACTGAGTGGAAATGTGGACCATCCTTGTCTGCTCCCAGCCCTGGGCTTCCCCTGTCAGACCTCCTCAGAGTGGATGGGAACCAAGCCGCGTATGAGGGTGGGCTGCTCTCCCGCGACTCCCTGCCAGGATGACAAAGCAGAAAGTGGCACAACCTGCACGTTGCCAGGTGGATGCATCAGCACTGGATTTGTAGGGAAGTCGGGTGAAAGACTAACACAAATGACCCACAGTATTTGCTCCTGTACACACTGTGCAGGCCTGCATGCCGCCCATGTGCTGGCTCCTCTACCGAGCGCCCTTAGCCCAGGGCAGAAAGGGGGCCACGAATTATTTGAGAATATGCTGAGCATGTCCTCCTGCATGGACCACAGGAGGCTCATAAATCATTCCTCCCCTCTACTTGATCTCTCTTTCAGGAGGAGTGATGTCAACTCACGGGGGAACCCTACACCCTGGAAGCAATGTGAATGCATGATCTGGGCGTGTAGAACTACAAAAGGAAACAAAAGGGGAAATAGGAAAGGGGCCAGTCCAGAGGTAATGTAAAACAGTGACAGTAACAATCACAATAGTAGCCATTGCTTACCAGTAATTACTTTCCTTGCCAGTAATTTTCGTCATCTGACAATTTGCAATGTATTCCTTTGTTTTCTGAAGTTCTATCCCCTGTAGAAAATAGTCTCCATGGTTACAGGTATGTGATTTGTCCCAGCTGTAACCCAGCTGCTTAGTACAGCACCAAACATAGAGTAGATGCTATTAAATATGCCTTGATTTGCTTAAATTAAAATGTGATCACAAATTTATCCCACATGGACTCATTTAACCTCCATGATGACACTGTAAGGTGGATAGTGCTGATAACACTTAGAAATGAGGCAACAGGCACAGAAAGCTTTTAGTACTGCTCTAAATTTAATGTGTAGCCAAGCAGGGATGTCTCCTTCAATTTTATTTGCCCCCAAAGACCATGCTCTTCCTGTTGATCTCAAGTTGAGCCTCAGAGAAGTAAAGAAAAAGAAAGAAGGTGGCAGAAGAGGGAGTCACCAGGATGAGGAGATTCAGGATAGACTGTGGACAAGAATTCCATCAATGCAAGCAGAAGGAACTTAGAGTCCAATTTGAAAGAACTGCCAATCTGGAGGTTAGGAGGTGACGACTCTTGTCCAACACATCTGATTAATGAGATCAACATAATGGTCTCTGGAAAACAAATACAAACACGGGGGTGTTGGGGGGAGTCTCTGCCACATCGCATGGCACACAGAGTTGTATTTAACGATGTTTTTATAGAACTAATGTAACAGCAACTATAGTTTTTTTAATAGTTTTTTTAATAGCAACTATAGGATTTTTTTCCAAACTCCTCATGTGCTGACAATTGACAAATCTCAATGCATTCACTGTTGCATCTAATGATATTTCTGGAACTAAGATCAGTCAAAGCCAAATGAGCCCATTTTGCAGATTTCATACACACAGACTCACTGAGAACCACAAAAGCATTAAATGACCTGACCCATATGGAAAAAGAATTCACACTTAGATCAGAAATAGGTTGTACAAAGATCCTTATTGTTATTCTATACACTATAATTTCTGGATAGCCCTGGCAAATATTTCATCTCCTTTTTTCCTCTAAGGTTCATTAGCCATGGTTTAATCTCACTTCCTCCTTTGAAAAAAGACTTTGAAACCATTGTCGTTGTTTGGTCAAAAGAGGTCCATATTGCAAAAGAGTTTAGGTTGGTTCTTAATGATCCCAAGATTAAACTATGCATCTATATGGCTTGCAATCAAATATCTTTTGAATAACAATCCTGGAGCTTGTGAGAAAAACACTAGAGTTTTGTTTGTTTGTTTGTTTGTTTTGAGGGGTGTCCGGAGCGATCCTGATGGTCATTTGGATCCAAGAGGGAGTGGACAGGTGAAGGCTTGTATCCCAACCCTGAAGACTCCCAGATCCTCACCAAGGACTATCAGTTCGAGCACCAAGGACTACATCCCAACTGCCAAGGAGACCACGGGGAATTGGAGTGCCTTCGGAGGTCGAGAACTCTGAGGTCACCCACTCCCGCTTGGATCTACCACATGGAATGAAAGAAGTCCAAATCCTTCCTCGCAGGATCCAAGGGTGTCAGAACAACAGCCAGGGGCCCTGAGTGGTCCGCAGAAACAGAAGAACAGTAAACTTCCTTCAGGACTAGGGAGGGGAGCTTTCTCTGGTCTTCACTTGGTTCCAACTTTGGGTCCCCACCCTCTCTTGCAATGACCATCAGGTTCGCTCCAGAAATGCCTCAAAACAAACAAACAAACAAAATTCTAGAATAGGTAGAGAACAACAAGGAAAGCTTAGAAACAGACAGAAAATGGTCAGCGTGGATTCACTTATACCTCACTAGGTAGGACACAAAATTAGTTACTCCTCTCTAGAGTATTGAAGATTTCTCTGCACACCCCTCCTAAAACCGTTCTGCACTTAAACTGTTGACACATGTCTTGTTAGAGTTATAAGCCAGTCTAGACTACCCGAAAAAAGCCAAGCCCAGAAAAACTATGCTTCAACACTATAAAATGCTAAATACTAACAAGACAGCTGAATAGTAATCTATAGCCACTTTAAGGTGTATAGAACCCGGTTGTGTATAAATTAAAATTGAAATGTCAATGAAGAAGTCACAGGATGTGGTTAAGAACTTGCATTTTTTTTAACATACTGGTTACTCAATAACATGTCAATTAATTCCATAATGTTAAAAATTGTTATGGATGTTATTTTGGGGCTTTTAATTGATCGGGATGATACTCTGCTGGCTCTACCTTCAGACCACAGATGGTCTCCCGAAGAAACTGTTGAACTTATCTGGACAATAAGATGTTGGACTTTATGCTTGGTATATGCTTGCAATGAAAGAATCTCATGTGAATTTGAACTGTGGTAATGCAACAAGGTGGAGGAATCCACCATGGGGGGAGGGTTTGGGGAGGGGTGGGGGAATCCCAATGCCTATAGAAGTGTGGCACTTAATGCAATGTAATAAAAAAAAAAAAAAAAGAGGTTGTCAGGATCACTCCTTGTTCCCCCAATATGCCGTTGTGGTTTTACTGTTGTCTAATGCTGATTCGAGTCTGTTGTGTATGAGTTACCAGTTATGATCCTGATAGGTTATACTTCACGTCTTCCTCACACATTCCAGGGAAATGGAAGATTTCTCTGCTGTCCCTCCCCATTATGGAATAACATAGGGTATTAAAAGCATATTAGGTTTTACAGTCCTTTGATGTTGATCATAAGCAGTCTGACTCACAATGATTGTTAGTTCATTAGTTACATCACAATATCTGATTGCATGTGAGATAGGCTATTTGAGGTTGAGATAATATTGCATTTTACAGGTATTATTTTTCATATTTACATCGTTTCATCTTAAATTAAGGCATACATGTGGTATCTAACCTTTTGGGATTGGCTCATTTCCCTTAGCATTATGGTTTCCAGTTGGGCCCATTTGGCCACAAAGAACTGCATTTTTTTTTTAATAGCTGAGTAGTATTCCATGGAGTAAATGAACCATAGCTTTCTTATCCAGTCTTCTGCTGATGGGCATTGCAGTTATCATAGGACCTCAGAAATTCAGGAAAGCTTTAGAAATGAATACAAGTCCAAACTCAGTAGAAAAAATTGCTACAAGTGTCTGAGCTTCCTAAAATACCTGTCAATCCAAGTCAACTTTAGTCTAAAGAACTACGAAGCTCAGCTGTCTTACGTAAGACTGTGACAAAGATGCACCTCATTTATTGGCTTACGCCATATGAGAGATAAACCACTGAAATGTTCAGAGTTGAGGTATCTTTATAGATGTGATCTCGTTGAATAAGTAGAACATCTACCAAGCATGCTTGCTATGTTCTCAGCACACTATCAAGCTGTTCCAAGGTTATGTGTGCTCACAATGTGTGGGAGATGATCACTGTGCTCTGTTAGTACAGAGAAGACTATCCAACTCTGGGGAAAAGGGAAAGATTTCCTAAAATCCATAGCTGTTCAGCTGACCCTGAAGTAGGCAGTTTAGGTTGTTGGGCTGCTAAGCAACACCTTTAGGAAAAGAATAAAAGAAAAAAATGGTAAAAAAGGCGTCAAACTGTCATGCATGCGAACATTGACAAGCAAATAGCTGTATCAGGATTGTTGGATGGGGTAGGAAGGGTTGGGATTTGGAAGAATGGAAGATGAAGGTAGAAAATCATAGGTTGTGCACATATTGTACAACATATAGTAAGAAAATGACTTTAAATTTTGTGACAGTATGAGAAGTTACAATGGCTTTAATACCTATGATTTGAAGTAGATAATTTTGTGGGCGCAGAGAATTATCTATATTTGATCTATTGTTGGACATATGTGTATGGTAGTGAATCATGGCAAGATATGGTGGGGGAGTGCTTGCAGACAGGTGCACTAGTTCAAGGATTCTTGTTCATTTCAAAGAAGAACTGTTAAAGGCTTACATTATGTCACTGGTACAGAACTTCGTGATGAACTAAAAAAAAAAAACATTGTGAGCAAAGATCCACCATCTTCAATGGCTACATAGATGTGGGACATAAGTGAGAAATATTCATGAACATATTCCAGGTTTCTGAGCAAATTTTAAGCAACATTGTGAGGTTATCAAAAGGGAAAGGAGTGTCAGATTAAGTAACAAAGGAAGAGACATCTGATGAGTTCATCTTGAATCTAGTGAGCTTCAGCTTTCTGCTTGGCAAGAACAGCTTCCGTGGTCTTCTGTAGAAAAACATCTAAAGTTAGGGTGGTTCATGCTTAGGCTATAGAGAGTGCAGAGAATCAGGGGCTGATGAGAGATAGATAAAGAGAGAGATCACTGACAGTAACAACCTATCACAATTGAGCAACAAGGGAGTCCAATGAACAAGGGTGGAACTTAAAGACAGAAGGAAATATGGTGAAAGTAGATAAACACTGTATGTGCATATACTTGAGATGAATTAGAAGAGTACACTTATTGGGATTGAAGAGTGTGAAATAGGGGGTTGAAGAGAATAACAGAACAGTTGAAATGGTCATCTGCAGGGTGGGAAACACATCTAGCCACAGAGAAAAGAAATATTTGCAAAAACATGAAGACCTGCTGAGACTGGAGGTTACATGTGATGATGACGTTGAGTCCAGAGCATGGGAGATTTCCTTCAGCTGTGCTCAGCAGCCTGGACTTGCATTGCAACTTTTTTTTTAAAGATTCATTCATTTTATTACAGCCAGATATACACAGAGGAGGAGAGACAGAGAGGAAGATCTTCCGTCCGATGATTCACTCCCCAAGTGAGCCGCAACGGGCCAATGCGCACCGATCCGATGCCGGGAACCTGGAACCTCTTCCGTGTCTCCCACGCAGGTGCAGGGTCCCAATGCATTGGGCCGTCCTCGACTGCTTTCCCAGGCCACAAGCAGGGAGCTGGATGGGAAGTGGAGCTGCCGGGATTAGAACTGGCGCCCATATGGGATCCCGGGGCTTTCAAGGCGAGGACTTTAGCCACTAGGCCACACCGCCGGGCCCTTGCATTGCAACTTTGACCTGGCCAGGTAAGAGTGGTAGGACCAGAGGAGGAGAAATGCTAAAATGAGATGATGTATCATCAGAATAATACAGCAGGAATAGAAATCAGCCCAGGGGAGGCTGAATGGCTTAGAGTCCCTGAAGTGAAAAAGGTATGCTGAGGTGAAGCTTGTGAGAATCAAAAGCAAAAACTGGCTATAAAATTGAGAGAAAAAGTGATGTCATCAGAGTTAAGATGTCAAGATTTTCAACAGCGCTGAATTATATTTGAATCCCAGTTTTGCGATTAGTAGATGTATTATGTTGAAAAAGTCATCTAAATCTTAAGTGACCCAGTTTTCTTATTAGTAACATAGAATTAGAACATTTATCTCACAGGATTTTTAATGAAGACTAGATACAATAATCTAAGGCATTTATCCTGAGTCTTACTGCAAGGCCAATGATCAGCAAATGGTAGGAAACAGGCTCCTACACACATAAAATAAAGTTACAGGTTTTCCGGAAAAGAAATGCTCCCAGTGTTCCCTATGGCCTTTACTTCCCCGGTTGAACCCTGTCTACACTGACTCATGGTTGGCCTGTGCATGCAACAGAAGGTGCTGCAGGTGATGGGATCCCAGTAGGTTTATGAAAGTCATTTGGGTTCCACTCTGGCATCTTTTGGATGATGTGCTCTGCAGACAGCCAGCTTTGACATCATGAATCCACTCAAGCAAACCAAGAAGTCCACCTGGTGAGGACATGGAATATCTTACCAGAAAGCACCTGTCAACCCAAGTGAGCCATACTGGAAGTGGATCCTCTCACCAAAGACAGAACTTTAGACATGGTGACGACAACTTCACAAGAAACACGGGTCTGAATTACACACCTAAGATTTTTTTTTATTATTTGTGGTCCACAAATTGTTTCAGTCCACTAAATGTTAAAAGTAATTTACTAAATAGGAACATGAAATTAGCATCAAAGTAAGAACTTAGAGAAGAGATTATCCCAATAACAAAGACAGAAAATGCAGGCAATGCAAAATCTAAGAAGGGACTTGTTAGCACATGTTAGGACTCACCTAAGGAGGCGTGAAGAGGCTGCCCACATCAGCCTGTGGCACTGGGGAAGGTCATGATTGAGAACATAAAGGAAAGTGAATGCTACCAGAATCTACAAGAAAGGTGGTTGTGTTATGTAGCAGTGAAAATTTAGAGCTACTGTTGTCTTCAAGAACAGAAAGTAGGAAATATATACAATAAACTGTGAGGTCCAGAAAAAATTACCAGGCACACTGTGAAAATGACAACCTGCATTTTTCATTTTGTTTCCAGTAAAATGAGTGAGGTAACCCAAAGTAAGGAATTTTAAATAAAAAAGACAACACAGATTCCCAGCTTTATATATTTCCAGGTTCCCTAAAATGGCAAATAGTGTTACTATAACTTCCAGGAAAAAAATAAAACCTAGGAAACTATCAAGAAAACTTGATATAAAGATGTAACTTAAGAATTGATTTTGCTCCCCCAGCTATAACAACTGCTGGATTGCCTGGTACCTAGGCAGGTGTTATGCTTCTGGGAGAAGAGCAATCAATAGCTGGTGGGCATTTTGGATCTGGTTAATGCCAAATATGTCTTTACTACACAAGTATGCCTGAATAGTTGCATATTCTAAATTTTCATGTTTTTAAATTTTAATTTTGATGATGTTTACATAGTTTATTAGGGTGGGAAGGGTTGAGGATCAGGAGAAAGTAGGTGAGACCATTATTTCCACATTTTCTTTTCTTCCTGGTTCTGGAGGAAGGGAAGAAATAAGGGGAGAAGACAATTCTAGCCTCCCAACTGCCTCAGTACCAGGGAATGGGGAATGGCCACCCGATGGCATCCCAGGGTGCCCGATTTGGAGCATGCTCTGAGGGTTCTGCTTAGATGATTTTAACAGTTCTGAAATGCTGTTGGTTTTGTCACTCCAAGGATGATGAAATTCTTCCAAGGTCCATTGACTGACATAGTCCACCTTAGTCTCCATTCGCCCAGATATATGCTGCCAATGCTTGCCTGGGGTAGTTGAACAACTTTACTGCTATGACACTAGATCTCTTCTGCAGGCCCCAATGGACTTCTATATCCTCCACGTGTATTTGGGCATGCCATCCACTGCTCTGTCTTAGGATGACCAGTTCTGACACATGCATTCCAGTTGGACTACAGATCCTGCATATCTCCCTGGCTGGAGTTCTGTGTCCAGTAGTTCAGTCGGGGAATCTCTAAAGAATCTTCATCTGAAGTGATCCTAGACCTGCCTCTTGTGTGTGCTTGCCTGAGTGGAGTCCTGGCTCTGTCTGTCGCCCACATCAATCTATGCACACACTGGTAATAACAATTGCTACACTGGTAGTCGTGATAGCTGGGTCAGTTTTGTCTCAAGCCCTGTTACCTATGCAAACCAATGGATGGCACAGCCCGGTTTAACCCTGCCAATCACACACTTGGCCTTCACACACACCAGAAGGATCTGCAGCTTAGTTGTAGCAATCCCAATAACCCCCATCAAGCCACCTCCAGCCTTGTTTCCTGTGCTTGCCAGTATGTGTGGGAGACTGGGCCAATGTATCCCACATCCCATTCAACTCTAGTACACATCAATGGGCATTAGAACCTAGCTCAATCAAATCAACCTCACTATCCAGCCAACAATCATGCCAGCGGGTCTCACCACCTATTTAGCCAGGCCCTCTCCCAATCCTGGGTCTGATGCTCAACAATGAGAGTTGCAGACCATCAGAGGAGTCCACAGTTTACCTACTGGGTCCAGTCCCAATCTTGGATCTTGCATTCCCCATGTGGTTCTGCAGTATAGCCTGACAGGATTTGCCCCTAGTACCAGTGTTTATAAGCTGATGATGTAGTCAAATCCAACCAGCCCACACCCAGTCTGGCTTACGAGTATACCAGTGGATACAGTTGATTAGTCCAGGCTAGCCAGCCCCCTAACCCAGCTCACACACAGGCCATCAGGCATTGTAGCCCTGCCCCGCCTGGTCTGCTCTGATTTCAGCTCTCACCCTTACCAGTGGGAGCAGTAGCCCAGCCAGGGATCCTTCCTCAACCCTCTTATAGGGCTTGAACCCCCACCCACCACCACCCAAGATCTCACACGTGCTGTGGGATCTGACTTTCAGGCTGGCATGGCACACCATACCTCAGCGTTTGATGGCAAGTGCTATAGCCTGGTCTGGCCCAGCGTACCCCAAATTCCAGTTCATGCTGATGGGTGCTGCAGTCTAGCCCAGACTCTAGTTCTAGCCCTAATGTAAACTGGCTAGTGTTGCGGCACAACCCGGCCTGTCCTGCACCCTGTCTTGGTTCTCAGATCTGCCAGTGTGTGTTATAAACTGGCCCAGCTTGGCCTGCCCCTAGTTCTGATCTATAGGTATGCCAGAAGGTACTGCAACCTGTCCTGGTCTGGGCTGTTGCCAGCCATGATCCTTGCGCTCACTTGCAGGGAGTGCTTCCTGCCAGAGGAGTTCCCCAAGCTCCTCCATCAGTTCTTCCCCTAGTGACAGGTCTGGCTCACATCTGTGGGTCCTTGTCCCAAACTGGCTTAGTTCACCTCCTGTCCTGGCAGGAACAGTGACCTTGCCCAACCGGTAGACAGCTGTTCTTGTTCTTACTGTTGGGTGCTACAGCATAGCATAGCCACACTTGTTCCATATCCAGACACAGCTCTTGTGTGGTTCAGCGGGAGCAGAGACTTAGCCCAGCCTGTCCTACACCCACCCCAGTTCTCAGGAGCATCAGTAGGTGCTGAAGTCTAGTAAACCCCAAACTCAGTCCACACCCATGCTGAGGGACACTGCAGCCATGTCCAGTTCAGAACAGCACTCCCATTCTGGCTCTTGTCCTCACCAGTGGGAACCAAAATCAGCTGAGGCATCCCCTCAGCTCCCCAGTCAGGCTTGTTCCAAGCCACAGATCTTGTGTGTGCTAGTGGTTGCTCAAGCCCAGCTTGGCATAGGCTATTGCCAGTCTTGACCATTTCTGTTGGATGCTGTAGCCTAACCTGTCCCAGTTTGCCCCCAAGCCCCAAGTCTCACTATTGAGTGCTGCAACCTGTCTCTGCTCAGTCTGCTCCTATCCTTGACTCATACAAACAGGTAGGTGTGATAGCCTAGCCTGGCATGACCCACACTCCTGCCTGGCTCCTGCACATGCCAGTGGGGTTAGGCTGGCTCAGCCTTGCCTGGCCTGTTCTCCCCACCCCCAGAACCAGCCACACACTTGCCAGTGGGTGAAGCTACCTTGCTTAGCCTGATCAACACCTGTGCCTGACTCACATGCTCTCCAGTTGGTGCTGCAGCCCACCAGGGGAGTTTTCAAAGTCCCCCATCAAGCCCACTCCCAGGCCCATATCTCATGTGTACCAGTAGGTGCTAAATCCTGATCCAGTATAGCCTGCTCACTCTGTTCAAGCCTTTGTATGAGTTGGTGCATGCTATGACCCAGCCTGCCGCACACCCTATTCTTGGGTATACCTGAGGGTGCTGCAGCCTGGACCTTTCCAGCCTGTTCCCAACCTCAGTACCCATAAATGTCAGAAGGTTTTGTAGTTATGTCTAACTCAGCCCATCACTATCCCCAGCTCATATCTGTCCCCTTTTCTGACTCTCTGTGGTTGGTACTGTGAGCTAACTCTGTCAGGTAGGCTCCCAACCCTAGTTTTAATGTGCACTGCTAGGCAGTGGTCAGCTGTGAAGCATGTTAACTAGCATAGCTAAGTTCTTCCATGTGGAATGATGCATCTGTCCGATCCATGAAAAGTCCTGCAGCTTCCACCCTCCAAAGGCCCCTTGCTTGCCTGCAAGTACAGTGGCATTGTTTATGGGAGTCCCTCAGAAGTCAATCCTCACCTGCAACATACTCCTCCAGTGGTCTTTCGTCCTACACATCTCGTTACCTCCCTCTGTGATCAATGTACAGACCATGCATGTGGGGAGATTCCCAGGCTCACTGTGCCTGCTTGGACCTAAAGCCACAGGTCTCCCCAGGCTCTGCCAGCACCATCTGCCTGTCTCCCACAGGCCTACACTCCCAAGCTTGCAGGAATGCAGAACCAGGCTTTTTGCTTCCCAGGAGTGGGCAGCCAGTCTTCATGGCAGCCTGGACCATGGAGCATGTTCCAGGAGAGTGTGGGCCTTGGTCTGGGCCCCTCATACCCAAGGGACAGTCAGCCCACATGGAGGCTACTCTCTGTAGAGCAATGAAACCCCCCTTTATTTCTTAAGAGGTGTGGAGAAGGTGGGGGACACTGCGCAGGGACATGTGATTTCAGCCCCTAGACATGCTGTATTTCAGTATTGTGGGGGTAACTTCAGATTTCCTAGGGAAAGGGGTTTGGTTATATGTTGGAGTGGGGGCCACTGAGGACATGTTTAACAGATGAGGAGTGATTTCTGGTGAATGCTAGAATTGGAATGCATTTAGGCGGAGTCTAGAGACATGCCAGACCCAGCACCTCCTGGTGCTCCTAAGATTCAGAATTGGTGAGGGAAAGGCTGGGCGAGGCTGGGTCACATAAAGACTGGATCTAGGTGTGGGCCAGGTTGGACTAAGTTATAGCATCCACTGGTGAGAGCTGGAATAAGCCAGTCAAGTTATGCTGCAGTACCAACAGTGAGTATCAGGACTGGGAGTAAGCCATGTCAGGCAAGCCCACAACACTCATAGCACATGCAGTATCTGGGAGCAGACTTAGTAGAAAAGTTTGGGGTACTGCTCCTCAGTTGGCTTCTGCTCCCACTGGTTAATGCAAAACCTGGGGCTGTGGATAGGTCAGAATAATCAGGGCTTCAGCATCTGTCACCCAACATTTTGGCTTGCTCTTGGTGCATGTCAGGCTGGGCTGGGGTTCCATATCCACTGGCATATGTGAGATCCAGAATGGGTGCAGGCTGGCTTGCTAGCCGTAGCACCACCTGGCAAGTGCTGAGTCCTGGTGCAAATCATGTTAGACTTGTCTGAAGTACCCCATGATGAATGCAAGATCCTAGGCTGGAAATGGGCCTGGTAGCACGACTTTGGGTACTGCCCTGCTAGGCTTCAGCTTCTTCTGCTGAGCACAAGAGCTAGGGCTAGGAGCAGGTCAGGTTGGACCAGGCACAGTAACTACCAGGACACATGTGGGCCAGGTCTGGGGGCGGGTTGGGCTGAGCTAAGTTAAAGTATCCATGGGTATACACAAGAGCTAATTGGGATGCAGGATGGATTGAGCCAGGCCACAGCACAGGCTGGTAAGTACAATAACCAGGGCTTGGGTGGGTCTGGAAGGGGTTATTGCAATCACCCCAACTAGGCCACAGCCTTTCAGGATGTACATAAGGGCTGGGCCGATGGTGGGCAGAGCTGGGCTAGGCTACAGCACCCATCAGTTTTCATTACAGATAGGGTTGGGAGCAGAACTGACCAGGCAGGTGTATCCACTAACATATGCATTGGCTGGTGCAAGCAATGAACTGAATCTGACCCTGCTCTGGTTGGCATACACAAGAGTTAAGTCTCAGGTCACCACAAGAGAGGTTTCTCTTTCCTCCAGCTAGATCACTGAACTCAAATCCTGACCAAAGCAAAATCACAATATTTGGGGTCTGGCCTTGGAGTACGTGTGCTGGGACTGGACCTCCTCAGTCTTTGATGCCTGCACAGTGCACAGCATGCCAAGATGCACATGGGAGACATGGCAGCTAATTCATCTAGGTCATCAGAGGATGGAAAGCAGAACAGGCTGGACGACTCTCCTGAGCAAGTATGTGAATGCACTAAGGTGGACTTTGTCAGCCAGTACACTTCGGAAAGACTTTTTTTTCACCCTGCCACAACAAAGCTGATACGTTAGAGCTATCAAAAACACTCAAGAAACAACCTTGAAACACTCTTCTGCACATCAGGGTCATTACTAAGGTGTCACTGAATGACCATCCCTCATCCCTGGGTGCTGATGCAGTCTGACAGCAATGAGCAGCTCCTCGCCTCCCCCTCCTGCGGATACAGTGGGGAAAAAACAAACACAAAATAAACTGGAACATCATCCACTTTCTTCCATATGTTGATTCTTCTCACCTTGATCAGCAGCCCACATGGGCGTGCAACCTTCTTGGTTATGTAAACAATCGCAAAAATAAAATTAAAATTATAACAAACAATTTGACTGCAAGAGCTTTGTGAAGAATTCAGAAAGACCTGAGTGGATACCTTAAAGAATCATTTGGTGAATGAATAATGGAGCTTAATATTGTCTCTTGTCAACAGAAACCAGGATAGACAGCATCTTATCTGGAAAATACAAACTTTTTTTCCTAAGGAAATGAGCCCCAATAATATTCACAGGATAGCTACATACTTTTTTCAAAGAGAAGTATTGATAAAATCTTGTCAGATTGACCTTAAGGACAGAAAAAAAAAATGAGAGAGAACTTCGAACATCCAAACACCTGCAATCGTGGATTACTTTCAGACTCTAAGTCTGAATCCAGAACCATCCATATGTACTTGATAGATTTCGGAATTACTTAGCTGTGTTCCTCCTGTGGGCAATGTGATTGTGCTGTGCCAGTGCCTCCACTGCAAGCTGACTCTGAGCTTGTATGTGGACACTTGGGAGAATTATGATTGAGGCAGTACTGAAGTGGACACGCAGGTCAACACACCAGGGACTCATCAGCCTCACCTGGAGCTGATGTAAAGGAGATGATCTGAAATCCTATCAAAGGCTGTAACCAAGCCACAGCTAGCTAGTGTTTTCAAGAACACGAGCACATGTTACGTTGTGGACAGGTGTGGATCGTTAAAAGAAAAAGGGGGTTAATCACCACAGGCAACATCACCCATCCTCCCCTCCAAGTAATCGGGCCTTTGTGTAGCACTCTCACACATGGAATTACCACTCATCAGGTAACAATAAAGTGACAGTGTCACAAAAGACAATGGCATTGCCACCATAAACTCTCCCTTGGATCACTGTCATGTTTCAGGAAACCTCAGGCAGGCGAGCAGCTGAGGCTTCCTGAAGAAAAACAGGGCTGGCAGCCTTCCAGCGTACAGGGAGCAGAACCTCCAGTCCAGCTGAGCCTGTTTGATTGCTGCCCCTTCGGGTATATTCAGTAGAACACCTCAAGAGGTTCTTCAAGAGTATCACAACAGCTAAACGCTCCTCAGTGCCCGACTTCACTGATGGTGTGTTAACTAATACTTCAAGATGCTAACTTTCAGACGAATGTTAAATAGCTATCAATGATTACACTTTTTCCCAGATGATAAAATATTCCCTACATAGCTGCGGATGCAATCCATGTATGGGAAATAGATTTTGTTCTTTGTACTGGTGCTGAATTAGTTCCACGTGTGCATTGATAGCTCCTGGATGGTGTCATGGCCAGGAACTAGGGAGAACCCTTGGGTAGAACCCAAGATCTTCAGTGAGTGTGGGTCTGGTGAGTGGGTAAGATTTAAGGAAGGCAAGACTTATGAAAATGAGTATGGAAAACATAAAAATGAGGTATGAAAGAGATGGTTCTTTCCCTGTTGTACATTATAAGTGTAAATGATTAATGCCCAGGATGCAATTTTGCCTCCCACAGTACACAGGGTACTTAATCTCATGGAGTTCTGTTGTGTCAAGATACAATAGCAATCATAAAGACAATAAGAATGAAGAATCACACAATCCCATCTTTTTAACATGCCATTTACTCTTTTTAGTGCTTTTATGTGTTTGTATTTAAGCCTGTGTGAATGTGGATAATCATATGGATGCAGCATAGCTAAATGTGTAAGCTCTCTTTCTTACTATTATTCTCTTACAACTACTTTTTGTCACACTATATGTTCTTTATAATTTATACTTAAAAGCACACCTTGAATGAATATAGAATAATTGTCTTATCAATTCCCATATCACTATCACTTTTCCTCAGCCTAAAACCATAATGTATAGAGATTTTCCTCTTATTCCAATACCCTTTTTTCATGAACATTTTATTTGGGCGAAATGACTGGGTCAAAAAGGCCCTTAGCCCCTTTAAGCAGCCAACAAAACAAATTCATTCTGTATATTTCCTTATTCTGGCACAGATTTAGAATAAACCATGAGATGCTGTGGAGATTAGTTGAAATGAGAAAGAAGAAAATGAAAATTGGACATCAGAAACTTATGTTGTTATTCTAGAGTTTGAAGGCAGACAGTTTATAACATTTGTTGTTCCGAAGCCATTAGCATCTCTGCTGAGAATGTGGTGCGACACTTGCTTATATTTCACTTGTACAGTTCATCCTCAGCCTTCCCTATCCTCCTCCCCTCATCTTCTCTGAACTAAATTAAGAAGAGATGGTGCGGTGGGCCCAAAAAGGCATCGTGCTGTAGTGGCAAGTTTCAGTAGACGCCTACTAGCAAAGCAACAGCTACACAATTAAGACATGGGGTATGTCTGAATTACAAAGAACTAGCAGCCAAACCTGTGTCCACTCCTGCACAGCACATCAAGTAAACCAATCTAAATAAATGAGCGATGTATTTCCAAATCTTACAAGCAAAAATGGTTTGTATTGCCTTTTTCACAAGACGTGTATTTTTTACATGTTGGTCTTTCACCTTCTTTCTAAGCAAAGTGAAGCTGAGTGCATTATTGATACCTGTAGTCCATTTTTAGAAACAAGGAAATTCCTAAGTGTCACAGGCCTACAACAGTTGTTGGAATATCTTCTCCATCTCATCCATACAGACAAATGCGCACACCCTCCACTACATAAACATTCTACTTTATTTTTCTCATCTGCGATCTCCGAGAGTACTTGGAATGGTTGATTCTGCAGAAAATGCTTTCGGCCCTAAGAGTAGTGCCGCTTGGGTGTGACTTGTACAACTAGCCTTACGAGCTGTACTCCACATGCTTGTCAGATTTCTCCCTGTGGGCTCTGCTGCCTCCACAGCCAACATGTGAGAAAACAATTCCCTACACCCTCCACAGATCAGGAGTTCAGTCTGTCACACTGCAGTTATTCATTGCTTCCAGCATTTAGAAAATATCATGTGCATCTTTTATTGAAATTGGTCTGTTGTAAACCCCTTGATTACCTTACAGCTGGATAAGCTATGGTGCCTTATTATCAAATAACTCTATTGGCATATGGCACATTCAACTATCAGAAAGATGAAAGACTCAAAGAAGTTTACTAATAAGGAAGATCAAACACCACAAGCGAAGGGTAGGTGTTTGGAACAACAATTAAGACATTTCTTGCAACACTCATATCCCCTATGAGATGCGAGTCCCAGATCCACTTCTGATTCTAGATCCTGCTAACATGTATCTTGTGAGGACATGCATTCCAGTTATTCATGTGGGAGGTACAGGGCTGAGCATTTAGAGTTAATCAGCAGAAAGCAGATCTATCTTGCTCAATAACACATGTTCAGAAAGATATATGGCCCCCAAATAGACCACGTTGGTCTGGGATTACATTGATCAGAAGATATTTGAGAAGCAGGAAGGTGGAGAAGACATGCCCCTGTCCTGAGTGTCTAACAGGTTTAGAATTTGATCAAATAATGAGATTGTAGGTGCTCATCATTCCAGAGGAAAAAATACCAAGTCTGCATAAAAAACTTACTAAATAAAAACCTTATTAAATATCTACTTCCCAAAACGTGCTGTAAACAAAAGCCTAAGCCCCTCTTCCTCTTTCTTGTCACTTCTTGACAATTTTGTTTTATTCTTATTAGACTTCTTTTGGTTACTTTAACTAAAAATACCTGAGAGGAGCAACTTAGCAGTAATGAAATTTTATTTGTGTTTTGAGCTTGTGAGTGGAAATCCAAGCCTGGGCTACCCTACTGGTGAGGCTGGAGGCTGAAGAATGGATAATAATACAGGAAGCCAGGAAGCAGAGGGACACACACAGGGTACTGCTCATTTACTGTCCGTGCTGTCCATCCTGATTAATCATCAAGATTTGACCATGGGCTGCAGCCCAGCAACCTGATCCATTCCAGCGTCTTCTCAACAGCACCACTCTCCGATGTCACAAGGAGATGGAGTCCCACCTAATCCACTAACATTAGCATTGAACTCTGGGGTTCGAACGTCTGTATGAGTTTGGGAAAGCCAGGTGTTATTCAATCCACAATGAAATACCATGTACATCCAAGTTCCTCTAATTCGTCTAATCCCCTTGACATTGAGGATATTTGGTGCATTTGAATGCCACCACATTTATTAAGGTGCAGGGGTTTTGTCTGCTTTGCATGGAACCCGTCAATGAATTAAGAGGGTGGGTGGGGGAAGTTCAGCTCTCCTTTACATTACTGTTCTGGCCATCAACTTTATAAAAAGCTGTGCTGTCTGGAAAACAACTACTCATGAGTACCAAGCTACCAACTACAGCCAGGAAACACTGCAGCAGAGGCACCAAATGCCATGGATGAGTCATAATTCTAACCCAATACATGCTTCCTGAACAGTCCCACCAGCCGGAAACCCAGATAAAATGAAAAGATTTATATATGCTGGGGTTGCGAGCAAGGGGAAAAGAAAGATGAAGCTAAATTTCATATTCTTTTTTTCTTCCTTTTACGTTGATTTGAATAGCAGAGAGACAGAGCACCTCGCCACCATTTCACTCCCAGGATGCTCAGGAGCCTGTACCACCATACAAATCTCCCCTGTGGATGGCAGGACTCCATCAGCTTAGTGTCACTGCCTGTTGCCTCACAGGCTGCGCATTAGCAGGAAGCTGGAATCCAGAATAAAACTGTGGCTCCAACCTACACACTCCAACATGGAATGTAGACAGGCCAACCAGGATCTCAACTGTTGTACCCAACACTCAACCCAGTTTTCTAAATTTTCAAAGATATTTTCTTCTGCATGTACCAGATCCCATGTAACATGTAATCTACAGCATACAATGAAAGTGAAAGCTCTTCTCCATCCCATTGGCTTTGCCACAGAGTTTTGGCACAACTCAGACTCGTAGTGTCTTTTAGGATTCTTCAACTAATTCCAGCAAATATTGCCTGAGGTTCTATTATGGGAATACAATCATTATTAAGACAGATGGGTGTATTTTATTTTTGCTTATTTATCTTCCCCTTAAGAAATAATAAAAGCTTGATCAGTGTTTGTATATAATTTGTCACTCCCACGTTTGCATGTTGCTTAGAAAAGTCAGATGTATGGAAAGGGAAAGGCAAGTGTCAAAAAGTTAGATATATACAAACTAAAAAGAAGCAGAAATTGATGCAGTTTCTTTCAAAACACGCATTTGCATGCATTACAGAAAAATCCACCCCCCTACAATTTTTGCACCAAAATACATTTGGACTTTTAACTTCATTTTTCACCAAATCCTAAAATAGTGTTTGCTGTATCTGTGTTAAAACTGAAGAAGCAAACTGATCAATAGAATATCTCTGGTGCCTCTATTTACGTTCTTTTAATTACTGTCTGTTGCATCTTTCCCCATGGGAGTGGAGGCTTGAAGATCAAATAAATCCAGTTCACTATTACTCTCCCCAAAGGCTCACCGGTGTCTGGCACATCACAAATACAGACATTCCATTTCGTTGCGTTTCTTAAATGAAAGCATTTGGTGCTAGCTAAACTCATTTGAATATGGCAGTGATAAGCCTTTCTGTTCTAAGGCATTCTCCACCTCTTCCTCCTATGATTTCTGCACCACCTGAAGGGAGCGCAGCCGGCTTATTACATGGATGTAACACCGATCACCTTGCTAGATCTAGGTCAGGCATTCCAATAGTTGGTTCCATAACAAGCCCGAGCATCTCTGTGGGGCCATAACTCCTTAAAATAGTCTCCCAATAAAAATTCA
Source organism: Ochotona princeps (assembly GCF_030435755.1). Lineage (NCBI taxonomy): Eukaryota > Metazoa > Chordata > Mammalia > Lagomorpha > Ochotonidae > Ochotona > Ochotona princeps. The sequence goes on along the minus strand of NC_080835.1, from coordinate 106,828,238 downwards.
TTACATTTAATTTTTTAAAGTTAGCACTGTCTGGGCCCAGCGGCGTGGCCTAGCGGCTAAAGTCCTCACCTTGAAAGCCCCGGGATCCCATATGGGCGCCGATTCTAATCCTGGCAGCTCTACTTCCCATCCAGCTCCCTGCTTGTGGCCTGGGAAAGCAGTCGAGGACGGCCCAAAGCTTTGGGACCCTGCACCCACGTGGGAGACCTGGAAGAATTTCCTGGTTCCCGGCATGGGATCGGCGCGCACCGGCCCGTTGCGGCTCACTTGGGGAGTGAATCATCGGACGGAAGATCTTCCTCTCTGTCTCTCCTCCTCTGTGTATATTCGGCTTTCCAATAACAATAAAATCTTAAAAAAAAAAAAGTTAGCACTGTCTGTAAAGGGGAGTCAATAAGAACCTAAGAACTCAATTCTAGATGACATTAATAGGGTCAAGACAGCCAGAGATGTTTATTTATTCTGAAGTAGTTATTGATTCACTTATTTGAGTTTTTTCAACATTAAATGTTTACTTTATATCAGATGTTGTACTGGATACTTGAAATACTGTGTAACACAGCCCTTGCTCTACAATTGTTCGCTTAAAAAGTAGTGTGAGCAAGGGATGTTAATATAGTATCTGAAAATTCAGATTTGATGTTCATCGAATGCTAACACAGGTAACAGCCATGATTCCATGCGCAAGTCTTACCTTTCCCTGCTGTTGTGTTTAATAAGCACTACCCAAGAAAACCTCCAAGGGAAGCAAACCAGAGTGTCCTGAGTTGACCAGGCTTACCTTGCCTCGCACACTTACTGCTGAGGCTCTGCAATCGAATTGACCAAACCTGGCCAACCTTCAGTCAGATAGTTTTAGCTTCAGATGTTTCTAATGCCCTATGCATTGGCACTTCAGAAATGTGCTAAACATCCTAATCAGTAATCCAATTCTTTCACTCAAATGTCTAATTTCTTCTAAAACAGTAGGTCAGACATCTGAGAACACTTTTGGTGGTTGAGAATATCAGAAGGAATACAATCCTTAGTCATAAAGATGTGGATTCAAATCCTCTGATATCCTGAGCAGTACAGCCAGACTGCTTTCCCCATAAAATAAGAGAGCTCTAGCCTCCAAAATGGTTAAGAGAATGAAATGGATTTTTGCTCTTAAAAGCAATGCCAAAGACCCCAATTTATGTTCCATTCACCAAATAATGTATGTCACTGAAAAACTATAATTCCAATGCTAATCATTAAAGGCTTTCAATGGCATTGTTCTAAACACATTTCAAGAAGATCATCTTTTTAGAAAATCATGTCACTCTAATAATTAAAAGATGACTTGATTGCCGTCAATGGTGCAAGCTAATGCTGAGAATGTCTGGTGAGTGATGTTAATGGCATGCCACCCTTGTGATCTACATGCTAACAGAGCAGGGAGGAGAGGGGTTTCATTTTCTGTTTCACTCCCCCAAAGGAGTATCATACACAAAGTGGGGTCAGGGCAGAAGTTAAGAGCCAGGAACTCCATTTTGGTGTCAGGAACCCAAGTGCTCGAGTCATCTTCTACTCTATACCCAAGTGCGTTAGCAGGGAGCTAGACTGGAGCAAGAGTAATAGGGACTCAAGCTGGCAATTTTATGACATGCTGGTATCACAAACACTGGTAAACTCTATGTGCTACAATACTGGCCCTTCTACTGTATATTTAATAACATTCAATACACATACAGAAAGGATTATCTTAAGGCATCAAAGTACAATTATACAAGAATACTACATATTAAAACATCTATTTCTTTCATTAGTCACTACCACATTAGGTCAGAAATTCAGATGAATTTTGAAGTGACAGCATGTCCCACTAAATATTTTCCTTAAAATTTCTCTCCACCTACTTTTCCTTCTGCTTCCCTCTCAGCTCTCAAGACAAATGGAGCCATGAATATGATTGATCAGATGATTGGCCATGCTCCTAATAGGCAGGGTTCCAGGGCATTAAAATGTCATGCACTTGAATAGAGTTTCTCTCTTCTACTTTCTGTTCAAGACCTGGGAGGCTGAGCCAAAGTCTTTTTCCTGGATTCCCTCTCTGCTTGATAATGCTGGTTATTACTTCCAGTTACTGAGCCATATGGCAAATAGCACATACTTAAGATTTAGGTTCAAAAGAAGGTTGGAAGCCCCATTAAAGGCATGCACACCCCATTTCAGCTCTACTTGATTTCTGTATTGCACTGTGCTAGGAACTGGAACAACCAGCAATAAAACAGAACTTCTCACCCTATCCCATCCCTGTCTTTGGTCTTTACATCTCCTCTGTAGAAGCCTTCCAGAAAGGAGAAATCATGGCAAGGGCACACAAGAATATAAAAAGAAAGCTTTTTCTATATAAACAATTCTTTAAAGCTACACAGAATTGTGAGGTCACAAAATTTTCTTTTTGGAAGCTATCTTTAAAAAATAAACTATCCTTCATGTGTCCTTTATCGGATTGAAGAATGCAACTATTTTCCTACTAGGAAACCAAAGGAAAACTCAAACATCTATATCAGAATTTAGAGTCAGATGTGACTCTATCAGGCATGCTGGTCAGACTCTGTTCTCTATTCTTTAGAGCATTTGTCAGGGCGCCTTCCTGAGGCTAAGTCAAAATGGCTTTCCACGGAGTTCTCCTTTCACACTCATGTTAAAAGCAGCAGCAAGTCTCCCCATCCACATTGCGGCATTGAACCAACATGCGGGAATGGAAGTGCCTATAGGCTCCTCCTACCACACTGTAGCTCACATTCTAGGAGACAGGAAGACAATGTGAAAAGCCTGTTCTTTTCAACCCAGAGAAATGCACAGAATACAATGCTTTGATCCGTCAGCACCTATTCTTATCACTTCATTCCAAAAGATGTTTGGAGTCTAATAGCTCCTCTGCTCTGAGTACCAAAGCCTTACTTGCCTCATCTATCCATAATCAGCATTCACAATGTTGAGGATATCATGACTCTACGCATTCAGTAGAACACAAAGAACTTCAGTGACAAACTGTCCCTATGCTGTGATTTCACTGATTTGGGGAGAACCATTTAACCTCTCTGTGCAAGTGCAGGGTGTTCCTCGACTATCTCCTAGGTACTTTCACTTCCTAGATGTCAATCTATGAAAGACAGCTGCAGCTTGTCCAGCAGTCACCAACACTACTTTTTGTTTCTTTCGTTTTAATGCATTTGCTTCTCTGCTTTGAAAGACTAATCTATTCCATGTCCACGTCCAGTCTCTTGAGCTCATCCTTTCTAGATTTGGATGCAGCCCTATCCTGAGAATATTATCTTGACTCCATGCAAACTATCTCGATGTTTAGATGTCAGTCAAGGTGCCATGACCCTCTGTATAGACGGCTGGACAAAGAATTCCAGTGCTAACTAGCTAGGCAGACTTTCTTCTATTTGCTTTTGAGAAAACAATGTACATCAAACATATGGATAGCATGGCATGTGTGGTAAGCATGAGGTATGTGTTACGCATGGACCAAAAGTTCAGCTTCTTTAGGCACTACTTGGTACAACCACAGAGAAGATCCTACTAAGAAATACACAGAAGACTAAGAGCCTCAAACAATAAATAAACAAATGCAAATTAATACAGTACAGATTGAGCAAGTAAATGCTAAAGGGACACAGATAATATAACATGGAAATATACTCCTGACAGCAGGAGTTATAAATACTCATTAGGGGCTGCAATGGTGAAAAAAAAAAGTCTATGCTAAAATTCATGGCATGTTCACTGAAGGGAACCAGCCTGGTTAGGACTGCTATGAAAGTGCAAACTGAGGAATCCCTCTTCCTAGGAGAGAGGACCCTGGGTAGACTGTCTACCATGCATACAGTTTTAAAAATACTTCTTTGGGAGGCAGAAAGAGGGAGATCCCATCTAGCACTACACTCCCCAGATGCCAGCAGTCAGCTAGGATTGGGTCAGGTAGAAGCTGGGAGCCACAAGCTTGGCAGTGAGACTCTCCTTTGAGCCATCACTGCAGCCTCCCAGGATCTATACTAGCAGGAAACTTGAGTCAGAATCCAGAGTTTGGAATGAAGCCCAGTACCCCAGTGGGGGCATGTAGGTGCCTTCAGCGCTAGCCTAAATGCCTACCACAAATACTCATGTTCTTCACACTCTAATACTCAGAGGGCCACACACACTTTCACACACAGTAGACTCCACAGCATCTGAACTGTATTTAGGAAAATGTACACTTGCCTAGAAGGACAGGCACCTGGAAATGACTTCTTTAGTGATAACCTACTTTCTGTCAAGGCCTCTGGACCTCTAGTCCAGCATGTCAAACAATTCATTCTGAATCCCCATAAGAATTGACTCATAAAGTCATGCCCCATAGAAGCCATCAGCAGCAGTCAGTGATGGAGATGAATTACGGTTTAAAAACGATTAAAATGTTGTTAATGAGGATATCAAGGTACTTCAGACTCTGAAAGGGGAACTTTGAAAATGAGACATTACCAGAACCTCCAGAGTCTCAAGTACTTGTCGGTTCATGTTTTTAAAAAGTGCATTAGTTTGATCCAGTATCCGTATAACCTTGCTCTTCTCCCTAGCTCTGTTTCCCTGGCAACCATTTAAAATTATAGCAAAAGGCCTGCTGCCTTGAAAAGAGAAAAGAAAAGGACAATGGTCTTCAGCTTTCTCTCTTCCTTGAGGCTTTCCCCCCATCGCTCCAACCACTTCTCTGGCTCTTGGGTTAGTCACCATCTCCCTCACCATGAATGAGCAAGCACCTCGCAGAAAATGAAGGAGGTGGGAGTCAGACCAGATGGAGGCGGCTTCTCTAAGATTATAGTTAGATATCAAGGTCAGCTGAGAGACCCTGCGACTGGGGTAGAGCAGAACTTAAAGCAGAAGCATGGCAGCAGAAGCTTTCCGCAAGGATGCCCGCTGCCTCTGGTCCTTTAGTCAGAAAGATGGCCTGTGTAACAGGTATTGCCACTAGCTGGAAGCTGCCACTCGATGTCAGCCCCTGCTCATGATAATAGATTAGGATGCTCTGGGCTTGGGCACAGTTGCACAGATGCAGATCCAGCAGGAATGACTCTCCTGATGGGCAGCAAGCCAGCATCATCTTCAGGCTTGCCCAGGCACCCGAAATTGCCCAGAAGGGTCATTACTTTCTTTTTCTAACAGAAAACTTCCTTGTCTTATAGATCCCAAAATCCCTGTCTTGATAAAACATACACAGAGCAAAGTGATGTTTTACCGGACTCCTTTGTCCTCCTTGTCACACTGAGGACAAAGGTGAGGGTTTCATTCATCATTCTGAAATGATCTTTTCAATCCCCTCTTCCTAAATGTAGAGGAAAATACACAGCACCAGCCATGTGCTTGAAAACATGTTACAAGATATATACAAGTGTTCTTGTTTGGTCTCCCATGTTCATCAACACTTGCAGGTGTTCCCCATCACCCTACTCTACTGCAGGTCCAGCTGCGTCTCAGAGACAACTTTCCAACCAAGGTGTGTGAAACTAATAAACATGCTATTTCCATTAGGACTTGCCATGCCCCTGACTTCTCCAATACTGACCCAACAGAGATAGTTGAGGTTGAAATTAGATCTTCCATGTAGACACGGGTATGGGATGCATCGGGTGAGTTATTTGCCTTAGTAACACTGATCCAAAAAGAATCTCCTACAAAAATTCCTTCTGAGTGGCGTTGCTTCCCCCACTGTGCATCACATAAGATCTGACTCATGAATGCACACTAAGGCTGGTCTATAATCTTAGCATGCTGAAAAAAAGGAAGAAAGAAGCATGAGAAACAAGTGCCAGAGAGTAGCAGTAAGGACAGGGGCTCTGGAAAGCAGCTGAGCGATGGTGGTGGTGATATGCTCTGTGCTTTTACAGCCTCATATTCTTGTTGGTACATGATAACAACATTGAGAGGAGGGTTAAGAGAGATGATACAAATAAAGTGCTTGTTAGATGATGGGGCTGACTGGTATTATTGGCTTGTGGTGGGACTGAAGTGGTAACAAATGAGACAGGAAGGCAGTCTAGGAGATAATGAAGTTGCAAAGTGAGAGGACTATCAGCGAGGAACTGGCATTGTGGTATAGTAGGTAAAGCCACTACCCAAGACACTGGAATCCATATGGGTGCGGATTCAAGTCCCTCATGGTCCACTTCTGATCAAGCTCCCTACTACTGGCCTGTGAGAAGCAATGGGAAATGCCCCCGACCACGCACAGAGGAGACCTAAGAGAAACTTCTGACTTTAGTGTGGCTCAAGACTGACCATCAAGATCGTCTAGGGAATGAACCAGCAGATGCGAGATATTCTTCTCTATCTATTCCTCACTCCCTATAATTCTAACTTCCAAATAAATGAAAAAAAATTTAAGTACATCCATGAAAAATATGTAAATGTGAGTTTGAATTCAGAAAAAAAAATGAATAGATTTTGAGCTTTACCAGAGACTCTGGTATGCAGTGCAGAAGGCCAGGGGTGTTCTGGGCAGCTGTGGCGCTCATGAACCAAGGTGAGATGCTAGAGATGAACAGACTCAGAAGGACTAGTTTGTTAGAGAAAAATCCTAGAGGAGAAAGGAGCTGGTAATGGACCAAAATTGGCACACATTTCCAGACAAGCCCAGGTGGTTGCAGCCATTGGTGAAACATGGATTCTGCGCAGAACACCCTTGGTCACTTTGGTAATATACAGACATTGCTGCCTGACACAGAAATACTTGAGACAAAAGGGAAGCCATGAGAAGGTCATGTAATTATGTGGAAAATGCCTCGACATCTTTCTCAGTTCTCAGGCTTGCTATGTCTGACATCTTTTTTGCTCAGTAAATCAGCTGAGGAAACCAACACAACTTCAGAAGCCAAAACCTCCAGAGTGTGTCCAGGGCTGGAGTGGGATTATAAAGAGATGGAAATATTCCTAGATCAACCTGGACAATAAATCAGAATTAGCTCCTTCAGGAAGAATGCATCCTTCAAACAAGATTCCTGACAGGTTAACAGAGGGTTCATGTGACTGAGGGACATTTTAGTTTGTTTAGCAAACAAAAACATAAATGTCTTTGTGCCATCCAACAGAGATCCTTCCTGGTCCCAATAGCTTCTTATGTTTCAGACATTCTGTTGCATTCTTTTACCCTCCAACTGCCCACATGCATTGAAAAAAGAAAAGATGCTTTGAAAACAAAGTGAACCTGAGATTATACAACACAGATCCTTCTGAAGCATTATGGTAACGGATATGTGTGATGTCATACTCACTTTAAGGACTTACTGAGCCCAACAAGGGTAAAGGCATGCAAACATGGAGAACTAAGAGATTAGGTGTTTATTTTTTTCCACCTATTTAGTTTAATCGGTTTTGAAAAATGGGGATGGGAAGGGAGAAACAGACTTTTTTATCTGCTGGTTCAACCCCCAAATAGACCTACCACATCCAGGGTTGGGCTTAGCCAAAGACAGAAGTTCAGAACTTCATATGGGTCTCCCCTATAGATGGTGGAGACATAAGTGTGTGTGTCATTATCTTCTACCTTCCAGAATGCATATAAGTAGGGAGCCAGAATGTACCTGAAATATCTTGTCCTATAACTATAACCAGACTCTCTGATATGGGATGCTACTACTTCAAGCATCAACCACTGTAGCAAACACCTGCGTCCCGTGTAGGTAGTTTTTCGCAAGTTTGAGTACCTGGGTGGATAATTAGACAGAAATGTCAAATAGGTATTGAAGACACAAGCTTCAACTTTAGCATCTCATTCAGGGCTAAACGCAAATGCAAATGTCCTTAATGTATGGATGACATGAAAAATTATGAACTGCCTTGCTGAAAAACGGGACAATTAGGATTCAGGGAAGGAAAATCATTAGGAGGAAAGGCAGGAGGTTGTAGTTGATGCCCTAGGGGACTGTGAGGAAACAGCTTTAAAAGTGAGGCAGTGAAATTTTCTGTTGCCATTGAATTTGGTAAGGTAGAAGTCGTTAATAGCCCTAAGGAAAGTTATGGCACAGTCAGGGGCATGTGTTGTATGCTAAAGTTTGTTTTCCTCTGAACTATGTACTGACATCCTCATCCCCAATAGGGCTTGGTATGGTAATTCAGGTTAAGTGAGGTCATAAGGGCAGAGGATCAATGCCCTTCCCTAGAGGACATGCTAGAGGCCAACCTGCCTTGCATTCCCTCTCCCTCCTCTGGGTGTGTGGGCATTTGGGAGTTAACTAGTTGGTGGAAGATGCCCCTTCCACTCTTCCTTTCTTCCTCTCTTTTCTCCTTTCCCTCTCCCCCTTGCCTGTGTAAGGAAACCTGTAGAAGTTCCCCCTGTACTACTGGCACCATGGTGTAGTAGTCTACTCCGCTGACTGCGGTACCAGTATCCCATATAGGAGCCGATGCTAGTCCCAGTGACTCCACTTCCAAACTAGCTCCTTGCTGGAAAAGCAGCAGAGGCAGAATCAAGTGCTTGCACCCATGCACCTGCTTGAGAGCCCTAAAACAAGCTCCAGGCTCCTAGCTTGGACCACCTCAGTTCTGGCCTTTGCAATCATTTTGGGAGTGAATTAGTAGATGGGTAATGTCTCTCCCTGTCTCTCCTTCTCGGTGTGTGACTCTGGTATTCAAATTAAAGCAAACATAAATGAATCTTTAAAAAATAAGTTACCCCAGCCAAGACAAGAGCCTTCACACACAACTAAATCAGTCAGTATTTTCTTATTTAATTGAGGGTAAAGCCTGAGACAAAAGTACGGATGTAAATATTCCACCTGTTGGTCACACCACAGATGATGGCAATTTGTGGTTTGAATCAGGTCAAAGCCAGGAGAAAGAAAGGACACCTGGTCTCCCATGCGAGTAGCAGCAACCCAAGTACTTCAACCAGCATCTGTTGCCCTCACAGGTGCCTCATTATCAGGAATGTAGGTCATAAGCAGGGAGTAAACTGGACTTTCAGACGGGATGTTGGTCCTGAAAGAGGTGTCTTAACCAGCTGCAACCATAATGCCTGCCTCAGCCAACACTGTGGTAAAAGATCTTCAGCTTCCAAGAACTGTAAGAAGTAAACTCAGGCTGTTTAAGTCACCAAGCTGGATGTTCTGTTATGACCATCCACAGAGACACATACCATATGGACCCATATGAATGATTTGAAGAGAAAAACGAGTAACAGGATTTAGAAATAATAAATACAAAATGTTGCGCTTGGGAATCACATGGTGGCATGGAGCTGACATAGAGGGCGGTGCCAACAAGTGGGTGTGAGCTCAGCGATGATTTTTAAGATGGAGCATAGTAACACTTTCATGTCTGCTGAAGGGATCAAGGCAAGAGAGGAAATAAAATGATATTAGGGCCTGGCACGGTAGCTTAGTGACTTCGGTCCTCGCCTTACATGCTCCAGGATCCCATATGGGTGCCCATTCCTGCTCCAGCAACCCTGCTTCCCACCCAGATCCATGCTTGCGGCCAGGAAAAGCAGTCGAGAATGGCCCAAAGCCTTGAGACCCTGCACCCACATGGGAGACCTGGAAAAAGCTCCTGGCTTCGGATCGGCTCAGCTTCGGCCGTTGTGGTCATTGGAAAGTAAATCAACAGACGGAAGAGCTTCCTTTGTGTCTCTTCTTTTCTCTGTGTATCTGACTTTCCAACAACAAAAAATAAAACTTTTATATGATAACATCATAAGAGACAATTACAAAGGACGAGGCACAGAATCAGAGTGTAGTTGGAGTCTCAACCTATGATCAATTCAACAGAGAAAAGCAAAACTTGGGTCGACAGACAGCAAGTCCATGTGCACAAATCTTTGTGCAGACAGTAGCATTCCCAGTGAAACATCTCCATGCTACAAATGAGACAGGAAAGTTGGGAGACCTGAGGATCTTGACATTGAATATCACTGCGAGTTTAATTGGCCTTCCTTTTATGTCAGTTGATTTTTTTCACGTATACATTTCAGGATCTTTTCCTAATGTTTGATTGAAGACAGCTTGATTATCATGTGTCTTGGTGAAGATCACTTTTGGTCAAGCCTGTTGGGAGTTCTGTGCCCCTCCTGAATGTTGTTTCCAAATTCTTCCTTTATTAAATACATTTTTAAACCAAGATTACCTTTCTGCACCTTCTGTGACCCATAACTCTTATATTTGGTCTTTTAATAGTGTCTTTCAATTCTTGAATGCTTTTTTTAGACTGATCCAGCTTTGCTTCCAGCTTTTTGTTTGTTTCACACTGGTGACAGGAAATATCTTCGAATTCTGAGATTCTTTCTTCTGCCTCCTTCATTCTATTATCATTCTATTATCTATGATTCTAATATCACTAATGTGTACAGCCTGCATTGTCTAGAAACAAATACGAATATTCTTCATAAGTCTAGGCATACTATTACAAAAAGGAAAGGAAATAACCGAAACTAGCCTACTGATAAATACATAGCTGGTAAGCAAAAATTTCTTTGTAAGAATTTCACCCTCGCCCACCTTCAGAGCTGTTGTAGATCTCCTGATGGTTGTTACTGCAATGTTTTTTTTTTTATTTAAGATTCACTTTAAAAAAACTATTCAAAGGAAGTGTTACACGGAAAGGAGGACAAACACACTCTTAGAGAGAGAGAGAGAGAGAGAAAGAGAGAGATATTTTGCATCCTCCACTGGCTTACTCTCATAATGACCACAATGGCCAACGCTTACCCTGGCCTAAGTCAGGAGCCAGGAACTTTCACAGTTTCCCATAAGAGTGTAGAGGCCCAGGCTCCTGGTCCATCCTCTACTGCTTTCCCAGGCCCATCAGCAGAGCACTGGATTGGAAGTAGGGCACTTAGGACTAGAAATGGCATCCAAACGGGATGCCAGTATGGCAGATGGAGGCTTAACTTGATACTCCACAACATCAAACTATACCTTCTTATTTCTATGTGTCCAAGTAAATAACCCATGATCATTTTATAAGCAGCATAGTCTATCCAGTGGTTTTAGCAATGCACAACCTATTTAGAATATAGAACATGAAATGTCCCCAAGTATTAGCTGTTCACTGAGGGTCAATAATAAACCTTACCATGGCTATATGTCTAGTTTAGGTGAAAATTCCACCTCATTCTTCTTGCTTTACTCACTCCCTAGGCATACTTTCTGATGGCTTACTTTATTTTCATGGCCACTGACTCTCTTTTGAGTTTACTTTTGGTCTAACCTGGTTCCCACTTGGTAAGTGGCAATAGACACTGGTTCCTGAGATAGGCAGTAGACTCCTATCATTATGTCAACTCTGACACAAACCTCATATATCCATGTGCCAAAGGAGGATGCAAGGATGATGGGAATCAGCTCTCGGGTGTCAACATTTAGAGATCATGGAATCAAAGCAAATCTACAATGCTTGAGGAGATTTCAGTCAAATACCAGACTATTTCCGAGTGACTGGACCGGAAGTCTAGGAATTCCATATTGTAACAGCCTCCACTTGAAGAACACTTTATTAAAAAAAGATGCTTTGTGCAGGAACACACTTCCAACACATGCTCTCATGCAATGTTTACTCCAAATTAGAGAAGCAGAATGTGTTGGCCTCCCTCTTCAAATGAGGAAACTGAAACACGAAGACACAATGCAGCATGGGTAAGGTCAGGCAGCTACTAAGTGGCAGAGCTGGAATTCAACCAAAATTCTGCTGCATCCGAAACCCAATGCTCTTCAACGCAGCTCTGTTTCTGAGTCTGCAAATCCTCCACCAAATGGTTGTTTCCTCAAGCTACGCACGCGAAAGAAAAGTGCCAGGCAACACTTGAGAGGCCCAAGGTGCCAAGTCCACTGCTTCCGGTCCCTGTCACACTCAGCTGCACTACACACTATCAACAAGGCAAAATCCCAGTAACACTATCTCTGAAGTCCAGGGGCGGGTTGGGAATTGGTCACATGATCTCATCAAGCCCCAAGCATGCCCAGTGTTGAAAAGACACAGGATACTACAGGAAAATCCTTCTCTAGAGACACAGGATGTTGGCAATCAAGAGGCTAAACAGCTCAGCCAAAGGACCTGAGAAACAAAAGCCAGCTTGTGGGTGTTCGGGCACGACGTCTGAATGGGGAGGTGGGTTTTTGTGTAATTCAAATGATAGATTGACTGTGTTAATTAATTATATATTTTGAAGTCTGTTACCACTACACACCCACCATCTTCCTTAAATGGGGAGCAGGGGAGACAGAGAATGAGAGAAAGAGAACAAAAAACCTAATCTAATATTCAACAAACATGCTGCACCCAAACAGCACACTTTTGTCTGAAACCCTGGTTCCAAGAACCACTTTCAGGCTTTCATCAACACATTATAATATTAATCAAGACTCATAATACAGAGTGATTTGCATGCCAACAAATATATTTACACTGTAAATTGTTTGTTGGGGAGCCTTGGAGAGAAATGCAATTCATTGCCATAGAACTGAATAGGAAAAATCCCGTATTAAAATTTAGGAGAAAATAGACTGTGTGAAAGTTGAACCTCTAGAGTTCCACAGAAGATGTTCTTAGTATTCCATCTGCCTCCTTATAGTCACTCACTGTCACTTTTAGCACTTCCCCAAAGTTGGTCTCCCTGTAAGCTTGGAGGGGGGCTGCTAATATTACAGTAGAGAGAGAGATGATGGGGACCCTCCTTCCTGAGACATCGGCAGCCACGCTGTCTTACCTTGTTGAATCCACTTCTGAAACTATGTCACATGTATCCACTTCTGTCCATTCTCATCCCTACCACCGTAACTCACTAAGCATATCTTTCTGGGATGACTTCACTGGTTCCCTGAACGTGCTCCTCGTTGGTGACTGTAGTATAAAACTGTGTAACAGTCATAATGTCAGTTTGGCTGTTAGGATGAGTTTGTGGAAGTGATGATGTAGGTATTCTCCCTGTAAAGTTCTGCATTGCCTGACCCCTCATCTGCCAGTCAATACCTCTCTCCTTGCTCTCTGAAACCACACCCAGCCCCTTCAAAAGGTTAGAGTCTTACACTGGCTCCAAGTCTAACTCAGACACCTTATGCATACTTTCTTCTAGCATCTGCACCTTCTGTTTCAGAATACTAATATTTGTGAACAATTAAGTAATCTTTCCTAATTCATTTAATGTGAAGTCCATCTCCCTCTCTGATTCATTTTCTTATCATATGCCTGAATCATGAAAGATACAAATTCCAAGAACAACATTCTAGAAGAATATTGGTGAAAAATCATCTTTACTTATTTCTTTTTAGGATAACATTATTCTTAAAATCCATTTTATGCAACTCATGTTTAGCTGGACATATACATATATTTCCATCAATTTCTATTATCACTGACTGTCATGCATAGACTGCTAGAGAAAAAAATAGCTCAAAAATTTCATTTTGCATATTCAGTCAACAAGCTTGCGTGATGAGCACACGTAAGCACCATGAGCCTCAGGGCAGGCAAAGCCACTTCACATTATATAATCGGCAAGAATCTCTTGTGGAGAAAGTGGAACCAGAAACATAAACTCAAAAAAAAAAAAAATCACACCATCTCCATTGTGCCAAAACATGTGGTAGGAACTTGGGAAAAAGAGTTCTTTAATTATCAGATATCTTTGATTTCACAAGTACCCCTGTCTCCCTCAGTTCTGGCATCATGACCCTCATTTTTATTTCTTAGTAGGCAAAGAATGGCTCATGTTAAGTGGCAGGTGGCAAGAAGACCTGGGTAGTATCAAACCTAACCTTTGCATATTCATGCAACAAGCAAGCTGCAGCAGAGTCTGATCCTGTGCTGGTGTGGACACAAGATGCCCACTGAGGAGGGCACCTAGCTCTCCTGCAGTTGCTAGACCGTTTAGCTTCCACTTTGCATGAGAAGGGTTCTTTTCTGAAAATGCAGAGACTAATCAGGTGTCACTTGCCTTTGCAAGAGTTCAACTACCCAGGACAAACAGCCTGAAGTTCTAAGTGCTCTGAGGCCGAATGAACACTGGGAGAGTTTTATCACTGTACAGAGTGCAAAAAAGTAAGAGGCAGGGACAGGTGCGGGAGGGCAGGATCAGACTGCACTTCAGAACCAATGGGACCCTGAGCCAAGCTTGGAATATGCACAGCTCTCAGAATAGTGCCAGGAAGTATGAGACACTGGGCAAAAGAAAAACCTTAGGCAAATACGTAGGAAATAAAATACAGTAGTTTCTGAAAATCAAACAGTTCAAAATTAGGAAGTTTTTTGTTGTTGTTGTTGTTAAATAATGTATACAGAAAATCAGAGAGCAGTGTAGGACTAAGCCACAGGAAATGCCTGTGGTTAAAACAAAAATGTTCTTACACTGCCATTTCCTATGATTTAGCATAACATATTGGGGTTGGTGTTTGACACAGTGACTATGAAGTCATTTAGTAGTTCTACATCACATACGACAGTGCTGGGTTCGAGTCCTGACTCTTCTCCCAATGCAATTCCAGTACCCTGATGTCTGCCCTAATATGGAGCAGGAGCCCAGCCATCCGCATTAGGAACCTGGATTAAGTTTCAGGCTCCTATCTTTGACTCAGCCTGAATTTGGCCATTGCACGCAAGTGGAAAGTGAAAGTGAGCCAACAGATAAAACATCTCTCTCTCTTCCTTACGTCTCCTCCATTTTTGAAAATAAAAATTTTAAGATTTATTTTTATTGGAAATCTAGATGCACATGGAGGAGGAGGAGAGACAGAGCGGGAAGTTCGTCAGTCCACTGATTCACTCCCCAAGTGGCCACACCAGCCGGAACCAAGCCGATCCAAAGCCAGGGGCCAGGGGCTTCTTCCGGATCTCCCATGTGGGTGCAGGATCCTGAGGCTTTGAGTCTGCTTACCCAGGCCACAAGCAAGGAGTTGGATGGGAAGCAGGACAACCAGGTTATAAACTGGTGTCCATATGGGATCCCAGTGCAAGCAAGGTGAGGACTTTAGCTACTAGGCTACTGAGCAGGGACCTTCATGCTCCATTTTAAAATGTACAAATTAATATTTTTTGAAAATAGTCTTTGCCAATATTAGCAGTAATAGCATATTATTACAAAATTTATTTTGCAGTACTAAAAGAGCAATTATAATATTATATGTTAAATAATTTACTTCAAAATTCCACAGTTATTGTTTGATGCATGCAGCACTGCACTTGGTAGCATGAGAAATAAAGTCCTGATCATATCTATAATCTATGTGGGAAGCAAAACCACACCTCTGAAATCGGATAAGCAATGGCAATTGAAGAAATAATTCCTACAGAAAACAAATAGCTGTCCTTGACAGTCCTCTAATCATACTCAGATGCTACTCAAACTCTTTACTCTTATTACTTCATTTAATCTGCTCAACAACACAAAAGAAATCTGTGCTCTCATTCTGGTGAGGCGGACTTTGCAGTTCGAAAATCTCCTGAGGTTGGCAGTACGTGAGCTTCGGCACAATAGTTACGACCGCATTCACCCAGATCCTTTCACATGGCTTTGTGGCATCTTCCGATCCAGATGTTCCCCTGAAGCCAGGCGTCTAAGAACAGCTGGATAGCGGCCTTCCTGGGAAAGACGCTATTCAGGACTCATAAAATGACCACATCCGGTGTCATGAGTAGTGAGCACTGGAAAGGAGCTAATGATTACGCAAGTGGGAAGGCAGAACAGGCGACAGACACCGCTGCTACATGATACAGGTCTGTATTAGAACCTCCTGCAAGAGTGCCACGGGTTATGTCTATACGACACCGCCCAGCAAAATCAATGGGCTGGCATTCCTGGGAATGTGGCTACCTTAGGTTGGGGTCATCGTGGTTCCTGCTGAACTATTCCCTACTCTTCCATTCTTCATCCTATCTCACAGATTATTTGCTTTGTGTACTAAAAAAAAAAAAAAAAAAAAGCACAACGCTCAACTGATCAAGCAGTGAACAAGCTGCCCGTGCTTTCCAGTTGCAAGGGCTTGGTGTGACTGGTGACTCACAGGGCTCCAGAGCTCTGGAACACAAGGAGGGTGGCTGTGGATGTTTTCAAGAAATTGAAATGAGTATGTTAGATGTTCTTGAAACTGCTGAGTACTTGATTAGCAGGAGGCATTGATTTCCTGGCATAGAGACTTCAAAGAGGGAGAGAAAAATAGTTAGAAAATAAAAGAAGTATTACTTCCCTGCTGCTCTTTAGTTAAGGGCTCTGAGTGAGCAGTTGTGCCTCATATGCCCATGACCAGCCATAAAGTGCACATCTAGAGTGGTGAGTGTAGGAGAATGATTGGATATCATTTGCAATAAGAACAATTGATTGGATATAATTTGGATGAGAATAATTGATTAGATATCGTTTGAATGAGAACAATTGACTGTACATACAAGCAGGGAAACAGGAAGTAAGACCGAGGAAAGGCGATTCCCTCTTCCTGTGGAAATGTAAATTCCTCAAACCTACCTCCCCATTGCCTGCGTGACCATCTGTCTTTTAAATGTCTGATGCTGTTAATAAACATTGGCTATTGATGGTCCATCAGCAGTTGACGTGTGTTATTACCAACTCCGTGCACCAAGCCCACAGCTGCACGAAAGTGAACAGGTGAGGATCTATGTCCAACCTTTTCTATCTTGAAGCACTCCCACTCCATCACTGCTTTGCTCCCCCGGTCCTCCATACACTTGTTGCCCCTGTGGGCCCTCCTCACTAACTTAGCTCAGTTTACCTGCTAGGGACACACCCTTTCCTAAAACTGGGGACATCCAAGACTTACCACATGACTTTGCCGGCAGAAGGCTACATTCCTATCTTACTTTCCATATGTAAGTCAGGGGATGGTATGAACTTCACCATGTAATACGATTGTGACAAGTAAGCCAGATACTGCGTGAAGAGCATGTGTAGAATCCAGCAGATAGTAAAGACTCAGGGAAGATCCATAATCTTCAATTCTGTCCACTGTGTTTGCGTAGCAGACTTCTGTTCCACTTAGCAGAATCTGTGTGCTCTTTTCAGTCTCTCCCTTCTCTAAGAAAGGAGGAGTGACTTCGTCTTACTGGTAAGAGTCTGAGAACCCACAGGTCACACTTAAGGACAAATGTGGCATAATATTTTCCCCTAGTTCTATAAAAATCATGTTCTAGCAATGCGGCATACTCCTTCCTGGGCAGGGCCCAGCCCACTTTCTATTCCCAACCTGGAAGCTCCTTGGCTTTGGCTCTTGCTCTTCTCTCCCTGCACATGAGGAGGGAGACTTAAGCCTGCATGTAGAAGGCAGCTGTGAAGCTGCCTGGTGGTTGCTTGCTGACTCAGCTTTACCCAAGGGTGGCTACAGTAAGTAAGCATGAAGCAGGTGGCAGCGGGCTTAAGAGGCATTTCCAAGACAATCTGCCAGGAGGCCTGGACTCCAGTGACAAAGCTGATTCTGAGCTTACAGCCACATCCACATTCTGGTTTTTGCTCTTGGTCTCCCCAAGGCATCAAGAGGAGAGCTGATGTAAGAGGCAGGTAAACAGGAAGTGCCTTGAGTACCCTGCAGAGTAACTGCAAGTATCAATGTTTAATCATAGGATTCTTATCATCTAAAACATTTCCTAATAAAAGAGTGCTCTAAGCAATGTGTGAAGTTAGCATGATATTTCTAATTTGTGACACCCTAGCTCACAGGCCTGAGAATTGATAGTGGTTATAAATACCTTCTGACAAGGCTCTCCATTTCCTTCTCATAATTATCGACCTCGGCAGCTTTGCACCCTGTTTTCTCCTAAATTTAGTCCTCTGGACAACCTGCTTTTAGGCTAGCAGAAGAACCTGATTCCCTGAGCCGTGATAGAAGCAGAGGCCATCTTTGGAAATGCCTTTCTCATCAATGAGGAAGATTTGCCAGTAGGTCCCCTATTTCTGTTTTCTGCAGAAAACAGCGCTCTCGTAGCAATGGACACAGCAACCTCCCTGATCTTGGTTTCTAATTCCTATTCAGTATTCAGAAGAATGGCATGGACTCCAGACTGGGGAAGAGGAAGCAACACTCTAATCTGGAATATTCCGTTTTGCCAGAAGGAACGAAAGTGCTCAAGCATTCACGACAGCACATGAAGAGGACACAGGGCGCAGCCTGATGGGACAGTAAGTGGCCAATTCTAGGACAATGGAATATCAGAACAAGTGAGCTGATTCAATTCACTGAATAAGAGAAAACTCCATGATTCAAGGCTAATCAACACCCCAGCAAACAACAAAACATACATTGGAAAAGGAAAAGTTCTCTGTTACTGAAAAATACTATCAAATGAATAAGAAATGACTGAGTTAGAAAGCCAATCATTCCTTTGTAATCATAGTAGCAATAGTAAATTGGGTGGAATCATCAGCGGATGCTAACTTCGTGGGTAAAAATTTGATGAAAGCAAGTGATGTAGCACTTTTAAAATATTTATCTAGAAATTACTTTGATTCATTTTGATGGGTAAAGTAGTAACACCAAAGTGGAATATCCAAGGAGACACCTCTTTATCCAAGAGATTAGTGTTAGCATATCAAACAATGAGCCAGAATACCATGAGATAACTCCTACACACTGCGAAGGTTTCACTGGCGATGTACATTCCTGCCCCAAATATAGGACCTCACTGTGCCATGATGTTCTTGCATACAAATTCTTTTCCTGTAACCTCATCCAAAAGGATGGACGGGAATCTCTTCCGACCCCCTTAAAGGGCCACTAATGCCATCATGAAGGCTCCATCCTCGTGACCTAACAACAACCCCACAGCTTCGTTTCCTAATACCCTCACACCGTTGATTTAGATTTCAATTTATGAATGGATGGGGACGACAAAAATCCAAACCACACAGGGACATTCTGCAAAAATGCCAACATGTGGCAAGGCTGAGAAAACTAAAGACAAATGACAGCTACGTGTACTCAGTGGTCCCTTCCTTGATCTTGGATACGAGCAGATGTCAATGTTACAATGAACGTCATCGGGAGAACTGAGGAAAATGTAAGGATAACTGTATTGTATGTTGTCTCAAGGTTAAGTGTCCTAATACACACTGGGGTAAGGTCATGATGTTTACACCTGATACAAATAACCGGAAAACTATGTGTCACAGATGCAAAAGCATTCCGGCATCTTCACAAGAAAAGGAGTTAAAAAGTAAGTTTATGTAGATGAAAAACTCTTTGAAATTCATGCAGATTGAGCAGTCTTGAAAACATTTGAGGAAGATGTATTTATCAAAAGCAAATGCATGGCTTTGCAAATATTTTGTACCAAAATAAACGTGTATTTCCTTTACATAACCTTTTGAACATACCTTCATATGTACTCTACTTCCATTTACCTACTCTCTAGATCTTTCCACTCATGTACAGAGAGAATGATCAAATGAATGTGACAGAATGTTAATCAAATGAATGTGACAATCTTTTTAAAAGTGCTGTGAATGTTTTGACACTAGTCATACCGGGTTTCTGTTGGTAGGTTTAAAAGTATTTCAGAGCAACAAATTCGACAGGAGCTCATATTTGGTTACCAAAGCTAACAAGCAGATTTGTTTATTTGATACACTGGGAAGAGCCCAGCGATGGGCATGTGAGTGTGTACAGGTGCACAACCACGTGTGTGCTATACACTCACATGTAAGTAAACTAAAAAACAAGCTCATAATGTGTATGAGTTCAATAATTGCAGCACACAGAAGCAGAATCCCTACGTTGAAGTGAAGTACTTAGGAAAACTGTTAGTTAACTTTGTCTTCATTTCCATTGGAATCCCATGTCCAGGGAGTGGACACTCTGCTCTGTCCCTCACGCAGTCTGACATCTTCAGGGAGCTCACTTTCTGTTGTGTGCCAATCTTTCCCTGAAGAACATCCAGGCACTCATATATTTAGTATTTGAGCCTTATACTTAGAGTAGCTGCATCTTTTTTCCAGGCCTGTTCCAGGCAGGCACACTTTCCCACTAAATGACATCATTTACCTAAACACCTTGACACAATTCAGTAAGCATGAAAGGAGAATTATAAGTAAACAAAGTCAATTATTTTTGAATGATCCAATCAAATAGATTCAAAGGAAAAAAAACTATGCAGTTGCAATACGTATAGGAAACATTTACTGCAGAGGAGGAGAAAAAATTTACATCTAGAAATATTTGGGACTCAAGTCTGCCTCATAATAATAACATTCATTCTCACCCTTAACTTTAAGGAAATCCAAATGAGAAATGATGCATGATGAGTTGATGAGTTTTGAATATTGGGCATTCAAAATGACAAAGAAAGTTCTATGTTAACAGATGCATTCTCAAAGAAAATGTTTTTATCCTTGTATTAAAAGTCACATGAATGGCCAGCATTGTGGCACAGTGGGTTGAGTTACCACTTGTAATGCTGGCATCATATAAGCTGCTCCAATTTTGTTATACCCAGCTTGCTACAGACATGTCTGAGAAAGCAACTGTGAATGGTCCAAGATAATAGGACCCTGAATCCATATGAAAGACCTAGGCTCCTAAGGTCAGCCTTGGGCCATCTCCAGCCACTGCAGCCATTTGAGGAATGAGCCAGTGAATGGAGGTTCTCCCCTCAATCTCCCTCTCTCTCCCTATCTCTCTCTTTCTGTGACTTTGCCTTTAAAAAATACATATTTTTAAAAAAGTATGTGAGCATACATGCTTTGGTGTTTCTACTGTACATTTCTATGGTTACTTACAATCACTGATACACGTAGCTTTATTCTCCCAACAAGTCATCTTCTACCCTAGCTGAGACTATTTAAAACAGTTCTATTGGATCTATCTCAGGTAACTCCTAGTTCTCTACAGCTCCACTGTCTACGATTAGAATTACCTGACACTCTCAGTGACCAACTATGCCTCTGAACTAATGGAAACCATATCCAAAATCCATTATACTGTAAATGATGCTAATAATAAAAGCATAGTACAATGTTGTGTGATCCTCTCCCTGCTTCCAGACCAGCGTGCCATTTGTTCTCCAAAATCTGTGTTTACTTCAAGCAAGATGGGAGGCAATGAGATTTCTAGAATTTGGGGACCTGCTGTTTAAAATGATTTAAATTCACAGGTCTCTATTGAACCCCATTCTTCAACATGGGAAGAAAACAATGTGTGTTACTATCACATGTTCACCTTTTTGGGTCTCTGTATGATTATGATAGATACATATTCTAAGTGATGAGCTAATCTGACAAGCTAGAAAAATGCTGAACAGAAACTGAGACATTTCAAGGAAACAAACTAAAACCACTACCATCATTTCTACTTTCTGCTGCCTGAATAAAAGAGGAGCTGTGAAGCCCAGGACTTCTGTTCTGGACCTCAGCTTTGTATTCATCACAGAGCCACAGACTTTCAGGCGGTGATCCCCAAACCGCTGCCCTGGTGGAGTCTATGGGGGTGGGGAGCAACCAGGCAAGGGAAAAGTCAAGAGCAGGAAGCAGGGCGTTGCTGAAAGCAGCACATTATTGGATAAAATTGTAAAGAGCAGCTTGTACTGTAGAAAAAGAATCTCCAAGCAATAAATGTCAGGTTTCTGAACAATTGTGCCTCTCCATTTCTGACTGAAAGTGCTCTTTAAGGTCACTCCGTAAGTGCTCCCTTGTGTACCACCACAGCCACTATTCTGCCTACGGGTCTGTAGCGACAGCAGTACCCGTAGCACATGGAGAGTGACCTGGGCAGGGGGTATTGCAGGGCATACCCAGGGCGTTATTGGAGTCTGCATGGAAGACACTAAGTGGCGGTAGAAAAGCTGCACAGCCAGGTACTTACAGAAGCGAGAGTCTGGCTGGAGCCGCTGTACTTGGTTGTTTAACACTAGCGTGCTACTCATTCAACAACAGAAAACAGCTTCACCAGCATGGACCTGCTTCCCTTCCCACAGCCTGAAGCTGCGGCAAATTGCTAACAGCAGAAGAGATTAATGCGGAGGAATTTTCATTTCAGTATCTACCACTTGCCCTCAAAGCACTTTGGGTGTGAGACTGAAGTAGTGTGATCAAGCAATATAAATCCCCAACAAGGAATCACAGACACGCACAGGCACATCTGAGAAAACCTCTTCTGATTGCTGAAGCTCAAAAGCCTGAATTCCCTCTTATTCTATCTCTATGCCAAGGTCAAAGCCAACTTTCATCTTACATCCTGATAAGATAATAAGTCAAATATGGTTACAGTCATTTCTATGATACCAATCTCCTGAAACCCTGGAAGTGTGAAGCAAGGATGCTTATTCAAACACCAGGCAGAAGTGCACAAGGCCCCATGGAGTAGGCACGAGTGAAGGTCTCCACCATGGCAGTGAGGTGGTAGAAAACTGACGCTCAGGTTTCTTTGAATGGACTTACGGGAGATAGTAGTAAAGAAATAAAAAGTTCAGAACTTCAGCTTTTATCACTACATGTTATACAGTGATTCAGAAGTCAAATGCTATTGCACATTTACTACAACCTATAGCCTAAGTGTCCCGTCCTTGATGTCAGGGATACTGTAGCACAAAACAAATAAATTCCTAGAACTAGAATTTGGCTAGATATCTTTAGTTTTATTATACCCTCCTGGAAAAACAAAACAAAACAAAACATCATCAACAACAAAAACCCAAAACATTTGAAACCAGTAAGCTTTGAGCTATAACAACTGCTTGAGAAGAGAGGTGAGAGGGAAAAAGGAAAAGAGGAAAGTAAGAAAAAGGCATTGAAATATTCCTCTATTCCCTCAAGTGATGTGTCTCCCAACTTCTGCACACTGGAACGCTGGCTTACCAGTCTGCCAAGTACCTGAAAGTGTAAGTTTTTGATTGGGTGAACTGATTTCCACACCTGATTCCCTGCAGCCAGAATGACTAAGTTGTAGGTGTTCAAATCACCTTCCTGAAGATCAGGCTAAAGAACAAACCAAGATGCCCTCTTCAACATGGTCCCATTGAACAAAGTGGCCATTTTGAAACAAGACCCTGAGAAACTTGTCAGAAACATTGGTGGCTGGAATAAAACCAACTACTGCAGGAAAAAAAAAAAGCCTGTAGCAAAATTAGCACAAAAATGAACGGGGCAGGAGAGCAGGTATTCAAAGGTGCCAGGAATGGTGCGACAGGAAGGGAGATGATGCGCTATCCTGTGAATTGATTTGTGCTTCCTGGGACTCCTGCAGCAGGGCCTTGATCGACCATATGGTCTGGCCTTGACCCTTCCATCTCTACATGCCCTCAGAGCAGCAGCTCTTGCCATGGCTGGCTTCCACTTCTTGTTATTCTTGGCACTAGGCATCCTGAACACAGGGTGGTTCAATATCATAATCCAAAGAATTAGATGGGAGCCATCTGGAAGATCAACCAATATTAACCTTGAGGGCTACTTCAAAATAACCTTCATCCACACAGCCTTGTGTTCACATGGAAAAACAGGTTATTAAGAGCATATTTCATAAAGCATCAGTGTCTTGCAAGTCACTCATCTCGGAAGAGACCAGCTTGTAACCAGGAAGCTTTGATACCTACAGAATACATTTCCTCATCTGTTGAGTGCCAGATTTCCAGTTCGATGCACAATAGGGATTCAATAAACAGGGCCAGGAAGGTAACAAAACTCATCACAGGATGCTACCAAATGGAGCATAGGAAAGCCAGACCTGTCATAAATCAATTAGCCAATTTTCCCAAAGAGGATGTGTACTTAAACTCACCACTGGTTCTTGCTGTGGGTGCTGGTGGCAGAAACAGGAAATGGTTGGGTGGCAGAAGCCAAGCAAGGAGCCCCATGATTTTTGTCTGTTCTGTGGGCTGAGTTTCCTCGGGTCCCCGCTGAGCACGTTCATAGCTGTGTGAAGTTTGCAGGGCAGCTCTCAAGCACACAGCACCCTCAGCACACTCCATATCCCACAGTACTTTCGTGAAACCTCACCAATTAGCAATAACAGAATAGAATCCTCCAAAAAGCCACAGATAAAACCTCAGAGTTCTGTTGTATGGTTCTCTGCCTTAACTACTCAGACAATGATTCCTCCCAAGAAACTGCTCTCAAGGTGACTCTCTTCAGAAAAGAAAGGGTCAAATCTCCCGTCCATTAACAGCATAAGAAACAGGCTCCAACGCTGCTGCTGCCGCTGAATGGATGAGGCAGAACTGGGCTTGGTTATCCAGGAGAGTGAAGCTGCTCTGGGCATGAGGCAAAGATAGCCCCTTTGTTCTCTGACTTACAGAGACCAGAATTCTATGTGGAAGACGACTACCGTAGGTAAATGCCATTTTCCAAAACATTGATTCTTATATTGAAGATGGTTCCCCATCTGTGCTGCTGAGAGATGAAATACTGGGTTGGTAAGATGCTGGGAAAAACTCATATTTTTTCCTACTCTCTCATAGGAGAAAACAAAGACAAATAATCAACGACCAGCGACTACTACTTTTTGGCCAAAGTCCTTCTCTAGAAGAGCAGAACCTGGCCAGCTCTTTTACATATAAAATTGTACTTTACTACAATCTACCAATCACGTATGTGTAAAAGCACACCACACCATGGTGCCTGTTGTGACTAAAAGTCAGACAGTGGGAAGAGGGTAGTTTGAGAAAGTTAAGCAGAATCCTAGCTTAGACTATGGATTTCAAGAGGCCTAGCAGAACCAATATGTGCTCCCCTAAACAGTGCACATCTTTTGGAAGACCCTGGCCATCTTGGTAAGAACAGGAAAAGGATGCCATTTCCCTGACAGGTGGGCCGCTCAGGGGGCTGCCTCCAGGATCCCCTGGTCTCCTCCTCACCCCTGCACACTCACAGCACTCTCATTTCTCCCTGTTCTACATAGTATAGTTATTGATGAGACTTTATTTTCCAAATAATGGCTCTGCAGCTTGCATAAAGAGGTTGAAGGCCACCGCAAGACAGCGTGGTTACACTGTACTCCAGAATGAGCCCCAAGGGATCATTTCCCGAGCCTTAGCTCACATGTTAACGGCATCCATACACCTTGAGAAGAGACTCTACACTCAAAGAGCCTGATCAAAGACTGGCTTCCTGCCCCGGAAGCCAGTTAATGCCTTCTTTGAACATCTGACCTGCCTTGGCATTGGAGAATGAAAGAGAAACATCTTGGGGGACACGCTGGTATCAGAGCTGCTGTTGTCTTGCTCTGAGAGGAGGTAAGAATTCAGGGCACAAGGTGACTACAGAAGAGAGGGCAGTGTGACAGACAGACAGCCACGAGGGCTTCCTGGGAGGTGACACATGATGACAGGGCCTCTTTCTTGAGCCTGTAG
The DNA here is from genome assembly GCF_030435755.1 of Ochotona princeps. Classification (NCBI taxonomy): domain Eukaryota; kingdom Metazoa; phylum Chordata; class Mammalia; order Lagomorpha; family Ochotonidae; genus Ochotona; species Ochotona princeps. Next base: position 106,802,963 of record NC_080835.1, on the reverse strand, counting down.
CTACCTTCCAGGAAGGAGGCCAACACAAATTCTTCTACTCAGCGGTGCCCACACAAACCCGAAAGAAGACAAAAAGAGGATTAATCTCGGCTTTGCAGGTGCCCCTCAGCCACTCTGCTAATACCTGCCTTCCATGGAGGGCATGATTTGAGGGGAGCGTTGCCAGCAGCTGAAATACCAACCACAGGCTCCCTGCCTCCCCTCCACATTTCTTTTTATTTCTCTCAAGCAGTGCCTCTGATTGCCTCACTCTGGAGGGCTGGCAGTAGTGCATTAACCTGCTGGCTCGCAGGGAGCCACGCATGGCTATCAAAGGCCCTCCCCTGTGTTTGCAGGCTCTTGGATGCGTTAACAAAAAGAAGCCATAGAAAAGCCACTGCCTCCCGGTGGCATTTTCTTGCCTCATAATCAACCTTCCTAATGCTACGCACTGGATAAGCTTTACATCACAAACTGCTTCGCACCTGGATACTGAAGTTTCCTCCCTTCTATAAGTACACACAGTACATCATCCTCAGGGGCTTGCTTATGTCTCCTCTCACTCCGGATGGCGTGTGTTCGACTCTTCTCTGGGTCTTCTTTCTACCAGCTGTATCAGCTGATGTCTGCTTGGTCATTAAGATTGCCCCTTTTTCTTGTCTCTGCCTGGCCTACAAAGGGTTAACTGATTCCACTGAGCTAAACATTCTCAGAAATAACTCTAACAGTCACCAGGGAGCTTTGCCAGGGCAGATTCTTCCACATGCACATTTTAATTGAGTTTTGTAGAAGGAGAGAGAGAAGGCTTGGTACTTAGCACCTGCTAGTCGCAGTAGAAGAGCAAGAATTTGCTGCTGAAAGGTTTTGGTCCCAAATTGTGCCCTGGAACACAGCCTGTCTGGGCACAGCTTACATCCTGCTGCCAAGCTTTAGGAAACTGTGCTCTACCTGCTACACCTTGTCAGGGTCTTTCCAGAAGGTCATCAGGCTAGCCCCGCCTGAAGCGCTTATCACTGAAATAATCCTCATTTCTTGTTAACTCCATTAATTTACAACAAATGCACTAAATGGTATTGTAATGGCTTGAGAGCAATACATTATCTCCCCAGTTACCTTTCATCAACCCACAAAGTGGCTTTTTCCTCACACAGGCTCTGATCAAGAAGAATGAACAGTGAGTGAAAATTCACCTAGGCGGGATATTGCCTTTGAGACCCAAACATGTAGCTTCCTCTTGAACTTTTCTTTTACCGCAGGCATCCACACCCAAGCTGTTGGGGATTCTTCTTGTCCATTTACAAAATGAAATTAAGAGGCACCAACAGGGCTACTATTTTGGCACAGTGGGTTAAGCCTCAGCCTGCAGTACCAGTATCCCATAAAGGAACCGATTAATCCACTTCTGACCCAGCTCCAGTGTGAATGTGCCTGAGGAGGAAGTGGAATATGGCTCAGGACCGTGGGTTGCTATACCCACATGGAAGACCAGCAGGAAGCTCCTGGCTTTGGATTGGCCCAGCTCTGGCCCTTGCAGCCATGTGGGGAGCGGCTAGTGGATGGAAGATCTCTCTCTCTCTCCCTCTCTCTGTTTATGTCTCTCCTTCTCTCTTTGTAATTCAGTCTTTTAAATAAAATAGATTTTTATATTAAAAACAGCCACCACCAAAAATCCCAGTGTTGCTGGTTGGGGGCTGGGATTATAAGCAGAAACACGCTGCACCACACACTGCCCACCACTGTGTCTCAGTAGAGCTGTCTCTCCAGGGAGCAGAATGCATCGGCCCAGTCCTTCCCAGCCCTCACCGCGGGATGACTCCCCGCTTCCTCGGGAGCTCCCCGTCTTCCCTGCTCCAGCTCTGCAACAGACTGTGTGGCCTTCTGCTCCTCTCAGTGTCTCCTGACTGCGCATACAGCGTGTGTGAACACATAGATGATGATTAATAAGTTATTATTGGTTAATACAAACAGCATTGCACTGATCACATTCTATTTTCATTTGTTGCCTGCACATCATTTATCCTAATTATCATTGAAGAGTAAAGACCATGCCAAGCATTTCCCATTTGTTTTCATCCCAGCCCCTTTGAGAATGCTTTCTAGTCAAAGTGAGCAAAATCCAGGAAAGATTACCATCAGCATGGATATGAACATACTGTTGATATTTTTTTCTTCTAATTTACAGATGATCTTGGAATACTATTGAGTGGTTAATGTATTCAGCTGACTTGCTAAGTGAGGATGCACTGTTAACCAAAGCAGCAAATTCTGGATGCTAAATTACCCGCTAGGCTTAGGCCGCACCACGGTGACTGTTGCAGCCAGAGCAGGAGTTGAGGAGCTGATTTAAGGCTAGCAGAGCTACTTGCAGCTGGAGTTTTACTTGATGACATTGAAGTCTGCCTGCTTATTGAGTTTGATTATTTGCATTGCGTGATTATAAGGTATATCGCTCCCAGAACTGATGTGATGTGTTGTGATTGCAACAGCTTTTTGTTATGTGACCTGATAACTGATTGGTTCAAGTGAACTTCTCTGCAGAATAATCTATTCATCTTCCTTAAATAAACACCAAGTACACACACGTGCACATACACACACACACACACACACACACACACACACACACACACTGAGAGGAACAATGACAAATTGTATACATGCATTATCCTGCCACAATGGCTGGGAGTGGGCCAGCAGTCAAGTGCCACTGAAGAGTCACTTCTGGCATGTGCAATGCTGTCCTGCCTCTGAGACTATGGCAGGCCACATCGGCGAGGCTGCTTCTCAACCCGATTCCCATCCACACAAGTGCCACACGAGGCTGGACCCTAGGACTCCCGCAGAGGTTCAGACAACACAGTAGACAGAATGCCACCATGTTTCCACAGGAAAGATGGAATACTGGCTGTACCTGATGGTAGAAATGTGCCCTGCCACATAGTAGCCATGGGATGCTGCTTGTTTAAGATGTATAAATTAAATAGTCCGGAGAGAATTACCAAGCAACAGACTCTCAATAGTAGCGGCACTCACACGACTGGATGTATCCTGTATCATTAAGGTACATTTGATCCCATTGTGCGGAACAGTTATTAGTAGCCTGAGTACCAACTCACGTACAATGCCCCCCTGCTCCATATATAGGTAAGATATTCTAAGACACTCCGTGGACACCTGAAACTATGATGTCAAATCCTATATATGCTATGTTCCTTTTTATACACACTTATGATAACAATTCCAAGCCATCATAACAAACCTAATAGGAAACCTGTAACACTAGAGTATCATGCAAATTGTGTGAATGTGCTCTTGTCCTTGCAGCATCTTGTGCTGTATTTGCCCCCTTCCTGTAATGACAGATGATGGAATGCCTACATAATAAGATGAGATGATAAATTGAGTCCATGTCTATCACACACTGTGACCCCAGCTCCTGCAGTTTGGCATGTGACAGTGGAACTAACATACATGTGTTTCTCCTTCTCACAGAAAAGATTCCTTCTAATCATAGATCTGATCAATTACTGCGTGTGACTTTCTCTTACCTTAATATTCACCTTTTCACTTAAAGGATACAACTCACAGCTTCTGTTTGGCAGATCCAAATTAACAGTGTTACTGATGGTGTTGTTTGGGCTCATTAATAAGTAAAATAATAGTTGCATAAACATGAGAAATGAAATGCAGCAGCAGTATATGTAGCGATGTTGTTGCCAATAAATAAATAACATGTAGGTAGCGTATACAGCAAGGATATACTGTTCAAATGGGACAAGGAGGGTCGGACTTCATCTAAGTACTCAAGACATAGCACAAGGCTAAAACTTATTAGTTGTTTATTTCTGAAATATTCCTTATAATAATTTGGACAACAGTAATAGTAACAGAAAAGGGGACACAGTAAAACCATGGATGAAAGGGCCCCATGTCTGCAAACGCCACCTGTGTTAACACTCTCTAGTGGTAAATGTTGTCATTGCATGTCAAAATCCTGAAAGGTAACAGAATTTTCCATAACTACAGTGTCACACAGGCAGCACATTCAGGTTTCTACGTGCAGTAGATGCTCATTACTATAATGACTTCTATACAATTTGATTTTAATCAAAGGCTGGAAAGGTTGTCTTAATAGTCCTACCACTACCATTGTTCAATGGAGGACTTACTTTTCCCACCAAATGACAAGCTCTGTAATGGCTGGGACCCCCCTTGTTTTCTGCAAACACTGGCAGAGAGCATCACCTTCACAGACACCCACCAGTCATTTATATTCTGTGTTAGTCAGCTTTCCATCACTATAACCAAGGAAGGAAGGTTTCTTTCACCTCATGGTTTTAGAGGTTTTCAGTCCAAGAGCAGGTATGTAGTTTGAGCCTCTCAGCATCTGACTGTTCTGTGTGTTAGAACACAGGTCAGGTGGAACATGGATGGAGGAAGGATCACACAATGAGCCAGGAAGTAGGGAGAAGGGCAGGGCCCACCTCAGGGCTTATTAGCTAACTCTCCAGTGAGATCTCCCCTTCCAAGCTTGCACGAGTGATCTAAGCACCTCACACTAGATGCACCTCCTAAGCACTGTGATTGAGTCAAGCCACCTCTTGGTACCATTAAACATGACTTTGGGATTAACCACTTGCAAGACTTCAGGGGTCTTAATATATTCAAATGACAGCATAGGCTTTAGAAGCTTGGACCAGAAGTGATCGCTATTGACTTTCCTTTGCCTCTGCTCCGTCACTTGCAGTGTCGTTAGGACTCCGTATCAGATTCTTTAATGTAGGTAGACAGCTCTCAAAGAGATATGCTCAGCGCATCACACACAAATGAAGACGCTTGGTAAAGAGTTTTGATATCCGTAAAAGTGATACCTTGAACTGTAAGGAGGGTGAGATAAATCTATGAGTTCTTTTACCTGAAAAGATTCAGGGTGTGACACTCCCAAAGGCACTGAATCATCCTGGGGCACGTGCCAGTCACCCAGCGGAGTTACTAATATCTGAACTTTGCCATGGCTTACCCATACTGCCTGCTGATTTTTATACTATGTTGCATAATTAATCTGTCAACACCCTGTGACAGGGCATAAATATTAATAATATGACCACACGGTTAGCTGCTCCCTTTAAAATTCATCGTTGAGGAGATGAATCAGCCACTTAATCTCACTCGACTCAGCCAGAGGGAGAGAAGAGTAGGAGAGGAGGTGGGACCAGGAAGCATGAGGCAGGACAGAGCTGGTGAGTTCATTGGGAACTGGAGCCACTGTACTTGGAATCTGATATTATAGTTTCATTTTCAAATAGATACTTATTCATTTATCCCTTCATTTTTTATTTGCTTATTTGTTCTCAAAGGCACAGAGAAAAAGAGAGAGCAAGAGAAATCTTTTATCTGTAGGTTTACTCTCCAAATGACCACAACACTGAGGGCTGGTACAGGCCAAAGCAAGAGAGTATGGCTGAATTCAAATGTTCCAGGTGGGTGGCAATGGCCCAAGTACAGGGTGACCACTGTAAGTCCACCTGGTAAGTAATTACCAGGATGCATTAAAAGAAAGCTGGATTTAGCAGCAGGGTAAGAACTGGAACTTGGCACTCCAGTATGGAATGCTGGTGTCCCAAGCTAAGTCAAGTGCTGCACCAAATGCATGCATCCCTAAGGAGGATGCTTAAAGGAAGCCCACTTGTAAACTAGCCTAGTTCTTCTATTCCAAGGCACTGCTGTTTACTGAAAGAGGACAGGTTCATGTTCTCCTAGAATGCTCACCAAGAAAAATCAACAAGACCCACAGGACACAACACTGAAATGCAGATACAGTGACACAAAGCAGGAAGAGAGAGCCTACCAAGTCATCCTATGACATCCTTTTCCATGCCCTGACCAGCCAAGCAGCTCCTGGGAACACGACAGCCACAGTGTCTGGTGACCTGTCTTCCAGGAGTCACTGTGCTGGCCTCCTGCAACTCTCAACTGCCCTGAATGCTCACCCAGCCCCACCACCGTCCCCATACACACATTCATTCAACCAAGTACCGTGTCAGCATTGCCTTACAGGCACGAGACCGCTTCGGCGAGCTCATGGAAAGTGCACATAAAAAGATGTGTTTGTTTTGGTTGCAAAAGATGTTTAAAATTAGTACAAGGCTTTGGTCATAATGTATATTTTCCTTGAACATTTGGCAGAGCCTTCATAGACATGGACTTCAAACTTTTTTCAATCAGAGTAACTATTTTCATAAACTTTTTGAAGTACCTTTGGACAATGAATCGCACAAAGTTAAGTGCACTCCAATTTATGGAAAGAATATTTTTAAGAATTTATAACAATATCAACAGGGTGGACCTAGTTCAAGCAGGTAAGCAAACTTAATCAGAAAATGGGGAATTTTTTAACTTTTTAAGTGAATATTTATTATTTTGATGACGTCACAGAAAAGAATTCTTGATCATCTACTTGGCAGTTAATACCATATTATGAGACATGGGTGTCAAAAACAGAAGTCAATATTCAAATAGATGTCATTAGCTGAAGGAACATAATGGTTAATGGCAGAGATGAACAATCAATGGTGCCAACTATTACATAGGTATGAAAAGAATTCATACACTAAAAAGAATGCATGCACATTCATCAACATCAACATTTTTCTATCGAATTTTGTGACCTCATTCCGGTAATTACAGGCATGCTTTATTATTTATTTTCAAAGAGATGTTATTTATTTATTTTTATTTGACAAACAGAATTACAGAGGTGAGAGACAGATATTCCACCTGCTTGTTAACACCTCCAATGGCCGCAACAGCCAAATCTGAGCAGATCCAGAGCTACAAGCCAGGAGCCAGGTGTTTTCTGTGGGTTCCCACGTGTGTACAGGGATTATCTTCTATTGCTTTCTCAGGCCACAAGCTGATTGAAAATGGAGTCTCCAGGATGTGAATTGGCATATATATATATACACATATATATAGTCTCCAGACATACACTGGCCATAGCACCTGCCTTTCATCTATTTGCCTATTTTTCCATCACAGTAGTTATATCCACATTAGGGCCAATACATAAGAATGCAGAAATGGGTCTTTAAGTTATGCATTTATTCTCACACTTCACAAATGAAAAAACATGAGCTGTCCAAAGTCACACGTTCAATCCTTGAAAGAAGCAGATTTAGGCCTAGGCTTCTCCACTCCCCAGACTTGATGCTTTGATTGTCATTGAATGTTTGGATGAGAACTACAACTGAAGACTGGATGTTCATTTAACAATTACAGACCCACAATCCCTCGAGAGTGTGCCTGGGTTCAATTCCCATCTATGGTACCCTGCTAATGCAAGTTGGGGGAGATTGCATGATGGCTCCACAGCTCAGGTAGCAGGGGTCTCATCACCCATCTGGAAAGCAGGACTGCGTTCCTGGCTCCCAGTTTTGGTGTCAGACCAATATCTATCATTGTGGGCATCTTGGAGGTTAACCAGTCAGTATAAATTCTGCATGTTTGCTTTTCAGATAAATAATTTCAAAACTAGAAAAAAAAGGATAAGAATTTGAATGGAAACTCCTTTCCTCTAATTGTGGCATAGCAGTTATGAACCCTGAGTTTATTTTATCTTACTGATTCCTTTAAGGTGTTTGCCCCAACAGATGTCCCACTGAGAGCATCTGAAGCTGCTTTCCATATAGCAACGCAGAATTGGGGATGAACTTGGCTTTCTCGTTGCTCTGACCTCAGAGCCCACGGATGGGAATCCTTACTGTCAATGATTGTGTGAATCCTGAATGGACAGCTTCAGATAGCCGTTTGGGAGATGAGGCTAGGGGGACATGTCTGAGGAGTCTCTCATGTTGCTCATGTGGAAGCCTGATTGACCCACGGCTGAGTAGACAAGAGAGCAAGAGTCTCCCTGGTGGTTTTTTGTCAGGCTGGATGATCTCCCACAGCTGCTCAGGGCTTTGCTCCCAGAGCTGCAGCCTGAGTGTGTGGTCTTGATTGCAACGGGATGTTAATGAGGCCCAAACTCCCGTCTGTGTAATACAAACAAGGAGCAATGGTAGTTTCTGCCACCCACACTGCACCGCTTTGTTTTACATGATACAGAAATGAAAGCGATGCACTGGATGAAAAGATCTGCTTAATGGTCTGATTAATTCATTCCAAACGGACTTGAAGCTATCCGACATTCTCCTTTTGCTCTTAACCTTTCCAGCTTGTTCTTACGCATGCCAAATTTTCTTTCTTCTCTGTGTTTTTTTTCCCCTTGTAGTTTAATTTAATATTCAGTAACTGCTGCTCTGATTTCGGCAGAGACCATGTGCCATGTTGAGAAAAATGGAACGCGTCTGTGTGTGTGTGTGTGTGCACGCTTCCCATTAGGAGCATCGAAAGGCTTCTAAAATGCAGACCTGTCATGAAGATGTGCAGATCTACAGCAAATACCACGGAACTCGGGAACACTAAGTGGCGCACACCCCCCGGCCTTCTGCACCACACACAGGCCCATTATCTTGCTGAAGTTGGCAACATTCATTAATGATGCAGTGCTCTGTCCTGCACCATCCATAAGACACGGAAAAGGATTTGCTGGCCTAAATTAACAAATGAGGTTAACGTAGGATGAAGAAGTGCCAGGAGAAGGAGGGCCAGGTACTGAAGCTTTCTGATGGGGCTCTTCTTGTTCAACTCACACCCTTTCTAAGACTGATATTTGGAAAAACAGGAAACTTGCTTTATGTTTTCACATTTTTGACGGTGGATAACAAAAAACAAAATCAAAAAGCATGCCTCTCCTGTGGATTTCTTGGTCCACACACTTGAACAGATTCTTAGCTAGGCTAGAAGTGAGAATTTTTTTTTTTTTATGGAAATGACTAAGCAGTCAGGTCCACATAGACGAGAAGTGTAAACAAGTGTGTGTTTTGGTTTGTATGTGTGGGAGGATGTAGACTGCTTTGCGTATTTTTAGAAAATCTTAATAACTAATTGGAAATGCTACAATCTTAGCTAATAAGGAAAGGGGGGTTATATCTTGTCCATGTATTTAAACAAAGACTCACTGGGAAAGGAGTGTGTGTGTATGTGTGTGTGTTAAATAAAATTGTGAAGCATAACAGCTCAACATATTTATCTCTATTTCATGTTTCCATTTACTTATTCATGATCTGTCTTTTCTCATCAAGGTTTGTGGCAGCTTAGCAAGCGCTAACTATTGGAAAAGACTGTTTCAGAAGTTAACATCAAAGTAGTGACCTAGGAAGACTGGGAAGAAAATTGGCCTTGGGGAATCCAGACTTTTTGTCAAACACTATTCTGGGTGTGGGTGCTCCTGAGAAGAGGAACCTGAGTAGGGAACCTGGCACGGCCTGCTGTGTGGCCTCATCCAACCAGGTGAAATCTGAGTAGAAGGAGAATATGTAACTCAGAGAGAATTCCTCCAGCCTCACTTGCTTGAGTGGAACATCATGTCCTTTTTTTTTTTCAATTTTTTATTTATTTTTATTACAAAGTCAGATATACAGAGAGGAGGAGAGACAGAGAGAAAGAGCTTCCATCTGATGATTCACTCCCCAAGTGAGTGCAACGGCCGGTGCTGTGCTGATTCGAAGCTGGGAACCAGGAACCTCTTCCGGGTCTCCCACGCGGGTGCAGGGTCCCAAAGCTTTGGGCCGTCCTCGACTGCTTTCCCAGGCCACAAGCAGGGAGCTGGATGGGAAGTGGAGCTGCCGGGATTAGAACCGGAGCCCATATGGGATCCCGGCGCGTTCAAGGCGAGGACTTTAGCCGCTAGGCCATGCCGCCGGGCCCCATCATGTCCTTTTGCTTGTGGAGTTGAAATAAACCATCAACTCTTCCTAGATCTTAGTCCTTCCATCTAGAAGTGGAGCCGTCAGTTCTGTTTGGTATCCTGAATACCAAGTACAGATTTTGTGCTCCATAATCATGACAGCCAATTCTTTATGATAAATCAATACATGAGCACACATGAGCACACACACACACGCACACACACACGCACACACACACACGGAGGAAGGCCTTCAAAAAGCTCAAGGAAATGCATACTATTATGAAAAGTCATATTATGGGAAAAGTATGTACAGATTCCGAAAAAGTTTTGTACCAAAAAAGACATCCCCTTAATTATATTTTTCCCGTGAACTTTCTGAAGGCTATTCGTTTCCCATTGGTTCCTGTATATCTTTAGATATCTGACTACCATAGTAACCACAGAGCGTTAAGATGGAAACGAGCTTGGGCCAGAGCTAATTTCTCTAGAAGAACGTAAGGGGAGCCTATACAGAAGAGAGGGCAGGTAGGACACTTTTGAAATCATCAGTATAATGATCTTCGCGTTAAATGTATAAACTAGGTCATGGTGTCAATTTCACTTCAGAGACCACACAGACAAAAAGCACTCAATGGGTCCTGTATTATGACTTCAGTGCGAGAAGCAGTCAAGACAGTTGGCTGCTATTTTATATGCATAATTTTTTTCAGAGAAGGAGCATTCAAAATAACTAAGTCATTTAATTCAGAGAAGACCTCTTCAGTTTCATCTTCAGCAGCAGCTCTGTCCGGTCCTGACTCTCCTGAAATTTCTGGAACGAACTTTTTTTTTTCCCCTCAGATCAGAACCTTGGGCTGTTGTTTGAGACAGGCAGTGGTGAGAAATCGACTCATTTAATAAGATGTGAATGGAGTGAGCAGGAGGAAGCAAGGCATTGAGATGTGAAAGCTGTAGGTGTGTCCTCTTGCACAGCCATCACTCACGCTGCCCAGTGGGTTTCCATGGAGACGGCTGGGCCCACAGGAATCTGGGGAGTCCAGCAGGCCCTGGGTACGTATGCACACTCCCCAGTGGAGATGGTTGTGCTAACGAGGTCCAGCTTTTCTGCTGCTCTCAAATGTAAGCTTTCATCTGCTGCCAGACAGCGGCTGCTAAGTGAAGTGAAGGCTCAACAGTGAGAGAACTGTGGCCCAAGAAGGATCGTGCTGGAAACATTTTATACTAAGTTGTGACCTCACTTACACATGACGTCAGAGTTCTGCCTTCTTGTTTCCTTCTCTGGTTATAGGTGAGATTCAGAAACTATACAATGACCTGCCAAGTTCTGCCTTAAGTTTTCAGAAGGATATAAGTTTTCTCTAGCTTTCTCATGAAGATTCTTCGACTTAAGGAAAAGTGAAAATGCTCTTTGCATTTCTTTATAACAATAGCAGACTGAAGCAGAGTGTCCAAGGAAAAAAATTCATTGTTTAATAGGTGTATACATATCTACATATGTACTCTATTGATTTCTATATGCATACATGCATATTATCTATGTATGTATGTGTATATATATATATATATGAACCTTTGTATTTCATTACTTTAAGAAAGACATAGAATTTACAGGGTAAAGTAAACTTTCCCCTTCGAGATCTGATTGTTTTAAATAATTTAAATTGGTCTGGCATGGTTGCCTAGTGGCTGGAATCCTCACCTTGCATGCACCGGGATCCCATATGGGCTCCAGCTCATGTGCCGGCAGTCCTGCTTCCCATCCAGATCCCTGCTTGTGTCCTGGGAAAGCAGTCCAGGACAGCCCAGAATCTTGGGACAATGCACCCAATTAGGAGACCTGGAGGCTCCTGGCTCCTGGTTTTGGATTGACGCAGCTCCGGCCATTGTGGTCGCTTGGGGAGTGAATCATCGGACGAAAGATCTTTCTCTCTGTCTCTCTTCCTCTCTTTATATCTGATTTTCCCATAAAAAAATAGTAGTTTAAATTTAGTTTATTGCATATTTTTAATTGTAACAGAAATAGATCTCCTTTCCTCTGGTTCACCCCCAAAATATTAATAGTAGCCAGTGCTGGGTCAGACAAAGTCAGGAGGCCAGAGCTCAGTGAGGGCCTCCCAGGCAGGTGGCAGAGATTCAGTGACTGGAACCATCACTTTCAGCTTCTCAGAGTACATGCTGGCAAGAAGCTAGGATGGAGAGAGGAGCCAGGCCTCCCAATCAGGCACTCTCAGAGAAGTGATACCTAACTGCTAGACCATATTCCCTCTATAGTACACTGTATAAACTTGAAAAATCAACTTGTCTTTTTGAGTCTCAATTTACTCACCTCTTCCTTAAAAAGTTTGGAAGACTTTGTCCCGTCTAATCTCTTTCATTTCTCTGAGACTTGGAGTCCCTGTTGCCTCATGTGAAGCAGAAGAACCGGGTGGGAGGACCCAGAGCTTTGTGGGTAAAACATGAAATCCAGTCACGAACGCTGGCCTGCCTTGTGTTCTTGATGCCATGTTCCCTGAAACATAGCTGTCTCTCCTCAGTATATCTAACCTGCACTACTGCACTGAGCTCCCGCCCAGCAGGCTGATGTTCCCAAAAGACACACACCCAAGAGACTACACTGCACTGCCACTTCACAACTATCCCATGGTGGCTTCTGATCTGGAAACAATTAACTCTGGTTTTTTCCTAGGTGATTTGCCCTTTACCAAATTTTACTTCTTTAGCAAATAAATCTTAATTAACTCACACATTCAAATGTTCCCTTTCCACTTGATTTCTCCAAGAACGTGATGCTGTCATATCATTATTCTAATCAGAGATGTAAATATATCCTAAACAAAAATCCAGAGACAAAAATAAAGATACAGTAGTCCCCAAAGGAATTGGTAAATCACTTCCCAATAGTATAGCATCTTTTTGATTGATTCAATTTATCACCTATCTCCTTTTTTTGTTTTTTTTTTTAAAGATTTATTTATTTTTTATTGGAAAGGCAGATATACAGAGAGGGGGAGAGACAGAGAGGAAGATCTTCCGTCTGATGATTCACTCCCCAAGTGGCCACTAGGCTGGAGCTGAGTCAATCTGAAGCCAGGAGTCAGGAGCTCTTCCGAGTCTCCCACACGGGTGCAGGTTCCCAAGGCTTTAGGCCATCTTCCACTGTTTTCCAGGCCACAAGTAGGGAGCTGGATGGGAGGTGGGGCTGCCGGGATTAGAACCGGCGCCTATATGGGATCCCGCTGCATGCAAGGCGAGGACTTTAACCACTACACTATCGTGCTGGGCCCACCTATCTCCTTTTAAAAGTTTAGAATGATTAGCTAATCTAAAAGAAATCCAAATTAAACTAAATAAAACCTTACCCATTGCCTTCAAATAAGCTCAGAAGTCAACTTTATATGACATATTTAGTCACTTGCTAACTACTACAGTATTTTTTTTAAAAAATAAGTGCTACTTTGTAATTTTTAGATGTATATTTTTAACCTACTGAAATTCCAAGTGGAAGCTTTAGCTAACCTGACTTAATGACATGATAGGCCAAACTAGCAAAAGTCATTTTCATACTAACAATGTGAGGGAATTTTAAATGTACACATGAACAATAGGTGGACCCATATGCAAAATTAAAACGCATAATAATAACATGGACAGGTTACAGCACTATCTGCAGACCTGTAGAAAATCAGACTTCTCTCAACCATCCTAGAAGACACTCAGAAATCCCTGAAACTACCCACTCCATTGAGCCAGGAATAAATGTATTACTACAGCTTCCAGAGTTCTATTCTCACTTCTGAACCAGCAGTAATCACAGAAAACCACATATACTCCCCTACTAATTACACAGAATACCCTCTTCTAGTTAACCTGTCTGCAACTTTCTCAGGCAACAACCTCCAATCAGAGCACACTCGGAGCCTCCTCTTTCCCACCTTTCCCCGGCCTTGTGTCTCTGAGGAACGGCATGTGATGACAGCTGACTGCCTTCCTCTCACGAACTCTAAGCCGCCATTGCTTGTTTGCTCTGGTTGTTCTGTATTTATTTCCACCATGATGCATCTTTTTGAGGTTATTTTCTTCTAAGTGACTTACACATCATTTTTTATATCATGTACACATAATTTATTTGCTAGGAAAATATTTTTTCTAACATTGTGCCAACAGAATCTGATGTTGAGTCATATTGCATTTTCATAAGTGATACTGATGGTGCTGATGTCATCATGGTGACCTCCACAGCAATAAACAACCCATCCTGATTCACTTTGTGACAAGATCACTGTGTATGGAATAATTCATTTACTTCTCAGGAGAGTTTCATAAAGATAGGGACTTTTCTGAGCTCCACTGAACACTGTTGGGGTATTAGTGGTCAGGCAACTTGATTAGTCTCTCTAGCTAATAAATAGCACAGGCGGCATGCATTAAATGTAGACTGCCTCTATACCCACAGGCACATGAGTCACAGCAATGAGGCTCCCAGGAGGAGCTGCCCAATGGAGAGGAAACTTCGCAGAAGCAAATATATTTACTTCTCATTTGAAATTTTAAAATTTATTTTAATTTGTTCTAAGTCTGACAGAGAGACTGAAAGAGAGTGAGAGATTTTCTATTGGTTCACTCCCCCCAAAAATGACATTAGCCAGCTGAAATCATGAACTTGGAACTCAGTGTAGTGTTACACTCCTGAGAGAAAAGTACCCAATAGCTGGTTAATACTAAATTTGTGTTAACCATGCCAGTGTGCCAACATAGTTGCCTTATTTAAAAGGTATATGGGTAGGCAAGGACATGCCATCTCAGACCCCTGGTGGGGGGGATGCAGATTTTCCTGTGAAAGGTGATCCATGTGGGGATATGTTGGAGTGGGAGCAGCACAGGGCATGTTTGAAAGTTTGCACAAGAGCTGAGAATAGTGATAGGCTGAGACAAGCTGGGCAGGAAATCACCTGACACTGGTGGGAGACAGGGCAGGGAGGACGACAGGCCGGGCACGGCTGAAGAACCTACTAACACATGTAGATGCTGGCACTGGGGCAGATCATGCCAAGCAGGGCCATGGCACCCACCATGATGCATGCTATCCAGTACTTGGAACAGGTTTAGTAGAAGAACTTGGGGGAACTCTCCTACTGGGTCGAAACTCCAGCTGGGGAGCACAAACGCTGGGGCTGGAGCTTACCAGGCCAGGCAAGGCTGCACTCACCAGCATTTGTGTGAGCTGGGTCTGGAGACAGGTTAGGTTAGTCCAAGTAGCAGCATCTGTTGGTACACCCGAGACCCAGCACAGGGTATGAGCCAAGCCTGTCTGGGCTAGGCTGCAACACTCAACAGTGAGAGCTGAGACTGCAGGTGGGCCATGCCAGGCAGCATCAGTGCACACGCCAGCATGTTCAAAACCCAGAGCTTGGAACAGCCAGGGCTGGGGAATCCCTTGATAAGCTGCCACTCCCACTGGTGAGTGTGAGAGCAGAGGCTATGAGAGGCATAGGTTGGGCAAGGCTGTAGCACCCATCAGCATGTGTGTGGGCTGCATCTGGGTACAGACCAGACTGGCCTAGTCCCCAGCACCCACTGGTGTTTAGATTTTTATCACCATTTTTGTTTTGTTTTGTTTTGTTTTGTTTTAATCACAATGTCAGATATACAGAGAGGAGGAGAGACAGAGAGGAAGATCTTCCGTCCAATGATTCACTCCCCATGTGACAGCAATGGCTGGTGTTGCGCTGATCTGAAGCCAGGAGCCAGGAGCTTCTTTAAGGTCTCCCACATGGGTGCAAGGTGCCAAGGCTTTGAGCCATCCTTGAGTGCTTTACCAGGCCACATGGAGGGAGCTGGATGAGAAGTGGGGCTGCTGGGATTAGAACTGGCACCCCTATGGGATCGTGGCATGTTCAAGGCGAGGACTTTAGCCACTAGGCCACCATGCCAGGCCCACTCACTGGTGTTTAAAAGAGGCAGAATAAGTGTGTGACAGGCTGAGCCAGACCATTGCACCTGCTGGATCACATGAGAACTGGGTCTGAGGAATGGCCAGTTTGGGCTAGGCTGTAGCACCCACTTATAAGAGCTGGAAAGGATGCAGGCCAGTTTAGCTAGGCCACAGGATTTTCTGTTACTGGCCATGTCAGGTTGGACTGCACTCCTGAGATCCATGACTAGCAGTAGACAAGTCATACATGTGGGCTTGGCTGTGCCAGTCCACTGCACACCCTAGCATGAGCAATAGCCAAATCAGGGTGCAGGCTCCAGCTGCTAGTTCACATGAAGGCTTGGCTAGGCTGAGCCAAGCTACAGAACTTGCTGGTAAATGTCAAGACTCTGAGTGGGCCATCTCAGACTGGGCCACAGCACCCTCTGGCACGTGTAAGACCTGAGGCTGGTAGCAAGCCTAGTAGGGGAACTTGTATCTTCCCTGCTGGGCTGCAGTTTCCAGTGGTGAGTGTGAGAGCTGGGACTAACGGTGGACCAGGCTGGACAAGACTATAGCACCCATCAGCCAGCATTTGGGCTGGGCTCGGCTGCCATACCCACTGGTATGAGTGCAAGCAGGCTGGGCTAATCCAAAGCACCAACTGGCCAGTGCCAGGATTAAGTGTAAATCATGTTAGGTTGGACCGTAATCACCCCTGACAGGCACAAGACCTGGGACTTGAAGTGGTCCCAGTAGGAAAACTGTGGCACTCCCCTGCTGAGGTACAGCTCCCATCGTTGAGAATGAGAGCCAGGACTAGGGAAAGGCCAAGCTGGATGAGGAGGCAGCACCCATCCACATACATGTGGCCCAGGTCAGTCTGAGCTAAGCTGCAGCACCCACATGTGTGCATGAGAGCAAGATGGGATGTAGGAGAGACATGATGTAGGCTATGCCAGAGTACATGCTGGCACATACAACAACTAGGGTTAGGTGTAGACCTCATAGGGGTAACTGAGGGTCACCCTGACCAAGCAATGGAAATCACCGATGTGCATGAATAGCAGGTCTTTGGTAGCTAGGCTGGGCTTATCAATTCACCTGAGAGTTAGAACTGTGGGTGGAACTGATCAGGTAAATGCATCCACTGGTGTTTGCTGGCTGTTTCAGCTGGTGGACTGATCCTCACCCTGCATAAGCCAGTGCACACAAGAAGCAGGTCTGAGCTCACCCCACTCATGTTTTTGGGGGGACTCCCCAAGTAGGTCATTGGACTCAGATGTTGGTCACAGGGAAAATCACTAGGTATGTGGCCCTTGCTTCAGTGCATGCATTGGGAATAGGCCTTGACTGAAGCCTGTGCAGTGGACAGCACGTCCAGATGTACAGAAGGGGGGAACACAGCAGACAGCTCATCTTGATCAGCGGAGACTGGTGAGTACCTCACTGGAAGATGGAAAGACACAGGTTAGATAATTCTCCTGGCCAAGTTTTGCATCAAGTGTCTGAGTCTGTGAATGCACAGACATGAACTTGGTCAGCTCGAAACCTTGGAAAGTCTCAAAACTAGCAGGTTCACTCAACCAGAACCCTTGAAACATTCTTCCCCATTGGGGTCTCTAAAGTGTCATCAAGTGACTATCCCCCATCCCTGGGTGCTAATGCAGTTTAACAGCAAGGAGTGGTTTCCTCCACTTCCCTGCCTGTGGACACAGGAGAAAAAAAGAACCAATAGACTGATACATGATAGATAGATAGATAGATAGATAGATAGATAGATAGATAGATCTTTAAGAAAATTAAGTATAAAAATAAAGAAAAATAAAAAGAGCAGTTTGACCTTAACTGGGTATTCCTATATGGAGTGCTGGTGTCCCAAGCAGCAAACTAATCTATATTCCAAATGCTTCTCTATCATTTTTCATTTGAAAGAGACAAACAATAACAACATAACCAGATATATTGCAATATTCCCTAATAAATAACACAACAGCAAACAATCAAAATCATCTATTAGACACATGCTATTTTCAAAGTGATCTTAAAACAAGGTTATAAAATAAACATGTGGGCTCGGCAGAGTAGCCTAGTGACTAAAGTCCTTGCCTTACACACACCAGGATCCCATAATGGCACCAGTTCTAATCCTAGCTGCTCCACTTCCCATCCAGCCCCCTGCTTGTGCCCTGCGAAAGTAGTAGAGGATGGCCCTGATCCATGAGACCCTGCACCCGGGTGGGAAACCTAGAAGAGGCTCTTGGCTCCTGGCTTTGGAGTGGTTCAGCTCCGGCCATTGTTGCCACTTAGGGAGTGAACCAGTGGATGATAGATCTTTCTGTCTCTCCTCTGTAAATCTGGCTTTCCAATTAAAATAAACAAATCTTTTTTAAAAAATCAATATTTCAATAACATTGCTTCTGACTGTGCAGCACTCCATGGTGTCTTTGGAATCCTGTCTCTAGGACTTACATTTTTTTCCTAAAGAGTGTGAGACAGGTAGATGCATCTTACAAAAAGTCACGAAGATGATTTCTTGTAAGGAGAGAAACAACAAAATACTTCACAAGGAGTGGGAAAAGTGATAGAAATCCTCCCAGTAGCCAGGCAAAGATATCAACAAATCATGGGACAGCATGATTCCTTGGGTTGGATGTGCGCAGACATTTTTTTAAGACTATTTGATCCAGGAAGTTTAGAGTTGTCCAAACATAGGGTTCTCTCCCGGATTTCCACGTGTGAACGACAGAGCAGAGGCAGACAAGGAGCAGGGCGGGAGGGAGGGGGAAGGGCGGGGGGGACATAGGTAACAATGGCCAAGCACTTCCACCCACCTCATCCTCCATGGCCTCACAGTTCACACCTTCCCACCTTCACCCACTCTGTTGACACACCAGCAGGGCTTGGAGAATTCTCCTTTTATTGGATTTTGCTAGCTTTGAAAGCTTTCACTATGTGGTTATCATGGAAGGGAAGAGCAATGCAAATCATCATTAATGAAAGTAAATACTGTTCATTAACTTCAGCTGTAACTCATCTAAAAGCTAAAATGACTTCATAATTAAAGTGCTAACCAAAATTAGGCATTAGAGTATAATAATTAATTTAAAATTGCACACAATAGTACAAGTCTAAGGTAATAACTAAAATGAAAAAGGAATGGGGAAATGATATTAATGCTGCAGATATCTTTTGGATAATTCAAATAAAGTAAGCGATTTCTCTGTCACTTCTAAAGAAAATGAATAGCTTTGATTCTGACATCTGGCATTTCCCAGTGTGGGTCCCTCTACCTTCCCTTACCCACCTGGCAGGTAACGATAATAACATTTACCTTTCGTGCCTCTCAAGAATATTAATATTTTACGAGGACTGAGATCATGATGAGAAAGACACAGTAGGGAACAGACAGTTACCGCAACTCAGATTAGGGGTGTGGGCGCAGGTTTCTGCGTGAAGGTCTATCTTGAGCAGTCCCCAGACACACATGCTGGAGAACCTCAAGTAATAACTGCTGCACTGAATGTATTGCAGCTCTGTTATGTTTACCATTCTTGACCAGTTGACTATCCGTTACTCAGAGGATAAAACTTAAAGCATTGGCTCTTGCTGCTCGGTGCATGCTGGGGGTTCAGGTGGTTTGGCGAGTCTGTGAAGTGAGAAGCATGAGACCCAGAGCAGGAAGTCTCAATGTAGCCTGCAGACAGGAAGCAAGGGACTTGCCAGAATCAGGGGGCCTTATTGGCAAGGCCAGGGAATTTGCAGATCAAACAAGTTTTCAGGGCATAATGATGTGCAGGTCCGATGGCCAGACCTTGGGCACTAGTAACTCAGACTAAGCCAAACCTGCAGGAGCCTCTAGTAATTAGAAAACAAGTCCTAGCACCGGAACAGACAGCACCACAATCTGCCATGTGCATTAGCAACAGCAATTCTGTCTCCCTGGTCACAAGACTATGGAACTTCTCTAAAATATCCCTTGACATGAAACAAAAGTGTGTACTGAGTTAATAAATGGACAATATACAAAATTTATCTTATGGATCATCATTGCTTTGGTTATTTAGAAAGTGTTAAGACTTTCTACAAATAATTTACTCTTCACTGAGGGCAGATGACATAAGTTTGGTCAGTTTTGATTCACATTTTTAAAATGAGAATATGGATCTTTGATTGACCTTGAAGTGGGGTCGTTGTAAGGGTAGGACTGACTGATGCCCAGAAAGAGCATTTTGAACATTTCAAGCATTAACAAGCTTTCTATGATTCCAGCAGTATTTTATCATGTACCTATTTACTGATGACCCTTGGGCCTTTTGAAGACTACACAGTTCAACTCCTAATGGTTAATGGTCTTGGGTACACAGCCAGGGTCCTTTTCCTTTTTTATTATACACTTGCCTCTGTGAGCCTGAGCATTCCATTACTAACAAGTATCAAGGATGCTTTCCTATCCCAGAACTCTTCTATGCTTCCAAATTGTACAGCTAACACCATCCCATTTCCACTTAAATATTTCAAAGGTTTCTCTCTTTTTTTTTTTTTTCCTGAAAATCTGTTCTTCCTCCTAGAAATCATACTTCATCTAGTTAATCCTGCCACAAACTTGGGGGAGAGCTTGACCCTTTCCTCACCTTGCACCCCTTTTCCAATCTGCCGCCAGGTCTATTGATTGTGTCCCCCAGATAAGTTTCTAATCTCTGCACATCTTTTCATTCCCATTTTCAGCACCTGGACAGGGGACAGCACTATTTGTCTCCAAGCAGGACACGTCTGCTCTTAAGCCTCATCACAATCCGCAGACATCAGGATGATACGCATCATTACCAACATGATCGCCGTCTAACATTTGGACAACATTTTGTCAAGAACGCTGTATCTATTAACTTTTAAGACATTAAGGTTTGAAGCATTGTTATCTTACTTTTGAAGAAGAAGAACTATACACAGAGAGATTATAGTAACTTGCCCAAGGGTATACAGCTTGAATGACAGAGTCCCACTGTGCTGTATGTCATAGATTCTCTGCATGATCCTGAAATCACCACTCTCCATGCTCAACGATGTCCACCCCACAAGATATCCCATTGCTTTTAGGTGCAGGGCTGCTGACTTTACCAGGAGTTTTAGGGTTTCATAAATTTGACATTGGTATTATTGCACAGCTTCATCTGCTAACTTCTTCCCCCTCACAAGTAAGGAGCCAGCCACATTACTCTTCCAACTACATGGATGCCTTGAAATGCACCAGTTCCTCTGCCTGGATCTCACATCCTAAGAATGGCTTTCTCTGACCCATACATCTAAAGTAGGTTTCTCTCTTGTCACATCATTGCCAACGCCCATGGTGTGTGTTTTTTTTTTTTTTCTATGTAGTTACAGGAGGACAAGGACCAAGTATGCCTTGTTTGGCTCTGTCTAGGAAACACTGAACAAAAATAGATACAGAAGCAGAATGTAGAAAAAGCAGACTGGCAATACAGCGGCGAAGTAGGAAACAGAAAGCCGATGGGTACTTAGAAAAAAATGCTCAAAATGAGAAGGGGTTGTATTTATAAGAGAATCAGTAGACTTTGGACAAAAGATGAAGATGACAGATTTGGATACTGGTCTCAGCTGGGGAAAAGGAAAACGGATTAGAGCACCCATTTCTGGAAAAGGAGGAAGGAAGAAAGCAGTCCCACAGAGCTTCCCAGGTTTGAACCCAGAATCTGAGCTTAAATATCCAAACCCAGGGAACAAGACTTTGCACAGGAAAGGATGGCTGGGAGAAAGCGCTCGTGACCCCCAGGAGGGAGTGAATCTGAAGCAGAATACATGCAGAAAAGCTTGAATTCAGCTTTCCCCCTCTTCTAAGACGGAGGATCTGCTGCATCCTGGCTACAACCAGCTGGGGTCAGTGTTGGTCCCAGCTCTGGTTGAGCACACAGAGTGCTGAAGGTACTGTCCAAACAGCCCATCTCATCACTGCCCGCAGCAGCTGGCTTGGACTATAATAGCTCTAACCCAGGGCATCCCCACAGTTCATCAAGAAAGTTGTGTTAGAAGATTCTGCATGCATTAAGATCACCAGGTTCAAACTTCTCCCAAACATGGAATATAGAAAAACAGTCAAGCAAAGCACCATCAAAGAATCGGCCATGATGTTACTGCCTTAAGAAGTTCCTTGGGACCCTCTGGGTGATGCAGCAGTGAGGGGATAACTGTTGAGCTCATCTCTGCCATGCAGCATGGCTGGTGACTTTCAGTGAAAGGGATGCGTCGAAACCTCCCAGGCAGAATCCTGCTGTAGCAAAGCAGGAGTGCAGCTGGTGAGGGCACACCTGCTTTTTGGTAACTCAGGGCAGAGATACATTCTGTTCCTGCCTTGTATTACTTGATTTCCTGTGCCACAGTTTCTCTGGAGTCATCTGTCACCTGCTGCTGTGAGAGAGGAGGCAAGAGACGAGTGCACTCTGTGCTGGATGCCTTGGATCAGAATAAAAACTGTCAGAAAACGGGGACCCAGATCAGTGAAATAGAGGAAAAATGGGCAGTTGAGCAGAAGAAAAGCCAAACCAATGAATTTTGAGTCCACATGTCTAAAAGGACACTGCCTCTGTCTCAATCGTCACATGTACTTAAGAAAGCCACTTGTGAAGGCCCCTTGCTTGCTTTGTTCTCCCCACATATTCTCTAAGTTAGTATTGGCACCAATTTTCTGCATAATATGCATTCTACAGGAGAAAAAAGAGTAGTAGAAGGTATAAGAAGCAGAGGATGAAAAGAAACTTTGACCTAGTTATTGTAAACACTTCATTATGTGGAGAACTTTAACTTCCACTGGTTTCAGCACAAACGTCGGGAAATTTCTAGGCTTTTCTTGGCTCTGGCCAAGGGTTCTTCCCTGTCCCCAACCTGCTCCCTATTATTCCTGCATCTAGAGCCTTCATTTCCATGAAATGAAGTTTTTGCATTTGCACATCTTGTTTTCCTCCTCTTTCCCATGTCTTTGTGCTAAGGTTTGTCCATAAGTTGCTTTAATTTTTTTTTTTGGCTGGTCACAGGAAGTTGGAAAAGAGCAAGGTACAGCAGGGACTGGGCAGACACGTGGAAGGCCTAGGAAGGGCCATGATGCTGCAGCTGGCAAGCTGAGCACAAAGCATCCTAGCAGAGTGAAGGCTGGCTCCAGCAACCCCCGCCTGTCAACTGTGTTTGTCTCCAGCCCATGGAATTTTCATTATTTATAATTCGCTTGGCACGAGCCACACAGTGGCACCAGTTTCTGTCTAATCCCCACCTGATAATGTATTTCTGATAAGCATGACGGAGCCAGTGCTCCTGACAGGGCTCACGTTTCCAGCCGGATAAAGGGCTATGTACATGAAGCAGGAGCTGTGGGTGCACACCAGGGTGATATGGGTTGCAGACACAAGGCTGTGCCGCTCTGAGGACCAGGGACAGGGGCCTGCAGGCCCTGTAGCAGTACCCTTTTCCTCCCTCCGCAGACAGGAGGGCCCAAAGTGGCTCCCAGGGCTGGCACAAGTCCACTGTGAGCATCAGCTACCTGTTACTCTAGTTGCCTTTGAGACTCCATCAGGGGAAATGACCACGATTTATGCCAAAGATAGTGCTTGGCTTTTACAGAATGGACAACATCTTGTTCCATACTAGAAAAAGTGCTTTGACGAGCTGAGCAGAGGAGGCCACTTCTAAGGACTGAGAAGGCGTGGAAACATAGAAACAGAACAGAAAGTAGATGGTCACTTCAAAGTTACTCTCCTTGTAAGGTCATGGTCGAGTGATAGAACATGCAAGGAAACCTGGCTATTAACATCTGCCTGCCTCATTTTCCCCTTCTATAGGCACTAAAGGAGATGAGGACTGAAACACAGGGAGCCATGTGGCAGTTCTGTCTTCTAAGTTTGGCAACACCTGCAGAGTGACCCTGCTGAGGGCAAGCACAGCCATCAGGTCAGCATGTTCGTGGAACCAGTGCCTTCCCCTCACTATTCCCCCACCCTGTCTGTGTCTCTCCAGGGCACCCCCTGCTAGGGCAGGTCTTCCTTATCTCCTGTTAAGTCCACACTGTCTAACAATCTGTAGTCCAAATCTCTGGCTCTCAGATCCTGCCTGTTAAGCTCAGCCTTCTGTCACATCTGTAACCCCTCAAGTGAGGTGGGGATCTGGCTGCTGTCTATACTGTATCGTGTTGTGTCCTGCAGTGGCTCCCTAGCCTCACAGTGAAGAGAGTTCATGTGCCACCCACCCCCTCTTCAGTTTCCTCTTCTAATTCATTTCATTCCGTTCCCCCTCTGTTCCCAGTCTGTTTTCAACCTCATGTTTGAGCTGCTGCACGTCTCTCCAGACCTCATGTCCTCAATTCCTCACCATGGAAGTAGCAGATAAACTGTGTGCCCGAGCACTCTGATAATAGGTTGATTACATTTCAGCAAAGCACTGATCACACCGTATTCTAATTCCCTCTGAAAGAAATGTTTCTCATATGAGAACTCCTAACATCTGCAAGGCCCAGGGCAAAAGTTCAATTGGAGTCCCAGCTGCCAGATGTAAGGACTTAAAGTTTATAAAGTGAGCCATCAAGTTGTTAATTAAAATAGATTATGTGTTTCTGCTTTGATAATTCATCCTTGAGAGAGAGTGACTCACAAAGCCAGGTTCAGATTTGGAGGTCTTGGGTTCCCCAGAATTCCTCTCTGGAATGTGATAAAATCAGTACCAGGAATGAAGCCAGTCCCAGGGGAACTGGGCTGGTTCCTGGCCTCCATCTACTCTGTCTTGTGCTTGGAAACACCTTGCTTGAGAAGGGCCAATCTGAATGTGTTCTGATAACCCAATACCATATATCTATGCTCTGCTCACAGTCCCTGTAAGCAATCACCTCTTCTGCTTAAAGTACAAAAGGTGCTCTCAAGAGGATAGCCTTGGGAAGAGGCTGCACAAGCCCTGGAAATGAGTTGCATTTGTTCTGGCAGAGAATTGGTTGATGCCATACTGGGGAGCCATTACATAGGGAGGCCATAGGGACATGTCCCCTTGTTCCTTATATTCCTCTAGAGCATGAGGTCCAGGGTGTAAATTCTAATTTTTGAAGATTTTTTAAGATTTATTTTTTAAGATTTTTTTAAGATTTATTTTATTTTTATTGCAAAGGCGGATATACAGAGGAGAGACAGAGAGGAAGAGCTTTCATCTGATGGTGACCATCTTTTGTCCCCATGTGACCACAACGGCTGGAGCTGAGCCAATCTGAAGCCAGGAGCCAGGAGTTCCTCTGGGTCTCCCACGAGGATGCAGGGTCCCAATGCTCTGGGCCGTCCTGGACTGCTTTCCCAGGCCACAATCAGGGAGCTGGATGGGAAGCGGGGCTGTCAGGATTAGAACTGGTGACCATATGGGATCCCGGCACGTGCAAGGCAAGGACTTTAACCACTACTCTATTGCACAAAGCCCATAAATTCTGTTCTTGATTCCCACCAAGTGAGTACCCAGAGGAGCTCAATCAGAATGGAAGGGATAAAGAGTTGAAAAATTTCATCAATCATTCATTAAAAACACATATGAAGCTGTGTGATAAGCAGAGATATGGTGGATTTAATAGCCCCATGTGCCTCCTAGAGCCAAATTGGGTACCATTTTGTGTAGGTAAAAGCCAAAATCTATGGGACAAGACTGCACATGCACTGAAACTGGCAGTGAACTCATTTCTAGCTCAGTGAACTGGAACAACATGGCATCCTACAGGTTCCCCTCAAGATAGGTGCAGGTAGACCTCAGACATGATGGCCAGCAGATCTAGAACTCTAGTAGTGGCACATCAGGCACCATTTTGTACAGTGTGGCAAAGGTTTTAAGACTGCAGAAATAAAAACCAGTGAGCTCCACTGTCCTGAACTGGGAGCGAATTCACTGAGCTCATTTCATTGCACTAGTCCCACAGGGAAAATAATGCCAACTTTGGGATCGTACAGCTCAAAATAGACCTAACGATCCACAGGTTCTGGCAAGATCAAAACCAACAACAACCTAGCTACATAACACACAGGTGTCTCCCTAATCCTGGGAACGCTCAAACTGGAAGTGAGAGAGAGGTTGTACAGACAATGGTTGTGCCTCAGCATGGGATCACAGGAGGTGGATAGTGGTGAGACAGGAGCTGGAGATATGGAGACTCTGGTAGAAACCTAAAATAAGAACCTAGACCTGAAACTTGCTGGAGGGAGTGGAACAACTGACTGCAAACAAAGAGCCATGTACCAAGTGCAGTAAGTAAAATCAAATTGCAGACCTGTGGGTGATACAGCTTAAACCTGCCCGAAGAAGAAGAAAAATCTGCTAAACAGAAGTATAATGACCAAGAGTGATAGAAGAGACAAAGGCACAATGTATATTACCATGGACTCTGTTGCAAAGGAGCAAAAAGCATTTGCCAAACTCAGAGTTAACTGAAGAAGATATTGAGGAAATGGAGGATATAGACTTCAAAACACTTGTTATAGAGCTTCTTATCAACAATGAAAAGCAGGTAATACAGGAATTCAGGAATTTAATGAATATGTCACTCAGGAAATGAATCAAATGAAAACTGATATATCAGTAATTAAGAATACAGTGGAGAACCTACCACAGTAGCCTAGCGGATAACGTCCTTGCCTTGCACGCACCAGGATCCCATATGGGTGCCGATTTGTGTTCCATCAGCTCTGCTTCCCATCCAGATCCCTGCTGGTAGCCTGGGAAAGCAGTCGAGGATGGTCAAAGCCGTGGGACCCTGCACGTACGTGGGAGATGTGGAGAAGGCTCCGGGCTCCTGGCTTCGGATTGGCTCAGCTCCGGCCACTGTGGCCACTTTTGGAGTGAATGATTAGATGGAAGATCTTCCTCTCTGCCTCTCCTCCTCTCTGTAGATCTGACTTTCCAATAAAAATGATTTAAAAGAGAATACAGTGGAGCAAATTAAAAGTACAGTGGAGAGGCTCAATAATAGAATGAATGAAGCAGAGAACAGAATCTCAGAATTGGAAGATATTTCTAGTTACAATGGAGAAACTAACAAAAAGGTGGAAGCACAGTTGGATCAAACTAAAAAAAAAAAGTATTCAAGAACTGAAAGACACGATTAAAGGGCCAAATATGTGAGTTATGGGAGTTCCAGAAGGTGCAGAAAGAGAAGCTGTGTTCAAATTGTATTTAATGAAATAATAAGGGAAAATTTCCCTAATCTAGAGAAAGAATTGGGAAACAACATCCAAGAGGTGCACAGGACTCCCAACAGGTTTGACTAAAAGCATTCCTCACCATGACACATGATATTCAAGCTCTCTTCAATCAAACATAAGGAAAAGATCCTTACATGTGCAAATCAAAAAAATCAATTGACATAAACAGGAATTCCAATCAGATTCATAGCTGACCTCTCACAGGAAACTCTACTGGATAGAAGAGAATGAAGCTACATATTCCAAATTCTAAGAGTTAAAAAAAAAAAAAAGAAATCGTCAGCCCGGAATATTGTACCCAGCAGAGATTACCTTTGTCTTTGAAAATGAGATAAAATTATTTCACAGTAAAGAAAATTTTTAAAAATACGTCTCTTCCAAACCTGGCCTACAAATGATACTTAAAGATGGTCTCTTGACAGAGAAAATAAATAGCACCCACCCAAGCCAAAAGCAAATGTAAAGAACATTCCAGTAAAATAACAACAGAAGACTAAATTAATGAACAACCAATTGCTAAAATGACAGGACAAATTACCACCCATTCATATTAACCCTGAATGTAAATGACTTAAACTCATCAATCAAATGTCATAGATTAGTAGACTGGATGAAGAAAAACAAAACCCATCTATTTGTTGCCTGTAAGAGACATATCTCACCCACAAAGATCAGCGGAAACTATATTTCATGGATTTTTTTTCATAGTTTTCATCTCTTCAAAACACTTACTAAATTATTCACTGACTTATAGATGATGTAGTATCATTTTCTTCAAGGAGGTTCTTGATTTTCTTTTTCATTTCTTCAGCGACATATCAGTCATTCAGTAGCATGTTATTTTCCTTCATGGTGTTTCTAATTTCATCTTTTTTCATCCCGTTGTTGATTTTGTATGTGTGTGGCTTTTCATTTAAGGGGATGCACAGTTATTGTGTAATGGAGACTGCCATATTTAGTAGCATGTTATTTAACTTCATGGCATTGTGAATTTCTATTTCTTCCTTTTGTTGATTTTGTATTGTGACAATTCATTTAAGGGGACATTGATTAACTGTAGTGGAGACTATCACATCCAGATGTGAGGATACAATGCACTATGCATCTCTACTTCCAGACAAAGATGGACTTACAATGAAACTGCTAACTATATCTTGACAATAGGATGCTGGACTTTCTGCCATTGTCCATGCCCGCAACGGTGGACATATGACTGTTTATGAAGAACTATACTATAGTAATAATATAGAGGAACTCTGTGTGGGGTAGAAATGGACTTAGGGACGGGGTAAGGAAAACCCCAGGAGCCTATGGTACTGTATCATAAAATGATAATAATGCTTAGAAAAAGGAATTTAAAAAGAGAAATGGAAGGAACTGGAGACTGTTCAAAAATCACAGACTGGGTTGGCCCTTGCTGTAGTAGTAAAAAGACACGTTGGGACAACCTAATGCCTAATCGAAGAGGCTGGGTCTGAGTCCCAGCTGTACTCCTATTTTCACATCCAGGGGACACGCAGCCTGGCCGGCAGCTCGAGTGGTTGGTCCCTACCACCCATGTGAAAGACCCAGGTTTTACCACTGGCTTCCAATCAGTTCCTGGATGCATCATGAGTTTGAAGAGTAAATCAACAGATGGATGACATCTGTTTTTTTTCTCTCTCTCATCTTTTGAACAAACTAAATAAACAGGCAAAAAATAATTTAAATAAATAGTTCTGATTGCAAACCAAAAATACAAACAATGAAGGCAGTACAGTCCCAAGTTGCAGACACTGTGGCATGTATTACATGCATGTATGGATAGAGAGACACAAAAAAACACATCTAACAGTTTTGATCTTTCCAACAACTTTGAGAACTGTTGGAACTAGGGAGCACAAGGCTGAAAAAATAGCCCAAGATCATACAGCTCTTAAACATAAAATCTAGAAGTTGTGCCCAGTTGTTTTGTTCTAAAAAAAAGTTCCCTTAATCATTATCAGCAATGGTGAAACTTCAGGAGGTTAAACAGATAGTCTTTGGGGGCCAACGGGATGGCATAGTAAGGTAATTCCCTGCCTGTGGCACTGGCATCTCATGTGATCCCTGGTTCCAGTTTCCCCTGCTCTACTTTCAATTCGGCTCCCTGCTGAAGGCCTGGGAAGACAGCAGGGATGGCTGTGGGCCCCTGAATCTGCCAGGGATACCTAGAGACCAAAGTACCCAACAGCGTATTCTGACTGAGACTATGGGTACCTGCAGGATATTGAGCCTGAACTCAACAGTCTGGGACAGGAAGACAAGAGCCTATACTATTCAGAAACAAAGTAGAGAGGCAGAGAGAGAGGGATAAGGAAAATGATGGAGATAGAGTGGGGAAGGACTGGGAAAGAGAGAATAGGGAGAGAGGGAGAGAAACTAAAGAAAGAAGTGAGGGGACAAAAGAAGTCTGAAATATTAATTATCAGAAAGGGCATGGAGAAAGAGAGAATCTTAGATGTTCCTGCTGAAATAATTAATTGGTTACAAGAAAAAATGACCTAGTAAAACTGAATATTTTCTAATATCAGGCAGCCCACTTCTAGGCTTATGCCCATCACACATGGGCAGTGGTGGTCTGCATATGAATAGCATGTGCACAATACCTATAGAAAGACAGAAACATGTATAATCTGCACAACAAAGGGAGCTGGGAGGAAAGTGGAGCAGTCAGCATATGAAGGGGTGTCCATATGGGATGCCGGCACACGTAAGCCAAGGATTAACCACTAGGTTACCGTGCCAGGCCCCAGTGCAGTGCTTTTTAGTATAGTCACGGAGCTGTGCAATCAGCACAATATTTGGAATATTTTCTGCTTCCAAAGCAGAAACCCCATGCCACTGCTTGGTCACAACTGTGTTAGCTCAAGTAATCTGATCCTATGCCATCCTTTAAAAAAAAACAGTTATCTATCTTATGACTGTACAAACTTAGGAATTCTGACCTTCTCCTACGAATAGATTTGTAAAACTTGTTTGGTTTTGCGGATGCTAAGCATACTGCTTGCAAGCTTTATGTGTTCTGTGTTAGTGCTTAATTTTGATGACTAAATGTATTCAATTGTATTAATAGGTAAATGCTATTTACCCCCTCATCAACTGGTGGTCATTCAGATTGCCTCTTCTGTAGGGGATATTAGGATACTGATGCTATAAACATATAGAAGTGTTTGCTTAGATACAGAACAGCTCATTTGTGTAGCGAATCTATGTTTACACTTTAAAGGAACTGCCTGTTTTCCAAAGTGACTTTGCCTAATTACCAAAAGTATACAAAAGTGCCAATTTCTTCACATGCTCAATGCTTGTTACAACATCCCAGCAATGTGAAAAAGTTTCTACTGGGCTTCATCATATCAGGTGGATAATAGGATATTTTCATGTGCTTATGGTATTTTCATGTCTTCTTGGAGAAAAACCTATCTAAATCACTTGTTCATTATTGATTGATTGATTGATTTAAAACTAGATTTATTTCATTTTATGAAGCAATTTCATAGGCTCTGGGATTACCCCAACCCCTCCCCATATCCTCCCCCCATGTTGGATTCCTCCACATTGTTACAGTAGCACAGATCATAACCTGTCATGATTCCTTCATTGCGGCACAGACCATGCAGAGAGTCCAGGATCTTATTGTCCAGATAAATTCTGAAAGTAGAGCTGGCAGAATATCATCCCCTCCAATGAAAAGCCACTACACAACTTCAACAACAACTCACAACATCATGAAGTCAATTGACATGGTATTGAGTGACCAGTATGTTAGAAAATGCCAGTTCTTAACCACATCCTGTAACTACTTCATTGACATCTCAATTATAGTTTATACACAACCAGCTGCTGTACACCTTAAAATAGTTATAGGGTACTATTCAGCTGTCTCATGTTTATTTTCATTTATATATTTCGCAGCCTAAAGTATTCAAGTGTGATTTCTACTGAACTACATGAAATTTAGGATAGTCCAAACAGGCTTGCACCTAAAACAAGCACTGCTTGTTTTCAATGAACTATTACTAAGGTGCAAACAGTGATATATAAACTCCAGATAATAGCCCCATAGAAGATAATATGATTTCGAATGTTTTCTCTCATAATGTCCTTCGAAGCACAAAAGCTTGTACATTTGCTGAAATCTAATTTACCTTTTTCTTTTGTCATATGTTTGTTGTGTCATATAGAAAAGGACATACACTTGGCCAGAAAAAAGAGTGAAATCTGTCTTTTGCAACAAAACACATAGCGAAACAATCTGCTCCAAAGAGAAAAATAGCATGTCTTCCCTGATTTGTGATAACTAACATATATAAAGTACCAAAAAAGCAATGTATATGAACAAAACCAATATCTTGTGATTTCATTATTGTTCATAGTCCTTTTCTATACTCTGAGTATCAGTGGTTTTACTGGTTTACTACCTGTTGGGTGTTTTTTGTTTCTTTTTTTTTTAATTTAATGGAGGAGTGAGCTTGTGATTATAAAGTAAATTGAACTTATGTCATCAGAAAAATTAAAAGAAAAAGTAAGGGAAGGAGGATAGTGTAAAAAACACCATATATTTAAAACTACTATAAAAGACATGATTTTTTTTTCCTTTATTTCAATAAAATTGTCTGAATTCTTTAAAAGTCATGAAGCTTTATTCCCATATTTTCTTTTGATTTTTTCTAGTTGTAGCTCTCCCATAACGGTGTCCATTTTGGGGTTGACTTTTGTGCCTGGTGTGAGATAGGGCTCCAACTGTATTAATTTGTGTGTGAGTATCCTGTTGCACCTAACCCACTTATTGTAAAAACTGCTCATCCTCCACCTCCCCCATTGGATTGTCTTGGAAACCCCATTAAAAAAATCACTGATTAAATGTGATGATTTACTTCTAGACGCTCAATTTTATTTCATTGATCTATTTCTATCCTTATTCCAGTATCATTTTGTCTCGATTACTGTAGCTTTATATTAAGTTTTGGAATTGAGAAGCATAATTTCTCCAGCTTAATTACTTTTAAAGATTGCTTGGGCTATTCTGGTCCTTCCTATTTCTGTATAAACTTTATCATTGTCTTGTCAAATTCGTAAAATAAGTGAGCAAGGATTTTGATAAGAATTCTGTTGAATGTGTTGATCAATTGGGGACCAATTTTAAGGCTTTTAATGCAAGAATATTGGACATTTGCCATTTATTTAGATTTTATTGAGTTAATTTAAAAATGCTGTTCAGTTATTGGTCATCAGGTTAATGTCATCTAAGCTATTTATTTATCCTCAGGATAATATTCAATGAATTGGTATGTTTATAAAAGGAATGGTTTCATCAATTTTACTGTTTTATTACTCATTTTAAGTATATAGAAGCATTATTAACTACTGTACATCAATTTATCCCGTGTCCTTGCTAAGTTCTTTCAGTAATTCTAATAGGGCTTTTAGTTTTTCTAAATACAAATCAATCACTCTTTCTGATCTCAGTGTCTCTATCTGTTTATATTGATAGAAAACAGCAAAAGCTTTTTCTATCAGTTGAATGGAAGTGGAAAAAGAAGTGTCATTTTTAATTTAGGAGAACCCCCTCCAACTTTTCACCCCTGAACAGGATACAAGCTGTGAATGCCGTATCCATACTTCATTGAGTTGGGAGAGTTCTCTTTTTCTGTAATTTTGAGTGTCTTCATCACCAAGAGGTGTTGGATTTTGTCAACTGTTCCTCTGTGCTAATGACATGATCCTGTTGTTCTTGTCCTATAGTCCATCAATAAGGTGGCTTATATAAAAAATTGCAAACTGTTAAATCTTCTTTTCTTGGTTTATATTCCACTTTGTCATGGTATTTAAGTCTTTTTTTACTTACCGCAGTGTTTGGTTTGCTTGTACTGCTTAGAGGAATTTTGAATTTATATTCATTCTCTACTCATGAGAGATATGATTTGTAGTTCTCTCTGATATTTTGGACTACCTTCAGCATCAGAGGAATAAGTTGTGTAATACACCTCATTCTTCCATCCCACCCAAAGCAGGTGGAGTACAGGCAGTGTTTATGCTTTAGATGTTGGGTAGAACTCACCTGTGTGCCATCAGAACCTTGACTTTTCTGCTTTTGATGGCTTGTTGAATTTATTAACCCACTGCAAACTCTGCTCAGACTTTCAATTTCCCCTTGATTCATCTTTTGTTATCAGTATCTTTACTTAGATTTCCACATTTAGTATAAGCTTCATGGTTTGTTCATTGCATTATCTTGTAATCTTTACTTCTGTTAAGTTGGTGATAATTTGAATCTTCTCTTTCTCTTGGTCAGTTTAGTGAGCAAGTTGTCTCATAAAATACATAAAATCATAAAATACAGCAGGACCACCATTCACGTTGCTTATTTCTTTAATAAACTTAAGGAAATACCATGGAAGCATTGAATTTTTTTTTAAAGATTTATTCAATTTATTACAAAGTCAGATATACAGAGAGGAGGAGAGACAGAGAGGAAGATCTTCCGTCCGATGTTTCACTTCCCAAGTGAGCCGCAACGGCCGGTGCGTGCCGATCCGAAGCCAGGAACCAGGAACCTCTTCCGGGTCTCCCACGCGGGTGCAGGGTCCCAAAGCTTTGGGCCGTCCTCGACTGCTTTCCCAGGCCACAAGCAGGGAGCTGGATGGGAAGTGGAGCTGCCGGGATTAGAACCAGTGCCCATATGGGATCCTGGGGCTTTCAAGGCGAGGACTTTCGCAGCTAGGCCACGCTGCTGGGCCCAGGAAGCATTGAATTTTTTAAAAAAAGAAAGTCGTGAGATTATAATTTGAAACTGATTTTGAAAACATGTAAGAAACTAAAGGACAGAGACGGACAAAAAAAATCTCTCCTCTGCTGGTTCACAAAGACTGGGTTCGGCATAAACCCATGCCAGGACCCAGGAAGTCTACATGGGTGTCTCACACTAGCTGGAAGGCCAGAAGTGCTAGGGCCATCTTCTGCTTTCCCAGATGCATTAGCAGGGAGGGAACTAGATTGGAAGCAGAGTAGCTGGGATGAGAATCGCCACTTCAGGGACCAGCACAGTAGCCTAGTGGCTAAAGTCCCTACCTTGAACATGCCAGGATCCCATATGGGCGCTGGTTCTAATCCCAGCAACTCCACTTCCTCATCCAGCTCCCTCCATGTGGCCTGGTAAAGCACTCAAGGATAGCTCAAAGTCTTGCCACCTTGCACCCATGTGGGAGACCTGGAGGAAGTTCCTGGCTCCTAGCTTCAGATCAGCACAGCACCGGCCGTTGCCGTCACTTGGGAAGTGAATGATCGGACGGAAGATTTTCCTCTCTGTCTCTCCTCCTCTCTGTATATCTGACTTTGCAATAAAAATAAATAAATCTTAAAAAAAAGAACTGCCACTTCAAAATCAGATTCTGATATCACAAGTGATATTTTAGCCTGCTATGCCACAATGCTCGCTCCAAAATTACTTCATACAAAAAAAGAATTGAGACATTAGATAATATTTTATTGTCTTAAACTTTCTCATTTCTATGTTTAAATTGGATTCTACATGAACATATCACCCAGGTTTGAACTTCAGTCTGTTCTCTGATCTCAAGACACATCAATTCAAGGAATATCCGTGGAGTGGTATTACGTGCCTGTTATTCAGGACAGATCGTGTCTCTGTCCTCAAAGCAATCACGTTTTGAAATGAATCAAATTCCAAACTTTGGATATTCCTCTTAGATGCTTCTTTTTTATGTTTTAAAGATTTATTTTTCTTTGAAAGACAAATTTACAGAGAGAAGGACAAGCAGAGAGAGAAGGCCTTTCATTTGCTGGTTCATGTCCAAAATGGTTGCAATGACCAGAATTAAGATAATCCAAAGCTGGGAGTCAGGAGTTTTTTCCAGATTCCCAGGCAGGGTCCCACAGAGCCATCCTCTGCTGCTTTCTCCAGCAACAGGCAGAGAACTGGATAGGAAATGAAGCAGTAGGGACATGAACTGGCACCTATGACTTACTGGGTGGAGACTAGTCTGTTGAGCTACAGTGCCGGCCCTGTCTTACATATTTTTTAATTCATTCCAAAATTCACTCTTTATGTCCCTCCTTCCAAATCTGCCATCCCCTCTTTGCCCCTCATTGCTCTTAGGTTAACTTTCACCAGCTCAGTTAAGAGCACCAGAAGTCACCAAGTTCAGGACAAAATCATTTGTGGTCGTTCACTTTTCTTCAAGATCTTCAGACACCCAAATGCTGCTTTGCCTCCGCTTGCATCTAGAATGGGTCCTCTTCATCTCGCTCTCATAACTAGTGCCCCTTCTTCATTGTTACAGACTTCACAGTGTAAATCAGAGCATGCCACTCCTTCCCTCTAGAGCCCTTCAGTGGCTTCTTATTGAACTACATCTAAATTTGCAGTTCTTGACACACTCTGGGTTACTTAGGCCTTGCCTGCCCTCCAGCTTCACCATGAATCATCCCTGACTTACTTAACGTGGTCAACAGTCAGTGGCCTTCCTGTGCTCAATGAGCATTTTTTTTTCAAGGAACTATGAACACATCCCTAAGAGTTTCTTGGAAATGATTTATACTCCTTCTTTGTCATCTAGTTGCAACATCTTTGTTACGCCCCTGTTAGAGTCTGCAAGCTAGATGAATACGCATGGGTTTCAAAAACATTTTTGCACCAATAGAAATGTATCTTTTGACTCTGTTTTCCCAGAACTTTTCAGAGTACACTCATCTAATGCTAAACACAATGAAGCTAACATGAAAATGAATACAGATTTAGTAAAAATCATAGAAGGTTTGGTGGATTATTTTAAGTCCCCGAAGACATGGTGTTGATGACAAGTCTACATTCTTATCCCAAGTGCTACCACAATGTGCCTCCAGGTAAAGGCACTTCAATTGGTTTTCCTCCTGGTTCCAGAGACACCAAAAAGTAAAAATCCCTCAATTTACATCAGAAAAAGTCCAATTTTTATAGATAGTTGGGAAAAATAAGAGAGGGGTGTTTGAAGCATTTTGTGGTTCCATTTCCCATCCTTTTTGAAAGTTCAACGCTTTTTCTTTCTAGCACTTAGCTTTGACTTAGAATTAAAGGTGGAAAAACATGAACCATACCTCTTTCTTCAAATGATCATAACTGCCTGATGGAAGGTCTTTACCAAGCCCCCACTCTAACAAGCGCCTGTTGTTTTCATGTTTTGAAATGGCTTAATCCTCTACATGATAACATCCTCAAAAAGCAAGTGCATTAAGCTGTGACAGCTTTTCACTGACCTAGGCAATTGCATTAGGAAAACACCATTAACAGCTCCTTTTCTTCATCTGTTCCCTCCTCCTTCTCCCCACCAGTAAAAGCTATGCTCAATCCTACTATTAAATTACCCTCGGAAATACCCTGCTCAAAGAAAATCAATACACATGTGCTTTAGCACTTGTCAGCGATAGATCAAACGGCCAATCCAGCATATATTATTCCACCCAAAGGTTCACATTTTAAACTAGCTTCTTTTGGCCGTACATTTTACAAGCACACAGCCAAACTAAGAAACAGAAAAGACAGTGGATGAGGATGGGGAGAGAACAGGAATAAACCTCAGTTTTACCTTCAGCATTTTCTGTGTGTACTACCTAATGGTGAACACAGAGCCATCTGATACAAGGTGTTACAACAGAGTACCTCGAGCAGGGTAACCAAAGTTCTGCAGATCAAGTTTGCTATGATTCAACCTGTAATTTTGACCCCTTTATGAAAGAATTCAAATGTGTTCCCAATTCTGATAACTTCCCTTTGTTTTGTTACCTCCTTCTTTGTTCAAGAAGGTAGCATAGGACCTAAAGAAAGTGACTAAGTCAATAACTTTGTAACTGTATAAACTTCAGCAATTCACTTAATCTCTGTGGATCAACTTTTCTACCTAAAGATGGGATAAGATCAGTATTCAATACAGAATAAAGTGACTTTCACTAAGTAAGGCACTGAAAACCATGCTTATTGAATAGTAGGCAAGTCACCCCTTGCAATTGGCATCATTTAACATACTTACTAAGAAGAAAATCATCATTTCCAATAATGATCCTTGATACAGACTATATGAAATGATTTAACCTGGCACTGTGAACCAATCTCATAACTATGGACAAGCATGACAATTTTCAGGCAGTGAGGAGCAGAGTGAGATGGCCCAGAGAAGGTGAGCTGCCACTGTCCAGGTTTCCCAGCCACACTGCAGACAGCTGCACTCAGAGCAGGGCACCATGTTCCTGCTGAGGTGAAGAGGAAGAGGCAGTAATTCAAAACAGCTGGAGATGATGGACTCCAGAGAGACCTGAGAAGAGGCAACTGCAAAAAGGAAACATTGGAAATCTCTCTGGGAGCTATCTGCATGTCTGGGATTGATGGTGCCCCCATGGGGACAGACCACAGAGAGGAGATGACAACTGCTGTGAAATGGAGCCCAGTGTAGAGCTACTAGAGCCACTGCAGAGCTTAGAGCAGTGCCTGCAGAGCTGAGAGTTTGGGTCCTGCCAGAGTGACTACATCTATTCCTTGGCATACTGGGTGCTGAGGCACCAAAAACATGGTCATCAAGAGTAAGAACCACATACAAAGAAAGAATAATGCTACCTGTCCTCTTGAAGAGTCAAAAATGAAGCTCTGGCAAAAGTCAGTGTGGGGATGAGCTTGGAGGCCAATTCTGGCTTAAGTTATGCCAGAGTTATCATGCAATAGTGGAACTTTCCACCAAAGTGGGAATCAGAAGTAGTCAGAGTAAAGAAAACAAATCTAGAGTCTCTACAATAGTTTATCTGTACTATGTTGCTCACTCAGCAGTCAAATTCCTAACAATAAAATGAGGCTTATATATTAATGTAAGAATAGGAGTAACCAGTAGAGTCTGAGCCACCGGTTGTTGGATTTAGTATACAGCTATTTAAGGCAGCTATGGCATATTCAGATAATTGAATTAGAAGTGTTTAAAAGTGGCTGAGCCATTCATTAGGGTTTGCACATCCCATGTCCAAGTGCATGCTCCCTAACTCTGCCCTTCATTATAGCTTCCTGCCAAAGCAGAACCTGGAAGGCAGTTGTCATGCCTCAAGCAGTTTGGTGTCTGTCACCCACCTGGGGCACCTGGTTGAGTCCCTGATAACAGCATTTACCACCCTTCCAAACACCAAGGGTACTGCCAGCATCTGGGGAGGGAATGCATCAACACATGGGAGCTCTCACTCTGTTGCTTTTTCTGTCTGTGTTTTGTTGTTCTTGTTTAATGTTCACAAAGCTGTAGGAGCCGTAGGAAAATGTGGTCTACATGAATGCACAGAGTTAATCTCAACATGGAAACAGGAATCAGAAAAAGAACCAAATGGAATTGTAGAATTGAAAAATGTACCACTAATTTGAAAATGTATTACACGGGCCCATTAGTGCATTCAGGATGGGATACAAACCAGTGAACCTGAAGCCAGATAAACAGAAATTATCCAGCTTTAAGAACAGAGGAAAAAATACTGCATAAATTAAGTAGAGCCACGGGGACATGCAGAATATTACCAAATAAGCATACTTGTGAATAGCTGGTCTGTATGAAAAATAGAGTGATTTCGGGAAAAATATCTGAAGACACAGCTATAGAGAATTTCTCACATTTTCTTTAAAAAACACGTACATTTATTGATAAAATATTTTAGCAATCCTGAAACAGCATAAATATGAAGAATTCCATACGTAAATGCACGACTATCAAACAGATAAAAACCAAATGGAAACACTGAGTAGATGTAATGCCAATAACAAGGCTCTGACTTTGCCTCAGAAAAACGGAGGATGGAAGGCAACGGCACAACTCTCTAAACCACCAAAAAGAGAGTGAAAAAAAGGCAACCTAGAATTTTTTTAAGTCAGCAAGAACTTCACAAGGGTGAAATTAAAATCTTGTCTATATGAGAAGCTTAGAAACATGTATTGGCAGCATACTTGCACTGTAAGAAATGATAAAAGATTTTTTCAGTTTAAAAGGAAATGATGTCAGATAGAAACTCAAGCTTACAGGTATAAATGGTAAATAAACAAGTATATATAACGACAGTGTTTACTTCTCTAGTCACTTTAAGAGACTGTTTAAAAAAAATAGAATCCCCATGACGGGGGATATCACATGGAAAGGACAGGAAAATGAAACAATCTAGGAAACAAGAATCAGGTGTGGGGTGTGAAAAGAATACATATCATTTGTAGTAGGATTAGTAATAATAATAATAATAATAATAATAAAGAGCTATACCTAAAACCTTAATAAAAGAAATGTTTGCAATCTAAAAATGATGAATTAACATAAAAGGAATTTGGAAAGGAAACCTTTTAAAAAGAATAAAAATGAAAAATAAATAGTTATGCAATAGGTTTAAGAAATATAACCGTTGTATTAATTACATGAAACACAGATAAATTCAAAATTGTAATTAAAAGGTAGAAAATGGAGCATATACTGTGGTTAAATTGCTTAAGCTCCGAATATAATGTCAATATCTCATTTATGTATACATATCACACACACACACACACACACACACACACCCCAGAAACAAAGAGCTCCTCTTCCAATCCAGCTTTGTGCCAAGGGTCCTGGGAATGTGCTCTTAGTGCTTGAGCTTCTGTGTCCAGTGTGTGCGACTAGGATAGAGTTCCTGACTCATGGCTTCAGCCTGACCCAGTCCAGCTACTCAGCCACTGGAGGACTTCACCAACAGACTGAAGAAACCATTCTCTCTGTTGTCCCTTTTCTCTCTGTTTCTACGTCTTTCAGCTGAATATTTTTCAAAAAAGAAATAACAGAGATAATCAATTTTGCGGGTAGGAGTTTGGCCTCATGGCGAACATGCTGCTTGAGATGCCTGCTTTCCATGCTGAAGTGCCTGGGTGAGTGGGAGTGGACTGAGGTTTGGCCCTCGGCTTTGTTCAGCTCTAGCCCTGGCTACAGTGGGCACGTGAGGAATTATCTGACAGAAAGCTCTCTTCTTGTCTGTCTTGCAAATAAACAAAAACAAATAATTGAAGGGAAAAAAGCAACACAATATCAATTGTAGCTTACCAAGGTTTTCTAAAAAGAAATTATTAGATTGGGTAGAAAAACAAAACCAAAGTATTAGCTATTGACATAATATGCATTTTAAATAGAAAAATAGGCAAATCTTAGGAAATAGTAAGCACAAGAAAGCAAAGGTTGCAATATTAATAGCAACAAAGGAGACATGACAAAAGTATATTACGAAAGACCACGAGAGCATTTGTCCTTGACTGCATGGCTGCAGTTTTGTTCCTTATTTTTAGTGTGTGTGTGTGTGTGTGTGTGTGTGTGTGTGTGTTCTTAAGCAGAAGGCAGAAATCATTGTAAAGTACAGAGACTGAATCCATGTACCTCAGTCAATGGAAGCTGTCATGGCAGAGTGTCTTCATCAACAAGACTCACTAGAAGGGCCTAGCACACTTCCCTCCACAATGGAAGATTAAAAACAAGGAACAACAAAGCAGCCCTTTAACTGATTCAACTGGAGTATTTGAGGTATGGCAGTGGCATGCAGTGTGGATGTGGCAGACACAACACATAGATACACAGGATGTTCTTATAAAGAAGAGAATGACACACACAACACCCACTGTTCTGTCCCTTGAGACCCTCTCTGAACTAACAGGGACACTGCTCAGTAGAGAAAGCTTATACAGAAGACTCATCCCACAAACACTTGTAGCATTTGCTGTGGCCCTCTCAGATCTTGAGCCAGCTGAGGGAGCTTCCAAGAGAGAGAGCTCTGTGCAGGTTGCAGTTCCCCTTACCCTGACTCAGGTTGCTCCCACAGGAGCAGGGATCACTGATTCCCATGAGCCAGCCAGCCAGCTCTCCATGTTCTCCCATTCCCAAGGCAAGCACTTGGACAGCCAACTTGGAGCAGTTCGTACTGGCAGTTGGGATTGCGCAGGTCTCCAAGAACCATACTCCTGTTACCCCAGAAGCGACTCTGTAGCCTGCAAACCATCACTGGCTCTGAGAGAGCACTGGATGGCCCTGCTCAGTTCACATTGACTCAGTGCAGCTACTGAGCACAAGCTCAAGAAGCTACATTCACAGAGGTCCTACTCACCTGTCTTGGATTCTAGTTTGCTGGGCATGCTAACATGTCTCAGTTCTTATGTGGCCTCCAGACACTAGCAATTATCCCATCTGTGTTGCATTCACTTAGGCTCACCAGGTGGCCAATCTCCCAACACAACTTACAGACACCCAATGGCACCCCACACCTACAGTTGGGCACAACATACAAACTCATTGTGTTTAAGAAAGCTGCACCGAAGCTTCTGTTATAATCCCACAAGCCCTGTAGCCAAGGCCACTGAGATACCCCGCATCACCAGTTTGGGTTAGCTACATTCACCCCTAACTAAGGGCCACCTAGAATCAAAGCTAACAAAGCATATCAAATCAGTATTTCAAGACAGAATGCCAAGAGGGAATGCTTTACTGTGAAAGTTACCCTGGATGAGGGTGTTGTAGCATCATGAATAAGGCTGCCTCCTGCAATGCAGCTCCCTGGGTGAGTGCCTGTTTGTGTTCTGGCTGAGCTACTTTAAATCCAACTCCATGCTGATAGCCTGAGAAAAACAGTAGTAGACAGCTCGAGTATTTGGGCCCCTGCAATACACATGGGAGACCCAGGTGAAGCTCTAGGTTCCTGCCTCCACTTGGCCTACCGGCCATTGTAGCCATGTGGGAAGTGACCAGCAAGTGGAAGATTTATCTTTCCTTTCTCTCTGTAACTCTGACCTTTAAATCTGTGAAAAAAAAACAAAGAGAGAATGTTACCCTAACTGACCTGCCACATGCACAAATGCCAATACAGGGGCCAAAAGAAGCCTCAGAGAAGCCAAAATAGTGTGATACTTCCAAAAGAATGCAGTAACTCTTTAGCAATAAGTACAAGAAAAGCAAGTGGATGAATTACAAGAATTCACAAGATCAATTGTTAAGAATACTTAATGAGATGTAAGACTGATAGCTGAATGAAACCAATAACAAAATCAAGGATACTGATGAGAAGTTTAGGATGGAGACCATAAAAAAAGACAAAAGTGGTATCTTAGGTCTTCAAGGAAACAATAAATGAAATTTAAAAAGCAGGGTTGACAGCCTCAACAATGGAATAAATCATAAGAAACAACAGCTTAGTTTAGAAACAGGTTTTTTGAAACAACCTAGGTAGACCAAAAATTTAAGCAAATGAAGAAAGGCTTTGAGATATGTTGAACATCTTTCAGAAAGCGAACCTCTGCATTGCAGCTGTTCCAGGAGGAGAAGAGATGAGGAAAGACATACGAAACGTATTTAATGAAATAATCCCTGAACATTTTTTAAAGCAATGCAAGAAAATGGATATGTAAGCCTGCGAAAGAAGCACCAACAGCCTTACTAGGGTTTTGATGCTGGATGTCTCCCGGAGACCCACAAGCTAAAGGCTCAGTTCCTAAAGTGATGGTTCTGAGAGTCATCAAGACACCACTACACACCACACGGCCTCTGTAAAACCTTGCAAAATCTTGTCATGTGAACTTTCAGCCTCCAAAACTGTAACCTAATGAAGTCCCTCTATCCTACCCGCATTGCCTGTCTGAGATCTTTCACTCAACTAACACAAAACACACAAAGCCCTAATAGATTTGACCAAAACAAATGCTCTGTGATGCACAGGACAGTCACACTATCAAAAGAGCAATGGAAAGCAAAGTCTAAGAACATCAGAGTAATAGCAAAGCGCTGGGCCTGGCATCATAGCCTAATGGCTAAATCCTCGCTTGGATCTTCAGGGATCCCATACGGGCATCAGTTCATATTCCAGCTGTTCCACTTCCCATCCAGCCACATAGGAAACCAGAAAAAGGCTCCTTGCATTGGACGGCCTCTGCTCCAGCTGTTGCAGCCACTTCAAGTAAGATAACAGCAACCCACATTCCATTAACTACAGGGAAATCTTATCATTACAGAAACCACCAAACAACACAGACAATAAAGGAACAAATGGACAAATGAAAAAGAAAAAAACATTTTTTAAATGATCAATAATAACTTTGATTGTAAATGCATTAAAAGTCCTAATGAAAGG
The DNA here is from genome assembly GCF_030435755.1 of Ochotona princeps. NCBI lineage: Eukaryota > Metazoa > Chordata > Mammalia > Lagomorpha > Ochotonidae > Ochotona > Ochotona princeps. The sequence goes on along the minus strand of NC_080835.1, from coordinate 106,759,909 downwards.
TATAGATGAGCTGAATGCATAAAATTACACCCCCTCACAATGCACACTGCCTAAAGGAAACTCACTCATTAAAAGCACACACAGCCTGCCTGGGCTCCAGGGGCTGCTCCCTTAGGGGTGAGTACACCGATGGGGAAGGTCTCCGTGACTGGGTAGGTCCAGGGCCCACCAACCGCCCTCATTGGGCAGTGAGTGGGATTGGGAGGGGCGCGACCTTGGGCCTGGGGGTATAACTTCCAGCAGCCTCCCTGCTGCTGGTGGGCCTCAGGACGGGGCGTCTCATGCCTGGATCCCAGATGCCAGCCACCATGTGCACATGGTGAGCTGTCCCAGGGCGGCCAGAGTGCCATTTGGCACCAGGCTCCGCCTGCTGGACGCCCGGACAGGGAGCTCTGGGGTTTTTGTTTTTTGAATCGCTGCTTAGGTAGTTCCAGGTTGAACCACAGTGCTTCTGGGATGTGAGTCATTCCTAAAGATTCCCAATGACAGTAACTCTTCCTTTGAAGAACTTGTAATCACTTAACAATGCTGAGCACCGAACACCAGTTCATGCAAAAGCTAAGGCTCTGGGCTTGTCCAGCAGGATCATATCCTATTACCTGACATGATGATGGACCAGCAGATGGGCCACATTAGGCAGGGCCATGACATTAACTAGCATTCGAGAACCATATCCGGGGGTACATTTTGTGGGGGATGTGTGAGCCACAACCTGTGGAAATTCTAGCCCCACTGGTTAGCTCAAGAGTTTGGGTGGTGATGGACTAAGTTAGGTGTGACCAAGGAGCTTGCCATCAATCACAGGTAAAGGAACCCGCAACAGTCTGGACTGGTCAAGGCAGCAGCACCCAAATGTGCATCCTGAATAGGGTGTGGGGTGGGCCAGGCTGCAACATCCACCAGCTCATACACGGCCAAATGGAAGGCCAGACTGAGCCGGGCACTGGTAAAACCCATTGGCATGTGTGAGAACTGGGTCGGGGAATGGATCAAGTGGAGGAACTTGGGAAACTCCCCTGGAGAGTCATAGCTCCCGCTGGTGAACATGCGGTCCAGACCTGGGAGTTGACAAGCTGGGCAAAGTAGCTCCAACAGCTGGCTGATGTGTGAATTGGTAATGGAACGGGGTGTACCAGGCAGGACTGAGCAAACCTTAGCCCACAAGCAAAACTAGAAACCAGCATGGAGCACAGGTCATGCCGAGCTGGGCTCTTGCACCTATTGGTCTGCGTCAGCCAGGGACGCTAAGCCACAGTGTCTAAGGCAGAGGCCAGGACAGGTGAGGGGCTGAGCTAAGCTGAGTCAGAGCAACCACTGGTATGTGCGTGATCTATGGCTGGGAACAGGCCCGGTTGGGGAGCTAAGGGGACACCTTAACTGTGCTGAGGTTCCCACCAATGGGCGCATGGACTGGAATGGAGGTTGTGTTCTGATCAGGAAACGGTTGTGGTCTCCCTTGATACAAGTGTGGACTGGGACCAAGTCCGGCTAGACTCCAACATCATCTTGTGCTCTAAAGGACCAGGGTAGATGTGGGACTGACTAGGCTATGTCTCAACACCTACTGAGCCATATGTGAGCCGTATGTGGGTATGGATGAGCCATGGGGCTGAAACATCCAACAGCAAGAGCCAGGTTGGGATGAAGGCCAGCCAAGAAAAGCCACTGTTCCTGCTAGGACAGGAGGTGGACTGAGTAGGTCTGACTCATGGACCCCATGGTATGTGCAAAATCTGGCATTGGGAAAGGTTATGATGGAGGAGCCTGGGCAACTCCTCTGGCAGGACACAGTCTCTGCAGGTTAGCACAAGAAGCATGATAGGAAACAGCCCAGAATAGGCCATGGAAAGTTTCCCACTGGCATACATTTGGAATGGGTCGGGGGCCGACCAGGCTGAATCAATTCACGTCATCCGCTGGCAAATCCGAGCACCAGACCAGAGTGTGGGTCGAGCCAGGTTTGGTTGTGACAAAAACCAGTACACAATATGGAATGCCAGGGTGAGGTTGCCTGTACTGGATGTGACTGCAGCGCCCAACCAGTACACGCGTGAGAACCAGGAAGGGAGGCAGAGGGAATAAGGGAGGGGTCCCCTTACCGGACAGCTACTCCCACTGGAGAGCTTGGGCTGGGATGGGGGCATACCAGACTAAGCAGGCTACAACACCTGTGGTCCTCATGTGGACTAGATCAGGGAAAAGCCAGGCTGGGCTGATTATTCCCACTGGCGCAAACAAAATTAGAGTGGATGAGGGTTGTTTGGGCTTAGCCGCAGCATCAGCTGGCAGAAGCTGACACTGGGGGCTAATACTGTCAAGTCAAACCACAGAACCACCTGGAGAGTGCACAATCCAGGAGTGCAAGAAACCTGGGAGGGAAATAGTGGGCTCCTCCCTCTTGGGTTACCACTCCCACCGGAGAGCACGAAAACTAGGATGGGGGGCTGGGGTGGCTAGATAGAGAGGCACTCAACAACATCCGTGAGGGCTGGATAGATGAGCTGGTTAGATAGAGCTAAGCTTCACTTGATCTTAGCCAAAAGCCCAAGAAGCGATAGAACTAAGCTTCAATACCCATTGGCATGTACGAGAGCTGAATGGGATGTGGGACAGACTGGACTAGTCTGCTACACATACTGGCAAACCAGGGTAGGGGGCGGTCCTGGTGGGGGTTATTGTGTGTCGCTCTGACTAGACTGCAGCTCCCACTGGTTTATGTGAGGGCTGAGTATGTGTTGGGCAGAACCAGGCTGGACTGCAACACCCATTGGTTCCAGTGCAACTCGGGACTGAAAACAGAACCAACCCAGCAATTGCAACCACCAGCTGATTGGGGCGATGGACTGTGCCGGACCCTGTGCTTGCTAGAACACACAAGAATCTGGTCTGGGAATACCTCAAAGTTTCTTTGGGGATCTCCCCAATCTAAATGCTGGACTCAGAACCCTAACCAAGAAAAGACAGAAGACAGAACAAGTCAATCAACCACCTCAGCTATATGTTGGCAGCAAAATACTGGGCAAATGGAGACCCTATGATGGACTATGTCAATCAGTGGATTCTTCAATGACCTCATCGTGCTTGGAGTGGCAAGACTGGCAGCGATTCGTAACTGGTGAACTATCAAAACCACTTGAGCAAGTATCTCTGAGCATGCCCCACATTAGGGACTTGGGGTGGGTGGGAAACTGAGTGGGGCTTCTCCCTCAATATCCCCCTTTACCTCAGATACATGATGGAAACAATATGGAAATAATAGTCTTACCCCTTCCCTGTAGCCCTTGAACCTTTTTTTCCCTGATTAACTATGTAACGATTGTCAAAAATATGATTAAAAAATCAAAATATAAAAAAATAGACAGCAGGAAAAAAAAAGCACACACAGAATGAAAGTAAGCAGGAAGTAAAAGAAAGATTTTTGCAAATGAAAGTCAAAAGTACACAGGAATGGCTGTGCCTATATTGGTTTAAATAGAAGTTAAGCCAAAAACTAAACAAAGACAAACAATGTTACTACAAATAATACAGAGGTGGCTTCAACAAGAGGAGATAGTAATTACAAAGACATGAAAGACCTTTAAAAAGTTCAAAAAGCAAAGTTATACATGGTTTTTATACATGGATTTCTATACATTTTGAAGAGCCATTGTGTATGCCCCAAAACAAGAATGCACAATTATATAAAGCCAGTATGATTAAATCTAAAGGGAGAGCTAGCCCAGAGAAGAAGAGCCAGCAATACCAACACACGTTCTTATCAATGGATGTAAGTGTAAAGCTGCAACACAGACCAAATGGACCTGACAGACACATGGGGCATTCCTGCCAAGCCTACAAATCCACTCACCTTTTCCAGTTCACATAATGTTCTCCAGGGTGGACCAAGTATTAGGCGACACAACAAACCCCAACAAAATTTTAAAAACTGAAATTTAGTATGTATCTTACCTAATCACAATGGAATAAACTATTACTTAACAATAAGAAGTTTATAGATTATACAAATATCTGAAAATTAAGCATTCTCTTGGACAAATTTCCTGAAAACAATAAAAATAAAAACAAAACAAAAAAACAAACAACATATCAAAACATAGGGACACAGCGAAATAAAGAATTGTGAGCTAACTTTGTAAGTACTTAAATTAAAAAAAAAAATTACAAACAACCTGTTAACTCAGTCAAGGAAACAAAAAAGAGAAAACTACATTCAAAATTAGCATGAGGAAAGAAATGAAGAGATGAGAAAGCAGACTACAAAAGCAATACACAGGGTGTTGAAATTGGCATTGTTATCTGAGGGGTTAAGCTTCCACGAGGGATGCAGCGCTGGTTCAAGGCCCTGCTATTCTGCTTTTGATCCAGTTTCCTGCTAATGTCCCCTGTGAAGCAGTGGGTAAAAATTCATGCAGAAAAATCAAGTGGCATCTCTTGCTCTGGATTTGGTCTGGCCCAGCTCTGGTTGTTGAGGACACAAGAAAAGATTTTATATACAGAAAAACCTGAGGACTATAGCAACAATGTTAAAGCTGATAAATGAATTCAATAATTTGCACAAAGTCAAATACAAATATAAGCAGCTTCTTAATACAACAAGAGAAAATTTGCTGAGAAAGTAATCACATTCACAGTAGTTACAAAAGCTAAAAACAACTACTGCAGTATCAAGGAATAATTTTAACAAGGAACTAAATTAGTTTTACTGTGAAAATAACAAAAGAAATAAGTGGTGAAGGAAATTATAGAGAACAGCAAAAAATGTTTATGGAGTAGAAGCCTTAATACTGTTGAACTGTCTGTGCAACCCAAAGCAATCTACATCTTCAACGTGATTGGTACAATACCAAAGACATTCTCCACAAAATTAGAAAAAACAATCACAAAATTCACTTGTGATCATAAAAGACCTCAAACAGCCAATGGCATATTAAGAAAAAAGAATAAAGCTTGTGGTATAAAAAAATCTAACTTTGAAACATATTACAAAGTTTCATGAACAAATAACAGCATGGTGGTGCCATAAAAACAGACACAGACCAATGAAACAAAACAGATATCTCCAAAATAAATCAATGTATTTGCAGACAAATTGATTTTTGACAAAGGTAGCAAATAGCATGCATTGGATAGAAGAAAATGTATTCAAAAAATGGTGCTGGTTGACCTGAATATTTATATACAGAAGAAAGAAATAAGATCTTATAGGTATATTTCTCTTCATATGTGAAAGTTAACTCAATATAGACAAAAGAGTTGTAAGGCATGGCTATGAAAACGGTAGACAAAAAGGGAAAAATGCTCAAAAGCATGAGTCTTGACAAAGATTTTCTGGATATAACTTGAAAATCCCAGGCCAACAACAACAAAAAAATGATAAGCAGGATTACATTAGACTTAAAAGCTACTGTTCAACAAAAAGAAACAATCAACAAAATAAAGAAACAAGCTACAGGATAGAAGAAAATATTAGCAAGCTAATAATAATTTGGCAAGGGATTAATATTCAGAATATAGAAACTAAGCAATTCAACGGCACTCTCACACAAGAACTGATTAGGAAATCGGAAAACATTCCTAACAGGGTTATCCTCATATAAGAAAAACATACTCAACATCACTACTCATTAGGCAAATGCACATCAAAATCAGAGTGAGATATGACCTCACCCCAACTAGAATGGCTACTATTAAAAAGAAAAAAAAAATGCTAGTGAGAAAGTGGATAGATGTAAATACTCATAGACTATTGTTAGGAAGATAAATTAGTGCAACCATTACCAAAAACATGAAAAATCTAGGAATAAAAAATCTAGGAATTTAACTAGTGTATGATAGGAGCTACCACTACTGAGTATACACACAAAGACATTGAAATCTATATGTTTAAGGGATACATGAACTCCTTTCACAACAGCTAAGATGTATAATCAGCCTAGACATGCACCGCTTCATGGGTGGGTAAAAGAAATATCGCTTACATAAATATTGTTATTCAGCCATAAGATGGAAATCATGTTATTTTCAGCAACATGAAAAGAATTAGAAGACTTTTCAGTTAAAGGAAATAATTTGGCTGCAGAAAGAGGAGCACTGCACATGGTCTCTTACACGAAGAAAGTATATGTTGATCTCAAAGAAACAGCAGTCACTGCCGCTTGGAAGAAATATGGCGTAAGTGAGGAGGGATGGAGAGCCAAAGGTTTATGACATCGGCTTAGGGTAAGGCAAGAGGAACACTTTCTAATGCTCTAGTGCACCGTGGGATAACTGCGCTTCATAATAATCAACAAAGTATTTCCAAGTAGTTCATGGAGAAGATTTTGAATGTTCCCAACATAAGGAAGCAATAAGTATCTGAGGTGATAACCACTTATCACAGTGTAATTACTACATACTGTGTACACGCACTGAAATGTTACAACGCATTGATAAAAATAATAATATACTTTGAGGCAAGGTCATGAGAAATATTATAAATAGAGTATTTTGCCTAGTAGAAACATTAATCTTTTTTAAAGATTTACTTATGTTTATTAGAAAGGCATATTTATGGAGAGAAGGAGAAATAGACATCTTCCATCCGCTGGATCAATCCCCAAATGACCCCAATGATCACAGCTGAGATCCAAATCAACAGCCAGGAGCTTCTTCCGGGTCTTCCTTTTGTGCAGGCATTCTCAGCTTTGCACCATCCTCCACTGCTTTCCGAAGACACAAGCAGGAAATTAAATGGGAAGTGGAACAGCTGGGACATGAACCAGTACCAATATTGGATCCTGGCACTTGAAAGTAGAGGATTAGCCAATTAAGCCACTGCTCCAGGCCCAAAACATCAATCTTAAATATACAGTCATCTAATAGAAAAATCACAAAACATCCACGAAGCAAAAAAACTAGCAAAATTAAAAAGATAGACAAGTCCATGTTTAAAGTTAAATTTCTGAATTTTATTCTGCAATTGCTAGGATGAAGGAGGCAAGAAAGGAAGGAAATGAAAAGTCCATGTTGTATTATTGACCAAGTAGATCTCATTGGCATTTATGGAATACTACATTCAAAGTGACAGATCACACATCCTTTACAAGTATGCACGAAATGTTTCCTGAAACAAATCATTTCCTTGGCAATAGAGAAGTCTCAATAAATATCAAAGCATGAATTAGAAGTTAAAAACATAGAACATAATTTCTAAATAACTTATCTGGCAAAGAAGAAATCACAGAAATATTACAAAACACTCAAGAGAATAATAATAATAAAACATGTCAAAACTTAAGAGAAACACACAGCACAATGCTCACAGGACAATTTATAGATTGGAAGTTCCCATTATTAGTAAATTACATCATATGCAAGACAGTCAGTATTTCTACCCCAGGCAAATAGGAAAAGAACAATTTCAAATCTAAATGCATACATTCAAAGAAAAATTTAAAAGGAAGAACAAAAAGCAAACAATAGAGAAAACTCATTAACCCAAACTTGTTCTTTGACAAGATTAATAAAAATGACAAAAATTTCTGGAAAGGACAATCATAGTAGACACAGCAAAATAGAAGTCAAAAATATCACCAGAAATCCCAGGCCCTACAAGGATAGCAGTGAGCAGTTACAAAAATATTTATTTATTTGAAAATCAAAATTACAGAGAGAAAGAGAGGCAGAGAGAGAGAGAGAGAGAGAGAGAGTGAGAGGGAGCAAGGGAGGGAGAATTCAGTTTCCCATTAGATGGTGCACTTCCGAGGTGACCACAAATACAGGGCTGGGGCAAACTGAAGCCAAGAACCAGGAGCTACTTCCTGGTCTCCCACAAAGCACTTGAACTTCCTTCCACTTCTTCCACTTCTTTCCCTAGGCCAATAACATGGCGCTGGATAAGAAGTGGAGCAGCTCTAACAGCAGTTGCCAGTGTCGGAGGAAATGGCTTTATCTGTTACACCACATCCAGCAATTAATTGTTGCTAAGAACACACTCTCCTGCACTGGCAAGTTAGATGGAATTTTAAAATGCTATGGGGAGGTGGAAATGCACTTTTGCACAAATTCAGAAAGTTCTGTATGTATTAAAAGGAGATAACCCATAAACCGATGATAAATTGTGTCATTCTTATAAATACAGGAAACTCTTTCCAAATTATTTGTTAGGTTAAGAAAACTTAGATTCTTATCCTAACACGGATATTACAATGAAAGCAAATCACATATCACATGAGTAGATGTGAACCAACTATTGATTCATTTAGCAAAGAGGTTTTTATTAGTTATTCATGTCAGCAATATCTTAGATTAAACCATATGAAATTGCTGTACCATATAGCTATAGGTTAAAAAAGTCAAATATCAGCAATTTCATTGGATTCAATTTTATGCTAGGAACTCTGAATCAAATACGGTTCCCCACCCAAGAAACTTCATGATATTGAGAGGACGGGCAGACATTTCCACAGGTGATTACTGGAAAATGTGATAAACGTCCCAGCTGTAGTAGGCTGAGCCACTCCAATAGCACAGTGAGAAATCTTACCTTCTGTCTTGATGTGCAATGTAAGCAGGAGTTTGGCAGGCAATCTAAGAGAAAAGGAACTCCTGACCGTGAAAACCTAATGCTCGAATGCACTGAGCTACAGAACAGGGCTGGCCAGAGAAAGCAGAGTGTATCGACACATCTAAAACTAGGTAAGTCCAGTGGGGACTCAGCAGTCTAGTGTGGCATTAGGGCACACACCGGGAAGGCAGCAGGCTGGATGCCAAAGGGAAACATGCTCATTTCCAAAGAAACTTAATGATGATGTCCTGATTCTATCACCCAGATGGATGTTCCCATTTCATACGTTAGTCAGAATCAGACAGCATTGTGAGCAGCCACAATTGCAGTGTTCTTGCCTCATTCTCTGCTTCAGCGTAGCCTCTGCTGACTAATTATTGAAACAGATTTGAAGCAATTTGGGCCTGCATGGCATTTCTCTTGGCAAGGCACGGCAGATTTTAGAGCTGAAAGGAATTCCTCTAAAAAGCAACAACACATCATTGATTATCCTATTAATATGCTTTTAAGCTTGCATTGAGAAGAACCTCTGGCCAAACCACTGCATTGAGTAGCCCAAAGCTTTTGATTCTGTTTTTCAATACAATTTAGCCGTCAATACTTTGTTATGTTAAATGTCCATGGGGAAAAATTATTCCATCTAGAAGGCTACCCTTCAAGAAAAAACCTTGTCTGGAGAATGGCAAAAAGTGCCACTCACTTTCATAAGCAGTTGCAATGATTAATGCTAAACTACTGCTAGCCAATAATATGAACTATCTTTAGTATTAAAGCATTCTCTGATGGCAGGAAGCGAAGCCGAGAACACTTGCTCTATGGTGACTGTAGTGGCCCGGCAACAAAACAGCCAAGTAAAGGTAGGATGAGGGAAGAAAGCCTTAAGCATAAACATGAGACACTGGCTTCCCACACTATGCCAACTGGAAATCAAGGAGGCCTGGAATCCCACTGGACCACAATAGCCACAAGTAATCCTAAATGAGCGAGATCTAGCCACCATGCACCAGGCAGTGGGCTCAGTGTTTTACCAATACTGCTTTGTATAAGTCTGTCTGGGTGTTTGGGGTGTATTTTTAGCATTCTTCGGTATAGACTGTAAATCTTAACATCTTTAATATTGTATTTCTAAGTGTTCCCTTGGGTTAATAAAAGTGTGGAGTAATATCCCATGAGCATAATACACAGATAACCCATTTATCTAAAATGTCATCTTCAAAAATAAAAAAAGGTTTAATTAGAGAAGGTGCCATCACCCAGTATTCATTTTTGATTTATAGTCAAATTCAATGAGACCCAGTCTCTGAATGGTGCATATTCATCCTCATTTAAAATACACTGAACCTGAATGGGGTTGGCCAAAAAGACTAGTTTTATTTTGCTGAGTTCCTTAATCTGTGGTAACAGGCGCATGGGTTTCTTCTCTTGGTCTTTTGAACTAGGTATCCATCACCTGGATAATAATCTAGGCTGCCCGAGCACAGACAACCAAAAACCATGGATGTGCTAGGGAAGGTCAGACCTCAGATGGAATTCTACCTTGTGAATCCTCCTGTAATGTGACCAGAATTCCCAGTGCCAGGCAAAGCTGACCGAGGAGGACAGAAAGATGGACAGGGAGCAAGGGCTCCAGGCTATTGCAGACTTCTGACCATTAACATGTCTAGACTCTGAACTGCAGAAAATGCTGAAGAGCAACATTGGCAGTGGAAATTGTCCATTGTCCCTGCAAAGGCCTGCTCTGTACCTGAAGTGCATGATGGTTCCTAAGGGGTAGAAGGAAAAGATTACCTGTTAACCACTGCAGTGCCTGAGTCTTTATAGCACCAAATCTGTCTCAAACAGTTCCCTAGATTCAGCGTGATGATTTTCTTCTTATTACAAAATGTTTTGAGTTGGCGAACAGTGTGGGGTTAATGACTTCCCTTCTTGAGTATTCATTCCAACATCCAACAATCTCCGGAGTGCTTCCTGAATCCTAAACTCATCAGTTCACTCTCAGTGTCAGAGGATTTTATAGGCAACATCTGGCATGGTTGTAGCTGCCCCAAGAGTTGAGTACTAACTAAATACTGGCTCCTTGCACGGGGTTTGGTATCTTGTAAGGACCCCCCAAATATTAATTAAGCCATCAAACAGCTCCCAGATGCAACCTCAGCTCATTTCTTCCCTAGTTTGGGAAATGGGTAACTGTGGTCATTATTCCATCTATTAAAATCCTACCCAGCCATGAAGATTATTATTAAATCCCTTTTCTTCTCTCTCAAACACCAAAGGACTTCAAATGCATTTCACCTGAATTGCTATTCATAGGACCTTAGATTCAGAAGGGACTTCACCACATAACCTAATCAATACTTGTTTCCAGGACTGATCTAGACCCCCTTCAGATTCTCCAACACACTGTGCCATTCCACTTAAATAGACTTCTCTAGAAGAGTCTGATGAGGCCCCAGGAGAGTGTATAGGAGCAGAGCAGGTAGTTGGTTGGTTTAAAGATGTGCCCTGGGCGTGTCAACACCTTTTTCCTTTAGTGACAGTTTTCTGTGTTTTTCTAACATGTCTGTATTTATGGCTTTGTTAGATAGCAGAGTTAAGGACAGAGAAGGATTCTTTGCTGGCTAATTAGAGCCCCACATGTTAACGCATCCCCACCACTCTGCTGCCTTGGAGTATTGGCAGCCCCATAGGAAATTAATAAGGGCTTTAATCAGTTAGATACTGGACAGGTCAGGACCCACTATGCGTTCAAATGCGGAGACAGCAGCACAATGAGATCTTATTTTACATGCATAACAACAAACCACCCTTGGGTGTTAAATATAACACTCCACTAACATGGAGTAAAAGGATGAAGATACCAGCTTGGTGAAGGGACTGAAGAAAGCGAAACACAGAATGATCACTGCATGTTGCTGAGATGTAGCTATGCCTTCTACCTCCTTAGTTCAATTCTAGATCTTAGATGGAGCGGTGCATGCACTAGACTGGATTCTGCAAATGCCGGCCTTATTTTTATCATACTAGCTACTCAGTGGCACCTAGAATACAATCTTATGGAATCAGAATCTTAAGGAGTTAATTGGATGGAGAAACAACTTGTAGGCATTCAGGTCATTCCCTGAGCAGCCAGGGTTGAAGAGGACTGATTTGTGCCACTTCCTAGCAGCCAGGAAGGAAGGCCGTGTTCACTGTAAACTGCAAACAAGACTCCTCAGTTTTACCAGCTGTGCCTGAAAGGTGAGTCTCAGCAACGGGAAGCAATGAAACAGGATGAAGGCATGATATGATCTGCTACATTTTAATATTCCTGACCCACACTACAGCGAGAACAAAACACAACAAAGAAATAGCATTGACACTCAGAAAATTAACATTACAGAAAGCAGGCAGGGAGAAAGTTTTAAAGTCAAGTGCTGCAAAGAGGATAAGAATGCAAAGCTGAGGAAAGATTATTAGCAATAGCAATTAGGAGGTTATTGGAAATGCTTTTGTGCAGTTTCAATAGCATGATGAAGCAGAAAACCATATGGTCTTCTCCCTTCTCTTAAATACGCCTATTAAAAGTGGATCCAAGATTTAGAACAAAGTTAATATTCCACTTCCAGCTACATTTAATTGCTTGCTCCTTGGAACAGCAATGATTTTGATTATCTTATCACTTATCTGACTCCTATTTTATAAAGTAAGACTGTGTGATTGGTTATCTTTTTGTGTCTCTCTCTCCCTTCCTATCTCTAGCTCTCCTAGGGGGCAGTATCCTACTTCACTGGCACTTTTCCATGTGTTTCCGTATGCATTGGCCACAAGGACCTCTCCAGGGGACGTGCTCAAAAAACATTGTTATAAGTCACGTGGATGAGATCTCCACAGAAGTCCTAGAATTAGATGTTTACCCTGCTATAATTTAGTAATTGAGACTTTCCTAAAAACATTAAGCAGGTCTATGTCAGTTATAAACTTTCAAGTTAATTTCAAACAACACTTTCATGAAAATCAATTAAAATATTCCTCATTGACACAACTGGTTTTTTTTTAATTATTTCATTTCTTCTAAAGTTGACTTCTATGAATTCAGTTCGTATTTTCAATCAGATAATAGATTTTTATAGTACCTAAAGGAAATATTAGTTCAAACTTTTTATAGTTCATGTACATCTAAATATTTCTTTAAAAACTAAATTTGCCCAGGAAAAAAAATGTCTGTTATAATTAGGTAGCATTTTGTAAATTCATTTTTAGGTGATAATGAGAACTCTGAACATATTTTTCTAGAGAAAGAGTATTAAGGTTGATTGACTTACCCAGTAAGCATACAAGAGCTTCTTTGGTTCAACAGAAATAGAACTCACAATGACAATAACTGGTCACCTACCACAGTAATTTCATTGCATAAGATACAAAGCAAGCCCAACAGTGTTTGTCAGTACCCCTGCCTGAAACATGAATTCTCTTCTGTTGTACAAACTTATCTTAGGGTCTGGCACAGTCGCCTAGAGGCTAAAGTCCTTACCTTGCAAGTGCTAGGATCCCATATGGATGCCAGTTCTGATCCCAGCGACCCCACTTCCTATCCAGCTCCTTGATTGTTGCCTGCGAGAGCAGTTGAGGACGGTCCAAAGCCTTGGGACTCTGCACCCAGGTGGGAGACCCAGAAGAGGCCCCTGGCTTTGAGTTGGCTGAGCTCTGGCAATTGCAACCACTTGGGGAGTGAATCAGTGGATGGAAGATCATTCTCTCTGTCTCTCCTACTCTCTGTAGATCTGACTTTCCAATAAAGAGAAATAAATCTCTTAAACAATGTATCTCAAATATTATTTGTGTTCAAATTCTACCTTAATTGGAGAGAAGCTCATTGAAGGTTTACCGATATCCATCTTTAGTATAAGTCCAAATCCCTCAGTATGGAAACTCTTCATCGTCCACCACGGCTCTTTCAACCTCTTCCTTCCACCAACATGCAACTACCTCACCTGGTTAATCTTCTCATTCATAAGCTCATCTTGGTTGCTTCCCTGAAACTATGTACCTATTTAGTGCCTTGAATGCCAGATGCCATCAGGCCCCAGTCTCCTAGCTACTCTCCCTTGGCTTATAGTTTCCTTGACCTACCTTTTTGATAACCAATCAGCCACTGACTGAAATTTACTAATTGAATTGAGGGAAGGTTTTTATCACCGGATGTAAAGGTCATTTGCTTCTCTAACATAACAGATAATACCGTGATAGTTGGTATTGTCACAAGAAATTAATTTCAGTGAACTCCAGATCCAGGCAGAAAGTGACTACCACATGCATGTAGCTCCCAGAGTGACAGAAGCCACTCAGCTGTCACAGAATTTTTCTGAAGAACACAAATAAAATCCACCCATCATGAACAGACCGTGAACACCACTGACCAACCAGGAAATTGGAGAAGTGCTAAAGGCATGCCTCTTCCCAACTTCAATCCATAACAATCTTCATGCCTGACTCCTGAATTTCCCAAGGAGTTGCTGCCCAACTCCTTGCTTTGCATCTTATAATAAACTCTTCCTTTCTTCCACCACATCTGTGTCAGTGTTTGTCTCCTGCACTTTGGTTAAGACCAATCAGTCTTGGGAATCTCATAGCACTCTCTCAGAGCAAATTCTGGAGTGCCCTACATCACCCTCATTGTATTGCTTCCCCTCATTTTTACCTCCCTTGCACCTCAGCTGCTGCTCTCAGCCTTGGTTGAAATGCATTCCCATTCTGGAGGCCAGGTCTATGATAGGTAATCATTCCACATGCACCACCGACACCTTTTGAAGAACATGTCTGTTACTGTCACGTATCTTCTCAGGGGCCTCCTCTGTGAGCGTGGCTATATACCAACCAAGTGTTATTTACCATTTGAAAAAGTCATATTTAAATCCCATTATCTAGAAAAGTTTTGATCACAAAGTATGGGTTTAGTGATAATTAATATGGAGACAGTGTTGTGGGTTAATAAACTGTTTGCAACATCAGAACCCCACATTGGAGTGCTGGCTGAAGCCCCAGCCTCTCCACTCATCCTGTTTCCCCGTATGGTATGTGGGAAAACAGCAGCAGACGATTCAATTGCTTGGGACCTGGCCACCTGTGTAGGAGATCAAGTTGGAGTTCCTGGATTTTGGCTTTTTGGTCCACACTTTGATGCTATGTCCATATGGGGAGTGAACCAGTGGATGAATAATGCATCTCTCTCTCTCTCTCTCTCTCTCTCTTATTGGCTTTCAGATAAACAAATATTTATCAAAATTAAAAACGCTGGACCAAAGACAGCACTTACTTGCAAACACAAAGGTTTCTTCACTCACTCATTCAAAATATTTTTGAATTCCTACTCTATGCCAAGTACTACTTGCCAGCAACTAGGGCATGAACAGCTTGATTTTTGCTGCTTCTATAATAGTTGACTCAATTGATTACAGAGGTGCAGAAATTCCCTGTTGTGGCATCCAAAGACTGGAGATGTGGAAAAGCTAGTGGTGTGATTTAGTCCAAGTCCAAGGGCAGTGTCCCAGGGAAGCATGTGGTATAAGTCACAGAGCAAGGGCACTCACCCTGAAACTTTCCCAAACACACTCAGAATCAACATTTGCTCTGAGCATCCTGTGGCCCATTCAAGCTGACATATAAAATTAACCACTGCCCCTGCTCTAGAAGAATTTATTGTGATTGGGATTTGTG
This sequence comes from Ochotona princeps, assembly GCF_030435755.1. NCBI lineage: Eukaryota > Metazoa > Chordata > Mammalia > Lagomorpha > Ochotonidae > Ochotona > Ochotona princeps. The sequence continues at coordinate 106,744,671 of NC_080835.1, read as the reverse complement.
ATGGGGAATGATGGGGGATTACAGTATCAGGTGTCGGATTTCAGCGGAATGGAAGTACCAGCATTGGCAGCTGCACAAAGGGCAATGACTCTCACCGATGGGCATGAAGTGGGGCCTAACTGTATGGCTCCTAGCAGCAGCTACTGCGCAGTGTTCTCAGCAAGAGGGGATATGTCTTCTTTACACATAAAAAGGTTACACTTAATCATCATGAAGCCTTTACTGTGGAGTTAAATGCACCTTTCTCAAAGTGCTCAATTTCATTTTTTAGCTAAATTTAGTGATCCGCATAAAACCCTTTGATATAAAATCAAGACCTCTGCCCCACCTGAGCTGTTTTAATATTTGCTAAGTCACCTCTTTGCTTCCAGAGTCATAAAATCAACCCATTCCTCATTCATTCATGGGTCATCTTTCCAAAACATCTATCAGACCATGTTTTTTTTTTCCTATTGATAACCCACGAGGATTTTCAAGTCCTTTTACAATAAGAATAGGTTCATCATCTTGATCCAGAAGTCTGCTGAGAACTTTCAGGATCCACTATTTTAATTCAGAAAGAAAGGATTTCTTGTGAATGTGTGAGAATGTGAGAGAGCTAAGCAACATGAAACACCCCAAAGAAAGAACAGATAGTTGATAAATGTCAAAATGTTTCAATGACAGCCCAACACTGAATAGCCTGATGTTCTTCAAGTTTCACATAGAATTTAAAATATGAGATGGGTGTTTGGGGTGGGTATCAGCTAAGATGCCATTTGAAAGGTTGACATCTCATATTCGAGTGCCTAGGTTCAAATCCTAGCCCTGCTCCTGATTCTAGTGTCTTGAAAATGAGTGCTCTAGCAGACAGTATCGGGTGGCTGAAACAGTTGAACCCTTATCATCTCCTTTGGGAGGTAAGGAAAGACTTTTCCTTCCCTGGCTTCAGCCTAGTCCACCCCAGTCACTGAGGGCCTTATAGAAAATAAGCAGCAGATAGGAACACTATATCTGTCTCTGTCTCTGCTTATCAATAAAACAAAATTTAAAAAATAAATTTCTATAAAGAAATAACAGGGTGTCCACTGTTGAGCATGTAAAGGATGAGTAGAATCTGGAAAAAAGGGGGAAAATGTTTGGATGGTTCCACTGAAGACTGAGAGCAACCTGGGACGTGGGTCTCAGCATTTCTATGCAGCATGAGAAATCCAGGAGGTGATTCGAATCCAGCATGTTCAGTATTGTGATTTAGCATGAATGTGGCAAACAGGAATGTTTGGCCCAGTTTTTGATTCAGAACAGATCACAGCCAACTACTTCTATAAAGACCAAACAGTATGGGGTCAGCATGGTATCTGAGCAGCCTAATCCTCCTTCTTCATTATCAACATTCCTTGTCGATACCAGTTACAGTCCTAGATGCTCCCCTTCTGATCTAGTTCCTTGTTAATGGCTGAGAAAATCTCTGAACCCATGTGGGACACCTGGCAGAAGCTCCTGGACTCCAGTTTGGACTGGCTCAGCTCTGGCCATTGCAACCCATTTGAGGAATGAACCAATGAATTGAAGACCTCTGTGCCTCTTTCAATCTCTCTGTTTCTCTTTCTGTCCTCTTCTCTTTCTGTAAATCCAACTTTCAAGTAAAAAACAAACAAATCTTTTTTTAAGTCAAATGGCAAATCTTTTAGGCTTTGTATAATTTATGATCTTTGCTACAGATTCAGTTTTGCCATTTGAAGGCATCCAGCATCCATAGTCAACATGTAAATGTAAATTAACGTGGCTATATACCAACCAAGTGTTATTTACCAATATTGAAAGTTGTGTTTCAGATTCTAGATGTAGGATGCAATAGCCTTCCTTTGGTGTGTTTTCAACTACTTAAGAATGTAAAATACTACTGCCTCGTGGGTCATATAAAAACAAGAAGTGAGATGATTTGGCTCCTGACCAGTTTGCTGACCTTTCTCTTGAATATCACAAATGCTTTTCTTGTTTGTCCATGCGTTTCTATCTCCGCAACTGTTTAGTCACTACATATTCTATTTAGTTCTCATTTATTCTTTATATATATATATATATATATATAATTTTGATACATAGTTGATTAGGGTACAAAGGTCAAGGGCTACAGGAAATTGGAAAAGATCATTGTTTCCACACTAATATCATTTTTTCACCTGTTTCTGGGGTCGGGGAGAAACAAAGAGAGAAACCCCACACAACCTCCCACCCTACCCAGGTCCCCAATGTAGGGCACCCTCCGAGGGTCCTGCTCAAGCAGCTTTGATAATTTAACAGTTCTGAATTGCTGCCAATCTCCTCATTCCAAGCACGATGAAATCTACTCAGAATGCACTGGCTGACACAGTCTCTTCATGGTTGGGGTTCTGAGATCAGCAGTTCAGTTGGAGAGATCTCCAAAGAAACTTCATCTGAGGTGATCCCAGACCTGATTTTTGTGTGTGCTTGCCAGTACAGGGTCTGGCACAGTCTGTTGCCCCAATCAGTTTATATACATGTTATCGTTGCAATTGCTGGGTCAGTTCTGTTTCCAGCCCTGTCTTCCACGTGAACCAACGGGTGTTGCAGTCCAGTCCGATCCTGCCCACTTCATTCTTGGCCCTCAATAGCCTGACTTTGAAGCACAAAAATATATATGCTTACTCTCCCTGCAAAGGAGATTTCTTGTTTATATTATGAATGGACACCTGGTACCTATACGTTCAGGGAACAAGACCCCTACTCAACAAAGATGAGAAAAACAGAGAACTGCAATGCAAATTCAAGAGCCCTGAGTGAGTTATTGCTGTATTGTGAGAGTGTATCATGACATCCCTGTGACACACCACAACACTAACAGGTTGCAGCTCTTCCTCATATTAAGCTACAAACAAGAGTCATGATATTACTCTTTTTTGAACAGAGTCGTACAAAGGGAAAGAGGTATACTGAATCAACAGAGAATAAGGAGAGCTCAATTCTTCATTGATATTAAAGATCAGTATTGAGCTGATATGAAGAGACCCCAGGTTTGGAACAAAGTTTCCCTTCATAAATATATTCTGAATCATGTCCTCTCCCATAAAGGGACCAAGACCTTTCATTTGACTTGCAGACCCACTGGACAAAGAAATTAAGTGGCCACAGCAGAAGCTGCTCAGAGGCACAAGCACTTGTAAGGATGACAGGTGTTGCCAAGTAGTCACTTCCTCTGTGTGACAGTTGTGACCAATCTGTGGCTTGATGCAACGGTTGGAGCACCAGGTGACAGGAGTTGGGGTTGGAAATGGAATATTGCTTGATTTTGAAATTTCATACACTATGGAAATCACAGTGCTCTAAAAATCTAGTTTGCCAAACGAGTGGAGGGCCAGACTAATTAACTTTATTGAAATATAACCCTAAAGAATTTTGTATCTCTAGAAAATCCGAAGTCACGGGAAAGACACTGTTGGACTTAGGACCACAAGTGGTATTTCCATTGATTTTTCTCTTTAATGTGAAAAAAAAAGAAAGAAAGAAAGAGAGAAAGAGAGATAGAGAGAAAGAGAAAGAAAGAAAGATAGGAAGAAAGAAAGAAGAGAGAAAGAAGAAAGAAAGAAGAAAGAAAGAAAATTGGGGAAGAAAATGGATGACTAAATTGACAATACTAAAGGAAAACAGGGCTTTTTGTTTCTGGAAATATGCCTGTACTAGAAGAGGTAATTTTGTAATAAGGGCAGAGAATATCTCACAATTCCCTGAGGTGAAAAAATTAATTTGGCATTAGACAATTCAGCAGAGCTTTGACTTTAAATTTCATAGGCAAAAGAGTGAGGTATGGGAATTAGGCATTTTTATAGGTAATGAGGTATCTAGTGAATATCAGTAGGAACTACGTATAGGGTTATAAGCCTCAGTATCAATACAAAGTATATTCATAATCACAAAAGGAACTTTAAACTTTAATGATAAAAGATACTAATAAAGTGCTTTGGTCCCCAAGATATTACTAAATATTGTAACATTTTAAAATAATACAAAATGGCACTGTATGAGAGTGGGGCTCATACTAACATCATATCTGAGAGAAAAAAGGGGTAGAAAGATGCAATTTGTATCAGAAAAACATAGACCAGGATGGAATTCCACAAATCTAGGGACGAGCATGTCATGACTAAGACTGAGAGAGGTACATACATGTATAAACATAGATGAGATTTATATATATGAGTGTTTACATGCATGTACATGTATATAAGTATTAATATTCCCACCTATGTAACTATTTCCACAGGCATGTTTACATATGGCTATGCACCTATGAAAGACAGAATTTTTTATGTACAAAGATATTTTTACATGGCTTCACTGGAGATAGCTGACTGTATGTGTGTTAATCACAGATAAAGTCCTACTGTAAGGATCATATTGACCATAATACTTTGTTTTTCATATGTATTTTTCCTATGCCAATTACTATGTGTATAAAAGAAAAAGCAGGAGTCACTATGGGAGGAATAGTATCTGCTGCCTTGTGATACTTTTATGTGCAGTGTGTGAATGTACTAAGAGATCACTAACAGCAAGGAAATATTATTGATTATACACAAATACACCTACAGATGATATCTATATGAAGTTAACAAAGACTTTCAAGAATTGTTTTACTATGGCAATAAAAATAGAGGGAAGATGAATAGCACTGAGGGTAGAATAGAGAATTTTAAGAAGTATTTAAATCTCTTCAAATAATTGCATAGAGATTCTAGAATTGAAAAATACGCAATACTTGTAATCACCACCAGACTTAATAGTGGTTAGACACAAAAATAGTAACTGAAAGATAAACCAATAGAATACATGCCAACCAAAGATCTAAGAAGAAATAGTGTTGTGGTATCACTCAATTTGCTACCACTTACAAACACTGTATTGTATTCTTCCACTTTTATTCAGACACAATGGACACATATCTGTATACCAGTGTTTAATACTGGAATGTAGAATTAATGAACTTTTCTTTTTCTTCTTTTCAATTATCTAAACTTTCCTGAAGAAATAAAATGAAGAGTGTTGTCAGTAAGTTGTTTTCCATGTATTTGGATTTCTGAATGACCATGTAATAACTCAGTTCTGCACTGGTTATGAGGCTCTTGGGCAAAGGAAATGATGAAGTTTCTTTCACCAATGACTGCTAACCCATGGTTTTTGTGGTCTGCAGGCTGCTCAGAAAATTTCCATTGCTTGTCCCATTCCAGGACTTTTCCTGTCCGTAACCATGTGTCAGGAATGGCATAGGGTCTTATACTTGCTCATAACCTCAACACAGTAGAGTTTGAATAAACAAGCCCATCAATGAACACACTGAAGGAAGAAAAGAAGAAAACAAAGTCTGGCATATGAATTTCCCTCCTGCCGTTGTGTATTCATGGAGGCCAAAAATATCACCCTGGCCATTTTACAAGACACTCTGCTGCCACAAGCATCTTTGTTCACACAAATGCACTGAGAGAATGTGGACCATCCGAAACGAGGGAGTTTATTGGAATTAACCGTCGAGAAATGACTGAATTAGCTGCACACATGGAATTGGTAGATGTTACATCTCAGATGATCTGGTGACTAGAGGAAATACTAAAGATAACAAATTTCAACTTCAAGAAACTATGAATAATGAGGTGAGATCATTTTTAACTTGTGTTTGCCGTGGGCGAATGTACAGTTGGTACATGTCCTTTCTTCCTTGCATCCTTGTCTGACTGAGGGGGTCATATTGCATGTACGGATATCAAGCATACATGTTTTATGAAGACAATGTAGACTTTGGGACCATATAGCATTAAGTACTGGGCAAAAAGACCATACCTGTTCCATCTACTTGAGCCCTGCTAAAAGTGACAACAAACTCTAGGGTTAATGCTTCTCTGCTTAAAAAAGCAGGGTTAAAGCTACCTCCTGGGACTGCTCTTTGACCTGCTTTAGCACAGAGATGTATCGGAACAGCAGGAAAATGCATTCCTTTTGGCATCTGGACTCTGTAATACGCAGAGATATCCCTGATGGCTAAGGCAGATCCATGGAGCTGAGACATGTCCCTAGAGCACTTTCACTCTCATCCCTAGTGAGACATAGACATCCCTCAGGCACAAGCAAGATTAAGACCTAGCTGAGGCTCCTTGGGACTAGCCACAGCTGCCCTGGACATCAGTGCCAACTCAACTACTCCCAGATACCTTGGGAAAGGAGGAGAGGAAGAACAGACCTGCCTGTTCTGGAAGAAGATCGGCTCCCAGATGCCAGACACAGCAAGAACTTGGGACAGCCACAGAAAAGAGGATGGGCCCATTTAATGTGCTCTGATTCCCTCCTGCAAAGACTGGGAAATTATCTGCTTGCTTCAAATATCTTCATTAAAAATGCATTTAAGCTGCAAAGCTCTACGAAGGAGAGACCTGTAATACATGAAAGATTAGCCCCAGATTGCTGATTGGACTATTTTACATCATTATGGTAATTAAGCCAGCAAGGCTGTTGTGCTGACTTCAACACTTTCCTCCATTTGCCTTTGTCTTCAATTCAAGGTATTTCCTCCTCTTTCCATCTCTCAGCCTCCTCCTTCGCTTCCTATCCCTCCCACCAAACCTTCCTCAGAGCCTTGGCAAGCCCTGCCTCATACATATGCATTGTGCTCCAGTCGGATTCGGTCTCCCATGGCTTTGCTGCCAGTCCTGTCCTGACTGTGCAGAGTAAAGGAAATAAATTAATGGTAATTACAAGGTGTGAGTGGATATTGCAGCTCTCTATCTGATTGCCAGCAAAACCAAATAAAAATGGAACATAATCAGCCAATTATTAAAACATAGAGTAAACAAACGTAGGCCTGTCTCTTACGCACCTTTCTTCATTTACTTTCTATCCTCAGACTTGCATGCCTGGCTCAGAGAGGCAGTTAGAGACCCCCATAGTATTATTCTGCGTAACTTTGTGAGACTCCACTCGATCTGGTACTACACAGAATCTGGTACTAAAGCAGAATTGCTTCCTGACATGGGTATGTCAGGAGGGCTTCTTCATCAGTCCTACCTGACCGCAAAGATCACCCCTCTCCCCTCATCCCTGCTTTTGACTCCACTTACTAAATGCTGGTATGTCCTAACGTCCCTGTGGAAAGCAGACATTTCATAATCCTTCCTACTGCTTGTAAGTATGTAAATAAATTCCAGCAGTGGATGAAGCTTTCTATACTCAGGGACACCAGGTAGAACTGTGACATTCCCTTGAGGAGTCAGGAGTCTCTGTTGCAATGAATGGAGTACAGGGAGAAGCCTAACAAAAAAAGCTTTCCGTCTCTGATAGATGGTGAGTGAGTGTGTCACATGCAGAGGCATTTCTGCCATTACTGTGACTCCAAGGTCCAGACACTGACGCTAGAGTGGAATGCACAAAAACCTGGAGCAAATCCTACTCTGGACTTAGTGATGCCTGATGTATAACTGTGATTTTTAATAACATAATGATATCATATTAGATGTTCACACATGTAGCTCAGCTATGTTCTAAGGAGGTAGCTCAGTGTGGAGGTGTGAGATCATAGTCTTTGTCATTAACTAGATGGGTTTCCACCCTTCCTGACTAATTGATTAGCTGAGGGCCTTCTGCAGCTTTCTTTCCTTTTCCAAATCTCAACTTCCCTAACTGTAAATGACGGTGATAACAGTAGGTGCCTCATGAAGCTTTAAGGTGTAATGAAATAATACCTACAAAGTGTACTTCATGATTATTCTTTATGATTATGGCACTGTAGATACAAGTAGTCAGTTTTTAATCTCTAAATGTATTTCAGCATAGAGTATATCTCATGCCAATTATTTCAATAGAAAGCCTGATCTTGCTGTGAGGGTATTAGAAGGCCCCAGCTCTTCCTGGCCATCCCCTACATTTCTGTAGTATGATTCTCCTTTGCTTCCCCCTGTCTCTGCCCCATTTTCCCCCTAGGCCCCTCAATCCTTTACGCTTCCACATGCCCTGCCATTGCCCACTCATGCTAAAGAATCATTTCACAAACTCTCAGCCTCTCACCCAGAGGAAAGCTTCTCTTCCCCCTAACATACTTAGGAAACCACCTGTATTGGTCCTGCACATGTTTCTCCCGTTTGTCAGAGCAGATAAGGCATCACAGCCATGGTGGTCACTCCCAACCCCACCATGCCCTCCTGCCTGTGTGCGAGTGGCTTCATCCCTGGGGTCACTGGCTTGCTCTCTAGCATCCTCTGTAGCACTATTCCTACCCATGTCCAGACAGGATCCACCTTACCAACAAAATATACTGTCAAAGCCTGTCTTGTAACTCATAGCTCTGTCTGGTTGCCTGTCTCATTGCATGGCCTGTCTCACAGGAAAACACACAGCATGGTGTCATACACATTCATTATCCACCAATTCTCCATTTTTTGCAAAACATACACACTTTGAGCCTCCTTTCACCAGGACCTCTCTCCATTGAGATGATTCTTTAGAGACACCAGTGTCGTTGACTCAATGTTGTTCACCCTGCTGTTGAATCTGTGCTTTTTTATAGCATGGTAGCAGCCTTCCATGCAGAGGCTACGCCTGTTTTCTCTAAAACTTTCCTTGTGTTTCTTAGGATGCATTCTATTGGCTTGCTCTGCAGCTCACTGTGGTCTCCTGCCCCACGTCTTTACTGACCATGCACTTTATTCTTTGTGTGCAGCTCACTGTTGGAGTGCCCTTGGACTAAGTCCTGGATTTCTTCTCTGCTCACTGATCTCTAGTTCCCAACAAAACCTTTGTGTGCTAGAAGAGATGCCCTAGTCTAAATCTTATCCCTGCATGTGAGGAATGACTTGAACATAAGACCCTACCATTGTAGATCCAGTACCATTTCAAATATCTGCTTCCCCTAAGACTTGGTTTTCTTGAAATTCTTTTTTAATAAATTTCATGCCACTTAGATTCGAATTTTTTTTCTCCCCCAATCTGCTGTAGCCTTGCAACCCTGTTCTCCACCAACAACTTCATGGCATCTGATGGTCCTACGCCAATCTCTCCAGGTCCCATATTCCAATATTTGAACCTTGCAAAAAAAAAAAAAAAAAAAAGAGTGCTCTGGTGTGCATGTTCTCTCTCTGCTCTCTGCCTTCTCTCCCTTACCACAACCACCTCATCCTGGAATAAGGAACGCCTGTGTGACCTGCTGCATCTGGCACCTTGGGTTTGTGACAAAAATTCCTAACACTGGATATTTATTGTGTCTCCAAAGTTAGCTGGTTTTGCCTAATATCTTGCTTTCTGAAACATCACTAACTCCTCTCCAAACATACTATTTCTCCTTTTTCAGCTCTCACTCTATCAGTGAATTCACCTGTTATTCGTGTAACCATTTCAGATAAAAGTTTAATCATCATCACTGATTTCTCTTTCCTATCCTTGCCCCAACATCCAATCCATCCGTTTCACATTCTCTGCATATCCAGAACTTGCTAACCTTGCTCCATTCTACCCACCACCTTTCCTAAGTTAATCTCAAGTTTCCTTGGACTTTTGTGATGGTGTAGTTGCTTGCAATGTGTTCACCTTCATCTTTGCAAATACATTCCCCCTCAGCAACGGCCTTTTTAACTGAAAATTAGAGCATTTCCATTGGGGAAAAAAAATTTCCACTGGCTTTAAAGTTTAATTAGAACAAATAACATTCATAATTGTCATTTCCCCCTGTCCATTCCCACGTGACATCTCCTTCCCACAATAGTAGGCTACCTTCACTATAGCCTTCAGCCATTCACCTGCCTAAAGCCTTTGCCTGCCTCCGCCCCCCAGGCTGGGTCTGCAAGGTTCTTCTTGTGAGATTTTGTATAGAAAGAGATTCCTAGTTGTTGTAGTCTCAGATTAAAAAGTTCTTCTCTGATATACCACCAATAGAGACTGCCCATCCTAGCTCTACCTGGTCCTCCCATATTACTCTCCCAACTCATTGCCTTTGTCATTATTATTTCACATTATCTTTTTTTCATTTTTATTATTATCATTTCATGATATGGGTTCCATATGTCCTAGGATTTCCCTTACTCATTCCCCAAAACCCCTCTCCCCACTGAGTTCTCCTGTGTTGTTACAACAGTATAGTCCTTCATAAACAGTCATGAGTCCATCATTGCAGGCATGGACAATGGCAGAGAATCCGGCATCCTATTGTCAAGATATGGTTAACACTTTCATTGGGAGTATATGTTTGATCTGGAAGTAGAGATGCATACTGCAATGTATCTTCACATCTGGATATAATAAACTCCATTAAAGTTACTATACATCCCCTTATATGAAAAGCCACAAAACAAACATCAACAAGAGGAAAAATAAAGATTTGTAATGCCATGAAGTTAAATAACTTGCTATTGAATGACTAATGTATTGTTCAAAAAATGAATAAACCCAATAACCTTCTTGAAGAAAATGACGCTACTGTATGATTTATGAGTCATTGAAGAATTTAATGAGAAAAAATACTGTTTTGAGGAAATGAAACTAAAAACAAAACATCAGAATCCAGATATAGTTTCTGCTGATCTTTGTTGGAGAAATGTGTCTCCTGTAGGCAAAAAATAGATAGGTTTTGTTTTTAAATCCAGTCTACTAATCTATGTTTGATAGATGAGTTTAAGCCATTTATATACAGGGTTAATATGAATGGGTGATACTCTGGTCCTGTCATTTTATCAATCGGTTGTTCATTGATTCAGTCTTCTGTTGTCATTTTACTGGGATGTTCTTCACATTTGCCTTTGGTTTTGGTGGGTGCTATTCCTCTTCTCTGTCAAGAGAACATCTTTAAGTATCATTTGTAGGGCAGGTTTGGAAGAGGCAAAATCTTTCAATTTTTCTTTACTGTGGAAAAATTATATTTCATTTTCAAACACAAAAGAAAAGTTTTGCTTGGTACATTATTCTGGGCTGACAATTTTTTGCTTTTAGAATCTGGAATATGTCACTCCATTCTCTTCTTGCCTGTAGAGTTTCCTGTGAGAGGTCTGCTGTGAGTTTAATTGGCCTTCCTTTATATGTCAGTTGATTTTTTTTCCACATTCACCTTTCAGGATCTTTTCTTTATGTTCGATTGAAGACAGCTTGAAGATCATGTGTCATGGTGAAGATCGCTTTTGGTCAACCCTGTTGGGAGTTCTGTGCCCCTCCTGGATGTTGTTTCCCAATTCTTTCTGTAGTTTAGGGAAAAATTTCCCTTATTATTTCATTAAATACATTTGTAAACCCAGCTCCTCTTTCTGCACCTTCCGGGACTCCCATAACTCTTATATTTGGCCATTTAATAGTGTCTCAATTCTTGAACATCTTTTTTTTTTTTTTTTTTTTTAGTTTGACCCAGATTTGCTTCCAGCTTTTTTGTTGCTTCCCCATTGTGGCTAGAAATGTCTTCCAATTCTGAGATTCTTTCTTCTGCTTGCTTCATTCTATTTTGGAGACTTTGCACAGAATTTCTAATTTGTTATTTTGTGTCTATCATTTCTTATAATTTGGCTTGATTTTGTTTCAGAATTTCTATTTCCTGTGTGACATATTCCTTAAATTTGTTGAGCTCCTGTATGTGCTTCTTATTTTTAATAAGAAGCTTTATAATGAGTTTTTTTTAAATTCTGTATCCCCCAATTCCTCGATATCTTCCTCAGTTAACTCTGAACTTGGCAAACGCTTTTGCTCCTTTGCAGCAGAGTCTGGAGTAATATTCATTGTGCCTTTGTCTCTTCTTTCGCTCTTGGTCATTGTATTTCTGATTATCAGATTCTTCTCCTTAGGGCAGGTTTCTAAGCTGTATCACCCACAGGTCTACAATTTGATTCTACTTATTGCAATTGGTACACAGCTCTTTGTTTGCAATGAGTTGTTCCACTCCTTCCAGCCAGTTCCAGGTCTGGGTTCTTACGTTAGACTTCTACTCAGGTCCTGTAGCCCCAGTTCCTGGCTCAGCACTGTACCTCCTGTGATCCTATGCTGAGACTGTCAGCAAGTGCTGCTCTTGCACTAGATTTTTAGCAGTGCTGATCTTGCCAGAACCTGCTGGCCATTAGGTCTGAGGGTCACACAGACATATGTTGAGTAGTAAAATGCCAAAGTCAGTATTATCTTCCCTGTGAACTACTGCAATGCACTAAGCTCAATGAGTTCACTCTCAGCTCAGTGCATGAACAGCTCACTGTTGTCCCTGCAGTCTTAGAGCCTTTGCCAAACTATACAAAATGGTACCTGATGTACCACTTTTGGAGTTCTTGATCTGCTTGGCAGTTAGGTCTGGAAGCTACCTGTATCTACTTTGGGTGGAACCTGTAGGATGCCTTGTTGGTGCAATGCACTTAGCCATAAATGAGTTAAGTTCTAGCTTAGTGAATGTGCAGCCCTGTCCTTTGCCTCCTGACACAAAATGGTGCCCGATTTTGCTCTAGTGAATCTCTGAGCTATGAAGCACACTGTTCTCACACTGCCAGTCTTGGATCTGCTCTGTCTCTGCTCCTGGTTAAATCAGACAAACCAGCAGGATGAGCAGTTCCTTGTCTGGGTTCACCTCCTGAGCTCCTGATGAACACCTCTTCCCACCTTGTTGCTGGTGGAGCTCCAGTTACCAGCTGAGTCCAGATCGCTGATTGTGTACTGCTGCTGGGGCATATGGTCATTGCAACACCATTCATTGTCTCCACTGCTATCCCATGTTTGTCAGTCTCCAGACGATACAGCTCTGCTTCCAGCTTTTTGTTTGCTTCCCCTTGATGACAGAAAATATCTTTCAATTCTGAGATTCTTTCTTCTGCTTGCTTCATTCTATTTTGGAGACCCTCCACTGTACTTTTAATTTGCTCTACTGTGTTCTTAATTTCTGATATATCAGCCTTGATTTGCTTTATTGCTTCCTTAAATTCTTTGAACTCCTATATGTGCTTCTCATTGTTGATTAGAAGCTTTAAAATGAGTTTTATGAATTCTGTGTGCCCCATTTTCTCGATGTCTTCCTCAGTTAACTCTGAGGTTGGCATAGGGTTTTGCTCCTTTGCAGGGGAGTTTTCAGTAATATTCATTGTGCCTTTGTCTCTTCTTTTGCTCTTGGTCATTGTACTTCTGGTTAGCAGCGTCTTCTCCTTGGAGCAGGTTTCTAAGCTCTCTTACTTACAGGTCTACAGTTCAATTTTAGTTATTGCAGCTTGTACACAACTATTTGCTTGCAGCCACTTGTGCCATTCCCTCCAGCCAGTTCCTGGTCTGGGTTCTTGTATTAGATTTCCACCAAGAACTCTGTGGCTCCAACTCCTGGATTACCAATCTCTACCTCCTGTGATACTGTGCTGAGGCTGCACCGTTGTCTGTACAACCTTTCTTCCACTTCTGGTTGGAGCGGGTCCCAGGATTAGGGAGACACCAGGTGTCCTATATAGTTAGGTTGTTGGTGGCGCTGATCTTGCCAGGACCTGTTGGATGTTAGGTCTGGGTGCCACACGGACCTATTTTGACCCATGCAATGCCACAGTTGGTATTATTTTCTGCGGGAACAGTGCACTCCATGGAACTCAGTGAGTTCTCATGAGTTCAGCACATGTACAGTTCACTGTTGTCCCCTGTAGTCCTAAAGCTTTTGCCACAGTGTACAAAATGGCGCCTGACATACACTACTAGAGTTTTTGATCTGTTGGCCATCAGGTTGGATGGAACCTGTAGAATGTCATGTTGATGCAGTTTACTGAGTCAGAAATGAGTTCACTCCCAGCTCAGCGTATGCTCAGTCCTTTCCCTTGCCTTTCGTCCTTAGGCAAAATGACGCCCAATTCGGCTCTAGGGGGCTGACCGGGCTGTGAAATCCACCCTGTTCTCGCACTGCCCGTCTGGGATCTGCTGCTCTGTCTCTGCTCCTGGTCAAATCAAACGGACCAGCAGGACGGACAGTTCTTCGTCTGGGTTCCCCTCCCATGCTCTCACCACCTGGCTGCTAGTGGAGTTCCAGCTGCTGGTGGAGTTCAGATCGCCGTTAGCTGAATGCTGCTGGAGTATCAGTCACTGCAACACCACACCGTTGTGTCTGCTGCTTTCCTGTGTCTGTCAGTCTCAAGGTACCCTTCTGCTGTTGTTCTGTCCTTTCCTATTTCCTGGAATATGTCTTCTCTGCTTCATCCTGATTAAATGTTTCTCCATCCATTTAAACGTGCCCTTACCCTATTCTGCCATCTTGATTTTCCTGATGTTTCTCTATTTGTTTAAACATATCCTCACCCTACTCTCCATATCATATTTTTTTAATTATTTATTTGAAGGCTCAGTGTCACGCAGAACAAGAGAGGATCTTCCACCTGCCTTTTTACTCCTCAGATGGCCATGATCGCTAGAGTTGAGCCAAGCCAAAGCAGAAGCCAGAGGCTTCTTCCAGGTCTTCCACTTAGGTAACAGAGGCCTAAGTACTGGGCCATCCTCTGCTCCTTTTCCCAAGCAATTAGCAGGGAGGCAAATGAGAAGTGGACCAAATAGGACATGATCCAGAGCCCTATGGGATGGCAGCATCACAGGTAGAGCCGTATCACTACATCACAACTGTTGACATCACCTTTTAAAGTATTGACTGTGGTCCTGTTAGCCACAATTTTAAGCCACGTTGTTGCAGTTTCATTTTCCAGTTTCATGTGACCCATGGTTAACTACAACAGAAAAACAATAAATGGAAAATTCAACCTATCCCACACAATCGCACAGAAAAAAAACAACAAAACAAAATAATTAAAAACACACAAAAAAATAATTGGTTAGATTCATTGCATCTTGTTCTTGGAATAGGGTGATAAAATTTCCTGCACCCTACCCTGATTGTGAATTGTCCATCTGTTCTGCATTGTATACCGGATATATACTACTGCCCCATAGTAAGTCAATTATCAGATCCATCATCATGATCTCACAGAGCAGCAGACAAGTAACTGGTGATGCTAATAGTTGTGATGCAGACCTGTCCAAGGGGAGTCATTAAAACATCTTTCAGTAAGATATTTTGAGAATACAGAAATTACATTCACATATATTCTATTATAGTATACTGGTGTTCCGTAATAGTAAGCCCGTATTGTGTCTAATTTACAAATCAAGTGTTATTGTAGGTCTGTGTGTACTAGAAACATGCAAGTGTTCACTGGGGGTCTTAGACTATGTGGCCAAACAGAAAATAGGAGTACCACCTCTGATCGGCTGTTATCTCACCTTCCCAATCTGATCCTGAACACCACTGCAGTTGCAAACTTCTTTTTCTGTCCATCTCCAAATCCCCATGAACGTAAATGGCATTTGGTATGTAATCTAATCTAACACGCATGTGCTTATCAAACGAACAAATGGATGACTTAGAGTCTAGCTTCCTCATTACATGTGGGTCTCCAGACACCCAATCCAAGGATGTCCACAGGCTGAATTGAAAAATCTCAACTAGCTTCATTCCAAGTTCGTGAAAAACACCATCATCCCTCCTTCCATCAAAGTGCTCCTATAGCAAGAATAGACCTGGGGGCAAATCCCACATACTTGACTGGACAGGGTAAACCTTCAACACGGGCCCTTTGTTTTCTCAAGTGTAAAATGGAACAGCAGCACCCACATAAACACTATTGTGAGATAAATGAGATAAGACTCACAAAGGATCTGGCATAGTACATGATAGCCTCTCAAATAATAGCAATCTCTTCTTTCCTCAAGGTCAATTTCAGCTTGCCATTGGGTAAGGAGTTGGAAAACTCCACTCCAATTATATACAAGTGTGCACCATGGAGTGTATTATGCTCAGCCCTTTAGCCTTCCCAGGGGAAACTTAATTCAGTGGCATGCACTACATCCTGATAGCTTTACCAAGGGAAGGGTAGAGTTCAGGCAGGGCAGGAAACACTCTGTAGGTTAGGTGTCATCTGGAACAAGGATGAGAATGGACTGATGAGATGACTCCTGATGTTTGCTCATTCACCATGTTTTTTTTTTGTTTGGTTGTTTGCCTGCTTTTATTCTATTTTCTCTTTGTCTACATATGAATCCCCTACTTTCAAATGCATTCAGGGTTGTTTGTTTTCTTCTCTTTCTCTCTCTCTCTTTTTTTTTTTTCCAGTTTTCAGACTCTCTCACAGATAGTCTCCAGACAGCCAGGACCCAGGGAAATGCCTGCTGCTGGCATGTAGCAGTCCATGAAACGCGCATCCCATGTGTCTGTGAACGGCATGTATAACTACCATTAATAGAGAGGCTTTCCTGCGTGCATGGACCTTCCTGAGTATGGCTGCTTGTCTGTCACACAGCTAGCCAACCGTCTGAAACTTCAATACAAGACAAGCTCCTGTTGGCCTGGAAAGTATGAAAAATGCATTTGAATGAGCAAAGTTTTGATGACAACTGTCATTAACAACTTTATTTTCAGCCACATTTCACAGTGCATTTCATGCCAGGAAAGGTTTCTTATCTTCTGAACTTGCCGTCTGCCTGGCTGAGCAGAATGGAGAGAGTTTCCTTTGAACAAAGATAGTAAAGGAACCCCAGTGAATGGCAATAGCAAAGAGAAAACGCAAAAGCTGGGTGGGGAGAACAGCGCAGAGGGCTCCTGTGTTTGCCATTCCAGACACGGCCAGCAACTGCAGGACATGCCCTTTCCCTTCCTCCTTGTCCCGGAATTTTTCCTCACAGCAGAAATATTGGCCTGTGTGACACGGTCTGTATACTTGCTCAGTTGTTTCAGTTATCAACTGTCTGCTTGTCTGATTTGAAGGTAATTCTCTGACTTTATCTTTTCCAAAATTGTTTCCACTGTGTTTCCTGTCCTGATCTCTCTAGGTAATGGATAAGAAAACATGCAGCCATGAAGCATGTCACTGTGCATTCTTTTGGGGGCCCAGCCCAATAGCCTAGTGGCTAAATTCCTCGCCTTACACACACCAAGATCCCATATGGACACCAGTTCTAATCCCAGCAGCCCAACTTGCTTGTGGCCTGGGAAAGCAGTCAAGGACAAGCCAAAGCCTTGGGAACCTGTACCTACATGGGAGATCTGGAATAGGCTCTGGGCTCATGACTTTGCCGTGGCTCAGCTCCAGCCGCTGCAGCCACCTACTGAATGAATCAATGGATGTTAGCTCTTTCTCTCTGTCTCTCCTCTCTGTGTGTCTGACTTCCCAATAAAAATAAATCTTTAATAAAAGGATGTGATGTTTGTCACTACTCTTGCTCTAAGAAAAGATATGGCAGAAGAACAGGCTCACTTGTGTCAACCTACACAAGAGGACTTATGTCCATCAAAGCTCTAGCTAGGAATTACCACACATGGTGACGGAACTTATGAGAAAACAGAAGAAACAGATTATGAATTCTCCAGGTAACTGTTCCTCTCAAATACATAAGTACTTAGCTGAAAGTCAGGATTTCCTTGTTCTGTTTGATTCTATTTATTTCTTATATATACATTATATATATGAAAAATATATGTGTATATATATATGTATTGGTATGTATATATATGTATGTATGTATATATGTATATATGTATGTATATATAAGTATATATGTGTATATATATGTATGTATATATGTATATATGTATGTATATATGTGTATATATATATATACATACATATATATGTATGTATATATATATATAAAGGAGAAATAAAAGACTGTATCCGGGGGACTCAGTACAATGTTACAGTTCAATTACATGTGTATAAATCTAAAAACTGAGTTAGTGCCCACGGGTAAAAACGCAGAATCAACTCTTTCAGGTTAGAACAGGTTTGGGAGACAATAATGCACCACATGCTGCCTGGAACCAAGAGAGCCAGGAGGGGCGAGGATCACCAGCTCCCAAGCAGCACCCAGACCCTCAGAGGATCTTCCAGAGGCGAGCCCCCACCCCAAGTGGCCCTCTCCCAGGGCTGTGATCTGGGAAATCCCAGACGTCATCAGTCTCAGGTGCTCTGACCACGTGCACAAGTGGGGAAAAGATCTCCAATTGCAAGGGACTGGCATCGGGCTCTGCTTTCCAGTCTTCAGCAGACGTCGGGGGTGGGGGGGTGACAGGGAGGCCACAGGCGGCCTGGAATTGGTAGACACTGGAAATTCACCCAAGGGGTTTTGCATCAGACCAATGATAGAAGGTCATAGTTCTTGTGCTTCAAAAATCCAAGTAGGAGTGGGATGAGAGTTGGAACTAATGGACCCAGAATTCTCCTGGAGCCATTAGAACAAAAACTTAGCAAGTCTTGCCTTTTGTCTTTGACCCTGAGAAGTTGGTTGCTGGAGACACACAGCTTTCTACAGCTGTGAATGGACAGGGAAGGCCAGGGCTGCTTCCCAAAGAGTTGCCCCTGCAGTCTATCTGGTTGGGAGATTCCTGACTCCCACACCCACCCCCTCACCCATTCCAGAGGAGGAACAGCAAGGTGGTTTGAGCTGGGGATTGGGGGGTACCCAACAAAGGCAAGTAGGAAAAGCCACAGCAGTGCTCCAGGTTGACCAGCAGCAGCTGAGAGCCTGTGCCAGCCTGTGCTGGGTGACTTCACACATAAGCTCCTTCCATGAGGAATTCTTTGGAGTTCAGACATTCAGTGTGCTAGCCAGGTCAGAGACCTGACTAGAGTTGGATCTGTTTATTCCTCAACCTGGGTTCGAGCTCACCGCGGCAGCAAGAGACTTCACTGTCCAAGGTTCATGTATATGGGTGTGTGTGTGTGTGTGTGTGTGCGTGTGTGTGTGTATGGGTGTAAATGTGTGTGTCTGTGTGTGTCTGATCAATGATTGCTTTGCAAAACAAAATATTCTTAAAAGTCAACAAGAAACATCAAATGACCTGATCAGATCCTTCAAAATGTTACCCAGATGTCAAATGGGCATATGAAAACATACGCAAGGTCATATTTTGTTAAGGAATTTCAAGTTTAAATGAGATGCAACTGTGTGTCGATTAGAAGGACAAACACTCAAAAGACTGAAAAAAACAAAATTTGATAAAACTTTGGAACAACAAAATTTGCCCTCATGATAATGACAATGCAAAATAGTACATCCCCTTTGGATGACAATTTGAGGGTCTTTTATACAGCTAAATGTACTTTTACTGTACAATCCAGTGCTTATGCTTCTTGGTGTTTGCACCCATGAGCTGAAAAACCATCTCTACAAAACATGAACACAACTCTGGAAGTTGACTGTCCTCATTCTTGCCAAAATTTAGAGGCAACCAAAATGTCCTTTCATACACACATGAATTAACTGTGGTACATCCCGACAGTGGAACATTATTCATCACTAAATGAAATGATCTATCAAACCTAAATAGATCATGAAAGGAATGTAAATGTGTGTTGTTGAGTGAAAACAAACAAAATGCTGAAAAGGGTACACATTGTGTGGCTAGAAATATGAGAATCTGAAGAAAGGCAAACTATGGACACAGTAACAAAGCAAATGTCAGTATGAGGTGGGGAGTGGAAGGCATGAATCCACAGGCCACAGGGAAATCATTTTGTAATGATATTGTCATGGTGGTTCCAAGTCACGCATTTACCAAGCACACAACACCAAGAGTGAAGTGGATCTTGATGTAGGCTGGGTACTCAGTTGCTGACGACAGATTGGTATTGGTCCACTGCCTGTAACAAACACAGCACTCACATGGAGCAGCCATGATGAGCAAGCCGGCTGTGCACACGGAGAGCAGGAACAGAGAGAAATGGCATCTCTGCCTCATTTGGCTGAGTTTAACACAGCTCTAAAGATTTTAACCTGACCAGGCCGAGTGCCGTGGCCTAGAGACTAAAGTCCTCACCATAAACACACAGGGATCCCATATGTGCGCTGGTTCTAATCCCTGCAGCCCTGCTTCCAATCCAGCTCCTTGCTTGTTGCCTGGGAAAGCAGTCAAGGATGGCCCAAAGCCTTGGATGGCCTGCACCTGTGTGGGAGACCTGGAAGAGCTCCTGGCTCCTGGCTTCAGATCGGCACAGCACTGGCTGCTGCGGTCACTTGGGGAGTGAATCATCAGACAGAAGATATTTCTCTGTCTCTCCTCCTCCCTATATATATATCTCACTTTGCAATTAAAAATAAATAAATCTTTTAAAATAAAGATTTTAACCTGATCAAAAATTTTGAACCAAATATAAAATTATTCTATTACTTATCAGAGAAAAAATAAACCCTGAAATTTCTTTATAAGTTACTTTCTTTTCCCTTTTGCCATAAGAAAGCCAGGTTCATATGACAGCTGTTGAGAATGTTTGCTTCTTTTTGGGAACTCCAGAATGTTTAATTCATTGCATGATGAAATAGGCAGATATTAGTCAAGGAAGATTTTCCTGGCTGTGTAGGGCACTCAGGTGTTGCTGGATGGAGTACCCATTCTCACTGACTGCGTATGGCAACATGATGGAAGACAGAGACATAGAGGCATAGCAAATTTAAATAACTTTCCTAACATCACAGCAAGGAATTCAGAGGATTGACATTCGAAATTTAGACTATGCCAACTTCAAAACTCACCTGTTTTCACAAGAAAGCTAAAACCCAAATATTATTTATTCTAGTATTAGAAGAGTTAGGGCAAGTTATATCTGTTCACGCTAGCCTATGTGTAATTTGGCATCTCCAGAGGGGCTAAATTAACTCAAAATGGTGATCATATTGAGCTGACTCAAATGGAAATTGGATTAAAAAATAATAGCAGATAGAAAATATTGGGTGCTTATCATGTGCTAAATGCCACCTATGGATTAACTCATTTAATCCACAGTGCAATTCTGTGTGATAAGACCATTATTATCTCTAATTGACACATGAGGAAATGGAAGCAAAGTGAGCACAACCTCATGGAGGGTATTTACCTCACAAGGGTTACAAAACACAGGCAAAGAACAATGTGTGGGCTGGTCATGCAGCGAGTAGAAGCTGTCATTATGAATAAATAAATGAGTGCTCCTGAAAGAGTCTGCAAACGAACAGTGGGAGCACAGGGTAATAACAAATAGTAAAGACTGGAACTTTCCATATAGAGCATTAACCTATGCAGGTATTATTTCAGAAGTCCTTGGTCTCAACTACTGGACTGAAACATCAAATAGCAATGAGATCAGAGATTCCAGGGCAAAAGATCCTGCTTCCAAATCTTTCACACAACATCAGTCGATATCAGTAGGCTCACAGACCTGCTCGGTCAGTTCCCTTCATCTCTGCCTGGGTTTACTAAGTAGAGTATTCACTGGCATGCCTCCGGTTTTGGGCTAACTATTGTCAACATTTCCCTGCTGCAGGCTCCAAGTTTTCAAGCGATATTGCTCTGTGTTTTTCTCATAAGCATATCCCTCCTTTTTTGGTGTTTGCCCATCCACACCTGTTGCTACTGTGTATGGAGAATATACCTACACTATTAACTCTACCTTTCCTAGTTACTGTGTGTTGATAATTCAAATTTTAGCCCAGGAAATACAAGTGAGAAAAAAATGTGACATTAATATGTGCACAAGTGTAATAAATCCTGAGATACCAGAGCATATCTCAGCTCTGGATAACAGCAGCAGAATAGGATCTATGTTGAATCAAACCTTTTCTTCAATATATCTTATTTTCATATGTATACACTGCATTTCTATCCCTTAATGTGCTACTCCTGCTTTGCTAGTCACAATTTAGCCTGTATCATGTTTTGAATCACTTTCCTATAAGGGTTCTTCACATCTGGAGCTTCTTCCACTTACTAAGAGGCTGTGATGTGAACTATGACAACTTCTCTGAACTTTTAGATTTCCCCATATGCTAAGTACATGATTCATAATTTCATCTCCACAGAACCATAAAGCTGCGTTGGGCTATATCTTTCAGTAAAATGGAATCACCCCTGCCTTGGCATGTAAGGTTGGAACTGGAAGAGCATGTGAAATTCCAAACATTGTCTTTGTTTGATAACCAGCTCACAGCTTGAACCCTCCCCTGCACAGAAACATCCTGGCTTGAAGTGCCAGTTCACCAGGAATCTTTCTGCAGTTCTCATTTATCATCAGCCCTTTGCATTTTTTCCTTTCTTTATGAATGCCAGAATTGCGAATCATAATGCCCAATTACAAACAATACCAAGACCTGCTGTCTCCTGGATTGAACTCAGAGGGATTTCCAAGAAGATTCATTTGTAGAATATATTCCACCAGCAACAAGTGTGTGTGTGTGTGTGTGTGTGTGTGTGTATGCACGCGCATGCATGTTTGGAGGGTGCCTTTATCCAATAAATTCTTCCTCTCTGTCTTGTCCCTTAACTTGCAAATGTTACCTTTCTAAGTCAGAACCATACATGGGGGCATTCTTCAAAGTGAAAAAGAAAAATATGTTTTAATTTTAGACTACAAGGGACTCTCTTTACACACAGCAACGTGGATATTCAGCAATATTGCTGAAAGAAAATGCAGAAGAAGCAAAACTCAATTCAATAGTTTTGATGCAATAGGATATATTTAGAATGCGTGTGTGAGGCAGGTCTCTTTAAGTTCAGAATCAAATTTATCCCACCTGCTTTGTTTCTTTCTATAACAGAGCTACAGTCACAGACTCAGATAATGAAGGCTTAATTCTGCTCACTGACTCGTACATCCCGGTATCATAAACCTGTCTCACAACATGTACAGGAATGCAATTGGGCAAATCACAGCAATTACATGTGGCATGAAAAAAACAAGAGCCACACAAAACACAAGAGGAAATTTCAAAAGCCGAAGGTTAATAGGCCTCACTATCACCCAATGAACAGAGGTCCAAACTCCAAACAACAAATTGGCCTTTAAACGCTCGTTTAGCAGACAATGGAAGGCAATGATTCAATATCCTTGGAAGAAACCAGGTAGAAATGATTTTCAGTCAAAGGGGACTCATCTACATTCATGAGCCCACAGGTGATGAGATGCTTTCCACCACAGCTCCATCACAGGCGACGAGAGCTGCTATTTCCAGCCACATTAATGCAGCTGTGTCAGTTTGTGGGTGAATCAGTCTTGCTTCACCACACACATCAACGGCAAGGATCAGCACGGCCATGTTCCTTCTACTCATACATATTCTCTTAATTGCCAACTTTAAATAGACCGCTTCCCTCCTGCTTCACCAAACCTATCCATCACAAATGGCCACAGGGCTAGAAGTGACCACTGGAATCATCCTCTGCTGACCGCCCCTCCTCCTGACCCCTTACCCTACTCCACGTCTCTCTCTCCTTTCTTCCCTTCAAGTTCGAAACTCTTCAAAGTTAGGCTGTCAAATATGTAGAGCACAGAAAGACCTGGACACACCTTGTGACAATGAAGACCTTTATTGTCACTTGAGCAGTTTTCGTTTTTGTAATGTTTGACAAAATGTGGTCATTAGGTGGCACTTGCTTTGTCTTTTCAACAGCACCTCCTGTCTGCTCTCTTCATTTTCCTTTCTCACTTCTGCTACTTCATGGCTTCCAGTACCCTTCTTCCATCCCCTTCAGGAGAAGCAGGCATGCTTCCTGTCCTTCCAACAGTGCCTACATCTCACGTGCGATACTGGCAACATGACAGCGCTAGCTCATAGAACGGCTGTGGGTCTGCTGGTCCTGCTGAACCATAGCCTCCCACTGCAAGTCATTCAGTGTCTCAGGAGGCCCAGGTCACGTGCTCTAACTCTACAACAGTCTCATCAAAAGGCAATTAACTGATTAATTGCATCTTCACTCCCAACTTCATTTTTTGCTTCTGATAAAAACAAAAATCATGTTACTTAAACTTCTAGAATGAAAAGTTCAAAATAAAGAAAAGGAAGATCAAGCCAGTTTTCTTTAAAGTTAGCATCCTTCATATTCTAAAGAAAAAAAATCTGATTTCTTTATCCCAACCAGAGGAGAAATACCCTCTATTTCTGGACAACCAAGTCAGCTTGCATTGAGCCAGGCCAGGGTCTTGAAAATTGTAAAACTCACACACATGCACACACACACACACACACACACAGAGGCAATATCATTCAGATTCTCAAGAGAGCTATTTTTAAAAAGTCAAATAAGAGAAAGTGTCTAGCCTAGCAATTCAAATGCCCATGCCCACATTAGAGCATCAGATTTTAATTCCTGGTTTCAACTCCTAAATCCAGTTTCGTGCTTATGTTGCTCCTGGGAGGTAGTAACACTGTAAATCAGTTAGTGGGCTCCTGTGGTTCGCATGGCAGACATGAACTGCTTTCCTTTCTTCAAGAATTGGCATGGCCCAGTCCCTGCTGATGTTGGTAGGCATTGTAGAGTGAATCGGCATAGGGGAGCACGTTCAGAAAAGTGACTAAAACCTGAAATATAAATAAATAATACAAAAAGAAACCTAAAAAAGAATTCCTACCAAATACGAGCATGTATGCTTTTAACACTTTCTAGTGTTGAAGACTTTTCAAAACAGCAAAGCAAATTTGCAAAAGGTGGTGAGATGGGGCCCTGCAGTGTGGCCTAGCGGCTAAAGTCCTCGCCTTGAACGCCCCGGGATCCCATATGGGCGCCGGTTCTAATCCCGGCAGCTCCACTTCCCATCCAGCTCCCTGCTTGTTGCCTGGGAAAGCAGTCGAGGACAGCCCAAAACCTTGGGACTCTGCACCCGTGTGGGAGACCTGGAAGAAATTCCCCTTTCCTGACTTTGGATTGGCACAGCACCTGCCACTGGGCTCACTTGGGGAGTGAATCATCGGACGGAAGATCTTTATCTCTGTCTCTCCTCCTCTCTTTATATCTGACTTTCCAATAAAAATAAAATAAATCTTTTTTTAAAAAGGTGGTGCGATGGTTCTATGGTTTGTGTCCATGGTTTGGTATTAGACAGTTGATCCTCCAAGTGGAGGCTTGGGAGTGAAGCCTGTGAGAGGGTTTATGTTGTAACGGCAGGTTATCTCAGGGTGGGCTTGTAATAAAACCCAGTTTGGCTTCCTCTTCTGTCTCCTTCTGTTTGCTATCCGTATATGCTAGTGGACATCTTGTGCTGGCCAGAGTCATGGGATAATACATTTCTGTTTTGCGCGCATCCCTCAGGAATCAGTTCTGTTTTATCAGCATTACTTAGAGTAGTACAGAATTCAAATCCAGAAAGAGAGTGCGGCATGTAAATGTAAAATGTGCCCTCATTCTGGCACAATAAGCAATTCAGAACAAAAGTGGGTGAGTAACTCTTGATCTACCGGTGCTCGACTTCTTGAGAAAACTTTATCGGAGTTCATGAGTTGTTATTTCCCATTCCTAGGTCATTAATCCCTGCTTCATCACTCCCTATTCTGAGAAACTGCTTGACTGTAACTCATTTTAGTGAGCAATAGACTTTATTCATAAATGGGCAAAGGAACATATTAAAAGTCTGGGTAGATAGAGCCAACACACCTTGAGGGGCTTTGTGATTCAGATTTGACTTATTCCTCCCTGAGAAGACACACGTGACAGGACACTGCAAGTAAACTCTAAGCACAACTTGAACATAAACAACAGTCTTCAGATTGCTGCAATTGGTGGCTAAACACCACAGAATCAATTTGTCCTGCATTTCTGGTGTCCAGGTGTTTGAATCAAAGAATTGGCTGGGTCAAGATGCCCACAGTCCAATAAGGTAGGATTCCTTCTTGATCCTTCCAGCTTTTGGGTGACTTCAGGTGCTCGGTGAAGCGCAGCAAAATTCTGACCTCTCTCTCCATTTTCATGTGGCTTTCCTCCTTCTGTGGTCACAGATGTTGTCTTGTCTCAGTGTATCTCCAGCTAAATTCCTCTGTTGTTACAAGGGCATCAGGTACACTGGATTGAAACACACCCAAATAACCTGATTTTTAACTTGGTCACATGTGTGGAGATTCCAAATAAGGTCGCATTCACAATTGACAAGAGATAGAAGTCAGCATATATTTCGTTGGGACACAATCCAACCAGTTACACTCTTACAAGCTTGAGGTTTTACCAGTGTTAAGGCCATCAATATGAAAAAGACAAATTTGGGGTTGAAAGTCTGTTGCAGTGAAGTGTGTAGTCAGGACAAGAAATCAATTAGTGGGGTCAGGCATTTTTCCCCAGGGGTGAAAAGGAGCCCAGCATCTGGCCACAGCCAGGTGGGATGGGAAAATCAATTCCATCACCTCACCAAGGTGGTCAGGCTGTGGAGGATTGATCCATGCCCACCTAACTGACAACAGGCAAATTTATCAGCCAGCATGACTGAGTGTTCCTCACCACTGAGAAATCAACCTGGCAAGAGGGGTGAGGATTGCAAGTTAGAAAAGTCCTTAAAGATTATAGCTGAGTTATAAAGACAGTGGCCATTCTCCGCTTCAGGAATGCTATGATTAAATAACTAAGGAATCGGGTACCATGTGTGCAGTAAGCACTTAATGTCTGCCAAATAGATTAATAGATGACTCCATAATTACTACCAGATTCCCTTTCTGCCTAGTCAGTACCAAGATTCTGAGGACAAGATCCTAATCTGAGTTTAATATTCCTCGATTTCAAGCAGCATTTCCTGTCTGTATATGTTTGTGTTGTAGCTTAATGGTGTCTATTCTGTCTCCCTGAGAGATTATAAATCCTTCATGAGATGTTCAGTTTACACATTGCTAATTCCTGGATCTAAGAACAGGCTGTGCCACTCAGGAAGCATCTTTCAGTACTGGCCTTTGATGACCATATTCAACTCCAGTGCAATACACCAAGGTTCAAATGAGCAGTCCTTCACCTTATACCTCTTCTTGTATTGCCCATTCTTTAGTATGGAGATACCATGACTGAATAAAATATCTCACCTAAAAAGCCATCCGGGGCATTGTCCATTCTCTCTCTCTCTCCCTCTCTCTCTCTCTCTCCCTCTCTCTCTCTCTTTAATGTTTATTTGCAAGAAAGAGCAACAGAGGGTGGGGTTAGGGTATGGGTGAGGAGAGAGGGATCTTCCATGTGCTAGTTTACTTCAACAATGTCTACAACAGCCAGGACTGACTGACACATGAGTGGCAGGGAGCCAGGCAGGGAGCTGTATCTGAAACAGAGAAGCTAAGATTGCAACCAGCACTCTGATACAGGATGTTGGGGTCTTGGGTCCCATTCACTGCGACACTGCACTGGCCCCTATCTCTCTTCTTTCCCTTTCACAAATGAAGCAATCCTTTATGAGCTCTGCATGCGAAACAGGAACTGTCCATATCCCCTTTACTCCTGAGCTGGGCAAAGAGGGGAAAGACCCGTTATCACATCTTGGCATGCTTATACATGTGTCTTTGCTCTTGACTCCTGAGCTAGGGTGGGTGGTAAAGGGGGTGTATTTCATAAGGCAAAATTAAACAGCAAGAACACAAACCGCCTGCACATTTAAAGAGCGAACGTATGCAGACACATCTAAAAGGCTTAATGTCTGTATCCATGTTGTCTAATCTCCAGATAAATATCAGGTTGACCTTCACCAAACAGCAAAACATACGCAAGGGAAAATGCATAGAGTTCCATCAGTGCTAGAGGAACTACCTACTCAGTATTGTCTATCAGGTGAGGTGGAATTATTTGTACAGCCTGAGTCGGCCATAGGAGTATCATATAACTTCTGTCCCCTTAGGATTCTCTGAAAAACAGTATATCTGTTTCAAGACTCCAAACCTCAAGATGTATATGAAGTGAACATATGAGATTTTAATGGTGGTAATTAAAATATTATAACTTTTAAGGGAACTGCTAGTGTTATTTCATCTGTTTGAGGATAAATTTAGTTTCACTGGGTTGTGACAGCTCCAATCAGGAGTTCTACGAATATTACAGTAGCACGAGTTCTCTTTTCATCTTTTGGCCACTAATACATTATCTGCTAATATTTGTTCTATATTAAGAGACATCAAAGCCAAGATAGACTCATCCACTGAGAGCTGGAAGCAGGATTGCGTACAACACAAGTGAAAAATATTTGAAATGTATTTAAGTCCTAGAAGGAAAATCAATGAGGAAAGAAAAACTGTAATAAAGAATAGAAAGGAGATGTGTATTTTGGGAAAGGGGAAGTAGAAGCATTTATATGGAAGAAGGCAAGATAATCCTAAAATTAAGGATAATTTTATTTTATTGCTTGAATTTGGAGCAGAGAAACAGGACACTTCCATGTACTGGCTTACTTCCTAAATGCCATCAGTAGCCAAGGTTGGTGTGGGGCTGAACTTAACTTAGGTCTCCCACATGGGCAGCAGGAATCCATTGGCTTAAACCATCATTGCTACTTTCTGGGGCCTGAACTGGCAAGCAATTGGAGTCAACAGTAGGATCCACAAATCAAACCCAGCTTCTTCAATGTGGTGTATTGGTATTTTAACCACGAATCTGAATCCCTGCCTCTAAAATAATGTCCGGACTCTGGCTGATGAAAACCACGACGTATGCACAAATAAGCACAACGTGAACTGGGGAAAAGAAAGCCAATCATTACAGAAGGAACATATGAAATGCAGAAAAGGAAAAGCTGTTTTTGAACCAAGAGTCCTGATATCTAGGAAGGGACGTGTTCTACTGCCTTCATGTACACTTACCAGTCACATGTGCCAGCTACCAGTCAACCAAGAGTCACCTGTAATCTGTCTTCACGGGGAAGCAATCCTAACACCTGCTCTCATGGAACCTACTTCTTAACAAAAGGTGAAAAAATATGTAAACAAATGGGACAAAATGGCTAAGTCCCAGAGAGTAATGTAAACATGTGTAGCGGATGGTGGCATGAAGATAATACATTGAGAGTATTCTTGAGGACACAGACTTCAAAGAAGTTTGCTTTGGTCCAAAATTATTTTAAAGCCATGCATATGAAAGATCTTCAAAAACTTCTGAAAATGCATATTATGAAAAAGATATCCATGGACTCCCCAAGTTTTTTGAACTCTCCTTCTACCAGAAGGGGTGAGACAAGCTCTCCTTAGAAAGAGGGAAGAGCCAAGATCACAGGGGTGAAGCCTGAGCTCAGATGCACATATGCAGAGGTATCCTTGAGGCAGACCAGATGGAAACAACACTTCCCGCACAGCAGAAGCTGAGTGGAGAGCCTCCAGGGAGCAGGTACATGTGTGTCAAGGCGCACTCCTTCTGCCTTCTACTACTTGGTTCCGCCGTAAAGCCTCTCCTCTCCCTTCTCCAACTCACCTTTAGAGACCACAAGTTCTTTGGTTCTATGAGAGGCCACTACTATAACCCCTGATACTAACTCTGTTCCTAAAATCAACACTGATCTATTATAAATCCCGGGTTTAGCACCTGTTTGTTTATAGGTTGCATACTGTCCATCTTGCCCAAGAAGACAGATTGTTGAGAAACAAGAATGAAAATCATGATCATGAATTTATTTATTTTATTGTAAAAACAACTTTGAACTTCATGTAATTTGTTATAACATGTATTTTCTACCTATGATAAAAAAAATCTGCTCCAAACAAAAAATAATGTTGTACCAAAGTATATCCATATGTCTAACGCCATTTCCCCCCAAATTTTTTGTAAATATATATTTATTTATTTGAAAGTGAAAAGTTATAGAGAGGAAGAGAGAGAGAGATAGCAGAGAGACAAAGAGTTTTCCATCTGGTTTATTCTGCAAATGGTCACATAGCTATCCATGACCTATTTGAAGGCTGCAAAAAAAAATACATACTAGGTAAGAAAAGAAGCTTTTTATTACACATTCACCCTTGCATGAACCTAGAATATTCCAGCTAAGTAGAGATCTCCCAAAAAATATTTGTTAGTTGACTAAACCCATATTAATGAAGTCATTTTAAGGACCAGCTCCTCTTTGGGGTTCTGGTAATATGTATTAATACTCTAGAGAAACAAAGCAGTACTGCTTTCTTTAGAGGTGAATATTATTAACAATAAGTTCAGTGAATAAAGTAAAACACATGGTATAAGTTTAAAGGGTTAAGGCTTGGCAGGACCCCTGAGTTACACAAGGTAGTTAAGAAGAGTAGTTTTGAAAGAATGCATCTCATGCTGATATTTGTCCTTGATAGATTCTGCATCTCCTACTCAGATGTAATTTACAGTATAATAGAAGGCGCACCTGTCTAATGGCTATGTTCGAAGCAGTGCCAGCAGTTGCAATGATAAACTAATAACTCTATTATATATGACTTTTCAAAGTATCGTTCACATAATCCTATCTCCGATATGCATAGGATAACAGAACCACAATCTGTTACATTATATTTATTTTCACAAGCAGAATTTAAAGCGTATGTTAATATTGTGCAAGTATGACATTAATGCCTTCCCATTGCAAGCAACTCAGACATCATAAACGCATACAAAACAAGAGTGGGGACTCAGAGATTAGAATCCCTAAGTGTGTGCCTGCCCTGCATTGACTGAAAGAGGGGTACCGTGCTGCACTGGGCCACCTCCAAGAAGGGAAAGACAAGGAGTCAAGGTCATGAGACTAATATTTGACCAACGGGAGGTCCTTACGAACTGATCCTAAGACGCTCCCAAGCACACACCCACAGAGAAAACCGTTGCTGAGTCTTGTGCCTTGCTCTTTCCTGCACTCAGGAACACAGGAACCGAAGCTGCTGGGTCAGCACATTCTCCTCAGAAGAAAAGTCAGAGATGTGGAATCTGTGAGTTCCCACAGGGGAGCACTTTTGTCAACCTCATAGCCATAGGGACCCTCTTTGTCCCTGAGGACAACGAGGTCTTACAATGTTGTGATTAGAAAGCTGAAATTGGGCCTGGCATGGTGGTCTAGCAGCTAAAGTCCTAGCCTTAAATGCACCGGGATCCCATATGGGCGCCAGTTCTAATCCCGGCAGCTCCACTTCCCATCCAGCTCCCTGCTTGTGGCCTGGGAAAGCAGTCGAGGACGGCCCAAAGCCTTGGGACCCTGCACCCAGGTGGGAGACCCAGAAGAAGTTCCTGGCTCCTGACCTCGGATTGGCTCAGTTCCAGTTGTTGAGGCTGTTTGGGAGTAAACCATCGGACGGAAAATCTTTCTCTCCTCCTCTCTGTACTATGACTTTGCAATAAAAATAAATAGATCTTAGAAAGGAAGGAAGGAAGGAAGGAAGGAAGGAAGGAAGGAAGGAAGGAAGGAAAGAAAGAAAGAAAGAAAGAAAGAAAGAAAGAAAGAAAGAAAGAAAGAAAGAAAGAAAGAAAGAAAGAAAGGAAGGAAGAAAGAAAGAAAGAAAAAAGAAACTTGAAATCGCCTTGGGGAAACAAGTGCAGTAAGGTCTGAACCTTCTGACATTTTGTTCAGCAGAGGAGCAGTGCTGGCCTGAAGCATGAAATCAGCACTTGTGAGCGTTCAGCCTACACCCCGAGACAGAGGGGCGATGCCCCACACCCTCTCCGAGGTGCCCTTCTCGGCCCTTCCCATTGCTATGCACTTGACTCCACTGACTATTCCTAATTTTCCAGCATTTCTGAATTAGAGTTTGTAGAGCTTTATAATAAGCTTGTGCAGGCTGCTAATTAAATACTTTCTGCCCCCCATTCCACATTAATTCCACATGAAATTAGGGCAAGGCTACAGAGAACTGCTCCTAACGTTCGCTGACCGCCACACTGCCTTTGTTGACACTGATTATTTAATCTGAAATCTTTCCCCCACTGAGCTTCCCTCCTCCCTCTCACTGTGAATAAAATATGGATCAGATGCTGCAAAATTGCTATTCTTAGGAGCAACAGATGCAAATATGGTTGCTTTTTCAATTATTCGGCAACAGATCCAATGGTTTCAAGACAGAAGCTAATTAAAATCTAATTGAAATAAAATCATTTCCAATTCTGTTTCTCTCCGTCGACTGCCTGAGTAGAGAGGGCTTTTTGCTTTGTGGACAAAGCCTCTTCCATCCTATTACCTCATTCTGCTTTCTAAATAGCCATTCATGATTCTATCCCAGAGCAACTCAACTTGTTGAGAGAAGAAAGCCTCCAGGAAGATGGGAAGGAGGATGTTGACCATGGAAGCAGTAGATGCTGAGGACAGGAAGAGAAGAAAACCAGGGTCAGGGCACTAATCAGACAAGTTAGGGTGTGAAAGGACTGGAGGCATGGGGAGTTACACTGTCCGTCTTCAAAACTGTCTATTAAAAACCTTGGAGCAGCAAATAACTCACACATATGTTGGGCTGCCCTTCCTGGGCATGGATTCTTAAAGATCAAAGCAACTCATTAAATATTCAGATTTCCATCTCTCCTTGCAATGCAGGCCACAACCCTGCGTACACGCCCTCATGTGAGGATAGCTAAGGGAGCTTAAGAAGCAAGTGCTCCCTTGCTGAGGATTGAGGAACTAGCCCACAGGCTTCCAGTCACGTTGGACCAACTGTGTTCCTAATCATCGATGCTGGCCTCGCTGAAGCTTGAATCTGTAGTTTTGCTAGTTTTGAAGTTCAAAGACAGTTTTTCTAGTTTAGAAGTTTGAAGTCTTGCTTGTTTTCCTTCACCGTCAAAGAGTATAGGGTTAAATCTGAAGTCTGCTAATAATCTGAGTCAAGTGATTGATTTATTTTATTTATCCATTTATTTGAGAGACAGAGAGGTGAGATAATCCCATGTACTGGTTCAAAATTAAATGGGTGCTGAAGTCAAAGCTGCAGGTGGCAGCTGAGGGCAGGACACAAGAAAGGTTTCTCAGAAGGTGGAAAGGGTGGCAAGAACCCAGACACCTGAGACACAACTTCCTGCCTCCCACAGTCTGCATAGAGGGAAGCCGAAATTGGGAGGGGAGTGGGACTCAAATCCAGATACTCTGAAATGGAATGTAGGTGCCTTCAATAGGGTCATACCCATTGTGCTGAACACCCACTCTGGGGGAGAGCATTTTAACAACTCACAAACCACTTTCCCTAATTTATAAGAAAGTGTGTGATGAAATTGTTAACACAGGGCTAAATTGTCTTTCTTTAAGTATTCAATAAATTATAAAACACTATTCATGTTTATTATAATTTATCTTCTTTTCTTTCTACTGAACTATGAGGATTCATTCTAAATAGGAAAGCAGAAAATACGAACAATAATACCAAGGTCTGCGGAATGCTGATTGGAGAAATGTGGATGAAGGGGGCCAAAGAATACAGCAGCGCATGGGAAAGCAATGGAAGAAGCCCAGGGGATGCTCCCAGGGTGTGGAGGCTTCTGATCCGCCAGAGGAGCCCACATAGCCCCTACTGGCAGAGCTGTCTCAGGTGTGTCCTACAACTCGAGGTTCTTCAGTGGTAGAGCGGCAAACATAACACCTATCCTGTAAGATGTGTAAAATGCAATGAGAAGATAGGTCTAGCAGGCCTGGTACAGTAAAGGCTGCATGAGCACTTAGCCACTGCATTCACCTTTGGTTCTGGCAGGGACCTCAGACTTTCCTACTGTGTTGGGAGAATAACATGTTCTCTCCCTCTTTCCCTCTCTTTCTCTTCCATCTCTCCCTGGAGAGGTTAATTCCAAATACCTTTCCCTGTCTAAATATAATGCAGAAGTTTGGAATTCATTTACTAGCACCTCCTTGGCAACCTAGTATGCCCCCAAATGACACCACTAATTTTCAGAAAAGAGAGAGAGAGAATATGAAAGAGTTAGGCCTGGGGGGAGCGAGAGTAGAGATGGGTTGTGAACTTCCAGGAGCTCAGGGTCTAGACAGTAATTACCACTGCACATGGGAGCAGAAGTTGCCAAGGCGGGGAGACCTTTCAGGGCTTATTTGTAACTGTCAGATTGTGAGTGTCCAACTATCCTAGTCTGGGAATAGAAACTGAGTATATTAGAAAACAGTGTCCTTCAAAAATACAATATACTGTATTATTGACTTGTTTTAGACCCAGAATTTCCCAAAGGCCTGCAATATTAGGATGACACTGGGAGCGAGGATTTCAACCTAAATATCCCTTGTGGATGCCCCAATAGCTCAGCCACCAGCACTACCTCTGAGGATGTGCAGCAGCAAGAAGCAGAGTGCTGATCTGAACCCAGACACACCATCTCCTTGCATATATACATATACACGTATATATAAACACATGTAGCAATTTAGACAGAGAACAACTATCTTAGTTGTAGTTCTGTCAATCTCTTTGTGTCTTTCTAATAAAGAATGGTTTTCAAACCACATGGCAAGCACAATGCTTAAGAGGTTACAGCAGAAATCTGGAAGCCACAGAAATTGGGTAGAAATGGGCTAGAAACCACAGGGATGAGGGCCGAATAACCACGTTCCACCTCCCTGAATGTGCTGTATTCACTCGGCAAAGACCCCTCCAACACCACACGGTTTTCGAGGACCCCTTGAAGAGCCCTCACTTCTCTTGGCTTCCTGGACAGTCTTCTCCAGTGTTCACAAAGGGGCCGTGGCTGACCCTGGCAGAGGTTTCCACTGAGTGACTCACTCTCCAGGATTAATCCTCACACACAGTCCCACAGATGATAGGATATCTATAGCAACAAGAACTGAAGGGAGCAAACACGGCTTCACTCAGCAGCTCCGGTCACAGCTTTCTCACTTTCCAGCACCAGTCTTCCATAGATTTCCACAGTAGATTTCCAGCTGAACCAACCTGGTCTAAAGACACAGAAAGGAAGCCATTCGCCTCTGCAGCTGGTGTGACTGCAGGGCTGCAGAAAGCAGGATCGCTCTCAGCCCTCAGGGGAAGCCCTACCGGCATCGGAATGCCAGAGAGACTCAGAAACTAGAGATTCAATATTTGCTTGTCAAAGTTTTTCACCTCTAGGCACCGTTTTCCTATCTTAGTCATGTAATAGGGCATACTTTCTTGCACTCACGTAGCCATTAGAGGGGTGGGGGCAGTCCACATGTCACCAGCTAAGGCCCTATCTGAAAGCACTGCTAAAGTTTCTTATGAAACTTCAAGCTGAGCCTGATCCAAAGGGCTGATCCCTTTCTGGCTTCTCCTTTGACACAGGTGAGGTCTGAACAGTGAGGTGACGCTGAGACACTGAGGGTTTGAGATACAAAAGGACTCTGATGACCACGCTCCTAGTCTGAGAGGACACCCCCGATGTACATGGACATCCCATTCAACTAATGCGCCACATGGATTCATAGAAAAAAGTTGCCAGGAACCAGTGGCATTCTTTCTTAAAAGCATGATCCTTAAATGTGGACATCTACACAACCTGAGAAGTTTTCCCAAATAAATTCTACCATTAAGATTCTGACAGAACAGAAGCAGTGTAGCACAGTGACACACCACATAACAGCATTCAGTTGATGATGGAGGACATGTATGACGGAGGCCTTCTATGCAGCTACAGTCTCATGAACAATTGTGTATATGCAGTTTATGATGCTCCAAATTATGAAACGACATAAAATACACATTTCAGGATGTTTTTCTGTCAATAAGCAAAATGAACATGTACTATGGAAAAGCCAACCACACATTCAGGAAAGAGAATCACTATTTAAACCACAGCACCAATAGTATGTTAGATGCTTGTGAGCACGTGTATGCAGTACTTGCATGGTTGGCAGCTAAAGTAGAAGCTGAAACCACAAGGTGCAGCAAGCACCAGTGAGTATTTTCTTCAAAGGATACTTCATTGTATAGGGATTGCTGGGATTGCAGTGGCATTTCTATGTGTTACAAAAATACTGTAACCAGAAAGGGCAGAGGAACTGCTCAAGATGACATTGCACTTGACATATCTACAGGGGCTTTATTGAACTTGCATGATAGTTTTAGACAAACGTACACATGGGAAGATTAAAGGTGAACTGCTCTAGTATTTGAAAGCCAAGTCCACTGTGCAGAAGTCCAAGTGTATGATTTTCTGCTTAAGAGAAGTTTCCCAGGTACAAACCTGGCAGATTCCAAGGAGGAGAAGCTAACTGATTGGTTTAATCCATCTTTCTTCAGTGTGCTGTAGGAACTTTGATACCCAAGCACAAACACACACACACACACACACACACACACACACACACACAGTCTTCAGTGCTTATTTACTGACAGGAAATCAAGTAAGACACAAAACTGGAATGCAATGTTACCAATGACAAAATTGGTTATGGACATAGGCACAGGATGTTCTGGTAATGGACATGGGGCAAAGGTGATTGGAACATGTTCCTGTTTGGTGGTAGGCGTTTGTTCTAGACACTCAGGTGCCTGTTTGTTGAGATGGTCATGTCCACACTGGAGTACCTGAGTCTGTCTACGCCAGTGTCTCACTCCAACCTCCTGTTAACACAGATGCTTGGAAACAACTGTGATGACTCAACGCAAATCGAGTCCCCTGTGGGACACAGTGAACCCCTTGCTCCCAACTGCAGGCTGCTTACCACCAACATGTGGGGAGTGATAAGGTCACTGCCACCTTGCTCACTCCCTACCTCAGATTATGAAAAAAAAAAAAAAAGGTGGGGATGTGGGTGACATGATAGCCTAGTGGCTAAATCCTTGCTTTGTGTCTGACAGGATCCCACATGGGTGCTGGTCTTGACTGCTCCACTTCCCTTCCAGCTCCCTGCCTGTGGCCTGGGAAAGCAGTAGAAAATGGCTCAAAGACTTGGGACCCTACACCGACATGGGAGACCCAAAAGATACTCCTGCCTCCTGGCTTTGGACTGGCTTAGCTCCTGTTGTTGCACTGTGAAGTGAACCAGTGGATGGATGATCTTTCTGTCTGTATCTCCTTCTCTCTGTTTATCTGTCTTTCCAATAAAATAAATCTTAAAAAAAAAGAAAAAAAATTTCCTGAAGGAATTCTATCTGGATCAATTTTCACATAAGAAAGATGTGGTCTAAGATAACTACGGAGGAATCTTGATCTAAACAAATGAGTTGATATGTATACAAATTTATGGTCACAGAAAGTGAGCCTTACCAATCTGGAACAAATAGAATTATCATGGAAAATTGTAGAAGATTGGCTGCATACACCAAATGTTTGACGCTACGTGACATTCTAGATTTTTATTATTTAGAGAATGGGAGGAAAGTCCGTGGCCACAATTAAAATCTTAGGCCAATCTTTAGAAAAAATATGTTGTAGGTGAAGAGTACAAGAGGCAAAAATAGGGAAATCTTTATAAATAACACAGACAAGAAATGATCATCAAGAATCTAAACTGGGCCTGGCGGCGTGGCCTAGCGGCTAAAGTCTTCGCCTTGAACGCCCCGGGATCCCATATGGGCGCCAGTTCTAATCCCGGCAGCTCCACTTCCCATCCAGCTCCCTGCTTGTGGCCTGGGAAAGCAGTCGAGGATGGACCAAAGCTTTGGGACACTGCACCCGCGTGGGAGACCCGGAAGAGGTTCCTGGTTCCCTGCATCGGATCGGCGCGCACCGGCTCGTTGCGGCTCACTTGGGGAGTGAATCATCGGACGGAAGATCTTCCTCTCTGTCTCTCCTCCTCTCTGTATATCTGGCTGTAATAAAATGAATAAATCTTTAAAAAAAAAAAATCTAAACCGAGGTTGACAAATACTTCTGCAAACGGCCTAAAAGTAGATAGTTTAGGCTTTGCAGAACGTGCACCCTGTTACTATTAATCAACTCTGCCACTGTCGAACAAAAGGCAATATAGAAAATAGGCAAAAAAGATTTTGAAATCTAATATTCGTAAAATCATGTAGCAAACTACGTTTTTGTTTATGGATCATATATTGTCAGTCTTGATTTAGACCAACATCGCTTCTGGATTAGTATATACTGCATCACTCACAAGATGACTAGTATAAAACGATACATTTGAAAGTTCACAACAAAAATTAAAAGATGAGTTTCACTTGGTACCAGAACATTTGCATAGTATGTCCTCAGAAAGTTCATGTAAAATGTGTATTATGAAAATATGCATGCATTTGACATTTTCGCAGAGAACTAAATTGATCTTTTCATTGCATGTTTCAACAAACGTTTTGAAACACCTTTATATATAGTTTGCTAATTGCTATTAAGAGAAGGAAGACTGGTAGGTAAAATGTAAAAGTAAGAACTCACTACCCTTGCAAAAGTAAAAGATTTATACCTGTGCAGATAAAAAGAGACTCAGTTCCACAAACACACACCTCTTCAGTATTCTTAGCGATGTGGCTTAAGACATGTGGAGGGTTTTACCAAGGCCATTACAAAGAAACCACAATGCACGTCTTTGGCACTTAACTCTAAAACCTTGACTTGGTATGACTTGTGGTAGCAGCTTTCTTGTAGTCATCAGTGCCTTACATCCACACTCCCACTGAATCTGTAAGACTTTTCCCCTAATAAAGCAAGTTTCTTTCACTTTATAAATTTCACTTTGTGAATTTCAGCAAATAGCCCTCCACTGCTATCTGCCATGTTTAGCAACCTCAGTTTATTTATAGATGATGAGTTCAAATCCCTTGCAATAATGACTTCAGAAAATCACATTTAGAGAAGGAAAAATATGGGCCAAAACCTCACAGTTTAAACTCTAGGCATTCGTGTTGTGCTGTTTGCAACAGCGGCACTGCACTGACTGATTGCCCATCTCTGTGGAGGCCTGCTGTAAGTAGGTAATATGTTGCTAATGAGGCTTTCAATTCTCTGTGTCCTGGTGCTCAGACTCCTGTTCGTCTTCATCCAACAATCCCTTCCTGAAACTTCTTAGACTGAATTTCACACAGATTCCCCATCATTCTGGCACTGGCAGACATGCTGAAAGCATCTCTCTCTCTCTCTCTCTTTCTCTCTCTCTCTCCTTCTTCTTCTTCCTGCCCTCTTTCTCTCTCTCTACTGTATTATTTTCTTTTCTTTTTCTAGAACTGGTAATGATTTTAGGTTTATTTACTCGATTCCCTGC
The DNA here is from genome assembly GCF_030435755.1 of Ochotona princeps. Taxonomy (NCBI): domain Eukaryota; kingdom Metazoa; phylum Chordata; class Mammalia; order Lagomorpha; family Ochotonidae; genus Ochotona; species Ochotona princeps. The sequence goes on along the minus strand of NC_080835.1, from coordinate 106,705,885 downwards.
TGAGCCTTCCATGCAAGGACAGCTCATCTTGCTAACTGGCCAGGATTGAGCATAGCTAGCTGGGCTCAAAATGGACACTTAACTCTGACCTTTTCTGTATCACACTTCAGCATGCTGAGAGCAATACCCTATCTCCATCACTCTTTTACAGTGTAACAGAAATTAAAAGTTAATTACAGGAAAGGGCAGAGAACATTTCTATTAAGCATCATAACACTTGGGGGGAATTCATTTACAGTCTCCTTTAGAGTTGCCCTTGGTCAGATTCTTATTTCTAGGGTTACAGCAAACTCCCTGGACATGTTTAAAAAGGCATATTTTACAGCAAATTTTTAATACTTCAGTGCACTTAAATATGGCCACACAAAATCCAGCCCGTTATTATTTAACTCTGCAATCCCAATACGGGCACTCATTCAAGTTCTATCTACTCTGCTTCTGATCCAGGTTCCTGCCAATATGTTTGGAAGTGCTGGCTGTTGGTTCAAGTACATGCGTTCCTGCCAATCAACTTGGGAGACTCGGAATTTCTGGTTTCTTTCTTCAGTCTGCCACAGCTGTGAAGCTGTGGGCCTTGCAGAGTACAGCAGAGGATAAATGTTCTCTCTCTTTTTCTCCATTGCCTTGTTACTCTGCCTATCAAATAAACATATACATAAATAAATATTTTTCAAAAGTCCCAACTAGCAACAAATGCCAGAGCCCATGACACATATGTGATGTACACATATGTGCATATGTGCATACACACACACGCACACACACACACACAACCTGAAAACCCTTACGACCATAGCTCCTGTCACACATTTACCAATTAAAATCAGTTTGGGAGAAATAAACTAAACTTTTGCTGAAAAAATTACTTTTTCCAACTCAAATGAAGCACCTTTGATTTCTTCCTCACTAATACCTTCTTGGTAAATTGGAAGGAAAAGTAGTCTTCTCTTTACAAAAAAAAATGCCTACCACTATATTATTACATAGAAAAAAATATATACAGAATATTTGGATTGCAGGAGCTTAAGCTTTGGGCTTTCCAGTAGCTAATTCTCCTCTAGCTCTAGGAATTGGACAACAAACAATTGCTGAGAACTCCCTGTGCACTCCCTGTGCACACTCCGTGTGCTGTGCTAGTATCAGACAACCTAGACTCTCACCACCATTCTTTCACACTCCTTTGAAAACTTGTGATAATACGAAAGGAACCTTTCCACATACATCACCTTTACTTCACTCATGCTGCAACTCTGATATTCTTATTTAAGTAATTCACTTAGCTTCAACTCACCAATTCCAATTCTGCTCATTGAGATCCACATCTCACTACAAAATATTTTTTATATCTTTTTGATAAGTGACTGGACAGAAAAAATGGGATATGTGAAGGTGTACGCCTAACGTCAGTCATGCATGAGGCTGTCCCTTGCCTAGTGGGGAATGTGACCCACTGTGAATGGTTTGATTGCCACCACCCCCTCAGAAATGAGTGTAAGCTCAGAGAATAAAGCCATAGGGACACAACAACACAACAAATCCAGTGCATTCTTCTTGGCAAACACAAGGTAACAAAAATGAAAGCACCTTCATGGCCAGAAATCTTGAATCCATCATTATTTGTTAAATACTTGTTTTAAAACATTTTCTTTACTAATCAGATACATACTCAATAGATTAAAAGTGACTGTATTTACAGGTCCTTGGAGTTAGACTCCAAAATTGTGCCAATTTGTACACAGTTATTAAGACTAAGCACAGCAATAAGAATCACACTTCTGAACCTGAGCTTAATAGAATACAAAGGCCCTGTTTTCTTTAGATTAGAATGGACATTTGTGTTGGTGATTTCTAATGCTTATCCTGGCTTCTTAGCACATCAGTTCCTCTGCCTGTCTCTCCTGCTTCCTAACGGAGAAGTCAAATCTAGATCCCTTTAATGACTTTTTCACTCTGTTTCTGGAATATCAGATACCACTAACATGCTATCTTTTGGTCAGGCATTTGAGTCTGAAATTAAACTTTAGAAGTATGGTCTTTTGAGGATTGTTTGCTTCTTTCTCTTTTCTCATTTTGGTATTGACTTTTCCCTCCTCTCATTTGTTGATTCGACTTCTTTTCTTGTTGCTAGGGATTTGTTAGAGGCATATCTGTACATGGTTCCTTATTTATGTTTGTTTTGTTCCTAAGTACCAGATGCTTCAATTTCCAACTCCCTCAATCAGTCATGAGAGTTGTACAGTAGTCGGGACCATTAATCAGACAGAATGAAGAATCTTCTCCCAGTCCCAATACAGGCCCACTGGAGTCACAGGGCAGACTGCCTTATTGGCAGTGGGAAGGAACAACATTGGTGATAATAAACTAGGACCTCTGGAAATCAGGGGAATTAATTGAGTTTTACAAATTGGTAATAGGAAACTGTGAGGATATTTGTAAGTCCCCCTCTGAGATTTTGTTCTCAAGAGAAATCACTGATTCAAAGATCCCACAAGGGCTTGCAATCATTCCTCTAACAAACTATACTGATATTTTACAGTGCCTCTAAGTATAACACTCCCTGTTGTGAGCCTGGATCACACCACTCTCCAACGGGGCTGGATGATGGTGTCCATCACCTCTAAGGACCATTCTCCCTGTTGTAAGCTTGGGTCACACCATTCTGCAAAGGAGGTGGATGATGGTATCCATTGCAGCACATTGCATATGCATGCCAATATGCCTTTCCACTCACATTGGAAAACAGCAAAGCCATACCTGAGGACATGGCAGGCAAACTTATCATCTGAGACTGTGTTTGGAGCACGAAGACAGGAAATTCGACATGTGTTTTAAGTCTTCAGACCCCTGTATGTGTGTGCTTGGTTTCTCATCACAACATCTCCATAGAGACAGATGAGTGTTAACTGTAACTATTCCACCAACCTACCTCTAGTTTGTGGTAACAGCAGAGAGGAGAAAATCATGACTGTACCGTATTTGGATGGAGTTGTAAATGTGGCGCTTGAGGCACCCAAATCTACCTTTCCTGCATCCAGGGAACATGTCTTAGGATAGATTTACATCTAAATTATCATCCTTACATAGTCTCTCATTTGTTTTGCATTTTGGGCAACTAATTTCATTTCCTTTTTTATTAAGATTTTATTTTTATTGGAAAGTCAGACATACATAAAGGAGGAAAGAGAAAGATTTTCCATCCAATGATTCACTCTCCAAGTGGCCTCAACAGCCAGAGCTGAGCCGATCTGAAGCCAGGAGCCAGGAACCTCCTCTGGGTCTCCGACATGGGTACAAAGTCCCAAGGCATTGGGTCACCCTTGACTGCTTTCCCAGGCCACAAGCAGGGAGCTAGATGGGAAACCGGGCTGCCGGGATTAGAACAGGTACCCATATGGAATCCTGGTGCATTCAAGCCAAGGACTTTAGTCACTAGGCTACCACGCTGAGCCCACTAATTTCATTTCTTTGTCTTCAATTCCTACTTGTATAGAGTGACTATGCACATCAAATTAGATCATGTTAGTACAAAAGCTTTATAAAGTTTTATAAAAACAGGTCAGATTGTGAGGCTAAATGACTTCCACTACTTATTGCACTCTTGACTTGCCCTCACACACAAATATAGCCCTGTGCAATTGCTGCCACAAAATGGGAACCCAGCCTGGTCATGAAGAAAACAAGCAGGAGTAGAACCTCTTAGTGTCTGGAATGAGTATAGTGTACAACACACTTTTGCATAGAGTTAATAGTTGGCCACACTCTTTCTCCTACATTAACTTGTCTTCTTTATTGATTCTGTAGACAAGGATACTGATGTCCAGACCATTTGAAAAAGTCAATCACATTATGGGTGTTTAAGTGAATTTAAGAGTTCAAGGGTTATATTTCATGCTTCAATATAAAGATACTAACTGTGCATTCAATTCAGTCGTCTATTAACACATGTCACTGAACACCAAAGCAATGTTAAAACATTCTTTCAAGCTAAAAAAGGGACTGCTGATTAAGACAGGAAAATCTTTTCTTCTCATGAAGTTCATCTTCATGACTAACCACACTACAGGCCAGGGTAGATATGGAAATACGCAGTGTGTCAGACCATGTGGAGTACTGTGGAGACAAATCAAGCAAGCATGGGTAAAGATACCATTATGTGCTTCAAAGACTTCTTTTAGTAGAGATCATCCACATACGGAAATTGCATGAAGTCAGATATGCAGCTATGCAAGTATCTTAAAGAACAGTATTTATTATCTGCAGAACCAGCTGCAAACACAAAGGAAATGCATACTGTTTAAATGGCGATAGGAAGACAGATTCCAGGACCAGCATGGAAGGCATGGTGACTACAGCAGGTCAACTGATGGAGCGAGGATTAGCAGGTGCATGTCAGACCACACACAGCAAGGGACAATTGTGTCCGTCCTTGTAAGACATGGTAGACAGAGATTTTCTTCCTAAGTACAAACCTCCTTGTGGGTCCCTGAATTTCCTTGCTGTTTTCATTTGAGCAGATGAAATGTCCATTCCTACCAGTCTAATAACTTGAATCTACATATGTCGGAAATGATCCTAAGCATTGTCATTTCCAGCCCAGGAGTGGGGATGGAGCAGACAAACTTTTCTGCCTCAACTGGGAAGTTCACACTGGACTATTTGCATTCTACACATGCAGTTACAGAGTGGGAATTTTGTCTAGTGAGCAAGACATCTATGTGCTTACCAAATATAACAGGTTGGATACCCTGGCTTGCCCTGGCTCTAGCCAAAGCAGACTCTGGCAGGTAGAAGCAATGTCTCAGGTAGCTGGGTGCCTGCAACCCACATTGGAGACCTGGACCAAGTACCTAGCTCCTGCTATGGTCCTGGCCCATCTGCAGGTGCTATAGCCATTTGATGAGTGTACCCACACAAGGAAGCTCTTGCTCCATGCATAAGTACATGTACATTTCTCGCTATGGTGCCATCCTGCCAAAAAGAAAATGCCTTTACCTTTTAAATCTCATAGTTCATGTTCCCTCTATGTAAGTGATTCTCTGAAGGGCCATTTACATTACTACCAAAAAACATTTAAAGTCTCTATAGAGAATCTCCCTTCTCCAAGAGGACTTGTATCAACAACAGGAAGCTAAGCTGTCCCTACCCCTCAGTGGTTATGAAGGATGACACGCACATCATCCCAGGACACCAATCAGGTGCCGTGTAATATGTCCCCAGCCATCTTGAGAAATTAGATCAATCCCCATTTGCCTATTAAAAGCCACATAAACAGTTGCAGTTTCAAATTAGTGCTGGTAGATTTCTCCAACTTAGAACATGTTAAATGCACAGTTGGGTGATGAGAATCAATAAGAGGCAGGCATAGTGTTGAAAGTTAAATAACATATCTGCCTTATGATTCTACACTGTGCAGCAGCTGTGTGTGTGGGTATGTGCATGTGTGTGGTGACATTTCAGTTCATGTTTAAAATCATTCATGTGTACAGTTTGTGTAGTTCAATCCATGATTAGAGAAGCAACTACCCAGAGTGAAAGGTTATTATTGGAAGAGTCAGAAAGGCTCAGATTTGCAACTTTGTAGTTTGTAATTAAGTTTATTGGAGCTTTCCCATTTTTGAAAGTGCTCTCTGATCTTAAACGTATATGGGAAGCCAGCTTTTATTCAGCAAATAATGTAGACTTATATGATAATAGCAATAATCAATAAAACTGATAATCATAATCCAAATAAAAATGCTAGAACTGCCTAGCTCATGCTTCTCTCAGATCCACCAGACAACAGATAATCTGCCAACGTCCTTTGCCTTTAACACCCTTTCTGACCATGAGTGCCCCCAAATGGTAAGAAACATAGCACAGAGTAGAGGTTACCAATCTGGAGACCACAGGCTCTAGGAAGGGTCTGTGAATGTGGATAGAATTCGGAAGGTCTATCAACTGCAATGGGGAGAAAAATTACATCTTCATATTTGCTAACCTCTAATTGAAATGGAGCATGTCATTATTTATGAACACAGGAAACAGATCGCAGCGGTGTCAGCAATGCCTGGGACTTTATCAGCAAGAGAAATCACAGTTATTCTCATAGCATCTTACAGGTTGCCAATAGCTTAAAACATTCTTTTCATTCTATACACCTTCAAGCGTATGTTAGTTGTTATGACTCCTGCTAGATTCAATTCACTGCATTAATCACAAAGCACAATTGTTCAGATATTTTGATAACTGTATGTGCATACAGTTAATTTGCACCGTAATGCTGGGTACTTGTTGAACAGATCAGAGATGACTGAGAACCCCATGATAGGAGCATTCTGACAGACTCTACTGGACAGTCCAATGTGGACTCTGCAGCTCTCTCCAGGTTCCCCCTACCTTGGTTTCACATAGTTCACCTTGAGTATGAAGTTTTTTCCCTGTATCTAATTAACAGCATACAGGAAATTAATTCATAACATAAAAGGAAAAAAAGAATGTAATTGGCTATAAACTAGTTATGACTCTGAACACTCCGCTAAGTGCCTTACTTGAAATCCAATTTAATCTTCCAAAACCCATGAGTATGTACTGTCACTTTGCCCATTTTATAGAGAAAAAGACTGAGAATCTAAAAAGTTGTGTGCCTTCTAACCAATAACACAAACAGATCCTTTATAAACTAATATTAACCACATGCTGGCAGTTGCTGGGATGTGGTATATTTCAGGGAGCAGAGGGTTGTAAAGAGGTAGCAGTGCGGAGGTCACAGTGCTACCCCAGTCACATTGGTTGGTTTGAGGCGAAGCACTTGAAGGAGCACAGGAACACAAGTTACACACTGACCTTCTCCACTGTTCCTGAAAGCCAGAGAGGAAATGCCCCAGTGCAAGATTCCCTGCTGCAACAGGAGAAAGGTACTTTCTCTCCACAGAGATGCAGTCAAATGCAGCAGTCAGCTTTATCAAGAAGACCTCAGTTAGGAACTCCTGCTTCCCTCTAGTCTCCTCATGTGTTGTGGTTGTACGCCCACAGTTGCCTGTTGGCTCAGCCTTACTTATAAACTCTTAGTCATTGCCAACTCTTTGGTTCTCTATTTTTTTTTTTTCACAATGGCTCCTGTCTTTACATAAAAAATTACGCGTCAAAATTTGTCTTGTTTCAATCCCACCTGGAAATCCTAAGAGTTTTACTCCCCTCTACCAGCAGTTTTCAAAGCATGATCTACAGAACCTTGGGGTCCCTGAGTGTTTCCCCCACACACACCAGGGGGTGGTGTGAGGTAAAGCTCCTTCCAGAATGATTCTGACATATCAGTTATCCCTCCGTAGCAGCAGGAGATAGGTTCCAAGACTTTCAGAGATGCTAAAACTCACAGATGATCAAGCCTCTTATATAAAATTGTGTAGTATTTGCATAGAACATATGAATTTCTTAGCATATATTTCAAACCACCTTTAGATTATTTATAAAACCCAGTGGAGTGCAATGCTATTGAAATAATTGCATTGTCTTGCCCAGGAAATAATGATTCTAGGCGTGTAAATGTTCAGAAGACATGAATTTTTAAAATATATCCCACATGTAGTACATCGAATCCGCTATTGACGGGCCAAGTACATCTGTTTTCTTCACTGCATTAGCATTTTCACCAAAAGTGCCAACTTTTGCTAATGACATCTATATATGAAACCATGGTTATTATCTACAGATAAAGATTAGCAAGCTCTGTCCAAGAGCTACATCTGCCCTATCACCTGCATTATACTGTCCTTGAAAGATTTCATTACATTTAAAAATTGTTTAAAAGGGGGTAGAAACCGTTATATAAAGATACAACGTGCCCTGCAAAGCCTAAAATGTGTGTTCAATATATCTATTACTGAAAACAATGACTAACAGAGAAAGAGAAATTACTTGATCATTTGAATTGTGAGCAGAAATATCTGCATTTTTCAAGAAACATTATTTTTCCTTGAGTCAACTATAGACGAGCAAGCTATAGTCATTCAGAATGGAAATCTCACAGACATTTTCTCAAAAACGAATGAAGTGTCACTTCAAGGAAAACAATTGGCAGTATTTATTGCCAATGATACAATTTGATCTTTCATGGGGAAAATAAGAATTTTAGAAAACTTGAATTCATCACTGCAAGCTTGGCATTTTCCCTTGTGTTTAAGACATTTCAGATGAGATTGGTGACATTATTAATAAAACTTCATTTTTATGTTTCATAATGAAATATGTCAATATTTGGAAGATCTATATAATTTCATGAATCAATATTTTCCAAATGACCACTGTGTGATTTTATGAAATTGAACATGATAAAATATCCACTAAAAGAGAAAGATAAACCAAAGGATGGAAATTGAGATAAGATTTATATACCATAACATTCACCCTTTTACAAAAAGCACAATTCAATGCATTTTAGCACAGAGAAAGTTGTGCAACCTTCACAGCAATCTTATTTTAGGACATACGCTGTCACCCCACAGTGAAAGCTCTTGCTCCTTCATAGTGACCCCTCATTCCCAGCACCAGCCTTTCGCAGCTGCTAATTCGACTTCTGTGTGTAGATTTCTCTTTTCTAGACGTTTCATGTAAACAGAATTACAAAGTATGTGTTCTTTCATGAATAGCTACTTTCATGCACAACATATTCAAAGTTCACCTATGTTGTGGTGTGGATTGGAAATACATTCTTTTTCTCCACCAACAGCAAACATGAAGAAAGAAACAAAATTGTTCTCCCCACTCTCACACTCACAATTCATATCTTTCCATCACCAAAATGTGCAGAGGTTTCTCACAACAAGTCAAACAGTTCTCAGAAGGACTAAAGCCAAGGTTGCTCCAATTGATTTCAATTCTGTCGTGATCGACAGGAAGTTAGCATCAGCATCACAGGGGAAGGTTTCAGTCTCACAAGGCTGCCCCCATTCTAGATTACTAAAATAAGTTACCTAGTATAGCCAATGTATTCCAAAGGGCGCATTGAAAGATACGAATGAACAGTTAGATGAAGTGGCATGGAGTGTGGGGTTCAGAAGGGTTGACACATAGATACACTTTTATGTAGGTAACACTAATTTCCAACCCCTCCCTCTTCCTTGTTGGTCAGGGGGTGGAGTTAAGCTTCCAACTGTTAAACCTCAAGATAGGTTCTCCCAATAACCAGCATTCCCCTCCTTTTCCAAGTGTTGGAAACTCTCCTTCAGTTAGTTCCTTACTATACAAAGGCACTATCCCTTCCAATATGCTAAGAGTTGCAGGAGCTGTGCGCCAGGAAGCCGGAAAACCAAATGTGATACTATATCATACTGTAGAACACTGTTCCATGAGATGCTTTGCCATATTTTGTTTATCCTTTCACTAGTTGATAGGCATTTGGGTTGTTTCCACTTGGGAACTATACTAGTGAATAATGCTAGCTGAACACTTGCCTACATGGCTATGTGAGGACACATGATTTCATTTCCCGGGCAAATGCATCGTAGAACTGCCGTCTTAACCATTTCAGCCACGTGAATGTGCCGTCGTGGCAGCCAATCCTGCAGCTCTGATCAAGCAGGCGTCAGACTTCCAAAACCCCAGCAGGTGCCCTAATTAAAACCAAATCAAAGCCTCTGACCAGAACCACGCACGTTATCCACCCTGAGTTCACAGCCTAGGGAACTGAGAGATAATCATAATTTGGATCAAGTAGTCCTGTCACACTGTTATTCTCATATCTCCCCTCAGGATTAATGCTTTCTATGACAATATCAGAAATAAGATCCTATGCTGCACTGTCATTTTTTAATATACTTTTGTTCCTTTGGTGACCAATGGAAGATGGTGGCCAAAGTTCTGATGTATATGATTTTACTATGAATTCCACTTCAGAAAAAAATGTTTGGACTGTGATGACATACCTGAATGCCAACACAACACACTTAACAGACCTCTTTTAAACTTTTAGAATCCTTAAGATTCTAAAAGACTCTTAAAACTCTTAAAGAAAAAAGATAAATGGATCCTGTATCCAGGGTATGGAAATCTGCTCAACTGATAAGGTTATTAGACAAGAAATAGAAAAAGATCCAGGTCTCAATTGCAGCAACAAACAAACAAACAAAATAACAAAAAAAAAAGCAATTGGCATTTAGTCAGTAAATTAAGTATTGTAAATAATATGTAGAAAGGGAACTGATTTAAATATTTATTGCAGCAAAACGATACTACAGTATATCAAATAATACTTTAGCAGGTTATCTAAATATTTTTTCAAAGTAATGTTAATTGTTTTTCAAAGTGTGCCATTTTATACATTCACAGCAACAGCATGAATGTTCCCTTTTCTCAATGTTCTCTGTAACATTGGTTATTGGGTGTGAAGTAATGTCTCCCAGTGAGCTTGGTCTGCATTTCCCTAAGGACAAGTGATACTGAACAGATCTAACATGGCAATTGACCATTCATATACCTTCCTTGGAGATGTTCTTCCAAATTCTTTGTTTAGTGACTTATACTTTCTATTTTGAAGTGTTTGCTTGGTATATTTTATTCACAGGAAGTTGCCAACACAGTACATACGGGCTAGTAGTTTTGAAAGTAACGGAATCAGAAAGTTGAGTTGATATGGCTGCAGATTTCACATTGAAATAATTTCTTCAGAAGCCATCACTTGAGTTTCAATGCAATACAAAGTACAAAATGCACAATTATCATAGAAGTCTATATAGTACTCCTCCCTTTTTTCAAGTACAGGTTGTATGAAGCCCTTGTGTGCCTAATGAATTAAACATAGTAAATATAGAAGGTGCTAAAAAAAACCTCATACCTTTACTGAGAAATTTGTAAAACTACAGTGTGAAGTCATTCTTGTTATGAATGTTTTGGTAAAGCTAAAGTTATTTTTCATAGAGCATATTACTTCTGTTAACATGCAATAGAATTTTGATTTCTATCTTTGGCTAGTTTTTAAAAATTCATTCCTCCTAGTTCTAATTTGTACTACAGAAGTATTAACAGATTAGACTCTTACATTAATTTTTTTGAGAAAATCAGATGAGGTTATCCTACTTTTGGGAGTCAGGCAAACTATCAGGAAGCATATATAGATAAAAGATTTTAAAATGAGAAATGAAACCCAAAAGTTCTCTTATGTGCATATAAATACACAAATATAAAATGCCAGTCATTGAGAGGAAGAGAGAAGGAACAGACTCTATACACTGTAACCCGTAAGATCTGTTCCAAACTCAAGCTCCTGCAAGCCCTCTGTGGGTTTCTTAACAGACTCTTCCAGTAGAGTCATGGGCCCAAGTTCCCTCCTTTCCTCCCAGCAACTGTCACAGGAGCCGCCGTCCCCCTTGAAACACCTTCACAACCCCTCTCATGAATAGTGGTGCCATGCAGCCTCATCATCTCCCCCCTGTTGTGCTTAAAGAAATCACAAGTAATCATGAAAATCAGGGACTGATTTTTAAACTCTGCCAGGAAATCACTGAGGTCAATCTGGTGAGAGCTAGTGAGGCTCCACCAGGGGCTTCGGGGGCCCTGGCTGGCCCAGGAGCAAATTCGTGGAGGTCTCTTCTTGACCTTGCGAAGAACATCAATTCTGCCACCAGAAATCTAAGACTCTGCATCATTCATATTTCTGAGCCTCACCCAGAGAATGGAGATTACAAATTTTTTCTCATTTTAATTGAATATCTATGCAAGTGTCTTTAAAACACTAAACATCATCAACTAGTTCATGGGCAAAGGATTTAAAAACATACAATGAGTCCTTGCGGGTATTGATAAACTTCCATAAATGTATCTAACTATCCAGCTAATGCAGCATGGAAATGCAAACGATTCCAAGTAAAAGTGTTAACATGCATATTTGAAAATCAGAAGAGCATTCTATATCCACTTCCTCCTAGGAGCCAAGGATAGTCGACTTGGATTAACTTAAATGCTGACTATTTTCCCTACTCTTCTCCCATAATGACATGGATTTCTCTTTAAAATAAGAGTATACTTTTCTTTGTTTCATTTCAGACTTTGGAACCACGATAGAAAAAATAAAATAATGCAACTGACACTTTTATGGTTTGAAATTATAGTGCTGATGAAGATAGTGACAAATGAATGTACAAATTACATTTGTGGAACAGTGAACTGCAGCAAGGAGAGCAAGGTGGAAAAATGAATTGTACCCACAAAACCAGAAGCCTACCTTGGATGGTGTGCAGACCACACATGTCCCAAGAATAAGCATTAAGGCTGTGGGGAACAGTTTTTCAAATGTGTGTGTTCTCAAGGGAAAACATGGGGTTGCCAGGGTTTACAGGCAGGTGGCTGGGTTGGAATAAAATGTTCAGCTTATTTCAATTGTCTGCTCTGTGCAAGAGAGATACAATTTCTAAGTTAACTGGGTCTCAAACCATGTGCAGCAGTATAGATTAGATTTTATGTCCTGCAATGTATCCTGCCGCAATGAGGAAACCTGTGTGGACTTCAGAAACAAGTGTGTTTTTTCTCCACCTAAGAAAGTTTCCAGAGCAGAATACATGTTCTCTCTAACATCCAGAACCAGGACCACTCCATTTGGTCATCACAGCTGCTCCCTGCTTGGACCATCAGGGAAAGTTGTTTGGAAAGCTCAGCAACAAATTGACTAATTGTGAGAGGTGAACATGCAGGCAAAAATATGATCATATTTCTGATGACACTTCACATTTTCAAAAGCAATGTTCAAAATATTTCCAGCGAATCACGCCTTCTTGGTGTTGAAAGGTTAGTTTTTTTATGACATGCCCACTCATTTCCATCATTTCCTCAGCTAAGCTAAGGGGCCCCTACATGAGAACATGAGATCCTGCCTTCTTAACAGTAACATTATGCTTGCCTCTTCTTTCCCATTCATTAAAAAGGGGGGAAATACAATAAAGCATTCCAATAGCGGCATGCACTAACATGACTGAAAAGAGACCTACATGGATGAGCCTGAAACTAGGCTGCTGGCAGGCAACACTGCAGAAGACCCTGCAAACACTTAACTCATCTATTATAGTCGGAAAGTCTGAGTTTGGCATACATGAAGGAACTTAACAGCACCAACATGCAATTATGCTAGTAAATATTTTCCAGACATGAAGATATCTTGCTAGGACTGTCTATCGATATCACTCTATTTCAGAGACCTTAGGAACTTGTTGACAGTCACAAGATACTCTATGTTCCTGAGCCAGAAGCAGAGCAAAGGCCTTGGGGGCAGTCTGCAACTCAAACCCTGTTCTATTAGGTGTCCCCGGTTCCTGTCCCGCTTGCCTTGTTCCATAACTGATTTTTAAATGAAACCAAATTTGACATGACTGGTTTAGAAGGGTATTGTTAAGTCACTTTACAGAGAGGAGCTATGATAACCTTATTAAATTACCTGCCCTTGTAGACTGTAGCAGGCCTGTCCCCTGAAGGCCTGTATTCAGACAAGATGCATGGCGCAAGCCACTGCCATCTATTGCACTTCACTTCAAGGTGAGTGTGACAAAGGGAACATTTTCCCTTTCAAAGTCCAAAAGGAAAACAGACTCAAGCTGAAGGGATGGAAGCTGTAGGAAAGGCAAAGTTTAGAAAGTCGTCATTTAGCAGGGCTAATTGTAATGAGAAAACCGTTGCACTCTCCGGACATTAAAAGCCTTGGGATTCATGGACTGCACCTGATGTTTAATCAGTGCCTTCCTGCACAAGAGGTTTTGTCATCTAGAATTTGAGCTATACTTTTTTTTTTTTTTTAGAAAAATAGCAAGCATTCAGTAAGTAATTGCTTGTTTCTTTGAGGTAGCAGGGAGAAATTTCCCCCCTAATAAGAAAAAAAAAAAGATTTGAGTCCAAAGGGACTTGGAGCAAGTGTAACTAATATACAGTATAAACTAATCTATTGAGCAAGTCAACAATTTGCCGCAATGTTTGTAGATGTTTTCATTTACTGTATCCCACTTAATGCCAACAACAGTCCCCTGAGCTAGACATTTCCATTCCCTTCCCTACAGATAAAGAAATCAAAGCTCAAAATGTTAAATAACTTGTGTAATTCATTTAAGTTAAATTTAATAGTTTCTAAGCACCAGCCCCTTGGGATGTTTCACAATAAAGCCCTTGCTTGAGAAAATGTATATAGTGTAAAGAAAAAGCACTGTTAAAGTTAAACCTTTGTTTCCAAATGTGGGATTCTTCATTTACTAGTTAGAGATACTAGAAGACTTATATCTAAATTCCAGGTTCCTAAATTGAAAACATAGGAAAATACCTTCATGTGTTAAGGTGGTACAAAGTATTCAAAATATCTACATATTCCGACACAAATTCACACACTCACCCACACGCATGTTTGCATGAAAATGCATCACTGGGTCCTGCACACTAATTAAAACTACTTTGTTAAATCTACTCTCTCCTTAAACTAACTAACTGGGCTCTGAAAGTAAGTTCATTCCTATTGGATGCTGGTACTTGAATTGTCTTTATAAAAGTTTCCCTTTCCATATGTATATTTTGCAGGGACCCATACTGGGGCATAGCAATTGAAGCTGCAGTCTGTACTGTCAGCATCCCATTTGGGTTCTGTTACAAGTCCCAGCTGCTCCACTTGCCATGGAGTTCCTTACTCATGCCTTGGACAGCAGTGGAGGACAGCCCAAGTGCTTGAGACCTTAAATCCTGCGGGAAACTGGAAGAAGTTCCTGGATCCTGGCTTTGGACCAGCCCAGCTCCATTTGTGGCTACTTGGGGAGTGAACCATTGAACAGAAGACCTTTCTTTCTCTGTCTCCCTTGCTGAAACTCTGTCTCTTAGGTAAATAAACAGATTTTTAAATTTAAAAATGTATTTTTTCATGTGAAATCATATCTAAATCTAAAGCCTTCACTAAGACTGGTGATCATTCGCAATATGTGTGTTTACTAACTTACCAACTTAAGATGTTTTGAACCATGAAACAAAAGGCAGCAAGAAAGGGGGAAAAAGCCACAGTGCTTTGGGTTTTGAGGAGCAGACAGGAGGCATTGCAATTTCAGAAAAATAAATACTGTGTGTTTTGAAAATGTCCGTTCCTATTAATTTCAATAGTTGGTATATTCTCAAAGTTCTCAGTAACTTAATCACTTTTCCCATAAGCTGATTGGATTTACACCATAGATGGAATACAGCGTGTGGAAAATACGGACACATCGTGAGACTCCAGTTAGCTTTGCTCTGAAACATACCAAGATATCTGCATTTCTTTTCAAGTAAAGCATGATAGCAAATTCCTGACAGATGCAGACACAGTAGTTCCTATCACAACTATTTTGCTTACACAAAAACAAAAGGTAAAAGAGAAATTCTTGGCAGTCAGGGTGCTAGTTTGGATGGATTTACGACTGAAACTGTTCAGGGCTCTTTCCATTGCCTGGAGCCCAGCATCCTAGACAGCGGTAGCTAAACAGAACAGTGGCCTAGGAAGTGCACTTCGGACATGGCAATGGATGAACTTCAAAGCACATTACTATGATTTTAGTGGGGCTTACTCTTGGATTGGGTTAAACACTCCTTGACTGATCTTGTGGGAGTTACAGAAAAACAGCCCCTGGCAGCTAAACCCTCCCTTTGGATTAAAATATTCCAAATCCTTAGACACAAGTGTGACCTAAAGTTTTCAGGCTATGCCTTTATAAAAGAAGATTATAAATCATAAAGTCAACTCTTTATGCAAACCTTATCTGGCATGGTTACTGTCAAAATTTCTTTGAGGTTAAAGAAATATTTTCTCTGCAGAAACTCTTGCATTTACCACTGCTAAGACGACACTGGCATCAATATGTGTACTTGTGCTGCTAAGATGAGATGGGCAACAGAATCGACACCTGCTCCCATGACAGTCACCAAGTGTCCTACCCTTCCTAGATGTAATTACACTGTACAGGGCATTACATGCCCTCAATATGTTTACAACTGAGATCCTGAGCCCATTAAGCTTCCAGCCTAGCATCTTGCAATGGCCAAATATATGGCTGCATGGATGAGTTTACATTGGCATTTTTGACCTAAGAAAAAAGAGGGCAAATAAGCATGTTCAACTAAAAACAAAGTGATGGGTGAAGCTAGAGCATACAGCCTGGCATGTGTGTGGGCATCTTTCCTACTGAGGTGGTATTGAGTCAAGAGAGCCTAGCTAGGATTCAGGAAGTCTTTTGTATGAGCAATTGCAGCATGCTCCACTGTCAGCTCTGGGCACTAAGACCCAGGTGACAAAGTACAGTGAGAGGCTCATCATTCCCATCTCCTCAAATTGCTCCCCAAGTAGCCACACGCAGTGGTTGGTGCAGTGGGTTAACCTGCCTCATGGATCATCAACATTTCATACTGCAGAGCCCGATTTGAGTCCCAGCTGCTCCATGATTCTGATCCAATTTCCTGCGGATGCATCGGGGAGGCAAGAGATGATTGTTCAAGTACTTGAGTTTCTGCCATCCACATGGGATCCCAGGATTTCAGTGCCAGAAACTAGCAAAGGGGATGTGACTGGCGTCTGGGTCCTGAGCATCAGTGACAACCAGCCCAACCTGGAACACTGCATAGGCTCAAGATGGTTCTACATTAGGAACATGAACCACTTTTGAGTGTTACCATTTTGTTCAGTGGCTTTACTCTATGCTTGTGCAAATGTAGTGGGGGTAAATCATACTTCAAATGCATGCCATCCTTCAGGGGTCTTCATGTACCTGCCATTACCTAACATCCCCCTCATATCCTCTTCTCTTAACTCTTGAACCCTTGTATGCACATTAGGTCCCGATGATGTCCTCATGTTCATTCCAACCTGCCCCTTGTCCTCTGATCCACATTCTAGGCAAGTTCTTTTATTTTTCCCCTCAACCAGATGCTCCCTGTCTTTGTCCCACGTCTTCTCCGCTTGGCCTTTCTGGGGTCACCTCTGAAGCCCCAGCCTGTTTCCATGAGCATCTCAGTTTTTGGCTTTTTACAGGTCTCGGTTGAAGCCTACTGTGTGTGGTAGCTGTTCCCGGGACTTGTTTGTTTCAAGGAAAAGGAAAAGGTTAGTAGGTGTTCTATACATTTGCTGAATTGGTTGGCTGACTGGAAGCTATTCTCACACATTTTAGGCTTAGGAACTTTGTCAGTCAGAGAAACCCAAGACAGCAGAACATCCTGAGATGCTGGTGAGTTGATGGCTCAAGCAGCAATACTGTAAATCACATCAAAGAGTCAGAAACTGTCTTGTAGCAACCATGGTGTCATGGAAACAGCCCTGGATCTGGAGTCAAAAGATGCAATGAAATGCTACTCAATGCAGCCTGAAAGGCTAGAAACACACTGTTTTGTCAAACCTTGTTTTAAATCTCTGACAAATCAATTGACACAAAGTATTTCAAAATTCATGTGAGTTAAGCTAAACATTTTTATTTGATTATTGTTTATAACCCTTGCTTATTTAGCTGCTGGACTGTGCTTCTTGCTGTTGAGGCCATCATTTAGCAATGCAATTAACACTTAGGCTATTATATGAATTAAAATTGTGTTATCTCGGGCCTGGCGGCGTGGCCTAGCGGCTAAAGTCCTGGCCTTGAATGCCCCAGGATCCCATATGGGTGCCGGTTCTAATCCCGGCAGCTCCACTTCCCATCCAGCTCCCTGCTTGTGGCCTGGAAAAGCAGTTGAGGACGGCCCAATGCATTGGGACACTGCACCCGCGTGGGAGGCCTGGAAGAGGTTCCTGGTTCCCGGCTGCGGATCGGCACACATCGGCCCGTTGCGGCTCACTTGGGGAGTGAAACATCGGATGGAAGATCTTCCTCTCTGTCTCTCCTCCTCTCTGTATATCTGGCTTTCCAATAATAATAAATCTTAAAAAAAAAGAAAAAAAAATGTGTTATCTCAAAAGGTAAATGAAATATTAAATTGAAAATAAAAGAAGACTCAGGTGAGGCTCGCATCCGTCATCTCCTCCCTGTGTGATTTTAGTTTCTGAGCTTCTGCCTCGTTGCCTATAAATGAAGACAGGAATATCTGTACTTCCACCTGTTGGGGTTCAGGTGAGACTCTGGATTTATACGTTCAAGCCCTTACACTGCAAAGCGGTATGAAACGACCAGGTCTGCACATTCTCTGCCAACAGCAGTCTTTTTGTCTGTGAGTAGGAATTCAGTGAGTTTAGATGATATTACAACCATGCAGCAGGAAAGGCAAATGCATGTTTGATTAAAAAATGAGGGAAAAAAAGATAACAAAATCCTGTATCACAGAGTCAGGTGCTCTATGGAAAATGGTTGTATGTCCAGAAAAATCCATATTCTTCCTGTATATAAGGCTCTCTGACATTCTCCCAGACTGTTAAACAGTAGCAGTGGCCCAGTGGGGAAAGCTCTCAGAAATGATTACTTTAGTGGGCAATTATTCAACATCTACCCTGTGCCAGGCACCACAATGTGACTGGCAATGCCACACTGGATGAAGAAGAGCTAAGATTCCAGAAGCTGCCTCTGAGCAAAGAGCAGCAGCTAGCCACTGTGCCAGAAGTCAGCACTAAGTTCCGGTTTACTCAAGCAGGAAGCCACTGCCTGTGAGTCCCTTAAAACACTTTATTGTTCATAATTCTGAAAATCAGATGTGTTTTTATTGTTTTGAAAGTAAAGGAAGGGGCATAATTCTAAACATGGCATTTCTATTTTTAAAAGCTTACCTCTTGTGCATATTTCCAACATCTGTGTGAGTCTAATTTCAGAATTTTATTTTAACAAAAGAAAAACACAAATGCTTCTATACATAAAAGTAGACATGTGTATATATACATACACATGCATACATATACATCTTCTGGCAAACTGAATGTAACAATCAGTAAATAGCAAATTTATAAATATCAAGTGTGGCATGTTCATCGTTCTCCATATGCTATTTACAATTGTAAAGGTATATTTTTGAAAATTGTACAAAGAGGAAAGTGCATTTTCTTTTTTTGCTTAGGAGGCATTTTTACAAACACTGTAAAAAAAAACTCCCTGAAAAATGTTTACTACAATTGAACAAATATGAGAAACTGAATCATCCACTCAACCCAATGAAGAAATAAAGCTCTTGGTCAGCTACTATTACTTCCTGGCCTCAGTGTTAACATTTAAACAGCACACATGTTTTAAATTGTGTCTGAAGCTGCCTGAACGAAGCTCATTGTTTAAGAAGCACAGACTTCTTTTTTTTTCTTCTTTATTTTGACGATCTTTACATAGTTTATTGGACACAAAAGGTCAAGGGCTACAGGAAAGTGGGTAAGACTATTATTTCCACGTTTTTTCTGTATCTGGGGTAAAGGGGGAGATAAAGGGAGAAGCTTCACCCAGCCTCCCACCCATCACCTGTCCCTGATGTGGGGCATGCTCCGAGGGTCCTGCTCAAGTGTGTTTGATAGTTCAACAGTTATGGATTTCAGTCAACCTCGCCACCCCAAGCACGAGGAAGTCACTGCAGAATCCACTGATTGATATAGTCACCTTAGAGTCTCCGTTTGCCAGTTTTTCACTGCCAACTTAAGGCTGGGGTAGTTGATTAATTTGTTTTGTTCTCTATTGTGGTACCAGGTGTCCTCTGCAGGTTCTGATGGACTGCCATCTCCTCCATGTGCACCTGGCTATGCTGTCCACTGCTCCATCTGAGTTTCTGAGGAGGTTCGACATTGACACTTGCACTCCATGGCAGACCATGGAACCTGCACTTCCCTTCATGATTAGGGTTCTGAGTCCAGCAGTTCGACTGGGGAGATCCCCAAAGAAACTTTGTCTGAGGTGATCCCAGACCAGATTTGTGTGTGTACTTGCCAGTACAGGGTCTGGCACAGTCCATCGCCCCAAGCAGCTGGTGGTTGCAATTGCTGGATCAGTTCTGTTTCCAGCTCTGTCTTCCTAACGAACAAATGGGTGCTACAGTCCAGCCTGATTCTGCCCACCTCACATTCGGCCCTCACACAAACCAGTGGGAGCTGCAGCCTAGTTGGGACGGCTCCCAATAACCCCCACCAGACCCACCCGCTACCCTTGTTCTTGTGCTTGCCAGTATGTACAGCAGACTGATTCAGTCTGTCCCACATCCCATTCAGCTCTCATACATGTCAATGGGCATCGAAGCCTAGTTCAATCCAACCAGCCCTGGTTCCTACTGGTTGGGCACTACAGCCCAGTCTGGCATGACCTGCCTCACACCAGCATTTGCCAGTGGGTGCTGTAGCCTGGCCTGACCCAGCCCACCCCCAATTCCAGCTGGTGAGGGTTACAGTCTAGCCTAGCCAAGCATGCACCCTATGCCAGCTGTAATGTGTACTGGTATGTGTTGTGACCATACCTGGCCTGACCCACACTGTTCTGGTGCTCGGATTCATCAGCAGGTGATGAGAACTGGTTCAGCCTGGTCTCCCCCTGACCTGTGCCAAATGTATGCTGGTGAGTACCTTCCCTGGCCTATTCTGGGCTGTTCCTTATTGTTCTTCTTGTGGTAATTTGCAGGGACTGTGCCCTGCCAGAGGAGTTGCCCAGGCTCTTCCATCAGAACCTTTCCCAATGCCAGATCTCACACATACCGGTGGGTCCATGAGCCAGCCCTACTCAGTCCACTTCCTGTCCTAGCAGGAACAGTGATCTTTCCTGACTGGCCTTCAACCCATTCTGGCTCTTACTGTTGGATGTTTCAGCCCAGCCAAGGCTCGCCCAGACACAGACACAGTTCACACATGGCTCAGAAGGGGCAGAGACCCAGCCTAATCCATCCTACATCTACTCTGGTCCTCTGGAGCACCACATGGTGCTGGAGTCTAGCCTGGCTCAGTGCTTCCAGTCCCAGTCCACACTTGTGCCAAAGGAGATTGCAGCCATATCCAGACCAGATGGCAGCCCCTACTCCAGCCCCTACGTTCCTCAGTGGGATCCCCAACCCAGCTGGAGTGTCCTCTTAGCTCCCCAACCAGGCCCGTTTCCAGCCATAGATCACGCGCATGCCAGTGGTTGCTCTGACCCAGCTTGGCATAACCCCTCACCTGTCTTGGCCTTTGCCTTAGATGCTTTGGTCTAGCGTCCTTGGCTTATGCAGACCAGTAGGTAAAACAGCCTAGCTCGGCATGACATGAAGAAGCACAGACTTCTTACAGATTAAATGCACGTGACTCCAGTATGGACATTAATGTATTCCTTTGCAGATTGAGACCTAACAGTAAGCAGACTGGTGGGAGTTGCCAAGACACATGCCAAATGTAGAGCAGAGACCTTAGCTGGCCAGCTTAATCAAGACTCAGCTCCTAGCCTACATGTGACCAACTCTATAGCTCTGTAGCCAATCCCAGAGGCTTTATTATGATTTGACAAAACTCACAGATGATGTGGAACGAAATGGCAGGTCATCTGACCCCTGGGAATACTTCATCCAATTGAGCAGTAAATGTTTGCACCACTTCCTGAGAGAGGCAATTCCACCAAGATCTAATGAGAGCTATCACCAGGAAATCTGTTTATTCCTGGTGGCCAGCTGATGTTTTTTTCATATTTCACTCCATCCTGTTACAACCGGAAATTTCATCTCCTTAGAGCAATCTAGAGTTCAGCCCTAGCCACACTTCTTTCTGCCCCTTGGGAAGAAACAGTAGGCAGGCTACAAGCAGAGCATTTGAAAAGCAGGTAGCCTTGATGGGATCTTAAATAATAGCATTTCCATAGGCCTGCCAAAGGATCCATTTTGATCCCTACACTACCTGATCAAGCAATGGAAGAGCATAAATATTTTTTTCTCACAGGGAAACTGAGGCAGAACAATCATCTGTCTATTTAAATTGTTTGGGAAGCGATGACTTCTAATAAAATGCTACCTCAGACCCTTTTAGCCACATAGCTTTGTGGTGCCGCAGGCTTCCCTTCAGAAACAGAATCTAACAGGTCATCTGGCTGTCTTAATATTTCTTTTAAACACTTGTTCATTTTTATCGGAAATTCAGATATACAGAGTGACGGAGAGACAGAGAGAAAGATCTTCTGTCCACTGATTAGCTCCCCAAGCAGCTGCAATGGCTGGAGCTGAGCTGAGCTGAAGCCAGGAGCCAGGAGCTTCCACCAGATCTCTCACACAGCTGCAGTGTCCCAAGGTTTGGGGCTGTCCTTGATTGTTTGACCAAGCCATAAGCCACCAGGACATGAGCTAGCCTTCAGGACACGAACTGATCCAGTGCATGCAAGGTAAGGATTTTAGTTGCTAGGCTACCACACTGGGACCCAATATGTCTTAATATTTCATTTGCTGATTCCTGACTTCACCTCAAATTATGCCAAGAGAAGGGAGGCATTACCATCAGCAAGGGACAGCTGCGGATTGTAAAGTTTGTTCTTGTTTTGCTGTTTCTGCCTTGGACATATTGCACATTTTTAACCATGATTTTCCTTTGCTATGAGTTTTGGCAGTGAATATTTACATACCAGTGTGGAATACATGAAGGAATTTTTGAAAGATCTATTTAGGGTCCACCACGATAGCCTAGTGGCTAAAGCCTTTGCCTTTCATACACCAGGATCCTATATGGGCACAAGTCAATGTCCCAACTGCCCCACTTCCCTTAGAGTTTTATGCTTGTGGCCTGGGGAAGCAGTTGAGGATGGGCCAAAGCCTTGGGACCTTGTGTCCACATGGGAGACCCAGAAGAAGCTCGGCTCCTGGCTTCAGATCAGCTCAACTCCAGCTATTATTGCCACTTATGGAGTAAACCAGCGGACAGATCTTTCTGTCTCTCTTCCTCTCTGTAGATCAGACTTTCTAATAAAAATAGATATTTTTAAGATATGTATTTATTCATTCACTCATTTATTTGCAAGGCAATGAGTGACGGAGTTAAACGGGCAGAGACATCTTCCTTCTGCCTGGTCACTCCAAATGGCCGCAGCAGCCTGGATGGGAGACCTGAGCTGCATCCCAATCTTGCACATGGCTGGCAAGGGTCAAGTATGTGGACCGTCTTCCATTGCCTTTCCAGGTGCACTAGCACGTGCTGCATGGGGTGCAGAGGAGACAGCACTCAAAAAGGAATCCCAGCACCACAAGCGGCAAACAACCTGGACCACAGGGCTCACGCTGTCAGTCTGTCACAAAGACTTTTACATGTGTGGTTTCCACCATGAAGACACCCAGAGTTCTCAACTCCAGGATTAATATAACAACTCTCCAGGTTTGGAAACAACTTTCTGCAGGTCACACATCTCTGAACCTGGATCTACGAATTTTGCTTGCAAATCCCTTATTCTCCCTTCTGTGTTGACTCCTCTCTTCTGTAATCACTGGTGAACTTCTAAGAGTGAGTAGCCTCCCCCTCACACTCCAACCCCTCCAAAACAAACTAGATGTTAACAGAAAGAAACTCAGACTTAGATATTTTCTTAAGACAATGCTTGGCATAGCCTTTCACTTCCACTTGCCAAGGAGGTCCTTTGTGGTTTAAATTCAATTTGATTGGTGATAATTTTAGTTCAATTAGAGAGAAATCTCAGAAACGCAGTAATGAGCAGAGTTATCTGTCCCAGTCTTTCCAGCCACACAATTCAGTGACAATCAGAGCTTCCTTTCACACAGTGCCATGTTGCAAGTAGTTTTATTTTGCTTCTGACATCTTGATGGTTATGGAAATGGGCTGCTCTTGGAAGAACCATGCTGGAAGAGAACTCAATTCATTAAAATGACAAGAGACTTCCCCTGCCATGGACCCTGAGTCTCAGGCACTAAGATGCAATAGCCAGAAAGTGTTGAGAACAAACGCAATCTGAGTGGAGACTGGAGATTAGCTGGCATGGGAACTTCACCAAGATAAATAGAAGTTACTTTCACGGAGGATGAAATAAAATGGTTGTTTTGTTTTGGGGCTGTGGAAGATGATATAAAGCTAAACCTTCTGCCAGCAGAGCTTCAGGAAAAGTAGACTGTCAGACACATTGAATTGATTTCTTTATGGAAGCGGCAGAAAATAGAACTTGCCAGAGAATCCACTGCTATTTTCTAACATTTTAGACTGGGCATTCAGGCAGGGAGGATGGGAAGGCCACAGAACTGAAGGATTCTTCATTTCCGGGGCAGGAGGGAAACCCACTTTAGGGTTGAGGCTCAGAAAGGGGGCTCTCCTCTTGTCTTTGACTTGTCACTGAGCCTTTGCCTACCTCCTGCTAAGCAAAGGCTCGGACAGCCCTCCTTTGGGCAAGGGTCCTCAGCTGAACAATGCAGGAAAGGCATTCAGAATCCCCTCCACGAAAGGCAGGACAGCCCCGACGGTGTTATTATCTCAGCTAATGACACTATGTCAGGTGGCCTGCCAAGGGAAGAGCGCCAGCCATTGGAAGGCCTCTCATCTGTGTGCCGAGAAGAGACAAAGGAGTTCCCTTAGGGAACCACTGTTTAATCCCACCTTATTAATAACAGGCCCAGGGATTCTTTGACATCTTCAGTGAAGGTACTCTGTGTGTGCCAAGTGTTTTGCTGGCATTCACTTACAACGGCTCCCGGCTTCTGTGGGAAATGAGCAAATCCAATTTCCTTAGATTCTCAAGTGAAGAAACTGAGGCACCAGCAGCTGTCTCTCTCAATTAGTCACAATCAGGCTATAAGGTCGCAAATAAAAATAGCAGAGGAACGCATATTTTTAGCTCAAGAGATCACTACTGCAGTGATTGAAAAACACAGTGATAAGCATGGTCTATATGCTTTGAATCACTGCACCAAATGTAATAAAAAAGAAGACTCGGGTTTTGAATCCTAAGCGGTGCCTGTTGTGGAATCACCATGTGTTTTTAGATGAGTTACTTAATGTCCCTAGATATCAATGGGCACACCTTTAAGATGATTGGAACAAACACAGCTTTTTCCTTTCATTTCTGCCTCTAATGAGAATGAGAGTGCCATCCTAGTGTAAAATGAAACCCAGACTTAAGATTCTGGCTTGGGAGATTGTTACGGGGTGCGAGCAAGATCATGCCAGACATGTCTAAGTTTTATTAAGGAGTCTTTGTTAACCAAGCTTGGTGATAACAGGGTCCACTAGAAATAGCAAATCACAACTTCATATGCCAATCCAATCAATTGTAACTCCAAGAGGAACAAGTGTTCATTACCCTCAAGTCCATCCATTAAGTTGAAAACCTATGTCCCAGCTTCCCCAACATTGTAAGCTATCCTAAGAGACATGCAACGAATAAGCTGGACACACTTACAAAGCTGCAGACTTTCACCTTTCCCTGGCTTCTCTGCCCACATTCCACTGTTACTAGGTCTCTCCTCTCCTGGAACTCCCCATAGTACACAAATTAGAAATACAAAGCATCTTAGCATTGTTATTTCCATTGCTGCGCACAAGCAGTAAACAGAGGGTGAGGAATACAGACACACAGGGGCCATGCTCAGGGGCTACCTGTCCTCAGAGGTACTGGGCAGGCCAAGAGACGGAGTGCCAGAGCAACAGAAGCACACGACCAAGAGAGCGAGCCCCTCCTTAGGTGATAGGTGAGAGTCACAGGTGGGCAGGAGAGAACACCTAGGTGCTCGTGGGGAGTGACTTCCAAGCTCATGACCATGAACTAGCTGCCTACCTCACTACAAGGTAAAAACCTCGTACAGAACGTTGGCAGGAGAGGACCCTCGAGAGCAGAATCCAAAGAACTGAGAGTCAGTCCAACACTGCCACGGGCTCGGGGACCCAGGAAAGGAGAGGGGAGCTGCCTGTGTGGATGCCATCAACCATTACCCAGGCGATGCTGCTGTTCAGAGGTTCTGGTGCTTGGTGTGGGCAGAACAAGCGGTCATCTGACACAAACACTCTGTTGTATTAATGGTCTCATAATGGGGCTTGCTTTCTATCCTGAAGACTTAGACGTCATAACCTGCTCTGTTAGATTGTGACCATATTTTGCTCTACCCCAAGCATGCTATACATGAAGAAGATCACGCTGTGCCTGAGTAACTTGACCAACTCAAGTTGCAGAAGCAAACGCTGGCTGTCCCCGATGTATGTCACATGCTTTATTATATTTATTTATCAAGTGAAATAACACATAATGACACTTGTGAAAAACCAAACACTTTGCATTTAAAATTAATGTAGATACATTTATTATTCCATTTCAGATAGATTACATTGAATGTTAACATTTATGATCTCTTCTATTAGCTGCATGGCTATGTGTACATGCTAGAGTCTTCAACCATGTGACATTATTTCAGCAACTGCAGGAGATGAATGCTATTAATTCCACTTAAGAATGTTGGCTGGGGCTGGTGGAGTGGGGCAGCTTAAGCTGCTGCCTGTGTTGTTGGCTTCCCATACAGAAAGAAGTGCTCATGCCTTGAGAAGACAGTAAAAGATGGCTTAGGTGCTTGGGCTCCTAGCAGCCCCTAGGAGACACAAATAACATTTCAGGCATCTGGCTTTGTCCTGGTGCAGAACTAGCTGTTGTAGCTATTTGGAAAATAAGTCAGAAGGTGGGTGAGCTATTGCTTTGTCAAGTTCTTCTTGTGTGATTGTGTGTTTGTGTGTGTGTCTACTTCTTTTGCACTCTGCCTGCAAGAGAAATAAATAAAATAAATATTAAACATAAGTATAAACCTAAAATTGGTATTGGGAGAATTTACGTACCTTGTGCAAAGATACAGAATTAATATCCCAAGAGAGTCAGTCCAATCCTAAACCTATAAACGCTACTTTCAGCAGATGTGAGCTTAATGCTCTTTTACTTAAAATTAACCCAATGAATACTGTATTATTTACTCACATGACAATGATCAAAAAAGGCAAGAGATAACAAATATTGGTCAGGATGTGAAGAAAGGGGAACCCCTGACCTTGGTATAAGTGTAAATTTGCAGCCTGCCTTATGGCACAACTGGTTAAGCTACCACCTGTCACAATGCTGGCATACATTTGAGTTCCCCTTTGAACCCTGGATGCTCAGTTTCGGGTACAGTTCCTTGTTAATTTTCCTAAGGAAGCAATGAATGATGATTTGGAACTGTCCATAATCATGGGAGAACTCGCATTTTCAGGCTCCTGGTCCACAAGGGAGACATCGCCTTAACTCCCAATTTACAAGGACTCTGAGGCCCTGAGGCAGCAGGCAATTCACCTGAAGAGCCCCAGAGCTCACTGAGCAAAAGCATCTTCGCTGCTGGGCCAGGCTGGCAGGGTACACGGTGGTGCACGGTAAACATCGAATGAAAGAGGCCTCGGACAGGACCTCGCCTCCCTGACTTAGCTGTAGCTCCTTTGTCTTTCTGAGGACCACCTTCACCTGGCTGCCTCCTGTCTGCTACTGGCTGTATTAAAAGTGAAAACTTAAGAAAATGTAGCTGCTCCAAGAAGAGCAAATCCTGTGGCCAACAGCACAGAGGCAATTAGCACACACACACACACACCCTGCCCTGCAAGAAAAGCAAGCTCGCGGTGTGCCCCATTGCTGTGTGACCTTCTGTTTCCATCTTGTGAAAGCAGAGGCTACCCCTCGGGCTGCGGTTCTTATCCTCTCAGAGAGAGAGAGAAAGAGAAAGAGAAAGAGAAAGAGAGGGAGAAAGAGGTTCACTTTCTTTCCAGGGAAAACCAAAAGTCAACTGATAAATTCCCCTGGTCATTTTGACTGCTATGGCCAATTTAGATGTCGTAAGAACTCCGTTTTAACTTCCTCACAATTCTGCTTACGACCAATGTCTTCTTTTCATCATGGTTTCTGTACATTTACATTAAAAGAGTGTCCTAGCAGATTCAAAAAGGATTCTACAGCCACACAAAACGACACACGGCCCTTCAACCAAACCATTTCTCTACTCACTTGTTTTTCAACTCACTCATTTAATGAATTAATCTATGTATTTGAGAAGCAGAAGGACAGAGTTCCTTTCTGTTGCTTGCTCCCCAAGTGCCTGCGAAGGCCAATCTGGGACAAGCTGAAGCGAGGGGTCAAGGACTCAGCTCGGGCCTCTAACGTGCACTGCAGAGGCCCAGCCAGGATCTGCAAGCTGAAGTCAGGCACTGTATGCAGCCGAGGCGCTCAGGTGGGGGCTACAGCTGTCCCAGCAGGCTGCTTCAACTGCTGGTCCAATGCCTGTCTGAGTACATCACCTGGCTTCTCTCTGAGTGCCATTGCAGGAGCTGTGCACATGGCTCCCAGGTCCTCCCTCTCCTACCTCACCCTTTCCTTGGAGAGTGAATGGGTTGCAAGTTCATTTTTGCTGCTTTAGAAGAAATCATCTACCCAGTGGCCGAAGACATCCTTGTCACCCAGTATATGGCAAAGAAGCAGGATGTGGAAAGCAGAAGCAGCATGAGGAAAGGAAAGGAAATGGAAGGACAGGGGAACAAAGCTAACATGGAGGAATCCAGTACAAGCTTAATAAAACAGGGTAATAAATTAACCTGAAGACTGGGCTGAATGGTTACAGACAAAAAAAAAAAAAAAAAAAAAAAGAAAAGAAAAAAAGGAAAGTTACGTATATGAATGTATACACTAAAGGTATTAAATATGTCAATATTATATCATGCATAATTGTATTTCTATTCTTAGTATATTTATACTATAACATAGTACATCTACTATATCATCTATTATACCATATAATATAAAGTATAGATAGACCTACATAACTATATCTTACATAAACACACTCATAAAAGTATATATATATATATATACAAATTAAAGCCATTGAAAGGTGATAAAGAAATGTGAAAAAAAGAAATATGAATAAAGCAAATAATAGAAAGATTAAGATGCAATCAAGGCGTTAGTAAATATATTTTGTATATTCTCTTAAAAAGAGAAAATACTGCTCAGGTATAACAGATTTAACACTCTTCCTTAGCACTGTGGTGTGTTAAAAATTGGTAGCTGAAGACATAAATAACGACCCTGTCACACAGGATCAGGCACCTGCACTCACACAGCCTGGGCTAAGTTCCCGTCATCCTCTGTTCAGTGAGGGATGTGTCCCATCAGGGTCCCGCCTCCCCCTCCTGAGCGTCTGTCTGTGTTTAATGACTGCAATCAATTATAAACTTCTTTTCTCCTGATGACATTTTGTCAATCACAATCGGGGTGGGTATTTTCGCTATTATTACTATTATCATTATTATTTTCAGTGATAAACTATCAGAGCCTGGCTCGGTTAATAGAAAATCTATCTGTTCTGGCTGTCAAAATGGCACTGCTGATTACTCTGAAGAAAGCTGCTGCAGTGCCAAGGGAAAATAATCATTGGAATGATCCAGAGGAGTAATTAAGAAACAATCTCTGTCTCACTCGCTATTTTAGATTTTCCTTTAGGACAAATTCTCTCCTTTGCAAAGGTTGTAGGATGTAACTTGGTCTGTTTGAGTATTCAAAAACTGACTACCGGATGCACTTAAGCAAGGGCCTTTTGCTGCTGCAGCCTCTGAGGTTTAGAAGTAAACCAAGCTGTCACCATTGATCAGAGCAGACAAGCAGAAGCACCAATGGATGAGCACTGGTCAGGTAACAGGGAATTGAAAGCAACCTTATGATTGGAGCTTTACAGTGAATGAGTGCAACAAACTGCCCTGCCCTGACAACAAGCTTTTGGGTGGGGATTGTGGAGTCCAAGAGATTTTGGACTGCAGGAGTGGGTGAGAAATTGAAGGATGTTCACTTGGACGGTGAGGCAAAGGATGGGAAATGTAGTTTCAACACTCCACACAAGTATAAAGGTCCTTATTAATTGGGATGGAGCCAACATCCCCACACCAAATACCAGAAAAGATTTAAGGTAAATACCAGCCCGGGCAAATATTTAAGGAGTAGTCCGGGACCCTAATGGAGTTTTAAGATTGTCTGCAATGCAATCTACATACGCTTTTAAGCACATGGAGTATTATAATTGAATAAGCCCACGGAAAAGGGACTACGAACATTCAAGTCTGCAAAACTTACTTTTGCAAAAATGACTAATGATTTACCTTATGTTAAATAGAAACAAGGCCTCCCTGTGTGCAGCATGAACCTGCAATTGCGTGAGCCTGTCTTTCTTTCCACAGGGTAGACATGTGAGAGTCTTGCTTTTAAACTCTGTCTCCATCTTCTTAGTGAAGTCATTTCTGAGCCTTCATTTTCTTTTTTTTTTTTTTTTTATTACAGTCAGATATATATAGAGAGGAGGAGAGACAGAGAGGAAGATCTTCCGTCCGATGATTCACTCCCCAAGTGAGCTGCAACGGCTGGTGCTGCGCCAAACCGAAGCTGGGAACCTGGAACCTCTTCCAGGTCTCCCACGCGGATGCAGTGTCCCAATGCATTGGGCCGTCCTCGACTGCCTTCCCAGGACACAAGCAGGGAGCTGGATGGGAAGTGGAGCAGCCAGGATTAGAACCGGAGCCCATATGGGATCTGGGCGTGTTCAAGGCGAGGACTTTTAGCCGCTAGGCCACGCCGCCGGGCCCTGAGCCTTCATTTTCTCTTCTACACAATGAGAATACTGATACCCAGCCTGCAGGTTGTTATCTGAATCACAGATTTCATGGGACAAAAGACAGTAGCTGCTGGTCACTTATCCTTTCATCCATTCATGCATCCACGAAATCCGTATTCATTTAATTAATATTTACTGCAGGACTTCTCTGTGACAACGCTATTCCGGGTGGTGTCATAATTTGTCAGGATGACAGTCTGGGTTCCTCTGCTTCTCTAAACGAAAGTATTGGTTCAGAATCTCAGGCACCCAAAACCAATGCATTATGGCCGCTCTGGTGTCAATAATTATTTTTGGAATTTATAGTTAAGATCTAAGGAGAAGATGTATTAAAAACAAAAATAAAACCTGAGAAATGATGTAGTGTGTGGGGTACACTGTATTAAAACTTCTGTTATTTATTTTTAAAAAGCAAGACCAGAGTGCTTGTTTACACCAGAGGGATACTGTTCTCAGGATGTATACTCCACTGGCCAAATGCAAACCAAGTTCAAGCATGGAAGGAAAAATATCACACAGATACAGGGAATCAATAGTTCTTGACAATCACTTGTTGCCCATAAACCTCCAGCCCAGCGTGTCCTCGTGGAGAGGAGGCTCGGGGCTCACAGAGAGAGGAGGATGTGGAGTGTATTTTGTGTCATTAAAAGCATGGCCTCTCAAGTATCCTCAAGGTTCTCAGAGCAAACCCTTGAAGATCTGAGTTCAGGGCCATCCAGCTCCGTCTCTTTAACACTGCCAGTCATGGCTACATGGGAAACATCATTACTCAGAATTTCACCTTGCAAACAAATAGCTCCGAACTGCAGCCAGAAGCAATGGAATCTCTCAAAGACATTATCTGGAAATAGTCGGTGGACGGCACCTCAAGGCCCATTAATCATTCCTATGCTTACGGTACCTCTTAATGGCTTTTATGGTTTATCCTTTGAACGCCAACAAAGAGTGTGATTTTTCCTGCCTTATTCTATTAAACAGAAATCAATATCTAATATAAATGTGTCCACAGTAGGGTGTTCAGAAAGGCCAGGAATGAGCTGGGACCCCTGTTAAATCTTGCCACATCCAGATGGAAGGTGGAGACCATAGATTAAAAGAAAGGCTGACTGTGTCCGATGCCTTTAAGGAATCCAAGAAGGCAGCTGAAGATGGAGAGGGTCTACCTACAATCCCAGGGGACCTTTGAGGGCAAGGGATGTGGTTTCCACTTTGAAGACAGGTAGAAGGGCTTACCACCACAGTCTATTAAAGGAAACAAAGCAAAGATTATGCTTAATTTCCTCCTGGGAGTGATTTTACACGAGGAAACCTGGCTGGTAATGGCGCTGTTTGTGGCAGAAAAGAATCAGGGCTTTTGCCTCACAAGCCTCTACTTCCCATATGCAAGACAGGGGCTGCTCAACCACCCAGTTGCTCTTGGTGAGCCATGAGGTAGCGGCAGCCTTTTAAAAGTGATGTATATCCCACAAAGTCAAAAGCAGCAGCCACACTGCACAGAGACAGATGTGTGGAATGTGAGATCCATCTTTGTAAACTGCAGACGAGGTTTGAAGCATCCAGTTACGAAACTCAAGCTCAGCATTTTTTAATGGTGATCACTGTTGGGAACTAAGCTGGTCTCCAAAAACAAGAAAGCCCAAAGCACCAAACACACACAATAAAAATGATCCGGAAACAGCCCATTCTGCGATGGTGGTTTGTTGGTTCTGATGTAACATGCTGCTGAACAATAATAAAAGAAAATGTGAGGCCTTAAGATAAGAAAGAGTGAAATCATAGTACCAAATAAAGAGCTTAGGTTCAGCCTTGCAACATCTAGAACCTGGCACAGTGCAGTCTCACCCTGGTTTTGCTTCCAATTAGCTGTGTTAACCTCCAAAGTTCAAAAGCCTTCCAAGGTCCTTCATGCCTCATTGTGCTGCTTATGAACGTGTTCAAGAATTTGAATAAAGAGTATGTGACATAGGAAAAGCCAGGACCCACAGAGCAGAGAGCCAGCTGCAGTATCTCCCAGCTGGAGGCCTCATGAAGCTGGCTGGAATGAAGGTGTGGCCACCTTCCTCACTTGCTCCCAAGCCACATCAGCCTCTAGCCCAAACTCCACTGCTTGCCCAGTTTCAAGTTGGGGCTTGCAAAGCACTTTTTCCTAAAAAAAGGGAATAGACATGAGTGCCTGAAGTATGTGGTCATTGGAACACCACTTAGAAGTTTCTGTGTCTAACTGGTTACCCTTTTCTTTTTGCCAATGAACATAAAGAAGATATACATGCATGTGTCATTTCAGCAGAACGTGTTTTATTGTTCAGACATGGTTCTATAATAATGTTTGGTGTGATGGACAATTTTATCAATCAATTTCACTGAGTCATATTATCCCCAAGTGGTTGGCAATCACAATCTCATGATGGTGTTTCTGGGTAAGAGTTACACATGACCAGGGGATTATAAGGTAAATTACATTCTCTAATGTGGGTGAACATCATCCCATCCACCAAAGGCCTGAATGGAGATAAAGGCTCATTAACGGAGACTTCATCTTCAAGCTTGGGTATCAGTATTTCCATTTTCAGACTGGCACTCAGACTTGAACTTGCATTACTAGTTCTTTCCCTTGCCAGCTGCAGATCTTGGGACAGAATCAGTTCTCATAATCATGCGATCCAACTGCCTCTGATCTCTCTCTCTCTCTCTCTCTCTCTCTCTCTCTCTCTCTCTCTCTCTCTCTCTCTCTCTCTTTCTGTATTTATGCATATCTACACCCATAATCTTCCTACATATGCATATATATGCACAACTATTTATCACTATATAGATGTCCATCTCTGCCATAATATATATACAGACATAGAGCTGCAGATCAAACATATAGAGAGAAAAAGAACCAACAAACTCTAGAGAGCTAGCAATGCATAGATAATGCATGTATATGTGTACAATTTTGCACTATACAAAATGACATTTTGCTCAATGACAATTTTGCACTATACAAAATGACATTTTGCTCAATGACAAAGGTGGCAGTGATGCCATATAGCCTAGTTATGTAGTAAATTAAATTATCTACATTTATGTTAGTGGACTATAGAGTGTTCACCCAGTGAAACATTTGCTTATGGACATATTTCTCACAACATATACTCATCATTGTATTCTAGCTGATTCTATTCAGGAGAGCAGCTGTGGGTTCTGTTTCTTAGAGAATCAAGGGAGCTGGTACATCAAATGCCACAGGGAGTTCCAGATCCGGAACGCTGCAGCCCACTCCACAGGTATCATGATGAACATAACATAGGGCATGTTAGAAGTCAAGGGCCTGGCATTAAGTGCTCCCCATTCCCTTCTGCACAAGTTGGTCAAAAGGCTCAGACATGAAGTGAGTGACCCATGTGCAGGGGCTGCAATCATCATCAAATAGCAATGACGAGAGGTATTAGAAAAACAGTTTCAACATACCCTACTTAACATGACCCCTATTAGGTGCTCTGCATAAATGAAATTTATACAAGTAAGTTCTTCTCTCAGGAGCCAAGCAGCTAAAACAAAACAGAACGCCAACCCTCTTATTTCACACTCAAGGAACATCTGCAATATGACAGACACTGTGTTAGGCAGCCAGAGAAGAAAGAAGCACAAAGTATCTTTTTTGTAGGATATACAACATATTGGTAGTAAAAGCATAGCAGTGCACAGCCAACACTACAAAGCCTTGGCTGAGCCAAAAGACAAATGAGGCAGAGGGTGAATAAATGCAGAAGTAAAAAGCTACTCTGACCTTCTCTACCTCATAACTCCTCAGAAACCAACAAAGGTAGGCAAAGCATCAGCAAAGTATCTGTATATTTCAAAAGCAAGATGAGATGTTATTAAAAAGGAAGATTTAAAATAACAGTAAGACTTTACAAGGTGTTTGTAGCAGCCCATGGACCAAATTACATTTTGCAAGAAATAAAACAGAGAAGACACTGGAGAACGCAGTCTCTCCTTTTTGGGTGGCATTTTTGCAATAAAGATATGCTAACAAACCCTAGTATGACGTCACAAAGAACAGCGTTTGGTCTAATCGTTAAGACACGTGGTACATCACAGTGTCGGTGTGCGTGTGGCTCTGTCCTACTTTCAACTTCCGGTTGGTGTGTACTGCAGGAGGGTGGGAGTGATGAGCCCAGCATTGCATCACAGCCATCTCTGGGGTAAATCTGTACTGCATTTCTGACAATTGGTTTGGACCTGACTCAGAACCAGCAATTATGGGCATTTAGGAGTGGACAGAAGATATTCCGGACTCATTAAAAAAAAAAAACAGAACACATTTATTGAAAGAATGTAAAATGAATTCCATTGGCTGGCTTTGTAACACATCAGGTTAAGCTTCTGTCTGCAATACCTATATCCTAAATGGGTACTAAATAAAAGTCCCGGCTGCCCCACTTCCAATCAAGCTCCCCACTAACTCCCCTGTGAAAACAGTGGAACATAACCCAAATTCTTCAGCCCCTGCCATGGGAGACCCAGATAATCTCCTGGGTTCGATTTGGATTCTTCCTCGGATCTATCACCCTTGACCATTGTGACAACTTGAAGAATCAACAAGCAGATGAAAAATTTCTTTCTTTATGAGTCTCTTCCTACTCTCTGAAACTCTGACTTTCAGATAAGATATTTTTGCTTAAAAAAAAGAGGAGATTCGGCCCGGGGGCATGGCCTAGTGGCTAAAGTCCTCGCCTTGAACATGCCCAGGTCCCATATGGGCGCCGGTTCTAATCCCAGCAGCTCCACTTCCCATCCAGCTCTCTGCTTGTGGCCTGGGAAAGCAGTTGAGGATGGCCCAAAGCTTTGGGACCCTGCACCCGCGTGGGAGACCCAGAAGAGGTTCCTGGTTCCCGGCTTCAGATCAGCGCAGCACCGGCTGTTGCGGTCACTTGGGGAGTGAATCATCGGACGGAAGATCTTCCTCTCTCCTCATCTCTGTATATCTGACTTTGTAATAAAAATAAATAAATCTTTTTAAAAAAGAGGAGATAATGAATTAAATGTAGATTAGTTCATGTCTAATAAACAGATTTTAATTCTGCTTACACTTGTGGTAGTGGGGTATACTGAGGAGACTAATTGATGTGACCTAATTGAAAAAGCACACGAACAAACAAAGTTACACTGTCCCATTATACTTTTTGGTAAGTTTTTAGTGTTTGAAGTGTCTCTCCACAAAGTGAGAGTTGAAATATCTCAAACACTGGAAGAACCAGGTGCCTCTTCCAGGTCTGCCACACAGGTGCAGGGTCCGAAGGCTTTGGGCCATTCTCCACTGCTTTCCCAGACCACAAGCAGGGAGTTGGGTGGGAAGTTGAGCAACCAGGACATGAACTGGCTCCCATAGGAGATCCTGGTGCATGCCAGGCAAGGACATTAATCACACCAGACCTTTTTTTATTGTATCTTAATCTTCTCTCCTTAAGCTCCTTGAGCATTCTTCATTCAATTTATAAAGTCACAAAGAACTGAAATGAACTCATTGAAACACATCTGTGTGTCCTATAGACAAAGCAGACCCAGACTCTCTTGCAACTCTGTAATCTGTTGCTCACCTCATGCAATCTCAGTGTCTATGCCTACATACCTTGTCCAGATTGCAAACCCAGTGGACCTCATCCTTGGATTAACTAGGACTTACCTTCCCCTATTATTTTAGCAGAAACTTGTTCAACGTTCCAAATAAGTCTCAGTTGATTATGACAATGTGGAGACATGCAGGAATGCATGTAATTCAACAGCAGCTCCATGGATGCACAACTCAGAGCACTGGGCTGCCATTTCTGACTCACAGCCCTAGGTAGGACCGTGGACATAAAACATCTGTAGTGCATTTTACAGAAAAGTCAATTAAAATGTACAAAATAAAGTGAACGCCCAAAAGGAAATGTGATTCAGAAAATGAACTGGTTAGCATTTACAGTAATTACTAGAGATTACTACCAAATTACTAACCAAATTACTGGCAGAATGGCCATATTATTCTACTCCTTATAATAACATTGCATACCAATTTCAAGTAATTGTACATAATTTCCTTCACAGAGTCCAGACAGTAATTTGAAACTGATCCCTATCCAGGGTCACTACAATTTCTCCCCTACCTCTCAAATGAAATTTAATATTGTTTCAACCTGCAAATAGTACTGCCCCTCCCTTCACATCTTCACCTTTCCTAGTCTGCTGCCACTGTTGACCACAATAATAGCAGAGTTGGCAGTCAGGTGACTAGCATCACTGGTAGAAATCCAAGCACATGACTCAGCTGTCTTCCATGTGACACTGTTTGACAGGCACTCAGACAAGCTGTTTCCTCTAAGGTCATGAATTAAGTACCATCATTTATACATTGGTAAGTTTCAAGCACTGGGATGGAGTTTTATTGGCTCACTGACATTTAACAGGAGATTCCTACCATTCAACAACATTTTCTAAAATCAAAAAAAAAAATGATTAAAAAAAAAAAATGAAGGCCTGTGACACAGGTTTAGATTTTAACAGAGATGCTCCACTGGTGTCTGGGGTTCAAGACGTCACTTTGAAAAGGAAGTAAGATCGTCCAGAGAGTACAGCAAGCAAGGTCAGAAGCCAAGTGCACTCTCACTGGTAAGGCTTTAGTTGTGGGGCAACGCTGCCCATCATGGTTGCCTCTTCAAGGGGAACTGGCCTGAGCTTTATAGAGGTGCCAAGTGTGGTCACTGACAGTAGCTGCTGGGAACATGGGCATGGAGCCACAGAGGAGGCCATGCTGCTGCGTCTGAAGGATCTGAAGGAGGCCATGTTTGAAGGCTGTCTGCTAACAGCACTCACTGTCCCAGGTACACAGGGTTCGGCAAGCGCACAACTTTGTGATACTGTGGTCAGAAAATCAGACTCAGTGGTTTTAGACCCAGACTGCACTAAAAACCTGGACAAGAGCCCGAATTATTTTGAAAGCTATCTTCAGAAAACAAGAAACAACACTAAGTGCAGCTCTATCAAAAAGGATACACCAGTGATTGCAAAACTGTCATTGTCTTTTCAAATCAGCCTAAACTGGATTTTCAAATTAGCAGTGCCAACTGTGACTGCGCAGTTGCTTGCATTTGTAGTGCTAAAAGTTGTGTTCACAGATAAGAGAGAACCATCTAACATAAGGCTACCACATTTCCCCTTTTTCAGAATCGGGGAAATGTGGCTGATTTGCATATTTAGCATACATTTGCATTCTGTGTTCAATAGCCCCTAACTCTAATTATGTAAAATAAGATAAATTAGTACATTTCACTGCCATTGCATTCTATCCTTGTGGTTAGGGGCTAAAGAGACTTAACCCAACTTTTCCCTCTTCCTTCTGGGACTGAAGTACTTGGCATTTAAGCTGATGAC
The DNA here is from genome assembly GCF_030435755.1 of Ochotona princeps. Taxonomy (NCBI): domain Eukaryota; kingdom Metazoa; phylum Chordata; class Mammalia; order Lagomorpha; family Ochotonidae; genus Ochotona; species Ochotona princeps. Next base: position 106,668,007 of record NC_080835.1, on the reverse strand, counting down.
ATTTCAAGGAAAATCTTCAATTGGGGCGGGAAAGAGAAGGTAAGAAAAAGCAATGAGGATCCGGGCCTTGGGTTTGGGGGCAAGTGCCGCTCCTCACAGTGTGGCGGCTGTGGGGGGTGCCCCTGCCTGGTCGGACCCAGTGCTGGGGGCTCACGCCAAAGACACTGCCACAAGGCAATGAACGAGTCCTCGGCCTCACCCAGGAACCAAGAGAGCTCTTTCCTCAGGGTAAGTGCGCCATGGGGGAACTTGGGAACTGGGTTAAAATTCCTAGCTCTGTCCAGCTGCTAATATCTTGAGGCTAGGTGAGTTTGGGAGGGGTTCGGGCCTTGGGTTTGGGGGCAAGTGCCACTCCTCACAGTGTGGCAGCTGTGGGGGGTGCCCCTGCCGGGTCGGACCCAATGCTGGGGGCTCACACCAAAGACACTGCCGCAAGGCAGTGAACGATCCTCGGCCTCCCCCAGGACCCAAGAGAGTGCACCATGTGGTGCCAGGCTTTGCCTGGTGGCCTGCTCTGGGTTTTTTTAAGATATGTTTGCTGCCTGGGAGCACCCATGACTAAGTCCAATTTTAGTGTAGGTGAGTAGTGAATCTTGGGTGATTCCCAGTCACAGGGTCATGGAAGTTTTAGGCATGCGAGGGGACTGAGACGTGGTGGTTTGGAGGGAAGTACCCAGGAGACAATTACGGTTAGTCAGATACACCAACCCAATTCGGAATACAGAAATGGCCTGTTTGCCTAGAACATCAATGATCGTCACACACCAGCCCTCACCAATATTATGGATGGGGGCCTCTTTGGCAGTGATGGGTACCATTACCCAACTGTTTGGTGGAGTGGTGGAGTGGTCACATTTAGCAGGGTCAAGACTGTATCCAGCACACGAGAGAACTTGGTCTGGGGGTAGACTCTATGGGGTTGTGTGGGCCCAACCCTGTGGAAATACAAGTTCCCCTAGTTGGACACCCTAACAGGGTTGAGGTTCCCACCAAGGGGCGCGTGTGCTGGAATGGGGGCTGCGTTCTAACTAGGAAACAGTTGCAGTCACCCGAGGCACTAGTGTGGGCTGGGATTGGATGCACCAGGCCAGTTCAGACCCCAACACCATCTGGTATCATGGAGAACCAGGGTAGATGTGGGACTGACTAGGCTGGGTCTCAACCCCCTACTGAGCCATGTGTGAGCTGTATGTGGGTATGGATGAGCCATGGATGGGCTGAAACATCCAACAACAAGAACCAGAATGGGGTGAAAGCCAGCCCGGAAAAGCCACTGTTCCTGCTAGGACAAGAGGTGAACTGAGTAGGGTTGGCTCAAGGACCCCCTGGTATGTGCAAAATCTGGCATTGGGAGGGGTTCTGATGGAGGAGCCTGGGCAACTCCTCTGGCAGGACACAGTCCCTGCAGGTAAGCACAAGAAGCATGATAGGAAACAGCCCAGAATAGGCCATGGAAAATTTCCCACTGGCATACATTCGGCATGGGTCAGGAGCAGACCAGGCTGAATCAGTTCATGTCATCCACTGGCAAATCCGATCACCAGAACAGAGTGTGGGATGGGCCGGGTTTGGTTGCGACAAAACCAGTACACATTATGGAATGCCAGGGTGAGGTTGCCTGTACTGGATTTGACTGCAGCACCCAATCAGCACACGTGAGATCCAGGAAGGGAGGGACAGAGCTGGCAGGGGGCTTAAGGGGCTGGTCCCCTCGCCGGACGCTACTCCCACTGGACAGCGTGGGCTGGGATGGGGACAGACCAGACTAAGCAAGACCGCAACACCTGTGGTCCTCATGTGGACTAGATCAGGGAAAAGCCAGGCTGGGCTGATTATTCCTGTGGGTGCAAGCATAAATTAGAGCGGGTGAGGGATGTTTGGACTTGGCCGCAGCATCAGCTGGCGGAAGCTGGCACTGGGGACTAATTCTGTCAAGTCAAATCACAGAACCACCTAAAGAGTGCATAAACCGGGACTGAGAGAGACCTGGGAGGGAAAAAGTGGGTTCCCCCTTCCTGGGTCACTAGTCCCGCGGGAGGGCATGAAAACTAGGATGGGGGCTGGGATGGCTAGACAGAGAGGCACTCAACAACATCCGTGAGGGCTGGATGGTTGAGTTGGTTAGATGGAACTAGGCTTTAATACCCATTGACAAGTACAAGAGCCAAATGGGATTGGGGACAGACTGGTCTACTGCTACACATACTGGCAAACCAGGGTAGGGGGTGGGCCTGATGGGGGTTATTGTGGGTTGCCCCGACTAGGCTGCAGCTCCCACTGGTTGATGTAAGGGCCGAGTATGTGCTGGGCAGAACCAGACTGGACTGCAACACCCATTGGTTCCAGTGCAACTTGGGACTGAAAACAGAACCAACCCAGCAATTGCAACCACCAGCTGATCGGGGTGATGGACTGTGCCTGGCCCTGTGCTTGCTAGAACATACAAGAATCTGGTATGGGAATGCCTCAAGGTTTCTTTGGAGATCTCCCCAATCGAACTGCTGGACTCAGAACTCTAACCAAGAAAGGACAGAAGACAGAATAGGTCAATCATTCATCTCAGCTATATGTTGGCAGCGAAATATGGGGCAAACGGAGACTTTATGATGGACCATATCAATCAGTGGACGACCTCATCGAGTGAAACTCGCAGCGATTCATAACTGGAGAACTATTAAAACCACTTGAGCACATATCTCAGAGCATGCCCCACATCCGGGACTTGGGGTGGGTGGGAAACTGGGTGGGGCTTCTCCGTCAATATCTCCCTTTACCTCAGATACATGATGGAAACAATATGGACATAATAGTCTTAGCCACTTCCCTATCCCCCTGAACCCTTTTTTTTTTTTTACCGTAATTAACTATGTAAAGATTGTCAACAACAATACAATAAAATTTAGAAAAAAAAACAGATGCATAAGAAAAAAAAAGAAAAAGAAAAAGGAATGACCCACAATATCTAAAACAGAGCTCGCATTTTCTAATCTAATAAGTAAATTTAAAATGCCAACTTGATCAAATAGTAAATAAAGAATAAACCTTTCAAATGCTTTTATAAGCAAATATAAGGCAAAGTACTTTAAACAAAACAAATAGTAGAGCAGAATCTTATTCAGTGCACCGGTATTTTGCAATGGCCAATTCCCTCTCAGTAGGGACATAAATGGGCTTACAGGTGACTGGCGTGTGTGATGGCCCGTCTGGTCACAGGTGATTTGTTACACGTGACTTGTTCCCTTGCCAGTAGGTGGCCAAGGGCCATTTGACAACCATCTTTGACCACCTTCCGTCTCTTGTATTTTTCATATTCTTATTTGTGACTGAGCCGATGCTTGATTTTTCTAGGTTATTTGGGAATTCTGATACTCATTAACATGTGTTTATCATTCCTCACTAATGTTCCTCTTCCCACCTTTATTTCCCATTTGGTGTACGAGAACACATCACAAATATTTGTGGAAAATGAAATTATAAAACAATTTATGAAAAAATGTTTTGAAATCTATGCATAGTTTTTTTCAGATGAATTTTCCAGGGATTTTCAGAAGGGCCTTCATCTAGATATGAATTATATTATATACATTCAGAAGCATGCTGGAATTTAGGGTACAAATAGGAAATATAGAAGCCCCTATGGGTACTCATTTAGGAGAGATTAAAAGTAGGTGAGGGGGATCCTTACTTGGGATCCCCGTGCATGTTCCAGCTGTTTCACTTCCTTTCCAACCCCCTACTTGTGGTCTGGAAAAGCAGTAGAGGATGCGCCAAAGCCTTGGGATCCTGCATCCGTGTGGGAGATCCAGAAGAAGCTCCTGGCTTCAGACTGGATCAGCTCTGGCTGTTGTGGCCAACTGGGGAGTGAACCAGCAGATGGAAGGTTTCTCTCCATCTCTCCTATCTCTGAAAATCTGACTTTCCAATAAAAGTAAATAAATCTTACAAAACCAGTTAGGTGAGGAGTGTCATAAGTGCCCATGGTCAAAGGAGTGCAGAGACAGGCTGAGCTGGCTTTCCAGGAGGAGGGAATGTTTCTTCTTACTCCAACTGGAAGATGATGGAATTCTGTAGAGTGGAAAATGGGGGGAAGACTTTCCAGCCGTGGAAACTAGGTATACAAAACCATTGTCATTTCTATAAACTCGAATGGCCAATGAATGGATCCAAAAATATCCAAAATGGTGTCCTGGTAACAGAGAAACAATTGATTCAGCTCTGAGAGAGTTCATAGAGGAAGTACAGTTCTGTGAAAGGCAAAATAGTCACATTGAAGGGCAAGGACGCCCCCAACCTTCCAGACCTGCACAACATAGGCATGGCAAAGGCTTGAATATGCCTTATGCAAGAGATCTACACACCACCTCACTGAGAACCAAGTGAAGGCAGCAGCAGAGCAGACCAAGGTGTGGAGAAAAACAGTTATGATGTGGCAGGCAGTCCACTGAAGTTTATTTTTTTTAATGAAAATGAGGAAACAATCACATTAAATAATCATTGTTAAACAGCCTCCACATGGAACATACATTTGTGGTCATTCAGTTGTGGTGAGCTCAGGCAAGTGTAGCAGGGATCTGTCCACGGCAATCCCAGGATCAGTTAGGCCCAGGGACAGGCAGGCAGGTGTGGAAGGCTATTGGGGAGCTGTCAGAACACTGCAGAAAGAAGGATAAAGCTCAGCTGGGCTGACTCACTGGGAGTAAAAGCAAAGGACCAAAGCTCAAAAAGATAAATGCGAGAAGACATAGGTTAGTTCGCCCTAAACCACATATTAAACAAAATAACCATGGATTGAAACATCACATCATCTCCCGTAAATACACACCATCTTTACATATCGGTTAGATTTTCATAAGTTTGAATGATAAAGGACAAGTTCGAATGACTTTTTATAAAGATTTTATTTTATTTTTATTGGAACGGCAAATATACAAAGAGGAAGAAAGACAGAGAAGATCTTCCATCCGTTGATTCACTCCCTAAATGGCCGCTTTCGCTGGAGCTGCGCATTTCCAAAGCCAGGAGCCAGGATCCTCCTCCAGGTCTACCATGCAGGTGCAAGAACCCAAGGGTTTGGGCCGTCCTCCACTGCTTTCTCAGGCCACAAGCAGGGAGCTGAATCGGAGGCAGAGCTACTGGAATAAGAACTGGCGCCCATATGGGATCTGGGCATGTGCAAGGCGAAGACTTGAGCCACTAGGCTATCACACAGGGCCCACAAATGACATTTTTCAGAGGTTTTCATAAAATATGATTTGGTTTGGGCTGGGGTAATTGATGTGAAGTTTGGCAAACAGTTTTGGGTATGAGTGTAAAGAATGACAGGAACAGGACCATCAGGAAAATGAGGAAAGGCGAACTGGCACTTATTATGTGCCAACTGTATTACTTGGATTTACCTAAAAATACTTTATCCTAGTTAATCATTTTATAGCCCCTACAGGATAAAAGTCATTCTTGTAGAAAGGAAAATGCCAACCAGGGAAATTTATCTTCAATTATCTGGGTGCCTATTTGAACCCTGGACTGACTATTCTCCAATCTGCTCCACTCCTTCCAATAGGCCTCACACGTTCTGATGAGTAACACACTGTGTTTGTACTCAGAAATGGCAAGCTTGTGATGATACTGAAATATCCACGAGGAAATATCCAGTGAGCGGTTAGATGTAATAGGATCATAGATTTACAGAACTGGAAGGCATCTTAAAAATTATATAATCCTAGAACCAGAGTGTTAAAAAAAAGATTAAAGCTGGTGTTATACATTTGGGAAAAATCCACATGATAGAAAATGGAGGTGCTCACTATTTGAGAGAAAAGATGTGCTAGCTGGGTGATGATTGTCTTTGCTCGCGCCCGTCTCTCTGGGACCAACGCTCATGAAGTGCACCACACACTTTCTCAGCTAAGGGGGTGAAGATGGTGAGGTACCTTGGACATCAAGGAACACAGGCGAAGAAGAAGGCAGTTGTCAGCACAGTCCGGGATATGAAGCCATTGTCAACAGCTGCTCGCAGCATCTTGGCTGCCTTAAAGGAAACTCATGAAACAGACAAGGAAAATAACAGAGAGTCAAGAATCATGCATGAGAAATATAGGGCTGGGCTTCTTGTTCGCTCGCTTGCTTGTTTGCTTTTTACATTCAGCTAGGTCTTGGCAAAAGAAAATACCACTTAATGGAGAGACCTGGCTAGTGAGAATTTTGTGAAGGCAGATCTTGGCAATGGTTTGTTGTGGTTTGAAGAAAGGGTCTCACAAAGTGTAGAATAGTATGCAGTTTTTGGTTGTTGAGATAAAAACCGTTGAGAGTTACACAGCAATTCTAAGCAACCATCAGAGTTTAGGGCAAGATTGAAAAGGCCTATTGTCCTTCCCATACAACTAATCATTTAGAAACACTACAAACTTACTTCCACTAAAGAGTATAGCTGTTCACATTAAAAGAACGCTCACTTAACAGAAATGAGAAATGATACCCATGACACATAAATTTAAAAACTGTGATTTCCAGGCCCGGCGGCATGGCCTAGCGGCTAAAGTCCTCGCCTTGAAAGCCCCGGGATCCCATATGGGCGCCGGTTCTGATCCCGGCAGCTCCACTTCCCATCCAGCTCCCTGCTTGTGGCCTGGGAAAGCAGTTGAGGACGGCCCAATGCATTGGGACCCTGCACCCACGTGGGAGACCCAGAAGAGGTTCCAGGTACCTGGCTTCAGATCGGCGCGCATCAGCCTGTTGCGGCTCACTTGGGCAGTGAATCATCGGACGGAAGATCTTCCTCTCTGTCTCTCCTCCTCTGTGTATATCTGGCTGTAATAAAATGAATAAATCTTAAAAAAAAAAAACTTGTGATTTCCAGTAGATTTTTTTTCTAAAGGGAAAAAAAAAACCTGAGCTACAGAAAGCTGACCATGCCTTAGTGAACAAACCCAGTAGGCTTAGCTGAATGGCTTTAGCCACAACACTGATCCTGTGCAAAACACATCTCCCAGATCATGGTGCAAGCTTTCTCTTCCACACCCTCTTGAACCATATAAATTAGCCGACCGTCGAGCCATGAAAGCAACTCACCACTGAATGTCATGTTCCTTCATATGCACCAGGCTGTACAATCTCTTCCTAAATGGACTATGACATTAGCTGCAAACACCTGGGGTCCTTGTCACTCGTAAGACATGTCCACAACATGGTGACCTGGTAAGTTCTGGATTTCCACAGGCTGCAAGGACCAGGCTGAGTGAGTCCTTACTACATGGGAGCTTGCTTGTCCAGTAATTTAAAACCACCGTTGTTAACCGCCTTGTCTTCAGGTGTCTCAGTTAATTTTGGCCCATGATTAAACATGCTGTTTATATTGCGTTGGTTGAGGGTCAAGAGGCACAGAAGAAAACATGTTTTTCTGCTAATATCAACTGTAGCACCTAACATCGCATTTTGTTACTCTGCACGTGACACACAGGAGAGAGCTACATAGAAAATGGAGTTTGCATTATAATGATTCCTCCAATATTAATATTTTAAAACTGATGATGGTCATTTAGCCAGAAATTAATAAGTTGGTTAGGAAGACGGTGTCCTATATGGAAATGCCTGAGTTCCAACGTGCCAGCCTCCTGCTGGAGTGGACCCTGAGATGCAGCAGTCACGGCTGACCGGGTTCCTGTCACACCTACAGGAGGGTCAGATGAAGCTCCTGACTCCTGGCTTTGTCCCTGACCTAGGTCACTACAGTGGTTTGGGGAATGAGTTAAAGAACAGGAGGTATCTGTGTATCATCTCCATACCTCTCCAATAAATAAATAACATTGAATTATTTTTTTAAACTTAAGCAATTATCTTCAATTATCTTTGTGTTGCAGCAGAAACATATAATTTCAGATGGGATCTACGATTTAGAGGGTGTTTTTCTCTTTCAAGGCAGTATATGGAATCTGCATTATCTTAACAATTTTTGGAACATTAATTTCAAAGTAGTATCCACTTGTGGTAGAAAATGCAATAGTAGAAAGAGGATAACATGAAAACTAAATGTCTCCTGATATTTAACACTTCCATAAACTGAATCCTCTATCTGTATTTAAGGCTTAATAGCTTTTTGCTCATCCCTCCAGAAATTTCTTGTGTACACATGAGCTTTCAAAGACAGAAATGGAGAGGCACACACAATTTCTTTTCCTTTTTGTAAAAACACAATTGTAATACACACACTACTGTGTAGCAGGTGTTTCTCACCTTGCAACATGTGCCTCAGTGTCTTCCCACTGGGATAACAGAGCTACCATGTTCCTTAAATGCCAGAGTCGTTACCCAATTTACACAAACACTTCTTGCTCTATGAGATTTTAAAAACTTATTTTTTAACAAACATTTTTTATTTTGCTTTTTTTTTACTATAAATATTTATTATTGTGTAGTTAAAGTCTGCTATATAAAGAGCAACCTTAAACTGGTGAACAACTTTGTTTCCCCAGGCAAAGATTTACCTAATCCTAAGAAATTTCTGGAAGGATAAACAGCAAATTTTAGAATGCAAAGTCTTGGGTGGAAATGAAGAGTCAGGATTTTAGATAGGCAAGGATGGTTTAACCCTGCTCCTTCGAGTCTGAGACCTCTACTGGAAGCATTCAATGACTACAGCAGGGAAGTCCACTGTATCCAAGATGACTTCTTCATTCAGTCCCCTGATCCCATGGAGAGGAGGCCTGGAAGGACTGGCTCCCATGGGGAACCCTCCCATCTCCCTGCCTACCAGATGAGAAAGACAAGGGAGTGGGGGATGGGGTAGCAATCTTCAGCAAGTAAATGGACTTAGCCACAGACTTGCACTTAATTAATGGACTTGCATTTAGCCACAGACAGATAAATATCCTTTAATCTGAGCCCCACAACTTTGTTTTTGAGTCCCCACATATTGTCACATTTCCCAAGTTGAAAATGAGGATGATGATACTGTTCTGGGAGTACCCAAAACAGAAAACGAGGACAAATAGAGCTTCATTTTTGGAGCTTCAAGTTCCCTTTCTGTTCAGAAAAAAGGACCAAGATGGGAGTGTCACTGCCAGGGTTGGGCGGTAGGAAACGCTTTCTAACTAAGCAAGAGTGCCACAGAAAAGGAATCATTAGCATCAAGAATCCCTGGGCCTGCATGGCTACCTCTGTTGTATTTCTACCATGCTTAGTTCTATAACTCATTCTGCCTGAGTTGTGTCATGTTAGGTATATTTCCAGGCCCAAGGGTCATTTCTCTTAGGAATTTATTCTTTTTTTAATTTTATTTTTTGACATGTTTACATAGTTGAGAAGGACATATACTCATGTAGACCACTAACTAAGATGGGAACGGCTTCTTAGGTATACCCTCTCTGGTCTGAAGACAGAGCCAGCAGAGTATCATCCTGATCAATTAAAAGCTCCAACATACCATCAGCAAAAATTTACATCATTATGGAATTAATTGACATAATAATGAGTAACCAATATGTTAAAAATAAATGCGAATTCTTAACCACCTTCTGTTACCACCTCATTGACATTTCAATTTTAGTTTATACACAACATATAACATACATAACATAACATGTGATACATAACATCGTATACCTAAGAAGCCGTTGAACTTGACTGGACAATAAGATGCTGGACTCTATGTTTGGTATATGCTTACAATGGGGGAATCTCAACTGAACTTGAACTGTGGTTATGCAACAAGGTGGAGGAATCCACCATGGTGGGAGGGTTTGGGGAGGGGTGGGGAGAACCCAAGTACCTATGAAACTGTGTCACATAATACAATGTAATTAATGAATTAAAAAAAAGAATAAAAAAAAAACTAAGATGGGAACGGTGGAGGAATGCAGGAAATTGGATGAGACAATTGTTTCCATTTTTTGTTTTCTTCCTAGGAATGGTAGGACTGTTCCTAGAAGCCTAACTGCATCAGTACCCAGATCTTGGGGATGGCCACTTGATGGAATGCATTCTTAGCCTAGGAACTGTCACAACCAGACCAGGGTCAGCCTCCCCTCAACCTAGCAAATTCTAAGTTAACAAGGGGTTGTCCATGGTCAATGGAAAAGACAAGCCTGGCTAGGACTGGTGAAGAGACATAAGTGGCCAAGTCGGGGCAGTGAACCCAGTACAGAGTGAAAAGACAAGGAGAGGTAGGGTAGAGGGCTCCTATGTCTAAATGGAGACACTGAACTCTGCATGGTAAGCCATACAGCCACATGCCTGGGCACCTGGGCCTCACAAGGTGTCCTCAGAACATACTGGGGGCATTCCAGTCCCCTCTCACCTTTCTGGCCCAGAACAAATGTATTCTTTAAGTCAGACTAACTGGAATAGATAACATTGTCTGGATACCGGAGGCTTTACACCATCTCCGATGTGTGACAAATAATAGGAAGCACAGCCCTGCCTTGCAGAGGCTTGGTGACGAATGGACAGTGAGCAGAAATGGGAAATAGTCCATGCATGCCTTACTTTTCATTTCTTTCAGTTTCTGCCCCTCCTGTCTGCTGTCCTTGCAGAGAAAGGAGAGGAAATGTCATTTCTCTGGAGACGCAACAAAAAGGTTATTTGCTTCAAAAAAAGAGAGGGGGCTCAGTTTTAAATAAATGAAAGTTGTCTATATTGTTCGTTTGCTTGTTTGGTGTTACATTTTCTTTTTTTTCTTTTTTTTTTTTTTTGGCTCCTTCCAGTCACCCCCATAAATCACTGAAAATCACCTTACTATTTCTTCAGATCATATGAATCTCACTGCTGCACAAAGGCGTACGAATGGACCAAGGCAAACATCCCTAATGTCTTCTTTCAAAACCAAAATGCATTTTAATAATTTAAAGCTGAAGCTCTTTCAGTCACTCGATAAATTATTCACAAATTTTACAAGCAAAAAAATTCTGTTCCCTTTACAAGTTCTGGAACATTAAATCATGTCAGAATAGATGAAAAGGACAAATCAGTCCTAAACTGTTAGAAATCATACATTTCACTTCTTTATCTGAGAGCATTGCCATAGTTTTTAGGGCACTTGGTAACTTGAGATTTCAGTCCAGGAACAAAATGAGGATGACTGTGTAAGGGAAGGATGGATGCAAGGGGCGTACAGAGAAGATGCAGCTGTTTTTGTCAGGTATGCAATTATTTCAATGGCATCCTCAAGGAAGGACAGACAAATGAAGAGCGCCAGTCAGCTCAAGACCGCTCCCTTGAATTCCAGACACAGGATGACATTGTGACAACACTGGTGTATTTGGTGTTTAAATATCCCTTTCATGCTCAAGTGTGCTCATGCCCTAGGAATTTGCACAGCATCCATTTTCCTAACAGGTGTAACCTTCAGGTTCTTAGCTGGCAGGTGCTTCTGACTCAAGGAATGGAGAGTTCTAACCAGAAGTAACATTACAAATTTGTATCCAGAGTGGTAGCCATGCCCCACTGCTCACCTTGCCATGGAGGCCCTTGAGATCTGTGCAGGTCTCTCTGATCTCGTCAGAAAAATGTAGTCACCAAAAGGTTACAATGATTGATAGCCAAGGACAGAGCAGAACTATTAGATTTTCTACACAAGTTTTTTCCACCAGAGGATATCCAGTGCCCAGGATATTATTGTCATTAATACACCTTGTCATCAGTATTTTTGTCCTCTAAATTCATGCTTTCTATTTGTTCAGCTGGCACAAAGAAGGATAGCAGTTTTCTAGAAGAACTCATTATAATGCCCTAGTCCAGCTAGGATGGCGATGAGGTCTGAAGAAACATCCCGCACTAGCCTAATGCAATGTTGGTATACAGGAGATGTGAACAAATGTATGATAGGATGAATAGACACTGCAGAAAAAAATTAAAAGTCTAACATCTTGTGTTCAAAAGGGGCAGAGACACGGGTACCCTGTGGCATTTCAATAGGTAGAACTCAGCATTACCTGAGACATTTCTGTAGCTGAGGGAATCTAGTTAAGTACCCATCTTCACTAAAGAAAGTAACATGTCATTTAGCTTCATGGCATTGTAAATTTCTATTTTTCTTTCTATTGTTGATTTTGAATCATGACTTTTCATTTAAGGGGATGTATGGTAGCTGTGAAATGAGACTAACATCCAGATGTGAGGATGCAGTGTGGTATGCATTTCCACTTCCAGACAAAGATGGACTTACAAAGAAACTGTTTACTGTATCTTGACAATAGGATTCTGGACTCTCTGCCATTGTCCGTGCCCGCAATGATGGACATATGACTGTGTGTGAAGAACTTTATGTTAGTAATGATATAGAGGAACTGGGGGGGAGGGAACTGGGGAGGGGATAAGGGAATATGAAACTGTATTATAAACTAATAACAATAATAAAAATGTATCTAAAAAATGAAAGACATTTTATCTTTCAGATATTTTGCTTTAGTTTTCAAACTTTCCACCCTCCTCTTCCTTTTCTAATTTTGATTTCATTGTAATGACTGAAACACCTGTTTCCAGGAAGTCTGACATCAGGGTATCCATGGAGGCAGTGGATGCTGCCTGAGATTTCTTATCTTGGACTTCAACGAAGTCTAACCAGGCTCGTACCATCTCCAGTGATGGCATCTTTCTTCATCCTCAGCCTCCTGCTTCGCTTCTGGGGAGTGAGGTGACAAGGGGTCAACTTTTTAGAAATTCGTGGTTCTCTCATTCCAATTCATCACGATCTATACAGACCTGCATATCGGTGTGTTATTAGGAAAGCAGAGAAATGAAGAATTAGAAAAGAAAAAGCACTGTTTCTAGAATAAGCTATTTATTTATTTATAGATATAGCTTCTTACCCTAAAGAATGCAAGGGGTTAGTGAAAAAAAGGTTTTAAAAACATGACAGAATACATTTTCAAAATAGAGACAAATGACCTCAAAAGCACTCGCGCACACGCGCACATACGTAAGACCAAAGGAGTCAGACCTTGGTGATCTGAATACAGCACTGGCATTCTCTACAGCTCTGCGTTTTGTCATGCCATGAAGGACGTCTGCATAATCTTGTCTCGTTTCTGTCCCACTTGGTAGGAATATGCAATTTATCAGCAATATCCAAAGCTATTTGCCTTTCAGGAACTGGCATACATAATTTAGAGTGTTTAAATAAATAACATAAGGTCCTTTCAGGTGTCTGGGGTTACCTTTTGCAAGTGTACATTACAACAATTCTTTTAGTTAAAGTCCCTAAAAGTGTCTCTGTCTGCTTGAATGTTGACTTCACTGACAATTAGCTTGCCATCCTAGTTTCCCAATACTCCTGGCAACCCCTGTGTGGCTCCAGGCCTGAGCTCACGCCCTCCGCGAGCCACTCTCCAAAGGAGAGAGGAGAGGACATGGCCTTCCTCCCATTTCCATTTTTCTTCTCATCACTTTGTACTATTACCATTAAAAACCTAGCAGTATTTGAAATGCTTCTTTTCATACGCCAATTGTCTTCCTGCCTCCATCACATTAGAATTATAAACCCCAATGAATAAAGACTTCGTCTCTGCAGTTTTCTCTTAGGCTTCCGGTACCAAGAACAAGCTCGGAACAGAGCAGGAGCTCAATGGAAGTTTACCTGATTAAGGAGCAAATGAATAAATGAGTAAAGGAAAGAATGATAAATATTTGGAACCAGATCTTGTCTCTTTCAAATTGGTTCAAATTCTATCTTCAACACTGTAAGTAACTGGCAGGGTAATTCATCAACATGAAATTCTGCTAAACATGCAGACACTTCAACATCCCTGTTTACCTACAAATACCTTCTCTCCATCTGGACCACTGAGATAAAGGGAGTGCCTTGCTCTTGGTGAGGTTCTTGCCTCAACCTTTGTTCCGCCTGCACTCTACCTTCCTCTTAAACATCTGCTCCATCAGCTCCATGAACTCCACTTCTCTGGCTCTTTTGCAATAGCACCTAGGAATACTGTATCCCAGAGCCTATGAAACTGCCATAAAACGAAATAAATGTAGTAAAAAAAAAAAAAAGAAGCTGAAATGGTAAGACATGAATATGCCTGCTCCACGCCTTCTTAAAGGCAGGAGCACTTATTCCCAAGTCTTCACCTACAATATTCTTTTTTTTTGTCCCTGCATTTAGTGGTAAGGAGCTAAAAGAAGGGTGAGGAGATTGTAGAATCCAGAAATAGCTAAGTTGACAGTGTTAAGTGTGGGGTATCCCTCCTACGAGAATGGGACCATTCCTAAAATGCACTAAGGAGACTAGAAAATGAGTTACTTGTACTGTCCCAGTCAAGAAGAAAGTTTGGATCATGAATGGGAGAGGAGAGCTTTTAGGAGCATGGGACAGGTGACAGGTATATAAACTACTGAGAGGACTACTGGGGAAATGATTGTAAGGTTCTTGGATGTGTACTGCCAACGGACAGAACCTTTATGGTTTTCAAAGCAGAGTTTCGTGCTGCTGGAGTGCAAGATCATAATTTACTTCTGGGAATGGACTGTAATACAGGGGCAAGCACCACCTGGAGGCAAGAGAGTCAGGCTTTTTCTGGATTCTTCTCAGATGCTGACTTTCTCCACAGGAAAAAAAAAAGTTCCTCTCTCCCCAAGACCCCACATAAAAGTTGTCTTCATGCACAGCTTGTAATTTTTCATTTCCACTCCTCAGCCACCAGTTCCATGCTCCCATTACTCAAATCTCTTCATTGTTCTTGTTCTGTCACTATCCAGTTCCCACAACCATCTTAGCTTATTGCCGTGGATGCCCTTGGAGCCTTGGTTTTACAGAATTCTGACATTTGGCTGCTCCCTTACAGCGAGGCTGTGACAATTCCAGGCCTGCTCTTTCCAGCATTTCTCACATCTCATCCGCAGGAAGCTAACCCATGACCTCGGCTGCATGAGTGCAGTTAATCCCTACTGCGCTGACGTGTCAGCCGTCGCCGGGAACAACCAGTGCTCTGGTTTCCACCCCTTGCATCACTCAGCTCAGCACCAGACTCCCCTGTAGGTTTTCCATCTGGTCTTAGGAGATGAAGAAGCAACCTCTATAACAGCTCCTTTAGGAGTACAACTCACAGACCATTGGGAGCGCCTATGAAGCAGGAGTAACACATGCCTTCCAGCTTCCTCCTTGCCAACCTCTTTGGAAAGCTAGAGGTGAGTAGTTGGCAAGCGCATAAACTAGTTTTAGTCCACTCAATTTCAAGTATTGCCAGGGGCTGACGCCTTGCTTTGAATCATAGAAGTAGTTAGCACCCACTGGTTTGGAGCCTCAGCCAAGACTAAAAGAGAGCTCCATATGCTATGCCTCTTGTCTTCTTGCTTCACGTACTCAAAGTGAGGCTAGAGGTTGTCTTTGCATATGCCTGCTTATCACAGTGCTGTGAATTTGTTTACCTATGTTGAATTGCAAACTTTTAGAGGGTAAATACATTGTTTTTATGTCTCTCTCTCTCTCTCTCTCACACACACACACACCAGCATGTATTCCATTACTCATATTATTCAGTAATACTTCTATTATTATCTCGTTTGTTTTTAAAGAATTCATTCTTTATTCGAAAGGCAGAGTTACAAAGATATATATATATAGAGAGAGAGATACAGACAGAGACAGAGAGAGCAAGAAAGAGCTCTTCCATCCACTGTTTCACTGCTGCCTTCCCCAAACGCCTGTAATGGTCAGGGCTGACCCAGGCCTCAACCCAGGACCCTGGACTTCCATCGGGTCTCCCATTTTGGGGGTAAGTCATATATTCTAATGGCTTCTTAAACCCCAAGCTTCCTGCTTGTACCCCAGCAGACCTGCCACTGATGCCATGATTTTTGACTTTTGGCTACTCTTTGCTTGGTTTTCTCCTTCCTATCCCAAGATCTTGGAACATTCTGACCCTTCTTTGTGAATCCCTAACCAAATTAATCCCAAACCATTCATCTGTGTGCTCTGAAAAAAAAGTTCATTCAAATCCTATCAGATCCCTCTCTCATACTGCAGTGTAGCTCAGTTCCACCAAGTGTTCACACTGGTTTTTCATTATTTAAAGTCCTTCTGTCCCATCTGTTCTTTGGTTTGGTCCTAGGGCAGAACTTTCCTTAAGATTCTGGGAGTAGCTAAATAAACATAAGTTAAATCATTAAAAGTTTACAAAAGTAGAGTGCGTATTTGGCCTAGAGGTTAGAATGCTATATAACACTCCTACGTTTGAGTACCAAGGCTCCACACCAGTTCCAGTCCTTGATGTCAGATTCCTGCCAACAAAGGTTCCAGGGTACAGTAGCAATAGCTTAAGTAATTGGGTCAGCCCCAACCATAGCATATAGAACATCTGGATTGAGGTCCTGGAGCCCACCTTAGGCTTGCTCTCCCTTTCTCTCAAAAAAAAAATCACCAAAATTAAACCTCAACAAAGTAAATTTCCAATGAACAGCACAGTATGGGAAAATGAGTCACAAGTCTATGTTAAGAATTAAAGGTAGTCATATTTCAAATAACTGGGCACATAACAGACTCTCAAAGAAGACAAGATAGACAGCAGGCCACGGAGATAAGTGTAAAGTGGAGCCACCAGGGCTCACAATGATGGCAAGCCACGTGGGATGCAGGCTCCCCAGTCCCATTGTCTCCCTGGTCACTTCATGTACTCCAGGGAAATCCTCCATAGGAATGCGCAACCTGCATCTGTGGCTTTCCCTCTTGCCTTTCTATTTCTCTGTGACAGCCAAAGAGTCATCAAGCAGAGTGAAAGTGAACAGATAAAGACACTCAAAAGAGGCATAAATGACAGTTTCCAGGATGGCAAAGAGATTATTCAAATGCATCTTGATTTACACTTGACAGATGTGTTCCTGAAAAATATGTGTAAACTGAATCATACTTTGGATTCACAAGGGAATCTTGGTATTTAAAGGATTCCTCCATGGAATCCTTCAGGAAACAGAAACACCAATAGAATGGCTAACCTCTCCCCCTGGCATTTGTATCATGAGCATTCTATAATCCCTTTTTACTCCAATCTGGTATAAATGTATGTATGGCTTATGTAAATGAAGACACTTTTAAATGTTAATTTCTGATGGAAAGCCATCAACTGGGAGAACAGCTCAGAGGAAACATCCAATAAATCAAAACTGTGGGACCACGAATCTGGATTATAGCCCGTTGAGACTTTCCCAACCTTCCTTTAGCGAGCTGAGTGGAAACATTCTTCATGGGAAACTGGAACTGAGTGGCTTAGGGCACTTTCTCAAAAGTCATCCAAGAAGTTGTGAACCTGGCAACAGGCTCAAGACTCAGGGGTCAGAATGACTTGCTTAATCGCCCAATTAGCTGTTTGAAGAAAGAATAAAGAACATTTTGAGAATCTCTGTGAAATATTAGTGTGAAGTGACTGGAACGTGACTGGTGTAGTGTTCTTCCTGTGACTCAGCTATCCAGCTGCTTGCCTTACAGTCCACCCTGAACCAAGGGACAAACACTCCAACACAAAGGCTTGGACTTACAATGAGAGGATGAGCAGAGGGAAAAGAAACGAAAAACGACAGATGCTTATTGGGGCACAAAGATTCATGTAGTCAAGGCTGCAACAGGACACCTTCAGTGAACACACAATGACTATAAACGAAACCGGACAGAGATTGCTAACTTCCCTGGGCAGTCATCATTTCTCTCTTATTTATCAAGGTGCCTAGAAGCCTGATATTTCAGTCAAATAGCACACGACTTCCATAATACAGAGTTGGTAGTGGAATGGGGAAAGCAGAGCTGGGTCACAAGTACGACCAGGCACCTGCAACAGAGTAGCCCTGGCCAGGACTGTGGCCTCTCTGGATGGCAGGGCTCTCTCCAACAGCATGAGCTCTTAACCATATTCCAGTATCTTAAAGTATTTTAGGAATTTCTGGCATCTGGCACAGTGACTGGCACAAATGAACATTATCTCAATGAGCTATGCTAAGAACACACACACACACACACAAGGGAGAGTTCAGAGGGCTTTTAACTCAGACCACCCCTGAAGTCCAGCCAAGATTAAATAATGCATAAGCAGAAGACTGAGCAGGACACATCCTTGGCAATGCTCTTTCCTAATCTTACCACTCACTGCTCTCCTAAGTTCTACCTCTACACCAATGTGTGCACGTGCAAGCTTCATTTTTGTTAGTAGTGTCTGATAAAAGCAATATTAAACTGCAGCAAAGATTTGCCTGGGATGGACTGTACCTTCGACCTGAAACCAGAAATTGGCTATATGCCTTCAGGAAAATGCATTATCCTATAACACTTGAACATCCATATTTAGTCCTTGCTAACTGTCTTTGGGCAGCTTTTGCCTTGCTCTGGCAAGCAGAGTAGTCATAACTTGTGGGGAGATAGGAGAAGGAAGAAGAAATGAGCTAACACTTCACTGGAAAAAAATGTGATTTACCTTGTTGATCTCAGCAGTTATCCATCTACCCATTTAGAAACCACTTCTCACTCATTGGACCATCAATACAGAGCAAAGAGCAAAGGGTGAAGGATGCCTTTCTATCTATCGAGTGACAGATGCCATGAACTGTCCAGCACTCGTATGGGCCCAGCTTCCTTCTTCCAACAAATAGTTAAATAATCATAAAAAATCTAAATAACAACAGCAGCAGCCAAATTATTTCTACATCAAAATTGATTCTTTAGATGGCATGTCATCTTGACAGATCTATTTTGATCAAGTTGTCTAATTGAATAGAGTTCTCATTGCTCTTGAATTTGTGACCTCAGACTGCTGTGAAATAAATGCAATTTGGAGAATTATTTCCAAACAACAACTGCTGCTCCTCTGCTATTGCTTCTGGTTTCTGAAATTGTTGGTGAACCACCTACTGACTGAGCTATTAAGACTAGGTGTTTTGTTTGAATTTCAAGCCATTGGCTCTATAAATTCAAAAACAAGAGAAACCACAGAAATCTGCAGAGAGGCACACGCTTCAGAAGAAACACTCAGGGTGCTGTAGGCTGGACCCCTCCCAATCTGCCCAAGTGGGCATACTCCTGCCCTGGGCGGTAATTAGCGCTGTGGGTGGAAAATTTGCCTAATGCATACTCTCTGGAGGTGGCATATCTGTGTGCTCTGAGGTTTTTGCTGGGACCTAAAACTTAGTATGTTCAACATCAAGAAGGTTTCCAAAGACCCAATAGCATTAAAGGTATATTCAAAAACAATGCAGACGCTGCGACTGTGATGCTGGTCTCTGGAATCTCAGCTAGTTTACGTTGTGCCCTGATGGGACTATGGTGCTGGGCATTGTATTAAGTCCTGGCAGGACCATTCCCTTAAACAACAGTAATGCACTGGCATTGATGATGCACAACTCACTTGACCCTAAGAGATAATATAACCTGCTCACTGTCTCACAGGGATAGGTGACGAGCTGAGATCAGATATTAAGTCCAGAGCACAAAGGTGAACTTCCATGCCAGGAAATTTACTCCCAACAGTGAAAGACTGACAACCAAAGGGATATACACATCTTCAAGATGTAACAGTAGAGCAAGGTTTTACTTTTGGAGGACTTTGATACAAATAGGATAATCCAGTCTTTTTATGTAAAACCTCGGATCAACCTATCTTTTCATAAATAATAGCTCAGGACATTCTGGCAGTACAAGCCTACATAAATGATAAAATGCTTCTAATTCTTATTTTTCATACCTGAATAATGGGAAGAACATCATGTTTGTTTCGAGGATTAAATGAACAAATATATGTAAAAGCAGGGTTAATTGTATGGCCAAAACTAAAATGGGAACAGTAATTTAATTAATAATGCATGCCTTCTCCTTCAAAGCCTCCAGCAACTTTTCCAATGCACACATGTTTCAGAACGTGAGCACGAAGCCTCACTATTTCAGAAGGGATTTTTCAAATGCAGCTTGAAACGTGACTTTTCAATTCTACCATTCTCTTCTTTCTTCTCTTTGCTGCCTTTCTACATTCTCTGTCCCTCTGCCCCTTCCAGAATAGGGGCATCTTTCATCAATGCACTAATCCATGGATAAAGTATGACTCACGGCAAGAATGTAAAGGAATATTCTGCCTATGTAGCTGGCTAGGGCCTATGGGGCAGATTCTCATTAGAATGCTTTACAATAATATCAATCAGTATTAAAAATGTATGTTCTACTCAATTTTTAAAACACCTTAAATAAATCTTTAAATAAAGCTGTTTTGTTTTATCTTCCGGGCTGTGTGAACAGTCAGCCCTCAGGGACCCTTGTTCTCCTAAGTACAATCCAGGAAGAGCTACTGGCCTTCTGGAGGCTTTCTGCGTCACAGGAGTCACATCTTAGGGTGATGCTGACTCTGTTTAGTGGGCAATGCATTACCAGAGGAAGGGAATGTTATTGCATTAGGGTCATTTACCATTCAGAAGCTGCTTCACAGGAAACAGCTAGTTAATCTGTACCCTTGAGATGCAAATTCTTTCCCCTAATGCCATTGAAAAGGTCAGAGCTTCTACAGGAAAGGAGGGCAGTGCCCACGTTGCAGGCTAGGAAAACTTAGAAGAAAGCTAAAAATGGAAGCAAGTATTTCCAGAAATGAGCCTGCTGCTTTTATAAACATGTCTTCTGGTTGGGAAAGATTGTTTTCTTCTGCATGCCCCATATTGTCTCCTTCACTGGAGACCAAATACCTACACGCACCAGAGGGAAAGTACTTGGGTCTAGTGCACAGAGTAGAGAGAATTGAGGCAGAATGTAGCAGGCAAGATAGTAGAAAACATGCTGGGCAACAATAATAATAATATCAACAATGTTCTTCATGACAGGTCAAATACGTGTGCCTTCTCGAACCATAACCATTAAAATCTGCCAGGGTCTCTACAGGGAGCCTGTTACTAACCAAGGTGTTTTGGTGTTTTTTCCATAACCCATACCCTCTAATGCAAGTGTGCTTGAAATACTCCATGGAAAACATAATTCTAAGATATTTACTCTGGCACAAAAATTTGAAATCAATCATGATATTTTTTATAATATGTTTTTCCATGAACCTATAGGAGGACTCTACATAGTTTTATGAAGTGCTGTCCATGTTAAAACTTGTGTTTATGCCATTGGTTTCCAACAGGGTCCTTTTGCTACTTGATTCCTCCATGATATTTCAGCCCAATCACCTACCATTCTAGGCAGGAAATCTATTTCTCTATCTCTAGTGTTTCTGCAGGTTTCCATGCCTGTGTGCATTTTCTTATGCTATCATTTTTTCCTGAACACTTTCCCTTTCTCAATTACTCTGCTTCAACAAATTCAACTTCTGGTAATCGTAACTCCATCAACCTGACCTCCCCAGATGATCTCTTCCTTTGATCAGTCTCCTGGTCCAGGAGAATAAACCAATTGTTTATCCACACTCCAACTGCTCTTTGCACATTGTTCTATTATAGCACCGGCATGCTGTAGTCCAGTTGGTAGTCTGTGTAATTGCTCCTCTATTAAACCGTGGCATGAATGCATGTAGACATCTTGTCTAATCTGCTTTAGTTATCCTATATCTAGATTGTCTGTTGACCCATGAAAGACCCCTGAAAGATGTTGAATGGGTCAATGAAAGATAATGGAATAAATGAGTCCCAAAAGATACTGTGCTCTGGGAAACTATTTTGGGATTTTATTCCCTGAAATTGTCAGCAACTTGGTACCAGGCACAACTCTGTCCAAAAAAAAGGCAACTATCACAAACAGTGCTGTGACGAAACAATCATGGGGGTAAAAGGCAGGTCTTAGGGAAAGAGATTCCTGTCTGACACACGTAGCCTGTGCACTAACCAGAAGATTGACAGAAGGCTGACAAATGATGTCATAAAGGAAATGTGAAAGACATTAATCATCTCCCCCTTGAAATGGAAGGACTCACACACACAGACCTGGAAGCTACAAATCGTACATTTGGGTTCTCTCTGGCACTAATTATCTGCTCAACTTTGGGCAAGTCACCCAATTTGTCGGGAACCTCATGTGCACACGATTTGTAAGAACTTAATACACGTGAGTTTTAAGCTTTGGATTTATTCTGAAACTTGATGTCCTTTCCCTTCCCCAGGATGTCCAGTTATCCTTCTAGAATCTTTGATAAGAACTCGCTTGCATTGTTCAGGCTAAGTGGCCTAAGAGATTTAGGACACTTAGGACAACAGGTTAGAGTTACCATCCCTCCTCTGACCACAGTTCCACCAGCGGTCAATGCTTAGTAAAAACAGAGACTTTTGATGCGTAGTTGGCAAGGCCAATTTCAACAAGGTAATTGTGCTCAGTAGATCCAATACCATAGCATCCGACTTTGCATGTTCATACTAATAAGTCAAAATAAAAGATTGTCCTAGGCCAGAATCTACTTGGGTTTTCTAGGGATTGCACTTGGGAACTGCATCTAAAAACAGTCAGCCTTAGAAAGCAAAGCCTTGGGAATTAAAACCCTCTCCAGAGGGCAGCTGGAGGAACCTGCACCATAGGCGCTCCCTGACGACCTCAGTGAAAGCAAGGGTCTGGTGTCCGTCACTCCTGTTCAAAAGGACAACGCTGCATCAGATACAGACACCACGTGGAATGTCCATCAGACACGCCCAGCAGAGTTCAGCCTGCAGGTGACTTCAGCAGTGACTCCGCCCCATACCAACAACCACATGCAGGAGGTATCTGTGTTGAGGGCTAAGTACTTAGAAATGAAATAAAGGCAGGGAGAGAGAGACAGGCAAAGATTTTCTTCTATTTGCCAGTTCACTGTTCACTCCCAAAATACCCACAGCAGGTGAAGCTGGGTAATGCTCAGGCCAGGAACTCAGAACTCAATCCAGGTCTCTCGCCATTGTTTGGCATCACTTCAGTAACAGTATATTTTCTGGCCTCACATGGTCTCATGATGCTGGTTGTCTTCCCATATTTCTATGGGTACTGCATCCTAGAGTATCATTTGTAATACTTGCCAGGCAATTAAAAGTGCTCTTAATTATTGTTTATTTTGGAAGATCTTTAACTCACCTTTATTTCTAAGTGAGAACTTCTCCGGGTACAGTATTCAGTATCCTGTTATTGGTTTTATGATTGTTTGTTCCCACACTCTGGCATATTTCAGGATCTTTTCTTTGTGTTTGACTTTGGCAGTCTGACTATAATGTGTTGTGGTGATGATCTTCTCTGGATTTTTATGTGCTTCCTGATGGCAACCCAATCACTTACGCCTTTGCCCCCTGCTTCTCAGCACACAGTAGCATAGCAGAAGCTGGAATTGGGAAGGGAGCCAGGACTTAACTCAGTCACTCTGAGATGGGGCACTGGCACCCCAGCAGGAGCTTTCTGCTGCTCCTGCCTATTGATGCCTACTGATGGTTACCTCTAGTAAGTTCACTCCCAAGTGGTTGCAATAGCCCAGGCTAGGCCAGGCCCAGGGCAGGAGCCAAGAGCTTATTCTGGGTCTCCAAGGTGGCTCACAGGAGCCCAAGTATTTGGGCCATTTTTTATTGCTTTATCCAGGCCATTAGCAGGGCACTAAGTGGAAAGCAGAATAACCGAATCACCAACTGCTGCCCAAATCGGATGGTTGTGTCACAGATGGCAGCTTTCAAACACAGTGCTGGCGCCATACACCTACATTTATGTTTTCTTTTTTAAAAAGGCCTGTGTGAAGTGTTTGCTATATAGATGGTGCATTCTAGACACTGCAGTTGAGACACTACTCAAGAGGCCATATCAGAGTGCCTGGGTTTGCATCTTTGCTGTGCTCCTAAAAGTATCCCTGTGATAATGTACAGCGAAGAAATCAAGTAATGGATATGAGAATTGCATCGCTGCCATCCATGTGGGAGACCAAGATCATGTTCCCTGCACGTAGTTTTGACCTAGTCCAGACTTGGCTATTGCAAGCCTTGGGGTTCAGAGGTTATGAGAGCTCTTCCTCTTTCACTCCCTTTTCCTCTGTCTACATTTCAAGTGAAAAAGCAAAAAAAGAAGTCTAATAGTCTCATCACATTCCAGATGGATACTTAATTTCAAGGATAAAACACTTCTTTGTGTTCTTTAGGTCTGACCTTCCAGGAGACCATTCCAGGCCAAGTCCAGGCTGGCATCTGCATCCTGTGTGCAAGGGGGGCCAGAAGATGGCAGCATCACACTCCACGGAGGTCAGGGGAGCTTCCTACCTTTCAACTGCTGCCCTCTGTGCTTGGTTAAATAGCCTTTGCAAGAAGCACCTCCCCGTTCAGCATTGAGACAGACTCCCAGGCCTCGAGAAAGTGCAAGCGGGCGCTGGCACAAGAGGAGATGCTTTGCAGGGCATTTCTCTCAGCTGTCAGCCTGTCACATCAGTGTCGGCCCATGTCACTCTCAACAGGAAAGCTAGGAACTCAAGAAATGCCAAGGAAATGGCAGCCAGTGGGCAGGGCAATTGTCAGCCTCCTTTCGTTAATGAATGCAGCGGATGTGGCGTTTCTGACAATATTGCTTCTGCCTCACTTGCCATTTAATGTTAAGAGGCTTCCAGAGCCTACTGCATTTAAAGAGTAATGACTGTTTTCAGGGTAAATGCTCTGTTAAATAACCCTGGATTATTGTGTCGTGTTATTACATTTATAAAATGGCATTTCAAAAAATAATAATTGTTTTAGAGTTAATTGATGTTTTTAACCATGACTGTGTGGAGAATTTTTATTCGGCAGACGGGGAGCGAGCAAGGGAGAATAGAGATTTCCATTGAGAGAGTCGGTACTGAAAATAGAAACCATTCCTGCATGTGAGCCCGGGTACAGAAGGCCCTCCTCTGAGCACTGCTTTCAATAAACTCCTCTTGCTGCAATTAAAGCAACTGCAGGATGAAGGTAAATCACAGCCACATGCCAGAATGGAGTCTGCTGGTGTTGGAACTGCCGTGGTACAAGAGGCCACTGGAGGCATTGGCACAGATCCCCTGGCCATTATCCTCCCAATGCGGATGGAGCTGGCCCCATGCAGCCTAACGCAATAGCAGTGACTTGCAGCTCCTTGAAGCAGTGGTTTCTCAGATATGAAGTTAATTACACGGCCCAGAGTCTCAGAATCACATACTGCCAGAGGCAGAGTTAAATGTAGGGATATTGCAGAATCAAGTTCAGAATTTCCAAAGTCTCCCCATGAGGAAGGGACAAACGGTGAAGGGCTGTGAGCCATGGCCCCGCTCTGGCATGGTGGGAGGGTGGTGACATCACCTTCTTTGTTTTCTTAAGAATCCTTCCATCACTCTTCTTACAAGAATCTAGAAGGGAATCAGAGTTTAACTCCTCATCACAGGCGTTCCTCCTACAAGTCTTTCTCTGAGTGAAAATTGGGTATTATTGGTAAAACTGATTTTTAATAGTGTACACAGAGAAAATAAAGCTCATCTTCACTATGATGGAGCTTAAGGCGGGCACGCAACATTTTACGCAAGCAAATCATTGCTATTCCCATCACATTTGCTATCATCTGGCACCTTTCTACCAACACTTGAGGCCAGGAGTACCCCATGACAGGTGAGCAGGATGGAAAAAACAGTGGAGATGATCTAGTGTCGGCCCTTAATTCCAAAGATGACGACATTGAAATCCAGGATGCTAAGCAATTTCCCAAGATTACCCAACTGGATTATTAGAGCTACAACAGGAACCCTTACCTTTTGAGCCCCCAAAAGCCTATCTTTTAACTGAATTTTCTTCCACCAGAAGTCTCGTGGAAGCAACATCCACTTTCTTCCTCACTCCTAACCCACCACCATTGATAACGGACTCTGTCAGCTTTGGTGGCAAATTACCAGGGCAGGCAATGGAATTGAGGTATAGTGAATTAAGTCACTGCCTGCAGTGCCAGCAATTGATATGGGTGCCAATTTGAGTTCCAGCTGCTCCACTTCCAATCCAGCACTCTACTAATGTGACGGGGGAAAGCAGTGTTGCAGTGGTAGTCCAGGTGCCTGGGCCCAGGAACCTTTATGGGAGACCTGAAGAAACTCCGGGCTTCTGGCCTCAGCCTGGACCAAACCCAGATGGTGTGGCCATTTGCGGAATGAACTGTAAGATGGACAATTGGTGTCACACTGTACTCCCTCTTTGTAATTTCATTTTTAAAACACATTTTGAAGAATAATATAAAACTTTCACAAAGGTATTTTGACTACCTCAACAGCTAAGAACAGGCATCTCATCAACTAGCAGATTCCCCATTCTCAAACTGCCAAGTAACCGATAAATGAGTCCCTCAGTCTGTGAACTCAGAGTCACCCAGCAGAGAGTCACCGCATGGCACAGAAAAAGAGAGAATAGGAATCTATTGCGACCTAACCAAGCAGTTGGCCAAATGCCTTGCCTTTGTGTACATTCAAGACATCTGGAGTAAGATTTCTTTTTTTTTTTTTTTTTTTGGACTACTGTGATAACTCCCCTAAATGTAAATGGATTGCCAATCCATACACAAGACAGTCCAACACAGAGAGCAAAGGGTACTCCTTGAATGGTGCAAGTGACCCCAGTCACATAAAGAACCATGAATCTTGGTGTCATGTGCGTCCTGGTGGGAATCCTTCACTTCTGCCTCTACACTCCATGGCCTCTAGAATTGAAGGGCCACTTCAAGAGCAAAATTTTAACTAAAAATACCCTTATGTTTTTCCACTTGATGTCTAAAAATGAAGAAATTTGAAATGCTATCTCTTTCATTTAAACATAAAGCATGTTAATATTTTTTGAGCCAGGAATCACAAAAGTTGGAGCAGGCTTCCCTCTCACCCAGAATCACACCAGATCTTCCGTTTGAAATGTGCAGAATTGAAGGAATTGGTGAGTTATCATTTTGTCCCTCCTCAAAACAGTGTAAATGAAGCAGGAAGAGCTTCGTTAATTTGAAATTTTGTATCTAATTGAGACACATCAGTCAGACCCAGGCAATGAGGTTTCAGGCCCATCAGAACTCTGAAATATTCTGCCTGTTACACAAAATCAATAAATAGCACGGCATCTTCTTTCACAGATAGAAGAAATAAAGGTTCCCAAGAATCTAATAAAAAAAAAAAGAAAGACAAATAAACAGCTAAGACTGCGGGACTCTCAGAAGTAATATTAAAATTCTGACCTTATCTTTCATAAAGCTAGAAATTATGATGGTAAAATATCATGAGAAAAAAGTACGTATACCAATAGAGTCAGCTGTGAACTCAGAAGGTGACCAAGACAGTTTGGATGATAATGAAACTGTTTATGTGAACCAATATGCACAAGTCACTAGGATGTAATGAACTCCTCACCTCTTGCTTATGAATTCAGGGAAGTGCAACTGACTTCACCATCAACAACATCATCAATGTCATTATTACTTTTTTTAAAAGGTAAATTTTTATAAAGCACCTTAGAGAGCAAGCTAAAGAAACCCTTGGAAACACATTGTCGACATAAAGAAAACAAGACAAAAATGACAAAATGGTTGAGAGAAATATAATTTCAAAGACTAATTGCATACTAGCTGACTAGTATGTCCTGGTTCAGCAAAGAAAAAAATAAATTATTTCATAGCCCTTTATATGAAAATATCTTGCACGCATCCTTCAAAATCCAGTGAAGCTGTTAATTTCTCCTCATTCTCTTGTCTGTAATGCCTGTTTGTCACCACACCCTCCCTCTACTTCTTTCCCTCCTTCCGTCTCATTTTCCCTCTGTTTTCATTGATTTCAACAGCCTCCACTGAGAGTCTCATCGCTAAGGTTAAAATACAGGACACCACAAGTGATAGTGAGGAAGTGGGAGAAATGAAAAACTGAGACGAGAGGTTTCAATTGAACGGGATCATCTTACATAACACTGTCCATAAATCCAATCCTGGAGGAAAGACTAAGAACTGACTCGTCATCTCTTTACCAGTACAGCCAACCTGACACTCAGGTCTGGTAACACAGTCTCCATGGTAGCTCTTAAAACAATTCTCCTTTACCATGTATGCCAACAAGTCTCACGTTCAGGCCTTTTTCATCTCTGATCCACTGCTTGGAATAGCACCCTAATTGGGTTGTTTTTAATTCTCATCTCAGTCCACATCTCTCTATCTTCCATATGCTGATGCCAAAATCATTTGAGAACACATCATGACTTCTCTTAAAACCTCCTAGACACTTGCCAATGGCTGAAACTCATGCCAGATCTTCCACAAACCCTTCTGCAAAAAACCAGAATGAAATCAAATAAAACCTCTCACATTAGGGGGAAACAGTCATGTTATACCACATATATGATACATGTTACGGACTGTTTGATACTTTCCTAAGAATAATCCTGGCTTCTTCTTAGAATAGTTATTGCAGAAGGCATTGGTGTAATTAAAGTAACACAAAGGTATGATTTAGATAATACACATTTTTTTTTCTTGGCAAATGTTTTACCTTTTTCTACCTAAAAGTAAAGCAGAAGCAGATCTCAGATTGTTAAAACGGCATTGATTGAAACTGATACATGGCAACATTATGAAATTTTATGCATTTGTGTTAGCAAAAGTCACTTAAAGTCAATGATTTGGAGAGAAATTATTCAGGAAATCTTAATGACTTATTATAGTAAAAACACTTATAAGAGCATATCCATTAATGGAGGACAATTACTGGAAAGTTAAATTTATTATACAGGAAATCAATTAACTAGTATTTAATTACTTAAAATTATGATCCGTTAGTAAACACTGGTACAATTTGCTTACAAATATCATTTCTGATTATGGTTCATCAGGAAACAAAATGACTAATGCGATGTTACCAAAAGTGATATGCCTCATTCACTCCCCTACTTCCATCTGTCTCTGAGAATGACTCTTGTGGACGGAGACTGTCAGAGCGGAAATATACTAGAAGGAAGCCCAAGACCCGCCCCTTTAGCAGGCCAACTTAGCATTGCACTCTGGCCTGTCTAAGGCTACACAAGACGCTCCAAATGGTCCTAAGACCAGCATTGGAAGCCCCTGCTCTTGCACGGCCCTTTCTACCACCCTATTCCTTAAAGACTTAATGATTCGTATTGAAAAGGCAGATCAGATTCTACAGAGAGAAGGAGAGAAAGACCTTCCATTCACTGGTTCATTTTCCAAATGGCTACCGTGGCCACAGCTGAACCAATACAAAGCCAAGAACCAGGAGTTAGGAGCTTCTTCCTGGTCTCCCACATGGGTGCAGGGTCCCAAGGCTTTGGGGCCATCCTCTACTGCTTTCCCAGGCCACAAGCAGGGAGCTGGATGGGAAGTGGAACAGCTGGGACACAGACCGGCACCCACATGGGTGAGGAATTAGGTGAGGAATTAGCCATTGAGCCGTTGTGCTGAGCCTCACTGCCCGTATGTCTTATAAAACAACTCATAACACAGAAAGTAACCCCAGGCAGGCAACCTCTTCACTTAAAAAACACTAGTGAAAATTCATGCCCACTCCCACTTTAAAAAGCTGTGGCCACTGGCATCCTCAGCTCCAAAGTAACGATGGACATTCTGGGCTGACTCCTCCCCTGTCTGCCTTGGCTACACATCACTAGACATTCTTTTGACTCATTTTCCGGTGTTTTCTGCGTTGCTATTGGCATAACATCCTATCAGTGCAGTTAATTACATCCACTTGGAGTGTGAAGGACAACTTGATTGTCTCAAAGAGCCAGAGGCCATATAATCCATCTCACTGCTTGCACAAAACAAGTTTCCCAATTGTCTCTGTGGCAAGGAGGTGAGAGGGATGACCCCTGGAAACATCCGGTCACCCTTCCCTGTCACAAGCAGACAAGTCAAAAAGAGGCACCTGTCCCTCAGTGTCCTCCAGCAGAGAGTGCTGCTGTGAAAGTCTTTGCTCCAGATCCTTCTAGGAGTGTGCACTGCTCAGCGTGACCTCAGTGCTATGTCAAAGGGCTTTCATCCCTTCTCAACCCGGAAATACAGAGATGGGGCTCAGCACAGATTGCACATTCTCACTATCATGGCAACTCTTCCGAAAAGCAATGAATGATGGAATAATTTGGTTTATTTCAGAAAACAGTTCATCCCATGGGGCTAAAGTTTCCTGTTCTAGTAAGTTTCCATAATCATTTGGATGCACCAAACACTATCCCATTGCTTGTTTTTCAATTTGCATGAATGACCAGAGTTCATACTTACTTTTGTGTTGTTGTTTGTGTGTGTTGGGTGTGTATGTGTGCGTGGTCATGCTGTCTCTATCTCCATGTCTGTCTTCTCCGATCTGAGAGCAAGCTGAGACACCAAGGGTCCTCACAGAGGCTGAGCTGCTGCTCTGGTCACAGGGAGGCAGCTCCAGGTTTTATTCTATTAAGGCATCTTGCAAGTTAACATATCAAAAGGCTTATGTTTCATCTGATTCCAGTACAACTCCACTATAACCACCGTGTCATAAGCAGGGCAGACAGAGGGAGTGGGGACCCTTGGTAATGTTGGAGCAAGACCCTGATCAGCTAGGTAAACATATGATACAAAAGGATACTGTGCATCTTTTGGGTTGTTTTCTTGAAGGGCACAGGGATAGAGATGAAAACATTTTCCATCCACTGGTTCAAATGCTTGTGAGTCATGGCTGGGGAAGGTGGCAGCTTGAAGCCGTGGCTCAGTCCTGGTCTACCATATGAGAGTCCATCACCTGCTGCCTTCTGAAGTGTTCCAGAAAGCTTGAATTGGATTATAGAGGCAAACTTGACCCCAGGCACTCCAATGTGTAGTGCAGACATGCAGAGCAGTATCTTCAACATTATACCAAAAGCCCACCTCACAACCCTACCTTACGAAACACACAAGGCCTTCCATCCAACACCTGAGAGGTTGCTCTGCATCCTAGTAAGAATATGATTGCTCGCCAGTAGCTAATTCACTTACAGGACTATGAACCTATATATTACACCATGGATACCTCCGGATTCTGATAACTATGTGAGCCTCTGGGCACTGGCTTCGTTGTTGTAACTTCTCCTGATGCCACAACCCCTATGTTTCCTTTCTTTCTGAAAGCATTTTTTTAAAATGTACAAATTCTAAATACACAAGATTCACACATACAGAATGCAGGAACCCCTCTTTTGCCTTTGTATTTCCTCTTTCCCCATTTTCCTTCCCAGAGATCATTCTTGTGTGAGAATGATCTAATTCCTGTGTATTTGCAAAATGGAATATTATATTCATACACAGAGAGAGAGAGTGACAGGAGGCACTTCAAAACATTGATGGAAGAAGAAATGAAAAGGAAAGTTAACTTTGGTGCAATTTTTGAAATTCTTGCATCATATTTTCATACTATCCAACTTCTATAAAATTTTGAAGGAACATTTGTATATCTGTGCTTTAAACATGTCATTTGTACTACTCCACTTACATTTTTTTAAAGAACTTATTTATTTGAAAGACAGAAAGATAGATTGGGAGAAGTACAGAGAAGTACTGGTTTACTTCCCAAGCAGCTACCATGGCTAAATCCTGGAGTCAAGAACTCCACCCAGGATCTCCCATGTGGCTTATGGGTACCAGGGGTCAACCATTTGGGCCCAACCAAACGTGGCTTCCTAAGCACATTATCAGGAAGCAGAATCTAAAGCACAACAGTGGAGTTGGGAAACTGTCATTGCAAGCGGTGGCTTAAATGGCTGCGCCATAACTCTGTCCCTATGATCCACTTTTACCTCTCAGTAAGACAGGAACATTTCTCATGTCTGCATGAGCAGACATACCTCACTTGGTACAGCTACAAGGCCTACTGCATGGAGGCTGGCCACACGTTGGTTATTTTGCACACTGGTTTGTTTCCATATATTTGTTAGGCCAACCAGTTCCTCATTGGATTGGCTCACAAGAAGGACATCATGTACACTCCTAAATTCTGCCTCCAGAGGCTGGGGCTGGAAATCAGTTAGCATCGAAGTGTTTGCTTTGTACATATAGAACCACTTCCAAAGTACTCACACATTTATCTTCTTACCAATAGTGTCCAGGAATTACTTTTCCCTCGAGTCCTCACTGACACCAAATGTCATTATTTTTACAGTTTTGGAGAGGTAATAAATGTTTTATGGTTTGTGTTTTCTCTATTTTTCATGAGATTCAGCATCTTCCCACATACTAACTCGCTAATTCATTTCAATGAATTGCTGATTCCGAACCTTTGTCTATTCTGTATTGGGTGATCTATCATATTGGGGGTGATTTGTATCTGTGCTTTATATAATCTAGCTATTAATGCTATAAATTTCACTAATCATTTTCCCCAGTGTACCACTTGTCCTGTAACTGCATATGTTATTTTTTTCTGTTTAGAGTGTTTAGATGTAATGAGACCAATATATCAATATATTGATCTTTTCTTTGACTAATTTTGGGTTTTCTTAATTACAAAGTGTTTTCCCACTCTCCCACTAGTAACGATGCCTGCATATGTATGTGAACTTCTTTATTTTTCCACTGTTGACCACATTTTTATATCTACATTGCTAGTCATAATTCTAATCTATCGGTCATCAATTGTGTAGCATGAGTATTCTCAGCAACATTTAATTGATGATAAGACATGATACAGGTATATCCTAGGTCTCCTTACATGCCCTTAGACACAGAACACCGCGAGTCAGCAATTAAATCTAAGCTTTGCCATGTCATCATTGCCAGGATGGATCCTCTCTGCTCAGGAGTTTTTCTTCACTCTCTGTACAAGAGCTCCTTTTCTCTATAATTTTAGGTTTCCACAGCTGAATCAAACCACATCTGTGTGAATCCTGAAAAACACATTCACGTGGCCAATTTTCCATCCAAGTTCTTATACTACTAACATTTGGGACAGGCATGGAGAGTTAGTTGTTAAGACAGCAAAAGGTAAGTAAATGTATAGTTTGCAATATTTAGCATGTAAGTTAAATCCAAAGTAATCAATCTAAAAGAAGTCAGGATATGGCGACTTAAGACCCAAGGACGCTCGTGCAAGCAGCACAGCCATGTCGTAAACTGGTAGAAAACATGTTAGAAGGGGTTTGACAAAAATATCATGCATGATTCTGCAAGGCTTTGTCAGCAAGTGAGAAGGGGGATAGTAAAAGAAGGGGAAAAGCTGGTTCCCTCCCATCTCCCTTTACAAATGGGTCTGAGAATCTCACTGTGGGCAGTTCTGGCTGCTTAGCAAAATAGACAAGAGACGGGACCCTTCTAATAAGTAAGAAATTAAAGTTTAACAAAGGTGCCATTGTTCCTCTCATCCTTATTTTCTTGTAAAATGTTCTGGGAGCTCCACATCAGGCCTCAGTAGTTGTTTTGCTGATGTTGGACCCTGGAGAAGAGCCCCCAGCGCACAGAGCATGTGTCGCTCCCAGCTATCAAGCACAAACTACCATAACTAATCCATCAGCTATGGCCTGCAAGGCTGGCTCCTGAGTGTCGCCGTGGAGTTAATTAGACAAATATCGTCCGCTCAAGTCCAATTGATTATGAAGACACCATGACGAGGATTTAACATCACAGCGTGCATTGGAAACGCTGTTGTACCTTGCACGTGCCTGCTTCGCCTCAGCAATTCTATGCATCCATCAACTGACAATTAGCATTCCAGAGTATCTATGGCCTGTTTTTATCACTGCTGATTTAATAAGACAGTTATTGTTCTCCATGTTAATTAATGCCCATCGATTGGAGTTCAAGACTGGGCACCAGTCATACATGCTCTTGGCTAACCCAGGAGGAGTTGGTGTGTTTTCCTGCTTAGTCTGACTCACTACTTCTTATTGGCATGTTCTAGGCCCCTTGGAGGGATCCTGCACCTATTCTGCATTGACCTGGCAACAGATGGAGTTGGGGAAAATTCTTCCAGGGAAGCCGTTAAAAGAGAAATCATGAATCAGTATTATGAGGTGCCTTGCTTCCTCTCACAGTATCCTGAGTCTAGAAGCTGCAGATATTCAGGTTGCCATGGTACCTGAGACTACATTAGCCATGGTAACCTTTCCCTGGAGGCTGGAGGGAAGAGCTTGCTACCACACCTAGTTTGGTCTAATTCCCCAACACAGAGAACAAGGACTGCACACATCAGCCCCTGCCTGTCTGGGCAAGGTTCTGTACCATGGTGGTGAGAAAGTAACCACAGTTCAGAGGCCTCCTCAGATCAGCTATAATTCCCGTATCTCCACACCCCACATTGAGATAAAGGAAACATTAGAGCCAGTGGCTCATTATGGATAATACCAGGTGTAATCTATAGTTCTATATGGCTTTTGAGAGACACACTTCCACAACATTCCTAGGTAGAAGAGCTGCTTTTTAGCTGGTATTGTTTAAATGTCTTTGGGACCAGCATCATGCTGCAATGGGTTAGCCTGCTGCTTGCAATGCTGGCATCCCATATGGATGCCGGTTTGAGTCCTGGTTGCTCCACTTCCCATCCATCTCCTCACTTATGTGCCTGGCAAAGAAGCAGAAGATGTTCCAAGCACTTGAATTCCTGCACACATGCTGCAGATCCGACATCCTGGATTTTGTCTGCCCCAGCCCTGGCTATTGTAGCCATTTGGGAAATGGGTCAGTATGTAGAAGATCCCTCTCAATCTGTCCTCCTGTTTCTGTAACTTCCTTTCAAATAAATAAAACAAATCCTTAAAAAAACTCAAACATGTCTATTTCACATTGATGGGTTAATTCTACATCACTGGTCTTGAACTGATCTCACATTAACATTTAAAAAACCTACAATATAACATCTAACTTACTAAGTTAATTAAATCTTTATTACAGTTCAAGTATTCATACTTTGAAATGCTTTGCATAACTGCTTAAAAATATTCTATTTATTGAAGAACAACTTGCCTCAATTTAGGTACATATTTAGGAAACTCATTTTAGGGCTGTGTCTCAATAATGCTTTTACACACAATTAAAATGTGTAGCCACACACAGATCAAAGCACAGAATATCCTCCCAAGGCCCCCCATCCAGGCACTGATCCAGAGGACTCTATATTCGCAAGGTGATACTCCTGATACTATGTGTGGTTCTGCTTGTTCTTGATCTAATAGGATTGAAATCACAGTGTGCATGCTTTGTTGCTCAGGAAACAAATCAAAGGTATGGATCTCAGAATGTTTAAGTCATTGGACCTTAACTTAGCAGCTTTCCAATAACCCAGTGTTTTTTTTTTTCCTAGTAACCTAAGTTGAAATGTTTAGTCTTTCTTAAATTCCTAAGATCGTAGGTAGACTGAATTCTCATTATGGCTAGTCCTACAGTGGGCACCTGTGAGACTATTGAAGTTACAAAGGCTCTTCCTTCTCATTCACACTGGCCAACATCTAATCCTAGAGGTGAGAAAAAATATTTCACTTTTATCACGCCACATACCTCATGAAATAGGAAAGTGGTGAGTAGAAGGAAGGACAATGCCGTAATGGACTGACTGATAGCTGATCGCCAGGCATTTTTATGTGCAACTTAGCCACAAGGAAAAAGACAGACTGGGTTAGGTCTAAGAGCAAGCTGTGAGTTTTGGAAAGACATACCATTCCCAGAAGTTGGGATGTGTGAGAAGAAGACATGCTCATATATACATACACAACAGTGATTTTGGACTAGAGCCTTCAACCTGCATGGAATCACAAATCTGGGTCTCTGATAAGATTCCCAGACACCAACAATCATCTCAATAGCCCTTTGCAACGAACCTGATGCTATAGGCTGGTAGGAAGCCTGGTCTTTGGAATGGAGGCACTGCTCAGATGCTAGATAGAATGAGGAAGGACTCGCAAACGCCGCAGATTTTCCAAGGATCTCGACACTTATTGTGGTGTGTTAAACTGTTTCTGTGTCACTTCACCTAAAAATCACGAGCTTTTTAATGAAAATTTAAAATCCAAACCTACTGCTTATTTTCACTTTAGTTATTGTTGCCATTTATCTATCTAGTGGCATCCAGTTGAAAGGCAGAGTGCCAGAGGCAGACAGAGATATTCTCTCCACCAGTTCACCCGTCAAATGCCGGCAACAGGCTAGGCTGAATCTAGGAATCTCACACGTGTGTCAAGGACCCAAACGATGGAACCATCATCTACTACACCCAGGGTGTTTATCAGCAGAAAGACTGACTGGAAGCATAGGAGACAGGACCTCCAATGCTAGATGTGGGCTTCCCCAGTGGCTTCTTAGCCACTGTGCCAAACGCCCACCCTCTGAACTTTGTCTTTCAGTGTATGATTTTTAGAAAGAGAGAGCATGCGAGAACCCCTCCCCCATCAACCTGTTCATTCCACAAATGCCCCAAACGCCCAAGGCAGAAACCAGTTGATGAGAATCTCATTCAGGTCATCCACATGGGTGGCAGGAAGCAACTACTTGAATCATGACTTGCTGCCTCCCGGGGTGTGTGTGTGTGGGTTTCAAGAGGCACAAGTCTGAGTTGGCAATCAAATTTAGGCATTCTGATGTGGGCTGTGGGCATCCTAACTGGTATGTAAACTGCCAAACAAATATCCACCAAAATGGACATACGTAGATGAGCAACTGGACATGTCCTGGGCTCTCCTGGGCTGCAGCTTGCTGCAGAAGGACAAGGAAGGTGCCCTGGGCTCAGCCAAAGGGGCCGTGTCCCACCAGCAGCAGCGCCCACAGTGAGACAGCTCGAGCCAGCTCTCAGGGCTCTTTACGAGCACGCTTCGTTATTACCACCTATTTCTTTTTATGCTACTGCCAAAATACCACCATTAATCTTTCACACTCCCTGAAGGCAAACACGGGTAATTGGATTTATCTGGTTTGGGAATTTGTTAGGTTCCGTTACAAAATAAATAAATAACTGACCTCCATAGAGAGGGGTGTCTCCTGGGCTCTGTGCTGTCACGTCACCCACAGGAGCCCAGCAAGCCCACACTCATTAATCTCAGCTATCTCCACCCAGCACCTTTCCACTCCCAGCCTGCGCTGCCCTTGCAATGCACCTAGGGTTGATTTAAGGAGTTGTGTTCCCCTGAACCATCCACAGTGCATCACTCTGCCGCCCCCGGCTTTTCCTCTCACTCTACCTTTGCTCCTCTCATCACTTCGTTTCTTTTCCCAGCACATTGTTCTATGGCTGTTCATTTTTCTGACACACCAAGTGAGGCTACTATGAGATGTCCTCCCCATAGCCTAGCCCTTCCTGCTTCTCATCTCTTTGCTACTTTTGCCTGTTTAAGTGCATTGGTTCAGCCACCACGTGTGGACCCTTTAATCGGGGCTGGGTACCACAGTAAACAGATCTGCATTTGGGGGCAGTAGGTAAACTGCTGATAGTGGTGCTGGCATCCCCTATCCCAGTGCTGTGGGATCCTGGCTTCTCTGACTTCACCAACTTCCCGCTACTGGGCCTGGGAACTAGAGGTCATGGTCACATTTCTGGGGCACCAGGATGGAGTTCTTGGCTTCAGCCTGGCCTATCCCTGACCATCGTGGGTATTTGGAAAACTAGGTGAAAAATTCTCTCTCTCTCTCTCTCTCCTCTCATTTTCATTTCCTCCTCTTCGTCATGCTGACATTCAAATAAATCAGTAAGTCTGTTTTTTTCATCTACCACAATGAGAAAATGAAACATGCATTTCTTGATTTGTTCCTTTCACCTAGATGTAGAAAGTGCCAACAACGAGACTTGCCAGGCCAGATCCTGGAAATCTGAGAATTCAAATCACCCGCACCTACGCTAGACTCCCACAGGGCATCAGAGCAAGACTGCAGGATTGTATCACATGGCCTGTGTGCATTACTATTTGGCAGCCCAATCATAATTACTGACCTTTTTAAAAAGATTTATTTTATTTTTATTACAAAGTCAGATATACAGAGAGGAGAGGAGAGACAGAGAGCAAGATCTTCCGTGCGATGATTCACTCCCCAAGTGATGGCAACGGCCAGTGCTGCGCCAATCCAAAGCCAGGAGCCAGAAGCCTCCTCCAGGTCTCCCACACGGGTGCAGAGTCCCAAGACTTTGGGCCGTCCTCAACTGCTTTCCCAGGCCACAAGCAGGGAGCTGGATGGGAAGCAGGGTCACCGGGATTAGAACCAGCGCCAATTTGGGATCTGGGCGCATTCAAGGCAAGGACTTTAGCCGCTAGGCTACTGTGCCAGGCCCTATAGGTAACTTTTGAAAAAGTCTGCCTTCCATTGTGGGACTGAAAATGCCAGATCCATTCTTCCAGCTAGGGCTTAAATTGGTATGATCATACCCATACATTACATCACAGGGGAATCTGCTGGGAGAGATTTTTTTGGAAAATATTTTAAAAAGAGACCAACAAGCCATGAATGCCAACTTTTGATCTTTGCCAGATGAGGATGTCATGTTTCTACTATTGTCAGTATTCTATTATTTGGTAACCCATGGGAGCGTTTTACTCTTTTTGACTGGGCCAAGAAAAATGACCCAAAGCCTGGTTTAGTGGCTAGACTTTTGGAAATTGAACCAATGAATTCTATGTGTAAAAGAGAAAAATAACACAACAAAAAAATACATATATAAACACAGGAAAAAAGAGTAGCAGTAAGAGATCACATGACCACTTAGAAAAATATGACAAAGTGGCTGCCTACATTTCTGAAAGAAACTGGCTTCTGTATTCTGTCTATTCAAGACTGGGTACAGGCATCTGCCTTCTAGAAAGTCTCCCTGGTTCATGATGATGCATAGCCCGACTTGGAAAGCTTAGACACCATTGATAAAAAGATGAGTGGAGGAAAATCAGGAGAGAGCAGTGGAAGTGCCAATGGAGAGATACATCAAGATCAACCTTTCATGGTTAGACAGAAGCTAGAAAGAACCCAAGATAAGAGAAAGCAAGCTGCAGCTCACCACATAAATGCAAATGGCTTCTGGTCTTTATCATTTCCATACTTGTTATGTTTACAGAAATACAGGTACCTAATTGCACGCGTTTCCATGACCGGCGTCATAGCGAGGACAGAGATTCATGCAATGGCCTATCTCTTGTGGAGTTCACAGTATGGGCATGCTCTGCAGAGCATCATCGCAAGTACAGGAGAAAAACAAACTGAAATTCTACACTTGTCCTCAAGAAATTAGCACTGGAGATAAAAAATAAGAGTGTCTGACGTGTGTCAGGGAATAGGGGAGAACAGCAAAAAAAAAAATCACCTGATGCCTTCAGTCTCGGCTGTGCCTGTAACTGGCCAGAGCCACAGTGAGGAGCAGTGGGGGCAGAGCTGGCCTGGGAGCATCAGACTCGCCTGTGACACCCTAAAGAACATCTCCTCAGATCACACAAGGCAGGTCTACTGAAGACACCTCCCCGCAACTTGTCCTAGTCCGGCAAAGTTCTCATTAGATGGGTGACTCCTCTCTTGCTTACCCGATCTCTGAAGAGGGGATTGAAATTGCCACCCCGGTGCCTCTGTATAGAAGTATGTCAGCTTTGGCTTCTTCATATGTTTTCTTCAGTCTTAATACCCAATACCAGCTTCTTGTTTGTTTCGTTAGACCTTGCTTCGTGTTCCCCGGGCTTCCCAGATCTGTTGCCTGGGGTTTGACATTCATCCAGGATATTCTCAGCTACTACCACTGCAAATATTTCTTTCATTCTTTTCTCTTGCTTTTGCTTATGTTATTCTCATCATACATGCATTATATTTCTATATGTTCCCCAACACATTAAGCAAAAGATATCAACGGTGGTTATGTTAATATCAAACAACACAGACTGTAATTTAAAAATTCTTGCAAGAGACAAAAAATATTGTATAATGATGAGAGGTTCAATTTGCCAAGAAGATAGAGCAGTTACAAAAATACGTACGAAACAACAGAATCTCGAAGTATGTGAAACAAGTGCTGACAGAATTAAAAGAGAAAAAAAGCGATCTGTAACAACAGTAGAGCAAATTACGACTCCACTCTTCATAATGGCGAGAACACGCAAACTTGACATCAGTAAGGAAAAGAACAGACACACGGCACTGCAGGCAAATTAGACCTAAAAGCAGTAATCTGCTTTTCAAATACAAAAAATAAGAAATATTCAGCAAACCCAATAAAGGTAAAATATACATTTTTAAATGTTCATAACCCACTTTCCAGGACAAATTATATGTTAAACCACAATCATGTCTTGATAAATTTTAAAACGGTGAATTCAGAGAAAGTGTCCTTTTTTAAAGATTTATTTTATGTTTATTGGAAAGTGAGATATACAGAGAGGAGAGACAGGAAAAAAAAAAATCCTCCATCCATTGATTCACTCCCGAAGCGGACACAACGGCAAGGGCCGGAACGGCTCCAATCCGAACCCAGGAGCCCAAAGCCTCTTCCGGGTCTCCCACATGGGTACAGGGTCCCATGGCTTTCTGCCATTCTTCACTGCTTTCCCACAGACTAGGAGCTGGATGGGAAGCGGGGCCTCCGGGATTAGAACTGGTGCCCATATGAGATCCCGGCGAAGGCAAGGCAAGGACTTTGGCTACTAAGTTACTGCGCTGGACCCGAAAGCATCTTTTCTAATCACAATGAAATGAAACTAAAATTTAATGGCAGAAGTAAAACTAAAAATAGTCCATTTGTGGAAATCAAATTAAACAACCAGTGAAGGGATAAAGAATTACAAGGATAATTTAAAAAATACTTAGAGACAAGGTGGTAGCCTGGTGGCTAAATCCTTGCTTCGTTATCTGCCAGGATCCCATGTGGGCACTAGTTCTAAACCTGGTTCTCCAGTTCGCATCCAGCTCCCTGCCCCTGGCCTGGGAAAACAGTTGGGGATGGCCCAAAGCCTTGGGACCCTGCACCTGTGTAGGAGACCAGGAAAAGGCTCCTGGCTCCTGGCTTCAGATCAGCTCAGCTCTGGCCGTTGTAGCCGCTTGGGGAGTCTATCAGCAGACGGAAGATCTACTTCTGTGTCTTTCCTCCTCTCTGTATATCTGACTCTAAAATAAAAGAAAAAAAATCTTAATGAATTAGAAAAAGAATGAACTAAATATAGCTACAAAACTACCAGAAGCAAGAAAATTTTAAATACTAAAGATAAAATAGAGAATAGAAAACCAATAGTGGGGGTAGCCATTTGACACAATTGGTCTACTTACTGATATGCGTGAGCTCAAAATGCTAGACTGCCTAGACTTCTGTCGTGCTCTTGGTCCCAACTTCCAGCTGAGAGACCCCAGATAAGGACTGCAGCAGTTAGATCCCTGCCACCCAGGTGAGGGAGCCTGGGCTGAATCCTCAGCTTCTGGCCCGCCCTCACCAGCTCCCAGCCTGCCCTCGCCAGCTCCCAGCCCGCCCTCGCCAGCTCCCAGCCCGCCCTCGCCAGCTCCCAGCCTGCCCTCGCCAGCTTCTGGCCATTTCAGGCATCTAGGGAGCAAATAAGCACACAGTTCACTCTCCCCTTTCTTCTATTTTTATGTTTCGTAGATTCTATCTCTCAACTACAATGAAAACCAACAAAATTACAACTACACTTTGGAATGGCTAACAACTGGGGCTGGCATGGTGGTGTATGAGCCTAGTCCCCTGTCTGCAGCTTTGGCATCCCATATAGGTTCCAGTAAGTGTCCCAGCATGAGTTCATGTCTTATCTAGCTCCATGATGTAGGAATGTAGCAGAGGATGGCTCAAATCCTTGGACCCATGCACCCACATCAGGGACCCAGAGGAGGCTCCTGGCTCCTGGCTTT
Source organism: Ochotona princeps (assembly GCF_030435755.1). Classification (NCBI taxonomy): domain Eukaryota; kingdom Metazoa; phylum Chordata; class Mammalia; order Lagomorpha; family Ochotonidae; genus Ochotona; species Ochotona princeps. Next base: position 106,626,387 of record NC_080835.1, on the reverse strand, counting down.
GGATCAGATCAGCTCCGGCCATTGTGGCCTTTTGGGCAGTGATCCAAACAATAGAAGATCTCTCAATCTTCTCTCTCTTTCACTCTCACGGTCTCTTCATCTCTTCTCTTTGTAACTCCACCTTTCAGATAAGAAAAAAATGATAAAACAATGCACAAAGAGCTTTTCTTCTAAGATGAGGAGGCAAGAATGTATGTCTGAATCACATCTACTCATCAAATTACCACAAGCTCTTGCTTGAGGAATTAGGAAAGAAAAAGATGATAATGACACAGATTAAAAAGCAAAAGGAAAATTTTCTCTAAGAGACATGATATTATGTACAGAAACTGCTAAAGATTCCACCCTGACCCAGATTACAAATTTTACAGGATACAAGACCAGTACACACATTCTATTGTGCTTTTGTATACTAACACTGAACAATCTGTAACAATACATAAAAGGAATAGCTGTCAGGGAAATACAAAAGAAAACCACACTGAGGTTCCACCTAACGCCAGTGAGACTGAACTACATTCAGAACTCCATTAACACCTACTGCCATAGATGTGGGAACAAAGGTTGGTGGGAGTGTAGGCTAGTACAATCACTATGGATGTCCACATGGAGAGTGCTAAGAGAACTGAAAATTGATATTCTATATGACCCAGCCATCCCACTTCTGGGAATATATCCAAAGGAAATGAAACCTGCATATGAGAAAGGGACCTGTAATCCTGTGTTTACAGCAGCTCAATCTACAATAGCAAAGACATGATACCAACCCAGATGTCCATCAAAAGAGGAGTGCACGAAGAAACTGTGGTACATCTACTCCATGAAATACTACTCAGCCATTAAAAAAGAATGAAATGCTACCATTTGCAGCCAAATAATCCCAAATAGACACCATTAGGCTCAATGAAATAAGTCAATGTCAAAAAGACAAATATCATATGTTCTGTCTGATATAAGGCAGCCTTCATGCAAACTATAGGAGCGATAGCCTTTTCAACACTGTTTTTGCTACATCTCATGGCTACTCACACTTTGCTTTTATTTTATTTCTTCAAAACTTTCTTACTAATTTTCTCACTGACCTATAGGCAATACAGTAGTGTCATGTGATTTTGATTTTCTTTTTCATTCATTCAGTGACACATTGGTCATTCAGTAGCATGTTATTAAACTTCATGTTGCTGTAAATTTCCTGCTTTTCTTCCTATTGTTGATTTTGGTTTATGGCTTTTATAGTAACTGTGTAATAGGGACTATCATATCACAGGTGTGAAAATACAATACACAAAATGCATATCTACTTCCAAATCAAAGATTGACTCTGTTGAAACTGTTAAATACAGCTTGACAATAGAATGATGGGATTTCTACCATTGTCCATGCATACAATGTCAGGATAAACATTTCTGAAGGAAACTTACACATCGCTGGAAAGACATGCCGTGCTCACGGTTTAAGGTGAGCTTAACACAGTTATCAGTACCATCCAAGTTACAGATTCACTGCAGTCCCCACCAGAAATCCAGAAATACATAACTAAATTTAAAATATAGATGAAGTCATAAGGGACTACAAACAGCCAAAAAAGAAAAACAGTTACACTTCAGGCTTGAAAATAACATTTCAGTCTTGAACATACAAGTTTGGAGGCCTCATACTTTCTCATTTCAAAGGAACAGTTAATCATGAGTGTTGTCCCAGATAAACATATGGACTAATGGGACAGAACAGACAGCCCACAAATAAATTGCTACATATTCATTGGAATGCTTTTCTACAAGTATACAAAGACCATTCAATGGAGAGAAAATAGTCTTTTCAACAAATGGTGCTGAGAAAATTGGATATGGTCATGTAAAAAAATGAAACTGGGTCTTAACCTTATACCATATATACAAATTAACTCAAAGTCTTAAATATAAAACACAGAAAGCTTCAGGAAACCCAGTTTAGCAAGGATTTCTTAGATACACCAAAAGCATAAGCAAAAAAAAAAAAAGACGTAAAAATTACAAGACACATTTAAAAACAGAGAAAACATTTGTGCATCAAAAGACACTCTTTATAGAGTTAAAAGGCAACTCAAAGAATGAGATATCTACAAATGCCTTATCTGATAAAGTGTCAGTATCCAGAATCGATCTATCCATCTAACTTCCTTCCCTCCCTCCCTCCCTTCCTTCCTTCCTTGCAACAAAAGAATACAGAATCAACAAGTCTGATGGAAACCTGGGAAAGGGCTGGTATTCTGACATACCTGGTTGAGCTGTTGCCTGTCTTCCCATACCAGCACCAGTTCCAGTCCCGGCTACTCCAGTTCTGATCCTGCTCCCTAATGACACCCCTGAGAGAGCAGTAGAAGATGTCCTAATTTTCTGGATCTCTGCCCCCTCCTCCATGTGAGGAACTTGGATGCACTTACAGGCTCCTGGTTTCACTCGGGATCAGCCTGGCCATTGTGGCTGTGACCACAAGTGATTCACTATACGGAATATTCTCTCTCTCTCTCTCTCCCTCTCTCTCAATCCCTCCCTCCCTCCTTCCTTCCTTTTTTCTCTACTCCTTCTCCTTCTGTAACTCCATTTCAAGTAAATTAAAATATATATTTTTTAACAGACAAAAAAATACCAATGAACTTAAAATTTATTTTCCAGAAAAAGTACCCAAAAGGTCCATAAGGTCACCAATATCACCAATCAGGAAAACAAAAAGAAAAGTCACAATGCGGGCCCAGTGCTGTGGCCTAGTAGCTCAAGTCCTTGCCTTGCACACATCGGGATCCCATTTGGATGCCAGTTCTAATTCGGCAGCCCTGCTTCCCATCCAGCTCCCTGCTTGTGGCCTGGGAAAGCAGTACAAGACGGCCCAAAGCCTTGGGACCCTGCACCTGCCTGGGACCCCCAGAAGAGGCTCCTGGCTCCTGGTTCTTGGCTTCGGATCAGAGCAGTTCTGACCGTTGTAGCCACTTGGGAAGTAAATCATCAGGATAGAAAATCTTCCTCTCTGTCTCTCTTCCTCCTCTCTGCATATCTGCTTTTCCAATAAAAATAAAGTCACAATGAGATGCTAACTCATACCTATTGAACACTTGTTATTAAAAAAAGAAGAAGAAGAAAAATAACAAACAAAATAAAACTGATTGGTTATGGTGTGGATAAATCTGAACCCAGTACACTTGCTTGTGGGAATATAAAGTGGTATACCCAACCAGAAGAGCAGAGTAGTCAGTCCTCAAAATGCTGAGCATCCAATAACGTATGGTGTGACAAATCCATTTCAGATCAAGAACCGAAGCCATGGAAAACAAGGGTGCATGCAGATATTTGTACTCTTGTGTTCTCAGCAGCATTATTCACAAAAGTGATTACAACCCTAGTGTCCACTGAAGGATGAATATCTATGGATACAATGAGACATTCTTCAGCTTAAGGAAATCCTGACATGAGCCAATATGCAGACAAGCCTTGAAGACACTACGCTGAGTGGAGCAAGCTAGTCACAAAAAATCAGAAAAAGAAGTGTCTGATGTTGACACTATAGTAACAGAAGGAGACATGGTGGTTACCAGGGGCGAGGGTGAGGAGAAGAATAAGCAGTTATTATTATTTAGCAGTACATAATATCAGTTTGGAAAAAGGAACTACCTAAACTCTGGAATGGCTGGTGGGGTGGTGATGGTGACACCAAAGTGAACACACATAATATCACTGAACTGGACTTGAAAGATTATTCAAATGGGACTGTTGCGGCTCACAGGGTTAGGACGCTGTTTGTGCCACCAGCATCCCATATTCACCCCAGTTCAAGTCCTGCCTAATTCACTTCCTACCCAGGTCCTTGCTCACATGCTTAAGAAGGCAGCAAATGATGGCTCAAGTGCTTGGACCCCTCCCATCCTAATGGGAGACAGAGTCTCTGTCCCCCACTTTGCCATGCTCCAACTACTGCAAGCATTTGGGGAATAAGCCAGTGGATGGAAAATATCTCTCTTTGCTTTAAAAATAAATACAAATGGGCCCAGCGGCGTGGCCTAGTGGCTAAAGTCCTCGCCTTGAAAGCCCCGGGATCCCATATGGGCGTCAGTTCTAATCCCAGCAGCTCCACTTCCCATCCAGCTCCCTGCTTGTGGACTGGGAAAGCAGTTGAGGACGGCCCAATGCATTGGGACCCTGCACCCGCGTGGGAGACCTGGAAGAGGTTCCAGGTTCCCGGCTTCTGATCGGCGCGCATCGGCCTGTTGCGGCTCACTTGGGGAGTGAATCATCGGACGGAAGATCTTCCTCTCTGTCTCTCCTCCTCTGTGTATATCTGGCTGTAATAAAATGAATAAATCTTTAAAAAATAAATAAATACAAATTTTAAGTAAAAATTGGTGGAAAGATTAAAATGCCCTATATATGTTTGACCACAGAAGAAAAAAAAAAAAGTGTATGGGAGGAAATTCTAGGGTGATGGCTTGAATATGCTTGGAGGACGGTAGTCACATAAGTGAATGTGCTTTGTCTAAATTTATTGCCAAGAGCATTTAACACAAGAGCATTTTATGTGGGACAAACATGCTTCCTCTCATTTTTCTTTCTCTTTCTTCTTTCCTCCACCTTCCTGATCTTCGGGCTTTATATCCTGCCAAAATATTCCCCATAAAGTGACATTTTGGAGAGACGAAATCAGAATGAATTTAACTTTATAACCATTACACCGCTTAGACTAGTGTTTGGCATCTAATGGGAACTCAATAAACACCTTCCATTTAAATCGTGAATTCAGTAATAAAATTTAACAGGTACTGTTCATTGTGAGCTCGCCACAATGCCAGGATTTAATCTAAGCTCCTTTCCAACTCGGTGCCCTTTACTCCCTCCCAACAACCTGGTGAAGTGGGTATACAGTTCCCATTTTTTTTAATCAGAAAATTGAAGCTTAGAGAAATTGAATCATTTTCCAACCACATACAGGCATTTAGTACCAGAGTTGGGATTTTTAAATGAGCCTTCTGATGGTGAAGCTAATATTCTTAACCTCTTGGCAGAGGTTATATTTTATCTTGCATTTCACTAAGTACCCATTGCCTTGCCAACGGCAAAAGCGAGCATTTCATGAAGGACATTCTAATGGACTGAGCAACATACAAGATACAGCAAATGCTATCTGCCAAGGTCCATCCAGGAGACACCACCATGACAGCTTAACACAGACGCAGGTGCACTTCACGTGATCGTGGAAATGGGTCCATCAATCCCTTCAACCTGCAGTACCCTCTGATCTGTGCAGAGGTCACTCAACCATGGGACTTCCGGCCCCTCCAGCTTCCAACTGCACTTCCAGCATCTACTACCAAATTATGTACCTGGGCAGCAAAGCAGGAAGCAGACACACCTCCCTCACAGCCACTCAGAAAATCTGACAGTGGCTTTAAAGAAGATTGTCAAATTCACAAATACTGCAATTATAACAAGCAGAAGACAGGACAAGTTAAATACCAACTATCTAGGGAGAGATCATTATCTCAACTAGGATTCAAGTGCCAGAATCTCTGGTTGTTATTTCAGTCACTTCCCAATTACTTCAAAAAATGGGTAAGAATATCTCAATTCGAAAACATATATATGCAGGAATGTCTGTGGGTGCCGGGTTTGTGGGCACCCACGTGAAATGTGGCGTGTGGGTGGAGGGTGGATAAGAAAGCCAGAGAGAGACAAAGGAGAAGCTTTCATGTTTGCAGCTGCTGGTGCACCTACTGTGCACAAGTATTGGATGGGGACAGAGGTGAATGTAGAACATTGTATTTACAATGGGTTTGAGAGAAACAACAAAATGAGTGAGACAAAGACTTAGTGACAAGAAGTAAATTTGCAGCTGTGGGGCAAGGGGGACATGATGCTCACAAAGAGCTGGGGCCTGCCAGCAAGATGCTTGCCTTTCAATTACTCTGGGTCAGTTTAGACTGACTACTGTATGGTCCTCTGGCCAGAAGAGACAAGTAAGAGATATTTTTTTTTTTGAAGGTGCTTCAAAAAGGTCATGGAAATGAATTAAAACACATTTTGGTATGCAGATTTGAAGAGCAAGCATTTAGCCCAGCAACTGAGAAATCCACATTCCACATTGGAGTGCCTAGGTTTGAGTTCAACCTCCACTTCCTGTTAACATGTATATCTGTCAACAGCTTCTTGGTAACATATACCCTTGGAAGCAAAGCACAAATGTCCCTCACTTCCTCCTACTAGACTCCTACTTCTAAGTTCCTGGTTTCAGTTCAGTCTAGCCCTGGTTGTTGCACACACTGGGAAGTAACTCCGCAGATGGGATGTCTCTGCCTCTACCCCTCCCTCCCTCTTTCTCTTCTCTTCCTTTCAAATAAAAAGAAAATAAGTGATTTAAAATTTTTTTTTGAGATTCAAGCACACATAAGTTCTTAAAAAGCTTTACGGCAAATAAACGTTCTGAAAAAAATTATCCCATCAGAAATAGCGCGGCAACAGTGATCCTATAAACTATTTCACGAGAAACAGAAGGAGAGATAGACAAGGCTTTCCCATCATTCTCCGAATGTTCCCAGCAGCCAGCTGCAGGCCAGGTTAAAGCTGTAACTGAGGACTCAATACAGGTCTCCTGTGAGGGCGACAGACATCCAACAACTGTGTCATCACCTTCTCCCTCCAAAAGTGCACATTACCAGGAAGCCGGAATCCGAAGCAGAGACGGGGCTTGAGCTCAGGCACGCTGACACGGGATATAGGCATCTTACCTCCAGCACAGCGATTTCTATCTGGCTACTTTCTTCCATCTCCGCGTGCCTTTAATTTTCAGTAATCTGCTTAAAATTTTCTTTTCTACTCCACATGGACATACTTTTCCTCCTCTTTCATTCTTTTGTTTTTCTTTCTTCAACTTTTAGTTGATCCCACTGTGAAAAATGCCCCGTATAGTTGATTTTCACTTGCCTTTCTATTTCTGTTTTTGTGTTTTCTTTATCTTTCTTTCTTCATTAATATTTATGAAAAAAAACTCCCCACAGCATCAGAATAGTGACAAATATATTCAGGAACAAAGAAAATCAAGGCTATGAATTTTAAAATTAAATTTGGCTAAACAGAAACAATAATGCAAACTCCAACACTTTTGAAAGTATTCCGAAACATCTTTGAGAAACTGTGACTATGTTGTCTTCCTCTAAATCTGTTTGCTGTTTTTCAGCACTGGCATTCACGATAAACAGAAAATGATCACATTCATTATTCTTCTTCTGTGTAGTCACTTCTACATCAGTGCTGCCTGCTCTTCATCACTAGTATGCAGCATTTGGGGTAATTGTGAGTTAAATGATCTTCTGTGGATGAGCCAGAAAACTTAACAACCACTTATTACATTTTTTTGTTCCCTTTTATGCAATGGAAAGTTGGTTAAGTGAGATATCATAAATCTGCAACCCCATTGAAAATATTTAATATTCCAAACCAATTTTAAAACATTTTATTGATTAGTGCTTTTATGGGAAGCCGAGTCAAATCTTTCAGCATCTGTTTGATTTAAGTAAAATACATCATCTCCTGGGCAGAGGAGGACAGAAGGGGTCGTGTGACTTTCTCTAGGGCATGAATCAAGTGGTAAGGTAAGTAAAAAGACTGGCTATTTGACTGCCTCCCAGTTTTACATTAGGATGAGGCTATAAAGACAGGAGAACAAGGATTATGGATTGTCCTATCTGGTCTGGGTTACACAAGTCACTTCTCTTCATCCTGCTGTTTCGGATCGCTCAGTTCCTGACAGTTGGACTGGCTGGTTTTGCCAACAATGGATCTGCTTACCCTTAGTCTGCAGGTCTTCCAAGATACTGCACGTGCTGTGGGAAGTCACGCAGTAGGAGAGTACAGGTTTCAGAACAGGTACAAGGGCCAGAACACCAGTGACCCTGTGCAATGGCCACCCTACGGCTGTCGTTCCTTGCAGACTTTACGGTTACCCTAGCCAAGGAGTGCCAACAGGTGTGTATCAGAGTGTGTTTACCTGAGTGTGAGCAAGCAGAGCTTGGCACCAGCAAGCAAAGATGATTCCGAACGTGGGACAGCAGATGGCAACGACCCACAACAAACATGCAGGTCACCTGGCGTCTTGACCAACACACACCCAGAGGAAAGAAACAGTGTTTTCTATTTATTCTGCCTGTAGTGCAAGAAAACTTCTTGTATTCTGTATCTCTGTGAGTAGAGGCTGTGCTATTAAATCAAGCAACAGCAGGAAAAAAAAATTCTTGGAGGAAATTTAGACTCAGACACATCATGTCATGTGACCAAAAGCAGTGGCTTAACTTTTCTAAGCTTCCATCTCCTGGGCTGTTAATTGGGATGGTGACATTCTGAAAATAGTGTGATATAACAAGTAATTGTTCAGCTCCGACACATAACAAATCATCGACAAAATGGGGGAGGGGGAGGCTGCCTGCTTCCAAAGGATGCCTCCATCCCCGGCGGCCCTTGCACACGTCAGGAATCACTCAGCGCTACAGCTGAGAAGGAACAGTGATACCAAATGCAGAAATTCCTTTTGTCTAACCTCCTCAGCCAAGAGCATGACACACAGACCTAGCTAGTGGAAGGCCTGGGCAGACCAGATATCAGGAGCTGCAACCTTCACTTCTGGAAAAGATTGTACTAAAATACAAGAAGCAGCAAGCAGGCATAGCTCATGGGGAAAAGGGCAAGAAAGGAAAGGAAGAAAACATCCTCTTCCCACACCTATTTCTTGTACCCTGTAACTCCAATCAGCTATGCCCAGCATCAACAAGAGCACCTGCCATTCTGCAGGGGGAACAAACAAATTAACATAATCTGGTGCTGTCTTGTCTGTGCTTAAAAAAATCAAGGTTAGCACGTGGCTCCTAACTTAATAGGCAATGCAAATTTCTGCCAGCCCCAAAGATGTCTTGGACTGTAATTCCCTTTCCTCATCTGGTGACTGCGAAGATTGCTTCCCGTTAATAATAAGTAACTTTGAAAGCTCCCCTCTCCCCCCAAGGAAGGTCAAACGAGATCTACTTGACTCTTCCTCTCTGCTGCATCCCATTGCCAGGTTCCATCATATCTGCAATGTACTCCAGCCCCCTCAGGGCAAGCCTTGCTATAAGCGTAGTGCGCAGGCCAAGGGCAGAGTCTTTTACAGACCGCTGGAAGCGCAGAAAATGAGAACAAACTGACTCTTCTGAGCCCAAGGGTCAAACTTGCTAAAAATGGCCAGCTAATTAGCCAAAGGACTTCAATAAGAGCTGCTGAGTTTTCAAGAAAGGTGCAGGAAGAAATGGAATATATATGTATATGTATATATGTTTCTATATATACGTATCTTTAATGCTTTAAAACATCTTCTCTGCATACTGCTTTGGAGTATGGCTGAATGATGTGTGCTGTGAGGGTGGCAGGCATTTTCCCACTAAACTGCCAGAGAACTTATGGCATCAAACACGCATGACCCTTCCAGGTCTGACAGACCCTGCATCCATGACCCAGTTCTAGATACCCCCAACTCCCAGGCAGAACCCTGGGCTGTCTGTTCTTTTCCTGGGCCTCATTAGGTGTGACTCAAACTCCATCACAAAGCTAGACTCAAAAGAGCCAGCCTCAGGGATTACTCCACTGTTGTTGCAATGATTGCTCCTAACTGTGCCACCTAGAAGGTACTTTCAGGATTAGCAAAGGCTTCTGAACAACTTCAGATCAGATTGCAATTACTGGTGACTTCAAGGGTCTTGTAGTGCAAATGTTGTGAATGGGATCCAGAAGAGTATGAAATCATTTAGACATAAGCCCTTTGCTGAAAGGATAGACACCTAACAAGCTGTGCTCATTGAGACTGAGGGTCACTGAACAACACCTGCTGTTAAACCCTCAGCGTCCCCCACCGTGTCTGCACTCAGTACATGAGTTCCAGGATCCCACTGTGCATGCATAACCACACTTGGGGGGATAGCACATCCATAATCTCTGTGAGAACCCCAGATGGAAATAATTCCTAATCACTAAGAGAAAGCAGGGAGACAAGGGGCCAAGGAATAGACTAAACCATCTCAAAGGGCTCAGGGTGGGTGGCATGGGCAGGAAGGTAGAACGGAACAGATGAGACCAGAGAAAGCTGAGAGTAACATCACCTGCCACTAAGGAGTTCCATGCAGTACAAGCAACAATTCACGCACATATGTTGTTTATAGTTAACAGACCTGCGCTGTGTATTTCTTACCTGATACTACAGACTGGGTAGGTAATTGTACTGTCATGCTCAATGTCTCAGAGTTAGTGACACAGGTAGAATAAGGACTGCACCCAGTTACCCATGGCCCGAGCCAGGGCTTTCTCATGTAGCCATGAGACACTTCAGGGGGCAGATGGGGACACACTGATGCTAGCCTCACTCTAAGATTCTAGGACAGACACATCTTTTGCAGCAATGCTCCTCTGGTTCCACATTAGAAGCATAACAAGGAATGTTTCAAATGCTCACATCCATATTAAATTGGGGAGACTCTGGTTTATTCACCCAGGAGCCGGGCATGCCACAGGGAACTCCACCTGCTGCTGAGGCAAGCACCACTGCTTACTTCCTTCAGTGGTCCCTTGTGGATCTGAACCTGCTACAGCACCTTTTGATGTCTTCATCTTCCCAGACCAAGAGCAAAGCCTTTGCTATGCCACATTCTTTATTCAGTGTAGGCAACTTCAATACCAAGATGCATATATTTGTTTGAATAACCTGTGGGCTATTCTGAATTTGCTAATTTCCAAGACATGCAGAGCTGCTGATGGTGGGTGCAAAGCACAGAGACCCAAACAACAAGACACTAAGACACTGTCCTCAAGACGTCCACTGCCCTAGTTGCTGTAGAAAAACCCACTGTTGAGATTTTTGCCAGGGCAGTTGTTAAACCACAGATACTTGGTTCCAAATGGGTTAGCACAGAATGCTGAATTAAAATGCAAGAGCATTTTAGAAAAGAAACAGCATAATTCTGGATCAGCAAGGCGGGATCAGCATGACTGGTTATCCTGCTACTGAAAACTAACAACCAATCAACAGAAGACAGTCTAGTCATCCCCCACACAGCAATGTTTCAGTGGCGCTAGGATGGTCCCGTGAGGTTTCATTGCCTAATGACACGAAGTTCCCTGAGTCTGCGCAAGTGCCCTCTGTGATGGTCACACAAGGATGAGATCGCTATGCAGCGTGTAACTGTGTTGGAAGAGCTTTTCCCAGGCAGTGCACAGTCACAACAACATGCCCTCAAAATATGCACTTACACAGGATATGAGAACCCACAGAGGGGCCAACACAAGCTTGCAGGGGTTTGGGACTCATGAAGAAACACAGCTGGTACCCATGCGTCCCTAGTGCTGACATGGCTCAGCAGGCACAGCTGACCACATCGAGGGCCCCGCACCCCTTCCTGACACAGGCCTTCACTCTGACAGAGGGCTTCTGGATTCTTGTCATATCTAATCTAACAAAAAGACACAGAACATTTTCAGCTCCACAGCAGATAATTGTAATGAAATGGTTCTGGCCAAGAGGGCCCATTTGTAATAATGAATTCAAATCAGATTCATAGAAGCTATAATTCAACCACAGTGAATAGAACCTTCATTTTCTATATCATCTCTCTTCCAAGAAGGCAAAATAACTCAATATTCAAATAATTATTTTTACTTCTCAAGTAGCACTGTGAAGTAGTTAGAAGGAAGATAATATTGCCTCACTTATATAAAAATGAGTTTCATCCACGTTCAAAACTTTAGTGCCGTCTGGAGCACACCCCTTGCTAATGTCACTGAGCGCAATCAAAGAACAGTCACAACAAAACTGATGGCCTAAGGGAAGAAACCATTCTTTCCCAAGTTGGGCAACATCTCACTAGAGAACGTGATGGTGGAACCAAACTCCTGATACCTCTGCTTTTCCCACCAGGTGCTAGGCCTCCTGGTGTGAATTCATTCATGATTACACAGAATTGAGGTAGCTGGGTCTCAGCGAGTCACAGTGGCAAGTCGGCCTGGGACTGAGAGGTGTGTATATCATTCGGTTCCACCGGAGTATTCCAGATTTTTTTTATGTATTTTGGACACTAAATTCCCAATGAACATCTTTAAGGAGACCAAAACTAATAATACTCAGGACTTAGAATTTTGTAAAACGAGAGAACGACACCCTATTAAACATGGTGCATATGTTGGTGATTGGTGTCGTGGACTTTAAGACGCTGGAAATGCGCTAGCTCCCTTGCAGTGAAGATGAGTACTCAACTGTTAGCCAGTAAAACCAGCAAGCAAGGATAACAACGGAGGGTGATTGGAACCAACAGAAATTCATGAGATGCATATGCTGTCTTGTAAGAAACAATATAATGGTAGTGAAATCAATTCTTTGTGAATTAAGGAATAATAAAAATTAAGTGTTGGAGGGGAGAGATGAAGAAGAAAATGAGTAAGAGGCAAGAGCTTAGCCAACAGGGCATCAAATAGAAATGACCTATAGAGACTAAGATCACACGAGGTAAAAGAAAGAACGAGAGAGATTACAATGCAGACTACACTCCAAACTTCTCTATTCACAGAGTGGCTGTGTGCAGGAAAGACAAAATCCACACAAGACATGCGCTTAGTTTAAGACTATAGCACTGCAAACGGGTAACAAATAATTGCCATATCAGAACATGTAAGTTAATTTTTCCGCCACAAAGCACAATAAAAACAGCCCTTCAGCTTTTCCTCTTTCATTCCCATTCCCATTAGCAAGCCCAGCTGCTAAACATTAGAACTGAAGATCATGAAAACAAGCCAGCAGTTCATAAAAAATAATAAAATAAAATAAAATAAAAGGAGGCAGATGGAAGCTGGCCCTCTGCTGGCTGAATCATCTTGTCGCATCCCAGAAAGCAGAGAGCTGTAAGTTTTTGTTGTTATGTTATGTTTTGTTTTGTTTAAGTTTCTGGTTTAATGTTGAAGGGGCGGAAAGAGGACAAGAGGACAGGGGAGTCCGGGGAACTCCGCCTTGAGGTGTTACTCATTTGGAAAATCTCAGCCCCAGTGGTAGACCAGAAGACCAGGAGATGCAAGCCAGCACCCACAGCCCTCCACACTACTAACATTTACCATCATGCTCTTGGTGGACACAGCGTGGCCTACATTTTTCTCCCAACTTTCTCCTACTTCAAGTAGGCATCCTACCATTCAATCCTTAAATGTGGCCTCCTGAGCCCCGTTTGAGGAATGAAGTGGCAGGGGGGCAGAGAGGGGGTGGAGGACCCTAACTCTCATCTGGGGCCGGCAGGGGGCAGGGGTGCGGTATTCATCGCCCAGGCCCACTAGGAGGGATGAGTTAATCCTTTTTCCTCTCCTGCTGGGCCTCTGAGCACCGTTGCACAGGGCTCCAGAACCTATTGTCAGGCTCCAGAAAAGATTCATTCCAAGTGCCAAGAATCCCAACAGGCTTGGGCTTTGGAAAAGAAACTCGCATCCCATGGTCTTCAGTCCCTTCCCCGGGGACAGGTGTGTCTAGCAGCAGGGAGAATTTCGGGAAGCCAAGCGATGGAGCTCAAGGAAACCCCGCCCTCCTCCCATCCTGGCATTAGCCAGGCACCACTTGGACTGCAGAATCTGGGTCAGGGTGTTTCATTTTCACCATAATCATCAAAGTCACAGGCAGGGCAAACACGTACACCCTGTGTACATCCCGAGACATAGTTAGGCTGGGATGTCCCTGAATCTGTCTCCTAGGACCAGAACTGCCTCATTAAAAGGATAAAAGATGAGAACTGCTGAGCTGGTGCAAAGTGGTGGCTGCATTTTTATTAAAGTCTCTGCTGCAGCAGGCCTAGTCCCCAAAGGTTCATATTCCAAGATTCTCCACCCCTTTGCCTGGGGCGAGTAAGTGATTCTCGGTAACTCATTAAGGTAAAACAAAAAGCCTTCATATTGTGCTTTGCACACAGGGGTGATGTCGTTGTATAAAAGCTATATGTTTTCTCCCCTTGGCTCCAGCAGGCAGAAATCAAACAGCACTCATGATCTCAAGTGGGACCCCAGGTACCCCATCCAGGCTTGGCATGAGTTGGCTGTGTCTTGACTCCTAACTAGACAAGGCCTGGCCCTGGGAATTGCACAGTCTTACATCCTCGGTAACCCCCCAAGCGGTTCTAGCCTGAACATTCTGAGAACTGTCCTGGTTTGTCACACATCTTCTGGCCTGGGAGCGGGCGCGCAAGGATCTTGGACTAACCACCCAGCACGTCAATTCCGGTGCCTCATCTGTCCTCACTCTGGTGCCCACGCACAAGTGAATCACTCCATGCTCTGGCCCCACAGATGCACGCAGCCCCAGTACAGCCATCAGTGTTCACCCAGATCTTGGGCCAGCAAAGCTGGGACAGGAGCTAGTGGGCGTCAGCCGCCACTGTATGCAGAAGGCACCTCCTGGGCCTGCGGAAAGCCCTTGTGCCTGTCCCAAGCCCCCTTCCACGGAAGGTTTCAGCAGCCTCACCCTGGCCCTTTACCCTGAACACCCCATCCTGAGGGCTCGGACCCCCGCTGAAGGACAGCTCCCTACCTGAGGGTGGCGCTCTCCCCCTGCCGGACCGTCACGTTGTCCATGGCTTTGGGGAAGGTGGCATCTCCGCTGCGCACGGGCACTCCTGTGGGTACAAGGAACAGCAGCCTGAGAGACACGACCACGAGGCACTTCCAGGACAGGAACAGGTGCCCACACACCCCCATCCTCGAGGGCCGCAACTTCCCAGAACTCGGGCAGCCGCAGGGTCCGCGGTCCGCGCCTGGTGCCCCGCACGTCAACGGGCCTGGGAAGTGCTGCGGAAGGCAGGCGAGGACTGGAGCCCACCAACAGCGGAGCAGGGAGACGCAGAGACGAAGAGTCTGGGCTCTCCGGAGTCTAGTAATTCTTCTTCCAAGCCTGCCTCAGCTTTCCAGCCTGGCAGAACCAGATGCCCCCTCCTGCATCCAAAAAGCGCTTCCTCAACGCTCCCTTGGGGAGGAGAGAGGTGGCTGGGAAGCTGGAGAAGGCAGCACGGTGCGGGGATGAAGGTCACGGGGTGCGCGCTCTGCCTGGCTCTTCAGGACGCTACTTTAGGTTTCGACTGGGCGCGTTCTGCAGAGAGGTCTGGCAGCAAAAGTTTATAACCCAGACAAGAAGGCAAGTGGCTCTGGCAGGAAGGAGATGCCCCCAGCGGCGGCTGCTTCGAGGAGAGAACTGTTTTATTAGCTCACACATATGTACGGGAGTATTTATAAACCAGCCCCCAAGTCTCGAATCTGGAAGCCGGAGGCGAGAAAAAGTTCCAGGCGGGGACGCGCAGCCAGCGCAGCCCGCGATCTTCAGCACGGCAGCCGTCCTCCGCAGCCGCCCGGCCACTCGCGCCAGCCCGCCGCCCGCCGCCCGGCGCAGGCTCGGGGCGCGCGGGGAGCTGGGCGGACGCGGCCCCCGCCTCCTCCGGGGACGCGACGCGGGCGCGGGGACGCGCGGACGCCACGCTCAGCGGCCGCCCCCGGCCCCCGCGCCGCCTGCCTCCCGGGAGCAGCCCGGACGCGCTCGGGCCCCGGTCGCTGGGGTTGTCATGGCAGCAGCTCCATCCCTGACCGCCACTTTCTCCCGGAGCCGACTAGGAGCGCGCGGGCGGCGGGCGGCGCGAACGGCGCGCTCATCCTGGCCACGGCGGCGCGGGGCGCGGGGCGCGGGCGCCCACCTTAACCCCCGCCGCGCCAGGCCCTGCTTCACCCACTGAGGCCGGGAATCACTGAGAATGTGCACCCAACAACCTGCCCTTATTCGCGAGCAAGCCGAGGAAGACTGCCCACCCCACCCTGGGGCTTCCCCTGGTTCCTGGATAGAAGTGAGGAGGGAGTGGAGTGGGGGGCGGGTAGGCTGAAGGGTAGGGCACAGAGCGAGGGAGGGAGGTCTGGGGAAGGCAGCAAATCGAAAAGTGACGCTGGCACCTTTCTTCCCCGATGCTGATGCAGAAGTTGCCAGACCCCGCCCCTGAGAAAAGAACTGCATTTCCCAGTCTAGGTGGCTAAGCCAGTCCTCAATTCCAGCACTGGACCGCTGGCTGGTAGCAGCCCTCTGCCTGACCCTACACCAACCCTGAAGCTGAGTTCTCTGGCCTGTGTATGAAGTGGCTTACCTTGGAAACGCTGGCGTCCCACCTCTGGTGTCTGTTCCCTGGGCCGGCACACCAGCGTTCCCTTTTCCCACACACAATCTACAAAATAGCCCCCCACCTTGTTCCCGGCCCTGTTTTCAGAACCTCTTGGGGTCTTACAAAGAAAGGGCTCCGGAAAACACATGAAGTCCTGAAAAGCATGAGGGTTGAGCTTTCTAAAAATCCGATGACTTTACGATCTTGGAAGCAGGACCTGACCGATGCCTGGACTGGCTTGTTGGTGGAGCTTGAGATTCCCTGCTATTCCCTTCCCCTGTTCTAAAGCTCTAGATTTCTTGGGCCTAGTTGATGCTTTTCCCCCTGCTCCCCCTGGCAGAAGTCTCGTCTCACTGCAGGCTCTGTGCCTTAGCCTGATTTCAGGGTTGCTCTGCACACCTGTTCTGTATTCTTTCTCAGAGCCTTTTGTTACACGAGATTGGGTGCTGCACAATGGGCAAAATGAAATTTAATTTAAAAACTAAGCATTAAGCTCTTATCATTTATTTTTTGGTTGCGGAAAAATCAAAAGCTCCTGCTCCCAGCTCTCAGGGACAATGCACAAATAACCCCCCCGTCTCCCCTCTCCCATTCCCCCTTAGCGCCACTGACTTTGGCAGAATACTGACCCAGTACTAGTCATCTTGGAAAGGGGAGGCATCCAGCGAGCCCTTTTCTGAAAGCAGATGTAACCAAGGCTGCAGTGCAGCCTGCAAGGCAGAGGGGAGTGATGATGCAGAGAAGCCACGCAGGGCCCCAGGAGAGCCCACCACTTACTTTGGGGTCACCCCCAGCGTTAAAGGCATTTGTCACTTGTCAAGACTTGAACACACCAGGCTTCACACATGGTGTATAATCCGCTCAAGCCAGGGAAGCCCTTGTCCAGTATTTCCAGATCGGAGAGGCAGTTCTCGTGTTTTAAATCAGGTCAGGCTGAGAACAGGAGGTGGTGATGCTGGGTTGCCTTAGTTACAGGGTTTGGATCTTGAACACGGAATAGAGACGGGTCAGGCTGTCACAGAAGCCATACAGCTCCTCCCTGGATTGTAGGACATTCCACCTCCCTTCCTTAACTCTCCCTCCCCGCCTTCCTTACTCTTATACTTGTTGATCCTATGGATTATCAGGGCTGGAAAATGAGGTGACTGCTCAGTCTCTGAACCACTGCTTGAGATAAGAGGCATTGTTTTGTAAGAAAGGAGAAAAGCGAATGGAAGCCCAGACAGAGGGATGGCAGTGGCGAGTGAAGAAGAAGGCAGAGATGGGCTGACACAAGAAACTTTCTTAAGCTACGTCATCTGTGGGCCAGCCCAGTGGCACAGTAGTTTAAGCCACCAAGTTCTACGGCATCCTCTCCTGTGGGTGACGGTTCAAGTCCTAGCTGTTCCACTTCCTGTCTAGCTCCCTGTTAAAGTTCCTGGGAAAGTGCGAAAGGTGGGCGAGATGCTTAGTTCGCTGTACCCAGGGGGAGCCCCAGTGCAGTCAGGGCTCCGGCTCTTAGACAGTGCAGTCATCTGGGGAGTAAGTCAGCAGGTGGAAGCTCTCTGTGTCTCCCCCTCTCTGTGTAACTCTGCTTTGCAAATAAATAAATAAACACATCTGTAAAAAAAAATGCACAATCTCTAGCTTTCTCTGACTACAGCTATGTAGAGTCCTGAAGAACAGGGCCCGTGTCTATAAGGGTTCTTCCAAAAATCATGTCAAAATTGAATTAAAAGATAAGTTTATTTTTGTGGCAGATATTTTGGAATCCCTGTGCATGAGAGATCATCAAAAAATCATGAAAAATGTATATTGCTAAAAAAAATTGCATGGTTTTCAATTTTTTTACGCAAAATCAAAAGTTTTCAATTCCATTTTCCACGGGAAAAAAAATTCTTTTTGCAATGTCCTCATGTTCTCTTCCGTAAGTCTGGTTCCCAGTTCAGCATTTGTGAGTGATTAGGGAGACTGATTCTTAAGGCTGGAGAATCAAAGATGTAACTGCAAAGGTCTGGTGTTTATGTTCGTCTATGTCAGTCTACCATTTTAGGAAGAACGTTTCCTTCATCGTCAGACATTGCTTCATGCAATGTAAGACTAAAACCAAAATGAATTCAGATAAGAACAAGTTTGAGGTTTACAAGGCACAAGAATGTGCTGTTTTATGTAGGGCCTTTCACTGCAGTGCTTGGCTGTATACCCCAATAGGATGACCCTAGTTAGGCCTATTGGATATATAAAGACCTTTTTTAAAGACAAATCCATGCACTGACTTTCGATATCCGATCTGAGTGCTCATCTTCCCAGCTCTGTGACTGGCAATCTCCTGTCTCATAGACTGGAGGTGTCTTGAGATGTGCTCAGGACTTTGCTTAAATCAGGGCTGGTCAGATGACGGACAACTTCCTCGAAAGAAGAATTTCAGCTTATAGTTTAAAAACAGAAAGGAGATAGCCACCCCAGGTCATGGTGGGCCAACATGGGGAATCACCATGGTTGATGAGGAGAGAGAAGTTATACCATCTGTAACTTCCAATCATTACCATTTCCATGGGAAATGGTCAACCTCGACAAAGCCAGAAATAGAAGAGTTTTGCTGATTTCTGGCTGGTTCGGCGGCGGGGGGGGGGGGTCTCTCTCTGGGTGGTTCAGTACCTGGCCATGGAGTGATTAATGGTGAAAGGAATATGGGCTCAATGTGTGAGGATTTGATAAAGGAATTATTTGGGGATTTGAACTTTAGATTGTTTTGCATATTAAAAGCCTGCTCATAAACAAGTGGTTTACTATCATATCTCTGAAATTAGCTAGTCTGGGGAAGTCCATGATTAAAAAGGCTCCAAAAGGTCAAAGAATCCAAAAGTTTTAGAAAATGGATTAATAGACTAGCAATTAATGCGATAATGCATGCAACAATTAGCAAAGGATTTGAGAGATTGGAAAATTTCATAATCCTAACTTACACTTATATATTATAATCTCTATTTCCATGTAATAACAATCCCTGAAATACAAGCAAATACGTGCGAAGGAATACAGATATTCCTTGTATATTCCAGAGTTGCAACTCAGCCCATCAGAGATCTGTCCTGTATAGCAATTCATAAATGAAAAGGCAGTGTGGATTACAGGTTGCAGGCCTGCAATGAGCACAAGCAGAGGAGAGCACTGGCCAGCAGAAAGACACCATCACACAGAGTGAGGAAGAGAGAGTGTGCTCAGGCCAGAGAAGAAGGAACTACAGCAGCTAGACGAAGGGTCAAAAAGTATCACTCCTAAGAATTCAGAATCTGTGTGGCCTGAGTTGTGGTATAACAGGAAAAGATGTGGGGTGGGCATCCCATAACTGACTGCTTCACTCTCAACCAAACGTCCTCCAGTCCAAACCCCTGCTAAGCAGCAGCAACGGATGGTCCAAGTGTTTGGGTCCCTATACTGGGGAAGATGTGGAAGAAGTTCCTGACTTCTGTCTGGTGCAGGCTTAGCCACTGCGACTATTTGAGGAGTAAGCAGAATAAGAGAGACCTCTGTCTTTCTCCATCTCTCCACTCACTTTGTAACTCTTTCAAATAAATAAATCTTTTAAAAGTCATATGCAAGTTACAGTGTTTTCTGTATATTTGAAACAAATTTCTTAAAAGTAATGTGCAAGTTACAGTATTTTCTGCATATTTGAAACTAAAGAATGATTATTTTTGATATAAAAAGTTTTACCTGTGAGAAATATTCAAGAAGTTCATGAAAATGCATATTATGAAAAAATACACATGAATTAAAAATTGAAACAAAATAAATATCTCTTAAGCACTTGCATATCTGTTTATTTATTTAAGAGACAGAAAGATTGAGATCTTGCAAGACTGTTTCAATCCACAAATACCTAAAACAGCCAGAAAAGGACTTGGCCCAAGCCAGGGGCTGGAACTCAGTCCCTGTGTCTCCCTTGGGTGGCAGGGACCTAACTACTTGAGGCATCCATCCGCCGCTGCCTCTCAAGGTGAGCATTAGCAGGAAACTGGACTCAGAAGCAGCCCTGAGATTCGAAGATGAGGTGTATGTCAAATGCTCATCACCCCCACTGAACTTTCCTTTTAATTCCATCTTCTGATAACTTTTTGAAGTACCGTCATACAATGACCCAGAAAAGGTGTGTGAAACTTGGAGCAACTCATCAGGAAAAGAACATCTATAGAAGTATAATCACATGTTTTCACTTCAACTTAACTTTAAATGAGATAGAACGCCTGTAACTTTTCTATTTCTCGTGCCAGTGAAGAGCACAGTTAAACAAAGGTACTTCTCATCCTACAGAAAGGATGAGCACCACAGGAGAACGAAAGCAGATGAAA
This sequence comes from Ochotona princeps, assembly GCF_030435755.1. NCBI lineage: Eukaryota > Metazoa > Chordata > Mammalia > Lagomorpha > Ochotonidae > Ochotona > Ochotona princeps. Next base: position 106,605,867 of record NC_080835.1, on the reverse strand, counting down.
TAGCAGCTCACCACTGAAACAATCATCGCAACTGCCAGGTTCTGCTGGTGGCTGGGGTTAGGCATAAGCAGCATGTTGCGGAACTTGGAGACCAATGGCGATGCCCAGTGCAGCAGGCATGGCATTCTCTGCCTCCTAGTTACCCCCACAAAGAGGGGCACATCCACAACGAATGAACCAAACCATGAGCAGAGAGGGCAAAACTCCAATGCAGTTCTCATGTGTTAATTCATTTGCTGATTCTACACAGGCATCCTGCGAGTTTGTTGAATGTTGTGCACTGCTTTGGAGGCAGGAGATGGAGTGATCAATGAGAAAGTCAACTTCCCTAGAGACTTTCCAGCAATGGTGTGTGACTGGCATTGACATGGATGAAGGAAAGCATGAGAAAGTAGGTCAATGCTAATATTTAGGATGTTATATGTGGTATCAGAGGGTAATTGATGAGCGAGAACAATAAATTGCAAAGTTAAGGAAAGGTTCTTTGAAAAGGTAGTGTTTGAAATAAAAACTAAATAGTCACAAGCATCAACAAAGTAAAAGTGAGCGCCCAGCCACCACCTATGGTTAGGAGCCAAATGACGGGGAACCTGGCTGGACTAGAGCAAAAAGGAGACATGATGATGATGTTGGGCCTGGAAGGCTGTGGTAACTGTCCCAGAATGTATTCTAAATTCAGTGCGATAATTCTAGAAAATTTTCAGCAGGTAAGTGATAGGGCATGACTGATCAAATTTTATGAACTATTTTGTCCATCAGATAGAGAATGGATTGTAGGGGCATAGAGCAGAAGCAGAGGGAATGTTGAGAGAAGAGACTCAAAATGATGGGGGTGACAATGAGGAGAGGAAACAGAAAGGAAAAGGGGTCTACTTTGACAGTTTAGTGAGTAAGACTTTCTGAGAGTCAGGATGAAGAGGAATGAGTATAACAAGAGATGGAGGGTGATTGCTGTAAGAAACTGGATGTAAGCTGCTGGTGGTGCAAGGCATGACTCCAACAGGGCGGGCCTAGGGACCAGGAGTTGAAGCAATGAATACAGCTCTGATTGAGCTTAGAGCCAGTTTATTCTGTGAGGCTGCCCCCATGGAGATGGAAAGACGGCATTGAGAGCAAGCAGCCAGAGCTTACAGTAGGTGAGGCGGGTGGGGCGGGGGGTGGGGAACAGTTTTGTCTCAACCCAAACCTGCTTTACTATGAAAAACAAGCCAAAAATGTGGTCAGCCTCTGCTGGGTTCATTTTCTGGAACACGAAGAGGCACATTATCCATGGAAGCCTCATTCCAATTCTATAAACTCCTCTGCCAGTGTCATTTTAAGAGCTCTCTTTGTCCTACCTTGAAGGATCCAAGCTATTCCACTCTGTTTAGGTTTTCTCCTGTTACGTCTTTCCTGACTGTTCACATCTTGCCTTTTAAGAGTAGATTAAAGCATTGTCTGGGAACCAGGCAGTGATGATATTTAGGAAACAGAGAATACCGGGTAGCCCTAACATGAGTCAGCAAGGATGAGATTCAGACTTGGATCTGTTATAACTCCCTTGCTGTCATCTGGGCGAACTGAAAGCACCAGCTTATAGCACAGCAGAGAGCAAGGAGCCCGCAGCCAGACCATGGCTTGATCCACCTGCACAGTTCATGATGCGTGAACCAGTCCAAGTGCTTTAACTTCACTCATCTTCTGCTCTCAGGTCTGCAAGTGGAAGTAATGACAGCAGTGAATTTGTAGAGAATCTGTTTTTGCCTTAGCTTGTGCTACCAAACAAAAATACCACAGATAGGGTGACTCACATATCAGCCCTTTATTTTCTCACAATATTGCAGGTTGGAATCTGAGGTTAGGGTGTTCGTATGGGGACTTTATTCGTGACTTTTCTCTGTGCCTTCCTGATGGCAAAAGAGGAGAGAGGGAGAGAGAGAGGACTCTATCTTTCCCTTCTGACATCACCACCTCTATCAAGTTAGGATACTACTCTTGGGACCTAATTTCACCATAATCACTTCTAAATGGCCTTTTTCTTCAAATACAAACCCATAGTTATTAGATCTTTAGCATGCACTTTCTAGGGACACCCAGTTCAGGCCCTAACAAATGAAGGGCTTCATATAACACATTTGGCACACTTTTGGTGTTGAATTAATTCTCAATAAAGGCTGCTTCTTACTAGCTACAGAGAAGTGGCTGAGGACCCATTGTCACCATTTCTTTCCAGCAATTCTCTATGGACAGACAAGGTGGACATGTCACAGCAAAACTCCAAAGTGGTGTGTTTCAGTAAGCAGGCTAAGTCTTTTTTCCAATTTTGAAGATCTAACTTCAGCATTAGAAACCGCGTGAGGGTGAAGAGGTTTACACGGTTAGTAATAAGCTATCATTTTGTCCTTGGAGGGACTATGTAGATGGGAACACTACAGGGAAACTTGGAATCCCACAGAAAGATCTATTGAAATTTTTATCCTGTTGTAAAAGCAATTTCAAACTGTGTGTTATTCATAAATAAGGAAAATATACAGCTTGTGTTTATCTGAGAGAAGATTGTACCCAGCTGCCCTGCAGGCGCATTAGGAGGGAACATAAAGTAAGATGGCTGTGCTTGGTGAGCGTTTCTATTACAGAAACCCACCTCTGTCAGTGAGGGCCCAGGGAGTGCAACAATGGCAGAGACACCAGGACTGTTCAGGGACCTTGGCCTGTGGAACAAGTGGTGTGGGAATGTGTGGCCATGAGGACAGGGTCAGAACCAGCACGGACTGCCTCTATCAGTGCTAGTGAAGGTGGGCTCAGAACTGTCACGGCAAGGAAATGACAAGACCTCAGAGCACGGGCTAGACACCATGTTGGAAGCACAGAAGCACTGACGTGCTAAACGCAAAGCACCTTCCAGCTTACAGCCATCTCCATTACCAGTGTGTGGTGTGACATTCACTGATAGGGAACCTCATTTTTCATTCTTCTTCTCATTTGCTCTCTTCCAAACTGAGACAAATATATGTTAAATGGTTTTCCTGGTAAGCTACTGGCCTGGGTCATGGTCAAGGGCAGTTGGATCATAATCCACTCCTCCTTCTGTCTTAGACTATATCACATCCTTTCTAGTGTAGCAGCACAACAGCCTGGATCAGCGGGGAGAAGAAAGATTGCTTAAATCCTTAGCTTCAATCTCCAACTCCGTATGTACAAGCTCCGTGGCCCCTAGCATGTTCCTTATCCTACAAGTCTCTGTCTCTACCTCCATAAGCAATGATAAGAATTTATTCATGAGGTTGAAAGGTCCATGATCATACACCCATCAGCTCCCATCTCAGCACCTGGATGATGACAGCTCTCAGTGGTGGAAGACGTTCAAGTCCTCTTATTTGTCTTTAATGCCAAGTGATAAAAAAATTGGCATATTTTTATACAAATAAAACAGTAACAAAACTAAAATTGGAAGAAAAATGAAGAATACACAAGGTTCGCATTGTAAAGTATTATTAACAGGTTTCCCCAGACGTGAAAGCAGATTATCTATAGCTGTAGACTATATGAGGTAAAAGCCATTTCCAAATTTCTGTATGCAATGCACGCATGCAACCACCTCTGTCCTATTGGAACCACTAGGTTCTAAGAGAAGCTGAGACCAAGGTGCTTGTTTCTCATCCCTGATTCCTGTACTGAAGTCTAGGTATGAATACTCACATCATTGAATGAGAAGTTTGAGATCCACTGTACAGAGTCTGCAGGAAGCTGGTGTAGCATCTCTAGCATGGTGCTTTCCCAGTAACTCTGACCTTCTCATCCTGGTATCCAAATACTGCAATGTGAGGAAGGCATCACAAGGCATCAATGACACTAAAGCATCTCCATCTAGTCAAGCCAGAGGATCCCATAAAGCGACCAATTTCCACAAGCCATGGAATAAAATCAGCCTCATTACTTGATAGTCACACCTCATGTAGTTTTATAAATCAAATAACAAAAAGCATCATATTGAGACCTGCAAGTCATAAAATGTGTTTTTTAAATGTTTAGTAGTAGTATTACAGTCTCACACTTCACACTCTGACTGTAGGTCCCTAAGAGAAAGATTGCAGCAGGTGGGAAATGGATTCTACTGCCCCAGGGAGCCTTGACTGGGGGAAAGAGAATGCCTATTAGGGGTCAGCTAGCCTGGCTCTGCATCAGCACCTGCTACCATGGAGCTGGGAACCGTGAGAAACAGACCAAGAGTCTCTGAACCCAACTTTTCTTCTTTGAAGAACCCAATAGATTTTATATAAGAGACCCTGTCTGGCAAAGAGTAAGTATTCAGGAGACACTGCGTCACCTGGGCTCTTCCCTCTTCCTGCTAAAATGAACTTGATCTTACGAGGTCTTTGAGAGGATCTAGAACTTGGGTTTCAACTTGTATGTTGTTCATTTGCAACATTACCTGTATTTATGTGTGTTCATTCATTATTTTGTTGCTGAATTCAATGATCATCCTAGTTTGTACCAACATTCACTGCATATATAATTCTGTTGGGCCTAGAGACACCAAAAATATGGTATATTACAAGTCCGCAAAGAGTATATGGTCTAGGGGGAGAATCCCAGATTCTATGTAATCACAACACAATATAATTAATGAATAAATTTAATAAAAAAAAGAGTATATGGTCTAACAAAAGAAATAGTCAGGTACGACATTTCAGTATGCTAAGATGTGAAATAAAAATATTTCCACTACCCCTAAGGGTCTCAGAATCAAACCATGTAAGCTAGATTAGTGTTCTTCAAATGCTGCTCCAAAGAACAGACTTTAAAGTTCACTTTTCAAGACTGACTAGGGCTTGGTTTGCCACTTGGTTCCTGATTTTGGCAATGAAGCTGCTGGTATTCCAATCATAGAGACATAATAAGAATAGTTGGGCCCGGTGGCGTGGCTTAGCGGCTAAAGTCCTCGCCTTGAACACGCCCAGATCCCATATGGGTGCTGGTTCTAATCCCGACCGTCCCACTTCCCATCCAGCTCCCTGCTTGTGGCCTGGGAAAGTAGTCGAGGACGGTCCAAAGCCTTGGAACCCTGCACTCACATGGGAGACCTGGAGGAGGTTCCTGGCTCCTGGCTTTGGATTGGCACAGCACTGGCCGTTGCGGTCACTTGGGGAGCAAATCATCCGACAGAAGATCTTCCACTCTGTCTCTCCTCTTCTCTGTATATCTAACTTTCCAATATAAATAAATAAATCTTAAAAAAAAAATAGTTGACACTAAGAAGCAGGGTGTTAAATGTTGAGCTTGAGGTGCTAGTAGAACATCCAAGTAAAATACTCTGTTGGCATTTGAATATTTAGGTTTTGTGCCTGACAAAGAAACATTGTTCATAGTTATAGATTTTGGAATCATCTTTGTGTAAGTGGGAGCTGTAGTCCTGGGTGATAACGGAGTCAGTCACTCAGGAAGAGCTGGAGTTGAGAAAGAATAAAATAGAAAATGACAATGCTGAACACCACAGACATGTACAAGGCGAGCGGAAGAATTCATGAAGGAATCTGGGGAGTGACCAGAGAACAAGGGAAGTCAGGAATCGGTGACCACACGGACATCATGGAGGGAGCAGAGCTTCGAGGAGCAAAGAGTGGTTCATGTGTTAAACACTGTAGGGCCCAGGTTAGTGGAGGATAGATAATTGTGGATTTGACCTGAAACCATGGACTGAAACCAGGTGACTGCTGCAGCAGCAGTTTCACCTCTGGCCAGCCAAGGAGTCAGGAGGAGATGACCCGAGCACGAAGACCTGAGCATGCAGCCAAGAAAAGAAAGGTGTGTGGGCCGTCTGTACGGCTGTGAAAGAACGCGCAAGCAGAAGGCTCGGGCAGCAGCTGGACAGAGATGTGGGTATGGAGAAGTTGACCCTGTGCTTTGCTCCATTTCATATTCGAATTGAGAAACTTAGTACATTTCTATTTGGCATTCAACAATTCCTTAAACATGTTGAAGATCAACCCCTGCTAATCAAAGAATTTAGGATGTGGTTGATTTATAAACACAGGTAGGATGCTTTGTTTCGGGTCACTTACACCTCTACACCCACTCAGGGGCTCATCAATCAACTATTGCTTAGAAAACAATAGCAGCTATCATCATCATCATTATCGTCATCCTGCTAGTGCCAGGCCTTAGGATGCACATCTAATAAATATCATCTAATCTAATTCCTTTAACAATTCTAGATGAATGAATTCTTATTAAGTAAAGTAATCAATGTGTGGAGGAGAAAGTTTGTTTCTACTCGTTTCTAGAAACACAAAGTAGGAAACCCTAAATGTCCCAGGCTCATTGCTGTATCACCAGCATTCACAATAGTTCCTGGTGCATAGAATGTTTTAAATAGTTGTCCACTTAATAATGCGAAATGAGATGCATCTCTAGCCCGTTCCCTTCAATAATCTCACCGGTGTTTTGTTTATTAAGATTCACAAACCAAATATTAAATTGTCAAGTATATTTGCCTTTATTGAGCATTGAATATAATTTTGTTGGTAGTAATTCAGAGCTGAAGAAGAAGACCAAGAATTAGAGTAGTTCAATTTGTATCACTCTAAAATTGCAGCGCCTGCCTAGCAGCACTGATGTTGGAACACACTATTATTTATATTGGAAAAAGAAGCTAATCATGATGAGAAACCAGGTGGCTGTACCACATGGATAGCAAACAAAGAAGACGGGCTTCAGATATTAGGAGTCTATTCAATAAAACATAGATTAGTCAGAAACATAGCATGTGGTTTACATAATCATTGTGATATATGGTAACTTGGCACGACGAGCGAGCCTGTCATGAGGCATGCCTGCATTACAGAGTCCAGCCTTTATTCATGCAATTGTTCATGCTCTTGCACATGCATTTGTGATCTGGTTACATTTTTTTTTAAAGATTTATACTTTTATTTGAAAGGCAGAATTATATATAGAGGGAGGGACAGAGACCTCCCATCCACTGATTCACTCCTCAGATTACTGGCTAGGTGGAAGCCAGGAGCTTCTCCAGGCCTCCCACATGCATGGCAAGGGACCCAGTATTTGGACCATTTTCTGTTGCTTCTCCTAGACTATGAGCAGAAAGCAGGATTGGATGTGGACCATCCAGAACTTGAGCCAGTGTGTATTAAGAATGTTGTAGTTGCAACTTGTTATCTGCTAAACTGCAATGCTGTTCCCTTAAATACTATTTGTATTAAGGATGTGGAAAAAAGTTTGAGATGCACTGGATTGGTTGATCTCCATAATTCTGATGGCCCAGAGACCCCATGGCCACCACCACATGTATGTTTGACACCAGTAAATAAGATTTGTCTACGAATCATCTCTTTTCATGAATTGCATTTCCCATTCCTTAATTTGCTCTGAAATTTTTCTGTGCTTATAATCCCCAAAGTTATTTCTATTAGCCACTCTTGTTCCCTGTCACCAGACTGGAACAGTCAGAACCACAAAAGTTGAGACAAGAATCATACCAAAAATACCCAACCTTTCTCAATGCTAAGCCTATGGATGGCAATGAGGTGTCAGCAAATGCAGGCCAGACAACAGAGAAGGGAAGCAGTGAGAGTCCAGTCTTCATCCGGGAAGTCTTGAGAAAGAGGGGGGGAAGGGAAATGACAAAGAAAGCCAAAGAAAGAAGCAGCACAGTGAAAGAAAAAGCAAGTAGGAGCGGGGCTGAGGACAGAACCAAGGACATTTTATGGAGATGAGATATCAGTAGATAAAATGAAATAGAATGAGAGCAAGAGAAAAGGCAGAGGCAGAAAAAAGTCAGACAGACAGAGAAACAATGGGAGAAGAATCATTTTAAGGAATTGGCTCGTGTGGTAGAGTTGGCAAGGCCAGAGTGTGCAGTCCAGGCCCACAGGGTAGAGAGCCAGAATAGAAACCATGCTGCTGCTCTACTCCCATGGCCATTAGTTGGAAAGTTTTCTTTTTCTTTAAGTTGTTCTTTTCTTAGATTTTTAGATCCACTCACCCAACCTGTGGAGGGTTATCTGCTTTACTCAAAGTTGACTGACTTAAAGCTTGATTTCCTCTAAGAGATGACCTCACAAAAACACCAAGACATTCAAATATGGACACCAGCAAGACAGCAAATAGACCATTGTGTATCTCACTTTCCATTCTAAAAGCCTCATGACAAATATTCATTAAGGCACATCACAAAGTAAAGAAAGTTTATCACGGGAAGGGGAATGATTAATAACTCATTTTTTTAAACAAAGCCTAACTAGAGTTCAAGAAAATTGAAATGCAAAATGCTTAGAGGTAGTAAAATGGCATGTATGGATTTAGTGAAAAAGAAAATTCGGGCCTTTCTTTAATAGCAGGCATTTCTAAGCTCCTTGTTCAGGGCTGGCATTATGGTTCAGTAGGATAAGCTGCAGCTTGCAACACTGGAAGCCCATGTCTGTGGGTTGAATTGCTAGCTGCTCTACTCTGATTTCTGATCCACATTCCAGCTCAAGCACCTAGGAAGTCAACAAAGATGGCCCAAGGACATGGGACCCTGCCACCCTATTGGGCAACTTGGATACAGCTCCTGGCTCCAGCCTTCAGCCTGATCCAGCCTGGTAGGTAAGGCCATTTGGGGAGTGAACTAGCAGAGAAAATGTCTTTCTGACTTCCCTTCTCTGTCAACCTGCTTTTCTTTCATTTCTTTCTTTTTAAAAAATATTTATTTTTATTATAAAGGTAGATTTTACAGCAAGAGAAGGAAAGACAAAGAAAGTCTTCCATTTGCTAGTTTGCTCCCCAGATGGGCACAGTAGCTAGAGCTGATCTGAAGCCTTTCCAAGAGTCATTCTACTTTTCCACTAACCAAACAAGCAAATAATCTTTTATTTAAAAAAAACACTCCTCATTTGCATGATTTCAAACTTTTTTTTCCAGATTTGTTGCATTTGAAATACGAAATGACACAAAAACACAGAAATAGAAGGAGATCTATCCTTTAGTTCACTCTGCAAATGGCCACAAAAGCCAGGGCAGCAAAAGCAATGACATCTTTTAATTCCACGTGCTAAGAACATTTAGAAGTACTTTCACGGCATCAAGAGCAGGCAGAAATAGACCCCTGTCACTCTCCTCTCACACACACTGGTCTCAGGCGTTCTTTCACAACGACTTGGGTGTTGGCTTGAGCAGGGTTTCAGAAGACATTACCCAACAGACTCATTGTTAAGAGATAGAATTCCCAGATATCAGTCAAGGGAAGGAACTGGGGAAATACATGTCTACATTGTCTGTAATCCTGAGCTTCAAGAGAGTGTTGTTTGGTGCTCTTGACCTTGGTCACAGAGGAAAGTAGGTAGAGAGTGCCGTGATGGATTGGAAACCTACAATCCTATAGCTGCTTCTGCCAATAGTAACAAGTGAATGTGTGCGCAGACTCTGGAATAAGTGACTTACACACATAACCTCATTTAGCTCGTTCAATAGTCCTAATTTCACACATCCTAAACAGGCTATGTGGGGTCTGTGACCCGTCCATGTTCACCGGGGCTGAGTTCTTACTGCAAAGCCTTGGATCTTCCCTGCCTCCCAAGGGTACATCAGCAGTTTGCTGCTTCGCGCATAGGGAGCACCCCTTCTTAAGGAATTGAGAATCACTTGGGTGCAAAAAGTACAATCATTGTGGAAAAGGGAACTGGGGTGAGGCAGGAGCTGGTTTGCCGATAGTGAGTGGAGGTCAACAGGGGATCGGAACACATAGACAGTGCAGAGCTGCTTCAGCGGTTGAAAGACAAGTCTGAGAAATGAGGCTGTGTTTTCCACCATTGCGCTCCCCCTCTCCATCTGTCCCTCTTCCCCTTTTCTCTCTCCCTCTGTCTCTTTTCTCTTTGCAAATCTTCAGCTGTTAATTTCCATCTGACACGTTTATGAATTAATTCCAACACTTTTCTCTCTCCGTCAAGATAGCCTGCTTTCTAACCCCCTCTATCCTTTGGCAATGTGTACATTTTATTACTGAGACAGTTTTACTGACAATTCCCAGATGTGATGACTTCCTCTGACATCTTTGTGCAGACAATCAGCCTGTGCCTCTGAGGGCCTGCGGTGAACACAGGGGACCAACACTGCAGCTGGACAGCCTTGTGTCAGCATGGTGGGGCTAGGAGAGAGGCCAGGCCTCAGGGAGATGAAGGGTGGAGAAGCAGGGTTGCAGGGAGCGTGCTGTGTGGCTGCTGCTGGCTTTCTCCATCCAGAGCAAAACTCCTCAGATTCCCACATAAGCCATGTGCAACCTTCCTCTGCAAATGACCGAGATCTGTCAGAGCTGCGTCTTCATTGTCCTCATCTTAACTAACCTAAGCCACTGGCATCAGTCAGGGGTCCTGAAAATGGTTTTCTTACATAAATAGCAGCTGACACAGAAGAAACTCACCCAATGAAAGCCCAGTGTATTTTCAAGTCAGAAACACAACACATCTAGGCAGAGAAGCCTGCAGAATGAATTTCAATTTCTGTTTCACTTGATGGATGACTATGTACAATCATAATGTGTCATCCTAAAAAACACAAGATGTAGCCAGACACGGCAGTCCACCTGTATGGTTGGAGGACCAATGGTACATTTTGGTTGGGAGAGTCGAGAGATGGTATCAGTAGACCTGACAAAAAAAAGAAAGGATGCAATGTGAAGACACTGATACACGATGTAGATGATTTCACTGCAAACATGTGCTAGAGGGGTAGCAGGCAGAGCATCCCAGGAAGGAATCAAGCAAATCTGGGACTCAGACTTCGGAGAAGGCAGTTCAGCTTTCCTGCCTCTTGTTTCCTCACTTGTAAGATAAGTCATTGCACCAGATGGTCTGTGCAGCCCCTGCCAGATGTCACAGCCTATAGATCCATCACCATTGCTAGATCGTTGACCTTTCTAGAAACATGTTCACACTTCCAGCTCTCTGATTTCACCCTTGCTCTTTTCCTGTTGGCCATGGCCTCCTCTGCTGATTACATTCCAAAACCCCTCTCTAAAACGCAGCTCACATGTGACCATCCCTGGGCAGTTTCCAGGAAAAATAATTCACGCTTCCTCCAGACATTTTCAGTTTTATCCTTGATCTTATTGCCACGCATTTGGCCCAGTTGAGGTCTGCCTCTTTCCTCAATGCCAAGCACGAAGCTTAGAGAAAAGTCAGTACTCGACTGATATTTGCTTAATGAATGAGTGCCACACCTTTCTTTAGGAGGTTCCTTTGTTTGTAACTGGTACTTACAGCACTGTCTAACAGAGGCTGCTTCTCGATGATCATCTGAGAAAGAAAATGAAAGGATAGGAAAGCAGAGCACAGAGGCTGGTCCAATTATCTTCCCCAATCTGCCTGCATACTCTCCCCTATGGTGATGAAGACAGCATTGCACAAACAGTGTGTGTGCCTGGGAACTCACATTTCTGTGCAATTAGCAAGCTCCCACATGGTAAACAGACTAATTTTGCCCATACATCAGCAGTTTGCCTAATCAGTGGTTTCCACTCAGAGCTTGAGGAAAAGATTTAAGTCTAGACCATGGTGAGAGAGAATAGAAAATTGTGTTCCCAAGGAAAACCCGGTCATTATTCTTGCATTTGTCACAGAGGGGGCACCAAATGAAGGACATGTGATTGATTTGTTTATCAATACTCAACATGAAAATTTGTCTCTCAACCACTTTCCGCACCATCCCCAGCTTAGGTGGCCACACTGACTGTCCAACATTAGAGGACTGCTCCCAGAGAAGACCTGATAAGCTTAGCAGAAGCTCTGTTAGCATGTGTTCATTTGCAAGCACTTAATTGCATTTCACTCATCAGCTTTTGCCTGGTTTTGTATATTGTTTCATTTAAATCCAAAGCTCTTCAACTTGGCTTTGTGCGTTAGCTCTCAGCCTCAGCATCACTCTCTACTCACCAGTCTACCTTCCTTCTACTTAAGACAAGAGCAGGAGGCCTGCTTGACAGAGCACACAGGGATCTATGAGAGGGAACCTCCTGCTGTGATGTTTGATGGCACTCTTAGGCTTGAGACACAGGGAACTGGCATTCGTACACCCTGCATCTGGAATATGAAGGCCTGAAATTACTGGCCTGAGATTACTTGGAACATCACTGTACAGAACTTTGAATTCAGAAAGGAGACTTTGGTGTCATCTTTCTTATCTGATGCAAAGGTTAAAATCTCTAGTGTGAAATTTCTGACTCGGGGTCCTCAGTTTTGCTTGAGTTTTTCATGAATATAGGGGTGACTAACCACAGATCATCTCATAACCCTGATGGGCAGCTCCTTCTATTAGAAACTTCTTCCTTTGTCCATGGTTCTGACTTAGCAGGAGGGAGCTGTGGTGAAGCCGATGACGCCAAGGTCTTGGTGCTCAGTAAGCACTAGTTTATAGCAGTTTTGTACAACTGTGATATGATCAATTGTTGCTGTTTTATTGTAGTCTCTCATTTCGTATTTAAGGTTTGCTTCTCGCCCCATTCTACTCACTTTGCAGCTACACATTCCAGTTTAGCACCTGAGATGTCAGGGCTGGGACTGCACTATGGACCCTTCTTGTGTTTGAAATGAAATTTAATTATTTCCTTCTGGATATCTGTGCAGGTCAGCAAATGTATCCTGTAGGGACCAGCTGAGCCCACTCTGCAGGCAAATGTGGTGTGCAGTGGGAAGTGTCTGCAGTCTGATAGACGAATCCTGCCCTGAACTGGGAGGACATACACAGTGCTGCAGGGCAGGAAGGCAGAGTCCAGGCCACACCTCAGCGCGGAAGGGAAAGGGCAAACACGGGGAGGATGAAGAATTCTTTCTGCACAGCTCTAGCTGAATCGTGCTGACTGCCCTCTCTATCCACCCCCACGTGGAAGTATTATTTGGACCAGAAGAGAGAATCATTACTTCAAAGCCTGATCTGCCCTCTCCTACAACCGGGCTGCCTGTTGTAACAGGTGTGTTATGTAACAGTCATTAGCGTGACATTATGGTGCAAGTACGGACTTCACAATCCTTCCAATGTGAGTTCACACCCTGAACTGAGGATGTATCTTGCTGTCTCCCTGAGTCATGATCTGTCCATTTGGAGAGAAGGGAGCATTAACAGCACCTACCCATTTGGCTGTGAGATCATTATGAGAGGCAGCAGGGGAAATGTCTAGAATCTTTGCTAAAATGTCATCACCCCTACTTATCACTGCTTTCTCCAGTACTGCCACTGCCTTTCAAGACTTGGTTGAACTTCCTGTCCTGCAATGCCTATGATTGCCATTGAAGTCCTTGGAGTCCTTTAGCAGGTCAATGAGGACAACATGGCTCATCTTGCTCTGCAGCCTGTGGCCCCTTTTCCAGATCAGTGAAGAGAGTATTACTGAACCTGTTCTGAAAATGAGAAAACAGGCTTTAAAACTTCATGGAGTCCAAAAGCAGTGGATTGAAACTCAAGTCTTTCCTTTCCGTATGCCCCAATGTGTTATAATTGATATTCTTGCTTTTCATGGATGCTATTCTTATATTTATAAATAGGTAATCTGTCTTTCCCAGGATAGTAACCATTTTCTATGCTTCTCACTGTATGTATAACATAGTGCAAGAAAATGGCTACATAACCAGAGTTGTGATGTGGACTGGATCACTTTTAAGCTGTGTGAGTGAGGGCAAGTGACTTATTCTCAGGAGACCCATTCCCTTCATGCGAAGCAGAAAGAGAGAGAATAACAGTCCTTCTGTATGAGCTGCTATTAGGATTAAACCCTTTAATCCTTGTCAAGCACTTAATACCTTCTAATTCTCATGGCTGTGGTGGCCATGGAGATGAGCTGTCATGTTCTCCTCCAAGGAAAGGCCCACTCTTTCAGTGTCTGGCAGTACTAACAAAAGATAGCCCTCAAGGATTTCCTCAACCTCAAGGAAACTTCTTCCCATACTGACACTTCTTTCCCAGAGTGACCTACCTCCTATGCTTGAAGAATGTGGAGAAAAAAGGTCTGGCCGTTTTCACAGTGTGATACATCTGATGGGTCATTTTAGCCCCTGAGCTGCCCCTGCAGGTAGCCAAGGTGGTCATATTATCTCTTGATCTCTGTGCTGCATCTTACTTCTTGCTTGCCTTTACCATAACTGATCCTAAGAGAGATCCCTACCAACTGCCATGTGTCCGCCCACTTTCTGTCCAGGAAAATGACAATGAATAGTACTTTGTTTTCTGAAAGTTCTTGATGCCAGGAAGTCCCAGAAGGTGTAATTGGGTTCCTGGTAAAGACCTTCTTATTGCATCATAACCTGGCAGATTCATGACTCCTTCATGACTCAGTCATCTTCTGAAGACCACACCTGTCAAGACCACTGTGTTTTTAGCACAGGAGACTGAGGGGGCAATCTTCATAGTATAGCATTATCTCAAAAACTCCAGCTGAGATCATCATAATCATGATCATTAGTGGTTTGCTAGGCCTGTTGGTTACTTGTACATAAGTTTACCTCCCAAGTTTACCTTGGTGAGGATTCAAGGAAGCAAGGTGAGCACATGTCTGGCAGAGAATCGCACACTGGTGGATTTTCAGCCTACAGGATGACCTACCTGGATACATCTAGGTTGATTGGCAGTTGATTGATCCATTTGTGTAATGGGTCAGTGACATTAGACTATGGCCTAGGAGCCACACAATGATGCTAGAAACAAGGAAGCATTTAAATTCCTGGTCTACATTAGTCCCTTCCATTTCACTGGAGCAAGGAGGTCTATAGATATCTGTTAAACCATATCACAACATTGCTATTGGTTTTGCTTTTGGTTTTTATACATATGAATGTTCAATTTTTATTTGAAAGTCAGACAGACTTGGCATTTACTGATTCATTCACTACATGCCTGACAGGGCCAAGGCTGGGCCAGGCAGAAGCTAGAATCTCAGAACTCAGTCTGAGTCTCCCATTTGTGTAGCAAAGACCTGTGTCCTTGAACCATCACCTACTGCCTCCCAGGGAGCATATTAGCAGGAAGCTAAAGTCGGAAATGGAGTCAGGATTGCAACCCTGGACTCTGATATTGGATCCAAGCATCCCAGGCAGCATCTGAACACTGTACTAAAAGCCCCATTTCACGTTTCCTGCCATCTGTAAACTTTTTCCCCTCATGATTAGAATTTATATTTCTTCATTAGCATACGTTTCTACCAAGAGCAATGTATTAAAGTGTTTTAAAAGAGTCAATGTAGAAAGAAGTAAATGAAAATGAGTATTTGAGCCATTGCAGGTCCTTACTTTGAACTACGGATGCCATGTGCATCTATTGGATTTTACTGCTGTCAAGGAACTCCTGCCATTATGTGTTCAAAGGGAAAGCAATCATCGTGTTTGGAAAAGTTGCTTTACAGTGACCATATCTGCTAAAAATCATTCTACCTGGCAAATTTTCAGTCTGCCTCAACACACATTCTTCCTTTTGGTTGACATGCTGTGTAGAGACCTGCTCATGTTCTCTAGGAAAGAGAAAGATGAAACTGTCAGACCCAGCAAAAAAGCTGGAAATGTGCACCCTTCTGCCTGATGTGGTAAGCATCAAGCCACTGCAGGAGATTGGGATAACGAGAGTAAAATCCAGTCTGTTTCTCCCCTAGTGGTTCAATCCAAATGCAATAGGTATTGGTTGAAAGCTGTGGGAATTGGGAGATAAGGGATGAGTCAAGAGACTGTACTGCAGATGTAATGAACTGTTATCACTCCCAAGAAAAGTAGAGAACAGAAAGTATGACTCATGTGCTCTTTCAATGTTCAAGGCCATTCTGCTGGTGTTAAACAAGAGTGGAAGCAGTGACAGCCGAGGGTGATTTTATATAGTTTGGAGGATTGTTTTCTGGAATATTGAATTTGATGTGTCTCTACTAAGAAACAAGAC
This sequence comes from Ochotona princeps, assembly GCF_030435755.1. Lineage (NCBI taxonomy): Eukaryota > Metazoa > Chordata > Mammalia > Lagomorpha > Ochotonidae > Ochotona > Ochotona princeps. Next base: position 106,589,985 of record NC_080835.1, on the reverse strand, counting down.
TGATATGTATCCTTGAGCTTCCAGGAATGACATTGTTTCTTCATGAATAGTACAATTGACTAATAAGAAAATTCAGGGGGAAAAGAGGACACAATCTTGGAGAGCAGCAACATCCAATGATGAAGAACATGAGACAATGGAGAAGAGAGAAAATGCAGGGTGAGAGCCAGGGCAGTGTGTGTGAAAGCAAGAAAAAGAGTGTAAAGTATAAACAGTTAAGTCTGTCCCCGATGCCAAGAGGTTGACATGAAAAACAAGCAGGAGCTATGCTCTTTGGCAGCTAGGAGGCCAGGGATTTGATGTTGGAAAGAGAAGGTAACGAAACTGGATGGAGACGCCATAATAAAATGGGTTTAAAAGTCAGTTGGAGATAGAACATGGAAATGTGGATAAACTATTTTTTTCAAGAACCTTGTAACAGGAGAAAGCAGAAATAGAAGAACAACTTGAAAACAAGACAATACTAAAATAAGTCTCTTGTCATGTCTTTACGTGTTAGATTTTCACTTGCTTAGAACTTCAGTGTGTTGGCAAATGACAAAGAAAAAGCAGCAAAAACACTGTCAGGGATAGAAATAATGCATCAGGCAGCATTCAGATGGGATCCTGTTCTGCACTGTGCTAAGGGATTAATCTTGGGTTATGCACTCTGGTGGCCAGCTTAACAATATACTTTTCTTGGATGCTTCCACTTCTCTCATCACTTTCTCATTTTCATATTGCATGAACTTCCCAGTGTTCTTGAACCCCCTTCTCCATCTAATTCTGTCTTCCATCATTAAGTGTGATGTTAGTCTGGTGTGTGTGTGTGGGGGGGAGTGTTGGAAAGAATATACTGTTTGGGAGGGGTGTGGCTCCTCCCTTTATCTTTCTCCTTCCCCCTGATACAGGAAGGAAACAAAGAGAATGTGGAAATAATGGTCTCACCCACCTTCCTGTAGTCCTTGATCCTTATTACCTAATCAACTATGTAAAAATCATCAAAAAATAAAAATAGTTATTTTAAAATAGATCATAGCCTTTACAAGAGAGCAAAGTGTTCTCACACTTAACATACATTCAGTAAAATGTTAAAAAAGAATATACCACTTTAAAATTGATAAAGAATTGGCATTAATTCTTCTTCACGTGTTTTGGAAAATTTATTAGCGGAAAAAATCTCTCTTAGGTTTTTCTTATGAGGAGGGTTGGGGAGGGGGTTGGTTTAAATTACTAAATTAATCTCTCAAATGTTTAGATTTTTCATTTTTTTGCTGAGTCAATATCAATAGTTGTGTTTCGTGGAAATTTACCTATACAATTTTAATAGAGTTTCTGAAAATCTTATGAAGCCATTAGTAATGTCTCTTCTTATAATTCTGATTTTTAGTAATTTATATTAACTTTGTTCATATATAGCATAGCTAAAGATTCATCAATTCCATCAAAGAGCCAACTTCTAGTTTCATTCATGTTCTTTATGATTCTTATTATCTGTTTCATTAATTTTCACTTAACTATTATTCCAATTATTTCCTTCGTATTTGGTTTTCAATAGTTTTTCAATTACTTTGAGGCAGAAGATTAAATTATTAGTGTTTTAAATATAGATGATTACATCTGTAAGAATTTCTCTTATGAACGCTTTAGTTGTATCCCTAATGGTCCTTATGTTTTGTCTTTATTTGTCATTGCAAAGCATTTTACGGTTTTCCTCTGAGTTCTTATTGGAGATAACTGATTATTTCAGTGTGTTAATTTCTGTGTCCTTCAAAATTATTTCTAGTATTGATTTCTGTGTTTTTTATTATTACACTTAGAAAAATCAATCACTTCTGAGTTACCAAGACTGAGTTTACAGCCTATCGTTGCACATATGCTTTAGGATGCTCCATGTAGTCTTGAGAGCAGCGTATACTCTGCTGTGATTCTGTGGGGGTATTTTATTGATACGTTTTGGTTCAGGTTGTTTCATGGTGCTCTTTATGCCTTCAATTTTCTGTGAACTTCCCAAATCTTCATTTACCTATGTAGTATTGAAGTGTATAATTGTTGTTATTTGTTTAATCCTTTACTTATTGTCACTTTTTGTTTCATGTATTTTGTGTCCCTGTGGTTTAGTGCACGTATATTAATAATTCTCATATTTTCCTGATGGATTTGCTAATTTATCATATGTCCTCTAGGGGCAGATATTGTGGCACAGTGACTTAAGCTGCCACGTAAGAGGCAGTTGTACCATACAGAAGAGAGAGCTTGAGTCCTGGCTGTACTATTTCAAACCCAATTTCCTTATAGTGCCTCTAGGGAAGCAGCAGATGGTGGAGCAAATGCTTGCATCCTTGGTACCCATGTGGGAGACAAGGATGGAGTTCCTAGAATAAGCTTGGTTCAATCCTGGATGTCACAGACATTTGGGCAGTGAACCAGCAAATGAAAAAAAACAAAAATCAATTCTCTATGTCTCTGTGTGTGTGTTATTGTCTTTAAAATAAGTTCAAAAAGTAATTTTAAACAATGTACTTTAATCTGTAGTAGAGTTTGTTGTTTCAAAACTTTTGTATGAGATACCACTCCAGTTTTTGTTGTTCCTGTCTGCAGTGTATATGTCTTTTCATCATTCTGGTTCATACCTTTCGTCGCTGAAGTATGTCTTCTATAGACAGCATGAAATTTTACCCAGCTTCTCTTGCTGTGTCTTCTGGAACTGCCATAACTCTTACATTTGGCCTTTTAATTTTGTCCCATAATTCTTGAATACTTTTCTTAGCTTGGCTCATTTCTAGTCCAGCTTTTTAAATGTTTCCCCATTGTTGATGGAAATGTCTCCCAATTCTGAGATTCTTTATTGTACCTCACATGTTCTATTATTGAGAGTTTTCCATTGAATTTTTAATTTGTTGTATTGTGTCCTCTATTTCTAATACTTCAACTTGATTTTTTTTAGTGCCGTTATTTTCTGCATAACATATTCCTTAAATTCCTTGAACTTTTGTGTGTGCTTCTCATTGTTGTTAAAAAGCTTTATAACAAGTCTTAAAATGTTTTTATCCCCCATTTCCTTGATGTTTTCCTCAGTTAATTCTGAGGTTGACAAAGATTTTTGCTCCTTTGTGGGGGAGGCATCAATAATATTCATTGCATATTCGTCTCTTCTCTTTCCCTTGGTCATTGTGATCCTGGTTAGCAGATTCCTTTCATTAGGGCTGGTTTCTAAGCTATATTATTCATTGGTCTACAGGTCGATTTTACTGTTTGTAGTCAGCACCTTGTTCTTTGCTTGCAGTCACTTGTGCCATCCCCTCCAGCGAGTTTGAGTCCCAGGCTCTTGTGCTAGGCTTCCACCATGGCCGCCATAGCCCCATTTCCTAGCTCACCACTTTCTACCCCCTGTGATCTTTTGTTGTGGCCTAACTGTTCCCTGTACAGCCTTTCTCCCACTCCCTGTTCCAACAGTGCCTGGGATTAAGCAGATGCTAACTGTTCTAAATCACTGGGTTGTCAGCAGTGCCTTTTAGTGATTCTTGTAAGGTGATCCATTAGCCTGTTTCTCACAGTTTTCTTTTTTTTAAATCTAGAAAAATCTTTATTTCACCTTTATTTTTTAATGAAAATTTCATTTTTAGGGTATTTATAGCATGTGGTTTCTCAGGTGTTCTAGCATATTTGTTGAAGAGATATTACTTCTTTGTTGACAGCTTTTGCTTCTGCATCAAAGATCAGCTGCCTCTATTCACCTTTGTTTTTGAATATTTGTTTCTGTTTGACTACTAATTATATCACTTCACTGCCTTATGATTGCTATTGCTTCTACTTAAAAGTCCTATGCCTTCTTATTAGGGATTCTTTTATGGAATTTTTCATGCTGTTGCTACTTTCAAGATTTTCTTGATTTTGTCTTTCACTACTAGCATTCATCTTCTTCTCTGATTCTGGGATGCCCTTCTGTTATCCCCTGCCTCTCCTCTCATTTGTTCAAGTTGATGCGCTTAGCATTGTCTCATACTTGCTTGTGGCTTCATTATTTCTCTCTGTCCCTCAGATTGAATACTTTTAATCCAACTCTACTCGAGCTCATTGATTCCTTTGTTGAGCCTCTCTTGTTATTATATTTTTAAATGTGCTTTGTTATTATTTGTGAAAACTTTGTCGACAGTTTCTGAAGAAGCATTTTCATCCAGACATCCTTTCCTTCTGAGAGAATGAATTCTTTTAGTTTTTGAACACACTTATGACTGAAGACTTGGTCAAAGCTGGGTCCTCTCCCAAGTAGCTTCCGTGGCATGTATTTTTTCTTATGCATGAGTCACCCTTTCTAAATCCTTTTTAGAAAGGTTTATTTTATTATTTGAAAGACAAAGTTTATAGAAAGGAGAGGAGAAACAGAGAAAGATTACATGCATCACTCCCAAATGGCTGCAATGACTCATGCTGGGACAGGCTGAAGCCACCCAGGTTTCCCACATGGGAGTCAGGGATTCAAGTACCTCCCCCATGTTCCATTGCCTCCCCATTGCCTTTACTAATTTATTGTCAAATTTATACTTGCTTAATTGTTTGAAAGGCAGAATATCAGAGAGAGGGAGGGAATAGGGAGAGAGAGTGTGAGAGAATATTTTATCTACTGATTTCACACCTTAAATGGTGGCCACAACATACAAGTTTGATCAGGTCAGTGTCAAGAGCCAAAAATTCCATGTGGGTCTTCCAACATGAGTGACAGGAATTCAAATACATATTTATTAGAAGTTGGATATTTGCGACCTGACATAATAGTCTAGTGGCTAAATTCTCACCTTGCATGTGCCAGGATCACATATGGGTGCTGGTTAGTGGTTAATATCCCAGCAGTTCTAATTCCCTTCCAGTTCCCTGCTTGTGGCCTGAGAGAGAGTTAGAAGTTGGCCCAAAGCCTTGGAACCCTGTACTCACATGAGAGATCTGGAATAAACTCCTAGCTCCCAGCTTTGGATCAGCTCAACTCTGGCCATTGCGGCCACTTTCAGAGTGAAACAGCAGATGAAAGCTCTTTTCTCTGTGTCTTCTCTCTGTGTATCACCTTTCCCGTAAAAAAATAAATTAACCTTCAAAGAGATTTGGATATTTCACATAACGTTGTGAAAACTCTATGTAATACTCTTGTCCTGCTAGATCTGGGTTTGTTTGCTTTTTCAGTCAAAGGATTTCCATTTCTTTTTAAAAAATATTTATTTATTTATTCATTTATTTATTATTTTGACAATCTTGACATAATTAGGGTAAAAAGGTTCAAGCACTACAGGAAGATGGGCAAGACAATTAGTTCCATATTGTTTCCTTAATATATCTAATGTAAAAGGGGATTTTAAGGGAGAAGCCCCACCCAGTCTCCCACCCCACGTCCCAGATGTGGGGCATGCTCCGAGGGTCTTGCTCAAGTGGTTTTGATAGTTTAACAGTTCTGAATCGCTGCCATTCTCACCACTCCAAGCATGATGCGGTCATTGGAGAATCCACTGATTGACATAGTCCATCATAGAGTCTCCATTTGCCCAGCATTTTCATTGCCAACATATAGCTGAGGTGGTTGATTGACTTGTTCTGACCTCTGTCTTTTGATGGTTAGGGTTCTGAGTCCAGAAGCTCGATTAGAGGGATCCCCAAAGAAACTTTGTCTGAGGTGTTCCCAGACCAGATTCTTGTATGTACTAACAAGCACAGGGCCCGGTACAGTCCATCGCCCCAATCAGCTGGTGGTTGCAGTTGCTGGGTGGGTTCTGTTTCCATCCCTGTCTTCCACTGGAACCAATGGGTGTTTGCAGTCTAGCCTGGCTCTGCCCAGCACATACTTGGCCCTCACATAAACCAGTGGGAACTACAGTCTAGTCGGAGCGACCCACAGTAACCCCCACCAGGCCCACCACCTACGCTGGTTTGCCAGTATATGTGGCAGACTAGTCCAGTCTGTCCCACATCCCCTTCTGCTCTCATACATGTCTATGGGTATTAAAACCTTGTTCCATCTACCAACTCAACTATCCAGCCTTCAAGGATGTCATTGGGTGTCTCTGTCTAGCCACCCCAGCCCCCCATCCTAGTTTTCGTGCCCTCCCCTGGGGGGTGGTAACCTAAGAGGGAGGAACCCACTATTTCCCTCCCAGGCCACTCCCACTCCCAGATTATGCACTCTCCAGGTGATTCTGTGGTTTAACTTGACAGAACTAGCCCCAGTGCCAGCTTCTGTCAGCTGATGCTGTGGCTAAGCCCCAACAACCCTCATCCACTCTAATTGTAGATTGCACCAGTAGGAATAATCAGACCAGCCTGGTTTTTCCCTGATCTCGTCCACATGAGGTGCACAGGTGTTGTAGCCCTGCCTAGTCTGGTCTATCCCCATCCCAGCTCACGCTCTCCAGTGGAGTAGCTGTCCAGCAAGGGAACCCCCCCTTATTCCCCTGCCGGTTCTGCCCCCTCCCTTCCTGTTTCTCACATGTGCTGGTTGGGTGCTGTGGTCACATCTGGCACAGGCAACCTCACCTTGACATTCTGTGTTGTGTACAGCTTTTGTCGCGACCAAACCTGGCTTGACCTACACTCTGTTCCGGGGTTCAGATTTGCCAGTGGATGACATGAATTGATTCAGCCTGATCTGCCCCCGACCCATGCCAAATGTATGCCAGTGGGACACTTTCCATGGCCTGTTCTGGGCTGTTCCCTATCATGCTTCTTGCGCTTACCTGCAGGGTCTGTGTCCTGCCAGAGCAGTTGCCCAGGCTCCTCCATTAGAACCCCTCCGCGTGCCAGATTTCACGCATAGCAGTGGGTCCATGAGCCAGCACTACTCAATTCACCTCCTGTCTTAGCAGGAACAATGGCTTTTCCTAACTGGCCTTCAACCCATTCTGGTTCTGGCTGTTGGATGTTTCAGCCCAGCCACGGCTCGTCCATACCCACATATAGCTCATATATGGCTCAGCTGGGATTGAGACCCAGCCTAGTCTGTCCCACATCTATCCTGGTCCTCCAAAACACCAGCAGGTATTGCAGTCTGGCCCGTCCTGGTGCGTCTTGTCCCAGTCCACACTTGTGCCAAGGGAGATTACAACTGTGTCATGACCAGAACGCAGCCCCATTCCAGCTCATGTGCCCCTTGGTGGGAACCTCCACCCAGCTAGGGTGTCCCCTTAGCTCCCCAACTGGGTCTGTTCCCAGCCAGTGTTCAGCATGCCAGTGGTTGCTGTGACTCAGCTTGGCACAGCCCCTCACCTGTCATGACCCTGCCTTAGACACTGTGGCTCAGCATCCGTGACTCACACAGACCAGTTGGTGCAAGAACATAGCCGGGCATGTCCTATGCTCCAACCTGGTTTCCAATCTTACTTGTGGGCTAAGGTTTGCTCAGTACTGCCCGGTGCACCTGTTCTGTCACCTTTTCAAACATTGACAAGCCGTTGGTGCAACTTTGCCCAGCCTGTCCGACCCTCAGGTCCGGACCACCTGTTCACCAGAGGGAGCTATGACTAGCCAGGGGAGCTTCCCAAGTTTCTCCTCCTGATCCCCTTCTAGACCCAGTTCTCATACATGCCACTGGGCTTTAGGCCAGTGCCCGGCACAGGCCGGCTCTCCCCTTGGCCTTGCATGTGCTGGTGAACGTTGTAGTCCGGCCCACCCCTCACCCTACTCAGGATGCACTCTTGAGCGCCGCTGCCCTGACTAGTCCAGACCGCCGTCGGTTCTCCAATCTGTGATCGATGGCAGGCTCCCCGGTCACACCTAGCTTAGTCCACCACCACTCCATCTCTTGAAGTAACCTGTGGGGCTAGAATTTCCATAGGGTTTGGCCCACACATCCCCCACAGAATCTTTCCCAGGATATGGTTCTCTAGCGTGTTTGTTAATGTCATTGCCCTGCTTAATGTGACCAGTCTCTGCTGGGTCAGTTCTGTTTCTAGCCCTGTCATCCACTTGGACCATTGGGTATTGTGGTCCAGCTCGACCCTACCCACTTCATACTCGGTCCTCACACAAACCAGTGGGAGCTGCAGCCTAGTTGGGGCGACTCCCCATAACCCCCACCAAGCCTGCTCCCTTGCCTAGTTCCCAGGCATGCGAGTATGTACCGCAGGCTTGTTCAGTCTATCCCACCTCCCATTAAGCTCTGGTACTTGTCAATGGGCATTGAAGCCTAGTTCAACCAAACCAGCCTACTATCCAGCCCAAACACATACTGACAGGTGCCTTTCTGTTTAGCAACCCCTGCCCCTGTCCTGGTTTTCGTGCTCTCCAGTGGGAGTGGTTACCCACGAGGGAGGTGCCCACTATCTCCCTACTAGGCCACTCCAACTTCTGGATTGCGCACTCTTCAAGTGGTTCTGGCATTTAACTTAACAGAATTTAACCCCGGTGCCAGTCTCTGCCATCTGATGATGTGGCAAAGCCCTACCAACCCTTGCCCACTCTAATTTTGCTTGCACCATTCGGAACAGTCAGCCCAATCAGGCCCTTCCCCGATCTAGCTCACATGAGGCCAGCTTTTGGTGGCAGGGCGGAGTTAGGACATTAATCCAGTTCCCAAAGCTCCCCTCTTGGCTACTCACCCTGAGGGGAGATTGTTCTTGGGCCTGGAGTAGCCAAGGACTCCAGGATTTCCATTTCACTGTATCAATTCACAATGGCTTCAGAGGGCCCAGGTGCCTCAAGGATCCTTCTTTTTATATTTTTTCCCCACGAACCTTGATGAAGGCTTCGAAATTATCTCTTTACTCTAAAATGTATCTTCTTCAAAATATTTGCAGCTTATACAGGCACAAGAAGAATGTTCTGTGATGTTATACAGTGCTATATAAACATTTGCCTAGAGAATAGTAACGTTTTGGGGGAAGACAGAATTTTTAGAGAACCACACAGATAAAATGCCAAGGGGCTTCATAAAAAATTTTATTCCTTCTGCAATTTAAAACATGATTAAACTATTGTCATGGTCTTAAACATTCCAGTTGCCTGTGCCCTTGACTCTGAACAGTATCAAGTTATTCTCCTTTGGGATATCAATACATTCAGTAGTAACATAATACATTGAAATATATCTAAGACTCATTATAATAAGTCTTTATTTTTCTAGCTAATAGAAATTTCATTTTAGTAAAATTATTTTAATAATTTTTAAAGTATTATTTTTTGAAAGATTAATTTTTATTCAAAGCCATATCTACAGAGAGAGAGAGAGACAGAGACAAAACTCACTCCCCAAATGACCTTAACAGCCAGAGCTGAGCTGATCCAAACCCTGGAGCCAGTAGCCTCTTCAAGGTCTCCCATGTGGTTGTAGGATCCGAAGGTTTTAGGTTATCCTCTGTTGCCTTCCCAGGCCACAAGCAGGGAACTGGAAAGGCAGTGGAGCAGCTGGGATATGACCTGGCACCCGGATGGGATGCTGGCATTTGTAAGTGGAGGTTCAGCCATCATGCCTTAAATATTCTACAAAGTCTCATTGCAGTTGAACATCATTCACTGTATCCCCCACACATTTCCCCCTACTTTCTTTCTTCAACTCAGTTTGATTTCATTCTTCCTGTCTAGCATAGCCACTTCTTCCTTCTTTTCAAGATTGGCCTCAGCTCTTAATCTCGCTGCAAACTCTGGGCTGTGTGATCTTTCATTCTTCTCAGCTATTACAGGGTGCTCTGTGTCTATCTTTCCTTCAGAAGTCAAAAATTCATTCTCCTGTGTTTTCTGTTCTGCTGGTTTTACCAATTAAAATGCCCATGATGTCCCCGGTGTGTTCTGCTTCCTAAGCAGACCATCACTTTTTAAAGCGTAGTGGCACAGTCTTCATTTATCTTTTATACCTTACAGTGCAGAGCTAAAGGGACTTTTGATTTTTACACATATGAAACTGACCAAGTGTAATAAAGAAATCTTTTCTTGATGTAGAGAAAGCAAGCAAGTTGAAAATCGGTATCCTACGATTCCTCCTGGTGATTGTGCCGGCAGCTCAATGCATGTTTTCATTCTCTTAGCGGCATGAGAAAAAAAAATATTATTTCAGTCACTATAGCAACTTGCACATAGTAGGTCATCATAAAATGTTAAGTTAAACTCCCCAATGGCTTAAAATACCCTACTATGCAATTTTTTCATACTTTGTACTTGTCTATTATACAATGTGTGTGTTCCTGAGGTGCTAAAACAAACAAAATCCTGCCTAACGCCTATGTTAGTGTAATGTGTAAGTTTTTAGACCCCAGGTGAACACAGATTTCACCTGCAGGCTTCCAGCTAAACCTATGCCTACAAGCCCACCACACTGCAGGCTTTTCTGCAGTATAGCCATGTTTGAATCATAACTTTTGTCAACATGGTAGGTCTAATACAGTGACTTGGAATGACTCTCTTGTGAGGCTTCCAAGGGTCAAGAGCAGTAAGAGAAATGCAAAGACGTATGTCTATTAGAACTCCAGGGGAACCCTTTGGCTGACAGATTGCATGGTCATTATGCTCTCACTTTCTCTATCTTCATCTTTTCTTTTCCTCCCTTCCTCAAGCCACATCACTATACACCTTATCACTTTCCAGTCCTGTATTTGTGGGATTCTAAAACTACTCAATCCTACCAGCCCTAACCTAAACCTCACTGTATATAATATAACTGTCTGCAATGATTAGTGTAAGAATCAGCTAGTGCTGTAATTCCTCTTGGCAAATATTATTGTAGAAGACCTTGATTTTTCCAGGAAAGTGTTAATAAGAATCCAAGGATGTGAGTGCTTTTTATCAAGTAGGTGGAACTGGGAATGGAGCATCTGTGTTGTGCTGCTTACATAGGCAGACATGGCGTTGCTTCATGGTCAAGGAAGCTTCCCAAAGGCAGCAGCTTCTTCGTTTGGGATGCCGTGGTCGAAAGACAAGCCAGGTCTTTGGTTATAAAAGAGGAACATATAGTGGCCCCAGTTCAGTGATATGAGTTTCTTCCCTAAATTGTTAGTAATTGGGGTAACACATTTAATGTTCTAGGTTAAAACCAATGTGATATGTTTTGCCTTCTGCGGATGAAATCTGAGTGACACCAAGGCCAACCACCTACCGGGGGTTGTCTGAAAGCAGCTGGCAACACACAGTTACCAAGGTCCTATTCATCGCTGAGTGAATACTCTCCACAACATGGCAGGAGAGAAAGCTCCATTATTCATTTGCTGGTGCTGAGTCTCCTCGTGTGCATTTTTACTAAAGTCATCGCTTGTCATGTTAAGCAGTTGTTGCAACAGAAAGGAAAACTGTCAAATAATACAGCATTTGGAAACAGTGACATTTCCCTTTGAACGTCTTTTTTCTCCATCTCCTTCTTACTCTCTTTCAAGCAAGTGCTGCGATAGCAGCAATGTGCAAGCACAGCCAGCCTGACAAGTGGCTCTGTTTACTGCTACTGAACAAAACCTGAACTGGAAACAGACCTGTCCTTGTTCTCAGGGAGCTGTGCAGCCTTCGTGGAAAACTGTAGCCTTCTGTGGTCTTTGCCTGAGTGCTGCTGTGCTCACATCATAGCCCAGAGGGAGCTTACTGTTTGCACAGAATTTTGTTGGAGAAGCGAGTACCACTCACCACTAGAGCTTGTTGCCAGCTGGAGCTGTGGGTTCGGAAGCATGGGCAGAGGTGGCTGGGAGAAGAGACACGACGCACCTGGCAATCTCCAGCTATCGCTCAGCACCAAGCAGGGTCAACGGGCCTGACGGTTTCATGTTTGTAACTTTTGTTTTTAATCAACCTGTGTGTAGTGCCAGACTATACTGAAACAAACTTTCCTACCTTTGATGAAGTCTCTTTATGTTTAATTGACAACTCCATTCTGGCATAGATTTTAAAGTCAATGTGCTCTTCCTTTCAAGGAATTTTATGGAACGTGTGATTTCAATTTAGTTTTCAGCAAAGGGGCTTTGGCCAAAACGTGATCACTTGCCCTCAGCTCCACAATCCAAACTCAACTATTTCACAATTGTGCCCCAGCTTGCTTGCCCAGTGGTCAATGTGACTTTAACTGCTTTGGGACTTCTTGACCAGTAGTTCTTCTACATGATCTCCATTTCTGAGAGCTGTGATCTCTTCTCTTTAATCCTCAGTTAACCTAGGTGTCACAATTTGTTGTGGTAATTGTTCTAATTCCTTGTATTGGTCACTATCCCTTTGTTTCAAACTTTTCATAAAATTCCATCTCTGGATGAACCTAGATGTCTAATTTTTCAGAATTTGCAGTTGAGAGGTTAAGCATAGTTAATAAGGACACAGCCAGGTGGGCTGATTCCTTTATAAATGTGTGCTCATCAAAGTCAAATTTATCCAGTAATTTTTCTGCTATTCATTCATCAATTCACATTTTGCTCTTCAGAGTGACTTTCTCAAATCTCCAGACATTTCAATCCTTTGATTCCCCAGTTGTCTTTCCTTGTTAACAACAGATAACTATCTACTTTAGAGAAAAAAAAAAGAAGAAATTACTAAATAAAAACACAGGAAGCACCTCCTTATAGTCTTTCAACATACGGGTCTTACCTCCGTCAGGTTGCTGTGAAAAAGACACCCCTCTTCCTTTATTAGCTAACACCTGAGCTTCAAAGCTCATCCCATCTCGGTCTCTTCTGAAAAGAATGATGATGCCGATTACTTCTCCCTGTGCTTATTCAACCTTACTACGTGGAATCTGCCTTTCCTCATGGCTTTTAAACATGTGAAAAAATTAACAAAAACTGTGAAAATGTTGATCTAGTCCTTTATCTTTGAACTACCTCTTACTGTCCTCTTCAGTTTAATCAAGTAATACAAAAAATTTCCCAAGCACTTCTTTCCCATTTCTCATATCTCAGCCACACCTATACACACCTATATGATGGTATCGCTAACTCCACCATGAGCTTTCATATGGTCTCCAGTGACTGGAAAAACAAAAAGTCCACTGAATATCCCCAAACCTGTATGTCCTTGACTTATCTGTACTCCTTAACACTTTCCCTTTTAAAACACTTCTTTTTTTAAGATTTATTTATTTTTCTTGGAAAGGCAAATATACGAAGAGAAGGAGATACACAGAGAAAGATCTTCCTCCTGCTGATTCACTCTCTAAGCAGCTGCAATGGCTGGAGCTGAGTGGTTATGAAGTCAGAAGCCGGAATCTTCTTCCAGGTCTTCCATGCAGGTGCAGGGTCCCAAGACTTCAGACCATCCTTACTGCTTTCCCAAGCCACAGCAGGGAACTGGATGGGAAGTGGAGCAGCCAGTATATGAAACAGTGCCCATATGAGATCCTGACAAATGCAAGGCAAGTGTTTAGCCATTAGGCTCTTATAGCAGGCCCTAAAGCCCTTCTTTTGGGTCTGGAACAATGACTCAATTGTTGGCCAATCTTTCCCTTGCAAGCACAAAAACTGCATACAGGTGCTGGTCTGATCCCACCTTGTTCTACTTCCCATCTAGTTCCCTGTTTCTGACTTAGAAAAGCAGTGGAGAATGGCTCAAAGCCTTTTGACTCAAAGCCTTGGTATCCTGCACCTGCATAGGAGGCCCTGAAGAAAGGAGCTCCTGGTTCCTGGTTCCTAGTTTCGGATTGGCTCAGCTCTAGCCCTTGTTATCATTTGGGGAGTGAGCCAGGTGATGGATAGCCTTTCTTTGCCCGTCTCTCCTTCTCTTTGAAAATTAGCTCTTCCAATAAAAATAAATCTTAAAAAATTTCAAGAAGACTTCTTTGTCTTGTTTTCTTCTTAACTCTAAATCCATGCCTTTTTCATTTTCACTGCAAGCTGACTTTCCCCAGCCTGGCTTTGAATGTTGGAGTGCTTCAAGCCTCTGTTTAATGTCTGCTCATTCGCCACTGAGTATTTTCCCTGTGGTCTCAGCTGTGACCTCTGTGTTGACTCATTCATCTGTATCTGAGTCTGGTCACCTCTACGTATATGTCCAGTTGCCCTTCGATATCCGTTCTAAGGCTCCTTTTTTCTTCTCTTAGCTCTGCACCGCTCTGCACTCTGGTAGCAAAGAAGCACACAAAACAAAGTCTTTACCACAAGAAAAATAATAATGAATAGTAATGAAAAGTGAACTAAGTATAAAACATCATGATCAGAATTGATCCAGTCTCCAAAGAAACACAAAGGAGAATGAAGAAAGAGTGAGGGAGGGATGATTCACTCCAGGTTATGATGGCTTACTCTAGGTGCTTCTCCAGCGCTCTGATAAAATGATGATTAGCCACATTGGGAGGGGTTCTGATGAAGGAGCCTGGGCAACTCCTCTGGCAGGACACAGTCCCTGCAGGTAAGCGCAAGAAGCATGATAGGAAACAGCCCAGAATAGGCCATGGAAAGTGTCCCACTGGCATACATTCGGCATGGGTCAGGAGCAGACTAGGCTGAATCAGTTCATGTCATCCACTGGCAAATCCGGTCACCAGAACAGAGTGTGGGATGGGCCGGGTTTGGTTGCGACAAAACCAGTACACATTATGGAATGCCAGGGCATGGTTGCCTGTACTGGATATGAATGCAGCACCCAACCAGCACGCGCGAGAACCAGGAAGGAAGGGACAGAGCCAGCGGGGGGATTAAGGGGCTGGTCCCCTCGCCGGACAGCTACTCCCACTGGAGAGCGTGGGCTGGGATAGAGACAGACCCGACTAACCAAGGCTACAACACCTGTGTGCTGCATGTGGACTATATCAGGGCCGCAGCATCAGCTGGCAGAAGCTGGCACTTGGGACTAATTCTGTCGAGTCAAATCACAGGACCACCTAAAGAGTGCATAAACCGGGACAGAGAGACCTGGGAGGGAAAAGTGGGTTCCCCCTTCTTGGGTCACTATTCCCGTGGGAGGGCATGAAAACTAGGAGGGGGGCTGGGATGGCTAGATAGAGAGGCACTCAACAACACCCATGAGGGCTGGATGGTTGAGTTGGTTAGATGGAACTAAGCTTTAATACCCATTGACAAGTACCAGAGCCAAATGGGATGGGGGAAAGACTGGTCTTCTGCTACACATACTGGCAAACCAGGGTAGGGGGTGGGCCTGATGGGGTTATTGTGGGTCGCCCTGACTAGGCTGCAGCTCCCACTGGTTGATGTAAGGGCCGAACCAGACTGGACTGCAACACCCATTGGTTCCAGTGCAACTCGGGACTGAAAACAGAACCAACCCAGCAATTGCAACCACCAGCTGATCAGGGTGATGGACTGTGTCGGGCCCTGTGCTTGCTAGAACATACAAGAAACTAATCTGGGAATACCTCAAAGTATCTTTGGAGATCTGCCCAATCGAGCTGCTGGACTCAGAACTCTAACCAAGAAAGGACAGAAGACAGAACAGGACAATCATTCATCTCAGCTATATGTTGGCAGCGAAATATGGGGCAAACGGAGACTTTATGATGGACCATATCAATCAGTGCACGACCTCATCGAGCGAAACTGGCAGCGATTCATAACTGGAGAACTATTAACACCACTTGAGCACATATCTCAGAGCATGCCCCACATCCGGGACTTGGGGTGGGCGGGAAACCGGGTGGGGCTTCTCCCTCAATATCCTCCTTTACCTCAGATACAAGATGGAAACAATATGGACATAATAGCATTACCCACTTCCCTATCCCCCTGAACCTTTTTTTTTCTTTTTTTTCTTCTTTTTCCTTTAACTGTAATTAACTAGGTAAAGATTGTCAACAACAATACAATAAAATAGATTTAAAAAAATGATGATTAGCCACAAACTCTAACAACAGGAATGAACCATACAAAGATTTGGAAGGAAATAATTCCAGGCAGAGAAATCAGCAGAGACAATGATGTGCGGGCATGGCAAATGATTACACAACTACATCAACTCAGCATAAAAGTAAAACGTAGTTATTCTTCCTTGCTGCCCCACATAAGACATTATTTATCTGGTCAAGAAAGAGTCCTTGGAGTGAGGCATTATTGTATTGCAAGATCTGAATGAAGCGGAGAAATGAGCGTAATTCCCAAAATTTCCAGCAGACTTCTATGTGGCTGGGCATTTGTTCTGTTTTTGTTGTTGTGTGTTTTGTTGCTTTTGTTTGTTTTCAAATAGTGGATCATTGCTAGACTTGTCTATATGGCTAAGGAGAAAGAAGATAGTGGCTTGACTCAAAGACAGAACACAGGGTTTGATGATGTCCCAGTTCTTGTTCTCCTGTTAAAATGATAATTGCTGAAATAAGCACTTTGGGCCATCAGGGATAATGTCCATAAGATGTCGACAGTCATTTATCAATCCTTAATGGTGTTGAGACCAGCATTATGTCACCTCGGACTTGTATTTATTTCCCTTGTGGAGGGCAAGGACAGGGTTAAGATGTAGAGTAACGAGAAGCTCCAAACTCTCACCAAGTGTTCAAGTTGATTTGTAGAAAAATAAGATGATGATTTCCTGACAGCTAATAGAGTTTCTGATTTAATGCAGCTGCTAGAAATTAGCAAAGACTCCACTGAAAGCTTCCCAGTCAGTTATAATAACAAGACAATAAATCATTCCCAGTACTTTCTGGCATTTATGATTCTATTAGAAACGTAAGACCTGGTTCAGCTACACTTCTCAGTTTAGTTTTCATTTATTTATTAAATTACCTTTTAAAGTTCAAGGAAAAAAACACACATTGCTTTCACTATGCTGCCAAACGTGTGAATGATACTGTGTCCATGGAATTCCATACTTCAAAATGCAGTAGGGAGAATACAGGCACAACGTTCAGATGAATTCAGAATGGGCATTATGGAATTATGTGAAATAATGCAATGTGGTACAAAAGCCCTAGATGTTGGCTCCTGAAGATCCATTTTGCAAACTCTCACGCCTTCTTCTGATGTCACCAGGCCAGTTTATCAGGTGAAAAACTCACATTGTCTCATTTTAGAAGTGATACCATCATCTGTTCTCAATATGCATTTTCAGGAGAACTGGCATATCTAATAATATAAGAAATGTGATGTGCTTTGTAAATCGTCAGGCTCCTTAGAATGTTGGTTATTTTTTGTTTGTGAAGGGTTTTATGTTTTCCCTTTGTGGAAACACTTGTTCAAAATAGGAAGCACTGATGCTAAGCTATTTGCAGAGGTTTTGTCCCCTCCCCAACCCCCGAGCTCCTAAGGAACATTCATCTCTCTTCTTGGATCTCTGAGCTGAACACTCAACTGTGTCAATAACCACTAAATAATACTTCCAAAATACCCAGAATCTGGAACAGGGCCAGTTACTTCTAGATTTAGCTCATAGATATTACATTTTCCAAATCATGAGAAATTATGTATCATACTCCTGATGCATTGCAGCCATACATTCATTCGTGGCTTATGAGGCCATATTTTTTCATATTCTTATAAATACACTCTGGCAGAACCTATGTCACCTGGCTGCTAGATCATAAATATAAAGAAGAGATATGTAGGAGGCATGGGAGCTGCTGTACCCAACCACACAGCTGGCAAACTGAATTATATTGAGGGTGGAGAGGTGTGTTTGGTAACCCAACTGATCTACAAACTTGCTAAAATAGGAGGCAGCTTCAATATATTTAATTCAATTCAAAAGAGTATTTATTAAAATCACTTGCTGCTGCTTAGTGCTATGCTGAATAAAAAGAGATGTGTTGTAAATTTTTTTTTTTTTTGCCCTAAAGTAGTTTATAATCTCATCTGATAGGCAAGAAATGCAGCCAGGACATCCTGAGTTGATGCATGATTGATTAACAGCTAAAATGGATCAAGCAGATATGTAAGGCCTGATGAAAAATGGAGGAGCTGATGAAAATAGTTTGTGGACACAGAATGAGTCAGAGGAATGAGAAATGTAGAAATGGCATTGTCCACCTGCTGGGGGCAGAAAGAACGCTGAATCCAGGGAGGCCAGCACGAGAGAACCCAATCTGACTGCTGCAGAGTGCCATTGCATTTACAAAAGGAGTAAAAAGGTGTGCGAGTAGCCGGTGACTAACCAGGCAGGTACTGCCAAGGGCAGAGAAACAGTTTACCAAGCTTGGCAAGTCTTTAAAATTATATGGCCTTTAACCTCTAATAAGCGGGGAACGCCAGCATTTATAAGAAAGCATTGGTGCGACAGGATTTTGGCTTGAAAGAGTCATCCTGCTGTCACAGCCGAGACAGGAACTTCACAGCAGGGAGGAAAATCAGCAAGGCTTTGCTGCTGAGTGGGCTTCAGATGACAGAGCTGGAACTAAACCAGCTGCAGAGCAGGGCCAATGCCACGGCAGCTACCGCTTGTTCACACTGTACTTGTGTTCCAGTGGGCTCATTTAAATTGGTGATTGTGCGGATGGTCCTTCTGGGGGTGTGCAACTTATTGCTCTACAGAAGATGTGACAAAAACACTCTGCTGAATGGCAGAGTTTTGTCAGCTAAGAGGTGTCCAAGGCAGGGTAGCAGGGGTTGCCTCTTGGATTTTGTTCTCCAACTTTGTGCTCCCTATCAAAGATCTCATCTAGTCGTATAGTTTTAAACAGAATCACAAAGCTGACGACTCACAAAGTATGTGTCTCTGTTTCTCTCAGCTCCTTAATGGAATCTACATCTGCTTACCTGCCCTGTGCACGTGGATTTCTAGAAGGTACCCCAAGCTTAACATGTCAAACCCCAAACTCCACCTTTGCACCATTCTCAGCTTAGCATAACTACGTGTCTCACACTTCACAAAATGTCAACTTCATCTTTTCACTTGTTCTCGACTTAAAGTTTTCATCCATCCATTTCCTCACATTTCATACTTGGTCTACTAGCAGGCACTGCCAGATCTATCTTGCAAAGACACAGCCTCCAATCTTTTCTTATTTTGATTTTTTGAAGATTTATTTCATTTTCATATTTGCAGATAGAAGGAGATAAAGAGAGTAAGATCTTGTATCCACTAGTTCACTCCCCACAAGGCCTCGATGGCTGGGGCTGAGCTGATCTGAAACTAGGAGCTTCTTCCAGGTCTTCTACACAGGTGCAACGTCCCAAGGCTTTGGGCCATCCTCTGCTGCTTTCCCGGCCCAAAAGCAGGGAACTGGATGGGAAAAGGAGTAGCCAGAATACTAACAACTAACCGGCTCCCAGATGGGATCCTGGCACATCAAAGGTGAGGATTTTAGCTACTGAGCAATTGCACCAGGCCCAGACTCCCATATTTTTTTCCCAATCTCTCTTATGACTGTCTGTTTCAAATCACCCTTCTCTCTCTTCTGGCTGCATCCCGGCATCCTTGGAGTGATCACCCAGCTTCTATACCTGGTGTCACACAGCAGTAGGAATAACCTGTAAAAAACGAATCACATCTTTTCTCTGGTGCTCCTCGCTCTTCCCTGGCCACCCCTCACTGGGAGTGCACAGCCTTGCAAGATCTGGTCCTTTGTGTCCCATCTGAGTCCTTCCTCTCCGGGACTCCAGGCAGGAAGTGCCTTCTTGATCTGCAGACACGTTAGATGCCTCCAGGCAATTGTTGTTCATATTCACATAAAACTCCTCCTCTAAGCATCCGCATTATAGACTGTGTTATGAAGTATCACATTATCAGTGAGACTGCCTCAACTACTCTATTTAAAATTGCATCCTCCCCATATTCTCTCACCTCCTTCCACAACTTCTTTTTCAAGTGCGTACTGCCTTTGAGCATACTGGTTTTTATATATTTATGAATTAACCCACTCCTTGATGAGAATAGAAGTTTATTCACTACCTCTGCTGATCAAGGGCGAAGTGGAATGCACATACAGGACCTGAGTCCTGCAGACACACGTAGTACTGGAGAACGTGGGAGGGCAGGGAGTGCCAAAGGGGAGGCAGAGAGATAATTCAGAGAAATGGGAGGAAGAGCTAAGAGTGAAAAGAGAAGACATGATCGTTCAGAAAAGAATGAAGAGTGTTGAAACATAAGATTTAGCCATTTTGTCAAACGTTATGAAAAGTCTAATGATAAAAGATAAGCACCGAATTTGGATCCTGGAAAGATGACGACGCCCTAAGGGAAGGTGTTTCAGTGCAGCAGGAAGGGCAGGACTCAGCATGACATCTCCATAGGAAGATGAGCGATGAAGAAGAAGGAGTATAAATGTAGCCTGTTCTCTCTTTTTTCCAATCTTGAGAAGTTGCAAACAAGCCGGGGTACATGTTGAATCACAACACCCCTGTGGTGAACAGGCATCCCTTGCGCTCTCCATCTGGAACTGCAGCTAGAAGCAGTTTATGGCCATACCACCCTGAAAGTGCCTGATCTCGTCTGATCTCAGAAAGCTAGAAACAGCTACATTTTTATATAATTAAAAAAATAGACATAGGATGTCAGCGCAATCCTGCTTAGCTTGCTGAATTGTCAGTTAGTATTAAATCCTGTAAGAGAAATGGAAGGCAAAATTTGGAGTTTTAATTGTCTAATATCTTCAGCCCATTCAGCTAGGAAATATTTGGTTCTCCTATAACAAAAATAGGGAGTGGGAGAAAAGTAAGGTGTTTTGATTACTTTTAAAGTATTTCTTATTTTCTTACAAATATGCCTGGTGGATTTATTATTGATAAGAACTTTGTAATGAAGTGCTAGCTAGGAAAGCACTTGAAGTGCCTTTAACAACCTTAATTTTCACAACAGATTTATTTATCTATCTATTTATTTGAAAGGTAAAACGTGAACGAGAGAGAGAGAGAGAGCAAGAGAGGTAGGGAGAGAAAGATGCTGGTTCTCTCCCCAAATGGTTGCAGTAGTCAAGCATGAGATAGACTGAAGCCAAGCACCAGGAGCTCTGTCCTGGTCTGTCACGAGGGTGGCAGGGACCCAAGCATGTGGGCCATCAACCACTGCTTCCTCACCCATGATCAGGAATCAGAAGTGAAGTAGCCGGTGATCAGATGATCTCATCACTAGGCTCAACAAATGGAATTTTTAAGTGTGTATGTGTGTGTGTGTGTGTGTGTGTGTGTGTGCATGTGTGTGTAGCCAGAATAATGGCACTAAAGAAAAGTTTGCATGCTTCCTCACTACTCGCCCTCAGTGGTTTCTAGGCCACCTCTACTGACATCATAGGCAAGGGGTAAGCGGGTAAAGATTGCAGTCCTGAACTCTGTGTGGAACTGGAGCGCTGGGCCTCAGGATGTCCTCTTCATTCAAGGTGCCCCCTAGGGCGAGAAAGGGAAATCTGTTGTGAAACTTGTGGTTTGCAGTGATTTATCTCCCCAGCATTTGTTAGACCCCCATTTTAAAAGAAGCCATGGATTGTGCTTGGCATTAGAGTGGCTTAACAAGGGAGCAGTTTCAGAGAGATGAAGAAAAAGTGTGTTATGAAAACACCGTACAGAGATTTCACACTTCTTTTTACTGAAAATTGAATTTATTTTATCATAAATTTTATTCTTCCATGAGATTTTTCAGGTATCATCCTTAAAGAAATGGAAAAGAAACAGTGTTTTGGGTCCCAGAGTACAGGAAGACAGAGGAGACACAATGGAGTGATGGGAGGTTTCCAGTACTCTGTGGTGTGAGGTTGGGATGCAGGGAGACCACAAGAGGATTCCTGCAAAGCAAAAAGGCCTGCAGTGGAACCTGCATGATGAAACCCTGCATGGATCCGCAAAGGGAGGGGAAGACTGGGAGGTGAGTGGAAAGTTTGTGTAAGGGTATGAGTGTTCACTTTGGGTGGCACCGAGGGATAAGATGTGCTGTGGGAACTTAGTTACCTGAGGGAGGGAAATGAAGTTGACTCAGTGAACACTAGCAGGCACCGCTGACAAGTGAGTGAACAGACGTTTAAAGAAAGCAGTTATATGTGGAGATTGATCGGAGGGGAGATTTTATTCAAAGACAGAGAGATGGCAGTGATTACCATCTTGGCTTCTGGAGTGAACTTGGACTTGGTTCATTCTAGAAAGAGGGTTAAAATCAAAGTGAAGCTACAAGTAAGAAATCCATGATAGTGAATGCCAATTTCCCAAGGTCCTAAAGACGCAAATGGAAACTCATTTTCATTTGTGAGGGTCTCTTTAGCTCTTTCACATTTTTATCACATTTTCTCTGCACAGCGTCCTTGTGAAGAAAACAGAGTCTGGAGATAAAATGTATTAGTGCACAGTCTCACGTCCAAATAGTGTGCAGCTTAGGGACAACACCATCCACTGACTTCGAGCCTGGGATATCAGTTTGCCAAGATCCAGTTCTCATTTCACCCTTCTAACAAATGTATTTGAGCTTTCAATGCCTACCCCATTGTTCTTTCTCCAAGCTCCAAGACATCATGCACTGTGGGTCCACAGAGAACCACCATTTTACTCTGTCTTTGCAGCTGCTGCTAACTCCTATTTCTTTCTCTTTTCCTTGCCTTATCTCTATCACCATTTATCATTATTATTACTACTGTTATTTGACAGAGAGAAACGCATATGCATTATATATGTGCATACACGTACATGTGTATATGTGCATATATGTATATGTTTTCTCTTTCTCTACATATATGGAGAGAGAGAGAGAGAGAGAGAAAGCATTCTTGCTAGGTAGTTCATACTCCAAACACCTATAATTGTCAGGATTGAGTTGGACTGGTCAGGAGTCAGGAACTCAATCCAGATTGTCCAAGCAGGTGGTGGCAACCCAGTTACTAGAGCTATCACTGGGGATTCCCGTGGTCTGTGTTAGCAGACAGCTGCAGTCCAGAGCCAGATACAGGCATTCTGCCTGGGCCATCTGATGTGGGACATTTTAACAGCTAAGTCAAATGGCAGCCTACCGTGCAAGATTTCAAGGCTCATTCCAAAGACCACTTACCCTCAAAAGGTTTTCTGTGTCTTTCAAATGTATGTGGCTACTTCCTCATTGAACCAAGTACATTTCCTCACCTCCTGAGACCCACAGTGCCATAATGTGACTGCCTGTCACCTTTGTAGTGTGAGGCTGCTGCTTCCAGAGAATCACAAAGGTGTCTATGTGGCCAACAATCATCATAATTCTTTTTTTTTGGGCAATAGAGGAAAGTTAAAAAAAGTAACACGGCCAGGGGAAGTAGGGGATTAGGGATTAGAGTAAAACAAAGTATGTGGAAGATACAAAAGTCTCAGAGAAGTGGGGCTTGGTGTAAAATGGCCCTGAACATGGAAATGAAAGAACTCAGCACTTGGGTCAAAGCCACCTCACCCTGCTGTACCTCAGTTCCTCTTCCGAAGTGTGGATACTTAGCAGTCTTTAAACCTCTGCCCAGCTTTCATGTTCTGTGACATTTGCAGGCAAGAAGTAAAAATCCTGGCCTTGATCACCTTACTAGATTCACATATTTTTGCTTTTGGAAGAATGAGCTTCACTTGAATGGTCAACTTTAAACATGACAGCTCAGCTGAACCCTGAGGTTAAAATGAGTATACAGCTGAGTTCTCTTGGGTCCTTGGGGCCCTAGTTCATATTCCTGTTCCCAGCCTGGGTAATGTGTTGTTGTTTATTTGCATAACAATTGCACATTAGGAAGGCTGGTGATTGGAACATTCCTTGCCAAATTATGATGACTTTTTGAATGAAGTTGCCTTCCTGTTCAGAACAGCTGTTGTTGGTGGTGTGCCTGTGCTGGGTCTTCTGTCACCAAGGGCTAAACAAGATGCCATCTCCCATAAAGTTGAAAGTTGTCTTTCAAGCAAGAGTCACCTTGGCATCTCTTCACAGTCTTTGTGAAAGTAATTGCCAACTGACCTTTCCCAAGCAGAAACACAAAGACCTCACAGCATCATAGGGCTGGAGAAAAAGCTAGAAGCATTGGCCAAGAAGATCAGTGGACAAGGAGGTGATTGAGGTTTGGAGTCCACCGAATCAAGATTTAGTTTACCATAAGCTGAATTAAGACTTACATACAAGATTGTAAGTTTGCCAGTGTTGCAGCAGATGCAAGCTATTGGAAATGGAAAATTCTTCATCCCGACTGGTTAGCCATTGCCTTGTGTGTTATCTTAGCTCCCCAGGCTGTGGGATAAGCATCTTGCCTATTTTCAAGTCCTGCTTACTACGTAAGCACCCAAAGGATAGAGGTCATATCTTATTTTTGTATTACCCACTCACCCTCTAACCCAAGCACTTGGAGAGCTACATGGATATAACAGGACTGAGAGAAGCAGAACTGAAACACTGCAGGTATAGCGCATGGCCCAGGATTCTTGTCCTCCTTACTTTACACCAGTGGAATTCCAACCAAAGGCCACTGACTTCTGATTTGTCTGCAGGAGGTGGACAGTAGCCAGTTCTGGATGCTACCTGTTGACCCTGCCTATGCTGCCTTCAAAACCTGATCTGACACACAAAGAATCTTAAAAGTCAAATTGATTGTAGTACACATCTAACCCCTGTCACCTTGTGTCATTGTTGAACGTGAAAAACCTTTTGGTTGTCTGTACTTTTCCCATTTTTAGTCCAGTAAGTTGCTGTATCCTTGTCACCACTTCCTATACTTCTCTCCCAATTGTCACCTTGTATTCTGCATCTACACAGCTCTCCCAATAGGCTCAATTTAGTCTCCTAGTGTACCCCCACCTGCCTGTCCTTTGTTCTTCCTATGACACCTGCTCTTCCCATCACATCAAGTGAACACTGCTCGTTTGATTCTTTCCTACTCAGCATAAATTCCTCACATCCCATTTACTCTTCAACACATGCAATCACGCTTTTGTTCCTATGCTTCCGCTGAAATTCCATGTTCAGAACATTATGATCTTCTGCTAGATGATGAATACCACCAGCTCATCAAGTTGAAACAAGACAAACCTGCTTCCTCACAGTGTTTGTGAATCAGGGGTTGCTTGAGTTTTGCGTAGGACTGAATCAAGGCCAGGGTGCAAGGGCTCTGATTCCCACTTGTTGCTCAGAGCTGCTCCTAAACTCTTTGCTGTTAAGCAGGCGAGGGTTCCTTGCAGCGCAGGGATCCAAGTTCTCCTGTTCTTCTGTTAATGAGGTAGGACCACGCTCCAGACATGCACACAAGGACCCTCCCTCTTGCTCAACACCAGGATTGTTGACTCCTTCCAGATCACAGGGAGAAATCCCTCTCATTCAAACCTGTCATGTCTTTCAAACAACTCACCTGAGAAGTCAGATCCATCCAGGATAATCTCCATCAGATGAACTCAAAACCAACTAACTGAGGACCTATTTGTGACTTGATGTAATCTCATCAAGGGTGTGAAGTGCTGTGTAATTACAAGTTCTGCTCACACACAAGGGCGGGGGAGCATACTGACACTTTGCTGGCCGTGCCTCAGGATTCTGCCAATCACACATTCCTCTGCAGCCTTCTCTGCTTTTCCAAATATGCTGGGCCTTCCCCTTTCCCCACAAGGAATCATAACCTGTTCATTTCTACATATAAACTCTGGATTTTCCTGTTGTCTCTGGTCTTGCTGTATTTGTTGTGAGATTTTTACTTTTGGAGTCTTAATCTTGAGCAACTAATTTTCTCCAAAATCATCATTCCGTATCATGTCTCCAACTGTTGACACACACACTTCTTCCTCTGCCTGCAGGGTCTTTGAGGGGTTCCTTCTTCCACAAGCCCGCTTTCATTTAATCAAATGCATCTGATAATTCAGTTTTTTTAACCTCCCATTAATCTATTAGAAGCTCCAGGTTTTTTCACTGTTCCTTGGAAATCCTAGCGTAGCTTGTATCTCATCAAAAAATCATTAGTTACTATTCATCTATTACTTCCACTAGATTCCTCAAGTTTACAAAAAATATTATTTGAAGGAAACACACAGCCTCAGATGCTACTCAACAAACATTTATAATGAATGGAAGTATAACAAGCATTTTGCTGATGAGGGAACTGAGCATAGGAGAGGTGAAGCTTCTGGAGACCACACACTTAGTAATCTAACAGAGAAATAGCAAGTCTTTAACATGTTGGGACTGTCTATTCTGTACTGGAAATTCAAGATCATGGATTTAAGTATGTGAGACGCATATTATTCAAAGTCAATCTTGAACTTAAACCCAAGGTGCTTTGCTTGGATTATAACATATAACTCATTCCAAATGTTCATGAATGAAATCAAGGTTTGTTCAAACAATAAATAAGTTGAGAAACGATTTAGGGAATTAAATATCCAGCACTTATGTATTTGTAATATCATCTTCTGTTTAATAGAAATTGAAAACTGGTTTATGATTTGGAAAGCCAAAAGAAGAATGGATAATAAAGAGTTAATTACGATGAGTAAAAAAATAATATTCCAGCAAATGAAAATAAGAATTTCCCTATAGATTTTCATGGCCCTCTGGAGGAAAATTAAGCAAACCTATTGAAGATGTAGAAAGAATTCCAATAATGAGCCTTGTAAAAGTTGAACCACTTAAGCTGCACCTGATGAATAATCTCACAGGTTATCCTAAGCAGCACCCAGAGAGGAGTGAGCAAAGATGAACCAAGAAAATTACAGAAAAAAAAAAAAAAAAACACAGAGAAACAAAGCAGGCTGCAGAATTTTCCTCCATGGGGAGGGCACTTTGTGGAGCAGTTCAGATGCCTCTTAGAACACTGATGCTTTGTATGAGTGTCTGTCTCTGACTCGAGCTGCCTGCTAATGTACACCCAAGGAGGTGGCAGTGATGGCTCAGCCACCGGGTGCCTGCCACCGACTTGGGAAACTAGACTGCTTTCCTGGCTCCAGGTCATGATCAGTTCAGTCCCTGCTTGCCATTGCAACTATTTGCAAATTGAACCAGTGGATGGGAATTCTCTCTCCCACCATCTATCTATGTGTAAGCATAAGCCATATGCTAGGCAGTGTGTAGCATAGTGGATCATAACCTGACCCCTATATTCTAGAAAGAGAATGCCATGCAAAGAAAAGTAGTTAATGAGTTTCAGACAGCTGATCAAAACAGTTTTGAGAAAGATCACAGGGTTCTGTGAAAGGCATTTTTTTGTAGGGAAGAGGGTTGAGAGGAGGTATTTGGGAAGGAATGGTGTTCTATGGTATCAGGGAAAAATATTTCCAGGTAGAACACACTACCTAGAGGTCCTTAAGCTGCATCAGAGCTTTGCAGTGAGGAAGATGAGCTGATGAGCAAGGTGGTTTTTCAAAGGGCCTGAAGTGCTGGCGAGTTGGTGATTTCTCTGAAGGCTAAGTTGAACTATCAAGAGTTCTATAACTGCATGGGGCAGCATAATTGAATCTGCAATTTAGGATGATTAGTATAGCCTGTGGGAATAACGTTTAAGAGACAAACCTAGAAACCAGGATGATGACTGAGGCTAGGTCTCTGATCTTGGGAATAATATGAAGGGAAATGGATGATTTGAAGGCATATGAACAAATTCTTAAATTATATAGGAGAGTGCTTTACCAAGCAAGCTAGCTACAAAATTTAAGTAAGGACATGAGTTTGAACTTGCCTCATGAAATGTAACATGTTATTTTTCTCATTGTCAACAAGGTGGAAAGGTGAATTTTACTTTCAAGTAGCTCACATATTAAACTGACCATGGATCATCCATGCCTTTGAGATATATTCACCTTTCTTTTATCCGGAAGTTTGTATAGGAAAGCAGGACCAAGATTCCTAGGATTAATGAAGGTGGCAGGCATTCCAGCAAATGGCCATGTGGCTAGTTGACTTGCTGTTCAGGCCTATTTTCTCCTCCTCTTCTGCTTGAACGTCAGGGTGAAGCAGCAGTTTTATTAATATTAATACACTTGCATAAAGTGCTAATTTACTTCACCATTTTCCTAATTAGCTCTATTGAATTGTGAGACTCATCTGCATGAATAATGAATCCCTATGTGCCTATGTGCTTCTCCCAGCGCCTTCTCATCTTTGCTCAGGGAAACCTAGAATGGAAGGAAGAGTCACCTGACGTTTTCAGAACTTTGGAGAAAGGCAGGACACTTGCTGAGAACACAGTGTAGACAACAAGAAAATACAGTAAATACGCCTGGACACACAAGAGGAGAGGTGTGTGTGTGTGTGTGTGTGTGTGTGTGTGTGTGTGTTTGTATGTGTATGTGTTTTTTTCCCTTTTACAATAAGTGAAATTAAGGTTTTGTTTGAAGTCTTAAGAGCTCTGTAATTTCCTCATCAAGTGTGCTAATGAATGTAAGCCTTGTCTCCACTTATGACACAACGCCATTGCATGTGCTAGTCTGGTAGGACAGAAGATTAAAAAGCGAAAAGACGAGGTCAAGAATCGTAGGCTTATTTGATCAAAGGATAAAAGAAATGTGTGCTTCCTTCTTCTCGGGACTAATGATCTCAATTAGATTGAAATGGAGCTATTCATGAAATTGACAAAACTCAATGGCAGAAATGTGTAAAGAGTGCCTAACAGTACATCAGTGAGAAGGGTGCAGCAGAAAGCAGGAAGCTCAGAGGAAGAAATGGTCCTCAGATCCTGAAAATCACACTGCGAGCGCTTTGTGTAGGCTCTACTGGCAAACGCTGAGATGTCCGCAGCTAGTCAGTATTGAGAAGCTCTGATTGTTCCAGAGCTTTACACAGTGCTGCTGGGAGGGAAAAACAGTGCTTTGGTAAGATGTTTGCAAGTCCTTTTATATTTAAGCATGCCCAAACTCTATGACTCAATAATGATGCTCTTTGGGATTTATCTTCACAGAGAGACTAGGGAGAGGAGCTTTCTCTGGTCCTTACTTAGTTCCAACTTTGGATCCCCATCCTCTCTGGCAATGACCATCAGGGTCGCTCCAGAGCCCCCTCCCCAAAAACAAATAAACAAGCAAACACAATCAGAATAGACAGAGAACAATAAGGAAAGCTTAGAACCAGACAGGAACCAGTCAGTGTGGATTCACATATACCTTACTAGGTAGGACACAGAGAGTAGATACTCCTCTCTGGGGAATGGAAGAATTCTCTGCACACCCCTGCTAATATAGTTCTACACCTCAACTGTTGACATATGCCTTGCTAGAGTTATAAGCTAGTTCAGACTATCCTAAAATCTGCCAGGTTCAGTAGAATTATGTCTCAACACTGTGGACTGCTAAATACTAAACCGAGGATAGACACGAGACAGCTGAATAGTACCCTATAGCTATTTTAAGGTGTATAGAAGCTGGTTATATATAAACCAAAACAAAAATGTCAATGAAGTAGTCACAAGATGACCTTGAGAGCTTACATCTTGTAACATATTGGTTACTCAATACCATGACAATTAATACCATAATGTTGTAAATTGTCGTTGATGTTAAGTTGGGGCTTTTTATTGACCAGGATGATATCCTGCCAGCTCTACCTTCAGACCAGAGATGATCTCCCCAAGAAACCATTGAATGTATCTGGACAATTAGATGCTGTACTCTTTGCTTGATATATGCTTGCAATGAAAGACTATCAACTGATTTTGATTTGTAATATTGCAACAAGGTGCAAGAATGTACCATGGGGGGAGGGGAGGGTAAGGTTGGGGGAATCCCAGAGCCTATGAAACTGTGTCACATAATACAATGTAATTAATAATAAAAAAAGAAAATTAAAAAAAAGAAATACATGATTCTATCTAAATACCCACTGATGTAAAAGTGAAGAAATAGTGCAAGATATATTCCAAAATCAGTATGGTTTAGATTACTCAAGGCCAATGAACTACAATAACAAACAGAAATATGGGTGATCTTACAAAAAAGTGAAAAAAATTCCCTAAATCCCAAATAACTATGTATGTCCTTTCAATAGATAGACAATAAAATCAAAGATAAATGGTAAAGACATAAACAGAGATATACAGAGATACAGATATGGATATGGATGTATGGTGAGGTTATGTTACAGTAAACCATGAGGTGGAGGCAGAGGCAGGTAAGACAATGGGTTGATGAGGGTTGATGTGATACAGATAGAAGAGGATGGTTGGGTCTTGGCTTGTATGTGAGTACGTGTGTATGTGATGCATTGGGGGAGGTGAGGTATGAATCTGTGGTTGCACATATAGTATTTGTTTAAAGAAAAAAATAGAAGAGCATAAAATATAGACTAAAACTGGGCCCGGTGGTGTGGCCTAGTGGCTAAAATTCTTGCCTTGTACGCACCAGGATCCCATATGGGTGCCGGTTCTAATTGCAGTGGCCCCGCTTCACATCCAGCTCCCTGCTTGTGGCCTGGAAAAGCAGCAGAGGATTGCCCAAAGCCTTGGAACCCTGCACCTGCGTGGGAGACCTGGAAGAAGCTCCTGGCTCCTGGCTTTGGATTGGTGCACTACCGGTCGTTGCGGTCACTTGGGGAATGAATCGTTGAATGGAAGATCTTCCTCTCTGTCTCTCCTCCTCTCTGTATATATGCCTTTCCAATAAAAATAAATAACAAATCTTTAAAACATATATAAACTAAAAGTGTATCATGGACCATCAGTGTCAAATAGTCCAGTTCTGTATAGTTGGGCTTCCTTCTCAAAAGGAGTCTTTAAATATGAAATGATTTTATCCTTATATGGCTGAGCTTAAAAAAAAAAAGAAGAATTTCCCCATGCTGTTATTCACTTAGGCAGTTTCCTAACAAGTGGAAATGTTTTTTCTCCATTCAATGTTTTACCAAGGTCATAGAAAGGAAAAGAAGACACAAATATCAACATTATGGGCTGTAGATTAGAATAGGCACGATCAGTTGGACTGAGATACAACAAAGCAGCATGCAGCCTGGTGTGGGACCACAGGGACAAAGAAGCAGGGAATGTCAGATGGTTCTTAACGTCAGCAGCAGGGCCACGTAGTGACGGAGGACAGATTGGGTGATTCTGCAAAGGCATATAACCTGAACAAGATCTGCTGGGTTGTGGGGTTGTGGGGTTGTGGTTTAAGGGGACTCCTAAGTGCTTGGTGTGTGCAGGGTGTCTGTAAGTTAGATGTGCACAACTCAATACAGCTTGTGCTCACCTCATCCTCCAGCTCAGCATGCAACATGCTTCTACAGCTTTAATCTCAGTCCTCTCCTCTCCCCGCGTATCAATGCAGCCTGGCTTAGAACCAAGAGACAAGCCAGTGCAGCAACCACAAGCACTTCACTGCCTTTAGACATCGGCCTTTCATGGCAGTCCAATCAGTTCTCACAGCTAACTCAGCAGGACGGGCAGGTGTTGCCTGTCCCTGTTTGGCATCTGTGAGAACACTTGACACTGTGAAACACTTGACACTGACCACCTGAAAGTGAGAATTCTGACGTGGATCTGCCCTGTCTTTTCCAAGATGTGGCTAGAACGAAAAGGGCTGAAGGAAAAGGGGAACTCAGACTAAGACTTCCATTTATTTACTTACTTACTTATCTATCTATTTATTTTTATTGAAAAGGCAGATATACAGAGAGAAGGAGAAACAGAAAGCTCTTCTGTCCGCTGCTTCACTCCCCAGGTAGCCACAATGACGAGCTGAGCCGATTCAAAACCAGGAGTCAGGAGCTTCCTCTGGGTCTCCCACTCAGGTGTAGAGTCAAAAGGCTTTGGGCAATCCTCTGCTGCTTTCCCAGGCCATGAGCAGGAAGCTGGAAGGGATGTGGAGCAGCTAGGACACAAGCCAGGGCCCATATGGGATAATGGCATGTGTAAGGAGAGGACTTTAGCCACTAGGCTACCGTTCTGGGCTCTCAGACTAAGATTTATTAAACCATATGTCAAGCACATTTCAGCATTTCTGACTTATTCTTCATAATACCCCATGAAGAAAGTCCCACCAATAACTTGACCACATGGTAAGCCCATGGAGAATGCAGAGAACCTAAGTTATTAGTTGTATGACCTAGAGCATACATTAGCTGCTGATGAGGTACCCCAGGTCTCATTTGTCTTATCTGTAAAATAGTGTAACGCTAACTAACTAGATGCGGTTAGTGGTGAATGGATGGGCTGAGAAAGCTAATGTGTTTACTTTAA
Source organism: Ochotona princeps (assembly GCF_030435755.1). NCBI lineage: Eukaryota > Metazoa > Chordata > Mammalia > Lagomorpha > Ochotonidae > Ochotona > Ochotona princeps. The sequence continues at coordinate 106,558,151 of NC_080835.1, read as the reverse complement.
AATAATGAATTGCACAATGCTTATAAATGGGGAAAGTAGGATTGAATTTATGAGTATATGATTCCAAATCTGTCCCTTTCTATTCAAGCCAGGTTTCTCCATGGGGGAATTAGAACAGATAAGGGCTACCCAGTAGACTTCACTGATTAAGCAAACTTCACCTGCCACTGTGGGGTACACTGCCTAAAGGATTACCACAACCCACCCCCCCAACAAAAAAATCAATCCACATAGAATTCTTTCCAGAGGCTCTTATCCGCTCGAGTTCCATACAACACACTACTCTTCAGCTATTATTAGAACCACAAACTAGAAAATCTTTTGACTGGCAAGAGATCAGGACATCAATTTCCATCCTGCATTTGATTTAAGCAGTAGGAGTGAAGTTAGATTATCAGTGACATTTTCCCACTGGAACGATTGCCTGGATCATATTTGTATTCATTTTAATAAATGCAATATACAAACCACCAATAGAACAAAATCTACTAATTAAATTCCATTCAATCATGCATTTTTCACCTTAGATTAGTAATGTCCTTATATGTTTCTGCCAGTGGAGTGCTGATAATGTCTTAGTTAGCTTATAAATGGTGCTTATCATTACATTTGAAATATTAACAAGCATCAATGAGCTCAAAATGACAGCATAGTAAATAATTTGAAAGTACTGTATGCTGTAGACCTATTTTTTTCTGAATTTAATTTAATGATTAAAAATTAAACATATGGATTTGGAAGGATGCTATCTTGGCTGCAGAGACATATCCTTAGAACAGTAGCTTTAAAAAGAGCACGGCATCTCTCACTCAACACCTTTGAAGAAAGGCTCTGTCTATAATTCTTATAACTTTTTCATAGCTGAGGTAGACAAACAATTGCCATCCGAGATTAGATTTTGATCTCTTTTTACTTCAGTTGAGACTTTTATGTTCGTTGCATGGTGGGCAGTTTTAAGTTGTTGCTTTGAAAGTTCATATGGGATATGAGCTCATATGATGTGGAGTGTCTGGTTCCAGTCTCAGCTACACTGCTTAGGATCCAGCTCGCTGCTAACGCTTCTGAGAAGCAGCTAAGTGATGATTCAGCAACTTGAGCCCCTGCCACCCAATGGGAGAGAAGGATGAGCTCCCCACTCCTGGCTTCTGCTTGGTCCAGTCCCAGTTTGGCAGCATCTCTGTGTGTGTGGGAGGGTGGGGATACACTAACTCTCTCTCTCTTTCATTCTGTCACTCTACCTTTCAAATAAATACATGCAGAGTTTATTTGGGGAAAAGGTCCTTAACATCTATATTTATCTTTGGAACACAATTACCACCAAGTTGTCAATTCTATGTGTGCAGAGCTTTCCAATATGCATGAAATACGTTGAAGTTAATGGTAAACATTAACTAAGGCCAAATATATTGTGAATTAATGTTATGACATTTCGGGCCCAGTGCGATAGCACAGTGGTGAAAGTTCTTGCCTTGAACGCAGCAGGGTCCCAGGGGGCGCCAGTTCTAATTCCAGCAGTCCCGCTTCCCATCCAGCTCCCTGCCTATGGCCTGGGAAAGCAGTTGAGGACGGCCCAGAGCCTTGGGACCCTGCATCCATGTGGGAGACCTGGAAGAAGCTCCTGGTTCCTGGCTTTGGATTGGCTCAGTTCCAGCTGTTGAAGCTAGGGCGTGAACCATCGGACAGAAGATCTTCCTCTCTTTCTCTCCTCCTCTATGTCTGCCTTTCCAATAAAATAAATCAATCTTTAAAAAAATGTTATGACATTTCATTGGGTTGGTAGTGTTTACCTCGTTGTATGACAGGAGAGCTAAAGTTTCAAGATGCTAAGTTACTCTCAAAACTTAGCAAAACATGGAAGAAGCTGCGGTTCTCCAAAATCGTGTGCAAAGTCACTTACAGACCTGATGGCCCATGGCTTTTGGTTCTGATTCCACATGTGTTTCTGCACACGAACAGATACACACGAGTCACTTAGTAGCAGCGTTTCTCTCTGAGAAGTATGCCATGAGCTCATCACTGTGCAACCAACACAGCATACACTGTCGTGAACAAAGGTGGTCAGCCCCTTGTCTTAGCCTCTTGTTTTCATCAGGAGAAAAGGACAGACATGGAACATGTGAGCTTGCTGCTGCCATCACGTGGCTCACTGTTTCGCAGTCAATATTTTTATAAGTATACGTGAACTCTAAAGTCATGATGAAAATGTAGCTTGGTAAATATAGAAGCAGCGTAGTCCTTTGTCATCATTAGGTGTTATGTTTTATATGTTCTTGTGAATACCATATTTTTATAGGATTGGCAGTGCAGTCTGATTGCCCATGGCAGCATCACCACAAACAGGAGTAATAGCATTACACTACAATGTTCATTTCCCAATGACTCTATTAGGTGACAGATTTTTCAGCTTCATCATGTCACATACATGGGATATGTCATGTCCTGAAACCTGAGTCGGCAGTATATGATTGTTTCTACAGCACACACAAAAGGTTTCCAAGCAGCTAATGAAAACTGTAAATGATGGACAACTGCATGGAATCCACAATGTTTTCTGCACCAAAAGTCACTTGCCAATTAACTTAGTTTCCATTAATTTTTGAAGAACCCCATGTCTGTGTTTTATGTATTTAAGACAAGACAAGAGAATTCTGATGTCTGTCTCCGTTTTCACTTACTGTCCAAATTGAATCCCTTCAGTTATTTTTACATGTATGTATTCAAAACAGATGTTTCTTAAACACCTACTTTGGGCTGAGCTATAATTTAAGCATCAGGGGTTCAGCAGTGAGCAAAACTAAAGCTCCCTGCTTTCATGGAGTTTACATTCTAGTGGGGAGGAAACAGATGATAGACAAATTAATGGCAATACAGTATGTCATAAGAAGAGTGTCAATCAATTCTTAATAATACATGGGTGCTTCAAAAAATCATTGGGAGAATGAACTAAAAGATATGCTTCTTTCGATGCATGAAGAATTGCAATTATACACAGGTTTTTCATAATATGTACATTCTATGAATTGTTTGAAACCCCAGCATAAAAGGGGAAAGAGAATCAGGAGCATTGGAGAAAGTGTGGAGGCTGTGATTAAGGTGTGAAATGGCAGATAATTGTCCCTTTGGTTCCATCAGAAGGTTGCTGTTTAACTTTCCTCCTGCCCGGTACCTTTCATAGCAAGCCCTGATCACTGCCCACAGCCCAGGCCCTGCTTTGTCAGAATACAGGGGGTTTCTGTTTGTTCACTAATTGGCTAGAGCAACGTTGACATCCAGTGGTGACTCTGATTAATCACAGGTGCTCACACTTTACTCTTCCTGGATGGTGAACAGTAGGGATGTGAGCCCCAAGTTCCTCTGCGGAGCCCCACTCCCACCAGCTCCTGCTTTCCATCACCCTCCATTCGCTGGTTTGGCTTGGTTTCAAGAGCCTTCGCGTTACCATAGAAATACAGCTGTGGCGTGGCTTGTCCACAGGGCATTTCTGGAACAAGCATGTGCAGCACATGTGTATCCCACCACCTGGCGTTGCTGGGGCATCTGAATGTCCGTGGGCAGGCTTGTGACCCTGCGGGGACACACAGACAGGCTGCTTCTCTTCACATGACCTCCTTTCTGTCCTCAGGGACACGTTTACCAGAGAAGAAAAGAACACTGCTTTCCCATTTTGTCCTCTTCCATCTGGCTGTGTGTTTCTAATGAAGCAGAAACAAGCATGGCTGCCTTGGGCTTTCTTCCTCCTTGGGCTGAGAGCAGCAGCTTAGATGCCAGCAGGAGCGCGGGGGTCTCTTCGTGAATGGCATCCTTTAGGAAGTTGCTGGTTTCATTTTGCTAATCCATACTGGGGAGTACGCACACTGTGCATACGAAGAAGTAGATCTCAGAGACCCTGGCCTCAAACAGCCAAGGGTCTGCAAGGGTCCCGGGCGGGACAGTAAAAGATGCTGGAGCCAGAGTTCACCCATTCTGAGTTCTAGATCGTCCACTACCAAGTCATTCATAAATGCTACCAGTTCGGGTCACTCCTATCCAACATAGGCAACTGGGGATGACCTACCCTTGGAACAGGAGACTAGAGGCCCCCTCGCTAAGATTCGTTTGGGAAAAAGAGGTCCTCTAACGAGTTTAACACATTACACAATTAAATATTGATTGGACATTTTCCCTAGTCTTCCTGCCTTCGTTTCCCAGCGTCCACCGGGAGCCGGCTGCATGTGATCCCTAAGCTGTCCCCATCCAATGATTACGTTCATTAGGACAGCAGCCTTGTGGTTAAAGCACTTTCCTTACTGCTGCAAGTTTAATTAGACAACTCTTCCCCAGAAATTATTTATAGCCCGGCTCCCGAGCTATTGTTAGTCCGAATGTAAATAAGATTCGGGCTGGAGTCCCAGTGCGCTGCAGTGGCTGGCGCGTGCCTGCTCTTCACCAGCGCCCAGCCCCAGCGTGCGCTCAGACTCTCATCCAGGACTTGGACAGCCAGAACTCAGGCTATTAAAAAAAAAAAAAGACTCAGGCGCAATTTCCTAATTAAACTTTTGATACAAGACAGCACAAAAGACTCAATCTACCAGATCAGTATAAATGCAAAGAAGTGAGAAGAGGAAAGGGCTAGGGGAAAAAAGGAACCAAACTTCAGTGTGTGTGCTTTCCACCTGCCTTGAGCTGAGCCATCCATGGAAGCCCTGCTAACACCTGCTTTAGGAAGGGGAGTGGTCTGAAGCCACAGCAGGGATTTGCATGTGCCAACGCCTATTTCCTATTCTTGATGACCTGACTTCCGCTTCTGAAACTGGCATTGTTTCAGTTCCATTTAAATTAAGCATGTGGGCAGATTGAAACCTCGGCAAGGTGGCGGTCTGCCGGGGGTGTCTCTATTCGATGGAACTCGGCCGTAGTATGGCACCAAACTCCGCGGGTGCGTTCTCGGTCCCCCCCCAGACCCGGGGGGGCAACGGAGCCCCCAGGTTAGCAGCCATGGGGGCCATCTCAGAGCCGGACTAAAGTCCGAGCTCCGCCCTGCTCCCATTAGGTGGGAGCGGGGCCACTTGGGTGAGTTCCATTCGCCAAACCTGCAGCAGGGAGGCTGTGGGTGAATTATCTGTTCTGGGCGGCCAGTGCACCAAGCGGTGCCAGGCTCTGCCTGCTGGCCACCAGGCGGCGAGCTCAGAGGTTTTTACAATATGGAAAGCTATTTGGGGACACCCATCAATAGGCCCAACTTTGGAATAAGGGAGACAGGATTCCTTGCAATGTCCAGGAACAGAGGCTTGAATCTCTAGAACAACACATCCACCACCCTCGTTGGATGGTGAACGGGATTGGAAAGTGGCGCGATCTAGGGCTCGGAGGTTCAAATCTCCAGCAACTGGAAAGTTGCCAGGGGGCCGCAGGATGGGGAGTCTTGCTCAGATCCTGACTCCAACCACCAGGTGCTCAAGGTGAACTGTGCCCGGGCCTGCCATGATAGAACACAGGTCAAGCCAAGTTGGGCCATTGTACCTGCTGCACTGCTTGAATCAAGGATGCTAAGCCACCATGTCTAAGGCTGAGGCTAGGACAAATGAGGGACTGAAACAAGCTGAGTCAGAGCAACCACTGTTGTGTATGATCTACAGCTAGTAACAGACCCAGTCTGGGAGCCAAGGGGATACCCTAATGGGGTTGAGGCTCCCTCCAAGGGGAACGTGTGCGGGAATGGGGGCTGTGTCCTAACCTAGAAATAGTTGTAGTCTCCCAAGGGACTAGTGTGGGCTGGGATTGGATGCACCGGACTGTGCCAGACCCCAACACCGTCTGGTGTCCTGGATAACCAAGGTAAACATGAGACTGGCTAGGCTAGGTCTCGACCCCCCACTGAGCCACTTGTGAACTGTACATGGGTATAGACGAGCCACAGCTCGGCTGAAACATCCTATAACAAGAACCAGAATGGGGTGAAAACCAGCCAGATTAAGCCACTGTCCCTGCTAGGACAAGAGGTGAACTGAGAGGAGCTGGCTCAAAACCCCCTGGTATGCACATAACTTGGCAATGGGAGAGGCTCAGAGGGAGGCGCCTGGGCAACTCCTCTGGAAAGATACAGACCCTCCAGGTTAGCGCAAGAAGCACAATAGAAGACATCCCAGAATAGGCCATGGAAAATTTCCCACGGGCATACATTTGGCATGGGACAGGGGCAGACCAGGCTGAATCAGTGCATGATGTCCACTGGCAAATCCAAACACCAGAACGGAGTGTGGGTTGGGCCAGGTTTGGTAGCAACAAAACCAGCGTACAATGTGGAATGTCAGGGCGAGGTTACTGGTACTAGATTTGACTGCAGCACCCAACCAGCACACGTGAGATCCAGGAAGGGCAGAGTCGGCATGGGGATTAAGGGGCTGGTCCCCTCACCGGACAGCTACTCCCACTGGAGAGCGTGGGCTGGGTTGGGGATAGACCACACTAAGCAGGGCTACAACACCTGTGTGCCGTATGGGACCTAGACCAGGGAAAAGCCAGGTTGAGCAAATTATCGGGCAAGCATAAATTAGAATGGATGAGGGGTGTAAGGACTTAACTGCAACACCAGCTGGCAGAAGCTGGCTCTGGGGGCTAATTCTGTTAAGTCAAATCACAGAACCACCCGACAAGTGCATAAACCAGGACAGTGAGAGACCCAGGAGGGAAACAATGGGTTCCCCCCTCCTGGGTCACTGCCCCCGCGGGAGGACATGATAACTTGGAAGGGGGCCGGGGTGGCTAGACAGAGAGGAACTCAACAACATCTGTGGGGGCTGGATGGCTGAGCTGGTTAGTTAGAACTAAGCTTTAAAACCCAGGGACAAATACAAGAGCTAAATGGGATGTGGGACAGACTGGACTAGTCTGCTATACACATAGGCAAACCAGGATAGGGGGCGGGCCTAGTGGGGGTTATTGTGGGTCGCCCTGACTAGGCTGCAGCCCCCACTGGTTGATGCAAGTGCTGAGTACGTACTAGGCAGAACCAACCTAGTCTGCAACACCCACTGGTTCCAGAGCAACTCCAGTCTGAAAACAAAACCAGCCCAGGAATTGCACCTACAAGCTGATTGTGGCGATGACCAGCTGGACTCAGAGCCCTGGCCAAGAAAAGACAGAGGACAGAGCAAGTCAATCAACCATCTCAGATATATGTTGGCAGTGAAAACTGGGTGAATGAAGACTCTATGATGGACAGTGTCAACCAGTGAACTCTGCAACGACCTTATCGAGCTGGGATTGGCAAGACTGGCAGTGATTCATAACTAGAGAAATATTAAAAGCACTAGGGGTTGATCGCAGCTAAATAGTCTCCCCAAGAAGCTGTTCAATCCATCTGGACAATGAGCAGCTGGACTATGTGCTTGGCATCTGTTTGCAAGGGAAGAATCTTGATTGAATTTGAACTGTAATGCTGCAATGGGGAGGGGGGGGTCCACCGTGGGGGAGGGGCATGGGGAGGAGTGGGGGGGAATCCCAGAGCCTATGAAACTGTCACATAATGCAAATAATTAATAATAAAAAACTATATTATAAAAAAATAAATTAAGCATGTGGAGCTTCTGGGTGCTTGCATTAGGCTAGTCAAATGTAATAGAATCCTTGCCATCAAGTTACTCACATCCCCTGAAACATACAGCTGTGCTATCTAATGAATTAAAACAAATTAAGAAAGAGTTATAAGGGGTTCCATGGTGTAATGGTTAGCACTCTGGACTCTGAAAGAGTTATACGTCAAACTAATGTTGATACGCCTTTATCATGCTTTGCTTCATCTAATGTACAAAACAACCCTAGGAGTTGAATGCTCTCATCATTCCCATTGGTGGCTGAGAGCTTTTGAGACGTCATACAGTAAAGTTGACCCTGAGAGCCAAGCCCCTGAGCTGCTGTCACTTCACTGCCTCTGAGGGAACTGTGATCAGTGCAGTATAAACAAATGTGTTAATCATACTCAAAGTAGCATGAAGGAGAAAGAGCTTCCTGCTGTGGTGGGATGCGAAAGTCCCAGAAAGCCTTTCCCAGCACACTGCGTCTTGGAAGACTGAGTAGTAGACAGGAGTGAGATGGAGGATGCTATAGATGGACCATGGAGTGAGATGGAGGATGCTATAGATGGACCATGGGAGGAACTGGGGATGAACTGGGATCGTGCTCCTTTACAAAGGGGTTGGGTTGAGGTGCTCGGATTCTCACTAGATGATAGTAGCAATAGTAGAAATAATAAGCAATAATGGCAACAAAAGAGAATGCAGACATTTGGAATACAAAATGCTAAAGAAGCTAAGTGTCCCCTCCCTTGCATCTGTCTCTCTGTCCCTCCTTGTTTTTACAATGTTGGCTGTGTACATAGGATTAAAGACATCCCCATATACCTGCAGTACCATGCATTTACTTTGCTTGAGAATTCAGCATAGCCTTTAGCAAATTTTTCATAAATGCCTATCCTCATTGTAGATAAGCATGTTGTACACCCGGAAAAATAAAGGCACAGGGTAATTGCCTGAGACCTCCTTCCTCCAATTGCTCATGCTGACACAAGATACAAAGGCAAATCTGCCTGTGAGAAGAAGGGGGAAAGATTAAACCCAGACTCACGATATTCTGTATGTTTTTCTTCCCCGTAACCACAAAGTGGACAATCTGCCCAGCCAAGTCGGCCTGGAGAATGTTGTTTGTCCTGATAGGGCAGGTGTCCGGGAGAGTCACACCTCCCTCACTGCTACTGAGCCAGTCAACACAATGGCACTTCCAGTAGGGAAGACAGGATGGCTATTATTTTAAACGCATAATTGATTCTAATTTATCACTTATCACTCACCGACAGAATTTCTATAGTTTATTATCTCCGTAGTAGCAAGGGGCCCTGAGGGACCCTCTCCATTGTTCCACATTTCCTGGTGTGGCTGCAGCCACTACAGATGCTGTTATTTGCCTGATTAAGTTAGGGAGTCTGGTACCTTGGGGTCCCCAGGTAACTGCCAGCATTGCATACCCTCTGGTTGCAGGAGCAAAGGAGACACTCAGCCTTCCCCTCCCTGACCTGTCTATCACAGCGAGCCTTCTAGTGTGCTGATTAATTTGGGACTCTGAGTCCTCAGAAGCTGGGACACAGCTGTCACTCCTGTTCCTTAACCCACACATGAGTGTTTGCTCCCAGTACTCTGGGAGGGGAGCATGGACAATGACCAATCAGGGCAACCCCATAGCCCATGCCACTGACGTCTGGTTTCTCTGTGTCTTGCTCTTAGCACGCCTGCCCAATAACCCATTGAGGCATTTTCCTTCTCATGTAGACCTGCTTGTTCTACGCTGCTGAACCATATAGTTCCCTCCACAGAGCTGGTTCCTACCACTGCCTCCTCCTGGAAAAGTAGTTCTTTTCATCTTCTTCCTGCTAGCTTTTTTCCAGCCATGACTGAGGATCGCATGGGAGAGACCATGCTATCTTTATATTCATGGCATCACACCACAACCCGGGAGACTCTCCTGGACTGCCAGACAGCAAAGAGACAAGCTGGACACTTTGAGGAGTCCTCACCATGGACTTTGTACGGAAGCCACATCACCAGGGCTTGCCCGCAGCAGCCTCAGCAGAGACTGCATCTCACTCTTTGCCTCTTCGAGCCTGTGTGTTCTCCCTCCAGCTTGACTCCTGGCTAGCAACACTGGCTGTTTCTCCAAGTCTTGGAATCTTAATCTACTTCCTCCATGGTGATCTCATAGAGGAAGAACGAAAGTTTTAGGACTCTAGAACCAGTTCCTGTGTCTACAATCCCTGTGCAAACTTATCAATTTCAATGCTCACTAGAAGTGAATTCCCTCTTCACAAACCTGCCTGCCTGTGTCAGGTCCATGGTTATTAACAACCCAGAACATCATACAATAATCAGTCCACAGTGTGGCCGGGTGTGACAGAGCTCTTTCTAGAGATAACCCTTCTGTGACTAGAACATTGGTGTCTCCCACAAACTTCATATGTTGAAGAAGTCGCCTGCCTGACTTTGGTCTCTCCAACAGGTGCCACACATCAGATTTTGGATGTGATTGGTTTCCCAAGGGTTATGAACCTCAATATGGTGTTGAACTTTTTTTAAAGATTTATTTACTTTTATTGGAAAAGCATATATAAAGAAAGGAGGAGAGACAGAAAGGAAGATCTTCCACCTAGTGGTTCACTCCCCAAGTGACCGCAATGGCTTGTGCTGAACTGATGCGAAGCCAGGAGCCAGGAGCCAGGAACTTCCTCCAGGTCTCCCACACTGGTGCAGGGTCCCAAGGCTTTGGGCCAACCTTGACTGCTTTCCCAGGCCACAAGCAGGGAGCTAGATGGGAAGTGGGATTAGAACCGGTGCCCATATGGGATCCCGGTGCGTTCAAGGTGAGAACATTATCCGCTACGCTATCACATCAGGCCCATTGTTGAACTTTTACGAGGTGGGTCTGAGCAGCAGGTCTGAGGGCATTGAGTGTGCTGCCCTGTCTCCCAGGAACTCCTGAGTGAGTGGCTGTTATCAAAAGAGCAAGCCTGAAAATTGCCACCCTTTTCCTCCTGGCAGTAGGATCTCTTTGTGCCCTCCTGCCACTGCACACCAAGCACACCCATGAGAGCTTCAGCAGCTCATGACACTGGGTCTGCAAATTACCTTCATGTAAAAGTTCCTCATTTTGTGGGAGTTGAGTATAGTAATGAAAACAGGCCAGTAGACTATTTACTTGGTCTTGTTTTCACCACCTACTTTGCTTATCTGTGACCACTTACCTATCTACTGAGATCTAATCTCCCTAGTGGTCCTGCATCCCCCAGGAGACATCCACCAAGCCATTGCTCTGTCACAGTGCCTGACACTACAGCTGCTTGTACATGAGTTGTCCCTAGCTCAATGTATGCTCAACCTCATCTCCTCCCTGAATAGTTTCCTGTCTCCTCAAAGGTCCTGTACTCACTTTAGCTTCTCTGGAACCTCCATGGTTATTAATAACCAAGAAGTTCACACAACAATCTCCAAGCAATCCACAGTATGTTGGGTGTAACAAAACTCTTTCTGGAGAGAATCTTGTTGTGACCAGAATGCTGATTTCCCCACAAGCTTGCTGTATTGTTGAAACCTAATCCACAAGGTAGGGCCTCTGGGAGGTGAGTGCAGAGCCATCAGGAATGAGATTGGTTGACCTCTTGAAAGAGGCCCAAGGAAGACCTCTTTGCCTCCCATCACCTGAGGATGCAGTAAGAAGATAACATGTAAGAACTAGATAATAGACACTCAGCAGTCACAGAATCCACCCATGCCTTGCGGGTAGACTTCCCAGCCTCTGTGGTTGTGTTTACTTACCTTCTTCATAAGCTATCCAGAGCATAGCATTTTGTTCTAACTGGTTAAATGGAGCAAAATAAACCCTACCACTCCAATCAGTATGTAACTTTTATATGCACAAAAGTCATCTGAAATCAACCAGCTAAATCCTCTCTTTCTACACGCGGGAAACACAAAGATCAGATGTTGAGCGAGGTGTCTCAGACCAGCTAGGAGCTGGTTGGTAGCAAATGACATTCTTGACACTTGAATACCTTCTTGCAATGAGCTCCCAGCTCCTGGCTCCTGAGATTTTGCCCTAGTCGGCCGGAGCTCCTCTCAACTCACAAGGAGAAGAAACGCCTGTCGCTGAACCAGCTAGCATTTCTCGGCCCTATCTCACCGTCCCCAGGTGGGGAACCCCCTTCTCGTCCAGGCCCCCTCCCTGACTGTGACACCACTGTTTCCCACCATGAGTGTAAGGCACACACAGACATAGTGTAGGGACAGTTAATTTCCAATTCTTTCCAGATGGGTTGGAATAATATCCCCAGGTGGTAAATACATTATTAAGAAGGCAGTTTGGTGTGAAATTGGCTATTAAAATATAGATAAAGTTTAATATATTGAGCTCCTTGTCAGAAAAATCACTTTAGAGAGAGCTTATTATTTGTTTGATATTAAAAGAGTCACAGCTCCGCTCCAAGTGACAAATGGGGGGAAAAAATGCCACCGGTAATGAACAAAAGCTTTTTAACATTTAAATTTAGGTTTTTCTTGTAGCTCTGCATGCTGCCATGAGTGTGTGCCCGTGTGGTGCAGCCAGAGGCAGGCGTCAGAAATGTCAGGAACTCGGGAGCCAGGGAGGCTGCCAACCTTGTTTTAAACAGCTTGAGTCTCCCCCAAAAGAAAGAGCTACCAGATAGAAAAATGAAATTCAGGTGGTTCCCTTGGCAACAATGTGGAAAGGAAATAAGCACTGGTCAGAAAGTGGAAGTCCCTCCCACCTTCTTCCAAACTACTCCGACCTCCCAAACGAAGCACATCTCCCTTACCGGCACTGCAGTTTGCTACAAAAGGTGTGGTGCTAATCGTCCCAATAGTTTTGGGGACCCATCCTCTTTGCATCAACACCTCAGCAAAGTAAACAAAATAGGAAGTTTACAAGACATTTCATAATATGAAAACACAACCTGGCTTAGCAGGTTTGTCGGACAAGATCATGGACCAAGCCTAGGTCTATAAACCCAACTTCCCAAGTTTGAAGAGAACACCTCTCGAGGTTTCCAGGAGGAGCTATTTACAAAGTTTTTTGATTTTTTAACCTAACTTTATTCTACCTCACATTGGCAAAATCCTCTAAGAAACATGGAATGCTCTGGAATGAAGGAGCAGAAGTCATAGAAAGCCCAATGTCATTTCACTCACAGAAAGGCCAGTAGCCTTCGACAAGAGATACATAACACATACACAACATATGTAGTATATTACTGGGGAAAGATGGTAGCATGATTGATCACGAGTCTTTAAGAAGAGAAACAAAATAAAAACTATCTAGCCACTATAGTCAATAGGCTGAAAGCCTGTTTCAAGCGTTTAATACACACTTGCCTACATGCACAGGTGCATACATGCAAACATGTAAGCTCTCCTGAGAGGGCCAGTTCTTGCTTGCCACGTGTGCACTTCTGTAACTAGATAAATTGTCTCTGACTTTCAAACTGAATGAAAGTGAATGACTCAGCAGATGGTATAAAGGGCAATGATTTTCATCTGTCTGTAATGGTGGGTGACTTAAACTTTACTGATTTTCTGATACAGCTTCATTAGTTATAACTGAACAGCAACATCAGCAACCCACAATGAAAAGTACTTGCTCGACAGAGCCCAGAGAACAGCTAGCTTGTTTCCAAAGTGATGTTTACTACTTGTTTGCAAAGTGAAGTGAGAGTGCTATCATGTCCCTTACTAAGTAGACAAAGCCATTGTGGATACCAGTCCTTGAGGTGAATTTCTAGCCAAAATTGTCTGAAGTGGAGACCATGGTATAGTACTTATGCCCCTCCTGTCATGCCAATTTCAGGTCATTCTCAGCTGAGCTCCGACAGGGTCCATGATAATCATGAGGCTATGAGCAGAAGGTATGTATTTGTGAGAGCCTCGCAGATGGCCAAGAGTGCCCTTGCTCCGACACGGTGCAGCTATTGCAACAAATGCCTTTGTAGTTACAAGTGATAAATATCCATTTTTATGGATAAATGGCTGCGATTGTAACTGAACTTCTGAGAAACAGAAAGCAAAAACTTGAATGGAAATGCTTTGAAAGCGATGAGATAAATGGGTAAGACGCTGAGATGGACTGACTCTTCAGATCTGGACAGGGGTTCAAGAATAAAATTAAAATGAAAACAAAAGTCTTACAGTTTTGAAAGGAGAGTTCTTTTTAAAATCTTTATTGATGTAGACAACACGTGTACATATTATTGGCTTGTGTTTGTAACACGAATGGAGAAATCTTGGGATTGGTACGGGTTCAAGCGTTTCTCCGTAAGCTATTCTGGCGAATGTTCACTGAGCCCCTTAAAGATGTACTATTGTTCCAGTATAATAGATGAGGAAGCTATCCAAGTTGAGTGATGGAGAGTTTCTAAGAGATAAGAGCAGATTCCATCCCATGTCTGTATGTGTGGGAAGTCGGGGCTTCCTTCACAAAGATTTGCACTTGAATCCTGGCTCACTAATGTCCCCAAGTGAGTTGCACACTTTGTCTTGTCCCTTTTTTCTTCCACAGGCCAGAGGCAGAGGAGAAGGCCACTTCAGTGTGCCAATGGCAGCACTGTGAGGATTCAAGATGATGGCTAGAAAGTTTTATAGTAAACGATGTTCTCAACTAGAAAACACAATTTTTAGTTGCTATTGTTCACCTTAAAATTATTTTTTTTTCTCTCAGCAGTGTATATGTGGGTGCAAATAGACACTGGTTGATAGGGAGAGAAGCGTGAAGAAGAGGCAGGAAGGGAAAATGAATAAAAGAGAGAGGGAGGCAGAAAGAAAAGGAGACATGAAAGATTGATTAATATAGGCTATCTGTCAACTAAATATTATGGAAAGCTCTATTTCTCCTGTGCACAGTACTAATTTGGAGAGTACTTGCTAACACTTAATCTCATTAGATCCTTAGATACCTTCCTTGTGTCTGTGTGTGTGCCTATGCATTGCTGGTGAAGGTGGTGATGGTGAGACCTAATGGTCGGAGGTTTTTCTGGGACTGTATGAAATTCTCGGTGCAATTTCTTCATGTGTCTGTGAAGGCAAGCATATGCCAAAGATTTCCAAAGAAAAATTAGACAGACCAGAAAATTTAATCTCACAATAAAGTTCTGTTGAAACTGGAAAAATGCTATCGTTGAGATTTATATCAATTTCCTTTTCCAGCCATGATTAAAAATCTGGTGACTTCAAAGAACAGTAATTAGTTTTCTCATGTTCTGGAGACCAGAATCAGTGCTTCCAGTCTTGATCAAGTGACTCCATGGTCCTTCCAGGGACCATAAGAAACTCTGGATGTGTGGCCACATACTGTAGGGTCTGAGTCAAATCCTCCCACCTCTTTCCTTGTCTTCATATTGCCTCTGTCTTGGGAATTCGTTCTTTTCCTCCCAATATGAGAAGATGAGTAGTTGTCTTTCCGACCATTCAGAAAACCCAGGATAATCTTGTCTCAAGCATCTTAAGTTTTGGCTGTATGAATGAATATTCACAGGTCCAGAAATAGGGATGTGAATATCTTTGGGGGCAATTTTAAATATACCACAACATTCCTTTGTTGTTTTCTATGGACATGCTCAAAAATATTGCATTATAATATTCCTAACTTCTGAATAACTATCTTTTCCAGGGCCACAGAATAGATTGAAGTTTGAGTAGTAGATCAACACAGTGTCCTTCGTACTGCTTGCTGCAAGAGATGGATAAAGGGATAGAGCAGATGTTGCTGTACATCTGTTGCCCCCCAACACATCCCTTGGACATCTTGGATGCCCAGATTGGCATTACCCTTGGAGCAATCTCTGCTGAATATCCTTCTCCCACCCCCGAGGAAGTGGGAATGCCTCTCTTATGTCACTGAAGTTGTTTAGAAATATCAGCTGGCAAAGAGATGGCCATGAAGCAAAAGAGCAGCAACACTGCTGACTGTGTTCTAGTTTGGAAGGAAGCTGGACAGCCACACATCTCAACAGGAGGAGCAGGCATCCCCAAGAGCACATCTATTCCTTGCCCTCTCCCATCTGCCTGGCAAGAAAGTTGGTTCTCATAGTCAACACCCCTTGGGACATCCCTGTTTCCTTAGAGACCCCAGGAAGGAAACCAAGTGTGATTTTGCTGTAGCACTGACTTACTCAAATTTTACTTTTTGTTTTTTTTTTTGCTCCTTTGGATTCTTGTCGTGTTGATGTTTTATTAATGGTTCCACTCTCCCTTGGGAGGCAGTGGGAATCCTGTCTATCATCTGATAGTTGTCAGCCGGTGGAGGAAGAGAGACTACATATGCTTTGAAGAGAGGAGGAAGCAGATTGTCTGACAACGTCCTCTGCAGGAAACCAGAAAGGTTCTGTTACCTTCCACTGGAGGCTTGCTTGAAATCTGCTAGGAATGTGAAGGAGGCATAGCTCAACCCAGGGGGGTAGGGGTAGGGGTGGGAGTGGATGGACCTCTGTTCCTCTGCTTGGGTTGCATCATTGCCATGGCAACAGTCAGTTGTAGAGGTGGCCAATTGGCAAGAGGACCTGTGTTCCTGCTTGGCTTTAGGACATCTTTCTGCTGCTAAAAGACATTACTTAGTTTATAAATAATAATTTACATGTCTCACAGTGCCAAAGGCTTGCATGTAAACGAACAGGGCATCGTCCTCTGTGGTGGGCTTCCATGCTGAGTCAGCACATGGCAGAAAGTGGAGCAATGAAAGGCTGGGAGAATCAGAGGGATGGGGGCCAAGATCCACACCTCTGAACAGAAGCCTATCCTTGTTACAACCATGTTGCTCTTGTGACCCAGTCACCCTGTAGAGTTCCACCTTTCCATGGTTTTGCATTGAGGAGTAAGTTTTTGATACATAGAATTTGGGGGACACATTCAAACCGCAGCAAGGGATTCATGCTAGCTGGCATTAGACTTCTAATAGCATTCGCGGCAGACCCTTGGATAAACTGAGCTCATAAAATAGATACAACCCTGCTCCTATCACACTGCTCCTCCTCATCTACCTTTCTGTGGTCTGAGATGAGCTGTTCCAATGTCATTCTCAGGAGCTCTGATGTCTCAGATCACTCATCCCTCACTACCCTCTCCCAGCTACTCTCATCATGTGGAGTTGGCCTAATGCCTTCCACATGCTGGTTTGTCCACTGTGGGGAGGTTCTTTCCTTCTCCCCTTTCCGTGTATATAGTTTCCCACATGCCACACCCTTGCTTATAGTCCTTCACATCTTCCAATGGAACTTAGGGTGAAATCCACACTGGGATAAAACCCCAGCCTGATCTTACACCTACCTGCCTCTCCTATTCCTAAGGCCTGTTCTCTACCAAGTTATAATTCCCAACCCTAGTTCTGGGGGAGAGGAGTTGGTATAACATTGACCACTGGTTAGGTGATTGAATGAAAAAATGAGTGGCTAGAATTCCTTCCCTAGACTGCTGAGAAGCCACATAGGATTAATGTGATTTAAGTACACCCAACACAAATAGTTTGTGAGATTCCTATCTAAAATAAATTTTAACCTGTGTTGCCTATGTCTTTCATTTCTGTGCCCTGTGCACTCCCTTGTTTGTGGGCTTCTCTCTGGTGGAGCACAGTTTAGATCTTGTTGGAAGGGCTGCTGTAGCTCCCTCCTCTGCAGCTCTGCAGACGCGATGGAATTTGAAAACTTAAGTTTAGGGGGCAAAGGAGATTTGGTATGGGAGTTTAGACACTGTTTGGGAAACCTGCAGTCTAGATCAGAGTATCTGGGTTTCAGGCTCAGCTCAGCTGTGTTTCCAGCTTACCCTGGAAGGAGCCAGATGATGGTCCCGTTCCCTGAGATCCTAACACCCACATGGAAGACTGCGACTGAAATTCCTGCTCCTGACTTGGGCCTGGAGCCTAACCTGTTGTCGTCATTTAGGATTAAATCATCAGATGCAATACCTCTTTGTATGTCTGTCTGTATCTCCCCACACCCTCCACTTCTCAATTAAAATGAAAATAAATTAAAATTTAAACAATTTTCTGTATTGCACTTTTAAAAAATGAATTTGATATACATTTCCAACGTTCATACCATCTTCTATGAAGTTCAGTGTGCAAAGAAGACATTAGACATGGATAAATTCTTGTTAGTATATTAAACATGTAATCCCTACAGCTACAAAAATGTAACATGGGAAATAATAAAATCATTTTTATAAAACACCTAATCCAGATTTTCATTAGGTGAATTCAGTTGGTTCTCTCTTCCTCCCTCATTCTCTTTCTCACATTCTATCTATCTTTTTCTAGTAACTTATTTGGTGAACTTCTTCAGTGTTGGTTGGTGGGCTTTTCCTTTGGCCTTGGGTGGGAATGATAGGGAACAAAGATAGCTGATTGTTACCCAGGATTTATTTTCACCTTTCCCTTTCATAATAGAATTTGAAATGGCCAGGCTTTCCCACGACTGAGTTCACCTTAGGGTATGTGCAGCTTTCAGGATGAGCTCTTGAAGGGAGGGCTCCACTGTCTTTTCTCTCTGCCTCCTCTCTGAAGCTGACGTCATGGGATGGGTAAGACTAAGCCTTGGTCCCTTAAAGTGGCATGGGGATGGAGACTGCGCTGAAGATCCAGGGGCTTGATTCACACACTCTGATCTTTATAAGCTGGTAAACAAGTGATTCACTTCCATTCAATGAGCAATAAAGGGAGTTCTGTCTTTTCTGTCATAACTTTTTTTAATCATGCTAACTCAGATTTAGGTAGGAATTTATAAAGTTTGCACAAGTTTTGCTATGTAGCTATTGAAAGCTGCTGCTGTAAACCTGGCCAACTGACAGAAAGCTATGAAATGGACACCATGTGGAAAGCGGTCAGTGTTGTACTGTCTGCCACTTGCACAGTGTCGGTGCTGTGCCTGCTAAATCCCATAGTGAGAGGATGAACACATAAGCTTCCTGGCAGCGTCTGCCCTCCACGTCCCGTTCTCCACTGTGGTTTGGGAGCAGACTGACTCTCTTCACTTGGTTTCCACGTCACGCCACCAAGCTCAGTAGTTTATATTCATTTATTTATTTATTTTTTTTTTTTTAAAGACTTATTCATTTTATTACAGCCAGATATACACAGAGGAGGAGAGAGACAGAGAGGAAGATCTTCCCTCCGATGATTCACTCCCCAAGTGAGCCGCAACGGGCCGATGCGCGCCGATCCGAAGCCGGGAACCAGGAACCTCTTCCGGGTCTCCCACGCGGGTGCAGGGTCCCAAAGCTTTGGGCCGTCCTCGACTGCTTTCCCAGGCCACAAGCAGGGAGCTGGATGGGAAGTGGAGCTGCCGGGATTAGAACCGGCGCCCATATGGGATCCCGGGGCTTTCAAGGCGAGGACTTTAGCCGCTAGGCCACGCCGCCGGGCCCAATATATTCATTTATAAAGCCCCAGGCTTGAGAGTTTCCTCACCTCATATTTTAACAATAGGGTGGACCACACTTTTAATATTTTTGGGTTCTTAGGATTGCTGCTTATAACTTGTCACACAGGTACAGATAAACCCAGAGCCACAAACTCTAAGTCATACAGCCTGGGCCAGGAGAAGGGAAACAAACCTAACCCCTGGAACCAGAAAGACTGGAGTACAGCTGGAACTAAAACTGTCCAAGTCCTTTCATAACCAAGGGCTCTTTGACCAGGGAAGAACTTTACCTGGAGTCTGTGCACTGAACTTGACCATAACAGACCTGGCTCCAAGCCCCTCCAATCACAACCTACCAGAGCTAACCTAATGCGAAACATGCCCCAAGCATCCACTCAGGAGACAGACTTGAACTACCCCTTCTATGCTCTTTGCTGGTTGATGACACACACAAAAAAGACTTTTTGTTTTCAAAAGGCTGATGTCACAGTCTGCTTTCTTTGTACGTCAGGCAGTAGCACTACCTCTGTGGGGGCGAGTCTGAGCGATACTCCAAAGAGCCGGGCACAAACTGTAGGCCACCTTGATTGTGTCAGAATGCTGTAGACACATGCAAGAGCCTAGCATGAAACTTCCTAGGAAGGGGTGGTGTTTGCATCCTCCACCAGAGGCCCATTTCTCAATTGTCTGCAAGAAAAACCTGAGCTAGTAAGCCTTCACTCACGGAATCAATCATATGTACTCAATTTAAAACAGGAGGAGGGGAAGGCCGGGAAAGCAGCATCCTTCTCCTTCCAGACTTTCAGAGCAGACATCAAACCAACCACCAGGGAAGTATTCCCAAAGCATTTTTCCCTCAACTGAAGCGGCACCTCTTGCAGGTGCAGCACTATAGACTGTCGCCTTCAGCATCTTGCCTCACACAGCACAGCACAGCACAATCTGCTCCAGGATTTCTGCTCCCATCCTTTGTTTTAGTTTCTTGTTATATTCAAAATACCTAAGCTTCTTTCTATGGCAGTGTACAGCCCCATCTATAAATGACCTCAGTAGAACTCTGGATTGATTTAACCTCTGTTATCTGCATGATTAGCTCAGCCACAGAGCAGATTCTTGATGCTTATCAGCCCATTAAAGAGTCAAAGAATGCTGTTACTGGTTTTTTATCTCTAAAATGCACACAAAGTCCTGCTGATTATTCTATTAATTTGTTAATGAACCTGTCGGTAGACAGCTTCTCTGTTCCCTTGGAAGGTAGGTGTGGGATTGAACATGGAGGGGAACTGAGCCTTTAGAGGTGAAGCTTCAAACTTTGCAAGTGCTTATGGAAGCTGAGATACACATGCTCATTTTTATTTTGTGTTTCTACTCTCTTTTCATCTTTTACTGAAATAGGAGGCACACAGAGGGACAAAGAAATGAGGCTGGAAAAAACTCAATGTCTGCTGGAAGCCAAACAGACTCATGCAGACTGGGGCAAAGATGCCAGGAATGGAAATGAATAGCTTAGCATACACATTAAGTTTTCTTGGGGCCTGATCTTCTCTCAGATTTTTGCCATGGGTACATGGATGGCATTTCATCCCAAAAGCAAAGCAAGCCAACTATTCTGGGGAAAATGGTATATATACCAGAATATATATATATATATATATACACACACATATGCATATATATATAATTGCATATATTCTCCTACACTGAGGGAGGAAGATATTGTAAATATATATATTTTTTTAGTTCTACAGAAATGTAAAGAATCCCATAAGGCAGTAACACAACTGTTTATGCTTTAAGTGCTCTCGAATGTGATAGCAATAGACTTGTCTCATTAGCAAGATCTTGAAGGATGGCTACTTACATTGGAAGCTCTCGATTCTGTGGAGTTTTCTCTGCCTACTATAATAAGCTCTTCAGTTTTCCAAGTCTTGGGCAGAACAATAGCATTAGTGGCCAAGGAATTCCTGGACTATTGTATTGGCTACAGAATAAGGCTCAGACCTTATAAATTGACTGTCTGATTATTCTATTAATTTGTTAATGACTTAAAGAAAGGAAAGTGGGAGTAGTAATAAGGAACTGACAATTGATCGTGATATCTTACTACTATTTGGTAAGAAATTAACCTGGAAATGGGAAGTCATTGTGAAGGAACAAGACCCATCATCATCAGACCACAGCTCTAGAAGAGACCCAGGGCTGTTAGACACGGATTCCTTGTTTCAGTACATTGCTCGCATCTGTCTTTGGTGCAGGTCCACAGGTGGAGGGCTTCTGTTGGGCCCATCAGTGGAAGACAGCCACCTCTGCATATCACGCCCCTTTACAAGGCAACACACTGGGAATGCAAAGATCTGACAACCTCCCCTCACCAGGCAGTCAGTTTGAAATCAAACTGTCAGTTTGATTTAGTCAGTTTAGGCACCAATCTCCTCAAGAGTGCTGGAGGTCCCATCTCTCTCCCCAACAGCACTTAGTAATAAACCTTAGCTCAGGATTCTCTGAGCGCTAGTCTACACAAAACTCAGCCCAATACACCATGTGCCTGCACGTGCCTGATGGTCGTGTCCTACTAGGGAAACAAGCCAGCTTTCCCACACTGGGAAGGACATTAGTTTCGATGATGTGTTCATGTTAATTGATTCTCAGTGGCACATTTGTATCAAGAGTTTTGATTCATTTAAACTCAGTCTGCATAAATGAACACTTTAGATTAAAAGCCTCCTTTAATAGTGCCCTATGTAATACAGATCAGTAACTTATATTCCCAATTTATTCTTTGTCCTTTTGAGAAAGTGAACATGGTTCATGGTGGATATAATAGATTTGCTAGATACAAAGGCGGGATGTATTTGGTAGGTGCAGTGTTTACTCATTAGATGTAATTGTTGATCTCAAGCAACTTTTAAATGTTCCAGGCAAACAAAGATTCCTTCATCACATGTAATAGCTTACTTTTGGAATAGTTGGCTAACGTGAGAAGCAAGAAAAACTCCAATAAAAATTATCACATAGTTTGTTCAACTACAAAAAATGATATTACTAGAAAAGAATGGAAGAAATCAATCCCTATAGTTTTCAAAATCAGCCATACTGATAGGTAGATTTGGCTTAAAAGTTAAAGACCAGGACCTGGCGCCGTGGCCTAGTGGCTAAAGTCCTCGCCTTGACTGCGCCCAGATCCCATATGGGCGCCGGTCCTAATCCCGGCAGCTCCATTTCCCATCCAGCTCCCTGCTTGTGACCTGGGAAAGCAGTCGAGGACGGCCCAAAGCTTTGGGACCCTGCACCCACGTGGGAGACCCAGAAGAGGTTCCTGGTTCCCGGCTTCGGATCGGCACAGCACCGGCCCATTGCGGCTCACTTGGGGAGTGAATCATCGGACGGAAGATCTTCCTCTCTGTCTCTCCTCCTCTCTGTATATCTGACTTTGTAATAAAATAAATAAATCTTTTTTTTAAAAAAAAGTTAAAGACCAAAACACACATGCAAATTAATTCACTTACAGTGTAATGTTCTGGCCAACCAAGGTGTTGCTCCGCTTTGCCCCATCCAGGCGGATGAAATGAAATTTTTAGCTCACACACACGCGCACACACACACACACACACACACACACACACACACACACACTCTGGGGTATTGCAAAGACAGGGTCCAGAATGTAAGACATGTGGAAACTGCGATTGTTGTAGCCTCATCTCTCACCAGTCCTTTCCATGTCCCGCAACTTCAAGCTAAGGATTTCGTGCAGTCCAGTTCTCTTTCAGTGTTTTTGCATATTTTATCACCAACTGTCCCACTCACTTGGAGCAGTCTTCTTTCCTGGTCAGGAAGCATCTAGAAAGTCACCTTCTCACTGACTCCAATATCTCTGTATCTTGGGACCTGGCATGTGCCTTCTTCCACAAAGAAGTCACCAGGGGGTTCACCTCTGTCTTGCCACTGGCTACAATGCCTATCCTTGTGTTCCGTGGAATTCACAAATCTGCCCTGTGTGAGAAATGATGCAGTTCCAGCAACTAACAGAGTGCCTGTCATTCAGAAACCACCCCTCAATAGTTGGTAAATGTGTGGAACTTGTGAATGAAGGGATAAGTAAATGAACAAATTCTAAATAAAGAGGGAGCCATCTTAAAAGGAAACACACTTGTAAGAAGTGGAAGAGTATTTGAGCATTTAAAGAGGTATTGAAGAATCCTTGTAAAACAATAAAAAAATATGGACTGGATCATAGTTTTTACAGAGTGAACCTGTAATTAATTCAATAACTGTGACCAAACTTTCCTGATTAATTAAGTAGTGGCAATTTGGAAGGAGCTGTCTGATGGGGAAATTGAAAACAAAAAAGTTTTTCTTTATCAATGTATTAAACAGAGATACAAAAAGGCTATTAGCCAAAAATTACAGATGATACAAATAAAGTAGAATGGTAAATAAATGGGAGGACAAAAATCTTTGGATGCAAAATATGTCAAGAGGATCTCATTATGAGCTGTCTTTGCCAAGTTAACATTCAAGAGAGAGAATTAGACAGTCGCACTGTCTCCTGAAACAAAGTGGAACAGAAGATGAGGAACCAGAAGTGAAATTCATCTCTGTAATCCCCAGGGAACGTAGGTGAGTGCAACTTCCTAAGTGCTGCACAGGAGGAACCAACAGAAGGAAAAGGTAAAGTGAACCTAGGGAACACGACTGGTGTCTGGTGTCGCAGCAGCTGCACGTTTCCTAGGACTGTGTAGGTAAACTGTTGCAGATTGTATTCAGAACAGTACAACACAACTTGGCTTCATTTCTCAAAAACATGTTGTTTAAGGGAAGAAGCATGTGGCTAGGCAAATAATATGGAGCTAAGAGCATTGCAGCTAAGAAACAGTGGATAGAAAATCTCCCTGTCTCTCCTCTCTGTAAATCTGCTTTTCCAATAAGAATAAAATCTTTATATACCTTGCTAGAAGGATTAGGCTCCTTTCACAGATTTTGATGGTAGATCTGTGTTTTAACATAACAGGCGTGGAGAAACTGACTTCAACTCACAAAAAGGTAAATAAAGCCAGTGCACTGAGCACTGACTTCAACAATGTTGGACATCATGTGAGAAGTGAACACCACACGTGCAGAAGCTGCTGTTCTGAGCGACAGGCAGCAGGGACCTGACACTCATGGACTGCATGGATAATTGGAGCCAATGACCTTGTAACTCCCCAGATTCTGATTTCAACAGAAAGAGACATAACGTAGAGCTCTAGACAGCACAACTGTGCTTAATTTAAGGAAAGCCTCCCTAAAAATTAGTTACTTCACATAGCATGTTCAGTGGTTTCACTTTCCACTCAGGTGTGTTGTGATAACGGGGATCCTTGTATCTGTTAGGGTTAATGATCCTTAAAGTCCCTTCACTACCCAGGGTTGGAAGGTCGTGTAGAAAGACTGCAGGGAACCCAGAGGGGACGGTTAGGTCCTCGCCTGATAGAAGCTGGCAGGCACTTTACACATGCTTAACCCCATGTGCTCATCTGCAATGAGGAGAGCATCACTTCTCAGTCTAGAGGTGGCTGAAAGCCAAATAAAGTAGCACACATTGAAAGCATTCGAAAAAGTTAAGTATGATATAAAATAAGCATCTTTCTGGCATTACTGTTTGTAGTGTCCTTGGTTGTATCTCTGCTTCTTTATCCACTTACATCACTCTTCTTTAAGGAGGTGTCATTTATTCCTAGTAGGTATGGGAAAAAGCTTTTGTGTTGGTAACAAGCATGGATTGACGAAATCTTTCTTTAAAGGGCTAGACAGGAAATATTTTGAACTGTGTGTGATATGGCGTCTGTTACAAATACTGAACTCTATCATTATATTACAAAATAAGCCATAGATAATGTGTAAATAAATGTGCATGGCCATGTTCCAACATAGCTTTATTTATAAAACAGCTGGATTTGGATCATGAGTTAGAGTTTGCCAGTTTCTGCTCTAGATAAATGGCTCTCCACTCCTGACAATTGTGCCTTACATATTCAGCAATGTCTGGAGACATTTTTGGTTTTACAATTGTTTGTGTATCTGTGGGGGGCAGTTATTGTACAGCATCTGGGAACTAGTGGGTAGGGTGATTTAAAGATCCTACAATAGGCAGGAGAACAGCAAAGAAATTACCTAAATGAAAATATTAATTAAAACTGAGAAATTAGCCTAGACCTAGGAAATTTTGTGTGTGTGTGCTTACCCACGGCTTTCAGCATGAAACTCAAATTTCTTTTTAGTTTTCAGGTGACAGCTACTATGATGGAATAGTGGAAGATTTAAGCTGGGATCACTTGGAAAGCAAAAAGGCAGTGTGTGTGAATCTCTGCTAATTTGGATCAACTGGAAAGCAGTTCAACACAAGCATTCCTCAGAGAAGGGTCTGCTTTTCTTTATTAATAGGGCATAATGCAAAACAGAAACTCAGTTGACAACTTAAATTAGTTTTGTAAAATGCAGAAATAACTTGAGAGCTTCTCTGATGATAACAGAACAATAGGATTGCGTTTGCAATGTCCAGTAGCATGTTGGATCTTTTCAGCCTCTGGCTAAATCATCATTGCTGATCTTCCTACATGCTTGGAAAGGTTACCTACCCATGAAAAGCCTACCTTAACACATGGGTCTAATTCCTCATTCAGCAAACAAAGCAACAGACTCAGAGATGCCAGGTCCTGTCATGGCCATGGTCCCCTGGCTACTCTGTGGTGAAACTAATACTAGAGTCAGTTCTCCTGAGGAAGTGCACTGAAGTCACATCATGTGGTCTCTGTTCTGTAGACAAAAATACAATTAATTTTTGCCAGGTAAAACACTTCTTGGATTTAAACAAAATGCAAGGAGCTTCCCCCTTTTTTATTGGCTCAAATCACGGTTTGGTTGGTGCATAATATCTCCAAAATGAAACGTTTAAATAACGCAACATATTAGGAAAACAAAATAGTTTAAACAATATATGCATTCATTTTTGCCAGTTTCATAATCAGGCTGAATTTTATTAAAATGAAATTCAGTGCAGCATCTCATATTTAAGTATTCTAACAAAGGTTTATTTAAACATTTTCTCTGAAGATGAAGTATTTAAGGATGATAAAGATAATTATTCATTGTAAGCCTAATGGTCCACTTGACAGCAAAATTAAATGTAAGGATAATTTCTAATAAAATGAGACATTAAAAACCTTTCTTCTACTTCTATGCTTTGCAACATACTTTTGTAGGAAGATGGTGGAAAATGCTCCAGTTTCTATTATTGTATAATGGTAAATGGGAGAGTCGGGATTCCTCAGAAGATGCTAGAATAGTCAGTAATGAGGGAACCTTGATTCTACTGAATCCTGTTGCTCATACCTACAACAGGTGAGGAGTGAATCAAGGGCAAATGTTACCAAAAAAAAAAAAATCACTTTTATTATTTTCGGTTGTTGTCTCATAGACTCTGTCCTCAAGCATGAAGGAGCATTGGGTTGAAAATAACTATGAAGCCAGTGCAAGAAAGCACTGCCTTCCTTTTCTGTCTCTGAAAGCAGAACACAGATTTACAAAGACTAAAGGTATCCCATCCCACTCCCATTTTGCACACACACCCTCAGCCACCCAACACAACTTTTGCACCTTATTTTCAGGAGATACCATCAGAGTAACCTTTGCTAGAAAGCTTGAACAACTTTCCTTTTTCTACTGTTGTTCATGTTTTCACAAGCCACCCCTTCCAGGGATGCAGAGTATTGGATTGTCACTTCTAGGAAATGTACTGCTTTTTTCTGGAATATACCATGTATGCTAGAATTCAAGACGACTTCTTAGAGAACTACTCATTCCCTGGATGTCTCCCATACATGCATGGAGTACATGTGTTAGTAGCTTCGGAGCTCATTTTCTATTGCTAATCTATTGTTACATGGGCCTGTTCCAAACGAAGCCTTTGTCTACTGCTGCTTCATTTCTGGCTATGATCCCATGTCAAGCTCCTTTCTCATAAACGAAGGGCTGGCTGTCTCCAAGAACTCTGAGTTCACTCACGTATCACCAGCCATTACCAATATCCATCCACCTCAGCAGATGGTTGAGGCCCATAGCTACGTGTCTTGCAGGGCAAGATGTGGTGTCTTTGTTTGGAGATGACTATGTTATGCTGCTTCTTTGAGTTGTATGCTGTGTTTTGTGCTGTGGCTCCCAGGGCTTAGCCTCCTAAGGCTTCTATTTGCATGGATGCAACAAGAGGATCAGTAGGGGAACCAATGGAAGACGTTTATAATTTTAGTCTAAATGGAACAGAAATAGGGATTTTAAACATTGGTAGTACCCAGTTTATCTGTTGTAACTTTCTTAGATTCTCTTTTCTCCAATGCACACGAATTACTCTACTGGGGCCATAATTTCCATTAAGAAAATGCTTTCATCATCCTCCCAAATTCTCTCAGGCAGATGAATAGAGAAATGAATGAATCATTTGCAATGTTATGCACTCAGTGGAATAATATGTAACAATTAAATTGAATAAAATACAGCTACAGGTAGCATATGGGAAGAAACTTGGCAATTCAATAATACATAAGAAAGATTAAAAATAGCACTATATCCTGTTTTAAATTAAATAAAAGGCTAAGCAATTAAACAACATACAATTGAGAAATATAAACAGATGATCATAATGGGAAGCATGTTATTGACAGATGAGTTGAGTGACAGTAAGAACAAACACTGGTATATGTAAATTTCTAGTGTTCTTGCTTCTGTGTTTGGAGTAGTGTTCAAAACCATGTATTGGGCGTTTGACCTAACACTTCAGGTGCGCATATGTCATATCAGAATATCTATGTTTAATTCCTGATTCTGGTTTCTGATTCTAGTTAACTGCTGATGCAGAAACGGCCTGCTTGGTTGGATTCTGAATACCCATGTGGAAGATCTGGGCTGAGCTCTGGTCTCCCAGCTTTAGCCTGGCATAACTCAAGCTGTAGCTTATATCTAGGGAGTGAAAAAGTGAATGAGAATCTCTCTCTCAACTAAATAGTTTTGAAGGACTTTTATATGTATTTGAAAGAGACACACAGAAACAGGAAAGAGAGAAAGAAATCTTCCATCTGACAGTTCATTCCTGAAATAGCTGGGAAAATCTGGACTTGGCCAGACTTAACCAGGATCCTGAAACCCCATTTGGGTCTTCCACAGGGGTGACAGAGCCCAATCACTTGGACCATCTTCTGTTGCTCTTCTACGCATGCAGCAAGGGGCTGGATTGGAAGCGGAGCAGTTAAGACTTGAACTGGCACTCATGCAGCATGCTGGTTTCACAGAGTGTGGCTTAATGTGCTGGACTACAACACCAGACTCAGTAAATCTTCTTGTTTTAAAGAGAAAAGAAATAGAAGGCATTGTACTATATAAGGAATGAAGGCAGGAAAATGAAAGGAAAGAAGGAAAGCAGGCAGAGAGGAAAGAGAGGTGTGAGTAAGAGAAAGCAAGAAAGGGCAAGAAAGCCAGGCACATGACAATCATCACACAGTGTCGCATGGACCCAGTGTTATGGTTCATCCAATTCTGTGATTTCTAATAGAAGCCCAGATCTTCAGGGCTTCTATTAGAGATTTCAAGGAGCCCTTGCAACAAATATAAGATTATGGCCACTCTCTGTAGCAATGCGTTAAAAGTTCGGTCACTTCCTCACTGAGGCCTAGCAGCCTGACTTTGTGCTCTCTGAGTGTTATGAACTCCAGCTACAAAGGCTGTTGCCTTCTTTTCTCACCGATGACAAGTGGCTATGGAGCTTTGCCTGCACTTTCCAGGGTCCTCACCTATGCCTATCCCAACCCTAAAAAAAAAAAAAAAAAAAATCACATGCATCCTCCAAGAACCAGTCCACTTGTGACCCCTTTAGGCAGGTTTGCTTAGTCCCTTGTGCTCTGAGAGCCAAGTTAGAATAAACCCTTTTCCAGATGCATAGTACCCTGCACATATCTCTTTAACAGATACTTGGTGCATTCTTAGTTCAATCGTTGGTATATGGTGTCCTTGCTGTGCCATTAGATCTTGCAGGACAGAGGCACATCCATTTCATGTACTATTCCAAGAAGAGTGCTCATGTTGTATTGCTGGGGTACAAATGCCAAACTGCAGTAGTTCACAAGAGTTCACCCTTTCATCACTGTGTAAACCAGATGTCTGGGTGCGCTGAGCTGGGTTCTTTGCTTAGGGTCTCACCAGGTTGAAATCAAAGTATTGCTCGGATCGATCCTTCTCTGGAAGACTGAAGAAGGTTAGTTTTTAAGCATGCTGAGGTTGTCATCTGAGGTCAGTTCCACATTGCTGGGGAGTGCGGTCCCCTCTTGTTGGATGTCAGCCATGCGCTCTCTATGTTTGGAGGAGTCAGTCTTCTCTGACGTGGTATCCCCTCTAAAGCCAGCAAAGGCTGGTTAACCATCCACATTCTTCAACATTCTCTGATAACTGCTTCTGTCACCAGCTGAAGGAAGTTTTGTGTGTTTGTAAGTGTTCATATAAGACTGCGTCTACTAGCCCCTCCTTCCTAGTTAGTGTAAGGTCAGCTTACAACTGATCAGCACATAGTCAGAGGGATATCTAATAGTCACAGCTACACGTAGTTAGGGTAGGACAGACACATTTATGGGCTCATTTCATAAACTTTTCTTGTCACATTCAGTATCTGTAGCAGTATATAGAAACAAGAGGGGGAAAAGATAATAAAAGTCTCCTAAACTGATCTCAGCATGTTTCACTTATTTCCTATGAACAAACAACCTCCGCTCCTACACTCCCAACCATCACATCACAACATCACAAGGAACTCAGCGCTCTGGACTCCATTGTAACGCTGCCAAAAAGATATTGAAGAAATGTCCACAAAGCCAAAAAGTTAGGATGCATTGTTAACCGTGTCTGATGTTCATTCAAGTGAGACCCATGAACCACTTAGATGGAGGTCTCCCCCATGCCCTCGTTAAGACGGAGAGGTCTGGGCCCCAGTTTCAAGCCAATAAATCAGACTCTCTGTGGAAAATGCCTTTTATGTTTGCTTTTTAAAACAAGCTCTGACTTAGTTCAGGCTTCCGTAGCAAAATACCAAGAACTCAGTGGCTTAAACAATAATAATGTATTTCTCACCATTCTGGAGGGCAGAAGTCAAAGATTAGGATCTTAGCAAAGTCAGGTTCTTGGTGAGGGCACTCTTCCAGATTTGCATGCTGGCTTCTTGTTGGATCCTCACAGGGCAGATTCAACAAGCCAGCCGACTCTCTGGCCTCTTCTTGTAGAGGGCAGTAACCCATTCAGGAAAGTTTAAGTCTCATGACCCATTCATTTCTGGAGGTCCTGCTTGCAAATACTATCCCACTGCACAGGGGCTTGAACATGTGAGTTTTGTTGGAACACAAACATTCAAGCACAACATGCTCCACAAGAGATGCTTAGGTAGCTTCATTCTTGAGAGCCACTCGCTGGGTTCCCTCTTTATTTCTGATGGTCTTGCACTCTTCAGTGCAACATTTGCTGAGCTAAAAATGCCAAAGTCTTCTTCAGACATGAGTGGCAGCAGAAAGTGTGGTCTCATGGCTTGCTAGCCATCAAAGGAATGAAAACGTACAAACCCTTATAGTCACCAAGGAAAAACTGACCAAGAGTCAATCTGAATGACAGTCTTCCGTTTCCCAGAAACTAAACCCAGTGCGAAGAGTATTTGCCTTTCTGTGCTGTAGAGGGTGTACTGGTTGCCTTCTGGGCGTCTTTCACCCAGGACTTCTCATCTGGAACACTGCAGGACAGTGCAGTACTGTTAGAGGATGCAGTCAGTGACACTCAGCATCTCTTGACACTGGGCAAATGGAATGTGGCTGTGTCCCCTACCCTCTGTCCTGAAGGTGGGGCCTAACAGCAATGGAATGTTCATTCCATCCTCAGCCACTCCCCTCCACCATCTAGGTGTTCCTTTCCGTCCATGGGTGACTCTCACCTATCATCTGAGAGGGGGTGGTATTGCCTTGTTGTGTAACCACTCCCCTTACAAGCACCTTTAAAGACTCATAATAACCAGGGGCTCTTTCTCTTGATTGAGTGTCTGGTCGGGTGCTTCCTTATTGCTTGGACATCCTGACTCTTGGCCGTCCCAGGACAGGTAATACCCTGAGCATGGCCCCTGTGTGTCTACTGCCTACGTAGGACAATGAAGATAACAATGCTGTTTCTGGTGTGTGTGCTGTCGCGGGTTCCAGGAGAGATGAGACCTGGCAGTAGTGGAATGTGGGCAGAGAAGCCAGGGAAAGGTGAATGACTGCAGCTTTGTAAGTGTGCCCAGTTTATTTGTTGCGTGCCTCTTAGGATAACTTCTATTCTTGGGGAAGCTGGGGCATAGGTCTTCAGCCTAACAGATGGACTTGAGGGTAATGACCATTTGTTCCTCTTGGGGTTACAATTGATCGGATTATGATCATTTGGATTCCATATGGACTTGTGATTTGTTATTTCTAGTGTGCTCTGCTATCACCAAGCTTGGCTAATAAAGACTCCTTAATAAACCTTAGACATGTCTGGTGTGATCTCGCTCCCACTCCCCAACAGTAGCAGATACAGAGCCAGCTGGATGCCAAAGGCTTGGGATCCCTCTGGCTGCGACCCTGGCATTCCTACTGTAGCTGTTTCCTTGTTGTTGTTGTTAAAAGCAATTATTCTCTTATTTAAGCATCTGGTAAATGTTGCTGTTTTTGCTTTGCAAAAGTGCATGAGGAAGCGGAAAACCCATCTGATCTGAAGGGGAAATGATAGGTTAACTGTTAGATAGAGATTGAACAGAGAAATTTCTGGAGCCCAAAATGAGTGCACAAAACATGGGAAAGGACACAGTATGCCTTGGTCTGTGATGGGGTTGAAAAATGTGTTGAACATATCTAATCTATCAAACAGCATAGCTTAGTCTGGTTTACCCTAAGCATGTTCAGAACACTTTCACGAGCCTACACTTGAACCAATTCGTCTAACACAGAGCCTGCTTTCCTAACAAAGGGTTAGCTGTCTGCCTTTTCTTGTGTGTGTCTCCCAAGGCAAGCTGTATTAAAATTTGGTACTGGGCCTGATGCAGTAGTCTAGTGGCTAAAGTCATTACCTTGCACATGCCAGGATCCCATATGGGCGCCAGTTCGTATTCCAGCAGCCCCGCTTCCCATCCAGCTCCCAGCTTATGGCCAGAGAAAGTAGGCAAGGACAGCCCAAATTCTTGGAACCCTGCACCTGTGTGGGAGACACGGAAGATGCTCCTGGCTCCTGGCTTTGAATTGGGTCAACTCTGGCCGTTATGCCCACTTGGGAAGTGAATCAGAGGACAGAAGATCTTCCTCTCTGTCTTTCCTCCTCTCTGCATATATGACTTTCCAAAAAAAGTAAGTAAATCCTTTTTAAAAACTAAAAAAATTGGTCCTCTGCTGAGCAGTATTAGAATCCTGGAGAGGTGGAGAGGTGGGCACCTGTTGATTGACATCACAGCACTACTGCCTTTGCAAGCACTTAACGCTGCTCTCAAGTAGTGAATTTGCCTTACAAAGAAAGTTCTTAGTTAAAGAACAAGATGGGCTCATCCTTCCTTTCCGGCTTCCGCCCAGGCTTATGCTCTCTCCCTCTTGGATATACTTGTGCCATGATGCCTTTCTCCACATTGCACAGCCATGGTGACCCTCACCACAGCTGAGCAATTATCACTGATGTGCCCTGAACCTCCGCAATGGTGAGCTTCATATGTCACTCAGTCTCGGGTATGTTGTTACAACAATGTAATATAAACTAATATCATATACGTTGTAAGTTGTTGCTGTCCTGAAGCGATGGACTTGGTGCACGGAGCCTATAGTAACACGCGTGGACTCCGACTGATGGTCGAAAGCCGAAGTTTATAAATGGCATCAGACTTTACACACCGAGGGTCATATAGGATAAAGGAGGAAGTACTGAGCTTATCAACAAAACCAATCAATTGTTTTTATACTTTTGTTTGAAACTTTTTTGTTTTGTATATTTCACCAAGTGTTCTCTTTCATATGCTGTCCACTCAGCTGTTCTCATACAAATGATATCCAATCAGTTATGCCAAAGATATCCATTTGGTTGTTCTTATACAATTATTATCCTATCAATAGTAATCCTGTGCTCATTGACCTTCTAGGGTCACAATGTCCTTCTATCATAAGTCATTGAACACGTGTATCCAAAATATGCGATTAATTCTGTACACCATAGGGGACTGGGACTGGTTGCTTTCACTCATGGTTATGAGTCAAATGACAGAGCTGAGCTCACTTTCACTGCATGCTGCCAGTCCAAGGGAAAGACTAAAACCCAAACCCCAAGCACATTTTCTACAGAACGGGAATATTATTTTCAAAATGCTTGTAGAAAATTGGATTAAAGGAGGCTCATTTTGCTCAATTTGTGGGGGAGTTGTTGTTTAAATTTAGGCACAGGAGAGATTTCCAAATAGTTCACGAAAGAGATGTTCTATGAAAAGTTGTGCATGGATTTCCTCCATTTTTTGCAGCCAAATCAACTTCCATTTGAATTCAATCTTTTGATCTTTCACAAACTTACAAGCCCCTTAATGGACACATAAATAAAGAATTGCAATCTTGTTTTATGTTCGGATGATGTCTTGAAAAAACTAGCTTAAAAATAGAGTTGAAAATTCAATTTAATGTACTTGGTCCTGTATCTTCTTTCTCTGACCTCTCTCTGCTTCTTTATCTTTCTCCCATTCTTTCTCCCTGTTCCTTTTCTTCTTCAAAGTGTGACCTGAAATGCTCCCACCAACCTATGCAATGTACAGAAATTCAGACATGTCTTCTTGTGGATCGGAAGTGGCTGAGCCTTTTGTGAAGCCAGATGGCCGGCATAATGAGAGGAAAAGAGGTGTGGGCTGTGTTCAGGGCTGCACATGGTCAGAGGTCAGGTGGCTCATGGTGGGGCTGCTGTCGGCCACAGTCCTTAAGAAACCTGGAAGTACTGAGAGTTCCCACTAAGCTAATGCTGGAGAACAGGCCCTTACTGATTCCAGACATGCTGGGGAGAGCACAGTGCACATGGTACACTTCTGTGGAGCCCAGGCACACACTGTATTGCCTCCTTCAGAACGCCTCTCGGATGACTGCAGCTGATGGGACTGCACAAGGCTCAGCTGGTGGGCTAGCACTGCCAAAACCAAAGCCCTGTGTCCGGTTCCCAAGGGCCACAGAGTCAAGGCTGAGAGACAGACCGCTTCTGCTTTTCTCCATTTGTAAGCATGACTTTGAGCAGAATCCCCAGTCCCCTGTGGTCACCACTAGCCCTCACCATCACTGCATTGTTCTCACAGATGATGTTGCTGGGAGTGATTACGATCCCCCCGGGCTGCTGATACAAAAGCTGCCAGAACAGGACTGTCTACTCTTTTGTTTTCTGACTCTTGACTTCTGGTCTGTGGAGTATGCCTCTGGTTGCCCTTTGAAATGCCAGGCTAAGAAGCACCCAGGTGACAATGGACTCTCATTTACAGTCATTATGGCTCAAGCACAGGCGATTGCTGTGGCATCACTGCGTGTTATGTGTGTCCTTGTGTCCTTGTGTCCTTGAGCATTCAAAAAGAACCCCCAGGTGTCTGCATAATAGCTGGGTGTGAAGGGGATGCGGTGGCTAAAATCTGGCCCAGCCTCAAGGTGACCTCTGAACCACTTCCTTCAGTGAGCAGGTGGAAGTAGGGTCATGCAGCCCCTTTTTCCCTGTCTCTCCATGCAGACACCACTTGATATTTGAATCTAAAGGTTAATTAAGTGCAGCTGCCAGGCAGAAAGGCCACAATAAATTATCACGTCTTCTTGTCCATTTCTGCCTGTTCTTAATTATGTTCATTGGGTTTGGGAGTGAGGTCTTCTAGCCAAGTTTTACAAAAAGGGAGCTATTTTGTTTTGAACTCTCAGATCTGCCTTTTAGACTACAGCATGCATCTTCATCATCCCAGGGGTGCTCTCTGGACCCATCTGTCACAGAAACTGGACACTGGACAGAGTCGCGACAGCACCCAGGGTGGCCCTATGGACATTGGATGGAGGGCACGTGCTCATGTGTTCCCTGCCGGGAAGCACTGATGACTCATCACTCCTAGCGCTCAACGTCCTTCTCTGGAATCGCACTCCCAGTGTGTGGAAGGCTTGGAACCACCTGCTGAAGGAGGGTACCTCCATCATCTGTATGTGAGTTCACACACACGTGTGCTCCCCAATGCACACGTGTGCACATGCTGACCCTTTGTCATAATTAACTATTTAAAATTCCACTGCTGCTAATCGAAGCCGCTCAGACTGTGTTCTCATTAAGGAGATCAATTCCTGTTGAATATTCACCTCCAGGGGCGGATGCGGTCGGAATGAGCTGATGGCTTCTGTCTGGCTCGCCAGAGCTAATGAGTGGCTGATGCCGTTACCACGCAGTCACTTGCCTGTAATCAGTCAAAATAACAAGCCGCAAGCTCCTTGTAGGACTGCAGGGTGTGCTGCATAAATACACACGGAAAGACAGTAACAGGAACGGCCCATCTCAATGCGTGGGGCCTCTTCGGGTTGAAACGGATTGTGAACCCACCCGCGTCATGCGTTTCTCTCTAATCCATCCTCACACCTCCTCTACAAGTAGCCGCTTGGCTGTCTGGCAAAGCCCGCGTAAACCATTCTCACAGCCTCTCAGCCAACTTGTTTCTATGTTTCTAGCTCTATTGTAAAGCAACCAGCCCCGTGAAGCCCCTGAGAAAGCTGGAGTGCCCTGAGGCGGGCACCAGTGGTGCAGCAGCCAGAGTGAGCTGCAGGCGGTAGCTCCCTTGGTCTTAAGCTTGCTTCCCATGCAGATCAGGCAGCCGATTCTTAGTCCTTTCCTTTTCCTGTTTTGGGAATTCGAAGTTAGTGAAGGAAAGAGCAAATGGGAGCTTTTCAAAGTGGATCAAATGAATCAAACTTCTTAAGATCTTAGCTGGAACCAGGACACATCAGGGTGGACTTTTTCCAACTAAGGGGATGACATGGGTCTGTGGAAGTGAAGACAGACTGCATGACAAGGGAAAACAGTGGCCTCCTTGTAAGATTTGGGTCTATGCACATCTACTGCAACAAATCCCGCTACAAAACTGATTTTGCTGTAAGTCTTTTGGGAAACCTTGCCTTTATGACTTGGGCTAGGAAGAGAATTTATTCCTCTTATCTTTGTTTTCTGCTTGGTGTAACTGGTCAATTCACCTGACATTCAGGACAGCTAACCAAGGAGGTGAATGCATCTTTACCCCATCATTGATGAATTTATTTCTATTTATTGTAGAACTCCTGATTGCATTCCTTCAGCCAGTCAACAGGCATCCACTGAGCCAGGTCTCAGCCAGACACCGAATTAAGCACTGAGATTACACAGTCCACATAGGGCTTGCAGTCATGTAACATGACATATACAGATAAACACACGAATGCAACAGTGTGTAGAGCTCATTGATGTCAGATAGTGGGGTGTGTTTTGCTGATTTTTTAGGCACAGATCATTTTAGAAATTATTATAAATCTAGAGAGGAAATAAACCATTTAATGGACAACCTCTAACTGTAAATGCAGACCCCAAAGTGTCTTCAGTGCACACTTCTCAGTAAGATCTGTTCCGCAACCCAGCCTTTGTGTAAACGCAGTCTGGTTTAGGAGCTGAGCCCCCTGGTCCCGTGTGGTCAGCGGCAGTTGTTGGTAGGATTTACTCAACAGTAATTAGTGTTGCTGCATCAGCTGGAGAGAAGGTAATCAAGTGAATGGGGAGGGAATAGCTTCCTCCCAGGCCACAGGCAGGAGGGAGATGCTTGCTCAGATAAACATATGAGCCACGTGTCATTGGAGAGAAACTGGCGATGAGCAGGATGTCATCTCTAATATTGCCTCTTACAGACAAGGCTCAGGACAGCAAGGAGATGGGAAGTGGCAGCTGGTGCCACTCAGCACTCCAGTTCACCCATCCTTTGATCCTTATCAGCCATTAGGAAAGGCAATTAAGCCAGTGTCCTGCTCACACAGCCAGTACTGAGCTGGCTGAAAGGACTCACCCACTGAGTGCAGAGGAGCAGCACACCCCTGAACCTGCAGCCTCGGGGGACATTTATGCACCCACTTGCCTGTGACTCTGCAGTGCTGGACCCTGTGCTATACCACAAGGAAGACTGAATGCTCACTTAAACAGTCTGCTTGCTAAGCTGATGTGAACACCCATGGATAGGTCAACCTGCAAAAGTAAAACCATTGCAAGAAGGCACGAATGAAAGAGGTTCTAATGTCTTATACTGGAGTCCGATATTGGACTGCTCTAGATGGGACAAATCTGTTCGTAATTTCAGGGAGACCTGGGGGACATGTGGGATCTGTTAGAGTAGGGGTCTGCATTTCCTTGCACTTAGGCATGGCAAGTTTATGTAGAGAAGGGTGGAATTTAGAAAATGTCCAAATACTCAAGATACGACTGCAAAAACCAAACACTGCAAAGAAATAGCTTATAAATTTTGATGGCAAATTTCCTTTCTACTTCTTTGATTTCTCATCTATACTTTTAAGTCAGCTAATATGTTTTTAATATCTGCACTGTGTCACTCAAAACATTGAAAAATCAAGACACAAATTAACTGGAGCCAATTAAAAGATGGAAGTCCAATGCTTGAGTGGTACATCGGCTTTTTGTGTGGAATAACAGTCGTAAGCTCTTGCCCAAAGTTACACAATCAATACTTGGCAAAGACACCTGAGCCAGTCTAATCTTCCCCTTTAAGGCTTGTGTTTAAGCCTAGACAATCCTTCTGCCATAGCTTCAGTTTTCAATTGGCAATTAAGAAAGACAGGATGTGATATGGGGGTTTTGGAAGGAAAGCACTCAGAAGCATGGATGTGGTGTTTTGAAAATACTTCTCCTGTGGACTCTGCCCATGCAGGAAGGGCAGACATGTTTTACACATCGCATCCCATCAACCTTATCTAGTTTGTTTTCCCTTCTCTCTCTTCTTCCTTGAAACAGAGGCAACTATACCATGTTCTCAGGAGGGATAGTTCTTTGAGATGAGCTGTCCTTTTGCAGTCCCGACCTGATTCTGATTGTGGGATACGGTGCGGTCAGCAGGCACGAGGCCCGTCACACACCTGTGGGCGTTTCAGCAAAGGACTCAGCTCCACCTCAGTGTGAGCACCTGTCACAGGCTCCTTTACGATAGCCTTGCCTGACTTCTGGCTTCCCACAGGTGTGTCCAGGGTGCTGCTGCTTAGCCCTGTACCTAGACAACCGCTGCATTTTACCTGTGGGGAAGGTGATGGATCTCTTCACATAGCATGATTGCATCCTCACAGTACTTCACGATGCTCAGGGATGAAAGGAGTTATAAATGAGAGATATTATTATTAATAAGAATGCAGATGAACAAAGGGAAAATGTACTCACCCTCACTATCCATCACCTCACCACACTTCACCTAAAGACCACGATCTGCAGGAGCCTCATGGAAAGCCTATTTGTAGAAATCAATACATGGTTTTAAAAAATAGACCTCAGTTCCACTGGAGCTCACTACTCAGGGGTCCCTCATAATTCTATTCAACAGTCAATATTAGCCATCGCTGCCTCAATCAAGATTGAATTTAAATTTAGTTAAGACTGGTTTTGTATGCTAATCTTCCTACTGATTATTAAACATATTTGCTGAGGGTTTTGAAAAATAGGCTGCAGGGAGAAGAAAGAAATAGAAAAAGAGAAGTCTACATGCATCTACTTGATATGAGAGATGGGGCCACGTGACAGCAATGGAGTCACTTTGGCTTGCTGCTCCTGCTTTCATGGAATTAACACTCAGGGAATCAGGTCCCTTCTGCAGGTGGCAGGAAGCATTTACATTCTGTGCAGTGTAAGGCGGAGAAAGAATAACAGTCATCAAGTCAGCATTGACCAAGGCCCCACTTGTCACGGAGGCCCAGAGCTAATTGTTGCACAGCACATTGGGCTGGGTTTCATAAACTGTAACAGAGGAGCAGTAGACAGCTCTGACCATTATGCATCATATCTGTCATTATGCCCCGTATGGAATCCATGCCGAGTACCAACTCATATAAACAGATTAATGGAATCATATACATGTAAAGGCACATCAAGAAGGTCACAGAAAAGATGTATTATCAAAAAAAAAAACCACTATACATGCTTTTCAGAAATGTTTGGCACCGAAGTAAGCATGTGTTTCACAATGAATTTTCAATCAATGTTTTGAAGTACCTTTGTGTAAGCACAGAACCTTTTTCATGCATCTTTTGTAGGGGACAGGGGTTATAAAAGGTGGGAAGGCTGACAAGCCTGACTTCATTTGGATGGGTGGGGAATGAGGAAAGAGAAGCCTGAGGGACAAGCATCCAGTGCAGTGTGGAGGGAAAGGGAGAAAAGTGCCCTGGGGAGAACTGTGTTCCTAAGAGCTGGGACTGCATACGTACCCATTGAATGAAACGCATGAGGATGTAAACATTTGGAATGCTGTGCACACTGAAGAACTCATGGTGGTCAAACACCCCCACCAGAAGAGCAGCCACCACTCACAGGGCAGGGGAGGACAGGTGCACAGTTTGGAAGGTATTTGTACCTCCTGTACTATACACCATGTGTGTTATTTGTGTATAATAAATTACGTAGAGACTACCAAGAACATATAGTTGCAACTGTTAAAACACACTGGGGTCCAGTGTGACAGCCTGGTGTCTAAAGTCCTTGCCTTACACATACCAGGATCCCATAAGGTCGCCGGTTCTAATCCCAGCTGTCCAACTTCCTTTCCAGCTCCCTGCTTGTGGCCTGGGAAAGCAGCAGAGGATGGCCCGAAGCCTTGCGAGCTTGCACCCATTTGGGAGACCTGGAAGAAGTTCCTGGCTCCTTGCTTCAGATTGGTTCAGCTCCAGGAGTTGCAGCCACTTGGGGAGTGAATCAGCGCACGTAAGATCTTTCTCTGTCTCTCCGTCTCTCTGCATCTCTCTTTTCATCAAGCAGGTCTCATATTTTTCCCCTAACAATGCTGAGCATGGTGAGGATATTTGCTCTAAAAAAGTCTGGAAATAAACTATGTATTTGTGTCAGCCTATAAGCCTTTGAGCCTGGGCTCCTTGGGGTCTTTTTCGAAGATCTAGAATGACAGAGCTCTCAGAACTCAGTTCTGTGACTGGCATGGGTAACCAGGTGAGGGGATGGAACTGTTTTCATGCACCCTCTGAATCCAGTGATTTATCAAACCAGAACCCATAAAGGTCACCTAGACAGACAGGTTTTCATGTGTGTGACTCCTTGAATCCATATGCAGTCTATGAATCTGCACTTCCACACACAGTTTTGAAAATTCTGAAACCAGATGTCCTCCAATGATCTTTGAGAAATGATTTCAGGCTGATGTGCTGAAAGGTATATACAAAACATGCATACATAAACCTATAGCTCATTCCCTGCTATACAGAGAAAAAAATAGGATTGATTGGAGAGTAATTAGAATATTAGACCATAAGAGGCAACCTGATGTCGAGCATGAACATGTAAATATGGAGTGACTTGTTCTATAGTGTGCAGAAATGTAAATTCTGTTCATTTGTGCAAATATATTCAGTCTTTTCTCACTTGTGAATTGCACCTTCAAGTGTTTGGACTGCCAATTTTTCATGTTGGCGTTTCCATGGGTGATTGTGACAGCTATTAACTTCTTGATTATACAGCTTGCTGTTCATTGGGTTGATACCAGTGTCGGAAAAAAATTGCTCCCCAAACTTGTGGCTCAAGTGAAGTTGAATAGTTGTATGTAAGAAATGGAAGCTTACAGACCTTAAATAATTCAGTTACTAAGATCTCTTGGAAACACTCGACTCTTCATTGGAAAGTAAGGCTTCAAATGGAAAAAGAATGTAGCTTGTTTGGGCCTTGTTTTTGTGTCATTTTAATATATTACCGTATCCCCATCATGACAGGATGAACAATGTGACCATCTTCCAAAACAATTTTGCTTTAATAGCTTTTATTATGGTGAAAAGTTGTAATCTACACTATTTTTTAGTCAAGTTATAGAGGTAGATTGCAGAACTTCCCCTCCCAATACTCCAATGGATACAGAGCCAAAGTTTTGGCTGCCTCCAGGATGGAGCATTTTACTTGCTTACTGAGACTCAGCCATATGCAGTATTCTGCCCTGTGATTGGCTGGCTGACATACATAAACACCCATCTCATTTTTGCTGCAGGGACACCTGTTTGCCACCACTGGTCAGCTCCATTCTCCGTCTCACAGTCTCCCCTGCACACCCTCTATGTGGGAGATGGTCTGCTTTTATGTATTTACTTTTTGTTTGCTTTTTTCCCATGCAGAAACCTCTCCTTTCACTACACCTACTCTGCACACCTGAGCTTCCTTCCACCTTTCCTTTCATTGCTTTGTGTATCTTCAGATTTCTGAAACTCCTCACTGAGTCAAATGTGTTCATCATTCAATTCAATTTAAAGAGCTCATGCATGTCAGTTGTATTTGTCCACCTACAGCCTAAGTCAACTATATGTATGCTGAATTTGTGCCTTAACTTTTTCCTTATTTCTTTTTCTCATTCTTATTTTATATTCCATTGGGACAAATATTTTAGAATGTCCTGATGAACATAAAAATTCACGTGACATATTACTAGCCGGAGCACTTTTATTTTGCTAGATTGATCATAGTGAGGAATCAAGATAGAGGAGTGAGGCACCCCCAACTTCTCTTCTCAACAGATGTGTGACATTGGAGCAATTGCCTAGCCCCTCTGCACCTCAGATTTGTGGTAGCACAGTTTTCTGGAAGTTTCAAATCTTTAACCCTAAACATGCTTGTCCCTAGAGACCCCAAGGTCTCAAGCAGTGTCCTCCTCTGAATTTAACATAGAAGATAATATTCATGACATGTATTACATGGGGCTGGCATGCACCTCATGGGAGTTGCTGGTCAAATCCTGTTAAATAAAACAAGCCCAGTCCTGGCTCTATGCCCTGGTTCATCAAAACGCAACCAGAACTACACAGTTGTCCCAGTTTCTAGGCTATGCTCAGAGGGCATCTTCAAGACAAAGACTCAGTTGCTCTACAATGGGGGAATTGTTGTCCATGTCCACCTGCACACCGTGGACTGTGTTGCTGATGCAGCCTTAGTCATCTGTGAAGTGCCTGAGACGAGAACCTGGGTGCATGTGGTGGCCTGAGAAGCTGACAGTAAAAGCTGATTTCCACCTCTGTCTCAGTCCTCACCCTATTCAACTCTGCCAGATTTCTCAATGACAGCTCAATGACTGTGACGTGCAAAGAAATGACAGGATGAGGAGCACAATTTGCAGATCCTGGGTTCGTGTGTGTGTGTGTGAGAGAGAGAGAGAGGAAGAGAGAGAGAGAGAGAGGAGGATGTATATGTGGTATATGTGTGCTGTTTGTGTTTTTGGGTGTGCTGTCTACAGCATGATGCACATGTGGTGTGCATGGTATGGTGATGTGTGTACTCCATGTGGTTGTGAGTGGTGTCCGGAGTATATAAGCATAGTGTGTATATGAAGTAGTTTATGTTGTGGTTTTGGTGTGTCGTGTGTGATGTACGCTATGCGTGTGTCA
The DNA here is from genome assembly GCF_030435755.1 of Ochotona princeps. NCBI lineage: Eukaryota > Metazoa > Chordata > Mammalia > Lagomorpha > Ochotonidae > Ochotona > Ochotona princeps. The sequence goes on along the minus strand of NC_080835.1, from coordinate 106,515,539 downwards.
TGTGTGCTTTGCTTATGGTGTGTTTGTGCGTCACAGGAGTGCATAGGGTTGCTGTGTCTGTGCGCTTTCCACCTCTGTGCCAATGGAAGCTTTTCCTGTGTGAAAGGAAACAGAAGAAGACTTGAGAAAGCCTGAGAGTGTCAGCAAGATGTCAATTTGCTTTTATAAATCCTATCCATAGTGAAGAACTAAGTGAAAAAGGTTACTTTCTAGCTTTTTAGGTACATGTGAATTTATCTCCTTCAGATTAAAAAAGTGAAGTTTGGGAATATCTTTGAGTGACAAATCAGCTGTATCTTTCCTCATCCAATGGTTTCCCCTCTTTTATTTCCATACTTAAACACCACTGCCTGTGATGGGTTTGGCATGCTTGAGCTAGCCAAATGTATAAGATTTATTTATTTTTATTGGAAAGGCAGAATGAGAGACAGAGAGATCTTTCATCTGCTGTTTACTCCCCAAGTGGCCTCAATGGTTGGAGCTGAGCCAATCCAAAACCAGGGGCTAGGAACTTCTTCCAGGTTTCCCAGGTGAGTACAGGGTCCCAAGGTGTTTGGACCACCCCCTACTTCTTCCCCAGGCCTTTAGCAAGGAGCTGGATGGGAAGTGGAGCAGCCAGGGTACGAACTGTTACCCATATGTAATTCCAGTACATGCCAAGTGGGGATTTAACAACTAGGCTGTTACACAAGGTCCCATCAAAGTGTTTAAAAGACACTTTGAGTGACTTCTTGAAAAGCACTGTAAGACCTAAAAAGTGATTAGAATGTCAGGTGCTGTGACAGGTTAAGGAAACATGTTAAGGAATTCTGCATCCCCATGTCACCAGCTGCCTCTCCTGTCATCTGTGCCCAGGAAACTAAATTAGATAATTATCTTTCCACATCCCACAATACCATGCCATTCATTTTGACAAGTATACCCACCACTTTGTATGAAGTGCAAAAACTTACAACATGTCCAAAAGTTTAAATTATTTGGATATAAGTGTGTATGTGTATGTGTGGAGGGGAGTGTGGGGGAGAGAACAGAGAGAGAAAGAGATGGGAGAAAGATAATTTGACAAATTTGCTTTTTTTTTTGGATAGTAGACTACCTACTTCTCATACTTTGGTAGAACTCATATAATAATTAGGGTAATCTAAGTAGAGAAGAGTTGCCTTCCTATCACAGAAGAGGGAGATAAAGTACAGAGGTGAATTCCTTTGGTCAAGTTCACCATCAACTTAAAAGAAGCTCTCAGGATCTGGGCTTCTGATTGATTGGTTCCAAACACTGGTTCTTGACATGCCCTATTTCATGTCATGAATCCAAGGAGTGGCTTTAGGGAGCGAACTTCCTCTTTGGGCCACACTGCTTTCCTGAGAAATTTTCTCCAAGCCACTGCCTTTGGAGTGAATGGTCTTCTTGATTATAACAATACAGTGAAGACCATGCCACTCACCCATTAAAAATCCCACCCTTGATTAAAAATTAGGCAACTCAGACAGCTCTAAATATGAAGGTTTCATTATTCCCTGCTTTTGCTTCATTTTTCCAATCCATAAATTATTCTAATATTTAAGTAAAAAAAAATTAAAAATCCCACCCTTGGACATCTTGGTGAAGCAGCGAGATGAGAAAGTCTGCAAAGAAGGAAAACATATGCACCCTGCAGCTTTCCTCGCCTTGTACCCGTCACACTCCCAGGCACAGCAAGAATTGATGGGAAATAATACAGAACTAAGGCCTCAGGAGGCTTTTTGATTGTGCTCACTTTGCAGCTTGTAGCACTGCACACCTGAACCATACACTCAAGGTCTCTGATCTGTGCTTTCCTAATTTGTAACAGGGATAGCACACTGGCCCTATCTATTTAACAGGATCATCAAGAAGCTCTGAAAAAAGAATCCATATTAAGACCACAACGCTAAAGTGCAAGGTGCTATTAATATTCACAGCAGTCATAAAGTGAGGCAGCATATAAAATGCAGCCCATTGCTTCATAAATTTTACCTAAAATTAATATGCTAGCTATAATATTCATTAAACATTTAATTAGCAAGACTGTTCTTCTTAGATTTAAAAGGGTTATTTGGAGATGATTTTCATGGTCTGAGTCTCTTGAAAAGCCCCCCAGGAAAGTTTGAAATTCTGCCTCATTTTTCATTAATGAATTTCTCCCTACCAAGCAGAGGCTTCCAACATTACTGCATTATCCTTTGCACTGTGCTTAGAGTTTGGGCTTTTATTTTTCAGAGACATTATAGCAAGATGTGTTTCAGTATGTCACTATAGCTTGTACTGGAGGAGTTTGGGAGGATGTGTTTGACATTTCTTCTTATGCCCTCCTCCTAATCTCTAAAATTGTTTATTAGGGAACGCATTCCAAAAGATAGCTCTATAGCCTAGCTCTATTACACAATGGACTTCATTTAATGCACTATTGCACAGCCAGTTAGAACAATGCCTAGCACTTAGTAGGTACTCAGAACATATTCTTCGAGGGATGGATGCATTGGTGAATGGATAGGTAGTGGGTGGATGGGAGTATGTATGTGTGGATGACTGAATGGATGGGTACATAGATAGAAGGGTAAGTGAAAGTGTGAATTCATAAGTGAATGGATGGGGGATGAAGAAACTAATGCATGAGCAGAAAGTTGGAAGGAAGAATGGATGGATGGATGAAGAGGGAGAGGGAATTTGGAGGTGTTGGGGTGGATGAATAAAGGGTTGAGTAAATTAATGGAGGGCAGATGGATAGGTTGGTGGGTGGATGGATACAGGCATGGGTGGGTGGAGAAAAGGTTCGGCGGGTTGGTGAGTAGACGGAGGGTTGGATGAATGTAGTGTGTATGGATGGAAGTGAAGTTGTCAGAGAATCAGTGTAATAATAGAGGAGGTGGCAAAATATTTGCCTCCAAATGGTTGCTGAGGAACACAAAATGATTCTGGGATTCTTTAATGTAAGGCAGCATGGCAGAAAAATAAAGGGTTACTTCCTTAAATGACAGCAGCATAAGAAACGTTAAAACCACACTCCCAGATCTCTTTAAAGGAGTAAAAAGCAGGTATCTGGCACCAAAGGCCTTGACATTTATCAAATTCCTCCTCTTTATCAAACACAATACTTGGTGCTTTTCATGCATGTTAACATTTAATCTTTAACCTTATTGGGGGAGAGGGATTATTCTTACTATTTATATTGAACCGAAGAGACAGCACATTCTGTCCATGGGCTCATGGCAGATTGCTGAGTTTTATTTATTGCCAATATCTCTGAAAGCAGAGGCTTCCTTCCCTCTTTCATGTTCTTGGGCTCTGGTGGAGCTGGCACTCCCATAGACAGATCAGAGAGCATGGGGCCATGGTGCAGTTAATCACATTACCAATCTCCCTGGCTCAAGCTGAACCACCAAAGAACTTACTCCTTTACATAATACCAAAATAGTGAAGTCCAAATTGATGCACCTTCTTTTATTGGTGGATCACTCATCACCGTAAGGTGTAGTTGAGCCCAAGTTGAGCCCAAGTCAATATGCTCAGTGCTCTTGCCAATCAACTCAGGAAAAATAGAAAATGTCACCCAATCTCATTTTGTTGTCAGAGCTTGACAGCATCATTTGGAGACTGACCCTTCCGCCTCTGAGTCTGTGTTAGACACTGGGTTAACCAACCCAGAGTGCACAGTAGCAAATGATAGTAGATGATACAGAAGCCTCCTTGCAGCAGCAGCCCCACACATGTGCATAAGATAGACAAAAACTCCACTCTGTTTTTCAGCCAGGAACCTGATTTAAGGTGCTAGCAGCAGAATCATTCCCCCTGGAGTCCAGTTGCACACATGCAGTAGTCTCCCTGGTGACGAGGGTACTACTGTGACCTGGCATTTGGCACAAATCAAAAGCTCAGACACAAGTATTTCCTCCACTTTTAGACAATTGGCATTTCACAGCAAACTTCCCAAGCTTCTGCCTAGCACCCTACTGCTTCTCTGCCTGCGCCAATTCCCCTCTGAAGAGAGTATTATCTGAGCCCTGCAGTGCAGATATGGAACATAAATATATATAATTACTCCACATTAATATAATTAGTGTGTCTCTCTCCTGATCCAAAAATGGTTGTCCATTTTTAGCTGCTAATGGTTGGAATTATTTATGTCCATTTGTTCAAGGACTAAAAATGGTTTCCTAAGAAAAGAGTGCAGTGATGTTACTCAGAAAGAACCCTTTCATCTTTTCCATCCTATTGCTCTGGTTTGAGGACCCTCTCCTGCCTTGTTCAGAACTAGATCTGGAAGATTAGACAGAGTAGATTGACCCGAGGCTTTTTGTCCATTTGTTCTGTTTGATGACTTACTGGCCAACCAACAAGACAAAGCACATTGGTTGTGACAAAGCTGGCATTGTCACTAGAGCAGCATTGGGTATATTCCTCTTTCTGTGCAAGACAAAAATTGCATTCACATAGACTCTGCATTCACCGTACCCTCTATACAATCGAGCTTTTTTGGACTGTGTTGAAAAATACATGCACTCCTAAAGTTAAACACAGCATTGCGTTCTATACGTTCTAAAATCAAAGTCAACAGTAAATGTAGCAAGAAAATTCCTTATCAATATCTTCTCACTGGGAATTTGCAGAGTAAAACTTTCCTGGTAGTTTCTTGACATTTAGTTTGCTGATCTTTTGATCTTAAGTGTCATGTTGAAATAAGTATACCCACAACTGCATTGTTTCTTGCTAATGTAATTTTGTTATAAGAAATCAAGAAGGAAAGCGTTAGAATGCTCACTTTATAAATGAGAACATTGGGAATAAATTTGGGGGAAAAAAAAACAAACAAAAGCCTTTTCTAGCCAATGCTTATGGATGTGGAGGCAGACCTCACCTTCCTGACACCCATCTCACAACTTGCTAGCCATGTGGCCATAGACATCAGTGTCACAGCAATATTGAGACACATGTAATATTCTCCTTAGAATATTAGGAAACTTAGCTTTAGAAAACCCAGTAATTTTCACAAGGCCAACTCAATCACTATCACATGGAAGATGTAGTGACCCAATCTGGCTGGCTCCAAAACAGTAGTGTTCACTAACTGCCATCCTTTGCCACTTTCTTGGTGTGCAAAGTGACTTTGCTGTGAGTGGCACAAGTACAACAAATTTTGACAGAGTGTATACTTGGCAATTCATGGTTGCAGAGGTGATGCTGTGAGGAGTGGGTTGGAAGAGGGGTGCCCCTTGAGAAAGTGAGTCTGAAGGGTACAGCCATCTCCTCAATGACCTTAAATCGGGGATCTTTGGGGGTGGGCAGAAGATCTCAAGCAGATACCCCAATGCCAGTGGCACTAGGCTAACTAGAACTCTGTGTGTGTGTGTGTGTGTGTGTGTGTGTGTGAGACAGAGACAGTATTAATGAATGAATAAGACACTGACAGGAAATGACTGGCTGTTTGACCTTAGCTCAGTGTCTGTCATCCACCCGGTGGTTAAGAAGTGTGAGGGTTTGATTCACACAGAGTGCAGCACTTTAAGAGCATAGGCTGCGGAATCAGGTTTCCCAGGGCTGAATGGCAGCCTTATCTCCTTTTAACTTCGTGGCCTTGTTCAGGTTCCTTAACCTCACCATGCTCCAATGTTCCGCAGACAACAAGGCTGCTGTATCTGCAAAATGGAAGCAATGGGGCCTGGCTCAGAAGACAGTTGCAATGACTAAATGAGGTGTAACGAAGATTCAGGGTTGTGACTGAGGCAGAGTAATTAAAAAGTTAGCTGCTTTGCTGGGTCTCTGTTATTTGGGGCTTTTGTTGTCATTAAGGCATAAGAACCAAGCCCGTCAGGAGTGGGTTATGCCTTCTGTGAACTTGGAAGGCTCCTCTGTGCTGGGTCCCAGTCTCTCTCGTGCTTGCCCGTGCTCTGACAAGGCCAATTCCCTTGCATCTGCAGATCACTTGGTGTAGTGGAAGCTGTTTAAAAGCATGATCACCCTGTGACACAGTGAGGTCGATCACCTGTCTCTAGTGGCACTGGCATTGGTGAACTACACTGTGGACAGAAGGGGTTTGTTGGGAGAGCCTTCAACATGCATCATCCCCTCCTGATTTATACGGAGGGTAGAGTGTGGCTAGCGAGCACATTTGCTCATAAATTATCTCCACCCTGGCCACTAGCAGGTGAGGTAGACACAAGGCAGCCTGGCATACGATCTGTCATGTTAGTGGAGCTGGCGACAAACTTGCCTCTTCCTGCAGAAACTTTCTATCCCATCAACCACAAAACTAATATAGCAGGTGCATGTCCATTCTAACAAGCAGGCCTTGGATCATGGGTGCAGAAAAAGAAGGGATGAGTCCTACCCAGCAAACCTTTTTCAGCCTAGGAACCTTTTTCAGCTCAGGTTGATGAGGGCAAATCAGTTCCAGGGTCTTTCATGGAGAGAAAGATTAGCAGCAAGGGTCAGGGAATGGAAAGCTTTGAGCAACTCCCTGCAGACGCCCTTCAAAGACTGGGGCACACCAATGCCTCACAGCCCAGGCATGGGCTGTGCCCTGCATGTACTACTGCTCTGGGCTGAACTACACTCCTCACCCCCAATTCACCACACTGTGGATATGGAGATAGAGCCTTTAAAGCGGTGATTGCACTGCAATAAAACGGTTAAGGTGGGCTCTAATCCACTATGACAGGTGTTCTCCTAAGAAGAGGAGATTCATATAGGAAAGACACCAAGCCTGCCTGAACACAGTGGGTGGACTCTGTGAAGGCACAGTTTGAAGGTGGCCATTCAATACGCACTTATAAAGTGTGAGTAGGAGGGAGAAGAGGAGTATCAGGCAATGAGTTCAGACAGCTGGCAGGTCCCTGTCTGGGGGACTCCATAGAGGACGTTCCTGCTACTTTTGCCTATGGTGGTATGAAAGTACAGGTTTGTGTGTTCATTTGTTAAAAAAAAAAAGTCATAGAGACAATTGTTGCATACCTGGCGCTGCTCAGTCGGAAAGACTACAAAGATCAATAAAATGTTTTGGATCTCTTGAGAGACTTGTTAAATCTTATTGTTAGCAATTGTTTATATGCTCACACTCTGTAATTAGAAGATTTGATATTTCCTTTACCTTGTTATCTTTTCCCAGCCTATATTCAATCTCTAAACATTGTAATAGTTTTACTGCCCGCTGAACACAGAGTTTTTTTTCTAGAGTTTTGTATTTGTCCCTCATTGTACTACTGTGTATTTAGTTATTATTTTTAATTTTAGAGGCAAAGAAAAAAACACACCCATACACACACACAGAATGAGTGTGGGGAGAGTGAGGGAGAGATATGGAGAAAACAACAAAGAGGACAAGAAAGTTCCTAGCCATCAGTTTATTCCACAAATGGCTGTAATGATGAGTTCTTGGCCAGGCAGAAGTAGGGAGATAGGAACTCAATCTGGGTTGCCCATGTGGATGGCAGAGACCCAAGGGCAGGAGCCAGGACTGGCTTCCTCCTGGGACATGCACTAGCCAGAAGCTGGAATTGGAAGTGGAACTTGTACTAGAGCCCAGGCGCTTCACTCTGGAATGATGATGTCCCAAATAGCACCAGTTCCCACCCTGATACACTCGATGTCAACAATGATCTAAGCAAGGACTGGGATTGCATGTTAAGGCTTCCAATGGGCCATACGAGCCTGAGAAATCCGGTAAAGCCTTAGGCAGACAAAGTCACAGTCTAAGAAGCCCTTGATGATTCAAGACAAAGGTGGCAAAGTTGATGTTTGGCTCATGTCTTGCATTGAGAGAAAGCCTTAGCAGTTCACACCTGTGCTAAAGTGAACAACAAGGGTGTGGCATGGTCCCTCAGCCCCAGGACACCAAGCCCTCCTTGTCTTCTGTAGGAGGACATTGTGACCATAGAAGGTCAATGAGCACAGGATTACAGTTGGTTGGATAATATTTGGAGGAGAATAATCAAATGGCTACCTTTTGTATACCTTATTGGATATCATTTGCATAAGAAGAGTTGAGTGGAGAGTATGTATATGAGAACACCTGGTGGAATATACAAGACAAAAGAATTCCAAACAAAAGCATTGATGGTTTTGTTGATGAGCTCAATACTTCCTCCCTTATCCTGTATGGCCCTCAGTGTATAAAGCTTGATGCCACTAATAAACTACGGCTTTGACCATCAGTCAGGGTCCACGTGTGTTATTATCGGCTCCGTGCACCAAGTCCATCACTGTGGGACAGCGACAGTCTTCTCTAATCATTTTGCCCATTATGGCCCTACCAATCCTGTCCCTGCCTTTCCATGATGCCTGAAGTTATGCTCAGGGCCACAGCTTTGGTCTCCCGTCTCCAGTGAGTGTGGTTCCTCCTGGTCACCCTGGTGTCCATGGCAAAATATTCGCACCCCAACATTCTGCACAGGTCCTAATGGCAAACACAGACTGTCCAGTATCCTAGGAAGGGACGCTGGAGCAAGTAGACAGCTGAAGATCATAGAGAATGGCTGAGTAAATGAGATACAAATAATAGTTGGAAGACCTATTTGTTTCAACAGAGATAATTTTAGAAGAAATCATAAAGGAGTCAGTTTTTGGCATGATGGTTAAGATGCCTACTACTCAGGCTGGAATTCCTGGGTATAAGTCTCAACCTCAACTATCTAATTGCAGTATCCTGCTCATGAAGGATGAAGGCAGGAAGCACTGGCTTGTGTAGCTGGATCTCTTCCACCCACATGGGAGATCTAGATGGATCTCCTAACTTGGACCAGGCCCAGCCTCATCTGATGAATGCATTTGTGGAGTGAGCCAGTGAATGACAGCTGTCTGCCTGTCTCTGTCTCTTTCTAAATTCTTCACTGACTCGTAGATCACATAGTAACATCATTTTACCCAAGAAGCTTTCGTGTTTTCTTTTTCATTTCTTCATTGATAGTTATTCAGGAGCATATTGTCTAACTCCATGGTGCTGTTAGTTTTTTATTTTAACTTCATTCCTGTTGCTGACTTTGTTACATGGCTTCTCATTTAAGGGAATGTATAGTGATAGCACAGTAGAGACCATCATTTCCAGATGTGAAGATACAGTGCAGTATGCATCTCTACTTCCAAATCAAAGATAGACTCCCAATGAAACTGTTGGGTATGTGTTTTGACAATAGGATTCTGGACTGTCTGTCATTGTCTATACCTGCAATGTCAGAACACATTTAAATAACAGACTGATGGACTTATGACTGCTTATGAAAGACTATACTATTGTAATAATATGGGGAAAATCAGCCTGGGGTGAGAATTTGAGGAGGGGTAGGGAAATCCCAGACCCTATAGAATTACACCATAAAGTTAAAATAAATAAATAAATATTTAAAAAATAAAGTCAGAATGACTCAGGGCACCGAGGGTGAGAATTATAGTATATTTTTTTCTGAGAACAAACACCAGCCAGCAGAAGTTATCAGAAAACAAAGACATGATTCAATTCAAGAGACCGTGTTGAGAACTATGTGATTATCTTGCCAGGTACAGACTAGACTGTTTTTAGGGGTGTTCACTCAGGTCTGGAAAGAGTTCAATCTTTCCCTGGGCAGGGGGTTGTTCTCAATGACCGCAGAAGTTCCTTGGAATTCTAAGGTTCTCTTCTTCTAACCTACTTGTGCTGTGATTTATTGGGTGCTAGGCTGGAGTAGAAAGTGCAAGCTCCCAAACATGGATGCATTTTGTCACCTTCTTACAGAACGCCTGAAATGTTTACTTAGCTCAAATGTCAGTTTTGGGCATCCACAGCTGCCTTTCTTCAGATTCTGCTGAAGAAAAAGAAGGAAACCCAGCTGTCTTTGACTCATCATCCTCTTCTGTTGCCAAGGTCACTGTCACTTCGCAATTAGCACTTACCTTCAAAGGAAAGAAAATTTATCATCTGTGCCATGCTGGGTAGAAGTTTCAAGAGGCAGGAAGAGGGCCAAGACTTTGAAATGATTGGGATTTGTGTGAATTGAGATCATCATTGGTTGTCCTGGCGAATCTAACCAAGGGGGCTCTCTGCTTCTGCCCCCTCAGCTGCCAGGAGCCAAGTCCTTGAGAGCAGCTTCTTTGGAGTTACTGCTGGACTCTTGAGCACTAAGCACATGTGCACTTCTGAAAAAGAGGATGTGAAATCTTTCTCCTCCATGTGCAGTCCTTTTGCGTTCCTTCCACACTTGGCCAACATCTCCGCTGCAAACAAGGTGAAGGTCACTTTTCTTCCTTATCTCTGATGCCTGAATGGCTGGGTGTGTGGGAACAGAACCCTGGGAAGGTCTCTTGACATATGAGTTTGAGCTGTGTCTGGTCACCACATCCCAAGTGGAGCAGTATGCATGGAACTGGATCCCCATCATTTTCTTGAGCCTTAGTACCCCGAAGCGATTCTTCATAATGTGGATAGGACATGTGTCTCCAAGCTCCCCTCTTCTCTTTTCAGAGCCCTGTTGAAATCCTTGGAGTTCTGTTTTATCTACAGAATAGGGGGAAATCATAACTTTTTTCTCAAGATATGATTACCCCTGGGCCATGGTCACCAGCCTATGTGATTGAGCCCATATAATTAAAAGGGTCACCATTTTAAAATACTGCTTAAAACAACAGTGATGCAAATTGAGCTACAATGTGTGGTCACAGATAGTGTCTCAAACTTGCCCGTATGGAAAATATTGCTATTATCCCTAGTTAGGGACAATGGAATTGAAACACAGAAATGGTAAGTACATTCCTCCAAATCACATAGCTAGCAAGTGGTAGGACTAGGTTAAGATCCTGGGATTGCTTTCTGTCTAAACTTAGTATAAAGCTTATTTGCTTGTTTGAAAGGCAGAGTGACAGTCACACCCGAGCTAGACCAGGACCAAGCCAGCAGCCATGAACTCCATTTATTTCTCACAAAAGTGGCAAGAACCCAAGTATACGGACCAACATCTTCTGAGTCCCAGGTACGTTAGTGGGAACATTGATTGGAAGTACACAGCAGCCAGAGCTCCAAGCAGGCACTCTGATGTAGAATGTAGGCATCCCAAGCAACAACTTAGTCTGCTTCCCACAATATCCACTCTAGTATAGAAGATTTTAACAAACAACCCTGGTTTTAATCCTCAGGATTTATTCCCTTCTTTTCTTCCAATTTACTAATTCTAAGTAGTACCCCCACCCCGCCCAAAAAAATCCTGCTGCTGTTTTTGGTTGAACAGTTCCTCACCACATCTCTGTGATCTTGGCAAGGGTGCCAGACTGTGAGCTACAAAGTCCCCTGCCACATCATGCTGCTTCGCCGCTGTGGCAGCTTCAGCAGCCAGCAGGACCCACACCTGTCTCTTTCCCCCGCAAAGTGATTAGTGTGGAAGTAGCAGTGCCCCCCATCCCCACTCGGACTGCTGTCGAAGCTTGTTTTTACATCCATACCTTAGGGAATTCTGGAGCTCCATGGTCTTAGCAAGGACCTCAGTGTGCACCATGTGCTCAGAGCACTGAAGCTCCAAAGCCAGGGAGAGTGGGAGCAGAGGATCTTATACTCACTCAGGTTTAATGGAAACAGCAATGCCCATGAAAAGAGGAACGTGAGGGCAACAGTGACATCTGCCTGATCCAGCAGGTGACAATCCTTTGCCCTCACATCTCCATCTGCCTAGGGAACACCATTGCCAAGGTAACCTGTGCAGGTCTTGGAAGGGGCTGAAGGAGCCAGGGAATCACTTTTGTGCGTGTGAAGTCGCACCTATGTCTTGCCTCTGCGTGTTCTGAAGCCCTCCAGGAGCCAGCAGAGACTTCCGCATCAGGTAAGCTCTGAACAGCAGAGATGTCCACATTCACTGTTTCTATCTCTCACCTGGCATCGCTTTACAATCAGGTGGAGGTGTGACTGGGAATGTCAAATGGAGGAGGGTAGAATTTGCTTTCAGCAGTTAGACAAGCCCAGGACATTTGCGCTGGGCATTACAAGAAGTTTCTTGTATACCAGGTGCTAGAACTAAGGCTCATGGAGCCATCGAATCTATCACATATTCTCCTTGGCAGAATTAAATGGACACAGCCAAGCTAAAATCAAGAAATTTGGGGTAATGTCACAGAACAAAGACAGGCCTGTCATGCACATGACCCTCTGGGGGAAAGCACCCCATTTCCTTACTTCCTCAACCAGCTAGATGGAAACTATGCAGAATTTACATCAACTCGTTAATCCTGGTGTTTAATTTCGGCATTTGAATCCCTTAAATAAAACCAATCTGACCCCTGAGAATGTCTCACATCATCACCCTTATATTGCATTCCTGATTTATTGCGATTTTTTTCAAAGCTTATTACTAATGTTCATTCTATCCATCCTTCGACCTATAGCCTAAACTCATCTCTATTCCAAGAGTTTCTTACTCAAATTTTAAGGCTTGGGCCCAGGGCAATGACTCAATGGCTAAATCCTCACCTTATAAGCACAGGGGTTCCATATAGACAACTGCTTGTGTTTAGGCTGCTCCACTTCCCAACTAGCTCCCTGCTTGTGGCCTGAGAAAGCTGCAGAGGATGGCTCAAAGCCTAGGGACCATGCGCCTGCGTGGGAGACCCAGAAGAAGCTCCCGGCTCCTGACTTTGGATTGGCTCAGCTTTGGCCATTTCAGTCATTTAGGGAATTTGGGGAATGATTCAGCATATGGAAGATCTTATTCTATCTTCTTCTCTATGTAAATCTGCCTTCACCCCTCACCCCCCCCCCCAAAAAAAAAACCCTTTAAAACAAAATTAAGGCTTCTTCTTCTTCTTCTTTTTAATAACAAGGGCTGGAGATGAAGAGGACTCTCCTATTCTCTGGTTTACTCTCAAATTACCAGCAATCCAGCCAGACTGGACTGGGCCAAGCTGAGGTCAAGAATCAATAACATGTCCAGATATTCCATGTGTGTGGTCATTAGCAGGAAGCTGACATTGGTAGCTGGAGCAAAAACTGGAGCCGCAAGTGAGATTGAACCCAGACACTACAGTATGAGATAATTAACTGCTCTAGGTCAAATGTCTAGCCCGATTTCCTATTCTCTCCTTTTAAGGGTGAAGTTCCTGCCTGTCAGACAAAGCCCTTTTCCACATGGCTCTTTATGCTTTACCAGGTGATTGTGTGCTACTCCCCTGTGGGAAGGTTTTATTTTAATTCTTTGCTGTAAGTGGAGAGTTTTTATTTTAATTCTTTGCTGTAAGTGGGGAGGAGAAACGAGGGTCTAAAACAAGCTTTATGCATAGAGAAATTAATGTGGAAAGAATGTGGAGACGGTGGAATCCACCATATATATAAGCAATGGGAACTGACCGGGGCCCATCTCCACCAGGAGGGAGCCTGTAAGGGGGGCACTTGCCTGGGGGGCAGTGGATCACAGCAGCACTTACATGATCCTCTCTCGCTATGGAACTCAATAACTGCTCTCACATTAGGGAAAATACCACCAGGGTGGAAGAAGCATAGGGAGGCAGATCAAACCTGCAGGGCCATAGATTGTGCAGTTCAAAAGGACTGCACCTGCAGGCTTTGTGATGCAAAGTCCTGAATATAAAGCCAGGCAAAGTATCTTCTGACCTGGTAGAAATCAGCAGGGTCTTCGATTATAAAAGGCAGAGAATACTGCAAGTTAGTGCCTCCCTTCAACGCCCCCCCATAAAGAGAAACTAGTGCAATAATTCAGAGGGTGACAGAATTACCAGTTTGGACAATCGGAGTTTAAATTCCAGTGTCTTTCTTAACCTCGCATATTCTTTAGCTGTGACTTTGAAGAAGTCACTTGGATTTTCTTTCTTTTGTTCACTTATCTCTCTTTTTCTCTCTCGGTATGTGTGCACATGTGCACGTTGGTTTTTAATCCATCTGATGGGAGAGACAAGAGCACACATTTCTTACAGTCAGGATAAAATCAGGCAATGCTTGTAAGGCACTCAGCATATGTTTCTGGTACAGTCAGTGTTCGATGTATCAATAGGTCTTTTGGGATGACGTGTTATTAATATGGACTGAATCAACTTTCAAACAGATGCGCTCTCCTCTGTTTACCTGTGCGTTACTATGTGTGAAGATGCCAGCCACCTCACCTCCCTCGATTCTCTTTCTGATCCATCCATCGTTTTAAACTGTTTCTTCAAGAAGCAAGTGAAATGTAAGGTCCATGGAAGAAGAAGGAGCCAGCTGCCTCTTGAGCGTCCTGTTCTGCCCTTGAACACTGGAACCACACAAACTCGCTGTTCCTGACTTGTAGGACCATATTTTATTATAAGTCAAGAAGACACTTGCTGTATTCCTGGGTTTGCTCAGGCTGCCCAGCTTTCCATCAGCATAATGGGTGACATCTTCCAGCATGAGGGAACGGAGAACATTTTCATTGGATTATTATTTGTAACCATGTCTAGATTCCTGTTGACCCATAGTTCTTTAATCTTTATTTGTTGAATTCTTTACTTAGTGGCGCACTAAACCTTTGCTTATCATATTAAGTAAAAATGTATTACCTTAAACATTAAAAAGGAGAAATAAGCAAATATCCGAAAAAAGCACCAACATCCTCAAATGGAGTGGAGCATATTATCCAGCCTCACTGTACCAATCAGGGCCTCAGTGGTCGAGAGCACCACTGGGCACCTGCAACCTATCTACAGCCCTCTGCAAAGGCTCAGCTGCTAGCATGTCACAATAAGAGGCTGTGACTTGCTTCCAAAGCCCAGGGCCTGGCTCCTTGGATCAATATCCCGTGCCGTTGGCTAACGACATTTGCCTCTCTCATTGACGGCCTTGCTCAGCATGCTGTGTGGAGGTGAGGGCGGTGGGAGCCCATTCATTTATTGCTGGACACTGATGGATCACCAGCACTAGGGTCGCAGCTGCATGGTGCAAGGACATGCAGAGAGGCCGGCTGAGTGAAGCTGAGCTCCCAGGGCTTGGGAAGCTGCAAAGGCCATAGGAAAAGCCCAGAACCTCCCCCCAAGGAACCACTGCCTTGTCCCACAATACCCCTCTTCCAGCAAAGCAGCCTTTGAATATGGGCCAGAAAGGGGTGCACGTGAGGAAGAAGCAAGGGAAAATCAAACATGGTTCTGAAGCGCTAAGCGCTGGACACATTGCCTGCACTGGGAATGTTTGTGCCCAGTCTTTGCACTAACGCTGGGATGCGGGCATCGTAACCACTGCTTTCCAGAGCGGCTAGCAAGCTCTCACGAGAGCCCAGATGACTCCCTTCCTGAATGCACAGCATGTGCTTTCGCTCTGGGAAATGATTAGAAACACCTAGTTGGAGGCATTTTCTTTCCCAGACGTTGTCCCTACAGTGGTTTCAATGAGGTCCAGATCACACCCTTTCACGCATCCACCCTTTCACTAGTCCTACCTCCCAAGTGTAGTTTGCAGAAGGCGAGCTTCACACTGAGTTTTTTGGGAAGACTGGATGGTTAGACTTTGGCTATTTTCCAAACATAATAGGAGGGCACCTTTCACAGCAGAGGGTGAGGCTGGAGCCTTCGGGGACTCGCTGAAGCAGAAAGTCTCTGTCGAGCCAAATCATAATTCTGTCACAGGACGAATTAAATTTTGAAGATGTTCAAGCCGCCCCCTCTATTTTTGGCATCAACCTGTTCCTGTAATTTAATTACCAAGGGAGAAAATTAGAGGATGAGATTCAAAGAGAAAAGAAGGTGCCTCCCAAGTGTGGTGCCACGGAGTAAAGGTCTCCTGCTAAACACTTGCAGACCTGGCCTCCGGTCTGTGGTGACACTCTCCATGGTGCCTCTGCCTGCTCCACTGACCTGCCCAACACAAACACATTTGGACTCCCGCGTGGCCACCACAGCGCAAGCAAACCCCCGATGCATTCCCTTCCATCTTCCACATCATCAACTCGCTTCTTGTTTGAAGAGCTTTATTACCAGGTAGGATGCAAGAGGCAGCGAGACCCCAGCTGCGATGCTGGGTCCAGGTGCAGTTTTCTGTTCTGGCTGTTAGAAAAATCCTATTTTTACTTGAAAGCTGCCTAAATTTCCCCTGGAATTGATCGTGAGAGAGCACATACGAAACCCCACCACGCTATCATTAAAGATCCATTCTTCTCATTACCTCCTTTGTGGAAGCCTGGCTGACCCAGGGCCTCCACCTCGCCAGACCCTTCTCCCCTCAGCTCCTAAATTAACCATTCTTCCCTTTCTGCCTTCTTCATGAACCACCTGCTGTTCTCTGAGTGTTAGGTGACAGCTGTGCACACCCAGAAAAATAGATTTCCGACCTTACTGTGGTTTTGCTTCAGAAGGATTTGTGCCGCAGTCCACAGCACCGGAGTGCGGGGGTTTTGACAATATACATTCTGACAAACGGAATCAGCTTGTGCCCATACCCAGCCTCCTTTCTCACGCATTCTCATCCATCTAGGGGCACTCCCAGGGTGCCTGGTTGTTGGAGGCTGGTTCTGTGTGCATTATGAAAGGACAGAGAAGTAATGATCAAACACAGGCTGATTGTTCATAGCCAATAGAGCTCAAGTAATTGCAAGCCAGGACACCTTCAGTACAACAGGGCCATCTAGGCTGAACCCATCTGCTGATCCTCCACCCATCCCCTCATGCATCCAATTAACAAATACTTAGCACCCCCTTTCCACTTGACTGGCTCTCTACTGAGTTGACAGGGATATGACAGAGGTGACGCTGTGGTCAGGCTTACCATCTTGTGGGAGATTTCATACACAAAGTGCGTTCCGAGATTTTTTGTTACAACAGCTGAAATACCTGACATAGGCTGCTTGCAAAGACAAATGTTGATTTGGACTTACAGAATTGCAGGTTAACAGCCTGAGATAAGGTGATATCGGAGGAGGGTCAGATGATGAGCCAGGAAACAGAGAGGATCTGGGCTGATCTTGGTTTATACAACCAACGCTCTCCTGAGAATAACTTTTTGAGAACACATCTCAGTGGCTTAAAATCTCCAACTCTGGCCTCCTCCTACCAGGTACTATAAGTTGACTTAGTCAAGCACCTTCAACCATTAACCATGAGCTCAAAATGCTAGGGATTGGTCCTCAGTCTAGGACTCCAAACCCTAACAGAAGGTCAACATTTAGTATCGAAGTTACTGAGTGCCATGAGAATGAAACCCACCCAGTGCCTCTGCATGCACTTCAGAAGAACCAGGAAAAGTGACCTCCAGACACAGCAATCTGCACTGAAGCCCCAAAGAGAAGTGAATCTAAGCCAGGAGCAGAGGGCGCAAACAGGTGTGCATGCTCGTGTGGCTGCAGCCATGCACACACGGGCACACACCAGTGCACCCTCCTCCAGGAAGTGGGAGCTGCAGAAAGATGACATGAAAGGAGGTGAATGATGACCTGATGCTCTGGAGAAGAAATAACTGAGACCTGGGACCGGAGGAGGTCAATGGGAAAAAAACCAGAATGTTAGGGACAGAGTGAGGAGAACAGGCAAGACCAGCTCAGGGGAGTAGCTCACGCTAGTCACTGAGTGTTCAGCAGTGAGAGGGCCTAGAGAAAAGGCTGAGGGGAGGTGAGCAGCAAGTCTCATTGCACAGTTACCCCTACCAAGCACCTTCCCTCTGTTTCCACCATTACTCCACAGTCTACGTCATGAGGTGTGCAACTTGCCCCAGATCACACAGCCAGCCATTGGCAGAGGCAGACTCTGAATCCTGGCAGGCAGTTCTAGGGTGTATGTCCTTCAAGGCAAAGCCCTTCTGGTTCACAGAGATGAAACTGTCCCAGAAGCATAAGCCAACAATGGCACCTGGGTCACAAAAGTAACCCTCATCTCAGAAGCAGGACTGCAGGTGTAAAACATAACCCAAAATGGAAGCTTCTTTTTCTTAGGTTCTGCCGCACCTGCTGTTGTATACAAAATCATCACGATTGTCTTCAAGAAAAAAATGGGCTACCCTTTAAGAGCTGGTTCCAATCCACAGGCTAGGAAAATAGCCAGCAGACTCCCCCTCCTTTTGGTGCCAAGGCTGGTCCCCCATAAGCAAAAAGAATTACCTCGTCAACTTGAGCTCTGTTATATTAGTAGCTGCTAAAAAGTCAGATTTTTTAAAGACTTTGTTTACTTATTTGAAGAGCAGAGTGACAGAGAGAAAGAGAAAGAGCAAGAAGGAAGAATTGCCCATTTGCTGGCTCATTTCCCCAAGGGCCTGAAACACCCAAGATGGCCTGGCTGAAACCAGAAGTTCTAAACCTGTCTCCTACATGGGTGGAGGAACCCAGGTATTTGAACCATTCTGTGCTGTTTCCCAGGAGCATTAGCAGGCAATTGCATTGGGCAACAAACAATATGAGAGGTGGGAGTCCCAACTGGCAGCTTACCGTGCTATGCCACAATGCCTGACCTTGGAGGACTGGACTCTATAATCAGGTGGCATTACTTCACACGGAGGATGGTCGGCTATTGAAGGGGCAGGGAAACACTTGGACACAGGTTTTGTTGCTATTGTTACCCTGCTGTTGCAGGAGACTCTTTTGCGGTAGGGCCCCTAGTAAATATCTGCTGAATGAACCCAGGACCTGTCCACCTCAGAGGGACAGTCGTGGGTGATCTGATGTCACTCCTTCTGAACCTACAGAGGCTTCTGCAAGGTATCCCTGAAACAGAGCAGCGGCTCGTCTGCAGAACAGCACAGCCATTGGTTGGAAGAAATGGAGAAATCGCTCTCTAAGGCAGGTGATGGGAAATAATGAGTCAGGGTCCCATTACCTGGTCAAGGTGGGACACAGCCTGCAACCTATGGTCCTACCAGGCAGTTGGTCTCTGTCCCTTCTTCCCTACAGTTGAGTATGTATTTACCAAGCTTTGCACACCCTGTAATGTCTGTCTTCTCTAGAACAGTGGAGATATTAACCCTGAGCTTTTCTCAGTTAGCTGAGAGGTGTGCACAAGACTGCCTACTGGTAGACAGCTTCATAATGGTTAGACGGCCTGCCAAGGGAAGGCTGTCTTTCCAAGTAACTTGCAAATCAGGTCACAATAATGCTTAAGAGTCACCTGCTTCTGATGGGTGCCCTTGGCCAAGTAAGAGGGAAGCCAGATCCCTGCCAGCCAGCAGGAGTTAACACACTCCAGCTACAGATGCTCACCGGCAAGGGGCTTCCATCAGGGGAACGCAGCCCTCAGCCTGTGTTCCAGGAAGTGACTGACAGCTGAGATTTCTGCACGTGTCTTGTTATGGAGATGTCAGCCCCAGGGGTGGCCTGAAGACACCAGAGACAATCTGTCTGCCCTTTAGTTGCTGACTTGCTGTGTGTTTTTTTCATGGACTTCTTCAGACCCTCAGGAAAAGGAAACAAGAGTCAAACATCACACCTACTTAGTATCTACTGGTTGTCTTTGACATTCTTCCAAAACTGTAGAGGCTTAAGCTCCTTGAAAGGAGGTAGTAGATGAGTCAAGTGGGAAGAATGAGTTCACATATGATAGACTGAAAGTAAGAGAGGACAAGATTTGCAAAGTAGCTAGCCTATCCAAAAATTGAAATATCCCGATGACCTTCCTGCCATCTTCCCATCTCCATACTCCGTACTTGCATGAATGAGCCTGCTCTGGTCTCTGGTTCATGGATAATAGATTTCAACACCAGGAGCTTTTCATCTAACATCAGAGAGAGTAAGGTGCCTCTCGGGAGAAGGAACCTGACCAAGACCACACAACTGCAGGCACCTCCACATCCACATGTGGCCCAGCCCCCTCGCTCTCTTTCATCCACTGGGATCTGCACCGTCGCCACCCACTCCTCCTTTCCCTTCGCGTTCTTTCTACTGCCTATGTTATGACCCATAGCATTGTAATGCCACCAGAGGAAATGTACAGAATTTAAAAAAAAATCTGCCTCGCAGTAGTCTCCTATTGGAGATGTAAATATTCATAAACATATCAGCTCTTCCAGACCCGTCACAGGCAGAACTGCCAATGACACCCCTGCTGCCTTAAGGCGTTGTTCTAATAAGTGAGCAAACAGCAAAGTGGAAGGGGATATTTTTAACTTTCGACTTTTTTTTCCCCAAAAAAAGACATTTTAAAGTGCCCCACTGGGAATGGTGCTGGAAACAAAAAAAAGCTGTTTTCTGGAAATGGAGAGTACTTCAAACAGAGCTGTAGGTCAGGTCTGAAGAGGTGATGGAGACAAGGTGATCGCATCATGCACTTCTATAACCCAGGTTTCCTTGCAAGGGACTCCAGAGAACAAAACTTGCTTCCCCTGGCCCCCTGGGAGTCGCAGCCCCCTCTCAGCCAATAGGCCTGCCCCTGCCTGCCCAGACCCTGCTGCTTCCTGGGGAAGCCCCGGAGAGGAGACAGGAGAAGATGGAGCTTGAATCTTCCTCTGGGCTCACTGTCAGAATCACTGAGGGAGCTCTTCATGGAGATGCTGTTGTTAACACCGTGGCTTCTCAATGCTATGGCCGCAATCACATTATCTGGGCACAAGACCTTGATAAATGCCTTCTTGATTCGGTTGTTATTTATTATTCAATAACTGTGCTATTAAACTTAATTTAATGGGATATTTGGGATCCATCCCTGAATGCTTCATCCTCTTGCTTCTGTCGAGGGAGTCTTGCCAGATCTTTAATAACAACACTAGGCTTGTGGATGACATGCGCTCCCATTGGGGTCTTAGGCATGATCGTCACAGCTGTGAAGACAGGAGGACCAGGCTAGCCATAGGGTCCCAAACCATTCATCACCCGGAATAACTGGCAACACCCTCTCCCCATCTCTTGGTCCCTTCCTTCCTGAGCCCAGTCCTCAGGGAGTGGCTTGAAAGATTACAGCTCAGAGCAGACAGGGTGGGAAAACGAGAAGGGATTAGAGAGAAAATAGCTTCATGAGAAGACAGATAACAGAGTTGTTGGAGCTCTGTTAATTAAAAAGCAGCAATTTGTCTGAATTCTGAATGTGCAGAATCCCCTGGGAGACATTAGCTAGGCTTCCTCTGAGTCTCAGACGTGCTCAATTTCTACATTACGACTTCCTAAGGCCAGCAGAGCCGGGCTGGGCACTGGTGGACTTGTGTTTGATTTGTCCTTGCTCACGAGTCCAGACGTCCTCGGAGGACCCATGCTCCAGGGGCCACTGCCCTCCTGCGCCTCCCTAGACGCTGTGATAATACTGTGGTCCCAGGCTTCCGAAAGAGATTACAGCTCACCTCTTCCCCAAACAGGAATGTCTGCTGATTCAATAAGTAATCCTTGCTGGAAACTCATTCCAGAACAGAAACAGTCATAGGCATTCTATAATTAACTTGCTGTAATTCTTACAACCATGCCTGTGTCAGATACTCTGATGATCCCTGTGTTATCGGACAAGAAACTGGAAAACAGAGAAGGATATTAGCCAGATCAACTAATATTTTCTGAAATTAAGTTTTAAACACAAGCCCCTGTGATTAACCACCACACTCTACTGTGCCTCACAAGGGCTGCTTACTGTGTTACGAGAGAGTTCTCAGTTGGCATTCAATATGGTGGCCAGCATGAGACACTTGGGCGAGAAACTACCCACTCTAAATAGAAAGTGTGACCAGATAAAGAGCGGGTCCCAGCTTATTGCAGGTCAATTAACCTTATGACTTTGTGTTGCCTTGAAAGAAAATGAAAGCTCCCCCTTGCCTGTGGCATTTACTTATTTGGAAATAAAACAAAACATTTTTCTTCAGAGTTCATAGTTCCTACCAACACAAAATGCCCCAGAACAAAGACTGGTATGTGCAGTACCAGGAGACAGAGCTGAAGTGAAGAGATGCTCTGATGTGCTTGGAGGAGTGCTGGCTTTTGAAAGCAAAATGTGAACTTGGTCTCCTCCTGGACGACTCTTGGCAATGGCTCTCTGGCATTGTTTAGGACACATTTCCCCAGATAGCCATCATAGACAAGGCACATTTTGATCGTAGTGTGGCAGGGAGACTGGTCTCATTAGTTAGCTCAGTAGGTCGGAAACCCTAGATGATCACGCTTCACAAATAATCATTACCAGCTGAATCTTTCCTATTGATTCAGGATTGGTAGCTTCATTAATATATACATATGACCAATGATTGGAAACCTTCTACATATTGGAGCTTACTCTGAGTCTATAGCAGCAAACATCACAGACAGAAATTTCCATCTGGTGGGTTATAGGATCTGATGGTTTCTCTTTGAAGACACTGTATGGCCTGTGTGGTTTTCAAATTTCCTAAATTATCAGTTACATATACTGCAATGACTCCATTGACAAAGGTACCTGATACCATGATGGTAAAAGCTACCATGATGGTAACTGGATACAACCTTTCTCAGTCATCTCCTATTGCCTTAGGAAACTCAGAAATAATGAAAATACAACTAGGGGAGACAATTCTCTGGGCATTGAGCAAGCTTTGCTCCATGTTCTGAGCATCTGGACAAATCAGGCCTCCTACACATTGACTGTCTAGGTGACAGTAACTGATACAACTTCTGTGACCCATGGGTTCTTTGTTTATAAAATGAGAGTGAATCATACCCCCATGCACTATTGAAAAGTGTTATACAAAGCCCAACACAAAATGAAATGAAAGAAGTGCATTGCAGATGAGGAATATGCATGGAATCTGTGAATTGGCATGCAAATGTGTTAATGCTGATAATACAGTGTGCACAAAGCATGATAAACACAGGCAGGCGGCTTGGGACCTGACCTGATCCTGCCGATGTGCAGCCCGAAGTCTCCCTTGGAGCTTTTACTGGCGCCCTTTGCCCTCCATCTGCAAGGGCTATTAGAGGTTTCAGCTCCAAAATCAGCCCCAACCGTGCCCTTCCAAGTGTGCATCTTGAGAACTGAGAAGCAGGGAGATTTACTCAAGAGCATTGGAGGCCGACGACAGAGCTTCCATTTCATGATGGCCAGCATCCTCTGCCAGTCACTTGGTTAAACAAAATCCTAGGTATTCCCTGAAGGGGATTGGCATACATGATTGGAATCTCCCATGGGGCAACTGTAAGTTAAAATCACAAGGGAGGTTCTGGAAGAGTCTGACTTAAGCAGTAAGGCCATAAAAGAGAGGTGAGCCCTGCCCTGAACATGGACTGCAGCTGGGCGACTGCCTCACCTCCTCCCAGATACTGTGTCTTTCGACGGTAAGTTTCAGCTCATGTACACAGCCTTTCAGGGGAATCCAGTCCACTCATGATCTTCCCTTCCTGTCTTCCCTCCTCAGGAAATCTTAGCTAATTATTGTCTATGGTAGGTAAGCTACTTTTCGCAACAAAATACATGTTTGTGGTAAAATGAAATGAAAAGTTTATTTCAGGTGAAAGATTAAAATTCAAGCATAAGAGAGGGTCTTGAACAATTTCAAGAAAGCTTGCATTATGAAGACATTGCATTTTTGTGCTAATCAGCATTTGGTCACTATAACAAACACCCAAGAGAAGCTGCTTATGAAGCAAGATGTTTGCTTTGGCGTATGAATTTGGAGGCTGTCAGGCTTGGATGGGGTGGGCTCATTGGTATGGCATTCGGTGAGACCAAGTGTGCGGAAGAGGGGCCAGAGAGTGGCTAGGTTCAACCCCCTCGTGAGAACAATCTTTTGAGTGCATCTCATGTACCCTAAGGTTTCTTGCCAGGGGCCACCTCCCAGACACCCAAACCACATGTTCCCACTCTCTCAGCATCATTAACATTGGCATTCGTGCAGGAGTTCCAGAATCCCTCAATACTCAAATCAAGCAGATTTCTTCCCCTCGCTTTTCATGTGTATCTCATTCTAGTTATGCTGTTCTTGTAGCCCCTCACTGTGAGCTTCTCCCAGCCACTGATCCCACGGGTTTCCAGTAATGTTGGCATTGCCCCCACCCATTGTGCCTTGGCACCGGGTGCTTTCTTAGGGCTTGCCGGCTTGCCACATGGAAAACTGCAAGGTGGACTAACAACTTTGTTTTTATCCCAGTGTAGTTTGTCCTAAATAATCAAGACAGATGACCAGCTCAAGTCAGTTTGAGCACATGTTCCACAGGAAGGAACACTGAATCAATCTCTGGTGTTCTCATTAGGAGCTTAATTATTCACATCAGCCCCTGGTTCTTTCCATGACGTTAATTCCACTTCTGACTTTAGAACAATTGTTCTTCTCAAATTTGGGAGACACGTAACAGGTGCTCCCGGTTCCTAGGTTGTTTAAATATGTTGTGGGTGCCCGGCAGGGACACTATAGAATTAGCTTTTCCTCCTCCAGCTGTTACTCCTACACCCATGCCCTCCCACAGCCTACTGCTTAGATCCTCTGAATGGATTTTATAACATTTTAATTAATTTACTTTCATTTTATTCAAAAGGCAGAGAAGCAAAGATATAAACATCTTCCATTCCCTGATTCATTCTTCAAATATTTGCACCAGCCAAGGCTCCACCAGGCTAATACCAGGAGTTGAAAGCTCAGTATGGGTCACTCACATAGGGGGCAGGGACACTAGTACTTCAGCAATCACCGTTGCCTTCCACAGTATGAAATAGCCAGAAGCTAGAATCAGAAACTAGGGTTGGGATTTGAAACCCGACTTCTGAAATGGGATGTAGAGTTGCAAGCAGCATCTCCACCACTGCACACCCCAATGCCCAGCACCTCCAACACTGCACACCCCAAAGCCCAGCACCTCCACCACTGTACACCCCAAAGCCCAGCACCTCCACCACTGTACACCCCAATGCCCAGCACCTCCACCACTGTACACCCCAATGCCCAGCCCCTCCACCACTGCACACCCCAAAGCCCAGCACCTCCAACACTGTACACCCCAATGCCCAGCACCTCCACCACTGTACCCAATGCCCAGCACCTCCACCACTGCACACCCCAAAGCCCAGCACCTCCAACACTGTACACCCCAAAGCCCAGCACCTCCAACACTGTACCCCAAAGCCCAGCACCTCCACCCCTACATCCCTATTCCACAGAACCTCCACCCCTACACCCCAATTCCACAGAACTTCTGCCACTGCACTGCAATGCCTGACTCTGAGAATTCTAAGCTCATGCCACACCTTCTCTCCAGCAAACTCCGCTTTCATTCCCATCCCTTCCCCATGCTGTTGAACAACCATGGGAACAAACCCACAGTTACTGATTTCTGTTTTCATGCGTGACCATGTCAGGCCATGTCTAGCCTGTGGGAAGCGCACTGCTTGATTATCCATATCTCACCAATAGGAGGCAGACTCAGAACATTAGCCCCTTCCCTGGACTTGCCTGCCTGCCTGCACTCAAAAGCCATGCCCCGTGGCCGGGTTTCTGAGTTCCTCATCTCCTAAGGAAAGCACTGTCTGTTGGTCAGGGCTGGCCGTGCGGTACGTCTCCCTTGGGCCTGCCCTGCCAGGTTTTGCTGTGGCAAACATAAGCCTCTTGACTTGCCAGGCCTCAGGTCACTCTTCAGTACTTTTCCTGAAGAAAGTGTAAAGTTTATGTAAGGACAAGCTGGGCCTTTTGCATTTCCCATTATAAGTCACCCCCTCCCCCCAGAATCATTGCCCAAAACTCCACTTTCTTTTCATGCACTCCAAAGCCCTTCAATGCAGTCCTGCTATCACAGGCCCCTTGTCAACATCCTGCAGAGAGCAAGGTGCCTGCCTTTCCCCTACCTGAGCCTGCCTTTCCAGGTGCCAGTTCTGTCATGCCCACTCAGCACTGGAAACAAACACCCCAAACTGCTTTTTGTCAAGTATCTTTTCTTTCCCCAGAGCTCTGCCTCACCTCGTAGTCAGTGAGGAGGAGAAACACTCCCAGGGACAAAGCTTCCTCAGAATTTATGGAGATTTCAATTCTGACTAAAACACCAGGTTCCCAGCCTCCGGGGACATCAGGGGGGTTTTAGACCAAGGCAACTTTCTCCCCCCTTTGAATAAAATAACATCAAAAACACTGCTCTGATGAACAGGAGATTAATCTGATCTACCACTTCAGAAAGTAAGTGAAGGGTTTCAGAGAAAGAACCACAGGTAGGGAAAGACAATAATGAATTTCAAATACAAGGAGAGCACTCCAGCAAAAATTAAAAGAATAGATAAACAAATCAAGTGATTTGGGCCAGCCTTGTAGAAAAATCACCTGGAGTCACTCATCTGTGCGACAAACACAAGTTTTCCAAGCTGAGCCTGTGCTGTGAAACTAGACACTTCATAATAATCAAGGAAAAGTGCAATAAAAATTCAATTTAATTTGATACAAAAAAAGTGTTAAATCCCCGCATATTTTTTCCACAATAAGCATTTTCATGAGCTTTTGGAAAATCCCTGCTACAAGTGAATTTCAATTTTTTTTTTGTTTGTTTCTTTGCACTTGCTTTTCATTTCAATTTTGATTGAGCTTTTGCAGTTGAATTGTGTTTGGGGAAGAAACAGAAAAGGTTGGGCAGGGTGGGATTGTGCAAGAGAAACTCCGTCCAGGTGACCTGGGGTTGATGGTTGTCTGCCTTTCCCTGACTTCCCAATGGTCCTGCCCTGGAGAGCAGCTAGCACCTGGCTGCTCCCTGGGTAGCGGTCTCTACAACAGCTCCAGTCCTTCTGGCCAGACCTGTCATCCAGGTGCGAGGGATCTCATGTGCCCCTGGGGACAGCAATTGATGGCAAAGTTGTGAAACCACGCCCCGCCTACCCACATAAAACTCTGGCACCAGGATTTTTCAATCTGTTGTTTGTAAGCCAGGAGCAGCTGGTAGACCACTGGCTGGAAGGCTCAGCCAGACAACCTGGGCCAAGGGACTGAAAGCTGAACCTAGCAGTACCGAGGGCTACTAAATCCAAGCCCTCCAGTTTGAGCCACTGAATCCAGTTATATACCAAAAGCACTTCTACTTGGGAATTCTTGAGATACACAAATTAAGCTTGCTATTTATTTATTTATTTATTTATTTATTTATTTATTTATTTAGAGTTGGGATTTTATCCCCTGTAACCCAAACAGGTTTTGGCTAAGGATGGTAAAGGGAGAAGTTGATTCATTTTCAGCTGGCCTTTCAAAGGGAAGTAGCTTTGATTTGGGGTCAGACACTTTGAGGGGGACTGGGTTCCTCATTCATCACCAATCTAGGACCTGGGTTTCTTTCTTTTCCCACGTGTCACTTTGCAAGGCCACCAGAGGTCTCCTTCTCGGGCTGCTGAAAGATGCAGTGAGACCACCAGTAGGGGACCACGGTGCCAGGCATGGTGTGAATTGTCCCGGGAACGGCAGGTAGTGTTACAGCTGTCATGGGGATGTGGCTGTCACAGTGTGACTGCACAGTCTTGCCTCCTCCAGTGACTGTCAGCCTGGCTTGTCTCATTCCCTTTACAGTGCAACTCTGTGATCCCTCGTGTCCTCTATTGCAATTTTAACTTTCTGTTCCCCAATTTCCCCTTAGTCCAGGCAGGCTTTATTCCCATTGCACTATTGAAGATGCTGTTGTCAGGATCACCTATAAACTATTTGCCAACAACAAGGACTGTCTTTCCTCTTGTCTTACTCAGACCCTCAATAGTGGTTACCACAGGCGATACAGGCTTCTCTGCACACGGTTTCTATATTTGACTCCGGACAAGCAATACGTCTGGGATCTTCCTCTATCTCACTCTCCTCTGTGTCAAACTTCACTGATTCCTTCTCTTTGCCAAAAACTTTTATGTTTAATTCAATTTAATTTTACATCTTTGAGAGGAAGGGTAAGAGGGAGGGCAAGGGAGAAGATGGGGAAAGAGAAGGGAAACCCTCTACCATCAACTGGTACCCTTGCCAAGTGCCTGTAAGAGCTGGAACAGGACAAGGCTGAAGCAGCAAGCTAGGAACTCCACCCAGGTCTTCCATGTGTGTGGGTCATCACCCATTGCCTCCAAGGGCAGAAGGTGGAAATGATGGGTGATCTGGATACCAAACTCAAGCTCTCCCACATGGAACACAGGTGCCTCCAATGGCATCCTAGCAGTTACACCAAACGCAGTCCTGACCATCTTTCTCTTCTCTGGGGACATCCCATTTAAGACAGACCTCCCGGTGTGTAACTCCCTCCACGGGCGCAGGCACAAGGCTCCTTCCCTTGGAAGTCTGACAAGCCTTTCCTACCCTTTACATCAACAAAACAGACTTGGCAGCTTCATCCATTGCCTTTCCTCCGCTGCGATTCTCTCCTTAAACAGCATTGCCGATCTCCTTTCTGAGGCCAAACCCCAGAGGCCATTTTCAACTCTCCTCTTCCTGATCACCACATTCACCCTGGTGGCAAAGAATGGGCGCTCTGACCTCAGGCTATTTTCTGAACCCGAGCCATGGCATTCTCCCTGCCCTCTCCACCTGCGAACAGGCACAGCACCTGCTGCTTTCTCCTCTTCATGCTGCAGGATCGACGACTCCCTCTTCTGCATCCCAGTCTGCGGCGGCTTCCCGTGGAGCTACAGTGAGAGTTCTGCCTCTTCCTCTGATCACAGCTTGCACCCCCCTCCCTTGCCAGCACTCTCCAGTGCCCACCTTGTGCTCTGGCTAGCCTCCTGCCTACAGCCCCACACTTCCTGCCGTGCCTGCCATCTGGAACACTGACCCCCAGGCCTGCGGGCTCCACTTGACAGGTTTGCTTTTCCAGAGGGGCATAGACTGATCACACCACACCATGCACACTTTCTCCAGAGGTTGCCTCCTTTCCTTCAGATTCCTAATTTTATTTATTTATTTTCAAGTTGTCCACCATCCCTGGTTGGATTTACATATGCATCAACATAGCAAAAGGGTTTACAGGAAAGAAAGGGAATCCAACAGACAGAAGCAGTAAAAAGTCAGAGTGTTCTGCGTAAGCACAGTAGTGTACCTCAGAGAACCCAACTCGCCTCTTCTTAGCCAGCCTGGAAACTCAACTGATAAAACCTGCTTCCAGGTGCTAGAACTTCCCCATAGGGAAAGCAAAGCAAAAGTACTTGGTATTCGAACTACTCAACACCACCAACTGTCATGGAAAAGAAAAACTGCTTTAGTGGTGAGGGGCACGGGAGATGAGTTCCAAGCAATTTTCATTCTCTGTGTAGCATTTACTTAAAAAAAAAAAATGGACAACCCGGAACATTGGATGCAAAGTTGACTGAAATTTCATAAACGACTCGTGAGCTTACAAGAACACAGAGTGAGAGAGGCCTAGCAAACAAACCCAAGTCATGAATCGTCAGCTGCAGCCACATCTCAGTCCATGCCTGCTTCGCATCCCTGGGGAATCGGGAATCAATAGATCCCAGGTTCGGTAAGTCTCACACAGTGGAGACAATGTCTCTTCTCTGAGAGTAGAATCAAACCCAGGTGCATTCAAGAATAAATACAAAATGAACCTGTTATTTCAGAGATTCCCCCCAAACACGAGATGCCTGGAGGCACAGCCTGTTTTACGCTGGGGCAACATCGCTGTAATCTATTTCACTGGCCTTGATCCAAGGAGTTCTTCCAGATGAATTTAACCCCATTCCAATCACATCTAATCTCTGTCAGGCCCTTGAGCATGTACCGTACCCACACATGTTCTATTAATTTTTAATCGTTGTATATGGCTTTGTAAGCGCAGAGTCTCACTCACGGACATTGTTTTCTTCATTAAAATGATTGACAGTCCCTTGAGGGAAGAAGCATCAGGGCCCTTATTCTTCCATCTTCTTTCTTTAATTTTCCATGTTCAAGGTACTGCTCCTTGGAGGTAGGAAACCAGAAGCCTATGGGAATATCTTTTGCATCAGTCTGTCAGCTGGAGCGTCCAGGTGGCCCGCACGGTTGTCAGGCTCAGAACAGAAGGCGGTCAGAGACTCGCTCAGGTTTCAGGTGATGGCTTGTGCCCTGTAGGCTCCTCTCCACCTCCTTCTCTTTTTCGTACTCTTCCTTCCTTCCTTCTCTGTCCTTGACTGCTGGCCTCTACAGAGACCACCATCCTGCTTTTTGGCCCTCAGCTTCTGAGTGGGCTTGGCCAACAGGAGTCCCGGCAGGAGAAAGGAGGAGAGAGAGTGTAGGATAAGTTCTTGCTGGAAAACCCCAACTCCAAAGTGACTGCCCATCCCTGCAGCTGTTGGACTCTACTCCTCGTCCTTGAATGTCTGCAAAGGTAATGATTCCCACTGCTGTCAGCCCATATTGTGTGTTACTCCCTGGACTTAGCTCCAACCTTCAGGAACAATCCCTTCATGAAAACCACTAACAGTTCTACAGGGTCCTCTCAAGTCTTCCTCTAAACAAATATATGCCAATTCTTGGATGATGCACAGGACAGTTCTAGATTTCTTCAAAATTAATCAAACCCCATATCTTAGCTAATAGCATAGCTGTTTTCTTTCCAATATACAGTAAAATTGTATACATTCACTAGCTCACTATCTTCCTTACCAGACTAAGACTGTCTTAGGTTCTGGAACAATCTGCTCTACACCCAGGACCTGGTCAGCACATGACTCAGAATCTATGAAAACACTCAGGTAATTTCAGGCTGAGTAGTGAAGTCAAGCAGCAAACCAATCGTAATAGAATGAGAACAGCGTTTACAACTAGCATGACTCAAGTTACCAAAACAAAGAGGAGGAAGTACTTGAACTTGACTTGGGTAGGTAGAATGAGACTGAATGGAACAGACCGCATAGATGACGCTCAGAAAGACAGGGGCAGACACAGAGCATGACAGGTAGAGAAAGCAGCTCCGACCAAGAGCAATGAACACAGGGAGGGTTCTGCTAGGTTTGGGGTTAAATATACTGACAGACACAGACATGTGGGGAGACCCATGGAAGAACAACGGCAAGTGGAACATGACGTATTCATTTCTGAGTCTGTGAGCGAATCTCGTTGCTTCCACTGCTATCTTATCATGTAATTCCCAGGGCTTCTGTGTTTCAGAAAGAAGCTGGTTTCTCTTCCATCAGGGCGACATCTAAAGGGAAACTCCCTCTCAGAGGTCACTGGCATGACCTCGTAGTTAGCACTGAACCTCTTTCCTGCGTGCTTGTTATCTGAGCTTATCGGAATCCCCCTGTAGACGAACTTGCATCACTGCATTTTGCGCAAGTTTATGTCAGCCGCTGTGAGTCTGGATGTAACCAAAGATTGTAAAGTTTTGTTTACTCATTTGAGAGGCAGAGAGATGGGGAAAGACAGAGTGAGCTCCCAGCTACGGTTCACCCAAGTTCACTCCTTGAACACCCACAGTAGCTGAGGCTAGACTGGAGCCAAAGCTCGGAGTTGCGGACTAAATCTGGGCTTCTAGGTTTCCCAGGTGGGTGGAAGCATCCCAGGTGCTTGAGCCACCCTCTGCTGCTCCCCGGAGTTCCATTCACAGGAAGACTCAGTGAGAAACCGGAGCTGGAATCAAGCTCAGGCACTCTGATGTGAGATGAGCATGTTACAAGCAGCTACTGCTAGGCCAAATGCCTGCCACCAGCCCCAGTGTGTTGGAGAATAAACAAGACACAGCCACACGCCTTCTGCAGCAGCCACACTTGTTCTAGGGGACAAAGGGAGTCTGGGTTTAGAGACACCTGTAGGCCGACTGTGATTCACAGTTTTGCCAACCTAGCTCATCTCCACCGGAGCTTTGGCCAACACAAGAAATGATAGGTTCAGACAAATTTTGCTTGGATCTCTAGTTTATGGCAGTGTTGTAACAGATTGTAGCTGGTGTCATTGAAATCAACCACATTCCCCTCCTGGGCCACCTTGTGGATTTCTAGTGAAGTGACCCTGTGACAGGATTGATGGATTCAATGTGTAGCTTTCAGAGTTCAATGCATTTAGAACATAGAGCAATATTAGGGACCTGCAGAAAGTTATGTTGCCATTTTGATCCATCTTATTTCACCTAAGACAGTCCCAGTACAAGAGCCTTGGTGTAGGAAGAAGCCAGGTCCTTGGGGTGTGAAACATAGAGTCTCCAAGGGCTTATCTAAGGGTGTCTCTGAGGCAGAAACTCACTGCTTGAAACAGAAATACTTTGCCTCACTCACTGTGTGGTGGTACAAGAGCAAACGTGGGTGAACTGCAGGGCCCTTAGCACAGAATGTAAGTGAACTGGCGGTCACGACTCGTGTCCCTTGCATATGTGCACAGCCAAAGTGCAAAGCTACTTTTTTAAAAAAGATTTATTTATTTTTATTACAAAGTCAGATATACAGAGAGGAGGAGAGACAGAGAGGAAGATCTTCTGTCTGATGATTCACTCCCCAAGTGAGCACAATGGCTGGTTCTGTGCCGATCCGAAGCCAGGAACCAGGAATCAGGAACCTCTTCCGGGTCTCCCACATGGGTGCAGGGTCCCAAAGCATTGGGCCATCTTTGACTGCTTTCCCAGGCCACAAGCAGGGAGCTGGATGGGAAGTGGAGCTGCTGGGATTAGAACCTGTGCCCATATGGGATCCGGGAGCAGTCAAGGCGAGGACTTTAGCCACTAGGCCATGCCGCTGGGTCTGCAAAGCTACTTTCATGTAGGAATAGCCTTCTGAGACAGCAACAGTAGATCTTATTAACTCTCAACTCATGAGTACAAATATTCTTAATATCTGCCACATGCCCAGCACTGTTGCTATGTACCCATGCCAAGGAAACACCTGTGCTTGCTGGGGGCCGACTGAGCTAGCCACCATCTTCACAGAGGGTGAGATTTCCTTGGAAGGACGTTTGATGGTTTTGCGGGCTTGCGTCCTCAGCAATTGTGAATCCCTAAGTGACAGAAGTGAGTCGTTTGCTTCATGGAAACTCACTGGGAGTGTCTGAGGTCAGGCTAAAGTTTGAGATTTCAGATGAAAAATAGAACTGAGAAAACTTCTATCACAGATATGGTTAACAGTTTTCTCTGATGAAATCTGGGGTGACGTCCAGAATCCGGAGACAGGATTTTGACTCTAGATATGCATTAGCTATCTATAACATCTTTCTAAAGCAAGTTGCCTTTCTGGGTTTCACATAACTGAACTTAAAAAAACACCAGTGAATTACAATAAAGGATTTCTGAGGTCACTCCCACATCTTATATTTATATCCTCGCCTCTCTCCTCCCCATCCATCTCCTCTTCTCTCCCCTCCTTTCCTCTCTGCTTCTCTTCTACTCAGATAGGGAACTTCCTGCTGGGCTGTACGTGAGCCAAGAAGCTGTTGGAAGGCAGCCACCCATCTCTTCCTCGCCGTCACCAAGCCCTGCTCTATCCATGACAGAACAAGACCTCTGTCACACAGCAGCCTGGAGACCCTACCTAGAGTCACCTGTAGGTGGCAGCGCTTCTCCCCTACAGCACACCCTGGCACCTGTTGGGCAGGTTTGTGTATGTGGACAAATCCGCCACCAAGGCCCCAGGGAGATGCTAGGTGTGTGTCAGGCTCGGGGAGGGGCAGCTGTTGCACCTCTGCTTTGCTGGTGTCATGCTCCCAAGGCGGCTGCAGCTGCAGAGTGACGGGGCCTGCCTGCAAGGTGAGAAGAACAGGCCTCCTGCTAGAAATACGGCTGCGCATTCAAGACTCTGGGCTCTCATGAAGGGTGCGGTTGAAATCTACCAGAAACTTAGAAACGGACCCTAAAGGAGGACTTGCAATAGCAGACACTGGGGCCCAGGGCTAGCCTCCTGTTGGCTGACCCGCTGGCTGTACGCAGAGGTGAGGGACTCGGACCCCAGGTGGCATCAGTCGGCAGGACCATTGCCTCCAGAGCTGCACCTGCAGCTTTGGTCCAGCTGGCCGTCATCAAGATTATCACCTTTGTTCTCACACGTCTTCTGTTGTTGTGGACAGCCCTAAAAGTATGTATAAGGAGGAAAGAGGGGAAGAAGACACTTAGGCTCTGGCGGGTTTTCACAAGGAACTACTCTTCTTTGTTGGAAACGGAATATTCTAGATGCTAGGGAGTCAAGATCCCAAGGTGTTCCTCCTGCCTTCTCCCTTTTCTTTACCTTCTGGGAAAAGTGACAGCCACAAAGAATGATGCATACGGTGGATGCCTCTTAATTCCTTCCATGCATATCTGGGAGTGAATGGGTTGGAGGAGTGAGGGTGGGGAAGGCGAGGAGAAGCGTCCCCGAGACAGAAAGGAAACTTCCGCGTAAGGCTAAATCACGTTCAACATAATAAAGCATCATCTGGAAATGTTGCAATTGAGCTTTGGTGGAAACACTAATATTTTCTCCCCTCCGCTCTGCTCTGCTCAAGACACCTCATGCATATTTCACTCTGTGTCCTATCTGCTATTGCACTCATACATCAAGGGATCCGAGGACAAGGAACCTGATTTTGAAAACATTATTCTTTTAAAGATTTATCCTCTCATCTTGACCACCTTCTCAGCTGGAAGCGAGTGCTTCTCCATAAATTATTTTAATGTGCTATGCAAAAGAGATCCCCTCACCTCCATCCAAACTCTTCCACAACTGGAATTAGACAGACTCCTTGCTTGTGCCTCATCCTGGGAAATTTTAAAAAAATGGTGCAAAAATGTGAGAACGTCCACAACATTTTTAAGGAAATCCGAGGAATCAGGTATGGATCTTATTGAGCTGAAAGACACAGCAGAGATGATCATCTTCATAAATTGCTAAGAGGTCAAAGAGTAGTTTTCTTGGGCTTGCCTAAGCTCCGTGCGATTTCAAGCATGCCTACAGTGCCTGGCTCAGGAATCTGAGAAGCCGTGGATAGTGAACTCCACACTGTCAGGACAGGAAGCATCCAGGAGTGAGCCCCAGATCCCATAGCAACAGGAGAGCCCCAACCCCAGACCCCAAGGTAAAAACCAAGTCCTATCGTGGCAACAGAACCCACCCAAACTCCAGAGCCGAGTCTAAGGCCACATCCTAACCCTAGTGCTGCTGAAATGCCCAAAGGCTTGGTCAAGTTTCTAACTCCCAGAGGCTTGTTATCTGGATGGTGGCAATGCCAGCGTTAGCATCTTCTTGTGTGTTCTCTCCTAGACCCAAGAAGACAGGCCTCCCTGTATGTACAGGGTTGACAAGATTTAGAGACAGAATAGAACATCTAACACACCAGGTATTTGAAATCTTCCTTGGGTGTAAACTCTTAGGTTCCAGGTGGCTGTCACGGGATGGGCCCCTGGCTCACATCTCCCCATGCCATTGACCTTACTGACACCTGGCGTGAAGCCTAACACATTGCAGAGACCAGCCTCCTGGAAGCTGGCCCCACCTCCTACCTGCCGCCTGTCCGTTCCGATCTCCTGTCCTGATCAGGAAGCAAAGGGCCTGAGCTAGCAGCCACCCATGCTGATCCTCAGGTCTGCGCCGGGGCCTGCGGCTCTGCCTCAGGGAGCTGTGTTGCACTCCAGCCCTCTGCAGAGGGAGGTCTCTGCCTGGTGGCCATCAAGCCAGCCTAGAGCAGCAGCTGGGTTCCAGACACCTCTGCAGCAGCCCTCTGACAGTGCAGAAAGTCAAGCCAGCCTGTCTCTGCATGGAGGCCCTTGCTGCATGGCCTGCTGGATCTGTAAGCATCGTCTCACCGGCCTGCTTTGTTTTCTTTAGCCGCTTGCCAGTACGTGCTATGGCACCTTCCTCTGTGAGTAGGTACGGTGCTCCCTGGTCTTTCCTGCCCCTTTTCCATGCCTGCTGCTTCTGCAAGAGCTGAGCAGAGTGGCGAGAGCTCTGAGCTAGGACACACAGCTTGTGTGATGCAACGGGAAAAAGCAGCAGCAAGCGGCTGGCCCCGCCACACTCCTTTGTCAAACCCAACAGGCTGGCAGGAAAAAAGCTACAGGTGCTGCTGCGAGAGGCCCCATGAAGGCAGCCACACCTCTGGGCCCTCTGAGCACCTGCAGTTCAGCCCACAAGGCCTTCTCTGTACTGGCACTGGTGTTAATCGGATGTGAGTGACGACTCTGGGTCCTATTTATTGGCTGTGAGCTTTTCTTCAATCTCATTCTCCAAGAAGGTCATTTACAGAGCAGTTTGTGATGATTAATATGAGACAGATCTTCAAAATAGTTCTGGAACTGAGAACAATTTCCTGCCTGCTTTTGTCAAACAGGCTAACTGTGAGCAGGGTTTGATCACTTGAATATGTCAGTCATAAGCAGCGCTGGCGGATTCTACTTTAAAATCTACGTTTTAATTGATCTCAACCCTCTTGTTGTAGGGGTGCAGGCCCGAGACGAAGAAGGGGAATGAGGAGTGAGGCAGCACCTAAGGAAGGGAGGGACAACACCCCGTGGGCCGCGCAGACGTGCAGGGCCGCGAGCCCAGCTGCTGCCTGTGATGGAAATTTTGCAGGCATCAGGAGCCACTGTTCCTGAGCTTATTCATGGAGATTTGTCTCCCCCTGGTGGATATTATTTTGTACTGCAATTCACCCCGCCGAGTGTGTAGCCTGAGATCACAAAGCAGATTTCAATTTTTTTTTGGTATGAAAGTAAATGTATTTGACAGAGAGAGACAGCAGTGAAAAGAGATATAATTTTCATCCTCTGGTTCAATTCCACTGTCCACAAATGCCTGCAACTATCAGGGGACAGCACTCCAGCGGGTCTCCTAATGATGGCTAGGACCCAAGAACTGGAGCCAGCATTTGCTGCCCATTAAGGTGCATTAGCAGGAAACTGTATCGGAAACAGGGTAGCCAGGACTGAAGGCAGCAGAAAGGAGCGGGGTGTGGGCCTCGCAGGCGGCAGCTCCAGGCTCTGCCCACAGCACCATCGTTTCTTTCCACAGGTGGCAGATTTCAGGAAGGCGTTGCATCTCGCTGTCTGATTTGACTCTACAGCCATGTTGTCAGGCTTGGAATCAAGAACCAATGTAAGAAAGACTTCCTGTCATCAGACGCCTGTCATCACCCCTGCTGATGCAGTCACCCAGGGCACCGGCCGCAGCTGCAGGCGTACCAGAGCACATGGGCATGGTCGCCGAGACACTCACGTGTGTCTGAATGTGGCAAGGAAGGCAAAGGGGCCCCAGGTATGTCCTACATTCTGATTCCAAAGGTGTGGAAACCAAGTCTACAATCAGTTACGGAGCAGCAACGCCCAACCGTGACCGCTCCCCAGCAGGACTGGTGTGAGCGGTCACAGTAGTGGACTGGCGCTGTTGAGGGGTGGCTTTGCAAAGCGCTGGTGTGCCCCATTCCCTGCTAGGCAGAAGGCGCTCCCCACCCTGGACTGATGGAAAAGGGAGAGACTGCAAGGGACCCTGGCTTGAATCTTGCTGTACTTGTATGACATCAGGCTGAACCCACTTCCCAATGGGGTGGTGGCAAGCAGTAAGGACCGAGGTACTCTGTGTCGTGGTGCCAGTCACTGCAACACCCTCGGGTACCTCCCCCCATCCCTGGACACATAATACTGTTGGCAAGAGTTGTCTGAAGAGCAAAACCATTGAACATATGAAAACAGACAAATGAAGAAAAGCAATTAGGACCACCCAACTCTCATCCTTTATCCTGTTTCTCATTTACTGTAACCAGTGCTTCTGCAATTGCGGAACACGTTCTCAGACACAGTTTGAAGAGGCACATTGAGTGCCAGTTCCCAGGTTAAGGAAATTGAAGGCGAGAGGCAAAGTCAGAGATCTTCTGCCAGCAGAGGGTGGAGGTTGGACTTGCGCAAGGACTGCACCTCCAAGGCTGCAAGTCCAGCCTGGATATTGGAATATCCAGCTTTAGTGAGTCTGGGGCAGGTCCTCCTCATAGGAGCTCACCCCAGGAGGCAAGTGCAACAAGCCATGCACTAAAGGGCATCTTAGAAGTTCAACATCTGGCTTTTTGTGCCAACGGATACCCAGGATGTGGGAAACCAGGTAAATCCCAAAACATACCTTGGCACCATGGGCGGGCAGCAGGTGTTGGTCCTAGAGCCTCCATCTCTGTGTAAGAGACTCTTTTCCTGTTTTTCTGTCTTGTTCCCCAAAGTCAGTGAAGTCATCTGGTGCCCCGCGTGGTGTGGACACAGTCTCCCAGTCCCAGGCCAGCAGCTGTCCATCTTCCCTTTCAAAATTGGTCCCACTCTTGGCAAAATGCTCATGACAGGGGCTGGCGGGTGATGGAAGGGGGTTTCCTGCTGCCTGCAACCCCAGCTCCCCCTAGTGGAACAGCTGCTCCACTTCCAATCCCCCGCTCCTGCTGGCGTGCCCGAGAAAGCAGCAGAGGTTGACACAAGTACTTGGCCCTCTGTCACCAGGTGGAGACCAGGATGGTCCTGGTGCTGGCCTGGGTGGCCATGGAGCCATGTGGAGAGTAGACCAGCAGAGGGAGACCTCTCTGCCTCTGTTTCTGTCTGTAACTCTGCCTGCCCTTCAAAATAGAAAACAAAACACTTCAAATCCTTAAAGAACACTCGAGATGTATTTGTGCAATAATCCTATCAGCCCCATTCGATGATACAACAGAGAGTTTGAGGGGTGGTTATGTTTGTGGGTGATTGTTATTAACTTCCTGTATTTTCATGTTTCTTCTTCATTTTAATAATGAAGATACATTTCTTTCCTAAACTTAAAATCAGAGGTCTCGTTAGAAGCCTCAGCACATCTTATCACGGCAGGAACGGAACTGATGGGTAACCATCAGTAAAGCAGTGAGGATGGCTACTGGCAGCGCTGGTCCATCCTAGACTCAGCATTGTAACTTGGGGAAACTCCTGAAGCTGACAGGTGGACCTGCTGAAGTGGTGTCCTGGGCCTGCTGGCTTAGCGGGAGCAGGGCTTATACCTGGGCAAGGGCCACTGAGGACAGGGAGAGGAGGGGGTCTGCAATGCCGCTTCTTAGCTGGGTTTTCATTTACTCCTGAGAGAGTCACACCACCAAACAGTCTAGGGGAAAGCCGAGTGACCCCCTATCTTCTATAATCTATTTATTGGCAAGGAAGAAACAGAGAGAGAGGGAGGCAGAGTCCCCACCCACTCGCTTATTCCCTAAATGCTTATAATGGCCAAGATTGGCCAGGCCAAAACCCGGAGCCACACCCAGGCCTCCCATAGGACTCTCAGAGACTCAAGTGCTGCTACTTCTCCTGATGTAATTTAGCAGGATGCTGGGGTGCTGGAGTCGAGAGGGGTGCCTGGAGCAAGCCCAGGCACTGGGCTTATGATATGGAATGGTAGAATTCCAACTGGTATCATGACTATGGCACCAAGTACCCACCCCTTTACGCCTGTCTTCCGAGCAACTCTTTCCAGTTTACTCCTTCACCCAAATTCATGTTCTCTGTCAGTGTTGTCCCATTGTTCCTGTAATCTTGATTGAACACAAGTTTGTGATTTGCTAGGCACACACAGTAAAGATGCTGCCCCATGTGCACAGAGGGCCTGCCAGGATAAGTGAATTCTAAGGAGTTACGTTAATGAGGAAAGACCTGGGTGCTGGCACGTGAGTGCTGGAGACGTATACAGCAGATGCTACGCTTGTGTTGACAGGAGTTAGCACAGCTGGCTGGCATCTTAGTGCTGGGTTAGCACACGGTCTTGAAAGACTCACTTTTCCAGGTTGGTGTCTAACAGACAGTTGAGGATCAACTGAAGGAAGCCTGCGTGTGTCCTGGTGTCAGGGAGAGGCCGTCCGGACTCTTCAGGCAGCAGCCTGGCATGAGTTCAGTTCCCCATGCAAGATGGAAAGAGACAAAGAGAACCCAGAGCTAATCACTTCCACTGTCACAGAATGATCTTGTTTGGAGCAGAAGGGATCAAACAGTTTTTGAGATCATCGAATCCTACATCTTAAATTACAGAAGAAACAAGCTCAGATTCATTCAGGTGCTATCCAGAAGACATAACTATGTAATGAAAAGGGCAAGACCTTGGGAATCTAAATGCCTTTGAATTTGACTTGCTATGTGGATTAACCTTGGGCAAGTTATTAATCCCACACAGCCTCAGACCTCCCATCTCCAACATGGATATAACAGCTGAGCTGAAAATGATCTATTGGGGCAAGTAAATTAACGCAGGTAAAATGATGACTACTATGCCTGACACAGAGCAGACATTCTATTCCATTTGTTTTATTTTTAAGAACGTATTTCATTTCTTTGAGGGGCTGCCATGATGGCTCAATTGGCCAATCCTCCACCTGCAAGTGCTGACATCCCATATGAGTGCCAGTTTGTTTCCAGTTGCTCCACTTCTAATCCAGCTCCCTGCTTGGGGCCTGGGAAAGGACTGGAAGATGGGATCCTACACTGGTGAGGGAGGCTCCAAAGAAACCCCCGGCTCCTGGCTTCAGGCTGACTCATCTCAGGCCACGGAGGCCATGGAGGAGTGAACCAGCAGATGTCCGATCTTTCTCTGCCTCACTTTCTGTTTGTAACTATGCCTTTCCGATACGAAACAAATAAATATTTCAAATTTTTAGTTTTATTCAAAAGTCAGT
Organism: Ochotona princeps; assembly: GCF_030435755.1. Lineage (NCBI taxonomy): Eukaryota > Metazoa > Chordata > Mammalia > Lagomorpha > Ochotonidae > Ochotona > Ochotona princeps. Next base: position 106,475,254 of record NC_080835.1, on the reverse strand, counting down.
TTTAAAGAAAGACAGGGAGAGAGACAGAAATGTTTCATTTACTAATTCACGCCTTACTGCAATAGCCAGGGGTTGGACAGGCTCAAGTCCAGAGCCTTGAATTCCACCCGGGTTCCCCAGTGGGCTGTGGGGTCCCAAGCACTCTCCCATCATCTGCTGCTTTTCCAGGAGCATGCAAAGCAGCTGGATCGAAAACCAAGCAGCTTCATGAGCTCCACCTCCAGCAAAGGCATGCTATTCCGCAGGTAATGACAGATCAGGATAAGAAACAAGCTCACTCGTGAGTTGGGGGGGTTCCTGCCCTCTGCCTGGGACTGTTGTTGGGACTTTCGCAGCACGAGCCTTTTGCCCTCTGAGTCTGAGTCCCAGCAGTCCTGTGCGGGGGTGCTGGGCTCAGTGATGGGTACTGTGTGTTTGGGCCTGAGTGCAGACACGGAGAGGAGGCATGGGCGGATTACGGGAAGAGAAGTGTACTGAGGCAGCCACACAGCGGTGAGCACTGGGGCAGGAGGCAGGCAGGTGCAGGGCCTGAAACTGCGTGTGTGCGTGTGCGTGTGTGTGTGTGTGTGTTTGTGGTACGGAGACCCACAGGAGAGCGCAGGACGGAGCCCTCGTGCACCTGCTGGAGTTTACACAAACCCTGGTTGCGTCACAACCACAAACACAGAGACGCTTAAGGTCACAAACTCTTAGAAATGCTGGCTCCCAGCTCTCGTGGAAGACCCGCTGTTCCGCACAGGAGCTGGTCTGGAAGCCAGCTCAGACGGGAGAACAATTGCAGGGACGCCCTGCAAGCTGATACTGCAGCTCTGGCTTGGGGAAGGAAAAAAAAAATGCCACAGCTCTCTGCCCTTCCACTTCTCACAAGTAGTGGGGGCCATTTAGTGGGGGGTCCTTAGTACATATTAACAATAAATACAGCTTCAATAAATATGCAAAGCAAAAACTAATTTAAATTGACATTTGTGCAGAGTAGGGTGAGACAGTCCACACCGCCATGAAGTGATTTAGTACATAGCACTGCGCGGGCATCAGCAACACAAATTTACTTCTCATTACAACTGTGTTAACGGGAAAAGGCAGATCCTCCACAACATTCAAGGCAGATCTTATTAGCATGCATTTGCATATTAATTCGCTCTGCCACAAGAGAAGGCTGCAGGGGCTTTCAAAGTGGCAATTGCCAATGTCAATTTTCTGTGCTTCACTGCTTGTCCCTGCTCGGTCTACAGCTTCTGGAAGCCCCTTGGACCCTGCATCTGCAGGTGCCAAGTCCTCTCCTGTTGGCCCATTTGGGCTGCGTGGATTTCACAACTTCTGTCCTGCTTCTCCGGGGAGAAGGGAATATCTGTGTCTCCTAATCCTTACACAATCTTTCCCCCGGACATGGGTGTCCAGAAGGAAGGGCCGCGAGCAAACACGAGGCAATAGATACTCATATTCCAACTCTGTGTACAAAGGCATTGCGAATTCTTGAAGAGTCACGTTTAGTTGACATTGGATGGCACAAAGCCATGTTGCTGATCAGACGTTGCTTGTACAATGATGTGCGTCTGATTGAGTCCTCCAGAGCACTCTGCATGGCCAGGGAAGGTGGCAGGCCTTGTGAGAATGAGAACTGCTTTAGGAATACTGCAATGGCAGCTGGGCTAAGGCTTGACTGGGTTCAGTGACCTAGATCATCAAGACCTCAAGGTACGGAGGAGTGTCCCCACTCTGAGCTCAGATCTGTGCTTGCACACCCAGAAGCAGCCATCAATCTCCAAAGACACAGAGCAGATTCTTCTCTGTGGCGCTTCTGCCCGAGCCAGTAGGTGTAGGTGTGCACCTACGCAGGGTGGCTGGGGAGTTGGACAGCTTCTGTGACGTTTATAACACAAGCCAGCCACTCCAGGTGACTCAGTGTACTCAAACTAATGAGGTGTCAGGGATGGAACGGGTGCTACACACTAGCCCACTAGTTGTCATCTTCAAGTGGTACGAATTACACTGTGCTAAATGTTTGGACTCTCTTCCACAAAAAGACCTAGATCACTCCTGGAAGGACACCAAGTATTCCCAGTCCTCAGTCCTCAGCCTGGGCTGGGAAACACAGGGTGCACAATGCAAGTAAGAATCAGCCATGGTAGGGTAGCTATGTGGGACCAGCTAATGGTTCCCTTAATGCTGCCCCCAATTCTAGAAACGTATTTGGTGGTAACTGGTAATAGGTGCATGACCTTGGGAATGCACTAAAAGCCCCTGAACAGCATGCTGCAAAATGGAGAAATTGATGGTATGTGAATTATAGCTCAATTTACAAAAACCTACTGTGACAATCACGCAAATGCTGTTACATAACTAGGTATTTAAGGAAATAAATGAGAAAACTAAACATTTAAAATTAGTCTAAGTCAATGACAGCATATGCTCCTTCAGGGTCCTTTGCGTGAGGAGTGAAAGTTATTTAAAAGAGGAAACACGGAAGAGGCCTGGGTAACCAAACCACGATGAACTGGCCACTCGTTGCAAGACCATCACCCAAACAAGAGCTCAAACATTCAAACTTACCCTGCTTTCCTCTAGGGACAGTTCAGTGGCCAACTGCGAAATAAGCCAACAAAGTGTAAAAGGTTAGCTTGTGAGACTCTATCGTTACCAGAGCCACAGAGTCCCCCCGTCCTCTGAGAGAAGTCAAGTGCTAGCACAGCCATCTGGACAGGAAACAGGCAGTGTATGACGCAGGACTGGGGGCACCATCTTGGGAGTGACCCCAGGTGGAAGACCTTGTGTGGGACATTGACAAGGGTGGATCCTGTAACGAGGAAAGGCCAATCACCCAAGATCTAGAGTTAGTTACACCTAAAGAAGTCACGTGAGGGTCAGCCCTGCTAAGGCCATCTAAGAAGCCATGCAAGATGCACTACCTGGGGAGGGTGAGGAGTCCCATCCTTCATACCTACTTTTGCTTGTTGCAGGTTGTCAGCCAGCTCAAGCCCAGGCATCATTGCAGTGCCCTGCAGCTTCCTGCATGTCCCATCTGAGCCCTCCAGAAGAGAAGCAAGATACAGTCCAAGTGAGGTAGTCCCAGTTACAGCTGCCACGAGCTTGCAATGAAAGGTGACAGAATAGATAGATGCGTGTGATAACACCACAAAACAGACTATGATGAGCTTCTGTAAACCAGTGGGACCAGATAGGAGCAATACCTGGCCACTGTCCTGTAAGATCCTAGCAGTAGAAACGTAAGACCTGGCAGGAAATACAGGAGGGGAGGGGCGTCGTCATCCCTGTGCACGGGCCTGTCCATGGTGCTGAAATCAGCACTCAGAATCCACTGCAGGTTCCAGGAGGTGAAGATGCCACTGGCTCCATGGACTGCTGTGTTCTCGCTGAGCAGATCAGCTGCTGCAATGTAATGAGCTCTAAATAAACAGCCATTGAATGAGAAGCCACTGCCTTGCAAAGGATGTGAAGTGTCATGCTTCTGACATCCTCACCCTCCACATGCCTCAACAGCCAATTATGAGCATTTGCAATGAAAAGTTACTGTTTATCGGCCCAGACATACTGCCATGTGCTTTATGCACAATATTTCATTGAAAACTCACAATGCCTGTTCAAAGGAGAATGAATTCTTTCTGGTTTTGTGAATGAGGAGGCAGGCTTAGGTTATTGACTCATGGTTGCACAGGTGGTCAATCATACAGCCAGGTATGCAAGCCAGTCAGATGTGTTCCAGAACATGTAATCCTAAATATTAATTCCCTCCATGCCAGGCCATCTATTCTACTGAATGGCTCCAGTAATGGGAATCTCATTCATTTTTTTTTTTGTTTTTTGCCAACATAGCTTGTTCAATCTTTAGAGGAGCCTGTGGGGCCTTGCTGTGTAAGTCAATCTACATTTCTTCTTTCAACATGCAAATCTTCTTGAAACATCTATATGTGTTTAGAACTCATTTCAAGTCCTACTCTTTCTTTTTTTTCTGTGACCACAAAGTAAAAGAGCCATGCTGCTTTATGCAGAAGCCCTATGTGGCATTGGTGCAAGATTTTATCTTATCTCATGAGCTTTGTAGGAAAATGGAATTAAAAAAGTTTACTTGGGGGAAAGCAAGTATTGAAGCCCACATTTTTTGGTAAAATGCCTTTTTTTGATAAACTTTTAAAAGACCTTTTATAGGAGCTGGAAAAATGAAAAGAATGTAAAGTTACTTTTGACTAGGATGCTTTATTATGTTGTCACTGAAGCAGTAACAGCCCTTCTCCTTCCTGTGCTTGGCTGAAGCCTCAGGAGTTCAGCAACTCTGGCCAAATACATTGTAGTGGTAGAATATTATGGGTGAGACTAGAGCTGTGTGTTCCAGCTTGCTCTAGGACAGACAAAGTCATCCGACTTTCAAGGTCAGGCATCAGAGTGCCTTTCGACTTGGTCCCAAGATGCAGGAGGTGAAAGCTGGGACCCCAGAGAGCACACCTCAGTGTTGGTTAGGTCTCGATTCCCTGGATCACTAATGGAGCTCTGTTCTACTGACTGTGACTGTGAATTCATCCTGCTGTTAACAGTTTATTTATTTACACTCACACACAAAAATGACTCATCATAGACCTGGCCCTTCCTATAACTACACACACTTATCCCAATCAGCTGGTGAGCCACATCTTTAGCCCCATTATAGTGGTTTTCATTAGTGAAACAGAGACCAGAGTGGTCATGCCCAACTTCTGCTTCCATCATCACACTGTCTTCCCCAGGCATCCAGAAACAACCTACGGCAATGGTTCCAGGACAGGAATGTAGGGTGGAGAGGAAGTGTAAATGGGTCAGGTGTTCACCCTGCCGTGCAGTGCCCTTCCTGTCACAGATGCAATAGTAGCTGCCCCGCACCTCAATGTGCGTCTCTCTCAGAGCAGCTGTGAGGGCACAAAATACCGACCCTGACAGATAGCAGCAATGACTGCAGAACCAATATTTTGATGACATTTCCAGGATGGACCTGACCTTGCAAAGCTCTCACAGGCCTTTGATCAGATGGGTTGGGTGTCTTCTCTTCAATGCAGCCCTTCACGTGTGCAGGGTAGGGTGACAAGAAAATCCCTGCATTCTTTCCACACCATCAGGAAAGGCGGGAGGAGAGCTGCTCCATACACCGTAGCTCACACCGTCTATGGGAGGCTCCTTTGCTGCTTTGTTGCTGCCAGAAATTCTGCTCTGCGGCACACAGCCCCGTGTGGCCGGAAATGAGGTCTCTGCCAACCAAGGCCCAGACAAATTGCTTAGACTAAAGGAAGCATGGTTCTCTGCCCTGGAGACCACTCTTCCTCATGAGGGGGCATAATCCTTCCCCAACTCCTCTGGGGCACTCTGTTCTGAGAAACCAAGACCCATGGGTACTTGACCATGAAATTCCTGAGACTTTGGCGATGATCAGATCCATGTGGGAGCCAGCAAGCCCCCACAGCAATAGAACTGGCCATCGGACTTCCATGTAATGGCTAGTTACTCTTCTGTCATTTGAATTACAAACCCAATACATGTTCCTTAAAATAATTTAGAGAATGCAAAATATTTAATGAAAACCCACAGTCTTTACCTCTTCCATGTATTACAATATTATTACTACATTTTTTGGAACGATATTAAAATTGCAGTTTTGGGAGCCAGTGTCATGACTCAATAGATGAATTCTACTTTCAATCATTGGTATCCCATATGGGCATCATCAGTTCATGTCTCAGACACTCCACTTCTTTTTTTTTTTTTTAAAGATTTTATTATTATTGGAAAGCCGGATATACAGAGAGGAGGAGAGACAGAGAGGAAGATCTTCCATCCGATGATTCACCCCCAAGTGAGCTGCAACGGCCGGTGCTGCGCCGATCTGAAGCCGGGAACCAGGAACCTCTTCCGGGTCTCCCATGCGGGTGCAGGGTCCCAAAGCTTTGGGCCGTCCTCGACTGCTTTCCCAGGCCACAAGCATGGAGCTGGATGGTAAGTGGAGCTGCTGGGATTAGAACCGGCGCCCATATGGGATCCCGGCATGTTCAAGGCGAGGACTTTAGCCGCTAGGCCACACCACCGGGCCCAACACTCTACTTCTGACTCAGAGCCCTGCTTATGGCCTGGGAAAGCAGAGGAGGATGGTTCAGGTACTTAGACCCAGAAGAAACTCCAGGCTCTGGGTTTCAGATTGGCTCAGCTCTGGCTGTTATGGCCATCTGGGGAGTGAATTAGTGGATGAAAAATCTTTCTGTCTCGTTCTCTATTTTCTCTCTGTAAATCTGCTTTGCAAATAAATAAATAAATAATAATTTAAAAATGATGCATGTTTAAAAATGACCTCATTTTTAAATGTCATTTTTAATTCATTTGAAAGTCAGACACACACACAGATTGAGAGAGAGAGAGAGAGAAGAGAGAGATTCATGCCCCAAATGATCATAATAGCTAGGGCTAGGTTAAGCTTCAACAGAGTCCAATACTCAATTCACTTCTCCCATGTGCATCACACAACCTCAAGTACTTGAGCAATTTTCTTCCAGCATTCAGGTACCAACAGAAAGATGAACGAGATGTGGAATAGCCAGGAATTGAACAGACACTTTAATATGGGAAGGGCATCCCAAGTGACAGTTTAGCTTATTGCCTGCCCAAGCCATTTTCTTTTATGATCTAGTATTTGCTTACATAAACTTATATAAAAGTGTACTCATGTTTTCTTAAGATGATAGAATGTATTCTATTTTACATTTTATTTACTAAACTGTGTTCTGTAAGCATTCTTTCAAATCAATGTGTATATACATATATATGCACATTGATTTGAAAGAAAATATATATATATATATATATATATATATATATATATGGCAAACTAATTGGCTACTTCTAATTCTATATCTACTTGTTCAAATTATCTCCCTTCTTCCTAATCCAAAATTGTTTCTGAGTCTCTTGAACTTTTAAGGAGCAGGTAATACCTGAGATGCATCATAGCCTTTCTCTACTTCTCTGGTTTTAATTGGTGCATTCATACTACTTACTGTTAAAGAATAATGTGCTACTCTTGGGGTCCTATTTACTGTGTATGGGGAACTGAGACCTGGGGAGAGGTGTTGAGGCAAATTAGAGACCTTTGTGGGGGTGGGACAGAAGTCAATTTGAGTTTCTTATAAACACAAGTAACTTTTGCCTTTCAGTTCTGTCCTTGGCTAGCTTTAGCCTCTAGGCTCAGGAAGACTCAGCAGAAGACCTTTACAAGGCTCCGGTGGGAGACCCTGTGAACTATGGGTAAGTCCAATCACTCTCTCTGGGTGTCTGCAGGAAGGTGCAGTGGATCCAGGGAGAAATCGACTATGGGAAAGCAACTGTGAGAGTTGCTGGGGCAACTGTGTGAGGAGTGAGTCTCCTCCTTTGCTCCCACATGGCTGTCTTGCCCATTCGCATGCCACCTGAAGCTCTTCCATGTAAAATAGACTTCAAGTCTTACACTCATTCTGATTGGCTTCTAAAGTTGCAATGTCAGGGTGGAAAGGTGATTTGTGACCCGTTAATGGGGTTCAGCTGGAGGGCCGGGGGAGTGCAAGTGACTTCCATTGTGGCCCCTGCCTCCCAAAGTAATCCCGCAGTGGACCAAATCAGCTGCTCCTCTATCCTTATAGCCAGTTCTGTCTCAGCGCTGGTTTCTTGGGCCAGATGAGGGCCACTTGCCAGCTTCAAATACAGCTCTGCAGGGCACTGAAAGATGCCCTATGCTTGCATGTCAGGGGGACTGGCAGTGCCCAGAAAGAGCTCACCAACCCTGTCCATCCTAGGAAAGGTCCCCGAGTTGTTTGCAAGACTTGAAGGATGGGTCCCATGGAATCAGAATCAAGTTTTAAAACCTTATTGCCCTGCAGGCTCAATCTGTACATATAGAACACAATCTGAAACCTAGAGTAAAACACAGCAGGATTCCTCCTTAATATCACTTGCCAAGCTGGCTTCTACAGGAGCTAAGAGCTGAACTGTGAAAAGTGAAGCTATAGAATCAATCGAGGAAAATGCTGGAACATGTCTTTGTGATCTAGGACAAGGAGAGTATCTCTTGATTGTCTAAGAATAAAGGCACCAGGATCAATGATGACTGCGACAGAATTAAGAATTTCTCTTGAATGAGGAGAAACACCAGAAATGTTTCAATAGTCAGCTTAGTCTGAAATGATATTAGCAATGTATAATAGCATCAAGAAATTAATACTTTGTTTCTACAGAGAAAACCTTTATATCCATACAAAAGAGGCTCACAAAGGCAGGATGTAGGATGAGATCATCCGAAGATAAAGCTCAGAAATGACAATCAACTGCAGGAAGAAATCCCCAACTCATTGGCAACCAGATGAGTGCAGGAGTGTGGGAGGAGAATACGGAATAGGCCCACTGAACACATGCTGATTGGCAAAACCTGGAAAGCTGGATGGTGTCAGGTGTTGGAGAGGCGATGGAAAATGTGAGAAACATTAATCAAATAGCAGATCTGAGGAGGAACTTAGTCGCACTCACATTAAGTAGATTGCATTCCTACTGCTTGGTAATCTCGCTTCTGCACATATCATGTTAGCCCCCGATCATGTCTTCAAAAAGTTCGTTGCTAGATTCAGGATTGTTTGTGAAGGAATACTACTGCAATAATATGGGGCAAGTCTGGATGGGGGGCAGGATTTGGGGAGTGGGGAAGGGAAATCACAGAGCTTATGGAGCAGTATCATAAAATAATAATAATAATAATAAAAATTCAAAAGATTAAAAAAATCATGGAAAATATGTATTGTGAAAAAACTGTAAGGATTTCATTTTTGCAATAATGTCATGTTCTTTTTAATTCACTTTTTTCCGTGTTTTGAGGTCCCTGCATGCACCCCACTGAGGTTGTTGAAGGAAGTTGAAGACCTGCATCAGGAAAGGCCTGTAGGTGAGCGGTGAGCTTGGACAAAACAAACACAGCGTCGTGGCAAGAAGCAAAGATCTCCAGGCACGCAGCCTAACATGATGAGCTGAAGCAGACTGTGCTTGGTGGGAAATGTAGGAACAGACCAGGAAAACACGGGACATCACATACGTCAGGTAAAACGGTGGGACATCTACTGAGCTGACACAGAACATCCAAACACGGCGGCATGGCAGTCATGGCGCCTGTGTCGGCAATCGGCATGCGGAGCGAGGATAACAGGAAGTGAAAGCCGGAATGCAGCAGTGAGCAGGCCCATGTGTAAACTGGTGCTGGACAAAGACCTGTGATTCAGTCGTTAGCCTGTGCTGGAGCATACAGAGCTAAACTGAATGAAAGGAAATGCCGTGTGACTTGCGCTTTCGGTCCTCTTGCCTGGATTCTTGTTCCAGTCATGTCTGGAGGAGCTGAATCCCTGAAATTCACCTACTGTCCACCTTGGTTAGCTGCTGAGCTTAACAAGGCATCTTTTACAAAGCTGCACACAAGAGGGCGCTCCTGGCTTACGAATTTTTAATAAAATTGGCTGTTGCTCCGAATTTAAGTCATAAAACTTGAAATCTCTCCCTGCGGGATGACCATGGCTGTCCCGCACACCTCCCAGGTCTTCCTCTTTGTCGTGACAGGTAGCCTCTCCCCTACTGCACATCCTCAGCTTTCATCTTGTCTTCACCTGACCACTCCTACACACACACACACACACACCTGTCTTCATTGCTCTCCTGGCTCTTGGTCCCCGCCCCTCCCCCTTGGATGTGGCATTTGCTGCTGTCAAGCACATGGAACATGTAATTGCAGAAACCTTTGATACATATTTTGTACGGGTATAAGTCTGCGGAGACACATTCCAGCTTAGTAGAAGGAAAAAATGACTGAATAATCCATTAGAACTCACAGTAGGGTCATCTCATTATATAATAATGTCCCTATTTTCTGGAAGGGTTCAAGGCCAGATATGAATGATATAGAAAGGTTGTGGGGAAACTCAAGGAGCCTCATATTTTGATGGGTAGCTGTAGTAGGTGGTATTTAAGATTGTTTCTAACCATTAATTTGTTTTTCATATATATGGATTCTGTTTGTAATCTGCATACTTTAAGATGAATTGAAATTCCTTTTATGTAGAAGACAAGGTTAAACAATAAAACGTGTGCTTTGCATGTTTTAACCTTGCTCTGTGGTGGAGCATGGCAACCATGAAGCCCTACAAAGTGCACAACCAGGGCTGTCACACATGATAGTAACCTCAGGAGGCACTGACAGATATGGCTGGCTTCAGAGCTCATCTCGCAGATCAGCTCATCATGCGGCCCCACCCATTCTGGAACCTCCACCCTCTCCCAGCCTGCATTTGCCTGTTGCAAGGTGAACAGAAAGGGCTACTGTTTATGATTCCCAAACTCCAGTGCCCCTTCCCTGCCTCCAGCCTGCAGCAGGTTCAGTACCCGTGCTGGAGAGAAGCCAGACACCGGTCCAAGAGCCGGAAAGAAAAGCATGGTTTTCTCCTCTTAATGAAGCAGCACGCTGGGAATGAGTGCCTTTGAACATCTATCACATTGGCAAAAACAGATTTATAGAACGAATTCTACATAAGGAGGAGCATCTTGCCAGAGGAGCTAGTAATATGGGAATAAAGGAACTGCAACCAAGGAAATCCCACCTACTCTGAGTCCCCACACCCAGCACACCACACCAGAGCCACCTCCATAGACCAGCCCCAAAGCTACAGCATCCCACCTACTCTGAGTCCCCACACCCAGCACACCCACACCAGAGCCACCTCCTTGGACCAACCCCAAAGCTACAGCATCCCAGCTACATGCAGATCCCACACCCAGCACACCCATAGCAGAACCACCTCCATAGACCAACCCCCAAGCTACAGCATCCCAGCTACATGTAGATCCCACACCCAGCACACCCATAGCAGAACCACCTCCATAGACCAACCCCCAAGCTACAGCATTCCAGCTACATGCAGATCCCACACCCAGCACACCCACAGCAGAACCACCTCCATAGACCAACCCCCAAGCCACAGCATCCCAGCTACATGCAGATCCCACACCCAGCACACCCACAGCAGAACCACCTCCATAGACCAACCCCCAAGCTACAGCATCCCAGCTACATGCAGATCCCACACCCAGCACACCCACACCAGAGCCACCTCCATGGACCAACCCCAAAGCTACAGCATTCCAACTAGATGTAGATTCCAGACCTGTAGACCTGACCTGGCAGCGATGAGAACAGGAACACAGGGTAGAGCCCTTCAGGCCATAGTTTGTCCATTAATCACCCATCACAGCTTGTCAAAATGTAAGCTCTACTTTAGTGAGTCTGAGTGGGGCCCAAGGTTCCTCACCCCAACAAGCTCCCATGTAAGTTCCTGGACATTCCATGTAGGGTCCTGAACCGTAGTTGCGCAGGAAAGTTCTGGAGATGCAAGAAGTGGAACCATCTGTCTTTGTGCAATATTTTTCCTTAGTCACCTTTTACGTCATCTATGGAACATTCCAGATAGAACAGTGCCTCTGACCACAGGGTTAGTCAAAGACCCTCAGCGCATTCAGAGTCCACTGCATTCTTTTCCTCCTATTGCATCCCCTGCAACTGGGCCCATTTGTTTCCACTCTTGCTATCAAAGAGCCATCAAACAACTGAAGGTGGAAAAATGAGTGTAAAAACATTTGCTGTTTGGAAAGACCCGGGTGGTCATTTCTGCCTCTGACCTTGGAAGTCCTTGCAGGTGACTGTCTGTTACGGCATTCACTCTCTACTTGCTCACCAAGGTTGTCTATTGCATGCAGGCTCTGGAAACATGAGCTTAAGCATGCAGAAAGACCTCTCAGTCCTCAGAATGTAGCAGGGACATGGGCTAGTGGAAGAGAGTGTTTGTGCAGTGTGTTAAGGCAGAAGGTCATGCATAGGCTTTTCTGGCTTTAATGGCAATGTGGTTATTTGCAATATTCTGTTCTAACACAGGACTCCAAAGCTTTTCAACTGGATGCTGTCCGTGGTCCTGTTATATGGAGAAGCTGCTGCTTGAGGGACCTGCTGGCTGAGGTCAGGACTTCGAGTGGCAGTCCCCTCTGGCGCCCCTGCTGGCAGGAAGCAAGGGTGCAGGGCACCTTGCATCAGTGGATGTTGATGCTTCGCTACGGATGGACCAGGGCTACCTGACCAACTGCTCCTCCATGCCAGCTATCCTCCTGGGACTCCCCAGCACTCTCTGAAGCACGGATCCTCCTGATCCTCTGCGATGCTATTGTCTTCAGGACACTCCTCATGGGCGTCTGCTAGGAGGCAGTGACCAGCTCCCTCCTCCAGCATGGACCAGGGGACTGGGTGACACTGCTCTGTTTCTCAGCAAGCAGCAGTTAGAGTGCTCTAGGGGAGATTGGAAACCTCCACAGGCGGATGGGGAGCGTGTACATGCACGCATCTGGGCTCAGGCATGTAGGTTGAGCTGGCTTCACCTGTCTTAGGTTGGTGCCATGGAAGCTCCCATATCAGCATCTTCCTGTCGGACTGTGAAAAGATTGCTGGAGTACAAAAGGCTTCCTGCTGTAAGGAGCCGCTGGGGGACCTCTCTGGCACCTGCCTTAATCCCAGTGACAGGCTGTGGGGATATTTGAAAGGTTAGGGTTAGGATTACGGTTAGCGTTCGGGTTACAGAGCGCAATCAAGATGCTCTTCTGGGAAAGGCCAGATTGGTGTCTCAGGCATCCTCAGCTCCTGGCGGTGGCAGCCACAAGCCCCCCCTGAGTTCTCCAGGGCACACATTGTCCCGCACGTATTAGGCTCCCTCTTCCACAGCCACCTTTGTCACGCTTTTTTCTGGTGCCAAGCTTTAGTCTCCTGAGCAAAGAACCAGAGCGTCCTCCACCACAACAGGAACGCTCGCCCTCCCTTCTCCTCCCACTCCCTCACTTTGCGGAGCAGGTACATAGAAGTCTCTGGTCGGCTACTATGCTGGACCTGCAGCGGGGTGCGCTTGGGATCCAAGACACAACTCTGGGCACATCGGGCTGGCTCCCAGACGAAAAGCTGGAGGGCTGCATGCAGGGGCTGTGCCCCCCAGGTAAGGCTGTGCTAAAGGCCCAGCTTGCTGCCCAGGCCTCCTCTTTTGTGAGTCACTGCCCACAGCAGCTTTCAGGGTGAAGCTGCCAAGAGAGGCCCCGGAAGGCAGCATGGCAATGCAGGGAGGAGCGTGCGATGGCCTGACAGGTGTAAGAAGAGTGGGATGATCAGACTCATGGAGATCAGAGCGTCTGAACAGGTGTGGGTTCAGGGCAGGAACACCTTAGCAAGGAGAACCAGGGCGCATCCACAGCGTGGATCAGCGCTGCCCGGGCCTCTCGGCGTGGCCACACGAGGGCGCCAGCCATAGAACCTCCAGGACGCCTGGTTCCTGCAGGAAATGAGCTGGGTGGTACCAGCGAGCACCAGGCCTCTTCCCGGCGATGCTGGCTCAGCTCAGGACTTCTCTGCTCCAAAAGGCCTAGACCTGCACCGGTGTGTCCCGTGTAACCTGTGTGCTCTGTTGCCACATGTAACAAACAGGACACTGTGACACGTGGGACAAACACACACACCACACACTAAGTACTCTCATAATGAGCCACAAGTCACACCCATAGACTCTGCACACCACACAAGCTACAATCCACACACACACACACACCACATAGACACCTCACCCCACATATGTTACTCATTCCACATACCACATGTGAAGCACAAACAGGTACACCGCAGGTTATACAGCACACCGTATGACACGCATATCAGGTACATTGCACATACACAGTACACTACATGCAGTACATACACAACATGTACCCATCACACACCACATTGTGTAATACCTAGCACCCTTATATACCTGAAAACCCTCCACTCTCACATACACAATGCATATGTCAGATGGCAAACACACACTGCCCATACCACACAACTTCCAGATGCGTAGCACACACAGACATTATACACAAAATAGAAATATCTCGGACACACCACTTATCAAACGACACACACATACGCAGCAGCCATTCATTATAGCGGAGAGAGGTGGTGGGAGGTGAGCTCACCCCTTCTTCTAGCGCGGGAGGAGGGGAGGAGCATGGAGCTAACACCCTGTGAGGTCTCCTCCACCGTGGAGCCAATGCTGAAACCAAATGGGGGCCCAAGAGTGCATTGCAGGATATTGTCGCTTACTGTACTAAACACTTTTCATTGTCAAAATCTAAATTAAGTTGCATTGTTAGCACTGCAATCAAAAGAAACCTGGTAAAATATTATGAATGGAACAAATATCTTACACCCTGGGTGATATTAGCAGGAACTTAGCTTTGTTTGCAGGAGAGATAAGATAAAGCTATCCAACTACCAGAAAGGCAGAAGTGCCTGGCATCCTCAGGGTGAAGCTGGGTCCCCCAGGGGCTGTGTGGGTCCAGGACAGGTCACTCCAGAGACAGGAAGAATTTCTCTCCCAGACGATTGCTAAAGGTGGGGCTGATGCCATTGGGATACATCCCCATCTTAAATTATTTCTCCTTTTTTTCGAGTTCTTATTGTGCAAAGAATTCATTTGGCAATTAATCTTATCCAGCCTTGTGACATCTTTTCTATTGTTGTCTGGAATTGTTATTTTAATCTTTTGTTACTAATTAACTTTTTGCATGCTCTGCCTTGTCTCCCTAACGAGAGGAGATGCCAGACTCTTAGAGAGCAGAGACCTGTCGACTATTTTTAACTGGCAAACAGAGACCAGATTAAACATTGCATCTAGCCACAGAAGAGACCTGTGAAATAGATTGCATTATTCTCACTTTATAGACAAGGAAAGGGACTGCTGAAGGGAGATCGTGTGTCTAGAACAAACAACTGGTTTTAGCACAACTGTGTTCCACTCCTAGGCCCCTGTGCACACCCTGGGCAAGCACGAAACACCAGTTCAATCTCATTATCCTTAACTATCCATGTCTTTGTTAAAAAAGTATTTGCTTATTTACTTGAAAGCCACAGTTACACAGCTAAAGAGAGACTGAAATCTTCCAAATGCTAGTTTACTCTCCAGATGGCCACAGTAGCCAGGGCTGGACCAGGCCAAAGAGAGCTACTAAAAGCTTCCTCCAGATTTTCCAAAAGGTGCAGGGGCTCAAATTCTCTCACTGTCTTCCACTGCTTTTCCCAGACCATTAGCAGGAACTGGAGCAATTGGGACACAAGCTGGCACCATGAAGATGCTGTCATGGTGGGCTGCCCCTAAATCCATGCCTCCAGATGTACAAACAACACTGGATAAAGATTCATTTTCACATTCAAGTTTGAATTGTCCACAAAAATGCTCTGAAGCGTCTACAGAAAGGTTCATTTTTGAACTGGAGAATTCCATGCTGGGAATGCAAATAATGTCCAGACCTTTCCCTGACATGTCTGTAATTGGGGTACCTTGAAGTGCACCACCCTTTAAAGTCAAATCCAGGATATTGGGATGGATTTGAAGCCTACATGGTCACGTGTAGGAGTGCGAGGGAGCCCTAGGGTTTCCAGAGACAAGACTAGCCTGGGCCAAGATGAGGAGGTTGGTGTTGGATTCCAGCAATGTTCTATACTGTATGGCATCTCCATGCTTTTCTGCGGTGCATAATAAGGGAACCTGCTCATTCTCTACTTCAAGCAGTGCTGGCAGCATGGATATTTGGTGCAATGGTGATGAGTTGCTTGCGACATTAGCATTTCATATCTGAGTTGCTGGGTTTGAGCCCTGGCTCTGTTTTCAATTCGAGCATCTTGATATGGGCACCATGGGAGGCATGAAGCATTGCTTGCATACTTGGGTCCCCGTCACCTGTGTGAAAGACCTGGATTGAGTTATGGGCTCCTTATTTTGGCCTGGCCCGGATCTGGCTATTATAGGCATTCTGGAAATAAGTAAGTGGATGGAAGACATATCTAGGTCAGTCTGTCTGCCTTATAGATACATAACTTAAAAAGCCAGTAAATAAATAGAAATCTCCTACTTTACAGTAGAACCAAAGCAATAATTCAAGCATTAAAAAAATCTGCTACATAATATAGTTATAAAATGAACAATATCATAAAGTAGCATCAAAAATACTAGCTACATTTTTCCTCTACTCAGTCCTCTTTGATGATGTACAGAATAAAGTTTAATACATATAGTACATCATTCAAGGGTTGCAGTACCTTTTTCCTATCTACTTTTCCAAGTTTATTTCCTTAAATTTACCCTCATACGAAATCAAATAGAAGAGACTGTTGTTGCTTAATGTTGATGTTCATCTGTCCTTTATGATATTTCTTCTGTCATGTCTTTGCCTGCCCAAACATGTTCATTGTCTTATTGACTCATGCAACTAAATGTATTTCCTCAGTGCCTACAGTGTGCTACATGGTGGGACCACATACCTGCTGTGGCAGAGCCTGGCCAAACCCTGGGACCCACGTGCCTTTCCTGAAGCTTCCCTCCTGAGGTTCTGGAGCAGGGACCATCTTTGTGTTCCCATCACAGCCACAGGCTGTGTGTTGCTCATTGCTAGCCTTAGCTGCATGCACGCCCCTCCCCAGCCCAGACTCTCAGCTCCTTGTGATGTTTTCTTTACTCTAACAATCCCTCTTGACTCTAGCACATGGAGTAGAAACTCTATTTGTTAAATTGATTTGAAAGGGCTTTCAATACACTTGGCAAGACAACTAATACACAGCAATTAAGTAATGAGGTAGTGGTGTAGCCTATTTCACCCCATTCCTCATTCCCATACTTAAAAAAAGTACCAAAGTGTGTATCACTGATGAGAAAGGAATACAGAATAGAGTGTAGTATGAATTAGAGGACTACATATTTCAAAAACAAAATATCTGTATACTTCAAAAGTGAGCTAATATTTACTCAAACCCTAAATAGCTTCTCTGGGCTAGAAGTAGGAAAAAAAAAGAGACTTTTTGCATCTTAGGGTGCATCTTAATTCACATCACATTATAAAAAAGCATGGCAACCAAGGAGACTATGTACACAGGAGCACTTCAAAAATTCACAGGAATGTAGGTTAAAAAGTCAAATTTTTTGGTGATGCAAACATATTTTGAAAGACATGCATAGTTTTTTTTTAATACAAATGCATTTTCCATGAAGGTTTTGAAGTTCTCTCCTTTATGACGTTTGCATTAGCCAGGGAAGCCACAGACACTGACTGCATTGCTTGGCTAATCTGTGAGTTCCTCTAAGGGCTCTTCTCTGATGCAAACGAAATCCCTCTTCTCTGTATTCCTCTGAGCAAAACAGAGGACAGTTAATGACTTCCCCCTCTGGACCTTTCAAAAGATGGTGTAAAGTAGTACAGAAAGCCTTTTAATAATATATTTCAAGTATATAGATCCAAAAGTGATAATTCAAGTACAGTCTTAAGATATTCAAAATACGTTATTTCCTGTCTCATTCTCGTGGTTTCTACGCACACAGCTTCATTTTCTCAGCCTGGAATTAGTAGACTGCACTTGAAAAGAGGTTGTTTCAGTCGAACAATATTCTCAATGTGAGGATGAATTATCCCCCCCAACTTAAAATGTAATGCGTTTTGTTTTATCTATTTGACGGACGCAAACATTTCTATGATTTTTTTTTGTCTAACCTTCCCATATCTTGAAGAATGATACAAATGACAAGGAAAATTCAGGTAAGTTCGATTTTTAATTTGCAAGAAAGAGCTCATTTATTGTATGATAAATGTTCTGCTCCTTATCCATCTTCTTCCTATCACTGAAAATTATGCTGAAATAAGCAATATGCTTCATCGGCAAATGAAGATTGAATATATTCCAATGTATGTTGCGATATGATAATACGTGTATATATTACCATGACCATCACATTCCAATTAACCACAACCTCAAAACCCATGTACATGTTAGGTCCCCAGATATTATTTGTCTTGTACTTGAAAATTCCAGCCCTTCATCAACATCTACCGTCGCCGTCACTCAGCCCCTGGCACCACCATTCCAGTCCCTGCTTCTGTTGGCTGAAATTCTACTGTATTTGTCCTTTTGAGACTGGCTTATCTCACTTAACCTAAATTCATGCTGTTATAAATCGCAGGATTCCCTCCCTTTTCTCATAGTTTGTTCTCCAATCAAAGCTCTTCAGGATACTCCTCAAACTCTTGGGGCCTCAGCACACACAAGGCCTAGTGCACTTTGAGGGCAGCATGGAGAGAAGCGTTTGGTATCATCTGGATTGCATCACAGTTGCTCAGGTGATGAACTAGAGCTGCTCACACTGCTGGGAGGCAGAGATGGGACTAGGACAGAGTTGGCATCTACTTTCTCTCACAGCATCCTTGTACCGTTCTCTTTTGTGCTTTTCAAAACAGCAATTTCCTGGATGTTAATAAACATTTTAAGTCAAAAGAAAAAAGATCTACTGGGGCAAGTAAACGTTTACAGCAACAGTTTAATTCAATGTTTTATACATTTACTTACATTTACTTAATAGGTTTATTTACTGCTGGGCTTTGTAGAGAGTATAATACATTAATGTCGGGGACTCCCTGAGAGAGATGTGTTATACACAATTTGGCCAACAAATTTGACTACAGACCTTTTCAGAATTACTTTTTCAGGAGCATCTATTTCTACAGCTCAGTTCCTTTTGTACACAACAGCCATGTTTGGGAAATGCTGTCTTTTGTGAAGATGATGTATAGAGTGGGGGCTGGGGCTCACAGCCCGTCTGTTCCCATCACACACTTGTTTGAATTGCATTCCATGAGCTTGGGGACTCACCTCTTCTTAGACTACTGGGAGATGATTTAGATGGGCAAAACATGTAAACCATAATTATCACATTGGATTTGTGACCATGTGCCAAAGTTAAATCAACAAATAAATTTAAATTACCACATAGCAGTTAGGTAAACATGAAAACATACGTGTGTCAAGTTGACAAAGGTAAGGAATAATCTACAACTCCATACAAAGCTATTACAGAGATCTGTGGGATCAAGCCCAGGATTAATGCTAACAGTGGGTTGCTAACTTAACTCCATGTTACATTCTGCTGCCTAGTGAAGGCAAGTAGTCCCTGACGTAACCGTGGACCTGTGTCTTCAAAGAACAGTGTTCCCTAGCATGGAGACATCAGAGAACCCCATGCCTTTCCATCACCAAATCAAGTCACAGAGTTTACCTTTGTTTTTTTATTTATTTTAGCCAATCACATGATTTCAGAAAACCAAAATGCCTTTTTCCACACAGTGGGCCAGGTACATGATCACTAATAATGTGGCATGGCATCATGCATGCTGCCACCTAAAAGCCGTGACTTCCCAGTCAGTGAGATTTACAGTGGACACTTGCCTCAGCAACATCCATTTTACCATCTGTTTCTTCTGCCATGGGCTTACCATAAATCAGGTTATAATACCAAGGGGATCGCAATAAAAGTAATTTGAGATCCAGCTAACACATGTAGTTGTCTTAGTTTAATTCAAGTAATGAATTGATTGTATAACTGGGTAAACAACTTTTTCTGCTGGTTGACTCTAGATGAGAGTGGAATGGTAGAGTAAGATGTGTTTTTGGGGAAACACCTGGAATGTAGGTACTCCATGTTAACATACAGAATGAGCCAGATGTTTGGGTCACCATTTGAATGAAGGGTAGGATTGGAAACCCTTATGAAACAGGGATGATAGGTGACTAGATATCCATATTCTACCAACTTGATCATAGCTATTTTAACTTTCATCCTAGGAAAAAAAAAAAAAGTGCTATCAACCACCCAACACAGTATTGTAATTATCTTCTAAACTTCCTATAGGAGACAGAATTAAGTTTTGCATTTTCTAGGTGAAAGTGCTGATATTCACCGATTACTCAGTGAATACTACATAACAGGATGGTTTGACCCACTACACAGAATTGATGAATCTCAGGCAGTTAGGTCTTGAAGGCCAAGCGTTCTCCCAAATAAGCAGGTGTGGCCGAGCCACACTTCCTGAGGCAATCTTTGATAGCACACAGAACACACGACCGATTGAGATTATTGCTGCGGTGTGATGATATGGATACACGATATTATCTGGAAACATATCGTACAGCCACACCTCATGCCCAACGCAGAATCCCGGCATATTCTGAGCAGCAAATATATTTTTTTGAAACAAGAATAATATCATGTCCCAGAGCAGTTTCTCTGAAAGGGATTATATTTACCTAGATAGAAGCTATTTTTATAATTTAAATTGTAAGCATTTATCTTACACTCCTCATTCATTACAAATCTCTTTAGGACTAAGCATTAATTGTATTAATGAGTGAATTCACTTGTTTGGAGATATTTGCTGAGTATCTAGCAGACAGCAGCAACATTCTGCGTGTGAAAAACACAACACAAGGCTTTTGACGAGGTTCCTGCTCTGTAAGGGCACAGCAACTGATTGTGTTGGGAATCACAAAGCTGATTTCATTTATGGAATAAGGAAGAATATGAATAAATGACTGGTGAATGACATAAACAATAACTACTTGTGAAGTTCAAAAACCAGGATCTATTTGGATGTAAAACTATCAGAGAAGGCTGGATGGAGAGAACGGACTTGTACGAACTATTAATGAAAGCCCACATTTGATGTTTGAATGGAGTCATAAGGGAAAGAAATCGAAGCAGGAGCAATTAGACCCAACATTTGACATCTCCTTTCCATGACTGAATAAACAGTTACTAACTGGGCACCTGCTACACATCTTCTTGTGATGCTGGTAAACATACTTGAGAGTGTCTATATTCTTTACAATCTTAATTTCAAGTGAACCATACAATTCTTACCAAAAGGTATCTCAGTTAAATCAACGAGGACTTCCGTCTTGATCAAACACCATTTGCTGCACAAACAAAACAAAGCAAACGAAACCAGAACAAAAATTCCTTTAGTTGCTCCTCTGCGAATTTTCTCAATCATTAGCTTTGTGCCACTTCTAGATAATTCTGTTAAGCAAGTTTATAGAGAAACCTCCCACACACCTTTCACATTCAGTGAACTTCCCCTTTTCACACTAAAGATACCTAATCAAGTACTTTGAGGTAATATTTAAATCTATCCTTTCTCTTAACCACTGACTCTAAATCTTTGCTCATCATCGTTACATTCAGAGCTGAGTCCAACCTCTTTCCCTTTTTATGACAATTTTCTCAATACTTAGCTAAATTCTTCCTTGATGTTTTTACCAGTATGTGCTTCATCATTTCTTTTCAATAAAGACAATGTGACTGTGATAAAGCAGCGAAGGAGAGGTACTTAGGGCCCTGCTTTCACAGCAAAAGAGGAAACAGAAAGAATGTCCACAGAAAATAATTAAGGGACCACAGCTGCACTTAACCTAAGGAAGCACAGAAGGAAGAGAAGGAGGAAGCAGAGCATGTTAACATCCTGCACCACAAGACTGGAGTCGGGGAATGAACACTGCAGGGGAGGCAAAGGAAAGTTGTGAATAGCGTCTAAAATGAAACGTATTCACATAGGAACTCAACCTCTTTCCTCTGCTTCATCCCACATCTGAGACTAGGTTGAGCTGTCTCGTTGGCCATCTTGCTTCTCATGGATACCTGGTTTGCCAACATGGTTTATACCTTGTTACCACATGCATACTCAGTTTTTCTCTTAATTTCTGTTGTTCATATTCTTCTTTTAAGTGTTTTTTTCTGGATTACTACAATTTTCCTAAGTAGCTCTCTGCCTCTTCTATTTCACAATAGCAAATTGATACCTCTAAAAAGTAAATGTGATGATGGTATCCACCCAATAGAAATCCATGAATGGAACCTAGTATCTGTAGTCTGTGGTCCATTCCTTTCCAGATTCAGAAAAGGTACTATAAGGTGAGACCCTGCTGTGATGCTAAGGCTGGTAGACTTCTGCTTCTGGACGCTACAGACAGCCATAGCAAACCAGCAGCAGAGGTAAAGGCAGCACCTAATTCACTTCCCCAAGGCGTCATCAATATTCCTTACGTTCTCTGTCATCAACCTCAGTCAGGTACTTTTTGGTCAATACTTCACCTGTAGGCATTTCTATAACGTAACTCAACACAATTTCTATAATTCGATGACTGTGTGTCTACTCCACTAGGCTAGGTAATTTAAGGATTTAATTTTGGTATCTTATTGTACTCAGGTTTTTCTACTAATTTTAATGAATAAACCTTGGTATGTTTGATCTGATAATGATCTTTTCTTTTCCTGGGATTGATTCGAACACTGAAGCATAATCTGGCAGCACCTGCGAAGCCTTTGGTTTTGCTGCCTTGACCACACGGGACTGATGCTTTGGCTTGAGCGTTATCCTGATTTGTGGGCTGAAGTGTAATTGCCGATACAGTGGTATAAAGAGATGGGGCCTTTAAGTCATTAAGTTGGAAGGGCAGATGTCTCATGAACAGGACGGGTGACTTTCCATTCCTTCTGCAACTGAGAACACACTAACTGTAGCTTAAAAAAAAAATACCAGTTTGTTGGTGTAAAGAGATCTTTTTCAGATGACCTGGAATATTTGGGAAGAAGTTTTGTGTTATCCTTTTGAAAAAGCTGAAAAACGGTGTTTATTTATTTATTTATTTTAAGAAAAGACATCAGACTTCTTGAATAAGGTGGTAAACAAAGGAATTTCATTTTTGAATGCTAATCAACTCAACCTACTTTAAACAAAAAGAGATAAAGATCACCATCTTAAAAGAAGCATCAAAGTGGGCCCGGCGACTTGGCCTAGCGGCTAAAGTCCTCAACTTGAAAGCCCCGGGATCCCATATGGGTGCCGGTTCTAATCCCAGCAGCTCCACTTCCCATCCAGCTCTCTGCTTGTGGCCTGGGAAAGCAGTTGAGGACAGCCCAGTGCATTGGGACCCTGCACCCGTGTGGGAGACCTGGAAGAGGTTCCTGGTTCCTGGCTTTGGATCGGCGCACACCAGCCCGTTGCGGCTCACTTGGGGAGTGAATCATCGGATGGAAGATCTTCCTCTCTGTCTCTCCTCCTCTCTGTATATCTGACTTCGCAATAAAAATAAATCTTGAAAAAAAAAAAAAAGAAGCATCAAAGTAAGCCAGAGTCAAGGATATGAGTGGATGAACACATCCAGTGATTGCATGGACCCGGTGCTCTTTATTCCCACTGTGATTTGACTGCTAAAAATTAGGAGCCCTACTGTAGCTCAATCAGCCTTATGTTAATGACATTACTTATCTGGACCTGGAATTAAGTATTTCTTTATTTTATTTTATTTTATTAATTTCATTGCATTATGTGACACATTTTTTTTTATGCACTGGGATTCCCCCGCCCCTCCCCAAACCCTCCCCCCTCCCTACACCCTCCCCCCCACGGTGGATTGCTCCACCTTGTTGCATTTCCATAGTTCAAATTCAGTTGAGATTCCCCCACTGGAGGTTTTGACCAATCATAAAGTCCAGCATCTTATTGTCCCGGTAAGTTCAATGGCTTCTTGGTGAGACCATCCCTGGAATTAAGTATTTCTTAAAACAAAACCAGTAAATAGGTACAGCTATAATTACTTAACTGTACTGAGTGATGTGGAATCAGTTGTTAATTATTTTTCCTTTGAGGCTTTAAGATCAAAATTTCTTTAAATGAAAAACTGGTATATGCTTGAGTCATGACGATGAGTCACAAACATTTAACACAAAGTGCATTTGGATAATGTCAGGCTGCTTGAAGGCCAAACTGACCATACAAAGTTTAGACTCTGAATACTTCATAGCAACAATTACAATGCCATGGAAAAGTGTCAGATATTTTTTTCAAGTCTGCATCTATGACTTTTCCCGTATAGAGCCAAAGTCAACCTTTCCAGTCCTGTTGAAATTACTCCAGATCTAGAGCAGATAACACATGGATAGCTGATGTTTCTATAGAGAGAAACTGGACAGAGGCAACTGTTTAGTTGTTTATGTTGTTAGTAGAGTATGATCTGCTACTTTTATCTTTAGCCACAGGTCTGAATAAATGCTCACATCAACCAAAGCCAAGATGAGTTTTTGTTTATTCAAATGATGGGGCAGAGTAAGAAAGTACTGAATGACAACTTACTATGGAATCAGTGCCTGGGATAAACTACATACTTACACATTTAAAAACCTGCCTCAAAATTCTCTTGAGAGGCTGGAAATGAGTTAGCAACAGTAGTCTTGAAGCATGGATCTAGCAGCTATTTGAAGAAAGAGATTCCATGACAATAGGAATACAAACAGAATTCTAGGATAGAACCTTAAATTTTACATTATTGGCACAGAACATTCAAATAGCAAATTTGAGTAAATATCTCTTTATTTAACAGAAAGTTCAATTATATATTCATTAGAATCAAATTATCTCATGACAATGGATGTTTTATTCTCAATAGGAAATTAATGCTATCATTAAAAACTAGAGATCAACATGGCACGGCCCTGTCACAGATAAGCACTGACACATTGTCTTGTATCTGTTCTGTTGGTGACCAACAATATCACTTTAGATCAATACATAGTGAGTGGTAGGTGTTTCCTCATCTAGCCGGAGCTAGTCCCAGTGTAATTGCTGTAGACAGTTAGGGACTGGACCATTAAAGAGGAGTGGTTTCTCTGCCTCTCTTCCTGTCCAGGTGACACTCAAGTAAGTAAGCAAAAATGAAGACAAAAAAGTAGGAGCAGACTTCAGAACAAGGTAAGCTTGAGCACAAGGACAAAATGCATAGCAATAAAGGGGCCGATATTCCAAGAAGACAAACTGATTCTTAATGTATATGCAGCTAACAGCAAAACTTGATAGAACTGCATGGAGAAATAGGTTGACCCACTGTTATTGCTAGAGATTTTTAACAATTTTCCAACAGAAGTAAACCAATTCAGTAGGCAGGAAATCAGTGTGTACCATCAACCAATCAGATATAACTGATGTGCATTGATTACTGCATCTAAAAGAAAAATTCACACCAAGCTCACATAGAATGTTTACCATCCAGAGACAGAAAATGTGCTTTACAATTAACAGAATATGAATTGTGCAACATCTGCTCTTGGACTACAGTGAAACTTAACCAGAAATAAATAACAGAAGCAAAATAAGAAGACTGCAAGAAGCTTGGAGATTAAACTGTACATTTATAACACACACATGAGTCAAAGTAGAAATTTCATGAGAAATTTGAATATAATTTGAATTAAGTAAAAATGAAAACACAGCTCATCAAAATATGTAGGATGTAATCAAAGCATGGTTAGAGGAAAATGCGTATCATCCAGCCAATAATAACTAAAAACTAAAGGTCTAAAGACAATAACCCAAGCTTTCATGTAAGAACACAAGAAAAACTAAAGGAAATTAGGTACAAAGTGGAAGAATATAGCAGAGTTAGAGAAGAACTCAATAAGGAAATGACTGGAGAGAAGAAATGGAAATAAAACTAGTTCCCTGCAAGGACCAAACCAAGACAAAACCAAGCCCAGAATGTCTAAGAAAAAAGAAAACAATCACACAATAAAATAATATCAGACCTTAGGACCTCATAGATATTGAAGGTATAAAAAGGAATGTGATGAATGGCTTTGTGCTGACAGGTTTGATAGCCTGTATAAAATAGGCCGATTCCTAGAAAAGTGGTAAAATTTACACAATATCAAATAATATGAATAAGCCTGTATTCATTAAAAAATTGAATCAATTGTCAAAAATCTTCCAAAGCAGAAAGTGCGAGCCCCAGATGGCTTCAGCAATTAATTCAACAAATATTTAAGGAAAAGATTAAACTAATTCTCTATTATCTCTTTCAGAGATAATAAGCAGAGAGAATGCATATTAACTCATTCTACATGGTCAGTATTACTCTAATGCTAAAACTAGCAAATAGAAGCTAACAATGTATAAAACCATGTATAAACTACTACCAAGTGGAATTTTATCAGATGTGATTGGGTGGTTGGTCATTTGGAAAGAAATTAACATAATTTATCACATTACAGAGTAAAGAAAGAAAAATACATGATCCTATTAAAAGATGGAGAAAAGGCTCTTGACAAAATCCAACACCCATTAATCATGAAGTATAACAATTAGGAATATATGGACTCTTCCTCAACTCTCTGTTAAAAAAAAAAAAAAAAAAAACTACTTACAAAATAGCTGGCATCATACCGAGTGAAAAGAAACTAGAAGTTTTCTCACTAAGGCTGGGAACAAACCAAAGTGTCCCCTGTCATTGTTGTTTTTCTTTGTCTTATTGGAATTCATACTTAGTGCTGTAAATCAGGCAAAGGTATGATTGTGTGGATAAAGGTACCCTCCTTCACTGCTGGTGGGAGTGTAAGCTAGTACAATCACTATGGAAATCAGTATGGAGAATGTTTAGAGAACTACAAACAGGCTTGCTGTATGACCCAGCTATCCTGCACCAAAGAATATATCCAAAGGAAATGAAAACTACTTATGAGAAAGAGATCTGTAATCCTGTATTTACAGCAGCACAATCTACAATAGCAAAGACATGGAAACAATCCAGATGCCCATCAAAAGAGAAGTGGTTAAAGCAACTGTGGTACATCTACACTATGGAATACTAATCAGCCATTAAAAATAATGAAATTATGCCATTTACAGTAAAATGGTCCCAATTAGAGACCATTATGCTCAGTGATATGTCAATCCCCAAAGGACAAATACCATATGTTCTCTGTGATATAAAGCAACCTTACTGCAAATTATAAGTTCAATAACCCTTTCAATAATGTTTTTGCTGCGACCCATGGGTTTTGACATTTTTAAAATTTTAATTTTTTCAAAATAGCTTCTTTACTCTTACTAAATTCTACACTGACTTGTAGATCACACAGTAGCATCATTTTCTCCAAGAAGCTTTTGTATTTTCTTTTTTTTTTTTTTTTCAAGATTTATTGTTATTGGAAAGCCGGACATACAGAGAGGAGGAGGGGAGAGACAGAGAGGAATATCTTCCATCCGTTGTTTCACTCCCCAAGTGAGCCGCAACGGGCCTGTGCGCGCCAATCCGAAGCCAGGAACCAGGAACCTCTTCCGGGTCTCCCACACGGGTGCAGGATCCCAAAGCCTTGGGCCATCCTCGACTGCTTTTCCAGGCCACAAGCAGAGAGCTGAATGGGAAGTGGAGCTGCTGGGATTAGAACCGGCGCCCATATGGGATCCCGGGGCTTTCAAGGCGAGCACTTTTAGCCGCTAGGCCACGCCGCCGGGCCCGAAGCTTTTGTATTTTCTTTCTCATTTCTTTATTGACACATTGGTTATTCAGTAGCATGTTGTTTAACTCCATGGTGCTATAAATTTTGTGTTTTAACTTATTCCTGTGGAATTAGTTTCATGACTTCTTATTTCGGGGAATGTAGAGAAACTGCATATTAGAGACTAACATATCCAGAAGTGAAGATATAACATAGTATGCATTTCTACTTTCACATGAAAGATGGATTTCCAAAGAATCCGTTGGATATATCTTGACAATAGGATGCAGGACTGTCTGCCATTGCACTGGCGATGTCAAGACACAATTCCATAACAGAATGATGGACTTATGACTGCTTATGAAGGACTATGCTGTTAAAATAATTTGGGGAAATCAATTGGAGGGAGGGATTTTGGGAAGGGAGGAAAAATCCCAGAGCCTATGGAATTGTACCAAAAAATTTAAAATTGAATAGAAAAAAAATGATCTAAAAAAAAAGAAAAGGCAGTTGGAAGCAAGAAATGAACCCGCACCTGTTCACAGATGATATGAGCAGCCATGTGAAGCATATAAAAGAACTGACAAAAACTCCACCTGGAAGTGTTAACTTATCATTAGTAGTAAGCAATGAAATCAAGGTTATATAAAATAAGGTAAATATGCAAATCTCAAAGTTTTCCTATATAACAGCAAACAAAAAAATGGAATTTGAAAGTCAAAGCGGATTATCATTTACCTTAGCATAGAATGATATAAAACATACTAAATTAAGTAATAACAATGAAAGTAGGAATAAAAGTAATAAAAAATATACGGAAGTTCCATAATGAAATACATATGCCATGGGTCCTGCATGATGGCTCAGTGACTCAATCTTTGCCTTTCAAGTGCCAAGATTCCGTATGGGTGCTAGTTTATGTCCCAGCTGCTCCACTTCCCTTCCAGCTTCCTGCCTGTGGCTTGGGAAAGCAGTGAAAGTTGGCCCAAGGTCTTGGGACCCTACATCCCCATGAGAGACCTGGAAGCAGCTCCTGGCTCCTGGCTTTGGATCAGCTCAGCTCCGGCCATTGTGATCACTTGGAGAGTGAACCAACATGTGTAAGATCTTTCTCTCTTGTCTCCTTTTCTCTGTAAATATGATATGCCTTTCCAATACAGACTTCTAAAAAGAGAGCATCCAGACAACGTGTGAGAAATGTCTGACAAAGTATGCCATTCAAAAAGTACAAGCTGCAGCATGAGACACCACAATGTCCCTGCCTTTGACCAAAATCCAAAACACCAAACAGCCTGAGCTGGAACAGTAGGATCTCTCATACATTGCTTGTGGAAATACAAAATGCTATGACCATTTTGGAAGGCACTGTAGCAGATCCTTATAGAGGCAAGCATACAGTTAGCACACGATCTAGCCATATTTTCCCTCATATTTCCCTAGATGCACATGCAAGTATCTATCTATCTATCTATCTATCTATCTGTCTATATCAGTTTTATTTGTAATTGCCATTGCCAAAACTTGGAAATGGCTGAGATATACTTCAGGAGGTAAACTGATAAATTGTGATACTTCCAGATACACGAATATTCTTATCACAGAAAAGGACTACCAAGCTATGAAAAAAAAATAGAATAAACATAACTTCATGTTTCTAACTAAAGAAACAAATTCAAAAAGGCTGTATGATTTTAAATACATGAAATCTGAAGATTGCAAAACTCAGAAGATAGTGAAAAACCAGTAGCTGTTAGGACATAACAAGTGTTTAAGTCAGTGAAACCTTTCCCTCTGACACTGCTAGGTGAATATATGCCATTGTATACTTGTTAAAACCTGCAGTATGTACACACCACATATGGGCCTAAATGAAAACTACGGGCTTTGGACATTAACTATTTGTCAATGTAGTTTTATCAATTATAATAAGTACGCCACTCTGATGTGGGAGGTTTATAAGGCACTCTGCCTGTATGGAGAAATTTGTACTTTATGCTCAATTTTCTTTCTGTAAGCTTTAAACTTCTTAAAGCACTCAAGAGCTGAACAACCCCATAAAGACTAACAATTGCTCAGGGACTTAGGAAAACTCTTACATATCTATAAATACTGTATAAATACATATATAAATGGTGGCTCTGAGCCTAAATCAAATTTGACTTTTACTCTTCAATGTTGTGTGTGTGTGTGTAAATGCAAACTCTGACTTGTGTCTAAGCTAGACACAAGTAATCGTGGTCATGGGCTATTGAGCAGCAGAGTGGAGCCTGGGGTAGTACAGCAAGTTCTCAACAGAAGGCTGCAGACAGCAACAATATTAGAGGTAAGTATCCTCAGAAAGGTACATGGGTTATTGTCAGCAATTTTTCCTACTTGAATAAAAAAATAACAACTACTTTATTCTAACAGTTATCTAGAAAGTCCTATTTTGGGGCAGGAATTTTAATTTTCTGTTGTTTAGCTGATATTAGAACATCTTGAAACTATACTTTTATTCCTTATTCCAATTTGATCAATATATTTAATATCTAACTATTTTGACATACAGTGCTTAGAAAAGTTAAAGATTAAAAAAATATTTATTTTTGTTCGAAAGGCAGATATACAGAGAGAAGGAGAGACAGAGAGAGGGAAAGATTTTTCATCTGCTGATTTATTCTTCAAGTGGCCTTAACGGCCAGAGCTGAGCTCATCTGCAACCAGGAGGCAGGAGCTGCTTCCAGGTCTACCACGTAAATGTGGAGACCCAAGTCTTTGGACCATCTTTGACTGCTTTCCCAGGTTGTAAGCAGGGAATTGGAAGGGAAACGGAGCAGCTGGAATACGGACTGGTACTCATATAGGATAACTGTGCATGCAAGGCAAAGACTTTAGCCACTAAGATACTGTGCTAGGCTCAATTTAAAGTATTTTATTGTTGTAGAAAGATACAATGGACTATAAAAATCCACAGTATGTTTTGGGACTGACTCAATAATAAATACAAAGCACGTCTCCACATACAGAATTGGCCTCCCAATACCAAGAAACTTGAAGACTAATAACTTTAAGGATTGTTTGCACTCAACTTCCATCTTTGCAGCAGATTTTGCAAGATTTGGCATCAGAGGGGGAGGGCCAGGCTTGGTGGTATCATTTAAGCATAAAACAAAATGTGACAGGGAAAAATGTGACAGGTGAAAGCCTTTTGTTCATACAATGGAACATAATAATTTTGTAGTAGACATTTTTAAGCTTGTATTGTATCACACAGTGTTCTGTTGAAAGAATTTTTGTGTTGTGTTAAAATGAGTTTCATTTTGTCCCAATCAATGAATCTCCCCACTCACTATTACCAACAGGCCTGAATAGCAGCCAGGGCTCTGGCTCCACTCCAACACAGGACTGGCAGTAGAGCCAGTGAAGTTGCTGGTGTCTGTCCAAACGTTCAATTGAGGTAGCTGGAAAATGTCACCTACACCCGGGTAATTTTTTAATTCCTTTCTCTCTGTCTCATTCTCCCATACTCTGAAATTACCTCCAGCTTATTTGTCTGGCTAGAGGTTAATGGAACACTAATGATGTTAATGAGCCTTTCACAGTGCAAGTTTTTTCAAGAAAGAGATATAATAGCTGTTTTCCTTCCCTTTTAATCTTTTTCATCATTCAAGAGTTACAGGCTGAGACAATTAGCAACTTGTACAGCTCTGCCTCCCTGCTCAGTCACAGCCCAGTGGGGCAAAAAGCGGGAGCCCATTAGATAGCTCCTCATGTCCACAGGTGAGATTGCATGGATAAATGTGGCACAGTGCTTCTGGCCAGAAGGCATAATGCTGTTCAGGGAGAAAGGAGGGAAATTAACAATCTGTTGATGAAGCTTGTGCGTGGCAGGCAGGCAGCAGGAGCTGTCCAGTGTGCTGAGGATCTATCATAAATCCTCCCTCTCCCTTCATTACACTGAGGCCTCTGTAAAAGCCACAAAGCTCAAGCAGCTCAGAGTCTAGTGCGCAGAAGCATCCAAATATTTCGTTACAAATAGTAAACTTGCTCCAAACTCAGGGAGCACTGGAATAAAAAAAAGGACATCTCTGCGAAATAACTTGTTTTGAAATATCTCTCATTTTCTTGAGCATTTCTGCATTTGGTGGGTTTTGGCATTCTGCCTCTCAATGCTTTGAAAGTGTACATCGAAGATGCATATGGTAATTGAAACATGTACTTCTAGTGCTGCTAAGATGGAAAAAAATCGAAAGTAAGGCATGTACAAATTTGAACAAATCTGGATTCTCACTCGGCTGGTGTTAGCTGTTATTTCTGGTGAAAGGGGCCTATAAACGCCTTCAGCAAAAGGTTCAACAAAAACTCAACGTTTTCAAGAAGGCTGAATAACATGACATTTCACTTTCTTCATATTGTTGATTTCTTTTGTACCTAAAAGTGTATTTTAATGAAATGGATGATAGCTGTGAACCAAGCAATAGAGAACAGTATTAAAGACCCAAATCTCAATCAAGAACTATGGGCATAATTTTCCTGTAAAGGTCAATCGTAGTCAGAATTCAATCTCAGTCATCAATTCTAGCTAATCCAAGATGTAATATAAAGAAAAAACATTATGAGGCCAAAGTTGTATTGAACACATTGTACGTTATATTTGCCTGATAGTTTGTTCAGCACATAATCAATTTTACATGTACCTGAAGGAACAATGACTGGTTCCTCATCTTTACTCACTATATGTGATCAACTCTATACTTCGTCAGATTAGCACTGAACATGAAATACAAGGATGAGACCTAAATTGAGTTAGTAAATTCATATCTAAATTAAGATAAAATTAATTCTATAACTATGGTAGTATCAAAATATGGGTTCAAGAATAATAAGTTTATGTTTAAGTGAATGCTACAGGAATTTGCAAAACATTGATATGCTTGAATTCAGAGATGAATATGGAGAGAATGGGTGGGAGCGAGAGAGTAAGAGAGAGAAAGAGAGAGAGAGAGAGAGAGAACACACACTTGAACCTCCAACCAATTCCCCAGATTCCTGAAATAGCAGACATTGGATCAGAGTTGAAGCTAGGAGTCAGGAACTCATTTTAGTTCTCTCATAAGTAGCAAGTACCCAAAGATTTCAGCCAACAGCACAGTCTCCTAGGGTCTGCTTTAAAAAACAAGTGAAGTCAGGAACCAGAGAGAGGAACCAAACTCAGACACTGCAATATCAGTCACGGAAGCCTAAATCCCTGAGTCAGAGAGTTGCCCTGTGGAACACAGGTCTTATTTATACCAAGTAAAGTTGCTGAGCCACTCTGAGATATAACGTAGGAGAAGTAAGATTTGTAGGATTAAGTGGCACAAGGAAAATATTCCCAGGCTTAGGAAATGGAGAAAACTCATAGATTCATGTAATCATTGATGACATATGTCTGTCAGAATTAGTGTTGCGTTTCAATGGGTAGATGAATAGAAATGAGCAGAAACCACAGTTGAGGAGATGCGTTAGATAGTTGTCAAAATCCGGAAATGAATTTGCCTTGGTGATAACAAGACTAGGAATATTAACACATACTGATATGAATGTATTAAGACTTGTGTCTGGGGCTATACCCTAGTGGCTAAACCCTTGCCTTGCATCCTCTGGAATCTCATATGGGAACTGGTTTGTGTCCCAGGTGCTCCACTTCCCATACAGGTCCCTATTTATGGCATGGGAAAGCGATATAGGATGGTCCAAAGGTTTGGAACCCTGCACTCACTTGGGAGACTTGGAAGTAGCTCCTAACTCGTCTCCTGGCTCCTGACTTAATATTGGCTCAGCTCAGCTCTGAGCATTGCAGCTATTTGGGGAATGAACCAGCAGACAAAAGGTCTTCCTCTCTGTTTTACCTTCTCTCTGTAAATATGCCTTTCCAAAAATATAACCAAATCTTTTTAAAAAAAATTAATGAAAGATTTGAATTAACTGAAGATGCAGAAGAACTTGGATCAAAGAGTGTTAGAAAGTTTTCAGCTGGAGAAGTTGCATTTTTAGGTAACAAATAGAAAAGGAATACTTTTGAAGAGAAAAAAAGGGAATATTCAATGCTCATTTTTGAATAATAGTGGAATTTACCTACCAGGGGTCTGGCCAAGAAGATCTATTTTAATGTTTTAATGCTCTCATTCAAATTGTTAGCAGTGGATCTAGTGATAAACATGTACTCTTTTACCAGTTTAACAAAATTCCATCAATTTACTTCAGCCAGAAATTCATCTGAATAAGAGATGTGTTGTGGACTTTTGGTTGAATGTCATTGTCATTGTGTGATCACATTGTCTGTTTCGATTGCGGGTTTGTGGATGGCAAGTATTTCCTTCGCTGAGCAAAGCTTGCCATTTTCACTAGAATACCACGAAAACACATAACGCAGACTTTTTGTTAAAAAAAAATGATGATAACTACTCAAAATAGTTCCAAAGATTTTATCAAATGCCTTAGATGGTAAAAATTTATTGAATGCCTTAAATGGTAAAATCAGAGCTCAAGCTTTTATGCACATTGCATCCTTGTTTTCTAAAGAAATAACTAACCCCCCCCCCCAGCAGTGTAAGGAACTGCATAATTGTATATGTGGGATGCAATGCTTATAGCAATGTGTTACATCCAGATGGCAAATGGGATGATGGTAAAGTCAGGATGAGGAAGCAACTAATGATACTTCAAATAGCAAAACTGCAAAGCAAATGAAAGCACAAATAACGTATCTAGGACCAGACAATAGAGCACATGTCAAAGTCAGCTGCTTGGTTTGGGGAAGGAGGAGAAAATCCAAAGTAAATATGCACTACATAAACATAAAAACAAATGCATGATACTACTTCAGAAGCAGTCAGCGCCTTTCGGATCAGCCACCAATCTCCCTGAACAGCTCCCCTTACCTTTCTGTCCTAATCTTACTCAATATGAAACACACCACGGACTGCTTACTGCACCACAGGCAGAGATGAGCTCCCTGGAGTAAAGAAACTTCCCAAAGGACAGATTGCTTTCACTCCATTGAGTAAATATATATGTATAATATGAAAAGGTTCTCCAAGGTGAATCATGCCAGGGTGAAGACAGAGACCAACTTATCCTCTCTGCTCAAAAGTAGGCTTGCGAAGGACACCTGTCTGGTGGTAGTGTCACAGCCCCTTTTGGAATGCCCCTCCCTGGTGACCAAATGACTCTGTGTTTAGATAGGAATGCCAAGGTATATATAAAGTAAATTAATTACTGCAATGTATAAGGATTGGGAGCTCTGTTTGCATTTTCATTCTAGGATATCTGTCTGCTTTTGAAGCTGCCATGCTATGATAAGAGGGAGGGAGGGGGCTTTGTTGGATGCCCTGGATGAATGCAGAAGGAATGTCTTTCAAACAACATGCCCCCATGATTGATAGAACCTCTGCTGTCCTCATCAATGCTTCTGGAGGCCCTGATAGCAGGTGGAAGGAGAAACTTCCCACCACAGACATTGCTGGCCCTAACTTATTTATCCAGACAAGCTGTTAGTTTATCAGACCCAGATTCTCTGTTGACATGGACAAGACATGGACAAGACAGCGCTACAAGAGTAAAGACCACATTTCCTCCTTGTTATTACTCCCCTGTACATCCCTGGGGGCACAGAAGATTCGAGGGGCCGTAAGGGGCCTCGGTGACTCAGTTTCCACTTCCTCGTTATCATCCCTTTCACAGCTGTTTATTAATGACCGTCTGCCCCAAAGAACTTTCATGAGAAGACATCGTTATTGCAGATGATGCTTTCCTGACATTGAAGATTGGAATCTCCACAAATGTTCTGTAACAACTCATTTTAATGTTTACCTACTTGTCCTAATTTATTTTTTAATTTCTGTTTCTCAGTGTACCCAAAGCAGAGGGAGGTTTGCTTCATCTCAGGCAGACATGCCACAGTCTAGCTGAGCCTACAGATGGTGTGGGCTGGGATGCGTACCTCTGTTGTGAGCTTGGAATGGTGATTGGTATGCAGCACACGACTCCACATGCTCATCAAGATTGTTAAAGGAAAGAGTTCAGGATGCACAAAAGCAGAGCAGCCAAATTATTCTTGTTTGTGGAAGGAGAGGGCTCACTTTAGATCAAGACAGAAGGATATTAATGAAGAAATAAGCCTTGAAAAAGACTTCCCTTTTTATTTTTCTTCCAAGAGAAAAGGCTGGCTTGCATAAGCAGATCAATGTCAATGTATACATTCAGGAGGGGCCAAGAGATGACTTTGCTGTGCATTCATAGGAAACTGTATGTGTTCTGTATTATGGGATGAATTTTTATTCTTCTAAGTAGTCATTTATCACTAAATTCTGGAATTAAGAGTGCAGACACTTAGCTACACACTTACATGGCAGATCATTGTCAGAATTTAATTTTTTTACTACTTTAAAAAATTTATTTTGTTGATGTTTACATAATTGGTTAGGGTGCAGAGGGTCAAGGGCGAGAGGAAAGTGGGTAAGATCATTGTTATCACATTCTCTTTTTTCCTTTCTGTATCTGGGGGAAGGGCAGAGATAAGGGGAAAAGCCACACCCTGCCTCCCAACCATCCCAGGGTCCCCAGTGTGGGGCGTGTGCCGGGGGCTGTGCTCAAGA
Organism: Ochotona princeps; assembly: GCF_030435755.1. Lineage (NCBI taxonomy): Eukaryota > Metazoa > Chordata > Mammalia > Lagomorpha > Ochotonidae > Ochotona > Ochotona princeps. Next base: position 106,439,403 of record NC_080835.1, on the reverse strand, counting down.
GGTTTAGATAATGCAACAGTTCTGAATTGTTGCTGATCTCACCACTCCAAGTAGGATGAAATCTCTCCAGAATCCACTGGCTGACATAGTCCACCTTAGAGTCTCTTTTTGCCTGGATTTTCACTGCCAACACATGACTGGGGTCGTTAATCAATTTGTTTTGTCCTCCTTCCTCTCTTCTGGTACCAGGTGTCCTCTGCAGGTTCTTTTTTTTTATTGCATTTCATTTTTTAATTAATTACATTGCATTATGTGATACATTTTTTATGCACTGGGATTCCCCCTGCCCACACCCTCCCCCCACGGTGGATTGCTCCACCTTGTTGCATTTCCATAGTTCAAATTCAGTTGACATTCTTTCATTGGAGGTATTTACCAAGCATAAAGTCCAGCATCTTATTGTCCTGGTAAATTCAATGGTTTCTTGGTGAGACCATCTCTGGTCTGAAGGTAGAGCTGGCAGAGTATCATTCCAATCACTGTTATATCCTCCTTGTGCACCTGGCCATGCTGTTCACTGTTTCTTCTAAGCCACTGAGGAGGCCCAGCTCTGATACAAACATGGACCCTGCGATTTTCTCCATGGTTGAAATTTTGAGTCTAGTGGTTCAGTTGGGGGAATCCCCAAAGAAACCTCATCTGAGGCAATCAGACCTGATACTTGTGTGCGCTTGTCAGTACTGGGTCTGGCACAGTCTGTCACCCCAATCAGCTTACACACACACTGGTGGCTGCAATTGCTGGGTCAGCTCTGTCTCCAGCCCTCTCATCTACGCAAGCCAAAGGGTGTTGTAGCCCAGCCTGGTCCCAACCACCACGCACTTGGCCATGTAAACCATTGGGATCTTCAGCCTATTTAGGGTGACTCTCAATCACTCCCACCAGGCCAGCCCCCTGCCCTGGTTTCCATGCTTGCCAGTATATATGGTAGATGGATCTAGTCTGTTCCACATTCCATTCAGTTGTCATACATGTTAATGGGCATTGAAGCCTAGTTCAACCCAACCAGCTCCACTATCCAGCCCACATATGTGCTGGTGGGTGCCACTCTCTATGTAGCCATGCCTGCCCCAACCCTGGTTCTCATGCTCACCAGTTGGAGGGGCAACCCAAAAGGGAGGTGCCCACTGTTTCCCTACTGCGTCCACTCCCACTCCAGGATCTTGCACTCTCCAGGTTGTTTTTACTTGACAGAATTTGCTCCCAATATCAGCATCTGCCAGCTGATGCTGTGGCAAATCCCAACCAATCCACACCCACTCTGCCTATGCATGCATCAGTAGGAACAGTCAACCCTGTCTGACTTTGCCCTGAGCCAGCTCAGCTGAGGCCAATAGGTGTTGTAGTACTGCCCAGCCTGGTTTGCCCAGAATCCCAGCTCTCATGCTCATCAGTGGGAGTAATGGTCCAGCAGGGGGAGCCCCATTTAGCCTCGTTACTGCATTTGTTTCCTAGCCCCTGGTCTTGCATGTGCTGGTTGAGCATTGTAGCCCCTTCTGGCACGTCCCGCCTCACCTTGGCATTTGCCAGTAGGTGCTATAACCTAGCCGGGTCCAGGGCCACCCCCAGTTCCAGCTTATACTGGTGGGGGCTGCAGCCTAACCCAGCCCAGCCCAGGCAGCCCCTAGTCTGGACCCTAATGTAAGCTGGCTGATCCACACACCTTTCTGGTTCTTGGATTTGCCAGTGGATGATATGAGCTGGTCTAGCCTAGTTCACCCTAGCTCTGAGCCAAATGTATGCTGGTGAATACCATTACTTGGCCTTGTCTGGACTGCTCCCTATTTTGGTTCTTGAGCTCACCTGCAGGTACTGTGTCCCAACAGAGGAGTTGTCAAGCTCCTCCATCAGAACCTCTCCCAATGCCAGATCTCCCTCCCATCGGTGGGTCCATGGCCAGCCTTACTTAACACACTTTCCATCCTAGCAGGAATGGTGATCCTTCCGGACCAGCCCTTACCCTTTCTGGTTCTTACTGTTGCATGCTACAGCCCAGCAAAACCTGGTCCACACCAAGACACAGCTCACATATGGCTTAGTAGGGACAGAGACCTAGCCTGGCCCATCCTACACACATCCTGGTTCTCATGAGTTCCAGTGGGAGTCTAGCCCAGTCTGGCACATTCCAGTCCCAGTCCACACCCATGCCGAAGGAGACTGCAGCCATTTCCAGACCAGATCACAGCCTCTAACCTGGCCCTTGCACTCACCAGTAGGGACCACAACCCAGCCCAGGTGTCCCCTTAGCTCCCCAACCAGGCCTATTCCCAATCACATATCTCGTGCATGCCAGTGGCTGCTCTGACTCAGCCTGGCTTAGCCCCCCACCTATCTTGGCCTTTACCTTTGGATGCTATAGCCTGGCCTGACCTGGCAAGCCCCCAGTCCCAATCTCTTTGGTGGGTGCTACAACCTGGACCTGCTTAGCCGGTTCCCATTCCTGGCTTTTGCAAACCAGCAGGTGTGATAGACCAGTGCAGAATGATCTGCACTCCAGCCTGATCTCTTCACTCGTCAGTGGGTTAACACTCGTCTGCTTGGCCCTCCCCGGACTGTCCGCTTCCAAAACTAGCCCACACACTATTCATATAGAGCTGCCTTGCCCAACCTTTCAACACCCAGGCCTGGACTATGTGCTCGCCAGCAGAAGCAATGATCCATTGGGGGAGTCGCTCAGGTTCTTCCACTTGGCTCACTCCCAGACCTAGATCTCACACATGCCAGCTGGTACCAGGCCCCCAACTGGCATGGCATGCCCTGCCCTCTCCATCCCAGCCTTTGTATGAGCTGGTGGATGATGCAACCTGGCCTACCCCACACCCTGGTAGGGGTACACGTGTGGGTGTTGCAGCCTGTATCTGCTCAGCCTTTTCCCAGCCCCAGTACCCATGAATGTCGGCAGAGTCTATGGTCACACCTAGCTCAACCCCTACTACCCCAGCTCTTAAGCTAACCAGCAGGACTTGTTAGAGCCACATATCCCCTACAGAATCTACCCCTGGACCTGGTTCTCTTGTGTGCTGGTCTGTGTCCTGACTCTGCCTAATATGACACATCCACTGTTCTGACACTCTCTGCCATGTGCTGGGATCTAATCCTGCCAGACAGGCCCGTAGCTCTAGCATTCACATGGGCTGATGTGTGGTGGTCAGCAATGTTCCATGCTAACAGGCCCAGCTCTGAACTCCCATGTGGGTTGCAGTATCAGTCTGACTCATAGAGGTCTTCCGGTCTCTTCCCTTCAGACCACCAGGTCTCAGTTCCCTCGCTTACCTGCAAGAACAGTGGACTTGTCTTTTGGAGTCCTTCTGGAGTCATTCTTCACCTACATTTCTGTCCTCGCTATGAATCCACAGGTCATGGCTCTCCCTCACCTGTGTCATCCCCCAATCTCCCTGCAAATCCTGAAGCATAAGTTCCTGGAGTAGGTCACTGGGTGACCTGAGGCTTGCACCCAGTGCTGTTGGAACCAGGGCTACCCAGGACAGAGCCAGCCCTGTGGCTGCCATCTGGGTAGGAGCAAAGGGACCCCTTTGTCAGATTTTTAAAAGCATGTATTTTTATCAGAAAGGCAGATTTACAAAGGAAAGACAGAGAGAAAAATATTCCATTCACTCCTCAGGTGGACACAATGGCCAGAATTAAACTGATCCGAAATCAGGAGGCAGGAGCTTCCTGTGGGTCTACCGTGTGAGTGGCTGGTGGCAAGCCTTCATGCCACCCTCTACTGCTTTCCCAGGCCACAAGCAGAGAGCTGTATGCGAAGTGGAATAACCGGGACACAAACCAGTGACTGTATGGAATCTCAGTGCTTTCAAGGTGAGGATTTAGCCACTGAGTCATCACACTGGGCCCTGTTGTCAGAATTTTGACAGAAGGATAAAGAATCATCAATTCTGAGTCCTCCCTAAAATTGTAGTCAACAGGTTGTCTTACTTCAAAAAGAGAAGGCCCTCACTGGCTCCATTCTCCAACTGGATTTGGACTATTTTGCATCAGTTTTCCTTTGGAGTAAAGCAGAAATAAGATTATAGTAGGGACTGGTTATGCCTTGCCAGTTTACACACAGCCCAATTATGTCACACTTTCTTGATTTTAGGTCTCATTGAGACAAGTATCACACTTAATTAATTTTATATAGTTCCCATGTTACCAAATAGAGTACCTGGCACAGTATGCATATAAAAAATACGTGTCAGGTATGTAATGAATCATACCCTCACCAACCATCACTTATCTATATATGTGTAATGCAGGAAGCTTGGTAATTCTATCAAACTCAATTCCCATCAAAATTCTCCCCTTCCCAAGCTGTGAGCTCCAAAGAATGCCCGTGACATAACTGATCTTAGATCTTTTGGTAAGAAATAATATTTACATATGTATGCATGCATGTATGCATTAGCATGAGAGAGAAAAAGAGAGAGTTTACATCCAGTGGTTCACTCTCTGAATGACTCCGGGGCTGGGGCTTAGCTAAGATAAAGCAGGGGCTAGGTTTCTCACATGGGTGGCAGGCACTCATTCATCATTGAGCCATCCACCTGCTACACTGCAAAAGCTCATTAGCAGGAAGCTGGCGTCAGCTGTAAGTCTCAGGAACTTGAGCTGTGTTGTGGCCTGATCATCAGGTGGCATAACTGCTTAGCCAAATGCCTGCCCCTGGGCAGCACTTGTGCCCCTCTGAACACTCCTATGTTTCCACAGACATTCCTGTTGTGCTTCCTGCTCTCTGTCTGCATGCATCGACTTTTTAAGCCTACCTGCCTTTCTTCTGCTTCTGGCAGTCAATTCTTTCCCACCTCCCTGCAAAGTTCCAAAAGAAGGTTTTGGGTTAGTACACCTGGCAAAGTGACCTCCTTGACATTGCCACCAGGACTTCTCCATAAGTTTGGCTTTTCAGGAAGCCTTGCTGAACCCTGAAAGATCAAACTCAGGCTGGAGATGAGTGATGAGAGCGGGGATTAAGATTAGAAAGCTCATGCTTGTGTCACTGCTGTGGCATAGTAGAGTAAGCTTCTGCCAATGGTACTGGCAGCCCATAAGGGCACCAGTTTGATTCCCGGCTGCAGTGGAAGATGGCTCACATTCCTGGGCCCCTGCAAGCATGTGGGAGGTCTGGGAGCAGCTCCTGGCTCCTCAGCTGGCTTCAGATAGGCTCAGCTCTGGCTGTTGTGGCCATTAGCAGGGTAAACTAGCAGATGGATGCTCTCTTGCTGTTTCTGCCCCTCCTTCCCGCTGTAACTCTGCCTTAAAGACCAAAATAAATAAATAAAAAATAAGCAACCTTTATGATGCGTTCCTAAACCAGTCTATTCGTTGAAGAAAGTAATTGTTTGAACACAGATTTGGGTAATATTTTTAATGCTGTGCAAACGAAGATGAAGCAAACAGGTTATCATCCAACAGAATACGTTGGTGCCATTGAGAATGGAGCTGCCAAAGACAATCGTTTTCTTGCTGGCAGTGTAGCAGGATTCTGTGCCCACTCTCAGGCTATATGCCCCTTTGCTGGGAGTGACAGGAAAAGTCAAGTGTCTCTCGATATACATTGCCCCCTTCTTCCTACTTACAGATGGCAAAGGAGGTGTTCTAAGATCAGACTGTCCTGTCTCTATTCTCCAAGAGATCACTTGACTCTCTTTTTTTTTTTTGTCATGTTCCCTCAAGGATAGTTAGCTGAGACTTCTCTCTAATACCAGCTCATTCATTAATCCTATTGGTTTCAATAGCTCTAGGGACACCGCAGTGCAACATTTAACACCTGGTGGGGGTGGGGGAGTGTTTCACTCTGATGGTTCTTTCATCATCCCTGTCCATCTGGAGCTCTCTTTAAACTCGGTGCACCACCTGCCTGGGAAAATGATGAACACTAGTGGCTTCTCCTTTCCTGTACACATAGAGCGCTCATCTAGCAAAATGAGTGCCAAGAAAGGTGTTTCTGTGGTTGTTGCCTTGTTTTGGGCGGTGTGCGGCTGACTCCCTCACAGGCGCTCCTTGGTCTCTCACTTTCCAAGGAATTGCACTAAGATTTGATTAGATTTCCACCTTTGATGGACACCTGTTAATAACCTGTGCCATGGGTGGAGGATGCTGATATTGTCAGCAGAGTTATCTATGACTATAGTTTTCATCAGCTTTGTCACTCAGGGCAGTAGTGAAGGATATTATTTTTTTCTTAAAATGTTGTTATGGCTCTACAGACACTGGGCTGGGAAAATTTTCCTGTACAGCCAGCCTCACGTTGATTCTTCGGGCATATATTGGATGGCATGTGACATTCAAATAATGCATTGGTGCACTTTTATTACTTTATTTTTGATATAGTGATGGGCAGGTAGGTGACAAAGCTATTTATTCCCTATATTAATCCTGGTTGTGTGGTTTCATCCAGGTTGTTATTTTTAGATCAGACATTGTAATTTCCAAAAAAAAAAAAAAAAAGAAATAAAAATAAGGCCTTTATAGGTTCAAGTTCACTAACTCTTGATAGAAAAGAATATAGTAAAATAAACAAAGTAACTCATAATTACTTAAAAATTCCAGTTGTGTGAAAATGACTAAAATAGTAAATGCTGATATTAAACAATGGTGGCTGTAATGTTATGTATGTTAAAGGGAGAACATGAGTAAAATTTGGAACCATATAGACAGTACAACTGGATTAGTCTTGCTTTTTTTCTGAATCAAAAAACCTTAAATAGCTTTCAAGACATGAGTAAGAAGAAATCCCTTTTAGGTGTTTTATCAGATGAAAAGATCAAATTGGTTATGTTTAGAAGAAAAAGGGGTCAGATCCTAGTGGGCCAATGGAAGTCATGTTGAGAAGGGCGTCTGCCTCCATTTTGTGGACAGAGCATTGTCCCCAGGTTTGAGGGGCTCATGCTAAGAAAGAGATACACTGTAGCTCGCTCTCCTTCTGCCATGTAGAAGCCAATCCTTCTCTTTTTGTCACAAGCTCTGCAAAAGCAAGTGTCTGGGAGAGGCCAGGGCTACCAGGTGACAGAGGAAGTAGGACTCTTCAACTTTCCAGGCTCTGAAAACAGAGAGTTTTCATTACCCCACCCTTTGGATGATTCACTCTGTGTCCCGTCCTATAGCACTGAGAGGAGACTGACATAGACTGGTCCTGGGCACAGCCTAATATCCACGATCTTCACCTGAACTCTGTCTGAAATTAGAAAGTGTGTACTTTCCTTTCATCTTTTAGATCTCCCCCAAAAGTGAAAATACACCAACTGTATGTTTGGTGACTCATTTCAATCCAGTGGCAGTGTTGGAATATCTTGAATCATTTAATAAAGAGTCCTACTCTGTCTTTTCCAGGATAAACTTCTTCCCACCTATTCTATTTTGGATTTGTTTTCCTGTCTTGCTACTTGCTTAGCCATGCCCCCTCCCAATTTTGACAATTTATTGAAATCTCCCTTAAAACAATCAGTGACTCACTCTGTTGTTTGCTTAAGATTTTAAAGCTACATTTGATGGTTTTCATACTTGAGTAGGAAAAAGAGGAGCCAGGGTGATGACAAGACAGAGAAGAAAGGAAAATAATTACATTTGTTTTCATAATGAATTTATACATGCCTGAATGGTTTGATCCCTTCAAATCGACCAACATCAAAGGTGTTACAGAGCAAGGGTGTAAGTCCAAATTTTCTGACTTTATTTATTCTTCATAGTACGGGATACACAAACTTGAACCTAGACTAAAGCCAGTTACTTGTCCAGCAGGGGAGCCCACATTCCCCTGTCGGCTTTGCCTCCTCCCCCTGATTATCACTTGTACTGTTTGGGTGCTGCAACCACATCTGGTACTGCTCATCTCACCTTGGCATTCCTTAATGCGTACTAGTATTTGTTGCAACCGAACCTGGCTCAACCCACACTCTGTTCTGGCGCTCGGACTCACCAGCGGTCAATGTGAACAGGTTCAGCCTGGTCTGCCCCCAATCCATGCCATGTGTGTGCTGGTGGTATAATTTCCATAGCCTGTTCTGGGCTGTTTCCTACTGTATTCCTTGTGCTTACCTGCAGGGACTGTGTCCTGCCAGAGGAGTTGTCCAGGCTCCTCCATCAGAAACTCTCCCAGTGCCAGATTTCGCGCATACCAGTGGGTCCATGAGCCAGCCCTGCTCAGTTCACCTCCTGCTGGACAACTACTTCCATTGGAAAGTGTGAGTCGGGATGGGGGCAGATCAGACTAGGCAGGGCTATAACACCTGTGGGCCTCATGTGAGCTAGATAAGGGAAGGGCCACGGTGGACTGACTGTTCCGACTGGTGCAAGCAAAAACTAGAGTGGGTGAGGGTTGGTTGGGCTAGCCGCAGTACTAGCTGGCAGAGGCTGGCACTGGGAGCTAATTCTGTCAAGTCAAATGCCAGAGCCACCTGGAGAGTGTACAATCTGGGGTGGGTGTGGCCTAGAAGGGAAATAGTGGGCACCTCCCTCAGGGCTACCAGTCTCACTGGACAGCACGAAAACCAGGACAGGGGCAGGGATGACTAGACAGAAAGGCACCTGCCAGTAGGTGTGTGACTTGGATAGTAGGTTGGTTGGGTTGAGCTGGGCTTCAAAGACATGTATGAGAGCCGAATGGGGTGTGGGACAGACTGGACAATCCTGTGGTGCATACCGGCAAGCATGGGAACCAGCGTAGGGGGCAGAACTGGTGGGGATTATGGGGAGTCACACCAACTAGGCTGCAGCTCCAACCGGTTTTGGGTGAGGATCGAGTACGAAGTGGGCAGGATAGAGCTGGACTATAACACTCGTTGGTTCACAAGGAAGACAGGGCTGGAAACAGAACGAACCCAACAATCCCAATGACCAGCAGGTGCTTAAGCTGATTGGTGTGACGGACGGTGTTGGACTCTGTACTAGCAAACTCGCACAAGAATCAGGCCTGGGATCATCTCAGATGAAGTTTCTTTGGAGATCCCTCCAACTGAACTGCTGATCTCAGAACCCCAACCATGAAGAGACTGTCAGCCAGTGGACTCTGAATAGGATTCATTGCGATTGGAACTGAGAAATTGGCAGCAATCCAGAACTGATGAACTATCAAAACTGTTTGAGCAGGACCCTCGGAGCGCATCTCCCGTTGGGGATATGGGATGGGTGGGAGGCTGGGTGGGACTTTTCCCTTTCTTTCTCCCCTGACCCCAGATACAGGGAAAAATGATAATATTAGTGTGGAAACAATGGTATTACCCACTTTCACCCTGTAGCCCTTGACCCTTTGTACCCTAATAAACTAAGTAAGATTAAAAAAAAATAAAGCCAGTTACTGGCAATAATTAACTGATTTCTTGCTCTGTTGGGGAGTAATCATGGCTAACAGTCCAATAGTGAGCAAATCCTGAATCAGTGCCAGGATGATTCTTCATTTCTCCCCACAAAGATGCACATGCTCATTACTCTAACAGGCTGCTCATTCTCACGGTTGAATGGAGTGTTCTGACCCCTGAGCTTCAGGTGACACTGCTGCTGGAGTGTGTCATGGCTTGTGCCTTCCTGCAAGGACTGTTCTTACCAACGCCAGTGTGGATGCTGCAGATCAAGCTGCGCTCTTTGTGGGCATAGGCGTCGTTTTGGGGGAGAGGCCATGTTGGATTCTCGTTTCCACTCAGACTCCATAGTGCAGTCTTTAGAAACTGAGTGTAACTACAAGAGTAATAAACTGCTATTTGTTTTTGAAAAGTTTCTATATGTTGTAATCTTACTGCTCACAGAACTCTTTTTCTTTTTTTCTGAGCACCAGAGTGGCGCCTGACTGGCCTCATGGGACTCTTAAGCAACAGACCCAGAGAGATTATGCTTGTAGGGCTTTTCCTGGCCCGGACTTCTTCCCCGACTGCTCACTCTACCTTCTTGTCCAATGGGACCCTCAGACACTCTCCTCACCTCCCATAGCATGTTCCGCCAAGCATTTGCCAAATTTTAGTAAACAGTAAAGTCATGTCTCCAGCTGCCCTGTCCAAAGTGTCAGGATCTTTCTGATTTCTGCTTTGGCCGTGTTCCATTCCCTCGCCATACAAATGCTGTCAGTTCTTCCATCCAGATGTGTTCACAATCTTGTAATTGTGTCTCACCTACACTGGTATCATGCAGTACTAACGAGGAGTTTCAAACATCTTCCACTGCTTCCAGAAGTTTATTCTGAACTTATGGCAAAAATGAAATTTGAAAGCTATAAACCAGATCATGTTAAGCAAACACACAAACAAAACACAGCAACAACAATAACAAAAACCTGGCCAGGGTTCTCTGTTTCCTTCTCAATATAATACTTTGTTTACCTGCTGCCCCTTCATGCCAGGTGTAAGCATCACAAGAACAGAAAATTGCATCTACTTCCCTTATCATTGTATCTGGTGCATAAACTAGTGAATGGTACAGACTCAGTGCTAAATCAGAAGCTCTTGAATCAAATACTAACTAGAGGGCATTGCCAGGTACAAATCTTAGCTTGGGAATTTCATAGAGTGGGGATTCAGAGTAAAAACAGAAAAGGTGATGAAAAGAATATCCATAGGGCCCAGTGTGGTAGCCTAGTGGCTTAAGTCCTCACCTTCCATATGCCAGGATCCCATATGGCACTGTGTTCTGGCTGCCCAACTTCCCATCCAGCTTCCAGGCAAAGCAGTCAGCAGATGGAAGTTCTTTCTGTCTCCTCTCTATAAATCTGATTTTCCAATACAAATAAGTAAATAAATATATGTTTTAAAGAAGAGTATTTCGCAGCGCATTGGCATAGTGGTTTAAGTCCCATGTGAGTGCCAGTTATAGTTCCTGCCATCCCACTTCCCATCCAGCTCCCTCCTTGTGGCCTGGGAAAGCAATCGAGGACAGCCCAAAGCCTTGGGACCCTGCACTTGCATGGGAGACCTGGAAGAAGTTCCTGGTTCCTGACTTCGAATTGGTGCAGCACCCACTGTTGCGGCCACTTGGGGAGGGAATGATCGAACGGAAGATCTTCCTCTCTGTCTCTCCTCCTCTCTGTATATCTGACTTTGCAATAAAAATAAATAAATCTTAAAAAAAAAGAATATCCATGATGTTTTGTTGTGTATTACAAAGGAACACTACTGAAGCATTACTTTAGCCTAGAAGCAATATTTCGAACACCTGCCTCTTACAGCACAGTGCTTGGTCCAATACCCAGCTCTACCTCCTAACTCCAGCACAGTGCTAATATGGCTCCTGAGAAGCATCTGTAGTGCCTCAAGTACTATTACTGCTGCCATTCACATGGGAGACTCCGATTGAGTTCCCAGCCCCGTTGGTTGTTGTTATTTGGTGACTGGACCAATGGAGGGAGCTCTCAAATTTCATCTTTTCTTAGAATTCAATAAAATCTCATTTTTTCCTCAATGGTACACAGTGCTTTTGACAGTCTTTACAGGGTCATCATATGAGATTTGGTGAAGTTCTGTTCACTTGTTTGGTTATTACTGAATGGGAGGTTGAAGGATACACCAGCAGCCTACCCTGATAGTTCCCTACAAAGCAGTCCCTCACACACTCCCTTGCAGGTGTTCCATTTACATTTCAGCACAGAGATCTCCCAACTTGATCACCTCTACCTTAAGAGACCCTCATTGCCCCTGGAGACAAGAGGAATGGTTTCTGCACATGCCACCATCCAGCTAGTACTCAGAAGATAAATTCTCTGATTCACTGCTGGTGCTGATCAAGCCTGCGTCATGAGAGCAGGAGTACCCAAGACTTTCTTCTGGAAGAGCTGTCCGATGCCCACATTCTCTACTGGGAAGCCATCCTGAGCAGAGATCAACCTGAGATCTCCCACAATAAAAAGCTTAGAGTGACATGACGTTTTGTGTGGCTCTGAGGTTCACATCTAAGTCATCCCCCTATTTCACACCCCACTCCAAAATACAAAGGTAAAATCAACCCTGTAAGGTGGCTGAAGAATGAGGGACTTGGAATTTGCTGTTGAATAAATTTTTTTTTTAACTGTTCAGGCAGATGTTTATCTTCGCAGTCACCCTTATCAAATTTCAAAGCTTCTGGATCCCACTGCCAACTCTGGCTCCTGACTACAGCTTCCTGCGAATGAATGCCAACAGAAGACAGCGGGAGGACTTGAAGGATGCGGTCCCTGCAGGGTTGTGTTCCCAAGTCTCAACGTGGGCATTAGTTCAATCCTGGCTACAATGAGCATTTGGGAAGCTAAACAAGAAGATGGCAACTCTCTGTGTGTTTCTCAAGAAGCACAAATGCACATTTCTAAAAGTCTTGCCTACAACTTTACCCAGGTTTATAAATTGTTAACCTCTTGTCTAATTTTCTTTACAATTTACATGTATGTGCTTGCTTGAATATGCTTTTATTTATAATTGAGTAAAAGTGGAGTTTGCCATGTGTGTTTTCCCTTGAAGCATTTCAGAGTTTACTTCCTAAAAATGATAATAACAGCCTTTATATTTCCACAGTTTAATTTTCAAGCATCAAGAAGTGTTATCATTAATATGGAATTACTATTTATTTTACAATTTACATGCAAATGTAGTGAGCTTTGCCATTAACATTTCAGTTCAGGAGCCCACACAGAACCAGTCGCTGCATTTACTTACAAAACATGTTTTGTCTCCTGTTGTATGGAGCCAGCCCTTAAACTTTCTTTTAAATCTTGGTGTTTCTGAAGATGCTGGTCAGTTAACTTATAGCATGTTCCTCAATATAGATTTACTAAAGACCTCAAATGATAACCTTCTCTTTGTTATATTCCAGTTGTGCAGGTATTTATTTATTTTTGGCGAGAGCTAAGAGGGCTTCCTGCCTCCCTCTTGGTGCGTTTCATCAGGACAGTGTATAATTTTCGCTGTGATGTTCACTTGATTAGTTGGTTGAGGTGCTGTCTTTAACACTTCTGTTATGTCGTGTCAGTATTCTTTTGCATTTTAACCTGTGACAAGACATTTTAAAATTGTGCATATATCCTAGTTCTTATTAAATATTTATCCACTTGAAATTGTATTCTGTGATGGTTATCTCCTAAATCAATCATTTTTATGATAGTTGCAAGTGGTGATGTTTCAATTACATCTTGTATTCTGCAGAACTATTTGGCATTATATCATTGTTTTTCATTCATTTATCAAGTGTTCCATTAATTTCATAAAGGCTTACCGATTTTACCTGTTATTTGCATTCTAGTCTTTTCATTACTAACTTTTTAATGTAATTTTTATTTCTTGTATTTATTAGAAAGTTAGATATATATACACAGAGAGAAGAGAGAGATGGAGACGTGCCTCTGGATACATTCATTTCAGTATGGAGAATGAGTTGTTTTGAGTAGTTTATTTAACACTTCTTTACCTCATTTGCCTCTGTAGGTTGAGAATTTGGAATTCCTTGCTCCTTTATTCTAAGGAATAAGGATTTTGAGTGCTCTTTCTTTTGGAGAAGACCTAGGATGATCCACAGAGTCCACAGAGCTATAACTATGATTCTGCAGGACTGCTTCAGACCAACATCCACCCGGCTTTCAGGGGCCAAGGATGGCCAGACTCCTAGGCGATTCCCTCTCGCCACATGCCAGTTTCTGCTCTAGGTTGCTCTTTGATGTTACTCCCACCTGATAAACGTTTTTAGCCACATACTTACTTACGTGAGAAACCGTATTTAAGTCCGTTGCACGTGCACGAACTACAGCATTCACCTTGTTCTGGCCCTGGGTGTCCAGCCTATCAATCGCTTTGAAAAGTGTTTACAAAGGCAGATAGCTAAAAAATACTATATGATTGCAAGGAAGCACTGGAGTAATTACTTAGCTATGAACTCATCAATGCTCTAAGCTTTGAAAAATTATGGTAATATCAAGGATAATTGATTATAAACTGTTGCTTAAAGGTTTCCCAGGGCTTTATCAAGTCTCCAGCTCAAATGCAAAATTCTCTTTCCAGAGGGAATGGGGACTGTCCATGCTCTCCCTAAAGAGATGACTATAGGTGAAATACCAAACAGAACGTCTTGTGTTCTCTGTGCAGCTAGAGTGCTGGGAACTTTCTCCAGCAAGTAAACATGCCCTTCAGAAAGCAACTTGGTGCAGGTCGAATCCAGTCCCCACTGCAGTGAAAGTGTGTGACCATACTGGACACAATGGGACATTTCTCAGAACTTTTCTTTGTGGAAAAGTCCTTTCTGGTCCTTTCTGGCGACTCCACGTCTGACAGCTCTGTAGTTTTCACACATGCCAGACTCTGTTTACACCCTCTAAGCTGGAGGAGATTGTTCTGAAAGAAAAGTCTGCTTCCTCAGGGGTCAGTCAGGTCAGAGTTGGAGCAATGGCATCAGATGCTTGCTAGGGCGAGCTGCCAGCCAAAGTTTTCACTAGCCCCAGGGGTGGCGTTTGTATGGAGTTCACTCAGTGGTCCCCAGGGAGTTTTGGGATTGCTCTGGAAAGAGCTGGGAAAAGCCTTCCTTCACTTCCCTTTGTGTTTGAAGAGACAAGAGAGCTAGGACAGCACCCCAGCGGTTCTCAAGTTCAAAAGCTGGACCAATGCGAGTGAGGTGGAAGAGAACAGATGTCCCCCTTCCGTCTTCACAAGACCCTTCCTCACTCCCAGACTACTCCCATGTCCCGAGTGCAGAACCTCTGCCTGCCCTGCAGATGGCGCTGCTGCTTTCCCACAGGATGCTGGAGGCCAGATGCTAGCTGACAATGCAATATTGCTGGCTTTGCTTCTTTCTCTCCACACAGTGCTCCCTGGTGCCAAGAGCACAGCAAAGTGCCCTCCTGCACGGAACAGGCATGGATGTAGTCCAGTGAAGACCCTCCACTGAGCAAATGACTGGTCTTGTCTGTAATTCAAGGATTAAAATAGCAGGATCTTGGCACTGATTAGCAGTGTTAATCCCCAAGGCCCGAAGAGAACTGGAATTCGATGTGAGGCTCTAAACCATTACGTCCTGTAGATAATCGCTCTTTCAGAGGCCAACTGTGCCTATGAATATCATACCATGCCAAGTTTGGCAAGTTTTTATCAGTGTCAACTCAGGCAACTTCTATAGCCATTGTGCCCCAGGCTCTGGAAATGGCACGGCCCCCTATCCCTGCCTGAGCCCACTGGACCAGCCAGGAGGCCCGCAGGGAAGAGGCTTATAGGGCCCTGGCATGCCCCCTTCTCTTTGAGGACCATGTTTCTTTGCGAGCTAACAGAAGCCAAATTCTCTGCATCTATGTCTCTCCAAAGATTGAGTTGGAATCATATCGTCCCTGAAGAGCTCTTTGTCCTTGTTTTGTGGAAAATTGGAGGCACAAATAGAAACCCTGATTAGCCGGGAGATGAAGGATGCAGCCGCCCATCACTCCTGGCTTCATTCTATAAATCTTTGCAAAGCACTTCTTAGGTCCTATCTTAGCACTGGGCCCAGGGACACCCAGGATAGCAATGTATTCATATATGTACAAACACCTGCTACTTCAGTGGCATTGAGAAAACCAGTCAACTGATACCCAGTGGTATTCATTAATCTGTGTTTTCCATGATCAACCAAGGACTGTAAATAGTAGATGTGAAATTCCGGAGACAATTTGGAAGTTTCAAGTTGTATATGATTCCGAGTAGTGTGATGAAATCTCATGTCATCCCACCCTGTTCTGCTGTGTCCACGCGGGGGTTAACTCACTTGTTTGTGCAGTGAATAAGTGCTATAAACGCTACTCAACACCTAGTCACTCAACAGTTGCCTAGGTGGTCAGAAAGTGTATGGTGCCCGTTATGAGTGTCCAACTAATTCTTTTTTTTTTTTAATTTTATGACACAGTTTGATAGGCTCTGGGATTCCCCCAAAAGCCCCCCTCCATATTGAATTCCTCCATATTGTTGTAGTAGTACAGTTCAGATCCAGTCATGATTCCTTCATTGAGGGCATGGGAGTGTCCAACTAATTCTTTTAAAAATGTTTTATTTACTTATTTTGTAGCCAGAGTTCTCTCTCTCTCTCTCTCACACACACACACACACAGAGGCTTTCATCTAGTATTTATTCCCCAGTGGTCACAATGGTCTAGGCTGGGCCAGGCCAAAGTCAGGACATTCATTTGGCCCTCCTCCGTGAGGGGCGTGGGCCCAAGACCTGGACCATCCTGTGTTACCGCTTTCCCCAAGCCTTGAGCAGGAAGCTTGCGTCTGAACTGCAGCAGCTGGGACATGAACCAGCGCCCTGCTGGGATGCTGACACTGCAGGCAGCAGCTTTATCTGTTATATCACAACACTGGCTCTCTCAGTTTACTGCTATATTAGTGAAAAAGGGCCCAAAGTGTAAGTGTAGTGATGTTGGAAATTTTGTTACCGTTATTAATACAATTGTTCTACTTTATTTGTTGTTATTAGTAATCTCTTATGTTACCTTACTCATAAATTAAACTTTAATGTAGCTATGTATATTGGAAATAAAATACATGTTATGCACACAGTTGGGCACTATATGAGATTTCAAGCATGTATGGGGAAGATCTTAAAATGTGAACACTGTGGATAAGGGAGATTTACATCTCAAAATTGAATGGAGTATATTAAATGTGCAGACAGGGTCCCGCAAGACTCACACCAGGCAGCACAGGAGGAAGATTGCACGGAGAAGATGGCTGAACTGAGCTGTGAGCCGAAAGAATCTTGCCAGGCAGAAAAGAGAGGAGCGGGGACACGCTGGACAGTAGCTTAGAGTCAGTGTGGGATGCTGAGTCACTCGGTGCACAGCTAGGTCGGGCAGGCAGTTGGGAACATGGCAAAAGGCAGGTAGAGCTGGCATGCCAAGGCAGGAACTGTGGGCAGATGTAGACCCTTTCGAAAGGCATAGGAAACCCAACCAGGGTTCTAGACAGGACTCGGGCGTGGCAGTCACCACAAAGGCAGCTCTAGGTCAAGATGGCACCTGGAAGGCTGGAACTCAGGCGTGTAACTGCCAGTCCTGTTCCACCACTGCTGGCCAGAGCAGCTCTCACGTGCCATGATGGAAGATTATTCTCTCTCTGTCTCTCCTTCTCTCCCTGTTGGACTGCAGTTTAGAAAATCATACGTGAAAGCATAAACCTTTAGAAGATACATAACAAACAGTTTCAGAAAAATGCTGTAAGCAACTTTGAATGTTAACATTTCTGTTCCATGGACAGTTATCATCTATCATTGACAACTATATTTTGATTTTGACCCTTAGCATCTATAAGATGGTTGTGCCATCTCCATATTATTATTTTAAAGAGATACATCTTGGCATAAGTCCTGGTGAGATGTTTATTAGAGACCATATTTTCAAGGCTCCCCCATATCCTTCTCTGTTTTCTCTAACATTTGTAAAACATTTGGATGATAGCACAAGCTTATTATTCCTGGTGGGCACAGAAAACATCTGGGGGATGGTAGGGAATTGCTCCAGACCACTGCAATGGATTTGTGAAAGGAACAAGCTTGATGCTCCTCTTACGCTTGGGGTGTGAGGATCCTGAATTTTCGTTCCCGAGTGGTTGATCTTTGCGGGGCTTGTCCATAGATTAGTAAAGGGACAGCTTCCGTAAGTATGATGAGTCTGCCATGTTCCCCTGCTGGTGAATAACCAATGTGGTGCTAGGAAAACGGGGTGCTTGGAGTTTGCTGCATACAGTGATCTTGGCCGGCTCATTATCACAGCCTCTGAGTCTCAGGGGCCTAGCTTTTCTGTGCACTGGTAATCCAAGAGGGATTCTCTATGAAGGGTGGTGGGAAGAGCTTAAAGGGCCCAACGTATTACTCCAATAGGCACCTTTCCATCAATATGTACTTGCCCTCCCTTCCTCCATTTCTCTTCTCTCCCAAGACTCAGCCTGGATTCGTCTCATCACCTATTAATTTTCGCATGATTCTGACATGCATCTCTTAACTCTAAATAAAAGAACTCTGAGATACAACACAACTGTTCCTCCAGGTAGGTTGAAAATTTCATGCATTTACTAATAAACTTGGCACAAACTGCCTGACATGGCGCTGGCAATTTACACCCCAACAGCGAGTTAGCTGCTTTGTCCCAAACAGTATTTGAATTCCTGTGTCATTTGGAAATCCCTAGCAAACTGCCTTCAAGATACTGTGCAGGTGTTTTACGATTTTCTTAGTGGCTTCTTAAAGTAGAAATCATGTTTCTCCATGACTTGTTCCCAGGAAGTGACCTGGAAATAATATTTCAACGCTAGAATGAATTCCCTCTCAGACCAGTGTGCACACCGTGGTAATGTTAAGGACATGGAGTTGAAGCGGAGCGTCCCCTTGTGACATTGTGCTCTAAGAAATTCCCTTGGTTCCATACACGGCATTGATTACATGGTTTGGATCAGCCAGCTCATTTGGGTGACAGATGATTCCTGCCCTTGTGTTACCCTTGCATTCCCCTGGCTTTCAAAGATTTTGGAAGGATCATGAATATTAAACAGAGGCCCTGGGTGGAGGAATTCTCATGTGAGGGGCTCTCTCCTTGTTTATCAAGGTCTGTTTGTGTTTTACTCAGACATGTGTTTCTGGGCCATCTTTTTATTGCTTGCCCTGGTGGAAATGACAACACACAAGCACATGCGCGCGCGCATACGCGCGCACACACACACACACACACACACACACACGAAACCTTGCTTTTTCATTTCAACAAGGAAAGGATGTGCCCTAGCCAAGGGCAGCCTGAGAATGACAAGCTCTTCTGCACAGGATCCTGCCTCCCTCCCTGGAAGCGGCTTTGTCAGGGGCCATCTGGTCAGCTCTGCATGCTTGGAGAAGCAGCAAAGGGGTCCAGATGGATGGGTTTTTGGGGAAGTTCTTTAAAAACCTCTGTACCCACCACCTAGTCACCATATGCCAAAAGGTCACTTCGCCCTCAGTGGCGTTCTTCCTGGGTGTTCTCTGTGCATGTTGCATTGGCATCAGCACCCTGAAGCTTTCAGGGGTTACAGGATCTTAATTAATGCATCTTTTGTAATTATTCTGAGTACTAGCATCACTAATATCAACTTGGCCATCTCATCTGAGACTACAGCAGGGAAATGGAAGCAGGCAGTGGGCTGTGTGAACGATCCCTGTGCAGAAAAAGCATTACCGCCCGAGGACTCCCAGTGTAGTCCCTTCCTGCACAGCAAAGCCAGTCAAGGCCAGCAGGCCTTCCAGACACACAGTGCTCTTAGCTCTCTTCAGCAGGTGGGGACCCTAGGCTTGAAGGATAGAGAGGGGGTTGGAATGTTAGAAAAAAAGAATCCAAATGAGAGCAAAGAATTAGTCTCTGTCTCCCCAACATTAAGTCATGCCCTCAAGAAATAAAAAGTGGCATTTGATAGACGTGCACTTCTTCTCTGACTGCAGCGAAGCCCGGCTTTTCCTGCAGGTAACAGGAGAAGCAGTGTGGCATTTGCAGTGTTCCCTCTCAGCCCTGAGGCTCCCTAGTCTCTGGGCTCTTGGCAAATCACTCCATGAATTGAGAAAATGGCCTCATCTCAACACCTGGGACTTGCGTACCTTCTCCGCCCAGGGTGCCCTGGGCCCCTCTCTGTGGTTTATCTGCCTCATCACGATTCAGTGGCCCTTTACCAGAGTGACAGGTCGATGTCACCTCGAGCTGGTGACTTGCTGTGAATGGCACAGGCTTCACAAGAATCCCTCGACACTGTGGGGAATCTCATTAAAGCCTGACATTTGCTGAGCATCTCTGGAGGGCAAAGGTGCCCGTTCCAATCACAGGGCCCCACTGCAAGTCCCAGCAGGCAGCATGGTGGCATTGAGCTTTGGCTGTCATCTTCAGTGTCCCTGGTCCCTCAACTTCTGCCATGTCCTGCAGCTCTGAAGGGCTCAGACACGTCTGCAGAACTCTTCTGATTTGAGAGCTTGAAATTCTTCTCCTTATTCTCTCTCCCCCACCCCACTTTTCCTCTGAACTGTCATCTACTGCAACCGGAACTGCACTTGCAGTTTGTTCCCAACCACTGTGAGAGCCTGAATGACTTCCCATTCAAATTCCTTTGACCTGGCCTCCTGCAGAACATAAGGGAGACCCAAGGGAGCCAGTTCTTCCCTAAAAATATGCAGAACATAGCCAATGTGTAACCCGGGTACACCCATCAGTTGCCTCTGAAACCCTTGTGGTGTGGGAGGTGGGACAAAGAATCCCAAAGGCTTTGATGGTCTGAGCTTGCTGCTGCCCAGGCCACCTGAAGGTGTAGTGGCCCTAGGTCCTGGAGGAGCACTGACAGGTTACAACTTGCTTCGACATGTGATGCAGCTCTTTGCAATATTTGACATGTGTGTCAAGGGTACCCAAACCTACCACAGGAGTCAAAACACTTGGCCAGAATACCTTTTCTATATGTATAGGATATACCGATGTCCTCTAATTGCAATAATCTCTTTCCCTGGGTCAGCTTGGGTTAATAAATTGAAGCCATTGCCATTATCTACACTAGATGTATATCTACATGAACTTTCGTAATTTAGCCTCCTTCTCTTTTTCTTTAAAATCCATTGACACTATATAAATGCATGAATAGATTTTCCACAGACTTTTTGAAATTGTCTTATACCAATACCTGCCATACATGCTATGTATTTGCTTGACATACAGTCCTTATTGCTGTTGAAAATCTGTAAGACATTTAATTATGTCAATCCCTGTCTTAATGTTTTTAGGTGAATTGTTGGTTAACCAAATTCTTCAGACAAATAGAGCCAGTAGAATAGATATGTGAATAGATAGATATGCAAATAGATTGATAGCATATAGATGGATAGCTAGTATATCAACAGTTGAAATATAAATTGATAGATAGATACAGGTAATAGATGATATATAAATATAAATATATGTGTAAGCAGATGGATAGATGATTGATAGATCACTGATGCTGAATTATAGATAGAAAGATAGGTGATAGCAAGATAATAGATGAGAGATAAACAGAGATGATTAGAATTACGACACATGCTGAGGATGCTAAGAAGCACCCCAACCTGTTACCTGCAAGCTGTAGATGCAGCAAAGCCCATCTGCGTGAACCAACAGTATTAATATTCATGATCAGGGAAAAAAGGTTATTTTGGTTCAGCCAGAGGCAACTGTGCCCTTCTACTTTTTTATTCCAGCCCTCAGTGGATTGGATGATGCATACTTTTATTGGTGAGGATAGATTTTTAACTCAGCCTACCAATTCCAATGTTAATTTCTTCCAGAAATACGCCCACAGACACATCAGGGAAACTCCTTAGTCTATCAAGTTGGTACATAAATTTGACCAGCACAAAATACATTTGAAACATTATGGAGAGAAGTGGACAAACAATTATGGACACTACCACTCAATCTACCACGTTAATTTTTGCTACTTTTCCTTCAGTACTTTTTCAATGAATGAGAAATTTACAAGGCTGAATTACCTTAAGCATGCCTCCCACCAACACTACAGAATTAGCCACTGCCCTGAAGTTGGTATGTAAATTTCTAGTTCATATTTTTATGATTCTTCGAGGATAACATTGAAGTTTATAAGATTTTGAGTATCTGGCCCAAGGCTACTTAGCAAAACAAAGGAGCTGCACGTGAAATGCCACTCCCCTTCTGCTATTCTTAGATAGTCAAGCATATCCACAAACAAGAAACTGGAGAAAGGGGCGGAATGGAGACAATGTAAAAGCATCACCACCAAGAGAGCCGGAAAGAGTGGCAACTACGGGAGTCACTGGCTGAAAGGTGATTGCACAGTGCTTCTGCCTGCTCAGTAATGTACAACCCAATTGGTTCTTTCTCCACATCACAAAACTTTTAGAAAATGGTGATAGTACCTGTGACTCCAGCAAGGAAAACTCTGAACTGCTCTTTGATCAGTTCTTTTGATTTGTCAGCCACATTTCCAAGTCAACCAGGTCTTGCTTTGCTCTGTGGTTATCTCAAAGGCTATTATTTTGATGTGTCCTGACCAACTGGTCGGACCTCCTTTGATGAACTATCGTATGATGATACTTGTAGGTTCACTGATATTATGATAGGGGTGTTTGAAAGATAAAATGAATCCAAGATCATCTACTTAATATAAGGTGCATGAGACTCTACTAGTGACTTAGATAAAACTGTAAAAATTGCAGTTCTGTGTTCATAGAACATAAAATATGGCTGAAAGAAAAAAGAACTAGCTACTAAAGTGAGTTTTATTAAAGGTAAAATAGAAGAATTCAAGCAAGCACCAGGCACCTACCTTATACTTAGGAGAAAGGAGAAGCTTCCCAACCAAGCCATGAGACAGGTTGGGTTGGCCAAGAGAAGAAAGGGATGCCTCTGTGCTTTTCTCCACAGATGGAAGACAAAGTGATTTTCAGAACCTGCTGGATTCACAGTGTGATTCACCATTAGTATATTTCAGCACAGCATGACTAATTTCACTATTTTTCTTGGAGTCCCTGAAAGCTCTCTTTTGTGTCCTCATGAATGACATTTTCCTTTACACCAAGTTTCCCCATCCAATCATCTGCAGTAAGTCACAGTGGTTGCTGTCTGCAGCAGCATAATAATTGAACAAAGGGACTAATGCAAAATTCCAAATGGAACTGGAAGCCCTCCTTGCTTGCACCCAAGGGATTCTGAAGGGACCCCCCAGGGAGTGACATCCAGGTGTACTGTAGTGCTCACAGTTTCTCTCCAGGCTTGCAGGAGCAGTGAAAGTACCTGAAAGATGTCATTCTCAGCCCCTCTTTTCTGTTTAAGTATTGAAAGTGTAGGGGAGTAAACGTGGGAAGAAATGCCCCCTAGAGATGTTTTCTGTTTAAAGCTAAGGCTTTCCTATAGCTCTTTGAGTAAACCCGCACTCCGCAAAATGAACTTCTATCTGCTTTGGGGGACATGGTTCACAATTTCCGTGTTGTTATCCTTGGCAATGAAAGGAAACATGGAAGTTTTCTTAGATTACGCTGCTTGACTTTCAAAGTACACATCCTGTGGTTGGGAGCTTTTTGCCAACTTACTGGGAATGCCAGGGTGGAAAGGACACAAATTTCCAGCTTATTAGCATATCTCTTGAAATAATTTGCACCTTTGGAGCCAGTAGTTCATTGCTACAAGAAAGTGAGAGCTAGTACTAAAGCCAACAGAATGGAGAAGAAATGCCAATCAAAATGAAGCTGCAATATTCATTTTTTCTCATCTAGACCCTAGGAAGTCTTCTCTGCATCTGGTTAT
Organism: Ochotona princeps; assembly: GCF_030435755.1. NCBI lineage: Eukaryota > Metazoa > Chordata > Mammalia > Lagomorpha > Ochotonidae > Ochotona > Ochotona princeps. Next base: position 106,416,200 of record NC_080835.1, on the reverse strand, counting down.
AACAGAGAAATAGGAATGTATTTGTCCTGCTACCTGAAAAATTCAAAAACAGGTAGTGCCGTGAAACCATGATTTCTAAGACCCTGAGTATGAGGCAATGTGAAAACAGAGACCCATGACAGAAAGAAAACGAAAAAGGTTATCCACAGTTGCTGGATTTGTCGTCTGGCAAGCTTACAGGCCAAAGCACAGGAAAGGTTAGGTGGTAGATCCTGGCCTCTGAGTTGAAGAGATAAACTTGAGAATCGTGAGAAGGGGAGCCAGATCTTAAACACCTACAATTTGCATAAAAAGATACTAGAAAGGAGTGTGTTAGTGACACAAATGGAGGATTTTAGAGATCTGCTAACGTTTCACTCAACTTGGTAGATTTCTGATTAGATCATGCATGTGAGGAAACTATCCAGTGCAGGGGAAGGAATGATTGTGACAGATCATCAGTAATAGCGCACAGGCCAAGCACAGCCCACAATTCCCAACACATTAGATAGAAAATGCACATAGGTCTTAGTCCTAGCGTGAGCACAGCTCCACTTCTATCTAATACATTTCAAAAGCAACACTAAAATCCATGTGTAATAAAGGACTAGAGCATCTATAAAAAACATTTTATACACAGCAGAATAAAATGCATGATGTCTGGCATTCAATGAAACCTTTACTAGATGTGTTAAGAAGCAGAAAAATATGACTCAGATTGAAGAGAAAAACCAACCAAATGCAAACAACTCAGAACCGACACAGATGTTACAAGTCAGCACCAAAGATAATAAAGTCAATATTGTAACACTATCCCATGTGTTCCAGAAATTAAGCAGGGACATCTAAAATTACAGAAAAGAACTAACTTTCAAGACATCTTAAAATATAATGCGATTATGATAGATTGTCTCTTAAAAAAGAAAAAATTCATAAATTTAAAGGTATTTGATTAAATAAATGATGAAGTGGCTAGTGTTGTACAGTGAGATATTCTACTCTCTGCAATGCCAGCACCCTGTATCAAAGCACTGGTTTGGGTCCCAGCTGTTCCACTTGCAATACAGCTCTCTGTTAAGGTTCCTTGGAAAATGTCAGAAGAGAGCCTAAGTACTTAGGAAACTAGATGTAGTTTCAGCCTCTTGGGTCTGGCCCGGTTCAACATTGACCATTTGGTGGAGTAACTAGTAAATAGAAGATCTCTTACCCATCCAGTCTCTATCCTTCTCTAATTTAAATTTACAAATCTAAAATAAATAAAGAAAAATGCTATTGGAAATGAAGTATATAAAACAGTAAAAGGTGGAAGGTATTTGATGCAACAGCTGAATCACAGCTTGGGACACACCCGGGTCCCATATGATAATCCATACTCTGCTCTGATCCAGTTTCCTGATAATGTGCACAGTGGGAGGTAGCAGATGACCCAAGTAGTTGGATTTCCGTCACTGACGTGGGAGACCCATCTGGTATTCCTGGATCCAGATTCTGACCCAGTGCAACCCATCTGTTGTTGGCATCTGGGGAGTGAACCTGCAGAAGGAAGACATTCTCTATTTCTCTCTCTGTCCTTTAAATAAAATAAAAATAGATTCAAAGCATATTCTTAAAATGATAAAAAAAATGTGTGGGGCACTGATGATCTATAAGATATCAAAATAAATAATGTAAATGGAGCCCTTAGAGGAGAGAACAAGGAAAACATTAAAAACGTTATTAGTAATGGTATCTGTTCATTGATATCAACATTAGGAGAAGGAACTACTTAGTTATAAATGTAATATGATATGCACTAGATCTATGAGAGGGAAACCACAAAACTAATGAAAGATCCTCAATAAATGCAGATGTTTGTGAACTGGAAGACAATTGTCAATCTGTCAATTCTTTCCAATGGATTATTTGATTTAGATTCAACACGCCCTCAACCATTTCCAAACAGAGATCTTTTGTGGTTACTAGCAAACTGATTATAAAGTTTTTATGGAAACACAAAAGACCATAAATAACAAGTGCAACTCTGAAGAAGTAGAAATACTAGTACCACCTTACTTTCCTGACCCTTGTGCCAGGGTCAAGAAAGTAAGAACAGTATCTCAGAACTATCAAAACCACTCAAATAACCCCCTCATGACACTCATCCCACATCAAGGTCTCTAAGGAGTCTTCAAATGACTGTCCTTTATCCCCAGGTGTTGATGTAGTTTGAACATAAGGAATGGGTTCCTTCCTCCTCCACCCCCATGCAGACACAGGAGAAAAAATCTGAATCATCTGTTCCACCCACCTTCCTTTATACCTGATCCTCCCCACCCTAATCAGAGGCCCATATGGGTGTGCATCGCTCTCAGCTATAGAAACAATATTAAAAACAATATATATATATATATATATATATATGTATATATATATATGTAACTAGAAAGCTATAGTAATTAATGTAATGTGGCAATGGTGCAGGGATATATAACTGGATCTATTGAATAAAGGATTCAGAAATAGATCTACTTACACACAGCCAGTTGAGTATTGAAACGAGAGCAAAGAAATTTGAATGCAGAAGTGATCATCTTTTCAAAGAGAGTTCCAGAAAATCAGACATCAGCATACCAAAACACTAATCCATGCATAGTGTTTGGTTCTGCTTCTTATATAATCCATATATTCAAAACTTAACTCACAACATAGCAGCATTTGGAAGTGTGGCCACAGGGAGGTGGCTATGTTATAATGGTAGCATTCTTTTTTTAAAAAAAGATTTATTTCTTTTATAGCAAAGTCAGATATACAGAGAGGAGGAGAGACAGAGAGGAAGATCTTCCGTCTAATCATTCACTCCCCAAGTGACCGCAACAGTTGGTGCTGTGCTGATCTGAAGCCAGTAGCCAGGAGCTTCCTCCAGGTCTCCCACGTGGGTGCAGGGTCCCAAGGCTTTAGGCCGTCCTCCACTGCTTTCCCAGGCTACAAGCAGGGAGCTGGATGGGAAGTGGAGCCGCCGGGATTAGAACCAGTGCCCATATGGGATCCTGGCACATTCAAGGTGAGGACTTTAGCTGCTAGGCCACCGTGCTGGGCCCGGCAACATTCTTTTTATGGGATTAGTGCATTTAAAAAGGATCATAGAGGAGGCCGGTGTCATGGTAACCCTCTGCCTACGATGCCAGCATCCCATATGGATGCCATTTTGAGTCTCAGCAGCACCACTTCCAATCCAGATCCTTGCTCATATGCAAGCAAAAGCAAGTCCTTGGGCCCCTGTACACACATGGGAGACCAGGAAGAAAGCTCTGGCTCCTGGCTTTAATCTGACTCACCTCTAGCTGTGTGTGGCCACTTGGGAAGTGAACAAGTGGAAGGAGAACCTCTCTCTTTCTCTCTCTCTCTGTCTCCTTCTCTCTCTGTAACTGTGCCTTTCAAATAAATAACTAGCAAATCGTAAAAAAAAAAAAAAAAAATGAAAGGATCACAGAGCACTTTTCATGTGAGGATTCAGGAAGAGCATGCTGCCGATGAATTAGAGACCGGTCTCACCAAACAGTGCATATGCCACAGTGCCTCGATTTGGTGCTAGCCATCCTTCAGAATTGTCCTAAATAAACTTCTGTTCCTCAGAATCCACCTAGCATGTGTTGTTCCTAGAGCAGCCCCAATATACTGAGGACTAAATCAAGCATCCTTTCAAAAATCAACCAAAGAATGTATCTAAATGGAAAATGCAAAGCAACATAATTCTAAAAGACCATAGGGGTGGACATTTTTTTATGCAGTAGCATAAGCCATGACTTCTGATGCCTGCAATGCCTTATTCAAGTGCTATTTTGAATCCTGGATATTATTCCTATGTTCTAGCTACTTGCTAATGCATGCTGAGAATCAACAGATCTTGGTTCTAGTACTTGGACACCTGCCACCTGAATGGAAACCTTGGATGGAGTTCTGGACTCCTGGTTTCAGTCTGGTTCAACCTTGGCTACTGTGGATATTGCGGGAAATGGAGAAGCAGATGGAAGATGTCTTTCCTTTCCCTGACGCTCTCCTGCTAGGCTTCTCAAGCAGATGGAAAAATAGTAAATAAACATGAAGCATAGTAGATAATTGAAGTATGTTAGCCTAGTGACTAAAGGCTTGCATCCTATATCAAAGTGCCAGGATTCAATTCCTACTTCAAGTTTCCAACCCTAACTTGTTCCCAATCCTGACTCCAGGAGGCAGTAGAGATGGCTCCACTTCTTTGATCCCTGCCATCCAAGTGGGAGGTCTGGTCTTGGCCCCAATCCAGGCCGGGGCTGTGGATGGGAGCTCTTTTCCTGAACTTCTTCATGTCAAATGAATAAAAAACAGAATTTTCAAAAGAAGCATAGGATAAAACTATAAAAATATGTTCCACATGATAAGGCACCAGGGAATTGTAATTTAAAAGAACTGTGATATATGGTTATACACCTGCTAAAATGACTAAAATCTAAAACATTGACAACCTCAAATGTTGGCAAGGATGTGAAACCACAGGAATTCTCATACATTGCTGGTGAGAATGCAAAATGGTACAAACACTTTTGAAGACAGTTTGCAGTTTCTCTTACAAAGTTAAATATAGGCCTGCTCTATCATACAGTAATCACACTCCTAGGTATTTACTCAAACAAGCGGAATATTTATATCCACATGAAAACCTGCCCATGAATGTTTGCGTGTATTTTAAGACCTAAGAACAAAGTGTTGTCCCGATATCTTTGAACCTCTCATGGCCCACTGTGTCAGAGAGGGCTCCTTTTTCGTCCTTACACGAACAGCTCTGCTTTGACAAGTATGTTAAAACAGCTCTGTAGGGGGAAGAACAGGTCCCTCGACAAATAAAGCTGGGAAATTGCATATCCACATGAAAAAGCAACAGACTTCAACCCCAATCTCTACCACCCCCAATTGAAATACGTCATGGATTCAACTGTAAGACCTAAGATTATAAAATCTTTAGAAGGATTTACAAAAAAAACCCCACCAAATTGATAGTTGGACTTCAACAAAATTAAAGACTGTTCTTTGAAAGACAGTGTATGGAGCGAAACGGCTACTAAATACTGAGAAAAAATTGTTGGGAATTATGTAAAATCCCTCGTAATTCAATAGCAAGGGAACAACAACTCAATTACAAATTTTGGCCAACAAAACTGAGAATCACTTCCTCAGATGCACTGCTGGCAAAAGCGTGAGAACAGCCTGACATCACTCGTCATTAGGGAAAATGCAAATTCAACCATGATGAGAATTCACTGCACATTCATGCAAGTAGCTAAAATGAAAAAGACTAACCATACCTGGCGCTGGCAAGGATTTGGAGAAGCAAAATCATTTATTCATCACTTTCAAGAATGTGAGATCATGCAGTTTATTTTTCGGAAAACAGTCTGACTGTTTCTTTAAAGATTATATGCCTATGATATGACCCTCATGTACTTATCTGAGGTAAGAGGAGCGAAAGTCCACATCCAACAAGATCTATACAGAAACACAGCTTTAATTTGAATAACCCCAGGTGGAAATCTCTCATGCTGATTAGATGCTGATCAGCAGGTGAACCTATAGGACTACCACACAGGTGTACAATGGTGAACTTCGGGAATAAAAATACTGTTGCACATATCTGGCTGAATCTCTACATCACGTTGGCTCAAAGAAACCACACAAAATAAAAAACACATACACCATGGTTCTATTAAAAACTACTGAATAACCCAACTAGTATATTGTGTTCAAACACCAATCAGTGGTTCTGTGGGAGTCAGAGATGGACGCCGAGGGGGCATGAATAGAGTAATGGGAATGGCAGATATTCCTGTGTGCATGATGGTTTTGTGGGTGTGTTGTGCATTACTTATGGAAAATGAAGTTAACGGTGCAGGGAACTTTTGAAATCCATGCATTGTTCCTGCATAAAAAGCATTTTCTAAGAACTTTTGGAAAACACCCCATAGGTATAAGCATATTAAACACTGAATTGCATGCTGTAAGTATATGCAGTTTCTCCCATGTAAACCATAACTCAACAAAGCTGCAAGAGCAAGCACATCAATAAAAGCAAACCTTAGGGCAACTCAGAAGTTTCTGCACTAGGTGAGGAGTGCAGGTGGGAGAGGTAGGAGTGCCCAAAGGTGCCCAGGGGTTCAGGGCGTAGCCATGGGTGGACTCCTGGCGCCTGGTTCTGAGACCAGCATGGTGCACTTGGCCCTCTGAGGATGCTATTGAGGGAAGTCAGGCAAATCAGAAAACATATTTTGGATTATTTGGTAGCTAACGACTCGGAAACTGAAATTCTGCCAGGCGAGTAGGGCCTACACTTCCAGGAAATTCATTGCTTTGTTAGGACTCAGAAAACTGCCTGATGACGGGGCTTGAGCTGAGTGGGAGCTGATGCTTCCTCAGCTCAGACATCACCCTTGCGTGACCCCAGCCCCAAGGTGGGGAGGAGCTGAGGTCTGATTTTAAAGAAGTGCCCTCATTATACACTCAGGAATGAGCAGTCTCTTTTCCCATTTCTTTTCTCCATCTCTAACTATGCGAAGCTCTAACCTCGACATCAGCTGTCTAGCGTCCTCAGCTTCTTGCCCCTGCTGGGTCTCTCCCCTGCTCCACGCAGGCTTCACTCACCTCTAGGTGCTCACCACTCATTGTGCCCTCCTCCCCATTCTCTTCCTCCAGACGTGTTGTGCTCACCATGCTGCTTTCCAGGTGGGTGCTGATCACCCTTAGGGCCAGGGTCCCCTCCAAGCTGCTGCTGGGAAGTGCGGTGGGCTGTCTCTCCGGTTTCTCTGACAGGCAGCTGCACTTTCTACCCTGTCCTTCACCTCCGGCTATTTCTTTCAGATTTTCACATCCTTTTGTCTCTGGCTCCAGACTGTCAGCTGCCTGGGGGTTTGCTTTATCAATCCTTGCACTACCCACAAAATCCTCAAGCTAGCTGCAAATGTCACTAGGCTTTCTTTGGCTTTTAGTAGAGCCTGAGACTTTCACAGGGGAGGAAAGCCTAGGTTGCAAGGCCTTTACACATCAATAAGATGTATGAAGCTGTTCAGGTCATTAATGATTCACCATGGAACAGCCAATACCACTGGGGACAAAGCCCATTCCTACCCATTAATGAACACAAGGAACAAGTGAAAATAACCCCCCAACTCCTGTCAGCCACCTTTGATAATGCAGGCCTCTGTCTCAGCCATGCTTGTAATGAAACCCCCAACCTGAATCGCATTCATGCAAATCACAGGCAGATATGAGCTTGTGTATTATAACTTACGTGTGGGGCCAGTAAAAAGATCCGATTGTCAGCCTTGTTCACTTAACTATTAATAAGGCGTTCTGGGACCTTTCAACCCACAGTCCTCTCTGCCTCTTTCCTACTGCTCCTCAAAGCCTACTTGCTCCCCGGCTGGCAGGCTTAACTAGGGAAGGTTTGTGGCCAGCTGCTGGGAAGGGTGTACAGCAGGAAATCCTCATAGACAAACAGAGGGAAGCTCTTCAGAGGTACTCAGCCTTTGCTCCTCCTTAGTACCAGTGACATGGTGGGTGTGTAACAGGCATCCCTGGAGTGCCTTAGTACCAGAGGACAAGCTTCCCTTGTCTGGAGTCACAATCCTTTCACGTTTCCAGGAGGCCTCCCTTTGCATCGTGGGTGTGTACACCCACACCTTTGTGGTTTGCCTCTGGGAGAGTGGAGGCATGAAGGAAGACAGGAGTCCTAGGGGACTCACCCACACCTTCTCTTAATCAGAGCTCTTCTCTGCACACCCTCCTTCTCCTTCTTGTCTGAAGCAAGCTCAGTACCAACCTCATCAAGCAAAGGGACCCAAGTCTGCTCCATGGGAGATGACACCTGTCCTGCCATGAGCACCACGGGCACCAGGGGTGCTCTTCTCCCTCAACCCCAGGCAGCTCCAAAGCAGGAGAAAGCAGAGGGCCCCTGAGTTGGGAGGAGCATATGAAGAACACTGGTAAGGCTCTTGAACTCAGTGTGTGTGCAGAAACCTAACTTGTTGCTCCACCTGAATTTCCAGGAGGGCTCTTTCCCCTTTGGAAACCCTGCTCCTTTTCATTTCTTGCATAATATTCCTTTGCACATTTTACTCAACTTTCTTGATCTCTTTTCTGAGAAGTGCCTCACACACGTTTGTATGACGTGCAATGAACAGAACTGCACAATGACTAAATGGAATCTTGTGCAACAAATGGTCTAAAAGGCATGTGTCTGAATGGTTGGCCTTTCCTGCTACAAGCAAAAATCCATACAGAAGCCAATTACCTAAAGGTGTGTTTACACTCTTGCATTGTCTCTTACAATCTTCACAACATTTAAAATAATAAATAATATTTTATTATTTAGCTTTGCCCTTTACAAAGGGATTTAAGACCAGAAAAAAAATGATCTTGTGATTAACAGCTGATTTAAGGTTTAACTGCTGAGATTGGACCAGAATCGAACCCCCTCACTCCTGCTCCAACGCTGCTTCCCTTTAGACAGCACTACCACTTTCTGTGTGCACCTGGTGGTCATGGTAACTACTCTTGTCTCGCCTACCACAACAACCACAAAACTGTCCCGGGCTGTGTGTTGGTTTTGACACAGAAGCAGGATTCCATTCTTACGAAATGCTCAACAAAATCTCTTTATATAGTCATGTTTTCTGTGGACTTACAACAGCCTGCCATGAAAATGTCTAACACTGTAAGGAATCTGCTAAACACATTAGGGAATATGAACTGAAACTAAGGTTCTGGGGAATGAGGGTTTCTGCTTAGCGTGGACCGTGGGATATCAGGGCAGCCGGCCTCCATCTGAGTCCTCTCTGTACAGACTCTCTGCAGCTCTGTTGCCTCTGCAAACAGCAAAACTACAATTAGGCAGCTTTGTTTTATTTGGGAAAGGACACAAAGAAAAAGTTATCTTAGAACCACAAGAGAAACAAGAGGTAAGCAGAATGTAATTACCCATGTTGGAATGTTGCCATACCCAACAGCTGCGCAATTCCACTGTGGGACAAAAAAGCAATATTGACCAACAAATACCATATTACTCTTCACAGATCCATTCAGGTAACATGCGCCTCCCCCATATTTATCCAAAGATGTAAGAACTGCCTACTTAGTATGAGGAACTCATTACTGGTGCTTGTAGATGCTTGGGGAGGTAGTGTTTGAGGTGGAGAGTATGAGACAGGTAAGGGAAATTAATAATGCATACAAGCAAAACCCATTAAGGTTTCTATCTGTGAAGAAGGGCTCTCGTGAGTCAAGATCAAGCAATGAGAGTTTGCAATGATCCACAAGGAGGGAAAGAAGTTGATGGCAGCACAGAATCAAGTATTTGGTGGTGAGGTCCTGATCTCTCTCCCCGCCAGGCTAATCCACCCTTAACAAGGCACACTGAGCTCTCATTGCAAGGCACAATCCCCAGCTGTTCCCTCCTGGCCTTGAAGACAGTGTTTTCAAGCATTGCAGAGGCAGGCTGGGAGGCAGACTCCACAAAGCAGACTTCCAGATCGATAGGAAAGGCTTTGCAGCACACCAGGAATGGAGAGCAGCTTGGAAGCCTGCAGCTCTAAAAATAGAGTTGCTTCCTGGTGGGCTTGGGAAGCATTGGCGGAAGGAAGGGCACTGCAGACCAAGGGGCTCCTTGCATGGAGTGTGCGGGATGGGAAGAGAGAGAAGGGGCAAGGAGAGTTATAGGGCGAGAAAAAAAGAGTCAGGGGACTGAATGGGCAGTTGCAAAGAAAACTGTGAAACTGAGAGTATGACCAATTTGGAGGACCTGGATTGTGGGGTTGTGTGCATGTGCTGGGGACAGGGGGCTTATTTTTGGATGGGGGTGATGTTACATCAGGCAGAAGAAAATGGTCATCAGAATGATGCCTTTAAAAAGACAGATTATTTTTGGAAAGCAATTATAGCAGATGTTCTCAAAAGAATTTGCATATTTCCCATACCAAAAAGGCCAAAAGCACCATTAATGTAAAGGATGACATGGACACCACTGTTTTAACTCCCATTTAGTACAGGCAACTCCAGATGCTTGGTTAGGGAGTAGGCATGGTGACAGAGCTCTCGAATGACCCTTTCTTGAAAAGCTGGCTTTGTGACAGAGAAGGTTGAGCTGCTGCTTAAAACACCAGCACCCCATATGCGTGTTGCCAGTTTGAGTCTCACCTGTTTTATTTTCCATCCAGCCCTCAACTAATATGGCAGGAAGAGTCACAAAAGATGGACCCCTGAACCCACATGGCAAGCCTGGACAAATCTCTTGGCTCCTGGTTTCAGGATGGCCCAGTCCCAGGGAGTGAACCATTAGATGGAAGATCTCTCTCTCTCTCTCTCTCTCTCTCTCTTTCTTCTTCTTTTTTTTCTTCTTCTTTTCCTCTGTTTCTCTATCTTTCTCTGTAACTTTGCATTTCAAAGAAATAGTAACAATTAAAAAAAAACCTTTACAAAAGAAAGAAAGAAAAGTTCCCCTGATTCTGCATTATTTATAGGGAGTTCAAACCTTAACAGCTACTCTACCTATGAAAGCATTTGCAGTTGTAGGAAGGTGTTGGATTTTCTATGGAAATGTGAGTATAGATGCTGGTTTTTTTCTATGTGATTATTATTTTTTTTAACACTATTTGAGACGGATGTTTCCATTTTTGTGCAATCTTACTCAGACGAGGGAAGAACAACAGCCATTCACCATGGCTCCTCCTCAGTAGATTGCTGCTGCTTGCGGTTGGTGGATGTTTTCGTTTATAGCACGAAGGGGGAGGCAGAAGTTCTAGATGTCTTGCACTCATCAGGTCCTTCAGTAATGCTGGTCCTGTTGCTGTGGTTACCTGAGTGTTCCTGACATTGACTTTAAATTGTCATCAAGCCATCCTGCTCTTTCAGCTCTGCTGTGAAGGCCAAGGTGCCTGGAGTAGACCAGATTCTTCTCACATTCTGGGTCCTGCATGGGAAATAAACCTGCATGTTGTGGCTGTTTCCAAGCCCTCCCCTGTCCATCACTGGGAAATTTCACACTGTAGCAGCTAATTTCACTTTCTGTAACAACAGGGGCTCTTTCAGCTTGCCAAGAAAAATGAACCTCTAGTTTAAGTGGGAGAAGTCTTGACAGGCTTGCCAACAACAAATTTCATGCATCAAGATGCTAAATCACAAATTCCTTAAAAGAACTACCTTTTGTAGGAAAGCAGGAGTGCTGCTGTTCAATCAAAGAGAGAGAGAGAGAGAGAGAAAGCGAGCGCGCGAGCGAGCCTTTGGGGGCCCATAGTCCATCTCATCCCATATGGATATCTCCTCTAGGGTGGTTCGACAGCCGGGATTAGCTTTTGATTTAAAGTAGTTTGCTAACCTCTCAAAATCAAGTTTCTCTGTCTGAGAAGCAGAGAAACGCTGTTCAATTTTCTATTTACTCTAAGGTGCATAACTTGCCTTCCCTTCTCCTTCCTAGATTGACAAGCGAATAACGTATACACTCCAGACATTAAGGACAAGGTGGGTGCCCCAACACAAAGTAGAACAGGATGTGTTTCAGTGGCACTTGCTAACTGATTGGAGCACAACATGCATTTTTCCAGATAGATTGTCAGCATCCTCCATTGGTTTGCCAAAACAATTTTAATGTTTGATATTATTGAAATAAGCATAGTATGATGCTGTGCTCTGATAATGAAGAAAATGTGAAAACAAACTGAATAGACACGAAAGCCGTCAGGCTCCCCTGTGCCTCACACAACAGCAATAAATACAGGTAGCTCCCACCTGGACCTTCTATGCTCTAGACATGCTTCTGAGTGGTCAAGACAGGCTATATCACAATCCCTAGGCTACAGCCAAGAAATAAAGAGACCCAGAGAAATTGCCTAGTGCTCCAAGTAGGTATTGGGACTGGAATCCAATCTACCCACCTTTCCATAGAAAGCACTTTAAAGTGCTTCATCAAATGCAGAGGTGTAAAGGAAAGCAGCTTTGCTCTTCTGTGAGTTCTGACACTGGGAAATGGAAAGGATTCATCAGAATACATGAGGCACTTTGGAGCGATACTCTTGAGTGGGCACTTGGGACCGAAACGTCATGTCTCATTTTGCCTGTGTTACAAGGTGGGGCTCTTTTCCTACAAGCGCATGGTCCATTATTAGGGCTATTCTTATTTTCTTATTCACATCAGCTGTGATTAGCTTTTTGTATTTTCTCCTCAGAGATGGAAACAGGGTTTTTTTTTTTTTTCTGGAGATGACTGATCATTAACAAAAAAAAGGCGGGAAAGGAAGAAAATAAAATGAGTTGAAGGTAAAACAAACAAACAAAACCAAATATTTGGGAGAGATTGCCTTCACCACAAGATGAAAAGGCTATCCCTGTGGTGGGTGAAGGAGGACAAATAAGAAGAATGGTGTATGGTCTTGTCCTCCTCGGAGCTGGGCCTTTTCCTGAAGTGTCCCTTGACCACATCATGTTTCTCAATATAAGCCTGGAGCTTGCTTCCTGACTCACCGCCACCTGAAGCTCTTTGCTGCCTCTCATTCTGTCATTTGCTCCTTCCTTTGATCTAGACCAATGCTGCAGACAGAACCGGTTTCAACATTCCAACAATGACTCCAATGCAGGCACACCAGTGGCATGGCTCTCCCTCAAGTCCGTATGTCTCTCTGTGACAGGTGTGATGCTTTTCTGGGCTGTTCTTAAGCCCCATCCTTCGTCTCTCTCCTTTACTACCTGCAGATGATTGCGGGTCCTAGCCGTTACTTCCATACAGATTCCTCCCATGTCTTTCATGTGTCTGACCTCCATACTGCCTCCTGAGGAATTCCACCTACAAGTTTCTGGCCAAGAAATGACATCTGTAATGTCCTAGGAGAGGATACATCGCTGCCCTGAACTATCAGTGTTCATTCTTACCTGGAACTCAACATACCTGAAGCTAAATTACTTTTTCCCTCTCCAATGTTTCCTTGGTTATTTCTTTAAAAATGTTTTAAATCATTCAGGACAAAATGAAGGCTAATGTTTCTCCTTTGTCGCTTAAATCCAGCACATTAGCAGGCCTGATCTATTCTTCCTTCACAATATACACCCCATCCATTTTTCCCTATAGTGTCATTAGCATCACCCCATCTTTCAAGCTGTCCTCATTACTATGCCACATTCTTAGTATTTTAGGGCACAAGTTTGCTGTATTAGAGTCCAAGCTTGTTTTTCATTAGAACAATTAAATGACTAATACCAGTACGTACTTCATGAAGTGGTGGATATAATTAATAAAGATATCCCTGGCCATGGATTGAGTCAATTCTCAACACATGGTAGGATCATTTAATTCCCTCTACTCTTGCCTACATTCCAATCCACTGTGTCCTCAATCAACAGAACAATTTTACATGCTTTTTACAATAATACTGATGATATGATCACATTGACCCAAGATCATAACAAGTTTCCAAGTATCTAATGAATAAAATTGAGTCTCTGTAGCCTAGCACTCCACGGTCCCCAGCATTCTCACCAACTTTATTCTATGCTTGCCAAGATGGTCAATTTATTGCTCCCAAGCCCCATGTCTAAACCAACTTTGCTGTCTCCAGGTCTACCCAGCTTCTGACTAGAGACTCAACCCTGTTCAAAATATTGCCCTGGAATCCCCAGTTGTATCTTCTTTAGCTTCCTCTATTCTGTGTGGATGTCACTGTTGCTCAACTGGTGCTGACTACTAAACTGTGTTTTGTTTCTTTTATCCCCAGGCTTGAAGGTGACAGACATCTGAGATTTCAGCTGACACGCAAAGCCATGATAGCATAGTACATGGCAGACAGTAGGCCCTCACACTTTCTTGCTAAATATAAAGTGAAGGGATGCTTATCTCCATGGAAACAGTGGGGTTGACAAAGAAAGAAAGCAGAAGGGAAGGACATGAGGAAGAGAAGGCAGGACCTTCATGGGCGAGGATGAACACGGAGTGGGAATGGCTGCTCTACAAAGGGGATTCTGATCATTTTCGGCCAAGATCCCAGTCCCCCTTTTTTCCTACTTTTTTTTCTGTTCTTATACAACACAGTCTAGGCAAAGATTGCACCCTCTCCCCATAGCCTATTCATGCTGCTGAACCAGACTGTTCATCTTTTGGTGTGGATGTAATTGTGCAGTCCAGGCGAGAAGTACGCTGCTGCTCATTGTCCTCAGATGTGGTTGGCACCTGTAGTCTAATCTGCTGAGACTGTATGCCCTCTGAGCAGTCAGCCCGGATGCATGCCATTCCTCCACGGAGGGGAGCCGTGGCCAGAGAGTTGGATTGCAAAGTGCAACCTGGTCTGAGTGAATGAGTGAAGTGTCCTGACTTCCTCTAGCAGCTACAATGATTGGGGACTGAACTTAGCACTGGCTGGATTCGTTCAGATCCATTTTTTGTTCTGGAACACACACAAACTGAATTGAATTTAGGCAAAAAGTCATGATTGTTTTTCTTAATGGGATAAAAGTGAAAGCGCTTAGAAGTGAATGTGTGAATGTGCACGAGAAGATGGCCATCCCAGGCAAGGCCCTTTTATCTCTCCTTCCTTCCCTCTATCCCTGCTACTGTGTGGGGTTCAAACAGCAGGATCTTGAGAAAGGATGCCTCATTTCAGGACGACTCCCTGGAGCAGAGCCTCATTGATAATTCACATGGAATTGTGACATATAAGTGGGAAAACACAACCATGTTTGTATTAAGCACTAAAAGCTGTGGATTGCTTAGCAACATTTAGGATTGTTTAGATTCAGACATCACCTCTCATGTGAACATTGGAGCAAATTTGGAAAGTATGGGAATCATTTAAGTGTGGAAATAAAGCATTTACTGGTTTGTCTTTAATCCTTGAGTTAGAAGTAAAACTTTTAAAGAAATATCTTATGGATCTTTCCCTCCCCAAATATAAAAACACATGCTTAGAAACCGGCGTTGTTATTTTGTTCTTCCGCACACAGACATATGCCACCACTGGCATTGATTATGATGCAAGCTGATCAGCTAACATTTCTCTGTGGAAGAGGCAGGATGGAGGGGGCAGGAGTGGAGAGAAAAGGCAGAGGGCTCTCGAGGCTCTGCTCTGTGACGGTGGAGGCACGAGCTGGCCCTTGAGAATGTGCTGTTGGCGTCTGGCTCTCGTTGCTTGTCTGGATTGGAGAGACGCCACTTAGTTTGGGTCTACAAGGCACGTTACACCGTGTCCTCTCCTCTCTGACAAGAGGACTTGGAGGGGGACTTCAAGAAGGGAAAGTGAAGGAGGAGCGACTTCCTTTGCATCTCACGATGGATACTTCAGTTGTTGAAAGAAAAGAAACAGCTTCAGCCCATCTCTGCTGCACTCACCCTTCTTCTTGGGCTGCTTCCAAGGGATTTTTTTTTTTTTTTTTTTGAGAATTGAGATGTCACTCAGTACCACCTGCCTGCCACAAATTCTAAGCAGCTCCTGAGCAGGGACATGCCAGGGTTATTTTGCAGCAGGCGTTCCTTTGCTGTTGTCATTTCTAAGCAATCCTGCTTTCCTTCTTAGGTTGCCAGTTTTAACTATCTCCTGATCCTTAAGTAATAGGAAGCAGGAATGAACTGTACTTCAGTGAGCCCGTCAACAGTGTCCTGGGTAAGCAATCAACTCTGATTCCCTGAACAGTGGCAACATTCAGCAGGTGTCTGGTTCCCAAAGTTGAATAGATGTTTTCTGAGTGAGTATGTGATTTTATACTTTTGGAAATGGTCTTAATACCTATACATATAGTGCTCTAACTTTATATGTGTACAGTCAAGCAACACTTAACAACAGGAATGGTTTCTGAGAAATATGTTTTCAGGTAATTTGGTCATTGTGTGAACAATATAGTCTGAATAGTGCAAGTTACCACACCTTTGTTGGCTATGTAGGGGTTGTGTGTACACGAGCAAAACAACCGAGGGATAGAACAAGCACAAAATAGTGAAATTAAGACACATAGTGAACAGGGCATGCATCCAGCTGTTGAAGGCAGCCCACGGTGTGCAGCTTCACAGTCAACTTTGTTCTAAGTAGAAGGAGCACACTTTTAATAGCAGTAAAAGCATAATAGAGAGTAAATACATAACTCAGTGACATAGATATTTAGCGCTGTTGTCAAATGGAACATGCTATACACAATGCCATGTGCTGTACTGACAGCACAATAGGTTTGTTTCTACCAGTTTTGCCACAGGCACAGAGGCACTGGTGGCATGTAGATATAGCATTTCCAACTTTTCAGTTCCATTGTAATCTTACAAACCTGCTATATGGGATTACTGTCACCTATGGGGTCATCATCAAAGCAAATATTTTTAGGTGGCTATGACTTGCATATACAACCTTATTTCAAAAGTAACAAGACAATAATCATGTGTCTATATTCTCAGAAATGAAGTTAATTTCAATGTGTTATTTGGTAATAAAGTAAGTGGTACTTCCATTATATTCCCAGAATAGAAGCTATGGGTTCAAGGTCAAATAATACATTCATAATACTCAATAACTCCATACAAAAACGAAGCATAAGGCAGTAGTAAATTGATTCAAGTTTCTAGGAAGCAGGAAACAAATACCCGTTGGATATCTACGCAGGAAGTGTTCTGGACCCTTAGCAACAGCAGACCAGGTGAGGACAGAGTCTTCATCCCAGCGGAATGGTAGGGAACAATGCTGGGACCAGGTATGTACCGAATCTTCATTCCAGGGAAAGAGGCAGAAAGCAACACTGAGACCAGGAGAGAATTCATTTCCACAGATATGCTTAGTGTTCCTCAAACATGCTTACCTGATTTTCCAGTGGAAACAAAGAATGATGAGACCTTTGTTTACCCGTGTCTGAATGGAAAGGGAGAGACAGGCATCTACAGCTAACCAATCTCAGGCTGATTATGACTAATGACGCAGACTAAGATGAGAATGCGAAGGTAAGAAAGAGCGCTAAACTGCTTGAGCGAGCTTCCCTGTCCCTGGACACAGGGAAGAAACCTATGAGGAGAGTTTGCCATTCTCACCCTGAAAGCTGGTTCTTGGGCATGTAGCCACCTCCTCTGCCACTTGTATGCATCGTGCCCATCCCAGGCAGCCAGACAACTGAGCCAGCGTAGAGTCTTGTTTGGTTCAGGCCTCCTGGATTTAGCAACATCCATGCCATGCCTTGCAGTCTCTGAGGTGCTAGGTTTAGAATTCAGGCAATTGAGATTAAAAAAGTGAAGAAAGTCAGCACTTCGGGGTTGTAATTCTATGTTCATTACAAATGCCAACACTGCATTTTTCTGTGAACCCAAGAAGTCAGAAACCTTTGCACTTAACCTGAAATACATTTTGTACAAAGGCAAAAAAGGCCACACGACACTGATGAATATAACACAAGAAACTGAGAATGTTCTATTATTCACACTTTAAAATGCCAACACAAACCTGTGACTGGAGCAGGAAAATTCTAAAATTCTGAGAGTAAAGTATTTACTCCTGCCTTGCCATTTTCAGATGGTGCTGCCGGAGAATACACTCACCCAGCCTTTTGGATTCTGGTTTGAGAAGAGAGAATGGTGTGCCAGAGAAGGCCATGGGCTGATGCATGGGTTGACACTCAGCACTCTGGGAAGGGGATACATGATCAATGTTGAGTGCAGAGATGTGATCACTCCACTCCATCTCCCACCCAGGCCTCTTTCCTGCTAAACTAGGGGCCTCCTGTGGCCCTCGTAATATGCCAGGCTGAGAGTCAGTGTTCATTGCGCGAAAGGGAAAATGTCACATTCAAGGTGAAAGTTTCAAAAAGAGTTGACCAGTTTGCCAACCATTCCCCTGCTGATCTTTGCTGCATGCTGAGAAGCCATGGTGCCTCCTCAGTGTGTTTCTCCTCTGTAGGAGGCTCTGATGAGTGGTGCATACTTAAATTAAATGTCTCCGAGGCAACATCAACACATATTTAAAGGACAGAACATCCTCCATCAACGATAATACACAAGACCCAATCCCTGAGCAACAGGGCCCTGTATCTTTTGATCTTGTGGACTAGAGAGAGCTCACAAGGCTGATGTTTTTGCTTCTAAAGTGCCACTCCTCCTTCCCACTTGCTGTACCATTTTCTCGTGCAGATTTGGCATCACCGCCACTAATAAAGCACACGAGGAAAAGCAAACCTGTGACTGAGAAAGGAAGAGGATGTAGATAATGGAAGATGCAGGAGGCAGGAGCACAGAGATTTGAGGAGTTTTGATGGGCGGAGGACTAGGTAGGCTAAAGTTAGTTTGAGCAGAGCCACGCCCATCTGAGCTGTCGCTGGGCAAAGGCTGGTACATGCTGTGCACACAGGTAAATGAGAAGGGCCCACCTGCTTCAAATGCAAAAGAATCTATTAAAGCAACTGGAAATAAGGAGAACTATGACTAGACACAGTATTGATGCTATGTTAGCAAGAGAAAGCGGAAGTTTACCAAAATGTATCAACCACCCTCTCTTGGGATGGATATTGGATGGATTAAAGAAGGTAACATAGAAGAAATAGAAGAAGGGACTTTGTGAAGTTTGTGGAAAAGGAAATTAGAAGGCAAGATTATTTTGGTGCCAAACTTGTGAAATCCATGTGTCTTATGGAAATATGATGCACAGATTTCAAACTTTTTGTACTCAAACATCTTTACACTCTATTTTCCAGTAACTTTTCTGAAGTGTCTGGCACTTTGTAGGGGTTTGACAAAGGGTAATATCAGGCATTCCTGCTTGTCGTCTTACTCTAGCCTGTCCTTCCTTGCTTTATTTGGAAGGTGTGGGAGGATTATTGGTGAGAAAATTGAGAGTTTATGTTATAAGAGCCTCATAAACGGAACTTGAGTGCTGATAAATGGGCCAAATCATGGAGAGCAATACAAACTGCTGATAGCCATACGAAAAAGAAATCGTGCTACCTAATGTTAGACACCATGGTAGCCAGTCCTGAATGTACACAGCTGCTTATGATAAAACTCCTGCCCTTAAATGGATATCTTCCCAATATCCACCCCAAGAAAGGGTGGTCAAAACATTTTGGTAAACTTTCTCTCACTTGCTAACATAACATTACTACTGTGGGTCATAGGAAGGTCTTTTATTTAGGCTTTGCCGTTGTTTTGTCCTAAATTTATAATTGCTAACAGGAGCTTTTCCAGTGAGACTTACTGGAGACATTTTACTGTTTCACAGTTGTGCAGACCTGGGTTGGTCACCCGCTCTGTGTTACTTCATCCGCAATAATTAAGTGATGAACACATCAACCTGAAAGTTTTACAGTTGCCCACCTGTCCTTCAGTGGTCACTCAGCAATGACTCTTCAACTTGCCTCTCTCTGGTATTCCTTGCCAAGAACCAAACTGACTGTACAGGGCAAAGCATTGATGCTGAGGACTTTACCTGTAGCTTCTTCCTGAGTCACACTCTGTGCCAGAGTGTTTACCTTGAAGCAAACTCAGTGGGGTCTCAAAACTCTCAATGATTCTGGGACCCAGAGATCGCATATCCCTCCTCCACTCTGGAGATGAACTGGGAGTTTTACTTCCTCTCCCACTGTGCTAACCAGATGATTAGTCTGTCTCCCTTGGTCCAGGTAAGGCCGCCCATTGCCTACCCTTTGCACTGAGTGACCTCATGATTGGGTAAGTTCTTATGGAGGCAAGGACTTAAAAGGAAGCCAGTGCAGCCCTAGTGGGTAGCCCCTGCACCTGTTTACCTGCTCCTAAGTTGATGATAAGTGTAAATGATTGACTCTCTCCGATCTTCCTACAAGACAGAGAGAATTGCCCCAAGGGCTGGCGTACACAGCTCTGGGACACTGGTTTCAAAGTCTCACTCACCTCCAGACCAGCAGGAAAGAGGAACTTCAAGGCCGGGATTCAAGCAACCTATATTAATGTGAGGAAGTGACTTCAATGTACATTTCATCCCTAAAACCTTTACAGGAAGAAGGAGTGTACAGTGGACAGAGGCCCAGAGCTGAAGTGGTTTGTCCGAAGTCATCCTGCCAAGATTTTGACAGTGACCCAACTCAAAATGTTTCCCACTCTGGTTCCTGGAGAACCCTGGAAGATGACAGCTGAAAAGCAAAAGGATGAGGGACTATCAGGGACAGACACTGAGCTAACCAGGATCTTGATTAATCGAACAAACTGGAGAGTTCAGTCTTGGACAGAATAAGAGGGAAAGATGGCGTGGGATGTAGGAGAAAAGCCTTTCCTCCCCCATCACATCTTCTGTTACTTCCCTTCCTCCCCTAATAACACAGCTCACTGCTCTCTGACTTGGGAAAGCAATGGGCCCAGGCAGCCACCTCAATTCTAGTTAGGGATCTGAAAATCAAAATCGATGGCTCTCCTGTTCTCTGAAGGTCTTTTATTTAGGCTTTGTGGTTGTTTTGTCTTAGCTTTATAATTGGTAACAGGAGCATTTCCAGTGAGACTTACTGGAGACAGAGATGAATCCCAACTATGGATGTTATACAAACTCCTGCATTTTGACAATACAAGACACAACACATCCACTTCCACATCTCATTCCTTTGCTTACTCTCTGAAGCACACATCTTTGAGCCAAAGCAAGGAGGCAAGGGCTCTCAGGCATTTTCTCTGCTGTTGCTCCAAGAAAAATATAATGTATTTTCATGAGGTCAAATTTAAATCTATTGTTATCTCATCTCTGAAGAGCCAATTGCTCTCTCCAAATTCCGTCAATCATCATCTCTACATTCGTTGTTGTCACAGAGAGAGTAAATACCAGTTTCCACTTTAGTAATTAGCTATTCCCCAAGTTCTTAAAGGGCTGGCAGGTGTTGGATGCTATTTGCTCAACAAAAACCCTATCTGACTCTCAAGTGACTGTCCTGAGCAGATTCCACCAGCCCAGTAATATGTGGGTTCACCTGTAAGTATTCAATTTGGTTCCCAAGCCTGATCACTTGGAGGCAGCTTGTCTGGGAACTCAAAGGTCATCTGTGATGGGGACGAGGTAGTTCTGCCAAAGGCACCAGAGCCATTTCACACAAAATTATAAAGAACTTTCTAGAACTTTCGTTCTTGGAGATCTTTGTCCTGGCCTGAAAAGGGCTCCCATTTGTGTCTGCAGTGTCCACCTGTTGCTTCCTCTGTGGGTTGGGTCCTTGGTAGACCCATCCTGGTTTGTTATCGCATTTAACCCTTACACCATCATCTTGGATAACATATTTTTGGTGTCTTTACTGCCCACTTTATAAAAGAGCAAACATAGTCTCGGAGGATAAGGGCAGCTAATATTGACTGAACTTTAATGCTATGACAGAGTTTGATGTCTACAGCGCTAAATAAACCCTGTGTATGCATTATCTCACTCAACAGTCCAACAGCCTCGAGGAGTTCTGCCATGTTCTTCATCTTACAGGCAGGAAGACAGGCGCTCACACAGATGAGTAATGTCCAGTTGATACAGCCACTCACCAGGGCAGTCAGAGTCTAAACCTAACACTGCGCAGCCTGCATGTGGAGTTGCTACACTGCAAGCCTGGAATCCTCAAAATCATACTCTTGGAGCTCTGTCTCTAATGTACCTGGCACTGCATTTGAGGATGCTTTATGGGGAATAAAACCAGGGTCTTGATCTGCAATATGACTCAGTTATTTCACTCCTGGGAATAGATCTAAATGAAATCAAATCTGCATGTAAGAAAGCGACCTGTAACCCTTTATTTATTGCAGCACGATCCACAATAGTGAAGACATGGAAACAACCCAGAAAAGGATAAAGAAACTATGTTCCAGCTACTCCATGGAACACTATACAGCTATTAAAAACAATGACATTCTACCATGTGGAACAAAATGTTCCCAAGTGTAAACCATTATGTTCACTGAAATAAGCCAATCCCAAATGGATGAACATCATATGTTCTCCCTGATGTTAGGCAACCTTCATACAAGATACAAAATAAATAGATACGTAGGTGAGCAAGAATATACATATATTCTTATATATGTGTATGTATATGTTCTATATATGTATTTACATACAGACATATATATATTCTATATAATTGTGTAAAATGGAGACTAGCATACCAGGAAGGGAAGATATGTTGTACTAGATGCTTTATTCCTGAATAAAAGGAGGACTCTCAGTGAAACAGTTAAATACACTTTGGCAATATGATACTGGATTTTCTCCCATTGCCTATACCTGAGATCCCATGATGCATTTAAATAGCAGAATGTTGGGAGTACGACTGTTGCTGAAGGACTACACTATTGTAATAATATGGGGGAAATGGTGGGGTGGAGAGAATGGGCAAGAAGAACGAGAAGGGGCAAGATAGAATCCCTATGACTACAAAACTGCATCATGGAAAATAATAATGAAAGAAAGGACAGCTTTGTTCTTCATTTTAAGAAACAAAAATCTCAATTACCATCTACTCTAGGCCATTTTTGGTGTGTGTGTGTGTGGGGGGGGGGTCCATGGGCTGTTTCCCAGCTGGGTGTGAATGTCCCAGCCTTCTGACATTGAGAGTGACCTCCCGATTTCAGTGCTGGATCCTGCTACAGAAGGCCCAATTGGCTCACCCCACTGCTATCCTGCCTTCCCATACTCCTGTGGGGCCCCCTCCAGCAGGTCCCCCAGAGGTGTGATGGTGCCTTTTGCACTGTGGTCCTTGTTGACAGCACGGACGAGTCCATTGTTGCCTAGAGCTGTGGCATCCACTTACACAAGCCCACACTTCAGACCCTGAGGTTCATTTCTGGCTTGCCTCTTCAAAATACGCCAGTCATTCCAAGGTTCTATCTCAGCCCACACATCCTCGATCCTCTGCAGCCATTTCCCCCTGAACTTCCCACTCCCACCTTGGACTCCAGGTAACCTGTTCCTCTGCACTCCTGCCCTCCCACCCCACCCTCTGTCGTCTAGTTTGATTCTTTTCCCCGTGCAGAGATGTTTCTCCAGTA
Source organism: Ochotona princeps (assembly GCF_030435755.1). Taxonomy (NCBI): domain Eukaryota; kingdom Metazoa; phylum Chordata; class Mammalia; order Lagomorpha; family Ochotonidae; genus Ochotona; species Ochotona princeps. The sequence goes on along the minus strand of NC_080835.1, from coordinate 106,393,252 downwards.
ATCTGAGAGTGTTAATGTGCTAATGCAGGTAAATTGTAATTAATTTCCCTCTAATTGATGCGTGGGACTACCTAGGCCCCTCATTTTCCTCCCTTTTCTCCTTTATAAATATATGATTTGACAGGTTAATTTGAAAGCAAAAGTTAGATTCTTTACAGCCATCTAAGCAGAGGCCCCAGCATGCAATTTGCTGTCTAGTTGTGTGAAGCATAATAAAAGGGTTGAAGTCAGGTTATCCTTTTTTTAACATCATTTTGCTAATTTAATCTTTTTCCCCTTCATAAGGTAATAAAATATTCATTTCACAGCCTGAGCACCTTGGCAGCGATTGGCAAGGGAGTGGCATCTGCACAAGGGCTCTGTGTTTCATGCGTGACCTTCTATCTGGCAAGCCTCACAGTCCTACCTGGGGAGGGTTCCCTGGGAGGGTCCTGGAGGCAGTTCTGGGGGAGTTCTATTATGGCATCTGAATCAGGACTGAGTCAAGCTACCCAGGTTCTGCTGCAGCTCAGAGCGAAGGCCTAGAAATTGCTGCAGCTTTGGGGAGTCTGGGAGAGACAAGAGTTGGTCCTACAGCCAGGGACCCAGAGTTGTTGTCAGAGGAAGGCTGGATACGGCTGGCTCCACTGTCAATTTTGGGGATGACTTAGAACTGGAAGTAAGCCAGAGCTGAAGTCACCAGATGTGTTCTCCACAGGGTGCTACTCTTGTCAGGGTGAGGACAGAATGGCGGCTTAGATGGTAGGCTCGGGTGTTTGCAATTGCACTGAAGTGAAGGCTGGCGACTTCTGAGGGTGGTGGTTCTCCCCACTTCAGGGATCATCTCTTAGGGCTTAGTTGAGCATCAAGCCACTGGTGGCCTTGCTCTTCGCTGGTTTACTAAGCAGCTTTCCATGTTCAGGCCTGTTCATCTGAGAGCAGGCCCTGTGTCTACAAGCCAGCTCCATTTACTCTGCTTCCCCATGACCTGGTCCAACATTAGGGCAGCAGATGCACCAAGGAAGCACATTTGGGCTCTGCCTGAATCACCTCTCTCTTGGCTTGTGCTTTCTGTTCTCCTTATCATCAGGGTTTAAATCAGGAAGAGGAGGGGGGTTGGTTTCTCCCTGATGGGTGCAGTAGGCTGATTGTTTTCTAAAGAGTCTTTCCTACTCTATGTCCCTCCCCTATGTACCTTGTGGATGTCGGTTACCACACAGGTCAGCTCCATCTGGATGCTGAAAATCCCTTACTCCATGCTGGTGCAGGCAACTCCAACAGCCACATTTTCCACCCACTGAACATTGCTGCCTACTCCTGCCAGAGAACATGGAAGTGGCAGCGCCAGGGCTGTGGTCTCTAGAGGAGAAGAGGTGACTCTCAGTAGGCAAGGGGTTGATTAGGGTGCAGGAGTCATCATTGCCTTGCCGAGGTAAGGAGCAGTAGTGGCCCCTCCAGAGAGCTCCCACCAGAGGATGGTGCTTGGCCCACACCACTTCAGGGTCCCCATTGTGGCGGTCCCTGTGGAGCATGCTGAGCCCACTGGAACTCAAAAGCAGACAGATGTCTCTGTGCATTGCACAAAATTGCTTACGCCCCAGACACTTGATTTTATTATTGCTTGAAAGAACTTGCCAAGAGTCAGGAGACTGACCAAAACAAAGCGATGAAATAAGTGGTTTCACAAATGTCCTCAAACCACTGATTTGTTTTTCTCTGAATCTTGTAGAAGTGCATACTTTAGTGGCTATCACTCGCTTCCATTTCTGCATGTCATTAGGATCTCTTATTTTTATAACAGATTATGCAATTACGACTATTCTCCCAGACAAAATTTAGTTTCATTTTTTTCTGTCCAAATATTTGGCAAACTTCATTCATCAGGGAAAAGATCTCTTTCACTCACTGTTATTTTTAATTATCAGCATTACAATATCTTAAAAGGCTGCTTGGAAATTAAAGAGGAAAACCATCTATCAGGCAAACAACTCCAGCACATCAAGGGGGAAAAAAAATCCTGCTGAAAACAAAATGAGCTGATTGAAGGGACATTGGGACTGAGAATGAGCCCCAGTTGGGCAGTGAGCGATGGGAGGCCGAGAGCAGGTGAAGACGCAGGGGAAGCAAGGGAGGGCAGTGAGAAGGCTGGTAAGCCTGGGACTTGCAAAGGAGAGAACTTGTCCTTCTGTGGGCGGAAGACACGGGCAACATGGGCACCAGGTTACAGTGATTTGCACTTATGTTCAGGAGAGATTTCATGCCAGAAGTAGTTCCAGAGAAGGAGAAGTAGAAGATAACATGAGTGTTCATCCTGCTTTTCTCATAATTCAGTTAATGTAAGTTACCAAGTGTTTCCACAAAAAAATACCTGCTATGAAGCTACGCTGGAAGTGTGGCAACTCTACTCAGCTCCTGAGCACTTGTGTCTCTCTTTAAATGAAAATTACTTATTTACATTGGAGAGAGGGGAAGGAGAAGGGAGAGAGAGAGGAAGCGAGAAAAAGAGAGATCTTTCATTGCTGGTTCACTTTCCAAATAGCCTGAGAAGTGAGGGTTCAGGCAGAAGCCAGGAGTCGGGAACTCTATACAGGTTTCCATACATTGGTGAAAGGGGCCCAAGTTCTTGAGCCATCACTTCTGCCTTCCCCAGTGCATTAGCAGGGAGCTGAGTCACAAAGAGAGGAGTCAGGCCTTGAGCCAACAGTGTTACATGGGATGCTGGGATGGCAAGCATCAGCTTGACCTGCTGCCCACAAGGTCAGCCACTGGGCAGGTCTCTTCAAGACGAGCAGAGAGCAGTGATGGAAGATGGCATTGCTCATCATCCACTCGGCCCTCAGCTCTTTCTGTGCTCAGCAGGCTACTGTAGGTCACCTGTGCATCTGTTCAACTACTTTCACAGCTAGATGCAGGCCAGAACTCCTTTGTGAGCTAAATTTTTTTTTTCAAATGCCCATGAGACAACTCCCAAATCCAAATTTAAACTGACATCTCCTTTCAATGTCTATTCCTGCTTTTCCTCCTCCTCCAGTTCCCATTTTTTAATTTACTTATTTGTATAAGAAAGACAGATACACAGAGAAAGAAGGAGAAACAGAGAGAAAGTGATGAGTCACTCCTCAAGTGGCCGCAAAGGCCGGAGTTGAGCCAATCTGAAGTGAGGAGCCAGGAGCTTCTTCCAGGTTTCCCATACAGGTGCAGGGTCCCAAGGCTTTGGACATCCTCAATTGCTTTCCCAGGCCATAAGCAAGGGGTGGGATGGGAAGGGGACATCTGGGGCATGAACTGGTACCCATATGGGATCCCGGACTGCAAGGTAGGAATTCAGCCACTAGGCTGCTGTGCCGGGTCCACCAGTCACCAGTTCTTCATCCATCCATATTCCAAATTCAGAATCCTGGAGACTGTCTGCCTGCTTGTTCCTCTCATTGCCCCTACCCCGACTCTTAACAGATCCTGAACTATCCTCTGAATAGCTCTCAAGCCTTCCTCTGCTCTGATCCCATGGTCTTAAGGTAAGGTTAGGATCTCATTTCTTTTTTACCTTACCAGTGGTTCTGCGAAAGACACTATCATCAGTGTTAATTTGTCACCAGTCCATTAACCTTGCTGTGAAAACATCTTTACAAAATCATCTCCCGTCCTCTTACTGCTCTACTTAAGCATTTTCAAAGTCTCCCTTTGAACTTGAAGGTAGAAATCCAAATCCTTAGCACAGGTGACAGAGTACGTTTCTCTGTGAGAACCTAATGCCTGCCCTTGTTTTCTCTGGTCTCTCTCAGCTTTGTGTTTCGTTGTTGTCACCTCATCTCCACGTTCCAGGTGTGGAGATGAGCCACCTGAAGGTGTGTAGTTCTGTGTGGACTTCCTCTCCGAGCCATTCCCTAGCCTTCACCACTCAGCTTTACCACCTTGGAGCCATAAGAGGGCCAGGCCCTCCTGCTGCTTTTCTCTTCCAATCTTCTCCATGTGCCTGTTGGATCAGGCACTCGGTCAAGGGTTACTTGAGAGCAAGAACTGCTTTGCTTTAGAGCTATTTTAAAAGTTGGTTGAATTATTTTCAAAAGGCAAGATTGCTTAAAATATTTCATTACAAGGCTATGTGTTAAGAACTATGCAGAAGACCCAACGCTTATTTTCAGGCTTCCAAATTATGTCCCCTTGGCAAATGGCTACTGCTATATTTTATCATCAGAGCAGAAAACTGTACTACGTACACAAACACCATATAAAACATAAACTAGAGTAAATTGTGCTTTATTGCTGCTACAAATACATTGCTCAGAAAACTCAAATCTCACGCCTCAGAGTTGGTAGCTCCCCGGGACCCAGGAGGCCACACATCTCTCAGTCCCTTCCAACTGCCCTCAGCTGGCCTGTTTCTTGCTCAGCTCTGAGTTCCTGCCTGCGAAACCACTTAGAAAAATGCATCCTCACAGGCGTGGAGTTATCAGACTGCACTCCCGCTACATTTGCGCATTTGCATTCTGCTTATCAGGTCACCCAATGGCGAAATCTTCAGAGGGAGCCCGCAATTTCTCCCTCATACTGAAGCTAATGAGCGAAATAGCTCTTGCTGAAGGACAAGAAAAAGTCGGCACACGCACGGTGTGCTGCAGGTGCAGTGAACCACTGTCATAATTATGAAAAATCATTACAGGACCTCACAAATTAAAAAGTGCAAAGAAAGCTTTCACTATGCAGTTTGGAAGACGACATCTCTCCGTTCATCAGGACTAAATCAGATGCTGGTGGGGTGGCTGCCTTGCCCAGCTCCCCAGAGGACACGTTTTTTCTAAGTGTGGGGTGGTTGCTCTGTGTCCACATCAGCCCTTTGTTCCTTTGTGGGTTGACCTCACTTAGGCATTCTTTAGTTCCAGGTTCATCACTGCCACACTTTGCTGGGTAGCAGGAGCAAACCGCCCTCATCCCATTTCTGTATGACTATTCTCGCTACCCCAAGCATCTCTCTGCCCCTCGCCTCCTTCCCTGGCTCTGGCTTTCTTGGCTACAGCTGTGCTCATCTTCTCAACCATCCCACGCAGGGCATGAAGCAAGCTCATTTCAGACCCAGTAATCACCTGCCCCTTTGGATCAAACTGCGAACTAAAATTGTATCAATCTGTCTAAACAACCTAAGGAAAAATGGAACTTAAATTGTTCAATTTTTGGCATAGCCACCTAGTTGGCTAATTTAATTTTTCTATCCAAAACCTGAGACCCCATGCTGTCTCCTTGTCTGTTGACCCAGGAAAATGAGAAAAGAGAAAAACCACACCTCCCCAAACAAATTGTTTAGTTGACCCCATGAGGCCCTGGTTATGCAACAGGCAGCACCCATGCCACACACCTGCAGTTCTGTGGCAGGGTTAGCAGGAAGTGTTGAGCCAAGGGAATGGAAAACTGATCAGGGAAAGACAGACCGAACATTTGCTTGCCTTAGATGTACCTTTGGAACTTGGCTGTGGAAGAAAGATGAAGATGGAGATGTGTATTACCAAGCAGCAGGAGATGCTCTGCTTGTTTGGGGTTTTCCCAATGCAAGCCCGATTCTTGGCCTCTTGTGTCCTCCATACTTAGTTCAGAAAGGTGTAGCAATCCCTTGCCCACTCTCTATTCCAGGTATGAAGACCCTCTCTGCTACTGGAGCACGATTTGTGCCACTGAATGAAATATAAATGAGAGACTGAGAAGAGGAACTGAATACTAAAACAAAAACCTCATCAGGAAATGATAGTTCTAAGGAAGATGCCAAGAATACAAACAGTAGTACATTCCTCAGGGTCTCAGACTGACTTCTCAAACACAAGCTCCGGGAGGTGTGGAAGCCCCTGATTAGAAAGGAGAGAGAAGTCCTGAGGAGCTCCCTGGAGGAGGCAGCAGCGTCACTCCCTTCCAGAAGGGGCCCAGAGCAGGGGTGATTGGTGCTGCTATCACCCGTCTAGGTGACGACAGCAATGAATTGTACACTTGGTGGCCTGTCTACTCTGTCACAGACTCGTTAAGAGGAATAGCTATATTCTTCCAGAACTCCTGAAACGATTTTGGAACTGCCCTCTGATTTTTCCTTCCTCTCCTCTGAAAGGAACCCCCAGGCTAACTGGAATTGATATAAGGCAATGTGCCAGATCCAGAGTTCAATGCATGCCATAGGGGGTTTAGAGAAAATCTCCAGGATGGACGCTTTTGGACACAAACAAGCCCTTCTTCTGTCTTCTGGCAAGCATTTCTGCCTAGATGTTTACCCCCATGAGGGCTTGCCCTGTGATCTGGCTCCCAAGAATATGCATATATAAGTCAGGACAGGGTAAGTGACACTGTGATGATAAACGGCTCTGCGTTACAGATTGTCACGCACAGCCTGTTCGTCAGCACACACATCTTTGTGACCCACAGTGTACTTATTGGAGCCACCAGGACTGACAGAAGAGCCCACGGCAGGATGCTTTGCCAGTTGTGAATTAGAACACAGGTATAGAGTGAACAGGTTTTTCCCCTTGGATTTGCTGCCCTCATTTCTGCCAACATTTCATTGGCCAAACCAACCAACCATGTGGTTATACATGAACGTAAGAGGTAGTGGGCAAATATGTCTTCCATAGAGAAGGGAAGCAGTATTTGCAAACTTTGTTGCAAGTTGCTTGTGGCAGGCAGTGCTTTCTTACTTTTGGGTAGGGAGTAGCTCTAGCACTGTGTCATGTCCACCATTTTCCACTCCCATTGCTGAAAAGCCCCGTGTGGATTCTGAGTCACTCCTAGGCAAGAGGAGTTCCCAGGAGGGCTCCAGTTTTTTTCTGAACTCCTACTCTGGTCCCTATGGTTTTAATTTTGTATTAGTGGTAGAGAAGTAAAGAGAAGACATTAGCTCCAGAGAAAGAATCCGCTATCCAAGAATATGTGAGCCTAGTAAAAGTTTGAAGAAGGAAGACTTTAATATAACGACACCACATCTTTAACAAAACTGAACAGGAGAGATCCTGGGCTCCACTATTCCAGCTTTAAAGAATTCAAAATATACACATAGGAGAACTTTCAGGAAACTTTAATGAGCAAGAAGAGACACAAATGACATGAAAAACAATTCAGTCCATCCCACCAATGCCTTCCAAAAGGACCAAGCAGATTAGTCATCAGTGAGCAGCCCGTCTTGCAGCCTTGGTGGTGCAAGGGTACAATCAGTGGAAACAGTATAATCTTTACTGAGGACTAAATGTGAGCCAGACATTAGTTTCTAGCCCTCGGAAGAGCCAGGTCTTTGGAGTTTACTGGGGGTCCCCGGGATGATTCTTCCTTCACCTGGCTCTGGCTGCCTCAGCCCTGAGGTCTTCTTAAAGCTCTCTGTGCCTTGTCTCTTGCATTCTTGCTTTTCTGATCCTTGGCTTGAGCTTGGGCTTCTTCCCTGGTCAGCCCACACATCCACTTGACACTGCTGCTTTACCTCTTGCCTCCCAAACTTCCATCGTTTTGTTCTGTGAACTCCCTCTGGTGTGTGTCTATCTGGACGAAGAGGCTGGTGAAGGACTCCTCTCGGATTTGGCGGAAGGCCTTGGAAGCCTGGCAGGCCTATCTTGACTCATCACCATGGTGTAGGGACGCAACTACCTCATCAGCATTAGACATACTGCTCGATCCTGGAAGAGGTCTGCCAAGGTCTTGGAAGGGAGCAGAGCCAGGGAACCATATGGAGGCTACAGCACCATGTGGCATGCCTCCTGAGCAAGCAGGCTGCCAAGAGGCCCATAGCGTGGGGCCTGCCCTGGAAACCACGCTGGCCCAGGTACATCAAGCATGATGAAGTTCAGAGTCTAATGGAACTCAGGCTGCATGCCCAGTGGGTCACAGGCAGAGGACCGAATGGCAACATCATAGTCCATTCTCACACTTCATTTCCTACCTCACTAAAGGGACTCTCCAGGAGTATACTCAGCCAAGGAAGGATGCACCTTTCACCATTTTGTGATGGTTTCTCTGGTTTCAGAATGGAGAAAATGAGAGAGGCAGCAATCTTAGCTGATTATAGACGAATACATATTCGAAAGTAAAAACTTAAGAATCCAGTAGGACAGGTGTCAAGTGGCGTGCATATTGCTGGAATTCCAAGGAAGGAGAACACTTTTCTGATTGAGTGATGATGAATTCTGGAAGATGAGAACCCTGGTAGGCCAGGCACCCGGAGCTTTCAATGCGTGTGCTGTAATGGGAAGTGATGCTTAGCACAGCCATAGCCTGTTTACGTGAACAACTATGGACCTGGCTAGGACATCAGGGTTGGGGATATGTGTAAAGGTTTTGGAAGGCGCCCCAGCTGTAAGATGCAGATGCCCACTTCATAATGGAATCAGTGTTTTGCTTTCCCCATAAATTGCAGCCAATTGGGAGATTGGAAACACGTTTGGTATTTTAGTGTGGTTGTCAACCCCCCCAAATATGTGTACAGTTACATATCCTCTGGAATGTGTGGATCGCACACATGCTGCTTTGACCCTGCTTTCTTCAGTGGACACCATTCTATGCACAGCATGCAATTTCAATGCATTTTAGGGTATAGAAATGGTGCATCAAAGCCTTGAAAACATTTCCCCAATCCAGCTCAGGATTGAGGACCCACCTTCCCTTGTCTTGGGGATATATGTATTTTTTCCTTCCTAGCCAGGCCAGGGGAAATAATAAGCACATCCAGACTATTTCTATTCCTAAATGGAAGGTCTCTGTGTTCTGTGGTTAAAACAGGACAACACATGATGGAATTATAATATATGTTTATTTTAATGCCCCTGACGCTGAAATCCAGGGCTGTGCTTGGCAGAGCAGTTCAATCAGTGCAGGACACTCAGGTCCCATAGGGGAGTGTCTGGGTCTGAGTCCTTGCTCTACTTCTAACCCAACCCAGCAGGCACCAGGCAATGGGCTTGCATCCTTGTCACCCCCATGGGTCACATGACTCATCATAGGTTTCCAACTTGTCCTAGCCTGGCCAGATGCAGTAGGCATCTGGAGAGGGAATCAGAGGATGCAGGAGCCTCTCCGTCTCTCTGATTATCTGTCTCTTGTTCTGACTTTCAATAATAAATAAATACATCTTTAAAAAGTTTCTTTCTAGTAAGGAGATTATGAAAATAATTACAATTTATGCATAAGAATTATCTTCATAAGTTCATGTAAAAGGCCTGTTATGAAACTACATATATGAATGAGCTTTTAAAAAAGTATTTGCTCCAAGATAAACTTTTACCTTAATTCCATCTTCCAACAAATTTTTAAATCCCCTTTTTGTTAGAAGATGGAATGCTTGTTTTCTCTTTCCCTCCCAAATCTGAACATCAGGCAGTAGTCTGCCATCTAAACCTAGATCTGGATGAGGAAGAGGGGAGGCAGGGTGCATGCTAACTAGGTTGGCTGCAGAAGCAGTAAAGGTGTGGGAGCGACCTGTCATGACAGGCACGCAGAAAGCTTGCGGTCCGTACACAAGGAGAAATCCCTGAGATGTAGTGCACTTGGCCCTTAAGGAATGAGTGTTTCACAGGGCTGACAGCAGATGGGCTAACTTTGCCCTCCTTTTAGCTGAGCATTTAGTTGTGAAGTTTTATTGACATGAGGATAAAATGGAACACTCTTATGTTATAGCAGTTCTGCCTCATGTGCAGTGAAAATTAAAAAAAAAATTGCAAGTCCTCAATCCACCTCCCTCTGCCTGGGGGAAGAGAGAAGTTGCTACCTTATGATGTCAGCAGTGATTCACGGGAAAGCCTGGGCTTCTGGCCTTTATTTAGAAACACCCATTGCTAGCCACACTAAACCAGAGTAGGTGGTGAACAGGTGTGTCACACATCCCAATATTGTCCCTTTACAAGTAGCGTGACAGACTCAGCCAAACAGGAAGGAAGGGTGGGTCTGGTGGCTGGGACCTGAGACAGACAGACAGACAGACAGATGTGCTTCTGCTGTGACTCACTTGCCTGTGTTGATGCCCTCCAGTCTCAACTGGAAGTCCCACTGACGTCTATGCCATCCACATGCATACTGAAAACAAATAAAGCCCTTCTGATCATGACAGCATGCCTCTGTGAGGACCATCATATTGGCAGGTGTGTTCAATGCCAAAGGCCCTCAAGGGCCATGAAGGTGTGAGCAAGATGAAAGAATAACACTTTCTACTCATGTGAAAACTTTGGAAACTACTCCCCGTATGTGACATACAGCAATGCGCAGGGTATGTCTTGCTCACTGTTCTATGTGTCCTGATGCTCTCCCTAGCTAAGCATCCTGGGCAGAGGTCAGACTTTCCTTCATGGAGGATGTCATTTTACAACACAATATAGATATCGGCAGATGCTCAGTACAATGCTCCTGGAAGACTAGTGTATAAAATATTCTAAGACCGTGAGTTATAGTCAAGGTGAGAGGTGTACCATGAGGACCACAAGATAAGAACTGGATAGAGTGAAAACATAACAAATTTAAAAGCTATGGGTCCCAGAGCCAGTGTCAAAGAAATATGGTACAGTAGAGTGAAAATCTTTCTTTTTTTTCCCCATGAAGAAGACAAGAGGCTGCTCCTTATCAGAACTGAAGGAACTCTGGAAGGTACACAACTTAGCTTTTTGGTGTAGGCTCAGCGGCAATCCCAACAGCCCTTGAATGAGATTTCTTCCTGCTGACCTCGTTGCATGAAGCCTGGCATCACCTCTCCATCTTTCGTTTTGGGCAGCACCCTCTAGTGGCTGCTTTTCTACAAACATTCTGAAATGGGGCTTAAAGCAGACTCCCTTTAATACCGCAGAGCTTTTGCACCCATTTTTATTTTCCCCTTAGTAGTACAGAGTAACCCTGCGATAATTGTATTAGAGAGGAAAATAGCGGCTTCAGTTCTAATGCACAGGCACCATTACGCTCCCACATCTCATTTCTTTTGCTATCACAGCACGCCCAGCCAGACTTTCATTAAAAATTTATCATATGGCTTTCGACTTAGTGTCTTTCTGATCTGGATAAATTCTCTCCTGTTAATGAACCGAATAAGGTTCCCAACATTTCTGCTTAAAACACAGCAGCCATTCTGCCAAGTGGCAGGGAGGGCTAGACAGGGAAGCCAGTCAACCGCGGTAGTTAACACATCCTTCAGTTAGGAAACTCTGTACCAAGTTGCTACCCAGAGGCTGTCCAAACCAGATCAACCCCAGTGCAGTGATACCAGCTCACCTCTGTCCAAGACTCATTTGTCTCAGGGTATCAGGGGCACACAGATACAGTAGTCTGGGGCAGAAAATGGAACCTCTGAGTCTTGCTTTCCCAGCTTCTTTCCCTTGTCCGTTTGTGAAATGAATACCATAATGCATGCTTGGCAAGGCTTTGTCAAAGTATGAACTTAGTACCTGGAACTGAGGCCTCGCATACATATTTCTTGAATGAATGAGCACATAGCAAATGGATTTTTTGGTAAGGTTCTGGGCACACTGTCAGTACTTCAGAAAGCCAGCTGATCCCTTTACCCCAGGAAAACATTCAAGGCCAACACAATAAGTGAGAAATTCATAGCCAGAAAAGCAGATCCCAATGCCAGCACTGGAAACCAGGTACAAGGGTTCACTGCTCCAAGACCCATCGTAGTAACCGGACAACTCCTTCCATGTGGTGCTGTGGGGGAGGAAGGGCATTAGGACACAGAGCTGGTCTGTGCTCAATACTCTGCAAATGTTCCCTTGTTTCTGCTTCTGTCCTCAAGGGCATTAAAGACGTTGAAACTCAGAAACATGAGGACTCATTTCCCAGCTTGGGTTGCATTGAGGCGAGTGTATATCTCTCCAGGTCCATGGTCTTTGGCACTGAGTTACGATTCCAAAAAATGTATCCTTGGGAACTCTGGGTCCATTTGCTCCTGATAAAACTGTTGCTAACGGGAGGAAAGAGCCTTCCAAATGCCTGGTATATGAACTTGGAGAGCTCCTGGATGCCTGGTATTTTAAACTGCATTTTAATGATTTAAGGGTAAATGAACTAGAAACCATGGATTTAATTTCCCTTGAAATACATATACATCTAAAAATTAACGGGGAATGCACTTACAGCAAACATGGTTGGGATTTGGTTGGAGTCAGAACAGGTGCAGGGTGGGTTAAAGCACAGCACAGCAGAACAGATGCGTGCTCCGCGAACTCGCCCCTGCCTAGGGCTGGGTGGAGTCTCACGCTGCACCAAGTGCCTCTCCAAGTGCACAGAATCAGAAGTTTCCCTGCGCTGAGGCCAAGGCACTGGGACTGTGAGAATGCAGTCCTGCAGTGCCACGCTTGCTTCTGCATCCCACCAGCAGGAAAGAGGAAGAGCCTTCCCTGGCTGGGGAACAATCGCCCTCACTTAGCCAGACCTGCAAACATCTGGCACTCTTAAGTTCTGCGGAGTACTCCTTGCTTTTCTCCCTGAATCCAGGATCTTGATGCATCCCACAGTCTAAAATGCTGGCTGTTTTCTCCTGGTTAAAGATTCAGTAGGAGAGCCAGCACTGCAATGTGGACTGAGTCATCTGTCATCTGTGACACTGGAATCCCATGCAGGAATTTGTTCCAGTTCCTATCCAGCACCTAAGAAAGCCATAGAAGACAGCCCAAGTATTTGGATTTCTGCCACGTAAGCGACAGAATGGTGTTCCAGACTCCTGACTTTGCTTGGACTATCCTTGGAAGTTGCTGTCACTTAGGGAAGTGAACCAGCAAAGTGAAAAGCAAATAGAAGTTCTCTGTCTCTCAGTGTGTCTCTGTATCTTACTGTCATTTTACTTCAAAAGAAGCAAAATAAATATTAGAAAAATTAGGGAAATTTATGAACATACTTAAATGATTTTTTTAAAAAAGATTCCTCCCGGGACCAGCTTAACTGGGATATAGTTGAGATGTCTTTGCTATTGTTTATGGTGCCATTGCTCACTTCACCTCACAGTTCCAAGCAGATCAAGCCAGAGGCTCTCCCTCCTGCTGAGGCCTGCCCTTCAAGGTTCACATCCATGCATTTTCCAGGTTTCTGTACCAGTGTAGACCACACTGATCCCCAACTGCACAACTGAAGAGGAGAGTCCTCTGTCCTGGCAAACCCCAACACAGGGTACCTAGATAGGAGCAATGAGGAGATTCAGTGGGTTTCACTGAAGATTCCTATGAATGCCTTGATGATGAAGATACTGCATTTAGGAAGAGTTAGTGCATGTCATCTACTATTCCAAAGCCTTCTAATCACTTATTCAAATCACTCCATTCAGGTACATGCTCACCACTTGGAAATAAATCTGCCCCCTTCCTCCAATAAGCAAACAGGAGAGTATCTTTTTTATTAGTGAGAGGGCTTTAGGGAAACCGATAAAAATGTTAGGGGACAACCAATTCCTCGAGGATTGTCACGCTTCATAAGAACAGGCAGAGATTTAAACAAATACATGGCAACAAATCATATTTGTGTGGTAATGTCTTGGCCCCTAGAGATGTTATGTATTCCTGGTTTGCAATAACTCATTGCATTCACATAATGACCAGGTTTTTTTAAAAAGATTTATTTTATTTTTATTACAAAGTCAGATATACTGAGAGGAGGAAAGATAGAGAGGAAGTGGAGCTGCCGGGATTAGAACCAGCGGCCATGTGGGATCAAGGCGAGGACCATAGCCACTAGGCCACACTGCCGAGCCCAGTGACCAAGTTTTGTAGGTCCTAGTGATGCCTGCGAAGGACAAATGATGGAGCCAGGATACAGGGATTAAAGGGCCTACCCAAGGGCACACAGCTAATGATGGCAGAGCCGGGCTTCAGAGTTTATGATTTCAAAAAAGCTCGCTGTGTCACATGGTAAAGGTGTTACTATTACTCTATCCCCTGGGAATAGGAGGAAGGAGTGATTACTTCTGCAGAGTATAGACGGTGGTAGGGGGGGGTTGTCAAGAACTGTAATTGAGTCATCGGGCATAGGTGTGTGGTACACACTGGCTCCAAGTGGTGACTTGATGTTCCCCATCGGCAAGAATGAGCGTGCTTTGACATGAGAAAGATTGACCTGACAAACTTGAAGAGCAAGCCAATTTGGACAGCAAGCCCAGGATAATTCAGATGTGAAACAGATTTAACTCATTTGCAATTACCAGTCGTGTCTTCTTTGGGGGGAACATTGAAACCTCTTAGCAATTCAGCTCAATGAGTATTGGTGCTATTTTGTATCACTGCCCTTGCATTGTTCACATGTTATCTGAAACAAAGTACATGCTTAATGGTGAGAAGCCTTGCTTTTCTCTCCCCAGTGGTTTTTTGCACTTGACTTCTCATTATCCATGTAGGGTTCTCAACAAAATAGTGAACTAGCAGCCTGAGAAGCAGTCAGTGAGAGGTAGCCTCAATAAACTGAGAGTGGCTATAGGAGGCTGAGCCTAGAAAGTCAAGCACACAGTATCTTCCACCACAGTGAAAGGCCTCAAGGTTGGCAACCAGAGTTGAAAGGCGGCTTTGGCATTGACAAGTGTTCTTGCTCCTAGGGCATACATCTACAACCCCCTGGGAATACCTGTGTCTCTCACCTCTAGGTGTGATGGGTTAATGCTCCCTCAACTGTAGAGTTGCTAAGAAATATTGATGGAATAATCTCTGTGAAGCCATTAGAACCTCATTAGGTATTGTTGGCAAATAGACCCACATTTTTCTTACATCAGTTGAAATCCAAGCAGAGCTGAAGCCAGTTGTTTCAAATTGGCCCAAACGTGTGACTGCCATGGATCTTTTCCAAGGCTTGTTTCTCAGACTGGCAATTTCTCCTTTGTCCTCACCACTATTCATTCAGGCTGCAGCCATGATCTGATGGTTCTCTTCTTAAGGAAATCCAACTTAAAGGTGGAGTTTTCCCAGATTTCACCTCAGACATTGTGCTTTGCTTAACGTCCAGGGTGGGTCAGTCTATTATAGGGCCTGAAAATGATCTCATCTAGTGCTGGAGCCCCAGCCCTTTTCTGCACACACTGTTCTGACACACTTGCCTCCAGTGCAGATTATCTAACTTCTTGGCCAGTATTTTTTCTCAAGTCACATATACAACCCTCAGCTAGTGACCCTGGAAAAAAAGCATGTGTTGTTCATGCCATCCCTTTTCTCTCTAGTTCTATCTTTGCATTTACCCCTTTATCCAATTTTACTTTTACTTAGTGATGGAGTAATGGAGACTACCATATCCAGATGTGAAGACACAATGCAAGATGCATCCCTACTTCCACACAAAAGATGGATTGCCAATGAAAGTGTTGGACATATCTAGACAATGGGATGATGGGTTCTGTGACATTGTCTGTACCAGACTGATGGAATTGTAACTCCTTAGGAAGAAATGTACTGTTGTGACAATATGGGAAAAATCATTTGGGGCATGGAAATTGCGGGGAGAGGAATCCCAGACTATACAGAATTATAGTATAAAATTCAAAAAGTAAAAATTTTTAAAAAGTTAAAAAAGAAAATGGAAGAAACATTCTCAACCTAGGAGTTGATTCATCGATCTGTGTTGTACAGATGGTAAAACAAGGCCTGGCATCATAGGAGAGTTGCGGCTGGACGTCCCTGGAATGTCCTTTCTCATTTGAGTGTCCGTGGTGCCTGCCATGGTCAAGCAGTCTCTGAAACACACAGCAGGAGCGGGGGTATCGGGAACCTGCTGAGGGACATGCCTACATCCCAAAGGAGATTAGAAAGGTCCCTTAGCAGAGGGACAGCCCAGAGGTCAGCTGCAGGGCTTTGGGGTGGGAAACAGAGAGCTGGAAAAGCCTGTTAGGGCTGCATGCTCCTGTTTTCGGTGACAGAATGGGCAGTGGACTTTAAACAACAAAGAAAATCTGACATGTTGGAAATTCTTGGTGAATCATGAATCCCAACACAGGAGTGTCTGGACGACATTCTTCCAGAAGCCAACAGATCTTGCAAAAATAAAGATTGATGCTGTGAGCATTCATACTCTGCATGCCCTAATCAAGTGAATTATCGTGTTCTAGGAATTGTCGCAGCTTCTTTGAACACCATGAAATATAGCTTCTGTGTTTGCACCTTCACTTGTAAAGAAACAGGCACAGAGAGATGAGGCAATTCCCCTGAAGTCATACAGCTGGAATGTGATAGAATCAGATGCCAACCTAACCAGTCTGTGTCCAGCAATGATGTCTTAATGATCCAGTACATTAGCTCATAAAATCTGTACCAAAAAGAGCAGTGGGCTTAAAATGTCAGACAGTAATAAATAATCAGCATAGATGAGAAAAAGAAAACCAAGTTTCTAACTGGCAGTAAATCCATCATTTTTCAGTCGAAATTTTATTCCAAAATTTTTAATTTTGGGGGCCAAATTCTAATTCTATGGTTGGGCACTTGGCCTCAGTGTCGAAGTGCTTCCCATAGTGTAGTGCCTGGGTTCAATACCCAGTTCCAGCTCTTGACTCCAGCTCTGGCCACTGCAGACACTGAGCACCAGCAGGTCATGGCCCAAGTAATTAGATGCTTAGCACCAAAACAGGAGAACTGGAGTGAGTTCCTGACTCCAGGCTTGTGTGCAGTAAGCCAGCGGATACACAAGGCAGTCTCTCCACCTCATTCTCTTTCACTCTCAAAATGCAAATAACTGAAAAAAAGTACTCTAACTTTTCCTGGCTCTGCATGAAAGTTTTGTTACTATAGTATTGCCCTTCTTTATTGTTGTGATCATACATTATTAAGTGTGTAAAAGCCCACATTTATTGGACTGGAGATATAGAAGTAAATAAACAAATGAACTGCTTCCACAATCACCAGTGTGTTCAATTTGTCAAAAAAAAAAAAGAGATTATTTCTTTTAAAAGGATTTGGTTATCTGAGAGGCAGAGTGACAGAGAGAAAAAGAAACTGACAGATTTTCCATCTTCCGATTCACTTCCCAAATTATCACAATGGCTGGACCTGGGCCAGGCCAAACCAGGAACTAGAAATTCAATGCTGGTCTTCCATGTGGGTTTTGGAGGCCATCTTCTGCTGTCCTCCCAGGTACAATAACAGGGAACTGAGTCAGAAACAGAGCACCTGGAACTTAAACAGGTGCTCCAATATAAGATACAGTGTCGTACGCTGGTAGCTTAATCCACTGCTGCCTGATGATAGCCTCAGAGCATTTCAGTAGGACTGCACAGTTGGACAGCAGGTGCAGTATGACCTGAGGATGGAGCAAATAAGGCTCCAGAAGGGAATCCCAGCAAGTTTCTTGGAGAGGCTGTAGTTAAGGTTCATTTTTAAGGGAAGCTTGGGGACTCATCTATGTGGGAGATATGAGATACATGAGGGAAGTCATATTACAGTTTTATATATGAGAAAGCAAGCACTTTGAAAAGAATAGTCACCCCAAATTAAAGCTAAATAAAACCATTTTGCAATAGGCAATGAAGTAGATTAAAGAATATCATAGGAGTTTTCTGTATTATTTTTTCCTTTTTTCTAGTTGTGTGGAAATAGAAGAAAAGTTTAAGGAACACTGTAAAATTAACTTGACTTTTTAAAAGATTTTATTTGTTTATGAGGAAAAGCTACAGACAGAGTGAGAGACAGAAAGGGAGAGAGAAATCTTCCACTCTCTTTATCACTCTGCATTTTATGTAAATAAACACACATTTAAAAAGTGATACAATGAGGTTAGCATTGCATCATAGTGGGTAAAGCTGCTGCCTATGAGGTCAGCAATTCCATATTGGTGCCAGTTTGTGTCCTGGCCGCTCCACTTCCAACCCAGCTCCCTATTACTGTCCTGGGAAAAGCATCAGAGGATGGCCCACATAGTTGAACTTGCATTACGACTTTGAGAACCAGATGAAGTCCCTGGCTTCGTGCTAGAGCCCTGACTCAGTCACTGTAGCCAGCTGGGGAATGAGCCAGTGGATGGACAATCTCTGCCTCACCATCTCAGCATTCCTCATCGTAAAATTGTGACTTTCCGATAATTAAATCAATTTTTAAAGGTGGAACAATGGATACACATCAAGAATCTCACCCTCTATTCTTAAAACCAAGCAATATTAAATTCTTAACACATAAACCCGTACACAATTCTCTTCCCATAATAAAAATATGTAGTCATTTTTTAAAGCAAACCAAATAAATCATAAGGTATGACAATATAACAGTATTTGCAGGTAGGCTCCCCAGTCTAGCAAATAAAAATGTAAGATGATCAAACTTGAGGTTTGGTTTTAATTCATAAAGGAAACGAAAACTAAATTAAGGAGAAATGCCATTTATATGAACTATCTTTATATTTATATTTTGCTACCTTTCTGTGTTTTGTCTCACAGCCCAGAACCACGGAGACCAAGATTTATAACAGGCAAGGGAACCTGCGTCTGCGAGGTCTTCAAGTTTTAGAATGGGCTGGGCTTTGGTGAAAAGCTGGGGGCTGGAGCTAGTCAGCTTGCTTCGCAAAGAGCAACAATATGATTAACAAGAAAAAAGTTGGACTCAGGGCCCCATGGGTGGCATTATGATACAGTCATTGGGCAGCTGCAAAACAGAAAGAAGGAAAGTATTAGGGCAGTTGTCGATATTGGGCGTTGGTTTCCAACAGAAAGAATTCAATTCAATAATCAGACCTGGAGGGCAAGGTGAAAAGCAGAGATCTGGAACAGGAATTTATCTATGTTAAATGACAGTGGATGCTGAATTAAAAGCTAGTTAGAAAAGAGAAAAAAAAAATAGAATTCCTGAAAATAGAATTCCTGAGCATCAGGGGGAGTTCCTTCACTCTCTGCCTCTCAGTGTAGACTATGGGGTCTTTCAGCCCAATGAGGAGACCTCAACAGCATCCATCCATGAATGGAGGCCAGACTGACTGTGAGGCTCACTGCTTGCCTAAGAACCAGTCATTCAAACTCACAGCTCCCACCTGTCCACAGTTACTGTTTTGTTGCTGCAAGAGCAGCTTGGGAAGGGATCCCACTTTGCTTTGTGGGCCATTATCTCTGTCTTCCATTATCTTGCAATATTTCCTTCTTGATGTTTTTCTTTCCACTTTCTTTAAAGGCTCTTATCTCCCCATCCTAATACCTATCATTTACCTCACTCTGCTCCACTGTCTAGAAGTCCACTCGATGATCCCTGAGGGCCAAGCTGCTACATCCGTCCCCTCCCGACTGAATTTTCACATAGCCTGTCACTTTTGGTATTTTTAGTTTTTCAAACCTCATGTTTCATTTTTCCAATAGATGCCAAGAGGTTGAGGAAAACGCTGTAGCTGAGAGGGAAAATCAATATCCCACAGGAAGCCAAACCTCTGACTGTTTGCTCTCATGTTTGATGCCAAGTTGTCTGGGGAAAATTCTGCAGTTGAGGTCTGCGACAGCTTGTCTTCTTCCAAAGCTTTAGTGAAGAATCCTTTGGAGTAGCTGGTCTCCCAGGAGCAGAGGCCAATGCATCTGAGTGTCCTTTAACACTGAAATTGGTGAAAGAGCTCAAGAAAATGACAAAAAGTGGTTCTTTTCCCAGGGTACAAGAAGCATTTCAGGGGAAGGAAGGGATGTCAAAGGGATGAAGCTGGAGTGGAGGCCAGGGACCAGAGCCCAGTTAAAAGAACATGGCTGCCTTCTCTTCTCCCTTCTGATGAATTCAGGGACAATGATTTAATGGTGCCCTGCTCCTTCAGCAGAATGTGAGCCAAGGGAGCTAGCTGTTGATAGCCTAAGCCTCCCTCCCCACATGGAAACAGCATGTAAATATAGAGCCTTTGAACTCCATTGAAAGCTACCACTTGTTTAATTCAAAATATCCTTTAACTAATTTTTGAAACTTCTCTCTGTTAGAGTTGACTTTGAAGATAAACTCACTCAGTATGTAGTACTGAGTATCTGATTCTCCATCTAGGAAAGACATTGAGAATAGAATGAGGAAAATGTGAGTTACCAAATTATAGCTGCCATAGATCAATACATGCAAAAAAAGTAAAGGTTTACTTACAATGCAATTCACTAAGTGCTGTGGCGGGAATGATGCATCACTGAGTGCTCAGAAGGGCACTGCGAGGAAGATTAAGGAAGTTTCCTGGAAGGAGTGAGTCCTATCTGAGAGCTGTTGGATGCAGAGCAGGAGAATAATTGGAATAAGGGAAAAAGGAGTGTCTGGAGAAGCAAGAACTGCATGAGCAAAGGCTCAGAAGAAGACGGAGTACAGGGTGGAGGAGGAAGCAAAGCCACCTGGTGAGACGGCGTCCAGATGGGGAGGCAATGCCAGTCCCTCTGACCGGATAGCCATGGACACTGCACCAATGGCTACAGGAGCAGACCCAGGCGAGAAGCTGATCCTCTCAGGAATTATTCTGATTTTCAAGTTTGTATAGATTGTTTGAAAGGCAATGGCCAAGAAAGATCACATGACTCTAGAATACAGGTGAAAAATCTAGGATATAAATAACTAAAGATGCTGAGAGTTGAGCTATAGATATTAAATGAATGATCTTATTTAATTTTAATAGCAGGCTTCCTGAGCTAAGTACCATTTAGAACTGAGAAAAATGAGTTTTAAAGATGTCTACCCTTGCCTAAGATATCAATTTGGAAACTATAACACCTTTTTAAAGAGATCCATGCCTTGATAATCAGTCATCATTTAGACAATATGAGTTTCCGCTTCATCATATGCTTGTTCCAAGTTGTAGTAGTTATTTCCAACAACTACAAGCACACCTTAAGAGAAAAACCACATGCATTCAATAGATTAAAAGAATATTTTATATGCATTTAAGAACTTAACTTCTTCTGACTTATAAATTTAAAATACTCTACCTAATTTTTAGTTGTTTGGAAGAATTGTAATCATTAGCATTGTTACCTCTATAATCACGTGGCTATTTACTTGACAACATGTTCAATATGTCTCTCTCTCTTATTATACCATAAAACTCTAGAAATCCAGAATACATGGCAACAGAGTATATCTGGAGGTACAGGATGCAAAGTAAAAAAAAATTAAATGAGCAAATGAATAAGTGGGTGTCTGCCAGCCATCTACAGTTATCTAGAATGAGCATAAAATTTTCCTGAATAACTTTTCCTATAAAGCAGTGTTGCTGTGCTGTGCTTGAAGTGTTTCCCCAAAGGAGGATGCTACTGGCATTGGAAACGTATTACCCTATGCATTTCCCCTCAGGTGACTTTTGTAACAGAAATTAGCAGTGATTTGATGAGGCTAACACATGGTGGACCCCTTCCTACAGCTCATAACAGGAACATCAGCACTGACGTAGCTTCAATCCTGCAAAGGTTTAAGAATCTTTATGAATGTGCAAGTTAGAAGAAAAAGCAGTAGGATTACATATATTTTTCTCTTTTACCATCTCAGCTTCCATGGCAATATGACAGAGCCTAAAGATGCAGACATGGAGTTTATGAGGCAAATAATGAAGTTGATAGATTACTCTGCACTCTGAGGGGTGGAAGGAAGATTGGACTAGGGGCCAGTCAGCCCTGGAACAGCCCCCTCCCTTCCATCCATCCTGCAAGGTTCCCTAGTCAGCCAATGCGCTGAGACTCTGACATAAATCAGGGGCAACAACGGATGAGCAGGAAGAAACGGCCTGGCAGGCGTTGTGCTGTGGCCATAAATCAGGAACTAATTCAATCCTGCAAGATGCCTCATTTGATTAATTTATGTCAGCATTTCTGTTTGTGGGGCCCATTCCCTAGTGTCTTCTCTTCCTTCTGTCTCCAACTTCATTGGGACGAAGTGTCCCCCGCCCCGCATCCCACACACAAACTGAGATAAGAAGTCAGACATAAAACTCCAGGGCAGACCCTCCATTGGTAACCACCTTCAGCAGCAACATTCCCCTCCACATTGTGAAACAAGAGGGAAGAGAATGGACCCTTATGCAAGCACAGGTTGGATGAAATTGCCATTTTCTAGTTTCTCAAATTGCCATTCTGTGTTCTTAATGGTGAACATGGAAGCCAAATCTTTATTTCCAACAATGGAGACAGAATGGTTTTCTAAGCCAAGTCAGAAAAGCTTATCAGTGCTTAATGATCATAATAAGAAGATGTTATGAACATTACCATTTGTAATACTGGGAAACTAAAAGCAACCTAGACACCCAAAACATTAAAAATGAGACTGTGCTGTAGATACAGCACTCGTATAGAAGAATATTTGTGAACCTCCAGCTTGTGAGAAGACAGGAAGGAGGCCCAAATGCAAGGTGCCCTTTTGTTTTCTGGGAAAAAAATTCATAAAATATTCATAGATAAATGCATATCTATATGTTTATCTCTCAAATTCAGTTTTAGATTATTAACTTTAGTATTCTATTCTATTTATGTGTGTGTGTGCTGAATGTATCTCTGTTGTGTTTTAGAAAAAGTGCTTCCAAGAGCGGTCTCTTTTAATCTTTGAAGAACTAATGATCCTTTCTTATGAATTCTCTCACAAGAAGAAAGTTTGACTTGATGTTCTGGGACCCAGCTGAGTAGGTGTGGAGAAAGACTCCCTTGCACGTGAGAGGACTGTGGTCTGTGTGGGCAGACAGAAGAAGACCACAACTCAATCCAAATGGAAGAGGCAGCGATCATAAAGGATGTGGCAAGGAAAGAGTGGTACCTCCGGGGAGTGCACTGGGGTCTCGGGTGGCAGCAGTGTCTTCTATTTCAGGGTTCCTAGTGATCAAGTGCTCTCAAAACCCGACAGATCATCTCCTTCCTTGTTGATTTATTCATGCTACTAAAGATGCTTATACCTTACTTACGCTGGTACAGGTTTACAAGTATAATAGATGGGAGAAACTGAAAAAGCAGAACAACTAGATTTTCCATTACACACTGCAACCCACAACCAATAACATCTATCAAGAACACAGTTAATTAGTAAACTTGAAATGCAAAGGAAAGCACAGGAAAGGAGGGCAGTTTGCCGGCTGCTTTTTGGTTGTTGTTCTGAGTCTGGATTGACTGTGTCCATGGGCGATGAGCCTTACGTACAGGCATGCCCAAAGCAAGCACATGGATGTAACTGAGACATAAATTCTCTTTTCTTTCTGACATGCATGCTTTGTGCCTAAGTGATAGGCATGTGAAAGAGTGAAATGCATGAGACCTGTCTATTTGGAGCTGATTTTTTAATTCCAATCAAAAGTGGTACCTTGGAGCCCTTGAGGCAATACAAAAAATATCCAGTTAACCTGAAAGAGTTCAGCTGTGCGTTGAAAAATTTGGGGGAGAGCAGTATTTCTCAAGTCTGACTAGGCCTCAGCTATACCTAGGAGTCTTTACCTGATTATAAATCTTCTGAGCCACAATGTAACAGGATCTCTATGGGTGCAGCCTTAGAGTTCGCCCTTTAGAATGGTTCCCCATGGACTTGGTGAGGTGGCCTAGTGGCTAAAGTCCTCACCTTGAACGTGCCAGGATCCCATATGGGGGGCCAGTTTGTGTCCCAGCAGTGATACTTCCCATCCAGCTCCATGCTTGTGGTCTGAGAAAGCAGTTGAGGATGTCCCAAAGCCTTGGGAACCTGCACCTTCATAGGAGAGCGGGAAAAGCCTTCGGGCTCCTGGTTTCGGATTGGCTCAGCTTCAGGCGTTGCGGCCACTTGGGGACTGAATCATCGGAGAGATCTGAATGTCTCTCCTCCTCTCTGTATATCTGACTTTGCAATAAAATAAATAATAAATCTTTTAAAAAATAATGGTTCCCTGTATGAGTCTGTGTGCAAAGAAGTTGCGGAGAGTGAGATTTTGGACTGATAGAGTACGTCTAATACTATCTTTGCAAACTTAAAGTTGTGTAACACTGGAGTAGAACACTTCATGAGGCATGGTGTTTGCATCAAGAAAGCAAGCCATCCGGTGGACTTCAACCTGCTTGTATTATTGTCAGTGTTTCAACACAAGACTTTCTAAACAAGGGAAACTCAACAATAGTCACTACCCAGTCTCCATGGTGGTCTAACCATGTTGGCTTACTTGAGGAGCTCTGCTAACTTTGAGCAGAGCTGTCTCATTTTCTGATGCTCTAACCCATAATCTCATGAGTCCTTCACACATTCCTTGGGCATGCATCATAAGCTCCTTCCAAGCTGTTGTACTCTCAACATCATGCCACACAATCTATTTGGGACAATATTGCAAGTGTCGGGTATCACGAAAAACCTACATAAATGACAGTTCTGTAAAAAAAAAAAAACAGTTGGCCCACTTATTTTTTAGAAGCACACCTGAGTAGTATTGAAGATATTGATGAGAATGTGGGCACCTGTTGAGAGCCACTGATACACTCACACAATGAATGCCTAACAGGAATGCAATAAACAATGGAGAAACAGCCTAGGCAACTCTGAAGGCCTCTTAAAGTTTTTGTAATTCGAAAGAAAAAAGCAAAGATGGCAGTAAATTCTGGCAGGACCCTAAGGAAATCAGTAATCTGGAATCACAAATGCTAATTTATGATTTTGGACAGGTTGCTTGAACTTTATTAAGCTTAGCTAAATCCACTGAAACGAATGAGAATATAAATAAACAAGTCAAAATCCTGTTTCCCCTTGGACCGAAAAGATTGTGCCAGAGCCTGGCTTTCCTACAGAGAGGACAACAGAATCTAATTACTGGTGTAGCAAAGACAATGTGAATACAGCTCCAGTTCTCTCCTCCACCTTGCCCAGACCTTCCCTGAACTTCTCAGAAACACCCATTGACATCTCAATGATGGTGGGGTCTGTTTCAACATCCACAGACTTTTTTTAGCTACTTCTGTAAATGTAAAATCTCATTATAGAACTGGCTTCATAAACTCACTGAAATGGCTCCAAAATCTGGTATCAAAACATTGAATAAAACATTCAAAATCACTTCCTGCAGATTTTCACGTACTTTGTGAGGAAGAAAGAGGAAGGCAGGATGACACATGGGACCATCCAGTCCCTGCCAAGCTTCTCCAAGCCACTTGAACAAATGAACATAAGATGATTAAGAGGCAGTATGAAGCCTTAAGGCCGACTTCAGATAGACATGTTGATGCAAATGGTCTAGGATTCATTCTAATCAACCAAGTGGTACTGATTCCCAAGGTCAATGACAATAGATGAGCAAGTGCACTAGAAAGTACTAGTGTCATCAGGATACTGATGCAAAAAGGCAATACTTTGTCCCTTGGTCTTACTAGTTTCAAACACAAATGAGAATTAGAGCCTAGCTTATATAGCCACACATGAGCAATGCTTTTCAAAAGCTTGACCTTTCTGCTGTCGGTATTGGGAAAGTCAGAGAGTGTGAGCACCAATGTAGGTGTGGATTGCTGCTGGATAGAAGGACAACTCCATGGCGCACTATTCTGATCTCCCAGTTCAACCTCTGTGTCTTTCTGTAATGAAAAAGATTGTCTTCTTAGTAAAATATAGTAAACTTGTTCCAGGAGCAAAATACATAGCAAAGTCACACCTCTTTTATCGCAGAATCCATCCGATGTAGACTCTTTCACAGAGACGCAATTAGTGATTTGGAGGAGGTTACTAAGCATAGTTGAAATTATTATTTAAATTCTGAGGCAAGACAACTCATTTAAACATGAGGAAATTTCAAAAACACATGTGCTGTATATATATAGATGTTTCAGAGGAAACCATTTCCATTTTGCAATTCAAATATTTGATGGGAAAATTTTTTAAAAAATTATGATTTGATAAGCAAGGTGAGACAGAGACACACAGTTCAGAGGTGAAGACAGAACTCCTCTTTGTTGGTTTACTCTCTAAATGCCACAATGTCCGGGGGTAGGCCACAGCAGGAGCTAGGACCAAAACCTGCATCCTTCATATGGGTGGCAAGAACTTGATTGCAATTGCTAGCATCCCAAATTGGCATTGGCAGGGAGCTGCAATGAGGAGCAGTCCCAGGAATCCAATATAGGTCAGAAGCAGGATGCGGGCATCTTTAACTGCTAGGCCAAAAGCCTTCTCCTATTCCAGATGTTTAAATTGTTTCTCATGACTCTCTCCAATGGGGGGAAACTGTGATTGAATTCCTGTTAGAGGATTAGAAGTTGGTTCTCTCCATGATCTCCAACCCATCACTTCCATTTTTCCTTGATCATGCCCATCCTGTTTAGTGTCTTTCTGGCCACCAGCTTTACAATCCCCCTGATATGGAGGATATAGATTAGGTGACTGGTACGCACCACTAAGTTCAAAGGAGAAGGCACCTGTAGCTTTGAGGAGCTCAGGGTACCCAGAGAGAAGTAGGTCCAGCGACGCATCTCTACTGTGCTACACACCAAAGGCCAAGTGTGTAGGACGTAGTCTAATTGTGCTTGGGTAAGTTGAGGCAGGGGATATTGCGCTATGACTTGAGGCCATGTGGAGATTTGCTAGAAGGAGTGGGGGGTAGAAAAATTATTTCAGGCAGAGGAAAAAGTGAGAAGGCAAAATGAAGGGGGAGATCATGAGAAGCATCACTGGAGGCTCGGGGCCCCACTAGTAGCACTGCAGCTGACAGGTGAAGTTGTAAGGTTGAGTCTTGGTAAGGTGGAAAACAGAGTATTAGTTTAGGGTCTGGTGCCATAGCCTAGTGGCTCTAGTCCTCATCTTGCTCTGATCCCATATGGGTGCTGGTTCTAATCCTGGTGTCCTCACTTCTCTTCCAGCTTCCTTCCTGTGATGTGGGAAAGCAGTAGAGCATGGTCCAAAGCCTTGGGAACCTGCACCTGCTTGGGAGACTTCGAAGAAATTCTAAGCTCCTGGTTTTGGATAGGCTCAGATTCAGCTATTGCTGCCACTTAGGGAATGAATCAGCAGATGGAAGATCCGCCTCTCTGTGTATCTTTGACTTTCCAACAAAAATAAGTAAATCTTTTAAAATGCGTCTGGCAAAAGCATAACATTAATTTTTAAAAAGTGAAATATTAGTTTTAAGCCACTGGGAGTCCACATCAGGTAACCATGATGTTGAACAAGAAAAAAGACAGAGTAAGAAGGCTCCAGATCAGGAGAAGCCTGGTGAGGACTAAGCCATGCATGTCGAAGACTTTTTCTCAGCACAGCATATGCACAGGATTCCCCTAAGCTGTGCATGATCACCCTTGGTGAGAAGGTATTGAACAAACCAGGCAGCCAGTGAAGAAGAAGTGCTTCCTGCCCTGACGGGTCCTCATCACTGCATTCAGATCTGGCCAGCCTTGGATCATCCGTTAGGGGGTCCTGATGAAACACTGACGGCTCCTGTCATGAGGAGGTGAGCACACAGCCTCCCAGCTGGTTGCAAACACACAGCAATCAATGAACTGTTCTCTCTTTCCTCCCAGAACCTCTCACTATCATCATCTCTCATCCCTGATCAGTGTCAGCTCAACTAAAGTCTGAACCTATGTTGGTTTTGTGCAGTTTTGTTGCAAGAGTCATTGTAAGGAGGCAGAAATCATACCCCCTCTATTCTCCACAGGGCTGTTTTCCTTCATTTGGAGGAAAGGAAGTGGAGGAGACAAGAATCTCTTGACAAGGATGGAGTTCATCCCAGAATAGAGGGCATTCAGATGAGAAGAGGCTGTAGGCATGTGTGCCTCTTCCTGCCTAGGTTTCCCATTGGCTAAATGGCCATGACGGATCTCTCATTCCTAAAGGACAGCTGTGAAGACTTCACCATGTTCCTGGATCACCCGTGCTCCACCCATCAGCTGTGACTGCACATAGTGTTCAGAGAAGAGAAAGCATTACCAGGAAAGGTAAGATTGAAAACCCTTGTCTCCTCTAGGTTTTCATGTCAACATGCACACCTGCATATAAATTTTTACACAGAAATGATTCAAAAGAGATAGAAAACAGAAAACAATATAGATGTCCTTGTACAGGTTCATGGTTACACCAACTGTAACAGACCAATATTCAGCACAGCAGCAAATGAAAACTTGATGCACTCAAATAACAAAAAGGTGTATCTCCATGGCATTACGCCATGGGGGAAGAATACTCCCTAATGTCTATATCCTGTCTGATTTCAGTTCTCTAGCATTCTCAAAGAGCAAATTTATGGAAACGGGCAATTCATGATAATTTCATGTGTTTAGAAACAGTAGATGAGGGGCCTGAAAGAGATGTGTGTGGTTGGGTTAGTCTCAAGGGCCTATACGTGTGATAAAACTGAACAGAAATAGAGAAGTACAACTCTACATGAACAACTGGGGAAAACAGAACTGTAATTTTGTACAGTTGCACTACCAGATATAACTGATGGGGAAACTGGGCACAGAGTGCTTGAGATTTCTCTGCATTGCTTCTCAAAGCCACAGGTTAATATACAGTCAATTCAATGATAAGAGGGGACTATGACAAGCTTCCTTATCAATTACATCTTTGTTCTGCAGGGACAAGTGTTTATGTCCTAAACCAGGCCCTCAAAACTGAACTCAACTCCAGGGCCATCCAGCCTGCCTTCCACCTCAGAAATATCCACCTAGATTGATTATCAGCTACTGATATGGCATGATCTCCCTTTCAGAGCTGGACAATATCCATGGAGTCCTCATTCTGGGAAAAAAAAAGAAGGCTTGGCAAAAAAAGCACCATAATACAGATTACTAATCCATGAGTGCACATGTACAGTGAAGATTTGCATAAATTGTGTGTATTTCACACTTTCTTTATTGGCCACTCTCTCCAAACTTCATCTTCAAAAAGCAACGGCCTAGTACTGATCCTTCGGCAAAATAATTGGAAGGCAGCCCTGACACCAATTTCCCCTTTAGAGCCAGCACAGCTCACTCCCGTGACACTCTCCTCCACAACGTAGCTGTGCTTCCAAACTGCCAAGCACAGCCCCAAAAAGAGACATGTGTTCCTTGCAGAGAAGGCCCCAATATGCCCTCTTCAAAGAGTGTTGGTGTTGCTCTTGCATTTTGTCCCTTCTGGTGTTAAAAATCTTGAGACTTCTAAGACAAAAATGATGCCATCTCTAATGCTAAATCATTTCGCTGCTAATGGCACATTCTCAGTACCTCACAGAGGAAAATGCCTGTGCCCGGAATAAAAGAGAAGCTTCTTCTGTTAGATGCTAACCTTCAGAGAGATGCCTAATCTCCCACAGTCGAAAATAATGCTACTATGCTACCAAAAGATTAGCCATTCCATTGATTCCTTATTATTTTGGTGCTGGAAAAAAAATCTTAACCTTTTTAAAATGTAAAAGAGAGACACAGAAATGCAATTTGTGTGTTTATCTAAGCTGAACAGATCTCTTATTCTTTCTTATTAATACTAACCCAAAGCCGACACAGTTGCCAGCTGACTGTCAGTCATGCCCTCCAAGGATAACATAGCAGGAATACAAGGAGGAGACAATTCTCTTGCTGAGTGGCATGGCCAACAGGACGCTCAAGTTAGAAGAATGCTCCATCCCATCTTTTAAAATGGGTATCAAAAATCTCCAGCAAGAAATGCCTGATGTTTGAAATGTCCACGGTCGCTTAGAGTAGCAATACCACCTGTTGGACAGTGAGAACACCAGAGTGAAATCAAAGCATAACCTGCATGAGAACAGAGTGGGGCTGTGAGAATGGGTGGGTAACCTATCACCTTGTACAAAAAAATCAGCTCTAAATGGACCAAAGACCTAAATCTGCACCGAAAACCATCAAACTATTAGAGGAAAACATAGGCAGCACTCTAAAAGAAACCATTATGCTAAGGGTGATGAGCCAATCCTGAAAGTTCAGATATCATATGTTTGCCTTAATATAAGATAATATGATGTCAAATCTAAAAATTGTACCTGTGAATTTTATCTTATTGCACTTCCTAGTTGTTTATACCACATGTAATAAGATCTTGTGATGTGACCTATTAATCAGTAATTCAGGAGAGACCGATTGCTTGTGATCACGTGAGATTGTTAATGATTTTACCACTGTTATCACTACTACCCATGGGTAATGATGATCTAGTTCTTATTGTACTCCCATTGGAGCCTCATGGGTTACATGCTAGCATTTATTTCTACAGGAAGATGTTGGATACTCTTTACACCACCCTATTATCACATTGATACCTTTGTTACAAGTTCAATAACACCATAAAGATCAAGATCCTATGTAAATATATATATATATATATTTTTTTTTCTCTCAACCTGTGGAGGACTGAACCTAGGGGATGTTAAATGGAAACAGTGGAAATAAGTATGTTCATAGGTAGAAACAGAGAGAAGTATGTCCCCGTGCATGCAGTACAAGGATGGACTCAGCAGAATGACAAATAATGTACATTGTTGGGAGACACCTCAGTGGCAGTATGATGGACTTCAGAGCATACACGAAAGACACTTACTGTAAGACTGGAGGGGAGAACCATGGCGGGAGGAGGAAACATAGGGAGGGGAAGGAGAAATTCCAGTGTTTATTAAACTGTGTCATAAAATAAAAACAAAAATGAAAAAATCAACAAAAGCACAGAGAGTCAAAGCCAAACTAAACAACTGGAAGTACATGAAGCTAAGAAGCTTCTGCACAGCAAAGGGAATGATCAACAGAGTGAAGAAACCACCAGAAGAATCACAGAAAATTATTGTACAATACAAAATTAATATCCAGGATTTACTACTTAGCCATCGAAAAGAATGAAATCCTACCATTGGCAACAAAATGTCCCCAGCTGGAAACCATTTTGCTCAGTGACATAAGCCATCACAAAAGGATAAATATCATATGTTCTCTCTAATATAAGGCAAACTTTATTTAAAATACAAGATTAATAGATATATTTATACACACATGGAGTCATCTGGAGGAACTTTGTCATAGAGACTATCATATCAAGATGTGAAGATAAAAAGCAGTGTACCTCTGTACTTCGGAGAAAAGATGGACTCCCAATGAAACTGCTGAATACACCTTGACACTAAAATGCTGACCTATCACTATTCTATATGTGTATGATGTCAGGATACACCTAAAAAGCATAATGGTGGGCTTATGGTTGCTTATGCAGCCCTGTACTCTTGTAATGATATGGGGAAATCAGTGGGGGGAAGGGATTTTGGAAGGAGGGAAATCTTAGAGCTTATGGAACTGTATCATAAAATAAATTAGTCATTAAAAAAAGAAATAAAGGATAAAAACATTTTAAAAGATTAAAATACATGTTTTGAAACACTCCTGTTTAACTGAATGTAGATAACTTGATTATGGATAAAATATTGGTAAGCATGTTTACATGTTTGAGTTTGTAAAAAAGAAAGAATGGGTGATTTAAAAGTTTGCTTTAACAGTGGTTTGAAGAGAATTAAGGGTACTGTGTTCAAATGGCAGACATTGGTAAAAGAGAGGTAAACCTCTGGTTTGTCAAAAACAAAAGCATATCTCCCTCCCTAGAACACCAAGGGGAAGCCTCTCCCCAACCCAGCGGCTAATCTGCAGTTCTGAAACACGGTTAGCCAGGGAGAGGTTTCAAGTGTTAATTTCACCAGTACCACCATGGTACAAGGGTTAATTGAGGTTCCACAAGGGCCATTTTCTACTCAGCATAAAATATATTTAATGTGATTTTCTGTGGGTCCTACTTTCCAGTGATAAATTTCTACAGAAAAAAAAAATACTCATGAATTCTACCTGGGAGCTTTGGGCAGATAAAAATTCTAAGAAATAAAATTTACCTTCTACTAAATACTTTTGGGTTATGATAAAAGTAAATAACAGAAACCCATTGCCTGCTGGATGACATGGGGAAAGAAATGCTCTTGGTATCAAACTCCACAATAAGTGCAGTCTTCCCCACAATCAGCTCCACTTTTAACACTGTGAAGGAGAGTCCCCGGACCTGTAGAACTCCCTAAAGACAAACCCTCCTGATGAATAACAGAGTAACAACCTGCAAAATAAGGCTCGGCTAGGATTTCTCAATTACTGTCTCATGACTGGAATGTGCTTGCTCCTATTGTGAAACAAATACCATGCACATAGAAGAATACCCACAAACTCATGCTTCCGCTCATTAAGATCTACTATAGTGATAAGCTTCTACGTGCATTCCACATAAATTGTTTGTGAGTGCATTGTATCTGAGACCATGACAATGTTAAGAGGTATGAAGTCTGATGACCCATTCGTAACATATCTGCAGATACTTGGAAGACATTTTAGCACGTGAATAAGTGGTAAAAGCTAGTGTGAGTTAAAGCCAAAGTGTGTTATTCGGTTTGTGAACAAGAGAGAAACTCAAACTCTAAATAGAAAATAAACCCTTAAAATGCCCCAAAGTGCTTCAAAGCAGTCCCCACACATACACACCTTAAACGAATGCCTGGATTTTCAATGATATCCCTATCCTTCCTTGCTCATATTGAGGTATGATAAACAGCTTTGCATCTGAGACTGACTGATCTAATACAGTACAAATCCATTGCCAAGTTTTACAGAATTTAGTGTAATCATCTAGCTCAGGAGATGGCCTAAAATTGAACAAATTATGGAAGTAAAAAGGATTCAGAAGTTGACCCTAATCCTGGAGCAGAATTCAGATGCATTGGGGTCAAGAGCAACCAGTGTGTATGGTCTGAGATTCATTCAGTCACCCATTCTCTCACTCAAACCACAGTAACTGAATGCCAACTTTGTAATAAGACACTCACTGTTTGGGGAAATGCAGTGATGGATGCAATGCAAAATGGGGGAAAGCAGTGATGACTGTTATACCCAGAGGAAAATAGAATGGGCTGGGTAAATTCAGAAGAGATAAAATCGGCTGCTTCTGGGAAGCAGATCAGATTTCCTGGGGAAGGCAGCTTTGAGCTGTCAGCCTTGGAGGATGAGGAGGGTGTTGAAGAGGCACAGCCTGATTAGGTGACCTGAAGGAAAGAGAGAGAACATTGTCTGAGAAGAGAAGAAATAGAGTGGAGTCATGATGACTTGAGGAGCAAGACTGAGGCTAAAATGTCTCTCCTTGAGAAAGCTGTGTGCTCCGTCCTGCACCGCTGGCAGGTGTATAAAACAGAACCATCAGGTTTTACTATGGAGTTGACGTAATTAAGATTGGAACTCTATTCCCATACAGGAGGACAGAAGATCTCTTCACCAAGCAGGCAGCTCACCACAGAGGACATATTGATTGCAATGATTACATTTCAACAAATATGTTTTACCCAATGCTAATTAGCATCGGATACTATCCAGAGTGAATGGAAACCTTTTCCTAGGCAGGTAAAACATGGCCCTGATAAATAGGGAATTGTTTCCCATGGGACATTCTGTAGAGAGTGTGTGTGTGTGTGTGTGTGTGTGTGTGTGTGTGTGTATGTGTGTGTGTGCGTGTGTGTGTGTGTGTGTGCGTGTATGTGTGTGTGTGTGTGTGTGATTTCCTGGAGAGCCTGAATGGGAATGAGCTCAACTGCCCATACAGAATTTGATGACTGGATCAGTGCACCCCCTTCGCAGCAGACCTGACTCTGCTATATTTTGTGGCAAAAACTGGTAACTTCTGCAAAGTCAATACCTTTAAAACCCCTTATACCAAAAGGTGCATGGACATGTGGGGGGAAAAGCAGCATGTTAATCAGAAAGTCCAGAGTTTACCAAAAATCACTGTCACTCTATCGGTTTCCAGATTAGCCCTAAACACCTTCAGAAAGGCAAGAACCGACACCCCCGATATGAGTTCATTCTCCAATTACACTGGGATAATCATTGTCTGGACCCACTTATGTTTGTATAAGATTATTTGATTTTTCCACACTAAAAGGTCTTTTATTAGCAATCATCAACAGCATAATAGCAATCCTAAATGTGAAGAAAAGCTACTTAAATTAATACAGCCTTGTGACTTATTTCACTGTGACAGCAGGGCCTCGCTGGGAGCTGGTGCAGGCTGCAGCCTGTCTTGCAGAAGGCAGACGGCCACCCACCATGAAGCCCACAGGGAGGACAAAATGTGAGCAGTGGGGACAGCATGTGGGGGCTGATGCATTTGGAAAACTATTGTGCTCACAGAAAAACCAAGAAGCTAAATCTACTAAAAAGACTCAATGAGAAAGGGAGAGGCGGAGAACAAACGGGGGTGGGAAGTGAGAAACATGGGAACTGTGTCTTTCAGTTCTGTGATCCCTGTGGCTACTTGATTACAATGGCTCATAATTGGCATGGGGCCTGTGCTCACACATTTATATCGAACATACTTTCTTCATTTCCTAGAACTCCCGCTTTCCCTGTGTGGCTTAAAATAAACACAGACTACTCCCATTCTACAGATGTGGAAAGTTACCTATAGGTGACGTCAGGACTCTTCTAGAACTTTTTTTTAAAACAATGCATTACTTGGATTATTAGAAGTATACAATGTGGGCCTGGCATGGTATCATAGGGGCTGAAGTCCTTGCCTTGCACCCGTCATGATCCCATATCAGTGCTGGTTCCAATCCCAGCAGTCCTGCTTCCCTTCCAGCTCCCTGCTTGTGGCCTGAGAAATCATTCAAGGATGGCCCAAAGCCTGTGGACACTGCATCAGCATGGAAGACCCAGAAGAGGCTCTGAGCTCCTGTCTTAGGATCGACTCAGGTCCAGTCGCTGCAGTCACTTGGGGAGTAAATTGGTAAATGGAAGATCTTTCTCTCTATCTCTCCTCCTCTCTGCCTGACTTACCAATAAAAAATAAATAAATAGTTAAAAAGCATACAACATGATGTTATTAATAGATACATACAGTGCAGTTGTTGCTATGGTGGAGCAGTAAGCATAACGACCATCTCACATGGTTGGTTTTCTTTGCCCCACACTGTGGCAAGAGCAGTCATGATCTCGTTTTGCGAAAGTCATGAATATGATTTATGTTTTTTATTGTGGGCTTCATGTTCTGCATTATATCATTCCACTTCTCCCTTCTATACTTGTTTCTCTTTGTCTTGCTATCTGTAGTTGCCCACTTTAGCCCTCTGTCTCTTCTTGGTACCCACTGATGGATTCTCTATGTTGTAAAGTTGACTTCTACATTTGTATTCCACATGTGAGTGAGATCATGCAGTAATTATTCTATGTATGGCTTATTTCCCTTAGTATAAAGATCACTACGTCAACTAGTATTTGTGAAAAATGATGGGTTTTTTTCTTTTTAAACACCTGATAATTATTCCATTTTGCATATGTGTTCTTACCTCAATCTCTTTAACATGAATCCATTGATGGATACTCAAGTTGTTTCCATCTCAACTCTTGTGAATAGAACTGCAATGAGCATGGGACTACAGATCTGAGAGAAAGTGATTTTATCTCTACTAGAGATGTTTCTCAGGACAGGGATTGCTGGGTCATACACAATTCTAACTTTAATTTCTTTGGGAGCCTCTACATTGCTTCTCGTTGGCTTGTGAATTCTGTATAAGGCGTGGGATGTGATGATAGAATAATGATATTTAGTACTGAATTCTCAGGAGATACACAAGTGTGTTTTCCTTTTTGAAATCTCATGTACTTATTCCCGTAGTGGTATGACCATGGATCTGGGCATTTATGCTGCATCTTGGAATTTTGCAGGTTTAGTTTTAAAATGAGAAGCATACAGCCCCAATCTCATGGAATTGTTTCAGTCCAGCTCTAAGTAGGTACCATCCAGGTGAGTCTTTTAGCTCATTCATCCAATGTGGCTATCAATGCTGTCTCATTGCTTCTCAAAAGTGATCTCACTCCAGGAGAGTATTCACTCTTTGGCTCTGACATCATGCAGAGCAATGGGCTACAACTGTGCCTGCAATCCAACAGAGAAGTTTCCTGAAAGTTGCACATAGTGCACCCTGGGGAGGGAGTTACTAGCTCCTCAGAGGGAAGATTTTAAGGGCGCAGGACTCATTTGCTGGTATGTAGTTGGGATGATTATCTGTTTGAGAGGATCGTCTCAGTGATGAGCCTTTAAACTCAGGTGTGCCACCTGCTCGGCCTCTGATGTGGATGCCTACACAGACGGATGAGACAAGCAAAGGTGCAGGAAAAAAAAACAAGAAAAATATCACAGAAAAAGGGAGTTGGAGGAACCAGGTAAATGGTGCCTGGGAGAGGGCAGACTCTGTCCTCATTCATTCTACAAACATTTAAGTGCTCTACTGTGTCCAGGCACTCTAAGACCTCTGGAAATGTCCATGAACCAGCAGACAAAGATCCTTGTCCTTGTGTACTCTGTGCAGGTGACTGATACTAGCACCACAAGCAACCCAATTAGATAGCCTGCTGGATGGGATTAAATGTGATAGAGAAGTTTTGAAGCAGTGGGAATTAAGGCGACTAGGACTGGATGGAATTAGGATCAGAAGTATTACTTGCAGCATGGCCTTTATTGAAAAGCAGACAATAAAGCAGAGGTTTGAAGCAGGTGAGGGAGATGAGGCAACAAATATCTGGGGAAATACCACTGTAGAGCAGCCACAGCAAATGCCCATGGGCCAGAGGCACCCACACAGCAGCAAGGTGGTGCCGTGGCTGGAACAAGGTGAGTAAAATGGATGCAGAGAAAAAGTTAAAGAGGAACAGGAGGTGGTAGGTGTGTGTGTGTGAGGTTAAGGGTGATTCCTGGTGGTTGAAGAGGGGGTAGGGCAGTGTCTGAGCATTTTCTCTGCCTGATATGAGAAACTGTTGCAGAATTCTGAGCTGAAGAATCACACAATTTAACTTGCATTTTATAGGATGCTGCGTAGAGAAAAGGAAGAAGAGAGGCAGGAAACCCAGTCAGGAAGAATTGAAGAGCAACCCACATCAGCAGGGCACCGTTGGAGCGCAGTGTGGTGGACACTGGGCCCCCATTGGACTGAAATCATAGTTACACACAGGCATTTACGTCCTCTCGTACTGTTCACTTCTTGTATTTCCAGCTCTAGGTTGTCCCTCTTTGGGTATAAGTCCCATTTGGACAGAATTCTGGATGAAACACCTGCATTGATTGCCTTCAGAATCTCCTCTCTAACACGCACTGCCTTCAGGTCTGATGGCCTCCACTGAAAGTTACAACTGGCATTTTGGCTGCTTCATGTTTTTGCAATTACTGATTGTGCTGCTATGAACATAGGAGTGCATGTTGGTTTCTCATAAAACAAGTGTTCTGGATATATTCCTAGGAGTGCTATTGCTGGATCATACAGTATGTTGACTTTGAGTTGTTTGAATGTTCTCCATAGTGATTTCCATAGAGGCTGTACCAGCCTGCAATCCCACCAGCAGTGGAGTAGGGATCCCTTTTCCCCGCAACCTCGCCAACAAGTGTTGTTGGTGCTTTTATTCATGTGGGCCAGTCTTACTGGCGTTAGGTGGTACCTCATTGATGTTTTAATTTGGATTTCCCTTGTTGCCAGGGAACTTGAGCATTTTTTCATATGTTTATTTGCCATTTGGGTTTGTTCCTTTGTGAAGTGTCTGCCCATTTCCTGTGCCCATTTCTTGAGTGGCTCTTTGGTTATCAAGACACCAATCAACAAACAGGGTTGTTGTTTCTGGTCTGGATTCAATTCAATGAATGGCAAAGGATGAGTTTATCTGCCAGAAACTGTTGAGATTACCCTTAGACTTCGCTGAGATCCAGCCTGGTGTTGTCACATGCTGGAGAGGTTGCAGGGTTCTTTTCCTACACTTAGGAGCAAATATATGAGCCCTAAGAGTAGGCAAGACTCCGTTCATTTTCGTCTTTCTCATTGGCTCATTCTGTGTGGGCTCAGCATGAAACTATTCCATTATGTTCTTAATGCTTCTCTGAGAAACAGAGAATGTGTTGCAGGAACATTTCAATCTACCTTTCTGTTACTCTGTGATCTCCCTAGTTAATTTACAAAAAGAAAAACAAATAAGCCAGAGGGGAGAATCTTCATTTCTTCTTCTTTAGAAAACAGAAAAAATGATTTCTGAAAAAAGTGATTTTTAAAAAATCACTTAAGTGGTGTCCTAGGTAGAAGATAAAGAAGTCATAGATGCAGGGAAGTGGCAAAATACAATTATATATATATATATACCATATATAATATATATACATATATATACCATATATAATATATATACATATGTGTATACACACACATGGTAAATGTGTTTGTATGAAAATATTTTTTAAATGTAGAAGTCTTAAGGTTCTGGAGTATGGAGAAGGAATGTAATAAATGAGAAATAGGGGCCTGTGTGGAGACATAGTGAGGTTCTGGCATTCCATCTATACGCTTCGCTTCCTATCCAGCTTCCAGCTAATGCACCTGAGGATACACTGCAAGGTGGTTCAAGTATCTGAACCCCTGCCATCCAAGTGAAAGACCTAGGAAAAGTTCCTAGCCCTTGTCTTCAAACTGGCCTAACTCTGGCCATTGTGAGTATTTGGGAAATTAACCAGAAGGAAAACTTCTCTCTGTCTCTCTCTCTCTTTCGCTCTCTCATTCTGTTTTTCAAATAATTAAATGAATCTTAAAAGTAAGAAGTAAGTATATTCATCTATTTTTTATTTATAAAATTTAAATATATCATATACCTTAAAGTTATAGAAAGATTAATAGAAGTTATTGCATGTGGAGGGATATATGAGAACTCTGTGGTACTAATTCAAACTTTTTGTTTCTAAATTTGAAGCTATTCTAAAAAGAAAAGTTAAACCTTACCCACTGTATATATTTCCTATAGCACACTTGGAAATCAAGGAACCCCTTCACTAGTTTATACTTTCCTCATCTGGGTCCCGGGTGTGGTATCAGATAATCACCCCATTTCCAGGTTTCTCCTCCCATGGACACAGAACAGGTTTCTGTATGGAACGGGTATCATGTATGGAACATGGAATCAATCAGAATATATTGGCATAACTGGCTATTCATATCCATTTCTAGGTAGATCTGGATGCCATTTCAGTAACCCAACATGCCATAGCAGCTCAGCTCTGCAAAACTTGTACTGGCACCCTGCACATGTGCAGCCTGAGAAGACATCAGAGGATGACCCAAATACATGTGAGACCTGGATCGAGCTCCTGGCTCCTAACTGCCCCGACTCATCCTGGGCAGTTGAAGTCATGGACAAAGTAACTCAGTGGATAGAAAATCTCATTCTCTCTCACTCTCTGTTATTCTGAATTTTAAGCAGCAAATATTACATAAACATGTATACATACATATATATATATGCGCATGTGTATGTATACACTTATAAGAAATTATCTCTGTTGGTGAGATTCTAAAACATTTATATCTGATTTAGTGTTCCATTCTGATTCTACTCTTATCCTCATTTTTGTATTGTGGCAAAGTGGAGAGCTGTTTTAGCAGAGTATATGGTCATACTCCCACCTAACTGTTTAATGGTATCTTAAACAGACTTACTGTGCCTAAAACAGAACTCTTGGGCCTGCTATCCCACCCTTCCCACCCTCAAACAGGCAGATCATGTATTCCTCCCCAGTTCTCCATCTGGTTAAATAGCAACTGGACAGACTACCCATTTGCCCATGTTGAGGGCTCATTCTGTTTTTCTCTTTTCTCCTAGCCCATGACTTCCCATACATCACCAGGCCCGCTTTACTCTTCAACTTGTGTTTTAAATGTGTTCATCACCTTTAGTCCTACTGCTACACTCGTGCAAGCCATCCCTTCCTCTCTCTAATTGGTTAATGCAACATCATCTGTCGGCTTTTCTGCTTCCAGTTTTACACCTCAAACTCATTTTCCACAAATTGACTGCAGTGATAATTTTCAAATACAAGTCAGTGTAAATCCCTCTCCCGGAAAAGAGGCCATTCTACCTACTATGGTTCTCAAGGCATCCCATGTTGTTATTACTGCCAGCGGCCAGCTTCCCCCGGCTTTATCCCACGCTCTAACTTGCTTACTGGGCTGTCATCACATGTATTTTTTCTATCCCTTGAAGCTCAGTTATACTTGGAACCTGTTAACTTGCTTTCCTCCTGCTTCTCTGATCCTCAAAGCTCTGAATGAATGACTTGTTTGCATTCTTCAGTGTTGGCTCAGACTTCTTCTCGTTGGAGTGGCTTTCCCTTATCAATCTGTCTAAAATAAAACATATTTCAACCTCACTATCAAATCACCTCTTTATTTGTTGTCATCCTGAGGATGCATTCATAGCTCATCTATCCGCTTGTAGTATTATTTTCTAGTGTCCACTCTGCAAGGGCAACGTGAACTCCATTAGGGCAGAGACGTTGCACAGCATTTTCACTTCTGTATTCTCAGACCTAAGCATTGTGACTAACATCTTGTAAGTGTTCAGCATGCATTTATAATATGAGCGAATGAATCAGGAATCAAGATTCGAGTAAATATTATTGTTTTTCATGGACTTATACATATATATAAAAGATTTATTTATTTTTAAATTGGGAAATCAGATAGAGTGAAGGAGAGACAGAGAGAAAGATCTTCATCTGCTGTTTCATTCCTCACAAGTGGCTGCAACAGCTGGAACTGAAGTGATCTGAAGCTGGGAATTTCTTTTGGGTCTCCCACGTGATTGCAGGGTCCCAAGGCTTTGGGCCGTCATCTATTGCTTTCCCAGGCCGTGAGCAGGGAGCTGGAATGGAAGTGGAACAGCCGGGATGCCAACCAGCATCCATATGGGATTCCAGCGCATGCAAGGCGAGAACTTTAGCCACTAGGTCATCGCACTGGGCCTGGACTCATATTTTTTAGAAAAATGGTTTACTTATTTATTTGACAGCTATAGGTACTCAGAGAGAAGCTGAAAAAGATTTTCCACCCAGTGATTCACTCTCCAAATAGCTGCAATAGGAGGGCCTGAGTGAAGCCCAAGTCAGGAGTCTGGAGCTTCTTGCCATGCGCCACATGGGTGTGGGGACATAAGGACCTATGCCATCGTCTACTTCTCTTCCCGGTGCATTAGCCGGGGGCAGGAACAGAGGTGGGGGAATTGGTATGTGAACCTGTGCCCACATCAGATGTCAGGTATGCAGTTAAATTTAAAGGCTGTCTTGTT
This sequence comes from Ochotona princeps, assembly GCF_030435755.1. Classification (NCBI taxonomy): domain Eukaryota; kingdom Metazoa; phylum Chordata; class Mammalia; order Lagomorpha; family Ochotonidae; genus Ochotona; species Ochotona princeps. The sequence goes on along the minus strand of NC_080835.1, from coordinate 106,352,358 downwards.
CATCGTCTCCTTTTTTAGTAGATGAGAATATTGATGTTCAGAGAAGAAAGGACTATATTTCACAGTCAGCCTCTAAAATCATTCTCCTCATTGTGTATCTTGTATTTTAAAACTTCCTTGAAAAAGCAACTCCTTAATTAACGAGTATTGGATTCACCATAGTGGCTACACGTTACAGGATGAACCAAGCTATGTAGGTGAAACAGTGAAGAGTCAGACCATCTCCCATTCAGGTGATGCCAGAACATCAAGGATATGGTCTACCTGCAATTCGCCATTTCATCCCCTCTCCAACCAGCATATTTGTGGGCTATCTTCTCATACATCATGAAACTAGCTTATGTTTTTTTAAAGATTTAGTTATTTTTAGTGTGAAATCAGATATACAGAGAGGAGGAGAGATGGAGAGGAAGATCTTCCGTCTGATGGTTCACTCCCCAAATGACTGCAACAGCCGGTGCTGTGCTGATCTGAAGCCAGGAGCTAGAAACTTCCTCCAGGTCTCCCATGCGAGTGCAGGGTCCCAAGGCTTTGGGCCATCCTTGATTGCTTTCCCAGGCCACAAGCAGGAAGTTGCATGGGAAGTGGAGCTGCCGGGATTAGAACCAGAGCCCAGCACCTTCAAGGCGGGGACTTTAGCCGCCAGGCCACCGTGCCAGGCCCGAAACTAGCTTATTAATATAGGTTAGACAACACACATGGAGAATACTGAAACAGGCAAGGGTCCAATCATCTTATGGTTACCTTTCAAAGGACTTAATTGTCCAAACAATTGGGGGGGGAAAGGCAATGGTTACTATGCATCGATCCCTGGAAACTACTTACAGTGAGAGCAATTGAACACTGCTAAAACTGAGGAGAAAAAACAAGGAATGAGTGCTGCCTGGTGTTAAACAGAACTCACACAGATGCTTCATCCTGTTCTAGTGGGACCTAGTTAGGTTTTCACCAGATTCTAAATTTTCATTCCAAAGAGATTCATCATTTCCATATAGTTCCCATTGGTCACAGGCAGGCAGGATCAATAAAGATATAATCCCAGAGACAGCAGCAAACACAAATGTTCCTGATGAATTTCAATCCTGAAAGCCAGAATCTGCACATGCTGCTACCAGCTGGGAATTTGCTCTAAGCCATCGTTAGGCCCCAACATCTAAACTTTCCCTATGGAGACAAAAGACGAAAACGCTGCCTGTGAGCTTGGTTCCATCGTGCATGGCAGCATGTGCAACACAATTGCTGCTTTTTCCAGAGCCACAATAAGGACTGAGAAGAACAGGATGGGATAAAGGATGCAATGCACATCCCAAGTGGTGACATTTTGCAAGGAGCACCTTCACAAATTCCTGTGGCTTTCCTCTTGTTTATTTAGCATTAGCTTTGTGGAAATATATTTCATATAACACACAAAGTACATAATTCAGTAGATTTCTGTATCTTCACAGAGCTGCGCAACCATCATCATAATCAATTTCTGAATATTTTCCTGACCAAGAAAAGAAACCTATTTCTTTCAACAGTCACACCTCCCTTTCTATGAGATGCTGACTGTGGGCCTCTTGTGTAGGTGGATCCATCCAATATGCAGTGTTAATGCATATAGTAGCATGCATTTAGTTTTCCTTTTAATAAAACTGAATTTAATGAATAGTATTCCACAGTATGGATATAACAGGTATTAATTGATATCAGGTATCAATTGATATCAGGTATCAATTAAGCAGGCATTGTTTTCTGTTTGTTTTAGTAATTTCCACTTTTTGCCCCTGTGAATACTGTTGCTGTGATGGCTTTTGGTATATGATTCTTCCTTCATAGATAAATGATTTCATTTTTTTTGAAAGTTTGTCTTAGTGGTATACTTGCTGGATAGAATGGCACCTATGTTTAAACTTTCAATGGGCTATTGGATTTTTTAAAGCAAATGTGCCATTTTACATTCTCATTGACACCAAGGTACCAATATTTCCATATCCTCACCAACATTTGTCATTACCTGCCATTGTTATTTTCGTTGTCCCTGTGGGTGTGGAGTGTCTTATCACGAATTTGACTTTCACTTCCCTAATACACTCTGAGCACATTTTCATGTATTTTTGGAGTCTTTGTGTGTGCCTTTTCTGAAGAAATGTCTGTTCAGTTGCTTTATTTATTCAAGTTTTCTTGCGGTTTTATGTGCAAATTGTAGGAGTTCTTTCCTTGCTGCTTTTCTGTTAATGATTATACTTGGCAATGTAGAACACCAAACGTAGGTTTTAACACATTACGCATTGTTAGCACATAATAAATTATGTATTTGTTACTAAAGAATTAATGTATCTCTGCAGCTCTTCTCATTTTCTGTAGTTACAGATTTTTCTTGACAAGCCCACATATGCACTGCATGGTGAAACCTGTCCTCTGTGCATGGGAGAGACTCCTGGTGAATGTTCTGTTTGGCAACAAGCAAAAGGAGCAAACCCTACAGCTACACAGGACCTATGGAAGGTCTCACTGTCGATATTACTTAGAGAAATCTAAGGATACCTGCTTGTGAGGTTGGCACACACACAACACGCTGACATGGCTCTGTACATAGTGCTCAGTAGGTGTTAGTTGAAGGAATGGGATGGACATGATGCCTTGAGGAGGCATTTGGCTTGGTTTATTTGGAAAAGCACATATAGGAGCATGATCCTGTCCCTTCTGGTGAGAGAGTGATTTTCCGACATCAGAGACAGTCACACTAAAGTCTTCATAGCCTGGGATGTTTTTCCAAATTTGGACAGAGACAGAAGCTCATTTGCAGATGGATTGTGCTATCTACAAATGGGTTCATTTCCCCGTGTAAGTCAAAATATATACATGAAGTGGTTTTGTCTAGTTCTGGAAGATAAACAGACACAAACTGTGGCAATGATCAGACTCATTGCTTACTCAGAGACGCACGGTTTTGTTTAATCATGTTGACAGAAAAGGGACAGGGTTTAGATTTCTGCAACACCTTCACTTAGCCACATTGCCATGCTCGTACTTATTCCCCTCATATGAGATGTCAAATCTAACACACTGTCTCTTTTCCAAGATTATTGGAAGTATGAAATGAGCTAACAAAGCAGAGAACCTGATACAAAGCTATGCTTAAAACAAAGTTTATCCAGGTTGTTGTCATTAATAACATCAAATCAACTGTTGTATGTACTTTTTAAATTGATTCTCACATTTATTTTTTGCATGTTTGAAATGAATTCAAAGCAAATTACTGGAATGAAGCTCCTGAGTGGCATGTCTTCCTTTCACCTGGCCGAGGGGGAAAAAACCTAAGACCAAGTAAAACTGCTCCTCCCTCCCCCTCATACCCTTCACTGCCTCCAAGATTCTAACCCCCCAAGAAGGGAGTGGGGCTTGGCTTATATCACAGATGAAGAGAAAGTCTTCAAAAAGGTATCAAACTGAAGCTGCTGCAATTTAATCGTGGATAACTTTCAGAAAATGAGAAGTAATTCCCAACTTGGAAGCAAGCCAGAAAGGACAGACTGGCCCCATTTATTCCACTCAAAATGCGGCAAGACTTGAGTGACCACACCGACAATATTTTCCAGGAAACAAAAACCGCTAATGGATATTATTTTGGGAATCCAAATACTCTTTTGTGATAAACACTTGCTTCTTTTGGAAACAGATTTAATGATGATGTTTATCCATTTTTATTTCTATAGTGCTGAGCCCACTGACAGCACTCAATAAATAATAAATAACAATAACAACAATCCTGATCTAACATCTTCAGGAGGAAAAATAAGACCCAAAGATTTATTGTTGGCACATTGCATAAAAATCGATCTGCCTCTTTAAATAGAAGGCATGCCTTGAGGGAGATAATACATTGATTTATGATTCAAAGAAAATGCAATTTTAAGAATTACAATAATAACAATGATAATCAATGTCCTATATGCCACTTAATAAAAAAAAATGGAAGGAAGGAAGGAAGAATATGCACTCAGAATCATACAAGCTACTGCTTTGAAGACAGATATTTCCAGAGAATGTAATTTACAGGTTACTAGACTAAGCACCTAGTTCCTTATGAAGCCTGCATACCTGATTTTTGTTTGCCACTTGAGAAGTTAGTTTGCATGGCCAACCTCACTCTACCCAGTACTCTAAGTCCCTTCAAATCTCTCTCAGTTAGTTGAAGCTCATGTTCCTGGCTCTGGTGATCTATCATGAACACCCCAACTTTGTCTCAGGTCTCACATTCTCAGAACTGTGGAGTTGTGGTAAGAAGTAATCACCTAATGACCACCACCCCCTCCATTGACCCAGCGTCACTTGGTCTCCACTGGAGGTTTACCAAACTTAAAAGGTCCTCCTCCCTAGACTTTTCCCTGATTTCATGCTGCCGAGGTAACACGATTCACAATCGATGCTGCTGATCTGGTCTCACCACATTTTCCCTTTATGGTATAGTTCCGCTAGTACACCCACAATGTGCTTCAAACTGTGTGCTTCTCTGTTCCTGTGGCTTTGTCCAGCTGATTCCTCAAGTCCAACTTCCTTCTGTATGTGCAGAGACACTTCCTCAAAGTGCAGCTCAAATGTCAGCTCCTCCACACGACCTTTCATGGCTTCTTTGTTGAACATTGGTTATTACTGTCTGTATTCCAGTTGAACTCTAGTTGTGCCATTTTTTTTAAATAATTGCTTATTTGAAAAGCAGAAAAACAGAGAGAAAAAGATAGCAATAGACATAGAGAACAAAAGAAGTGTGTGTGTATGAGAGACAGAGAAACACATTCTCTCATCTCATTAATTTTCCAAATGCCCATAACAGCCAGAGTGTGCCCAGCCTGAAACCAGGAAACTGAAACTCAACCAGGTCTCTCCCTATGGATGACAGGGACTTAAGTACATGAACTGTCATTCACTGCACATCAGGATGTAATTGCCAGGGTCTGGATGAAAAGTAGAGTGGATAGGACTAAATCTGATATGGGCTTCTATTATCCCAAGGAGTGGTTTAACCAGCACGTGTCAAAACACATACAGCAACTATCCTAACATTAATGTAGCTTTCAATATAAAATTGTTTATGAAAATATGTTGTAACATAATGTTGGATTCCCACATGCATTAATTTTGCACATAGTAGGCTCTGATTTACCAGTAGTGGGTATAGAAATCCTATTGATACATAAGGGAGGACACCAACAGAGAAAATGTTGAGCCTTCAAATTTCATGATCCCCAACTTTTGTTAAAACCCAGAGCACATCCTTATTTAACCCAATCCTGGCATGGATAAACATTTCTACAACACATGGAAGTCTCATGCATTACGCATGACAGGTAGTAGTAGTTCAATAATGCTCATTGAAAGCCACTGCCTAAGTAAGGAAAACACCAGAGAGGAAACATACCGGAATCTTCAACTCACACAATCCATGTGTTTCTGTGCAACTCCAGCTTGTCCTTGCTAAACTTACTTCTAACTTAGACAAACATTTCTTTCATCTATTGAAGTTTCTTTGGTTTCTATTTCTAGCATTCATGGCATACAATTGAGGGCCATTGATGAAATCAAAGATTATGTTCAGCTCTCCATCACCCAGTTCGTAAAACATTTCCATGGCATCCATGTGGAATGAGATGAGTATGGGCAGAAGTATGGAATTGAGAGTTGTCACGAAGATGGTATTTATCTTCAGAAGAACCTCATCTACTGCCATATATTAAAATTTTATTTATTTCCAATTTGATTATAAGCTGTATAAATACAGAGACCACATCCGTCTTCATGGTAATTCTTCAGCATCAAACTGAGCCTTCACTTAGTGTATGATCAGTAAATATTTGCTGCACCAGTGAAGTATGCCATAGTGCTACATTAGCAGCCACCCTGAGCCCCGAGGAGCAGTGTAGCAGACTAGACCACACCCCTTTCTAAGTGGAGGCAATTCCAAATATTTTCCTGAGTTTAAGGGGTCAATGATTATACATTGAAGGCACTGAATGGGGACTTCCATTTCTGAAACTCCTTTACAAGACACTTTAGTTTTCAAATATACATGAGCTGTTGGGATCAGTGCACACCTGTATCTCAGCAAATTGAAGAAAGAACCAAATAGAATCAAGGAAAATAGATGTAGGGGGAACCAGGGACCTTAAGTAATTCTTCATAATGAATTTGGGGTTTGCCAGTACCAAGCCAGGTGTGCAATTTGCTGAACTCGCGAAATCAATTCCGCCCTTGAGTCTTGCAAGGTACGATTAGTGGATTTCTTCAACACGTTGGTGCTTTTGTATCAGAGTAACACATCCATTCCAACAGCTGTTCCCCTTCACACCTTCTACCTCTAAGGTGACCTCAGTGACTGGGTTCTTACCCTCCACTCAGCAAACCTTTCAGACGGTTTTGGGACATGCTCATGCATATAAACCCTTGTGGTAAAGCCAAATATAAACCCTCTGGTGGAGGCAATTTTCTAACTCTCCTTCCAGACAGCCTGCATTTTGATACCAGAAAAGAGAGCTTAGTGACCGGGGCACCATGTTTGAAATGTAAAAATACTTTGCCTTTTAGCAGTTCTGCTCACTGAAAGATTTATGGACAATCAAATGTTAGTTTATCCCCTTTATGCTAAGCCAGGGCAGAGTAATGGAAGAAAGAGGCAATGTTAGCAAGGAGGGTAACAGACTACTGTGACACTACTATTGCTACAGCAAATACAGAGAAAGACCCAACAGTGAGCTAAGATGCTTGGTCAATCACCCCTATTGTACTGGGCTGACAGTTGTAATTGATGAGCTTCTGAAATACTAAAAGTGCTATTTATTTACATATCGGAGGCATAAGAACCTATTCCTGTAATAGCAGTGACCCCCAAAGGCTTACTGGAAGGAGACACAATTCTGTGTATAATTTCACATCATCTAAACAGAAGGAAACTGTTTTTTTCTGATAAGACAGAGCTTCAAAGACCATAGAACCAAGGAGACTAATCAGCTGGAGTGACTAGCCTTGTCCGTGTTGTATTGCTCTAATATCTCATGGTGCCAAAAAATGTGCTGTCTTCCATCGGATTCATTAAGCTCTTCCTCTCCTGGAAGATGCAATCTACTGACACACCTATCCGTTGTTTTTCTCTCATTGAAAGAAAATACAAGATTTTAGCAAAATGGCTTGTTTTCTCGGTTGCACTGTCTTTCTCCCTTATGGATAGGTCCTTGCAATCTTGCTTTATAAAATATGAAAAGCTTGGTGAGGAGAAACTATTAAAGTACAACTTTACTTCTGGAGTGATACATGCCCCTTTAGGAAAAAAAACACAGTGCTTAATATGTCCACTCATTAAACTGTGATCATGTCACTTCCAAGTTCTGTTCCAAATTCAGCACATGTGGATTTGCCTAAAAAATGTGACAGCAGAGAGCTCCCGTAACACTAAGCCGCTGCTGTGGACTCCTTTCCACATCTCACTGCTTCTCATGGGTGACCAAGGTCTGCAAAGGCCCAGATAATAGACTATTCCCTCAATTAGATGGAAGTGACTAATCGTGGGAGTGAGCCAGCCCTCAAGTTGGTCATGGAGCTCTTCTCCTGGGAAGGCTGACAAATGGTGTTTATAGCAATGAATTCCAAGTCAATAGCTACACTGCTGCAGTGGGTATTGATCTAGCAAGAGACTGAGACCAGCAAGTCTGAGTCATTGTCCCTTTCACAAGTGGCTGCGTAGGATCTGCATTACTGCTGCTGCTCTGCTTAAATGATGCAGCCAAAATCAGCAAACAGCCTTGAGTCACAGGCTGATATCAAGGGGAAAGGACAGGTATCCTGGCTGGTTGGGGGACAGCTTGAAGCAACAGACACTAAACAGGCTTTCTCCAAGTGTCTCTACTGCACATTGCTGGGCCATCCAGCAAATAGCCAGATGCAGGCCCTGTTTTTAAGGAACTCCTACCTCTATTTAAAGAACCCACTCTTTTTCTGTTGGTAGAAAATGAATGAATTTCTTGGTTTCAACAAATACTTTGGAAAATCCTCCAGGATGAGTTCAAAAGCGTTCATCCCAGTCTGTGATTTGTATATAGATGGATATGACAGAACACTTCAACACCCTATTCTATTTTGATTGCAGTGATTTTCATATGATAACTCACAAACGTACTGGAGGGTTATTTTTTAATAGCAAAAGTAGTGAAAAATTCTCAAAAGCTGCAAGCTAAGAAATGAAATGAGTTTTCACACCGCCCCCCCCCAAAAAAGAGGTATTTGAACACAGATTGCATTTAGTTAACATGGTAGGTATGTTAAGCAAGGAAAGTGTCTAAACAAAAGTTTTGAAGGGGTCCCACTACTCCAGGCAGATCACAGTTGGGGATAGCATGTAATGAGGCCTGCGACACAGACATGGAACTGAGAGGGCTCCACTACCACAAGCTTGATGGAGAAGGGGAAGGCCTGTCGGGATGATGGCACAGCTGGCACTGGATGCATGCACAGCTGTGTGGAAGCGGAATGCTGTTTGTCCTGTTTGGCTCCCAGGGTTGAGCTGGCATCAATGTGTGCCATTGCCTGGGGCCACAAGGTGCACAATGCAAGAAGCAAAGAGTACTGCAAGTCACTGCAGGTCGTGTAGGCCACTGGACATCCCCCGGGACCTCCACCTAAGGCAGTGGGAGTATATGATGGAAAAAGAGAGGTTTTTCCCTCTTTCTCTTTCTTTCACTCACACACACACACACATATGCACATGTTAGTACTAAGTGGGGAGGCACATATAAAATGGCAAATCCTAAGTTTTATTCTAATAATGCTAGTGTGTGAATCCCTGAAATCTCTTTGTGTCTCAAAATAGTTTATGTGGAAAGGGTCATAACTCAAGGTGTTTAAGTAAATGGTTACTCTGCCATGCACAGGACAGTATTGCATGATGAAAAAGAGATCAGCATTATTTTTTTCTCAATGAAAAAATAAGGAGAGAGAGAGAGAGAGAGAGAGAGAGAGAGAGAGAGAGATGGGGAGAGAGATGGGAAGAGAGAGTGCTTAATCTGGCTGAAAGCAGCAAATAGGAGGCCCAGTTCACATGGAGATTCAGGGAAAACAGGAGCAGAAGAAATCCAGGATGGGATCGAGAACTGATTGATGTAAGTGGGAAGCAGGGGGGAAGGTGGCAACAGGAAAGTTAGGTGGGACCCTTTGGAGAGTTTTAAATGTCGCACGAGAAGATGAGGCTAAGAGAAAACATGCTGTTTTTAGAGACTGCCTTCACTTTCAATATCTTCCATAAATAGCAATTTTCTAACTCGTAAAAGAATTATTTTCTCTCTCTCTCTCTCTCTCTCTCTCTCTTTCTCTCTCTAAGGTTCACAGTTCAGTGCTTTAACACAGATGCAATCCTCCCCAGTCACCTTGTGATGGAAACCCGATAACACAAAGGAGAAGACAACAGCTAGCTGGGCAGATGAGCCCAACACATGAACCCCTCTCTGAATGCTTGAGAGAAGAGTAGGGCTGCCCAAATGGCATGAGTTTGAGATCTTGGCTCCACCAATCCATCTTCTTCCTTCCCAAGTATTTCACAGAGCACAGCATGTCCAACTTGCCCTTAACCCAAGTACTTGAGTGGCAGTCAGCCATGCCTTGGTTTATATCAGAGGCTCTGGTCTATAATGAATATTAACTACCAATAAATATTTTTGCCCCCTTGTATTGTTTTAGAAAACAAAACAAAACAAATTAAACCACTCCCCAAATTAACTAGAGTCTCCAAGGAGGTGAGATTTCTGTTTCTTGCTTATCATCAAATCTTTACACTTAGCAAGAAATTTAACACCAAATGGATACTCAAAAATCGTTTTTAAAATTACAGACTAAGATGACCCCATGTCCACACTGATACCAGAGACAGCTCTGAAGAGGTAACTCCGCTGGCCTCTTTGGTGTCTCTCTGGTGACTGTCTGGTCTGCACCTTGTCCTCCATCCACACTGAATCCCTCTTGATAGGTCATCTGAGCTTCTGTTTTTGACCCCAGCCTGTGCCCAGAACCCATGACCACAGTGATCTCCAAGTCTCTGCCAAACTCCTGTTTCCTCATCAAGAATCAGCTCCAGAACTTTCTCTCAGAAAAGTCATCCCTGACTTGTACAGAAAACCCTGCCTCCTTTTACCAGCAAGCATCCTGTGCTGGTCATTCATAGAATGTCTCACACAATGAATCATGGTTATCTACGGATGTCCATTTTTTAAAGTGTGAGGGCCATGGTTGAAATTTTATAGATCATAGCTTCCTCATGGTGGCTCTCATTTTTCTATTTAAATTACAGATGTGTTCTCATCACATGAAAAGACTAGAAAAATTCCAAATTCCAAAACAACAGTCCCACCTCCCCAATGAAAATCTCTCACAAAGTGCCACTTGTAGCCACTGTTCTACAGCATTAGAGCTTTTTCCTAAATGTATAATCATTCAAAAATCTCTGGGTGTGCACCTAATTGATAAAGATAGATACAGACTTGGGCATACGCATGCGGGTATGAATATAGATACTCTGTGATATTTTTAAAACAAGTTCTGAACTGATGTATTCCAGATTTACAATGTTTTTTTTTTCACTTAACAATATGTCCTCACTATTTCTCACATCATTATATATAGGAAATGCCACATGCTTTTTTAGTTAAGTAGGATGCTATCCACAAAACTGTATTGTGTGTAATTTGGATCTCTTTACATTCCTATCCTTAGCACAATGCTTGTCACTCAATAAATGACCAAGCCATTTAGTAGTAAACAGGGAATGACCTATGACCAGGATGGTCAAACATTTTCATGCATCTGTTCTCTCTCAATGTCCTGGACTTTCTCAGGTAAGTCAGGGTTGCCCTAGCTCTTTGCAGTTTATCACGAGTAGAGGGGAAACGTGTGAGGAAAGGCTGACAATGAGAAGGACACACTGTTCAGAAGATGTGTTAAGGCAACTTAAGGCTAGCGGAGGAGGTGACAAAAAGATGGAATGAGCAGTTCCAAAGATCTGAGGCTTCAGGGTGGTAGGGGTTGAGGAGCTTGGAAGACGCTTCCTGTGCTGTTTGTAGCTCAAAACTCTAGCAGCATCCAAAGCCACTACTCTAGGACGTGAGGACAGAAGGTGCTACCTGCTTTCTTGTAGCCTCTCCAAATTCACCTCCCAGTATTTATTCTATTATATTTTTAGCATACAGTTTCATGTCTTTCACTTATTCAATAAACATTTATTGAATGATTAATTACTATGATCCCAGTATTGTTCTATGTGTCAGGAATTCAGCTGTGATCCAAACAAAGCCTCTGTCTCAGCAGAGCTTGCATATTTCAGCACAGCAGACAGACAATAAACACAGAGTATGAACGACATCCCATCATCAGCTACTGGCAACTGCTAGGGAAGAGAGCACCATTGGGGAATAATTTGTATAGAATAATCAAGAAAGAGTGCCTGAGGAGATAATGCTTGCCCACAGATCTGCTTGCATAAAGAGATTAGTTGTTCCAAGAATTGGCTGATACCATCGGTCCATCCAGTGGATGGCTTGTGGGGACCACTGAGGCTAGGCCTATCCCCTGCCACAGCAGCTGAACTTATGTACTCTTCCTCTCTGTCAGTTAGCTGTATTAGCATAGGCAGCTGCCTCTCTGTTCTGTGTCTTGGTTTCATCCTTTGTTAAATAAGGAGCAGGACGACCAGTTTGTGTGCTTCACTGAAGAACAATGCTCTGAAATATGACATCTCTACACGATAAGGTTGCGCCCAGAGGACCTTATGAACTTGCCATTTGTATTCTCTACCTTAGCCTGGAAGGAACCCTGGGTACCCCTCAGCCACAAAAGAGGAAAGGCTAGGGCTCCTATTCCCTTTCCTTGCTATGAACTTGAGGTGGGGCAGTGGTCCTGCAGCTCCTCCACCTCCCCTTTTTATGACCTTCAGAGCAACTTCTTCCAGAACCTACCTGCTCAGTTGTCCCAGTGCCCAGTGGTCCTCATGGAAAGCTCAGACAGGGATCAAATCTCACTAATCCTGGCTCTGTCACATTTCCCAAGGAGTCCTGCCAGCACCCAGCGTGCTTCATTCATAAGAAAATCTCAAATCCTAGGTGGAAGTATATATAAATAAAGCTATCAATGAAAGTACAAAGATATAATCTAGAGCTCTTTTTTCTTTTCTCCTGGACTTAAATTCTTGTTCCTCCTCTTAATAGGGGTGCACTGTTGAAGCACAACCGAAACAAGTTTGGCTTAATGCTTCCGTTGGACCAGGGCTAAACATGTGACTACAATTCTTTCTTAAAACGGATGCCATGAGGTTCTGCCATAACATAGCACATGCTATCACATCAGGTTTTTGCTGCTGCAATAACTGCTTGAGAAAACTTTCTTGTAAGGAAACAGTTATGTTTGGGCTCACCACATTAGAGGTTAACTCTCCAAGATCAGGTAGCACCATTAGTCTCATGTCTGGAAAGGGTGGGGGGTGGCAGAATATAGCTAAGCCTAATACGAGGTGCTGAGGACACAGGGGTTTTACTCTCAGAAATGGATTCTTGTGTGAGGGTTGGTTCTGTGAGACTGAAGAGGCGTCACGGTGTTAAGTCTGCTTCTGGGCTCAGCATGTGACCCATTTTCTGTACATATTCTGCCACCCACCACCCTCTCTTCCCTGTCTCTCCCTCTCTTTCTCACACACACACGGAATCATAAAATTCACTTTCCACTTAATGCTTGTTGTCGGTGTGTGTGTGGCACTCAGACTAGTGCTAGTGAATTGGTCTATAAGCATCTTAGGAAGCCTTCGGGGTTCCTGTGGTCTGATTGCCTCCTAAGCCAGTCCTAATAGGGACCAAGCCTCCATACTCTCCTCATAGCACCACCCTGGGTCACACTTTTGTTGCATGGTCTTTTGTTGTGTTATTAGACAAATGAAGAAACTGAAGTTCCAAGAAAGATCCAAGTGTAATTTGCTCAAGATGTAACTGGTGGTAAAAATCAGAATTTAAAGTTTATCTAGGGCCCGGTGCAATGGTTCAATGGCTAAATACTCACCTTGCAGGGGTTGGGATCCTATATGGGCACCGGTTCCTGTCTCACCTGTTCTGCTTCCCATCCAGCTCCCTGGTTATAGCCCAAGAAAGCAGCAAATGATGACCCAAAGCCTTGGGACCACGTACCACTGTAGGAGACCTGGAAGAAGCTCCTGGCTCCTGGCTTCAGATCAGTGCACTTCTGGCTGTTGCTGCCATTTGGAAAGTAAATCATTGAATGAAAGATCTGATTTACCTTTCTAATAAAAATAAACAAATCTTACGTTAAAAAACTTGGTTTACCTCCATATTGCAGCCATTTTGTTATATACTTTCTACTCAAGCTGCTCTGTGTCTTTGGGCTCCATTTCCTCTCTGAAAGCCACCCTCAAGTACCATTAGGAACAAGTGCACATAATACAAACGGGTCCTCAAATCTTTTTCATTATTAATTACATTGTATTATGTGACACAGTTTCATAGGCTCTGGGATTCCTCCAACCCCTCCCCATACCCTCCCCCCTTGGTGGATTCCTCCACCCTGTTGCAATATTGCAGATCAAAATCAGTTAAGATTCTTTCATTGCAAGTGTATACCAAGCAAAGAGTCCAGCATCTAATTGTCAGGATACATTCAATGGTTTCTTGGGGAGATCATCTCTGGTCTGAAGGTAAAGCTGGCAGATTATCATCCTGATTAATTAAAAGCCCCAACTTGACATCAACGACAATTTACAACATTATGAAATTAATTGTCATGCTATTGAGTAACCAATATGTTACAAGATGCAAGTTCTTAACCATATCCTGTGGCTACTTCATTGACATTTTGATTTTAGTATATATACAATCAGCTTGTATACACCTTAAAATGGCTATAGGGTACTATTCAGCTGTCTCATGTCTATCCTCATTTTAGTATTTAGCAGTCCATTGCGTTGAAGCATAATTCTACTGAACCTGGTAGATTTTATGATAGTCTAAATTGGCTTATAACTCTAGCAAGGCATATGTCAACAGTTGAGGTGTAGAGCTATTTGAGGAGGGGTGTGCAGAGAAATCCTTCATTCCCCTGTGAGGAGTATCTAATCTCTGTGTCCTACCTAGTAAGGAATATGTGAGTCCACACTGACTATTTCCTGTCCGGTTCTGAGCTTTCCTTATTGTTCTCTGTCTATCTATTCTAACTTTGTTTGTTTGTTTTGTGGGGGCTCTGGAGCGACCCTGATGGTCATTGCCAGAGAGGATGGGGATCCAAAGTTGGAACTAAGTAAGGACTGGAGAAAGCTCCTCTCCTGAGTCCCGAAGGAAGTTTGCTGTTCTTCTCTGTCCACGGACCACTCAGGGCTCCTAGCTGTTGTTTCAATGACTTTGGATCCTGCAAGGCAGGATTTGAACTTCTTCCATCCCAGGTGGTAGATCCCAAAGGGGGTGGGTGACCTCAGAGCCCTTGGCCTCAAAAGGCACTCCATTCCCAGTGGTCTCTTTGGCAGTTGGGATTTAGTCCTTGGTGTCCATACTGATAGTCCTTTGTGTAGATCCAGGGGCCTCCAGGGTTGGGATATGAGCTTCCTCCTGTCTACCTGCTCCACTCTGGTGTCCACCCCCCTCTCCCCGCTCTGTGCATATAACTTCCTGTTAAGAGGGTGTCAGAATCGCTCCTGAAACAGGTCCTCAAATCTTAACCTTGGTCTCCTCAGAAGAGGGGGATTGTGTGAGCTTCATTTGATGCTATTTCCTCTCTCACCCACTGTCTTGTGGTATCTCCTGGGCCAGAGGATATTATCTTTGCTCTTCAGCTGAAAATCATGAGGACTCCATAAGGCTAAATAGGGAAGAGGTAGAAGTTGGTGCCCAACTTGGTGATACGGGATTTTTCCATTTCAAAATAAAGCCAGCAGGTAGTTGTGAGTTATCCACATAAAGAGTGTCAACTAAGGAGACAAATTATTGGAAGGGCACATCATCCTGCATTTTTGGCCAGTTCCGTCTCGGAATGATTATAGCATTCTGCAGTTGTGCAGGCCACACTAATGAGGCATTACCGTATTTATCTGTCAAACTATGCTAAGCACTTTCAATAACATAATTTCTATTCATTGCAGAATAGTTTTAAAAGATGCAATAGACAAGAAATTTCTTTCATTGGCATCTTTAATTAGGAAGTGTTTAAAATATGCAAAAATGTATTCTGAAAATAAAATGACAAGAAAGAAATGAAGCAAGGTTATTATTATCCAAATGTCACATAAAAGGAAAAATAATAAACTGGTCATTTGACTTGCCATGGAAATTGTTTGCAAGGCCAAATATGAAATTTCTATTTTGATATTCACATGAGTGGGTGGTTTCTCCCTGACCTCTTAGCTCTCTTCTGTCTCCTTTGTCTGAATAGGAAAAAGGACTGGCTTAGGAGGCCGTCAGACCACAGGAACCCCACAGGCTTCCTAAGAAGCTTATAGACCAGCACATTAGCACTAGTCTGAGTGCCACACACACACCGACAACAAGCATTAAGTGGAAAGTGAACTTTATGGTTCCGTGTGTGTGTGTGTGTGAGAGAGAGAGAGAGAGAGAGAGAGGGAGAAAGAGAGAGACGGGGGAGAGAGAAAGTTTTTCTGGGGGTAAGGGGAAACGGTGTCAACATGACACCCAGTGGCCTGGAAATGCAATGTTATAATTACTTCCCCAACTCCTGAGGATTGCAGAAGCTTCTGAGCGAGCACAGGCTAATGGTTTTCCAAAGGGCAGACTAGTGACAGCCTAGGGCACTGAGAGGAGGTTGGGTTCACTTCAGCTGTTTTTAGAGGAGTGGAAATCTGAGTGGATTGGTTGGTGCTGATTTTAAATGAGCTCAGGGCCAGGACTTATCATTGTTTGTTTCATCCTTAATGATTAAGAATCCCAAGAGTATTCCATTTGGTGTAAATTATACTTTATGCTTATTAACTCAGAGTCAAGCAAAATGAGAAAGAGCAAAAATTCTTTATTTCAGTGAACCCAACCGCAGACCCTGCCTTACAGGAGTTCATAGTGTAATGGCTCAGACGGACTTCTGTAGCAAGGCAGCTTCTAAGCCTACAGGTTCAATAATCTCAGAAAAGCAATGTATATCTGATTCGCCTCAGTTCCTTGCACTGTGAGATCGAGATTTCTGTATACTTCTGACACACCCACATACATGATCTACAATGCCCAGCATTTATAGTAAGTATGGAATTAGTGCTAACTATTATTCTGCACAAAAGTGATGATACTAGCTACAAAACATGACATCGCTTTAAGACTTCGAAGGATCAATTGTACCAAAAATGCTTGATGTGGTGTCTACCACAGTATGAATGGTCACTAACTGTGGAACCATTCCCATGAAAGGCAGTGTGTAAACCTTGCCATGCTCAAGTCTGCTCATTCTGCCTTTTCTTAGAGCTACTGATGCGCTCAGCTCTGGATCCACAGCCGGGTGAAAGTTAAGAAACAACGGCACCTCTGGTGTCCTCAGTTTCTTAAGTACAAAAACACAAAAACTAGATAATCGAAGGTCTTTTCATCTCTAAAGCTTCTGTATCCTACCATTCCTCTGAGTTTTGAAAACGCGCTAAGAGAGGGAGGGAACAAACGGCAGTCACTCTATTGCTCCTTCTGGAATAGTCTGTGCTTCCAGAAACACTTGTAATTCTAAGCCATTAAATAAATAAGGGCACTGGGTTGGGAAGGCCACTTGTGGGCCACTCCAATAGATAGGCAGTCACGTAACCCTGAGAAATCACTGGAGATGAGTGAACAGTACATTTTCTGGCACTGTGTGCCTTCTCATACATGTGTCTGCTGATAATTGTCATTCCTGGACCCTAAGTGGAAGAAACAGATGTGCTAGCTCACAGGAGCCTCCTGGCAGCCAAATTGTGAATGAGTAGAACAGACGATGTTAGCCCCCTGCTCCCATCTGTGCTCCCACATCTGCTCTCACCTCCTGGTGAGACTGAAGCAGAATGACAACACCAAAGATTTGTGGCTCCTCAGACTGTGCAGTCGGAGATGCGACCCTCACACTGTGTTCACTGATTCACCAGACAATAGCCATAAAAAGTTCCAGTCATGTAAGTGTCTTTAGTCTGCATGTGACGACAGGTTTCAAGTGAGGAGAAGAGCAACCAGAGTTTTCAGATACCCCTACTGACTAAAAGCGATCCTGAGGACCAAATTGAAAAGTTTGACACTGGAATGTGTTGGTTCCAACTTTAGATTCTGTGTAGCTCTGTAACCTTGGAAAAGTCGCCATCTGCCACTAGGCCTCTGTTGATCTATCTGCAAAAATAGCATGGTTAGGATAGGATCTATGTGACTGTATGGAATATGAACTATACGCAATCTGCATGACTATGAGGTCAATATGATGTAGACACTCTGACTTCTGAGGTATAATTAAAATTATAATTTCAATCATGGTTCCATTCAGAGAAAATTGTTTCGAGATGGTCATTGGACTTTACAGGCAAAAGCACTGTAGGCTTCTGACGAACCACGCACGCTCTCAGAAGTTTCTCTCAGTCAGGGTGGTATTTACAGGCCAAGGATTCTAGATCTACTCATTTACTACAATTATCTTTTCATTTTAATTATTTGTTCGGTTTGGTTTACTTGAAAGGCAGAGAAAAGAAAAAAAATAGAGATCTTTCCATCTGCTGGTGCATTTCTCAAGCGCCTTCAACAAATACGCCTGGGTCAGGTTAAGCCCAAGAGTCTGGAACTCCATCTGGGTGCCCCACATGGTTGGCAGAGACTGAAGCACTTGTGCCATCACCTGCTGGGTAAAGCGAAAAGTTGGATCGTAAGTGCACTAGCTGGGACACAAACATAGGCACTGCAACATGGGATATGATGATATCAGGCAAGGGCTTAAGGTGCTGTGCAAAAGCTCACCCCTTCACCACACCAGTATTTTAATAGGAAAAACCTAGATGTTCTTTAAGACATCATTACTTCTTATCATTGCCTACCTCCCATTCAACTCGAACCACACGGAACCATATAAACACACTCCATCCAAGTAGATGCTGGGTCTTCATTGTTGTTCTTCTGCCTGGAAAATGTTTTTTTTTTCCTTTCTTTACCTGTCTACTTAATGCCTCCAAGTTGTGTAATTAACAGCTCAAACTACATTTAACAACATTGACAAGATTGAAAGTCCCCAACTCTGAACTTTTAAGCCATCTAAGGCTTTCTGTGTTCAGAACATCCACCATGATTTACTGCAAGAGCTTATTTAGATGCTAGTCCTCCAATCTTGATTATTAACTTGCTCTATCTGGATGACAACTATATCTCAATAACTGTCCACATTGTTTGACACATAATATGTCAATAGGCACATACGGTATTGTATTGGATTGCACTGAATTATATTGTGTAAAAAGACAAGGCAGTGAATGGATATAGGATAGACTTAGGATGGAAGTCCACACCATGTGTGTTCTAGGAACGTATTGAGAGGGACAAGGGACACATGACAGGAAGACAAGTAGCATAAATCTGAACTTTGTAAGATCTGATACAAAATAACTTTTTAAGCATCTCTTGGTCAATCCAGTTGTTGATGAATAGATGTAGGATGATAAAGTGGAATGAATTTTGTCAGTAGGACATCAAAAATGTTAAGTCCTGTGCTGACTAGATCATAAATACACCAATTAACCTGAAAATAATTTCAGAAGATGGGACACATATCTCACCTTTTAGTTCTATTTTCTCTGCTCTCCTTTTTTAAGATTTATTTTTTATTTGTATTACAAAGTCAGATATACATAGAGGAGGAGAGACAGAGAGGAAGATCTTCCATCCAATGATTCACTCCCCAAGTCAGCCGCAATGGCCAGTTCTGTGTCGATCCGAAGCCGGGAACCAGGAACCTCTTCCGGGTCTCCCATGCGGATGCAGTGTCCCAAGGCTTTGGGCCGTCCCCTACTGCTTTCCCAGGCCACAAGCAGGGAGCTGGATGGGAAGTAGAGCTGCTGGGATTAGAGCCCGCGCCCATATGGGATCCCAGAGCGTTGAAGGCTAGGCCATGCCGCCGCGTCCCTATTTTCTCTGCTCTTGTGTCACATGCATCATCCTGTAGCTCTTTACATAAGGAATCTGGAAGTGTTAATTTTCCTAGTGGAACATTTATGTGAATAAAGGGTGCAATTAGATTGAAAGACCATTTTATCCAGTGCAGTTGGTCCTCTGTAGGACCAAAGAAATACATCAAAAGCTGGAATTGATTTTAAGTTAGGATGTGGGGTTTCCAGTTCCGCATAAATCATATCTTCTGTGGTTACCTATATAATTGCTCCCCAAGCATCTGAGTACCAAATCACCCATTCAAGGAAAAAGGCATGCCTAAAGGGGAACAGCAGGAAACTACAATGACCTGAAAAGCTGTCTTATATTCTCTGTATATAATTAACTCCTATTGTAGGTTTGAGAAGCTTTCTTCTTACCCTAAACAATATCAGATCTTCATTATATATGCTGAAAATACTCTTCCCTTTTCCACCATACCATTTAATTACAGCTATAATGAAATAATTATTGATGTAAATATTTGCTTAATGCCTATTTTCCTTGATAGACTAGACATGTTAGGAAAACAGGAACAAGGTGTTTATATCTGGAATTTCCGCATCTACTATAATACCTGGTTAATGAAGGATAATGAAAGAAAATAAATTTTCAGTATTGAAAGGTTTGCAAATGAGAGACTAACCTCACACGTAAGAGAAAAAAATGTAGCTGTCTTAATGCCACAGTTGAAAATTAAAATATATTTGTGCACACACAAAGGAAGTTTGAAATACGACAAAACCATCAAAATCAACCCGTAGAGGAAAATGCCACCAATCTGAAATTGAAATACATTTCATTTTTTGGAGGGAATGCTCTAGTGATATAAACACACTATATTTTAGATGTTTCATTTCTGAAGTGGCTGCCTTCCCAGCTGATCAGGAATTCCTGTAGAGAGGTAGTATCTGCTTGGATTTTCACTTCTGCCCTTGGAGCAGTGCAAGCTGAAGAGTAAACTCCTCTGCCATGTTTATTGAAAGAAATAGAGGATAGATGGATGAATGGAGGGATGATTGGTTGAACTAAAGGTATCTAAAATGGGAGCAAAGGAACATAACTGTATTCTTAGAATTATATCTATAAAATGTGTTGAATCCATTAACACTAATTAAACACTTGAAAATAAAGATCTTTAAATAAATGAACCCATATTTATGTCAAAGCCAGTTATTCAATAGAAATATAATAATTCATACATTTGTTTTTTTGAAATAATTGTTCCTTGAGAGAAGTCCAGAATGTTTGAAGTTGCATGAGGTAGAATCTCGCAGCTGGGGTTATAATCCAGGCCTCCCTCATGGGTGGTGGGGTCCCATCACTTACTCATTACCTGTTGCTTCCCAACATCAAGAAAACAGCTGGGACTGAATAGAAGCACTGTGACAGATCTTAAATGCTGGACCAAATGTCTTCCATTGATATCTCTATTTATTGTTAGAAAACTAATTCTTATAATTAACAAGCCTTTTCTCAGAAGCCTCCTGAATTTTCAAGAGGTTGCAACTACTGGGATGAAGTGGGAGGGGAAATCCAGCCTTTCTCCGAGGAACAGGTGACTAACCATTTAGTGTAAGTACACATGTTCCATGCAACACACACTGCATGTGCATTACAGGCGAAGCCCAAGCCAGGACGCACTTCATTTGGCCAGGCTGTCACTCAGCATCTTGTTCATTACAGGAAAATGAATTCCACTTCTAAGGATCCTGGGGACATAGAGTAAATGTGTTCTCAAATGCCTTTTCATTTAATTTGCTCAAGTTGTATTTATTTCTTAGAGAATTATGTGTTCACAGCTGATGGACAGAACATCAGCAAAATGAAGGTGAATGGGCAAGCTAATGAACAAAATGATGTGGCTCTCAGTTGCTCCATTCCTGTCTTCCTTCTCTGTCCAGCCCCTCCTTCCTGTTTCTTTCTTAGCAGGTTTGACGCTCTGCAGGATTCAGAGCCTAACCTCTGGTCAAAATTCTCTCTCTGATGAGTTGTAAACTTTTTGTTGTAAAAGCCCATGTGCATCATGTGTGTCCTTGAGGCAGCCAATTTCTTTTGAACCAGAAAAGCCACAGAAAATAAGCCCAAAGGAACAGTATTTCTTTGCTGGCTTCTTCATCCCCACTTCCACCAAAGTGAAAGTGATGAAAGCAATGATTTTAGAGGAGCTTAGAGGTTCCTGCAGGCATTAGTATTTTCTTTCTCTTTGGAAGGCAGGAATGAGAAGGTGGGAGAAAGTTCTCTTCCTGTAAGTACAGTCTGGACCCTAACTCAGAATACAGACTCAGATTTCACTTTTGTGTTATGGCAGGTGAATGATCTTGGAAAGTTCATATCTCTGAAGTTGCTTTACTGAATAAATCACTGTTGTGTGAGCTGACTGGGCTTACATAAAGCCTCTCGTTCAAAGGAGGTACAATGGACACATGGAGGTCTCCATGTGCAAAGGGCGTACATTGGAGACATGGAGACATGGAGGTGTGCCACACCTGCGGGTGCTGAAGGACCATACGCTGTGTCAGACTTTAAACCATCACTGTGGTAAGCTTACCTGTATAAAGGAAAATGGTGTAGCTAACAACAGAAGCGAAAGAATACATACAGAGAAGTCTCTATGTAAACTTTACCCCTAGAAGCTAACTTTCAGATAACATTCAAAATGGAGATTTACTTACAGTGATTCAACGCTAATCATCATCTGATTGATACGTCTGTCAGAAAGAATCAAAGCTTTTTTGCAAAATCTAAACTTTTGGCATGCTGATTTCTCTCCACTTCTGCCTTCTGCTGACAGTCTCTGGAGCCCAGGAAGTGAGTGAGTGTTATTTATGACTCCTATGGCGTCTAAGCACCAGCACCAGGGCCCCCATCAATCTCCAATCATAATGCTCCTTTGATTTCTTGAACAATCAAGTTCTTGGAAATCCTGATCAGAAGCAGGAAAGCCATTTCCATTCTTGGAGGGTTGGTTCGCATCCCCATCACAGCTTTCCTACTTCTCATGCAGCTTTTGCTGATGACCAGAGATAGCATAAGACAGCATTAGCGCTTTGACATCTGCCACCCACATGAGACACCAGCATGGAGTTGCTAGTTCCTGACTTTGGCGTTCCTCAGACCTGGGTGTTGTGGACATCTGGGCAACGAATCAGTGAACACAAGTTCTCCAATGTCTGTACTGGGGAAGTGTATGTTTCTCCCTCTCTTTTCTTTCACTCTGCCTTTCAAATATTAAATTGTAAACCACCATCACAACAACAAGCAAAAAACCGTGGTCCCGGGCCTGGCGGCATGGCCTAGCAGCTAAAGTCCTCGCCTTGAATGCCCTGGGATCCCATATGGACGCCGGTTCTAATCCCGGCAGCTCCACTTCCCATCCAGCTCCCTGCTTGTGGCCTGGGAAAGCAGTCGAGGTCGGCCCAAAGCTTTGGGACCCTGCACCCGCATGGGAGACCTGGAAGAGGTTCCTGGTTCCCGGCTTCGAATCGGTGCGCACCGGCCGTTGCGGCTGACTTGGGGAGTGAATCATTGGATGGAAGATCTTCCTCTCTGTCTCTCCTCCTCTCTGTATATCCAGCTTAAAAAAAAAAAACAAAAACAAACAAACAAAAAAACCGTGGTATCCGCAATGGATGGGTTTCCTACCCTGAAGGAGATCTTGTCAGCGAGCAGCCTTTTTTTCACACACAGTCTGCATATAAGTCAAAAGAGATGCTATGGAAACCTGGAATCTTTCAGAGAGTTTTGTAACCATATTGCATTTTTATATCAATGGAGCAAAATGTATTTTCCATTCAATTAGGCAGCTGAGGACTTGGAGGCTGTTCCCATAGTTGCATCTGGATATTTTGTACCAGAATGTGTCCCCAGAGCAGGGAGCCACCCAGCTTGTGGCTAACCAGAACACGTGAATCAAGTAATCATCATCAACGCCATCACCATCACAAGAATGCAGAGCTGGAGCCAAGACTGACTCAGAGGTAAGATCAGGAAAGCTGTGCTGTGATCCGTATGCCAGGGCCACCAGCACTGAAATGTCAAATGACAAGCTGACAGGACTGTGCCCATGGTGACCTTGCAAATCTCGGTTACTGTAAGCAGAGCCTTTAAAATTAGTGGGTGCTGTGGCACAGTGTCACAGGGAAGCAGGATATTACATGTATTGGACCCAAATCAAAGAAGCATCTTATCATCTTATCCCAACAATCACCACAAGCAGTCAATTAATGAAGTCAGCTAGGTGATGGCTGCAAGACAAATTAGTCTGATCTCCACTACACCCCCACAGCTAGCAAAGCCCTTAAAGCATTTGTTTGGCTGGGTACCAACTGCCTCCTTCCTTGCTGTTACCTCTCCAATCTTGTCTCCTACCATTCCCCTCATTGCCTCTAAGCCCCTGCCACACTGCCAATTTTTCAGTTTTCAACTATTCCAGGTAAATTTTTTTCCATCTTGAACTTTGTGAGGTTCCCACCACCTTTTCCTATGTATCTCTCTCCCTAGCTTGGGAACTTCTTTGTTTCCTCAAAATTAGCTCAGTTATTCCATTTTCTGGTAAGCTAACACTATTGTAGTACCCTATTGAACCTGCAACAGTTCTTTTATATTGCCTTCTTGGTCACTCTGTCTTTTCTGCTTTATCGTTTGACTAGCACTTGGGTCATCTGCTGACCTTCTCTGACTTAGCCCTTCACTGTCAATATTGTTATGTCCTAGTCTAGACGTCCCATACAAGGTAGTTGAACACCTGCCACTAGTGTGGGAGTCCTAAATTTAGCTGCTTACCCTTTCTTGGCTTTGCCTGTCCCAGTTTTGTTTATTGCATGGATTTAGGGGGTGAACTGCCAGGTGACAGATCTCTCTGCCCCCAATCCCTCTAAAATTAAACAAATAAACAAAAATTCCAAAACAATTATGTGCGGGATATTGAATTTAAATTCCAGTAGTGCATTGCAGGGAAGCCTGGGATCCTGGGGGAAGCAAGAAGTAATGCTACAGACCCTGCCGGCCACCGTAACCCAGGGCAATGCATAGGATTTTGTTTGTGTGTGTCTAAATTCTCTCATCTGCAAGATTTGTGTCCTTTTCTTTCTTTACGTATAACACCTTGATGAGTTAGGAAAAAGAGAATGTTCTAAAACAAAGGGCAATAAGAATACATAATATTCATTATGGACCCTTTATTTTCTCTCAAATTGTAGCTCAAAATGTCAAAATTCCAAAGAGAGGCATATTAAAATTAAAGTATGACATTAATAACAATAGCAAATAATTAGGAGTTTGGCTTCTCATGTGGCCTCATTGCAAAACCAACATCTAATATCAAAAAAAAGTTCTACGTGTCGTCAACTGGAGTAGAAGCTTGGTCACCCAGATGGCACTCTTTCAAATGTGATGACTTTCAGAAGGAAAAACAGACATTCTTTGCAAGTTAAGCTGGGAAAATGAAGGACTTTATAATAACTTTGGGCCAAAACACACTATACATATGTAACATTTCAATTTGAACAATAAAAATAGAAGATATTATTCCTCAAAGAGCAAATTAACCAGTATTTCAAATTCAAAGCTTTTTCTCATCTACATTTTCAGTTAGGTTTAACTTTTCATATACACACATTTTATATATATATATATGTGTATATATATATATAATCATTAATGATAAAATAGAGGTTTGAAAACCTCGGGCTCAATTCACACACTTTATGTGGTGTGTGTGTATAAACATATGTACTTATTTTAATGTCAGTATAATTATTGCTGAATTGTGGCTTTCAATGGGAAGATCATGGGGGCAGTTAAATATGAGTGCATTTAGCTTCCATTGAGACTCGGAAATTATTTTTTCAAAATGTTCAGGCTTGGAAAAAAGGCACACTATGTTTGCCTCAAATAGTCTTCCCTTAAATTTCCAGACTGGTATTTTAAGGCAAATTTAATCCATATAGTTCATACTCATTTACACTTAAATTATCCAACTAGAGCTTTTAACAGCTATTTAATGTCCCAGACACCTTTTGAGCCTTTAAAGTGAGCTCCTAAAAGGCTTTTCCATTTCTTCCACCCTCCCTTCATCAGCTTAAGAGGTTGCATTTTGCTCAGAGTAAACAAATTGAATACTGAAACTTTTGGTTATTTTTCCTCCCAGCTTATGACCTATGAATGTAAAGTGGCTTTTGGCAGTGACATAACTAATTTTCCCATCCCTGTGAGCCAATACAGGGTGTGTGTCACATTACACTTACTTATGAACAGTCACATAGCCAGCAAATGAGGCAATCTCTGGGCTCTTCATTGCGCATCCACAGCATATAAACAGATAATTACAGAAGTGCAGGCTTCTATGACATTTGTCATGTGGAAATTGCCAAGGCTGCCTTTCGATGGTGTAAATATGTGTCCTAGAACTTGCCATTGACTCAAACGTCCTGAGTTATATCTCAGTATCTCTGAAGCACATGGCGAGACTAAAGCCACTGCATAGCAGGGAAGAAAGGGGGCTTCTTCTAGACTCATGAAGCTATTCCAACATGCATGTGTGGGAGAAACAGACTGACAGACACAGAGAAAGGGAACTTGGGAAATTAAGAATTGTACAAAACCCATCTTTGCACTCATGTGTGGTCACTCACACCTGGAGTTTGGCTTTAAAAAACCTTTCTCTTCTCAGCAAGCCAGGCTTTGCCTGGCTGCTTGGTGATTACCTCCCATGTTTGTTCATTTCCTGTCCTCCTCGGTGTCATCTTTGGGGTGATGCAAAGGCACTTATTAAATCCCATCCTAACCTCCCTTCACTTTTAATGGTTTCTTATGCTAGTGCTCAGTATGCCCCAGAGTCTATCCCCTGGGCCCACTGCAAATTATTTTCCTATTTTTACATGGGTGAGAAGAAAACGCAGATCAGGAAAGGCCAAGGGGAGTATGTAGAGTGTCCTGGGAACAGACACAGGGGCAGGCACCTGGGAGCTTCAGTTCAGCAGGGGGTTGAATGACATCCAGGACAGCTGCTTTGATCACCAGAGGGAGCACAGCCCAGGGTGGGCTGACCTGACAGGAGGCAGATCCAGTGTGAAGAGAGAAGCTGCCTTCACCTGTAGCATGGCCAGCCATCCCTGCTGCCTCCCAGAGTGAAGGCAGAGCTGTTCTGGATGGCTGCATTTTCCTAATAAGACTTTGCTCAAGCCGCTAAATGAAGCTGGCTGCCCGGTTGAGTCCAATCCCTGCCCCATTTCGGTTTACCCATTTCCTCAGAATGTAATCTCACCTCCTCACTATTGGATTTCTTCAGGGTCTTGTAACTGATGAATAGAGGCCGGCAGAGAGGCGGGGGTGGAAAGCAGGTGTGGGGGCAGTACAGAAATTACCGCATACCACACTCAGAAGGCAGTCTGAGAAAGCCATGCCGAATGGGTGAATTTCAGGCTGTAGGCGGACCTCTGAAGGTTTGCAGTGGAATGCTCATCAATATCAGAATCCCTACCTGACTGTGCTGCCTTTGCTAAAGGCGGCCGTGCGACAAGGAATTCCTGGGCAACTTTCTTAGAATGTGCTCCTGGATAGGAAGCTCACATCCGTCTTCCTGAAAACGTAACGTGGTGGCGTGTGCACCTCAACTGGGAATTCTTCAAATAAATCACCCTGTTTTACGCCACCAATTTGTCTGCTTTACAACAAAAGCAATCAGTTAAAACCAAGAGATCCCTTATGAGCCTTTCAGGTGGCACGGATGGGATGAATTTGCTTGAAGCCCTGAGAGGTTTTGCTAGTTCCTGCTCGCTAAGAACGTGAGTTTGTTCTTCAATTAATTGTAGTAGCAGGACTGCTAGTAGCATAAATAGCTCTCTCTGCCATTTACCCCCTCTTCTGCATATTTCCTATCCATCATCATCTTCCTTATAGTACCTGTAAATTTATGTGAATCGTTATCATTATTTTCCACAAGAGCAAATTCAGGATCAATTCAGTCATCCACACAAGAGAACACCTTCCTTAAGCCACAGAACTGTAATTCAAACTTCAAACTACTGAATGAATAGGCTGGGCCTCTTTTACCAACACAAATACTCACCTCATGGGTGTTTGGGCAGGGCTGGGCAGGCACTCAAGGGCAGAGTCATTCTATGATCACCTTGTGGTTCTGTGAAACGTGACCTTACCACCTTACCACCTCCAATGCCTCCACTGTGCTTAATCCAAAAGATTTTTCATTGTTTTTTTTCCTTTCCTTTCTGCTTCATTTTTTGTGTGTTTCATATATATATGAAATATATATATATATGGCTTTTTATAAAGATGTATTTATTTTATTGGAAAGTCAGAAATTACAGAGAAAAGGAAATACAGAAAGATCTTTCAGATATTGGCTCACTCTCCAAGTGACTCCAACAACTAGAGCTGAGCCAATCTGAAGCCAGGATCCAGGAGCTTCTGGATCTCTGACACAAGTGCAAAGTCCCAAGGCTTTAGGCTGTTACCTACTGATTTCCCAGGCCACAAGCAAGGAGCTGGATAGGAAGTGGAGCAGCCAGAGCACGAACCAGCCCATCTGGGATCCTAACTCATACAAGATGAGGATTTTAGCCACTAGACTACCATATCAGGCCCCTCCCATATATAGTTACAACTGCATAATGATACTTCCTACTCTGCTCTACTGCCTTCCCTCTCAATTCACTCTTCTATTTTTCTCTCAAGTTTTACAATAACACATTTCCAATGTTCTTTATAGTCACAAGCTTATCCCTACATTAAATAAAGAACTCTGAAATATATTAAATAATCAATCACAAGGTAAGTTTCAGGAATATTGATTTCCCAGAGCCCAGAACAAGACAGTGAGGTGCCAATTCTGCCCACGGCAAGGGTAAGGACAGAGGACAATTGAAAGGAAGATGGTGCCTCACTGAATGCTTTGCCTGGGAAAGAGACTTCTAGGAAGCCTCAAGGACCGCTGTAACAACAGACCAGGAAGCTGGCAGAGTTAGCATTTCAGTGCTGACCAGGACAGAGCCACGAGGGCAGAAGGGGACAGATGCCATGGGTGCTGTTGCATTTCTGACAGAGGCATGGGGGCTGTTCTTCATCGATGCCCTTCCCTGCAGTCTGAGGTTCCCTCTTGTCAAAGGTCTTGCAACAATAACTACATCTTCACATTGGGGTATAAGACACTGGGTAGGAATGCCATGGTTCCTCTTATTTATTATTTTTTGTTTCATTTTTGACAAGGCATGTTTTTAGTTCAGAAGAAATCATAGAGAGTTCCAGGCTTGGTTCAATCCAAACTGAAATCAAGACAGTAAAGAACAGATTAAGACCCATCCTTGAGTACTTGGGACATAGACTGAACTTGCCTAGTTCCCCAAGACACCAATACCTTTGTCTGGAAGGGAGAATTGCAGTTTGTGCAGAAACATAAGGATTGTGGTTAGAAAAAAAAGAATAAAAACTGGAGACATTCAGTTATAGCTTTTAGAAAGCTACATGCTGTTGTGCACCTTGCTATACAGAAAAATTGTGCAGTAGATTTACTTTAACAGACTGAGGCAAATACAAGAGTCTGACTTACTTCAGGGCCAAGGTGGTAAACTTGTGTCCTCCTGTGCATGCAAATGTGGACTGACTGTCTACAGGCAGGGTTCATGGTGAAGAGCAGGCTGATTGATTAGTGGTGTCTGCAGCTAACATGGGAGATGAAGTGAACATACTCATGCCATTGCCTACCTAACTCCAGGGATTGCCTGGGAGTGTGATGCTGTCAGGAATATTGTGTTTTATTCTGGAGCTGCTCAACCAGCTGTTGATGGATCTGACAGAGTAAGAGCCCCACAGAGAGATGTCATAAGTCTGTCTGAGTTCAGCAGTTGTGCAAGGACCTACCGTATAGGCACTGGGATGGGCTCATCTCCAGCACACTATCCAAAAGACTGGTATTCCCATGAAATACCTCACAATGCATGCCTGGAGCGCTGGTGTGAACTCGTCATTGCCTTTATTTTCTTATTCTAATATCACGTAAAAGAGTTACACATGCTTTAAATTATGTCTTTTACCCCATATTTTGCATTTTTCTATACAATTGTCTTGACTGTTACCATAGATATGTTATTAGCAGATAAATCCTATTGTAATCTTATAATAGACAATTATAAAGAATGGGAAAATTGACTTCTTTCAATTTATTTCCATATTTAGTTTTAGGCTTCAATAAGGTAGACCAGTGAGTGTTCCATAGGATTTGGCTTATTGGAAAAGAGGCAGCCTTGTGGTCCTATTTGTTTTATTTGTTTTCTAAAGGCAGAGACACACGCAGTAGTCCCTTATCTGCTGGTTCACTCTAAAACTGCTACACTCTAAAACAAGGCTGCGTCAGAGCAACACCAGGAACAGGGAGCTTAGTCTGGGCCTCCCACTTGGGTGACAGCAATTCAGCTACTTGAGCCTTGAGCAGCTGGCCGCCACTCAGGGTACACATCACCAGGAAGCTGGAAGAGTGACCAGAACCACAGCATGAATTTAGGCACTCTCACATGGGACACAGGCATCCAGAGCAGCATCTCAACAACAAGGCTGGAAATCCATTCCCGTCTTGAGATTTTTGAAGGTACCTAGATCTGGCAACCACTTTTTAATATCGAAATCAATAGACCTTTAGCACGGATGGAAATGCTCTCTAATGTCCCATATAAGAAAGAACAACACAGTCTGGAATATCATTTACGTCCATGCAGAGAGTCTATGCTGCTTGCTCATGCCAGTGGGATTTTGCAACTGACATGATTGCAACCATGCCTTCCCCATTTGCTGTTCGCCTGTCTTCTCCACATCTGATTCCTTAGCAAATGTTAGAATATCACCCGTTTGTTCAACCTTAAGACTGTCTCTGGCTGACAAATTGAAGACTGGAGGTGGAGTTTGGCTTTTGAGTTTCTGCCCCTGTCTTTTGCGCTCGAAGACTCGATAAGTATGCATCACATAATCAGGTCCCAACACACAGAAAGCCAGAGGAGAAGCATACCAGATGACAGAGGCAGATGGAGCCTTATTCTAGTCCTAACAGGAGCAATACAATGGGGGTCAAACTTTCTTTCTCTTTAAAAAATTTTAACATTTATTTATTTTCATTGAAAGTCACATTTAGAGAGAGGAGAGACAGAGGAGAAAGATCTTCTATCTACTGGTTAACTCCCCGTACAACCAGAATGGCTGGAGCTGAACGAATCCAAAGACTGGATCCAGGAGTTTCTTCTGTGATCCTCATGTAAGTTCAGGGTCCCAAGGCTTTGGGCCATCCTCTACTGTTTTCCCAGACCACTAGCAGGAAGCTGGAGGTGAAATGAAGCAGCTGGGGCTTGAGTTGGTGGCTATATGGAACACCTGAACTTGGAGGTGGAGGATTAGCAAGTTCAATGGACACGCTGGCCCCAAGGAGTCAAACGACCCTGTGCAAATCCCGTGAGCATGAGTCATCAGATCTCTTCCTGAGGCATTAACCTAAACACAACATTATCAAATACAAAAGGGAAATGAGGACACAGAAATTTCAAGGTTCCTACTATGTTTCTGCAGAATTTTTTTTTCCTTTTTTCAGTGATCCATAGGTAACCCTTCAGCTGCCCTTGACATCCCTGGACTTCAAAGCTGTCTGTTGGATCCCCCAGAGAAGTTGGTGGATACAGAAGTCAGAGTAGGGGAAGCCTCCTGCCAGTCAAAGGACCAGAGCTAGAGTCTTCATGAGATGCCAGGTATTTTAGGTTGATCAAGGTAGGAAAGCAGGTTGCCTTATGGCTGCTTCAGGCAGTTCTAATTTTAGACACTAAAATCAGACATAGACACCACCTCCACCACCAGTAAATTCTACCCTGCAAATCTCAGGGAACAAAGTGCTATCCAAGAATCCCCCTTTTCCACTTTTCAAGACATTCATTTATTTGAATGCAGAGCTTACAGAAAAAGAACGAAGGAGAACAGAGAGAGAGAGAATCTTTCATCCTAGTTCACTTTCAAAATTGTAACAATGGGCAGTATTAGTCCAGACTGAAGACAAGAGCTTGGTACCTTAGCTGGGTCTCCTTTGTGGGTTGTGAGGGCACAGGTAACTTAGGCTATCTTCCACTTTTTTCTCAGGCTTTCCCTGCAGGGCACTTTATAAGAACTGGAGCACATAGGAACGGAAAGCCTACAACGTTATGCCTCAGCACCAGTCCATGCTTTTCCTTTCTTTTTTTTTAATTAATTCTATTTATTAGGCAGAGAAGCAGAGAGGCAGACGGGCAGGAAGATATCTGGATTGCTGGTTCATTCTCCTAATGCCAACTTGGAGGCCAGGACTATACCAGACTAATGTCAGTAACCAGGAATTCAATGTGGATCTCTTGTGTGACTGGGAAAACTTGAGGGCTTAGGCCATGAGTGTTGCCTCCCAGGAACAGAAGTCAGGAGATTCAACTGGGCATCAAACCTGGGCACTCCCAATGGCACACAGGTAGCTGACATTGTCTTCACTACTAGCCCAGTACCAGTCTCCCCCTTCCTACACTTTCTGTGCCCAAACTCTAATGAATTCTCTGTCATCTGTAAATCTCCAGAGGTCCTCCATATTCAGATGCCCCGCTCCTACTGAGTTATATGCACAAAACGGTTTCTGTTGGGTTTCTCTGACTCAAAACGGAAGCTCCTCAGGCCTGGGTGGTGAGTCATTGATGTGAAATTGGGCAGAGCTAATCTCATAGTTCTGTAGCCCTTGTGGTGGTTTTTTTTTTTTTTTTTTTTTTTTTTTTTTGGTCAAAAATGAGAATCTGAAATCATTCACCAACTATCCTGCCGGCCTGACAAGGCTTTCTGTTTTTAGATCCCCCCTTACCCAGCCCCCCACCACCTTGTAATGCTGCACAGGCCTTTCTGAGCACAGCTGCAGTCTCCTTTTGGGACACCATGAGGGCTGGCCTCTGCTCATTTTCTTGTCTCTGTTCCAGGACACCCAGTTCAGCTCAGGACAGGCACACTGGTACATGATGGTGCTGTGATGGCACAAGGATGGGGCTATTAGCTCACCCGAGGACACCTTGTCCTGTGTGAAGCAGGAGTGAGCCAGAGCACATGCTCTCTGCAAGGAAAATTATGGTCCCCAAAGACATCTCAGTTCTAATCCTTCTTTCTGCATGTTACAACCGCCCCTCTCCCACCCTTGTTGATGGAACAGCCGCAAGGTCTGAGCAAAGTCACTTCCTCTAAGACTCAGTCAGCTTGGCCCGGCCTGATGGCTCAGTGGTGTGGGCAAGGGCGCCCTTTGTCTTTGCCTGCTGCCTGGTGGGTGTGGCTTGGAGATTACCTGCCTATGACCGGAGGCACATCTCCAAGCCCTACACACGGAGAGTGACCTCCAACATGACTATGAAGTCAAGGGAAAGAGACAGGGGGTGAGGGCAGGGGGGGTCTGCCTGAAGACTCCCTCCTGCCCTCACCTTCCTCATTCTTTAAGACTAGTAAGTTGTGCATAATAAAGTAGACATTCCTCAAAAGCTTGTCTCAGGTGGATCTTCAGCTGAAGAACACCCTTGCCTTACCCTCAGTGACCCCGGGACCTGCTGACAGGTTTGAAGCCTGAGAAAGTGGCTAAATCCTCACCTTGAGCATGCTGAGATCCCATGTAGGCACCAGTTCATCTCCTGGCTGGTCTAGTTCCCTTCCAGTTCCCTGCTTATGGCCTGTAAAAGCAGCAGAAGATGGCCCAAGGCCTTGGAACCCTGCACCCATGTGGATGACCCAGAAGAAGCTCTTGGCTTCGGATCAGCTCAGCTCTAGCTTTGTGGCCACTTGGAGAATGAACCAGCAAATGGAAGATCTTTCTTTCTCTGTATCCCCTTCTCTCTGTAACCTAACTTTCCAATAACAATAAATAAGTCTTTTTCTAAAGCAAACACTTGGTCTGCTCTTCTGTGACCTGGGGCTAGCTCTAGCTCTCTAAATGGCGTTTGTTGTCAGACAACACTGATTGCTGTACCACACAGTGCTTCAAGAGCAGTGGGACTGAGGCAGGATTTCCCATGTGCCTATACTTCCAGGTCACAGCTGCCAGACCACAGGCACATTTGAAGGCACAAGGCAGGCTTCTCCGGATGGGGAGTGAGGAGCACACACAGGGAAGGCACTATCTCTACTTCTGGATTGTTTTGAGGCATGAAAGGAATGAAACCAAATGTGCGTGAATACTGTGAGAATGCTGTGTGATCACATAGGCCCGTTTCTCCATTGTGGCTAATGAGTTTTGACCTGTGTGAATTTGGCCTCATAATTACCCAACTCAGATGTCCTGTTAGCCAATCAGACCAAATCTAAGAGCTCAGCCATCTCAGTATCTCGATTATCAGAACAGACACCGGGGATTTGGAAAATCCTGTTTTGAATATGTCTCAGTGAGCAATACTTGATGTTTTGGCTTGTACCCCTGAAGAAAGCTCTTTTCTTTCCCTCTGTCAACACCAGCTCCAAGTACTCACTGCCAGCTCACTGTCTCCCAAAGTCAGGACCAGAGAGGTCAATCCTGAGACCCACTTGCAGTCTGGGCTGCGGTCACTGAAATCCAACAGGCCCTGGTACTGGAGGACAATTCTTAGGTTGTGCATGAGCAGCACTGCAGGCATGAGGTAGGAGAGAGGGCACTTGTGCAAAAGCAGGGGCTTGAAAATGGTCACATCGGCCCATGGAGGGAGCAGAAGGCTACAGCCAGTGCTGAGGCACCACAGAGGCTGTTTGCAAAATGGCAAATAAGTAGAGAGACTGCAGAGATCCAGGGAGGCCACCAGAGCACAGGATGAGAGCTGCCAGGGCTTCAACAGGTGGCGAGTGAGGGCATGAGGAAGAACCAGGCTGTAGCCCACCTGATAGGCAAAGCCACCTTAGCAGCTGAGCAACAGGGTGGGCAAGACACCTGCTCATCGCTGAAGGACTCATACCTGCCTTGGGGCCTGTGGGTCTACTGCAGGGGCTGACACACACGTAAAGAAGAAGCCTCTGGGCCCCATGCGTTGGACCATCTTGTTTGTAGCACCGAGTGGCTGAGGAGGGACCTCAGGGTTGAACGTAGCCCGTGCAGCGTTCCTATGGCTTCAAGTATTATAAATTACCTTGATGTCTTCATCTATCATTCAGCATAATTTTTTGGAACATTCACATCAACAGTTTGCACGCAAAAGAAGCCAGATGTGTCAGAGAGGAGGAATGGAAGAAAACGGTCATGGGAAGGCACAGAGAGGCAAGCTGGGGGAAGAGGAGTTTGGGATGGAGTACTCCACATTAATCACACATCGACTGTGCAGAGACAGGAGGACACACGTAGGCAGCCTGAAAGGGACTTGGAAGAAGCAAAGCACCTGCTTGGCTCTCCCAGTCTCCGTCTCATGTGCTTTGAGCATTGGGAGTTTGCTTGAGGAAAACCAAATTTTCTACTCTTCTTGGAAGGAACACACACTGAGAGAAGAGGCAGCATCACGCTCCTAGGTGGGCAGCCCTGGCCCTGACTCCATCAGACAGGAGTCCAATGCCTCACTGGATCCCAGCATTTGTCTTATCTCTACAGAGCTCAGCGTCAGACCACAAGCCTTGACACCAGAAGAAACTATCTCACCATCCCAGGCCTGTCAATTCAGACAGTCTCCACATTGTTGTCCTGGCCCACTGTTTTGGATTTAGCAATTGCCTTGGTGTGACCCTGCTTTGTGCAGGAGGAACTTTTATGACCAGTTCAAGGGGCACTGATGGGGTAGTGGCGCTTGAGAGAAATGTGGCAGAGACAGCTAGCACAGTCATTCTGGAACCCAAACACTGTAGTTCCTGGTAGACTTACCTAAGCAGGCATAGTGCTGTTTTTGCTATTTGTTTCTTTCTCCTGCTCAAACTCTAAAGCCTTCTCCCACTATTCAAAGAATGTACTAAAGAAAAGAGCTGCATGGGAGGAGAACATAGGCTCGGGGAACAGTGACAAGAGGGTCAGCGGGAAGAGAGTGTGCCAGCGGAGCACTTAGAGGAAAAGAAACCGCAGCCATGCTTCAACAGAATCAATCATAGCTTTGCTTTGTGTTTCTCAAACCTGCAGGGTACGATTGGAGACAGTTATAAAATGCAAGTTTTTCTGTGTTAGGAAGATGGTGCCATTGCTATTTTAGAAAATGCATCCTTGCCGTACTTTACTTACAGGCCAGTGGTTTGCTTAAAACTGGGCTCCGTGTCGCTAACTCTTGCCATTTCCATTTTGAAGGCAACGTCTTGGCCACATCTGACCCTCCAGCTCCTGTCATTAGCATCCGAGTGTTAAGCCAGAGGAACTCACTCCGGGCACAGCCCCAACATGGCCAGTAAGCTGCCATTTAGCTAATGTGTACCATTGTAGATTCTGCTTTCGGCCAAAGCGTTTCTGGGTACAGTGCATGGTAGCAGTGACATGGACTAGGGAGGAGGGGGAGGGGGAACTGCTCGTTTGCAACAACTGTCCAGCAGAGATAACATTTAAAATGGGAGTGAGAAGGTCCAATGATTTGTAATCCTCCAGCAGCTGCTCGCTTTGGGTTGAAATGGGAAAGAATATTTTTCCCTTAGTCCATGAGCCAAGAGTGGCCAGTGGTGGTCTCTGGTCTCTAAGTCATCCCTCAGGGGGTTACAGAGTTCTGTCGCAGGGATGTGGAACAAGAAAGAAAAAAACAAGAAGGCTTGTAGGCTGTATCCGTGCCTGTAGCCCCCCTGGAAGGCCCTGTAGATGAGCCTGGTTGGAGACGGTGATAGCTTGGATGGCGTTGCCGGAGATCTGTGCCCAGAAGGGGCTGCTGGTACACTGTTTTGCTGTTCTTCAACCTGTCATGCAACACTCTTACCAACTTATCCGTGTCCAGAGATGCAGATTATCCCACAGCTTAGGGGGCCGAACCTCCCTCCAAATGACCCAGCTTGCAAAACAGTTCCCAGACTCTCCCGAAGACTGCCCCTGTCAGCCTGAACAGGGTCCAAGAAGCTTACTATTCCAGCCAAGGGCACACAAAGCTGGTACCTTTCTCCCTAAAGACTACAGCATCTACCACTTAAAGATGAATGAACATTTTTGTTTTGCTATAAAATTTCGGATAAAATAAAACTGACTTTGAACA
Source organism: Ochotona princeps (assembly GCF_030435755.1). Lineage (NCBI taxonomy): Eukaryota > Metazoa > Chordata > Mammalia > Lagomorpha > Ochotonidae > Ochotona > Ochotona princeps. The sequence continues at coordinate 106,316,084 of NC_080835.1, read as the reverse complement.
TATTAGTGATGCCAGATGGCTTCATAAAATGTAAATAGAGCAATAAAAGTATAAATGGGGCCCTCCCAGTAATTAACTTCTGATTGATGCAGTCCACAGAGATTTTGATCGTGTGTTGTCTTCCTACCTAGGTGGCACCCTTCACTGGATCTCTCTTCTGGGCTTCACTGTGACGCCTCTTCCGTCTTCCTTCCCTGACCCACCTCTTCCTGATGAGAGATACTTCAACATTTCCTGTCACTCAAGAGGTGAAATGAACTTTGTGGTCACACCTTCGGAAGGTTACAACATGCAGCCTAACCAGGATATCCAATACGTCCTTGGGGCATGTGAAGTGTTCCATCACTGCACACTATTCTGGTGACACCATAATACTAACTTGACATGTTGAGGGCATTTTCACAGTGGCAAATATTCTTATTTATTTGGCAATCATGCATAGTTGCTGTTTATGGATAGAGAACATTGCTAGATTCCAAAGCTGGGTCACTGGATGAAGCCAGTAGATTAGAAATGTTCTGATGTCCAGATTCACTCTGATTTCAGGAAGGTTAACAACACCATAGTAACAGAACCATGGCAGAATTCATTCAATTCTCCAGCTCATAGGCAAAACAATGGAATCTCCAAGACCCAAGCATTAGCTAATCCACTTGCCGCCAGTATGACCTCGGGCAAATGATCTGACTGTTCTGTGCCTCAGTTTCCCCTTCTTCAGAATAAAGCCATTGATATCAGACTTCTTGGTGGGACTGCTGTTCAGCTTAAGTGTGTTATCACAAGGGAGGTGCTTCCAGTGATGGCTGGAACAAAGTCGCTGCTCAGCGTATGTAGTTGCTACTGCAGCAGAACTGAAAGTCACCCTCTCATTTGGCCTCCACATCATGTGAGAGACACGAAAAGCCCACAAACAGTGAAGGGTGGAGTCACTCTCCCAGGCAGAGGAGCTGTATCACTGCCATGAAGACAGCACAAGCAAGGGTCTTTTTTAAATTTATTTATAATTTATTGATTACATTGCATTATGTGACACAGTTTTATAGGCACTAGGTTCCCCCCCATGGTGGACTCCTCCACCTTGTTGCATTATCACAGTTCAAATTCAGTTGAGATTCTTTCATTGCAAGCATTTACCAAGCATAAAGACCAACATCTTATTGTCCAGATAAGTTCAACAGTTTCTTGGGGAGACCATCTCTGGTCTGAAGGTAGAGCCGGCAGAGTATCATCCCAATCAATTAAAAGCCCTGACATTACATCAGTAACAATTTATAACGTTATGGAATTAGTTGACATGGTATCGAACAACCAATATGTTAAAAGAAAAAAAAAGAATGCAAATTCTGAACCACATCCTGTGACTTCTACATTGACATTTCAATTATTAGTTTATATACAACCGGGTTCTATACACCTTAAAATGGCTATAGATTACTATTTAGCTGTCTCGTGTCTACTTTAGTTTTAATATTTAGCAGTTCATAGCATTGAAGCATGATTTTGCTGAACCTGGCTGTTTTTCGGGTAGTCTAACTCTCTAACTCTAACAAGACATATGTCAACAGTTTAGGTGAACAGTTTTAGGAGGGGTGTGCAGAGAAATCTTCAATACCCCAGTGAGGAGTAACTAATCTTTGTGTCCCACCCAGTGAGGTATAACTGCATCCCCGCCGACCATTTCCTGTCTGATTCTAAGCTTTCCTTGTTGTTCTCTATCTATTCTATATTTTTTTGTTTGTTTGTTTGTTTTGAGGGGTTTCTGGAGCGATCCTGATGGTCATTGCGAGAGAGGGTGGGGACCCAAAGTCGGAACCAGGCAAGGACCAGAGAAAGCTCCTCTCCCTAGTTCCGAAGAAAGTTTACTGTTCTTCTGTTTCTGCAGACCGCTCAGTGATTCTGGTTGTCATTCCAATGACTTTGGATCCTGCAAGGCAGGATTTGGACTTTTTCCACCCCATGTGGTAGATCCAAATGGGGGTGGGTGACCTCAGAGTTCTTGGCCTCTGAAGGGACTCCAATTCCCCGTGGTCTCCTTGGCAGTTGGGATGTAGTCCTCAGTGCTCATACTGGTAGTCCTTGGTGAGGATCTGGGAGTCATCAGGGTTGGGATACAAGCCTCCACCTGTCCTCCTGCTCGACTCTGGGGTCCCCATCCCACTGCTCTATGCATATGACCTCCTGTTAAGTGGTTGTTAGGACTGCTCCTGATTGCCCCCACATGCCTTTGTAGTTTAAGCAAGAGTCCTAAAACATATAGTTAGAATTCTTATAGGGTGGAGTTTCAGTCTTAATGAGCATAAGCCTGGATGAATGAACAAGAGAATGGACACACTTTCTAATAATACTAACAAGTGATATTCATGTGTTTGTAGTATGTACCCCTGTCCTGCAGAGCTTTTTATTCAACGACTCATTTCATCCTCAAATAGCTCTCTGAAGCATGCCTTATTAGCACTGACATTTTTCAGCTGTTCGGACTGTCCATTTTTCAGCTGTTCGGACTGTCCAAAGCCAGGATGCATAAGTACTGTGTTTTCTATATAGCTCTCAAGATAATCACTCTAGAAACAGACAGAGGTACCAAAAGCTTCCCTTGCAAAACTTTGCATGATTCCTGCAGTCAATACTCCCTGACTCTCCACAGTCCATGGTCCTCTCCCTGCCCTGTGTCAGGAGGTGGAACCAACCTGGAGAGCATAATGTTTACCAGGCTCTGCGTGGTTCCTGTTTGTTCTCATCCAGCTAGAATGTGAGTCTGTGTGTATGTGTGTTGGGAACTGCAGGCAGCAACTGCTGTTTTACACCAGTCAGAACGAACATTCCTTCCTTTTACCCATTCAAATGGTGGTCCCCGAGATGAAAACAGCCTGCTCTGAGGGATTTCCATCTTGACTTGGTGGCCGCCTTCCCTTAATTAACTAGATATTTCAGCGATGACGGCAGAGGTTGCACGTTTCCTTCCCTGTATAACTCCAGCCTACTGTGGCCATGGCAATGATGTATCTGGGTCAATCACATGCGGTATTTTAACATCTAAATTAAATGGCAAGCCAGCCTGGAATCCATTACGTTCTTTATCGCTACTAAAATCAAGCTAATGGGACCGATTCAATTTTTCGCTTATGGATGGAGCTTGAGAAGGCACAAATGCCAGTAAGACAGGCAAAGTCACTGCAGGAAAGGCAGGAGGGTGAATAAGCAGGCAACATTGCCCAGAGGACACCCAATCCGCCCCGTAAACAGCAGCAATGTCCACATCCAGTTCAGAGCCCTGGAAGAGAGAAAGACTCGGGGAGTCCCTTGAGAATCAGACTTGGGCATTCATAACTCAATTTATTCTTGTCATGATCAAATCTCAATGGGACAGATAGGGATTCCAAAATATATTTTATTTTACCTGTTCCAGTTAGATTATTACATCCGAGGCAGAGAAATTTACCTTGGCTGATAGGCCTGTGTCAACTCAAATGTGTTTCAAGGAGAATGGAGTGTGAGCAATGGAGATTGCACCTGCAGGCTTCTGCAGCTGTACCCTCTGGCTACTGCCTCGGCCATCGCCACCATCCTCCCTCCCAAGTCCCTTTGCACACGGATAAAAGTGCCTGCACCATGCAGATGAGATCCCTGCTTCACCCCAGCCCACCCACACTGGCTCCTCCTCGAGGGACCCTGCACAGCCTCCTGCTGTCTTAGCTCGTAGATCATCTGTCAGCTGCACACCCAAATAGCTCCACTCTCGTGGTTTTGTCAGATCATCACCACTAATAAGATGTTGAAATTCACAAATGCATCTACTTCTAGTAATAGGCCTGTGTACTGCCATCTCCCAATTTGAAAAGAGAGCAGATTTTGCCAGGGACAGGAATCCGACACGTCTCAAGAGGGCACCTGGCTTTCTTGAATTGGGGAGGTAATTTTCTCTTGGGAGACTGCTGAGATCTTTAATACTGAAACTTTAAATATACCAGTGTCTGCAAAACACAGCCTGAGACTTATGAATTGCTCAAGAAATCACAAGACTTGAAAGTAAGAGGAGAAAAAAATAGGCAGTTCGTTTCTGGCTCCCTCAGGCTGGGCACCCTGTGGCAGTGTCTGGAAATGGTATGTCCCTCCAGTATGAAGAGCATGTGTGAAGTTGAGCCAGAAAGCAGCTACAGCCAGCTACCTCCCTCAGATCCGTCTTTCTTCTCATCACACTGAGCCATGGGCTCATTTCTGTCTGAACCCAGGCAAAGAGGAACTGGACTTCAGCTCTTCATCTAAGATGTCCTGAGGAGTAGGCGCTGCACCACATGGCCGTATAGGAAGAAGAGCCAATGACTTACTCAGTGTCCATTCCTGGGTAGCAAGGGAAGGCAGAGACTATACCCAGATGCCCAGGACTGCATTCAGAGAGCCAGGGCTGGGGGCTATGCAGCCTCTGGGGAAAGGATTTCAACCTCCTTGGGGTCTTTGCCTTATCCATGGCAGATGTCCGACTCATTAGTTAAAAATCTGGCTCTGAATAAGCACTGACCCAAAACTAGCATTAGAACACGGCTATCCACAAATTGCTAACTTCTAATATCCTATCATAGCTACTATAGCACTGTCCCTGACACTCAGCTGCACAACACTGCATTTCACAAAACACCTCCTCACAAGAATCCTGCCAGCTGCCCACATAGTGCCAGCCTGTGCATGGAGTTCCTAGGGGATGGTGTCCTGTAGGCCACCCAGTTTTTAAGCCCTCAGGCTTGCTACCTGCACTACCTGATGTGTGGGCAGCCCCTCTTGCAGCTTGCTTTGCCAGGCAGTGTGGGGCCTCTCATGAATTTGTGGAAGGAGATTGGATCCTGCAGGGCCCCTTAGCACACCCCTGAAGACTGCACATGATAAATGATTGCACTCATGCATGGAGGCTGTTGAAATCCATTGCTTTAAAATATGCCTTCTCCTCTGCCTAGCTGGTAGCCCAGAGATGCAGAACCCAGGAAGGAAATCAGCTTAAAGGCACAGTTCTGAATTTCTGAGGACCTAGCTTGGCTTGTTGGTAGATGTATTATGGAGCCAGGTCTCAATCAAAAACCAAAATGTCCCAAAAGACACCCTATCTTTTGCAGCGTTAGTCCTCATTTTCAGGCCTTCTGACCAAAAATAATCCAGAAATCTAACAAGTCCTCATCCTCCACATATTTGAGTAGTCCCAGGACGGGGAGGAGGACCTGAAATAGGACCAGGTTGGCCAGTAGGAATGAAAGCTCAATGTTTAATCTGCGTATGTCACTATTGGTGGGGGTTCCCAGTAGGAAGCTGGGGTATTGAGTCCAAGGTATCATCATCTTCCAGTGTCTACTTTGTTCTCACCTGTGGCTGAAGACCTTCCCAGGGCAGCTCAAGTAACACAACCTTCCTCAGCTGTCTGTCTTCTCACTTGTGTGCTTACACGCGTTGTCATTCCTCCTACAGCGAGTTCTACCATGGTAGTAAATGCTTGCATTGTCACCGAGTGCCCAGTCCAGTATCTCAACCCAGTTAGACATTTCACAAAAATATGTTGCTGAGCTTATTCACTAAGAAAAATATTGACAATTTGCTGGATTTACAAAACGAGTCTCCTGATGTATCAGCCATACCTTTCTACTCATTAGGATGTTGGGGCCATGTTTGGTGTGCAGAACATAGCTGCTTGGAGACACTTGTTGAATGAATGAAGAACTGAATGTATTTTTCACAGAAGTGTGGAAATGTTGCTTTTCAAATAAAGTGGAAAGGGCAACCCTTATTTCAAGTGATGGCTTGGAGGTGATGAAACAGGGTCTAGGAGCCGGAAGGTGGGCGCTCAAGTGTCAGTGACAGGTCTGCCTGAGGTCTAGAGTGCAGCAGGGGTGCTCACAGCTCCACGCTTGTGCGCAGAGATGGCTCTGTAAGGCCAGGAACTGCCAGTGCTCATTCCTTTCCCCTCCTCTTCTAGACAAAGAAATGCTGACCTACAGAGCACGAATGCAGGCTTTGACTCAAAAATAGAAACATGCGGCTTTCCCCAGAAACCTTCATTGCAGTCACGCTGCAAAAGTCAGGTCTGGGCCAGTTTGTGATATGAATACTTCCAACAAGCACTTACCTGGCACTCTAGACTCCTAGAAAGCTTGGCAGCCCTGACTCTGCCCACAGTCGATCAAGGACATTACACAAGGAGTTGGCATGCACATAGCCTCCCTGTTTCAACCTGGCTGCCCCATCACAGGACTCCTGGATCAGTTGGAGTCAATCCCACTGAACAGTGAACCCATTTCCCTGGACTGCCTGCCGACTTCTGCAAAGCCTTGTGCTTCAGGGTTCAGGGCCACAGCCGGAGTGAACTAGCATCCATCCTTGGCATTCTGGAGCTGTGGACCATCCAAGTGTAGGGAGGGTGTATTTCAGGAAGCCTGTGATTCATGTTTATGATCTGACACTGCTCACAATCAGATGAGGAGGCTGGAGGCATGCTGAGACATTAATTAGATGGGACTGTCTACCTCAAAGTGCCACAATGTCATGAGCTGCAAGGAGAGCACCAAGGAGGGAGACAATGCAGAGTGATGCTAAGTCACAAGCACTCGCTTCCTCTCTTCTCCCACAGGATAGTTTTCCTTCAAATGGAGAATCCATGAAATTGTAAGGAACAAACCACAGAGTGGCTACAGATGAAACCCTTGAGAATAAAAAACTGAACTCCAAGGAAATGAGGACCTTCTTGTCCTTTGTCTCTGGATGAATACATACAGGTTATGCAGCAACATGAAGAAAATACTGGCCGTTTGGTCCCCAAGCCCAGAATCAAACACCCTCACAAGTCAAATCTGCTTCCCCTTTTGAGCTGTGATTTTTAAAAAAGCAGGCAGAAGATGGCAGCCCAGAGCAGGCCACACACCCTGCATGCCTGTTGAGACTTCTCAATGTGTGTTGACTGGGTGCTTAACTGTAATTTCAGACACACTCTCCTTCTGGCACCCAAGCCCTTGGAAACTGCATTGTCTCTGACTTATCTCAGGTGCCTCTCTGGGCATCCGAGTTCAGCAGTCACCTTCTGCCAGAGTGCAGCACTTGGGCACCGAGTCCTAACCAGCCCTATCACATTAAATGACTGAGACCATGGTTTCCTTCAGGGGTCACTAATGCAATACCTGATTCAAGCAAGACGGCACACATGGGGGACATGAATCTAATCGTGATGTGGCCAAAGGAGAAGAGAGTTGGGAAAGCAACAAGAGGGGAAGCAGCAATAGATGGGAGGGGGATGACAACAGATGAATATAGACAACCAGTGCAGAAGGCTCAGATCAAATGTTGAAGAGACCCGTAGGCTCCATCTCAAGGAATGAGTGGGAGGTGGAGGGGAAGAGAGTCAGGAGATTCAAATTCAAGGAGGGTCCTGGATTTTCTCAGGAGTCTGGACTTAAACATGACCTTCTGCCTCCACAATCAAAGGTATGACCCAGGCAGAAGAGAGATCTGAAAGCCCTGACTGGAGCAGGAACAAACTTGAAGTGTGTGGCAGTTCTCTGCTTGGATCTCAAGGAAAAAGATAAAACCTCTCTTGCTACGGAAGTTGTACAGCGTGGTGAAGAAATCAGAGGATTTCGATTGGGCTCATTTTGAATTCTTGAGTTTCTGACTGGGTTCTTAGAAGAGCTGACAAAGGCCGCAAGTTTCTGTTCCTTTGTCAGAGTGGTAACTGCCTCATAGGCTTACTGAAAGATGGCAGCCTGGGACTGGCACTGTGGTGTAGTGGGCAAAACAGTCGCCTGCTGGCTCATGTCCCAAATATGCTAATTCTGATTTGGTGTTCTGCTAGTGGTCTGAGAAAATCAGAGGAAGATGCCTCAAGTGTCTGGGCTCATACCATCCCACATGGGAAAGCTTGGAGCAGCTCCTGGTTCCTGACATGAACTGACCTCAACCCTGGCTCTTTTAGTGCCTCTCTGCTGACTTTCAAATAGATAAAGAAATATTTTTAATCTAAGTGACACAGAAGAACATGGAATTAATTTGTAATATGTCATACATCATAATGTCACATCAATTTTTAACACTCAGGGTGAAGTAAAGAGAACATTACCTCTCGATTAGTGCTGTAGTGCTGTGGGTTAAGCTTTTGCCTGCTGGTATCCCAAGTGAGCTGGATTGAGACATGACTGCTCCACTTGCATTCTAGTTTCCTGCTAAAGCTCCTGGGAAAGCAACAGAAGATGACAGGAGTGCTTGGGACTCTGCATCTCATTTGGGAAACTCAAATGAGGTTCCAGACTTTGGTCCTTGGTCTGCACAACTCCGACCATGGCAGCCATTTGGAGAGTAAACAGCAGATGCAATAGCTCGCTCCCTCTGTCTTCCTCTCTATCTCACTGTACTTCTGCATGTCACATAACTAAATATTTAACGAGAGGGAGACAGAAAGAAAGTCAGGCCATTAAAGAAATTGCAGCTGTGGATCCTATGTGAAATGAGAAAAAAAATCATTCCATGATAGAATATACTGTACACAAATGTGCATGAACGCACGTATGCGCTCAAAGTTGTGTTGAGCATGAGACATCGTGACATTGCTTTGATAAATATTTATTTACTCATTAGATAGTTGTAGATATCATAATTTCATACATGTTTAAAACTGGAGAGAGAAAGTGGGAGACCCTCACCAAACAAGCCTGATTGCCACCAAGTGAATAAAATTACCTTCTAATCAAATGCATCATTAAAAGTACAGACATTAGAGCCTGGTGTTGACAGCTTTATGATCAAGGCATTTGCAGTTAATTAGGATATACCACTTTGTATTTGGGATTGCGTCAGGGGTGCTGTTTGATTTCAGCTAAACAACACCTGTTTCTACTGTCACTCAGTGTGAGTGCTTTGGCCATTTGGGAGCCTCTCTCTAACCTAGTTTTGCACTAACTATGGGTGATGTTTACTTAATCTGCAAATGCCATTTCATATTGTATAGCAGCTAACCGTGTCTTCAAAAGATCAATGATAAATTTTGTGCAGAGAGGGTAAGAAAAATGGTGGACCACAAGGGAAACTGAAGCTCTGGACTGGAGGCAAGGATGCCCTTCTTCTCCTGGTTGCTGCACCAGCCTCTGTAGATGTGCCATTAAGAGCATGAGAACATGCCATGCCAGGAGCCAGTATTTAGCCTATAGTTAAAGCCCTTAGTTCAGTTTCTGACTTTGGTTCCTGCACGCACCTTCCTGTGAATGCAGATACTGGGAGGAAGTCATAATGGCTCAAGGAATCTTTGATGTCCACATGCGTATCTGAATTGAGTTCCAAGTTTCTGGCTTTGCCCTGGGCAGGACAAGCTGTTGCTACAGGTATTTGGGGAGTAAAATGTGGATGAGAGCTCCCTCTCTCTCTCTGCCTTTCAAATAAATAAAATGATTTTAAAACATGTCATCCCTAAGTAATATGTCACTTTGGCCTGTTTATAATTCTGAGCTGAAAACAATGGAAGAACCTTTGGCCAGAGCCTTGACACAGGGCATAAATTCCCATGAGAGATGGGATGTCAGTGCCAGGATGAACCCTTATCTTCCATCGGATTCCACCAGGTGTTTCCTGGTCTTCCACAATTCACCAGCCCTTGGTAGTCCAAATCTGTTTTCCTTTGTCTTGTCACACCTCTGCATTGTACTGTTCTTTGTCAAAATGGTATGTAAGCCCCTAAGTCTGAAACTTCCTGGCCCTTATTTTACTTCCTTCTAAAAGCAATCTGTGTCAGGTAAAAAATGTTAACATCCAACATAATTTGCATTCTTTTTCCTGTTACCCTGTCTTTAATTGGTTTAAATCATAGGCTCCAGGGATAGTTCCTAGCATTGTAAAGGGATTGTTTTTCCTTCCCTGCAGAAGGAAAGTGGAATACTCGCAGAGTATCACCTGCCCAGATCATTACTTTTCGCACCCTCTGGTTAGCTTCGCAGAGTCTGACCCTCACCTGTTCCAGCTATGTTAGATTTACAGCACAGTTGCTATTTGTATTGCTTGGAGATAGGAGAAACCACAAAATAAATATTCTCTGGATGTAAGAAGACATTGGGAGAGAGACTGGAACTGTTGACTACTATCCATGTTAATGGAAACTAATGAGGAATTCTAAACCCAACTCTTTCAGAGCCCAGTTCTACCTGCTGTCACTAGAAACAACAAAAATCTTTTCATTTTTAATTTTTCATTTCATAGTAAATCATGCTGCACAATTGAAGATGGTTACTAAATTGCTCCCCAGCCTTGTCCAAGTGGCACAATGCTAAGTGTTTAGCTCCTGTTAAGGAGTTTAATTCTCCAAACTCCATCATCACCTTCGGATCTCTGCAAGCCTGCAAGCCTGATTTAATCATCTGATCAGTTGGCAGGATGTTTAAACCAGCAAAGGAGCAGCATCCAAACATTTAACAGAGATGTTTGAGAGTAACAATCAAAGCATGGAGTCATCTCTGGCCAAGCCTATTTCCATGGCAAGGATTGTCTGTTGCCATGTCAGGGGAACCACACAGGGAAGTTGGTTTGGTCCACCCTAACACAGTATTAGCTGCTTCTGCTGCAGATGTTTGTAGAGGTTGCTGGGTAATTGAACAACCGACAGCAGTATCGGAGCTGTGCACCAAGATAAGGGTAATCAAATTTCATGCTTCAGGGGCTCCACAGCTTTAGCTGGGCACCTCAGGGGTCACAAAGAATTCCTTTTCCCACCCAACCATACTACATTTTGCTACAAACAGTTCTTCACAATTGGCCAGTTGCAATTTGTGGTTTTGTGTTTTCCTCTGGGGAGTCTCCCAAAGGCAATTGCTGCTGGTCAGACACCCACTGGAAGAGACCACTGAAGCCTGGTGGGCAGACGCTGCAGCGCTCCCAAGGACAGCCATTCCTGTCACTGTCGATTTCCCTCTCCTAAGAGGTAGTTGATTTTTTTTTTGATGTAGCTCTACACAAATGTTTATTTTTCTCTCAATTCTTTTGCTCCCACATATAAGCAAGACCATGTAATATTTGTCTTTCTGTGTTAGACCTATTTCACTCAATATCATTTGCTGGAAATGATCAAATTTCATCTTTTTTTTGTAGCTGAATATCTCTCCACTATGGATATAGATCGCATTTTCTTTCATTTCTCTGATGATGATAGACATCATGATTGATTCAAAATCTTCCCCCCCCAGGAGTTTATTTTTTTTTCACATTTTACATTTTATTGTTACTGTTATTATTATTATCATTTTATGAAACAGTTACATAGGCTCCTGGTATTTCCCTTATCCCAGCCCCAATTCCCCCCTCCCACTTAGTTCCTCTATATCATTAGCAAAGTATTGTTCTTCATACACAGTCATATGTCCATCATTGCGGGCATGGACAATGGCAGAGAGTCCAGCATCCTATTGTCAAGATATAGTAAACAGTTTCATTGTAAGACCATCTTTGTCTGAAAGTAGAAATGCATTCTACATTGTATCGTCACATCTGGATATGTTAGTCTCCATTTCACAGCTAGTGTACATCCCCTCAAAGGAAAAGTCATAATATAAAATCAACAATATTCCTAAAATGACAGGAGCCAAGTAGCACCCAAACATATTAACCCTGAATGTAAATGGCTTAAGCTCAATCAAATGTCATAGATTAGTGGACTGGATTAAAAAATGAAACTCATCTATTTGCTGTCTAGAAGAAACACATTTCACCAACAAAAATCAGCGATAACTATATCACATGGGTTTCGTTGTTTTCTGTTAGTTTCATCTCTTCAAAACACTTTCTTCTGATTAAACTCTTCAATGACACACAGATCACACAGTGGCATCATTTTCTGCAAGAAGGTTCTTGATTTTCATTTCTTCAGCTGCACGTTAGCCATTTAGTAGCATGTTACTTAACTTCATGGTGTTGTTAATTTCTTTTTTCTTCCTGATGTTGATTTTGTTCTGTGGCTCTTCATTTAAGGGGATGTATAGTAGCTGTGTAATGGAGACTGTCATATGTAGTAACATGTCATTTAACTTCACAGCATTATAAATTTCTATTTTTCTGTCCATCGAGGTAGTTGATTTTTGATGTACATTGCACCCAGACCTTTACATGTGGTGAGAGAGGAATGAGGACACAGGCAGCACAATAGAACGCAACACAGAAAAAAATGGAGGAAGAAAGAGGAAGCAACAATCAACCAGGAAGGAATCCAACATATTCATCTCAAACACAACAGCAGGGGCAAGAATGGCTGTCCAAGCTTGTCTGTAAGACTTGGCGAAAGTCAGAACACATTGCAAACAGCTGCCTGTAAGTGCCACAAGAGTGGGTATGAAACTGAATCTGTGCCCAATAGCCCCCATAGCATTCCTTTTTTCAGTCTCAAACAAAAATAAGAACCATACATGGATTCAAGGAAGCCTTCAGCCTCATCAAACCCTGGATTTTCTCGCTACGTATATTGTTGATTTGTGATTCAAGGAGTAGCAGAGATGGGGGCAATCAGAAGCAGACTTGGCTTCAGTTGCCAACTTGGACTGGAAGGCTCTAACTGTTGCAGCCTATTTGTGATGTGGGAGGTTGGACAAGCTTTGCATAAAGGCTCCTTTTGTATGAGAATACCTACAATTGAAAAAAGTATCCTTCTTGAATTGAAAGCTGAAAAAAAATGCCATCTACTTTATCTGTAGGAAAATGTCTTACTAAAAGATGTCTCCAGCAGGGGGCCAATTACATGTAGAATAGTTTATATTTGTATAGTTACTTCTTCTTTCAAAGCTAGTTAAAGCGGAGGAATTATTGGTATGGATATTACCTGGATCAACGGAGCAGTGAGTGACAGACCAGAGCACCCATGATTCAAGTGCTCTGGAGTAGGGCATGGGCTCCTATGGCCATGATAGTTTTACTTCTGTTTGTCCCCTCACTAGATCACTTCATGGAACCAGCTGGTATTATGAAGAAACTAAAGTGGCTATGCTGTGAACAAGTCAATGCAGTAAAACAGTATAAAATTTCAGGATTGAAATAAATAGCTGATGCAGAGAACCATACCCTAGACAGAGGGATTGGGGTGGATAAAGGTAGGGCACATAAGACTTTCTGATGCATTTTAAAGACCATAGCAATGGGACGGGGGATAAAGGTAAGCAGGCGATATGAAGGATGTAAATTTACTTGCTACGGCATAGACCATGAAATGTCATGGGGAGGGGGACTATATTGCCTGCATAAATGACCTGTGAACTTCACATCTTCTTTGTTTGCAAGCTTCAATGCATGTGACACTGTCAAGCCTCGTTGCACTGGCTATGCAGAGATGTGGACCAACACCTAAGTGGAGAATACAGGACATACAGGAACTGAAGCTGAGGAAATTGATCCAATAATCCTACTACCAAAACACAGCCAGATGCAGAGCTAGAACTAGAATGTCTGGTATCTATGGTAGCATCGTGTCAGGCCCCAAAATGCAAGCTTATCCTATTCATATGACAGTATGTACTGTTTGCTGTGTTATCGATATGTGCTAGGTCATACACGGAGTGCTTTACAAAAACAATTTCATCGAATCAACTTAAAAACTGGGAGACCAGTGCTAGCGGCATTCCTATACCGTAGATCAGGAAATTGAACTTATATGGATTTAATAATATGTCCAATGTCACACAGCTAATGAGTTGCTCACTCAGGGCTGGATTTTAGGTCTGTGACTATAGACCACATATTGACCACAAGCAATCCTGCCCTGTGAACCGCAGCCCAAATTAAACTAGGAATCCACACTTTGATTGTCAAAGGCAGTCTAGCTCCGTGCTGCTTTGTCCAGGAGCTGCTGCTCTCACATGGCCATGGTGCACTTGGAATGTGGCCAGTTCCCAGGTACACATGTGCTAAGTGTAAGATGCACAATGCTTTCAAAGACGAATTGTTTAACTTATTAACAGTAAATATAAGTACTTATTTATTAAAATTGTAACAATTGACCTATGTTGAGTCACGTGAATTAGGGACACTCATAATTTTCTTTTCCTGTTCAAGCATGACTCTGGAAAGCGTAGACATCCTGAAAGATCCTTCGTTATATTCCCATGGGACAGCACTGGTCCGAAATGTGTTCCTCTTTTCCATTCACTCATGCGGAAAGTGCAGGTGCAGTCTCTGGGTATTGAAGAAGGTATCTGTAAAAGGGATTACTCTGCCTCCTTGTCACATTGCAATGTTTCAGTGTAAGTCTCCACTCTCAGCACAGGCTACCTCTCCCAGTCCTTGAGACAGGGAAAAAAAGGCAGTGTGCTGTGTTCATTAGTTAATATTTGCAAAGTGCTTTGAAGATGAAATGTGTTACATAAATGCTAATAATAGGCCCATGTACTTCTGTGGGCCTTTCATCTGGAGATTTCAAAGTCCCCATCCGAGGCAGACATTATTGTTCTATTACTGTAACATTAATTGTGTCTCCGCAGGGCAGTGGATCATTATCTTGCTCACTACCTGACCCTAGGGAATTTTCTGAGAGGGAAAGTGAGAAAGAGAAAGAGAGAGGGAGAGAGAGAGAGAGAGAGAGAGAGAGAGAGAGAGAGAGAGAAAGAGAGACAGATAGCCAGAATGTAAAGGGTGACAAACTGAAAAAATTTGGCATCCTAACTTTCCACTCACATAATCTTGAAAAATTGGACTTACAAATTAGCAATGATGGGGTGTCTGCAAGAAGAGCCCTGACAGTGTGCACCAGGCAATACCTTCCTGAGCTTCTGTGCTTTGCTGTGTTTCAGGGATCAGAATGTCTACTCGGGACAGGTAGCTTCCAACTTACAATGACTCAAATTACGATGGTGTGAAAGAAAGCAATGGGTGCTGGTACAGTGGGTTAGTAAATTAATCCTCTGCCTGCAGCACTGGCATCGTGTGGGCACCCATTCATGTTCCGGTTGCTCCACTTATGATCCAGTACCCTTATTATTATGGCTTGGGAAAGCAGCAGAGGATGGTTCAAGTGTTAGGCCCCTACACCTACGTGGAAACACTGAAGACGCTCCTGGTTCCTGCCTTAGAATTGGCTCCTTTCCAGCTGTTGTGGTCATCTGGAGAGTGAACTAGAAGATCTTTCTCTCTCTCTCTCTCTCTCTCCTTCTTTCTTTATAAATCTGACTTTCAAATAAAAAGAAATAAATCTTAAAACCAAAAACCCCAAATTCAAATTTGAGTCTTTTCTTTTGCTGCTGACATGCAGGGTGACATGATCTGCAACCGGGGGTGTGTAACCCAGCTCCATAGTGACTTGATGCTGTGTGTTTGCATGTTGTGTCTTCTAGTTCCTTGCCCTCTCGTTTCTACAAATGCAAGTCTGTGTATACATGAGATGTTTAACACATTGCAATAAGATATTTAGGTGTTTTTGCCCAACGTTAAGCTGATCAAGCGTTCTGAGGCATGCTAGGCTAAGGGTACTGCTTGGTATGTTGAATGTACTAAATGCAGTCTTGACTTTGGGGCTTACAGCCTTCAATGGTTTCATCAGGACAGAACCCCATCTGTAATCAGCAGAACATCACTGTCCTCATTAAGTACCTGCTAGTTGACCAGGACCCTTGGCACAGGAGTCTTATCTCCTCCACTGTCAGCTTTGGGGGTTGATGTGACAATTTAGTAAAGGAATGGCCTGAGAACTAGAGTGTGGGGTTCAATTCAACCAGGATCAGCCCTCGTCTGAGCCCTTACTGTTTCCTGTGTTTTCCAGTAGGTTAATGCAAGGCGAGTGATGCTGGGATAAGTCAAGCAGAGAGAGAAATCCTGCAAAAATAGAAAGGTGCACGCAGGGAGCTGTACTCCTTATAGCCATGGCCTTAGCCCCAAGCTCAGCTGCAGAGGGCTGCAGGGCCTCAAGGAACAGGGCAGCCAGTAAAGAACCTAGATATTTTCTGCCTTCTATGATTTCTGCCTTAATTATTGCTTGGCTGTGGGCTATGTGAACTCCAGGCTAGGGTGGGGGTAGCTGGGAGACCTAGGCTAATCTGAATAAACCACCTTCATGCCTTAGCACCAACTTCAGACTCGATGATTTTCTGGGGATATCAAAATCCAGCACAACACCAGGTGGACTCTGTCTCCAGGTGGCCTCTGCAGGCATGATCCCAACCACTGCCTGTCAAGGGAGAAAGACCAAACTTGGGAGTGCCCACAGGGCACAAAGCCACAGCACTGAAAGTGCCAGGAGCAGACATTCCTGTATGCTAATACAGCCCCCAGGAAGTCGGACAGCGTGAGATGACACAGCTGGATTTCCCCACTGCTCCAGAGGAACTGCTGGAGATGCCTAATCTCTCACCAAGCCAGTAAGAGAGGAGAGGAGCAGACAGCTCAGGAACAGAGAGCACTGTGCTGACGCCAGCAGGCGGGGCCGGGGCTGGGAGTGCATGCTTTCATAAAAAGGAAGAAAATGTGTCATTTCAGATTGCAGACATTGAACATTGCTAATTAAGAAATTACTTAATTATAGAGAAGGAAATAAAATGAAGGTATTTTGCCCTTGAGGGGGGAAAAATTCTTTGATTTGGTAAATCAAGGAGATGATTGGATGCAAACATGAAATAAATGGAAATGGCTCCAACAAAAGCTTTAGTAGATGCACACTGCAAGGTGCCCTCAGGAGAGCTGATTTTCCGACAGAGCTGCAGCCTTCGGCGCCTCTGTCCTGCCAATGACCACATCCGGGGTGGACGGAGGCGCTCTGCTTTGGCTTGCGGCGAAGTGAGGGCCTGACTTCCTGGCAGGTCCCTATGTCCTCCGCTGAAGATGTTGGTCTATAGCATTTCATTTTAAACTCTTTCACCATTTCTTTTTTTCTGCTGAAGAATTTGCACAAACCTTGATCAATTGCTCTGCTATGCCTATCCTCAGGTCTTCAACACCTGATCATAACATCCTACTCATTGGTTCACTGCACAGACAACGGGTGTCATAGGGTGCTGGTCTTTCTATGGCCTCCCTGGTCCTCATGATGTGGACTGGGAGCGATCCCACCATGAAACAGCACGGATCAGAAGCCAGCCCACTAGGCCTCAAATAAGAAAGATCAAACTTTGGCATGACAATGTTATTCTAAAAATGACAGGAGAGTGTTCTGAGAGACTTGCTCTAACATATCACCACCATAGAGGTCAGTTATCTTGTCCAGCAAAGCCCTGTGGTCCAATCCCACGTTTCTAATGGTGCCATCATCTGTTCCCAGCTCACCTCAATGTCAGCATTTGCAGCCATGTTGACATCATCACCCCCTCCTCTGACGCAGCTGAGATTTCAAAGAACTGGAGGTTCTCTCACACTTTATGTTTCTGCAGGTCTTTCTTAACTCCTATAGCATCCAGTACTGTATCCATCATTTACATGAAACCGCTCGCTCTACGAGATCCATAGCTATCCACCGCAGCTTCCAGGCTGCTCAGTCATGTATCTGGAACATTGGAAGTATGCAATAAATTATTCCCCAGCGAATGAGTGTACGTGCGGAAATAAGTAGATGAGCCCATGTTTCTGAGGTCACATGGCTTTTTTTTTTTTGCCCATCTGTTTTTTTCACTCATTCAAGTAGATGTTTCAGATATACTGTTAGATTAACTATTTTAGAGCAGATCTCACCTTTTAGCATTAAAAAAAAATCTTTCAATCATTTCCATTGGCATGGTGAAAAAAAATCTAAATTTTTCAAAATGCTCAACCCATTTTAGTCATCACAGGGAATTCCAGAGTGGAAAGAAATCATAGCTAACATGACTCAGTTATCTTCCTATTAAAAAAAAAATCTCTCCTAGGACATGCCTTCCCTGAAGCCCAAAGAAAAAACTCCTAATCCCAGTCATCCTCTGCCATGGCAACCAACACAAGCTGCCCATCAGCCTCAGAGCTTCCCACTGCCAAAAGCCTGTGCACACAGCTGAGTCTAATCCCTGCTTCTCTACGAATACTACCTCTATGTCGAGTCTCATACCCCAGAAAACAGTCCCCACCAGCGTCCTTTTCTGCAAGCTAGGAAAATCTATTGCCACAACCATATTCAGAATCGACCGTGAAACTTTAGTTGTCCCTGAAAGATTTGTAAAAAGATTGGATCTTCATCTCTCCCCTAGCTGCAGGAAAATGGATCACCATGTGCCTTAATCACCTATCTGCAACGCCTTGTGTTCAGGATACCGTCCACACATTTTTAAAATGTAGCATCTCCAGTCTGCTAATGCATGACATTTGACTGATGAGTTTAAGCCATTTACATTCAGGGTTAGTATGAATGGGTGATAATTTGGTTTTGTCATTTTAGCAATGGGCTTTTCATTGTTTGATCTGGTCTTACTGGGATGTTCTTCACACTGGCCTTTGCTTTTTGTGGGTGCTATTCCGCTTCTCTGTCATTCTTTAAATATTGTTTTTAGGGCAGGTTTGGAAGAGGCAAATTCTTTTAATTTTTCTTTACTATGGAAGATTTTTATTTCATTTTCAAAGACAAAGGAAACCTTTCCTTGGTACGTTATCCTGGGCCGGCAATGTTTTGCTTTTACAATCAAAACCCTACAGGAGACACATCTCATCAACAAATTCAGCAGAAACTATATCTCATGGATTTTGATTTTGTTAGTTTCTTCTCTTCAAAACGCTTTCTCATTAAATTCTTCAATGGCGCATAGATCATACAGTAGCATCATTTTCTTCAAGAAGGTTCTTGAATTTCCTTTTCATGTCTTCAGTGACACACTAGTTATTTAGGAGCATGTTATTTAATTTCATGGTGTTGTTAATTTCTTTTTTCTTCCTATTGCTGATTTTGTTTTATGTCTTTTCATTGAAGGGGATGTATAGTAACTGTGTAATGGAGACTATCATATCCAGCTGTGAAGATACAATGCAGTATGCATCTCTACTTCTAGACTAAAGATGGACTCCCAATGAAACTGCTTACGATATCTTGGCATTAGGATGCTGGACTCTTTACCGTTGCTCATATCAGCAATGATGGACATATGACTATTTATGAAGAACTATACTATAGTAAAAATATGGTGGGAACTCAATGAAGGGGAAGGAGTTGGGGAGCGGATAAGGAAAATTCCAGGGCCTATGAAACGGTATCATAAAACGGTAACAAGAAGCAAAAGAAAAAGAAGCAGAAGAAGAAGAAGAAGAAGAAAAATTAAAAACAAAAGTGTCATCTCTATAAGACTCAGGGAATGATGTCTTCAGAATGCCATCAGATGTCAACACTGACTTTGGGATGACAAGCAAGAACCTGAAGATGGAAAAATGAATGAAGTGATAGTTACGATTTTCATCTGAGCTCCCGGCACACCAGGATATTTGTAGTAGCTTGCTTTGGTCACCTGACAAAACTCTGTATCGTAGTAGGCATACAAAACAGAAAGGTCTTTTCCTCAAGGCCCAGGGGTTGGAAGTTTCGGGTCAGGGTTCATCAAGGTTGGCTTCCTGTGAGATTTCTTGCCTTGGCTCCCGTGGGACACCTTACTGCTGTGTCCTCGTATGCTCTTCCTCTGGGACTCTATTCCTGTTTCTAAGGGTCCAAGTCAGGATGGTGAGGCCTCCTGCCTTTAATCACAGATAGCTCTTTTTAAATATCGTTTCTATAAATTCAACATTTGGAGGCACTAGGCAACTGGACAGAAGCATGTGAATTTGAGGGGAGAAAGAATGGGTGCAAGCCCATCCTACTGAGTTTTCAATATAACTGCTCTGTGTGAGTATTCATTGTTAGTAGCTAAGAGAGCAGCTTATTAATCTTGTAGGAAGAGTACCATGCATACATTAGTGATGACTTTTTTTTGCTCTTACATGTATTTTCTTGTTTTGTTTTGTTTTGTTTCTGCTCTTATATATTTTTTCTTCCTTCTTAAGTTTACATTTCCTTGCCCAATCTTTTAAGTGACAACAAATATTTGAACTCTTCTCAAGTTCTAGAGGCAAAGACATAAGAATATATGCACGTCCGTTATGTATAGATGCACACAATTCTTCAAAATGCAAACAACAAAAGTCACACAGAACCAGGCAGAACAGCCAAAACACACTTTGCAACACTGCTTTCGACTGTGTTTTCCTTGGCTTCCATTTCTGTGGGAAGGGACAGCTTATCTACTGTGTGTTGTAGGCCACTGCTTGGAATCCAATGAGGCTTGGGAGACTCCAGAATCTACTGAGACTGGCAGGAGTCAAGAAGTCAGGGAAAACAGGATATTCTTGAGAATATTTTCTAACACCACAACAAGGTGGAGAGACCCCCGTGTGCATCTGATAACTGCACTAACAGCCGTGTGTTAAGTGGAGTTTCTGCTTCAGGTTTAGAAAGAACATTTCCCTGTGAGGTGCAGGCTGGGACTCCAGATGAGCAACATCAAACGCACGCAACCGATTTGCCACTTTCACCTGCAGTTATTTTTGTAGCAATAACCAGCCGCCAAATAATTTGATCCAGGGGACAAGAGGTGAGAACCATTTATCCTTCCAGGTGCAATGGAGCGAGGTTTAGTGACTTATTGCAAATGTGTTCACAGCAAGGTGAGAAAGCCCCACAGACGGGACCAGACATCTGTTTCTGGAAATCAGGAAGGCAGATAATGTTGAGAGGCAGCAGAAGGCAGAGTCAGGACTTGGACAGACAGGAAAGTCAACCCCCAGGTCGCAAAAACTTCAAAGTTCCTGCTTCTGCAGAGGGCTGCGGTGCGTGTTGCATGGCAAATCCAGGACAACTATTTTTATATGACGTCAGAGGAGCTGAGTGCCACCTGGAATTTCTGGGATATATTTTCCAGGAACTCCATGTCCTTGGAGTTGTCCACAAGGATACGGGGGAAATCCTGAAATCTTCATCTCCTATGTGTTTTTCCATCATGTAAAATACACCTTTTAGGAAAGCTATGGTCAGGACTTGAGAACATCCCTCCTCTTCTTCTCTAGCATGTATAGGAATACCACAAAGCCGTTTTCACTCTCAGTTGGTTGGAAAACATGAACGGTGAGCACACACACTTACAGATAATTCAGAATTCAGGAATGTTTACACAAGGAAGATTATTTTACACTGCTATTAAAAGGAATCTTTATTCTCTATGCACAGCCCAGCTGGCAGCTGATGAAGTCAGATGGAAGCCATCTGAATGGCAGTAGGCAGATACTGGGAATTAAACTTTCACATTTGATGTGGAATAAATCCCCATGAGCACCCAGTGCAACCCTGGGAAAAATAAGCAGTCATTGAGTGCCTGGGTTATGACCTTCCCGAGGCTGCATTTCAGGATTTCCATGCATCCATGTTTGAGCTCAGCTGTGGCACAGCATGTTCTCAGTCTCGTGCTCAGACAACTCCAGTGTTCCCACTAAGAAGCTTGATTCAGCATCTATTTGATATGCATTTACTCACTCTTACTCTATGGTGTGTGGCAGATGCATTGGGCCTTGGAACTGTGTGAAATCTGCCCTGAATTGTTTGCTCTGTAGAGCTAGTAGGATAAACAGAGAATATTGTGCTATGTGGTAAGAAGGAGGAGACACAGGGTCCTCTGGGAAATTGGAGGAGAGCTCTTAACACACGGAATTACAAAATGTCTCCTTGGTTGATGACGAATGAACTAAATTGGGAAACAACCTGTGGCCAGGAGAGTGACAGCTGGATTGGAGAAAGATGTGGGTCTTCAGAACTCCAGAGAAGAGATGAGATCAAAGTGCTGTCTCTTTCCCCGTGGATAGCCCCTGTCTTGGGGAAATGACAGGATTTCTTTAATCTACACTACAGAGATCTTTGGGATATAAAGTCAATGGCCAAGTCTACTTCCTTTGCTTGAATCACCTGAAGTCTATGTAACCAAAACCACAGCTACAAGGTGTGTCTGTTTGACCCGCTCTCTGCTATGGAAGGGATGCTTGATGAGAGGTAGCCAGAACCGAGGCAGGGGGAGGAAAGTCAGCAACCTCACTACCCATTTTTGATCTTCCTGACACTTCTTGTATCTTAAACTTCATTTGCCAGAGCTGTCAATTCAATACAGTCTTTCTCTGAAGATGTGATTGAAACAAGACAGCTCTGTAGTGATTCTATCATCATTAAGCAGTTCTGTAGCAGTTTAGAATGTCAAAGCACTTTATGACTGTCCTGATTAATTTTTCCAGATAACAATGGCAGAAGGCAGCCCAACAGTGTGAGCAACACTTGTCAGAAGATATACAGAAATGGATCATGGATGAAACTAGAGTGTACAAGAGATAACAGCAACAAACCTAATTCAGGTGGCTGTCAATTGAGCTTGTGAAACACCATTTAAGACATTCAGTGCTCAATGACCATTGTCAGAGACAATGAAGAAACTGATTTAGTTGCAAAACTCAGTTTATGGAGAGTGATACAGCACAATTCTTTTTTGTAGGTAGTAAGTTGCACAGTAACATCAGAAGATAAACATAATCATGACACTTCAACTCTATCTTAACTAATATGAGTATGGTTATTCTCTCGGAAGTATTTCTTCTGTTGCCTCATGTGTTTCTGTTATAATATTTAAAAATTACTTTGAAAACCACAAAATTTACAAGATGACAAAGTTTTTGTGTTCTGGACAACACTTACCATTCTATACCTATTATCCAAATCGTCAACTCAGAACTTGAGCAAAATAAATCAGAAAGGAGGAGGAAGCATGGAAGAAAAGGAGAAAAATAAAGAAGAAAGAGACGAAGAAGCAAATGAATATTCAAAAATCTTTCGGAAGGCATATTCTTTTTAACATAGCTCTTTGTGACAGTGAATGAAGAGGGAAAGAAGAAAAATCACCCCAATTTTAACTCTATTAGATAGAAAAATACAGTGTTTACTCAGGACCAAATCAGAAGAGATTTCCTTAATTAGAACTTTTTAAAGCTCATAAAAAGGGCACCTGAAAGGAGAAGAAACATTTTTCATAGAGTGAAGGAAGAACAGTATTTGACAGCACTTCTTTAATTACTATGACTATCATTAGCAATGGACCTCAGGAATTCAAAATGACTGCCAGTACTGGAATTATTCCATTCCCACGTCTCATTTCTGCTGCACCTGCCAGCAAGCTGCCAACCCAAGGAGCAGGAGGGCAGCCAGCTTCCTGACACACACCTGGGGTTGGGAAGCTCCACTGAGCTCTGGGGTGAAGACGGCCATTGGGAATTAGAGAAATGTTGTTCCTGTGAGTTAAAGACTATGGAGGATGACCCACCACCAATAAGTTTCTACGGGGAATTCCATATCCCTGTGCTCACTGCTTGAAGGTGGCTGAAAAAGGAAATTCAGTCTAATGACAGGAACCTCCAATGGTCCTTAAAACATGTTCCACAAGAGTGAGCTACAACAGAAGACTCCATAGAGGCTGCTTCAGACACTCAGAATCTGAACACAAACTGTTTCACAGAACAGAAAAAGCGAAGCGTAAAACAGAATTGGGGTTGGAACAGCCGTCTGAGCATCCCAAACAGGCAGCTATGTATAGGTACAGAAATAGAGCCAATTGTGCGCTCTCAATACTAGGTGGCATGGAATTCTATCAACAGTTCTTTTCTGGAAATAAAAGGAGCTGCACGCGTGTCCTCTCTGTGAAATGGTGAGTGACACGAAGCAGAAGAAGCCATCAGAGGAAGAGCTCCCAGCTTCACTCGCTTTCTCTCGGTGTGTATTCTTCAAATGCCTGAAAAAACTGAATGCAGTTTTGTATTTTCAGAAAGCTTAGATATGTTTTCTGAGAAGGTTTCAGTAGTGGAGGAAACGAGATTTCTGGAATCACAATTTCTTAGAAAGTTACATCAAATAGTATGTAGACATCTGTATTAGTCAGCTTTTCATTACTGCAGCAAAAGGCCTGAGACAGACTAACTAGATAAAGGAAAAGAGGTTTATCTTGGCTCTCGTTTGTGGAAATTCAAGATCCAGGGCCAGGCAGTTCCATTGAGTCGGCCTCTGGTAGTGGTGGCATTGTTACTAACAGCAGAGTTAGGACATGGCACGGGGGCATCAGACAGCAGCAGGCAGGGAGTACGCATGTCTGCCTAGGCTCAAGTGGTTTCTCGAAGCCACCAGTGCTCAATGAGGGGGATCTCATCTTGGGGTGAGATCCCATCCACTTACTTTCCAAAGGCCTCACCTCTAAACCCCACACAAGGTGAAGCAGCCACATTGTTAAGTACCACTGACATAAGAACGAGAGGACGCAACTCTTTAGTTTAATGGGACAGATGTTCAAATCACAGCAATATCATACAGCAGGAAATGTAAACGCACTTGCCATTAGCAGGCACCAACTTGTTAGTCCTTAGAGTTGCCCTCAATATGCTTGTCTGTCATCCTCAGTTAGTGAAAGGCCTCTTGGTTGCCCCAGGGACAAGAGCAGGAAGAGGGTGTGAAGGCTAATGCTCCTGTAAGGTAAGGCTATGCTATGTCAGATTGTGTCCCATCTCAGGTGGTTGGCAGCCCCATCCTTTGTCTGAGTTTACTGATTTCACAGCTGGCGTGCAGGCAAGCTTCCCACTGTGGTCCACTGGGGGGGAGGCCTGGAGGAAAAACTGCAGCCTCAGGCAGGAAGATGTCCTTAGGGATGCCAAATAGCCTACCCAATAAAAACCTTGCAGTAGAACAGATTTAAGTTGTAAAGAGTAAGTCATATTAGGTACAAGCAAGGTTAATCTACTAAGACATCAGAATTAATTTGCAATCGAAATTTCTAACATACATATATGCATATACATACACATAGTTTCTATTAAAATAGGACAGACAGGTTGGGCCAGGAATAGAAATGGGAGATACGGCGCGGTTTCCAGTAAATTTCTCATAATATTTAGTATTAACGTTTCATCCAGTTTAGGTATCATCTAATTATGGGGTTGATAAAGCTGTGGGTAAAGTAGGCCATGCAGTACAGAATCATATTTTCCTGTCCCTAACAAGTGTTCATTTGGCTGATTTGCAAATCTGCTGTTGCTTGGCATTTTTATAAATTAAGCTGTCACCCATCAGCAACTGAAAGTCGCCTGACCAGGTACTCGAACAGGAAGGACTCCGGAGGTCCCATTTCTGATTAACTGTCTTACTTCAGATGGTTCTTCGCACCTCCCCAAAAGCTTCCAATTTGGCTCTCTTTTTCTGGAAGTCTCATTAATACCAGCTATTGGCCTGCACTCCATAAAACGTCGAGTTTGGCTTTGTCTATTCCCCATGCTCCTTTCGGGAGCAAGCAAGCATTCTGGCCTTTTCTCCATTCCCTTCTCTGCTATTCTGATTCCTGAGTCAGGAAGATAGCAGACAGGTCACGATCAAGTTTTTAACGAAGTACAACAAAAGAAAAGCAGGCAGAGACTGCATTCCTATAGAAAGAGCCTTTCTCACTTACACTTGGCATAAGTTAGACTCAGGCCTGTAATTAATGCAAACAGAAGTGACAACGTGAGTAATGATTATTATGAATAATCTTTTGTGGACCCTGTACACATCCGAGACAGAGAAAATCACATTTCTAATCTTTGTAACAAGGAAGACGTATAATGGAATTTCCACTGCTGCTGATTTTTATCACTTAAAACAAATCAGCAAACAAATGAGCACGCGTAATGGGCAAGAAAGCGAAACTCAAAGAAGTTAAGTGTAGTCCAGGGAAGTGTTTACTTAAGATTACGGAGTAAGTGCTTCCTTTCTCCCGCCTCTTCTCTCTCCTTCTTCCCTCACTCCCTTCCTTCAACACACATACTGAGGATCAGGCATCCTCCATGTGCCACGGGAAAACATGTCACAAGATGACTGTGACGCTGGCCTTATCTTCAAAGACGGGCAATCAATCCAAAGATAGCAGAATCTTCTTTCGTGAAGATAATGCAGACTCCAGAATTAGAGTATTAAAAGTACGAAGCTGCACCACCGAAGAAGGATTAATTTTCACAAAAATTCTTAGCAAAGTTTCAGATAGAAGAGCTTTGAATAATGATGAGGACGCAGGCTCCAGAGAGAGGGGGACGAACATCTCAGGCTGCAGGCGGCCTTGGCCAGCACCATTTAAAGACTCCAGGATAGGGGAGAGCTGGGCACAGCTTTGTTCCCCATTCTGGGAAATCACCAGATGCGCATCACACTAGAACCAGGTTAGTTCTTTGTGTGAGCAGTCAATGAGGCTGAGATTGCAAAGGGAGGCTGGGGGCAGGGAACAGAGCATTTGCCTACCACACCAAGGGACTTGGATTTTGTCCTACACACAGTAAGGATACTTCAAAGCTGGAAGGCGAAAGAAAGGCTCTTGAAAGACAGCCTTGGCAGCAGAGTGTGGGAGGAAAATGGGCTAGGCTCTGATTCCACTATGACAACCAGAAAGGAGAAAGCAGCTTGGAAATCCAAATGAGACCATGTCCCCGGGGACCGCATTTGCACTGATGCCCAAACTGTGTGGAAGTGAGGGTCAGGGCAGTTAGAGGACAACTCAGACGTGTGTGCTTAGATGACGAGGTGTCTGGGGACAGGAACCTGGCCACTAGCAACCATCCCACTACTTCACGAGGCCCTGGAACTCTTCCCAGGAAACACTAAACACAGCCATGACAAGCTCATGGAGCACAGCACTGAGAAGAAAGAAACAGATCAAATAAAAGCCAGGAACGTTGAACTAAGAATCTCACCTTATTCAGACACTGGATTGCTAAGATCAAACATTGTAATAGGATGTAATGAAGATTTAAGCTCGAAACAGAATCCATCTATTTCCAACAGTAAGATATAAGGGGTTGTGTTTCCATCAAAATGCGAATGAATCCCCCGCTCCTGGCCCCTTCTTTTTTTCTCACTCTCCTATTGAAACACTTGCCTGTGCTTAGCATCAGCAATCAGCAGAGCAGAAAGAAGGGAGAAGCACAAAAAGATAGCAGAAAACATGTCCGCAAGATAGTCTGCAGCCCCAGCTTCACTGGAAGGAGCAAGGTGCTAAACAAGGAAGATTTGGCATGACACTTCTCCCGGGAAGGTGCAAGGCTTTAATGCAAGAGGGTTGGACCTGACATGAGACAGTGTTCTGCTTTGGTTCAGCAGTTTAGCAAAACGTACCCCCCCCTCTTTTTTTTAAGATTTATTTATTTTTATTGCAAAGTCAGCTATAGAGAGAGAGGAAGAGAGACAGAGAGAAATCTCTTTTGTCCGACGATTCACTGCCCAAGTGACTGCAATGGCCGGTCCTGCGCTGATCCGAAGCCAGGAGCTACGAACTCTTCTGAATCTCCCATGCAGGTGCAGGGTGCCAAGGCTTTGGGTCGTCCTCTACCGCTTTCCCAGGCCACAAGCAGGCAGCTGGATGGGAAGTGGAGCACCCGGGATTAGAACCGGCATCCAAATGCATTCAAGGCAAGGACTTAAGCCACTAGACCACGGCACTGGGCCCCAAAATGTCCCTTTCAATCAAGGTTTCCTTTGACTTTGTCCATCTGCTTTCCCATTCCCCCTGCTTTTGACCTGAAGATAGAAACAACTTTAAAGAGGAAGATATACTCATCTGATTACATAAAATAAAATGCCTATTTTTGTCACTGAGTCAGAAGAAAAAAGAGATTTGTTAAGGGAGTGGATCATAGACAAGAGATCACAGGCTTAAAACAAACTAAATGGAAAATATGGAACTCTCATAAATTAAACAGCAGCAGTTAAGGGCCCAGGGAAGTAGTCTAGTGGCTAAAGTCCTTGCCTTGCATGCTCCAGGATCCGGCATGGACACCAGTTCTAATCCCAGCAGGCCTTACTTCCCTTCCAGCTTCTGCTTGTAGCCTGGGAAAGCAGTTTAGGATGGCCCAAAGTCTTGGGACCCTGCACCCATGTGGGAGACCTGGAAGAGACTCTGGGCTTCTGGCTTCGGATCAGTTCAGCTCTGGTCACTACAGCCGGTTGGGGAGTGAATCAGCAGACAGATCTTCCTCTCCTTCTCCGTTCCTCTCTGTATATCTGACTTTCCAATAAAAATAAAAATAAATCTTAAAAATACCCCATCAGTTTAAAAAAGTTAAGCTTTACAAAGGCTTCCTCACAGAACAGCTACAATTGATAAACTGATGTCTATGATCACATTTATGATCACTCATAGGGAGGAAATACAAAGAATGGTACGGCTATACCCTCACCTAGATGATGTCTTACCTTAGAGTTTCCATTTATTTGAGTGTAAGAGAGAGAGAGGGAGAGAGAGAGAGAGAGAGAGAGAGAGAGAGAGAGAGAGAGAGAGAGAGAGATCATTGAACTTGGTTCAGGTAAGGCCAGGTAGCAGGGTCTGGTTACCTGAGCCATTCCTTGCCTTGTGGGATTTGCCAGGTCTGGAGGGGAGGCTTGAATCTTGGCACACCAGTGGAGGCTACAGTCATCTTAATCAGCAATTTAAGCATCATGCTAACCCCTGCCCCAGGGAGGCACTTTCAAGACTGACACAACCTATGGAAGGTATGAGCAAGTCTACCTTTCCAGGGACATTTGATAAAAATAAAATCACTGTATAATTTTCTTCTTTCTTCCTTTTCTTCTTCAGTAATGTGGATGGAAATTTCTGCAAATCCTGTGGCATAGTTTGAATTTATCCTTTTCATTTTGATTGACTTTTTAAAATGTGTGCGTGTTTTTTGAAGATTTTAACGATGTTTACATAGTTGATCAGGGTGGGAAGGGTCAAGGATTAGGGGAAAGTGAATGAGACCATTGTTTCCAAATTTTCTTTTTCTTCCTCCTGTATCTGAGGGGAAGAAGGGAGATTAGGGAGAAGCCACACCCAGCCTCCCAACCACCTCAATACCTGGGGATGTAGAATGGCCAACAGAGGTCTTCCCAGAATCCCTAATGGGGAGTATGCTCCCAGGGTTCTGCTAAAATGATTTTGATAGTTCTGAAATGCTGTCCTCTCACCAATCCAAGGATAAGGAAATACTTCCAAAGCCCACTGGCTGCAAACTCTACCTAGGAGTCTCCATTTGTCCAGATATTTGCTGTCTATGCTTAGGTGGGGTAGTTGACC
The DNA here is from genome assembly GCF_030435755.1 of Ochotona princeps. Taxonomy (NCBI): domain Eukaryota; kingdom Metazoa; phylum Chordata; class Mammalia; order Lagomorpha; family Ochotonidae; genus Ochotona; species Ochotona princeps. The sequence continues at coordinate 106,287,057 of NC_080835.1, read as the reverse complement.
AATTTGTTCTGCCTACCTTCCTCTGCTATGGTACCAGATGTCCTCTGCAGGCCCCAATGGACTGCCATATCCTCCATCTGGGTATCCATCCATTGCTCCATCTAATCCACAGGGAGGCCCAGCTCTGACACATGCATTCCACAGTCAGACCACAGGTCCTATGATTCTCCTGTGGTTGGAGTTCTGAATCCAGCGGTTCAACTGAGGCCCATCTCCAAAGAATCCTCATCTCAGGTGATCCCAGACCTGACTCTTTTGTATGCTTGCTAGTATGAGATCTGGCTCAGTCTGTCACCCATATCAGCCTGTGCATATACTGGTAACTGCAATTGCTGGGTCATTTTTATTTCTGGCTTCATTTCTTATGCAAACCAGTGGATGTTGTGGCCCAGCCCAACCCAACCCATTGAACACTCGGCCCTCATGTACATCAGTGCGAACTACAGCCTAATCGGAGTGACCCCCCCAGTAATCCCCACCAGGCTGGTTCCTATGCTTGCCCCCAGTCCTGGTTCCTGTGCTTGCCATTATGTGCAGCAGATTGGTGCAGTCTGTCTCACACCCATTCAGCTCTTGTATACATCAATGGGCACTGGAGTCTATTTCAACCTAACTGACCCCACTATCCAGCCCACTCTTAGACTGGCAGGTGCCACCATCTGACTAGTGAAGCTCACCCCGGCCCTGGTTCTCATGCTTACCAGTGGGAGTTGCAGCCCATCCAAGAGGTGCCCACAGTTTCCTTATTGGGCCCACTCCCAGTCCCAGCTCTTGCAGTCTCTTGGTGGTTCTGCAGTCTAGCTTGACAGGATTTGTGACCAGTCTTAACACTTTCCAGCTAATGTTGCAGCAACGCCCAACCAGCCTGCACTTACTTGGACTCATACACGTACCTGTGGATGCAAATGGTTAGCACAGCCTGGCTTTTCCCCTAACCCAGTTCACATACAGACCAACAGGTATTGTAGCCCTGCTCAGCCCAGTTTGCTTCCAGTCCCAGTTTTCATGTTCACCAGTTGGAGTAGTGGCCGTGCAGGGGAGCCCCTGCTGCCTCCCTACCAGGCTCGCACCCCTCCCTCTGGTAGTGCCAGGCTGAGCTAGGCATGGCCATGAACCCTCTGACACTGAGATTGGGAACAGGCTGAGCTGGTACAGCATGCAGCACCCACAGGTACACCCAACAATGGGATGTAGGGCAGGCCAATCTACCAGCTAATACACAGGCAGGGTCAGAGGAGGAAGACTATCCCAGCTAACAGCTGTGTGAGATCTGGGTGTGGAAATGGGCCTAGTGGGGGAACTTGGAAAACTCCTCTGGTGGGCCATAGCTCCCTCTGGTGAGTATGTGATTCAGGCCTAGCAAGGTAGCTCCACCCACTGGCAAGTATGTAGTTTGGTTCTGGTGGGGAGCAAAGTAACAGGGCTGGGTGCCAAACCTCAGCCCACTGGAATGTGCAGGAGCAAGACTGGAGTGCAGGACATGCCAGGATAGGCTATCACACCTATTGATTAGCATGAGCCAGAGATGGGAGTAGACTGGGCAGAGCGAGGCTGTAACAATCACTAGTGTGAGTTGGTACGGGGGGCAGGCCAGCACAGGCCAGGCTGAAGCATCCGATGGCAAATGGGCTATACAAAGATGGGTCAGAGCAACCACTGGCATGCACAAGATATGTGGCTGGAAACAGGCCTGATTGGGGAGATAAGCTGACACCCTGGCTGAGTTGTAGTTTCCACTGGTGAGCACAAGAGCCAGAATTGGGGTGATAGTCTGGGCTGGACATGGCTTCAATGTCCCTCGGCATGGGTGTGGACAGGGTGTGGGATGCACCAGACTGGGCTAGACTCCAGCATCCACTGATGCTCATGAGAGCAAGGGTGAGTGTAGGACAGACTGAGTTAGGTCTCGGCACCTGCTCAACTACATGAGAACTGCGTCTGGGATGGGAACTGCTGTGACTGGGCTGTAAGAACCAGAATTACTGTGGGCCATTCAGGCAAGGCCACCATTCCTGCCAGGACAGGAGGTGGACTAAGTCAGTCTGGGCCAAGGACCCACCAGTGTGAGTGCAATCTGCCACTGGGAAGAGGTCTGATAGAAGAGCCTGGGGAACTCCTTTCCCACAATGCAGGCCCTGCAGGTGAGTGCAAGGATCTAGGCTGGGAGCAGCCCAGACCAGGCCAGTTTACAATACCTGCGGGCATATGTTTGGTCAGGCCTGGCAGTGGGCCAGACTGGGCCAATTCATAGCATCCACTGGCAGATATGAGAACCAGCATGGGGTGCAGGACAAGATGGGTCAGGCTGCAATAGGGAGCTGGCTGGGCTGGGTTAGGCTACAGTGCCCACCAGCACATGAAGAAGTGAGACAGGCCATGCCAGATTGGACCACAGTGCCCACCAGCACACATGAATTTATCCTTTTTAGAGAATATATTCTGTGATGTGTATATAATTCAATTTAATTACAACATTTGCCCACTGATACAAATTAATTTTGGAGACCAGACTTGTGGTATAGCAGACAAACCCTCAGTCTTCTAAGCCAGAATCCCACGTGGATGCTGTTTTGAGTCCTGGCCAGTCCACTGCCAATCCAGCTCCCTGTGAATGTGCCTGAGAACACAGCACAAGATGGCACAAGTGCTTGGGCCTCTGCCGTAAATGGGAGCTCCAAAAGAAGCTCCTACCATCAGATCGCCTCAGCTTTAGTCACTGCAGACATTTGGAGAGTGAAACAGCAGATAGCAAATTACCTCTCTCTCCCTTCCTCTCTCTCTCACTTTCAATGATTAAATAATCTTTTTAAGAAAAGGAGTTACTTTTTGATACCAAAACTATAACAACTTTACTACACACATTTGTACTTACTTCTCTTGATTTTGCCTGTATGGGATAGCTTCTAAGATCTTCCAAGTTTTTGGATTACTGAAGTCTTCCTGTCATTATAAGTGCTATGGTTTGACAGTGGTCATGATTGGTTCCCCAGAGGTCTTTCTGTTGGAATGAGCCTCACAGTGGTATTCATGAGAGATGATGAGACCTTCAGCAGGTGAGGCCTCACGGAGGGAGTTCTCTGGAGGGTGCGTTTGTGCAGAACCCTGAGCTTGATCTTGGCTTGTTCTCTGGCTTCCAATACAGAGTCACGCCCTCCCATTTGTGCACACCCTCCTGCCATCCAGCACGGGCCATCTGTACTGCTTCATGCTGTTACTCTCTGAGTCTCGGAAAGTGAATGGACTTCTCTTCCTCATAAGTTATCTGGTTCATCTGTTCCATTAGAGCAATGAAAAGCGGATCACAGGAGCTGTTGCCTGGGCACTTTCCTGGTTGTGCCACTAGTCCTGGGTGTGTGCTGGGGAAACTTCCACTTACAATGCTGGGAGAGAGTGATACCTTCCTCATGGGACCTTCACCGTGATTGAATGGCTTAGTAAAGGCAAATAATATAATAGTGTATACAAGTACATGTTTGCTCTGTTCATGTAAATGTGCTGTAACTCATGATTATTATTATTCCCTAGAACAGGACACAAGAAATTTTCAGAACTCATTTTGTTACCTTTAATAAGATTGTAATTAATTAGAATTAGGCGTGAATTCTTTGCACCTCAGGCAGTGTGGGGGATGACTTTAGGTGACATATGCTGGGATTATTTTAACATCATTAACTCTTTATAATTTATTCTAAAGCAACAGAGACTATGCTTTATCTACTTATAACAATAATGGAATTTCTGTAAATCTATATATGGATGCAAAAGTACACATAGATTTAAATTAAAAAAGAATAACTATCATTTGCATAACCTAATGATGTAAGTGATACAGATATGTCAAAGTGTTAATTGGAAATGATTGGCATTCTGTATTATCATATGCATTGTTTGCTTGTTCTCCAAATATTTGCTGCGGTAATTCCTCTGGACAAATTCTCTTCTCCTGGAGAGGGGAACGTGTAAAGCAGAGGAGCACTGTATTGACAATTTAAATGTATTTCATGCATCCACTGACAGTTCTTGCTTAACAGTGCATGTATTCATGCAGCACGGAATGACATTCTAAGGTGTGTGTACAGTGTGCTGATCCAATCAAGGTGATCGTTGTTTCCCTCTCTTTGTCATTATGTTAAGACTGAAGCCGTGCAGCTCATCTTTGTAATCACCTCCACTCTGCCATGTGACACAGGAGTTTATTCTTCTACCTAACTCTGACTTGGTGCCCACTGCCTATACTTCCTAGTCTCTGGTAATTAGTATTCTACATTCACATCAAACATTTTTCGTCACATATGAAATATGTGTTTTGCTTATTTGGCTTATTTTGTTTAGTGTGATATCCTCTACTTTTGTCCATTTTGCTGTAAATGACAGAATTCCATTCTTTTTATGGATACATAATATTCCAGTATGTATTTAGGCCACGTTTTCTTCATGGCCACTTAGATCGATTTCGTATCTTGGCTATTATGACTAGTGCTGCAATAACTATGGGAATGCAGGTATCTGTTTGATATGATGATATTGTCTCTTTTGGCTATATACCCAGAAGTAAAATGACTAAATCATATGGCAGTACTATTTCTAGTTTTTTAACGAATTGCTGTACTATTTTCCATAGTGACTATACTAATTTATATTCCCACCAACAAAATGTAAGAGGTCCCTCTGGGTAAATGCTTTTGACTAGAGCCAGAACTCTATGAGTGTTGGTGGGCTGATCAACCAGCTCTTCAGTGAGAGTAAGAGACAGAGGTAAAGAGAGAGGAAGAGGGAGGTGGAGGAGAGAGAAGGAGAGAGAGAGAGAGGAATAGAGACAGACCTGTGATTCACACTGCTTGCTGATTTCAATGAGGTAAATCCTCCCACCAGGGCAAATTTCAAGTTAACAATTTAACCAGCCTGCACCATTCCTGGAAATTGACAATCCACTCCTTGCACCCAAAATGAGCTAGTTCCAGAGTACTGACATCCTTAGCTGTTAAAAGTTACATTTCCATAACCGAAATGGACAAAACCAGGTGCAAACATAGCATTTAGAATTCTGTCTCCGTGAGTTGTATTTCTATTTCAATAACCTCCAATTTTTAAAAACGTGCAGAAAGGTTGAACGAGAGTTCCACTATTCAGGAATGAAGAAGGGTGCTTAGCCTAAAGAGCAGTGTGTGAGAAAAGACAACCCCAGGGGATGATTCTCATTTTATTATGTGTGAAACAAAGCCATGATTTCAGATAACATACCTCCTCATAATAAGAATGGTGCCGCATGCCAATCAGTTTCTGTAGGAGTATCACAGATCATGTTGGAGCCTGTTCCCTCTATGGATGGCCAGGCCTCTTTAAGCCACAATATTCTGTTCCCACAAAAGGCAGCACCTCCCAACTTCTTCACTTCTTCCCTTTTCTATCCTCAGTCACTTGAAGACATACACATCCAATAAATGCTTGTAAAGTGGATGAATGAGCAAATAATTCTGTTCTTAAATTATTCATATATAGATTGTGTTGTTTGACTTCTTATATCACCTGGGATCGTTGGCAGTAATTGGTTTGTCCCTATGTAAAACTGTAGGACATCAAATTCAAAGAGCATTAGAATACAAGTACTTACTTTTCTTCCGTTATAACATATAACTCGTTTTTGCTTGCTACTCAAAGCTCGTGTCTAAATTTGTCCCATTGTGGTATCTGTACATACAATGTCCTGAACAGCATCTATGTGCACAGGAGCAGAGCATTTCATTTTTCTCTTCTTTGTCTTCCTACCTTTTTTTTCCCTCTTTTTCTTCTTCCATAAAGTCAATGTAACTGAACATCTTGCTCATAAGTGGAAAACACAAGTCAAGACTATCAAATCCATGGATTCATGGAAAATCTCACTGACCTTGGATTTACTCTAGGATTGTATCTTGGGGTGACAAGAAACCGCACAGTCACCTGTAGAGGATTCCAGGGACTCAGCATGGGCACTGGTCCCCCTGATCTCTTGCTGACTCAACAAGACAGCGGTGACACCCTCTGGAGCCTTTCTTCTGGTGGGATCTCTGTTCCTTAGTTTGGGCAGGCTTGTCATCAGTTTCTATGCAAAGACACGAGTCACCTGGCCTTGCCACTGGTTCCAGTCCCTACCACTGGAAATACATCCAGTTTTGGAAGGTTACACATGTTGCAGTACAGAGGGCCAAAGTTCCTTTCATTTCTGGTAATATGGAAGCAAAGGGATAAATTGTGTGTGGAGGAGAATCTGGCGCTGCCAGGGAGCAGCTTTATCAATAGGCAGTCCCCTGCCACCTTGAGAATAGTGATGTGAAAGGAGGAAGGTGTGCCTATGGGCACAGCAGTAAAGGTACACGTCCTCTTCCTCACATTGGGGAGTGACAATGAATTTACTGTTACTCTACAGAAGGTCCGTCAGACATTAGTGTGAACCAGTGTACTGCAGGAGGTGAGAGAATCCCGGACAGCATGGACAGTTGGGGCCAGTTATCCATGGTACTGTTCATAACCTGATATTGCCATCACCAGCCGGGGCATTTGTATGGCTGGGCCATGGGCCAGGACTTTGTCAAGGGTCCCCTGAGGTAGAGTCAGGCACTAATCAATCTCTCACACCTACAGTCCCGTGCTTTCCCTGATGCTCTCAGCAACACCCAGAACCCCAACAACCAACAAATGGACTCCAGCCCTTGTACCTTCACATGGCCTGCCCAGAGCTTTCCTCACAGGCATTTTAGAACACGTCTGAGGCTCCTGCTCCATGTTTAGGAGAAAACTGCAGGGGAACAGAAGGCCTGGCAGGCTTTGAATCTGAAATCTGGATAATCCATTTGAAACCTCAAGGCCTGGGCAGAAGTAAAGTAAAAATTAAATTAAATCAGAAGCACAAAAATCTGTCTTCCTGGCTCAGAGACAACCTCACCTCAGACTCCCAATGGCAGAGTGGATAAAATTGCCATCAGAGATGAATCAACTTTTCCTATTCTGCATTGAAAGACAAAGACACATACACCAGGGTCCAGGAACAGGGTCAGTTTGCGCACAACCCCAGAGCCAGGAAAAGGAACCACCCTGGTTTGGTTGTGTTTTGTGCTGAGATTTTTTATGCTAGGTGTGGTTCTGCATATATTTCCAGAATTAACACACTCAATTCCTAATTCAAGCATCAGGGTCATCTCCTTATTTCCATCAATAAAATGCTGGCATAAAAGCACAGAGAGGTTCAGACAGCTGCTCCTGAACACACAGTTTATCACTGCTGGAGCTGGGGTTTGATTATCCAAAGTGAAGTTGTTAATTCAGTGTATTTTGGTAATGTTAGGCTGTGGAAGATACAATATTTCTTCCTGTAACACACAGCCATTAACTGTAACGCAGGTCCTAGAATTCTGAAATGTAGATATCCTTAACATGATAAAAGTTGCATGTTATATTCTCATACCAACTTGGACAGAGGCAAAAAGATCATAGATCTGTTCAGTATCCATCCATCCAAAGTGTTTCCAATTAGAGAACAAGACAGAAAAGGTAAGACAGGGACTGACCTTCTGACTTCTCAAGAAAAAGAGCACCATGGGAAGTTTCAGTCATGAAAACTGCCCAGAGAGGAGGACACTGATAGCAAAGTGAGTTCCTCCCGCGCTGAGTGCAATTGCCGCTAGCCTTCCTCTGCGCCACACACCTGGAGGTTTTCTGCGCATTTAGTCGTGGCTCTAACCTGAAGCTACCTCAAGGGTTGGGTTTGAGCACTTGTTTAGTACATAATGCCACTGACACGGACAAAAGAAAGAAACGCATGCATGCACACGATGGAACTGGGCAGACGAATCACCTGGGAGTGGACTCCGGGATGCTAGGACAAGAAATCAGTTTTTCAAGGAGCTTTCTGGGAAACAAATGTACCCATGGGGCTGTGAGGAAAGTATGTCTCTGCTCACATGCTAGGTTAGCTCCAGGAGCCACTGGGCTGGAACTATCAACTTAGGCCAAAAGTAAGTCATCGTAAGAGCTCCCATTGCTTCCTCCTGGCCCAACCCTGTTATCCACACAAGTGGCTCTCTACCAAGCATGAGCCTTTCTCCCTGCCTGTGTTGGTGAACTATCTAGCCTGAGCCTCTTCAGTCCTGTCCCCAGTCCCAGCTCAACCACCATGACACTTTTCCAAATGGAACAGTAAAGCTGCACTCCAGATGACCTCCAGAGCCTGCTTGATGTAACTCCCAGGGCCTTTCCATTTCTTCTTATCTCTCATTAGAATTCAGTTAGTATCTTTTCTTCATCTCTCTGCTTGTCTCGAGCCTGACAAATGTACTGACTTCTCTGGACCTCAGCACAGGCTCTTTCTTATCCCTGGGAGATTGTTTGCTCAGATTCATAGGTCTCATATTATCTTTGGGTCTTTGCTAATCTGCCCATAGACTCATACCCATATTATCTTGACTAAAATCCCCCTTTTTCCTCACTTAATCACTGTTCGTTATATTACATATTTTTTTTCAGATTTAAATGCAGTTAAATACATTGGGCCACCCTCGACTGCTTTCCCAGGCCACAAGCAGGGAGCTGGATGGGAAGTGGAGCTGCCGGAATTAGAACTGGTGTCCATTTGGGATTCCTGGTTACTTCATTTCCAGTCCAACTCCCTGCTAATAATGTGTCTAGGAAGGCAACTGAAGAGGGCACACATGCTGAGGCTCTTTCTGCTTATGAAGGAGACGTGGATGAAGCTCCTGGCTCCTGTATTTGGTCTGCCTCTGCCCTGACTTTTCATCTACTTGGAGAATAAAGCAGAGAATAGAAGACACCTCTCTCTCTCTCTCTCTCTCTCTCTCTCTCATTGGTTTATTGATTCAGGTGGAAGTTCAGATTACAGAGAGAGAGAGAGAGAGAGAGAGAGAGAGAGAAACAATGTCTTCTACCTTTCTATCCTCTGGTTTACTCACCAAGTAGATTGATTGGTTTATTGAATAATTTGAAAGGCCAGGTTATAATCTCAATAAGATTGCTAATTAAAAAAAGAAATAGGAATCTGAGGTGGAGATATTAGATTTCTGATGGTTGAAAGAGGGAGTGTTCTACACATTGATAATCCAAACAACAATCCAATCAGAGAAGAGGTCATATGCCAAACAGGGTATGCAATCATCAATCAATACAATGAGGTTGGGTTTGCCTCAGAGATGTGTCCTTTATGGAAATCCACAAGAACAACTTAAATTTTTTGAGTTCTTATTCTGTTCCTCTTTAAAATGTAGATGACAGGCACTGACACAATAGCCCAACTGGCTAATCTCTAACCTGCAAATCTAGCATCCCATTTGGGTGCCATTTCATGTCTCAGCTGCTCCACTTCCAAGCCAGCTTTCTATTTGTGGCCCAGGAAAGCAGCAGAAAATGGCTCAAATGCTTGGGACCCTGCACCAGTATGGGAGACCTGGAAGAAGTTCCTGGCTCCTGGCTTCAAATCAGCTCAGCTCTGATCATCGTGGCCATTTGAGGAGTGAACTAGCCTATGGAAAGGTCTTTTATCTGCAAAATCTGCCTTTTTGACAAAAATAAATAAGTCTTTAAAAAAACAAACAACAAAATAAAATGTGGACAAGAGAGAGCTTTGTGATGGCATAGCCAGCTAATCCTTTGCCTACAAGCCCTGGTGTCCCATATGGGCACCAATTTGCTTCCAACTGCTCCTTTTCCAATCCAGCTCCCTGCTTATGGACTGAAAAAAGCAGTGAGGGAGGCTCCAGATCATTTGCTCCTGCACCCATGTGGGATTCTTGGAGAAAGCTCCTGGCTCCTGGATTCAGATCAGACCAGCTTCAGCCATTATGACCAACTAGGCAGTGAGCCAGTGGATGGAAGATTTCTGTCTATATATGTCCTTCTTTCTCTGTAAAACCTTTGGCTATCAAATAAAAATAAATAAATCTTTAAAAAGCATAGACAACAAAGCGGTAGAGAATAGAATAGTGGTTACTAGGACCCGTAAAAAGTATGGAGGAGAGAGGATGGCTAGTGGGCAGTGATGTAGTAGAGTAGAAACAATAATTTCCAAGCTCATGGGCTAACTGGTAACAGTTAACTAAAGACTTTTAAATAGCAGTTATAAAATATCTCAGATGTTCCCAATACCAAAATAAGTGATAAAAGTGTCTAAGAAGACAAATATAACAGTGGGCATGATATGACACTACATGTGGCTCTAGGCCTTTGTTGAATTACCACATTATATCCCAGAAATATGTGTAATTACTACCCATAAACTACAAACACAAAAGTGGAGTAGGAACTAAAATGCAGATAACAACAGATGATAGCACCTATTTGACAGAGGTATTTGAGGAGACTAAATAAACACTTTATATAAAGCAACAGATAATTAAATAGCTAGTACTAGGCCACTTACTACATTCTTATAAGTGGGTATCAGAGTGGTGTTAATCACCAATGAGGCAACCCTCTCCAACTGTCTGACATTATGAATCAGGTCAGAATATGGGATTTTAGAGCTTGCTGCTATGTGAGAGAAAGACCTAGCCAAAGAAGATAAAACAGAAAGCTACAATACACAGTGGCACATGTTTCCTTTTATCCCTTACACATACATGGAACCCTGGCATATATATTTATACTTGATGCTTTCCAAGACGCACTTGGAAGTATTTTGTAAAAGTTATGCAGGATTCAGTTTAGGAACACTCAGCAACAGTTCCTGTTACACGGCCTGTTCTCAAGACACCCGAGATCACATTTAGAATGAAACAGTGCAAAAGATGTTGTTTTACCTCTTGTTTTTCATTGCTATCTTTTTTCTCCTCCAGCACTCTGGGAGACAACCTCCATGAAAACCCCACAGAGAATTAATATAGCAATGCAGAAAAGTCATCCACTGAATTGCTGGGAATGGAAGGCAGAGGAAACAGGAAGTGAGAGAAATAAAAAGGAGTGAGGGAGTGAGAATAAAGGTCAGGGATGAAGGCATGTTAATATCTGAAGGCATGTTAATATCTGAAGGGAAGGAATCCCCAAAGCCAACACTGGCAAGGAGGAAGCATGACTTCCTCACAGCAATGCAAACACCACAGCACAAAATATTGTGCAGGGAACAAATAAGACTTTCCAGAACAAGCTCCCATCCCCTGCATTTGATGAAGCTGACAAACACAATCAAACCCTTTCTCAGTGAACTCCCAGGTGGGAGCTTGGAGAACCTTTACCCTGCTTTCTACGTGGCTCTGTCTTGAGAATGTCCACCCATCCCAGCAGACACACAGATGCCCACAGTGAGCAACCCTTCTCCTGATATTTGCCTGGTATGATCAAGGCAGGCTTGTGGGGCAACTTTACACTTGACTTTGCAGACACCTGAGTGAGCTAACACGAAGAGTTAAGCAGAAACCGAGTATGTAGGACAGATGTGCAAGTGCACTTGGAAATGATCATGAATTTCAGATTCACCAACTCCAAAATGATGATGATAGTAATAATATCTTCTTTACCTGATCATGAGGCTTTTATGCAAATCAACAGAAAATGCGCACAATAATTCCTTACAAAACGTATGTGACTATGTAACTGTCATTGACATGTCACAGTTGATTTTAAAATAGTACATAGAACATGCAATAAACTAAGTGGCTTAAATGATGGAGGGTTCTAATTTCTGCTGCATACAATGGAACTTTTAAGTTAATTATGTATTAGAATTCTACCGCTTTTGTAATGCTGGTAATCTTAGCTTCACTTTACATAAAAGTGAGATTAAGTTCAGATGTTTTTGTTTTAATATTTACTTATTTTTGTTTATTTCAAAGGCAAACTGACATGCAAACACCGCATACACAGAAAGAGAGAGAGAGAGAGAGAGAGAGAGCGCACACTCGTTCACTGGCTCACTCCCAAATGGCTGTAGCAGCAAGGGTTAGGCTAGGCTAGATATAAGAAACCAGAAACCCCATGCAGGTGTCCTACATGGGTGACAGTGTCTTACGTACTTGAATTATCATCTGCTGTCTCCCACATGAGTTAGCTTCATTGCGAATGGAAACCAGGTCCTTCAATACATGGTTCATGCCTCCTAAGCAACTTAAACAATTGAGCATTTGCACAATGTCAGAGATTTGAACCTGCATTGGGCCCTGTAGACAACCCTTAGGAAATCTGGAGCTTGAACCTGGGCCCTTTTAAGATACACCCACTAACAGCTCTTGAGATGGCAGTTGGATGGTATGACTCAAGAAAGCTTTCTGCAAAAGATGAGGACCATGGCACAGCTCTTTGACTAGCTGTCAGCAATGAGGGATGAAGTAGATGAGACTCCGGTAGAGGAAAAGATGCTCTCTGCCTCCTCAGCACCCCCCTGAATCAGTCCTTCGCTGTCTGCTGTAAGCTGTGGTGCCTCTCATCAGTCACCATCATCCAGGGCGGTGTGTCATCTTTGGGGCCTCGCAGGCCTTTTCTACCTCTGAGAACCCGCTTGCTGTTTTCTGTCTTTAAGGAGAATGCAACATCAGGAGATAGGAATATTTACTATCAATTTCTTCTCTAAAAACAGGCAGGGAAGACGCTCCCCATTAATTGTTTCTGACAGGTGTTGAAGGATGGGATGTCCCCAAGAGCAAGGCAAAGCAGAATTTGATTACTTTGAATCAAGACAGGGACGTCAAGTTTGGGGAGGGTAGGGGGGAGTTGCTTCTTTCTCACCTGAGACTTTGTGTATGGGACTGGGTCCTTTACACAGTGCACTGAGTTCACATCCCTCCTCCAGCCTGTGCAGGAAGGTTTGTCAGAAGGAATCGGGTCAAATGACAGAGACACTGGCAGTGCTTCTCCTGGAATGCGGAGGATTGATGAGTCACAGACACCGGGAAACAGATACTGGGAAAACTGCTACTGCAGCTTTACCCAAACAGGGACTTATGCTGTCAGCTATCAGACTTTTTGAGTGTTGATGAGACTGCATGGGACATCTCTCAGCCTATGATGGCTTTGCAAGTCTTATATAATTATTGCCAACAACCTCACTGTTTATAAAGTATTAACAGATCCCTGTAGGTAAAAGGATGAGGGGTGAAGCAAATGAAGGAAAATCAGCCAAGGATTAACTAGCAGTTTGATAGCAGCCATAGAAACAAAGAAAGTCAAGATAGGAGACACTGAATCCTAAGCTGGAGTAAACCAATTCCGCATTTGGGAATAAGCAAACCTGTTTAGTTCAAGGAACAGAAGAAGAAGTGTGAGTCTTGACTCCATGAAACATGTAAGACTTGGCAGGGGCTTCGGCAAAAAGTTGGATTCTACGACTTCCTTTCCTTCGGTCCCTCTGACCCTACACAATCAGGTCTCCATCCAGATACAGTCTGCAGTGATTGGAACACCTGAATCTCTTGTTTTCCTTCATTTGTTCAAGCATGCTGTCCTCTCAACTGTGAGCGTGCAACCACCTCTGTGACTTTCAGCTATCCGTGGCATGTTCTTTGTGAATCTCTTAGCTGTTCTCTTAGGAACACGCCCTTGATCTTTGTATACATTCTGTAGTCACAGTGTTCATCATGCCATGCTGCTGGCACTGCTTGTTGGGCTCTTTTTGAAGAGTGTGATATCACACAAGTGTCTGCCTTGCCCAACAATTTGGCTTCAGTTCAGAAAACGTTGCTCAGCACATATTAGTATCTCAAGGAATATGCATTGAATGGCTTTCTGGAGACAAACTGCTTTCACTAAGGAATCCTTCCACTGAATGGGCAAGACAAATGCATGTTCACAGTCCAAGGAAATGAGAAACTGATGAATATCAAGTAATAAGAGAGCTGCCACACCCTCACGTTTCCCGTTAGAACACCAGAGTTAAGGCCATGGTCATGCCGTGGCTTTATATAAAAATGCCATTCTAGTAGTCTTGCATGCTGAAGGCTTTCCCCAACTTCAGGCCAAATGCCCATATAGAAGCTACCTTTGAAATGGCATGTAGGAGACAGACTTAGTGTCTGTTAATTTTGGTCAAAGAAAGTCCTTCATAATATATCTACTACATCATCTATCTTAAAGGCAGAACTCTGATTCCGTTCCTTGGGCAGATAGACAGCTGCTTGTTTCCCTAGAGAGGCTGTTTAGTGTAACAGAAAGGACTTTGCATGTGGTAGCATGCAACATGTGGGAAAGAGTGTAAGTTTTGGAACTAAAATGACCTTGGCTCTGATCTCAGCCCCTGTATTTACTAGCAGTGTGATTTGGATGAACTTGCATGTTTGGAGCCCTACTACAGAGCAATACAGATTAACATCGTGTTACAGACTTGGGTCTCAATAAAGCTTATAGATAGCATTTTTAAAAAGATTGCACATCCTGTCTCTGTCACTTTCTAGCTGCATATGCTGGGGCATCCCTTCTAACCACTTTAAGAAGTGTGTTCTCAGCTGCATAATGCATCGGATCCTGCTTGCATACCTAGCATTAGGATTAAATGAAATGTGTATATCCAGTTATTTATTTTGTATGTGCATTGTAGCTGGCTTTAAAAATGCATGTATTAAGCACTTATTTTTGTATGAATTATAATGGAATTATGTCAGGTGCTTGTTTTACTTTGATCTCTGATAAAAAAAAAAAAGATACTTGCTGCCATGTAACTTTGATATCCTATTGCCCTGCCTATAGTACTTTTAACTCTCCATGTGTGATTCCTATCTCCACACCCATTGGTGTGATAGCAGCCAAGCGTTTGCTCAGGTCTCCTCCCGTCTCTCTCGCCTGGCCTGGTCAAAGGTTTCCATCAACCTCTTTAGTCTGGAGTAGAAAGCTCTGGATATTCAGTCCAAGTTTAAGTGAGCTTCTTGCATTCTAGTGTCTTCACTGTCCTGAAATCAATTTAGGAATGTCACTGAGTAGTTGAATGAAATGCTTCTGGCTCCACTCAGCTTTTTATAACAGTGCCATAATTTTGAATATCTTGTACATAACGGAAAGGGACCTTCTCTTAAACATTTGGGTTTTGTTCCTAACTGGAAGAGTATATTAGGTTGTTAGCATCAAATTACCCTATTCAGTTTACTGAGTCTCCTGCAGAGAGAAGAGAGCTGACTCCCTCTTTTGATGCAAATATAGTAAAGCTCACAATGAATTTAGATAACACCATAGGAGTTGTTAGTGAAACGTCTAGCAATTAAATGAATGCTAGGAAACCATAGTCGTCGAAGATACGTGGATATACCTTTATTATAATGATCAGTGTCTTTTCATATGATTTAATTATACATTGAAAGGGAAAATATAAAACGATAGATGAACAATTTTTAGGTAATGCATATATTAGAAATTCTGCTTCCAAAGCTATGATTAGTATTGAACAAGTTACACTCACAATCTAATAAAAGATAATTTTTAGATTTCAAACAATAATTTAGCATGAATAGACAGAAGAGTCTTATGTATGATATGGGGAGATAATTTTCCCTGTAACAGAATGGAATGAACTCATTGAGTAACATGTGTATATCTCTCTAAAGAAACCTCTAAGGACGTTGTCCATTGTACTAATTAGGTTTTGTAGTACATGTTGATCCTGCTGATTTGCATTGATTTTGCAATTCAGAACCGACTCACAGTATGTTTTTGCACAGTTCTAGGGGACACTTGTTCAGTGCATGCTTAGGACAATGTTAACTCCAGAACCTACACTATCTTGCCTCTGCATGTGAGCAGTAAGATCCATAAGCTGTTTTTCTTCAATGCAGAAATTTTCGGTAACACCCAGAGTGATAGCGTACTTCTTGGGAAATGTAGCTTCTTGCAGATCCAAGAACTAACTAGAACTAGCAATGGGAACTATGGCCTAAGAGTCACAGAGCTCATGAAATCTCAAATTTCAACTTCCCTAGAGAAGAAACATAGATGAACAGGCCCCGACATTCTGCAGAAGGCAGCTGAATGAGATGCTCAACAGGGAGGAAGGATTGTCCTCAAAAACCTCAGAGTAACAAGTAGCAGGTGCTTCCTGTCTGGGGAAGCTGGTTTGGGGCTTTCATGCTTTCACAACTTCTGTACCCCTGCTCACCATTCTGACAATATTTCATCTCTCCACAGCAGCCCAAATTATGTGTACTATTTGTGTGTGTGTGCGTGTGTGTGTGTGTGATTCCAAAAAAGAATGTGGAAGCACTGAGATATACCCCATGTAGGAATATTCGGGTTAATATCAGACTCCAGTTCCTGACTTCAGCTTTCTGTTAATGCCCAGCTCAGGGATGCAGTGGTGGCAGCTTTACCACCTGAGTCCCTACACCCACATGGAGGATGGTGGTGAGCTCCCACATTTGGGGAGTGAACCAAAAGATGGAAGGCCTCTCCTTGACTCTCTATTCCTCCCTCTGAATCTCAAATTAAGATTTTTAAAAACTAATGTGAATTTCATTTAAAGTTAATTGCTATCCATTTAACGCAATGACAAAACTAGCATTCTCAGGCTTGCAAAATGAGACACAGGGACTCACTTCCGTGCCAGGAGTGGACAACATCATTAATAAGCATCAAAAGCAGTGCACTGTCGCTCTTAGCAGGGAAACATTGCTGATAAGATTACCTTCCTGTGAAAGCAAGAATATCCTATCATTTACCCAAGAGAAGAGCATTGTACAAGGGTTTGGGCAAACGTCCGTGCTCCTGCAGGGAAAGTTTTTCATGATAATGACAGGAATGAATAAAAGGAAAATATCTGCAAGAGGTGTGATTTTATGCAGTTTATTTTCAGAGGCAGATAACTATGAGGTATGACTTAAAAATAATGCAGGGATGCTTAAATGAAAGATGATACCTGGGGGCTGCTGTGTGCAGATGTTTAATTCTAATTCTCACATCTTACTCTGCTGTCTTTTAATGGAGAGGCGTTAGGAATGACAGCAAAGGCGCCCGAGCAGATTGATTGCCACTACGTAGGGCTTTTTTTGTGCGTGTATAATTTCAGATTTCATCTTTTTGTTGTTGTTGTTGATTGATTGATTGATTGATTTCAGGGAAATGGGGAACGTGCCTATTCTTTTATACCAATTTTACACATTACAGAATATAAAAAGTGCCACGATATCGCTACACTTTTCTCCATGTGGACTTACTGTGTGAGCTTCAGCTGGGTGGGAAATGATGCCACTGGGGAACATAATAGCATTACACAGTTGGAAAAAAATGAAGAACCTCTTTGCTCACCTGCAAAATAAGAGGACTAAGCAAACACTCCCCCAATTTCCTTCCTTTAGGTCTCAAATGCTCCATTGCTCTGAGGTTTAGAGACATGACAGGATATTTTGTGAGAAATACTGAGCATCAATGACATACTTTTGATTTCCATTTTTAAAAAAAGCAATATCCAAGAAGTGAAGCAGTGGGTATCACAGACAGCTGCACTCCATACCAGTGTCTCTGGGCTTGACTCGCAGCTGCAGCTCTTGGCCTCACCTTCCTCCCAGTGGGGACCCCGGAGGTAGGAGGAGAGCTTGAGTGATTGACTCCTGCCACTCAGGTGTAAAACCTGAATTTGGTTCCCAGCTCCTAATTCAGTGCCTAGCAAAACCCAACCTTGGTTGTCATTTGGGGAGTGAACCTGTGGATGGAAACTCTCTCTTTCTCTGCTTTCCTCTGTATCTTCTCTCTTCTCAAACAGATACAAATGGAATGTTCTTGCAGAAAATCATACATTGATACCAACTCTATTTCAAGTAACAAACACTTAATCTCTGCGTGACATCAGGCATTGTTTCACTGAACACATAAGGCAGCAGAAAAAAGTGGAGACTACAAGCTTCAATTTTCTGAAAAAGAAACTGAGGCTTAGAAACTTACTGGTGGAACTGAGGGTTGCACCCAGTGCATGACATTGCTAGAAACTACCACAAATAGTGAAATTGTCCTCGAATTATAGCCACATGAAATGTATGTCGATGGGCACATGCGGTCCCAAATGATTTCTTCGCTCATTCGCTTGAGTTGGTTGCTAACACTACACGTCTGAGGGGCACTCACTAGATGCAAAGTCACGTGCTCAGGGTGAGGATGAAAGAAGTGCTGCTTACCAGGTGCTGTGTTTGCGGTGCGTAGAGTAGAGATGCAAACCCAGCGGCATAATGGAAACCTGTTTAGGGTGGACCCCTCTCTCCTGCCCCATTTGTCTGTTTCAGTGTGTTAGTCACCATGCGCACAGGGATGGTTCCTGAGGGGAAGGGCAGTGCTTCACACAACCTTACCACCTTCACGCAATAGCGCCAGAAATACAGAACCTCCCCCCAAGAACAGGGCTCAGGTTTCTTAGCTTTTATACTGCTTGCCACGATCGATAGGACAAGTGATGAATTGCAAGTTGAAGTGAGCTTTATTTAAGCAGTTGCAGGATATTAGAACTGAAAAAGAGTGCAAAATAAAATGTAATTTGGTGGTAGAGCAACAACAAAAGATCGAACAGTTCAGAACTGAATGCTGACTGCATACATGTATTCTCTGGCAGTGTGTCCAGGCTTACCGACCACATAAAATATGCCACGAAGAGACCTATAAATCACAGAAGTATGGAGCACATGAAAGAATGTAAATATTTCATATTTGGAACATTACTTTAAAACAAGGTTGCTATCAGAGAGTTGTATTTGTGTTTCTGACCCAGCCAGTCACATCAAAGGCATGATGACATCCCTTCGGACCGCCCAAGTCCTGCCAAGCCTGGAGCAGAGTACGGGTCAAGAGAAAGTGAGAAAGTGAGGTTGCATGGGAGCTGGTGGGTTAGCTACAGTGTATCATACGATCTCATGCTGGGAGCACATCTATTTTATTTTACCAAACTCACAAACACACATCAATTCATTCCTTCTTCATCTTCAAGGCATTTCCTGTTAAAGGATCTCCCTTTGAGAAGAAAGCCTTTGACAAAATATCCAAACCCAAAAGAATGAGGACATGGAGAAGCCACATTCCAATGAAGTGGTGAGTCAGCAGGGGATGGAAGAAATGTTATCGCTTCCTCTCCTTGTTGCCAAATTAAGGACTTTCCTTTAAATCAAAATTCTGCTTTACTGCTAATAAGACGGCGGCCTGGAACACTTGGCCTGCTGCTGAGAGAGTGACTTCTTGCTGGGTGTAGATTACTCAAGAGCTCTGTATTTAATCATAGACGGCTTCCAGGGGTTTCAGGAACGGCTGGGGGAGCAGGAACTGGCGACTGCTCCATGGAAGTGGGTGCCCTGTGTTAGAAAATCCGAAGTGTGAGGATATGCACAGCCACCCACATCTATCATGGGCATCAAACCACCACTTTCTCCCAAGAACCTAAGTGAACAAGTAGAAGTAGAAAGGTTAAATAAAAGGGAAGAAATAGCCTAAAGGGTCACCTGGGAAGAGTAGCTGCCTTTGTACCTGTGTGAATAGTGCAGGGTTGGGGCCAGAGAGCAGCTCCCACACCCACACACCAGACGCACCTGCAAAGTTGCATGGCATCCTGGGGAGCTGAGCCCTCACATACACATCCCACTGAGCACTTACTCATCTTGAGTCTGTCCAGGAAAGGCCAAGATTGTAATAATGTGTGTTACGTTCTTTCTCTGGTGGAATCTGAGTTCAAGAGACAAAAGCTCTCTCTCTCTTTTACTCTCTCTTTTGCAGAATTTTTTTTAGATAAAGCTCTCAGTTTTTATTTCATTAAGATTTATTTCTTTGGGAGATAGCATAGTGCTTTAATCTTGGCCCTGCAGCACCCGCATCTCATATGGGCATCAATTCTGGTCTGAGCTGCTCTATTTCTGATTCAGCTCTCTACTTAATGCAGAGAATTGCCCAAGTCCTTGGGACACTGCACCCATGTGGGAGATCCGGAAGAAGCCCCTGGTTTCAGATCAGCTCATCTCTAGCTATTGCAATCTTTTGGGGGGAGTAAATCAACAGATAGAAGACTTCTCTCTGTCTCTGCTTCTCTCTCTGTAAAATCTGCCTTTCAGTAAAGGCAGAATGACAGAAAGAAAAGGCGTTGGTGTAGAGAGAGAAAAACATCTTCCATTCACTGGTTCACTTTCCCAAATGGCCACAATGGTCAAGATCAGACCAGGGCAAAGTCAAAAACTTCATCCAGGCCTTCCATGTGAGTGGCAGGGGTCCAAGGACCTGGCATGTCTTCCGTTGGCTTCCCAGGTGTACTAGTAGAAAGCTGGATCAGAAACAGAGCAGCTGGGAGTGGAGCCTTAATCCACTTGGCTGCAATGCCAGCACATTACTTATTTAAGAAACCTGCTAAGAGAGAAGGGGCGAGAGAGCAGGTACTGCTTCTGAAGGAAGATGTGCTATATTGCCTAGAAAAGGAGCCACATACCAATCTGGAGGCTCTACTTAGACTTGGGAATACTTCATGGTTTGAGAAGGGAGCTGTCCCCTAGCCAGCTGCTTGCCACTGGGAACTTTCAGGAAGTAAAAGTCTGTGTGAGTAATTGTCAGACAGTGGGTAAGCTCTTCAGCACATGCAAGCTTAGTAATTCCCACTCTGAAATGCATGCATAGTACATACTAAATGTTTTAGCATGGTGTTAGCTATTATTCATGTGAATAATAAATACATTAAATATGTTTGCATAAACCCACTTATCTATATATCTATCTCAATCACCTGCTCTGTCATCTCTCTATCTACATTACCCCCTAGGGAAGTAACACACTTTCTATTCCAAAACTGTCCCACTGCGGCAGTTTCAAAACCGAGTTGAACATTGAGCACTTGCTATAGGATGAATTGTGCATTCTCAGAACAAACAAATACATGAAAATGCATTGTTGACATTCTAGCTTCCAGTACCTCAAACTGAATTCATTTGATTGTGGGTTCTTGGCACATATGATCAACTAAGATGAATCCATACAGGAGTAGGGTGGGCCCCTGGCTTTTGATCCACCATGACCCGTGTCCTACTAGAAAGAGGAAAACGACACAATCGTGTCAGGGAGAGACTCAGATGACAATGGAGACAGAGAAAAATTAATACATTGCACGCCTGTAAGCCAAGGAACAGTGAGCCACCAGAAGCTGGAATCAAGCTTGGAAGAAATCTTTCCTACAACTCTCAGAAGCAGCCTGGCTCCGCCAGCACCTACATGCTAGGTTTCAAGAGGGTAGTTCGTACAATAGATTTTCTTCTGGGAGCAGGGATCTTGTGAAGATGAACTAGCCAAGTTTAACTCCCACATTGGAATTTCTACTGCAAATACTCCAAAATACAACCCTCCCCACAATTTTGCTGAAATGATTGAGACCTTTCTCAGAAACCCTGAGCATAAATTCTATTAATTTGTTAGGGACATATAAATTTAGTCATTCAAACTTACGTCTCCTTACTTTTAGGGTCAGTGTGGTAGATATTTTAGATTCCTTAAGAACATTTCTGGGCCAGGCCACAAATAGCAATTAATTGGATTTCCTGACAAGCACCCTTCAGCTTTCTAGTGAGTTTGGTTGGCAGAAACCATACTGTCTGCAGGCATAGGAGAGTGGGAGCCTGGATAAATATTGAGTAAATTGCATCAGTTCTCAACAGTCTACCTGCATTGTGCCAAGTGGAAGATCTATTTTTCCAAAGAAAAACACAAAAATAATGTTTTCTAAGTAAGGTGAGTCATTTTTAATGAAATTTTTGTAAGTTTGGGACTTTCTAGACTACTGATTTATTTTTAAACAAGAGTTAGGTGGCAGGCCTTTATTTTGCAAGGGAAATTGTCGATTTTCTCTCTTCATTATTTCCTTTTGAAATTTCTTCTTATTTTTTAAAAGACTTATTTATTTTTATTGGAAAGGCAGATATACAGAGAGGAGGAGACACAGAGAGGAAGATCTTCCATCTGCTGATTCACTTCTCAAGTGTCCACAATGGCTGGAGCTCAGCCAATCTGAAGCCAGGAGCTTCATTTAGGCCTCCAATGCAGGTGCAGGTCCAGGGTCCCAAGGCTTTGGGCCATCCTTGACTGTTTTCCCAGACCACAAACAAGGAGCTGGAAAGGAAGTACGGCCGCCCAGGTTTTTTGTTCCTCTACAGGTGTGTCACTTTATGGTGGACCAGCACTGGTGCACAGAATAGCATTTCAAAACTGCTGGCCTGGAGAATGTCATTACCACTACCTCATTTTGTCTGCATAAGCACAAACAATTTGAAAATATTACTCCTCTGCTGGACATAAGAGTATCACAAAGGGTGGATCTATTTATTCACCACCCAGTAAAGTGCTGAGCACATAGGATTCGAAAAGTGTTTAATGATGAAAGGAAAGAGATCATTATATAAATCATTCTTGACACTATTACTACTCTCTTACCCGACATTCATGTCACTTAAACAATTACCCACTTACCCAAATATCCAAGAGAAGACCAATTATTCTTCTGACATCTGTCTTTTCCTCTCATCCTGCTGCACATCATGAATGAATTTGTTGCCATCTTGGTGCCCTTGGGGATTGGTTCTGGGACCTCCCACGGGTAGCAAATTCATCAGATGTTTAAGCCTCATATATAGCACAGCACAGTATTTGCATAGAAACCGTGTGTCTCCTCCATCTAACTCAGCTATAGAATAGTTATTATACCTAATGCAAAGCAAATGCTACATAAATGTTGCTGCATTTTATTATCATGGGGATAACAACAAGAAAAGAATATATGCCTAGCCCTAACAAAATTGTTTTTCATATGCTTAATCTGTGGTGGTTGGTTGGATGGCAAGCGTTAAGCCTTCAGATACAGAGGGTCCACTGGACTCATTTGTGAGATATTTATCTTGCCCATGCCCCCACTAAAGGATGATCAAATAGAAACCAAACAAACAAACTAGAGATAGCTGGAGACCAAATAATGTCCAATGACTCAGAAATAAAATCAACCCAAAATTCATTATACAGAATTGACCTCCTAATACCAGAAGAAATTTTTGGAATATGAAAACTTTGGGCAAGAAAACTATGCATCTCTGTTGCAGAAAGTATTCTATCAATGGCAATTATTATATTTTTAAAAAATCAATCAAATTTATCAGTTAATTAGGGGCATAATTACTAATAAAATGTAGCTGGCTCCTCTCATATACCAAAATAAAACACTGAAAACCACTTTTTGACCTTGGTAACTCTACCATAATATACATGAAATAAAACATAGTGAAATAAGCCAGGCCCAGCATGGGAGACGAGTGGCTAAAGTCTTCGCCTTACACGCGCTTGGATCCCATATGGCTGCCAGTTCTAATCCCAGTGGCCCTGCGTCCCTGCGTCCCATCCAATTCCTGGCTTGTGTATTGGGAAAGCAGTCGAGGATGGCCCAAAGCCTTGGGACCCTGCACCTGCTTGGCAAACCCGGAAGAAGCTCCTGGCTCCTGGCTTCAGATTGGCCCAGCTCTCACTGTTGTAGCTGCTCAGAGAGTGAATAATCAAATGGAAGATATTTCCTCCTCTCTATATCTGACTTGCCAATAAAAACAAAATTTTTTTAAGTGAAATAAGCCAAGAGCACAATGTTTCCAGCTTCAGCGTAGTGCCTCCTCTCGAGTTCTCTGCCCTGTGCTTAGCAAATCCCCATCTTCCTACATGTGGCTGTTGGACGGCTCAGCCCTCTGCATCCTTGCCTTCAGGGATGCCCAGTCTTCCACATCCCCGAGCTCTGTCCTTGGTTCCTGGCTCCTCTACCTTCCTTGGGATCCCAGTCCCTTCTGACTTGTAATCTTTATGCATAGTTCATGCTCAAGTCTATTTCTTTGTTCATAAAGAAAGGATAAACAAAATAAAACTCCTCTTTCTTTCATTTTTTCTTCATTTTTCTATAAAGAAGATTTATGTCTGCCTGTTTCGATCCACTCATGTGTCCCTAGCACAGTGCTATATGAAAATGCTCCAATTTGGGGGGGCGCCCAAACGGACACAGAGATTTTAATTTTTTTATTCCCCATCAGTGTCTGAAATTCTTGATCATGCCTTTCTTCTTTAGCCACTCCTTTTTTTTTTTTTTTTTTTTTTTAGAAATGCGGATATACAGAGAGGAGGAGAGATAAAGAGGAAGACCTTCCATCCGATGATTCACTCCCCAAGCAGCCGCGATGGCTGGAGCTGAACCAATCCGAAGCCAGGAGCCAGGAGCTCTTCCAGGTGTTCCACACTGGTTCAGGGTCCCATGGCTTTGGGCTGTCCTCAACTGCCTTCCCAGGCCACAAGCAGGGAGCTGGATGGGAAGCAGGGCCGCCGGGATTAGAACCAGCATGGGATCCCAGCGGGTGCAAGGTGAGGACTTTAACCACTATGCTATTGCGCTGGGCCCCATCATACCTTTCTTCTTGCAATGCTCTTCTCCAGTGACACCCACACCATCAGGCCACCTGGTTGGTTGTTCAGCTTCTTTCACTTGAGTCATCAGCCTTGCTCTCAAGCATTTCAGTAGCTAGAGGCTGGAATCAAGACTGAGAGCTGGGGATCAAATCCAGACACTCTGATATGAGAGACACATGTCATTTTTTGCTAGACCAAATGTCCACTGCAGTTATCCTGGCTTTAATAATAGTTTTGCTTTGCTGGAATATGGAAAATTTGCTGATTGATCAACATGAGGAAATGATGCATATTTTATAGCAAATAAAGATATATTTTCAGGAGCTTAACATGGACAAAAATATACCCTCTCGCTAGTCATTAACTGTGTAATAGAACGTTTTTAAATAATAAACATTTTCATTTCATGAATTATGTTCACTATTTTGTTGTTCAGATTTTTTTTTTGAAAGGCAGAGTTACAGACAGAAGGAGAGGCACAGAAAGAGAATGATCTCCAATCTTCTGGTTCATTCTCCAAGTGGGTGCAACAGCCAAGAGTGAGCTGGTCAAACCTAACCTGGAACTCCATGATGATCTCTTACATGAGCGACAGGGGCCCTAGCACTAGCTGCAGCTTTTCTTGCTTTCCCAGGCTCATTGGCAGGGAGCTGGATCAAAAGTGGAGCATCCAAGGCTCCATTAATGCCGTTATGGAACGCCAGTGCTGCGAATGTGCTATACTGTGCAGTGATGTCCCTTCGAGCCATGTGAACTTAGACAGTGCCCTATTTTCCTCAGATTACTCACATGCAGGTTATATGGGGCCAGGTATGTGGAGTCACGTAGGTGACTCCTTGTGACATGGATTCCTTTCAGAACACACACACACTCACGTCTATACTACTGTCAATATAATTGTTGCATATAATTGCTTATATACAGTTTTAATGTGCAATTACTTTAGCAGAATTATTTTAATATATTTTATTATTCTTTATATATATATGCTAATACTAGAACAACTACTTTACTTGAACCTATAGGAACACTGTAAGATTGGTATTGCGCCCATTTTATTGGTGAGGAAATAAATTAACAAAGATTAATTGGCTAATTGGCTAACATCATTTAACTAAGATTCCTCCTTCTGGAATGCCATTGTTGTCTTAACACTCAGTACACACATGTGGTATGCCGTCATGAGTGCATGTGTGTAGTGTGCCTGCACTTGTATGTACATGTGTGTGAGGTGTGACGACTTGGGTGGGGGTATGTGATGTGCCCTCATGTGTTCATGTGTGTTTGGACTATATATGGTGTATTTTTGAGTCAGCAGGCTGTGAGGGAGCCTCAGGAGAGGGAATTGAGTCAGGAGGCTTAGTTACACAACTTTCCTTTTGGGGATAGGGGCCATTGTATTTGCGCCTCCAAGCTATATTCTCTCACTTAACACCTTAGTCCCCTTGTTGGTCTGTTATGTCTTAAATCCTCCTGTCTGATGTCTACTTGATGGATTCCAAATTCAGTGATGAGGAATAAAATACATATGATTGACTGTGATGTCTCTAACTAACCTCTCATAGAAATCCTGCCAATTCTGTATTATCCTCATGTTACAGTTGAAAGGACTGAAGATAGCCTTTTACTAACATGCCCTTTTTGCTTGGTTTCCTCAACAGCAGAGTAGGAATTAACACCCAAGTGTATTCCATCCCAAAGCTACATGTCCAACCACTGAAGTATAACCCTGGTGCTTAAAGCTGGAGGATTCCACAGCCGTCTGGGTCTTGTTCTCCGACCTGCACCGGGAATGCACTGGGGCATCCCATCATTTCACAGACCGTACATACACTGCAGTCTCTTCTCGGCGCATTTACAGAGAATCTTGATGTCACCATGCCTTCTGTCTCATGAGCGGTCATCCTATTGAGGAGAAATGGCCCTGGCTGCTCTGACCCTCTTGGAACAGATTGCTTCATCCTCAAGTCTAAATGCCTGCTACTGAGAACACAGAGGTATGGTCAGAGCTCAGGGCTCTGAGTTCTCCCTGAGCAACCCTGGGCAGCCTAGCATGAATGGACCTGCAATCCAACCTTAATTTCCTGTCTTCCAGTCTGAGGGCTCCTGATAAGCAGTTGTCTGGCTAAAGACTGAAGGCAAAATTCAGCTGTGGTCTCAGCAAACTCATGACTTTGTTCCTCCCTGCCAGAGTCCTGCGCTCCAGCTGCTGCTGGCCAGAGCCGAGGAGGCCTCCTGGAGCTGCTTTCAAATGAAAGCCCCTGCCTGTCTCCATCTCAAGCCCACTCCTGCCACTGCCGCTATCTCTGCCCACCTGGCCACAGCCTCTTCAGAGAATCTCAATCGTTATTGGAAACTGTCTTCTCCCAGCAGGCAGAGAAATGAAATTTTTCTCTATTTCAATCATTTCTCTTTTTCAAGAAAAGAATGAAAAAAAAAAACAGTTCTATTCATACAGAATAAGAAATAAATCCAGATATTTTTGAAAATTTAATTTTCTCTGAAAACTGAGCAGAGCAGCTGAAGAATCTGTGCAAATACTGGCGAGCAGTGAGTTATCTGGTTCCTGGGAGGAGCAGTGTGTGTATCTCTTTTCCAGCCACCCTCCTTATCCCTTGGTTGAGATCAAATCAAGGGAGCAAAGCAGAGTGTAAAAGAAGAAGTAAGTTCTGCTAGAGGACATGCATATGTTGAAGCTGTTAACTTCATAAATGCAGAGAAAGAACATGACCCACCCCACTCCAACCCACCCCCCAGACTAAAAGGTTTATTGAGGACCAACAGAGCACTATGATGGGGAAGGAGATACTATGACACACTGCAATGGCCATCCAGAATACTGAACCACGGAGATGCTTGCAGAGTAAAATGAGGACCAAGACATAAAATAGTGTGAAGCGGTAATCCTTAGCCACCAGGATCTCTAACAAGGGTGGCGTTGGTCCAAGATAAAAGTGGTTGAACAGACGTTCTTGCAGAAGTGTTGTGTGTGTGTGTGTGTGTGTGTGTGTGTGGTTGCAGTGTTCTTTGTGCAAGGTTGTCATTCTGGCAGTCTTTTGTGAATATTGATCACAAAAGGCATATGTGTGTGAGATCCCTTCCTCTACAGCTTCCTGTCTTTGTCTCTGGAATTTGTTAGAGTTGGACAAACATGACTCCCTTTGGATTGTTACAACTTCCAAAAATCCGAGCCATTGAACTCAACAGGCATTGGGAGTTCAAGACAAAGGGACACACATCTCTGTTCTCAGTGAATCTGCCTCGATGAGGCATGTTCCTTATACCGCTTCTAGATTTGCATATGAAACCATGCATATGTATATTTCACATATCTTTCCGTTTACTTAGGCCTGGAAATAAATGTGATCTTGGTACCATTTTGCTCTTTTCTCTCCTTAGAAATAGAGTGTTCAGAATTTTCTCATAATCTCACAAATGTCCTGTGACAATTTAAGAATCAAATATCTCAATATTTCAGTTAAAAATATCTAGTAAAAAATTGTTCAGAATTATTCTTCAACTGCAGGTAGGACGAAGGTTGTTTGAATGAACCAACAGATTGCCTGCTACCACAGCTGAGAGGTCAATTACCAGCTAGCTTCTGAGGAACTTGTCACTGTGCCATCTGTGCTGCCCCTCCCTTCACATGACAAGATGACATTAAAAATCCTAACATTTGTACTTGTCCCTGGAAGGATATTTCACAGCTGCGTTGGTGATCCTCTGGTGGTCGGAGGTGCTGTGTCTGAATCTTTGTCGTTCCAGGGTCTTGCAGGGTGATGATCAGTATGCATTGTGGAACCAGAATATCTAAGCACATGGCATACAGCTTTGTTGGTGGAGATTGGTACCCTAGTGGCATTAAAAAAAAAGCGAATACTCTTGGATTTTTTTGTGATGCACTGTGCTTTCTGGGAAGTGGTACCTATTCTATTCAAGTAAGAGCTCCTTCACTTGGATGCCACTGGAGACCAGATTGTCAACTGGTGAGTGCTGTGGTTTGGATGCTGTTTGCGTCCCCAAAGGTCCATGTGTGGGGAGGCTGCACTCAGGGTGGTGACACCTGTGAAGTGATGGGAGTGAGTAGGATGTCCTTGGAGCACTGGAGATCTGTGCTTGGAAGGGAACTCTGGCCTGGAGTGAGCTCTGGAAGGAGTGATTTGTTACAGAAACCCTGGCCTGACTCTCTGACCTCATACATCAAGACATGACTTAACCTTCTCACACTCCCTCCCACAACTGTGACATGCCAGGAGGTGATCCAGGCAAAGTGATGCCTTTGCCAGGACCTTTTGGACTTTCAACACCCTGAACTGTGAGCATAAGAAACCCTTTTTCTTTATACAGTTAACCTGCCTCTAGTCTTTCATTATAGTGATGAAAATATGCTTGATACAAGAAATGGTAGGAATTGATGCCAAGAACCATGCAGGAGTAGAGTTGGTGGCAGTCCTCAGTAGCTCACTCCGTCCTGATATCTGGGGCAATGTTCTAAATCATTTAGAGAGGCAGCATGGCCACTCAGCTGAGGAGTTTCTAAAGGAATGAGTGATGAGCTGAAGAGGAAAACACACACAGTGTGCAGATCAGTCATGCACACTCTCTCTCGGGAAGCCTTTCCTACTTCAAGAGGCAATCTGGGGAGTTGGGGCATCACTGCATACAAAGAAAAATCACTGAGGGGTTATTTTCAGTGGTCACTATCATAACTACAGTGGCAGGTCTGTTTTGCTGGAGGCTGTAGTTTGCAGTTGTGCTATGAATGGCGTGCCATGCCTTGTGAGGTCCATTTTCTGATCTGTGCTCAGCATTAATACCTGCATGCTTGGGGAAAGGATCAGACCTTCATCCCTCATCTCTAAAATGATATCTTAGACCTGACACCCCCAGAGCTTTCCTCCCACACCTGAAGTCAAATGGCAATGATCTTCTTACGCCTTCATTTCTACTGTTGCTAATCAGCTAATCTCTGTTACCAAAATGGAGACTCATAGGAGACATTCTATGTCCTTTTCTTGCTCTGAGACTATTTCTTGTCTTCATGTTCTTATACTGAGAAAAACCTGCTTTGTGCAATCTACAGTAAGTAGCAAGGGGAGGAGGAATCCAGATGAAATTGCTGACCCAAGTCTCTCAAATGGCAAACTCATCCCAACCAAGGGCCTGCTAGGCATGACTTCGGCACGTGTCTCTGGATCTCACCCACAGTCTGTGCAGCTAGTCTTGGCAACAGACACTGAAAATGTCAGGAATCAAAAAGCGGTGTTTGGGAGATGTCATTGAAGGCTTCAGGGAACAGTTACAATTGTTGGAGCAGGAACAAAACTAGGAGTAACTAGAAAAAAAGTCCTGCCTTATTAGGGAAATGGATGAATGGAGAAGGGTGGTAAGGAAGAAGAACAAACCAGTGGGAGCAGGCAGGCCTTCCTTGGGAGAAACTGGATACCAGTCGCATTCCCTTAATGATCATTTTATTTACTAGCTATGCTGTGCTAGACAAAAGAAAATATACCTGAGTCAGGGACTGCAACACATTGCAGAATGAAGGCCATCCATTTTAGAACAGAGCATAGAAGAATTTGAATTTTAGCTTTAACAACTCTGGTCATGATTTTGTAAAAGGATGGAAAATGAGATACTGCAAACAATATATCTGGGGTGAGAGAGTTAGAGGTCCATGGCAGTAGGATGTCATTCCATGCAGGTATTCCTTCCAGTTCAAGATGCTGTTAGATTCACAAACAGGGAGTTGGAATATAAGAGATGATTCTATTAATTCTCCCTGGAGTAAAGAGAAAATTCATAAGAAAGGGAGATAGTGGAGAAGTACAGAGAAGCATCCTGGAAAGAGAAGAATCCATGTAAAGTTATAGAGGCAAGTCAGGGAAGATGTTTGTACATTTGAGGAGAAATTGGTGGGAACCCATCTGGTACATATGGAGGAGAAACCAGACTATGATGGATTATGCAAGCCAAGTGAAAATTTCTAGAAAATCCCTGTAGTGGAGAATGGTGGATCAACTTGGGGTGACCTCAGAAATATCACTCAGCTGGTTGGGAAGTTAAAAACAAGAGCTGAGTGGAAAGAAGCATCGGGGTGGCTTGTCCATGCAGAGCCCTTGCCACCACAGGTCTGTTTCGGTTGCTTCATCTATTTTAATGCTTGCTTTGGAAAAGGGGCAGAATTAAAGGAAGACCAAGAACAGAGAGAGCGGAGAACACTTGTTTCAAAGGAACAGCCTCTAGGCAGTAAAGGGAGCCAATTAGAGACAAAACGGCGGAATTGCCACTGAAATCTATTCCATTTCTGACAACACTTTTTATGAATTCAGCTTTATTTACCAAATGATTTTTCAAACTATTTGGACTAGAAGATGCTTGTCTCCTCCAGATGGCTCAGGATTTAATGCCATAAAGAAGGTTTGTGAGATTTTTTTTCCTGCTTTCTACGATCTCTTTCAATATGTGTAAGTGCATGGACATATTGAGTTCTTACCATCTGTAAGGCCCTGAACATTAAGGGAGTCTGTTTTCGGAAGGCATGTGGTTCTACCTGCCTGGAATTGGCCAACTCACTGGGGAGACATAGCTCACACTTCCTGCAGGAAGCACTTCCAAAGGCAGATGACAACTGAGCAATAGTACAAAAGAGTTACAAAACTGCAGACATGCGTCCCAAATAGATTTGAACAAATAGAAAAAACTGGAAGAGTCCAGAAGGGTAATCACCCTTGAGAGTGAGAGAGTGAAGGGAAGGGCAGAGAAAGTGACTTTCTGGGAATGAGCTGCCTTCCACTCCACCCAGTGGCACCTGCTTTCAGAATCTGTTTCCTGAGATACTCGTGAGCTAACTCCACACCCTAGTAAGTGGTATGCCAAAGCTCCTACTCAAGAAAGTCAGTTGGCACTCGAATTTTCACGGATTAGCTCCTGAATGTTGTTATGTTTGTCCACACAGTGATGGAGGCTCTATATTCCAGCATGAGTAGCTGTGACTGATCTTGGCCTCATTCCTTAGGCATTCTCAGCATGATTTGCTTGCCCCACAGCAGAGTTAGGGCTTGGCCCTATGTCCAGCTAGGCATGTGGATAAAGTGAACACCTTTCTCAATGTGATGAGCCTGAGAGCTCTGAACTTCATGAAGGAAATGAGCTATGTTGATTTTTAAAACAGCCACAGAAAGCCGCGCTGCAAAATGTGGGATAAATGATCATTTCATAAATAAGTGTCTATGATTATCTGTTGAATACCTGTTCCACTCTAGACACTATAGAGAAAGCTTGGAGGATTTTCTGAAAGTAAAACATGCCAGTGAGTGAATGAGTGGATGGAAGAGCATCTGCCACTCAGTGTCTGAGTGGAGATGGCTGGAGTGGGGATGAAAGAAAAGAAGTATAAACAGACACCACAAGCAGAGGAGGACCTAACCATCATCTCATCTCATGCTGTATAGCAGAATACAAGATGAAAACAGATACAAGATGAAACAGAGTAAACATTTTTTGCTAATATTTTAAACGATGTAATGGTTGCATTTTTAAAAAATGAGTAAATAAACAGTCAAATTATATTAACATAGCTTATTTAACCATGTGCATTCAAAAATGTATCCCTCTAGGTTGTATACTAGCTGCATTTTAAGTGCTCAACAGCACACGAGGCTAGAGGCCAGCCACCTAACAGAACAGCCATAGCTCATGCCTGGCTACTTCCACCAGGATGTTCAATGAAAAAAAAAAAGAGCAGCAATTGGACAAAATATGATGTGGAACTTGTCTATGGAAGAGTGTTGGAGGGTGGACCACAAGAGCCAACAGAAGGGACCCTAGCAGAGGGGTGGAGCCAGGAAGTTTCTGGGCGGAGACAGCCCAGAGGTGAGCCTTTTCAGCCAGTAAGGGGTCACAGGCAGGACATGCGCACCAGAGAATGATGCAGGTGCGTGTGCAGGATGGCCAGGGTGAGGTGGTTCAGAAGGCAGAAGCCATCACAGCCTGAAAAGCTTCCTCTGTCAGGTTCTGGCTTTATAATCACAACCTTCATTGAGGGGAAGCGAGGAGCTGAGGCCCCAGGTCTGCCTGTCTCTGGCTCCACTGCTGACCCACAGCTCCTTAAGGACTGGGCAACTGGCCTGTAGTTTTGTCACTCTGTTTCCTGGGTAAGGGCAGCTATGTGTCCTCTCCCAGATTAGCACCCTCATGCCTGCACTTCCAAAGAGGGTAGGCACTGGGAGTCTGGATCAGTCCCCTGCATTTCTTTGTATTTCTGTGATGGGAATGTAGCAATGAAGGGGGAAAGATGTGAACCACTAGAGGGCTTTCCCGATCTGAGCTGCTAAGATTGGCATACAAGGAAGAGCTCTGAAAAGGTGGTGGGAAAGTTTTCTGACACCCGATTCCAGCAAAGCCCCTTGGGAAAGAGGTCCAAGAACAACTGTTCTTGATTGTTTTCTTGAGTATCCGGTGGTCCTTGTGAACAGCCACAGCTATGAGGGAGGATTGCAAGGTCCCAGCAGACTGACTGCCCTGGAGGTTAGGTCAAAGGCTCATAGCAAGCAGGAACACGCATCTGCCTGTTCTGCTTGACACTGATGGAAGGCAGTGCAAGAACACCCAGCACAGAGTCATGCTCATCCCTGCTCACAGTGCTTATGCTTGGCTCTAAGAAAGAACCATCACCAGCATTCAGGTGATAACTTGAGGGCTCAGGGACCAGGGCTGGGATGCTATAGCCCTACTTTGGCTGAAAAATGACAAAGACCAGATTCCTCCCAGGATTACTGGGTGGGCTTATTTAGTTTTGTTACAATGAGCATATAGAAAATAACAGATTAGGTTGATATCCGTGGTGCATTTGTTTGTCTTGCATGATGAACATTTAGGAAACTTTCAGGTGAGAGTAAAGCGAATACTTAGGTTCCAGATTTCTTCACCTTTACATTGTCATACCAATTGAACTTAATTTTAAATGGAGCATGCTTATTTCCATATTTTCATCATCCATTCAGCATTGCTACATTTTTCTTCTTAGTTTTGTCTACTTGAAAGACAGAAGGGGAGCTCACAAGGCATGGTTCATTCCCCAAATACCGCCAAACCACAAAGAACCCCTTCACAGGGCTTCAGCTATCAGAATATTCATTTCTTGATACACTTGAAAATCTTCACTCATTACAAAAACAAAGACTGCACCCAGCACAGCCCTGCGTGCAGAAGTGTTCCAAGAATCTACTGAATGCAACATCTCCGAGGTGTCTTTCTCTCTCTCAATCTCTCTCTCTGCAACTGTATTGCTTTTGGCCCAGGGTTCAGTGTACCTGGATACTTCCAGAGAGCTGGAGGGTCAGACATCTAATGAGGGACGGTGAGCTTAGTTCAACAAGAGCAAGCGAGAGCTAGATTAGAGGTGACCCTCAGCAGGAACTATAATTCAGGTCACCTGCTGGCCAGAACCTAAGCCTGAAGGTGACTTTAACTGCAATAGTTGAACCAGGAAATACTGTTGGAGCCCATTTATTTTCTCCTGCATGGACCATCAGAAAGAAAGAGACCAGAATCGTCAGGGCACTGTGTGATGGGGCTTTGGCAGTGTGGCAGCAGGACACAAGCCTAGCTCCCTGGGGCAAGCAGAACTGCTCTGCACATTGGGCTTCTAAGATACCAACACCAGAGTCTCCTTGTGTGTACCTGAGCTGGCTTGGGATTGTACCTGGAGACATGACCAACAAAAGTACATGAGCAAGAAACAACAGACAAACCACCAGGAGGAAAAAAAAAATCTCTTTCATAGAGAACACGAAACATGAACCCTGGCTTCCTAGAACCCTCTGGAAGGACCTCAGCACATCTGCACTCTCAGGTCAGAGGTGAAGGTGAGCTTGACAAAGGCCTTCCTGCATTCCTACTGGTATAACTTTAGGATCCCAGTGCCAGTGATGCCAGAAGAAAGGAACTCCAACAATAAACTGCAACTTGTGTGGGTATCCCTCCGAGGGACACTTGATTCATTATGTGTCTAAACCCTTCAGACCCAAGATGTGTGCTCAAACAGCAGCCTCAGGGACTCCGAGGAGGATTTCTGCAAAAGTGTGCTTTCTGGGTTGTCCAAATCATACTTCCTCAGTAGCTGCCTACTGACCTTGCAACACTGATGCCACCCGGAGTTAAGACTCCAGAACAACCATAACAACAAAACAAATAAACCAGTCAAGAAATGGGTAAAGGAAGTGGGAAGCCACTTTTCAAAGGAACAAATCCAAGTGGCTAACAAGCATAATGGGAAAATGTTCAAGCTCCCTGGCAATAAGGGAAATTCAAACAAAGACAACACTGAGGTTCCACTTAACTCCAGTAAGATTGGCCCACATACAGAAAACTACCAACAACATCCAATGCTGAGGTGGGGGGGAAAGGAACCCTACTCCACTGCTGGTGGGATTGCAGGCTGGTGCAACCATTATGGAAGTCAGTATGGAGAAGACTTAAGCAACCGAAAATCTCCCTACCATACACCCAGCAATACCACTTCTGGGAATATATCCCAAAGACTTGTTACATGAGAAAGCAGATGCACCTCTGTATTTCTTGCACCACCATCAATAATCGCAAAAACATGGAAGCAACCTACATGCCCATCAACCGAGAACTGGATTAAGAAACTGTGGTTCATATACACTATGGAATACTGCTCAGCTGCCTAAAAAAATGAAATACAATTGTTTAGAGTCATATGGGCCAAACTGGAGACCATTATGCTGAAGGAAAGGAGTCAATTCCAAAAGGTCAGATATCATATGTTTGCCATAATATAAAATAATATGATGTCGAATCTAAGGATTTTTCCCGTGAATTCTACGTTAGCGAACTAATTATCTGTACCTTTTTCTAATAAAACCTTGTGATGTAATCCATTAATCAATTATCCATAAGAGACTGAAAACAAATTCTAAATGGTTAAAGGAAAAAAAAAATGCAAGGCTATGTGGACCAGCATACACAACCCAGGGAGATAATGACTGCTGAAGGGTAACGCAGATGGAGTTGTCAGCAGAGGACTCTTCTAGTGTGGCGGCCTCCTAGTGTTCATGATGAGGTACACTGAAGAGACCCCTCCTCCAGCCTGGCATGCATGCATCGGCTCATTGCGGGATCTCTATGGATATCCAGACACTGTTGGGGGCCTCCCTAGCAGGCAGTCACGCACCTGCTGCATGCCCCACTGTGTACCTCTGCATCCTGTGTCACCAGGCACAGAGGCGCCAGGGTGCTCAGTTCTTCTCTTCCTGCCTACTCCCTACTCCCACTTGATTTTCTGGGAGAAAGTGAAATCACAGCAGCTTGAGGTTCTTGGCGAGGGTTCTCCACAGCTGCTCGGAGCCCTGGTCCTCGTGGCAGTGCTACACCTGAGCACAAATTGAGCAACGTTAATGAAAGCCCAATCTCAACATTTCATCCTTCAGTGAGTCTCTTAAATGTTCACAGGAAAGTTCATGCTGTTCTTTTGAAGGTGCATGTGGGCGCATGTGTATGTACACACACACACACACACACCATAGCTTGTGATGGTCAGAGTGCAAGAAGCCATTTGCTCCAGATGTGTGATTCTGCAGTATGTGAAGGCACAGTGGTAGATTACCCTAGAGGATGGTCTTATGATTTTATAAACTATTTATTAGGCTCATCGTGGAGAGCCACATCAATATGGCTGTCGGTGAAGCAAAACACAAGCTATAAAAATATCATCTATCCCAAACAAGTACTTGTCATCAAACAAAGCCCCGTGCTGCCTGGGACAGGCTTGCGTTCTGACACAGACGGGCCTTTCTCTTTCAAACAGACCATTAAAACACCAGAACGCTTTGGCTCACAGAAGTCCAAATCAAAAGGGAGGCCAAAAAGAGAGCTCTTTTCTCCTAGACTAATAACGCCCTTTCTAGCTCTTGGAAAAACTCATTGCAATAGAGATGCAATATTGCTTTTCTCACTGTGACTTCTCAGTTTCTTTCCAACATCCAGAAAATCTCCTAATGCTTCAAAATCCCTCTCCTGCCCCTAGGAGCCCCTTTCTTTTCTTCTGTATATTCACCGCAACTATGTGTGATCCCTCTAACGGTGTGTGGCCTTCCTAATAAATAAAAAGGGAAGTGATGATTATAAGGGCCAGGCTGGCATGGCATCAGCCCAGGCTCTGCACTGGTTCCCCAAGGCAGAGGGAACGGGAAGCCAGTCAGCACGCTGTATTGCTGTGATCAACCTGTCTAGCCAGTGCCCTCCAACTGGTGCTGAAACACATTAATAAATGGCAGCGCAGACCCACTTGTATTTCTGCCTTACTGCATCTGCTAGCATGAGATAATATGTGGACTCCAGGAAAAGTGACATTCAGTGAATGAGCTGCAGACAGTTATATAAGGGAGCTAAATCTCCCTCCCCACCACCTGGCATTGTGCTCATGGCTTCTCATCATGATTCTTAGAATCAATCTGTCATGAAGATCTATACCCAGTGGACACTCTGGTCTGGTCTGTGGGCGAGAGGAGTGGCACAGTATGTGTCACACAGAGCAGGGGAACCGAGGCTGGTAGGGGCTGCAAAAGCAACGGGGCCACTCAAGAGCTGCACTCCGGCAGCCTTTTGCTCCATAGAGATGAAGGACAACATACACAGGCTGAGCTTATTTTCACTGTGCGAGGAGCCTTCTCCCACCTCACCCTTGTTTCTAAGTCTGATAGGGATTGTGGGAGGCGAAGCAAGTGCCAGGTGGACCCAGCCTCCTGAGTAAGTTTGCACAGTGGACAGGAGAGCACACGGCACTCCTTCCCTCTGCCCACCCCCACTCATCTGCCGCCATCCCTCTCTTTCCGTGTTCCTGGAGTGCACGCTGCCACTGACCTGGGACAGTAGAAAAGGAGAAATGAAGATGACACTAAAATGCATTTGGATTTATGCATTTAAAATTGGAAAGGAAAGGTGGTTATCTCAAAAGTCCAAGGAGCGCTGAGAAGAGATGGACAAATTTCAAACTGAAAGGAATTTATCCTGTGTGTGTGCCCTGTAGGTATTTCTTAGGGCTCAGGGCAGGGGGACTTTCACGTCATCGCTAGTAAATATTGGGTACTAAATAGCAAATAATCATATGTTGGGAACTGACTTTCACATCTCAGTGCTGTGTGTATTGTGGGGCAGCAAGTACATGAAATTTGTAGTCAGATAAGTAGATGTGAATTTTGGATTCAGTCTCACTTGCCCCACTTTTTCTTGGTCAAGCCAATATGTCCAATTTATTCGACCTAATAAATGTTCCAAGGCCAAAGCGAATATGTGACAGAAACCACAAGATCTGTTCTGTAAGAGAAACCCAAAGAATAAGCCTACATGCCCATTAGAGTTCGAGCAAGCTGTGGGAGTTTTAGCTGAGAGTCAGCTCTCTTTGGAGCTTCCTCCTACAGCCTCAAAGAAAAAAAAAATTAAGAAAGGGAAAAACTATCCAGATGGTTTATACAGAAGAAAAAAAGGAACCGGAGTGGGTCTTTGGCTTTCAAACTTACCCAGTCTCACAGCTGGATCGTGTGTGTGAGAGGAGTTAGGGAAATCTCAGTGAGAGCTGCTAACAGTGAAAATGATATAATTTTTCTGGGGCGTGGGAGGCAAAGGCAGGCCTCCCTGTAAAAGCCATCACTCTGGCTCATGTGGTAGCACAGCTTCAGACCACCGAGAGGGATTTTTCATCAGTGACAACAGCATGAAGCAGGGCTCTGCAGAGGCAAATGGGTCTGGTAGACACGACCCCAACATGGCTGCTGGGAGGCAATGACAACCAGGCGCTGCAGCAAGCACAGGGACCTGCAGCCTGCTAAATGCCTGGTCTGAAATCTCAGTGCTACACAGGAGGGCTGCCCCACCATGCCTGGGCAGTGTCTGCTGTTTCCTTTCCCTCTGTAGCCCTACTAATTTCTCAGAGAAGTAGTCTCATAATGACGAGATGCACAGCTATACATGGAAAGAAACCCATCATAGAACTAATGCAAGACTCTTAGGCCACACATCAACATAGACCAGACGAGGGACCAATGGGACGCCATTCTGAGTAGGAGGATGTCATAATATTGACAAAACCCATTGCAAGCCAAAGCTTGTACAAACAAAAAGTTTCAAATCCAACTTCTGTAGAAAGTGTATTTTGATAATACCATTCAGTAAATAGTCGCTCTTGAACATCTAGTTAGTGTGTATCTTTAAATATCTATTTGTTGAGTGAACATTTCTCAAAAATCTATATTTTTCCAAGCAAATACTAAAACAAAAAAAAACCAAAAAACAAAAAACCTCTTCATTTACAGTAGTGGTGATGCCAGGCTTTCCAGGAAAAGCATGGGAAGCTAAGGTTGGTTGTCTATAAAACTGAAAAAATGGCAAAGTTCTAGGT
Organism: Ochotona princeps; assembly: GCF_030435755.1. Taxonomy (NCBI): domain Eukaryota; kingdom Metazoa; phylum Chordata; class Mammalia; order Lagomorpha; family Ochotonidae; genus Ochotona; species Ochotona princeps. Next base: position 106,248,323 of record NC_080835.1, on the reverse strand, counting down.
TCTGTACGTATTATAATTTTAATAAGTAGGGATATAGGTAGCTATATGTGAAAACATATGTGAAGATGATGACTTTTTATTTTAAAATGTGAACTCTTAAGTGGGTGAGGAAATTAGAAATAAGCAAAACAGATCACTGTCAGGGGCGAAAACAATTTCAATGGAGCACAACACATTTTTAGTGCCTACCTACTGGGTTATTTCATTCCAGTCTTTCATCGTCTTTGATCTATTTTACAACTATGTAAATTATAGATAATTTATAGCAATGCAAAGTAGTTCTGTCTATAGATATGGAAATAAATTCTGTCTGCTACAGCTTCAATTGACTTCCTTCCCTCTGGCAGAAAAAAGCAAGTTTTTTATCCACTTGCCAATTATGGTCAATTTTCCCTCTATTCCACATGCTTATACTTCTTTGACTCACCTCTTGAGACATATATAACAGCTGCATGGCATCCTTGGTGAGAATGCGTTAAAGAGGTAGTTAACACTTGATCAGGTTCTATCTAGTTGTGAACCACGATTTTACTTTCTTTTTCTAAAAATTATCCTTTAACAAGTAAACCAAGATGCCCCATATTTTTAGCCTAATAAAGGAAATACAATAGACCGAGACTTCCTAGAGTTAAAAAATGGGCTAATAAATGAGTTGGAGCTTAGAAAATGAAGAAAGAGCATGTTTGTCTGATTCAGTAAGACATTTCTTTTATCGACATCTACTTGATCACTCCATCAGCTTGGTACAGTGAGAAAATTTCTGGTAGAAATTTTCAAAATTCATTATAGCTATATGAACACTTTTACTTCAATTAAAGTCTGCAATTAACTGGTTTATCGTGCAGGCATGGTTAGCTAACTCATGTTTGGCCCTCAAAGGTATCTGAGCTAATGACTCCTTCAAGTGCTGAAGGGTGAGGTTCATGGTACTGGGCTCCTGTTCTAACCATTCCCATTAGAGACTGATCCCAGAATTGATGGAATAGTTTGGCTGTAAGTTATATGAGATGGTGTTTCAATGTGCTGAAAGCTACAGACACAAAGCATGTACAGTTTCAGTCTTCAGAATAGCATCATCTACCAGAGGCCATGATGTTTGATACAATGTTTTCAAATACAGTACTTAAAGTTTGCTCAACTCCAAACATAGGGAATAAGAAACTGATTGAGTTTTATCAAACACAGATGTGTATCAAATTCAACTTGTATCCAAACAAAATCCATTCAAGTCCATTTTCTTCTTAAAGGCATGCGTTATTTACTTATCTGTGACATCATTCGTAGAGATCAAGTGATTATCAAACAGATATTTTCTGAAGCTCATTTATAGATAATAGGCTAACACAACATTCATTAGACTCCAAACCAAGAGCTTGTGTGCAGGGATAAAATGATAGTCATCTGGCAATTTCCAGTGATTTCTTGTGATTGTATCATTGACATTGATGCAACACTTCCATTCTTTCATCATAAATAGATGCAAATTCATTAACAACAAACAGTCGTACCTTCATATGCCCCATCATGCTGCAGGAGCCAAGACTGAAACAGACGCATTTAGGATGAAAATAACTGGCCAAAGATTCCTTCTGATAGGGGTAGGAACTGGGTAGTTTTCTCTTGAAGAAGCTCAGAAAAGCAACCAAATCTCACTTACCTAAGGAGAGATAAGGAGAGGGGGTAGAGAAAAAAATCAGAGTTAGTGTTTTCTACAGCCACATTATGTTCGATTGAGATCATCTATTTTAAGCGAGGGGAAATTTGGTGCAATTCAGGTTCTTTATAAGCTCCACCGAAAACCTAGATTTTTAATGTACCCAGACAAAATTCAGTTGGGAGAATGGTACATTGTTGCAAAGGCTGTGGGGCTCATTGCTACTGTTGTTTTCTATCTGGTATTCTTATGCAGGTACATTTCACCGTTAGAACATGGCCCTCGTGACGGAAGACTGACTGGGGAATCAATTCAGTGCCAAGGAAAGGGGGAACAGCGCATATGACCCAGCTGCCTTAATGATTATGGAGGCTCTGTCACTATGTGCTTCAGATGCTAAGAAGATTGAGCTAATAAAAAAGAAATGAGAGAACTGTCATCACAGATTACATGGTATTTATTCCAAAATCTGTTCATTATAGACATTTGCAAGACAAATGGCTTTTTAGCCAGCAACAGCATCGTTTTCCCCCTAGTGAGTGCATAACGAGGCACCCAATTTGTCTAAAGCCTGCTCTCTGTTTTTGTTCGGATATGCCTGGCTGTAAATTCTAGCAAAATTCTTGAAAATATTCATTTGGAGGTCAGCAGCGAACTGTTTGATTTCTAAGCGTTGACACACTTTTACAGGCCCTGACTTTGATTTTTATAGCAATATTTACATTGTATACAACAGGCATGATTATGTTTTATTTTTTTCCCACTTGCTCCTCTTCCTTCGAACTATCTAGGGCCCTGTTGATGAGTTAGCTTGGCCCAGCGATCACACACATGGAGAAAGCTGGTTTCACTTCTCTTGATTTCCCACTATTTTCTCCTGCTTGCTTCATTTTCTGTCAGATGACAAAGCTGAAAGATAGGGAAAGAAACACTGGATGGAGAGGGCAGGAACTGTGTAAGGCGAGGGAAAGGGACGCATTGCAGAGGAATCAAGAAGTAAGAAAGGTAGGAAAAGATAAAGGTTTCCAAGTAGTCTTTATGAAATAAATTTATATAGTACAGGACATAAAAAGCACTGGACACCGGAGGAGACTCCATTATTCATTCTTTCAACTCTATTGATCTAAGGCAAACTTGATCAAACAGAGATCTTTCCGTTTCATGGTCACCCTACATTTGCCTTAATACTTAAATGATATTGATCAGAAATGTAACTATGCCAAAGAAATAGTGCAGGGGGAAAAAGCTTCAGAAAAGGTTTTTAGTCATGTTTTAATGTCTTGGCATGGGTGAATGGTTAATTCCTGGCCAGCAAAGTGTCCAGGCTTTTTTTATTTTTTTGGTGTCTCAGTAGTTCTAATGACATCTTGGCTTTCTTCCCAGGTAATTCCAAGGGCCTGCAGCGTACCTGACATGTGCATTGCTTGTCTGATTACTTGCAGGATAGCAAATGCAGCCATAATAAATAGTATAAAATGAGTTATGCATCAGAGGTTCACAGAGGCCATGATATATTAGAAAGAGGAAGGTGTCAACTTTTATACCTCTCTACAAGTTTCTCAGTGCCAAAGCTATTATTTGACTAGGGAAGGGAATTCTTAGACCCATATCAGCAGAAAAAAAATTAAAAGGGACGTGGGGTAGTATCATGGGATCATCATGTTTATAGCTTTTTATTGGAAGGTAATTACAGCCTTATTCAATTTATGACCCAGAATGCACCTAATCCCCTCATAAATGCTCTTATTCACCACACAGTATTTTCTGACTCAGCTGGCCAAATAAATGGTGGCTGTTTCTACCTGGGTGATGGCAAAACTGTTAATTGTAGCACTCCATGAAACTTAATTATGCAAAGCAGAGAAGAACTCTGGAGCTATTAATCAGAGGTTTGATTCAGAAGTAATTTGTTGTTGGGACCTGAGGAGCTGTTCCTTTAGTACCTTCCACTGCGCTACACTAATAGTTAATCCCCAGCTCTGATGGAAAGCTGTTGGGGTTGAAGTTAAGAGTTTGGGGGTGACAATGCAACTTATGAGCAGTACCTTACTTATTAATGGGCAGGCATCTAATTTCGTCTCCTTAAGTCACCTTTAATTACAACCACCAGAAACTGATATTATCCATGGACCATCAAGGAAGAGTGCCCACAATTACTTATTTTCCAACTGCCTGGAGGCATAATAAATGAAAATGTGTACTTGATGAAAAATGAATTAATGTGGGAAAGTGAGATAAAATATACCTGAAATTAAGAGGGGAAAATTATTTCCATCCTCTTTGACTGTCTTTAGAGAGAACCATCACACACAGCATCCCAGTAAGCCTTAGTCTTTTCCCTTAAGTGGATGATCTAGTTGATTCCTGAGGAGTTCCACACTCAGCCAGGAAGGAAAAATAGGATAACAGGAAGAAAGAGGCTATAAATACTAACACAACCAGCACAGTGACCATCAAGTAAGCTCTTCAGTGGAGCCTTTGTATCTATATATTCCTTCATTGTAAACATTCCAAAAATTTGTCCCTATGCTGTGGAAATACCCACGTCTCAAAGATATTACATAGCATGGCAGGTTGTGTATATACTAAAGTTGATTTGTGAATGAAGTAGTTACAGGATGTGGTTAAGAATTTGCATTTTGTAACATATTGGTCACTCAATACCATGTCAATTAACTTCATGATGTTGTAAATTTTTATGTTTCTTCTTGTTGTTGTAGTTGTGTAGTGGGTTTTCACTGGGGGGGTGCTATTCTGACAACTCTACTTTCAGACCAAGCATGGTCTCCAAATGAAACTGTTGAATTTATGTGGACAAGAAAATGCTGGACTCTCTGCATGGTCCATGCCCACAATGAAGGAATCATGACTGGTTTTGAACTGTACTACTGTAACAATATAGAGGAATTCAATATGGGGGGAGGGTACAGGGAGAGGTTGGGGGAATCCAAGAACCTATGAAACTGTCATAAAATGAAATTTTAAAAAGAGAGAGAGAGAGAGAGATGTCCTGTAGAATTATAGACTTCGTGCTGGCAGGGAGGGAAGAGTGGGACCAAAAAGGACAAAGAGAATTACAGAAATCATCAAAGGGAAAGAGAGAGCATGAGGCATGGAGATGTAATGATCGAGAGATTGTAACCAAAGAGAAGATCTAGACTGAAGTGAGAGAGTGGGGCAGGTTTGGCATGAGGAGGGATCTCCATGACTACATCAATCTAAATGCCAGAGGATCCTCCACTGCTCTTAGCACAGGATCAGGTGTAGGCAAGATGCCCTCTTGTTTGTCTCCCAAACATCCCTGCTATTCCGTTTCTTCAAACCATTTTTGTTAATGAGCTTATCCAGAAAAAGCTCCTCTGTAACTTTGAAATTCCACCTATTCTTTAAAGTTAGGGTTTTCTCAACTTGGAATGTTTTCTGTTTCTCCCAGGGAGCAGTACGGACAATATCACCTATGAGTTACTGATTCACACTCTTCTTGATAGTCTGTGATTTCCTAAATGGACACTTTTGGCGACACTATAATGTGTTGTGAGGGGCAAGGATGATGTAATATAACAAGCCATTACTCCTTGGAAACACCTCTTATAAGGAAGAGAATCTTGGCACATGAAATTGAAAATGAAGGATCTTGAGATGGAGACAACATCTGGGATTATGAGTACCACTCAAAGTATCTTTTTAAGTAAGAGGGAGTTGTAGAATAACCTCAGAAACATAGAAGAGGAGGAGGCAGCGTGACTACAGAGACAGAAACTGGAGCCCTGTGGGCATAAACCCAAGGCCGGAAGAAACAACAGAACAGGCCCTCCCCCAGGAGACGAGTAGAGTCTCTGGAGGATGTAGCCATCTCCACAGACAGAACTCAGCTCAGTAGCACTGGTTTTGCTCTTCTGGCCCCTGGAACTGTTCAAGAGTATGCTCTGAAACAGAGCTGCATAGAGTGAACATATGTCTATTGGTGTCTATTGATAGCCCATTTATGCCTATCATGTGGAACAATTAGAATGGCCCCTTTTGCCTTACAATGCCTTAGATACAGATAAGGTTTTACCTTTTGTCACATTATCCATGGTGGTTCAACAAAATACCGTGTTGTGTTAGTTACCAGGGATAAAGGTTTTGAGGTAAAGAATGGTCTCTAATGCTTCAGAAATTATTTTCTCAAATGATTTTGTATAAGTCTGGGAATAAGAAGTTTCTTTCAGTGGCAGAAGTAGAGGGAGAAACTTCTCAAGAGACCGTTGTTTAAAGATGGGATTTTTCCATTTTGTCTCACTCCAAAAAGAATTATCTGAATTCTTGTTAAAAAAATGGATAAAGATCTCAATCCCAGATAAGATTTTCTTAAATGGGTAACCTTTAGAACTCTTGGTGAGTGTGAGGACATGTTCCATGTGCATAAATAAATGTGAGTTTAAGTCTTGCTTAGATTCATTTTAGAGGAAATAAACTTTGTAAATGTATTTGATGACATCATAAGATGGGAGGAAAAAGACTCTAGAACACATGGCATGCAGCTTAGTTATAAGCTAAGCTTATATACACACACTGTACAGTAAACATGAGAAAACTCCAAGAAGTTCGTAGAAAAGGAAATTAAAAGATTGACTTATTTTGCTACAAAAATATGAAATGCATGCATAGATTTTTTCGTGAAATGCACTTACCATGAGCTTTGGGCCACCCCATGTATCTTTTTGTGCATGTTTAATGCATTAGGTCAGCATACAATCATCACACATTTTAACCTGGGCAACAGGTATGTAAGATACAATGTGTGAATGTATTTAAGGAGCTCAGTTAATGGAACATCATCCAACAGTATCCTTGCATCCATATATCAGGCATTGGAAGGAGGTAAACATTCAAACATTGTCCAAGTTACATATTCTTTTTAGAATAATGGGAGTCTCGGAATTGAAAATGCAACTAATCAAAAGAATGGCTTCATCATGCTAAGCTATATGATATTAACTGTAAGTGCCAGAAAAAAAAATTTAAGAGAAGGGATAGTCCATTGTGAGCCAGGATAATTGTTAAAATCTTCTACAGAGACTCAATGTAAGCTGGAATGTTAACACAGAAGAGGATTCACATTAGTATGGAAGGTGACACCATGCGAGGCTATTCCAGGCTGTGATTTTTGGATGTGGCAGGTGTATTTGCCTGGTATATGCAAAGAACAGCACATGTTACCTTTGCTGTACTCCGCAGTAACTGCTGCATTTGGTTTAAAATATGTTGTAAGTTTTCAGAAATCCCATGGAAATTAGAACTCCTTTCTCTTCATTTCCTGAGACAATATGAAATTTTCAGCAATCGACTGAATCTAAATTCTTGTGAATTGAGCTGATTAGGTGAGAATCTCACAAGTTAAAGGAAAGTGATGTTACACATCAGGCTGTAGTAATAAAAATTCATTTAAATAAATTCAATTAAGAAGGATCACTTAAAGCCTTCCTTTCTGTAATACTGCAGCTCTAAAGCAGCTTAGCAATGATTAGATAATTTGCCAATGTACCAGGAGTTCAAGCTTTTCTACTGAATAACAGTTCTCATGAAATGAGAGTATTTGGGCTTTGGTTAATTATAAGAATACCTGCATCCTGAATGACCTGGACTGATACTGGTTATGAAATCTGTTCAAACAAGAAAAAATTGGGAAGTAAGCAAAAGGAAAAAGTTTGAAAAGAAAATGCAACCCAAAAGTAAATACACTGATGTCTTCTTTTGCATAATAAAACTGGAGCCAAAGAGGGGAAATGCGCGGCCCTCCGGTACACAGGCAAGATGATTAAGACACAGAAATGGGAGCTGGCATAAGGGAGAAGTGGCACTTGGAAAGTATTTAAGCATGTAGAACCAATTTCCTTACCAGGAGGCAATAATGCATATGGCACGAAGAGAGAAAATGTTAACAAAAATGTGTCTTAGGGCATGATTTCCACCTGTATCACCTTACAGCAGGAAAGAATGCAAATGATAAGCTGATTGTTGATTGCTGAGTTTGCTGCTCATTGCAGTTGGCCTGTTGGTTCTTCAGCGTTTCACTAAATAATCAAGCTGGAAAGTTGAACAAGGAAACACAGAATGCTTGGATCTTATTCATAACTTCCGTCACAGTGGATATTGAAATCCTGACCCATGTTGAGTGAGTTTAAGGCACTATGCGGCCATATGTGTTCTAACACTGACCTTGACTTATTACTGATGATAAGTTATTGAAAAGCCTGTAATAATCATTTGTAAGTTAACATCAATTAATCAGAGATAAGTAATTTGAAGTATAAAAAAGAAAACTCCAGGAAAGTATGCAAAAATAATAAAAGGGAAAAGCAACAGTAAAAAATTACTTATGCATTTGAAAAATTGAAGTTATGAAGAGGGAGAAGGAGACAGACAAACAGCTCTTTCACTGGCTACTTCGTTTCCCAGCTACCTGCAACAGCCAGCTGAAGCTGGACCAAAGTTCATGAGCTGGAGCTTCTTCTAGGTTTTTCACATGTGTGGCAAGACCCCAGACACTGGGCCATCTTGCAATGCTTTTCTCAGGTCATAAGCAGGGAGCCAGACTGCAAGTGGAGCAGCTGGTGTTTGAACCATTGCCTATAGGGCATGCTAGTGCCATAGGTGATGGACTTACCCTCCACACCACAATGCCAGCTCTCAAAGAAACTACTGATCAGAAGAGAAATTGCAGGATAGAGTTACCCAAGACTAACTGTTCACAGGTAGTATATTTCTTTATTTTACTCATGCAATCAAAGTGGAAGACAGGAGGTTGGAAACGTTATTGTTGTCACTCTGTGTTCTTGGTCATAGATTTAAAATTCAGCAACTACTAGAAAAGCTTAGCATGAAAGTTACTCTTCCTAAGTCACATTTAAGTGTAAAGACTTTCAGATAGGACTGATAATTGTGGGCACTCTTATTTCCTAAGAGCTTATCACAAAGTTCTTTGACATTTAAGGATGTTTATGCTAGACAACAAAGTACACAAGATGGTTGAATCCACAGGGGAAGCAAGAGTCTAGAGCCCACAGGTGTAACAGGCATAGCCTCAAAAATGCAGCAAGTGCCTACTGTGAAATGAAGCATACATTCACTGCAGTCTAGCTCCTTAATCATTAAGATAACAAGAGGAGGACACAAAGTATCTGAATAATAGCGAGTAATATTTATGGAGCTCTGCTTCTTGGCCCCTTTCCTTGGAAGAGTACCAAAGACCCGACAGGCCTACAAAATTAACAGAAACAGCTCAATAAACAGCAGACATTAGGCTAAGCACTTCACAACACTCCATTGCCCTGGCTCCTGGTGTGCTTTCCATTTTACGAATGTGGAAACAATGCGCAGGGAGACTAAGGCACTCTAGGCTCACAACGTGCACTTGGAGCCCAAAACAATTCACTCAGCCATTCTATGTCAGGTTAAGGCCTTGCTGAAAGCAAAGGTGTGAAAACCTTAGAAGAAATGGAACCTAAAATCTTTGAAACAAGCAGTGGAGCTGATTAAGGGGCACAAATTCACCGTAGGAAATGAACATTTAATATCTGTGTCATGAACATTGACCTGAGCTACCACCTGATCACTTTCTGTCCAGAAAAATGCTTTTGAGGAAATCTTCCTAATAAAATGAAGCGGAAGTGAATTGATAGAAAGTGACACATAAGTGTGACTCATTCATGGAAATGTGCTTATTAATCCAATTCTTTGAACTCTGTCTCACGTGCAAAGGAGATCCACTGATACGGAGTGTATAAATAGTCAAGTGGACACAGCCTCAGCACCGTAGCCCAGACAAGGCAAGCCCACCACCTTGCATGCAGAGCAGCTATCTCAGTCTGATTCTGAACTCTGTCTTGTTATAATCACTCTGTCTCTTTTTCCCATCAAATGTGAAAGTCCCTTCTCCCTCTAATATTTATCTCAGAGATGTCATGATGTAAAAGACATGAAGCAGAAAGCTCAGGGACTGGCATGAGGAACGCTGATTATCACATTGCCAGCTAGAGACACGGGCTTATTCCTGAATTCCCTCCTGAAGATGGCCGCAAAAGCATGAGGATGCTAACTCTGGGAAAGGATGACTGCCTCACAAATATTTCTCAATGCCTGTGAAAATAATCTAAGCCCTGCAGGAGGCTGGGAAGTCTTCCTTTCGGCTAAGAATGCAGAAAATGCAAATTATAAAAAAACCCACAAAGTACAGAAAGTCTGGCTGTGAGGATCATGTCAGCTAAGCTAACATGTGTGTGTTAGCTCACACACAGCTAAGCAGTCAGTTTTAATTAAATCAATAGTTTGAAGCGATTGCCCATTACCGCCGTGCTTATCATTTTCCCTAATCTTTCTTCTAAGGCCAGATTTCACTGAGCTCTGCACTCAGATTTCCCAATACACAGATTCACATCAGGTCTCCCTCCAGCCCACACGTTCATGCAGGTGTCTGCCTCTCCTTTTCCTTGAAGGATCACCCATGTGAATGGCCCAGGCAATGGGACCTCCTTTGGCAGGCACTCTCTCACAGCAGCAAGCCTTGGCTCTGGCTCTCAGGTCATTCATCTTAGAATTACGCAAGTGGGAGTCAAGATCGATAGCAACCTGATTTACAACAGCTCTCACCAACTTGTGCAAATTAGAAATAAATATGGGGTTAAACATCTCACCAGTAATTTGACGTCGGTGCATCCGGATTCCTTAGAAGTCTTAAGAAATGTGGACCTTCATGTTGTCATTTCAGCTGCAAGAGCATCGGAGCACTGCCTGAGAGGCATGGGGAGTTGGGAAGGTGCGCCAAGGCATATAGCCATCAGAAGTATTTTTCTCTGCTCCTAAATATTGTTACCCTCTGGAATTGACAACATAATAGCATAAGCATCCACAGGCCTAACAGGCACACAGCAGTAAAAACACCTCCGGGGCACTGCCTCAACAGCTGAAATCATGAGCGTGGCTGAGCTTGGCCTATTTTTCACAGATTGCATCACAAGCCAGTGAGACACGTGCCTGTGTTTCTGAGTACCCTGAGAAACATATGAATATCACAGGACACATAGAAGGCCTCATAGATCTGAATGAGACAAAAATAAGGCAAACTACCCAAACCAACAACATCCTCATAAGCAAACATACTATTTTAGGACAGAGAATCTGATGGTTAATTTGGAATGATGATTGACTCAATCAATACCAAGTTGGCATTGGCTTTGATTTACAGGGGGAATTTCTTGTCTGGGAAATGCTAAAAATGTAAGCTTTGAAATATATATATATATATAAAGTTTCAAAATATAAGTTTTGAAAAAACATAAGTTTTGGAACAACTGAGCAGAGGCAGTGGTATATGCATGTGAGCAGTGATGCCCAGTTTCAGTCAAAGCCACACTATAATATGCAATGATGCAGATGCAAATGTTGTAGTTGTAGAAAATGTGATATAAAATGTGAGCACAAGTATGAAGAAGGTGATCTCGTCTACCTTATCTCTTATCTGATAGAGGCGGTAATGGTGTGTGTGTTGCAGGGCTGCAAGCCAAGCTGCTACCTGGGATGCCTGCATCCCATATGGATCCCTGCTCTTCACAAGGGAGACCTAACCCTTGCCAGCTTCTTGGCCATGCCATGTGGAAGATGGAAGCAAAGTACTCTCCCTCTACCATCCCGCCTTTCACAATAAACAAGGAAACTTTATTTAAAAACTATGACAATGGCAAAAGACTGCCCCTAATGTTGATGTGGCATCTTGGTTCGGTAAATTAAGCTGACACTTGGGGCCCCGAATCCTGTGCACACCAGCTGGAGTTCCAGATACCTTGCTTCTAATTCAGTTCCCTGCCATCACAGGGAAATATGGGATGATGGCTCAATTACTTGAGTCCCTGAAACTCACATGAGACACCTTCCTGGACCCAACCAGGTCCAGCTCCAGTTGTAGAACTACTTGGCAAGGGAAGCAGTGCATTTAAGATCTCTATCCATCTATCTCTTTCAAATACATTGAAAATACTTTTAAATGCTGGAGGACATGAGTATGTCCCCAAAAACAGATACGACATCATTAAAATCAATTCCTTAGCTTTTACACAGGAAGGATCTTGGACTAGAAAGTGGGAGAAGCAAATAGCATGGTCGCCACCACACAGGCAAGGATGAAATGAAACTTCCAGTGTCAATTTCCACAGCTCTGTGTGGCACCTCATTGCAGAGTTTCTTGACACACGGCATCCATGTATGTCACGCATATAGAAGAGGATCATCAGTGAAAGGATGGAAGCAGGCAGTGTGTGTGAGGGAATATTCAGATGCACCGTTTACTCTGAATGCTGTGTTGTTCTTAATTCAGGGAATTTTTCAGCACTTTGATCTTCTATATTAACCTTGTCCAATGGAAGAAGGTTGGTGTAATCTGACACAAAACTACCAAGTAGCTAATGAATGTGAACATAGTTCTGTTTTAATTCCAGTGTTTCCCCCGCCGATGGTGCAGCTTACACAGAAACTTAGGAGGCTTGAAGATGACCCTCATCACTGTGTGATCCACAGGAGACATTCAACCAATCTTATTTTTCTGGATTCTGGTTTCTTTTTTACCTCTCAGGGAAATTATCACTGGTTTAGTATTCTCAGAGTATTTTTATTAGCCAAAAAAACATTGTCAGTGAATATGTATGGCATTCTGAATTAGGTTCTTTGCTAAAGACCAACATATGGGATCAGAATCAAATTGCAAAGGACTTAGTAGCAAATACTTGAATCTTGTTCATATGGACTTGTGGGAGAAACTGCAGAATTTTAACTGATAGAAAAACATTCTGATTTTTCATTTGAGATGAATAACTTGCTGAGTAAAGAATGGATCAGATGAGGCTGATGTGCTAGCAGGTTAGCACACCACCTATGGTGCCAGCATCCCATATGAGTGCTGCTTAAATTCTAGGCTGCTCCACTTCACAGCCAGCTCATTGCTAATGCACCTGGAAAAAGAATGACACAAGTGCTTGATCCCTCGTCACCCACATGGGAGACCTGGATCAAACCCTGGCTCTCGGCTTCCGCCTGACACGGCCCTAGCCGTAAGCACCATCTGAGGAGTGAATCAGCAGATTGACTTTTTTTTTCTATGTTTTTCTTTCTCTGTAAGTCTGTCTTTCAAATAAATAAATGAGTCATTTAAAAAAGAATGATGTGGAGGTGACAATATCAATGAGCACTTAAGTTGTGTGGCCTGACCAGCAGAGAAAGCAGAGTTCAATGCATTGGCTAGGCTGTTATAAAAATGAGGCAATAAAAACACTGATGAGTTTTGTACCTTAGTTGGTAGCTTTATTTTTTTCTTAAAGAGATTGAATTAACAATTCTGAAATAGCTTTATTGCATGGTAAGGTTAAGCAAACAGGCCAATATACTGTTGATAACGAAGGCCAGATTTTTCAAGGTTAAAAAGAGTTTTCAGAAGAGAAAAGGAGACTGAAATAAATCCTGTGGTACTGCATAAGAAAAAAAACATCACTATGGCCTCATGGGAATTAATTTTCTTTTTAAAAGATTTATTTATTTATTTGAAAAGTAGTTACAGAGAGAAGGTAGGAAAGGCGTGCACATGCATGTGTGTGCGTGCACACACACACGCGCACACACGCACATGCACACACACATGCACACACGTGCACACACGCGCGCACACGCACATGCACACACGCACGCGCACACACTCGCACGCGCAAGCGCACTTGCACGCATCTTCCATTCATTTGTTGATTCCCTGAGTGATGAGGTAAGCTACATTCATGTCTCCAACATGAGTGGCAAGGCCCCAAGCAGCTAGGCCGTTTTTCACTGTTTTCCCAAGCACAACAGCAGGGAGCTGGATCAGTAGTGGACCCCCTGGGACTCCAACTGGCACTATTACGGCATGTTGGCATCATGGTAGTGGTTTACCCTGTTGTGCTGCTATGCCTATCCCAGACGCATGGGGCTTTAAAGTAGACACAGATATGTATAAAGATGAGCTAAAACTGTGTTTGTACATAGAGATCAGGGCAGTTTAAAACCTTCATGAAGAAAAAGGCATTAAAACAATTTAATCGGGTATAGCAAATGTTTGAAATGTACAAAGTTTTAAAAACGGTCTATTTTTTAGTGCCAACTCAATGGCATAGCATCCTAAGCCTCAGCCAGCAGCTCCAGCATCCCATGTGGATGCCAGTTTATGTCCTGGCTGCTCCACCTGCTTTTGCTTATGGAAAGCAGTGCAGGATGGCTCAAGTCCTTGAGCCTCTGCACCACAGGGGAGATCCAAAAGAAGCTCCTGGCTCCTAAGGTTGAGTCAGTTTATCTCTGGCATGTGTGCCCATTAGGGAAGTAAACCTGTAGATGTAAGATCTCAATCTCTCTCTGATCTTCTTTTTGTAAATCTGCCTTTCAAACAAAAGTAAACAAATCTTACACAAATGCACATTTCCATGAGTTTTTGGTAGTTTCTTCAGAGGTTTGCTCACTCATCATTCACTGCCAGAATGGCATGCAGTTAACTCACCGCAGTACCAATGAAAAGCAAAATGCTGGTTTCCGACTATCACCTTTCAGTAAGGTCAACAGGACTCCCTGGGAAGCTGCTAGAGCCACAGACACAGACATGAACTGGATGCCCTCTCGGTACACCCAGCTTCCATATGTGAGAGTCATCTGAGTGCTAGCCACTCCACTCTGATCGGCTCCCGCTGACACACCTGGGAAGCAGTGGATGATGGCTGCCACCCACGTGACAGAGCCAGGTGAATCCCTGCATTCTGGCTTCAGGCTTGATTACCCCCAGATGTTTGGGGCATTTGCAGGACTGTGTCAGGGGCTGAAAGCTTCTTTCACTCTCACTCTCACACTATTGTTCTCCTTTTTTGCCTCCTGTGACCATTCTGCCTTTCAAATAAATAAACAAGAAATAAACGTTTACCAAAAAAAAGTCAATCTGTGAGAGTCCTCCACAACTAAAGGTGCAGAATCTTGAGAAGCAAAGCAAAGTCCATACAGGAGCCTCCACCTGCAATGCTGGCATCTCATATGTGCACCAATTCAAGTCTCGCTGTCCTAATTCTAATGCTGTGCCCTGCTCACCAACTGGAAAACCAGCAGAGGATGACTTGTCTATGACAAGTCCATAGACCTTGTACCCACACAGGAGACCTGGAAGAACCTCCTGGCCCCTGGCCTCAAATTGGCTGAGTACTAGCCACTGTGTTCATCTCTCTCTTTCTCTCTCTCTCTCCCTCTATAGATCTGCCTTTCCAAGGAAAATGAACAAATCTTTTCTTAAAATTCTGAAGCTATGATTAAAATAAATAGCAATGAGTCTGCATTGCATAGATAACTAATGGTACATACAAAGTGGAAGAGAAGGGCACTCTTCCTTCAAGAGGAATTCTGATTAACAAATGGAGGAGGAATATGGGAAAGAAAATCACCATCAGAAGACAAGGGTGAGGGGCTGCTGTGGTTCAGTGGGATAAGCCACAGCCTGCAACAACAGCGTCCCATACGAGTCCTAGCTGCTCCAGTTCTGAACAAGCTCCCTACTGTGTGTCTGGGAAAGGAGCACCGGATGACCCACTTCTTGCACTTCTTTCACTTAAACAGAAGACTTGGAAGAATTTCTGGGCTCCTGTTTGTCTTGCCTGTCCACAACCATGGTGATCATTTAGAGAGTAAACTAGCAGATGGAAGATCTCTCTCTCTGTAACTCTGCCTTTCAAACAAACAAAAGAGAATTCGATTATTGCAATTACTCTAGGCAAAATCAGTTTGATCAGTGCTAAAAATAATAGCCACCATGTTAAGCAGGATCAGAATATGTTCTCCTCCCAAAGTTTACAAAGGTAAAAAATAAATACATACATACATACATACATACATACATACATAAATAACCAGGCCAAATTGTGTCAGATGCATTAAGCAGTGCATTGGAACCGTTTTACCAGTGCATGGCACACAGCATGAACCAGATGCTCTCATGTACTGTGAAGGGCACATGCCCCCTGTGGTGTCTTTTCCAGGTCATTTATATCTAATACTAGTCATGGGAGGACAGCAGCCAATCAAATTCTGATGGTGGGGTGAGGTGTGCATGCCCAAACCAGAGCTCTTTGAGTGTGTCAAGGTCACAAAAGGTGGAAGAAGATGGGGGTTATTTTACAGATTGGAGGAGTCTGCAATGATATGACAACTAAATGCAGCGTGTTTGCTGGCTCAGATCCTGGGGCCGAAGAAAGAAACGATAGCTGACACGAATGTAGAGACTGGTGGGTGCTCGGAGCCGACTGCAGGGCGGACAGTAGGACGGCACCATGGTCAGACTGCAGAGCGGTCAGTAGAACAACACCATGGTCAGAGCCTTAGTCTTGATCCTTATCCTGTGCAGGATGTTGATGTGAGGAGTAACTGAGAGAAAAATAGATAAGGCTTCCATAAATTTATCCAGAAATAAAAATAAAACCAAGTCAGAGGCAGTAAAACTGCAGATGGACAGGAAAAAAGAGCTCTTGAGCCCACCAGACTGGTGGCAGGTAAGGTAGAAGGTGTGTGGTGGCACTCACCAATATGGAGAAATCAGGGGTGGTCGGTGGCAGAGGGGCAGGCTAGGAGGGCAATGAGCGTTACATTGGAGGACAGGCTGAGTTGGAGGTGCTTCTGGGACATCCAGATGGACATGCAAATGAGGCAGTTTGATAAATGTGTCTAGAGTCTAAGAGGAGATGTAAATTGAAAATATACATTGTGAAGTAATCAGCATCCAGAAATTCGTTAGAAGCATGAGAATGGATAAAATTATAGACCGCCGATGCAAATGACGAAGACCAAGGAGTCGGAGGTGAACCTGAGTTGTAATTCTTGTTCACAGTAACTGACTTTACAAATGTGTGGAACAGGGGCATGCTCTGCTCGTCTCTGTGCTCTTACCACTTAGCACTGTGCCTGGAAAATAACACACATGTGTAAAAACAGACTGAACATGTTCCCAGAGATGGGATAAAGAAATGAATTCACTGCTCCGACACCAAGATAAAATGGTACACTAGTCTCCTTTTGGGCCTGTTTTGTTCTATCAAATTACCATGCTTGATTTTTTGGTTTTATGTAAAAGGTACCCCCACGCTTTAAAAAAAAAAAAAAACAGAAGTTAGCAGCATTGAAACCTCAAAGCAAACCACATTTTATAATATGGCACTAGATTATGTCTGATTTATTTTTCCTCCTCACTGTTTCTAAGTACAGACCTCAACCAACAATTTTGCCAGAAAACAAAATGGGATTTGAAAAGGTGGGGGTGCTAGGTTTCAGTTCTGAGTTTAGCAAATGGACCTCTCCTAGAACAAGGAGGGATTCACTTCACTCTCTCTTCCTTAGGCAGACTGTTCACTCAGAATGAGTCGATCAGCATCAAAGGAGACTCCTTACTGCTTCTTACTCCTGGCTTCACTGGCAACGGAGTGAGCCGCTCTTCCCTCTGAGTCCTCCCAATGAACAACTCACACCTTGTGCTTGCCAGCATGGCCTTACACCTCTGTGTGCTATGCAAATACCCTGCTAACATAGTTTGCTTTGTTCTGGAAGACAGTACAATATAATGATATTTAAAAAGACGAGTGGCTGCTGAAATCCCCATAACATTGCACTGTTTGAGAAAATAGAGCTTACCTGAATATTTTAGGCTTAACAATTGCCGACCAGATGGCAGCCAGCAATATAAAAGGTATTACAAAGCTCCAACTCCTTCTGTGTGTCATTTAGGGGGATATTGTGCTCACAATCCCGTTCTGTCACTGTGGGGTTAGTTATTCCCCTCCTCCTCTTCCAGGTCTACTTTCTTCTGCTAACACTTCAAGGGAAAACATCAGTTTAAAGTACTACTGTGGATTACTAGTTTATAATCTTTGCACTTACTGGCATTTTCCTTGAGGCTCTTCCGGGGGTAGACATGGAGAGGGAGGGATGCTTAACTAGGAGGGTAAAAGATACAAAGCCAGAAGAAAAGATTCGCATTTAATCTCCTTGTTAGGTAACAGGCTGTTTCTCCTCACTTTGGTCGGGAGCAGCAAACCCAGCCCCGACTGTCTAGATGCGTTAGGCAGGCAAAATTACATCAATGCTGATGGAGTCTTGGGATCCTGAAAGCGAAGGGCCCAGCTGGCGCTGGAACAGAAGCTCAAGCACAATAGCATGACAGGAGCGAGTGACTGTTTAGGTCAAAAACAGCTATGGGAGATCAATGATCTCATGGTGTCCTCATCCACCAAAAAGGTAAAGTCCAGAAAGGTTGAGAAAGATATTCCAAAGAGTTTAGGAGACTAAGGAGGCATTTGGCAAGTTGGCTACTCACAGGAGTGAGTGTGGGTAGACAGGACGGTATACACACTGAGGCACATTAAAAGTTTGTGGGGAAAATGAAACTAAAACGCAAATTTACTTTTGAAATCTATGCATTTGTTTTCATCACACATACTAACTGAGCTTTATTTTAATGAAAAAGATACATGGAATTTATCTTTTTGCATCCAAATAAACTTATCTCTCTTTTTTTTTTTAAAGATTTTATTATTATTGGAAAGCCGGATATACACAGAGGAGGAGAGACAGAGAGGAAGAGCTTCCATCCGATGTTTCACTCCCCAAGTGAGCCGCAACGGCCGGTGCGCGCCAATCCGATGCCGGGAACCAGGAACCCCTTCCAGGTCTCCCACACGGGTGCAGGGTCCCAAAGCTTTGGGCCGTCCTCCACTGCTTTCCCAGGCCACAAGCTGGGAGCTGGATGGGAAGTGGAGCTGCAGGGATTAGAACCAGCACCCATATGGGATCCCGGGGCGTTCAAGGAGAGGACTTTAGCCGCTAGGCCACGCCGCCGGGCCCAATAAACTTATCTTTTAATCCCATCTTTCCTACAGACATGCCCAAGTACCCTTTCATATACATAGTAAAATCAAACTATTCAGGCAGACAGTCAGAGGCTGGTAGGAGGTGAGCCCTTTCCTCCATAGAGATTTATCCAAATTCTCTCCAAAGTGTTCATGGCAAGTGCATTGAAGGTATATAAGCATTTAAATGATGAGGCACAACTAACTAACCAAGAGAAGAAAAATACACCCCTGCACAAGAGAAACCCCTGGTGAAGACATCAACAACCAACACCCTTGCACCAGAGAACACTCCCTCCCACCCCCTCCAAGACATCAACAAGAAAGCACCTCATGGAGAACCCTCTGTTTTGCCCAGATTCTCTGCTCCCCCTCCAATCTTCCTTTGACACAATCTGTGTATCCTCAACATCTCTACCTGAGCAGAGATAATGAAATAACAGTGGCTGGGCTTGGGCCCCAAATAAGCTGTTCAAATGAGTTCCAAGGCATGGATAATTGTCTTAACTCTTCCCTTCACTCAGCTTGTGCAAACACAGATTTAAATGATTGATCAAAGATAGAATAGTCCCAAAATGATCAAAAGAAAATTAGCAAAAGTTCAAAGAAATCATGCTATCTCGGGATTGGAGGAAAATAAAGGGTTTCAAATCCCATTCACATTTTATTCTCCTCTTGCCAACTAGAGCAGGGCTTACTACCTGTATAGGAAAAGTCTACAGATTTTTTTAAAGTTCAAGTAACATCACACAAATCTGAGTTGATTTCATTGCCCTACCATGTAGTAAATGTCCTACAGAAAGTGACCCACCTTCTCTGAGTCTTGGCCACTTGTCCATAAACTCAGAAAATAACAACTATCTCATACGTTAATGCTGATGCTTAAAAGGTAAGGTGCAGATTGAAACTCTTACCCATATTAAGTGTCTCCGAGATAAATCTTATGCTGACAAATGAATAAAGAAATGAATAAACAAATGATTAAAGTGCGTGGGTGACTTCTATACCCATAAACCTACTGTCCATTTTCCCTTTGAGAACTTTCACTGACTTTCTGTAACATATTTAATTATTTTTCAAGATTTATTTAATTACGTGAAAGAATGAATCTTTCACCTGCTGGTTTACTCCCCAAATGGCCATAACAGCCGTATGTGGACCAGATTGAAGCGGGAGCTTCCCTGGAGGCTCCCATGAGTGCAAACACTTGTGCCATGCGCTGCCTCTTTCCCACGCACATTCACAGGGAGCTAGATGTGAAGTGGAGCAGCCTGAACACAGGTTGGTGCTAAGAGAGAATGATGACATTGGAGTCTTCCAAAAATTTTCCAGCTGTGATCAGAGGGGAAAAGATATAGCAACTGAGAAAACCGATGATGTGAGCTTCTAGAATCTGGAAAAGACAAGAGTTGGCAGCAACAAAGCCCGTCCTGCCCACACGCAGTAATACTCAGCCAGTGGCTCAGCGTGTTAGCCTAGCGGCTGAAGTTCTCACCTTGAACTGCTGTGATCCCATATGGAAGCCGGTAATAATCCCGGTGGCCCCACTTCCCTTCCAGGTCCCTGCTTGTGGCCTGGGAAAGCAATCAAGGATGGCCCAAAGCCTTGGAAACCTGCGTCCGCGTGGGAGATCTGGAGGAAGCTCCTGGTTCCTGATTTTGGATTGGAGCAGCTCTAGCAGTTGTGGTCACTTGGGGAGTGAAGCAGCGTTTGGAAGATCTTCCTCTTTGTCTCTACTCCTCTCTGTTCCTCTCTATTTGACTTTGCAACAAAATGAAAAAAAATCTTAAAAAAAAAAAGAAAAGACTCCAGTCAGGTTCAGCCAGACTCCTGACCCAGAGAATGGGGAGACGACACATTAGTGTCTCTTCAAGTCACCAAATTTGTGATCATTTGTTATGATGGTCATGCCTAATAGGAGACTCAGAATGATACAGAGAACATAAACAACATGAGGAAGGCTATTAGTTTTACTTTTTCTTCTATCAGAATGCTTTACATATTTAAGTGTCATCATAAACTGTAGCTCTCACATCAATTGGATGCAACAGGTTTAAGTCACTGGTTACAATAACGGGCATCCCCGAACAGTGCTGGTTTGAGGGCCTGCCTGCTCCGCGTCGTAACCAGATTCCTGCTAATGTGCCTGGAAAGGCAGCGAATGATGGTTTAGGTGCTTTGGCCAATGCCACCCGTGTTGAATTTCTGCATGGAAGTCTGGTTCCTGATTTTGGCCTGGTCTAGCTCCAACTGCTGTGGCCACTGGAAAACTGAAGCAGTAGATGAAGAATCCCTCTGCCTGTCTCTCTCTCCCTCCCTGTGTGTGTGTGCGTGTGTGTGTGTGTGCATGCATGCTTTCCTCTCTGTCACTGCCTTGCAAATACATAAATAAATCTTTTAAAAGACAATTTGCAGTCAACAAGCTTTTTTCTACTCAACTCCTCGAACTTCATGCTAAAGTCAGACATTTTAAAACCTGCAGGACCAAAAGTTGTTTCAGTTTGGGTATGTGTTTGTGTCTCCTCCCGCTCCACACCCAGAATGTGTTCATCAAAGCCATCTTGAAAGCTCCGTAGACTTTCTGGGCTTTGTAAATGTGGTCTGGCC
Source organism: Ochotona princeps (assembly GCF_030435755.1). Taxonomy (NCBI): domain Eukaryota; kingdom Metazoa; phylum Chordata; class Mammalia; order Lagomorpha; family Ochotonidae; genus Ochotona; species Ochotona princeps. Next base: position 106,227,149 of record NC_080835.1, on the reverse strand, counting down.
TCCACCCATGCTTATTAAGCTGTGGGTTCACACTAGGCATCTGGAGTCAAAACCTCTCTCTGCCCTGTTCTCCACAAGCAAAAGATTAAAAAAAAATCATATCACTGCCATGTCACACCATCGCCAGCCTCATCTTGCCAGGCACACTCATGCCACAGCCGTCCTCATCCAGAGGCCTGATGGTGTAACTGGTCCAGCCGCCTGCTGGCTCCATTGTCTCCAGCATAAAGCCATTAGGCTCCGCTGGCTGTGACGCGAGCACTCCAAGGAGCTCAGGAATGGACACTGCTGCAAAAAAATAAATAAATAAATAAATAACGTGCATCTGTTCATCACTGCAGACGGCAGAATGGGCTGTAATTTTAGCTTCTATCACCCAAATAATGTTTGTTGTCACGCTGCAATCTTGGCATTCAGTGTAACAGATGAACATATCGTTCTTCTGAAATATTTACTAAACATGGTAGGACCCTGAAACCCACACCTCAGCTCGTGTGTATGTGTGTGTGTGCACATGTGTGTCTGAAGGGAGACTGTGCTGGAAGAACATAGAGAGCCATGTGTGCCCGGTAGATGAAAAATTAACAATGGAAATCATAAAGAACAGTTGAAAAAGGTAATGTGGGAAGCCTTGAGAGTTCATTAAAAATAAATAACAGGCTTGTCTCCTGAACCTTTTTCCTAGCACGACGTAGTTCACTCAGTCTGTTCTGACTCATGGAATCATGTCTCCAAATGAGTCCTGGAAAGCCATACATCTACCTCTCCTCATTTACAAATGAACCTTCACGCACCTGCAGCTTCCAAAGTGGGATCTAATGGCAATAAAAGTCAATTGGCCCCGTCAGCATATTACTCCATGATATCATATTAACTCAAATGCTTACAATACAGCCTCAGCCACTGAACATCCTCTTCACTCTAGCGGTGCACATCCTGGCGTACAGGTAGGGTTGACACTTAGACGCTCTCAAACCCTGAACCAGGAAATACAATTCACGTTTGAAGCCCTGGCAAGAATGGCCTTTGGAACATCCTTCTGTCCCTCTACCCCTTCCTCTGTATTTTAAGGAGCCATGGGATCGGTACTGTCCTTGTCAATGAACCAGGCAACAGTTCCTGAGGGTTTACTGCGTTGTGAGTGTTGTGGATCTGAGGGACACAGCAAGGACAGCATTTCCCAGGTTTCTTGCTTTTCTTCATCCCTCATGTAAGGGAGCTGATGAGGAGGAAATCCAAATCTTGTCCCAGTTAGTAATCAATGTTCAATAGGAAACAAAAATAAGGGCAGAGGTGAGGAGGTGGGGAATAGCGGGAAAGGATGACCATTGGAGTACCTGGGACAAAAACATTCTGGATAAATGAGACCAGTGTGAGGTTTGTGGAGCAGGGATATGTCCCTGTGCTAGATGTTCCATGTGCTAGACTAGGATATGGGCATTCTGAAATATTCAAATTGCCCAGTGCTCGGACTCAGTGAACCATCCCTGGACATATATCACAAACAGAACGCAAACATCAGGATTTGGGGCATTTCAGCCAAGCAATAATAGGACAGGAAGTATCATTCTTGATGCTTGTGGGTTTCTGCATGTATCAATATACAGGACTACATGCTAATGTGTAAATTTCTCGTACATGTGCAGCATGTCCTTGATGCTAGCAAGGTTCTGTGCATTGCCACACTGCACATGAACAGTTTCTCAGTATTTGATGGCTACTTTCCCACATATTGCTTCAATTACTCTCATTCATTAAACCCAAAATGGCACTGTGTAAGATCCAATTATCATAGTATGACTTTCTAAGAAAAAAAAATAATAATGGTGACAAATCTAAACTCTGCTATCATAGACACACCATGATTCCAGAGATGTTCAAATTTGAAAACTTGCATTATGTGGAAGAGCAGAAATATAGCAGATTCCCTACTCTCCGGACGTGTCCAATGCCTGAGCTTTGCTTGAATGTACTGTTAGAGAAACTCTTGTTTGTTAACCTTGACTCAAAGCAAGAAATTGTGTTTGACTTCCTTTTTCCTGCATCTTCATTCTCAGAGACAAGCTTTCATTCCTGATAAGTGCTCAGTCTGATTTGTCTTTACTCTTATTACTTGATAGTAGAAGTAATTGTGTCAGTGCCAGTAGAGCTGAGAGTGAGTAGCTTAGTGGCAATGTGTGCTTGGTGAGCGTGCCCTGCCTGGTACTGCTGACTGACCTTATGTCCCATGCGGTTGAAACACAGTGTGAGAGTTAAGCCACAGCCTGCATACACAGTGAGTGGCAGAAACTGCATTAAGTCTTCTTCAGTTTATATTCACAGTAACACTATTTAGCTGCCAGAAAAAGGTCCAAAGCTTGCATCTTAGACTTGTTATTTCTGTGCATGAACAATAAGTGTGTCAGTGCGTGAGTGCTTGCCTAAACTTTTAAGCTTGCAGCATAACAGATTGTTCTGCAAAGTTCATCATTTCAGTAAAGCTAATGTTCACTGTTTCTTTACTTTCAAATCCTCTTTAAAATACTTATTTGAAAGAATTACACAGAGAAGAGATAAACAGGCACACACACACACACACACACACACACACACACACACACACATTTTTGCCTTCTGGTTCACTATCCAGAGAGCAGCAATAGCAAGGGCTGGGCCAGGCTGAAACCAGGAGTAAGGAGCTTCTTCCAGGTTCTTTCCATATAGATTTGGGTCCTGCTCTACTGCTTTTCCAAATGGCAGGGAACTGAACTGGGATTGGAACAGCCAGACCACAAACTGGCATCTATATTGGATGCTGGTATCATGGGAAGCGGTTTTACCCACTAAGGCATGACACTAGCCCCTATTTTCATTCTCTTATATAACGACCTCAAAATGATCCTTTTTGTTAAATCCTAATTGTTACTGTTCATTGTGGATGAGGAAATGGAGGAAGAGAGGTGACGAGAGACAAGCCCAGGGAGAAAGACTTCATGTTAGCCTCCACCTTGGGACTTACAGCCACAGTTCTTCTGTTCCTATAGAGTCCAGCTGTTGCCCCAGAACCTGCACATGACCATACTGACACACGCCCTTTGCTCCACCAATTCTTCCAAACCCTTTTCTAGATCCATCTGGACATTTCCTCAGAGAAGCAAGTTTTAGCAAAGAATGCTTCTATGCCAATCGAAGAAGCTGCCCGTACCTCCCATAACTGATCATGTCCCCATCTTCCCTCATAGACCCCAGGAGATGTCTGATTGCCCTGCCTGGACAGAGCAAGAGCCCAGTTGGGTAGGCTGGGTAAAAATTACCCTCACCACAACCCCCCACACACACAACCATATACAACCCCCCCACACACACTCATACACACACACACACACACACACACACACACACACACACTGCCACATTGGCCTCTGTTTCTTGTCAGTGGTTTCTCATCCACTGGTTATCACCCTGTTCCCTCAGCGATAAATCCCTCTGTGAATGATGGATTCAGAATTGAGTCCAGTTCTGTACCAGGATTTCCTTATTGTTATCATAGCAATCCTGAATAAATTCTATTTTTAACCCTGTAACTTCTGTCCAGTTCTAGTTTTTTCTCTGACAACATCTGCTATGCCACTCTGTCTCATGCGGCACAGTAACAGGCCCTATTGCACTTGTCACACAGGCTGGACAGGGCACAAGATTCCACATTGGGGGTGGGGGTTGTACAAGCATCTTCCCACAGTCTCAGGGACTTCAGAAGCCAGGACCCCTTTACTTCAAACCCCATCATTTAACCAAGGACACTAGGCAGAGGAAATTTGTCATTTTTAGCGTCTTTTTTTTACAATTCATGGCATGTTGTGTTGACAAGTCAAGATGCTCGAGTGGCCTGCTTTGGTTGTACATCCAGGTAAGATGCCTGTGAATAGAAATCAGAGCATTGCTTTCTGCCAGAGCTCACTGGAATGAACACATACTGTGCAGTTCACAGGCCACCCTGTGAACCCCTAACAGTCAGAAGCTTCCTCTGAGCTCCTGCCAGGGTGCAAAATCTTTGCTCAAATTCGTGTCTCAGAATGGCTTGGAGGTTGTTGCATTTAGTAGTAGCCCCACTGCGATCTCCCAAAAGGGAAGATTGCCCATGAATTAAAACATCACAAGTATCGATTCTAAAACTTACTTGCTTGATCCTGTAATTACAGAGGGGAAAAAAGTAAAAAACACCAACAAAAAGCCTCCTGTTTCGCTTTTTCTCCTCTGGGTTTTTCTCAACCACATTTTCTATCTTCCCGTATCTGAGCCTTTCTGAGAGTTGACTGACTTAGCCTTAACCCATACGATGAATTCATAAAGATATTGTTGTCAGTCTGGAACCCAGGCAAAAAGAAAGCAGAGCTGATAGTCCCTGAGGTTGGCCCTGGACAAAGCCCTGGAACAATAGGACACTGTAGCCTCTTCCTACTGTCGCTGAGTCTTTGGGCTCATACATCTGAGTAGTTCTGCAAACACAAAATTTCCTGGTATTTCCAACTTACTTCATTCACTGCTATGGAACCAAATTCTCTTAAACATTGTCTGGCAAATGCCTTGGAGAAACTGGGTATGAAGTAAGTTTTGCTTCACAGTGAATGGTACCCACGGCGGAGCAAGATCTACGCTTTATTTAGATGTGTTTTGAACCATACGCATATTATATTACTTGACTATACACCAAACATCTTTGAACAACACACAATTTTTCCAACTCCTCTAGTTAAATCGTCAATTTTTTTTAAAGATTTATTTCATTTTTATTGCAAAGTCAGATATACAGAGAGAAGGAAAGACAGAGAGGAAGATCTTCCATCCCGATGATTCACTCCCCAAGCAACTGCAAAGGCCGATCCGAAGCCAGGAGCCAGGATCTCTTCTGGGTCGCCCACATGGGTGCAGGATCCCAAGGCTTTGAGCCGTCCTCGACTGCTTTCCCAGGCCACAAGCAGGGAGCTGGATGGGAAGCGGGGCCACCGGGATTAGAACCGGTGCCCATATGGGATCCCGGGGCGTTCAAGGTGATGACTTTAGCCGCTAGGCCATGGCACCAGGCCCTAAACGGTTAATTTTAACACTATAGACATTCTACAGAAAAGTTCATGGTAGGCAATTATTAGGAGAAACACCACATTTTAAAAACGTTTTGCACAAAAACAAACTTAGGTATCAAACCCATTTGTTGTTTAGCTTTTTGAATTATGTTTGTAGTTAAAGAGCTTGGACAATTTTCCTTTTGCCCTCTCCCTCTCACTCCTCCGTCTCAGGTATCTCTTCTTTATCCGGAGGCTCTTCAGTCAGGCTGATGAAACTGAGTTTCTGTCTTCGATTTCCACTCACTCTATTAGATCCTTGAAAAATTCTGTTTTCTGAAAATCTATTCTTAATACCAAAGGGATTGCTACCCCCACCTAACTTGGAGCTTCTTATTGAAATCAAGTGACACAATTGGCAGCTAGCCTCAAGGTGCCTTGCACGTTATAAATGTCTAATAAGTGTTAGCGCTTGTCATCACTTTAGCCCCTCATAAATTGAAAAAAGAGAAAGTTTTGTGTTTTTGACAATTCCAATGTGCTAATATCCCTGTAAAAGGTACATTTTGTAGTTTAAAACACAAATTCTTAAAAATCATGCTATTTTCTGGGAAGCTCCCAAGTCTTCAATCCAGTTAGCCACCCTTCCAGCCACCTTCCTGTCGCTTAGGCTGAATGCTTTTCCTGGCTGGATCCATCTCTTCCTTTTTAAAAAGATTTATTTTTTTATTAATTTATTTTTTTATTTATTATTTTTACTTCATTAATTACATTGTATTATGTGACACAGTTACATAGGTACTTGGGTTCTCCCCACCCCTCCCCAAACCCTCCCACCATGGTGGATTCCTCCACCTTGTTGCATAACCACAGCTCAAGTTCAGTTGAGAGTCCCCCATTGCAAGTGTATACCAAACATAGAGTCCAGCATCTTATTGTCCAGTCACGTTCAATGGCTTCTTAGGTATGCCCTCTCTGGTCTGAAGACAGAGCCAGCAGAGTATCATCCCAGTCAATTGAAAGCTCCAACATACCGTCAGCAAAAATTACATCATTATGGAATTAATTGACATAATAATGAGTAACCAATATGTTAAAAGTAAATGCGAGTTCCCAGCTACCTTCTGTGACCACCTCACCTACGCTTCAATTTTAGTTTATACACAACATATAACATTCATAACATAACATGTTATACATAACATCATATCATCTTAAATTAAGGCAAACATGTGGTATTTAACCTTTTGGGATTGGCTCATTTCCCTTAGCATTATGGTTTCCAGTTTGGCCCATTTGGCCACAAAGAACTGCATTTTGTTTTTTTTAATAGCTGAGTAGTATTCCATGGAGTAGATGAACCATAGCTTTCTTATCCAATCCTCTGCTGATGGGCATTTTGATTGTTTCCATGTTTTTGCAATTACTGATTGTGCTGCTATGAACATAGGAGTGCATGTTGGTTTCTCATAAAACAATTGTTCTGGATATATTCCTAGGAGTGCTATTGCTGGATCATACGGTATGTTGAATTTGAGTTGTTTGAATATTCTCCATACTGATTTCCAGAGAGGCTGTACCAGCCTGCAGCCCCACCAGCAGTGGAGTAGGGTTATTTTTATTAGAAAGGCGGATATACAAAGAACATGAAAACAGAGAGGAAGATCTTCCATTCGATAATTCACCCCCAAGTGGCTGCAACGGCTGGAGCTGAGCTGATCCAACGCCAGGAATCAGGAGCTTCCGGCTCTCCCATGCTGGTGCAGGGTCCAAGGCTTTGGGCTGTCTTCTGTTGCTTTTCCAGGCCACAGGCAGGGAGCTGGATGGGAAGTGCAGCTGCTAGGATTAGAACTGGCACCCATGTGGGATCATAGCGCATGCATGGTGAGGACTTTAGCCGCTAGGCTAGCACACCTGGCCTGTTGCAGTACCTCCACTGAACACAAAGTCTTTGACGGCAGCTGTGCTGTGGTCCCTAGCACCTGCTTGGATGCACTCTAGACCAGTAACACAGGCTGTCCTCAGGGCAGAGGGTATGGTTTTAATGGTTCCTTCTTTCTCCAGGTACAGGCACCAGAGGGCAGAGCAGCCTTCCTTCAACATGCCTTTGGGCATCTCTTAGCCCAGATTTCCTCCTGAGGGCAGGTCACAGTGCCACCTCAATCAGGACCTGAACCTGAAGATGGGGGTATTAATACACACAGTCTCTTGGGCGAGGGGGAGAATAAAAGCTGAGCAAAACAAGGCCCATAGTTTATTCTTTTTCTGCTCAATCCCCCTCCTGCTTCTGGATGAAGATGCTGCACTTAACCAGGGCAGCTCTGCCAGGCTCCAGCTGCCAGCACAATCCCCCCAAAGGGCTGCATTTCAGCATTTACTGAGTTGAGTGGAAGCAGCTAAATGCAAAGTTCTCATTTCCACGTAGCATTTAAGCAGCTCTACAAGACAGCATGGGTTTTGGTTGCACCGATTTTATTCATAGGTAGTTTGGATGTTATATCCAAAAGCTAGATGGCATAAGACTATCTCACACGCAAGGTTAGGGGGTGGAGCCCTCAGCGGTGAGAGCCTCTGAGGTCTTAAATATAGCATCCACTCACAGGTTGCTGGGATTTGGCTCTTGAGGGGAATGCAAAGACATTTTCGCAATAGGGGTCATTCTGGACAGAAGTATTATACTACAATTTGGATTGTTTGAAAAGCATAAAATCAGCTTTCTTAACACTTTTCGGTGCAGCAAATACCCATTGGACTTATTACATTCCAGTAATGCAGATTAGCTATTGACTCTAATTTAGCAAAAATACATAATACTGTAATAGACATATGTACCAGAGCCAACCAGTCATTATAAACTTGAGTCTCAACCCCTGGGTTCAGAGTGGTGGTTACTGTGCAAATAATAGGGGAAAAAAAGCCTCCATGACTATTTGAAACATGAAAATGGCCTAAGTTCTCATGATGATCTGCTTTCAACCACACACCTGGAGTATGATGATATTTGCATGCCAGATAGACTTTAGTGCCAAGAAGAGTTTTAATCAAAAATACCAGAAATACACACGTGCAGATTTATAACACATACAATCACAGGAACACATACCAACAACTTTCAATTTCATATCAGAATGAAAGGCAGCTGCAGTTTAACGTTAAGAACAATACTTCAAAATGATGGTTGATGACGATCAAAGGTGTCTCACTCAACATATGTGGCCCCATCCTGGTGCTGCGTTCAAATCAATGTTAAAATCAGCTCCGTTCTCTAAACAGCCACCAGCTGGTGGTCATTGGGCAGAAATGAATTAGAAATAGGTGCTTGGAGAACGCGGTTTGAGATTCAAAGTCCACTGCGGTTGGGTCAGGCACATCCACGTGCCTCTCATGGGCAAAGACGTATCACACACAGGATTCATTGCGACCACTCTTCAGCAGCAGCGTTTTTTTAAACCACTGCAATGCAAACAATTACGTAGGGATCCTTTTCAAATACAGAGGCCTAGGTCTGCAGTGGAGCCCAGGCAATTGTATTTTAAACAAGTAAACCCTTCCCAGCAAATTCCGGTATCAATGCTGCTGTAACTATACAAGCTCCAGTTTTGAATCATGACCCAAGCAAGGTTCCTGCTAGTGCAGATCTTTAAAGACAATGACATGGGAACTCTGGAGTGACTTCCTGGGCCCTGGCTTCAGTGTGATTCATCCCTGCCCATTGTGAATATTTGGCATGTGAACCAACAGGTAAAATCTCTCTCTCTCCTCTCTCTCTCTCTCTCTCGGTTAAAGTTTTTCTCACAATATTCTCTTTCGTTGTCTCTCCCTCATGGCTGGCATTGTGTAGTGCATTAAGCTTGCTGCTTGCTAAGCTGGCATCCCATATTGGAAAGCAGAAGATGGGCTGAGTACTTAGGCCCCTGCCATCCAGGAGTCCTGAATGGAGCTCTGAGCTCCTGGCTTCAGCCTCAACTAATCCAGTAACCGTAGCCATCTGAGTATTGAATCAACAGGTGGAAGATCTCCCCTCTTTTCCTGTTCTACCCCACACTATCTCTGTGTGTTAATATAAGTGTGCCTTTATCTTTATCTCTTTTCCCAGCCCCCAAAATGTCAACTGTGTATTTATCGCAAAGAGCCCTTCTGTCTTTTGCAAGTCATATACATGCACCTAATTGCTAAACACACAAGTAAAAGAGAAGTCCATTAGTACTCACTTTCCTCACCCGATCTGTCATCCAGCACTCCACAAACTTCTCAATACTCTGGGTCCTGTGTTTTATCCAAGACATCACCTCCTCATTCACCACAATTCTTTAGTCTTGGAGATTAGTATTGCTCTAAACACAAGATGTGCTCAGTAGATATGTGTTCAAAGAAACCCCTGATCAATCACAATTAGTGCATCGGGGCACTTGACAGTAGTTGGGCTCCATCGAAGAGAAGAAAAACATCCCCACAACACCTCATCCCTCACTAGGACCCTTGGGCATGGGGAACTGTGGCCCAAACCTGCTCCAACGTTGTTTCACTCTAACTCTCTCCAGACAAGGCAGGGAAATGCATGCTCGGGGGCTGCAGCTTCACAGCCCCCTCAAGGGTATCTGGTGGCAAAACATCAATTATCACTTCCTCATCTGGGAAGCAGAGGATGGGATTTCTGCAAGGTCTCTGCAGCCCACTGTGGTGTACTCAATGCTGGTGTGCGCATAGAACACTGAGTGCTCAAAGAGGACAAAGATGATGAAATCTCTACTTGGAATGAAACGAGTCTGAATGTGGATGGAGAGACAACGGGATCTGAACTGAGGAGGTAGACACAGCAGAAAATACGCATGTGGAACTAACATACAGTCAGGAATCAGCCCTAGGAAAGCAACTGTGGAGTGACCACTAAGAGAGGGGGCACTCCAGGCTTCAGGGCATTTCTTGGGGGCTGTGTACCTATTGCTATTGATTCAGTACCCAGAGGGCAGAAGACAGAGCTAAACGCAGCTGCACAACACAACCGGTCTGTCTCCACAAGGCTGAGACATCCACTTGTCCACCAGGCACCAGAAATGAACATCCCGTTCCAGATAACCAGTGGTCATGAATGGGGAGACTCCTCCCCTCAAAATATGCTCCCCTTCCAGCTTCCCCACACTTCAGGTTTGAGGGGGCTTCAAAAAGTCTGTGGAAACGGAATGCAATGGTTAATTCCTCTGCGTGCGTCGTAGTTCTGAAATCCATGCATAGGTTTCTCCTCTGAGGCTTTCCCCAGGAACTGTTTGAAGAGCCCTCGGATGCATGGATTTTAGTGGCTGTTTGAACTGCAATCAACTTATCTATCGACTCTCTTTTCCATGAATTATCTGAAGCCGCCTGGTGCACTGCCTCCATCCCAATGGGGACACGACTTCAGGCTGACTGGCTTGAGTCTTTCCAATTCGGTTAAAATGTTTATCATTTGTTTTCCAGGACTCCAAGTCACTCAGAAGGAAGCTTATTTGTTCTCTCAAGTTGCTCGTCCCCCCTCTGGGGCTTGCGAGAGAGCTTTGAACTGAGAAAAAGCCCTGGCAGTCATTAAGCACGAAAGGCTTCCCAGTGCCTGAGCCTTCCTGCCGGAAGCCCGCGCCAGCCCAGCAGAAGGGGGAAGATTCGATTTTAATCGCACAGATTTCATATTTTATTTTGCTCATTAAAATTCCTGTTAAGGATTTACTTCAGCATTTTGTGACTCAATCTGAATATTTGAAGAGAGCCTCCTTTTTGATTGTTAGTTTTGCTTTTCACCGCCGAGGGAGTCTGAAATCTGCCCATTTTGTGGTCTGAAGAGACTTCCTCCACAATATTCCAGCGCAAGGTGTGAGTCATTTCTGGGATTACAAAAAGGGGGTCGGTGGGGAGCAATGCAGACTAGTATACTGACACTCTAATTAGATCCTGCTGCCCCTGCTCAGCCAAAGGGAAAAAAAATCTACAAACACAGACTATCTCACTGAAGATATGTAAATGTTACCATGCACCCACCTTGCTCTAGAAGCGAAAGGCGTCCCTTCTAGAAGGAACTGCCCCAAAGTCTGCCCCACCCTAACCAGACCTCTGCTAGGGGCTGTTGGAGCCCCCTGGACTTGATTCTGTACTGTGGGCCTTATCACTCTGCTTTTGGCCATGACCAGTGAATGCCAATCAGACCCAAGTTATGTTTAGTCCTCAACAGAGAATTAAATTCTTTCTTACCCATGATCAAGCCCCAACTTGAGTTACACACACTTAAAAAGACACATCCTTACGTGTGTATATAGACTCAGTACATAGAAATTAGATCTGTGGTGTAGAACTATAAAATAATATACAGCTTTCTGCAGAGAGAAAAGTACAGTGTATTGACATAAAGAATATACATAAAATGGAATGTAGTATTATAGATACAATTCTACGAACATATTCTCTATACAGTATTATATATACTTTTTGTATATATAGTATAATATATATTTTTTACATCTCTCTGTAGCCCATAATTTACTGCATCTAGGGTTAGGATTTGCAAGCACTACAGATTCTTAAGAGAACTGTGTCCTCCGAGAATACAAGGTAGACTTTGGGAACGAGGGTTTGGGGGAGAGGAAGGCCAAAGTGCTGGCCTCAGTTCTGGGCAGCAATGACAGGTGGGAGAGCCCAGGCAAGCCACCAAAACATGGGACTCCCTCCCAGCTAAGCTATGCCAGCAGCAGCTTCCACTGCACAATCGGTTTTCAGATGCCTGCATCCCTCAGCAAGGGAGAGAATTCTCATGAGTTGTAACCATTGGCCTAAGTATCCATCTTAGCCCTCTGTGCTTACTCACACCAACATTAGATTGGGTTATTTGCGAGGGGAGATTCATTGTCAGTCCCATCTACCTGTCATTAATCTTATTCTACTTAAAATCTACCAATGCAATTGCTTCAGTCATTATTAGCCTCTCAACACGAACCAGCAAAACAACTCACCTTTTGTCTTTTTACAAAGACATTTAGGTCCTGTAAGACCCAACTAAATTGCCAATGAAACAATACCTATCAAAGTAAAGACATAATTAACAGTGTGAGATTATGCATACATGTGTGTAGGTATGGACACATGCATCTCCTCTTGCAGGATATTAAATTTATTGAATAGTGAAAAAAATGGTGATGAAGTATTAAGATGTCCTGGGAACCCTGTACTGGGAAATGGGATGAAGGAACTCTAGATTAGAGGGGTGAGTCCTGGCCAAATACGCAACATGTTTCATGTTTAGAGTGTTCAGCTGGAAGGAAACTAGAATTTCAGAGTAAGAAAGACATATCCTTAATAGAGCTCTGAGGAGTTCATGGGGAAAGAAAAAGGTCTCTTATTTTCTGTGTTGCTGGTGAGTGTCTGCTCTAGTTCTACATCTAACATTCTCTGATTCTCTGTCTTTGTATGTCAGTGCTGCTTCACAAAGAGTAAAATCCTGTCCATCACAATAGGATGCCAGACCCCGCTCTTGTCTGAATCCCCTGCACTCCCACTTCCTGTAATCTCGTTACTTAGAAGCAAATTCCCCATCATTAAAATTAAGCCTCATTTCTTGTTCATTTTTTCCTGTTTTCCTCAGCAAATCCAAGTGCAATCCTGAACTTGTTTTCTTGCTGCTTTAGTTTCTTGTTGTTTCACAGCAAAATCCTTTCCTCCTAAAAACAATTAAGAGTGTTTTTTTTTCCACCAAATTTTGCCTCTCGTTTGTGTGAGAAACAAGAGTAAGGAAAGATGAGTGTGTGTGTGTGTGCTGGCAGATGGGGGGTAGGAAGTATTTTACAAAGTGTTCAATATGTACTAGAAAGGATCCATTTGGTATATGTTGGCATAGGTTTTTGTTCAGACTGTAAGATTACTGGTTATATTCCACTGTACTTATGCTAATTGCAGGAATACCATAGAAATGCAGATCCATCTGGAGCCATGACCACACAACAAAGTGATTCTCCAAGATCAGACTGGACAGGGATGTAAGAGACCAAAAACAGCATGCCTAGCCATGGATTCCTCTAGGAAGAGAGCTCTCAGGATCTGACCAATTTGCCCTAAACACAGCTCTCCTCCCATCATTTTACTTGATGCCCAGATTCTCTTGTAACTCCCTCAATAGACCACCCACCTGATGTCTCCCTCATGGCCAAGGCAGAGACAAGAAATTCCGGTGACCTTAACTTCCACAAGTTTGAGGTGTGGTGTCAGCACCAGCACCCACTCTTTCCTCTCACAGGGATCATATAAGACAGGGTGTGCCCAACACTGAGACAGTCCTGAACACCGTTACACTGGCATGAGCTCCCATTGCCATGCTCTCCTTCAAGGGTTGCCCTTACAGGGCACTTAGAGGTATTTGAGGAGAAAGCGCACACACACACACACACACACACACACACACACACCTCCCAATTCAGGTGAGATGGTTCAGTTCCCACCTGACCTGCCTTACCACCTGCACTTAATAAATTACCAGGCTTCATTGCTTTATGGCTAAAAGCTGAAAACTAGCGAGGTGTCCTCTAAATCTAATCTGTAAGATGGGAGAATAATACTATACACCTGTAGGCCTGACTAAACGAGTGAGACAAGCAGAGGAAATGCCTGATCTAACACAGTGATCAAGAACTTAGCTGTAGGTGTCTCAGATATGCACTGTGATGTAGCACGGACTAGGAGGCTTATTCAAGTAATGCGTGAACAAAGACAAGTAAAAACGGGCTCTTTGTCCTCAACAAGCTCACATCTAGGAAATATTTCCCTTTGTATAACTGAAGGGAGTTGTTTTTCTCAGTCTTCCTTCTTTTACATACGGGATAATCAAAGTTCCAACAAATTAATCAGAGGCGCTCAAAGATTCCAGTCACAAAAAACCTAATGCATACACCTGTTAATAACTGTGATTTGATCCATTTAATTTGTTCATATGTCTTTCACTACTATGCTACATACTATTACTATATATACTTGTTACTTACTAATAATAAATAGCACTCTTTTGGACTGTAATTCAATAATTTAATCAGGTTCTGAAATTTTTATTGTTTTTATTTACATTTTATTTATACAAAGAGAACAGATTTCATAGAGTTCACAGACACAGTTCTTTTTTTTTTACATTTTATTATTATTATTGTCATCTTATGATACAATTCCATAGGCTCCTGGTATTTCCCTTATCCCAGCCCCAATTCCCTCCAATCCACCAGTTCCTCTATATCATTACTAAAATATAATTCCTCATGCACAGTTATATGTCCATCATTGCAGGCATGGACAATGGCGGAGAGTCCAGCATCCTATTGTCAAGATACAGTGAACAGTTTCATTGTAAGTCCATCTTTGTCTGGAAGTAGAGATGCATACTACATTGTATCCTCACATCGATATGTTAGTCTCCATTTCACAGCTACTGTACATCCCCTCAAATGAAAAGTCATAATACAAAATCAACAATAGAAAGAAAAATAGAAATTTATAATGCCATGAAGTTAAATGACATGTTACTAGATACGGCAGTCCCCGTTACACAGCTACTATACATCCCCTTAAATGAAAAGCCACAAAACAAAATCAACATCAGGGAGAAAAAACAAATTAACAACACCAAGAAGTTAAATAACATGCTACTAAATGACTAACATGTAGCTGAAGAAATGAAAATCAAGAACCTTCTTGCAGAAAATTATGCTACTCTATGATCTATGTGTCATTGAATGATTTAATCAGAAGAAAGTGTTTTGAAGAGATGAAACTAATAGAAAACAACAAAACCCATGTGATACAGTTTCCACTGATTTTTGTTGGTGAAGTGTGTCTCTTCTAGAAAATAAATAGATGGGTTTGGTTTTTTTTAATCCAGTCTACTACTCTATGATGTTTGATTGAGCTTAAGCCATTTACATTCAGGGTTAATATGTATGAATGGTGCTTTGGTCCTGTCATTTTAGGAATGGGTTGTTCATTGGTTTAGTCTTCTGTTGTCTTTTTACTGGGATGTTCTTTACATTTGCCTTTGGTTTTGGTAGGTGCTATTCCTCTTTGTCAAGAGAACATCTTGAAGTGTAGGGCAGGTTTGGAAGAGGCAAACTCTTTTAGATTTTCTTTACTGTGGAAGAACTTTATTTCATTTTCAAAGACAAAAGGAAGCTTTGCTGGATATGTTATCCTAGGCAACACAATTTTTTTCTTTTAGAATCTGGAATATGTCACTCCATTCTCTTCTTGCCTGTAGAGTTTCCTGTGAGAGATCTCCTGTGAGTTTAATTGGCATTCCATTATATGTCAATTGATCTTTTTCATGTGCACATTTAAGGATCTTTTCCTTATGTTCAATTGAAGAGAGCTTGATGATCATGTGTCTTGGCGAAGATCGCTTTTGGTCAGGCCTGTTGAGAGTTTTGTGCCCCTCCTGGATGTTGTTTCCCAATTCTTTCTCTAGATTAGGGAAATTTTCCTTTATTATTTCATTAAATATATTTGCAAACTCAGCTTCTCTTTCTGCACCTTCTGGGACTCCCATAACTCTTATATTTGGCCTCTTGATAGTGTCTTTCAATTCTTGAATACCTTTTTTGGCCTGATCCAGCTCTGCTTCCAGTTTTTTGTTTGCTTCTCCCGATGACAGGAAATATCTTCCAATTCTGAGATTCTTTCTTCTGCTTGCTTCATTCTATTTTGGAGACTCTCCATTGTACTTTTAATTTGCTCTACTGTGTTCTTAATTTCTGATATGTCAACCTTGATTTGTTTTATTGCTGCTATTGCTTGCGTAAAATATTCCTTAAATTCTTTGAACTCTTGTATGTGCTTCTCATTGTTGATCAGAATCTTTAAAATGAGTTTTCTGAATTCTGCGTGCCTCATTTTCTCAATGTCTTCCTCAGTGAACTCTGAGATTGGCGTAAGGTTTTGCTCCTTTGCAGGGGAGTTTTCAGTAATATTGTGCTTTTGTTTCTTCTTTTGTTCTTGGTCATTGTACTTTTGGTTAGCAGAGTCTTCTCCTTGGGGCAGGTTTCTAATCTGTGTCGCCCACAGGTCTACAATGCAATTTTACTGATTGCGATTGGTACACAACTCTTTGCTTGCTTGCAGCCACTTGTGCCACAACCTCCAGCGAGTTCCAGGTCTGGGTACTTATGTTAGTTTTCCACCATGGTCTCCACAGCCCTGGCTCCTGGCTCACCACTCTCCACCTCCTGTGATATCGTGCTGAGCTGCACCGCTGTCTCTGCAACCTTTCTCCCACTTTCATTTGGAGCAGGTCCCAGGATTAGAGAGACATCAGGTGTCCTGTATAACTAGGTTCTTGGTGTTGCTGATCTTGTCAAAACCTGTTGGACGTTAGGTCTAGGTGCCACATGGACCTATTTTGACCCATATGATGCCACAGTTGGTATTATTTCCTGCGGGACCATGCTAACCACGGACCTCAGTGAGTTCTCGCTAGCTCAGCACATGCACAGTTCACTGTTTTCCCCTGCAGTCCTAAAGCTATTGCCACAGTGTACAAAATGGCACCTGACATACCACTACTAGAGTTCTTGATCTGCTGGCTGTCAGATTTGAGGGCTACCCAGACCTGCTCTGGGTGGAACCCATAGAATACTACGTCGTTGCAGTTCACTGAGTCAGAAATGAGTTCACTCCCAGCTCAGCGCATGCTCAGTCCTTTTCCTTGCCCTTTCCCCCTTATGCAAAATGGCACCCAATTCAGCTCTAGGGGGCTGACTGGGCTATGAAATCCACTCTGTTCTCGCACTGCCCATCTGAGATCTGCTGCTGTGCTCCTGATCAAACCAAACGGACCAGCAGTACGGACAATTCTTTGTCTGGGTTCACCTCCTGAGCTCCCAAGCTCCCAGTGAAAGTCCCTTCCCACCTGGTTGCTGGTGGAGTTCTGGCTGATAGTGGAGTTCAGATCACTGTGCTGGAGTATCAGTCACTGCAACACCACACTGTTGTGCCCGCTGCTTTCCTGTGTCTTAGGGCCACCGAGACCTGTCTTGGGTGGAACCTGTACAATGCCACATTGTTGCAGTTCACTGAGTCAGAAATGAGTTCACTCCCAGCTCAGTGTATGCTCCGTTCTTTCTCTTGCCTTTGCCTCCTTACGCAAAATGGCGCCCAATTCGGCTCTAGGGGGCTGACTGGGCTATGAAATCCACCCTGTTCTCACACTGCCCATCTGGGATCTGCTGCTCTGTCTCTGCTCCTGGTCAAATCAAACGGACCAGCAGGATGGACAGTTCTTTGTCTAGGTTCACCTCCCAAGCTCCCAGTTAAAGTCCCTTCCCACCTGGTTGCTGGTGGAGTTCTGGCTGCTGGTGGAGTTCAGATCGCTGTTAGCTGAATGACGCTGGAGTATCAGTCATTGCAACACCACACCATTGTGTCCAATGCTTTCCTGTGTCTGTCAGTCTCCAGGCACCCCTCTGCTGTTGTTCTGTCCTTTCCTATTTCCTGGAATATCTCCTCTCTGCTTCATCCTGATTAAATGTTTTTCTGTCCGTTTAAACGTGTCCTTACCCTAGTCCACCATTTTGATTGTCCCCACAGACACAGTTCTAAGAAGGCATATTTTCCTCCTTTCCAAGCTCTCTCCCTCCCTTTCCTTTTTTTAGAATTCTGTATCATATATAATTATATATATTTAAAATGTTATATTTATATATATTTGATTTATATATATATATTTTTAAACCAGAAGACAGGAGTTTCTTCTGGCTCTCCCATGCGGGTGAAGGGTCCCAAGGCTTTGGGCCATCCTCTACTGCTTTACCAGGCCACAAGCAGGGAGCTGGAAGGGAAGTGGAGCAGCCAGGATATGAACCAGTGTCCATGTGGGATGCAAGCCAAGGATTTTAGCCACTAGGCTACAACGCTGGGTTCATAACAGTATATTTTTACTTTACTATACAGTCAAAGACTAAACACACTAAATAAATAGTTCACAAGTAAAAATTAAACACAAGAGTAAGAAGAGTATTTTTAAAGGTACACAGCTAACAATGGTCAATATTTTGATTTGGCTATAAGACCAAATGAATTTCCCTTTATCTGCCAGTTGAGATAGGTAGTGCAGATAAAGCGATGATGCAGAGAATTGGATTTGATCAGTCACGAATTGTTATGTGACTTTATGGTTTTAAAACTTTCAAGAATGAATAAAACATAACAGAAGAGCAGATGTGTTGAGAGCCAGGCTTCTGGAGTCAGTCTGAAATCCCACAACTTCATGCACCCAGGCAAACCAGTACATCTGCCGAGCAAGAGCTGGCAATGGCCTGCAGCATGTTCCTCCCCCCTGGGGTCCCTGGCTCCCAGATTCTAACCAGGAGAGGGCATAGGGAGGACCAGCATGGAGCATGCCAGCAAGCTCCCCTCCCTCACTCCATCCAGCAGGAGCACCCTCATTTCTCTAGGGACCTCTGGAGTATGAAAACAGAAAGGCTGTAGCCAGACCTTTCACACACACACCTGCTTCTACGTGGAGTTTGCTTATCCTCCTCATTCTCTCTGTCAGGCACCAGCTTATTTCCTCAGAAATATAGACAGAAGGAACAAAACCCCAATTTTAGAAAACTTTGCCCCATCTCTATAATTATTTTTATGTTTCCACTCAATACTTCCTTTATTTGTTCTCAATCTCTTGTACTTAATTTTAAAATTGAGTCACACTCATCTCTTTCAAAAAAAAGATGTTTTTTTTTTTCTTGGAAAGGCAGATTTAGAGATAGGAGAGACAGAAAGATTTTTCATCTTCTGGTTTACTCCCCAGGTGGCCACAACAGCCAGAGCTGAGACAATCTGAAGCCAGGAGCCAGAAACTTCCCACAGGCCTCCCATGTGGGTGCAGCATCCCATGACTTTGGGTCACCCTCTGCTGCTACCCCAGGTCACAGCAGGGAGCTGAAGAAGCGGTGCTGCCGGGGACTTGAACCAGCACCAATATGGGATCTCAGTGTGTGCAAGACAAGGATTTAACCCCAGACTTTCCTTCATCACACCAAGCCCATTACATTCATCTTCTGTTGCAAGTTTAGTCTGTTGTGTGAATTTTTTATGTACCATTGTCTCCTAAGACCTGTTACTTTTTATGTCTAAATCGCATGTCTTTCTTACTAGTCCATAATTGTTTACCATTTATCTTATGGTGATTTGCACCCTGATGTTTTGAAATTCTACTTTATCTCTATTTAAAATCTTTTTTAAGATTTATTTATCTTTATTGCAAAGTCAGATATACAGAGAGGAGGAGAGACAGGGAGGAAGATCTTCTGTCCAACGATTCACTCCCTCAAGTAACCGCAACGGCTGGAGCTGAGCCAATCAAAAGCTAGGAGCCAGGAGCTACTTCTGGGTCTCTCACATGGGTGCAGGGTCCCAAGATCTCGGGCCATCCTCGACTGCTTTTGCAGGGCACAAGCAGGGAGCTGGATGGGAAGTGGGGCTACCGGGATTAGAACTGGCGCCCATATGGGATCCCGGGGCATGTTCAATGCGAGGACTTTAGCTGCCAGGCCACCGTGCTGGGCCCTCTATTTAAAATCTTAAGAATAATAAAAAATTAGCTTCCTTTTATTCTTTGAGATTTCTTGTGTGTGTGTGTACAAACCACTTATTTTTTAATTTTCCGGCACTTGCTTGACCAGTGATTTTTTTAAAAAATTTTTATTACTTCATCAATATCATATGCGAAGCTTTTTTTTTTTCAGAGGCTGGAATCCAGAAAAAAGAAATGAAGTCCTGACCTCATGGGAGTCACCAGCCAAGAGCAGAGGGTGACTGTTGGACAGGCCTTGGTGCCTACGGATAGAGCACCGGAGAGAGCCAGAGGACAGGGTCCGTTGACAATGTGGCAGGCTCCTGGAGCAGGGCTCATGTGTTTATGGTTGGACAAGGGCAATTGAAATGACTGTGTCTCACAACTTGAGCCCTTAGTGGGCAAGTTACATTGGACACTGCTTGGTTGTGGGCTATTTGGGCACAGCACCATGTGGAGAGAGGAGAAACCAAGTTCTTAGCCTTGCTACAAGCAAGCCATCTTTTAACCAGGAGATAGTTGAGTCATCACAGAATATCCTCCTCCAAGTCTTGAATGTCATCCTCATTCTCTTCCAAGAGGATCTTAAACAATTACTTCGGCCGGGATATCAACATACAGGAAAAACTATGTGACCTGAAGGTAAGAAAGTAAGAGGCAAGCCAGCAGCGTATGCAGTGCCCAAGATTCAGTTAATGACCTGTTGAGAATACACTGAGAAGCTAACAGTTGGAGTCGCTCAGTAACGGTGCCAGATGCCCTATCAAGTACAGGCAACAAAAATGGAAATTCTGACAGGAAGAAGTCTTCATCCAAAGATCTATCTACAAGTAGCAGAGACAAGCCAGGGGTTAGGGCCAGTCCTTAGAAGGGGGAACCAATACAAGCATGCCAGGAGGCCCATCCCAGGATGAAGTGAGGGGGTTATCCCAGCAGATGGAATCAATGGAATCAGACACATGGACTTGAGAAGAAGGGGAAGTCCCCACCATGACTGGTGTACCTCAGCAGAGGCTCCCTGGTAGAGAGCCCACAGAACACAAGACGAGCCTTGGTGAGGTCTCCTAGGAACTGAGCTAATCTCGAGGCCTGGGCGAGAAGGAAGCAAAAATGAGACTAGAGATGTAGGTTACAAGAACCAAGTAGTTATCATCTCTGGATCTTTCAGAACTAAAATAAATAAATAAAGCAAACTCAAGTTTGAGGATCCAGTGGTTAAGAACTCAGGATTTCCCATAATCCTATATTTGCAGCAGCACAATCCACAACAGCGAAGACATTGAAACAACTCAGAAATTGTGTTACATCTACTTGAGGGAATACGGTTCAACTAATTAAATAGAATGAAAACCTATCATTCGCAACAAAATGGTCCGAGCTAGAGACCATTATACATAAGCCAATCCCAACAGGACAAATAGCATATGTTCTCTCTGATATAAAGCGACCTTCTTGAAAAAAATACAACATTAGTAAGTATATAGGTAAACATGTATTATCATATATTCTCCTAGAGGAACATTAGCATACTGGGAAGTGAAGATATGTTGCAGTATGCATCTCTACTGTCAAATAAAAGAAGGACCCTCCCAAAAACTGTTAAATGTATCTCAACAACAGGATGCTGGACTTTTATCATTGTCTACACCTACAATGCCATGACGTACTTAAGAAACAAATGACGAACTTGAGACAGTTGCTGAAGGACTGTACTACTGTAATAATATGGGGAAAGAGTGAGGGGGAGGGAGGATTGGGAGGGTGCAAGGGGGAACCACTGAGTTTATGGAATTGTACCTTGAAAAATAAAAAATTAAAAATACATAACTTGGGGCCGGCGGTGTGGCCTAGCGGTTAAAGTCCTCCCCTTGAACGCCCCGGGATCCCATATGGGCGCCGGTTCTAATCCCGGCAGCTCCACTTCCCATCCAGCTCCCTGCTTGTGGCCTGGGAAGGCAGTCGAGGATGGCCCGAGACCTTGGGACCCTGGACCCATGTGGGAGACCCGGAAGGGGTTCCAGGTTCCCAGCTTCGGATCGGCGCGCGTCTGCCCTTTGCAGCTCACTTGGGGAGTGAGTCATCAGATGGAAGATCTTCCTCTCTGTCTCTCCTCCTCTCTGTATATCCGGCTTTCCAATAAAAATGAATAAATCTTTAAAAAAAATACATAACTTACACTCTGTCACAGGAAAATCTAGCTAAATTTGTATATGGCATGGCCCCATAAAGGTGCCTCAAGCCTCTAAGATATACTAGGGTGACTTTTAAGATGGAAGTTGAATCACTTTTTAGGCTAGATGATAATAAATAGAAAGCCCCTGGTGTCTGAGATACGAAAATTCAATGAACGGGAGCTGGCATCATTGCATGGCTGGTTAATCCACCCCTGTGATTGGCGTTCTACTGTTCCACTGCCCATCCCACTCCCTGATAATTTGCCTTGCCAGGGCTCTGCCCTGGAGGTGGCGGCCATTTTGGGGGTAAACCAACAGTTGGAAGATCTCTGTCTCTTCTTTGTCATTGTACCTTTCAGATAAAAAAAAATCTTTGAAAAATTCAGAAAATAGCAGTATAGAGGAAAAGTGTTTCTACCCAGCCACAATGTAGCATTGCACTTGAAAGGAGACGAGCATAATGAAACAAGGGTGGGATGCCATCGTCACCGGAAGGTCTAATTTTAGTGACCGTACTTCTTTTTGCTCTGAGCATCTCGCTTTCCTTATTTCCTCACACTTCCATGTTATTTAAAGACACGAATAACACCCTCTACACACCTGCTGTCTTTTGTGACATCTAAGGATTTCTTATACCCAGAAATTGTTTAACATTCTCCCATTACTCAAGGCCAGGCTTCAAGTTGGCATAGCTACACCTGGGGTTGAATCAGGAGACAAATCGCTGCTTCATTACATAATCAGTGAGAAGCATCCAATTTTTAAGGCTGTTAAACTTGCAAGGGCAACAGAGAACCAAATGAATGTATAATGAAGAGCAACCTTATGTGGGACACAGCATCTTAGAGGCAAAGGACACACACACACACACAGGTTCACACCTTGGAAAGACATTTTTTATGATGTTAGAAATAGTTGGAGTAAGGTGATCTTATTTAGATGATATGCAAAATATGAAATGTCAATGCTTTTTCTGTAAGGTGAGTTATGCCAAGGTGCCTGCCATCATTCTGAGGGCTTTGCTGAACACCTGTCACCTGTACAGCCTCTATGTGTGTCCTGGAGAGATGCAGACTCCATTGGTTTCTGAATACTAACCACACCAGCCCACTCACCCACCACACTACTACTGACAAACATGCACTCGAAAGAAGTCCGGCTTGACAAGGCAAACAATTGGCCCTTTGCCTGGGGAACCATGAATATTATGGAAGCCTTGCAGGGCCACAGTGAAAACAAGGGACATCAAGCCTCAGCTTGTGACACTCATTGTGAGTTCCTGAGCTATGTGGGGAAATCAGCAACCGATTTAGTGCCTTTATCTGCTCCAGCGATAGGAAGCCTTACATATTCTACAGTCAATTAACTTCCCAGTAAGGGACTCAGCCCTTGTGTTCCTCAATGCCCACTGCTTATCTCACTGGTAGACTCTAATAGTAGCCTGTATCAAGGATCCACAAAATGGTGGACATCAAATAAAACTCACAGGAAGGAAACCTAAACTGGGGCTTCAACCCAGGGTCATACATGGGACACAGCCACCCGATGAGTTACTTTAGCAGTTTGCAAACTCTGAAATTAAGCAATTGGGGGAGCGGTGCTAAAGTAGTATGAGGTGGCATAAACATCAAAGCTACGAGGTGGGGGCCTGATTTGTGAGCCCTGGGGGTGGGGGAATCACGTGGGGTTCGGGTATCCTGGCTCCGGTCTTTGGGTCTGCCTAAGAGTGAAAAAGTCAGTACAGTGGACACAGACCCTCATGCACGGAGACTATGGCAGCCCATCTGGAACTGTAGAAGAGGAAGGAGAACAGAGCAAATTGGACAACTACCCCAGTAAATAGGAGCAGCAAAAATCTGGGTGAATGCAGACGTGAGGTCGACTGTGTCAGCCAATGGACATTGGGAGGGTTGCCTCTCCCTTGGATTGGTGAAATTGACAGCATTTTAGAACTATCCAAAACACTTGGGCGGAACCCTCAGAACAAGTACTACATCAATACACTGGGTTGATATCAGGTGGCGGTTCCCCATCCCTGGGTATTGGGACATTTGATAGGCTGGGTGTGGCTTCCCCCTTTATCCCTCCCCTTCCTCCAGAGACAAGAAGAAATATCAAGGCTCAATTCTGATTTGCTCACTGTTCCCTGCCAACCTGGTTGGAATATCTCTATCTTTCCTTCAAGAGTGGAAGCTACAGTGCTCAGCCCTGATCCTATAGAGCAGCCAAACAAGGAGCCATACGATTTATCTCATCTCTGCCTCATCAGCTGTGGGGGAAAAGGCTTGGCTATTGCCTTCCTTTTGCATCTTCTTAGCTTCTGTTTCTACAGAGGCAAAAGATGGCTGTCGATGCAAAGGGAATTTGTTTTCTTCCACTGAATGCGATTGTTTCAAAGACAGCCTGTGAGTAGTGCCATCACACAGGCCTTAGACACTTCATTTATCTCACATGATATCGAAAGTAGCACGGCAGGTTTTTACTCATCACCAGCTCCCTTGCTAAATGAGCACCTGTTTCCCACATCCGTGGCTCTGGTGGCCAACCCAAGCCTGGTAGTGCCAGAACCCACATTGACAGGTACCACACTGTCCAGCATACTTCACTATAGCCAGAAGGCAATCAGAAGTCAGGGACTAAGATGGATTCCCCTGCTGCCTAGCTGGTGAACATGGGTTAAGCCCTTACCTGTGAAAAGGAGAAACAGTCAAAGCTCCCTCCACTAGCCATTCCACCTGCCAACCTGCTGTCAAGCTGTTTGGTGTGGGATTTCCACGGAAAAGGATCTGAGTGAAACATGTATTATCTTGGTTAGAGCTGGGTCTCTAAGATGGATTGAAATAATGGAGTGGAGCTCCAAATGGTGCTCCTATCCAGCCTGCCCAGGCAGTAACTGGCATCTCACAGAGCAGCCCTCTAGTTCAAGGAAAGAAGCCACCCTGATGAAGCTTGGTCAGTGCACCAGCAGCTGCCATGGTCAGTAGCTTCAAACACTCTGAGCATTCTTAGCGATAGAGACTTCAACCTAGAAAGAGATTTCAAAGATCGGTCTTTTTACAAGAGAGGGGCTGCTAATTCAGTCCTGAAACACATCTGCGCTATTCCCTCTCTTCCCTCTTCCTGTTTCTGCCCAGCTGTGAGGTCTAGACACGCCCAGCCAGGCATGCTTCTATCATGCCTCAACCCAGATTTCACCACACCACGTCACAACTCCTTTCCAGACCATGGTTTGCGCCGTGTACTCCTCTGTGAAAGCTGAAGCTCTATTTGCCTGGTGCCCTACAGGCTCATGATAAGCAAAGCTCTGTTTTATTATTAATAGAAATGACTCTTTAAAATGCTTCATATGTTAGGCAATTTCTTGCAACTTTTCACATATTAATTCATTTAATTCCCATAGTAACCTTTTAAATTGGGTGTCATTACCTTCCTCCTTTTACAAATGTTAGAACGGGGTGTCAAACGAGTGAGCATGTGCCAAGACGGTGCAGCAATGACTCTGGGGTCAGGTCATTGCTCTTGCAGCCCGTGCTCCTCACCACTTGGCATAGTGAGCCAGCCTTGGACCTCCCTGGCACCTGTCTCACTCACATTTTCCTCCATGCTTGTAAGAGCATCCCTTCCAACAGGGCCAACTCTTCACCATCTTGCAGGTCAGGCAGATCCAGATTTAGCTCGGATCGTGCCTGACCTACCTCAACTTACTCCTACTTGGATCATAGACTGCTCCAGGTCCTGCCTTTTCCCCTGTTGCCCAGACGACTCAAGCCCAGCCTCATCTCCTCACACCCCATGGCCTGCAGTGAAACATCTCTCTGCCCTGAAACTCCAAGCCTTCTATATATGCCCTGCTCTTTTTTTTTCTTTTTCCTTTATTTTGATTGACCCAACTATATGCAAATGTCATGGGGTATAATATGATGTGTCAATATAAGTATACGCTATGTGATTATTCAGTTTCAGTAATTAGCACATCCATCACCTTAAAATTTATTATGCCTTTGTGGTAAGAACATAAAAATTATGTTCTCTATTATCTATGTTAAATATATAACACAGCATTGTAAATAAAGTCACTCTACTATATAATATAATACCGGCCCTTGTTGCTCTTGTCTAACTGTAAAATTGTCCCTGACTGATCTTTCACAATTCTTCAACCCTCTCTAACCACTACTCTACCCTGAACTTTTGCAAGACCAATATTCTTTACAGTCTACATGTGAGATTATGTCATGCTTTTCCCCATGCCTAACTTATTTCGCCTAATGCAAAGTCCTGCAGATACATTCAAACTGTTACAAATTACAGGACTTCCTTTTTAAAATCCATTTTACATTTATTTAAAAGGCAAATTTACAGAGGAAGGAGGGATACAGAGAGTGATCTTCCATCCTCTATCCCATTCCCCAAATGTGTGCTTTGGCCAGAGCAGAGCTGATTCAAAACTGGGCTCAGGTGCTTCCTCCTGGTTCCTGCCTTGGGTGCAGCCTCCCAAGGCCCAGGCATCCTCGACTTCCATGCACTACCACAAGCAGGGAGCTGGACCGAAGCAGCTGAGACAAGTACCAGTACAGAGGATGCTGGCACCGCAAGGTGGAGAATTATCTGTTGAGCCACTGGTTTCGCCTCTTGGTGTTTTTATGAGAGATTCTGAGCCGTTTAAGGGACAGGAAAGTGACTTTGAGTATTTTGAATCTTGTACAG
Organism: Ochotona princeps; assembly: GCF_030435755.1. Taxonomy (NCBI): domain Eukaryota; kingdom Metazoa; phylum Chordata; class Mammalia; order Lagomorpha; family Ochotonidae; genus Ochotona; species Ochotona princeps. The sequence goes on along the minus strand of NC_080835.1, from coordinate 106,200,672 downwards.
AATCGCATGATGATGTGAAATATGACAAGAACCCAGCTGAACTGGCTTCCCAGAACATCGCAACCACAAGACTCACAGAAACCCCATGAAGGAAAACAACCAGGAGGACCATACGTCCTTAGCCTGTGGTCCATCCCACACAGTCCACTCAAGCCACAGTCAGCTCTGCCCCATTGTTGCTCTACTTGATGTGGAATGAGAGATGTTTTCTTTTTAACAAAATGTGTTCCGAATGCCGTGCTGTGTCCCTAAATGTTCCTTTCACCTACGGAAAAGTGTAGACATGGTGAACTGACACAGGTAATCCACAGTGCCCATCTCCATTCTTCTGTTAGCATTGGTCTCTGAGCACGTGAGAAACTGAACCAGTGGGTCTCTGACCCTGTCATTTGTCCCATCAGACTGAATGTTTGAAACTCATTTCTTGCCTTCATCAGCTGCCTCCCTTCTCTGGAGCAGAACATGAAAAGCAGTGAAGTGGTAGGCGCTAAAGAAGATTCTGCCTTCACTTGTAAATTCTGGGCCTTCTACCAATACCCATTTAAAAAGAAAACAGCTCATAACCCTACATCTACTCTAGTTACTAATTAAGAGTGTGCATTTGTGTGTGTGAAAAAGGTGTAAGTGGCTGTGTAAGCGAATATGTGAGCTGGAACCACTTGAAGGGTGTACAATGTCATGAAATTAAGTACCTGTGCAACTGCTGCTCCCTCCCAAAAAGTTAGCTCCCTTTAGGGCACCGGTCCCCCTCTGTCACCTCTTTCATTTTCTTGCTGAATGTCAGGATCAGAGAGATGTGTCATCAATACTTGCTATAAATTAGCTCTCATCATTTTCTATCCCCTTCACTTAACATGACTGTCGACTGTGAGCCCTGATTCCTGAGACCGGAGGAGTGCGATTATTTGTCCACTGCTCGACCCTCACACATAAGACACAGTGTGAGTTCTGAGCAGCCTCTGGTCTTTCTCATTCATTTCTTGAGTTCTCAGTTCCTATCCACAAAGTGAGTGCTCAGTAAATCACAAACATCAAATTGATGTACAGATGAGTGAATTCTAAAAAAAATAAGTACAAAGAGGTCTTGAATATAAATCTAATTTAGCATGAACAAAAGCTCAGACTTGCACCAGCTGTAAGTAACTGTCTAGGTTGCCTTGTACCTAGGCAAGCATTGCACTGCTGGGAGAAAAGTAGCCAATAGCTAGTGGACATTCTGGGCTGGTTAATGCCAAGTTTATGTTAACTACACCAATGTGTCAGCATAGTTGCCTATTCTGTTTTTTTGTTTTGTTTTGTTTTTTGTTTGTTTCCTTCTATTTCTTCTTTTTTAAAAGATATATGGGAAGGCAGGGAAGGCATTTTACTCTAGCCCCCAGGCAGGAATGGAGCAGGAGTGTTGGACATTGCCTGGATAAGGGTATGCCAGACCAGTTCATACCACCCGCTGGCACATGTGAGAGCTAGGAAGGGTGTGGCTGAACCAGTGGAAGCTCAGATGTGGGAGGAGGACAGGCTGTGCGAGGCTGGGATGAAGCACCTGCCAGAGTGCACAAAAGATCTGGGGCTAGGAACAGGTATGTTAGGGGAACTTTGGGGATTCCTCTGCTAGGCTGCAACTCTTGCTGGTGAGTATGAGAGCCTAAGCTGTGGGCAGGAATGGGTTAGAAAAAGCTGTAGCACCCATTGGCCTGCATGTGGGCTGGGTTCAGGAGCAGGCTGGACTGAGATAGGCTCCAGCACCTACCAGTGTGCATGGATGTCAGAATGGATTTGGGACAGGGCAGGCTAGGCTGCACCACATGCCAGGTCACATGAAAGCTGGTTCTGGGGGTGGGTCAGACTGGGCTAGACTGTAGCACTCACTGTTACGAGCCAGAATGGGTACAGGCTTGTCAGGAAAGGCCACACTACCCGCTAGCAATTGCTATAACTAGAGGCCATCCATGTCTGGCTAGACTGTATCACCCACTGGCACACAAGATCTAGGGATGGCAACAGGTCTGGTAGGGGAACTTTGGGAATTGCTTTGCTAGGCCACAGATCCCACTGGTGAGTGCAAGAGCTGGGGGTGGCAGTAGGCCAGGCTGGACTGGGCTAAAGCTCCTGTCAGCATTTGTGTGAGCCCAATCCGAGGACAGCCTGGTTGGGCCAGTCCACAACACACACACTAGCATAAGCAAGAGCCAGGATGGGGTGCAAGTCAGACCAGATTGGACCACAATGCCTACCAGTTCACATGAGGGCTATAGCTGGGCCAAGCAGGGCAATGCTGGTGTACCCTCCGGTGAGATCTGGGACTGGGGGCAGTTCAGGCTGAGCCAGGCTGCATCACCTGCCAGCAAAAGCCAAGATTGTGGGGCAGGCCATCTCAGACTGAGCTTCAGTACATGCTGGCAAGTCCAAAACCCAGGTGGCCCTGGTTAGGGGAACTTCTGGGACTCCCTGGCTGGGCTGTTGCTTCCAGTGGTACAGATAAGAGCTGGTCTATAGGCAGTCCAGGCTGGATAGGCTGCTGCATCCTCCAGCATAATAGAGAGACGGAATGGAAGTTGGGCCAGGTTGCAGCACCACCTGGTTAGTGCTGGGACTGAGCACAAATCATGTCAGATTGGACCACAGTACCCCCTGGCAGGTGTAAGCTCCAAAGCTAGCAGCAGGATTAGTAGGGCATCTGTGGGTACTCCTCTTACAGGCTGCAGCTGCTGCTGCTGGTGAGCAAGAGAGCTGGGGATTTAGGCCGGCCAGGCTGGTTAAGACAGCAGCATCCATCAGCATATATGTGAATCCAGGTTCTTGAGGCAGATTGGGCTGAGCTAAGCTGTGGGACCCAGGCCTGCACACAAGAGTGGAATGAGGGCCCAGCATGATGGTGTAGTGGTTAAGGTCCTCGCCTTACACCCGCCGGGATTCCATATGGGCGCCGGTTCTAATCCTGGCAGATCCACTTCCCATCCAGCTCCCTGCCTGTGGTCTGGGAAGACAGTCGAGGACGGCCCAAGGCCTTGGGACCCTGCATCCACATGGGAGACCCGGAAGAGGCTCCTGGCTTCGGATTGGCTCAGCTCCAGCTGTTGCGGCAACTTGGGGAGTGAGTCATCAGATGGAAGATCATCCTCTCTGTCTCTCCTCTCTGTATATCCGCCTTTCCAATAAAAATAAATAAATCTTTAAAAAGAAAAGAGTGGGATGAGATGTGTGACAGACTGGGATAGACCATAGCACATTCCAGTACATGCAAGAACTTACGCTGTGTTGGGCCTGGTGGGAGTTATTAAATAAGAGTCACTCCAGCAAGGCCACAACATCTACAAACCAGGCCTTTAGTAGGCTGGGCTGGGATATCCACAGCAACCATCAGTTAGCATGAGATGAGGCTGGGGGCAGACCTGAGGCAGCTGCAGCCACTGGTGTGTTCATTGGCTGGTGCAGGTGATGGACTGAACCTAATACAGCATTGGCTGGTTCACACAAGAGCCAAGTCTGAGACTAGCCCAGGTGAGGTTTCTTGGGGTAATCTCCAGCTAGACTGCTGGAGTTGAACTCTGGTCACAGGGAAAATCACATTATATGTGATCTGACCTTGGAGTGCAGGTATCGGGACTGAGCCTCCTGAGTTGCCGGTGCCTGTGCAGTGGACAGCATACCTCGATGTATACAGGGACATGAGAAGCAGGTTATCCAGACCATCAGAGGACACTGAGTGCCTTGACAGAGGGGATGGAAAGCAGAACAGGTGAGACCATCCTCTTGGCCAAGCTTTGCAGCATGCTGTGGGGCTTATGGACTTGGTCAACCAATAGGCCTCGAAAAGATTTTCTCAACCCTAGTGCAAAGAAGCTAATGACTTCTTCGAATGATCAAAACCACTCACATAACTCCTTCAGAACACTTTTCCCCACGTCAGGGTCTCTACGGCGTCATGAAAAGATTGGTCCCATCTCTGGGTGCTGATGGAGTTTAATAGCAAGGAGTGATAAAAATGAAATATTTGTCCCACCCATCCTCTTCCATACCTCCTCTCCCTAATTGGAGGCCCACATGGGTGTGCATTCCTCTCAACTATGTAAATAATATTAAAAATAAAATAAAATAATTCAGACCTCAAAATATATGTCCACCTCTGTAAGAGCCTTCTCGTGTGTAAAATGAGGTGCCTGGGCCAGAGAAGCAACAGACCACTGTGTGGTTCTCAAGTCCACCACGTTTCCTTGACACGAATGTGCAAGGCAGACTGTCCTCTAGCTGGCTTTTGGGTGACCACAGACGATACTACTTGCCCTCTTCCAGGAATTGGGGTGAAAATAATTCAGCTGAGCACGCCAAAGGATTTTTTTTCCTGGGTGCCTGATGATAAGTTACCCCAAGTGGCTTCAATTTGTTAGAATGAGAAAGGGGAATTGCCTTCCTTAAATGCCTTTGCAAAGTGGTTCCTCTAAATGGGAACCGAGAAACAGTGCTACCAAGCCTGAAGCCACAGCACTGCGTGTCGGGGTCCACAGAGGACACATCTGAAGTTTTTAAGCTCTGTTCAGGGAGAGGGGAATTGTGTTTCCAGGAGAGGCAGGAAGGGAGCTTTGAGGCTTCCGTGTGATATCTGTTGGCTAGGTGTTAGCTTCCTAAGGCATCAGAACTAATCATAGTATTTTTGCAGCTCTCCTTTCAAGCATCCCTAGAGGCCTCCATCTTTCAGGGACCCCCAGAGGAAAGAGAACCAATGCATTAGAAATAGCTTTGCTCTCGACACGAAACACAGCAGCAAACACGACTAAGATGGATCACACAGACAGGCATCCTCATCCCTCCATGTGTACTTGGAACGCCGCACCCTGCACTCATGGTTATGCAGTACGCCTTGATCGAGCACCACTGTTCCCCAGCTAGAAATTGAAAGCGATCTGCCTTTACCTGTACATACACCAGGCAGAATCGCTTTTGACTCCGAGAAGCTTCAACAGCACAAAGATTGATCAAACTGATGAGGAGCAAATCTCCCTGCCGCCTACTGACGCCAGACACATCAACAAGTCTGGCTGTGAGTCATGTTCAGGAGGAGCTAGTGCCCAGGCAGGAGGAGATGTGTGAACCAGGGCCGGGGGGCAGAAGTGGTAGTCTAGAAGCAGGGAGAAGCTCCAGTGCCTGCCCATGCTTGCACGACCGGGGTCACATGTTGAGGTTCCTGGAACTGAGCTTGTCTTGCTGGTATGGAGAGAATGGACCTGGAGCTCACGTTTTTGCCTAGACAGGCTCTGGTGTCAGCTCTGAACTTCATAGAGAGATCATTGACTCAGTTCTTTCAGCCTCTCTAGTGGAGAGAGAAATGGGTTTCTGAAATCCCTTTCCTAGGGGCTGGGGAAAGGATACTATGGGTGACAAGCTAATTGGAGTGGTCAGCAGTCTCTAATGGACATGTGACCAGGGCTCCTCTGCCTTACCTCGCTAGTTCTTTGCAGCACCAGGTCATCCTCTAACCATGGGACTGACACTTGTCATTTTCCCATCTCCCCATGTCACACCCACATCTCCCTCATTAGATAAAAAAAATTAAATTTTGTTAATTAAAGCAATGGAAATCAATTAACCTTATTGGGCAACATGGCCCATTGAAACAGAGCCAAGCCTTGGATTGCGATTCCCTTCTGCCAGTGATGAGGTGGAGCCACATGCTGCCTCGGCTAGGGAGAGTCTCCTGTCCTGACAGCGGAGAGGGAGTTTTCTCTCCAAGGCCTAGTACAGGGAGCTAAACCCTTAACAACCAGGTTATTCATTTCAAACTGATGAGCATTAGGATTGCATTTCACTAACATTTAAAGATTCTATTAATTTCTTTTCAGCTCTCTACCTGGTATTGTAATGGATTTAGTACCAATCATGAATGTTTAAAATAAAATTCAATAACTTTACAAATGGAATCAAGAAGGCCGGGTGCGGAGTGGTTGCTGCGTTTGTCCCCCTGCTCATCTCCTGTATCACATCTCCTCAGAACAGCTTGAAAATTCTTCACTTTTATAAATATCTCTGTGCAATTTAAACACAGTCATTATTTCACTTTAAAAAAAATGCTGTAAATGCAAAGGCTGAAGTCTCCTCGGCAAAGTCCCTGCAGGTTTCACAGTTTATTCTGAACTAATTGCCAAAACAGCATGTGATGAAGTCCCTAATAACCCTCCCGATGAAAGATTAGACCCTGGATGGAAACACATTTAGAAGGTGAGCCACAGACTCTAAACCTCCACCCACTTCAGCAAGGTGTAATGAATGTCCTTGCTGTTCTCAGATTCCATGGGGTAGCCAGCATGCTTGCTCCAAACCCTTGGTGCACCCACACTGACACAATCGCAACCTGAGGACAGGTCCTCAAGGAGGATCTGACAGTGGCAGGCTAAAGTTCTCCTGATGAGTCACTGTTTAAAAAAATGAAGCCCCTGACACTCTTCCAGCAGCCCGGGAGCCAATTTGCCATAAAGAAAGCAGGTAGGGGCCACTGTCCAGTGCTATAGTTATGGGTTGCCATCCATTTATGACCTAAGCTTGTCTACCTGCTATCCAGAATCACCTTGTTCTGATGCACTTTGAAGATTTCACTCCAAGGCGCAGCAACCAAGAATACAGAGTAAAAATCATTCCATCCATTGCATTCTCATCTTCTCCTTTGCTTTTGCAAAGCATGCAGCTCCTGTGAAGCTAACTCGCCCTTCTTCCCCAACCCGTGCACCAGAACAGCCTGAGAATCCTGCCCTACCTACCTCTTTCTATTTGAAAACCCTTTTCTGCCTTTTCCTGTGTCTAAACATGCCATTCTACATTTCAGAATCCATAGCAGAATAGGACTGCTCTTGTCATCTGCTTTCTTAAAGATGGAACATCAGATCTCACCAAGTGTAAGAGCAGAGATGACGCTAGCTTTGCTGCTTATGATGGATCACATAAAAGCCAACACCAGAAGCCAGCTGGTCCCATCTTTTAGAACAACAAGTCTCCTTTGGGTTGAGCTCTCATAAAGCTCTCCATAACAAATTGAGGAGACTTCTACAGGGCTCACCTACAGATTCCCAGATGTGTCAACAGCCTGACCTTCTCTACAAACACCCGCTCATATTGTTTTCATTACCCATTCTTGCAGATAGCATAATGTCCAGAACAACTACCATCATAGAAAATTCCTATTTTATGGTCTCTATGGATTTTCCTGATACATCAAAAAATACAAGAATAATGAATAGAACCAGAGGAACATATTTCCTAGTAGGAAGCTTAAACAGTAAAAATAGATTCTACTTTTTAAAAATGGACCAGTGGGGACACAACACAACGACCTCGCTTTGCACACACTGGGATCCTATAAGAGTTCTTGTCCCAGCCACTCCACTCCCTTTCCAGCTCCCTGCTTGTGGTCTGGGAAATCAGTAGAAGATGGCCTAAAACCTCGGGACCCTACACCTGTGGGGGAGACCTGGAAGAAGCTCTGAGCTCTTGGCTTTGGATAGGCTCAGCTCTGGCTGTTGTGGCCACTTGGGGAGTGAACCAGCAGATGGAAGATCTTTCCCTCTGTACCTCCTTCTCTCTGTAAATCTGTATATCCAATAAAAATAAATAATTCAGAAAAATGGACCAGTAATGATAACCAAATGGGTGGTGCAGCTCCAGGAATGAGTGTAAATGCTAATATACCAAACTGGCCAAACCCAGTACAGACTATATTTATGTATCAGGTTCCATAAACTATACTTTTCAAGGTTCATGCAGCCCAATCCTTCATTAAATGCTAAATCCCACTCTTCAAAACACTTTCAGTCACATAGTTGGCTGTCTTGGTTATTTCCATTACCAGAGAACTTGCATATTGTGCCATTTCCTTATCACAGACTTGTTTGTCTTCCAGGGCCATAGTAGAACCTACTCAATCTTCAGATCTGTGATAACTCCAAGTTGAAATCTCCCAGAACTTCACGGAACAGTCTGATAATACTCCACATGTCGGCCTCAGCCTAGTCCCTTCTGCTTAAAGTTCTTCAATGAGCAACCTACCCCAATAAACTATAGTAGCTGCCGTAAGTCAAGTGCCCACATCTTATCTAACCTACAGAGACTAAGGCAAGGCCATTGGTGTTCATTAGGATACCGGCAGAGCAATAGTGAAGTATACGTTCTGAATAGAAGGATGTAGAGTTAGCTCCCTGCTTAAAAACAGTTCTTGACTTAGAATTGAAGTTATTTAGATGTAAAAATGAAATCTGGTTATTTCTATGAGACACAACCTGCTTATCAGTATCTTGATCGTTTGGATAGACTGATACAGAAAACTAAACTCTGATTTGTGGTCTCAGGCTACAATGGACTTCAGTTGACAAACAGCATGATTATCTCGGGTAAGACAGAACCCTGACGGGTTCAGCTGATTTGGTTCAGGGTCATCCCTCCTCCATAATCCTATAGGCATAGCATCTCTGGATACGAACCTGAATGCTCCAGAATCAGCCAAGTCCCTGCTGTCAAGTAACCTGCAGGTGAAAGGCAATTTTCCTTATTTTGTGGGGTAATTCTGGCTTCCCTAAGCAGAAGAGGGAATAGAGGCCAATATCTAGAGATGTGAATGATCCTAGAGAGTGCAGGAGAATAGAAATGCAAATGCAACTTTCCGAATGCACCCTACTGAACAGTTCACTGAAAATGTGAAGGCAAGGGGAAACAATGCAGCCGCTAGGGCGCCTGGTCTCTGCAGGACACATCAGCTTTCAGGATGGCCAGCGTGGGTTCGACAGGTGCTTTAGCCGTGTGCATTTTCAAGTAGGATTTAAAGAAAATTCAAAACAAAATGGTGGCCACAGAAAGAAGACAGAATTACGCATCAGAAAACCTGGATCTCAAGCCTAGCTTGGCTACCTATAAATGAGATCTGATAAAAACAAAACAAAACAGAAAAAGTAAAAAAATTCTTCTCTAAAAATTCTTATGTGAGATAAAATTTCTAAATTAGATGTCAGGATTTTTTTTGTTTGTTTACTTGTGGCTTTTAGTACTAATCTCCTCTAATTCATTATAATATTAAATCCTGAAAAATCATTTTTCCTGCCTTCTGGTAGTCTTCTGGAAGTGGCTTCACATTGTTTTAACAGGGTGTTGGGGTGCATAGAGTTTAGAGTTATGGGGAGTGATCACAAAATGGAGTTGGTACTTACAATTATGCTGTTGTTCCCAGAGAACCCAGGGATGATGCCATTTGTTTGCTTGTTTTTGTGACTATCTATTCCCTCTCTCTGGAGAGCAGTGCTTCATTCTGAAATGGTGCCTGACTATATCTGATAGCATCTTTTTTTTTTATAATCTATTTTATTGTGTTGTTGTTGACAATCTTTACATAGTTAATTACAGTTAAAGAAAGAAAAAGAAAAAACAAAGGTTCAGGGGGATAGGGAAGTGGGCAATACTATTATGTCCATATTGTTTCCATCTTGTATCTGAGGTAAAGGAGGATATTGAGGGAGAAGCCCCACCCGGTCTCCCGCCCACCCCAAGTCCCGGATGTGGGGCATGCTCTGAGATATGTGCTCGAGTGGTGTTAATAGTTCTCCAGTTATGAATCGCTGCCAGTTTCGCTCGATGAGGTCGTCCACTGATTGATATGGTCCATCATAAAGTCTCCGTTTGCCCCATATTTCGCTGCCAACATATAGCTGAGATGAATGATTGATCTGCTCTGTCTTCTGTCTTTTCTTGATTAGAGTTCTGAGTCCAGCAGTTCGATTGGGGAGATCTCCAAAGAAACTTTGAGGTATTCCCAGACTAGTTTCTTGCATGTTCTAGCAAGCACAGGGCCAGGCACAGTCCATCACCCCGATCAGCTGGTGGTTGCAATTGCTGGGTTGGTTCTGTTTTCGGTCCCGAGTTGCACTGGAACCAATGGATGTTGCAGTCCAGTCTGGTTCTGCCCAGCACGTACTCGGCCCTCACACTAACCAGTGGGAGCTGCAGCCTAGTTGGGGCGACCCACGATAACCCACACCAGGCCCGCCCCCTACCCTGGTTTGCCAGTATGTGTAGCAGAAGACCAGTCTGTCCCCCATTTGGCTCTGGCACTTGTCAATGGGTATTAAAGCTTAGTTCTATCTAACCAACTCAACCATCCAGCCCTCACGGATGTTGTTGAGTGCCTCTCTATCTAGCCATCCCAGCCCCCGTCCTAGTTTTCATGCCCTCCCACGGGACTAGTGACCCAAGAAGGGGGAACCCACTTTTTCCCTCCCAGGTCTCTCTGTCCCGGTTTATGCACTCTTTAGGTGGTTCTGTGATTTGACTTGACAGAATTAGTCCCCAGTGCCAGCTTCTGCGGCTATGCCCAAACATCCCTCACCCACTCTAATTTATGCTTGCACCAGCAGGAATAATCAGCCCAGCCTGGCTTTTCCCTGATCTATTCCACATGCAGCGCACAGGTGTTGTAGCCTTGCATAGTCTAGTCTGTCTCTATCCCAGCCCACGCTCTCCGGTGGGAGTGGCTGTCCGGCGAGGGAACCAGCCCCTTAATCCCCCCGCCAGTTCTGCCCCTCCCTTCCTTCCTGGATCTCACGTGTACTGGTTGGGTGCTGCATTCATATCCAGTACAGGCAACCACGCCCTGGCATTCCATAATGTGTACTGGTTTTGTCGCGACCAAACCCGGCTCATCCCACACTCTGATCTGGTGATCGGATTTGCCAGTGGGTGATATGGACTGATTCAGCCTGGTCTGCTCCTGACCCATGCTGAATGTGTGCCAGTGGGAAACTTTCCATGGCCTATTCTGGACTGTTTCCTATCATGCTTCTTGCGCTTACCTGCAGGGACTGTGTCCTGCCAGAGGAGTTGCCCAGGCTCCTCCATCAGAACCCTTCCCAATGGCAGGTTTTGCGCATGCCAGGGGGTCCTTGAGCCAACCCAACTCAGTTCACCTCCTGTCCTAGCAGGAACAGTGGCTTTTCCTGGCTGGCTTTCACCCCATTCTGGTTCTTGTTGTTGGATGTTTCAGCCCGGCCATGGCTTGTCCATACCCACATACAGCTCATGCATGGCTCAGTAGGGGGTTGAGACCCAGCCTAGTCAGTCCCACATCTACCCTCTGGTTCTCCATGACACCAGATGGTGTTGGGGTCTGAACTGGCCTGGTGCATCCAATCCCAGCCCACACTAGTGCCTCGGGTGACTGCAACTGTTTCCTAGATAGAACGCAGCTCCAATTCTAGCACCTACGCCCCTTGGTGGGAACCTCAACCTAGTTAGGGTGTCCCGTTACCTCCCCGATTGGGCTTGTTCCTAGCTGTAAATCATGCACCTGCCCGTGGTTGCTCTGAGGACCAGTAGGTGCAAGAGCCTAGCTCGGTATGACCTGTGTCCATGCTGGTTTCTAGTTTTGCTTGTAAACAAAGGTTTGCTCAGTCCTGCCCAGTACATTACGTTCCATTACCAATTTACACATTTTGGAGCTACTATGCCCTGCTAGTCCGACCCCCAGATCTGGACGGCGTGTTCACCAGCGAGAGCTATGACTCGCCAGGGGAGCTTCCCAAGTACCTCCACTTGATCCACTCCCAAACCCAGTTTACATACATGCCATTGGTTTTTAGGTCAGTGCCCGGTGTACTCTGGCCTCCCATTTGGCCTTGTATGAGCTGGTGAATGTTGCAGCCCGGCCCACTCCACAGCCTATTCAGGATGCACATTTGGGTGCTGCTGCCTTGCCAAGTCCAGTCTATGGCGGATCCCTTTACCTGTGATTGATGGCAGGCTCCTTGGTCACACCTAGCTTAGTCCATAACCACCTAAAATTTAGGTTTACCAGTGGGACCAAACTTTCTACAGGGTGTGGCCCACACATCCTGCACAGAGTCCACCCCAGGATAAGGTTCTAACGTGCTAGTTAAAATTATGGACCTGCCTAATGTGACCAGTCTCCTGAACCAACATCATGTCAGGCAAAAAAATATCCTGCTAGACAATCCGGGGCTTATCTTTTGCATTGCAGGTGTTCAAAGCTCAGCATTATTGAGTGATTAGAAGTTCTCCAAAAGAAGAGTTACTGGCGTTGGGAATCTTTAGGATTGACTCAGAACCCAGAAACAGTGGGGTCACCCTAAAGCTATCTAAGCAGCAATTCGGACATCCATTACCCCAGAGCTTCCCGGCCGGGCGGCCAGCAGGCAAAGCCTGGCACCACATGGTGCACTGGCTGCCCTGGATGAGGCCGAGGACTCGTTCACTGCCTTGCGGCAGTGTCTTTGGCGTGAGCCCCCAGCATTGGGTCCGACCCGGCAGGGGCACCCCCCACAGCCGCCACACTGTGAGGAGTGGCAGTTGCCCCCGAATCCCAAGGCCCAAACCCCTCATCTGATAGCATCTTAAAGATTGCTAATATTATCCTATGTTAATATTATCCTATGTTAATACATCTTATGAAACTGTGTCATAAAATGAAATGAAATTTTAAAAACAAAGATTGTTAATATTAGTATGATCCCCTGGATCATACCCTGGGACAATATCAGGGTGCACAGGACAAACAGAGATCACTGTCCTTGGAAACCAAAAAAAAAAAAAAAAAAAAGTGATGGCCAGAAACAACAAAAGGGTCCAATCACACTCTAAAGCTCTAAAGTTGTAGGACAACTTGGTCCTCACTATCTACTGAGTTATCAGAACACTGGTTGGCCTCCAAAATTAAGGTTAAAAAGGAAAACCAGGGTCTTCTAGCAGACGAAAATCCTATGTTTGTATGCAAAAACACAGTGCTAACTTCATTTTCAAGAAGCAGAGGGATTTTTTTTTTGGTCTTTGGGTAGAAAAGTTTTCCAAATTCCTCTGCACTTGGCACAGGGGAGTAATGCATTGTCCATTGCAATGCTAAATGTGCTTGGGGGAAGTACAGGCACAAGTGCAGAGGATTACACAAGGAAGAACCATGCCCCATCACCTGTTTGAAAATAATTATCCCAGTACTTCAGGATGCAGGTAGGAAAGGTGAGCTGAGAGGAAAGTGGAAAGAAAACCCTGAAACGTAGTTTGATGTACAGAGCAGACAGTATTAAAATCCAGACACATAAGCTGAATATAAACAAATGCTACCCTGCCACATTTGAGACAATAGCTCATTGTAGATGCGTCCTGTTAATCAGTGGGGGAAAGCCATTCTTACAGAGGGAGCAGGAGGAGCTCCTGAATGTGTCCTCTTTGATGAGTCATTGTGACAGAAGGTTCGATGATGGCCTGAGTATGGTCAATGACCACTTATTTAACTTCCAATAATTGCAATGAATAAGATGGACTGCACGTGAAAGCCATTGACTCACCAGTGGCAGGAGGCTCCGGTGAATCGCAGCTGTGAGCTGCTGGTGGGCATGGACTGGGCCTAATTCACCCTGCAGTCAGCCCAACACTGAGCACAAAGCCTTGCATGGCACAGGTACTGGGCAAATGTTGAACAGGAGAATTCTTTCATAAGTGAAGGGAGACGGGTGGCAATCAAATTCCTACCATAACCACAGGTGAGCTTGTTTGCTGAAAGAAGTCATTCAAATGGCGGAGCAGGCTGGCTGAGAAGCCTCACAACTCCATCCCGAGCCTCTATGCTTTCATGGGCTGACACTGCATTTAACTTCGTCGATCAGAGAATGACATGTTAGAATCTGATCCATGTGTGCTTCCAGATAAAGACATTATTAAGACTGGTGTTGTGGCATAATGAGTAAAGCTACCGCTTGTGGCACCAGCATTCCATATGGGCACTATTTCAATTACTGGCAGCTCCACTTCTTATCCAGCTCCCTGACAGTGCCCAAGGAAAGGCATTTGAAAGATGGCCCAAGTGTGTGGGTCTCAGCATCCACGTGGGAGAGCTGGATGAAACTCCTGGCTGTTAGATCCAGTCAGATGTAATCTCTCTCTCTCTCTCTTTTTCTCTCTCTAACACTGTAAAATAAATAAGTAAATAAATAAATAAATAATTTAAAAATAAATTACCAATATCAATTTCAGTTCGTATAAGAACCCTGATAGAAGGGAGAAGACTAGTCTTGACAAGGGGAATCAGTGGATGGATTCAGTTAATAGTCCAATCATCATTTCCTCGACCAGGATGCCAGGTAAAGAAGGCATGGCCTTGACATTAAGGAACTCATGGCCAGTAGAAAGGACTGAGTATTAAGAGCTGAGCAACTGAGAAGCAGGAAGTCTGAAACGAGGTCTTAGAGGGTGCAACATGAATGTTAGCTGTGCACCTAGTGACTCAGGTGATTTGGAAGTGACACTACTTCAGTAAGTCTCACTTTCTACCATCTACTTATGTATGCTGAGTCCTTGGGAAGTACATGTCCATAGTAACCACTCAATAGGTTTATACTGTTACATCAGTTTTCATTAATTAACTCAAGACTTGGGTGAAGGGTTGAATCATCCACTGGTTTACTCCCATATACCTGCAACCACCCTAGGCTGTCAGCAAAGGCCAGGAGCTTTGTCTGCCATGTCAGTGTTGGCACAGGCCTGACTACTAAAGCCATCCCTTGCTGCCACTCAGGGTCTGAGTTAGCAGGAAGTAGGACTTGGGAGCCAGAACTGGGCATCAAACTCCTGTGCTGGTTTGTGGGACATGAACATCTCAGCTGGCGTCTTAGTAAGCAGGCTGAACATCCATTCCCTCTGATGATTTTAAGAGAAGGTAGGAAGGTAACAGAAGGAAGGCAAGACAGAACAAGTTTCCTTGGCTACACCTGGCTAAATGTTTCAGTATCCTCTTAAATCTGGGTTGGAAATGAGCATCACTTCTTATAGATCGTGCTAATAATGGTAGGATTCAGTTCATTGTTTACCTAGCACTCTGCAGTTTTGAGAAAAGTTAAAATTTTAAGTGCTACTTCCTTGTGTTCGTGTACTTCTCACCTCTTCTTTTAGTCCTGAAATAACAAACCCTGCACGTGCTGCTCCGGAAGGTGATTGGATCAAGCAGGCAGTTTCCTTTCAACAGCTGTATAAGTTCAGAAGGGAAGGTAACCAGAGCTCATTACAGGATCAACTCCCAGCTGCCTCTGTGCCCTGTGAGATCATCCTGCACAACAGGTGGAACAGCAAGTCAGCCGGAGCGATGCAGGACCCTCCTCGTTCAGGGCAGTGGGTTCCTAAATCCATCATTTCTTGGGATCTATTTGCAACACCTGACAACAACAACAAAAAGCACCTTTTCTCCCCATGCATCTTTTATTTTCATTTTTCATTGTATTTTGATACATATTTAAATTTTTAGTATTCTCCATGATACATTTTTTGTAGGCATAGGGATCCCCCGTTTTCCTCCTTTCTCCCCATTTTGCCCCTCCCACCATTGTGTGCAGTCTGTAACCACACTCCCCATGGAGGATCTCCTTGGTGAAGGTGAGGTGTGAGACGGGAAGAATACAGCTGTGCTTTCAGAGCCCAGATGGGAAAAGTGGAACATGCTATGCTGTTAGAAAAAAATATATATTTTTACTTATTCATAGAGCACATTTTCTAGAAAAGCTGTCAGAGAGAAAGAGCATTTTTTTCTGCATTAAAACCCATCTTTTGCTCTATGCAATGGCATCCTTTCAAGAACCAACTTTTCATTCCTCAAATGTGGGGCTGGACAGACATGGGTGGTCCAGCCGGCCCAGTGCTGGGGCAGGTGTGGGCAGTTAATGCTCCAACATGCAGACCGGGGAGCCACAGAATCTGTTTTTTCTTTTAATTCCATGATGATCCTGCTAGAAAAGCCAGCCCTGTTGTTTCGATAGATTAATTTATTTTCCTCAGTCACTGCAGCCATGGAGCTTCTCAAAGGGACAGCCTCTTCTTCTGGGGAACTGGCTGTGTTGGAATCCTGCTAAATTGCACTAAATGTCTTCAAAAATCAAAGAGGAATGTAATTTAAGTGCCATTTGGATCTTCCCACGGTTTCTCTGAACCCACACACTAGAACGCTGCCTGGTGACAGCTCTGTAGTTCAGGATAATGAACAGTGGGGGTAAAAATGATGGTTTTTCAACCATGTATTGCAAGAAATTGACAATTTTAATAGCACACTCCTAATGCAGACTCATCCAGACTTTACTCTGCCCCTTTGGGCTGCAAACATCAGCAGGACTTGAGAAAGCATTGTTAAGAAACCTGTATCTGTCCCCCTTTCAGAGTGGAGAGTCATGATGTGAAAGTAGAACTAATAGTAAACTGTGAGAATCTCCTCAGCAAAGTAGGAGGTGAGCTAAGAAGTTGGGGTTGTAGTGGAGCAGACTGACACAATGGCTTATCCTTCATCTATCCATATCAGCACCACCCATGGGCGTGGTTTGTGCCCGGCTGGTGCCCGGCTGCTCCATTTCTCATCCAGCTCCCTGCTTATGGTCATGGGAAGCAGCGAAAGTAGTAAGGGATAGCCTAAGTCCTTGAGTCCCTTATCTGCCATGGGAGACCCAGAAAAGGCTCTTGGCTCCTGGCTTCACATGAGTTCAGCTCCATTGCCAGGGTCAGTTGGGGGGTGAAAACCAGCGGATGCGAGATGATTCTCTCTGTCTCTAACCCTGATGGCTCTTTAAAAATAACAATAATGATAAAAACACCACTTGAGTCCTTAAAAAGTAGATGAGCATGGCACAAAAATTATATGTAATTATATCCCCACCACTATAGATAGCGTGGCTGAGAGTAACATTACTTCACTTAAGAAGAGACAAGCAAATGGACACAGATTAAAAGAGAATTGTCAAAAAGTTGCAATAATCAAAAGAACATTTACTATCTAGTAAGTGTACATGCTTAAGAAAGACAGCTAGAGGGCCCGGGGCAGTGGTCTAGTGGCTAAAGTCCCCACAGCTCCACGTCCCATCCAGCTCCTTGCTTGTGGCCTGGGAGAGCAATCAAGGATGGCCCTCTTCCAGGTTTCTCACACCAGTACAGGATCCAAAGGTTTTGGACCATCCTCCGTTGCTTCCCCAGACCACAAGCAGGGAGCTGGATGGGAAGTGGAGCAGCCGGGACACTAACAGTGCCCACTGGGATGCTGGCACTTGCAGGTGGAGGAATAGCTAGTGAGTCATTGTGCCACCTTTCCTTCCCCCATGCACTTTTTATCTTATTTTTTGTTATTTTATTTATTCTTTTATTGGAAAGACAGATATACAGAGACAAAGATACAGAGAGAAAGATCTTCTGTCTGCTGGTTTATTCCCAAAGTGGCTGCAACGGCCAGAACTGAACTGATCCAAAGCCAGAAGCCAGGAGCCCAAGCAGGGAACTGGATGGCAAGTAGAGCAGCTGGGACATGAATTTACATCCATATGAGACCTCAGTGCACGCAAGGTGAGGACTGGCCCACTGAGCCATTGTGCCACTCTCTGCCCACTCTCCAGACCTCAGTGCACGCAAGGTGAGGACTGGCCCACTGAGCCATTGTGCCACTCTCTGCCCACTCTCCAGACCTCAGTGCACGCAAGGTGAGGACTGGCCCACTGAGCCATTGTGCCACTCTCTGCCCACTCTCCAGACCTCAGTGCACGCAAGGTGAGGACTGGCCCACTGAGCCATTGTGCCACTCTCTGCCCACTCTCCAGACCTTCCGCTCCACCCCCTGCAATCCAATTTATTTTGGATTACTATTACTACATACCTTGGGAGACAGTATTTAATGCCTCAAACAATTGGGAGTCACAGACTGAATTTCCAGGTCTTGAGCGCTTGGGAAATGAACCAGTGAATGAGAAATATCTCTTCCCCTGCCCCCTACAATGCATTTACTTCTCTTTTAAATAAAATATGAATATTTTTTATAAAAGAGGCGGAGCCTAATGGAAATTGCACCATAAAGCATTGCAATTGGAAGGCATTGTGTCATTCTCACAGGACTGGATTGGTTCTCCAGGTAGCAAGCTGTTATTATGTGAGACTCTCCGTGTTCTGAGCTTCTTGCACCCTCTCTCACTTCTTTTTCTGCTTCTTTGCCAAAGTGTGAGAATCACCCTAACCTTTTGCCAGAGGGCAGGGTCATGATGCTAGGACTCCATGTCAGATTCCTGAGCCGAAGGTACTTCTCTTGCCAGTTATTCTGTGAGACAACAAGAGCAGACAGGCATCCTTCAGTACACAAACACACACAGAGTGCCACCGGGGATCCATTGACACAGGTGTCTCCATCATGAGGAAGTGAGGGGTGGAAGGGCTGTGAAAACGTGGGAGTAAGGATTGATCTATTAATGAAATTTCCTATGTCTCCAGTTCCATCAGATCAAAATGAGTTTACATCTTTTAGGTCAATGAAAAGAATAACATCCTGATAACGAAACCTATTTAAAAGGGGACTAAGTTAGGAAGCAAAACCACAGAAATGGATTCCCCTCCCCTGCCCCCATTTGCCATAGTGATTTTAAGAACAGTAAATGGCCTTTCAAAGCCCTGTCGATATCTTGCTTTTGTGGTATGGAACTAAGTGTAAGCAGGAGTGGACTGAGAAAAATGCTGTCTATATTCTCGATTCCTCCCCTTTCTCACCCCATCCTCTTCTCAACCCAATATACAATTGGGCTTTCAACTCCATCCACTCCAACAAAACAATCAAGGTCATCAACCGCTGCAGCTCACCAAATTGCCAAGTCATTTCACCCTCCCATTGCGTTTCTCTCTTTTCAACAACATTTAAAAGAAACATGATGCTTTCCTGGTTTCTGTGAGACCACATCCTGTGTGTGTGTGTGTGTGTGTGTGTGTGTGTGTGTTCATGTACATGTCAAATACTTGTTCTTCTTGGTCATTTCTCCATTTCTGTCTCTTTCTGATGTCTAAGGGAGTTATCTTGAGTTGCTTTCTCAGTCGTCATCTCTATTGCCTTCGTATTCACTCTTAGGCTAGCCTCCTGCAATTTTTGGCTTTAGATGGAATTTATTGTCTATTTATTACAAAGCCTTCATTGTCAGCCAGTCTGTTTCCGAAGTGCAAAATCCATACCTCTAAATGCCCACTCAAATCTAAAAGGCTTCTGAATCTTTTTTTTCTTTTTTTAAGATTTATTTACTTTTATTACAAATTCAGATAAACAGATAAGAGGAGAGACAGAGAGGAAGATCTTCCGTCCAATGATTCACTCCCCAAGTGACCGCAACGGCCGGTGCTGTGCCGATCCAAAGCCGGGGACCAGGAAAGGCTTCTGAATCTTAAAGCACACATGCGTGTGTGTGCACACACACGTACGCACATCCTGGCATGCAAACACACATGCAGTTACATGCCACTACATACTCCTGTGACACACACAGTCTCCATCATTGGGGGACTTTCACCTTAACAAACGCAGCACCACCATGCCGTTCAGCTGAGCCTAAAACTGGAAAGCAACTTGAATTTCTCTTTTTATCCTATATCCAATCAAAAGAACATCTCATCTCC
Source organism: Ochotona princeps (assembly GCF_030435755.1). Classification (NCBI taxonomy): domain Eukaryota; kingdom Metazoa; phylum Chordata; class Mammalia; order Lagomorpha; family Ochotonidae; genus Ochotona; species Ochotona princeps. The sequence continues at coordinate 106,181,259 of NC_080835.1, read as the reverse complement.
TCTTTCTAATGTACTTCCTTCTTCCTGCAGCTTTTGTCCTACAACCTATTTTCCAGCTCTCAGCCAGGGTAATCACAACACTTAAATCAGACCTCTTCACTTTAATGGATAAAATCTCCAGTACCTTGTTAGTGTATTTAGAATAAACTTTGCCCTTTTCCACCCTACAGTTCCTTGAAAATTGGCTTATGTCAATATATAGGCCCCACTTGCTGAGACTATTTCACTGCCACTTTATTGCTGACTCAACAGCCAGCTATCTGATTTCTCTGAAGAGACAGCATTTGTGACTATCACTGCCATTTGTGTCTGCTATTCCACCAATCAGAAATGCCCTTCCTAGATCAAGAAGTGCTTTTCTTTGAACCTCGCTGGTTTTGCCTTTTCTTCTCTGAATAATTGAGCTAAAGTACTTTGAATCCTTCACTAGGGACTGTGTGTGTCATTCACGCACACCAGAGAAGATACCTATGCATTACTTTTTAACTGTATCTTTTTGTATTTTACCATGTCTTTTGCATCAACAAAAATGAGAAATCCTCAGGAGTAGGAGCACTTTGTTTCCTTCCTTGAAGCACTTTGTTTCCTTCGATGAGCTTACAGTGGCACACGGAACAGTGGATGCTGAAACAGTTGCAGACAAATGAGTGACGTTTCTCTGAATGCAAGAGGAGAGCTGAAGAACCAGAGAAAGGCACTACTGCTTCCCTTTCCCTCCAAAAGTAACCTTCGTGCAGGAAGTGGACAGGTATTCAGGAGCCCCGGCTTTGGTATCATGGTTTTATTGTCAAGCCTAATCGTATCACCTTGGGGAAATCCCAAGCTGGTTGAGCTTCAGTGTCCTTACCTGTTCAGTGAAACTAATAATCCCTACCATCCCCACTGAGACTAAATTAGACAATGATTGTAAGGCTTCCAAGATATCTTGAGTGCCTCATTTAGAGGCCACCTGTATAAAAATAAACCATGCTTAAAAATATCACAGGTGGAATCTGCCCAGAATCACACCTATTTTGAGCAGTTCACATCAGGGATAGAACAGAGCATCTGGCTTGACTGCATCCAGTAGGTGTGCAGACTTGCTGTGGATGGGGGCTGCAGCAACAGATGACAAGGAAGTATCACTCTGCAAATTCTCCAGCTTTGCCTCTCCAAGGACATCAGTGAGCTGACGGTCATCTGTTCTGTCACCATCATTTAACTGGTGAGATCTGCATTTGGCAGGTAGGAGCATGTTCTCTGCTCTCTGCTTCCAGCCACTCCGACACTAAGCCAGACTCCTTCGACATTGACTGTATCCCAAGGCATCACAGAGATATAAATTTTGGATGACGTACACAAAACACAATTACAGGATTTGAGCTCACTGCTCCCTTCCCTTTCCAGGAAGAAACTCAGGCCATATAAAGTTTGTCGTTTAGTGAACATGGTGACCTATATAATATCCCTACTTCCCACCCCCCAAATACATAATATATTTTATCTCATATACACATGAATATATATACACATACACATATATTATCTCATAATAGGTACACTTACATGTATATACCTTTTATGTCATTCCCATTAATCAATTATTGATCTGAGGGTGTAGAAACATATTGCCTACTTAATCCTCACATCTCTTTGCCTCTAAAGCTACTATTCTATTAAAACAAGGAGAAAACCTGTCTATGTTGCAGTCTAGTCATTTTTACAGGGTGTGTATGTTTTGCTTTTCTAGCGTTCCAACTTGAGGCCTGTAAGACTCCATTGTCATTCATCCAAAATTTAGGTTGCCATATAGCCTGTTGGTGCTGCTGGTGATGGTGATGATGGTGATAGTGATGGTGGGGATGATGTGATATTGATGGTAGCGGTGATGAAGGCGATGATGGTGGCAGAGGTGAGAAAGGTAGCTATGGTGTTGGTGGTGTTGGGATAACACGGGGATGACAACACTAGCCATGATGTGCATGAGGGTGATGAGAACGGTGATGCTTACTGAAGCAAAACAAGAAGGAGAACCAGTGGACAACGAATGATTACTATAAAAGGCTTTTTCTACAACAACTCTTAGGATGAAGTCATTCTCTTCATTTGACAAACACAACAGAGGCAGAAACAGATTCTATATTGCCTGTCTAGCAGATGGAAGACTGGTGCTGTAAGCCAGGTACCCCATCCCCAGACCATTAACCTCTAAGTAACATACTATTTTAATGTTGGTCAATTTCTGTAAATATCTCTACTTTGTCATTTGTGAACTGGAACTGAAAATCTCTGTTACGGCTTTGCGATATTATTCTGTGTGCTCAGAATCTTGAGGGCTGTGGAAGAAAGATGCTTAGTAACTAGTAAAAGTTATTAGATTTTTAACTCACTCTTGTAAATCCAGGATCAGTGATTGCAGCGTGACACAGCATGAATATTTGCAGAAGGAAAGGCACTCAATTCAAGAAATTCACTTTGCAAATGTGTTAGCAATACAAATGACATGGCATGCATGTAGAATGTCAAGATTGCTGGAAGATAGGTTTTTCTCAGATAAATTTTTTAAAATATAGATTTTCCTGAATAAAACTGAAAATGATCCTAAATGAGGTTAGAAAGGGACAAGAGGCAAAGAGAAAATGTCTAGCTACTAAATTGTACAAATATGTTATCAATATTTCAATGCCATTTACCTACAAGGAAAAGGTCATAAGGTTTACTGTGCCTAACAAAGGTAATAAGAGTTTAATACAAGGTTAAGGACTCCGAGTTAACTGACCAAGAGGAGTTCTACAAATTCGAAGTCAATGCCAATGACTTTTCAAATTAAATCTAATAGCAGCTGCCCACATGGAATAGAGTTGGAAAGTTCAGTCCATTTTCTAATTGACTGAACAAAATGAGGTCTCTATTGTAGCTTATCCTTCTAGCATTTCCTGTTTCCCAGATCCATGATAACCATTAATTGTGTTATCCTGTCTTCACACCATGCGCCGATCCACACTAGACTATCCAACAGAAAACAGAGAGCGGCAGCAGATTTGCAAGTCTTTAAGCAATGATTCTCAATTCAAAGCATTCATGGGGACTGGAGCAATGGGACAGCACTCTGATGCTTCACCTGTGGTACCAGCATCCCGTATGAACACTGGGTTAAGTCCCAACTGCTCAACTTCTTTCCCTGCTCCCTGCCTTCAGAAGTACTAATGAACGGCCCAAAGCCTTGGACCCCTGCATTTATATGGGAAACCCAGAAGAAGCTCCTGCCTCCCAGTTTCAGACCAACCCAACTCTGATCACTGTGGCAATGAACCAGTGGACAGAAAATCTCTGTCACTCCCACCTCTCTCTTTAACTCTGGCTTTCCAGTAAAAAAAAAAAAAAATAATTGAAAAACATCCACGAACTAAATCTGTGGCTATAAAAATAGTTAAAGAAAAATAAATTATGGGAAGACATTTCTAGGTTGTGTAGAGCAATTTAGTAGCTAGACATTTTCTCTTTGCCTCTTGTCCCTTTCTAACCTCATTTAGGATCATTTTCACTTAGCAAATGAAGGCTGAAATTTTCAGTAAGAACTTAGTCTAAGTACTCCTGTTTAGACAGCACAGCTTGGCCTGGAAGACTGGTCCCTCTGACCCCCAGCCCCTTGCCCTTTCTACTGCAACACATGATTTCAATTGTCCCTTTTAGTGCTCACAGTCTAAAGAGTACTTGAAGTGGTTCAATCACTCCAAAAACAAAATGGCAGCTGATAAAAGGGTCTTAAGTAGGTTTGTCTTTGTCCATTTAAGATAGTCCAAGTCCCCAAAGGTTATAGAAATGTGCATTTGTAGTGAACTCTACAAGTTACAGAAGCCTTGGTTATGCTGCTGAGACCTAGGACCTTAATGGCTATGTTAATCAGCCTTCTGTTTCTGGTGATATCACAAAAATGGTCACAGAGATTTCAACAGAGTGGCCATTCACTATAACCTTGTTGATTTTTTTCTTTTTTTAAATATTTTTATTTTGAATTTTGAACTATGTGGTACATTTTTGTATAGGCTGGGATTCCACCCCAAACTCCCACCCACCCGTCAGATTTTTCCCATTTTGTTACAATAGTGTAGTCCTTCATAAGGAATCATAATTCTCTCTCTTATTTAAGTGTACCCTGACATGGTTGGTACAGACAATGTCTGACATTGTCTGTAACCTTGTTGATTTTGACTGCAAGTTAAAAAAAAAGAAATCTGAATTGGGAGAAGAGAAGGGTAGTTAAGTTGTAGAACTAAACAGATAATAAGGCAATTAAGAATGCCAAGATATTTTCTTTTGGGGGGGGCAAATTTGACTTTCTTGTTAGTGCTGACTTTAAAATTTCTCATAACACGATTCTGTTTCTATCACCACACACTAGCCATACTAAGAAATATGATTGTTTTGTTTTTGTTTTCGAATATGAGGGTTGGGATTTAACATTGGTATCTGATTCTAAGAGAGGTGCTTTCTGTCTTGTGGTAGTGCCCACCGTTTATGCTTTCAGCTGTGATCCAAGCTGTGCTGCAAGCATGCATACCTAAAAGAAACTGCTGAAATTCCTGTCACTTTGACTCAGTTTAGGTCAACCACTCTAATGCTCCAACCATGTGCGGCCGGGGAGGTGGAGTGCTGTCTGATGACCTGTTATTGTGTGGACGGAGAAGTCCATCATCTGTGCTCTCTCTGCATTGCTTTTTCCCTGTTTAACTTGAGCCAATTAAGGCCTGCACTATCATTAATGGTCAAACTAGCACTTTTAGACTGGAGAAACCCCATCTGGCAATTACCTTTAAATTAGCCTTCAGCCCCTCTAAATAGGTTTAATTAAAGTCATGGCTGCCTCAAATCTGTCCAGGTTTTGCTTGTGGTTACAAATTCACAGTGTCACAAGTGTGCTGGGGACAGTACTTATATTAATTCTGGAATGTCAGGGTCTCATTTAGGTCAAGCTTGGATTGTTTGGTAAATACACACCTTTGCACTGGGCAGGCTTGCCTGACAGCTCATCCCAGAGAACCGTCCTGCCAAATGAAGGAATGAGGAGAAGCTTCCCTGTAATCTTAGAATCTGGTTCTAGCAACATCAGACTGACGCCTAAGCCCACTCAAGGCAATGTACCCCTTATAGCTATACAGAAGCTGTGTTGAGAAAGTCAGGTTATGCACCTGAATATATCTGATGGTCTCCTCTAGGAGAGAAAGATGAATTCAGAGCCACCATTCCTTCCAGTGTCCCTAGAACCAACTCAAACTTGGAGAACCTAAAAAAGAACTATATCAAATACTATACCCCAAAGTCATTGCCGTTGATTTTTTTCCCTGCACCTCATGGAATTGCTTCATCCCCAAATCACGTGTGAATGGCACTAAGGAGGTGAAACCTTGGTGATGGAGGTACTCTGGGAGTAGATTAGGCTTCAATGAGATTAGAGACCGTGGTTTTAGATTAGAGACTGCAGTTTGACAAGGAGGAGCAGTATCGGACACAGACTGTTACCACCTGCCTCTCACCATGTCCAACACTTCACCAAGACTCGTATCACGGATGAGCCCCTAAGGTTTACCCATCCAGAGACGTGAGGTAGCACCTCCCTCTTCTTTGTAAAGCAGACTCCCTGGTGCTTTTACTCCTTTAATCACACAAAGCTGATCATTAGAGTCACTGATGTAAAAAATGATCTTGGACGGATCACTTGGGCAGGAGTGGGTGGTGTGACGTGTAGGAGACACTGGCAGGAACCTTGGCTGCATTCAAACCTGGTTCTCCTCAACTGCTGCATAACTAGCAAAGTCACCCCACTACCTGTGGGTCTCGGCCCTTGTCTCTGTGGGGTGCTGGTGAGCATCAGGGGAAATAGTGTCTGGAAAACACTTGGTACTGCATCGACAGGAGTAAAGGATGATAAACCACATTTGGTGGAAAAGAGTGTAATGGTTGAACCCAGCTTGCTATAGCGGTTCCCTGCACCAGCTCCAGTTTCCTAAAGACCTCAATCCTCAGATGATTGAATTCTAATTGCTTTTCATACCAAATCCCCTCATGTCTTGTTGCTTGTCCTTTGACAAGAAAAACCCTAGATCTTCTTATGAGGGTACATAACACTTCCAAATTCAAACATGTGTGGGTCTTCTATCAACCATGATGATTCTAAAGCATCTGTCTCTATTTTGGAGGATAAATAGCCTGTTCTTAATCCTAAATGTCCTTGTCTCTGCCATGACCTTCTGTCTAATCTAGTGAGAATGTAGTACCTTTTCACTTCTTTACAAGTTCAAAGCTCCCCCAAATAACAACCAAAATCACTGCCAGTCCAAGACCATGCCTATGCCATGTGCCTTCCTCCTTGCTCCCCTACCAATGCCAGGCCCCTTCCCCCTCCACCCAGGTCTCCCTAAGCGGTTCTCATGTCAGCTCACAGTAACCATCGCCATAGTTAACCCAGATGGAAACAGACTTTTCTTTTCCACATGGTGAGCTGAATCATGAACTGATGAGAATTCTTGTATTACTCTGTGCAGTGCACAAGGTCTTGAGTTTCCCAGACTCCTTTGTGGTATGGAATGATTCTCTTCATTTTGTTCCCCTTGTGAATTGTGTGTTCTAAGAGTGAAGAGATTCCACTGATCTCATAGTCTTTACTTTTACTAATTAGTGTCAATATCTTAAAACAAGTGTCTCTGTAGCCAACACATTTCCTCTCCTACACTCCATCATGTCTTGGCTTACGGCTTAATCATCTCTCAACTATTAAGCGAATCTGTTATTTATTCTGTATGCTTTAGGTAATTTATTTATTCTACGGATATCTAATAAGTATCTTTTGGTGCTGGGCCACATTCTGGGTAGTGAGAAAGAGAGAGACTTTCTGTTTTCAGGCAACGTACAGTCTAATTGAGAAATGCAAAACTCATCAGGATGCGTCAGGTGGTACAAGGTTCCTAGAGCAGCAGGGCAAAGGAGGTTGACAGGGACGGTGATGCTATTTTGGAAATTGGTCAGCAAAAGCTTTCCTGACTCACTGTCATCCTGGCAGTGGCCCCATGCGGCAGGGAATCACAAGGAAAATACAAACCCTGAAATGGATGTGTGATGGGTTTATGAAGAGCAAGATTCATCAAAATTCAGCAGGCTGGCCTGCACTGTGTGTGAGATAGATAGCAGAAGTGGCAGAAGGAGGAGTTGGTAAGGGAAGGGGACTAATATTGGTAGGTAACAAGAACTTTGAAGCTGATATTGAATTATACAGGAAGCCATCAGAGGGCTGAGAAGAGGAACCTTAACTTATGGTCCCGAAACACAACTCTGATCATATTCCCACTATATTAAAACCTTTTTATTTGCTTTCTATTTCCTATAATGAATTCCACATGCCTCTTCTTGACATTTAAATTCCTATGTGATCCAGTGGCTCAGGCGTCTCAGCCACACTTTCATCTCTCGTTTGTTGCCAGCTGTGCATATCCAGGTCTTTGCCTGGGACTCATTGAGCAGATGCACTATCTCAGGAATATTTCTGTTCCAGGAATGCCTTTACACTTGCTCCTAGCCTGCTACCTTGGCAACCCCCCACATAGCAAGTTGTATCTTCTTAGACGTTGCTGAAGGTGATGTTCTGAATTCACTGCACTGAGTAACTCACATGAATTTTTTTGCAGCAATTCTGAGACCAGCACCAGTGTTGTGGCCTGGTAACATCCCATAGGGGTTCAGGTTTGAGTCTCATCTGCTCTCTTTTTCCGTTTTCTGCTAATGCATCAGGGAAAGCGGTGTAGGACGATCCACATGCTTGAGCCCCTGCCACTCACACGGGGGACCTGAATGGAGTTCCTGGCTCTGGCTTTAACTTCAGCTGTTGCAAACGTGCAGTGAGTAAACCAGCAGATGGAAAACCCCCTGCCCCTGCCCTCATGTTCTTTGTCAGCCCTCCCTGAAACTCTGACTTGCAAATAAAATAAATCATTTGAAAAAGATGATCCTGTGGGGGTTATTAACGTTTTGGAGATGAGACAACAGAGGATCAGACACAATAAACACGCTCCTAGGATTGGGCTGTCAGTTACCAAAATGGCAACCACTAGACCTAGCTCCCTCACAGGTCCTGCTCCTCCATGCCTTTATACAGTGGACAGTCCTTTATGAATGCTTCTATGTGTAAATACATGCTGCTGTGTGGCAAGGAACATGGGAAATTTATCACTCGGCACTTCGCAGAGTAGTTGCTTAATAAACGCTTCCAAATATGAATAAGTTTGACAGTGATAACTGTCAAAAAAATTGTAGACTTCTTCCATTAAATGCTTTTCATCTGCTCATTTTAACTTATTCATTGACTTTGCATGTCCATTTGTTCCACAAACTATAGGAACTTGGGTTTGACATTGAAATGCACAGGTTAAGCTTCACTGATAGTGCCAGCATCCCTTATGGGTGCTGGTGTGAGTTCTAGCTGCTCATAGTGCCAGTATCCCTTATGGGTGCTGGTGTGAGTTCTAGCTGCTCATAGTGCCAGCATCCCTTATGGGTGCTGCTGTGAGTCCTAGCTGCTCATAGTGCCAGCATCCCTTATGGGTGCTGCTGTGAGTTCTAGCTGCTCATAGTGCCAGCATCCCTTATGGGTGCTGCTGTGAGTTCTAGCTGCTCCACTTTTGATCCAGCTGCCTGTTAATACATCTGGGAAACTGAAAAGGATGGCCAAAGGCTTGTGCTCCCTCACTCACATGGGAAACCTGAGTGGGGTGCCAGACTCCTGGCTTCATCATGATTTAGTCATGACTGTAGTAGCCATTTGGAGAGTAAACCAGTAGACCAAAAAAATATTTATCTCTGTCTCTCTGTAACTCTGCCTTGCAAATAAATAAATCTCTTTTAAAAATACATGAACATACGTTGTGCGTGGGTACTACAGAAAATACAATTTAGAAGAAGAGAAATGGGCACTGAAATGTATTGAAAACCCATAATGTGCCAGGTAATAGGCTGGAGGCTTAATATCAATTTTCTTGTTTAATTATCCATCAGGATGGATTTTCAACACCAGGGAACTTAATTTTAAAGAAGATAAATGTGTTTATTGAAAGTCCATGCTTAGTAAGTAGTAGAATGGAGAGTCATTTCTCTATATGGCCAACACCATCATATCTTCTCTTGCTATCACAGCACACTGGGTCTCAGATGTCCAGATCCTCTGTGTATAGGATCACAGTAGAAGACACAATGAAATCCTGGCATGAGGTAACACCTGAAATGAGTGAAGAGGCACCGAGGCACTCGCCAAGGAAGGACTGAAAATGATTTTTGTACTGAGTATGAGTGGAAAGAAGCCTTTGGCATTTTCAATGTTTTGAGATGGAGAGCACAGGGCTTGGACAGATCTGTGGAAAGCACACAGACAGAAGGCACTTAGTAACTGTCAATAGCAAGGAAGGAAGAAGCAAGGAAGGGAAAGAGAGAGGTGGAGGTAGGCAACTGAAGTTTCCTAACTGCATGATAGATTCCGTTTGTCCCATGTGTCTTCTCCACCACTGATCACTGTATTCAGCGCAGCCACAGCTGTGGGGGGGAATATTTAGGAATTCACACATGTAGGTTAAAGCATTAGCTCCAGTTCTTACCAGACTAGTAACTAAAGCATCTCTATGTTCCCATTTCTCCTCTTCTGCAACACAGGGGTCATGACAGTTCCATTCAAATGTCACTGTGGGGGTCATATGCTTTTTCTGTGACATCAACATTGCTCAAATAATGATAGCCTGACAATCACACACACACCAGACCGCTGCATCACTACCTTGCCTAATCTGTCCTACTTGGTTTGCTCCCTCACATGAGACTGCCCTGAGTCCCCATGCCTAAGGAGATCTTTCATGCTCTCTACCTGTGAGAACAGATAGGGTCTTCAACTTCCCACCACTTAGATCCCTATGCTGATTGTAGCTAGGAGTTTCTCCAGACAAATGTCTCATTTCAGTCTGAGAAGGCTATGGAGCTTGGAGAGCCAACAATTTCTGGAGTAACCATTATTCAGTGATGAAACACTCTCCAAAGGTAGCTCACAGGTAGAGATGGCTCTGGCAACACAAAGCCTCCTGGCTGCCTGAAAGCAAGGGTTATGGGCCCTGAAATCCAGATATAGATGAAAAGAATGCTAGCCAGCTGAATGTCCAGGACCCAGGGCTGCTGTGTGCTGGGAGCTATCTGGAGGCAGATAGCTCCCAGAGGCAGTGAGGATTTGGGGACAGAAGAATGGAGCAACCAAACCCAAGTCCTCCAACAATTCCAGCCAGACCAGATCAGAAAGAGATTACAGGCAAGAGGTTAGAGCTCAGCGAGTCAATCTGTAAAAGGGAACATCCAACAGATTGTGAAAATTAAAATTTGAATTCCACACTTCCTTTTTTATGTTAGGCAAGTTCTATGAACTTGTAAAGCACTCCACTTATGCGAGAATTTCATTTTTTTTTTTGCACCTGAAGTGACATTTTAACTTTCTATTTCTATGAACTATTTTGATGTCCCCTTGTGCCTGAATGCCATCTTACAGTGCTGTTGGGGCCAAAGGGATATACATGTGCTCTGAAGAAAAAGGGATGTCATGGAGGGAAAGAACAGGCAGGTGCACCACTCTCCGGCATCCCCTTTCCCTGAAAAATCACTTTCCTCTACTCTGTTCTGGGTACAGGCAGCTTCCTCACCTGACTAACTGCCTGAAGGGCACATGTTAGGTCACCTTGCCCTGGGTGATCCTTGCACTCTTCACAGATAATCACCTTCCTTTCTTCCTCACTGCCTCTCACTGCTACTGAAATGAATTCAGCCAGCAGTGTGTGCTCAACCAGGGAGATGACCAAGCCACAGGAGGTTCTACCCCTACTCCCAGAGAAAGTTATCTCAGAAAAACATGATGGAGCCTTCCAGAGCAGGAATGTGGCTATAGGCATCATCATGCTGGTGCCTATGTGAGCAATGAACAAACAGGAAACTGACATGGAGCTATACTACAATGGCTATCATTGGATGGCGTGGACATTCAGCTAATGAGGAGCCTATACCCTGGAATCCCATTTCATTAAGATTCCATGAATTTGCCTTTCTCCATTCCTGTCCTACCTCCCTCATGGGTTTCCTCTAGGAAGGTAGTGTTATTTGAAACTTTGAAAATGAGACTTGGAGAGACAAAAGGCTTGTGTCATGGAAGGTGAACAAGAAATGTGCCGGGCTTAGGAAGCCAATTAACCACTATGAAATGGAAACTACAGCCAACGCTTCTCAGCTGGAAGAAGCAGGCTTACAGCTCCCTCCTCCCTGGAAAAGTGGCTTCTCCTGCCAGCCCTGGGGCTCCTGCCTTCCTGCCACCCCATGGAGGCTGTCTGCCAGCAGGCAGGGGCCAGAGACCTCCTTCTCTAGGCACTAAGAAAGCTGAGGGTTGACTGCTCAGGCCTCCTGTACATGCAGAGCTGGTCCCTCATTGTTTCAAAAATGGGATTACTCATAGGATAACACAGAAGATTGTCAAACTGCCAGGATCACAAAGGAAGATTTCATCTCCCGGGGATAGAGACCAAGGAAACCAGAATGAGGAGCTTAGAGGGCAGGACCTGACTGAGTGGGGAGGGGAGAAGCATACTGGGTGGAGAGTGAGAGCGTCATTCATGGGAGTCTTGCTGGCTGCAGATTCAGACAAGAGAATCAACAAGGCCAAGACAGAAGGATCATTAGAACCCAGCTACAGCTCCCGGAGCAAAATGACCAGCACTGGGTTGATCTTTTGATCAGCTCACCTACATGTCAGTCCCACCTGAGGCTGCCCACAAGGCAAGCTATTTCACCTGACACAGAATGTGAGGCAGTTGATCACAGCTTGAGGTAGCTAGACACAGAGCAAGCAGCTCTCTTCTATTTTAAGGGACTGAATTTTCACATGGCAGCTTGGTATACATGTCTCCAGCTTGGGATGACTTGCCTTACATTTTGTTTTTTTTGTTTTGTTTTGTTTTATGTTATGATGTAACAAATTGTGTGAATTCTATAGTAACTTTAGGGTAGCAATATGCAGTTTGTTATTCTCTCATGTATGATGGATTTATCTGGACACAGCTCCATTGTAAGTCAAGGAGCACCAAGTCTTAGGCAAGAGTCTGAGAAGGACTTGTATTAGGTCTTCCAGACATAGCAAGAATGGGCAAACCCTATCTTTTGGATGGTTCATTCAAAGGAGGTATTGAGCTGATCAAGTAGACTGTGAGGAAGACGGGACCCTTTGATTTTTTGCATGACTGATAGAGAGCAGAAAGTGTCCCTGGGGCCATGGAAATCCCATCATGTCACTGAACATGGAGGTTCTACTTTGCTTCTCACAGCCAGACAAGAAACCTCTTCTTGCACATACCTTAGAAGGTCTCCTGGGTGCAACAGAATATGATGATGGAAGAGACTTCACCAAAGCAGCATGAAAAGGTCAAGGGTTGGGGCAGAATGGATGGCATATTGGTTAGTTCTATGATTACATGATACCAGATGTGTCTAAGTTACCTGGATTAGGATAAATTTCCTAATGTGTAGATGGGTCCCTCCTTTTCCTTCCCCCTCATGAGGTTATTGTCTTGTGTCCTCTCTGCTTCTTTAATACTGCTTGAAAGCAATGCCTTTGGCTATTACTATAATAGAGATGTCCATTAGTGTTATTTCTTCCTTAAGAGATGCTATTGTGGTAGGGAGGTGCAGAGGCACAATCTTCCTCATTCACGTGCATTCTGCCAGGCTCCCTGAAGAAGCATGTCATGCAGAGAGTCTGTGGAAGGAGGTGTGACTGTGCAGAAGGCCAAGGGGCAGAAAAGAGTCACCTCCTTGTCCCGCGTGACAATGACCGCATGAAGGTCTGCCACTGCACCTGCCACGTGCAAGGCTCTCTCCATTTTCCCTGAAGGAAGGGCTGACTTTCAAGTCCTCTTGTTTCTCTGGGTTGATCACAGCACCCAAGACATTTATAGGTTGCTTGCGAGCATGCACCTCCATTCTCCTCCACTCCTTCTGGCCCTTTCCTCTTGAACAGTAAGATCTCCTGACTCCAGCCTTTGATGCTGTGCAATTCTGTCATCTTTGTGTGCAAGTTGCTCTTGCAAAGGGGCCTATCCCTCCACCCCCGCTTTTCTGACGAATAAGTGCTTATCACCCTTTAGGTCCCAGCTCAAATGGCCCTTTTTGTGCTGTTGTTATTGATTTCTCTGTTATTCAATGCCTACTTCTCTTTGTAAATAGCAGTTCTTTGTAAGAGCAAATATGACTATCGTATTTTATGTCAGTCATTTAAGTCCATTTCCTATACACACATGCATGCACAGACTACCTACCCTGCCTGCTATCATGTACTCAACCTTTACTCTACTGCGGTCAGGGAGGTAGATATTATTTCCATTCCCTGAGTTTACGAAGTAGCAAGGGATAAGTATACTAATATACATAACTAATAGAGGAGGTAGGAATCCAACTCTGATCCTTATGATTCCAAATATTCCCTGTTATCTTCATGAGATTGAGAGCCCCTAAAAATAGAAGTAGTTCAGGCTAGTGGAAAGCAAATAGATTTTAGATTTAAATCTGCATGCAAATATCACTTCTTACAGGGAGTACTTGGTCTACCTTGGGAGAACTACTTAATCTCGGACTAAGCCTCAGATTTGAAGTTGTAAAATGATGAAAAAAAAGGAAGAAAAACACTTATTTCACAATAATATTTTAAGCATAAAACAGAAGTTCATTTGTTACATACCCAGCAGAATGAGAGGGTCAGACTCAATTTTAATTCTTCCTCCACCAATCCTTAGAAAACTGCATGACTTGTGGGTAGGAGTCTGTGATGTTTTACAGACTAAGTGCCTCTTTTAAAAGTGGGTTGAGCACCTTGAAAGGGTGATATGGCTAGCAAAGGGGAGGAGGAGGAAGTAAAAGGAGGATGGGCACCTTACTTATCACAAATGAAATTCATAACAATGAATTTAAGGTATTGTGACTCCCTCCTTTGAGCTATATACTGACGACATGCTTGACATTCGCAAAATTTCACATGATTTTTCCCTTTTTTCTCATTTTTCTTCAATGCCATGCCTCTCTCTAACATCCCCCTCGCCCTTTGCTCCCTTTATCACAAACACGCTCTTAGCCTTGGGAACCACTTTGTGCACCTGCTGAACATGCCCACCTGTGAAGGCAGCAAGATCAGACTAGATATCACAGCCTCAGAGCATCTCATTGAATTCCAACAAACATACACTGGGAGTGCTTCAGACTGGAAATAACAACCTCAATATCTTAGTTTGAGTTGTTGTAACAGAACGTCAGAGATCCAGAGGCTTGTAAAGCACATGTCTCTGACAATTTTGGCTGCTGGAATTCCAAGGCCAAAGCAGAGACAGATCAGGTATCTGCAGTTAAGGCTGCTTTCTTGTTTTCAGAAGGCCATCTTCTCATAGTATGACCACACGGTTGACTCCTGTCAACCTGATGACTCATGTCTCATCCTTTAAGAGCGCTGATCCTATTCACAGTTGCTCTGCCCTCTTGACCTAGTCATCTCCTGAAGCCTAGAGCTATACCATCACAGTGGCAGATGAGACCCTGGCACGCACATTGAGTGCAGGAACTGAGCAAAAGCCTTCCACTGTCATACTCATATATGGTGAGTTTAAAGAGAAAAGAAGGCATTCTTTTCACAGAACATGTAGTCAGGGAACAGAAAATGCTGAGGTGCATCTGGGTGCCATCTGCAGTCCAGGCTTTGCTTCCCAGCTCTCTGCCCTTGAGTCAAGGGTATCCGTCTATTGGTCATGAGATGCTGCTGACGTTCAGCACCAGAAAAGTGTGATGTCGGCAGTAATGAAACGTTTAATAGATTATGGGAAAAGGTTCTTGGAAATTAGCTTCCACTAAGATGTCATTGGCCTGAACTAGATTATGCAGCTAACCACAGCTGCAAAATGGCTGTGAAATTGGGGAGCATGGTTGGCCCTGGAGATACAGGTGCCATGTGCCCTAATTGATGGATACCACAGGGGATGAAGAAGGAAGGTCATTTGTAACCCATGAACAATGCCTTCCGCATGGCACATTTTCTCCACTTTTCATTTCTGTGTTTTATTTAGAGGGCTTTTATCTGAAACAGGCAAACAGCAAGGGAGATGTGTCACTGTCTTCTTTCTCTTTCCAACAAACATCTCACTGGACAAATTATTGGCAGGATGAGGGAAAAATTGTAAATCAGGTCAAAATACCAATCCCACTGGGAGAGTCTGGTGATGCTGTGAGCCCATCTCTGCTGCTGTTTATTGAAAGCACAGGAGGTGATCGGGTCACAAACGTGAGGCCGCATGACTTAGCACTAGGCCTGCAAGTGTCAGCAATGCCTTTCAGGGGATCAGAAAAAAGAAGGGCAGCATGGCCTGAGCAAGCGCTGAACTCTTCACCTCATCCCTGTGGGGGAGCAGAGAGCTCAAGGCATCTGAAGAACATGATAAAAACTGTCAAAACAAAAGCTGTCATTACACCAAGCAGGAATTCCAGTCAGGAAGAAAAACAGCAGTGCCCATCATCTTTCTTGGATCTCCTAGACCTGCATGATGGGGGAGTTAGGAGGAGGGAGGCAAAAGAGTTGTGGGACAAAGGATATAGGCTATGCTTCCCAGACCAAATGTGTGATGCCAGTCACCATTTCCACAAACCAACAAACCCAGACATACATGGAACCCAATACTTTGCTATCAGCAGCAATGCGTGTGCTCTCATCATTTTAATGTTCAGTTTCCATAGCAATTTTCTACTGAGATTGCTGATTTCCAAGGCCATTCACACCCAAGGACCACCATTCAAGAGACAGGCCTTTCATCCTGCACAAGACTCCCACAGCCAATGATCTCCTGGCACAGGAGAAGCGCAGGGATCCCCAGCCAAATAAGCTGAGTGGTCACAGTCATCCACCTGCCTCATTTTATCTCACCAATCATTCCACAAAGTGCATCTTTAAATAAGTGGTATGGCTCATCACGGGCTGTGCAAGCTGTAGCCTGTGCATAACACTTCCACACACCATCGTCTTCATCAGCTCATCAAGGAGATCTGAGGGCAGAGAGGGATCTCTGGGAAAAAGAAGCTTCCTCAGCTGTTCCCTGTCAATGGACAGGAATAGCCACTCCAACCCATCAGCCCCTGCGTCCACTTTGGGCTATTTGAGGATAGTACCTATCTCATCAACTGGCACCAAAACAGATAAGGAAGATTTTGCATCTCTGCACATTGTTTACTTTGCCAAAAGTCACAGAAACGTGGCTTTTCAAGTCAAGAGGTACTTTGCAGGAGGTGGTGCAGTGAAGAGTGGTTCAAATTTAGCATCTAATAATGGCCCGAATAAGACACAGAGCCCATCTGTTTCTTCTGGGAGAGCTTTGACAAAAGTCAAAGACTACTTATTTTCTTTTCCTTTTCTCTTAACTCGTATATACTGCCGCCCTTCCACCGCCCTCACAAACAGCCGCAGAGTCCTGACACTTCCCTTCAGGGAACAGCCTTTGCTTCCTATTTATCAGCCCATTAGTCACTTCTCTAGGGAGGGCAGCCTAGCATCTCAGTACAAACACGGGGTTGTTCGGTGCAAGTGGGCCTACTTCTCAGCTCACTAGGTGTCTTGCTAGTACCTGAGTGTTTCTCTGTCTGGCTGTAGACATGGAGAATGGTACTCTGTTTTTCATTCTCTCCCATAGGGTGGGTGAGAATAGATGCAAAGTGTTTCAGAAATCCTTGGAGGAAGAGACCAGCCCAGGCTGGTCACTGTAATTTCCGTGGTGATGCTGCAGGTAGAGAAACAATGTGAAAAATCCTCATGCTCTCACTCCCTTTGTTAGTCCAATCCGAAAGGAGTAGGAGGTGTTGGGAATTGGGAGGGAGAAGGAGCACTTGTGCTGAAAATTGACAAGCAGGCAAGGAGGAGTGTGAGGGTGGAGACTTAGACTCAACCATTGAGGTCAAAGTGTGCTTGCAGTGACAATAGTGTAAAAAGGATGTGTTGCCTGGCTGTAGCTGTGCAAAGTAATTGCGCTATTTCCCTAGACTCACAATACACCAGAACAAGAGCGAAACCTTGGAGACTTTTCCAACCATCTTAAATACCTCAAGGTGCAAGACAAAGGAAAGATACGATCACTGTGCTTAAGAAAGCAATACAGCACTTCTTACTGGACCTTTTGTTTTGTGCCTATCTGTTCCTATGAATGCCATATTTCTATTAGATCAATTTTTAAATTTTTCTGATTATCTTCAAAATTCTGCAGTTTTAGATATCCAATGAGAGAGCCCAATGTTTATGCACAAACCAGTGTAGAAACATCACCAAGATATTCAATTTGGATAGACATGACCCATTCTTTTTAATTTCTTTCCATTTAAAAGAACTTATTTGAAGGAACACGACATAAGAGCAAGAGTGACAGGAGAAAGACAGATCTTCTAGCTACTAGTTCACTCTCCAAATGACCCCAACAGCTGAGACCGGACCAGATCAAATCCAGGAACCTGCAGTTCCATCTCCATCATCCTTGTGGGCAGCAAGGATTTTCAATCAACACAGAGGCAGGAGTTCATCTCTGGCACTCTAATAAGAGGTGTGAGCCTCCTAAGTCACACCTTAACACTCTGACCAACAATAACGAACCAAGTAGTTTTTGGCTTTTAAAATTTGAATTAATACAAAAATCACATATATTTAATGGGTGCCACAGATTCATTTGTGCAATGCCCCAAAAGACATCTATTTCCTCAAACACCATTTTATTTATGTGAAAACAGTCAAAATCCTTGCTATTAGTTTTTTTTCCCTCTGAAGAAATGCATGCAAGAAATTGACATTATATAGGATTATCCTGTAATGCTACAGACATCAGAACTTCTCACTATTCTCTAGCTATGATGTCATAGCCATTGATCAATCTTTGTCCATTACCCTTCACCCACCTTACTCCCCCCAGCCTGTGGGAACCACAATTCCAGTCTCAGTTGCTGAGATTAACTGTTTTCGGCTTTACATATTGAGTGCAGTCAGGTGGCACTTGTCTTTCAGTGCTTGACTTACTTGGCTTAACATAGTGACTTTCAGTCCCACCCACTTTGTTGCAAATGACAGGAATCATCCGGCATGATATTTGACTGCCTAGATTCAAATATTGAATATTTTTTCCTAAATATCTGATTCGACACTTGACTTAGCTGAATCAGATAAACATTTGCTTGACTTCACTGATCAGATAACAATAACAAGAAAATTAAACAAATTTAAAACTCTTGGAAGCAGACATTTCAGATTTTTCAAAAGAAAGAAGATATTAAAAGTGAATGGTACTCTTGAATATGAGCCAGAGGTCAGTATATTTCATCCAGAATGGGAAGAAGGCCAGTATATCATTGTAGATTGAGCTAGACACTAGCATATACCATCTAGAAATACACAGGCCAATCAGATATGCCGTATCTAAATCGCAAGTGGTTGCAAAAGCTGAGTAAGTTCCAAAGGCTTTAGTTCACCCTCCTATTTCCAAGAAAAGAGAAAAGCATGAGCCTAACTTGTAACAAATGGAATAATTTATTAGGAATATCTTAAATGGATTATTATTTTAAACATAGAAATTTCTTGCCCTTAACAAAAAATGCTTAGGATTAAATAAAAGAGAGAAAAGTATTACTAGACACTTAATGTTAAGCCAATCATTTTACTCTTGTTAGGAAATACTACAATGAATAACATTCTCAAACTAAAAGGGATTTCCAAAAGTAGCAAGAGGCTCAGTCATTAGTTTCATTAAGTCATGCTATAGAGGAGAAACTCAGGGCCAAAGGTTAAAGGAACATCGGTAGAGGTCCAAGCACCAATGAGGAATTTGGTGGTGGGAATTGCCATCATGGGCCAAAAATTATGGCGTCCAAGGTAGAGGATGTGTAGGAAAACAAGATAAGGGAATAAGGTTAAGAAAATTTACAATGGACAGAGACAGAGTAGCCGAGGAGAAGCATTAAGGGTGTCATTGTGAGAAATGAAAGAGGACAGACCCATGGTGGAGAGATGCCTGGAGACCTGCAGACATGGGGAAGCAGCAGAGAGGAGGTGTGGAATTGTGCTACAGCGTTTGGGGTTCCACCAGAGGTCAGGTGGGAAGAGGAGGTCACCAGAAAAACAAGATGAATTCAGCCATGGAATTATAGGTTGCACTAATTTTTTAATCCATTCATGAACAAAAGCAGAGTGGCTGAGCTCTATTGGAGGGTTATGGGAACAGAGTGGATTTCACGGTCAGATGCTGCACCAGTGCCATATTGGGCCCCATTCTTACTTCTTTGGTGAAGTCCCATGGGGCACAACAGCAAGCTACACCTGCACTAAGTAAGCAGAGAACTCACTTCCACTGAACGCATTACAATGGTCCCACCAGGAAGATAATACTGACTTGACATCCCATGGATTTCATCCAAATTGTGTCTGGGGCACTGTGCAACTGGCATTGCTAGCAACTCTGTGGCCCAGCTTAATGTCAGCTGGTGTCTCCCTAATCTCAGGTAATGCTGAACCATGAACAGAAAAAAGGCTGAGCAGACAATGGTACAGACACAGCACGATGCACAGAAGGTGAGCAATGGTGACCCAGGAGTCCCAACCATGGAAGCTGTGTGGAAGCATAACACAGGAACTCCAGACTCAAACTTGCTGGAGAAAATGCTAAGAGTGACTCAAATGGAGATTCAGGCAATGCAGAGAACCAGTAATGTTGACCTATAGACCTATGGATGACACATTTTTTAAATTGGTTCCGATGAGAAGAATCCATTAATTGAAGTTGCAATGGCCAAGGGCAAAAGAAGAGATAAGACACAATGATCATGGTTACCAATGCCTCCCACGCAAAAGAGCAAAAGACTATTTCAACTTCAGAATTAACAGAGGAGGACATTGAGGAACTTCCAGATAAAGAATTTTTAAAAATCCTTGTAAAACTCCTTAAAAATGAAAAGCACACACAGGACTTAAAGGAATTTAAGACATATGTTACATACAAAATAGCAGCATTGAAACAAAATCAAGCTGAATTATTAGAAATGAAGAATACAATACTGCAAAATAGAAGTTCAATGGAAAGTCTCATTGACAGAATGGGTGAGGCAGAAGAAAAAATCTCAGAAATAGAAGACATCTCTTGTGAAAATGCTGAAACAGTCAGGAAGCTGGAAGAGGAACTAAGTAAAAGCGAAGAAAAGCTTCTACAAATTAAATGACACCATAAAAATGCCGAACCTAAGAGTTATGGGAGTTCCTAAAAGCATGTAAAGAGAAGTTGGAGTAAACGGTGTACTCAATGAAGTGATAAATGAGAATTTCCCTAACATGGAGAAAGAAATGGGGAACCAAGTAAAAGGAAGGGCAGAGAACCCAAAATAGACTTGAACAGGAGTGGCTGGCCCTAACCACCACACATCATAATCAAGCTCTCTTCAAATTGAACATAAAGAAAAGATAGTTAAATATGGAGATGAGAAAAGTCAATTAACATTCAAAGGAACCCCAATAAGACTCACATCTGATGTCTCAGAGGAAAACCTTACATTCCGGCAGAGTGGAATGACACATTCCAGATCCTAAAAGAAATCTGCAGCATAGAATAACATATCCATTAAAGCTTTCCTTTGTCTTTAAAAATGAAAGAAACTACTTCTAAAGCAAACAAAAATAAAGAGATTTCACCTCTACCAGAGCTGCCCAAAATTGCTTGAAGATGTGCTACAGAGAAGAGGAATAACACCTATCAAATCCAGGCAGATGTAGGGAACATCTCAATAAAACTACAAAAGAAAACTAAGTAAAACAATGAGCAACCTAGTGCTGAAATAGTAGGACCAAATCATTATTTGTTAATATTAATGCTGAATGCAAATGGCTTAAATTCATTAATCAAACATAGATTAGCAACTGGATAAAAAAAATAGGACCCATCTACTTGTTCCCTACAAGAAACACATCTCACCACAAAGATAAACAGAAACTGAAAAAGAAAGGTTGGAACAGGATATCCCTGGCTAATGGAAAGAAAAAAATGAGTTAGTGTAACCATTCTAACATCAGATAATACAGACTTCAATGGAGATCTATTTTCAGCTATCATAACCAGGTATTTTTCAAAAGCAAATCAAAATGGCTAATAGATATAGGAAAAGAGGCTCAAGATTCCTAGCTATTAAGAAAATCATTAAAAAGTACAGTGAGGATCAACCTAACTCCAGTGAGATTGGCCTGCGTTTGGAAATCTACTAACACTTGGATACTGGGAGAAAGATACCCTACTCGACTAATGGAGGGAATGTACGCTAGTATGGCAGCTATGGAAGTCATATGGAGAGTTCTAAGAGTATGGAGAGTTCTAAGAGAACTGAAAATTGATCTACCATATGACCCAGCTATCCCACTCCTAGGAATATATCCAAAGGAAGTGAAATCTGCATATGAGAAAGTGATCTGCAACTCTATATTTATAATAGCACAATCCACAATCAGGATGATATAGAAACAACTTAAATGTCCATCAAGAGAGAAATGGATAAAGAAATGGTGGCATATCTCGTGCATGGAATACTACTCAGCCACTAAAAAGAATGAAATTCTAGCATTTGCAACAAAATGGTCCTAACTAGAGACCACTATGCTCAGTGAAATAAGCTAGCCCTAAAAGGACAAATATGTTCTGTTTGATACAAGACAACCTTGATGCAAAACACAAGATCTTCATATATATAGACTAACATGATACACATATATTCTCATAGATGAACTATATGATGGGGCATACTTGGAAGTGAAGATACATTGCAATATGTATCTCTACTGAATAAAAGAGGACGGACAAAACTTAAATATACCTTGACAATATGATACTAAATTTCCTACCATTGCCTATACCCACAATGCCATGAGATGTTTAAGTAGTAGAATGTTGGGCTTTTGACTTGCTGGAGGAGTATATTATTGTAAAAATATGGGGCAGGGGAGCTGGGGAGCATGCGGAGTGAAAATGAGGTACGAGGAAAGGGAGTTGAAGTGGCGGGTAATCCTTGTACCTACAGAACTGTTTCATGGAAAGCGATAACACAAGAGCGAATGCTTTTGAACAGAGTAAGAATAGAATAAGTGTATCAAAGCATGAAGACAAGGGCATATCTACTTTCTAACTACACACAAGGTGTTTCATTATGACATTGAATGTTGGCAAAAAGTATGAGAGTCATGTCACTATAACTCGTTGCCATTAACTGAAGATCGCATATATATAAGAATAATCTGATTCTATACCACTAAACACACAGTCGTCGCACACACACACACACACACACACACACACACAAAGTCACAGAACTATCAATTTCTTTAACTTTCCAGTAAATGAAAAAGTGGGGGAGGGCATAATGAAAGAAAAAGAACGCATGTACTGACAATCAGGTATTCATGTGGAATTAGGTAAGACCACTAAATCAGACAGCTGCAGCTAAGCCCTGGTGCTACATTCACTAACACTTCGATTTGGCACATGGCACAGTTCTAGAATGCATTAATGAACATTGGCTTTAGGGCCCAAGACTAGCACTTAGATTTGATTCTGAATAACCCCTATTTGTGCATCTTTAAGTTATGCAGTCTAATTTAGCCCAATTTCTCCTGAAAAATGTATCGGGGGAAAGAAATTCATGCCTGTTCCCTGTTCCTCTTTTCTCTTGAGCTTGTCGCGAATCTTACATGAGAAAAACCATGTGCAAGCTCTTAGGAAAGCCTGAAAAGAATTACTTAATATTTATCAGTAGCTACTTAACCTCCACAAACCTACTCCTTGCTAAAACCCCTTAGCTGTCTCCTGAGTTTCAAGCAAAGCATGTGCATGTGTTTGGGAAATAAAAACGCATTTCACCAGTGATTATTATTGTGTTAGGCTAACCTTTAGATTTCCAGTAACATCCAAACCAGGATACAATGTCCTTCGTTTCTCATTTCTGTGGCCTTGTGGCAAAAAGCCCTCCTGATGTAATGTTGCCATTCTCAAATACTCCATCCTTTCTCTTCAATTTAAATAATTGTTTGCATAGATCTGCATAAGTTAAACATCAGTTGTTACTTTACTTAGGCATTTCAGTTGAAAATAATCAAGCTATTATTAACATTGTTCATGGTTGTTTTGTTCTTCCTGTATACCAAATAGAAAATGCTTTTTCTTCTTCAGGGAAAAGTAAGTAGTTCAAAATTAAAAGTAAATAACAAAGAACACTATACTACATGCTGCAAAGCTGCTTCTATTACTGCTGACCGTTCGATTAGGTGAATTCTCAAGCCAGGCCTTATTTCCCATTTTCAAAATTACAATAGTATTAGGTAGTCTCAGGGTAGGAGTCTATAAAAATCATTCTGTTTATTGTGCAAGTAAGTTATACCTAAAAGTATACCAAGACACCATTGTAAGAGTAAATGGATTAGCACTGCTAACATTTCAGTGCATTTGTATTTAACGTTCTGGAAGTTGCCTTTTCTGTTTAGTTGTGCTCATGCTTTTCTGTCAGGTGGAAATTCATACTCACCATGTTTAATAGCCTCATAGTTTGCATGTCTTTTTAATATGTTTGCCAATTGTTTCAATGACTGTTAATTTTTCAATAATATTAAAAACGATATGCAGGCTCTTTAAAAGTTTAAATATACGTTTACTATGTGATTTGGTCCTTTTACTCCTAGATATTTACTCAAGGGAAGTGAAAGTGTATTTTTCAAAAACATTTGTACACAGCTGCTCTGAACAGCTTTATTTGTAATAATACAAACCAGAAAGCTAGCCAGAAGTTCGTCAACAGAAGAGTGGATAAATGAACTGGGGTCTATGTGTACAAAAGAATCAACAATAGTGTTAGGGGGGAAAAGTGAAGCAAAAAGGATATTTGCATTGTGGGAATGCAGTTGAATCTACAATGACAAAGAATGGGAGTGAAGGATGGAGGGCTTGGGCGGATCCCCAAAAGACAACAGGTGGCATTTAGGGGATTGGCAATGCTGACTGGGATACATATGCCCCGATCTGTCAAATGGGATGGTTTAAATGCATGCAAATTGTTGTGTGTCGCATATGCCTCATTCAATGATGTTAGAAAGAGGTGATGGGGAGGGCAGAATGCCCTGTGTTGTGAACTTGTGAATGGGTGGGTTTTGTCATTAGATCAATTGCCAGTGGCATTGCCTTTTGTTATAGCTTCCTAGAAGATCTCCTGTTCATCTTTTTATAAGATCTTCCTATAAGATCTTCTTGATCTTTCTAGAAGATCCTCCTGATCTTTCTACAGACTATATCTTTAGTTTAATCTTGATAGTGCATAGCTGAAATCAAAACTTTTCATCTGCTCATTACTTAAGACATTGTTGTTTGGGTAATTATCCATGTATGCTCATTGGGACATTCAAGACAAGCACTATTTGGTACCAAACTCCCCTTCTAAGCTCCATCTCCTACTAACTACTCCCACACAGCTCATGAACATTGTGTCATTACTGGATCTTCTGCTGGGAGCACCACTGAAGCAACTCATTGCATGTGTAAGACTCAACTTCCTCATTTAAAGGATGATATAGTAAGTGCAATAGAATTTTAAATGATTATGAAACTCAAATATGTTCAGAAAAAAATTTAAGCATGTGTTTACTTATTTGAAAGGTATGGCAACAGAGAAACAGAGAGAGAGAGAGGGTTCTTCCATCCCCTGGGTTACTTTTCAAAAGGCTGCCAAGCCAGGTTTGGGCCACAGAACTCCAGCCTGGTCTGTTACATGGATGACAGAAGCAGAGGGATTTGTGCCACCTTCTTCTACCCTCCCAGACACGAAAACGGGGAGCTAGATTAACAAGCAGAGCAACCAGGATTCACACCAGCACTTTGATAAGAAATGTTGACTTTCTGGACAGCAGTGCCACATATGAACCACCATGTTGCCCCCTTCAGGAAGAACTTTAGACTTTGTTGAACAGCCCTCTTATTGCCCTTCTGTTTTCTATCTTAACGTATTTCGGATCTGTCCACCTTTCATGAGTCCTCCATAGAGTCCTTTGCTGACTTCTGATATGCTGAAAGTACTCGTCTTACAACAGTTGCACATTAATCAGCATCTTTGCTCTCCCTCCACTCTGATGCAAAAAATGTCTGGACAGCCCTGATTCATCTCTACTCTCTCTACCATACCTTGCAGAGCACGTGCCAGAATATCTGTTCACAGGTGAAGGGCAGCACAAAGCCTGGTGTCCCATCCTCTGGCATGAGTTGTTACTTGGACCTCATTTCTAAGCTTCTAGAAGAAAAATGTTCCTGTAGCTGTTTCTAGTGACAACTTGAGAAGTGCACTTTGAACCCTCTTAACCATAGTACAGCATCCTGTGTGTGGGCTAATAACCCAACACAACCATATTGTGTGACCTGGTTAATTGCACAGGGGCAAGCTTCTCCTGTATGCCACCAAGTGCCACCTCCCCATTTAGTTAAACTTATCTGTCCTTTTTGAGCTGTCATTGCATCTTTAGCATTTATTCAGTTAATTTGGATATATTGTAATTGTCTTGCCTGGTTTTCTAGCCAATAAAACTGTCAGCTGCCTTAGCACACACCAAAATCTTTCTAGTGGACATATGGCTGCCATGGAAGTAAAACTTTTTAAACTGCACTAGATTGAAATGAACTTGAAAAATTCATACAATCTGAAGAGAAAGGAGATAGATCAGAGTGGGGGCCAGATAAGGAAGCCAGATTCAGAAAAGATCGTAAGAGTTAAAAATAGTGATTTTGAAAATTTACCATTAAAAAAACTTGTAAAGGCAGATACATAGAGAAGAGGAGAGGCAGAAAGGAAGATCTTCCATCCAATGATTCACTTCGCAAGTGGCCACAACAGCCAGTGCTGAGCTGATCTGAAGCCAGGAGCCAGGAGCTTTTCCAGGTCTCCCACACAGATGCAGTGTCCCAAGATCTTGCACCATAGTTGACTGCTTTCCCAGGCCACAAGCAGGGAGCTGGACTGGAAGTGGGGCTGCCAGGATACGAACCAGCACCCATATGGATTCTGGCATGTGTTAGGCAAGAACTTTAACCACTAGGCTACCACCCTGGGCTTGAAAATTTACCTTTTTAAATGAAAGTTGCCTAGACACTTTGGCAATTAAAAGATTTTACCTACAGATTCAGTGTCTAACCTAGAAGCCACAATCCATATCAGAATGCCTGCAGTCAATGTTTAGGTCAAATCCCTAACTCTAGCTTCCTAAAAATGCAGACCTGGACAGGGAGCAGTTGACATTCCAGCAGGTGAGTCCCTGTCCCCCATGAGGAAGACTCGGGTAGATATTCTGGCTCATGAATTCAGGCCTATCTAGTTTCAGCTGTTATGAGCATTTAAGAAGTGTATTGGTAGATGGGATTTCTCTCTCTTTATTTCTACCCCCTATCTGTCAGATACATCTTTTTTTAAAAAAAGTTATAAATGTGTTGACTAGAAATAAAGTGATAAAGCATTTATTCTGTTCCAATAATCAAGAATATACACAGGTATTTGTGACAGCAACAAATTCTAAGCAACCGCATGTCAGGAATATAGGTTAGGTTGAATAAATTATGCTAGAGCATATGCTCTAGTCCTGGGCAGACATTAGAAATCATTATGAATGATTTATGAAAAAAGAGATGCTCATATACATGAAAAGCTGCCAAAAGATTACAGAAAAATTTGCCGTAAATGTTACAGATATACAGAGAGCAGATATCATTTGTAAATAAATATGCTTCAGTTAGTACAGAAAAATGAGTAGAAGAATATTAAACATTTTAACAGTGATGATCGCCTGCAGGAAAGATTATATATGATCTATTTTTAGTCTTGCTTCTCAGTGCCTTCTAAATTTTATCCATTAAATATGAATTGTTTGACAAAGGAAGTAATTAGCAACAGATAGACATGTAAACCACAAAGCCCAGATTAAACCAAGCAGTGGCTCAAAGAAACCAATGCAAAGAAATCAGCTAATAGTGAATGAGAAACATCACCAAGAACAGCCATCTGCTTATATTTAAAACTTTGACAATTCAGCATTGAAAGATCAAGAAATATATCTTGATGTACACCATTATAGAAATCTCCTCTAGAGCAAACTTCCTTAAGTGTGTTTGAGGACAGTGGGAGGAGAGGAAAGGAGGAAGGGCGGGAGGAAGTAGAGAGAAGCAGAAGAAGAAAGGGAAGTGTGAGAAGAAAGGAGAGAGCACACTGCTGTCATGGTTCCATGTGCAAGAATAAATGTCAGGCCAAAGTGGGAGCATTGAGGACTCATTGTCCAGGAACGAATTGGGACTGATACACCAGGGAGAGAATCCTAGCAGGTCAAGGTGCTGCCTGGAAGCAAGCGGATCTTGACAAGGCTGGTGAGGGAAAGAATGAATTCAGTTGAAGTGGGTGTTTGGCTGTAGGACATTTATATGTATGCAGGAGTTCTGTGGATCCTGAGTGGGTTAGAGGGCCTGCGATGCTGTGATGAGCTCAGCTCCGGTTATTCCCTCCCAGGCTTAGACTCCACTGTGCTTTAATAAGATTGGACTTCCCGACTAGTGCACATTTAAAAAAAAAATGTATCTAATTACATGAAAGGCAGAGTTGCAAAGAAAGAGAGGGAGGGAGACCTTCCATCTACTGAGTCACTCCCTGAATGGTGGGAATGGACTACACTCAGCCAGGCTGAAGCCAAGAGCCTGAAACTCCACCAGAGCCTCCCACATGGGGGGCAGGGGTCAAGCTGGGTTTTTTGCAGCTCATTTTTTTGGGAGCTGGATCAGAAATAGGGCATCCAAGGCTTGTTCTATGACAGATATGAGATGCCAGTGTTGCAGGTGATAAGTTAGTGAACTCTGTCAACAATCTGACCCCAATGTAGATCTTAAAACATCAAAGTGGTGGGCTTATGATTTGGTGAAGGTGGGCAGCATCACCAGTTATGGTGTCTAGGAGGTAGGTTTAACAGGACATCCTCAGGTCATTGGGGTTAGTCCTTAGGAGGAAATTCTCACAAGAGGACTGGATGTACAAAGCTGAGTTTGGCCCAGACAGTCTGTGCCTCCTGACTCACTATGCAATCCTCTTTCTGCATGGAGTAAACCACTGCCATCCTGCCACCCAGACAGCTGAATCTGCAGGAGCTTCCTGATATCAGAATGTGAGAACTGCCAGCCGAAATAAACATTCTTCCAGTGACTGTGCAATGGTGTAGCACAGTAAGCCACCTCTTGCAGTGTCAGCATTCCAAGTTGCAGCTGCTTCACTTCCAGTCCAGCTCCCTGATAGTGAACCTGGGAAGGCAGTGGAAGATGGCTCAAGTGTTTGGACTGCTGCACCCCATGTGGTAGACCCAGATAGAGTTCTAGGTTCCTAGGTTTCAGCCATTTAGGGAATGGACCAGAAATTTTAAGTTGGATTTTTGTGTCTCCCTCTTTCTGTCACTCTGCTGTTCAAATAAATACATCTTTAAAAAAGTAAGTTTTAAAAAAGTAAACAAAGCTCCTTCTTTCACCGGCAGCTTGGGTTAGGTGCCGTCACAATGATGAAAGCTGTCTAAGTCGGGTTGGAATGTGAACAAGCACATTTTCCAGGCATCTTGCCCCTCAATGCACTCTCTCTCTTCTCTCTCTCTCTCTTTGTCTCTCTCTCTCTCTCTTCTCTCTCTCTCTCTCTCTCTGCCTATCTCATGTGCATACGCGCAGAAACACGCATGCTCTCTCTGCAGACGCTGGAGTCAAAATGAAAGATGGGGTTTGGGAAGGGCGCTTCCTCCCTCTCTCTCCCTGTTCTTGTTTGTGTGGACCAAGAGGTGGCAGAGGCCCATCACATGTAGGTGGTGCCAGGCTCTACCTTCTCCATACACCCACAGCTCCAACCTCATCTTGTCTGAAGTGCTCCTTTTTAACTTGGCATGAGTGCTGTTCAAATTACTTATGTTCAAAGAATCCCACCTCTTCATTTTGACTGTTGTCATGGAGAGTCCTACTCATTTTGTGACTCAGCCCCTATGTTAAATTCTCTCTGTTTGAAATACCTAGTGTGATTCCTGTTTCCTAATTCAGTTAATGCCATGGAAGACATTGGGAAAGGGCCTTGGGGTATGAGCCTGTAAGCACCTTATTTCACTTGAGTGACAGGCTGCTCATTCACGTCACTTGGGGTTAGTTTTTTGCTGGGCAGTACTAGTTGTTCTAAAATATAATATGCTAAATTGAGCTGAAACCTGATCCCCTGAAATTTCTAGGCATCACTCTTTGTTCTGATACTGGAAGCCATCCAGCATATCCATTTTTTCTTTTTAAGCTCCAGGCATTTGAAAGATGCTATGTCTCCCCAAAGTCATTTCTTTTCCAAATTAAATACCTCCAGACCTTCCAACATTTTTCTTCATAAAGGGTTTTTATATTTTTCCTTTTTTTCTCCTAGGCCATCGCCATTGAATAAAATCTTTGGTCAATATAGTTCTCAGATCATGCCCAGAAGGAAGATTACTCTACATTTTCAAAGGCTTAAAAGAACAGTGCAATTAGTACCTGTTCTATAAAGAAATTGCATTTGTATTAAAATGGCAATTTGATCATTTGTGATAAATATTTGTACTTATTCATTGACAGTAGGCAAAGAGAAAATCTGCCTATCTCTTTTATATGCTCCAGATTACCCCGGGACTTTCTCCCCTCCACACGCAAAGAAATTCAATCTTTCCTATCCCTTATCCTTTAAATTTTAAAGTAATTTTAAATATTCATATTTACCATTTGAATCAATTATTCTCAGCAATTGAAATATTTTTGTCTTGGCTTCTCTTTCAAAATGTTGACTACCCAGCTTTGTGCTGTATGTGAACTTGGAAATCAAGACTTTTTATTTCACCATCTATGTTTTTGAAGAGGCAGATCCAGAAGCAAAGGTACAGCAAAAACCCATGGAGAATGGCTTCCTAAATGGACCTCCCAAACCAGGTTATGTCCTGCACACCAAAGCAGCCCAGGTTCTTCTGCTTGGTCCACGTGCACACTGATGCTGGGCTCCCTGGTCGGCTCACTGTGTCCTGCCAGTCAGCCCTGCTGCTCTGCTTTCCCACATGTCCTGCCCCTACTCCCATTTGGTAGGTGAGCACCTCAGAGCACTCCCTAAACGGCCATGCCTTCCCAGCAGCATCACTTACTTTTCCAAGCTTCTCTGTACATCTCAATCTTCTACAGCCGTCATCACCACTAACATCTTGTAAGTTGTGAAACATTTATGTTCTTGGAGTCTAGAGCATGTATCCGGTTTCTAGGAAGCTTATCATTCACCTTGTGAGGTATGTTGTGTTGTTCTTACATTTTGCACTTTTGTTTCTGCAACTTTCCAGACAAACTAGCTGCTGTTTCTCTAAAAGTACACTTAGTTTGGCATTTCTCATGCCAAAGTATCAAATTGCATGAAGTATCAAATTGTGTTGCATAAGAAACCAAGCTCTAAAAATAATTGTTTTTGGCAGATCTAGCATATGATAGTTAGCAGTTGGTAATCTACAGGATATATTAATGTTAAGAATGTGTAGGGTTTTTTTTAAGTTTAGCTTTTGTGTTTAACTCAGTATCCTCCCAACCTGGCTGGGCATGGAACTGTTTCCAGAGTACATAATCAGAGATTGCGTGTTTAGTAAATGAGGCTTGACTATCTCAGATCCCTGCTAGAAAGCAGGCTGGCTAATACTGGTGCAATAGAAACTTTCTGTTTCTGAACTTGTTCAGCATTTGCTAATTGTTGGCAAGATATTTGGATCTTTGCCAAATTCGTAAATCCCAGGATGAAGAACAGCCATGAGTCCCGTGTGAAGGAATCAGTGACCAGTCAGGCTGGCAGCCGGACTTCAAGGGAAACACAGGAAGGTCATAGAAGGTGCAGCGAATTAAGACAAAGTGCAATGGGCAGGATTTAAAATGCAACATGGAATTTAAACCCCAAAGAGAGAAGACACTTCCAAGGG
The DNA here is from genome assembly GCF_030435755.1 of Ochotona princeps. Taxonomy (NCBI): domain Eukaryota; kingdom Metazoa; phylum Chordata; class Mammalia; order Lagomorpha; family Ochotonidae; genus Ochotona; species Ochotona princeps. Next base: position 106,150,154 of record NC_080835.1, on the reverse strand, counting down.
CATCATCCAGGGAAATAAGGTGCCCACACTGCTGTGGTTTGGAACAGGGGTGAAAACAAGTGAATTCTTTAATGACTCACATGTATCATTCTGAGATTTTCCTAATTTGCCTGCACTAAACACACATATTGTCCACATAGTTCCCCAGAAAGACTGCAACTGTAATGCATTCCAGCATACTAGAGATACCATGGAATAAGTGAAGAAATCCACCATACATAATAGGTGAGTTAGCACTACCCAAAATTCTGTTCACACTTTCAGACAACTGTGTTGTCTAAAATGACACTCACTGTCAATAGAAACTTTAAACCATTTGTCTCTTATACCTTTGTAACATTGTCTTTATTTTTAAATCAATAGTATGATTTTATGTTTATCTCTGTTATATTCAGTACTGTTACTTCCAGTTTCATCTGTGATTGTGCAACAGTCTCTCCCCTAGCTTTCTGTCATTCCTGATCTCACTGTTAGGTAAGTCTCCATTTTAGCCACATAAAAACTTATTTTAGGACAGAGACCGGAGACGCTGCCCTCTTACACCACACAGCACACACATATGGAGAGGGAGGTGTGGCTGGGAGCTACTGTCCTGGGCACAGAGGGGAAACTGGGAGGGAGGGAGACAGGCAGGAAACAGGCTGAACTGTCTGCTAACACCAAAGCCAGATGAGCCCCAGGTGCAAGGAGCACATCTGGTGGTGGTGGAGCTCGGGCAGGCTCAGGGCAGGAAGCTGACTTGCCTGGGAACAGCAGAATGAACGCGCAGACTGGGTAACGAGATAGGGTTGGGAAACTTTGTTGTAAAAGACGCTTACTAAAAGGAAAAGAGGTTTGAAGCCTGACTTCAGTGAGAGACAGGAGAAAATCACAGAAACATCAAGATTTTAAAAAAATGAAGTGAAACAAAGTGGAGGAACAAAAATTTAAGAAGCAGACACTAGTTTGCACAGTGTCATACCCCCAAGTCACACCTGCTTGCACCACATCCCCAAGGCAGCTGAGCTGATGGAGCCCACCTTCCCAGAACAGCTGTTACCCCCCTTGGGGGAGCAGAGACAGCTCTAACCCTGGCTGCCTGCATGCAACATGAGCAGGACAAGTGCCAGGCTGTTGTGCACCAGCTCCTCTGGGCGCCTTTTCTCCACTTGTTGCCAACCTCGTTCTAGGAGGCAGAGGATGGAAGGTGGTGTTACTGCTTTTGACTTGGCTTACTGTTTTGGTCTTTCACACATAATCTGCCCCTTGACCCACCATTAGCATAATGCTCATTAATCAAGCACTGGCCTCCAATTAATGACCAGCTGTGTGGTTGCCATATATGCAAAGCTTCTGAATCAGTCAAGCAGAAGTTTGGACAAATGATTTTGTCAGGAGGGGTGGGGAACATGCTTCATTCTCAATGATCCCGGGGACATCTACCCATGCAAAAAGCATGGTTCATCTTATTTGTGCATCAGAGAATAAGGACAGACCTCCTGTTCCTGTTTTCTTTCCTCTGACCCCAGCCCATCCCAGATGGTCCAGAGACAACACTTTCTTCCTTTCTTCTGGCCAGAGGTTTCCTACCCCTCCTCCAAGCCTAGGCAGCCAGCCAAGGAAGAAAGCCCTGATTTATCACTCTTGGCAGCATCTACGTTGGGCATTTCTATAAACCCAGGACTGGGGCTGAAGAATAAAACATACACTCAGATTTGCCCCTCAATAAATGTCTTTCAACCTCTAGTCCTGTTTGTTGCGGTCTTTAAAGGCACATTGATTCTGTGGGCGCTGAGGGCTTTTCCTCACATCTATCTCACCCGATCAATGTCCTGTCACCCCACCCCACCCAGCCCAACAAAGGAGAGGACTCGGGGAGAGAGAAGGGCGTCACTCCAGATTTATGTTGTTTCTTAGGCGGCGAGCGTTTTCTGGTGCGGCACCATTCTGTTCCTACAGGGTGCTTCAGATCTTCTGCTCTTGGCTGGGACCTTCTTGAATGCTGAGCACAGAGCCCAGGTCGCAGGAGCCCTGGGATGACTCATCCAGAATGGTGCTGGATTTCCTTTCTTCAGCATTTTCCAATGTACATGACACTGATGCTCACCTGGCCACCCTTGCCATCCATACACTGGAGCTTCCTGACTGTTTCTCTTTTCCTTTCCTGCATATCCAGGCAGTTACTATGTCTTAACGGGTGTCGCTGAATCTGCACACCCTCCACTCGAGCCTCTGGGTATCTGCCCTCAGAACACTGTGGGAGATTGCTTATCAGTCTTACTATTTCCTCTCCATCAAATATCCAGCTGGGTTGGCTGGGGTGATGCTCTTCCTAAAAGCTGAGACTTAGCACATGATTTCCCTGAACATAAAGTTAGGTGGCTTGCCCAAGGTCACAGAACTAGCTCAGAGTTTGAGTCAGGAAAGGAATAGGAGTCCGCATAGCAGGGGAACTGTTGGAGGGCAGGGATTTGATCTCATTTGTTTCGATGACCATCAAGTGCACCTTAGATTCAAACAGAGTCCAAAGATACTAGTAAATGCCCAACAAGTATTTCCTGGGATGGGCATCTGGCCTAGCAGTTAAGATACCAGTTTAGGTGTCCGTATGCCATATCAGATAGCTGAGTTCGGTACCAAGCTCTGCTTCTGATTGCAGCTTTATACTTGTGCAAATGCTGAGAGAGAGTGGTGATGGCTCATGTAGGAGGTCTGGGTTTTGTCCCCAGCTCCTGACTTGGTCTCTAGCCCAGCCCCAGTCATTGTGGGCATTTCGGAAATGAATGCCCTGCCTGGGACCCACTTCTCCTCCCTTCCCATTCTAAGCCACAAGGCAGGAAAAAGGCAGAACTATCAAGAGTTAGTGTAGGCCATGACCTTAGGTTCAAAGGGTTAACCTCTCACTCAAGAGTTGGCAAATCCATAAGCAAAAGGGCCAGCTCAGCCAGACAAAAGATGAAAGTCATGTTCCTGCTCTCTGTTTCCTTTCTGACACTATCAGGGTGAGATGTGGGTGAATTCTTGGTTAGCCTCACATGGTATCAGTTTCAGCTCTTGTCACTTACCTGTGAAAGCCTCACCAAAACGTTCTTCAGTTGAGAGGCTGAGAGCACACCCCAAGGCCCAACTGGGGTTTATCGCTGATATTTCATGGAACAACTCCGGCTGCCATCTCCCCTGTCTGATCAAAGGAGCCAGATCCCAAGATACGTCTGATCCCAAGATAGCAGAGAAGCAGGCAAGCTCAGGAAGAGACTGCAGGGGCGCATTCTGCTGCTGTAGCCTTGATGGCAAGCTTGGGCAGGAGCCTCTGGGGAGATACGGGCAGCTGCCGTGCTTCTCCCATGGGGCTAGCTGCCCTCACAGACTTGAAGGCTTTCAATCTTCATGACAGATGCTTTTGACTGATGAGGAAGCTGAGACTTTGAACAGCCAGGGCAGTGCCTGAGTCCCTGTTCCCCTGATCTCAGATGCTCAAAATTCCAGACCAGTACTCAGACAAGAAACACGCTCTCCTCTTCGTGTCAAGTACTGTAGCCCTGTGTTCTGTGAAATACGCATCTTCTAGAGAGAAGAAGCTAGAATAACAGCAACGTGGCTCCAGAAACTGGCTGCGAAGCAGAACTCCAGATGTTTCCCTTTCTTCCTCCCTCACTAACCATCAAATCGGCAGCAGCTTGCAACACTCCGTGTGGCCCAGCTGAAGAAATCCTAAACATTGCTCTAAGGAGCTAACTCACAACTCATCTTAAACCATCGCAAGAAAACTCCCATTCAGGAAGGAGGGAGGAAGTGTGCGCTAATGAGTTGAAGTGTGAGGATGGTATGAATAAGCAGAAGCGTGAATACAGCACGGGAGGCAAATGAAATAATTACCCGGTTTTCCATTGTTATAACACAATAAATTTAATGTAATTCTTAAAGGCCAACCCAGTTTTTTTCCTTTCTTTTTCTTAACCTCTTTTTACATTTTCAGAATTATACTTTAATTAGCATAACATTTAAATTAGCGAATGGAATCTTAATTAGCAGGAGAAATAGACTTTTGTTGGAGTGGTAACTAAAACAAATAAATCCACTTCCTCTTTCAAGAGCTGCTTGCTTATGGTGCATTTAATAGCCCAGTGTACCATAAACAATTGGAGGGTAAGATAAGTAATTAAATTAGAATGCACACCGGCCAGCTCCCAGCTCCAGAGAACAGCACATTCTCTCTCAGAGGGCTTGCTCCTTTCTACTGCTAACCAGGGGGAGGTGGGGGAGGTGTCTGCCTCCTGAAAATAGGAACGCAGGCCCCTCCAGGCTTCCTTGGGTGGTTCCAAAGGCTCAAGACAGTAGTATGACTTTCAATGTCCCTGTTTCTGTTTTCCCTTTGAGCCATGCTGCTTTCACTCCTAGAGTTAGGGAAAGAGTTAATGACACCATGTAAAAGAGTGAGTAATTGGCAGACACCTCGCCAGCCACTTTCCTGTTCTCTACCTTGGCCCCTTCTCAGAGTGGCCATGCTTTGCCTGAATTGAGGCCCAGCCAAAGGAGGAGGTGTTGGCCCTGTCACAGGATGATAGGAGCAGAACAAGGGAACCTTGGAGGGCTCCTTGGAGCCAAGGCAATGTTTGGAAGCTACAGCTGTGCTGTGGAAACTAAGATCTGAGAAGACAAAGGGGCCTCATGGGCGTTGGCAAGGAAGGCAGCTGTCCTCAGTTCACATATTTCGACTCCCACCCGAGGTCTTTACACCAAATTGATTTGGTGAAGTATATTCTCCAGACAAGTGACCAATTTCAGTGACATACTGCTTCCTTAACCTGAGGCAGGATCCAGGCTCAGAATGCCACGTGCTTGGTTGGAACAAGCGGTCTCACCATTGTGTGCCTACTTTCACTCAGGAACCACCACTTACTCAATAAATTTTTCAGCCCCAACAAAGAAGCAAAATACTGCTTGAATTCTGCTGGTGATAGCAGTATGTGGCTGCTTCAAAAGCAATCATGAGCGGGAGAGTGCAATCCAAGGCTGGCTGGTTTACTAACCTACATTATAGTTCTGAATTTGTGTGTGCTTTTGTGTAAGCCAAAGACCAAGCTGGACCTACATCCTCCAGGGGGCACTTGACTCCCCTCACCAAATGGTGAGGCAAAGCTACACCCCTTGCTATCAGACACTTACCACAACCAGTTACCTGACAAACTCCAGAGATGCAGATTTGAGAAGTCCATCTTCCTCTTTCTCCTCTAAGCTATCTGCTTAGTTGATTAATTCCTTCACTTAATGTTTCTATTTATTCAACAAATACTTATTCAGCTCTTGCTCTATTCCAAGCATCTCTCAAGGTAGAAGTACAATGTGAACCAGACAAACAGGATCCCTGTCCACATGACTTGGTATTCTAACAAAGAAGTCAAACTACAAAGATTCCTCCTAATACCGTCATAGACAATGCTAAGCACGGCCAATGTATCTGAAGATTGGAAGGAGTGCTTGCGCAGAATTTGCATAAGACAGACCTGCTGTAGGAGGTACACTCACCAGAGACTTAAAAGTATTTGGGAGATGAAGTATTTGAAGGCCAGAAAGAGCCTTTGCCAGGGAGAAGTTTCCATGTGCAATGACAATGAGACAGGGATCCTCTGCATGTCCTGGAGGTGAAGAAGAAAGCAGTGTTTGGCAGTGAGTGGGTGAGTTTGGGGAGATTTGCAAGATCCAGATCACCAGAGGCCTTGGAATCAGTCTGCATCTTTTATTCCAAGTTAGAGGAGGCTTAGATGCCAATGCTCCTGCCTGATGGAACCGTTAGCCATTTGACAGCTCAGCTCAGCCTTTGGGCAGCTGTGGCTGGTCTCCAGCAAATTCCCAGCAAACAGTTATTAAATTGTAATAATTATATTTTTAACTAAAATTATCATGCCACCAGGAATTTGGAAAAAGACAGTTTTGTGAAGCTCAGAGACACACAGTGTAGCTATCACATACTTCATATTTCCTCACTTGCATTGTTCGGCACTCACAACCTGGACACCATGCCAGTGCAGGAGCGTCCAAGGAGACTTGGCATCCCCTACTGTTCCTGAGCTGTGGGACATTCATGGAAAAAAGAGGACATTGGAGATGGCACACTGGAGACCTGCCATCATACCCCTGCATGGTTCACATTGTATCTGCAATACTAGGGAGAAGAGCATCCATCTCTCCCAGGAGAGGAGCGCCACGACCAACATCACATTTTGGGTCAGCCTTGGATCCAGAAAGGCTGCTCAACCAGGAAGGCTCAATAACAGTACCTGTACAGCCATGAAAAGGAAGCTTCTAGAGAGAGTCTATAATGAAGAGTTTGATATTCCCTGCTCTGCTCTGGGTTCATTCTGGTGCCTCAGAACATGTGTCTTTCTTTCTGTCTGTTTATACTTCCTGAATTAGATTATGATAGCATGATTGTTTTTTGTCCCAGATCGCAAGGCTAAATGTGGCAGTGTATGTGAATGACTTGGGACACTTGGGGAAGGGAATATGGGGAGAGGGTAAGGGGAAATTCCAGAACCTAGGAAATCATACAACAAAATTTAAAATAAAATAGAAGGAAAAGAATGTGTTATGTGCAACAAAGAATCATTTTTGTTTTTAAGGTGTGGATTCGTAAATGGTCAGTACAGCAAGTATATACAGCAGTTCTTTTATCACCCCTGTGTTTCACATGAGGAAACTGAGGCTAAGGACCTATTCAGTCAATGGCAGAGGCCAGAATTGAATCCGTAACTCTGACTTCAGCTCTTACTTTACAATTTGTACTGCCATCCTCTGTAAAACTGGAGTATATTAGAAATAACTGCTGGCCCAGCTCCCTTTGGGAAGTACTTCATTCAGGAAGCCAAGGAAGTCAAGAATCCCCCATATGGTAATAAAATGTTATATTCTGTTTAAACTTGAAAAGAAAATACGTATGCAAAACTTGAAATGACGCTGAAAAACCAAGCTGTGTAAGGCCTGCTAGAACTGACAGGCTTGCAAAGAGGCAGGAAAGAAGAGGGGTGATCGTGGAATTCAGACTGGTATCCAGGCCTGGGGCAGCCACTCTCTGGTTGTACAACCTTGGCCCAGTAATCCTGGTGTACCTTTTTTGAGCTCTGATTTTCTTATGGACAGAGTGCAGCTAAAACCTAACTTGTGACATTTTTATCAGAGTAAAAGTGAAATCATCTACTTGTTTGGATTCTCAACAGTGAGAATTGCTGTAGTTAGTATCACTGTGATCACCTATTATGTCTTACCATATTAAAGCTATATTTTGCTTGAGACTTTGCTTATTCATCTACTTGACTTATTCCAGGTTTCTTCCCAGCTAGCAGGACCTCAGATGCAGCGCCTGTGCCTCTACTGTCTGATGCTCTGTCCATGGAACTCAACAATGCTAGCTTCTGATCAACGAGGAAAGATGCATGTTCATCTAGCGGAAACTAAGCTACATCTGATATTTCAGCTCAACATCAGAAGAGAGGCTGAGAGAAAATTTGTGTCGAAATGTCTAGCATCAGAACATCTCCTGCTAAGGCATTCTTCAAGGCAAGCATACAAATACCTCAATGATTGTGTGAGCTTGAAAAAAATATAAATGATTCTGCTTGAATAAAAGATTTTTAATCTTTCTAGCATTAGGATTCTACCATGTGCTTTGTGACCATGACAGCTGTGCCTTTATCCAACACTAACAGGAGTTGTGACTCTGGAGAAAAGTAGGCGTCAGAAGCTCAGAGAAAGATAAATGAACTGCAACACGCCAAGGACTGAGTATTGGGAAAACTCATGACCTTCATTTGGACAACAAAAGAAGCCTTCCTGGAAGAGGTGAGATTTTTATGGAGGCCTTCATAGAACGTCAAGGCTTAGCACACAATGTGATCCATAGGAGGCAAGACCTTCTAGGAGTATGACACAATTTGGAAAAGGGGTGAGGCCAAAAACTAAGTATCACTTCTATCTCTATCCCCTCACCGCTCCCTGTGACTCTGCCAAGGGAAAAAAAGAGTTTTTCCAACAACAGACCCTCCTCGATTCCACTCTGGCCAGGCACCTGAGGAGGGCAATCAAACTTTAATGGCTCCCAGTGGGTCGATTCCGCAGGGAGGAAAGTGCTATAAATCTCCCCCCCATGCTTATGTGCAGCTTAAAAACAAACAGCTCCAATCACACTTGGCAGGGTCAGACGATTTCCCCAGCATGTGGATTTACCAGAGAAAGACTTACCCACCTGCAGGACATGAGGGAACGTGCTGTTTGGGGGAGATTCGCTGAAAGGAAGGGCAGCTACAGAATGAGTGGCAACAATCCTGCCGCACATTTCTTAATAAGAAGACTTGGTCTGTATGCGGTGGCCCTGTCCACAGCCACCAGCCAACATGAATCGCTTTAGTAAGATACAATCATGCAGACAAATTTTTGGCAGCAAAATAACCTCCTCGCACTGCTTCTTCAAGCCCATAAGGAGATTTGCCTGTCCCTTTGGAGTCTTTCATCATTGCAGTTGGCTCCCAGCAGGTCAGGGCATGTTACAAATGAGTGTGCTAACGTGATAGGTAAACACAGGTTCTTGGCGTAAGTTAACCTCCTCCATGAGCCCAAGCAACATTGTAATCGGTAATGTTGTCAAGCAAAGAGCCTTTGTCCAACAGAATTCCTTATCTCCTTCTCTATTACTCTCTAACACTGAAGCAGTAGAAAATGTGGGTATCTATGATTCCAGAATTTTTAACTTTTCATATCCTGGAACATGGCCCAATCCTAAATAGCTTGTCGCCAAGGATGTCAGCACCAAAGACCGTCCCCATCCTCATGCGGAATAGGAAAAGGTGAATCCCCAGAAAGAGAAGAGGAGGCTGTCAGGGTCACCCAATCTTCCAGTACCTGCCTGTCACCTGTGCTGCACATCTGGGTCTTCAGGAGGACCTGGCTGACTGCCTGGAGCATCCTTTGGGAACCACATGCTGTGACTCACCCCTGTGGATGCTTATCTTTGAAGTGGAAAGTCAGAGACAGCTGACTTAAAAACTAAGGAGAAAAAAGAGAGAGAGAGAGAGAGTGAGGTACAACACGATCACTTCACCATAAGTTCTTACAAGTGCGTGAATGGCAAGAAATGCAGCCACACCCTGAGAAAAGTCGAACTTCATTATTCAGAGATTCCCTAGCTAGCTTTACATACTCAGAAGCATGTATTGGTTATTGCCTCGCTACCGTGTCCTTCCACAGTCTATGTTGGGCCATGGAAAGTTCTTGCATTTTGCTGGTGGTTTCACTGCTGAAAGTTTCCTTCAGCCTAGTATTGATGCTGAGGCAGGCACTGTCTAGTGTTCCTAACTCCAGGAAGGCAGTGATACGCTTTCCACTGAATCTGTGTGTCAAATAAGCTTTGCTCTGGCACAAGTTGCATTGCTGTTGGCTGTGGGTCCTGTGTTAATGAATCAGTAATAGATGCATGGAAAATCAAGACAGCAGATAAAAACATTTTGAGTGGAGGCTCGTAGGAGCCCATGCTTGTGTTTCTCTGAAGAGCAAGCCTTCAGAAGTCACCAAGTCCATGCTTGAGGTGACTTTGGAGAATGGAGCAAATGAGACTCAGCTGGAGCATCTGCCTCTCCCCAGAGTATGCAGTGCCTCGTGTGTCAGCTCCGCATGCCTCCCTTTTCCTCTTGCAAGTGTCCAGTGAGACACGCTGCGTCCATGACACTGGACAATTGGTCAACAAGACACTCCATGGCCCCTACTGCTGCCATTGCCCTGGCCACCTGCATACCTGAGCCTGGGCAAGGGTGGGTGATCTGGCTGCTCATCTCTTCCCCTTCATGATATTCTGGCTGTTTCTGTCTCAAAGCATAGCCCTGGCCAATCTCAGAGATTACTCCACTGCAGGAGGATCACTGCTGTGCGCTAGTTCTGGAGATGTGATGACCCTCAGACCTGACAGACTTCTCCCTTGCACTTGACCCAAGGATCTTGAAGGATCTGTAATCACCTTCAGAGTAACCCTCTTCACCGTCTTTCCAGGGCTGGGAAATGGAAATCACTCACTCCACAGACTTCCCCACCCTCATCGCTGACTGTGGCTCCCTGCGAGACCTCATCCTTTGCCCAGATCCCGGTTCCACATGTCACATGCACTGCTAGCTTCCCTGGTCCCTGCACCCAGTCCCTCTCAATGCTCTTCTACTCTTGGATACCCCTTACGGAGGACATCACTAGGCTCCTCATTACCAAGGTTCATAGAGTCAATATACCGTCAGAGGCCAAATTATATTGTCAACAATCTTTCCCACATCAGCATCATTCATGCTTATGCTTTCTCAATCCCATGTACCAATCCTGTTCAGGGGAAATTATTGGTCCTGTAACTCATTAAAGTAGTCACCATGGTGCTCACGTCCTTTAAAATGTCTCTACCCTTGTGCTCCTAAAGAATAAGTTTAATGGTGACTCTGCTGCTCAAGGAACTTTTATACTTTCTTTTTGATTGCAACACAAGTAAAACTTCTCAAATGATGCAACAGCACTTTGTACATCCAAGAGTAATTTTAAAAGTTCATGAATAATGGAGTTTAAAAATTAGTTTTGGTGGGTATGTAGCCCATGTCCCATACCAGAGTGCTGTGTTCAAGCCTTGTTTCTGACTAGTTATTCCTGCCTCGTGCTGATTGAGACCCCGAGAGGCAATATGGAATGTCTCAAGTGCATGCCTATACAGGGTCTTCAAAAAGCCCATGAAAATGGGCATTATAAGATGCTGTACAAGGACTTCAAAACAATTTTCACCAAAATGGAAGTATTTCTTACTTGCCTTTCATTTTCCTTGAACTTCTTCACATGCCCTTCTATACACCTTACAGAACGCTCACTTCTCTTACTCTGCTGCCCGACCTTCAGCCTCCGCACAAAACAAGTTTCCCTCACCCTTGATCACACCCAGCAATACTCTTCACATCCTGTCTGCTCTTTGTACATCTTCCTTTTGCCCACTGTCCCTTCCTCAATAAACACTTTCCTCAATTCCCAATCAAAAAAAAAATCCTCCTTTCTTTTTGGGGTTATGATGGAGGACCTTATATGTTACTGGAGTATAGAAATATACGGGATTACTATCGTCCCTTTTTCAACCAGGAGAAGCTGATGGCGAGAGCCCAGTCCTCCTCACTGGCAGCACTGTGCCCAAGGTAGAGTTCCATGTCTACCTACTGGAGAAAGCATTAGTTCTGGAGGAATTCCTTAGCAACTAAAAAGCTGCAATCACTAATGTGTCTGTTCAAATGGATTATAAATGCTCCTGGGTCATTTTCACGTGAATATTAGTGTGAAACAGGATGAAAAGGTAAAAGTAGATGGTCCTACCCCACTGATATCTTCTGAGTTTAAGATCCACACCTCGTTCTTTCCCTGCATCCCTTTAAGGAGCCAAGGGCTGTGGGATGTGGGTAAGACATGTGCAGTCATCAGTATTCAAGCAATAGTTTTTTTTTTTTTTTAATTTATCTATGTTTTTTTTTTCTCAAGTAAGGTGACAGTGTAACCACACTCATTCAAGAGAAATAAATTTTACTTTATTACGTCAGATGGAGAGATGAACAGATAGGTGTTCAGGTAAACATTCAGGGGAAAAAATCATCACTGTTAGATTAGTGTCTTGTCCACTGAGTGAAATCCAGTTGGCCCTGCTTTGCAGGACAAGTCTTACATGACAAATCAAAACAGATATTCTGGAAGAAGAGTCAGGGCATGAGCCAGGCTTCTGAGCTGAAGAGATGACCCCTGGGTGACTCACGGGTTCTGAATGTGTGCCATCTAAGGCAAATTAAAACAACATGTGCGTATGCTGGTTGTTCTTTTAAAAAACTGAAAGCACACGAATTCATCAGTCAAGAAAGCACTTTCCTTGGAACTCAGCTTAAGTAGAAATTTGCTGTGAGAGATAGCGTGGAGTTGTAATCAACAGGATTTATACAAAGGGCTTTGAGTGACATAGTGGAAAAATACCTTCAACCCCATTTTTATAAAAGATACAGAAATGCTGTTCAATTGCCAGGTCTCTTATTGATCTTCTGTAAAGGCGGAGGCATCGCATTAATCCCTGATGCGGTGCAGGCATTTCTTCAAGGAAGACAATGCCATTTACCCATCATTAGTACGGCATGTTTCTGAAATGTTTTCCCAGTGGCTATGATGGATTGGAGTTTAGCAACCCTATGCTTTCACCTACTCTCTGGTTGCCAAGGGCAGGCGCCAGCAGAAACCTGACTATGATGAGACATCAAGCTGTTGTGACCAAAGGGAGGCTGACCTGCTGACAGGTCCCTGAGCCTAGTAGCTGCCACAGAACCCTGATTAATTCCGTTGGCCAACATGAAGCCCCGATCTTCCTCATTACAAGTGAGGCACATTCTATTGACATTTCCAAACTTTTTCTCTGATCCTTACATTTGAAGAAGTCCTTTGACTGTATACCCCTCCTTCTACAGTGAGACCATCTGCCTTCTGTAAAACTCTGGGCCACACATCTGCCCAAGCCCACACAGGCCCACACTGGGCCTGTGACAGTGTCTGTGCCATTGTAGAGACTCTAGTCACATTTGATTAATGAGTGGCATGCCCTTCCTCTGTTCTGCCACAAGTAAATATGAGGATTTTTACTGATTGCACCTCTGTTTAATCCACAAGGCCAAAACACACATATACACACATACATAGACATGCACATACTCGTTAATTCATTCTTCAGAGATCCTCTATGAACCCTAGCCAGAGCCAAAACCAAGATCTGAGAACCTAGGTCAAGATTCTCTTGTATGGGGCAGGAACCCGACTGAGCCATCCTCACCGCCTCTCAGAGCCTGTATCAGCAGGCAGCTGAAATCAGTAGCAAGCACAAATCCATGTGGTGTGCATTGTGGTACTGCAGATTAAGCCAGTACTCGGGCTGCCTGAATCCCATATCAGAGTGCTGGTGCAAGTGTGCTTGGGTCTAATCTCTGTGGATGGGCCTGAGCAGGTGAAGGATGATGGCCCAAGTGCTTGGTCACTGTCACCAACACCACACAATGTTTTCCTTTTTATTGTCCTCACTGTGAATCCCTAGTCACTAAACCAAGCTTCTGTTGGGAATCACTGCTCTACATTCCCAAAGCATAGAAACTCATGTCTGTTTTGCCAGGCTTTTCAGGATGTCAAAGAACAACTTCATTTCAAGTAGAACCGAAACATGCCACGTCCTTGTGAACGGAGATAAAGCTGAAACCACAGCCAGCTGTCATAACTCAATCAAGTGTTGGATAGCTAGATAGTTATTGCATAATTATTTCTTAAAAGTATTTACTTATTTGAAAGACGGTTACAGAGAGAGAAAGAGAGAGAGAATCTTCCATCTATTGGCTCCTTCTCCCAAATGGCTGCAGTACCCAGGGATGGACCAGGCAGAAGCCAAGAGCCAGGAGTTTCAACTCAGTGTCCTATATGAGCAGCAAGGGATTAAAAAACTCAGACTGTCTTCCTCTGCTTTCCTGGGCGCATCTCTGCAAGCTGGATCAGAATGTATCAGGACCAAATGGGATGCTGACAACACACACAGCGGCTTAGCCCTTTTCACCATCATGCTGACTCCCACGTAATTCTTCAATTTTGCTAATAACCTAAATATTTTCAAATGTGAGTTTTTTAAATATGTCCTCCAATATAAAGATAATTGAAGGGGCTGGTGAGGTAATGTGTTAAGCCACTTCCTGATGCCAGCATCCCATATGGGCAACAGTTTAAGAACCTGTTGTTTCATTTCCAGTTCAACTCCTTTCTAATATACCCCTTGACTGGAAAGGCAGTGGAGGATCACCCAAATTTGGGGGCCCCTGTGCCTAGGTTAGAGGTACAGATGCTGAAATTTCTGGCTCTGAATTTGGGGTGGCCCATCCCTGGACACTCTGGTCATTTGGGGACTGAAGCAGCATGTGGAAAATACCTATCTCTTTCCTTCTCTCTTTCTCTCTGCAACTCTGCCTTTCATATAAATAAAATAAATCCTTGAAAATATGATTAGACAACCAATAATAATATTTAATTTAGAAAAAAGAATGAAAGTGAAAACCTCCTTATCTTTGAATCTGTGAGGTGGGCTATTATTTCTAGCGATTGTTTACGTTGGCAGCTAGGCTAAATGCAAGTTAGCTGAGAACTTCATTTTAGTTCTGCTTCTTATTAGTTGCATAAACTTGGGCAGTTTATTCACATATTTAAGCTCCAGTGAATTTAAAGTTAAATGGAAAAGCCATGTTTGGCCTATTTGGTGAAGTACAAAAGGCACAGTAAGTTCCATCACCTTCATTGCCACTCTCAGCCCTGTTCCCCATATTCTCTCCGCAGTGCAGCTCAGCCCGACCGCATTGCCTTTGCATACCATGTGTGTGAATCCTCTGGGTAATGAGGCTGGGTAAGCGGCTGGATGTGTGTGTCCCTTAACCTGTCTCTCTACACATTTTATTTTACAAAAGAGCAGCAATGTTTAAAATAACCCAGGCAAAGCATTTCCTCACAGAGATCCAAGTCATAGATTCTCCATCCCTAAGAACATGCCATTTCCAGACTTATCTTCTCTTTAATCCAGTCTCCTGAATTTAACCAGATTAAGGCCATATATAAAATGCTTGGATGCACTTGTCTACTAATGAATGCACACGCCTGTGCCACACTGCATTTGCAAGCAGGACTGATAATCCTACGAATTTAGGATGGAAAATCTGGCTTGGATGAAGTTCCAAGGCCTTCCGTCATCTAGAGGAACATCAGAACCTTGTACATGGGAAAGCTCTTTTGCTCAACTCTTTGCATACATAGTCAATTGACCACATAGGCCTCTTCTCACTTACTGAACCATCCTTTTTAAATGTCCTGGGCAGAGGTAGAGTGAATGTCTTCTAACTTAGCCTCAAGTCAGGAGGTGATGAACATAAATTTGCTTATTTTAACTAATTTATTTATTTATTTTATGACTCAGTTCCACAGACTCTGGGATCTCCCCTCCTACCTCTCCAAGTCCTCTATCCTCCACTGAACCCCCCTCCCATATTATTACAATAGCATAATCCTTCAAAAGCAGTGGTAAGTACATCATTCACAAATTTGTAGGGAGTTTGAGATGAGTTCATGTGCTCCGGGTCATCTGCACTTTCCCTGTCAGTAAGCTGTGTCTACAAGGTATTGACCAAGGCACGTTTCCAATTTGTCATCTTTCTGGGAGATAATTTTCTCAGCTAATCAAACCATTTCTCAACTAAACCACCCTTTGAAGGCAATCTATTCCTCTATGCTAAAGAACTGAATAATAAATTCCACAGCAATGCTTTGCTTTCCTTTCACAGAAATTATTTCATTTCACTCTGAAAATCACCCTTCTGAGGAAGGGCGGACTCCATGGCTGTGTCATGCTATGAACGTACTCAAGGTCATGACCACTACACCAGCAAACAAGTAAAATGGTAACAGCCTCTATGTTACATTGCCATAATTAACTTCGAATGAAAAAGGCAGAGGGCCAACATTGTGAAGGAAAGTGACAGGTTTGAAGCATACAAAAACACCAAAGGTTGTTTCACTGCTCCCTCAACTGAGAACCAGAGACCAGACATGCCTGGCCAAGTTGAGGCTACCTTGTTTTAGACGCTCGACTCAAAGTGGGCACCTTTGAGAGTACATTCCTGGGACAGCTGCTCAGGATACCTGTCCACTGCTCTGAAAATGTCCCCTCTCCTAGTAAAACAAGCCAGTGGCTTCCTGGGACCAGAGATGGTTTTCCTTTTAGGACTCTGCTGCTTTCCGGTGTATGAACCTCAGGATGCAGAGAAAAGGTTATCGCAAAGTAGAGTTTTCCCAAGCATGAATAACCCAATATAAACATTCTTCCAAATTCACATTAAAAGGCCTGGAAGTCAGAGACCAACTTATTTTAAATATTAGACTTCAAGTACACTATGTTGTGCTATGTTGTGTAGGTAACACAGACGTGGTGTGAAAGTCAAATGAAATAATGGAGCTGGGCTTATATAGAACTCCAGAGAAGCAAGATAAGAATCAAATACCCACCTGAAAGAGAAAATGAATAATACAAAAGGGCAGAAAATTCATATGTATTTTCTGTAAAAATAACTAAGCCTTCTATAATATTTTATAATTTGTGAAGCACTCTCACAAACATTATCTTACTGATTTTTCCAAAAAGCCCATGAAAAGAATTTGTGATTGTGGTGACGCATTTAGCATCGAGACACTGAGGCACTGGAGTTGGTATTTTTTGTTCAGGGTCACGGTCCAAAAGTGACACAGAGTGTGCTTACCAGTTGCTCCATGATAGGACTTTCAAAACTTCATGGAAAAAGGATTTGAAACAAGTTTGCTTTGGCGGAAAAAAAGTTTTGAAATCCACGCATATGAGGGGGTTTCCAAAAGTCCATGAAAATATATATTATGAAAAAAAAATTTAAGGGAAGGATTTCAAACATTTTTGGTCCAAAATACACTTGCCTTTTGTTTGTATTTTTTCCAACAACTTTCTGAAGTACTTTTAAATTTGTAAATGGTGCGTTCTTATTATTATTGTTAGCACTTTGTGCACATGGCAGGTTGGTTGTTCATGTGATTATTTTGTAGAAATCTGGGGTTTGAAAAGTTCATCTCAAAAATAGGACCCAGCACCGGGGACTCAGTGGTTATTTCCTCTCCTTGCCAGCACCGGGATCCCAACTGGGTGCTGATTTGTGTCCTGGCTGCTCTACTTTCTCATGAGCTCTCCCCTAGGAAAGCAGTAGAGGATGGCCCAAAGTCTTGAGGTACTGCACCCATGTGGGACACCTGGAAGAAGCTCCTGGCTCCTGGCTCCTGGCTTTGGAGCAGCTCTGCCCAGCCATTGCAACCACTTGAGAAGTGAACCAGCAGACAAAAGATCTTTCTGTCTCTCCTTCTCTTTGTAAATCTGCCTTTCCAAAAAAAAAAAAATAAATCTTTATATATATATATATATATATATATATATATATATATATATATATGTGTGTGTGTGTGTGTGTGTATACATTAATTAGGAACTAGTAGCTAGGAAAACATCCAATCTCCCCAAGAGAGGATTGCCCTTCACCCACCAAATCCAGACTAAAAATGACTCTTCTGCGTCAGATCCACCCGCCTTTCAAGGCTTCAGGGAGGTAGGAAATGGTTGAATGCAAAATTTTCACAACGGCCTATGGGACGTCCTCTGAAACCCCAGACAATACTTGTCACAGTGGGACCTCCGTGTGGCCACCCAGAAGATTCTGAAAGACAGTGCTAGTTGTCCATGTCTGAAATCAGCTGGGCTTGAGCAAGCCCAAGTGTGAACAGATCCGTGAGGCAGTGCATGGCGAGGACTTTAACAGCCCTGCAGGTGGAATCCAGAGGTGGAATGTAGCTGTGCTGTGCAGGTCAGAGGTCTCACGATGGCAGGCATTTCTGCCTGGGCTCATCCATCTACCATGAACCTACAGAGTTACAAAGGTGCAGCTTGCCCAGCTGACAAGGTAAAGCAAGAGCAAGCAGCCAGCGCCCACAGCCAGTGACGTTTTCCTTGTATCTTTCTAGGCCCTTAACAGAAGCAGCCCAGTGGGTTAACCTTGTGGTTTATGCCCTAAAGGCATCTGCAGAAACTCAACCACAAAACTGCTCGTGGCTACCACAGAACCTGAGGTCAAATTGGGGTGGGAATTATCCTGATAAATCAGCCACAGGGCTGTTTTCTTCCCTCACTTCTGTACAAGCTGGTATGAGGCTGGAATTCAGGAAAATCTGAAATTGGGGCTCCAGCTGGGAGTTCCCTCAAGAGGATTCTTTTCTGTGACTCAAAGGCAATTTTTTCTTGCCTTCTTTACTGCTGCGCTTTGAGCTCTGCCAGAGGTACCACTGTGTGTGTGTGTGTGTGTATGTGTGTGTGTGTGTGTGTGTATGTGTGTGTGTGTACAGGATCAGAGATCTAGAGTCAGACTTCCAGAGGCAAAACTGGCTCTTTACTGCATTTATAATGTGGCCTTGACAGTATCTAAATCTTCTAAGAGTATCATACCGTCTGTGAAATGGACTGCCTTAACACAACAGTGATTGTGAAGCACAATACTTTGGTAGGCTTACTGTACCACCTGGCACATCATGCGGACTTCGTAAAATGCAGCTCTTGTCTTTGGTCTTGCCTTACCATGGTGGCCCATTTCTAGCCCAGTGCCAAGGACACAGCAGATCATTCCATTAATGTTTGTGGAAGAAATGTATTCAACAACAACATGATCCAGCTAGCCAGCTACGGAAATACCTATCATATCTTGAATGATGTGTTTGTTTTCATTTTTACCTACTTGAATTTATCCAGTAATGTTGCAGTCAGGGCTGTGATCATGGGTCCGTCTATGGAGTGAGCTGATTACACGAATAAACCCAGGACTGGACCACAGAGGTAGTGACCCCCATTGGAACCTACTTTCCATTTATTAGTTATTTTTCATTTATTTGGTTTTATTTGAGAGGGAAACAGCAAGAAAAGAGAGAGAGAAGGCTTCCCACCAACTAGTTCTCCTTCACTCCACCAAATGTCTACAACAGCCCCTGAGCAAGGGTTGAGGAGCAGAAAACCAAAGCAGATCTGTCATGTTGGTGGAAGAAACACAACCACCTGAGGCATCACCAGCTGCCTTCCAGAGTTTGCCGTAGTTGGAAGCTAATAAGTCAGGATGTAGAGTCCAGGCTCAACCCAAGGAGCTGTGACGCAGGACACAGGTGCCTTAGCCAGCACCATAAGCGCCAGGACAAACGCTTGACCTGCAACACGGTATTTTTAAGGGTAATTTGACAGAACTGCTATTCCTCCAATTACCTAGAAGTATTATATTATGACTTAAAGGAACTTCCCAAGCAAAATAGAACAAATAAATACCCTTTCTTCAGTTTCCGATAGGTGGCTAAGAGTCAACTGATGAACCGAATTTCCACTGACTGTTTTTAATGCTTTTTATGTTTATTTGAAAAGCATTGTTACACAGAGAGTTGGGGGTGGGGGAATGGCTAATACTGCCAGAGCTGCTCCAGGTTGAATCCATGAGCCAGACATCCCCTCCAGGTCTCCCACCTGGGAGGCAGGGGCCCTAGTTCCTGGGCCATCTTCTGTTTATTTCCCAGGTGCATAGCAGAAAGTTAGACTGGAAGTTAAGCCGGAAGGATGCAAAATAACACCTCTTGTGGGATGCTGGCAACTTAACATGCTTTACCATAGCACCAGCTGCATACTTCCGCAAAAATGATCCCACACTTCTGTACTCATATTGAAGATGAATGCCTCCAGTTCAGCAAATATTCCCTGGCCATGATCTTGGACATTTTAACTGCAGTCGATGTTACCTTGGATGCATCAGATGGCAGATCAAACTTATTCACCTGTAATTTACCATAAACCGCATACCTGTGAGAGACATTTCCTCTCTCACGGCTCTGAGGACTCGAGGTCTAAAGGCCAGTGGTTTGCAGTGGTTGTTGCTTGTGGAAGACCTCATGGAGGCTCTGCCATCCTTCTCTCCTAACTCCTGGTCGTTCGTAGCAGTCCCTGGCACTCCCACGCTCTCTGCCTCGGTCATCACGTGGCTTTTCCCTCCATTCCCTGTGCTTGCTCAGGTTACTCTCCATGCCTGCACACCTTCTGCCCTCTGACTGTATCATGGTGTTCAAATTTCTCTCTTCTTTTTTAATATTTATTTATTTTTATTGGAAAAGCAGATGTACAGAGAGGAAGAGAGACAGAGAGGAAGATCTTCCACCCAATGGTTCACTCCCCAAGTGGCTGCAACGGCTGGCGCTGAGCCAATCTGAAGCCAGGTGCCTTTTCTGGGTCTCCCACGCGGGTGCAGGGTCCCAAGGCTTTGGGCCGTCCTCGACTGCTTTCCCAGGCCACAAGCAGGGAGCTGGATGGGAAGCAGGGCAGCCAGGATTAGAACCGGTGCCATATGGGATCCTGGCACGTTCAAGGCAAGGACTTTAACTGTTATGCTATCGTGCTGGGCCCAATTTCTCTCTTCTTATAAGACCATCACCCACTGGTGAGGGTCTACCCTACTCTAGCTTGCCTTGTCTTAACTTGATTAGCTCTGCAGAGATCTCATCTCCAAATCAGGTCACTTCCCAAAGTATAAGAAGTTAGGATTTGTTCTGTGCATCGTTGGTTTGGTGAGAATAAGAAAATCTGTCACCTACACAAAGGGTCTCACAAAGCTCAAGAAAATATCAACTACAAAAAAAGGCAGTGCACGATTTCAACTTTCTAATTTTCCATCAAAATAATCTTGTCTTATTATTCAATTTCTACCGGAATATTTTGATGTCCCCTTGAATGATACAATTTGTCAGGCAGTGTTGCAATTCATGTGTTACTTATTTCTAGTGCAGTGTTTATGACAAGCCTACAAACACCATTCTCGTGGAGAACTAGAGAGAAAAAGTGACATCCCAGGGCCACATCGGCAGTGCCTTCATAGCTGCACTGCCTCTTAAAGCTCCATGATGGAATCAAGCTTACTTAGTCACAATGACAGGCTCTCCCTCGCTTTCTCTTGTTCCCTTACTTAAAAAGAAAACAACGACGGGGCACACACAGTACATGCGGAGCTCAGGGCAAACCGAGGTTGCGCTCGTTGGGAGCCTCTGAATCCATCTTGTACTTCGCTCAAGTCAGAGGATAAATAGGATAAATGAGGCAATAGTGGTTTTGGGAGCTTCAAATTTAGAAACAAAGGCACTGGCTCTGCTTGGACAAAACTCAGTCTCAAGCAGAATAATGCGATTGACACAGCTGATGCCTATGCCATGTGCTATCGCGCATCGCAAGCTTGTACCGGAACTGCAGGAACCACTGCAGCGAAGCGAAACTTGATGCTTCAAAGTTTCACCCCCAATCAGATTACAAAAACCTGGGAGACTCTTCCCTTTCTTGGACAGTCATCCCAGGCCTGCTTTCACTGTGTGTGCTTCCCTCACCCAGGACATGCAGGGAAAGTGATGATTACAGATGTTTGCTCAAGCAAGAACATACAAAAAGAAGCATGCATGCTGGTGGCACCTCTGGGCTGACTCAGCTGGGGGAGGCTGCAGAAGCCTCACGTTTCAGGCGCTCCCTGGAGTTCCTTTGCATGCCTCTTCCCTCGAAGGGTGTGGCCTAGACTTGAGCCACACCAAGCAGACTGTTCATCACAGCAGGAGGCTGGACCTGCCGCTCCCTCTGCTCAAACCATACCTAGTTCTGCTTTGCTTTCCCTGGCTCACTGGCTTGCAAATAAATCAGGGGAGGTTTTGTGACCTTTGTGTTCCCTTCCTGTAGCCATCTGCCCTTGGGTCTCTGGCACCAGCTGGGACTAGCAGACCAATATAACC
The DNA here is from genome assembly GCF_030435755.1 of Ochotona princeps. Classification (NCBI taxonomy): domain Eukaryota; kingdom Metazoa; phylum Chordata; class Mammalia; order Lagomorpha; family Ochotonidae; genus Ochotona; species Ochotona princeps. The sequence continues at coordinate 106,128,731 of NC_080835.1, read as the reverse complement.
AGGAAAAAGAAACGGAACGGGACCCCTCAGCTCCTGGCCCTCAATCAGATTCCTCAGCCTCTCCCCCACCGGCTGTCCCTTGCACACTCTCTTTACAGGGTCTGCTGAAGATCTACAACGCTGCTCGCAGTCGTGCCTGGGGCCACTGGCAGTATCGCCAGCACCGTTTTACAGTCAGAGCCAGAAACTGTGCAAGCCTTTCTGAGATCAGATTAGGGTCAAACCCTGCAGGGATGCAGAGATCCAGCTTTCTGCCTCCCAATCAAATGCTCTGCTTCTCACAAGCCCTCTAACCCCAGGGCGCTGTGTTAAAGAGTTGCACATCCTGAAGACATCGTTGCAGCAGGTGTAGTCCAAGCAAGGTAGCCCAGACAAGGGAGAGACATGATTCGCACTGGCCACTCCTCCAAAAAGAAAACAGTTTCTCTCTCCTCAGCATCCCTTCAGTTCATTTCTGTTGCTCTTTCTGTTTGGGGCTCGCCTTGCTTCCACTGGATAATAGATCCACTGGGGAGAGCCTCTGTCTAATTGCCTGCTGTCTGCATGTCTGGCACATTACAGACCTCAATATACATCGTGTTATTATGATTATTGTTATGATGTGTGGTAACAGTAATTGCAGTTCAGTGTACATTCCTCTTAACTTAGGGCAGCTTGGCGAGCGCAGAGCATGCACAATCCGTTGGACCTATGGGCTTTGGGTAAGTATCTAAATCTAAGGGGTGCATGTCTGAGTTGCAACTTCACACCTGAAGAGGAGAGGTAATTATCTCCCAGGCTCCGAGGGGCAGACCAAGAGGCCATTCTCTTTCCATGCAGAAGGAGAGAGTGAGAGTGCGGTAGAGATCAGAAAAGATAGAGAAAAGAGAAATTGTATTCAAGCAGCATGTTTTCAGAGACAGCTAAGACCACAGATAGGGCCGACCCAGTGGCAAAAAACCTGTTCAAGCAATGATAAGAAAAATCATTTTCTGGGCACATTAAGTTGAAGGCTGAGCCCTCCCTGGGTTGCCCATTGGATAAATGCTGTCAGGATATGTTGTGAGCTGTTCCAATGAGATGTAATAATTGAATTTGTTTTCATTTAATTTGGAGGGCCTTTAATTAAAAGCCAAGCTTGTGTGTGCAGAGAGATAAAGCTGGGCACATGGAGACTAGGGGTAATTTGGGCCCTGAATGTAATAATTAATTGTCAATTCAGAGGTCAGAAGACTGGTGAATGGTACTATCTTTGTGAAATCGGCACAGCGAGCTGGCTGTCCGGCTGGAATAGACTTGGGGTGATGGAAACATACGCTTAAGTGATTTCTTGAAACCTTCATCATAATTACAGAGTAGCAGGGAGGTTAATTTGCAAAGTTCATTAGTCAGAGAAACAGATACAACAAGGATCAGCGGATGGAAGACACATAGCAGATAAGTGGGGATTCCTAGCCATTGCTCCTAAACCCCATGATTTTGAAGTAGTATGGAACCCACACTGTGACCACTGAGCCAAACTTCACGTATGTTTGGAGTGCTGAATAATCGATTACTCCCTTTACAGTTAAACCCATCTATTTGACTGCTTCAAGACTATCTAAACATGTTTTAGGATGATGGAGCCAGCACTGGGAATAAGCCCCAGCATGAATTCTAGGCAATCCCATCGCATTTAAGAAATCAGCATTTAGAATTAGAATTGGAAGACAGGTTTTTGAATTAATGTCCAATATTCATCTCTGCAGTTGGGATTAGAGGGTTAACTAGACTCATCAATCTTCAGGTATAGCTGTATTTCATGATATAAAGCAATAAAGTAAAGATTTTGTGCTTACATGTGAATTTGCTGCCCAGAAAAATGACATTCCATTAGGTACCTATTTTGTGCTTGAGAGAGCTTTATTATGGAAACTTACCCCAGCATGCAACGGTTAGGCTGATGGAAGGCAGCTCTTTGTGGGGTGGAGGAAGGGGGCCACATTCACTCAAGAATCCGTAGATGGTGAGTGGCCCACTGCAAGTGATGGGGTGTTGTCTAATACAGATGCGCAGAGTGTCTGCACCCAGGCATGCTGTTAGAAGTTCACTGCTCTGTGCTTGGTTCCCCCAGCTCACAATTGCTCCCCAGAGAAGGGAGCTTGACAGGTTGAACACTTTCTTCAGAGAGAGTAAAAGTGGACTAGTTAAGAAAGCGTCTGGCAGAATTTCCTAGGACACTTTTTTTTTTAATGACTTATTTACTTGTAAGATAAGTGAAGAGAGAGAAGGGGAAACACATTGAGAGCACTGAGAGAGAGAATCTTCCATTTGCTGATTGATTACCCAAAAGACTGCAATAGCCAGGGCTGGACTGGATTGAAGACAGCAACCAGGAGTTTCTTCCAGCTCTGCCATGAGGATGTAGGAACCCAAGAAATTAGGTCAATTTTTCTGGCTTCACAGGCACATCAGCAGAAAACTGCATTGGAAGTAGAACAGCTGGGACATGAACTGGCAACCATACGAGATGTTGATGTAACAAACATGGCTTAATTCATTGTGCTATAATGTCAGCTCCAGAAGCAAAATAAGAATAGCATATTTACTTATTTAAAAGGCAAAATAACAGAGGCAGAGGCACACATACACACACAAACAGGGAGGGAAGAAGAGATGGAGAGACTTAAAGAGGGAGAGAGAGGGCCCAGCGCGATAGCCTAGCAGCTAACGTCCTTGCCTTGCACGCGCCAGAATCCCATGTGGGCACCAGTTCTAAACCCGGCAGTCCCGCTTCCCATCCAGCTCCCTGCTTGTGATCTGGGAAAGCAGTCGAGGACGACCCAATGCTTTGGGACCCTAGCCCCACATAGGAGACCTAGAAAAAGCTCCTGGCTCCTGGCTTTGGATCAGCGCAGCTCCAGCTGTTGCAGCCACTTGGCTAGTGTATCAGTGGACAGATCTTCCTCTCTGCCTTTCCTCCTCTCTGTATATTTGACTTTGCAATAAAAATAAAATAATTTTTTAAAGATAAAAAGTGGTAGAGAGAACTCTTGCACCCACTGGTTCAATCCTCAAATGGCTACAATAGCTAATCCCGAGCAAGGCTCAAAGAAGGAGCCATGAACTTCACCTGCATCTCCAACATGGGCTCAGTGATCCAAGTATTTGAACCATTATTCACTACCCTTTCAGGATTTGGAATCGGAAGTAGAGCAGCCAGGATCAAAAGCTGCACTCCCACATGGGCTGGTGATGTGGCAAGTGATGGTATTACCCATAATGCCACAATGCCCCAGGCACATTTCAAAAATATAAACCTCACATCTGCTACCAGACCTGAACTGCAATGTCAAGGGACTGAGACACCTGGCAATTCTTGGTCCCCCCAGGTAAGAACCTCTGGAGCAGACGAACCTCAGGTTCTTGCCTGTATCTAATTCATACCATTCTGGATTGCATTCCTAGGGGTCACACACTACTGTGCGCCTTCTAATTTGCCATCCTAGAAAGCAGAGTCAAAGGATTAGAAACCTTTATTGTTCACCCACCTTAGCAGCCAGGTTTCTGGGGTGTGCCTGGAGTTAGCTGGTAGAAAGCAGAGGCCATTAGCATGCTCCTGAGAATGGCAGACCATTTCAAGATGGTGGATATGGGCATTCAAGAGGACCCACCTAATATCGCAATGACAAATGGTGGTGCAGAGAAATGTGACAGCTTTGCAGAGCTCAGTTACAGACCATGTGATTCTAGAACCTGAGTGTTAGGAAATGCCTTTCACGACTTTCAAGCCAGGGATCTTTTACAGCTCAGTGATGAGTTTAGAAAACACGACAGAAGGAAACAACACTGTGATTAGCAGGGAGTTCAGAAAACTCTTTGGGATAAGATGTAATAAGGATGGGATTGCCAATGAGAATATTTGCTCAGCAGATGCAATCTAAAAGCACCTTGTCTCACAGTGGGAGTAGAGAATTCAAGCAGCATCAACCACATTTTATTTAGCACTAGGCCTAAGCATCGTAATAATTACTTCACTGAGATCCTATTTTGTTCCAGATACCAGCTGTTGCATATCCATTTTATCCTTAGATTTTCTATTACCTGTTATAAAAGATATTCCAGGTTTATAGTTGATAAGGCTGAGATTTGGACAGTTGCCCAAGGCAGCTGTAATGGTAGGTCTAGCCTATTCAGAAGGAGTTGAGTTTCTGAAGTTAACATCTTTATCAATTGCTACTCAAGTACTAGTTGAATGGTCCCTCAGCAGGAGGCAGGGTGCCAGGTTCTATAGCATATGGATTTTCTTTTTTAGTACAAAGTTTCCTCCCCTTTGGATCTTGCACTACACTCGGGGAGACAGGCAAACAGGAAATGTTGCATCATGTGATTAGGTCCTACAGTCAAGAAAAGTACAATGTGCTCTGAGAACACACAGGCAGGATGTGCAGCTACTTGCATTATTGACCTAGGGACAGGCAGAGCAAAAATGAAGTGGAAGTTGAAGAAAGAGGAAAGGGTGGAGTTTGCTAACTGGCACAGAACATGCCATGTCTCAAGGCTAAAAACATCAACAGCAGCAGATGTCGGACCTAGGCATTAGAGTGCCTGAGTTATATGTTGCACTGTCGCTCCCAACTCCAACACTGACCCAGCAAGGCAGTGGTGACTACCCAAGTGATTGGGTCTTTGACAGACCTGGTTTCAGCCTTGGCTCAGCCTCATTGGTCGTGGGCATCTGGGAAGTGGACCAGCAGATAGAAGCATTCTCTCTCTCTGTCTCTCTCTGCCTCATATATGTTTAAAATACAGACATACAGTATTTAGGTGTGAGCATACAGATGACAAGCCTGGAAGAGTCTGGTAAGAATGGACTGGTGGCTACTGAAAGGCATTCTAAGATCCACCACCTGCATCTTATTCAATGCCTGCACGGAGTGGCTTCCGGCACTTTATTGGGTCAATGCTTGAGAAAATTGGACAACTATTCTGAGTGCAGTCCTGTCTCCAGTTAGCCCAGCTGATGGTTATGCAAATTGCATCTGACCATCTTCAATATTCATAATCTCTGTAGAGTTCCGGCAAAATGCTTTGTTTTAGGAGAGCTGGATCTTTGCTATGCTGTGGGCCTGTGACTGATGGAAGGCAGGAGGGAGCGAGACCTCTGCACTGGGACCATTTCAAGGTGCCAAACATTTGCTGAGTCTTCTTTTCTGGGTATAACTGTTCCCTTGAGAAGGGTTGCATAGCACGCTTTAGTTTCCATTCTCTTTGGTTCTCTTTTGGGGCTGATTTAGAAATTATGGGGTTTTTTTTCTTGCTTTTTTTTTTTCCTTTGAGTGAAAGCACACATTAAAAAAAAATCTCATTCTCATCGGCTCTTTTTATGTTGGTGAGAAACAAGCATGCTATAGCAAGTCTTCAAATGGGCTTTAAAGAAGAAATATATTTTAAATAAAGCCCTACAGCAGAAAGCATCACTTGGAGACATGTTGTACATGCTGATTCCCCCACTCTTGCTGCAAGGGAAGAACTTTCTTGAGCCTTCAGGAAGGTAATTTAGAAGAGCTCTACTCCAGTCTTGGCAGGACTGAAAAGGAAGAAGCAGCAGATCTCCTCAGAGTCGCCTCCATAATCCTCGCCCTTTCCCATGGCTTCCATCAGCTTCCATCCTTACATCTTGATGGCTCTCAATTAGACCTACAGTTTGGATTGGCCCATTATTACAAGCTTGAAGAAGCCAACGGATATTGGAAGGATGGCGGATGAAGGCCAATGTGGCAACACTGGAACTGAGAAGACCAATTTTCCAAGATGACTGAAAACAAAGAGCTTTTGGACCCCAGGGACCAAAGAGGCCATGGAGTGCATGCTTCAATGGTGGCACACTGGCACTGAATACAGACTAGAGCACAGAGCAGAGCGTTCATGAGTTTGGGCTCAAATTTAGGTTAACATGGATTAATTCTTTTCCAAGCGAACATGACACTTGTTTCATGTTGGAGATTATAGAGCAGGATACAAACCTACTCTCTTTGACCACTATTTTTAAGGAAGAACTGACGTAAAGAGCAATCAAAACTCATATGTGAGCTTTCCATTGATTGTATTCTCCAGCACTATGCTGGCATAGTCCTGGAATGCATTTTATGGGAGAAGGAACAAAGCCAAAAGAGGAAAGCAGTGACCCAAGCTTTGGGACACAGAACTTAGCATGGACCACAGTTGGCTGGGTCTGGCTGTCCCTCACAGGATGGGAAAGCTTCAGCACTTATCAAGCTGGTTTTTCGTTTGTTTTGGGGAGGGGGGTTGTTTGTTTGGTTTTACTCATTTGTTTTTACACTGCCCAGGCAACCTCAGATGGAACTCAAAACACAATACATCTATAGCAGGTTCATTTTTAAGTGAATAATCCTGTGTAGCCTGTTGTAAATATCTAAATGTCCTTGGAAGAAAAAAAAACAAACTCTCTTCCTCTGAGAGCCAGCAAGCTTCCTTTCTGTGTTACATAAAGCACTTTTGTCCTGGGCAGCATCACCTTACACTCTTTGCAAGATTCCAAATGACTTAGTAGTAACTTAGAAAGGTGCCAGATAAGACTTCATGTTATTTTTTCAACAAATCAGTGGATAAACAGAACAATCCTCATTTGTAAATAAGTATTCTTACCCAAATTTATTAAATAATCAGTGAAGCCCAAGTTGTAGCCAGACCACATTTTTGGCATATTGTTATGCTACTTGCTACTTGCAGTGGGGAATGACAAAGTACAGACTCTCTACTTCACTGGAAACTTTCATTTTTAAGTGGATGGCAATAATTATCACATAACATAAAATTTAGGAAAGAGAAAGAGGCTTTTGCATTCAGAAAACACCATCATGTCTCCCTTTGTGGATCAGTGAAGCAGCTACACACCAGTCACCCTCTCTGAGTCTATCCATCCCTTATGTACTGGAGAACCCAAGGGATAGCTCTTCATACAGTCAAGTGCGTTGGCTTGAGAAGAATGCAATGGTGGCATTACCACAGTGCCAATGCAGGGTGTAAGGAAGATTCCAAGTGTAATGAGTGTCTCAGCAAGAACTGGAAAGTCCAAAGCAATTGCTGTCATTCCTTGACCTGAAGTGGGAATACTTAAGCACCACTACCTGTAAAGCAGCTGTCCCATTGTGGGTCCAGAAGCAACAGAAGAACCACCACATTTCCTTCCAAACATCTGATATTGTCAGTTTTTAGAAGCACTTAAAATTCTTACATGCAGCTAATTCTTTACACATAGCTAATACCCTCAGTAAAGTCCTCTTTCAACAATAAGTTTAGTGCAAGCCAAACTCAGTGAGGTGCTTAGGAGGTCCTTTATTCCAGCAGGGTAGGAAAAGGAGCTCTTCAACTTGGATTCATGAAAGAATGTGGTCATATTAGCTAAGGTTTTTTTTTTTTTTACATGGCCTGTTTATCAAAGAGTTGGTTGGCTTACTTCTAGCAGCTCAATTTATAAGATGTATAATAATAATAATAATAATAAAAAGAATGAGTTCTTCATGACAGTAACACAGTTTTCCAACTTGGTTGGTTGGTTGGATGGTTGGTTGGATGGGGAGTTGGTTGGTTGAGTTTAGTTGATGTACCCTTGACTTTGAAAAATAAAGATGATAAATGAGCTTGGGATTAAGTGACATGTCAAGGTGCTGGGAATAGGATGGCAAGAATCTGGTTTTATTGAGTGTGTGTGATACACGAGACTCAACAGCCTGATATTAGTAATATGGCTTGACTTAAGAAGCTCCAAACAGCTTTTCTCAATGAAAACAAAATCTCCACTTAGAATTTAAACTCCTTTTCTCATTTCGAAGACTCTCCAACACTCCTTTTAGCAGACTTGAGTTTGAATAAGATCAAAATATGATGTAAGAACACAGGAAGTTTATCCTGACGCAAGCATGTTACTCCAGAATGCACACAGAATGGATGAAATCAGAAGAGAGGGAGGCAAAGGGAGGCCAGAAGTTACTAGGGAAAGGAAGAGCATAGAAAGCATTATCTGGAACTGGTGATTGATGCAAGCAGCTTTGAAGATCTGGAGTCCCAAGGGTAAAGTTTAGGGTCAGCATAAGGTTGAGAAAATTTTGACAAGGACATTCACTTCTTTCCAGCATGGACTAAAGCTAATCCCAAGGGAGAAGAAAGCAGAATCTCCCCTCCCTTCCATGGGGCTGTGCTCCTCAGATGACGGAGAACCAGGAAGGTATGCTTGCTGCCTTTCACTCTCTTTCTCATCTTTAACTCCCAGCCTTGGGGACTTGACCAGGATGAAGAGTACCTTTCTGTTGCTAGAACTGTGCTTAATTAAGCAATTTAATTAAAGTCTGTAAGAGTGATAGAGCCTGTCAGAGTGTGAAAGGAAAGCTAATAAAGTTCCTTTCATCCAGTCCTACCTGCAACCAGAGAACTTGGCACTGAGATGAAGGCAAAGGCCTCAGAAGAGTGGAACTGGGCAGAGTGGATAGGCCAGCTCCCACTCAGAGAGAGAGGAGCCAGAGCAGGTGCGCACTCTTCCCTGCCACGTGGACACTGCTTCAACACTGCTTTGCTGAGAAGCATGGTGGCTCCAAAGGTGGCAAAAAATGCAATAGATAAAATTCATATGTTCTCCATTCCACAATTATTCACTTAGAACCTACTATGTACAATTCACTCTGCTCTAGGCTGAGAACACAAGCATGAAAGAAGCAAATTTGACTGCCAATGAGCCAATGCACTGACCCATGGGGGTGAAGAGAGTCAAGCTTATGAAATGCTCTGTGACTTATAATCGAACTTCTTATTAAAAAGTATACAAACTTTAAATCATCTGAGGCTTATCTTGTGATTTATAACATGGTCAATCCTGGAGAAAGTTCCATGTAGTAATTAAAAAAAATAATCTATTCTCTATATGTAGGATGAAAAGTTCAGTAGATATTAAGTCCAGTTGCTTTGGGTGAGTTCAGTTGTTTCCTTGTTGAGTTTCTGTCTCATCGATCTGTCCATTGATGTTAATAGGATGTTAAAGTCTCCCACTACTATTGTATTGGGGTTTATTTCTCTCTTTAAATCCATTAATATTTGTTTCACATAGCTAAGTGCCCTAGCATTTGGTGCATATACATTTTTACGGTGATCTCCTCTTATTGGAAGGATCCTTTGATCATTATGTGGTACCCTTGTTCATCTTTTTTAATGTTTTTCACATCACAGTCTAAATTCTGTGGTATAAGGATGGTTACGCCAGCTCATCTTTCCTTTTTATTAGCCTAATATCTTTATGGAGAGTGTTAAAAGAGCTGAAAATTGACATGCCGTATGATCCAGCTATCCCATTTCTGTGAATATATCCAAAGGAAATGAAATCTGCATATAAAAAGGGGATCTATAATCCGATATTTACAGCAGCACAATTGATAATAACAAAGATAGGGAAACAATCTAGATTCCTACCCAAAGAGGAGTGGGTAAAGAAACTGTGGTGCATCTACTCCATGAAATATGGTTCAGCCATTGAAAAGAATGAAATTCTACCATTTGCAACAAAATGGTCCCAACTTGAGACCCTTATGCTCAGTGATATAAGCCAGTCACAAAAGGACAAATATCATAAGTTCTCTCTGCTGTAAGTCAACCTCCTTGCAAAATATAAGATCAATAGCCTTTTCAATACTATTTTTGCTACATCTCATAGGTTTTAATATTTTTGCTTTTATTTTCATTTCTTCAAAACAACTTTTTCTCATATTAAATTCTTCACTGTTTCATAGGTTATATAGTAACATCATTTTCTTCAAGCAGTTTTTATTTTTTTTTTTAATTTCTTCAGCAAAACATTGCTCATTCAGTAGCGTGTTCTTTAACTTCATGTTGTTGCAAATTTTCTATTTTTCTTCCTGTTGTTGATTTCGTTTTATGGCTTTTCATTTCTGGGACTGTACAACAGCTGTAGTAGAGACTATCACATACAGATGTGAAGATACAATGTAGGTTGCGTCTCTGCACCTAAATCAAAGCTGGACTCTTAATGAAACTGTTGGGTATATGTTGACAATAGGATGCTGGACTGTCTGCCATTGTCTATACCCGCAATGTCAGGATACACTTAAATAGCAGAATGATGGACTTATAACTATTTTTTAAAGGACTGTACTACTGTAATAATATAAGGAAATTCAGTGAGGGGTATATGAGGAGGGAATAAAGACTCTATGGAACTGTATCATATAAAAAAACAAAGCTACATGATCTTCACATTCGTGGAAAGCATGATTTTTATAGAGGTTAGCCCAAATCTCTTGATTTCAGTGTACCCCAGCTTCTCAGAAGTTCCTACACGCCAGCATGACATTGAACACTGAACGGTAGAGGAGGAGCTGCAGAGTAGAAAACATCCTGCACCATGACTTAACCCTCACAGTTAGTCCTCCATTAACACAGCAAAGTCAGAACCGGTGGGCTGCTGTTCGTCACAGGCACACAAGGATAATTGTAAAAGGTCATAGGAAAATGGAACACAGGCAGTGTCAAATATTTTTCACATCCATACAAAAAAAATTTTATAACGCACTTTCCACGAGAAGACACTTTAGTTACATGTGATAAATAAAATAAAACTCACAGTGCTGAATATAAAATAAAGTCTGGGCCAGCACATAACACCCACTGACAGATCTGAGAGCCAGCATAGCGGGCAGGAGGAGCCAGATCGGGCAGCAACACCAGCCAGTTCACATTAGGACCAGGACAGCAATCAGGCTGGGCTGGGATAAGCTGCAGAACCCACCAACAGGACCTGGAACAGGGGGCAGACTAGACTAGGCCAGGCAGTATAATAAGACTGCAGAAGCTCAGGTGGCTCAAGACATGGCAGCTTTGGCCAAGTGGGGGCCAGATACATGAATCCCAGGGACAGGTGATCTGACAGGGGTAGGGTAGATTGGCTCAGATCATGGGGCCCACATATGTGTGATTGGGGATGGGTTGCTGAGCCCCAGGTACAGGGGAATGGGTAGGATGTGGGTCACTTGGCCCAGATCCTGGGGTCCACCTTTTAGGTGGATGTTGGTTGCATGAACCCCGGGATGGGGAATCTGGCAGGGCTTGGGTCTCCTGATCTGGGACCCAGGGCCCTCATAATAAATGGGTGTCAGATACGTAAGCTCCAGGGTTGGGGGTGGAGGATCTGGTGATGTTTGAGACACCTGGCCTAGCTTCTTGGACTTCCCAGCAAGAACATCCCCTACGTAATAAAAAAGGTGTAGCAGTGGACACAGGCCCTGCTAGAAAAGGAGAATATTCAGTGCTGTAGCAGAAGAACAGAACTAATTGGACAACATCCCCAAACAAATGATCATAGCAAAAAATTTCAGCAAATGGAGCCAATGGACATTGGGAAGGCAACATCATCCTTGGATCAGTGAAATCGGCAGCACTTCAGAACTATTCAAACCCCTTGGACAGAATCCTCAGAATACGTACACATTGAGATTCTGGGTTGATATGAGGTGGTGGTTCCTCATACTTGGGTACTGGGATGTGTGGAAAGTCGTGCTTCTACCCTTACTCCAGTAAAGAAAAAATAGCAAATTTGGAAGCAATTAATCCCTCCAATTTTCCCTTAACCATGATCCTTCCCAGCCTGATCAACCATGTAACCATTATTTTTGAAAATTATAAATTGGTGCAAAAATTAAATTAAATTAAACTAAAGCAAAACTCACAGTGCTGGAGTCAAATTTACTTACTATAAACTCCAACAAGTCAATCTGTCCCTGTGCATTGAGAATGCATCGGGCCCACAGACTTTCTGATGAAACCAATTCTCAGACTTTGACAACTCCCCATGAAACCCAGTTAACAGCTTGGATACACAAATCCCCAGTTCCCAGCTCTTCGCAGTCTCATCAGCACAGTGATTTGAACAGACTGTGGCATTTAAAAGCACTTTCCTTTCTTCCCTACCACCCCAGGAGTCTGCACCTTCAACTCCTTGCTGGAAGTGACATCCTGACCTTGGAGAGATGCTAGAAACAGAGGCAGGCCTGGGAAGAGACATCAGTTGCCAGGAATGATCAGAAGACAGGAAAATAGCACGGAGTTGAGCTGAGATTTGCTTAACCAAGTGCCCTTTCGACAAACCAATTTACTAACACAGGCAGAATTGAGATGTCTAACTAGAAAGGGAGATGGGGAAGTGTGAGTGTTTTAAAGCAGCGTGTCTCAAGCCTTGTCATCCAAATGAATAACTTGGAAATGGTGCTAAAGGCAGATTTTCTTTCTCTGTCTGTGGTGGCATCCATGGTTCTATATTTGTAGCCACATTTCAAATGACAAGAATTTAAACAGGAATGCAAGGTGCATGTTTCTAAGAACCAATACAGTGTTAGGATCAAGGTGGATCCCACAGGAGGAGACAGAATGTCACCTTTGGTAGCACAGCAATGTTCCCCCAAACATGCCTGTGCCCTCATCTATATGACCCAGAAATGGGAATGTGATACCAATACACAGGGAAAGGGACTTTGTAGAGGTGGCTGAGGCTTTGCACTTGGCAGACATGACAGAAAGTTTGTATCTGGAGATTATCATGCATTATTCAGCTGGCTGTAATGTAATCACATGAATTTTCACAACCTGAGAGACTTTCCTGATAGGGTCAGACAGCTGGCAGGAGCAGAAGAAAATGCCCACCTCTTTGCACACTTAGGATACAGAGGCCTGTGTTCAAGGACAGAAGACGCCTCTGGGAGCAGATGGCATCCTCTACCCTACCCCAAACACTGAACAATGAAACTGATGAGATAATCACAAGAGAATGCACGCTAACAACACTCCAGGAAGCAACGTAAGTGCTTCACTGGACACGAACCCTGCCCTATGTACCTTTCTTTTACTCCAGTGACACACACACACAGATAACTCATCACTGGAAATTCAGGATAAGAAACGTGTGTCATTTTAAGCCACTAAATTTGGCCAGCATATCTAGTCAAATGCTACTCATCTGACTGCCATGCAAGTATAATGAAGCTCGTCTATCTCCAAGATAAAACAAAAGCTGATCTTCTGGCTTCTATTTCGTTCGAGAGCTGATTTTTTTTTCACAGCAGTTAGAAAGACCTCTAACATTTCATTCTGATTCTGTCCCTTTAAAACTCCTTTATGGCCTAGACATCTTGACAGCAGGCTTTCTTTACAAACAACCCTTGCATGGTCAGCCAGGGCATCTCTGCTACCACGGCTAACCTTTGCCAAGCAAGCTTGTCTGAGACTGACTCACCAAGCGAGACCATTCTCTTCTCGCCTCGTTCTTCCTGGACAGAAGCCTTGCCAAATGCTTGCTCCTGAGAGAGGTGTCTGCAGAGTCTCTCAGTTCAGTGATTCTGCCACCTGCCATGCCACCGCCATCATCTTGTTTCCAGGAGTCCGTGAGAACAAGTGACCTCTCTGTCCCCCGTGTCCTCAGCTCTTACAACAGGTCCCTAGAAAATGTGGGTTCAATGATCCTCTTACTGTGATATGACAGGGAACACTATTGGCCTTTTCCCCTGGTTTCTGGCTCTTAAACCCTTGGCATTTTCTGAGTGACGGGAGTGACTTGGGTTGTTCATGAATCCTTTGAAAACAGTTGATTTTATGTTAATACAGTGACTTAGGATGCATCTGCTAGACACCATCCTGTCACAGTCTAGTCCCCAAGGGACTAAAGGATTTGAGGACTTTACTTTTCTGTTTCAACTCTGATCTCCAGGAACGTGAGCTATAGATTAGGCCTTGTAAAAACCTATGAACAGGGCCTGGCGGCATGGCATAGCGGCTAAAGTTCTCGCCTTGAAAGCCCCGGGATCCCATATGGGCACCGGTTCTAATCCTGGCAGCTCCACTCCCCATCCAGCTCCCTGCTTGTGGCCTGGGAAAGCGGTTGAGGATGGCCCAAAGCTTTGGGACCCTGCACCCGCGTGGGAGACCTGGAAGAGGTTCCAGGTCCTGGCATCGGATTGGCGCGCACCGGCCCGTTGCGGCTCACTTGGGGAGTGAACCATCGGATGGAAGATCTTCCTCTCTGTCTCTCCTCCTCTCTGTATATCCGGCTTTCCAAAAACAATAAATCTTTAAAAAAAAAAAAACCATGAACAAGGAGACAGGGAAAGTGGAGCATGTGGAAGTGCTAGGAGAGTCATGCCCAGAGAGTATGGCATCTCCGACCACCAGACCCACATGCCATGCTCTCTCTTCTGATGGGTCCTTTGTGACATCCAGCAAAATAAACCAAGATACATTGAACATTTTCCTGCTTTCTGTGAGTTCTAGCAAATGAATAGAACCCAAGGAGGGTGAGACAGATTCTGATTTATAGCTGATTTAGCAGTGGAAAAGGCTTACAAATGGTGACCAAAACAGGGCAGCATGGAGGACTTAGCTCTCTCAATCATGGGTTTTTTTTTTCTTAACACCTATTTATTTTTATTTGAAAGGTAGATTTACAGAGAAAAAGACTGAAGGGGTAAGATATTCCATCAATGGGTTCACTCCCTAAATGGTGGCAATGACCAGAGACAAGTTAATCAGAAGTCAGGAGCCAGGAGCTTCTTTTGGGCGTCCAGTGTGGGCACAGAATCCTAAGGTTTTGGGCTACCCTGCACTGCTTTCTTAGGCCACAATCACTGAGCTACATTGAAGTGGAGTAACTGAGATATAAACAAGCATCCATAAGGGATTCTGGTGCTTGCTGGTAGATAATTAGCCGGTTGAGCCATTGTGCCACCCCTCGACCATGGGTTCTAACATCATCTGCAGATAAACAGTCAGAAGCAATTAGAATCAGCAGGCATGCAGTTGGTCTGTAATAGAAAAATGCTTCTTGTGAAGGGAAAACCCTACACATTTGGACCAGAGTGTTCTGGGGGGGAAAGCAGTAGGCATTTTATTCCTTTGTCCACTCTTCAAGTGACTACCTCCTCAAGCTGAGTGTCTGTTTCTTAAGTCCATGGCAGCAGACACGGAGAAAGTCTCAGAAAGACACAGTCCTCATGAGCTCACCCAGACCTGTCCCGGTGCAGGCACAGCAGCCAGCCGTGGGGCAGGGTGCCCATTTCAGAGCAATGGCAGAGACAAGAGGATGGAGACATACAAAGCACAACCACCTGTATGTACCCTGTACTCCCATCACCTGAATTGCCTTCCAAGGCTGGGACCAAAGAGCATCGCAAAAAACAACTCAGAGCTGAGTGTTGGTTTGCTAGTCCATTAATGAACATATAAAGGAACAGCAAATGAATTTAAAGGGCAGTGTCAGAGGGAATGGATTAATGCCACAGGTAGTCTGTTTTTTTAAAGATTGGTTTTTATTTTTATTACAAAGTCAGATATACAGAGAGGAGGAGAGACAGAGAGGAAGATCTTTCGTCCGATGATTCACTCCCCACGTGACCACAACGGCCAGTGCTGCACCGATCCGAAGCCGGGAACCAGGAACCTCTTCCGGGTCTCCCACACTGGCGCAGGGTTCCAAAGCTTTGGGCCGTCCTCGACTCCTTTCCCAGGCCGCGAGCAGGGAGCTGGATGGGAAGTGGAGCTGCCGGGATTAGAACTGGCGCCCATATGGGATCCTGGGGTGTTCAAGGTGAGGACTTTAGCCACTAGGCCACGCCGCCGGGCCCCACAGGTAGTCTTGATCAGGAAATATGTTTGGGGATACTTTAAAGTTGTGAAAGAATGGTTGAGAAGGTAAGTCTACTTTGGTGCAAAATAATTTTTGAAATTGTGCATATAGGTGATTTCAACAAGTTCTTGGAAAATGCAGATAAAATCTAAAAATTATAAAATCTGTGTAATATGAATTGTGGCATTTTGATGCCAATACGATCTTTAAAGTTCCTTTTTCCACAAACTTGTTGAAGTGCCTTCATAGTAAGCATTTGCTTAATGTTAAATGTTTTGTTTAGGTATAAAGCTACGTTGAGCATTACCCATTGTGAGCTGAGCAGGGCTTGAATAGACGCTCAGCTGATGTGCTTGGGTGGTTCAGTATCAACAGGAATGAAGCAGGAAAGATGTTGTCCTATAATGAGTTATTCCCAGAACGTGAAAGGGCCTTGACACACTCACAGGGAACGGAAGAACAAGCAGCAAGAGTGGAGGCCAGGAGACCAGCTCACCTTACTGAAAGGGACAATAGGCCTGTGAGGACCACAACTGTTGGATTGTGCTGGCACCCTCGATGCGCTCCCAAGACCCCATGCTTCCTCAGCAGGGACCCTCGTCTCCAATTTTCTAGGGATGCCACTATAAACACCACAGAGCAGGTAGCTTGAATATCAGAAATTCTTCGTTCACTGTGAGGTTAAAGTCCATAATCAAGCTGCTGAATTTCTGTGTTCTCTCAGGCTAGCAGAAGGCAGCTTTCTCGGAGTGGCCACTCCAGGGTCATCCTTTGTGCTTTAGTCCATTCTTCCTAAAGGCCACAAGGCCTACTGGAATAGGGCCCATTCTTATGATCACTAGAACTTAATTGCCTCTTTAAAGTTCCTGTCTCCACACAGGATCATAGGCCACGATTTAACACATACGTTTTGGAGGAACACATTTCAGCTCACAACACTCAAAATTGTGTTCATTTGGCTCATTCGTTCAGACTCTTGTGCAGACTTGGTTGTGTTGGATTTGTTCAAGGAATCTTTTGTTCTGCTGTACAAGAACAATCAATAACTGTTGTGCCACCTTCCATAATCCAACAGGCAAGGCCCCCTGAGACCCCACCTCTTCTAACAACTAAATATGCTTGCTACACTACAGAAATACCCCGTGTCTCATATTCTGCTGAACACTTGGCTCCTTGCAAAGGTTTTTGCATGCAGCATTTTTCATCTTATTTTTTAAACTTCTTCTTATAGGTATATTTGTTTCCAAATGACAGCATAAGCCTCCTTAATATAGTAATGCTACTTCAGGCGCCCCTCATGCTCTGCTCACAGTAGATTCTCACTTATTATCAGATTAATGGTTTAATCTATGGCCTCTCCTTATTGGTCATAGATTTCTACATTGCCTGTACTAACCTTTGATAGGCACCCTTTTAATTCACCCCAATTAAAGCTACTGAGCACACTCCATATTCCATAGACTACAATAACTCAGAGAAGCACAAAAAATTGAAATAATAATGATCTCAGTACCTACTAATCTCACAGCCTTATTTCTTAAACTCCTATGATAACAAGTAGTTGATACATAGCATATGAAAACAATTGAAAAGAAAAGAAAATTACCATAGATTGGCTACATAAAATGGGCATGATATTTTACTAACAATGTCTGACTTGATTTTCCCCGTAATACTAAACTCTGTTTAATAGATGAAAAATCTGAGATATGAAGGGATTATATGATTTCCCTAATCCATAAATCTAGCAAGTCATTGGAACATGAACTCTAAAATACAAACCCTTGTCACAGAAAGTGAGGGAGGATTACCAGCCTATTACCTGAATCCTCTGCCTTGTATAGCGGACATACCATGCAGGAATTAATGTGAAAAATGTAAACAGGTGGTTATAAGGGGACAGGAATGAGTTCAAAACTTCTTCAGAACATCAAGTAAAGATGGAGTTATTTTTGGAGAGACAAATGAGGAAGACTGAGGGGAACATATCAACAGAGTGTTGCATAGTCTTCACTTGGAAAAGGATGCTACATATTATTAATGGCAGTTATATTTAACACAATCAAATGTGAAAAAACACATACACATACAAAAGCATTTTCTTCTCAGAGATCTGAGAGTTCAACATAACATGATTGGTCAAACCAAGGATATTCCCAAAGTGTATGGAATAGAGTGTTATGTACACCATGGATAAAATTCTCCTTAGGTGTTGTCTGCAATACTTTCTCTCATACCTTCAGCACAATAATGCCCTCTTTTTAATTGCATCCTTGTTTATTACAACAATAGACATTATATCTGGTGAAATCTGGTATATTTTGACTTCTTTTTTCCCCCTCTTGTATGTTTCTAATTCTTGAGAATTTTCATTACTTTCTTTCCAGCTTCATTGGTGTTAACAACTTCTCCTAATGTAGATCCATCTGCAAATGTCATTAGCATGCTATTTACTCCCTCATTAACACTGAAACATTATCATTTATCATTATCTTTGGTAATGATCATGAGATTCAGGGAGTTTAAGCCTTTGGAGTTTCTGATTCTAATCAGTTAAGCTTAAAAAGGCGAGTCTAGGCCAACCATGAATTGTTCAGTAGCATACAAGGGACTTAGGATTTGATCTACAAAGATACTGGGGGTCAGTCATTTTTGGGAAAAAAAATATATTTGTAAGACAGGTGTTAGGGAAAAATGAAGAGCCACAGAGACCCTTTATCCATTTCTTCACTCTCCAAATGGCAGCTCAGCAAAGTTTGGGCCAGTTTGTTACCAAAGGCTGTATCCTGATCACCCACATGGGTAGGAAAGGCCCAAGTATTAGGCAATCTTGCCTCTCTGAAAGATTTATTTAAACATAATTTTTCCCAAAGGGACAGGGAGAATCAAAAAGAAAGAGATCTTCCATTACTTGGTTGATTCCCAAAATAGCCATCATGGTTGGAGCTGGGCCAGACCAGAGGCAGGAGCCACGAACTCTATCTGGATCTCTCAGGTGATGTCAGGGCTCCAAGAACTCGAACCATCATCCATTGCTTCCCCCTAACACATTAGAAGGAGCTAGACTGGAAATCCAGAAAAGCCAGAACTTGGACGAGCTTTCAGATATTGTATATCAGCATCATTGTAGGGGGCTTAATCCGTTGACTCACATTCCCAGGCCTCTTAGACCATTGTTTTGCTGCATTCCCAGGCAAAAGCTGAGTTGGAAACAGAGTAACTGGGAAGCTGGTGCTAGTTTGTGTCCTGGGCGCTTCACTTCCCATCCAGCTCTCTGTGTGTGGCCTGAAAAAGCAATGGAGGATGGTACAAAGTCTTGACATCTTGTACCCACGTGGACGGCCTGGAAGAAGGTTCTGGCTCCTGGTTTTGGATGGGCTCAGCTCTGACGGCTGTGGCTACTGGGGAATGAACCAATGAATGGAAGATCTTTCTCTGTGCATCTCCCCTTCTCTCTGTAAAATCTGCCTTTCCAATAGAAACAGATACATCTTTTACTAAAAAAAAAAAAAAAAGGTGGGGGGAGGGGAATCAGAAATTGGGCTGCAAATCAGCATTCCAATATGGAATACTGGCAGTGCAAGTGGCAATCTAACTAGATGTGCCACCATATTGTCCTGTAGTTCAACCTTTGAATGGAAATTCAATACTCCCCACTGTAGTACTATTTGCAAAGCATAATGAATGAAAGAGGGGTTCAAAGCCGGATAATATTTGTATATTCTGGTCTCCATAACAAAGTTTTTTTATATGATTGTACCAGAAGCTTTCTATGAAAAATAATAAAAATGATCACCATAACTGATAATTAATCTAAAGACTTTTGAACCAGGGTGGTACAATGTGGAAAAAATCTCTGTATATTCCTATACTCCAACCAAGATAGAGTGTGAGGTCTGGATTTTCTTCCTTGATCCTGCCTTAGTGAAAGCAAAGATATATTATAATTTATAATAATTTAATATAATTAATTTAAAAACACAGATGTTTTCCAATGCATCTCTGGAATTCTTTCAATGGTCTTTATAGGATGCAAACACACACACACACACACACACACAGAGCTTTAATTTCAAGGAAAAGAGCAGTGTGTTAAAAAAAAAATCAGCTCAACAGCAAGCTGCACAGGATCAGCCAAGAAGGCTGAACATGAGTGGAGAGGCAGCATGAGCTGAATGTGGTCAGCCACAGAAAGCAAAAAGTCGGACACAGGAAAAGATCACAAACCACCAAGGTCAAGAACAGGGTATTCCCCAGTGCTGTGGTTTGGAAAGGATTTGCCTCCCCAAACTTGTGTAAAAATGTAATCCCCAAAGCTTAATGTGAGTGGATTAGAGTGGAGACCTGTTCTAACTGGCATCTGGGAGATGGGTCAATGAGGGGTTTTCAGGTCAGTGGTGTCATGCTTGTATCAAGTAGGTGGCTACAAAGAGTTGGTAATGTAAGAAGAGGACGATGCCAAACTAGTGGAGCTGCCTGACATTGGGCTGCAAATCTCCAATCAACAATGTTAAATACACTTTGCTTCTTCCCTAAGAAGCCCCCTCAGGTATTTCATTGTAGTAAAAGAAGTTGGAGCTTTCTTGTAGGGTTCAGGCAGAAAACACAGATTACCATCTTTACAGCCATCTGAGGTGTGTTTTCTCCTCAGCTTTGAGTCCAAATGTTTCAAACTACAGAGCTTCGTTTGTTGGTTTAGCTCCACAGAAAAAAATTGGGACCTGGGAATAGTAATTTCAATAACCACTGAATGGTAGGGCTTAGTCGTTCACTCTGATTTTATTCCCTTTACATGCAAATGAGCCCTTCATTTAGTGAAACATGTCTTCCTTCTTGTGATTAGGGAGTAACTAAGACAAACATTCTAGCAAATACAGAGCACCAATGACAACCGTTCTTAATGCTCCGAATAGCACTTGTTTTTGAATCTCCCACCTGCATGCCATGCAGGATGGGACAGACATAAGCCTTCTCCTCTGTAACCTATCTCAATTCCTGATCCACAGAAACCGTGAGAAGCAGTAATTATTAAGGCTTAAATCCTTCATTTGGAGAGTAGTTTGTCACGCAGCAGCAAATAGCTACCACAACTCTCTCCAACTGAAAATGGACCATGAATTCAGGATTGAATTAGCAAGGACTGGATTGCCATGATAAAACACGCAAGAGCAGAAAACGTTACTTTCTGATAATATAGTTGGTACAATATGAACCCAGAACCCATAACAAAAGATAGAACTTAGACAATATAGTACAATTGCAGTAGTTTCAATTTCATCCTCTTGCCTGCCAGCATCCAAGGAAACTGTATCTTGAACCCCATGTTAATATGTGATCGCTTTTCATATGTGAATGTAACATACATGTTTTTGTGATCATTTTGAATTTTCTTATAAACAAATACAATAATATTAAAATCCATCCTTATTCTTGTTTTGCCTGCTCTGTAATATTCTCTTGTGTGAATAGCCATGACTTGTTCAGTGATTCTACTGATGTTGCATTCAGCATTTATTACTGTGGACAGTTCTACTGAAAATGTTTACTTACAGTGCATATGCATGAATTTTGCTGGATACAGACCTAGGGAATGCAGCCTAGTCCCTGACAACAATGGTTTAAATGTTAATGCTGCCAAGAAAATCTTCTCTGTCTTAAAAAAAAAGTGTTGTGTGGGCCCAGAGCATATTCATTTATATTTCCTACACTTGATCATAGTCAAAAGGCCGAGAAACGATCGTTCACGTTTCCTATAAACATGTTCAATTTTTAAAAATATTTATGTACTTAATACATCTGAGATTGCCATTTATTTATCCTGTGGGAACCAAATTCTATATTTTCTGTATAAAAATCCTGTGTTTTTGTTTTAAATTTTTAAACTGATGATATGCACTACTTCTGTCTTATATCAAAGTAACATATACGTATGTGTACCTTCGCAAACTTTCTATTCAAGTGCACTAGTTAGTCTGTCTTTCAGTCAACACTATATTATTTTAATTGGCATGGCTTTTTAATAAATTCTGATATTTGGAAAGGTAAGTAAGTTTCTCACTGTATCCAACCCAACAATCATATCATTCATTCAAACATTCAGGTTTTGAGAAAAACCTTAGCAAGAGCCATTAACTACCTGCTGATACTCTGATTGGACTGGACTGACTATCCAGGTGAGTCTGAGAATTGGTATCTATAGAGTACTAACTTTTTATTCATAAGCATACTGTATTTCTCTGATATTCGATTTTTTAATATTTCTAAATGAAGCTTCTTTTTTCTGAGGATCTTGAACATTATTGTTAGATTTATTTGTGGGTGCTTGGCATTCTGTGATACCACTATAAATGGTATCTTCTTTTTATTGTTTTTTTCTGTTTGTTAGCTGCTGGAGAAAGAAAGGGCAACTGACATTCTATATTTTACATAAACATACTTCTCTATGCCCACCCATGGCCTGTATATTTGCAAGTCTGACTGATGATTATTTGGGATGTTCTTATGCAAATGGTTAGAACACTTGCAAGAAGTTCTAATATGTATGCGTCTAATTTCTTCATTCCTGCTTCATTATACTGGCTACACAATTTTGAATACAGAGGCCAAGAACCAACTTTTTTCATTCAACTAAATTTTAAATCGACTGGTTCTAACATTTTCTATTAGCACAATATTTGCATTGAATTTTTGTCTGTGTGTCTGTTTCATATCTCAGATAATCATTGTGATGGCTACTTTCATTGGCCAATCTTACAACATCATGAATTTTTCCAAAGATTTAAACTGTATTCTTGATGTATCTGTAAGGGTATTTTTGAATATTAATCACACACAAAATAGACTGCTTGGGTGGACCTCATCAGTTGACGACACAGATAAAACAAGAAGTTTAATTTCCTTGAGTGAGAGAGGATTCCACAGCAGATGTCTTTAGATTTCATCCAAAACATTACCTCTTCCCGATTCTCCAGCCTGTTGGCCCTTCCCAAAGACTTTGTATTTCCCACCTCTTGCTCAAAATTTTTGCTAGCTAAAAAGACACTAAATAATCCTGTTAGTGGTAATTTTAATAGGGCCAGCGTTTTGGCATAACAAGTAAAGTTTCTGACTGCGACATCAGCATCTCACTTGGATAGTGGTTCGAGTCTGGGCTGTAATCATTTCTGATTCAGCCCCCTGCTATTGTACCTGGGAAAGCAGCAGAAGCTGGCCCTGTCAGCCGCACGGAAGATCCTGAAGAAGCTCCTGACTTGTCTTTTGCCTGCCCAAGCTCAGCCATTACATCCCTTTAGTCAGTGAGCCAGCAAATGGACTTTCTCTCCTTCCCCTCTTTCTCTAAGAATCCTTCTCCTTCTCCTTTTTCCCTCTGTCCTTCTTTCTCTCCCTGTAACTATAACTCAGCCTTCCTTTTTTTTAGGATTTATTTATTTTTCTTTGGAAGGCAGATTTACAGAGAAAAGGAAACATAAACAGAGAGAAAGAGAATCTTCTATCTGATACTCCATTCCCCCCACATAGCTTTTAAGTCCAAAGCTGAGCCTAGCAAAAGCCAGGAGTCAGGGATCTACTACAGGTCCCCTGTAGAAGGACATTCCCAATATTTGCTATGGTGGGAGACAATAGCCAGTTGAATAAACTGTGTTTTGGGGAACTGTACCTTGCTGTTGATTTGTAAATGGCTTAAACCCCTCCTCCCTAGATGCCTGCATGACAATCTCTTTAGAAGTCTGATGCTGCTAATAAACTATGGCTACTAACCATCAGTCAGTAGTCCGTGCATGTTATTATCCTCTCTGTGCACCAAGGCCATCACTGCAGGACAGCTACAGTCCCCCACATAGACTCAGGGGCCCATGGACTTGGGTCATCCTCCGCTGCTTTCCCAGGTCATCAGCAGGTAGCTGGATCACAAGAGGAGCAGCCAGGACTAGAACTGTCACCCATATGGGATCATGTGAGATGCCTGTGCCACGGGTGGAGGACTGTCCAGTGAGCCTACACAGTGGACCCTATAACTCTGTCTTTCAGATAAAATAAATATTTAAAAATAATTTTAGTAAGATTTTTTTTCTAGAAAACTGTCTCTTTGATTTAGGTGTCCAAAAACTTCAGCATACTGCTGTTAGAAAATAGATTCTCATTTAAACTTCACCTTTATTTATATTCATGTCTTTTTTTCATTTTATTGTGTATATGCCTGTTTTCTATTTCTCTTAGTAGATTTTGCCAGAAGTTTCCCTATTTTAATAGTATTTAATTTTAATATTTTTACTTAATTTTTTTACATTTTGTATTTTCTTCTTCTTATTATTATTATTATTATCATTTTATGATACAGTTCCATAGGCTCCTGGTATTTCCCTTACCCCAGCCCCAATTCCCTCCAACCCACCTAGTTCCTCTATATCAATACTAAATTATAGTTCTTCATACACAGTCATATGTCCATCATTGCGGGCATGGACAATGGCAGACAGTCCAGCATCCTATTGTCAAGATATAGTAAACAGTTTCATTGTAAGTTCATCTTTGTCTGGAAGTAGAGATGCATACTACATTGTATCCTCACATCTGGATATGTTAGTCTCCATTACACAACTACTGTACATCCCCTCAAATGAAAAGTCATAATACAAAATCAACAATAGAAAGAAAAATAGAAATTTACAATGCCATGAAGTTAAATGGCATGTTACTGAATATGGCAGTCTCCATTGCACAACTACTGTACATCCCCTTAAATGAAAAGCCACAAAATAAAATCAACATCAGGGAGAAAAAACAAATTAACAACACCATGAAGTTAAATAACATGCTACTAAATGACTAACGTGTAGCTGAAGAAATGAAAATCAAGAACCTTCTTGCAGAAAATGATGCTACTCTATGATCTCTGTGTCATTGAAGAATTTAATCGAAGAAAGTGTTTTGAAGAGATGAAACTAACAGAAAACATCAAAATCCATGTGATATAGTTTCCACTGATTTTTGTTGGTGAAATGTATCTCTTCTAGAAAATAAATAGCTGGGTTTGGTTTTTTTTAATCCAGTCTATTAATCTATGACGTTTGATTGAGCTTAAGCCATTTACATTCAAGGTTAATATGTATGGGTGGTGCTTTGGTCCTGTCATTTTAGGAATGGGTTGTTCATTGGTTTAGTCTTCTGTTGTCATTTTATGGGATGTTCTTTACATTTGCCTTTGGTTTCGGTGGGTGCTATTCCTCTTCTCTGTCAAGAGAACATCTTGAAGTATCATTTGTAGGGCAGGTTTGGACAAAACAAATTCTTTTAACTTTTCTTGACTGTGGGAGAATTTTAGTTCAATTTCAAAGATGAAAGAAAGCTTTGCTGGATATGCCATCCTGGGACGACAAATTTTTCTTTTAGAATCTGGAATATGTCACTCCATTCTCTTCTTGCCTGTAGAGTTTCCTGTGAGAGATCTCCTGTGAGTTTAATTGGCATTCCTTTATATGTCAGTTGATTTTTTTCACGTGCACATTTAAGGATCTTTTCCTTATGTTCAATTAAAGAGAGCTTAATGATCATGTGTCTTGGTGAAGATCACTTTTGGTTAAGCCTGTTGGGAGTTCTGTGCCCCTCCTGGATCTTGTTTCCCAATTCTTCCTCTAGATTAGGGAAATTTTCCTTTATTATTTCATTAAATATATTTGCAAACTCAGCTTCTCTTTCTGTACCTTCTGGGACTCCCATGACTCTCATATTAGGCCTCTTAATAGTGCCTTTCAATTCTTCAATACTTTTTTTGGCCTGATCCAGCTCTGCTTCCAGCTTTTTGTTTGCTTCCCCCGATGACAGGAAATATCTTCCAATTCTGAGATTCTTTCTTCTGCTTGCTTCATTCTATTTTGGAGACTCTCCATTGTACTTTTAATTTGCTCTACTGTGTTCTTAATTTCTGATATATCAACCTTGATTTGCTTTATTGCTGCTATTGCTTGCGTAAAATATTCCTTAAATTCTTTGAACTCTTGTACGTGCTTCTCATTTTTAATCAGAATCTTTAAAATGAGTTTTCTGAATTCTGCGTGCCCCATTTTCTCAATGTCTTCCTCAGTTAACTCTGAGGTTGGCATAGGGTTTTGCTCCTTTGCAGGGGAGTCTTCAGTAATATTCATTGTGCCTTTGTCTCGTCTTTTATTCTTGGTCATTGTACTTCTGGTTAGCAGAGTCTTCTCCTTGGGGCAGGTTTCTAAGCTGTGTCACCCACAGGTCTACAGTTTGATTTTGCTTACTGCAGTTGGTACACAACTCTTTGCTTGCAGCCAATTGTGCCACTCCCTCCAGCAAGTTCCAGGTCTGGGTACTTATGTCAGATTTCCACCGTGGTCTCCACAGCCCTGGCTCCTGGCTCACCACTTTCCACCTCCTGTGATACCATGCTGAATTTGCACCGTTGTCTCTGCAACCTTTCTCCCACTTTCATTTGGAGCAGGCCCCAGGATTAGAGAGACATCAGGTGTCCTATATAGCTAGGTTGTTTGTGGTACTGATCTCGTCAGAACCTGTTGGATGGTCTGGGTGCCACATGGACCTATACTGACCTGTACGATGCCACAGTCGGTATTATTTTCCTGCGGGACCAGTGCAATCCACGGAACTCAGTAAGTTGTCCCAAGCTCAGCACATGCACAGTTCACTGTTGTCCTCTGCAGTCCTAAAGCTATTGCCACAGTGTACAAAATGGCACCTGACGTACCACTACTAGAGTTCTTGATCTGCTGGGCATCAGGTCTGAGGGCTACCCAGACCTGTCTTGGGTGGAACCTGTAGAATGCCACGTTGCTCCAGTTCACTGAGTCAGAAATGAGTTCACGCCCAGCTCAGCGTATGCTCAGTCCTTTCCCTTGCACTTGTCTCTTTAAGCAAAATGGCACCAAATTTGGCTCTTGGGGGCTGACTGGGCTGTGAAATCCACCCTGTTCTCGCACTGCCCGTCTGTGATCTGCTGCTCTGTCTCTGCTCCTGGTCAAATGAAAACGACCAGCAGCACAGACAGTTCTTTGCCTGTGTTCACCTCCCAAGCTCCCAGTGAAAGTCCTTTCCCACCTGGTTGCTGGTGGAGTTCCAGCTGCTGGTGGAGTTCAGATTGCTATTAGCTGAATGCCACTGGTATATTAGTCACTGCAACACCACACCATTGTGTCTGCTGCTTTCCTGTGTCTGTCAGTCTCCAGGCACCCCTCTGCTGTTGTTCTGTCCTCTCCTACTTCCTGGAACGTGCTCTCTGCTTCATCCTAATTAAATGTTTCTCTGTCCATTTAATCATGTCCGTACCCTATTCTGCCATCTTGATCCCAATTTTAATACTTTTAAATATGTTGATCTCAGTTCTAATACTTTTTATTCCACTTATTTCTAGAAATATATTTATTATCTTTTTTTTCATGTTATTCTGTCATTTCTTCTTTAACTTATTAACCTAGAAAAGCTGCTAAATGTTTTTAGGGTTTCCTTCTTTCTAATATAGATACTTGTCACTAATAAATATTTTTTTCTAATTCTACAAATTTTTACGTGGAAGTTTTCATCATTATTCTTTTCTTTGTATTTACATCAGATTTCATGACACTTCAATCATAAGCCAGCATAATATTTATCACAATGTATTAATTTCTATTTATTTAAATCTTTGTCATTAACTTTAGCCCAAAATAGAAGAGGGCAGTCTGTTTAATACCTATCATAGATTGAGACTATTTGAAACATTTCTATAGTTAAATATACACAATCATTTTTAAAAATTTTGTCTGAGCTTGATAAAAATTTACTTTTTCTATTTATTTGGTACAGAATTCTACAAAACCAGTATGTCAGAGTTCTTGACCACAAAGGTTCACTATATTCTTTCTGCTTTGCCTGTCAAATATTGAGATATAGATTGATATTTATCACTATGGCGATAAATTTTCCTTATATTTCCATCAGATTTGTCCTGTGTTTTGAAAATAGTCACATATACATATAAAACATACATATACATGCATATATACATGTATACGTAAGTATATATTTCTTTAAGCCATGTGTCTTAAAATTGTTATTTCCTTTGCATAAATTCATCTATCCTTATATAATGATCCATTTTATATGTAATATTGCCTTTTTTTCAGTATACAAATCACTTTTATTTCAGTCATAGGAATGCTAGCTTTATTTGGCTAGAATTTAATTGATGCATTCATTTTTCAACCTTTAACTATAGCATTTTTCGTGTCATTATGCCTTGTAAACTTCCCCTAGTCCACATCTGCATGTTTTAATACAATCAGTTGACACAGCTCTTCAGTTATGAAATGGATCTTATTAGCTTTATTAGAATTCTTGATTTTGTTTATGTCTTATACATTTGCTTTTTTTCCTGTCTTTTCTGTAGTTTCTTTTGAAAGACGACCCTGATAAAATGAGAACTTTGGTCTCCCCATCCGTCAATTTCCATCACACTGCATTTTATATCGCAATATAGCCCAATACACGATATGATTGGGAGACATATGTGAAGTATTCTAATGTACACATCACATATAGTAAAAATAAACACACGAAATTATGTTTTTGTCTATCACAACATATTCACTGTACTGTCACAACATGTAGTAAGAAAAATTTAATGAGATAATTTACATTTTTATCATAACATTTTGCTATCATTTGCATGTTTATACTTATATTACATTAGCTGTTCCATATTGGAAAGTCCATACCTTGGCTTTTGAGCCTTCCTATTTTGAAATACAATTGAAGGCTGTAATAGGTTAATTCATCATCTTTATTTTATAATGGTCATGTGAGAACTCAAAGAAATCTGTCTCTGATCGCAACAACCTATGAAATCTACTTTAACTCAGTTGATTCTTAGTTTCTGGCAAGTTTTAGGAGATCTTATAAACACAGAAATATTTTTGTCAGGTATTTTTCGCTGAGACATTGTAGAGGGACTACTGTGTGTTAGATGCCTGTTTTCCTGTGTGCATTGTTGCTAAAAGAAACTTGATAACTAAATTGTTATTCTTTTTGTCTCTGTAAATATTGTGACTCTTCTCTTTGTGTTCTGAATTTTTATTATGTTCCTAGAATTGCGTTTTTCCTTGTATTTTCCCTTGAGTAACCTTTGAAATCCTGTCCTCTGTATTCTTGTTAGTGTTTTTTTAGTTTTAAGAAATTTGCTACTTTAAATATTTTTCCTCTCCATTTGAGGAGTTCTCCTTTGTAAATCTCTATTTCTAGCTAGCAGCATGTTTATAGCCATGCTTCAGGTCGTTTCGCTTTTGGAAGTGAATTCTGTTGTCACTTTGTTCATATTCCGGGTTTGCTCAGTGTGATGTCAAGCTGATGCACCTGCTTCCTCAGTTCTCCGCATTATGCTATTTGCCCATCCGCTGTATCCTTTCCCAATTTGACTATAATGCCTTTCATATTTAATATATTCTTATTTTTTAAATGTTTTCATTGAGTCAACTCGCTGCTTTCCCTTATCCTACTGTTTATTTATCAAACATATTTCAGTGTTTTGCAGTTCAGCTGAGGCAGCGTTTTTGGTCCCTTGGCAGAATCTAAAATCTAGTGTTTTATGGCTCTTTTTTAAAAGTCATGCTGTGGGCCCAGCAGCATGGCCTAGTGGCTAAAATCCTTGCCTTGAATGTACCAGGATCCCATATGGGTGCCGGTTCTAATCCCGGCAGCCTTGCATCCCATCCAGCTCCCTGCTTGTGGCCTGGGAAAGCAGTCAAGGAAGGCCCAAAGCCATGGGACCCTGCACCGATGTGGGAGACCCGAAAGAAGCTCTTTGCTCCTGGCTTCAGATCAGCTCAGCTCTGGCCATTGTGGTCACTTGGGGAGTGAATCATCTGACAGTCTTCTTCTCTGTATATCTGACTTTGCAATAAAAATAAATATATATATATATATATATATATATTTAAATGTCATGCTGTGGGTACATCTTGTATGTTCACCTGCCTCTGACAGGTTAGGCAACACAGCCACGTGGTCTCTCTCTGGAGCCACACTCTGATTCAGCCTCAGTGTCTCAGGGGACAAGAGCGGGCAGAGCCAAGGCATGAGGAACACAGTCCCTTAACTCAGCAGGAAACAGCTCTTTGGTCAGGACCATAAGCTTCGACCACGAAGAGAGGCAGCATTCAGAGAAGACAGGATTTGGAATATGATGCTTAGTCTAGGCTGGGGATGGGATTTCTGGAACTCCCTACCAATTTTTAAACTTATTGATTTTACCCTATGAGCCCTTAGCAGGGATCTGAGTCCTTATAAGTTTCTTGAGAGAATGAGTATTAGACATGAAGATAATGGCACAGAGCAGAATCCCATAATCCCTGCCCTCACAAAGTCATAGTAGGCTGCCTTTTAGCTAGACCAAAACTCTAACCCACTCAACCACCAGCTCAAGCATGTGTCCCATCCACCTACCTGCAGACCCGCTAGTTCTGCAACTTATTAGGAACAACCCATCTTCTTCTGAAAATCAGTAGGTCGCCAGCATGCCCAAATATTTACAGGCCTCTCAAACCTTTTCAGATTTCCAGTCTTTATAATATTTTTATAAAAAATATGTTAACAACAGAATATTTACAATGCTTTGTGTCTTTAAAATAAACAAGATCTGGCATGGGATGATGTCTTAGTGGCTAAATCCTCACTTGCAAGTGTCGGGATTCCATATGGGCACCAGTTTTATGCCAATAGCTCCACTTCCCATCCAGCTCCCTGCTTGTAGTCTGGGAAAGCAGTAGGGGACGGCCCAAAGCCTTGGGACCCTGCATCCATGTGGGAGACTTGGAAGAAGCTCCTGACTCCTGGCTTCTGATCAGCTCAGCTTGGGCTGTTGCGGTCACTTGGGGTGTGAACCAACAGGCAGAAGATCTTTCTCTCTGTATCGCCTTCTCTCTGTGTAAATCTGCCTTTCCAATAAAAATAAATCTTTTTTTTTAAAGCAAGGTCTTTTTGAATCAAGAAGTAATATCAGATTACACCTTTATCCTAACACCTCAAACTTAACAACCTGTCATGCTTCCTTTCCTGAAGGTTCCCTGCCTCTTGCTTTAACAGTGGATCAGATCATCATTCTAATATTTTTGCATTTTGCAAATACTGGCATGAAAACACGGTGGGAACCTAATTTATCCATGAGGAGAAAGAAAATTAAATGGGCATCACCAAATACACCAATGCAACACTGCAAGTTGAATATTCTGGAGGTATTTCAGGAACCTGAGTCCACTGATTGTGGAAATCTTGTATCTTAAAGTCTGTTTTATCACAGCAGCATGCGTCCAAGCCCTTGCAGCAATGTGTCTTGCCAGATATTTCTTTTTTTTTTTTAAGATTTATTCAGTTTTATTACAAAGTCAGATATACAAAGAGGAGGAGACACAGAGAGGAAGATCTTTTGTCCGATGATTCACTCCCCAAGTGAGCTGCAACGGCCGGTGCGCGCCAATCCGAAGCCGGGAACCTGTAACCTCTTCCGGGTCTCCCACATGGGTGCAGGGTCCCAATGCATTGGGCCGTCCTCAACTGCTTTCCCAGGCCACAAGCAGGGAGCTGGATGGGAAGTGGAGCTGCCGGGATTAGAACCGGCGCCCATATGGGATCCAGGGGAGTTCAAGGCGAGGACCTTAGCCGCTATGCCATGCCGCCAAGCCCTTGCCAGATATTTCTAAGCTAGTCTCTTGCCTAATCCACAGTTTCCCCCCTCAGAGCGTGGGATGAGAAGAGAGTTGGGAGGAATGCTCTCCTGCCTTCTGGAGGACAGCAATGGATCCTTTCTCCTCTCCAAGGATCAACACTGCATGGTGTGACTGAGAGCCACAGGCAGCAACTCCACCTCTGTTACAGAATTCTTCAACCCAACAAATTCAGTTCCTTACTCTGTCCGCAAAATATATGGAAGAAGCAGGTGCTGAGCTAAGGGCTTGGACCTTAACAACCATGGAGACCAGGACTCGAGTCCCAGGCCACTGGTTTCATACACTGGACAACTGCATTAGCAAAGGAAAGATCTTTAATCTCTATCGTTCCCTCTCTGTGTAACTCAACCTTTCAAATAAATAAGTAAATCTCTTTCAAAAATAAAAAGGACCATACAAATAGCTCCTGGCAGAACTGGGATTCTAGCCAATGACTGCTGCCTTAGAAAGAGATGATGTTTGAATGCTTTACTTTTGATGTACTTTTTCACTGTTCCATCCAAGAACAAACCTTTCTTTCTCTTAGGTTCTTTATGTTTCAGGTTACCCACTCAAACGTGCATTCCAGAACTGAGAAAAAAGCTGTTGCTTGCCTTTCATGCTCTTACAGATTGTGTCTTTCCCACAATGTATCTTGCATTGTAAGGAATTACTTCTTTTCTCAATGCTCAGTCATACCCTTGATCATTTTAATTGCCTCATTCTGAAGTTTTTCTATCTTCATACTTGTCTGTTTTTTCTTTCAGTAGCTGGAATATTGGGCAGGAGAAATAGCTCTGATACATTTCCAACTCCTATTATCATCTGCTGGTCACGTGGATTGCAGCCGCATTGATGTACCAGTACACGGCAGCCCAAGCCTGTCTCCATGGGTTGAAACTAACCCAGGATTCACCAAATAACAAACAGCTGCGCTCAGCTTACGATGGGGTTCCGTTTGAAAAATAAACCTGTTGTGATATGAAAACACTGTAAGCTGCATCTAACCCTGTACATGTCCTAAGCTTGGCAACACAGCCTCTGCAGACCATTGGTGGCTTCTTCTCCTGGACACGTGGCTGTGACCTGTGCCCGTTGCTGCCGTCCAGGATCACACTAACGGTGTCAGACCACAAATGGGAATATCAAAATGAAAAGTAAAGTTTCTACTGAATGCCTGTAGTTTTCACGCTGTTGTAAAGTTGTAGAGGAAAAATGTAACCAGTGTCACTTAAGGGCTGTTTCTATCTGTAAGTGAATCTCTTTAATTCTCCAGACAATTATCCTTTAGGTAACAAGAGATCATAGAAAATCACAGAATGAATAAGATAACTACTGCTGAAAAGTCCTCAAGGAATTTTCATTCATTGGAAAAAACATGATCTGACAGGGATAAAATAGCGATGATGAACTGTGGCCTAAACAAACACATTGGTTGAGTGATGTGGGGATTCCCAGCATTATTTGTGGCTAAGGTGCTAGGAAAGACTCAAGTTTCCCAATTTAAAGAATGTTTCCTGCCTTATAATTTGCTAATTCTTACTTACATAAAAATGAATTCATTGTTCAGAACAAATGCTCTCTTTCTGGAGATGTCCCTTTTTTGATACCGCTCCCTCTATACCATTATTTACTGTATGGTCAACGTCAAGCTCTTTTGTTCTCTGAAGGGTACTTAGATCCTCTCTTTGATCATTTGGTTAATATTGTTATTAAGAAATGTTTAATTGGGTTGCTGTTCAGTACAGTTAAGGCACTGTCTGCAATACTAGTGTCCCATATGGTCCCAGTTCAGATCCCTGCTAACGTGCCTGAGAGAGCAGCAAGAAATGTCCAAAGACTTGGTTCCCTGCCACCAAAGGGGGAGACCTGGATGGAGTCCCATGACCCCAGGGTAGACTTGGTCTTGCCCCAACATCCTCTGCCATTTAAGAACTAAACCAGCAGATGCAAGATCTCACTCACTGCCTCTTCCCCCACTCCTCTCGACGACTCTGCCTGTCAAATAAGGAAATAAATAATATAGAATTTTAAAAAACCCGATGATGAAGAGGGAATATTTTTAAAAGGATGCACCTTCTGATTTAAGATGTTTTACTTTAAATATTTGTAGAACATATAGTCCAGAGAAGTGGGAGCAAGAGAATTAAAGTAATCAGTAATCACAATCCTGAGAGAATGATTTGTTATTTGCTGTTATATTTGCATTCATTTATCTGTGCTATCGTTTTACAGTTTTGTACCCTAGTCTGTCACTTCATTTGGAGATCATTTTCCCACATCATTAATTATTTGTAAGAAACAATTTTTCCTAGTAATAAGAAGTTTAACATCTTGTGGTTGAGTAATAATCTATTTTTGTTTGCTCGTTTAAAATCACTGTATTTTCCATTCTAAGAGTTCTACAATAAGTTTCTTCACTCATGTTTGGTTCATATCTTAGTAATTTTAAATGATTGACCTCGATAGTAATAGTACTGTTTTTAAAGATTATTTGGAGGTTTTATGTGCATAAATGCTTATAAATGATAAACAAAATTAATTCTTACCAAATGACACATACAGTTCCTGCAGAGGTAGCAATATACTGCAAGCATTAAATTAAAATAGAAATAATTTATACCATATTCTCCCCTTTTATGCTGAAATATCTATAATAACACAATTTACTAATAATAAAATGTGACCATCTAACATCATAATACCCCCAAGTCAGAATTTTTTCTAACTTACTATCACAAATAGTAGTCCTACACCATGAAAGTTTAGTTCCTGCATGAAGTTAACAAAAATTGCCTTCAGCCTAAAGAAGTGAGCTTTTGGTTTAGGCTTGGCTGCATAGCCCACATATCTCATTACATACATGAACTATTCCAATTAAAAAAAATTCCATTGCCCAACATGATGGCTCAGTGGCTGTACTCTTGCCTTGAATGTGCCAGGATCCTATGTGGGTACTGGCTCATGTCCCAGCTGCTCCACTTCCTATCTAGCTCCCTGCTTGTGGCCTGGGAAAGCAGTCAAGGATGACACAAGGCCTTGGGACCCTGCACCTGCATTGTGACCCAAAAGAAGCTCCTGGCTTCTGGCTTTGAATTAGCTCAGCTCAGCTCCATCCACTGTGGCCACTTGGAGAGTGTTTTCCTTTCGTTCTGTAAATCTGACTTTTCAATAAAAATAAATAAACACTTTAAAAATATTTAAAAATATATTTTCACGCTTGTAGTCCCAAGAATCTTTGATAAGAGATACCAAGCCTCTATCTGATAATCTTCATTAATGAAACTTTACTACCCCAAAAATCCTTGACCTAGAAGATAAAATTACAAATAATTTTCTTTGTATCTCAATAATAGACAAATTAAATTGTCTTCCCTCAGAATCAATAATCCGTACTGAAAGCAACTTATAACCTTGTATTCATTAGCAGCACAATTAACAGTAGTGAAGAGATGGAAACAACCCAAATGTCCATCAAAGGAGGGATGGAAGAAAGAACAGTGGTACATCTATTCCATGGAATACTATCTAACCATTAAGAAGAATGAATTGCCTGGCAGCATGGCCTAGTGGCTAAAGTCCTCACCTCACACACACCAGGATCCCGTAGAGGTGCTGGTTCTAATCCTGGCAGCCCCACTTCCCATTCAGCTCCCTGCTTGTGGCTTGGAAAAGCAGTCGAGGATAGCCCAAAGCCTTGGAACCCTGCACCAGCGTGAGAGACCTGGAAGAGCTCCTGGCTCTTGGCTTCGGATTGGGACACCACCTGCCACTGTGGTCACTTGGAGAGTGAATCATCGGACAGAAGATATTTGTCTCTCCTTCTCTGTCTCTCTCTATGTATATATTTGACCTTGCAGTAAAAATAAATAAATATTAAAAAAACAAGAATGAAATCCCACCATTTGAAATCAAAATGGTCCCAACTATAGACCATTATGTTCAGTGAAATAAGCCAATCCCTAAAGGACAAATATTCTCTGATATAAGAAAACCTTCACGAAATAAAAAACAGATACATAGGTCAATACATATATACATGCTTTCTCATAGGTTAATTGTATAATGAAGACTAGAACATGATAAAGGAAGATACATTGCAGTATGCTTCTCTCCTTCCGAATAAAAGGATTCCCAATGAAACAATTGAATGCACCCTGGCAGTAAGATATTAGCTCTTCTGTATTACATATTTGTACAAGGACATGATACACTTAGCAGAATATTAAACTTGGAAGTGTTACTAAAGGACTATATGATTGTGATGATATGAGGGGAAATGGGAGGAGTGGAAAGCAGGGAAGGAGTATAGAGAGGGATAGGGAGGAATCCCTATATCTACAAAACTGTATCATAGAAAGCAATAATAGCAAGTAATATTAGTCATGGTAAGAAGGAGGAACTCTGCTTAACTGTGGTGCTGAGAGGAGCTGATCACCTTCAACATCCTCACCTGAATCCACCAACCGTGCACCTCTCACCGTTCGCCATGCTACCCACGCACAGAAACAGCTACCTAAGCCAGCCACCTCTAAATCAGGCTTTGGCCTCCTTATTCAAAGACACAACTCACACAGTAACTGAACCCAGTGGTTAAGCAGGTCAGGCCAAAACCAGGTCTCCCATGTGAATGGCGGAAATCCAATTACTTGAGTCATCAACTGTTGCCTCCCCAGGTGCATAGTATAGGAAACAGCCAATACCCAACCCCATCACTGTGATCCAGGACACAAGTGTCCCACAAGGATCTTCATGGCTATGCCAAATATCCACTCTGCAGTTCTTGACTAAATAAACCCCCTTCCCTACATATCTCAAATTATTTTACTTTTACTGCTCTATCTCTGACAACATGGGCAATGTTTCTATTTATTTCTGCTAGGCAGTTTAGTGTTATTGCATATTCTTCCCATAATGTTGTGTCATCTTTGCCCTACTCTCAGTTCTCATATGTCACATACAACTACATTAACTTTTCTGTCCCCCAGAAGAGGCCTGTGCACTAGTTTCCACTTGCATTCCAAGCCCCAGAGGTTCCCACCTTCTCCTGGATTGCAGACATAGTCTCCAGTGGAGCATGCTGTTACACTCTGATTACACAGGCATTCGGAAAGCACCTTTTAGAAAGGTTTCAGTAGCAGATGTCCTCCTCAACTGATGATTAATATTATCTTTTTTTATGCTCCTAGAAAAAAGGTCTACTAAGATACTAAAAGAAAAAGGAAGAAAATAGCAAAGGAAAATATAAGGTCTCCCCTCACACTACTATATTCCTGCTATTGTCAGAATTTTAGAAGGATTTCCAGACATCTAGTAAGCTTGACATCCAATTCCACAATGGAAAGTAAAAGTGCAGTCAGGTGGGCAAAATGGACAATGGGAAACTATGCCCTCCCAATCACTGCTCCAGGGACACAAGGTCCACAGCAACATGAGCACCTTGCAAAGCATCCCATGCCAATCACTGCTCCAGGGACACAAGGGCCACAGCAACACGAGCACCTTGCAAAGCATCCCATCCCAATCACTGCTCCAGGGACACAAGGTCCACAGCAACACGAGCACCTTGCAAAGCGATCAACATGTCCCTGTCCTAAAAGTGTGCGGAAAATGCTCCCAGCTTCAAGCCCAGGTTCAGGGTATTTGTTTAAAGAGATAGTCAATGGGACATTTATCTATCTCACTTCTTTTTCTCTCTGCCTCTAAAATTAAAAATAATAATAATAACAACTTAAGAGTGATTATTTAGATTAAATAGCATGCTTTTCTGTTGTTGCTGTTTTAAGATTTATTTATTTCAGTGAAAAGGTAGATACAATTTTGTGAAGAGGAGAAACAGAGAGAAAGATCTTCCATCTGCTATTTCACTCCCCAAATGGCCACAGCAGCCTGAGCCAGTCCAAACCCAAAACCACAAGCCTCCTCGGGGTTTCCCACACAATTGCAGGGTCCCAAGGCTTTGGGCCATCCTCCACTGCTTTCCCAGGCTACAAGCAGGGAGCTGGATGGGAAGTGGAGCAGTTAGGATATAAATCAGGGCAAAATGAAGATTTAGCCATTGAGCCATTGCACTGGGCCTTGAGTAACATATTAAAAAGCCTGAAACACTCACCACCACTTATGTGACTTAATGTTAGAAAATGTATTAATAAAATAAGTAGTTAGTGTCAACTTAAGTGGTGTAATAAGAAAAATAATACAAGACATCACAATTCCTGACTTTTTTTTCTTTTATTGGAAACGCAGATATATAGAGAGGAGGGGAGACAGAGACAAAGCTCTTCGCCTGATGATTCACTCCCAAAGTGACCACAGTGGCTGGAGTTGGCTGATCTGAAGCCAGGAACATGGCACTTCTTCTGGTTCTCCCATGAGAATACAGGGTCCCAAGACTTTGGGCTGTCCTTGACTGCTCTTCCAAGGCACAAGCAGGGAGCTGGATGGGAAGCAGGGCTGCCGGGATTAGAACCAGAGCCCCTATGGGATCCTGGTGTGTGCGAGGACTTTAGCCACTAAGCCATGCTGCCAGGCCCAATACCTGATTTTTTAAAAGAACTTTTGTAAAATAAAAATATATGGACACTCCTTAGCAATGACAATTATATTCATCTTAGATAGTAGCCATCAACATACTTTAAATAAGAAGGACAAAGCAATCTGCCAGTTACTTTTGCTAAAGTATTATCCAACACTACTGTGGGAAAGTTAGCCAAGGCATAGAAGGAACAGAATTATCATTCTCCACTTGGAAAACTGGAAATACTAGACTGAAAATCTATTGCCAAAATGTTGTTAGACACTGGCCTGAAAAAATTCCTTTTAGTAATATGTTAACATTCATAATGGAAATAACCAAGAATACAGCAGAGCAAGGAGCAACTACATAGCGTAAAACATGTAGGAATAAAGTTGGCAAGGACCATGTAAGAACTACAAAATACAGAATTACAAAGCTTTGATGATGGAAAGAAAATAGTTGCAGATTAATGCGAAGCATAGCACACTCAGAAAGGGAGGGTAAATAATATAAATATATTAATTCTTCCCAAATGAATGTCCATGTATCATGAAATTCCAATAAAAAACTCAATTTGATTTTTCTTCTTTTAGTCCATGACAAGGTGCTTTTACGGTTAAGCTGGTATAAAAAGCTAAGAATAACTAAGGGGGAGGTTTGTGAAGGAAGAATAATAAGGAAGGCTTGCCTCACCAGACATGAAATCTGTTTTTACAAAACTGTAATGATTGAATCGTATGCTACTGGTTCCATAATTG
The DNA here is from genome assembly GCF_030435755.1 of Ochotona princeps. Classification (NCBI taxonomy): domain Eukaryota; kingdom Metazoa; phylum Chordata; class Mammalia; order Lagomorpha; family Ochotonidae; genus Ochotona; species Ochotona princeps. The sequence goes on along the minus strand of NC_080835.1, from coordinate 106,090,097 downwards.
ACAAAAGATCAGTGGAAGAGATGAAGTGCACTTTGAATTAGACTTTAATATATATTACAATGCCTTAGATGGTAAGGATAACACCATGCATATGGAAAGAGAATTAGAGTGGAGGACGGTAAGGAAGGCCCCCTGACAGGTCATTCTGAGCAAAGACTTGAAGCTGCAGGAGTGACCCACCTCTGCCTGTGTGGGAAGGGCATTCTAGGAGCAGATAGCAAAGGCGAAGCGAAGCCAATGTGATCCAGAGCGAACAAGGACCAGGCCACCCTGCTTGCTGGGCTGAGCAGAGCTGGGCGGAAGGAGGAAGTGAGGCCAGGTATCAACTGGGGTTAGCTCACAGTTTTCTCTACTCCAGTGGCAAGGCAGTCGCACGGAAGCACGCAGGACAGAGGCACAGCCGGAGCTGATTTCCATGGCTAAATGGTAACTCTGGTTTCATTCTTAAAAATGGATTGTGAGGAGCCAGCCTTACAATACGAAACTAGAGTTTAGGGGAAGAAGCTACAGTTGAACTTTCAAAGCGAACATAGATGGATTTTATTTGAAGTCATGCTTCCAGAGAGAGTTCTCTGGATAGGACCTGGGCCTGTGAGCACTGACTCCGCGACACGAGGGAAAATAAGCAGAGGTGGGTCAGGAGCTGCCAGGCACATAGCAGGCTGTGGGGATGCATATGTTCTGAGGAGGAAGAGATAAAGCTCAACCCTGAAACCAACCGCTAGTGAAGGAGCAAATTCTCATCCGTGACCTTTTCTTTCCTTTTAAATATTCATTCATGCATTCATTCATTCACTCATTTAAAAGGCAACGTTTCAATGGGAAGAACAAAATGTACCAGGCTGAAGCCAAGAACTAGAAACTCCACTGGGTCTCTCATCTTGGTGCAGGACGCCCAAGGACTTGCGCCGCCTTCTGCCATTTTGTCAGGTTTAGTGGAAGGGCACCAAATGAAAAGCGGATCAGCAGGGATGCAAACCCATGATTATGTGGGATGCCAGCATAAGGAATAGCTGCTTAACTAGCTGAGATGCATTGCCAGTCCTCCACTGAGGGTGTTGGTAAGGGATGTTTGGGTGGAAAGGTGGGATCTATAGCTGAGTGCAAGGGGCTTAAGAGAGAAAAAAGGAGCCAAGAAATCGTATTCAAATGTCTTTGAGTGTTGTTTTGCAAAAATAAAAACTACAACAACAAAAGCAAGGAATAAGCTGGAGACATGGCCAGTACTAAGCCTTTTTAAAACAGAATTATAGATACTCCCAGGGCCAGCACCATGGCTCAGCATGCTAATATTTTGCTTGCAGCATTGAAATCCCTTATGGGTGCTGGTTCTAGTCTCAGCTGCTCCACTTACATCCTAGCTGCCTGCTTGTGGACTGGGAAGACAGTGGGGAATGGCCCCAGTTCTTGGCCTTCTGTGTCCATATGGGAAATCCACACTCCTGGCTCCTAACTCCTGGATCATGATCCTGGCTCCAAGTTCCTGACTCCATGTTCCTGGCTTCTGGCTCCTGGTTCCTGGTTCCTGGATCCACCTCCTGGCTCCTGACTGCTGGTTCCTGCTCCTGGATCATGCTGCTGGATCCTGGCTGCTGGCTCCTGAATCCTGAATCCTGGCTCCATGCTCTGTGCTCCTGGCTTCAAATCGACTCAACTCCAGCCACTGAATCATTTGGAAAGTGAACCAGTAAATGGAAGATATATATGTGTGTGTGTGTATGTGTGTGTGTGTGTGTGTGTGTGTGTGTGTGTAATATTGCCTTTCAAATAAAAATAAACAAACCCTTCTTTTTAAAAGAAGGAAAAAGGAAAATGGGTCTTCATATTATTACCTATGACAAACAGCATTCCAGACGGCATGAAGAATACATTGTAAAATAATGAATATTAAAGCTGTTAAATCAAGGTGAATAATTACACAACTTGTGGTATAAATAAACCCAACAAAAAGAAGCTGCACACACACTTCAATGTATTGCCAGAAAAACCATAAAAGTACATAGTATATTAAGGAACTTTCAACACAAATTCATCACCAAAGCTGCCACACAGGTAAATGTCTTCACAGAAAAACTCTTTAATACTGAGACTAAATTTAACAGGGAATACAAACAGATAAGAGTTACAAGGGTGTGGGGATTGTTTGTAAAAGCATTCAAACTCATCTGTAAGTGAATACATGACAATCATAGTAGAACCAGATGAAACTTTAAGTTTCTTAAGGTACAAATTTTATCAGAAGCTACCAAATTCAAAACTTAGTTCTTACACTCAGTTCTGGTGAAGTTCTACTGAGGGCAAGTTAGTGTCTGTAGGTAAGCTTTTGCTGGAAGGCAGACTGAATGTATCAGTGCCTCTAGCGTCTTCATGGGTTTTAAACTCAAGTTTTGTTTAGTAATAGTAATTTAGAAAAATGTGCATGAGACAGGCTAGTCATGAAATATTATGTGTAATATTTAGGAACAATAGTCAGTGTCTCTAAATGAATGTTGTTTAAACCACTATTATGTACACAGATAATGATAAGATGATACCAACAGCTAAGCTATTTTGCTATCATTGTCTTTCATAGTAGTCAAGAGTCTAGCATGAGATGCCCATATTCCATATTCGAGCACTTGATTTTGACTCTCAGCTCAGCTGTAGATTCCAGGTCATTGAACTGCGGCTACTGAGTTGCAAGAGCCTGACCCAGCCCTAGCCAACATGGGAATTCTGGGGTGAACCAGACAGTGGGAGCTACATTTCCCTCACTCTGTCCCTCTACCTCTTAACTAATCAAAGTAACAAATAAGCACAAATTTTAAAAATAAACTTAGCATAACATAGTAGAGGGATTAAGAAAATGGACTCTGGAGCTAGGCCAACTAGTTTCAAATCCTGACTCTATTTATTAATACCTGAGACTTTAAAGAAATTGCATAACTTCCGGTGGATCTGTTAGCAAGATTACATTAATTGGTCTTCATAGAATTCTTACTGCAGTCTCTCGCTCAGCTAAATGTTGGTCATTTATTTAATTATCATTTGTTCAATACTTTAATATATTTGAACATATTTTGTTAAACAAGTGTATGAAGTAATAATGTTGTGTTAATTAAAAAAAATGGGGCCCGGAGGCGTGGTCTAGCGGCTAAAGTCCTCGCCTTGAAAACCCCGGGATCCCATATGGGCGCCGGTTCTAATCCCGGCAGCTCCACTCCCCATCCAGCTCCCTGCTTGTGGCCTGGGAAAGCGGTTGAAGATGGCCCAAAGCTTTGGGACCCTGCACCCGTGTGGGAGACCTGGAAGAGGTTCCAGGTCCCGGCATCGGATTGGCGCGTACCGGCCCGTTGCGGCTCACTTGGGGAGTGAAACATCGGATGGAAGATCTTCCTCTCTGTCTCTCCTCCTCTCTGTATATCCGGCTTTCCAATAATAATAAAATCTTTAAAAAAAATGAACATGCAAGACCATAGGTATTACATAAATATCAATTTTCAAAAATTTCATCTGCTTACACAGTTACCTGAGAGAAAATATATCAAAATGTTATCTCTGGATAAGGGAATTCATTACTAGTCTTAAGGAATCAGTTGGCAATCTGTTTTGACTTTTGATATCATTGTGTTTTTGCTATTCTGTACAACTTTCTGTGTATGTAAGTACTTCAAAACATTTGTGTGGAAGTGAAGCTGAAAGACATGTTTATTCCTGGTCAAACAGTTTTGAAACACATAGTTTTTTCATAACATTCATTTCCTCTGAACTTTTTGATGGCCGTTCATATGCATGGATTTTGCAATTTTGGGCACTTAAGGGAACTCACCTTTAATTTAAATTCTCAATGAACATTTTGAGGCATGCCTACTGTATCCAGCACCTTTTTTGTTACTACAATGAAATATCTGAGGAAATGAGCTTTATAACGAAAACAAAGCTCTTAGATCATAGTTTTAGAGAGTCAAGTGCAGTGTCTGGTGGTGTCATTTCTTTGGGCTCTGATACAGGCAGGGGTAAAGGGCACAGTCCAGGCACAGGAAGAGTCACACTGTGAGCCAGGAGGCTGAGAGAGCACTGTCTCCGTTCAGCTTCATCCCCAGAGCTCTGGGAGACTGCCATTCATGGACACTCCCACTGGGCTGAAGATGATCACTGAATCAAGTTTCCATTCTTCTAGTCCCAATACCCTGTTTCCTGAGAGATTAAACATCTGCTTGAGCTTGGAATACAAATCATGCTCAAAGTGCAGCACTTGTGCTTGTATTTTATTTTGCTTTTTTGTGTTTGTATTTTGTCCTGCCTCCTTCATCTCTAGATTATTATCTTAATTCTGGAAAAGTCACTTGCTATGCTCCTTCCCTTTCTTGCTTCTGAAATTCCAAAGAGACAATTGTTAGACCTTCCACCGCAGTCTCTTTGATTTTTTTTTTAGATACTTTTGTATATCTTTATCTTCTCATATCTATGGTTCCCAAACTTCAAGTGTAAAGGAGTGATCAGGCACTAGTATGAGCCCACAAGAATGCCATGGAAAGTTGGACATTCTTGAAGGAAACTCAGCAATACCATGATGTACTGTAACAGGCTGTTTTCCACTGCTGAAATAAAAGACCTGAAACTGAGCTCCATTTTGCTCCAGCTCCCTGTGATGGAGGGCCTTACAGCAGCAAGTGCACAGGTGAGAGGGATCTCGTGGGAGAGCGGAAGCTGGAGGGAGTAGGAAAGGGCCAAACATGTCGCTTTCATATTTACCCGTTCCAGTAGCAAGCATTTCACACCATGATCAGCTTTAACCCCTGCCGAGCGCAACACATCCAGTGACCTAACCAGGTTCCCCAGGCTCCACCTCTTAGAGGTTCTAGAGTCTCAATACAAGGTCTCCAGGTTCCAATACATGAACCCGGGGGAACCAACCACATCCAAAGCATGGTATACACGATATCACATAGTCAGTCTAAGCTTAACTACTTAGTAGAAGAATCATAGGTATTTCTTTTATTCTGGAGATGCTATAAACTATATTTGTTTTCCAAGAGAGAGAGGAGTGTGAAAGAGATCTCGTATCTACTGGTTCACTCAGAAGACACGCACTCATTTAGGGCAGGGCCAAGCTAATGCTAAGAGCCTAGAAATCTATCACCATCTTCCTCCTGGGTGGCAGGGATCCAAGTGTTTGAGCCATCATTGATTGCTTCCCAGGGGCACATTGGTAGGAAGCTGATCTCAAAACTATGAAACACCCAACTGAAATACAGGCATCCGAAGCAGCAGTTAAACAAATGCTTAACTTTTTTGTATACATCTGAAATCCATCTGTTATCAGTCTATTGAAATTTTACACTCACTTTTTTTAAAATTTTCAAATAAAATATTTTTCTTTCTTTAAGACCTATTTTAGTTTTTATTGGAAAGTCAGATATATAGAGAGGAGGAAAGACAGAGAGGAAGATCTTCCATCTGTTTGATTCACTCCGGAGTTGGTCACAATGGCCGGAGTTGAGCTGATCTGAGACCAGGAGCAAGGAGCCTCTTCCGGATCTCCCATGCTGGTACAGGTTCCCAAGGCTTTGGGCTGTCCTCACCTGCTTTCCTAGGCCACAAGCAGGGAGCTGGATAGGAAGCAGGGACATGAGGTTTCAAACTGGCACCCATTCGAATAAAATATTTTTATTTGAAAAACACTTCTCAATGTTTATTCACTTGCTTCAGAAGCATTATATTTGGATAATTGTTTCTTTAACAAGGTTTACAGAGGAATTTCTGAAGTTCATGGGAAGTGTACCTTATGGAAAAACAAGATATTATTTCAAAAAATTTCATCAAAATAAAGCTATTTGTTGAATTTTGGGAGAAGCCCTTTGTGCTTGTGCATGTTTTATACTATGTTTTTAAAACTGTATTATCTGCAGGTTTCATTTGTCTTCCTGCTTGATACAATAAGTACTGATTTTGTTCATGATGTTGTTTCTTAAGTGTATAAGTACTTGGTGAGCTACACTTACATTGGAAGGAATATTCGTGATTGAACTGCATTCCTTTGGATAGCATGACTTTTCCCAAGGATTTGGAAGCTTAGCAACCTGAGTCAATTTAAGATTTCATCTTGGAATTTATGAGTGCCACACAGGAAGTGTGCCTGACACTGAAATTTCTGTCAGTTCCATGTTGGGCTAAGTAATTCCCAAAGAAGGCTCTCCTGTTTTTCCTACCCAGAGATTTCTTTACTGTAGGCAAATATTCTTACTTGCTTGACACATTTCTCGCTTTCTTTTGTTTATTGATGGATTGATTTTGAAAGTTGGATTTACAGAGCGAAGGAGAGACAAAGAGAAAGAGCTCCCATCCACTGGTTCACTCCCCAAGTGACCACAACAGCTGGAGCTGAGCCGATCTGAAGTCAGGAACCAGGAGCCTCCTCTGGGTCTCTCACATGGGTGTAGGGTCGCAAAGATTTGGGTTATCCTCAATTGCTTTCCCAGGCCACAAGTAAGGAGCTAGATGGGAAGTGGAGCAGCCAAGACATGAACTGGCACCCATATGTGCTTCCACCACCTGCAAGGCAAGGATGTTAGCCACTACGCTGGGCCCCAATTCTCCCCTTCTACTTATTTAAGAGTTTTGCCTTTAGGGTCAATGGTTTCAGCATGGAATCTGTAAATTGCCTCATTGCTTAAGTTCAACCTATTATGCTTGATACGAAGTCCTTCAAATTCAGGTTCTGGGAACTGAGCTATCAGATTCCTAAAGCAAAGTTCCACTCTGTAGAACTTAACTCTTTGAAGTTGTATTACTGTACTGCCTTATGCTTCTTGAATTTTCCCATACTTTTCTGTCAGTTTACTAAGAATTTAGAAGTATTTTAAAAGTATTTTCTTGAGATTTTAAAGTAGACTGATTGTATCTACTTTTCCCATCTATTGTGTTGTCGAATGTAAATAAATAAAACCTGTCCCAAATTTTGTGCATTGTAGACAAACTGTCTTTAAGATTAGGTGGAATTTGGGCTGACATGGTGGTATAGTTGATTACTGCTTTGCCTGAGGTATTGGTATCCCAACTGCTCTGTTCCGATCCAGGGCCCTGTGAATGGCCTGGGAAGGCAGTGGAGGATGGCTCAAGGCCTTGGGTCACTGAAACCTTGTGAGAGACCCAAAAGAAGTTTCTGGCTCATGGCTTTGGATTGGCCCAGCTCTCCATTGCACTCATTATGGTAATGAAACAGAAAATGGAAGATCTCTCTCTCTTTTCCCCCATTATACAACACATTTCAAACAAAATAAGTATATATTATTTAAAAAAAAAAAAGATTAGGTTGAATCATTTGATTTATATTCCCCAGAAAACTCCCTCCATCCTTACCCATGTGCTTTGGAGTTAGTCTATTTCCTGTATTTTAAATGTTCTTGGCCTTAACACAGTTTGAAGTCTCACCAATCCTCCAGATCTCCCCTAGGAAGCCCTCTTCAACTCTCCTGAGGCCTCTAAACTTAAATGGCCTGTGTGTCTGTTTCCCTGGGGACGCATCATTACTGATTTTGGTAATTTCGATAGTGCTAATCTTGCTTGGTGTCAACACACACAGAAGTTAAGGCTTTGACTCTTAATTTCACTATTTATACTATGTGCTAGTTTCTCTAAGGCACATATTAGTGTCCAATAATCCAAGCCTGGGATTCAGAAGTAATACTTTTAGCTTGAAGAAGTGCTGAAAAGGCCCTCTCTTTCGGCTAAGCTGATCACTTGCCTAGGTCTGCCAGTAAGTTGATAAAACGTTGGCTTTCCCAGCTGCAGAGGGAGGGCTCATATGAAAAACGGTTTCTGCTACTGATCATGAATGTGACCAGAAAATGAGAAAATCCGGTCAATAGATGACCTTGGTCAAGAGACAGGTTTGTTTGTTCATTTGTTTTTCAATTTTAAAGATAAAGATTCAGATGGTGCAGTGACTTGGGTTTGAAAGCTCCCACCACTTGTTCTGTAGGGAAACTGGAAGAAGCAATCGTAAATGCCTCTCACTGATGCCTTGATTACTACAGAAATTGTTCAAGTGAGAGAGAACATGGAGTAGAGTTTATGTTAATGGCAAGATTTATTTTAATAGCTTTATAAATTACTTGAGTCCTGTATTTATAGAATCATTAACGGTCCAAAGGGGTCACTTACTTTTTCAGTTATATTTTATTGCGTTTTATGGAGCAAATTATATGCTAAGAAAGATTCATGAATATGGGGAATGATGAAGGTCCCAGGATATATCCCTTGCAAATGTCGAGCATTTTATTAATGCTTATGTTGCCCTGAAAGGCAAAATTCACATCTAGCTTCACTTCTCCATTTCTTTTCCCCTGCCAGAAGGGAAATACAAAGCTGTTCTCATCTTTAGGCTTTCTTTCCACATTCCTGCCTTTCTTCTCAAGTGAGCTTATTTTCAGAGGGGATGTAGAGTCTTTCTTAAGCTTCCATTTGCAGAGTTGTAACAAATAAATAACACCCTCATTCATTATTAATAGGCTTTGAAGGGATCAAAAAACTGGATTCCAATTTCCAATGAATAATTCTATTGGCAATTATTTGCAGTTTAAATAAAAGAAAAGACATTTTATGTGGACGATACAAGCAGGGGATAATTAAAACAAAGTAACTGATTTCCATAAATAATGAAGATGGTAAATTATCTCTGACTTCCTTTGCAAAGCTCAATTTACAATTCATCCCCTGTGAAGAGGATTAACCACTTCCACTCTAGGCTGCCCCCTCCAAGAGGAGGAGGGGAAAAGAACCTGCCGTGTGCATTCTACAATTTCTTTCCCACAAGGTACAAGAAGGAGCTAATTTCAGCCCAAATCATTGGAAAACAAAACACTGAGGCTGCTTAGCCTGTTTAGAAGTTGTAATTAAATGCTATAAACAATGTTTTCAAAAAGGCACAAACACCCTATCACATACACATTTACATGTGTATATAAATGTATAGACAAACTGACTTCACAACATACTGACTTGAGCAATGAATAGTAGATGAATTTTAGAACTAGTGATAAATTATTCATTTCTAAAATATGCTAACATATCTTCTGCAACAAGAATAGCAAAAAAAAAAAAAAAGACCCTTTCTTATACTGTTGCTTACACAGAAGGAAAAAAGGAAATGGCAAAAAAAAAAAAAAAACACAGAAAACTAAGAATGGTTTCAGCATCAACAAATCCTGAAAGATCACGACCTTATGTTCTTTCATTTAGTATATTTCTGTTTTACCAAAATGAAAAAGAATACAATGAAAAGGTGCGTAGGAACGACGTGGCCCTCTTGCTCTTCTCTCTTCTGCAAGGTTTTTATTTTTCCTAGTATTTCCAATCTCTGCAAGAAGATCAGACAGACATTTTTTAAAGATTTATTTATTCTTATTTGAAGGGTGGATTTACAGAGAGGAGAGATAGAGAGAGAAGATCCTCCATCCATTGGTTCATTTGCCAAATGGCTGAAACCGCCAAAGCTGAGCTGTTCCAGAGGTTGGACAGGAGCTTCTCCAGGTCTCCCACAGCGGTGCAAGGACCCAGGCAGTTAGGCCATCTTTTGCTGCTCTCCAAGGCCATAAGCAGGAGCCGGACTGGAAGTGGGGCAGCTTGGACACACAGTGACCATATGGAATGCGGCAGTGCCAGAGCAGAGGATTAACCTGTTAAGCCATGGTGCCAAGCGCCTAGGCATACGTTTTATCATACACATCAAAATTTCCATATTGACTATGTTAACAGTTCCACCCTATACACTTATCCCTGAAAAGTAAGGCTTCCAAGGATTTGAAGCACCCCATGCGCCAAGCTCACAATTATAATCTCACAATCCTCACAGTGAGCGATCCCACAATGGTCGTGTGAGCACCAAAAATGCAATACATCTGCTAGAGAGGAATCCCTGTGAACGTAGAAGAATACGCAGTGGGAGAAACATGGATTTATAGCTCAGTTCCACCATTTACTGATTGTGTGACCTTGAACAAGCTTCTAAAATTGTCAGCGTTTCTTCAGCTGTTAAGTGAGGATGAGAATGGAATCCCACTCACACGCTACCTCTGAGGAGCCGGTGTAATGATACTTTCTGTGAAAACCATTGTGAGACAAAGTACTCCTCCCCTTTCAGCGAGCAGCAGGCAGGGGTGTGTTGAATGCTTTTCTATTTGTCCGTTTATGTACACTCATGGCTTCGTTCCTTCACATTGGAGTCTAACGACTGTTCGTTTTTATTCTGCCTGTCTAATTTAGATGCCATACTATTTCTCTGACAGGGAATCAACATATATTTACTATTGACTGAAATGTGGCTTGATGATAAGGGCCCGGATTGCAGCCTGAGTTACATCAGTCAAGCTGAGTGCTGTCGTGAAAGAGATCCATAGAGCCTTGCTCTACTCGCCATAGTTAGAAACCATGATCAACCCGGCCTGAACAGGTTCTGATGAAACTGATGCAGAAGACGTATTCTCCACTCAGGCTCTGAAAACCCTCGCTTTGGTCCTTCTTGGGGAGTTAAGAGGAGTCAGGATTCACAGCGTCAAGGTTTCAAGATAGGTACACTTGAGAAACAATGGGCACATGTATAGAGAAATACCACGGACGCCAGTTACTGTCAAGGGGCTCCTCTCTCTTATTTTGAACATCTGGGAGAACCAGAGCATATCCCTAAACCACACTGAATGTGCTAGGCCCTGTACGACCTTTGCAGTGGTGCTCAACTCTGCCCAGTTGCTTGAAATGCCTTTCTACATCTCACACCTGGATAATCCCAAATTCTCTTTCTGCAGACTCGCACTTATCCTGATTAACCCATACCAAAGTAACTTTATGAAACAGTCCTGCATATTTCCTCTAAAGGAAAATTCAGTCACCCTATGGTCTTTTACTTATAACTCTTGCTACATTTTAAAGCATTGTTCAAAGCATGTGCCAGCTGTGCATGACTCTCCATAGAATAGAATCTATAGTGTCAGTAAGGGAATGTCAGTGAATGTCTACATCAAAGTCCCTCTACCTCCAAAGACTTAGAAGATCTAAGCTCCCCTTCCTTAAATGACAAAACTCATGAACAGGTAAAGCTAATGCTTGATCAAGGAGTAAACCTGAGTCACAAGGTTTACCTTTGAACACACCCCATATTCCAGAAAGTGAAAAAGAAGAAATGCTTGAGGGATCCGAAATGGTAATGACTCTCAAATCAACAGGAAAATTAAAAAGAGAGACAGAGAATTGGGAGCAGAGAAAGTAGCACCAGACAAAACAGGAATCCAAAATCTACACAAGAGATGGCTTGTGGAATGCAACCTCCAGGAGTTCTGAGCACACAGACTCCAGGAATAGTGTGCAGGGGAGAGATTTGATCAAGAAGCTGGAAATAGCTGTGCCTGCCAGAGCCTCCAGGTGTATACAATCCTCTCCAGGGAGATTCAGAGAGAATCAGCTCATTGGCCGTTTAAAGGGATAGCACACAGTAAAAAATGAGCAAAAACAAGAGGATTTTAACATGAAATTTAATTGATTTCTAAAGACATTAATGCCTTTAGATTTGTCCTTTGAAAAATCCTAAATCTTTAAACAGAAACATCTAGATCTTGGGAGAAAATACAGTCTTTAAAATAAACACTGAAGAATATCATAATGAAAGTGGTGGAAGACCAACGGAGGGAACTAGAAGATCAAACATCGGAGCTCGCCTTGACAAACTCATAAAAAAGGAAAAACTGGAAAAGAAAGTGTGAGGGCAAATCGGAAAGGCATGGAGAGGAGTGCTTCATGGATGGAAGCAGCAGCAATGAAGATGAAGGAATCCACTGGAGCTAAATGAGAACCAGGATGTTCAGGCTGAAAGTACCCATGGTCCAAAACAGGGTGCGCACCTTCACACACAGTGAAAATGCCACAACAGCAGACGTGCAGAACAACCCCAAAAATCCAGGGGAAGTGACAGATCACCTGCAGTGGTGCAGAAGACAAGGACACTGCATTCTACCAGACAATGGACCAATGCTCTTGTCTTGAACCCAGACTCCACACCGTGTCAAACACGTACTCAACTAAAGGATGGAAAACAGGCTTTTGGACCTGCCAAGACGCTAAAAGTTTGCCATCCATCTGCACTTCAGAAAATGTATTTATCTAAGGAACAAATCCAATAAAGTAAAAGACAAAACCGAAGAAGAAGATACAAGGAAGAGTAGTAATCAAATAAAGCACTAAGAGTTATAGTTAAGTTTAAATAACTATTGATGCTTGATGTTTAAAAAACGTATAAAAGAACCATCTGGAACTAAAATACCAGATGTTCTCAAGTGTGAAGTCAGCCACAGAGAGTGGTAGAAAGCTAAGAATGCTAACATTTTATTCTTGTATTAGATGAAGATGTAGATATTGTAACTGTCAAATGAATGGTTTAATTTGCTCAAAATATACTGATAGGCACTAGAAGAAAAAAGTAAACATATAAATTCTAAATGACTATGGAGAAAATAAAATTTATAAAATCAGTTTAGCCAAGGGCAAGGTAGGAACGCAAGCCTCAACAGAACAGTAAAACTGAAGTATATAATCAATCATTAAAAAAAAAAAAGCATAAATGTGGAGGCAAGCAGGTTTAAACAGTTTCGTGGGACACCCATATCCCATTGCCATGTAGATGATTGAATCCCAACTAGTCCTATTAACATGCCTTGGAGGAAGACTATGATGTCCCAAGTACTTGAGTCTGCCATCCACCAGAACACTCCCAGGTTTTCCAAGTCCTGGTTCCTCCAGCTGTGAGCATTTGGAGAGAAACATAGAGGATGCAAGCTCTCTCTCTGTCTCTGCCTGTCCATCTCTTGGCTACTCAGTTAAAAATATTACACTTGATAAGGTAGAATATTTAGAACTAATAACACATGAACTCCGGTAAGAAGATGCAATAGTTGTGACTTTTGTGCATTGATTACAAAGTTAAATACATGCACCTGTGTGCATTCCAGTATATTCAGGAAGTCTGATGAACTATGAAAGTCTAAAATATCCAAAAACATTTAAAAAACCCACTTTACTATAGTCTTATGTAATTATAGAACAAGCAGCAAGACTGAGGGGAAGAGAATAGAGGAAGATGATACACTCCAGGAAAAGACAAGTTATTTAGGTAATGTGAGAAACATGGAACACCAAACAAATATGAATAAAATGATTTTATTATGTCCCCAAATTTTCCATGTTTTTCTAAAATAATAAAAGCTAAATTCCAATTAAGAAAATAATAAAAAAAACCCCACAAAACTGCCACATGTCATAACTGGGTTAATTTATGAGGACAATTCCATCAATTTAACAGCATAAGAACTTTCTGTAGGGCCATACTCACACCCAAATCAAACAAAAGCTAAAACGAAGAAATCAAATGAGTGATTTTATTTTCATTTTTCAAAGATTCCTAAATAAATATGAGCAAATCAAATGTAGCTATGAATTGAAAGAAATTTGTAGTGTGACAAGCCACACCTAACTGAAGACTACTGACATGGTTTGACGTGAGAAAAGCCATTAACACAACCAGGTAAGAAATCAGATTCAAAGAGAAATCCAGTATGAGTGTCTTGAAAACTGTTGAAAGACATTTGCTAAAGTTTGACAGCCATACCTTAGTAACAAAGATACTTTTTAGCCAGCTAAAACTCAATCTCTAGTTTAATAAAGGCTCATTTTTTTGTTTTGTTCCATTTTTAAGATTTGTTCATTTATTCATTTATGTATTTGGAAGGCGGGATAACAGAGGGATAAGAGGAAAGACATAAACAGTGACAGAAAAAAGAGAGAGAGAAAGAGAGAGAGAAAGAGAGAGAGAGATCTACTCACATCCTAAATGGTGGCCAAGCCAGAAACATATCACCCGGTCTCTTACTTGGTGGGAAGCTGCATAGCGTGTACAGGGGAGGAATCTTCTAAGGCATCCGTATCAGAAGCAGAGCAGCCAGGGCTCAAACTGGTGCTCAGATAGAGAGAGCTAGCACTGCTAGCAGTGACTTACCCCAGTGCACCCCGGTGCACGCACCTTGTGAAAGCTTGTTCCAGAAACCACAGCGATTATACATGAGGTGACCCATTAACAGCATTCCTATAAAAGCTAGGAGCACTGTAAGCAAAGCAAATGAAAATGTCAAACAGCTAAATAATGCAAATATTGCAAGGAATCCACTGTGATTTTCTACAGTATCATCCCCTTCCACTAAAAGAAGCCACCGGTCCTATGCAAAAATTGTTAGAATAAGGTTAACTTTTAGGATAAGAAAGTTCCTTAAGGCAATACACACATTCATCTAAAATATAAATAAATGGAGTGGAAGTCAAGAATTGAGAAACAGATCCATGTTGTTTATCGGTGTTTATTTTATGAGAAAGTGTAAGGATATTGCACACAAGTGTAAAAAAGATAGCAAAAAAATCACCCAAGTATTTCTTACAAAATAAATAAATCTGGAGCTCCTATCTCATACCGCATGTACACAATAAATTTTGGATTTTCAAAAGGATTAAAAAGCTTAAAGATTAAATAAATGAATAAATCTTTATATGAAGAAGTAATTCAAACAAGATTTTCTAGTGTCAATAAATACATAAAATACATGCAGTTTTGCCAGAATCAATAAACTGCCAATAATACAATAATCCCCGCCATTTATTGAGTGCATGCATTTGGCTGACCACTGTTCAAGGATGCTCACCTTTGCAAATTACTGGACCTTATGACCAGGCTCCATAGCAAAAATGGTCCTCACTGCCCAGAAAGGAAAGGACAGGACGGAGAACTAAAATAAGCTGCCCATAAATAAGCAGCTGATAATGGAATCAGGGTCTCAAACCAGTTTATGACCTTGCTATATTTTTACATTCATCCAACGGGTATAGTTCTTTTTGAAATTATAAATATTCACTATTAGCAAGAGTGAGGAAATCTTATATTCTCAAACATTCCTGGTGGGGTAATAAACTGTTAACATTGTATTGAAGAAAAGAAGGCATGCTCAGGAACACATGATATATATATTGTATTATATTATATTATATTATATTATATTATATTATATTATATTATATATGTATTTACATATATTTTATAGATGTGTTTTAAGATTTTGCTATTTCAGAGGAAGAACATCAGAGAAGCAGGGGAGAGATGGAGAGAAGAGACACACAGAGAGAAATCTTCAAACCTCTGTTTCAGTTCTCCAAATGGGTGCAAGAGCCAAGTCTGGACCAGATCAAAGCCAGAATCCTAGACTCCATCAGGGTCTCCCAGGTGTGTGGCAGGGCTTAGCTGCACAGGGCATCTTCAGCTGCTTCCCCAGATGCGCCAATGGGAACTGAGTCGCTCGGACACAGACAGCACTCTGACATGGGACATGTACAGAATCCCCTGCACCAGAATGCTGTCTTCTTCTTCCCCCACAAACATTTTTAAGGGGTATTTTTTTGATCCAAAATTTCCACGCTTTGGCTAGCACCAGCAAATTATGAGTTGAGAGTGCCAGATTTGCAGAACAGTGGCTTAAACTGTCACTTTCAGACCTGCATCCCATCATTGAAGACCCAGTTGCTGTGTTTCTAATCTAGCTCCCTGTTAACCTGCCTGGGAAAACAACAGAAGGCAGATTGAGGCCGAGGGTCCCTGTCATTTATGTGGGAGAACCAGGTGGAGTTTCACGATTTTAGCTGTTGCATTTCAGAAAATGAATCAGCAGACGAAATATCTCTTTTTCTTATTCTCCCTCTCTCTCTCTTAATTTCTCTCTTTCCTGGTGCTCTACATTTCAACTAAATAATTTTTTATAAAATAAATTATCATATGCAAAAGATGTATAAAAGCATATTTATGGCAGCATTATTTGCAGGAACAGAAGCATAGAATCCCAACATCTACAGCATTAAACAGGGTTCTGTTGAAAGAGTATGGAACCGTATAATAAAATAGCAGTCAGTCTTTACTAAAAATGAAATAGATCCTCCTTTTCTAAACTGATGGGATTCCACGGAGAGCCATCGAACATTACAGAAACAAACAGCTTTAATCTAGCTTATTTTTTAAAGCGAGATAAGAATTAAGGAAGGTGAGAAGGAAAAAAAATAGTTAATTACTTGTTAATTGTTTAGAAAAGAGACTAGGAAGCCACACCCAAAGCTATTTCTCAGTTTTGCCAGTAATTTCTTGGAGAAATAGAAGTATGTTGGTTTGTTAGGCAGAGAGAGCAAAATACATATAACTTGAAGATAGCTAGAGAGAGAAAGAGAGCTTTAGACAGCATATGAAAATCAATACCTAGTCCTTGTATATTTTACAATGAAAACATATTCATAACATATTTGTGAAATGAAATAACAAAGAAAACTAAATAATATGCATTATAAGTGATTAAATTGAAATTGAATTCAGAGAAAACACAGAAACAAAATAAAATCTGTGGATTTCATATTATTGTAATAGTTTCATGCATCACAGCATTTCAAGGTCATGTCTAGGACAAACATCTGGAAATAAATATGATGAATCAATAGAAAGTTCCAGATTTCTTAAAGGGACCCAAATCAATTTTTATTACAGGAACTTCATAGCAACTTCCTATTTTAGGAAACAGTTGGGCTCGCCACTGAGTGTTTCTGATGCACAAAAAAATTTTTTTAAATTTTGGAAAACAAAATTAAAGATACATTTGTTTTGCCACAAAAGCTTCGGAAACCCATGTTTATTTTTTTGAGCTATACTTTCTTTCCATGAACTTTGTTAATATTATTTGAAACACAGAGAGTTCTTCCACAGTAGTTCACTTTCTTTTTGTTGTTGTTGCTTTAAGTATCATCTTATCAACATTTTTTTAAGATAGTTTTTCCCCCATGATACTGTTCTGTAAGCACAGGATGTCTCCCTCTGACATACCCGCCACCAACTCCCCAATGATTTTCTCCATATTATTGCAACAGTATAGTACAAGTTCATCACTCTGCTATTTCAGAGTATCATGAAGTTGTAGCTGTAGAACAATGGTAGAAAGTCCAGCATCCTACTGTCAAGATATAGTTAACACTTTCATTGGCATTCATTGAAGAGCAGAGACGCCTGTTGTGGGCTAACTCACTTTCCATATGCTTGTCATGGTTGGGGTGGAGCCAAGAGCTAGATTCAACCCAGGTTTCCCCTATGGGTGACAGGGCCCTAGCAGCCCACTGCTGCGTCCTAGGGGCTGCATCAAGAGGAAGCTGTGCTAGGAGCAGAGCTGGGACTCAAACTCAAGTATTTGGGAAACGTGTGGTTTAACTGCTGCTTCTAAGAATTTTTGAAGACTAACCATATGTCATATCAAATCATTTTGTCAAGCTCTGAAGGTTATTTATTTATTTAAAAGAAGCGTAACAGATAATGGGGACAGAGCGAGGGATCCGTCTTCCGTCTGCTTTTTTCCTCCTCAAGTAACCAAAACAGCCATGGATCTAGACCAAGCTGAAGTTGAAAGCGAGAACACCATCCAACTCTCGCAAGAATGTGGCAGTGGCCCAAGTACTACACTCTGATGATGATGATGGTTTCCCAGCATAGCGGAGCAGCTCGGACTCAAACTAGCACTCAGATACAAGTATCGTCAATGCAAGAGGTGGCTTATCATGCTGTAACATGATTCCACTCCTAAGTGATGTTCTGGATCACAAGACTGGTCCTGAATTAACTCCTTAGACAGATGCAGATGTAGCTTGCCACAGAGGACTTCCGCCTGCTATTCTTTTCCTGTTGCAAACAGGCACAGTATCGCTCATCCCAACTGAGCAGACACAGCAATTCATTCTGGGTGAAAATATTACCTCCCACCATTGGACATCAGTATCCTGGTGAGGTGCTCAACTTGTGGCTATAGTGAGCACCTCTTGTTTTCTCCAGGCACAAATACAATGAATCAAGACCATGGGGCTCTGCAGTGAGTTGAGCTCTGTGATGTGTGTGTGTGTGTGTGTGTGTGTGTGTGTGTGTGTGGGAATGTGCAGCACTTTCTTGACCAAAGGAGGACTCGAAGGCTGCGAGCCACTGTCCCGATTGCTGCAGCCACTGTCAGAGTCACGTGGATCTGCACAGCAGGGCCCTGCATGTGTTTGTCTTATTAATATGCAATGTGCCTGAGGCTCAGAAGGCTCAGGGCACTGGAGTAGGCTTTCCTCTGTTTGCAGTGGGGATCTGGGAGAGCAAGGGAGAAACGAGGCCTCCTCAGTATGCTTCCACAGGCTTTAGGTAGAAGCAACAGACAGGCCAGAGTCACAGTCTTTCCTCCCTAACAAGTTAAAGCAGAGGAAGACACAGGCAGTGAACACAGACTATTTAATGATACGTTTTAGAAAACAGAAGTAAGATACTAGTCACTTGGTGACACAGGAAACGAAAAGGAATCTGCTTCCCCATTCTCAACAAGCTTAAAGCCCTCAGAGCATCATTTTGATAACGCTAAACCTGACTGTTACACAAATACTAAGTCAACATATGTCAGAGACGCTTCCTTCACCCGTTACTAAGGGACCAAAAGCACTGTGAAGTTCAGAGATGTTTTCAGAGCCTCGGTTAGTTATACACAGGCTCTGTAACGAATGCTAAAAGGCTTTCTATGAAGACACAAGCTAGCTTATAACCTTCAGGAAAATGCAGCTATCATTACCGGGGTTATCTTCTCTTGCTCTAGCCGAGGATGACTTGTGTAGATGAAATCTTTGCAAGTACAGAGTGATCAAACACCCTGATCAATAATATTGAGTCAGCCGGAGACTTGCTGGTGTGAGTCTAGAGAATAAGACCAAGCTTGAGAGGTCTGATCATGTTTCATCGTGACTTTGACAATCACTCCTTTTGCCCACCTTCAGCACTGGGATTTTCTTACACAGCTAGGTCTACAGTGATGTTCATATGGTGGTAGAGATGCCTGTATCCCAGCCATGACAGGAAACCTGTAGATCATAACATTTAATTCTCTGTTCCTATATTGTGTAGGCCAAAGAACAAGTGGCCAGGATCATGTCAGGGGTTACAGGTACAAGCACAGAATTTAGGAAGATGTGCATTAAGTTCACACTCTTATTCTTTTGCTAAACAATATTTCAGAAACATATTTCTCATCTGTAAGTGGAAATAGCAGCAGTACCTACCTCAGAGAACTGGAGAATAAGATAATGAAACAACCCAAGCAAAGCGTTGACTGGACTGGACTGTTATTTAGTGCTTAAAATAACAAACGAAACATCTTGAGCTAAGTTCTATCACCACTCTTAAACTGAAGAACATGGTCAAATTTAAACTATATTGGATCTCAAGTCAGGAAAGGAGGGTGGGAAAAACATGGAAAATAGTAAGATAAATTGTTGAAGCTGTGGTTTTCTGCCTCGTTGGAATGTTGTTTTACTGTGGCTTTCTACACATTGCAGGCCAGGCAGAGATCGGCTCAGGGATTACAGCCACATTGTGCTTTCTCAGAACAGGAACATGGAGACATGAAGCAAGGCTCTCAATGGAATGCTGGTGAGGAGATGGAAACTGGATTAAGGGAGTGGAAAGACAGGGCTGAGTAAGAAAAAGGAAGGGGACCTCCCAAGGGTATTCAAAAAGTCAGATGGGATTTCATCTTAGTAATGGGTCTGTGAGTTTATGATCTAAAAGGAGACCAAAAATACCTATTCAGCCCACCTCACAGGGAGAGCATGAAGATAAAAGAAGTGAAGAGAGAAAAGCTTGAAAAGCATGTTCTGCTCATTCCACTAATAGGATTCTTAGATTTTTTTACTCTGCTTACTGGGCTAGTGGGAGGCCAGGACCCTTGGGCATCTCACTCTGAGCTACACAAGGATGATGAGATTTAAACATCTTTTCGACAAGAACAAGAGTCTCCCATCTCCCTCCAGGCTTTGTGTAATCAGTTTTCCAGTTAAGAGAGCAATGGGTATAGTGTACATATTTTATAGTTTATATTTGTGTTTCCTGTAGGACAAAGGTTAGATAGTCTCAGGAATGCTTAGAATTCCCTTACTACATGCATTTAAATAATTTTGTTAGAGAACAGTTTACATTTCATGTGTCCACCCATTGTAACATGAACTGCTGATTCTTAGCAAATTCACAGCATTGTACATCTATCACCAGAACCAAGTGTTAGAATATCTATCTCTGATATCTTAAAAAAAAAATCTCAATATCAAATTACTCTCGCATGCTGACACTGTCTTAAGTGACCCAAATAAGCATTTTTTCTAAAGGTAGTTTTCCTGGCCATTTCATAAAAATAGAATTACCAAACATTTTACTATTTGTGCCTTGCTTTTCAAATGCCAGGAAAGCTTATTTTTTTTTCAATATTATTCAGCTTCAAGATGAAGCTTGTCTCAGTCAGCATTGAATAGCATGCTGTGGGGGACACCTCATTTTGTGATCCCTTCCACAGCTGGCATGCGCATGGACATTGGTTGCAACTGTTTTTGGTATAAATGATGCCAGTCTTCCTATAGACATGCATTTCCATTCCTCTGGGTTGAATACCTAAGAGTAGAATCACTATGCAATGCATTGAGTGCATGTTTTTATTGAAGTTTTAACAAACTGCCAAATTCTTTTCACAACACTGTCTATGCTGTTCTTCATTTCAGCCAGCCATGCACAAGAGTTTTAGTCGTCCAAATTTTTGCCAACTCTTTTGATTGTCTATCTTTTCCTATTTGTTGGAAGTGCCATTTTCCTGTCAGTTTAATCTGTAAGGCAGGTCTCTTTACGTGGGCTGCTTGGACATTCACCTACTTTCACTTTGTAAAATACGAAACAAATTCTGTTGATTGATCAAGTTTGCACAGTGATTTTCATTGCTGATTTACTCACTGTTGTCCTGCCCTCGTGGCTAATGGACCTCTGTTTGTTTAGATGTTGAGGTATGATGTGTTCAGAGAGGGACCTCTCAGCAGAGAAGACCGGGCACTGCTGCTCACCACCTGAGGTCAGCAAGCTCTGCTATGTAAGGACCATGTGACTCTCCCAGTTTCTATAGACCAGGAGATCTCTGTAACAACTCCTAGCTCTGCCATTTAAGTTTGAAAGCATCCATTGGCCTGCGTAAGTGAGTCAATAAAACCTGGCTTATATCGACAGAAAAGGGTTTGGGTTTGTAACCCTTAGCCTTCAGCCTCCAATGTACTAGTTTCCTGAGGCTGCATGGTAGACTGGTGTGAGAGGGTCTTAAAACAGCAGAAATGAATTCCCTCACAGCTCTGAGGCCAGAAGTCCAAAGTCAACATGACCACAGAGCCACATTATTTCTGGAGCTCTAGGGAAGAGCTGTCTGGCTGCTTCCATTTCTCCCATGTTGAGTTTTTTTTTTCTTTCTTTTTTCTTTTTTTTGTAGGATCTGTTCTCTGTTTCCTTGTGCCTGGCTGCTTCCAGTAAGAAGTCACTGGATGGAATCTGTCATAAGCCCAGGATGATTTTAGGTCAAGACCCTTAGTCATTACATCTGCAAAGATTCCATTTCTAGGTGGTGCCACATTCAGAGGTTCTAAATGGCTATGTATTTAAGGGGCTATTATTCAAATCCCTGCTCTTGCCCCAAATCAGTCATGGCAATCCTGTTTCTCTTTGTCGTGATTTGGCTTATGGGATTATGGGACTCCCATCTGGTCAGTTAGACTAGAACAGCTGTCTACTGTGTGATCCTGGGAGCACGTGCTCCTGTTTGATTGAAACTCAGAACAGGTCTCCTGCCTCTGGATGTTGTCAGGCAAAGCCATGAAGCCAAGAGTGGAGGCTGAGCTGGGAGAAATGCAGTCCTCACATCACGAAGATACTGTTTTATCCAACTCTGCAGTTTCCTGACTCTGGACTTTCTGTAATAAGAGATAACAAATTCTTAATTTTCTTTCAGATGCCATCACATTATCCCAACTGATCTCAGAGTAGCCATTGCCAAGCATCTTCAACGATAACGACTTGACAATGACAATGAAACTCTAGACAGCGTCTAGAGAGGTTCTGCAGGTGACTGCCCCCAGTAGCTGAAAACAACGCCATACAAATCCATTCCCTTTCCAAATTTTCTCATCTTGACATCAACTCAAGGAGCAAAAAAGCTATGACTGACCTTTCAAACTTAATTATGGGATGTAAAATGGAGCCTGAGCAGAGGGACCCTTGGGATACCCTGTGGAAAAGTAACAATTCTATGAGGAAAATGGAAACATCCACAGAAGAAACCCGGAAAACTAAAATGAGAATTCTAAGAAAATAGATAACTTTCTTCTCTCTGATAACACCAGATGAACATGGATAAGTAACAGATTTTATTTACCTGTATTGCACAAGTAGCAGGAAAATGCAATCCCAACTCTATGCAGATGTAGACAAAGTACATGCAGTAGGGACAGATGGTGATTATGCTGGTGCTGAAAAAACCATGCTGGGAAGTTTCCTGGGATGCAGTGAGGTTCCCAAAGGCTGGCATAGTTGTGCCCAGATTTGGCATGACAGCCCAGGCAGCAAAATAAAGCATTGACAACATTTATTTTAATAAGGGATTCAAAATGATTTCTTTAACAGAAAGAGGGAGGGTGGGAGAGAGAACTAGAGAGACAGGGAAAGAGGGAGAGAGATTAAATCTCTCATTGTTTCGCTTCCCAATGCCCAGTTGGTTGGGGTTGAGCCAGGACCAAAACCAAACAAAAAACTCAGCCCAGGTCCCCCATGTGAGTGGCAGGAACCCAGCTGCTGGAGCCATTACTGTTTTTTTTTTCCCCCAGGGTTTGCAATAGCAGGAAGCTGGAATCAGCTATGGACAACTCTTGAATCTTGGTACTTTGAAATGCATTGTAGACAGCAAGAAGAGTCACTAAATGCAAAATGACTGAAATTTTACTGATTTGTGGAACTAGAAGACAGAACAGTCCGCATGCTCAGCTCAGTAAATATTCTTAGAGGCTGCCATGTCAATATGTATTTTCTATGCTATATATAAATAATATACATATAATATGTTATATAAAACATATATTAATAACATTCTATTATAAATATATATTAATAAGCATGTAATGCAAACATTAATTATAATGCCAAGGTGCAAATGCAAACTATATGCTATAAAATGCTATATAAAACTTTCTCTTATTTTTTAAGTGCTGATATTAGACATCTGTAGCAATGATAAAGAAGACAATAGCATTCAAACTAACTTTGAACATTAACTCCTGAGGTGTATGCATTTTTAAAAGTCTTCTTCTTGTGTCTAACCATGAAGAATTCGCTTCTAATAGGTCAACTTTGGTATAGAAAATAGTCGTAAACTCTAGGTACACTTACACATATGCACACACACACCTACAACTGAACACAAACAAATTAGCAGAGGGATCACTATTTGTATGCTCTTTCAGCAAATAAAAGTTGAGAGAAACTTACATTTAGGAAATGCCATGGAATGGCACTGGGTAAATTTCCACGATTTTGTGGACTTTTGCCCGAAGGCAGCCTCGGTCAACACCAAGTGGAGTTACCAAATTTCAAAAGATTACCTGAAATCTTATTGCTTGTGGAACCAGAGGAGAGTGTTTGAAATGAGCACAGCAGCTATCAAATGAGGGAGAATTTTCCCAGGAAAGATACACACAAGAAGAGAGTCTTACATTCTGCTTGAAAAATCTATGTAAATTTTTGACTGATCTCTGAACCTTCATCTGCAGAGATCAGCTGCAAGCCCAGCAGAAAGGACTGAACAATTTATGTTGTTGCCCACTACAGGAAAGGGAGAATGTTTTGAGTTTGAATACTGCCAAGTTCATTTCTTGCTAAAACAACAGAGTAACAATGTACATAAGAAATAGAAAAGCGTCTAGAGTGTTTAACTATCTAACAGCATCCACAATATGATCAAAATGATTGCAATCAGGAAATAGAAATATTTGATTCATATTCAAGATATAGGGTAATTAATAAAGACCAACTCCAAGAAAGCTCAGATGATAGAATTAGTACATAATGATTTTAAAAGAAGTTATTAGGGTCTGGAATGGTGGTATAGCAGGTGAATCCACCATCTGTTATGCCTGCATTCCATATTGATGCTGGTCTATGTCCTGGCTGCTCTACTCCCTGCTAATGGCCTGGGAAAAGCAGTGGAATAAGGCCCAAGTGCTTGGACTGCTGCCACTGAGGCGCTGCTCCCAGAGAAGCTTCTGGTTCCTGCCTTCAACCTAGCCCAGCTCTGGCCACTCGTGCTGTCTAGGGAATAAACCGGTGTGTGGAAAAACCTCTCTTTCTCATTATCCCTGTAGCTCACACTTTCAAATCAATCATTCTTTCCTTTTTCTTCTTGTGAAAAAAAAAAAGCTATTGTAACTATGTTCAAGAATAGAGAAATAAATAAACAACAGCATTCAGGGAAGACATCTGAGAAAATGTGAAATACTGCACACATGATGAAATAGTTTAAAAACTTATTGTGTTTATTCTGATATAATTGCATATCTATTCTAAATCAAGGAAAATCATGTAAACTTGGTGACTCTAGTACCGTTCCTTGCATTCTATGCAGCTTATGTTATAGGATAGCTAATTCTGATAAAGTGGAAGGGATAGTGTACATTAAACCTTGAGTACAAAAATCTCTGCACTATATTGAGTAACACACTTACCAATAGTAGATCTTATTTTCGTCTGTCAAATGTGAAATATGGTCTAAATAATGCCTATTAATTTTGCTAAAAATGGGTTTGCTTATAGTTCCCCAGACTAGTTAGCATAAATATTGAGATTACCATAAAAGTAGTTTATACATTCCAAACACCTGAGCAAAAGCAGCCAGGCAATTTTATCCCAACATACCCCACCTCCAGCAATGTCTCTACAGCCTAGTGTGACCCACTTCTGTCTCTAGCCCCCAGGTTACTCAACAGAGTCCATTTACTGTGCCTCATGTAAAGGCATTAAAACAGGCCCACTGTACTAGCTAGGTGGCTGAATTCTTGCCTTGGGTGTTCAGGGATACTATAATGGCACTGGTTCATGTCCTGGCTACTCTACTTCCCTCCCAGCTCCCTGATTATGACCTGGGAAATCAGTAGAAGATGGCCCAAAGCCTGGGGACCCTGCACCTACTTGGGAGACCTGGAAGAAGTACCAGGCTTCTGGTTTTGATTTGGCTCAGCTCTGGACATTGTGGCGATTGGGGGAGTGAACAAGCAGATGGAATATTTTGTCTCTTCTTCCCTCTGTAAATCTGCTTTTCCAAGAAAAATAAATAAATAAATAAATGTTTTAATTGTTTTTAAAGACCTTAGGGCAACACTAGACTAGGTAGCTGTTCTAGTTAAGAGTAACACACAACATCCCTTTTTCCCAGTCTAGATTCAGCAGAGTCGCATTTAGAAATCAAAACAACTCATTTTACATAAAACTCCAGCAGCATCAAAAATAAATTACAAAAAGGTTTTTTTTCAAAGAAGCCTATCAAAAATAAAGTAGGAGTTGACTGAATTGAAAATTTAATCAGAATGAAGTTCCATTCTGAGTATGTGCACGTGTTAGACCCATTTATCTCATGTGTTCTAATCTTACAAAAGGAATTTCAAACTCTTGATCAGATCCTAGAATATTAAACTCTGGCAGGGAAAAGAAAGGTATTTGTAATTTATCGCTTTGCTTTTCCTTTTCATAGAGAATAATTTATTTATTAAATTCCACGAGAAGGACCTTATTTTTCTCCTCTGAAAAACAAGTGCTAAAAATGAAGAGAAGGCAGACATATAGATTGCTTAAAATTTCAGTGTTTTTAATTTCACAGTGTTGCGCTGACAGCTCTGGCTCCCCTCGGGGAGTCTGTGGGCTGGTGTTGGGAACACCAGCTTTCTAAACACAGCTCAGCCGCAATTTCACAGCTTAGTCCAGGGCAGTGTTCAGCAACCCTGGCTACTCAAAATGTTCTTTTGCATCACTGTACCCTAACATGGCAGAAGTTTTGCCACAATGAAGAGACCTATATGTCCACAAATAACACAGGAATATATGCTACAGATGGGAATGAGAATAAGCCAAAATAAACATGAATGTTTGCAGACAGAGCCTACATGTGAATTCCAACACATGGGTTGCTTAAAGTGATGATATTAATGAGATATTTGGATGTAGATGAAAAGAAATACATTCACACAAGGCTGTGGCGCAAGAAGAGGAGAATTTATGTTTACTGCAGTTTCACAGAATCACAAATCTTAGCTTTGAAGGAACTTTAGAGCCCTATGTAACCTAATTGATTCCCAAAACTAGAATCCTAATCGTTGGCAATTCTTAGGGTTTTAAGGAATTCATATCAAAAGTGTCAAATTAAGTCCCACTGGCTTCCATGGTTATAAAAGTTGCACAGTTTTGTGAAAGTCAAGTTTCACTTTTGTTTTGATCCTGCTTGTCTCAGAATTATGAGTTCTGAATTTTAAGAGCTCATGTTCAACTTATTTGTTGATAGGAGGTCCCAGATCTGAATGAGAGGAAATATGGTATCTATCTGGTGCATCAATGATAAGTAATGGAACTGTTGAAAAGTGTTCCAATGGATAAATTCTCACCTTTCAAGTGCCAGAATCCATATGGGCACCAGTTCATGACATGGCTGCTCAATTTCCCATCTAGTTCCCTGCTGATGGCAAAGATGGCCCAAAGCCTGTGATCCCACACTCATGTAGGAAACCTAAAAGAAGTTCCTGGCTCCTGCTCTGGGTCAGCTCAGTTCTGGTGGATGTGGTCATTTGGGGAGTGAACCAGTGGATGGAAGATCTTCCTCTCCATCTCTCCTTCTCTCTGTAAATCTCATCTGCCTTTCCAATGAAAATAAATAAATATTTAAAGTAAATAAATGACAAGGTAGTATGCCCTGTGCCACTATTTGAGAAAGAATTAAAATACATGGTCAATTTTTGCTGCAAATGGGTTCATAAGCTTAGGTTACAAAGCGAACAAATAGAGTCAAACACGTGCATCATCCAGTTCTTCTTCCAGTCCAAAGTGCTTGGAATATTGGAAAATGGGATCAATATTTGCTGAATATTGACTGTGTCTCTAAAGGTTACAGAGATATGGAGCTATTATTTCTGGGGAATAAAAACCTGGGGTAGTATTGCATGGCCTTCTAGTCTATAATAATTGCCTTATGTTAAATGTTGGGTAACCACTATTAATTTAGTTCCAGAGGCTAGAATAAATACCACCTAAAAAAGAATGTTAGTTTCCTGACCGTAATCTATCCATCTATATCTATCAATCATAGTTATATGTATCTTAAACTAGATATATAGACAGATTTTACAGCTACATGCATACATATAGATTTAATCATAAAACAGTATATTTTGTAAAGCCATATCATGATCTCTTTGGGAATCTTCAGTAGTAAGGCCAAATGTCCAATTATTTTTTCAAAGATTTATTTATTTTTATTGAAAAGGCAGATACACAGAGAGGAGGAGAGACAGAGAGGAAGATCATCCATCTGATGGTTCACTCCCCCAAGCGCCTGCAATGGCTGGAGCTGAGCCAACCTGAAGCCAACCCAAAGCCAACCCAGTGCCAACCCAAAGCTCTTCTGGGTCTCCCACACGGGTGCAGGGTTGCAAGGCTTTGGGCCATCCTTGACTGCTTTTCCAGGCCACAAGCAGGGAGCTGGAAATGAGGCAGGGCTGCCGGGATAAGAACCAGTGCCCGTATGGGATCCAGGTGCAAGCAAGGTGAGGACTTTAACCACTACGCTATCACGCAGGGCCCCAAATGCCCAATTATTTTAACTACAGTGAGAAAAACTCATTCTAATAGAAATCATGTGTCACTTCTTAAGATCCACATATTTGATATCATAAAAAGAGTAAGAGAATAGTCCAGCACTGCACATAAGGAAAGGATGAAACTTGAGCTCTAGATTTTGCTTGTTGCCTAAGTAGAGAGACAGAGAGAAAACAAGACTGAGCAGGGCCAGCATCCACCTGTGAGAGCTGAGACTGGGGGCAAGCTGGGTTGGGCCAGGCTACAGTATCCAAAGGCAAAGGTCAAAGCAGTGGAGGAACTATGCCAAGATGGGTCAGATCAACCACTGGCACACACAAGATCTATGGCTGGGAACAGACCTGATTGGGAAGCAAAGGGGACACCCTAGCTGGGTTATGGTTCCCACTGGTGAGTGTGAAGGCCAGAGTGGGGGCTGCTATCTGGACTGGACATGGCTACAGTGTCTCTCGGCACAAATGTGGACTAGATCTAGGGTGTGCCAAACTGGGCTAGACCCTAGCACCCACTGTTGCTCGTGAGAACCAGGGTAGGCATAGGACAGGCTGGACTAGATCTCTGCTCCTGCTGAGCCATGTGTAAGCTGTGTCTGGTGTGGGCCAGGGTTGGCTGAGCTGTAATATCTGCTAGTAAGAACCAGAATGGGTGAGGGTCAGTCAGTAAAGGCCACTGCTCCTGCTAGGACAGGATGTGGACTTAATAGGGCTGGCCCCTGGACCCACTGGTGGGTGTGAGACCGGGCATTAGGAGAGGTTCTGATGGATCAGCTTGAGAAACTCCTCTGTCACAACATAGTCCCTGCAGGGGAGCACAGAACCTTGACAGGGGAGGCAGCACAATAGCCTAGCTGCTGAAGTCCTCCACTTCCAGATGCTGGGATTCGATATGGGCGCAGGTTCTAATCCCAGTGGCCCTGCTTCCCATCCAGCTCCCTGATTGTGGCCTGGAAAAGCAGTCGAGGATGGCCCAAAGCTTTGGGAACCTGCACCCATGTGGGAGACCCAGCAGAGGTTTCAGATGGGTGCAGGTCTTGCGGCTACTTGGGGAGTGAATCATTGGACGGACAATCTTTTTCTCTGTCTCTCCTCCTCTCTGTGTATCTGTCTTTCCAATAAAAATAAAAATAAATCTTTTTTTTAAAAGTAAGAAACTACTGTTAAAAGTTCACGGAATTTGAATAAAGAGATATTGTGAATTTTTCACAAATATTTTCAAATCTGTTGTGTATGAAATCTTTCATCCTTGGAAGTCTGTATCACTAACCATGTATTTCCATATTGTTTAACATGTACAATCCTAAACCCAAATCTCATTAGTCAAACTCCAAAATTCAATTTCTTAAAACCTTTGCAAAGCTGAAAAATTTAAAAAAAAAGAGGAAAACAGATATTTGCTTTTGGTCCATTTCAAATAATGCCGATTTTAAGACACAATATTTCAAATTCCTACAAGATCATTATGGATATGATGCCAAGTTTTAGGACTGCGAAGTTTCCTTACTTAACAGCAAATTTCTTTGGAAAATATATCTAATTTCCAGGAGTTCCAATTCTATCTTTATGGTTCTTGCATATTTCACTTCTAGATTGCATACTAGATAC
Organism: Ochotona princeps; assembly: GCF_030435755.1. Lineage (NCBI taxonomy): Eukaryota > Metazoa > Chordata > Mammalia > Lagomorpha > Ochotonidae > Ochotona > Ochotona princeps. The sequence continues at coordinate 106,060,691 of NC_080835.1, read as the reverse complement.
ATTTTTGGATTCCCTTCATAATCCAGTGAATATTGAAGATCAAAACCCACTGAAGGTTCTGGCACAATGGCTGAGGGGCTAAATCCTTGCCTTGCAAATGCTGGGATCCCATATAGCACAGGTTCCTGTCTCGGCTGCCCCACTTCCCATCCAGTTCCCTACTTGTATCCTGAGAAAGCAATCTAGGACAGCCCAAAAGCCTTGGCACCCTGCATCCACATGGGAGACCTAGAAGAAGCTTCTGTCTCCTGGCTTTGGATTTTATCAGCTCTGGCCATTGTGGCCACTTGGGGAGTGAATGACCAGACAGCAGATTTTCCTCTCTTTACTTGCTTCTCTCTGTAAATTTGTATTTGCAATGAAAATATAAGAAAAACCACTGAAGGGTTAGGAAGTCATGTCACGGCACAATTTATTTTCTTACTTTTAAAACAGATTTGCTTATTTATTTATCACAGTGGTTCATGGCTCATCTCCTGCTGCTTTCCCAGGTGCATTATCAAAGAGTCAAATCAGAAGTGGAGCTGGCAGGATTCAGCATGATACCCTCCTGGGACCTTGACATCACAGGCAATGGCTTAACCTGCTTTGCTGTCCTTGCATGTTACAATTTAAAGGAGACCACAACATCCCATCTCTTCTCACTTATGATAGTGCTCCAATTTGTTCCTGGCACTGCTTTTCCTCAAACTATTCATATAAACAGTCAGGAATATTCACATAACTGAAGACTAATGACAACCACATAAATGTTTTCTCTATACCAAACACTACATCAGAGTACCTGATAGATGCAATATTAGAAAGAGTAGGCTAGGACATTCTGTATCTGTTTCAGCAATGAAAAATCAGCAGAAACAGCTAAGCCTGCTGAATATAATTCATGTAAACTCTGCAATGTAGTCAGAAGATCTATACCAACCAAGAAAACACCTGTTTTAAAAAAAGCCACAGTGAAGTGGGGGAGATTTTTTGGTGTTTTTGCTCACTCAACTTCACTTACTTCCTTAGCATGGAGTAGTACCTAGAAGGAAGTAACTCACTTCCCAGCTTTGACCTGTGACTAAGGAGAATAGTAAAACATATTTGAATTTGTCTGTGAAAATAGTAGGAAATAGTTGAAATGTTCTAAGTTGTCTGTGAGTTAACCAATCTAACTTAACTGGTTTCTGAGTTGGCAGTCAGCTAGAAAATGATGATATAGTTTAAATCCCATACTGGCGGAAGCTATGGGAGCTAATAGCAGGTGCTATGGTGTTTTAATTTTCTAAAGGATTACAGATCTATAGGTACCTGGGGACCAAAGCCTGGGCAGAGAATTGTGGGAATACTTCACACAGTTCATTAAAAATGGAACCAACATATATTTTTATTTTTGCTCAAATAATTTGATTTATGTTTACAAGGAGTCTCCAAAAAGTTTCTAAAAATAGACAACATAAAACTCTATTCATGGATTTCAAGACTATTTGACAACAAATAGTTTTTAATTTCATTTTCCATGAATTTTTGAAGTATCCTCATATGATAAAATACCTACGTTTCCAAGAAAAACGTTGAATGAGAGATTTTGGCAAATTAAAATTTGTTGTGCTTGTATATTGGTGCTCAATAACCAAGAAATAATCACAAGAAAAACATAGTTCAACCAAAGGAATTTGTCCTTGAAGAAATGTGGACATTAAATTGACTAGGCAAAGGCTTTTAAACAACCATCATAAATATGTTCAAAGAGCTAAAGCAGCATAGGAATAAAGAACTAAGGAAATTCAGAAAATGATATATAAGCGCATGTAATAGCAATGACAGATAGAAAATACATTAAAAATAAATTCTAGATGGTAAAATATGAGAGCTAAATTCACTACAAAGATTCAACAGTAAACTCAGTATGGTAGAAGAAAGTATAAGTGAACCTGAAGGCAGTCCATTTATGATTATAAAGTCTGAATAGCAAAAGAAAAGTGGGTGGAAGAAAGTGAACAGAATCTGAATGACTTATGACGCATCAAACCAACAAAATATGCATTGTGAGAGTTCCAGAAGGCAGCACGGGGCACAGCCAGGGAGATTACACCAAAAAAAAACACCCCAAAACACATTGACTCAACACTTCTCAAATTAAGGAGACGTATGGATATATGAATACAAGTCTGATAGAAAAAAAAAGGCCAGGGCCAGGCGGCGTGGCCTAGCAGCTAAAGTTCTCGCCTTGAATGCTCCGGGATCCCATATGGACGCCGGTTCTAATCCCGGCAGCTCCACTCCCCATCCAGCTCCCTGCTTGTGGCCTGGGAAAGCAGTCAAGGATGGCCCAAAGCTTTGGGACCCTGCACCCATGTGGGAGACCCGGAAGAGGTTCCTGGTTCCCAGCTTCGAATAGGCGTGCACCGGCCCGTTGCGGCTCACTTGGGGAGTGAATCATCGGACGGAAGATCTTCCTCTCTGTGTCTCCTCCTCTCTGTATATCTGACTTTGTAATAAAAATAAATCTTTAAAAAAAAAAAAAAAAAAAAACAGGCCAGCCACAGGTAGAAACACTCATCTAATGGTTAAAAGTCAACGGCAGATTCATGAAACAAAGGGAAAGCAAAGGGATTCATCAGATGCAATGGAGCCCTAACAGGTCAAAAGTGGGTTTCTCTGCAAATATCTTTCAGGTCTGTAGCAATGAGGTAGCATATTTGGGGGGAGGATAAGTTGGGGGGAGGGATTTTGGGGAGTGGGTAAAGGAAATTCCAGAGTCTATGGAATTAAACAATAAAGTTAAAAATAAAATAGAAGGAAAAAAGATATTTAAAACAATAAAAAGGAAGAATGAAAAAATCAAATAAAACTTCTACATGCAGCAAAATAATTTTAAAATGAGACAGAAATGTAGTTATTATCACAGAAGCTAAAGCAGAAGCTGTTTATGACCACCAGAGCTGCCTAATTTGGAATGCTAAAGGGTGTCTTTCAATTTGAAGGAAAAAAAATGCTAGAGAATAACTCTGGATCTATGAAAAATATGAAGTTTTTCCAGTAAAGGTGAAAACACAGTTTAGAAAAAAAAAGTAAAACAAAGCATGAAACGTTATCGTCGCTATCTGTACCCTGGCAGCCAGTGGATTTTGGAGAGATTTCATCACGATTGGAATGGTGAAATCGACAGCAATTCAGGACTGTTGAACTATCACAACCTCTTGAGAACTTCATGGCGTTGTAAATTTCTATTTTTCTTCCTGTTGATTTTGTATTGTGGATTTTCATTTACAGGGCTGTATAGTAACTGTGTAATGGAGACTGTCATATCCAGATGTGAGGATACAATGCAGTATGCATCGCTCCTTCCAGATCAAAGATGGACTCCCAATGAAACCGTTAACTATATCTTGACAATAGGATGCTGGATTCTCTGCCACTGTCCATGTCCTCAATGATGGACATACGACTGTGTATGAGGAGCTGTAGTGTAGTGATAATATAGGGGAAATCAGTGTGGGGGAGGAGACTTGGAGTGAAGGTGGGGCAGATCGCAGGGTCTATGGAGCTGTATCATAAAATGGTAACAATAGAAAATAATTTTTAAAAGATAAAAAATTAAAAGCATAAGTATAAAAATAATTATTATTCTGATAGTAGGAATTAATATATAAAGATATAATTTGTGAACTCAATGACAAGCTGTTAGAAGCAATTGACAGGAAGATTCTGTATGTGATTAAAACAACATTAACATAACACAGGCTGCCATAATTTTAGATATTAAATATAAGTCTTATGGTAACCACACAGAAAATATCTATAGAATGTACCCAAAAGAAAATTAGAAGAAATTAATTTTTTATTATTAAAAATATATATAACGGAAAACAGTAATGATGTAAACAAGGGACCAGTGTGATCTAACACAGAGAGAGCAAATAACAAAATGCCAAAAAGGGAAGTTTGTCCTTATCAGGAATTAATGTAAGCAGACTGCACTCCCTGTTTTAAGATTCCTCAGAGTCACAATCAATCAAAGAGGGAAACATCAAAAAAAAGGGGGTGGGTAGAGAGATGTATAATAGATAAACTAGGAGAAGAGCCTCACCATTGTGGAGACTGAGAAGTTCCAAGACACCAGCACTTGTAAGCTGGAGAGTTTAGGATACAGGCAGAGTCCCTTAGTATAAGCCAAGAGGTCATGGAACCAGGTCAGATGATGACGTACTTCTTAGTGCAACACTGAAGGCCTGAGATCCCAGGGGCTGCAGAAACTCAACTATTAGGTACCCTAAAATTTGAATAGCAAACGGCAAGAGAAGAAATTGTGTTTCCATGCCGAGAGAACACGAAAACCCTTCTCTGTGGCTTTTGTTCTATCTGGTGCCCAGCCAATCAGGTGACGGCAAAACTTTTCCATTCCCTCCATTGACTTAGTGTCAGTCCCTTCTGAAACACCCTCCCATACATTACCAAAGTAATGACTTACCAACTAATCCAGTGCCTAAAATTCATACTCTTCAATTAAAAGATGTAAACTGACAGAAAGGATTAAAAGATGAAATTCAAGTAGTTGGAATCTTCAAGACAATCACTTTATATTTTAAAATGTGCATAGATTGAAAGTGAAATGATAGCAAGATGATGCTCCATGCAAATTGTAACTAAAAACCAACTGGAGTGACTGCGTTGTGATCAAGCTTTCAGTGAGAAATTGCTAGCAGAGGCAGCATGATACCATATTATGATAAAAGGGTCAGCTCTCCAAGGAGATGTAACGAGTATGAGCAAACATCAGAGCTCCAAAACGCAAGACATAAGCCTGGAATAATTGGAGAGATAAATAGATAGCTCTACTTTAATGGAGGAAAAAGTTAACACTCCACTTTCAACAATGAATAGAATCATCAGACAAAAGATCAAATAAGGAAGTATAAGAATAGCAGTATGGATCGATTGGACCTAACATACATAAGCAGAAATTTCCAACCAGCAATAGCACACTATTTTTATTTACGTGCACTTACAATCATATGGTTTATCATAGTGCACACTATAATAAGTCATACTCATGCATCAAGACACAAAACAAATCTTAATACATTTTGAATAGATTGAAGGGCAGGCATTTAACCTCGTAGTTAGGACATCTGAACCCCATATAGGGGAAAGGCAAGACTTTTAACAACTGTCTTAATTTTTTTAAATATATATATATTTTATTAATTACATTGCATTATGTGACACAGTTTCATAGGCTCTGAGGATCCCCCTACTCCTCCTCATACCCTCCCCCCATGGTGGATTCCGCCACCTTGTTGCTGTATTACATTTCAAAATCAGTTAAGGTTCTTTCATTGCAAGCGTATACCAAGCATAGAGTCCAGCATCTTGTTGTCCAGGTAAATTCAACAGTTTCTTGGGGAGACCATCTCTGGTCTGAAGGCAGAGTTGGCAGAATATCATCCTGATCAATTTAAAGCCACAACATGACATCAACAACAATTTACAACATTGTGGAATTAATTGACATGGTATTGAGTAACCAATATGTTTAAAAAATGCAAGTTCTTAACCACCTCATGACTACTTCATTGACATTTCAATCTTAGTTTATACACAGAACCAGCTGCTATACACCTTAAAATGGCTATAGGGTACTATTCAGCTGTCTCAACAACTGTCTTAAATATGTGCAGAGCTAGAGGAAAGTATAAAGTAAGAACTAAGGAAATCCAAGAACATGGTATAGGAACAAAATAATAATATGCATCAAGAGATAGAAATAACGTTTCAAACAACACAAACCCATGATCGGGTTTAATACTCTGCTCCAGTTTCTGACTCCAACTTTCCAGTGACGCAAGCTGGGATATGATGGTAACAGCTGAAGTGGTCAGGTCCCTATTACTCATGTGAGGAATCTATTGTGAGTTCCCAATCCTTGCCTTCAAGAACTTTGGGAAGAGACCTTCAGCTGGTGTGGAGGGACCATAAAAATGCTTCTTTTAGGTTGGTGCCTGCAATATGAGGAGGAGTTAAGATCTTCACAAATGTTCTCGGATGAAGTCAAGGCATGAAGTCAGGAATGTCAGCACAGGGTAGGAATGGGAGAGACATAAGAGGGAGCAGGAGGTGTAGACAGTACAGAGAAACTATCAGTGTGGCTAAGGATAACACAGAATCCATCTCTCCATGAAAACTGGGAAGCAGGTATGTTCAGATATTTTCAAAAAGATAACAGTGGACCATTGCCATGCTGGAGATCGCTGGACCACAGAGGTACGTAGGAGGATGTGGCATGCGGTCGATGTCAGGGATGAGGAAGAGGAGGAGGCAACATGGGGTCTCAGCCTCTCGGAGAAAGCCCTGCAGTGGTGTCTGCTTGACAGTGAGATGAAGATGAGAGCCTGGCCCAGGAAATACAAACACATAGGAATGAACATGACCTGTGTATCAACTGCAGCTACCGTAACAATTACCCACACTCAGGGTTTTCCTTATAGTTTCTGAGGATAGGGGTTTATCATCACACCACAGGTGGAACTTGACTCTTTCTGAAATCCACATCTCTGGCCTTCCTACTCACATAAACTAATATTAGGCCTGTGTGAGTGATCTTGGCTGGATTTTTCAGTTCAATAGCACATGCTGCATTCCTTTCACTCTGTGAGGATATATTCACAAATGTGGGAGAATACAGTTTGGACACCTGTGGCAGGGTTTGGAGGTTTATTTTTTGGTTGCCATTACCGATACAGGCTGAGGATTCTGAGTTCTTTTTGACAAACAGTTTCTGAGTATCTGAGCATCCGCTCCATGTGTTGCTTTGTTTTAGAAGCTAAGAATAACAATAAACCTCGTGGCAAGGTCACATTATCTGTGTCAGTGAATACACAAATTTTATTTATCATAATTTCATGTCAGGATGGGGTGAATTCGGCAACTGAGTGTGGGCTCTGGAATCAGAGAGAAGCACAGATTCCAATCCCTGTGGGTTATTGGTTCTGTTTATTGGCTGGCCTTGGCAGATTATGTAGCCACTAGAGCTTTTGGTCCCTCAGCTGTAAAAAGGAGAAAATAACATCATCAGCCTCACAGGACAACTGGAATGATGAAGAAGATAATCCATAGAAAATTTGTAGCCAAGCCCTGCACATGCAACTATCACAACTTTATCGTCACTTTTTTGTTCCACATTTTGATCATGAATGTGCAGGTCTATTTCCTGAATTCAAGGGAAAATGTATGCGAAAATATTAAGTGTTTTAATAAAGTATGCCCTAGCTCTTTGTTTATCTACAGTGCCTTGCAAAACAGAATATTTGTGAAAATTAATCAGTAGTTTGATTTCAAATTCAAAATCCAAAGACCACTGGGGAGATGGGTATTTCACATTGCTGTTATGGAGCCATTTGATATGGTTGTGTTCCCTAGCGCAGCAACAGAATCAGAGTTCCAGCTCCACTCCCAACTCTAGCTTTCCGCTAATGCACACACTGGGAGGTCCCAAGTGAAGATTCAAGTATTTGTGTCCTAACCACTCACAAGGGAGAGTTAATTAAGTTCCTGGCTTCTGGTTTGGCCTGACTCAGTCCTGGTTGTGGATGTTATTTGAGAACTAAACCAGTGGATGAGAATTCTTTCTGACTCACCTTTGTCTCTCTCTCTCTCTCTCTCTCTCACACACACACACACTTTCAGATAAATAAAAAATTATATGCATATATGTGTGCATGTATGCATATATACAAACATTTCTAAAAAATATGTGGCTCAGAAAATGAGATTAAAAAACAACTATTTGTAATTAATGACAGTGGAGTCACTGTGATTATGTTCAATTTCTTCTGGAAGAAGTAGAACTTGAGGGGTCAGCATGGTGGCATCGCAGCCTAGTCCTCGCCCTGAAGTGTTGGTATCCCATAGGGGTGTGACTTCAAGTACCAGCTGCTCCACTTCTGATCTAGCTCCCAGCTGTGGTCTGGGAAATCAGTGGGGGATGGCTCAAATCCTTGAGAGCCTGCATCCATGTTGGAGATCCAGAGGAATGTCCAGGTTCCTGGCTTCAGATACACTCAGCTCAGGCTGTTGTGGCCATTTGGAGCGTGAACCAGTGGAAGGAAGATCTCTGTCTCTCCTTTTCTCTCTCTAAATCCTCCTCTCAGAAAAAAAAAATAGTAATAATGCTTAAACTATGACCCTCACAGTTAAGCAGGTTCCTAAGCTGCAGATCATTGGGGTTACAAGATAAGAAGCTAAGGATCTCAGTTTTGTCTGGGTAAAGCAGCATTCTTTTATTTTATTACCATTGTTTTATTTGAAAGGCAGATTTGCAGAGAGAAGATACACAGAGAACAGTTTTGGTTCACCGGTTCACACCCCAAGTGACTGTAATAGCCAGAGCTGAACCAATCCAAAGCCAGAAGCATCCTCCAGGTCTCCCACGCATGTGCAGGTTTCCAACACCTTTGCCACCCTCCACTGCCTTTCCAGGCCACAAACAGGGAGCTGGATGGTAAGTGGGGCAACCGGGATATGAATCAGAGCACATATGGGGTCCGGGTGCGAGCAAGGTGATGATTTAGCCACTGGGCCAACACACCAGGCCACAAACTAAAGAAAAGAGGAGGAGAAGAAAAGAAAATTATGAACACAGTTAGGTGTAAAACTACGAGCATCTTCAGCAGCAGAGCAAGTTTGAATCCATCCTCAGAGTACAGTACTAGTCCTTTCCTTCCTCTTTATAGAGAAGGTACAAAAATGCATGTACCTGTATTTACCAGTGAACTCACATAAAGTGAAATACAGTGCCCTCCTATTTGAGATTCAGTAACTGTGGAGTTGTGAACGAACCTGGAGAACATGACGTAGCCTGGCTGAAGTCACAGATGGCATCAGGAATCTCAGTGGGGCATCACATCCCACACAACCTACGGAAGAAAAAACTCCCAACCTACCGCTTTAAACACTTCTGGAATATTCTCTAGCGCAGCTGAAGGAAAGCAGGTACTTATATTTAGTTTAGCACTAAAAAAATATATAAAGAGACAGCTATTTTTCCCTGTCTCTAAAAAATCCACTCAAGGAAGCTGCTGCTGCTACTTGCATCTTTTATTCAAACATCTGCGAACCATTGCTGTTAATCCATTGGTATTCCCAATGAGTTAATCTGTTGCTGTTCCCAAGGAAGTTGGGGAGCTAGAATACTTAAAGGCCATTCTCACTGCACCCTAAGACAATAAGTCTTCCCACCATTGCATTTCCAGTCCCTAAACAGGAAAAAAAAAATACAGAGTAGATTACATTTCTTAGAGAGCTAACAATTTTCAAACTTACTCAGCTCATTTTAGCGCAAAACATGATTGATAGGATTCATGATGTGGATAGACAAGTACGTGGATTTTCTCGGCACTCCTTGGGTGTTTCCACCTGCTTGTATAAACCACTTCCCCTTCCCCTGCCTGTGCTCTTAGTTCTCAGAGCATGACACTGGTCTCCATAACAGTCCCCAAGCAAGTTGCATTAAATATAAATTGCAGGCATTTGTATATTTATAGTTATTTGTTATTGTGTCAGTTGTGTATTGAAAAATCTAAATTTCTCCAGGCAGTAGACTAATGATACTTTTAAAGTGTGGATGAGAAACAAAAGCAAAAACAAACAAAAACCAAGGAAAAAGAGAAGAAAGGGAACAGAATATCATCCAGTCTCTCCACTGCTCTGTGCAGCGCTTTAGTCTGCTGATCTGATGTTTGCATTCCTATTTCTTCCAGATGAGGGAAGGGCACTTCCCTGACCAGTGCCTGATATCATAGATAACAGGACTAGGAAATAAGCCCAGATCTATGGCTTGCCACACTTTTTGTAGCCCTACCAATCTAATTCATTGGTCCGTTGTTCAGTTCATTCCTTTATGCTCCAGGCAGGAAAACGACAACAGCAAATTAGCTGTAAGAAGCCAATCTGGAGCCTGAGCCTGGGGAGGCAGTGCAATACAGGGGGATCTAGGATCAGCTCTGTTTATTTAGTACTAGATCATCTGCAGAATCCTCGAAGTGGAATCTCTTCACCACTTTCCATCTCTGCAATCCTTTAAGCTGCAGTGCTTTCGTCTCCCTTCTCCACAGGATGTTATGTAAGTCTCCTGGTTCCTGTCACTCGGGGAATACTTTTAGTAAGGAGCATTTTTGGTGGCAAATTACAGTGTTGCAGTTTGAAATGAAGGAAATGTTGTAAAACAAATGACAAAGCTTGAGCACTTCCCCCTCGCCTTCGCTTGGTGGCAAAATTTGAGGCTTTACATGAGTTTTGTGGTCACCCTCTCCATGGTTACATCAAAGTGTTGAGGCATAACACCGTGCTCATTAAGCAGCTTGCAAAGGCTCAATCTACACAGTTGTCAGACCTTGCTTGAGAAAGGCAAGGTGAGTGCCCCTGGCTATCCTGCAGAAGAGAAAACAGTTCTTCGGCCATTATGCCCATGTAAGAGACCTGAAGGAGACACCAGGCTCTTGGCTACTGGCTTTGGATTGGATCAGCTTTGGCTGTTGTGGCCTTTTGGGAAGTGAACCAGCAGATGGAAGATCTTTCTCTCTGTCTCACCTTTGTTCTATATAATCTGCCTTTCAAATAAAATAAATCTTAAAAATGTCTGAATTCCATTTAATTGAAAGATAGACTACATAAAGAGGAGAAATAGACAGATCTATCTTACATCCATTAGTTTGCTCCCCAAAAGCTTGCAACAACAAGCTTGGCTCAGACCAAACCGCTAGCCAAGATCTTCTCTAGGTCTCTTACATGGGTGCAGGCGCCCAAACACTTGGGTCAGGTTCTTTTGCTTTCCAAGGTGCATTAGCTAGGAGATAAATGAGAATCAGAACATCCAGGGCTGAAACAGGTGCCGGTATGGTGCTGCAAATATCAGCTTAATCCACTGTGTTACAATGCCCAGCAAACTTATTCTTAACAAGTGTTTCAAATACAGCCTTTTAGTGAACTTTCCCTAACCGAATTGGCCCACAACAATCATCCCCCCCTGGAAACATTAAGGCATTTATCATTCGTGACACTTAGATAATATTGTCTCTCCTGAGACATCTTTTTGTCTGTTCACACTTGGTCTTCTTAAATTACACTGCAATAACTATGTGAGTTTGAAATCGTGGAAATGATTCACTCTCCCCATCCAACAATCCTGGAACAGTGAAGATCACTATATCAAAGAAGACACTTTAGCAGGGCTTGTGGACCTTATAGATCTGAATTGAGTCTCATCAAATTACGAGAAATACACACACACACACACACACACACACACTCATACGCACTGATATATTTACATCCCAGAAATCACGTTTGTAACTCGAACTTGAAAGAAAACATGGCTTTCCTACAAAACACTCCTCACACTTTCTGACCATCATTCCCTGGAGAACAAGATCTAAGACTGAACTAATGAGTCTATTAGAATTAATTAGACCAATGTGAAATTATTTACTTAAACTAGGACAAGCTCATGGTGATGAAAGTTCCCAGGGGAGTACTGACCAGCACATTCAGAAGCAGTGCAGCAGCATCAGCCCTGTTTGTGACACAGGCTCACACCCCTGGTTCCAATCCTGTGGAAGACACAGGCTCACAGAGCTGGCCCAACCCTGTGGATGACACAGGCTCACACTGCTGGCCCAGCCAATCTGGCAAATATCACCAGGAATGAGGGCAGGTGAGTGGGTGGGCAAGGTATAGCAACCCTCTTTTCTCTTGTCCCTGAAGCCCCAACTAGCAACAGGATTTCTTAAACTCTAACACAGAGTCCTGACTCGGCCAGTCATCCTGATAAGGGTGTGACCCTTAGCACATCTCACCAAGAGAGCTGATCTTTCTGTTTTGATTTTTATGCTCTGGCTGAGCCCACCTATTGGCTGACTTTTGGAGGAAAAACTGAAAAGAGCAACTAACTATTGAAGGAAAATGAGCATGGAAGTGCTGCCTTTTCTGCCTTGCTCAGGACAAGCACGCATTTGCATTCCCAGAGATGCCTGAGGAGGCTTTTTCTTTCTTTTTCTAGCAGAAGAGATCACTCAGGGTCAGCACAAACAAACCTGGTGTCTCAGACTGCAAGAAGGCGGGGAGGAGTCGGCTAGGGCTGTTCCCTGGGCTGTCCATCACATACGCAAACGTACGACATCCCCACTATGGATAAGGCCCTTTGCCAGACAGTGCTGTGTTGTAGGCGCTACAAAGGATAAGACACAATCCCCATCCTTGAAGACATCAGAGTCCATGTGGGAAGCTGTGACCCAAGAACATCAAAGAGTGAGCAAGACAGGAATGAGGAGCTCAGAAAATAAATATAAAATATACAACAGGAGCTTAGCATTGGGAGAGATCACTGGAGGCTGGAAAAGACTAGGAAAAGCTTCCCAGGAGAAGTAACATTGAAGTCAGGACTTGTGAGTTCATAGGGACAGAAGAATGGAAGGGAGAGGCAGTCAAGGTGGAAGAACAGAGAGAGGAAACTCTGAATTGATCTGCAGCAAACACTGTTAGATAAAACGGAGCGACGTGGAATTAAGTGCCTTGTATTCTACCTTTTGTGTGAGAGAAAGAGAACAGAGAGGAAGAGAGAAAGAAACTGAAGCACTGATTATCTTGGAAAAGAGCAACTGATTAGTAACAGAGTGAGGCATAGGAATATAAGAGAGACATTTCATAGTATTTCATTGTATTCTCTTCCATGACTTAAAATACAAAAATAGATGGAGATAAAGTGAGTAAGCGAATTTTTAGGCTACATGACCTGAATAGAACGATTATGCCAGCTAGATCTGGGGAAAAGAGAGGGGTAGGATGTTTGAGACCACAGATGCCCAGGAAGCAAAGTTAATATCAAATCCATTACCTTGGGACTATGGATGGATATGACTTGAGTCAGAAGACATTGAATACACAGGGAGCAGGGAGAAGGTTCCAGTCACAGATCGGGCATGAGGCTGAGAGTCTGGACTCTTAGCAGGTTATGTGCAGGATGGGAAATTCAACTTGATTTCTTTTTCTTATTGGCAAAAGACAAGTGAACCCTTTTTAACACACTTTCTCTCAAAGATGCAGGTCTTCCTGTTGCTTTCGTTTTCTGCACACAACACTCAGCACTAATCTTCAAATCCTCTGCAAATGTCAGAAACCAAGCCGAGCTTTTGCTTGGTGCAGCTTTGAATGGTGCAATGTGGTCTTTTCAATAGAAACACATTTCTCTGCACTATTGTCTTATGATTACAAAGGAATAGGAAGCAATGGGCTGTGTGTCTTAGAAGAAGTGACACTACTTACATGTTCTGGGTCAGGCTCAAGAGAAGTCTCATAATAGTTAAGGATGGCATTTCAGCACGCCCATGCCACCTGGACAAAAGTTGGTGGGTCAGACATGGAGGGGGCGCAGCTCTCAGCCATGACCCAGATCACTCTCATTTCCCCAGTCCTCGACTGCTCTGTGGGTGAGCTCAGGGTCCTCTCTGGGCCTCAGCGCCCCAGCTTAGCAGGATAGGTTGCTGAGTTTTGGGACTGAGACAGTCAGCAATGCCCCAGATTGTCTCCAATTCCACAAATAGCATGTGACAATTATGCTTTGTCTTCTTACTGCAAGGAATCCTTTCATTTTTCTCATCTGTGAGGATGAATCTTCCAATGTTTCTGGCAGCCGAAGTCCATGATGGGCTGAAAATATCTATGAGCTGACCCTGCAATTGGCACGGTCCTGCTCAACTGGGGGAGCACTGTCCTACTCTACTGGGGTAAAGACACGGTCTGCAGCTTCCCTTCCTGTGACCCTGCATTAGGATCCACAGACCCAGCCCAACTACCTTACCGTGCACAAATGTTTCCAGATAACCCCGGGTCAGACAGCCATAATGGTACTGTCTTCTTTTGTGCCCACAGCTGCCTCCTCCTGTGATGAGACCTGGGAGCTCACAGAGCCTGAAACTCATGTTCCCCTTTAGGAAAGATGAGGCTGCACCATCGTGGATGTTGGTATTGACCCGTCACCCCAGGACAGAAGAAGCTGACAGCCAAGAACAGCAACACGGAACACCAACCTAGTAGGTGTGGGAGAAAAACAAAGCCCAATTGTGTCTGCTTGATGAAAGGAGCTGTGCTTTCTCCAGCTGCACCCAAGAGCCTGAGAAAATGTCTGCTCAGTCTTATTTTAAAATTCTGATGCTAAATAGGTTTGCTGACTTTAGAGTTGCCTGTGGTGTTTAAATAATTTCAACCCCTCTAAAAAGTTGTATCGCTGAGTCATGTTCTTAGGGGAATACAGGGAAGAAAGGATTGGCTGGTAAACAATATTATTTCATATTTTCATCATGACAGAGTATGGAAGAGAGAGAGAATAAGGAAAACAAAATTGAGACTGGTGTTACGGCACAAAGGGTTAGGCCTTTGCTGTTATTAGCAAATCCAGAAGTCCATATACAGAGTATGGGTTCAAATTCCCATTGCTTCACTATTGATCCAGCTCCCTGATAATGTACCTGGAAAAGGAGTAGAAGCCCCAAGTGTTTAGACCCCTGCCACCCATGTGCGAAACCCAAATGTTATCCATGGCTCCTGGCTTTGCTCTGGCCAAGACCCAGCCGTTGTGGCCATTTGGAAAGTGAGCCACTGGATGGAAGATCTCTTTCTCTCTCTCTCCTTTGCTCTCTCTTTCAGTCTTTCACATAGATAACAAAATTAAACGTTAAGTATCTGTGCTATTATCCTCGCCACTTTCCAACACAGCTCTGGGCCCCATGCCTGTTTCTAGAAAAGTCCATGAGCGGTTGAGGCTTCAACAGGCCACACCAGGGACACCAGCCTGTCTTAAAAGCTAGTTTGGCAGTCAGTTCATCCAGACTTCAGAGGCAGGGAGAGCATATCCATTGACTGGTTTACAATTCAAATTTCCTCCATGGACAAAACTGAGCTGGGCCAAAGGCAGGGACTGGTTACTTAATCCAGATCTCCCACTGGGTGGCAGAATGCAAATTACCTGAGCCATGGCAGGCAGCCTCCTAGAATCTGCACTAGTAGGAAGCTGGAGTTAGAACTATAAACGGAGTCCAGACAAGTCAGTGTGGGATATGAGCATCTTGACAGCTATGCTGAAAGCCCACTCCTAGACACATTCTTTGTGTATTAAAAGCAAGCATGCAAGCACTTTTAATACATAGACCAGGGGCTCTGAATTTCCCACTCCTTTCCTAAATTAAGAATGCTTGATATGTGGTTCAAATCATAGTCTCCTACAAAGGATTTGAGACCCAAAAGAAAGGAAACAAATCCTTCAGTACAGAAGGAAAACCCAGGTTGTCAATTCCTTCTCTCACTTCCTCAGATTCACCAACTGCTAAAGTGAGCAACTAAAGATACCATTTACTTACAAACTTGCAAAACCGTTGTTAATCATCATCCTTTTTTTCAAGCAATTGTTTTTCTAGGCAAGCCTGGTTGTGCTCCACGAGATGACCATACAATGTAAATGAAGATGTATGAGAATGGGTGAGTGCTCCACACTTGGATGAGTTTAAAGGTGGGGAAAACCAAGGGTGTAGTGAGTGCACAGACATCTCAACCGTAACCGAGGCTGGGACCATGGGGTGAGGTGGGGAAGATTCCTGCAGATAAAAGGGGAGGGAGAGATTGGAGGGACAATCTAAGAAGAGTAAAAAGCTCAGTCTACTCAACTACTAATGGATGGAAAGTGGGGAAACTGATGATGAGTAAAACCATGCAGGAGGCCTGGTCAGACTCCACCAGTCATGCTGTGGATGTTGAGCTTTTTCTGCAAGGCAGCTAGGAGTCTTCAGGCAGTGACAGGGAACGAGGAGAGATGATCAGCTTGTGCCCAGAACCAGCCACTCCTAAATCATGATGAGCATCCCTGTGAGGACCATGCTGACCTGAAGCAGGGAAGGAAGGAGGATGAGGAGGGAACCAGCATGTCAGCAGTAGGAAAAGTGAGATGTGAACACTACTCCGCAGGTTGAAAGGATGGGGCTGATGCCAGAAGAAGCACAAGGGTAAAGTAAGAGGGAATGCACTTTCGGCTCAGGTTTGAATCCTAATTTCACATCATCCTTTTGGAGAACTCCACAGCTGAAAGATGTTTTTCTGGCTATACAGCTACCTCTGCCTCATAAGCAATCACAGAGCCACACAGCCACGATTTCCTTTCAGGACATCAAAGTGAAGAAGCCAAGAGGTTGTAAGCATCTCAGGACCCAGCTCTCTCCAGTTACCCTCTGAGACACTACCTGAATCTCCTTCTGTTAGATTCATTCTCTGCTTGAAAAGCCAGATGGCAGCGAAGTCAGGGTGAGAGAGAATGCAGCAGAGAAAGGGAGGAGGGATGGGACGTGCTGGGGCACTGGCCTTTGAGTGTCCACAGCAAAGGCCTGCTTCCTTCAGAGGCGATGTCAAGGAGAAAAGATGCTGAGGAGGAACTCCAGGACATGTAAGCATCTGCAAGGGGCTCCTAGCAAGGAGCCAGTCCTGCCTCCCAGCACAAGTTGCCACCCTGGATGTCAGTGAAGATTCCCACAAGCCTGGGAACAGATCACCTTCATTCCCACATGCGTTCTGCCTGCTCTCAGAAATTCTAGTTGTCTCAGATCATTGCTATGCAGCTGGATATTTTGGAAGGGCTTTCTTGCTTGCTTGCTTGTTGTTATTGTATTTTTTGCTGCTGTTAACTTTTTCTGGGGATGGGTACTTAGCATGAAATGCATGAGAATGCAAATATTTCCAGCCAAAGAGGAGGCAAATGCAAATGCAACCAGTAGTTGTAACTTTATTTATTTTCCTCTCTTCATATTTCTCATCCTCCTAATATCTTCATTTAAAAAAATATTTATTTACTTGAGTGACTCAGAAAGAGACAGAGAAACTCTCTCTCTCTCTCTCTCTCTCTCTCACTCCGAGAGAGATGATAAATCTATTGTCAGCTGGTTCACCACCCCCCCACTTCCCCTCGCCAATGGCTCTCAAATCCAGGTCTGAGTGGGGCTGAAGCCTGGAATCCCATCCCGATCTCCCACATGGATGGCATGGACTCAAGCACTTGGACTATCTTCTGTTGCCTTTTGCAGGTGCGTTACCAGCGAATCAGAAGTGGAGCAGCTGCAGCCTCCAGTGGTGCTCCCATATGAAATGCCAGCTTTGTAAGAAGTGCCTTAAGGCACTGCCCTACACCAATTCTTTACCATCTTGTGTTCATCCACTCCCGCGCTTACAGACTTTCTGACCAGGGAGCAGTTGAGTCCTCTCTGCCTGCAGTATGTGGAGAAGTGTGCGAGTCTTGGCACGGCAGTAACACCCCTCCACAAAGGAGTCCTGCGGGAGAGATGGCTTTCCTTCCCAGCCCTACTGGCTCGCATTTTCACTCTGAGTTTCAGAAAATAACAGAGACATCAGCAGGAGGGTTGACTGCTGAAATCCAGTCTTAACCTTTGAAAAGATAATTTATTCAAACACAGCATATTACAGAAAGCCCAGTGCTGCCAAGGATTAGGTGGCCAAGGCAGTTTCAGTAAAAGAAACTGAGTGTCTCCCCAGAGAGCATTCCTACAGAATAGAAATCTTGCTCACCAAGACACTGAAAATTTTTAAAAAGTCCTTGCTAGGTGCAGAGAGGGTGAGAGGCAAGAAGGCACCGGAGTCACCTTAGGCACAGTAGTTGGTGGGACACAAGCTTTGTTTTCAGAAAGCTCCCAGGGAGCAGGAAAAGCAGAAACACACAAAGACTGCTAAGAATCACCAGCCAAATTGGAGTCTAGAAAAAGGCCTCCCAGTCCCCATACAGCTACCTTGGCTGGCCCAAACAGCCTGGCAAAGTGATCAAGAACAGAAGGTCCATGGAGGAAAGAAATATCTGGGCCCAAAACCCATTAGAGACAGTCTTGATCTCCAGAATATTCTTCCCACAAGACTTAACAGCCACCCGCTTGATGGGACTATTATTAGACAAGAAGTTCAGCATCTATGTAATTCTTTTCTCAGAGCCTCTAAAAATTGCTATACACTGTCTACCGGCCAAATGTTTTGACTTGTGACAGACATATCACAAGGGATGTGGCGGGTGGGAAAGCAGAAACATCCAGATCAATTTTAAGTATACTTTTCCTACAGAGTGTTGTTGTGTGGTTAGCTTTTTTTTTTTTTTTAATCTAAAGTGGACTTCAAAAGCCAAGCACAATAACCTAATGGCTAAAGTCCTCACCTTGCATGCATCGGAATCCCATACAGGTACCAGTTCTGAATCTGACACCCCTGTTTCCCATCCAGCTCCTTGCTTGCAGCCTGAGAAAGCAATCGAGGATGGCCCAAATCCTTAAGACCTCTGTGGGAGACCCAGAAGGAGCTCCAGGCTCCTGGCTTCAGATCAGTAAAGCTGCGGCTGTTGCGACCGCTTGGGCAGTGAATCAAAGCATGGAAGATCTTCCTCTCTGTCTCTCCTCCTCTGTGTGCATCTGCCTTTCCAACAAAAATAAATAAACCTTTAAAAAAAAATAAATGAAATGGACTTCACCCAGGAGAAATTCAGTAGCCATGAAAACGTGCCCGTTTTCATACTGAAGATTTTTAACGTTTTCCGTGTGCAGCCATCATCAGTAGTGATTTTGCCCTTTGCCTTTTAAATCAGGAAATATGCTGCACACTTCATTCATTCATTCATTCATTCATTCATTCGACAGAAATATTCCAGGGTCTGCCATGGCAGAGTAGAGGGTAGAGACTCCACCTGAGATACCAGCATCCCATATAGGCACTGCTTTGTGTCCCAGCTGCATCACACGAGACACGGCACACTGCTGATGGTCTGGGAAGAGCAGCGAAAGATGAGCCAAGTTCTTAGGTCACTGCCACCCTGACTCCCACCTGGATTGGAACTGTTCATTGTGGGCATCTAAAGAATGAATCGTTGAATGGAAAATCACACCCTCTCCCTCCCCACCCCTACTTCTGTCTCCTTCCCTCTCTTCTTCTTATAACTTTCAAAAAAATATAATGTGCCTAGGAAAATAAAAGATGGCAGAACCAGGTCTTGGGCCCATGTGCTCACATGGAAGACATGGCGCTTAACTTTGGCCTTGCCCAGCACTAGCCATTGTGACCATCTCGGTGGTGAGTGGGAGGATGGAAGATCCCTTTCTCTGCCTCCCCCTTTCTCTATGTAACTCTGAATTTCAAAATAAATAAATAAATCTCTCTTAAGGAAAAAGAAATATCCCAGTCACTTACAACATGCTAGACACAACAGCTGTGGTGGGGAATATGGCAGTGCACATGGCATCTTAGTTCCTGTGTCCAGAGAAGATAGAATCCAGCAGAAGAGACAGAGTTTTCGGTGGAAATGATTAGCAGCTTGAGGTCATGGATGAGCAGTAGGAGTGCCCAGAAGGATGGTTCGTGCCACTCTCTGCCCACCTCCACAGATCGCCTAGCCATCATTCTACATGAAACAGACACCTGTCTCAAAAGGATCTGGAAATTCACAAACTGTGCTATCAGTACAGAAATCACTTGCCAGTTTCCCCTCCATCTCGCTGGTGCTGGTAAGGCACAATGTGCAGAGGTCTCTGAATCCAACTTAATGAGGCTCTTGAGAAGCATGCAACATCCTTCCATATAACTACATATAGTTTACAAATGGTAAGCTGATTATCAGCTCAATAGTGCCAATGTGCCAATCAATGCACACTGTCATTCGACCAAGGTTTTCCCCTCTTAGAGCTTTATCTTGTTCTTTTTTTCTCTTCTTCCATCAGCACAGCAGAGGAGTCACTGCCTCTTGCCTTCTGTTGTGTTTGGTCCAACAGTGGTTCTGAAAGGACATCAAACATTCCTGCCTTTGGTCTCCTTTACCCTATTCTCTGGACCTGTCTCAGAGGAATGGGTGGCTAGCAATCCCACAAAGGATGGAGTCTTGCACTTTCAAGCTGGTGAGTGCTCTGGCTTCTTATCCCATCCAGCATCCCCTCAGGAACATCACACCAGACACCTGTGATGCCCAGCTTAGCCAGAGGCCTCAATGGGTGCAAACTGCATTTATCACAGCCACACAGAACTTCAAAAAATGCTTTGAATCCCACTCCCTGTCAACAATTTTGTCAGCATTAGTGGTGGAAGGTTGATAGGCAGAATTCCTTTAACATTCTCCACATGGGGACCAATGTAAAGATATTTAAGTTGGGACCCGGGGTTTCTCTGGTATAAAGTGTGAGCCAGCTACATGGCCATTGAGGGCCATGCATCTCTTGGTTTGGAAAAAGCCCTTCTAGAGAGAAGAAAGTTAGAGGTTTTCCTCGGCCTCCGAGGAAGGAAACATGTAGCATTCTGACAGAATAAACAGTAAGAATATCTTTGACTCATTTGCTGTTTGCTGGTGACTAAAGAGGAGAACTAGAGAACTTGTAAATTCTGATGGAGGGGTAACCAAAGAGAAATTTGTATCTGTTGCTGTTATGAACCCAATTAGATATATTTTGAGGAAAGGGTGTATGTATATTAGATTTTAATTAAGTAGTGTTAATTATAATCTATGAGATGTGCTTACTGCTTATCAGATAATTATGAGAAAGCCAATTTGGCTGCTGGCTTGTGACTAATTAAGTGGAATTAGTAATGATAATTATAGATTTCATTTTGGTTTGCCTTTATTGGAAAAGGGGCAAATCTGTTTAGGCTGGGGTGGATCAGGGTAAAAAGGCAATCTATACCTAGAGAGAGTCCTGGGCTACGAGAGGGAGGGGAAGACTGGAGGATGGAGGAGACACCTCCAGGGGGGCCTTGTCAGACTCTTCCCAAATCAGAGTCACATCCACTGGCTCTTCACAGCCTTTACTCAAACTCTTGGCTTTTGCCTTTAGAAATGCAAAACCCATTTGAGGGGTAGAAACTTGCCTCTGAGTGCTAGAAATTAGTGCTAGGATCCACGGTCTTCAGGCCTCCTGAAGCAGAGCGAATGGAAGGCATCTGTGTTCTCAGACTGCCTCCTTGACATGTGGTCGCTGGAGCAGCTCCAATGGCCCAACCTTGAATGCGCCACCCATAACCTTAGGGAAATCCCTGTACACTTACAAGCCTATAGATTTCTTCCAAGGCACATTTCTTCTAAGAAGTTATAGAATACAAATGACAGACTTATAATGGGAGTACAGGACCCCCTTCCTTCAAAGGCCATAGAGACTAACCTAGACTACAAACGAACTAAAAAAAAAAATAATTTTTGCCCGGTGTTACCATTTGATATAGTATTTTGACATTTCCATTACATGTTTCCTCATTTAACATTTGCTCCAGCCTGATCTCCAGTATCTCGGTTTGAAGCTCTTAAGGGCTGGCGTTATAACCATTTTTCATGTTTTTGCTCCATGCGCCTGCTGTCCAACACTTCCCCCAGGGGCCCCAGAATTAAGTGAGAAAAGGCACACCATCTTGGAGGGATCCAAGGCCATCGTTCTGTAGCATTGTTAACTTGGGGAAATCACTTCATCTACTTAAGCCTCAGGTTGTTTTCTGACTTTTTCTTAAATCTGTGAAATACAGATAATAACATTACTCACCTTAAAAGATGCACATGAATTAAGCCAAATAACTTCTTCACTTAACACAGTCTTAACCCAGTGCAAAATCTCAGAAAATCAGCAATTCTCAGTTGACATAATAACTTCCTGAATCTGAACTGCTTTGGGGGGGTGTGTATAATGGATACAAATACAGGAGCCTCCTTCAAGACCCACGGCACCAATTGCTTGGACCAAGGCCTATGCACCTGCCTTTATGATAAACACTCTCCAGGTGACTCCCATGCATGAGGGCCACACCATGGTCACTCTACATGACGTCCATTTCATTTTAGACTCCAGTGCTGGTCAATACGCTACACCAAACACAAGAAATGTTCTTGGAGTGCAACCACTCCTCCTCTGCCTCAGTCATGATTAGAACAGGTGAGAAGAACAATTCATTCAATCAAAATGGCAGCCGAGAAATTGCACTGTGTTCTCATTATTGTCAGAAACATGGTCATTATGAAGAGCCCTCCTGTTGCGGTAGGCAGAGCTGTTCTAACACCCTGGCCCTGGGGGACTTCACTAAGAGATAAGGAGAGAAGCATGTTGGTGGCATCCTATAGGGATTCAAAGAAGATTCATGGGCTAACCCTCTGCCCCCAATGCCCAAGCTGGTGGACACTGCCTGGAGCCACTGGCATTCTAATTGATCTGTGAGATCATTTGTTGGGGCACAGCTCTGCCCTACAGTGAACCTTCCAAGACCACTGAGTGGGTGTGAATACATGATTGTTGTTTATTATTATTATTATTATTATTAAAATTTTTGGAAAAGCAGATATACAGAGAGGAAGAGAGACAGAGACGAAGATCTTCGCCTGATGGCTAACTCCCCAAGCGGCCACAATGGCTGGAGCTGAGCCAATCCGAAGCTAGAAGCTTCTTCCGGGTCTCCCACGTGGGTACAGGGTCCCAAAGTTTTGGGCCATCCTTGACTGCTTTCCCAGGCCACAAACATGGAGCTGGATGGAAAGCAAGACTGCTGGGATTAGAACCAGCCCCCATATGGGGTCCCAGCATGTTCAAGGTGGAACTTTTGCCACTACACCCTTGTGCCAGGCCCACTTAATATCCTTTAAACTTCATCCCCACCACCCTCAGCCCTGCTCAAAGCTATCCTCAGCCCTGACAATTACCGTGCCTGGCCTCATCAAAACCACCTGCTTTGTAGTTACCAGCTAAGGTACCTGACAAGCACCTGTCACTTCAAAGCCAAGAAAAACTGGACTACTTCCTGACTTGAACTATTTCTCTATGTTCCATCTCTGAACCCAATGACAGTGTTCTGGGCTTCCTGCTGGCTCCTTTTCAGGGTATGTGTTCAAGTACATCCTGCCCTGACCCATGCTACCATTTTGTCTTTGTACATCACATATGTACAGCTGATCAGAAGTTACTTGGCCACTGTTGTGAGTCAGACAACTGTGTAGACTACATTGAATCATTCACAACCGGTGATGTAAATGTTATGGTAGACTTTATTTTATTTGAATTTTCAAGTTAATGGTGAGGCAGAGAGCAGAGAGGCAGATCTTTTCTCCTGGCTACTCCCCAGCCACCTGCAATGGCCAGGGCTGTATCAGTCTGAAACCAGGAACATCAACTAAATGAATCATATGGGTGGCAGGGACTCAACTATGTTTTGTCAAAAGCATTGATTTATTTGGAAGATAATTACAGAAAGAAAAGGAAAGGTAGTGGTTTTCCATATACTGGTTTGCTCCCGTAAATGGCCGCAATGGCCTAGTCAAAACCAGGAACTTGAAACATCATGCAGGCTTCCCACGATTGTGGCAAGAGGTTCAAGTACTTTCACCATCTTCTGCTGTTTTCCCAGGCACACTAGCAGGAAGCTGGATCAGACATGGAGCACCATGGTTTGGAATCAGTGTGTGGGTTTAAAATTCTGAGCCACAATGCTAACCACATTAACAGCAGCAAGAACTGGGAACAGAGCCAGTGCTTTAGCCCAAACACCCTGACACAGGATGTGAGAGTCTCAGCTGGTATATGGACACTAAGCCAAACACCCTCCCCGATGGCCGTCATTTAGGAAACAGGTTCAAATGATCATCTACCTCATCCTCATTCTCTTGGCCTGGCTTTGGCCTCTAGAGCAGCCTCTGGGGTGACCAGGGATTCTCTTCTCTGCAGTCATTCCCCACAGCACGGAGAATGCCAGGTGGCATGCTCACACTGAGAGCCACCTGGCACACATGGGGCTGCAGCAAGCTGATTCAGCTGCAGGTGACTTGAAGAGAGCTCGTTACTTAGACAAATAGCTCACCAAAGCCAAAGCCTTACTAAGATTAACGCTATGGATGTGAAGTTTTGGGACACATCTGAGGCTAGGATCTCAACATCAAACTAATCTCATGTAAGGGATAACATACAGATAATTGTATATGAAAAACAAAATGCATAAAACTGTCCCTTCTCCCAAAGAATTCACAGTAGTCAAGTGTAACGCCAGAGCTTGTGGGCCCTTGGAGAATGGAAATCTAATCACCATCTTTGCAAGCTAGAACAGTGAGCCTAAAGAAGGGACAGTGTTTCCCAGCGGCCGGATGGCACTGCAGGAACAGCTGCTGTGCTTGAGCCCAAGTCTGATGGATTGTGCCCCAGCCTCTCTGCCTACAGTAACAATAACAACAGCAGCAGCAACAGTAATAAAGGTAGTAGTAGTGCTTATAAAGATAATAACAATAGAGCAGTGGCTACAATTTCAGTGAGAGACAAGGAAAGGCAACATGCCACTCATGGGAGATATTTTATAGCACAAGTCCACAGTCAAGACACACTGCTTATTTCAAGGTTTCACTTCCACACAAGAAATGAGCTAAGGCTACAGTAAGTTCTCTCTCAGCAGCACAGCTGAGGGAAGCTTTGAGACACACCTGAACTTTCAACAGAGACAGGAGGCAGAAAAAGGACATATTTTAAATGAAATGATATTAAGGCACATCCAAAAGGTCATAGAAAAAAAAATAGAATCAAAAATATAAGTTAAGTTCAGTGAAAACATTTTGAATAGTTTTTCTTAGTAATATACATTTTTATTTGAGAGAGAATTTTTTGTTTGTTTGAAAGGTAGTGATTCACTTAACAAATGGTAACAACAACTAGGACTGAGATAGACCAAAGCCAGGAACTTCATCAGGGACTCCCATAAGGGTGGCAGAGTCCAAGCACTGAGCCATCATCCACTTCTTCCCAGGCATATTAGCAGGAAGTTCGATCTAAGCAGTAGCTGTAGGCACCTCTCTGTACCACAACACCACCTCCAGAGGTCAACCTAAAGGATTTCATACTTCCACTTGCCAATGAAGCTTCTGTAGTACTGTAGAACAGAGTAGAACTCAAAACTCTCAAACGAGATAAAACAAACAAAAGATATTCACTGTTTGGAGGAATGGGACACTGAGGACTTCCTATCGTACAATGGCTCCATTAGGAAAGATGATTTCTAGGAGGCAAGGGGCAAGGGGAGGGGGAGAATGAGTTCAGTGCCTAACAGGCTCTGAGTGCCAGGCAAAGGAGTCTACAAAAGGAAGTCTATATGTGACAGTCTCTACAAAAACAAGGGTTCTGGAGGCAGGTTTTAACCTAGTGATCAAGATACTGGCTGGATCACCTACACACTATATGAAGATGTCTGACTCCAGCATCTGACTCCGGCTCCTCACTCCAGCTTCCTGCCCACAGCAACCCTGGGAGCCAGCGACAATGGCTCATGGGACTGCATTCCTGCCACATATGTGGGAAATCTAGATGGAGGTGAGAGCTCTTTCCTGTGAGAGTTCTTTCTCTGTGTGTCTCTCTGACTGGCTCTATTCCTTTCTCATTCTCTATACAGTCTATCTGTGCCTCCCTCTTTCTTTTAAAAGGAGAGGAAAGGAAAGGAAAGAAGAGGAGAGGAGAGGAGAGGAGAGGAGAGGAAAGGAGAGGAGAGGAGAGGAGAGGAGAGGAGAGGAGAGGAGAGGAGAGGAGAGGAGAGGAGAGGAAAAATAAGAGAAAAGAAAATGAAAGGAAACAAAAGAAGAGAAAGGAAAGGAAAGGAAAGGAAAGGAAAGGAAAGGAAAGGAAAGGAAAGGAAAGGAAAGGAAAGGAAAGGAAAGGAAAGGAAAGGAAAGGAAAGGAAAGGGAAGAACCGTGAGAGGTTCCGTGATCAGAGGAAAGCATGGAAGTGCACGGCCAGGCAGTGGAGTCAATTATGTCAGAATAAGCACAGCACCTGCAAAAATCTGCAGGGAGCCAAGAAGTTGAGTTGTCAGTGCTTCACAATGATCAAATCTGTACTAAGCACGGTGAGAGCAGAGGAGTCACAGATACTTGGGCTGATGATGATGCTAACATTGGTGTCAGTGTGACAGGAGAGGAGAACATTTGAGAGGCTCTGCAGACTTGATGCAGACCTCCTAAATGGAAGGTGGCAGACAGCATTCAGAGAAGGGCACCCGACAATGTGCTCTCTGGCAGAAGATCAACTCCTGAAGCAAGCTGTGAGGAATCGTAGCACACAGAGGAAAGCCTAGATTTCACAAACTTACAACAACCCCCAGCAAAAAAGAAAAACCATCAATACCTACCAGAAACCCACAGAGACAGGACACTTCCTTAAACGACAGTGTTTTTTGTCCTGGGTGCTGGGAGGGGAAGCAGTGGCCAGCCTTGGATGGATGAAGGGTTAGTGGACAGTAGCTTCCAGGTGCTTCCATGGGCTCAATCCCATATCACCTTTGGAAAAAGGGCCTGCTCCGTCCCCAGTAAAATCCCCCGACAGGCTTTGGGAATGTGATAAAGGCGGCCGCAAAGGTCAAAGGGGTGAGGAAAAAGGATGTCATCAAAACTACTTTGTACATGAATAAAAACCAAATTTGTTATCTGTGCAGCTCTACATTCAAAGGCAGACACAGAATAAAATGAGAAAGGTACAACTAACAATTTAATAGAAGAAATGAAAGAAATATCCAATGACATGGACTTCATGTACAAGATGATAATATTTTTTTACCCTGGGGTAGAGATTTATTGTTTACAGAAAAGCCTGAAGTGTTACGCCAAACTATAAATATTATCACATACAGATTCTAAATTTAATTCTGCTCAGAGCAGGATAGATAGAAATGATAGGCAGTAATACATTAAACACATTTGAAGTACCTAATATCTGAAATGACTACTGCATTAGTGTGCTTATAATTGCTAGAACAATATACTTGAGATAACATAGCTTTAAAAAGGAAAAAAGAATATTTTGGCTCACAGTCCTGGATGTGCACAATTCAAGATCAGGAAGTCTCCACTGGTTTGGCCTCAGAAGACTGTTAGTCAAGCTCAGAGGTTGCATAGGCATCACCTTGGCAAAAGACATAGAGCAGGCATGTATATGTGCATGTCTGTCTATGTGTGGTCCTTTATAAAGCTACCAACTGGGCCTTGCATGGTGGTGTAGCACACTAACACTCTGCTTATGGTGTTGGTATCCCTTATGGGTGATGGCTACAGTCCTGACTGCTGCACTTTTGATCCAGCTCACTGGTAATAGCCTTGGAAATCAGTGGAGTATGTTTCAAGGCCCTAGGCTCCTGCATCCACATGGGAGACCCAGAAGACACTCCTGTGTCCCATCTTTGGACTGATGCAACTCTGGCCATTGCAGTCATTTGGGGAGTAAGCCAGTGAGTGAAAGATATTTCCTCTCTCTCATTCTTTTGAGTAAAATAAATAAATCTTTTAAAACTAATATTTATTTTTTTATGGGAGGCAGAATTTTACATAGAAAGGAGAGACAGGTAGCAAGGACTTTCACCTGCTGGTTCATCCCCCAAATTGCTATAACTACCCAAAACTGGGAGCCAGGAGCTTCCTCCTGTCATCCTACATGGGTGCAGGACCCCTAGACCTTAGGCTATCACCAATTGCTTTCCCATGGCATGAGCAGAGAGCTGGATTAGAAGTGGAACAGCCCAGGAAATGAAGTGGCATTCATATGGAAAGTTGGCGTTTACAGGTGGAGGATTAGCCTACTATAGCACCACACTGGCTCAAGAAGTTAGGGATTGAGCTCCTGGCTTTAGCTGTCCCAACTTTTGCATGTACCTGGGGAGTCTATGATGAAGTGGGAGAGAGAAAAAGGAAAGAAGAAAGGGAGGAAGAGAGGAGAGAGGAAGGGTAGGAGGAAGGAAGCTGTGTCTAAATAAAGTGAGGAATTTAAAAAGTAATATAAGAGAAACACAAGTACAAAAAGAAATTAATCATGAATCAGAAAAAATTCAAAAGGAAATAAAAGGTATCAATTTATAACTCACGAGTTGGGAAAACTTAGAAAATTGAATAAAGTAAGTATTGAAGGAAATTTTAAAAAGACATCATGACACAGTCAGTAAACTTGCAGACTGGAGCTGATTTCATATGCACACAAAAATGTATCCATATGTGCAAGTCATGAATGTACGTATGTGTGCCTCCTATGTGTTTAGAAGCATGCATGAATGTACGTATGTGTGCCTCCTATGTGTTTGGAAGCATGCATGAATGTACGTATGTGTGCCTCCTATGTGTTTGGAAGCATGCATGCGTGGCAGTGTGTACAGACGAGGGGAGGCACAAAACGGTACACATTAAAGGCATTTATTTATACGGTTCTTTATAGTAAGGCCCGGTGATATGGATAAAGGAAATAGCAAGGAGTAGCTACAGAAAACAAAAAAGGGCATGGGGCAATGACAACACTGGCCCATGAGATATTCAGTTGTCCATACCTAAGTTTTAAATAAAGACAAAATATTCAGATGGAAGTTAAGTTTGTCCCTCAAGAGTCAGAGAATAGATACAGAAAGGAGGGATTGGCAGTGCACACCTAGAAGTGGCAGCCAAATTCATGGTCAGGAAGTGGATTCATTGCCAAATAACAGAGCCAAGGAAGGGGATGAGGACACAGAAGGGTCATTGGGTCACGCAAACCACAGGAAATGACTATTGGAAAGTCTCAAATCCTCGAGAGAGAGAGCCACCGTTACCTCAATCCTAATACTATCCAGACAAAAAAAGACCATAAATTTCATTAAGTGGTATGATGTAAGACATAAGAGAATAAAATCCAGCAGGATATGACAAATTGTACTTTATCCAAGTAGAATTCCTGCCAGAGATGCTAGGCTTTTCCTCTGTATAAGATTCATCAACTTTGGAAAATACATCATTAGTCATTAGGTTAAATCATAGAGAGGGCAATCATGCAGCAACATTGCTGGATGCCAAACAAGCCTCTGCTGAAACACAAACCGTTCTTAAAGAACAAAGAGAAAAAAGAATGAACTCACTAAGCAAAAATAGAAACTTTCTAAGGCTCATCATGTCTCATAGCAAAAGCAACAGATTTCGCTAAATTTTGAAATGCAGAGGGAATTAATAAATGTAACCCTAGAAAAAGTACCCCTGACACAGAAAGTAAGATGCATCTATTATTATCTA
This sequence comes from Ochotona princeps, assembly GCF_030435755.1. NCBI lineage: Eukaryota > Metazoa > Chordata > Mammalia > Lagomorpha > Ochotonidae > Ochotona > Ochotona princeps. Next base: position 106,031,631 of record NC_080835.1, on the reverse strand, counting down.
AAAGCAATATGATTGTCTTCCTGAAAATACAAGCACCTCATTTAAAAAATCACTAAAATTTACGAAGAGTTCAATAAAGTGACTGGATTTAAAACAAGCACACAAAAATCAAAGGTTTTCCCATATACCAGCAATAACCACAGATAAAGTGATTTCAGAAAGAAAACATAAAGGTCGTATATGTTTACGAATTAGTTTAACAATAAATACACAAAACTCATATTTTTAAAATGTTAAAAAACTACAGGACATGAGAAAAATCCCTAGATGGATAGAAGAGGTGGCTTCATCAAAGGCTGTCAATAGCTGATGATTCAAATCCCAATCCTCTTTCTTACTGGAGCAGCAGTTTCCCTAAGGGTGCCTCTTTCTGTATCAAGCTTGCCTCTGCACAAGATCAGGTGTATTGAGTAGCAACACATTGCTACATCCTCCTAGTCAGAACCAAATGAAAATACACTCTCCATTACCACACCAAAACTTGCAATAAATCAGCTCCAAAGAATTGTTAATAGCTGATACATCCCATTTGTATTATGCACAGGTTCTATGTGTGCAAAGCTACTGATCACTAAAAATCATTTGCTACTACAGAGCCAAAACTTGCATGTGTTTTGCTGATCCTTCACAGATATGCATGGAGTGCCAAATATTTTGAGTCACCTACGGTGAACATTTTTGTTGGGGGGAGGGGAGGTCAACAAAAAGACACTCTTTTTTTCAGCTTTCATGAAGCAACAAAGTATTCTTCTCAAGGACTGTTTAATAAAAAGTTTTCCCCATCTGTGTGGGTTTTTTTCGGTGTTTATGATGATTTTGCTGTTTACAATGGCTCCAGACATAATACACTACCTGAGTTTGCAGGTGCAAGAAGAATTTTTGTATGTTAAGGACAGTGTGTGAATGGTTGCCACAGTGCTATTGTGTATAAACTCAATTTTAATGAATCAATTATGTATTAAATGTCTTTACACAGAGACACACATAACACGATAAATAACCAGAAAGCTGCAACAACATAACCTCGTATTTTCTATAGCAGTAATGGTTTCGCTAATAAAATGTTTGTGGAACCGAAAATAATGAAAATCAAATAAACTTTCATTTCTTTATGCCTCAATTGCTCCTCAGTTCCAATCAATCTTCTAAGCTCTGTTTTATTGTATGTACTCCAGTTAACGGCACCAGCGACTTCTGCACTGCTCCTGATGGCTAGGCTCTGTCCTCGCCATGGACCACAGCGCTCTATGCGACATCTGTGCCTCGTTGAAACGCTTCCCTTTTTGTCTTCCCTGCCAGGCTTCTCTTCCTTCTCAGCTGCTCCTTCGCAGAGCCTTGTTAACCTTAGGTGGGAGTTCTCCAGGGCTCTCTTCCCAGAGTATCTTTTCCAAGTTAATGGCTTTCACAGACCTCAGAACACTGATGATTCTCTAAGACCTCTCACTGGTAGAAATGATCCTGGCTCCAGAATCTCCTACCTCCAACTTCCTTCCTGAAATGCTCCACCCCATTGCAGTTGTTCATTCATGCAGTTTCTTAAACCAGAAGTCTTTGGAAACACTCCTTTGTCCTTTAGCTCTCTCTGTATCTGAAAACTACTTGCAAAAGGTGTTGCAAATCCATTATCGTATCTGAACTCCACTGCTACTCACAGTCCAGAACCCCATCATCTTTCATCCTGATTACGTCACCAATTTTCTAAATAGTCTCTTACCTCCTCCTGTTCCTCTCATAACACACATGTAATCTATTCTTGTCAGAAACCAGAATGAGCTGGTAAGTCATAAATCAGATCATTCTCTTTGACTCGGAACTCCCCAAGGGTTTTTGGTTGTATTTGGAATAATACCCAAGCCTTTGACAATGGCCTGTAAGACCTTCCCTGATGGAATCCTGCCTATGTCTCTGGCCACAGAGACAGTATTTCATGTTGCAACATGTCCCCCGTGGGTGATTTTTGGTCTCTTGAAGCTAAGAAGTTGAACCCTGCCTTAAGGCTTTCGCAGTGGCTGTTCTATCCATCTGTGTGCTCCACTCTAAAATGCATCCTGAGCTGACCCCTTATGAACAGATTCCAGCTATGTCACTCTTCCAGAAAGGGTCCCCGGAACTACAACCCAAAGCAGGCTCCATCTTGGTTATGTGCCACTTTATCAACATGCTGTGCTCTTTATAGCACTTACACCAGCACTTAGACCAGCCGAAGTGGTTCTTACATGTTCGTTGTTTTCTTGCTCCCAACAGCACCCTCCCCAGGTCAGTTTTATGACAATAGGAACTTTGGTAACTTAACCTCTCAGCAGCTTTCTGTCTCAGCTCACTGATACGCCATCAGTAGCTCTTAAGTAATTGTTGATCACCCGAATGAATGTGTAGTCTTCTTCAGAAATCTCAGTAAAGAAGAGATCCCCAAAATGTGTGTATGCAGATTTAAAGCAATCCCCATTAGAAATTCAATAAAGGTTGAACTTAACCTATTAATAATACATTAAGCTAAATTTAAATTTTACAATATCTGCGGCAACAAACAAGCTATGATTATTGTAAATAAGAGAGGACAGTTTCAGGGACATAAAATAGAGGAACAATACAGTCAAAGCAAAATTCTAGAAACAGACTTTCATGTACATGGGAACTAAGATGACCACAGTGCTACTGCACACAGCAGATATTTTAGGTACCTCCTACCACCTTCGACTCGGAGACTTCAATCATGAACCTCATATTAATTGTGAAAATTCCCTGAAGACCTGCTGTCTTTGTAGTTCAGTGTTTTACTAACATTGCGAGTCATTTTCTGTTTACACACTAATGAACATCAGCATTTCATATTCCCAGTTTTCCAGTCTCTGCCTCTCATATCCAGGCACAGATACATTCAGAAAGTCATCAGTGGCATGGGTTGAAAGCCCAGTGGGGTAGGTAGGGTCAGGAGAATGAGACTGAGGAGTGCAGTTACTGCCGCCAATCAAAGAGAGAATTCTCAGAAGGGGTGAGGGTGTTTCTAGATGCAGCATCTCTTCCTAACACAGAGGCCTGTGCTGTCCCACTGTGTGCATCGCCCTCTGCCACTGCTCTGCAGACAGCAATCCAATGGTCTTCTGTCTCAAAATGAACAACGACCTCTGTACAGTCTCTCTTCTTTGCTTCTGTTAGGTCATCCCAGGGTCTCTCAAATATTCCAGACATGCTCCTATATGCAGCCAAAAGGAGACCTCCAAGCTACCATTCTGCCTTACTATTTCATGTCCATTCAACCTTAAAACACCAGCTTGCCGTTGCCTCTCACTCACTGCATTATGATCCGTAATTCTCAATTCCCAGACACAGTACTGTGCATGCACTGAGGGGCACATGGTGCCTGGTGATGTCCAAGATGGCAATGTCAGGGCAGAGAAGTGAGGCAGCGGTGGATTGCACAAGACAATCCATTATGGGGACATGGCTGTTGTTACTGTACGCCTTTGTCAAGCTCTCCCAGGCATTCCTCCTTAGCATCACTCAGTCTTGAAAAGTATTTCTTTCTACTCATTTTGGAAGGCATCGCTGTGTACAAAATGCGTAGAGCAGAACTTCTGTTGATGGATTTCACTGTCATGGGCCTCCTGCAAAGAAAGCAGGCTAGGGACATATCCATAATATGGCTACAGTTTGCTTCTTGCTCATAAACAAATGTTCCCCCACAGTTAGTTCCCATATACATGTGAGTCTGTTTCTAACATACTTATCCAAGGAGTCTTTGCCAATTCCATGAAAGACCTTAGGGAGGACTGCAGGAGAGGGACCAGAGACAAGAAGCGCCTATAGGTGTGTGAGGTGGAAGGTGGGGAGGCCCTGTGGCAGCCGTGTGGATTCTGACATATTGTAGCAGATTGTTTCTCAAATCTGAACCTCTGTGTGACCACAGTAACACAGGCAGGGAGTTTTCCCCAGGATGTGATGTATGAAAGTACCCAAAGGGTTCAGGAAAAAGCATATTATAAAAACACTAACCATGAATGCAGCGAGATAAACATCTTTCAATTTCATCTTTCCCTGAATGTTTTAAAATATCCTTGCAATTGGGAGTACTGAATATTTGCAACTCAGTTGCAAAACAAACATGGCAGAGGAAAAATCGGGCTGCAACACTCTTACATCAGGAGCCTCAATTGGGGTGAACTCCAAAACAGCAGAACTGTGGTGCCTGTCACTCATGGAACGGTTACATCTGGTGATCTCACGGCAAAATTTACACCTTGATGAAAACGCAGAACAGCCCGTGTAGGCAGGATTGGAGTGTACTCGGTGCTCTTGAATCAGGCACAGAACTTAACATGCAGGAAAACCACTGGGAATCGTGCCATTGCTGCACGCATAGCCTTTACCTACGGACGAGTTCCCCAAGTTCTCTATTCTGCTCAAGGAAACATTTAACCTAGCCACTATTTAAAGGAGTCCACAGAGCTTGGGGGCTGAGTCTCAGCCTGGAAGAACTGAGCCCAGGACATAGCCTGGCTGCTTCCTGGATCTGATCTTTGGGAGAGAAGGTATCTCCAGCTTCATGTCAAGTACAGAATGCCTGCCTTATATGGGTGCTAGGTACCATCCCTGGGGGACACACTCTCATTCCAAATCATCCTCTCTTTCTCTAGCCTCAGTAACGCTAGTGGGTTTAAGTGACTGGAGGTACCACCTGAATATCATTAAGGTTAGATACTGAAATGATTGCTAACAAGCTACTCAGGGGTGGTTCCCCCCGCATTGTTTAGTGTTAGATTAAACTGCGGCTGTATGAATGAGTAATACATTAGAGAAACAGATACCACCAGATGTTGCTGAAGAGTTATATGGGAGACAATGATGAATGTAACCACGGAAGAGACAAACAGAATGGATCATCAGGTCATGGCACTACCACAGGAAGGAACTAAGCAGTAAATAATCTCTCGGGGAACGGACTAAATTCAGGACCCCCTAAGAAATCAAACAGTAAGAGACAAATGTGTAAGCTCTTGGTCGCTAGCAGAAATAAGGCAAAATGCCCTAACTAGGAGTCTATTAAGGGGCAGAACATTCTGTTAGACTCAGAACCAGTGTAGGGATCTGTCCGCATTACCCCTCACGCAGTCATTTAAAATGGGATATAAAAACTCATACTTGAGACTAGGCCAGGGGAAGTATGACACCACTGTGGGACCAGGAGAGGGCTCATTAAGCTTGTTGCCTTTGGGAGCCGCCTCCTAACCTTTGGGCTCAGCGTCCACACCTCTGAGGGTTCCTCGACCCTCCAAAGTTCCCAGGGTACCTCTAGTAATCAGTGATGAGAAGTGTGATCCAGATCAGCCCATGGCCTTGCCAGAAGGAAACCTGCCCCCATGCGACCCGGAGCTTTCTCAGGAAAGAGACCTGCAGAAACGGCCTGCACAGAGCTCAAAGCCCCACATGCCCATGTGGAGAATTAGAGAGGCCCCAGCACTCAGGGAGGGCCCCACGGAAGTCTCTTACCACCATTACTACTCAAGTGGCATGCAACTTTAGAAAGAATAAGAAAGAGAAGAGAAATAAAACAAATCACGAAAGCAAACAGCTGTGAGTGCCATCCAGTCCTGTTGATGGACACGCTTCACCTACGTACCCACGTCTCACACACCGTGACAAAACAACTTCAGTGATACCTACAATTCCTTTTTAACCCAATAACTCAGTCGCCAGTTTTCATTGTATAGAGTAAAATCTGTTTAGCTAGGACCCCCATAGTTATCTAAGGACACTTCAAAAATTTCATAGCAATGGAATTAAAGATATGTTGATCTTGATGCAAAAATACCTAGAAATCCATAAGCAGCGTTTTCATAATAAATATATTTTCATTAAGTTTTTGAACATCCTCCGTGAACATGGGTTTCAAAAATTTTATGTAACATAACTATTCTTCTAGTTATGTTTTGTAGGAATATTTTTAAGTAGTCTTATACATCTGCCCATACCACTGCTTTGTTAATAAACATTTCTCTGGCAGATACTTCATGGCCATTCTGAATAAATAATTTATTATGAATTATTTCAGGAAACGAAATCCTAGAAACGGAATCTGCCAAAAGTATGCGCAGTGATTTTGATTCTTCTTACCAAAACCCTTTCTAACCAGTTGGTAGATCTGCCAGCAGAATAGGAGAGGGCGTTTTTTGCTTCTGTTGTTGTTGTTTGTTTTGGGGGGGGTTGCTGCTGTTCTTGTCAAGCAAGAGCACCCTGGCACATATGGCTCTGAGACTGCTTGAGGGACCTGCAGCCACCTGAGTCCCGTTGGGGTGGAGAAGGAAAGGGAAGGAAGGCTCGTGAATAAGCAGCTTGAGTGATTTCCCCAAAGAGAAGGCACTAAGTAAGCGCCTGCAAACTGTCTTAGCAGGAAGAGGCTATCTGCCTGAGACAGCCAAGACCTTTAGCTCAAATCCATTAATCCTCTTTATTAAACCTGGGTCACCTCTGAGTCCCGGCAAATTAACCAGCCTCTCTCTACAGCAACTACATCAAGAGACAGCACACAGAATACTGCCTGCAATTTTCATGGACCGGGGCTTCGGGGTCAGAGGGCTTCTCAGGCTCCATCCTCTGCTTTTGTCAGTTTAAAACGGAACATCAGCTGCACTTGTATAAATTACAGGCCAGGCTGTGCAGGGGCCGAGGCCAAGGCAGCAGCTCTGCACCACGGGAGAGGTGAGGAGGCAAGACAAGCGACTGGCAGCAGCATCACCTCCCAGCTCTTCTACCCAAACACTGGAAGTCCATGCAAGAGGACTCAAGTGAGGAGCCACGGATGGGCCTGGGGGTGTCCTAGGAACATCTCTCCCAGCTCCCTCACAGGGTGTTTTATTGTTTCCCAAAGAATACAAGGAAAAGGTGAAGCCCACCCTATGTCAAGACATGACATAGAGACAGTGCTGATACCAAATAAGGAAGGCTCAAAGACAGAGAATAAAGTGGGTCCTGAGACTGAAGTAGTGACAAGAGTGCCCCAAGACCAAGAAGAACCCCTGAAGAGGAGCCAGAGTAGGGCCACACTAGGAAGTCCAGGTGCAGAGTCCATAGACTGCCCGCTCAGGGCTTTCTTGCAGGGGCCCACCTCATGCCTGTATTTGAAAATGCAGCGGTTCCTTCTCCCCACTCATGAACACTAAGTCGTCCAAAGCCCAAGATTTGCCCCAAGAACATGTCATGTGAAGTTTTACAAATCATGTCAGAGTCTCAAACATCAGAATCAGAATCCGGGAGAGTCACGAACTCCGTTTTATGTTCCTTTCAATAGAAAGAGCATGAAAATGTAGGGGAGGCCCAGAGCATAAATGCAAGATAGATGTTTAGAAATTAAGCCTATAAAACAAGGCAAGACACGGGAGTGACCGTGCAGCACTGTCAAAAGTGAGACCAGTTCCCCCAGTGGATGTCTGGGGACTAACGAGCTCTACACTGGAACAATGTACTGTATAAACTGGTCACGATTGACCAGTTCACAAATAAGTAAGACAATGCACCATACAGCCCAGGTACTTGGAAAAGTCTAGAAATGCCAAGCCAGGAAACAAGGACCATCATCTGATTCCAGATATGTAACCATCATGATGCACACCGGTAGTCAACTCTACATCTTCACTAAGTAGAACAAGCTCAAGAACCACCCAGATCCCTCCAGGGACCAACCCTTTCGCAAACCTGGAAACGAACTGTCCTCGGAGCCACGTATACCGTACAGAGGGACAGGAAGCAGCAGGCCATAAGAATTAAGTCACTGAAATCTATCAGCCTTCCACTTATAAGGGAAAAATAATTACCATTGTTGCATAATATTTTCTTCTGCTACCCACATCTCAAATCATTAGCACCTGTTATGTTTCTGATTCAAAGAATGACACATGTGGGTGTGCTTGAGTGATCACTCCCGTGTGTGCAGAGGAATTAGAAAATGGGCCCCTTTGGCTGCCCTGGAAATTCACGGCTTTGACCTTTCCTTAGTCTCAAGGGGAGCCCGTGCTTTGAAATTCAGAGGTTCTTTGTGGACCGCACCCAAAGTTCATCTGTTTCCCAGGGGCAGACTTCGCTCACAGACAGGATGAGAAGAAAGATCTCACACAACACACCTGCTGCCTGTGCCCAGAAGAGGTCAAGGTTTTGGTTTTTATAACAATTGTTTAAAACCTGGAGGAGATCAAGCCTAAATAGTCAACAGCACAAAATACTAATGTTTTGAAACCTATTAATTCAATTTTTAGTTTCAAAAGAGAAAGAACAAACATCACTGACTCCTGTGCCTGTACCCCGAGCAGGAAGCCGGGTTGAACCTGCTGCGCTGATTTTCAGGCCAGGGGGAAGGCACTCACCTTACGGGGCTGTCCTGAACTGTGGCTGCTGGCCCAGAGATTCTCAACAGCTCCTCTCCCAGCCATGATGCTATTAAAAATGAGGAGTATTTTGCATACTTAATCACTCCAATGCCATTTCACTGACATAATGCCCCCACCCCCTCCGGCACTGCATGTATTTCTTGGGCTTTCAATGTCACCCCTGGCAGGAGCTCATTCCCTTCTGGCCACCTGTCCCTGCAGGACTCCCATTAAGAGACCAGTACAAAGCCAGTTACCCAGCATCAGCTCTGAAGTCAGCCTCCTGGCTCCAAAGCTGCCAGTCACCTGCAGGAAAGAGATTACCAGGCGCAATCTTCCTCCCACATCGACTCCCTTAGTGCAGTTCAGCTCTTCCTGACCCCAACAGGCTGGAGTTGCAGAGTTACTTTCAACAGATAGCACCAATTATCAAGGTGTGAAAGTAGAAACCTTCAAATTTTGAGAACAATTCCAGGGACTGGGATTGAACTGAACTGAGAAGGAAGGCTGTAGGGGTGGGGAGAGAGTGTGTGGGGAACGAGACAGTCCCTCTAAGCAGGAATCCTGTTAAGAATAGGCACAAGAACCAGCAGATGGGACCAAATGGGAGCTTGGGAGCTGTGGGGCGCACGGAGCTGGGACAGTCTGAGCAGAAGAAAAGCAAAAGCCTGTAAGAGCACCAACATCAGGCCCCCCGGTCATCCTGCCGGCACTGGAACTGGTGGGGAGCCCTAGCTCCCTGCCCCACAGTCACACACGCCCTGAGAATTGTGGAGTCTGAGTACTCTGTGGGGGAGAGCTGTGCACACGGCAAGGGATCCAGCCAGGGCAGAGAGAGGGACAGACTTCTGATTGCTCAGGCTAGCGTCTGGGTGCCCTCAGCAGTTCAGGTGGGCTAGGTTCTCACCTGTCACTGCTCGTACCGCTGCTGCTGGGAGCCCCTACTATGCAAGCCAGCAGTGTAACATCCAACCACTCATAGAGTTCTAGTCACGCCAACAAAATCTGTTAATTATAGTTCTGCTATATGCTTTTACAGTCATGACCAATTAATTACATTCTTTCTGTATCGGTCTATTATTCCCTACAATACTTCAACACAGTAAGTCGCTAGTGAGCATTTGAAGTGGTGTTTAAAAGAAGATGTTCTGACTACCTTAAAGTCAGTCTTGTTATATGAGAAAAAGCACCCTTGTCCCTGTGGTATTAACTCTGACTGGCTAGCACAGTAGGCTTTGCTTCCCCTGACCCCCACTGGATAGAGCAGGAACTATTTGGGGAGAGTATTCTGCCCTGCCCTGGCTAGTTACTGTAAGACTAAGTGCTACAGCAAGCAGGAGCAGCAGCAGCAGCAGCAGGAAGTGCTGCAGCAAGCAAGCTCCACAGCACCAGAGCCAGGCAAGGACCCAAATCCTTGCAGGCATGTGTCGATTAGTCCCAATGTACAAACACAGAACCATTTTCCAGGGCTTTTATGGCTGGGTGGTGCAAGCTCCCCTTCCTCCCTAGCCCAGACTCCTCACTTCCCGCACTCCCCTTTGCCAAGAGTCATTTCAGTCCACCCAAATGCAGCCGCAATTCCTCGCCACTCTTCCTTCTTCCCTGAGTCTTCCACATGGCCACCCCTCCGCAGTCCCAGCTATCGTCCGTGCTCTTCACTGACTCAACCGTTCTTTTACCTGGCTCCTCCTTCCATAATTCTTGTCTCTTAAGCACTTGCAGTTTTCAGGGAGACAGATGAACACGGTGGCCAGTTCTGCGTTTGACCAAATTATAGCATAAGAGAAAATATGGCAGAAACATTGTCGCTCAGGTAGAGGAAATAGGCTTGCATGCTGATCCAACATATGAGTAACATGGATGTGCTTTTGCTTTACTAAAAATGTCTGTGAAAGGAGATGAAGTACAGAAAGGAATAAGAGAGAAAAATGATTCCAACCATTGGTTCACTCACTAAAAGTCCACAACAAAGTCCAAATCTGGTAGCACAATCTAGGCCACTCCAGTAGGTAGAAGAAAGTAATTGATTAAGACATCACCAGTGTCTCCCAGGATCTGCTCTAGCAGAAAGTTGAGTAAGTCAGAGCCAGCTGTTGAAATCACACATTCTATTGTGTTTACCACAGCACTTTAAACACTAAGCCAGGGCCCAGCATGGTAGCCTAACAGCTAATCTCCTCGCCTTGCACACACCAGGATCCCATAAAGGTGTCTGTTCATATCCTGGCAGCCCCACTTCCCATCCAACTTGCTGCTTGTGGCTTGAGAAAGCAGTTAAGGATGACCCAAAGCCTTGAGACCCTGCTCCTGCACAGGAGACCCAGAAGAGACTTTGGGCTCCTGGCTTGGGATTGGCTCAGCTCTAGCTATTGCAGCCACTTGGGGAGTGATTCAGCGAACAGAAGATTTTCCTCTCTGTCTCTCCTCCTCTCTGTATATCTGATTTTCCAATAAAAATAAATAAATCTTAACCAAAAAAAAACAGTAAGCCAAACATGAATCCAACTGAGTGTTCTTCAACCTCACGCCACATTTCCTTGTCTTCAATGAGAAATAATTAGGCTGATGCTCTTATAGTCCACTCCCATTCTTGCTCCCCAGTTTGCAAAGATTGCCAAGTTGCAACAGGCAGTTGAGCCATGTCCTTCAATTTCAGGTATGCCAGAGTTTTCTCCAAAATAGGTGACAAGTCCCCTGCCAAGGGAGGAGCCACTGCTCCTCTGGTCCTGCTTGAAACAATGCGACCAGAGCTCTTCCACCTTGGGCTTGATTGAGGGGATTCTGTACATGGTTTAAAGAAGTGGCTTAATGAAGCTGATGTGGTGATGTAGCGCGTAATCAGTACTTGTGGTGCCAGTTCAACTCCTAGTGCTCCACTTCCCATTCAGTTCCCTGCTAATGACTGGAGCAAGCAGCAGATGCCCCGGGTAGTTGGACACATGCACCTACCTGGTACAACCAACAGAAGCACCAGGCTCCTGGCATAGGATCAGCTCAGCTCTAGCTATTGCAGCCATTTGAGGAGTGAAACAGCAAATGAAAGAGCTCTCTCTCTCTCCCTGTCTCTCCTTTTCTGCCTATGAATCTGCCTTTCCTACCAGTTCTAATCCTGGAGGCCTTGCTTCCCATCCAGTTCTCTGCTTGTGGCCTGGGAAAGCAGTCAAGGAAGGCCCAAAGCCTTGGGACCCTGCACCCATGTGGAAGACTCGCAAGAGGCTCCTGGCCCCTTGCTTTGGATCAGCACAGCTCTGATCGTTGTGGCCGCTTGGAGAGAGAATCAACTGGAAGAACATCTCTCTGTCTCTGCTCCTCTCTGTTTATCCCACCTTCCAACAGAAATACATGAATCTTTAAAAAATAATGAATAAAATAGGTTTTAAATCTGCTTTTCAAATAAATAAGCAGATATTAATTTAGAAGATTAAAACAGAAAAAAAATATTTTAAAAATGAAATGACTCCCTGTATGTAGCAACAGTACGTGTGTACATCTTGAAAACACAGAAGGAAATAAACACACAGGTTGAGTGTCCCTCACCCTAAAATGTGCCTAATTTTAGGCTTTTAATCTTAAAATATTTCTGTATACATAATGAAACACTGAGAATTCAGGACCTGTCACACCTTGAAAGCAATCTGGCTGCTAAACGCATATGGAACTTGAATCACATGCGTCATTAGCAAATTTTCTTCAGAAAGTAGAAGCTCATCCAAGCTTGCCTGCTTAGGAATGGGCCTGGGAAGAATCCCTTAGGTCACCAGGGAAAATAGTTGTTTATAAAACTCTGAGTTGGGCCAGGTCAGTCTCTGAGTCTGCTTCTTGGCTTGGGAGGGGCCCTGCAACGCTGCTCTGCCACCTGGGGCATGAACCTCAAAGACTGAGAGCCTTTTCTAAGTTACAATGTTGGCTCCCCTTGGGCATTTCATTATTGCAACAAAAACAGATTCAGACAGGACCCGAGCCTAACTGCAATTTTTAACAGTTTTGTGCATGAAATCAAGTCTGTATCCGTCAAGCCACCTGACAGCAAAGGCCTCCCACATGGGTAGGTGTAGTGTTTGACACCATCATCTTCCTCTACTAGGGTCCTCATCTGGAGGCTCAGTAAGGTGCAGATTGGGGAGCGTTTTACTGAACAGAGAGGCTCGATCTGTTCCATTCCTCCCTTCTAGGGCTCTTCAGAATAAAGTTATTGTCAAGGAAGAGATGAACCTAAGAACATCGAGTCACATCTGTTGAGTGTGACTCCTCAGATGCCGCACTTCTGGGCCAGTGATCCTCCTGCCTGTCCAGCTCCTCCAGTTCTCTGCTTTGCAACCCACCTTTGGGTCACATCCAATGAAAGGTGTAGCTAGAATTCCTGACGTGATCACTGAAACGATACTAGAGCCCACATCATCTGAGATCGGTGCTATTAGGCTGGAGTTGGGCTCATCAAGCCTCCTAGCTTGCTGAAAGCTCATGGAAAGCAAGACTTCTGGGTTAAATTGGGACATTTCCAGCCAAACTAGCATGAGCTGGGTTCCACAGACTGGACTTGATTTTTTGCAAAAGCTCCCATGCTTACCTGTGTAGTCATGGCAGGTGTAAAAAGAATTGGAAAGATCCCAGCCTGGGCATGCAGACAGTTCATGTCATATGCTCCCTGCTGATTTTCTCATCTCTTTTACAGAGAGGAAAACGAGTCCCAGAAATATGATTGCCAAGAAATCATCTTTTGAAGATGCTTTATTTAGCTGAGAGACAGAGAAAGAGGGAGAGGAATAGAGGAGACAACAAGATGACTGGTGATAGAGAGACAGCTGAGAGAGGGAGAGAGGGAGAGAGAGGGAGAGAAAGTTCATCCTCTACCTCACTACACACAAAAACCACAGCAGTCCTACCTGAGACCAAATCCAGGAGCCAGAACTCAATCCAAGTCTGCCATGTGAGTGACAGGAATCCCGTTAGTTGAGCCACCACTCCTGCCTCCTGGTTTGCGTTAACAGGGAACTGAACTTGGACATAGAATGAAGACACTCCAACATGGTTTCAAGTGTTCACATCTTAACCATTATACCCAATGCATCCCCAGAATCCTCTTTAGAAGTGGCAGAGGTACCTGTGATCCCAAATCCACCTTCTCCTCCTGATCCCACAGCTCCTGTGGAGAACACCAGTATCTTCCAGCTCCAGAAGCAGTGCCATGACACAACTCATGGGCTGCCCTAAAGGAGTTTCTGGAGACAGCAGGGTCAGTGGATTCAAACCCAGTTGGTGAGCATCTCTGCCACCTTCCATGTTGTGGCCGCAACCCCTCACAGCGCAGCTGGAAACTGTAAGTCCTGTCAGGTCTATAAACACTCGGATGCAGTGGCTACCATTGCTTAGCGGCATTTGACACTAATTGCTTTATAGAGTGTGGGCAACTGGCAACACCTTATTAAATGTGAAATATATTACTCCATCCACTTATTGCTGCTTTATGGAGATAAACTGTTCTTACTATATAGAAAAACTGGCAGCAAAATTGACAAAGTCGTGTCTAAATAAAAGCCTGCATGAGGCCACTCTTGAGACGTAAGGTCTACCTGGGTTCTGTTGGGGGTTTCCATGATGTGACAGGATGACTCTGCCACACCAAGAGTCTTCCCTTCTTGCTGCTCTGATGGCCCCGGCTGCTGAAGAGCAGGCAGATGTGGAGGTAGCACTGGCCCAATCTGTAAAAAGGAGGCCTCATTCCTTCCACAGCCAGAGCAGGTGGACAGAAGATGGGCAGGGAAGGCCAGAAGAAGCAAGGAGGCAGAAGGCAGTCAAGGAGCTCCGGACTCAGGCAAACACAGGACAACACAGGCCACTGGAGGAACACCTGCCAAGTCCAGATCACAGGTTTAAAACAAAGCTGAAGTCAGTCAGCTAGGTATGCATTTGCCATGCAGACGATCGCCATGCCAATTAACGATTCTCCAACTTCACAATGGTGCCAAAGCAACACGCATTCAGTAGATGCCAGTCACCCTGCTTCGGGAGTTTGAGTTTGGATCTGTTCCTGGGCGAGGGTTGTATGGTCCTATCCTCGCCTGTGACACTGGGCAGTGACAGTGAGTACAGCTCACTGAAGGACACAACCAACCCTGTGGCGTGCTGTGCTGCTGATCCAGTATGGCAGCTGAGGTATACATTTTGACGTACAGTATTGTTGACTTTTAGTATCTTCAACTCACTATGGTATGTGGAGAATTAACTCCATCATCAGTGAAGACAGCGGGGAAGCATCTGTTTACCTAAGAGGGTATCCACCTAACCCTCCCACCCCCCAAAAAGCAGCAGCGATCAGAGGTCTTGAAAAGTTTCATAAAAATGTACACATGAAGAAAACTATACCTGGATTTCAAACTTTTTGTACTAATTCTATTGTCCATCAAAACTTTTGAAACATTTCTGTGTGTGAGACTATATGATGTAAGATAGATCAAAGAAGATAGATGAGGGTCTTCTATCTAGATCTATCCAAACATGTCCAGTAAACACCCCGAAATTGAGACCGCCTGACAGTTCATATGGCTTGTAAGCTAAGAACATAATTACATGTTGTAAGAGTTGAAAGAAGGAGACTATGAAACCGAGGCTGGATCAGGGCCACATAGCCTAAAATATTTGTCTGTCCTTTCAGATAAAGATGTACCAGTGCAGCCATTCTAGAAGAAATCATTGGAGAGCTGAGAAAACAATGACCATAACAGGTGTAAAGGAAAACCACTGGCTGGGTGGAAGGGCAGGGATTGATGCTGAAAGGCCATCAGGAAAATGACACCACCTTTTAGCACAGCAAACTTGGCTGGAGTGCTGAGACGTGAGTGATTGGTTTAACTGCACTTGCTGGAGTCAGGCTGCCTTTGGTCTTGGCGATGTTTTACTGCTGATCTATGGACACGCCTGCATTGAGAAGCAGCCAAATGGGACAGGGGTGACCCCAGGAACTCACAGTAACAAGGGAGATGGAATGATGGAGAAAAGAACCTACTGTCCCTATCACATTTTGTGTTTCTGAGATATTAAATTGCTTGATCGTCTTGACATTTCCAAGACAAAATTAAAATATGCCACCACGGAGACAAAATGTCATTAGCCTCATTATAAGTTATTGTGTTCAAATAAATACAAAAATAAAATGGGAATTAGTCCAAACCTGTAAAATACAGAAGCAAAAGTGGTCAACAGAGACCTTACATGTGACAAACTGAGAAAGGTTGGGATACCCCTTAAGGAAAGAGTAAGATGAATGAATCCAACACAGAGGCTGAGCGGCAGGATTCTGATGGCCAGGACAGGGTTTGTGCCCTAACACAATCATGCCCTCACTTGGCCTTGTGGAAACCATGTGGCCTTGCCAAGACCCTGAATTAATTCTTCAGAAAAATAGCAAAGCAGCATCCTCTTTTTTTTTTTTGTAATAATTTGCTTTTATTGGAAAGCCAGATCTACAGAGGAGAAACAGAGAGAAAGATGTCTGTCCATCAATTCACTCCCCAAGTAGCCACAATGGCTGGAGTTGAGCAAGCAGCCAGGAGCTTTTTCTAAGTCTCAATGCAAGTGCAGGGTCCCAAGGCTTTGAGTCATCTACTGCTTTCCCATGCCACAAGCAGGGAGCTGGAAGGGAAGTTGAGCAGCCACGATACTAACCTGTGCCTAAATGGGATGCTAGCATACGCACAGTGAGGACTTTAGCCACTAGGCTACTGCGCCAGACCCAGCAGCATCCTAGTTTTCATGTTACCCGATGGTTGAGACTTTGCCTTTCAGTGGAAAGGAATGAAGACTGATCCTTTTTTTTTTTTTTTTTTTTAAGAATGATCTTTGAGATCAGAATTGTCCAGAAAGAAAGGAACAGAAAGCTCTCAAGCAGGGCCCCATATGTCCTTGCATGGCTGGTCATTGTCTGGTCTCCCCAGAGGTTGAGTCTGGCTGCAGAAGAGGGAAAGGACCCTAATGAGCAATGCGGAGACCAAGCCCTGATGGTGGCTGCATCCAGTTTCAGGTCAGAGTTTATTCAGGAAACCACTTGTGGTCAAATAAGCTCTTTCTCCCCCATCCCCTCAATCCATCTTCTTTTGGCACCTCACTCCACTTGCCCTTGGGCCTTTACTGTTTATTTTACCCACACATCCTCCACTGATACCACATACTCCCCATCTACTGAGTTTCTCATTCCCACCAGCGGACACTGGCTTTTAATGCTCCAGCTTTACAAATTTATCCATAAACAGAAATGATATAAACCAATGCCATAAAAAGAAGAGAATAAACTTCTCTCCATGGCTCCTTAGAAGAGGGAAATGAATTTTAGCCTCTGTCATTCTCTTGCAAATTCTTCTCCCCCATGGAGTCCTGTTATTCTAGTAGAAATTATCGAATGTGTGTACCCCTTGTGGCTAAACCCACCTTGCAGGAGCCGGGATTCCATATGGGTGCCAGTTTTGTTTTTTTTCTCAGCCACTAGACCACTGTACTGGGCCCTGGGTGCCACTTCTAGTTCAGGCAGACCCACTTGGGATACTGCACCCACGTGGAAGAACTGGAAGAGGATCCTGGATCCTGGCTTGGGATCAGCGCAGCTCTGCTGTTGCAGCCACTTGGGGAGTGAATCAATGGACGGAACATATTACTTTCTGTCTCTCCCCTGCTCTGTATATCTGACTTTCCAATAAAGCTAAAATAAATCTTCAAAAAAAAAGAAACAATCGAATGCGGTGAACCTTTCTCCTTGATACTCTTGGAAACTTAGCTAATCATTGCCGATCTCTATTTTAAATGATCCAGGGGCTTTAATTGATTGGAATGTGGTATTCCAATGTACAAAATAAGCCTAGTAGAGATGAACCCACCCAACTAGAAATAACCATGCTAGAATAACATCTCAGGGTCCGGCGGCGTGGCCTAGCGGCTAAAGTCCTCGCCTTGAACACCCCGGGATCCCATATGGGAGCCGGTTTTAATCCCGGCAGCTCCACTTCCCATCCAGCTCTCTGCTTGTGGCCTGGGAAGGCAGTTGAGAACGGCCCAAAGCCTTGGGACCCTGCACCTGCATGGGAGATCCGGAAGAGGTTCCTGGTTCCCAGCTTTGGACTGGCACAGCACCGGCCGTTGCTCTCACTTGGGGAGTGAATCATCAGACAGAAGATCTTCCTCTCTGTCTCTCCTCCTCTCTTATATCTAACTTTGTAATATATATATATATATATATATATATATATATATATATATATCTTTTAAAAATAAATAAATAAATAAAAAGAATAACATCTTGTATTACTAAGATATTTCATCCTATTTTCTAAATTTGTTCTGTATCAATTGCACCCTATACGCACACAAATATTCTGCGGTGTGACTATGGCAGCTGTATACCCTTTTTTTCCAATATTTGGAAAACCTAAAGCCCCTGGAAAGTGTCTCATCCGAGGTCCCAAAGGCCATAGCATAAAGGGACTAAAAGCCACAGATCTTATTTCTAAGTCCAGTCCAAATTCTTGAGTTACTTTTGCTGAGTCTGAACAAGGTAAATAAAAAACTCCAATGGAACTGTGAGTGGGTTAATTCCCAAATTCCTGCAAGTAGCTTGGCGCATAAGGAGATCTTCCAAAGTACTCAGTAGTAACGAGCAAGGGGACTCCGAGAGCTTTGCGGACATGAGCTCATTAATCCCCCAAAGCTTCTCCCACAGTCTGCAGCAGGAGAGGCTCTCTCTGCCTCTATTCCTCCACCTGCTCCATTTTCAAGATCTCTCAAGAAATGTGGCAGCACTGTGAAGAAAGACAGGCCTGAGAAGGGCACACTGGCTGGCAGAAGAAACTGTGAGGTAGTAACCAACACGTCTGTGGACTCAGAGACAGGAGTCTGTGGTGCCATGGCCCTTCCCCTAAGCAGAATAGCATATCAGTCCTGGGCTACCCATGCACTGATGATTTACGTTTATTTGGTTCATGTAAATGAGACTGCCAAGGTATGCTGGTGTAGGGACAAGACACTGTGTTTTGCAGGTCCCTCCAAGGCTGGCTCTGGTGCAGCCCTTTGGACAGCTGTCTCCCCCCGGAACACCTTTCTCTATTTGCATCTGTTGTGCCTTGCAGACTTCCCACCTTCTTCTCTCTAAACCCAGCACGTTTTAGGTCTTTTCTTACAAATGCTTTCATCCCTGCCTGTCCGTGTTTCCTCTTTTCAGCCTTGACTGTTTATTTTTAAAGCGGATCTTGGCCCCAGCGCAATGGCTCAGTGGCTAAATCCTCACCTTGCATCCAGGATCCCATATGGGCATCGGATCGTGTCCCTGCAACTCAGCGTCCCATCCAGCTCCCTGCTTGTGGCCTAGGAATGCAGTAGAGGATGGACCAAGCCTTGGGACCCTGCATCTGTGTGGGAAATGGGCTTCAAGGCACTGCCTGAGGGCACCCAGATCCAGTTGCTCAGTGTCCACGAGAATTACAAAAATGTTAGAGCCATTATAAGCTTGAGGGTATCAACTGTCACAGCTCCTTTGTGGAGGAGCGATTTGAGGCTGAGAAATGTCCCCAGGCCCATCTATGTGACTCAAAGAATTGGACAAAACTCCTGTCCTTGAGTAGTTTACTTTCTGATTATGCAGATAATAAGATAAAAATAATTACAGAAGTAACCATTGAGAGAGTTAATCAGCACAACCCCCAATGGATTTAGGGATAGCAAGATACGCTTTATATTTACTTTTTCCAAACACTGAATAGTAGGATCATCAGGAAATCCTTTCATGTTTGATGTCTGACCGTGACCAATTATAGCAGAATTTTGGAAAGCAAGGCCTGGTGTTAGAGGGTTCCATTACAATCTACTGCAGAGTTCCAATGTGTACCCAGGATTGAGAAGTACTGCTTCTCGAGGTATCTCAGAGGGGGGGTTGTTAATTATTATTATTGTTATTATTGTTATGAGACAAAGTGTCCAGAAGTCACTTTAGAAAGGTATGCATTTGTGCTGTTTCACATAGAAATCAGAGAGTGAGCAGGAATGGAATGGAAAAGCGAGGAGAATTGGGTGTCAAGTTTCTTCATTTCTGTGTTGTAGGTCCAAGAATTTAACCTGGAGTAGAAAGGCCAAAGACAGAGCCATCGGATGTCAGCATCTTCTTTCCCTGAATCGTTGATTCTACTTTCTGCATGATGATCCAGGGTGATTTCTGCCTCAAGTTCCCAGGTAAAGTGAATTTAGAAGGCATCTCATGGCTGTTGGCATGGGGAGGGGTGTGGCCTGCCGCTCAAGCCCAGCAGCCATGACCTGTCCCTGCAAGGCAAGTTCACCTGCAGCAATAACCTAGGCTAGTGCTACTGCAGGTGAAGCTTTCCCTGGACTGAGAACTTGGCCCAGACTTCATCATCATTGGGAGGAGTGGGAAATGAAAAAGTAAAGGTGAAGAAATCTGCCAAATGCCATCCCTCCTACAGCTCTATACAACAGAGCTCAGCAGCCCGTGTCAGCAGCCTGTCTCATCCTTCCACACCAGGTACAGTCAGGCACACACTCAACAGCAAGGAAAGAGCTGAGGACTCCTAGCGTGGGGGGTGGAGACTTGCTGTGTATCCTCCTCTCCCTTGGCACCACCCACAGCTCCCCAATGAGGAGGATGAGCTAGATCAAGGGGAGCAGAGCTTCCCACCGTGCCCCACCTGATTTGACTCAGCAATAGTGATACCATTGCTCAGCATTTCCACTGAGATTGTCGTGACAAGTCTCTAGTGTTTCCTATGCCTGCTCTCAATTCACCTTCTCCCACAGATCTAGGTCAGGTTCTGCAATATCATCTCAAGGCAGCAACACTAAGCCACAGAGCTGTGCACCACTTTGTGGAGGGCAAACAGGTGGTCAGCAACCAGGAGCTTTCCTCCTCTATGCAGCCAATCAGCTTATGGAAGATGTTTCTAGGTGGACCACCCAATGAGATATTTGCTCAATGAATGTTTATCCAGACACTTTGGGAGCTCCTTCTTGAATACTTTTGGTGCCTATACCTCATGTCTACAATTCCTCTCCACACCAGGCGTATTATGAGAACCTCAGTGATACTGTAAGTATTCTCTCTGTCTCTCGTTTTCAAGTGAAAAATGAAAGAATGTTATACGTAACAGAAGCCCTGCATGCCCCTTGTTTTCAGTTGTTTCCTTGACTTCTCCTCTGGTATACCACATGTTATCATTGATGAGCCAACTATTCTTGATGAACTAACTACTCATGCATCTACTAAACCATCTCTCTGACACTTTTTCAAATTTGAAGTCCCCTGCCTGTTGTCGCTTTGTCCTCTCTCTACAACTAGCCCCTCTCTTGAGGTCATCTGGGAGCCTACCAAGAGTCAATTCGTTAAAAGAAAAATGTTGTTTTTTTTTTCCACAGAAATTGCTGGGAATCTAGCAGCTGTGTCAGGAACTGGGATCAAAGATCCACTATTATCATCGAAGGTTATCCTGATGCCATTGCCCACAAGACTGTCAAGAACTCTACATCAGAAACCATAGAGGCAAGATTTATTGGTTGCAACCACTCAGCCTCACATCATTTAAACCCATATTAGAGAACTCAGTGGACAATTAAATGCACACATATCTTAATCCTCTAATTCAAGCACAACCTACAAGTTAAAAGATCTTTCCAGACATAAAGAAAGTCAAAACATATCGATTCTGCTATCTCAAAATAAAAGGCATAAGAGTTCTTCTCCTATCTGGAAGCAAACCAAACAAATTTGAGGAGAAGCACACCATGCCTCTGATAATGGGTGAAGCCCCGAATACATCAAAGAAGAGAAGACCATTACAATTCTCACACCTATGACTGTTCACCACGTGGACATTTAGAAACATACGGGGTTATTAAAAGTTAAGATTTTACTAGCACCATCTATCATTCACTGACATTTAAATTCTACAACCCATATTTCAATGTGGTGTAACCTTGTTCTTAACCCACACAGTCTTGCCACCTTTTCAACACTACTGTTAGGAGTAGAGGCTGATTTACCCCTTTCCTGTATCCTTCAGCTTTACCTCATCTTCCAGTGTCCGCAACATCTCTGCATATCCACACGTATCTTACATGCGATTCTTGTTCAGTTTGTGCCTGAGAGGACCTGCTACTGCTGCTTTAAAAGTTTAGTTCACATGCCCCATTTCCTGGGAAGCCTCCCTGTGGAAAGCTGGCAGAGCTAGTATTTTCTCTCTCAATGCTATCACAAGATTGTTTCTGCAGAAAATCACAGAGACAGTGCATGGTGTCAGTGTGTCCTATGTCTCCTTACAATAAAAGCT
This sequence comes from Ochotona princeps, assembly GCF_030435755.1. Taxonomy (NCBI): domain Eukaryota; kingdom Metazoa; phylum Chordata; class Mammalia; order Lagomorpha; family Ochotonidae; genus Ochotona; species Ochotona princeps. Next base: position 106,009,964 of record NC_080835.1, on the reverse strand, counting down.
CAGGGGATTAACATCATCTCCATCCTAAGCCATAGAGACTAGCAGAAAGTGGGATCCTGTTGCACAATGACCTTGGGAAACGAGTGGTTGCCCATGAGCTGCACAAGGAATCAGCTTTACCTAAACCAAATTTGGCATTTATATTAATCCATGAAAAGAACCTAATCAGTGTGTTAGATCAAACATTAACTGCAGTTTCTAAAATTATTGTTGTCAAAGCACAGTAGCAAGGAAATCAGGTCAGTGGAGTCAGCTGAACGTGGGATGAAGTATGATTCAGAATCCCAACGGCTCAATCCTTAACCACCAAGCCCCTACAGGACTTTGGAGGAGTCTGCAACAGTCAAAGAATTGAAAAAGCAGATTCTTCAAGACAAAGAGATATGTCACTGCTGGTGGCCAAGACCACAAGACAAACATGCCCAATTAACATCCCAAGATGGGGCCCAGTGCAATAGCGCATGGTTAAAGTCCTCGCCTTGAACGTGCCAGGGTCCCAGATGGGCGCCAGTTCATATCCCTGCAGCCCCGCTTCCCATCCAGATCCCTGCCTGTGACCTGGGAAAGCAGTTGAGGACGGCCCAAAGACTTGGGACCCTGCACCCACGTGGGAGACCCAGAGGAAGATCCTGGCTCCTGGCTTCGGATTGGCTCAGCTCCAGTCGTTGCAGCCGCTTGGGGAGTGAACCATTGGATGGAAGATCTTCCACTCTGTCTCTCCTGCTCTCTGTACATCTGACTTTGTAATAAAAATAAATAACTCTTTAAAAAAAATCCCAGGATGTCTGAAGACCCACAGAGCTCAGTGCTGTTAATGCTTGTCATATTATCAGAAGAGGGATGGAAGCAAAATGAGAAACCATTGCAAGAAGAAACTGGGGTATTTATCAAGCAGGCCTCACCTAGACTTCTTCATTGGTTTGGGCCTCTGAGACATTGAGTTTTTGAAAGTGCACTTTTTTTTTTTTTGTCTGTGTTACTTTGTCGTTTTGTCGCCTTTTCCGTGTGGCGGTGGTGGTTGGTTTTTGTATAGTCGACTCTTTTTAAATCGTTAAACTAGAGAGAATATTTTCCCGGATACAAATAAATCGTCATGCAAGTGGGGTGCCAGGTCCGTGGGAACCGAAAGGAGAGGCCGTGCTTGTCCCAGGAAGTATACAATTGTCACCTCATTTTTTTTTTTTAATGTTTTCTGCCCGCAACATCAGCCTTGGTGACCGGCTGTGGGAGTCGCGGTAGATCGTGTAGATTGTGGCCGGGGTCGCTCGACAGTTTGTAGTTAATTACAGTTTGTAGTTAATTACTTATTTTCCTCGGTTTGTGTGTAACAGATTTTTATTTTTATTTCAAAATTTTATATGAATTATGTATATCTTAATGATCGGTCATTTTCCCAGTTTGTAATATATGTGTAGAAATTGCCTGTATATGATATTGCTTTTTCTCCTCTCCCTTTTCTCTTGCTTTCTCTTTTCTCCCTTCTTCATCCTCCCTCCCAGGCTCACCTGCCCCTTCCCTTTCAGGCATCCTCCCCTCCCACTGGGGTCCTGGGCTCAGTTTGGCAGTCTGGGCAAGGCCCAGGACACTCTGGGTGGGGAAGGGAGACCCTGTGGCTGGCAAAAATGGAGAGTGAGAACGTAGCTGCCCTGGAGGTATCTCTCGCTCCCCCGTAGGGCGCTTTTAACGGTTATCTTAACTGCGTGTTTATCTATATGTAAAAACTTTCTAAAGCAAATACAGTATTCTCCATTTTCTTCTCAAAAAAAAAAAAAGAAAGAAAGAAAGTGCACTTGATGCTTTAACTCACAGATAACTCCCAAGTGAGGCTACAGAAACAGGAAACACCCAAACACACCTCTCTCTCTTTGTTGACTCTGGTATGGATTGCCGGGGTGTGTTCCCTTATGGCTTACCTGGAATACTTGAGATTTCCTGATAACAAAGTCATTGCAAGCACTGCAAGATGTTCCCAATGTCCTGACCAAGAAGCCTATTTTTCAACAAGTAATTCCAAGACTTTAGCTCAAAGTTATTGTTCCTTCAATATTTAGTCCCATTCTCACTTCAGGACTGTGGGAGCTGCCTTTTCTTCCAAATTGACCCAGGGGTGGTAATTGATCTCAAAACCCTTTCACCGGAATTATTGGGTAGGCTTGCATTGTTATTTACAACCTGCTAATTTTTAGATTCTGCCTTTTCATTTAGTGTCAGATATTTGCCCACAGGAACCCTACCTAAGCTGTCATTCTCACTCCTGATTCCCCTCAAGCTAACAGACTACAATTTAAGTCTGCCCTAAGGAAAGTTGCTGCAGTAGTTGGGCTAACACAAATCCCATGCTCAATGACAGTCAGCAAGGCTAAATTAATAATGTACTCCTGGTGCATGACTTTTCATTGCTTCTTTATTCCCAACATACCATTTTAGAAAACAACATTACCATTTGTTCTAATAGTGGTATTATCAAATACGTTCCCATTGCTAGCCATTTATAGGTTATTCACCAAAGAGCACGTGGGAAAGATGGGAAAATTAGGTAGCCTGATTTATAGATTCTGGACAAACCCAATTTTTAATGAAACGCAGGCTTAGAACAAAAGTCGGGGCAAGTGCAAGGTAAAGTCTGAGGAAGCAGGAAGAGGAGGCCTTGAGAAAGTCAACTAGCTTCAAGAAGAGGTTGCTAGGATACTGCACTGGCCATTTACAACCATAGAGCAGTGGTTCTCAACTGGGAGTGATTTTGTCCCCCAGGGAACATTTGGCTGTGTCTAGAAACATTTTTGGCTGTCAAGCTGAAGAAGAGCTACTGGCATCTGTTGGGTGGAGGCCAGGACGCTGCTAAGCAACCTATAATCCGCAGGACAAACTCCCATGACACAAAAAGTATCCTACCTGACAGGTAGGAGGGCCAAGGTGAAGAAAGCATACTATGCTTGCCTTACAAAAATCAAATTGCAGAACTTTGTACCGAACCACAGCAATGAAAAATCAAAACGAAAGGATAAAACCAGGTTGTGAACCATAAAGTGACTATGCATCAAATAGGAAGCCGGGAAAAACAGAAAGGAAATGGGAGGTGGGCGGTGAATGCCCAAAAGGATGTTCAAGGAAGCCTCTTTATGATCTGCCCACAGAAGTCAAAGCCCTAGTGAGAAATCTTGGGGGACAAGTTAAGAAATGTTGTCTTTACTGAAGAGTCAGGGCAGAGATTCCTCAAGCCAGGGCTTGTGAATTCTGCCTAGAATACTAGGGGGAAAAAAAAGCAATTTTATACTGCCAAGAGTCTTGGTTCCACTCTGCAAAGTAAATAATTCAAGTTCCTGTAAAGAAAGGCTGGGACGTGGAGTAAAAAACATGGGTTGCCGTGGGTCAGCATGGGTCCTCTAAGAACCGGATATCAGGGCAAATTTCAGTGTGGAAAGCATTCATCTAACAAATAACCTTGAGAGGAAGCAAGGAAGGAGCCACAGAAGCTTGAGAGCCAGCAGGTAGCAGGGCGGGCCTGGCCCTTCATACAGACAAGAGGAAGGCAGCCGGTTGGGTGGGAAAGCTGATAACGCAGTGGGTTTCCAAGGATAGTTTGGAGAGGCGCTTAGGAGCCTTCAGGACAGAATCCCGCAAGAAGAGGAAACATTCATCCCCCACATAGCAAACATCCCTCAAGTCTCAGGTATGGATGAGAGCACCCTGGAACACTTGGCCTCAGAGACAGCAGAGCAATGGATTAGAGAGAGGCAGCTGTCCCAATCAATACACTTCCTATAACCCAAGGTTGAGGAACCTGTGCTCCCAGCCGTCACAGGTAGGACTGCACTTCGCAGCTTCAGCGCAACACCTATGTTTTGCTCCCGGTTTTCACTCTCTTCTGTGTATCTCCATTAATCTATCATGCTGTCTCTTTCTAAGTGCTCTTACCCTACTTAACCAGGAAGTTACAACCTCAGAACCCCCAGAGTGGCTGGCCCTGGGACTGAACCACAGCCAAGAAGAAGAAGAAGGATGAAGCTCCTGGGGGTGGGGGAACACTCCTGAGTGATTGGAATGGGTGGTCCTTTCCTTTACTTCTCTTCCTGCTAGGGCCACTCTGCATGCCATTTCCTTCAATGGTCTTTTCTGATAGATGCTAGAACAGTGCACATTGCTGGTCTGTATGCACTGATGTGTTACTCATTTTCACCACAAAGATAGTATTGTTGAAGAACATTACAGCTGCTCCAAGATGGGTTGTGCCATGGCAACTGCACCATGCTAATAGCCAAAGTGATTTGTGGCCAAGGATGCATCCCTAGGCTAAGTCCCACATAGAGGCAGCTAGAGCAGGGCCATTAGAAGCATCTTGCCAAGGAGAATCCGATGCTTCTGTCTGAACTCCGGTCCCAAGTAGTAATACTACTTAGCACAGCAGTCTTTCCACAACGACATTCACCCCCATGGACACTTAAAATGTTGCGCTGGTGAGAGAGGGGCATGTTACAAATCTGCTGATTGTTTTTCATTTTATCCTTTTTTTCCTTCACTTTACAAGCAGGACGTAAGTATTTTCCACACACAATTAAAACATAGTTTGTACTTGTTTAGCATTTTTACATACAAACTGCCCATGTTCAAAAACCAAAACCTGGGAGACCACTGACTGTACGGTAAATAGTGAAAAGCAATGGCATGCAACTGATCAAAGTGGAGCTGCTGTGGTTGGTAAAGGGCAGCCAGGGTCCTGGGATGGGAGATCCTCCCACTCAGCTGTGAGAGTCTTGTGGGGAGCAGGACTGAGAGGCAACACATTAGCGGACAGAAAACTAGAGCAAATCACGCTTGGACAGCCAAGCAACAGAACTGAACCGAAGAAAGCATCTGAACAAGAATGAAGTGCTCCTGAAGATGGGAGGAGAGAGGGCTGCAGAACTCACCCAGCCAAGCTGAGCAGTCAAGATGGTGTGAAGAGAGGTGATGCTTGGAGTACCACTTGTCAAAGCAGCCTGAGATGCTCTGTGTGAGTGCAGAGGTGTGTGGATGAGGTCTAGATGTTGTGTGTTCTGTGTTATTTATGTTGGGAAGGGTGTATGTGTGTGTCTGCTTATGTATGTGGAAGATGTTTTGTGTGTTTGTGTTGTGTGTTTCAAGTGTGAGTGGGGAGGTATATGCACAGGTGATAGATGTGTGTTTCTGTGTTATATGTGTGGCAAGCAGTATGTGTGTGTGTGTTTGTATATGTTGGATGTGTTTTATGACTGTGCGTGCTATGTGTTCTATGTGTAAATGCAGGGGTTTGTGTGTGGGTGGTAGATGTGTGTTTCTGTCATGTGTATATGGAGACAGGTGGTTAGTACGTATGTATGTGCAGGAGCTGTTGCACACATGACATGTATGTGTATGCTTCTATGGGGGAAGGTATGTTATTGGTTGCACATTGTACATTCTACATGTCAGTGAGAGGAGTGTGTGTGCATGGCACATGTTATGTGTGTACGTGTGTGAGGGGATGTATTTTCTGTGTGTTTCATGCGTTAATGATAAATGGCGAGGTATATGTGTGGGTGCAAGACGTGTGTTCTTGTGTCATGTAGGTGTGGAGATGAGGTGTTGCATCCATGGCATGTGCTGTGCGCTCCTGTGTTATGTATGAGTGGCGCATGTGCCTGTGCCATGTGTGTTATGTGTGCAGGCAGAAAGCAGAGGCATGGGTGGGAAGCGGTTCTTGCAGGCACCTAGATATGCTATCCTCTGTGTTCACCCATCGTGGGCATCTGGCAGTTTCTGATGACTTGGTGCTCTGAGCTTCCCATGCTCCCCCATGTCAGGCTTCTAGACCTTCCTAGTTCCACTCCATTCCTGTGTTTCCTCCAAGCTCCAACCTTTGCTTTCTGGCTCCACACTGATTCTGCCATCCACTTCCAAACATTTTGTGGAAAACAAAATAGTAGCCTTAAAGGAATCTTGGGAGAGTAATTAAGATTTTTTTAACTTATTAATTTCTTCAAGCAAAATAAGGCCAACGACAGACCTAGTGGGAGACATTTTGATGGCAGAGCAAGACCCACCAACAGCAACAGGGGCCATAGCAGAAGGACAAGGTCAAGTGAGAGGGCTTTCTTCAATGAAGAATCCATCACAGCCCTCTTCTCAGCACCACAAAGTCATGGAACAACCATGAGGGACTGAAAATAAAGAGGAACAGAGAATACAAGGTGCTTTCATGGGGAAAAAAATTATAATGCATCTTCTTTGCCTTCTCTCATTTCCCCTGTCTTCCTAAATTCTTGTCTGTTACGTGTGCTCTTCAACCGCAGCATAAAGTATGACTTTGATTTAAAAAAAAAGAAGAAGAAGAAAACCTGTTGCCCTCTGAAACACAATGACTCCCATGTGCTCCTGCAAGGCTAGCCAGGTGGAAATGTCAGTGGTTTCTCTGCACCTTTAATCTACAGGCAGATGTGCCTGCCAGACAGCCCTGACTTCAATCAGTCGTGCTCGGCTGTGTCTGCTGGCCTTCCAAAGAAGCTCCCGCTGTTCCTATGAAACTTGACCTCATCAACATAGCCTCTGTTGCAGATGAGCACTATCAGGGCTGGGGGCTGCTGCCTGGGCTTTGGCAGTTCAAAGCCAACACTGTCTCAGACAGTATGACCTTGCACCTCTGATGGTGTGCGTCTCGAAAGCCAGGCCCAGAGAACCCAGTGGATATTAAAATACAAGAAAAAAAGATTTTCTAGTTTCATGGGAGGGCGATGGAGGGCAGCATGCCACTCCACACCACTCAAGACAAAGCCGATGTGTTGAGTAAGGGGCAAGAAGCTCAGTTTTCTTCAGGGACTCTGACTATGACCTTGGGGCCGTGGCCTTTACCCATAACACAGCCCTGTGACGTGAACGGTTAGAGAGCCAACAATCAACAAGTGTGGAGCACTTGGAAGGCAATTGGTCTCAAGGGCCCTTCCCAGAACAGCACAGGTCAGTGTGCCATCTCGACGCCAGCTGTGAATTTTCGGAAGCTGCCCAACAGCTGAGCGTGTCTGATTAGGGCAGAGTTCTAACAGGATGGGTGACCCCTTGCCTGACACCCTTCCTCACACCACTGTTGAATCTATACCTCTCATCATCGACTTAGTCCTGCATATACCTCAGGGACATTTGTGGACCTCACATGCTATACAAGGCTTCTGCTTGGATCTGAGCAAAGCAGCAGATTCTAAGGTCCTAGGATTTTACACTGAGCACAATTAGGGAAGGAATTAGGCCATTGCTAGTGTGTGCTCGAGATAACCAAAGAGGCCCTCTTTTCACAAACCATCCCGTCCATCCACACACTGCTCTCAAAATTCCACATTGGCTCACAGCAGGAACCACAGGTGATAGCATCTTCAGCCCAGGCCTGTTACACAACCAACCACTCCTTTCATGACATTCAGCTTCAAGTTACAGCTTTCTCAATCCATTCCAGGTTTCTCACATCCCAACGCAATGGGAGGAATAAGTAGACATTATCTGTAGGTTAGTCCCATCTGGGGCGTATAAACTACTTTCTGGTGCTCTCCACGGATAACATCAGCAGCAAACCAAACACTGTTTTATGATCGTGGAAGTAACAGCAGCAGTTTCCTAATAGATCCCTTCTGCTGCAAACCAGGACTCACATGCACCTTGTGCATACTGCTCATTAGAACTACAACCCACCTTAGACAGGGAAGAAGCTGTCACAGAAACAAGAGCAAGACCAGACCAATGTGGCCTTCTCCTATTCCAGGTGAAGCAATAAGACCTGCCAAATTGCAGCTGCACTAACACTCAGAAAAGGTGTGGTTTTTGTGTTTCTCTAGTGACTTTTGTGGCCACCCTGGAAAGTAGTCAGAACAGTTTTGTTTTCCTGAATTGTACTGACAGTACTGGGATCTAGAAGTTAAGCCCATGCCCAGGGTCAACAGGTTCATAAAAACACAAGTGATGTCAGAAGTCATGGCTTTAGCAGGTCAGTGCTTTTCACAAGGCAACCTCAGAAGGGCACTAACTGCCTACCCTAGAAGTAAATCATTGAACAAGAAGAAGGAAAGAAACCATTGTCTAGATCCTCACAAAGAACTGGCTCCATCATCATGAAAGTTGTGGGGATAAGCTGCTAACAGTTGCTGGGCAGTGTCTTTCGTTGATTCCCAAGATTTCACTGGGGCCCAGAAAAAAGAGTTGTAGAATCCTGATGGTGGTTTCCACTCCCCCTTCCCATCTGTGCTGAACCCAGTGTGGTATCCATCCCCATGCTAAGTAAGCCTGGGCACTTTCTCCATGAGATGAAGCCAGGGAACTCCTAAGGAAACTCCAGCTTCTCCTGACCTGCTGATGGGCTATTTCTATCTGCCACATGCTGTCTTCCAACATTCACGTCCCTTTGAGGAGCATGGGAAATCTCTTGACACTGATTATTCAGAAGAACCAGATCAGCTTGTTCCAAGACGCCACTGTTTCCTAAGGCCCTACTTCCCAAGAATGGAAATGACTGTCTCAGCAGTCTCAAGCATCTAATCCTATCTTTTTTTAAAATCTGAACTCTCAATTCCCATTCTACATTTGTCTACATTTCTTTCAGACCTACTTTGTGTGGCTTGTGCGCAGGTCTGTGTTGTCAATTTTGAAAGCAGCGTTGGAAGTAGTGGTAGAAAGGTAAGGTCACCTAACTTTACTTTCACTTGCGAGCATATAGAACAGTTACAGGGGCTGGCATGATGGCTCAGTTAGCTAATCCTGCACCTACAAGTGCCCACATCTCATACAGATGTCAGTTAGAGTCCTGGATACACTGCTTCCCTTCCAGCTCCCTGCTTATGACCTGGGAAAGAAGAGGAATACAGCCCAAAGTGTGGGGCACATGAAGCCATGTGGGAGACCCAGAAGAAGCTCCTGTCTCCTGCCATTGTGGTCATCAGGTGGAATGAATCAGCAGATGAAAGATCTTCATCCCTGTCAGTCCTTTTCCCTGTAAACCTCCTTTCTAATAAAAATAAAGCTTTTAGACAAATACTTACAAGGTACATGATGTGATTGGTGCACTGAAAGTCACCATTTAACCTTGAATCACTTAGAGAAAGACTATGAGATTCCCAGAATGGATGCTCTCTTTTGCTAGTGCTGACTCAAGGCCAAACATATTTAAAAATAGATGTTTTGATGGTATAATGCTAATAAAACAGGTGCCTGTCTCCGCATATAGACTAAGTCAGGTTGGCGCATATCTAGCACTTGGCACTTCCTTCTGCCTATCAAGGAATAGTGTGCTTCTAGAAGTCTCTCGATTCAGTTACAAAGGTCACTCAAAGCATGGAAATAAAACTGAGATGGAAAAAGCTTTTCTTTCACCTTTTGCCCCCGACTTTAATCCTAGGATAAAAGATACCAGGGGTCTACCCTGTTTATCAAGCTTTCAGTGCAATAAGGTTAAACAGCTGCAAGGAAATAGAGGCCTGGTCAACCAAGGTCATGGGTCATTGGTCTAGGCAAAGCTTAGCTCAGTCCTTCAACAGTCTGGTGAAATGAACAGGTCAGATTACAAGAAAACCTATATTCTTGAGTGAGCTTCATCACTGTCTGACTACAATTTTAGTTATTTTTAAAGATTTATTTATTTATTTACCTGAAAGAGAGAGAAAGATAGAGAGATAGAGAGAGATCTTTCATCAAAAGTCTCTTCCCCAGGTGGCCTCGTTGGTGAGGGTTAAGTCAGACCAAAGCCAGGAATCATGAGCTTCATCCAGGTCTCCCATGTGAGAAATGGGCACACACACTTAAGCCACTTTCCACTGTTTTCCCCAGGCCATTAGCAGGGAACTTGATTGGAGCTGGAGCAACTTGGACATGAAACGGTGCCCCCATGGGATGCTGGTGCTACAGGCAGTGGATTGACCCATTATGCCCTAACTTCAGTCCTTAATTATGTAGTTTAGTTAAGACACTTTGACAGCCTTTAGCTTTATGCCTCATCTACAAAATGGAAGGGATTATTCTTTAGGGACTTATCCTTTTCTATGCATATCACTGTAAGTTTGAACATGTTTGTAGGTGTCATGTTTGTATATTCCCTACTCAGAAGGACTGAGCAGGTGACCAGTGGGAAGATGATGCATGCTTTGTTGTCAATATGCAAATGTGTGTGCAGTGGCTTTTTCTTTGCAACTATGAGTTGTTTCAGGGACCAAAGTTTTTGTGAAAAAGCGAATGAACACCAAGCATTGCTGGTTTCCTCCAGAAGGAGCCAGTCACAGAAAGAATCCACCAGATAACAACAACCCAATTCTCCTTGCAAGCTTTCTGATGGGTACAGAAGTTGAGTGATGCAGTTTTAAGCTTCTTGACTAGAACCTGAGAGAATATCAGTTAAGGGGGTGAGATTATTAGAATGCCAGGAAAGGGCTAATTTCCAAAAGCAATCCATTTCTTCTCCAAGGACAAAATTACACCTAAATTGAAACAGAGGAGCTAGCAGAAATATGAAAATAGACACTCTACCCAGCAACCTTTCCCAAGGACCCCTAGTGCAGGATTACCTACAGTGCACATTTCTGGGTCTCATGTGTGACAGTTCTTTTAGTCTCTAAGAGCATTCCTATCTTTCTGATTCAGCCACTTAATGCCAAGTTCCCAGACATGACCATGTCCACCCGACTACTGCAATAATCCCTAGCTAACGTCTGCTTCCTGACTTGCTCACCCTTAAAAATTCTGCAAACTGGAACAAGAATGAGATCTAGAAATACAAACGGTGATCTGCAAGCTTGTCCCATGCATCCCATCAAGGTTGTCTCATCACTTTCACTTCTGGAATAAAGACCAGAATGAATAGCTTCTCCGTCAATAACTGCCTCCACCTTCTGGTTCCTTTCCGGCATGCCTGCCTCAACCTGCACCACATTTTCTTGCACTCTGTTTTCCAGCTGAATGGGAGGATGTGTTTTGATTCTTCCCACTATGGGAACTCTGCATATCCTGTTCATTCTGCCTTTTACCCATACCTTACACACTGGCTTTGGGTAATTTCCAAACGTTATACTTGGGATATTAGTCAGTTGTCACTTTCACTAGGAAAGCTTTGCTGGCTTCCAAATCAAGGTCAGATCCTCCCTGCATCCATCCCTGTATCACACACCACCCTTCCACGACCTTATCTCAGACATGAATCCACAGTCACCTGCTTGATGTATGTCTGATGCACATCTGCAGCTCCCGTTAGATTGGAGACTGGAAGGTCTCACCTGCAGGCTGTGGAAGATGCACTAAATTATTTAGTCTTGCCGTGCCAAGGAAACGGTGGGTGGGAATGGAAATTCAATAAATCTGTATCAGGTTAATTTTTAAGTTGATAATTCTGCGTGGTTCATGAATGATGCTATAAATATCCAAGTGGTCCTTAGCAGGGAAAAAATTCCTCACCTTTGTTTTGACTGTCAGCCTCATGAGAGCAGAGACCATAATGATTCTGGTTCAGGCATTATATTCCTGGTGCCTAGCATGGAACTCACATAGTAATCACCCAATAAGTAGCTTGTCAAATAAATGAATACGGGTGGTACTAAGGAGCATTCAGCGATGAACAAGGCAGAATCTCTGATTCTTCAAATGTCCCAGACATGACACAGCAACTCTGAAACAGGTTACACTGTGAAAATTGTACACATATAGCAAGAGGCATAGTGGCCCCTTCTTACCTTTTCCAGTTAACTCACTCCCAGGTTCTTTGCATTTTCCCATCCCTAGTCCAACAATTTTACTCCATGTGAACGATGGAAATCCTCTGTGTATGGGTAAGTTCTTGCTTGTTGACACTGCGGGTATAACTCTAAATTTCAAATGATTGAGGCCACTTCAACAGACACCCTGATGAAATGGGCTGAGTAATTTCAGTGTGTATTAAACCAATAGCCTACATTAGGACCCACATCTGTGTTTACAGAGCGACTCACACTCTCAGGCGTGTCTGTCGCAACATGTGATGTGAGATCCAAAAGCATGCGGCTCCAGCTTGGAGCTGCTGTGTATGTGTTTGGTTGGTAGCTCAGAGCTGGTGTTTATTGACAAGCATGAACACTGGAATGAATAATCATCCTAAGCATTCGCTGCACATTTCTGTCTCCTGCTAGCAGAGCCCATCCCTTTCCTCCACAGATGGGGATGTGTCAGGCAAGGCAACCCAGCTCCCAGATGCCTCCGAGGCCTCTGTGGGATGCATCAGCATCACAGAGTAAGTCATGACCTTGGATGGTGACCTGTTGCTTTGCCCATTTGTTTGTCTAACCAGTCATTCACTCAATAAATTGGTGCACTTGTTCTTTGCTGCTGCATTAGACACTGATGATACAAGTCTACGTGTACCTGCCTGTATGTATCACAGGTTAGAATGTAGATTAAAGTAAGAAACCCAGAATGACTTGGAGGACAGTGTTTTGATATAGTGGATACCACACTGGCATCCTCTGTAAGTGTCAGTTCTGAGACACTCCCTGCTGGAGGCTTGGGAAAGGTGGCAAGGAACAGCCTGAGTACTGAAGGTTCTTCTGCCCAAGAAGCCTTAGTGGGGATCCTGACCCCTAGCTGCAACCTGGCTTGACCCTAGAATTTATGCCCAGTTGAGGTCTGCGGGGTTAACTAGCATACAGACTCACAATTCCATCAAGGATAAGCTTGGAATAGGGAACTTTTCTAATGAATGAAGAGAAGTATACTTCTTCAAGGCATCAGAAAGCTTCTCCTGGGAAAGCACTATTGAGTCCAAACTCTAGAGGATGAAAAGTACGCCTACCCAGAAAAACACTGTGGCAAGAGGATCAGAACTTTGCAAACTCAGGTCACCTGCTAAGTGATGCATGCAAGGAAAGAGTCATGAAAACTTGTGTGGGGTATGGCATTATCCACCGTGACCATGTGATATGAAGCCAGATAGGAGGCAGGGGCTGGATCATGCCTGGCCCCACGGACCTTGTGAAGCATTTTGAGCCCTGTTCTAAAGTTAACCAAAATCTACACAAGACTTTAAGGCAAGCAAAGATCTATCTTACCTAGCAGTCTCACGATAAATAACAGGTGACATCGAAGATAAAATTTCCGGGTGAGCCTGAAAGCCTTGGACCATTACAAATCTAAGTAGAACCATGGGCACTCTCCCAGGATGTAAAACACTCTGCAAGGTACAGGGGAATAAAGGCTGGAGAATGACCACTTGGTCCCTTGCAAAGGGACTCTGTCCCTTGAAGCACCAGATATGTTGCTTTTCCACGTGTCGAATTCCAGCTTGCCATCCATTGTCACTTATCATTTCCCCTGAACATGCAAGCGGCCTTTCCAATCAATGGCCTGTGTCCTAATGCATCGATTCATCTTGGCCTTTCCAGGGGTCTCTCCGCACAGCGTCTCTGCTCATTAAAGGGAATGTGCCTGCTTCATAATGATAATGCTTTGCACTTACCCAGCACATTGCCCAGGGGTGTCTCAAAGCATTTTGCAAACATTTAATTAAGTTAGCCAAGTTGCTGCAGGGGGCACCCCAGCCTCTCAGCACCAGGAGCTGTTGGTGGGAGGGAGATGTTGGGAGAGGAGCTCAGGTCCTGCCTTTAGCACCCACAGGCTGTGGGCACAGATGTGAGGCAGGGAACATTCTGGTAGCCTCAGTTAAGCAAGAAGGAAGCAATCCCTTGTGCTCAGCCACGTGGAACTGGGTTTATGCCATCTGTACCCATGAGAGTGCATGAAATCCAAGGGCAATAGGAGCTCCAGAGGGTCCTTGACCAAAGGCAAGAAGATAAGTCTGCTTCCTTTCAGGAGTTATGGATGTGATTTACAGAGTAACTAAACTCTGTCTTGGAAGCACATTTGTGTGTGTGTGCCTGTGTGCTCACATGCAGGGAGAAGGGATATGAATCTATGATTGGCACAAGGATTACACAATAGAGGAGGAGGCAGGAAGGAAATGGGAAGCACATTTGGCTTTCGTTGACCTGTTTGGGATTTCTTTCTGCTATACTTTCACATCCCTTTTCATCCTTCCATGAGCTCTACAAGTATCACCTTAACCTTAACTCTAACCTTGACCTTAACCTGTCATATGTGAACTGTGTCAAAGTCTAGCAAGTAGAACCACGTACTTGCCTTCCTGTGTTTAAGACTTTGTTCACCTCTCGGGGAATGGCAGAGGTAGCCAAAGCCTTACACAGGTAAGCAGCAACTGCTAAAAGTTGGTCTCCTTCTCAGAGTAGGAGAAGGCAAACAGAACAGACATCCTCAGGACGTGGGACTGCATGAAAGGATCAGGGTCTAGAGGAGGGAAAGAGAGCAGAGTAGACCCACTCCAGGTGAGGCCAGCCTCCCTGGCTCCTGCATCTGGAAGGTGTCACTTGGCATCCAGAGGTGATAGCATCCATTGCTTCTGACAGTTTGGCTGGTCAGCAGCCAGGGGCCATCTGTGGGCTGACACTTGAGTTCACTGACTTCTCTCGTTACTCCCCAGCCTCAGGCAGCTGCAGGTGATGGCAACCACCCACTGATGGTCAGGGATGTGGGCAGATGGCCCCTGGCCAGGGAGGTCAGGTCAGAAAAGTCAGAACCCAAAGATGGAAAGTGATCACCAGCACAAGAAGCTGCTAGAGCTCCCAGAGTTCTGACTGCGCTCAGTTGCTGTCCCAGCCAATGCATCCAGCCCCTCACCTGCAGGATTCAAGGTCAAAGCGATTGAGTGTGCTGCCTTGGTTTCCCACAATAGAAAAACAAACATAGGCCTTCACAGTCAGAACTAAGGAGAAATGTAACAATTTTCCATTTCACTGGATTTTTGTCATTTGAAGCAGAATATCCTAATACATCTTGTTTAATTAAAATTGACAAAAAATCTTATTGAATGAGTGGTGGGATACAGTTCACTAATTTCCGTAACTATAGCAGACAGATAGTAGAACTTCATCCTACCCTCCTCTTTCAATAGTAAGATCTGTCTTATTCCCTCCTCCCTTCCTCTTTGTTCAACCTCCCTAAGGCCAGAAGTTACCTTTAATATGTTTAATTTATTGTCAGTTCCTTGGAAGGCAGAGCAACAGAGAGAGAGAAAGAGAGTGATTCCTTCTGTTAATTCACTCCTCCAAAGCCCATAATGATCAGCTCTGCTCCCAACTGAAACCAGGTGCCAGGGACTCAATCCAGGTCTCTCCCACAGACGGCAAAGACTAAAGTACTTGGGCCATCTTCGGCTGCATCCAAGGATATGTGTTAGCAGGAAGCTGGGCCAGAAACAAAGTAACTGGGACTCAATACCAGACTCTGATTTAAGATATGGACATTGCAAGCTCTGGCTTGATTCATTGGCCACAAATGCCTTCTTCTAGGATATTTTTGTACAACAGAAAGTCAGAAATGTTCACTTTGCTGTCATCTAGATTAGGTTTTGGCTCTCTGTCCAAGTGAAAATGAGGAACGCACTTATCTGGAGCCCATGCTATAGACAGGGAAAGTGGAATGCTGCAAGAGTCGCACTTGTTAGCATGCCCAGAGGCTGGGGCACAGTCCTAGCTCTCGGGAAGAATGCTCTTCCCCCATAAAGCTCTGGCCCAGATTTGAGGCTATAATCATTAAGTGCTGGTTTCCAATGGCTGACAAGGGAAACCCTGGCCCAGAGCTCTGGACAACAAATGCAGGTCTAGTGATGGCTGCTTAGGGAATCTCCTTCTGAAATGCTCAAGGATACAAAGAAGTGATGAGGGAACTGAGAGGAAGCAGGAAGGCAGACAGGATGTGAGATCCTCAAGTTTCTCAGGATCTCTGGTTCATCTCTGTTTGGATCACACTGCTCAGCTGCAGGGTACAGCTGTCTCCTTCTCGCCATGGGTTCTTCAGGAGCTGACCTTACTAACGTGTCTATCACTTTAAAGGGTTGAAGGCCACGAGGTAGCTTAGAGGGAAGGCATGCATAGCTTATTGGCGAGAGGATGATGAGGTCTTCCTCACAGCAGCAGTCCTTCTTCCTGGTTTTATGGGGAGTCTGGGGATTGGGTTTTGCTTTTTGATTTCTTAAATGCACCAGGTAGTTACAGGAGAGAAGGAATTCATCAAAAACTTGGTGGTAGATCCCTTCCCCAGAACTCATCCTAATGCCAACTATCCTAACTCCAAGATCTACCAGTAGGGATATTCCTTGAAGGAAGAATCAGAAAGTTGTGTGTAGAGGAAAGAAAAACTTCTAGTCTAAGGGATTTTTCAATCTAAACCGAGGGTTCTCTGACTATAAACAGGAAATGCTTGTTTATAATATGATTTGGCCTGGTGGATTAAGATGCTAATTTGGACCCCAGCATCTCACTACCTGCATTCTGTTCCTGGTGATTCTCATATTCTCTTGCTACAGCTTCCCAGGAATCTCTACCCTGTGCAGCAGAGGTGGTGGCCACTGCCCTCCACGTGTGACACCTGCATTGAGTTCCTGCTCTGCTCTTGGCTTTGATACTCTCAGACACCCCAGTCACTGTGCTATCTGGGGAGCAAACCTGCAAAGAGAGTTTTGTTTATCTTCATCACCCAAATGAATAAACAACTAAAAAATCAAGTGTGGTAGGCCAGGATATGGCCCCACGGCCATGAGTCCAGCCTGTAAGATCTACTTACAAAGATGTAATTCAGGCCCACTGAGGTAGATGGGAATTCCCTGGCTACTTCACTGCCAACAGTGCCAGGACAAGAAGACACAAATAGGAAATAATGGTCTGAATTTGAGAAAGATAAACTCCGAGTTAGAAACCCCATCCTGCCATCAGTAGGCTGGCCCTTACCGACTTTGGGCTGTGCTGTGTCCGGAACCAAGTCTGACTTGCTAAACATAGAATACTACCTCAGCTCTCCCTCCCCCTACCCCCACCTCTGCAGCCTTGGTGCTATTGCTAAGAGCTAGAGGAGAAAAGGACAGGTTTTGATTTTGATTCCAGTGCTGCGGGTTATGTCACTGGTTTGTAACCACAGGCAAAGTAATGTGGATATCATGAGAAGGACCTGGGAAGTCGCTGTCCCAGACAGGAACAACGGCTTGCCTTGTAACTGTCCTGCTTGCCTTGTAACCTGTCCTGCAGCCTCCAGGCTGTTCTGATGGGGATGTCCCACCATCTGCACTCCTCGCTCCTCTTGCCCTCTTCCTGTAAAACCCTCAGGCCCAAGGTCAAAAAAGACTTTCATGCTGATCCTGTTTCTACTTGCTTGGCTCAAGATGGGAGGCCCTGCTGAGCATGGCAGTTGAACCATCAACCATGGCCCTGTGCCCATCTGGGTGTGGGCTCATCACACCTTCTATTCACAATTCTCAGAGATTCTGCCTAGAAAGGCAATTAATGATCATCCATCTCCCCATGGAAGTTACCAGGGCATTAACAGCGTTAGCCTTAAAAGTATCTTTGGGCAGAAGCATGTTGGACCAAGTAGCAAAAAACTGCACCGTAAGATGGCACAGAGGCCTAACCAGGTCAATGTTACATAATTGCATTAACTTCTGTCTTTGGCAGTAAAGCAAGTAAATGCCTAAGGTGCACTAGAAATCCCATGATGGCGGGGGTTTGGGGGAGTACTATTTGAAATAAAGGAAAAAAAAGTGGGAAGAGGAAATCATAACCACTGTTGCTTCTCATCAGAACTGTATCCTGGCTGCCTCATTCCCCACAGGTACCCCCCACGACTGGAGAAGTCCTTCCTGAACCTATGTCTTCTCGCAGCAACTTTCCCTCCTCCTTGCCTAAGTCGTCTCCCAGCAAATTCGTGGCACTGTTCACACAGAATGCAGCTCACAAGCAATAGATGTGTGCAGTGATGGGTCACAGAGCTGGCATCCTCTGTGCCCTGTTCTCCCCATGGAACCCAGGCCATGCACAAAGCGCTCAGGGGCTCAGGAAGCCAACTCCATCCCTCTTTCTGGCAGCTAGCTTCAGGGACTGACACCTCTCCTGCAAGCAGGCTCAGCGGACTCCCTGCCAGCCCAGCAGAGCGGGCTTCAGGGTACGCTGGACTCCTAGAGCCAAGCATCACCCTAGTTGCTGACTTCCCTCAGGGTCTACTGCAATGCAGCTTCTGTCTACAGGGGCTCTTGGCCTTCCTTTGTAAAGTGCAGTGTTACGGCTTCCACCATGGGGGAGCACACAGGGCACACGGCCACAATGACAGATTTTCCTTGGGGTGTGGGTCTTTATCTTGAATGGCTAGAGTCATGACTGCTTAAGTAGGAAAGTTTTCTTCTCACACTGTGGGCCCAAGAGCACCCACCTGGCTCCCTCTACCAGGCTCAGACAGGTACTGAGTGCTGAGCCAGCCCCAGCACCAGCCCCCAGCCAGCCTGGCTGTAACCCCCTGGGATGCTGCTTGAACTGGGAACCCCAAGTCCTCCTTCCTGCACCCCAAACTTCTCAGCCTGAAAGAGACACCAGACAACAGGGCCCTGCAGAAGCCATCTGTGCTTGAAAAGGTACAATTCAAAACTATAAAGAAATCAGAATCAACAAATCATTTCAAACATTTTTAATTCAAATTATAAAATATTCCATGTCAGGTTTTTGATTAACCCAATCCTCTCTTTTATCTTTCTCCCCAGTAAACTTCCATATTTCTGATTTCACTCTGCTTGCTTAGAAATGCTTAGAGAATCATATTTTTTACATCATTCCCTTCCTTAAAAAACCTTGTTGCTGAGTGATTCAGGATATAAAATGTAAAACCCTACTTCACCTGCAAAAAGGGAATTAAGGTTTTAGCTAATGTTCTGCCCAATTTGTGTGTCTCAATTTGGAGGAAAAAAAAAAAAAAAAGTCCTCGCTGGTCTGATGTTCCTACAGAAGCCCTGCAGACCCTTTGAGGTTGGCTAAAACCTTGGCAAGCATAACCTAGCCCCAAGGCATTGTTTGAAAGGTGTCCCTGGGTATCTTGGTGTCTGCCTGCAATTACCATATCTATTAAGACGCCCAGGATGTTGCAATGCTTCTCCCAAGCTTATCCAGCAGGATTGCTGCATCTTACCTGCTTGGCTGCAGATCTGATTTCCCCAGCAAGTAACTGCCCTGAGAGGTAGCAATAAATTTAAATCATCGGAGAAGGTGGGCCAAGTGCTGAGTCCAGCCAGGGAAATACGTATGTACACACCAGGATCCCGAACCCCTCCCTTCAGCAGAATGGTCTATCTGAATCCCACCCTTCCAAAACACACACACACACACACACACACACACACACACACACAGATGGGGAAGAGGGACCAACATTTTCCCTTGTGAGCCATGGGAGGGAGAACTCGGGAAGAATTTGAGTTTCATAGGCACAATCTGCCCATTTGGTGGAAGGATAAAGAAAGGATGAAACATTAGAAGGATGGCGCTAAGGCAGAAAAGCAAGAGCAAATGCTTGAGCCAAGGAGAAGGAATGGGGAGAAAAAAAAGCTTGAGTGGGGCAAGGTCGCCAAGAGGGTTCTGAGAGAGGAAAGCTAGGCGAGAGGGAAAGAGACCAGAGGAGCTGGGCACACAGAGGGAAGCGGTGGAGGTCTAGCTGGCTCCGGAGAGGAAGGGAGACCCCCCAGAAACGCGAGCAAGAAGGATGCCCCATCCACCCTGCAGGTCCCAGCCCAGTCAGCTGAAGGATTCGCGGCGGGGAGTTGAAACCCTTCCTCTCTTGCCCCTGGGACCACAGCTGCTTAACGCCAGAAGCTACCTTTCCCAGAAAAAGACAGCATAGTGCAGTTCTCGAACCCAGTTCATCGGACTCCCAGGAACACAGAACAACCCCCGACTGCGGGCTGCTGCGTGTATGTGTGTGTGTGAGAGCGTGCTTCAGCGACCCAGTGAGTGTGTACGTGCACACGGCCAACCTATCCTTACACTCACTCGCGCTCACACTCCCTCTCTTCCCCCAGCCTCTTCTTCCTCCTCCTCTACCCACCCTGCTCCCGCGCGGCACAGCAACCCCAGCCAGAAAGAGCACCCTTCTCTACCAGGTACCTGGGATGAAGAGCAGGGCAGTCGTGGCGGAGAAGACGATCCAGCAGGCGGGATGGTACATCTCGATGCTGCGGCGTTGGCGCTCAGCTGCCCGGCTCGCCGCTGCTTCTGCTGCCACTGCCGCTGCTGCCTTCCTCTGTGCTGAATTCTGAGCAGGTTTAAATCCAATGTTTGCAAAGGGAGGGAGAGAGCAGAGGAGAGCGCGCGCGAGATGGGAGCAGGCAGGCAGCGTCTCTGGTTTTTTTCTTGCACATACAACTGGTGAGAAGCATCAGCACCAATCTGTACGGGGCTCCAGGCAGCCCTCCTCCCATGCAGGCATTGGCTCCAGGCTCCTGAGCAACGCAAGGAGACTTTCCTGTTTGGAAGGCGCCACTCCAAGGGGAGTTGGAGCCTGCCCCTCACTCACCCCCTCACCGCCAGAGCACGGCAGTGCGCACTTGAGTCTGGGCAAGTGTGGTTGTGCAGGGCTTGCATGGGCACACACAGGCTTCACTCTGGGCGGTGCGGAGGGTTCTGGTGCCGTTTAGACATCACCCCAACAGGGCTCCGGCATGGCCTGGGGCTAGAAGGTAGCTCCTGGCAAGGCAGAAATGTGACTAATACTCGCCTGTACCAGTTCCTTCTCATCCTTGCTTTTCTTGGTCTTCAGGCAGAGATGCTGCGGGAGCTGCAAAACGCACAGAGAGTGCACAAACCTTCCAGTCTGTACCCACTCCCCCATGCTGCCATACACAGCAATGGGAAGCAATATAAGATTCCCTCAAGACAGGCATGTGAAGGGTTTTGTTTCTTTCCATCAAAGATACGAAGAGAATTAGTCAGTTTCCTACAATTACAGAATTCTGCAACTCTACCAAGGCAGGATGCAACTGAAGCCCAATCACTCTGATTACTGCATAGGCAGAGACACAGGCAGGCAAGTATCAAGGAGGCAGGAGTTTGCCAAAGCCATTGCCAGCCTCCAGGATGAGAGGGCCCTGGGAGGTTGGTTACCTGTGGCTTTCTGCCTTCCTCCTCCTCTTCTTCCTGGCCCCATCTGTCCCTTCCTCTGAGTAGGCAGTATTTCTGGGCGTGATAAGACTCAGCTCTCTGCTGCTGGACACCTAGTCTGCAAAGGCCAGAGCGTGCCTTAAGCAGCAGAGATTGCTGCGTAAGTACTTCGGTCACTGAAGTTTGCTCTGATGAGAACAGCACTGGGTGCAATAGAAGGGGTTGCACAGAGGATGCCTGTGCTCCGGTGCACTCCAGAGACTCCAAAGGGGCTGGAATCTCTTCTGAGCTCCACGCGTGCACCTGCCTCAAGATCCCCCAAGAATTTTCTATGCAAGAACATGCTTTGCTTCTCCTTCACTCGCTCCCATTGTTTTCCCAAGAAGTTTTATGTGACAGGTATGTGTCGATCCTACTTTAATTGACCCTCAGCAGAATCTGCAGAATCTGGTTCAATAAGCATTAATCCCCAGCCTCTCAGAAACTGCAGCTGAAGTTGAGCAAGTGTGAGTCACTTGCCAAAGACTGTGCAGAAAAAGAAAGGCGAGATTTGAACCAAGGTCTCTCCTGTCGCAAAATCCAGTTTCTACTAAACACTGCCAACAAGTAACTTTGAACTGAAGTGACCACCCCTCTTTCTACAAAATAAAACCTATTTATATTGTAAAAGTAAAGCAATTAATTACTCTCCTTATCGACAAGTCAGAAAACCCGAGGAGTCAAATCGAAAACAAGTCATGACCAACCATAATCAACAGTCTCACCACCTGACACTTACCAAATACCTACTTCACTGAACTCCGTTTTTGGGAAAGCTGCAAACAGGAGGAATGTAATTTGTTCTTGTCTGTGGCCAGATGATATATTTCTAAAGACCAGCCCCAAATGAACATTTATGAATGTGCATAAAAGATAACAGGACACACACATATCAAATTCTAAAATCAAATTCCATGGAGCCGAGAGCTGTATATGTATGGTTTGCCAGCACCTTCATCTGTGAATCCTTTCAATGATGCTGGAGTTGCACAGAAGCTCAGACGACTCAGGACCAGCAGCCCTGAAAGGAGGTGGGAGAGCTCAGTTAGAACAGAGAAATGAGACAGCATCCCTGGACAAGCATCCCTGGACTAGGGGACGGCAGGCACCAACAAAGAGCCCACAGGGGAAAGCAAGGAGAAGAGCTGGACCAGAGGATCCAAGATAGAATGAGGGAGACCTTGGCTTCAAAACCCCTGACTCAGAAATTCCCGGTCCCTGCTTAGAGTACGTAATTTCTTTTTGAGCTGCTGAGCACTGTGAGGCAGGAAGAGTTAACCTATGGAAATTAATCTGGGTGAAGGGCACAGCATAGATTCAGGCAAGCATTCCTGCTAGTAGGCGTGGCCCAGCTCCTGATGGCTTCTGGAACTGCCTGGTGGCAGTGGCTATGTGCGAAACAGAAGAATTAGCAGGACTTGCTCACAGATGGCATCATGCACATAAAAGACATATTATATTCACCCTCTGTTGGCTAAGGTTCTTACGAATATCATCACATGTATTGACTCGTCTTGTCCTCTAAGAAGGTACAATTACCTTTTTGAGAGATGAAGAAACTGAGATTCAGAGATTTCATAATTTTTTCAAGGTCACACAGCTGAAACTCAACCCAGGTTTTTCTGTGTGAAAAGTGAGTGGTTTCCTAAAAAGAACTTAGAGCCAGGTGCTCTATCACAGGGCCTCACACTAACCATTGTTTTTCTTTTCCACTGTTGGAAAGAGATAGAAGCAGGAGCTCGAAGAGTTTAAATCACTTCTCAGTCATCACAGCGCTGCCTCTTCCAAAAAGCAGGGAGAGGTGGAGAAGTCTGGAGAGGGATATGCCCTGATGTTGTCTCAGCAAGCACTTCAGGATTCACAGTGGACCCTGAGAGCCATACAGATTACACTAGGACCTTACTCCAAGGAGAGAGATACATGGAACACTGACGCCTGGTGAGCTGATGGGGGACAGTGTCACTCTATTAATTATTTGGGCAGTGGAGAGACAGAAATGACCGATCACTCCCTAAGCAGCCACAACAGCTGGATTTAGGCCTGAGCCAAAACCAGGTGCTCAGAATGCGATCTAGGGAGCCAAGTGCTTGGCCATGTCCTGCCATCTCCCAGGATCTGAGTTAGCAGGGACCAGACCCAGGTATTCCAGCACAGGATGATGCATCTGAAATGGCATCTTAATTGCGAGGTCAACCATCTACCCTGGAAATAAACCTTTATTCATTTTAATAGTCCATCACAGTTCTGATAACTTTATAATAGTCTCTTTTAATTGCCAGCCTATTCCACAGATGAAGGTATCAGAAAGCCCCCAAACCAAATCCAACACTAATAGTTTAGGAAACATACTCCATTTTTTTTTCTAAAGTTCATGTTCTTTTTTTTTTCATAATTCCCTGAGCTTGCATATTCAATAAAATGACAGCGCTCAATATTCTAATTTGTTTTCGTGGAAGAATTCTCTTTGGAAACAGAAAAACTCAGGTTTGCATTTTGGCTGTGACACCAGCTAGCTAAGTGACCTTGTTTTAAAATATTTTTGTCTTAAGAAACACCCAGCTATTCTGCCAACCTCTTCCCCAATCCATACACATATATGCACATTCTGTGCCTCTTAATTAAATTCACATTTAACAGTGATATATATCAGACAATAAATTATTATTAAAAACTATGTGCGCCTGAGAAAATCTTCCTTAAGGAAACACATAAATATGTATTTTCACTGATCAATTCTTCTAGGTCTATTATACAATGAAAACATATGTCTCTTCTATTTGTTAAAAAAAAGAAGAAATATATAAATGCATATTTAATCAATGGATGCCACCGACTCTGAAAAGAGATATTACAGCCTACTGGGTCTATTTAAACATCTTTTAAAAAAATACAAATAAAAATGCCTCAATGCATATTTAATAGGGGGACTGTTCTCTGGGGTAAATAATAAGCAATCTTATATCTTCTGTGAATCTTTTTTTTCTTCCACCAAAGCAAACAAAATCATCAAAAATGTATTTAAATAGAAGTAAGGCAATGGAGCAAACCAACTGACACTGGGCACTGTGAGGTGGCTGGCTCCTACACTTCAACTTCTGTTCAGGAGCTTTGCTCCTAACCATGGGTGGGCTCAGTAATGAGGCATGGAGAGGCTGGGTCAGGGCTGGTTCTTTAGCACATTAGGTGTGGATCCCTGTCTCATTCCATCCCACTATACAACCTTGATCAAGAAGACAGAGACCCCCTCAGATCCACACTGTTATTGTTGCTTTTTAATTCAGTGGTGATGATTGGATTCCCTATGATTCCTCATTCATTCATGTATCACTCTCAATTCAATTCGCTCTATGCACTCAACCTTGATTATACACCCACTATGGACCAGGTGCATACCTACTCAGTGTGGTATACCAGAAATGACACCAAGCACAATATGACAGTCTTCACCCACCCAAAATTCACAGACAGAAAGACATCCATTTAATAACGGAATGCATTAGTGGCAAGTGCTTGCAGAAACGAAATTTAGGTAAGAAAATTGGAAAATAAAAGAAGCTTGACTGGGGAGGGCAGGGAAGGACAGAGAGCTTATGGACATTGGACCGAAAAAGTGAGTTCTCAGCTGGGATTCTAATGGGAGCTGCCCAGAGGGGGAGAAGGCTGGGATTGCTCTGGGCAGAATGAAACTCACATACAAAAGCTCCAAGGCAGGGACGGGACTTGTGTGGGCACCAAAGGCTCTTTAGCGCAATTCACATTCACCCAACCTTTCACTGAAATCAACTCCATGGTAAATAGAGTTAAGATGATGGATTGGTGCAGTTGGAGCCTGACAAAGGGACGAGGAAGGATGGAATCTGAGATACTGCAACACTGGGGTTTTCTGCCTGTGGAAAAGAAAAAAGAGGAAGATGATAAGACACTGTAGATTAAAATCTGACTCTGCCGTTTTAGCTCAAAATATTCCAACATGAATTGGAACCTCCAGGGCTGTCAATTACTCCCTACAAGGAAGTTGAAGACTATAGGAGGGACATTAGCCCCTTTAAGCCACAAATGTGCTACTTAGTTCAAGGGGGCAATAATTTATTAAATAGCTAGCTTGTGGCTGGAAGACTAAGTCCTTCTTCCACAGTTCCAAGAACTCTCTTAAATGGGATATTTTTACTTCTGGGCTCAAGTATGAATCTTATTTGTAAAACATTGCCAAATCGTTAAGCTGTTCACAAAATATTCCATGCCCAATGTAGCCTTAACAGTAAATACCATTTATGAAATGCCCGCTGTATGCCAGCTATCCTTCACACCAGGCACCTCTGCAAACTAGGTGTTACAACACACACTTTCTGACACATGAGCAAGGACTTCCCCAGAGCATTGGCAAAACAGAAATTCACTCAGTGCTGACTCCAAGTATCAAATTCTTTCCCTTCTACCTCACAGAGCTTTCACATACATGTATGAAGCCACTGTGAGTTTTACAGCATGGATATCAATATCACACATTTTGTTAAAGACATACTTATTTTTATTTGAAAGGCCGAGTCACAAAGAGAGGGAGAGGCAGAAAGAGCTCTTCCATGCCAAGTGGCCACAGTGCCTAGAGGTGGGTCAAACTAAAGCCAGAGCCAGGAGACTTTTCCAAGTCTCCCATGTGTGCAGGTGCCAAGGGACCTGGTCCAGCTTCCTCTGCCTTCTCAGACCATGAGTAGGGAGCTGAAGCAGAAGTGGAACAGCTGGGACATGAACTGGAGTTGGTATGGAATGTCAACACTGCAGAGGAAGTTTAGACTACTACTCCACAGTGCTGGCACCACCATCACATATTTTTTTTAAAGTATAAAACAAATAGTGTATGAGTGTAACATGGCTTATGTTACTGTTGCTAGATGTGCAAGCTTGAACACAGCATTCCAAACCCCGGTTCTTAGAATCAACCCCTTCCACCTACCTCTCTTGGATATTTCTTCCAGTATTTGCATTCTGTTTCTCTCAGGGTTGTACTTATTTTTCCATGTAGAGAAAACAAAGATTTAGCCTTGTTTATCTCCAACTCTGATCAACACTATTTTGTCAAAATGTGTGATTGCACAAATATCAGTGTCGGTGTGGTTACGTCTGTTTAGCCATTGTCTTTCCTGATTAAGTCTTTACTTTTCCTGGAGATAATATTTGCCTTTGTTTTTCATTTACTTAATTATCTATGGACCTGTCATTAAATATCCCCAAGTTCCCTGCATAAGTCTTGGAGCATCTATCAATAGGTTGTTTTAGACACATTCTCTGGGGCCTTCCATTTCACTTGGCCTCAGCTATCCTCCGAGCCTTCCATTTGCTGAGAGCATGCATGGCCCTCTGTTTCTCCTTGTTTCATATTTTCAGGTTTCTCTCTTGGTGTTAGTCCTATTTTAGTCCAGCAGATTATTTTATAGTTAGTTGGAAAGCACAAATAGGTTATCATTTAAAGGAACCTTGAATAGTTGCTAAATGTTAGTATAGAGAGTTCAACTACAAAGAAGATCCTAGGTGAAAATTAAGTATCCGCTCCAGCTTATGATAGACTGCTGTATTTTTTTGAGTACAAACATTACCATGGAAAGGTCTGTTGAATAGCCACATCTGATCCCTTGTATTCTCTCTGTTCACATTAAGGGTATACAATCTTGGGCCTCCTACATTTCCCAAAGTTATTTCTCAGTGTCTACCAATTTTCATGAATTGTGTCAGGCACTCAATAGTCTCTTCTAATAAAGAAATGCATATCATCCCAACAATAGGAATTTAAGTATGCATTGTGTTCTTTGAAACTCTTCCTTCCTGTTTTCTTTGTGGAACTCGTTTAAAAGGATCTTAGGACATCTACATTGGGGTCCACATGTTTCCTATTCTCTTTTTCATCATGATGTCTTTGGTTATTTCTTGTCCTGACCTACAATCATAGCACGACTGGGCCGTGCCCAGTGTTGTTCCTGCTGTCTGGTTTGTTGGGGTTTCTTGCTCTCACTCCATGGATGTGGTAAGTTCTCATGCCTCCCTGGCAGCAGCAGCTATGCCCAGGAAAGCTACATTTGGCAGTTATCACCATTGCTACCTGTGCAGAGCCCTTTGCCTGTTGGTTTACACTCATCTTTGTCTCTCATGGGGACAGGCTCCCCAGCTGTCTGATGATGACTGGGTTTTCTTTTATACATTATGGTAATTGTAGACAAAGACTGATAGGATCTATGTTCCTCCAAGAAGTATACCTACTGGCAGACCCTTCAAAGGACAGCAGGCAAGAACCTGGCCTCAGGATTCTTCTTCCATATACAGTAATTGTCTTCTCTTTTCTTGAGCCAGCCAAGCTTCTCTAAGGAGAAATTTTATATTCTCTTGCAAGGAAGGTATAGTCCTAGCTTCCATCAAGCTGGAAGTAGCTTTGATTATTCAGGAATGGAGGCTTTCAACTGTGCTCAGTAAGGTGCCTTGACTCACTCAGGTGCCTGGGACATGAGTAGCTCTTCAATTCGTTCGAAAACCAAACTCCCAGTTGACGCTAAAGTGAGAGGATCCGAGCAGGCTGGATATGTGGAGTGTCTAACACAGGCCTTCTACTAACACATTGTTTTTGGGGTTCTCCTTTTCCTGCCCTCTTAGCTGTCTCGCACCACTCCTCCCTGGGTCCGTCCTGGGTCCATCCTGGGTCCATCCTGGGTCCATCCTGGGTTCAGAAGGCAAAGCCACCTAATTCCATCTGCAACTTCTTCTGCAAACCCTTCAATACAGGCTTAACCTGCTCTTTTAAATCTCTCATTTTTTTCCAGAAAGCCTCTATTTATCACACACTTCTAGTTTCCTTTTTACTTTTTTTCTATGTCCTGTATAGTGTATCCCTTTAAACTCTTTACAATATTCTTTGTGAGATTTGAGAAGCCACAGGAGACAGCCCTCCATGTTTACATATTGGTTCATATACTTAATGACCATGAAGTTGAAAAGATGGCAAACAATTGTCAAAACATCTAGAATATCAGGCTATGTTTGCAATGTGCAGCTAAACCCCTACACAAGTGGGAGTAGGTGAAATACGATCAACCACTGACGATATGTGGCTTGGAGAATTGCACATTTATAATTTTGCTTATATGTTTCACCCCATGTGAAGTCACACAGAGGAGGAATTAATTAGCCTCACTTCCCAGAAAGAGAATTACAGAGAAATTGAGATGAAGAGATATGTCCCAAATGATCAACAAGTCAAGAATGAAGCCAGGACTGAAGCCTCTCCTATAAACCAAATCCAACCAATCAGGTCCCTTTCAGTTGTGATTGTTGTTGCTAATCACATAAGCATTACCCTTATCCACTCATAAACCAGACACTGGGTTCGTTTGCTAAAGACAATTTAGGAATCCAGCTCCTGTCACCAGAAAGCCTTCTACTTTAAAATGCTTGACCCAATGTTAGATAAATGCCAAAGAAAATACACCCGAGTTTTTCACCTTTGTAGGAATTCTTTCTCGCCAGAGCAGTGCGCCAGCCAGAGCTGAACTATACAACATAGTAGGAGGAAACATGATTATTTCTTTCTGGAGCTACAGAGCAGGAAGAGCAGAGTCTGCCCCACCACGTGTCAGTAGGACTCAGGCAGAGGCATGCTCCCATCCCTGCCCACCCTGCCCAAAGCAGCAGCCAGGGTCTTTGTGTTTCAGGCTTGCTTTGGTCTTCCTTTTGGCTCTTCACCCACCGCTCTCCCCTCTCATTTCCTGTCCTGCTTTCCTCCCTGTGTGGAGGGGCCTCCCCTTTCCTCTTCTCTGAATGAAAAGAGTACTCTTCTCTCCTTGACATCTTGTTAGGCTGTGAATACACATCTATTGATTTGCATTTGGTGGAAAAAAAAGAGAGAGAGAGAGAGAGAAAGGGGGCAGGGAGAAAAAGAAAAACACACAGTCATACATTCCCTGGTGTCATGGCTACCAAGGGGCCCTGTCTGAATGATGGCAGAGAATGTTAACTCTGTCTCTTTCCGCCTCCCAGCCCCTCCAGCTGCTGTATTGGCTCCACCCATCCAGTCCAATTGGCAGACTGCTAGGGGTCCACTACAGACAACATCGCAGGGGCCCTCCTCCTCCACTTGTGTGCTCACCAGCTGCTTCAACTGACCCTTTGTGTGCGGCACCAGACCAAGGCAAGTTTTCTCACAACATGGGTCTCAGAGTAGTTGAGACTGTTGCCCAGTGAGCCCAAAGACTATGTAATATGGGTTTCAGTGACAGTTTTCACTTCTCTAAAAGAGTCTAAAATAAAATTTAAAGAATTTAATAGCATAAAGCTAGGAGTTATGCATTGTGTTACAATTGCAGTGCTGGTGTTTCTATCTTTGGGACGCTGAACATCACTTTCCACTCTCTCTGGTTCCTGGCAGTTAGTGCCCAGGAAATGCAGAGTTCTTGAACAAGTTGCACCCAGAATGCATCATGAGTTGCACAGATAGGCAGCTCATGTCCTACCTTGCTCACAGTCTCTGCGGGGGCTGAAAGTTAATGTTCTACGTAGCAAAACTGACCAAGGCATAGGAGAGGTTATTATTTCAACTCACTATGAAACTTTCGACATGGAAAAATAGAGTCAGCATCTCATCTTTGGGCCATTTCCAGTAATATGTATTTAACATTCAATCAGCAAATACTGTGTGTGAAGAGAAGCTGAGTCCCCACAGGAGACGGAGCCCCATGGAAGGCAGAGATTGTCCCTGACGCCAGACTTCACATACCCCACAGAGAAGAAAAGTAGGCACATGACAAGTGCAAGACCTTGGGAAAGATCAACGGTCACACCCGTGCACCACAGGAATGTTGTGGTAGCTGCTGGGAAGTACTCCAAGCCTGTCAAATCCTCTGTGTTTCATTGAGAACATCCAGAATATTAGCCAAAGATATTGGGGCCATTTGAATGAAATCAGCTAACACAGTAGTTGAAACAATTCCTGCTTTGGTTCACTTCACATGCACACCTTTTCGAATGGAAAACCAGGACTTAGTAGTATTGATGGGAGAAAACAAGCTCACACTGTATCTATTAGGACTGGAAATTGTGGCTAGCCTGAGACTCAAATGAATCTGATTTCCCTTCTCACTCAAGGGTTGACTTGCTCCAGCGCAAAACCACAGCACAGCACTCAAATGAAGATGCCCTCCTGCAAAATTAGATTCTTCAGGCTTCAATAACTACCTGCCTTTGACACACTTGCTTTTACTTTCAATATTTTCTAGAAAGTGTAACAATCTGTGAGGCCTCTGAAGTAAAGTTAAGCTCAAGATCTTGAGTGAGGATGTTAACCCACAGATGCCCTGCTCAGAAGTCTGTACTGTTGAATGGCAGCCTTCATAAGAGGGTGTTGTGAATGATGCATTCTTGTCTTCCTGCAGAGGGTAATGCTAAGTACTCCCCAGGATTAACAATTTTCCCACAAGTATGTTTCATGTCTGGAGCACAGGCTCTGGAGAGGATGTCCCTGCGTTTCTTGGTAGGGTTTGCACTAAATTGTTGAGCAGACCTGCATCCCTCGCATCATCCTAACCATGTGGGTGTCTTATGACTTCAACCACAAACACATGTCTTGAATTTGCCAAAATCAATTCGGTCCATATCCCAAGAACTTTGCATCAAGGAGGATGAATATGTCAACAAACTTCAATGGCTTTCACCCTCCTTTCCAGGTGACTTCCTTGTTGCCGGATATTTGTATTTATAATTGCATATATTCTTATCAGAAATGTGCAGATAGAAAATAGCTTCATTAATATGGAGGCCAAATACAGGAAAATACAGGTCAAGGGTTAGTTGTTTCAGTTAAATATACACACAAATACATGCACACAAGCACATAACAGGCCTCTGTACCAATTCCCAGATCCTCCAGAAGCTACCAAGACACTGCAGGCTCTCTCAGAAACTCACCGACTGCCACTACCAGTATCTATTGCTGAAGTTGGCTGGGCTTTGTTCCCCAAAGACTCCTGTGTTGGAGGCTTGATTGCCAGTGTGTCAAGGTGAGAGGAGGTGGGACCTTGAAGTAGTGGGTCTCAGTGGAATGTGATTGGGTCATTAGGGTATAGCACCCTTGAAGAGAGCAATACTCTTTTTACAACAAGCTAAAACAAAGAAGGCTCTTGACCCCTAAACTGCAACTAAAGCTTAGAAACTAGTTAACTGTTCCCTGCTCCCAAATCAGAGAACTCCTGAGGCATGCACCAGCAGAGATGTCACCCAGGTAACTCAGAATATCTGTCACAAAACTTGCATAGTCATCTTCAGATAAGACTGACTTCTAAGAGGGATGTTCATGGCATGGGATGTGCTAAAAAGTCATGGGAGACCCTTCAATAGAGGGGCCAGTGGACAAAAAAAGAGTGGTTTGCAGCCTTTACTCAGGGCAGCTCAGAGGAACTAGTGACAGAGGGATGAAGAAGGCCCCAGGAAAGTGTGGTTACTGATACTGAGATAATTTTGCAGAATGTGGATGTAAGATGAAGCTGTAAATTTTAATAGTATATTCAAGCAGGATAGAAACTTCAAAGAAACTACCACCAACAAACAGGTATTTGGCATAGTGGTCAAGTCACAATCCATACAGAATTGAAGTTTGAGTGCCTGAATTCAAGTCCCAGCTCTGCTTCTTATCTCAGCTCCCCTTCAAAATATACCCTTAGAGGCAGCAGGCGATGACTTATTAAGTTGGTCCTTATATCTGCATGGAGGATCCACACTGAGTTTCTGGTTCCTGGCTTCAGCCTGGCTGACCCTTGAATGTTGAAGATACTCGAGGAGTGAGCCAGTAGAACACGCTAACAGCGAAAATCCCTTAGTGTATTTTCCATGATGTTCTATTGCCTTCTTTTAAAAAAAGATTAATTTATTTTTATCGTAAAGTCAGATATATATATATATATATATATATATATATATATATATAGAGAGAGAGAGAGAGAGAGAGAGAGAGAGAGAGAGAGAGAGAGAGAGAGAAGGAGAGACAGAGAGAAATATCTTCCATCTGATGATTCACTCCCCAATTGACTGCAATGGCTGGTACTGCACTGATCCAAAGCCAAGAGCCAGGAACTCTTCTGGGTCTCCCATGTGGGTGCATGGTCCAAAGGCTTTGGGCCATCCTCGACTGCTTTCCCAGGCCACAGATAGAGAACTGGATGGGAAGTGGGGCTGCCAGGATTAGAACTGGTGCTCATATGGAATCCCAATGTATTCAAGGTGAGGACTTTAGCCTCTAGGCCACTTCATCAGGCTTGTTATATTGCCTTCTTGTGCTGTGGCAGGAACTGTGCAATTCTCATAATGATATAAAGAAAAATCCCTGTTTTGTACTGGGACAGGGAGAAATGAGGCAGAGAAACAACTGGTCTAGCTAGCAGGACCAAGTATTGATTCTGGTTTTTGAAGAACAAAGCATTTGGAAGGAAGAAACCATGAAATAAATGCAGTCCTCTCTGTCTGAAGGCCAGGGAATGCCCTAGGCTCCAAGGGAGTACTTTTTCTGATGGTCCCCTAAAAATTCCCAGCACAAACACGGATAGATCCTCTGGTGATTAGCCAGCTGCACAATAACTTCTTCTTCTTTTAAAGATTAATTTACTTTTATTGGACAGGCACATTTACAGAGAGGAGAGACAGAGAGAAAGCTCTTACATCCGCTGTTTTACTCCCCAAGTGGCTGCAAGAGCTGGAGCTGAGCTGACCTAAAGCCAAAGCCAGGAGCATCTTTGAAGTATCCCACATGGGTATAGAGTCCCCACCACCCCAACCCCAGGCTTTGGGCCCTTCTCTACTATGTTCCTAGACCACAAGCTGGGAGCTGGAAGGGAAGTGAACCATCCAAGACTCGAAATGCTGTCCAAGTAGCCTCTGACCACTGGAAAAGAGACCAGAGGTAGCAATGGCTACCTTTATCAGACCTCTTGCCTTACTCAGGCCTCTTTCCTTTGTGCAGAGACTTGCAGACCTCTCAACTTACACAGGCCCCTTATTTCTGCCACATTCCTAGGAAAAAGCTGTCCAGGTCCATAATACTACCTTGTGAGGACATTCTGGAACAGGAAAGCTGTGTTGGTTTTAGGATCATCACCTTTGTTTTTGTCTGTGGGGCCACAGCCTTCTCAACACTACTGTGTCATACCCTGGTTTTCATGCTCAGGGCTGGGAATACATAGGACAAATATAGGACAAATGCTTGAATGCAGGGATGAATGAACGAGTGAACATCCCAGACTTCCTACAAAGGCTGCAAACCACGTTCAGAATGGGCAGAGAGCCACACTGAAAATCATGAATATGCTTTAGGGTCAGAGAGACTGGAGCTGGAATCTGGCTATGTGGCCTTAGCCGGCCAGCATTCCTCTGTGAGTCTAAATTTACTCACCTGATCCATTCAGATAAGAGTGCCCATCTTCAAGAGCAGTCATGGGGAGCCAGGGAAAGTCCATAAACCACTTAGCCTGGGTGCTTATGAGCTCAATAAAGGGCAGCTGTTGGCATGACTGGTCTAGCAGCAGCCTGACTTATTGATTTGAAGCAAGACTCCATTTCAGGCTGACCTGCAAACTACACTTGGAGGTGTCCTGGCTCCCGAAAGAAAGGAGAGTGGAATAGAACCATATGTTTCCAGGAGTTTCACACCTGGAAGCTGCTCATGGCCTGATTTCCTGTGTCCCTGAGAAATTTCCCATCCAATGCTTGAGCTCTAATACCATCACAGGGTGAGGGTGCCCCAACCCTTGCCCTCACTCTGGATTCTGTCTCCTTCTTGTTCTTGATCTGTGTATTCAGTCCTGTTGAGCATCCCTGCATCCCACATACCTGTCTGTCCCTCCAGGCAAGCTATCTCCCTGGGCAGGGTCTGGCATGCTTGATTATTGGCTTGAATTGTCTGGTTTTCTCAATGTTCTGTTATAGTCATTGAAAAAATCAAAAATACGAAAACTTACGGTTAGCACAGTCACAAATTACTTTTGCCTCAGCTCAGTGAGGATCAGACCCAAAATATATGCAGGAGGAAGTCAGAATATTTCATAAACAACTAGATTTTTTTTGTATTTTTGTTACTTGCAGATTGTCAAATGAACAACCAGCCAAGGGTTTGGCAGAAATGGCAGAGGCTCATGCTACACAACCATACAAAGCTGAATTCCACATCAATGAGCAAGACGCCTCACCTCTCCTACCTTCAGTTTCCTCACCTCTAAAATGAATATCAGAGGAGTCTTCAGTGTCTTCATGAAAAATGGATGGCAATATACACTAAGTATGGAACACAGCATCTGGAATCCAGAAGGCGCCCATTTTGAATTAGTTATATCTGCCATTACCATTTGGCATTTATTGAGTGCTATGGTTTGGACAATAGCTTGGGTGTCGATTGTCTCCCAAAGCTCCACGTATCAAAAGCTTGGTCTCTACAGTGGCATTATTGGGAACTGTTGAAATCTTTAGGATATGAGTCTAATGGGAGTCCTCAGCCCACAGGGACAGTCTCTCAGAAGGTCATTCTCGTGAAAGTGTGGCCATAAAGGACTGAATTTGGGCCCCACCCTCTCCCTTGCCGCCTCTTTTTGGCTTGCAGTGATTCTTCCTCAGTTTACATTCCATTGTCCTTCATCCACATTTGGTCCTTGACAAAAGCCCACGGCTACATCTTGTTGTTTCTACTTCAAACTTCCTCCAAGACTCGAATCGGTAGATTTCTCTCTACTTCAGAAATAGCCTGTCTTGGGCTCTTGGCAAAGCTCACTAATACATTGAGCAACTATCATGTGTTCTCCCCCACCAGGCTTGTGAAATATATGGATAGGAATACCAGACAAGGCCTCTTGCCTCCTAAGTTTAAAACCTAGGTTGTGATAGGGATTTAGATTTACTAAGCACATACATGGGGTGAACATGTGAAGCTGACCTGGTTTGACAGGCAAACTTACTGGGGAGAAGAGTGTTGCTCTGAGATCTGGAGGATGAGTAGAAACAATTCAGGTTAGGGGAGGAGGTCACAGAGAGGATGCAGAACCTATGGAGAATGACCATGGTGCCAGGGCACAAGAAGAAATGGATCAGCAGAGCAGGTGCAAGGATAGAAGAGGTCAGCTCCTGCCCATGATGTGCACTCTGCTTGGCAGCAGCGTCTGTCCTCGGAGTTCCAGGCAAATAGTGCTGTGGGCTCAGTTGGGGCAAAGGTGTGCCTGCTCAATCGGAATGTCATGTTCAGAACGGATAGGAAGGGGGCAGACATAGACATGGTGAAATCAGGTGGGCGTGTACTGCAACAATGCCGACAAGAATGAGAGACACACTGTCTACAGCACTGATGATGGAGATGGATGAGATGCCCTGCAGGTTCTGTGGGGAGAGTAATGAGATGTGATTCCCTGAGTTGAGTGGCAAGGAAAAAGGGGAAGGGAGAGGAGGTGGGGAGGAAAAAAGGAGGGAAAGGGGAGAAGGGAGTTCAGACACACTGGTTGTTGATTG
Source organism: Ochotona princeps (assembly GCF_030435755.1). NCBI lineage: Eukaryota > Metazoa > Chordata > Mammalia > Lagomorpha > Ochotonidae > Ochotona > Ochotona princeps. Next base: position 105,974,454 of record NC_080835.1, on the reverse strand, counting down.
TGTTTCTGGGTTGGATATGAAAATAAGCAAGAAAGAATACACTGGCTCTTGACCTAGTTGCAGGGAACAGTTCTGGGCTGATTTTGAAAGGAGCATAACACAGAAGCTTGTAGTTATTAATCAGACTGCCTGGACAGAAACCCCATTATCTACTTTCAGGCATTGGGATCCGAATCTCCAAGCTCAGTGTCACTCATTGTCCTATCCACCTATCTGATAGTTCTAATGAGATAATTGATACGTTATTATCACAGTACCAGCACAGAGAATTAATTCAACATGTGTTTACAAATAGCATGATGGGAATTGGGGGGCAATTGGGCATGTCAAGTTGAAATTGTTATTTGAGACATCAAAGGGGTGATATCAAGTTAAAAAAAAAAGCTGAATATACAAACTGTAGCTTAAAAGAGAGTTTTACCAAGGATAAAAAATGTAAATTGATGAAGTGTAGGTAGCAATTAGAGAAGTCACCTCTCCTTTTCTCTGGGTTTCCTTGGATTCAAGTAATAGGAACCTTTGCTTTTTCAGGAAAAGTGTTGGGATAGAAGCTCTGTCTTGCTCTCCTTTCACTGTTTCTCCCCAGAGAAATCGGATGGACTCACCTGATTGAAGACATGGTGAAGGATTAGCAGACCTGTATTCTCTTTCCCTATTGGCAGTGTTAGTGCAGTGACCATCATTTCTGCCAACTCACTCTCCTTGTAAGCTCTTTCTAATTCTCTCCTTCTCTCTCTCTCCCTCCCTCCCTCTGTGTTTCTGCCTTTTACCACTTAAGAGGACCTTCTGCAGTTCAGGTGTCTTCTTTGTCTGAATGGAAACCCTATGTTAGTCCCTGCCTCTCTCAGGGAGGCCCACAATTTCAGTCAACAAGTCCTTCTGCTAATGCTATATGAATAAAACCAAATAACATAAAGAAGTGTGTTAAGTGCAAAGCTCATTTGGGGGTTGAATCAAGTCTATGTTCTTCAATTCATCTTTGAATGTACTAAAATTGATAGTTTGATGCCTGCTTGATTCATATTTCTCAGTTGGTTCAGAAATTTGTGGGAAAACAGCAGTTATCAACTGTAGCCTTTACTCCCAGAAGTAATTGATGCCATCACTGAGGTCAATGAGATAGACCCAGGAAAATCATATAGGAACAGGAGAACATAAAACCGAGTCTTAAGAAACTCTGCTTAATGGTCCAGCTAAAGGGCTGTCCAAGCGCAAATGGAGGACCGGGTAGGAAGGACAGCTAGGAGGGCCTTGTTATAAACCGAGAGTAGATCCGAAGAGCAACTTATCAGTCATATAGATGTCTACCCAAAAATCGAGTAAGCCAAACATGACCCTTTTCCTATCAGGCCTTTGTCAGGAAGGTCAGTAATGGCCTTCATTGGTAGGAAGCATAAAGAACAAAAGCCCAAGCTCTGTGGATTTGGGCTTTAACGGAAGGCAACTTTTCAGGACGTTCAGCAATGGAAAGGTAGAGAAAGGCCTCTCACTTGCCTCTCCAGGCCTCATCCCAGATCTCTGTATTAGGGACAGCCTAAGACTGCATTTCTCACCTATGTTAGAGGAGTTATAATTTGTGAATATAATTCTGAGACACCTACTCTGCTGGCTTTAAGCCAGGAATACAAGGAATACATTTTACCAACAGTTTCTGTATCACAACTGTGTTAAAATACCATCTCCCACATAAATAAAGGTCTCAATTCAACTGATCTTTTGACCTCTCCTAATAAGCCCTCACTTGGAAAACACAAATCATAATGTTGAGCCTTCCAAGCAAGAATCACTCATTGCCTTTCAGGGATGCAACAGTGTTTGGAGTGCAAAGCATACCATTATGTCTTTACTTATCTGTAACACTGGTACACTTCTCTAGGGAAAGGATTTGATCATTTGCTCTTGTCTCACACATTAAGAACTCAGTAAGTCACTGTAAAGCAGCTGATGGCCAGGCATACCTTTTCCCATGCTGGTGGTGATAGCTGTCAAGAAAAAAAAATGAAGTTCTGCGTCACACACTGTCCAGAGGATACCAATGGGACATCATAGCCAAATGTAACATGTGTTGGGCAGGATCCCTGGTCAGGAGAACTTTAAAGGGACAATTGGTGCACTTAGGGCAGGGACAGAAAAGGAGACACACAAATAGATCTTCTATCTGCTGGATAACTCTTCGTGTAGCTGCAATGACTATGACTAAGCCAAGCCAAATCCAAGAGCCAAGGAGTTGATCTAGGCCTTGCACATGGGTGGCAGTAGCTTAAGCACTTAGAGCACCATCCACTGCTTTTCCCAGGCCATTTGCAGGGAGCAGCCAGGACACAGACCAGAATCCATATGGAATGTGGATACTGCCGTCCATTGCTTTCCCTGCTATGCTACAGTGTTGGCCCCAAAACCCTGAGCCTTACTTTCTGGTACCCAGGTATTTATTTCTCAGGAAGAGTTCAGACAGAGTTCAGAGCACTCCAGCACAATGTTGTAAAAAATTGAATGCTGTTTCAAAGGCTCCTTTGCCTTGATAAACAAATTAGTTTTCCTGGGCAAGGGCAGGGTAGGGTGGAGAATATCTCTGAGAGTCACCCCTCTTTCTAGGTACCCCAATCTGGTTTTCCTTCGTACAACATTGACTTAATGTGGGAAAGATTTCACATGTGTAAGAAGCTAGGTTATAACCTAACTTGCTTAATTGTGCCCTTAGTACTTTGGTTCAATGCATAGAGACTTACTTGGGAATGACACTTAAGAAACACATGACAGTGAGGACTAGTGGATCTCACAGGCACTATCTGAATGATGGTTATCCCAGGCCCAGCAGGATGGCTCAGTGGCAAAAAAAACCCTTGCCTTTCAAGAGCCAAATTCCTATATGGGCACCATTTTGTGTCCTGGATGCTCCACTTCCCATTCAAATCCCTGCTTGTGGCCTGGGAAAGCAGTAAAGGATGTCCCAGAGCCTTGGAACACTGCACTTGTGTAAGAGAGGTAGAAAGAAGACCCTGGCTCATGGATTCAGATTGGCTCAGCTCTAGCTGTTGCGATGACTTGGAGAGTAAAGCAGTGAACACTCGTCTCTTTGCAATAAAAATAAATAAATCTTGGAAGAAAAGAAGGAAGGAAGGAAGGAAGGAAGGAAGGAAGGAAGGAAGGAAGCCAGGAAGGAAGGAAGAAAAGAAGGAAGGAAGGAAGAAAGGAAGGAAGGAAGGAAGCCAGGAAGGAAGGAAGGGAGTTTGCACACAAGCCCATCAGAGAGGAAGCCAGGATCAGAGGGGATCCTTGGGTGGTGTTAAGAAGCTTTAAAATGGTCTGTACAAAATGAATGCTTATTTTCAAGTACAAATTCAGATGGCTGGAGCATTATGTCATAGCAAGCCTGTAACACCAATGTCAATATTTGAAACAGCCACAATAGGAGGTACTTGCTTATCATTCGCAGAGTGTTGTATGCTGTGTAAAGCATTTGCTACTTTCACTTCACTACAGGAAGTGGTTGGCCCTACTATTATTCCCACTTTACAGATGAAGAGAGAGAGAAGCTGAAACTTGGCTGATTTGCCCAAGATGGGAGAGAAAGCCAGGACTTATGAAATGTTCTGGCTCTGAAGCCTGTGCTCTTAGCCACTTCCCTATAACACATTTGAGATGGTTAAATCTCATCATGCAAGTTCCAGAATCTGTGAGAAAGGCTAGGAATGGGAATACAGTGGGAGTGCATTCTGCATGTGGAGCGTCAAGCCCATGCGAGGACTCTGTGGAGGAGGCGCCAATATGTACTTTCCCTTGCTGGGAGCACACCCACCTAAAACTCGTTGCCCCCAGGAACTCTCCTGCAAAGCGCCCTTGACTTACTCCCACAGCTCTTGAACTATTGGGGCTCAACATGAGCTCATTGAACAAATTAAGCTCACCCCTAATTTTATCTATCCAGCTAGTTATCTACCTATCTATCTAAGCAACAGGAAGATGTGGAAAATAAACGTTATAATCATATTTGTCAGGAAACATGCTGAGTAGTGGGGATACACAAGTGATAAGCCCTGCTCTCCGGTAGCAAATTGATGTTCTCATTAGCATTAATAGCTTAGTGGGTAATAACAAGTTAAAGCATTACCACATCTATTTAAGGTGTTATCTTCATAGTGGCTTTCAGTGCTCAAGTTCAAAAGAATATCTTGTGGTCTAAATTTCAGTGCCCCCAGGCCGACTAAAGCATAGAAGAGTGGCACAGGCAGCAGCGCAGGAAACGCCGAATGTGTCAGATTCTTTGGAGTGGTTCTCAAACCTTCCTTGTATGCCACTTCTCTTGATAAGAAGTGAATGACTTTCTGTAGATTGAATTAAAACACATTGGTGCAGCTCTGCTCTGTGCATACCCCTAAGACAGTCCACTCAGAAACGTGTGTTCACTACATGGAATCCCAGAGGACAGTGCTTCTCGGACTCTGAGGGGCCCATCAGCCCAGGGGGACCTTGCTGGCTTCTACACATTGACCCAGTCTCCTGTGGCCCTGGTAATCTGCATTGCTAATCAGCTCTAGGGACACCCCTGCTGCTGGCTCTGGGGCCTCACTATGAGGAAAAAAGGTCTTAGTACACCTTCTACTTCTTCCTTACCACCCAGAGGTCACTCCTTTCAACTGGCGATAGTCTGCAGTGATTAGAAATTCACTCCCTCAATAAGTATTTTTTTCCCCATTTTCAACCAACTCTAATTATTGGGAGGCTCTTCCTTTCATGAACTTGAGATCCATTATCCTCACCTATTAAATGCTGCTCTGCCCGAAGGTCAGAGTTTTCTCACGTGCAGATTCCCAAGAATCCTTAACTGGCACAAGCAACTGAGATCTTTTCCCTTCCGCAGGCTGGGTGCAGAATCCTACAGGCAGCTCAGCCCAGGAAGGGTTGATTTTGCTTGCTTTCAAGTCCACAAATCCAAGTTATGAAATACTTCACATACGGGAGAGAGAGAAGTGGGCATTTGTGGCTCTTTATGCCTGTAATTTTTAGGAACACTTTAGGGCTCTGAAAAACATCTTGCTAAATGTTATGATTTCTTCAGCGAGAGAGGAAGGCCGATTGGGATGGCAAGGGAAGACAAGCAGTTGGAGAATGTGAGTACGTCTAGTCACTCGTCAGCATGCTCGTCTCTCTGGGTTGATAGGCTGTTGTTCTGTTACAGGGAGACTCCACGAACAGACGTGTCATGGGTATCTGTGAACTGGACCTTCCTTCTAGACAAACCTGTGCCCTTGAATGTTTCCTCATTTCAGAAATAAACTCTAGAGGCCCAAGAAACTTTGGAAACTCGGCAAAATTTAATTGGGTTGGACTTGGTGACAGTAGAGAACAAGAAAAAGTGAAGCACACCAGGTGTCACTGCCGGTTCTGTGTTGTACATAGCCTGCACTGGCTTGGCAACATCCAATACCACCGCTCTGCTGCCAAGAAAAAAAAGTTAAATAGATACCTGTAGTTTGAACATTAGCAATGGCTTCTTGGTGTGTAATATTAACAGTGGGCACCTGGGTGGGGTCAATGCCACTGTGTGAATAGCTCTCGGATCCAATGGACTGTCAGTGTCCCCACCTCATTCTTCAGCTACAGCAAACACTGAGAAGCACATAATTGGTAGATCCATGAGAACGCCCTCGAGGCTACCAGGAATGGATGGCTTTATAACTCCACTTTCCCTGAAAAGAAAAGCTTCAAGGGGATAAAGATGGAGAATCTCTCCACACTCCACCTCCCAACACACGCACACACAGACACGCTCATTGCCGCCCCCTACCAAATGGGAACATTTGCAGGCCCCAGTGACGATTTAAATGAAGCGCACCGCACCAATATTGTGTGATGCCATCTGTTATTTTATATTTCACGAAATTTGGCCAGTTTTGAAATATTATAATTATATCTGCTGCATTACGTATGCAACGCAGACATTTTCTGAAACATAAATACAGTATGTGGGAAATGTGACTGTATTTATAGCCATTGACTCGTGGAAAGCAAAGGGCAGCTGGCACCCATTGAGAGCCTGGCAAGTGCAGCCTGCCAAGGAGCAGGGCTCACTGCGAGACACTGGCCTCTGCAACCCACACTCCATCCTCTCAGGAGGCGCCAGCGATCCCAGCGCCTGGCTCCCAGAACATCTTCCTAAAAAAGGTCAGGTCCACTGTATTTCAAATACTTCAACATCAAGTGTGTGTATCTCCCTTAGGCTGCAGCTGCCACGTGCAGAAATACCTGGCGATGCCCTGAATCAGCAATGAGCACAGGAAGACACAGTCCTGATGGGAGCTCTTCCACCCCCAGTTCCACTCCCAGTGATAGGAGAGAGAGCAGGCAGGAGGAGGAGGGTCTTCCAAGTCAGGGGACAGGACTGCACCAAGCAAGAACAAACACAGCTTAAGACTTTATACATTCTGCTCATTTCTTCATAGGCGAATTTAGAGCGTCACTGCTCGTTTGGTGTGGGTGTCAGGAGGTGCAGGAAAATGATCACATCCACTCAGACTCTCCCATGGATGTCTCTGGGAATTTTCATCTTCAAAGAAAAAAAGCAGTGGTGTTTATCTGAGTGTTGTTTTATTTCAAAATACTGCAAAGTGCTTTGCAATAGCCAAGGAGAAGAAAGAAAATGACAAGCATTTGAGTCTCCCTTTCTGTCTCTCCAAAACAAAGGCATTATTCAGGGACGAGAGCTATTTGATACCTCCAGCCTTTTCTGCCACAGTATCCATGCTCCTCTTCAGGGTCTTATAAGAACCTTCCTCTTGGAAAGCTCTGACAATACAGACTCACAGGAGTTTCACCAGCAATGCGTCTTCTTTTTCCTATTTTTTTTTTTTTTTGTAATATTTGCGTTAGTTGCTAACACTTAAAAGCCAGAGACTTCACATAAAATCCTGTTTCTCTTGAAAAACCAAAGAGCTGGCATTGTTGGCTACGGATTTCTGCCCGGCACCAATCTGCCTGCTCAGAGGAGCGGCTGCCCCCTTTGGAATGAAGGGCTCCTCGGTTTACTCACCACGCAGCCCTCCCTTGCAGCCACTCGCTCCTGCCACACGCCTGGCCCTCACAGCCACTTGTGTTTATGACTTCCTGAAGTAGGCAATTGACTCTTATGGAGAAATATAGACTTAGAAAATTAAGGTAACCTTCCTTTTTCTTGATGTAGGGTTGGTGAAGCATTAAAATATATCCACAAATGCTCTAACAGGAAATTAAAGTGAAATTTACAGGCCTTTCTGATTTTTAAAAACACTTGCTGAAAGTGAGAGAAAGAATCCCTGCCACAGCTCTTCTTGTACAGTATTTGAGACATCTGTTTATTGGTTGTTCTTTACCAACAGACTGAGCAATTTTAGGGTAAGAGCCAATTTGATTTTTCCTTTGCACATTGATGTCTAACAATGTTTGGCATAGAGTAGGCCGTCGTCTATGGAAGAAACGAAAAGCAGAAAAGAATGGGAAGAGCCAACAGCTTTACAGGTGAAGTCGGAAAGGCATTTTATCCTCAATCCAAGATCTTAGTCCTGGGCTCCTAATTCTGTAACGTCCCAAGTTCGAGGCAATACACTTTCTGATCTGCCTGTGAATGGGGCCAGCTCTCCTCCCACCACTCAGCTTTGTGGATGCTGCTAAAAACCAAGGAAGACAGGGACACCGCCCACAGCTCCAAGCCCTGGGCTTTGGATGCTAAATGGGCAGACAGCACAGCAGCAGCTGGGTGTTAAACACCAGCACAGTCCTGTCCACCAAGCTTTGTATGGCATTCAGACAAAAGAAACCGCGCTTGGGGTGAAATATCTCTTACTCTAATAGACAGAAAACTGTTTGTGGGTGTTTTGGTAGGATGCTGGATATGACTGCCTCAGAGATGAAGGAATCCCAGCATGGTGCTAATAAAATAGAAGGTATTACTTAGGGAATCTTTGGCGTCCCAAGAAACTCCCATTAGAGTCCAACAAACAGTGAGAGAAAAAAACACTATGAGACGAAATTTTATTGTACATCTCTCTCAGGTACAGATGGTGGTCAGTGCGGGGAGAATTTTGCCAAATTAAACGTAATCTATTTTAAAACTCCAGTTACAGTGTATACTGATACACACTAGGACATCACAATTCTATCTCAAGAAAGATTATTTACCTCTAATTTCCTAGTTTGTCTTCCTTTAGGAGTCTCCAATAAATGGTACAATTTGAAAGCTCTCTGTCGACAGGCATGCCTGATGGCTAAAATCAGTGTCCTCCACTCTGCTCAGAGCAGTTCTCAACCTTTCCCCTGGACATGAGCAGCACGTAGGCTGCTCATGTCCAACAGTGTCTCTGTTCTATCGTTAGATTGAACTTTCTCTCTCTTTTTTTCCCTTAAAGATTCATTTGTTTTTGTTGGAAGGTCAGATTTACAGAGAGAAGAAGAGAAAGGTCTTCCATCTGCTGGTTCACTCCCCAGGTGGCCACAACAGCTGGAGCTGAACTGATCTAAATCCAGTAGCAAGGACCTTCCTTCAGGTCTCCCACACAGGTACAGGGTCCCAAGGCTTTGGGCCATCCCAAGCCACAGAGCTGGAAGTGGAGGGACATACAGGGACATGGGAAGTGGAGCAGCCATGATATGAACCGGTGTCCATATGGGATCCCAGAGCTTGCAAGTGAAGGATTTAGCTGCTAAGCCATTTGCCATACGAGGCCCTCAATTCTCTCTCTTTCTTACATTTAAAAAAAAAGCATTAATATGAATATATCAGATATGATACATCCAGTAGGTACAGTTGAAGAAGAAAAGCACACTTCTATCACTGCCCACTTGTCCCTACACTACTCTCTCCTTTCCCTATCTTCAACAGTGTTTGCATAATCATCATTTTAATCCACTCTGTATTCACAGATTTAACTCGCCACTAATCATATTATCCATCAAGGAAAAAGACCACAAGACCACATTTCCACTAGAGTTTAAACATAGGTTAAAAATGACAGTCCTATGCCAAAGTGACCATTTAATTCCTGCACTTTTTTCTGTGTGTGCCGTATATTACCTGCCACATACCAGCAAAAATATGATACTTGCCTTTTTGAGAGTGAATTATAGATTCAACTTCCATAAAAATACCATCGAATCACATTGTCCCTCTTCCACAAAAAACTATTGAGTATTTTGCAGGTTCCGACGTATTGATCCAGCAAACATTTCTAATACACTGAGCATCAGAGGGTAAAGTTCTTTCTCTTTAGCTTGGAATATGTGGCCTCTTTGGCCCTTGCAAACACCTCACCTGCTTTACTCTCTACACTCCTGTCCAACTGAATCAGTTGGGGATTCAGAGCTGTGATTTCATCACCTGAAAGATGATCTCCAGCTTCTTTGTCTACCTGGTTCTACTTAGCTGCCAAGGCTTCCTATTCTCAGCCTCACTGCCATAGTCCTTCAGGTTGGTTTTGGATATTGTTAGCATGCATGTGCAACGTGTGCAAACATATGTACACAAGGGTAAACTCTGCCCTTACGTGCCTCTATATGCTCACTACAACATACCCACCCCTATTACTAAAATGAGAAGGCCCTTGGTTTTTCAAGCTTCCATTTTGCAGTCATCTTGTCAACATTCATGTGCAGCAATCTGTATCAGTGAATTTCAAACTTTTTCTGCACATAAAGTCTAGTTAACACTATCCCTAGCCTCCTTGCCCATTGGAGAAGCGATTGCTCCATAGCTTGGAATGACCAAAGAGTAACTAAGGAGCTATAGTCATTTTTAAAGACAGCCCTTTCACTTCTGAAGGAACTTTTGGTCCTGTTCAATCAAACAAATGTCATGCTTATCACCCTGTGCAAGTCCCATGATCTGACCTCCTTGCTCAGCTGAATCGCACAAAATCATTTCTGGTCTCAGCCCAATTGACCTTGGCCAGGTTATCCGTAGTAAGTGCCTCAACCTTGTTATTACTTGGCCTCTCGTCCTGTCTTACTTTTCTTTATAATCTGTATCAATTCCTGAAATCATATTATATACATTTTCTGTCTACGCTCTGCTTTTCCCGCTAAGATATTAGTAGACACTTGTCTTACACACTGTGCTTCCCAAACGCCTGGAACTCAGCTTGGCCTGTAGACAATGCCCGGTGAACGACTGCTGAATGAATGGATCCATCAATCAGTGGACGCAAGCACAAGCTGAGGCACGGACAATTTGATGAAAGCACTGTGAAAGAACCATCTCTGCTGACAAAGACAGTGTTCTCACCGCAATAAGAACCTTTTTCATTAAGAGTAATAAATCTATTCTCATTTAACTAATTTAAATGACAGGTGGTTAGAATAGTTATTGATGCTCTCAGAAAAAAACATAATGGGAAAGAGAAAACCGCATAATATACATAGGAGAGAGTTAGTTAAAAACTGAGATTTGGGCCTAAGCTACTCCACAAACTGTTACACATGTGGAGAATTCAGAAAGTTTATGTAAAATGGGCTTGAAAGGTAAGTTTAGAGACAGACAGTGGGCCTATCAGTGAAGATGATGCTGTGACACCTACATCCTGTCTGAGGGTCTGGGTCCGAGGGCCTGTCCTGCACCTGATCCCAGTTTTCTCCTAATATACTCCAGAGACGGAGGATGGGGCTAATTGTTCGGGTCCCTGCTGCTCATGTGGGAGACATATTGAGCTGCAAATTCCTGACTACAGCCTGCCATAGATCCTTTCTGTGTGAGAATTTTGAATAGTGAATCAGCTGGTAAGACACTCTCTCTCTCTCTCTCTCTCTCTCTCTCTCTCTCTCTCCATCCACCTCTGCATCTTAAATCCAAAATACATGTATTTTATTTTATTTTTTAGAAAGATTTATTCATTTTTATTACAGCCAGATATACAGAGAGGAGGAGAGACAGAGAGGAAGATCTTCCGTCCGATGTTTCACTCCCCAAGTGAGCCGCAATGGACCGATGCGCGCCGATCCGAAGCCGGGAACCTGGAACCTCTTCCAGGTCTCCCACGTGGGTGCAGGGTCCCAATGCATTGGGCCGTCCTCGACTGCTTTCCCAGGCCACAAGCAGGGAGCTGGATGGGAAGTGGAGCTGCCGGGATTAGAACCGGAGCCCATATGGGATCCCCGGGGCTTTCAAGGAGAAGACTTTAGCCGCTAGGCCACGCCGCCGGGCCCAAAATACACGTATTTTAGTACAAACATTTCAAATTTATGCAGCTTTTCTCATGATGCATATATTCTTTGACCATTGCAAAGAGTTTCAGGTGTATGAATTGCATTTTCCCTGTCCCTGAACAAACTCAAATTTTAGCTCCATTTTCCTGCCTCATTTCAGGAAGTCTCCGACTCCATCAGAGGTTTCAGAGGGAATTTCTGCTTGCTGGAAGCCCCCTCTTGTACAATTAAAAAAAATACCTTCACAAAATACATGTACTTAAAGGGTTTATTTACTTGTTTTTATTTTAGAAAGGCAAAGTTACAAAGGGAGAGAGAGAGATTCCATCATTGGTTTACTCCACTAATAGCCTCATGGTCTCTCAAGTGAGTACACGAGCCCAGGGACTTGGACCACATTCTGCTGCCTTTCCTGGTACAATACCAGGGAGCTGGATAAGAAATGGAGCAATACTCCTTTCGGTGCCCATATGGGATGCTAGATGCAAACAGCAGTTTAACCTGTTAGGTCACAGTGCTAGCCTCAGTGTACATTTTCATTGTGCTTTTCCTGCTCCATCTTTCGCCTTCCTCTGTCCAGGGCTGTGCTGGGTGGAGAGTGTGATTCTTTTCTGTCTCTAAGCCAGAGGATGCATCGGTACCTGAGACACAGTGAGCATATTGCTTAAACATGGATGAACACTGTGAACAAAGCACTATACTTGAATACTAGTACCCTGTGTCTTCTATGCATCTTGCCTATTCAGTGTGTGCACTTCACTTTCTTTAGGAGATGCCTGAAGTGTTTCTTTCTCCCCTACACAAGGTTTGTGTTTGGATTGTGCTCCCTCCCTCTGCACCTTGGCCAATCAGTGTGGCAGTGGGACTTACGCATAGCACATGAAATGCATAATCTTGGAAATTTGAATCTAAAAATGATCCAAAATAAAGAGATGGTCAGAAATTAATTTCACAGCCAGAGTTCAATTGAAACTGTAGGGAACTGACCCTAAGTGTTGGGGATTGTCGATGCCTGTGGTGGCTCTGTGGTAGCCATGGGTTAAGCACAAATCGCTGAGGTCTCGGCTTTTTTGGCTCGCTTAGTCTGCACCTGTGCTCCAACTCTCCTACTAATTCTGAGAGCTACCAGGCATCCTTACAACTAATGCCTTCTCTGCTAAGAATCATTAGAGTTAATCTCTCCTGCTTGGAACCAGGAGCCCTGGCATGCAACCTTCCTCACCCACATGAGGACAACTTCTTGAGTTAATGTGTGAGTTAAATGACACAAAGTGCTTAGAGAAGGCCTTGCATAAAGGGGAAACACTCCTATATTGCAAACATGCAGGAATCCCCTTCCTTTATCCTGAAAAATATTCTGGAGATGAGGAGCCCAAGGAACAGGGCAACATTAGGCACATCCATCAGTAAGCCCCAGAGTGGCTTTGCTTGAATGTTTGTGAGAGGTAAAACAATGTTTACCAATCTGCTGGTGGTACAGGCTTAATTAATGTTTGCAAACTGCTTGACATTCTTGAAAGAAAGTTGCCAACCAAGCCCAAACCATTATCATAATCAACTGATGTTGTATGGGCTGGAGACAAGGATTGCAGAGCCATCAGATATGGAATAGATCACATAGAGGCCCAAGTGACAAAGCGTCTACCTTTAAAAAATAGTGTTGCTGGGATATGATTTATGTGTCATCCGGTGCGTTCATTGTGAGTGTATGATTCTGTGAGTTTTGGTGTGTTCACAGGCATGTACAGCCATCACTACACAAAATTTTAGATTGCTTTCATCACCACAAAGAGGAAACCCATGCCATTTCTCTATAACCTCCTTAGCCCTAAAATACCTAACCTGTAGCAGACATCAGTTTACTTTCCATTTCTGTGGGTTCAGGACAATTCTAGACAGTTCCTTTGCATGAAGTAACATATTGTGTGGTCTTTGTGACTGATGCAGTCAGGGCTCAACCATGTTGCAATAGGCATCTGCCCTTCACACTCATGTGTAACCAGATATTGTGCCATTCCAAAGGTCCATTCAACTACCCTGGACATTTGAGCTCGCTTCCCCTTTGTGCTCAAGTGCATAGACCTGTCATGAACATTCCTGGGCTTGTTTGACTTAGAATATGTAATTTGAAATTAGTGTATGCAAACCAGGCAATGGAATTGCGTAGTCTATGGCAACTCAATATTCAATTTTGGAAAAACCACCAGACTGCTATTCTCATGACTGAGGCAAAAGACTGGAGCCAGTATTGTTGTGCAATGAGTTAAGTTGCCCTTGTTGGCATCAGCAAGTCACATCAGAGCACCAGTTCAAGTTTTGGTAGCTATGTTTGCAATCGAGTTCCCTCCTAATGTGCCTGGGAAGACCAAAGAGGAGTGCCTAAGTGCTTGGGCCTCTGCCACAAATATGGGACACCTGGATGGCGTGCCACACTTACAGCTTCTGCCTGCCCAGTCCTGGCTGCTGCAGTCCTCTGGGGAGAGACCCAGCAGACGCTCTCGCTTTCTCAAAGTCACTGTGGCTTTCAAAAAATAAAATTAATTTTAAAAAGAAGTAATTCCACCCCCTGTTCAGTCTGATAGAGAGGTTCACATATTTTAAAAGCTCCTGGAAAATGGCATGAATATGTAGTAGTATTTTGGTGCTTATGGACAAAGGCAAATTCAGTGCTGAGAATGGATTGTGCTTGCTTTGAATCATTGAGCATTGATTTCTGGGGTCACAGAGGCAAAGACCCTCTGCATGTTAATTATGTCCTGATATATATTTGAAGCATTTTTTACTTGGAAGTATTATTGCTGGAACCTTTCAAAACTTCTCATTACTTAGAAAGTTCTGCCTTCATACATCTGGCGTAATATGTGCTTTACGGCCAAGCACAACTGGCGGCTATGCAGTTGGACACACATGTCAACCATGTTGCTCTGTCATGTTTGAGATAAACTTCCATCAGCAGCCCTGCTCCCTCCCATGCTGGGCCTTGCCATGCACTTCACAGCCTGCTAGCCCTGTAGCTTGCATTCCAAATCAGCCAATACTCCACGGGGGCTCACGACACTTTCTTCGTAGATACACTGTTTTTGCGCCAGGATTAAAGTAAAAGGTGGGGAGGAAGCCTTTGCTCATTTAGTGCCAACAGGCTCATACATTAACATGCCTCTAATCTGAAATTTAACATTTGAACATACATGGCAAAAATATATAGGACAGTTTTGTGCATTCATTATTTGAAAAGTTTGAGTGCTGAGTAACAGAGGAATACTGACAAAAGCGTTCCATTGAACACAGAGCTCTTGAAACATCAATTCTGTGGTCTTCAGTGGAGTAGTGCACCAGTTCTCCGTAAACCAACAACTTCCCATGGTCACGTCCTCAGCCTAACCCATTCCTCTGTATTTCCTGTCTGAACTCCGTAGAATCCCAGATGTGCAAGCGCCTGTGTGAGGGGTCACTGAGAAGTGATTTACTTCTTAGGAGGTTGTAAAGAGTTCAAGGCTTTTTGGAAGCATTATTAAAAGCACATTTCATATGTCAATTGCAGGGACACAGTCAACAAATAGGAAATGCCATTTTCCTCAGAAATTCACCTAAATTCTTACCAACGTACCCATTAGTTGCATCCTCTCAGGACCTTACTTCAGATGCTTGAGCATCCGTTCCTCCAACTGTAATATTGAGATAATAGTTGAGACCCTACAGGGGTCTTATGATGATGAACAGAAATAGAGGTCACTTAAAATGATTAGTTTTTGGAACTCTCCCCTCCTGAGGATCAATATTAGTTGAGACACGGACATATACATTTGAAATCACTGCTTTTTATTTTGAGAAAAAAGAGAAATGTCTGTAGTGATTCCTCGCTAACCAATCTAACCCTTCTCCTGACCTGTTTGGCTATGCTACTCCCACATGTCCCCATTCACTCTTCATTGTGGTAGCAGATACGTGTGCACTATGCAGAATGACAGCAGAGGATAATTGAAGCTGCGGTGAAGGGTAAGAAAACAAGATGGTAGCAGCGGTACACTTGACATTGCTCAGTGGCAGGTTTCACATGTCCTTCTTTGCCCTGGAATGGACATTGCCTGTTGTGCCAATTGAATCAGTTGAGATGAAAACTATGATTTTTTTTGGGGGGGGAGGGGGTACTCTGCATCAACAATTCTCTGGAAACAAGAGGGGGCTGGAACTGGGCACCAGCAGGTAGCATCCTCCAGCCGCTGCTGCTTCGATTGGGCTTTTCTTTTAGTGGCATTTCTTTTCTAAAGGTTATTTTAGAATTTAGATCCTCCATGCATTCATATTGGTCTTTATCACAGTTGGTGGATGTTTAGAGAGTTTTATTATTTATTTAGCAGTACTTGAAAAATAAAAAATTTATATATATATCATAGAAATGAAATGCATTCATTTCATTTCACTAGTAGTCAGAGTAAAAGAAATAATAATTTTGTGGTGCATGTGTGTGTGTGTGTGTGTTTCATAGAGCACATAGCAGGTTTGCAATGGGAAAGTGTGCGTGGTTTGTATTGAACACTAACAGCAGCATCTGTGGCCCCCACAGAAGAGAGTACAGGAGTCCTACGTCCAGAGAGATGTTCCTCTTGGCACAGCCAGGGAGGGGCATCAGCTCAGAGGATTTAAGCATGTCATATCCTGCTAGAGAAAATGCCAAACTTCTACTTTCTGAGATAAACTATGTCTATGTGGGGGTAGAAATTAGTTTTTGATGGACAGATGGTGGGCCTGGAGACGTGCAAACCATGACATATCCGATAGACTCCAGTCTGCTTCATGAAAAGTCAAATTCTATGAAACGCTTCTGGACACCTCGGCTCACGAGTAGTCCTGCCTTCTCTGTGAAGTTTCCAGAATGGTGTCAGCTTCTGGGAATGAGTGAACAAAACCGAGCGTGTGAGCCTCCAGAGCGGGCTGTTCATCCTACATCTTTGTAACAATTGCTCACCGAGATTAGATTTCTTTTTCTTTGTTGTTGTTTTTTTTTTAAAGATTTTATTATTATTGGAAAGCCGGATATACAGAGAGGAGGAGAGACAGAGAGGAAGATCTTCCATCCGATGTTTCACTCCCCAAGTGAGCCGCAACGGGCCGGTACGCGCCGATCCGAAGCCGGGAACCAGGAACCTCTTCCGGGTCTCGCACGCGGGTGCAGTGTCCCAAAGCATTGGGCCATCCTCGACTGCTTTCCCAGGCCACAAGCAGGGAGCTGGATGGGAAGTGGAGCTGCCGGGATTAGAACCGGCGCCCATATGGGATCCCGGGGCTTTCAAGGCGAGGACTTTAGCCGCTAGGCCACGCCGCCGGGCCCGAGATTAGATTTCTGAAGGCATCTTTTCATGAAAGGACTTCTTTATAGCAAAATGCCCCCAAGGTTCTTCAGTACTTCTTTCTTCCTAGTTGCAAAACCCCCTTGCAGAACTGAGTCCACCAACATACCCATCAACTTGCCCTGGAGTCCTAAAGTGCATCGTCAATCCTCAGCTTTGATTAGCAGTGTGTCGAGTGCACAGCATCCCTGGGCTACTGCTTGTTTCCCTCCCTCACTAGGCTCATCACACTCCCCTCCCCCCTGTGTGATTACTTGACTTCTCAGGAACCAGTCTTCTGTCTTCTGCAGCTCCTCTGAAAACAACCAGGCTCACTCATAATATGCTGTGGGTTTTCAAGGAAGAGCAGAAAACATGATATGTTTTGCTCTTGTTTTGATTCCCCCCAAACCAGTGTGGCTCCCAGGAAAATGTGCCAGAAATGTCACTTGACAAGGATATCAGCATCAGGAAGTTGCCTTATACAATGCTGATAGAATCTTCTCCTTGGGCCCGGTGCGATAGCATAGCGGTTAAGGTACCCACCTTGAACATATGGGATCCCATAAGGACACCAGTTCTAATCCCAGCAGCCCCACTTCCCATCCAGCTCCCTGTTTGTGGCCTGGGAAAGCAGTAGAGGATGGCCCAAAGCATTGCGATCCTGTGCCCTGGTTCCTGGCTTCACATCGGCGCAGCACCGGCCGTCGCGGTCGCTTGGGGAGTGAATCATTGGATGGAAGATCTTCCTCTCTGTCTCCCCTCCTCTCTGTACATCTGACTTTCCAATAAAAATCAATAAATCTTTTTTTTTAAAGCTTCTCCTGCAGAGAGCAGAAAATCCCCTGCCCTTTCCCCCAAGTCTCTTCTCAGCTACTGTAGCCAAGGAACTAATGGCCTTTCTCCTTCCCTGCACAAAGGATGCGGCTGAGTGACACCTCCCGACAAAGGGACCGAGCGCTCTCATGTAGACGGCGTTCCCAGGAGATGGGGCCATGCCAAGTCCAGTATTCTCTTACTGTGCTTTTGGCTGGAACCACACACCTGGTGGTGGAGAGCAGTCCAAGAAGCAGCCAGTTGAAGAAAGGTCCATCTCCATGGAAGGGGAACTTGGCAAACCTGAATTGTCACATTAACTGGGCTCCCACCTTCAACGTTTCCTCCTTACATGTTTCAGTTTGGAGTTTACGTTTTGGGGAGTGTTTTGCTCCTTCCTTATAACCTCTAAAGGTGTGAAGAAATGTATTCCAGAGAGATCCCACTGTGTATAAGCAGCTAGGAATCATGGGGAATTTCTCTGAGCCCAGAAAAACAATACACAAGACTTGGTTCTAAGCAACAGGCTGTTAAAAATATGGGTTGCGTTTGGCCTCCTGAGCCATGTGCATAGGCTCTTCCTTCGTTTAAACAGCTTTTCATATGCTTTAATGACCACATTCCATTATTTCAAACAAAAAAATCTGGAACTTTACATGTCTTGGGCCTGGTAATATTTTGAAAAGAAACAGAACTTGAGCTATTCGCCTTCTAGTTAGCTCCTGATTCATTTATAGAACCTATACTCATGCCAGTCTGATGGTATTCATCAGGCATTCACTTTAGCAAGTGAACCACACCATGGGCTTTATTCTTGGAGATAGGAAGAGAAAACAATGCCCAACAAAACCCGAGGACCAAACAGCATGCATGGGCAGCTGAATGTTCATTCCAGTCCCATTATTTCCAGTCAGCAGTTCCAGGTCTGAATGGATGGTTGTGGCAGAGCCAGTGGCTCCGGTGAAATCCTCCCTGTTAGGTTTGTCCTGAGTCTCTGTGCCAGCAGGGCAGTTTTGGCAGAAGGAAAGTGGTAATGAAAACGGAGTGCCCTAACTTTGCCAATTACAGAAGAACCGCAGGAATAAGAGACCTACTCATCTCTCGTGTCAGCTGCTAACATGCCTTCCAGGTGGAGATTAGAATGCACAGAGAAAGGGAGAGAAGAGTTATTAAATTTGGAACCCGACACAGGGAAAAATAAGAGATAGAGGGGAAATGGAAAGCCTTAGATCCTAGCCAAGATGATCAGTTCAGATCTTCACGACTTTAAGCTGGATAAAACAGCAAATTGCTTGCTCTCTCCTTCTCTCTGTAACTCTGTTTTTCAAGTAAATAAATAAATCTTTTCTAAAACAAGAACAGTGTTGGTGTACTGTGGTACAGTGACTAAAGCCAAAACCGGTGATGCTACATCCCATATGGGGCTGGTTAGAGTTCTGGCTGCTCCACTTTGATCCAACACCCTGCTAATACGCCTTGGGCCTCTGCACCGCAAGCGGGAGCTGAAACATCTGGAGGAAGTTTCTAGTCTCCAATTTCAGACCAGCACAGCAGTGCCAGTCACTGTAACCATGTGGAGAATGAACCAGCATATGAAAGGTTTTCTCTCTCTTTTTCTCTCCCATTTGTAACTTTGCCTTTTAAATAAAGAAAGAAATAATAGTTTTTAAAAAGTTTTTAATACATACTGTCATGTATGGAAGTGTTTTTCAACTTGCAACTATCTGTAAACTACAAAGATGAAGACTGCAAAATTTCCCTCTTGTGGCACACGTACGTCATTTCCAGAGGACATGTTAGTAATCCATCAGCTTTTGAGAGTGAAAATGAATCCACAGAGATAGTTAACTCAAGTACACAGTGATAAACCAATCAACATAGAAAAGGCACTTCCTTTTTTAAACAAGAAATGGAAGCGGGCTGGGAAATTTTGTTGCATGGCTGATGAACTATATACCTGTAACCACTCTTCCATAATAAAATGAGTTAATCTAGAATGAGCAGTCTTCTCTGGTGATAGTGTCATAGATGTAGAACTGGAATTCCACAGGCTAAATTAAGTCTTTGGGTCTTGCTGTGCAAAGATTTTTCAGATCAACTTCTGCATTTTCAGGTTAAATCTCCCTTCATCCACCATCATCCATTCTCATGAACTTCATCATGTTTTTTTTTTTTCTAAATTGAATGAAATTTAGAAAACATTATCTCAGTTTTTATCCACTCACGCTTTTTGACATTTCAGAGTGATTTTGAAGCCAGGATTTCCCTTCTGATGGCTTCTTTAATTCCACTGATGCTGAGGGAAGAAAAAGAAATCAATGTCTTATTGTTTTATCTTTTGTGAAGAAAGGAAGCAATTTCTATTGACACTCCATGGAAAAGTATTTGAAAATTTGGAGCCAAAATAAGTATTAACTGAGAAGAGTTCAAATTTCTAGATGGCTACATGTGTCTTTCTCAATCCCAGAGGTTTTAAGAGAAATGATCAATTTTAGAACATTTTTCTATGGATTTTGAAAATTAAAATTTCTGTTATAAGATTCCTTGATATTTCAACTTCCATAAAATATATTTATTTGAGCAACCATTAAGATAAGAGGAATAATGTATTCCTCAAGAGGGCATAAAGATATGGTTTTTGGCATCACGCATTTTTTTAATGCTGATATTCTTAACTGTGAGTTTAACAAATAATCTACAAAACCAGTACTTATTCCTGTGTTGACTCAGTACTGATACAAAAGCTCATGTGTATTCATAAATACTACAATAGGATTACAAAGTCATACGAATACAGTACAATACAATGACAAGGTTTCCTGAGCTCTTACTTAGTTGACGGTCCAGCACTAAATGTCTTTTCCTCTGCATTTGTCCCCTGATTTCTAGGCATTTGTCAATTATGAATAAGGTGTGTTAAAAAGATGTGGATAAGTGTATGTTAAACAGACAACAAAATGTATGAAGTACATTGAACACTTGTTTTGGGGCATTAGACAAGAGGCTTTCTCAGAATGAATTCAGGCCCATAGCTTACTTAGGTCTCTGTGCATGGATGATTTCCTGAACTTAGCACCATATTTTGGAGTCTGAATGCAATACTATAGCCCTCCTTTGCTGGAATTACAGGGTTCACTTGTGTGCAGGAGTTGAACAGGCTGGGGCCTGAAGGATAAAGGACCCAGGCAGGTGGCGTACCTAAATATAGACAGAAGCACGGAGCCTACACAGAACTTGCCCACACTCTGAGGCCAGAGGCTGCACTGCATGTACCATGGGGGGGCGGGGGGGGAAGGGTTTCCAGGGAGTGAATACTCTGGGTTAATGACGAGGAAATGCTAGTAAAAATAAAGTGGTTCTGTGCTTCTGCCTATGGCGTCAGCGATTCCAGTCCCACTTGCTGCACTTCCAAACCAGCTCTCTGCTTAAAGCAGCAGAGAACAACCCAAGGTCCTGGTACCCTGCACCAAAGAGAGAGTCTCAAAAGAAGGTATTAGCTCCAAGCTTCAGATTGGCTCCGCAACTGCCACCGTGACCATTTGAGGAGTGAAATAGTAAATGGAATGTCTCTTTTTATCTCTTTCTGTGCCTTTTTTTCCTGTATCTCTTACCTTTCAAATTAAAAATAAATAAATCTTTTTTTTTTAAAGTAGAGCAGTTCTTTTTTTTTTTTTTAAGAATCATGTTTTTCTGAAGAATTATGTTTATTGGAAAATCAGATACACAAAGAGGAGGAGAGACAGGAAGATCTTCTGTCTGCTGATTCACTCCTCAAGTAGCCACAATGGCCGGACCTGAGCTGATCCGAAGCCAGGAGCCCGGAGCCTCTTCTAGGTCACCCACTCAGATGCAGGGTCCCAAGGGCCATCTTCTACTGTTTTCCCAGGCCACAGACGGAGAGCTGGATAGGAAGAGGGACTTCGGGGATACAAACCAGTGCTCATATGTGATCCAAGTGTGTGTAATGTGAGGACTTCAGTTCTGAGAAGCCTTGGAATTCTAAGCCACAGGACTTGCTAATTAGCCTCATATCTTCCTAATGCCCAAGATATCAGCTGAAGCTACACAAAGTTTATGCAAAGCGCAACGACCCAGCCCTGACCAAGGACCCTCCTCCAGGAAGCTTACTGTCCCATTTCTGGAATGGTAGAACATGACCCCCTAAAACTGAAGCAATTATTTAAACCCTGAGTCTTAGTGTTAATGGTTGACTGGTGAAGGGCAGGACGTGATCTGAGGATGGCATCTGAGGTGTGAGTCACTGAGGACGTGACGTCCGAGGGTGATTCTTGGGAAAGGTTTGATTCAGTTCTTGTTAAACGTAGGTCCTCTCTTCTTCCTGACTCACAACGTAATCACTATTCTGCACCCTGCATGACCACAGTCCCCCAGATGCCAGACTGAGACCACCAGTCCTGAATACCCTACTTGTAAGCTGAAATAGACCATTTCTTCCTCAGAGAAGTTCCTGTTAAAAGTGGACTCAGACATGCTCAGTGGAGAGAACATTCGGCAGGAGAGTACCACTCAGCTTGATCCCAGTAAAGCATGAATTAGTCTATAAATGCGAGGTCATTAGTCATTAATTGGACCATCTTTTAAAATAATCATTACCATGTTTTAGAGAAAGATTATGGGAGCTAATCTTTACAATGCACTTTCAACAGTGTGCATTAGACTATAAAAATACTACATATGCAATCTGGAAATAGTACAGGGCAGTGGAAACTAGAAAGGATTCCATTTTGTAGCTAAAAAACATGGATGAACACTATCATGTAATTTTCACTAATCAGAAGCCAGAAAATAATGAAATAATATCTTGAAAATACTGAAAGAAAAATTACTCTCAGCCTGGAATTCAGTAAGCAAAGAAAATATCAAAAGTAAGGATTAAGTGGAAGCATATTTAGGAAAGCTAAAATGAAAAAAATTTTTCGCCAGTAGATACACAATGCAAGAAGTGCTGAAAAATGGACACCTGACTGAAACACAGCTCCACGTGGAGGAAATAAAAGAACCAAAACACTAAGTGAGTGGGTGAGTGAGTGACTAAATAAGAAATACCCTGGTTTTCCTTCAAGTTATTTCTTGAAAAAAACCCATCTGACTTCAGGAGATTCTCATTTGCATGACAGTTCGTGGTCACAGCAATGAAGGTATGCAAATGATTTTGATAATCAGTTGGAAAATATTCTATGTCATCATTATCTTTTAAATTTTTGAAAAACTGAACTCTTCTATTCAATGAATTCATAAGAAAATGAATAAATGGTAAACAAGTATTTAAAACATGAAGAACTTTGGGGATTGCAGTATTGCTTTATAGAAAACAATTTCTATATAATTTATGGCATAGAATGAAGATTGTTTCTATGCTTTCTGAAAACTTTATTATGCTAAGTTTGCAACTTTTTCTAATATTTTATCCTTTGTACATTCAAGGTAATGAAGTGTATCTGTGAAAGTGGATTTTATTTTCTTTTGCAGCGTTACTTTTTTTTTTTTAAGATTTATTTATTTCATTACAGTCAGATATACACAGAGGAGGAGAGACAGAGAAGAAGATCTTCCATCCAATGATTCACTCCCCAAGTGAGCCGCAACGGGCCGATATGCGCCGATCCGAAGCCGGGAACCTGGAACCTCTTCCAGGTCTCCCATGCGGGTGCAGGGTCCCAATGCGTTGGGCCGTCCTCAACTGCTTTCCCAGGCCACAAGCAGGGAGCTGGATGGGAAGTGGAGCTGCCGGGATTAGAACCGGTGCCCATATGGGATCCCAGGGCGTTCAAGGCGAGGACTTTAGCCGCTAGGCCACGCCGCAGGGCCCGGCAGCGTTACTTCTTAGACACCAGTATCCTTTTACATCCAGTCACTTAGCTCACTTATTCTGTAATTCTGCCTTCCTCAAGCTAGAGCTTCTCAAATGCTGGTGGTGTCAATGTTCCAACAGGCAGCTGTTTCTCCTACGTTGCACTGAAGTCCATTCAAATTTCACAGTCAGTATTAACCATTTTCATTTATTTCCTGAACTTTAATTGTTGGTTAACTCCCTGATTTATCTATTGTTGGTGTTATTTTAATTTAATGTTTTTTAGTTAAATAACTTTTTAAAAATTATTTATTTTATTATTCCATGGTACAGTTCCATAGGCTTCAGAATTTCCCTTACCCTCCTCAAATGCTTGCCCCTTACTAATTTCCCCCATGTCATTACAATAGTATACTACTTCACAATCAGTCATAAGTCCGTAATTTCTGCTGTTTAAGTGTGTTCTGACATTGTAAGCATTGACAAGGGCAGAAAGTCCAGAATGCTATTATCAAGATGTATCCAACAGCTTCTTTAATTTGAAAGTGGAGATGCAAAATGCATTGTATCTTCATATCTCTACGCGATAGTCTCTATTACAGTTACTGTACATCCACTCAAATGAAAAACCATAAGACAAAATCAACAACAGAAATAAAAATAGAAAATATACAAAACATGAAGTTAACTAACATGCTACTGAATCACCAATGTGTCACCGAAGAACTGAAAAAGAAAATCAAGGACTTTCCTGATGCAGACAATGCTGCTGTGTGACCTATGCGTCAGTGAGAAATTTAATAAGAAAACAAAAACCTTTTTTTGAATGAGTGAAATTAATAACAAAAGTATTAATCCCCCTGTGATGTGGTAAATACAATATTGGAAGGGCCATTGATCATGTATTTCGCTTGAAGGTTACCTGATTTCAAATATGGTATTTGTCCTTTTGGGATTGGCTTGTTTCACTGAGCATAGCTGTCACTAGCTGGGACCATTTGGTTGCAAATGATAAAATTTCATTCTTTTTAATGGCTGAGTAGTAATCATTGGAGTATATGTAGCACCGTTTCTTTATTCACTCCTCTTATGACTGACATCAGGGTTGGTTCCACGTCTTTGCTACTGTAGATTGTACTGCCATAACTATAGCATTGCAGAGCCTTTTTTCATTGCAGATTTCATTTCTTTTGGAATATATTCCCAGGAGCAGGATAGCTGGATCAAATGTCAGGTCAGTTTTCAGTTCTCTTAGCACTCTCCATGCTGACTTCCATAATGGTTTTACTAGCCTACACTCCCAACAACAGTGAAGGAGGGTACATTTCCTCCCACATCCACACCAGCAACTGTTGTTAGCAGAGATATGAAAGCAGGGCAGTTTCACTGGAGATAGGTAGAATCTCAATGTGGTTTTTATTTGTATTTCCCTAACAGCCAGGAAGCCTGAGTATTTTTTGATATGTCTATTAGCCATTTGCATTTGTTCTTTTGAAAAACATCCATTTCCTTCACCCATTTCTTCACAGCATTATTTGTTTGTTTGTTTTTGTTTTTGTTTTTGTTTTGCTGTCATTAAGTGTCTGAATCTCTTTGTAAATCCTGGATATTTGTCCCCTATTGGTTGTGTAGTGCGCAAACATTTTCTCCCATTCTGTTGTTGCTTCCTCACTTTGTTGTTCATCTCCTTTGCTGTTAGAAGCTTGATGTAGTTCCATTTATTTATTTTGGTTTTGACTGCCTATGCTTTGGTGACTTTTCTAAGAAGTCTTTTCCAATTCCTGTGTCTTGGAGGATTCTTCCTATGTTTTCCTCCAATAATTTGATATCTTCTGGGTGCAGAGTTAGAGCCTTGACTCATTTAGAACTGATTTTTATATAAGGCGAGAAGTAGGAGGGATGTCTTGCTTCTTACATCAACTGGATAAGCTGCTATCCAATTGTCCCAACAGCATTTGTTGAAGAGACCAGATTTTCCCCTTGGATTATTTCAATTCTCTTGTTGAAGATTAATTGGTTGTACACGCGTGGGCTCCCGTCTGGAATTTCTATTTTTTTTTTTTTGATTATCATTTTTTTAATCTATTTTATTGTATTGTTGTTGACAATCTTTACATAGTTAATTACAGTTAAAGGAAAAAGAAGAAAAAAAAAGAAAAGAAAAAAAAAGATTCAGGGGGGTAGGGAAGTGGGTAATGCCATTATGTCAATATTGTTTCCATCATGTATCTGAGGTAAAGGGGGATATTGAGGGAGAAGCCCCACCTGGTTTCCCGCCCACCCCAAGTCCCGGATGTGGGGCATGCTCTGAGATATGTGCCCAAGTGGTGTTAATAGTTCTCCAGTTATGAATCGCTGCCCGTTTCGCTCGATGAGGTCGTCCACTGATTGATATGGTCCAACATAAAGTCTCCGTTTGCCCCATATTTCGCTGCCAACATACAGCTGAGATGAATGATTGTCCTGTTCTGTCTCCTGTCTTTTCTTGGTTAGAGTTCTGAGTCCAGCAGTTCGATTGGGGAGATTTCCCAAGATACTTTGAGGTATTCCCAGATTAGTTTTTTGTATGTTCTAGCAAGCACAGGGCCCGGCACAGTCCATCACCCTGATCAGCTGGTGGTTGCAATTGCTGTGTTGGTTCTGTTTTCAGTCCCGAGTTGCACTGGAACCAATGGGTGTTGCAGTCCAGTCTGGTTCGGCCCTTACATCAACCAGTGGGAGCTGCAGCCTAGTCGGGGCGACCCACAATAACCCCCACCAAGCCCGCCCCCTACCCTGGTTTGCCAGTATGTGTAGCAGACTAGTCCAGTCTGTCCCACACCCCATTTGGCTCTGGTACTTGTCAATGGGTATTAAAGCTTAGTTCTATCTAACCAACTCAACCATCCAGCCCTCACATATGTGGTTGAGTGCCTCTCTATCTAGCCATCCCAGCCCCCATCCTAGTTTTCATGCCCTCCCACGGGAATAGTGACCCAAGAAGGGGGAACCCACTTTTCCCTCCCAGGTCTCTCTGTCCCGGTTTATGCACTCTTTAGGTGGTCCTGTGATTTGACTCAACAGAATTAGTCCCCAGTGCCAGCTTCTGCCAGCTGATGCTGCGGCCCTGATCTAGTCCACATGCAGCGCACAGGTATTGTGTAGCCTTGCTTAGTCGGGTCTGTCTCTATCCCAGCCCACGCTCTCCAGTGGGAGTAGCTGTCCAGCGAGGGGACCAGCCCCTTAATCCCCCCACCAGCTCTGCCCCTTCCTTCCTGGATCTCACGTGTTCTGGATGGGTGCTGCATTCATATCCAGTATAGGCAACCACGCCCTGGCATTCCATAATGTGTACTGGTTTTGTCGCAACCAAACCCGGCCCATCCCACACTCTGTTCTGGTGATCGAATTTGCCAGTGGATAACATGAACTGATTCAGCCTGGTCTGCTCCTGACCCATGCCGAATGTATGCCAGTGGGAAACTTTCCATGGCCTATTCTGGGCTGTTTCCTATCATGCTTCTTGCGCTTACCTGCAGGGACTGTGTTCTGCCAGAGGAGTTGCCCAGGCTCCTCCATCAGATTTTGTGCTTGCCAGAGGGTTCTTGAGCCAACCCTACTCAGTTCACCTCCTGTCCTAGCAGGAACAGTGGCTTTTTCTGGCTGGCTTTCACCCCATTCTGGTTCTTGTTGTTGGATGTTTCAGCCCAGCCATGGCTCGTCCATACCCACATACAGCACACACATGGCTCAGAAGGGGATTGAGACCCAGCCTAGTCAATTCCACACCTACCCTGGTTCTCCATAACACCAGATGGTGTTGGGATCTGAACCGGCCTGGTGCATCCAATCCCAGCCCACACTAGTGCCTCGGGTGACTACAACTGTTTCTTAGATAGAACACAGCCCCCACTCCAGCACATACACCCCTTAGTGGGAAACTCATCTCAGTTGTGGAGTCCCCTTACCTCCCATATTGGGCTTATTCCTAGCCGTAAATCACGCACCTGCCCGTGGTTGCTCTGAGGACCATTAGGTGCTAGCCTGCTAGACAAGCCGGAGCTTATCTTTTACTTGATAGGTGTTCAAAGCTCAGCATTATTAAGGGATTGGAAGTTCTTCAAAGGAAGAGTTAATGGCATTGGGAATCTTTAGAACTGACTCAGATCCCAGAAACAGTGGGGTCAGCCTAGAGCTATCTAAGCAGCAATTCAGACATCCATTATCCCAGAGCTCCCCGGCTGGGTGGCCAGCATGCACAGCCTGGCACCACATGGCGCACTGGCCGCCTGGCCCAGCCCGCCATGAGCCAAGAGCACATGGCGGGCTGGGGTCGGGATCCGAGCTAGACGTCCTCTCCCGCAGCCCTCTGGTCGCCTCTGGCAGCCGAAGGTTTAAGCCCGCAGGCCCAAGGTTGCACCCCTCCCCAATCCCGTTCACCGCCCAATGAGGGTGGTGGGTGGGCCCCGGACATACCCAGTCATGGAGGCCTCCCCTCTCGGCGTACTCACCCCGGAAGGAAGCAGGCCCCGCACCCAGGCATGTCCGGCCCAGCCCGCCATGAGCCAAGAGCACATGGCAGGCTGGGGTCGGGATCCGAGCTAGACGTCCTCTCCCGCAGCCCTCCGGTCACCTCTCGATTATCATTTTTTTTAAAGCTTGTGTGTGTTATCATTGGAGACAAGGAGGTTACCAGCATACACTCTACTTAAACTCAATAACAAATACAGGGTGATATGATTGTAGACAGATTTTTGAAAGATGAGACATACTAGGCTACTGATCAAGACATGCATCTGTTACTGATTTCCTGTTTGTAGGCTGAAGAGTTAGCAGCAAAGTTCACTTCGTTACCATTATTCAAAGTTAATACACTATAGTAACTGAAGTTTCAATTCTGTTTTCGGAGAACTGATATCAATTAAACAAATGCAGTAAAGCTGAACTCTTTATATTCTGAAACAGTAAAGCAAAGAGCTACTGCATTTAAGCAAATAGAACATTGTAGGATAGGGTTTATAGCTGTGTGTAACAAAAATATTGAAATAATAGGACAAAGTCAGTGGGTGGGTAATATGGAATCATACCGTTAAATAGCCATTAAATTTGTGAAATGATAAGTGGGAAATATATGATTTGGTATGTGGCACAATATGGCTATTGACTATAATTAGGTTTCTCATTGAAATTTTAATTGAGATCCTTGTAGATGAGCTGCATTTCTAAGACATAATAGAGAGGGATCCTGTGTACGCTTTCTCCTTGGCTCCCATTGTGACATATTACAAAGCCAGCACAGTGCATCACAGCTGGGACACTGACATTGCTCCAATTAACTCATCTTATTCCCATATCTCCATTTTACTTATACTGGCTTGTGTTTAATGCCTTGTGTTTAATTATATTTAATGCTAGACAGTTTTATCACATGTGTGACTTTTTGTTTCCACCACCAGAGCTCAGATATAGAAGAGCTCAAAGACCACCAAAATGTTTCCTGTTGTCTTTTTTAAAAAAAAAAAAAAAAAAAAAAAAAGATTTATTTTGTTTTTACTGGAAAGTCAGATATACAGAGAGGAGGAGAGACAGAGTAGAAGATCTTCCATCTGATGATTCAACTCCTCAGGAGCTGTGCCAATCGGAAGTCAGGAGCAAAGAGTCTCTTCCAGGTCTCCCACATGTGTGCAGGGCTGCAAGGCTTTGGGCCATCCTCTACTGCTTTCCCAAGCCACAGACAGGGAGCTGGATGGGAAGCAGGAACACCAGGATTAGAACCAAAACCTATAAGGAATCCCAGAGCATGCAAAGCAAGCACTTTAGTCAATAGGCAACCATGCTGAGCCCCTCCTGTTGTCTTTTTAAAATCACTCCCAGCATCCTTCCACCACTTTCTACTCTTTAGCACCTATTAATCAAGTATGCGTTTCCAGAATTTTTTCACTAAAATATATACATGTGCGTGTAAACATAATCACATGGCAGTAGCGTTTGGTAGTTGACTATTTTCTTTCTCAGAATAATGCCCTGGGGTGTCTTGTAAGTGGCTGCCTTATTGTAGAGTAGTGCTGCGTGGCCTGGGTTACCACAGTGTGTGGGAATGAGCACCAATTTAACCCCTGAGGGACATCCTGGCTGTTTCCCGTCTTGATGCCATTACAAAGCTACTAAGAACATGTATGAATACATTTCTGCATAAACACCAGTTTCAATTTCTTTGATATTTAGAAGTTAGGAATGCTTATTGTTATCCCTTGATCTTACACTGAACAAAAAAGAACTATTTTTGATAAGTTGGTTGAGAAAATAAATTGAAATATTATAAAATTTTTGAGGTAAAAAAATTTTAGGTGACCTAAAAAAAAAAAAACACTAAAAGAGAGAAACAGAGGGTACAAAACAGAAAAGACAGATAAAAAACACATAGGAAAATTCTAGGTCTCACCTAAACATACAAATTATTATTACAGTAAATGTAAATAGACTTGAAATAACAAATAGCACTGTATAATCTTAACATAGCAGTTATACCTGTAAACTATTTGTGATGTTAAAAGCACTATTCCCGTAGGAGGGCATGAAAACTAGGATGGGGGCTGGGATGGCTAGATAGAGAGGCACTCAACAACATCTGTGAGGGCTAGATGGTTGAGTTGATTAGATAGAACTAAGCTTTAATACCCATTGACGGGTACCAGAGCCAAATGGGATGGGGGACAGACGGGTCTTCTGCTACACATACTGGCAAACCAGGGTGGGGGGCGGGCTTGGTGGGGGTTAATGTGGGTCGCCCCGACTAGGCTGCAGCTCCCACTGGTTGATGTAAGGGCCGAACCAGACTGGACTGCAACACCCATTGGTTCCAGTGCAACTCAGGACTGAAAACAGAACCAACCCAGCAGTTGCAACCACCAGCTGATCGGGGTGATGGACTGTGCCGGGCCCTGTGCTTGCTAGAACATACAAAAAGCTAATCTGGGAATGCCTCAAAGTATCTTTGGAGATCTCCCCAATCGAACTGCTGGACTCAGAACTCTAATCAAGAAAAGACAGAAGACAGAACGGGACAGTCATTCATCTCAGCTATATGTTGGAAGCAAATTATGGGGCAAACGGAGACTTTATGATGGACCATATCAATCAGTGGACGACCTCATCGAGCGAAACGGGCAGCAATTCATAACTAGAGAACTATTAACACCACTTGGGCACATATCTTGGAGCATGCCCCACATCCGGGACTTGGGGTGGGCGGGAAACCGGGTGGGGCTTCTCCCTCAATGTCCCCCTTTACCTCAGATGCAGGATGGAAACAATATGGACATAATGGCATTGCCTGCTTTCCTATCCCCCTGAACCTTTTTTTTCCTTTTTTCTTTTTTTTTTCTTTTTCCTTTAACTGTAATTAACTATGTAAAGATTGTCAACAACAATACAATAAATATATATATATATATATAAAAAAAACTGCTATAGCAAATCTTACTAAAGATTCTAAGGATGTGACAAATAGTTAGACACAGGCTAAACACTGGGAAAGCTGGGACGGTCCATAGCACGCCTCACCCCTTCTTCCAATCCAGGGAGATTTCTAATGAGGCAGGACGCACAGGGCACCTCTGACACTAAAGTAGCCGGTTCTCTTCTGTTTCATTGTTGCTTTACAGTTACCCAGGTTACACAAGCATTCCCTAGCATAAAGACATAGACCAGAGTATCATCCCGGTCAAATAAAATCACTAATATACCATCTGCAACAATTAACATTGTTATGGAATTAATTGACATGGTATTGAGCAGTCAACATGTTAAAAATAAATGCGATTTCTTAACCACTTTCTGTGACCGCCCCCCCATTCACAGTTCAATTTTAGTTTATATACTACATATGCCCTCAAACCAGAGAGGGTCTACCCAATAAGTAGTTGGACTTGACTGGACTATAAGATGTTGGACTCTATGCTTGGCATATACTTGCAAAGAGGGAATTTCAACTGAACTTGAACTATGGTTATGCAACAAGGTGGAGGAACCCACCATGGGGGGAGGGTGGGGAGAGAATCCCAGATTCTATGTAATTACAACACAATGTAATTAATGAATAAATTTTTTAAAAAAATAAAGTACCTGTAAACACCAAAAAAAAAAAAAAAAAAGACATAGACCCAGTTTGTTTGTCACATTCACCGGCAACCTAGATACATCCTCTTCCAAGCATTCCTTAGATGAGAACTCAAACATTAGTAGTCACCACTGGGCGTCCAGCTGCCACAATCGTATCACATGATTTGAATTATTTTTCCTTCAAGTTACCCCTGCTTGACCCAAACTCATTTGTTTCCCATCAAATATTGATGCTGACTTAACTTTTTAAAAAAGATTTATTTAGTTGAAAAGTTACAGTAGACAGAGGGAGAGAGGGAGATGAACAGAGAGAGACCTTCCTTCCACTAAGTGGCCTCAACATTAGGGTGTGGACTACGTTAAAGATGGGAGCCAGTAGCACTGGCCAGGACTCTAATGTGGGTGACAGAATCTCATGTTTAGCCATCATCCAACTCTTTCCCAGCTGTATTAGAGGGAGCTGGAACAGAACTGGAGCAGCCAGAACTCCAACTGGTACTAGGTGTGGGATGCTGTAGCATGGCAGGGGCTTAAGGCATGGAAACAAAGCCTTACTTTTCATCTAGATGCTGACTTCAAGTAACACTAAGCTAATAAAGCATATGCACTTGGTTGTTATATGGGATTCTTCTTTTTCCTTGATCTCTAAGCTGTAGTGACAGCCATTGGCAAGTCACTTACACTTTGCAAGCCTCAGTCCTAGTACATAAAATGACAATAGCAATATATAGATGGCGGTGATGTTTAAATATGAAGTGACTGGTACACAAAAGATGTCCAGTAGGTGATGGCCATTAATGACTCAAGTTGAGCTACATAAACTGACAAACAATTGCATTTGTTCTCTAAGACTGTGAATACAGATAATCATAGAAAGGACCACAGTCATTTTAATTATTTAACACATCACCTTAAGAAAATGCAATTTCCAAAATTCAAGATAACATGTTTTGATTAGGAACGCCCATCATGTCTTCCCTGTGGTTGAGCAAACTCCAGGAGCAAAGAAAGGTATAGTTTTGCTGTAACGGTTCAATCTCTTTTCAGTTAACCTCCAGCTCTCAAGCCAAGTTCAGGCATCCTGAGATGAGTTAAACCAGAGGCATCAAAATCAGTTGGGATTTTGTAAAATTGTGAACATATTACTATTAGAGAAAAATTATATATATGACATATGAACTACAGATGAACACAGAATACCCCATGTGTTTGTGGAAGCTAAGTCCAGATCTGAAACCTGTGAAGCACTTCTCTCTCAACCAAAGACAATCGTTGATGGTAAGACGCCTGCTCCTCTCCCTCCAGGAAGCTTCCCCATCACTCTGGGCTTATACCTTGTAAGTGTATGTCTGCCTTTGGCTCGCATTTGACATTGAGACTCTAAAAAGTAGGGTAGGGTGTTGATTTTCCCCAGCAGCCCTCTCCAATACATTCTCATATGCATTTCTGTGCCTTGCGTACAGTAAGCATTTCGTGTGTTGCATCGCCAAAATGACCTCCTTCCCTGCCTCTTCTTTGCTACACAAATACCTATCTTCAAACATCTTCATGCCTTCCAGCCACATTACTCAAGTATAAACATTTCAGTCCAATACATACAGATACCAAAGCACAATGGATCCCTCTGATTGGGGTTCCCTGGGGAACACAGCTTTTCAACAGTGAAGTACACCTGTTAAGGAAGCACGGAGGAGGCACCTGCAACATGCGAACATTGTATAAGCTGCCATGACTGTAATCAGAGTGAGGAGTCCTATCCTGTCTACCCTGTGATTGATCAAACTCCAGGAGCAACGGAACTTTTCCAACATCAAGCTGAATGGGAATGAATATGGAAGATTGAGGTTTTTTTCTTCCTTCATTGAATCTGCCACATTCAAGCTCTACTGCCTGACCTCAGTATCCTGCCTGGCCCTAACTAAATGAGAACCAGGCTATACAGCTGAAGCCAGTCAGCTGGCTGACTCTCACATTCACCCTTTCTGAAGAAAACTCCTTACTGCAGATATTAAATCTGAGTTTAATTCACCGCTCCCTGCTTATTCGTTCCTAAAAATATCCTACTACCTTGGAAGAGCCCTTCAGGGATTTGATAGTATCCCAGCTAAGCAAGCTCTGCAGTCAAAAATAGAATCCCCTCCTTTGACGCGCCAGCAATGCAAGTCTCCATGTTTCTATTCATTTGCTCATTCATCAAAACATTAAACATTCATTCAGTGTTGACTCCATGGAAAGCACTGTGATGCTCAACAGGAACAGACAATACCTCTCCAGGAAAAATAAGTGATTTAGGTAAGCTAGGCTGTATGCAAGCTTTATAATCTAATCATAGCAGCCAAAGCAGGTCCTGGTTCCCCTAAGATTTAGAGGTCCTTACCAGAGGAAATGCTTTCCCCAAGCAGTGACAACTAACACTGGACGTCTACTCTCTGAAGCCCTACTGCTTTGGGAGCCATGACTCCTGCCTACTCCAACCTTGGCTGTGTTCTATGTCTAGGCCTTCCTGCTCATCTAAATAGTATTTCCCATGAATAAAATCACTATCTCTGGGATGAAGTGGTGTTGATAGAAACCTATCCTGTATGAAAGGACTATGGGAGTTGGGTGGAGACACAAGTGAGAGAACTCTGCTCCTGCCTGGACTGCCAGGTGCAAGGGGCCTCCCCTCACACAGTGGCGCATGTGTCCTGGGAATCTGCATGATCAACAGCTTTTGTACCAGTGTTTCTGAACTCATTTCATCTTCTCATCTCCTTTCCAGAACAGTGGCCCCGCTGCTGATCTCAGAAGACAGAGAGAGAGAGAGAGAGAGAGAGAGAGAGACAGAGAGAGAGAGAGACAGAGAGAGAGAGAGAGCACTGATGAAGATAACAGACCTAGGAGGACACAAATCCACATCCTTCAAGGCAGTACTCTGAGCTGGCAGCAGTGAATCAGTAGAAAAAAGGGGGGAGAAGATGAGAGAAGGTCCCAAGACAAAAATGGGGTGCTTTCGCTCCGACTTGTTCAGATGTCAAATCAGCCTGGATCTGGGTATGGCAGGAGACAAGCACAGGTTTCAGGAGAAATACAGAAAAAAATCAGTGATTCCTGATCTGAACCCATATCATGGACACTCAGAGTCTAGGACAGGACCCTGGAACTGGCCTGTGTCGAACCTTTGGACAATCAGAAGCTTAAAGGTACAATCACAAAGCATTTCCATTAGTGATGAATCAGTATGTGGTGGCAGTTCCATAAGATTATAAAAGAGCCACGGTGGTCCTGTCAGCAGTGATAGCTTAGCCATCATAACATCACAGCTCAAAGCATCATTCACATGTTTCTGACAATTCTGGTGTAAACACATCCACTGCCCTGCTATACAAATCAAGTACAGCATATAGGATTGTTACAGAACATACAGCCTGATGAGGATCTTATATGAGTACCCTACTGATTCATGTTTTACATACCATGCTTTTAGCATCATTTTACAACATACTCCTACTTACTCAAGGAAAGTCAGCTGTATAGCACTGTGCCATGTGATTCTGGCAACAACCTCATTCACTTTGTGTTCCCATGTCTCTTGATGGCATCAGGAGACCACGTGAGCAAGTAGCCTGCACTATCCATGACTATAGATGGTGCATGCCAAAGCCCACTCAGATTTCCCCACAATGCTGGAGTCACATAACCATAAGTTTCTCACAGAATATCACTGTCATTAAGGGGCACATTCCTGTGCCCCCAAAGACACAAAGGTTGATTGTGCTCACAAGGCAGGAAGGAGGCAGAACCCAATCATACTGAACACAGAGAGAGAGAGAGAGAGCGAGTGCCTGGGATCACTAGGGCAGTTGTGCTGTCCAGATGAGGAGGGAAGATACAGCGATTCCTGAGCACTGCTAGATGACTTTATTAGGACACCTGACCCAAGTTGTCCTGCAAAAGGAGAGAAAGTGCTCAAATCCAACCCCGAAAGCTGCTGCTGCTGCTGCTTCTCTCTCTCTTCTCTCTCTCTCTCTCCTAGAGGAACTGAAACAAAGTAAATCTGTGGCACCTGCTAGGATTCTCACTCACTGAGCAAACACTAAGGGACCACTAGCGTTTTGTGATTTGATTACTGTTTAGTAGGTGTTACTCTTCATTCAACACTGAATCATACAATGACTCCCTCACCCATCTTCTTTCTTGGTTCTGCTTCTCTTTTCCATTGCAACCTGACTCATGTGTGGATACCTGGTATGAGGGAAAGATCAGCAATGGTCATAGTAGTCTCTCCGTACTTGGTAGCATGAAAACACAATAGCAAACCTTTGATTTTTCAAAAGGAGGAACTGGATGAGTCCACCCACACTTAGCCTTGGAGACTCTGTACCCTTCAAATTAGAGAGTTGAGGCCAAAGACTGCATTCGTTTGGGAGGAGGTATGCTGACATCACTCTGAGGAAAAGGTTTCCGTGTGCTAGCCATTGCACACACAAAAGGTACCCACACCTGTGTCTGTAGCATATGGTGCTAGGTGCTCAGATCGCACAAAGGAAATGTAAGACACAGCCCTTTCCCCACAGGATCTGACAATAGGGCTTAATGAAACCACTGAATAACAATTTTTAGACAACCTATGATTAAGTGCTATGTGAGTGGTCCCGACAATATGTGCTTGAAGTTCTCAGGGATGGAGAAAAAGACCTCGCAGGGAACACAGTGAGAGAGCTGGACATGATCGCAGCAATGATACTTAGCCGAGCAGAGGGAGAAGGAGCTGCAGGCAGAGTACGCAGCAGTGTGCACTGTCTCAAAACAGGGACAGGGGCAGGCATCCGGACTGGCTGCTTTGGCTCGCTGCAGCGTAGATGTTTTCTGAAAGGCAGTTACAGACACATGGGCAATGGACCCCAGTCAGGAAGGGAAGGGAGGTGTTAAAAAGAATGAAGCTGTAGGAATTCCAAGAGGGAGTGGGTTGACCAAAGCACCTTGACAATTTAGGAAAAACATTTGGAATTTGCTGCAATGACACAAATCTGGGTGATCAGGCGCTTGGGCTGTAATGATGACAGGTGGAAGAGTGCTTCCTTGTGTGATAAACACATCGGACAATTTGTTTCCTGAATCCATACAAGACACAAAAGTAAAGGAAGAGTATAACTCAACCCAGAACGACAGCCAATAGGACCTTTAAAGTGTGGTGCCACTGATGACTACAGAAAACTGAGAAAGAACTCATTTGAGGAGGAAGATAATCTTGTAGCATGTCCCGAGTTTAAGGTCATAGCAGAATATACAAGGGGAGATGCCTTTGAAGCAGTTGGTGAGACAGTCAGTGGGAATGTATGACGAGTTGAAAGAGACATCAACTGGAGAAGTCAGTAGAGCAAGACACAATGAACATAGGCTGGACTAGACAAGAGGAGAATACAGAGAGACAGAAATCATAGACCCATTTTAAAAACAAGGTGTATTTGAAGCAAATTATTGTATTTCATGTCACATAAAGAACTGAACTTGGCTATGTAATTTTTTTTAAAAATACAAATTACCTAATGCAAAAATACCTAAGGGCATAAATAGGGAACTTCATAACAGAAAGCACAAATGGCTGATAAACTTATTAAAGAATAGCTGGGGACCTGGCACTATAATCTAGTGGCTGGAAGTCCTTGCTTTGCAGGCGGGGATCCCATATGGGCATGGGTTCATGTCCCAGGTGCTCCACTTCCCTGCTTGTGGCCTGGGAAATCAGTCAAGGACGGCCCAAAGCCTTGGGACTCTGCATCTGTGCAGGAGACCCAGAAGAAACTGGCTTCTGGCTTCTGGCTTTGGATCGGCTCAGCTCCAGTCATTGTGGCTATTTGGGCAGTGAACCAGTGGATGGAAACTCTTTCTGTCTCTCCTTCTCTCTGTAAATCTGCCTTTCCAATAAAAACATATAAATCTTGAAATACAAAATAATAAAGAATAGCTGAGCTCTCCAGGACATGGGC
This sequence comes from Ochotona princeps, assembly GCF_030435755.1. Taxonomy (NCBI): domain Eukaryota; kingdom Metazoa; phylum Chordata; class Mammalia; order Lagomorpha; family Ochotonidae; genus Ochotona; species Ochotona princeps. Next base: position 105,937,261 of record NC_080835.1, on the reverse strand, counting down.
TGAAGCGCCTGTCATTCCTTGTTGGTTATAATATCACAGGCAAGATTTAAATTCCCATTTGGTGATCTGCAAAACGGGAATGATACACCCAACATTCACATAAAGGCTTGTGGCCAACTAAGTAAGTTAATATATGTAAACTGCTTAGAACCATGGCAGACACACAGCTAGCACTGTGTCATTTTGAGCTCTTATTAATAATAAAGAATTACAAATTGAAGAAACAATGAGATATAATTTTTCACTCACAGATTGTCAAAAAATTTTAAATATGACAATATCAAGTGTTGACAACAGTTTGGATGAAATGACACTTAAAGACTGCAAGTGGAAATGTAAATTAGAATATCCGCTTTGCAGGAAAAAAAATGGCACATCTCATGAAATTAAAAAAATGCCTACTTTCTGACCCAGCAATTCTACCTCAGAGTATATGCCTCAGAAAACTCCAGCATATGTGCATAGAAAACATGGCCAAAGACGATGAATGAAGCATATTTTTCGTCATTGTTAATAGCAAAACATTGGAACTGTCTATGGATAGGGACTTGCATCACCAACTAATTCAGCATGTGTAATATGTTAGTGATAGAATGTTGTGCAGTAAGTCAAAGGAACGATCCTGACCTCTCTAAATATTTCAAGTGGCCAGTGACAATTGCTAGAGGTGACGTGATGTGTATGTGTCACTGGTAGTTATCAATGATCTCAAACCACAAGCATGGACGGTGGTGCTTCGGGAACTTTGGGAAGGGAACAGAAATAAGGATGTTGGCTGCTGAGGAGAACTTTAATTTTCTGTTGCATTTTCTTCCTTCGAAAAGGAAAAAGAAAACAGGGCAAAGATAAAATGTTAACAGTTGTTGATTTTGGATGGTTAAGATATGCATGTGATTATACTATTTCTTGTACTTCACTGGAGTTTAAAACTTTGAACAAAATTTAAAATGCTGTTTTTGAACACATTCTACCATCTAAAATGTTTTCTACAGAAAAGAAATCAGCAACTGAAGTTGTAGCACAGTGGGTTAACCTGCTGCCTGTGACACTGATGTCCCATGATAGCAACTGTTCGAATTCCAACTACTCCACTTCCAATCCAGCTCACAGCTAATGCACCTGAAGACCCAGCAGAGGATAGCCCATGTGCGTGGGCCCCTGCTACCCACGTGGCAGACCCACTGCAGTTATAGTCTCCTAGTTTCAACCTGAGCCAGCCCCAGTCATTGCAGCCACTTGAAAAGCACACCAACAAATGGAAAATGTCCCTCTCTCCCCCTTCTCTCTTTCCCTCACTCTGCCTCTCTCTAACTCTCTCTTTCTCTCTGTACTCTTCTTGCCTCTGCCTTTTACACACACAGATGCAAACAGGGTAAGAGTTGGGAGCAGCATGCACAAGAAAGGAGTCCAAGAAGAATGTGGCAAAGCACTGGGAAGTGTACAGCTAAACAGGTGCAGCTGCGAGGTCACAGATGCCACACAAGTACAATAGGGAAGGGGGTTGCAATTTTGCCAAACACACAAGGGGTCATCTGAATGGGGGGCAAGGCAAGAACTGGCCAAAGTTTACAGGACTTCAAGTCCACGTTTTGTAAAAGAGGGAACTTATCAAAGGGAGCAAAAATGAAATAAAAATGGGATGGGAGGAAAAAGTACGTGGTGTGTGAGCTAGTGATTCAAAAAATCTGGCTGGGAAGAGAAGTAGTGAGGAAGCAACTTTGTGAAGCAATGGTCATCTGAGGAGAGTCTGGTGCCAGTGCTCGTTGGTTCAAGAGCCGCAGATCTGGGCTGCTGGTGGGACTGAGAGAGAGAGATTATGAATGTGGCAGAGCTCTCAGTGTAGCAGGCAGATGCAACGTGCTGGACAAACCCTAGAAGGCCCTGCAGGGCTGAGGTCTGGGCTCTGCCCAGGCCTCAAAGTGGACACACACCCATTAAGATTCCATCAGGCAAGGGCCGGATCGTTCCCACTGCTGCCTCTGCTGTGTTCAGGGACTATGGAAAATGAGTTGTGCCGAGGCCAGACTTACTACAGCCACCCACAAGGAGAGCTGGCAGTGTCCCCAGGGTGGGGGCTGCGCAGCAGATGCGGGCTTTCTCATTAAGTGACTTGCATATGGAGAGAAGACACCTCTCCCCCCTCGCCCATCCTGGCTCCCACCCGTCACGTGCTCACAAGCTGTCAGCTTGCCTAGCTCTCGCAGCAGCCACCGCCGCACAGCCTCCAGGCTGGGCGCCTGCAGCCCGAGGCCACTGGTGCAACTCAGATCAGGAGCAGAGCAGAGGCAAGGCTGGGCTCCGATGTTCGTTTGGCACTAGACCTTACAGAGTATCTCTCAGACGTGACAGCAGCAGTCACAGACAAGGGGACTCATTATTTTCACTTTCACTGCTCAGTGATCTCTGCTTCCACCTGGAATTCTCCAGGGAAGTAACTCCCAGCAGGTGGGAGAGAGGAGGAGGGGTGAGGAAGAGCAAAGATTATCACCGCTCAAGGTCAGGGCTGCCTCCAGAGACCAGCTGTGGTCCTTCTGCCTTCCCTCCACTTGGCTTGGCGCCTGGGAGGACACCTCTGCTCTCAAGAAAAACTCAAACCGCATGCATCCTTCTCTTACCACTACGTGAAAGAAGCACTAAAGAGAATAAGGTAGCCCTTCGGTCTAAAATGGAATGTCAATATAATATATAGCCATACAAATTGGATGTGCATTAAAATTAAGATAGCTTTCTTTCCAGATTTTGTGAATTATAAAATTTAAGAGACAGTTATTGCTATGATCTGTAAAAGATTTGGCTCCTGAACTCATGTAGACATTTAAACCCCAAAGTCATAAATTGACTGCACAGAAGAGAGATAGGTAATCCAGTTACGGTGGGAGGTACTTAGATCATGGGGGCGGGGCATGCCCTACAGAGGAAGTTTCCCCAGAAGGGCTGGTTACAAAACACAAGACAAGCACATCACTCTGGCTTGCAGATCACCATGTGACCCTTTATTGACATACACTCGGCCGCCGCCAGTCTCCACCTGTGCCAACAGGCCATCTCCAGGCAAGGGCCGTGACCTAAAAATTCACGAACCAAAACTAACCTCCCTCCTTCCTAAGAAGCCGATTCCAAGTGTTTGCTGTAATAACACAAACCCAACAAGCACAGTTATCCAGACTGAATTTCTCTGAGTCCCATGTTGGTGCGTGGCCTGTTCACTTGCTGGATCTGCATCAGCCTGGGAACCCAGACATAAGATGTGTGCCCACACACATGTACACCGGCACCGTGCTCATGTGGGCCCAGGAGACTGCCATGACAGGAGAATGCAATCACATACTCACACAGGAAGTGCACGCGTAGGTAGAGGAACCTGCATCAGCCAAGGGAATCTGACATATACACGTTGACATGCACACTTACACACAAAGAGTTCTCACATAAGTTAGGAATCAGACACATAATGAGGCTATTTCATAAGGCTCACGGAAAACAATGGTGAAAGATAAATTTATTTGCTGCAAATATATTTGTGGGGCCCTTTGTTGTGGAGTGGTACCTTAAACCACCATTTGCGGCGCTGGCCTTCCATATGAGCACCGGCTTGAGTGCAAGCTCCTCTGCAGCAGATTCTGTTCCCTGCTAGTATATCTGGAAACAAAACAGATTAGGGTCCAAGTTCCTTGTCCCAGCCACTGCTGTGAGAGACCTTAAAGGAATCCTGGTTTCCTGGCTTTGTCTGGCCCAGCCCAGCCATTGGGAAGTGAATCTTTACATGGAAGATCTCTCTCTTTCTCTCTGCCCCACCATCTCCCTCTCTTTGCAACTCTACTTTTCAAACACATGAATTTTTTTTTAATAATTTAAGTGACTGGCATAGTGACTCAACAGGCTCATCATTCACCTGCTAGTGCCAGCATCCCAGATGGGCATCAGTTTATAATCCCGGCTGTTCCACTTCCCATCCAGCTCTCTGCTCATGGCAGAGGATGGCTCAAGCCTTTGGGATCCTTCACTTATGTGGGAGGATGATCCTGGCTCTTGGCCTTGAATGGACTCAGCTCTGATCATTGTGGCCATTTGGGGAGTGAGCCAGCAAGTGGAAGATCTCTGTCTCTCCCTCTCTCTGTAAGTCTGCCTCTCCAATAAAAAAATAAAACTTTGAAAAATTATTTGAAAGCCTTACACTTGAAACCTTAATTTTTTAAGAAAATGCATGTGAAAAACGAACAGAAAAAAGTTAGTGGACTTAAAAATATTGTGCTCCCATCAACAGTTTAATTCATACAGACATGAAACTTGGTCTTCCCACTGAATGTCCATTGTTTCTTCCTTGCCATCAATTCACAGAAAGCTCTGATTCCTGCATAGCTATAGTCTAAAGGCACCTCCCAGGAACCCTTCTCCTACAAACCCTACAGTCTAAATTCCCTGATAAGATTTCAAAAATGGAAATACCATTTCTGCTTCTGATGTGTGTGGCTTGGGACTAAATTCTGAGTAACATCTGAGCTCCATTTTACCATTTTTAAGATAGGATTAAAATAGTAAATTATAGATTTCTTGAGCAAATTCCATGAGGTAAGATGTATCTGACTCCAACTGTCTGGGTTCTCCAAAAAACAGATACCAAGGTGAAATTAGGTGTCAAAGAGAACGCACTGAAGCATGTGGCTGTAAGGAAGAGCCAGGAGCCATGGAGATGGGGGTCGGGGAGGAGGCAGCCCTCAGGACCAAGCAGGAGGGAGTAAGAAAAGGTCACAGGTACAGAATACAAAGAAGCACTAAAGAATCACCTGGGCCCAGGAGATGGCTTCTCAGGCTTAAATGTAAAACAAGTAAGGGAATAACTTGGGCGCATTTTCTCAGAACAAGAAAGCATACTCACAGTCAGGGTGATTCCTCGGGACAGGGCAACATGCCCTCAGTCAAATGGAAGTCCTGTATTGTCCTGGCTGCTGGCAGGAGAAGGAAGCAGGCCTGCTGGACAGGATGACTTTAAGGCCAGGTGACCCACATAGAGTTTGTGCTCTGTGGGACGGCCCAGAGCACACACTATCCACCTAGTCATTGGTGAAGTTCAGTATGGGCTCAGCTCCACAGACAGGGCCATGGGAGGAGAGAGTGTCACAGATCTTGGGATGATGTATTTCCAGAAGGATAACTGGGTCCAAGACACATGGGCCAGGTTTTGTGCTTCATGGGTGGGAAGCGGAAGTCATGATCCATATCATGAAACACGAGAAGGTCAGTTGGCCATCCATGAGGTCCCATTACAAGAATGTCTTGAGTCTAGGGGCAAACTGGATGGGCAGCTAATCACACCCTACTCAGCATTCCAAACGGCAAGGAGGAGTAGCTGCCACCCCCAGCCATGCACATCTGAGTCAATTTGAGATGGGCAACCACCTGACTGAAGAAGTGACTGATTCGCTCAGTGGGCAGACTCTGCAAAGGCGTGGTAGCAGGTACAGGCGGTGATGGTTCCTCAAGTTCTTTCCCTGAGGCTCTAGCACCTTTTAACCATGTTCACAGAGGAAATACATCTACTCACACAGTCAGAGCACAAGTGGCACAAGCTTTAAATTGATGTTATTATCCAGAGACTCAGTGTCATCATGCCTGAAAAAGTGAGAGTTTATAGGACCAAGTGACACCTAGACTCATGGCTCAGGTCACACCCAGCAAGTCCACTGGGTCACCCAAAGGCCATTTCTCCTACCATGGATAGAGACATGGAACGGACAAGCTTGGCAGTTGGACAAAGCCCACTTTGGGTGTCACTTAATATTAATTAGAGTCGCCTAAGAAGTAGCCACAAAGACAAGGTTGTATTATCCAAAAAGTAGAAGAAAGACAATAAAGGACAATAGGGCAGGAGCAGCAGGTGGCTGGGACAATCATCAGACCCATGAAAGTCAGAGAGAAGTGGGTGGGAGGAAGAGGCCTGGAGACCACGCTGCGGCTAGAGGAGGGCTTGGCGAGACCAGGTCCCTGAACAGTTGTCTGTGTTAGGGGTCTGATGTGCTGTCCCTGTGGTGCTCATTCATGGCCTCAGGGTGGCCCTGGAGAGTATTTTCAGGTGCTGGGGTGGTGACGGATTTCCAGGCACAGCAGCTGCCATGGCGATGTTTCTTCCCTACCCTCTCTGTCCACAGCAGGAGACCTGATCCGTGCCTTCTTGCCAACCACAGACACACACATAGAAGAACTATCTCCAGGTATCAAAGATTTTCTTCCCTCCACCTCCCCTGCTCCTGTGCAGTCATCGTTTCTGTATGTAACCAGTTTAGTCTTGTCTTTACATGTTTTAGCACACACTTGGATTTTGAAAGTCCTGCCACCGTTTATCAAGCACTAGTAAGTAAGAACTTAGTAAAGTGCCAAGCTATGAGTTGAACACTCAGCATGGGAAAAAGAGAAGAAATTAAAGGATGTTCCTGACCTTTGTAATTTGCTGTTTAGTAGCATGAAACACATGTGTAAATGAAAAGGGCAGGGCAGCATTAACTTTCACCATACACAGGACACAAGGGGGAAAAAGTATCTGCCACTTGTGATTTGTGGGATGATTCCAAAAACAGGCTTCTTGCACCAGAATCCAGAGATGGAGAAAAGTCCAGCAGACAGAGATTCCCAGACTTCGAGCAACAGGGGTTTGGAGGCTTGAATGTGGGGTGTAGCATCTAAGGTACAAACACTGAGGCACACTTTGAAATCTGCAAGCAGGGGTCAGCATTCAGGGCGCATTGTGTTAACATGCCAATTGTGCAACTGCCACCCATATGAATGCCAGGTTCTGCCACTTCACGTGTGATCCAGCTCTTTGCTAATGCACCTGGCAAAGCGACTGATGGTCACCATGCAAGCGTGCCTGCTGCTCACCTGGGAGAAATGGATGGGGCTTCCAAGCTTCTGGATTCATCCTGGTCCACCCCCAGACACTGCAGCCATTCAGGGAGTGCACCAACAAATGGAAGATTCCTCTCTGTCTCTGTTTCCCTCCCTTTTTCTTTCTCCCTCTCCAGCCCCCTCGCCATCACTCTACCTTTCAAATAAATAAGTAAATCTTTAAAAAAAAAACACAGAAAATTGCAAGTGGTTGAATTCAATCTGCCAGCAGAGGAGCAAGCAGAGGCACTGCTGACTTGGTGCCAGATTAGGGAAGCAGAAAGTCTTAGGCTTCAGTCAGGGACAGGGATCTTACCCGGTAGGCTGTGAGGAGCTACTGATACTGTAAAGGTAACACCATGACCAGATTTGCATTCTTAAAACAAAACTCCCTGACGTTTTGGCAAAGGGGCACAGAAGCTTTCTGCAAGGCAGTTTCATTTTGGCTGAATCCTTAATGATTACTGGAGCTAGTCAGGAAGAAGGGGGATTTTGGAGAAAAAAAATGGAGAAGCAAGGGAGAGCTCTAGAATGACCTCAGAGGAAGTCAGAGAGTCTCTGTAGATATTTTGACCATCCTTCTCATGGCCCATCTCGTGTAGGATCAGACAATCTCATGGGGAGGCCCAGGAACAATTCTACTTGGTGCATCTTCCTTCCAAGGGACATTTCTTTCAGCAGCTTCCCCTCCTGCTGCAGGCTCCAAAGGTCTGTCCGACTCAGAATGTGTGCTTTGTGAGCCTCGGGCGAAGCTGAGCTCTGCAGAACAGCTTCTTCAGCAGAACAAAGCTCATGGACCTGCATCAAGGGGGCATTCTGGTGATGGGAAATACATTTCCTTGCCCACCTGTTCCACAAGCCTCCAGACAAGGGTCTTCCTGGGACAATGAGACCACAGAGCAGTGATGACACATCAGCATAGTGTTTGTATGGTGCCCATCATTCACAAACACTTTCACTTGCACTTTCGTGGCAGAAAAATGGGCCTCGCTATGATGCAGCAAAACTTCTGACCAGGAAAGCAGTCCATGTTTTCTGGTTTTAAATCCCTAATTCCCCCCCACACTACTGTTAGAGCCTAAGCCCCCAGACGTCAGGGTGCGAGCTAGTCAACCCCCTGAGAATGACAGAGTCTTGCTGGTAATGCAAACAGCAAACAGAGTTTATTGCGCCAGCATGCGGGGGTCAGACCGCACTTGGGGCACATAGGCCAGCCAAGCCAGGTAGTCAGACCCCGGACAAGCCCAAGACAGAAGATTATATAAGCCCTTTGGGCTGGGAAATACATCAAAAGTAACAACCTTAATTTTTTATGGCCTTCAGGCACAGGGAGCCTGTTCTGTTCCCATACCCACTATCTTTATGGCTTATCCCATTCTCACACCCTTATCTTGCGTCCTTGCCCCCACCCTCTGCACCTGGGTTCACAAAGTTGCAAGGCAGCAAAGAACAGATTTATCACTAAAGCGGAATCCTCCCAAAGTCTGGGTGCCTCCTGGCCTAGCAAAGTAGTAGTTTTTCAGTACAAAGGAGTCTCACACTGCCCAACAATAACATTTTACCAACACTCTAACACTATATCCGAGGAAACACTGAAGAGGGAAGAGTCTCTGTTTCCACATCCATAAAATCATATTAGTAAGTTGATCACAAGGTGTTTGTGAGTATGTAAAAGGTTATCCCCTTTGGGAGTGCTGGAGTTTGAACATCAGCTCTAGTCTCAATTATAGCTTCCTGTGCAGCTGCAAGAGACAGAAGCTGACAACTCGAGTAACTGCGTTATGTCACCTACACAGGGTCCTGGATTAGGGTTCTGACTCCCAGATTCAGCCTGGCCCAGCTCCAGCTATTGTGGACATATAACGAGTGACGGTAGTCCCACAGTAGTAGTCGACATAGTAGTAGTGACCGTGACCTCAGTTCTCACTCCTGCTTCATTCACCTAAGCCCATGTGGCTGTCCTGGTGACAGGGAGCATTCCGATTGGCTGCCCCTCTGTGACTTCACAGGGCAGTTTGTCTGCCTGCCCCTGGAGTAAGTAAAAATGATTAGAGTTATGACCATAACAGCTTCCCATTCCGCATTCCCAGATATGTGATTCTGTAATCCCAATGAGGTTGGGGAACCTGCATTTGAATATAGCTCTCTCAAGGATATAAGACCACCTCCCATATGGGGACACTGCTCTGTTACTACAAAACACACTGTAGACTCAGAGAGGCCATTTCTACCTAGAGACATTGGTGTTCTTTCTATCAGGTTGGATCTTCTTGGACCCAATTTCTACTTTTCTTGGGATTGATAAATTTGGGAGGCAGAATGAGACGGGGGGACGAGGGGATCCAGGTGGAAGCAGGCTGCCCTTATTGTCCATCTTCCCCCCTTTTGCACACATTCTGCATACTGCTCTGTTCTGTGTGGTGAGGTTAAGGCTGCAGCTCTGCCAGCACCTAAGCATCCCAGCAATGCAGCCTCTTACGCCAAGACCAGCACTTTCAGCCACATCCTCCTGGGTCTGAAGTAAGATTGCAAAAGACAAGAGTGGAAATCCTGCGGAACAGGATTAGATTACCCAAGGGATGTTAAACATACTTTCAGCCCCAAGGGATGTGGGCTGGTTTGGAGGTAGGCATGAGGGAAACCCAGGATAAGCCTAATGAATTGAATCAAAACAGCAGCCATAACCTGCTACCTCAGTCTAGACAGAAGCAGGACTATAGCAAAGAAAGGTGAGACTATCTATCCATTCATCCGTTTGAAGAATACTTGCAGCATGTAGATTTTGCACAGATTCTGCGTAGTGATGGCTCCAAGGGTTAGGAACACACAGAGAGGCCATGAAGTAGTTCCTCCCCTCAAGAACTTTCATCCTAATTCATCACATCATTGTAGTGGCAGTAAAGCCATTGTTCCGAAGGAAAATGACAGAGTATTCATTAATGCAAGTAATGCTAGCTACTTTAAAAAAAATATCTCAGTGGCTCACGCTTGTGACAGTCTAGGAGGGTATTCAGTGTATGGTCTGCCCTGATGACTTGATGACTCAAGGGTCTAGGTTTCTCCTGCTTTGTGGCTGAATCATTTCCTGTGAGCTCCAAGGAATACTCTGAATGGAACCAACCAATGAGAAAGAGAGGGAGATTAAAGGACCATGTACATTGCTTTCATACCAGGCCTAAAAGAAACACAATTCCTTCTACATTTCATCGACCAGGACTGAATAAAATCCCAAGAGGATTGAATAACCAAGGGAATTCCATGGATATTGGTGAGTTCCCGCCACAAATAACTACAGGTAAAATAAAAGGAGAAATTGTATGTAGGTGAGGCTAGTCAAATAGGTCATGGGATTCAATGTGAATGTACAATGTGAGTTATGGTTCAATAAAAGAAGAGAAAATAAACAAACTCGTTCCAATTGGCTTGGCCTCCTGAAATAATTATTTTCTCCTTATTTTGATTGAGGAAATTAATATTTAATCGGACTCTGGTTTTCTCTGACACAGAGAAGCCACTTTCCTCCCTGAGGTAGAGAACTGTCATATCTGCATAACACAGAAACCTCAGGAGCAATCAGCATTCTGCTAAAACTAGCCTGGAACATGGCAGCTGTCTGTGGGCTGCTGCAGCAGGTCCCAGCATCCCCACTCCAGCCTCCAGGATGCTCCTGTGACCCAGACATTATTTCGGTTGTGATTTAGAAGGCCGAAGGCAATATCAGGAATATCCAAACGTCTAGTGGACATATACATATACATATTAAACATCACTCAATGGCAGAATAAAGAACTGCAGGAGAAGGAAGGGACAGGATTAGCCTGGAGGAGGGAACGGAGAAAAGCTCCCAGTTAGAATACATTCTACAACTGGGCCTCACCTCTCGAAATAAGTGAGACTGAAGGAAGTCAGTTAATTCTGCAAGTTACACAATAGTAGAAGGCGCTGGAGGTGGTTCCTATTCTGAGAGACATCGGATGTTGGCATGCAAGGGTTTTGGAGAAAGTCCACTGCTGCCTCGTTTCTCGTTATGCCTCCAAAGATAATTCCAAATGCTGATGTCAGACACAACATGCTGCTGCTAAATCCTAACAGGAGATTGCTGCTCTTGCACGTGCCTGTTTGACCTGCCCTGAGTACCTCAGAGAAATGCCCTCTACAGTTCTTGATATCCTTGTGCCTGGCCTATGTTTCTTCATTGCTTCCTCTGCATTCCCAGATTCTGGAGGGGAGGATGGTGATGATGATGGAACAGCTGTGGTCTATGTCAGGCCATGAGCTATGCGCTTATGCTTTATTGCATTTCATTCTCCAAACAGTACAATGGCAGGGATACAATTACTGTCTCCACCACAGCAGCAGGAAGAAACCGAGGCTCAAGGATACATATCCCAAGCCCTAGGCACATCTCATATGTGAGAGTCCAGATCACAATGTTCTGCTGTACCTCGCTCCCAGCTAATCCTTTGCCACTCTGTGGGGTGTGTCTCCACCTTGGGTGGCTCATCCTGGTCCACTGGCCTCACCTCTCCAGTGACTAAGAGCCTGGACACTCGTCTTCCAGTACTGGCTCTTGGAACCAGTAGGGAAGGAGTCAGAGCGAAGCAAGGCCCCTTTCTCTTCCATATCCAATTGCTCAGGCAAGGAAGCAACCCGGAAGGTAACACTCACAGCAGACAAGAGGCTGACAGCTGATAGGCAAGGGGACACAATTGTTCCTGACAGGTTGATCAGCAGCTGGGTGTCTACAATGAGATGTAAAATACGAGTTTTTGTTTCTAGAGGAAAAACTACTGCTGCAAGGCTGTTAGATACTCTATCTGAAAGGCCTGGAGCAGCTATTTCTTGGACAGAGTTCCCAGTGGGTGAGGGCTATTTAGATATTCTCTTCTCTTAAAGACCTGGAGCAGCTATTTCTTGGACAGAGTTCCCAGTGGGTGAGGGCTATTTAGATATTCTCTTCTCTTAAAGACCTGGAGCAGCTATTTCTTGGACAGAGTTCCCAGTGGGTGAGGGCTATTTAGATATTCTCTTCTCTTTACATCCTCCCAGACCTAAGCCGATCTTGCCCATCATTTCGTGTTTTTCAAAAGATTTATTCATTTTTATTGGAAAGTCAGATTTTTACAGAGTGAAGGACACACACACACAGAGAGAGAGACAGAGAGAGAGAGAGAGAGAGAGTGAGAGAGGGAGATCTTCCATCTGCTGGGTCACTCCGCAAGTAGCCACAATGTCCCAAGCTGAGCCTATCTGAAGTCAGGAGCCAGAAGCTTCCTCCAATCTCCCACATGGGTGCAGAGTCCCAGGCTTTGGGTCATCTTCCACTGCTTTCTCAGACCACAAGCAGGGAGCTGGAAAAGAAGTGGAGCAACCAGGACATGAACCAACACCTATATGGGATCACAGGCATGAAAGGTGAGGATTTTAGCCACTAGGCTGCTGCACCGGGCCCTTCCCTGACATTCTTTAGACATCTCCCCTTTTCTCGACTTGTTGTTATACACTTAAGCTAGGCAATGAATAGACAACCCTTGATACAAAGAGTTAAGTCAATGTGATCAGAGGTCCAGGCAACAGGTCTACACCAAAGACACAAAACATTCCCAGAATCACCGGGATTGCCTCTCCTCCTGAAGAACTTGATGCAAAACCAGAGTGGAATAAAGTTCTACTTAGGAGAACTGAAAAAAGGCAAGCTACTTCCCAAACCAGATATGGAATGGGATCCAACTAGATAAGCATTAGAGACATGAAAGAATTCTGGAGACGAAGGTTGAAAATGGGTATGATCTGGGTTGACATTGTTTCCCCAAGGTCACATCCTAGACATGCGCTCTACCTGACTGATGTCTGTTTATCTCCCCCTGGTTCTCAGGCACCTCAAATTTGGCTGGGCTGGAATTCCCCGTCACCATCATGCAGCATGCATTAGAACCCTGGTGCATGAATCTGACCTCCCCCTGCCAGAAACCATAGAATGCTTCTCTGTTTTCTTTACATGCAGTCTGTAATACACTCGGTGAGAGTTTGATAGAGTAACAGTCAAAACTTCCAAAGCAGGACTTTCCACTCTTCCATCAATTTTCTCCCAATGTGGCACATGGCCTTTCCACCACTAAAAAGGAAATCTCACATAGCCAGGAGTGAAAGACAGATTGGTGGGTTGTGGACTTTAACCAGGTAATACTAAGTAAAGGAGACGTTTCCAAAGGCTGAATACTGGACTAACAATGGACTTTCTTGCGGGTGTCTCTGTTCTTCCTATCCTCTATATCCAGACTCTTCTGAGGAGGAGCCAATGCCACAGTGATGCAGCCAAGAACATGAAAGGCTGATTGTCTTCTTGACCCATCCCACACTCAAATATGTGAAAAATAGAAAGATGGCAGATTGCAGTGCTCTGAGTGCTGCTGCTACCATTTCCCATCCCAATGCTCTCATAACTTACTGGATCAAATCTAACAAAATTTTGTTGGTACGCATTGTCTGCACTATGTAAATAAGGACATGAAGGTTAGCAACTTGCCTGTGAACCTACGGCATCAATTTGGATAAGTCTCTTTCATAAAACGAAGGTCAATTGAAAACCACTTTGTCTCCATGTCCCATCAGAGAAGCTTAAGATCCATTCTACTTGCTTCTAGTCATATGCTAGCTCTGTGCCTTCCCAAATCCACCCTCAGTCCCCTATCCTGCCTCATTCCTATTCTTCTCTGCACTCTTTCAAAGGAAATATTTACCACCTCTTTTGTAAATTTGGCTATTTTGCTTCTTTTTTGAACCATGATAGAATAACAAGTCACCAACAACACTGCTGAGGGGCAGGTTCCACATGGGCATGCACATGCAGAGAAGGCTGTGTAGGGTAGCTGCCAAGCCACTAAACACTAGGACAACTTTAAATGCCATCCCGTCATTTTCTCACAAAACACCACAGGACTCTGGTAGAATTCAAGATCATAACATCAGACTGCTTCCTTGGCAGAAAGCGTGCCCTGTGTTTTCTTCCCTCAGGAGCCCCTCAGGGAAGTGCTACCCTTCACATGAACTCACTGCTCCATGGCTTCATGAGCAGAGAGTCTGTCAGGGGCTTCCTTTTGGGGCACACAGTGGTGTGTGTATATCCTTATACTGTTGCGTACAGAGCATGGTTCTGAGTAGCCAGACATAAAGTACTGCGCCTGTCACTTTGTGACAGGTCAGAGATGCTCAGCCATTAAGGCTCCACTTTTCAGTAAGACTTGCAAGATTTGTTTATATTCCCATCTATCAAGTGGAATTATGGACCATGAGAATGAGAAGACATCTTCAAAGGCAACTCGATCATGTGAGGAGCTGCAAGCTGATAGTGGTTCCAAAACTTGCAACCGTCAATCCTTCATCACGTCCCTTGATTGCAAATGAAGTACAAAGCAGGTGCTTGAGTTTCTGCTAAACAACAACAACAAAAACAAATAAACAAAATATGACTGTTCCATTCTACAGCCACTTTTGGTATTCAATAGAGGGTCTCCTAAATGTACACAAGATCTTTACCATTATGGGAAACAACAGCCAGTTCAACCACAGAACTAATGAGGATGAAAGTCTGCAAGTTGTCAAGCAAAGAGACAGCTTGAGGAGATACACTCAGAGTAGGTGTATTATCACAGTGCAGTCGTTATAGCATCATGTGCAAGAAAACAGCATCCCAGGTATTAATGGTTGTAATAATTTAATGAGTAAACCTGTTTTCAAAAAAAATTCTTGCATGGGTCATTATAAAGATGCCACTTGGCCAGAGTTTATTGCTTCCATGAATAAAGCACCTTGACTGGCATCTGGCTTCAAACTTCCTCTACTTCACTTGTCTTCCAGATTGGATTTGTTGCCTCCAAAAGCTTTCTATAAATTTATAGTCATTATTTTTTATTTTCCATAAACTATACACACACTATAAAGACATAGAGACATGTAGATAGATGGTACAGAAATAATAGCAGAGATACTACAGACAAAAATTTAAATATAGATACAAAGAGATACACACGTAGTCATTATCACTTAATGGCAGAAATATTCTGAAGAATGAACAGCAGATTTCATCCTTGCATAAATGATGTAGAATGTACTTACACAAACATTGCTGGCTGCAGTAAATTTAGGCAAGATAATGTTATAACAACACTGTGTACATGTAGTTCTAGAGTAACCAAAAGAGGATTTTACTTTACAGATACTGCTTCCAGACTTTTTTAAACAATTGTGTTACCTGGGAGTGGGCATGGTGGCACAGTGAGTTAAACTGCTGCTTGGGAGGACGGTATCTCATATGGGGGCATTGATCCAAGCCCCAGCAACTCTGCTTCTGATACAGCTCCTTGCCAACATGCCTAGAAAGTAGAAGATGGTGAGCCAAGGGCTTGGGATCCTGACACCCATGCAGGAGTCCTGGGTGGGATTTCTGTCCCTGCTTTGGCCAAGCCCAGCCCTGGATAATTTGACCGTGTGGGGAGTCGAAGTGAGCAGGCAAGCCTCCCTCTCCCTCTAACTGCTTATCCATCCCTCTCTTTTACTCCGTTCTCCTCTCTCTCCTTCTCTCTTCCTCTCCTCCCTTTTTCTCCCCCTGCCTTTCTCTCTCCCTCCCTCCATGTCTGCCTCCACCTCTCTGCTTCCTCTTTTTCAGTCTTGCTTTCTTCCCCTCCCCTTCCTTCTCTCTTCTCTCCCTCTCTGTCACTCTGCTTTTCAGATAACTACATAAGTCTGAAAATACATGATTAAGCAAATAATAAATAAATAGATAACAAAAGAAATCAATTTAGGCTATAGTTTCAAGGAAGACAAATGTTTACTTGCATTCTGCTGTTATGTCACACAGGGAAAACCCAAATATAAACACGTACAAATGTTAAGATTGTTTTTTCTTTTATACATTCCTAGTTTTTATTTTCATATTTAAACTTCCGGTGGTATACAATATAAAATAAACACAATGTATTTAAATTATGCAATTTGATAGGAACTGACATATCTGTGAAGCCATCATTCTAATCGGAATAGTGCTACAACGTGGAGCTCTCAAAAGAGCTACTCTGAAGAATGGAGTATTTGCACTGTGCAATTCTACTTACATAAAGGTCTCCAAATATAAAGTCATGTGACATGCCAGGAAGCACTCATGGTGTCCTGGAGAGAGGAAGTATGTGAGGGGGTGAAGGAGAGATTACAAGAGTCTTGTCTATGTACTGGCAAACATGGGAAAGTTTGTTGAGTCTCCCGTGTATATCAGATTGGCTCACACAATCATGCAAGCTTAAAAATCCCACAGTCTACTGTCTGGTAATGGTTGGAGAAGCAGGAAGTTGGTTGTGTGATCCTGCCCATGTCCAAAAGATCTATAGTTGGGGATTGTGTGTCTTCACTATTCACGCACAAATTCAAATGCTGCTGCCTGCTAGAAACACCCACATACTCAGGCAGATACACTCTGAAGTCAAGTTCCATCAGATTCATGGGCATCCCTTTGTCCAGGAAAAGTGACATACACAATGAGCACCAGGATGCTTTGCTTCAAGCCTCAATCGAGGCCTATGACAATGTGTGATTTTGTTGATTATTTTTTACATCAATCCAGAGAGGACACTGGTGTTATAAATGAGAAGTGAGATTTGGAAAAATGATTTGATTTGCCCAAAGTTTTGGTGCCAGTTGCAGCAATGTTGAGATTCTTGATCCAAGTTCAGACATTTTTATGGTAATGTGCATCTACACTGCATAGAGTTACCAAGGCAACCTGAGACTTAAGGGAAAGGTCAGATGACAAACTCTAAGTTCTTGACCTCGTTAACCTCTATCCCCAAAGACACGATCAGATGGACGGTCACCATCTGTTCCCCACACTCACCTGAAGCACAGCAAGAGAAAAATGGCTTAATGTGGCACTATAGGGATGTTGGTCCATGCATTATTAATAATGTAAGTCTGCATGGAGGGGAGTGGACACTAGATCAAGTTTCTAGTAAAATATCTAAAATTTGTTGAGTTTGCTTGGCCAGGATTGGCAGTTTTACCTAGGATAGCTCACTGTATTCTTACATAATCTTCTGAGTCACAAATGGGGTACCAGCTACTGGAGAGTAATAAAACTTGCTCAAGTTCATGCAGTTCATGAATGCCTCATGTGTACAGTTCTTGCCACATAAAACTCCTGATCCTAGGAAGATCATGATTTCTAGTGAAGAGGATGTGTAAGGCAAACCAGAGTCACACCCTTTGTGGTCTAGAAGTCAGGCAAGCCACACAATGAAACTTCTTGGGGTGAAAGCTTTGACTCCTGGCCACAACAGAGGTATCCACCAATCCGACCCATGGTCCCAAGAAGGGAGAGCAGGGCAGCTTGCCAAGGGAAAAGAACAGCAGCCAGGAGTAGCTTCATAGTTTCAAAGGACACCTTTCCAGGGACGGGACTGTTAGAACCCCCTTCCATCTCCTCGCTGCCTGCCTCATAGCATTCCCTCTCCATATCATTTCCTGACACTACCGGGGGACATTGAGCATTAGAGAAACATTTTGCAAGTCCTGGGCCTGCCCGCCCTACTTCACAATCTCCGCTCACACCTGCTCCTTTACCTTGGCTCTGGTTGAACTCGCTCAGCATGGTCAGACACTGCTCAGCAGGTTTTCATGATAAGGACAGTTCCTAGCCAGGCTTTCAGTCCAGCTCCCTGCCTGGCATTCCTGGCTTCTTCCATGATTTCAGCTTTCCTTTCAATTTTGAACGGTGATTGAACTCCTGGGTTAGGAACTGGGAATGCACTAGGGAACAGGCATGACCCAATCTCATTTCTCCAGAAGCCTGACATACAGTTATGGGGACAGACGTTAAATGAACAATCACATGGGTAATTAATTATACCTGAGATGAGTGCTCCAAAGGCATGAGTGGAAGCCTTAGAGTAGAAAAACATCAAATAAGATGCAAAGCATGGAAGAGCAGAGAAGAAAAAATATAAGGTTGAAACATGAAGGGCAAATAGAAATGCATTAGAAAGAGGCAAGAAGGAGCAGGTACATCAAGTGTCTTACAAGGGACATACCTGCAGGTTAGCTCAAGGATAGGAGACCAAGGTGCCCAGAACACCCTGAGCTGGAAATATGGGTGACGTCTGCACCACAAGAACGTGTTATACTTGGTCTAAGAAACTGAGAAAGTAGAGATATTTTTAAAGGGAGAATCTCAAGATCAAATTGGAATTTTAAATGTCCTCTTTGATAGCAGTTAGGGATATAGACTTGGAGGAGGTGACAGGGCGTGGGGCATAAAACTGGGTAACACAAGAAAACCTGTTCCAGAAGTTATAATAACTCAGAAAACAGATGAAACTGAAGATGCTGTTGGGGATGAAGGAGGAGAGTTGCATGTCTGCCAGGGGAGGGAGAGGCGCCGGAGAGAAGTATAGCGGCTTAGGTGGTTGATCACAGGGCCTGGTAACTGCTGATACTCTGGAGGCCAGAGAGAGGGAGGTGTTGGAGATAATTCCCAGCTTTCTGGCAACAGCAACTCCTCCTCCTCCACATGTCCCCAGTATGTTGTCTCCCTCTCTTCCCAGCTCATCAGATAAAGAGAGCATAGGCAACCCGGAGGACAGAATCTAGCAACATTAATGCTATTTTTACACAGTGAAACCTGTAGATAAAAATCTCTCTACTGGTTATATAAGACATGGTAACTGTCACAAGACAGGCAGGTTTCCTCCAGTTCAGGAATTCCAATTTGTTTCTGATGAAGGCCTGACACCATGCCTTGCTCGGAAGAACTGCTCAGGTGGAGCGAGCAGTTCTTTGGCCAAGGTGCTGACCTCTGTCCTCTGAAGAGACAGAACCTTCATACGGCTGCACGGAGGGGTCTCCACAGAATGCATCATCTGTGATTTTAGGGAGAAATCGATTGGTGTCTCCTGTTTGAATTGTACCTGACCTATCATGCACTCCCCCATGCAAGTACACAATTCAGTAATTTTTAAACTGTTAACCAAGTGGATCAACCATCACCAAAATCTATGTTAAGACACATGCATCACCTCAAAAAGAAACCCCATATTTGTAAGAAGTCACTCTACCTGTACCTTTCTTCGGCCCTGAGAAACCACTCTGTTACTCTCTGTCTTAATACATGCACACATTCTGGTTCTTTCATATCAATGGAATCAAACAGTATGACACATTTCATGTGTGACTTCTTCCACCTAGCCTGATATTTTCAAAGTTCACCTGTTGCATAATGAATATCAGCTTATTTTTCATTTTTCAAACCAAATAACATTCCATATGTATGAATCTGATTTATTTATTTTTCCATCCATCAGGTAGTAGCTAACTTGGATTGTTTCCAATTTGGGATTATTATTAATAATGTTAATACTAACATTTCTGAGTTAATCCCTTAGGCATATGTTTTTATTTCTATTGAGTATATGAAGGTTCTTATTAAAGTTCATGGAATATATGTATTGTGAAAACGCTATGCATAGGTCTCAAAAGATTTTTTTCACCAAAATAAATACCTTTTACTTAGTTTCATTTCATTTTTCTATGAATTTCCTGAATTATCTCCTATATCTAGAGTGGAATTTGTAAGTTTTTAAATGCTCTGTAAAGACAAAATCATACCTGTTTTTATGTGCTAGACACAACTTCAGTAAAAAGAAAAAAAGCTACTGTTATGCAGTCTATGGATTTAAGGAGTGAAAAATCTACCTATAAATATGCTTTCTTGAAAACACATATATTAGCTACACTATCATATGGAAGGTAAGATTAAGGTGGCCACATGTAAATCAATGCTAATTAGTATAATGTGAACTGAAAATGTGAATATAGATGTAAAAGATCAATAGGGCGGTCCTGGGGTTGATACATATCATGGTTTGGAAGCCTCCTTGAGTTCATGTCCATCACTACTTAACTGGCTCAATACTCTCAAAGAGCTAATGCAATTCCAATCATCCACTGCAGGTGAGCATAGGGGTTGGGGACAATCTAACCTGGTGCTTCAAATGTCCTGGAGGTCCTAAGGCCATCACTTTCATTCTGTCAATAACCATTGGCAGTTCACTAATCAATAAGCACACAGTGCTTATTGCAGCAGGCACACCACAGAGAGGTCACCTGAGCACGCCATGGTGAAAGACACAGCTGAACGGGAGTGGACAGCCATGAACGGGCAGCTTTCCCCATCAAGGGTGAGCTCCTGCCTCTTGTTAACGGCAAGTACTCCTGTCCCAACAGGCAACCCTGGAAGGCTTCATACCGAGGAATTACTGGCTTGCATTAGGTTTCCACCTGAAAGCATCACATATTCAAAAATGGTTGTTTCTCTTTCCCATGCCGAGAAATGCCCAG
Source organism: Ochotona princeps (assembly GCF_030435755.1). NCBI lineage: Eukaryota > Metazoa > Chordata > Mammalia > Lagomorpha > Ochotonidae > Ochotona > Ochotona princeps. The sequence goes on along the minus strand of NC_080835.1, from coordinate 105,917,002 downwards.
GAGTCTGGGCAGTCTCTCCAGAGTTTCTTCTATATTTCCACATGCATTTACATGATAGTGATACAGCTAAAAAAAAGGGCGGGGGTTGGACAGAAGACTTTTTAAGTGCAGAGACAAACAGAAAAACAGAAAAGTCTTGTATCCACTGGTTCACTCCACAAATAGCCATGATGGCCAGGGTTGAACCAGGACTTCCATCCAGGTCTGCATTGGTAGTATAGCTGCCGGTCTTAGAACTGGTGCAGGATGTCAGCAGGCATCTTAACTCTCTGTGCCACAATTCAAACACAGTGCTGAAGACTGAAGACTCTAGCATTAATTTATGATACAGTTCCATAGGCCCTGGAAAGATCCTTAAGCTCACCTTTCTAGGACTGTACTACAGACCCATTGAGAGCCAAAGAGACTTAGAAGCAGCAGAGGGTAAAATTCTTCAAATCTCAGAATAGGGGCTACAGTCCAGACATCAGGCACCATCATGCCACGGATGCTCAAAGACAACCTGCAGCTAACGATCCACTTACTGTTCACGTTTTTCATCCCTGCTTGTGAACACAGACCAGCTAGTTGCCTTGCGTGTGGATGGGCTGGAAAGTTAATTCCGAGCCCCTCGGCTCATCAGGGAACTAAGAGCCTGGATACCAGAGACATATGCCCCAAGGTGCTTTCTGTCCCCCAGCTCCCAGCTGAACCAGATCCTGGATGCACACGGAGGGTCTTGGCTCAGGCCAGGGGTTCTGAACCAGCAGACAGGCAGCAGGACCGTGACCTGCAAGCAAGTGCTGCTCCCAGTGTTTTGCACATGGGGAAATAAGAGAAGCTTCTGGTACCACCCTAGCTGTGTTTCTCCCTCTGTGACCCTTACTTAATCATCTTCCTCCCAGGTCATGTCTCTCAGCAAAGCCATCAGTTCCTCTCCAAGATTTTCACATCACCATAGATTGTTTTGTATCAAGTGGATAGAAGAAGGGGGGGAAGAAAATCTGTTACCAGCTCAAGTACATTTTGCTCTGTTAATCAGCATTTTTAAAAAAAATTCTCTTTTCCATTGCTTAGAGAAGTTGGCAGTGGTTCCCAACTGTTTTGAGAAAATGTAACCAGCAGACCATCTGGGGCTGATATTTTCAACATGGCAGCCAGAAGAGCTCGTGTCAGGAGGATGGGGCTCCTGCAGGTGCCCCTGGACTACACTGGGCCACGCAGGCTTCTCCTCCAACAGGCAGGCAGGAAGCTGACCCCTCTGCCCTCCGGCATCCTGCCGACTGCCTCCCAGCACCTCCTCCTGCCAGGGATGTATGTGTGCACTCAGAGATTGTATCTTGTAATATTAGCAATGGATGTTGACTCAGAGAATATCAAAATGCCCTCCAAGTTTGAAGAACCACTCTTGTTAAATAAAACTTAAGACCCTGAGAGACAGGGATGAAAGCACATATATACGTGCACATGTGAAGCAAGAGTGATTGTTTAGCTAACAAGACTAGGGAGTTACGATTTCTTAATAACTAGGTCAGCAAAGGGCAGTTAAGGGAATTAAAAAGAACAGCTTCCAATCCCCGGCGTGTCCCTCCAGGCCTCCTAAACACCGGCAAAGACAAAGTCCACCTCATAGCCGTTACTGCTGCTCAAGTTGGGTCCCAGGGCTGCAGCCCTCACCCTTGTTAACTGCAAAACCGTGCTCATGGATGCCATCTGGCCAGCGTCAGGACACACATGACTGCCTGCTGCCCTTAATTACTTTGCCGGAAAACCATCCCATCTCTTCCTCAATTAGGGTCACACCCTATACTTCACACCAGGTGAAACACTCCTCAACCCAGCACATTTTTTTCTCAAAGCAAAGGCATTTTTTGTGCTTATCCCTGCCATTACCATGTATCTTTCCAATCCAAAATTAATACAACAGGGACTAGACAATCCCTGTTGCTCAAAACTCTGCAATCCTTCTCTGCCAATGTCCTCACCCCTAAGTCACAGCCACGAGAATAAACAAAAACATCAGGGAAACTCAAAATATATTAGAACAGATGAATCACTTCTATGTAAGTTCATGATAGCCGCTGAAGTCTCTAAGGTAAGAGTTACAGTAAGAAATATGGTTTATAATCTGAAAGTCATTGTATTCAAAATGTGCTTACTGAATGCCCTGAGCCCAGGACTAGACAGATAGCTGGTGCTTGGGCAGGCTCCTTGTCTTTGGCACTGCAGTCTGGACAGGGAGATCCTGTGCTGACCACCCTATCAGTGTGACTGCTGCCTTCCAGGAAGGGGCATGGGCAGTCAGCAACAGAGGACTGCCTGAAGTAGATGAAGCAGGAGTTGCTTGGTCCAGGAAAAGTAGGGAGCAAGGGCCCGGCAGAAGGCAGATGGTGAGGGTTGTCTTTCAAGACACTGAATAGTGCAGGCGATGAGTCTGTGGGAAGAGCTAAGAGAAGAGTGTGTGGACAAGAGGAATTCGTGGAGATCAACAGTTTGCCTTCAGCAAGGGGCTTACAATCCGAGAGTAAAAATGATGCACTGGATAATGCCAGGCACAGTCTTTAAGTTTTTAAATTATTGTTATTTTGTAGTTTTAGAGATTCTGCTCTCCACTTCTCCTGCCTCCCTCCTAACTATCCTCCCACCCATCATTTTCCCTCATATTATTACAATGGCACGGTCCAGCAACAGTCACAACTCTAACATTCTTCTCTTTAAGTGCATAACAGCATTGAAGGTTTTTGTGATGACACAAAACCTAGTATCATATTGTCAACGTATATTTAACAGTTTTATTGTGAGTCTTCCTTTTTTTCAGAAATAGAGATGTAACGTATCTTCAATTCCTGACATGCTAGACTCCATTACACAGTACATCTATGAGGATATATGTATGTACATGCTTAACTTTGTATCTATTTGTTTTGTATTTTGCATAAATTTTGTCTTATATCAGAAAACATATGATATTTGTCCTTTGGGAATCAGCTTATTTCACTTAGCATAATGATTGGGGCCATTTTGTTGCAAATAATAGTTTCATTACTTTTCATGGCTGAGTAGTGCTCCTTGGATAGATGCATCACGGCTTTTTGGTACACTCCTCTTTTGACTGGCATCTAGGCTGTGTTCATGGATTCCCTTTTGTTGATGGTGCTGCTATAAATGCAGGGTTGCGTGTCACTCTCTCATATGCAGATTTCCCTCCCTATGGGTCTATTCCCAGGAGTAGAGTTGCTTAGTCATAAGGTAGATAAATTTTCAGTTGTCTTTGCACTATCTGTACTGACTTCCATAGTGACTGTGCAGGCCTGTACTCCCACCAACAGCGGAGTAGGGTACCTTTCTCCCCACAATCATCCCAGCAGGTATTGATAGATTTCCAAATGTAGGCCAATCTCACTGAAGTTAGATGGAAACTCACGGTGATCTTTATTTGTATCTCTCTAACAGCTAGGAAGCCTGAGTATTTTTTATGTCTTTTAGCCATTTAAATTTGCTCTTTTGAAAAATGCCTGCTCATTTCCTTTACCCAATTCTTAATAGGGTTAAGGTTTCTGAAGGTGTTTGTAAATCCTGGATAATGGTCCCCTCTCAATTGTATAGTGTGCAAAGATTTTCTCCCATTCTGTTGGTTGCTTCCTCACTTTGTTGATTGGCTCCTTTGCTTTACCAAAGCTTTTTAGTTTGATGTAGTCTCATGTGTTTATTTTGGCTTTGACTGTCTGTGCCTTTTGTGACTTTTTAAAGAAGTTTTTATCAAGTCTTGTGTCTTGGAGAGTGCTTTCTAAGTTTTCCTATAATAGTTTGATGTTTTCTGGGGGCAGGTGTAGGTCCTTGATCCATTTAGAGCTCATTTTTGTATAAGGTGAGAGGTGGTGGTTTCACTTTTTTTTATTATTTATTATTTTTAATTCATTAATTACATTGTATTATGTGACACAGTTTCATAGGTACTTGGGTTCTCCCCACCCCTCCCCAAACCCTCCCACCATGGTGGATTCCTCCACCTTGTTGCATAACCACAGCTCAAGTTCAGTTGAGATTCCCCCATTGCAAGCATATACCAAACATAGAGTCTAGCATCTTATTGTCCAGTCAAGTTCAATGGCTTCTTAGGTATACCCTCTCTGGTCTGAAGACAGAGCCAGCAGAGTATCATCCCGATCAATTAAAAGCTCCAACATACCATCAGCAAAAATTTACATCATTATGGAATTAATTGACATAGTAATGAGTAACCAATATGGTAAAAGTAAATGCGAGTTCTTAACCACCTTCTGTGACCACCTCACCTACGTTTCAATTTTAGTTTATACACAACATATAACATACATAACATAACATGTTATACATAACATCATATCATCTTAAATTAAGGCAAACATGTGGTATTTAATCTTTTGGGATTGGCTCATTTCCCTTAGCATTATGGTTTCCAGTTTGGCCCATTTGGCCACAAAGAACTGCATTTTGTTTTTTTTAATAGCTGAGTAGTATTCCATGGAGTAGATGAACCATAGCTTTCTTATCCAATCCTCTGCTGATGGGCATTTTGGTTGTTTCCATGTTTTTGTAATTACTGATTGTGCTGCTATGAGCATAGGAGTGCATGTTGGTTTCTCATAAAACAAGTGTTCTGGATATATTCCTAGGAGTGCTATTGCTGGATCATACGGTATGTTGATTTTGAGTTGTTTGAATGTTCTCCATACTGATTTCCAGAGAGGCTGTACCAGCCGGCAGCCCCACCAGCAGTGGAGTAGGGTTCCCTTTTCCCCGCAACCTCGCCAACAAGTGTTGTTGGTGCTTTTATTCATGTGGACCAGTCTTACTGGTGTTAGGTGGTACCTCATTGATGTTTTAATTTGGATTTCCCTTATTGCCAGGGAACTTGAGCATTTTTTCATAGGTTTATTTGCCCTTTGGGTTTGTTCCCTTGTGAAGTGTCTGCCCATTTCCCGTGCCCATTTCTTGAGTGGCTCGTTTGTTTTGACATTTTGGTTGTTTTGTAGCTCTTTGTATATTCTGGAGATTAGCCCTCTATCACCTATGTAGTGCGCAAAGATCTTCTCCCATTCTGTGGGTTGTTTTTTTTTACTTTGTTGATTATGTCCCTTGCTGTACAGAAGCTTCTTAGTTTGATGAGGTCCCATTTGTTTATTCTGGTCTTGATTTCTATTGCTTTTGGAGTCCTTCTTAGGAAACAGGGACCTACCCCTAGATCTTGCAGAGTAACTACAAACTACTTAAAAAAGAAATTGAACAAGACCTCGAAAGATGGAGTAACATCCCATGCTCCTGGATAGGTAAAATCAATATCATTAAAATGTCTATGCTGCCAAAAGCAATATATACATTCAATGCAATCTCAATCAAATTGCCCAAAACATTCTTCATGGAACTGGAAACAAAGATCCAAAGGTTCATCTGGAAACACAAAAAACCACGGATAGCTAGAACCATCCTGAAGAACAGGAAGTTAGCAGGGGTAATCACAGTTCCGGACCTCTGGACATACTATAGGGCAGTGGTCATCAAAACAGCCTGGTACTGGCACAAAGATAGAGAGGAAGATCAATGGAGCAGAATAGAAACACCAGAAGGAAACCCACACAGATACAGCCAAATAATCTTTGACAAAAAGACAAACGACAATCCAGGCAAATGGGAAGGTCTGTTCAATAAATGCTGTTGGGACAACTGGTTAATAGCCTGCAGAAACAAAAAGATAGATCCACATCTCTCACCATACACTAAGATCAGATCTAAATGGATAACAGATCTAAACCTACATCCAGAAACCTTCAAACTTTTGGAAGAAAAAGGTTTCACTTCTTACTCCTGCAGGCTGTTATCGCAACAGCATTTGTTTAAGAGACAAGATTTTTTTCATAGATTAGTTTTACTTCTCTTGTCAAACATTAGTTGGCTGTACAAGTGTGGGCTCAGTTCTGATATTTCTATCCTGTTCCATTGAATTTTACTGTAATATTTTCTACTTCTGAGAATAGAGATTTTTAATACCAAGGACCCAAGCTCAGAGTTGTACATTAAAATGTCACATTACAGCCTCTTGGAGGAGCAGATGCTGGGGCAGCCACGGTGTGATTCAAAGGAGCCATTTTTGCTATGTGAGGTTCTACAAACTTGGCTGGAATCGCCACACCACTCTACAATAAACCCTCCCTCATCCAGCATCTAGAACCCTATAATCTGATACCTGTCTCTATGCTACCTTTGCCAAAATGTCCCATAAATGGAATCACACAATAGGCTTCTTTCTTTCTTTCTTTCTTTCTTTCTTTCTTTCTTTCTTTCTTTCTTTCTTTCTTTCTTTCTTCCTTCCTTCCTTCCTTCCTTCCTTTTTTTTCTTTCTTTCTTTTTTTCCTTCTTTCTACTTTTCTTAGTATTATATTTTATGATGCGTTTCCATAGGTCCTGGGATTTTCCTTACCTCCTCTACAAGTTCTCTCTGCCCCTCACTGAGTTCCCCTATATTATTACTATGGTGTAGCTCTTCATACACAGTCATATGTCCATCATTGTGAGCATGGACAATGGCAGAGAGTCCAGCATCCTATTTTCAAGATACAGTGAACAGTTTCATCGGGAGTCCATCTTTGTCTGGAAGTAAAGATGTATCCTCACATCTGGATATGATAGTCTCCATTACACAGTACATACACATCCCCTTAAATGAAAATCCACAATACGAATCCACAACTGGGAGAAAAAAACAAGAAAAAAGAAATGTACAATGCCATGAAGTTAAATAAAATGCTACTGGATATGATAGTCTCCATTATGCAGTTGCTGTACATTCCCTTAAATGAAAAGCACAAAACAAAATCAACAACAGGAAGAAAAAAATTAAAAATGCAATGAATTTAAATAATATGCTATTGAATGACTAATGTGTCACTAAAGAAATGAAAAAAAAAGTCACGAACCTTCTTGAAGAAACTGATGCTACTGTATCATGTAGGAGTCAGTGAAGAATTTAATGAGAAGAAAGTGCTTTGAAGAGATGAAACTAAATAAAAAAGTCAAAATCCATGAGACATTGTTTCTGCTGATCTTTGTTGATGAGATATGTCTCCTGTAGGCAACAAATAAATGGCTTTTGTTTTTTTAATCCAATCTACTAATCTATGATGTTTCATTGAAGAGTTTAAGTCATTTACATTCATGATTAATATGAATGGATAGTAATTTGGCCCTGTCATTTTAGTATCTGGTTGTTAATTCATTTAGCCTTCTGTTGCAATTTTACTTGGATGATCTTCATATTTGCCTTTGGTTTTGGTAGTTGCTATTCCTCTTCTCTGTCAAGAGAACATCTGGAAGTATCCTTTGTAGGGCAGGTTTGGAAGAGGCAAATTCTTTTAACTTTTCTTTGCTGTGAAAGAATTTTATTTCGTTTTCAAAGACAAAGAAAAGCTTTGCTGGGTATGCCATCCTGGGCCAACAATTTTTGGCTTTTAGAATCTGGAATATGTCACTCCATTCTCTTCTTGCCTATAGAGTGTCCTGTGAGAGATCTCCTGTAAGTTTAATTGGCATTCCTTTATATGTCAGTTGATTTTTTTCACATATACATTTAAGAATCTTTCCTTAAGTTTAATTGAAGAGAGCTTAATGATCATGTGTCGTGGTGAAGATCACTTTTGGTCAATCCTGTTGGGAGTTCTGTGCCCCTCCTGGATGTTGCTTCCCAGTTCTTTTTCTAAGTTAGGAAAATTTTCCTTTCTTATTTCATTAAATATATTTGCAAAGCCAACTTCTCTTTCTGCACCTTCTGGGACTCCCATAACTCTTATATTTGGCCTTTTAATGGTGTCTTTCAATTCTTGAACACCTTTTTGGCCTGATCCAGCTGTGCTTCCAACTTTTTGTTTGTTTCCCCTTGGTGATAGGAAATATCTTCTAATTTTGAGATTCTTTCTTCTGCCTGCTGCATTCTATTTTGGAGACTCTCCACTGTACTTTTAATTTTCCCCACTGTACTCTTCATTTCTTATATATCAGCTTTCATTTGTATCATTTGCAGTGTGACAAATTCTTTGAATTCTTCGAACTCTTGCATGAGCTTCTCATTTTTGATCAGAATCTTTAAAATGAGTCTTATGGATTCTGTGTCCCCCGTTTTCCCGATGTCTTCCTCAGTTAACTCTGAGGTTGGCAAAGGGTTTTGCTCCTTTGCATGGAAGTCTTCAACAATATTGATTGTGCCTCTGTCTCTTCTTTTGCTCTTGGTCATTGTACTTCTGGGTAACAGATTCTTCTTGGGACAGGTTTTTTAAAGCTGTGTCAAGCACAGGTCTACAGTTCGATTTCATTTATTGCAATTGGTACACAGCTCTTTGTTTGCAGTCACTTGTGCCACTCCCTCCAGTGAGTTCCAGGTCTGGGTTCTTAGATTTCCACCAAGAACTCCGTTGCCCCAGCTCCTGGCTCACCACTCTGTACTTTCTATGATACCATGCTGAGGCTGCACCATTGTCTCTGCAACCTTTTTCCCACTTTCTGTTATAGCAATTCCCAAAATTAGGGAGACACCAGGTGTCTTATATAACTAGATTGCTAGTGGTGCTGATCTTGCCAGAAACTGTTGGCCGTTAGGTCTGAGGGCCACACAAACCTATTTTGACCTATACAATGCCTAAGTCTGTGTTATTTCCCCTGTGTGATCAGCGCAAAGCAAAGCTGAGTTCACTCCCAGTTTAACGCATGCACAGCTCACTGTTGTCCCTGCAGTCTTAAATTTTTTCCATACTGTACAAAATGGCACCTGACATGCCAATGCTAGAGTTCTTGATTTGTTGGTCATCAGGTCTCAGGGCTACCCTGAACTATCTTGGGTAGAACCTGTACCATCGATGTCACTTTGTTGCAGTACTGCTGAGCCAGCAATAAGTTCACTCCCAGCTCAGTAGATGCACAGTACTGTCCCATAGCCTTTGCCTGCCTGTATAAAATAGCACCCAGTTCAGCTCTGGGGGCCAAACTGAGCTGTGAAATCTACCCTGTTCCTGCACCACCCATTTGGTATCTGTTGTTCTCTTTCTGTTCCTGGTCAAATCAAACAGACCAGCAGGATGGGAAGTTCTTCATGTGGGTTCACCTCCTGAGCTCCTGGTGAACACCCCTTCCCACCTTGTTGCTGGTGGAGTTCTGGCCACTGGTGCAATTCAGATCACTGCTCACTGAATACCGCTGGGATATCAGTCACTGCAACACCACATCATTGTGTCTGCTGCTTTTCTGTTTCTGTCAGTCTTCTGGTACCCCTCTGCTATTGTTCTATATTCTCCTATTTTCTGGTATGTGCCCTCTCTCCTTCACATTGGCTAATGTTTCTCCATCTGTTTAAATGTGTCCTTACTCTATCCTGCCAGCTTGATTCTGGCCAATAATAGGCTTCTTGAATGTGAGTTCTTTCACTTAGCATGACACACCTGAGGTTTACCCGTCTGTTGCTGTAATCACTAATTACTTCCTTTTGACAAGTGAATAACTTTCCATTGTGTGAATGTAACACCATTTATTTGGCAATTCTCCAGCTGAAGAACATGCAGGTTGCTTTGAATATTTTAAAGCTTATAAATAATATTGCTATAAGTATTCACACACAGGTTTTAGGGGAATCTTTAATTCTGGTAAATATCTAAGAGAATTACTGGGGTGCATGGTAAATGTATGTTCACTGTTATAAAAGTCTCTAAAATCTTTCCCAAAGTAACTATTATTTTTGCATCTCCACCAAAAAATGTATGAATTTCAGTTACTGCACACCCTTGTCAGCACTTTAAATTATCAGTCTGCTGTTTTCATTGTTTCTAACTAGGCAAAGTAATAAGCACGGAATTGTGTCTCACTGTGGTTTCGATCTTCATTTTTTTTTCATAATTGGTGATGTTGAATTTTGGCTAACTATTGACTGAAAACATTGTTTGGCATACAGTGGGTGTTCGGTATAATTTGCATAAATAAATCAATGTCATCATTATCATCGTCTTTATCATTATTTTTGCAAAAAGTTAAGAGGAACTGTGTCAAAGCAGTGACAATTTTATAGAAGAAATAAATTCAGACAGAGTGATGGGTCTTGATTAATATGGAGGTAAATGGTTTCCTCCAATTTGTGCATTGAGCTATCAGTAAGATGTCATGCTAGTCAATGAAATAGGGTTCATATTAAGAGGAACAATGTGAAAAAGAAAGACACTTATCCCAAAGTGTTCAGCATGGTGAGCCTGGGATAGCTCAGAGGAAGTCAAAGGGGAAATGCCTGGAGACCACCAAAGGAATATTGTCTTATTATTATTGTGCTTTTAGCACTGGCAAATGTGGAAATTAATAGCTTATCATCTTACATGATACCTGAATTATCTCATTTCTTAGAACATGTGGTAGCATAATCTGTAGATAAGGATAAGTGTTTCTGACTTTTGTAATTAGTAATTTGCCAGGACTCCCTGAGGTCCATTTCAAGCACTTCCCAGGAACCGGAAGACCATGCTCTCCTTTCAGGCAGGTGCCACTTCTTGGGACAGCTGCTGTGCTATGCTGGGTCACATGATTTGCCAAGAGATGTGTGTGGTGGAGTTTAGTCTTATCACCCTCCCAACCCCCCAGACAAGTGCCATGGGCAGTGCACAGTCATGCATGGAGGCTTTGTCTTGATGCAGACTCCACTGCTGCCTCAGCTACATCACAAGGCTTCTAATCAAATTGATCAATCACATTGAGCCTTGTTAATAAGGGCCAAGCCCCATTTACCTATGTTATGCAGCATACTAACTTAAGCAGAATCAAATTCTGTGGCGTCTTCCCCACAGATCCTATAGTACCCCATTGCCGGACAGGGTGAGCCTGCTGCCCACCATTCAGTCTCCCGGCACACGAGAGACAAACTGATGGACAGAGGTTCTGTCCAAGCAATTCCAGTTTACTTTGGAAGTACAAATTCTTATATAGGGTAACAAATAGCCTCAGGCCAGGAATCCCAGGAATTCCAGGAGGGGAAAACTAGTAGCCAATTACTAGGAGCATGACTGTGGAAGTCATGCCCCATAGGCCAAGGTTAGGTGAGCAAAATGGCCTGGCCAACCAGTCTTTTTTGAAACAATTTGAGCCCTGCCATGGTTCACACCCAGGGCTCTGTCCTTGGCTGCCATCTTGCTCGCCACGTGTAACCCACTGACCTTGACTGTTAGTCGCCATCTTATTGACTTAATGATCTCTTTGGCCCTGAGCCCTACAAAATTCCAAAGCATAAACAGAAGTAAACAGATCAACACTGAGTTACATCTGAATCCATTTTAAGATGTGGCAATTTCATGGTTGCCTGGTAATCCTAAAAATCACATGTATGCTAATATGCTACCAAGAAAATGCCAGTAGATACAATGAAGTGAGGATTAATTTTGTACCGATGCATAGGGACTCTCAGATTACAAGTATCATTTTGGACTCACCTGCCACATTTTCTAAAGCGAAGGGAGCATGTGTATATATAAACTGAAGTGATTATACCCTATCTCTGCCGAGTCACATACCATAACCCTCACCAACCTGCTGTTTTGTTTTCTACAATCAGATATCCACAAGCAATTGCCTTCCAAAAAGATTAAGTAAAAGATTTCAATCAATAAGCATCATCTGCTTGAAGGAGTGTGTTTCTAAGCAGTGTAAAGAAATCCTGAGCCGTCCTGCTCCTGTTACCAGAGGCCATGCATCATCCCATTGCCCAGAAATCCACCTCCGTGGTCCCCAGACACGGAGTAGCCCTGGCACTTAGCAGCTGCCTGACTAGTACAGGTCTATGTTCACATAACCTCACTTCACTTAACACTGGCCTCACAGGGCAAGAATAGTGAAGCTAGCAATTCAGCTATGCTAAAGAGGAGCAATGTAGTTCTTGCTTCAGGGGCAAAGGTGAGTGCTCTCAGGCAGGAAAGAAAACTAATTGCATGCTGAGGTGGTAAGGTCTTCAGTTACAATACAACACTTTGAGAGAGAGACCATTCTCGTAGTTTATTGTAGTTATAGTTTTCTATTTTAATATTGTGGTTGTTAAGCTCTTATGGTGCCTAACATAAATTAATCTTTATCCTAGATCTGCACATATAGGAGAAAATAAATTATATATGGGGTTCAGTGTTACCCATGGTTTCAGACACCCACTGTGGTTCTTGGGGCTCCCATAGGGATAAGAGGCATTTAACATACAAATTCAAACTTTATAGCAGGGCACTAGATCTAATTATTCCAACTTCCTGTTCACTTTGCTTTCCTATTCTTGAACATTAGGGGAGAAGGCACTTCACATGAGAGCAGGGTGAATACTTGCTGTTAAACGTCTCCTTTTCGAATGTGAGGGAGTGAGTATGAAGAGTGCCTGAAAGGAAGATTGGATAAAGGCATGTTTCAACAAGGGATCTAAGTTATCCCACACAGGTTAACCATGACCCCACAAGAGAAACGTCAGAAAGTAAAGGAAGAAGCACGAACTACCAGATGTTGGGAAACTCAAAGACCCAGTTTGTGTGTGAACTCTTTCTGTGTGGGCATAAAAGGAACAGGTAACGCTAATGTAAATAATAAATACAGAACTTACACCATGCGCTGTGCTGGGAACTTGGCACACATCAAGTCTATCTCCACAATGACCTTAGAAGGTTTGTATTACCACTTATCCCTTTTCACAGATGAGCAAACAGACGTGTGGACAGATACAGACCACACAGCTAGGAGAACGGCTGAGTCCACACAGTCAGCTGCTGTGTCATTTTGTCTCTCCGCAGGAAATATCTGTGCCAGTATATATGTTAGTTCACGTATACCTGGATTGGTTATATATAAATCCTACCTGAAGAGGCCACAAAGATATAAGAAGAACAAATCCTGCCCCCTCACTGTGCCTTGAAGAAAAGGGGAAAAAAAAGTCTCCATTTCATCTGCCACATGGAAGAGAAGCTTGTGATGTTGGATATCAAAGTTGGCCCTTATACGAGGCAGAGCACTTCAAGGAATAGAAGGAGGGCTGTCCTCCCTGCCAGAACAGACACCAGTGCAAATTCCAACGGCTGAGGCCACAAAGGAAAAATTAACTCACCCACTGCCAGCCTGTTGCTCCTTGAGTGGGGGCTGTTGTCATTGGAAGAAGCATGGTCCTCCAAGGAGTGCCCTTGACACTCTGCTGCTGGTATGTGGGCATTTCCTGAAGTGAAGGACCAGCCTTCTGGGCAGCCTGTTCCTGCCTTCCTCTTTCTTCAGGATGCTGACTATTGTACGATGTATAATACAAGGAGGGACAGCCTGGGCCTTTTATTACAACACAGCAGGATCTTGCATGCCCGGAACTCATTCCTGGGATACAGAACAATGAAATCTCACTGGCCAAAGGGTTTACCAAATATGTCACCGGTAGAAGGTGAGGTATGGTCCAGCTGGTTTTCCTTTCATCCTTCTTTCCGGGGCAATGAGCCAGGCCTACGGGTCCTCCTTGACAGGCAGAAAGCAGCCACTGTACTTGGCATAAAAGCTGGAAGCTCATTGAAGGTTCCAAAAACTGTGCATTAGCCTGAGACAAAAGGGCACGACTCAAGCCTTCCAAGTCACTGTGAGTCTCTCTCGTTCACTGCTTCACATGCAGTTGAGTCCTGGGGGCCAAAAGATGTATCCAGCTGCCTTTTCCTGGTGTCCCCTAGGCAGCAACACTGGGCTGTGCTGGCTGTGCTGTGTGGCCCAAAGGTTTGAGGAGGTGGGAATGGTAGAATCTGTGTCTGGTGAGTACTTTCTTCCCAGCATGTAGTGTTAGAACTTAACTCTTTCCCCATGAGTCCTTCCTTACAGACTTCCTGCATCCAATTAAAACTCAGCAAAAGGCAGCCTGCTGTTAGGACACACTCAAAAACTCAACAGCACTCAAGTGGCAACGGGTATAATTTCCATCTTCGTGAAAATGTCAGACAAGTGGGCCGGAACCCTAACTGTCTGATTCTTATGCTGCCACTGCACTCTCATGACTGATGAGCTTGGCAAGAGGAAGGCAAGGAGGAAGAGGATAAGGTACAGCAAAGGATTTCCCTGGATGGGCATTGCAGCACTGCCAGGATCGATGAGGCCGGCCTCTGCCTGCACACAGAGCCCTGTAGCTAAGAGCAGCACAATCTGCAGCAATCCCCAGGGTGTTCAAAACTCTCCAAGAAAGGAGGGATGGCTGCACCCCAGCCACCAGTGCTGTGCTCTCTCAAAGGGCATTCTCCTTCCAACTCCATTTCAACAGGAATAGGCCACTCAGATGTTCTAACACGGTAACCCCTCACCATCAACCCTTGGTGTATGAAGGGTCAGTCACATGGAGAAAGTACAGCTGCGGGGTATAAATAATAGGTTCTTTCTGCTTTTCCACCTTTACCCACACCCTAGACAACTTGTTAGACTGTTTACTGCCCTTCACTCATTTAACACTGGCTTCCCTGCAACAAAGCCCTGACAAAGACTTGTTCTTAAGGCATCCTTAGTTCTGCCACAAACCTCACCAGACATAATATCCACTGGCCTCCTAAGAAGAGCCAGCCCCACACAGCCATTCTTCAGTAGGAGGTTGGAGCCTAGCAAGCCATGGCAGTGAGTTGAGGTTCAGGAGGAAGAAGGGCCAGAGACCAAAAGGGACTGACAGAAAGTACATTAGGTGCCGCTCTGTGTTTGACAGTGTGTACATGGAGGCTGTGCACAAATGTGTGTGCGAGTCTGTGTATGTGTGTAACACTGTGTGTGTGGCTGTGAGTACATGGTTATGTATATATGTCTGCATGAATGTGAGACTATATCCTGGGTCAGGTTCTTTCGATGGCTAAACAGAAATAAGGCCAAAAAGATAGTTCCTGCACGCAGAGCTGTGATTCTGGTTCTCACCAACCGTACCGAAATTTCCCTGCCCTATTCACACCTCTTCTCACACCCAAATGGCAATAGCTCCATGATAGGATGCAACTCAGAGTGATGTCATTCCAAAGTCTGGGTTTACACTTGGCACTGACACTGTAGACATGCATGTTACCTGCCTGCTCCTCTGAATTCCTTCTGTTCCCCAAGGAGGAGGCATTTTAACATCTGCCTCTCTGACCCAGCCATACAGCTTTTACTTAGGCCGGGTGAAGGGATGTTTCTGCCTCCATGGCTTCCCACAGAGGGTCTTTAGCACCTCATGACTTCACAGCAGTATCCTTCAATCCTTGTCGCTCAGGATGCTTTATGGGGATAAATGACCCTGTTAACAGACAAATAACAACACACGCAGAAAGAAATGAAGAAGTATGAGGCTGAAATATGAAAGATGATGGGAGCCAATGAGCTAGAAATATACTAGAAACAGGAACAGTGGCAAGAATGACCAAGAAGGTTGTCACCTCTTGGTTTTAGGAGGTTTCAGGCCCTGACAGCAGTCAGACGGGCTTGGAGGGGAGAAGACATCGAAGACTAGGATTCTGCTGTTTCTCCCAGTCAAGTATTGCAAGATGAGAATATGTTGGTACCAGGCAAGGCTAAGGTTGAATCCCAGTCCTCAGGTTGGCAGCTGGGCTACCAGTCTACTCTGTCAGCGTTTCTAGAGCCCCCATGATGAAGTCAGGGCACTGCAGAGAAACAGAAGATGGGGCCATTTGCAGCTTCGTGTCTTTCTACTGAGTGTGGCTAACAAGAATAACAGACGATATGAAACAGTCAGAGAGAGGCGCAGGGAAAGTGGCAAATGTGCCATTGCCCCTCGATGCCATGCTGCCTACTGACTTCTTCCCTTTGTGCTGATTTTCCATGCAGTCCACTCCTTCGTGTGAGCCCCATTTCCTTTTCCTGTGTCTCACCCCCTCACAATCTCTCTGTTCCCTGGATCACACTCTACCCTCATGGAGGCTTACATCCGGAAGCCCCTGCCTTATGGTTGCAGCCTTTCTCTCCCACAGGAGGAGGGCTGACATGTGCAAACCAAGATGATGTGGCAGAAATGAGCTCATGGTTGTCACAGCTGTGATATTTCTACTGTCTTCTCTCTCAGGAGGCTCCCTCCAGAAGTTCAACTAACACACGTGAGTCAGCATTGGGAGAAGAGCAGCATGGGGAGAAGGGAAAGTCGAAGCCTATTGTGGATAGCGCATGGGAAACCCCTGCTAAAAGCATACTGCATACTTCATATAACGACGGCATCCCCAACATTTATTTGACTGCAACCTCCTAAAGACACTCCATAGCAAAAACACGTGGCCAGCTCACACAGGTCTCCTGACCCACAGAAGGGTGTGACATAGTAAAGTTTGTTGCTGAGATTTCCTACACAGAAATAGACAAGTGATGTGCCTTCTGACATCATGAATATCTGAGACTCTCACCACTTTTCTCTGGTGATACCCTGACTATACCCCCTCCGGATACTGCTCTTTTCTCAAGGACATCAGTCAATAGCATGTTGCATTGAACTGCTATGCTCTTTCAGTTACCTGTTCAAATGGCCAAAAATGAGAATTCGTGTGAAGGGGAGAGAAGATTTTATCTACTGAAAGAACATATTGGGAGGATGAATGTGTTATTTCCTTAAGAGACATTTACTTTAAAGCAAAAGTTCTTCATGTTTTTCCTTTTTATGGATTGAGTTCTTAGGGCCCTTGCCTTCCAGAAATTTCTCACAAAAAAAAAAAATATCAGAAGAAGGCCGTTTGCTGTTTAACCTCCACATGCATTGTAAACATTTGTTTTTATTTTTAAGATTCTGAATGCTGCGTGAGGAAGCTAGGAAAGTCTTGCTGTGTCTAATGTTGAGTTGATGTCAGACACAGCCATTTGTACATGATCATTTTGATTCCAATATGCAGGCAAGATTGGTCAAAAGCTCTTCTCTTTAAGCTGTGATTGGCAGAGGCATCACTTGGAAACTTACTGGGAATGCTGGATAGAAGCCACACCCCGATCCACACACCTAGAGAATTTTTACTTTAGTAGGACCTACAGGAAATTTGGATGTTATGCTCATTAAAGCCTGAGAAACACTTAGTCTACAATTTTTTTTTCTCAAATCATTAGAAGAATGTAAACAGAAACCATCCTCAAACTATGAAGAAAATGCTTTCAATATGTAATGTTGGGTTTCTTCACACAGCATTCCTGCACCTACGGCTTGCTCTTCAGTCTACACTGGCTTGCACACAAGGCTAGGTTAGAACAATTGTGAGCGATCTGTGCACAAAGCAACAGGACAGTAACAAATTATAGCCTGGCTTAGCATACAGAAAATCTGGTGTTCATGTCTTCCGCAATGAGTGTGGATCATTATTCAACAACCAAATGTGTTTGTCTATGCAACATCCTCCTTCAATTATACAGATGATTCTTTTTCTTATTTTTTAATAGCGTTACCATCCTTTTACTTAAAAAATTATTTTGAAAAGCAGAGTTACAAAGAAGAAAAAAGAGAGTGAGATGGAACAGACCTGGGCTGATCAAAAACGGGAAGCCAGGAAATTCTTTGAGAACTCTCACAAGGGAGCAGGGCGCAGGCTTGTCTCCCAGGTACATTAGCAGGGAGCTGGATCTGAAGCAGAGCAGCTGGGGCTTGATCCGGTGCCCAGGTGTGATGCTGGCACCACAGGTGAAAAATTAGCATGCTAAGCCACAGCATTGACCCCCCCTCAATGATAATTCTAGGTAAAGATAACAATTGAACTGTAAATTATTGAAACAAAAAAGTAAGAACAAGAAGTAATCCCTGTGAAGAAAAGTAAGCTACCAGGAAATTACTCCAGACAAATTTCAAAATTAATTTTATTGGACAAATTAATCTGAAACAATTTGATGATGATTCTATTAAAATCATTTCACTGAACATTTCAGCTTTTTACATTCTTATTATGATGACATGTTCTATAGTGAAACACTTTTTATATAATAAAATACATGCATCCTCATGATCTTACTGTGTTACCTTGGATGTTTAGACTATTTATAGTAAATAAAATTATGAAAACATATGAATTTCTACCTACAAGATCACTGTTCAATTATATTTGATTCATCTTTTACATATTTCCTTTGCTAGAAGTTAGGAGTTTTATAGGAATATTTTATAGAAACATTACCGTTGATAGTGTATTTTAATATTGATAGGTCAGCAGAAAGAGGATAGCTCTGCACTGTATTTGTAACATTCCATGAGGGTTAAATCATCTCAATAAAAGGAAAATGGAGGTGTCTGGCATGACAGCGTAGTGGTTAAAGTCCTTGCATTGCATGCCCAGGATCCCATATGGGTACCGGTTCTAATCCCTGCAGCCCCGCTTCCCATCGAGCTCCCTGCTTGTGACCTGGGAAGGCAATCAAGGATGGCCCTAAGCCTTAGGACCCTGCACCCACATGGGAGACCTGGAAGAAGCTCCTGGCTCCTGGCTTCGGATTGGCTCAGCTCCAGCTGTTGTGGCCACTTGGGAAGTTAGTCCTCGGATGGAAGATCTTCCTCTTTGTCTCTCCTCCTCTCTGTATATCTGACTTTGCAATAAAAATAAATAAGTCTTTAAAAAAGGAAACTAGAATATAAACTGAAAAACCCAATGTGAAAATTATAGAACTAAAAATATAGTAGATACATTTCAAAACAGATTTCACAGATTTGACACGGCAGGAAAGCCTACAGGTCAATACTAAATATCCAGGCTGAGGTATAATGCAGGGAAATCTGGAAATATACAAAAGCCACCCAGAAATATGCTAGACTAGTGATCAATTATGACAGCATAATTGCGTTCCATGAAGTAGAAGAGAACTAGAATGTTAGAAAGAAAATACCTGAGTGTTTTGTAGCTTTTCCAAATCGTCGAAAGGCAGTCCACAAATTCAAGAACCTTTTCAATTCCTAATAAAAGAAAGATAAAAAAAGAGGGGGATGGAGGGAAGAAAAACTAGATACAAGATAGTCAGAGTAAAGAAAATTAATACCAACATGAGAATCATAATTCAGAGGAAAAGTCCACATGGTTTTTAAAAGGATTAATGAAAAAAAGTAACAGCTGACTTTCAACAGAAGCCATGGTAGACAGAAGACAATGGTGTTTCATGTGTAGAATGCTGAAATAACAAACTTTAAATTAACCCTGCCTATTAAGGTGATATATCTCATGCAATCATCCATGAAAAATTAAATAGAGGGAAAGGTATAATTTAAAAAATGCAAACAAGTGTGTTCTAACAAAAACCATTAATACATAGGTAAACAAAAACTAGTATTGCTTGCACAAAATGATTTCTTGTCAGCTGGCATTTAAAATAAATATAGACTTGAAGTACATACTATTTAAAACACAAAACTTGGAAAGAGTGGTGGCATATTTAAAATATTCTAGTGTTCTAACAAAAAAAGTCAGTGATATACCTCACAAAACTCATAATAATGTTATTAGTTAAAATATATGCTATAATCTATAGGATTACTTGCAAAAGTTGTCTCACTTTATCATTTGGTTTTAAAAAATGCATTCCAGGGCCTAAAGTCCTCACCTTGTATGCAACTGTGATTGATCCAATATGGGTGCTTGTTCCTGTCCTTCCCTTCCAGCTTCCTGATTTGGGCCTGGGAAAGCAGTTGAAGGTGGCCCAAGGCCTTGGGACCCTGCACCTTTGTGGGAGATCTGGAAAAGCTCCTGGCTCCTGGCTTCAGATCGACTCAGCTCCAGCCACTGTGAGGCCACTTGGGGAGTGAACCACTGGATGGAAGATCTTTCCCTCAGTTTCTCCTTCTCTCTGTAAATCTGTAAATCTGACATTCCAAAAAAAAAAAAAAAAGAAAAAAGAAAAGAAAAAAAGAAATCTTAAATAAATAAATAAATTCCAATGTTCTTTGAAATTCTAGTTTTGACTTTTTGCTCTATTTTACTGAATATTTTAATCACAGTTTTTGTCATATTTTTTGCCTGTTTTTGTCCCATAGAGATCTAGGGACAATTTCAATATTCAATCATATTATCTTCTTTTTGATTCCTTGTTGGTTTTCAGTCCTGCATTTTGTCATGTCAATCTTCCATTGCCTGAGTGACATCAGAAACATCAAATTTTTTTATTATTATTTATTATTTTACTTCATTAATTACATTGTACTATGTGACACAGTTACATAGATACTTGGGTTCTCCCCACCCCCAAATCCTCCCACCATGGTGGATTCCTCCACCTTGTTGCATAACCACAGCTCAAGTTCAGTTGAGATTCCCCCATTGCAAGCATATACCAAACCTCGAGTCCAGCATCTTATTGTCCAGTCAAGTTCAACGGCTTCTTAGGTATACCCTCTCTGGTCTGAAGACAGAGCCAGCAGAGCATCATCCCAGTCAATTGAAAGCTCCAACATACCATCAGCAAAAATTTACATCATTATGGAATTAATTGACATAGTAATGAGTAACCAATATGGTAAAAGTAAATGCGAGTTCCCAGCCACCTTCTGTGACCACCTCATCTACGCTTCAATTTTAGTTTATACACAACATATAACATTCATAACATAACATGTTATACATAACATCATATCATCTTAAATTAAGGCAAACATGTGGTATTTAACCTTTTGGGATTGGCTCATTTCCCTTAGCATTATGGTTTCCAGTTTGGCCCATTTGGCCAAGAAACATCAAATTTTAACGCTTCCAGGTGACATTCATCCAGAAGGGCTTTACCCTGTACCCTCTAGTAAAACATGCAGATAATTCCTTGACAACAGGTAAGTCTAAGGAAGGATTACAGCTTTGATGAGTCCTTCTATACCTGGTTTCCCTTGCAAGGTCTGCAGTGAGTTCCTGGTGTACTTACCAGACAAAATCAACATTGGTAGCTCCTTAACTCTAAGGATCATAAGTCTGATTATCTTATCCCCTTTTTTATTTTTCACAAGATTGCCAAGGTAATCAAAATTTGTTTTGTTTTTGAAGACTTCCTGGTAAACTTTCTGTCCTTCAATCTCAAGCTTAGGGAAATTTCTTGAGCAAAAGCTGGTCACAGTTTATGCTCAGTTCTCCAACCCTCCCTTCTGACCAAGATTCCAGTCTCTCAATCTCCAGTTTTACTGTCTCTGGCCCAGGAAGATTGCAAATATCTCCACTTATTTCTGTTCATTGGTGTTGCCCTGAACTCTCAGACTTCTGTTTTAAACACAGAAATCAGTGAATACCCAAGGAGGGAATGAGCTACATTCAGATACATGCCTGAGGCCTCTCCTTTCTTGGTATTTTGGACCTCTTGTTGTCCTCAATGCCTCAGTAATATTTCTGATGTCTTGAAATAGATCTTTTTTACTTGACTTTTTAGTTCTCTTCAGAGAAAAAACTTATCTTCCACATCTTAATCTATTGTAGTCAGGACCTGGAAACACAGAATCATGTCACTCCAGATTGTACATTTTGGTGGGTGCTGGCATGAGAAAGGTGAACAATTTCCAATAAACAAGATGATTTCAGATGATGGAAATGAAGCAGAATGAGGCGAAAAATTCTGAGGTAGCCAATGTCTCATCTTACAACAGAAAACAGGCAAAGTATCTTGATTTATGAAAATTCCTGTGTATCCCCATTTTATGGATAAGAACATCTTCATCTTTGGGGTTCAATTCTTCTCCACAAAGCAATCAGAACAAGCTAGAGATAGACAGGGATCAAGACAAGTGGTACCAAACCTGACCATGATCAGCACAGAGACCTCCCACTAATCCAGAGAAGGAAAGAGAGAAAATTGTGCAGAACTTCTCCACTGCATACTTTTAGTACCTGCTAGAGAGCCACTGGAGGGCACTTTGGTAAATGGAGCCTCTTAGATCTGTCTCTAGCAATTGAAGAAACCATCCGTCCTGAAGCCTGCTCAGTTGCCATTAACTCATGGGTCTCCCTAATTCAGATGAGTTGAGGATGCTGGACCCTGGAAATAAGCTTTCTCCACCACTGCACTTCACTCAGCTCTCAGCCTTACATCATTTCCAAAGCATTAAGCAGCCCACAACGTGAGGATTCTGCCGCTGGGCGACATCTGTAACATCTGACATCATTTAGAAGACACTGCAAGGGTAAAAGAGCACTTTTTTGACCAGAGACATAAATTATTCTGAGGAAGAAATTAAGTTAAAAGGCTTTTCTTTCCTTAAATGGATTTTCAGAATTTGGCTTCCCAGCCAGGCTGCTATGCAAAGACCAGTTTCAGGGAGCTATTGACACTCAGTGGTGAGGTGGCAGGAGGAAGAGAGCAAACAACGGGTTCTGCTGAATGCTCAGGCACCATGTCCTTCTCTTGAGAAGGGGAAAGGAAGAGACCACCCATTGCTACTGGAAAACAGAAGGGAGAGACACCAGGGGGAGAAAGCCTCTTATTTGTAGAAATGCTCTTGAAGATCTTGTACAGCTTCAAAGACCCTTCTCCTGCCAACAGACGCCCAACCTTTATCATATCATGCACACATAATAATAACAAGGCTTGTCTTGTCTTCCCAAGTCAACACCCACAGTAGAAAGACAAAAAGGCATCAAGAGTCTCAGTGTCCTCCTAAAATTTGCTAGAGCTGCTACCAGGACTTTAACTTACCCAGACCTCCATCTGCAGCCCAGCGTTGACTCTTAGCATGGGAGGCTAGAAGGAGCTGGCATTCTGTGGTAACCTTCTCAGGATGTTCAGGCCTGCCATCTGAGGCTGCCTGGGTCCAGGAACTTTAAGAGAAGCTGCATGCAGGCAACAGCACCAAAGCTCGTTCTCCACATCTGCAACCCAGCCTTAACTGCACACAGTGAGCAGGAGTACACCACAGAGCAGGCATTAAGGAAGAAAAGCAAGATGTGCCAGCATCTTTCATTCCATAAGGATCTCAGCATGAGCAGAGTACAAGCTGCGCTGAGAGATAAAACTCTAGAAAGCTAGAGAAGCCCTAAGCCGAGGAAATTACTCTCTCTGCAGAATAGAGTGCTGTTTCTTCAGACCACACAGCTGGTTAACGACAGGGATATAAACCATGCAAACACTAGGAGCGCACAGATTTGTCCATTACCACACCTTCAATGTCTAGCGAGACCAGCATGGAGTAGGTGCCTATGCTCACCCGGAAACTGCATGAAGTCCTGCCCACCTTCCAGAGACTGATTCTATGCAGTTACAGCCAATGAGGAACACACCACCTAGTGGGGGACAGAGACACAGAGCAGAAAAACAACATAACAATGTTATTCTTGCTTTCTTAAGTAACCAGGATTCCCAGCAGAAAATTTAGGAAAATAATAACTCACACTGCTTGTGGCCCTCCAAAAATTAAGCACTTAAGAGACCAGAATAATCACTGAGAATAAAATAATAATAAAGAAAAAAACAGCCATTGCTCTAAAATCATAGCATGTTATATGTTGCAAAACCAATATACAAGGAGGCCAGTCTGGTGAACTATACTCAGTGGGTTAAGGTGAAGAGTTTTCAGAACACGTGGGAAGGCATATAGGATCAGACACAGAGGTCAGGAAGATTGGCAGTGGATATCAGAATATGAGGGTATCTCAGAAACCTTCACAGAAAGTGGAATCAAAAGATTTTTATTCTGGTGAAGACTTTTTAAAGTCATGCATAATTTTCTCATAATTTGCATTTCATGAATGTTTTGAAGACCTCTTACATAGATTTAAAATGAGTGGTGACCAAAATTAACGAGATCAAAAAAAAAAAAAAAAGAAAGAAAAAAGGATGGAGAAAGAAGGACAAGGAAACCTGAAGATGAAGCAAGGGCAGGTTTAGGGTGCAGCACAAACCATCAAGGAAATGGGTGGCAACAAATTAGGAAGAGAAGAAGAGCTTTAACTGTGCATGCAACATGATCAGGAAGACACCTTGCATCTATGTACCTTGGTTGAAGAGCCATGGGAAGATTATCAGTCCTTCCAAGCATGGATTAAGGAAAGGTGAATGGGGTGAAATGGGAGGCAGGGCCGCCATAAGGATGCTCTTGATATAGTTGAGATGACAATAATAATTTGTATGCACTCTATAGCAACATGTCTGAGGTTTGAAGTTTCTAATTCTATAATTAAAATTCAATGAAAATGACAGTGGCTTGAAAAAATGCTGTGGGTGTAGAAATACAAAACTAATAATGGGTATTAAGCATCCATAATGGCAGAATCTTAAACAACTGGGTATGGGAGATTAGGAATAGGAACAAGTGGAGGTTTGCTCCAACTTCTGAGTTGGTGCTGGAGAAGAGGTGAGGACCAGTGTATGTTGGGGTAAGAAGCTATCACCAGAAGATGATGTTAGGGATGAGTCAATGTTAAGTACATGTTTTTCACCAAGAAGAGAAGGCAAGAAAACAGTTAGGAAACAGTGCTTCCTCTGACAGATTATGGCAGCCTCTCTGGGGAAAGATGGCAACGACAGACATATCAAGGTAAGGCTCGTGCACACATACAGTACCTGCTCTGCTATTTCTATCTTGAAAACAAGAAACCAAAATGAAATCAGCCAGCATTCTAGCATGCTTGCTCTTTGTGCAGCAAAACCGAGAAGAAGAAATGAGATGTGGCATCTGGCACTGTGGCATCTTACCGAAATATAGCAGCTGGTGATAGCCGCCATCACGGTAAAGTCTGTGATCAGAACCCTCAGGAACTGGGGGGTTCCCAGAAGCTCCACCATTGAGTCATTACAGCCTAGAGTGAATGGCTCGATTTATATAGTAAACCAAAAAGCCTATGGCTACAATACCTAACAGGTTTCTTCATCACACAACTAAAGCAAATAAAAAATAATACAAGACAAAAGAACCAGAGAAAAAGTTTAAAAACAATGAAGTTCATTGCTGAAGAAATTGTCCTGAGAAGTCTCTGGTAACTTTCTATGGAACGCAGTCTCCTTTGTCTGCTCAAGGTACAACAAATGACGGCAGAAGATGGACTGCCATTGGGGCTGTGCTTTTTCCTCCAAAAGGTACAGACACTCAGAGGACATTCCCACTATTATTGTCCTGAAAGGATCCATCAGCGGATCTGTCCCGAGCTGCCTTCAATAAAAAGGAACAAGAGTGAAGGGGACTCTGGCAAATTCAATAAAGATAGATGGAGGGGAATGAGACAAAGGCACCTGCCGACATTGTGTCGGTTCCAACTCACCAGCTCAAAAACAAACTCATTAATTATCCACCAGCCTGGATTGTGATGACCCCAGTGTAAACGCTCTCCACCCAGCTCTCAGGCAGACAAACAGCCCTGGGTGTAGAAACACCATGGGCTCTTGCTGTTGCCAGAATGCAAGACCAGCTCTGCCACAGCCAACAACAATTTTCTCCCAAACAATGCAGACCCCAGACAGGAGAGCTTCACCCACGACCTTCAACAGTTTCACTTTGTGTGTAGGACTGTGAGCCCTCTTGATATATAAGAGCCTCTGTTTTGTTCTCAAGCCTTTGATTTATTCTCTGCACCTTTTCTGTCCAAGTTCTTCAAGCAGAACTAAGACATTAATTCCCATCACCCAAATGCACATACTTTGCTTGTCATGTTGATGCTCTCCAACACGTTTAGATTATGAGCTCATAGAGAACACAAGCCAATTTTGAGAAAATAGGTTCATTGTTTCTTCCAAGATCTAGCTCTGTTTCTGCTCTCCCAGTCTCAGACAACAGCTCTGCTTCCTCTCGGTTTCTCACAGTGTAAATTTGTTCCTCACACTTTGCCCTTCACTCCTCCCTCAGTCTTCTATCCAAGTCATCACCATGCCTCTTTATTGTACACCTTACTGCCTCTCTCTTCATCTGCACTTCATCCATGTTGTACAGCTGTAGTCTGAGCCATTGCAGTACTGTGTCTCAGTGTCTGCAACAGGAAGTTCTATGTTCTAGCCAGAAATGTCACTCAAAGCCCTTAGCTGACAATGTCACTTTATTGTTAAAAAAAAAAAAGAAGTATGTTTTCTCAGTGTTTAAACTAGGCATAACTTTCCTGACAGAACTTGCAAGGCCCTTCAGATCTGTGTAATTTATCACCACCCCATTGTGTTCTAAGATCTTGCCAGCTGAAAGGCTTCTGGCTACCGAAATACACCTGTTATTTTCCCTTTAGGGAACCATATGATCTCTTCTTCCGCTCCTTAACCTGGCACACTCTTACTTATCCTTCTACTTCAACCATACACCTCACTTCTTCCAGGAAGTTTTCTCTGGCTTTTCTGTCTGAAAATCTTGCCTAAGTGTACCTTTCTCCAAGTGCAATGAATTCAATACTAAGACAAACTGTAACACACTGTTCCTCTTATCTGTTCCTCTATCCAGTAAGTCTTTTGACAGTAAGGATTGCCGTAGTTACAGTTGTAGTGCCCAGAACTCCCCAAGTATTTGGAACAAAGAAGAACCATAATAAACATTTTCTGAGGGGCCCGGCAGTGTGGCCTAGCGGCTGAAGTCCTCGCCTTGAAAGCCCCGGGATCCCATATGGGCGCCGGTTCTAATCCCGGCAGCTCCACTTCCCATCCAGCTCCCTGCTTGTGGCCTGGGAAAAGCAGACGAGGACGGCCCAATGCATTGGGACCCTGCACCCGCATGGGAGACCCGGAAGAGGTTCCAGGTTCCCGGCTTCGGATCGGCGCGCACCAGCCCGTCGCGTTCACTTGGGGAGTGAAACATCGGATGGAAGATCTTCTGCTCTGTCTCTCCTCCTCTCTGTATATCTGACTTTGTAATAAAATAAATAAATCTTTTTTAAAAATTTACTGAGGAAATGAAACCAAGGAGATAAATAAAAAGAGTCAGTAAAGGCAGAGGAACCCACTCAGCCAATTTTAGCAAGAAGGGATTTTTGGGCAAGATATTGAGAATCTTTCCAATCTTTCAAATCTTTCAAATCTTTCAAATCAGCCATGCATGTCTAGAAAGCAAGAATACAGGTGTGGCTTTGTGACAGGACAAGGCCGGACAATGGGACAAAGTCAAGGCATCTTAATGTTTTCCACTCTACTTCAAATTCAAAAGGAGAAATTTCGGAAGAGAATAACTTCAGTCATACACCTCAGCTCAGCTAAAAGATGGCCCAGAACTTGTTACACATCTCTGACGGACTGTTTGCAGTAAAAGACAGGAAAGCACAGAGACATGGGGAGAGGTAATGGATACTAGAGGCCAACGTCATTAAACATCTATAAACCTGAAATTCTGAAGTCTTGTTCATCAGATCTTATAGGTAATAATGGAAACACAGAAGGCTGAGGTCAATGTGACGCAAGATTGACCGATAAGAAAGGTGACATTGTATATAAAAGTCACTTGGACTTACACAAAAAAACGTGAGTAGAAGCTTAAAAACACAGAATCGACAATAATAATTGATAATGTATTGAGCAATTACCTTTGAAAGAAATCAGGAAAAATCTTAACATGTAGCTCTGTAACTACTTCCAGATTAAGATTATTCTTGTGGGCCCAGTGCAGTAGCCTAGCAGCCAAATCCTTGCCTTGCATGTGCTGGGATCCCATATGGCATCGGTTCTAATCCCGGCAGTCCCACTTCCCATCCAGCTCCCTGCTTGTGGTCTGGGAAAGCAGTCAAAGATGGCCCAAAGCAATGGGACCCTGCACTCACATGGGAGACCAGGAAGAGGCTCCAGGCTCCTGGCTTCAGATTGGCACAGCACCGGCTGTCACGGTCACTTGGGGAGTGAATCATTGAATGGAAGATTTTCCTCTCTGTCTATATTCCTCTCTGTGTATCTGACATTTCAACAAAAATAAACTATAAAAAATTATTCGTAAGTTTTTTTCCTTTTGCTTTTTTCTGAGAGTAAAACAGTTGGTAATTTTAAATGAAGTATAGTTTAGAATCCACAAGAGGTGTGCAGATTGAATAGAGATCATGTCTTATACTTTCAAACACATTCGCATGTTTGTGCCATTAACACTAGAGACACAACCTGAACCACACCATTTAGAGTTGAAGGAGAAAAAGCATTGCCATTTATTGACCACTTAACCTTGAAGAAGGAATTTCTCTAAACCTCAGTTTCTTGTCTGTGTGGTAAATGTAGCAATATTTAATCCAGTTGTTTGGCTTGAAAGGGATCCTATATGTAAAGCACTAAAAACAGCTCCTGGCTCATAATTAGTACTCAGTGAATGACAATTAAGCTCAGGAAATGTTTGATGACTTTGAAAATGACCTTCTTAATGTAAACTTCCTTAGGCAACAAGGTGTTTTATCAGTAAGTATTTCAGAAACTATATTTTTCCAGTACTCAAAAAGTAATAAGTTTATACATTAAAAAAAAAAAACTCTTACCTCCCTGGTGTGACTTAATTGGACATCAACTTGACATCAAGGCATAAACCAAAGGGTGTTCCCAACATTGCACCCACCGTGTCTCGGGAAAGCCACTTCCTGCATGTCATCTATTCTAAAGGGGAACTCAAATCACTCAGTAAGATTTGGTCATGCTCCAACAGTGGCTTTGCCAGCCTCCCCCACCTTTTCCTATCACTTTAAATCTGACCGTCAGGCCAGCTGTTATTCAGTGTCACATCCAGTGGGAAGGTGAAGCTGGAAGGATTCTGAAGCAGGAAGCCAAGGGCAATGAACAAAGCTCTCAGCTCCCGGAGAGGTCCACACTGTCTGGGAAACGTCCTCCTTGGCTGAATTACAGGTGACCTCCCCAGCATCCTAAGCCCCAAAGAGTCTCAAAACTAAGAGAACTTTCCAGATAAACAAGTACATTATTTGTAAACCTGCCGCTCAGCATACCACAGTGATGTCTGTTAACACAGTCCCATGTGCCTTGCTAAAGAGCTCCTGGAGTCTCAGATTCTGATAGTACATTATCCTCATTATCATCGCCCTGCTATTTCACCCTGTCAGTCAATGCTCCCTATTTTGTGCTTGCCCTCTGCAACCTCCCTTCATCTTCCTCAGAGACTGGCACTCTCAAAAGAAGTTAATACCTTCACACTCGAAGAAAAGAACAAGTCAATATCTGATATGACGTGGCTGTTTTTGCACAGCCAACAGAGGGTAAATGGAGACCAACAGGGAGGTAGATGCTGTCATCAGCAATCAAACGCAATAAATGGAAGGGCACAAGTGCCTGAGACTGAGGGGAGGGTCGTGGATAACAGAGAGCTGGAGCAGGAATGAGAACGGAATGAGAGAAACCAACCGCAAGCCACTTGTTCAGCACAGAACCAGAAAGTGCAGCTGCCCGCGGTGGGACACGTGACGATGGTTCGAAAAATAGGTAATTGACCACAAATGTGGTAGAAACTCACAAGACAGAGCTTCTAGACCATGTTAGTTCAGTTAGTTCTAGACAATGTTAGTTCAGTGTTTTTAAAAGGATTAACTAACCCCAATGATGAGAGCTACAGTCTTGTTATTTTGTAGTAATGGGACTGGCACACTAGCCCGTCCGATGTAATATACCCTTCCACTTCCGAGAAACCTCAACTTGATCATCATGAACCACTTTCAGCTTCAACTTTTCTAAACCCAGCAAACCTCTAGTAAACAAAGATGGCTTTGGAAATAGGTGTGTGTCTTTCTTACCATCAAATTCCTAATAAATATCCCAATGTTGCTCAGAAGATGTTCATTGGGTGGGAACATATGCAAACTGACAAGACACATTAAATAATTCCCAGCCAAAGTCATTTTGGCAGCCTATTTGGAAAGTACCTACATCGAGTAAACCCGACTTCTCTGAGAAACACCTAGATCTCCAGTTCTCCAGGAAGAAACTCTCTCCCCTTTGTTAGTCCTGACTTGGATCAGACTTGACGCAGTACAATAGTAAAACTGGTAAATCCCAACTGTGGAGTCTGTTCAGACCCCAAACCTTATGCTCAATTAAGACTTGACTAAGACACACTGGTGTTGTGGCTATGTATCTATATAATTTCCTCAACTTAAAATAGCTTTACACACCAATATACTCCCTTCAACAGCTTTAACCTAGGCACCCAGGCAAAGATCATGGAAACCATGAGAGGAAGAGTTGTAGCATAGTGCGTAAAGCTGCCATCTGCGATGCTTGCAACCCATATGGGCTCTGATTCCAGGCCTGACTACACTTCTGCTCCAGCTCCTCATTGATGGACCTAAGGAAGGAGTGCAAGATAGCTTGAGATTTTGGGCAAGTTGTCTGGGAGTCCTCCGGCTTCTGCTTTTAGCGCAACCCAGTGCTGCCCAGTGCAGCCATCTGGAGAATCAATCAGCCGCGGAAAGCTCTCATCTCTCTTTCAAATAAACAAAATGAAACCTTAAAAAGAAAGGAATCATGGAAAATGTATTCAAAGTGCTCCTTCTTATTCCTGCACAGGACTTGATTAATCATATTATCTGGAGTAAAGCTCAGATTTCCCTTTTAAACAAATTCCTCGAAAAATTTTAATGAATATTAAGTTTGAGGACCACTGTCTTAAGGAAATGAGACTAAAAATACAAGTGACGAACAGGAGGAAAGTAAGGAAACTCATTGCAAGGAGTGAGAAAAGTACTTTCTCTACCCTAAACACTATAAAGAAAATTATATATATATATACATATATACATATATATATGTACATATATACATATATATATATATAAAATGATACTTTGAAAGTAAAAGTATGGAGAAAATACTAATGAAAACAGGCATTGGGAATATAGTAACAAAAAATGACATTTCCATGGTTATAATAACACGAAAATTGCTCCTCTTGCAATCACTAAAATTATCCTTGAAATTTAGAGTGTTGGGGCAGACGTTTGGTCTACTATTTATGACACAGCAGCATCCCACACGGGAGTCCTTGGGCTTGATTCACGGCATTAGGTGCCGGCTTCAGCCTTCTGCTGATGCAGACTCTGGGAGGTGGCAGTGATGGTTCAGGCTTCACTTCTGCCACCTGCCAGCAACCCACACGGGAGTCCTTGGCCTTGCTCCTTGACATCAGGTGCTGACTTCAGCCTTCTACTGACGCAGACTCCACCTCTGCCACCCACAAGGGAGACCTAGATTGAATTGGTGCCTCAGATTCAATAGAGCTCAAGAGAGTCATGTTCTCAGTTCCCTGCCTTCTTGAGCTCACCACACCAGTGGCTCTTCGCCCTCACACTCTTCTCCGTACCATTCATCTTCTGATTTCTTTGTCTGCAGTTGACCACTGATTTCCTAAGCCCCCTCTCTGTCAAATGTTACCACATGGCAGATGCCTTTCCAGCCCATTCTCTATGCTGCTTTTAGACTGCCTTCTCTAAGTGTAAATGCATTAAGATCTCATCTGATTTAAAATATTTCTGTATCACTACACTGCATATGAACAATTTTTCACTTCCTGTATTAGGGACATATATGCAATCAGAAGGCTTATAATCTTTTAATTTGCCATTCTCTGTTATGAATGTTTTAGAAAACTGCCCTTTTTACTTAACTTGCACCAATCATTCACACATCCGTATTGCTCATTTCTTCATTTTAGTCCATACACTAACTTTCTCTCCCAGAAAACTCTCCTAACACTTCCTCCATAACCTTTCCTTTGTTTTACATTGCCCCAGGCTTTCTTACGGGTATAATGGTGTCTGTCTTAGAATAGTTCAGAAATGGTATTTCCTGTGTACTGTCAACAGTGAGCTCAGAGTACAGGAGATGCATTCCATCTGCATTTATTGAATGAATGAAGAAATGAAATAACAAAGGGAAGTATTTGGATACACCTCATAAAGCAGAAATTCCTGTGCCTGACACCAAGGTTTCTACATCAATTACAGCTGCTAGCTTAGCACAAAGCACAGTTACTTTCACTAAAGATATAAACTCTCCCCAAAGCTGTGTTTGTGCAAAGACAATGAAAGAAGCACTTGTTTAAAAAGAGCAGGTCTCTAGCAATTAGCAAACATCAGTTACATCCAGATCTACCAACTGCCTTTGTGTTTGTGGTTAGACGTACATGGAAATGCTTGGGAAGGATGAGGTTCCTTCTCCACAGAAAAGAAAACAGGTTACTTCAAAGACAATGTCTTTCTTCATGAAGGCTGCAGGGTGGAGAATCTGAGTTTGGATTCCTCCCTCCACAACCAAGAAAGAAAGAAAGAGAGAGAGAGAGAAGGAAAGAGAGGAAGGAAGGAAGGAAGGAAAGAAGGAAGGAAGGAAGGAAGGAAGGAAGGAAGGAAGGAAGGAAGGAAGAAAGAAAGAAAGAAAGAAAGAAAGAAAGAAAGAAAGAAAGAAAGAAAGAAAGAAAGAAAGAAAGAAAGAAAGAAAGAAGTGAGTTCCAGGAAAATAGATCTCAAGTCTGGCAAGGTTCCCTTGAGTTTTCATTCACTCTCAAAAGCAAGTCCCACATCCAAAGCCGTGGACCCAGGCTTGCTGGAGAGCTCTTTCAGAACAGGAATATATGGTATAAGAGCACATGTCGTCATTGGGGTGGGGAGGAGCTATGTGCCTGTGCCGTGCCCGTGGGGAGGGGCTGTAAGCAGGAAAACGCACAGTTTAACTTTTCACTTTTACCCAAAAGCAAAAGAGAGATGGGCCCTGACATACCTGCCTCCCTTTGCCATCTAGGGACAGAAAATTCTTCCTCCTGTCCTGGTCCTGTGCTTTGCTCTGCAGTCAGGGGGCTAGATTCAGTGACTCCTGATGACTATTTTAGTTCTCACTGTGATGCTTCTAGAAACCAGTTATTTTAAATGCTTTATTTTAAATGCAGATGTTAGGGTAGAATTCAATCTGTGGAATGAAAGACTTGGATTCAAATGCTGTCTCACCCTGTACTTAGGAGCGATCTTTGGATAATTTTGCCTTCTTGGGTCCTAGCCTTACACGCAGCTGACCTCCTTCAAAAGGCTTTCATGTGCCACGCTGTATTCACCCGCGCATCACCTGAGTGATCAAGCAGGTAGACAAAGAGGCCTTCATAAACAAACACAGCCTTCATTTGGCAGAGATAAACAAAGGCTGGGCAGAGAGACCCAATGAGAAATGTGCCCTAAGCAGCAGTAACACTTTCCTGTGAGTTGCACCAAGGGGTCCCAACCAACTTCAGACAGGTCCCTCTGCCCTGTGGCCTTCCAGCAACTCCAAGGAGTGTGGCTGTGAGTGGGAGTGTTGCCATCAGGTGTTTGTTTGTTAAGACAAACACCCTGGACTTGAACCTTAACTCTTGAACCTACGCGACTCCTGGGGCAGCAGGGGAACAGGGTAGGGAAATTTGCAGAAGACAAGGAACACCTGTAGGAGGTGGTTGTGCGCACACAGGGACAAGGAGGAGGCATCAATCAGCTCGCCAGACGGCTGGGCCTCTCGTTTGTTCTCATCTGCCTCCCTCCTATAGCCAGCAATCTGTCAGACACCAGCTTTATTTGTAGGGGAGGGTCATTAATTTGAATTAATAGCAGTGCACCGAACTGGGCTTCGTTTTGCTTTGTTTCCTTCCCGTGAATGCTGCAGGCTCTTTCGCTGTCTGTGTTTGTGAGTGGGGATATACTGGGAGGCACAGTCTAAGCAGCTAGGAAAATAAGGTCTGCCTGGATTCCCGCCCCGTAAAGAGGCTTCTCATCTATAGCCAGAGACCACACCACACACTGGCTATTTCTGCTCAGCGCACCTCTCTCAGGGCATTCTGGCTACCTCTGTTCTCCAAATCCCAGCACACACTAGTATTTCTGGCTTGCCCCAAAAGCTCTGTCACCTCACCCCCAGGCTACTCCGGGGGTATACCCACCGTATAGGGAGAAGTAAATACAGAGGTCCTGGCCTACTGCCTGATGCTTGGTAGACATTCAGTACGTAGGAAGGCATCCCACTGGGGCAGGCCTGGTGTGTTGCCGTCTCCATGTTCTGACTAGACATGGCTTTGGCTGCATTGTAACAGTTGAGAGCTATGGGGAGCAAGGCACCCTTAAACCTCCCACAAAAGCAGCACCCAGCAGGCCACAACAACAGTCACGCAGCATGGATGCAGAGGAGCTCTTGAGGTTACTCACCAAGAGTGTTTGGTCCATTTACTTTTCGCAACTTCTTTCTGCCTCTAAGCATGGAGGGGACAGCTGTACCTGCTTTACGTGTCTGCTATATGGAAACAAGGCATCGCTTCAGCGAGAGGAAAACGCAAAGAACAATGTTACTGCAAGCAGCTCTCAGGCAAAGCACAACCACAAGAGAATCCTTCCAACACTGGACGTGTCTATTCCTAAACGTGGGGTTACTGTTAGGAAAATGGGCTTGCAGAAGCCAGCAGAGCTTACAGCGGAGTGTGTTGTCAAGTGCAATGACTGTTGAGGGAAGTTCTACACGTCCTACTCCAATCTTCCTGCTCCAAGGGGAGATGGTTCTAATTGCTGCTGAGGTTGAGTTTCGTAAGACAGAGAATACTGTGGACCAGTTCCTGTGTATGAATCTGTGAGCTGAGGGGCTATTCACCAACAAAATCACTTAAGGAAGGAAATGTCCACCAGGAAATAAACTGGAAAAAAGCAGGGGTCTTGCAGCATCACTTACAGGAGACTCTTTGCTCCAAGTAACATCAGCCTTCCAAAAAGACAAACACTTTTTGTCACCTTGATGAAGTACGGAAACATCTCTGGCATCTGCAGTAGAAAGAGGCCTCCATAGGGATCCTGGGACATCAATAATTCAAACATGTCCTTCTATAACCATCTCTCAATGCCAGTGCATCTGCTGCAATAGATCAAAGGGGTTGCCAATCCATGCAAGTCAGCTGTGATGTACAAAGCAATTTGAGTGCCCCTAGTTCCCTTGCCTTATCTTCTGGCTTCGCGCCCACCCCCACTCAATGCTCCCTTCCACACCAACCTCATCAAACTGCAAACAGACTAAGAATGGTGGCTCTAGAGCCAGTTGGAAGGAAATCACTTGTAGCAGGTGGCACCACCTGTCCTCATCTAGCTCAAGCCAAAACAACCCACACTTCATCATTCTGAACTGTGGAAAAAGTTTAACCAGTTCAACATGAGCCATGTGGTCCAGGCAAGTACAAAGGAGCAAAGGCTCTGGTTCCTGCCCTGAGCCAGTTGATAAAGGCAGCAGTGGGAACACAGTTCAACTGCCTTTCACTTTTGACCCTCAGATCCAACAGTGGAAGTTCCTCCCAACAAACTACTTAGCCTCCTCAATGTTTGCTGTCTTTTCATCTGTGCTGCCCACTGCAGGGGTATCTGACTGCAATATCCACAAATGCTTCAGCTGATTCTCCTAGCAGAGGGTAAGGAGAGCAACAGGCATGTGTGATGTGAATCTAGGCTGGGCTGCCTAATCCACTTTCTCCTTGAAAAATCAACTTTTTCCATCTTCATGACAATGTCTTTAATGTCTAACCCTGGCAAGAATTTCTGAACCGAGATCTACTGCTTCCAAATTAACTTTCTCTCTACATCGTTTGTGCCATAACTTGCTGAATCATAGTGCCTCTCATATTTCAGACATTCCAGGGCACCAATCAGGCTACGGGTCAGCACTAACTTGCCA
Organism: Ochotona princeps; assembly: GCF_030435755.1. Lineage (NCBI taxonomy): Eukaryota > Metazoa > Chordata > Mammalia > Lagomorpha > Ochotonidae > Ochotona > Ochotona princeps. The sequence goes on along the minus strand of NC_080835.1, from coordinate 105,881,527 downwards.
TCAGCAACTGGTTCTATGTCTTACTAGTCCCTGCAAAAACCTTTGCTCTTAAACTAAGAAGGTTAAATCCTTCATATCTATAGGAAAAGGAAACTTGAGTTAGTCACACAGCTAAATAACTAGTGTCCTAGTAACTATATAAAGATGATCCTGATATGGTAGGGGCCTGAACGGTAGAAAAATGTTCTCTATAAGTCTAACTAAGCTTCATGCTGTGCACCCAAATGCCAAGTGCATGCCTGCCTCCTTGGGTACATGCAAGAGGTGCATTAGGATGCATCCTCTAGAAATACTGGGCACACCTCCTCACTCACCTGAGGGATTAGTAACAGCATTAAGCTCTTACACCCTTGAACTGTGATCTTGGGGACTGCCAGGTACAGGTGTTCTTTTAAAACTGCTAAGCTCCTGAGAAATCTGAACAGTGTTGTCTGTCACTCAAGTGATAAGAAACAGTGTCATAAATTATATCTGGCATTAACCTGGCCCTTATTACAGCGCTATGCTCCCTTTGGGGATTCGAACATTCCAAAGGTACAGACAATTTGGAAAAGGTCCAAGGTGGGGCAGTAAAATGATTAAAGAGATAGAGTGAAAACTGAGGGAAAAGGTTAAATGAATGTGATTTGTGAAAGCAGAGAGTAGACCAACTGTCCTGGAATATGGAAGACATGATTTAAGGAAAGCAGAGCTCATTGCTCCCGATATACTGACGGAGCAGAGAAGATGGCTCAGATGGTGTTTGAATACCTTGTAGTCCAGTTTACATATATTCATTAACTTTTCAAATTGTTGAACTCAGATCCTGTGATTTCTAGAATACTCATTTTCTGGCATATGAAGAAAAAAAATTTTCATCTGCTTTAATCTTTCTGATACCTCCAAGATAAAGAAACTGAGTCGCTCAGGTGCAGGGTCCCAAGGCTTTGGGCCATCCTTGACTGCTCTCCCAGGCCACAAGCAGGGAGCTGGGTTAGAACTGTGCCTGTATGGGATCCTGGCACAGTGCAAGGCGAGGGCTTCAGCCACTAGGCTACTGTGCCAGGCCCCTATTACTGCCATCTTTAACAATGAGCAATTCAAAGCACAAAGACATTATTTCAGTAACTCCTGCATGTGAGGGCAGGGCTTGAGCCTGGACAAAATGGCGGGCAGCAAGTGAATGTGCAATTAAGCCCAAATTCTTTCTGCGATAGAGGTGCTAAGTTTCAACACAAGACACATGGACTTAGAAAAGCAAGCAGAGCTGACACACTGAAGTTGGAGTGCATTGCCAACTCTCAGAGCCATGTTGTTTCTGTTCACTGCAGCCTATTGATCGCTGCTGGAGAAGTCACCGCAACCTGGCCCAACACGCCAGCCCTCCATCAGGAGTAATTTATAAGCCTGTTGAGAACGGCTGTGAAACTGATGAACCCAGCTGGCGGGTGGAGCAGGTCCCATGATTGATTCACTCGTTCTCCAGCTCAGCCATTTCACCCTGATCAGGCCACGCTCTCACATTCGCCATATTCATCCATCACCCGTAAATATCTTCAACGCCAAGGACCCAGGAGCCATCTTTGGCATTTGGTTTTCTTAACGCCCTATGGCTTATCCGCAGGCCCTGTCCTGTATATATTCTTCCCACCATGCCTGGGAGAGTTGGTTTAACCAGTCACACAGGTGGAGCCGCTGTCTCCTGGCAAGGGACGCAGGTACGTGAGAGTCCCACCAAGGATGGTTCTTCCAGGGAGCTATTTTGTTTAGGACATGGGTGGCAAAGGAACTTGCTGGCCTGGTGACAACGCAGGACTGACAAGTGTTTTTGAACTGCTTCCTCTGAAGTAGCCTTTTAGAAAATGCTGTATAGCTCCCAAAAATGCAGTGGCATATCTTTCTGTTTTCTCTGGAACAGGCTTTATATGTCACTTATAAACAGCTACAGAATATGCTGTCTGGAAGCCAGCAGAGGTTTTCTGGGGAGAAACCCATGCATATTGTCACAGAATTGTACGCAGAAAATGTATAAAAAGGAGGAAAAATGCGAGTGTCGAGAAAGTGCACTTCATCCAGAAGTTAACAGCCAGACTGGTGTTGCCACGCTTCCTACTCTCAAAGCCAGAAGTTAATCTCATGTGAGACTTCACATGCAAATTGACATCAGGACCAGAGAGAAAGTGGGTAGGCATGTTACCCTTCCAGAAACATCTTGGTGCACAGACCAGATTCGCAAACCCAGACGGAGGCACTCACTGCCCAGAATCCTGCCACTCACCCACAGCTCTGCCAGTCTCCTCAGCCAAACGCATCAGTGCCTTAATACAGAAGCTGCTTGACTTAGGAGACTACAACCAGAACAATCCACTAGCTAGCTGAAAATGCATGGGGGGCTGCATTGTGGTACAGAGCGTTAAGCTGCTACCTGTAACGCTGCATCCCACGTGAATGCCAGTTGGAGTCCTGGCTGCTCCACTCTAAGCCAGGGACCTGCTAATGTGCCTGGGAAGGCTTCAGAAGATGGCCCAAGTGCTTGGGGCCCTGCCACCAATGTGGAAGACCTGGGAGGAGTTCCTGGTTTGGGCCTGACCCAGCTCCGGCTGGGCATTTGGAAAGTAAACCAGAGGATGGAACAACTCGGTATCTCTGCTTCTAACCTTCATACCCAACTCCCACCACCTGGCGCACGTGTGCGCGCACACACACACACACACACATGCACACACACACTGTCATTCTGCTGCTCAAGTAAATAAAATAAGCCTTTTAAAAACTGCATTGAGCACCAGTCTTAGCTACCCAGTCTGGAAGCAGCCCCATGTAGAGCCTGGGTTGTCCCTGCTCCCGGGCTATGCAGCTGACTGTGAGCTGCCCTCCTTCTCACTATCCAGCACTGTGAGACAATCAGGTTGCAAAGTTCTAGTCAGAGAACAGATCCACTATCAAAATTTGAAGGAGGGGATTGTTTTGCATCATTAGAAAGCTGAAAAATTATAAGTTGATCCATCAGAAATTGAGGGCCTGGCTCCTTTAGTTTCAGGGAGGGCTCTGAGCTTCGAGAATTCCTCCTGAAACAAGCAGAGCCCATTTGTTCTGATCACATTCAGCCTCTGCCAAGTCTGGACTGCCTCTCTCACTCCCGTGCAGGGTCTGAGCTCAACAGCACTATTGCTCTGAGGTCACTCATACCCCTAAATCTGAATACACAGAATCATCTGGGAAAAGGGATGTAAAAGTTGAAAGTTGACTACCACATCCTACATAGCAGGACTGATCACGTGAATAAAGACAATGTGCATTCAAATACGTATTTGTTTATTTTGAAATTCAAAGTTATAGAGAGGAGGGCACAGAGAGGTCTTCACTGGTTGATTTGCTCTTTAGGTGGCCTCAAGAGCTAGGGCTGGCCCAGGCTAAACCAAAAAAGCAAGCAAGGAACCTCATCCAGGTCTTCCACATGGGTGGCAGGGGTCTGGAAATCTAGTCCATCTGCTGTTGTTTTTCTTAGCCAACTACCAGGAGCTAGATTGGAAGTGGAGCAGCAGGTACACGAACCTGTGCCCACATGGGGTATGTCACAAGCAGTGGGTTCATGACTTTGCCATAACACTGGCTCTGCAATGTGTTGCTTTCTTAGCACAACTAAAACCCAAAACAATTGTTTAAAAAATGAAATAAGAAAGGGTTCGTTAAAAGAGGAATGGTTTTTAAGGTGGTTTGTTAACTGTGAGGGACACTGTTGGAAGTTTGGCTTCGCTTTCTTTCAGTGTACATCACGTTTGAACACCTAAGACTGTCACAAGTGAAGCCTGCTCGCTGTCTTCCTTCTTGGGGTTCCCAGATGGTAGAAATACCCTGATCCCTATCTGTATCTAACATATCTGCTAAAATAAACCCGTGAGAAAAAGGGGAGAAAAGAAGAAGCTTTAATGTGGACAGGAGAAAAAAGAGTAGGTACATGCTAAGTAGTAGTCAATTGGTGAAAAAGAATGAAAATCATTCTTCCCTGGGGTCCCCAGGACAACAGGACACCCCTTCGCTTTCTTGGCTATGAGCTGTTTTTCCCCTACAGTTGGAAGGTATGTTTGTTTGGAAGTGCGTGGCTAACAGCATCTCAGAGGCACTTCCTTTGGAACAAGGTACAGACCTCTCAGTATGTTGCAGTCACTTGGCGGGAGCCATAAACGCACTGTTAAAGGTGGCTAAGACTGAATGCTTATTCCTTTTAGTTTTGGTTGGATTCACTCAACATTAGTAGAGGATTGCGTTCTCATTTATTTTGTGAAATGTGTGTGCCTTAATCCTCCGAGTTTGCCACTCATTTTAGGTAGACCTTTCCAAAATGATGCATTCCATATCTTTTCAAGCAGATACATATTGACTTGATTTTTCTGATCAACAGCGTAGTAGGAAAGGCAGAAGTGCTGGAAAGATTAAACACAGCAGCCTCCTCCTGCAAGAGACGTATTCGAAAGATGAATCCATTCGTACTCTATGATAGAATGAGGAAATGATGAAAACGGGAAATTCCAGTCAGTACAGACGAATGTCAGGACAAAGCAGTATCTTCTGTATTTCCTAGGAAAGTCTCAGTCACCAAGTATTTATCCTGCCCCAGGAGGTATCAAACAAGCATCTGTGTTACTGGAAAATAATTTCTCCTTCTTCCTTCCTATTTTCCAGCAATTCCCAAAAGCCAATGCTGTTTGAACAAATACGTTCCTCTTGCAGGATTTCAATTTCTTTGAGTGTCTTCTTTCCCTGCCTGTCCCTTCATTGTACTTGAATGAGAGTAGATTCCCAGAGGTGGAGCTCGAGGTAAGAAGTCGTTTCCCTTTGCTTCAGTATAAAATTGGACTGTCCATGTCGCATGGTCTGCTGGCTGACATCCTTATCTGTTCTGTGGCATGCTCACAGTATTTTACAGCGGTGTGTGCACGGCAATCTCCACCATTAGAAAATATGCTGTATGTATCATCTAGGAGAGGATTGCATTGTTTCCAACATGTGCTTTCCTAAGTTTAGTTCCAAAAATACAGCTGGTAGGTGACTTATACCCTGTGGATGTTGCAGAAAATATTTTTAAAAATTCTTCTAATAACTCCCATTCCCAAACTCGTAGGCTCAGGTGCTTCCTTGCCTTGGTCATAAATGGCTCAGCACTAAGGAACCAACAAACGTATCCCAAAACAACAGAGGATTTCTGCATGGCAGCAGATCTTGGTCGAGGGCAAGTTCTACATGTAGTCTCACATTTCTGCCTATACTATACCACTCTTTCTGGATCACTCACATACTTCCTAGGTTCCTGAGTGTCTCCAAATGTCAAAAGCAAGGAATATAAAAAGCAGATGAATTGATAGCCTGTGAAAACGTAAGAGAGATGAAATACTGTGTGCAAAATTTGAAGCAGTATGATCAATATAATTATCATTACAGAGATTATTACATCATGTTAAAATACGCAATCTCTTACCCTCTCAGATGTTTTTTGGAATCTCTTACAATTTCTGATTTATTGTAAATGTGGTAGCTCCATTTTACAGAGGAGAACAGAAAACATTTCTGAGAGAAGAGTGTAGGCAACAAAAAAGGGTACAGAATAGCTTCAGTGATGTCCTGCAGGAAGAACAGGCTTAGAGCGAAAGACATGCAGGCGAACAGTGATGTCATAGACCCCTAGTCACCCAAACAACAGAGGTGTCCCCAGAACCCTTGCTGTGTACCACAGCGGATTGCAGGGCGTTGGGCACATTCACTGGAGAGAGGGGGAAGAAAAGAAAACAAATATGGAGAGGAAGGAAGGAAGGGAGTAACATAGGGGGAGGGAGGGAGGCAGGGAAGAAAGAGGGGAGAAGGGAGGAAGGAAGGGGCGAGGAAGGGAAAGGGAGAGAGGAAGGGTGGAAGGAGGAAGGAAGGGAGGAGAGAGGAAGGAAGAAAAAGAAAGGGAGATGGAAGGAGAGAGAGTAGGAAGGAAGGGAGAGAGAGAAAATGAAGAGAAAGGGAGAAAGTGAAAGAAAAAAGGAAGGCAGAAAGGAAAGAGATTGTATGGGTTCTATTGAGTAGTTCCTCCATGTCTCTGGGGATATGGACACACCCACTCTTCAAATTCCAAAATCCTCAATGCTCAATTCTGTTTTTTGTAAAATGGCCAGGTATTTTCAAATAACCCCAGCACACCCTCCCCTATACTTTAAATCATCTCTAGATTACTTATTATGATTAACACAATGTAAATTCTCTACAGATACTTGCAGTACTGGCTTTGTTTAGGAAATAATCACAAGGAGAAAAAAGTATGAATGTGTCCATCACAGACACAGTTTTGTTTTCAAATATTTTCAATGCGTGAATGGTTGACACTAAAGAAGCACAGCCCAAGGTTATAGCGAGCCCAAGGTTACCATACTTGCCCTGTACCTTGAAGCAACCCAGCTGGGATGTGGCCATGCTCTTGACTAGGCTGGTACACTCTATAAACACTCAAGAGACTATTCCAGGAGGACACAGTCACGCGTCACATAGGACTGACTCCCCTCCTGGGCCAGTCCTTGCAGGTAGGAGGCCGGACACATTAAGGACCCTGCACACACTCGTCAGGTGACTGGCATCTTAAAGTTTCCTCTACGCTGAGAGGCAGCACAGTGCGCAGGCTGTACCAGAGCCAGCTCTGTCAGACCAGCATCTCCATGTTTCCTGCAGCTCTGTCACAGCAGTCACACTCTTGATTATGTCCTTCCATGCCTTCGTTCTGCTGAGTGTCTGCTAAATGGAACAGTTAATTCAATAAGCCCCACTTCATTATCGGTGTTTTTCCCCCTCAAATCATCCTGTTGGCTGGGATTTTTTTTTCCTCCCATTGAGGCTGTGTTCCTTTTGTTATGAGAATTTCTATTATGTGTGTTAGTCATACTTCTAATAATGCTCTCTGTTGCTCTTTCTCACCAAAAACTATCACAGTTATCAACTCACTGAAAAGTCATCTTATCACAATGTTCTCCTGTCTCCAAACATGAAATCCTGGCAGGAAACCATTCAAAGAACAGAGAAAGGTTATTGTGTTGCCCGTCACCTTTTGGGCTTAATTTGTCAAGCAACAGCATTTACCAGGAGCCCCCGGGGTGCAGTCCTGCGTGACAAGAGTGAACATGTGGGGCTTTCTCTGCAGACCCCCTGCTCCTCAACACGGGGAAGCCAGGCTGCCTAGCAGTCCGGGAGCTGGTGAAATGGAATCTGTCAACAGGTATGACTCCCCCAATATTAAAAAGAAAAAGAAAAATGATTGTTTTAAGCATATCAGACTCAACTGAGGCTGCAAAGCTCAAAGAGACGTTTGGGATGACAAGAGTGACATGGCAGAAACCATGTGAAGGATGGCTGGCATTTTCTATTCCCCACATCTAGATCAAATGAAACTTTTAGAAAGTTCAGGGGCAATCCTAATGTCCAGAGGGGAGGGACCAAGGATGGAGGTTGCCAGTGGAGAGGACGGTAACTACTACAGTGTCAAAAAGGAGGCATTTGGCCTAATGGTTAGGACCCATATCTCACAGCAGAGTACCTGAGTTTGATACCCATCTCCGGCTCCTGACTCAGCTTCCTGCTAATGCTTAAGTAGTTGCATCTCTGCCACTGCTGTCAGGTGCTTCAACGATACTCCTGGCTGCTCCCAGTTTCAGCTTGAACCAGCAGCTGTGACCATTTAGAGGATGATCCAACAGATGGAAACTAGCTTGCTCTTTCTCAGTTTCTCTCTCTCTCTCTCTCTCTCTCTCTCTCTCTCTCTCTCTCTCTCTCTCTCTCTCTCTCAAATATAAGTAAGTTTTAAAAAGTGCATTTTCTGGGAACTTTTGGAAGACCTCTGCATTTCCACTGGATGTCTGCCATGGTGAACCTGGTGCTGGGGGAGGAGGCACTAGGCATAGTGACCCTAATTGCCATTTGAATAACTTGCCTGTGTCGCCTGTCAGCCTTCATTCTGTGGGAAGTTGTCAGTACAACCCTTCAATGGGCAGGTTTGTTATCAGCAAGCGGTTTACAGCCTCTGGGCTGTGCATTAATTAAAACGGCTTTGTGCAAAGCCTTATTCATTAGCACGCTGCTTCTTTAATCACTGCCTCTTCAGCCACCAGGACAATCTATAAATCTCCTCAAATATGAAATAATGAAGTGGAATGGTTCAATTCATTACAATGTAATAAGTCAGGATAATGTGGGGGTGGACAGGGCAGTGCTGACATGGGCTTCCAACCCAGAGCCCGCCCTCCTCGTTATCTGAATGTACCCAGAACACGCACAGCAGGTGGAACCACATGTAACAGCAAGAGACTGCGCCCTTTGCATCTTTCACCCAGACAGGTGCAGAGCATCGAGAAAGCATGGGTGGAAACTGCTGCGGGTCAGCAGCAACAGGCCATTCACAGATCTGACAACTTATTCCACAAGGCCTCCATCACAGCCAGGATCTCCAAACTTTCCTTCCTGAAAGGAAGTGCGACTGGGTGGGGACACTACCTCTCCTTCATTTATGACGTTCCACATACAGAAGTCACCTGCTCTAAGGTCAACAGTACTGAGGAATTTCCTGGTTACATGGGGCCTCGTCCCACCTACAGGTCACAGCCATCTACGGAGTTATCAATATTCCACCCCACAGGTGGGCTACTGAGATAACAATTAATTCTGCGATTTGCAGTATGCTAACTATAAACTTCTCCTTTCCCCCCATCACTGGTTCCCCACATCTGTACAATATAGCATGGGAGGCAAATAAAGTTGCAATTGCCAGATCCTGCCCATTCCTTCCTCATTCAGCAATCTCCAGATGCCCAGCAACCAGGAATTGAAAGCATACCCTGCCTCTTCGATGAACTCAACGGAATGCTTCTGCCAAGCAGCATCAGCTAAACACTGGCCCTGGGAGCCCAACACTTGCATGCTCATTCATTGCAGAATTTCACCCGCAAATTCCAGGAATGCAGTCTGTGCTCTTACATTTCCATCCAGAAATAACCCAGAGCTAGACAGTGAGGGAGTGGTCAGCACTGATTGAAGAGGAAACAGCTGAGAGGGGGCCGCCGCAGTGCAGATGCAGTCTGCGTGCCCTGAGCAGTTCCATTCCGCGCCTTTCCATACATGATGTTCAGTACCTGGCTGGCGCATCCTCTACCAAGAGGAAGGAAGCTCTGCAATTCAACTTGATCTTTCTAACCGAGGCTCAGCCGTTGCTACAAGGAGACGGAGGAAGGGCACATCTCAAGAACCGTCACAGCCTTTCTCTCATCAGTGGAGACACATGACTAAGTGCATGATGGGGATGTCTGGGTTTGGACTGGGCAGCATGGGTCCCAACAAGCCTCTCCTTGCTGGGAGAGGTACCTCATACGGTTGGGGAATGTGGCTTCAACTCCTTGGGAAGAAAATATCATCCAATCCAGGAGAAGTGCAGGAACAAGGTCTTCAGAAATATCCTACTGGCTACCACAATGGATATCTGTTGCCCCCAAGCACTCAGCCTCTCTTCTTGTTCTTCCTTTTTACTGCAGAGCATGGTATGGGCTCCATGTCCATGTCTCAACCACAGCCACACGTTGAAACCCTAATATACAAGATGGTAGTATCAGACAGGGGGCCTTTGGGAAGTGATTAGAACATGAGGAGGAAATCTTCATGAAGGGGATTTGTGCCCTTGCAAGAAGAGATACCAGGGGGTTGCCCACATACCTTGCTCCCCCTCCCTGCTACCCCTATATAGGGACACAGCGTCTACAACTAGAAGGCAGGTCCTCATTACACAACTAGACGCTTGGTCTAGTCCTGCCTTGATCTAGCACAAACCAGTCCCCAGAACAGTGAGTAGCAAACTAACCAGTCTATATAATTAATAATAGTGGCCGACCTAAGACATAGTACTTGTGGCCTCCTAATTTACCATCACATTTCCATACCTATTGTATTTATTTTTATCATCTATCCCCTTCTGCTGGAGGTGAAAAACACACGGACAGAAATTATGGTTGGTCTGTAGGTGCCCCACGTGTATTTGCGAATGACGGCATGCATAGGAAAGACTATATAATAGAAAGGGATTCACACATTAGAAATGAGACAATTAAAATGGAGTCAAACATAGTCTTCTCCTGCCTCTACCTGCTTTAGGTCTACAAGGGGCTCTGGATGATTTGCACAATCTGCAAACAAGACTGGGAGCCTACCACTCTGAAGGAAGCACTCTCTCATTGCCTCTTGGTGAAGTGTATTGAGAAGTCAGATCTGCCAATGGAAAATGGGTTGTTCTTGCTTTTAACCAGGTGACAAATAACATGGTTAATAAATTATAAATGATAAAATATTACAGAACACCCAATATCAATTTTAATACTTGAAAATGATTTATTAATATGCTTTCACACTGTTTACGTGTCTGTTCTTTCTCACATTCCTACAACACACTGTGAAAATGAAGAAGGCAGACTTGACAAGGCAAGGAAGGGATGTGACAGCTGAGGTCTGCACAAGCTGAATCCAGAGAGGAAAGGCACATAGCCCCAGGTCAGGAAAACGATTCCAGAATATATTTATATATATTTATAAACCCCAGAACTATTGCTCTCCTTTCTAGAAAAGTCCAGAAGATGGCAAAACCTGCGATGAACTTTCTTTTTTTTAAAGATTTATTTTATTTTTATTGCAAAGTCAGATATAGAGAGAGTGCAGGGGAGACAGAAATATCTTTTGTTCGACGATTTACTCCTCAAGTGACCACAACGACCATTGCTGCGCTGATCCAAAGCCAGGAGCTCTTGTGGGTTTCCCATGTGGGTGCAGGATCCTGAGGCTTTGGGGCATCCTCGACTGCTTTCCCAGGCCACAAACAGGAAGCTGGATGGCAAGTGGGACTGCCGGGATTACAGCCATATGGGATCCCAGCACATTCAAGGCGAGGACTTTAGCTGCTAGGCCACTGCGCCAAGCCCTGTGATGAACTTTCTAACCCAGCTCTGCTTCTAGGAAGGCCAAGTTCTGCTGATGCCCAACTGCATCACTTGTCACACTTGCCCCTAACATAACATTCCCAGCATGAGCACAAAAAGAAGAATCAATCTGTTGTGGATGGACAAATCCATTTGCTGATTGATAGGGCTTTGTTCCTAACTTGGCCACCCCTACCCACCTGTGGACTTCATGCTCCAGTACCAGGCCATGGCCAAGAAGTTCTGGGCAACCTGACCAGGACAATGCAAGGGTCAGTACTTTAAAGACACTTCCCCTCATGCCCAGCTGCTTTCATTTGAAGGCTAGAATCTCAAAGTCAAATAGCAAACATGTTCAGATGTTGACTTTTTAAACTTTCATTTCAGGGCCCAGCATGATGACTCAGTGGCTAAAGCCTCGCCTTACATCCATTGGGATCCCATATAGGCATTGATTCATGTCCCTGCTGTTTCACTTCCCATCCAGCTCCCTGTTTGTGAAAGCAACAGAGGATGACCTTGCACCCGTAGGACCCGTAGGACCTGCACCCCAGTGGGAGACCTGGAAGAAGCTTCTGACTTCTGGCTTCGAATAGGCTCAGCTCTGGCCATTGCAGCCACTTGAGGAGTGAGCTTTCTGTCTCTCCTTCTCTCTGTAAATCTACCTTTCCAATATAAATAAAAAAAAAATCTTTTAAAATATTTCAGAAGCAGAGAGAGAGTTCCTCTCTGCTGATTGATTCATCAAATGCCCACAGTGGCCATGGTTGTGCTGAAGCCAAAGCTCAGAGCCAAGAACTCAACACAGGTATCTCATGTGAAAGACAGAAATCCAATTACTTGACATTTCATTACAGCCTCCAAGAACCTGCATCAAGAGGAAGCTGGAGTCAAGAACCGGGAACAGTGCAGGATGTGGGCCTCTTAACTGCTGGCCCTAATGCCCATCCCCTAAAGATGTTTAGATGGGAGTATTTTCTCTAATTGCTTTTCTACTTAGAAATGAGCCTAGCCGTGGCTGGAGTCTGGCAGGTGCTTAATCAGGGTTTTTGGAGTGGATTCCAATGCTGTAGGTGCTCTCTTTAGAGGACAAGAATCAAGGAGGAGTAGCCCCAGCAGCAGAATGACTGGGTTCACATCCTTGCACCTCCACTCTCTGACTGGACCATGCGACTGAGCAAGCTATATACCATAAAGCTGGAAAGTGGACAATAATGAAAGATCCACTTCGCAGCATCAGCATGGGGACTGGGTGAATAACGTAGTGAGGCAAGCTTCCTAAAGCAGTATCTGGCTGGCAGTCAGTGCTATGCAAGGGTTTGCACCTTATATTCTACTCATTGGATGTTCCTGGGTTCAAGTTTCATGCAAAACTTAGTAACCCTTCCTGGAGGCTCCAGCTCCCCCTCTGCAAGTGGGAATGTTTACACCCATTTCCAAAAGATGTCCAGGGGTGTTGGTGTCAAGATGCAAACAAAATATGGACTTGGCACATCATTAGTGACCAACATCAATATTAACGTTGATGATTAGTAATATTTATCATTTTGACTAATTTATATTTTGATTTGGAAGATTCAGGTATAAGAGAAAGTAGCTGCTTTCTGTTGAACCCAGTCTTTCTAGCTGCCCTTTCTATGTTTGAGTGCATTTGTATGTTTGAGAGCTGGGTCATGTCATAGAAGAAAATGTACAAAGACAGCTCTGGGTTCCTGGAGGAGATCCAAGTGTAGCTGCCTGGGGCCTACATTTCTCTTAATTAACTATCAGAGCACATTTTGTAGGGTCTTTATTTTTCCCTGTTTTCAGGTCCAAGGCACAATAGAGCAAGGGTAGGATTTGGGTTCAACTCCCTTGCCTCCTCCAACTCCCAACCCCGGGCAGGCTGAACTCATTGAGGATCAAAGCAAAGGCATAGAGGCAGGAGCCAGGATGTGAGAGTGAGGCAGGAGCCAGGATATGACAGTGAGGCAGGACAGAGAGCCAGGCAGAAGGTGAAGACAGCTCCAGTGAGCAGTTAAGCTCCGCTTAGATTGTGAAGAGCCCTGCAAACTCGAGGGGCTGCGCAGTGAATGCAGGTGTTAAATGTTATCACCGTGAGCTCAAGGCAAGCTGCCTGCTCACAAACCTATTAGCTGGTAAACAGCAGTGTTCTGTAATTCCAGCTATTAAAAACAGCTTAAAGAGAAATCAAATCTCATTTAGCAGGGATTGCAAGGGTCTTCTTGGACTCTTTTAAAGTTTCATATTCATCAAAGGAAACAGGCTCTCATTCTCAGCGCTGGCTTTCTCAAAGGCAATGCCATTTCCCAGCTTATTAAACATCCATTTAAAGGGACAAGGAGGGCTGTGAACTTGCCCCCAGACAGCAGCAGGGTGATGAATGATTTTCTGAGTCAAGGAAATCCACAGGGACAGGTGGAACATTTCCTGCAATTTGCATATGAAGTGAAGTTGTCTCTGCTTTGCTTCCAGTGAAAAGGAAGTGATCATAATTAGGGAGAAAGGTGTCTACACACGCTCAGTTCAGGAGGTCAGGTTATTCACTAGCACAGAAATAGGCCAGTAGGCTCAGTGGTTAAGACACTGGTTAGAATATCTGTGCTCAACATTAGGGTTCCTGTGCCCAGCTCCTGCTCCAGCTGGTCATAGAAAGGAGCATTGATGGTTCAAATAGTTGGGCTCCTGTCACCCACCTTGCAGACCTGAACTACAGGCTCCAACTCTGTCCCAAACCAGCCCCAGGCAATGCAGGTATCTGAGGGGTAAGTCATCAAGTGGGAGCTTGCTCTCTCCTACTCTTTCTTTCCCTTTTTGCCTCAAAGAAAGAAAGAAAGAAGGAAGGAAGGAAGGAAGGAAGGAAGGAAGGAAGGAAGGAAGGAAGGAAAGAAAGAAAGAAAGAAAGAAAGAAAGAAAGAAAGAAAGAAAGAAAGAAAGAAAGAAAGAAAGAAAGAAAGAAAGAAAGAAAGAAAGAAGTTTTTAAAAATTAAGGCTCAGGAAGTCAGCAGCTTCCTATTTTGGAGGATATTAACTGTTCAAACTACAACTGCGCTCTCACACAGAATGTGGGTGGCTAACTTTGTGAAACACTAGAACCAATAGTCTAAAGCAGGAAAACTGAATTCTTTTACAAGCTAACAAATGTACTTACTGTTCATTTTTAACTATCAGCATTTAGAAAGGATAACTTTTGCTTACCTCATTTTCAATGTATTTCAAAGTAGCTAAGAGCTAAATAAGTCTAAAAACAACAGCAACGAGAATCAATCAACTGGCAGATGTGAAATAAAATCAGCTTTCCAGGTTCTTGATTCAGCAGTTCCACAACCGGATCCAACTGCAGCTTTCCTTCCTTTGGAAGTAAAATTCTCCCTTTCCATTCCTCTCAGTCCTAGGTTTCCCAGAATGGCTTTCCTGAGCATGAACCAGTCAACATTCGCCTAATTATTCTCTCCAACTACTGATGAAGACCAGATTTTTGTCCTGCCTTTTGTTTTTTCTGGATGGGAAATCCAACTTGTTAGATACTTTCAGAAAGCATGCTGTTCGAATCCTTCTGAAAACTAGAGTTTGTGCATTCACATGCCCCAACTCGACAAGAAACACAGTATTAAAAAGACCCTGGCATGGCAACAGGTCATTCTCCACACCTCAGTGAGCTCCAGTGCCACCAGGCACTGAGTCCCCCGAATCTCCTGTAATTACCATTCGCTTCCTGTACACCTCCTTTTTCATCATTGCTGATTACAGATATATCCATGTCTGAATAATATCTTCCCACTTTATAATCAGGCAACTACCACTTACTCTGATAACCTGAGCCACTCCAAGTATGATTTTGCCTGCAGAATACTCAGTCTGCACTTGGTCTCTTTTTAGGGATGAGCGAATTACCATAAACTTTGAGACAGAAAGCTGACTACAGCATATATTAAGAAGGTACCTTGCCCAGGCTGGGACTTAGAGGATAACTCTCAATACTTGCGCAAAAGTCTTGTTTCCAAAAGCTACTATGGAACGGGTACGTGCATCTGTTGACCTCACATCTCCTGCTCTCTGTCTCAGCATCACACACACACACAGGAGGTTTGCCTCCTGCAAGAAGCTGGCCAACCCAGAGGACATGTTACTTAACCCTGGACTAGGCACAGCCCTCTGATTTGAAACAGCCCTCGCTCATAAAGTCTCATCGCATTGGATTCACACAGAAACTTTGTAAGCGAGAAATTTCCAGTATGTCTGTTGTTCTGACTGGGCCAAACAGACAAGAAAACCTGTCCTGGTCTGACCACAGAGAGCAGGTAACCTGGAAAAGGAGCTGCAATCTGAGTTGCAGGGCTGAGATCATGAGCGGGAGAGGACAGGAATCCAGAAGGCAGGCCCTGCACGACCCAGGGACTCCAGTACCAACCCTGATATTACCACCTCACAGCCAACCTGCATATCACATCTAAATTCTGGGACGATGTTTACAACCTGAGAGCAGATTGAAGTCCAACAGGAAACACTGACAAACTAATGCGGGGTCCGTCCTTGGAATTTTGATCTAATTGATCTAAATAGCAATCCATGAAGTTTTCTTGAGTGGAATTTCATGCAAAGATGGTTGAGAAGCCTCTGCTCTCAGGCCTCCGTTTCTCCCCCATGAAAGAAGAGTAATAATATACAGCCTATGATATAATATAAGATCATTTATAAGAGAAAAAATTGTGGAAGGACGTGCAATACACATTTTAATTGTCTCAAATATTCCGCCTTGGTCCCCAAAATGGCTTTTTTCTCTAATAACTTGCCTGCAGATATCTAAAAGACCTTGGATCCCAATGCATGTGGATGCTTCTGAACAGGAAATTTCCCTCCAACTTCCCTAGCACAGACACACTTGGGCATAAAGAAGACCAACCTACAGACACTACTATATGAACCAGACCCTCAACATGTCACAGACTTGGCCTGCTCATTCACTCTGTCGGCTGCAGTGTGCACCAGGCCTTGTGCTGGTGTGACAGTAGATACAAAGAAACATGCGACTGCCATTTGGAGCCACCAACAGTCAGTACTGTTCTCCTAGGGGAGCCCAGATCCAAAACATGCATAGTTCCTCCTACAGTGATGACTTCATGTGAGAGGAAGAATTGGTCTAAATCTTGAAGGAAATGTTCAAGTTCATCATCAAGATGTGGCATGTTCACAGACTACTTGCTTCAACAGAAGGACAGAATGCTGTCTGTCCTACTAAGGCACCAGGAATGTTTCCCATTGTGTAGATTTGAAAACTAAAGCTCAAAGAGTTGAAATAACAAGCTCAAGGCCACCTGGCAATGGAGAGTTAGTTTCTGAGTAAGAAAACAATGCAGTTGGCCTTTCTTTAGAAATGAATTCAAATACAAGTTGAAAAAAGGCGTGAAGGCAGAGAGTCCAGCGGTACAGCAGGACCGTGGAGAGGTGATGAGTGCAGGACAGCTACCGACTCCTACAGACATTTCAGACAGGTGGGAGTGCTTAATGGTGAAGGGACACGAGAATGGGGAAGTGCGGCACTACCGCACAGTCCACACCATGCCACCCAAGCCAAGCAGCTCTGCTGACCCCCATACCAACCTCAGTGCCTGCCTGTCTCCTCCAGTCCCATGTGGCTACTGCTTCCTGAACTTGGAGATCTACACAAGTTGGTAACCACTTGAAAATTTTCAATTAAATGCAAAAAAAAACAGAAAAAACAACAAGTAGATCTATTCTTTCTTTTGACTGCTCTATTGATTAAAGCGAATGTCTGTACTGGGGCCACTGAACCATGAAAAGCAATCTGTCTTCGATGGGTAACAGATCGTTAGGAAATCATTGGGTTGAAGAAATGAGTCAAGAAAAAAAAAAAAAAAACGTCGCGCAGTTTCACGTGTGGGGGCGTCAATGTGCCTATCCGTAGCTGCATAGCCATGGATAGATATGAACACTTCTATATATAGGGGACATATGCCACAGACTTCAATCAGGAATCACGAGCCAAGGCGCAGGCAGAATTCCTGACAGAGTGGCACCATGGATGGCTTAGCACATTCTAAGTGGTACTGCAGGGCCTCTGTGGAGGGAGACTCGGGGAGTAAGGGACTATTCAGATAATCAATTCAGCTCTCAAGCAGCCCCTCTCTGACATGTGAGTTTGACAGAACCTATAACATTGTACTTCAAGACCATTCTCTGGGAAATTTAGAAAAACAAGTGGCATTAATATGTATGCCTCTAATTGCATCAGAACGTTAGTTTATGAGAGCTATTCGACACACAAGAAATCTTTCATTAAGAGGAAGGGAAACAAGAAAGAATCCTCTGCTACTGCCCTTCACCTCCAAATGAAGTAAGCGGTGGCCAACTCAGAGTTGAAATCAAAATTAAATCGTTAGACGATCCCAAATGGAACACTTGCCCTTCATTGAATCCCTTTCTGCAGGATAAGCATGGAGGGGGCGTGGAGGACAGAAGGAAGTAGTGGGGGCCAGCTCTCTCACTGTGACAGTTTCCTCTACGCCGCATCCCCTGGCTAATATTCCCATCAGCACGGACATTGTCCCCGTGCCTGTGGGCACTCGATCTGCAGCACCTTCAGCTCTGATCTGTCCATTCTGCCAATGTCATTCTTCCTTTCATTCTCTTCCCAGCTGCTTTCTCTCACCGGCATACAAGACACCCAGCTGTGGGACACTCTTTGGGTCCATCCAGGTGATGCCCAGCAACCACATAGGATCTACAGCAATATCATTTCGACAACAAGAGGGAGGGGAAATGGGATGAAGAGATGCTAAAAGACTTGTTTTCCTCAGACAACAGGTTCTTGCTTCAGCACAGTGTACTCTGTTTTCCAGGTCAAGTCAAAGGAAACAGAGACTGCCCTAGAGAAGCATTTTGAGCACACTTAACCATATTCCACGATGGAAGTCCTCTCCACTGCCTAACAATGTAGCCTTGATCATGCAAGAACTTCACCTCCTTTTGCTTTCAGCTTTTGTTTTTAAACTGTGAAACAGGAGTATTAATTAATGTGATAGTTGCTGTCAACGGCATTTGCAAAGTGGTTTACCCTGTTATTCAAGTTAAGGATTTTCTGAAAACCTGGAAGCAGCCTTTAGCTCACTGTTATTAGCATCTGAGAGAAGTCAGCTGGGTATTTTCGCCTTCTCCAATGGTTGGGTTAAGACCAAGTTGACAAAGCACATGTAAAATTTTTGAACAGGGCCTGGCGCATAGCCTAGCGGCTAAAGTCCTCGTCCTAAATGCACTTGGAATCCCATATGGGTACCAATTGTAATCCAGGTGGCCCTACTTCCCATTCAGCTCCCTGCTTGTGACCTAGGAAAGCAGTCAAGGAAAGCCCAAAGCCTTGAGACCCTGCACCCACGTGGGAGACCCAGAGCAGGTCCCTGGCTTCTGGCTTCAGATCAGCCCAGCTCCAGCTGTTGCGGTCACTTAGGGAGTGAGTCATTGGATGGAGGATCTTCTTCGTCTCTCCTCTCTGTAGACCTGAATTTGCAATGAAAATGAATAAATCTTTAAAAAAATAAATTCTTGGAACAGTACACAGTACCAAGAAAATATTGCTACTTTTTTTCTTTGGTCAGATGCTGAGAGTAAGGACAGGAAATAATTTTCTTACGATGAATAAGAAATGTCATGCTAGAGTCAAGAACAGGAGACAGAGGTATAGGAAGCAAACCTTCCATTTCCTGTGGACTTGGATCATTTTTGGATCACAAACAGGGTGATGCCAGGGGCTGATCAGCTGTTGGCATGGCACATGAATGCAACAGTCCATGCATGAAAGCAAAGATTTGGGAAGGAATGAGTTACAAAAATAAAATAATATGGGGCCGGTGTGGCGGTTAGTGAGCTAATTCTTCTCATTCTGTCCCATTTGTGCTCACAAACCAGCTCCCTTCTTCTGGCCTGGGAAAGCAGCGGAGGATGTCTCAAGTCCTTCGGCTCCCTCACCTATGTGGAAGATCTCGAAGGTCTTGGCTTCTTGCTTCTGTTCAGCTTCTACCATTGCAGGCATTAGGGGAGTGAGCCAGTAGATGAAAGATTTCTCTCTGTGTTTCTCTACCTCTTCTCTTTCCCTCTGTCAATCTGGGTTTCAAATAAAAATAAATAAATATATGAAAATAATTAACATAAGCCACTTGTATAGGAGATCATTTTGAGAAACATTGTGCCAGTGTGAAGGGCCACTAAACTTCTGAGCTCAACTTTCTATTTCTATGCTACCTAGATAATTATTTCAAACTCATCAGCTCTAAGTACAAAGGAAGGTATAATAAATGCATGGCATTTCTAAATGCACATAAAATATTCGTGGTTTTTTGCATTTTTAATATTTTCTTATTATTATTCATTTTATAATACACTTACATATTCCCTTATCCCCTCCCCAATACCCTGCCCCCCACCAAGTTCCTCTATATCATTACTAACATATGTTTCTTCATACACAGTCATATGTCCATCATTGTGGGCATGGACAATGGCAGATAGTCCAGAATCCTGTTGTCAAGATACAGTAAACAGTTTCATTATAAGTCCATCTTTGTCTGGAAGTAGAAATGCATACCACACTGCATCCTCACATCTGGATGTTAGTCTCCATTTCACAGCTACTGTACATCCCCTTAAATGAAAAGTCATGATACAAAATCCACAATAGAAAGAAAAATAGAAATTTACAATGCCATGAAGTTAAATGACATGTTACTAGATATGACAGTCTCTATTACACAGCTACTATACATCCCCTTCAATGAAGAGCCACTAAACAAAATCAACATCTGGGAGAAAAAAAAATTTAACAACACTAAGAAGTTAAATAACATGCTATTAAATGACTAACATGTAGCTGAAGAAATGAAAATCAAGAACCTTCTTGAAGAAAATGATGCCACTGCATGATCTATGAGTCATTGAATGATTTAATCAGAAGAAAGTGTTTTGAAGAGATGAAACTAACAGAAAACAATGAAACCCATGTGATACAGTTTCCGCTGATCTTGGTTGGTGAAGTAGGTCTCCTCCAGACAATAAGCAGATGGGTTTTGTTTTTTAATCCAGTCTACTAATCTACGACATTTGACTGAGCTCAACCACTTACATTCAGAGTTTAATATGTATGGGTGGTACTTTGGTCCTGTCAGTTTAGGAATGGGTTTTTCATTGGTTTAGTCTTCTGTTGCCATTTTACTGGGATGTTCTTCCAGTTTGCCTTTGGATTTGATAGGTGCTATTCCTCTTCTCTGTCAAGAGAACATCTTGAAGTATCACTTGTAGGGCAAGTTTGGACCAAGCAAATTCTTTTAACTTTATTTTGCTGTGGAAGAATTTTATTTCAGTTTCAAAGACAAAGAAAAGCTTTGCTGGATATGCCATCCTGGGCCGAAAATTTTTCTTTTAGGATCTGGAATATGTCACTCCATTCTCTTCTTGCCTGTAGAGTGTCCTGTGAGAGATCTCCTGTGAGTTTAATTGGCATTCCTTTATATGTCAATTGATCTTTTTCACGAGCATATTTAAGGATCTTTTCCTTATGTTCAATTGAAGAGAGCTTGATGATCATGTGTCTTGGTGAAGATCGCTTTTGATCAGGCCTGTTGGGAGTTCTGTGCCCCTCCTAGATCTTGTTTCCCAATTCTTTCTCCAGATTAGGGAAATTTTCATTTATTATTTCATTAAATACATTTGCAAATTCAACTTCTCTTTCTGCACCTTCTGGGACTCCCATAACTCTTATATTTGGCCTCTTAATAGTGTCTTTTAATTCATGACTACTTTTTTGGCCTGATCCAGCTCTGCTTCCAACTTTTTGTTTACTTCCCCCTTGTGTCAGGAAATATCTTCCAATTCTGAGATTCTTTCTTCTGCTTGCTTCATTCTATTTTGGAGAATCTCCATTGTACTTTTAATTTGCTCTACTGTGTTCTTAATTTCTGATATACCAGCCTTGATTTGCTTTATTGCTTCCTTAAACTCTTTGAACTCTTGTATGAGCTTCTCATTTTTGATCAGAATCTTTAAAATGAGTCTTATGGATTCTGTGTCCCCCATTTTCTTGATGTCTTCCTCAGTGAACTCTGAGGTTGGCATAGCGTTTTGCTCCTTTGCAGGGGAGTTTTCAGTCATATTCATTGTGCCTTTGTCTTGTCTTTTGCTCTTGATCACTGTACTTCTGGTTAGCAGAGTCTTCTCCTTGGGGCAGGTTTCTAAGCTGTGTCACCCACAGGTCTACAATGTGATTTTACTTATTGCAGTTGGTACACAATTTTTTGCTTGCAGCCAATTGTGCCACTCCCTCCAGTGAGTTCCAGGTCTGGGTACTTATGTCAGATTTCCACCGTGGTCTCCACAGCCCCAGCTCCTGGCTCATCAATCTCCACCTCTTGTGATACCGTGCTGAGGTTGCACCGTTGTCTCTGCAACCTTTCCGGTTGGAGCAGGTCCCAGGATTAGAGAGACACCATGTGTCCTATATAGCTAGGTTGTTGGTGGTGCTGATCTTGTTGGAAAATGTGGGACGTTAGGTCTGGGTGCCACATGGACCTATTTTGACCCGCATGATACCACAGTTGGTATTATTCTCCTGTGGGACCAGTGCAATCCACGGAACTCAGTGAGTTCTCCCGAGCTCAGCACATGCGCAGTTCACTGTTGTCCCCTGCAGTCCTAAAGCTATTGCCACAGTGTACAAAATGGCATCTGACGTACCACTACTAGAGTTCTTGATCTGCTGGGCATCAGGTCTGAGGGCTACCCAGACCTGTCTTGGGTGGAACCTGTAGAATGCCATGTTGCTGCAGTTCACTGAGTCAGAAATGAGTTCACTCCCAGCTCAGCGTATGCTCAGTCCTTTCCCTTGCCTTTGACTCCTTAGGCAAAATGGCTCCCAATTCAGCTCTAGGGAGCTGACTGGGCTGTGAAATCCACCCTGTTCTTGCACTGCCCATCTGGGATCTGCTGCTCTGTCTCTGCTCCTGGTCAAATGAAAAGGACCAGCAGCACAGACAGTTCTTTGTCTCACAAGCTTCCAGTGAAAGTCCCTTCCCACCTGGTTGCTGGTGGAGTTCCGGCTGCTGGTGGAGTTCAGATCGCTGTTAGCTGAATGGCGCTGGAGTATCAGTCACTGCAACACCACACCGTTGTGTCTGCTGCTTTCCTGTGTCTGTCAGTCTCCAGGTACCCCTCTGCTGTTGTTCTGTCCTTTCCTATTTCCAGAAATATGTCCTCTCTGCTTCATCCTGATTAAATGTTTTTCTATCCATTTAAATGTGTCCCTACCCTATTCTGCCATCTTGATTCTCTATTTTTCAAAATATTCTAGTTCCCAAGTTTTAATGCATCTCTGCCCTGATTGTGTTTATTTTCATTCTTCCATCCTTTGTAAATTTAGAACTTTTAACTTTTTTTTTAAATGATGACCTCCACTAATTAAGTCCTTAATATAATGAAGACCTTCAAATTCTATGACAATAGATTAAATGATACATGTGTAAAGGGCTCATAGGCTGTGCCTGTTATTTAGTTTTCCCAATCAGATAATCTATCCTCCAGCTTAAATAACTATCAACTGCACCTGCAAATTGATTGATTCCTTGATGAAGTTCAAGATTTTCTGAAACTCTGGAAACAGTATTTTTGATTCTTCACTGTTGTTTCTTCATGTCTGAGACTTCTGAATTGTTTTTTTCCACTGGTTTTCATATCAGAATTCTAACATCTGTATAAACTTGGAGGATAAATTTTCCTTAGATACCTCTCTCAATGCAACAGAAGTTGTTTGACATGCTTTCAACTTTTTTTTCAATTTTATCATTAGTGAAATCCCCAAATTGCCCTAGTGGGGGGTAGTGCTTTGATGCAATCCTAAAAAAGTCTGTATACCAAAAGTAAAATTACAGCAACCTCAGAACAGGAGAAGTCAAAGTTCCTGCTTACAGAGCTACAGGAGTCATTCCAGAAAACAGACACTGGGAGGCTATGTGTGGGGCAGCCCCACCAGTAGCAATGTGGAAGAGGTTGCTTCTTCAATACCCTGAGGATCTCTCTCCAGTCCGTCCCTCTGTGGTGTGTGTGTGTGTGTGTGTGTGTGTGCTGACCTCAAACACAGTGATTTCAGTAATTATCAGTCTTGTTTATGGGCACCCATGGTTACTGGTTCACATACAGTTGCCTTTGTGTGCCATGCTTCACTTCTCTTTTCCTCTCTCACAGGAAGCCATTTTCATCTTTGAAATAATAGATGATGCTGATCATGATGACAGTGATAGGTAACAGTGGCGGAGGTAGGTAGACTCATGCACAGAGATACTTAGCTACATATGTAGATGCAGAGATACATACACAATAGATTCCCCTTTATTCATAAATGTTCTTGTAAAAGTGTTGCTTGATTTGCTGGCACACATTTTACTTTATCCACACTGTGTTATGCTGCGGATCTCACTCTGTTTCTCTCTGTCTTGCACATTGTGGTTTTAAAATCTAGCCATGCTGTGCTGGGTAGATGTGTTCTGTTGCTTCTAAATGTGTCATTGTAATTCACAGTGTGATTCCATCATCCTTTATTTATCCATTCCTCCATTGACAGACATTCAGGTTGCTTCCATCTCTGCTACCATGAACAATCCTGTGATGAGCGACATTGTGAGTGTGCCTTATTGGCCTGGAAAAACTCTGCTGGATATATTCCCATACCCAGAAGTTAACTGCTTAATGGCAGACTTTGTGTTATATATATACACACTCTATCAAGCAAGCACCCCACATTATTCTCCAGTCTTTAGGGTTCTGTATATCTTACTCCCATCAGGAGGCTTCTTGCATTCCAACACCCTCATTGACACATTACCTAGCCTCCTAATTATTGCCAGCGATATGGATGACTTAATTCTAATTTCAACCATATTTTGACTTCTCTTTGTATTGCCTATTTATCTTCATTTATTTCCATCATATATAAATTTGTTAGTCAGATCCCATTTTTCTGTGGGAGTTGTCTTTCACTGAGTTGCAAGTTTCTAGGTTTTGATCACCAGTAAGTTTATCACCATAGAGATCATTTCTCAATCTGTTTCTGTTGATTTTTCCATGACTTCTTTTATTGAACAGATAGCCTTAATCTTATTGTAATCAAATCTTTCATCTTTGTACTTCTTGTAGTTTTGATATTTAAAAACGTCCTCCCTGGTCCCGAGTAGCAAAAAAATCTCTTTGTCATTACTCTCTGTAACTCTTCATTCTTCACCTTTTGACTTTGGAGCAGTTGGTAACCTGGAGTCTTTTGTGCACGGTTTCAGCTGGGTATCCACTTTTATTTTTGTCCATGTGGTATGCCAGCTCTCCAGTCACATCTATCACATAGTCTCTCGCTGGATTGCTTCCTAGTACCCTAGGGATTCAGTCTGATATGGTCATCTTGCCTTCTAGGTGACCCTGGAGGTTATCCCAAGCCCCATGAGGTGAACAAAATTATTAAGATAACCTTCCACTCTCATCTGTTGCCTAGAATGGCTCTTATGAATGTTAATATTCAATTAAAAATCAAATTGCATTCCAATTAGCCACAGGGTACTTTGATCTATAAAATCATCATTTTTCCTCCCTCATCATACAAGAATCCATTGATCTGTGACAGTCAGAGGTCATTGCCCTTCACATGTGTGCCCAAGAAATTACATAGTGTGTAACCTTGGATTTGTCCACCTCATTCTGTAGTCTTTCCACACCTTTCATCTTTAATATATGTTTACATATACCAGCTATTCTTATAATAGTTTTCTTATAACAATACTCACTATAAAATGTATTAATTTCTGTTTGGGTCCATTTCTGTGTATGGTGTATTTGCCTGCTCCATCTATTTTAGTTTTAATGTCTTTCTGGGACATCTTAACACAAGAGAGCAATGTGCTGCTCATACACAGTTGACTATACATGGAACTTTTTCCTTTCATATTAATTCTAGGATGGATTGGGCAATGTGGCTCAGTGTATTCAGCCACAGCTTGGGATGCTCATATCCCATGTTGGTGTTCCAGTGCAAGCCCTGGGTACTCTGTGCTTATATTCGACTTCCTGGTAACACTCCTGGAAGGCAGCAGATGATAGTCTATATACTTGAGTTCCTGCCACTCAACTAGGAGACACGCACTGAGTTCCTGGCCCCTGGCTTCGACCTAGCCTGGCCCTGGCTGTTGTATTTGAGGAATAAACCAAATGATGCAAGACCTCCCTTTCTATCACCACTCCTGTTTTTGTCACTCTGCCTTTCAAATTTTCAAATAAAGTTTTTTTAAAAAAGTATTTTAAAAAACTTTTAGGATAAGTTTTTGGAGTTTCTTCAGGGACTTCAATTGGAAAGGAATTGAATTTATAGATTAACTTAGGAATATTGGAATCTTATTATAATAAATTATCCTCTTTAGAGTGTGAGATTATTCCATCTACATTTGGATTATTTATACATATCCTTAGTAGATTTTTATATTTTTCCATAAGTATCAGTCTATCCTTAGCTAATTATAATGTGTTTTGTTTTTATATTGGGTTGTCACAGGTGGGGTCTTAAACTATTTTTTAATTAGTTCACAAACAGCAGTATATAGAAATTCACTTGAGTAAGTAAAGAGTAGATCTGAATATTCTGCAGGCCTGTGTATTTAGATACTGTTTTTTCTTCGTATGTGATGCTGCTATGTACATGTAACAGTTTTAGATCATCTGATCATTTGTACCTTTGATATCTTGTTTGAACTCTATTTAAAAATAAGTTTGAAACAGCTGCTTCAATTCAGACTACTTTCAGTAACTCAACTCACAAAACTGTCAGTTTCCCAGCGGTTCACATGGAATCTTTGAAGAACATCTCATCCTCCCATTGGGTCTAGAATGTCTTGTAGAATCACCAGCAATTTTATTAAAACACCTACCTCACTCTGGGTACAACAAACAACAACTGATAAAAATCATTTGTGGCAGGAATACTGAGAAATTTCTTCTTAAATCAAAGAGTAAAAAGTGGATTTAGATGTGAGATCCTCACTAGGGCTGTGTTCCAAATGCCTTCAGCAGGTATGGTGTGGTGGCTATGTGCAGTATTTGCCCGTCTGTAGATAAATTACAGCTATTTATTGCACTGTTCCTACAAGAGAGCATGCCTTCTTTTCACCATTTTCCAAAATCATTTCTTTCCATCTCCCAGACCTTTCAGGAGAGTACTGTTATTTCCATTGCACAAAGGGATAACTCGAAAGCGTGTAGCCACATTATTAAATGTCACACAGAAAAAGGACTCAAACCCTCACAGTCTGGCCTTACCTGTGCTCACAGCTCAACTGTCCATGATCTCCAGCCAGGGTGCATGCTTTCCCAGGAGTGAGTGCACATTGCTCTAGCTGCAACCCACAGCAAGCTTGACTTCTAGCAGCTACTGTCATCCAAAGTCCCTACAGGAAAGGAAATGGGAAGCTCCTTCATCATCATGATCTTGCTGCTATTTTGCACTTTGAGGTCCAACAGGCAAAACCTCCAAACCACAGCAGTCATGCACATTGTCTGTGCCTAGGAATGTCCAAAAGAGCGAAGGGGGGAGATCATCTCTGGAGATCAGGGCTTTGTACCATGCCTTCAGTGCACACAGAAGGGCTAAGTGGTGCTTGCCACACAGAAGAAAGACAACTGACTCACTTCTCTTACCAGGGTTTCCTAAGAAAGGTGTTGTTAGTTTTCAGTATTGAAATCCCCCAGATTAGATGCACCAGTTTGAAATATGAATCTGCCTCTCCCCCACACACACCTTAACAAATCCAAGTGTAAAAGGTGGAGATTGACATTCTGGTGTCTGGTTGTAGCTATTACTGATTCTTACTGCATAGATACTAGAGAGATGCCCATTAAAGCCCAGTAAGTTTTTTAAATTATGATGAGATGCATTAAATAATACAAAATAGACTGGAAGCCCGCACCTTAACTTGGTTCTGAATTAGAAGTAGAGGTCTTTCCAGTGACGCTAAAGGAAGAAGCTAAATCTACGTGGCAAAGGCCGTGATGAGGGGCTGCTGGGCAGAGGAAATGAACAGCATTTCGTGCCAGCTTAAGGACTGTGCAATAGACATTTCTCCACACATACACACAATCCTTCCTCACTCACTGTTTCCTCCCCTGAGTCAATGGTTCCCCTGGCACCTGAACCTCTGCTTTTACACCATCATGTGCTCACAGCTGCCAGAAATAAGTCACCTCAGCAAACTTGTATGGTGGCAACAGTGTGATGCATAAAATCGATTGTTGCTTACCATCAAAATGTATTTCCCTTGATGATTTATGCTCAATGAATTAACATAATTATTTGTACTATGATGTTAACTTTTATGCCTTTTCTACGAACAGACATGTACATGCGCACGCACACACACACACACACTGAAAAGCTCACTCTCCTTCAGAGGCTGGATTTTAAAAAATCAATGTCATAGCAGCCTCTTTTGTGTTTTGTTGTGACAAGACTGGATTTAAACAGCCTAGGAAGTCAAAACAACAGGAGAAATATCAATACACATTAACTTAATCAAGAAACTCAGCTCTGTTGTCCTTGTCTGCACCCAAATTATGCTTCCTCCATGACTTCCAAAATGCTATGGGCATCCCGTAACTTCTCCGCAAATATTTGCAGTCTTCAGTGGTCATCTGAAATGAAAGCTAGCTATAGGCTTCGAGACATTTCTTTGCATCCATATAAGACTTTTGTCACAACTGTTTTAAGAAAATCAGTCCCCAGGCTGGCTCCGATTCACTTGTTTGAATTCAATCTTAAAACGGTCTTTTATCTGGCTAACGCTTTCCTTCACATCCCCCAGTGGTATTCCCACAGAAACTTCTTTCTCTGTTGCTCTGCATAAGGCTCTTTGAACAGAAAACTTAATAACAGGCACGTTAACCCAAATAAATGCGCAATGTACTGGCCCCTTCCAACCTTGGGTGTGCCACACAGGACTCTGAAACAAGTATCTGATTAAGGCACCAGGAGCTAAAGCAATGAGACAAGCATACCAAGTGCCCAGACCGAATACACTTGACCTTTGCAATGAATACTCAGTTGCTATTCATTCATGCCAGCATGTTCCATTCTTTTTCCCCTAAAAGGTAATTGGAATAGACACTCCAATGGTCTCATTAAGAACAAAAAATGTTCTCTTTATCATATATGAAGATGATTTGGCTGGCCTGTGAGTACTCTGAGCTGTCCCCTACAATAACAAGGGAGGACTGAGCCATTCCCTGTCTCTTTCATTATTCCTGCAGATGAAGACTTCAGCTCTGTAACAGGATGGGAAGGTTCTGATCATGGGAGCAAATGGAACTCAGGGTTTACCCTCAGCATGGACAGATGTTGCTACTGAGGACTGGCTATGTAATTTGCAGGACTAAATATAGAACCTAAAGGCAGGTACCCTCGTGCAAAAATTAAGAATATCAGGGGTAGCTACCATGACCTGCCTGGTATGAACAGGATTGGAGAAGGAGATGACATGCAATTTTTTTAAAACATGAGACAGACAAATGATAAAGATTATAAAAGCAAGCCCCTTCTCTAAAGAAAGGAGGTAGATCTAGACGGCTACCTGCCTCAACTTTTCATTGAACTGCCTGAAGAGTCAAATTAGAGAAATGGATGTGGTGCAAACTTTAATACCAAGCCTCATTTTTATGTTAAGCAGCTAATGACTGATGGTCAACAAGCCACAGCAGGCCACAATGCAGAAGTCAGTGTGTGGCTCCCTCAGTGATATCGTTAAAGCTCATAGTCTGTGGCCTTGGACAGCTGCCCAACTGCAGATTCTTGACTGTAGGTCTCAGACTAGGTCTCAGACTTGGTCTCACACTGTTTTTTTTGCCAACCTACAGACCATTTCTTCCAGAGTTTGACATTGATCTCCAGCATCATTCGTTTGTGAACTCAAGATTCCAGGCACAGCCAGCCCTGCTCTTTATCAAGTCATGCTTTTATTTTTTTCACAAACCTCCCCTGGCAGTAGGTATTGGCACAGAGGTTAAAAAGTCATTTGGAGAACCCATATTCTATACTAGAGTGTCAAGATTTGAGTCCCTGCTGCCCACCTCCAGTCACCCGCTAACTTACCTACTAGGAGGCATCACATGCTGCCTCAAGTGCTTAAGACTACGCCAGCCATATGAGATACCCGGACAAAGTTCCTCCCTTCTGCCTAGCTGTCACACTATTTAGGAAGTAAACCAGCAGATGGGAGATTTTTCTATCTATCTACCTATCTCTAACTTTACATACAATTAAAATTTGTAAAACAGTTTCAAGTCACTATTAGATGAACATTCAATCAAGCATGAGCTCCTACTGAGAACCCCACACCTTTGAAGCCAGCCCCACTACTGTTTTAAGCTTCCCTATAATGATACTCACTTGTTAGAAGGCACTCCATCTTTGACAGCGAGGATCTGAATAGATCACTGGCAACAGAGAGTGCTATGCAAGCAGCAACAAGGAAGCTTCCTCATCCCACCAGAACAGCCAAAATCATTTCTTCCTGCTTTGTGGAAAGAGATCCGGTGTGAGAGTGCCTTCCAGAAGCAAATAAATGCAGATGCATTCTTAAACACTCCATTGCATCTGCAATGCTCTGCTTTCTGAAATAAAATAATTTAAGCATTACCTAGCGCTAAGAGTTTGTGGAAATCTTAAGATTGGCAATACAGTCTTCCCACATCCTTTTTCAACAGCTACTCAGTCCATGGATGTATTGATTTCCAAAATGATCCTAACAGAAGAGGCAAGTGTATGTAATTCTTCTATAATTAAATATTAGAGTAACTGGAACTTGACAGCCATGGCCCTTTCTAACGGCACGCACACAAAGAAAACTGTGTTTTTATTTCTACAAAAAAAAAAAAAAAAGCATTCTCCTGAGTCAATACTAAAGAACAGTTTTTATCCAAAGCATTGTTGTTCTCAAATGTATGAGAAAAAATAACAGAATCAAGCCATTCCTGTTGACCTCTCTTCCCAAAAATTTAAAGTCACCATACCACAAACTGGAAAGAACTGTCACTTTCAAATAATTTATTAAGTTTGAAAGGCAGAGTTGTTTAAAACGAGATGGGAACATACAAAGAGAATCTTCATTTCAGTCCTCAAATGGCCACAACACAGGACTGGGCCGGGCTTAGACCCAAAAGCCTGGAACTCCATCCTGATGGATACATGGGCAGCAAGGGCTCAAACACTGGGCTAATTTCCACTAGTTTCTAACTAGGCTAGCACAGGGCTGGATCAAAAGCAAAGCAGCCAGGACTCAAACTAAAGCCCATATGGGATGCTGGTCTTGTAAGCAGTGGATGAACTTGCTGCTCCAATATCAGCCCCAGAAATTGCCATCTTTTAGCTCCAACTTTCCCAAGCACCACTTGTAGCAAAAGCCAAATTTAAAGACCTTTGCCAACAGTTGGGCTGGAAATATTACCTGTTATTACCTCTGCCAAAAGATGCCATTAAGAAAAAACTCACCATTCGTCAAAGTTTCCAAATATTTCTAGACAGTTGTTGTTGATGTTCAGATTGATTGATTCAATAATTACTCATTGAATTATGAAACCTCACAGTTGTATGATTTCCAATATAAAATACAGGCATATAAAATATAGAAAAGTAAGTACTGGACAAACAGAATATGTATGTGATGACCTGGTGCAGTAGCCCTGTGGCTGAAGACTTTGCCTTTCAAGCCCGGGATCCCATATGGGGACCAGCTCATATCCCACCTGCTTCACTTCCCTTCCATCTCCCTGCTTGTGGCTTGGGAAAGCAGTAGAAAATGGCCCAAAGCCTTCAAACCCTGCACCTATGTGGGAGACCTGGAAGATGCTCCTGGCTCCTGGCTTCAGATCAGCTTAGCTCCGGTCATTCCAGTTACTTGGGGAGTGAACCAGTGAATTTAAGATCTCTGTCTCACTTTCTCTTGGTAAATCTACCTTTCCAATAAAAATAAATATATCTTTAAAAATACGTATGTGAGATCCTTATAATATAATATAATACACACAAATAACCATAATGCAAACTTAAATGCAAATCAGAAATGAATGTTTTAACAGGCCACAATTATGGTGTTTTGTGAGTTCCATGGGAAGATTTTCAGAGAATTCACAGAAGAACTGTGAATTTAATTATTCTTGGAGAAGTAAAACTGTAGAACACTTATAAAGGAATGAGCCTCCACAAAAGGAACAGTGACACAGTAACCATCTGGTCTACCTGGTAGCCATCTCAACAGTAGCCATCTGATCTGTCCTTTCTCCATCTCATCACAATTTTCAGAATACATTTTGACTCACTGAATCCTCTTCCTCTCCTTCCTTATCCTCAATAATCTTGCTTTTCCTCCCACCTTCGATAGAAAATATTCTCAGAAAATGTCACTAAGGAGCACTTAAATGTCAAATGTAATGGGTGTTTTAAAATCCTAATCTTACTGGATTTCTGTGCTATGTGTGGCATAATTCACTACGCCTTCCTTCTTGGGGCTTCTTTACACCATGTTCCTTGGCTCTCCTTGTCCCTTGGATGCTTCCTTCTCTGGCCTCTCCATGGGCTCGTCTTCTTCCATCTGCTCTGGAGAGGCTGCCATCTCACAGGGCTCTGTCCTCCACCCACTCTTCTTCTCACTCCACATGCTCCCTGGGCAACCACAGTCACTCTCATGATTTAATTACCATCTATATGCCAGTGATTCCTAAATCTATATTTCCAACCACGGCCTCATACTCTGAGCTTGATACTTAAGTACCACAATCTATGTCAGTATCCCAAGGGCAACTAAAATTCAAGTCATGAAAACTCTACATCAGCAGTTTTTCCTGATAAATCACCTCTGCTGGAGTTGGTTACTTTTACTCATGACATATTTCTGACACCTGCCTTCCCTTTCCTATCACCCAAGTAAAGACTCTAGCTCAGTGCTTTGTCGGCCTCACCTCAACAACTCTAACAACTCTCCCCAACTACAGGCTTGTTCCTTCAAGCCCACCTCTAAGCATTGTCCAGAAAGGATCCACCTGAGCTACAAGTCTGATCATCTCCCTTACTCTCTCATTCTGAGAGGCGTACACACACACACACACACACCATAAAGTAGTCTATCAGCAATGCATTTCTTCAGAATAAGATTCAGCCTTCTTAACATAAAATACAAGGCCTCCTATGACCTGAAATAGCTATATGGTCACTGGTGAGGAACACACAAAAGATTGATGGGTAGCATCCAACAACTCAAATGAATCAAAAGCCTGTGGTTTTTGTAGTAATGTTTTCCTGGTTAGGTGTCTTTAATGACACACAGAAGATGGTTTAAGGGCCAGGAAAGTGGGCAGAAGGATTGATTTCGGATTAGTATGGTGGAGAAATGCATTTTAGGGTATTGTCCAAAAAAGTCTTTGAAATCTTAAGAAATAGTTCATGGAGCCAGTACTTGATAAAGATTAAAGCAGGAAAAGCCAAATAGGCTAGTAGGGAAAAATAGTGGGAGTAAGCAACCGGTAGTTTCAATAAGACTCAAGACTAGTGGTGTGGTGATCACAGCAAGGAGACACTATAGTGAGGAGATGGCATGCTTAAAGGTAATAGGGCTGTTTTAAGAAACACTCGATTCCAGCTGTGGTCAGCTTGAATGCCCAACCAATGCTAAATAAAGGTACAAAGTACCAGATAATGGATAGCTTGGAATGGCAAGCCATGAACATCAGGCTTTACATTGTAGTCAATTGAAAGTCATTAAAGTCTAAGGTCCTTGGAGACATGGAATATAATCAGCACTATATTCACAACTATTGATTAATATTTATGACCCTAAAGCATGGCAAGGTATGCTCTTCTGAGTTAACAGAGAAGAATTCTGTCACTCTCACCATAGCAGTTTCTGCCCTGGCAAATGCAGTATTTGCTATTGTCACTCTTTGAAACTGGTAATCTTCTCTCTCCATTCAGACAGTCGTGATTCACCAAACACGTATTATCATCCATGTCCTAAGCCCTAGATTTGACACTTTAATACATGCTATTTTACTCCATTCAAAAAGATTAATTTGGTAAACCAGAATATCAGATTATCAGATTAGATGAGACAATGAGCAAAATATTTACATATCATAGAATATCATACTCAAAGATCGCAAAGCTGCCTATAGAACTTCATGAAGTTTATTTTGTCTATTTTCAAATGAAATGGTTTCCATTCATAGCAAGGTACATAAATAGGAACAGAATTGAACCTTCTATAATTGAATTCAGTGAAGCTAGAATGACAGAAATGTCTCAAATGGCACAAAGAAAGAGAATAACAAAACCGAAGTTAGAATCCTGCTAGGAACACGTACGTGGTCCTCTGTTCACGTTGAGATTTAGATGTAAACTTTACCGTCTCTGAAATGTAATCTCCCAACAAGAGACAAGTGTAAAATTGGCCATTCAGCAAAACACAGTAGAAAGGAAGCAGGCTGCTGGTTGAGTTCCATCATTTATTACCACGCTGGTCCTAAATTTTCACACCTAATTAATCAAGCTTGCTCTGTAATCACATTTTTATGTGTGATGTTAGTGGATTTTACAGCTGCAGTTTTAATGAACTGCTGTTTCTTTTGACATTTGGAAATCTAATCTGGAAAAAATGATTCAATGACTTGTAAAGACCTTTCATATTATATGTTGAACCTTATAGCTTTCCAGGGTCCTTGGAGCAAACATGGGGCACAGTTCCCATATAGCTGCTATTCATGCCAGTTCATGGCAAGCCAACTCCCACGGAGTCACTGAACAGATGTGGCTGGCAGCCCAGGAAGCTAATGAGAATTAATATTAGTGATTGCAAATACCTAGGAAATAAATGGGAATTTGCAACTTGACTTATGAGAAGATGATATTTGAAAGTCCCGAATCTTGCACATGAAAAGATGGAAAATTGAGAGCCCATCCCTCCTTAAGGAACAGAGTTTCAAAGGGAAAAAGAAAATATATATCACTACAGATTGGAAACAACTGTAGAATTATAGAAATAGCCCAGCTACTGACAGAGAAATAGCAGGCAAAGCACTATTTCCACTTACAAGGAACATTAATTAATATTCTATAGCCTCTGTAATCCTCATAATTACTTCTCTAAAATCAGGGTGTTTGCTGAGAAAGGAGATCCTACAGGAAATGCACATGTCAAAATACATTATTCCCGAGTGCATGGCACATATGCATGAGGCTAAATTGGCCTTTTTATTCCCATAGCAACCCCCACAGGAGCGCTTGGACTAAAAACTGGCAGTCACGGCTCCATCAAGCTGTTTATTCCCAGGGATTTGTGGTTCTTAAGCTGGAGGAGGCAATCTGGAAGCAGGACAATTGCCTGTGAATTTTGCAACCACTCCACCCCAATCGACTGAATGAGCTTAATAAACAGTTGTTCCTTTCACATTTCATTGTTGCTGCACTGCTTCTGTCCGGTGGCTCTCTCCGCTGAGTATGCCACTTTGGTAGTTCCTGGGTCATGCCCTGTTCTCTCTCCCACTTGGAACTATATGCCTGTCAAATTAATTGGTAACTATTTGCATAGTCCACCTATATCTGCTTTCTTTTTTGTGGCCTTCCTCAGTTCATCAACAAGTGAAAAATTCTCAGCTATAAAATCAAACAATCAATTTCGGTTGCTAGGAGGGAAAACATCAGTCCAGAAAAATTGAAGCTGAAGGGTCAGAATTTGCTAATACCATTTCAAGCTCGGAGCTCATAAGTATTCTGAGATGCAAGGCAACTTTGCAAATAGACTGAAAATGAACTGAATCAAAGAACTGGCTCTGGGGTGGATGGTATTTCAAAATGATACCGCCGAAAAGCAAGGTTAGAAATAATGTATGTAGCATCCTATCTTATGTTTAAAAATTGCACATACACATAAACATCCACAGACTGTCTTTGGAAGAAAACAGGAGAAACTTACAATGGAAGCTACCCCATAGAAAGAGACACATGCTAACGGACAGTGGAAGGACAGAGGTTTATTTTGTAGTCTGAATATCCCTCTGGTGCCCTCTAAATTATGTTCCAAACACATACGACTTATTAAAAATTAAAAAAGCAATGTTATTAAATGGCACTTTTCACACCAACAGCTAAGCTATTTTGTCTCAATTCCAGACCCAAGACTGAAGAATGCGTACCTCAGTCAGAGTGGAGCATGAAGCCTTCAACTATATGTAAGTTTAAATTTATTATCTCAAAAATGTAAAATAAATGTAAGCCCTTATATTATGGATGCTAGTGTTATGGTACAGGTATATTCATCATTTACAATTTCAGAATTGCATATTGAAGTGCTGGTTTGACTCCTGACTATATTTCTGATCCAGCTTTTTGTTAATATGCCTGGGAAGACAGTGAAGATGATTTGAGTTAAGTACTGAGTTCCTACCACCCATGTAGGACACTGGGATGGAGTTCCTGGCTCCTGTCTTCGGCCTGGTGCAGATCCAGCTGTTGCAGCCATTTGGAGGAAGGAACCACGAGGTAGAATATCTCTCTTTTTTTTTTCTTCATCTCTCCTTTCTCTCTCTCTCCCCTCTGCCTTTCAAATAAATAAATCTCTTTTGAATAACCTATCAACCTATTCTTTTACTCACATCATTTACTTTCTAAGTTTGTAATTAGGGATACTTGGAGACAGGGGTCACTCAACTTATTGGGTTTGATGTCTGCTCAAGAAATGCTCAATCCATGCCATTGACTCTCCAAGGTCTCCTAGCTTTCTAGAGACAAGCTTAGAAAAAAAATTTTACTTATTTTAATGAAAGACTGATACACTTGGGTCCAGCACAATAGACTAGTAGCTAAAGTCCTTGCCTTGCATCCGCCAGCATCCCTCAAGGCCTCTGGTTCATGTCCTGGCTGCTCTACTTCCCTTCCAGCTTCCCACTTTTGGTCTGGGAAAGCAGCAGAAGATGGCCCAAAGCCTTGGGACTCTGTGCCCACATGGGAGACCCAAAAGAAGCTCCTGGGTCTTGGCTTTGGATTGGCTCAGCTCTGGCCATTACAGCCACTTGGAGAGTGAATCAGCAAATGGAAGCTCTTTGTCTCTCCTTCTCTCTGTAAATCTGCATTCCCAATAAAGACAAATAAATTTTTAAAGAGAGAGAGAGAGAGAGAGGGAGAGAGAGAGAGAAGGACATACACACACGAAAGTATGTGTATGTATAGCATATGTACGTCTTCACCAACTAGTTCATTCCTTAGTTGCCCATAATAGCAAGAGCTGGACCAGGCCCAAACCAGAAGCTCAGAACTACATTCAGTTCTTCCATGAGAGGGGACACATCCTAGAGCCATCAACTGCTGTCTCCCAAAATGCATTAGCAGGAAGGTGGTTTGAAACCAGAGTAGTTAGCATTCCAACCAGCATTCCCAAGTAGTGGCTTAATCTGTGGCATCCCAATGCTGCCCTCAAAATCAACCTATGACTATCCAACTTCTCGTACGCAAAAGAAAGTAATCAGAGTGCTGGTCTGGGAAGGCTCAACTTAGCATAGTTAAGACACCTGTGCCCCGCATCAACCGACCTGAGTTTAATAACTTTCTCCAACTCCTTCCTCCAGCTCCCTGCTATGGAAGGCAAAGGTAGCTGGGTATCTGCCGCTCAGGTGGCAGACCACATTGATTTTCTGGCTTCTGGCTTTGGAGGGAAGCAGCAGAAAGGAGCTCTCTCTGTCTCTTGCCTCTTGACATATAAACAGAATATAAGTATTAGTCTGAAAACATTTCTTCCAGGTCTTTCAAACCTTGTAGAAGTGAGTTGTTCCCATTTTCTTTCTTTATAATGCCAATCCACCCTAATATCTCCACCATCTCTTTGTTTCTTTGAATCACTATCCCATTCCCAAGAATTCCCAGTGCCAGTAGGGAATCTAGAATGAAATGTACTGGTTTGGGGCTCTCAATCCTCAGCTGTCCCAGGAGAAATGGGACTCCCATCAGGCTGTAGAACAGCACCAAGGAGAACTCAGAGCAGCAGTCCTTTCTGAGGCTGTGGTGGCTGCCACTGTGAGCCCTCATCTGTAAGGATCTCTGAGTCTCCCACAGCAGCTCATGAATTGTATAAGCGAACCTCATTGTAACCAAACCATGAAATTTCAGATTTAAACTTTGTCAACAAAGGCCTATAGGAGTGTCATGCAACCCTGCCTCTCAATCAACGCCGAAGTGGCAGTCTAAAGGAATAAACTGTCCTTTGGCAGTTCTGGTTCCCAGAGCCCAGACATGCGTTGGGGAGGATACTCCAGTCAACAGCACCATCCATGCAACCCAAGGGAATCTCAGCTTCCAAGACCAGGACAGGCTCTTCAGGCCTTTGTGCCCTCCAGTCCAGGTGGTTGGGTAGCCCCTCATTCGTCCTCAAATCTCTCTTTCCTCCATTCTGATCATATCAGTTCTAGACATGAAAGTCCACCAGTGACTATCTCTAAGATAAATTCAAGGTTGTTTGTGATGGTACATCACAATTTCTTTAAAAAATAAATTATTTACTTATCTGGGGCCGACTTGGTGGCATATCAGGCTAATCCTCCAGCATCAGTGCCAGTTCATGTCCCAGCTGCTCTACTTCCAACCCATCTCTCTATTTATGGCCTGAAGAGACAATAGACAATACATGGCTCAAGTTGTTGGGCCCCTGCACACGCATGGGAGAGCAGGAAGAAGCTCCAGACTCCCAGCCTGGCCATTGCAGCCATCTGGAAAATGAATTAGTGGATGGAAAAATCTCTCTATCACTCCTACTCTGTAAGTCTGTCTTTCACATAGAAAGAGGCAAATCTTTTTAAAATGTTACTTATTATTTATTTATTTATTTATTTAGAAGGCAGAGGGAGAAAACTTCCACCCTGGTTCACTCCCCAAATGTATACAATAGGAGGAAATTGGGCTGAGACCAAAGCCAAGAATCAGGAATACAAGCTAGATCTCTCAAATGGGTTACAGGGACCCAATGATTTCAGCATTCAGGGCCTGCACTAACAGAAAGCTGGAGTCAGATTTTGGAGATGGGTGTCCAACCCAGGTACCCTGATGAGGCAGGCAGATATTTTAAACAGTATCTTAGCCACTAGGAAAACACCTGCCTTATGTCACGACTTATTTGATCAAGAGGCTTCCTCACTGTCAGCTTCACCAGCCTAAATTCCCTCCCCTCCCCCAGTCAAACTGAGCATCAGGCCCTCTCTTCCCCAACCGGTGACCACTCCACATGCCCTTGACCATCATGCTTCCTCGCCACTCCGGTGCCTCCTCCTCTGAGTCTCATACTGATCTCATTCCAGTTCACCACTTCCTTTTGAACATAAGCATCTTCTCCTCTAAAAATCCTTCTATGATTTTACAACTCATCCTCCCTGCCACCTGTCTTCTGTCACCATGGTTTCATGTCCCTTTTTCAGTTACACATTCGTTGAGATTCTAGCAGCCCAACATAATACCTGCTAACAGGCACTAAATTAAAAAGAAGGTACTTTGAAAAGTTCTTCGGAAAATGGGAATAAGGGATAATTTTAGTATCATGCAACAATATTGAAATCCATGGCTAGTTGTTGTTATTTTTACTTTTTGTTTTTGCCGTAAGGCACATTTTCCAAGACCTCTGATATACCTGGTTCTCAAAATATTTTTCATCAAAATAAGTTTACCTCTTAATTCCACTTTCCTACAAATTTCTTGAAATACTTAGATATTTGCTGAAATTGAGTATAGAGGTTAGTATTTCTGGAGTCAGAACAAATCACATTTCTGTCACTTGAGCAAGTGACTTATTGTCTAAGCTTCAGTTTCATCAGCTATAAAATGGTGATATTGTTTCACAGAGTCACTGTAAGGTTGAATTAACTAAGGTAGGTTATAGGATTCACCAATACGAAGTACTTAGGAAATGTTAACTCTGCTATGATCATGTTCAGAGACTGAAGGCAGAGAAATCTAGGCCACGCTTCTTGTCCTCTTCAAGTCCACTTTCTCATCTCTACAGTGAGATTAGTAATAGTATCCAATAAATTTGAAAAGGTGTAGATTAAATTTCAAAATTTTTGAAAATTCCCTGGCAGAGCACTTGACATATGGTAAGACTGTGTTATGCATACACTGTGGAGCTCTGAGAGCCCTCCCACATTTAGGCTTTGCTTGCTGGACTTGGTCTCTGTCCTAGAAAAAAAAAAGAACTAGACACCAAAATAAGAGAGAAAAGAAAGGAAATTTCTGTTGTCAGATCAAATCCCAGGGGTTTGCTACTTGTACCATTCTCCACCTGCCCCCAGACATGCCAGAACTGTTCAAATTCAAATGCAATGATAAATTGCTTGCAAAATGGAAGTAATACCAGAGCTCAGAGGCATTGCTTAGAAAGGTAAATGGTGACAGAGGGAGAGAGGGATAGAGGGAGGAGGAGAAAGAGAGAGAGAGAGAGAGAGAAGAGAGAGTGAGTGTCTGGGCTTGTGGTTGCCTGCAGTTGTAACCTGGAACCCAGTGTCTTCTTCATGTTCATTAAAGTACTCGTCTTTCTGTTTGGGGAGGTGGGAAGAGCTCCTCATTAAGCCCATGGATCACTAATTCATTTCCAGGTGAAGAGGAGGGACCTGCAGAGCTGCCTCATTAGCCATGTCTAGAGGGTCATTAAAATGAAGGGTGGCGGGCTCTTGAGACAGAGCAGGCAGTGACAGCTGCCTGCTGGTGGAAGAGCAATGCGTGCTGCTGCAGAGAATTCCTGGGCAGGCAGGCTTGTGAGAGAGAGAGAGTGAGACAGACAGAGAAATTGAGACCCAGGCTCAACCCTGGTCACACAAGAGCACAGAACACATCAAGAGGTTCGTGACAAAAATGAAAGGCACCACACTGTAGTCCCCAGACTCCTTGGCCAGCCACAGGTTTGGCCAAATGTCCATCAAAATATTCCCCAAGACAGTGAGGTTGACTGTTTCTAAAACCTTCTTCCAAGTGGAAACATCCCATCATGGCGATGTGAGCATGTGACTTTCTTTTTTTCCCCTCTTCCTGTTACTCTTTACAGAGATTCTTAATAATGCACTCATTGTTCTCCTTATCAGCAGCATTCCTCTTGTCACTAATATTTTAGTAAAAAAAAAAAAGCAGTATTTTGTTTAGTAGTTATGTTATGGATGACCTTACCTCTGATTCGATTTTTCTCTTTTGCTTATTCCTTGCTGTTTTTGATGTAATAAGGGGCGTTGGTCTTCAATTCTTCACACCCTGGTTTTTGAGGGCACATCTTCAGCTGTCGAGGCAGTAATTCAGTGCTGTGGGTCACGTCACATTGCCGCCTTAGCTGCACAAGCACTGACCATGGACATTAGCCTGCAGAAGCTCCAGCTGGACCCAGACTAGTGCTCTACCCAATCCCTTTCTATGTAAAGTGGGTACAGTAATAAACCTATCTCATTGAGTTTCTCAGGTAATTCAGCCAGTTAAAAAGAGAAAACACACATGTCCATCGTCACAATAAGAAATACAGAGGTGGCAAAAAGGACAAATTTAATACTTGATCTCAATTTCTTGCTAAAACACAAAACAAAAGCTATCAGAAAATTAGTAACAGAAGGCAAATGCCTTACCTTCAACTCAATAGGAAATATTCACCAGCACAGAGGTTGAGTCTAGTGATGAAAATGTGGGCTAGGACTCGTGTCCCATGACGAATTGCTTGGGATCAACTCCAGTCTCTTGCCATTGCAGGCTCTGGGTGGCAGAGAGGCAATGCAAGTAACTGGATTTCTAAAACCTACAAGGAAGACCTGAAATGGGATTCCTGACTCCCGGATTTGGCCCTAGCCTCGTCCTAGCTTTGCAGGCATGTGAGTAATGAGCAAACAGTATTTTCTTTGTATCCCCCACACTCTTTGTTTCTCTGCCTCTAATGAAAATCTGTGAGGACTGATGTTGTGGTGCCACATGTAAGTACAAACTTATGACTTATTCTTCCATATCAAACACCAATTTGGGCTTCAAACCTGCTTCTGATCCAGCCTCCAGCTAATGCACCTGGAGGAGCAGTGGGAGGTAACTCAGCTCCCCGTCATACACATGAGAGACCCACTTGGATCCCGGTCATACACATGAGAGACCCAAATAGAGTTCCAGGCTTCTGGCTTCAACCTGGCCCAATCCCAGCCATTGGTGCTGTTTGGGGACTGAAAAAGCAGGGAAAGATCTCTGTCTCTTTCTCTCTCTCTGCTTGCCTGTCTTTCTCTTTCTTCCTCCATAGTTCTCTCCCTGTCACTCTGTTTTTCAAATAAAATAAATCTGAATAAATAAATAACTTAAAATATGTATTTACCAGAAGATGAAGCAAATCAAGCGCTAACTGGTGGTTCATCAGAAGACCCATCACCAAGTTCTACATCACTGAACAAAATCATAATGGAAGCCTCAAAGTACAATATGGAAAAAAAATGATTCAGAGAAATAAAGTTGTCACTATTTGTTAACTGTATACTTGCCTACTTAAAAACTGAATCCAAAAGAATAAATTTAAAGCTATTGCAATTAATTGACAGCATTTCACCAAGATAAGTAGACACAAGATCATTATCAAGAGCTTGCATATCCAACAATATTAAGTTACACAATTGTAACAGAAATTATCACAATAATGGAAAAATCCATAAAATATGCATGAATAAGTCTAATAGAATTTGTCAAACCCATAAAAATGAAACTCCACAGCCTTTTAAAGAAGGTTTCTCTTATTAGTTTGAAAGGCAAAGGTACAGAAAGTGGGATACAAGAGAATCTTCCATCCACTGAGTCACTCCTCAAATAGCAACAATGGCTGTGGCTGGGCCAGGCCAAACCAGCACCCCGGAACTCCATTCATATCCTTCGCCATGGGAAGCATGCATCCAAGTACTTGGACCACCTTCTGCTGTTTTGCTAGGGGCATAAGCAGGGAGTTGATTTAGAATTAAAACAGCTAGAACTCAAATTAATGTTTACATGGGATTCCGGCTTGACCCACTGCACCACAACACTGGCCCAAAACTTCTTCCTTAGCAAAAAAGAGACACCTGGAAGGAGAGATGAACCAAGTGCCTGAACAAGAGGACTCATGACCACAAATATGCCCCCTCAACTGAACTAGAAGTTCCATTCATTTAACTATCTCAAAGATCTCTGCAGAAAATTTTATGAAATGTATAAGCTGATTATGGAATTAATATGGAAGATGCAAAGCTTTAAAAGAAGAAAAACATCAGTGCAGGTTTGTCTAAAAGGACATACAATCATTTCACAAGCTATAGTGATTAAGACAGCATGAAAATATCTATAGCCATGAGTGGAACACACACCCAAGTTGTGTGTGGTTCAAGTTAGTGAGAAAGGCATGGAACTTTTAATAGTGTTAGAATAATTAACTATTAATGAGAAGAGAATTGGGTTACATCCCTAATTAAAAACATACAGAAAAACAAATTTGGGTAGATAATAAAGCTAAGTCTCCAAAGAATCATAGGAATGTTAGAAACTATTATTAAGAAGTGTGTTTGCAATCATGGAATGAAACTCTTTCCCCTTTAAAATCAAGATTTGGGGTATCGAGCT
The DNA here is from genome assembly GCF_030435755.1 of Ochotona princeps. Classification (NCBI taxonomy): domain Eukaryota; kingdom Metazoa; phylum Chordata; class Mammalia; order Lagomorpha; family Ochotonidae; genus Ochotona; species Ochotona princeps. The sequence continues at coordinate 105,838,888 of NC_080835.1, read as the reverse complement.
ATTCAAGCTCTCTACTTGATGGATTGTTATTTTCATGAGCTGGACGCAATTGCTTCTTGGTTTGGCTTTCTCCCCTTTGGTGCTAATCACACTCCAGTTTTCCCACTCCTCCCAGGCACCCCCTCTAATGAATTTTGTATAAACGAACACAAACGAAACTGAATCACAGACCTTACTCTGCTTTTGACATTCTGTTCTCAGTTCTGTGTTATTAGCTCCTTAATACCCATCACAGGCAGCTTATCCACTTATCTAAAGAGGGACTCCAGGATTGCCTTGGACTCTTTTTGGACAAGAGGCTGCCAAAGCTGTCTAAAACATGAACTTTTGATTCATGCACATGATGCCCAACAAGCTACAGAAGGGCCACTGCAGGCTCTGGTCCTATTACCAGTGCTGGGTAATGGGACCATTGTCTTTCATTCTCAAAAACAGCAAGTACTTTAAACCTTTTAAATTTTGCTAATCTAGTGGATATGACTCTGTAGCTTTTTGCTGCTTTCATTTTCGTTTCTCTAATTATGAGTGCAATTGGATATGTCTTTATTCTGACTGTTGTTTGAGTTCTCCCTTCTGTCGGTAGCTATTCATATCCCTTGCTCATTTATCTATTAGGGTTCCCAATAGTATTTTTCTGGTTGTCTTGTAAGATTTCCTTGTGTGTATTATATATTAATCTTTTGTCAATTTCTAATTTTGCAAATATCTCCTATCAATCTGTCACCCATCTGTTAAAATTATCTATACTTTCCTTCATTGATCAAAAACCCTTCATTTTATGTAGCCAAAGGTCTAGTTCCTTGCATTGAATACACACACACACACATACACACACAAAGAGAGGAAAGATGATCAATCCAGAACCTTTGTGTGGGTCACTTCCTAATGGACACACCAAAAGCTGGAAACATTGCATAATGAATCATAAATGTGTTACGATGGTGGCATGGTGGTTCAGTGGCTGTGGTGCATCTTATACTCCAGAGTACCTGTAAGAGTCCCAGGTACTTCCGGCCACAGCTTGGCCCAGGATAGGCCATTGTAGTCATTTGGGAAGTGAACCAGCAGATGGAGGATGTGTGTATGTGCCTGCACACATATGCACATATGAATGTATCCTCCCTACCTATGCATCACTCTGTCTTCAAAATAAAAAAAAAATTTAATACATTAGCTACGCCTCACATCCCACATTTCCTGGTTTAGCAGTACAGTGCATTGTCAAATGTATGTGTTCCCCTCCTGATCACAGGCAAAGTAAAAAAAAAAAAAAAAAAAAAAAAAAAAAAACAGTTTTTAATGCATTAGCTATGCCTCACATCTCACATCCCCTGGTTTAGCAGCAGAGCGCACTGCCAAATATGCATGTTCCCCGCCCCCGATCACAGGGTTGACTAGAAACTGCAGTCACCGCTGATGCCCAGCACTGTGAAAGGAAATCTTGTTAAATACCATTAGCCAAAGAAAATGATCCCAACTCAAGATTCCAAGTCAGATACTTAGCAAATCTGTTATGTCTTGTGCCATTGCGAAGTGAAAGAAGTCAGGAGGATAGGGTTAGCCTACCACTCAAGGTGCCCACTCCCACATGGGAGTGCCTGGGTGCCCAGGCACAGTTACGGAGTTTAGCTTTCTTCTATTGCAGATCTAGGAAGCAGTGCTGATAGCTGAAATGACTGAGCTCCTGTCAGCCACATGGGAGATCTGGGTTGTTTAACTTCCTGCTGGCTCCTGCTGTAGCCTCATCCTAGCTGATATAGGTAGATCTGGGATGAACACTCTCTCCCCAAACCCTTCACCTCTCCTTGAAAAAAACAAGACACATTTTGAGAATAGAAAATCATATTGTGGCCCTCTGGCAAAAAAAATACAGAATTATAAGGATTCTCATTTGCTATTAGTGAGACAATAAACTGTTCATTCTTTCTGGAGGGCAGTTAGATGCCATCCAGATCCACAGTCCTCCACCTCGACATGCCACAAGTGGACTGATGCCATACTGTAGCTTTGTGTACAAAACAGAGTAATCACAGAGAAGGAAAACCATCCCAATAGGAAAAAACAAACAAGATCTCAGAAGATCAGCATATGCACAGCTAACCTAAAATGACTTTCACATGCAGTGACGTAAAAAGCATGCAAAGCCAGTGGCAGGGTATGCTCAATGTTATCTATCAGTTAATTAAACAGGCAGCCGGAAGAACTCCACAAAATACAGCTGTAAGCACAAATATTATGCAAATATATAGGATGTAACCTGATCACCTCTAGAGAACTGATGTACCACATGAAGACCACAAGCAATGAAATTATACCGCACTGGGACTTCACACTGAATGATAGAAGTTTAGCTGTTCTTGCAGCAGAAATAAAAACCATGTAACCATGTGAGATAATACATCCTTGCATTTGCTTCATTATAATAATCTTTTTGGTATTAATATGTATCCTAAACATCATATGTATACTCTAAATATGTACAATAACATGCAGTTTTCAAAAATAAAAATATATTTTAAAATACAAATGAGAAAGCTTTGCAACAATCTTCATCAAACGGAAAGGCAGGTTTCCTTTGAAAAGTTGACTGAGGACCAGAGGAAGCCTGTACTCTTTCTAACAATAAGAATATGTCCGTGTTTATGAATATGAATAAAATACATTTTAAAATGATTTTGTAATCACAGTTATTTGGACAATCATCCATGTACCTTTTGTCAACTGAAAAATACTCTATGATGGCTAAGTATAATGAGGGAAAGATACAATGTAGAGCAAGAGTTGATCAAATTGATCAAGGACCTGCTGACATTATAGCCCAGTGAATGTCATTGCTGCCTGACTTGCCTCTCGGTGCTTTATCCACAGACTAAGCACAAAAAGCGGAATGATGCTCTTTCAGCCTGGACTACAAAATTCAAAGTTTCCCGATCACACTTGTTCCGTTGTCTACCACTCACAGCCCCTGGACTCAACTCAGCTTGCATTCTGTTTCTGTATGCACCCCAAGCTAAAAGTGTAGTTTATATTTATGAAATGGCTTAAATGAAATCAAAAGAAGAAAGATACTCTGTGACATTGGGAAAGTATATTAAATTCAAATTTGGGGGCAGTAAATAAGATTTCGGTGGAACACAGTCATAGCGACCATTTCACGTATCACTGTGCTTGTGTCCGTGTTAGCATTCCAAGACTGAGCTGCTGCGGCTCTGGATGACCTACAGAGCCTGGTGCGTTTGCTTTCTGCCTCTTTGCAGCGGAAGTTTGTCCATCCCTGCCACAGGTCATCTTACTTTCTAGATGAGCATCCACTGTCTGCATTAGTGCGAGCTTGGCATGAAAACTTGGCATTCACATTTGTTTCCCATACTGGAGATGCCAAAGACTTAATATCCATTTATAATTCATCAATGTTTCTCATATTTATCTCTCTTCTTAGTACGCTCAGTTCGTCCATTCTGTATCTCTTTTAGCACAGAAAGGAATTAACTGCTCAGGGTTGGCATAACTGACTACTCTATTTCTACTTCCTCAAATTTCCAAATATAGGGAAAACTCCACTACAATCTTTTGTGGCTAACCTGCAGGCACCATTCTAGGCCTTGCAGGGTAACAAGGCTCCCACAACAATTTCAGCAACAGTCAGTCGTATCAGTCTTACATTAGGCGGAGCTACACATCTTCAGAGAAGTCAATCTGAGGTCTGGACCAATGTACCAGGGCTTTTACCACCTGAATCCTACCTTTAGACCAACACGTGTCCACAGACCCGAAAATTAGAGAGCCTGGAAGAGAGTTTGCATGTGAAGGGATGGAAATAAGTCCCCACCACTCAACAATTACCTGAAACTTGAGCTTCCTACTTTGAGCACTTAAAGACAATGCAGCACACTCATAAAACCCTGGGGAAAGCGAGGATCTCTTGGTTCTGGCTGCTGTGATCACCACTCAGTTCCTCTTCCTGCCTGGCGCCTAAATAGACAAGGAAATATGCCTCTTCAATATTCCACTGCTATGTGAAAGAGAGCGAGAAGCAGCTAGCTAATTTTGATCATTAAGTGTAAGTAAATCTGTCTACTGACAAACCAATTTAAAAGATTATGAAGACCCTAATTCTTTTAACGAAAATTTGACCATCTTCAAACTACAGTAGCAAAGGAAAGGCTGTGAATTTGCGATAGTGCATTGGCTTGTCCAAACCTGGCTGTGCACCAGCATCCCCTGAGGAAAGCTTCCCCAAATACAGATTGTGTTCTCATCCCAGACATACTGAATGAGAATCCCTGAGACAGAAATAGACAGGGAATACGTGTGTGTGTGGGGGGGTGCGTGTGTATGCATATGCATAGACAGACATTTTTAAACAAGATTCCAAGATGACTTTCTAACCAGCACGCGTTACTGTAGTCAGGTACAAAGAAACACTGAAAAGTAGAGATAACAGAGAAGAGAATAACTCATCAGATGGCTTGAGTTCCAACCCTAACCTTGTCACTAATTTGTTGTGTGACTTGAAGCCACTGTTTTCACTTCTGGAAGCCACACTTCTTTCATCTGAATGGGAGGAGAGATAGACAGCAAACTAAATAATGCCCGAAGTTTTCAAGCTCCCAAAATTTTGATGATCTCTTCTTCAACATCACTTGTAATTCCCAACTAACGGAAAAACCGAATCAACTGTAACAAAGTTTTAGAACATATAGGTGATAAAACTCTGGGTGGATGTTCCAGGTGCAAATCAACCTCACTGAATCTATAAAAACCACGCCCAAGCAATAAATATGGAAGAGAAGACAGAAATGTGTGAGGTTCACCAAAGAATGCTTTGGAGTACAGTGTAAAAGAAAACGGTGGTTGACCTAATGCCAGAGTTCCAAAATGTGTATGTATATAACTGATAGAGTTGACCGGCAAAACACACAACCCAATAACATCTGGAGCCTTAAATGAGTCACTTTCAACAAAGTATAGAAGAATAAGGCATTGATAAGTAGAAAATAGAAGATTTGGACAGCATTTCACACCAACTAGACTAACAAACATTACACACAAAAAGTGGAGTACATATGCAATATTCTGCATGATTGATCACACATTAGACCCTAACCAGCTTTGAAATAACATCAGCGTATTCTTTGACTACAATGGATGAGATTAGAAAAAAATTAAATTCACAAATACATTGCTGAATTAACACAATTCTAAAGAATCAATGAATTAAAGAATAATCACAAAAAAATAAATATTTTGAGTGAATAAAAATTAAAATACAATGCATTAAAGTTTCTGGGGACAGGTGAAAACAATACCTAGATAAAATATTATAGTTACAAATGTATATAGATAAATATAAAAACAAATTTTAGGGGCCAACATTGTAGGTTGGTGCATTAAATTGAACCTGTGTTGCCAGCATCGCACATGGCTGACAGAGTTCCAGCTGCTCCAATTTCCAGCCCTGGTTTGTGTCTGGGAAGGCAGCAGAGAGTAACTCCAGCACCTGGGCTCCTGCCACCCATTTGGAAAATCAGGATGGAGTTCCAGGCTCCAGGTTTCAGCCTGGACCAGCCCTAGTTAGTTGACCCCAGCAAGCAAATCCGCGGGTGTGACCCCAGCAAGCAAAGATTGAGCTCTCTAACTCTGACTTTCACTGAAATCAATCAATATTTTAGAAAGAAAATTCTAAATCATTAGACAAATATTTCAACTTAAGAAACCAGGACAAAGGAAAAAGAAAAAAGCAGAATGAAGTCAAATAAAGCTAGAATGGAAATACTTAAAATGGGGAACTCAAAAACAGTAAAGAAAATCAACAAAAACCTAATTATTTTGAGTAACAAAACTATCAAACTTTTAATGGGACTTACCATAAACACAAGAAAGACTTAAGTTATTGAAATAGGAACAAAACAGCATAACACCAACAACTTTACAGAAATGAAAGGTATCATTGAGGCAGAAAAGTGGTATGAATAAGCATATTTACACAAATTAAATAACACAGACGAAATGGAAACATTGCTCAAGACACGTGAACTGTCAACACTGATGAAAGAAAAAATAGTAGATCTAGACAGACCTATAAAGAAGCAAAAGGAGTGAACTAATGAAGAAAACACTGGCAAAAAAAAAAAAAAGAGAGAGATAAGATTCACTTCTCAATTATACCAAACATTTAAAGTAGAGATAACACAAGTCCTTCTTAAAGTCTCCACCCTGCCCCCCAATAAATATGAGGAGAAAATACATCCCAACTCATTTTATATAGCCATTATCACTCTGTTCTCAAAACTAGAAACAGAAAACTATCTCAAAATAATGAAATCACAAAAAATACAGTTTGTGTGCAAAAATCCTCAAATAATACCAAACCAAACCCCATTACATATAAAAGGACTACACATCTTACCGTAACACATGCAAATCAGCAAAATGTACCATAGTCATAGGATCAAGGACCAAAGCCATGAACACAGAGAAGCATTTGACAAAAATTAACCATTTTTAATGATGTGAACATTCAAGAAACCAGGAATAACAGGAAAACTCCTCAATCTGATAAAGTTACGTATGAAATACCCAAATCTAACCTCCTACTTACGGTGAAAGATTGATTGACTTTCCTTAAGGTAAGATGTAAGAGAAAAATAATAAGTTTTCCTTACTTTTTTCAAAATGGTGCTGGAGCTTCCAACCAGGACAGTTCAGGAACAAAACGAACAGGCATTCAGATCGGAAAAGCGAGATGAAACTATCTCCATTCATGGATGCTCTGAGATACAAACATCTTAAGGGATCTACTAAAAACCTATTATAGCTAATATATAGGTTCAACAAAGCTACAGAATGTGAAAAATACACAAAAATTGTTTCCATACACTAACAACTAAAAATCAAAGCTTAAATTAAGAGAGCAAGTCACAGACTCAGCATTGTGGCAGAATGCTCCCCCTTCAAGCACAGGGATCCCATATGAGCACCATTCCTTGCCCTCTCCTCCACTTCCCCTCCAGCTCCCTGCTTATGGCCTAGGAAAACAGCAGCGGATGTCCAAAGCCTTGGGAGCCTGCATGTGCCTGGGAGACCTGGAAGAAGCTCCTGGATCCTGGCTTCAGATCAGTGCAGCTCCAGCCATTGAAGCCACTTGACGAGTGAACCAGCATCTCTGTGTATCTACCTGTATCTCCTTCTCTCAATAAACCTGACTTCCCGATAAAAATAAATAAAATTAAAAAGTGATGCTCCCACATGCAAACACATGAGCATACACAAGGACATAGTATAACCAGAACAGATATTCTGACAGCAGCAGAGAACCCACTACTGTCTGGTCAGCTCTGCCCAGTACAGTAGAATTTCAATAGCTCTCAGGGCTCAGGGATGATGAAGACTAAATAGGAACATTTCAAAACAGAGAAAATCACTGTGAAAAGCAACAGCAACTATAAAAACAGAAAACCCAAGGGACAGGTGCTGCACGAGAAAAAGTGGCACACGTCACACTTTGGAGCTGCTCTTCCGTGGGGAGAGGCTTTCCCTGAGTCTCATTTTAAATGCACACAGATTGTCACACACATCCAAGATGGTGACATCTACCACCTACATGTGACCCACATCCTAGGGTTGGTGTATTTCCTTCATTCATTGAGATCACTGATGCTCAACACATTCCTGACATCATTGTTCCTGTTGTGAGCCTGTGGATTAGGAGAGGGCAGGAACAGCAAGGATCATGATGCTGCTAGAAACATCAAGTGGTTTTGCTAATTTTCTCTGCTTGCTTCCTTGGGAAAGACGTGGGTCATTTGCCCCCTTTGCATTCAGCTCTCCTATTGTGCCTGCTGCCCCCTTTCTCAAAAACTGCAAATGCATGCACGGGTCAGAATGACTACTCCAGAAAGAACCAGATTTACCACAAGAACACATGACCTGAGAGACTTCTCAGAAACAGAGTTTCAACTCCGTTTGCCACCTCACAGGTATCCTTCAGGGTTTCATTTTAAGGACTGAGAGCAGCAGGTTTGAGCCAGTAAAGTTGAGGAGTGAACTATCACCGTTACAAAGTCTCCAAGTTCTCATCCACAAAGCAACAGCAGCCTTACCATCCAGCAGGCCTATAGCACAACATGTGCACACAGAAAGTCTCACTGCACCCAGATGTGACAGCACTGTCCACACATTGTGTGTGTGATAAACCCCAAGTATCAGTGATTTCCAGTCTTGTCCAAGGGCTCAACAATCAGTGCCTTCTTCATTCACATGTGCCCTGGGCTGGAGTTAAAAAATGCAAGCAGTTCAAAGACATCTTTCAAATAGAACTGTTCCCCCATGCAAGTCACTGTGGTCTTCTGAACAGAATGTTTAGAGGTCTCCAATTCAATTCTCTGCAAAGATCATTAGAGTAACTCTATGTGAGGCTGGCTGCCCTGGTTCTAAAGGTAGTAGCAGAGCTGCAGTGGTCACTGTTGCCTGGGAAGCTCAAACCTTAAGTTGGGGCCAGAGTGCCTCAGGTAACTGATGCATGAGGCCTTTGATCTCCAGGTCATTTACAGAGAGGACTCTTGAAGCACTAGAGGGAGGGTGATGACCCATGGTTAGAACAACAGGCCATAAGCCCCAGCACCTGAATCTCACCTGGCTCTCCTCCACCTCCCCCTGTGAGATCTCCTGGATGCTTGGCTACCAGAGGAAGCCAGCCACAGCAGCTCTCTGTCTAGCCAAGCCCTGACAGTCACTCCAGCACTACATGTAGCCATCATTGATTGAATGTCTGTGTTACAGGTTCCATGCTGAGCCCTCTGCCAGAAAGCAGTAGAGCTAGGATCTGTTTCCAGATGTTCCTGCTGCAAAATTGCTTTCATCTCTACCCAAGTTTTCCTACATACTGCTCTCATAATCCCCAGGATGACTCTTCATACCTGAAACATGGAAAGCCGTGTGGACCATTCAGAGGCTCCCAGGCACAAAGCTCTATTGTCCCCTACTGCACATGTACATGCCTCTAATGGAAGCAAGTAACAGGAGGTGGGCCCTGGAGGAAGGGACAAGGAAAACACATGCTATATGGATTATTCTGGGGTAAAACCAGTGCTTGCAGAAATGCTTCATAGAACACCTACAATGAGTCCTACAGGAAACTGCAAAGCCAGAGTGTATTTAATTCCTGTCTGCTTGTTTGTCCCCAAATATTTAGGACCAAAACAGCTTGACAATTAACCACTCAGATTGTTTTTAAAGTACAAGTAGCCATTGACCATGTTAGAGGCCAGAAAATAGTTGCAGCAAACTAAAAAATTGAAATTATACCATGCATCTTCTCAGACCATCATGCAGTGAAACTGGAGACCAATAGCTCAAAATACCCCCAAAAGAAATGCAAAGACCTGCATACTGAATAGTCTGGTACTAAATGGACAATGGGTCATAGAGGAAATCAAAGGGAAACATTACTTCAAACAAATGATGGCATCAACACAACATATCAAAATGTATGAGACACGATCAAGGCAGTGTTGAGAGGAAAGTTCATCTCAATCAATGCTTATATTAAGAAATTAGAAAAGCGCCAAGTAAATGAGCTAACCATACATTTGAAGGACCTAAACAACAGCAGCAAAGCAATCTCAAGATTAGCAGGAAAGAAGAAATATCCAAATTAATGGAGGAAATAAGCCAGAGACCAAAAGCACAACACATAAGATCAATAAACCAAAGAGCTAGTACTTTGAGAAAAATCAACAAAATACACAGCCCACTAGCCCAACTAATCATAAAAAGGAGAGAAAAGATACAAATCAATAGGTTCTGAGATGAAAAAGGAAATATAACAGCAAATACCTTGGGCACAAACAGAAGTATTAGTAACTATGACAAGTAACTAAATGCCAACAAATTCAAAGACAGAGAAAAAGTGGATAGGTTTTTGGACACATAAAATCTACCAAAACTGAATCATGAGGTAATTAATAATCTAAATAGACATATAACATGGACTGAGATTAAATCATTAAATAGATCCCTCCCAATCAAGCAAAACCCTGGACTGGATGGCTTGACTGATTAATTCTACCAAACATTTCAAGAAGAACTTACCCCAATCTTCCACAAGCTATTCCAACAATCAAAAGGGATGCAATCCTTCCAAGCTGTTTCTATAAAGCCATTATCACCTTAATACCAAAGCCAGATAGAGACACAACAGAAAAAGAGAACTACAGACCAATAACCCTGATGAATTCAGACACAAAGATCCTCAACAAAATACTAGCCAATAAGATCCAACAGTACATCAGACAGACCATTCACCTGGATGATGTGGGATTTATCCCTGGAATGCTGAAATGGTTTAACATTCGCAAATCAATAAATGTGTTTTACCACATCAACAAACTGAAAAATAAAACTCATATGATCATCTCAATAGATGCAAAAAAGATTTGGCAAAATCCAACACCACTTCATGCTGAAAACCATAAGCAAATAGGCGTAGAAGGAACATTGTGTAAAACAATCAAAACAATATATGAAAAACCCAATACCAGCATCATACTAAATGGGGAAAGACTGGAAGCTTTTCTGGTAAGATCTTGAAGTAGACAAGGATACCCACTTCAATATAGTGTCAAAAGTCCTTGCTAGAGATATTAGGCAAGAAAAATAAATTAAAGGAATCCAAATTGGAGCTGAGGAACTGAAAGCATCTCTGTTCACAGATGACATGACTCTCTACATAGGAGAACCAAAAGATTCAATCAAGAGGTTGTTGGAGCTCATAAGAGAATTTGGCAGGGTAGCAGGATACAAGATTAATGAACATAAATCAATGCCACTAATATATACAAATAACACCATGACTGAGAAAAAAATTGTAAGTACAGTCCCTTTAAAATAGTGTAGAGAAATCTAAATACCTTGGAATTAACCTAACCAAAAGGGGAAGGAGCCTCTATAATGAAAGTGACAATACATATTTTAAAAAGAAATATAAGAAGTCCTTAAAAAATAGAGAAACCTACCATGTTTCTGGTTCAGCAGTATCAACATATTAGAAGTGTGCATTTTATTCAATGTGGTCCCAATGTAAATCCCAACAAAATTCTTCTCAGAAATAGGAAAGTACACAAGAGACCACAAATAGCCAAACTGTCCTGAAGAATAAAAATCAAGCAGGAGGAATCACAATTCTAGACCTCAAAACATACTCAAGGCAGTGATCATCAAGAGTCTGGTACTGGCACAGAAACCTAGAAGAAGACGATGGAATAGAATAGAAATCCCAGAAGCAGGCAACACAGGTTCAGCAAAGTAATCTTTGACAATGTAACTGAAAATAATCCAGGAGAAAAATCTGGTGTTTTCAACAAATGCTGTTGGAACAATTGGATAGTAGCTTGCAGAAGTAAGAAACAAGATCCCCACCTGTCATTTTGTACAGGAAGGCAGGAAGGCAGGAAGGCAGGAAGGCAGGAAGGCAGAAAGGCAGGAAGGCAGGAAGGCAGGAAGAAAGAAGGAAAGAAAGAAAGAAAGAAAGAAAGAAAGAAAGAAAGAAAGAAAGAAAGAAAGAAAGAAAGAAAGAAAGAAAGAAAGAAAGAAAGAAAACAGCTTCAAACAAAACAAAGAAAATGATCAATAAAGCAGACACAATCAATGGAATGGGAGAAAAATCTCTGCACACTAACCAACTTAAACAGGAGTAATATCCAGGATTTACAATGAGTTCCAGGAACTCAACAACAGCAAAACAAACAACCCTGTGAAGAAATGGGCAAAGGAACTGAACAGCCATTTTTCAAAATACAAATTCAAGTGGCTAATAGACATATGAAAAAATGCTCAGGCTCCCTAGCTGTGAGGTAAATACAAATGAAAACCACATGGAGGTTCCACCAAACTCCAGTGAGATTGGCCTACATTCATATCTCATTTCTCATACATCTACATCTACTCCTTGGAATACTATTCAGCCACTAAAAATGATGAAACTCTATCATTTACAACCAAATGGTCTCAGCTAGAGACCATTATTGTCAGTGAAATAAGTCAATCCCAAAAGGACCAATATATCTCTCTGATATCAGACAAAATATGAGATCAATAGCCCTTTCAATACTGTTATGCTACATCGCTGGAGGATTGCTATTTTTTTCGTTCATTCAAAAAAGTTGTTGTTTGTCTTATTAATTTTCTCACTGACTCATAGCATCATTTGCTTCAGGAAGGTCTTTGACTTACTTTTTCATTTCTTCAATGACACATTGGTCATTCAGAAGTATGTTACTTAACTTCATGTTGAATTTTCTCTTTTTCTCTCTGTTGGTGACTTTGTTTTATGGCTTTTCACTTAAGGGGATGTACAGTAACTGTGTAGTAGAGACTATCACATACAGATGTGAAAATACGATGCAGTGTGCATCTCTGCTATCAAATCCAAGATAGACTCCCAATGAAACTGTTGAATGTATCTTGACAATAGGATGCTGGACTTTCTGCCACTGTCCATGCCTACAATGTCAGGATACACTTAAATAGCAGAATGGCTTTCAACTATTTATGAAGGATATACTAGTGTAATGACATGGGAGAAATCAGTGGAGTGGGTGTGGATTTGGGGAGGGAGGAAGAAGATTCCCAGAGCCTATAGAACTCTGTCATGGAATAGAGAAAGAAAGAAAGAAAGAAAGAAAGAAAGAAAGAAAGAAAGAAAGAAAGAAAGAAAGAAAGAAAGAAAGAAAGAAAGAAAGAAAAACAAGCAGCCATGCATGACACTATGATTTAGCTGTGCTCTTAGGGTCAAGACTAAGCTTTTTGGTTTTTGGTTTTTGGCACATTCTACCTGTTCAGATGTGAGGACCCAATAATGAAAAACAGCATGGCGATCACGGGTTAGGCTCAAGCCAATTTCAAGTGGAAAGAGTAAGTCCTAAAAATGAAAACATTAGTAAGACTAGAAGCAACCAAGAAGCAACAATCAAGAGATCACATTGCAGATCTCCAGCAGCACTCTTGATAGGCTGGCTGCTTCTACCCCAGTCCTGGTCCAGGCAGTGCCTTTGTTTCTGCTCCTCTACTGTTGTCATCGCTTCCATCAGTCCAGGACCTTAAAAGAGATAGGAAGAAGCATCACTGGCATGGGTGGGAAGACTATGGTTTCTGTTTGTAGAATGCTTTCACATTAGCTAACTAACTGTGCTCCACACAACTTGACTCAACAAGAGATTTGCGCATGTAAAGAGATATGTCAAAGTGCCAGCTGATATTGATGGTGCCAGGAAATCTGCCACAAACACTCTCAGTAAGCAGTCAGGGCTGCAGCAAAGGAGAGAGCACAGGCCATAGTCAAAGTAGTTCTTGCCGGATGCACTCCTTTCTGGATCAGGGTTTACTCACCCCATCTTCCTCCCTAAGGGCTCACAATGGCACAATATAGTATCAGGTCCTGACTGCAGTTGAGAAGACACTAGGCCTTCAATGTGTCTCTTGGTTTCTGTGGGTTTCCCATTCCTAGTGGTAAACTCTCTGTTGTCTCAACTCTGCCTCATGTGAAGCACCCAATCCTGATTGGGAGTTTGAATGCAGTACAGAGTTGGGAGAAGTGGGAAGGAAAGACCTAGGCAAGTGTGGATGATGGCTAGTTCCATCTGTTGAATTCCCGGGTCATGGGGTGCCCAGATTATGTGGTCATCCACTATTCTAGCTATGTCTTTGATGGTATTTTTGGGGGAGGGGGGTAAGATTAATGTTTGAGTGGATCAACTAAGAAAAGAAATTGTCCCCTCTAATGAGGTGGGCTCTGTCACACCTTCTGAAGATCCAGTGGAACAAAAGTGTTGACCTTCCCTCACACTGCTCTCCGTGGGCTAAAACTGCTCACCATGCCCCGCCCGATGCCCCTGGGTTTCCAGGCTGTAGACTGCACACCAAGTGGTATTTCCACTTCCACAACTGTATAAATTGATTCCTGATCATAAATAAATCCATTTTCTCTCTCTCCCTCACTCCCTCTTGTGGCCTCTCTTTCTCCCTCACTCCTGACCATATTTCATAGTTTAATATCCTACTTGTTTCACTTACTATAACATCACGAACTTATTGTAAATCAACTACTTCTGCATAGTGTAGTTTTTAAGTAAAGAAACACGATTCTATTATATAGATACATCAGAATGTCTTCAAAAACTTCCCTATTTGGGGATCTTCGGAGTCCTTCCAATTTTACACTATTCTAAAAAAAATTCCATTATGAATTCTCAGATGTGGGATTGCTGGATCAAAGTTATGAAGCTATTTAAGTCTTGTAAAAACTACAGCTCAACTGCCTCGGTAAGTAAGCTTCCTCCACCGGCAACAGTAATGAGGGAGGAAGACATTGCACTTCTCCATGCTCTCACCAACACAGTGCACTTATTTTGTTTGTTCTTTGGATGAATTGCTCCTGAGTACCATATCATCATAAAACACTTTACCTTCAAATAATATAAAACAATTTGTGGGTAAAATCAGCACGTAAACTGGTTTGTAGTCTTGTTAAGGTTTCAATTAGCGAAAAAGCTAGGGAGGCCCTCTTCAAAGCGAGACACTTAGCATGATGGCATAGACGGTGATGGTGCTCTGGAGAATTCCATGGTCCAGATGTGGTGAATGTCGGGGTCATGGCTAACCTCTACCAGGATGAGACTCTTTAAAAGACAGACTATCACAGGAGGGCAAAGGCCTTGAATGGAGTCCAAAGGAGCTTATCGTTCAGTGTTCAGCAATTGGAAGCCATTAGCAGTTTCTGAGCAGGAGAGCAATGTGCTTTTGCACACTATCCTGACGGTGCCAAGAACCTGACAGAAGGTTGTTAAGTGGCAGGATTGGGTTTCATAGTTTTGACAGTAACCAGGAGACATGTCTATTTTTCCCCTGTGGTGTGACGTTGGGGCTAGAGCACTCCTCTAGCATTCCAACATGCCTGCTCTGAAGGAGACAAACCACCACCCACACAAACGAACAGAGACACAGGAACACAAGGGTGTGACCCCGCAGCACAGAATGCAGTGGATCTGCCAGCAGCATTTGATCATTTATCTTAGTCCCTATTTCTCTCATCAATATTTTATGTCACAAGGAAACTTCAGTTTCATTTGCTGGTAATGAATTCATCATGAGACTAACAGCAAGTGGCTGAAGCAGAAGCCTAGGGAAGCTGGGGGGCAAGGCAGCTCTGAGCCCACAGGGCAGAGGGGCTGTCAGGTCCAAGAGTTCCTGCCAGGCTTCCACCCATGTGGATCACTAATTCCTCGAACAAGCCCTCTTCAGGAAAAGCCTTCCCTCCCTGGGAGGTTGAGCAGTGGCGGGAAGGTTAGTCAACATCACTGATTAATCACCCACTGGGCCAAGAACCCTGTAATAGGACTAGGGGAAATACAAGTATTCAGGGAATAGCCCTTGTTCTCACAGTGTTTGCAATCTGTGCTCACATTCCCGAGTCCAGCATGGTGCTGAGAAATAGTAGGCACTTAAAAATGCCCTTTTGAAAATACATTTATCTGTTTAATTTGAGAGACAGAAACAAAGAGAGCTCCCATCCCTTCATTCTCTCTCCAAATGCCCAGGAGCTGGGAACTCAGTCCACAAGCAGCAGAGAAAAAAACAGCTCGTCCATCACTGTTCCCTCCTGTGCATTACCAGGCAGCTGGAAACGGAGCAGAGCCAGGACTCGAACCCAGTTACTCAGTATGGATGGGTACTGAGTCAAAGTCCTGTCCCTGAAACACATTCAAAAATAAGTGACAAACTGCCCACAGCCACCCTTAAGAGCCTTGGTACTTAATTTCTGCTCTAACTCTACTTTCTTTTTTTTTTTTTTTTTTTTTTTTTTTGGAACGTCAGATATACAGAGAGGAGGAGAGACAGAGAGAAAGATCTTCCATATGATGATTCACTCCCCAAGTGAGCACAACGGCCGGTGCTATGCCGATCTGAAGCCAGGATCTAGGAACTTCTTCCAGGTCTCCCACATGGGTACAGAGTCCTGAGGTTTTGGGCCATCCTCGACTGTTTTCCCAGGCCACAAGCAGGGAGCTGGAAGGGAAGTGGGGCTGCTGGGACCAGAACCATCGACCATATGGGATCCCGGCACTTTCAAGGTGAGGACTTTAGCCGCTAGACCACACCGCCAGGCCCTCTACTTTCCACATGTACTAGGGTAAGCCACCTAATATATTTCAGTTTTAGAAACCTTATTATGCAAACTGGAAAAAGAATAATAGCATCATCAGACATTCAAGTGTCACTTGTCATGTGTGCTTCCAAAATTGTGTCTGTATATACACATTAGTTTCATCACAAGCTTGAAGTATATACTATTATTACTCATATTTTGTAAATGAGGGAATTTATACCTACAAAGATTAAAGATCTTGCCCAAGATTGTGCACCAGTCCTACATTTAGGGTCCTTAGTCTTAATCATAGTGCTTAACCTTACATCACCTCTTAGCTAAGCAGAGCTCTTCTATTTTTGTTTGTTTATTTGCTTGGTTTGGTTTGTTTTTATTTGTTTGGTTGGTTTTTAGCCCCACTCAAATAAGCTTAAGCAAAAGATTCAGGTACATCTCTGTTTTCAAATAAAGCTCAATGAAAGGCCTCAACTGCACTTCCTGAAATGGGTCTCCACTCTCCAACAGGTACCTTCACACGGATTCAACATGGTTGCAGCCACTCCCCCAAGTCACACTCCATGGTATTTCATTCATGCATAAAGAAATTTCTGCCCCAATTTTCCCAAAAAGAATGGCATTTTCTCCTGGTGTAGATCAGGCATAATGGAGATGATGAGAGAGGCTGGTAACATGCTCTGTCCTGCATGAGACAACAAGACTCAGTCAGGGGAATAGGGTAGCTGAAGAATAGGAAATGGATATTACCTGGCAATCCACACTCCTTCTTCTTACACTCCAGAAAAATACCAAAATACTGTTGGAAAGAATTAAGGTGAAGAACCCCTATCAAAAAAAAAAAAAAAGATAAAGTACCTTTCAGTTCAACTCCTTACCAGGAGTGGACACTGTGGACCTGTGGGTTAAGCTGTTGCTTGGGATGCTTACATCTTGTATCAAGGCTCCAGTTTAAATCCCAGATGTTCTCCCTAGAATCCTGGTAAGCAGCAGATAATGACTACAGTGTTTGGGCTCCTGCCATGCAGATGGGCGACACAGATGGCATTCTGGCCTCCTAGTCTGATCCAGGTCCAGCCTTGGCTATTGCAAGCATTTGGGGAATAAATTAGTTGATAGAAGATCTCTCTTTCTCCCTCGTCCTGCTACTCCTCTCCCTTCCTATCACTCTGGCTTTCAACTGAATTAAAATAAACAAACAAATATTAGAATGAAAACATTCTTACCAAAAGCCAGATTATGGGGAAGTCAAGGAACTAATACATTGTTGGCTTTCTCCTCCAAATGTCCATTCCTCAAACACAAGGGAGCCCCTTGTCTGGGCTGTTGCACTTCCGTCCTCTCCAGGCTGCTTGGATCCTGAGGTCTGCATGCATGTGCCCCTCATTTCATTGGTGTCTCTGTTCAGTCGCTTTTCCCGGCACTGTCTCATTCTCAATGTGTTAGTTTTTCTTTAAGTGCCTGTAAGCATCTGGAGTCCATAATTCACAGCTATTTGTTTGCTTGCTGTTTATTTCCTCAAAAAAACTAAGTTTTTTTTCACTGACTGGTTGATCTATTTATTTAAGAGAAATATATATGTATATATGGATTCATACGTATGTATATGGGATGAGTGTGTCTGTGTGTGTGTGTGTGTGTGTGTGTGTGTATTTATGGAGAGAGATAGACTTCTATCCACCGGTTCATTCCTCAAATGCAAACATTGATGAAGACTGTGCTCAAACTGTAGCCTGAAGCCAGGAATTCAATCATTACTCTGCCATTATGGGAACGCTGTTACTTGTTCGTTATTGCTTCCCAGAGCACGAACTAGCAGGAAGCTGGAGTCAAGAACAGGAGCCTGAACTCAAACCCAGTTATGAAGTACGTGATATCCTAACCACAGGGTTAACTGCCAACTCCATCAATGCTGAGTTCTGTGACTGCAGTTGTTATGCTCAATACCATATACATGAGAAATACAGCAGATACTTGATAAATATTTGTGAACTAATGAACGCATGAGAAATATCAGGACTTCCCTGTCTGTATCTAGTCTAGAGACTATGAGAATGAAAAAAAAAAAAAAAGGTGATGATCCAGCGGCATGCACAGGTCACAGACCGTGTGAGCTGGTATGTACCTCTCAGTGCTGCTAGACCAGGATGGCACAAGGCTCTCTGACGGGCTAAGATACAAGCAGAAGCTTGGCGAGGAGGCTGGAAAAGCAGCGAGTAATGCAGAAGGAAGCAGAGATGGCTCTGAGCAGATACCAGAGCTGTGGCCCTACCAGTTGTCCCTTACGGAACACATTGACGCCAGGGTTCTCCAATGTGCTCCATGTTACAGGATGACGAAGGTCCTTTGAACTCTCTCTCAGATGCTAAAACTGTGTCCGGAAAAAAAAATAGAGCTTAGAAAAAATTTCAGAGATTCCTGCAGAATGATAATCAAGTTGCTGGTCTCGTTTAGCGAGGAAATCCATTTTCATTGAGAAAAATAAAACCATTTTTTATCTAAGACATTTACTGCACAGATTGATGATCTAAGTAGATTTGAATTTGAAAAATAAGATAATCTCAGATAAATTTTAGCGTGGGACACTCACAACTTCAGCAAAATATGTGCGAAAGTCACCATAAAAAGCATTTGGAATAATATTGATTCATTTCTCCACCTTTAAAATTAAGCTTTGATTATTTCTCATTCCCCATAGGGCACCCTCTACTATCTACTGAATATGTAAAGTTCATTACCACAAGGTAACATTATTGCATGCATTGCATCATTGGAAGGTCATAAATATCCTGCAAACAATCCCATCTCATTCTATGAGGCAGAAATTATGTTTCCCACTTCTCATTAAATTTCTGACGAACTAATAAATGATTGAAAGGAACTTTGTAGGAATGATGCATTACACACAAATGAGGGATTACTGATTCCCACACCCAGTCTATGTATTAGCACCAGGACTCCATGTTCATGATCAGCATTCTGGTTGGCACAGAAAAGTGCTGGCTAGAGGAACAGTACCCTGAAGTCTAAGCCTTCCCTTTGCAGACAAGAATGACACAAAGAAGGTTTCTGCTCCAGCCACATCCATTAATTCTGCTTTGAAACATACATAGCTGCCTAGTTTGCTATTGCTCATTCCCACCTCCCTTGTCCTCCTCTCCATTGTCTTCATCTTCAGGATGCAATCTCAGTGCCAACTCTGTCTTACTAATGAGCGTGTAGTCAGTGTTTTGTTCATCTTTATGACAATGGGATGGGGGACATTATTGTGTTTTGCAGATGAGAAAATAGAGGCCTAAGGAGATTAAGAAACCAGCCCAAGTTCAACAACAATTGACCAGGTCCAGATTTCTCCACCACCAGGCCATCCTATCTTCTAAAGACCTCCAGACTCAAATGCTCTAGCCGATCTAATATTCCACAGAGCTCCCAGAGCTATTAGTGTCTATTCCATTGCTTTGACAGTTCATCATAAAATACCTGGGATCACTTAGCTATTGTCCTCCCAAACTGTTCATTGTTCCTTTTATACCTCACCTCGCCAGCTGGCCTGTAAGTTCCTTGAAGGAATCCGTCTTCACCTTAGCACTGTGCCAGCACCTGTATGAAGTTTCCCAGTGATGCGCTGATCATTTCCTGAGCGCAGCAGGTAGCCAGATGCAGACCCCCTCCTTCCCCAGGGCCTCAGCAGCTCCCTTTCCCAGCTGCAGGCATGGAGCTCTCACTGCCTCTAAGACAAGCTCCCTCTCACAGAGCAGCAATCCTGCTGTCAGCCCCGCTCCTCCTCCTGACCCAGCAATAAACACAATCATTGTTCATAAACTAATTAAATTTTAATGAGAACACAGTAGTTTGTAAAAATGCATTTTACTTAAGGAAAAATGTTAGATCACAATCTCTCTGTAATCAAGTTAGTGCAGGGACTTGTTCTATTACTTATGAGACCCGGGATGAGGATGAGGAATTACCTCATGGTCTGGGACAGGGGCTGTAATGTCCCTTTGACTTACAGAAAACAGACAGGTGGGAGAAGAAGTAGAAATACGTGGGTTGGATTGTTTTTGTCAATATTACTGTTTAGCCCTCATTGTAACTGTACCCCTTACCTGTTAATTACATATGTGCCCGCATGTCTACTCATTTAGAGACCATGCCCTACCCCATAAAGACAACAGAGAGCAGCACTTCTCAATGCTTCCTGCTCTTGCTGTCCTGACTTGCCCCACCCTCTCTCCCCATAGGCCACTCTCCTGCCAACTCCCAAGACAGCATTCTTGAGGTGCATGAATGGCATTCACTCTCACTTCTGAATAAATCCTGACCTCAATTGTCTACCTTACTTATGCCTCTGCTTTGAATCTTATCTCTGTGGAGGCAACAACTTGGGCTATAATAATGAGGAAACATGTTTCCATACTGCTGTCAATTCTGACTCTGTGGGCTGTTTTCATCCAGGATCATAGGGAAGCAGTGGCCAGAGTTTCATTCCTAGTAAAACACACAAGATGTAAATTTTTGCTGATGGTATGTTGGAGCTTTTAATTGATCGGGATGATACTCTGCTGGCTCTGTCTTCAGACCAGAGAGGGTATACCTAAGAAGCCGTTGAACTTGACTGGACAATAAGATGCTGGACTCTATGTTTGGTATATGCTTGCAATGGGGGAACCTCAACTGAACTTGAACTGTGGTTATGCAACAAGGTGGAGGAATCCACCATGGTGGGAGGGTTTGGGGAGGGGTGGGGAGAATCCAAGTACCTATGAAACTGTGTTACATAATACAATGTAACTAATGAATTAAAAATAATAAATAAATTTTAAAAAATAAAAAAAAACACAAGATGTAAAATTCTTCCACAGTCAAGAAAAGTTAAAAGAATTTGCCTCTTCCAAACCTGCCGTATAAATGATACTTAAAGATGGTCTCTTGACAGAGAAGAGGAATAGGACCCACTAAAACCATAGGCAAATGTGAAGAATATCCCAGTAAAATAATAGCAGAAGACTAAATCAATGAACAATCAATTGCTAAAATGACAGGACCAAATTATCACCCATTCATATTAACCCTGAATGTAAATGGCCTAAACTCTTCAACAAAACAATATAGATTAGTAGACTGAATTAAAAAACAAAACCAATCTATTTGTTGCCTGAAGGAGACATATCTCATGAACAAAGACCAGCAGAAACTATACCTCATGAATTTTGATTTTTAAATTTAGTTTCATCTCCTCCTAACACTTTCTTCTCATTAAATTCTTCAATGACTCAGATCATACAGCAGCATCATTTTCTTCAAGAAGGTTCTTGATTTTCTTTTTCATTTCTTCAACGACACATTAGTCATTCAGTAGCATATTATTTAACTTCACGGTGTTGTCAATTCCTTATTTCTTCGGGTTTTTTATTTTCTTTTGTGGCTTTTTATTTAAGGGGAAGAACAGTAACCGTGTAATGGAGACTGTCATGTCTAGCAGCATGTTATTTAACTTCATGGCATTGTAAATTTCTTCTTTCCTCCCATTGCTGATTTTGTATTGTGAATTTTCATTTGAGAGGATGTACAGTAACTGTGTAATGGAGACTATCATATCCAGATGTGAGGATACAACGCAGCATGCATTTCTACTTCCAGACTAAAGATAGACTCCCAATAAAACTGTTTATTATATCTTGAAAAAGGGATGCTGGACTGTCTGTCATTGTCCATGCCCACAATGATGGACATAGGACTGTTTGAAGAACTGTATTATAGTAATGATATAGGGGAACTCAGTGAGGGGGGATTGAGGAGGGGCTAAGAGAAATCCCAGGACCTATAGAACTGTATCAAAAAAGGACAATAATAAAAATAAGAAGAGTAAAATTTAAAAATAAAAAACCTCGCAGGACAAAAAGTCATGCTATTGTAACATGTTAAGTGTCTACTTAGTGATGTTAAGTATATTAATATTGTTGTGCAGCTATCACAACATCCAACCTTCCAGTTTTTCCTATTTTATATGTGATCTTTTTACGTCATCTCCATAGTGTTTTCTCACTGATTAATCACTATTTTGCATTTCCACAAGGAACCCAGGATTCACATGTGTGTCACTTCTCCAATACTGTGGAACACATCTGTGATTTTCAGCTCCTTCTTGTTAATATCAGCTTCCTGTCTACTGTGGGTTGAAATTAACTTTGGTTTGAATTTGCATCCTCCAAGGTCTAATATTGCTTGTCTTCTTTGCGCGTGGTTATTGATCATCCATGTATCTTCTTTGGATCAATATTTAGTCTTTTTAATTGGATAGTAGATTATTTTCACTTTTCAGTTGTAGGAGTTCTTTCTGTATTCTGAATCTTAATCTTTTATCAGTTATATGACTGGGCCAATATTTTCTTCCATTCTGTGAATTGCCTTTAGATTGTCTTGGATAGTGTCCTCTGATAACATAAAAAAGGTTGTTATATTATTTTGATGGAGTCAAATTGACAGATTTTTGCTTTTGCTGCCAATTTTTTTCATGTCAAATCTAAGAAATAATTACCAAGTCCAATGTCCTGAAGTTTTCGCCCTCTGTCTTCTTCCAGGAGTTTCATAAGTTCGGGTCTTAAAG
This sequence comes from Ochotona princeps, assembly GCF_030435755.1. Taxonomy (NCBI): domain Eukaryota; kingdom Metazoa; phylum Chordata; class Mammalia; order Lagomorpha; family Ochotonidae; genus Ochotona; species Ochotona princeps. The sequence continues at coordinate 105,816,125 of NC_080835.1, read as the reverse complement.
ATAAATCTGCAGTCCGATTTTGGACTAATTTTTATGTAAATGATGCAAGGTAATAATCTAGCCCTGGGCCCAGTGCCGCGTGGCCTAGCAGCTAAAGTCCTCACCTTGAACATGCCGGGATCCCATATGGGCGCCGGTTCTAATCCCGGCAGCTCCACTTCCATTCCAGCTCCCTGCTTGTGGCCTGGGAAAGCAGTTGAGGACGGCCCAATGCTTTGGAACACTGCACCCACGTGGGAGACCCGGAAGAAGTTCCTGATTCCTGGCTTCAGATCGGCGCGCACTAGCCGTTGCGGCTCACTTGGGGAGTGAATCATCAGACGGAAGATCTTCCTCTCTGTCTCTCCTCTCTGTATATTTGACTTTGTAATAACAAAAAAAAAAAACCTTTTAAAAAAATAGAATCCAGCCTTATCCTTCGGAGTGTGAATTTCAAGGTTTCTGAACGCCATTTGTTGATTACATCATTCTTCCTCTTTGAGCAATCCTAACGCCTTTATCAAAAGTCATTTGAATATATATATGCAGGAGGGTTTGTTCCTGAGATACTTACTTCAATGTACTATTCTGCATGTTGTCCATACCCATTTTGTACTATCTTGTTATTAAAAACCAACCATACAAAGGTTTTAAAATCAGAAAATGTGAATCCTCCAACTATGTTTTCTGCTTAAATATTGCTTTGGCTACTTGACATTCAATATAAATCTTAGGATAGATTTTTCTATTTCTGCAAAAAACACTTCACTGACAATCTGTAGATTGCTTTGGGTATTATCGTCATCTTAACAACTTGGGTCTTTCCATTATCTTGATTAAAATCCAACCTGATGACAAACTGATCAGCAGGTACATATGTTTTTATGAGAAAAAGAATGAATTCATATTTAATCATATTTGCATTGAAAGTGTAATTATTTCAAAATTTATGTCTAAAAGAGACTGATCAAGGAAACAGGTTGACAAATAGACCAATGGTGAAGAGAAACACTGGAAATTACCAGGATATGATAGGTTATGATTTAGGATGAATGAATAAGTTTCTTTATGACAGGGTCAGACTGCAATAATCTTATTTCCTCAACAAGAAATACTATGTGTTAAAAAGATGTATAATGAATTTCTAAAAGACCATGAGAGCAAAACCAAACCAAGTCATGAGAGTGTTAATTATTTTTATAGGTGATACCTCATTAAACATGAAAAAAATTTTTTTTCATTAAGTGAAAAGTAATTTACCATCAAGTTAGAGAATAGCTTTGATGACAGTATATTGCCTAATCTACAGCCAAGTATTAAGAGAAAACTAGATATAATGCGATCACCTTGAAACTATTATCTGTGAGCCTAGGACTTTGTTAAGCAGCTTACATATATTAAGACCTGTAACCATTACACTACCTACAGAGTGAGGCATTAGTACTCCGCCCACCTTGCAGATGAACAAACTGCAACACTGAAATGAAGTCATGCGCCTAGTGTGGATGAGGGCACTGAGTTGAAGTAACACACCCTAGGACATCTAGGCCCGAAGCAGTGGAGCTGATTCCGGCCTGGGTTAGCCTTCCCTCCCAATGTCAACGAGATAATGGCACACAGGCATACCAGGTCTCAAACCGGGAATCTTTAAATGCTGTGTTATTTGGGAAAATGTTTTGCAGTTGTAATGGACTTCAGGATCTTGAAATGGGAAAAAGACCTGGATTACCGAGGTGGCTCCTCCATACTGAGAGAAGTACCTTCATGTGGAGGTCACACAAGGAAACACAGACACACCACAGGGCAGGTCATGAGAAGATGAGACAGCAGCCACAAGCATGGTTATGGAAGCTAGAAAGGACAAACAAGGGATGCCTCCTCAAGGACCCAAGGGAACGCAGCTCTGCAAAATTTTGAACGCTTCCTTGCAGAACTGAGAGAATAAGCATCCAGGCTTTTTAAGCCATCGAGTCTAGGGCTGATTCTTATAGCGGCCTTGGGAAATGACCACCACTGATAACAAGGGATCTGCGCAGGCTCACAGTGGCATCTTCCTCCCTCACTCACAACAGATGCAATCATAGCATGGAAGAGAAATTACGGGGCCCCTGGTTAAACAGCAAGTTCAATAGCACTTGACCCCTTTCAAAGTGCTTTCCCATTGATCCTATCATTCAACATCTGATCCAGCCTGGCCTCCTCTGTGCCAGCAGGGCCACACTCTAGTTTCTGAAAGCAAGACTGAGACATGATTCTAGATGCATTTCAGATGCTACACTTCCCACTGCACCACACTGCAGCTTACCAAGGGAAAAGAAGCAACAAAGGGAAATTCTAACACTGACTTTATTTAACTCTCACAAAATCTCCTTGTCCAGCAACTCAACAGAACCATGGCTGCTGCCTCCAAGACACAAGACCCATCAATGATTTGTGCCAATTCCAAGGCCAATTCCTCTCCCCCAGCTGGCGTTTGCATGCAGAAGAGATTAGGGAAAAATGCAGAAGTGCCATGCTAACATGCACATGATTTTTTTTCCTTTAAAAGTCTGGTACTTAGCTTGGTAGTTAAGTCACCTCCAATGTAAGAGTGTCTGGCCTGAACTCCCAGGCCCAGTTCTTGACTCGAGCATCCTGTTAAGGCAGACCTTGGGATGCATCATGAAATGACTGGGATACTTGGGTCCCTGCCACCTGTAACCATCCCACTACCATACAAAAGACCTGGGTGGAGGTCCAGGCCTCTGGCTTGGCCCTGGCCCAGCCCCGGCTGCAGGCATTTGGGGAGTAAATTAGAGAATGGGACATCTATGTGGTTGGATAGCTGCCTCTGTGTGTCTCTGCCTCTCAAATAAATAAATAAATAAAAATGTGAAGATTAAATAAATATAGTCTTGATGTAAAAGTTAAAAACAGAAGATGATTTGCATAAGACCCTGAGCTCTCAATTACACCAATTACTTTATAATTACAGGCAATGCCATCTCGGGTTTTTTCAAAACCTCCATCTATTCTTAAAGGACCTGTCAGGAAGAAGGTTTCTTCTCAGGGAGAGATTCCAATTAGTATGCATGTTGAACGCAGGGGGAGAGAAAAACCTGCTGTAGCTCCAAGGAGAAGAAAAGACAGGAGCTTTAAATGCCCCTCAGCTCCACACATGGGCCCACAGTAATATGGAAACCTGGAACCACCAGAAAACCCCTCACCCCTCAATTCTAGCAAAGTGCCATGTCAAGGAAAACTCTGCCTGAACCCTCTTGGCCCTGCCCCTACTCCCACCTGTCTGTTGTCTCAGCAGCCACCTCCTGAGATTAGTAGAGAACAGTTCAACTTGCTAAACCTGGGTTGCTCAGAAACACCTCACAAGTTACTCAGGGAGAAGCTAATGTCATGTGCCCACCCCACACCTCTGCTGCCTCTATCAGTCTCCTCTTGCTTTTGTTCAGCATACACTGAGTGTATCAATTACCCTCTCTGTCCGAGAGGATGCTGGGATGGGGTGGGAGCACACCAAGTGCAGTCAGGGAACCCAGCACTACCACGTTCTCAATGAACCTGCACCAGGCTCTCCATTTTGCCATTCCCTACCTGCCTGGCTGCCAGTCAGTGAGCTGAATGTAAAGACACCACTGTAACATTGGACCATCTGGGGTCTTTAAACTATGACAGCCACAGTGGAAGAGCCAACCATCCATCTACAAGGTATGGCAGTCTTCGTGCAATCATCACTCTCAAGCGCTGTCTGATTCTTTTCAAGAAAACCAGCCCCTAATGGAAGTTCCATCTTCCAATGCCTGGGTCACTCTTTTTCACTGCATTTCTTTAATGAGAATACTTCCAGCTTTCCTTTACAAAGCATGACATCCCCAAGAAGGCAGTTAACACTCTTCCACACTCTCCACATTTCGACTCTGTAAAAAACTGCTAAAAAAAAAAATAGAAGAAGCATGCTTGGATCCTTCAGGATTGCAGTTCTCAGTGGGGTTAAGCCTTGAGTGGCTCCTGTTAGGCAGAAAACAAAGTCTGAGCTCTCTGGCAGCAAGGTCTCAAACAGCATTGGCGTCTCTGCTCTCCTCCCATCTGCCTCACTGCAATCAGACTTCTCATGAATGAAAAGCCCTTCCCTGCTTGAATCGCCAGAAATTTCTATTTGCTTCCAAAGCATGTTGCGCCTCTATTAAAATAGTACCTCTTCTCCAGCTTCTCAGAGCCATGTGCCTGCATCTCACCTCTCCAACTAATTTTCTCTGTCCCTCACTACAAACTCCAGGTACTGCATCACTAATTCTGATATTATCAGCCTTATTTTGCACAGGTAGAAAATGAGACTCAGAAAGGTTAACTGATTTTCCCAAGGCTCATCATTAAGAGGGACCAGCGCAAGCTTAGCAAGCATGAAGACACAGTGGACACATGGAGGATGGCATGTGTTCTGGAACCTCTCTGCCTTGGTTTGAAGCCTAGCTCAGTACTCAACAAGCTGTGTGAGTTAAGCGAGCATTTACCTTGTCCATACGTTTGCTTTTTTATTGATTACAATGAAATGAAGGTAGTAATGCTAGCCACATGATAAATCTGTTGTGAGAACAAAATGATTTAAAAACAGGTGTTGGAACAGCAGTTTGTCAAAGCTGGTCCATATCACAATGCCTGAGCTTGACCACCAGCTTAGCTCCGGATTCCAGATTCCAGATTCTTCCTAAGGTCACCCTGGGAGCAGCAGGCAGGTTGGCTGGGTGATTGGGCACCTGCCATCTACTTTCTACTTGAGAAACCTGTTTTGATTTCCCAGCTTCTACACTCTCGGTTGCAGGCATGTACAGCATGAACCAGAACCAGTGGGTAGCAGATTTCTCTCTCTCTCTCTCTCTCTCTTTCTCTCTGCTTTTCAGATACATTGTTTTTACAATTTGGAAATGTCTTTGAAAGACTTTATGTGAATTATTAGAAGAATGCCTAGCCTACAAAACAGGCTCACAAATTTTTCTCTATTTCCCTGTTTGTGTCCAGGCAGCATGGGGGCCTCATTCCCCAGACCCAGCCTCTGATAGCCATGGGCTCTGTGCCTTGCCTTCTCTGCCCTATCCTTCTTCACCTGCTTGTAACATGGTCACTGCTTTGCTGGATGCTCTTCCCTGAGTGTCCGCTCATGAACCCACTCTCTGCTAATAGCCTTGGAAAGAACACCCGGTGCCCACCGTGATGCCCCTCTAGCTCCAGTGTCTCTAGGTACAGCACCTCCTCCCTCTAGTGTTGTAAGTAACTCTCCTTTAAGGCCAGGTCGTCCACACATTCAAACACATTCCTCGCATCTCTTCAATGACAGTATTTTGACTTAATTGGCCTCCTTCTTACAACAGAATTTTTTTTCCTCACTCTTCCAGGTCTTTCACATGCTACTACTTTCCTTTCAAGGAAACCTCACTCTTGCTTTATCATCTAACTCTCCCTCATTTCTTTTTCTCTAGAGCAAAGTCCCTTGGAAACACTGTCTGAAAGACACTGACTTGACACTATCTCTTCCATTCGCCTACTTTGGTACACACACTTACAGCTGCACCAGCACAGTATTTTAGGAAGCTCGCTGAGGCCATCTAAATGGCTAAAGTGTGACCGTCAGTTGTCAGTCCTTGATAATCGACAGCATTTCACACTTCTGATTAGTTTGTATCCTTAATCTCTCTATTCGGCTTCTTGGCTCACACACTCATCTGCTTCCCAAGAACATGTGCCCATTCCTTCTCAGAGACCTCTCAGGCTTCCGCTTGACTTGTCCCCAAGTGCTGCCGAGCCTCAGGGCTGACAGCCTAGTCCTCTTCTGCTTTGGCTCCCACTCCTTTGACCAGACATCCAGTCTGGTTCTCTGGTCATCTTTGTGCAATTGTGTCTGTAGACAAGATCCTGACTCCAAACACAACATGGGCATGATACAGCCCATGCAACAATTTCATCAAGAATGCTTGTACATGGGTGCTATATCCTCATTCTTTGTTTTCTTTCCAATAGCAGAGCCTTCCAGTTGAGAAGCTAGTGATGCTGGAATCATTGCACACTTTTCCTCTTCTTCATCATGGCCACCAAGGCAACTGCGTTCATCATCCCTTTAGGGGTAGAGTGTCTGGCCACTTTCAGCTCTGACCCCTGTGCAAATCCAAGCTAAGACCCATCTATGTTAAGTTCACTCATAAACCTCTGTGTTACTTTCTCCTCTGTTGATTCCTCTTCAATCTATTCTCAGCACAGCTATCAGAGGCATTTAAGTTTACCTTGGTAGAGAACCTACAAGTTCCCCACTCAGAACAAGTAGCAATGTGAATCCCTCTTTCCTCCTGCCATGCCCAGGCTGCACATTTCACCAGTGCACACTACCTGACTCCTTTTGTGCTAAGCCTCTTGGAGCCACACTACTCCGTCTCTGCTCTATGACCACACCTATCACTTGTTTTCAATCCCCTGCACCTGCCGTTTCTTCCAAATTTATTTCCTCCAGAACCAATTCAGCTCCTTTACACTTTTGCCTAAATTTTACCAGCTGATGATGACATCTCTAAACCTTGCGTCTGAACCATCAGCTCTTGGGGAGGGTGTTTGTTCCAAAGGTGAAGACGCCACTTGGAGTGACTAGGATTGAGACCAAAGCCCGCTCCCTGTTCCAACTCTCTGCTCCTGTGTACCCTCACAGGTGGCAAGCGATCACTCAAAGTCTTGAATCCCTGTCCCTCAGGTAGGAGAGCTGGGCCACATTCTGGACTTATGACTGGGCTATTCCAGGCATTTTGGGAGTGACCCTACAGATGGATGTTATCTGTTTCTTTCCCTCCTTCCTCCTTCTGCCTTGCTCTCTCCTTGTCAGATAAGTAATTTTTTTTTCATTAAAATAAATGAACTTTAAAACTTCAGCTCTGGGCTCCAGCGAGGTGGCCTAGCGGCTGAAGTCCTCACCTTGAACACATGGGATCCCATATTGGTGCCGGTTTTAATCCCAGCAGCTCCACTTCCCATCCAGCTCCCTGCTTGTGGCCTTGGAGGGCAGTTGAGGACGGCCCAATGCCTTGGGACCCTGCACCCACGTGGAAGACCTGGAGAAATTTCCTGGCTCCTGGTTTTGGATTGGTGCAGCACTGGCCGTTGCAGTCACTTGGAGAGAGAATCATCGGACAAAAGATCTTCCTCTCTGTTTCTCCTCCTCTCTGTATGTCTGCCTTTCCAGAAAAAAAAAAAAAAAAAAAAAACTTTTAAAAAAACCTTCAGCTCTTCACAGCCCCTCTTCTGCTTTATTGTATTTCCAGGCATAGCTTCCTTTGTAGCACTTGGCTTGTTTTATTTACTTGTCTCGTCACCTGTCTGAAGATGCACACTCCACAGAGCAGAGGAGCTCTATTTGATTCCTTCCACAGCTCCAACGTTGTCAGCATGATGCTGACTGACATCATTGACATATCCAGAGTAGAACACTTGCTTTTCCACACCCCAAGCCACACACACATACCCCTGATTCTCCATCAGTGTCCCTGAACCAAAGTCAAATCTTGGGATTCATCCTTGAGTCCCTCCTTCCCACAGTCTCTAGCTTAGCCCATCACGTGCCTGACCACTCTCCATTCCCAGGTCCTGACGCCATCCCCCTCCTCTTTACCTTCTGCCACCATTTCTGGATGTGTTCACACTCTATACTGCTGAATTTTCATCTGGCTGTCCCTATTTGGGCACCTCCCACACGCTCCCTGTTCACATTGGCCTCCTTGCATTCCTGGGCTTGTTTCCCTAGAATTGAGCACATGAGACCATGCATCATCTCCCCAGACACCTTCCCCAGCTCTTTACCTGGTTATTGCTTCCTCCTCCACAAACCCTGCCTGCCTATGTCATGGCAGCTCCCACCCGACACCCCATGGCCTCCTTTTCACTATGTCCATCACTATCGCATTTTCACTATACCCTAATTCCCCCAAACACTTACCCAACTGCAGTGACCTCTTCTGTATTCATGTACACACTTCCTTAATATGTCTTGATTGAAACTGTGACCAAAAAAAGTAGAGACTTCACATGGGATAAGTAAATACTAACTCTGCAAGTGCAGGAACAGGTGAATAGAAGACAGTCTGTTCCTCCATCATCTCTGAAGGCCACAGCCTCCTGTTTCCATTATGGGGTCAGCAGCTGGACAGAAGCAGCAATGCAGGTATAGTCAGAGCCCCAAGACTCTGCTTCCCACTCAGCTCAGCCCGGTCCTTCAACTCTCCATAGTACTTTCTGTCCCTCCAGTTTAAGAAAGCAAGGAGAAACCTCCCCCATTAAGTAACTGCATCCAAGCCAATATTATTTGAAAGAGGTGGAGACAAAAGAAATAACTCAGCCCAAATTACCCTTGTCTCCCAGCTGCTGTGAACAGCTGCATGCCTTCTCCTAGCCAGGTAGCTGCCATCTCAACACCTGCAGCCCAGAGAAGAACCAAAGATGCTGAGACCTGCTAAGTGAGGTCATGGCTGTAAATTCCATTGGGTCAACACACACAGGCAGCTCTCTCCATGCAGAGAGGTTTAGACTCTGCACTTGGCATCTGCTTGGGAACCATCAAAGAAGCACAAAGTGACCAGCTTTGTGAAGTACATAAACTTAGTTGCGCCGGGGAAATTGAGCAAAATGATGGATGGGACATAGTTAGGATCCGTTCGGAGAAGAGTGAGAGCAAGAGCAACTTGCAAGGACTCCCTGCAGGGTTGTGGGTGCTGAAGGGATCTGAAAGTTGCTCAAAGAGAAGGTGCAGTAGAGGGGTACACAGTCACCAAGTCCCAGAGCCAAGCATGAAGGTGGATTGAGGTACCCGGCCTGACTAGATTCATCAAGGCCACAAAGAGCCTGAACACCTGGCAGTCTCAATGTGCCACTTACACCAAATACAGAAATCGTTGAACCCGTCCATGTCCTTTTCATCACCTGACAAATTAAATGTTGCCTCCCTCACAGAGCAGCCCTGGTGGGTCTCAGTGGCGCATGGACATGAGTTTGGTCAGAGGACCAGCCTGCCTGAGGCGGGATAGCAAGGCTGAAAGTCAGGAGTGCCTGCCTTGGAAGGCCAGCAGAGCCTTCTCAGCTTGGCTGTCCCAGATGCACTTTTCGTGAAAACACATTCTTTTCTCGCATTGAATGCAAGATGGCTGCTGAGCCAAGGTCCCTTGCCAGACAAGCCACAGTGATTCCATGCTTCACAAGCAAAAAACTTATACAGGCCTCACCCCAGAAAAGCATCTGGCACTCTTTCAGGAAAGTTACTAAGCTCCCAAGTTACTCTTTCCCCACCCCAACAGCTGCTTCACAACCTGGACTCCAGAAATGCAGCTTTGGCAACTTCCAATGGCAAGATTTTTGTCCCCTCATAAACACCGCCATCTGTATTGAGAGTTGGAGCAGCCCACCAGTTTGTCTGACATTTTGCTAGCCTCCAAGTAAGAAAACATGACCTTCTAGGAACAAGCCGAGCTACATTCAGGAGCAGGTGAGGTTAATGGAGGTTGTGCACAGAGCACAGGCAGCAGTGGGGAATCCCAACCCACGTTCCCGCCTCTCCCTCTTTAGGAATACATCACCCTCATATAGAACATTATGTGATATTTCTTAGTGCCTCCCCTGCCACTTGGAAGGGGGGTGTAGCGCCTCCCCCACAACAAGAGCACTGGTTTGGGCATAAGCTCCTGGAGCTGCTGCTTGTACGCTGCTTGTGTTAAGCCAAACAGTGCAACCCGTCTTGCCATCTATGTCACAGTCCCCAAAAAAGTAGGGGATTGAGCGACTGGTCTAAAGGGCAACTCTGATTCTTACCGTTCCATAGCCTAGCCTGGTCAAGTATCTTTATCACGGACATACGTGAATCCCTGGATCTAGGAGACCCAGGCCTCCTTGGACGCCAGTCTTCCCCCATCCTCTGAGTAGTTTGATGAAGGAAAAGGCTGAGCTGGAAAAAGGAAAAATCTGTCTTTCCTGCCAAGGCCTCCCTGAGCCCTCGCTGCCTCCCGTGTCTGCTCAAGATAAGCCAACTCCTCTTATGTGGCTGTGGTAGTCCTCTGCACAGTGCAGTGGTCAGCCGGGCTCGGCCTCTCACCTATAGTGAATTCCCAAAAAGGTATATTCCTGCCACTCATTGTACCTCCCCCTATTGCCTGACAGACAGTGATACTAACTTGAACTGTGGCTGTGCGGCAGGGTGGGGGAGTCCACCATGGTGGGGGGTTTGGGGAGGGGTGGGGAGAATCCAAGTGCCTGTGAGACTGTGTTACATGGTGCAATGTAGTTAATGAATTAAAAATAATAAATAAATTTAAAAAAAAAAAAAGAGCATCACTGGCAAGCTACAAGTCTGCTTGTTCCAATTTAGGTTTCTGCCTGGGTCTCAGCCACCCTGGTCATGAAAGTGTTAACTGAAGGTTCCCCTCCCAGTGGATCTTGGCCAGCCCAGAAAATCAGAGGCATAGTTGAAGAAGCTCTTGGTGGGAGGAGTTAAGGAAGCCCAACCTTCTTAATATGGCCTGGGAGAGCAAACCAGCCCAGCTTGGCAGACAGCTGAGCTGCAGCCCCTCAGCCATGGGCTCCGCTCTGCAGCCCCGTTTGTCAGTTCCAGTTCAGCCCCATGCCCTCCTCCGAGCCTAACACCCCTCCTGAGAGAAGAGTCTGTTTAAGATTCCTAGCACGGGGTCTAAGAGGTGATTCCAAGCATCTTGCTGCAGAGTGAACTAATCCTACCAGGTTAATTCTCCCCCTCAGTTCATTCTGTCTTATTAGAGCTGGCAGGCACCCCGCGATGCTTCATTACCTGTGCCACTCCATGGCCAGGCTTTCTTTTAATGAGCTGAGCAATGTGGGGAGCCCCCTGCCAAGCACCCCAGACAATGCTTAGGTCCCTGGAAGAGGAGAATCCCTGAACCCCGCAGCCTGTCCATCAGCAAGGCTATTACTAAGGTGACAGAACAGGCTAAGAGGCTGGTGGTGCTCCTGTGTCCACTGAGGTTAGGGAGCACACAGAGAGGGGCCCATTTCCCTCCTCTCCTGCCCACCAGCTCCCCCTGCCTGCTCACCCGACAGCTTACAGGAAATGTTTAGTCTCTGCCAAAGGCTCCAGGGTTGAAAGAATCCTGCCACTGCCTCAATCATCACATAGTGTTTTCCATCTAAATGTGCCATTTCCTCCAGGAAATCTCATTGTGAGGCATCTGGAAATCACCTCCCAGGAGGAAGGGAAGAAATAGGTTCTGTTTTAGGATCAGGGAAGGATCTGTATGCCCATGTGTGGACACAAGCTCCCGGGGCCGGGATCTAAGGTCAAGTGAAGGTGGAGAATGGGGTATTAGACATCTTCAATCCACCAGCACATGTCCATGTTCAAAGACAGTTCTCCTAATTCATCAAGCCTCCCATCCTCCTGGTGAGTGAGGGCTCTTGCCAGAAGATAAAACACCATGGCAGCTAGCAAAGGGTGGTCGACTTGGCACAGCAGCTGGCATGAGGCAGAGACCCCATCAAGGAGGGCATGGTTATTCCAACAGCATGCCTACCTCTGTGCCCAGAAACCACACTGTCAACACATGCTCCTCACGCTGCTTTGTCTAATCTGTATTTCATTCCACCCCATCCCTCTGCTCTTAGGCCCCCTACCCTTGCTATGTGGTATTTAAGTCACTACATCTCATGAGCTGTGTCTCTGCACATTTTTGCCTTTTGCTAGGTCTTTCCATTGCTGCTCTTTGAAGAGAGGAGGCAAGGAAGACAGTGACTCAGGGGAGAATGAATGGGGTGGGGGATGCCACACATAGGGACAACTCCCAGATGAAAGGTACTTTGCATGCACTGCACAAAGAATAAATAAACTCTGAATGTAGGTGGAAAGGAAATAGAAAAAAAAAAGGCTCAATGAACATACTATGTTTCCCAAAAAGGGTCACAGAACTTCCCTGTGAGATTTTGCTCATGGCTGAACAGCAAATACTTTCCAGAAGGAAAACTGAATAAAGAGAATCCTGGAAAGCAAAACCAAATGGGCTTTTTGGGTACCAGGCAGGAAATCAGAAGTGGTGACAAGAAGCCACGAGCCTGTTACCAGATCTAGGGGTCCTCCATCCTGTAGCTTGTCTCATGCCCACCCCAACTTTCTCTCATGGTTGCTTGCTCAGGATGCCTGGAAAGCTGACCAGAAGGTGACCACTTACCAGGCCAGTTACAGAACTCCTGGCACTCCCTCGGTCTCCCTTTTGTAAAAGGAGTGCTCTGGTAACATGCTCCGTACTTCCGCCTCTCTGATGAAGGGTGTGAGCCCAACCTGTTTTTCCGAGAGGGCTCTATAGCCCTGGAGAAGAGCAAGTCTGAGAAGGTAGAGGAGGTGTTTGGAATGTTACATTTTGAACTCACCTCTCTCCGAACCCCCAAGCCCCTCGATGCATGTGTCTGTTCTCCAGTCCACACTGACCCCCACACCCCACTTGTCCAGCTACGTCGCTGCTCTTGCCTCTGCTCACCCCTGACACGGGGAGAAAACATCACAGAACTCTCACCTCTCCTCTCTGCTGCTCCTCTGGAAAGGGGTGATTGATGAAAAGCCCATGCACGAAGTGCATTACCAGATTAAATTCTATAAAGAGCAGCACCTGCAAGATTGAGGAATCCTGCATTAGCAGCTGGGTCATACCTGGGCCATGGCAGGCTTTTTGATGGCCTGAGAAACGGCTCTGGCAGAGGCAAGAAATAGTTCTCTGAGCCATCAAATCATAGACACTTAACTACATGGGGTTTCAGAGGCCACTTGGTCCATTTCCTTAACTGACTCAAACCTTCCCACAGCACATTGGATTAAACAGTCGCCCTAATCCTCGGGCAACTGCTGTGGCGAAGCAGACCTTGCTGCTTTGCCAGGTGGTGCCCAAAAGGAAGCTGGATGTGTTGATGCTGGGTCAAGTATCGTTTGGGGTGATCCCTGCCCTGTTAGAGGGCTGGTTTCAGGTCCAGCTGCCCTACCTCTGACCCACCTCTCTGCTCATGTACCTAAGAAATTGTAACAGATGGACTAAGTGCCCAAGTCCCTGCCACCCCATGGCTTGCCGGTAGGGAGTTCCAGGCTCCTGGCTTCACTCTGGCCCAGCCCTGCCTAGAAGAAGGCATTTGGGGAGTAAGTCAGTAAATGAGATATCCCTCCTCTCTCTCTCTAGGGTATATTCCTCTCTCTCTCTCTCTCTCTCTCTCTCTCTCTCTCTCCCTCTTTCTTGCTGTCTCCCTTTTTACATTAATTTGATTAATTAATGAGTACAAGAAGGAAGAAAGAGAGAAAGGGGTGCTGGAGCTTGACTGACTTTAATACTGTCTCCACCAGTCCCCTTTTCATCCATCCATTCATTCATCTGATCACCCATTCCTTTGCACAGATCATCCTCACTGTGTCAGGCATTGGCCTTCAGATTGCCAGAGATAGCTACAGAGCAAGGCAGACTGGTTCCTGTCCTTACAGAACGCAGAATCACCAAGATGTGCAGACAACAGACTTTGGTAGACAAAAGCCCACAATCTAACACTATAATAGAAACATGCAGGAAGCTATGGAAACACATAGAAGAGAGGCTGACCAAGGTTTGGGGATGAGGGAAAGCATAATAGCAATGCAGGTTAGAGAAGACTTTCTGAGAGAAGCAGTGTCATGGGTTGAGTAAGCTTTCTCTCTCCAGAATCTGTGTGAGCATTTAAACTCTGATGCCTGAAGCTTAACAGTTGATTGATTCTGCTGGCGGTTTGATCTAATTATGGCCTCTGAGAGGTGGGGTCTGTGGGAGGTCTTGGGGCCACGTCACGGGGCTGTGCCCTCAGAGTGAGCTTCTCTTGAGAGGCTTGAGCATTTCAGTTCAAGTTCACCAAGGTTCCTTCTCTTCTTCCTGCCTTACATGTCATAGAGCCCCTGCACTTGCTATGACTGGCTTCCACAGGAGCTGGGCTGTGGGGCTGCTCAGTCCTCAACTGTAACCTCCAGATTGTGAACTGAAAGAAACCTTCCCTTTCCCAGAAAAGGCTCCTGTCAGGTATCTCAGTTGAAGGAATGAGAATCAGACCAAGCCAGGCAGCATTCACACCTGAAACTGATGAAAAAAAAAAAAAATGAGCAGATCAAAGGGACAATGCAGGCATTGGAATAAGATGAGAAAGATCAGTAAAGCGGTTGGGAATTTGTGAGAAAGGGACCCAAAGATGAACCCAGGTGGCTGACGAAGGGTGGGGAGAAATGTTGGGTTTTGATAGTTCATAAGTAGTTGAGCTATTACTGCCAGATTGGGTCTGAAGGCCCTGCCATAGTCGTTCTAGACTGCTGTATCCAAAATGCCACGGAGCACAAAACTATGTTTATCAGGTGTTTAGATCAGTACCTCCAAAGTGCTGGCAAATTCCTTTTTTGATGAGAGCTGCTTCCCTGTTTGTGGACAATGTATTCTCACTTGGCGAAAAGAGGACCCTTCTGGTCTCTTGAGCCGTAAGACAGGGAGAAGGCGATGTGGTGGATTTTCTTACTTCATGTATCCCACCACCAACTTGCCACTGCTCGTCACCATTGCAAGGTGGGTGAAGTGAGATTCTCCTCCCACATACCCCACTGTGAATCCTGCATTAACCCCTGTGAATCAGAGCTGAGTAAGTGTAGATGCTCCCTAGTGGGAAGGAGACTGTGGGCAGGATACCAAGCCTGATTCCCAAGTACAGCTTGTGACCCTGGGCCAGCTGGGGCCTCAGCAATCCTGCGTGAGAGGGGCACAGCACATGTAATACGGGAATGTACAGTTTACATTTGTGAGACACTTTACACCATCAGCTTATCGCTTGAGCCATGTTACAGTGCATACAATTCAGTGACATTTAGTGCATTCATAATGTTGTGTAACCATCACCACAAGCTAGTTCCAGAGCCTCCTCATCCCTCCAAATTAAAACCCTAGCTGTTAGCAGCCACTTCTCACTCCCTATTCCCGAAGGTGCTAGAAACAGCCAGTCAGTTTCTTGTCCCTCTGACTTTGCTTGGTCTGCACATTGTATACAGAGTCAGGCAGCATGCACTCCTTTGTGCCTGCTTCTCATTTAGCAAGAGGCTTTTAAAGTCCATCCCCGTTGCTGCCTGTGTGCCAGTGTCTCACTCCACTTTGTGACTGTATGATATTCTATCATATGATCATGCAATAATTTGCTCATAGAAACACTGGTTTTAGGGGGCTGTGATTGCGGCACAGCAGCAGAGTTGGCATCCTGTATCAGAGCACTGGCTTGAGTCCCAGCTGCTCCCATTGGTGCGCCTGCAAGAATAGTGCTGATAGCTCAAGTGCTTAGGTCCTTGCCACCCATGTTGGAGATCCAGATGCAGCTCTGGGCTCCTGACTTCAACCTGCTCCAACTCAAGCTGTTACAGCCATTTGAGAAGCAAACCAGTAAGCGGGAAAGATTTCTCTCTACCTTTCCCTCTCTCATTGTTACTCTACCTTTCGAGTAAATAGAATAAATCCAAATAAATACATAAAATGGTGATTGTAGATGGAAGTCTCACCCCGATGCGGGAAGGATGCCTTGAACCTAGGGAGCAAAGATGCTTACTATTGAGAAAAGGAAGCCAGGGTGTGAGTTTGACATGAGGCAGCCCCGAAAGCCCCAGAGTGCTCACAGAAGGGCTGGGTTGTCTGTGACTCCAGACCAGGACCACCAGGAGAGAGAGGGGAGCAGAGAGAGTGTTTCTGGTTCCTCTTGTCAGGAACAACTGGCTAGAGAGTCAGGGTAAGAATGTGTGTGGTGAGGACCCCAGGGCTCTGAAAATGATGCATGGGGAGGACTAGGAGAGCACCTGGCAAGGAGGGAGAGAGGTAGCTGAGGCAGAGCTGGAGTGAAGAGGTGAGGCCTGCAAGGCACTGCCTTCCCACCCGGATAGCCCAGAGTAGACTTCCATTTTCCTGGACTCCACACAGGGGAGGGAATGCCATGTGGCACCTAGCTGGGAACTCACACCAGCTGATGATAAACGACTCTTTGGAAAAGGCAGGACAGAGCCACAGGGAGGCAAGAGAGAAGCAGGCCAGGCGAAGGCAGAGCAGGACCTGACTGTGGCGCTGGAGGGAAGTTACAAGTTGATGAGACAGGAAACTCAGCCAGCTTGCTGGTAAACTGGATAAATAAGAGGTGAGAACACAGGTGGGCCATCCCTGAAACCACGCAGGGGTTGGAGGATGAAGCGCAGGTCTCCAGCACCAGAGCCATGTTGTCGATCTCTGGGGCATGCAACACAAATGGACATTTGCAAATGAGACCTGATGCATTGGTCATAAGACAGGTCAGCCTACTTCTGTCCACATAGCTAGAGAGAGGCCCGGGAACTCACATCCAGATCACCTGTGCCAAGCTCCCTTCCCTGGCCCTGAGGACTTGAATTTTGGATTTTTGATGAAAAGAGAAGGATGAGCAGGGATGAGCTTCAGGTCAAGTTCTCACTCCCTGACTTAGAGGCACAGACCAGGCAGGACACTTGGCCAGTGGGGATGAAGGGCTGGAAAAAGACTGAAAACTTTCCACTTGCTAGGAATGCTTTCACATGCAAACTCAGGTCCAAAGGCTTAGGAAGAAGCCAGCATTGTGAATGCTGTTTCTGTGGGCACCATTAATTAGAACAGCTAGGTTACCCACTGACTGCCTTAGTCACAGATTCCTAGTCTCCAGTGTACCTCTGAACAAAGCACCTGCCTTTCAGAGTTAGTTTATTCATGCATACAAGGAAGAAAACAACCACTGCACAGCGGTGACTTTTGTGTCCTTGCATCATCCAGTCTTCCACATCCAGGAAACACTACCTCTGTGTCCTGAAATCTAATGAATTAATGCCTCCGAGAGGTACAGGAAGTATTGGTCTTCTGTCCCAGGTACCATTACCCTGTGGCCACAGCATCAACCCAGGACCAGGCCACATGCTTGGAACTCAGTTCCAGGAGGCTCGCTGGACATGCCGGTTATGCAGAGTGAGGATGGCATTAGCCTGGAACTATCTGGAGCCACACTAAAGAAAGAACTTGTCTGACAATGAGACAAGTAAGGCAAGGTAGGGAGGGAGGTCAATGGTAGAAGAAAGAGAAGTAAGGAGGGATGGAACCCAGTGGCATGATGTGATTCCCTGTAACCAGCTGTGCTTGATGCCAACTAGCTACTGTTGACACCAGTGAGCTTTGGATTTTTTTTTTTTTTTTTTGACACTGAGAATGAAAGGATACCATGAAATAGGTTTTCAGTGTAGCTTGGTTGCTATAACTAAGCACTTAGCCCAGTGCTGGGTGCACAGTTAACCCTCAAAAAATAATAACAGCTATTATGGGGAGCAAGTGCGATGATGGATAGAACGCACTCAGAGTCATGAAGTGTCATATAAAGGTAGGATTCCTGTCATACTTGCACCTGTCCTCCAAGGCGCCACACCTCAGAGTGCAGCTTTATCAGTCATTCTCTGCCCCAAATATTTAATGTGTCTTATCAGACCAGGAGAACGTGTGGCTCAAACTAAAGTTTATATTCTGTTTCAGACGCTGAAGAACATCACGTGGTTGTCAAGTAGGCTGTAGCACCGCAGGCTGGTTAAGCTCGCGGGTATAGTGCTGTGCACCTGACTCGAGACCTGTCTGTCCCTTACTCAAGGGAAATCCCGTGAAGTTAATTTCTGCCCTCTGGGTGCCAGTTTTCTGCTGTGGGAAGGAGGGCTAATACTGTTACCTACCTCATTTAATTGTTACAAGGATTAAAGTAGCTAATTTAATTAGTTAAATAATTAGTTTACAACTGCGATCAGGATGATTATAAAGCATGGGTCACGGTGCTTGGCACATGATAATTCCTATGAAACTCTCTTAAGTAAATACATCCCGACTTTATTGCTATAATCCAAAGGCATTTACTAGAGACCACCCATCCTCAGCATTGTGGTGAAGACGACAAGTTCTGCTTTTTAAAATCATGGCTGTCATTTAATAAGGGTACAATGCATCCCTTCATCTGTGAGCACCACGTTGTACTCAAGCACTTCAATGCTCGAAGAAGCTGAAGGAGATGTCTCATTTTGCAGAGGAGGAGAGAAAGACCCAGAAAGTCTGTGGGGTTTATGCAAAGTGCACAGCTTGTGAGGATCTTGGGGGTGAGATGACTTGGAGCCCCCTGCCTCCAGACACCTTGTGCCCTCCCCACTGTGCTGTGTTGCCTTAGGAGGCGAGACTCAGGCACCCAGCCAGAACGCATAAACATAAACCACTGCAGCTGCATGGATTCCTTCGCTCCTTTAACAAATGTTTATTCAGGGCTGAAATATGCACAACTGCCAAGAAATTAGGCAAACGGAGTACAGCAAAGCACAACTACCCCCGCCCCTTTGTTCTCGGGAGATAAGTAGAATATTCACCTTCCATTCACTCATTTGGCAAATAGTTAAGCATTTCTAATTTGCCAAATAAGGAGAGATACGGTGTCAATAGAGCTTAAAACGTCATGGATTGGGTGTATCATAAATGTTTAACACTGAACTCATGCCTGAATCAGTCAAAATACAGTAGAGGTGGGCTTTGGGCCGTGCAGATAAGAAACTAGGTAAGGCGACTATGTTCTGCTTTGGAGTGCCTGGGTTCAACACCAATTTCCAGATCTTGGTCCCAGCTTCCTGCCTGAGAGGCAGTGGTGATGGTCAAGTGGCTGAGTCTCTACCTCTCACATGGAAGACTAGGATTGCATTTCCTGCATCCCCTTCAACCCAGTCCAGTCCGAGTCATTGTGGCAATTTGGAGAATGAACCAACAAAAGGGGTCTTTTCTCTCTTGCATTGAAAAGAAAGCACCAATGAATCAGTGCGTGGATGGATGGATAGATGAACAAAGTTTTCCAGGGAAAACACTTGTTCTGAGCCAAAAGTAAAAGGTTGTACAATGATTGTCCCTCCATTTTTGCCTCTAGATCTTTGATAGATGATGTTTGAGATTCTATCTGGTAATTTAGGAGATGGAAAGAACCTGGAAGATTTCCAGAGAAAGAGAGTTCATGAAAACAATTCTGTGACCTCCTTTGCAAGAACAGGCATTGGGGCCCTATGGATTCCTATTCCTTGTATAGGATCACATTGAGGTGCTGGAGAAATTAAGTTTCATCTTCAGAGTTCCTCTTTGATGCAGAGAAACCATGCTTCCAAGGGATGCCCTTAGAAGGTGCTTGAGCAGCCTTCTGCCCCACCGGAAGAGGGTGAATCCTGGCGTAAGGACCGAGAGCTTGTCAGATGGGTCTCACTGCACCACTGTATGAAGCTGTTAATAAAGTCCATCTGCTTACAACACAGCCTGCCTCTGCTGTGATTACTGCTCAATAATTGTTCTTGAGGGAAAACATCTGCTGTCCCTATCCTGTTGCTTGTTGTCATCTCCTATTTGTCTCACCCCAGTGCCTGTCCAATCACGGCTGGTTGGTGTGTCCTGGCGAGGCATGACACAATGACTTCCTCTCACTTTGTGTTATTCCCTTGTCCCTTCATCCGCCCCATTTCTGCCCCAGGTGTGTTCTCTGTCTCCCCTTGCACTTAATTAGTCACTTGATCTAGGCAGTATCTATTCTAACACTTGATCTTTTAGCCTAATCTCCCAGATTAGACTGAAACCTTGATACCATGCACTCCCATACCCAGAAATTCCGCAGATGAATACACTCACTACTCCCAAAAAACTATATTGGCTATTTTCACTTTTAATGAGATGATATTAGGACAAATGAATCCTGAATGGATACTTACAGGTGATGGTGTTAAGCCACAAAAGCTTACCAAGACAGCAAGCAGAGCAGTCAGTCATTGAAGTAGTGTTGCAGTCCACCAAGGCTGCTGTAGAACTCGTGATGCACTTGAACTGTTGGAAGGCACTGCAATTCCTTAAGCTTCCCTGTGGAAGCAAAACATCAAATGATACAGGTTAAGAAATGCAAACTGAGTCACCCGTTGTGCCCTTCAAATATATCTAACGATTTTTTTGGATGCTTTGAACTGATTTAACCCAAAGTGCATTTGGCCCCTAAACCGTTATGCCTTTGATTTTTAAACAGGGGTGTAATTTAATTCATAGAGCCCCAACTCTCCTCTACTTCTCAGAGTAAGCCTGGAAGCCAAAAACCTACAAATCCAATTTTTGCCCCTGAGGGCAAAAATTTATGGTTTCTTTCTGTTCAGGGAACACCTCTGAATCCAGCAAGTAAATGAATGAAATTACTAAGCTCCAGGGACAGAAAGAAGTTAGGCTAAACCTGGTGAAGACATGGACATGGAAGGATTCCGCTGCAAGCAGCAAACACACCACAGTCTAGACCCAAGACCTGCCCTTCAAGATATTCCTGTTACCCAACAGCTGAGGGGTGTGCTTGGGACATTGAGAAAGTGAGAAAAAGATGTCAGTAAGGAAAAGGACCAAACCTCAGTCCATCCTCCTACACTTAATGTTGTCTTTGAACTAAAACACATGTAGCCACACCAGTTGGAGGTCACCATGCTGAAAAGGCACAATGGGCAGAGACCAGTGAGAAAACATGCTTGGGACAGAGGGAAGGGATGCCAGTCTGATTTGCAGCTCTCGTCTCTGGCACCACTGTGTTCTCCCTCCTCTATTTGTACTGAAGAGCCAGCAGCACACTTGTACTCAGTGCAAGAGCTCCCCTACAACCACGTTCAAAACCGTTTGCCAGGCCTGTGTCCTTAAATGTTCACAGTATTTTTATCAAACATTAGGAAAGCCCTTGGTAATTTGCTGCAATTTAGCATGCTTGCTTTGCTTTTACAAAATCCACAGCAATTCAGTAAACACCCAGTCACTGTGGTTGTTAACACACACGGTATTTCTCCACAGCTGCCTGCCAGCTGTCACTCCAGGAAAGAGCTGTCACACCCTCCTACAGCCTCCTTCATCCTGTGACCCTCACTTCTTTTCCTCCTCTACCCAACGTGAAGGTCACTCCCAGCAAGCCATATCAGCTTCTTTTTTACCCCTCTCTAGAGCATTTGGAAACAATGGGTGCATGTATGAATGTGGGAGACTCATTGTGCACCCCACCGTGGTCTCTTTGCACAATTCAGTGCCATCTGCTGCGTTTCCACGGCTTTGCTAGACCCGGGAAGAAGGATCCACCTCTCCATCTGCTCCCTTTAACACAAGCTGCTTTGGACTTGCTGAGCCTGGTTACGGACAAACACATACAAAGGACTCCACCACCCAGTCCTGCTTCTTCTGCTGGTCTCCTAATTGCAAGTAATCCTGTCTTAATTTGTATTTTCCTGAAGTACTATGAATAAATGTTGTAATCCTCAACCCTTTCCAAAGAATGCCTCTTGTTAACTATGCAGTATGATCCACAGATATCACTCTGCTGATGAAGTTCTAGTTCTTACAGAAAACTAATGTTTTAGGGAGACAAGACTACATTTTTATGTGTTGTCTCCATGTTCTCAGCACAGAGCTAGATATAAGAAGCACTAAAATAAAAAGTCTCCAAAAAGTTGATTCAAAATGCATATTATGATGAACTATGCCTAGATTTCCAATCTTTGCACCAAAACAAACTTCTCTTTTAATTCCATTTTACTATGAGCATTTTCAAGTGCATTCTAAATACTGCTTCATTTTGATAGATGAAATCATCCATTATCAAACATCCTTGTCTACCTCAACTAGCGAGGCAGGAAAAAGTTCCATGACACTTGTCTGTCATCTCTTCAATGGATCCAAATCAGACGCCTTCCTCCAGCTGCACCCTCAGGATCTCTGAATCCAGTGAGATTCAGGACTATCGCCACAGAAGACTGAACATCTCAACACTTAACAGGATAACTCCTATCTGATACCATGTGTCCCCCAGCCAGACATCCGTTCACAGATCCTCCCCTCCCCCAGCTGTTGTTAACCACTAGATGACTAGTGGCAAGTGTCTGGCAACAACAGCCCTATGGGGGCAGCCCTCAGTACAGCTTCTACCTATGACCAAACCTGGACACAGCACGTAAGGCCTGAGCACTTGCCTATAGCCAACTACCCTTTGCATCTTCAGCGACCCCTGCCCACAGAGACAGGCATTCCTCGGCTATGAGTAGCACCTCCTAATCGGGTCCCTACATTCCTGTGGCTGGATGCAGATCACAATGGCTACTCCAAGACACTATTCTGTCCTTTCCCGGTGCAGGAAAACTTCAGACATAAACAGCTTTCAGTAAGGAGCCCAGACATTTTTCTGTGCTGTGTCCTATTCTATATTCAGTCTGCTGCTTCCCAGCTGTGGATGAGTCACGCTGCGGTTAATTTCTGTGACAGATGCCACTGTCCAATAACCCCAGCCCCAACACTGTCCTCCCAATGAGTACAAGCTGCCCTAACGTCTGTGTGTTACCGTGGCTTCTGTTGAATAACATGCTAAGAACAGCATGGGAAAATTCTAAGTGGTGTTTGCTGTATCTGTGACCTGCATCAGAACTTGCTAAAAATGGTACGTGGGATAAAACATTCAAAATTCACAGGTGACGTGGAGTGCTGCTCTGGTAAATCCTTCACACCGCACAGATCTACTAAATACTGGAAGTTGCTGTGTAGATCTCAAAACCAAGTGGCTTCATTTTTCAGGGTTGATCAATCATTTACTAGACCTGGGCCCCGGCACGGTGACCAAGCAGCTAAAGTCCTCACCTTGAATGAGCCAGGATCCCATATGGGCGCCAGTTTTAATCTCGGCAGCCCCACTTCCCTTCCAGCTCCCTGCTTGTGGCTGGGAAAGCAGTCAAGGACAGCCCAAAACCTTGGGACCCTGCACCCACATGGGAGACCTGGAGGAAGTTCCTGGTTCCTGGCTTCAGATCGGCTCAGCACTGGCCATTGCGGTCACTTGGGGAGTGAATCATCGGATGGGAGATCTTCCTCTCTGTCTGTTCTCCTCTGTAATCTGACTTTGTAATAAAAATAAAATAAATCTTGGGGAAAAAAAAGAATGCCAGACCTTTAACTACTCATGCAGCATGTCTGCGGCAACCACGCTGCCTGCCATCCTGGTACTTACTATTTCATGCACAACGGCTCCTGGGCACCCCAGGGACTGCAGCAGGCTGATTGTCCAATGGGACTCCTCTTTGCTCAGAGGAATTATTTTGCCCATCCCTGTCACATTCAGCTCTCCCCTCCCCAAAATTAAAAGTTAAAGGAGAGGAATTGGGTAATAACTGTTTATTTCTTTTTCTTCTCACTTCAAACAGGAGATTTACTTTCAAAAACCCCATTAAGGGTTTCATGTGTTTGCTGAAAAACTGCTGCTGTGTTAAAAAGCCCAGCAAATTACATTGGCCTGCAGCTTCCAGGAGCTGTAAGGCTTCAAGATAAGGCAGAGTTCTTGTCTCAGCTGCAATGGTGTGGCTTGAATTGATACCAGCCCAAGCAGCAATTACCTTTCCACATGTTGGGTGGCAGGAGGGATTCCAGTATTTGTCAGTTCTGGTGATAAGAATAAATAGGAGGTAAGTGCCTGCAGGTGAGCTAGACATGGTACCAGATACAGAAACAAGGGTGCTGCCCTCAGTTGCTTCAGCCTGGGAGGGACAGGACGATAAATCTGTCACCAACGTACACTCCTGCCTTCATCAAAGATTTGTCTCTGACTGGGCAGCAATATTTCCTCCAACGTCACACTTGTTTGCCAGTCCTTATTAGTTAGTCCGGTCAGATGCCTGCCTACGTGGATGTTGGTGGGTAGGGAATTGGAAATGCACGAGAGAAGAATATTGGTGAAATAAATGGCTTGAACAAGAGAGTAGGACAAATTGTGCTAGCATAGGAGGAGAGCCCATCTGATTGGCATACTGAGCAGTGGGCACTCCTGTTGTCTGTTCAGGGCACTATGACAAAATATCACAGGTTGAATGGATAACACACAACAGAAAGCTGTGTCTCACCATTCTGCAGGCTGGTGAGTGTAAGACAGGGAGACAAAAGATTCAATATGCAGGTCTCTCTCCCGCCTATTCTATAAAAGCAATACTTCCACTAATGTGAGCTCCACCCTCTTAGCTTTAAACAGTCCCAAATTCTTCACCTGCTAAATCATCACCTTGAAAGTAAAAATTCCCAAGCATGAATGTGTGGCAAGCAAATACATCCAGACCTTAACATAAATTATCAAAATGTTGTCCTATGTCTACAAGTCAAGGAAAGCTAGACCAAAGGTTATTAGATATGTCTGTGTCCAGGTCTGGAGAGATCTTTGATCACCTACAAGCCAGATGGGGACTTCTATATAGAATATGGCTATCTTGGAATTGGGTCCCATAAGGGAAATGAATTCCCCAGAGCATCTAAGTTTATCAGGGATACTCATTACAAATGATCAACCGCAAGAACAAAAGAAACTGACCTGTTGGAAGCCAGTTTGAGATAGATGTTGCATTCATTCATACACACACCTGCTAATTTTCACACTAACAGCATTGTCCCCTGGGTCTGTAACTTAAGTAAACATTTCTAGATCTGAGGATCAGAAACAGCCCCAGAAACAATCACTACCCAATTAAGTTGATGGGGTTTAAAAAAAATTACAAGATGCAAATCGATTAAGCTACTAGCTAAAGTGTATAGCATGGTTCTAGGCACTTGGTGTAGATAAATCATCATGGTCAGTGACTAGGTCAGTAATCGTGGCAGTGGGCAAAGATTTCATTCCAAGGAAGCCAAGTCTTGGCCAAACTTCTGACCACCATCGCATCCCAGCAATTTCTCCCTTAAGCTCTCTCTTCTTCTTACCTCTCCTTCACTTGTAATTCATTTGCATTAAGGAGTCAGAGAACTTTCCAAAACATAAATCATATCCTTCTTTAGCTTAAAGCCCTCTATGGGTCCCTATTGTATTTGGAATAGCTCCTTACCAGCATCTCAGAAAACCTTGCACGAGTTCACATGTAGACAACCTTGTTTCCTCTTGTTCACATGGCTCCCGTCCTATTCAGTCCTGTCCCACAGGACTCCTGTGTCACAGGCCCTTGCCAAGAGTTCCACTTTGCTTTAGAGAGAGAGAGGTTTAAAATTTATTTGAAATATTTAACTAGAGAGAGATCTTTCATTCTTTGATTCGATCCCCAAATCACAGCAACAACCAAGACTGGGCCAAGCCAAACCCAGGAGCCAGAAGCTTCTTCTGCGTCTCCCACATGACTGCTTGCATCTGTTCTACTTTTTTGCATTTCCCAGACTGTTAGCAGGGAACTTGATCAGAAGTGGGGCAGCCGGGACATGAACCAGTGCCCATACGAGATACTGGCATAATAGAAAACAGTTTTATTCACTGGTCAAAACTGCTGGACCCCAAAAGCACAACTTTCTAAGAACATATCTTGGACCATGCTGTAATTTCTGTCATATTGTCATTCCACTTACCTTTAAACCATAGAAAACTATCTGATTTATCTTGCTTGCTTACTTATGTATTTTTATCTGTTTTCCTATAAAGTGTTCCCAGTGGCTGAGGAATTGTCCAGAAGAATCACATTTACACAGCAGAATGATGCTGGTTCTAAACAAAGTCTTCTTGGAAGATCCCCAGTGGAAGAGCATAAGGTTACACAGGCACTGATGAACTGGATGCCCACTCTTCTGCCATCTCGGGCTCATGGTTTCTCTCACCATTCAGGGAAGTGCATAAAAGGTCAAGTTCTCCTGAGCCTCAGGACTAGGCTTGATTTTGCCAAGATGGCTGACCCTCTGCGGTAGAGGGTCAGAGCCAGCATCTACGGGTCCGTAGGCAACCTTGCTAATTCCATTTTCCTGCCACCTGAAAAGAACTCGCTCCAATACCTCCTCTTACAAACTAAAACAGAGAGACATAGGCCCTCCCGACTTGTTGTCCTCAGTATGTGCAGAGTACACCACTGCACTGGGAGCATACTTGAAAGACACACAGTTCTCTTCGGATGAACTGAAAACAGGTAGAGATATTCACAGATGATGTCCACTGAATCAGACAATTCATGCTGCCGTCCCCTCCACTTAGGTTAATTTAGGAAGATTAAGCAGCTTCTCTCATCCTCTGGGTAAATCCCCTAATAATTTCCAACTAATTTCGCTGACTTACTTTGTGCCTCAAGTCACCGACAATTTACAGGAACTTTGAAATAATTGAGGAACTGGAGGTGAGAAAAAAAATGATGAGGAAATCATAAAGCCCAGTAAAGAAGAGTCCATAGAGGCACATATTAAGGGAATGTCTCTGCTTCCCAGAGGAACCAAAGCAAGACCCAGACCCCTCCCTCCTCTGTTCCCAGAG
The DNA here is from genome assembly GCF_030435755.1 of Ochotona princeps. Taxonomy (NCBI): domain Eukaryota; kingdom Metazoa; phylum Chordata; class Mammalia; order Lagomorpha; family Ochotonidae; genus Ochotona; species Ochotona princeps. Next base: position 105,789,812 of record NC_080835.1, on the reverse strand, counting down.
GTACTGAAGTTAACGCCAGGGGTGACGCAACTCCCCAGATACCATGGATGTGATGTTGTGCCAATTTCAACATTTTTTTGCACCAATAAACTTGTCTTATACTTCAATTTTTCCATGAAGCTTTCAACATGTTTTTTTCTATTTGAGAAACTGAGAAGAGAGTTTGCATCTATGGCTTACTCCCAAATGCCCAATGAGAGAGAGAGAGAGACCAAGCTCCCACCTATGGCATACTCCCAAATGCTCACCAGGAGAGACAGCATACACATCTATGATGTACTCCAAATGCCCACAATAGCAGCAGGTTATTGGATGGAGCCTGGAGCAAAGAATGCAGTCCAGCTCCCCACATGGGTATCAGGAACCCAGCTACTTGGCTCATCACTGCCGCTCCCTAGTAGCAAGCTGGAACTGCAATAAGCCTGGAATGAAAACCAAATATCCTAGTGTGGATTTGGGAATCTAAAACAGCAGACCAAACACTGTCCTCTTGCCTTCCCTTACATGGTGGTAGGTGTTTCTATTATCACATTTATTAGCCAGGAACTATGTCCTTTTCCTCTTTTTCAATAAATAAATGTTTTCTTTTTTATTATTTATCTTTTCCCTTCACTCTAAATCCCTCAATTTCAAGACTGTCGTTTATGTATTTTTAGAAGTTCCTGCAAATCTTTGCAAACATGAGGCACAGGATAAAACAGTTAAGACTGCTGCTTATTTGTTTTGTCTTTTTTTATAGTGAGACTGCCTTTCTTGCCAAAGATTAACGTCTAGATTCTCCAAACCTTTGAAGCAGAATTCTTATCCACCAATGGGTACACCCACTCCTTCCCTCTGTCCTTCACTCACCACAACTCCTCGTGCCCTTGGATGTGGTTTTTCTTGAGACTTCAGTGGGGAGAATGAGCTGTGTAGACAGACAGCTCTGGACAAGACAAAGAAGCATCCAGGGCAGTGCAGCAGCAAGGCCTGTGGACCCTGAAAGTCCTCTTGTGGGAGCAGTGGCCCTACTGAATACAAACTTCCTAGATTAATTGTGCAGTGATGGCTTTACTAAGTAGGCGCCAAGTCTGAAACTGGACTCGGTGCAATCTTGAAATCATGTAATTTTTCGCCTGAATGAACATGCAAATGTATCAGGGGTGGGGTGGAGCATAGGGTCTTGATTTAACGACTTCTGCAACTCACAAGGAAAAAGGAGAAAAGGGCTTACAGCACAAGCACAGGGGGTGATTCCACTTACTGCCACTGCCACCTCCCAGTCCCTTTCCTAGCACAGTGCCCACAATGGGGAAACCCCGAGAAGAGGCAGCTTATGCCTGGCTGAAAAGCCTGCAGATGCCTGAGGATTCAGGACTGCCACCAGAACCACTCCTGCTCACTGCATTGCTAAGTCCCTGCTTAGAGACAGGGCAGCCAACTGGAGGGCAAGGAAATATCAGGGAAAGGCAAAGAGACTAGGTAAGACCTGGCTAGCCAGCAGTAGGAAGATGGAATCATCTGGAATCAAACCAAACAAGTGGGCAGCCTCCATGTTGCATCACCTCCTCATAGCCCACACAGGCCCCTTGTCCACATCAGAGTTTTCCAGAGCCATGGGCTTCCCCAGAAGTTCAAATCTGTCAAGGGACACAAATGAGTCAATGGTCTTCAAATAACGCATCTAAATCAGAACAGGGAAATACTTAAAGACATTTCTGACAAGGTGAGAGGAGGCAGGAAAGACAACTGTCATCAGAATTTCTAATTTTCTAGAACATTAGGTGTGGATCCCTAGAATGATAAAAAAAAGACCCCATTTCTCACCAGTATTCATCACAATCCTTGAAGGCTCCAACATAGTTGGAAAGTAGCTTCTTTGAGTGTGTGGTAGGCAAGGATGGGCTGGGCCACAACATCCATTGCTTTATGTAAGAGACAGGGTTGGAGGGCTCGGCAGCGTGGCCTAGTGGCTAAGGTCCTCGCCTTGATCCCATATGGCTGCTGGTTCTAATCCCGGCGGCTCCACTTCCTCTCTGTCTCTCCTCCTCTCAGTATATCTGACTTTGTAATGGAAATAAAATAAATCTTTAAAAAAAAAAAAAAAAAAGAGACAGGGTTGGAGATAGATCTGGCCTAGTAATTGCAACCACCAGTGAATGTGTAGTCTGATGTGGGGGACAGAATAAGCTGGACCCCCTACCAACAGGCACACACAAGAGTCAGGTCTGAGATCGCTGAACCGCTAGACTCAGAGCTCCAACCATGGGGAGAGTGGCAGGGCCTGTCATCTGACAGTGGAGTGCATATGTCAGAATGGGCCCTCCTCAGTGGCTTAGACAGTGCTTTGGGCAGCACATCCAGATGCACACAGAGGATATGGCAGTCCATTGGAGCCTGCAGAGGGCATCTGGTACCATAGCAGAGGAAGGAGGGCAGAACAAATCAATTACCCCAGCAAAACCTTAACAGCAAATACCTGGGTGAATGGAGACTATAAGATGGATTATTTCAGCCAATGGACCTTGGAAGACCTTCTCATTCTTGGATCTGTGAGATTGACAGAGCGTCGTATCAGAACAGATTCCACATTGGTGACCCCTGGGATGACTTCACATGGCCATTCCCCATCTCTGGGTACTGGAACACTGGGGCAGTTGGAAGGCTAGGTGTGGCTTCTTCCTTTGACTCCCCCCTCCACCCAGACACAGGAAGGAGGAAAAAAAAGTTCGGAAATAATGGTCTCATCCACTTCTCCCTAATCCTTGACTCTTCCCACCCTAATTAGCTATGTAAACATTATCAAAAATAAAATTAAAAAAAAAAAGAAAGAAAGTAGCTTCAGGGTGGACCCTACCTGAACAGGCTGCTGCTCGACTGGATAATGAAGTGAACAAGCCTCCAACTTGCTGTCCGGGCAAGTAAAGATCTCCACGAGCATTTGTTCCTCTGATTCCAGAACACACAAATGCATGCACAACCCAAGGGACTGGTCTCTATCAGCGCATCAGCAACGTATCAGTCAACAACCTCAGGTCATCCCAGTCTGACCATGATGTGCATGGTGGATCCATACTCCAGTTCCTACAGGAAGAAGATCCTTTGCATTGCAACCTGAAAAGAGAGAGAGAAGTGGTCCCCATCGGGATGAGGATTCCTCTGCCATTTGGCATGGAAAACTCCAGCTCTGTCTTCTGCAGGTATTAAGACATGGGTGAGCACATCCTCTTCAAGAATTGAGAAAAGGAAAAAAGTAACATGTCCCCCAAGAAAAGCATGCATTACTTTCTTCTTATTTTCTTTAATTCCAAAGTAATCCCTTTTAAATTACATTTATAAATTTAAATGGTTAATGCTGTGCCATGTAAGACACTCACCCCCACCTCCGAACTACACTTTAATTTCCAGCACAATTGCACATATAAATTTGAAAACTGAATACTGGACAGATGAGAACAATCTCACAGCCTCCCTCACATGAGCTGCTTTGAAAACCACAGTTGCACTTTAATTCCTTCAATTGCATGTATAAATTTTTAAAAAGTTAATGCCGTGCTGTAGAAAAGAGCTTTAATTGAGTGTTAACGAGCTGCCAGATCAGCTCCTAGCTGGCCCCATTACACAGCAGGGAGCCTCCGAGGGGTCCCCCAACGCAGAACTACCCGATCTAAATAAACCATGTGCTCTGCAGCCTGAAACTCAGCTCTGGATCCTTAGATCTGGTTTTCCCTTTGAAAGGAAATGGAATCAGACACAGAGGGGCACAGAGGAGCCTCAGAGAAGGGGCAACTGCGGTCCTAGGGGGCGGAACAGGGAGGGATTAGAGGCTTTCCGCATGAGGAAGCTATGCACTTGTCCCTGTGAGAATTCTGCAACACAGGGTGAGAAAGAACCTAAGGCCTGGAGGTCCACCGCCTTGCTTTGTAAGTGAAGACACGAGAAAGGGCTCACTAGAAAAGGCATGGTAAGGTCACCCATGAGTCAGAAATGTATTGCACGTGGTTTTTCCAATTGGTGATGCAATGCTGCAGGGAGATGCTTTGTAATTCTGGACTTTTTTTTGTGAAATCCTTTGCAAAGACACAGAGGCCTGTGAGGTTCATACACAGCTGGTGGCCATGCTCAGTCCCTGCTGGCCCCACTCTGAGCTCGCCGTGGAACTGCTAGCTCTCTCGCCACCTGCACCACAGTTCTTTCTAGACTTTTTTTTTTGCCTCAACTTAGTGGTTCCCTGGATTTCCCAGGCTCACTCACTTCCACACATGTGAGGACAAGCTGATACCATTCTGACCGCTGTCAGCCCCTCCCCTGCAGTTTCCAGGAAAGGTTCCTGTCACAGGGGGTCCTGGATGCCGGTGGGCACACTTGGCAAACACTGGTTACCATCCCCATGCTGAGCATTTGCTTAATCCTTGTGGCATAGAACACAGCTGCCTTCAGTTCTGGTGAGTTTCTGGAAATGTTCCTTAGAGAGCTGTATTCTCTATTTCACTTCTCTCTAGGCAATTCTTATTAATTCAAGGATGGGCTTTATTTATTTGTCCTTATTTTCATTTCTGAATCTAGCCTGCTTGTGGGGGTGGGGTATGCTCTATCAACACTATCTTCAAACGTTTCCATTGAATTTCAAAATTGCTTCCATCCCATGGTCGGTAATTATGGGCTGTTTCTTACCTCCTGTTCCTTCTTTTTCCTGGCACTGTTCTGTTGTTTTCTCAGGAATGTGACAGTTTTATTCTAAGATCAGCTGGAAGATCACTTCTTCAGTTTTCTTTTCCTTCTTCCTTGTCTTTTTGTTCCTAACACCCTTTATATTCAAGTGTTTTATTTATTTGAGAAGCAGAGACAAAGAAAAAGATGGCAACAGAGCCAGAGACAGAAAGAGGAATCTCCCATCTTCTGGTTCACTTTTCAAATACCCACAACAACGAGGATTGAGCCAGGAATCCAGAATTGCATCAGAGTGTCCCAGGTAGGTGAGCAATCATGGTTGCTTCCTGCAGGGCACATTATCAGGAAGCTGGAGTCAGGTTCAGAAACCAGCCACCCAACATCTAGATTCCTAGGACAGGCATCTCCTCATGTCCTCATTGTTTCTGTTGGTTTCTGGTTTTCACACTAGGGTTTTCATCAAGTGTCTGCTGCTTTAACAGAGTTCCACAGACTGGGTAATTTATAGCAATTAGAAGTTGATTAGATAATGGTTCTGGGTGTTAGAACCTCTAAGATCAATGATCAACATGTAGCAAATGCCTTCTTCGAAAAAGAAAGATTTTTATTGGAATGTCAGATTTACAGAAAGAGACAGGGGAGCAGAAGGAAGACCTTCCATCTTCTGGGTCACTCCCCAAGTGCTTGCATCTGAGGCTAGGCGCCAGGAGCCTCTTCTGGGTCTCCAACGTGGATGTAGGATCCCATCTTACGCTGCTTCTCCTTGCCATCAGCAGGGAACTGGATGGCAAGTGGAGCAGCCGGAACACAAAGCAGCACATGCAGGATGCAGTTGAGCCAACATATCAGGCAGACAAATGCCTTTTTGCTGCCTCATCACATAGAGAGACCCCATAGATAATAGAAAACAAAAACATAAAGCAATGAACAAATGAACAAATGAAGAGCAAGGACTCAAAACATCAATAAGGAGTACATCACTCCCACAGACTAGCATCCTTGGGCGTGGCTGCCCTGTTGGGCACTACTTGCAATCCCCAACTCCTTTTTATTTGCTGGAGTTGTTCTATCTTATTCTATGACTGTGTATTGGAAGAGCTTGTTTATTGCATTATTTGGCTTTTTGTTTAGGGATAAGTATGTGTTGTCTCTGTGTGTGTTTATTTTCTAGATCGCATATGGATCTGAAACATAAACTCCTACACATCATCCTGTGATAGAGACACCATGCCAGGTACCATTATTCAGAGTTTGAGCTTGATGCCTTTGCTATATGAGACAGTAGAATGATCTGCCTCAAGGAGGAAAAAATGTACAAATTGCATGTGGAAAGGAGAATGAATAGACTGCTTAGCGACCAGATGGAAAGATGGTTGTCCAAGTCATTCATAAGGATCCCAGTTCTTCTAGCTGCATGATAAATTTTGTTCCCTTATGCCTTTAAAGTTAGACATGCCCGTGTGACTGGCTTTGGCCAATGATATGTGTGGAGTGACTTGTGTCACTTCCAGGGGAATTTCAAGGAGCAATGCAGACAGTGTTAGAGGGAATGCAAATGAGTACAGCCATTATGGAAAACAGTATGGAGGTTTCTCCAAAAAAAGTAAAAATAGGACTTCCATGTGATCCAGCAATACTAGTTCTGGGTATATATCCAAAGGAAATGAAATCATCATATCAAAGAGATGCATGCAAGGCTTTGTCCACTGCAGTACTATTCACAATGATCAGATATGCACCAGCCAAGGTGTCTATAAACAGGTGAATGGTAAAACTATTACTCCAGAATGAGATTCTGTCACTTAGGACAATATGAATGAACCCAGAGGACATTATGTTTAGTGAAATAAGCCAGATACAGAAAGATAAAAACCACATGGTCTCACTTATATAAGAAATTATAAAAAGTTGAACTCACAGAAGCTCTTTACAGCAGCCTGGTGTTTACCAGAGACTGCGGCGGAATGGGGAGGAATTAGAGAGATGTCAGTCAGAGAATACAACACTTCAGTCAGATGGGAGGAACGTGCAGCATGAAGACCATGTGTGTACACACTGTCTTCTTGAAAACTGCTGATAGTACCAAAATAAAAAATAAATAAATAAGCACTTGATGAAAATACATGTTGATCAGTTCTATTTAACTATTTCACTAATGCTTACCTGTGGTGAACATACTTTGTTCACCAACTTTAAATTCTAATAAATGAATAAAATACCTTCTTAAAATCAGTGCAGAGGCTATCACACACTATCACTTTCCACCATAATAGTAGTCAACATTCCTGAGAATGACTGCTCTACTGACTTAAAACCCTTGTAAGGTAATTTGGAACAGAACTTCACACCAAGAACAATTGTTCAAGTGAGACATGTACACCCTCCAAAGCAAATCAGTAATGTTACAATCTAGTACTGTAATATAACCTAGTCTCTGTTGGCTGTTAAACTTATGGGTGGTGGCATTCATGAAGACAGGAAAATCGGTGGGCTCAACTTGGATTAGGGTATGCTCAGTATCTGAAAATCTCAGGCAGAATGGCAGCGTTCACAGAGAATCCTCCAATCTCCTGTATCGGAGGACAGAAGCAGGATAGAATGCGGCAGGAATGCTCAGTGTTTAGCATTCCAACTTCTTTATTTGAATCATACATGCTCACTCCCACTCTGTGTACATCTCCCAGTCTCTGCTGGGTAGTAGAGAGACCATGCATCTAGACACACAGGCCAGTGAAGGCCACATGGATTCTGAATCATTTTAGCAATCCTGGCGAATACTACTGCATCCAAACCCAAGGCCTGAGACTTCACAGTTTTCTTCCACACACCCACTTAAAAACTCACAGTGAAGCTCTAACTTGTCTATTACATGATAGTTACCTTCTATCTGCTTTTTGGCTCCAAATATTTGTGGTCGTTATTCATGTGCTATTGTGTTTTTACCGAATCTCTGAGAATTTGTTCATAATTCCATTTTTTTTACATCCTTTACACCATTTCAGAAAATGTTGAGGGAAGGACTGTGTGACTGTGTGTTCACATCACTGAATTTAACCAAAAATCCTGTACCAATTACTTAATGCCACTTAACACTCCTAACATTACTTGATGCCATGAGGAAATTAGGCTTATTTATCAGTCAATTTATAAGTATTTACTGAGAAATTTGCATGCCATATGGAAGATGCTGTCATAGGAACAAGAAAATAGAGTTGCCAATTTTTTTTCTTATTTAGGAGTCTCAGAATATCTCTCTCTCTTCTATCATCTATCAATCTATCTCCCCTGAGTTCCCACAGTGTATAAGAAGAATGTGTCATTCATCTCTGTAACCCAGAACCAGCTCACTAAGGATTTAATACTCAGTATATCCTGTGATCTGTATCTACAGCACAGCTCCCACCACAAACAACCTCAAGTCCATTTAGAGTGGGTATGTTTACAGACATATTGCTGGAGATACATGATTCAAGACATAACTGCTAATGGAATAAATACTAATGATGTTTGGCTGATGTGTTTTTAATAATAAGTTTCTCAAAATCAGAGGCCCAGAAATATTTAGTAGTCTGTCAGGCATCCCTAAGTAGCATCACTTTCACTGGTGGATTTACACTGGGCTAAGCAGGTACTCACAACCTTGCTTTTACTCTTAGCACTTCTTGGAACTCAAAACTGACCTTGACTCAGGAGCTACATGAAAGCATGAGGATGAGGCTTCCAGTCAGAACCCAAATGATTGGGAACATGTGCTGTGACCCCATGGCAACTCTGAGAGAGCAGAGCGCTTAACAATAACGAAATCCATGAATGAGCATGAGCACTTGTGGGCCATGAGCACCATTCTGCCCAACAAGCCTAGTCCTTCTGTACTGCTGTAACAGAATATCGACACCCAGTATCTACAATGAACAGAAATGTACTTCCTCTAACGAAGGAGAGAGAGAAAAAGAGAGGGAGATAGGAGGGCAAGTTTGTTCTTTTGCAGGGAGCCACTTCCTGTGATACCAACATTAGTCATTTGGGGAGGACATAGCAATCATGGCCTGGTCAAGTCCCCACCTGCCAGCATGCCTACACTGGGAATTGTGTCTAGCATTATGGACTTCACAGGACGCACTTAGAGTCTAGAGCATTCTCCTCCTGGCACTCGAAGTCCATGTATTGGAAAGTTAGTCTCTATGCAACTGTATTCAAAGGTGGGAACTTCAAGAGGAATCCAGGTTATAAAGTCTGCACACTCATAAATGGGTCAATGCCAGGGTGTGGGAGTGGATTTCTAAGGGATGCCTCCACTATGGGAACACTCACACATTGGTGATGACTCTCTGTTGAATTTACCAGCTCCCAGAGCCCTGAGAACATGTATTTTTGTCCAATATAAGTTACCCAGAGTTTAGTATTATATTTTTTTATACATTTTATTATTATTCTTATTGTTTTATAGTACAGTTTCATATTCCCTTATCCCCTCCCCAATTTCCCCACACCCAGTTCCTCTATATCATTACTAACATATAATTCTTTATACTCAGTCATATGTCCATCATTGAGGGCATGGACAATGGCAGAGAGTCCAGCATCCTATTGTCAAGATATAGTAAACAGTTTCATTGTAAGTCCATCTTTGTCTGGAAGCAGAAACGCATACCACACTGCATCCTCACATCTGAATGTTAGTCTCCATTTCACAGCTACTGTACATCCCATTAAATGAAAAGTCATGTTGCAAAATCAACAATAGAAAGAAAAGAAGAAATTTACAATGCCATGAAGTTAAATGACATGTTACTAGATATGACAGTCTCCACGCAATGTGCTAAGACATCCATCTAGTTCTTGTTTCTAAATTCCCAAAGGCATGAATTGAAGTCTCTGTTCTCAGGGTGGAGGTGGCAGGGACAAGGATACCAGGATGATTTAATCTGAGGCTTGTCATTCACTGAGCAAGGCCAAAGCAATCCACTCTAGTCCACAGACTTAGTGCTCATCCATTGCTTCTCTCACTGGTATATACTTTCTCCATATATTTAATTTTAAATTGTACTACCTACACTCTCTACTGTTCATTTCCTCTTCCATGTCTCCAGTCTTTGCTTTACCAAGGGCAAAACCTAAGAGCAATGAGCGAACTCTAGCAAAGGCAGAAAAAGAGCCAGAAGCTGAGGCCTACTGAATCTTACGCCTATAAAAAGCTCTGTGACCAAGTCAAAGTATCAGGCCAGATACAAGAGATGCTCTGATGTCTCAACCCTTACCACTCGGATGACAACTGGAGAACAGGGCTCTCCTGTTTGAGATAAAAGGGGGCACAGCATAGCGCCATGTAGATACTAGAGATGAGAAAGAGGGAGGGCAGCATTGGGTATCCTGGTTTGCAGAGGACACATGGTTATGCAGGCTTTGCTGGAATAATTCCCTGGAGCACACGAGAGTGCACAGATGCTGGTCTGCAAATCCCACCCAGATGGCTCCAGTGTGCAGGGACAGGAAGCAGCCCTTCCCACCTGCCTGAACTCACAGATGGTAGTGGGAGGGTTGAGTCAGAGGCTGGCGAGGAGCTCGAGTGAACTGAAATGATGGAGTCTTCAAATCAAGTTGGAAATCTCCACTGCAGTGGTCAATTAGAGGACTTCGGTGGTTCATGCATCTGTTTCTCAAGTACGAAGAGTTTTCAGTTTCTGCTCCTAATCCTGGTTAGTATTAGCAGGTGAGTAAATCAGGCAAGAAAGCATAATGAACCTGCATAGACTGAGGCATTCGAGGATGGAACAGGTAAGAATGCACTTGCCCTGGGCCCAGCACAGTAGCCTAGCAACTTGCAGTCTCCACCTTGCACGTGCCAGGATCCCATATAGGTGCCTGTTCTAATCTGGGTGGCCCTGCTTCCCATCCAACTCCCTGCTTGTTGCCTGGGAAAGCAGTTGAGGACAGCCCAAAGCCTTGGGACCCTGCACCCATGTGGGAGACCAGCAAGAGGCTCCCGGCTCCTGGCTTCATATCAGCATAGCTCTGGCCATTGCAGCCGCTGGGGGAGTGAATCACCGGATGGAAGATCTGTCTCTGTGTCTCTCCTCCTCTCTGTATATCTGACTTCCCAATAAAAAATTATATAAATCTTAAAAAAAAAAAAGAATGCACTTGCCCTGTCCTTGAAAAGTGTTGCTTCAGAAGTCCCCACAGCTTCAAACAGCTAGACACAATGGTTAATTTTAAGTGTCTGTTTGAATGGACTAAGGAGTACTTGGAGAATTGGTAAGGCGTTATTTTGGGTGTGTCTATGTGAATGCTCACAGGGAAGAAAGCAGGGGAGGCTGAGCAGACTATACGAGGAAGGTCAGCTTTCACTGTTGGTAACCCTGTCTGATCAGCAAAGGGCCCAGGTAGAACAAATGCAGCAGGTGGTTGGATTTCTTCTCCAATGTTGGGAATCCACTTTCCTCTGGCTGCCTTGAAACAGCAGAGGTCCAAGTGCACTTGCCTTTGCAGCCCCAGACTCTGGACCACTTGATCTCCCACTGAGACTTTTCATCAGCTTCCCTGGTTCTGAGCCAGAGCTGCCAGCATCCCACAGTCTCTAGCCTGACGACATCCTGTCCAGGGACTTCTTGGCTCCACAATCCCATATTAATAAGGTCCCTCTCATATTTATGTCTATCTCTGCATTGGTTCTTCCCTCTTAAGACCACAGTAGCCAATCTGGTAAAAAAAAAAAAAAAAAATGTTGAGTGCCCCTCTTCTTTTAAATCACTAGGTGAGATCAGGTTGGTTCAATCAGCATGATAAATTGAAAAGTCCAGAGAGAAAGGAGAGGAGAACCCTTCTCAGACAGAAGGAGAATCGGTAAATCTGAAAGCTCCCACTTGCTGACAGCTTTCTCTATTCCTTGCAGCACTGTAAGACATTGTATGGACATGATCCTGTTTGATTCCCATGAGTACACCCAAAGAACATGTTATGGACGAGAAAACAAAGGTGCACAAGAGTGAAGGAACTTTGGGTCTCAAAGCTGATGGTTCCCCCAGAACCACAAGAGAAGGGTGCTGTGTTCTTAACTGAACCCCCTCCACTCCCAACCTTCTCCCTCGCCTCAGAGTCTCACAGGGTAAGAGCTCAGACTGCAGAAAACCCTGAAATAGAGCAGCCCAGGATGCCCGTCCTCTTCATCGCCTCCTGCTAACTCACAGCTGTAAATCAGGATGGGCAAAGAGTTGGAGGAGAGTTGGATCCCTCACGCCCTCACACTCCCACCCAAGCCCCTGCTCTAGCAGCCGCTCTCGCCTCTGATCCTCTGCAATGTATTCATGTATTCATTTAAAAGTTCTGTCTGTGCTGAAGCCGGTGCTGCTTGTAATTGCTGGCGGCCAAAAGCTGTTCTGTTTTTTCTGGCTGAGTGTAGCAGGCAATCATCAGCTGTAATTATTTCGAGTCTTGTTACAGATGGAACTTCGAGGTTTTCAGTCTTAAACAGAATTCATTATTCAAATGTCTCCAGAATTGACAGTGAGGGGTAAGGGCAAGCCTCCTGGTGAGCACAGGTAAGAACCAAAGGTTCCAAAGAGGTGGACCCCTTAGGGTATCAGACACCTGGTAGCTGCAGTCAGGCAGCCTGGAGCTCATGCCACCTTGGTACCCTGGTGACTCCAATTCCTTCCTGGTGACTCCTCAGTTTCTTCATTCCAATATTCCCCTTCTGTCTTCCTCTTCTTCAACCCCAAAGAGCCACATTGGATGCAGCACCAGTTCCCTGGGAGAAGTCGCAGGCATGCCATCACTACCCTCCTTGGGCTCAGAGCAAGTCTGTTGGCGTCAGAGCTGCAACAAGAAACAGCCAGTTCAAAGCTCTGATGTAGAGAGGCTGCTCCCCAAGGACTCAATTTCCCAGCATGAGGCTTTAGAAATGTCCATGGGAGTAGGGAGTGGTTGCCTGGCACCTGCAGTACATCACCAGGAAGTCGGGGAAGTACTGCCCATCAGTCCTCCAAGCTCCAGAGGGAAGGAGCAGGTGCCGGGACCTCCAGCTAAGTCCATCTCACACTTCTCCAGGACCACGAGTGCAAAGACAGCAGATACAGGACTAAACACTGGAGGGAAATGTGGGGTGATTATTCCCCAGAGACCAAGCTGCTGTTCCTAAAGGTAAGGCCCTGAGGGCACCATCAATACACCCCCTCCCCTTTACCCCAAGGTAATTCCATCACATACAGAAAGAGCCAGGTGCCCACCATGGACCCACAGGGCAAGGACACAGAGTATGTCTGCTTCTTCCACTACCCTGGGATGTTTCCAGCTTGTTGCCACCTGCCCACCTGTCCTGCTGTGTTCTGATTCGGGCTCTTACCCTTTGATCTTAGAATTCCAATTGCTGGATGTATATTCTTGCTTCTACAGTAGAAGCTCAATCGTCTCTGTGTATGTGTGTGTGTGTATGCATTTGTCACAAGAACACACATGTACACACACACACACTTTTTCCACACCTTCTTTTCTCACCCAACCCCCTCATCCTAGCCCAAGTTCCCTGCCTCTCTCTTTCTGCCTCACTTCCACTCCCTCCCATGTTCTCAGCCATTCACTGTCCCATTTCCACACTCCCAAGCACTTCCATACACATGTCCACAGACTCCCAGTGCGCCCCTGTTCCCCAGAGCATCACACACGGACCGAGAACAGTGCCCTTGGCTGGTGGAGGCCTTGATATGGAACTGACAGAGAGTGGCAAGCAGGGTGGGCTGCAGGAGGAGGAGGAGGAAACAACAAAGAGGGAAAAGCAGATAGCCACGGCAAGACCAAGCTGGCTACACAGACACGGAAATCCCAACCGCTGCAGGATGTCCCTCCAGTGACATGTGCATGAACCCTTCACCTTCTGCCACAGTAGCAAGTCTCTCACTGGTCAATCTGGCCAGCGTTCATGAGGGACCTACCAGCCACACTGGCATGGTGACCAAGTGGCAAGAAAAGCAGCAAGGAGGCCTGAAGCTCCATCACGCGGCGAGGTCCACAGCCTCAATAAGAGGACACAGACACACAGGGCAGACTTCATGCTCTCTGTGGTAATTCAAAGCCATAGAGATCTGTATCCTTCATTTTAGGTAAGCCCAGAAGATTAAAACTTGCAATGTTCTTCAATAAGAAAGCCACCCGTGAACATAACTTTCATCGCCAGCAGTAGACAAAGTAACTGAAGTCTATTGCCAACATTCTGTGTGTCTACCAGGATCACAACAGAGAATCCACTCAGTCTTTATAAGAATCGTGTTATATGTGTACTCCCACTTACGGATGAAGGATAGGTCGCAAATGATGGAGCAGACCTTGAGCTTGGGTCTTGATGGAGCCAAGATCGAGACACCAGATGAACAAAGCCTGTGGTTGCTCATTCTCCTCTGTTCCCAGCATTCAACACATCATCCACTGTGGGGGTGATGGCAGAAGGGCTGCGTAGCACATAGCTTGGTCCCTGCTCACCAAAAACATACAGCTGTTTTGGAAGGACAGCTCACTCTCTGTGGGTGAGACTATATCCATCAGACCTCAGTGTGACTCCTATATGTCACACGAATCGGAGGCTCCCAAGACCTGAGCAGTGGAAGGGGGTTTGATCCATTCTGGCTGCTATTAAAAAATGTCATAAACTGAGTCCTTTACGAACAATAGACATTTATCAGTCCAAGATCAAAGTACTAGTAGGTGTCTGGTTAGGGCTTAGCTCCTGGCTCATAGCCGGCGGCGTGGCCTAGCGGCTAAAGTCCTCGCCTTGAACGTGCTGGGATCCCATATGGGCGCCGGTTCTAATCCCAGTAGCTCCACTTCCCATCCAGCTCCCTGCTCGTGGCCTGGGAAAGCAGTGGAGGACGGCCCAAAGCTTTGGGACCCTGCACCCGTGTGGGAGACCCGGAGGAGGTTCCTGGTTCCCGGCTTCGGATTGGCAAAGCACCAGCCATTGCGCTCACTTGGGGAGTGAATCATCAGACGAAAGATCTGTTTCTGTGTCTCTCCTCCTCTCTGTATATCTGACTTTGTAATGAAAATAAATAAATCTTTAAAAAAATAAAATAAAATAAAATAAAATAAAATAAAATAAAATAAAATAGTAGTTGATTAGGGTACAAAGGGTCAAGAGTTACAGGATGAAAGTAGGTAATATCATTATTTCCACACTAATATCATTTTTTCCTGTATCTGGGGTCAGGGGAGAAACAAACGGAAAAGCCCCACCCAGCCTCTCTTCCCAGATCCCCAATGTGAGGTTCAACAGATGAATTCTGGGTGATTCCCAGTGACAGGGTCATGAAACTTTCTCTCATGCATGGGAACTGAGACCTGGTGGATTGGAGGGAAGTATCCATAAGATAAATTGGGTCAGACTGATTCACCAGCCCAATTAAGAATCCAGAGATGTGCTGTTAGCACAGAGCATCACTGACTGCCACACACCAATCCACACCAAAGCTAGGGATGAGGGCCTGTTTGGCAGGACTAGGTACCATTACTCGACCAGGTGTTAGACAAATGGAGTGGTCACATTTGGCAGGTCAAGACACTATCCAGCACACAAGAGAACTTGGTCTAGAAGGCAGTGTTGTATTTCTTGTATTGTGGAAATACAAGTCCCGCTGGTTTGCTCGCAAGCTGGGGTTGCGATGGACTAAGCTAGGCATGAACATGGCACCTGCCATCACTCACGGGTAAAGGAAACTACAATAGTCAGGGCAGGTCAAGGCAGCAGCACCCGAATATGCATCCTAAAACCGGATGTGGGGTGGGCCGGGCTGCAACTGGAAGGGGGAGGACTGGGCAGGGCCGAGCAAACCTTAACTCACAAGAAAGAACAGAAATCAGACTGAAGCATGGGTCATGTCAGTAGGCTGTTGCACCTACTGATCTGCGTGAGCCAGGGACGCTAAGCCACAGCATCTAAGGCAGGGGCCGGGACAGGCAAGGGGCTCTGCCAAGCTGAGTCAGAGCAACCACTGGCCTGTACGTTATCTAAGGCTGGAAATAGGCCTGGTTGGGGAGCTGGGCTGAGGTTCCCACCAAGGAGCACATTGGCTGGAATAGGGGCTGTGTTCTGATCAGGATACGGTTGTAGTCTCCCTTGGCACAAGTGTGGACTGGGACTGGACGCACCAAGCTGGGCCAGACTGCAACACCGTCTGGTGTTCTGGAGGACCAGGGTAGATGTGGAATGGACTAGGCTAGGTCTCAGCACTTACTGAACCATGTGTGAGCTGTATGTGGGTATGGACGAGCCGTGGCTGGGCTGAAACATCCAACAGCAAGAACCAGATTGGGTTGAAGGCCAGTCAGGAAAATCCACTGTTCCTGCTAGGACAGGAGGCGAACTGAGTAGTTTGGCTCATGGACCCCCTGGTATGTGTGAAATCTGGCATTGGAGGTTCTGATGGAGGAGCCTGGGCAACCCCTCTGGCAGGACACAGACTCAGCAGTAACTGCAAGAAACATGATAGGAAACAGCCCAGAACAGGCCATTGAAATTATCCCACTGGCATACATTTGGCATGGGTTGGGGGCAGACCAGGCTGAATCCGTTCACATCACCCACTGGCGAATTCGAGCACCAGAATAGAGTGTGGGTCAGGCCAGGTTCAGTTGCGACACATACCAGAGCACATTAAGGAATGCCAAGGTGAGATGAGCCATACCAGATGTGGTTGCAGTGCCCAAAGAGCACATGTAAAAAACCGGGGTGGCGGGGGAGAAGCAAAGCCAGCAGGGGAAAGTGGGCTCCCCTGCTGGACAACCACTCCCATTGGAAAGCGTGAGTCAGGATGGGGCAGACCAGACCAAACAGGGCTGCAGCACCTGTGGACCTCATGTGAGCTGGACAAGGGAAGCGCTGGGCTGACTGAAGGGGTGAGCTGACTGTTCTGACTGGTGCAAGCAAAATTAGAGTGGGTGAGGGATGGTTGGGCTTAGCCGCAGCAGAAGCTGACACAGGCTGGCACTGGGAGCTAATTCTGTCAAGTCAAATGCCAGAGCCACCTGGAGAGTGCATAATCTGGGAGTGGGAGTGGCCTAGTAGGGAGATAGTTGGCACTTCCCTCGGGGTTACCACTCTCACTGGACAGCACAAAAACCAGGACAGGGGCAGGGATGGCTAGACAGAAAGGCACCTGCCAGCATGTGTGTGGGCTGGATAGTAGGTCGGTTGGGTTGAACTAGGCCTCAATGCCCATTGACAAGTACCAGAGCTAAATGGGAAGGGGGACAGACTGAACAAGCCTGCAGTACATACTGGCATGCATACGAACCAGGGTAGGGTGCAGGCCTAGTGGGGATTATGGGGAGTCGCCCCAACTAGGCTGCAGCTCCCACTGGTTTGCGTGAGGACCAAGTATGAAGTGGGTAGGATCGAACTGGACTACAACACCCATTGGTTCAAGTGGATGACAGGGCTGGAAACAGAACTGACCTGGCAACAGCAACGACCAGCATGTGCATAAGCTGATTGGGGTGACGAACGGTGTCAGACCCTGTACTGGCAAACCCATGCAAGAATCAGGTTTGAGATCATCTCAGATGAAGTTTCTTTGGAGATCCCTTCAACTGAACTGCTGATCTCAGAAACCCCCAAAAGAAGCCTAGTATTATGATCTGAATGTTTATGTGCCTCTAATTCATACATTGAAATCTGATCACTTGTAGTAGGTGGGACTTATGGAAAGTCAATTAGGTCATGAGCATGGGTAGGGTTCCTTACCCCTTCCATCATGAGCAAGAAGATATCATCTATGGATTGCTTTCCATAAGTCCCACCTACTACAAGTGATCAGATTTCAGTGTATGAATTAGAGGCACATAAACATTCAGATCATAATACTAGGCTTCTTTTTAGTTAATAAGCATAACACTTCTAAATTTTATATTTGTCACAGATCCCAGTCCTCCCTCCTCATTCTCTTTCAAGATTCTGTCTGCTAGTTTACTATCCACATGCCCTCAAGAGTTGAGTCTGAGCTGGGCTGGAAACACAGTTCAGCTCTCCCGGGAACGGGGATGGCGATGAGGCAAGGAATTCACTGTCTCTGGGCTCAGGAGCCCTAGGCAAGGTGCCCACCCAGGGACTCTGATGTGGGATGAGAACATCCGAGGTGCTTCACCGAAAGTGTGCTTGTGGATACTGCCACCGCTTGTGCCAGCTTACGAAGCATCGGGGAAGTGGTGAGTGGCAGCATGTGGTCTGAACTCATCAGTTCAGATCCAGTCTTCTGTCTTGGCTCCTTTCCCTTATAAAGCAAAGGTAGGCGTGGGGGATCTCCTCTGAGCAGCGACAGTGCTCGCTCTCTTCCTTCCTTTTTGGAGACTCAATCTACTGTCTTTGTCACCTACTAACTCAGTCCCTTGGGGCCTTCTCCCTTGCATGCACATCAAAAATGAGGTTGTGTCCATGGCTCTCCTTTTCCCTCTCTGTATATCCCACTGAACAAACTGAAAGTTAAAAATAAAAATATCCTTTGGAGATAAATTAGAAGGGTACGTTTCTGGGTTCGGATTGGTCTTTTCCCCACGCAACTGGATTCCCCGTTTAGCTGCCATGGCACGCCTATCTCCTTTAATTGCTCACTACCATCTCCTGTTGGACTACTGAAGGTAAAGGTTGTCTTGAACTTTGCTGACAATCTTTAGAAGAGTATCTGATATACAGTGTATCCTCAAATATTGCCACTGAAATAAATGAACTACATAAGCCATAAAAAAAATCCACCAGTTGATGAATGCCAAAAGCAGGGATAGGTCAGGCCAAAGCCAAGAGATAGGAATGTATTCTGGGTCTCTCCCCTACCAGAAACTAATCCTTGCCACCATTGTCTGCTGCCTCCCAGTGACATCTGCATGAGCCCATCTACATTAGAGAGAAGCTGGAGTTAGAACCAGTACTGGGCTTGGAATCCAGAAGCCTAGATAAGGGCCATGGGTTGTCTCCATTGGTGTCTTGACTGTCAAGCTAACCACCCATTCCAGTACTGGGCTTCTTGATGAGTGGGCCCAGTATGTGTTTAGGTGACAGACAGCAACAGAAGCAGTTACGTGGGAAGCAGCAGAGGCCATGTGCTTTATAACCCTGTGCTTTGGGGACAGTGCAACCACACCAGAGAAGTGGAGACAAAACATAACAGACTTTAGGATAAAAGTGCAATAGGATCCAAATCTATGTGCTAAGCAAGAGCATTCCACAATAAATGTCTTTTCAGGAGGATTAAACAGGTGGAAAAAGCAGCCGAGAACAGAGCCAAAAAGAGACAATTAAACTAATCCATATATACAGCATTGAAGTCTGACACAAAGTGACAGTAGAAATGAGAAAGAACTTCAGAAAACAATGGAATTTGGGGTGATTGTGGATGAAGGAGCAAAGGGAACATTGAGGTGAATGGATATATAATGAACCTTGGGCTTAGCGCTAGAGCACAAAGCTGGGGGCAGGTAGAGACTGAGAATTTAGACATTTGTTTGCCAAACATTTCTGAACAACTCATTTGACACAAAGGCTTGTTCTGGAGTCCTTGTTGGGAAGATAAAATAAATCCATACGAAAACAACCAGAACACAACCTACATATGGAGCAGAGAAACAAATGGAGAGTGCTGTAGTATAAACTCTACATAAATACTAAAAAATGCATTTGCAAAGGGAAGGGAGGCTCAGCAACTTTTCTTGCATTTGCAAATAAATGAACAAACTGAAAGAATGTTGAACTCTGTTTTTACTTCTCTTATTCCTCCTCGCAATCCCTCCCTCCCTCTCACTTGTTTTTCTGTCCCTCTCCCACCACATCCCTGCTCCCACTCGCTCTTCTTCCCTCCTCTCTACCTCTGCCTTATGAATTTTCATGTTCACACTACCAGAAAAATCACATCAGGCCTTGATGACCTTCCACGGGCTCCACATCCTTCTATTCCAACCACACCCAATCTTTCCAGTCTTTTTCTGTTGAGTTGGGTGACAATCCTGAGCCAGAGCTTGCAGGCAGATGTTTCTTCTTTTTAAGCCTTCAGAGGATTGAGGGGAGGCAGGCTGGACAGGCAGAAGGGTAGACACGCAAAATAGTGAAAGTCACGTGAGTGGGTTTTGGTTTGAGAGACTTCTAGGCTCTTCTTTGGGATCTTGATGGGTCAAAGCAGCCGACTCCAAGCAGAGTACAGGACAGCCCTTGGGTTTGATGCCTGGAAAGGGCTGGAACAAGACAAGAAGACACAGGGGAAAGGCAATGTCAGATTAACTTCATGCTGGAGTCAGAAGGAGGAACTCAGATCATGAGTAGAAAGCTTGGGAGCTGAGTGGAAACAACAGTGAGGAAATCAGGGCTGGGATCATGGAATCCAGATAAGAAGCAGCAACAGGCACTGGGGAGCTTTGTCCAGTTGGATCAAGGTCCAACAGCCAAGCTGAAGACAATACAGTATGTTGGCTCCAAGGAGGAGGAGAAAGGCAAGAAGAGGCACCAGCTTCCTGAGAGTCACAAGAGTGAGAAACAAGAGTCACCACCACAGGTCATTGAGAACTTTCTGTAGGACCTTTCTAGACCCTTAACCACATTGAATGACCTTCAAAGAGCAAGAGTAGTGCCACTATCATGCACTTTGGCTCTACCATTATCCTTATGTTAGAAGAGATTTATCTGAGACCCTGAGAGCATACCAAGGAGGCTCTGCGTACAGCCACAAAACTCAACCATGGAGTCCGAGTCTGTCCCCCACCTCCATCAGGACTGGGCCTCGCCTGAACCTGCATGTGGGTTCCAAATGACCTAGCTGGCATGAAAGGGAAAAGCCCGCAGCTGGGCTCCCAGCTGGCCTGGGCTTTGTCTACAATTTTGGTGCTACCTCAAACCCACTTCTGAAAGCAGCATTTTCCAAATTCTGCCTACAAACTGGTAACCTTAAAGGGTTCATCAGTTCAGGTGACATAGTCCTGCAGGCCTTCAGTGAAGTAAGCTCATAATAATATCGAAAGTCACTTCCTGCAACTTGGGACCATAGCTTGACCTAGACCACCAGCTGAAAGGCCTGAGACTCGACTCTGCAGCATCAAAAATATCAAATATCCAAATGGTCTTTGGCAACGAAAAGTCTCCCAGCCTTGCCAGAGACATCATATTGGCAGAAGTGTCCCTCCCCAAAAGGGAGGGGTCAAACTCTCCACTGGGTTTCATGCCCTGTGCCAGTAAGTGAGCAGCTCAGCCGGCAATGACTGCACCAAAGAGCAGCTGCAACTTTCTCCCATCGGCCTCAGACCTGTTCCCTCCCTCCATTTCTATCATTCAAAGAGACCAGCAAGCCACACCTGCAGCTTCCCTTCTCACGCAGTTCAAAAAAAGACAACCGATGTTGCCACTTAGTGGCACTGACTGTCTTATATATTTTTAATTTTTAAAAAAGTGCAGCCTAAAAGAAATGCAGTTGAAATATTTTAATTATTTGTATTGGAGTATTTGTTTTCATCAACCTCTATTAAAAATACATATGCAAATGTGAAAAGGGCTGAGCACTCTCCAGAGGCTGCACTTCCCACCCCTATGTCCAACATGTTTGCTTTATGTAAATTGTGTTCTTTTAAAAAGTATTGTTATTTGGTTTTAAAGGTTTTTTTTCCCACTTCCCTCCCAAACTGGCAAAATAACTAATTAGTTGCACAGGGTTTTTGTCTTTGTGTGTTTCTCTCCCTTTCCAGACCAGATTGGCAAATCAGTGGGGAAGAGTGGCAGAATAAGAAATGCAAAAAACCCTGTTCTCTCACGGATTGCTGTCAGCTATTTTAAGATCCCTCAGGCTGGTGGAAGGGGCTAGGCCTAGACTTTCATACTACGTTGGATTAATTTTTAATCATTTTTCCAAAATCATCAAAGTAATCCATAACATGCAATTTACTGTAGAAATATCCCCAAGGACAGGAAGGGAGATGGTGCCATGAAGGTAGAAACCAAGGATGGCAGCTGTCCGCACAGGGCTCTGATGTCACCTGACACATCTGCAGAAGGCCGTGAGCCCAGGAGGGAGCCCCCAGCCTACAGCAAGTCCTGCCCTCACACTCCCTCCACTGTGACTGTGCCTCCTCTCGCCATTACAGGGATAGCCCCTCTCGTGATGCCAAGCGACCTTCTGCTTAAAAATGGTCAAACGGACATCAGTTAACTTCAGCTTGAGTAACTAAGTTTCTAGGAAAAAGTTGACACACCTCGTTCAATCAGTGGAGATCCTCTGCATTCAAACCTTGGACAGTTTGGGAGGCAGCACCAGAAGGAATCCTGATATTTCTATTCTGTAGCTTCTGGGTAGCTCCCCTCTGACCAGAGCTGTCCACCACCGCTTCAGCCCATGACTGTTGCTGTGTCTTTGGTTGGCTTGGCTATGGTCCCCAGGAATCTCTCCTTATACTAGGGAAGGCTGTCAGTCCCATCAAACATGCTTGGAGTGCAGAAGGTTAATCAGATATGCTGCATACCTCCCCCTCACAGGTGGCCATATCTAAAGGTCTCACCTTAGGACCACATCACAGATGACAAACCTAGGCCCCTCTGGCCTGCCTCTCCACATCGTTGTCATCAGGTAACTGCCATCCTTGACACGTGTGACTGGTGGCCATTATGAGTCAGATTCACCATGACTCCTTCCCCAGGAGCTGTGAACCTTCGGGGATCTCCTCTAAGCTGAGTGCACCTGAATGGAGACAGGAGGCAGGCACAGAGAACTCACTTACGTCCCTCTTCCCTGTGCTCCACCTGGCTTGTGCTAGCTGCTCATCCATGAGGTCTCCCTTGTGTCCTAATTGTCCACACTGCTTTGTTTGACATGCTGCAAGTTGATTTGCTGAGTGCATGCAGCCTCTCAGGCAGTGGAAACTCAGTGGTCATTTTACCCTCTCCTTTTTCTAGTGGGCCAGTTTTTCTCTTTTGAATCTTTCCTTCCCTTAAGATAATTTCTACCAATGGACGACTGGCTGTATCCCCTGAGGCATGTGCTCCAGCCCTGTGAATAGAGTGTAATCTTGGTCTCTCTCTCAGCTTCCACTACTCCCTGACCTTTACATATCCAGGAAAAGCAAGTCTTTCTGCCTGCAGAGCCTGTGCGCTGTCCCTCAACCTGGAAAATTCGCATCTGGACACCCACGAAACAAAGACAAAGAGCTCTTGCCCCTGAATTCTTCCTTCACCAAAAGCAATAGTCATCTTCTGCACTTGCAAAGACAAGTGTTGCCCCCACAAGTGACATTTCAACCTGCTCAATGTTTCTCATTGACGTCCCTCAATTTCCAAAGTATCAAGCCCCACCTGTCCCAGGTGTCACCTGGAGACAGCTGGCTTCTACTAATCACAGGACCCATGTGACTTGGTCTACCCAAGAATTTTCATTCAGGGCTTGCACAAAGGTCTACAAGGATATTAGTTATTAGCCTTTTAAATGACTCACAGCTGAGAGACACAGGACAAATATTGGGTGATAGGACAGGTGACCAGTTTGCTGAAATTTCCAATAAGCTTTCATTACATAAAACATAATAGATAAGAGGTGAAGTGCTTCTCATCAATCAAAAAAAAGAAAAAAGAAAAAATCACAAGAGATAAGCGACATGTGACTTTGAAGCTGCTCCCTGGAGAAGCCTGGCACATTAGTACATAATAAAATGACTAAAAGCAAATGGTCTTTTTCCAGCTGTCGATTGCAGTGTTACAAACTTCCACAACGCCAGAACATTGCTTTCTTAGCAACTGAGAAGTAGATTGTAAAATTTATATGGAAATGCCAAATTCTAAGCAGCGTTTTTTAAAAAGTAATAAATTTGAAGTACTCATGCCTCCAAATTTCAAAACGTAACTGTAAATCTGCATGCATTAAGGCAGTGTAGGGATGAAAATATCAATGAACGGAGCAGAACTGACAAGTCCAAACTAAGCCCATTTTTTGCTATCAAATGATCGAATAAAGATGCCAGGACAATTAGGAAAATCAGACCATTGAGCAAATGGTGGTGGTACAATAGGATTGGCAAAAGAAGGAACTTAGACCCTCATTTCCTGCTATACACAAAACAGTAAATATTCATATACATATATACAAATATATACATATATTTACATGTATATGCATATATATACATACACATATGCATATGTGCATATACATATATAGGAGCTACAATCTCACACATGATAATAAAAATAGTCTTACTCTTTTATTGAAAAAGTTTTTTTCTTATTTTTCCTTTTGTAAAAGTTTACTTATTTATTTCGAAATTTTGAGTTATAGAGAAAGAGGGAGAGGGTCAGGGAGAGAGAGATGGAATTCTCTATCCATTGGTTTGCTCCCCAAAACAGCCACAACAGCCAGCTCCGGGCTAGAAACAAGCCAACATCCAGGAGCTTCATCCAGGTCTCATGCAAGGGTGCAGGGGCCCAGACCCTTGGACCATCCTCTGCTGCTTATCCCAAACTGTTAGCAGGGAGCAGCACTGAACATGCAGCAGCCCATAGCTGACATGAGCTTTCTCTTACATGCCGTAGTGCCAGCCCCTAGCCTTTTTCCTATGAGACCCAATAGGGTGGAATTAAAACCAGCACATGGAAACGATTAGAAGAGAGATTGGGACAACAGCAGGGAGGAATTATACAATCAAACAAAAATTTTAATTCTCCGGACCTTAGAAAATTCAACAATAGGCACAATTCCCCTCAGGGATCTATGACCAAAAGTGACAAACTCTCACACTCAGGGCTCATTAATCCTGTTGTTGAGAGCTGTTACACAAATATTGCTTTTTGGTGCGTGTCTTGCAGGTAGGAATCTCCCACAGAAAGGTGGCTCTGTCTGTTTCCTCCTGTAGATCCATCAACTTCTGCTTCAGTCATTCATGAAGTGCACATACCAATCACTCCTCTCAGTGAACTGAGCGTGGTTTTACTGTCTGCTGGCCCTTCCCATCACTAGACATGTCTTCACGTTCTTGAATGCTCTCAGTATCAACCTCCATATGTTACTTTATATAGAGTCAACTTGCACATGAGATCAACAACTCATTCCTGACGCCAGCCTTCTTATGTGACTCAACAGCAGAGAGCCTAATGGCAAATATGTCATTTTGCTACCTGAGACACTTTGTGAGGGCATCTTAAAAAGTTGCTGCAAATTTATTAAACAAAAGTGCTTTTTAGTGCAAAATTCTTTC
Source organism: Ochotona princeps (assembly GCF_030435755.1). Lineage (NCBI taxonomy): Eukaryota > Metazoa > Chordata > Mammalia > Lagomorpha > Ochotonidae > Ochotona > Ochotona princeps. Next base: position 105,764,975 of record NC_080835.1, on the reverse strand, counting down.
ATACTTTTTCTGAACTTTTTCAGGACCTTTTATATGCAAAAACCTCAAATGTCCTCCCTAAAACACAGATATACACGATGAAATGCCTGTGTGTCAGTAACAAACTTGTTAGCTTGTACATGTTTAAATTATCCATATCAATCTCCGAAGCCCAGCATGGCAGCTGTTCCCTCATTCACAGCAGTATCTTCTCCATTCCACTCGGCTCCTTGTTCATTTTGCTTCCTTCTCCACAACTTCCTTCAACGTTTCCTCAACTTTCTTGGAGACTCGTTTCTTCGCTACAATTTTCTTCAACACTTCATCAACTTTCTTGGGACCTGTCTTCCAACACCAAGCTAAATGTGAAAGGCACCATAGAAACACGTTCAGCGCAACAGCCAGCGAGAATTGCTCAGTTCGGTTCAACTCCGAGACGGCTTTCAGCAACACCCGAAATGAGCACTCGCCTCACTAACACTTGTCAAGATCCAAAGTGCTTCTATACATGGCTTCACCAATTGTACCTAAGAAACAATTTACGATTTTCTCTGAAATCACATTGGTAAAAAAAAAATGGAGTGGAGTTTGACGGTAGCACACGTAAAATATCCCCACAAAAGCTAGGAGGTATTGCTACCCCCATAAACATTGGATAATAAAACAACTTTGCGCAAAGAAAATTTACACTAGAGAAAAACCTTACAAACATGCCTCTAGAGACCTAGCACTATCTGGCTCTATGTACATTGTACCTAATGAGTTAGTTCACTTACATTTATTGCAATACTGATGCATTGGAGCCTGTTCGTTCCTATCACATAACTTCTTTCAAGATTATTCTACACGTTTCCATATTTTCACTCATTCTTGATTTTGCAAAGGCTCCATTTCCCCCTAATTAAATAGAACTTTCAAATCTTCAGTAGTTTTCATACTTTTGTTACTCTAGATACTTAATTTGGAGTCACCATTAACAAATTCCTTGTTTAAAAAGACAAAACCACTGCTTCAACATTGATAAATATTCTGGATTATTCTGAGTGTTTGAATATCTTATTTTTTCTAAGATGCTAACATGGAGATACTTGGCAGGCAGTTACATAGGGCTATACAACGAGTGAATATTGCTTTCATAATATCTGTGTATGCCAGCATTGTTACTTCTCCCCCTTACCTATCAGTCCAGCACTGCTGCTTTCCCATAAAACACCTGTGTCTCATCCAGCTTGATGTCAGGGTTCATGTGGAGGCACTTACAACTCCAGGGAGCCTCACATACTAACAGCCCCACCTCATAAAGAGATCAATAATGATGGAAGTATCCTTCTCTAGCTCTTGGCTTCAGACCGTGCTGGTGGATCCTTCTGCAGCCTCTCCCACCTCTGTCCTTTCCCAGTCAATCCTCTTATTCACAAGGCAGTGTTTATTCTCTCTCTCACACACACAAAATGAGTTTCACCAGTATTGACACCTTTACTTTGAATTACCTCTGAGGGGACAGAAGCTTGGAATAAAGATGACTATATATTTGCCCATAACAAGCCTCATAGTCAGGCGCCGGTTAAGATACCTAGGACTGGACCCAGTGCGGTGGCATAGCACAATAATCCTCCACCTGCTGGATCCAGCTGCTCCATGTCTGCATCTAGTTCCCTGCTTATGGCCTGAAAAAACAGCAGAGGATGGCCCAAAGCCTTGGGTCCATGTTGGAGACCAAGAACAAAACTAGCTCCCAATGTCAGGCTGGTTCAGCTCTAGGCATTAAAGCCAATTGGAGGGTGAACCAGTAGATTGAAGATCTCTGTCTCCCTCTCCCTCTGTAACTCTGACATTCCAAGTAAAATAAACCTTAAAAAAAAGCAAAGACGCCCATGACCTGCATCAGAATGGCTGACTTGATTCCCAGCTTCACTCCTCACTCCAGCTTCCAGCTTCCTGCTGGTGCAGACCCTGAGAGGCAGCAAGGGATGGTTGAAGTAGCTGACACTCATAATGGAGAACTGGATTAAGAGCTCCACTCCTAGCTGTGCCCTACACTGACAGGTATTTAGAGCGTAAATCAGTTGATGGAATATCTCTCTCTCCTCATCTCAGATAAATGATTCTTTAAAATACTAATCAAATATGTAATATGTCATCTGAAACTGTCTTCAATAGGAAATTCTTTATGACAAAATCTCAGATGTCTGAAAACATGTCGGTAATGCCCTTATTTTTGAATAGCCATTTGGCTTACTCTAACTCTAGAATAAAATATTCTTCAATATTTAAAAGGGAATTTTAGTGGAGGCTTTTATTTTCCTCTCTAGGAGCTAGAGATCAGGAAAGAATGAGTAGCCATCCCTTCAAGAATGATATTAGATAAAACAAGAAACAAACAACAGGTTCATGATTTTCTTGAATCAGCTGGAGTGCTGAGCTCACAGGAAACCAGCAGGTCCCACATCTAAGGGGAGGCACGTGACAGCAGAGAAGAGCAAAGCAAGAACCGGTTGGCCTGAACAAGACGCATTCCAACACCAAGGGAGTTGGCAAATGGATGGATAGCAGGACACTGGCCATAGATGACTAAGCTGCAAGAGGCATACAAACTCCAGGAGGCCGACTCTGACGGTCTTGGGGGACAAATACTCCACCCGTGGTGCGTTCTTTTCTTTTCATTATTTCATTCCTATGAAGTGAGGAATGTCACATATTTCTCAATACAATTTTTTGAGCCTAGTGCTGCTTGCTTCCTTACCTTCCCTACTTCCCCCACCCCTCTCCTGTTTTCCTTTATTGTAAGTTTTTTTTTTTACCATGGTATATTTTCAGTTCTCAATCACAGGCTGAACACTCCATTAGACCAGGAAATCAACAACCAGAAGATAGAAAAGAATAAAACAACAACAACTAGAACTAGAGATTCCCCCAGGCACTATGGCACAGCTAGTTAAGCCACAGTCTATGGCAACAGCATTTCACATGGTCACTAGTTCAAGCCCAGACTTTGCTTCACTTCACATCCATTTCTCTTCTAATGGCCTGGAAAAGAAATAGATGAGTGCTCAAGTCCTTGGGACCCTGTACCTACATGCGTGACCCAGAAGAAGCTTCTGGCTCCTGACTTTGGACAGGTCCACTCTGACCACTGTGGGTACTTGTGGAGCGAGCCAGGGAGTGGAAGATTCTGTCTCTCCTCTCTCTGTGATTTTGCCTTTGAAATTAAATAAATAAATATATCTTTAAAAAACAAGTATAGAGGGGTCAGCACAGTGACCAAGTAGACTAACCTGCCTTTGGTGTTAGCATCCCATGCAGGTGAAGATTCGAGTTCCTGCTATTCCACTTCCTATCCAACTCCCTGCTTACAGCCTGGGAAAGCTGTCAGGATGGCTCAAGCCTTGATCTCCCATGTGGGAGTCTTGGAGGAGGTCCCTGGCTTCTACCCTCAGATGGGCTCAGCCCTGGCTATTGCAGACATTGGAGGAGTGAAGCAGTGGATGGAGGATCTGGCACTCTGGCTTTCACTCTCTTCTTATTTCTGAAACTCTGCCTTTCAAATAAAATAAAATAGATCATTTTTTACAATTACAGATGAAGGCTATAAATAATAACTGTCAAATTGTCAATATCCTCTAGGTTACATTTTTACATTTTTTGTACTCTGTATATTACTTACAACATATCGGGGAAACATTTTTCTTTTTAAGATTAGCCTATTTCAAAAAACATAGTAGTTTCCAGTTGCTTGCATTTTGTTAAAAAAGACAGGATTTCATTCTTTGTCATGCTGAGTTGTATTCCACAGTGCGTATTTACCACATTTTCTTAATCTAGTCATCAGTTGTTGGGATGGACATCCGGGTCGATTCCATATCTTAGTTATTGTGACTTGAGTTGTAACAAATACAGGTGTTCAAAAATTCTCTTGCATGATGATTTCATTTCTTTTGGATCAATTCCCAGGAATGCAATGCCTGCGTCATGTGGCGGATCTATTTTCAAGTCTGTGAGGAATCTACAAACTGCCCCCCATGATGATGGTATAAGTTTACATTCCCACCAGCAATGGATCAGAAAGACCTTTTATTTTCTTCTCAAGATTGATTTATTTTTATTGGAAAGGCAAAGTTACAGTGAAGAGAGACAGAGGAAAGCATCTTCCATCCATAGTTTCACTCCCCAAGTAGCCACAACAGCTGGAGCTGAGCCAAACTGAAGCCAAGAGTCAGGAATCTCTTCCAGGTCTCCCATGTCGGTACAGGGTCCCAAGACTTTGGGCCATCCTCCACTGCTTTCCCAGAACTCAAACAGAGAGCTGGATGGGAAGTGGAGCAGCCAGAACACAAACCAGCTCCCTTATGGAAAGCCATCACATGCAAGGTGAGGATTTAGCCACCAAGCCATCCATTCATCCATCCAGACTCCCTAGATTGGCCTTTTCCTCACATTCTCATTAGCATTTATTTCAAAGACATTCTAATTGAAGTGACATGAAACTTCATTGTGGTTTTTACTTGCATTTCCCTGATAGCTAGTGATGCAGTGTCTGTTGGCCATTCATGTTTCATTTTTTGGAAATTGCCTGTTGAGCTCCTCTGCCCACTTACTGGATTGTTTTCTTTGTTTTTGCTGAGTTTCTAGAGCTCTTTGTAGATGCTGGATGTTAATCCTCTATCAGTTGCACATTTTGCAAACAGCTTCTCACATTTTGTTGATTGCTTCTTTGCTTTGTTGCTTGTTTCCTTTGCAGTACAGAATCTTCTTGGCTTGATGTGGCTCCCATTGTTAATATTTTCTTTGAATGTCTATACTTCTGGGATCTTTTCCAGTATGTCTTTGCCTATGCCCATGTCTTGCAAAATCAGGTTACAGATCTGACACATTCCCAGTTGGTTTTCATATAGGGTTTAAGGGAGGTGTCGTGTTTCATACTTCTGCATACATAGATTCAATTTTCCCTGAGCCATTTGTTGAAGAAACTGTCCTGGCTCCCTAGATTGATTCCAGTTTTCTTGTCAAAAAATTAGCTGGCTATAGATGTGTGGTTTAATTTCTGGTACCTCTATTCTGTTCCATCGATCTGCATGTCCGATTTCTGCCAGTAGCAGGCCGTTTTGATTCCACCTGTCCTGTAGTATGTCTTGAAGTCCAGTGTTGTGATGCCCTCAGCTTGATGTTTGTCGTTCAAGATTGTTTTAGCTATCTGGACACTCTTGTGTTTCTATATGAATTTTAGCATCATTTTTTCTAGATCTGAAAATAATGTTATAGATATTTTACCACAGTGCCTACATTCTTCATCCTGTTTCTGAAACAAAAGCTTTTTCGTGCACAGAAGACTCAGTGGAGCTGGAGGTAGAACTACTTGTATGTGAGGGAAAGAATTCCACTAGCTTGGATCAGGGAGACTCTAACGGGGGAACATAGTTGACATGGAAAAGTCACCATGCCTGAGATTCAAGGACACAATGCCTGCCAAAGGTGGATGCTCAATTAGAAGGAAAGATAACATATCCTATCTTTATGGCTAAATTAACAAACTGCAAGAGATAAATCTCTTAGGTACAAGCCATGGTGAAGACCTCAGGCTGAACAGTGGAGCATTCACTGAAAAATATCCTCTAGCAAATCAACCCCATTCTAATCAGTCCCCATCCCTATTGTTACCGCTATGGTGAAGTTTGTAACTCACTGAGCATAACCATAGCAACAACAAACCTCACATCAGCCAGTTCCTAGTCACATTAACTCAAACCACTGTTCTAAAATCTGAGCAGAAGGAAGGCTATAGCTCTTTTTCAGGCATGAGTCTTTTTTTTTTTTCACCTCAGTCTCTAAGGTCCTTCACAAGATGCTTGTCTTTCTGTTAAAAATAAGAATAATAATAATAATAATACAATACACACAAAGAGGCAAGATAAGCAACACATTCCCAAGAGGAAAATGAGCCATCAGAACCGAACTCCGATGTGACACCCACTTGGAACTCATGTCAATGAATGCAAATGAGGAACATGAATATGTCAAGGGTACTCATAGCAAGATAAGCCTGACATCAGCAGTGGTGAGCAATATAAGCAGAGTAAAGAAGCTCTGTGAAATAATGAAACAGAAATGTTGGAAATGGAAATAATAAGACACTTAAAAATGCTTTTGATGGCTTACCAAAAAGCAACAAGCTAAAGAAAGACCCAAAGAGGGCCCGGCGGTGTGGCCTAGCGGCTAAAGTCCTCGCCTTGAAAGCCCCGGGAGCCCATATGGGCGCCGGTTCTAATCCCGGCAGCTCCACTTCCCATCCAGCTCCCTGCTTGTGGCCTGGGAAAGCAGTTGAGGACGGCCCAAAGCTTTGGGACACTGCACCCGCGTGGGAGTTCCCGGCTTCGGATTGGCGCGCATTGGCCTGTTGCGGCTCACTTGGGGAGTGAATCATCGGATGGAAGATCTTCCTCTCTGTCTCTCTTCTGTGTATATCTGGCTGTAATAAAATGAATAAATCTTTAAAAAAAAAAAAAGAAAGACCCAAAGAATCGAAGGCTCTTAAGAATTTAATGAAACCTAAAAGAACAAACAAAAGACGAAACGGGAAACTGAGCAGACCCCATGAACTGTGGAACTGCAATCCAACAAACAATTAGAATGTTGGAAGGACAAGAGAGAGATAATTGGGCCCCATAAAAATCTGAAAAAATAATCATGAAGAACTTTCCTGGATTAATTACAGATTAGCTTTGATTTAAAAAAAAAAAAGCAAAAATTTAAAAAAGCTCAGAGAACACCAAACAGACTAAAACTAAAACAAATTGGAAAGAAGTATGCATATTCAAGAAGTAACCAAAGTAACTGCCTAAAAGTCAGATAAAGAGAGAAGCTTGAAGACAGCAGAAGGAAAGAACTCATTACCTTTAGAAAAATGCAAGGGGAGAGGCACTTCTTCATGTCCAGGGTGCTCTGTTCATTACTCACCTTATTGCTAATGCTCCTGGAAAACGCAGCTGAAGATGGTTCAAGTGCTTGAACCACCGCCACCCACGTGGGAGACCCAGAAGAATATCCTGGTTCATGGCTTCATCCTAGCCCAGCCCTGGCATTGTTGCCATCTGGAGAGGAAACCAGCAGATAAAAAAATCTCTCTCTAACTTTCAAATAAAATAACTTTAAAAAAAAGAAATATAGATAATACAACTTTTCTTTTGTAAAAATTATTTATTTATTTTTATTGGAAAGGCATATTAGATTCATGCAGAGAAGGTGATCTTCCAGATTATCCGCTTGTTCCAGTCCCAAGTGGTTGCAGTGGATAAAGCTGAGCTGATCTGAAGTCAAAAGTCAGGAACTTCTTCTGGGTCTCCCACTTGGTGTGGGGTCCCAATGCTTTGGGTTACCCTCTACCGCTTTCCCAGGTCATAAACGGAGATGAATCAAAAGTGGAGCAGCTGGGGCATGAACCAGCACCCATATGGGATGCCAGCACTTGTAAGGTGAGGATTCAGCCATTGAACCATTGTACTAGGCTTGATACTACTTTTATTAAAATATCTTGAAAACTGAACGAGCAGTGGAGTAACATTTTCAAGGTGCTGAAAGAAATAAGAATTGATAACTAGAATTCTAACTCTGAGTGCAAATATCTAAGAAGCTAAAAAAAAATGTACTGGTAGCAGAACTACATCCTAGGTCATTTTCAGATCAAAAGAAATGTGATCAAACTTGGAACCACTATGGTATGGCTTGGTCCCGGCTCTTCTCTCCATGAGAGAAAGAAGTCAAGCAAAATACATAGACATGGATGAACAGGAACTTCAGCTCTACTTAAACACAAAAAGGAAACACACTCAGAAAGGGGTAAAAACAGAAAAAAGTCCTGCAACTAACGGGGTTTGGGGTTGTTCCTCTTTTTTGTCTGTAGGCAAAGCGGATGGTGTCTAGATGGGGAATCTTTACATGTTCTAAGGCGGTGGAGCTTGCACTTCTCTGCAAATCTGAGCAGTGTGTGGTGACAGCACATGAAGGGAGCGGGGCTTGGGTAGTGCCTGCTGTGACGCAGCCGGGACTGTGGAGTGGGTATTGGCAAATGAACTCTCCACTGCCATTAGATCTACAAAAAGAAATGAAGAGCACTGAAAATGCAGAAAGAAAAGCACAATGAGAATTAAACTTCACCATGCTTTCATTTATTCTGAATGGTAACTGGTGATCTAAAGGAAGATAGTAATGATTTATGAATGTTGATGTGCAAAAATAAACCATACAATATAAAAGATGGAAAGAAGGAACTGGAACTTCATGCTTGCAAGATTTTTACACCATAACCAAAGTAATATAAATGTATTTGCTATACATTTATTTATCATTTTATTTATATTCTGATTCACTGAGAATGTATATTGTAAATCCTAGAACAACTGTTTGGTAGCAAAGGGATAGAAACATAAGCGAGTAACAAAAATGGTGGTATAAAATTGTTCAACACTCCATGAGCAGACAAGAGAAAAAGGAAAATGATAGACACAACAAATGAAGTCTTGCTAGCAAGATGATAAAATCAAAGCCAAACACATCAAAAATCACATTTGATGTGAGTGGTACAATGATTTCACATACAAGTAAAAGGAGAGAATGGAGTGAGTTCATGGACTAGCAAGGAAGAAGCCACTCGGGGCACCTGCAGGAGTGAGGACAGGCTCAGCTCCTGTCTCCAGTTTCCTGCTAATATAATATACCCAGGGAAGCAACAGTAGAGGCTCAAGTACTTGGGTTCCTGACACCCTGAGGAGGAGCTGAACTGAGTTCCAAGTTCTTGGCTTTAGCCTGGCCCAACCCCAGAGGTTGCTGACATTTGGAAAATGAACCAGAATACGGGAATACTGTAATCTATCTCAGTCTCCCTGCCTGTCCTGCTGCCTCTGAAATCAAAAATAAATAAAAGGTAAGGAAGAGTATTAGTTTCATGTCACAGTTAATTAAGCTGCTGATCATGATACCAGTATCCAATACTACCTCCCGGGTTTGCTCCACTTCCAATCCAGCTCCCTGCTAAGACATCTGGGAAAGTAGCAGAGGATATGACAAGCACATGGGTCCCTACCACCCAAAGAAGAGACCCAGATTGATCTCTGAACTCCTAGGCTTAGCCAGACCATCAGGTTGTAGTCATTGAAGTGAATCAGCAGATGGAAGACAGAACTCCGCATTTCCACCTCTGTTAATCTGCCTTTCAATTAAACAGATTTTTAAAGAAATCTAAGGGAGTAGAAGTAAACCTTCAGCAATGTGCCATCTGTAAGAAACCATATGAAATACTGGGGCACTGCAAAAAAGCTTGTGGAAAAGTAAAATTAAGAGTTTATTTTGATGCAAAAAATTAAATTCACACATAGTTTTTTCATAACATGCACTTCCTATGGGGTTTATAAAACTCCTCGTATAAAGACAAAAATAATTTTATAATGAAAGTATGCGATTCTGATGATGAAAGGTACCCGGTGACTTGTGCTTTGTGGGGGCTGGGCTTGCAGGTAGCCTGGGGGATGGCACTGGTGCGGCCATGCAAGCATCAGTGGACTCACATCCAAGCAAGCAGAGCAAGCCTGGGGATTTCCCCACATGCTTACTCCCAGGCCGTGTTGGGGTAGGGAGGGACGAGCCCTAGGTTAGCATGCTGGCCTGGTGTGCTGGTGAACTGGGCTTGGGGAACTTTAAATGGGCCTGGAACTTGGGTGAAGTCCCAGGCCAGCACATGTACCAGGAGCTTGGGATCCCAGTGGGCAGACAGAGCTCCAGACCAGCACACCACCTCACTGGAAGACTGGGCTTCAGAAGGCTGAACTGGAGAACCCATATGCTCCTAAGTGCAGGGACTGTGGATTGATCAGGGAAAAGGATAAAAGGACTATGTGGGAGGGAGGACTGCTGAGGAAGTATGTTATAGGTGAAGAATGACTTCTGAGGGACTTTCATGGATAAGGCCATTGTATTTGCAGGTAAGTGAGGGGATTGAGACAGAGGTTTGCGGGGGGTTAGGAGGAAAGCCAGAGTACCTTTATGGGTCAGACTGACACCATCCCACAGGGCAGACCTGAACTTGGCTAAATACCATGGATCTCACTGACCATCACTCACCAACATACACTTTAAAGCTAGGGATGGGGGCCTCCTTGGCAGAGCTGGATCATAGTACCTGCAGTGAGAGTAGGAACAGGGGACAAGTAATGTTAGATGGGGCCATGACACTAACCAGCACCCAAGAGAAGGAAGTCTGGGGGCAGATTCTGTGAGGGATATGTGGGCCCAACCCCATGGGATTGCAATTTCTGCTGCTTTGCTTAAGAGCTGGAAATAGTGACAGGCTGAGTTAGACATGACCATGGAACCTCTGAGACTCATTGGTTGAGGTTGATAATAGGCCTGGTTGGTGCCAGGCTGCAGCACCCATAGGCACACCCAACAATAGGGTGTGGGGCAGTCCGAGCCACAGCATCCACCAGCTCATACAAAGGCCAGGATGGAGGAGTCAGAGCATGCCAGGTAAGGACCTACCACACACCAGAACGTGTGGGATCTGGGTCTGGGAGTGGGTCTGGTGGGGGAACTTGGGAAACTCCCCTAGTAGATCATAGCTCCCAAGATGAGCATGTGATTCAGGCCTGGGTGTTGGTGAGGCCAGGGAAGTTTGGTTCTAGAGGGGTGTGGACAGGGCAGAATTGGCTATACCTTAGCCCCACTGACATGTGCAGGAGCCAGGCTGGAGTGTGGGTCAGACCAGGCTAGGCTGTCACACCTACAAGTTTACATGAGCCAGGATGGGAGCAGAATGAACAGGGATAGGACGCAGCGCCTGCCAGTGAGAGTTGGGACTGGAACAGGTCAGAACAGGTCAGGTGGCAATTTCTGGTGGCAAAGGCCAAGATGGGGGAGGGGCTATGCAGAAATGGGTCAGAGCAACCACTTTCACGCACAAGATCTAATCCTGGAAACAAGTCTGGTTGGGGAGCTAAGGGAATACACTGGTTGGGTTGTTCCCACCGGTGAGCATGAGAGCCAGAATGGGACACCAACCTGGGCTGGACATGGCTGCAGTATCCTTTGGCATGTGTGTGGACTGGGTCTGGGGCATGCCAGACTGGGCTAGAATCCAGCACCTACTGGTGTTCGTGAGAGCCAGGGTGGGTATAGAATTGGCTGAGCTAGATCTTGGCTCCTGCTGAACCATACAAGAGTGGTGTCAGAGCATGGATCAGGTATGGCTGGGCTATAACACCCAACAGTAAGAATTAGAATGGGTATGGGCCAGATGGGCAAGGCCACTGTTCTTGCCGGGACAGGAGGTGGATCAAGTTAGTTTGAGCCAAGTACCCATCTGGTGTATGCAAGATCTGCTACCATCAGGAGGCCTGACAGAGGAGTTTGGAGAACTCTTTTGTCAGTATGCAGTTCCTGCAGGTGAACGCAACAACCAAGGCTGAGAGCAGCCCAAACCAGGCCAGGTTATGATACCTGCCAACATACATATGGGTCAGATCTGGAGGCAGGCTAGGCTGGGCCAGTTCATAGCACCCACTGGAAGATCTGAGAACCAGCACAAGGAACAGTACAGGACAGGTCAGGCCACAACACCAGCCAGTTCACATTAGGGCTGGGACTAGGAGCTGGTTGGGCTAGACTAAACTGCAACACTCACCAGCATGAGCTGGAACTGGGGGCAGACTGGGTCAGGTCAGGCTACAACACCCATGGGCAAATGTCATGCCTGAGTGGGACACAGCACCCACCAGCATGTGTGAGAACCAAACTTCCCTGGGGACCACGTAGGGAGCCAGCCCGTCGGTAACAAGGTGCTCCCCTGCCTTCCCCACTGTGGGCTAGTGTCAGAGGGAACCTAGTGGAGCTCCAGTTGTAAGACCATCTCCCCTTCTTTGTCCACACTGCTGACAGGAGGAACCAGGCCCGCAGCACAGAGCAGCTCCTGCTCCATTGTCAACAGAAGTTGAGTGGGGAGCCGACTTCTGATTTTCCCATCAGTATCAAGGCAGAACTCCCTCTTACTCGCCTTGAAACAATGTCAGTTAAAATGGGTTTAGTGAGATGCAGAGACACTTCAAATTGTATTAAAACGTTTCCGCTAAGAGCCAGCATTTTGGTTCAGAGGGTGAACCTATCAGCTGCAGCATTAGCATCTCATGTTTGCCAGTTCAAGTCTTGGCTGCTCCACTGCTGATTCAGCTCCTGTTAGTATGCCTGGGAAAGCAACAGATGATGCTTCAAGTGCTTGGGCCCCAGGTACTCACATGGGAGACCTGGGTGCAGTAACTGGCCCCCACTTTCACCAAGCCCCAGCTATTGCAGCAATTGGAGTACTGAACCAACAAATGGGAGGTCTATGTCGTTCCCTCTCTACATATAATTAGGTAAGTAAATAAATATTTTAAAATGTTTCTATTGGATATCATTAGTTTTATCAAAATCAGAAATACTTATTGAGGTTTTTAAAAATGATGCATACATGCCAATACTGACATGATTAGAAGTTTTGGAATTTTTTTTAAACAGACATAATGTTTTAAAATGTTCCACAGGCAATTGTAAAGATACCTGAAACACATTTTAAAAATTACAAAACTTCAGCAAGGAAGTTGAATGTCTCAATGGGGAAATTGAAAAGTCACAATAGTTAACTGGACAAAAAAAGTTTAGTGGTCAGATATACCAGCAAAATGCAACAGACTGAAAACCTTAAGTAAATTGGAAAGTAGAGTAATAAAAATTACTCCATGTAGACTACAAAGAAAATAAACTCTGAAGTTAACTCAAAGTCTTAGTGATCTGTTGGAGTACAACAAAAATCTAACATTTGTGTTACTGCAATTTAGAAGGAGATGAAAAGGAAAACCACTCTGACAAAGTACTCAAAGCAGTAAGGGTCAAAGCATTCTTCAGCTTGGCTAGAGATGTAAACCTCCCCATTTAGGAAACTGAGAAAACCCAAAACTGTATAAATTCAAAGTAATCAGGGGCCACAGTCTTGATTTCGTAGGTTAAGTTTCTGCCTTCAGTGCCAGCATCCCAAATGGACACCAGTTCAATCTCCAGATGTTCCACTTCTGATTCAGCTCCCTGCTGATGACCTGGGAAAGCAGCAGAGGATGGCACAAGTCCTTGGACCCCTACAGGAGACCTGGAAGAAGCTCCTGGCTCCTGGCTTCACATTGACCCAGCTCCAACCATTGTGGCCATTTGGGGAACGAACCAGTGGAAGAAAGATGTGCCTCTCCTCTCTTTTTCTCTCTCTCACCATCTCTCTCTCCTCTCTCTGTCTCATACTCTCTCCTCTCTCTGACTCAGATAAAAATAAATATTTTAAGAAACAAGTAATCAAACTGAAAACATAACTAAATTGAGAAAAGCAAAAACCAAAAAAAAAGTTCCAAAAACCATCAGAGAAAGTTGACAAACAAACTACATGGATAAACACAATTTAAATTATACTGAATTTATCATCAGAAATAATGAAACCCAAAAGGAAGCAGTGCAATATATTTTAACAGTACATTTTATGTATTAGAAAGTTTGAAAGAGAGAGATGAATCTTACGTGAGCTGGCTTACTTCCCAGGTGGCGACAATGCCCTAGGCTAGGTCAGGCTGGGGCCACCAGATCTTCCCTTGTTTGTGACAGGAACCCAAGGACATGGGCCATCCTGCACTGCCTTCCCAAGGGTATTAGCAGGGTGCTAGAGCGAAGTGGAGCAGCGGGGAGCCATACTGGCGCTTCTACATGATGGCAGCATCACCAGAATCCTATATCCAGTGAAAATGTCTTTCCAAAGTGAAGGAAAAAAAATTAAGAAATTGTCAGATGAAGAAAACATAAAAGATTTCTCTAGATAGAAAAAGCAGCACAGTAGCCTAGCTGCTGAAGTCCTTGCTTGTACACACAGGATCCCATATGAGCACCGGGTCTAATCCTGGAAGCCCTGTTTCTGATCCAGCTCCCTGCTTGTTCTGGGGAGGCAGTGGAGGATGGCCCAATGCCTGGGACCCTGCACCCACATAGGAGATCTGGCAGAAGTTCCTGGCTCCTGGCTCTGGATCAGCCCAGCTCTAGCCACTGCAGCCACTCAGGGAATGAATCATTGGGCGGAAGTTCTTCCTCTCTGTCTCTCCTCCTCTCTGTATATCTGACTTTCCAATAATAATAAATAAATTTTTAAAAAAATGATGAATTTGAACTTGAAAAACAGGGAGGAAACAACATGACAAGAAAATAGGTTAAATAAAATAGGTTTACCTTCTTCTCCCAAAAGCAACACTAATGTGGTTTTAAAACAAAGAAAATATTGAGATAGTTAAAAATGGGACTATGAAAAGCCACAAAGGGAACCCATGGTTCTACTACTTGAATGGAAAACAAGCGACACTGGTAGATTGTCCAGAATTGTGCTCAGTGAAATTTCCAGAGAATCCACTAAAAGGTTATACAAAGAGACATTCTTTGTAAACACTACAGACTCACCACAATGGTATTCTGAGAATGTTCAAGTAATACCGAAAGAAAATTAAAAAGCCAAGCAAACATGAAATAACTAAAACATGGAAAAATAGAAAAATAAAGTGGCAGACATAGGCCTAACCTGATAATAATTACATTAAATCTAAACACATGAATTGAAAAGAGATCGACAGAGTAGTTTTACAATGATGCCATCATCTACAGTTTACAGTAAACTCACTTGAAATATAACAACATAGGCAAATGGGAGTAAAGTGTAGAAAGAAATGTGGTGCAAAAAGTAATCAAAACAGAAGAAAAATGACTTCGGAGGGAAGAAACAAGCACCAGAGTCTTAGAGAGAGACATTACACCATGATAAAAGTAAGGATTCGACAAGAAAACACAGCAATTCTAAATTTGTATGCACTGAGGAACAGCTGCAAAACATGTGGAGCAAAACTGACAAAACTTGGAAGAAGAAATAGACTCACAAGTGCAGCTGGAACTTCGACACTCCTTTATCTACAACTGGTAGAACAGCTAGACAGAAAAGAACAGGGAAATAAAATAGCTCAGCAGCACCGTCAGCCAGCAGAATCCAAGTAACACTCACATTGCAGTGCTAGAATATCTCCTTTTCTGGTGACCACAGAACATATGTGGCCATAAAACAAACTTCAACAGATTTCAAAAATTGAAAACATACAGATTGGGTCCTCTAATTACAGAGGAATCAAATAGAAAACAATAACATAAAAGATAAGAATCTTTGAAGTATTTGAAAACAAAACACAAAAAGCATACTTCTGAATGACTTTGGGTCAAAAAGTAAGTCCTCAAGAAGGCAATTAAAATACACTCAACGAAAAAATGACAATACAACCTATCAAAAGTGTGAGGCAGAGCTAAAGCAGTGAAATTTACAGCACTGAATACACAGATCAGAGACGTCTCCAATCAAAATCTAAATTACCACTGCAAGCACGACAAAAAAAAAAGAACAAAATATGTCCAAATCAAGAAGGAATGTAATAATAAAGGCTAGGGATAAGTGAAATAATATGCAAGAAATAGAGACAATTAATTAAATGAAGGATTATTTCTTGGGGAAAAAAACAAAAAAGTTGACAAATATATCAACTACAGTATTAGGAATGAAATAGGTTATTGCAACAAAGACCCTGCAGACATCAAACAAGATAAAAACAGAACTATGAATAATGTGATAACTGAGATAAAATGAACAGTCTTCCAAAAACACAAACCCCGAGTCTCCTAATGTGTCACAGTTAATTTGAAGAACACTATAAATACTACAAAAGCTGCATTCATTCTTTTACAATTCAAATAAAAACTCTCTGGAGCCAAGTTTTAAAAACTGTAGATTGATTTTGCACATGAATATGGGTGTTAAAAGAGTCTAATTAGCAATAGAATCTAAGACTATAAGTTCAAGTAGTGTTTATTGCAGGGATGCAATATTCAAAATTTTAAAATCAATTTATTACTCAATATTTCAAGATCAGTAAATGCAATCCACCAATTAACTGGTCAAGAAAGAAAAACCACATAATTGTGTCAATTGGTATAGCACAATGTGCAAAGTTTAACAACTCACATTATGAACCAACCAAGACATGAATGGGACTGAATCAAGCGCATGGATGAATAAATTAAATTACTTCTATATAACGAAATATTATCCCATACTACAAATATAAGAGATATTAAGCTATGAAAACACATAAGAGACATACTAGGAACGTAAGTGTATGTTACAAGCCAATCTGAAAGTTCCACAATGCATGATTTTATCCATATGACATTCTGGGAGAAAAAAACAAAACAATGGAGACAGTAAACAAATCAGTGGTTTAGGTTTGGGGTTGGTGGCGAAGAAAGCATAAATACAGAAACAGAATTTTGGAAGCAGTGAAAGTACTCCATAAAATACACTGATAGTGAATACACATTAAACTTTATTCATATCCCTAATATGTACACTTTCTAGAACGAAGCACAATGCAAGCTGTGACTGCTAAATAATGATGATTTGTAGTCGAAATTCATCAGTTACAGAGAATGTCCCATTGTAGAAAGAGATACTGATAATGGGAGGGCTGTGCCTGTGAGGCAACAGCTATTTAGGAAATCTCTATGCCTTTCTCAAATTTTACTATGAACTTAAAACTAAAAATGTCATAAAGATAAGATAAATACAATTTAAAAATGCAACATCTATTCATAGTAATGCATGACCAGAAAAACAAAAAGAAAAAAGTAACTCCTTAAATACATGAAGAGTATCTAAGAAATACCTATGCCATGCGTATATCAGTGAAAATTTGAAAGTTTTCCCCCCAGGGATAAGAAACAAGGATAAAAATATCCCAAGCCACCCACAGGGCCTCAGACTACTGCTATAGCTGGAGACTGGCATACAGTTGGACTCACAGCTGAGGCTAATCACAACAGGTAGGTAGTATGAATGCACAGCTAGATCACAGATGGAAAAGGCAGAGGCTGGGTCAGAAGAAACACAACAGCCTCCCCTGTGCCCTGTGAATTCCTGACTCCAGCAAGAAGCAAGCAGTAACAGGTCAACATGGAGTGGCAGGACTGCCTCCGGAATCTTAAGTCCCAGACGCCAGGCCAGAGCCAGTCTTGCCTTGGCCATCTCTAAGACAGCAGCCTTGGGCATAGCTGCATATCACACAAAGACTAACTGAAAGAAAGCTAGAGCAGTTATTTCAACTAGAGAATGCAGACATATGCTTCAGGAATGTGTTCAAGGATGAATAAAGACATGATGTAATAATGACGGGTGGAATTTCCGAAAAGGAAGTTGGAGTTTATTGTGTACACAGAAAGCAGCACTACTTTAAGATAGAGGAAGTCAGCATTATGAGGAGGATGCTTCAAACAGCTGAGGAAAACTGAATTTGAAGCGTTTGTTCTGGTGCCAAAAAAAAAAAATGTGAAATCCATCATTCCACCATGAGTTTGTTGAAGACCCCTTCAAATAACTGAAACAGAAGTAACCGAGCCCCATGATTAGGGACCAATTGGCACTGTGGTTAAGATGTCTCATGTGTCTCTGTTACAGCCCATATCCAAATTCCTGGGTTCATGTCCTGGCTCCACCATCAATTCCAGCCTGCTTGATAATGCAGTACCTTGAAGGCAGCCAACAGCAGCTCAAGCGTTTGGGTCCCTGCCACCAACATGGGAGACTCAGAATGAGTTCTTGGCACATGGCTTTTGCCCAGCCCAGCTCCAGTTATTAGGAATATTAGGGGGTGCACATGAACAGATTTCTCCCTGTCTCAGACTTGAAAGCCTCAGAGGTCTTCTCCAACTAATTAACATGAGCAAATAGAAAACCATAAAGATAGGCAAGTCCTGAACACTAAAAGCTAAACTTGATCTAACTGACACAATACTCATTCTTCTCCAATAGACCTGGAATATTCACCAAAACTCACTCTTTTCTTATATAAAAAACAATCATAACAGAATCAGAAAGATAGAAATCACTGCTATGTGATTGCTTTTAATAATTTTCATTAATTGTGACACTTCTGCCCCTCCTCCTCCCTGCCAAAGAGGAAAGATTTTCTTAAAAATCAGGCCTCCAGAAGAATGACAGGGTTGCTGAGGGCCGTGAGGGGTGAATTGCGGGGGGATCCCTGCCCATCAGCTTGCAAGACCACGTGGCCCCGCCAGGTCCTTAAGGGTAGGGAGTTCCTTGCCTGCAGGTGGCGCAGGCGTGAGCCTGACCGGCCTTCCACAGATCAGACTTCCCTCCCAGTCTCCCTGGACCTCGTGCCATCGCCAGCACCAGGAAAGCCATGCTGGACAGCTCCAGGCGTCAGCTGACAGGCTGTCTCCTCTGGGCAATGCAGGAGCTTCTGCTCGCCTGCATTTAATTGGTATTAAAGATTAAAAAGCAAATTACCAAAGCAATCACACAGAATCCACTTGTCTATATCTCGCTACGGCTCCCAAGCAGTTTGATATTTACTGTCAGCTGGCATTTAATTACTCAGCCAGATTTGGAGGCCATAATTGACAGAATGCTGAAGACTAATTCTTTAAAAGGACGCTTTCCCCATACAAGAACACTTGGGCTCAGAGGTGACGCCGTCTCGCGTTCCAAAGATCAGGGAGACAGACACCAGAACAGATTGCCTCTATCTCTCCCACTCCCCGCTACTGTGCTCGAGTTGATTTAGATCCTCGTGCCTGCTGGAGTCAGTGGGAAAAAGCAAACGAGACACTGAGACATGAAACATTTCCCCTTTCGAGTTACCAAATCCAACCTAGTCCCAATCCTGCAGTAAACTCCCATCGCCTGGAGAGAGAAGCCTGCCCCAAGGCAGAGTTGCACAGCGTTCACGCAGGCGCAAAGCAGGTGCAGGTGGAGGAACACAGGCAAGGCTGACACATCTCTGAAAGGTCACTGCACATCACACCCACCTCTGCCCCACGCATGCTTCCCCTGCCCCATGGCATCGCACGTGGCCCTGCCTTCCTACTCTGCATCAATTACATCATGTGCTGCTGAATAATTTAGACATTCAAAACTGGATTGGGCTCAGCCGCATAAGACGTGAAAGGAGAACACAGCAGTTCTAAGCAAATGCGGACAAAATAGTAACAGATCAAATACTCCCCTTGCTGATCTCCCAAGAAGGCTGCATGCAGCAATTAGGCTTAATGCTATACAGAAAACGCAGAAGTCTTAACTCAGAACAAGAACTTGTCGCATACTTGTCCCTAACCTCCATTTTTCGTGGCTTGTTTTGTTTATGGTAAGTAGGGAATGGGAGTTTGACCTAGTGGTTAAGAAAGCAGTTTGGACTTCCATATCCCACATCAGAGTGCCTGCATTCAAGTTCTGGCTCCACTACGGATTTAAGCTTGCTACTAGTGTACCTCGGGAGGCACCAGGTGACGGATCAAGGAACCTGGCCCTGCCAGCCACATGGGAGACCTGGAAAGAGTCCTGGTCAAGGCTTCAGCCTGACCCAGTCCAGGACACTGGAGGCATTTGGGGACTGAACCAGAGAATGAGAGGGCTCTCTCTCTCTCTCTCTCTCTCTCTCAATAGTCTGTTTCTATTTTTTTATTTTTAATTGTTATTATTATCATTTTATGATACAGTTCCACAGGCCCTGGGATTTCCCTTTTCCTCTCCCCAAGTTTCCTCCCTCCCCCCACTGAGTTCCCCTATATTATTACTATAATATAGTTCTTCATACAGTCATATGTCCATCATTGTGGGCATGGACAATGGCAGACAGTCCAGCATCTTATTGTCAATATATAGCTGATAGTTTCATTGGTAGTCCATCTTTGATCTGGAAGTAGAGATGCGTACTGCATTGTATCCTCACATCAGGGTGTAACAGTCTCCATTAAGTAGTTACTATGCATCCCCTTAAATAAAAAGCAACCACAAAATCAACAATAGGAAGAAAAGAATTACAATGCCATGAAGTTAAATAACATGCTACTGAATGACTAATGTGTCACTACAGAAATGAAAAAGAAAACCATGAACCTTGGAGAAAAGGAAGCTACTGTGTGATCTATGTGTCAGTGAAGAATTTAATGAGGAACAAAATGTTTTAAAGAGATGAAACTAAATGTAAGAAATCAAAATCCATGAGATATAGTTTCCATTGATTTATGTCACCAGTATGCAAAAAAAATAGATGTTTTTTTAATCCAGTCCACTAATCTATGACGTTTGATTGATGAGGTTAAGCCATTTAGATTCAAGGTTAATATGAATGGGTGGTAATTTGGTCCTGTCATTTTAGCAATGGGTTGTTCATTGATTTAGTCTTCTGTTGTTATTTTACTGGAATGTTCTTCACATTTGCCTTTGGTTTTGGTGGATGCTATTCCTCTCCTCTGTCATTCCAGCTCAGTGCATGCATGATACTGTCCGTAGCCATTGCCTCCCTATACAAAATGACCCCCAGTTTGGCTCTAGGTGCCGGACTGGGCTGTAAAATCTACCCTGTTCCCTCACCACCCATCTGGGACCTGCCACTCTATCTCTGCTGCTGGTCAAATCAAACAGACCAGCATGATGAGCAGTTCTTTGTCTGGGTTCACCTCTTCCTGAAACATCCCTGGTGAACATCCCTTCCCATCTGGTTGTGGGTGGCGTTCTGGCTCCTGTTGCAGTTCAGATCACGGGTTCTTTAAAGCCACTGGGTTATCAGTCACGGCAACACCACACTGTTTTGTCTGCTGCTTTTCTGTTTCTATCAGTCTTCAGGTGCCCCTCTGTTGCTGTTCTGTCCTCTCCTATTTCCTGGGCTTTGCCCTTTCTGCTTCACACTCACTAATGTTTCTCCATCTTTTTTAATGTGTCCTTACCCTATTCCGCTATCTTGATTCTCTCTATCAGTCTTTATTTGTGTCTTTCTAGCTCTGTGTCCCTCGAATAAATAATTTCTTAAGTAATTAAATAAACACAAAATCTCTACACAGGGCAAGTTTTCAAAACTAAAAATAAGATTTCCCAAATATTTTTAAACTTTAAGGAGTGATTCATCAAAGTTGACCACCAGTCTCAGTAAATACACTTTTGTTTTCTGGGTATGTTCAGTCTCAAGGAAAACAAGGCAAAGAGCACACGCACATGTGTGTTTGTGTGTGTGTGTGTGTGTGTGTGTGTGTGTGTGTGTGCGTGCGTGTGCTTTAAGCCCAGGCTTGGAGAAGTCATTTCCACCACAAGCCCATCCTGGCTGCAGTCCCCACTCCACCCTCCTCTGCAAGATTAGGAAACTGTGAGTTCCGTTGCAGTCATACTTGGATCTGCACAAGGGCCCACTCCCCAAGCTTGGATGAAGTAGCAGAGTTAAGAATTGCATAAAGTAGATTTGCATGCAAATTCACCTGGCTTCATACAGAGAGAGCCTGGTGGGGGCTGCTCTGGAGTTGCTCCATGACAACACAGTACTCTGTCTGGCTTGCCACTTATGGCGCAACTGTCCCCCAGCCCTGGCCAAGAGCACACAGAGCAGATGCTGGCGGCACAGCCCCACTGGCCTGGATTAGGCTTTGGAGAGGCTCCAGCAGCTCTGTGAGCACATTCAGTCATGCTTTTTGCCTGGCTTCAGTCACACACTTCTCCCCAGGAACACCCGTAGACCACAGCCATGCCTCCTTCAGTCTCAGTCCCACTGGTGGCAGTTTAGAGCTGTCAGGCAGATGGCCCATTTGAAGAGCAGGGGAGTCAATTGTTTCAAAGTCTAGGCTGCCTCATGGAGAAGGGATGGAATGGACCCACTCTATTCCCAGTTGCTCTCAGGTCTCTATCTGGGGCGCCATGGGGGTTTCCCTGCCTCATTCCTCCCATCATATGGGAGCTTCCTGGGGGGCTTTAATTTTCAGGCCAGTGCGACCACACCAGCATGACCACAGGCCTGATAAGCTTAAAAAATAATCATAACTTACATAAAGACACATTCACCTAAAAGTGTGAAACTGAATTCTTATTTTAAAGAATGAGAAACATTCACAATCATTAACATTTTGATACATTTCTTTCAAATGTTTTCTAAAAATAAGTTATTATTTTCACAGCTATGATTGTACAATTGATTATTCTTTACCCAAAATTTCCTCATTTTTCTAAGGATCTTTCCATTTCAAAATGCTTGAAAACTGAAGCTCGTGTTGTGGTGTAGTATGTTAAGCCTATGCCTGTGGTGCTGGCACCCCATGTGGTACCAGTTTCAGTCCCAGCTGTTCCACTTCTGTTTGAACTCACTACTCAAGTGCCTGGAAAAGTGCTACAGGCTAGACAAAATACTTGAGCCTCTGCACCCATGTGGAAAACCCAGGTGAAGCTCCTGGCTTTGACCTAGCCCAGCCCCAACCACTGGGGCTGTTTGGGGTATGAATTGGCAGATGGAAGACCTTTCTGTCTGTGTCACCCTCCATGTCATATAAGTCTTTTATAAGAAGTTCCATTTTAAAGGGAAGCCACACTCGCATAGAACTGAAATGCATGCTTTTATTTAATCATTCTGCTATTGTTGGATATTTAAGAGGTTCCATTTTTCAGTATGATGAATAACCAGGAAAGGGCATCTTTGGATATAAATCTCTGATCCTATCATTGATTATATTCCCAGGTTTCTTAGTGTGGAATTATTGAGTCTAAAGAAATGAACATGTTAAAGCTCTTAAATTACTAGATTTATGTCCACAAAGGTTGTTTCAATTTATGCTCACACCAAACATGTGTTATCTTCATTTTTTAAAAAAATCTTTAATAATGTGATCGTCGCCGAATAGTTCCTAGTCGAAGTTATCGATCTGCTCCTTTGTGTTTCTTCCCAGCATTCCAGCTCTGGGAAAACCCATCCTGCTTCTGAGGCACACAAACTTTCTCAAATCTGGTTTTGTTTCAGATTTGCTGTCTTCCGTTGACCTCTAGGATCCACATGTCATCAACGTGTGTGCAGTGGGCCTTTCCCTGAGAAGGAGGTCTTTCTGTTCCCATAGCCCTCCACATGGATAGCTCTCTTCATCATGTTTGATTTTTTTCATTGCTGTGGTTTAATTGTGATCAACTTTTTCCACCCAAGCCAGGCAAATGTCTGATCTGGCGCGTGGGAGACCACCGGGCTCTCCTTCCTTCCATTGGTTCTGCCCTCCTTGGGAGACTCAACTGGTCATTTTCTTTCCCTGCAGATTGACAAGGGGTAGCCCCATAGTGAGTCATGGAGTGTCCCTGCCAGGGACAGACCCTGGGCAGTCCAGGCACAAGGACCTAGCATGCCTAGCTTCCTAACAGGTTAGGGCCTCTGTCTCTGCCCAAACTTACTAGTGAGCAGCGTAATATATTGTCTCCACCTTTCTGATTCCACATATATCTCTCAGCTCTCTTTAAACATGCTGTGTAAAGAGGCTACTTACAAGCCCTGTAAAATGCCAACCAACAATTCAGATGGCTGTTTAAAAAAAAATGAGGCAACATCCCTACCTAAATAATACCTCCTGGCTCAGGTATTGTGGCACACAGGATCAGGCTGCCAGTTGTGACACTGGCATTCCATATGAGCACCAGTTCAAATTACATCTACTCCTTCATCTGTCCAACTCCTTGCTGATCGGCCTTGGAAAGCAACGGAACATGGTACAAGTACTTGGGGCTCTGTCACTCACATGAGAGACTTGGGTGGAGCTCTGAGCTCCTACCTTCAGCCTGGCCTAGATTTTGACAATGTGGCCAAAAGGTGAGAGATTTCTGTCTCTCTTTCTCTCTGCCAGTCTCACTGTCACTCTACCTTTCAAATATGTAAATAAACATTTTAAGAATTAATAAATAACAGTTCTATTCCTCACCAATTCATGGATCTTCATCCTTTATTGTATATTATGTCATTGAATATTTCCATACATAAGTCTAGATGGTTGTCTTTTCATTATTTATAATTAACAATTACTCTGTTTTATACGTTATTGATAGCATGTCATATTTTTATCATACTGATTCATAAACCAATATACATGTACATGTTTCTAACATGCATTTCTACTTGTGCTACAGAGGATGCAATCATCATATTACTCATATATAAATACTCAGAAGAACTGGAGAAAGTGAGTTCTGAAGTTTGCTACACATTTGAATCTTCTAGAAGCTTGTAAAACAGGTGAGCCTTGGGCCACACACCACATTGCCAAATAAATCCCAATGTCCTGGGTGGGACTAAGCAACCACATTTTTTCAGTGTCCAGGTGATTCCCACACACAGTGAAGTCTGGAACCAGTTGCCTTAGGAAAAGACACAGACACTCAGCCAGAAACTGGGACCACAAGTTTTCTTTCATTTCCTTTACTGACCCTCAACCTCTGCTTGCAGAACCGAAGCACTCTGCTTTACACACTGGAAAGATTTTTCATTAGTAAAAGAAAGTTTTTCTTAATTTCCCATACTCAAAAGAAATACACTGAATGGTTTTTCATTCTAACCTTTAGTACACAGTGCAGACTCCATTGACATAGATCCAATTCCCATTTCCCAGAGGAGATGTTCAAAAAAAAAAAGACAATGAAAGAATAAACAAACCACAAGCACAGACTACACCACAAAAGAAGGATGGATACTTGAATCCACAAATTAAGAATAAATCACTAAGTAGTTACAGAATACTTTGATTTTATCAATTCAAAGTATTATGACAAATTTGGGGAAAAATTTCTTTTCGGTTTATAACATTTGCAGAGCCTTGAACTAGGTCCAGACTACAGAAAAAACCTAGAATTTATATAGCATATTTCTCCTAAGGAGTCGTCATTTCCACCCCCAGCCCCAAATGTGCATCTACAGTTATAGCTTTCTGGGTTTCTCTGTTAGCACATCCATGTGGGCCACAACCATCCCAGCTCTCTTAGTCCCCTGAAGCCTAGGGTGATCCAGCTGGACAGTGTCTGCTGGGGCACAATGTGAACACAATGCCTGGTGTCCTCTGAGAGCTGCGAGAACATTCTCCACCCTCCAGACTCTAGGGCTCAAAGAAGGATTCCAAATTTGGCATCCATTTTCAACTCCTGTCCAGATGGAACCCCATGTAAACCCCAGTTCACAAGTTGTATCACGGGCATTCAAAAACAGACCCTCACATTTCCACCTTGATCCTCTGGATTATCCCCAAACACCAACGTTCAGCCTTGCACTTGACCCACACTTTCCAAAGCACCCCTACCCCTGAACTCAGCCACTGCCTCTCTTTCCCCAGACTTGGCCTTTTCTTCCACTCCCTGTGCAGTAAGCAGGGACACAGCTGAGCCAACACTCCCAGAGGACATGGAAACTGGCCTGGTAAAGGTGCCTACAGCATTTTCTGTCAGTTTGTGCTGTCAAGTGAGACGTAGTTTTTCTTTCCAGCCACTCCATGGCCAAGTACAGGTGTTGCACAGAATTGGCACCCGTTCTTCCTCTCTCCTCATTTTCAGCATCTCTTGAGCCAGCTGGTTCACACTCAGAATTTTAGGCTTGCTCTCTGGTCCAGGCCTCAATTCCCCAGACAATGAAAGTCCTTGGATGAGCATTCAAGAGCCTGAATTGTCAGATTCTGAAGGCAAATGCTGTCCCCTGCTCTGGCTTCTTGAACCCCACATTTCTCCTTCAGTGATCCTTCAGGTATAGTTTCTGTGGCATTGATGAAAGCCAGATATCAAGGTAGTAATAACAGAAACATGATGACTATCAGCTTGTGGAACAACTAGTAGGGCTGGCACCATGCAAAAGCTCCCACATCTGTCATCATTGATGGGCACGGTCATCCAGCTGGACAGGCTGCTTCAACCCCATTTTGTAGCTGTACACACTGAAGCTTTAAGAGGCTTGGCACTGTTCTCCACTGACACAGCTGATGCCATGAGCAGCAGTCCATACTGAACACCTTGTCCCCAGTGAGATAGCTGTTCCATGGACACGGTACACGTTGAATTCATCACCCCAAATGACACAGCCTGTGTGGACATGGTCTGCCCTCTGAGTGTGTCTCTATTCATCCCCCAGCACCCAGTGAGTATATACCTAGCTAGGGCAATTGCCCAACATTCAACATCCTCCTGCTTCTCCCTCATGTGACATAAGCCAGCCAATCGGATCTTACCCTCTCTAATGTTTAATTCAGAATGGGCCAGTATTGTGGGTGAATCATGCCTGTCTACAAAGGCATACGGGAACACTACCCTCACAGAAATTGACCATGGAATTCCATTTGGAGATAGGGTCTATTCAGACATAATCAAGTTTAAATGTGGTATGATCAGCTTCCTGATAAAAGAAAAAAATTGAACACAGACAATGCCATGTGCAAATGGAAAGCAACTTTTACACCACAGGAAATTACCAGAAGCTGGGAGAGAGGCCTAGCCCTGGTCCTGCTCAAGTCTCTTCAGAGGGGGCAAAGCACCCGGTTGACACTTAGATTCAATTCTGCACTTCCGTCCCCAAAGCTGTCACACAATGGATTTCTCTCATCCTGAGCCACATCACTTACAGGGTTTGGTTACAGCAACCACAGGAAGCTAAGGTAGATGCCCTCAGCCAACCTGTGAGGAAAATGGACAGGAATTCTGGGAGGAGAAGCGATTCTCCTTCTCCCACTGGCTGTGAACAAAGAAGTACACCACAGCCAGTCAATGTGGATGACCATCCTGCTTTTCAGGAGAAGGTCTGGGCTTTGGCCTCTGCACCCCAGCCTGGGCTCTGGCCTCTGCACCCCAGCCTGCCCTCATCTCAGAATTCCCTGTCTTCTGACAAGGTGGAGCCTTTACCATTTCACTGGAGTTACACTTAGAGCAGCAGGCATACATCTCGATTTTCAGAGGAATTGGAGAGGTGAAGTTTCCTGCCCAATTAATGTGTGACGAAGGTGGGATCCATCCTCCAACCCAACACATCCACAGACTGAAAGAAGTCACACTGTAGCCTCCTAGGCAGCGCCAGGCAGCAGCAGCCCTTACTACTCTCTGTGTCAACCTTATTCACTTCCTGTTTTAGTCCACACCTTTCTTGTTCCCATAACACACACATGCAATCTCCTTTCCCATCCTAGGCACATTCCCTCAGACTGACCTGTGAGTAGACCTCTGATCTCTACTCACCTCTGACCACAGTGAGACACCAGAACCCCTAGGCAGCCAACGTTCTCCCACTCTGAGTCCAGATTTGTTGAGCTCATAGGAAGATCCACAGTCACCCTTAGACAAAGCCACATGCTGTAGCTGAATCAGTTTTTAGCAATTGAGTTCATGGAGAAAGACACTCACAAACCCCTACTCAGATTGACAGGCTGCTGGGGGTTACCCGCCCCCCAGTTGACTGCACACCCAGTTAATGAAAACATTATGAGTAGTGCACATTTATTAGGACAAGGACCTGGAAAGTGGTTAAGATTCACAAATAGACAAAGGGCAATTAATGTAACCAAGTCAAACTTTTAATCTGTGCAAGCAAGTGTCTTCTGTCCAGTGGTGAAGTGAAGAGCAGTGAGCCATTCACTATGGGGTGCACCTGAGCATTCAGTCGATGAGCCATGTCTCCTTTTGGAGGAAGGCATCCCTTTTGGGAGGACTTCATCACTATTAGCCCAGTTACTGCAATAAGGAGAGGACTTGATTTTTTTTTAATTTAAAGTTTCATTTATTTACTTTTTAAATTTTATTTTAAATATTGTTTACATAGTTGAGAGGGATGCATAAACCTATGGGCCTCTGACTAAGGTGGGAGGGCCAGGTATGAAGGAAGATGGGTGGGACACATGTTTCGTTGTTTTTGTTTGTTTGTTTTGTTTTGTTTTGTTTTGTTTTTCCTCCTGTGTCTACAGGAAAGGAGGAGGCCGCTCCTTGTGGCCAAATCATATCAGCACCTGGGGATGGGAAGCAGTCCTTTGATGAAACGTGAGACACCGATATAGGAAAGAATGTTCTGAGAGTGTTACATGAGTGGTTTTAATAGTTCTGAGATGTTGCCAGCTTCTTTGCATTAGCTCTGCTCACTGACAAAGTCCACCTAAGTGTATCCACACACCCAAATACTTGCTGCAAAGCTTGGCCTGCAGAGTTGTCCAACCTGTTCTACTTTCCATCCTCTGATGAGGCAGTTGAAATCCCCTGCTGGACTAGATGAGCTGGCTATCATGTCCGCTGCATGCGTCTGGACATGCTGCCCACTACACAGATATCAGCAATTGAGGAGGTCCAGTCTTGAAATATGAAATTTGAGGTTGGACCACACATCCTGTGATTTTTTTCCCCTGTGGTTGGGAGTCTGAGTCCAGCAGTCTAGTGAAGAGTTCCAAGAAAAATCTTGCTTGGGGAAACAAGCAAGCAATGAAGGGTCAAGTGCAGTCTATCACTTTTACCAACCAAAGCACGTACCAGTGGGTGCAGCCACCTGGTCAGTTCTGCCCCAACTCCATCTCTCATGTGAACCACCAACCAGCCTGCCACAGACCCTGTGAGAAGACTTGATTTATGGGTTGGTATAAAGACAATCTTGGCTAAGTATGAGGAATTCCAGGAACAGTTGTAGAGAATCTACCATACTAAGTCTGAAAATATAACTTTCTTTACCAATGGGGAGCAAATCCTTTAAAATAGAATCGCCCCACTGTCTCAAGATGGAAAAATAGTGTGGAGTAAGGGAATGGACATGAAATTTAGAAGCAATGAGTCAAGATTTGGGAAATAGGATAATCCTGGGTGACCTGATGGACATTTCCAAGGCTTGGTTTTCTCACCTGTAGAATGGGAACCTTATGAAAATATGCTAAAAATCAATTTCATAACAAATACAAAAGCCCTTTTTGAGCTCAGTATGAATGTAGAATTGCTTTATTTTCTTACATGGAAGACACACTTCTCCCATGCTTGAATATTCCTTAAAATCGGTAAGTTTCTTATAACTGATATGTGCAAAGGGGTCACACTTCTCTTTTGCACAGGAAAGCTATTATTAAATTGATGGCATATCTTGCCATCAGCAACTTCTTAGAGACATGAAAATATGATCACTTCATAAAAATAAAGTAGTTGTGCAGGGTTCTGCAGGTCAGATTTATTATTTTTCATTTGTATATTCAGAGACATCTATTCATGTGGCATAGCCACTATTGACTAAGTGTGTTTCGTTATCTGCAATAAAATCGTACCTAGGGCAAACATTTTTCTGTGCAGTTTCCATTTCCCCTTAATTATATTTCACTTTGTACTTGGAACAATTACTGACTGGTGAGTTGAGACACAGCGATGTGGGGAAGCCTTGTGTGTGGAACAGAGGTGTGTAGCAACAGTGAGTGTCTCACCACCCTTACAGAGGGAGGTCAGCAGAAGGACTCTGAATGGAGTATACCACTATCCCTCCCTGTACTTAGTTGACAAACTCTTAGAGATTCCAAAGAAAAATCCCATAGAGTATAAAGTGTTATTGTTATTAGAAGATAAGATTACTTAGACACCAAAATGCAGTTTGCTCTCTTCTGGATTGATTTTTATTACTTTGTATACAGACTCTCCTTTATACCTGACTGTGCCATTTTATTTTCAAATACACACTGCATTGACAATCTCATTCCCTCATTGAATTTTCTGTGGGTTTTTGTTGCCTTTTATAAGGCTATTCCACATTTCAATGATGCAAAAAGGTAAATGGAATGTATGGCGATATATTTACCTGGAAAATTTGTAAGTATTTCTAAAATAAATAAAATTTTTAAAACAACAAAACTTGAAGCGTTCTGCTTTCTGTTGAAGTTCTCTCAACTCCCCTTTAGCAGGGATAAAAATGCATCCTACGTACAACGTTTTGCTAGAGCCTTTTCTGGTTTTCTGAAATAACCATTGTCTAAATAGAGTAGCTTGTATGAGATTGAACACCCTGTGGGTGGTCTTATAAATATTCATTAGCAAAATGTACACAAGGCACTGATCCATCTTTTTTTTTCTAAAATATGATTTCAGCAATAAAAAGTTCAATTTTGATGTATTGGTAGAGTCAACACAGGTCTAAAATCGTGATGCCAAGTCCTACCTCCTCCCATCCTTTTGGAACTTGAAAAGAAATATTAATAATTTCGGCCTCAAATGAAGCCAAGAAGACCTGAAAATAAAGCAATAAATGCTGTTGGATGCCAAGTTCAGAATTCATCTGCTCCTGTTGAAGGCCTCATGGTGTTTGCAATGCAAATCTCAGAGTCATGCCTTAATCATTACCGCAGGGAGACAATTAGGGTTAAAATATAGATTCCAGATAACGACAGCAAATAATAAAGAAATAAATACACAAACAAAGAGAGCTAATGAGCCTCATTTATAGCAATGTTTTTTTTCCTGGCTTGGAGGGTGTTCTCTGCCCAGGGGATGGATTTATTACATGCAAAAGGCTCCAGATTTTATGAAGTTGAGCTGTTCTCTGAGGTCCTTGGATTTGAGTTGAGTACCCCTAAAACCAATGCAACTGAATAACTGTATATTTTGTTTTATACTCTGGTCACTAAACATTCAGGCACTCAAATCAAATGGACCCGTGATTAACTCAGCTCAATCAATTAAGCTTTGTGACCTTGAGCAAAACACTAACTCTCTCCAAGGACCAAGCTTTTAAGTTTCTTCACCCAAATTGCTGCTAAGTCCCATGGTTTGCTGCAAAGATTGAGAGACTAAATAGAAAACACTTGATAAGACAGCCCATCCTAGCCATAATCGCTGTTACTAAAGTGACCAATGTTCTTTTTTATTTCCAAGCAATGCCCTGCTAAAGCCATAGCTGCTGGCCCATCTTCCCTAACTGCTTTTCCTACAAGGAGCTTCACATGACCAATACTGAGAGTACCAATCCTGGGGCAAGAAGTTGTAAGTCTTTAATGAGGACATCATATCAAACTCCTCTTCTGTTCTCACTGTGTCCTTGGAAGACGCCGTCTGGGCACAGCCCTGCCAACCTAGTCCAGCCAGCCAGCCAGCTTTTCCTTGGATGTGGTTCCAGCACCCCTATAGAATTCAGAATGGGCTATCCTGGGTGACTCTGGTGCTGCTGACAAGCTGTCTCATCTTTGCCACCACCCTTGGAATTCAAGTTTTTCCCAAAAGAAGGAAGAGGTGCTGTTCATTGAGGCTACCCCACCCTGCCAAGAGAGCCTTTACTAAGTTAGTAGTACATTAAGTCTCCCATTAGCCCAATGAAATCAGAATCTCCATGGTAGAATCTAGAGCTCTTTAAAAGGTTATCAGTATAGGAAACCAAAAAGAACCCAAGGACTTCTACTCTGGCTTTGGGGCCCTGAAGCTACAGTTCTATGCCCCCTTGCTACAAAGAGGGCAACTGAGCTCTGGTTTTATATATTGAGTGTCTGCTTAAGGGTTTGTGAGAAGAAAGAGTTCAGATAGAAACCAGTTAGAGACTCAACTGTCTCTAACACTGCTTAGCATTATTCTCAGGATCTTGAACCCAATTTACTCTGAAAGTTACTGTTCCTTTGTATTTGTCACCATGCCGTCAGATGAATCAATCCTCTTTACATGTTAAATTTCATCTTGGTAATATCATCTTAATAATGAGACTATAATGAAGTTTTGTTTAAACATTATTAAAGGCATTAATGTAATACACTAACATTTAAAAAATTAAAAGTCATATCCTGCTACACACATATAGCAGTTATTTACATAGACTGAATAAAAAATTTGAAGTTTATAACAGATGTCCTGTCATTATCCATGCCAACTGGAAATAAGGTTGTATTTACATATAAGCTATAGATTCGCATATCTGTATGTGCAAATATAGAAGTTATTTATCTTGTAGTTTCAGCTGCTGTGCCTCCATCCATGCGTCTACACAGTCATCCTGTGAGGATTACTTCCCTTCGACTTTCTATTTTGCATAAGGCTTTACTCTATAGAGGATGTTTGTGTCTCTGTGTGTGTGCCTATGAGAAATACAGATATATGTTTACAGATAAATATAAGAAAATGTATGCCATTATACCAAGCATGAGCCTCTCGCTGTCAAATGTATTAGCGTATCTCCAGGGGCTGTGGACCTACTTCCCAGGTCATGGGACACAGAACACGGTCAAAACTCTCTCGGAAAAAAAGCTTACAAAATATTTTACTATGTTTACTTGCTTAGTTCAAGATCCCTGCAATGTACTTGGTTAAGAAAGAGCAAAATCAAATGAAAATCCAAGTAAATTAAGAGCATGGCTAAAATAATTTATGATGATAATAATTGTGAACAGTACGGAAATACAAAATAAACACATGATGCTGATGAAAGGTACCAACTAAGCCACTAAAATGTGTCTGCAATGGGAAAGGAGAGGCACGTGTTGGGTTTTAGAGCAACCCAGATGTGTCTGCACGTAAGTAAGGATCCATCACTGCTTTCAGATCTGGGGACATTCTTAAAGCACCAACGGCTGGACACACCATTCATACCATGTAAATTGGACATTCTGGGATAGGCAGCATGACTGTCAGCCATCAAGAATTTACCCAGGTAATTGTCATTTGCAGCTCTAGTAGACACTGAGTCACCAGCAATTTTCACAGTCAAGGAAAAGCCGCACTGGAGTTAGCCTTACATTCACACTATATTTGCAAGACGCTTGCAAGTTCTACAAGGAGTTTCAGTGTCATGGGAGGTTAGTTGGGTTATAATTGGCTCTAATTGGCTCTCCCACCAGCTGAAACATCCTCTGCCTACAGCCCAGTGACACTCCAAAAGGGGAGAGATGTGCTCCGACCTTTGAAAACATCAAAGGAGTCACTTCCAACACAGCTCTTTCAGCCCAGTGCCCTACAGCTCAGCAGGGCCGGGGCCAAGCCTAGCAAAGCTGAAGGAAAGCAGCTTTTGCAGAGTAAGATTTTTGTCTTTTCTCCCAGATCAGCAGTACCACAGCCATGCAGACACAGACTGGGTTGGGGAAGGAGGCAGAGTCCTGACTTCCAAAGTCAGCACCTGCCTACGAACACGGCTAACTCCCACCCAGTACATTTTGGGGTGCAGATTCTCCTCCTTCTCCTTTTCTGCAAGAAAATTTGGAAGTACCGACATACAAAGGTCTTCAGAAAGTTCGTAGTCAGGGCCTAGCATGTTAATCTTCCATCTTATAGTGCTCGCATAGCGTACAGGTGCCAGCTGGAGTCACAGCTGCTCCAATTCTATCCCAGCTGTCTGTTTATGGACTGTAAAAGATGGGCAGAATGTCTCAAGTGCTTGACACTGCACCCATGTGGAAGTCTAGGAAGAAGCATCTGGCCCCAGCTTCAGATGAGTTTAGCTGTGGCCACTGTAGGCATTCCTCCACTGTAGGAGGAATAACCAGCAGATGGACAACCTCTGTCTTCTCTCTCTCTTCTTAAAAAAAAAAAAAGTCATGATAAATGTAACTTGTTAAAACAAACAAATAAATTCAGTTGTGTCTGGACTTTAAAAACAACGCACAATGAATTTGCCTTTTAATTCAATTTTCCATGAATTTTGAAGTGTCTTCATACTTACTACATATTACACAACAGATCAACAGTACCATGGCCTGATTCACCAGCATCATATTTTACAACTTCATGAAGCAAATATATGAAACATTCCTCTTTGCTTAAATGATCCTATCCTCTCTCCCTCTCTCCCTTCTTCTTTATCTTCCCCTGCCTCTCCATTTCTTCCTCTCTTACTTTTGCATGTATATTCCCCTCTACAAAATCAGGTCCAAGTGGATAGGAAAATCAATCACCCCGTCTAGCGCAGTGTCTCACACACAATAGGTACTCAGATATTTGTTGAATGAGGCAATGAGTTACTGCCTCAGTATTCAGATCCAAATTGTAAATTGGCTACATAAATTATCCTTGATCTATTATGAATCTTAATTTTTTTTCCAAATCCTTGACCTTATAAATGTGCAGTGCCCATTAAGATTTCATTAATCACATGTACACCCAACTGTCCCCCAGCATTAACAATCCCAGTAGAGGCTTGCAAGTGGCTTTCTCCATTAACTCAGTTGCCAGGAATTGATTCAGTTGAGCAAGTTGGGCTATGCCTGGTGACAACTTGGGCACCTCCTGGGAACTCAGCAGATCTAAAGGTAGAAGGATATTTGCCTATCAGAGCCACTGAGGGAAGGATGGCCCTGGGGTGCTCTGAAACTCATCACAGCTCCTGCCAGCCAGCAAAAGAAGGGTTGAGGCACATCTTTCTGCACACAGTAGCATCCCTGAAAGATAACCAGTTCCAAGAGGGGATGGTGCCACTTGTTGCTTCTTCCCTCTCACCTACAGTGAGTCCTACGGGCTACTTCCTCAAACAGGGCCCGCCAAAAAGGCAAGGGTGTTTCGAAGTTTGTCTCACTGCAAGGACTTTGACCTAGAAGCTTAAGAGGTAAAGCAGTTTCCATATTCACTTTAATAACAACATAACTACATATTGAGGTTTGTTGGTGAATTGTCCCATCCTACCCCAAACCACAAAGTTGGGAATTGCTCTTTTTTTTAAGGACTGCCTTTGTGTTTGGGATCTAAGATTCTGTCTAAATTATTTGTTGCTGTTTAAATTTTTTTAAAAATGGGGAGCCCAACATGGTGGCTTACAGGCTAACTTGCAAGCCCCAGGATCCCATACGGGTGTCGGTTCATGTCCCAGCTGCTCCATTTCCCATTCACCTCCTTGCTTATGGCCTGAAAAAGCAATAGACGGTGGCCCAAAGCTTTGGGACCCTGCATCCACATGAGAGACACAGAAGAAGCATCTGGCTTAGGATTGACTCAGACATTGCACCCATTTTGGGAGTGAACCCAATGAATGGAAGATCTTTCTCTCTGTTTCACCTTCTTTCTTTACATCTGTGTTTCCAATAAAAATAAATGAATTTTTATCAGAAAAATAAAAAGACTGTGGCCCACATCATAGTGTAGCAAATTAAACTACTTCTGGGTGCCAGTCTCAGTCTCAAGTCCTGGCTGCTCCGCTTCTGCTGTGGGAAACCTAGAAGAAGTTCCTGACTCCTGGCTTCAGCCTGGTCCACCCGGAGTGAAGCCACAGATAGAAGATCTCTCTGTCTTCCCTCTCCCTCTAACTGTGCCTTTCAAGTAAATAATAAATAAGCCATTAAGATAAATAAATAAGAAAAGCAAAAAGATGGAACTGGCTGAGCAAGAAATATAGGATTAGAAAGGGGATCAAAGAGAAAGAAGCCCATGAAAAATCTGGAATTCAGGAAGGTTCCAACAGCAGTTCCAAAGTAATTTCCTATGGGAGACCAGTGGGCAGTCTGCATAAGTTCATGTTGAAACACAGAAAATAGAGACAGGGCCTTTTTCTAGGATTTACCTATATATGTATTTGAAAAGGAAACTGAGAGAGGGAATTCAAACACATGTACAGAGAGATAGGACAAAACTTTATCTGCTGGTTCACTCTCCAAATGCCTTTGTCCAGGTCTGAGCCAGACCAAAACTAGGAACTAGGGGCCAGATCTCCCACCTGCTGCCTCCCAGGCACATCATCAGGGAGCTGTGTGAGATGCAGAGATGGCATGCGGTCATAGCACTGGTACGCTGAAAGCAGGTAGCAAGCAGTGTAACTCACTTCGGCACAACGCCTACCCTAACACAGGTACCCAAAAGTTCAAACACAAATGAAGCTTGTTGTATTTCTTATTTTAACATGCTTTGAACATGAAATGAGATACTTTCAAAACAAACAATGAAACTGGATTAAAAATGTGTACGGGCATCCATCACCTCACACCTTTTAGGATGGCTGCAAACAAAAAGACAAATGATAACAAACATTGGCAAAGATATTCACTGTTGATGGGAATGAGAATGACAACTGGTATGGCCATTGTTAACAAGTTTCTCATCAATTAGAAATAAAACTTGCATATGATTAAGAAATCCAAGCTCTGTGTACCTGCTCAAAGGAAATGAGATTTGTAACCAAAAAAAAAAAAAAAATCTGCTAATTGCAGTATGATTCAAAATAACTAAGATGGAGACGACTATATGTCCACTGAAGGATGAATGAGACCAAAAATGAGCTATACGTACCCAATGGAAAACTACTGAGTCTTACAAAGAAGGAAATCCTGCCATTTCCAGTACCACGGATAAGCCTGAAGGACAGTATGCTAAGAGAAACGAGCCAGGTGCAGAAGGACAAATAGTACACTAACTCATCCATACATGGAATCTTAAGGAGTCAAGTAGCATTATGATAAACAGGGGCTGGACCAGACTGGGAGGTGCACAAAAATGAAGAGATGTTGGCTAAAGGAATACTTTTGTAAGAGATAAGGAGCTGAGCTACACTGTGGGAATAACAGGGTGTGCTAATAAAGGTGATGGTAGTGGCACACTTGGAAAAGTGCCTTATACATGTATCAGATATTCACATAGCATTCCCAGGATATACATCATTTAATTGTGTGTGTGTGTGTGTGTGTGTGTGTGTGTGTGTGTGTGTGTTATGCATTTTAAGGTCAAAGGTAAAGCGAAAGAGACAGAGAGGTATCTTCCATCCTCTGGCTCACTCCCCAGAAGACCACAACCACCAGTGCTGGGTCAGGCCAAAGCCAGGAGCCAAGAGCTTTTTTCCAGGTCTGCCATGTGAGCAGCAGGGGCCCAAACATTTGAACCATCTTCCAACATTTCTCCAAGGCAGTTAACATAGAACTGGACTCAAAGCAAAGCAGCTGGGACTTGAACTGGCACCCATACGGGATGCCAACATCACTGGCAGTAGTTTTACCTGCTAAACTACAACACCAGAACCTAAAAAAATCTTCATTAATCAACTAAATATTCTTTGTAAATGCCCTAACTATAAAGAAAACTCAAAGCAACTATTTCCAGAGAAAATGCCTTTCTCAAAAGCCATGTGCGCAGAGGCAGACAGCTCCGCATGGCCTGTCGCCAGTCCTGTCGGAAGCCTGAGGAACGCACTGACCATTGCCTCAGTAGCCACTGTCGCCTTACGAGACTTGGATTCCACGCCTCCAAGTATTGTCAAAGGGAACAGATGTCCCTTCGGCAATGTTTCCCCAAAGGGCTTCAGAAGTAGCAGCTGCTGCGGGCTTCAGCCACCCCTTCCAGGAGCTTCTGAAGATGAGGGAATTTCCTTCCTTCCTTGGTGGCCCCTCCTGAGTCTCCACCCACAGAGCCAAGCTTGCCGGGTCTGCTCTGCCGCGGAGCATGAGGACAGATCTGATATACATAAATCAACATATTACTCATTTTCCAGCACTGCCTTTGACAGCTGTTACATGAGCACATTGTTAGAAACTGTCAAGCAATGATACACAGTGCCTTTTACAACATATGTTGACTTTTATCTAATGTAGTTCCATAATTAGCCCCAGGGAAAGCGAATCCAGGCACCCACCTGGCTGTATGATCTCACTTACCCTTTGCTTTCTGCCTTTGCTTTCTGCAGAGGAAAGTCAGCAGGATGCGGGTGGAGATTCAGGCAGCCATGCCCCCAGCACTCCATGAAAGTCAGTGTGGGAGCTAGGAGGAAATCAGTAGGACTGACTTCTCACAGCTCCCTATCCTCTGACCCATGGAAAATGCGTTAGTGATCAGAGCAAGGCCACTCAGTGCCCCAGATCCCAGTGAGCCCTGAAATCATAGTTAGAAATCTCCTGGACAATGAGCCATTCAAAATAAAAGAAGTCAAAGGAGAAAGCTGAGTGCTGGCTTTAAACCCTATTCTGGGTGCTCCTGTACATTTAAGAAAAGTTATGAACCACGCTTCCAATGGGCTTGAGGAATCAGTTATTAGCTAGACCAGGAGCTGTGTGTTTTGGGAAAAAAGGATCTGAATTCAAACACTGGCTCCATTATTCACTCACAGAGAAACCACGGGAAACCTTGTCATTGTCGGAGCCATCCTTTTCTCAGCCCCCAATGGGAGTAAGGGAACCAGATGCCAATGTCGTTAAAGCCAAGTGGCACGGTATGGTTCTCCAGGGCTCCTCCAGAACCCTGCACAGTGTCAAGATTGGGACACATTTGTTTTAATTTTAACTTATTATTTGAAAGGCAAAGAGGCAGAAATGTATAGCTCTTAAGTGCCACTGTACTCCCTAAGTACTAACAATAGCTGGGGCTGGATCAGGCTGAAAACAGAAACCAGAATCTCAACCTGGGTCTTCCAATGTAGGTGGCAAGAACCCAATTTCTTGCACCATCACTGCCACCTCCCAGGGTACACATTAACAAGAAGTTGATATTGGGAGCAGAGCCAGCTCAATGTATATATATACATATATATGTATGTATATATATGAAATACTGCATTGTACATGCAGTATTCTGATAAGCAACAAAATGAGGCTAGATGTAGAGACACTCAGAGGACAATGAATTGGTATCTGCATTATCTGACTGAACTTCTCCTGTCTTGTTTGGGGAGCCAGGTCAGCAGCAGAAGTCTGTCTTAGAAGGAGCTAGTTAGATAAATTTGAATAATTTGAAGAAAATACAAAAGCCATGAATCAGAGCAATGGCACAAAATTATTTACACTATGTATTTTAAATATTGGAAGATAACCAGCCTTCCCTATAGACAAAGATGCACAAATACAACATTCCCAAGAAGATCTTCCCCCTGGAAATCATGGTACCTCTGTC
Source organism: Ochotona princeps (assembly GCF_030435755.1). Taxonomy (NCBI): domain Eukaryota; kingdom Metazoa; phylum Chordata; class Mammalia; order Lagomorpha; family Ochotonidae; genus Ochotona; species Ochotona princeps. The sequence continues at coordinate 105,726,334 of NC_080835.1, read as the reverse complement.
CTCAACCTGTTCGGATGCACTCTGTCCAATCATTCATAGGACCATTCTTGCCCTATTCTCTCCATTACCATCTGCCTCACACCCTGCAACATCAGAACCACCATGTAGCTCATCAACTAGATAAGTCACACTTGTTCTCATGGACAGCATCCCACAGATCTCTGGGCTTGGCACTGGGGAAACAACACAGACCACAGGGAACAAGCAGTTCACTGAAAGAGTGCCCTACAAAGTGACAGTAGAGGAAGGGTGGTGAGACATGAAGTACAGTAGGAAGACAAATCCAAAATCCCAGGGAACAAACATTTAGGTTATGGAAAAAGAGGCAAATCAAAATCAAGGAGAAACTAGGAGAGAACAATATCCTAGAATCCAGCAGGGAAGAAAATCCTCTGGATGAGTATCAATACCCACTACAAGTTGCTACAGAAAGTCCAAATAAGATAAGAATTGAAAACAATTCTGCAACCTACCAGCTAGCAAAGTGTATTTGATTTTATTGAGATTCAATAGCACGGTAATGAACGCTCTGTTCAGATGTCAATGTTAAAAATATGGATGTGTGGGAACCCAGGAGACAGGAGACAGAGTGGTTAAGGGGTGACTGATTTAGAAGATATGAACTAAATGAGCTAGGCACAGTTAGTAGAATTGAGATGGAGGTGATAACAGTAGGGAATAGTATTTACAATTGAGAGCAAAGGGTCTGAATGACAGTGTTGAGCTTGTCATATCCTAGAACCAAAGAAACTGGAAACTGGAGGCGGGCAGTCTGGGGTATGGGTGGAGGGTGGAGTAGAGAGTCAAACTGAGAAGGACTTAGATGCTGTTGGTTCCACAGGTTTGGGGCAGAGCCTGTCATGATGAGTTCAAAGACCAGAGGAGACTATTGCTCTGATGACAACACAAAGGACAGATGGGAGGGAGAGAAACAGGCAGATAGAGTCCACAGCAGCAGGAGGAAACGATCTTTGGTTATCCCAGAAAATGGGGAGGCTCACTGTTCAGTGTTTCTGTTTTCATTATGAAATGGGAAGCCAGTCACATTGATCAGACCTTATCCATTAAGCTAGACCCACATGAGCTGTGAAGTAAGATAGAATGGCCCAAGAACCAAATCAGTGACCTCCCTACCACATAATCTCCGCACAGCTCAAGTTTCCTTATCTGTGAGATGGACAGATCAGGAGTACCCATTCAAAGTGTGTTAAGTACATCCAAAAAGGAAATCCCTTGGCAAGGCCTCACAGAGAGTGAGCACCCAGTGAATGATTTCAAAACTATTGCTCAATCAGGTCAGAGATAGCTGCAAACAAAGAGCAGGTGATACAAATGCCCCCAGAAATACGAAGACTTGCTTAACTTCAGACATTCCAAAATTAAGTGCTCTAAAAGTTGAAACCCAGACAATCTAACAACAGCAAGTATCTTGTCAGAATTCTCAAGTGATCTCCAAGAGTCCCACACCTGGTGAGTCTTGTAAAACTTCCTCTGTTTCATTGTGAGCAAAAACAACGAATAGTCTCTGCCCAGTGATTGAGATAGCAACCCCTTGACTTACAGAATTTATAATTAACCCAAAGTGAAAATATGCAAAGTGGGCTTGACAGAATCAGAGTTTCCTTTGGAAGGATAAACATGTAGCAGGGAGGCGTGTTCTTGTTGCCCATGAAGACACAGCCTCCCTGTGACCTACAGATGCAAGGAAATGAATTCTGCCAACAGTCACATGAATTTGGAACATGAGACTCCCATGGGACCCAGCCCAAGCTGATACCTGCACATGGCCTTGAGAGACTCTGAGCACAGGATTACATAAAACTGTGCCCAAACTCTGTCCCATGTAAACAGTAAGATAATACTAGGTTGTTTAATAATTTAAATTGCTCTAAGCCCCAAGATTGTGGCAATTTCTTATATAGAACTACAAAAGTGAGACACCAAATACTGGAAAAAAACGCAAAGAATTATGATACTGTATCCACCAGTTTGTAAAGCACTTTCACACCATCTAGTAAAAGTGAGGACACACAAGACATGCTGTGTCCATCCAGACATGATTCTATTGTCCATACGTCCTGGCCAGATTCCCACATGAGTGCACAGACGCAACAATGTCCACAGTAATGCGATATAGTCAATAAGTGAAAAAAATCCTAACTCAAATGCTGATCAGAATATACAGTCTTTTAGAAAACAGTATACTAAACAGCAAAGATAAACTAATCACAGATACAAGACAATATAAATAAGTCTCAAAAAACACCATATTGAATAAAGAGGCAACATATAAAAGCACATATGTTTTCTCTGCATAAGCCTTGCAAACAGGTAAAGTTAGACCATTCCCATTGAGGGGTGCAGAGGAGTTCAAATTTGCAGGCCTTAGGGTTGGCATGAAGGCTCAGTTGGCTAATCCTCCCCTTGCAAGACCTGGTATTCCAGCTGTTCCACTTCCTATTCAGCTCCTTGTTTGTGACTTGGGAAAACAGTGAAGGATGACCCAAAGCCTTGGGACCCTGAACCCATATGGGAGACCCAGAGAGGCCTCCTGGCTCCTGGCTTCAGATCAGCTCTAGCCATTGCAGCTATCTGAAGAGTGAGCCCAATGGACAGAAGAGCTTTCTCTCTATCTGTCCTCTCTCTAAATTTGCCTCCTCAATAAGAATAAATAAATCTTAAAAAAAAAATAACAAAAACTTGCAGGGTTAATGGAGGCAAATAAATTGTTTTAATGAACTTCAGGGTGGTGGGTAAACCACAGAGAGAGACTGTACTTAGCAAGGGGAAGTAAGGGGGCCTTCAGAGTGCTGTCAGGGCTTGGTTATTTACTTTAAAATGTATTTTGCTTATTGATTTATTTTTATTAACTTATTTATTTGCAAGCGAGAGCAATAATAAGGGAGAGGCATGGAAAGAGATTTCCATCCACTGGTTTACTTACAAAACACCTACAACAGCCAGGTTGTGCCAGGCCAAAGCCAGGAGACCAGAACTGTACCTGGGTCTCATGTAGTAGAGGGAACCCAAGCACTTGGATCATCAACTGCTTTCCAAAGCACAGCATCAGGCAGCTAGATCCGAACCGGAGCACCTGAGACTTGAACCAACGCTCTAGAACGGGATGCGGGCATCCCATTTGCCCACTGCATATTTACTTTCCACACAAGAGTTGCTGATATTTTTAAATGTATCCATATAAGAGGGTGCTTCCAAAAGCTTATAGAAAAATAAAATTAAAAGGTATACTCATTTTGGTTCAAAGTTAACACAAAAGGTTGTGAGTTACACCTAGTGGTATAGTACATGCCTGTGCGTGAAGGCTGTATCTCACAGTAACAAAGGAGGGAAGACACATTTCTGAACATGTTGCACTATACCAAAGGGATCTGCCTGCGAACAACCTGGAGCAGAGATCTGGAGGCTCCTCTGACAAGCGGGAGCCAGGCTTCCCAGGAGCCTGCGCTGGGTGTGGGGCTGACGGTTCCGTGCCCCTCCCCCTGCCTCTTCCTTCTGCGTCCAGGGAACCATCAGCTCCATGACACCTGTGCTGGCTAGACAGCTGCGGGAGGAGGGAGCTGTCAGGAGCAGTCACCGGCAGCAGACTAATAATAAGATTCATTTCTTTGAGGCTCCCAGGACACAACCCAGGGAGACAAGAGAATGCTAATACCGCCTGCTGAGGCTCTGGGGGCTGCTTACGTATTTTTATTTTTTAAGGTCAATGGTTTCAGGTCGGTACACTTATGAGAGGAGAATCAGTGGAGAAAGAGCGTGTGCTCCTGTCCTAAGCCTAACAGGAAAATGCAGACAAAGAAAATACCCATCCGCGCAGGGCTTCCAAATCCTCTTTGCTCAAGTGCGCCTCAAGCGGCCGGGGCAGAACCAACACCCTGAGTTATGAGGTTGTGATGTGAAGCTCCAAGGCTTTCCTCTGCTGCTGCTTTTGTCCAGGCCTCAGGAATTTTTCTGTCTTCCTTCACTATCATCACTGCATCAATTTTCCACTGCTAGGCAGTAAAGTGCCACACGTTATGTATTGCATGAATGTAGTTTCCCAGGGTCTCAGCAGGCACAAAGTAGGCAGGCGTGGCTGGATTGTGGGTCCAGGGTCTGGTCAGGGTGAAGATTTTGCAATGTCCAGTGCTGTGGTTCTAAGCCATGGATGAGCAGAACTCCTTCCCTGGCAGTTGTAGGACAAAGGCAGCATTTGCTTGAGAGCAGCTATGCGGGGGTCTTCCCTCCATTCCCCAAAGCTGCCAATGTTCGTCGTCATTTGCTCTTCCCCCAGTCCTCAAAGTCAGAAGCTGGAATTCCTTATACACCCACTATTCTAATGCTACAGGTTTCTGACTTCTCTTTGGTGACCAAAGAAAGCTCTGTTTTCATACAGTTCAGATCCAGCCCATTCCAATGATCTTCTACTTTAAGGTTAACTAATTAGATGCCTTAAACAGATCTGCCCAAGTTGGAACAACTGGAAAAATATGTGGATACACTAAAGATGAGGCTCCTTGGGAGATTGTCTCTGAATTCTTCCTACTCTGATCATCAATTGCTGTTTTAATAATTCTGAAATGCAGAACTCTTATCGATGCAAACAAAACAATGTGCCCCCAGAGCCAAATGCTGAGGAATGCTGAACGCAATAGGAATTGAACTACACCCTGGAGTTGGGAGTAATGACTTTCCTTTATTCACTCCCTCAACTAACATGTGAGGTGCTGTGGGAGATTACTCAATAAATAAAAAGTATAACTTTAGATGATATTCACAGCTTACATAAAGAATCATATACATTCAGTTAAATATTTCTTGGGTGTCCACTGAGTGGCACATACAGATACTGGAAGATGTTGAGAACAATTCCAAGAAATCCAGCACACGGTGCAATGCTGGAGGTTCCAGTATAAGAGATTCAGGTCTCTTAGAAATTCAGAGTGAAAAGTTTCCCCAGGCAAGGGAAGATAGAAAGGACCACCCTAAGGAGTAGAGATGGCAGGCTGTGCTCTAAGAGGAATGGAAAATCCAAAGAGAATGGCTTACGAGTTAAATAAAAAGTGAGGAAATTAAGAAAAGCAGAGGATTTGGATAAAACATAAAGGCCATACCAGTTAGATGACAAGAAATAGAGAGGGGCATCCTGCAAAATAGGAATGTAGGGGAAATGTGGGGGCATATCCAGAGAACATGAAAGTGCAATTAAATCCTGCCCAAGCTTTATCTGGGAAGGTCAACTTAATACACAAACCGTATCATCAACACCTATGGACAACCCAGAATGTAAACCCAGGTAAACTCACAGAGCACAAGTCAAAACTTTGTGGGATACAAGTTAAAATCCTTAACCTCATGACAATTTTTTTTTATTCTAGAGGAGGAAGCATCAATAAATAAGAAAATAAACAGAAGAGGGTGTTGCAGTGCAGCCAGTTAGCTGCCACTTGGGATGCCTGCATTTCACATGAAAGAACCAGTTTCAGTTCTGGCTGCTCTGCTTCCAATCCAGCTCCACACCAATGCATCCTGGGAGGCAGTAGATCACGAATTAAGTGCTAGGACACCTGCCAGCCACACAGAAGATTCAGGTGGAATTCAAAGGCAACAAGCTAAAATTAGTCAATCACATAGAATGGAGAACCCTAAGAAAGCGAAGGGGAACTTATCGCTGTGGTCCAGAACAGTCAAGTTACTTAAAAGCTAGGTGCATAGCTGTGCCAGTGATCATCTGGCGAGCATAAAGATAGACAAAGTTCTTGCTGTTAGACTGAATGAAGATGTAAGAAAACGGGAAAGTCAAAATCATAGGAAAAGAAGGAGAGGGGCTAGGAAGGGCCCATTAATAGAAGGAATGGAGGGCAGATCTAAAGACCAAAGACGTCAGCAAGAAAGCAATACTCCAGGTGTTGAACTGAAGTAGGATTGCACGTGAGGTCAAAGAAGGAAACAAACTTGAGTGTAATTTTCATAGCTGGATCACCAAAAGGGGAAGTGGCACCCACTAAGGGACACAAGGAATCCACGAAAACAAAAGCAGATTAAATTGCTTCAGATCGCAGCATTATGTATCACATTAGTTTAGTCTGACTAAAGATAGGAGGGATGGGGATCAAGACAGAAAGAGTCTCCCATCTGTTGGTTCACCATCCATGTAGCCACAGTGGCCAGAGCCGGGCCAGGCAGAAGCCAGGAGCCTGGAGTCTGAAACTCCTTTCTGGTCTCCCACATGGATTGTAGGGGTCCAAGCGTTTGGGCCACCTTTTGCTGCTTTTCCAGATGCAATAGCAGGGAACTGGATTAGAAGTGAAGAAGTTGTAATTCAAACCAATAAAACTAAAAAAAAAAAATTCATGAACCATTTTTTCTCTGGACACAAGTAGGAGCCTGACTGCTGGGGTTGTATAATAAGAATAGGTTGAGTTTCATGGGAAACTTCCTAATCGTCTTCAAAATGGACTGTACCATTTTGCACTCTCATTCTCAAGAAATGAGAGCTCTCTGCTGCACTTCCTTGACAACACTTGGTGATGTTAGTATTTGGGATTTAACTATTGCCAGAGTGTGCAAAGCCTCTCATTTCTTTAATTTACATTTCCATAGTGACACATGAGATCTTTTCTTTCACTTCTTGACATCTATTGATCTTCTTTACCTAGGTATCAGATCTTTTGCCCATTTTTAAACCAGGCTGTTATTTTTTGTGCATTAGGTTTTGAAGAGTTTGTTGTATTCTCTTTTTTTAGATTTATTTTACTTGAAAGTCAAAATTACAGAGAGAGGAGAGATAGAGATCTTTCATCTGCTGGTTCTTTCCCCAAATAGCTACTACAATCAGAACTGGGCCAGTCCAAAGCTGGATCCCAGGAGCTTCTTCCAGATCTTGCACATGGGTCCATTGGCCCAACGACTTGGGCCATTCTCTTCTGCTTTCCCAGGCCATTAGCAAGGAGATGAATCAAAAGAGAAGCAGCCAATATGCAAGCCTGCTACCATAGGGAATGCCAATGCCACGGGTGGAGGATTAGCAGGCTATGCTACTGATGTAAGTTTTTGATAGAAGTCTTTTATCAGATATCTTTTTGAAAGAAATTTCCTTCTGCTCTGTAATTTATTCTCTTTCCCTTGGCAAAGCAAAATGGTTTTAATTGTAACAAAATCTGATTTATGAACTATTTCTTTTCTTACGTTTATTTGAAAAGCAATCCAGCAGAGGAAGATGGAGAGACAGAGAAAGTGAGGAATTTTCCAGTTTCCAACTTCGGTGGCAAGGGCCCATGTACTTGGGCCATCTTCAGGAGCCTTCCCAGGTCCATTAGCAGGGTGTGGAGGTATGGGACTTTAACCAGCATTCCAATAGGATAGACTAGTGATTTCACCTGGTGTGCCACAATGCTGATCTTTACCAGATATTTATTTTCTAGATTATGTCTTTAATGTTCTGTCTGAAAGTCACCATCAAACTCAGGATTATCTAGATGTTACTTTCTACGAGTTCTACGGCTTCGAATTTTACACTTGAATCCATATTGAGTTAATTTTTGTGAATCATGCAAAGTCTGTGTCTGGATTCATTTTTATTTCCTATGGGAGTTCAGTTGCTACAGCATCACATACTGACCAGGGTACTCTCTCTCTACTGCAGTGTTTTCACTCCTTTCTCAAGCATCATCTGACTGTATATATGTGGTTCTATTCCTGCTTCCGTCATGATGATTCTGTGATGATGGTTCACCAACAGCACGCTGTCACGATCACTGTGACTCGACAGTAAGTCTTGAAGTTGGATAGCTTCACTGCTCCTACCTTGTCCTTCTTCTGTATTCTGGGTCTTATTCTCCACATAAACTCCAGAATTAGTATGTCAATATCCACAAACCGCACTGAACCTATACATTAATTTGGGAAGAACTTCAACATCCCGGCAATGTTGAGTCTTTTTGTTCATGAACATGGTATATTTTTCCATTTATACAGTCTCTGACCGGAATGTCCATCCCAGGCTGTTATCCGTGTGTACGATCTGAGATAAATGTTCTGTGATAAGCAGCTGCTATCCTTGTTCTTTGGTCTCAGGATGGCTTCTCAATAGGGAAAGCAGTATATTCTCAACTGATACTCAGACATGTCTGCCATCTTGGATAACACTCACTGTTTCATCATGTAAAGTAATACCTGTAGATTTTAAAAAACTATAAGTACTTATGGATGATAAGAGAAAGGAGAAGGGAAGTAAAAATATGATAAAAAAAATCAGAAATCCAAGGGAAGAAGTATATCAGTAAAAACAATGCCAATTGATGTGGTATCTCAGAATAGAATAAAGGACAAAAATGTAATTTACCTCAATGTAGTATATAGAAGATTTAAAGAAACTATTAGATGTAAAGATGGCTGAAAGGAAGGACATGAAAAGGATATCCTGGGTCTGGTGTTCCACGTCAGAGCACCAGTTAGAGTCAGGGATGTTCTACTTCTAAGCCAGCTCCAGCTAATGCTGAGAAAGCAGCAAATGGTGGCCCAGGGGCCCGGGTTCTTGCTACCCATGTGGAGAAACTGAGTGGGGTTGTTGGCTCCTGGCTGCACCCTGGCCCTAACACTAACACTAACCTGTTGCAGACATTTGGGAATGAACAGACCATCTTTTTCTCTCTCTGCCTTTCAAACCATTTTTGAAAAAGAAAACAAAGATTATTTTGGGCAAACACTACTTAAGAATAACTATAGTGATGAAAGACAAATTGGCCATAGGGAACAGGCATTAGTGCAAATAAATTCCAAATTTGATAGGTGAGATTAGTAGGCTTCACTAACAAAGAACTTAAAATATCACAGTGACATTCAAAATATGGTTGATTTCTGGCTCACGCAGCATACCCACCACAGCAGGGAGCTGTTGTGCTTTATATCCTAACCATTCTTGGGTCCACGCTGATGGCTCCGTCTCTAACCAGAGCAAAGCTGATCTCATGGGAAAAGTGAAGAGAAAGGCAGTAGCAGCCAGAAACTGCCTCGAAACTCTACTTTTTGAAGATAATGCTTCTCCCATCCATGCAGACTTGAATACACAAACCCAGTCACACAGCTAAGCCTTATGTCAAAGGAAAGGGGAAAAGACCCCTTTTCCTTAGCAAGGGGTTAAAAACATTTCAATAAGTCTACTATAAAAAACTGCATTATCATCAACAAATCTAATCCCCAGAAAATTGTAACGATTCTGTTACTTCGTAGAAATAACAATTTAGCCGCACATATTTTCTCAAACTGACAAAATTACCTTTAGAGCATGATAAATTTGTAATCATACTTGGAGGTTTTAGGATGTTTCTATTCAAAAGATATAAAACAGATGAAATTAGTAGAGACATTAAATACATACAACAGAATATTTTAAAAAGAAGAAAATTATATTATTTGTGAAAACATGGATGAATCTGGAAGACATTGTTCAAAATTAACCAAGCCAAAGACAGAAGGACAACAGTGGAGCCTGTAGGATTTCACATCGTTGGTATGATTCCATCTGCTTGAGGATTCTAACATGATCAGACCCATAGTACTAGAGAGTAGAAGGTAGTTGCTGGAGGGTTGAAGGGAGAGAGAAGTGGAGAGTTGTTATTCAAAGGCTTTAAAGTTTAATTTATGCAAGATAAATATTAAATAAACAAGATTTATAAATTCTAGAAATCTGCTTACTACACGATTCTGTAATTGAAAATGTGGCAGTTGAAGGCTGATGGTGAAAGGTCTCAGAGTTGGTGTTACAGCATAGTAAGTGAAGCACTCACCGGCAAATCAGATACCCGTGTTGGAGTCCTGGTTACTCCACTTCTGATCCAACTCCCTACTGACATATCTGGGAAAGCAAAAGTCCCAGTCCTTAGGACCATCCTTCCCCTGACCCAACACTCTAGGCAGAGTTCTTGGTTCTTGCTTTTGGCCAGACCATGGTAGCTTACTACAGAGTCAACCAGCTAATTGAAGATCTCTCTCTCTCTGCTTCTGCCTCTCTCTTTATAATTCTACCTTCAAATAAATAAATAAATCCTTTTTAAAAAAAAAAAAGGAGAGAAAGGGAGAAAAGTATAGTGGAATAGGGTAAGGACACGTTGAAACAGATGGAAAAAAATAAGCCAGTGTGAAGCAGAGAGGGAAGATTCCAAAAACAGGAGAGGACAAAACAGTAACAGAGGGGTACCTAGAGACTTAGAGACACAGGAAATCAGTGGACACAATGGTGTGGTGTTGCAGTGACTGATACCCCAGTGGCACTTAGCAAGTGGCTATCTAACCTGCTGCGACAGCCAGAACTTCACTAGCAACAAAGTGGGAAGGGATGTTCATCAGGAGCTCCAGAGGTGAAATCAAAGAACTGCCCATCCTGCTGGTCTGTTTGATTTGACCAGTAGCAGAGACAAAATAGCAGGTACCAGACAGGCAGTGAGGGAACAGGGTAGATTTCACAGCCCAGTCCACCCCAAGAGTTGAATCAAGTGCCATTTTGTTTAAAGAGGCAATGGCTATGGGACAGTACTATGCATGCACTGAGCTGGGAGTGAATTCATTTCTGGCTCTGTGCATTGCAACAACATGGCATCCTACAGGTTCCACACAAGATAGGCCTGAGTAGTCCTCAAATCTAATGGTAAGCAGATCAAGAACTCCATGAGTTGTACATCAGGTGCCATTTTGTACAGTGTGGAAGACTTTAAGATTACAGTGAAAACAGTGAGCTGCACATGTGTTAAACTGGGAGTGAACTCACTGAGCTCAGTGCATTGCAATGGTCCCACAGGGAATATAACACCAACTCTGGCATCATATAGGTCAAAATAGGTTTGTGTAGACCTCAGATCTATCAGCCAACAGGTTCTGGCAAGATCAGTACCACCAATAACCTAGCTATATAGGACACCTGGTGTCTTCCTAATCCTTGGAATTGCTCTAACCAGCATTGGGAGAAAGTTTGTACAGACAATGGTGAAGCTTCAGCATGGTATTACAGAAGGTGCAGAGTGGTGAACCAGGAGCTGGGACTACAGAGATCATGGTGGAAGTCTAACATAACAACCCACACCTGGAAATCGCGGGAGGGGGCGGCACAAGTAACTGCAAACCAAGAGCCGTGTACCTACTGCAACAAGTAAAATTGAACTATAGACCTGTGGGTGACACAGCTTTGAAACCTGCCCCAAGGGAAAGAATCTGCTAACCCAAAGTACAATGGCAAGAGCAAAAGAAGAGAGACAGTGGTATGACGAATACTGCTGAAGACTCCTGCAAAGGAGCAAAAGCCTTTGCCAACCTCAGAGTTAATTGAGGGATAAATTAAGAAAATGGGTCATGCAAAATTTAAAACACATGTTACAAAGTTTCTTATCAACAGCAAGAAGCAGGTAAAGCAAGAATTCAAGGAATTTAAGGAATCTGTTACACAGGAAATAGCAACATTGAAGAATATAGTGGAACAAGTTAAAAGTACACTGCAGTGTCTCCAAAATAGAATGAATGAGGCAGAAGAAAGATTCTCAAATTAGAAGATATTTCTTGTCACCAGGAGGAAATAAACAAAAAGCTGGAAGCAGAGCTGGATCAAGCTTTAAAAACAAGTATTCAAGAATTGAAAGACACTATTAAAAGGTCAAGTCTAAGAGTTATGGGAGTCCCAGAAGGTGCAGAAAGAGAAGCTTGGATTAAAGGTGTATTCAATGAAATAATATGGGCAAATTTTCCTAATCTGGAGAAAGAATTGGGAAACAACATCCAGGAGATAGAACTCCCAACAGTGTTAACCAAAAGTGATCTTCACCATGACACATGATAATCAAACTCTCTGTAATTGAACATAAGGAAAAGATCCTTATATGTGCACATGAAAAAAATCAATTGACATATAAAGGAATGCCAATCAAATTCACAGCTGACCTCTCACAGGAAACTCTACTGGCTGGAAGAAAATGAAGTGGCATACTCCATATTCTAAGAGGAAAAACTGGTGGCCCAGAATAACATACCCAGCAAAGCTTTCCTTTGTCTTTGAAAAAGAAATAAAATTTTTCCACAGTAAAGTTAAAAGAATATGCCTCTTCCAAACCTGCCCTACAAATGATACTTCAAGATGTTCTCTTGACAGAGAAGATGAATAGCACCCACTAAAACCAAAGGTAAATGTGAAGAACATCCCAGTAAAATGGCAACAGAAGACTAAATCAATGGACAACCCATTGCTAAAATGACAGAACCAAATTACCACCTATTTGTATTAACTCTGAATGCAAATGACTTAACCTCATCAATCAAATGTCATACATTAGTGGACTGGATTTTAAAAAAAAAAATCTACTTGTTGCACACAGGTGACATATCTCACCAACAAAAATCGATGAAGGGCCGGGCACAATAGTGTAGCGGTTAGGGTCCTCGCCTTGGGTGCACTGGGATCCCATATGGACACCGGTTCTAGTCTCGGAGGCCCTGCTTCGCATCCAGCTCCCTGCCTGTGGCCTGGGAATGCAGTTGAGGACAGCCCAAAGACTTGGGACCCTGCACCCACAAGGGAGACCTGGAGGAGGCTCTGGCTTCAGTTTGGCTCAGCTCCAGCCATTGCGGCAGCGTGGGGAGTGAACCATCAGACAGAGGCTATTCCTCTCTGTCTCTCCTCTCTGTATGTTCGTCTTTCCAATAAAAATATAAATAATTTTTTTAAGCCAATGAAAATGTTACCTCATGGATTTTGATTTTTTAAAAATTTAGTTTCATCTCTTCAAAACATTTTGTTCCTCATTAAATTCTTCACTGACTCATAGATTATACAGTATCTTCATTTTCTTCAAGAAGGTTCTTGGTTTTCTTTTTCATTTCTGTAATGACACATTAGTCATTCAGTAGCATGTTATTTAACTTCATGGCATTGTAATTTTTTTCTTCCTGTTGTTGATTTTGTGGTTGCTTTTTATTTAAGGGGATGTATAGTAACTATTTAATGGAGACTGTTATGCCCTGATGTGAGGATAAAGCAGTACGCATCTCTACTTCCATATCAAAGATGAACTACCAATGAAACTATTAACTATATATTGACAATAAGATGCTGGACTGTCTGCCATTGTCCATGCCCACAATGATGGACATAGGACTGTGTACGAAAAACTATACTATAGTAATATTATATGGGAACTCAGTGGGGGGGGGAGGGAGGGAACTTAGGGAGGGGATAAGGGAAATCCCAGGGCCTATCGAACTATGGAACTATATCATAAAATGATAATGAGAAGAAGAAGAAGAAGTAAAATTTTAAAAAGTGAGAAAAAAATTAACTTTTGTTCAAAAAAAAGAGAAAAGATCATATTAAACATTGCTACCACATAACACATAACACACAAGGACACAAGGACACAAGGGCACTAGGACTGATACATCACCATCCTGACTGTGGTGATGGTATTATAGCTATATGCAAATGCACAGTCATTAAACTGCACCCATAAGGTATATGCAGTGAGTTTCCCTGCATATCAAGGTATCTCAGGGAAATCGATTAGACAGATGTGTATTACAGAGTCCAACAACAAAGCAGTTACTCCAACAGAGAACATACATGAAACAGTCACTGCCTATATAAAACACTTTAAGTCTGTTCTTCATAAATAATGAGGAAAAGCATTTCATTTGAAAATATATATAATGAAATACTTAAATATGTACCAATGTCTTATAAATAAATATTCTGATAAACTGTGATTATGTGAAAATTAACAACAAAAGGCCAACATAGCCCAAGAAATGAGTGTGCTAGAGATGCCAGTGCATTGCAGAATAACCCCACTAGTAATAAAACACCTAGTCATACAGGAAACATGAATTTTCCCACACTAAATCTAAAAATCCAGAAGCATCACAAGTTCTCATATACAAATCTGCAAAACATACAAACACCAAAAGCAACAACAAAAGATTTCTATCCAGATTATTTGGAAGCTATATCCCAATAAGCAAAACAAGAAAATCTTATGGAATATTGGTAAATCAATAAATATGCAATTGTCAAAGGAATAAGAAGCTGGAATGGCCAGGATACATCGGAAAGCCTGGTCAATCCCTCTACCAAGTATAGAAATACAAATTATAACAATGACATGTCATTTCACATCCATGTATTGGCAAGGCCTAGAAAGTCAATTGACACTGAATGTTGGTGTATAGATGAGGTTACGGGAGCCTGCAGTAAAGCAAAATTGGACCAACAGCTTTGGCAAACAATTGGCTCAGCCTAGTATTGCTGAAGATAAGCCCAGCCTTAAGGTCCAGTCAGTGAAATGCTAAGAGCATTCCCTGGAGTACATGAGAATATCCGTGCAATAGTTCCAACAATTAAAAACAAAGTGAGAAAACAAATCTGAAGTCCCAACTGGGATATATTCACACATCAGAATACTCAATAGCCATGAAAATCAAAAAGTTAGACCTACAGTTGGCAAATGAACAAATCTAAAAAATACAATGATGAGGGGGAAGAAGTATTACAGAATTTTCTAAAACCAATCATGCAAGATTCAAGAGCAAGAAAAAGCCACACTTTATAATATAAATGGGCATATTAAATAAAGAATTTTCTATAGACAAACATTTGCAGTAGTGGATTACACCAAGAGAAGAAAGGAAGAGAATTGAACTTCAGCTAACACAAAAGGGAAGAATTTAAAATTTGATAAATCCTGTTCATGAATATACAGATAGTTATCTATTATCATTTTTATCTTTATAGCTTATATATTTAATATTTCTTTTAAAACTGATATCATGTATAAACAAATGTAATATATATACATCAGCTTCAAAAATTCATGGAAAATAGTTTGGTAAAAAAAATCTTTCAAAATTCACGCATTCAAGGAGTCTTCAAAAAGTTCATAGAAAATATGCATTACTGAAAAAACAGATCTGTATCTTTGATTTTGGAACATCGAAATAAACATCTTTTCTGTGATGAGTGGCAGAAAGAAAGAGACAGAGAGTTCCCATCCTCTGGATCACTCCAAATACCATAACAGAGCTGGGACCAAAGCCAGAAACAAGGAACTGAATGCAGGGTCTCAGGAACCCAGCGAATGGAGCTATCACCCCTGCATCCCAGGCTTTGTATTATTGGGAAACTGGAGTCAAGACACTGGAGCCAGGTGTCAAATCAGGCACGCAAATGCAGGACAAAAGAATCTAAACCCTTGCCTCAAACTTTTTTCTTAATTCTGTTTTATGTGAACTTCGTTTTCATTATTGTTGCTTGCTTTTGTTTTTCAGATCATCCATCCACTGGTCACTGCTAAAATGGCCACAATGGCCAAAGCTGGGAATGAAAAGACAGAAGCCAAGGACCTCCTCTGGGTCTTTCACGCAAGCCCTGGATCCCAAGGAATTGGGACATCTTCTGCTGCTTTCAAGTGGGCTGCTGATCATGAACCAGCCGCTATATGGGATGCCAGTGCTTGCAGGCAGAACAGCCATGTGAACTTCCTGAAGTACTCTCAGATAAACGATGATTAATGAGATACGGGACCAGCACCAGGTATAGTAGACTAAGCTTTGTGCCTGTGAGTCTGGCGTACCATATGACACCTGGCTGCTCCATTTCTGATCCAGCTCCCTGTTTACAGCCTGGGAAAGCAGCAGAAGAGGAGTCAAGCCTTTGGGTCCCTACATCCGTTTAGGACACCTAAAGGAGGCTGATGCTCCTGGCTTCAGATCAGCTCATCTCTGGCCATTGCCACCAATTGGGAATGGAAAAATCAACAAATGGAAGATCTCTCTCTCTCTCTTTCTCTCTCTCTGTCTCTCTCACTGTGTGTGTATGTGTCTCCTTCTCTGTAACTCTGCCTTTCAAATAAAAATAAAATACATCTTAGAGAAAAAAGAAATAGAGATGGATATGTGAGTAGATTGATAGCAGATACAGCATCTGAGCTAGAAACAAATGGTGGAGACTTCATCCCCAGCTTGCTCCTCCATGAAGGGGTGAAGTCCTCATGTGCTCTGGGGTGCAAGTGACACATGAAAAGAAAAGGTCTCCTACATGCCAGTAAGTTGGAACACTGTTGAATCTCTAAGAACCAAAGAGCTGTCTCCTGCACCACTTGGCCCCTGAACTTTCACTGTTCCCATGTCTATTTCCTTACTGTGGGATATTCACCTGCTACATTCTAACTGCCTCTCAAAGCGCAGTGGTCTTCAGTACATACAACTCAGGAATTGACAGTGACCATGTCTCTGTGTCTCTTATTTCCATTTTCTAAGAGATGCTGAGTGACTGCTGCCAAGCCCTGAGTCGGCTGGACTTGAACCAGGTGTCAGCTTCTAACGCAGCCAGATCCCACCAAGACAGCAGTAATACCATCACTGGGGAATCCTTCTATGGGCACGTGGGTAGGCAGGATCTCAAGAAACATTTGGATGGAAACCAAACTTTCCCACTGCATGCAGCAATCAAGTTTGAGCAATTAGACACATACACAGAGTTAGAACAGAACTTGCTAAAAAAGCCTCAGAACGCCCACAGGCTGAACCACTCTTTCATTGTCTTTCCCATAAACATCTTTAGTAACGATCTGAAAAGTTGAAAACAGTGATTCCTTATGTTGGAGATGCTACATGGACAGCAAACTCAATAAATGTGTGAGTGCCAGATACCAAACAGCATTGTACAGAGATTGGGAGGTGGGACACTGGAGCTCTGTAGAAACGACATCTTGGATACAGGAGTAAGGGACCAAATGCTAGAGCGAGGCACTCACACACAGAATGGGATCATCTCAAGCGGCAGTTTAACCCACTGTGCCACGATGCCCATGGCTAATTTCTGTCCTATTTCTCAATCTGTTCTCAGGGCCTGGCATATTAAAGGAGTTGCATAACGGCTAACTCATCAAAGGAATGAATGAGTGCCCTCCTGGGCTTGGCTTTGTTGGTACTAGAGTTGGAACGGCCTTCAGCAATCACTGCTCCTCCTATCACCAAGCCATACGCTAGCATCCTGGTAGCCCCAGCTCAAGCAGGGAGGGCCTCATGGGCAGGAACAGCATCTCATTCTTCCTGGTCTCTCTCCTGTGCAACTACTAACCAGAGAGTTCCAAGATCATGGTTTCCAACCACATCTTGAAACTGTGGGATGGAGAGCCAGAAAGTGACCCGCCTAAAGGACTTCCAACAGCAGATTATCCTGCCCCGAACCTATTTCATCTCCTCATCAAGGGATCACGGGACTCCTGGCCACTCGGCCCTGCAGATCACTCTCATTTGACACTCTGCTCTTTCTTTTAGGAACTGCTTTCCAGGCCCCATTCTGCCTCTGCTGCTGGCTGAATGCCTGCTGCTGTCCTGGGCTTTCACGCCAGCACTGTGATCTCTATCCAAGCAGCCAAAGACCAGCACACATGTGCAAGCACATGTGTACACACACACACACACACACACACACACACACACGAGCTCCAGAAATGGAGTTCCCTGCATTGCCCCATCTTTAGAGCAGCCTCCAGCTTGAAGTCCTCCACTTTTGGCAGCAGCCTTTGCCTTTCGGAGGAAGACAAGTAACTTTAGAGTGATATGGAAATCACCCCCTAAACATTTGCAGGCTTCACAGCACTTGGAGCCGGTCCCAAACTGAATTCAATCAGCCCTTTTTCCCCCCAACGCTCACCACCTCCAGCTGAGATCCATCTCATACAGTACAGCCCAGTGAATGAGGTGCACCTGACTAGTCCCTAGAGGCCCTATCCTCTCAGAAAGTCACCAGCAGAAAAAGAGCGTGGGGGAGGGAAGGAAGCAGAGCCAGGCCTGGGCCAGCTGCCACCCTGAGCTTGCTTTCCATACAGCCTCCGCCTGCGCTGAGAGGGCCCCTTGGCTCCACGGCGTGAGCTTACACGGCAAGGAAGTGATCCTGCTGGCGTGTGGAGCCCCGCGTCTGAGCTTTTAAAGACTGAAAATGTTCTGCTTCTCTGTATTTGACTCAGAAAGCCCTAAATCCCTCTGGCTTTTCAGGTGAATAAGTTCTATTTGCAACCGGATGCTGTGATACTGATATTTTGCCCCATCTCTCATCCATAGAAGCCTAATTGAAAAGCACTCTTTGGATTCGATCCTTCAATGAGACAATGAAATTTCAAAGAACCCATAAAGAGAGGCTAAAGAAAGCCTTCAGCACACACTCCTCTGTGTTCTGAAACTGTAATGGCACATGCGAGTAGTGATGTCTCCCCCTAACAAGAGAGGAACTGGGGGGAATTGATGAGTAAAGGGACAATCAGGATGGGAGACTGACCACAAGGTGAATGCTGAACATGGAATTTGCAGGGCAGCTAACCAGGACAAAATTCAAGGAGTGTTCCCTAATCCTCCATATCAAGGATGAAACAGAATTTTTCCTGAGCTGTCACATGTTACAAACCCTCTGACAGCGTCAGCACACATAACCTAGATTTCCCCTGCAAAGCCCCCACTAAATCCTATGATATCAAAATAAGCATCGAAATATTCAGCGGATTTAAATGACCCTAAGTGATGTCTTTCTCTCTCTCTCTCTCTCTCTCTCTCTCTCTCTCTCTCTCTCTCTCTCTCTCTCCGCATTGTCACAGTCTACCAGTCTAGAAGGAATAAATCCAAGGGGAGTTAAGAACCCAAAATGATGAAAACACCTCCCACAGTGCAGGGCTGGGAAGCTGTCGCCATCGTTCAAGCAACAACAAGATGTTTTGCTTTGTTGCGTGCCACTGCGTATTTGGTTTCCTTACTACTGTGTTTACAGAAATAAAATATGAGCCTTGGAGCCAAATGGTTGTGAGCCTTACTCCAGGCTCCATGAGTTTTTATCAGAGGCAAAACATTTCACTTTTTTGAGCCTCAGATCCCAGCGGAGGTGTAGGATTAGGGATGGAAATAACATTTATTTGGGGGGATTGTTAGAAGGCCAGTGACTGATACTGCCTGTAACACTTGTGACTTGTGAACTACGCTGTGTTCATCGTGTCACAGGCCTAAAGCTCACCTTGCTCAAATGAGGCAAACATCAGCAGGACTCACAAAGTGGGTCTCCAACAGGGAAGCCATACCTGCAAGTGAAGCAGGATCCCAGTGAGTCATTCCAAATGCCCCATGTATAAGCGGAATTATTACTGAAGGCAGCAAAGTCATTACTAAGTCATGCTTTGGTGACAATGAACCATGGATTTTGACTTAGCTGCAGCTTCTGACTTCCTGAATAGGTCTCTTGTGTCCCAACAAGACGAGTAAATGCACGACTTTATGCCTGCTGGTGGACAGTCATCTCAGAGCGGCAAGCTACGTGGTCTCATGAGAGACTCAGCTCCTGCTGCCTGCACTTTCTGGTGTGGAGACAGCACAGGGCCCAGAGAGACTGATGGCATCATACTCATTTCCTGCCTGCACTCTGCTTCCCTCCTTCTGGGCCCCTTCCTTCCCAACCTAAAGGTACCCTTGTGTCTGCAGTAATATGCCTACCAGGGACTGGGGGCGGACACTGCTGCAAAGCAATGATAGGGTGGTCATTAAAACAAACAATAAAATGAAAATTCCATCGGTATTTTCAAAACATGAGTTTTCAAGCAATAGCAATTGACATGAAACCATGGCAGTCCCTTGTTTGAGGACATCCTGAGTCCTTTGAAGCGCTCATGCTACTTTTGTCCTTTGCAGGACACCAGTGGAGCTGGGCCCTCTGGGGGAGCTGGCTGCACAGGGTCTGAGTCTTCCTGAGGTGGGTTTGACCCCTGGAGCTTTCATGATGAGATATTGTGCCTCTTCAAGAAGCATGAGCAAGAGAGGAGTTGCTCATCAGACAGAAATAGGCCAATCATGGATGCTTTGGGTCATTAGAAAAACACAAACCAGCTAGCTTCTGAAAAGATGTGGCCAGACCACACAGAACAAGGCTGGAGCAAAGCTGGAAGTTTTCAAAGACACTGAGGAGCAAAGGGCTGGCCAGCTATCTTCAAAGGAGTCAGTTAGGTGAGAGGCTAGCACTCTGGTGGTCCAGAGCTGGTATAACAGAGACAGGAGCTGTGAGAGTGCAAAGCAGCAGAAAATGTGGGGAAAGATAACAAAAGATGAAGTCTTTGGGGTTTTTCAAAATGAGTAGTGAACAAATCAGATGCATACAGACTAAGTGAGGCCCAGTGCTAAGGAGGCCAGTATCTTCTTTTCCATACATCTAGATGCTGCTGCGCAGCTGAAATGTGGTACAAAACAGGGGCATGAGGCGTGTGGGGTCAGAGGACCACCCACTGTGCATGGCTGGTACAGAATGGCAAGGACTGAGCAACCCCGAGTGCCTCCAGGCCACTTTTGAGAAGAGGGGACACACCCAGAAGAAAACCATCAACCAGAAACCGTCTCTGTGTGCTCTCGACTGCACTTAAACTGGCTCTGGGTTCCTTATTTTACTTTTTCAGGCATATCACATAGTTAAAACTGATTTTTCTCCTAATCATGAAGCAATATGTGTTCTTAGCCACAAATAAAAACTGAACACTAAAAGCAGAAGAAAGTTCAATAATTGCACTCCCTCCCTCCCGCCCCGCCCCCGCCAGTTCCTGGGTTAACCATTGCTGACACGAAGGCGTCCTGTCCACATTTCTTGTGTACCGATGTCACATTATCACAAGTTCAAAGTCATCACATCTACTTTATAAACTTTTCTTTCCAGCTGAAACACCATGAAGTATTTCTACTTTGTTCCTATTTCCACCAACAGTTGTTTAACAGTAAGTGAAACCCACTAAAATCAGGTTCAGCCCAAGGGATCATATTATAAGAATGGAGACTCTCTCACAGCACTCAAGAAAAGGCAGCTGGACATCCAGGACCAGCTCCTGGGGACTACCCTCAGCTCCCCAAAGGTTCCCAGCATCAGGGTGAGTCGCTCTGTTCCGGCAGGTGCTCGCTCTCTGTAGCCCCATTCCCTGCTTCTGCGCAGAGCAGTGAGCCACAGCTGCCTGGCCCTGCCAGCAACAGGAGACTTCTCTAATCTGAAATGCAGACCACCGCTCTACTACACTCCCAACTCCAAAAGCCCAGAGTGGGAAGTCTGGCTGACTTGGGTTCTGACAACCCTTTGAAGCAATCAGCGTGGCTGGCAGACAGGGAGGTGGTAGGGAATTGGTGTGCCAGTCCATTAGAGAAATGGACTTATTTAACAAATGTTATTTACTGCTTCTTCAAAGGCTATGCCAGGAAAAGCAGCCTGTAGTGGTCAGAGGACACTAACTGCTATTTACAAAAACCCCCAAAGGCTTATTTCACGTTCACATCCCAGCATACCACAGGCCAGTGGGAATGGTGGGGTGTGGGGACCAGGAGGGTCACCCAGAGACCGTAGTCCCTTCCATCTATAGCTTTCTGTCCTGTTTTATAGGGCTTTGGAGTCCTCTACTGGACCTCCTGGATGCAAAGCTTTAAGTTGCTTCTGATCAGTTTTCTTCCAGACAGTCCTGATAGCAAAGCAAACACAGCCGAGCTCCTGCCTACACAAAGGGCTCTAGCGGTGCAGGTGCGAGTTTTGTTGTTTTTGCTTGTTTGTTTGTTTATTTGTTTGTTTTTCCCCTGCCTCATCCTTTCTCTCCCATTCCCAGCAGCTGTATTGAGGCTGGATTACTTGGATGGAACAGCTACAAACCAATCTAATTTTTCACTACGGGATCAGGCATTTGTTCAACGGAAAAAATTTTGGGGTCTCCTTCCACAGAATTTTCTCGATCGCACATCTTGGTGTTTGGGAAGCACTTTTTCAGTCTCTCTGTGGCAAAATGGCCTCAGTCATAGCAGTTTCACAGTTCTCTTTGTTCTCGCAAAACATTGCCACTCAGTCTGCCATGATGGAGAGTCTGATGCCCCACCCCCAACCCAAACACAGGTTGGCCTTGGTGACTTAGTAGTGATGAAAAACATGAGCCAGAAGTGATTACTGAAGATGGATCCTAACTTCTGTTGTTACAGCTTCCACCTGGCAACACAGTTTCCAGGTCGCAGGATAGTTCAAAGGAACCCAGGTGGAAGGACCCCACAAAGCAGTCATTGAGAGACATTGAGAGCCCAACCAACCAGCACAATCAATGAGCATGTGACTGGATGAGCTGTCCATGGTCTCAGGCCCCAGCCTCAAATCTTCTGAGTCAAGATGCATTTGCAGTGTCCTTTCTGAATCCCTGACACCTAATGACCAGGTGACCGCACTAAGTGTTAGAGAAATTGGATGCCCAGTGATAATGGGTACGATCATTGGAATCCAGCCAGTCCACTTCCAGTCCAGGTCTCTATTAAGGTGACTAAGAAGCACCTGAGTTCTTGATGCCCATGTGGGTGACCCAGATAAAGTTCCAGGTTGTTGGTATGGCTATCTGGAGAGTGAACCAGCAGTTGAAAGACCCCTCTCCTTCCCCCCTCCCACCCCTTGTCATGCTGCCTTTTAAATAAAATAGACAGATAAATACATCTCAGGGACAACAACACATTTGGTACCCCCACACATTTCCTATTTCCTCTATTTCCTTTTGCTTTTCTTGCAGACCAACTTATTGCTTTATAACTGCCTTTTTTTGTGGTACCTTGCCAAAGCAGTCCCTGGAAGCCCATGACACACAAACATGCACACCCTATTAGTATGCTCTTTTCCTAATACATCTGTAGAGCTAAACTCTGAGGCACATGGTCTCGCCTCCCAACTGTTGTTGTGCAGTTCTCCCAAATATCTTGCTCCCCAGCCTCCAGCACAATGCCTTACTGCCTACAGCCTGTGTTGTACGCATACCTGGTGTGGAAGAACTAGTTTCTAGCACTGCTTTCCATATTACTCAGGGATTCTACAATCACACAGTGTTGGGGCTGCAGAGTCTCCTCACACATGCTCCAGTGAGGGCTCTGTCCATTGTGGAGACAGTGTTTCTCCATTGTCTACATCCGGCAGCCCGCCCTGGACCCTATGAGCCCTGCCATCGCACCACAGCACAGGGTCCCAGGCACATCACACCTCCATTCACATTCCATTGGCCACAGCTCTGCCAGGTGTCCCTAAACAACTCTCAGAAACGCTCAACTATGGAGCAAGAACCGGGTTTGATGAGCATCAACCAGTCTCCATAGTGGCCAAAGCAAGGGAGAAAGCTAGGCATGAAAGCCTGGCATGCTCTCCCTGGGTGCTGCCTAGATGGATTGCCTTTTAGAGTCCCTGCCAGCTTTCCCAGAAGCTCATTCTTAGAGACTTGTGGAAGTCATTCTAAATACTTCCACAATGGCATGCAGAACAGTAGACTCCCAAAATGCCCATGTCCTAAGCCCCAGAACCTGTGAATATGACATTTAATGTGGCAGAATCTGTGAGTGAGGTTAAGGCCTTTGAAGCAGCTGGATGGTTCAGGTGGGTCCCATCTAGTAATAACACTCCTTCAAAGCAGAAAAACCTTTCTTGGCTGTGCTCAGAAGGGGAGCTGTGATCTCAGGGATGCCCCATTATTGTCTCTGATGATGGACAAAGCAGCTGTGAGCCAAGGAACTCCAAACAATAGAGAGAGCAAGTAAGTGCAGAAAGGAGATCCAAAAAGGAACACAGCCCAGTTGACTGAGCTTTGGCTCAGTGGGACTCCCAGCCCACAGAACTAAAGCAGAATAAATCCACATGTGAAGTCATCAATCTATAGTCTTTTTTATAACCACAATAGAAAACCAAGCATGGAGCAGGTGTTTAGCCTCCTGATGAAGACACTTGCCTCAGACTTGGGGACCACTGGTGGGGCCCAACCAGTTGAGCTGCCACCAGTGACATAGCACCAGTGACATATGTGAGCACCACTTTGAGTCAAGCCCTGGCTGTTAATGTTCCTGGGAGCACAACAGAAGATAACCCAAGGCGTCACTTCCGACCATCCTTGTGGGAGACTGGATGGAATTCTGGGATCCTGGCTTCTGTCTGACCTAACCGCAGCCTTTGTGGCCATTTGGGGAGTGAGCTCATAGATGGAAGATAGTGCTCGTTCATTCTCATTCTCTTTCTCTCACTCTCTATAATTCTTTCAAATAAATAAATCTTAGAGGGAAAAAAAATAGATGGCTACCTCCTACACCAGAGCACCTGGGTTCAATTCCCAGCTCCAGGCCTGGCTCTAGCTGTCTGTTTACATACACCCTGTGAAGTCATAGTGATAATCTAAGCAGTTGGATCCCAGGTACCTGTGAGCAAAGCTCAGACTGAGTTCCCAGCTCCTGGCTTCAATCAATCTCAGGTCCTGTCCAACCTTGCCATTGCAGAAATTTGAGGAATGAACCAAATCGAATCTCTCTCTCTCTCCTTCCCTCCTTCCCTCTCTCCCTCCCATACTTTCTGCTTCCCTGTCCTTCCCTTCCCTTCTCAAAAAGCAAATAAATAAAATTGTCAAGAAAAAGAAAAAAGAAAGCTTTATACAGCCAGTGCTGTGGTTTCAATTCCAGTCCAAGTGTGCTTCAAAGACACATGCTCTGGCTTGAGCCCCAGAGGCCCTGCTGGGAAAGGGGAGAACCTTTGCAGCTGGTGGGAGGTGCTTAGGCCAGCAAGGGTGTCTTTTCCCTGGCAGAGAGTCCTTACCAGGGAACTGTTACAGAAGCCTGAGTTTGGTACCAGTATCCCCACCCAGCTTGCTGCTGGTGATCCTCCATCAACAGCCCTCCACCATTCACCCATCATGAACTCCTTGCTAGACTCAAACCTGAACTCTGCCGCTTAGGCTTCAAGTCTTGGCAAAGGTGAGCTGCATAAACCTCTTCTGCCTCATGCATTCATAGCAGTGCTACAAAACCAACAAAGCCATGAACTGTTCTCAGGACAACACTCAGTCTGATGTTGCATCACACATAGTACCCAGAATCGCTATAGGAAGACACTCTTTGCTCCTCAGGCTAGTGTCTGGGAATACTGTAGGTGGCCCAGACCATAACTCTGCCCTGATTCCCCCACTCCATCCCCCTCGGAGATGCATCCCACATGTCCTGAAGGAAGGCACAGCAGTCATCATATATTTATCAGGATATCTTTCTACCCCCACACACTGGGCAGACACGGATAAAGCAGACAGAAAAACTGGCCAGGGGCCACCCTTGCCATTGGACACACACTACCTACACAGGGACACAGCTCTGGGTAGCACTGGGAAACAGTGTGGCAGTGCGGCTACTGCTCCGCGCTCATCTTCAACACCGACACCCAAGCAAGGAGCTGTGAAGATTGCCCCTGGTGGATGGAATGGCTGATGAGGTGAGGCCACACCCGCATTCCTGGGAGAAGTCTGGCTTCCGCCCAAAATAAATTAAAGTGTGGACTCAGCCAGAGGTGAAGATGGGATGTCTCAGGACGCATTCATATGCTCTCCTCCTGCATGTACCTGGCATCGAGCCCAGCCATGAGAACATACGCATGGGTGAACGAGGAGTCCCAAAAAGAAGGTGTAAAGGATACAAACCAAAGACAGAGACCTTGTGGATAGTGCAGTTACATGCAGGCTCTAGGACAGGAGCAGGAGGAAGCAGGGAAAGCGCTTCCATGTGCAGCACCCCTCTCTGCAGTCAGGTTGCAGCCCCTGCCACCAGCCCACCAGCCCACCAGTCCACCAGGGGCCTCTGCCTATCCTTTGGGAGCCCCAAGCTCTGGCAGCCCCTCACTTCTGGTTCTGCCTGGCTGTTCTTACTTCAGGCTGGTCCCCAGTTCCCAGGTCTACACCTCACTACCAACCCCGTGGAGAGTATGGCCAGCGAAGTCCCCCAGCTCTGTAAGTTCCCAACAGCCTGCATGTCCAGATCCTCCGGGGATTTCCAACACTGCCTCAACTGGGATTCCCACTGATGAGCCATAGAAATTGATTAGCATAATTAGATCAGACATACTGTGATATCATTACAGCCTGTTCTCCTTTATTAATAAAACACACACTCAGAGGATAATTGTCCAGCGCCATCGTCACTGGGCCAGAGTGAGCTCCCACGTGGAGAAGAGAACACAGAACCAGCACTCAACTGTGCCCTCCCAGAATTCCTACCTCCTCACCTCTGCCTCTGCATCAGTGTATTCTGGCCTCAGGGACCTGCTTGGCATATGGTTCCTGCAGAATGGAAGCCACACAGGAATGCTGGGGACCTAGCGTTCACCCTTGAGTGCAGGGATAAGATGGGCGTTAGACTCTGGCAGCTGCAGAGTATGGCTCACAATGGCAACTTGGTACATCAGTCAATATGGAGAAAGGTTTCTAAGTCCTGGGGAACAGTATCAGGAAAGCTAACACTAATAGGCATCCCCCATCATCTGAGTCCTTCCCTCTGAGACTCATTAGGGGACTTTTGCTACAGGAAACCCCTGTTGAGCTTCACCTCCATTCCAACACTGGACACCCAAATCTTGGAATTCTCCAAAGAGTCCACCAAGTAGTAAGTGCCATCATTTTATTAATAAAAGGGCTGGGACAGGGGATATCCTAAGACTCAAGGACCCTGGAGACCCAGCTGGGAGGAGCCAGACTGAACCTGCAAGCAAGGTGTCCCAGTACAATTGTACACACAATTCCACAAGGTCAGAAGAGCTGGCAGAAAAAGAAATGGAATGAAAAAAAATTTTATGGCAAAAGCCACCTTATGCCTTCGAAGTTCTCACTTCATGACCTCCACGAAACAGGGGTGAAATTCAAACTCTATAAACAGTGACAAGATGTAAGAAAAGGCAGAGAGGCTTTCTTTGGTGATAATTAGTGTTATGCACAACAACCCAAACAAGTGAGAGTAGCATTTGCTGAGCACCCCCAGTTGCCAGACCCCTGCTAAGCACTTCCTTATGCACCTTAAACATTGACTTTCACAATCATCCCAGGAATGGTATTGTCTCCATTTTGCAAGAAGGAAACTAAAGAGCAGAGAGGCGAAGTCACTTTCCCAAGACAACCTTGTTGGGAAAGCGTCAGGCTGGGATGCAAACCAGCTCCGGATGATTCTAACCCCTACAGTTCTGAGCAGTTCCGAGCAGCCCCCGAGCCTCACCATCAACTCCAGTCCCGCACGTGTACTGCAGACACAGTGGGTCTGACAGACTGTGTGCTATGTGCCCAGTGCTATTCCGGGCACTGAGAGTGAACAGAACTAGCTGCCTCCAAGAGGCCAACAATATACACAAACAATGGAAAACCATGCATCCTTTAAAATGCGGTAAGAATAAATGTTACAGGGCTGAAGCAGGGTATGAGAAGAGGTTCAACTTGACCACAGAAAAAGGCTTGAAAGGGGTGGGAAGTATGCGCACGGCATGGAAGCTGCTTCCTTCTCCCAGCCATGGAAGATTCTAATTCCACAGGCTCTCCAGCTTTGAAACTTCGATAGATTCAAGATGTGTCATAGTGCCTGGCACACACAGTAGGTGTTCAGCAGGTGCTAATTCCATTTCCTTTTCTCTTAGTGGGGAGGAGTTTTCTTTCTAAGAATGGGAGTGTATTTCAAGAAGCTCAGATTTCGGTATAAAAAAAACCTTGAAATGCATGCATTATTTTTCCATACCATGTGTTTTTCAGGAGCTTTTTAAGACCCCTTCATATGCATGGGTTTCAAAAACTTTTGCACCAAAATAAACTCATCTTTTAATTCTGTTTCCCTCAGATTGCTTTTTGAACGAGAGAAAAAAGAACAGTAAGCACATGAGAGAGAGGTCACTGATTCATCCCCTCAAACCTACAACAGCTGGGACTAGGAGCCAGAAACTCGTTCCTGGTCTCTCTCGTGTGTGGCAGACACCCAAGTCCTGCTAATGCAATCCCGGAAGGCAGCAAGTGATGGCCCAAGAACTTGGGTTCCTGCCACCAACATGGGAGACAAGGTTGGTGTTCCAGGCTTGTGGCTTCTGCCTGGTGCAGTCCCAAAGGTTGCAAACATTAAGAGAGTATACGAGTAGATCTAGTGTCTTTGTCTCTTATCTGTCCTGTTTGGATAGTGTCAGTGGACAACAGCTGCGCACAACAGCTGCGCACAACAACTGCAGCTGCGATGGGCCCTTGTTGGTCAGGCAACGCAGGGGATGCTTGAGACCAGACCCCTGGCCCCAATCCCGACCCCACCCTGTGAGAGTTCCCACCTTCTGCTTCTTTCCCCAAATTTTTCAAATGGCTGGGATTGGGTCAGAATGAAGCTGCGAGACAGGAACACAACCCAAGTGCCCCATGAGAATGACAGAACCCAGCTACCTAAGCCATCACCACTGCCTCCCAGAGTGCACATCAGCAGAAGTCTGGAATCAGAAGCAGAACTGGGATTCCAACCGAGGTACCACTAGGTGGCACGTGGCTATGTCAACCACTAGGACAAATGGGATTTTTACATTTCTCTTATTGTCAACCCCTCCTTTATACCTCAAGGGTGGATGAATTGCCTTTCTAGTTCATAGGGCACCAGGCCCTGAGAGAATGATCAAGACTTGAGATGGAAGATGGCACCTTTGTCAGCACTGGATCAGCAGAACAACAAGGCACACTTGGTGACCAGAAGTGGGGTCTATGCATTAGGCTGCCAGTTGCCTGCCAGAACTGAATTTTCTTCATCTTTTCAAGGCACACAAGGATGCTCTGCTTCACTGTGTACTTCATTCACCAGCCTCACCAGCCTCTCTTGTAGTCAGATGTGAACACCGGAGTTAACTTCCACCAAAGTAACATGAGAGAAAGTGACAGATGCCCTTCCAAGGCTAAAGCTACCAAGAGGGATTCTGTGCCCCTACCGGTGCTCTCTCTCCTCCTCCTCCCACCCACAGGAAGAAGCAGCAAGGCCTCAGGAGGTACTGCAGGAGGCCTTAGCAACTTTGGAACAACTTGTACTGCCTTGCCTGAGATATGCAGCCGACCCAACAACGTGGTGCCATGGGAATTTCCAGAATCAGCTCTGCTCTAAACAGTTCTGTGACTGAAACAAGTCACACCCAAGGCGCATTCCACAAGTTGCTCCACATGCCTATTAAGGGTTTTTGAGCTTCCAAAGCATAGCTTAAGAATGTTTTCCCTAGCTCAAGCCCACTGGCTCCCTAGCTGATGAGACCTCAAGATCAGAATGCAAACCTGGCTCCTTGAAAACCAGATCTAAGCAGGTGCTCAACTTGTCCTCCTGAGCCCTCTCCTGTGGGGCACAGGAACCTGCTGCCAGGAAGAGAGGCAGGCCTGCTCAAGTGTCACCAGCCAGAACAGTAAACATTGTCTCAGCGCCTCCCCTGCAGAGTTCCCCCAAGTATTACCACCCCATGATCAGACAACATTCCGCCTTTTGTTGCAAGGAACAAAACTGGACCACAGTGAGAGTTGTAATTTGCCACAGGTCACACCTGCAAGGTGGCACAGCCAACACTGCAACTTTGGGCTCTAGGGATCTCTAAGGCCATGTCTGCCTGCTCTCTGTCTGGGCTGCTGGAGAAGTATGTTCCTTTCCCTGCCCAGCTTGTGGCTTCCATGTACTGTCTGATAGCACCACATTAGGAGATGTCTGGGTAGGTAGGCAATGCCCAGCAGTGGATAGGCCCCTCCTGCAGGGCTCTCTTGTTCCTTCACAGAGGGGGCACATAGGAGGAGCAAACAGCTCCCTATGCCACAGCTGTACATGGGAGAATTCACCAGGTATGCCCAATGACTCACGCATCTTTACATCTTAGTAGGACAGTTTTCAGATGTTACCCCCAAAACTCCATTACCTGTTGCTTGTGTCCACTCTCTCCCTTCCTGCCTTACTTTACTGTCTTCTAGTCATCCTCAATCCCTTTGGATGCCAGTCTTCTAAGAACTCAGAGAAGACAAGCTAACGCAATAGTAAATTTCTTGGATACAGTGAAATTGTCTCTATGCTAACTGGAAATTATTTTTTGAATGAAACTCATGTTATCATATTCTCTGCCATTATCCAATAACATTTGCAAGTCCAGGTGCAGCTGGGAATAGGAGCGGCTAACCTTACGGCAATGTTTCAAAGAACAGCCACATACATTTCCCTTTGAGGGCACATCCGTGGGATTTACCTGGTGAGAAAGCTGGTCTCAAATGCATTATGTGAATTTCCTAGGGGAGTACAGGTAGGGGGAGAAGACAGAACATTCCCTGAAGGCCTGCTGGCCTCTCAGCCCCTCCCACTCAGCAGGTCTGTACGCTGGATGCTGCAGAACCAAAAGCTCAGCTCCACCCTGCAGTCTCCACCTGCCATCAGGCAGGCCCTGCCCTAAGCTGAGCAAGATCAAAAAAGAAAAAAAAAGTTTGAGCCACAGACTCCTAAGGCACAATCCTCATTTGAATGGCCATGGTTACGTGCGTATGAATTTCAGAGTTTGGGGCAAAAGGCTGAACTTGGAAGTGGCCTTGTGCTGGAATATTAATGTCAGAGGTGGGATGGAGGGTACGAGGCTGAGAACAGCACAGAGGGGAAGAGAGCTGTCTGCTTCTGTCGGGCTCCAGCTCCGAAGCAATAGAGATATACTGGGAGTTCAATTTCTGTTTGCCTGAGCTAGGGAGAAAATCTAATTAAATATGGTGTCTGAGTTTGGAGAAGCTGGGATGGGGCTGGAATACAAAGTATGGCAGCTACCCATAGATCAGAGGGCAATATTAATAAACCCACAGAAAGGGACAGCAAGATCCGCCCGCTGGTATTGATAAAATGCAAAGCAAAGACAAAGCAAGCTGGGAATATTGCACGATAATGCTGATAAAGGCGCACCAGGGACACCTCCCCCAAGTCACCCCACCACCTCACTGCTTCCTTCCCTCTTCCTCCTCTTCAGCCTCACTCCGCCCTCACTCCTGTTTCCCACAAGCCCATGCAAACTCAGCAACGAGGAGCCTTTCCGAGAACAACTTAAGCCAGGGCACGAGATGAAGAATGAAAAAGGGGAATAAATGAGCCTCCTCATCCGCAGAGAACGTTGGACTAAGGAAGAAATGACAAACACTGCAGAGTTCCTGCCAATGTGAAGAACGCAGCGAGGACGCTGCAGGCTGCCTCCAAGGAACACCCAGGGACACCTTCTTTGCCACTCAGCAGGTCCTGGGTGTTCCCAGAATTTTCTAACCCTCTGCCACTTAAAACAAACAAACAAACAAACAAACAAAGCAGGAGCCCCAGACTTTCAGGTCCCTAGGAGCTCGGAGCAAAGCGTCAGGGTTTGGGCCGTGAGATTCCGTTGAAACGGGCACAGCCTTGGCTCATTCCTGGCTCCTCCAGTTTCCCGAGAATCGCTGCTGTAGAAGATGAACATGAGGGCTTTTCCCAGCAGGAAAGCCCCTCCCCATGCGTGCACCTTGCCCACTCTGTGCCCACAGCCACAGCAACAGTGAGGCTCTCGGACCGTAACTGAACGCCACTTCCTTTCACCATCCGGATTTCACTGCTGTCAGCTGGTGTGTGATCACGTCTCCTTGTTTCCCTGGCTGGAGTATTTTCCACCATGCCTGTTGTGTACTCATCTGTGTAGTCTAGGAAACTACAGTCATTCCCCAGGGACTATGCATGTGACCATAGCAGCAGTAGCTGTCCACTTCTGCTTACCTCCGACCCAACTGTGACTCCACCCCTCAACCTGTGCCCACAAGCACCCTCTTCCAGAGAACTAAACACACGGTCTGAAGGTCTTAGGACGAATCTGTCTCCCACACACCAGCTCTGTGCGCTAACTTCCCCAGACTCCCCAAGCCTCAGTTTCCATCTCTGTGCCAGGGGAACAATAATAATTTCCAACCATTCAGAATGGGACATTAGAGTTAGGTGAGGTGTTCTAAGACAGTAATCTTGTCTCTATCAATGGGAACCGATGCAACAGTGGCAAGGGGGGAGTTACCATCACTGCAGTTTGCCTTATTGGTGCACAACACAGCTTCCAGCAGACCACAACAAGCACTTTGATGTCTAGGATCCCGCTTGGGACACGCACATTCCAGACCACAGTGTTTGGGTTTCAGTCCCAATTTGCTCCTGGTTTGTTCCTTGTAATTCACAGCACGGGAGGCAACAGGTAACGGCTCAAGTACTTGGATACCTCATGCCCGGGGAAGACATCCAGACGGAGCTCCATCTTCACTCAGATGAAGTTCCCGGCTGCTGCCTCGCTCAACCCCAACAGTGCAGACATCTGGGGAGTGAACCAATGGATGGGAGACTTCTCTTACTTGCCTCCCCACCACCCACGAAATTTAAACAAGGATACGGCCAATATTACTTGCTCTTGATGTTATCTGACCAAGTTTGGTGGCAGCTGAGCTCACCACACAGTGGAGAACAGCTGGCTCACAGACCGGCAGGGATCAACTGAGAGGTAGGGCTGGCCGTGGCACAGTGCCAGACTGTAATCCTTATTGGAGTCCCAGCCCTCCCTCTCTGACACTAACAGCCTGCCTGGCCTCCTCACTACACACACTAGCTCTGAGGTTTCATTGGAGAGACTCAGCTCCCCTCAGCTCGGGCAACACTTTCCTACCCTTCATCTTTCTGCTGTGGCGCCATCTTGCGCCCCCACACTGCACCTGTGAGCAGACAAAGCAACCCCAGATTCATCCACACTCACTCAGCCTCACCCTGACAGGAGCACACAGCTTGATTGTTCAGCCTGAGTCCCTTCTGTGCTCTGTTATTTGCTACCAAAAGCACTCTGGTGCCATCATTCGGGGTCCCTCCCTCTTCTGGCATCACCCCTCTAAGACTTATCCAGTTTTCTGCCTATTGCTTGCAATACCAGTCTACACTGGCACAGCTGAAAGGCTGGACCTGCTGTGTGGATGTATGTGATGCCCCGAAATGCTGCAGCAGTCAAGTCTCCCTCACTCTCTGGTCCTCAGCATCTCACAAACAGATAAGCAGACTCTCAGTTCTTGTTCTCTCTGGCATCACTTGCCACACCCACCCAACCTGCTGTCCAGCTCACATACTGCCCCACCATCTGAATGTGCCGACTTAGGATACCTGCGTGTACCAGGCACCCGGAAGGGAACAGGAGACACTGCCCTCACCCTCGTGGGACATGCTCTCCGCCTACTTGACAGTTTTCAGAACACATTCAGTATTTTTATTTTTCAATAATTTTTTTTAATATTTATTTATTTGACAATCGACATAATTAGGGTAAAAAGGTTCAAGCACTACAGGAAGATGGGCAAGACAATTACTTCCGTATTGTTTCCTTCATATATCTGATGTAAAAAGGGATTTTTAAGGGAGAAGGCCCACCCAGTCTCCCACCCACCCCAGGCGTCAGATGTGGAGCATGCTCCGAGGGTCTTACTCAAGTGGTTATGATAGTTCACCAGTTATGAATTGCTGCTGATCTTGCCACTCCAAGCACAATGAGGTCGTTGGAGAATCCATCGATTGACATAGTCCATCATAGAGTCTCCATTTACCCAGTATTTTCATTGCCAACATATAGCTGAGGTGGTTGATTGACTTGTTCTGTCCTCTGTCTTTTCATGGTTAGGGTTCTGATCCTGGAAACTCGATTAGGGGGGTCCCCAAAGAAACTTTGTGTGAGGTATGTACTAGCAAGCACAGTGCCCGGCACAGTCCATCGCCCAGATCAGCTGGTGGTTGCAGTTGCTGGCTTGGTTCTGTTTCCAGCCCCGACTTCCACTGGAACCAATGGGTGTTTGCAGTCCAGCCTGATTCTGCCCAGCACATACTCGGCCCTCACATAAACCAGTGGGAGCTGCAGCCTAGTCAGAGCGAACCACAGTAACCCCCACCAGGCCCGCCCCCTACTCTGGTTTGCCAGTATCTGTGACAGTAGTCCAGTCTGTCCCACATCCCCTTCTGCTCTCATACATGTCAATGGGTATTAAAACCTTATTCCATCTAACCAGCTCCACTATCCAACCTTCACGGATGTTGTTGGGTGTCTCACTGTCTAGCCACCCCAGCCCCTGTCCTAGTTTTCGTGCCTTCCCATGGAAGTGGTAACCCAAGAGGGAGGAGCCCACTATTTCCCTCCCAGGCCACTCTCACTCCCAGATTATGCACTCTCCAGGTGGTTCTGTGGTTTAACTTGACAGAACTAGCCCCAGTGCCAGCTTCTGCCAGCTGATGCTGCGGCTAAGCCCAAACAACCCTCACCCACTCTAATTATAGATTTCACCAGTAGGAATAATCAGCCCAGCCTGGTTTTTCCTTGATCTGGTCCACATGAGGTGCACAGGTGCTGTAGCCCTGCCTAGTCTGGTCTGCCCCCATCCCAGCTCACACTCTCCAGTGGGAGTAGCTGTTCAGCAAGGGAACCACCCCTTATTCCCCTGCCGCTTCTGCCCCCTCCCTTCCTGGTTCTCACGTGTGCGGGTTGGTTGTTGCGGCCTCATCTGGCACAGGCAACCTCACCTTGGCATTCCGTGTTGTGTACTGCTTTTGTCGCAACCGATCCTGGCTTGACCCACACTCTGTTCCGGTGTTCGGATTTGCCAGTGGATGACGTGAACTGATTCAGCCTGGTCTGCCCCCGACCCATGCCAAATGTATGCCAGTGGGACACTTTCCATGACCTCTTGGCTGTTTCCTTCCATGCTTCTTGTGCTTAGCTGCAGGGTCTGTGTCCTGCCAGAGGAGTTGCCCAGGCTCCTCCATCAGAACCCTGCCAAGTGACAGATTTCGCACATACCAGGGGGGTCCATGAGCCAGCCCTACTCAGTTCACCTCCTGTCCTAGCAGGAACAGTCGATTTTCCTAACTGGCCTTCAACCCATTCTGGTTCTTGCTGTTGGATCTTTCAGCCCAGCAACAGCTCGTCCATACCCACATATAGCTCATATATGGCTCAGTTGGGGTTGAGACCTAGCCTAGTCCGTCCCACATCTACCCTGCTCCTCCAGAACACCAGAAGGTG
Organism: Ochotona princeps; assembly: GCF_030435755.1. Lineage (NCBI taxonomy): Eukaryota > Metazoa > Chordata > Mammalia > Lagomorpha > Ochotonidae > Ochotona > Ochotona princeps. Next base: position 105,691,461 of record NC_080835.1, on the reverse strand, counting down.
TTGCAGTCTGGCCCGGCCTGGTGTGTCTTGTCCCAGTCCACACTTGGGCCAAGGGAGACTACAACTGTGTCCTGACCAGAACGCAGCCCCCATTCCAGCTCGTGCGCCCCTTGGTGGGAGCCTCAACACAGCTAGGGCGTCCCCTTAGCTCCCCAACTGGGTCTGTTCCCAGCCAGTGTTCAGCATGCCAGTGGTTGCTCTGACTCAGCTTGGCACAGCCCGTCACCTGTCATGACCCCTGCCTTAGATACCGTGGCTCAGTGTCCATGACTCATGCAAATCTGTTGGTGCAAGAACCTAGCTGGGCATGTCCTGTGCTCCATCCTGGTTTCCAAACTTACTTGTGGGCTAAGGTTTGCTCAGTACTGCCCGGTGTGCCCGTTCCTTTGCCTTTTCATACATTGACGAGCCGTTGGTGCAACTTTGCCCAGCCTGTCCGACCCCCAGGTCTGGACCACCTGTTCGCCAGTGGGAGCTATGACTAGCCAGGGGAGCTTCCCAAGTTTCTCCTCCTGATCCCCTTCTAGACCCAGTTCTCATATATGCCACTGGGCTTTAGGCCAGTGTCCGGCACAGTCTGGCCCTCCCCTTGGCTTTGCATGAGCTGGTGAACGTTGCAGTCCGGCCCACCCCTCACCCTACTCAGGATGCACTCTTGAGTGCCGCTGCCCCGACTAGTCCAGACTGCCGTCGGTTCTCCAATCTGTGATCGATGGCAGGCTCCCCGGTCACACCTAGCTTAGTCGACCACCACTCCATCTCTTGAAGTAACCTGTAGGGCTAGAATTTCCATAGGGTTTGGCCCACATATCCCCCACAGAATCTTCCCAGGATGTGGTTCTCTAGCGTGTTTGTTAATGTCATTGCCCTGCTTAATGTGACCGGTCTCTGCTGGGTCAGTTCTGTTTCTAGCCCTGTCATCCACTTGGACCAATGGGTATTGTGGTCTAGCTCGATCCTACCCACTTCATACACAGTCCTCACGCAAATCAGTGGGAGCTGCAGCCTAGTTGGGGCAACTCCCCATAACCCCACCAGGCCTGCTCCCTTGCCTAGTTCCCAGGCATGCGAGTATGTACCGCAGGTTTGTTCAGTCTGTCCCACCTCCCATTAAGCTCTGGTACTTGTCAATGGGCAATGAAACGTAGTTTGACCCAACCAGCCTATTATCCAGCCCATACACATACTGGCAGGTGCCTTTCTGTTTAGCAACCCCTGCCCCTGTCCTGGTTTTCGTGCTCGCCAGTGAGAGTGGTTACCCACAAGGGAGGTGCCCACTATCTCCCTACTAGGCCACTCCAACTTCTGGATTGCGCACTCTCCAGGTGGTTCTGGCATTTGACTTAACAGAATTTGCCCCCAGTGCCAGTCTCTGCCATCTGATGATGTGGCAAAGACCTACCAACCCTTGTCCACTATAATTTTGCTTGCACCATTCAGAACAGTCAGCCCAATCAGGCCCTTCCCCGATCTAGCTCACATGAGGCCCACAGGTGTTCCCTTCACCTGTCTCAGCCTTTGCCTCCAATGCTGTGGCATAGTATCCTTATCCTTGCCTCCTGTAGACCAGTTGTTCTAAGAGCCTGGGTTGGAATGACATGTGCTCCATCCTGATTTCTATTCTTTTTTTTTTTTTTTTTGAGTTGAAATTTGGTTGGCCCTGCCTAGTCTGCCCCCTTCCAGTTGCAGCTCGGCCCACTCCACATCCTGTTTTAGGATGCTCCTTCAGGTGATACTGCCTTGACCTGCCCAGACTGACATTGGTTCCTTTACCTATAAGTGATGGCAGGTGCCATGGTCACTCCTAGCTTAGCCCCTCGCCACCCCAGTTCACAAGCTAACCTGCGGGACTTGTATTTCCGCAGGGTTAGGCCCACACTTCCCCCATAGAGTTTACCCCCGGACCAAATTCTCTCGTGTGCTTGTAAGTGTCTTGACCCTGCCGAATGTGACCAGTCCACTGTTCCACCACCCAGTCAAGTTATGGTGCCCAGCTAGACAGGCCCCCATCCACAGCTTTGGTGTGGACTGGTGTGTGGCAGTCAGTGAACTCTATGCTAATAGCCATTCTCAGGATTCCTAATTTGGCTGGTGATTCAGTCTGGCTCAAATGGATCTTAAGGACACTCCCCTTCAAACCTTCAGGTCTCAGTCCCACTCTTGCCCTAAAGTTTCATGACCCTGTTACTGGGAATCACCAGGAATTCATGTCTTACCTATACTAAAGCTGGCCTTATTCATGGGTGTTGATAAGCAGCTATTTCATATCATAAAAAACCCAGAGCTCGCCACTGTGCAGCCAGCAGGTAGAGCCTGGCAAAATTTGGTGCACTGGCCGCCCAAAGCCAAGGACTCAGCCACTACCTTTGGGCAGTGGCTTTGGCCTGAGTCCCCAGTCTTGGATCCCGCCCGGCAAAGGCACCTCTCACAGTCGGCACACTGTGGGTGATTGTAAGCCGCCCCCAACCCCAAGGTCCAGAATCCTCCCCTGCTAGTTTTTGGCAGCAGGGCAGAGCTAGGACATTAATCCAGTTCCCAAGTTGCCCTCATGGCTACTCACCCTGAGGGAAGATTGTTCTTGGGCCTGGAGTAGCCAAGGACTCAGCCACTGCCTTCGGGCCTCAATAATTCTTAAAAATGAAACTGACCGGGCACAAATCAATAGTTTGCTAGAGAGATGTAGACAGGCAAATTTCACTAGCTCATTCAATAGTTTTACACAAATACACATAAGGGTGCTTCAAAAAGTTCAGGAAAAATGGAATTAAAATAAGGTAATCTTGATGCAAAAATTTGGGGGAGGGAGAGAGAAAGAAAGAAGAAGCACAAGGAAGAAGATCTCAAAAGCTTTGTGCCCATTCCATGTGTTCCCTGAAAGGCTTTGGCTTCACTAAGGAGAATAAACAGCAAACCTGAAGAAATGACCGTGAAGCTTTTCATTGCTATAGGAACTGTCACCCGGGTGATCTTTAGAGAGTTGTTTTATTTGTTAAAGATTTATTTTTTATTCTACTAGAAATTCAGTTATGAGAGAGGAAGGGAGAGAGAGAGAGAGAGAGGAAGAGAAAGAGAGAGTGTAGTTTCATTTCCCGTTATCCTGCTGGGCTAGGCAGAAGCTAGGCACTTCATCGAGGTCTCCAACATTGGCACAGGGTGAAGAGCGCCAGGTTCTCGAGCCATCTTCCACTGCTCTCCTAGGCCATCAGCAAGGATTTGTAGCAGAATTAGGGCAGCAAAGACTAGAACCAGAGCCAATATGGGACAATGACATCGCAGACGGCAACCTTGCCTACTACACCACAACACCAGTCCCTGGAGAGCTGCTCTCTACAGCCACAGTTCCTTTCACAAGATCCTTGTCACATCCAGCATAATGTTGCCTTCATGGAAGGAAATCACCCAGCCACAGTGCTCCGGGGTGTGAGGGGTGGCCCACGGGAAGACGGAAATACTAGCAGCACAGGGAGGATACAGCCTTAGCCTGGATCTGGGAACATACCATGCAAACTGGCTATGAATTCACTGCATGGTCTTGATTGTTCTGAATCAGCTCAGTCCTTAAGCCTAACAAGACCCAGAACTTGCCGTAAAGTCATAACAATGTGGTGAGACTCACAGGTCTGCAAATGGGGAAAAAACTGCTTAAAAACATGCTATGAAAAAGAAATTATGCTAAGCCTGTACATCATGAGATGTGGATCTAAGCTTGACTCTTTCTGGAGAATGAAGAGCTGAGAGAAAGAGGAAACATCTTTCCGAGGATCTGATACGTGGTCTTGGCCTTCAAGACCCAGTGACAGCCCCAGCACGGTAGCCTAGTGGTTGAAGTCCTCGCACCAGGGTCCCATATGGATGCCAGTTCATGTCCCAACTGCTCCATTCCCATCCAGCTCCCTGTTTATGGCCTGGGAAAGCAGTAAAGGATGGACCAAAGCCTTGGGACACTGTGCCCACATAGGAGACCCAGAAGAAGCTCCTAGCGCCTTGCTTCGGATAAGTTCAGCTCTGGCCATTGCAGTCACATGGGGAGTGAACCAGCGGATGGGAGATCTTCCTCTCTGTAGATCTGACACTCCAATCAAAATAAATCTTCTTTAAAGATTAATAAAAATTTTAAAACATAGAAAAATGAGTGACCATTTCAAAACCATACAGGGAAAGCCTTGGGGCATTGCAGTCCGAGAAATGGAAGATACAGCAGACGAAGGCGACAGAAGCAAGAAGCAAGGCCCTCGCCTGTCCTGCCTGATACGGGCAGCAGCAAAGATGACGTGAGTATGGGAGATGCTCTCAGGTCTCCTAAAATGCCTCTAAGAACTGGCAGTGTGGTGCAGTGGGCAGCGCGCTGCCTGTAATGCCTGCAACCCACAGCAGAAAGCCTGGGTTCCGATCCCACACCCAGGGAGGCAGAAGATGATGGCTCAAGTCATTGAGTCACCCATGTGGGAGACCCAGACTGAGTCCCTTGTTCCCAGCACTGTCCTGGCCCAGCGTCAGCCGGTACAAGCATTGTGGGGAGTGAATCAGCATGGGAGGCGTCTCTCTTTCTCACTGTCCTTCAGATAAACACAACAGTGATATTTGATACTGCCATGAAAGCATGGGGATGCCAGGGCATGCTGAAGAGGATCCATGCACACAGTGGCTACTGCTGACTGCATATGGAAGAGGGGAGTAAGCAGATTATTCATCTGAACTGAACTTGCTGGTGCAAAGTCAGGGGGGCACTGATTTGGGGACTCTGTGGGGAAGCAACCTTGGCCAGCACAGCAGCTCTCTTCCCTCCCATTACAGAAGACAAATGGGATATTCTTGCTCAGCAGGAGGGCAAGTTTGTTTACTTGCCTATTCCATGGCACCTTCTCTCAGCTCCTTCAAAACATGGGAATGCCTAGATTGAAACATGTCTTCCAGGAAAATTTACTTCAAGGGAAGAAACATGCCCATTGCTTTGGAGCCACCCTAACCGTAGCCACACTCAGACACTGCTGCAAACCAGGCACATATTTTCTCTGTTCCTGTAACGTGGATATTTCAGTATCTCATTTTACCTATGAGCCCAGAGCAGTCAAATGGCTTGCACAAAGTCACGCAGCCGAAGTTGGATGCAACCAACACAACTGACCATGTTCCAGGCACTGATGGCTCCCACACACAGGCCCAAGGAGGCCTGCTGCACAAATACAGCGTGAAGACAGGGAAGCACAGAGCCCCACAGGAAGGTCTGCCATCAAGATCTTGAACAGTCCCACATGCAGGAAAGAATAAAGGTGTCAGGCAAACCTGCTCCACCCCCTTGCAATGATCTTGGTCATGACCATGCTGGGGGTGGGAATGGGGAAGTATTCAATAGTCCCATTTTCCGTAGGTGTAAGCTGAGGTCCACCAACAATGAGTGTCTTACACAGTGTGTTTCCTCTTTGTGGAGAATGCAGGTGTAAGGAAGGGTGATCCAGGTAACACAGATGACCACCAACTCTGCCTAGGAACCCTATGGTGATTTGCATATGCCACCTCATCCAGAACCACACACTATCACAGCCACGTACACGGAAGACTGTGGTCAGCTCACAGAACGAGCAGCTGGACATGGTGAGTGACCTACATCCACTCTGCTGTATGCTGACCAACAGCCTGAGGAAAGGGAGCCCACGGGGCAGAGCCTCAGGGAGGAGAAGCATTCTTGAAGTAAAGGAAGCCCGCACAGAGGCTGCCCCCACACTGGGGGATAAGTCTGTCCCTGCAGAAAACAGAACCTGTCTTCACAAGGAACTCAGCAAAGCTGGAAACCTGAGAATTCCTGCAAGAGCTAAACTAAGGGTTAGGGAGACACACTTAGCCTAGCGTGTAAGATGCCCACATGCCACATCCGACAATGGCACAGTTCCTGATGCCAGCTTCCTGCCAATGAAGATCCTAAGAGACAGTGGCCACTGCCTGAGTCACTTGTTCCCTGCCACCAACCTGTGAGATCAGCCTTCAATTCCTTAGGAGATGGGAGACTACTCTGAAATAATTTGGGGGCCAGTGCAACTGCTCAGCTGGCTAATTTTCTACCTGAAGCACCTATATCCCATACGAGCTCCAGTTCGTGTCCCCACTGCTCCACTTTCCCATTCAGCTACCTGCTTATGGCCTGGTAAAGCAGCAAAGAATGGCCCATGGAAGACCACAGGAGACCTGGAAGAAGCTCCTGACTCCTGGCTTCAGATCAGATCAGCTCCAGCTATTGGGGCCATTTAGAAAGTGAACCAGCAGATGGAAGATCTTTCTCTCTCTGCCTCTGCTTCTCTCTGTAGATCTGCCTTTCCAATGAAATAAATCTTAATAATAATAATAATTTTTAAAATGTTCAAATGGGTAAGGGAGCCAGGGCAGAGAATACTGAGTGAACATCCATAAGTTGTTTGTCTCTCCTTCTCTCGCTTTGGCTAGCCCACCTAGACCTGGGCAGGACACTTGAGTGACTGAAGGTCATTACACCTGAGCAAACAGCGTATGCTCCACTAGTGCTGAATACGGACAGCCCCAGTTCCCCTCCACTGAGAAAGCTGTGATTTTATCTGCAAGGACTTCGACACTGACCTGACGGGGACTGAGGATGGGCCTGAGAAGAACTTGAGGTCCTGGGCTCATCCCAAGCCTTTCAGTGAAGCCAATGAGGGTAACACTCCGCAACGTGCCCCTGTGCTCCTTAGAAGTGCAATTTGCCTAGGAACCAATAAGGGGGACACACAGCCTAGGTCCCCAAAGGGGGTTCTGAAGACACTAGACACAGATTCACACTGTTACCCCTTTCTTTATCCACCCCTGCCCAGCGTATTCCCCCTGTTGTCCCTCTCCCGGGGCCCTGGCTGAATCCAGAAGCCCCCTATGCTGTGCAGACAGCAAGTCTAGCTTTGGAGAGGGTCAAGGTAAGTTCAATGCCCTGACAGCACCAATCCCTGCTCTAGTAGGGCAGAGCCCAGCAACAGAACAGAAGAGCTGCAGTGTTGTGCTCATAGCCCAGCCTGGCGTCTGCTCTGCCTGGACAGGTAGAGGACAGGTAAAGAGCTGGCTGCGGGCACTTGCTTGTGGAGGGTGGCTCTGCACAGTGTACTTAGTGCAAAATGAGCGACCAGTGGCCCAAGGGTGGACATCATGTTGGAGCCATTGGCTAGGGCCCAACAGCAGCCAATGCTGGCCCAACAGCATCATCTGCTGGCCACTGGGTGACATACCTCCCTTCTACTGTCCAGGCCCAACCAGGGCAGCCCTTTCTCCATCGGCATACCGCCCCCAAAGTGGAGGGCACCCTGGGCGAGCCAGTCCCCTTCAGAGCCCATGCGCTGGGCACGCTGTGTTACCCTGGAGAGGTGCAGGCACTGTCTTGCCTAAGCAGTCATCAAGGGCACACGCCCCACGGTGGCTCCCGCATGCACACCTCACAGTCTTACTTTCCCTAAACACGTGTGGCTCCTCCTCGGCATCTTCTCACCCAAATCTTTCGCCTTCCAGGCCAAACTCCTAAGGGCAGCCCCTGAGCCTTCCCGTGCGGAGTGAGGAGGTCACCAGCTCACACAGAGGAAGGTGAAGGGATTTGGTGAGTGCCAGAAAGCTTGGCGCCTCTTCCAGGGCGTACGAATCATTGTGACCACCACAGGCTCAGGTGCACCAGGGGGCAGGCACATTCTGTGCCCTCATCAGGGGCTGCTCCACTTGACTTCACAAACCCCCAAGGCAACTGAAGCTCAGAAAGCTGTAGCACCTTGTTCTGGGTCACACAGCCACCAAATGGAATAGTCAGGGCTCCGGCCCAAGCCATCTGGGGCTGGCAGCTTTGGTCTTGGCGTGACATGACAACACATGTGTGCCAGAAGCAGTTCCCGTTCATGCACTCTGTTAGCGAGTGTGTGCTCTTTGCTACGCATCTGTCACATGCCAGTTCTCATTGGGCCAAGTCTGCTGCACCAGGCCTGAACCATTCCACCTCTCCCCGCAGCACCTCCGGGCCCACCCATCGAGGAACCTCAGAACAGGCCACAGGTGGGAGCCCTGAGCTTGCCTCCTCAGCCCACAAATGCTGAGCGCCTGCCTGGGGCACCACGGCACAGCAGAGGAAGAGATGGCCTGGCCCCACCTGCAGGTGGCAGCTGCATCCCTCACTGGTGTGCCTGTGCTGGCGTCCTGTCTCCTTGCCACATTCCAGCTTCCCCCGGAGGCAGTGCCCACAACTTTGGGCCATGCCTCCCACGTGGGAAACCTGGATGGATCTCTGAGATCTCGCCTTTGGTGTGGCCCAGGTGTGGCTGTTGTATGTATCCAGAAGATAGGCACAGTTTCTCTCTCTCTCTCTCTCTCTCTCTCTCTCTCTCTCTCTCTCTCTCTCTCTCTCTCTCTGCCTTTCAAATAATTACTGAATGCAAATTCTGACAAAATTGATGTAAACTTGCATCTACTACGTCTGCCCTCTTCCCTTGCAAGTCCTTCCCACCCCATGTCAAGCAAAGCGGACAGTGGAGAGAGCTTGGATGCCAGAGACCCGCCTCCCTGTCCAGCTTCCCGGAGGGTCTGGAGCAGGGCGGAGGGGCGGCGGGGGGCACTTGGCTGGCTGCTGGGAGGCTTGTGCACTTGCAGGCGCAACCGCGTCTTCCTCTGGCCTCTGCTTCTTGCCCTCTCTGAATGGAGAATGAATTTTGAGCACCGCCACGGAGGCTGCGGAGTAATTGGAAAATGTGTCGAACAAGCTGCTGTTTGCGCGGCGCGCGCGGCCCGGCGGCCCTGCGGTGTTCTCCTCCCCCGCGCGCCGACGACGCAGGAGCCACCGAGGCAGCCCACTCGGGCGCGGGGTTCCCTGGGGGCAAGCGGATGGAGAAGGCTCCAGCAGCAGCAGTGCCCTGACACTCCAGCTTGCCCCGCACAGCCGCACCTGCCGCTGTTTGACCCCCTCAGGCTGGCACCTGGCCTCGCCCCTCGCTGTGCAGTCCCTCTGAGGCTCTGCCACAGGCTGACCCTCTCGGGGTCCCAGGCTGCTCCCTGCAGGTGGGTTGCGGAGCCTGGTCTGTCAGTGAGAGCAGCGTGGATCCGCAGCCCCTCCGGAGACACCTGCTCACCCTGGCTGGTGCCCTGCCCTCCCACGCTGGATCCTGGGCCCCATTTGCATGCTGCTTTTTGTAGAAGCCACTGGACCTCAGGGCTGGGCGGTCCCCAGCTGTGTCTGGTTTTAGCAACGTCCCCCTAGGAAGGGACATATCTCAGGATGGCCCTTCCTTCCACCTCCCACTTCTGCCTCCAGCCCCTGGAAGTCCTGCTGGGAGCCTGGGCAGCCTCCCCTTCCTCCTATCCCGCCCCTCCCCCAGGGATCCTTGACCCACAACCTTTGTAGTAGCTCTTTCAGCTCCATTTAGCTACACAAATGGCTGGTCACAGCTCACTGGCCCCAGATTTGCCAGTGATTTTCTGTTAATTTACTGTGGCTCTGTCCCACTGTAACACAGGAAAAGGAGGCATGCTTGTTCCCAAACTCCTCTCCTGGGGTCAGTGGGACACACAACAAAACTCCATGTGAGCCACGCTGTGCTTTCCTTCCTGCCCCAGGTTGGGAGGAGTCACAGTTGTGAGAGTCCCAGAGGAATCTCCTTGTCCCCAGAAGAAAGCCTGGCGCTTCCGGCCAGTCCCACCCCTGGCCTGCACCTCTAGCAGATGGTGGGCTCCCCTCCGCCTCTGAGAAACCCGGGCATGACCTCTGGCGCACCTGCCCAGCTCTTGGCTCTGCCCAGCCCATTCCCCTGTTCAGAGACCAGCCTAACCCCCTTCCCACGTAGGGGTACGCCTGATACAGAAGTCTCCTGCTTTGCTGCCCAAGGCTACCAAAGCCCCCCAAGCCCTGGCAGTCTCTTTTGGTCTGGGGCAGAGAAAACCGGTCCCATCTCTGCACCACTACTGAGGCCGCTCCAGCTGCGTACATCAGTCCCTTTAGCACCATGAGCTAAATTCTCTCCTGTCTGAACTGACGTAGCACCAAGTGTTGGCCAACAGTGCACCCCTGGATGAAGGGTCCCTGCGTGATTCAGCTCTAAGCTAATGAATCCTCTTTCTAACCAAACCTCATCACCAATTTAGATTTTCCCAATACCTCTTCTAACAAGCACTCCAGGCCACAGCTGACTCCAGCCCAGCCAACCAAGTCACCTTCAGAAAAGGGTGTCTTGTGTGGCGATGGCGCCACCTGGTGGTGTGTGGCGAAACCGCCTGAGCTCCTGGAGTGGAGAGGGAAGGTCCCGCCGCTGCCCTGGAGCTGGGAAGGACTCCGGCCAGCTGTCCAAGCAGCCTCAGGAGGACTCTGCAGAATGCCCGCTCACCTCTTCTCCACCTGCCGCCTCCCTCCAGTGCCAGCAGACAGGCCAGGTCCCTGCTGGCCAGCAGGCCTGGCATGAGCCCTGTCTGCCCTTTGACTCCTATCCAAGCAGACACCTCAAGCCGCACCTGCCAGCTAAGGCCATGTGACTGTGCCCCGCTTCCCGCGCCCCCAAGGCGCGCGCGCGCACACACACACACACACACACACACACTCTGGGCGGTGCCCCAGCACCAACCTGATGAACGCACCCCGTCCGAGCCAGCTGCCGCCGCATTGCCCAAAAATATCACTCAGCATCCAAGGCCTTTCTTCCCTCCAGACTCCTCCTTTTCTCTCTCTCTAGTCACCAGCCCCACCTCAAGCCGGCTCCTGATCCCTGGTCCTCACCAGCACATGGGGACATCGCTCGCATCTAACAGGCAAACGCTTCTTCCAACATCAATGCAAGCCATGGTCAAGTCCTCCTTCCCAAGGGCCCCACCGACACCCGCCCCCTTTGCCCAGCGCCCTCTGGGCTGAACAAGGAGAGCAGGTGTTCTGCCTACTTCCGCAGTGAGCCGGGTGGGCCCAGGCACCACCATCGCCATCTCCAGCTAAGCAGTTCCCCATCGGCAGAGCCCTCCAGGGCAGGGGTCGGGTGCTGGCCTCGACACGAGTTCACGTGGACTCAACTCTGGCTGTGCCATCTGCCAGTGTGTAACAGCAGCAAAGTTACTCAGCTGCTCTGAACTTCCTGGGCCTCGTCTTGTAAACTGGAACTCATGCTGTTTCCATCCATTCATTCATTCATTCGTTCGTTCATTCGAAAGGCAGAGTTACATAACCAGAGAGATCTTACAGCTCCTGTTTTACTCCCCAAATTGCCATCATACCCAGAGCTGCACTGCTTGGAAGCCAGGAGCCAGAAACTTTTGCTGGACCTTCCACACAAAGGGATAAGGGCCCAAGAAGCTGATCCATCCTCTGTTGCTTTCCCAAGCGCATCAACAGGGAGCTGGGCCAGAACTGGAGCAGCCAGGGTTCAGCCCAGCACTCATATGGGATTCCAGCCCCTCGGGAAGAAGTTTAATGTGCTGTGCCAGAGTGCCAGGCCCTGGAATCATGCTTTTATGTCGAAGTGCCCCTCGCTTTTCTTTCGTCACCCACAAGTTCCCCTCGTGTTCAGCATTTCTCCTTTGGAGCAGTGAAATGTGAGTCCACAATATTTTCAGTCCATCTTCTTTGTCCAAATGGAAGTTTCCTAAGGAAATGAATCGGCACAGCATGGATCACATGTCTGCCTGCACTCCCCAGGCCTCGCTCAGGACCCATACATATTAGGATGCAGTTTGAGGAAGGAGACTTTAGGGCCGGGCCAGGTTAGCAGAGGGGCTTAAGCCTCAGGCCTCGTGCCGTCTCTACTGACATTCGCATCGAAGCGCTTCTGGAATTGAACACTAGAGTACATTTTATGCGCTCAGGTAGACCCGAGCACACAGTCCCCGCTCGGTGAACAGGAGTTATTCTAGCAGATGCCGAATGAGATTCTAAGCAAAGAGGCTGCACATCATCACTACCAACTTCACAGTAAGAAAAAGCTAAAACGTAACGACTGTCATGTATCACTCAACCAGCTGAGCTCACAGGGCACACTGCTGGCCTGAAAATCGGAGATAAAGAGAGCGGGTCACCAAGAACCAGGACCACCAGACCAGATGCCCCAGAGCCAGGCACAGGGCAGGATCCTGACCACTCACGCGCTGTTGCCGTGTCGTGCCAGACAAGCTACAGACCCAGAGGTCTCACCTTCAGAAGCCCTGCTGAGTCCTCAGAGAAAACTCACTTTTCCCGAGGCAGAGGGCAAAGTAGCCATCTTCAACTATGTCTGAGGGTCGGGGCTCTGGAGTCAAACGTAAGGCCTTCACGCGCAACGCTGGCGTTCCATGTGGGCACCGCTTCATGTCCTGGCTACTCTGCTGCTGGTCCAGCTCCCTGCTAACGGCCTGGGAAAGCAGTGGATCCGCAAGCACTTGGGCCCCTGAGGCCACATGGGACACCCAAATGAAGCTCTCCTGGCTGCCATTGCAGCCGCAGGAGGGGTGAGCCAGTGGACAGATGCTGAGCCAGTGGACAGATGCTGAGCCAGTGGACAGATGCTATCTCTCTCTCTCTCCTCTTTTCTCTCATGCTCTAACTCTACCTCTCAATTTCAAATAAATTTTAAAACAAATAAATATTTTTGTAGCTTTGCCTTCTCCGCATTGGAAGCCTAAATATGTAACTCCAGTCCTTTCTCTCCAGCCTTCCAGTCTTTCCCCAGATGGGGTGCACAGTCTCACTCGTGACCTACCTGCAGAACTAGACACTTGACCCCTTCGCAGCACCGCTCTCCTAAGGCTCCTACATAACAAAGCTCAGGCTCTGTTTAAGAAGGAGTTACCAGGGAGGCCTGAGGACAGCAGGGAAAAGCAAGGACATCAGAGGAAGCGTTTTTAATATTTATTTATTTTTATGGGAAAGGTAGAGTTACAAAGAGAAAGAGACAAAAAAATAAATATTACATCTGCTGACTCACTGCCTAAGTGGCTACAATGGCTGGAGCTTAGCCAATCTGAAGCCAGAAGCCAGGAGCTTCTTCCTGGTCTCCCATGAAGGTGCAGGGTCCCAAGGCTTTGGGCCATCTTTAACTACTTTCCCAGGCCACAAACAGGAAGCTGGATGGGAAGTGGTATAACTAGGACATGAACCGGCACCTGTATGGGATGCTAGCACTTGCAGGCAGAGAGTAAACCAGTTGAGCCATCTCACTGGCCCGAGTCGGAGGACACAACTATAGCACACTATAAACATAGCTTAATTCCTATCCAGGCAGAGTCTTGTGCTCAAGGCCTGTCTTCCTACACTTCCTTTCCCCGATACATCACTGCTACCTTTCATCAAAAAAAACTGAGAGGCGTTCTAGAAGACAGCGTGTGTAGTCTGAAGGGAAAGAGCAAGCCTCGACATCAGACGTGCTAGGGCTGAGCCACTGCAGCAATCAGCCTGGAGAAGTACGAGAGTGACCACAGCCAAGGGCTCCGCTGGGGAAAGGAGCAACATGCATGTGGGCGGAGAAGTGCACACTGTGAGGGAGACGCGGAGTGCTAGACATCAAAAATGCTGTGTCAGAACTGAAGAATGCCAGTGAGGAACTGCGGGTAGACCAGAAGAACTAAGGGAACACTTCGTGACTTTCAAGAAACGGGAATAGCAGCCAAGACAGAAAAAGAGTGGGAAAAGTGGAACTGAATTTCCCAGAACTCTGGGTCACTTGCAAAAGGTATAACATACTTAAAATGGAATGCCAAAAGGAAAACAAAAAGCCAAAAATGAGGTAATAAAGGGAAAAAGATCTACACCTCCTCATACCACATTCAAATGCAGAAAACGACAGACAAACTTAAAAGCTCTTAAGAGAATTAGAGGGGAAAATAGAAGATCCAGGATAAGAATCACATCCAACTTCTCTCCAGAAACCATGTGAGAAACGTCAGAGTGAAAAATTTAAGAACTGAAGGGAAAAAACAACCTAAACCAACCTAGACTTCCGCAACCTGCAACATTATCTTAAAACATGAAAGAGTAATAGTGTCTGTCACAGTCCATAAGAAAGTGAGGGAAGCTGTAACTAACAGATGATCCTTGCAAGAAAGATTAGGAGTTCTTCAGAGAAAAGAATAATAGAGGAAACACACAGAGAGAGAAAAGCAAGGCATTGAAGAAGAAATAAATGGAAACAAAATCAATGTTTGCAACAGAACAATCACGCTTCCCTCAGGAAGTCCTCCTAGCTCAGCCCAGGAACCTGCCTTTGTCACCAGGCCCACCTGCTGTCCATCTTACCTGCAAGGTTGCCAGCCCCTTGAGGCAGCCAGCATCTAACAAATAAATGAATGGAAAAGCACTCCCACCAGCATTGGGTAGGTGGTTAAATAGCACGTCTCTTTATTAGCAGTTCAGAGAGGAGATTCCAGTGTCGCCATGTCACGATGAGGGGCTCACCCGCTGGAATCTCCCACATCCCATCAGTCCCTCGTCGGGTCAAGCAGGAGATGGATGGTCCTCTGACATAGGCTGCTCTGGACCCTGCAGGACTTGGCCCTAGAAAGCAGACAGATGCCCAGGGGACACATCTGGGAGATGTGATGCCTCCCTCCAGCCCTGCTGCTCCGCACATCCACAGAGCTTGGTCCAGAGAGCAGAGACCACAAAAGAAAAGGCAGTGGTGTGACAGACTGTAGGCCAAACCTTGAAAACATCCTTAAGCCATTAGCCAATAACTGAGATGGCATTTGCCCCAAGAAGATGCCCTGAAGAGACACCTGTGGCAGTGTCACCTGCCGTTGACTTTGCACCCCTGGACCCCCATACACAGCCATCGCTAGGATCAGTAGAACCAGGCACAAGCAACCAGGCCAGCTGTGATTCAAGGTTCCTTTAACTGCTGGCAGATCCAAAGCCCAAGAGAGATTCCCCTAGCTGTCCTGTCTTGTGACTCAAAGCAAGGCCTGGAAACTTTGAGCAATGCATAGTGGCAGGCTCCACCATAGCCAATTAGCCACACAATCCTAAGCCCATGAGCAGCTCAGCAGCTGCTCTCTGACGCAAGCCAACCTGAAAGTTGGCTGTGTGGCCAAGGCCCAAGGGCCCCTGCAGGGCTCCGATTGCCATTAGGGGAAGGCTAAGCCTCAGGGTCAAATTCATCTTTTGCGTCTGTGTGCAAGAGGACTCCATCTGCCTCCACACCTGTTGCGCTCTCACCTTGTTCTTAGCATTCCGAATTGGAAGATCTGAAACTGGGGTCCTCAGTCGAGTCGCAGGTAAGATGGGAGATGCTGCAGGGAACAGAGGAGATGCCGGAGTGGAAGGGAGGGTGCCTGGGGGCAGGGCTTACCCTACCTCCGCACAGGGGCTGACAGCATGTGCCTTGGCTGTTGTCAGAGTCCAGAGAAGAGGCGTCCAGCTGGAGCCCTCGTGGGCTGGAGGTTCCACGTAGGGCTGACAGAGCCCCAAGAATGTGGGGCATAGATAAGGACAGCAGGCCTGGGAGCTGCTGCTGCTAATCTTTGTACAAGGACACTGGAGCCCTGCAGCCCCTCCACCCACCTTCCTTCCTTCCATTCTGCTTACCTGCGTCTCACCTGCTCAATCCGTTCCTGCATGACATCGTTCGTCAACTCACTCGGCACTTGGAAGATTCGGGTGTGGCTGCAAAATGCCATTCAAACATTGGGGTCCTGGGGTTCTTTTTCACCAGTGGTAAAACTGCTAGGGCTGCAAGCCGATGGGCAGTGGCCCTGGCCCCGTGAATCTTTGAGATGGGCCCTTGCCTTTCTTGGGTCATGGGCACAAAGGTGTTTTATTGAGTACTCCTGAGCCACCCTGGGATGCTGAGCAGGGAGCAAGCAGGAAATAGACCAGGTGAGTGCCTTCTCCAACATCAGCAGGTCTGTATGGCTTGTAAGGCACAGCTGCTGAGTTCCTGTCCAACCTCAGGATCCGCGTCACGTCACATCCCTCCTGAGGCATCTCAAGCATTGTCAAAAGGAACATCGCAGCTCCTCTGTCATTTTTGTTATGTGTCACACACTAGAGGTGAGGATTAGCCTGACACGCCACCACATTGGCACCTCAGATGCCTATTTTAAAAAATTTGAACTAATCTGGGGTGCTGGCATGGAGACATAAAAGGCTATTCCTCTTCCACTCTGTGGCTCTGGCACCCCATGTGAGCAGATTCGTGTGCCAGCTGCTCCACTTCTGATCCAGCTTTCTGTTTGTGGCCTGAGAAAAGCAGCGGATGATGACACAAGTTGTTAGGCCCTGGCCATCCATGTGGAGGACTCTAATGAAGGCCCTGACTCTGGTGCAGTCCTGGCTGGCCATAGTGACCACTGCCGAATGAATCAGTGCGTGTAAGATCTCTGTCTCTCTCTCTCAATCTCTCTCTCTCTGCTTTTCAAATAAATAGACTGTTATTTTTTAAAAAGTGATTTTGAGATGGAAACAGGAAAAAGAGACCTCCATCCGCTGATCCTCTCTCCAAATGCCTGCAACAGCCAGGGCTGGGCTAGACCAAAGCGCAGAGCCCAGAGCACAGTGTGAGTCTCCCACGTTGTTCTGGTTAGCAGGGATGCAACAATTGGAGCCAACATTGCCAGGAAGCTGGGGTCCAGAGCCCAGCCGCACCCCACTGAGGGGCTCAGCTCCGAGAAGTGGGCGTCTGCAGCAGCAGCTTAGCAATAACACTGCCAACTAACGTTACATAACCAAAACTTGTGGTTTGGAGGTAGCAGAAGTCAGGCAGTTTGTTGGTTTAAATTTCTTATAGAAAGCCCAGCATGGAGAAATATGGAATCAAATCATGAAAAAAAAATTTTAAAAAAACTGATTTGTATCCCAAGATTCAAACTACATGTGTCATGCAGTCAAGAGTTAAAACAAGTCTGAAGGTTACACACATCATCCAAGTCAAGGAATGCATTGCTGACAGGTGCAGCGTGCAGGCCTGCCCGACACAGAGCAGCCTGGACACCAGTCTACCACATGCATGGACTGGGCTTGCACTCTGCAGTGCATTAGCCCTGATTCTTTCCAAGAGCAGAGCAAGGCTGGCCGCAGGGTGGGGAGAGGGCAGGGAGAGGATGGAGAGGAGAGGACGCTTGTACGGTTCTGCCAGCGACCAGCCACAGCCCACCATCCCGAGCCCCAGCAAGCATGGGCACCAGGGAGGACATGGGAGATGGCTTATTTTCTTTAAGCTCTTAAAAGTGCAGCCACGCCTCAACAATTCAAGTGCAAAACTAACAAAAGTCTGAAAGATGTTCAGAAGCATTTAAGAGAAAAACCTTGTGTTCCAACCCCTCACGTAAGTGAGAGTTGTAGAAAATAGCTGAGCTTTCAGCATAGCAAAAATATTCCCTACGGCCCCAAGGCAATGCCAGCAGACAGGGAGTCTTTGCAGAAGGATGGCTGGGGCACCTTACCTCCACCGTATAAACTGAATTCGTGTTCTCTCCTCCAGGACCTCTTGACTCTGATTGGCTGACAGATCAGACTTTGAGAGATGGTGCTTCACCTATGAGATTCCAATGGGGTTCCTGTGGATGCTGCCTCAGGGACCTCCCTGGCCCGGAGTCCCTGACAGGGAGCCATCCCGCCTCCCTCCTAGCCCTTGCTCCCTCTCCCACGAAGGTGCTCTCCAACTCCGTTACCACGTCTCTGGTGACATGCACGTCTTGGCCATGGATGGGGGCTGAGTTGCTGGACATCTTCTCCTTTATTCCCTGGGAAGCCTCTTCTTCTGTCTGCAAGGTGAGGAATTTCCCTCTGGAATGTTATTCTGCTTTCAACCCCAAGACCTTCTCATCTCCTTCCCTTTTGTTCTTCTCCATCGCAAAATCACATGCCATGCACGTTCACTCAACAAGTTTTTCCTGGAATACCTTGGGCTGAATCCCTCAGTCCCAGATGCTTGAGAAGTATATGGGTTTGGTGATAGCAATGATTCATATCTTACCGGGACATAAGTCTCATTGTCCTCAAAAGGCACTAGGGTGAATTAGACAAAGCATTTGGCAACAGAGTTTCCCAGGCCCACGGAGAGAGGAGTCCAGATCCCTACACCCACCAAGGCCGGCTCTCTAGACCTGGAGCTACTCTGAGCCATGGAGAAATCATACTTACTTTTTTCAACCAATGTTGTACTACAGATACTGCCTCGCTTTCCACAACTTCAATGTCCTGGAACAAATAGTTAAGTTGATGACCTCAGAAAATCTAGACACTTATCCACTCCTCCACCCTCACTCCTAGTCAGTGTTGAATGTTGTGGGGCTCCCACCAGATTGCCTAGGTCCATGTGTGAGCAAATATATAAGGAGCAATTGCCCATGGTGCTTACCGAACTGGTCTTTGGTGGAAAGGGGAGCCCTGCACCTTTCCGTGTGAGGATATATACAATCCATGTTGTGATGATCATTTTTGGACTTAAACCAGGCCTCTTTCTTGACACCCTCCTTCCATTGACACTGCCTGAGAACTCCTACAGGACATGAAAGTCATTGAAGGCGGTGGCCCCTGATTGGCTGACCAGTGGTGACATGACAATGACCCCTTTTGATGTCTGAGGTCAGAATGGTGATGGAAGATGAAAGTCAGAAGGCTCTTCCTAGCTTAGAAATGGAGAGATGAGAGGTAGGGACCAGGTATTTCTACAATAAGCCTGAGGAAGACGCAGGGGGATGTTTACACTAACCACAGCTGGACAATCATATTGGGGTGGGAGGCGGGGAACTGATGGCTTGACCAATGCCAAAACAAAACGAGATTTTGCAAACCAGGGGATTAAATCAGTGTCAAAATGGCCTGGGACCTCTAGACATTCATTGAAAACAAAGCCAGGATATTTGTTTCCTATTCTTGACCTTACAGATGGGAGAAGATTAATTTTTGTCCCCCTAGAAAAAGAATCAAAGAAGGGGAGTGAAATTTTTTCCAGGAATATTCCATGTTTTTCCTTCTTTGTGTTCAAAAAATGTTTTCTGATTAATTCTATTTCAGTGTTTTTTCCATACGGAAAGTGATGTGGAAATAAGAAGAGGATTGCATTGTGATATCAGAATTGGGGGCAAATAGTTGATGGGGTCAGGTAGTTACCGTATGGATCTGGAAAGTTCATGAGGAAACTGAAGGAAGTTTACAGTTTCACAAAAGATTCTGCAAACGTTGAGCCTCCCGAGAGAGGAGTAACTCACCCCGGAGACCATTCCTGGAGCCTCAGAATTGGCAGTCATGATTCTATCTCTACCAGTAACTCTTCATGTGTCTTCTCCCAGTCTAATTTTCCATCTGCCTGGTCCTGGTTTGTTTACCTTAAAACGAAAGGGATAATACTGCCCAATTTCTTCAAACTCTAGTATTCTATAAATGTGCCTTTCTTTCTCTTCTCAAGACCACAGAAAAGCTTTATCTCTTCCCAACCCCAACCATCCTAGCCACTCTATCTCTGCCCCCCACCCCAAGCAACCCTCTTGATTTTATACCTTGACCGTATGGAGGGGATAGAGTAGACAAGATTATGCAGAGACCTGAGGCAAACGAACCAACACTCACATTTGAAAAACTCCAGTGCGAGATGCTCTGTACGGTGGCTGGGAAACCTAGGAAGCCTACAGCCTTTGGCTCCACCATTCTGGCTGGAACCCACATGTGACCAGGGCACAGGAGAGGAGTGAAACCAGCTCCTCTCGAACTCAACCCAGCGCCTTTGATTTCACTCCCTTAGTGCCAGTTCTAGTCACATGACCCCACCCAAAGCCCAAGGGACACTGGAATCTGTAGAACAGCAGATGAAATCCCTTATCCCTGTTGCTGTCTCCCAGAAATTGTTCATATTATTATTATTATTTAATCTGTAATTCTAGAACAATAGAATTCAAAAATAAAAACTAAATGAAGAATTCAAAAATAAAAACTTCATTCAATGAAGTTCCTCTCCTCCCCCTCTCTCACCCCTTCAACCTTGTTCTCATTCATTTCACAAATTAGATTTTCATTAGTTTCTATACTGGTTATGCTGTGTTTGTGTCGTCAAAATGAAGCAGGTACAGGAATCTATTCTAGCTTCTTAGTGCCACATTACAAAAAGCACAAAGTAAGATGTATAAATGTATGCATAGCTCAAAAATGTTTACACACACACACACTACCCCATTTGAACACTTCCCAGATTAAAATGTGTGACACTTGCAGTATCCCAGCAGAACCCAGTAAAGTCTCCCCCAACAAAGGTAACCTTTTACCTCTCTCATAACAGGTTAAGTTTGCATAGAGACACATGACCCCTTCACTTAATGTTATATTATTATTGCACAGAGCTGTAACTTTATTATTTCATTTCTGGATGGTATCATTATATTTGCCATGATGCAAATAATCAAATTTAATATTGACAGGCATTTGCATTCCAGAATAATGCTGCCCCCAGCTAAGGGCAACTACTTAGGCTGCCTTGTACCTAGGCAGGTGTTACACTACTGGGAGAAAAGCAGCCAATGGCTGGCAGACATTCTGGGCCTGGTGAATGCCAAATTTTTGTTAACTGTATCAGTATGTCAGTGTAGTTGCGCATTCTGTTTTTTGAAATGGAGAAGGTTTGGGGGAGACTCTGGGCCAGGACACACCACCTTGGCCCCCAGGTGGGTGCAGGCAGAACCTGCAGATTGCCTGGGAATGGTCCTGGGGACATACTGGAAGGAGAGTGTCAGAGGGTATTTAACAGGAAAGGAATTATTTCTGGGATGTTCCACAGACTGGGCCACTGCACTCACAAATAGGGAAGAGAGCTGAGACAGAGCAGTTTAGAGGAGGGAAACCAGATGGCATGTAGGGGTCAGGCCAAGCTACCCACCCATGTCGGAGACCCGAGCTGAGCTAAATAGCAATACCTGCCACCCACTGGCACTTGCAAAAGCTGGGGCTGGGATGCATACCTGGCTGAGCTACGCCACAATACCCACCCATGAGTGTCAGAGCAGGAGTGGGCCAAGTCAGGCTAGGCCACAGAACCCACCAGTATGTGAGAGAACCAGATCTGGGGCATATTCTGTAGGGGAAATGAGGGCTCCCCTCTGTGGGACTTGCAACACCCTCAAATTTACTTGGAGAGCTTGGGCCAAGTCAGACTGGACCACAGAAATCACCTAACAAGAACACATCTGACTCTTGCAGGGGCTGGGCTGTGAGAAGGCCAGGTAGGGCTAGGCTGCAGCACCCACTGGCTCATGCAAGTATCAGGATTGAGGGCAGATTGTGCCAAGCAGGACCACTGTCCCTGCTGGCATGCATGAGAACCAGAGCTGGGAGCAAGCCTGGTAGGGAATCGTGGGGAATTCTCCTGCCAGCATGCAGCTCCCTCTGGGGAGTACAAGAGCCAGGCTGGGAGTGGGCCAGGCAAGACAAGGCAAGGGTGCACTATCCAGGTGCAGGGTTTGGGCAGGGTTTGAGGACAGGCCGGATGCGAGCACTAGCCTGGTGGACTGTATTCACCACTGGTGAGCATGAGAACCAGGGCTGGGGGCAGACCAGGCTGGACAAGACGGTGGCACCTGTCAGCATACATGAGGGCTAGGTCTGGGGTAAGTCAGGCTAAGCTAAGCCACACTACTATGGGTGTGCATGAGCACCAGAGGCCAGCTAGAGCCAAGTTCAGAGCTCAAGAAGAGTGTGTGGAGTCGGCGATAAGAAAAGACATGGACACCATCACTTGGTGGCCTCTTGTAATAGCTCAAGAAGAAGCTGTCCTTTTTATTTACTCAGACATTACAAGCCTCTGCACAATTGTTTGATTGTTCTATTTTTACTTCATGACTAAGTGGATATGCACAGATGTTTGATTTTTTTACTTTTTACTTCGTGGTCAACCAGGTGTTCTTAAAGATAATTCTATAAGTTACCATAATCATTTTCTTCAAAGCAAGCCATTATTCATTCTTCAGTAGTAGCCATTGGGTGACAGCCAGGACTCCAAGGCCAAGGCACATATGATTACTTACTAATCAGTAATACATTCCTACTACATTTCAATTTCCACAACTTGTCCATCACTTAATGGGAGAAAAAAGTTACAAGGAAAAAAAATGTAAAAATCCAAGACAAAGTTTGAAATATTAAGTCCCCCTACAGCTACAGGCTCTATAACCCCATAAAAAATCAAGTAATAATTAAAAGCATATCCCTACAATATTAATAAAAACATCATTTAGTTCCTCTAGTCAAAAATTACATAAGCTCCCTATGCTCCCTGTACTCCAAAGAAATTGCAAAGATAGGCTAGCCTTTAAGGCCACAATATCTGCATTTATCACCATAGCAGTTTCAGCTCACACTCCCATCACCTTCATTAATTTTTAGGATACTTACCAAGCCCTTTCCCAGAAGGCAGGCTACATGTCTCCACCAGATTCCGGGGCAATGGGTAGGCACACAATAAGGTGTCCAAAGATGGCATGGGCTTAATTGTGCTCCTGTGTGGTAAAGGCCCACTCACCAAGGCTTTGTCAGCAACATTAACTCTCAAGTTCACATCAGTTGCAAAAACCATCTCACAAGGGCAAACAACAATGCCTCAGAAGATTACAGAATTCTTAGTGGGGTGGTTGAGTATCCATGCAAAAGGGGGTGAGCTTGTGTCAAGGTTTTTGGAGAGATATCCACCTTGTTTGCGATGCACCTGGAAGCTCCTTGTGACCTTGACAATAGGGGAGCTGTTCTCTTCATACCTTCGTTTCATCCACACCCACTGCACAGACCCCAGCAGATGAAAACCAGATGGGATGTGGGCTGGGCAGCGGTGGGCCACAGCAGAAGGTGACATGAGCAAAAAATGGGGCTGGAAGCAGACTTGGTAGGAGATCTTGGGGGTCACTCCAAGTAGGCCATGACATCATGGGTGTGCATGAGAACTGGGTCTGTGGTGGGCTGGCTGGGCTGAGCTGCAGCACCCATTGGTTTGTGTGAGATATGGGGTTTAGTAGAACTAACAAGCTATATTGACTAGTATGTGCCTTGGCTGGCACATAAGAGTCAAGTCTGAGGTCAACCTAAGTGAGGTTTCTTGGGGAACTCCCCAACTAGATCGCTGCACTCAGACCCTGGGCCACAGGGAAGATCATAGAATGTGTGGTTCCACCTTGGAGTGCGTGTGCTGGGACTGGGCCTCCTCAGTTGCTGATGCCTGTGCAGTGAACAGCATGTCAGATGCACACAGAACATGACAGCCAGCTCATCTAGACCAGAATAGGATAGCAACTGTCTCATCAGAGGATAGAAAGCAAAACAGGTTGGACAGTTTTCCTGGTCAAGTTTGCAGCATGTTCCTGGGTGTGTGGATGCACTAAGGTGGACTTTGTCAACCAGTAGATCTTGGAGATTATCTCAACCCTGGATCGACAAATCCAACAACATCTCAGGGTTCTCGAAACAACTCAAGTCTTCCCTACATGTGGGTCTCTGGGGTATCATTAAAGGACTCTCTGCCATCCCTGAGTGCTAATGTAGTTTGACAGCAAGAAGCAGCACTCATCCCCTGCAGGAGAAAAAAAAAAAAACTGAAACGTGTCTCATCCACCATCCCCCATGCCTGACCCTACTCACCCTAATCAGAGGCCCGCATGGGCACGCATCCCTCTCAACTATGTAAACAATATTAAAAATAAAATGTAAAATATAAGAAAATAATGCTGCTAGGAATCTTCTAACATTCCCATGGCAAGCATGAAATTACAAATCCATGCTTAACAATCTAAACAAGAAAGTCTACTATGTACAGTTATCTTTTTTTGCAAATGTTCATCACAGTGTAATTCATGATCATCAAAAACCAGAAATCATCTAAATGCTCATCAACTGGCTAATGTACAAATACATCCTATTATAATTATATCTATACAATGGATACCAGTACACAATAAAAGTAAATGAACTAACAATATTTGCCACAGTATAATTGTCAGGTCATATGTGTAACATATGGAACTGTCAAAACATTGTCTAAATGTCTCCATTATTTTACCGTTCCACCATAAATGTGTGAGACTCCAATTTCTCTACATTCTTGCCAGCACAATTATTATCTCATTTTGATTTCAGCCATCCAAATGAATGTGAGGTGGTATCTCACAATTATCTTTTGAATTTCTCTAATTATCAATAATATTGAGAATTTGTTGTGAAACCTGATCGCCAGAACTCAATAGTGACTTCTAGAAAGGAAGCCATCTTCATCCGCACTGGAGGGCACCAGCCTGGGCCACTCCATAATGGCTGGGCCTGCAGGGCTTGCCCTCTCGAGTTCATGTAGGGCAGTGGCAAGAGCTGTTTTTGGCACTGGCCGTGGGGAGGTTTTCAGGTACACAGGGAAGCAGAAGCACCTAAGCAATGGTTAGCTTTGGCGTGGTTACGAACCCAGGGACTTCCTGAGTCATGCTTCCATGTCTCTGCTTGTGCGTTGCCTTCTCTGTGCCTGACTTTGTTGCTCCTGTGCAACCTGGTGTCTTACTTCGTGACGCTGTGTCCTGCATGTGAGCTTGGTTCTTACCCGCTTGCAGGCCAGCTTCCACTTTGCATTTATTCATGTGTTTGTTGCACATCTTCTTTGGATAAATGTCTTCTCGAATTCTTTGGTATTTCATAACTGTCTTTTATGCTTTGCTTTTCTTTGAGAGGTAGAAAAGACACTGAGAGCTCTCATCTGCTAGTTAGCTCACCAAATGTCAACATGGACTGGAAGCGAGGAACTCGAAGAAAGTCTTCCGCCTTCTTAGTAGCGACACAACTACTTAGCCATCCCTGCTGGCTCCGAGGGCATCCCTGAGCAGGAAGCTGGAATCAAGAGAGGACCCAGGACTAAACTCAGGAACTCCATTATGGGTCATGTCTGAAGTAATACCTTGTATCACATTGTACCGAATGACTGCCCATGACTTCTTATTGTCAAATTATACGAATTCTTAATATATTCACTACACAAATGTCTTTTTTAAGATCTATTTATTTTTATTGGATATGCAGAGAGGCGAAGAGACAGAGAAGAACTTCCATCCTCTGATTCACTCCCCAAGTGGCTGCAACGGCCACCAACGCTTAACCAATTTGAAGCCAGGAGCAAGGAGCCGCTTTCTGGGTCTCCCATGTAGGTGCAGGGTCCCAAGGCTTTGAGCCATCCTCAACTGCTTTGCCAGGCCACAAACAGGGAGCTGGATGGGAAGTGGAGCTGCTGGGACACATATGGGCACCCATATCAGATCATGGTACATGCAAGGCAAGGACTTTAGCCATTAGGCTATCACACCTGGCACACAAGTGTGTTACCAGATCCATGCTCAGCAAATATTTTCTGACATTCTGTGAGTTGGCTTTTCACTTCGCAGTTAAAGCACACAAGTTTTTAATTTCAACTGAGTGTAACATCTATTTTTACTTTTGGTGTCAATATCCAAGGAACCATTGTCATGAATATTTATTCCTGTTTCTTCTAAGCGTTTAACAGTGTAGTTCTGATATTTATATCTATAATCCCCTGAGTTAATTCTGATAGATGGCATGAGGGAGAGGACTCAACCTCATTCATTTGCATGCATAAATCCAAATGTTCCAGCACCATTTGTTGAAAAGAACATTCTCCCTCTATTTTGTTACGCTTGTCAAAATTCAGTTACCGATGAATCTATTTCTGGATTATCAATTGACCTTTGTGCCTAACCTTATACTAGATTGACACCGTCTTAATTCCTGCGCCTCCCAAATATGTTCTCCAACTTTGGTCTTTTCAAGATCACTTTGATTGATTTGACCCTGGATTCCATGTGAGTTTTAGATTCAGCATGTCTACTTCTGCCTAATTTTAAAAATGACCTGAAGGTACTTAATTAGAGATTGTATTGATATTTTATGTATGCTGGGCTCCATTTTCTGGTATCCTGTTGAGGATTTTCACATCTGTAAGAGATATTCATCTATCGGCTTCTTGCTACAGCTTTACCTGTTGTGTCAGGATAACGCTGACCTCATAGGAGAAGTTGGGGTGTGTTCCATTTTCTCCCCTCATAGGAGAAGTCGGGGTGTGTTCCATTTTCTCCCATTTTTTAGGAGTGTTTAATAAAAGCATAAACAGCCGTGCTTCTTTAAATATTTGGTATATATTTACTTTTTAAAGAAATACGACTTTTTCCCAAAGAAACGGCAACACTTTGCATTCTCATCAGCAATGTATGAAGATTTGTGTTTCTCCATATGCTCAAAACATTTGAATTGTCTTCTACCATGTCCATTTCACTTTGTGTACAAAAAGATATTTTTGCATTGTCCCAGTGTATAATGTTGGTAGTATCTTCCTGTGTCTATTAGCCACTCAATTTTAGTCAAGGTAATAACCAACTTTTTGCAAATCAGTTGTGCCTTAATTTAGCAAATTATGAATTCTTTTCATTTTTTATTTATATAAGTGAACACCTTTCATGTACTTCCTGGACAAGCATTTAAGACCATACTGATACTTTCCACCCATCATCCACCCCTCTCCCTCTTCTTTATTCTTTTTCTCTTTTACTTTTCACAATGACATACTTTCAGTTTACTTTGTAATCATAATCTTAATCCTCCACTAAATAAAGAATTCAACAAGTAATATGTAAAAAAAAAAAACTATTCCTCAAGATACAGACATGGCCTATAAACCATAATCAAATCTCAAAACATCAATTTCGTACTCTGTGTATTTGTTGTGACCAGTCAGGAAAAGCATATGACTTGTTTCACTGTGTATAATGACTTGCAGTTACATTCATTTTGCTACAAAAGACAGGATTTCAGTTTTTTATGGCATAGTAGGCTTACACAGCATATATGTGTGTGTGTGTATTTTCTTTATCCAGTCATCATCTGATGGACAACTTGGTTCATTCCATATCTTAGCTATTTTGAATTTGTGCAGCAGTAAGCATGAAAGTTCAGGTAACCCACTCATACGCTGATTTCATTTCATTTGGGTAAATTCCCAGGCATGGGATGATGTATCTATTTCCAGATTTCTGAGGAGGAATCTCCACATTGTCTCCTGCAATAGTCTTACAAGTTTGTATTCCACCAACAGTTATGGCACCATTTGCCCCACATCTTCATCAACATTTATTGTTTTCTATTTTTGGATTATGCTCATTCTAACTGAGGTCAGGTTTTATTTGCATTTCCTTGGTGTTTAGGGAACCTGAGCATTTTTCATGTCTTTTGTCCATTTGAATTTCACACGTTTGAAAAATGCCTGTTCATGTCCTTGACTCATTTCTCAACAAGATTGTTTGTTTTGTTGTTTTTGAGTTCTTGAGCTCTTCATAGATTCTGGGTATTAATCCTTCATCAGCTGCACAGTTCACAAGTGTTTTATCCCATCTGTCAGTTCCGTCTTCACTTTGTTGAGGTTTCCTTTGTAGTCCAGAAGCTTCTGCTTGATGCTGTCACAATTTTCTATTTTTGCTTTTATTGCCCATGCTTCTGAAGGTTTTTTCCCAGGAAATCTTTTCCTATGCGGACTTTCCCGAGTGTTTGCCTCCTGTAAGCTGATGGCACTGATCTATTTGGAGTTGATTTTATTGTATAAGGTGTAATATAGGGATCCAGTTTCATGGTTATGTAGATCCAATTTTCCCAGCCCATCTAGTGAAGAGACTGTGCTTTCTCCAGGAATTGAGTTTAGTTCATTTGTCAAATATCTGTTGTAGAAGTGTGGATGAATTTCTTGGCTTTCGATTCTGTTCTGTTGATCTGTGCGACTATTCTCACACCAGTACCCAACTGTTTTGACTGTAATAATTACTCTGGTACTATAGCTTCAACTTTGTTTCTGCTCTTTAAGATTGCGTTAGCTACAGGGAGTCCCTTGTGCGTCCATATGAATTTTGCCAACTTTTTTTTTACACATGAGAATATCATCAGTATTCTAATTGGGATTGCATTGAATCTGTAAACTGGTTCTTCCAATCTATGATCATGGAAGCTCTTACCATTTTTTGGTATGTGTGAATCCTATTTAGTTCTTTAATTTTTTGTAATTTTCATTGCAGATATATTTCGCAACCTTGCTTAAATTTATTGCAAGGTATTTAAAAATTCTTGTAGCTGTTGTGAATGGTAATGATCTTATAATTTCTTTATCAGCCATGATATTGTCTGTGTATACAAAGGCTATTGATTTTTGTCTGTTGATTTTGTACTCTACAACTCTGCCCGACTCTCCTATGAGTTTTAATTACCTCTTAGTAGTCATTTAGTCTATATAGTAGCCTATATAGTTTCCCTGTATAGAAAATCATGTCATCTGTAAATGGGTAATTTTACTTCCTCCTTTCCAATTTTTAACCCTTTGATTTTTTCTTAAAGACTTATTTATTTTTATTGGAAACCCTGAAAGATCTTCCACCTTCTAGTCCTCCCCAAATGGCCACAAAGGCCAGAGCTGAGTTGATTTGAAGACAGGAGCCTCCTCCAAGTCTTCCTCACAGCTGCAGGATCCCAAGGCTTTCAGCCATACTCCATTGCTTTCCCAGCGAACTGGGTAGGAAGCTGAGCAGCCAAAACATGAACCAGTGCCCATATGAGATCCTGGTGCTTGCAAGGGGACAATTTAGCATATTAAGTCATTGTACTAAACCTGTCCTTTGACTTCTTCTTCTTGTCTAACTGCTCCAGCTAGAACTTCCAGAACTAAATGGAATAGCATGCTTGCACGGTTCCCAATCTTAGTGGAAATGCTTCCAACTTTTCCCGTCCAATATGATGATGGCTGTAAGCTTGTCATGTATTCTCTTAAGAGTTCTTTATATACTATGAATGCAGTATTTTCTCCAAATTTGTGGGTTTTCCTTGCATTTTCTCAATGTTCTCTCTTTTTTATCTATTTTAATTTGCATTTGAAAGGTAAACGCAGATGAGACAGAGAAACGTCTTCCATCTGGGAGTTCACACCACAAATGCCTGCAATAGCAAAAGTGGGGTCAAGCCAAAAGCAGCCTAGGACTCCCCGCAGCTCCCCCACGTGGGTGATAACCATCTGCCACCTTGTATGGCGGCATCAGCAGGATGCTGAAATCAAACGCAAAGGCAGAAGTCAAACCAGCAACTCGGCTTTGAGATGCAGCCATCCAAACAGCATCACAGGCACCGAGCCAAATAGCTGCCTCTCAATGTTCTTTCTCGAAAGGAAAAGGTTTTCTATCCCGATAAAGGGCATTTCTTCGCACTGTAGCAATATTTTTCATATTTTAGCTAAGACCTCTGCCTCTGCTTTCTGAAATGCAGTAGCAGGGAGCTGGATCAAAGCAGGGTAACCAGGACTCCCAACAAGCACTCCACCATCGGATGCCAGTATCCCAAGCTGGCTTTCCCTCCTGTGTCTCAGGACTTCGTTACTCTTGACTTTTTAAACTATGTTTTTGTTTTGTATTTATTATTTCTTAACAATATGTTTAGAAATATATTTATCATTTTTAATATGGTCAGAATTTACAATATGCATCTCCTTCTCGTAAAGATACATTTTTGTTTGAAAGGCAGATCTTACAAGAGAGAAGAGATACAGAGAGGTCTTCTCCACACTAGTATACTCCTAAAAGAGCCACAATGGACAGAGCTGAGCCGATCCAAAGCTGGGAGTCAGAAGCTTCTTCCTGGTCTCCCATATGGGTGCAGGGTCCCAAGGCCTTGAACTTCATCCACTGCTTTCCCAGGCCAAAGACAGAGAGCTAGATCTGCAATTTAACAGCTGGGACACAAAATAGCACCCATACTGGATGCTGGTGTTATAGGCAGAGGATTAGTGGGCTACACCACCACAGCAGCGCCACAATATCCATCTTAATTATTACAGTCTTCTTCAAGAGCAACTATTCTGGTGAACTCTAAGACCTTTTCTTCAGTGGAACCTATTCTTATTTTCGCTGAGTTTATCTTTTTGTCATCTGTGTTTATTTATTTTGGAATGCAGAGGAAGAGAGAGAGAGAGAGACGAAGATCTCCATCCCACAGCAGCCAAGGCTGGGCCAGCCAACGTCAGGGCCCAGAAACTCAGTCTAGATTGGTCCTGTGGGTGCAGAGACCCAACCACCCCAGCCGGCACCTGCTCATTCCCAAGGTGTGCCTAGCAGAAAGCTGCGACGGACAGCACAAGTGTGACTGCATTCTCAGCACTCCGAGACGGGGGATGAGTGTCCCAAACAGCAGTCTAACCACAGCACCAAATTCCTAGCCTTCAATCTTTTTTTTACTCGGTTTTTTTTTTAAAGATTTATTTTATTTTTTTTAATTATTTATTATTTAACTTCAGTAATTACATTGTATTATGTGACACAGTTACATAGATACTTGGGTTCTCCCCACCCCTCCTCAAGCCCTCCCACCATGGTGGATTCCTCCACCTTGTTGTATAACCACAGCTCAAGTTCAGTTGAGATTTCCCCATTGCAAGCGTATACCAAACATAGAGTCCAGCATCTTGTTGTCCCGTTTTTATTACAAAGTCAGATATACTGAGAGGAGGAGAGACAGAGAGGAAGTGGAGCTGCCGGGATTAGAACCAGCGGCCATATGGGATCAAGGCAAGGACCTTAGCCACTTAAATCTATTATTTTTTTCACTTCTGAGCTCTTATAATTTTTCTTTTCTGGTTCCTTAAAATGTAAATTTGATGTACGAATTTGTGGTTTTTGCACCCTTTCATTGGAACATTTATAACTATGTATATCTCTTTTGGTATTCTTCATGGCATCCCACGAGTTCCGGAATATCATGTTCTCATTTTTATTGGTCTCAACTATTTTCTAATTTCTTTTGTGATTTCTTTTTGGGCCACTGATTATTCAAGACTATTCTATTTAGTTTCCACCCATTATGTTTTTTTTTAACATCCCTCTCTTATTGATTTCAATCTACATTTCATTGTGACCAGAAAAAGTACTTCACGTGATTTCAAATTAAAAACGCATTATGATATACTCTGTGGCCTAGCACATTCTGTGCCCTGGAGAATATTGCATGAACAATTGAAAGAATGTGCATCCAGCTGTTACTGGATGGAACATCCTGCAGAATCCTTTTGCCTCCCATTGGTGTTCAAGTCTTCTGTTTACTGATTGAATTCCTTTCTAGTTGCTTATTTATCTTTTTCGATTTGCCCACATGTGAGAGAGCTTCATGAAAGCTCATGGAAATGTAAATTAGGAAAACATGCACTGGCTAAATTTTTTTTTGCACCAAGCTAAGCACATACTAACTTGTTATAACATGTATGAGCAGGATCTAATCTAACACTAAGAAACATAAGACATCGATATGAAAGCAATCTTTATCAGAGCAACGTATTTCAGGAAAAGTTTGTGGGGATAAAGTGTCAAAGATAACAGCCATTATGAGTGAAGAACTCTTTTCAGAAGGGAGGAAATGATGTTGAAGATGTGGTCTGCAGTGGCAGGCCATTAAAATCAGCTTGTGAGAGAAACAATCTTGCTTGTGCCCTAATTGAAGAGAGGCAGTGATTAATAGCAGATTGAATAGCGAACACCATAGACATCTCAATTGGTTCAGCCTGCACAATTCTGACTGAAAAACTAAAGCGGAACAAGCTCTCTGCCTGACAGGTGCCAAAACTTGCACACAGATGGGTTGCACAGAAGAACAGAACTTTCAATAGAAATTTTAAATAAGAATGATCAAGATCTTGAGAATTTCGTTTTTTAAAAAAGATTTGTTTTTATTTAAAAAGTGGAGTTACAAAGAGAAGGAGAGAAAGAGAAACAGAGATGTGCTGGTTTACGCCCCAAATGGTCGCAATCACTGGCTCGCCACAGATTTGAAGCCAGAACCTTCTTCCAGGTCTCCCACACGGCTGCAGGCACCCAAGGACTTGAGCCATCTTCTGCTGCCATCCCAAGCCATAAGCAGGGTGCTGGTTAGGAAGTGGACCAGCTGGGATACAAACTAGTTCCAGGATACCACAACCACCGGCAGAGTCTCAGCTCACTACGCTATGGTGGTGGCCCCATGCAGTTCTTCAAAATAATTGGAACAGGAGTTTAAACGCAGCTTTACCAGTATGACCTGAAGAGAGAAGAATCAAAGTGATGATTTTTTTCTTTCTTTTTTAAATATTTATTAACTTTTATTGGAAAGTCAGACACACAGAGGGGAGGAGAGGCAGAGAAAAAGATCTTCCGCCCACTAATTCACTCCCCAAGTGGCCACAACAGCAACAGCTGAGCTGATCCAAAGCCAGGAGCCAGGATTCAGGAGCCAGGAGCTTCTTCCAGGTCTCCCACACAGGTGCAGGGTCCCAGGGCTTTGGGCCATCCTGGACTGCTCTCCTGGGCCACAAGCAGGGAGCTGGATGGAAAGCAGGGATTAGAATCAGTGCCCATATAGGATCCCAGTGCATGCAAGGGGAGGACGTTAGCTGCTAGACTACCACACCTGGCCCCAATTGATGATTTTCAATAGCTGCAAGTGGTTCTGTGAAGGTGAAGTTGGCCAGCAGGAGCAAAGGTCAGGGCCATGGCTTTCAGGTTGCTTGAGGAATGTTGCTTGTTGACTTTCTTCAGTCCCTAACGGTTGTACCTGCTTAATAAGAGAGTGCTCTGATAAAACTAACCAAAGATTTAGAGAAAAATTACCCAGAATCCTTCGCTAAGGAGGCCTTCTTCACCAGAATGAAGCTGCCTCTCATTTCTTTCATCAAATAAGAGCGATTTTGCAAGGGTTTAATGGGAAATCATTAGGCATTCACCTCGCTGAGCTGATAGGGCTCCCTCTGATGTGTCTTGGTTTCCTAATCTTAAAGCCTCTTTTAAAATGCATCCATTTATCCTTAGTTAATAATGTTTTAAAAGACTGTATGAATGTGATTAAAATCTCAGGGCTCCCAGGACTCGTAGGCATGGAATAAATGGCTGGTCTTGTCACTTACAGAAATGTCTTGAACTTCATAATCTTGGTGAAAAATAAATTGTTTTTATTTAACTTTTAATTTTATTTTTCAAAACATTTGGAAGTCCCTAAACATTTCATTTCTTCATATGGATTTCAGCTACCATAAAACATCATTTTTTTCTGTCTGAAGGAATTTCTGGAATATTGCGTGTAAGGTGTTTTAGTACAAATTTCCTCAATTACTGTTTACGTGGAGATATTTCACGCCACCTTTTGAAGGATGACTGTGTGAATGTAAAACCTTAGTTGACTAATTTTTTTTCTTCCATCACTTTCAGCACAGCCCTTAATATCCATGCGTACTGGTTCCAGAAATCCACAGGCCAAAATCTGTGGATGCCTAACATCCTTAATATGAAATGACATTGTCCAAGTGCTTCCATATAACTCCTTCTACACCTTAAATCATTTCTAGGTTCCTTATACATCTAACAGAACATCAATGCTTTGTTTTGTTTTTGGGGGTTTTTTTTGTTTGTTTGTTTGTTTGTTTGTTTGTTTTATTGGAAAGCCGGATATACAGAGAGGAGGAGAGACAGAGAGGAAGATCTTCCATCCGATGTTTCACTCCCCAAGTGAGCAGCAACGGACCGGTACGCGCCAATCCGATGCCGGGACCAGGAACCTCTTCCGGGTCTCCCACGCAGGTGCAGTGTCCCAAAGCTTTGGGCCGTCCTCGACTGCTTTCCCAGGCCACAAGCAGGTAGCTGGATGGGAAGTGGAGCTGCCAGGATTAGAACCGGCGCCCATATGGGATCCCGGGGCTTTCAAGGCGAGGACTTTAGCCACTAGGCCACGCCGCCGGGCCCAGCATCAATGCTTTGTAAACAATTGTTACATTGTGTTGTTTGGGGAATAATGATCATTGACGTCTTCACATTTTCAGTAGGTGCTATTTTTTTCTATTTCTAACCTGTAGCTGATTAAAACAGAGACACAGAACTTGCTGATCTAATAGTGGACCCAGGTATGTAATTTCACTGCTTTCTAGCCTCATTATTTCTGCTGGGAAGAGAGCCATTCATTGTGCTGCTGATCCCTGTAGGTAATAATTCATTTTTCTCTTGCACCTTGTGATAGTTCATTTTTTGTGTTGATTTAGCTACATGGTATTCAATGATTTGGCAGAATATGAGTCTGCATGCGGCCATGAGAGTATTCTGGAGGTGTGACTAGCGTTTATTGTCAGCCAACTTCAATTGCCCTTTATAATGTGGATAGCTTCATCTGAAGGGTCCCAAGTTTAAAGAGCAAAGCCTAAACTTCACCAAAGGTCAATCAATTCCACCTTGAGAATGCAGCAGGGACATTCTGCTTCAACTTCCAGCATGTTGGCCAGGCACAGGTATTTTGAACTTGCCATCACTATCATAGAATTCGTTTTTTAGAGTTCACAATTTATAACATTCTGCCATATTCGCATCATGTGTAGATAGCACATATATTTGTGCTGTTCTGAAAAGCAGGATGTTAGTATATTATGTATGTGAAGAACCTAAGTGTTTCTGCTTTTGTGATTTCTGCCTTGCCTGCTTGGCTGGGGAGCTGTGTGAACTCCAGGCCTGACAGTCTACGTGACACCTGGCAGGTCACATAGGCAAAGCACTCCGCAGGAAAGAGGCCCCTGGTGCGCTTGTTAGATAAGTTGCTCACTATCCTATAGCCCACCAGTTTGTACTATTTAAAAGTTGCTTGCTTCAATCCCACCAATAGAAGCCTGCCAACTTACCCTTTTTAAAAGTTAGCAGATAGGGCCTGGCAAGATAGCGTGGCATTCAAGGTTAGGGCCTTGAATGCTCTGGGATCCCTATTCACTCATTTCCACATCAATGGACGTATAAGAAATCAGTCAAACACAGACTGCTTACAGAGCTGTGAAGCTCTGGCTATACTTGCTGACTGTGACCTTGGTCAAGTGAAATGGTTAAATCACTAAACACAACCTTTAAAATTAAGTACAATATGGACCCAGCGCTGTGGCCTAGCAGCTAAAGTCCTTGCCTTGAACGCGCGGAGATCCCATATGGGATAAATAAAAAAATAAATAAACAAACAGATACACTGACAAATCATGCTGGATAATTGTGTGGAATTGGCCTGAAATGTATAAAAAGCCTGTGCTGTTCAGCCTCAGCCCTTTTCTTCTTCTGCCCCTTCTGCTGCGGAAGCTGCCGCCCCTCCCCAAGGTCTGCTGGGCGGGGGTGATGGCTGGGAGCCTAGGCTAGTCTGAACAAACTGTGCTTGTGCGTTTGCATCGACTTCAGCCTCCTGATGATCTTCTGGGCAGCTCAAAATCTGGGCACAACATATGGGGTTCATGACAATGGTTACAAAGAAAAAGGGCATATACCGTGTAGAGGGTATAATGTAGTAATGTCAAATGCACATATATTTTACAACCTTTATATATAGACTACTACGTACAAGAGAAAGCTTATGGTATTTATATTTCTCTGTCAGGTTTATCTCACTTATGATGCTCTCCACATCCATCCATTTTGCTGTAAATGTTGGGAGCAGTACCCCATTGCGTACGTATTCTACATTTCTGTTCATTCTGTAACAGTCGATGGACATCTAACTCAATTCTATATCTTTGCTCTTGTGAATTGGTCTGCTACAAACATGAGAAAGCAGGTGTCTCTTTCATGTGCTAATTTCATTTGCTTTGGATATATTCCCAGAGGTGGGATACCTGGGTCATTCCCATATTGTAGATCAGCTTTTTTAAGGCATCTTTATAATGTTTTTTATAATGATTGTAACGGCTTGCATTCTCACCAGCAATGTATTAAGGCTACACTTTCCCCACATCCTCATCTTCACTTGCTAATTTATTTTAACTTTTGGACAGCCATCCTAACTGGAATGAGATGATCTCTCATTATTGCTTTTATCAGCATTTTCTCCATTCTGGCTAGAGAACCTGAACACTTTTTAAGTATTTGCTAACTATTTTTAATTATTTCTTGGAAATACTGCATTTTGTATTCTCTGTCCATTTCTTTGCTGTCTGTTGGTTTCCAGAGTTCCTTAGTAAACCCTTACGCTTACTTACGTTAACTGCAGGATATTAAACCCATATATAATGCATAGTTTGCAAACATTTTCCCCCATTCTTCTTGCTATCGTTTCTCTTCGTTCATTATTTCCTTTACTGTGCAAAGCCTTCTTAGTTTGGTATGACAAAGGTCTACCTTTGCTATTATTTCCTTGTTTGGGGGTGTGTATCATCGAAGTTATTGGCTTGGCCGGTGTCTTGGAGCTCGTCCCTCTTCTCAGACAATTAAGTGACTGGGAAGGAAGGCGCCCTTCCAACTCACTTGGTCTCTCTGAGGCCAGCATTGCCTTAATTCCAAAACCACACGAAGATACAACAGAACAAGGTAACTAGCAATGTCCCTGATGAGCCTATAAGCAAAAAAAAAAATGTTTTTAATCTAATACTAGCAAATATAATTCAACAACACATCAAGAAGATCATGATCTTGATCAAAGTAGATCTCTCTCAGGGAAGCAAGTATGGTTACGTACATGTTGATCAATAAGCACGATTTATCATAATGAAAGAGAAACTTTATCATCTCAGTAACAAAGAATTTGACAAAATTCAATCTTTTCATAATAAAATCTTTAATATGCCTATAGAAGAAACATAATGTATTGAAGACTATATATAAGCACACAATCAACATCATATTAAATAGGAAAAGGCTGGAAGCATTCCCACTAATGTGAATCAGATAAAGGTCTGAATAGGGCCTAGTATGCTATCCTAATGACTGAAGTCCTCGCCTTGCACGCACCAGGATCCCTTATGGGCACCGGATCTAATCCTGGCAGCCCCACTTCCCATCCAGCTCCCTGTTTGTGGCCTGGGAAAGCAGTCGAGGACGGCCCAAAGCCTTGGGACCCTGCACCCACACGGGAGACTTGGAGGAAACTCCTGGCTCCTGGCTTTGGATTGACGCACCTCTGACCTACTTGGCCACTTGGGGAGTGAGTGAATCAATGGATGAAAGATCATCTTCTCTGTCTCTCCTTTCTCTGTATATCTGACTTGCCAATAAAAATAAATAATGTTTAACTATATCTGAATAACGTTACAGGATATTAACCCAACTCATGCAAATCAGTTATATTCTCACATGTCAACAATGATCTTGTTGAGAAAAATGTGTAAGAATACATTTTTTTTAGTTTTCTACTTTAATTTATATAGAATGAGTAGATTTCACATTTTTCATATTTAGAAGCATAGGCATTCCATCCTCCCCCAAGAATATATTCTTATAAATTATAAAAATTGTCCCATTCGCAATAGCTTCAAAAAATTAAATGCCTTGGGATGGATTTAACCAAGGATGTGAAAGACCTCTCCAATGAAAATTACAACAGTAACGAAAAAATAGATGGCACAAAAATGTGAGAACATCTCTCATGTTCATGGGTTGGAATAATTAAATTATCAAAATGTCCAAATTACCAAAAGTAAGTTAAAGATTTGACATAATCCTCATTAAAATTCCAATTACAGTCTTCACAGAATTAGAAGAAAAAATATACAAGCTAATTCTTACAATAATTATTCTGTTCTTTACATACATAAATAGAATAAGAACTTTAGACATAGATGACTATTAAGACATGCAAGTTTAGATATGAGTCAAATAAGAACTTATTATTATTAGATTTATTTATTTTCTTTATTGTAAAGTCAGATTTACAGAGAGAAAGACAGACAGAAAGATCTGTCCACTGGTTCACTCCCCAAGTGCTCTCAATGGCCAGAACTGAGCCAATCCAAAGCCAAGAGCCAGGAGCTTCTTCTGGTTCTCCCACTCAGAAGCAGCGTCTCAAGGCCTTGGGCCATCCTCTACTGCTTTCCAAGGCCACAGGCAGGGAGCTGGAAGGGAAATGAAGCAGCTCAAATATGAACTGGCACCCTTATGGGATCCTGGTGCATGCAAGGCAAGGACTTCAGCCACTAGGCTGCCGTGCTGGGCCCTTAAGTTAGAATTTTAATACACTGTCCATCTGTTTCATTTCTAGGGATACCATGAGCAATCAGCCAACAGCATAGGTCTGTAAGCCAGACTGTTTTTATAACTGCTTTGGCTCTACTATCCATTGCATTAGCGACATCTACCTTGTCTTTAGCGATTGGCTTTCATCACATGGCCTCTGCCAAGTCAGCATCCCGTTACACTCCCATCACTTATGTCTTCCAATTCAGTGGCAGTGGTTTTCTGTTTTTTGATCTTCAGAGATTTGTCACAGAACTCTTCAAGCATGTTTGCTTCCTCTGGTTCCTCAGAGTTTTGCTGCAAAGTTTTCCCTGGATCTTCTAGGGTAGATTTTATTATACAGAAAATCAAAGTCAATGTGCCAGTGTCCTCCAGACACTTGGGTAATTTCCTCTATGCTGCTCCTTTAGGAAGTCTGGCATGCCATCTTCATCTAGTGTGCGCTACTTGTTCATGTTGCAGCCAACCAGTCACACACATAGTTAGAACTTTTCTTACTCCGAGAGCTGCAATTTTGTATCCAGATTTTCCCCTTCCTTGGCCATAGCAGCAAACTTGCCTTCTCCCAACTTCTTGCCTTCAGCCATCATCCCTTTCCCTGTATCTGCCTCCCATTTTTTCTGTGTGATTCAAAAAGCCATGCAGTTCTTTTGAAGCTATCCTCACCTCTCTCTAATTAAACTTTGTACCTCACCTTTTGTGGACGATTGGGATTTGAATGCACGTGTAGGTTCAGAAGGGAAGAAAGAAGGGTGGTGAAGGCACTTTGTGAGTAGAATCATACTGAAGGACACTCATTATAGATTCTTCAGACAGAACATGTTAATCTTCTTTGAAAAGATGGAAGAGCAGCTTCTACTGGCAAAGAAGACTTGAAAGGATTTAGGATTTCAACATCCTGGCATTTATACCTTTCTATTCCCAAAGGGCCCATCACTTTAACAGCACATACCTAGTGTAGATGGTACTATGGTCAGAGGTATATGTTGGACTCAAATCCTACATGATAGCATCAAGTATCAAAGACCTCTTGGAAATGGCTAAAAACGAGTGTTCTGCCTTCATGAAAATTATGAGGGAGAATGCTGGGAGCTGCCTTACTCATGGCTCATGTGAGGAAGCAGCAACAAGGCATCGCGTAGAGAGCAGAGTGAGAGAGTGTTACAACCAAATTCCCTTTAGGAAGAATCCCACTAGAGGAACAAAAGCGCCTGCTGTGAATCTTCCCCACACCTTCTCCAAGGGAACCTTTGACCCTTCTCCAAAGTGACAGGGCGATAGAGAAAAGGACACTGATTTTGCAGGAATTATTGGACAATGGCTCTGAACTTACAATAATTCTAGGATATTATCCATGGTTGATGAGTTCGAGGAAGGACTTATGGAAGTCAGGTGACTAACGGAGTTTTAGCACAGGTATTTCTCCATGGATCCAGTGGGTACCTCAACGCATTCAATGCTCACTTCTTCAGTACCAAAATGGATATTGGGATATACACACTCAGCAACTCACAGGATCCTCATATTGGTTTCATGGATAGTGGAGTAAGGATAATATGATAGCAAACACCATGTGGAAGTCACGAAACTGACTGTAATTAAAAAGTAAAGCAGGGGTTGGTGCTGTGGTATAGAAGGTAAGTCACTGCCTATAGCACTGTCCTCATGGGGACACTGGTTTTAGACCCTGATGTTCCACTTCAAATCCAGCTCCCTTCTGATGTAACTGGCAAAGCAACAGAAGATGGCCAAAGTGTTTGAGCCCTCACATTCAGGCTTCTGGCTTCAGCTTGGCCCTGTCACAGCCATTCTCACTCTCATCTCTTTCAAATAAAGAAAACTGTATTTTTCAGATTTTTATATGCAGGGCCAATTTATAGGCAGGAGAGACAGAGGGTAAGAACTTCCATCCATTGGTTCACTCCTCCAAAAAACACAATGGCCAGAGCTGAGTCAATCTGAAATCAGGAGCCAGGACTCCCTTCTAGGTTTCCCTTGAGGGTGCAGGGTCCCAAGGACTTGGACAATCCATCACTGCTTTTCCAGACCATAAGCAAGGAGATGAATCAGAAGTGGAGCGTCTGGGATGCCCATGTGGGATACCAGAGCTTAAAAGTGGAGGATTAGGCTTTTCAGCCACAGCACCCACTCCCAAAGATAAACTTTTAAAAAATTTTAGGAAAACTGAAAATAAGCCAAAACCATGCACACATGCCTGTAAAGACTATAGAAGTGAGTGCCATGATCAACACCATGAAGAATGCAGGGGTGAACTCTCACCACCCCTTCATTCAACTTGGCATTTAGGCTGTGCAGGAGCCCCACGGGAGCAGCAAAAGATGATCCCGGGCTTAACCAGATGTGATTTCTTTTTTAAAATTTTTAAATATATTTTGATTTTGAATTTTGAATTATGTGGTACAATTTCAATAGGCTGGGATTTCTCCCCAAACTCCCACCCCCAAGCGGATTTTCCCCATTTTACTACAATGGTGTAGTCCTTCATAAGGAATCATACTTCTATCAGTCCTTAATTAAGTGTACTCTGACGTTATTGGTACCGACGATGTCAGACAGTCCAGCATCCCACTGTCTACACACGTCCAACAGTTTCATTGCGAGTCCATCTTTCATCTGGAAGCAGGGATGCATGTTCCATTATACCCCCACATCTGTATATGATAGACCCCAGTACTCCATCACTATACATTTCCATAATTGAGAAGCCATGAAACAAGGTCAACAACTGGTATGAGTTAGAACAGCCACAACAACGACAACAACATCAACAACAAATTACAGCACCATGAAAAACACACCACTGAATAGCCAACACATGAGGGACAAAAAGGAAACACAAAAGTGTCTTGGGAAAAATGATGCCACCGTGTAATCCATGAGCCAGTGATGAATTCCACAAGGAGAAAAGAAATTATTTGGAATAAACAAAACTGAAATAAAAAAAAAATCTAAACACCTGGGATACAGCCAAACAAACAAACAAACAAAAAACAGTATGGATCAGATTATTGAAGTTACACTTTCCATGCTGGTTTCCTTATATAAGAGAGAACATATGGTATTTGTTCTTTTGTGATTGATTCATTTCACTGAGCATAATGGTCTCTAGTAGGGACCACCTAGTTGTAAATAGTATAATTTCATTCTTTTTTGAAAAGATTTATCTTATTTTTTATTTCAAAGTCAGATATACAGAGAGGAGGAGAGAAAAAGGGGAAGATTTTCCCTCTGATGATTCACTCCCCAGGTGACCGCAATGGCCAGTAATGCACTGATCTGAAGTCAGGAACTAGAAACTTCTCCAGGTCCCCCATACAGGTGCAGGGTCCCAAGGCATTGGGCCGTCCTCAACTGCAGGAAGCTGGATGAGAAGTGGAGCTGCTGGGATTAGAACAGGTGCCCATATGAGGTCCTGGAGCATTCAAGGCGAGACCTTTAGCCACTAGGCCACTGCGTCCTGCCCGATAACTTCATTTTTCTTAATAGCTGAATAATATTCCATGGAGTAGATGTACCACGGTTTCTTTAACCACTCTTCCTTGGATGCACATCTGGATTGTTTCCATGTCTTTGCTATTGTAGATCGTGTGCTACAAATACAGGATTACAGATCCCCTTCTCATATGCAGATTTCACTTCTACTGGGTTTATTCCTAGGAACAGGATAGCTGGGTCATATGGCAGGTTTACTTGCAATTCTCCAAGCACTCTCCATACTGATTTCCACAGTGGTTGTACTAGCCTACAGTCCCATAGCAGTGAAGGAGGGTGCCTTTCTCCCCACATCCAAGCTAGCATGTGTTGTTAGTTGAGTAGGCCAATCTCACTGGACTTAGGTGGTACCTCAACGTGGTTTTCATTTCTATCTCTCTGGTGGCTAGGGAGCCTGAGCATCTTTTCATATGAACCAGACAGTGATTTCAACTGAAGTTCCTGTTACAGATAGATTTGCATTGCTTGAGAAAAGTAACACATTGTCCTATACTTGGTACATAGAAATTCATCTGTCAAGAGATTTTTTTTCCCTTAACAGTTTTTAGTAAACCTGACCAGATCCAGCAGATTCAATGAGGCAAGAAGTGGCAGTAACAGTTAGGAAGGTCACTGGCAACCTTTGGCAGGACTCCATAGGTAAACCACTGTGGGAACGCTTCAAATGCTGCACTAGGATTTCCCAT
This sequence comes from Ochotona princeps, assembly GCF_030435755.1. Taxonomy (NCBI): domain Eukaryota; kingdom Metazoa; phylum Chordata; class Mammalia; order Lagomorpha; family Ochotonidae; genus Ochotona; species Ochotona princeps. The sequence continues at coordinate 105,649,348 of NC_080835.1, read as the reverse complement.
GCTATGAAAATAACACCTTTCCTTTTGAAAACATGTCTGACTCGTTACTGAACCTTATGTAATAACTAAGTGCTCAACCATGAGTCAAGGAGTTGCCATGTAATCCAGTAGTCACATCATGACTCCAGGGGATGTGCAACCCACCACGCCACAGTTCATCGAACAGAAATGATACTGCTGAAGTCAAGCTCTCAAAGAAGCCCTGAAAGGTACAAAAGTTACATGAGGAAGTGACCCAAGTAACCATAATATTCACTCATACTATGATCCCAGTCCATAGCTATGGCATTATGGGAGTGTCCAGTCAGTTGAGAGAGGAAGAGGAAAGTTGACCCTGGTTTGCAGGAACTACCCAAAAGTGAACAGTTGCACACTATGGCCTTTCGTGGGTATCCTTGAAGGATAGTGGTAAGGATAAATTCTTCAAAAGGTAGGACTTCAAGCAATGCAGTAATTGATAGGTTATAGCTAATGGATTTGCTTATTTGACCTGAAAAGAGCATACCTGGAAAATAGGTGACAGAGAAGTGTGGGGAAGAGCCATGTGGCTAGACCTCTTTGAACGGGAGAAAATATGAACATATTTGTGCTCAATGCAAAGGTTTGCAAAAGCGTAAACTCATTGCAGAACTACTCTGGTAATCAAGATAAGGCTACCCCATTGTAAGGACATCAAGCCACCTTTGTTCAACAACCAATGGGCAGACAAAATACAATGTGGCAAGGACAAACGTATGCATAGGCTCCATGGTACCAGCTTCCACTCACCAAACCCAGTCTGGTTACAACCCGCTACTGAGTGCCCAGTCTACCAAGAGCAGACAAAAGCATCAAATCTTGATACAGTGCCATTCATCTAAGTGGCAATCCAGCTGCATGAAAGCAGATTAAGAACACAGTGCTTTGGAAGCAACAGTGATTTGTTCTTTTTTTTTTAAGATTTTATTATTATTGGAAAGCCAGATATACAGAGAGGAGGAGAGACAGAGAGGAAGATCTTCCATCCGATGTTTCACTCCCCAAGTGAGCCGCAACGGGCCGGTGCGCGCCGATCCGAAGCTGGGAACCAGGAACCTCTTCCGGGTCTCCCACGCGGGTGCAGTGTCCCAAAGCCTTGGGCCGTCCTCGACTGCTTTCCCAGGCCACAAGCAGGGAGCTGGATGGGAAGTGGAGCTGCCGGGATTAGAACTGGTGCCCATATGGGATCCCGGGGCTTTTAAGGCGAGGACTTTAGCTGCTAGGCCACGCCGCTGGGCCCAAGTGATTTGTTCTTACTGAAATAGGCAGTGTGAGTTTCTGCTTTCTCTGCATGCAGTGTTTCTGCCAAAATGATAATCCATGGACTTCAAAAATATCTTTGCCACTATCACAGTATTCCACACACCATTGCTTCAGACCAAGAAATCTGCCATAGCATTCACTGGTCTTACCATGTCTCCCACCATCCTGAAGCACCTAAATCAGGAAAGAATAATGGACTGATCTTTCAAAAACTCAGTTATAGTGCCAATCGGTTGGCAATACCTTGCATTACTAAGGAAATGTTATCCAGGAAACTTAAATATTCAAATTGCCATGTCCTGTATAGTACTTATTTCTCCCACAAGAGGAATTCATGAGTTCTGGAATCAAAGGTAATCACTATTACCCCTGGTGACTCAGTAACAAAAACCTTACTTCCTGTCCCTGTGATCTTACACTTTTCTGGACTACAGACTTCAGTTTCAAAGGGAAGAGTGTTTCTACAGGAGAATGAGTAATTAATCCATTGAACACTACCACCAATAATTTTGGATATCTTGTGCCTCCGAATTAATAGACAACGGAAAAAGTTACCTTACTAGCTGCCATGATTGACCCTAATTATCTAGAGGAAACTGATTTTGCTTCAAAATGGAGATGAGGAGTATGCATGAAATACGACGGACCCATCAGGGAACTTCATGGTACTACCATGCTCTATGGTTAAAATCCATGGAAAACCACAGCAACCCATTTCACACAGCATCACTAATGGCCCAAAACCTTCGGAAGGGAAGTTCAATTCGTCAATTTTCATTGATAACATGTATTTATATTTAAGGGAAAATGCCTACTTCAGAATCCTGAAGACATCCTGTTTTACTTTCTGTTAAAGGCTTTATTGATTTAGAAGCGTTTACATTTCATGTCAGTTTCATGTTGTGATCAATTGGCAATCAAGCTTTATCTTTTCCATTCAGAAACACAAACTTGTCTTGTATGATTTATTGAAAAGACCGCCTTTATCCCACTGAATTGAAGAGGTGTTTCTGTCATACATAAGTAACAATGAATGGGCACACTCACTTAACTTTGTTTTGTTAGTTTTGAAATCTGATGCCATAAATTGCCCCTAGTTTTTTATTCTGCTACATGATTGCCTATTCTAGATTTTATACATAGGCCTTCAATCTTATTAATGTTTTATAGCTTCAAGTGTAAAATATTTTGTAAATGTTTGATATTAACTTATTTTATACTGTATTATTTCAGTTAAGTTCTATTTCAACTTTTGTCAATGTTAAATAAAATGGTTTAATATTGTCTGGGTATCCATCAACCCTGTGAAATTTTCCTGTTAATAATAATCATTTCTATATTGTTTGGGATTTTCAATCTATGTGCATAATTATTTCACACGTAAATAATTATCATTTTTCTTCATTTCCTGTCATTGCAACGTTTAGTTTTCTTGCCTCACTGCATTGGCTACTATTTTTAGTAAAGTGTTGAATTAAAGTGGGTAAAACAACTTTTTATTTATTCTTAATCTTTGAGGAAAAAAATGTTAAAAATATGATGCTAGTTTTTGGATATATTCTATTCATCAAATTAAATAGGGTTCCTTCTATCCCTAGTCGTCTAAGAGTGTTCATCATGAACAGCTGTTGAAATTTATTAGATTTTATTCTGTTTGTTGAGATTATAATATTGTTTGATATGACTGTACATAAGCAAACATCTTGGCTGAAACTTCATAAGAAATTGTAAGTTTCAACAACATGGTGATACTGCTTTTAAATTCCTGATCCAAAGAGGCTAGGGTAATACATTTTATTGCTGCTGAAAATCACTAAGTTGAGAATTTGTCATGAATCAAAAAATAAATAACATTAAATATACATATTATTTTGCACCTTTCTTTTAAATTTGTGTATCTTGGCTATTATTTTCTATAATTTCATAAAAATTCAGTCTTTTTATAGCTTGTAACACTGCATTTAGTCAATTTTGTGCTTTGCTGAATCAGCCACTTGTGATTGTGCCATTGTATATTTCCAGTACTTTCCTGTCCCAAATAGCTTGCTGATTAATAATGGTAGCTTCAGGAGGAAACTGAGAGGGGGTAGGATTGCAGCTTCAACGTTGGAAACACTTTTAGTTTGGTTAGATAGTGCTAGATTTCACTCCGCCAGGTTATACCTTTTCACCTTTGCTGACAATATATGAGCATATCTCTTTTCTCAGAGCCTTACAAGCATAACATTTTATCAAGTTTTAGGCTTTTCCAACATGATAGGTGAGGAGTGGCGTCTCTGTGGCTAATATGCCTTTCTGTAACTGCAGGACAAGTTCAGCATCTGCATCATCCATTCAAGAGCCACTTACATGTTTTGTGCTCTTCACTTGTTTTGCACATCTTTTATTCAGTATTTAATTGTTCAGCTTTTCTCCTTAAGAATTCTTCACATACAGGCCCGGCGCAGTAGCCTAGCAGCTAAAATCGTCTCCTTGAACATGCCAGGATCCCATATGGGCACCAGTTCTAATCCCAGCAGCCCACTTCCCATCCAGCACCCTGCTTGTGACCTTGGAGAGCAGTCGAGGATGGCTAAAAGCCTTGGGACCCTGCACCCGCTGGGGAGACCCAGAAGAATTCCTGCTTCGGATCAGCACAGCTCCAGCCATTGCAATCACTTGGAGAGTGAACCTTAGGAGAGAAGATCTTCCACTCTGTCTTTCCTCCTCTCTCTATATATATTTGACTTTGCAATAAAAATATATTTTTTTAAAGAATTCTTCAAGTTTAAACTTCCAGCAGCCTCCCGGCTGCTGGTGGGTCCCAGGAAGGGGCGTCTCATGCCTGGATCCCACACACCAGCCACCACGTGTACATGGTGAGCTGTGCCCAGGCGGCTAGTGCACCATTTGGCGCCTGGCTCCGCCTGCTGGCCGCCCAGCCTAGACCTCTGGGGTTTTGGTTCTTTGAATCCCTGCTTAGGTAGCTCCAGGTTGAACCCACTGTGCTTCTAGGACGTGAATCAATTCTAAAGATTCCCAATGACAGTAACTCTTCCTTTGAAGAACTTGTAATCACTGAACAATGCTGACCACCAAATACCAGTCCATGCAAAAGCTATGGCTCGGGGCTTGTCCAGCAGAACCATATCCTGTTATCTGACATGATGATGGATCAGGAGAAGGGTCACATTAAGCAGGGCCATAACATTAACTAGCACTAGAGAACCATATCCAGGGATAGATTCTGTGGGGGAAGTGTGGACCAAACCCTGTGGATATTCTAGCCCAATGGTTAGCTGAAGAGTTGGGGTGGTGATGGACTAAGCTAGGTGTGACCAAGGAACCTGCCATCAATCACAGGTAAAGGAACCTGCAACAGTCTGGACTGGTCAAGGCAGCAGCACCCAAATGTGCATTCTGAATAGGGTGTGGGGTGGGCCGGGCTACAACGTTCACCAGCTCATGCAAGGCCAAATGGAAGGCCAGACTTTGCGGGGACCTGGCCTAAACCCAATGGCATGTATAAGAACTGGGTCTGGGAATGGATTAAGTGGAGCAACTTGGGAAACTCCCTTGGCGAGTCATAGCTCCCGCTAGTGAACATGTGGTCCAGACCTGGGGGTTGGACAAGCTGGGCAAAGTAGCTCCAACAGCTGGCTAATGTGTCAATTGGTAATGGCCCAGGCAGGACTGAGCAAACCTTAGCCCACAAACGAAGCTAGAGACTAGGATGGAGCACAGGTCATGCCGAGCTAGGTTCTTACACCTACTGGTCTGCGGGAGCCAGGAACCCTAAGCCACAGTGTCTAAAGCAGAGGTCAGGACACATGAGGGGCTGAGCCAAGCTGAGTCAGAGCAATCACTGGCATGCGCATGATCTACAACTGGGAACAGGCCCAGTTGGGGAGCTAAGGGGACACCCTAGCTGGGTTGAGGTTCCCACCAAGGGTCATGTGGGCTGGAATGGGGGCTGTGTTCTGATCATGAAATGGTTGTAGTCTCCCTTGGCACAAGTGTGGACTGCGATTGGATGCCCTGAGCCGGGCCAGACCGCAACACCCTCTGGTCTCCTGGAGGACCAGGGTAGATGTGGGATGGACTAGGCAAGGTCCCCTACTGAGCCATGTGTGAGCCATATGTGACTATGGACGAGTCATGGCTGGGCTGAAACATCCAACAGCAAGGACCAGTTTGGGTTGAAGGCCAGTCAGGAAAAGCCGCTGTTTCTGCTAGGACAGGAGGTGAACTGAGTAGGGCTGGCTCATGGACTTCATGGTATGCACAAAATCTGGCATTGGGAGGGGTTCTGATGGAGAAGCCTAGGCAAGTCCTCTGGCAGGACACAGACCCGGCAGCTAAGCACAAGAAACATGATACGAAACAGCCCAGAACAGGCCATGGAAAGTTTCCCACTGGCATACATTTGGCATGGGTCAGGGACAGACCAGGCTGAATCAGTTCACGTCATCCACTGGCAAATCCGAGTACCAGAACAGTATGGGTCTAGCCGGGTTCGGTCGCAACAAAAACCAGTGCACAACACGGAATGCCAAGGTGAGGTTACCTGTACCAGATGAGGCCGCAGCGTCCAACCAGCATGCGTGAGAACCAGGAAGGGAGGGGGCAGAAGCGGCAGGGGAATAAGGGGTGGTTCCCTTGCTGGACAGCTACTCCCACTGGAGAGCATGAGCTGGGATGGGGACAGACCAGATTAAGCAGGGCTACAACACCTGAGCGCCGCATGTGGACTAGATCAGGGAAAAGCCAGGCTGGGCTGATTATTCCTACTGGTGCAAACAAAATTAGAGTGGGTGAGGGTTGTTTGGGCTTAGCCGCAGCATCAGCTGGCAGAAGCTGGCACTAGGGCTAGTTCTGTCAGGTCAAACCACAAAACTACCTGGAGAGTGCATAATCTGGGAGTGGGAGAGGCCTGGGAGGGAAATAGTGGGCTCCTCCCTCTTGGGTTACCACTCCCACGGGAGGGCACGAAAACTAGGACAGGGGCTGCAGTGGCTAGACAGTGAGGCACCCAACAGCATCTGTGTGGGCTGCAGAGTGGAGCTGGTTAGATGGAACTAAGCTTCAATACCCATTGACATGTACGAGAGCCAAATGGGGTGTAGGACAGACTGGACTACTGCCACAGATACTGGCAAACCAGAGTAGGGGGCGGGCCTGGTGGGGGTTGTTATGGGTCGCTCTGACTAGGCTGCAGCTCCCACTGATTTATGCGAGGGCCGAGTATGTGCTGGGCAGAACCAGGCTGGACTGCAAACACCCATTGGTTCCAGTGGAAGTCGGGGCTGAAAACAGAACCAACCCAGCGATTGCAACCACCAGCTGATTGAGGTGATGGACTGTGGCAGGCCCTGTACTTGCAAGTACACACAGGAATCTGGTATGGGAACACCTCAGATAAAGTTTCTTTGGAGATCTCCCCAATCGAAATGCTGGACTCAGAACCCTAGCCAAGAAAAGACAGAAGACAGAACAAGTCAATCAACCATCTTAGCTATATGTTGGCAATGAAATACGGGGCAAACGGAGACTCTATGATGGACCATGTCAATCAGTGGATTCTTCAAAGACCTCATGGTGCTTGGAGTGGCAAGATCGGCAGCAATTCATAACTGGTGAACTATCAAAACCACTTGAGCAGGAACCCTGGAGCATGCCCTACATCCGGGACCTGGGGGAGGGTGGGAAATTGGGTGGGCCTTCTCCCTTAATACCCCCCTTTTAAACATGAAGGGAACAATATGGAAATACTAGTCTTACCCACTTTCTTATAGCCCTTGAACCTTTTTTACCCTAATTAACTATGTAAAGATTGCCAAAAAAAAGAAAACTTTTCTTTTTCAACAAATTGTAAATGAAGCATAAAAAAAAAGAATTCTTCACACAATATGTAGTATCTACATACAATTGCTATCGATTGATAAATTCTATAAACATTTTGGCCTTGAGTGTTCTACTGGGTAAATTTTTTTAAGCTTATAATAGTCAAGTTCATTATTTTTAATTGCATCCTGATTTTGAGTCTTGGTAAAAAAAAAGTTTTGCCCACACCAGACATTATGTAGGCTCTCTAAGCACACTTCCCTATAGTACTTGTTCAGGTGTAACTTTTACATGCAGGTTTCCAGTCCTCACAGTATTTCGTTAGTGTCAGTTTGCCCTCTGCACCAGTTAGTGGTCACCCCAGTAATGGCACATATTCAGGTACAAAATGCCAATCACGGGTAACAATAAGTGCTTACTGTCCATAAATTCTTAGAATCAGAGACACTTGGCAATATAGAATGTTACCTCAAATCAGGAAGTCATCTTCTGTGTTGGATGGGTTCACCCACGTATATCTGATTTACCTGATCTACACTGGCTTCTGTTGGCTGGCTCCAACCAGAGAAATTAGTACGACATGCTTATGCTGCACATCTTAAGAGTCTTCCCACAAGTACAGTGCAAATTCATGGCAAGAAGCTCTAAAACACAGACTTGTTTCAAACCATTGCTTAGGTATCGTTTGATACTCTATTGACCAAGCCAGGTTCAGTTCAGAAGACAGGAGAAGCACCAGAAAATTATGTGGCAGCAGATTCGAATACAGGAAGGGATAATGACTGAAAGCATCATTACAATCTATGATAACCTGAATGTTACTACAACTAGTATGCCAGTCCCCATCTCTTAGCATCTCACGCTTTTTTTCTATCACTATCTCCATTTCCTCAGTTGCTCCTAACTCAACCCACTGATTTAGTTTCTTCCTGAATCTTTCCTGTTTTCCACATGGCTGTCCATGAACTCTAGACTGACAGTCAGCGTATGTTTTGATTCTTACTGTATGTGACAAGCGTGGTGACTGGGCATAACTTGTCATGTGTCCTGGAGGCAGGTTATGATGTTACCCTTCAAAATTCACTCTCCATCCTTACCCTCCCTGCTTTCTTTCTCCTCACATCATTGGACTTCTGTGTCCTCTGGCATTTCATTGATTTCAGCTGCAGGAATACTGGCAGATTTGAGAAAGAATAAGATCAAGGTACTTGTTCTCTTAGGCCAGACTATGGAGTCATGCACCCCAGAAATTTGAGTGTTCCAGCAGAAACAAAAGAAAGCACAGAAAATAGGAGATTGTGCTTGACATAAGCAGCAAGTGGTTCTCTCCAGCCTTCGGCACACAACCCTAATGTCCTCCTCCTCCCATATCTGGTTTTGCTAATCTCTACCTGCCTGGCAATAGCAGCAGCAGCAGCAGCAGAAAACACCCGCGCTTCACAGCAGGCCACAGTGGTGCTGGTTAAGCTGAATCAACTACGATTCTTATCAGCAAGCAGTAAAACCCTCCAGAATACCTGCTACAGTCCATATAAACACTCAGATGATCCTGACAAAATTAGAAGGCAGGCCTTGGGAAACTGACCTGCTTGTTTCTTTGGTAAATGAGACCCAGCAATGCAGACATTGTCATCCCAGCTTGCGCAGACACACATGCAAAATTTACATGACCTTCGTCTTACTTGTGATCCATCTATCCATGTCTTCCTCCTTAAAATTCTCTATCACCTGAATTTCCTGCTGTCTTTCCAACTCATACTTCTAGATCTCTTCTTGAGTCTCTCTACAGGTGCCTAAAGCTTTGAGATCTAGGCATACAAGAGGTCTTCAGAAAGTGAATTGACAATGAGTCTTTTGAAAAAACATGGGCCAGCACACCCTACCATCAGAAGACCAGGCAAGGGGCTACGCCACCACAGCCACAGAAATGGTGGTTGTGAATTTCCCTGGGAGGGGGATTTGAAAATGTGTGATGGGGAAAGGGAATACATTACAAGTAAGGAATGACTTCTTGGGGACTTCTATGGATCTAGTACTGCAATCACAGGTAAATAAGGAGGCTGAGACTGGTGGTTTAAAGGTGGAGAGGCCAGAGGTTATGTCTGGGACAGACTAGGACACTTATCCACATGAGAGACATAGGCTAGGATAGTTGGCATCAATCACAACCCACTAGTACACATAAATGCTATGACTAAAGGGGCCTGCCTAGCAGGACTAGGCCACAATATCCACCAGTATGTGTCAGGCATTGGGCCATGTTAGACAGGGTCATGACACTACCCCAGAGGTGAGGGAACCAGGTCTGGGCACTGACTCTGTGAGGAATTTGTGTGCTCGTCCCTGTAAGACTGAAATACCCATTGATTTACACAAGAGCTGGAGGTGACCATGGGCCAAGCTAGGCATGACCATGAAACTCACCAACACTCATGGGAATTGAGAGTCAGAGTAGGCCAAATTGGCCCAAGTTGCAGCACCTGTAGGCTCACCCAAGAAATGGCTTAAGCTCAATCAAATGTCATAGAGTAGTACACTGGATTAAAAAAACAAAACCCATCTAATTCTTGTCTAGAAGAGACACATTTCAACAGAAATCATAGGAAACTATATCACATGGGTATTGCTGTTTTCTGTTAGTTTCATCTCTTCAAAACACTTTCTTCTGATTAAACTCTTCAGTGACTCATAGATCATAGAATAGCATCATTTTCTTCAAGAAGGTTCTTGATTTTCATTTCTTCAGCTGCACGTTAGTCATTTACTAGCATGTTATTTAACTTCTTGGTGCTGTTAATTTCTTTTTTCTTCCTGATGTTGATTTTGTTTTTGTGGCTTTTCATTTAAGGGGATGTATAGTAGCTGTGTAATGGAGACTGTCATATCTAGTAACATGTTATTTCACTTCATGGCATTGTAAATTTCTATTTTTTTTCCTATTGTTGATCTTGTATCATGACTTTTCATTTGAGGAGATGTACAGTAGCTGTGAAATGGAGACTAACATATCCAGATGTGAGCATACAATGTAGTACGCATCTCTACTTCCAGATCAAAGATGGACTTACAATGAAGCTGTTTATTGTATCTTGACAATAGGATGCTGGACTGTCTGCCATTGTCCATGCCCGCAATGATGGACATATGACTGTGTGTGAAGACTACACTTTAGTAATGATATAGAGAAACTAGGTGGGGGGTGGATTTGGGGCTGGGATAAGAGAAATAAATAAATAAATAAATAAATAAATGAATCCTGGTTCATAAAAAATAAATAACTAAATAAAAATAAATAAATAAATAAATAAATATGTTATTTAGGGGGAAAAGAAAAATTTAAACCAAGAAAAATTTTGGAGGCTTCCATGTTGGTTATAGCCTAAGTATATAACCTACAGAACCTCCTGTGTCCAAAATTCAGAGTTCCAGATAAGATATAGCCAAGCGCATTTCATTTTATATGCATTTATAGCTTACCTTTTTTTTTCAAAACATTTGTTTGAGATACAAGCAAGCAGTAAGTATTCCCATTCGCTCTGAATGCCCACATCAGGTGGGTCTGGCCTGGTGCCAAGACAGGAAGTGGAAATTCCATCTGTGTCTCCCACATGAATGGCAGAGACCCAACCCCTCCAGGAAGGGTCTGCTGACTCCCAAAAAGTGTGTCAGAGAGAAGCTTAAATCGAATGCAGAGCTGGACCTCAAACCCAGGCACCTGATATTGAATGTCAGCACACAACAAGTGAGTTGACTGCTATTTTATTAAACCTTATTTTTTCATAAACCCTTCGAAATATGTGAGTTGAGTAGCATAATTATTCCGTGTACAGTTGTTTAATTTGACATTCTGATATTCCACTTAGCATACTCCTGCCAAGTTCTCAGTGCTTTTCTTGCCAGGATTGGCTTGTTTAATCCCCCCAGGTGAGGAAAGCTATTATTACTATTGTCCCTACTTCACAGATAAAGAGAATGAAATACACAGAGATTGGGTACGTGACCCAAGGTGACTCAGGTAGCCAGCTGTATTACTGAGCGACACCCCAGGCAGGCCAGCCACAGTGGCAGCACACCAACTATCTATTTCCCATTGTGAAAAGGGAGCAATAAAGAAATGAAGAAACTTACTGCATATAAACCTTCAAGTAATGTTTAGGGTGTAATTCAGTATGTGAAAAAGCGATTTGAAGTATTGGGGTGGCTGCGATTGGCTTTTCTACCTTAACCTCTTCATCTGCCTCTCCCTAACTGAGCATGGTGCCCTACAAAGTTTAGTCCATTCCCAGGACTTATTGCAGGTACAAGGGAGACCCAGTGGAGCAAACTTTTGAATGCGTAACCAAGTTTATAATTGCCATGAGTCGAGATGAGGAGAGACACAGAAACCAGAATCCCAAGCAGGGCCTGATACTGAGTTGTCCTAAACAGAGAGACAAAAGAACAAGGGTAAAGGGCAGGGCCCAGTGTCATAAGGAAAGAGCTTGCATTTACCACCTTGGTAGAGGGGCTAAATAAGCTTGTGGAAGACAAGACTGTTGACGGATAAGCCACACTAACGTAGAGTTTTCACTGTTAGAGTGTTGGTATAACGTTAGTATGGTAGAATGTTAGAATGTTGGCGTTAGGCAGCGTTAGGCCCCTTTGTGCCAAGAAATTGCTACTTTGCAAGGTCATGATGCGTCTGGACCATGGGAAAACTCCACTTTCACGATAAATATGTCCTTTGTTACTCTGTGGCCTTGTGAACAGTGTCACAAGCTTTGTCTATACACCCGGGTGCAGGAGGACAGGGGCACAATTATCCGATCCCAGAAACAGAAGGAGACATAAAGACAATGTGTCTGGGAACAGAGTGGACTGTTTGCACCTGGAAGCCCTAAAGATGACGTGTCTGGAGTTTGTTACTCTTTAAGCTGATTGCTGCATTTGGATTTGTGGGGGCTATGATGCATGTAACAGCCAAAAGGGCCAAACGGGCCGAATGGGCTCTTGCTAGTCCAGGGTCCAACCCCTCCTTGGCTGGCCTGGGCGCCCCAAGCACAGTTTGACCCCAGCATGCTGGCACAATAAACTCTGCTTGCTTTTGCATTACCAGCGAGATTCTTTGTCGTTTCTGAGAGTTTACAAGCCCAGACCCTAACATCTGGGGGGGTGGGGGGGTCCGGCCCAGACCCTAACATCACAGCTCCACAGCCTCCAAGAAAGGATGAAAAGTGGGGAGATCACTTGTGTGTGAGTTTAAGCTCCATTTTCATTTAGACCTCTTATTTGCCTCAATTGCCTTACCACTTGACCAATAAATGTCTTAGCCATCTTTCAGCAAGTGTATTTCTTTTCATCTTATTCTGTTGTCATCATCACTATCAGGATAGCTTTTAGGCTGTGCCTTTTAATGTGGTTACCCCTCTTGGATCCAGTTATCTGGCTTGGTTGGTTTACTATTTCTAACAATGTATTCATAGATTTCCTATGTAGAGTGACATATACCTAAAGACAATGGAAGTCATGCTTTACTTTCCAACTTACAAAATTTGTCACTGATACGCTTTTTTAATGTTGAGTGGATTTGCAGTGCAGCAATTCATGGCAGAGTTAGTGCCTTAACGTGTCTCTTCACGGTCTGTGGAAGAAATGCTGCTCATGAGGCCAGCGTGGTAGCACATCAGGTTAATTCTCCACCCTGCAGCTCCAGAATCCCATATGGGCACTGGTTCAAGTCGCAGCTATTCTTCCAATCCAGATCTCCACTTATGGCCTCTGCTTATGGGAAAGCAGCAGAGGATGAACCAAGTCCTTGGGTGCTTGCACTCACGTGGGAGACCCAGAAGAAACTCCTGACTGCCAGATTCAGATCAACTCAGCTCTGAATTGTGGCACTTTGGGGAACCAGCAGATGGAAGGCCTTCTCTCTCTTATCTTTCCTTTTCTGTCTGTAAAAGTCTGCCTTTCGGGCCCGGCGGCATGGCCTAGCGGCTTAAGTCCTCGCCTTGAAAGCCCCGGGATCCCATATGGGCGCCGGTTCTAATCCTGGCAGCTCCACTTCCCATCCAGCTCCCTGCTTGTGGCCTGGGAAAGCAGTTGAGGACGGCCCAATGCATTGAGACCCTGCACCCGCGTGGGAGACCCGGAAGAGGTTCCTGGTTCCCGGCTTCAGATCGGCGCGTGCCGGCCCGTTGTGGCTCACTTGGGGAGTGAAACATCAGACGGAAGATCTTCCTCTCTGTCTCTCCTCCCCTCTGTATATCTGGCTGTAATAAAATGAATAAAATGAATAAATCTTTAAAAAAAAAAGTCTGCCTTTCAAATAAAAATAAATATTTTTAAGGAAATGCTGTTCATATTTCACCATTAATAATACAACTCTGAGATTTTGGAGGTCACCAGTTTATCTATGAATTCATCTGTAGAGGGCAGGAGCACTGGGTTTCTTATCCCTGCTCGTGTCCTCTCCCTAACCCATCTTCTGTATCCTTGGTGAATGAAGAGTCTTCTAACCCAACCAGAAAACACAGATGGTGTTTTTGTTTTTTCAGAGAAACTAATTTCCATTATATTTATCATTTTTATTTGCTTTAATTTTTATCTGTATAAATCAAATGAATTTAAAATATCTTGTACGTACAGATTCAAGAGCATCCTACTCTTCCTCCCACCCACTCTCCCACCCTCTCTCCTCCTTCCTTTCTTATTTAATTTTCACAATGACATACTTTCGGTTTATTTTATAATCACAAGCTTAACTCTCCACTAAATAAAGAATTCAGTAAGTAGTAATTAAGTTTTAAAAATGTTCCTCCAGAGTATGTCTTCTATATTATACACACATCTCTAAGCCTTGGACTCTCTTCTTTAACAACTGCACAGAGTGTCGACGTACGTCATATGTCCTATGACATACACAGAGCGATGGCCTACGTCATCAAATTGTCAAGAACCACTCCAGTAGTTATGAGACTCACCTTTCAGTAAGATGGGCAGAGCTCCAGTAAGAACACCCTCCCCTGGAATGTTTGAGAGTCTGGCTGAAGGACCCTCCCTCAGATACGCTCCTCCAGCCCATGTCCCACATCTCCAAGGCTCACCCTACCAGGTCATGCAGACATTTGCTTCTTATTTGTCTAAGTAATGAGAAAGCATGACTGGAGCAGATGCTGCCAAGTGGGGCATTTATCGTAAGGCACCATCCTCAGCGGCAGTGTCTGTTTCCTGTTCTTCAAGCAAGGAGGGGCTTCCATCTTCCAGCAAGAGGACATGGCCTTTGCTGAAAGGCTGTAAGCTCCAGGGAGTCTGGAGGTTGAAGATGTTTCAGCACATTCAGCTCTCCATTTCTATCCCATAACCTCACTCCCTTCCTATCGGAATCATGTTTTTGGCATAGGAACCACAGATTGAAATTCAGTCTTTTCTAAAATTCCGTTATTCTTTTTTTTTTTTTAATTATTTATTGTTTAACTTCAGTAATTACATTGTATTATGTGACACAATTACATAGATACTTGGGTTCTCCCCACCCCTCCCCAAACCCTCCCACCATGGTGGATTCCTCCACCTTGTTGCATAACCACAGCTCAAGTTCAGTTGAGATTTCCCCATTGCAAGCGTATACCAAACATAGAGTCCAGCATCTTATTGTCCCGTCAAGTTCAACGGCTTCTTAGGTATACCCTCTCTGGTCTGATGACAGAGCCAGCAGAGCATCATCCCAGTCAATTGAAAGCTCCAACATACCATCAGCAAAAATTTACATCATTATGGAATTAATTGACATAGTAATGAGTAACCAATATGTTAAAAGTAAATGCGGGTTCCCAGCCACCTTCTGTGACCACCTCACCTATACTTCAATTTTAGTTTATACACAACATATAACATTCAAAACATAACATGTTATACTTAACATCATATCATCTTAAATTAAGGCAAACATGTGGTATTTAACCTTTTGTGATTGGCTCATTTCCCTTAGCATTATGGTTTCCAGTTTGGCCCATTTGGCCACAAAGAACTGCATTTTGTTTTTTTTAATAGCTGAGTAGTATTCCATGGAGTAGATGAACCATAGCTTTCTTATCCAATCCTCTGTTGATGGGCATTCTTAAAATTTAATCTGTATGCCATCCTCAGGTTTGCGTTCAACACTCTTGATTTTCTCTGCAACACAATCCAACTGAACTTCCCTCTGCTGACTCTGTTTCACTGAGGCTGCTTTGTCAACACCATCAGTCACTTACCTGTAGCCCTGAGGTTGGCTTTCGCTCTCCACTGCCTTTATGCACCCATGGTTTTTTTGCCTGTGTCCCCATTTTTCTAGGGCCACCTCCCTGAAGATGATTCTTTTCTTTTCTCCTCCTGAGGCTTCTGGGATTCCACACCTCGGGCTCAGAGGGAGACCGGCGCTGAGGGGGAAACCATCCCTCATGGCTCCTGGGAATGGAGTGGATGAGCAGGGTCTATGAGCTTAGGTATGACTGTTTGTATAATCTCATCAGGCTCTGGACGCAGGCATTCTAGTTGTCTGGTACCTGCTTCAGGGAAGCAAGACAAGTAGAGAGTAGATGGAATCTGAGAGTCTCATAGAGGAACTTTCTCTCTGTGTGTGTGTGTGTGTGTGTGTGTGTGTGTGTGTGTGGACTGAGCTGGTTTGTATTTTGCACATGCATTCATGAATGAATCACTATTCTTGAAACTGGCCATCCCTTCCAAGGCCCCTTTGGGGTCAGTAGGTCCCCAGAAGCCAAACTACAAAATTACAAAATTTTGTAAATTATAAAAAATAAATCAGTAAAGGTGGCCCAAAAAAATGGATCAGTGGCTCGTAATGACATATATCATGAGGGTGAATATTGTTTCTTTCTTACCATGGGTATTATGCTTTATGCTTCTAAGATGGTCTGATCACACCAGTGTGGGACGCCACCCTGGATCTACACCTGCCTAGCCCATAAGCACATGCACACTGTGTCCTTGGCTGGCTGAGGCCCCAACATGGCCTGTTCACTGGGCATGAAACAAGAGTGATTGGCTGCATCCCACCCAGTCTTTCTTCTGTGCCCCTTTAAGGAACTGTGCTAGGACTTCCTTTGTAAACAAGTCTAGGAAGTCAAACATCATTCATCCTGCTTGACAGCAGGTAATGAGTTTTCCCTGAGGCACCGCTTTTTCTGCTTCCTGACCTTTAACTTCCTCGGAGGGTCCAGAGAGACAGACATATCTGTTAACCAGTCACAACGTTGTTGGCTGGAAGTACTGTTGGACCACCCTTCTGCCTGCCGGCTTTTCTTACCCTATATAAGCATGTGACTTCTCTAAAATAAGCAGACACCCTTCATCACAAGTCTCCAGAGTTTCTGTTGCGGAACAGCACTGTCATTCATCCCTCAGTGGTCTCAGGACCTGCTGGACAGAAGACCTGTGAGGCACAGGGGGAAAGGTGACAACTAAAGGAGCACATTCCTTGGTGAAATAAGAAGGACAAGAGGCCAGGCCACATGTAGGTGGAATGACCTGAGGGGAAGGGAGGAGACCTAGGAATGTCATGGGAGTCGGAGGGACTCTCCTGGACAACTTGTACCTTCTCATGAAGTGAGAAATGGGACTACCAGCCGGAAGGCTAGGAGAGGGCACAGTTATAGTGGTAGAAGCGATATGAAGGATGAGTGAGCTTTATGGAGGCATGCTAAGAGTCGCTGGTGTGTCCCGTGACCCTGGTGATTATTCATATATTATGGTTTATCAAGAGTGTGTATGTTTTTGACAAGGTCGATGAATCCAAAGTGATGGGTCTAATGTGTTGATGGCCTCTTGGGCTCCTGTGTATGCCACCTAAGGAGGGGTCTGGCTTAGTCTGTCACCCACATCAGCCTGTACAGACACACACACACACACACACACACACACACACACACACACCCCACTACCCAGCCCACATTTATGCCAGTAGGTGCTGCTGCCTTGTCCAGCCAGGCCTGTTCTCAGCCCTGGTTCTCATGCTCCCTAATGGGAGCTGCAGCCCATCAGGGGGTACCCAACAGGGGTTTTCCCTGTTAAGCTCACTCCCTGCTCTGGACCTTACACTTTTCAGGTGGGTATTGCAGTCCAGTCTGACACAACTTGTCCCAGTCCCGATACTTGCCAGTTGCTGCTACGGCAAATCCTGACCACCTGTACTTCTTCTGGCTCAGTGGATATGGTGGCCTAACCCAGCCTGGCTATTGGCCCAAATGCAGCTCACATGCAGACTAGTGGATGTTGATGTCCTGCCCAGCCTGGTCTACTCCAAGCCCCAGCTCTCGCACTCAGCAACAGGAGCAATAGCCCAGCAAGAGAGCCCCAGCAAGCCCTGTACAAGGCTCTCCTCCCCTCCCCCTCCCCCGCCCCATGCCCCTCAGGGTCGTAAGTGTGCTGTTGGTTGTTGCGTCCCAGTCTGTCATAGCTGCCTCTCTTCAACATTCACCAGCAGATACTCCAGCCTGGCTCTGCCTGGCCTGCCTTCAGTGGTGGATGTTTTTCCCAGTCCAGTCCAGCCAGCCCCCAGCCCTGGCCATAATGTGAACTCACTACTTTACCAGGTGTATTAGCAGGAAGGTGGAGTGGAAGTGCAAAAGTCGGCTTTGAACTGGTACTCCAATACAAGATCCTGGTGTTACAAGTAACGCTGAACTAGCTGTGTCAGAATACCAGCCATTGGATGCTGTATTTTACCCAGGCCGCAGAAGTACTATCTATAGACACGATCCCTGACTGCTTACTTCTCACTCCTCATGTTACTCAGGTCCTGTTGCTGAGCTCATGCAGACACTAAAGCTCATCTTACCAGTGCACTGATGGTCTCCAAATAGGATTTGTCAAGTGTGATCAGCATTCTTTTTCCTTTCTTTTGGTCTAGAAACAGTTATAAACTCTCTAGTGATAGGGTCTGCTAGGAACTTGGGCTCCAGCGCCAAGCATGAAGACAGGAGGTTCTGCTCCAAGGGGCTTGCAGGCTAATGAGGCCTACACACTGTGAGCAGGGAAGACAAGGTCTAGGATACTTGCTACTATTTGGTGACTAAGGCCCTGAACTGGGGGCACACAGGATCTAAGCCTTGTCCTCAAGATGCCTGCGAACTGGCAGGTGACACAGTCATCCCAAGCACCACCAGCTGCCAAACAGATGTAAAGGAAGCCGGAGTCCCTGGTGAAATGACACACATCTGCTAATGCTCCCCTCCCTGTGTGGCTGTGGAGAATGGGCTTCCCGGTCAGTGCCAAGTGAAACACTGTGTCTAAGTGGATCCATCATAGAGTCAGCTGGGCCGTGGCTTGAAGTGCCAGCACCTCCATCAGAAGCACCAGTTCAACTCCCAGCTGCCCTGCTTCCTATCCATCCACCTGCTAATGCACCTGGAGAAACAGCAGCCGAAGGCCCCCATGCTTTGAATCTTTCCACCTGTACGGAGACCCGGATGGGTCTCCAGGCTCCTGGCTTGAACCTGACCCAGCCACAGTCATGGTGGGCATTTGGATACTAAACCAGCAAATGAAATAGATTCTCTCTCTCTACTCTGCCTTTCAAATCTTTTTTTTTTTTTTTAAGAGTAAGTCCCTGCTATGGTGACAGCTAGCCAGCAAGGAGGAGGATGTGTGTCACTCATAGGGGGATGTGCATCACTCATAGGAGGGTGTGCGTTGCTCTCACAGGAACGGCCGTTGATGAATCGCAGCGTGGCAGCTTAAGCCACCAAAGCCAGCAGTTCAAGCCGGTGCTGTGGAGGGAGCTCCTGTCTGGCAGATGCCAACTGAGCAAAGTGCTGTTCCCAATCTGGCTCTGTGCAGGACAGATGCTGGCTCCCTCCTCAGTGGTCCCTGGGAAGGATTCCATGATCTCTCCCGAGTTCCTACCTTTCTCAATAGCAGCTGCAGGATGAGGGTGGCTCTGCTGGGGAAAGCAAGCAAGCCTCTGGGCATGTAGGTGGATGACAGACACACTGGAGGAGAGGGCAGCAGGGACTGCAGTGCTGCCCCCAGGAGCCACGGGTCTCTCTCGATTGATGTATTAACTGAAGCACCTTGGGAGTCATCCAGGACGCTGAGGCTATAGACATGACCACTGGTGGAAAGGTTTCCTGGAAAGAGAACCCAAAAGGAGCCTTGCGGATTTGCAGGTACGGCATGGGCTAGCCCCGAACGATGCACCTGCTGCCCAGGACCAGCCTCACTCCCAGTACCTACAAGCCCTGGCCCTGAAGTCCATGTTACCTTGTTATGGGTAAGGCCCATGCTGTTTGCTGTCCCAGGTTCCCCTTCTCCAGTACTTCAGCACAGTGACTTACTATAAATGTCCACTGCTGTATTGGAATTGCTTAGCGGGACTCCGGGGGGCTGTGTGACCTCACCTGGGCGACACAGGTGTCGTAGGACTGTGCTGTATGGATACAAAAGGATCCTGGCCTAAGGAGAAAAGTGCTCGAGCCCTCTGTAATTTTATTAGTTTGTGTTTGTATTTTATTTTCCTGGCAGCCACTCACTAAGCCTTTGAAGAACGACAGGGCAGACCGGGAGAGGAGGAGCAGCGGGGAGGACGGATGGACCAAGAAGAGGGCAGGGAGAAGACATGGGGCCGCTGCTTTGCGCATCCATTGATCGTGACCTAAAGAGATAACATACGATCTGCTTTCATGATAAGTTTATAGTGACTACAGAATGAAATAAATCTGAGAAGAGCTTTTTAAGTATGAAGCATTGTGTCAACAGGAAATTAAGATCATTTTTTTGAAAAAGGTGCATGTCGCGCCTGGCATGAAAGCGTTGCCATTAAGGTGCTCGCCTTGAACGCGCCAGGATCCCATATGGGCGCAGGTTCTAATCCCGGCAGCTCCACTTCCCATCCAGCTCCCTGCTTGTGGCCTGGGAAAGCAGTCGAGGACGGCCCAAAGCTTTGGGATCCTGTACCCGCGTGGGAGACCCGGAAGAGCTTCTGGCTCCTGGCTTCGGATTGGCTCAGTTCCAGCCAACGTGGCCGCTTGGGGAGTGAACCATCCGACGGAAGGCCTTCCTCTTTGCCTCTCCTCCTCTCTGTATATCCGCCTTTCCAACTAAAATAAATAAATCTTTTTTTAAAAAAAGTTGTAAGTATTGATGGATTTATGACTGCCTATGAAGGATTATACTACAGTAAAAATATAGGGAAAATCAGTCGGGGGTGGAAATTTGGGGGGGGGATGCATAGGGAAATCCCAGGCCCTATATAATCATACCGTAAAATTTTTTTTTAAAAAAAGGTACAAGTCTTAAATAACACAGTTTGACACAGGGAAGATCCTCCTAATGAAAGTTGCTATTCTTCCTTCACTGTGAGGGAAAAGTTAGCAGAAAACCGAATTAAAAGAGATAAGTCTTTAATTTTGGCTAAAATAATGTTTGAAATACATACTGTTTCGTTCATAAGATGTGTTTGTCCACAGCTTTTACGATACCCTAGTACGTATGGATTTCAAAAGTTTTACACTCATTCTGTTGGTACAAGATGTGAGTAACTGGGGAAGGAGTGTGTGGGGTGTAAGGGAACTTTTTGTTCTGCTACTTCACACTTTTGGTTTTGTAAATTTAAACTGTTCTCAAATAAAAATTTAAAGGGGAATTCTAAAGCACTAAATACAGGCACAAGATATAAACACCTCTTAATACCATTTTCCGTGAACTTTTCTGAGAAATCTTGAGAAGCTGGTGACTTTCTTTAAAAAAAAAGTCTGCAAATGCAGTGGAATTGGTTTACTAAGTTGAAATTCTGCTCCTGTAAAATCCCCACCCCCCCGGGGCAGACTGGGCTCACTGTTCCCCAGCTAGCAGGAACAGCCTGGAGGAGCTGGCTTCCACAGAGGGCTTGGTCATGTGGGTTACAACCATTCCTGCGTAACTAGGAGTTGGCAAAGCCATCCCCCTTGACCTGCTGTTAGACATGATGAGAGCAGGCAGGGGCATTTGCTGTAGCAGTTAAGATGCAACTTGGGATCTCTGCATCACACACTGGAGTGGCCGGGTTTGAGCTCAACTCCGCTACCCTGGGGGGCAGCAAATGATGGCTCACGAAGGGGGCCCCTGCCACCCACACGACAGGTTCAGATGGAGTTCTAGGCTTCAAACTGTTTCGGCCTGATCCAATACAAGCGGTTGTGGGGAGATAGGAAATAGATTACTCTCTCACTTCTTTCCTTCCCTCCTCCTCCCTTCGTGCCTGTCAAATACAATTTTAAATTTAAAATTAAACAAAGTATATGAGAAATACCCAGAAGGTTTTCCATTCCTCCCTGTGGAGGAGGGAGCCAAGGAGGAGGAACTGGAAAGCAGGGAGGAGTGAGTCGTGACTGGGCACCCAGGAAGGAAATCTCTTCCTGCAACAATTAGGCAATCGTACACAGGAACTCTGTAAACCAGGCCAGATGCGTCTACATGTGACGTGGGCCTATTGGCTCGCCTGGCTGGTTGGCTGGTTATCTTTTTTCACTTGCAGTAAGAAGCATAAAAAAAAAAAACAAAAAAGGAATATCATAGCTCGGTCTTTGCCCTCCACCTAAACCCAAAATAAAATTTAAAACAGGCAGAGGAGGACTTGATAGCTAACGAGGGGTGTGGGGTGGGGTGCAATGCCTGGGCAGACAGAAGAGGAGGGGTGCTGAGAAATGAGGGGAATGAGGCACTCAGGGGAGGAAAGTGGTCCCATTGCAGGCAGCCAACACAGCAAAGCCATCTGCTGTCCTCGGGTTGAGAGGAAGGCACCATGCAGCAGCCATGCCTCTTATACGAGGTCTAGTGCCTGGGACCGTTGGGGACACAAGATACCGTATATGACTGAAGAGCCAGCAGAGGCTAGGCTACGTAAATAGCCCGTCAAAGCAGCGAATCAAAGCATGTGTTTAAGCTGTACTGTTCCCATGCCATGTTCTCAGCAAAACTTGCGCTGAGCACCCTATTTTATATTTTTAAAGCTTATTTTCATCTACTTAAAAAGCAGATGGAGACATCCTACATCCACTAGTAAACTTCGCAGTGCCTGCCACAGCCACATGGAGGCCAGGTCTCCCACATGAGTGGCAGAAACCCAAGCATTCGGGGCCACCATCTGCTGCCTCTTAAGAACGCATCAGCAGGAAGCTGGCCCGGAGGCAGGATAGCTGGGCTTGGACCCAGGTGTCCCAAGCTTACCCAACTTACCACTATTATCATCCCAGCATTCCATTGTAAAATGAAACTCACTCTCTCCTGTGTCTAAGTTGGCTTTTCTCTGGCTAAAATTTTCCCACACCTAATATAATTACCTTATGTCAGTGTGAAGGAGCTCATGGTAGGAGCCATGCATGTGTGCCTTTCCACCACCAGGCGGCACTCTCTACACCAGCATGAAACCCATCTATTGATCAAGAAATGAAGAGCAACTCCTTCATCTTTCCAAATCACATTGAGTTTAGAACGAGTGGATAAGCAAACAATGAGACCAGAAGTGAGACTATGTGACATTAAATTCTTTCTAGGTATAGTTGTTAAAAAAAATTAGACAATGAATCTTTTTTTAACAAACATTTATTTATATCAAAATACAAAACATTTCTGAAGCAGAGTAATGTTACATGAGGAGCAATTAAATACTAAACTTCTTTTAATCAGTTGAACTTGCAACACTCCCGGGGTGCCTTCACTGGCCTCACATCTTTGTCACGGAATGTGCCTCTATTCTCTCTCTGTTCCTCATTCGTGCATTTGGGTGTCTAACTCGGGATACAACCATGTAGCATTACTGGTAATGAGTCGATTAGTATTCTGCAAGCCTGAAAATGCCAGCAGGTGGAGCCTGGCGTGGCAGTCTGACCTAAAGCAGGCTGCAAATTGAGTTTTAGGTGTCACTGGGTTCTTAGCCTAAGGCCAAAGGAATCACGGTTGGTGGTAGCCAAGGCAGGCATTATTGCTTAGGGCCTCGGAAAAGGGGTGTTCTCCAGGGCATCTCCTCAGTGGAACGGGAAGAAGGGAGAGGAGGGTCGGCCACTACAGCAGGGCCAAGCCCAGGAAACCTGCAGGAGGAGTGTTCCTCCCCCAGAAATGCAGCCAGGGCTTGGGAAGACACATTCCCCTCCCAGTCTCCCAAGTCTTTGATTGGCGGGAGGTGCCTGCGCCTTGGCAGAGCCCCTTAAGCAATGCTTGGACTTTAGAAATTTGGGAGGAGAAAGCACCTGGTTGAGAGTGCAGCTGTTCCCAATTTACTACTTCCCCGACTAGGAAAAAAAGGAAGGAGACCAGGGACAGGGGAGACAGCAGGTCCCCATCACGCCCACACCCATCCTGCTCCAGCCTGGGGCCTCCTCGCACACTCCCATGAGTGCAATTGCTTTGGCATTGTGCACCTGCAAGCTCCCACGCATGCACACACTCACACACATGCGCACACACTCAGCCTTTCGGAGCCTGCACAGGTGGCAGGTGGCGTCCCGTCTCCATCATCATCTTTCACACCCATGGGCCCACACTGGCATTCCCAGGCTTTTGAGTAGACGGTAACAGAGCAGGGGTTCCCCAGACAGTTGTACAGAGGGTAGAATATGTTCATATAAGGCTTTGGTACAGCACCAATTTCATGTTCTAAAAGTGTGATTTCTAAGTCCTCTTTTAGAAGGAAAAAAAAAAAAGCTTACTGAAAAAATAGTGTTTTTATTTACTTTTGAGTTACATACCTGAAGTTCAAAAAGTAAGCCTCTAGTTGCCGTTCAGATTCACACGCAAAAGTATTCCGCGTGCAGCAATCTGTTGGTTTGTCTTTCGTATTGAACCAGTCAGCCAACCCATTCCATGAAGACAGCTGCCCATCACTGACTTAACCAGTCCACACATAAAGAAAAGAGACACACAACACAGAAGCCACCCCTAAATCTCCCACCCCAAGGACCCCTAAGGAGAAAAAAACTAGAAGACAAAATACAGCGAGATCTAAGGAACCAGGGGACCAAGGCTATTCGGTCCAGCTGGCCTCTTCAAGAACAGCACCATAGAGCACCCTAGCGCAGTGACGTGGTAACACTCAATATTCGAGAAATGGAAACGAGGTCGGGGTGGTCTATTTGAGAAGACCTGCCATGAAAATGGAGGCATAACCCCTTAAGGAAAGCTGAAGGAGCAAAGAAGGAGTTCGAAATGAGAACAATATATCTCATGACGAAACTTGGGTCAGTTTGTCAGCAAAGAACTAAAGCCACGAGGCCGTCAGCATCCAGAAGCATGGGGCCCGTGAGGGGCTGGAGGAGCTGTCAATCAGAGCCCCTCCTTGCCCATACTGCACTGCCTGAAGAGTAGTACCCTATCCTATCCTGTGTGTCTATGAGCCATCAGGTGACATGGTATAAATTCATATGACGAATTAGGTCCAGATGATTCAGCCCCTCCTGGTGGGAGAGAGGAAGTGGAGGAGCAAAGGGGCTGACAGGTGCTGCCAGGACGCGGGGTGGCGTCCCTTCACGTCGCTTGGAGAAGAGGCACACCCTGTCCACATCCTCCATCCCCAGCCCCACGTGGCAACTAGGAAATCTAGTCTATGTGGGACTTGAAGACTTCTTGACATTTGATGCCTACAAGTCAGTAAAGAAGGGTGTTATGCCAGCCAGTCTCAAAGCATTCCCTCCCAATGTCTGGGCTCTGTACCACTTTGCTAGACACCAGGGGAGACCCCCGCCCCGCCGACCTAACTAATAGGAACCATGACATGCTGGCTCTCCTGTTCCCCACCCCCTGCTCTGACTTTGCTCAGGGTGTTTAATGTAAGCATTGGCAGTAGAGGGGAGTAGACGGGTCCAGCAGCTAGAGAGACCCCAAGGCAATGAGCCGTTTCCCACTTCCCAAGAAGTTGGCGAGATTAGGAGGAAGGACAAGTTCTCACTGTTCATTTAGTGACTCCCAGGGCTACTTCCAACTCCTATTCCACACACTAGAGGTAGCAAAATGAAAATAACTTGATGGATTTCTCCCACTTCCTACCGCAAAGGAAAAGCACCAAAATTCAACATCCCTCACACTGTGTGGAGACCCAGGATGGTATCCACAAGTGTAATGGGACATCTTGGGTTTCCTACAGTGGCTGTGTACCTCAGAGACTTCGTCAAGGCACCCCTCGCCCCCATCTGCCCCCTTAACTGAGAGGTTCAGGAAGAGGAAAACCATCTCAGCCAACATATAGGAACTAGGTCCCAGTCCCCTTGGCCCTCTGTGCCACAATAAGAAGCCTGGAGATGGAGTCTGAGCTGCCCATCCTCTCCCCCACCCTCCTGAGGGCTGGTACATGGATAGGACTCAGGGAAGCACGTTTCCAGCAGTCAGAATTTCAAGAGAAGAGCCACAATCTTGCCTTCCCTTTTTCTCCTCAACATGAAGAGTCCAGTAGGAGGTGGGGGAATGAGGTGGCAACATGTATATTCTCTGAATCTCATACACTCAATGCTGCTAAGGTGTCTCGGGCTTGAGGCTGGGGCTCAGCGGAAAGACGCTAGGGGCTAGAGCCACCCAGGACCTCCTGGCAGCAGGAGCCTCCAAGGTGTCTGTGGTGCTGAAGTGATCTGCTCTGCGGTTGCGTGTCTTCTGGAAGTGAGTCAGGGTCTAGAGAGGAGAGCGCGGTCTGAGAACCGAAGGAAGAATGGGAAGTCCTATGTGGAGGCTTTGGTGGCTTGGGCTGGGGGACAAGGCATTATGGCTCTTCCTCTTAACCTCCCTGATGAATCTTACATGAAACATTTGGCTGTGTCTCGCCACTGACCTCCTGATGAACTGTAGGAGGGCCTCCAGCAAGAATGGACACACAGCCATTGAACCTAGTACTGGAGCCCTTCCAGTGTTGCAAGGACGGGGCCCATGTCCCTTCAGTGCCCTTAGAACAAGGCAGGTATTGTGAGCAGATGATCCTGGGGACCCAAAGACAGAGCATGAAGTCGCATGAGGATCAAGAGTTAGACTGCAGCTTCAAAACTCAACCCCTCTTCTCACGGTGCTCCCACGATGTGAAGCGGGCATCTGGATTTCTCCAGGGATCCAACCTCACAGACAAGCTCTCAGTGACAGCACGGCAGGTTGGTTGCGGAAGAGGGTTTAGTATTGCCTTTTCTCACAGGATCAGCAGGGATAAGAGTGAAGAGATCGCAGTCAGGAATCTCCTGGCTGCCTGCACCATCTGGCCCCTTACTAGCTTCAAACACATCACTTGGAGCTCTTGGCAAGTTAGAAGAGAACTAGCACCCAGGAGATGCCTGCCGAGGCTGCAAGCCACGTGGCCTTGCCACATATGTGAGGTCTAGAATTCTCAGAGAGGTATTCTCAGGTGATAGTTTCCTGCTCAAACACAAGTGAACCCTTGCTCTCCCAAATCTGCTGTTCAGGGTCCAGTTATTTCAAGTCCTGGTTCAGCTTTGGGAGATGCAGGTTGATTTCCACAAGGAAGGTTACAGCATCACCCACCCTTCCAGGCAGGTCCATATGAACCTGTCACTTCCAACCCTCACTCCAGATCCCAGGGTTGGACCAGTCCAACTCCAACGGCACTTTATTTTCCAATTAGAAATCATTGAAAAAAAGCCTACATGATATATTTCCACCAGATGTCACATTCACACTGGTTGCAAGAATCTGCAGTAATATTCTCTAGGTTGTGTCTTTTCCAAGACTGAACCCACGCAGTCAGCCACACAGACCCACCCTCTCCTGCCACAATCCCGAGGAGCTGCGAGTACCAGGGGAACCACCTGCCCATTCCTTCCCAGCGACCAGTGCCAACCGCAGGGGATGGGCTCACAGAGTGTCTGTCACCCTCACTGTGTACAGCACCTCTGCCAAAGCTTTCAAGTCGGAATCCCTTTCCTGTGGCACGAGACATGGGGAACTGGTTCCAGAAAACCCCCCACAACCTGTAGCTCACTTGGCCTTTCGTGAGTGAATTATGTGTTTTGTTATTTAAAATGTGATTCATATATACATATTCCCATCAGAGAAACCCAGGCAATTCTGAACAAGGAGTGCGTGTCCCAGCAATGGTGGGGAAGGAGGCAGCATCAAGGCGTGAGCTAGTACCCCAGACCACCGGGGGAAAGTGGCACTGCTCGAGACATCTCTAAGCACAGGTACAAAAATAAAGCAAACTATGACTTCATACAGATATACAGATATATAGGTAAGATAGATAGCTAGACTTTCTATAGGTTTCTTTATAGTTATATACGTATGTGGAGAGCAAGCGCCCCGCCTAGCCTGCCTGCTCTCCTAACTCCCCACAGACATCCTCCTGTTGCTCTCTGGCTACCACTATTGCATCTTATCCATGTGCCCTCCCCCTCCCATATAAGTTCCCCTCTCTGCTTAAAATAGACAAAATTATATATGTTTATATAATTTTATATACAATCCCCATTAAAAAAATGCACTAAAGACGGCATATCACTAATGTGACCTTCCTCCCACAAGTGGTCTAGCAAAGAGCCATCCAAGATCTCCTAGGCTTGATGCTACTCATGTACATCAGTGTGTCCCTACAAGTATTACACAACATACAAAGCACACACTTACATCACACTTCACACACATACACAGATAGCACCCACACCTATCATACACACTATACGCACACTACCAAAATACATCATACATAATTACACAGCACACATACAGATGCCACCCTACACTCATATGCC
The DNA here is from genome assembly GCF_030435755.1 of Ochotona princeps. NCBI lineage: Eukaryota > Metazoa > Chordata > Mammalia > Lagomorpha > Ochotonidae > Ochotona > Ochotona princeps. Next base: position 105,621,560 of record NC_080835.1, on the reverse strand, counting down.
CAAACACACACAACTTCACAAACCACACACACACACACACACACACTACCCACTTCTTGAACCCGAGAAAGGAACACCACAGTAGACATCTAGCTGGAGGCCAGAGACCAGAGACAGCCAGCACCTGCAGAGGGACAGATCAGGCAACCCATTTCTCTGACCCAGCCAGGACATCGTCACCTCCTGGCAGACCTCTCGATGTCCACAGTGGGCAAGAGATCTTCACTGATAAAGTGATTGCCAATGTTTTCCCAAGGAAATAAGGTCTCATACAAGTAGGTCCCCAGGCCCTCCTGGCCAGCAAGAGCAGTTTCATTCTCGTGCCCCCTTTATCCACTTCTGTGAAACCACACACACGGTCCACAGATGTTGTGGTATGTCTAAGGCTGACAACGCATATCCCTTTGCCCACCCAGATTCCCTTTTCCACTCAACCGCCTCCCCATGACAAAAAATGAGCAAGATCCCTTGGGCCATAAAGTAGAGAAGCAACGACAGGCAACCTCACAGGTGGATCTATCTGTAGGATGGAAGGGAGAGCTCACTCAGGGAAATCCAGTGCCGGGCAGTGGTAGGGATTTGTGAGCACATTTCTTGAAGCAAAACAGGCTCAGTCAGTCAGTCATGCCAGCATCTGGTGGGCTGGGACAGGCACATATGCAAGATGCTGTTATCAGGCATTCAGAACCCGTGAGACTTTGCTGAAACCCTCCAAATTAGGTCTCCCAGCCATGGCTCCGTGCTGACCTCAGCTCTTTCTCAACCACGACTGCAGCTGTTGCCACTGAACAGTGATGCTTCAGTGGCTGGATCCTAGCTTGCGAAGTATCTGTCAGTGAAGAGGCCCTAACTTTCCTTCTCTAAGGCATAGTCAACATTGCTCAGGTGTTGAACTGTTGCTTATTCTGCACAGAAAACCTTGAGGTATGGAGTATCTTTGAGCCAGATGTGGTCAAATGGGAGGCATTTCATTAGCTTAAAATAAGGTCATTAAAAACTTCTATTTCTTGGCAACCCAATACACAAAACACCTGGCAGGGATTCTGTTTCTTTCCAAGGGACTGGGTTGAAGGTAGAGACAGGAGCCCAGGACTAGGCAGCTCTGGACCAGCGTAGGTTCACTGCAGGCAGGGGGAGAAATGGCAAACAGACCCCCCTACCAAGTTGGTAAAAGTAGTGAGGTCAAGTCTGGGCTTTGATCCTTGGTTTATAACTTCTTCCAAAGAAGAGATTTATAATTCCGTCTCTTGACAAAAACAAAGAGTTGGTTGTCACGAAGGAGAGAAGCATGGCTGGTCCCTGTCTCTGAGTGAGATTTGTTCACCCTTCTATCACAACCATGTGACTGGTGACTTCAATCATCTTCCAGAAGAGAAAGGAAAAACAAAAGCCCTAGGTACAATGCTTCAGTGTAGCTTCAGGACCTGTTCTGTGTTTCTAGAAGGAGGTGATAAATGCAGAAGCCTGGCCACCTCTGCTCTCCATCATCACCACCGTGAGTGCCTCGTGCACACGTTCAAGTGGCAGAAGATGGCAGGAAGGCTGCCCAGTGTGCATGCAAACGCAGCACATGGTGCTGGCAAGAGCTGTTCTTCCTTGCTCATGATGAAGAGCTGGAGATCGCATGGACATTGCAAGACAAGTCACCCAGCTTTGGGGACTGAGGACCACCAATAAAAACACAGGACAAAGAAGATGGCTGTGTTTTGTTTGGGCACTTGTGTGAGAGGCCAGTTTTAGAAGAAGGAGTTCAGCAAAGAAACAAGAAATTCAGATCTAGCCTGGGCCTGTGTGCCAGGCCCAATGCCCGTCTGCCATCCATGATGCCACTCCTCCTTCCCCGGCCCCACACGCATTTCACGGCTGTCATTCCAGCTTCTCCATCCACCATGATGATCCCCCTGGGGGTCCCTAGAGGGTGATAACACTTGAATCCTGTCTTTGTCTTCCGTCTCCTGAAATTCCTACTCCAGACTACCGAACACATCTTCTCCAGTTCTTCTAGCCTCACGTACATCAGAAACAACCAGGGGCTCTGCACCCCAGCTCTCTACTCCCTCTCTGGGAACAGTCCTGTCCCCATCAATTCTCATATTCAGTCTAGATCTGACCTAGCTCCATCACTGCAAAGCAAGAGATGGCTCCATGGGGTTCTGGGTATCCATCCCAGGGGAGCCTGCTCCGACTTCCATTCTGGAGCGGATGCAAAGGCAGAACTGACCGGGGGTAGCAGCAGGATTGTGTGGTTTCCAGCAAGAACAGCAGGAGTCTCCCACATTGCCACCCATCCCTGCCCTTCGATTTCCCCAACAATCCTTGAGATGCCATTCAAAGCTCCATGACATGCAAAGCAGGCCAAGATCAACTGTTAGCTCCTCTTTTCCAAGGCTTTGCTACATACAAATAAAATGCGCTTTATATACAGTTCCCCAGCCCACCCCAAAATCCCCAAAGGCTTTTGCTAAGAACCCTGGAAGAAACAGCTCCAGCCAAGGACACTCCAGTCAAGGATTTTAATCCTGAGCAGTGGCAAAGACATCAGATGCTCTGTGAATCTGGTCTCTCTTCTCAAGCTGTGGTTTTGCCAGCCATGCCAAAGAACAAGAATTAGAAGGAAAACAATCAGAAAATTGCATGTATGTACCTTCTCTGGCTCTCTCTGAAAAGGGCACAGAAATAAACAACGGAAATCAGTTCAAGCCGGAATGTTTCAGATCACAAACCTAAAATAAGGACAGAACTCAGACTGCAAATCCCTGACCCAAGCCACTCCTGCTGAATGCCAGGGCCCAGTCAGCCCCCTGGAACAGAGGACAGTCCCTTTGTGTCCCCTGGACTTTCAAAGAAAGCTACCAGGGAGGCAGGCTGGTCACCTGGCATGGCGCCTCAAGTAACTGATCTCATCGAGGGCTCCGCTCAAAGCCAGGTAGCACACTGGGGCAGCAGTCAAGAAATGGGATGGGCCTTGTTCGTCCTGTTCGCTCATCTTCTTCCCTAAAATCTGCAGGCCCCTTGGAAGATGGTTTTAGTCTTCCCAACACTGAAATGGCCACTACTTCCAGCCAAGACACAGATGGAAGCGGCAGAAAAGCTGAGACCCAGGACCAGGTCTACACAAGAGACGATTCCTGCAAGGCTCAAAGCCCTAGGTCAAGTTTAGATGACAAGATCTCCCACAGAGCAGAGTGTGAGAGTCCTGGGAAGCTTAGATGTGGTTGTTGTTCTGTCACAAAAGCCAAATACGAAGGATTTTGGTCCCTGGAAATAGATATGCTCCCTTCATGCACACACCCACACCACCCCATCACCCAGGAGCCCACTAAGCATGCACCTGTGACAGCTTCACCTTCTCTCTCCAGGACCCAGGAGACTGCATTTGGCCAGCGTCCACCGTAGTCCCTACAGGAAGGGCTTAAACAGCTCCCAGGCTGCAGGAAGGTACCACGACACACACCAGGAAGAAGCCCCCTTGTGTGAAGCAGGTCTTGGCTAGGAATTAGCCAAACCTTGCAGACACTGCAGCTCAGCTCCCGGGGTGTAGCTGGGCAGGCTGTTACTGAGGTGCGGGGCATCAGCAGAACCAAAAGAAAAAGAGTCAGCACCTTTGGAATCATCAGAGCTCCCAGAAAACACAAGGCAAGGCTGAGGTGCCTCGGCTCCCATGATGTCCTGGGGAAACAAAGCCTTCCACCTCCTCTTCTTGTCTAACTCCAGGACACAAAATTCCCAAGACGACGCTTGGAAAGGCTGGCTGAAATTGCAGACTTGAGCCCTGAAACTCCAAACCCACTCACACCCATCCCAGAGCCTGGGCCCGCCATCCTCCGTAAGGGCAGACCAAAGCTACACACAAACCACTTGCTTAGGCTGATCCAGCAGGCCTGTGCCCCACAGCCCCTCAGTCGCATCAGGGCACGGTGACAGAGGTAGTGCCTGCTCTGAAGGGAACAGAGTCATCCGACTGCACTCTTGCAAACACCGGAGGACTGCTGAAGCTCATGTGGATTCTGACACCCCCAGAAAAGGGAATGAGCCAGAATGTCCAGTCCACCTCAAGGCTGCGTGGCCAAGGCCCATAGACGTAAAGTCTATCCTTGGCAGCTCTTGCACCACTACTCCTTTGGACATGTTTGGAAATATACTATAGAAGGTGTGGCTAGCCTGGCAGAGCCTCAAGGGTAGAACCAGTCCCTGGCTTACTAGGCAAGAGAACGAAGCACCAGGGCTTGGCCAGCAGAGCTGCAGGAGAATCCACTTACAGACGGTGGAGGCCCCGCCTCCTACGTCATCTGGCTGCGTTCCTGCCTCTGTGCCATCAGACTGAACCACCACCAGCAGCCCTTTTGGCCTTTGATGTGGCTAACATCCAGGCAGGTAGTTGGTGCGAGGTAGATGCCCTCAGACCTACCAAGACAGCAGCACCAAGAAGGAAATACTTCAAGGAACCTAGCTGCCACCCTTACCGTGGTCAGCTCAGTAAGGTAGGCCACTGCAGAAGACGAGGGGCAGAGAAGGAGATCTGTCTTCCCCACCCTTGGCCTTGGAAGCCATTCTTGGGCAGCACCATGAACTGATTGGAAGAGAGAACGTATCTTAGCAGGAAGATGACTGCACAGAAGCTTCTGGGTGCTAATAGCTTGAAGTAGGACAAGATGTTGAGGAAGCAAGGATCAGGGCCTGGGCCCCTGCGTCCAGCCCTCTTCCAGCATTCCTGTGCCTCAGCCAGCTCTACTTAACAGCAGAAAGTCGGGGATCTAGGGTGCCTCAACCAAGGCACCCAGCCTCATCTGATCCCACCGTATCGGAGCTTGCATCCACAGTGCAGAGAAGAGCCCGCCCGTGACAAGCTTGGGAAGGCAAGCAGGCTCTACACACGTGGCAATTAATCAATCTACAGAATTAGCTCCCACAAAGGGGTAGGAGGATCCAGTCAGCAGCCCTAGGGCGGCGCTCAGAGAGCACAGAGCCAGGGAGGATATAAATAAAGCTGTGGCAGTCGGTGATAGCATAAGGGGCTCCAGAACCAGACCCTTTGGCAGCAAGGCTCCTGGCCCAGCCGGCCCACAGGGGACCAAAGGATGACCTAGAACTGGTGCCTGCCAACCCCACTGATAAGCAGCTTCTATTTCCGTAGCATGAGCCAAACTGTGGAAGGAAGGAAGAAGCCAGTTGGCCTGTGCCTGGTTACCCTTTCTTCATCAGGAACCAAGCATCAAAGGCTCATGTTTAGTTTTATAGTGCCTCATTGCTGAACCCCCACCCCCACCCCGCCACCAGAGCAGGCAGCTAGAACTGCAGCAGACCCACCTCGCTCCTGCTCTACATGGGAGCTGTGCCAAGAGGCGTGAGTTCTGTTTCGGGAGGGATAATCCCCAGGGCGGTAGGAGGGCTCCCTGCCAGCCAGCTGCTAGCACCGCTCTATAGACCTCACCGTCCACTGCCCTCTTCTTCCTGCCTTCATGAGCCACAGAAAGAGCGCTTGCTTCAGTGCATTGAGACACATAGAGTGGTCTACCAGCTACAGACGTGCATTTGTATCTATATCTATAGATCTGTGGAATTTGGAAGACAGGACAAAGTTCAGTCCTCTTCCAGGGCTCAAAGAACTAAAATAGTAGCAGAGGGCAGCAAATCCATTGCCTTGACTTCCAAAGACATTTTAAGAGGGAAGAAAAATCAATCCAGTGAAAAGGAGAGGGGTGGAAAAAGACAGAGGCCTCCCTGTCCCCAATTCACTCCCTGACCTCTGGGTGGAATATCTGTCCTCAGCCCTCTGTTCCATAGACAGTGCCCACGGACCAGGAAATGGGGGCACTACTGTCTGCCGAAGAAGGCAGCCAGGACAGAGGTCTGGGTACCCTTTGAGCAGACAGAGGAAGACAAGTCCCCACATGCAGTCCCACCCTGCCTACTCAGCCCAGCGCCCTGGCCCTGGGGACACTTAGAGGAGAGGTGGGTCACAGCAGAGTGGCGTGGCCTGGGTCATCGTGGTCCACACTAGTGAGGATGGCCGTCTGGTCTTCTGGAAGCTGACGGTGGCACAAGTCCGAGAGTCGGGCAAAGGGGTCAGGACGAGAGTGTCTCTTCTTCTTCCGGAGGCAGACAGCTTCGTCGGGCCACAGAACCTGAGAGTTGGGAGGCTGCTGAGCCTGGGAGGCAGAACCATCTAGGCAAAGGGTGTAGGTGTGAGAAGAAAAAGAAAAAAGAGTGGGTGAGAAGGAAGAGCGTAGCCTTAACACTCACCTTTGGTACCCAAGATCCTAATATACAACGAATTCCAATTCACTACCCAAGTACAGCAAGCAGCCCACACCCTTGCTGCCTTCTTTGTAACCAGCCTCAGGAAGGTAGGACAGACATGTTCCTTCTTTCTGCAGACTCTTGGGTTTAGTCAACCGTTATTTCTTGTTTAGTTTCTCCCAGATCCCAAGCATCATTCTTGATCCTATAGGGCAGAACTTTTGAGAACTGGTTGGGTCTCAATATGTTCTTTTCTCATCCACCCCAAATAGTGACCAACTTTGTACAGGATTTTGATTCGATGCAACAAAGACAGCCGGGAACCTGTCTGGAAGGTTCTATTCCTTCCACAGCTCTACCTCATGGTCCTATTGAGAGAAAGCTTTTGCTTTCTGAAAGATTATGATTTCATGTCAGAGTGATGAGGAAGAGACAAACTGTTTTCAGATACTAGAAGAGCTAGACAGAGTAATTTAAAATAAGGATCATGTAACAGACATTGATTCAGTCCCTGCTTCTGCCCCTCCGAGGGTTAACATTTGAGTTGAATATTGAATTATGGGGCCTTTCACAGGAGCAAGGGAAAACGATCAAATGGTCCCCCACAGAAGGAAGGGCAAATGAGGATGTTTCAGACAGAAGGAAGGGTGTCACAGCTGGAGGGCACCCCAGCAAGCAGGGGAGAGGTTTCAGATTGGCTAGAAATTTGAAATATGGTCTGCAAGGGAACACTTCTGAAGGATGTTTAGCAAAATGTGTGTGTGTGTGTGTCGGTGTGTAAGATGTGCTCATGACAGAGGATGTGCCATACTTTCTGAAGCTCACAATGGTCACAGCATATAGAACACACTAGAAAGAGCTAGGTTGGGGCAAGAGAGTGTGACAGTCATGACAGAAGGGAAGAGGGAGTCAGAGTTCTCTTCTAGTAGTGGAGATGGCAAAAAATGGCAGATTTGGGAAATACTGATAAAAACCTTACCGAGTGGTTTCGATATAGGGTATAGGGCGGAAAGTGAAGCGCAGAGAGCCTACCTAATCAAGTGTAAATAAAATAAATAAACAGAGGAAGAGCTGAAAAGAAGCAAAATTGGTGAGGATAATCAGTAACTCTATCACGGATATTTTAAAGGCTCACAGAAGACCCAAGCGCAGATTCAGCAAGCAGTTAAAAATGAGCCTTGACCCCAGGAAAGAGCATGATCAGCAGACACCAAAGGACAAGAGAGATGACACACAGCTGAGGCAGGGTCTCTTTAACCAATAAATAGATTGATTACAGGTATGCAGATATAGTTGGTGTTTAAGCTGAAATGGACTTACATGAGTTAAAACATCATTTTGAGGCTCCTTATCATCCAATCCCTGCAAAATCCTCTTCTTTTTCTCTGCCTTAGCATCGCCATCCCATGGATTGGTAAGGGATGCCGCACCCTCAGCCTAAGTTATCCCCTGTCCCAGAAGCCACTGGGCAATACTCTATGGGAACCCTGTCCAAAAAGCCACTGCACAACAGATACCAAAGGCCTGCAGAGGAAGCATTCAGTAAGAGAACATGTGGTAGGTATTCAGCGATTCCTGAATGTCTAAGAGAGGGTGGAATTCTCCTTGTGCTGAGAAACTGCCTAACACTGCCTGACAAGCATTAGACCTATTTCCACAGAGATGTCCTTTCAGTGGGAAAAGAGAAATTTACTCCATTGTCACAAGAAAAATTTGATCAACCTACAGTGAGGGACCACACCATGAAATACCCTGGGTAGAAAGCAGGGGCCCCAGCAGGGCCAGGCTCAACCGGAAGAACTGAGACGACAGGTGAGAAACGTGTAAGAATTTAGAGATGTTTGTAAAGTACACTGCAAACTGAGGTAAAAATTATCCTAACGTACTGTTTGCAAACATATTCAAATCACACAATACATCCTCCAAAGCAGTATGCACCAAAAAAGTTCTGAAGGTACACACGCTACTGAGAGCCATCACTTTCATTTCCTAGGTGGGAGGAGATGAAGTAAGAGGGCAACCAAAGATTCTTTTACCTCATCTTTCTCATTTCTTCTATGAAAACTGTATCTGTGTATTCCTTGAATATTCATGTCAAAAAAACAAAACGAGGACAAGAGAAGCTGTGGATCCAATGCTTGAGCAAACCCAAGGGTGGGGTCCTGAGGCCAGCCGTCTTCGCAACAGCCAGACCAGGTGGAAAGAGGGAAACAGGTGCTTCCCACCATTTACCGGATCGTTTCTTTGACTTCGAAGGGCCCTTGGAGGACTTTTTGGGCTTCTTTATCCGTTGGTATTTCAGAGCCTCCAGCCTCTCAGGTGCGGCAGCATTCCCGGGTACAGACGATAGAGTTCTGGAAGGGACAATTAGAGAGGAACAGGTCAGCTCCCAGAGGAGGGAGCTTTGCAAGACGGACTGGAAGAAAGCCGAGTAGCTGGCCCAACGAAAGCAGGGTTCAGGCGTCTGCCATGGTTCCTTGTCACTGCCTTTCTAGTGCTCCTGGAAAAGAGAAAACCCAGCAGAGAGCTCCAGCAGCAAGTGGCCTACCTCAGATGGAAATCAACCTGTGGAGCAACCAGAAGATCCTAGAAGAGGAAGAGAACGACTTTAATAGGAAGCCCCAGCATGCGTCACTCAAGCTGGGATGAGTAAGTGTCAGGCAAGGAAGCAGGTTCAACGTCGGAAGTTCCTAGAAATCATCACAACCAAGACCATTAAATGTAAAGCAAAAGGGCAGATTAAGGCAGGAGACAACTGCAGTTCCAACCGAAAGGGACACACACTGCCCAGGGAGACAGAGACTCCACAAACCCCAGCTTTTCTGCCTGCAAGACTCAGGCCGCACCTCAGCAGCTCCCAGCGAACATCACTTCTCAGCAGGGTAGTCACAATGATCCTCTGTGGACCAGGCTCAGATTTTCTCCATCATACAAGAAAACAGAAGGAGGGGGAAGTAGAGTATTACAATTAGAGTATCCAGATCCTGGCAGCCTCCCTAGTGGTCTGTAAGGAGTGTCCAGAAAAATCCCTGCATTTGAAGATTCAACAGAGATGAGGTTCTTGGGAGAGGAGACCCGTGTGCATAAGCCTCGCTTTCTCTACCCCAGTTTTTGGAAAAGATTTTGTCATTCACCCGAGGCACTGACTGCATGGTTAGGACACAACAACTTACCCAGAGCTTGTACAACCCAGGTAACAGAAGGGACCAAAGAGAAGTGCAGGCAGGGGGTCACAGTAACAGTCTGCACAAGGCAGAGAATGATTTAGAAGCCCTAAGAGAAAAAAGCCTAAGAGCCATGTTATCAGTGCCAATTCTCCAAGGCAGCCCAGCTTGGAACCTGAGGAATCAGGAGGCAGCAAGATGCAGAACACTCTTCCTTCTGCCAGTGCTGCTTGCACTGAGTAGCCAGGGTAGCTGAGCTGTCTTGGAGCCATGCGGTGGATGTCGACCCACACTTCTCTCCTCAACCTCCCCCCACTCGCATCACAACCTGTACTTAGCAAATCTTGATGAAAAGAAACGGGATGGACAACCCTGTGACCCCCAAAACCACACAGCCTAGAGTTCAGGAAAAAAGACTTGCAGACGACACCTACAGCCCATCCACCCAACATTAGACATCTCTGTAGGAACCCGGGAAAGAACAGACTCTAGCTGCTGGTCTCCGGGCTTTACTGCATGAACTGGCAATGGAGCGCCCCCCAGCTTCACAGTGGAGGTGGAGCGACCCCCAGCTTCACAGTGGAGGCGGAGCGACCCCAGCTTCACAGTGGAGGCGGAGCGACCCCCAGCTTCACAGTGGAGGTGGAGCGACCCCCAGCTTCACAGTGGAGGTCAGCACTACGGGCCTTTCACAAAGCATCAAGAAGCTCAGCTCAAAAACAACTTCCTGGCTTTCCACAGCCCTCTCTACCTGCACAGGGTCATGTCTATATGAATACATATACCCCCTCCCTACCCCCAACACTCACAACTTGAAGATGTGATCTAGCTCATCACCAGAAACCTCAGACCCACTATGACAGGATCCCATTCCTTCCTCTTTTCAAAACTCCTAAGAGAACCTGGAAGGCAGATAAAGACATGGCCAGGAGAGGGAACGTGGCTTCCCACGGCTGTGGGAATGTCCTCATCCCTTGTGCCCTTCACTAAGATTTCTTCATGCTGCCTAAGAGGAATTCCTAAAGGTGAGACTCCACCTGTCCTGTGTTTCTATCTCCTGGTCCTGGCCAGCCTTTTGAGAAAGACCATCTGAAAGCCTATCAGCATATGATCTGACAAGTAGGAAGAGTGGTCTCCATCAAAATCCAGGGGTATCCCAGGACCAGGAGAGAAACTAGCCTAGGGATGCTTCTAGTTAGAAGAAAATTCCAAGGGGTGGATATCATTACTGCAATTAGGATTTGATAACATGGTCATTGCCGTCAGTGGCATTCACTGGCCACTGAGCATGCACTGTTCTGTGTCCACTGTAAGAACTGTCTTGAGTCTTGACGACACAAATAAGCCACTGACCTCATTTTTCACATGGAGAAACTGAAGCTTAGTGAAATTAAACAGCCTGACCAGTAATCCAGTTGTCACGGGATGGACACAAGACTCAACATTTGGTTAACCTTCTCTTCAAATTGCTTCCTTACAGAAACTAGTATAGAAGCTAAATAGAAGAAAAAACAGTGTTTCTACACCATACTTGAGAAATCCATCTGCCATGCCACATACTAATTACCTGACTTTGATGATCTGGGTCTTGGTGGAAGACCCAAAATAAGACAGAACAGGGATGAAGAAAAACTAGCTGGAGTTATGTCTTCAGGCAAAACGTCCAAAACAGTAATGAGCTATCAAGGAGGAGAAGCCAGAACTCCCTTGAGAAAGAGTCAAGTTGCAGCACTTCCAGAACACCTGCTGCCTACTTGTCTCAGCTTTTGGTTCAGGGCTCAAACTCTTGGACATACAGTGCATTTTATAAAAAATAAAAGCAAGTGTCTGCATAGACAGGAGGGAGGGAGGAAGAGGAAAAGGTATGGGTCTATTTTGGGCAAACTGTACAGAAAAGACACATGAAATCGTGTTCCAACAGACTTTACCAGTCCTGTGGATTCAAGCCTCCCTTTTGTTGAAAACACAACCGTTTCTTGTCAATGTCAAGCCCACCTGGGGCCTTTCCGGTAATAAAGCTTTTGGTGCTAACGTCACAGATGGGCAGCTTAGGTTATGCAACTATGCCCAGGCCCTGAAATAAAGCTGTCCAGTTGACCTGAGCCCGACCTAAAGATTACTCTCATCCAGCAAAAGCCAACTCAGAACTCCCAAAGAAGTTAAGATCATGGTTGGCTTTCCAATCAGCCTAAATTCTTGCAAATCACATAGGAACGCTTCCAACTGTGGGGGTTCTGATTCTCCCAGAAGTAAAGGTATACACTGAAGCAGAAAGGCCTCAAAGCCTAGGGCTGGCTCTCCCATTTCCATACATGCCCACACTCGGACCTAATGGCATTTCTTACACATTCTTTTCCTACCAGAAATTGCCTGGAAAACACTTCAGTACTCTCCCCCTCCCACTCTCCCTTTCCCATCTCTTTCCAAAAAAAATCCACACAAAGCCCCAGTCAGGCTGCCTCAGCCCCAGAAGTCTTAACAGCTGAGCTCTCCGCTTACCCAGGGCAGCCAGTTACAAACAGCCAGAAAACCAGGACAAGAAAAGCAAAATCCACCTGACCCTTCCCTTTTCTTTGTGCCCAAAGAGCACAGCTTTCAGTCACCCCAGGGAACAGGCAGCAGGAGTTGAAAGAGTATTCTCCTCCTTGCCTCTACCAGCCAGGTGATAAAAAGGAAATCCAAAAGGCTCACGGAATATGGGGAGAGAAAAACTATGCCAATTTCAAAATATGCATGTTTTAATTCCATTTTCTAGAAACTTTCTGAAACACCTCACATACCAGGATGGGAGTCAGAAGAAACTGACTTTTGTACCAGTTACAGCCAGGGAAGACACGAACCTTTCTCCAGGTACCCCGTGGAAAGCCCGGAGTCTGTAGATCAGCCCTGACCCAGCCTGAACCCAAGGCAGGTCCTCTGCACTGACCACATGTTTTGCCTCACCATCCAACAGAGGCCTGTGGCCAGACTGGGCCTCCTTCCTTCCTGTGGGTCTCAAATAAAGAGGGACTCTACTCCCCCGCTCCCAGATCCACTTACATCATCACGGTCACAGGAAGGGGTGATGGGAAAGGGAGCTGGATAGGATAATGAGGACAGCGATACAAGTAGAAGAATCAGACAGGTGTTAAGCGGTGGTCACAGGAAGGACAAGTCCACACCATACAACTCCCCGTGGCGAGGAGGGAGTTGGGAAGAGGAGAAAAGGGAGAGAAAGAAAAGGAAAGGTAGGGGAAACAACGACAGGTGTGGGCAGAAGAAGCAGGACAGAGACTGGGGAAAGAAACAGAGCAAGGACGAACGCAGACAAGAGGCAGCACAACGTCTCCAAGCAAGACCAAGTGTGAACACATGCAAAGGCGCAGCATGACGACAGCACTCCGGGGGAGCCCAGCAGCTCCCAGGGCCAGGGAGGCTCTCAGCAAGCAGAGGGGCGGGCGGAGGCTCCTGCTGCCCAGCACCATGGAGGCCTACCTTAGAGGACACAGGAGCACCTGACACTCCCAGGCTGGGGAAGCTGGTCAACCCCGGAGAGGCACAAGAACCCTGCATTACTGCCTTTAGGCTCTGGGTCTACCACAGCAGTGACTGGAGAGCTGAATGCTCTTGCAACTGTAGCAGCGGGGACAGCAGAGTCACCAAAGTGAGTGGAGGGCAGTGGAAACAAAGAATGGAACGGGGTACCAAGTACTTTGGAGGAACTCAGGTGAGCACTGTTCCAGAGACTCCTCACTGCAGGGCAACAGAGGAGTCAAAACCAGGGGACAGGGAGAACAGCAAAGGTGGAGAGTGGGCAGCCAGTCTCCTTCCTCCAGGCCATGTGGGAGGCTGCAGGCACAAAGGCTCGCAAACCACCTGCGGGTTGCAAGCTCCCTCCATGGACAGCACCTGAGGGAGGGTGATGCCCAGGGGGCTGCACACAAGGTTTTGAGTCCCTGGGCTGCCCTCTTTGGAGCAGGCCACTCCTAGGACTGAGAGAGAGCCATGGCCTCCCTTGAGTGCACCAGGCAGGAAGGGATGGAGCTCTTTCTCCCCGCCCCCCGGGGGAAGTGCCCAGCCAGTGGTGCCCTCTCTCCTAGCCAGTGCCTATAGGACCAGAGCCACAGGTGTTTTGTCCGTGGCCAAAAGAAGCACTCTCAGGTTACCACGAGAGAGAAGGAGAGCCTCACATCGTCCCCAGCCTCTCTCAAGACATTTAGTGACCCCCTAAAATGCCCATGTTTCTTTGGGATGCTAGACGAGAAGTTGGCCCTAGTGGGTCAAGGCAGAGGATAAGGTGCCACTCTGGATTGCCACCTCTTGCTGCCTAAATGACCTTCTACTGGGGGAAGCCCACTCCATCATCCTGTAAGGAACTCCTCCTAAGAACCCTTCCCCGAAGATCCAAGGAGTGGGTGGAACCACCCTTGAAAGTAACAGGGACCCAAACATGAGGTTATTACGGCTCAGTCCTCAACAGCCAAGAGCCGGCTGACCAGTGCTAAGAGCAGGGGAGCTGGGACCCTACCCTAGGCTTGCCCTGGCAGCTAAAGGAGGAAGTGGGGCCACATCTCATCGCTATACTCCTTGAGAAAGCGTCATGTCACCATGACTCCAAGAAGGCCAGAGGGACCAGCAATCCCAGGGTCTTTGGGAGTGGCTAAGGAGAAGGGGGCCACCAGGCCTTAGGTTGCTGGGGAAACAAGGCGGCAGGGCTGCTGTCGCTGGGGGGCCAGAGTGGCCCTAGAGAGGCCCGCAAGGGTGCAGAGATGCAAAGCAGACCTCGGGCATTCTGGGTCCCTGGGGCGCATGCAGGGTCCTGGGGGGCTGCAGGGGGATGGGGGGCCTGAGGTGTGTTGGCAGCAGGATGATGGATGACGGGCAGGCGTCTGAGTGAGGGGACTGCAAGGGAGCCCTGGGGGAGCTGAACGCGGGGTAGGGGGCTGAAAGCTGCAGCTAGGCAGTGCCGGCGCGGCCCGATGGGCAGCTGGAGCAGCACGATGTGGGGTCCCCGGAGCGGCAGCTGCCCCCCCACGGGCCGGGGAGGGGATGTGGCTCCTATCCCCTGTCACGGAAGCGATGGCCCTGCCGCAGCCCCGCCGCTGCCCGCCCCCGCCCGCCCAGCGAGGCGCTCCCTTACCTATTGAGCTGAGGAGAGGCTTGTCTCGACAACACTGCCCAGATAGCTGAGATCAATCAGAAACAAAGCAGTTACCAACAGCGCCGGCCACCACCCACGCACACCCGGGGGACAGAGGGGAGCGCGAGCGGAGACCCACGGAGAGGCCGGAGAATGGGCGAGGGAGGAGAGGAGAGAGACGGAGACCCAGACGCACAATGGAAGAAGCAGATGAGCGCGGCACAGAGCACGGAGACAGGGCTGCAGCCGCCCCCCCACCCCCACCCCCGCCACACACGGCCTGCCTCGCCCTCCCATCACCCCCTTCTCCTCCCACCAGGAGCGGCCCACGCTGGGGCCAAGGGTGGGAGGTGAGCTCGCACTTCCAGGTACCAGAGCGGGTGGCGGGGAGTGGGGGCAAGGGCAGGACGCGGCCCCTTCCTCACCACCTCCCAACCATCTGCTCCGGGGGGGGGCAGCCTCCTCTGGCCCACTCTGTTCCCCTCCACAGACGGCTACATCAAGAGAGACCAAAGGACGGAGCCAGAGAGAGAGAAAGAGGAGAGAGGGAGAAGGCAGGGAGGGCAGAGGGGGTAGCAGGTGGTGGGGTGTCAAGCAGACCTCACAGAGTCCTGGCAGGCCGTTCTGAGCAAGGCCAGTCAACCAGACGATGGAGAAGGGAGGTGGGCAGGCAGGAGGCTGGGCTTGGGAAAAGAGGGAGGCAAGAAGGGCAAAGACAGGCGTCCAGGCTGACTCTGGTACCTGGAATACCAGCTGCTAGCGATTAGGGCGCGCTCTCTCAGGCGCGCAGACAGCAGGAGCACGTCTGTCTGTGTGCCTCTCTGCAGCTTCCTGCAGGCACACAGGTGCAGGTGGGGGATGTGGCTCCCGGCACTGCAACTGCTCCTCCGGCCTCCAGGACCACCCCTCCTGGACAGGCCACAGACAGCAACAGAAGCCCGGCACGCACTGGGGCTGCCCGGCACGCACTGGGGCTGCCCGGCACGCACTGGGGCTGCAGAAGCTTGGGATGGGAAGCCCTGGCCTTGTGATCAGGGGAAGTCAAGCTCCTGGAAGTCAAGCTGCTTGGCCAGGGGAAAGGCAAAGGAAAGCAGAGAGGACAGAAGCTCTGCTGGCCACCTCTGGGAACCACAGCACCCACAGCCTGGGCCACGGGGACACGGACAGCCCTCAACTGCAAAA
Organism: Ochotona princeps; assembly: GCF_030435755.1. NCBI lineage: Eukaryota > Metazoa > Chordata > Mammalia > Lagomorpha > Ochotonidae > Ochotona > Ochotona princeps. The sequence goes on along the minus strand of NC_080835.1, from coordinate 105,605,855 downwards.
GGGACTGGCTGCCAGGCACACTCCCCTGCCCCGGTGTGTCCAATATACTCTGGGCCTCCTGGGGGCTCTGGGCTGAGCTCCTGACAGGGCACCGGCAGGAACCACCCCAGTGACCACGCACCCACGGGTGGAACCCCCAAACCTCAGAACTCCTGCAGCTGTCAGAACAAGCCCTGTCCTTGGCTGATGACGGGGGTGGAGGGGACGAGGAATGGGGGGAAGGAAGTTGACCATGAGGCTGGGCCAGAGAAAGCTGTGTACACTCACCCTGAAGTAGGTAAAGTTGTTGGGGGCTCCGGCCGAAGCAGCTCCTCCCCCATCCTCCGAGGGGAAGGCGTCTGTGCAAACACATCCAAGTTGTCCCCAGGGGCTGCAGGGGCTGGGCCCGGCGGCGGGGAGGGGTAGCCCGTGGCCAGGGTAGTGAAGCCCATGGCAGGCCGGTAGCTGGGGCTCCCGCTGCGGCTGCTCTGGGATGGGGAGCCAGTGGACGGCGTGGACTTCCGTGAGAAGCTGACCGCGGCCGGCGGCTGCAGGGTGATCTCCGACATCTCGGCCTGCTGCAAGAGGCCCGGGCGGGGCCGGGCGCGGGCGGCGAGCTCAGGGGAGCCAGTGCGGGAGCTCAGGGGGCTTTGGGTCAGAGGTGAGAGCCGGGAGGGCTGTAGCACCACTTGATGTAAACTGGGCTCGGCACGCCGGGCCTGCCGGGGACTGGGCCGGGGCCGGGGCTGGGGCTCATACCACCGGGTGTCCAGGCCGAATGTGCTGGGGCCGCCGTGCCCCCCCGGCTCGGCCGGCTCGGGGTAAGGCAAAACGGGTATGCCCATACCTTGGCTGGTATGTCTTAGCTGCCCTTGGCTGGCCAGAGGCTGCACCGGTCTGTCCTGCCACTTGGCGGCAGGAGGTATGGGGCCGGGGCCCCTGCCGGGCGACTTGCCCGCCCAGCCCTTTGCCGCCTCCAGAGAGAGGATGCCCGGATAGGCCGCGGGCACCTGCAGGGAGCCAGGGGGCAGTCCCTGGGGCAGGCAGGCCTTGGGCTGCAAACTCTCCGCCACTTCACAGGGGTGCAGCTGGTGGGGGAACATCATGCCTGGGGTCTCCAGCCCTCCGAAGGGGAATTCTGGCCGGCCCCAGGGCTCAGGGGAGCGTCCCCCCGTGGGCGTCTGAGTCAAGGGCAGTGTGCTGTTGGACGCGTTCTCTCCGTTCTCCTCCGGGATGGTGGGGTGCCCGAAGGGCCCCTCAGCGTGCAAGGGTGGGGATGACAGCACTGAGCTCAGGGGGCTGCCCACTTCTGGCATGTAGAAAGGCGGAGGTTCAACCTCCCCAGGACTACTGCTGCTGAGGTACCCATAATACTGGCCGTGGTGAAAAGGCCGGGGCGCAGGAGGCCTGGCCTGGCCCGTGGCCTGCAGCCGACCTTCTAGACTGCCAGGGTCCTGCAGACCGCGGGGCTGGAACCGAGGGCTGTATGCTGGTGGAGGCAGATATGACTCCTGGCTGGATGACAGAGGGGTCAGCTGGGGCTTCAGGGCAGCCACAGACGTGGGCACCAGTGGGTCCTCGTTCTCCTCATCCGACTGGCGGAACTCAGGGTACATGTCAGTTTCCTCGGCGAAGGGAAAGCCCTCGATGCGCCGGCTCTTGAGCGAGGGCTCCATCTCTGAGGGGTCCATCACGAATCGGCCATCGGGGCCTCTGCTGATGAGCTCGATGGGGGTGGTGGCTTCGGCCTCAGCCTCGGCCTTGGCCACGCTGTACTTCTTGCTACTGATGGCTCTCTTGGTTTTCTTGTATAAAGACAGCTCCTTCTCCCGGGCGGGGCTCAGCATCCTCTTGGCCGCAGGCTGGCCCTGGTCATCAGAGGACTCGGAGGGAGCACGCAGGGTCCGGATGCTCTCCGGGCTCACCTTGCCTGAGGACAAGCTACGGGAGGGGAAAAGGAGGAGGGGGGCCAGGTCACTCCGTGGCCATGGCTTCCTGCCATTCTTCTGACAAACAGCAAGGATGGGCCGGGAAGGAAGCACTAGGGAGAGGAACACGGACGGCCACACATCCTGGTGAGCACACAGCTGGCCAACTCTCAGCCATCTAGACAAGCGCTGTCCATTTTGTAAGCCAACATGCACATTTCCACTTTTACGCTGGCTTGGCCTACATTTGGCACACTCACTCAGCACACCTCCCTCTAATTTCCTTCCCAGGTTGTTTGGCAAATACAAGCTCATTTTAATACGGACTTAAACAAGACATAGTAAGAAGGCCAATCTGCTGGGATGCACAGAAACATTCTGAGGTGGCAAACATTTAACCCACTGGCGTGGATTATCTGTGGCTCTACTCTCTCCCTTTTTGTGGACAAGATAAAGTGAACATGAAGATCAATGAACAAAAAACAGCCTAGAAACACTTCAATAAGTAGCCGGCATTGTAGCACACCAGGTTAAGCCGCTGCTTGCCATGCCAGCATCCCCATGTCAGGGCTCCCATTCAGCTTCCTGATAATGTGCCTGGGAAAGCAGTGGAAGTTGGTCCAAGTACTTGGGTACCTGTCACCCACATGGGAGACCCCTATGGAGTTGCAGACTCTGGTTTCTCTCTGGCCCAATCCTGTCTGTCACAGTCATTTTGGGAGTTAAGCAGCTCTCACTCTCTCTCTCTCTCTCTCTCTCTCTCCCTCCATTCTCTCCCTTTTACATAAATAAATAAAGCTTAAAAACCATAAGCCCTGAAGTGGGGCTGAGCAAGCCCAACAGTCTCCCTGTGGCCAGCCTCAGCCATTTACCCACAACCCACTGGCAGCCCAGCAAGGTCCTAGGCTGAGATACTTACGGAGACTCGAGACTCTTCCTACAGTGAGTGATGGAGAGCGGAGGGTCTAGAGAAAGGGAAGGAGAAAGAACCCACTGAGCCCTGAGCCCCCCTTCTTGGCCTCCCTGCGTAGGATGCCAAGAAGAGTTGCCATAAGACCACCAAGGGACAGGGCTACATTCAATGTTGTCAGTTGTGGGTTCAGCTCAGAACCTCTGCCCACTGCCAAGCCATGTCTTCCTTGAGTCCACACCCCATCCGTCTCCCCACCATGCCTGCTTCCCTCTCCCTCTTGCACAGAGCTCCAGTGGTAGCCCTATGCAAAAGACCCCAACTCCCCAGTTACTGGGGAGGGGTGCTCTGCGAAAGGCCCTCTCTCCTAATGGGTGGAACTCGAAAAACCAGCAGAGTGAGGGGGAAGAGGGATCACCCACCTTTTTTGCGCTTGAGCTTACGCTTGCGCTGCTTGTTGACAAAGCAAGCGGCCAGGGTGCTGAACAGGATAGCAGCTGCCAGGAAACAGATGGTAGCCACGATTCCAGCCAACACAGGCCGGGCCAGCCCGTCGTCGGTCAGGTCCGGCTGGGGGAAGATGTCTACAGGGAGAGGCAGGGACAGTCAGCAGTCTCCTGCCCCACCCCACCACGTGTCTGTAACACCCAGAGCTGAGGCTCGAGGCTTGACTTTGACAGTTCAAGAGGCCATGCAGTGATGAGGCAAAGAGGGAGCAAGGCACAGCGTCAGACCTAGAAGAGTGCTCAACATCTCACTCCATAGAGGCAGGATAGTGTCTGTGCCAGCCCACTCATGTGTGGTACTCACACTGTCAGACCTTGGCCCCTGCACCCAAAGAAGCAGACGCAGAGCACACGGGCTCACTCCAGTTTCCTAAGGGACAGCTCTGTGACTGGCTGTGTGTGTGTGCACGGCTTGCTGCAGGCGATGCCCAAACAAGACTTCTAGTCCTGGGCTTTCTGCCTTCTTCTCCTCAGAATGAAAGCCTAGATGGCATGGCACTTTGAGGGAAAATACTATACTCGGGACAGGGACTGTTGTTGGAGAACTCAGACCCAACCAACTCTGAACTCAGTATAGGCCAGACGATCTCAACCCAGGATGCTACAGCTAACAAAGATGGCGTGGGTAGCTCCAAGTGCTTGCACTGCAGATAAAGGACCAAGACTGTCTTGATGCCCAAACTCATCAAGCTGTCTGGTACCAGAGCCAGTGACAGACCCATCCTGTGTGACAGGGACATGGGTAAGTGTCACTCCATGTTCGCCAGAGGGAAAACTGATAGGCTGTGACATACCTGGCCAAAACCCACGGGGCATGTCAATTACAATGATGGGTGAAAATAACCCCGACCCTGCTGGTGGGCTGAATCAGAAATGAATGCTGCAGCTTCAGAAATGGGGACCTAGCACGGGGAAGGCTTCAGCTGCTGCCACTCCACCTGCTGCGTGGAATCGTCTAACTTGGCACGTTTCCTTCCAGGAGCCAGGCACCAAGCTATTCAGTCCAGAATGCTTGAGAACCAGAAACCCACAAAATGGTCCAGGCTTCCCCCAAGCCTCACTGCACCTCCACCTCCCCAGAAAAAACAACAACAACAACAACAACAACAACAAAAAACAGGATTAAAGTGAGTAAAGTTCGTTGCCTGTAGGAGGCGACCTTGTTTTAGAAAAGCCTAGGACATCAGCTAGAAACCACACTTCACAGCCCCGTCCTTCATGCCTCAAGCTCCCCCAGTCCTCCCCACCCCTCCCATACTCCAGCACTTTGGGACCCCTGTCCCGCTACCTGAACTTCCCAGCCAAAACCCTTGCCCCCTAGTCCCAGGAGTCTCAGCGCAAGCCTTCTTAAGCAAGAGCCTCCTCTCATGCCGCAAGCGTGACTCCTCTCAAGGACAGACCCTGTTATGTTCTGGGAATTCTAACTACAGAGATGACGGGTAGAAATGGGACCAAGGCCAAGAGTAAGAAAGATAAATAGAGAAAATGCTAGGGAGTTGGCTTTATTTAGCTGAAAACATCTAGGGAGAGGAAGCAAGGGAGGGAATCTACACCAAACAACAATTTTCCAAATAAGACTCACATAATTACACAGAACTCTATAATAGGCCCTAAATAAATACTTGTGGACCTGTTATCTCTTGGCTCCCCCGCTGCTGAGCACATACGAGGAGATGGGTTGCATCTCCCTCCATGGCAGTCCAATAGGACTGTGGACAGCTCCACTTCAGAGCTGAGTAGGAAACCAGGTGTCACAGAAGCATGAGAAGGGAAGGCTTAAAGAATGCTGCACCCGGTGCACCTTCAACAACGCACCGCCTTAGCTTCTGGCCCAACCTCTCCTGCCATACAAGCGTTCTTCAGGGAGTTCGGGAAAATGAAACTACAACCGAATGCAGGGGCAGGCATCTGGCCTAGCTATGAAGATGCTGGACCCCCAGCTCTAGTCCCCAGCTCCAGCTGCCTACCAAGGCAGACCCTGCGAGGCAATGGACGGTGGCTCAAGGAGTTGAGTGGCTGCTGCCCACATGGGAGAGCTCGGTGTGTTCCTAACTCCTCGTCTCCCGCTCTCCCAGCCATTAGGGGCATTTAGGGAGTGAAACATCAGATGGGAGCAGACTCTCTGTCTCTGCCATCCCTCTCTTTGCCACGAATTCATGAAGCCTTTCTGTATTAACTATTTCACAAAAATGATTCTGGGGCTCATATATCCATACTTCTAAGAGAATTCCCCAGCCCCAAGTACCTGTGCTGGAGACGCCGGCAATGTTGCTGGGCTCACTGATCAGATCCTGCATGACAGCCAGAACCCGGAACTCATACCATGTGTCCTATGGCCCAAGGATAACATCCAGTCAACTGAGGAGACTGACCCAGCCACCACCCTCTCCCCCACCACCACCACACTGCTTCTGCCCATGAACTTCCACCAAATGGAGCACCTGGAGCCCTTCTCTGCTTCACAGCAAGTGGCTGGTCACACAGGCCCACGGCTGTGGAGTACACATTCTCACCATGAGGTCCCTGAAAGTCCCAGGCAGACAGGCATCCTGGGCTGTCAGGAGCCACAGGACAGCACCAAGTGACAACCAGGGCAGAGCAGGCAGCAACAGTGATGTGATCGTTGGCAGTTACACAACAAGCTGACTCCCCTATCTGGCAGCAGAGCAGAAGGAGGGAGCCAGCTGGAGAAAATGATAAGGTGTTTTCCTCTGGGGGGCTTCCATTGCAAAGGAGAGGCACTGCTCTGGGCACACCCCAAAGGCAATCCTTCCAGACCTCCTCTGCCCAGGCCGGGAGAGTGCTGGCTCAGAGCTGACACAGTGCTCTCCTGAGCACAGGGCCTCTAGGCCTACCTCAAGTTCCCACCCCCACTGAACTGGCCCCGAATCTGCGGGTCACGGAGACTGAGACCCCAGGGCTCCAGGCTTCACCAGGCTGTCTGGAGAATTGGGGAGTAGAGGAAGGTGGCCTGTACCTGGGCTGACCTCATCCACCTGAGTCGGGTTCCTCAAAACTTCTGATGGCTCTTCTAACACAGAGAAGAAGAGGCAAGCAAAAGGTGGAGCCTCACCTGGGACAAATCCTTGGCAAAGAACTCTCCGTCGGTGCCCGGGATGCCATCATCTAGCATCTCCCAGCGCTCCCCGACACGGAACTCCATGATATAGCGGTCGATGGGGAAGCTGTGGTTGGCAGGTGGGAGCCAGGACAGGAGTACGCCCTGCTGGGTCCGGTTGGCTGTGAGGCACCTCGGTGGAGTAACCAGCACCAGGGGTTCTGGAGTTGTAATAGGGAATGCTGCAGCATGAGAGGGAGAGAGGAGATGGTGTCAGGAAACACTAGCTGGGAGCCAGGGCTGAAAGATCATGTTCCCCCAGAGGAGCCCTCCTGATCCAAAAGGACTCATGGTTGCACCCATAGGAGACCCACAAGGGAGATTACATACAGATGGGGGTCAGACATGCTCAGGACCACACCTGTTTATCATATGAGAGAACTGGCATACAGAAGATGAAATTAAAAGATAAGTTTGGGGGACCTGTGTCTGGCCTAGGCATTGATCCTAACAGTTAAGATTCCATGCCCAACATCAGAGTACCTAGGTTCGACTCCCAGCTCCAGCTCCTAATTTCAGCTGCTTGCTAACATGCACCCCCTACCACCCAGGTGGCAGATCTGAACTGAGTTTCCGGTCCTGGATTCAGTCCCCTGGCTGTTACTGTTATAGACATTTGATGAGTTAACTAGGGGATATCTCTCTCTCTCTCTCTCTCTCTCTCTCTCTCTCTCTCTCTCTCTCTCTCCCCCTCCCTCCCTCTCTCTCTCCCTCCTTCTGTCTCACTGCTAAATAAAAATTTTAAAATCCATCAAGAATATTAAATTTATTTTGGTACAAAACTATTTGGAACTTGATTCATCTTTTTAAAAATGCACATTTTCCACAAAATTTGAAGAGCCTCACTTACACTTGTTTTTCGAAAAATTTTTTCATGGGTCTGGAACTGAATTGGCTAATCCTCCCCACCCCAAGCACCAGGATCCTGTATGGGTGCTAGTTCATGTCTTGGCTATTCACTCCCATCCGGCTCCCTGCTTATGGCCTGGAGAAACAGTAGAGGATGGTCCCAAGCCTTGGGCACCTGAATACGCACAGGACATGCCAAGAGAGCTCCTGGCTTCTGCTCTGCTGAGCTCCAGCCATTGTGGCCACTTGCAGAGTAAGCCAGGAGGTATTTCTCTCTGTCTCTCCTTCTCTCTGTAAACCTGCTTTCTAACAAATAAATTTTTAAAAAAATTTTTGTATTTCCTTTTTAATCCCATTTTTTTCTCAAGCTTCCCGAGGTATGCTCATGTTTGCGTAAGGTTTGCTGGTTGACCAACCCTGATGTGAAAATCCAAAATGTTCCAAAAACCCAAAAAGTTTCAAGAGTCATGTCAGCTCTCACATTCCAGATTTTAGGATTAAGAGTGCCGAATCTGTTCCTCAAAAGGAGGAAAAAGTGGGAACCACAGAAAAGAAGAAAGAATTAAATATCAAGGAAGTATTACTTTCTTCCAAAGGAATACCTTCTCACAGCAGTTTCATCTTGCAATTCCCTTCTTTTCCAGAGGCCTGAGGTGGCACTCTAGAGCCTGGAGCAAGCACTCCCCAGGGGCCGGCCACCATTCCTGGTGGTGAAGAAGGGAGGGATTCTGGGAAAGGGCAGGGTCATGCTTCCTTGACCCCTGGGTGGAGGCTGTTCTGCCTCAACTGCAGCCAGACAGGGCAGACAGAGAAAACACCGAGACCAGAAAGGAGGACTTGGTGTGTGCTGCCAGACTCCGTAAGAATTGGCTGTGCACCCAGGGGCCCGAGGAAAGACACTGAACCTGGTGCAAAAGGAGCAGAGCTCCCACCTTCCCCCCAAACAAAATCCCAGTGCTCTTCTTTCCTGCAAAGGAAGTAGCAGGAATGGAGCTGAAAGTGCTCCGATGTGAGACCAGGCAAACCCCATAGAAAACAAGGCTCCTCATGGCATGATTCTACACAGTGGCTTGACAAGGAGGTGGGCACACAGTGAAACCATCCAGGGGAGCAACGGGCCCACCGCCCTCCCCACCTGCACCCATCCCAGCTCCTCCAGGAGACCAGTGGGGGACAAATACCCCAGCCCACCACCCTCCCCACCTGCACCCATCCCAGCTCCTCCAGGAGACCAGTGGGAACACCCCAGCCCACCGCCCTCCCCACCTGCTCCCACTTCGGCTCTTCCAGGAGACGAATGGGGACACCCCAGCCCACCGTCCTCCCCACCTGCACCCACCCCAGCTCCTCCAGCAGACCAGTGGGGACACCCCAGCCCACCGTCCTCCCCACCTGCACCCATCCCAGCTCCTCCAGGAGACTAGTGGGGGACAGATACCCCAGCCCTGGGCCCTCCCCACCTGCACCCATCCCAGCTCCTCCAGGAGACCAGTGGGGACACCCCAGCCCACCATCCTCCCCACCTGCACCCATCCCAGCTCCTCCAGGAGACCAATGGGGACACCCCAGCCCACCGTCCTCCCCACCTGCACCCATCCCAGCTCTTCCAGGAGACCAATGGGGACACCCCAGCCCACGGTCCTCCCCACCTGCACCCATCCCAGCTCTTCCAGGAGACCAATGGGGACACCCCAGCCCACCGTCCTCCCCACCTGCACCCATCCCAGCTCCTCCAGGAGACTAGTGGGGGACAGATACCCCAGCCCTGGGCCCTCCCCACCTGCACCCATCCCAGCTCCTCCAGGAGACCAGTGGGGACACCCCAGCCCACCACCCTCCCCACCTGCACCCATCCCAGCTCCTCCAGGAGACCAATGGGGACATCCCAGTCCTGGGGCCTCACCTAAAGTGTTCACAGTGACCACCTCACTGAAGGCGCTGGTCCCCAGCTTGTTCTGGGCCAGGACACTAAACTGGTATGCTGTCTCAGGCTCCAGGCTGTCCACTAGTAACCAGTTAGGGCCCGGGGGCACTGGCAAGGACAGCCAGTCATGGGGCCCAAACTGTGCTCGCTTCATCCTGGCCAGAAGAAGAGAGAAAGGACAGGGGACAAGGCATGGGTGGGTCACACTAGAGAGACAGGAGTGCATGCAGGTTCCCCAAGGAGAAGGCGAGCATGTATGGGCAGTCCTGGGGTTGAGGGCAACAACAGGCAATGCTCCAGCTGGGGTGGCTAGCCCAGTTCTGGCTGGGCCAATCCTCCCAACATCAGCCGCCCACCACTACCCAGAGACCCTCTACAGAAAGGGATCCCGAGGTGCATGTCGCACTTAACACATGGGCCAGATTACCAATTGCACTGTGGGCAAATCCCACCCTGGGTATCATTCTCCAACTGAGCTTGGTCTTGGGAAACATGGGCACTGGAATACAAGGATGAGTAACTCAGAACAGCAGGCTGGGAAAAGGAGTGTGGGTGACTTCCACCGCATACCCCCAAAATGCCCAAGAGTGGAAGCCACAGGAACCCCAGGGGCTCACTCTGTCCAGTCAGACTCGGATCATCTGAGGACGTCCAGAGCTTAATACCAAAACGAGCAGGGGCTTCCCACCATGAGGGCAGGATCCCTAAGGATCTAAGGGTTGGAAATCATAGTCAAGGGGAAGGTCACCCTATGCAGGGCAGCACCAAAACCAAGGTTTCTCCTTGTCCTAAACTTCCCCCAGCACGGCCCAGCAATGAAGCTGGCCTGAGCAGGTGCAGTACTGCCGCATTACCACAGGGAGGAGATGTGGTCGTGCAAACTGGCCCTCTCCTGGCAGCCCAGGGCTGCAGCAGTACCCGCAGTTTCCTCTAGGTTGAAAGGGTCTACTGTGTATGCCGGGGAGGGTGAGCTGAGACAGCACAAAAGCATAGCCAAAGGAAGCCAGTGCCAAATGCCTGAGTCAGGAGAGTGAGTGGAAGTGAGAAGGAAATGAGGGCCGGAGATCTCCCCCATCTCGGCACCCACCCTGCCCTGCCCTCCACCGCACAAAGCAAGTAAGCAGAGTGGACGCAGCAAAGCAGCCCAGGCAGCCAGGAAACCCAGTCCACACTCGGAACCCCCCACTGCGTGCCTCTGCAGGAAGGGTGTGACACACCCAGCACCCCTTCCCTGGCCAGCAGCCTCTCGGCAGCCCCACAGCCCTCCAGCATTCACTGGTGAGAGCTGGTGCTGCCCCATCCCCACCTCCCTCCACAGGCGGGACCATGAGAAGGGATGGCAAGGAGTTCTGGTCCCACCAGCAGGACACGGGTTGCCCACCCAGAAGTCAGAATGCCAGGCTACTCAGCCCCAAAACAGGCAGCAGATCACAGATCGGTGCAGGGTCCCCACTCAGCTCCCCAGGCTGCTGAGAAAGGCATCGAGGGGTCTTCCCGAGTCCTGCTGACTTCCCCTCTGGAGTCTGATCCTGCTTCTTCCCCGGGCTCAGGCCTCAGTGGGATAGGTCTGAAGGACTCAGGGCAGGAGTGTGGGGAGAGAGAAGCCCAGGATGACAGGACATTTGCTGGGCTGCTCCTGCCACCTTTCCTGCAGCTCTTGTTGCCACCCTGGCAGTGTATTTGCGCCCTGAGTTTAGGAAGAGGCGTCACATCAGCCACCACGTCTGGCTAAATTACGAACATATACACACAGACTCCTAGAGAGAAGCTGCAGATGCTGGAGACAAGGCCACGCAGGTGAACGCTGCCTCACCATTCTGGTTTTGAGAATCACTAGCAAAGGCCAAAAGGAAATCAGACTGAGTGGGAACCTGGCCCACAGCTCATCCGGCAGTTCTTGGGCTCAGTCCCCAGCTCTGGCTCCTGACGCCAGCTTCCTGTTAATGCACACCCTGGGAGGCAGTGGTCATCCCTGCCACTCATATGGAAGACCTGGATTCAGTTTCCCATTCCCAGCTTCAGCTGGGTCCAGCCCCAGCCCTCTTCACCAATATCTGGAGAATAAACCAGCAGACAGGAGGAGTTCTCTTTCTTTCCCTTTTCTATCTCGGTCACTCAGATAGACTCTACTATGTCTCGGGGTTGGCTGTTGCACAAAGCCCTTGAAGACTGGAGTCTCTTTCAGACTCCAGAGGGACCTGGAAGAAGGAAGCAACACACAAAGCAGCGGGCGGGGAGCCGAAGCTGAGGAAAGAGCAGCGGGGACCCTGGGCAGTCAGTCCAGGCAAATCTCAACGGGCATCATCCACCTGCAGGGTGGGGCCCAGGGCTGCCCACAAGAACTCAGACACCTCAGACCCACCTCACAGTGCAGGCCCTGCAAGCGCAGAGCCACAGTCTGCTAGGATGCCCACCCCTCCCCCTGGACGGCCTAGGTGGGGCAGGAGAAGCAGAGAGCGAAGCATGCGGGGCTGACTCACAGAGGTCCGTACCAGACTGAGAATGTCTGCTCGCTTCCCCCATCATAGCCCGGCTCCCAGGACACGTTGGCAGTTGTCATGGAGACCTGGACCCGGATGCTGCCTGGGGCATGGGGGCTGGTGCCTGCAGAGGGGAGACCCCATCATCTTGCTGTGGGGAACTGGGAGAGGCCACAGCACAGAGCAGCTCAATACATACAGCACTGCCAGTGAGGGAGGACCGACGAGAGATCAGAGCTGCTAACCCCAGACCCTACAAGCGATCAGGCTGCAGAAGGAAGGCTGTCCCTCCTTCAGCAGGAACCCACAGAGCTTCAGAAATATGGGAAAGATGGAAACCAGGACCCTGGTCACCTGAGGTCAGGCCCCAAGGCCCCTCTGGCCAGTCTCAGGCCCTCAGCCCTCACGTCCCAAGCAAAGCCAAAAGTTCCTCCTCCTGGGAAGTTCTCTGGCCTTCCTCGACAGCCTCATTCCAGTGAACACTGTGTAAGAGGCAGCACCACACAGAAAATGGACGCCACCACCCACGGCACCCACATGGTGGCACAGCACACTAAGCAGCCACCTATGACGTGGGCAGCCCACATGGGCACCAGTTCAAGTCCCAGCTGCTCCACTTTCCATCCGGCTCCCTGCCAAGGCGTCTGGGGAGGCAGCAGAGGATGGCTCAAATGCTTGGGCTGCTGCGCTCCAGTGGGGACTGGGATAAAGCTCCTGGCTCCTGGTTTGGGCCTGATATAGTTCTAACTGTTGTGACCATTTGCAGAGCAAACCAGAAGCTGGAAGACTCCCCGCCCTCTCCACCCCCGTGTATGTGTGTAACTCTGCCTTTCAAATAAGTAAATAAATCTATTTATTGAAAAGAGTAGCTGGCGCAGATGTGAAGTCCCCACTGGGGACACCAGCATTCCACACGGGTGTGCTGGGTTAGTCCCAGCTCCTCTCCTCATTCCAGCCTTGAGCTAGTGCACATCTGGCAGGCAGTGGTAAGGGCTCAGGTGTTTGAGTCTCCACCACCCATAGGGGAAATCGGAGTTGAAGCCTTAGCTCCTAGGTTCAGCCTGGCCCAGCCCTGGCTATTGAGGGCATTTGGAAGGAGATTAGCAGATACAAACACAATCTCTCTCTTTATTTCTGCCTTTCAAATAAAAAATAAAAAACTAAATAAAAACTTTGAGGGAAAAAAAAAGCAGCACTTTCATCTGGGTCTGAGTTCTGATCCCAGAATGGGCAAGGTGTTCGACCCCAACAGCCTCAAGAACCACAGACATAATCTGGAGAAGCCACAGGCCCAGAAACTGGGCTGTAGATAATGAGGGGCAGAGCCTGGGCCACAGAGCCTAAAGCTGGGGGCAAATTCCCAAAGGATGCTGGCCACAGTGGGACAGACTGGGGTCCTGGCAACACGTTCCTGGACGCTTCTTCCTGCCTGAGCCTCATCAGCCAGGCCAGGCCCTCAGGCCTCAGTTCAGTGCCTCATCCCAGGAGGTGCTCCAAGGCTCAATCCTCCCTCCCTCCCCCTCCACCTGGCTTTTCCACCAAACTCAGAAACTCAGAGTCTCCAGTCCCTGTTGACCACACAGCAGCCTCTTCTCTGCATTAGATGGGCACTGGATCCTGTGGCCCATCCCCTTACAGAGCACGGAAGGCTAGGGGCTGCCCCTGGAAGACTCTAGGCTCAGGGTGTGACCTGACTTAGAAAAGGCACCTGCAGACCACCCATGCACAGGAAGCTACCCCCACCCCAAACCCCTCCAGCCTCTCAATTCACCAGCCACATACCAATGATGGTTAGGTGCTCCCCCATCCCTCCTGCCCAGTCCCACCAGCTGCATACAAATGATGAGGGCTCCCCCAGCCCAGTCCCACCAGCCACATACCAATGATGGTGAGAGGCTTCCCCAACCCCCACCTAGTCCCACCAGCAACAAACCGATGATGGTGAGGGGATCCCTCAACCCTTCTGCCCAGTCCCACCAGCTGCATACCAATAACGGTGAGGTGGGTGCTGGCAGTGATGCTGGTGACCACGTTGGTGGCGACACACTCCCACTCTCCGTGGTCCTCCTTACTCAGGGCACGAAACTGGAGACTTCCACTGGGCAGGGCATTGTGCTTGCTTCTGCTGGGCTTCCCTACCTTGGCCAAACAAGGGGCAGGGAAGAGGGCAGAGCAGGCACGGAGGTGAGGACAGAAGCCACAGAATGAAGAGAGTCCTCCATCCACACTCTCCCCAAGCCCTCCTCAGAGCACCCGCTGCTCTCAACAGGTGGCGTCCCCACGACCTCCACTGGGAGCCAGGAGCTCCAGAACCCAGGTACCTTCCTCCACGTGATGACGGGGAAAGGGTCCCCTGCAGCCGCACAGGGGATGAGCAGCTCTCGGCCGGCCTCCTGCCTGTACTCCCAGCCTGGTAGCACCGTGAAATACGGGGGATCCTGTGGGGAGCACACGCACAGACATGAGGTAAGGCGTGCAGGGTCCCACACCCCTAGAAGCTGCCCGCAGTCCAGGGAGGGTCTCACCTTCAGGACGAGCCTTGCAGGGGCAGACTGGCCCATGGTTCCCAAGGTGTTGTAAGGCACACAGGTGTAAGTGCCAAGGGCCTCCTCTGTGGCCTCCTCAATTCGAATGGACCCGTCCTCCATCAAGGTCCAACCCAGGTTCTGCCCAACACAGAATGGAATATGGAGCCATGATCAGAGAAGGTGTGCCCAGCCCAGCTTCCCACCAGCAAGGACCTGAACTGCCTGGAGTTTGGGGAGGATCCTCCGGGTCCCCTGGGGAAAACAGCAGACCATTGACTTGTAGACCTCCAAGGGAAGTAACTCTAGATTTTCCCACAGGCTTGCTTTGAAGGAGGAGGTGGAGAACCAGATCTCAGACTTGGCATTTCAAAATGAGGAAAGCGGGGGTGGCTGCTTGCCACAGTGTTTAACATGATGCCTAGGACACCTGAATCCCATACTGGAGCACCTGGTTCAAGTCCTGGCTCCGCTCCCCACTCAAGCAGCCTGTGCACCCTGGGATGCCCCACGCTGGGAGGCCTCCAGCAGCCGGGTCCTTCCCATCTCTCTGGGAGACCTGGACTGACTGCTTGTCTCCCAGGTATCTGGGCCAGGAGGGGGAGGGGCGAATCAAATAAAACAAATGAAAACTAAAGCAACGATCTGAAAGGTTCCTGTCACGTTGAACCCCGATGTCCATGCCACCAGCACCTTCTCAACCTGCAGGGGGCGCCCATCCTTGTTCCACTTCACCACGGTGGCCGGTGGCTCTGCGTCCACAGGGCAACGGATGTAGCCATGGATTCCCACAGGCACGTAGATGACGGGGGGCATGTTCAGGACACGGGCTGGGTCTGCACTCGACAGTGTGGGTGGGCAAAAAGCAAGGCACAGAGAAGCAGCATGAGAAATGCAGGCAGGAGGTGGGCAGCGCCCCAGCCCGACGCTTCGACTACAAGGGACTGCCTTCACACCCACCCACCATCAGGCAGCCACAACACAGCCTGAAGAGGACCCAGGGCCACCACAGACAGC
Source organism: Ochotona princeps (assembly GCF_030435755.1). Classification (NCBI taxonomy): domain Eukaryota; kingdom Metazoa; phylum Chordata; class Mammalia; order Lagomorpha; family Ochotonidae; genus Ochotona; species Ochotona princeps. Next base: position 105,590,619 of record NC_080835.1, on the reverse strand, counting down.
AAGATCACTGACGCTGCTCTTGCAGAGCCCACCATCAGCCGACCTAGTCAGGTAGCAGCCTCCTGCCTACCCACCCTGCTGTTTTTTAAGAGCACTGGTTCTAAATGCTTGTTACACTCAAGCACATATTTTGTGTCTCCTGTGCCTTAAATGTTTCCAATTTACAGAAAAAAATTCATGGGAAAGTGGAGCTACAAGATAAGTCTATTATGGTACCAAAAAAATGTTTTTGAAATCCATGCGTAACGCTTTTCATAGCGTGCATTTTCCGTGGGCTTTTGAAGACCCCTGACATGCATGCACTTGACCCGTCAGACAAGGACTCCGGGCCTACCTACACAGTCCTAGATGCTAAATCTCAAAGCCAACATCTGTCCACTCCCTTCCCCACACATTCCTGGCCCCAGCAACTCCCAGGCAGCCCCATATACATACAAAAAAAAAATTGCCAGTGCCACACAGGAGGGCTTCACAAGCCTACCCCCAGGGACCGTGTGCCTTCTCCCCTGCCTGCTGACAGCCCTGCCTCCCCAGGCCGCAGCTTCCCCGCCCCCCTCAGACTCTGCAGTGCAAACACAGGATCAACCCGGGCCACAGAACAGACCCGAGGCTCCCAGGGGAGCAGCGAGAGGCCCCGCACGTCCTCTGATGCAGCCTGAGTCACCTCAGTTCTCCCCAGTTTCCCCCAAGGCTCCAAGAGAAGGCTCCAGAAAGAGGAAGGCAGTGGGGATGAATGAGCCGCTCTCTTCCAAGCACGCAGATCTTTTCAGAGAACAGTATTACATAAATACCAGGCCGCGTTATATATTTAGACAGAATTTCTACTGTTGCATGATAGAGTTCTTTTTTTTTCCTCCGAGATTTTCAAAGGGTTTATGAATGGGAAATACTCTGAACATTACTTTTTAGCAGAAATAAAGATCTTGTCTCACCCACCTGTACCTCTCAGCCCCCCAGCTTCTCTTTGAAGGCAGACAGGAAGTAAAAGGGACACATGAGAGGGGGCGCTGGTGCTGGCGCCAAGGCGAGGTGCGGAAACCAGAACCTGTCTCCCAACAGAAAGGCAGCCTGCACCATCAAGGACGTGAGGCCTGCATCCCAGGCAGGCTTGTCCTGCTGAAGACCGTCACCCGGGTGCTCCCACACTGCTATTGCTACCTCCTCTAGCCCAAGTGGGACCTGCTGTGCCATGTCCTGACAGAGACTCCTCTAAGGTGGCAGAACCAGAATGCAGCTTGAAAATATGACTTGGGGGTGACCTCCTGACCCGCAAGTCAGACCAAAGCATCAGGAGTCACGGCTCCTAAAAGCTTGGTATCTCACACGGCAGCTCCCAGAAGGGATGCCTCTGCCCACCCGCAGTCACTCCAGCATGACTGCGGCAGAGTGGAAGGTGGGACCCGGCAGGTGCAGCTCCTCCAGCCACCCACACACGCTCAGCGCAGCAGGTGGACAAGCTCTGCCTCCTAGCGCCTCCCGCTGCCCCCTCACTTATCCTAGAGGAGGATCCTGACTCCGGGCTGCGTCTCCAAGCTGCCACATTTCTCTCCTCTGTCCCTCCATGGCCTTGCCAGTGAGCAATTCTCCCACACCCACCCACAAATGATGGAGCGTCTGTCACCTGCAGTGACAACCTGAACCTTTGTGGCCAGAGTGACAGGCCCATCCACAAATACAAAGGGAGACATCGGATCCTCATTACTCGCCCTTCTCTCTCACACACTCGGTTCTCAGCTGTCATGGGTGGGGAAAACAACTGACCGGGCCCAAGTATTACAGATTAGCAAATGCAGTCATTGTGCTCCCCAAAAAAGTCCCTCAGTTGCGCTGGCTGAGCTGCAGCTCATTCATGGGGATCTCCAGCAGCCCCAGAGCAGAGCAGGGAAAGAAGGAAGCCAAAACAGTCCCACCCACACGCTGCCCACAGCATGCAGACAGCTAGTGCAGCACGCAGGACATCTACCCCGAACCCTGCATACTTTCTATACGCCTCTCACACACCCGGCAGGAGAAAGCACCAAAACAGCCTATTCAAGGTATTGCTGGCATTCGACTCAATGACAAGGTCTGGAAGGACAATTGCTCAGTTAAGCCTAGTGCAGCCCGTGCTCAGCTGACACAGTGACCTGGCTCACATATACAGCAACCTGTCAAGGATGCTTGGAAGGCATCGGGGACCAATCAGTCTGGGGCATTTGTCCATTCACACATCCCTGAGCAAATCCTCCGCTCTCTGCTGCCCTCCAGTTCCCAGGCTGGTTCACCAGGCCTGAGCCTCCTGGCTCCCTTTTCCCACCCCCAGAGCTCTCCCTCTCACTCACACTGCACAGTCAGGTATGCGGAGGCTGAGGGGGAGCGCCCCAAGCTGTTACTGGGGACACAGGTGTACTTCCCGGCATCCTCTGGCTTCACCCGGAAGATGATCAGGGTCCCATCGATCAGAATTCTCACCCTTAGCTTCAGGTCACTGCAAAGCCAGCAAGGAGATTAGGAGGCAGGGCGATGGCAGATGGGAGGAGACCCCTTCACCTCCCCTTGACGTAACATTCCCAAGAGACTCTTCTCCCAGCCCCCCTCTCCCATGCAGACACTCTGGTCTTAACACAAGGGCCACACAACCCAACCTCCCTCTCTCCAAGTCCCTAGAGCTCCCTGGCAGTAGGCACAGTCTCAGGGGACCTAGGCACCACACCCTCCACCCCATCCCATGTGAGAAGGCCAGGGCAGGGGCTGCTCACTTCTGGAAGTAGACATTCTCATCCTGCCAGTACCAGGTGTAGGTGAGGTTGCCGGGATACGCCTCTGCCCGGCAGGTGAGCAGAGCATCCTGGGAGATGTTGACGGTGATGTTTTCGGGAGGAGAAACAATGAAAGGAGGCCCTTGGGAGAACAGGGAACCAATATGACGTTGCATGCTAGCGGAAGGCAGCAGCACTGGACTTCCAGGAAACTCTAAGGTGCTCAGGCAGTGGTCAAGCACACTCCAGCCACTGTCGGGGCTCTGGCACCACCTCTGCCATTCCTATAGCTACCCTTACAGCCCCTGTGCCCCTCTCCAGCACAGCCCAAGCAGGAGTCACCCAGGTAGGGGGATAGGGGGCTGGAGCAAAGAATAAGCTCATCTCTGCAGCAGCCACAGGGCGGCGCTACAGCCCAGCCACAGCGGGAGAGGGCAGCATGGTGAAACCCCAGCAGCCATCGGTGCCAGCCTCACACTTAAGAGAGGCTCCTTCTAGGACCTCAAGTTTGGCTGTCACTCAGGACTTGGTACCCTGACAACATCTCTGGCAGCTGGGCACAGCCACCACTAATTTTCCCAACCCCATTCCCATTTCTTCCATAGGGAGTTGGTATGAAGGTGGAAAATCCACACCCCCCCAACCTGGACATGTCCCCATGCTGGGCAGTGCACAGCCCCCTCTGGGGGACCCTGGTGCTGATGGTCTTCTCTTGGCACTGACTAAACAGAACGCACTTCTGCCAAATGCCCTTGGTATTCAGTATCTAGGGCTTGGATTGAATCCCTAAAGTGCTGATACTGCTAATGGTTTGATGACCTCAGGAAAATCTCCTCTAAGGGGGAAGAGCAAGCAAGACAGAGGCAGAAGAGCCAGAAGCACACTCAACTTTGGGGCTCCCTAACACACTATGAAATGCCCCTCAGAGGCAGGCCAGCATAGGTGCTCTCTCTGGAGGGCGAGAGGCATGGGACACAGGAGCCCAGCCCACCTCTCCAGCACCTGCAGCTAGGCCAACTGTGTCCTGGGAAAACACCAGCTTCAAAGTCCACTGCAGGTACTAAAGGAATGGCGAGACTAGAGAAAACCTTCTCACCTTGGACAAGCAGGTGTGTGGTATGCACAGCCTCCCCCTGGATACTGTATGCTCGACAGGTGTAGGCACCTCTGTCCTCCCGACTGACCGATGTCACTGTCAGGCTGCCATCACTCACCTGGGGACCGAGGGTAGAGGGAGCTCAGCAACCACCCTTGGGTCCCGCCAGTACTGCCTTCAGGCAGAGCAGCTGGCCTCAGGAGGCTGGCCTTGGGACACATGCACCTGAGTGAATAGGAGGGCAGGTGCCTCAGGGGCCATTTTCCCTCCAAGCCACAGGAACCCCTGAGGCCTGGCGAGGCTGTACACAGAGTCAGCAGCCTTGGAGGGAGAGAAGCGAGAGGATGGTGAGCAAGAAAGAGCACCTGCAGCAGCCCCACCTTGAGCCACACTTACCTGGTATTTCCCACTAGCACCAAGAAGTGTCCCCTCCTTGAGCCAGGTGACGATGGGCTTCGGGTTCCCAAATGCTGTGCAGGTCATGGTGATACTGCCACCCTCCTTGGCCTCGATGTACTGGGGGGGTGTTTCTGTAAAGGTGGGAGGGGCTGAAAAGGAGATGACCAAGGTGAAGGGTGGGAAGCAGCTCACCTAGCAGGTCAACAGGATGCAGAGATGAAGCAGCCAGGTAGAGCTGGCTAAAATCCTTTTCTCTGGGCCCAGAGCGATGGCTCAGTGGCCAAACCTTCACCTTGCTTGCGCCGGCATCCCACATGGGTGCCGGTTCTTGTCCCGGCTTTTTCACTTCCCATCCAGATCCCTGCTTGTGGCCCGAGAAAGTAGCAGACGATGACCCAAAGCCTGGGGAACCTCTACCTGCGTAGGGGACCTAGAAGAAGCTCCTAGCTCCTAGCTTCAGATCAGCTCAACCTGAGCCATTGTGGCCATCTGGGGAGTGAACCAACAAATGGGAGATCTTTTTCTGTGTCTCTTCTTTTCTCTGTAAAGCTGATCTGCTGGTCCAACATTTTTTTTTTTTTTTTCTAATTTAAATGCCTTTCAAAAAAAAAAAAAAAGGCCTGCTCACGAGTACTCCAGGGTACAGGAATAACAAGAGATCTGGTATCTTACATTCCCCTGCTGTGCTTTGCTAATGCCCAATAAGTTAATGTGGATGAGTCTACAACAGCAAGCCCTGTGGGTAGCTCTAAGAATGTGACGTAACCGAGGCAGCTCTCTGGGCTGGCCAGGGCACACAATTGCCAGCCGCTCTTCAGATTCTTCCTCCACACTTCAGCTGTCCCCTGCCCAGGACGCACAGGGACCAATTTCCTGCACACCATCTCTGCTAGGACCTACTCTCCATGGCTCTCACTCTTTGGGCCCCACCTTGGCCTCAACATATTGCAGGCCCAAACTAGCCAGCGTCTTGCGTGCCCCAGTTCTGCAGAGAACAGCCCCACCATGCCATCTGCCTGGCTCCCATGATGAAGGTGACCACCCAGGACAGCAGTGATGCCCTTAATTCTCTTTGGCTTATGCCAGGTCATCATCCCCCATTTGATGATTTGCTTAAAACTCCCATCTTGTTTGGCTAATCAGCTACTAAGGGAGTCAGATTCATTTGCCAGAGTGGCTTGTGGAAGCAATCCAGTCAGCCTATCAGCTCTGTGGTCTTTCCTAAAACGACAAGCCTGCTCCGTTTCTGCACCCCAGCCCTGGAGCTCACTACATGAGACAGGAGCAGGCCACCCAGAGCTCCTCACAAGGCACCCAAGCCCAGGACCCAGGTTCAAGTGCTGCCTGCCACCCGTTCTCCAACCTTAGGCAGCAGACTCAACCACTCTAGGCTTAAACTGCATCTTCCACACCCCACACGGATGTGAGAAGTAAAGATGATGTGGGGAGGAGATTATACAAGAACGGGTCTTTCTGTCATCACTGTCACCTCTCAGGACCTCGAAGGCACTGATGAGGATTTGGTCCTGCACCAACTTCACCTCCAAGGCACTCTACACTGGCCTTCCCTGTAGTCTTCTGTTATACAGAGAACTTCGGCCACAGGGCCTTTGCAGGTGCCATCTCCCCGCCCCTTCCCTGGCCAGAGCTCTGGTCCTTCAATTCAGACAAGTCATTGCTAAAAATGCCATCCCTGTCTTACCTGATCAGCGCTTCTAAGATGACTCTTTGACCCTTTTCTTTCGGCTTGCCCTCCTTTATTTCCTCCCAAGCACTTATCACTAACTACAGTCTTTATACACACATGAGATCTTCAAAAAGTTCATGACAAATGCATGGCATTTGAAAGTATGTCAGCACTGTCACACGGCAGGTTAGGCCATAACCTGTAACTCCTGCATCCCAAATGTGTGCCAACTTGCTGTTCTAGATTCTCTGCTTTCTGTCCAGCTTCCTACTAGAGTGCCTGCCATAGCAGCAGAGGATGACCAGGCACTTGGACCCCTGCCAGCTACCTGGAAATACAGAAGCAGCCCCGGCTGCTGACCCCACCCTGGCTTTTGTGACCACTGAGAAAGTCAAGCTGCAGATGGAAGATCTCTCTCTCTCTCTCTCTCCCTCTCCCCTTTCGCTCCCCCCCTCTGTCTCTCTGTCTCTCTGTCTCTCTCTAACTCGTTCAAAGAAATAAATCTTTCCAAAAAAAAAAAAAAAAACTAATGGGGGCCATCAAACCTTATGGGCACAAGTTGGAGTCCCTCCGCTCCACTTCCGATCCCGCTCCCTCCTAATTCACCTAGGAAGGCAGCAGACGATGATCCGAGTACGTGGTCCGCTTCAGAATGGTCCAGCCCCAGCTGTGACAGCCCTTTGGGGAATGAACCCACAAATGGACAATCTCTTGCTCTATTTCTCCTCTCTCTGCCCTTCAAGTGACCAAACACATTTTTAAACTAATTAATTAATTAAAAGCTAGGCATGGATATTAATACCCTTTTGCAATTCACTGCCGCATGAGCTTTCTGAAGTACCTTTGCATTTGCCTCTTATCCATTCCCTCTATTAGAATAATTTCTCATGGGCCCGGCGCAGTGGGCTAGAGGTTAAAGTCCTCCCCTTGAACGTGCCAGGATCCCATATGGGTGCCGGTTCTAATCCCGGCAGCTCCACTTCCCATCCAGCTCCCTGCTTGTGGCCTGGGAAAGCAGTCAAGGACGGCCCAAAGCATTGGGACCCTGCACCCGCATGGGAGAACTGGCAGAGCACCTGGCTCCTGGCTTTGGATTGGTGCAGCTCTGGCCGTTGTGCTCACTTGGGGAGTGAATCATTGGACGGAAGATCTTCCTCTCTGTCTCTCCTCCTCTCTGTATATCTGACTTTGTAATGAAAATAAAATAAATCTTTTTTAAAAAAAGAATAATTTCTCAGTAAGAACGGACACCTTTTCTGCAATCCCACCATACACTCTGTAGCACAGTTCCTGGACGTGGCACAGTGCTCAACAGACATGTGTTGAATAAACAAACAGAGGAAATAAAGGAAGTGGTGAATGAGGTGGCTGTACACACACCTACAGACCCACACAGTGCAAAGGCAGAGAGCTTTCAAAGGGAAGGACACATTCACCTGTCATCCCCCAAATCCAAGTCTCACTGTGGCGCACCATGCAGTTAGCGAGAGACTGCTGAGGGAATTATGAAGCACACTTTGGAGACCAGTGTGATGCTGCAATAGCCTAATCATCTGCCCAGTGGTGCTGCCATGTGGGCATCAGTCCCACATGCTCTACTTCTAATCCCACTCTCTGCTTATGGCCCAGGAAAGTGCAGGATGGCCCAAGAGCCCAACTGGGAGACCCAGAGAAACTCCTTACTCCTGATTAACTCAGCTCCAGCCATTATGACCATTTTGGAGTGAACCAGTGGATAGAAGTCCTTCTCTTTCTCTCTCCTTTTTCTGTAAAATCCGCCTTCCAAATAAAAGCTAAGGAACAATTCTCAAAGATACTATGTTTATTTCTTTTTCGAAGACAGAGTTATAAAGGAGAATCAAGACAGCAGAGTAGGATAAGGACACGTTTAAACAGAAGGAGAATCATTAGCCAGGGTGAAACAGAAATGACACATTTCAGGAAATAGGAGAGGTCGATGGCAGAAGGGTACCTAGAGACTGATGGCCACAGGAAAGCAGCAGAGACAACAGTGTGGTGTTGCAGTGAACAGATATCCCAGCAAGCACCAAACTGACCCCCACTGGCACCCAGAGCTCCACCAGGAGCCAGGTGAGAAGGGAGTTCACCAAGAGGTCAGGAAGTGAACCCAAAGAACTGCTCGTCCTGCTGATTTGTTTGATTCGACCAGGAACATAGACAGACCAATATACCACAAGTAGCCGGTGCAGGAACAGAGTGGATTTCATAACCCAGACCAGACTCTGACCAGAGCCTCATCAGCACCATTTTGTGGAGTGAGACAAAGGCTGTGGAACAGGACTGTCATGCCCTAAGCTGGCAGTGAACTTCTTTCTAGCTCAATGCATTTGAACGATGTGCATCCTATGGGTTCCACCCAAAATAGGTCTAGGTAGCCCATGGGCTCCCTAGATCCAGAATTCCATCAGCAGATCCAGAATTCCATCAGAGGCACAACAGGTGCCATTTTGTACAGTGTGGCAAAGCTGTTAGACTGAAGGGGCAACAGTGAGCTGTGCATGCACTGAACTAGGAGCTCAGTGCATTGTATTGGTCCCACAGGGAAAATACTTCAGCATCCTACAGGTCAAAATAGGTTCGTGTGCCTCTCAGATCTAAGAGCCAGCTTGTTCTGGTAAGATCAGCACCAACAGCAATGTAATCATGGGAACTGCTCAAACCGGAAGTGAGAGAAAGGTCATACTGACAACAGTGCAACCACAGCATGGGATCACAGGAGGAGCAGAGTGCTGAGCCAGGAGCCCAGGCTACAGAGACTATGGTGGAAGTCTAACACAACAGCCCAGACCTAAAACTCACGAGCGGGAGTGGCACAAGTGACTCCAAACAACAGGACACCAACCACAAAAAAGTAAATCGAATTGTGGATCATTGGTAACATACCTTAGAAATTAGCCCTAAGAAGAAGAATCTGCTAACCAGAAGTACAATGGCCAAGAACAAAAGAAGAGACAAAGGCACAATGAATAGTACTGAAGACTCCCCTCCAAAGGAGCAAAAGCCTTTGCCAACCTCAGAGTTAACTGAGGAAGACATCAACAAAATGGGGGATAAATAATTCAAGACACTTCTTATAAAGCTTTTTATCAACAATAAGAAGCACATAGAGGAGCTCAAGGAATTTAAAGAAATGTGTCACACAGGAAATATCAACACAAACAAAATCAAGCAGAATTACTGGAAATGAATGACATAATGCAGCAAATTAAAAATTCAGAGGGAAAATCTCAACGATAGAATGAATGAAGCAGAAGAAAGATTTTCAGAAATGGAAGATATTTCTTGCCACAATGGTGACGCACATGATAATCAAGCTCTCTTTAATCGAACATAAGGAAAAGATCCTTAAATGTGGTCATGAAAAAAATCAATTGACATATAGAAGAATGCCAATCAGATTCACAGCTGACCTCTCACAGGAAACTCTACTGGCCAGAAGAAAATGAAGTGCCATATTCCAGATTCTAAGAGGAAAAAACTGTTGGCCCAGAATAACATACCCAGCAAAGCTTTCCTTTGTCTTTGAAAATGAAATAAAATTCTTCCACAGTAAAGCTCAAAGAACATGCCTCTTTCAAATCTGCCCTTCAATTGACAGAGAAAAGGATTAGCACCCACCAAAACCAAACGCAAATGTGAAGAACATCCCCATAAAATAACAACAGAAGACTAAATCAAACAATCAATAATCCATTGCCAAAATGACAGGACCAAATTATCACATATTCATATTAACCCTGAATGTAAAAGGCTTAAACTCATCAGTCAAATGTCATAGATTAGCAGACTGAATCAAAAAATAGAACCCATTTTTCTGTTGCCTACAGGAGACATATCTCACCAACAATGATCAACAGAAACTATATCATATGGATTTTGATGTTTTGGGGTTTATTTTCATTTCTTCAAAACAATAAAAATAGTTTTTTTCTCATATTAAATTCTTCACTGACTTATAGGTCATACAGTAGCATCATTTTCTTCAGGAAGGTTCTTGATTTTCTTTTTTATTTCTTCAGCAACACATTAGTCATTCAGAAGCATCTTAACTATATTTGTGGCATTATGCATTTCTATTTTTCCTCCTGTTGCTGAGTTTGTATTGTGGCTTTTCATTTAAGGTGATGTATAGTAACTGTGTAATGGAGACTATCATATCCACTAACATGTTATTTAACTGCATGGTGTTGTAAATTTCTATTTTTCTTCCTGTTGTTGATTCTATTTTGTCACTTTCCACTTCAAAGGATGTATAGTAACTGTGTAATGGAGACTATCATATCCAGAAGTGAAGATACAATACAGTTTGCACCTCTACTTCCAGATCAAAGATGGACTCCCAAAGAAACTGTTAACTATATCCTGACAATAGGATGCTGGACTCTCTGCCACTGTCCATACCTGCAAAGATGGACTTACGACTGTCTGTGAAGAACTACTATATTATTGTAATTATATAGGGGAAATCAGTGGTGGCGGACAGAGGTTTGGGGGATTAAGTTAAAGAAAATCCCAGAGTCTATGGAACTGTATCTTAAAGTAATAAAAACTTTTAAATGCAGAAAAAAAAACAAACAAAAGCTAAACCAATCTTTTATAGAAGGAGGAGGAGGAGGACGTAGAAGCAGCTACAGCAATGGCATACTTCAGGGCTAGTGGTATGGCACAGCAGGTAAAGTTACTGCCTCTGGTGCTGGCATCCAGCTGTTCTACTTCCAATCCAGCCACCCGCTTGTGACCTGGGAAAGCAGTGGATGAAGGCTCAGCTGCTTGGGCACCTGCATTCATGTGGGAGACCCGGAAGAAGCTTCTGGCTTCTGGCTTTTTGAACCGCCAAGCTCAAACCATTGCAGCCATTTAAGGAGTGAACCAGGTGATGGAAGACCTCTCTTTCTACGCGTCTCTCCTTCTCTCTCTGTAAATCTTTCAAATAAATAAAATAAAACGAAGCATATTTCTTCACACAAAAAAGCACAACACACCTCAAGGAAATAAATCCTGCTCCTGGGTCTCAGAATAGACTAACGTCTATGCTTTAAAAAAAAACAAAAAAAAACAAAAAACAAAAAAACCCTTCCCAGGCCTCTGCAAACAATCCTGCAGTCCTAATTCAGGCGTCTTTCCCACCCTTACAACGGTTGTCATCTACACAGACCCCCTCAGTCCCAGCCTGTCCCTCGAAACGCGGCCAACACAGCCACACGCTCCCTTACCTCGGATGTCAAGCTTAAAAGAAAAGATAATAAATGAAATTACATCCTGAAGTGACAAATTAATTACTAATTACATAATTACTTTATTATTTAGGTGCTAATCAGGAAAGTAGTTTGAACAATTTCAAGTTTTCAGGAAAATAATGGTTTGACTCTCGATTATTTACTGAATTAGGTGTTAGCTTGCCAGCTGCATTTCCAAGCTTAATTCTTTCTTACAAGTGCCCTATAATTAATAGTGTAGGTTAGAAATAGGCTGGCCGCTCTTCCAACTAATTCATCGACCTACAGCAAGACTTGGCTTGGGTTTTACTTTTATTTTCTCTGCGATAAAGAAATAATTGGGCTTGTTTCCACTCAACTGGTCTTAAAGAAAACCCAGAAGGAGAATGAGACAATTTGTAATTCTAATTTTCACTGGCCTTTCAGTTTCCAAAGGTGATCCCTGTCAGGAAATGCCTGACATGAAACATTCTAGTTGGGAGGCAATGGATCACCAGTACTTGGAATCTTTCCAGAGATGATGGAAATATTGATGCTGTAAAAAAGCTCGGAGCCCAGCAAGAAGGGCCGGGAGAGTATGAGGAAAGAGACTGCTTCTTCACCCAGGGAATGTCTGTTCATTCTCTCCAGTCTGCAGTTGGGCAAGCCCTAGTGCTCAAGACTGGCGTAGATGCTTGGCCATTCTGCCCAACACTGCCTGTGTTTGGAAAATGTGCTGCCCTCCTGCCTCTCTAAGCTGCCAGGAGTGCTGCCGCCCTGCCCGGAGCATCCTTGCCCCTGCCTCGCTGCCCTCCCCAGCTGGGTCTCTGAACAGGAGCCATGACTTCGCAGCAGCCCCTCTTCCTCCTCCCTGATGCATGCTGTAACTGCGTCTGGACTCAACCAGTCTCCTGAGCCATGACATTGCTGGGAAGTGCACACAGACACAGGGAAGAACCAAGTACTGCATGTCTTCCAGCCTCAAGTGCTGCTTCTTCATTTTTCTCCATTTTCTCTCTCAGGAAGAATGGCCAGCATCATGCATACACATATACATCCATGCATAATTAATGTCCCAAACATTGTGCAAAACACTTTTCTCACACAACAACTCATTTAAATTCCCCAAACAACTCTGCAAATAGGCACTGGTCTTTGGAACTGGAATTTAGAGAAGTAGGTAATTCTCTTGTCCAGGACCACTCTGTTCACAGACAGCGAGTTCAGGAAAGACAGTATTTCTTTAAAACTCTTGATCCATTGCACTCCAGGCAATTTGGAATTCCCAAAGAATCAACTCCCACTCACATGAGCTAAGACAGAGAAGAAAGAACACACAATTGCAACCTAAATTCTGTTCCCTGTCATGTGAGCATCTAATGAATGCCTGATGTCTCGAGTTCCTGCAACGGAACCAGGACACCGGAAGGATGTGAAAGGAAATGGGAACAGCACCTACAGAAGACGGCAAGCTCATCTGGGAAAGAACAGGGACCAGAGGTGCGGCGACGTGCGGCTCTTGGCTTGCAGTTCAGCCACAGATGCTTCCAGCAAATTTACCTTCCTAATCATGTTTTTCTTGAGCTAATATTAAGATGAGCTTTCTTTTCTGCACACACAGCAGCTGGCTTCGAAAGGAAGTATCTCCAAAGCTGGCTGGGTGGTGGGACAACCCACTCGAGATTCACAATATGACTTGGATCAATCTCTCGGGCTGACCAACTGGGACCAAGTGCATCTAGCGTGAAGAGTGGGGCCAGGTGTGGGACCACCAGCTTTAAGGGCTCTGTGCCCTGAACATCAGTGCTCATTCTACAATACCCTATGTTCCTGGACTCTGGACAGGTTTGTAGACCCAGGAGAAGTCCAGGTCTGACCCATTCCCACTAACTAGGGCACACAGAATCAGCTTTAGAGAGAAGCTTCTAGTCCAGGAACAACATCCATCTCTCCCGTCCAAGCACAGCATCCATCACATCAGACAGTAAGGCCATGAGGACCTATATGGCACGTGGCACACCCAAGCCTGCTGGCTGTCCACAGCCTCAAAAATGGCATTGTGTCTGTAGTTCAGAGACGGAAGCTATTTTCATCAACACAATACAGGAAAATAAGTGTCTGCTCCCGCCCCTTAAAAAAAAAAAACCTTTCCACCGTGAGTAACACATCTCCTGTCTTTGCTCCTGTCTTTGCAGGGTTTCAGCCTTCTGGCTCCTCCAGAGGATCTCCTATTAGATAAGGCCTCAAAGGGGAGACTTACCCTCTGTCGAGTCCCAAGGGCCCCAGTCCCCAGAGTTGTTACAGCCAGGGAACCAGCCCCCAAACCGCAGGAATCTGTCAACTTCACCAAGGCTTCCTAACCCTCACCCAGACACTTGACAAGCATCCACACACAGAAAAACTCATTTAGCCTGTGCTATACATAACTTACAGCCATAGAGACCATCCTTCTCTCTGGGTCTTTACATTATATTAAGCTGGCAAATGCCATCTGAGCAGGGACCACATCTGGGTCTGCACCCTGTGTTGCAGCTCTTGGCGTACAGGGAGACCCTTGCCACTTACCATTCAAGTAAGTATATCCAATGAAGAACCAACATTCCAACCCAGCAAGAAAGACTATGGTGGGACTCTAGGAAACTTACTAGAGCAGGCAGGTATTTCCTGGGCTAGTGGTGCCATCCCAAGGTGGACACCAATTCTGCCCCTACAAAGCCTCAACCCCCCTCACTTCAAGCTACAGTATCCCACCTTCCTGTAAGGAATTCGGACCCCACCACATAATAGAGAGCTCTGCTCCTATGTAAGCCTCTGACCTCAGAGGTCCAGGAAGACAACAGCAAGGGTCCCTTAGAGGCAGACTTCCTGGGCCAGCCCTGGGAGAGGTCCCTTTGAGGCAGGCTTCCTGGGCCAGGCCTGGGAGAGGTTCCTTGGAGGCAGACTTCCTAGGCCAGCTCTGGGAGAGGTTCCTTGGAGGCAGGCTTCCTGGGCCAGCCCTGGGAGGGGTCCCTTTGAAGCAGACTTCCTGGGCCAGCTCTGGGAGAGGTTTCTTGGAGGCAGGCTTCATGGGCCAACCCTGGGAAGGGTCCCTTTGAGGCAGACTTCCTGGGCCAGCTCTGGGAGAGGTTCCTTGGAGGCAGGCTCCATGGGCCAGCCCTGGGAAGGGTCCCTTTGAGGCAGGCTTCCTGGGCCAGGCCTGGGAGGGGTTCCTTGGAGGCAGGCTTCCTGGGCCAGCCCTGGGAGAGGTTCCCTGGAGGCAGGCTTCATGGGCTAACCCTGGGAAGGGTCCCTTAGAGGCAGGCTTCATGGGCCAGCCCTGGGAGGGGTCCCTTTGAAGCAGACTTCCTGGGCCAGCTCTGGGAGAGGTTCCTTGGAGGCAGGCTTCCTGGGCCAGCCCTGGGAGGGGTCCCTTTGAAGCAGGCTTCATGGGCCAGCTCTGGGAAGGGTCCCTTAGAGGCAGGCTTCCTGGGCCAGGCTTGGGAGGGGTTCCTTGGAGGCAGGCTTCCTGGGCCAGCCCTGGGAGAGGTTCCTTAGAGGCAGGCTTCATGGGCCAGGCCTGGGAAGGGTCCCTTAGAGGCAGGCTTCCTGGGCCAGCCCTGGGAGAGGTTCCTTGGAGGCAGGCTCCATGGGCCAACCCTGGGAAGGGTCCCTTAGAGGCAGGCTTCATGGGCCAGGCCTGGGAGGGGTCCCTTTGAAGCAGGCTTCATGGGCCAGCCCTGGGAGGGGTCCCTTTGAGGCAAGCTTCCTGGGCCAGGCCTGGGAGGGGTTCCTTGGAGGCAGGCTCCATGGGCCAACCCTGGGAGAGGTTCCCTTAGAGGCAGGCTTCCTGGGCCAGGCCTGGGAGGGGTTCCTTGGAGGCAGGCTTCCTGGGCCAGCCCTGGAAGAGGTTCCTTGGAGGCAGGCTTCATGGGCCAGCCCTGGGAGGGGACCACACGCACCGTTGATGGTGAGATGCACCCAGCTGCCATTGTGGAATGTGTCATACTGTTGGTCCAGCATGAGCACTTTGCATTCATACCAGCCCTGGTCCTCGGAGCGCACCTGCTCCAGCCGTAGAGACGCTTTGTCGTGAAGACTGGCCCTGCCTGGGGAAACAGTAGCAAAAACACATCAGGGCAGGGCCAGCAGCTCATCAGTAATCACCCAAACCAAAGCCAGGACACCCGTTACAATCATCAGACCACACCCCACAGCAGAGCCCAGAAGGATGCTGGGCCCTGCCTCTGTAGCAAGTGGCAAGAGAAAAGTAGGAGAGCTCAGCCATGCAGCCACTTTCTCTTCCAAGCCATCACTGCCCCAGGCAGCCGTGGTAGCCTCAGTCCCTCAGAATCCATCCACCCTTTTGGAAACACAGAGCTGAACAGAGATGAGAGAGAGAGCAGCAGATTTGAACAGAAGAGGGGAGGCCAGGTAGGCTGGTAAGCTTTGCAGCATCTCTGCTCCAGGGCTACAATACCCCTAGCTCAGTTAAGCACTCAGGTCCTCCACAGACAGCCTGCCCTGTCCAACCTCCCAATGCTAACGCAGAGAGGAGACAGGCTGAGGACTGGGATACCAGGGTTGCTGTAATCCTGCTGCCAGTGCCAGAAAAAGTACCAGAAAGTGCCAGTGCTGAGGGGTTGAAGGGCCCATTAACCTGAAAATAAAGGAGTGACTGGCAATAGGGCACAAGTCCCCAAGCACCCCCTGAGTCCATTAGGAGGCCGAGTCCACTCATAAACTGAGCCAAGAGAGCTGCAGCAGGAGCCATTCTGCGGCGCCAGCAGGATGGAGCAGCTCTCCAGCCAGTTCCCCACCTCCCCTTCAGCCCAGCCCAACTCCATGGCTTTCCTCCTTGTCTTAACACTGGTAATTTGCCTAAAACCCAGCTTTCCGGGGGCTAGAACAGTGGCATATAAGGCTAGGCCTCCACTTGTGGTGCTGGCATACTGTGAGTTATCAGTTCATGTCCCGGCTCCTCCACTTCTGATCCAGTTCCACGCTTATGGCCTGGGAAAGCAGTAGAGAATGGCTCAGATGCTTGGGCCCCTGCACCCACATGAGAGACCCAGAAAAAGCTCCTGGCTCTTGGCTTTGACTCAGCTCAGCCCCGGCCATTGTGGTCATTTGGGGAGTGAACCAGCAGATGGAGGACCTCTCTCTTTGTCTCTCCTCTCTCTGTAAAATTAGCCTCCCCACCGCCCCCCCAAAAATATATATATATATATATATATATATATATATATATATATATATATAAACCAAAACCCAAACTATCCAAAGCAACCTTGACCAAGAAGAAAGCAAGGGGCAAAGGCACAGCAGGAAGAGAGAGAAGCAGAAACGGAAGCAACCTGGAGCTCAGAGGCCAGGAAAGACAGAAGTCCACGCAGGGGCCCGCCTGTGACTGTCACCTGCAGCTCCAACATCCCACATGGGAGTGCCAGTTTGAGTTCCAGCTACTCCTCTTCCCATCCAGCTCCCTGCTAATGCACCCAGCAAGGCAGCATATGATGGACCAAGTACCTGGGCTCCTGAAACCCATGTGGGAGAACAGGATAGAGTCCCTGGCTCCTAGCTTCAGCCTGGCTCAGACCTGCAGGTATTTGGGGAATAAACTAGCAAATGGAAAATATCTCCTTCTCTCTCTCTTTCTCTCCCTCTCCACCACCACCCGTTCCTCCCTCCCTCCCTCTCAAATAAATAAATCTTTAAGGGAAGAAAAACAGTCAAAACAGAGTCTTGTTGGCCCCCTGCCTACCTTTCAAGCCCAGCACACACAGTCACCCTGCACCCTCCTCCCTGGCAGACAACAGTGGTGAGTCACAGTGAGGCTGCTGCTGGCAGAGTAATTGCAGAGCTAGACATCAGCAGCCCAGAAGGGGAGGACGGGTGGCTGAGGGGAAGTGAGCCAGTGTGACCAGGCGCCCGCCAGGGGCACAGACATGGAGGACATTTATATGGAGCCCAAAGTTCAAAGACAAAAAGTAGACAGTGACAGAGCCAGACAGGCGCACGCTGCAGCTGCCAGGCTAAGGGTATGGAGCTGTCCAGCTCCATCCTCCCCAACAGGAGGTTACATCCTCTCTTGCTCCCCTGCAGGTGAAGCACCTGTATGGGGCTCACAAGGGGCCGACACCTGAACACCTCTTACTTTCCCTCTTCCCAGAGTCCCTGGGAGAAGAAAGAGGCAGGTGCTGAAAAGGAGAGAAATCAGAGCAGCCAGGAAAAGACAAGAGGACAGGCACAAAGGTGGAGGACCAGCAAGATCAAAACGAGGGCAGACAGCCCAGCCCTTACCTGCATATTCAGGGTCCACGTGGGGCGGGTAATAGCCAAACTTGATGAAGATAGGGATGGGGACGCCAAACTTGAACCACTCTACCACATAGGGTGGGGGCTGTCCCGTCACAGGGTGGATCACGTCGCATCGCAAGACCACACCCTCGCCAGCTCGGGCTGTCACAAACTCTGGCTCTTCTCGCAGGCCGTGGGCGACTGCAGGGAAAGCAGGTGGGGCAGAGACACGATGGCAAAAAGAGTGTGTCCAAAAGGGTTTGCCTCCATCCCCTTCTCACTACCACCCTCATTCAGTTCCTCTGCATCTGCCCTGCCCTGCCCTGCCCTGCCCTTCAAGCCCCACTACCCCTTCTGTCTGTACACATCACCCCTGGGCATTCTAGCAGCTACAAACATGGAGGTGGGGAACACGGCAGTGCGAAGGGGTCCTCCTTGGACCCAAAGAGCAACAAGTGCACCCATCTCCCACCTCCCAGCCGCCATAACTGCAAGGAAACAGGACAAGCGGCTGAAGTGGCTCCAGCCTCACACGTGACCCATTCCCATTAACCCTGGTGCCTGCCAGCAGCACCAGACCACCCCAGCAGCAGGATTCTGGAATCATGCCCTCAGGAGCCAGGGAACTTTCTGATCTAAGGGACAGCCCAGCTGCGGAAGGGAGGGCGGGGGGCTGCAGGGCTCCTGTTTGCAAAGGCCCAGCCCATATGAGACTAAGGAAGAAGGTGGACCATCACTATCCAGAGATTGGAGCTGTAGGCAGAGAACCTGACCATCCAGGCCTCTGGGACAGATGGAGAGGGCACACCATCCTGGCTGACAGGGGAGGGGCCCCCAGCTTCACACCCCCAACACACAGCCAGCGGATGGGCCATGGGAGTGCAGTGAGGGTCCATATCCCAGCCTGGGCTGCTGTGTACCCCGCAGTGCTGCAGCCCCAACAAGGACTGAAAACACTCCTTACACCCTAGCCTCCACACAAGTCAGGGCCACGGAGGCCAAGGTCACCTTGGCTACCAATGTCTCAACAAAAGGGACAGCCCTGGGAAGTCTTCCGCTGCTGTCCCACACCCACTTACCCTGGCGAGTCAACCTCACCTTCCCTCTTCCTCATCCCACCTTCCCTGTCCCAGGCCGGGCAGCACCAGGGACAGCAGCTGCGTACAGCAGACTCACAGCCCAGCCTGCACCGCCCTCCCCCTGGCAGTCCCTCCTCCGGCCCCAGCCAGCTCCTTCCTGGTAGTCTCGGTATTTGCTTCAGGTTTCTGCATCATAGCATCGTGTGTGTGTGTGTGTGTGTTGGGGGACCAGGGCCAGAGATTTATACTGGCTTGGAGAGGGAAAGGGGTTCCAAGGCTTGCTCCTCTCCCCAGACTTGGTGTCTCAGAAGCCGTCCTCGTCCCCTCCCCCTCCTCTGCAAGTTGCGGAAGGAGGAGGCAAGCCCTTGCAGAGCTGATTGGCTGCCGGTGACATCACTGTTTTCTAGAGAAAGAGCTAGGATCACAGAGTATTTTTGGAGGCAGCCAGTGCTGCACTCACCTGCCTGAGGCCCCAGCAGGTTTCCCAGCTCCCCCACCCCCACCCTGGCTTTGGGCTGAGTGTGCCACCAGCCCCTGGGGGAAAGCAGAGTGAGAAGAAGGCCCAGCTGCAGCAGGCACCACCCCCACGACCCCAGGGGCACCCAGGCGGGGACAAGCCTGCCTGTTGGCATCCATAAGCACACAGGCTGGGGCTGAAGCAAGAGGAAAGGGAGAACAGCAGGCACTGTGAGCCTGGTGGGGAGACTGTGTGTGTACAAGTGGCTGGCTGAGAGGGCCTGAGGGGACAAAGCATCGCAGCCCACGGAGGAAGTCCCCCAACAGGAGTGGGCACAAAGGGTGGTCTCGCACAGTGAGCCTATGCCCTGGAGAGAGGCTGCTGAGGGTGAGAATCGAGGGAGCAAGGCAAGGAGATGGGTGGGCTTTGACTCAGTTCCCACTGTGCCAGCTGCTCATTTGCACCTAGCGCTGCCTCATTCCCACTCCATGACAATGAGGCAGTTCGTTCACACCTTCTATCCCCAGCACTGAGAAGGTTCCATGTGCCCACCCCCAGCCCCAGCCTGCCCAAGGCCCACCCCAAGGTAGCAGCCCCACCTGAGTCTTTACTCCAGGACCCCTTCAGCGAGGAGAAAGCTGCTGTGGGGTGGAGGCACCCCAAAGGTGCCCAGCAAGACCCAAGGCGTTCCCTGAGCAGCGCAGAGGGAGCAGCTGCTCCCAGCCACCCCACACAGCACAGGCCCTCCTGAGCTCCTGCATCCTAAAATATTTATCTGTTTTCCTCCTCTCCTGCACGCGCGCACGCACACACACACACACACACACACACACACGGCACGTTCACTCCATTACCCACAAGCACTTCCTCCTAAGCCTGATTCTTCAGAGCCAAAGTCTATCTAATAAAACACCCTTTCCCATGTGAGGGACAGAGGCAGGAGGGACTTGATGGAGGAGACAGAGAAATCAGACATAGCGGAAGCCAAATCCACATGCAGGAGTAAAAGACATTCAAGAAACAAGCAAGGGCAGAACCCTCGGCTGGGTCTCGGGGCACCCCAGAGAGATGCAGCAGACCCAAGGGTCAGGACCGCCAGGGCACGCAGGGCCAGCAGTGGGGCAGAGCTGAGACGGGAGGGGCAGGTGCCCATTGCTGGTGGAGGCAGCACAATGGGGATGGAGGGCAGATGAACAGCTCAAAGGCACCAGACTCCTCCCCCAGGGAGAGACCACTGACCTTGGCAGGGCGTCTCAAGCAACCTCCCTAGAGAAGCAGCAAACATTGGCACCCTGAGCTAACAAGTCTGCACCCTGGAGGTCTGCCCATTCCTCTGCAGCTCCACCACCCCGGCAGGGAAGAGACGGCAGAAGGGCCCCCACAGTCTGGCTGACCCTTTGGTAAACCCATGAGGTACAAATCTCCTACTCACTGCACCAGGTGGTACCCAGCAGGTAGCTGGACCCAGGACAGCCACCGGAACCCCTGTGGACACATGAAGCCTGGCACAGCCCCCATATCCAACACTGTCCAGCTCACCCGCCAGGGAGTGGTCACGGGAGGAAAGGCACCTGAGAAACGGAGACCCTCTAAATGCTGGAAGAAGGGGAAGTCAGCTGGGGCAGGGTGTGTTTCTGCCATCTGCCAGGTTCAGTGCTAAGACAGTGATGTGACTCTCACTTAGTTCGACCAACCAAAATGCTGATGTCTCCGTGCCACAAGCAAGCCAACGGGGAGGCTGTGTGGTTCCCCCAAGCTTACTCGGGTAACAGGTGATGGCAGCAGGATCACCACTCCACCATCACAGACCCAGAGGAATAGGGCCCCTCCCTTCAGACAGGGTCAGAGGTCAGTGTCACGCCCCTCTCCACCTGCAGTAGGTTCTCAGAGTCCAGGCTCCACAGCCCAGGAAGATGGGGAAAGGATTTCAAGGTAGGTCTGCCTCCAGATGGCTGAGCACCATTCTGCCTGACTCCCTGGGGGCTCTGGTTGCATCTGACTGGCAACTCAGGGAAGGGAGGGGTGTGGGCTGTGCCGCAGCCCCCAGGACTCATTAGTAAAAGTCCTCAGTGCGGCCTCCTCCTCTTTTTCCTCCTCCTCTGGGCACCGGCTCTGAAACCACAGGCCTGTTGTCTAATAATACCAGCGACAGCCACCGCCACCTCCATCTGCCAGCCTAAAAATAATCCCTGCTGAGTCCCAAAAAAGGCACAGCCCCCAACAGTCCCCCTTTCCCACCCCCACCCAAGCCTGGAGGTTCCAGGAGATTCCAGGAAGCTGGCAGACTCCCTCGGGACTCACCAAGTGGGAGGCACTGGGAGGGACTGGGGAAGAAGGCACAGGGCAGACTCCCTCTTGTCCAAAACAGAGCAACTGCATTGGAGAGGAGGCCCATGCCCAAGACAGCAGGCACCTCTGGACACCATTCATGCCCGCCCACGTCCATCCCACGCAGTCCCTCAAAGATGTCCCTACACTTCTGTGGTTTCCCCATCAGGGTCCTCACAGCACCATCAAACCTCAGAGGTCAGGTGCACCTGGCCGGGAAACCTCAGCAGATTAGCGAGAGCAAGCCATGGGAAGAGGGAGGTCAGGAATGGTATGCTCCCTCCTTCTGGAATGCCTGCCTCTCCTTCTGACTCAGCCAGGACCCTGCCATTAGCAAACTTAATCTGCTCCGTATTTCCAGGAGCCCGTCTCAGGGAGCCACTAGCAGGAAGGAAGTCAGTAATTCAATCTCCTTTCTTTTAATGGCTCTTCAGCCGGAAAGCAAAGTCCTACCCCCATGCTCCCACAGCCCCGCCTCTTTCCCAGCGCCATGGCCAAGGCCTGACTCTGCACATTCACAAGGCCAGCCCCTCTGGAAGGACATAGGGTCCAAGTGGGAGATCTAAGGCCCAGAACACTCCCTATTCCAAAGCCAGTAAACAAGGGCAGAGACTCACCTGGTTCAGTGTGGGCCCTCGTGCAGGTTGTAAGGTCCTACTCAATGAGCACTAAGTGGCCAGGAAGAGGGTACTAGGGGGCGCACAAGGCAGGGCTGCCCCTGCTTCCCAGGACAGCGCCACTCTCCGTCACAGCCCTAGTCCCCGTAGACTCTTCCTGCAACCCCTTCTGAGGCCTCATCTCTGATCACCAATCTCCTGTTCATTCACGCGCGAGAGAACTGAAAAGCAGGAAGATTCCTAAGAAAAATAGGTCAGCTGCCTCTGGCAGATGAGGCTCACAACCGTGGGCAGTACCCCCAGAGCAGGGAGCCAGGCCGGAAGCGCCTCTCCTAGCTCAGCCTCTTCGCCCAGTTCCCCAGCGATCCAGCCCCTTCTCTGCCCTATGCTGCGGGGCCAGGCTAAAGGCAGACCAAACCTCAGTCCTGCTTTAGCAAAGCAGACGCTTCTCAGCTTCCACATGAGCTGGGCCTCGGTTCCCAACATGCGCTTTCTCTCTGGCACCTCAGGTATGCTTCCATCTTGCCCCAACTCCATGCTTTCTTGGCTCCTCAACTCAGGTACAGTGTGAGGGGAGGAAAGCAAGGAACTCACTCCAAGTATAGTTTCATGGGCATCCCAGCATAGGTGTATGCCCACGCCTGCAGCTATCTGCCCCAGCTCTGCCATTCTACACACATATGCAAACAAACACAAACATACAGGTGGATGAACACACTGTACACATGTGTGCAGAATATGGGTGTGCTTATACATGCATTGTACATGCGTGCTCATGCATACAGGTATGTGCACATGCAAGAAGGTAAGCATCAATGCATATAGATGTACAGTCACGTGCACACATGGGCACCTATACCTCAAGAGTTGGATGTTCTCAGCAACTCACAGCTATTTTCATCATTCACATCAACTCCATAGAAGCTGCTTAGCCCAGTTTGGGAAACAGAGGCAGCTCCTCAGGATACCCCCTGGGAACTCTGCAGCCTCAAAGAACCTCAGGATGTTCAGGAGACCCGGCAGATTTCCCCAGAGGATATGGTCATGCTGTGACCCAGGCCCAGCTCTCCTTGCGGGCATCCCTCCACCCCCAGCTCTTCCTACAGCAAACAGGAAGGCAGAAACACAACAGTGTCCTGAGGGCAGAAGCAGAGGGGAAAGCAGGTGCCGGTGTGCAGAACTGAGCATGTGAGAAAGGACGGTGAGATAGTGATGGTGAGGCAGCCTCTGCTCCCTGGGTAACCAGATCCCAGCTTTCTGTCTCCGGCCACAAACATGAAACCACCCAGGGCCTGGGAGCTGATAGCTTCAAGACAGGCACACACTGGGCCACAGGCCAGCACTGAAAGCTAATTCTTCCTATTGCCCCAGGCTATGCCCCTTCAGACATCCTTTCCCCAAGTTCTCCCAGGGGGCATGCTGCCAGAACACAAACCTGCCTCCAGCAAGTGTGTGCTGGAGACACACAAGTATACATACATGGACAAGGACACACACACACACTACTTTTGAGCCAAGTCCTTCTCAGCCAGTAGACTGAGGCCCATGAGGTCAGCTGGTGGTCTCCACATCTAAACCTTCTCCTGACCATGTATATTGCCAAAGAGAAGGGCAGTTCAACACCAGCAGAGGGCACTGCTCCAACCTCCCACAGGGCTGGAGTTAGCACCTGACTTTATCTGGTGACACGGGAGTCGGGGATGACCCAGCCACAGAACCTGGGGCGGACAGGGGAGGCCAATGCGGAAAGAAAGGCCCTGTGCCTCACTACAGGACCGGAGATGCAGAGGCAGCCAGACACGGCCAGACCTCCAGCACAGTGGGAACTCCGCCAAGCCTGTGAGCAGCAGGCTGCCTCCTCCCCACCCAACCCCGGGCCTGCTCCTTGCAACCTCCTCGCAGGAGCAACCCTAGCTTCAGCCACATCCCAAACAGCTCTCAACAGCCCTCCAACATCACCTCTGCCAGTCAGGGACAGCTGAGCCCTCCCAGGTACCCCTGACCTCACACCCTCCCCCAGCCTCTCCAGATCCTGTAAGGACTACCCCCAGCAGCCTCCCCCCAGGCCTGCACAGACAAGGTCAGCCGAGGCAGGGGTTTCAGGTCCTGACAGAGGGGCTCCCACTGTGAACGTCTCCAACCCTTTCCCAGCCCCTAGTAACCCCAAAAGCCCAAGGACAGAAACCTGAGCAAGCTGGGATTCCATAGATACTGAAATAATAAGAATATCAGTTTATTGAGCATATACTATACAGCAGGTAGACACTCGTTTTTTAGACTATTACTGTTCACCAAAAAAATAAAGAAATTAAAAACCTTATAAACTCTGTTAGCCCATTTTCCATTTAGACAAGTGATAGCTGGAGAGGTTGACCAAGGTCACAGGGTCAGCAGCATGCAAATACAACTGAAACCTGATTCCTGACCCATGTCTTCAACCACCACATACAAAGCCATTTAGGCTAAATGACTCCAAGACCAATCAAGCCACCCCCACACCACTTCCAGACAGAGGTGCCTGTCCAGCCCGGTCAGAGAGAAGAATCCCTCTGCCTCCTGAGTGGAGGAACAACCATCACTGTTGGGAAGTCCTTGCTCTGTCTTGCCATTTGTGCGTTTCTGCAGTGCAACCTACTGTCCTTCATCTGAGCTTAAACTTGGAAGAAAGGCCATTCCTCTCACTTGGCTTTGGAGGCTCTTTCTGGGCCTCCCTTTAGGGCTTCTTTTCTTATGAGAGATCTCAGCACATCCTTTTGTGCTTCCAGCAACAGTCCCTTAGCAGGAACAAACCAAAAACTCGGGGGAGGAAGAGGCTGGCCCTGGAAGACTACATCGAAATGGGGGAGAGGAGGTGGAGGAGGAAGCCACAGACCTCGTGAACAAGGCCAACGCACCCCATAGCCAGCCTGCAGACACCCTGCCACAGGATCCCCATCTGACAAATTGAGAATCCGCAAAACCAGGCAGGCCAGTGCAGCGCTTAACAAAATTTCCCCCTGGCTCCCTGCTTATTTTGGGGCCACCCTTCCCCAAGTAGCACAGGCGACATGTTCCAGTCCAGAAACTTTGTGGGAATCACTCTCTCTACACACCCCCAGACAAGGTGAGGCAGCCTGAGCCAGGTGCCTGCTGACCCTCTCTGCGCAGCGGCGAGGGAGTGGGTGTTGGGGTTGGCGAGCCAACCCTGCTGACTTCACCTCTCTGCGCCGCCATCTCCCCCAGCTCTGTGAACTTGCCTGCAGCCGGGTCGTGTCTGCGCGTTGAGAACCATGAGCTCAGAATCCTGGCACCCTCCAGGCTCCGCTCCCACTTCCATACAAGGGCCTAAAGCCGGCGGTGCCACCCAGAGGCTTGTAGGTCGTTCTGCCCGTCTCCACAGCAAAAGCGCGCGCGCTCACGCACGCATCACTCAACTCGCCGGCTTTCCTGCATCGTCCCCATCTCAGGCACGGGGACTAGGAAAAAGAACCTCCCCTCTTCCCCGCCTCCGCGACGAGATGCAGCAGAGGGAACCCCCTCCCCTGCCGCCCTTGCCCCCAGCCAACTCTGCCTGGCAGCCGAGAACCAGAACGGCAGCGTGGCGTCGGCGTTGCTGCGCGGCACTCCTGGGGAACTTTAGCCTGGACAGGGCCCAGGCGCGGTCAACAGAGGCTCCGGCGCTTGCCAGGGCCAGGCGCAAAGCGGACGCTCCTCCCGAGCCGTCCTCGTCTGTTCTCGCATCCCCTCTGTGCGCTCTCCGCCCTCGCAAGGGGGGCTCCCACCTCCAACCGCCAGGACGAGTGTGCGGGTTAAAGGAGCGCCAGCCGGAGCGCGGGGCACCGCTGGACCGAGCATCCTGCTCCCTGGGCGCAGATGCGGAGAGTCCCAGGGCTCGGGGCGCGCCTCCGGGCAAGGACTCATCCACGGAACCGTGGCGCTGCGCGGGGCTTGGGCGTGCTGCAGCAAACCAAAGACCCGCAAACTCTTCAGCGGCCAGAGTTAGAAGAGCGCAGAGCTCGGGAAGGCGACTGCTCAAGCAAAAGGCAACCAGCTGGGCACACTGGTGTCCACCTCAATTGCAAAGTCGTCCTCGATGGCAAGGCATCCTTCCCCTCAACCTCCACCCACTCCGAGTGCCCGTGGACTCAGGCCCCTTCCCGCCCTGCTCCTCTGGCCCGCTACGTCAGGCCCCTCTCGGGCAAAGCCCGAGGTGCGCCTCGCCGGAGCCGAAGCCTGAGCCGCACCCGCGGCAAGACGCGGTGCTCGGCAGCCGCCGGGGACTGGAGCCTGGCCAGCCAGGAGAGGTAGAGAAAGGACACTGCACTTCAACTCACCTTGAGCCGCGAGACCTCGGGTGCTGATCACACTTGCTATCAAAGTGGCCACATACCAAATCATAGTACTACCGCGCGCCAGCCAAGAGCCTCATCCTATCGCAAAGTGCTCCCGCGCCTGCACACTTCTCGTGCCTTAGCGCCCGCCTCTCGCCCGCCTACGCCCCACGCCGGTGCTCCTGCAGCCCGGGCGGTCCGTTCTCCATCCCTCCCTGGCTCCGCTCCGCTCGGCGCGCAGCCTCCCCGGCCCCGGCGCAGCGACACCTGCACTACTAGCCCAGGCAGAAAGCAGCCAGGTCCACGGTGAAGCCTAGCCGGGCAGGGGGTGCGGGCCCGCCCCCGCCGCCTGCCCATTGGGTACCGCCCACAAATCCGCGGGCCTATTGGCCCTGCTGTCTGCCCGTCGAGGCGCGAAGGAGGCGAGCCCATTTCAAGGTGCGTTGAAGTGTGGCGAGCTCAGAGCCGCAGAATCATGCGCATTGCCTAGGAGAAGGCGTTGTAGCGTCTTTGCTCGGTGCTCTTCTGTGCTCACAGTGCACTGCAAGTTTCCAACCAAGGAAATGGTAGCCTCTCGGGCTGGGTACCGGGAACCTGGGAGTCTCAGCTGTCCCCTGGCAGGTCTGAGGGGATGGCGCCCCAACCCCACTCAGGGAACCCAACATCCGGTTTTCATCCAGTAGAAGGCGGTTCCCTGAGGACCCTGCTGTTTCGGTGATGGGGGAAACCCGGGAGCGGGCGGCCTGGGAGAGCTAGGAGACGTCCTTCGCTGGAGAGCTCTTCGAAGAGGTCACGCGCTGCCTCCCCGCCCCCGCTCCCTTCCACGAGTGCACGCACGCACACATCCACACAGATTTCCCCCAGCAGAACCCCACCCCCATCGAACGGGGTGCTAAGTTAGGTTCCATCATCCGGCCCCAAGACAGGGGGATGATGAAAATGACCTCTGAGAGTCCCTAAGATTAAAGATGAGTCATTGGCTCAGCTGCAGAGAATCACAGACCCCCGTGAGACACGCGCGCCACCCCCAGCACAGGTCATCGTTGCTCATCATTGCTAAACCCCAACTTGGAGCAATGAAAAATGTTTCTTCCTCCCAAAAGGCTGATTCCTCATGCGCAGGAGTCCTCCCCTCTCCAGCCTACTCGGAGCCTAGCCCCTTTTAGCAACCCGAAGCAGTGAAGGGGGTTGGGATGGAGGAGATTCGGCAAAAGGAAAAGGGGGGATTCTTCCTCTTACAGAGGAAGACAGATGCGGAAACTGGAAGCCCCTCTCCAGTCTCAGTCTCTCTGCCCTGGGTGTTACTTATCCCCACCTCCCAATACAGTTGTATCTGCAAAAGAAAGAAATGAGTGTCATGGAAACTCCAGTCAGCTCACACCAGCACTCGGAGGCTGCTGTGAAAATGTGTCTTCCTTCCAGGAGTGACAGCAAGGTGAGCGCCACACAGCTCCCTCCGATGGGCTGTTGGCTAAGGAAGGAAACAGTCAGAGGAACAGCTCTGGGATTCCATCCACTCCAAGCACCCATCAAAGACATAGCCTGTCTCTAAGACCTGAAGCTCCCAAACAACTGTGAGACTTACACGCGCACACACACACTGTGCATACAAAGTGGCCTTGAATGCTGTATGAGCTCTCTTACCCCAAACAGGAATTATCCTTGTTCACTGGCAGCCAAGTGGTGGAACGCTGGCACCCCCAGAGGAGTAGCAAACACATTGGGTGTCATCTGAGAGACCAAAACTCTTGAATACGCTCCAACCTGCTCACTCTACTCGGAAAAACACATTCAAGATGCATGACTCTGGGGATACCTCTCCCAGAGCCATTACTTCAGGTTGTTTGTTTGTTTGTTTGTTTGTTTGTTTTCCTAAGCAAGGATGCCTTTCTGGGAGCTATGTAGGGAGCCTGGAGTTCCAAGATCCATGAATGTACTAATTCCCAGGCAATGACATCCTGGAGTAATTCCAGCTCCAGTACCCCACCCCACCACCACCAAATACACACATTGCACACACACACACACACACACACACACACGTGGCAGGTACACACATACTCTGGGTCTGAATGGTAGAATCCACTGTTGAAACCTATTTGCAGAACTGGTAACAATAAGAGATTTCTCTTTCCAAAACCTGTCAGCCAAATGAACCAGTTTAGCCAGCCTCTTAGACTCAGTGAAGCACTGGATTCCCAAGGGCTAGTCCCAGTTCCTTACCACTTTTGGTATAAATGAGATAAGGGAGTTGGAAATATCTGGGTTCAGAGAAAACTCCTAGTGGCCTGCAGGATAAGGGATAAATGACATGGTTCCTACCCTGCTTCTTGATTTTCTTTCCTTCACTGTTATCTTGGTTAAACCCAAGGTGGAGGTCTCTGCTAGAAATCAATGGTGTCTGTCTGTCAACATGGAAGAAAATAAAACCATGTAGAGCTTAAGGGCATAAGTTGGGCTGGGAAGGGATTCAAAGGTACTATGTAAAAGAGAAAAAGAATTTTCCTCTGGATGAATCTAATGGAAGTGGAGTAGAAAAAGGGGGTGAAGGCAGCAGGTAAAGGGGAGAAAACTGAACCACAATGGGGAATGTGAGCACTTGATCACCAAGCATCTTTATTGGTCTTCAGCTTCGGGAGCAACCAGGGAGGACCCAGAGCCATTCTCAGGCATTCGTGATTAGTCACCAGTGTCACTGGTCATCTATCCAAGAGCCCCGTGCACACCAGGTATGGAAGTGGCTGTGGTCTTCTCTTAGGCCTTGCATTCTAGGGATACAAAGCACTTCTGTTATCACTGACTCTAAGAAAAACCTCATCCCTGCCATCAACTCTTACATGCTTATAAGATTGTCTTTGAAGGGCAAGGAAGGTGACAGCCAGTACTTTGAAATATCAGAGAAGAGAAATTGACATTCACTCCCCCATTACATCCACTGAGCAAGCAAGTGAGACTTAAAAAAACAATTTTTCACTCATTTGTAACTTATTACCTTCCTCACTGTTTCCAGGCTCCTTGAAGGGATAGCTTGTTGTGGTGGTTGCTGGTGAAGAGAAACCTTTCCAAACTGGAAAAAGATGTAGACCCCCTCCACTCACTGGAGCAGTGGCCATATCACATTACCAGAGGGGTTCGTTGAGTGGGAGATGTTTTTGCAACCACTGGAGATGATGCAATTTACCATGAACACAGCCTTCCAGATTAAAGCAAATGTTCCTAGATACGAAATTTCTAGAAATGTATGTTGGTGTGAGTTCTCCAGAGAAACAGAATCACTGTCTCCTATCTATGCATCCACTCATGGAGAGAGCAAAGAGAAGAGTTATCGTAGAAATTAGCTTGTGCAATAATGGGAGGCTAACAATGTACCCATGTGCCCGTGGGGAGCTGGAGAAGCCTACGATGAGAAGCTGGGATCTCATTGGTGTGAGTCCCAAAGTCTGAAGACCTGAGGACTCAAGTACAGGAGAGGACAGATTGTTTAAGTTCCAGAAGAAAGAAAAAAAAAATCACTCCTCCTCTCCAACTCCAGTCCTGCATGGATTAGATGTCCACCTACATTGGTGAGAATGGATCTTGGTATTGCCATCCTGCTGATTCAGATGCTAATCTCTTCTGGAAACACTCTCTTAGGCACACTCAGAAGTACTGTTACACCAGCTACCTGGGCACCCCTAACCCCATCAAACGGACACATAAAATTAACAATCACGTGAGGGTTTGACATATAATTTCTGCCTGTTAGAATTGTCCCACTTCAACTCAAACTGCCACCACAATCACGGTTCCTAAGTAGTGCCCTTGACCTTTACCAAAAACCAGCCTATTCGGAAGCAAATCCTTTTACCTGTTTTTCTCTTAATACATCAGAGACCAGTCAGCCTAGTTTTAAAAGAACTCAGGAGGAGAGAAGAACATAAACAAAGGAAATTGGATTTTTGAAATATAAATAATCTCAAGATCTAATGCTGGGAAAAAAGGAGGAAAGATTTGCATGATTCTCAAAACCCTCGTACAAGATTTCTCCACTTGACTCTAAAAGCTGAGAGCAGCATGCAGGTGTCTTGCTGGCCTCCGTCTTCTTCCAACTCCCTGCCTGTCTGCGCCTCTGGTCACAGTTCCTTTTCTGGACCCAAGTCTTTTTTTTCTCTACAATCTACTCTGCCCTCTGAAGAAATTGGTTTCTAAAGACTTTTTCTCATTAAACCTCAAACATCATTTATTCAGATTTCTTGGAATAACCAGAGTTTTCCTATGAACATGCAATGTTCCCCCACAAGGTCATAGCTTGGTCAGGTGCTGATGACTGACGCAGGGCCTTATCATTCTAGGTTGCAGGTGCCTATTTCCACCATCCTAAGATCATTGGATGGTATCTTATCAGTGGGGGTACGTAAGCCCAAGAAGAGAGTCTACCAGAGCCCATCCATTGAAGGAGAAAGTCTAACATCTCCCCATTCTGTGCACATCCCACAACTCATGCTGCTCACAGACAAGTGTGAGTCTCAACATAATATGATTCTCTCACACCCAGTTCCAGTGGAGAGGGAATTAACCAATAGAGAAAGCAGTTCCCGGCATTTTAGTCAAATGGTATTCATCTCTTGTCTGGCTGAAAAGGGGACATGTTTCTACCCAATACAAAAAGTAGATCTATAGTGCAGGAAAGGTTTATTTGAACACCTGAGAGTTCACACCCTTAGTTCTATCAATCCCTCTCCTCTTTGTCTTAGTGTTCCAGGCAGGCTCTGAAAAATCCTAAGAAGTCAGGTTGCGTGGTTCTGTGGCTTTATTTAGAAAGCACACAGGAGGTTCCATGATCATGTGAAATTCACTCTACAGAACTCAAAAGTTTTATCAAAGACTTCGTAATGCAGAGCTCAGAACATGTTACCCCATTGTCCAGAAACACCTCACCTTGCCAAGGGTGTCTCCTGAGGCACTGCTGAGCTCCTGGAGTGCAACTCAGACCAAAGGGGATGGCCCAGACCTCTTCTTGCTAGAACTAGGGCTGAGATGGTCCAATGAAGCCTGCCTTGCTCCAGGCTCTAGCAGTGAGATACCAGATGGAGCAGGAGGCTCTCACTTCACATATGTTGGTTTTCAGGAGTTTAAAAGTCAGCCAGGCCTCGGGGCTCCACTGGACCATCCCAGATCTGGCTCTAGCAAGACGTGTGTCTGGGCCATCCTCTTTTGTCTGACTTATACTCCCTCCATTTGTAAAAGGAGAAAGAAGACAGTAGGAACTTAGCTGTGCGAGAGAGAGTATCTAAACTTCCTCATGCCAATTTCGCTGTCACAGACTCCCCAACCACCAAGGTGCATGACACTGGCACTTTATATAGGTAGCAGTGGGTCCTGGATTCTTCCCAAAGGCTTGCAAGATCCAGGATTTCAGTAGAATGTAAAAGTTTCCACAGGGCAAAGTAGAGTCACAAACTTGAGTAACTGGCATCCTTGAAACTGGCAAAAGGTGAATGCAAGCAATGGATGGGGAAGACATGAGAAGTCAGCCTGGAGGTTCACATTGTGATGCAATAAGTTGGCCACCATTTGCAACATGGGCAGCCCATACCAAAATGTGGGTTCCATTGCCAGCTGCTCTGGTTCCAAGCCAACATTCTGCTAATTGCCTGGGAAACAGCAGATGATGGTGCAAGTACTTGGGCCCTTGATATCCATTTAGACTCTCTCTCTCTCTGTTTCTTGATATATATATCCCTTTGAAAGAAATGGATGAATCTTCCTTTTTTTAAGGAAGAAGAAGGAAGAGGAGGAAGAAGAGGAGAAGGGGAAGGGGAGGAGGAGAAGAAGGAGAAAGAGAAGAAGAAAAGAAGAAGAAAAGTTGCTGCTGTTAATGGCTTGGAGTGGGTCACCCTGGAAGTCCAGCAATGGAGGTTCAGGAAACAATAGAAGAAATCCCACAGTGGACATATAGCCACTGCACATCAGTGTGATCTACTTGGTGCTGGGCAGTACAGAGGATCCCTGTCATAGGCTTGCAGCAGCTTAGCATACACTTAGAATAAAGCTACTACTCTATTAAACCAGATCCTTTGACCCCCGACTTACATTGCCTCAGAACTCAAGCGGGTGGATATAGTGCAGGGAGGTGAATGCTGAGCTCTGTCCACAGCAAAACAGACAAGAACAGGATGGAAAAAGCAAGAGACTGCAGGCAAAGGAGTCTGCCACTACACTGTCTTCCCAGCACCTCTGGAGCCTTACCCTGGTGAGCACTCATGGTTTGAGGCAAATGGTGTAGAGTTGGTGACCTGATTGGCTAGGGTGAGACTTGAGAACAGGCATTTGTGACTGAATAGAGATTGGGAGGTGACTGGAGGATAACAAGATTGGTGGGCTGGGGAGGGTAAGAATGAAGAGCAGGGAGTAAGAATGACCATGACTGAGTGCGAGATGAACTGGAGAGCCTGGGCATTAAAAAAAACAGGTGTGGTCCTAAAGAAAGGCCTGAAAGAAAGCATCTCTCTCTTTCACAGAGGAGTGGGCGGGGAATGCAAAGGGGCCAGCTGTGGTGCTGGTAGGGAACTATCCTTCTGCTTTGGACACACAGATGGGAAGGCTGGGGGCGGGGAGGAGACAGGCCTGGAAGCCACAGCTGGGGAGTGTCTATTTCTGGCACCCATTCGACCCCCAGTCCTCTCATTCCCCAGACCCCTTCACACTTAGCTTCAGCCCCCACACAAAAGGGCCTTGTGTGCAGTTCTGTGAAATGCCAAATGCATCTTTATGCCATGTCCCCCCTAGCCCCCGGCAGAGGCTTGGCGCAAGCGTCCCTCCACCAGGTGCAAGGGGATAGGAAGACAAGAGCTGAGCGTCAGACCCTAGCCCAAGGTCAGATCCAGTGTCAGCCTCCATTGCCCTGCCCTCTCTTGATGTCTCACCATGCCTACCTGCTGCCCTTCTGCCCTCTCCTTCCTTCCCAGCTGTCAGTGACAGTTTCCTCTCCTCCCCCTCTCTATTCCTCCTTTTGTTGGGCTCAGAGTGGCCTGGGGAGCCTGGAGACAGAGCCAGATTTATTCTTGGAAACACATCCATGACAGAGAGTACCACAGCAACAAGTTTCCATGGTGCTTGGACATCAGGAAGAGACAGTAACGAGATAGACTTCTGGACTCAGAGTTGGAATGCCCAGTGCCACCCTCGCCTCACCTCACCAGCACAGCAGGCATCCTTACACATTCTATGCATCCTCCACAGCCCCATTGGGAGTTCTGCACATGCCCAACCACTGAAACTGCAGGCTGAACCCACCAGTGTGGATTGAGTACCTGCAGTAAGCCAGCGGTGTACAGATGCGGGCTGAGCAACACACACATGGTTCTTGCCCTTACAGAAGTTGCGATTAAGAGCCAATAGGGCTGCTCAGTATAACTGAATGGGTTCAAGAGGTGTTATGTACATTAGCTCTATCAGATGCCCATGGTGGGAAGGCACAGTCTGGCCTCCAGGCATCCCTTGGGAGGCAGCAGCTATGACCCTGGTTAAAATGAGGAGAGCACCGAATGTCAAACCTTGACTGCAGTCCAGTGTTTGCTTCTGTGGGTTGGAAACAAGGGGCCAGCATGAGATAGCACAGACATTTCTGTACAGGGGACAGATGGCCAGAGCTAGGGAGACTCAGCTATATGGGAAATTGTGTACAATAAGGGTTTGCAGGATTTTGCTTTGTTTCTTGTTTTTGGTGGGGAGAGGAAGCCACAGAAATGCTGCTGGGATCTGTGTGGTTAGGAGAAGCATCTCCAGGGCCCTGGCTTCAGAGGACCAGAAACTGGGCTTATTCCCCACTCTCTGCTCCCTTTCTAGGAAACTTAGAAAAGCAAAAGTCAGTGGACTTGGGAGTGGACACAGCTGCCAGGGAAGCCTGTGGCACAGGCTGGGGCTGGAACTGGGGTGGGAGGAGGCCAGTGGAGGCAGTGAAAAGGGAGTTTCATGAAAAATCTGGACAATGAGCTGATAGAAGGAGGAATATGGAGTGGGGGGCGGGGAGCTAGCTGGAGGGAGGTTGCTGCAGGGCTTCTCCTGGGCAACCTCCCAAGGTTAATGGAGGGGCACAGAGCAGGCTCTGCAACATTCCAGCACAAGAGGCTGGTTTGAAAGGAGCATTTGCTATGGGGAGAAGGGGGCCTTTCTCTGCCTTGGGCTGCTGTCCTTTTGTGCAAGTTCTTTGAGGCCTGAGCCTTGCACAGAAGCATGGAGAGGGCAGGGCGAGTATGCAGAAAGGACGGTTTGCCATTCATCATCCAGGCCAACAGCGACTCTTGGCAGGCCAGAGGGGAGATCAGTGGCTGGCTCAGCTGCTCTTGGATGGAGATGATGGCAGCAGGAAGTCTCTGAATGTGGGATTCCAGTGGGTTCGACCCTATTTGGTCACTAGTGGGCATTTAGAGAAGGTCGTGAAGAAAAGGAAGGGGAGAAAGGGGAGCTTCAACAGAAGATTGGACAGTGGCCTTGGAAGGAAGGGATTCGGAGCCCACAGCGTGGAAGATGTTGACAACACTCAGGGCCCTGTTCTAGATTGTAGGGTTTGGCACAATCAGAAATGTTGAGTCTTTTGCCAGACAGTGTGTTAATACAACTGAAACCCACGTCTCTCTATGAACACACAGACAAGCACTCATGGCACACACACCCACGGGGGGACATACATGTCTGCACAATCAGATACACAAATACAGGGCACACCTGTGCTCATGATCACCTGCAGAAGCTCTCCAAACAGTCACGCGTGTGTGATCTACAAATCCACGCCACCTTGAGCTGCTTTGGGAAAGTGTGTGTCACAGCTTCACACACCACAGCACATGGACACTAACACACCTGGACCTCACATGTACTCGCGACCTAGTGCTTTCCAACACAGGAACTGCCAGCAGGGATGTTCCTAGAACACACTTCTCCTATTGCCAGAACCAGATTCCAAGGAGGTTCTTGCGCATGAAATCCGCATCTCTTGAGCCTGCCCACAGTCCAGTGTCCAGATTCCCCTGCACTTCACCCTAACTCTGATCTCATGGGTACCCAACTCCACACCAGGCACCTGTTGGAGATGCTAGGGAAGGAGCAATCACCAGCAGGTGGCGCCAGCAGGAGCCGCATGTTGCTGGGATCAGCACTAAGGAAACAAACCTGTGTTTCTGGGAAGAAATGCAGTTAAGCCAAGTCTAGCCTTCCTTACTGTGCCAAGGCAGCCCCACGACTGGAGCTACTAAGAGGCAGGCCCAGGAAAGCCATTCATGAGGTAGAGAAAAGAAAAGACAAAAGGTTCTCAGCCCAGGAGAAGATGGGAGACTGACAATGAAGAACAGGAAAGAGGATAGAGTGGCAGAGTCGCTGCGCTGCAGTAGTCGGCTGCAGGTTGCGATGCACCCACATTTGTGTTTGCGTGCAGATTTCAGAATTATGCTGCTGGAACGTTTGAAGAATTGGGTATGGAAAGGTAGGAGAATGTAGAGATAAGAGTGTAGTGTGTGTGTGTGTGCAGACACTGCCCTCTGTGGTGCAACTCAGGGTGGGAGTAGTGAGAACATCTCACAACCACAGCCCCGCCAGCACTGTGCAGACCACAGTCATTAGCCTCCTCCCACGCACTCCCACCTCACACACACTCACCACCCACGCAGACAGGTGCTGTGTGCCACATACAGACCTACCCTCCTACACACTTTCGCACGTATAGAGGGCCCCGCAGGGAGCCCTGGAGATACATATAGCTCCGGCACAGACACACTATAGTTCTGCCAGCACATGCAGGCATGTGCACTCCAGCACATTCTGGGCTATCTATGTCCCTACACTCTCAGGGGAAAGGGATTTCAGCAGAGTAAAAATGATGCCTCACTGATCCTGGACAATATCCTCCTCTCTCAGAC
The DNA here is from genome assembly GCF_030435755.1 of Ochotona princeps. NCBI lineage: Eukaryota > Metazoa > Chordata > Mammalia > Lagomorpha > Ochotonidae > Ochotona > Ochotona princeps. The sequence goes on along the minus strand of NC_080835.1, from coordinate 105,554,523 downwards.
TCTGGTGAGCGAAGATAGATGTGTGAATGCAGTTGGGCAGTGGGGGAGAGTACCTATGGGAAAGGGCTGCACCTCCCCGCCCCCTAGGTCCAGCTTAGTACCTCAGCACTATGGACAGCGCCTCTAGAGCCCAGGGGGAACCCCTGTGCATCTCAGAGCTGCAAGATGCTGGAGCCTTCAGAAGAGTAGCTGGCATCACAGACATCAAGTCCTGACCTCAGTGGTATGGGGCCTCGTAAGTGGAAAACAGTGTCTACCTCAGGATTATTGTGAGTGATAAACAACCAGGAATCATAGATCTCGCAGCACTGTGCCTGGCACATCCCAGACTCTCAACACTGGTTCTGCTCCATTCTCTGTCAACTTCCAGACCAGGGACTGAATAGCCTGTGTCAAGCATACTTGGTAACACTGCATGTCCAGGTTGTGGGACTGTGAGCCAGGAGATCTGGAGTCGATCCTTGCCAAAGCTTAGCTCTAGCTCTGACCTCTAGCAAATCACCTCTTCATCTGAGTCTCAGCTTCCCCTCCAGATAATTTGAAACACTCCCAGCAATGACACTAACGTGCAAGTCCAACAGGGCAGGCCCTTATGGGCATTTCACAAAAATCCTTCTGTCCTCATGACATTAAATGGAAATATCTGGGACCAAGGTCATGGAGCAGCACGTTAAGACACTGCCTGTGGCACCAGCATCCCCTTTGGATGTTGGTTTGAGTCCTGATCACCCCACTTATGATCCAGCTCCTTGCACATGCACCTGGTAAAGTCTTAAAGGATGGCCCAAGTGCCTGAGTCCCTGAACCTGCATGGCACCTATGTCTGGACTGATCCTGCTTCAACAACTTCAGTCATTTGAACCAGCAGATGAAAGGCGTCTCTATTCTGTGTCTCTTCCCTCTGTCTCTCTGTAATTCTGCTTTTTCAAATAAATCAAGAAATCTTTTGTTAGGAACGGAAAGGTCCTTTGCATCCTTGTTGCACAGAAGAAATGAAAGCACTTACCACTGACAGAAGCAGAAACGGGATAAGAACCCAGGCAGATTGCCTTGAAATCTGTGTTCTGAGCATAACACAACCCTGCCCCCTTCGTGGCATGTCATGTGTGTCAAATGACATCAAATGACTAAAAGTAGTTTGAAGACTTCAAAGCATCATACAAATGAGAGTGTACATTGTTATGCATCACAGCCTGGCTCACGGATGAGTAATTGCACGGAGAGTGAGAGCCCAGAGGAATACAGGATGTAGGCTGGGAATGGGTGCCATCTGGAACTGGTACATCACACTGACAGGGGAGAAATGGGTAGAGTATAGGCCTGAAGGGGCAAGCAGCCATGAATATCTGTGTCTGACTCCTACCTCTTTCTCTACTCAGTCCATTTTGAAATCAAACTGTTGTATAGAATGAGAAAGGTAATTCTCAACGCACCCTAAAATCTACCCTCTAATTGCAACCATTGTGTCCCCAGTCTCCTGCTCTTCCACATCTACCATCATCGCTCCTCCACTGTATTCCCAAGTCTAGAACGTGTCCCCTGTCCTGGGACATATTGAGGAGGTCTTTGACAGCCCAGAACAGTGGTAGGTTAGGACTCAGAAGTCTAGTTCAACGCAAGATGTCCCCTATGGATGATGTAGGTGCTTCTACTCTTCCAGAGAGTGGGATGTGGAGGACAGAAACTTCCATGCAAGCAACTCTAAGAAAAGGAGACCAGTCTCTAAGGTACTGCTTGGTACTCAATCTGATATGACCTAGTGTTTCCTGAAGAAGTTTCCTGATTCTCAGAAAGCACTGCATTTACATGAGGACAAACTCCATATTTGTGGAAATACAGGCCCTCTCATCTTGGTTGGCAACCATGCAGGACAGAACAGTCTCTGAGCCTGAGAAGCAGGATCTTTCAAACCTCTCATACAATTCCCATCTTCTACTTTTCCTGTTGTTTTCAGGATCCTAGCCAATCTTCCTCTTCCCTAACCTGGCCCCTTTCCTGGCCCTCCTTGCTAATGAATCCATTAGGACTGACTTCTTTCCTGTGTTCCCCAAGTTAGACAAATGATCTCAGGCGTTTACAGCAATGGCTGGGAATCTGTCACCATTAGTGGTGCAGTGAAAGCCCCCAAGCACTCCAAGCTCTCTATTTTGTTCTTTATTTTTTCCTGTCTTCTAGCTTGCCTCTTGCAATTTGATATGGACCCCGTTTAAGATACAATCACCATCCAAACTCTAAAGAGTGAGTCTTACAGCACCTCTTCTAAACGTGAAGATGCTAGAAACAGTGATGGAATCCCAAGGAACTTTTAGTAGGGTGTAGGGAGCTATCTTTCCACTTTTCTTTTCTTTTTAAAGATTTACTTATTGGAAATGCATATTTACAGAGAGAAGGAGACACAGAGAGAAAGATCTTCTATCCACGGGCTTACTCTTCAAATGGCTATAAGGGCTGGAACTGAGCTGATCTGAAGCCAGGAGCCAGGAGCTTCCTCTGGGTCTTCCACATGGGTTCAGAGTCCCAAAGCTTTGAGCCACCTTGAATCGCTCTTCCAGATGACAAAGCAGGGAGCTGGATGGGGAGTAGAGCAGCCAGGATATGAACCAGTGCCCATGGAGGATTAGCCAGTTGAGCCTCAGGACCACAACCCCCACCCCACCTTCCTTTTCATTCGTGGCTGAGATCTGTCCTCTCTGTAGAAGCTTCCCTCTCTGGGGCCCAGCGGCGTGGCCTGGCGGCTGGGGTCCTTGCCTTGGGCGCGCCAGGATCCCATATGGGCGCCGGTTCTAGTCCCGGCAGCTCCACTTCCCATCCAGCTCCCTGCTTGTGGCCTGGGAAAGCAGTCGAGGACGACCCAAAGCTTTGGGACCCTGCACCCGCGTGGGAGACTTGGAAGAGGTTCCTGGTTCCCAGCTTCAGATCGGCGCAGCACCGGCCGTTGCAGGTCACTTGGGGAGTGAATCATCGGATGGAAGATCTTCCTCTCTGTCTCTCCTCCTCTCTGTATATCCGGCTTTCCAATAATAATAAATAAATCTTAAAAAAAAAAAAAGAAGCTTCCCTCTCTTCCTTCTGCCACAGAAAGATAAGATGCCCCAACAACTCACATTTCTTACTTAGCAGGTCCTGGTCAGGAAACACCTGCTATGTGACATCATCTCTCCGCTCCTTCCACTCTCTGATGCTGTTTCTCCAAACACCACCCGCATTAGAATCACCTGGAGCACACACCTGGGTACCTGGGCCTCACCTGAGACCTGCAACAGCCTGCTGAGTCTGAGCCTGCCCTCTGCATAGCCATTGGGTCCAGGCTTACTGCAGCTGGAGGAGCCAGTCCCTGCCAGTAGCAGGCACTGCCCTCCAAAGCCACCTGAGACACTTCCTTTTCTATCCACCTTCTCTCTAGTTAAGTCAAAGTGCTTACACACACACACAGGCTCTGAACCACTATAGGAGAACACTGACATAGCCCAGAGTTAGGTCTAGACTGCGACCCCAGTTTGCCATTCACTCACACTGGGAACTTTGCAATCACCTTTCACAAACGCCTCCACTGCTTCAGCTATATAATGGGCCATGAACCTTGTTCTTTCCCTTCATTCTTATTATGTAAAGTTCAGAAGGAAAGAGAAAAGTGAAAGCTTCTTGAGTGGCTAAAAGTTTTGAACAAATACCGTGGGCACTTACTATTCTGGAAGAGATATATGGGACTAAAAGACACAGAATCTGTCAGGCTGTGCCGTCTCCACATCACAAGCCTGCAAGGGCACAGACACAAAGAGCTTGGCCTCCCGTCCCCACCACTCCCCAGAGACACTTCTTACAGCCTGTCCTAAGCCTGTTACAGAAAAGGAGGCTGAGTTGGAAGTCATGCATTCAAGGAGGCACGGATCACCTTGAATGAGTCCCCACACTTCACCAATGTCCTGTCTACCCGGAAGGCAAGCAGCCCCCATCCCGGGCAGCAGGCCCAGCCCTCTGCAGCTCCTTGCCCTCTAATTACTCTTTACACACTCTGGCGCCAGGCCCTCCAACCAAATTACAATTGATTGCTCACTCCTCCTGGATCAATGCCATCGACCCCGGAGCAGAGCACAAACCCAAACTCGGCCTGTAGGAAACCAACGGCCCAAGGCAACGTCCAACAGAGAGACCTGCCCAACCAAACATTGAAAGCATATGCACACACATTCATGTATACATGTGCGCACATGCTCCCACACACACATACTCACTCCCTTGGCCAGGAGGCGTGTGAGTGAATAAGTACACAGAAGGGATACAGGCATTCACAAGTCCCCACATGAATACTGCCCACCTATACATGTGGATGCTGTTCTATATGTCTCCACATGTGCCTAGGAGAAGCACACACACGCTGCCATACATAAGGATATACCTGTGCCACTGACTGGAAAAAGAGGGCTGTTTGGGAACCCAGAAGGCAGACACATCACCTGCCCCCTTCCACACTGCATATCCGTGAGTACACACTAATAGTAATGAGTGTGACAAGCCTGCAATGCTTATGACACTCATTTGCAAGAAACCCTTTGACAGTGATGTGGGATCCTGGCTCTGCCTCCAGTGTGTCCTCCCTGATATTCTCTTCAAGATGTTGGATAAATGCCCAACCATTCAACCATTGGATGGAGCACATTATAACTCAGCTGGGCTCTCTCCACAACACTGTCTTCAGAGGAGCACAAAACACATCTGCACCTGAGACTGAAGACAATTGGAAAGGGGGCACCAAGCCTTTTGGATACCAACACAGAGTGACAGCAGCCAGCCCCCACCCACCCAGCAGAGAAGACTAAAAAAGCAGAGTGTCCAAGGCCTCAAACCTCACTACCCCTGCCTTGTAGTCAAGTTCGTAATTGCCCTGAACACATGCAGCCAAGACACTGGTTTCATGTCAATCCATCAAGTCATAGAAATATGGGACATAAGATGTAGAAAAGCCCGTTGGCATTAAGCCCCCCTACCCACCACCCATGTTCTCTCAACATCCTCACTGCTTTAGACTGTCCATCATTGACTAGGGTCATTGAGACACCACAGGGAGTGAGGAACACTCATCAAGCTGCCAGGTCTCTGGCAGAAAAGCTCCAAAGCTCTGAGAATAAAGCCAAAGCCACACTCCCCATAATGTCCACCAGCTGGCACATAGTAGAAATGCGTTATTTGAGTTCTCGGTGGTTAACTGGAATACTGGAGCTACTGAATGGAAGTTCTGCCGTTGTCCATCCCTACTCACAATCCTCGTACGGGACTCCACAGAATTTGAGGAGCAAAACACTGCGGGTAGTCTGACGCTCATGTGGGTGCGCAGGGCATTGTCACCTCTTATGTGCAAGACAAAACTCTCAGGGAGAGCTGAGATATCTTTCAGCCACTTTTGAGTCTCTTGTTTCATCTGCTAACATTCCTCTGTATAAGAGGGGAATGTTCTAGGGTCTCAGTAAGCTGCTCTGCCACCTTGCAATCAGTTGACAGGATCACAACAACAGATGCTGGTCAGTCTCTGAGGGCTGAGGAGGACATCTTTAGCTAGCACTGCAGACACTCACAGGAGTACCTCTAGACCTTGGCTCCAGGACAGGGAACTGAGCCAGCACAGGAAGTGGAAGTCTCTGTCTTCCCTCTGACCATGATTGTGGTCAAACCTTCCTTGTGTTGTTCCCACTCTCACTCGCATAGTCATTTCTAATCCCCCCTTTGGAGCTTGAGCACCATCAGCTATAGGTCCCCAAGCTCCGGGAGTCCTACCAGTCACAACTGCGTGGCCTGAAGGGGATTTCTGGTCACTCATCTGTCCCTTGCTGACCAAAGCAATACAGTCTGATGCACTAAGCAGATACACGTGACTGATTGTCTCATTCACCGAGACATTTCCGTCACAAAACCCTCAACGCAGTAATGTTGGAAAACATTGCCGAAGCGCCTTTGCAATGCGCACTTGCACAGGATGCAGAATACAGACAGGAAGGAGAGTGCTCTTCCTGCAGCCTTGATTGTTGATGGTCAAGGTCACAAGAGTCTCAGAGAAGCTTGCGCTATTCCTTCTGCATTCTCTAATTTTCAAACATGGTAGCAGATGTTCTTCATCTGATTGCCTGCTCCCTGCATCCCACTATCTCCTCTCTCTCCTCCAGCTTCCAGAGGCTTCTCTGGCGACAGGCCACCTTCAACTTTATTGGGTACAGCCCCCATGGACTTTCCTAACTATTGTTCTGAGGGTCGTTGCAAGATTATCAGCCCCAAATCTGTCCTTTCTGCCTTTCCAAAGACTGTGAAGTTCCTGAATCTTTGCATTAACTTCCTTCCTGCTTGAGTCACATTCAGCAGAGACTTGCTTCTTTGCCGAACCTTGACATACAAGATATGAGCTGGGTTAAGAGCAGTTGCAATGTCACTCCATGGAACAGATATTCATTGAGTGCTTCCCGAGTTGCCTGGTGCTGTTCTAGGCACTGTTGCTGTGGTAACTTTGGAATAACAAAGTCCTGCAAGCTGATAAACATGTCCAGCCATGGTGGGGGGCAGTGGGGTGGACAAGGGAGAGCAGGTGGCCCAGTCTCGTCACAGTCATCCAACCTCAAGGATGACCAAGAGTGTTTGGAACCAGGTAGATGGGGTTGAATCCTGGTCCTGGTACTCTCCAGGGGTGGAAGCAAGATACCTGCACTCTACAGATGCTCAACCATTTTGCTGCCTTCTGCTATGTAACCTTCCTCTATGTCCCCTTATTCTCACCCTTCCAGGCTGCAGCACAGCTCTCCTTGGGAGGCTTTTCTCCTACAAATTCATTTGATCCCAATCCATCATTTTTTACACAGACACATAAACACACGTGCACACATGCACTCACCTACCACTGAGTAAACAGTCCTGGAACAGGTTCCCCAGATGCAGAGACTGAGCTTAGGGGTCACACCCCAGCTTGATCCAAGCTGCTGGCCTCACATAGCCTGTACCAGTCAGTTTGACTCCAAGTCACCCAGATGGGCTGGGAGGTGGACACATCTTTAACACATCCCCTTACAAGGAAGGGTGCAACTGGCAGAGATCATATCATTACCCACAGAGCAGCCCAGCAGAAACAATCTGGGAGAACTGAATACAAGCATAAAATAGCTACTGTATGACAGGATTCCTAGAGAATAAGAATTGGACGGAATGAGGTCAAGGGAAAGAGAGGTAGGCTCCTAACCTAGTTTCATTGCCCTCATCAACTGAGCCACAAGCGGGGTCCAGCAGATTCCACCAAGACTGCACATCATCACATAAAAAACAAATGGATATACTTGCAGGTGTCTCGGGATTAGTAAATGAGCTTATTAACTAAGTAACAAAGTAGTTTATTATTATTATTATTACAGGTCACACACAGAGTTGTTACTTAGGTGGCTGTGGCACTCTGCCCCCTCAGACCTGCATCATGTCCACCCTCCTTCTGGAGGCTACACACAGGTACTCTGCTTCCCGTATGGGGCCCACCTGTAGGGAGCACTCCCTCCTCCCTAGATAGAAGGGCATGCTGTTTCTGAACTCAAAAGTCAACAAGGAGGAAGAGTTTTGTAGCTGTCATCTAAGGCAGCCCTGCAAAGGCCTAGCATGTGAGGACATGTCACCTGGGTCCAGATAGGGGAGACTAACCATTGATCCAAACCAGCCTTGGCCGAGAGGAGAGGTACAACCCAGAAGACTTCAGTGTGGACTGCATGCCTTGTGTACCAGTGGAGAGGGACAGTGCCACAGGGGCTTGTGCCCAGACTTTCTGCCCTAGAGGTAGAACTCCCACCTTGGTGTTTCTCCCTCGGGTCAGAGCTACAAATCCTTAGTCCTGTATTTGCCCCCCCAAAACTTTGGGAGGCCAGAGTCAGCAAAACAGCGAGAGAAGCAATCCAAGGAATTCTGCAGAAGTTTCTTCCACTTGCTCTCAGCCTCAACTCCTGTCTCTCCCTGTTCCAAAGGAGCAGGTGGTGCCCCTTCTCAGTGTGTAATTGGCCAAGGAGATATCCCTGTGGCAGAGAGAAAAGAGAAAGCAGATCCAGGGGAGCTTTGCTTGCCTGACCCTCTTGGTGTCAGGATCCAAAACCCGCACCTGGTGCCATCCTCCCAGCTCCCTGCTCACTGGACTGATACCCTATTCTCTCCTAATTTGCCATACGAATCACCTCCAAACTGGCACTTACAGAGTGAGCAGCAAAGGATCACACTTCACATGAGATGCAGGAGTGTTCCCACATGATGAGTAACTGCAAGAAAATCTTCCTTTAGCCAGAAAGCAGAAATTTAGACACCAGGGAACTAAGAGAGATGTGAATAGCAGGATGCGCAGAAGGGATGTGAGGGGGACAGAGCAGGTGCAAGCATGCTGTCTAGTCAAACCAATAAGATGGGCCTGCTCCCTTTCATCCCTATTACAATTCATGTCTCTCCTGTCATCCAGAAAGTGTCTCCCTGCTTCCATTCATGATATGGCTCCTCCCACAGCAAACACATCATCAGCTTCACTCTTAAGATTGTTCAGAAATACTGTTCCTTTCTACTTGAGCCAGTTTCTTAAGCAACTGTCACACACTGCGGGTACAAAATATCTGGCAAATTCCTGCATCTTGTAGAGGCTGAGCCATCAGTTCCCAACCTCCAATGACTTTATATATCCAATAAAGACATTTTTCTATTCCCATGTGTTAGTTACATTAGCAGATGATGTGTGCTTATTTAAGAAGCCCAAGTCCTGTACGCCTGAATCCTGCCCATCACAGTCCCACTAAATCCCCATTCCCAACCCTCTTGTGTTCCTACAAGGGTAAATGTATGAAAGACAGTCTGTTCTTGAAAGTTGTAGTGCTGTGCCTGATGTTGTTGGTGTAGCGGCTAAGTGGTGCCAGCATCCCACATGAGCACCAGTTCAAGTTCAAGCTGCTCTTCCTCTGATCCGGGTCCCTGCTAATGCGTTAATGTGCCTGGGAAAGCAGCAGAGAATGGCCCAAGTGCTTCAGTCCCTGCACCTACGTGGGAGATCCAAAAGAAGCTCCTGGATCTTGGCTTCAACTGGCTCACCCCTAGTCATTATGACCATTTGGGCAGTGAACCCATGAATGGAAGATTCCCTTTCTCTCTCTCTTTCATTTTCAAATAAATAAATAATTTTTTAAAATAAGCAAGTTATACTGCCAATTCCAAAATGGTCCCGGGTGAACAACCTAAACCCATAGAAATTTCTCCTGGCTGAGACTAAAAACAAGATGCCATTGCTTTCCCCCAGTTGACAGCCAGAGGACAGGAGCCAAGGCAAGACAGAAAGCAGAAACAATTCTGCTTTAGGTTCATAGTTGAGGGCCCAGCCTGCAGTCCACAGGTCATCTTGGCCTCTTATCACCCTTACCTCATCTTGTTTGTGCTCATGTATGAAATAATGGAGGGAGAATGGGAGCGTGGAGATTCTGGAGCTTTCCCAGGTAGCCAAAGGCAAACTGGATCCCTGGATGCTTGACACGTCTCAACGTGTACAGGCTAGGACTCTGTACTTCCAGTGCCTCAGGATTCCCTTACTCCCACCTAAGCTAACAGCGCGAAAGGCCAAATTGCTGATGTTGTGGGAGGCTTGACAGTGTTTCCTGTGGGTATTATTTCCAGTCTACTGTTGCATTAACACAGCACTGCCTGGTGATTACTCTATTATTATATTTTAATCATAGGGTAATGATGCACATGCCACCTGTTTCCACACAGCCTGCGTGAGATTCTTCTTGGAGTGTGAGTTCCCGCCTGTTCTACCCATGCACACACCCCCATCGCGTCCCCAGGGTCCAACTCTGCAGGTAGCACCTTCTTACCAACAAACTCAAGAGGATCTTCTTCCCACGTCCACAGCCCAAGCGGGTATTGTCCGTAACCAAGATTTGGAGCCCACAAATCTTCACCATTCATAAGCACCTCTTTCTCACCCTCAGAAGACAAAGCTCCAGGAGGCAAGGTGAAGTCTGGTAGGGGTGAATCAGGCAAGAATTAGCAGAAAGCAAACGAGGCTTGGGCTGGGGCTGTGTGGATGAGTTAACTCATCCAAGGGCTCACTTCTTACTGCTGTGTGCCAAGCATTCATTTATTCACTTGATGATTGTTTTTTAAGTCTTTAGTCTGCAAAGTGAGGTAAGAATTGCTACCCTGTATTACTGATCAAGGAACCATATCAGGCAATGAGAATGCAACACTGCAGGTCTTGGCCCTTGAATCTACACTAGGGTGGTAATCTAGAAGAAAAGGCTCTCTCCCTGACCCCAGGAAGCCTGAGCTTTAGTAGGAAATAAGTGCAGATGACTGCAGTATGACTCAAGCCCCAAATAAACAGGTGGTGTCACTACAACAGGCCCAACAGATCTGTCAGGTGAGATGTCACTTCCTATACCCAGGACTGATATTTTGCCCTTGCAGCCTGTGAGTTTGGCTCAGGAGTCTTTTTGTACCATGGAGATCACTTGTATATGTTCCCTCACCCTACAAAAAGGCACAGGATATTATGTTCTGTGCTTAATAGTTAATGATGATAGTGCCAGGATGGGAAGACGGAAGCTGATGGGGGCACTGATACTGCGGATATGGGAGAAGTGAACAGCTAGGAGAAGTGGTCCCTGTCCATAATTATTAAAGTACATACTGACCCCAAATCCTGGCATTTAATTTGTAAGATGTGAGCAACGGGGAGTTTATTCATGTTGCTTATCTTTGTAATATAATGTGGAAATGAGGGTGTGTATACTTCAGTGTGGGATTGGAAAGGCACTGTGCTTTCTGCATTGGTTACTTGGATTTCTCACACCAGGGAGAAATGCCACGAGGCTCCTAGTGACAGCCAGAAGCAACTTTCCATTCATGAGAGAATAACTTGGAAGTAGTTTCTCCAAGCCCCAGTCAAGCCTTCAGATGTCACCGTGGCTGCAGCCCAGGCCGACTTCTGATTGTTGTCTCCGGAGAGATCCCAGGGCAGGACCGCCTTATCAAGTCACTCCCAGATGCCTAATTTACAGGTGGCATGGAAGACAGGAAACTTTAGGGCTCTTTTACATGATTAAGATTGTGACAACATGGTATGAAGCAGAAAAAGTAGCATAGATCTTGGACATCGCAAGTGATCAGATGATGTCTGATGAATGAATGAAACTTCTCAATGTGAGCACTAATGGGAGAAAGGAAAAGGGCCTTGGTTAGAACCGTCATTCAAATCTTGGGAAGGTAGTCCTTAACCCGTAACCTTGGGTATTCAAGAAATGCCAAAATATGTCATCTTGATGCTTTATTTATTCATTTGAATGGCAAAGTTAGTGAAAGATAAAGAGAGATCTTCCATTCATTGGATCATTCTCCAAATGGCTGCAATAGCCATGGCTTGGGCAGGTTAAAGACAAGAGCCTGGAACTCCATCCAGGTTTCCTAGATGAGTGGCAGTGCTATATTGGGCTGTCTTCTGCTGGCTTCCCAGGAGCATTAGCAGGGAGCTGGATCAGAAGTGGAACAGTTGGGACCCAAATCAGTGCTCATCAGAGATGCCAACATTGCAGGTGGTAGCTTAACATCCTGTGCCACAAGGTAGGTCCTGTCACTTTCTTTAATAATAGATTGAGTCTATGGAGTTCATGCCCCCATGAGTGTGGGGACCTGATGAGGGCCCTGGACCAGAACTCCACCAGCGCTGTGGTGCTCAAGATCCTAGGGAACCCCAAGAGTGACGAGATGAATGTGCAGGTGCTGGACTTTGAGCACTTCCTGCCCATGCTGCAGACCATTGCCAATAACAAGGACCAGGGAACCTATGAGGACAGTGTTGAAGGTCTCCGGGTGATCAATAAAGAAGGGAATAGCCCTGTCCTGGGTGCCAAAATTTGCCATGTCCTTGTCATGCTGGGTGAGAAGCTGACAGAGGAAGAAGTGAAATAGAGATGCCGGTGGCCGGCCGTGAGGACAGCAATGGTTGTATCAAATACAAAGAGCTTGTCTGTATGGTGCTGAATGGCTGAGGACAACCCCAGGCCCCAGAGCCCATGCCTCCCCATGTGAGACTCTTATCAGGCTCCCCACTCGCAGCACCTCTCAGTCTCTTGAATGATGCCTGCTGCTGGCAGGCACTAAATACACTTGCTTTCTGTGGTCTCCCCCACCTCCAAAATATGGTGGTTATGGTCACCCAAAGCCACCACCACCCTTCCTCTATTTTAGCCTTCCTTCAAGACTTTGGGTGTGGGCCCATGGAAAAAAGCCTCTGCCTTCATGTCCCCACAATCAACTTTAACATTCTCAGAAGGCACATGTCTTAGCTCAAAGAAAGATCCTTTGAGCAGCTGGGAGAACCTTCTTGGGAGTCCCAGTGTCTAGGGCCCAGTCTCTTGGAAATTCCTTTTTGAGGTCTCACATTTCATTAATTCTTGCAACAACTATGCACTATGTAGTGTATCGCTCAAGGTCTCCAGATAAATAGAACTACTAGCATGTGTGTGGATGTGTGCACAGGCATGCGCAGAATGCATGTGGATGTGTGCATATGCACGCACAGGAGTATACATATACGTACACACACAGACAGAATGACACGAGTAGCTGGCTTGTGTGGGTGGAGCAGTAAGCCCGAAGTACGCAGCGCAGGCAAGCAAGCTGGAAACCGGGAAGCAGGACACTGCAGCTCAGGGACAGAGGCCACCAGAGGTCGGAATCTTCCTCTGGGGAGATCAGTGTTTTTCTCCCTATAGCTCAAAATGTTGAAGGAGGCCCACCCCAGGGCTACTGACCTAAATGTTAATTTCATCTAAAAAATAGCTCCCTAGCAACATCCAGATTGGTGCTTGACTAAACATGAAGGTGCGGTGGCCTCTCCAAGTTGAGATAAAATTAACTCTCACAAGAGTCATTGGTTGGGAAGAAAGTTGCAAACCAAAATGGGCAGAAATGTTTGGCATCCTGGAGCTTTTATCTTCTGGGGACAGGAAATTAGACAACGAAATACAGACAGAGTTCTATCGCTAAGAAGAACGCGAAGTAGGTGATGGGAAAGACCCTAATGAAGGCCTTCATTGCAGATAGGTCTGTCAGAGAGGTTTTCCTCTAGAAGATAGCATTTGAGCAAAGATGTAATGAACTGAAGAACCACAGCACGGGAATCTGGGGGGGCTGAGCAAAGCACAGGTGTGAAGGTGCCGCTCACTGGAAAAGTGCGTAGGGACTGTAGGGACCTGCCCCGGTGGGACACCACTCCCCCATCTCCTCATTCCACCATGCACAGCTCCTCCAAGTATGCCAGCCTTCCAGAGAGCAAAACCCAGAAAGGCCCTCTGTCTCTTTGGGTGATACAAACCAAATCTGTGCAAGAGAATGGAGACCTGGGATCTTCTCTAGGGCAGGGATGGGGTGGGACAAATACAATAGGCTGGAAATCAATTTCTCCAAAAAGTGACCAGCCACTGTCCATCACATCCTGACTCTTCAGGCAGATAGGGGGGCAAAGGAAACGGAAAGGAGAGGAAGAGAAGCAGCCGATCCCTCATTTTTAGAAAGCTTGGATTCACGAGTATACACACATATCCTGACTGAAACCAGGCATTCTCCCACTTCCTCAAGCAACCAGCATGGTCCTTAAAGCAGAGCTGAGCATGTTAAGGGGATGCCTCTACCTCCACACAGTCTCAAATACTGGAGCTGTGAGCTCCCTGCAGAGGAAGCAATCCAGAGTTCCTGCTGCTGCACCTATTCCCGGCTTCTGAGCATCCCAAGCCTGGAAGCTAGGCCCAGAGGGAACTGTGACTGTGGCCACTCCTTGTGGGAGAGGGCATTGGTATGGGACACTTGCCCCCGGTGATGAGGCTGATAAAAAGCCAGGGTGGGTGGAGGTGGGGGAGTGGAAAGCTGATTTTTAGCACACTCCCTAAGAACAGTGGACTTAAACCAGGCACCTAGCAGGAGAGGTCAGGTGTCTTAAGCATAACTAGTAAGAAAGATCCAACACACACACACACACACACACACACACACACACACACACACACAGAGTCCCTGGAGAAGATGGTATCTGGAAATTTGGAATCTATTCAATTCAACAGACCTGCATGCACTAAATTTTCTCCTCCAAGCTAGGTACTCTGCCAGGTGCTATAAATGCCAAGAGAAATAAAACGTGGGCCTCCCTCTGTAAGCTTATCCAAGGTTACAGCGTGATCGTTGGCTTACTGTTGGCATGAATGCAGCAGATGAAGAATGGCTCAGAGAAGGGAAAGACAAATTCTACAAGGAACTGAGGTTGGGCAGACTTCTTAGAGAAGGCAACCCATGACCCTAGAGGGTGAGTTAGGATGATACACAGAGGCAAGTGGCTATGGCAGGCACTGGCAGACATGTGTTTCAATAAGGGTGGTGGTCTTAAATGGGCTTGAGAACAGGCTGGTACTTCATTTATGACAGGTTTTATAAACATTTAATTCCAAAGGCAGTATTGAACTTTGATACTTTTGAACAGGGATGAGTGGCTATGTGGACGTCGGCAGAGCATGGGTGAGCAGTGTGTGGGAAGAAGAGAATACCAATGGGGAGTTTGGATGACAGCTGGTCTGGTCTATGGTTGGGGTACAAGAAGCTGCTAGCTGCTTCTGAGGCAGAGGCTGTGAGGGTGGAGAGATACAAGCACATCTGAGCAGCTTCTGGAGCCAGCTGGCCACTATGGGTGCAGACATAGAGCATTCAGGAAGAGGTGCCCCAGTTCCCAACCTAGCTGGAGGAGAAAGCAGGAATGAAGTAAAATGCCCAGACCTGTAGCTAGCTCAGTCCCATGTAGCCTTAGCATAGTGGCAGACATGCAGGTTGTCCTCGGTGAACATCTGTGGGCTGACCAACCAGAGGACCAATTGCCAGGTGGCCACAATAGCCAGAGTCAGGCAGGCCCAGGCCAGGAAACAGGAGCTTCCTCCAGGCCTCCCACGTGGGTGCAGAAGCCCAAACATTTTCGCCATCCTCCACTGCCTCCTTGGAGCATTCGCAGGGAGCCAGATCAGACGTAAAGCAGCCAGGACTGCAACCAATGCCATGTGGGATGCTGGCACTGCAGGCAGTAGCTTCATTTGCTGTACTGTGGTGTTAGCCCCTCACTAGGCTAAATGTCCACCTCACCACACCCTTTTTAGAAGATATTGTTATTTATTTATTTTGTTTGTTTTAATTTGTTCATTTGAAAGGCAAAGTTGCAGCGTGAGAGGGAGAGACACCAGAGATGCCCATTGGCAGGCCCACTCCCCACAGGGCTGCAGTGGCCAGGGCTGGGCCAGGGCTGAAGCCTGAAGTTCCATCCAGGGCTCTTATGTGGGCATCAGAGGCCCGGGGTGTTGGGCCATCTTCTACTGCTCTCCCAGGCACATTATCAAGGAGCCAGACTAGAAGAAAAGCATCTGACATTCTAATTGGTGCCCATATGGGATGTTGGCATAGCAGGCAGTGGTTCAATGCACTATGCTACAATACTGGCCCCTATTTATTTTTAGAGTTATCACATAAGAAAGTTGATTTTTTCTTTTGGTCTAACTAAACAGGCAGTTTTGCACATGTGTAAAATCAGATATGCATCACCACAATCAGAGTGCGTTGCTGCTCTTCCACCCCGGAACTCCCTCAGGCTAGCCCGATATTATCAAACCCTCGTCCAGTATGTCACCCCTGACAACCACGGACTTGGTTGGCAGCATCATAATTTTGTATTTATCAGTAAAGCAAATAAATGGTCTTCTACATTATCGGAGCTTCTGAACACAACCACTGCCACTCAGCGTGTTGTCTCCGAGGCAGCTGCTCCGCAGCCCGCGTGAGCTGCTGTCCCTGCTCCTGCTGTGCTGTGTGCATGGACTAGATGGGCCATGCCACACTTCCTGCTGCCTTCCTCAACTTGTTACCTTAGCACCTGGGACCACGGAAGACAGAAGGAAGGGCAGCCTAGGCCTCTCCACCTTGCTGCTTTGAACAAGTGTTTGTTGATGATCTGCCACGTGATCCTTGGTTACAGCACTGGGATTGCACATTTGAACCAAACAGGCAACTCTGCCCCTGTGGAAGAGGCTGTGAGGGTGAAGAGACAGGTGGTAAACACAAAAGAATTTCAAAATGTTCCTGGAAAATGAAATGCAAAGGTGAATTTATTTTGGTCTTTAAAAAAAAAAAACCTGGGTCTGGCGGTGTGGCCTAGCGGCTAAAGTCCTCGCCTTGAAAGCCCCGGGATCCCATATGGGCACCGGTTCTAATCCCGGCAGCTCCACTCCCCATCCAGCTCCCTGCTTGTGGTCTGGGAAAGCAGTTGAGGACGGCCCAAAGCATTGGGACCCTGCACCCGCGTGGGAGACCCGGAAGAGGTTCCAGGTTCCCGGCTTCAGATGGGCGCGCACTGGCCTGTTGCAGCTCACTTGGGGAGTGAATCATCGGATGGAAGATCTTCCTCTCTGTCTCTCCTCCTCTCTGTATATCTGGCTGCAATAAAATGAATAAATCTTTAAAAAAAAAAAAAACCTTTGAAATACACACATAGTTTTTTCCATTAACTTTTTGAGGATTCCATAACATGCATGGATTTCAAAACTGTTTGTACAGAATAAATTCTGAATTTTGTTTTTCCATGGTCATTTGATGTACCTTATAAATAAATACTGTGATATGTTAGGTATGCTTTGAGAAACATGGGAGAGCAGCAGGAGTGAGACACGTGGGCAATGGCTCACTGGTTAAAATGGGGTGCCCAAGATGGGCCTCGTTGAGAAGGAGACAGTCGAAGAGTTGAAGAAGTAAGGTGTGGGAGCCAAACTAAGCAACTCCTCAGGCAAGAACAGTGCACCTGGAGAGGAAAATCCTGCAGGACCCTGCTGTGGGTGTTGAGAAGGACGACCACTAGAGCACCATGGACCTCCTAGGTTCCCTCTGACCACTACAGCCCCCTCCCCTCTCCAGTGTTGAGGTCAGACAGGATGCCACGGCACAGACATAACCTGAGTCTCTGGCTCCAGAGGCTGAGAGGACAGGGACCTGGCAGGCAGAGCAGGGCTCGTGCTAAGCCCTTCTGGAACCGAGCAAAAAGGCACTGTTCCGTTCCCATCTCACAGGCCAACTCTCATTAGCATTTATGAAATTGGAATTAATCCCACCCTGGTGTTCTGTTGGTTATTGGTTATTATTTTTTTTTAAAGATTTTATTATTATTGGGAAGCCGGATATACAGAGAAGAGGAGAGACAGAGAGGAAGATCTTCCATCCGATGTTTCACTCCCCAAGTGAGCCGCAACGGGCCGGTGTGCCGATCCGAAGCCGGGAACCAGGAACCTCTTCCGGGTCTACCATGCGGGTGCAGGGTCCCAAAGCTTTGGGCTGTCCTCAACTGCTTTCCCAGGCCACAAGCAGGGAGCTGGATGGGAAGTGGAGCTGCCGAGATTAGAACCGGTGCCCATATGGGATCCCAGGGCTTTCAAGGCGAGGACTTTAGCCGCTAGGCCACACCGCCGGGCCCTATTGGTCATTATTTTTAACTCCTGTTCTGAAGAGACTGATAAAGTGTCATCAGCAACAGCACAGAAATTTCCAGGTGTACAGACAAAAGGGGCGAGGGGAACGAGGCATGCAGACAGAAATCGAAGAATTGTACAGCAGGCTCTGGGGACAGGATGGGAAGTCAGATGCATTTGAGCCATGCAGCTGATCAGGAGCAGGCAGGAACCCCACCCGGGACAGGAGGGACCTGGAGGCACATCTGCAGCTGGTGGAGAGAGCTCTGATTCATCTTAAAGATAAACTTCAATAACCGGTGGCTTGGAGAAAGGAGATGACATTTTGAAATGCAAATCAAGTGGGAAATTCCAAAACCAGGCCAGGGAAGCGGCCAACTGTCAGAGCCCTTCAGGATAGACGGTCTGCAAGCAATTTGAAGACCACCCCCACCCCCGACTCCTCATATCCCTCAGGGCAGGGCACAGAATGTCAGCTGTTAACTTTCCAGTGCAAGAGCTGCGGTGGCTTATGGCACACTGGGCCTTCAGCTTTGGCAGTGATGTCACGGAGAGCCCTGCGCAGTGGAGACGGTGGAGATGGGAGGCAAGACAGACCCAAACTCTGTCCTTACCATCTCTAATGCCTGGCACATGGGACCAGCTCTATGCTGCATCAGATTAAGCCAAGGCCTGCAGTGCAGGCATCCTATATGGATCCCTGTTGTTCCACTTGCGATCCAGGTCCCTGGTGACAAGCCCAGAAAAACTGTTGGAGATGGTCAAGACCTTGGACCCCTGTTCCCACAGGGGAGAAGAAGCTTTTAGGCTCCTGGCTGCTGGTTTGGGCCTGGCATATCCCTGGATTGGTGCAGCTGTTTAAGGAGTGAACCAGCAGATTGAAGACCTCTCTACTCTCTCTCCTCTCTCTCTCCTTTTCCCTGTAACTCTGCTTTTCAAATAAATAAATAAATCTTTAGAGGAAAAAAAAAAAAGAAGTTAACTATTTATTTACTTTCTGCTTCCTCAGAAGATAAAACCAAATTTTTAAAGAAATTTATTTAAATTACAGAAGACAAAAATCTTAGAGTACCAAGTATGAGAACTTTCTGACACTCCATCGGGCCTCAAGGATTCCAACAGAATGTATGAGCTTCTTGGAACACATCCTCCCAGCCCCACCAAGCTCAAAACTCAAACAAGGATATTTACAAGCAGCACATTGAGTGTGAGGGACAAACCCAGCTGATGTAGACTGCTCTGTCTGCTTCCATGAAGATGTCACCGTGTGGCTTTCTTGCCTTACAACCCAGGCCTAACGACAGGATTGAAGGGGAAAGGCACCTGCCATCCTCAAACTTTTTCCCTGCATCTGGGCATTTCCACCACGCACAGTGCATTTACCCCGCACAGTCACCCCCCAAAAAATCAACCTTCTCATTCTCAGATGGGCCAACATGTGAGTTCAGAAACTTGCCCAGGACTAAAACTGTGTAGGAATCTTTTTTATTTAAAGATTTAGTTAGTTTTATTGGAAAGTCAGATTTACAGAAAGAAGGAGAGACAAAAAGATCTTCCACCTGCTGGGTCACTTTCCAAGCGGCTTCAATGGCGGAAGTCAGGAGCCAGGAGCTTCTTCCGGGTCTCCCACATGGGTACAAAGTCTCAAGGCTTTGCAACCGTCCTCGGCTACTTTCCCAGGCCACAGGCTGGATGGGATATGGAGCAGCCAGGACACAAACTACTGGCTATGTGGGCTGCTGGCTCATGCACGTTGAAGACTTTAGCCACTAGACTACCGCGTGGGGCCGGAACTGTGTAGAACTCTAACTCACATTGTGAGCCCAGAACTCCAGGACTTGCTCTTCCCACTGCTGGTTCTGGTCAGGAAAAAGTGCTCTCTGTCTGGGTAATCTGGTGTCACGCTAGCTTCTCGGAGCTGCTCACAGATTCCCTCAGCTTGCCTTCTCTGGGAAGCGCTCCCTCAGCTCTTTCCCTCCCACACATTCTCAGCTCAGACACTCAGAGCTTCTGTCCCCTTGCCCCTCCACCCACTGTTTGCTGCCTGCCTCTGTGAGGGCACAGGGGATACGAGGCCAGAAACATTTATCCCCGGAGAAATCATCATTGTCCTCCACGCTGCTGGTCTCGGGGAGCAGATGCAGTGACTGGCTGATTAGGAAGGCTGCACTAGCACCCAGTCAAAACAGCTCTTTAAAACCAGCACTGACAAAATTGTCACATTAGATGTCTCTGAATAAAGGCAGCCAGGCGCTGGCAGAGCACAATTCTACATCATTTTGACAGCCTGCATTAGGAAGCTGCAAGCACCACTGGGAAGTTACCTCCAGGCTAAGCCCAAATTATAATCAGTGCAACACATTCAGTGCTTGGTGGGTGAGAGTGGCTGGGGAAGGGGCTTTGAGGGCAGAGGACAGACATTGTCCACCCCTCACGCATCCTCAGCAAAGAGGATTGCTCCTGCCTTCCAAGGAAGCAAGAATGCAGCTCAGCGCAGTTAAGAGCAAGCTTTCTCCCCTGGTCTCTTCTGGTTCCCCAGGTTAGTGTCCTGGGAAGCAACCAGAAGCAGAAAGCAGAGAAGCCCAGCGCCAGTCCTCCTGTCTCTAATGGCTTTCCCATCATAGTCACTTCTCCACCAGGCACACACCCACCGCTACCTGTCATTTTCTCCCTGAAGTAAAAATGAAAGACCAAGATTTTGTGTCTTCCACCTTGCTGGGGTTGCTAGATATGAGGAAGGTGTCCCAGCGAGGATGGGAGGGTGTGCAGAAGGCGGAGTGCTTTCCTGCTGCAAATTCTAGAACTATGCTGTTTGTAACTCATGCATACGCTGAGGATCTGGGGAGGCTACCTTTGACGGAGAACCCTGTTGGTAATTAAAAAAAAAAAAGGCCTGCGGAACCAGGAAGGGAGAGAGGGTGCAAAGGAAGGAGTGGGAAAAAAAGCACTTCTAATTGGTCTCATAGCCTGTCCTTAAAGAATTCCATATTTGACTGCTTAGGGTGGTCTGTCCTAGACTCAGTCATCCTACAGAGGCACTATGCAAATGAGCAAACCTGGACATTTGCATTCATGCTAACGCAGAGCCTTCTGTGAGGGTCAGTCCTTGGGCCTCCAGCACTCCTCAGCCTTGAAGGAGGTGCAGGAAACTCAGCTCTGGGGGTCTCCTCTCACTCCTGTTCCTTGATGCAATCTGACTGGCAGCCGCTGTTGGGAGAGCCTGGATGAAGGAAGACACCAAAGGGCAAGAGGATTCTGAATATTCATGATGCTAATTAAGCAACAGCTAATTGGAAAATGCTGGATTTTATTAAGACCTCAGACTTATATCGTTGCAACAGGCACCAACATAATAACAATCATCTAATGAGCATTTTGGGTTCTTTCCAAAGTGTCCTTCCGCTCTCTCTCCCTGCTGCTTTAATGCGCAGAACAAGCCAGAGGTGGAGGCAAAGTGGAACCGGCTCAGCTGCATGGAGGGAGCTGTGCAGGAATAGCTGATGGAATTGGGGGCTCAGCTGCTGGGCTTTCTACACCATCATGCAGGAGCTTTTGGAGAGAGCTGGGTCACCAACTTGTCTTTGCGCTTCAGGAATTCTATTTGCAACCTCAAGGTGGAAGGAGGCATCACACCTGGCGGGCTGCCTGGCCTTCAGCAGACAGTTGGTGAATATTGGTGGTGACAATGGAAACAAATCAGGCTTTAGAACGAGGCCACCTCCAGGAGAGCTTGGGTCTCTGCTGTGTCCATCTCCAGAGCCAGGGACGGCTCTTCCCCTACTCAGTCATTCTGGCGAGCTGACCCCAGCTCAGGAGCTGGGGACAATTCCAATCTTCTGGTTTAATTTCCCTGCAGAGCTAGAAATGGCCCTCTGAAAAAAAGACTGTATAAAACATACAAGGTCCTCGAGTGCTTTGAAAAATATCTAATGTGAGATCAATGTTGCATTAGAGGACAAAATGCAGTCAGATCTTCTTTTGAGGTTGACTAAATCAGGGCCGCGTATGACGGGTACAGAGAGGGGTGTGTTGTGTGTCAGAGCTCAGATGCGTTCTGAGTTCAGTCTTACATTTATCACAGCAATCATGGAGCAGCAGGAGCGCTAACTGTTTAGGAAATAACAAATGAACATTAGCATCATGGGAAATGAGTGCGAATCCCACCAAGCTGTGGCATTTGATATCTGCACCTGCATCTGGATCAGCAGCCATAGGCAGCCACTTCACTGGTCCCTGAGGCACAGAATCCTGCTAGTGGAGGACATCCTGGGGGAGCTGGGTGTGGAACCACATCTGAGCCCCACCTCTTTTGGCCACCCACTGCAGGCAAACTCCAGCTCCTCTGATGTGGCCCACAGTGAGAGCGCCTAGAATGGTGAGCGAAGCCAATAGCACAGGACGGAGGTAGGTAGAGAGATATCCTGGATGCTGGAACCTTCTCCGCTCAGCTGTGTCACAAACCCCTTTTAGTGCACTGCTGAAAATCCCCTTCCATGACCGCCCCTCCCCTTCTGCGAAGCAGAAAACCACCAGTTTTAAGTTCCATGATGTTACGACTTGGAAACAGTGCCAACTCTAACTAGCTGATACTGCTGTGGGCTATGCAAAATCTTCCTCTCCTGATGACCTTTAGGCATTAGAACATCATCATAATAAAATAACCACGGCCAACATTCCTGTTGCCACTATGTATCTGATGCCATGACATTTCCACAATTTAAAAGGGGACGCCCTCAAGCCTCCCCTCTGACCTCTGATTATTCAGTTAAACTTTACCCCAAACATCACCCCTATGTCGCTAGATTGTATAAAAACAGAGTCCCTGCCCTTGTTAAAGGCAGCTCATTCTCTCCCTGGCTTGCCCACTCTTGCTCCTTGTGTGTGTATTTTTGCTTTGAATAAATCTTGCTTCTCTGCTCACCTTTCTATATGCCTCCTCCTTGAATTCTTCCTCACAGGAAGAGAAAAAGCTGGACTGAGCCCAGTCAGGACCCCTGAAAATAGGATCTACTCCCATTCTAGATCAGATGCCCCTACCCCCAGCACATCAGGCCATACAGCAAGCCTGCAGGGAAAGGGGCCTGTTATTTGTATTATTTTCTAAGGTCCAAGAGTTTCTCACCTTATGCTCCATGTGGCTGGGTTTTCTGGAGGTCTAGTTCTGTAACGCACCCCTGGCCAGCCAGGACCAGGCTACTTCCCAGACTCTAGCCCCTTGTCAGGGTTTGGATAACAGTGGATTCATGTTCATGGTTAGTGGGTTCAGGGTGGAGACTAGATCTAAGTATGCTTCTAGGTCCAGTGGAAGATCGTTGAGGTATGCCTTTGGAAAGTAGTCCTCCAAGAGGGTTGGCTTTAAAAGTGGGGTTTTATTCAATTCTTCAGTGTTTCTGCTTCCTGGCTGCCACATGCTCTTCCTGATGCCCACCACCCCCAACAGACACCCGGATGGGAGACGCTCCCTAATGCCCGGCTGTGACATTCTTCAAGACCAGAGCCAAAATGCACGTTTTTTCTTCATAAATAGTATCTGTCAAATGTTTTAATTATAGTAAGAAAAAGTTGGCCAATACACCCTCCCACCTCTTTTCTACATTTCCCTGGGCTGTCCCCAGACCCATTCTTCCCTGTCCTTGAGTGCCTGGCATGCCCTCAGTCCATGATGCTCTGCTCTTTGAGAGCAGCTGGCCCTGCCTGCGATAACATTTACCCATCTCCTAGGTGCAAGATGGTGTTAACCGGTATCCCCTCCCTCCCTGACTGCTAGCACAGAGCAAAGAACCTTCTGGTTCTTTCTAAGAACTCCCCACCGGCCCAGGCTTAGGGCAACCTGCTTCTAAAGCTCTCTGTCCTTTCTCTTCAACAAACAATCATCAAGTGCAGGGGACAGAGCTGAGCAGCAGAAGCAACTCCCTCCCCCATGGATGGACGACTGTGACAGGCTCACCTGGCTCCTCTGACCTTACAGTGTCAACAACAAGACGCACAGGAGCCATCCTCCGGATGTCTTGAATCAGCTGATTTGAGGAGAAGGCACAGGCAGCAGCCCCATGGCTAGTTCCTAGGAAAGAATTGTAAAGACAAGGCTGCCCACATCGCATGCCTCTGGCCTCCTCTCCTGGGGCTGCAAGCCCGCCCTTGACTTGATGACAGATCCAACTGCTTCTTACCCACTGTCTGCCTGCCTCCCTGCCAGCCCTGAATGCCTGCTCCCTCCAAGTCACCCTGACCCCAGCTACCTCTCACAGCAGGCTCTGTCAGCCACAGCGGTCTCCTTGCTAAATGACAGCTCCCTACATTGCTGCCGCCAGCAGCACACGGTGTCCTTGACTTGGTCCTGCCTGCAGTGCGCACACGCTATCCCCTCACCCACTACAGCTCTGGCCACGCTCTGAGGCCAGCCTGCTCTATCCAACTTTTTCCCTGGCCCTAGCTCTACTACAGTTACATGTGCAAACTTGGCAAAGCACTTGCCCTCTCTAAGCTTGATCTTGCTATAGCAATAAGGCAGATTCAAGATTGCTGCAGGGGACACGAGGCACGAGATCATGGAAGTACAAGTACTTTACAAGTCACAGAGCACTGTCAGAATGGGAGATGGAGCTGGTGCTATTATTCCTAAATTCTGATCTACCCAGTATTTGTTAGCTCTTTATTACTACCATGAATTACCCAAGACAAGCTACTCCTGAAGGACGGAGGGTCAGGGCCCAGGGTCAGGCAGGCTCTACTGGTTTGGCATCTGGTAAGACCCAAGGTTGCCAGTGGTGGAAGGATCCCACAGTGACGCAGTGACCCTGGAAGCACAGAGAGAGAGAGACTGGGCTTTACCCAGTCTCAGGATTTACTGCAGTCTCTTGTGAGAATCATTTTCTGAGGACACTTCAGCGACTCACAAACCTCACTAGGTTCCACCTCTAATCACCATCATCGGATTAAATGTCCATACCTTCCCACCATTAACTCATGGTTTTGGAGCTTAATAACTGTGTGAGTTCTGGGAGCCAAATTCTCTCCAAACTATGGCACACCATAAAATTTTAATGTTAATGGCTATTTCCAACTGGCTTCTGCTGGACTCACCCAGGGCTTATCCCACACAGAAACATAAGCAGGAAGTAGATTAAGGCTCATGTGGTCATTATAGTTGATTTCATGAGTCAAACTCATACAATCACAGGGTGCTCAGACATTTTCTCAAATATTATGAGGGTATTTTTAAAACTTTGCAGAAATTGAATTAGAAGATGAGCTTACATTGGTGCAACATCTACTTAAATCCATACTTTTCTCGTAATACACATTATTTATGAACTTTTGGAAGACTTCTCATATTCTGGTTCTGTCTGTGCAGGTGTTTTGGGAAGAAACCTGTGAATTGGCAAATTGGGTAGGACACACAGCCTTCCCAGTTTGTTGGGCCCTATGCAAGCAGGTGAAAACCCCACAAGTATGATCACTCCCCAATGGAGAATTTCTCCTGTCTGTGGTACAGCAGCTTAAGCCATTGTTTGATGCTGGCAGCCCATATCATGGTGTTTGTATGAGTCTTGTATGCTCCATGTCTGCTCCAGCTCCATGCTAGTTGTCTGAGGAGGCAATAGAATATAGTCCCAGTGGTTGGGCCCCTGTAACCCATGTGGGAGATCTGGATGGAATTCCTGGTCTTCCTGCTTGGCCCACTTTGGGTTGTTGCAGCCATTTGAGGAGCGAACAACTGATGGGAAATGTCTGTCTCTGTCTCTCTCTCCCTCCCCCTTCTCCATCCTGTATCTTTCTCTCTGTTACTCTTTTGAACAAATAAGTGAAAGGATCAATTCTCAAAACCTGCGATATTGACATGCTTGTGCTTTTTGGCTCAGCTCCTCCTGAGTCTCAAGCCTGACGGCCTTTGGATGGGAATTGAACCATGACCCCTGCAAATGCATTTTGCCAATCACAGATCTTGGGACTTCTCCATCTCTTCATATATATGACATGCACATGCTCCTGGATTTACCATGGAATCACAGCTCCAAAAAGCCACTGAAAGCCAAGAATATTGTAAACCAAAAATGCATCAAATCCACCTAACCATCAGCCATCCCAGCTCAGCCACACTACCCACCACAGGATGTTGACTGTTCCTCTTGCAGCAGCAGGGCTGACCAGGAACTATACACACCGCTGCTGTCCAGCTTTGCAGAACTGCCTTGTACTGCATATGAATGACTAACGAAAAGATCCAAATTCATGTTTCAGCTAGGGTCAAGTGCATATTACCCTCTCAGCTCTAAAAGTTGTAAGTGAAACTCTCATAACCTGGGAGTCCACATATGGCAGGATTTTCCAAAAGTTGATAGAAAATGAAATTATAAAGAAGTTTTTTGAAACAAGAAATCTTGAAATCCACACATATTCTTTTCATACTATGCATTTGGAGACCCCTAGTGTACACACACACATACACCCTGAAGGTTCTGCTTCCTCAGAGAATAGGGACTGGTAGTCATCTTCCACTGGTACTATATGGAAATGGGCATGTGTTAAGAAGTTTTCTGCTTGTCATAATGACTTAGGAAAGAAAATGCTACCCACATTTAGCAGGCAAGGGCTAGAGTGCTAAGCATCACCTATTGTTCATGATTATCTCACCCCAAATGCCAACAGTGCTCCTTTCAAACACTTGAGACTGGGTGCTGGAATCCCCCAGTGTCACATAGGGTAGGGAGGCTTCAGGTATCTTAGGGCAGGGGGTCTAATGACATATGGGAATAAGGGTCACAAGGGACATGTTTGACAAGTGTGGAATGACTTCTGGGGGCTTTCACAGACCAGGGCACTATACTCTCAGGCACTTGAGGGAGTCAAGATGAGGTGGTTCAGAAAGGGGATTTGGAGGGCATGTCTAGGTCTTGCGTGGAAGAGCTTGGCTGGGCTGGGTTACAGCACCTGCTGGTGAATGTTGGGACAGGGTTGGATCCCATCAGGCTGGGCTGCAGCCCCACTGTCACACAGAAGAATCAGGGGATGAATTTAGTAGGGGATTTGTTGGCTTCATGCTGGTATGCTAGAGAGCTGGAGTTGGTGGCACGCCAGGCCAGGAAGGCCATGGCACTCACTGACACTTGCAGGAACTGCACCTGGGCTGGGTCACAGCACCTGCTGATGAGTGCTGGAACTGGGGGCAGACCCTGCCAGACAGGGCCACAGCACCCACCAGCATACATGAGATTTAATTCTGGGAGGTCCCATGGTGGGGAAATTTTGAGGATTCCCCAACTAGGGTACAGCTCCTACTGGTAAGAACTGGGACTGGGGGTGAGCTAGGCTGGGCCATACTGTAGCACCCAAATACCAGTGCCAAGGCTGGGGATGGACAATGCCAGGTTAGGTTGTAGCACACATATGATCCAGTGCTAGAAATGGGCCTAATGGAGGGACATGGGAGATTCCCCTGCTAGGAAATAACTGCTGGGGCTGAGGATGGACCAAGCTGGACAAAGCTGAAACACCTGTCAGCATGTGAATGGGCTGGGTCTGGAGATGAGCCAGGCTGGCGAAGCACATAGCACCCCCTGGTTAACATGAGAGCTCGGGCTGGGAGTGGATCCAGCTGGGCTAGGCTGCAGCACCTGCCAGTTTACACAAAAGCCAGGGCTGGGGCAGGCCTGGTGGGGGTTATTGGGAGTCACCTGGCCTAAGCCATAGCACCCATTGGTTTGCATGAGAGCCAGGCCTGGGGTAGGCTCGGCTAGGCTGGACCACAACACTGCTGATTTGTGTGAGAAATGGGACTGGGCTTAGGATTCACCAGGCAGCTACATTCACTTGGCTGGTGCGAGAAATGGACCGAACTTGACCATGTACTAGTTGATACACACAGCAGTCAAGTCTGATGACCTCCCAGGTGAGGTTTCTTGCGTGAGAATGCTGGGCACTTGCACCATTACAAAGCTGTTGTCCACACAGTCAGGTTTCTGCCCCATTTATAGCATGCTGGAGCCTTCTCTCTTGGCCTCCAGGCCTCTCACCCAGAATTACATCGCTCCTTGTGTTCTTGATCCACCAGGTCTTTGTCGGGGACTGTACCCTGTCCCACTCGGGACCTAGCTTGTCACCAGAAGCCTGCTGTGCTGCTGAGATCTTTGTCCAGCAAGGGCCATACCTGCTTGAGTGGCTCTTCATAGGAGTCAACCCAGAGTGTCTTGAGTCTGCATGAAGTGTAGTTTGCAAGACAAGGAAGAGCCTTTGTTGAGGGCTCTGGGAGACCTCCATTTAGTTCTGCTCTCCCCACTTAAAGTTTAGCTAATAATCTAAAAAACTGATTTTAAAAATCTACTTAAAATTGTGATTTATCCAAATTTAAACAGTCAGAAGTTGACTAGTAGCTACCACATTAAGGAGTATTGACAGCTGAGTTGATGTCTGTGGGCCTCATGAACACTCTCACCCTGGACTTACTGGTGTGTGTCAACAACCCCCTCATTGTTCTCTCTAGGTTGCAAGAACACATACTCTGGAGCTTGCATTTAAATACCTATTTAGTCTAAGAGATGCCTTATTTTCATCATATCTGCAAAACAGATTTATATCTTTAACCTTTAATTGTACCTTTAACCTATGGGATAATCTACTTCTCTCCAATTGAGATTACAGGCTCAATTCTCGCTGGGAGTTCTTTATTTCTCCCTTGTGGGTGCCTGGGAAACTGAGAGAGATCACCTGACTGAAAGGGGAAAATGAAGCTGTACCATGGGAAACTTCAACACCAAGGAGAAGGAATGATGGCTCAGGAAGTAAAAATCATTGAAAATTACCCAGCTAGGAAGTGACAAAGGCCGCAGACATTTGAAAAAAAGCTGGGGAGATCTAAAATCTAAGAGAGCTGGAGTTGGGCTCTCATAATGAGCTATGAATAAATTTCTCTGCTTTTCTGAGCCTGGTCTCTTTGTGAAATGGAAATAACAGTTACCTTAATTATATTAGCCAGGGCTTCCCAGAAAAACAGATTCAACAGGCAGCATATACATATACATATACATACACATACATTTCCACCCAAATATATACATACTCAAACATAGCTCTGTATTTGCATATGCATAAGCATATATACATAAATAGATATGGTCCTCCACATACATACATAAATACACATGCAGATATATCTCCACATAAACATACATGCACAGATATATGCATATGTACACATATACATGGATTTCAATGTCCGTATATATATGAATATGAATATATAATATGAATATATATGTCTGTATATATATATATGAATATATATGAAGGACAGATAACTCAATGTATACGTGTGTATACACACAAGCACAAAAAAATACATGTGCATGTGGCTACATAGCACCATATATGCATGTACATGTACAAACAAATTCACTGTGGTTTTATTTCCATATATACATACATGCACACACATATGTAAAGAGAGAGACTGGGATTAAAGAAACGGTCACGCGATCGTGACGGCTGAAAAGTCCAAAATCTACAGAACAGGGCAGAAGGCTGAGAATCCAAGGACGACCCGATGTTGTGTTTCAATGTTGTGTTCCTTGCTCTGTGGAGGTCAGACTCGCTCTAGTCATGTCTTCAAGTGATTGGACAAGGCCCATTCCATTATTGATGACAATCTGTAGTGCTCAGAATATACTGATTATTCATTTTGGTTGCTATTGAAGAGGCACACACACACACAGAGCAAGTGAGAGAGAGAAAGAGAGAACATCCCATCTGAGATTCACTCCCCAAATGCCTACAACAGTCAAGACAGCCTGGCTAAAGCCAGAAGGCAGGCCTCAATCCAGAGCTCCCCGGTGGAGGCGGCACAGACTCAGTTACTCGAGCCATCACGAGCCATCACCGCTACCTCCTAGTATCTGCATCAGCAGGTGGGAGGAATCTGAAGCTGGAGGCGGGTATTGAACCAGGTATTCCAATGCAGCACACAGGCATCCTGACTGGGTCCTAACTTCAGACCGAGCACCTGTTCCAGAATCTTCCTTTCCACACCTCATCCATATAAACATCCAGACAATGTTTGATTAAATATTGAGCATTCTGTGGTTCAGCCAGGCTGACATATAAAATCTCTATAGTAAGGACCATATTCATTTCCCTGCCTAGGAGAATGTATACAAATGTTTTGAAACTGTTAAGAAGAATGGTAAGAATGCCAAGGCCAAGAAGTATATGCAAAAGTGTTCTACATCATTATTTACCAGAGAAATCCAAATCATAATCACAACGAGGTTTCACTTCACCTAGAATGGCTACTATCATAAAGATGAACAACAAGTGTCAGGGACTGTGTGGAGCAGATGAAACCATGCACAGTGTTGTTTGGGATATAAATGGATACAGTCATTACAGAAAATCAGTGTGCAGGTTCCTCACAAACATAAAAATAGAGCGGCCACATGAACCAGCAATCTCACCTCTGGAGATAAATCCATTGGAAATGTCCAAGAGATAGCTGTACTGACCTTTTCATTTTAGCTCTGCTCACCACAGCCAAGATGGAGAACCTTGTGTCTAAGTGTTGGCCCGTAGAGGAACGGGAAGTGAAAGTGTGCCGTATATGCACGATAGACTACTGGCCAGTCACAAAGAGGAATTTTGTCATTTCCAGTAAGGTGGGTGGAACTGAAGAACTGTTTGTTCTGTGAAATAAATCAAGTAGTGACAGACACATAAACTTTATGGTCTCATTTACATGTTGCATCTAAAATAGCTGAACTCATGAAAGTAGAGTGGGGAGGAAGTTGTCAGGGCATGTGGCATTGTTGGGGGTTCTTCAAAGAGCCACCTATCACACATCATGGTGACCAGAGTTAAATGCGACGTATCATTTACTTTACAATTGCCAAGCACAGATTTTAAGTGTTGTTCCACACAAAGTGATAGTTACGTGAAACAATGCAGTATCAATTCATGATTTGACCATTTTAAAGTATGTACATAGTTCAAAACATTGTATATACAATAAATAGATATAATTTTAATGTATCAATTAAACACACAAGAATTGTGGCAGAGAGAGCCAGGAGACCATCGGCTGTGTGGGTTTCCCCAATGTGGGCAAATCCTCCCTCACCAATGGGCTGGTGGGGCGCAAGGTCGTCAGTGTTTCCAGGAGCCCCGGCCACACGCGCTCCTTCCAGACCTACTTGTGAAGCTGTGTGATTGCCCCGGCCTCATCTTCCCCTCCCTCCTACCTAGGCAGCTGCAGGTTCTGGCAGGCATCTACCCCATTGCCCAGATCCAGGAACCCTACATTGCTGTGGGCTTTCTGGCCTCCCGCATCCCCGTGCAGGCCTTGATCCACCTGCGCCACCCAGAGGCCAGTGACCCCTCCACAGAACACCCCTGGAGCGCCTGGGACATCTGTGAAGCCTGGGCCGAGAAACGTGGCTACAAGACCGCCAAGCCGGCCCGCAACGATGTGTACCGGGCAGCCAACAGCCTCCTGCGGTTGGCGGTGGATGCCGCCTCAGCCTGTGCTGCTACCCTCCCGGCTACAATGAACGGAAAGGCACCTGGGAGTCTTATCCAGAGACCACGGAGCTGGTAGTTTTACAGGGCAGGGTGGGGTCAGCAGGCGACGAGGAGGAAGAGGAAGAGCTGAGCAGTTCCTGTGAGGAGGAGGGAGAGGAGGGCCGCGATGCGGATGAGGAGGGAGAAGGGGATGAGGACACCCCAAGCTCAGCTCCAGCGTCCAGCCTGACTGCCCGAAACCCTTACGCCCTGCTGGGTGAGGACGAATGCTGAGTGCCTGCCCAGGCCCACCTTCCCACCCGATGGCTTTGCTTTCGAACTGACTTAGGGGTACCATCCCTCTGCCGCCCCAGTTGTGAATAAAGAGTATCTGTTTTGTAAAAAAAAAAAAAAAAAAAAAAAAAATGTAAGGCCTCCAGGTTTGAGTGTGCTGACTGAAGGCAGAAACCACACCAGGGTGGGTGTTTGGCTTAGTGCTTATTCTGCCAGTTCAGACAACAAGTGCCATATCAGAGTGCCTGGGTTTAATGCCTGGCTGCAGCTCCTGATTTCAGCTGCCTGACAAAGCAGATCCCGGCAGACAATACGGAAGGTTTGAGTGGCTCCAGCTGCTGATTTCAGCTGCCTGACAAAGCAGATCCCAGCAGACAATACAGGAGGTTTGAGTGGTTGGAAGTTCATCACCCACTTGGGAGCTAGGGATTGAGTTCCTGGCTGCCAACTTTGGCCCATGAGCTGTTGTGGGTATTTGAGCAGTAAAGCAGCTGATGAAAATATTCTCTCCCTCTCTCTCTGCCTTTCAAGATAATAAATAGTAATTGAAACAAATAAATAAAAGTGCATGACCACTGACGGTGGAAAGCCCTAGTTGATAAGAACTGTGAAGGGTTTAACTTGCTATCTGTTATAAGGTCACCTTCCCTCACTTCGTGAATTCAAGCAGAAGCCAGGGAACTCCTAGGCCAAAGGCCAGGACTTTGGTGAGGGCAGTTGGCAGGTGATGTGTACATAGGCTTGACAGTTGTATTCCAGAAGAGGCACAAAAACTTTCCTGCTCTAACCCTGTGTTACGAACTGTAAGCTCTGCTGGCTTTCCTGCCATAGCACTGGGCAGCACCAAATTTCCGTTTACTCTAGAGACAGACCCTACACTCACACAAAGACAGCCTGGAAGGGGAGATGCTTGCTGAAGCTCTCTTGATGTGCACACACATGAGACCCACAGGAAATTAACTCTCAGGACAAGCCTGTACATGAGAACACCTCAGACCTCAGGTCCTCTGCGTGATGCCAGAGCACAGGAAGACATCAGTAACTGCTTAGACTCCTTCTCAATCTGGATGCCAGCAGGAGAAAGTGCATGGCACTGATACCAGTGGAGACCCTGTCATACATGCTTCCTTGCAGAGGTGAGATGGGCAAGAACTCAGCATGAAGCAAGCACTACCCCTTGCCTGGGCCCAGGCATGATGGAGCAGTGGTGGGTCCAGCTGTCTCTTCAACACCAGCATCCCATATCAGAGCGCTTGGAAGAGTCCTAGCTGCTCCACCTGCCACCCAACTTCCTGCTGATGTGCCCCAGAAGGAAGCAGAAGATGGCCTGAATGTTTGGGACCCTGCACCCATGTGGAGCCTTGGATGGACTTCTAGGGTCCTGGCTTCTGCCTGGCACTGCCCTGACCGCTGTGGCCATTCAGGGAGGGAAACACATAATGAAATAAACAAAGAACAAAGGTTGTCGGCCTGATAGTGTCAAAGCAATTTCACCTCCTCATGCTGCTTGATCTCACAACAGCATTATCCTGGACCTGTGACTCATCTCCGTTCTACAGACTAGATAACTGGGCTTCGGAATGTCAGCCTAGGTGCCCAGCATCGTTGCTCCTGTCTTCACAGGCCATAGTCTTCCCACCACACCACAACTGTGTCCAGAGAGCAGGATGAAGGGGCTTACCGTGTTGGGTATTCTGCACTTCTGAATTGCTCTGTGCTGGTTGTGACTTGCTTCTCTGATCTCTCGCTCAAGTTCAAGCTCCAAAATCTTATGCTCATGACACCCCCGGGGTGACTTGATTCACCTACACAGTTTAGAGACCAGAGTGTGGGAGTGTGATTAGGTTGGATTAGATCATTAGAGTGGGATTCCTAGGACTGAATCCTTGTAAGTTTGTAAGGCTTGAGAGTGACACATGGACACCCTGGCTTGCGTCATGGGGTATCTGTGTCACCTGAGGATTCTGCAAACACGCTGTCACCAGAGGTCCAACCAGTGACAGCCACTCTGCCTTATACTGTGATTCCCCAGAATGATGAGCCAAATCAAATCTGTCCCCTTTATAACGTAACCTGCCTTGGGCCTGGCACAGTAGCCTAGTGGCTAAAGTCATCACCTTGCATGCGCCAAAATCCCATATGGATGCCTGTTCATGTCCCGGCTTCTCCAGTTCCCGTCTAGTTCCCTGCTTGTGGCCTGGGAAAGCAGTCAAGGATGGTCCAAAGCTTTGGGACCCTGCACCCTCATGGGAAACCCAGAAGAAGCTCTTCGCTCCTGGCTTCAGATTGGCTCAGCTCTAATCATTGTGGCCACTTAGAGAGTGAACCAGCAGACAGAAGATCTTTCTGTCTCTCCTCTCTGTAAACCCGACTTTGCAATAAAAATAAATAAATATTAAAAACAAAGAAAAGTAACCTACCTCAGTTGTTTCTTATGGTAATGGAAAGCATGTCACATGTACTCTCTCCTAACAGTGTTCATTATATGCTAATTGCCCTTCTGGGAGGGAGCAGAGTCCATCACAGCTGGAATAAGCCCTTTATATGTACACCAGGGGCTTACATTTGGTACAGCAGCTGGGATGCCTGTATCCTGCTTCGGCATGCCTGGCTTAGACTCCTGTCTTTTCCACTCCCTATTCCAGCATCCTGCTATTGCTGACACTGGCAATGGTTCACTGAGTTGGGCCCCCGCCACTCATGTGGGAGGTCTGGATTGAGTGCCAGACTTCTGCCTCAGGCCTAGCCCAGGTTTGATAGCTGTGGGCATTTAGGTAGCGAAGTAGTAGCCTCTCTTTTCCTCTGATTTCAAGTGAATAAATAAATACATGTCAGAGGATACCACTCTCCTGCTGTCCCTTCTAGTGGACACAATAACAAACCCTTACTAAGTCTAGCCTGGCTCTGGCAGGGTGATCCCCCTAGGCATGACTTTCTTAGTCGCCTCCCTGTTCTCCTTCAAGCACAGCAAGCTCAGGTCCCATCCCAGGCTCCCTCCACCAGTTGCCCTCTTCACTTGGAATCCTCTCCCCAAGGATTTACACCGAAGTTTTCAAAGAAGTGTGATTCACTGAAGCAGTTAGAATTTGGGGTCATTTGCATATAAAGCATCAACTTCCCCAAGAAAGCCTTCAATGAAAGGCACTCTGGGGTTACGAACCACACACACACACACACACACACACACAGTCTTTTAGGGTTCACTTTTTCCAGAAACACCCAGGCAGGACTCACCCTTGACCCCTACCTTCTTGCCTCTTTCCCTCATTCCCTCCTCACTACCTGGCAGTGTATTTATTCATCATCTCTCTTCCCCTCGGGCAAGTACATGCCATGGAGGCAGCAATTCTTTCCATGGTCTCCAAAGCGCGTGGGTGGACGAGGGAGGAGATGCAGGGAGCACAAGACTGGGAGTCCCAGCTCAGAATTGTCAACTTCTCATCACTGTAACAAACCACCTGAAGCAATGAACTTAGTGCTTCACATCCAAGATAGGCCAGCTCAATTAGTTCAGTCTCTTCTGACTGCAGCAGGTGGACAAGGCAAGCCCTGAAGCAAAGTGCAGCTTGTCCAACTCAGCTTTTATACCTGACCTTCTGGGAGCTCAGTCCCCAGGACCAGCCCACCCCCAGGACACTGTCATTGGACTCAGTTGCTTCCCCCATTAGTGCCATGAACTTATGATGGCGACCTAAACATCTGTATGCATGGAGCCAGATCTTGTTAGATCTGCACTGACCATCTTCCTCCTCTTCCTCTCCTCCTGCTGGGGGCTACAAGCTGTGATATTCCAAACGCAGCTGCAAGTGCCCCCTTGCAGGGTGTGCTCAACACTGCAGAGCTCCCGAGCAGGAAAGAGGATCTGGAAACACACGGAGGAAATACACCAATCCCAGTTCCAGACGTTAGGGATCCCTAGGAGAATGGGCAGGGAGGATGCCATTACACTGTCTGTGGTATAGAACTGGGTCCCTGCCTCATCCTGGTCTCTGGTTACATCTGTGCTTCTTCCAGGGAAAAGAACAGCCCCGTCTGCCCCCAACCCCCAGCTCCTTCTCCCCCTCTTCCCCTCCCCGCCCCCAGGGAAACACAAGGCTGCAGACAACAGGGAGAGGGAAGACCTTCATCTTTTTGTCCCCATCCCTGCTAAGACAGGGAGCTCTGAGGCTCTTGGAAGCCTCTGTGTGCCTGCTCGTGCTTGGAATGCTGGACATGTTCATAGCATTAGGAAAATTTGCAAAGGACAGTTGCTCTCTGGCAGAAATATTTCTTTTTTAAAAAAGAGACAGCAGTTCTGTAAATAGTTTTACTCAGCACATAGTAGGACCCTGTACAGGGCGCTTTAAACATTTCATGGAAAATAAAATCAAGAGTTTAGTTGCATCCAAACATTTTAATAATTTGTGCATAATTTTCTCATGATACCTATTTTCCACGAACTTTTGGAAGACCCCCTATCCATGCATTTTGAGAAGAATGAAAAATTGCGAATTTAATGAACCAGGTTGGTGCCACCTGCAGAAACCAGGATGTTTCAGAGCGAGTTAGGCGTTGCAGCTGGCTTCTGAAGCATTTGACCACCTCCCTGTCACCTTCTTTCCAAGCTGCCTACAAGGACACGTGACCCAGAGCTTGACAGAGGAATAGGAGAAGCAGTGGGTGCGGCCAGGCTGTTCCTTGGAGCACTGGGAGGTGTGATTTACAGCTCTTTCAAAGCAATCGCCATGAGCAGGGATCCATCAGCAATGAAGGACAGAGTGGCCTCCAAAGTCAAGGATTCACTGTGTTGCTGCACAGGGAGAGGTGCCATGGAAAAGGACAACAAGCACAGGCTAGGGGACATGGAGCTAGCAACAGTGATGCCACAGCTCCTTCTGCCAGCAGTGAGCCCCTAGAACCCAGGACAGGATGAGCCAACGTTGGAATCTAGAATTCAGCGAGCCCATGCTGGTCACTCAAGCCTCTGTGTGCACAATGTAGACTGCAGCGTCCACCTCCAGCCTACAGCAATGGAGGTGTGGACAAAACATCACAGCTTTACCCAAGCTCCTGGTGAGCTTGAGGAGCCCTGGGCTCTGTACGGAGCAAACCAGAGTATTTCTTGGCAGCTTGATTTCCATCTGCAGAGTGGAGTTGATCACACATCCTCAGAGGCTGGCAAAGGATGAATCAAGGTTGCTGCCGTCAGGCTCACAGGCTGAACACAGTCGCCACCACCAGTCCTCGGGGCAGTGGCCATGGCTGGTGCTCTGTCCTCTTGCCACACTGAGCTGTCCCCTGGAAGATGCACAGTCCAGCCTCCTTGAACAAAACAGTGATGAGCAACCATTCTGCTGGGCAGCCCCGCTTCTCCATGTGATCTTTGTCACTGATGTATGATCTGATGGGAGGTTTTGTGGGCAGCTGAGGGGGAGGCCAGTGGACAACTCCTAGGCAGAGAGACTTGTCCATGCCTCTATAGAGTCAGAAAGGAAACAGGCTGTGGACAGCAAATGCTTCTTCATCTACGTGAGCCTCATATGTACAGTCTAGGAGCTGCCAGGTTGTCTGGCAGGACCCTCCGGGCAAGGGGTTCTGTGATCTTTTTTGAGGTGTGCATGTGTGCTTGCTTGCCTGGTGAACTGCACTAGGGGTAGACTGTGGCGGGGTGAGGGTATGATGTGCACCCTCTGAGATACCTGGTTCTCCTTGCAATCTGAACTCTGAGAAGCCGGAGAAGATTGTGCCATATCTGCTGGGAACCTCATTACAACAAAGCTGGTCTGTTGGGGGGAGACCTGTTGCAGACACTGCTAGACTCCTTCTAATGTGGCAACTACCTGAGTTTCCAGGGCTCACACAGGTGAGTTCTGAGCAAAACAGGACCAGCTGGTCACTGTACACTCCTGGGCAGGCTGTCAGAAACAGGACAGTGACCTGATTATCTAATCAGCCTTCCCATCAGTCACTATATTTTCTCTTCTCTTCCATTCCAAGGAGAGGCTCCTGTGCCCAGAAAGGCACACTCTGGGCAGGCTGAGAGCCGAGCAGGAATGAGGATGAGGGCCGATACTCAGAGACGAGTGAGAAAACAGAAGGAGCCCACAGACCATTTTTAATAAGCAGCAGTTAAGCCTTCACTGTAGGCATACAATACTAGAGCTCTGGTTACAGTCCAATCCACCTAGGAAGACAGCAGATGGCCCAAGCGCTGGGACCCCTGCTAGGCATGCAGGAAACCCAGGTGGAGTTCTTGGCTCCTGGTTTGGGCCTGGACCGGCCTTAGCCATTACAGCTGTTTGGGAAATAGATGGAAGATTCTCTCTCTCTCTCCTCTCTCTCTCTCTCTCTCCCCCTCCCTCCCTCCCTCCCTCTCTCTCTCCCCCTCCCTCCCTCCCTCCCTCTCTCCACTACACTGCCATTCAAATACATCTTTACAAAAGAAATGGTAATACCACCCACTTTCTTAACAAAGCGAGGCCCAGCCCCAACCTCTGCCCCATGGGCTTTGCGTGTCCTTTTTGTCATCACACTTGTTAAAGCACTTAAGTCCTACTGACAGCTTTGACCGCTGCTGGCCTGAACCCACCATCCATTTTCCCCTGAGGGACACGTCCCACCCCAGTGTGGGTCTTCCCTGCCCTGGGAACTTGGGGCCAGGGTCAGGGCTCAGCTGCTGGCCTCAATACTTGGGGCCCTACTTCCAGCACCAGAAGGCCATGCACACATCTGCTTCTCGGCATCTCAGATCAGCCCCAGGAGTTCCTGGAAGCCAGAGTGATTAGCTCAAGGTCACAGTAGAGCTGTGCTGACACCCAAGCTCTGGCTCCTCACTCTGGCTCTTATGCTCCACTCTGCAGCAGCACGGTCAGACAAGGCCTGCCAGGCGCTAGATGGTCCAGGCAGGCATGGCAGGTGTCATACCACGTGTAGATAAGCACGGAGCTGCAGGTGCCAATGACCTGGGATATGGCCCAGATGTCTCCACCCCCAGGGTCCCCACTTTAGATGTCTATGCCAGGCCTAAAGCTGGATGGAAATACCTTTCAGGACAGACTGTACCTGCAGAGCTGCCAGCAAGCGCTCAGCAGGTCTCTAAATACTGGCGCTCATTCCCACAGATACCAAAATATAACAGAGGTGTCAGCTCTTTTAAAGCTGCATTTTCCATCCCTTTTCCAAGTTAAATGCTCTCAGCAGCGACGGATCTTCTGGGTAATTTCCTGCCAAATGAGGGGGTGTGAGGCAACACATGCCCCCCAGCTTTGAGAATGGAAACAGCATCCTTCCTCAGAGATGTGGCCTCTGATGGGGAGGCGTGCACTAGAAACGCAGACGCCAAGGCACTGGGACCTCCCATCTACCTCCTTTCAACTGTACAGAAAGAACATTCTTACTCCCAACATGAAAGCGACCTCTGAAGGCAATCTGAAGAGGAATACTCTATCCACCCTGGGGAGCCCCATCTTTCGTCTTCTAACTCCTGGGTGGCTCTGGACTCTGCAATTCGGCATCAGCTTTCCATGTCTATGAAATGGCATCTTTTTGTTGTCTTGTTTTATTTTTGATTGTGCTGTTTAAAATATTGTTGATAACAATTATACGTATTTTGAGCACAGTGTGACATTTCTGTGTGCTCCTAGAAGCGTTTTAAAACTTTACCGTTAAGATTTCACAATTTTTAGGGCTCGGCAGCGCGGCCTAGTGGCTAAGGTCCTCGCCTTGATCCCATATGGCTGCTGGTTCTAATCCCGGCAGCTCCACTTCCTCTCTATCTCTCCTCCTCTCAGTATATCTGACTTTGTAATAAAAATAAAATAAATCTTAAAAAAAAAAAAAAAGATTTCACAATTTTTAACATTCTGCCATGTTCCCTGCATATGTAAATGTTATATACATATATACTGCACTGTTTTTTTCTTGAAAACAGTGGTACTAATTTCACACAATGTGGTTTTTGTAATAATGATCATAAAGTGAGAAAAGGGGAGAATATTGTCATGTAGACAACATAATTCAGGGAAGACAATATTTACAGCGTCCTGTAATTGAATAGTAATATAGCCACACAATTTTTAACACGGTGTGGATATCAGCTTCCACATGGGAGAGAAAACGTGGCTGTCTTTCTGGGTCTCATTTCATTTAAATAACCTCCACTTCCACCCATTTTGTGACAGACAGGATTTCATGCTTTTCACAGCCCCGTCATATTCCCGCATGCACGTACCACATCTTCCGTGTCCCGCCATCACTTTGCAGATGCCCTATCTTTGCTGCTGTGACTTTCACTGCCACAGATAGGGTAGCACAGATGTCTATTTCATAAGCTTAGTTCACTTCCATTCGATCTGTTTCCAGAAGTGGGTTAATCGGGCTGTGGGGTGGACCCACTTTCAGTTTTCCGAGGAATCTCCACACTGATTTCCGTGTGGTTGCATTAAGTTGCATTCCCAACAACAGTGTATCAGGATTCCCTCTTCTGCATAGCCTCATCAGCACCTGTTATTTTTTGGACAATAACCATCCTAACCAGGGTGAGATGACACCACGTTGCAACATTCCCGCGTTTCAGTGAGGATCCTAGTAATGCCCACAGGTGGTAAGAGAATCCTGGTAACACCAGATGAGTGAGTACAAGTCTTCCTGCTACCACAGTCCTGGCTCACAGTCCATGTTTCGATGTGCGCAGGGAGCAGGACAGGGAACTCCACCAGGGACGATATCTGTGTCACCTCAACTAATCTTAAAAAAAATATTTTGAAGCCTTGAGACGGATGGTATTCATTTCTGTTTTAGAGATGAGGAGCTAAACTGAGCAAGGTCATGGGGAAGTACACGACCAGGTCAGCAGAGGGTCGGAAGGCTGGAGACGGGGCAAGCGGACATAAAAACACAAATCCCCCCAAAGGCTTCCTCGCTTGTCATTGCGCTGAGATTCAAGTTCCAACAGCTGCTGCCTTCCCTCACCTTGTCGCATGTTCCAGAATGTTCCTTGCTCCATGCCTTCCGACCTCATCTTTCCCCTCCGGAGCTTCCATTTTGCCACACACCTAGCTGGCGCCTCCTCAGGGACTCCCAGATCATGGGGCAACCACAGGAATTAAGAAGAGGTAGCTGTGCCAATGATGTAGGACCCGGTGCAGGCCGTGTTTCAGGGCTTTCCTGGTTCTGCACCCCAGAGGCTCCCTACCCTAGCCTTCCTGCTGCTCTTAGCATGTCCTGCCTGGCATTCACTGCATTCTTCAAGGTGTAATATGTTTCTTCGTCAATATCCACTGCCCCGTCTGGGCTCAATGAAGGAAGCACCTATACCTGATTGTGTCCCAGGGACCCAGCAAATGCCGAGTTGGGTGGCTGTGTGGATCAAACAGCAGCACCATGCCTTGCACTAACAGAACCGCCTGCTTGGCTTCTGCGAGCACCAGGGGTCAGAGATAATTTACGTACATATAAACACTTCCAACAGAGCCCTTGCTGGGGACAGACACTTTCTTGGTGGTTCAGCATGACGTATGGATTTCCAAAGTGGTGACTTCCATCACAGGCTAAAGGGTAGACGTGCTCTATTCACTCTCTGAGTCGTTCCTGCTAATGACCACTGTTCCTGGCACATGGCAGAGATGTCACCTACTTTTGTTAGATTAAGAATGTTTCCTCCCTGCAGAGGACACCTGGTACCACAATAGAGGACAAAAGACAGAACAAATTGCCAAGTGTTGGCAGTGAATACCTGGGCAAACAGAGACTCTAAGGTGGACTACGTCAACCAGTGGAGTCTGCAGTGATTACACCGTGCTTGGAGTGGTGAGATTGGCAGCAATTCAGAACTGTTGAACTATCAAAACCGCTTGAGCAGGACCCCCGGAGCATACCCCACATCAGAGACCTGGGATGGGTGGGAGGCTGAGTGGGTTTTCTGCCTTTATCTTCCCCTTTACCCCAGATACAGAAGGAAAAAAAAGCAATAATATGGAAGCAATAGTCTTACCCACTTTCCTGTAGCCCTTGACCTTTTGTGCCCTCAACAACTATGTGAAGATTGTCAAAATAAAGCAATTTCAAAAAAAAAAAAAAAAAGAATGTTTCCTCAGAAGTGGATTTCACGGAGCCATGTTTGTATTTAAGCTAGAATTCCATTTCAGATTAAAAATTAGCTGCAAAACCATATACTCTGGAAATTTCCAGGAACTTCCGGGAAAATGTGATCATGACATAGGCTTGGGCTTCAGCATGTAAGCGTCAGGAGACCGCGTTGGTAGGTCATACACCATCACCCTCTCTCTGTACAGGTAGCAATGACACAATGCACTCAATAAACAAAAACAGCGCCACCCAGGGGCTGGTGGTGGGCACAGCAGTTAGCATCCCCCTTGAGAGAGCCACCCCTCACCCCCCTTACTAAAGTGCTGTGTAGGAGTCTGGGCCTCAGCTCCTGGTTCCAGGTTCTTGTTAATGTGCACCCTAAGAGGCAGTGGTAATGATTCAAGTAGTGGGTCTCTGTCACGGCCATTGGACACCTGAATGGAGTTTCTGGCTCAGCTTGGTCCAGCCCTAGCTGTTGTGGGCATCTAGGGAATGAATCAGGATATGTGAAATCTCTTTCCCTTCCTCCAACCTCTCTTTATATAAGTGTGTGTCTGTGTGAGTTTCTCAAATGCAATATATAAATAATATTTTTTTAAAAAGAAAGAAAAATTGGGTCCAGCAGTGTGGCATAGTAAGTTAAACTTCATCTGAGGCATCAGTATCCCATATGGGGATACTCAGTTCCAAGGCCCAGCTGCCCATTTATGGCCTAGGTAAACAGCAGAGGAAGGTCCAAATCTGTGAGTTCCTGCATCCGTATGGGAAACTTGGAATAAGCTCCTGGCTTCAGACCAGCCCAACTCCTGACATTGCAGACTTAGTGGGAGTGAACCAGCAGATAAGACCTCTCTTCTTTCTGTCACTCTGCCTTTCACATAAAAATAAAATAAATCAAATCTTTTATTTAAAAAGAAAAGTAAGAAAAGTGCTTGCCTGGGCTCGGCAGTGTGGCCTAGTGGCTAAGGTCCTCGCCTTGATCCCATATGGCCGCTGGTTCTAATCCCGGCAGCTCCACTTCCTCTCTATCTCTCCTCCTCTCAGTATATCTGACCTTGTAATAAAAATAAAATAAATCTTAGAAAAGTGCTTGCCTGACTAGACTTGCAGTCATGTATTTTGCAGAAATACATGAACCTCAGTTTATATATCTCTATGTAATGCAGATCCTTACTGTGCAGGGAGGATTTAAGTCATTATTTCTGAAAGATTTACTTTTATTGGAAAGGCAAATTTATAGAGAGAAGGAGGGCGGGGGGGAAAGATCTTCCATCTGCTGGTTTGCTTCCAAATGACCGCAATGCCCAGAGCTGAGCCAACCGGAAACCAGGAGCCAGACGTTTCTTCCAGGTCTTCCACGTGGGTGCGGGGTCCTAAGGACTTGGGCCATCCTCTACTGCCTTACCAGGCCGTAAATAGGGAGCTGGATAGGAAGTAGAGCAGCTGCGTCACGAACCAGTGTCCATATGGGATGCCATCACTTGGAGGTGCAGGATAAACTTATTACCACCACACCGACCCCAGGGGGTACACATGCCGCACACTGAGCAGTTATTATTACATCTGTTTGCATAGAAGGTATTATTTCAGAAGGAATCTGTGAGGTCTTGAAGAACTGTCCAGATATGATTCTATGTATGAGAACAAGTCAAGACATTCTGAAATGTGGTGCCTTAACAGGAGTTTTGCATCCAAACCCCATATTCACCACAATTAGTTATCCAGTTTGAGGTGGATTCTGATTGAAATAATAAAAAAAAATTTTTTTGGCAACAAGAATGTATATTGCAAAACAAAATGTGTTGCTTTTAAAGTGATTTTGGAGCCTCAGTAATTAGTCTAGCAAGTTCCAAAGATACATTCTGTAGTCATCACTCAGTGTTTGCTTCCTCTGCTATCTGCCTTTCTCAAAAACTGGGGGCAACATCTGCTCCGAAGCTGCCTGGGCTCCCTGTCGTGAGGAACCCCGCTTGGATCCCACACTGCTCCCCACCAGGCTGCTCCAGGGTCACTTCTCAGCTCGGGTGGCTGCCGAAACAAGACAGCTGCTGCTACACAAAATAACTCAAGAACATACCAGAGCCTGTTGCTTCCAGCACTTGGAAAATCTGACATTCAAATATGCAAATATTTTATGGCACGAAGAGAAAAAGAGCTGGAAAGTCACATTTGAAGTGAAACACTCTGGAGATGTAAGCAAACTGGAACTTAAACTTCTGGATTAAAATTAAGCGGAGTCTATTATCAGAAAAGAGCAAGGATTTTGCTGGGATGAGCCTAGGGCTCCCTCCTTGCCGCTGACGTCACCGGCTACGCTCCACCCAGCACCACCCCGTGAGAGCCAGTTCTCAGTGCGATCTGCAGACACAAAGGGCCCAGGCTGGGGGTACTGCAGGGCAGGCAAAACGCTGTCTTTGCATTTCTCTAAATGTGTGTATTTAAAAAACTCATCAAGCAATCTCCGGTATTCATGTTTTCTCAGAGCCATGAGGGGATACAGAGTCAGTCTTACTATCTCAGATAGTGAATTGGCAACAAAAGCAAAAGCAACGCAAGGGCAGTAGCCTAGCAGCTCAAGTCCTCTCCCTGCACGTGCCGAGATCCCATATGGGAGCCGGTTCTAATCCCAGCAACCCTGCTTCCCATCCTGCTCCCAGCTTGTGGCTTGGGAAAGCAGTCAAGGACGCCCAAGGCATTGGGACTCTGCACCCGCGTAGGAAACCCAGAAGGAGCTCCTGGCTCCTGGCTTCAGATCAGCACAGCTTCGGCTATTGCGGTCATTTAGGGAGTGAATCAACGGACAGACGATCTTCTTCTCTGTCTCTTCCCCTCCCTGTTAAAAAAAAAAAAAAAGGTAATCTGGGTTGTACCATTCATGGTAGAGTTGAATTGACCCAGTAATTAATCTCTTAGGGTCTCTCTCTGTAATGTAGCAGGAGAATCAATCTGGATGATTAGTTGTTTCCATGATACAGTTACATAGGTATAGGGATTCCTCCCTTCACCTCCCCTTCCTCCCTCCCCAAT
This sequence comes from Ochotona princeps, assembly GCF_030435755.1. Classification (NCBI taxonomy): domain Eukaryota; kingdom Metazoa; phylum Chordata; class Mammalia; order Lagomorpha; family Ochotonidae; genus Ochotona; species Ochotona princeps. The sequence goes on along the minus strand of NC_080835.1, from coordinate 105,510,136 downwards.
CTGCCTCCCCCCACTGTTTTCCCCCATATGATTAAAACAGCATAGTTCTTCAACATCGGTTACAAGAATCTGGATAACTGTGAAGTTGCTTCCCAGAGGGCAGAGTCCACGAAGATGGTAGTAATAAGGTTAGAAGCACACAGAACCAAGTTTAAATTGTGGTTTCATTTACTAGCTCTGTGAACTTGGCAAAGTTGCTTACTATCTTGGAGCCCTGGTTTCCCATCTGTAAAAGATATAATAATAGCTTCTTGCTCATAAGGTTGCTGTTCAGTTTAAATGAAGGTGTGTCAGTAGAGCATTTGACAGGGTACATTCCAATTTTATTCTGTCTTTTATATCCCTTCTCTGTTGCGCTGTAAGCTACAGGATACAACTAGATGAATTATGTCCAGGGAGAATTAGCTGCTGACATATCTATATTCTTAATCTCATTAGTTGTACGTTCCAGGTAGCTGGGATAGCTTTGAATGTCTAGATTCAGATGTAGTTACCATGGCACTTTTTAAACTTATAATTGGTCATCCCCTGATGCCAAATGTACTTTTTTTCAAGATTATTTTCTTCTTTTTTTTACTTGACAGAGACAGGCATCTTTTATCCACTAGCTCACTCCCTCAGATGCCCACAACTCCTGGAGGTAGGCTGCTAGTTGGTTCCAAAACTAGGGGTCAGAAATTTAATCCAGGACTCCCGTCTGGGTGGCAGGGATCCAATCACTGGAGTCATCACCTGCTCTTTGTCAGGCTCGTTAACAGAAAGCTGAAATTGAGACCTGACCCTTGAACCCACGTACTCTAATATGGAAGATGTATATCGCACCTGATATGTATCACCAAGTAATGTGTGTTTAATGACTAATGGTATTTTTAACACAAATCTAGCAACAAAGTGCAACCTTTGCTACTACTCAACTACTCTTCCTGTGAGTCAAAAACAGATGTACAGAGTTGTGCTTTAATGTTGTTAGTGAGAACAGTTAAAAGAGTTGGCTCCGAGTTGGCACTGCAGTATAGCATACTAAGCTGCTACCTACATGCTGGCTTCAGGCGAACACTTGTTCTAGTCTCAGCTGCTCCACTTCCAAGCGAGCTCCTTAACTAATGGCTTGGGAAAGCAGAGAAGGATGACCCAATTACTAGGGACCCTGTAGCAATGTGGGAAACCCACAAGAAATTCTTGGTTCTAGGCTTCAGCCTGGCACAGCTCCAGCCATTGTGATCATTTGGGGAGTGAACCAGCAGATGGAAGACCTCTCTCATAAACAAAAAATAAGTTGTTGAAAGAGTCATAAAGAGTCACTTTTGGAGGGACGTGATGAAAGAATCCTTCCTCTGAGGGAAATGGGAAACATTACCTATTGGTGGTTAATGAAACACCCCAAACTTCGTAGCCAAAAGAGTTAGGATTATGATTTTAAACCATTTCTAAAATCTGGAAGCCACTTGCAGTAGCTTAACTAGATGGTTCTGTAATCTTGTGAGGTACAATTAAGAGAACATCTGAAGACTTAATTAGCACAGTCACATGCCTGGAAGAAGAGCTCCGGTTCTAGAAAAAGCCTTAACTCCTCCTCTAATGGATCTTTCTGCTGGGGCAGTTTCAGCATCCTCATGGCATGGCCGTTGACATCTCCCAACAGAAGCAGGTCTTGGAGAGCGAGCCAGGAACAAGCCACATGCTTTCTGCCACATTGTCAGTCCCACCTGCTGTTGCAGGGCCCCAAGAATTGCACAAGCGAGATCTACTTGAAGTGGGCAAGTATGCTTAGAGTGGGCCCATCTGCTTGGAGTGGGTAGGTTCTATCATGAATGTGATGCCAGGAGTCAAGAATCACCAGGGGCCGTACTTGGCACTGGCTGCCACTCATATAAGTGGACCCAGAGTGAATTCTGACTTTTGGGCATGGAATTTTTACTGGCAAAAAGTGGAGTTCTGAATTTCTGGCCATGGAATTTCTACTGGACAAAGAGACAGGAAGGAGGCCTTGATAGAAATAGCAGTCCCAGGAGCACTCACACTGCACGTCTGCTATGGTTAGAGTGTGTTCCCGAAAGTTCATGTGTCGGGAACTTAGTCTCCAAGATCAGATGTCGGTGGGTTTTGCAGCTGCATCCTATAGAGGTAACTGGGATAAAAGCCTGGCTTTCTAGGACAAAGGAAAACAGAGACCTAGGCCGGCACCTCTGCATTCTCTTGGCATTGGACTGCCTTTGCTGGGTTACCTTGATGAGGAGGAGACCCGCCCCAAGGGCTCTACTACCTTCACAATCTTTCCTGTCCAGAAGCAGTTTCCAAAACCCTATATACATGATCAATTACCAGGTGCATCATCACAGCAGCAGAACGCAGAAGAAAGAGGGTGTTGAAGGAGACAGCATCAACTTCACATTCTAAGGGAGCTCCTACCCCAGAAGCCCTTGTATGCTCCACGTAATGATTGTGTCAGGGTCCCCAGAGGGAAGAAAGCACCTCACCTTCTGAAACGTGAGTCATGTTTATATGCTGGAAACCTTCGGGTCCTTCTTCACTAGGTGCTTTGAAATATGGCATCAAATGTTACACATCATAGTTCGCTTCTCATGCTATTGAACACTAGCACTAACTCTTCTCCAGTTACACGTTGGTATCCAAAATAAGAAGCCTCCAGAAACTTCACAGAAAATGCATTTTGTGAAAATAAAACTATGCATGCAGTTCAATTTTTTGGGCACCCAATAAGCTTGTCTGTCACCTGCATTTTTGTCACATTATTTCTGTAAGCACCCTATAGCCTAACCTGTCTCTATCCTCTGAAGACCTTTAAAAAAGAAGTTTTATCTAAACATCAGCCTCCATATGCCCATAAAAGTTGTGTGACTGGCATTTTTCATGCATGAATTATATATGTCATAATTTTTGAATGATCTACTTTAATTATTTGAAAAAGCAGACAGAAACAGAGAGAGTGACAGAGATCACTTAACTGCTGGTTTATGCCTGGACTGCTCACACAGCCAGGGTCAGACCAAGCCAAAGCCAGAAACCCAGAACCTGATTTGGGTTTCCTATCTGACTGGTACAGGTCCAACTGATAGAGTCATTCACTGCTGCTTCCCAGGGCCTTCACCACTAGCACCCAGGCTCAGGCCTGAAGCTGGGACTCCAACCCAGATATTCCAACATGGAATGCAGGTGTCCGAGTCGTCAACTCAGCCAGACTAAATACCCCTATCATTGTAATTTTAAAATGAAAACGAGAATGCAGGTATTATATTTAAAACTAATATCCTGAAAGGCATCGTTCTGAGGCTCCCAGCTTCCCACCAAGCAGTGATCTGACTCCGTGTGCTTGCCTGGGGCCTCTGGGGGTTACTGTTTTGCAACCTGCAGGCCCTCAGCTGTAAGCTAGTTGTGACAGAGAGGCAGAGCTGACAACTCCCAGCACTTCTGCAAAGGCCAACTAGTAATGAAGACAGTGGAGCCCAGTTTCCCCTCCCCATCAGCCTGCAAGTGTGTTGTCCTCCTTCGGGGCTGATAGCACAAGAGCTGGTGTCATTCCAGAGCCTGCAGCCTGGTAGAAAGAACTTAGAGATGGCAGGAGGCACTGAGACTGTTTGCCCTGGTGACCGATAGCGTCAGGACCAGTCTATTCAGAACCACCTGCCTGTATCCCTTGAGAGACAGCATAGGACAGTAACAGGCTGTGGGATTGTAATGCAGCCAGAACCCAGATGCTCATGAAAGGGACGTGGTCTGACAACAGAAAGCTGCACAGAGCTCTCTAAACTCTGGTACCCTGGGGTAGAGCTTCTCAGTGGCTCACACATCCTTCAGCACCCACGGCAAGGTGTCAGGGCCCAGCAGATAGGAAGCAAAACTGGCCACAAGCACACCGTGCGAGTAGCTGGGACAAGGGTGAGAGCATTCTTTCCTCAGAAGAAAGACGCTTTCCTCATCAGTCAGGAGCTGCTATACCACCAGAGAAGCCACCAACCTTTGAACAGCTCTGCTTCCTGTTCATTGTTGCCCCACAGCTGAGAGCCTGCTTGCTCTGGGATCTTTACATCAGGGGTAGGGCTTTGGCCTTGTCCAGTAACCAGAACAGCTGAGACAGATGTGGAAACAGACTCAATCACCTTACCCTGCATGTCATTCCCCATCCTATTCACTCTGCATGGATGTCACGTCTTGCCCTATGACAGGCATTCCTGTCCCCAACATGAACTTTTTTTTCTTCCTTCAGTACCATGTCACAAGAAAAAGGAATCTGAATTTCTGTTCCAACTTCTTTTGGGGGCCAGTGTTGTGACCTAGCAGGCTAATCCTTCACCTGATAGTACCAGCATCCTTTATGAGTACCTGTTTGTGTCCCAGCTGCTCCATGTCTGATCCTGCTCCCTGCTTATGGCCTGGGAAAGCGTCTGGAGAGGACTCAAGTCCTTGGGACCCTACACCCACATGAGAGGAAGCGCCTACTTCTTATTTTGTTGTTGTTGTTATTTTATTTTATTTTTTATTCATTGATTACATTGTATTATGTGATACAGTTTCGTTGGAACTGGGAATCACCCCGCCCTCCCCCCATGTGGAATATTCCACCTTGTTGCATATCCACTGATCAAGTACAGTTGAGATTCCCTCTTTGCAAGCATAAACTGAACATAGAGTCCAACAAGAAGCGCCTACTTCTTGGCCTTGGCTGAGCTCAGCTCTGGCCATTTGGGGAGTGCATCAATGAATGGAAGACCTCTCTCTTTCTCTCTTCTCTCTCTGTAAAATCTGCCTTTCCAATAAAAATAAGTATTTCTTTAAAAAGCTAATCATTGTATCTTTCTAGACAATTGGTTAATTGATTGACTTGAAAGACAGAAGGACAAAAGGAAAAGCTGTCAAGCACACATGGACTCCCCAGATGCTCACCATCGATGGGGCCTAGGAGAGGGAAAAGGCAGGAACCAGAATTCCAATTAAGTCTCCTGTGTGAATAGCAGGAATGCCTGTACTTGGACCATCAGCTGCTGCCTCCCAGACACATTAACAAGGAGCTGGTGGAAACAGAGGAGTTGGGACTCAAACCTGCACTCTGACGTGGAATGCAGGTGTCCCAGGCAGTGGTTAAACTTGCTGGGCCACATCGCCCACCCCTGAATACCTTGCCCACTAATAGCGGCAGCAGGAGAGCAGAGTTTCAAATCCCTTCCCTAATGGCCTGGAAAATTCATTAGAGAACGCATAGTAAAGAATATATATTCTTAGAGTATATACATATATGTGTGTGTGTGTCTGTGTGTGTTCTCAGAGAATTTAGAGAAAATCGCGTAACCCAAAAGAAAAATGACTACTAAGAAATCCAAACAGGCAATTCATTGCAGAGAGTATCATGGCCATCAAATACATAGAAATACCTCAGTGATCAGGAAAAAATTAAATCTATAAGAAGGCTACTACTGCACACCCATTAACATTTAAACTTAAAGGATGGTAAAAAAAAAATTGTACAAGGCTGTAGCACAAGTTTGCTCCTTCAAACTGATACAATTACTGTAGGGACATGTTTGGCAGTGGTAACTACAATTGAATCTATGCATCCCTATGATTAACCATGTTACTGCTAGACACAAACCTTTCCAACAGGTGTGCACATTCTGCCGAAAGAGACATGAAAATGTCACAGCAGCAGCATGACTGGACATCCACCACTAACTAAATAAATGAATTGTGGTAGATGAGCAGACTTCAGGGAGTTTACAGAGAGTGTGTCATTTTTTAATTCCATTTTCCATGAGCTTTTTGAAGTTCCATCATATTCAAATAATGGAATACTATACACTGATGAAAGTGAATAAACCACAACCATAAAAAAAATAACCTGGATGAACCTCAGAGTATAACCTGTAATAAAAGAAAGTAACACAGAAAACATATGGTGAATGGCTACATTTACACAAATGCATAAACAAGCAGAACTTTTAGTTTTAAGAAAGAAAGCTGGAATGATAAAAGTATGAGGACTCTGCTGAGAGAAATGGCCATGATGACTTTTAGGGCAACTGGACGGATAATGCTTATAAGGAAACATTATGAGAGTATTGGAAATGTTCTACGTTCTTAGCAAGAGCTTGATGTAGGATAATTTGTTGAGCATTATTTTATGCAGTATTAATCTATGTGTGCACAGAAGTCGTCCCTTCTGCCCCGCTTTGCCCTTTTGGAGGCATGCTAAGAACACAGGCCCAGCCTTGACCTCAGGCACACATAGGATGAAATCAGCTCCTGACCTTGGCAAATCACTTATTTCCGCAAGCTTCAGTTTCCTTGTGTAGGCGATGAAGCGAATAATGATTAAAGGGTCCATGAAATATCACACAGTCCAGAACAAGTTGAGACCTGTTTAGAAAACTAAAGACACTTTATAAATGGAAGGTGGGCATAGTCAGAGAGGAAACAGCTTGCTTCTTGCCCTGTCATCAATTTACCTCAATTATTCAGTTCACACTGTGAGACACAAGGAGGTATTGCTAATCTCGAATGAAGCAGAGAGTTATTTGCGTTCTTTATGATTCAGTTGTCATATCTTTGAAACGTGACTAATGCTGCCTACCCCAGATGGTTGTTGTGAGGATTAATAGCATGTCTGGAACATGGTAGATGCCCAAGCTTGTTTCTCCTGCAGTATCAGCAGTTGTCATTGTTTAACTTACGACACCCACCAGGGCAGCACTAGAAGGAGGCTGCAGCAGCCTAGGATGCTCTTCTGCTCATGTATTGCCACATGGTACTAGTACAAACCTAGAGTTTGCTGGGTCAAAACAGCAATTTTCTTTCACTTCAAACTATGGGGTCAGGGAAGGGAGGGAAGACAAGGTTCCAGTGGGTAGTTCTTTAGGATCTATCATGCAGTTACATTTAAGGCTCAAGGTTGGCATTTGGCATAGAGTCAAGTTACTGGTTGAAACACTAACATCTGTATCAGATTACTTGGATTTGACTCTTGGCTTCATCTCCTGATTCCAGCTTCCTGCTGATACACATCCTGAGTTGCAGCAGGTGATCTTCTGCCATCGACAATGAGAATCCAGATTGAATTCTGAGTTTCTGGCTTTGACCAGATTAGCCCTGGCCACTGTGTATGCGTTTGGGTGAGTGAATCAGTGGATGAGGCCTCTGTCTCATAAACAAATAACTTTTACTTAAGTTAAAAAAATAATTTTAACTTACGTTTATAACGTGGAAGCTAAGCTTGGCTGGACGTCAAACAGGGCTCCTCGCTCGGCTGGCAGTTACCAGTGGCTTTTGGCCGAAGACTCGCATGGCCTGCTGACCCCTATGGACACCTGTACAAGACAGCCCCATTTGGACTTGGCCTCCTCAGACTGTGGTGAGGCTACAAGAGCGTCCTGTGGACAAAGCAGAGCAGTATTGTTTTCTAAGACCTATTCAAGAAGTCATCTAGTGTTACTTCCCCTTAATCTGTTCTTCGAAGTAGTCTCAAACCTGGCCAAATTCAAGGAAAAGACACATAGAAATTGTCTCCATGTTTTCATTTCAGTGAGCAACACTGAGGCCCCTGTGGATCCTGTTGGGAAACGTGTGGCTTCTACTCACAACTGCATTCAGTTCTAGGTTCTTTGCACTGGTTGTGTACGCCTTAAGACATTCTCAGACCTCCACAAGCTTTCTGGGCAGGTGACTTTCCAGGGATCTGGGACATGTGACCCCTCCAAAGAGGATGAACCAGGCACTTATGTTAGAGTTTGAAGAGCACTCAAAGCTGGGTCCAACAGTCCACAGGGAAAGTCCTCTTCCTGGCTGTTACTTGAGGGACACATTGCCCACTCTCTGAAATACACTTTCCTCATCTGTAAAGGGTGGATATTCAATGAGAGAGTACTGATGGAAGCACTTGCACCAGGACTTCGTATGTGTTTGGTATTTTCTTCATTTTTAGTTCTCAGAGACAAAGACTATGAGTCTCAGAAGGTAATTTAAGAAGCCTATGTCAGGGGCTGTCATTGTGGCATAATGCGTAAAGCTACCGTTTGTGATGTCAGCACATCTTATGGGCACTCTTCCCTGCCCTGGCTGCTCCACTTATTATCCAGATCCCTGTTAACAATCTTGAAAAAGCAACAGAAGATGCCCCGAGAGTGTGGACACCTGCACCTATGTGCAACACCTAGATGAAGCTCCTGGAACCTGGTACCTGCCTGCCCCAGCCCTGGCTGTGGTAGCTACCTGGAGAATGGTTCAGCAAACGGAAGACTTTTTTTGTCTCTCCCTCTCTCTGTAAATTTGATTTTCAAAATAAACAAATCTTTAAAAAGTGTTTTTCGGTGGCTAAACACCTCAATGAAAACCATCCTCTTCAGTCAAGAATTGGGTACAGCAACTCTTGGTCAAGGATGAAACGTTAGTGCTTGCTCTTCTTGGCGCCTTCCCACACACTCCCTGATCTCTCTGAGCCCTACAGCTTGAACAATCTCTGCCCTCCGTAGACACATCAGAAGAAACATGGTGCTACCAGCTCTCTGGCAACCGCTGCCACTCCCTGGCACTCTGGATGCATGCAACCCTCCCAGGCTTGTTCCGTTGGCTCTTTTCTCTGTGTAGTCCAGAGGTTCTGTGATGGAAGTTCATTGGCCTCTTCTCTCCCCCCAACCCATGAGCAAGCCCCCCTGATATTTGTTGAAATTCTCCAGAAAGGATTCAAGGTCCTTGGTGGGAATAGGCTGCATCCTCCCTCATCTTTTCACTTCCTTTTCTCCATTTGATGTTAAATAGCTCTCACCGCCTATCTTGTCTGGGCTTCCCTACCTCATCATTCCTGTAACTGGCATTCATTTATTTTTGTTCCTAAAATAATTAAAATGTGATTAAAACAGCATGCAATCTTGATTTACAAAGTTGTATTTTTTTTGAAGGGCAAAAAAAGAAGAAGAAAAAGGGGAAAGAAAAAGAAATTTGTGAACATTCAGTGTAGTCTCCCAAATGCTCACAACAGCTAAGAGCTATCCTGGGATGGGACAAAACCTGGGCCAGGAGCCCAACACGGATTTCCCATGTGGGTAGCAAGGTTCCAGGCATGAAGTTCATTGACTGTTCCCTTCCAGTGTGCACATTCATAAGGAGCTGGAATCAATAGTGGAGTCAGGCATTCTAACATGGGATATGACCTACGTCAGTGATTCCTTCACTACAGTGAGCACCTGCCGTACAACTGATGCTTATTAAACACTTGCTGCGCAAAACAAAAGCAAAGAACTCTGTTTTTCTGGACTGCATTTTTACCAGGCTATCTTCACCAGCTCCCAAAAAAACCTTTTCCAGCTCCTGCCTGAAGCACAGACTTCAAAAGATACAGCCCACCTAAATGACCCTGTAGGGTTTTAAGGTTGCTTCTAATAGAAGGCCCATTTGGATTGTAGCTACTGATGTGAATGCACAGGGATGGCTTGGCTGAACTGTGGGATAGGGTAGCGGGTGCGACGGCCAGCTACCAAATGCCTTGCAGCTCCAATCAGCCCTGAATTTGCAGATAACAGCAACACTTGAGTTGGAGTAGGACCCCAGCAAGTCTGGCCAGCAAACCCAGAAAAGAGCCAGATGATCGCTTCTCTCTTGGACATTCAGGGCCTACAAATATGCCAGCAGTGTTAGGGAGGGAGTTCGACAGCCACTCTCCCAAAGAGCTGTAGAAACTACCCTACCCATGTCACAGGTCTGCAAGCAAGCAGGTGGCTTTGCTTTTCAAAAGCAGGAGTGACCATTGACTCTTGTGAAGATCAGATGCTGGGGACCACCAGGAAGCTTCTCTGCATCCGAGCCACCATGCTATTTCATTTCTGCACCAACTCTGAAACGCTGAAGAGCACCCAGTCACAGCCAAGCACACACCCCCGAGCAAACTTGAATGTCAGCACTCAGAAAGAAAATTATACAAACAGGTCAATGCAGAACAAACAGAACAGAGATTTTAAATCTTTGACAAACTGCCCGAAGTTCATCAATAGCACTCGGTTCTCTGGCATCGCTTCCTGACCTCTAGTGCAACCCATCTCTCACAAATCATTGTCAGCATAAGATGGCATAATCAGAAGGTGACATGGATCTCTACTTCCGTCCTCAGAAAGAACAGACTTTGGAAATAATTTAAGTACAAGGGAAAAAAGTTTCCTGAGGGAACAGCCAGGGACAGATTAACCAAATTACATCAGGGTGACAAAGACACTTACCTTGATGCCTGCATAATTGAAATGTTCCTTTGATTTTTTTTTTTAACTTTGCTCATTGTGTCCTGTGGGTGCTTGCCTGTGCTACGCTGCTCTCAAGGGGATCTCTGCCTCAAATAATGTTTCTTTAAAAATACAAACAAATGGGACCTGGCACAGTAGCCTAGTGGGTAAAGTCCTCACCTTGAGTGTGCTGGGCCCCATGTAGGTGCCGGTTCTAATCCCAGCAGCCCTGCTTCTCATCCAGCTCCCTGTTTGTGGCCTGGGAAAACAGTTGAGGACGGCCCAAAGCCTTGGGATCCTACACCTGCATGCGAGACCCGGAAGAAGCTCCTGGCTCCTGCCTTCAGATCAGAACAGCTCCAGCTATTGCTGTCACTTGGGGAGTGAATCAACAGATGGAAGATCTTCCTCTCTGTCTCTCCTTCTCTCTGTATATCTGACTTTCCAGTAGAAATAAATTTAAAAATGCAAACAAATGAAATAAGCCAGGCTCAGAAAGATAAATATTGCACATACTCACTCATCTGTGGAAGCTAAATATGCTGATCTCGTAGTTAAGAATGGAAGAGTAGTTACCAGTGGCTGAGAAGAATGACAGAGAGACCAAAAAAAATGTGGTCAGTTAGGAGGAAAAGAGCCAGTGTGGCATAGCTCATCAGGGTGACCGCAGGACTCCAGTGACAAGCTTCTTAAAGACTTCAGCAAGGAAGTTAACTACATAGGGAAAGGACACTGGTTGTGAGGATGAATATGTTCACTGCCCTGATTTGATTATGATATGTTTTATATCTATATCAAAACATATACTTCCCAAATAAGTGAAATTCTTAAATGTCCGTAAACTTTTGGAAGTAGATGAGTCTGCCTACTTTCCGTCAATGTGGGGAACACGGTCTGAGTGAAGTCTGAGAAAGAGGTCAGAGTGTTGCTCTGCTCAGCAACAACTTCTACCCTGTTTCTTGCTCCTGAAGTTGACAGACACAGAGAGGAGGCTCATGACAATCATCCTGGGCAAAAAGGTGCCAGGAAATGGGATGCCCCTGCCCGAGAGCAAGAGCAAGCTTTATTGGGACTGTTGGTGGAAGCTCTGAATGAGGAGAGAATGTTCAACAGTAAACTTGGGAGCAGGCTTCGGCACAGCGGTTAGGAATCCTACATTCCATATCGGAGTACCTGCGTTCATGTTCCAGCTGTGCTTCTCATTCCAGTTTCCTGCTCGAGGGCTCCCTGGGTGGCGACAGGTGACATCCCAAGTGCCTGCCTCTCTGCCATCCGTGCTGGACACCAGGAGGATTTCTCACCTCCTGGCTTCCTACTGGCCCAAGCCTGACTGTTGCATCCATTTGGAGAGAGAAACAATGGATGGAAGGTCTGACCTCTCTTTAATGTGTCTCTCAGCTTGAAAAAAAATGAGTGAATGAATGAATATTTTCAAAATGTTTCCCATGTTTAGAAACAAAAGGTTCATAAGTGAAAAGAGCAGAATAGAGACTGAGATTTTCAGGGACACATGATTAAGAGCTGGGAGGCAAAACTAAGAAGTTGAGCAAGTCAATTGGATTGTTGTAGAGAGCAGGGCCAGGGGATCCTGGCAAAGAGGATGCTGTGAGGAGGTACTGCCAAACGACCAATGTTGGTGCAGACAGAAGGGTACGTTTAACAGATCCATCTTACAGTGTGGTAACTATGTGTTATGCACTTAAGAACCAGTAAGAGGGAAATTGTTAAAGTATTTTTTTAATTGTAAAAAAATATATATTTGAAAAGCAGTGAGAGAGAGAGAATGTACCCATTGTCTCTCTGCCCAAATGACCACGGCAGCCAGAAATAAGCAGGCCAAATCCAGAAGTTCAGACTATCTGTGTCTCCCACATGGTGGCAAATGATAACCATGTGAGGTAATGCATTTACTAATTAGATCAATTTAGTGCTTCCATAATGTTTACATATATGAAAACATGTAGCACACCACAAATACACACAATTGCTCCTTACTTGCGTAAAATGAACTCTATAGTAACAAACATTTGGTGCAGCAGTGGAGATGTTGGTTGGGGTTTAAATACCACTCTACTCTGCTTCCGGCACTGCACACGCCGGGAGGTATCAGGTGATGGCTGAAGTTGTTGGGTGCCTGCCACCAAGGCGAAAACCCTGCAGTGATCTCTATACTCTGGTGATCATCTCTCCCTCTCTCCAAGCCCTCACTCTGTCTTTCTGCCTCTCAAATAAAATAAGTAAGTCTACAGTCTTTGAAAGAACAGGGAGAATTAGAAAAAGAAACTATGTGAAATATTCAAAGACAATGGATTCATTCTTTTAAAAAGAAAAAAATATTTATTTTTATTGGAAAGGAAGATTTATAGAAGAGAAGGACAGACCAGGAAAAAAATTTCATCTACTGATTCACTCCCCAAATGGTTGCAACAGCCAGAGCTGAGCTTATCTGAAGTCAGAAGCCAAGAGTTTCTTGCAGGTCTCCCATGTGGGTGCAGAGTCCCAAGACGTTGGGTCATCCTCCCCTGCTTTCCCAGGCCATAAGCATGGAGCTGGATGGGAAGTGGAGCATCTGGGACACAAACAGGGGTCCATATGGGATGCCCAGTGCTTTGCATGCGGAGGATTAGCCAATTGAGCCATTGTGTCTGGTGTAATGCATTCATTCTTGATTTTTAACAATGCAACAAATGGTACCCACGAATTTCTCTTCAGAAGAAGGAAAAGAAATTCATGCAGAAATACAAACTTCCTCAAAAGAGTGTTTTCTCGCATTTGCGTTCTACATGATCGCTGCACAGTTGCGCCAGACATTCCCCCCACTGGTGTTTACGTAGTTGACCAGGGTGGGAAAGGTCAAGGACTAGGGGAAAGCAGATGAGACCATTGTTTCCAACTTTGCCCTTTCTTCTGCTTGCATCTGGGGGAGGGGGGGAGATTAAGGGAGAAGCAACATCCACCCTCCCAACCTCCTCAGTACCCAGATACGGGCAACAGCCACCTGATGTCATCCTAGGGTCCCCAATGTAGAATATGCTACGAGGATTCCACTTAAGCGGTTTCAATAGTTCTGAATGCTGTTGGTCTCATCGATCTGAGGATGAGGAAATCCTTCCAAGGTCCATTTGTCAGCACAGTCCATCTCAGAGTTTCCATCCACCCAAATATTTGCTGTCAACTCTTGGCTGGGTTAGTTGACCAATTAGCTCTTTCCTTCCTCTGCTATGGTACCAGAGGTCCTCTGCAGACCCTGATGTGCTCCCAATTCTTCCATGTGCATCTGGGCCTGCTGTCCACTGCTCCATCTTAGCCACTGAGGAGGCCCAGTTCTGACACATGCACTCCATGGTCAGACCACAGGGCCTGCTACTTTCCCCATGATTGGAGTTCTGATTCCAGCAGTTTAGTTGGGAGAGATCCTGAAAGAAATCTCTGAGGTGATCCCAGACCTCACTCTTGTGTGTGCCTGCCAGCATGAAGTCTGAGCCAGATATGTCAATAAAAGAAACAAAAATCTGACTCCAGATCACCCATCGTGCACCAGCTACTTACAGTGGCTGCATGGGAGCCTCTGACAATGCAGTCCGGCAGTGTGTGCAGCCTCACACCTTCTGCCAAGACCTCACACTGATCTCTACATTTCTAGTAGATCCAAGATATCTACGGGTGTTTTTAGCCTGGCTTCTTAGCAGTTTTCCAGGATGTTCATATGCGGAGACCTTAACAGCACAAAATTGAAGGGCTCCCCAGCAAATTTCCTACCGCACCAGAACCCTCAGCCCTCAGAAGCCCCATCAACCCTGCCTTGTTCTATGTCTTCTTTTGGTTCTCTGACATGCTTGGGTGCCACAAACATACACTGGGTCTAGCTTCATAAATCAACTTGAACTCTGGCATGCAATGAAAAAAAAAGCTTTCATAGTTATTACTTTTTTTGGACTAACTTTCGTTTGACTGTAGGGCGTTCCACGCCGGGAAGTCTAGAGCAGGTGAAAGACAGAAAGCATATAAAGGGTGGATTTGCTGATTTGACGCTGGTGGAAAAAGATTTAAGCATGGAGAATCCATGTCCTCTGTCCTGAAAAGCTTAAGAAATTGGGTCACAAGAAAATGGAAAGTCATGGAAAGAAAGTTGTGATGCCAGAGCAGTGTTCCCTGTCTAGTAAAATGAACACATTGAATCATTTTCTCCATAGCAACTTACAAACACTTTCCCTTACAGATGTTTAGGGAGAAAAGAGATGGCTCAAAAGCAAATGCACCTGAAAGTAACAGTGAGTTGGAGCAACCGAGCGTGGCTTGAGGAAGAGTGACTTGTGACAAATCACTTCAACATTTGGGCCTCAGTGTTCTCTTGTATGGAGTAAGAAGCTGATGGGGGAGATTGCAAGACCCCCTCCAAGCTCTAGCATAGTTCGATTCTGGACCTCTCACCCAACTTAAGATGAATTTGATTCCAGATGGAGGAGCCCTGAGCTGGTAAGTTCACACAACTAAAAGCCATCAGCTCAACTTTCTCAACTACTGTTATGCATCATCGGAGACTCATCTCTAGGCAACTGAACGAACATCAGCACACACTACAAGAACCTTGATGGAAGACACCAATCCCTGCCATGAAATCAAGGGACTTACACTGTGTTACTACAACATGCCGAACTGTCTTATAGTTGACTTTTAATGTAAGAGTATACTTTAAATTACAGCAAAACGTATGACGTAGCAAATACATTAACCTGTGCCAAGGTCATTTATTATCATTACCAAAATATTATAGACAGCACATAGTTGAGTCTGTTGCAATCAGTGGCACAGGGCATGTGCTTTCGCCAGCATTGCCACAAACATGTGACTGATGTGCTGTGCTAAGACATTCTGACGGTGTCAGCATCACCGGATGATGGGAATTTTTCAACTCCATTACCTCTCATGAGATCGCCATCAAATACAGGATCTGCCAGCTGCAGGGTCGTTGTACACACAAGATTGTGTTTGTGGGGGAATGTTGGACTTCTTGGATGTCATAAAAAGGTTAGATTGGAGGTCAGGAAGAATGCATGCTCACAGAAAATCCGTGGAGAACTTTTCGCTTGATAGGGCTCAGTGGAAGGAATATGGCTGGGGGAGGCAGAGGGAAGAAAATATGAGAGGAGGATTGAGACCTTCCACTATCTGAGGACTGCAAGAAGGGAACCTACATATGTTTGCCTGTCCAAGAAAAAGAGGAAATTATGTCATAGGAATACACAGCTGCCCTTGCATAATGGCTCATGCCCCAATTCACAAGGTGAGCTGGAATATACTAACCCTTGTACAACAGCCTTGTTCACATTTCTCGTGTCTCTTTCAAACACGCGGCAATTGACAGGAAGGGCAGTTTGTCTCCTTTCCTCACAGTGATGGACATGAATGGTGTTGTGCAGTGATGACCTCTCTGGTAGGAAAGAAGGCTGAAGCTCATCACAGCTGTTCCCTGTGCAGACTTGTGCATTGCCCTCCAGGATCTGAGACCACACTGCACTGCTGAGTTCTTGTGCTGAACCTTGCAGCACCGGGTTGAGCAGCACAACCTGGTCAAAAACCTTTGCCATTGAGCTTCAGATGTGTACCTGGCGTTTCTTAGGAAAACATTCTGCTTTTTCTTCACATGTAAAATGACATTGAGATCTGTCTGTTCTTGCAGGGTATGAAAGCAAACCAACAAGTGCATGTAGATAAGTCCACAAAAGCACGCTGTCCATGTTAATAAAAGCTGCTATTAGCACACTGCCCTCCCTGTTGGAGACATGGCTGCAATCCCAGAGTTATTTACCACACAAAAGACATCTCTGCCTCTTGCCACCTGGAATAGGCATCTTGCTTCTGTCTGTTTTATTGATTGCTGTCTCATTTCCTTTCTTGCTTTTAAAAAACAAACACCTCTTCCCTTGCTGCTACCTCTTGATTTCCCTCTCTTCTCTCTCTTACCTCTCGGTAGCTCTGCTGTTTAGCTCAGAGCAGACAGTTGGTAGGAAAGCAACCGTGCTCACTGGAATAGTATTGGAATCCAGGACAAGCTTCTCTGTGGTTCGAAAGCACTCCACAAAGCACATCATAGCTTGGTCATTCTGCAAGGGGATTCCTTTGGTAAGAGAGGAAAGAACACCTTGAATCCCATCCCTCCCTCATCATTACACACACAGCACAAACTCCAAGAGCAAGCCCAGTACACCTTTTTTTGTCAGCATGAATGTAGCTGTAACCACCCTTCCTCCTTCTGGTACAGGAGACTCAACAACCATCTGAGTCTTGGTGCCAGTCCCTGCTCCAGAACCAGACAGCCTAATGCCCTGTTTTTGTTAGAATAAATGTGTAGTGTTTGCAAAGTTGTTCAGATTCTTCTCAATACATTGAACTTGGCTGGAAAAAATAAGCACTACTCCCTGTTTTGGGAGCCGGAGGATATGTGAGTTGCCTGTGTGGGTGATTGCAGAGCTGGTGATCTGGAGCTGGGACTTCATGCCCCACGGGGTCACCATGTCACCCTGAGCAGCTCCCCTTCTCCCGTTTCTGGGTCCACAGCAGGGTTCGCAAGCTGCTGGGGCAGTCCCCGCTTGTGTCAGTTCACCAAGAGAAAGGGTCTTGTAGTAGAAAATGAGCCCTGAAATCACTCAGTGATCCAACCCCAGCACTGCTGCTCCTGCCTGTGTGACCATAGGCAACCTGCTGAACCTGCCTGGCCCCAGCTTCCTCATCTTCAGACTCAGGACCAAACGAGAGGAGACACAGCTCTTCCATTCATTGATACATCTTAAAAGAAAGCAAAATGGTTTTAAAGGCAAAATCTTTTTTAAAAAGATTTACTTATTTTTAATGGAAAGTCAGATATACAGAGAGGAGGAGAGACAGAGGATGATCTTCTGTCCCATGATTCATTTCCCAAGTACCGCAATAGATGGAGCTGAGCCAATCTGAAGCCAGAAGCCCAGAGCTGGATGAAAAGTGGGGCCTCTGGGATTAGAACCAGCACCCATATAGGATCCTGTCACATGCGAGGCAGGAACTTTAGCTGCTGGGCTACTGTGCCAGGCCCCAAAGACAAAATCTTATAAGTTACACTGCACGAGCCAATAGAAAAGCTGGCCTGACACTCGGGGATCCTTATGTGCTAACGGGTCATAAATATAATTCTTTCATTGACTTGTAAATCCTGAAGCTATAGATATAATCACCAACAATGACAAAACCAATCATTCATAGCAAGCCTACAGGGCATCACTCCACTCTTTCCCTTGAAAGTTTTAAAATATGGAGGGGCTATAAATTTTTGAATCACTAAAAGATGAAGGAGCGTAGCCTAAGTGACAAGTGATGGAAGTGTACCACGCAAGGTCCCCTAGCTTCAGAGGAGTGAGTGACCATCCCGGCACCATGGAAATGGGCTTAGCCCCTCCCATTCCCCCACATAACTCAAGGCTCCACTTGAGCTTAATCAATTCCCACTTCAGGCAGAAGAAGACACGATAATGTGTCACTGGGAGGATGAAAAAAACTCCCAAGTTTTCTGTTTTCAAAGGAAATGGTGAGGCATGTGCTTCCTGGTCAGGCTCCTGGTCTGGGGAGTTGTGTTATGGCCCTGTGGAAGAAGTGGCCCCACTCAGAGTCAGGAAACATCCCCGCATCTGCATGAGGAGTGAGCATAGCTTGGAAGTAGCAGAGCATTTGGCTGAATCCAAGTCTTACAACTTCCCTGGGACTCTAGCAAGCATAAACCGCAAGGGAAGGATATTTTCCTAAGTTTCAGACACTGAACTGTGGGTGAAGGTCTTGAACCCTAGACGGGCTCTAGGTGGTCGCATACACACACCTATATCCCATCCCACACACAGCTCAAGCTGTTGCTCAACCCCGTGGCTGAAGCCTGGTGAGGGACATGTGGTTGGTGCCAAGAAACAGTCTGCATGGGTGGAGAAGGAAGAGAAGGAAGAAGAGTCCTCTCTCTAGGGAGCCAGTTACTCTCACTGCTGGGTTTATGCTTTTCGAATAAATCACTTGGTATAATAATAGAAACGGAGGCGCTGGAGTGAAACATCGCGACAGGAAGAGTTCCCACTGGTGTCTCAATCAATTATCTCTCTCTCTCTTTTTTTTTTTTTTTTTGGCCCCAGTGTCCTCCTGCTTACAGGCAGAGGCAATCCTGACCTGAGCAAGGAGAAGCAGCCACTTCCTTCCCCTGCCGAGATGGGGAGGCTGCTTGCCACTGTCTTTCTGACCTAAATCCGACTTCCAAGGAGATCCAAGTGCCGTAATCACTTTTGTTCAGCTCTGCTGTGTATTTAGAAGGAAGAAGACAGTTTTAAAGCTGGCAAGGACTTCAGAGAGCTCAGCAAGGTATTCCAGTCATGCAGCTGGTCCACAGGGCTCCCCAAGTCCAGACATGCATCTTCTGACTCTCCTTGCCATGAGCCTTCTTCCACCACAGCAGTTTACCCCTGTGGGAAGGTCGCTGGCTGCAGCCTTTGAATAATGAGTTGCAAGGCAGCTGGACACTGGCTCCTGCTCTTGGCTTTGCTTCCTAGGTCAGAGAGGAGCAGTCCGCTTGTCCTTCTCTCAGTCTTATGGGCCCACCTCAAGCCTCCATGTCCCCCACTGCCTTACCCTCACCTCTGCTCTCTCTGCGAGCTTCCTGCTCCCCAGGCTGACTTGCCTGTTGCTCCATTTTGTTCCTAAGCAGCCTCCTGCTTGGTGCCTTTTGAGTCACGGGGACAACCTGGCTTTGCTTGCCTGCTTCCTCGCTCAGTGGAGTCATCCTTGGAGGGCAGAGACCCCGTGCAGGAGGTGAGGCAGCCCCAGTGCAGCAGAGTGTCTGGCACAATTCAGGGATGCAACAAAGTTTGCAGGATGGGCACAGAAATGCTGACATTGCAGTCCTGGTCTGTTGAGAAATGACAGCGTCCCCTCCAGGCGCTCCAGGCCCTTCTCAGCCAGCTTCAGGGTAGGAAAGCAACAACTAATGGGGGCAAGACCAGCTGTGTAATGCACAGAAAGGAACAACAGGTGGAGTGGAGGAGGCCCCAGTGGAGGCGGTGATGGGGTGCGGATAGAGAACGTGTTCATGACCAGTTCGTTGTGGGAGTAGTGATGATGACGAGTCCAAGTTACAGGAGAACTCAAGGAGATGCAAAGGAAATGACTGGTTGGAGTTTTGCAAGATCACTCAGAGTTTTGGCTGTTGCAAAGACTGATGGGATTCTGGAAGCAAAGTGGTGCTTCTCTTGGCTTAACACTCCCTGATGATCCCAGGAGGACCCACTAGACTACACACAGGACACCTTAGGAAGGACTTAAGATAGCAAAAATGTGTCAGGACTGCTGTTCAGGGCCAGAGCCCTCTGCAGTGGAGAAGGCTTTGTGGACAGCAGGAAGCATTGGGAGTAGGGCAGTTTGCATTTTCCTCCTGTTCTCTATTCAGTGTGCAAGACCTTTGACAAATCACTACATCTCAGGAGGTGTCAGTTCACTTTGATAGAAACCCCAATGTATATTCTCATGTATGTATCTAGAAATACCTACTCCCTCAGCTTCTGCTTCAAATCAGACCCTGCACCCCAGTTGGCTGCCCTGATCCCTCACGCCCAGGGAACCACAGTTACCTCTTCAGTGCTTCATCTGACAAGACTCAGCCAAGAGCAGGTTGGGGCAGAAAGTCAAACGAGGGGTGTTGGGAAAGGACTGAGACCCAAACTCACCCACTTAAAGTATGCAGTCATGCCAGGAGATCAGGATTGGGCTTCAGCACCTGCTGACCAATGGAGCAAGGAGGTATCACAACACAGCCAGCAACCTGACACTGGGTTGGCTCCTGTCCCGCCCTTTCCTTTTTGCTCCTGGGGAGGAGTGGGCCATGGGGTAGGAAGCCTTGTGATAATATCTGCCTTAAGACTCTTCACCGTGCTCTGTCTAAGCAGCAGAGGCAGCTGAGCAGCTGTCTTCTGGAGGAGGCCAGCTCAGTTTCCATAATGTGCTCCTCCTGTATTTGCTTGCTCTTCCTACTTTTGCAGTTCCATCTATATACTGAGTCTTGGTAGCCACTCACTAAATGGCAAGAGGTTTCAGCCCACAAATGTGAAGTGAAAAGGAAGCTTCACGGGAGAGTCATATATTGCTCTTTGTTTGGTGGAGGCTGATGAATGCGTGGGGGAGCGGGCTTTTGGGGGAAAAAAATGGACTCCTCCAAGCTGAGAAGGACACCTGAGCAGCCAACAGCCCAGGGAGAAGCAAACCTCTCATGGCTATAAGAATGGGGATGTTACTTCTGATGCTCGCTGACATACAGGTCTTAGGTACCCGGCTACCTGATCTAGTGGTAAAATCATCTTGCATGGCAGAGTTCTTGCAATTCATAGAATGTTCTGGATGCAGTGTGCGAAGGAAAAAACCCTGATAGATCCAAAACCCAGACCTGCTTAAGGATGCTCCTGAAAAAAGAAAAAAAGAACTTTGCTTTTCTCAATTCCATAATCAGCATTTAGAGATGGAAGGGAAGCTCTATATCAATTGTTCATACCTGGGAAACAGGCCAGCTCATAACAAGAGTTCTGAATGGTCGGAGAGCCAGAGCTGGTGTGACTGCAGGATTGAACTAACTAGAACAAGCAGATGACTCCCCTCCACCACGATGGGGTGCCTACGAGCTGAGCTCTATCTGCGAGAACACTGCTATCTCTACTAGTTGGAATCAGATATGGAGCAGGCAAGGACTCCCACCGGTGCCCATACGGGATGTCGGCACTGTAAACAGAGGATCAGCCTGTCATTCCACTACACCAGCCCCAAATTAAAACTTTGCTTTAGGCATATGCTTAGTGTATCCCAGCCTGAGAGGGGCCGTTAGGTAAACTTGTCTGAGATCCAGCCTCAGCTCCACGCTACAGTCCTCTCCCCAACCCTCGACACAGCTGGGCTGAGCGGTCTTTTTTATTCCATATGCATTTCTCCAGAATCCCCATGGCTTCCCAACACCTCATCGCTGTGGCTCAGCACCCCAAACATAAAGCAGTACCACCTAGGTCTCCTCCAAAGCCAGCTGGGCACTTTCAGGCTATGTGTGTTTTCATGGCCTTCCGCAAAGGTGCAAGGCTGGTTGGCGATGCTAACACAATCTGTTTCATTAAATAGTTGCTGTATCTTTTTCTGGTGATTTGTCTTCATGGCTGCTCCACACCGGCGACTGTGCATAAGCCAAGCCCAGCTCTTGCTGCTGGTCTAATGTGCTTGTTTCTCTGGGAATAGAGGAGAAGACCAGCAGAAACATGGGATGCTGCTTCTTTGAAGGCATGTGCTAGTCGTGTCCCCTCCCGGGACGGAAGCAGTGAAGGGTGCTCCATCTCATGATCATCAGCTCCAAGAGCCCCACATCTGCCTCGGAAGTGGCCATTCCTGAACACAGAGCTTCCTGCCCTTCATGTCCAGGAAAGGCTCTCAGGCTCCACACATCACCACAAGAAGGCTTAAGGAATCTCAGTACAGCCTTGTGAGTTGCTGTGTAGACAAGGTCCTGAGCTGCCTCTGGCTCGCACATCTTCTCAGGCTGGGCGCTAGTAAGGCAGGTGAGGTGGGAGGGGAGACAAAGCCAGCCAGCCACAGTCCTGAGTCAGCGATGACTCCCAGGTACTTCTCAACACAGATGAATCGCCTCCAGTTACAGCCTGTGACTTAGCCGAGAGTCATTTACACATTGCCTCCGCACTTTGCTCTCTCCGCCCTACCAACTGGCTACCTCGCAGTTCAAGAGGCTGGTCACACACCCTCCTTCCCGGAGGCCCCCAGAGGTGTCCCAGCAGCCAAGTGACACAAGAGTAAGGACTCCACCCTCTCCCCCTCCCCATCAGCACTCAGTATCCTGAGGCTTGTTGGAGCAAAACTAAAGAGGGACATGAAATCTCCCTCTGGAAGCCTGGAGGGCTTTAGCTCCCTCCTTTAGCAGATTGGATAATACCTGTTGAACTTCTCTTACATGAACAGCCGCCACACCCCCTGGCAGGTCTGTGATGCCCCCTTGGATGACACCCCATAACTCCACCTCCCTCTTGCCCCAACTCCCTCTCTGACTTCACATGCACACCCACTTCCCTCCTGTCACTGAAGCCTGGGACCCAGCTGCCTCTATGGAATTCCTAAGCTTCCTCATTTTGGCTGCTGGCCCAGGCACATGGGTCCTAAGGGCATCATGCCAGTTGCCCGCCTCAGGGGGTGTCACACTGGGCTCCATGCCCAGAGCCACCAGCCAAGGGAAGGGCACAGCACCCCATAGAGCATGAGTAGGGACTGGCCCAAGTACTGAATGCATTTCTATAGCATGGTACAGTTTGCAAAGAACTTACCCAGATATGGTTCATCTGTTCTTTGTGCAATCAGGAACAATTGCCGTACAGCTATTCTCCCTGAAAATATGGCAGCACTGCTAACCCTGCTCTTAAACTCATCCACACCTACTCAGCAGCCATGTGCCACCCAGGGCCTTTAGCTCTCCACTGTGTCAGACCATGATGTTTGCATTAGGAGGAGAAAATATCTCCTGAAAATCTCTCCCTAAAGCATTGAATTTTCGAGTTAGGGAGAAAGACCTATGCTTGATGCTAAGCGCTGTTGTTTTTTTAAAAAATTATTTTTTATGATACAGTTCCATAGGTTCAGAGATTTCCCCTTCCACCCCCCCACTTTGTTTTCCCCTAAGCTGTTACAATAGTATAGTCCTTCAACAACAATCACAAGTCTGTCATTCTGCTATTTAAGTATATCATGGCATTGTAGGTATAGACAATGGTAGAAAGTCCAGCACCCTATTATCAAGATGCATGTAACAGTTTCATTGGGAGTCCATCTTTTATTCGTAAGTAGAGATGTATACTGCAATGTATCTTCACTTCTCAGTAATAAATATTAGTCTAAGACTTTCAAACACACTTTAAAATTCCTTGATCTCCATAATCGCCCTTGAAGCAGATATTACCTCAATCTGCAGCTGAGATGGTAGACGCCGAAGTCAGCTCACTCAGGAGGGGTGCCTGCCGTAACCCCTCTGCTAAGCATCTCTTCCCACTTTTCGTCCTGTATGAATTGGGTTAAATAGAACTTTTCTTGTTCCAACCTTCTCATCTTGCATTATTTTGATTTTGTTAAATTTAAAGGCAGAGGCAGACAGAGAGAGAGAGCTTCTTCTATTCACTGGCTCATTCCTAAATTCAATTTGGGTCTCCCATGTGGACGGCAGGGACCCATGGACTTGAGCCACTGCCTGCTGCTGCCCAGGCTGTGCAGCAACCAGAAGCAGAGCCGGCACTCATGCGCAGGCACTCTGAGACGATGTGTGGGTTTCCCAAACATCATCTCAGCTGCTGCGCCAAGTGCGTACTCCCAGCTTCATCTTTCAAAGGGCAATAGTTTGAGAACCTTTCCTGTGGTGATGTGTGAGGGTCAATGGGTGTACCATGGAGGGAGTCCTGGCACAAAGCAGACCTGCAGCACACAGATGCACAAAGGCAGGAGAAGCGAGAGACCGGGATATTCAGGTGGGGATGTCATGTAAAGAAGACTCACTGCTCCTTTTACTCAGAGGTCCCCACTGGGGCAAATGCTAAATCTTGGAGACCCTGTGCTTTGGAGCAGGTGCAAGTTAACTTGTCTCATGTTCTTACCCAGTGCTCATCCCTTTTCTAAGTATCTTTAAAGGATCCCCAATCAATCAGTACCTGAGAGAATTCTGTTTCTGAAAAGCAAAAGCTTCTAAAATTAAGATTATTACCTACCAAGAACCTTTATCATCTTACAAAAATTGTAACCCATTTTTCCAGAAAAATCCACACAAACACATTTTTAAAAGTTCGGGTGATCATTAGGTCATTAAGAGGTGCATTTGAGCCCAAGCTAATGAATGAGTCTCTTTTCTACATGATCAGGACGCATCCTTGTAATCTTGTTATCATCATAGCTGAGACTGTCAGATTGTTTTTTCTCCTCTTCCTCTCCAATACACCCACAGGCTTTCTTCTCTGTCTCTCTGTCTCTCTCTCTCTCACACACATACACACACACACACCCTATCTCCCCTCCCCCTGAGTCCCTGGACACTGCCCCTAGCCGGTGCAGGAGTTGCTGTCGTGGTTGCGATAGCAATGGGCATGGTTGTTGCTAAGGGAGCCAGGAGGCCAGGGTAGAGGAAGAAGAGTGGGCAGCAGCCCAGCAGGGCGGCACCCCCCATGCATGTCTGAGTGCCTCAAGCCCTGGAAATGGTGTTCCCAGCTGGTTGCCATGGCAACAGCAACCATGGGAAACTATTTGTCAAGGTCTGGACAGGTTTCCCAGCCTGCACTTGTGCGTTCTTCTCCCTAAGTGGCTAATTGAGGTGAAAGGGTCTGCTGTAAGTAGGCAAAGAGGCATGGAGGTGATGAAGGTTTGGTGAGCAGGAACCCCTTTAGTCTGAAAGGTCAGGGGTGAGTCCAGCCAGTTTGCAAGCAGAAGATCCAATTGCTAAGGAGATAGCCCTGGTACCCGGAGATGCCCGTTGCCAGTCCCTCTGCCAGATAGCTGTGCTTATGAGCCCCATTTCCTTACCAAGAGGTCATCCAAGGGAGCAGAGCTACTGGGGAGACCCAAAGTAAGCAGCAAGTGGGTGACACACAGCACAGTCACTCAGAAGATGGGTAAGGGTGAAACATTGGGGATGGATGGTCGTCCATACCCGAGGACGGATGAAGTCAGAGCTGATGAAACCATGCCACAACTTTAATACTTCTGAAATACCAGTCTAGTTAGAGCTGTCTGGAACTATCATCATCTAGCAGCACCATCCTTGGTACCACTTCTTGAGTGGTGGTTAAACATCTTTCTAACCTCAACATCAGCTTCAAGGCAAACTTTTTTAAGATTATATTTATTTTTGATGAGAGTTGATTAGGGTGATAAGGGTCAAGGGCTACAGGAAGGTGGGTGAGATGACCATTTCCACATTCTCTCTCTTTTTTTTCCTTCTTTTATCTGGGGAAAGAAGGGACAAGCAGAGAAGCCACACCCAGCCTCACAAACACCTCTGCAGATGGAGAGGAGGACAGCCACCCGACACCACTTCAGATTCCTCAACGTGGTGCATGCTCTGAAGGTTCTGCTCAAGAGGTTTTGATAGTTCAACAGTTCTGAATTATTGCAAATCTCACCACTCCAAGCACGATGAAATCACTTCAGAATCCACTGGTTGACATAGTCCACCCTAGAGTCTCCATTTGCCCAGATACTCACTGCCAACACTTGGCTCGGGTAGTTGGTCAGTTTGTTCTGTCCTCTATCATGGTACCAAGTGTCCTCCGCAGGCTCCAATGTACTGCCATATCCTCCATATGCTTTCAGATATGCTGTCCACTGCTTTGAGCCACTGAGGAGGTTCAGCTTTGAAACATGCACTCCATAGTCAGACCATGGAACCTGCAATTCTCTTCATGGACTGGGTTCTGAGTCCAGCAGTTCAGGTGGGGGATTGCTAAAGAAACTTCATCTGAGGTGATCTCAGACTTGATTCTTGTGTGTGCTTGCCAATACAGGGTAAAGCACAGTCCGTTGCCCAAATCGGCTTATGCATATACTGGTAGTTGCAATTGCTCGGTCAATTTTGCCTCCAGCCTTGTCTTCTACACAAACCAATGGGTGTTTGAGTCCAGCCCAATCCTACCCACCACACACTCAGCCCTCACACAAAGTAGTGGGAACTGCAGCCTAGTTGGAGTGACCCCCAGTAACTCCCACCAGTCCCATGCACTTCACTGGTTCCCATGCCTGCCGGTATGTACAACAGACTGGTCTCATTTGACCCGCATCTCATTCAGTTCTCATACATGTCAATGGGCATTGAACCCTAGTTCAATCCAACCAACCCCACTATCCAGCCCACACATATACTGGTGGGTACCACTCCCTGTCTAGCCATGCCTGCCCCAGTCCTGGTTCTCATGTTCACCAGTGGGAGTGGCAACCCAAGAAGGAGGTGCCCATTGTTTCCCAAATGGGCCCTCTCCCCGATCTGTACTCTTCAGGTGGTTCTGCAGTTTAACTTGACAGAATTTGCCCCCAGTACCAGCATCTGCCAGCTGTTGCGATGGCAAAGCCCAACCAACCCACACCCACTCTGGTTTATGCATGCACAAGTAGGAATAGTCACCCCAGCCTGCTTTTCCCTGATCTAGCTCACGTGACGCCAACAGGCATTGTAGCGCTGCCTCGTCTGATCTGCTCTCCAGTGGGGGTGGTGGTCCAGCATGGGAGTCCCATGCAACCCCCCTACTGGTTTTACCCCCTCCCTCCCGGGGTCCTATTTGTGCTGGTTGAGTGCTGTGGCTTGATCTGGCATGGCCCACCTCACCTCAGCATTTGCCAATGGGTGCTGTAGCCTGGTCGGGCCCAGCCCACTCCCAATTCCAGCTCATACTGGTGGGGGCTACAGCCTAGCTCAGCCCAGCCTACCCACAGTCCCGACTCTCATGTGAACTGGCATGTGTATGAGGCATTTATCATCCTCCATTTACAAATACGGAAATTGAACCTTAGAAAAATCAAATCATTTTACTACCAGAAAGTAGTAAAGCTGAAATTTGAACTTGTATCTGTCTGCTTACAAATCCCATCCACCACTGATGAATCAGCAGGCCCAAGGCCACAACTAGAGCAAGCACTTCAATAGGGGTTTTGGAGTTTAGAGCCCTGGTGGCCGAGTGTGCTTCCCTAGACACGCAGCCTGTAACACCAAAAGGAGCAGTTCTATTCCTTGGGGATCCGCAGTGCTGACTGCTTTGTGTAGTTGTTTTAAAACATACGTGATAAAAGGGAAGGATGGCACCCATGCAGCAGCATCCATGTGCCAGAGCTTTCTTCACCTGGTAGTGACTCCTAGGAAGCTCCACACAGAAGAGGATCCTGTGTGGGCCACACTGCCCCCCCCCAGAAACTTCCACTGTAAGAGGGTCTCTGGGCCTGGCAGGGTTAGTGGAAAGGAAGGAAACTGGCACTTGGAAGCAGTTGTTATGTTGCAAGAATTCTAGTGTAATTCTTTGTTTAATGTTCACAATAACTCTCTAAGGTTGGTAGTCTTCCACATGAGATTATGGAGTGAGAATTCTGAGTTCAGTGGTGTCAAGGAACCTCAATCAGGACTTACACTCAAATTCATTGGCTTTGAAATCTGTGCCCATCACTTCCATCCTCTGACCAATCCCCCACCCCACCCGAGGCCGCTCCATGTGGCCTGTTAAGGCCGCTTTGCTGGAGTCCAACCCTTTCCACACTCCCTTGCCCACATGACAGATGGGCACCTTTCCTCCTGCAGCTATTTTTAGCTCTCTTCCCCATTCATACTCTCTCGGCTCAGCCCAGGCAGCAGAAGAGGAGTCAGAGCGAGCCAGAAGCCGAGACTAGGCTCTCAGTCCATCTCTGTCTCCAACCACAGGCAGAGGGGGAAGGCAGGACCCTCACCATCCTTGAGTGCCAAGGGAGGGTTGTCAGGGAACAACCTGGGTCTTGGTCCCCAGGCTGGCCTCAGGCCGAGTGTCCCTTTCTTCCCTGGGCTCTGCTTCTTCGGTGAGGCTTTCACATCCACAGCTCCTGCTGTGACCCTAGGGGCAAGTGGGAGCTGGGAAAATGTGTGCCTTAATGCCCCAATTTCATGCCTGGGCAAGGGCCCTTTCCGCCTCAGCCCGACCTTCCTTCCCTGTCCAACACCAGAAGCTGCCTTCAAGCTCAGCCTGATTTAAGGGCCGCGTTCCACTGTGACCTGT
This sequence comes from Ochotona princeps, assembly GCF_030435755.1. Classification (NCBI taxonomy): domain Eukaryota; kingdom Metazoa; phylum Chordata; class Mammalia; order Lagomorpha; family Ochotonidae; genus Ochotona; species Ochotona princeps. Next base: position 105,482,130 of record NC_080835.1, on the reverse strand, counting down.
TCTCAGGAGGTGGCTTGGGATTATGGGAAGAAGTCAGGACTGGCAGTCAGAAGGCACAAGTTACATTCTTAGCTGTGCCGCTGACAAGAATATCACCAACAAGGGCTGATCTTCAACTGGGAGCTTCGAGACCATGAGGCTAAATCAAACTCCGTCCTAAAGTAGCTCATCTGGACTGTTTTGTTGCAGCAACCACGAGTTGACTAATACACATGTCTTAGCTCTGCCTGCCTCTTCCGAGGCTCGATGTGTAGGTTAGCTTTCTAGGATACCTGAGAGCAGTGACTCTGGTGGGGGAAGGCTTAATGAGGCTTCCAGTTGGAGGCACACAGTCTGTGACTGGGGTGCCCTGTTGGTACTGACATCTGATGAGGCCCAAGGATAACAGAGAAAACTTTCACATGACGGCCAGAAGCAGAGAGGGGCAGAGAGCAACACCTTCTGAGAGCAAGCCCCCATGGCCTAAAAGCTTCCAACTGGGCCTGCCTCTCACGCCATTTTTTTAAAAGATTTATTTATTTTTACTACAAAGTTAGATATACAGAAAGGAGGAGAGACAGAAAGGAAGATCTGCCATCCAATGATTCACTACCCAAGTGACCACAACGGCTGGAGCTGAGCCAATCCAAAGCCAGGAGCCAGGAATTTCCTGCAGGTTTCCCACACGGGTACAGGGTCCCAAGGCTTTGGGCCATCCTCGACTGCTTTCCCAGGCCACAAGCAGGGAACTGGATGGGAAGTGGAGCAGCCAGGATTAGAACCGGCGCCCATATGGGATCCTGGCACATTCAAGGCGCGGACTCTAGCTGCTAGGCCACCATGCCGGGCCCCCTCTCATGCCATTATTAGCTAGAACAGAACAGAACAAAACTCATGTTAATCCACTGACATGAGTCTATTAACTATTACTATAAGACTTTGGGGACCTAAATCTGATTTAAACCATAACATTTCGCATTTGTATTCTCACTGCCAAAGCAGCTGGAGAGGTCTCAACATCGCCAGGCAGTGACCTGGAGCTGAGTGGTCACATGCTCTCTCCTTGTCTCAGTTCACAAGCAGCTCTGCGCTTCTCTCACCTATATACGTTGCCCATGAAGGTAGATCCTCATTCCTTGCACAACATCTGTCTGCTAAGAGAGTCATCACTTACCTGCACAGCTCACCTGCCATCAAGCACATCACAGCTTTCAAATCCTTGCATTGGGCTGCAAAGCTGCAGGATCTACATAGCTGAGGCCCTGTCAGGAGAAGCTGTGGATGGTGGTTCCCTTGACTTTTCCCCCTCCAGGAGACTCTGCACACTTCTCCCATATGAACAAGGCCCAGGCTGTATGCTCAGCCTGCTCCTCAGTGCACCTGTAGCGGTTTTGCTCTGCATCCGCACAAACCCGTGTAGGGCCACCGCCTGGTCCTTAGGCAGAGCTCCTGCTGCCCTGCCCATGCACTTTGACCTCTGTGAGCCCTGGGCTGTGGGCCAGCAACCCCTGCTCTTTCTCCCCAGATGGGCTTTCTTCCACAGCCAGATGCTTGCTAGTTCTTACATGGGGCCCCCAGGCCAATGTTCTGTTCTGTTTTGTTTTGCTTTTTGATTTTTTCCTTCTTTATTTCTGCTCAGGAAAAAAAAAAAAAAACAAAGGAGAAGGGGAAAACCACAAGAAGTACACACTGCATGTTCTCAGCCTTCGGTGTCACTACAAAGAAATCGATTGTCCATCTGGGCTGCTTTGCCTTCTCCTTAGCCGGGGGTGTGGGCACAGGAAAACTTGGATTTACTTGCACCTTGAATTCGGAGCTCTCAATTAACATAAGGAAATAGGGTGAGAACTTCAGGTGCAAGCCTGCAAGTGCCTCCCGCTCCTCCAGATCCTGATGGTGGAGAGGAGTGGTGAATGCAGTAGGAAGAAGGAGTTTCTCCCTTTCATTGCACGTGGAGGACCTTGCTGGAGGTTGACAAAGCAGCACCCAGGGCAGAAAGAACTCTGTGACATCCCAGCTCAGCTCAGCTGATCCTGCTGTGAGGCCTGGGGCTGTTCACTAAATCTCTCTGAGCCTCAGGTTCTTATCAGTCAAGAGGAGCAGTAATAATCCTATCTCACAGCGTTGTTGAGAAGATTAAATGAGGAACTATGAGGGCAGGCCTTTCGCAAATTACAAAGAGCTATAGAGAAGTTATTATTTATGGAGCAGATGTGGCCGTTTGGGTGTTGAGAGTAAAGGAGGAGAGGAGGCAGCAGGCAGCAATTGCTAAGAGGTTTAATGATGGGATTAGAGCAAAGAACTCAGGAACACAAAGCTGCCTGGGAGCTCAGGGGCCCCAGGAAAGGAGGAAGGCAAGTCCCCACTGCCTGCACCATCTCCGCCTGCTGAGAGTGTCATGGCTTGCTGGCATGGACACCACCCGCAGGGCACAGAACTGTGGTGTGCTGCAGGGATGCAGGAACTACGGTTCTGTGATCAGGAACAAGGTGAGAGCCTGGAAGCACTAGGCTTGGATGGTAGGGCTGTAAACTGGAGCCCTGTCTTAGGGTCGAGTTTCTCCATCCTTGAGAAGATAGGACCATGGCTCAACGATGACAAAAAAAATGTGGTACTAGTAGAAAATGAACAATTAGGTGAGTAAGGAAACGTTAACACATTGAAGCACATCAGACACTTTATCCTTCACACTCCACTCCATGTTGCATACCTGTTGGTTTTTAAGTTCCTCTTGGACGAAGACCTTGTCATTGTGGATTACTTTACTGTATGGTGCCTCACTGACACATCCACTTCATATATATTGCTTGACCAAGTGATTGGAAAAGATCAGGGATGAAGAGAAGGTAATAAGAGATGGGCTTTTTTTGTTTTGTTTTTTGTTTTTTTAAGATTTATTTAGCTTTATTGGAAAGTCAGATACACAGAGAGGAGGAGAGACAGAGAGAAAGCTCCTGTTTGATGATTCACTCTCCAAGTGAGTGCAACAGCCAGTGCTGCGCTGATCCAAAGCCAGGAGCCAGGAGCTTCTTTTGGGTCTCCCACATGGGGGTACAGGGTCCCAAGGCTTTGGGCCGTCCTTGACTGCTTTCCCAGGCCACAAGCAGGGAGCCAGATGGGAAGCCGAGCTGCTGGTATTAGAACCGGTGCCCTTATGGGATCCCGACGCATTCAAGGCAAGGACTTTAGTCACTAGGCCATCACGCAGGGCCCAGAGGTGGGCTGTTTTTATGTAATCCGTTGTGCAAGAGACTGAGCACCCTCTTGTTCTTACTAATTGGGGCACAGTTTAAATTTGATCTTCTGCCTGGTTAGAGAAGAAGTTATAACAGCAACAGACCAAGCGCTTGGTCTCTCTCTGTCTCGGTGGGTCTGGACATCAACCGGTGGAGTGCAAGGCGTCTTTTGGTAAGAGAGGGTGATGGTATGGAAGCAGTACGGGGGACAACGAAGCTCAGAGGAGCAGTTTTGAATCTTAGAATGGAGTGGTTGGTCCAGTTATTACGGATGAGGAAACTGAGGCACAGAAAGGCAAAGAAAGGGAACTGGGTTTAGAGTTGTGGTCTCGAAGCTCGCAGTTGAAGATCAGGCGGCCCTGTTAGCTCGGCCTTGGATACCGGTGCGGTTGCTGGCAGCATCCTGAGGCGAGCAGAAGTACATGCTTGTCTGTGTCCACGGGGTTTCTCAGAGAGCCACCAGGATTCACTCATGAGGGCACCACCTGAAGGCCCCACATCCAAACACCGCAACTGATGTCCACCCCCTAAGCATTATTACACAGAGTTGAAGACCAGCCCCGTAACATACCTTCCAACTGATATCCACAGTAAGTGGGTGGGAAGGATGGAAAGCGCAGAAAGCCTACAGAGCAGACAGAAAGGGGGCCTAAAGATGCGAAGGAGAAAGAAGCAGACAGGGTCTGTAAGGCCAGGTAATAGCCGAGAGACAAAGGAGCTGGGTGAGTGACCCAGGTCGCAGTGACCCATCCTCTTCTCCTGCCACTGGTGGTCATCATGACATTAAACAGGCACCTGCCACTCACTCACACCCTCTAGCCTCCCTGCTCCCCTTCCCTGGGGGCTGACATAGGCTCTGCACAGCCCCTCACCCCTCTGCTCCCTACAGCGCCACAATCCCTGTTTCCCAGGCTCTGTCTGTGCATTCCCCTGCCACAGCCAAGGGTTGAAATTCCAGAAGCCAAGCTTCCGATCACAGCTCCTCACACGCTGGTATCACTGGCGTCGTGTCTCCTGTTCTGACACAGCAGTTTCTGCATTTCCGAACCTCCCATGAGAGTTGTAAGGGGATAACAGAGCGCATGCAGGATTGTAAGAGCACTGGAGAATGAGCGTCTTTGGATTCTGCATTTATTTCTGGAGCCAAAGCCCTTGGGTTCCTAAAGGGGAGATGCTACCCACCCCCTGCCGCCCCAATGTTTGTAGTGTCACCTGCGGGAGGCGCTGCAGCCTGCCTGGGGGGGCCATCCACTCACGAAGCACCTTGCTCCAAGTCAGAAGAGGCAATTCTGGAAAGGCTGTGCCCTGCTTGGGCAAAAGGTAGGTGTGTCTAGTAATTTTCTATCCAACTAATGTGGACTACGGTCTGAGACAGGGTCCTATAATACTAAGAAGTTTCATTCCTGAAACAGATCTTGGCTTTTAACAAGTCAAATAATCGAGGTGAATTTTCCAGCAGCCACTGAATTATGTATGAGAAGTAGGGAGCAAGAGCAAGCGAGAGAGAGAGAGAGAGAGAGAGAGAGAGAGAGAGAGAGAGAGAGAGAGATCAACTGTGGGGAAAGCAGCAGAGAAACAAAAAAGGAGTGAAGGAAAACGGTAAAAGGGTGCAGGCCGGGGGAGGGGGGTCCTGATGCGGTGGGACAGGGACAGGCAGCAATGCTGGGGCAAACCGGGGCCAGGGCCGGACTTAGAGCGAGAAATAAAGAGGCCGAGGGAAGCTGAGCCAGGCTGCCGGTGGAGCAGGCAGATGGGCCGACAGAGACAGAGAACGGAGCCACGGAGTGGGCACGCAGCGAGGCCTGGCAGCCAAGCCCTGTGGGTTTCCGTGGGAAGCAGATGCTTCTATGGGGAGCAGCAGCTGACTGCCCCGAGCACGTGCTTCCTTGTTGACTCCGGGCCCAGCTCAGCCTCCTCGGCAGGCAGCCGGCCCTCTCACGCAGCAACCCTGGGGCCAGAGAGGCAGGTGCAAGGTAGCCCCCGCCCTGCGGCAGCTCCGTGTCTTCTCCCACATCCTCCTCCAGGCTCTCCCCAGCTCACCATCTCCGATGGAGAACTTAGGAATCCTAGGGAAGCCATGAGCTTGCTCATCACTCCCGGAAGGAATTGGGCTGTGTTGGAGGGTGAGGGAGAGCTGCAGCAGACACTGGGTGCTGGCTGTCCCCCTCCACCCACGCTGAGAGGGGGACAGGCGGCTGGCACTGGAGTCTGGTGCCAAGAGGCTAGACGTGGGGGCGGCCGCAGCCCTGCAGCATGGCTGGCAAGGGGTGGAGGCACTTCTGTTCCCAGAGCCCTCTAGCTCCAGGTTGCGCCAAGTGCTGCTCTGCAGCCCCCAGCCTAGCTAAGCCGCAGGATTGAGCGCACAGCCTCTTCTGAGCAGCAGGGAGTTGAGGAAACCCTGTGTGCTGATTGGAAGTACCCCCTCTGTAACATTTGCGGAGCTGATGGAGGTACCACTCCCCCTTCCAAGTCTTCCCTCCAGCAGGAAGGGAGCCCAGAAGGGCCTGGGGAGAGGCAGGTACTCACCAAGACCTACCCTCCTAGTCTAGCGCCCCACCTCCAATGGCGTCCTGAGACCGCTGCAGTGACATTCCACATCAGACTCCGCAATCCCTACAGACACCACAGCAAAGGTCGAGAATTCCCCTCTGGTGGCCCCAGATGGACAAAAGTCAGCCCTGCGAGCAGAGGTGACGGAGGAGGAGCTGGAGGGCAGGGAATACAGTCTAGAGGGCCGGCTCAGCCGGCGTGAAAGACAGGTACCACGGGAGCCAGATGGGCCGAGCAGAAACAGAAGTTAAGTAGGAAGAGACGGATAAACAGCAGACACCAAGCAAGCAGCCAAGCATATGCTTTGCAAGCAGGCAACACAAGCACCCAGTAGAGTTTGGGGTGGGGGAGGGGGACACGCAACCACTGGGAGGGGGACATAGATGTCTGGGCGGAAGAGGTGAGCTCATTCTTCTCCATGGAGCTTCAGAAAAAAATGGAGTCTCGGCTCCAGCTGGCATGGAAGGAAAAGAGGCATTTGGCAGGGTTGGGGGGAAGGAGTGCTCAGGCTGGCTGCCCAAGGAATTGGTCTCTGATGGAAGAAACACAGCCTCAGACTTGCATGTCTGAATAGGCAGGCACCAGGCCCAAGACCCCAGAGCAGAGGCCCCAAGCACTGAAGCGGACTGAGAAGAGAGGCCGACAACAGCGGCTTGCAAACCAACCCGGGAAGGAAATCCTTGCGCTCCGCATTGCCGACTGCCCTGCTAGGGAAGCCCGGCCAGCCTGCAGCCCTCAGCTGGGTGATGTCATCCTTTTGAGCTTCAGGCGGGGGGGGGAAGGGGCGGGGCGAGGCTGCGGCTTTACTGAGTTAGCAGGCTCCACCCCCAGTGTCGCCTCTGCTTCTGGGCCCTGCTGCAGAGCTGCGGATGGAAGGAGGGTCACCCAGTGTCGAAACCATGTCTGGGCAGGGGATGGCCTTTCCCTAGAGCCCTTGTCTACCTCATCCTCACTCATTCCCACCGTCATTTAGGGCAGCTCTGAGACTTATAGCAGCCCAGTCTCAGCCTCTCCCCTCCCCAAGCATATGTAGAAGTGCTCAAATGCACGGCCCAATTTCATGAGTCTCATTGGACTTCTCTGTCCAAGGTCAATGAACATCGAGGCCTGTTTGTGCTGACCCCAAGGACTAAAGGCCGTGAGACGAGTTCCAAAGCCCAGAGGCCCCCTGAATGAGGGACCTCTCACACATTTGTGCCAGACACAGGATAGCCCCATGTCAGCTGGTGGCCTCTTTCCAAAGCTGAGAGTTGGCCCAGTTTCTTGCCTGTCCTTCTCCAGAGCCACCCAAACCCGCATCAGTCACTGGCCTTGGACGAGGCAGAAACCTGCTCGAAAGGTGTGACCTTGCCCGTTCGATGCCAGGATACTGTGGGTTGGTCAGTGAAGATCCGTAGCTACGTGGGGTAGCTGAGGAGCAAGAACCAATGCCAACTTGATCTGTTAAATTCATCACTCCATGGCTTCTTTTAGACCCAGCTGCCTGGTGGGTGGCCAGGAGCATAGAGGAGCTCCTTTAAGTGGGTGCCCTTGGAGGGCTGAGAGCCTGGCCCACGCGTGCCCTACACCGGAGGAGAAGGCTCTGCTCCCTGAAGACCCTCTTAGCTCTTGGTGCTGTGGCTGTGATTTGTTGGGGTGGACAAACATGGACATGAAGGTGGTGCTAGCAAGAGGCAAGGAGGGGCTAGGAGGGAAAATTGCACTTGGATTTGCTGAACTGTAGACTGGGGCCTCTTGGTGAGACCAGCACTCAGCCAACTCATACAGGGAGAGCACTACACTGGATACTGTTACGTCTTGGACTTGACTCATGGAACAAGACAAGTGGCTCTGAAACTCCCATTCTTGTGCACACGATCAGCCTACTTTCTTGTGTATCACATTTTATTCCCATCATTTACCTTAATGGCAATCAAGCAGTTGCAGGTTCATCCATTGTGTAGATGAGGAAACTGAGATAGGAAGACCTCACCAGCATTTCAAGGTACACAAAAAATAACTGTGGGAACCAGTTCTTGGGAATATAGCTGAGGCGGGAGCCCAGGCTTCCAGGCTGGCACAGACTCGCTGCCCTCCCCCGGGCAGCTTGATGAGGACACTCATGGCAAGACTTCCGCCCAGGGAGGGCTGCTTGAGAAAGGAAGGAGGAAAGACAGCAGGGAAACGGTGTGACACAAGGAGAGGCCACGCGCATGTGGACATGCCTGAGCAGATCAGCTGGGACTTGAATTGACACACCAATGTAGGATATCAGTGTCACAGGCGGTGGCTTAACCAGGTGTACCGCAACTCAGGTCCCATGTTGTCATTTCTGTGTGCAGTGTCTGTGTGCAGGAAATGCATGCTGTCTGTAGTTGTACACGTACACTTAGAAAAAGACTTTCAAAAGTTCACAGAAATGGGATTTTCCACGCATGTGGGTTCCATGAGCTTGTGTGTGTTTGGATGTACAAGCATGTCCTGTGTCTAGATGCAGATGAGTTCTTAGGTAAGGAACATGAGCGCAAACCTCAGAAGGACATTTCCTGGGGCTCCTGGCTAAGACGGACTCAAGTGCACCTCTCCTGCTTTCAACGTGACTCATAGAGAACCTACCCACCCAGGATGGAACAGTGAATGTGCCCAGGCCTGGGTGGCTCTGGCAGAGCTGTACTATCCTGCACTATATCCTCCATTTCCTTCCCAATTCTGCAGGAGACAGTGGGGGCGGCAGCAGTGGGGCAGTAGCAGCCCAGGCAGATAAATTATGGCTAATCACATTTGAATTCTGGCCCAGAGGTGCTGAGAAGGCCCTGGGAAAGAGACAGGAAAAATTGGAATGGATTTCAAAGGCAGGACTTGGAGCTAGCCACTTCCCACTGCATAAAGTTCTCAGTGCCCAGTACTTCTTCCCTTGTGATGCCTGGAACCTGATCCTGGAACCTAAACCTAGCCCTTTGTGCTGAAGCTGTGGCTAGGGCAGAAGGCTTCAGGACATTAGGCAGACCCGCTCACATCCATGCTTCTAAGAGTAGCACGGGGCAGACAGGGTACTATCCTCTACTCTGTGAGCAGTGCTCCAACTAAACCACTGGCAAGGTGGTCCTGGATATCCCTGACATTGCCATAAGTCCTTGGGAGCAAAGAGCCATGCACTCGCACACACACAGCCCTGCTGCCCAGGGAGTCCATCTGCCACAGTAACCACGGCTAGCCTAGTTTCTCTTCCACCTCCAGTGTTTCGACTGCGCTGAGCCCTCCTCATGGAATGAAGATTTATAAGGCAGTAACCTCTGCCACAGCGATGACAGCCTCAGCTTTAATCATGGAACAGGGGTGCTAGATGCTGACGCCCCATAGCAGCTGCTACAGCTCTGGCCCCCTGTATCCAGCTTCGGCTTCAGAGGGAAGAGTGATGTGGAAGGAGGGCAGAGGGGTAGGGTGGGCAGAAATATGGCAGGCGCGCACACCTTCCAGCAGCCGAGCGTTGTCTCCTGGGCTCAAGTCCCCAATGCCTGGGGAGCTGCAGCACGGGTCGCGGGGCGTTCTTTCCCTCCTTAGTAGAGCACACAGCTCAATGGCCGCACTGCAGAGATTCAGAGCTGAGAGAGGGCTCAGCACTACCCCAGTACCTTAGTCACAAGCCAGGAGGTGGAGCCCTCAGCCTCACTCCTAAGAGAGAAGGGTCTCTGTCAAGGTCATGGAGTTCGTCAGGGACAGCAGCACACTGAGATGGTAACTTGGCAGGATTTTTGAAGATGGGGTGTTCAGCAGTGTAGCGGAACTTAGAAATTTTTCATCAGGCTAGACAGCAGCCAGCTTCCCCTAATCTGCACTGGCAGAATGCTGTGATTAAAATTCAGCTGCATAGCTTTGCTGGGAAATCTGGTGATATATCCATCCACGCAGGCCCCAGCAGCTGCCTCCCACTCTTAAACAAGTGCTCTAAATCCAAGGTCCACGCGTGTGAGTCTCCTGGAGCACACAACCTCTCCAACTGTGGGAAGATTTTTGAGTGTCTGTTCTGGGCATCTTTCTGCAGACAGGTTCACAGCTTTAATTGATTTACGAAGAGCTGCATAGCATAAGGCAGGCTGAGAGTTACAGCCTGAGCTTCCAGAATTGCACCCCTGGGGAAATAAAACAGAAGCCATTGGTTGCTAGGGACCTCAGCAGCACTGAGACACAAAGGGTTGGCCAGTTGTTCATTGTGTGATACTCAACAGCGTCTGTGCTTCAGTTGTGAGTTCCTCTAGGGAACGGCCCTTGCCCATATGGGAGCCTGGTGCGGTACCTGAGCTTAGTAGATGCACCCACAATTGGATAACCTATTATCCTACACAATGCTCCCCTTCCAATGCTGTCTCCCACTTGGTGTCCAAGAATCAAGAGAATGACGCCCTCTGGGAGTCGCATACCCAGAATTGCCACAACTATCTTGTAATTCATTGTTGAGCTTCTAGACCATTTTGCCTAATGCTAAAATGGTGTTACAAACTGATCATCCAAAGAAGCCAAGGCAGACAACCAGATCCAGGGCCCAAGCCTCTCCATGCAGCATGTGGTGTGTCCTGCAGGCACCTGAGCTCCTTGGGGAAGCCTGGTTTCAGGGCCACTCATGAGTGGAGGCAACTGTGCATAGCTGCCTTGAACCCTGCAAACAGAGCAAGACTGATAAATCCCCTGTCTCAAAGACTACACCACAGGAGCGTGTGTATGTGTGTGTGGGGGGGTGCCAACTAAAGAGAAGTTCCGAAGCTGGCTAAACAGAGGCTGGTCAAGGCCTCAAGGCAGGCGCAGGCTGCTGTGCCTATCTCAGCCCCCCTCTGCAGCTCAGCTGCTAAATCCACTGAGGATTAAGAGGCAGGTTCGTTAGGATGCCTGCAACTCTGCATCCCAGTATGTGGGGGCTGGTTCTTGGCTCTACTCCTAACTCAAGCTTTTTGTGATTGCAGACCTTGTGAGGTAGCAGGGGATGGCTGTGCTGAGGGGCTCCTGCCCGCTGCATGGGCAGTTGAGCTCCTGGTTCTGGCTTCCAATCCAGCCAGGAAACAATGTGGGCATTTGGAGAGTGAACCAACGGATGGCATCTAGCTAGCCCTCACTCTCCCTTTCTCTCTGTTTCCCAAATAAATAAAAACAAAATTTTTTTTTTAAAAAGGAAATGAGAAGTGGACGCAGTAGGCAAGTGAGAATCCGCTGGTCCAGGACCAGAGGGCCCCTCTCTGAGGAAGGCAAGAGGAAGCTGAATCTGGTAGTCCTGCTAACTTGGATGAGCTCGGAGAGACAGAGGACAGCTGCCGTGCGGTCCGAGTCTAAAAACAGCCACCTTCCTGATCATGTCCAGCCCTGGCAGTTCTGCAGAGGACTCAGAGGCAGAGGGATCCAGGGGGGGCTGGAGACCCCCCAAACAAAGGCCAGGTGCAGCTGGAGTGGGGAAAGCACAGCCTTGCTCCCACTTGTCACCCAAACCCCGCTCATGTCTTCAGAATCTCTCATACCAAGGGCAATGGGTTTCTCAGCACTGTTTCCAAGGGCCCACGGTTATGCACCAAAAGGCACCATTGGTGAACTGCAGCCCAGGCACCTGACACTGCTTCACAAACCATGGATGGAAAAGGGGCCTTCGACATGGCTGTTACTACTGCTGCTATTCCTCTCGAAGAAATGAAAACCCCAAGACATCTTTTTCAAGTGGCTGGTGTCCCCCTGGGCAGCCTGAGTGCATAACCCAAGCCCCTGCCATGCCCATGGCCCCAGACGCAACAGACACATGGGTTCTTAGGAGCTAAAGTCCCATGCAGGCCCGAGGAAGAGTGGTCTCGGAACTGAAGGGCCTGCCTTCATTTTAACCTTGGACTCTCGACATCTTGCTAGGCCTATGGCCCCTTGAGCCACTCCTTCAGATTTGCTGCAAATGTTTAGATCAAGTTCCCCACTCACCCCATCCCCCCTTGCATGCTGCGTGTTCCCACCACAGGGAAATCTGCTCAGCTGCCCCTGGAGGCGTAGGGGTCCCAGAGACAAGGCGGTCACAGCTGAGTGTAGGGATGCGGCAGGAGGGCCAGCTGAAGGTCAGTTAAGGGCCTGTGTACACATTGTAAAGCGGGGGTGAAGATGAGAAGGACAGAGGGAAGGTTAAGGAAAAACAGAAAGGTTAGGAGAGAAGGTAGAAGGTGGAAGAGGAAGGATGGTAGAGGATAATTACCCAAAGACAGCTGCCAGTCTGGTGCCTCTCCCAGCTAGAGGATCCCGGGAGGGGAGGGCACACCTTGCTGGCCCTCATGGGCTACAGTTCAGCAGCAGTGGAGACAGGTGGCCCGAACAGAGCCTGGTGTTGGCAAGAGGGGGAAGGAAGAGAGGAGCCCTGGTGGCCCCAGCTTTCCGGATGCCTTGTCCTGTCTGCTGTACAGACACCTCTGCTGGGCTCATCTTGTTTAAGGCCAGAATGTGCTCCATCCTCCTGCAGAAACAGTAATGCAATTAGCAAAACGCATTCATAAATCTTGCATGACGTCCGGAGCTGTCTCCTCTTGCCACGCATGGGGGCCAGCTCTGGAGATGCTTTGCAGAGAGTTAGCTGGCCTCTCTGAATGCAGCATGACTCTTAGTAGGACAGCAGGACCAGCCCTTTAGGTTGAACCTCTTACAAGGAGGCTGGGGGTGGGGTGGTGGGGATAGAATTCTGAAAGTACAGAGAAGTCAGAGGAAGCTGAAACAGGAGAGGCAAAGGTGGAGGGGAGTGACTCAGGCCTTTCAGGCTGGGAGAGAGGACATTCTACAGGGTCCCACAGGGTCACCTCTGCCTGGGCCACACGGTTGTAGGAGAGTGCAACAGACCTAAGGCACCCGTGTGGCATTGCGAGCATGTTTCGGGATGTGTTGGTGTTTCTGTTTCTGTTTGCCTATGTGTGTGCATGCACGAGAAAGGCTTCAGTCTGGAAAAATGGTGACTCACTAACACAGGGAGTTTTCTGATCGGAAGAGCTTCTATTCAGCTATTTTTATCTCCTCTTGTCTCTTGGCCCTTTTTTCCCCTTGTCTTTTCCCAACACACAGGACGTGGGGGCTGTGGATGCTGGGTGTGCATTTGCTGCTTTGAGGCCTAAATATGAGCACCCCTCAGAAGTTCAGCGTCATGGGTGGCTTGTGGGGGCCACTGCACTGATGCAGACATGAGGCACACCATGTTATTTGGAGATGGGCGTGGGCACACCATGCATGCACACCAACGTGACAGAGGCCAGAAGTGTCCCTGGAAAAATTTTATAACAGCTGCCTAAACTCGAATGGGATTGGCTCATATCTAACCCTTAGTACACGTCCCATAAACAGGTCCCCCTATCCCATATCAGACCCACACCCACCTCACACAGGCCCAGGTGCTACACCCACCTGAACTCGTGCCTGTCAGTCTGGCCGTTATTTCGGGGTGACTCTGGTGCTTGTGTCTGCTTATTCTCTGCCTGGCCACACTTTTGACCCCAATATCATAACCTCTTGCCATAAATCCTTTCCCCATTGATGATCATTAGGGCATAAGAGGTGGCCCGGCACTGAACGGCACACCTCCCATGACTGAACTCACTAAGGCCCTGGGCTTTGCCCAGCCCATCAGTCATCACCATGTGGGGCTTCACAGTACTTGGTGAGGTTGAGCACTCTGGTCCTCTGGGCTGGCATGGGGGAGAGAGGACAACTACTCTGACAATTATAGGAGCCAGGGAACTTCGTGTGACCATGTTACAGGGCGGGAGCAGGCAGGGCAGACTGCATCCTTCAGGGCCCTAGAATGACTGCAGGGGCCTCGACTTGGACTCTCTGCTCACACCAAGTCCCAGCATCACAGCAGGTGACCTGTGTTGTCAGCATCTCCTGCACCCAGCAGGAGGCCCATGCTGCCTTTCTGGCCACAGGCATATCTGTTGTACACTGGCCCAGAGCAGGCCAGACCTGAAATCTGTGCAGATCCTGTTATTACCAGTACCAGAGCAGGCTCCAAGCCCCCCAGCCTCTGAAGCGTGCGACTCACAGGTGACTCCTAGACTCCAGGCCTGGGGACTGAAATTCAGTGTAATGCTACTCCTTGAGAGAGCCAAGGCACAGGGCAGGGCACCTGTGTTTCCTCTGTGTGCCCAGAGGAACTCCTGGAGCAGACTGGCTGTCTGTCCACCCACTGACTATTAACAGCACTCTACAACCAAACGAGGATGAAACACCTGGGTAAGTTACCCCAAGAGTCATTACAGAGCCCCTGTCCCCAGATCTGCGCCCCCAGAAGGCAGCCTGCACAGTAAGCTGTGACAGAATTGCCCCCTGAGGCTGGCCACTCAGGAGAAATCATTGGTCCCTCTTACAGGGCTTCTCACTTACATGGAAAATGGAGCACATGCCTAGAGCTTTCATTTTCTTCATGTTCAACAGTATTTTAAATTCTATCTATTGATATGAAAGTTGGAGAGCTCCCATCCTCAGGTTTATTTGCCACATGCCAGCAAAGGCCGGTTCTGGCCAGGCTAGGAGCAGACCATTGCGGAGGGGGAGCAAACCCCACTCACCCGAGTCATCACTGTGGCTCCCAGGATCTGCATCGGCACCAAACTGGAGCCACCACGTGCCAGGAACTGGGAATCCAACCCAGACAGGGCTATGGGAAGTAGGCATCTCCACTGCTACGCTAAACACCTGCTCCCTTGAACTTGGCCTGGAGAGATGAACAGATTTCATCAGCTCAGGAAGCAACCTCTCAGGTCAATGCCTCAAGTGTCCCCTGACACAGCTGTGGTCCTGTGGAATCTAGCTGGGGTTAGTGGGAGGCGACAGGTCCGTTCAGCTGGCAGACCTGGGCTCCGGGTCTGCCTTGTCTAGGCACCGACTGCCTCTCTTGCTTGAAAGGTCTGCGCAGCCTCTGTTTGGACACCTTCCAATCATCTGTGAAATGGCCATAGGGATGTTCTAGAGACTCAATGAGTGACTTCATGGGCTAAAGAACTACATAGTTTTCACTTGCGATTATTAGTCTATTTCATAGTCCATGACAATGATTCTGAACCCATTTTCCTCTCAAGAGACACTTGGCAGTTCCTGGAGCCATTCGTGGTTGTCACCACATGCTGGCACCTGGAGGGTGGATGCAGGGTTACTGTTAAGCCTCCCACCACATCCAGGGAGGCGCCTCAACCATGGGGATCGACTCAAAGGCAATGGTGGTGGGAGAGAGAATCTGTCCAGTGGAGTCTGATGTGCTACGAAAGCCAATGAGTAGCGGTCATGGTGAAGCAGGGAATGACATCCCAAAATGTAAGTGTCTGGTGAGGTGATGATACGACCAGAGGGCTTCATCAGGAAGCAGCACAGTTGAGCAAGATGCTAGAGGGGCCTGGAGGGGCTATTACAGCTAGAAGAGGGCCCAGGCTGAAATCCTGGTCAAGAGGGTGGGGGTGGAAGGGACACACAGCTAAAGAGGGAGCTCTGAAGTCTCCAGCTATGGGTTGCTAAGAGCAAAGGACAGACACAGTGACAACTGAGGGCTCTGGGCATGGGCCAATGTGATGCGTTCTTTGATGGCGTCAGAGACGTCTCCATTCTGAAACTGTACTCCTAGGGTCCTGGCCGTAGGGAAGCATCCTCAACAGCCTGATGGTGAGTTGAGCACCTTCACTAAACGTCCCCCAGTACACGCTTGGCATGCGCATCAGTGCCCAGAAGCGGCAGGCATCTGACGGTACCCTCTCCTCCTCTTCCCATCCAGCCCCCTCCCTCACCAAGTGACTGGGGACCGGGAGGCCCTGAAAGGGAGGACCACAAAGACAACCCTCTGTGTGCCTGATACTCCAGGTACTTCCAGATGATCTGAGTACCTGGAGCCACCCTGGGCAGACTGATGGACGTGGAAGCCCTGGACAGACTGAGGCTCCTCACAGCCCCAACTTCCCTGCCCTTGGATCTGCTCTAAGGAGAAATCAGAGTGGGGAGATGCGAGCAGTTCGTGCATCAGCAGGTGAGCCTGTCATTGTCCTACCTGGTGTTCAGTGAGGCAGAGTACTAGAGCAACTTTAGGTAACCTTTCCACCCTCACAGGTATTACACCTGCAGGTGGGAAGGTAAGAACAACAGGCGAAAAAAATCAAAACACAGCCCAGGGGCCTGCATTCTGCTGTAGCAGATAGAGCTACTGCCTGTGGCACTGGCTCTTCATCTGGGTGCTAGTTCGAGTCCCAGAGAGTCCATTTCCAATGCAGCTCACTGATAATGTGCCTGGGAAAGCTGCAGAATGGCCTAAGTGCTTGGACCCCTGTATCCATGTGGGAGACCTAGAGGAAGCACCTGACTCCTGGCTTTGGACTCGCTCAGCCGTGACAGTGAACCTGCAGATAGATTACAAGCTCTCTCTCTCTCTCTCTCTCTCTCTCTCTCTCTCTCTCTCTCTCTCTCTTTCTCCTCCTCTGTAACTTTTTCAAGCAAAATAAATAAATACATCTTTCTAAAGGCAATTAAAGAGGTGCCTGGTATATAGGAAAAGGAGCTTTGAAGAGAGCCTAGACCAGTGTTTCCATCCCAGTGCCTTGGGAGAAAGATCCTGCCCCTCAGCAAGCTCCAGCTGCCTCCAGCTGCCTCATCATGGAAGGCAGTAGCACTTTCGGCAAGTTGTGCTGTGCTGTGTCAAGCAGGACTCTGAGGCAGTACACAAGCTAACCGAGAGTCCTGTGATCAATTGGCCATACTTGTTGAAACACTTTGCCAACGTGACTGCTGCTTGTTCACCACTCCTGAGGCAGAGCAACTGACTGGGGTCATCCCTGAAGCCTCTTCCAACTCCCACACTCTATGATTCAAGTGTTCAATTTGGAGGCACTGGCTGCAAGCACAATGAGGCAGAGGAGGCTGCGATGGGTGTAGGCCCAGATGATCAGAGAAGGCTTGGGGAAGGAGGCTGCACTTAGTAAGGCCTCGAGGTGGGAGAGTGTGAGTTGATGTGCACGAGGTGGGAGGACATTTATGTGTGTGAAAACAGGGCTGAGCACGGGCTGTTCTTAGCACAGGGAGGAGGAGGAGGCCAGCGTCACAGGCACGCACTGCCTGTATTCGGGTTGACAGGGATTACATCAAGGAGGCCAGTTATGGACTTAAGCAGAACTAGCATGTGTGGACAGCTTACAGTGCAGTAACACGTGGGACAAAAAATGATGTTCCATGTACCATCTCATCCAAACTCAAGGGAGGAACCAGCCTTCCCCAGAATGTGAAGGCAGAGCTGTCCAGCGACAGGACCAGGGACATGTGACAAGCAGGTGCCTTAGTGAGGGATGCAGCTTAGGCAACCTGGAGCTCACAGCTGCAGGCGTAACTTCTCTACCCTTTACCTCCTCCACCCTCAAAAGATGGGCATGGAGGAAACCCAGCATTGCAACGGGGGCATCACAGCTGGATGTGCGGAGTCAGAGGTCTAGACTCAGGAAGGAAACCTTGCCCTAAGCAGTCCTCATACACACATGGATCCAAACCAAGCATAAGGTGGCATGGACATGGACCACAAACAGGTGCTGAGTGCCACAGAAGACCTTTCCAAAGCCTGATACTCTACTGGAAGCCATGGGGGTACTTCCCCACAATCCTAGGGACAGACATGAAATTCCAGGGACTTAGAGGGTGACAGCCTCCTCTGCCATCATCTCACCAGGAACCCTAGAACAGCAGCAACCTGAATGAAGATCTTCTTTCTGTCTGACAAAGCCTAACCTAGCCTTTGCCCGGGGCTGCCATCTCCTGCCAGGCCACCTCCGCTGCTGTCCCTGCCTTGTGGTGTGCGGGGGAACTTTGATTCGCTCTCCTTTCCCCAGCCCTTTGTAGTGCTGCTCTCTCTTCCTCTCTCTCCCTCCCTTTCTTCCTTCTCTACTGGGTTCCAAGCAGCTCCAGCCTCTATACTCAGCTGGGCTTCTCACTTTGGTGAAAGCCTGAGTAGTCCTGCTTTGTACCACACTGTCCTCAGCCACCAAAGCTTTCATCACTCCTGGCCTTGTCTATTTTAGTCTATGCCAGCAGGTGTTTCTCAGACTTCAACACTATAGCAAAATACCTGAGGCAACTAACTTTGTTTAAAAAATAAGCAGGCTTATTTACTCACAATTCTGGAGGTCCAAGTGCAGGATCAAGTGACCCCACAGGTTTGGTCTCTCACAGGGCAGTGGATGGCAATGGCTGAACTTGGGCCAAGACAAAAAAATAAGGATCACATGGGGGCAAATCAGACAGCAGACAGAGCAGCTAAACCACCCTTCCAAGGACTCCTGGCTAGACCCACTTGCGAAACACCGCAGTTGGATTAGGCTTCCAACCTCTTAGCACTGCTCACTTATGACCTTGGAGTCTATACACCTGCATGAGTAAGGAGCCCCATCTTGCTCAAACCATGGTACCATCAGCAGCAGCACCTATAACAAGACAGTGCCGCTCAGAAGCATTGAGATCCACAGTAAACTTAAACTTCAGAACTTGCCGGCCCCTCACACCAGCTCTCGCTCTTGCTCTCTCTCTCTGCCTCTCTCACTGTCACCCTCTTTCTCCTCCCCATGGAACTTGCTGGCTGCTGGCATTAGCGGAAGGAGCAGAGCTGAAACGCACAGCTGAAGACCCCAGAAGCCAACAGCCGCTCCTTCCCTCCCATTGCCTCCTCACCTGACACTGATTCTCCTTGCCAACTTGTTGACTCAGGGTCTGATTTTGTAACTGTTCAAGAGTTAGTTGCTTTCTCCTGGGGCCAGCAGGCCAGAAGAACCATTCTCAGTGTCGGGAGGTTCATCCTCATTTCCAGCTCTGTTTCTCAAGTGTGCCCACTCTTCCCCTCTTCTGGGTAACAGCAGGCATGATGCATCCTGCTCCCATGAAAACAACTTCCTGTTTTGTCTTTTCCAAAGTGCATGGCCCCAGATATGGACTTCCTTCAGTGGGTGACAAAGCAGGACAAAATCCCAGGCTCCCAGACTATGTCATCTACCTCTGGGGGGGGTGCCTTGTGGACCCAGAAGTCCTATGGAGGCCTGGCCTCACAGACAGGCAAAGGGACACCCACGGAGGCGTCGAGCCATCCCTGATATAACCTCAGCTCCTCCAGCGAGGACAGAGCTCCTACGCCTGGCCCCAGCGGGCTGCGCTCGAAGGACAGGACAGGTGTCCTGGCCATCAGGAGGAGCTGCGACAAGTGGGAAATGATGGGAAAGAGTGGCAGCCACTTGATGTCATCACTCTCTGCCTTCTGGAGGATGAAGTCCCCGTTACATAAGGCTCCAACTGACTTGGTATAAGTTATGACTAAGAAAACTTCCCCAACTTTCCAAAGACAGTTGGTGATCCTCCACCCTCCACTGTCAACTGGGAGAAGCAAGCCCACCCCCCCCCCCAACCACCGGCTCCCTGCCCTGACTCATCCACACACAAACACTCCCCAACACTCTTTCCCAAAACAGTTTCTCTCCCACCCATCCACCCTCCTACCCGCCCTGGGTGACAAAATGAACGCCCCAGAGATCTTGCCAAGTTCTCGCCCCACTGAGCTCAGAGAACATGAAATTCCCACGGAGAATAGAAAAAGAAAGACCATGTCCCTTTGGAAAATAAAATCACCATTGACCCTCCCATGACCATTAGTCTATTTTCCAAATATCTTTCTCCCCCACACACCACCACCATTCCAACAGAAGAGCTCAGAGCCCTCAATTCATAAAGCATCAGAGCTTCAAATAATCTTGGAGGTCCCTGATTCCCTCTCGTTTCCATCAGTTCACTGGTCTCTTTCTTAATTCGTCAGGTAGGTGTTGAGTTCCTACTGTTTGCCATACATGGTCCAGCCACTGGAGACTTAAGAGCTGTAGTCTGTTTCCCAAGGGAACTGTCTTGTAATGGATAAGAATGCAAGTGGAAAAGCAGTTACTGCAAACTGTGGAAAGAATGCGTGTTCTAGAAGCATCAAGAGGGCACCTCACCCTAGTTGGGGGTCATTGGAGACATCCATGGAGACTTCCTGGGAAGCGCTCTGTTTAAGTCAAGCTATGGAAAAAAGGGGGAAAAAATCCCTTTTCATCCACTCTTAACATGACTAAAACACAGTGTTGGTGCCTCATGCTGCATGAAGATGGATATAGCAGTGCCCACAAATAGAGTCTACCTCCCGCGGAGGACATAAATTAAAGGTGAGATGACTAGAGTGTACCGCGAAGCATCAGACAGTGTGCTGGGAGAGAGATCCATGCGGCGCCTTGGAGGAATCCGGGTGTGCTCGGAGCACAGATGGGACTCCGAGGCACAGTCAAGATGGGGAGCAAGGTGCTTGGGGTGACCAGAATGTCCCCAAGGAGGCTGAGATGCGCACAGGAAGTGTGGTGGATGGAGCTGAGCCAACGTCAAGGGTCTGTGTGTGATTCTTCTTCCTCAAGGCCACAGGCTGAGAGGCAGGCCTTCTGGACTCCTCTTCAATGCTGCTGGGACGCTTCTGACCTCGACACCCCTCTCCCTCGAGGGTTCTCTGCAGGCCAAGTGAGGCAATCCAGCTGCCCTCCCCCCCGGCTGCCTGTCTACAGATGACAGAAACATCTCCCCAGCAAGCTGAAGTGGGGCCTGGATCTAGTCCTTTCTAGTCCAGTTTGAAATGTTTGTAATTGTTATTTCTGTGAATTTCTGTGTGTGGGACCTGTGGCCGTTAGCCTTCACCCTTGATTGTTTCATGTACATATCCAGTTCCGGGACTCCTGTTCACAAGCACAGGCTCTTTAAAACACTGGGACGCAGGATTAAAATATTGTCCTCAAAATTCTGCTCGCGCTCTGAACATGAAGCAGGCACGCATTTAAAACGAATGTGTGTCCTTGAAGGGCTATTTCTGGACCTCGTGGGACTAGGGTGAAGGGCATGTCTAAGGAAGAGGAATTGTAATAGTACGAACTGACCACAAGGTGGAGCAGTGAGGCTGAGGAAATGGCGTGTACAGGGCGGAGAGGAGAGCTCCCCATTAGTCCTGGAGTCCGGGGCTCAGGAGGCTGAAGATCAGGTGGTGCAGGGGAGCCTGGGGACCACCAAAGCCTCTTTTGTGCTTAGAGCTCCTTCTCTCCTTCAATACGGCCATCTGTGGTCACGAGCAGTACCCAGGGTACCCGAGGTCATGCGGTTGGACCCTGCTGTGGGCAGCCTTGACTGTGATGGGAGACCTGTGCTCCGATGGGAGCAGTCCCTTGTGCCAGCCGGAGGCTGAGGGGTCCTGCTGGCAACCGGGGAAGCTCGATGTGTGTTCTTGAGATTGGAACCCTGTGAGGTGGGGTTAAAGCTGCTTTTATCTTAGTCTTAGGAGCTCTTTCCTGGATTACAATCACACCCTGAGCATCGGCCTCTGCTCTGGGGTGTGATGTGGTAAGGGGGCTGTCCTAGGAGCCAGTTTGAAACGCTTCCTGGAGTGTAGGTGGGCTACTTTTTTGTCCTTTGCCCAAAATCCATCCTAGTCATAGATCACACAAATCAGAGACCTCTCCCTCCTTAGATCCCACATACCATTTGATGCGTATTCCTGCAGAAATTCTTTCCCAAACACTCCTTGATAGCTTTCTGCCAGTGCCGCTCGGAGACGGGCCTCTATTCAGGCCTGCACATATCCACCTTCCTTTCGGCCATGCACTGACCACCAAGCCAACTCTAACCTCTCCACAGCTCCATGGCCAGACCTGCAGAGAATTGTGCGTGTCCTGTATACAGACGCAAGCAAGTATGCTCGCACACCCCCCTCCAGAGCACAGATGCAGCTTCCTACGGAGACACGCACAGAGATCCTATCCAGCCGGAGGGCTGATCCCCATTTGACTTCGGAATGGGCTGCCAGTGTCCCTCGCATGCCCAGTATGACCCCGAGTGTCCCTCCTGTGCCCAATGCAGCCCCGAGTGTCCCTGCCATGCCCAGTATGACCCTGAGTGTCCCTCCCACACCCAGTATGACCCCGAGTGTCCCTCCTGTGCCCAGTGCAGCTCCGAGTGTCCCTCCCATGCTCAGTATGACCCCGAGTGTCCCTCCCACACCCAGTGTGACCTTGAGTGTCCCGCCTGTGCCCAGTGCAGCCCCGAGTGTCCCTCCTGTGCCCAATGCAGCCCCGAGTGTCCCTGCCATGCCCAGTGTGACCCTGAGTGTCCCTCCCACACCCAGTGTGACCCTGAGTGTCCCTCCCACACCCAGTGTGACCCTGAGTGTCCTTTCCTTGCCTAGTGCAGACACGAGTGTCCCTCCCACGCCCAGTGTAAAGAGATGGGGTGGGGAGGAGAAACAGAGGAGAGACTTGGTCAGACTGTAACCTCTGATGCCCAGCTTCCCTAACAAAAGCACACAGCAGAAGGAGCTTTTGATCTAGAATTTTCTATGAGGTCAAGAGCATGTGCGGAAGACACACCCGGGAGAAGCTGGTCTCAGTAAGGGAAGGAAGAAAGACCCAGATCCTTGAATTTGACCTTTTCAGGGCAGCCAAGGGTCAGAATCATTTGCTGATGCAAAGGAAGTGCGTAGATCTCTGTAAACAAACAGATGTGGTGGGGGAGCAGGCAGAGAGGAGCAAGAGGCAGCAGCCCACGGGAAGAGAAGGCACACACAAAGAACATGGTGCAGGAATGGTTAGCTCAGGAGAGGAGAAATGGAATCCAGGGTGAGAAGTGAGTAGGGAGCAGGAGGAACTGAGCAGACGCGAGGGGGAGGAGGGCGGGAGGCTGGAGCAGAGCTGAGCCGGGCGTGCTGCAGGGCTGGGCTGGCCTGGCTGTGAGCACGGCCAGGCTTGGGGGAGACCGCCCAGCTCATCTGTTACTTACAAGCACAAGCTCAGCCTGGATCCTGATTAGCAGGAATTAGGTGGCATATGGCTAATCCTCCCTGCCACGGTTATTAATACTTTGCAGATTCTACAAAGGGAATCCAGAGGCTCCTCCCAGGCTGGTATGTGGGTGCAGGCAGGGCTAGACTGGACACCTGCTGTGGAGGGACCCAGCCCATACAAGGAGGAGGAGGCGGAGAGGCAGAAGTGTCTGGAGAGCTTTCTGGAAGGCCTTGAGAGACTCCTAAGCCCGCACAAGTGTGTGCCTCAGGCTCTTCTCCCAAAACATTACCGTGTCTCTCTTTCCATGGGAATGGTCACAGAAAGCCTGTGGGGAGGAGAGAGGAATGCCGGAAACTGTTGCCCTCAATGTTAGGCAAACATAGCCAAGAGCAGTGCAGCTCAGGCATCCCCACACCCTATGAGGTGTGTAGAATGTGGCGGCTGACGCACCACATGACTTGAGGAGACAAAACAGAAAGGCAAGGACTGTGTGTGAGTGTGTGAGAGTGTGAGTCTGTGTGACTGTATTATGTGTGTGCCAGTGTATGTGTGTATGAGTGTGTGTGCGAGTATTGTGTGCGGGAGTGTTGTGTATGAGTGTGTGCGCGTGTTGTGTGTGTTTGTGCGTGTGTGTGTGCGCATGCGTAGGAGTTTCTGAGACTTCCCAGTGCAACTTGCTAGGCTTTGCCTCAGGTGAGGGACAAAAGCCCTTGTGGGATGAGGATTGACGTGGGAGGAAGTGTTCCCTGAGGGACTTGCAGTGTGGGAAGCAGGTGGTGAAGGGTCGTGGCCTTCCAGAGCACACATCCAAGGACGGCCCTGCCTCAGGGGATCCCTAGGGAGCTGGGGAGGCTGCAAGGAAGGGATCAACAGGCCTCCAGAGGACAGAACTGCCAGGCACTCACAGTGAGCAGGGGGAGTTGCACCCCCAGCCATCCTCTGAAGAGAGTTGGGGTGCACAATGTTCCTTCCTGCTGGGTGTTACCCACATACGCACAGGAGAGCGTGGAAAAGGATAGGTCCTGCTTCATGGATATCTCCAAAAGCCTTGGGAGCGTGGAATGGGAGATGTAGTTCTGTCCAGGAGGGTCAAGCAGGGCAAGCCTCCATCAGCATTGCTTGCTCACAAGCCAGCTGCAGCGCGTCTGCTTCCCCCCTCCCCCGGCAGCCTGGTCGCTATTCAAGGTCCTTTGCCAGGTCCCTGTTGTCTCAGTCTCTGATCTGGACCCTGGCTGCTTCTCTGGACTCCTTTTAATATGGAAGCACACGCATTTGCCTGGGAAACCTAAGCACAATGAAGCTGTCCTGGTTTCCCACATGCCATGGGCCTTCCTCCTCCAGTTACTTGTGCTCCTTTTATTTTCAGCCTCGCAGGATGCTATCATGGGTGCCAGCTTAGGTTGCAGAGATGTGTCCACTTGCTTATGAACTTCTTAGAACTGCTGCCTTCCAGCGATGGCTCCCTCCTTTTTAAGTGTCTTCTAGGGTTTCTTTCTATGAGTAAAAGAGCATAAACGGTCTCAATTTTTTTTTTACCTCTACTCTTTTTTTCTTAAAGATGCATTTATTTATTCAAAAAAATCAAAGTTACAGAAAGATAGCGAGACCTCCCATCTGCTAGAGCACACCTCACTGGCCACAGCAGCTGGGGCTGGGCCAGAAGGAAGGCAGGAAACGAGGATTCCATCTGGCATCTCCCACCTGAGTGACAGGTGGTTTAGAAGTGGACCATCTGAGACGAGCCGGCGCTCCCATGGGATGGCAGTCACAGGCAGCAGCTTAGCTCACTGAGCCGCAACATCAGTCCTCGCCTTTGCTCTTGAATTACAGTTTCACTGGGCGTCGAATTTTGAACTGATTTCTTAGAAGCAGTTAATCCTCACTTTCCCCGTGAACAGCAGATCTTTCCAAGGTAACTAGTCCCAAGATAAACCTCCAGTATTTCATTAGGCTGTGTCTGGGAACAACCACGTGACTGAACGATGAAACATCTCCTTATTCTGTTTGAGATAGTGATGTCTTTCATCAGTTCTGGAAAGTTCTGAGCCATCGTCTTCTGTTGCTGCCCTTGTTACGTCTTTGCTCTCATTTTGCTCCACTCCGTCTGTTACTCTAGCATTGCGCAGCCCCGGGCGACTCTCCCACAGGTCCCTGTCTCACCTCTCCGAGCTTCCTCCTGGACCAGCCCTTTGTCCTCACTGGCTTTCTTTCCGTCTGCTCCTTCATTCTCCCATCGAGCACCTCCTGTCTTGGTTTTGCTTTCCAACATGCTTTATTGCTGACGGTTCCACACGGCTGTTTCTCGTCCGCCAGCCCTTTCCAGTGTCCTCATTCCTCCGTGTCCCTCCTGCCCTGTTTGATCACTCCCTGCAGGTTGTTTGACGAGGTGAGGCTCAGGCTGTGCCAATTCTCTGGGCTGACTTTCCCCTTGGCCGGCGCCTTGAGTGTGAGATCCGCTTCTTGGGGATTGTTTTGTCCTGGGGGGCGCCCTTTGGTTCCAGGGTACCTGGGCAAGAATTGTGTACCTGCTACTAAAGGTTTCCCGGAGGTTTCCCCAGTGTGACAACAAGGGTTACATGAACGGGTTGGAGACTTGATAGTGTCACTGCGCACTCTGCCTCACCTGGAGATGCTAGTTTCTCACTGGAAATGTGTTTTTCTTCCTAGCCAGAAACTAGGCAGAGAAATCTGATTTTTAAAATAGATTTATTTATTTTTATTGCAAAGTCAGATATACAGAGAGGAGGAGAAACAGAGAGGAAGATCTTTCGTCTGATGATTCACTCCCTAAGTGACCACAACGGCCAGAGCTGCACGAATCCAAAGCCAGGAGCCAGGAACTTCCTCCTGGTCTCCCATGCAGGTGCAGGGTCCCAAAGCTTTGGGCCGTCCTCGACTGCTTTCCCAGGCCACAAGCAGGGAGCTGGGTGGGAAGTGGAGCTGCTGGGATTAGAACCGGCGCCATATGGGATCCCAGGGCACGTTCTAGGTGAGGACTTTAGCTGCTAGGCCACAGCGCTGAACTGTGGTGTTTTTGTTTGTTTGTTTGTTTGTTTTAATTTCCTAGACACCTTGCTTTGAGGGAGTAAGATTTTAATTCCAAGGCTTAATTTCATAACTTAGTGGTTGTTGTCCCTGCTACCTTTGTTGCAGTAAAAGCCATCCCTGCCTCTTCCTTACACCCATGTCCCTTCATTCCCATGATCTTGATCTGACTTGCAAGTGTGTTGGGAGTCTCGGTCTCCCACTGAAGCTCTGCGTGCATTTTAACTGTTCTGTTCTCTTGCGTCCAGAACCTCTGTGTGCAATATGCTGAACAGCAGACATCCCCATCCGAGGCCGAGCAGGCCGCTAGTCACCACGACCAACTTTTCTCCAGCAGGCTCTCGGAGGCAGGAAACTGCGTGCATGTCCCGTGTGGTCCTGAGGCTCAGTGTCAGCCAACATGCACAGAATGAAGCAGAAAGTCACTATCAAGTCAGAGCTCTCCATCCTCAGGAGGCTGTTCCTTATGGAGGGTTCTGCACCGCACACCCCCATGTGTGGATCGCTGTGCGATGAGCTCTGCTGAGCTGGTAAGGAATTCATGACTCTCACACAGCGACATGGAGAAAGAACACCGTGTGCCGCACGCTCATTCCTTTGAGGATCGTGCTTGTGGGAAGACAATGTTTAACAGGCCTGCGTGGGGGACCATGGCGACGGGGGCAGCTGCTCCGAGGCCAGGCAGGGACTGCACGTTGAGCCGGATGGAGGAGGCAGTGAAAGAACAGGCCGTCAGCTCTCTCATGCCACCAGGAGGGCACCACATTCCAGAACCTGTGCCACATGGCTGAAAGTAAAGCACCCTGACAGAGTGACGGGATTTGAGCAATCCTTATCAAAGTGGGACTTTTTAAAAAGATTTATTTATTGTATTGGAAAGGCAGATGTACAGAGAGGAGGAGAGACAGAGAGGAAGATCTTCCATCCGATGATTCACTCCCCACATGACCGCAATGGCCGGTGGTGCTGTACCGATCCGAAGCCAGGAGCCAGGAACATCTTTCCCGGTCTCCCACACGGGTGCAGGGTCCCAATCCTCTGGGCCAGCCTCAACGACTGCTTTCCCAGGCCATAAGCAGGGACCTGGATGGGAAGTGGGGCTGCTGGGATTAGAACCGGCGGCCATATGGGATCCCGGGAGCGTTCAAGGCGAGGACCTTAACCATTATGCTATCACGCTGGGCCCAAAGTGTGATTTTTTAAATAACAGTTTTCAAGAAATGATAGCAGAAGAAAGCAGCCACAACAGCAAAGGTAAGGAATGTGCTACTGAACACTCAGTCCCTGTCCCTGCGCCAAATCCTGACAGCGAGGACAAGGGCTGAGGGTAAATGAAACAGCAAGTTTAATCTATTGGCAGGTGGCGACACTGGCAGATTTGGGGGACGTTCACCTGGCTGAGAGAGGCTGTTTGGGAGCTTACTAAGGAAACTGCAAGGGAGAGGGAGCTGGTGTGGTGAGCGCGTGCGTGCAGGGACCACCCAGTGCTGGTGTCCGCCCCCAGAGATGTCTCACCAGCCCACTGGCAATACTTCCCTGCTCTGTTTCTTCAGGATGGAACCTGAGTACTACAGCGGTGAGGTTAGCTTCCGGTGGCCAGGTTATTCTGCTGTTTGTCCATAAAAGAAACTCAGACAAGGAATGAGGCAAGGTCCTTAGGACATGAGCAGGCAGGAAGCCCACTGGCCAGCCCCAAAGCATCAACAAGGCCCTGCGGAGACATCTCTGTCCCTGAAACGTCAGCTGGTTGGAATCTGATCTGTACAAACAGAACAACTTCCTGTCTTTACGTGTATAAATGGTAGCAATATACCTGGTGTGCTATATTTGCATAGCATAATAAAGAAACTGAATTTATAGCTTGAGGCCTTTATCAACTATGATTAATATACTTTTGCAAGAAGAATGTATTTATTTGTTTGAGAGATAAGGGATAGAAATCTCTGCCCTTCTGATTCAAACTGCAAGTCCTGTGGTGTCCAGCACCATGCCAGCCTGAAGTCAGAGCTACAAACAACAAGTCGGTTTCTCGCCCGAGTGTCAGAAATCCAGTCACTGCTACCCAGCTCTCGGTTAGAACAAAGCTGGGATCAGATGAAGCTGCAAATCAAACCCAATACTCTGATACAAGAGTACCTGAAGCAGGTTTCTCTCTGACTCTAACTGGAAAGGCAGATTTACAGTGAGAAGGAAAGACAGAAAGATCTTCCATCCGCTGCTTCACTCGCCCAGTGGCTGCAAAGGCCAGAGTTGAGCCGATCTGAAGGCAGAAACCAGGAGCTTCTTCTGTCTCCTATGCGGGCACAGAATCCCAAGGTTTTGGGCATCCTCAACTGCTCTCTCAGGTCACAAGCAGGGAGCTGGGTGGGAAGTGGAGCAACTGCGACATGAGCCAGTGCCCACATGGGATCCTGGCACATGCAAGACAAGAACTTTAGCCACTAGGCTACTGCACTGGGCCCAAGGCAAACATCTTATTTTTAAGCACACATTACACATTTTATTTTTAAAGATTTATTTATGTTATTGGAAACGCAGATTTCCAGAAAGGAGAGACAGAATGATCTTCCATCTGCTGGTTCACTCCCCAAACTGTTACAATGGCTAGAACTGAGATAATCTGAAGCCAGAAGCCAGGAACTTCCTCCCAGTCTCCCATGTGGGTGCAGGGTCCCAAGGACTTGAACCATCCTTTACTGCTTTTCCAGGTCATAGAGCAGAGAGTTGGATCAGAAGTGAAGCAGCCAGGACCTGAACCAGAACCCATATAGATGCTGGCACTTCCAGATGGAGGATTAGCCTGTCAAGTCACCGCATTGGTCCCCCTGCACTGCACATTTTAAACAGTCCAACTTGGAGAGGGCATTAGGCCTGCTGGTTAAGGTGTTGGGTAGGATCCAGCAGCCCAAGTTAGAGATCCTGTACCAACACCTGGCTCTGCTCCACATCTCCCGATTCCACTTCCTGCTGGTGTGGCCTTGGGAGACAGTGCGGATGGCTGAGCTCACTGGATCCCTGCTGCCCGCATGGCAAACCTGAGTTGAGTTCTTGGTTCTCTGCTTCCGTCGGCCCAACCCTGACCACCACAGGCATTTGCAGAATGAATTAGTAGATGTGTACTCTGTTTCTCTTGCCTTCTCTCTGATTCTCAAATAAGCACTGATTTTTTTTTTTTCAAAAAAAATATGAAAAGCCTGTTATGGGGTACAGCCAGGGATAGCCAGCACCCGTTGGCAGTGGGGAAATGAAATGTGGCTGGGTCCCCCACTCTCTGTCCTGAAGGTGGGGTCTAACAGCAATAGAATTCCATCCTCAATCACTCCCCCCACGCCCTAATTTAGCCAGGATGTTGGAAGCAGATAAATCCGATTAGTCTAGGTGTTTTTAGCTACAAGTACAGTTCCTGTTCCTGCCATCCCAATGAGCACTAATCAACTCCTTAGCCCACAACACTTAGGTATTTCCTCCTGCCCACCTGTGACTCACCTATCAACTGAGAGGGGATGGTATTGCATTGTTGTGTAACCACTCCCCTCACAAGCCCCTTTAAAAAGGCCCATGAAGCAGGGGCTCTCCCTCTTTCTGGTCAGGTGCTTCTGTTACTCTGGCACCTCGACTCTTGGCTGACCCAGGACAGGTAATCCCCTGAGCATGGTCCCTGTGTGCTGCTTAGATGGGACAATGGTTATAATAATGTTGTTTCTGGTCTGTGTACTATCTGGAGTTCCAGGAGAGATGAGGCCGAGCAGTAGTGGGATGTGGGCAGAGAAGCCAGGGAAAGGTGAATGTCTGCAGCTTTGTAAGTGTGTCCAGGTTATTCACTGCATGTCTCCTAGGATAACTTATGTTGTTGGGGAAGCTGGGACATAGGTCTTCAGGTTAATGGATGAACTTAAGGATAATGACCATTTGTTCCTCTTTGGATCATATTTGGTTGGATTATGATTGGTTGAATTGCCATATAGACTTGTGATTTGCTATTTCTAGTATACTCTGTTATCACCAAGCTTGATTAATAAAGACTCCTTAATAAACCATAGACATGTCTGGTGTGATCTCGCTCGCACCCTGCAACAGGCCTTATAAAAGAACCATTTCTAAGCCATAAATTCTATCTCCACAAAGACAAAACATTTGACTTTATACAAAACTTGCTCTTGGATCACAGCAGTTAGTGTTAGCAATATAGCCATCTGTCGAAAAGGTAGTAAGTCAGACTTCGAAGTGATGGCTGGCTAAGTAGAGATCCTCAATGAAGTTATAAAACTCTCGGGAGGGTATGCTGTCTCTGTTCACTGTAGGGCAAAGTGACCATCCCACTGAAGAAGGTTTCCGCTGAGCCTATTGAGTGCTTTGACAACCTGACATTTCCTAAGAGGACCAGACGTGTCTACTCCTCCTGGTCCTAAATTTTGTGGGACTGTAATCCTAAGAGATTAAACACAGACTATACCCAGACTCCTTATCTGCTTCCTTAAGAGACATGATATTGGGAGGCCAGTAAAAATGCTCAGTTGGCTAATTCTCTGCCTGAAAGTGCCCAGCACCCCATATGAACACCAATATATCTATCTAAAAATAGATCAATATCAAAAACGAAAAGGACACACAAAAAGCAGAAGCTGTTGTCAGGAGTCCAGGAAGTGTGTTCTTAAAAAGAAAAAATAGGAAAAAAAAGGAGACACGGTATTGGATAACATATGAGGAGAATGTCTTCCAAATACAATCCCTCCCCACTATTGCGCAGTCCTAAAGCAGGGTATCCATGTCCTCTTTGGGGGAAGTCACAAAAACCACCCTTGGATTTTCTGGAAGGGTCTGAGCAGTACAATGACCTGCTAAACCTCTGGGCCCAGATTCTTCTGGAAGAACTGGTTCCATCCCAGACTCTGGGATGGGGTTAACTTTAGGTCTGTGTGTAAGATGCAAAGTCTCTATAGTAGAAGCAGGAGGACATCAGAGTGCCCCCTCCTGCCACCCCTCTCATGCCACCAGGGAGTAAACACTCGATGGTGCAATTTGTGTGAAGAGAAAATTACCTCTAATTGGAGGGCTGGGATAAAAATATCTGCAATCTGTAAACAGAGCTGTTAGAGCATCCTGGAGGCATGCAACTGGAGCACCGTGGTACGGTACCAACCTTACGTGCTGGTCTGCAGGGGCAACCCCAACCTGGATCCCCAGCCTGATGGAGGCTGCGGACCTCATGAGCAGCAGGGGGTCCTGGGTTTCATTTTAAGACAAGTTGCTGCAACATATATACTCTTCGGGTTCCCTGGGGCCCCCAGCCCTGAGGCCGAATTGAGGAAAACAACTTTTCACCTTCTCCCCCAGTCCAGAACAAGAATTCAAATCAAATGGAGA
The DNA here is from genome assembly GCF_030435755.1 of Ochotona princeps. Taxonomy (NCBI): domain Eukaryota; kingdom Metazoa; phylum Chordata; class Mammalia; order Lagomorpha; family Ochotonidae; genus Ochotona; species Ochotona princeps. The sequence continues at coordinate 105,451,145 of NC_080835.1, read as the reverse complement.
AAAAACAGAGAGAGAGAGGGAGAGAGAGAGGGAGAGAGAGAGAGCGCTGCTCTGTTTCAATTCATTGCAGGTGTCCCTCCTGGAGGGCGTCTGGAACTGTTGTCTCCTGGCTATCCCGGATACACTTTCTCTGGTGTCTGCAGGAGGTACCCAGCCAAGCGCTGTTTCTTCTCATCTACAAAGAATGAAAACAGGCACCTAGACAGAGGCAGCAAAGGTGAACTTGTCCAGGGGACAGGGTTTGCGATTCTGACGGTTCTCCGTCTTGGATAGCATTTCTGGACCCAGTAGAGACTGGCGTTCTTTTACCTATGGCTGTATCCTCTGTTGATCATCATGTTGCATTTCCTTTCTCTTTCTCTGTCTTTATTGATGTTTTATTTTCAGGTGCACTGGCTAGCAGTTCCTGTCTGGCGAAGATGTGACTGGGGCATTCTTCTGTCCCAGTGTATGTGGCTCTCTTGGAACGCGGTTTACAGACACGCAGGACGTGAGTTCTTACACGCACACGCACACACACGTGGTTTATTAGATATGATAAAGGCCTCTCTCTCGAAGCCACTGGCTTTTAGTATCAGCATGGCTTTTGCTTCCTTTACAGAGTACAGGCAAATTGTCTTATTGGAGGAAACAAAGGTTATGTCTGCTATGATTTTCCTAGGTAAGGGGAACCCGCCTATGTTTAAATCAAATACGTGCTTTGAAGAGAAGAAGCAGGGGATGAAATGAAATGTGGGCAGAACATGTTAAGAAACATTACAAGGAAGTTGGGATTTAAAGGGAGGAGAAATGGAGCAACAGAAACGTCAGCTGGTCTCTGGTGAGCCTTGAAGAGGAACGCTTGTGGGTCAGTGTGGAGTCTGAGACTTCCCTCAAAGGCTCACACTTCCCTCAGGATGTGCGGGTGCAGTTCGTGTGTTGTTCAGAGGTGTGAGGGTACAGTGTCAGAATTTTACTTTTCAAGAATATAGACACAGGGTAAAGACAGCGGAGCACAGGTGCAGCTTTTTGCTGATCACATTGAATACATGTTGGCTGCTGTAGCCAGAGGAGCCCCTTCAGTGGGAATTAAAGATGCAAATGGCGCCGCTAGCAACTGGGAAGAAACGGAAGTCCATTCTGTGTGGTGAAGCGAGTACACATGAAGTGGAGCCATGATCAAGCACAGAGATTTGGGGTATGGTGGCGTGGGCCCTGGTTACACAATGCCAATGCACAGAGTTTAGAAGCTCACCCAGCGAAACTCACATTCCCGCAGCTCAGTGGGTGCAGAGTGGCTTCTATGAAGCAGGCATCCACCAAGCCAGTTGGCGTGCATGCATCTGTACGCATCTGTGGCTGGAGTGAAGGATGGTCACACTTACTTGTCAGGTATGTATGCAGTGTATTTTTGCCTGGAAGGCCAAAGCACTGGGAAAGTGAATGGGAAAGCTTGAGAAAACATACAATGAATATGCCAATCATACAGCCATCCTAACCCAAAGGAAACTTCGAAGGACCAAGGACGGAAGATAACGCAGAAGTTGGAATCTGCCATGCAGTGCATTTAGGAGGCTTACACCAACTGAGTTTAAGGACTGCTTGGTTGCCATAGCTTAAGAGTGAAGTGAATGAGACGTTGGAAATTTTACACATTCAATCTAGTTAAATACATTTAAAGTATGTTTTTCTCTGTGCACTTTTAAAACTTTTTGTTCATTTTTATTAGAAAGGCAGATTTATGGAGAGAAGGAGAATAGAGAGAGGGATCTTCCATCTACTGATTCACTCCCCAAGCGGTCGCAACAGCCGGAGCTGAGCAGATCCAAAGCCAGGAGCCAGGAGCTTCTTCCAGGTTTCCCACGCTGGTACAGGGTCCCAAGGCTTTGGGTTGTCTTCTATTGTTTTTTTTTTTTAAAGATTTATTTTATGTTCATCACAAAGTCAGATATACAGAGAAGAGGAGAGACAGAGAGGAAGATCTTCCGTCCGATGATTCACTCCCCACATGGCCACAACGGCCGGTGCCGTGTCGATCCGAAGCCAGGAGCCAGGAACCTCCTACAGGTCTCCCACACGGGTGCAGGGTCCCAAAGCATTGGGCCGTCCTCAACTGCTTTCCCAGGCCACAAACAGGGAGCTGATTGGGAAGTGGAGCATCTGAGATACAAACTGTGCCCATAGGGGTTGCTGATGCTTGTAGGTGGAGAATTAATCAGTTAGGCCACTGTGCCAGACCTGCACACTTTTTGCAAACTTATTTCTGCATAGTTTAATGGACTGATGTCCTGGAAATGGTACTTACAAATCGTACTCAGCTGTTAAATCCAAAAAGGGAATATAAGCACACCAAGAGAACACTGATGTCAGACTCTTTGCTTCTCATCCCTTCTGACCCCCTTTCAAGCTCTTCAGAAATATTGGAAACATTTTGCCTAATTTGAAGCAACATAGCAGGAGAAGGCAGGTGTATAAGTAATAAACATTTATTGAGCACTTAAGTTTCAGAGATTAACCTCACATGATCCCCACAATAACCATTTGCGATAGCATTCTCCCTATTTTAAACAACAATATCAAGGCTTAGGAATTTAAGAAACTTTCCCAAGTTTACAAGAAACAAACTCCTCGACTGTACTCAGATGTGAGTTTCCAAGAAAGCCAACTCTTTGTTGCCACTTGATCTGCAGTTTTTATATTGAATAGCATTGCAGATCATTGTGCAAGTTCAACACAAGTGTATTTAGCTCCCTGAACTCTTTTAAGAAACTTGCATTCTTTAATCAAACAAACATGGAAATAAGCGTGCTCTAGTGCACGATGCTGTGACAGGCACAGACCCCACAATCCTGTTATTTCTTCCAGGCTTTCCTTCTGGCCCCACTTGATCTCCAGTTCCCTTCTCAGGGCCAGAGCTTTCCAGGAAGCAATGGGTCCAATGGAGGAGCAAATCACATCCCAGCTACAGGAGTCCTACCTGGCCCTGCCACATTGCTAGGTTATGCCTCTACCCCTCAAAATGTGTCTCGGCTACTGGTAATGCCATGGGAACTCCACCAAGAAAAATCTGTGTTTCACAAGGAAACATCTGCCATTCACTCTCCTAGAAAACCCTGACCCTTATAGAATATTCATGAGATTCTTTATAATCTTAGATTGAATTCCAATAATTGCAGCTGAGAAGAGTATAACAGAGGAGAGCCATTGTACACAGGTAATCAGGCAGCAGAGAGCAGGCTCTGGATTCTGGAAACTGTCCACACCAACTCACATTTCCCATGGAAACAAAATGGCACCTCCAATTAGGTGAATATTTCTGGCCCCATGGCCAGGAGATCAAGATACAGTAAGGGGGCCCGGCGGCGTGGCCTAGAGGCTAAAGTCCTCGCCTTAAAAGCCCTGGGATCCCATATGGGCGCCGGTTCTAATCCTGGCCGCTCCACTTCCCATCCAGCTCCCTGCTTGTGGCCTGGGAGAGCAGTCGAGGACGGCCCAAGGCTTTGGGACCCTGTACCCATGTGGGGGACCTGAAAGACGTTCCTGGTTCCCAGTTTTGGATCGGCGCGCACCGGCCCGTTGCGGCTCACTTGGGGAGTGAAAAACAACGGGTGGAAGATCTTCCTCTCTGTCTCTCCTCCTCTCTGTATATCCGGCTTTCCAATAATAATAAAATCTTAAAAAAAAAAAAAGATACAGTAAGGAGAACTGAGAGGGCAGGAAAAGAACTCATTGGACCTAAGAAGAAACTCTTCCACCTTGAAATTTCTCTCTTTTCTGTCTGATGGAGAGAGAGATATCATCATTATAAAATAACATACACAAAAGAGGGTTTAGGAAAGAAAATACAAACAAAACATAATAGATTAGTGTGTTATTTTGTATTTTAAACTGCCTTTATGAGATTTGAGGGAAGGTCATTTTCAAACAGGCACGCATTTGAGAAGTTTTAGGAATTTATAAAGTGACATAAGTAAAAGCATATTCTTGGCAACATCCTCAGTTAATTTCCTATCTCTTGGCATTTGCATAATGTTTATAAATAATGGACTTAAGAGATAAGTGTATTTTTGTACAAATATTTTTGAAATCCATGCAATGCCTTCATAATATTATTTTCTATAAACTACTTTGTGAAAGATCATTGTATAAATGTAGCATGTGCTACATTGTAAAAATACTTTGTAAAAATAAAAACCCCCAAAATACTAAAAAGAGTTGGATGGCGTATATGATTAAAGTCTTTAATTCAAACATTGAAAATGGGGCCTGGTGTGGTAACCTAGAGGCTAAAGTCCTTGCTTTGCATGCACAGCTATCTCATATGAGTGCTGGCTCTAATCCCGGCAGCTCCACTTCCCTCCCAGCTCCCTGTTTGTGGCCTGGGAAATCAGTCAAAGGTAGTCCAAAGCCTTGGGACCATGCCCCCGTGTGGGAGACTAGGAAGAGGCTCCTGGCTCTTGGCTTTGGATTGGTTCAGCTCCAGCAGTTGCAGCCACTTGGGGAGTGAACCAGTGGATGGAAGTTCTTTCTCTCTGTATCTCCTTTATGGAAATCCGACTTTCCAAAAACAAAACCACATTGAAAATATTAGGTTTTGGAAACTGGTATGTCTTACTAATACTTGTGATGATAATTGTTGCCCTATTGATTCTGAGGACCTCAGTGATGTACTTTCCATACTAGATAAAATAGATTCTTTCCCAAGATTTCCCACAATATTAAGCAATACATCCAAGCCTGCTGCCTTCTTTGGCCCAATTTCTGGTCCCAGCTTTCTTTGGTTCGATTTCTGGTTCACTTTAGTAACCTTCTTTTCATCTTATCTGTTTGTCCTTGTAAGATCCTGCCCCTTTTTCCTCCCCCAGCTCCACCATCCTCTGGCATTCAGAAAGCAGAGTAAAAAATTAGCCGACCTTTCTGCAGAATAAACTATTTTGGCATATCATCATGCCTTTGATCTACCACAGAAACAAACCAGTTCTGTTTAGTTTAGCAAGGCATTGCTTTAAGGTACTCATGTATGCGTTGCTTACGCTTTATCAGATTTCAGTGCTTTTTCCCCTTTCCATTGCATGTGTAATTTGGGACCCAAAAGATAAGAAGGCAAAAATGATTTCAAGATAACTGGACTGCAGTCTTATTTACAAATTAGGAAACGCTTCCTTTTCTCGATTCTATTGTATCTCCTCAAACCTGTCATGATGGATTCCTTCCACAGCTGGGGGGTCTCCCAGAGCATCGCCGCATCCACAGCAACAGTCGTCGGCTTCCTCTGTTGCCATGGCAGCAGCTCGGTGGGGCTGGGCGGTCGCTATGGTAACCGAAGGCGGGTCGCAGGGTCCCGGCCGCCGGGCGCATGCGCGCGGGGACGGCCTGGCGAGCCGGAGCGCGCGGAGCCACCGCGGCCCCTCAGGCGGCTCGTCATGGCGCTGAGGCGGCGGCCGGTGCTGCGGCTGTGCGCGCGGCTGCTCGACGTGCTGCTGCTGCTGCTGCTGTGGGGTGAGCCGGCGCGGGGGCCGCGGGGCGGTGAGGCCGGGGGTCCCCGAGGAGCGGGGGCGGGAATCCGGGCTGGCGCTGCTGCAGGGTGCCCCGGGCGCGCCCTGCACAAAGGAAGCGCCCTCGGGGGGCGCTCGGCGGGGCTCGCTGCGGGCGGGGAGCCCGAGGAGAACTTGGGAGACTTTGCGGAGTTGGCCTTGGAGCTGCTGTCCTTGGACGGCCCGCGCTGACGGGGTGTGACTCCGTATCCTGAACCGGGCACGTGGCAGCCACGGTCTCGGTGCCCACAACAGTTGTTGGGTCGGTTGTTTTCTGGGCCCGTTGTCAGAGCCGAGTGTTTTCCTAAGTCAGAGATAGGACGCGGACTGAAAAAGTTGGCCCGAAGCAACGCCCCGCACTTCCTTCCCTGGTGTTGTTATCCACAAGTGGCCGAACCGGGTCACCGAGAAGTTTGGTCCCAAGAAGACGACAGAGTGTAAGGGAAAGAAAGCAAATTCACTCGACACTAGTAGACTTCCTTCTCAAAAGCCGCTGTCCTGCGCAGTGAGGGTGTTTGGGATTTTTTAAGGAGGCCACAAGGAAAGAAAGGGCAGATCGGGGCAGCAAGTTACTGGTGGAGTTATGGTATGCTGGTCATTGGCTGCCGAGGAAATACTCCTTGCCCCGTCTCATCATGGTCCTTCCTCAAAGCTGCAGGTGCGGGACTGGAGTCCCCTGGCCGGCTCGTTCTGCCGCGCTGGTCTGCGAAAGAGGCAGGCAGGAGGGACAGGCGCCGTGCCTCTTAGGATGTGGGCATGGCAGGCAGCCCCGAAGCATCACCAAGATGCCCTGGGGAGCCGCGTGCGCTGCGTCCTCCGCTTGGAATCTTGTTTGTAAGGCCAGAACAACCGTTCCTTTTTCTTTAGTTCTCTGAATAGTTAGCACTATCATTTAATACCTGGTTCTACCAGGACCTTTTTCAGTTCTAAAGTCATTTTATTCTCTAGTTTCTGAAGTTGCTTTATTCTGTAGTTCTCACTGTTATCCCATGATGTTTTCCAGAATGTTCCAAGTAAAACACCAACGGACTGTTTGGAAGTGGGGGTGGACAGATTTAGGCAAACAAAGCATCCTTGTGTTTCACGCTTTTTCTAGTAGGGTGCTCAGGGTGGTGGTGGCGAAAAGGGAGGTTCCCTCTGGGGGGCCTGGAAGCAGGGCTCTCTGACACAGGGCAAGCTCCCTGAGGTCCATTTACTTTCTTCAAGTGCTTTCCAAAAGCAGCTTCGATTGGCGATGGAGGCGATAGGAGGCTGTCCAGGCAGGAGGGTGTGGGCAGGGGCCAGCCCCCACTGTGGCAGTCACACTGATATTGTCCTGTTCTCACACTGGAACAGCTCTCTATTGTTGGAAAAGCCTGTTCACGTGGAAGTTTGCAGTTTTAATTGCAGAAACATTTGGCATAAGTTTCGGCTTGGTGCTTTGTTAACAAAACTAGAAAAACGTTAAAAATATAAGACTTCTGATTTTGCTCTAACCAGCTATTTTTTTTTTTTTTTTTGAGTGACAACTGAAGGTTAGGGTCTACCTGCTGACCTAGGAAGAGGAATCAAAATTTTCAAGCTAGAACGAGTGACAGAATCAAGATGCAAGGGGATATTAGTGTATTCTGAAGGGATGTACTGAGGGTTTTTTTAGTTAAGGTCCCTTTTTACATATTTGCTTTGTTCTCTTAGCCAATTCCTGAACTTTATTAGCCCGCAGATCATAACAGCTGTGTCTCCTTAAGTTTCTCTAATCATTCTTTTCAATTGCTGTAACTGTTCTGCGTTTTCATTCTGATTCTTTTTAATAGCCAGCATTTCCTTGGGAGTTACCCTTTGTTAGGCTCTGTTATAATAATTAATATAAGCTGATTCATTTCATCTTGATAACAATTCTGAGGAGCTGTTCTTTTTAGTTTGACCACATTGTGAATGAAGAAGTAGAATATGGAGAAATTCAATAATTTGCCCGGGGTGGTGGAACTCTTCAATTGTTTTTATTAATCCAATTTTGGTTACCTGAATTATTCCATTTGACAGGGAATAATAAGATCAGTGTAACCAAATTGTTCAGTGCTAGAAGCTATGTGCTTTGTTTATGTTCTTTCGTTAAATTGGTGACAGGTGCAATTCAGCTTTACAAATGTTATGCCACATGTCTTGTGATTTATTACGTAGTAATTACTATTAGGTTTCTACATCTTTTGATGTCCTGCAAAGAAATGCTTCTTGTAGAGTCAAAATCCTAACAGTTTGTGTTCTTGGGACGAGAGAGTTTGTATACTGAAAGACACAAAAATGTGAAAATGAGGATTACCAGGAAAACAAGATTAATTCTTCCATTTGCATTTGTTTCGATTCCTCTAATATATTTTAGAGTGGTCTTTTCTTTTATGTTGTTTTGATTCTTTTTTAATGATCGGGGAAAGTATAATTGATGTTAGACTTGCCTGTGTGCTCTAAGAAAAACACGGGACACCTGTCCCGAGAACACGAACTGCTGTGGCTCAGCTGCTCATTCCCGGATGGTTTGCTGATGGGCATCTGTTGTCCAGCGCTTGGGGCAAGGGACGCCGAAGGATAGCTACCTCAGATGCTTAAGCACACGTCCTTGGAGTCTTACACCCACAGAGATTTATCTACAAAACCCCCTGAACTCTGTGGAATTTGTTGTGAAGGCAGCCCCAAAGGGTGGAAAGTTTTAGTTAGTCATTTTGAAAGAAACCAGACTTTTATCAAGCATGCTTTCTGGGCTGGCCACATACATAACAGCAGCAGCTATGCATTTAATGCCTTCAGCCAGCAGCTGTTGGAGGGATGTGATATTAAGAAATTCCTCCTCCATGAATTCCTTTAATTTTTTTGAAAGCACAGGTGTTGGAGAAGAAAGGGAGATCTGTGGGAATGAAGTTTAGATAGTGGAATCTGAAGAACAATGCCGTAGTCATGAGCTGGACTCTCTCTTAAGATATGTTCATAGTCAGATGGTGTAAAATAACGCTGTTAGGGTTGCATGCAAATAATAACATCTTTTTACATAGCCTCTGGATACTAGCAGTATATGAAAAAATAGTTTCTTTGGAGTATAAAGAAATCCTGGTAGGCACCGTTTTTACACCTGGTTTAGCAAGGACAGTATCCCCTTAGATATTGTATGTGGAGAGCTAAATTCTTCATTTACTCTTTCTTTGCTATTCTGTCATGGTGTACAGAAAGCTTGCCGAGAGTTAATCCTTGCTTTGATGTTCAGGAAATGTTGTAGTATTTTCTTCTCTCTTTTTTTAAGATTTATTTTTTTGAAAGGCAGATTTTATAGAGAGAGAAGAACCAGAGGAGTCTTCCATCTGCTGGGTCACTCCACAAGTAGCTGCAGTGGCCAGAGCTGAGCTGATGTGATCCAAAGCTGGGAGCCAGGAGTTTCTTCTTGATCTCTCACGTGGGTGCAAGGACCCAGAGATTTGGGCCATCCTCCACTGCTTTCTGAGGCCATTAACGGAGAGCTGGGTTAGAATCGGAGCAGCTGGGACACGAATTGGGATGTGGGTGCTGCAGGCTAAGGATTAGTTTGCTATGCTGCTGTGCCAATCCTGTTTTCTGTTTTCAAACACCTGCTGTGTGTTACATACAACATTCAGCATTTTTTGTGCAGAGGACCAAACTATTTAATACAGTTAGGACTATATAAATGTTTTTCCTTCTGTCTTTAATTTACAGAGGTTTCTATGGTTCAGTTTTCTTTCCTCAAATTATTGTGGAAATCACATTCTGGCGTCTGTCCTGCCTCCAGTGTCTGACAACTTCAGCCTTGGTGATTCTTGCTGGCTCTAAGCTTAGATCTGCAGTTCACTTCAGTGCAACTGACCCTGAGTATCTGTTATCCCAGGCACCATTCTTCATGTTAGGGATCCAGAGTGAATGAAATGTCCCCAGCCCTTGAAAAGTCAGTGTGACTGCATGTTGCATCAACACTGGCCTTTAGTTGTTGGCTATGAATAGATTGTGTTTTCTCAATGATAATAGAAATTGGTGGTGGAGGGGAAACTGAAGCTAAATTTGCTTTTTTTTTTTCCTGTAGCTTTCTAGAGGCAACTCTTAGATATGTAGTTTGTCTCTGTTGGTGGAAAAACCAATGAAATTTTCTTTAACACTGCTAAAATATCGAGAAATTATTGATGGAGCCTAGCCTCAGTGCCCTAGGAACTTAGGAAAGTCTGTTTTTACTATAGTCGCTTCTGAGGCAGAGAATAGTATTTCCTAACTTTGGTTTAAGTTTAAAGTCTTTCAGGGTACTTGTTTGACATGGGGCGTCAGGTGCCCCATGGAGTGCCTGGGTTTGAGTCCCATGACTGCTCCTGATTTGGATTCTTATGGCACCCTGGAAAGCAGTGGGTGATGGTTCCAGTACTGGTTCTTTGCTACCCAGCTGGGAGACCCAGATTGAGTTGTGGGCTGCTGGCCATAAGCTGGTCCAGTCCTGACTGTTGGAGGCATTTGGGAAGTGAACCAGTGGATGGGAGAGCTCTAGCTCTGCTTTTCCAGTAAAATAAATTAAAAAGTTTAGAAAAAAAATGCTCCATCTGTCTGTGTTATACAGTTTCAAGGTTAACCAAAACCAAAACCAAACCCAGAACATAGAGAAATGTTCTTTGAAGCAACACTGTGGGTCCTTATAGTATTTAGGGTATGGTCAGATTAGGCAAAATGTCATGTTCCCTGGGGGAAAAAAAATATCTGGAAGAAAATGAAGCAGGATATAGTAGGTTGTTGTGTATGAGCTGTGGGTCTCTGGCTTATTGTTTTCTATTTTTTTGTTTTGTTTTTCTGTTGGATTCTTTTGTCTGTTTCTAATCAGGATGCTTTTTATGAAAAAAATAATTGTTTTGCTTCCTGTAGATACAACAGTGGAATTTTAAATTTGGCACTAGGAATCGGGAAGCGTAATTTGTTTAATGTGATATCATGTGGATGGTGCCTTTTTCTAGCTTCTTAATTAATGCCAGCCACATTGAATGAAGGAGGAGCTGACTTGAAATGCAGTTATGTAATCGTGTATTTGTGGTGACTCAGTTGAGAGATTGCTTCTCATTAGCTTTTGGGTGAGGGATTCAAATATGGCTTCCTCAGTAAATGGTTAACTGGAAACCCTACTCCTCGTAGTGAATAATAGTAATAAAAAGTCCTACAACCTGAGTAATTGACTGCCTTTGGCTTTTCTGAGTTGGCCAGTGTTGACTGAGCATCCATGCTGTGCCTGTCAAGCAAGTGCTGGAGGACCCGTTTTCTTCCTCTTGGGTGGTAGGAGTACAAGGCCAAGGCGATTTCCCTTGGAAGTAGACTCTAAAAGATGTTTCCTGAAGCAAGTGAAGCAACCCTTCATTTCTTCCTGTCCAACATGCACTTCCTTGCTGCGTTAGTGTTATCTAAGGGAAATAGTTAATGTCTTCAGTATGAAGTGCAGCTGTCTGGAGGCTTACAAAGAATAAAGCAAATCCAAAGCCAGCTGCATTTGTTTTTGAGGGGTGTCTGATTTTTCTTCCCTTGCAGTGTGTCTATTAGAATGTTGAAATATTTAATCATTTAATCCATTTATTTAGTAGTATCCGTTTTCATGATGGTAACACCTTTCACGGCCAAAAGAGTAAATTTAAGCTAATGTCTTCCATAAGAGCAGTGTTTGGTACATACCTTATGTTTTTGGGAGAGAGAGGACTTATATGGATTGGCTTGATTGGAGATTCAGGAAAGAGTTGAATTTTGAGGAATGCTTTTGATTTATGTAAATGCAGATTTGGGGGAATGGGGATACTGAAAACTGGCAATATAGAGGAAATATTATGAGCTAAGGCATGGCCTTGGAAACATGAATGTTGTGTAATGCAACCACTCATTAAAAACTACGGGCCAGGCACTGTACTGATTGCTTTATCTGATGTTTTGGTGAGTTTGGATTACTGTAAAAGAAGGTCTCAGACTGAATGACCTAAAAAGCAGATATTTGTTTCCCACAGTTTTTGGTGACTGTTAAATTCAAGATCAATGATCAAGGTATCAGGAGATTTAGTCCTTAGTGAGGGTTCCCTTCCTCCACGTGACCGAGAGCTCTGGTGTTTTTCTTTGAAGGGCGCGGATCCCTTGGGAGCTGGTGCCATGCTATAGTGGGTTAAACCTCAGCCCGCAGCACACTGGCATCCCATGTGGGCGCCTGTTCAGGTCCCGGCTGCTCCACTTTTGCTCCAGCTCCCTGCTTGTGGCTTGGGAAAGCAATGGAGGATGGCTCAAGTTCTGCACCCATGTGAGAGACCCTGAAGTAACTTGCAATTCCTGGTTTTGGATTAACTTGGGCTGTTGTGGCCATTTGGGGCACAAACCAATGGATGGAAGACACACTCTCTCTCTCTCTCTCTCTCTCTCTCTCTCTCTCTCTCTCTGTCTCATCTTTCTTTCTCTGGCTATTTCAAATAAAAATAAACATCTGTAAAAAAGAAGAGGGGACACTAATCCCATGACAGGGAGCTTCACACCCATGACCTTATGTTTACCGGATCACCTCTTTCAACCTGCACCTGCTGATACCATCACATTAAGGGGTAGGATTTCCACATCTTGATTTTGTGGGGGAACACATTCAGTCTAGAGTACTTAGGCTTATTTAGCCTCAGCAATTAGTTTTGTAGGTTTCATTTTGCAGATAATCAGAGATTTGAGCTGGCTAGTCACTTGCTGGGCCATGGTCTGGGGAGAGGTGTATTATCCATCACACAGAAGGTTAGCAAGTAACTGGGTTGTAAAGCACTTTAAAGGCCAGACTGAGAGATGTGGGTTGGATATGTGGGGTCCAGAGAGTTGTCTGACACTTTTAAAGAGAGAAATAGTAGTTCCGGTCAAGAAGATTGGAAAGGGAAGGTCAGCTGGGAAACCGATGGACTCCTAGCTAGTAGAGTCCTGTTTCAGTGTTCTTGATGCTGAATGGGAGTAGCTTTCTTCTGATGGCTTTGCCTGTGGAGAATGTGTTCAGGAACCCTAGCCGATAACTGGGACCCTCGATAGTGCCCAAGCCCATATGCACTTGTACTCCCCCCGCCCCTGTTTTTTTAAGAGTAATTACTTTTTTGAGAAGCAGAGTTCTCTTCCATCTGCTGTTTCACTCCCCAAATGGCTATGACTCCCAGGGCTGGGCCATGCAGACCAAGAGTCGGGAACTTCTAGGTCTCCTTGGGTACAGGGGCCCAAGCACTTGGACCATGTTTAATTGCTTTCCAAGGTACATTAGCAGGGAGCTAGATTGGAAGTGGAGTGGCCAGGATACAAACCAGCATCTAAGTGGGTTGCTGGCATTTCAGGCAGCTGCTTAACCTTTTTACACTATAATCTTGGTCCCTATACTATGTTTGGTAATTTTTAAAATTTTTTATTACAAAGTCAGATATACAGAGAGGAGGAGAGACAGAGAGAAAGATCTTCCATCCGATGATTCACTCCCCAAGTGAGCGTAATGGCCGATGCTATGCCAATCTGAAGCCAGGAGCCAGAAACTTCTTCCAGGTCTGCCATACGAGTGCAGGGTCCCAAGGTTTTGGGCCGTCCTCGACTGCTTTCCCAGGCCACAGGCAGGGAGCTGGATGGGAAGTGGAGCTGCCGGGATTAGAACCGGTGCCCATGTGGGATTCCGGCGCATTCAAGGCGAGGACTTTAGCCTCTAGGCCCCTTATAAATGTTTTTTAAGATTTGTTTATTTGAAAGGGAAAGTTCAAGAGAGAGAGAGAGAGATCTTCTGTCCAATAGTTTACTCCCCAAATGGTTGCAGTGACTAAGGCTGGGCCAGGCAGAAGCGGGGAATCAAGAGCTTCTCTCGGTCTGTGACAGGGGCGCAGGGGCCGAAGCACTTGGGCCATGCTTCACTGCCCCCCCAGGTGTGTCCACGGGGGACTGAGGCATGGAACATCCAGTGCTGTAGGTGGTGGCCTAGCGCACTGAGTCACAACTCTGACCTTGCCATACTTTCTACATCTTCTGAGATCAGATGAGATCGGGCGTGTTCAAGATACTTTTTGCATCTTAAGTAAGCACTAATAGCTCGCTGTGGTTGTAGCTTTTGCTGTTTGAAATGTAACAGCAAAACCAGCGCTTTTTTTCCCCTTCTAAATAATGTCGCAGAAAATATTCTGTCTTACATACATCTCAGCATCCTTAGTATATACTTTGGTTTTCCTTTCCATGTTAAGAAACTCTGCCTTTTCACTTAAAAGGAGCATTTTGTGGCACCTCCTTGGCACACCCAAGTTTCTGGTAGCACTGTCTTTGTGCTTTTACGTCCTTGTTAAGAAAAACAAAGATTTCTTCATCACAAAGCATTGACATGCATCGGCAGTAAACCTGATAATGGCTTGTAAGTGACTGAGCAGTGGGTAGCATACACAGCATGGATACGCTGGACAAAATGATTCACATCGTGGGTGGGACAGAATGGAACAACACTGAATCTCATCACTGGTTAGTGCACGGTGCAGCTAAAAGCCATTAAATGTTTGTAGAGTTTCCCAACTTAGTATTTTTGGACATTGGTTTGCAGTAAGTAACTGAAGCCATGGAAATTGAGCAAGACACCTGTAACTGAAAATGTGAACATGCTAATCCTGTCCTGGGATGTCAGTCTGCTGATTAGGTGTCTTCAGGTTGATGTCTGGGTTGTTGTATTACTTGGACCATCTGTACTTTCTGCCTTTTATTATTATGGTTGCAAAATTTGCAATTCGTCTGCAATATCTTCACTCTTTTTTGGGTTGAATCTTCTCCAGCTGCCTTGATCATATTTTGTCTTTGACCTTTCAGCGTGTTTAGGGTGATTTTATTTATTTTGAATTTTATTTTTATGAAAAGGGAAGTGAGAGAGAGAGAAAATGTATTTTCTGGGTCACACATGAATGTGTGCCGCAGCCAAGGCTGGACCGGGCCGGCACTGGTAGCTGTGAGCTCAGTGTAAGTCGGCCATGTGGTGGCAGGAACCTGTTCCCTTGGGCTGTGAATGTTGGCTTGGTAGGAAACTGGAATTGGGGATGGAGCTCGGTACTCCTTGGTGGAATGCGACTGTCTTAGTCACTAAGTTATGCTTTGTGTGTCTGGAATTTACTTCCTGAGGAATTCTTGTATACTATCCCTTCAAATATTGCCTAACTTTTGCAAATTCTTCTGGGACCCTGATTGTAAATTTTCAGTTGTTCAATTGCAGGAGTGTTAACCTTTCTGTTGCAGTTTCGTAATCTCTTACAGCTTTGTTGAACCCATTCCTTCTTTTGATGAACACAGGTGCCACGTGGCTTTCTGTAATGTTTTTGTGTTTAAAAGTATGTGTTATTTTATCTGGCGTTTATGTCCCTAGGAGGTTCTGATAGATCTGGGGGAAGCAATTGTGTGACTGTTGCTAAGAATCGTATCTTTAGGAATGGGATTATGTCACCTGATAAGTCTGCCCAGTCCTACGGCTGTCATCTGTGTCCTTGGAGCACTTTGAGAAGCAGGCACAGTTTCTGAAAATGTGTGCTTTCATAGCTCTCCCACCCTGGAAATCCACCTGAATCTGCAGCTCCCTCCTCTGCTGGTAGCCGACATAGGGGAAGACAGGCAGAGCCGAGGTGCAAAGACCACCCTGAGCTTTCCCCTTGTGATCTGAGACTCCAGTTTCCACGAGGTGAAGTGCTGTGCGCTAGAGGTCAGAACGCTCCCTCCGCTGCTGCTAGGCAGGCCCCATTGTTCAGAGCCGCCCAGTGCTGTTAGGGCTGCGGGGAGGAGCGCAGCGTCGTGGGTGGTAGGCATTCTGGAGTCAGGTCCCGACTGCATGTGATTCGATTTTTGGACCTTGTGGAAATAATACTGGTTTTAATCCAAACCACTTGAAAGTAGTTTAAGCCCCACCTCTCTCACACCACCTACACCAAAAACATAGACGTTTCTACGTTTGCAACGCTAAACCTCTTTAGCTATGAGTGTGTTTATATCCAAAGTGTTTCTATAGATGTATAAGAATTTTTAACTAATTGATTGAGTCCATTCATATTTGTTAGTTGCACTTGCATTTGAAGGTTTTGAAAGCCCAGTCAACAGAAATCCTTTCAGTTTCTTCAAGTTTAGCTATGTTTTGGAGTCAGTTAAACTTGATTTGAAGTCCTTCTCCATTCTGAGAAGCTTGAAGATTTCCTCTTTCAGAGCCTCAACTTTTTGTCTCAGCAACCAGCCCTACTTACTAGGTGTGGTGTTTCAAGAGCCCCATGCTAGTTTGCCATTGAGCAAAGCTGCCTACCTGGTTGGTGGGTTGGCATTCTCAATTCCGGATGATTTCCTAGCCTCAGATAATAAGGTTTTGCTCTGACCATGTTTGGTCCTGCTTTCAGGTCCACTGATAGAGTGAGATTGGCACCATAGCTGCAGGTCCTAGCACAGGAGTTTAGCGTCTCTTTTACCAGGCGCTGCTAAAGACCTGAGAGGAACATTGGCAGCCTAAGTTTTGAACATTTTATAGGAAAAGATAAAAGCCGTGAACCCAGCCTAGCAAGAATGACTTATTTGTGTGTGTGTGTGTGTGTGTGTGTGTATGAAAGATTTTGTATACCATTTTAGGGGTGTGATTTTCCAGAAGGCCATTTTGCTTCTCAAGTTGAGAAATGTGCTCTAAGCGCGAGAAGCCTTGTGTGGACACACATCCAGAGCATCTTCTGAAATACCCCCCAGCTGCATGTGGGGTGCAGCAGGTGGTATGCAACAGCATTCTTTTATTTTTGTCGTTTTATTACCATTAATTCTGTAAAAGCTTGCCCTTGCTGTTAGACTGTTTCATGGTTGATGGGTGTTAGTATCAGACATTTGATCAAATTCTTTATGCATTCCCAGCTTCAGTTGTTCTTTGGAGGTACGTCAGGGTTGAGATTTTGCTTTAAATTGAAAAAAACGGTGTATGCATATAATTTTGAAGATGGCTTAATTCCATTATTTTCACAGTGTTTCCTTATGGTCATATGGTTCTGGAAGAGATGTAGAGTTAACTCTTACAAAAAGCAGGCAGCAATGAGGAGATGGAATTATTGCTGGAATTTCTCTTTTGTCTACCCTGTTGTCCATTTCAGCCAAGCTCTGTCTCGTTTGGTCTCTTTTCTTCACTTACTGTTTCTCTAATTTAACCAATAGTGGTAAGAGGATGTTTCATTACTTTTGATGAAGGATTTATATCTTATCAAAGCCAGAATAATTTTTCCCCTGCTGTTACCCCGCGGCTAATATCCTACAGGCTGCTGGAAAGTTAAGGCAAACTATTCCTCCGAGTGAGTGCAGAGGTAACTTTTTTTGAGGAATTTTGGTTGTTGTTTTCTCTTGAACTCACAGATTTTACTTTTTTGTGCTGTTCCTGTCAAACACATGTACTATGTGCAGAGCAGATAAAATGTCAAAACTCGGTTGCTGCTGTTAAGTGTCAGCCACAACTTGTATCTCACACATTTGTAAAGCTCTCCTGGTGAAACATTGAGGACAAACAAACCTAGCTGGCACCGAGAGGCTCCAGTTTCAAGCCTCATGTCTTGTTCTTCTCTGAACCTCACTGTGACGCCATGGAGCTTTGACCCTGTTGCTTGCCACGTCTCCGTGTTCCGTAAGAGCATTAGAACCTCGGGGGCTGCAGAATTGGGTTTGGCTGTGTGGATGCTCAGACAGGGCAGGTCTTGTCTGCATCCACCCTTATAGAGGATGGAGTTGGATCCTAAACAAGTGTTGCTTTTTTTCAAGGCTGGGACGCGTGGATTTTCTGCTGCAGTGGTTGCAGGTTGGCTTAGCGTGGCCTGTGGCTCTGTAGAGCTGTGCCCGTCTCTACCTCATGTATACCCCATTCATTGCCACTTTTCTTTATTGTGGCCCGTGCATTCCCTATATGGGGCATTGCCTTCTTTTTCTGGTTTGCTCATTTCCCATTATGCAGTTTCTCTATCTTCTCTATAAAGCTGTTTTTCCCCCCGTGGATTTCATAATCTGAGGCTGTCTTTTCCTCTTGTAAATTCTGGTTTATGAGGAGCCAGACTTGACTTTGAATCTCAGTTCTGCTGTATATGACTTGTCAAAGTCAATTTCTTCTTTCGAAGTGGAGAAGTAGTAATGTGTGACTTTGTATGGTTGATAAAGTACCATGGTAATAACAAAAATGACATTAACATGGTTAAGGTAAATAGTGTATGTGAAGTGCTTAGCCGAGTGCTGGCGTGATAGTGGGCCTTCTGTGTTGAGCCGTGTTGCTCATTGATTTGCCATCTCTGACTCGTCGCTGGCACCACTACTTCTGTTACCATCACGTTGTAGTTCATCTGGTCTTCATTACGTCAGAGACAAATTTAAAATGAAGCTTATCAATCAAGACAATGTAGGATCCCTTCCTTACAAAGGAACTCTTCCAGGTTCTCACTCTAGCAATACGTCCACACATTGCCAACAATACTTCAGTTACATTAAGACAGTTCTCTTATTCTGCTCTGCTTTCTTCTCTTTCTCTTGTGTTAGTATTTTTTCCTGTTACCATTAGGATGTCCAAAAGCATTTTTCCCAGCTAAGGGGAGCTGAGTTTGGGATTGTTTGGTCCACAGCCCTTGCAGTATGTGGCTGTTATGCTGACCATCTCCATGTTGGAATGGCTTTATTTATTTCACCTGTTTGTACCATAAAGTTGCAGTGCCCATTGTGAATGCTGCTGTAAGCTTCTAAATGCCATGTTAGTGGGATGTGGCTGCAAAATTAGGTAATTTATCATATCAAAGTTTATTTAAGATTAGTCATTGTACAAGAAAACCTGAAATCCCCATAATCTCCTAGAACTTCAATGTGGAACAAACTTTGTTCTTTCGTAAAAATCCTCATTGAAAGAATCTTCTTGTTTTTTATTTGAAAGTCAAAGAAAGGGGGTGAAAGAGACAGAGCTTCCATTTGCTGGTACGCTCACTGGATTGTCACAGTGGCGGGGACTGTACAAGGCTGAAGTCAGGAGCTTCGGCTGAGTTTCCCCTGTGGGGGGTAGCGGCCCATCTTTCCTTGCTTTCCCTGCATTCGCAGGGAGCTGGATCAGAAGTTGAGCAGCTGGGACAGGAACCAGCACCCACGTGGGATGCCAGTGTCACGGGCAGCCGCCTTGCTTCCTGTGCTACAGTGCCTGACCCTAGGCCCTTCTTTTGTGAAAGCATACCTGATAGCTTACTTCGATGACATAGCAAGATTAAAATGTTTTTTTTTTCCCATGTTGCAAAAATATTTTAAAGTATGGATTGTTGTTTGAACTTTCCTAAAAAAAAAAACCACCTAGTTTCATGTTTCAGGAGTAAAGAAGAATTTGACATTCTTGGATTTAAAAGTTGGTTCAAAGTTATTTGTAGAATAAATAAATAGATAAAAATAAAAACATCATGTCTCTTATGCCAGGGAGAGATTTTCATGCCTGTACTGACAAACTTGAAACAAGAAGCGATGTTAGTGGAAATTCCAGCATATTTTTAAGTATGAATCAGGGAGTTGACATTATGAACAGCCTACTATGTGAATAGCCACTTAAACTGGCTGACTTGGGGGTAAGTAATGGTGTGTTAACAGCCGGGCTTCGTATTCCAGGACCGCCAGCAGCTGACAGCTGGAGTGCCGCTTTCGGCAGACACAGTGAAGTGAAGCAGCGGGAGTTGTACATCCTGAGATCTAATGCTGTGTTAGAGTACAGTGTGCTGTGTTGGTGTAGTAGGGAAGACTATGAAAGGAAAGGAACCAAGTCCTCAACAAATGAAGCATCTCTTAAGACCCAAAGGATGTGTGGTTTTCAAGAACTATTGAAACAGCCATGCGCTCGGGCGTTTGAACGAGGCACCAGACATCACTGGCATTTCGGGCCGGATAATCTTGCGTTGCTGTGGGCTGTACTATGCACTGTACGCTGTTGCCCATTAAGGGCTGGTAGGCAGCAGAAAGGACTCCATGTATTTCAAGAATTGCTCTTCTATGACATGAGGCAGCAGAGGCCTAGAGCAAGTCACAAACTTCCCATCACATGATTTAGGCAGTGGAGCTGGGAGAAGAATACAATTGCATTAATGTACTCCAACCCAGGTCCCCAGGGTTTGGTTCTATACCCAAAGCAGTGCCATATATTAAAAAGGTTTTACACCAGGGGCTGGCATTGTGGCACAGTGGGTTAAGCAGTGTGTCACTGGGGTGCCTACAGCCCATAGTCAAGTAACAGTTATAGTCCTGGCTACTCCATTT
Organism: Ochotona princeps; assembly: GCF_030435755.1. Lineage (NCBI taxonomy): Eukaryota > Metazoa > Chordata > Mammalia > Lagomorpha > Ochotonidae > Ochotona > Ochotona princeps. The sequence goes on along the minus strand of NC_080835.1, from coordinate 105,431,382 downwards.
TATTTTCCTCTGAGGGTGGAACCAGTTATTCCACTTAGACACTCTTGTTATTATTCATACACACAGAACTAGAGATATCTTCTATCCACAGCTTGATTCCACAGTTGGTTGCAACAGCCAGTGCTCAGCCAGGCTGAAGCCAGGAGCCAAGAGCTCCATCCAGGTCTCCCATATGGGTGCAGGGTTGCAAGAACTGGGCTATCTCTTGCTGCTTTCCCAGGTACATTAGCATGGAGCTGGATCGAAAATGGAGTAGCCAGGACTTGAACTGGCACTCTTACGGGATGGTGACATTGCTTAACCTGCTATGCAATGATGTCAGCCTTCACTCCACATCTGATCCAGCTTGTTGCTCATGTTCCTGGGAAGGTAGCAGATGATGGCTCAATCACTGGGCTCCTGAAACCCACATGAGAGACTTGAGGAAGCCACCAGGGGACTGGCTTCAGCCTTGTGCAGCCCTGGCTGTTGCTGACATTTGGAAGTAAGCCACAGATGGAATATTTCTCTCTCTCTCTCTCTTTCTCTCTCTTTCACACACACACACACACACACACACACACACACACACACACAGAAGCTCTGCCTTTCAAGTAAGGATTTTTCCTTGTTTTCCAATGTACAGAAATTACCATTTTCCTTGGGAACATGAAGAACAAGATAGGAAAGAGGAAATTCAGTAATATTCGTTGTGAGGAAAGAAACTGAATGTAAGGTAGGAAGGCTTAAAACTTAAACACTTCTGAGTCACCTGAATGGTGGGGTTGTGGAGAGCTTTTTTATTTTTTTAAGATTTATTTATTTTTATTACAAAGTTAGATATACAGAGCGGAGGAGAGACAGAGAGGAAGATCTTCCGTCCGATGATTCACTCCCCAAGTGAGCCACAAACGGCCGGTGCATGCCAGTCCGAAGCCCGGGACCTCTTCCAGGTCTCCCACGCAGGTGCAGGGTCCCAAAGCTTTGGGCCGTCCTTGACTGCCTTCCCAGGCCACAAGCAGGGAGCTGGATGGGAAGCAGGGCCGCCGGGATTAGAACCGGCGCCCATATGGGATCTCAGTATGTTCAAGGCGAGGACTTTAGCCGCTAGGCCATGCTGCCGGGCCCATGTGGAGAGCTTTTTAAGCTTTCTACCTGAGCCCCATAGATTTCAGTGTGGCCTCATTGATAGAATCTTTTCTGTGATCGTTGTGTTAACAAAGCCATGTATCTTGAAAACTCATGATTACTGCAGTGTTGAAAAACTCTAATGCTTGTCTTTAAAGGTGCTTTGCTTTATCTATTGAGATAATTGATTTTGGATAGCTGGCATGTTCCAGAATACAGTTCTGAACAGGAATCAATTAACAAGTTTCAGACTCAGAGCTTTGTAGACTAGCTATACTACAGTGTCACACGTTTAGACTAACTACCTTCCCGTGGTCATATTTACTTGCTGGTTTTCCATTCCTTCTCCTGGTAAGTACAGTATGAAGCCGCTGAAGCCCACGTTATGGCTAGACAACTTTGAGGTTTCATTCTTCTATTTGGGCGTCAGTATTCCTAGTGGTGTTTTTCATTAGAAATGTGGCAGGACAAACAACTTAAACGCTGTGAACTGGCCTGGTACTGACAGGCACTTAGAGATGGTCATCTGAATTACAACTTTGGTAGGAGTGGGATGAAGGCTTTAAACATCCTAGGTTTCGGGTTGGGGGCTGTATCCTGTAAGTAATGTGTGTGATGCTAGAAAAATGCGTGAAGACAGGCAGGAAGGGAGCCCCTGAAAGGCTGTGTTCGGAGACATGGCTGTGTTTCAACAAGAATTTTTGTATGGTAGAAATTTGTGAAATTTAAAAGAAAAACACTCAAAACAAGGTGATTTTACAGCATCATGGCGTTTTTCATATTCAGTCATTGTTCTGAATATTTTAAAAGTGACTGAGTTCGTAGTCGAACTGTATTTTTGTTCATTTGAAGGAGACATGCAAACACAGACCACGACAGGGCAAGAGGAGGAGCTTACATTCCTGGATGCACTGCCCAAATAGCCACAGTAGCCGGGACTGAGGAAGGCTGAAGTCAGCTGCCTGGAATTCTGTCGGCCTCCTGCCTGAATGGCAGAGCCCCCATGACTTGAACCCTTCTCCTCCCTCTCGGGGTGCACATTCGCTGGAAGCTGGGACTAAAGCAGGGCTAGGACTCTAACCCAGGCACTCTGTCGGTGTCCCAGGGAGTGCCTGCTCACTGCCCTCACAGCCTGCTTCTTAAGTACAATGTGTTTTCTGCTTCTGTTTCCTTGCCTAGAATTCTTTAGGGGCTTCCCGTGTGTCTTGGTGCAAAGCCCCATGTCGTGTGCTGCTCATCAGTGCTCTGGTTTTCTGTCTCACTGTTGCCTCTTGTTCCCTGCAGTTGCTCTCCTTTGGCTTTGTCAAGGTTTTTTTTTTTCACTCATATTTAGCACTCTGGTATGTGTGGCTCGTTGTATGTGTTATGGTTGTTGGTTATTGGCCACATTTTGCATGACTGAACCCAAAGATTTAGACCTCCTACTCATATGCTTTCCTATCCCTTTATGCTTTGGGGTTGGTTGCAGTCAGTCATGTTTGTCACACTAGCTTGTGGTTCTGTGTAGATCGTATGCGTGTATTATTGGAATATACTTACAACGAAGGGGATCCATGGGAGCAGAATGTTTTTGCTATTTTTCAGAACCCCCATTTTAGAATAAGTGGGTGACTACCTGAATAAATGAGACAGTGCTGTAGGCAGCAGTCTGCTTCCTGCAGATGTAGTCAAAGTGTGATTTGTAGCTAATGGCTGAGGAACTAATAGTAACAGTAAGCATTAGAGCATTCTTGGAGGCACTGCTGGTCTTGACTGGGGTTCAGGTTTACCTGGTGGGGCTTCAGGACTCGGGGGTGGCTGCCAAGGATGGTTTTCACTAGCTGCTCCCTAGCTGGTTTGGAATTAGGTGGGTAGCATTAAGAACCTCCTCTCCCACAGGCTTCTTGTCCCTTTCCTTGATCCTGTGTAAGTGTGAGTTCCAGGATCACACCCAACATTGACACTTTTCCTTCGGGATGCTCTTAGCATCAGGGAGGGAGTATTTTGTTGTGGCATTTGTTCTTCTTGCTGCAGCAGCAGAACCTGATTGGAGTTTCAGGGCCTGCCAGGCCCACTTCACATGCCAGAACACAATGGCTCAGGTGGGTATTTTCTCTCGGTACTCTTTTTTAAAGATTTCTTTTATTTTTGTTGGAAAAGCGGAATTACGGAGAGAAGGAGAGACACAGAGAGAAAAATCTCACATCCGTTGGTTCACCCCTCAAATGGCCACAATGGCCATGGCTGAGCTGATCCGAAGCCAGGAGCTTCTTCTGGATCTACTAGGTGGGTGCAGAGGTGCAAGGCCTTGACCCATTCTCTGCTGCTTTCTCAGGCCACAATCAGGGAGTTGGATGGGAAGTGGAGCAGGCAGAACACAAACAGGTGCCCATAATATAGGGTGCTGGCGCTTGCCCTTGGATGATTAGCCTGCTGAGCTACTGCGCTGGCCCAGTTGTACTCTCTCTCTAAAGTAACACAGAAGAGGGGAGAGGTTGAATGTGGTGACGTTAGAGGCTCCAGGGTTCCCTGAGCACAAAGGGTTCACTTTAGTCCTGAATTGTGGGACATAAGAATAGGGACACCGTGTTGGCAAATGTTTCCCAGAAGCCCCTAACAAGAACACTGCCAGACTTTAACTTTCATTAATCATTTGAAAATTGAGTTGAGGGTCTCGGTGCTCAAGGTGTGACCTAAAGACTGACAGCTTATAGAAATGAACTATTTCAGGCTCAGCTTCAGAATTCTCATGAAAATAACGCATGCTTGAAGATCAGATGCCCGCCAGCTCTGGAGGTTGTTGTATGATGTGTGGGCGGAATGGTTGTGAATCAGGGACCACGAGCATTTGGAAACCTGAGTGTACACTTAGACTACGATGCTCAGTGTGTTTGATGTACTGAGATCTTTCCTGAGAGGGGAGAAAGTAGCTTCTGTTTGACTCAGTCAGAAGTGAGCACTTTCGTAGTGTGTTAATCTGTACTTTTTTGTTACTTATAATTTAATTTGCCTGGTTTTGTATTTTACATTAGAACAAAACTTTCAAAAATAATCTTTGTCAGTGGAACAATAAGTTCTTCCTATTTTTATATTCAAAGAGATGCTTAGAAGATACAGCAGGTATCATTAACAATATTATATTTTTCTGTGAACCTGATTTTAACAAATGAAGAAAAACAATGGATTTATTTTCTCTTTCTGTTGAAATTTTTTCCTGTCACATTTGCACAACGGAAGTCAATCTGACAGGTTTTTTGCGGGGGTAAGATTTCTTAAAATTTAGCACACAGAGCCTGGAAAGGTAGCTTAGAGTTGAAGTCCTCACCTTGCATGCGCCAGGACCCCATATGGGCGCCGGTTCATATCCCAGCAGCTCTGCTTCCCATCCGGCTCCTTGCTGGTGGCCTGGGAAAGCAATTGAGGACGGCCCAAAGCCTTTGGATCCTGTACTCGCACGGGAGACCCGGAAGAAGCTCTAGGCTCCTGGCTTCGGATTGGCGAAGCTCCGGCCGTTGCGCTCACTTGGAGAGTGAATTATCAGATGGAAGATCTTCCTCTCTGTCTCTCTTCTCTCTGTATATCTGCCTTTCCAATAAAAATAAAAATTAATCTTAAAAAAATTGGTACACAGCAGGTAAATCTTATTTGCTGAATTAATTGCTTGTACAGCTGTTAACACTGTCTAGGGTTTACATCTGTGCTGATGACACTAAAGTGACTGAGTAACAGAAAGAGAAGAGGGCCTGAATTCTCTGGTTCTTCGTCTGTGCATGTCACCCAGAAAGCCTGGATCTGTGAACTGGGCGGCTGAGTTTGCACAAGAGAGTATCAGGTCGGGGCTGTCCTCTGCTGCTTACCCAGGCCATAAGCAGGGAGCTGGATGGGAAGCGGTGCTGCCGGGATTAAAACTGGCGCCCAAATGCGATCCTGGCAGGTGCAAGGTGAGGACTTTAGCCCCTAGGCTATGGTGCCGGGCCCTGGTAGTTAACACTTTACATAGAAACAGTTTTAAGAGGGAGTCTCGTAAGAACGAGGGAAATGGGTGAATTGTGGAAACAGGTTTTACTCTGTGTGGCGGGTGGTGTGTGCAGTAAGCGTTTGCCTGTTGGATTGTCTGCTAGTCATGTGCTCAGGAGCAGGCAACATTAATGCCGCCTGCATTTTTCCATTTGGAATCATGTGGCGAAGCTCACTGAGCATTCATGGTACAAGTTAATGTCTTTTGTAGAGACATCTCTTTCTTTTTTTAAAAAAAGATTTATTTATTTTTATTGTAAAGGCAGATATACAGAGAGGAGGAGAGACAGAGAGAAAGAGCTCCTATTTGATGATTCACTCTCCAAGTGACCGCAATGGCTGGAGCTGAGCCATTCTGAAGCCAGGAGCCAGGTGCTCTTCTGTGTCTCCCTCATGGGTGCAGGGGCCCTAGGATTTGGGCCGTCCTTGACTGCTTTCCCAGGCCACAAGTAGGGAGCTGGATGGGTAGCGGGACTGCTGGGATTAGAACCGGTGCCCATATGGGATCCCGGCGTACAAGCTGAGGACTTTAACCACTACGCTATCGCGCGGGGCCCGAAACATCTCTTTCTGTATCTTGTTGGTACTTTGCTGTGCTGGCTTTGAGGAGCAGCTGTTAATTTATTTTGGTATTAGAAAAGTGGAGATATCACAAGGAATGGGGACTCAATAAACATCTGTATAAAATTATATTTTACTTGAAAGAACATTTGGTATATGTAACCAACTGTTGTTTGGCAGAGTATTGTTTCTTTACTTTTGCTGTTGTATGATAATATTTTGTAAGACCCTTAAATCATGAAAAGTAATGTTAAGGCGTGATCTTCAGATTTTTGAAAATTTAAATTATAGGAGTTTTAAATTATGTGTGTATGCTACTTTTTTCTTTGGCTTGTGAGCTTAGAATTGAGTCTATAACATTGTTCAGCACTCTGTGCTTGAGATCTGGGCAGATTTAGTGTGGACTAAATTTAGGAGGACCAGGGATAGGAGGTTGGCTTAGTGATTGAGATGATGCTGAGACTTCAAAGTAACAGAGAAGACAATGAAATGCCTGGGAATAAAGCTAACTAAGGAGGTGGAAGATCTCTGTGAGGAAAACCACAAATCATGAAGAAAGGAGACAGAAGACTTCAAAAAGAGGAAAAACATACCATGCTCCTGGATGGGCCGAGTCAATATCATCAAAATATCCGTATTACCAAAAGCAATATATACACTCAACACGATTCCAATCAAAATACCAAGAATATTCTTCACAGAGCTGGAAAAAAATGATACAAAGCTTCATCTGGAAACACAAAAAACCACGAATAGTCAGAACCATCCTGAGGAATAAGAACCTAGCAGGAGGGATCACAGTCCCAGACCTTCAGACGTATTCTAGGGGGTAGTTATCAAAACAGCCTGATACTGGCACAGAAACAGAGGAAGACCAACGGAGTAAGATAGACCAAAAGGGAACCCACGCGTGCACAGCCATCTAACCTTCAACAAGGAAACAGAAAACAATCCAGGAAAAGAGGAAGGTCTCTTCAATAATTGCTGTTGGGACAACTGGTTAATAGCTTGAAGAAGTAAGCAGCAAGATCCACACCTTTAACCACACACAAAGATGAAATCTAAATGAATAAAAGATTTAAACCTGCACCCGAAAATCATCAGATTTCTGGCAGAAAAAGTTGGAGATATTCGGCAAGATGGAAGTGTAGGTGCTGACTTCCTAGAAAAGTCATCAGAAGCAAAGGAAGTCGAGATCAAAATAAACGAACGGGGCTACATTAAGAAGCTTCTGCGCAGCAAAGGAAACAGTCAACGAAGTAAAAAGGCAGCCAACAGAATGGGAGAAGATCTTTGCACAGTGCACAGGAGGCAAGGGGTTAATTTGCAGACTAGCAAAGAACTCCAGAACAACCATAACAACAAAACAAACTAACCAGTCAAGAAATGGGCGAAGGAAATGAACAGACACCTTTCAAAGGAACAAATTCAAATGGCTAACAGGCATATGAAAAAAAAAATGCTCAAGCTGCCTGGCAATAAGAAAAATTCAAATAAAAACTACACTGAGGTTCCACTTAACCCTCATTTTATATTGGAGTCCTGAGATTCCATAGTCAGTTCTGGCCCCTGATTCCAACTTCCTGCTCAGACAGACTTGGAGAAAACTGGTAACTTAAGTGATTGGGTCCCTACTTTCCAGGGAAGAAGAGCTAACCATTGTTTCACTGCAGGTAGTGTGCCTGCACGTCACCTGTATGCAGCATCTTCAGTTGCAGATGGGCTGCTGCTTGAGGAAGAAGCGCAAGCAACACTAGCTCCAGAGGGCAAAACTGCCAAAAGCAGTTCCGTATTAACGGAGGTGTCAGCCAAATAAAAGCTAATGCATGGAAAAAGCACAGTCCCCATAACCAGATGAAACTTGTTAGAACTTTAGTGGGAGACATTTGGGAATTGAAAAATTAGCTTGAATGAAGTGGGCAGTACACCTGTGTCTGCTTGTGCAGGGCTTTGCTTGTCCTGCTTATGTAGGCAGAAGCAGTAGTCCTTGAGGCTTTACTGCCGGGGTAAGCTTTCTCTTTGCATTTGGATCAGCTGTCTTCACTGTGTGTTAGCCTTGCTTCCAACAAGACAGCTAATAGTGAGGAGATACCCTTTGTTGAATCATTAAAGGATGTTGTCAAAGTACACTGAACTATGAATTAGACAAACAGTAATATTTACCTTTTATCTTGCTGGCTTTCCCAAGCAGTGTGCTTCCGAGCCAGCTTGCAAGGTGGAGTCCACCTGCTGATACTTGTAAGGATGTATCAGTAAACCCTCTGCTTCCTGCTGGCTGCCTTTCGCGTTAGTGCTGGTACTGGTGTTCACTGTTAGCGCCAGCGCTTTGGGTTACATCACTCTGCAGAAAATTGCCGTTTAAGAACACCTAGACTGCACGGTGAAGAATGAGATTAGATAAAACTGAGTTGAAGGGAAAACCCTAAACAAATGGCTCTTGGCCTGGGAAAAGCAGGTCTAGGGACAGGTTTCAGAGTTACACCAACGTTTTTGTTGTCGTCAGTTTTCATTTTCTTAGGTTTATTTTCCATTCTTCGGTACTTAGCGGAAGATTGAAGAGGAAAGAGTCTGTTTGGATCATCCTCTCGTGTGATGTCTTGCTCCTGCTGTGCCGGTGACACTGTGGAGTAACAGTGTTTGTCAGCTGTGGTCAGCCAGGCCGCATTGTGAAGGTCAGAGTCTTACTGGGCTTGATCTGCCAGCAGTTCTCTCCAGATTTCTGCCCTTTGCAAAATCACTCCCACCCTTCAGCTAACCCCAGAACTTTCTGCTTTATCCAGCAGTAATATTATCCTGAATGCAGAAATGATTCAAAGGCTGCTATATATATATTTTTTGAAATGGCTTCTATCTTTAATGTTAGACCTCTTGTAAAGAAAGTTGGATCTTGCTATGTAGGAAAGTGATAGTGTATTTTTTATTGAAGCGAACTGTTCACTCAATGGATATAAATATGGAAGTGCATATTGATTTGACAAATTGTTCTCAACGAAGTTCTCATTAGAAAAGTACTTTAAGTTTCCCTTCCCCTTTTAAAAAAATAAAAAGATCAGGGCTCGGCACAATGGCCTAGCAGCTAAAGTCCTCGCCTTGAATGTACTGAGATCCCATATGGGCGCCAGTTCTAATCCCGGCAGCTCCACTTCCCATCCAGCTCCCTGCTTGTGACCTGGGGAAGCAGTCGAGGAAGGCCCAAAGCCTTGGGACCCTGCACCTGTGTGGGAGACCTGGAAGAGTCTCCTGGCTTTGGATCGGCACAGCACTGGTCACTTGGGGAGTGAATCATTGGAGGAAGATCTTCCTCTCTGTCTCTCCTCCTCTCTGTACATCTGACTTTACAATAAAAAATAAATAAATCTTAAAAAAAAGATCAGTAAAGTGACGGCATTTCTCTGCTGGGGACGGCTTCTCTGACTTCTGAAGAGCAGCGGCTCCGTGCGTGACACACAGTGTGTGCCTTGGCGCCTTCCACCCACAGAACCTTCCTTGTGAAGGAGGAGATGGGAGGCGGGCAAATCATGAGAGATTTTCAGACCTGTGTGAGGTGATGGTGCAGATGGTGAGGAAACTCCCTGGGGAAGTTAAACATTAAGTGGATAATAGCAGATCATAAGAACCCGAAACTAGACTCCCTTCCTCTTGGAGACCGCTTTAGAGTCCACACTCTTTCTGCACTTGCGCTCCAGTTCTCAGTATTGAACTCCATGAAGGCAGTCTTGGTTTTTGTGCACTGTTGGAAACGCTCGTGTCTAGAAAGTGTTTCTCTAAAATAGCAGTAGTGGCTGATGTTGGTTGACTGTTTTCTGTGCGTCAGCTAGGGTACTAAGCTGATTGAATTTTTAGCCACATGCCAAGGAGAGTACTGTAATTGTCCTTGTTTTATGGATGAAAAACACAGGTTGATTAGGGGTTCAAGTCCCAGGCACCTGGTAAGATAGCGGTAGAATTCAAATCCGGTGTTTTAGAGTTTCAGCTCTCAGTCCCTATATTGCACTGCTCCCAAAGTTAGATGCTTAGTTTTAAAATCATATTTGTTGAGCAGAGGATGAATGAATCACCGTGAGGTTTTATGTCCTCCTAGAGTTAAATCGTACATAGTTTAAGTGGTCAGCATGGATGGAAGCTCCTCAGTGTAGCACTTGTAATCCAAGAAGATACCATGCTTGTTGCAAACAGCCTGCACGGGTTAAGTGTGAGTGCTGGGACAATGTCTTCTCTATTCTTACCCTTCTTCAGATAACAATGAGCAGCTTAACAGTTCGGCAACTTAAATTATGAATTTCACATTTACCATTTGATGGTAATGATGAGTTAATTGTGAATCATTTACAAAATGATTGTTATTTGAATACAAACTTAAGTATGAGGTTTGTTTTTTTTTTTTTTTTTTTTCCCCTTCAGTTCTTTAGAAAGTGATGTGTCCTGGGAATCATTGAGGGATTTTTTTTTTCTTTTTAAAAATTTGTTTCTTTATACACGGTGGACAAATTTCACGCATACAGATTTGAGAGCATAACTTTACTCTCCCACTTATGCGTTCATCTTGCCTCCTGCCCTCTTGCTTTCCTTGCTTTTTTTCTTTTAATTTTTGCAGTAACATGCTCCAGTTTATCACCATAAACTTAACGCTCCACTAAATATTTGAAAAGTAGTAAGTTGAACAATCGCTATTCTCAAGAGGTAAAGTTAGACACGAGATAAGGGCTATAGACAGGAAAATGTCAGATTTTGTTGCTCAAGAACAAGCATTTAGAAGAATCCTTTGATGTGGGTAAGGACTGTGTCCTAATGGAGAAGTCGCTGACTGGGATTCCAGGTCCCTGAGGAGTTGGGATATTGTCAGTGCCTTGGATTTGCGTTGCAGCTGGCTGACATTTGCTGTGTACGTATTCTGTTAAATTGTGGAAGAAGCTAAAAAAAGAAATCTGTCCCCATTGAGAGGAATTATGTAAAAAGGATATGAACATTTGCAGTTTTGTTATTTATATGAGGTGAGAACAAATATTTTTCTAAGCTTCAGTTTTATTTTGTGAACCTAACCATTCTCTGACTCCCCCATTCTCATCCTTGTTCCTTGGAGAGTTGTAGGATCCCATTCTAAGGAAATTCAGAAAGGGACCACAAACTGAATTCTGAGATGTCAGGGGAGCAGAACTGCCTGGTGTCGGGGAGAGCTAGGGTTCCTTCTTCTTCTAGCACTGTGGTTTTGTCGACTGTTTTTCTGTTAGGATTGTGTAGAATGGCAGGACCTGAGGTTGCCGGAATGTTCACTGACCCGTTTCTACAGTTGAGTTAAAAGGCTTGAGTGTGTGTGGTTGGGTTTGGGTGATGGTGCGGAACCCAGTGTTACCCTCAAGGCTCTCTGTTAGCTCTGGGCTCTGCCCCTTCCCTTTCCACACGTGGGGTAGTTAGGATTTCCCCCAGTTTTGGATCGTCTCTGGCCATTGCAGCAGGTTGAGGAGTGAACCAGCACATGGACCAGCTTCTCTCTATCAGATCTGCTTTTCACAGAAAAATCAATGAAAAAGAATTTTTTTGTGATAGCTCCATGATGTGTTGTCAGAGCTCTGTTTTCAACGTTTTTGTGTCAATTCCTTTTCCTTTATTTCTAAGTGAGATTATGTCATTCAGTAATATAGTTACTTTCATCTATAAAGTCTACATTACATCTTAGGCTGCTGGATATTCTACCTTATCTTTTAAAGAAATTTTTTACAGTAAAGTTTCAATCTTGGAGGTGTATAGTTTTAGAATTTTTGTAAAATATTTACAGTCAAATTCATCTAAAAATTCTACCATGGAGCTCCTTTGTATCTCTGTTTTTTTTTAAAGTGAAATTATTTATTAAAATAAACTATTTTGTTACTAAGGCACACAGAAGAGTGCTAAGGTTGTGTTTTCCTAGTGTTTTTGAGGTGAAAACTGTGTAAGTTGTGACTGTGTAGTCATTAGGTCTTGTTAAATTGAAATCAGTAGTAAGGAAATCAGGTTCAAAGACCATTTGTTTTCCTTTCGTCCTAGAATGAGTCTCTGATGTGACTTTCCAAATGTACTTCACTCTCGAAGTAGCTGCCTCTGCTTTTCCTATCCTTTTAGAGCAGTTGAAAACCAGTGGGTGCAGTGGTTGGTCAGTTAAAAGTAGGTGAAGGGTCATTATCCGTATCCTGCCACTATTAATATTTCAGAATCTCTGACTCTGTGAATGACGTGAGTTAGCTTTTATGTCTCTATTGTATTTTCTTTCCTATCTTCTTTTTAGAGAAATCCTCCATCTTCCCCAAATGGCCCAGTGGCTGGAGCTGGGCTGATCCAAAACCAAGAGCTTCCTCCATCTTCCAGAACTTTTTCTTCTTCTTTTAAAAAAGATTTGATTTATTTGTATTGGAAAAGCAGGTTTACAGAGAGAAGTAAAGGCAGAGATCTTCCACCTGCTGGTTCATTCGCCAAGTGGCCTCAATGGCTGGAACCAATCTGAAACCAAGAGCAAGGAGGTTATTCCGGGTCTCCCACGGGGATGCAGGGTCCCAAGCCTTTGGGTCATGCTTCCCTGCTTTCCCATGCCATAAGCAGGGAGCAGGATGGCAAGTGGAGCAGTGAGGACATGAACTGTTGTCCTTATAGGATCCTGGTGTGTACAAGGTGATGATTTAGCTATTAGACTATCGTGCCAGGCCCCCTCCAGGTCTTCAGTGTGGGTACAGAGACCCAAGCACCTGGACCATCTGCTGCTGCTTTCCTAGGTCCATTAGCAGGGAGCTGGACTGAAAGCAGAGCAGCCAGGTTTCCAGTTGGCATCCATACAGGATGCTATTGCCTCAGGTTGCTATTCCACAGCACCAGTTCTCCAACCCATTTTATTTTATTTTATTTTATTTTTTTTTTTTTCTCTTTTTCTAGGGATTTTTTTTTTTTATTGTATTGTTGTTGACAATCTTTACATAGTTAACTATAGTTGAAGGAAAATCAAGAAAGAGAAGAAAAAAAAAAAAGGTTCAGGGGGATAGGGAGGTGGGCAATGCTATTATGTCCATATTGTTTCCATCATGTATCTGAGGTAAAAGGGGATATTGAGGGAGAAGCCCCACCCGGTTTCCCGCCCACCCCAAGTCCCGGATGTGGGGCATGCTCTGAGATATGTGCTCAAGTGGAGTTAATAGTTCTCCAGTTATGAGTCACTGCCAGTTTCGCTCGATGAGGTGGTCCACTGATTGATATGGTCCATCATGAAGTCTCCATTTGTCCCATATTTCGCTGCCAACATGTAGCTGAGATGAATGATTGTCCTATTCTGTCTTCTGTCTTTTCTTGGTTAGAATTCTGAGTCCAGCAGTTCAAGTGGGGAGATCTCCAAAGATACTTTGAGGTATTCCCAGACCAGATTCTTGTATGTTCTAGCAAGCACAGGGCCCGGCACAGTCCATCACCCTGATCAGCTGGTGGTTGCAATTGCTGTGTTGGTTCTGTTTTCAGTCCCGAGTTGCACTGGAACCAATGGGTGTTGCAGTCCAGTCTGGTTCGGCCCTTACATCAACCAGTGGGAGCTGAAGCCTAGTTGGGGCGACCCACAATAACCCCCACCAGACCGCCCCCTACCCTGGTTTGCCAGTATGTGTAGCAGAAGACCAATCTGTCCCCCATCCCATTTGGCTCTGGTACTTGTCAATGGGTATTAAAGCTTGGTTTTATCTAACCAACTCAACCATCCAGCCCTCACAGATATTGTTGAGTACCTCTCTATCTAGCCATCCCAGCCCCCGTCCTAGTTTTCATGCCCTCCCACGGGAATAGTGACCCAAGAAGGGGGAACCCACTTTTTCCCTCCCAGGTCTCTCTGTCCCGGTTTATGCACTCTTTAGGTGGTCCTGTGATTTGACTCGACAGAATTAGTCCCCAGTGCCAGCTTCTGCCAGCTGATGCTGTGGCCCTGATCTTGTCCACATGCAGCACACAGGTGTTGTAGCCTTGCTTAGTCGTGTCTGTCTCTATCCCAGCCAACACTCTCCAGTGGGAGTGGTTGTCCAGCGAGGGGACCAGCCCCTTAACCCCCCCGCCAGCTCTGCCCCTCCCTTCCTGGATCTCACGTGTGCTGGATGGGTGCTGCATTCATATCCTGTACAGGCAACCACGCCCTGGCGTTCCATAATGTGTACTGGTTTTGTCGCAACCAAACCCGGCCCATTCCACACTCTGTTCTGATGATCGGATTTGCCAGAGGATGACATGAACTGATTCAGCCTGGTCTGCTCCTGACCCATGCCGAATGCATGCCAGTGGGAAACTTTCCATGGCCTATTCTGGGCTGTTTCCAATCATGCTTCTCGCGCTTACCTGCAGGGACTGTGTCCTGCCAGAGGAGTTGCCCAGGCTCCTCCATCAGAACCCCTCCCAATGCCAGATTTTGCGCTTGCCAGGGGGTTCTTGAGCCAGCCCTACTCAGTTCACCTCCTGTCCTAGCAGGAACAGTGGCTTTTCCTGGCTGGCTTTCACCCCATTCTGACTCTTGTTGTTGGATGTTTCAGCCCAGCCATGGCTCGTCCATACCCACATACAGCTCACACATGGCTCAGAAGGGGATTGAGACCCAGCCTAGTCAGTCCCACATCTACCCTGTTTCTCCATAACACCAGATGGTGCTGGGATCTGAACCGGCCTGGTGCATCCAATCCCAGCCCACACTAGTGCCTCGGGTGACTGCAACTGTTTCCTAGATAGAACGCAGCCCCCATTCCAGCACATACACCCCTTGGTGGGAACCTCATCCCAGCTGTGGCATCCCAGATTGGGACCGTTCCTAGCCGTAAATCACGCACCTGCACGTGGTTACTCCGAGGACCATTAGGTGCCAGCCTGCTACTCAAGCCGGAGCTTATCTTTTACTTGATAGGTGTTCAAAGCTCAGCATTATTAAGGGATTGGAAGTTCTTCAAAGGAAGAGTTACTGGCATTGGGAATCTTTAGGATTGACTCAGATCCCAGAAACAGTGGGGTCACTCTAGAGCTATCTCAGCAGCGATTCAGATGTCCAATACCCCAGAGCTCCCCGGCCGGGCAGCCAGCAGGCTCAGCCTGGCGCCAAATGGCGCACTGGCCGCCCTGGCCCAGCCCGCCATGAGCCATGGGCACATGGCGGACTGGGTTCGGGATCCGAGCTAGACGTCCTCTCCCGCAGCCCTCGCTCTCCAACCCATTTTAATGTTAAATTGGTCTGGTTCCTTCTGGCTTCTTAAAATTATTTATTGGTATTGATTATATTATTTGTTATGCTTACGTATGTGGAGTACATATAATAATCAGTATGTAACGTATGCTTTTAATATGGGTATAGTTAACTGGGTCTTAATTTATAATAGAAGTGGACTGAATATTTTATCCCTCATAAACTACCTCCTTTTTTTTTTTCAATAAGCTACCCCACTTCCAATCCAGCTTTCTGCTAATGTGCCTGAGAAGGCAGTAGAAGATGGCCCAAGTACATGGGCCCAAGCCACTCACGTGGGAGACCACAGTTGAGTTCTTGTCTTCTGGCTTAAGCCTGGTTCAGTCCTTGCCATTGTGGCCATCTGAGGATTGAATCAGTGGATGTCTCTGTCACTCTGCTTTTCAGATAAATAAAGATTTAAAAATTACTTCTGTATGAGCGTATGGCTCAGTGGTTGTTATGGGAAAAGGTATAGCTATGTTTCTGTTTATATGTTTTTCGCTTGACCACATTTCTTCTTGTTGGTATGTTAGAGGACACTATCTCCTGAAAGGTGATTGGTGCAGTTCCTTTTCATTTCTAAGTCTGGAGGCCCTGATGTGGCTCAGGAGTTCATGTTCTAATGTAGGGTAAGAGTGAGTGTGGAGAGGATGAACTGCGTGGATATGTTTCCAGTGTGTTCACAGTTGGTCTACAGGTGCCACTCTGAATTGTTCTCTTTCGTGTCTGAGAGCACATAAGCCTCTCTTGGAATTCAGATACCAGAATCTGTAATCATATGCAAATAGTTTTTACAGGACTGGGCTCAAATAGAAGAGTAGCTTCATGCCGAGGTTTTGTGTTCTGGGCAAGTGTTAGTGATAATGTATTTCCGGATGAGGCATTTTACAGAACAAGATATCCCTTGACACATGTTCTGTGTTTAGTCATACACATTTGTCATGCCTCAGTACCTCTGAGATGAGTCTCATGGCAACAGACAGAAGAATTTTCTGTTGTTTATCTGTGCTGTAGAGTGAAAAATATTTTACACTTGGTCTGATTGGTCTCTGGTTACAAAAAGTAACGGTGCTGGGTTCATGCAAAGATGGTACGCTTTTCCATCAAGCATTTATGTAACTCTGGTTGCTTATTTATTTGAGTGAAGAGCTAAGCCAATGTTGAGTAAAGGTGAATGTTATTTCTATTGCATAGATATCCTGAACCATTGGGAAAAGCTGGGAGATTATTGTGCGATTACAGTCACACTGGGTCATTCGGCTCCTTCCTCCCTTTACTCAGTTTCCCATCTCCATATTTCCATCTAGTCCCTCCGTTTTGTCTGATGCCTTCCCCCTTGGCTGTCACCGCCCCTGCCTTCCCGCGGTCACTGATTTAGGATCATTTACCTTTACTCTGCTAGTTGAATGCGTCGGATACTGAGAGAGCATGTAAGACCTAGCTATTCTTTCCCCTTTTGGGTTTCTCTAACTTCCATTGACATGACAGTCACTTCGGTAGGATATCCTTATGATAACTTCCTGCGTGAGGTCCTTCAGCCTGTCTTAGACATGGAAGGAGGATGCATATTGCTCCTTTCAACTCAGCTACCCCGATAAACACTTTTGGCTACAGTGAGTGCTAGATGGAATTTCAATCTGGTGTTCTCTGTCTGGTTTAATCAGATTCCTGTCTAAGAAATATCTCCTGGTCTGGGGTTTCAGACAGTAGAATCAAATAGGAACCACAGGATAGTGTACTCGGAGAGGGAGACCTCCTTCTGATGTTTTCCTGCTAGCTTGAAGCTGAAATATTACACGGTACTGCTAACTCTGGGAGTGGGATTGCTGCCATGTAAGTTCTCAGTATTTATGCTGTGAAATGGTGTGGATTTTTTCTGCCATGAAATACTGTAAGTGTAGTATTAGTATATCCATGTTGTCCGGGGAAGCAGAACTATTAGAAGAGAAGATTTAGTATAAAGGATTGGATTATGTCATTTTGAAGGCTTGTGAGTTACAAATATGGCTGGCAGTTTGCTGAGCATCCTCTTATGGGGAGAGGCTGTTGTCTGTTCTGTTGAGGCTCCCCACATTGTGGAGGACAGCCTGTCATAGGCCAAGTTCAGACTTGGTGTTATCTCATCCGTAAGCATCCTGCAAGTTGACACTGAAAGTTAACCATCGTATCAAAATTTATCCGAACTTTCATAATATATTGTACTTAAATTTTTTATAAGATTTATTTATTTTTATTACAAAGTCAGATGTACAGAGAGGAGGAGAGACAGAGAGAAAGATCTTCCGTCCAATGATTCACTCCCTAAGTGACCACAACGACCGGTGCTGAGCCAATTCGAAGCCAGGAGCCTCTTCCAGGTCTCCCACGCAGGTGCAGGGTTCCAAGGCTTTGGGCCGTCCTCGACTGCTTTCCCAGGCCACAAGCAGGGAGCTGGATGGGAAGTGGAGCTGCCGGGATTAGAACTGGCGCTCATATGGGATCCCAGCGCATTCAAGGCGAGGACTTTAGCTGCAAGGTCACAGTGCCTAAAAAAATAAATAAAAATAAAAAATAATTAAAAATCTTTAAAAAGTGATTAATGAACTGAGACGTGGTTGAAAACATGCTGTTTGTTGAGGTATTTCCTTGTGTCAGATGATTATTGCTCATCAAGCATGCAGAAGAGTTCTTTGGAGAAGGGGCGTGTAGCCGTGCTCTGCTGGAAAGCCCGTGTTGCTGCCTTGTATTTAGATCCCCCGGCGGGCCAGTGCAGTCCCCCAGTGATGCCTGCTGACGTGCACCCATGCTGCGCGAGTCCTGCCCAGCAGAAGAAACTGGACAGAGCGCCAGAAGGCTAAATATAACTCCTCAGCAGCCAGACATACACAAACGACTTAAGGAACAACACTTTGACTTGGAGTGGAAACATTTTCTAAAAGAGCTCTTGCTTTATGGTAATGTTTAAATATTCTCTCAGTTTAGTTTTTCGTGGAAAACCAACACAGCTATTGCCTCGTCCCTCTTCCCTTTAGCTGTCTCGGCACTTAAACAGCAAGCCCGGGGGCGCAGACAGCAGCCCCTCCATCTCATTGCCCAGCACTCTTCAGGAGTCCGCGGCCTGTTCTGCTGTGCCCATGAGTTCTGCTTTCACGGGAGAGGGAAGCAGGTGGCTTGCATGTTGAGATCTTCATCTGGGCAAGTGCATTAACTTGGCGGTTTTAGAGCCCTTTCCTCTGCTTCAGGGTGCACACATTAGTGTGCCAAAGCTTTGAGGAAAATCAATCAGAATAAGCCAGCCTCTACTGAATTAGGCGGTTACGTTACCCCAACCAACGTCTGTTCAGTTTATTTTTATTTTGATATTTTTTGTTCTTTTTTTTTTTTTTTTTTTTTTTTTTTTTTGCGTGGGATCCTGAGAGCATTTCATGACCAGTCATTCTTCATAGCAGTACAGGAAGCGGGAATGCTCAGTGTCGGGGCTGCGTTGCTGTACACGTATCTAAAGATTTTGCGTCTTGCCCTCACAGGATGAATGACTTAGGACACTCCAAATGGGATGCGTGTTGTTATCTGGGAGACTTCGGAAAGAAAGATACAGACGCAGCCCTTTCTGAGCCTAAATCAAAATTTTGGGATGTGTGCTCCATGGTTAAGAAACATGATTCTAAGCAA
This sequence comes from Ochotona princeps, assembly GCF_030435755.1. Classification (NCBI taxonomy): domain Eukaryota; kingdom Metazoa; phylum Chordata; class Mammalia; order Lagomorpha; family Ochotonidae; genus Ochotona; species Ochotona princeps. The sequence continues at coordinate 105,412,868 of NC_080835.1, read as the reverse complement.
GAGAAGTGATCGGCGGGTAATTGGTCTGGTATGAGATCCTCAGGCGCTGGCAGAATTCCGGAAAGCTGAAATAAACGGCAGTGTCCCACAGTTGGTAAAAGTGTTCCAGATTAGGAAAGGGAAGGAAAAACAAAGAACTGAGCAGCTCCAGGGAATACTTGGAGCAGCCTGTGGACTGGGGGGGCATTGTGAAGGCCCGCAGGTCGGGATTTCCTCTCTCGCCTTATCATTCCCATCTGCTGGCTCCTGCTGCCCTTGAACGGCTCAGCTCCACCTCTTCCCTGGAAGGAAGGGATGCTGTGTGAAGGTGACAGTGCCAGCTGCACATCATGTCACAGGCTTGTTGTTTAGAGCACTTCCTTGGCCAAGTCATCTAAGAAATGGTTTTTGAGAACAATGGGACATGAGCTTAGGCTAGGGGGTCTGACTCATGTCTTCCTTTTAGTTCTGGGTAGATTTTAAATCTGCTCCATATCACAGACAGATCATTATGAACTTTGGGCTTATTTTGCATGGTGCTCACAGTCAGTCGCCTCTGTGGAATCTGATCCCCCGTCTGGGACGTGGGTGCACAGTAGTTCTTCCCCTTGTCAGTGGAATGCCAGCAAGTGGAGTTGGTGTTATGTTCTGGGAGTCGGCCCAAAGATCCTCAGGGGGATATAGAGTTCATTAAGGTCCTAGCAGTGCTGTGAGCTCACTTTTTCCTGCCTGTTGCTTCATTCCTTATCAGAGTACAGGTGGGAGATGGGACAGTGCTCTGCTCCTCTTGGCTCTACGTTAGGTGTCCATTCTGCTGGCAGGTTGCCAGTCACATTTGGAGATGAAGTTCTGTTCCCCACGATGGTTGGCTGACCTACAAGAAACTACACTGTAGCTCCGTGTCAAAATACTGCCTGTCCCTTGTGAGTTCAGAGGGTCCACTTCTCTGTGCTTGTTTCTCTTCCCTATACCGCTGACTGGCTTCATATTTGTGAAAATGTATATTCTGCATAGCTGGTAGTTTGTCTAATGACATTTCCTCAAGCCACTCCTGTCTTACCGATTAATACCTAGTTCTTCCTTGCAGACCAGTCTCCATAGGGTGGAGAGCTGGTGATTGCTGGGCCTAGTTGTTTCGTCACAGGAGATTAAAAAACTATGGTTCAGACAGTTAGCTCTCTGCCAACTACGTGGAGGCCTGGTGCCTGGCTCCTGGCTTGGGCCTGGCCCAGCCCTGCTGGTTGTAGGCATCTGGGGAGTGAACCAGAGGACTGGAGGTGTCTGTCCCCCTGTCTCTGCCTTTTCAAATAAATACTAACAGAGGCAAGTTGACCTGAGCGTCTGCTTGCTCTGCCCGAGCTCCCTAACCGAATGAGGGAAAGGCTGCTGCTCTGGGTTGTGACTCATGTGCAGAAGAATGGCCACACTGTGCTCCCTCCCTGTCATCTCTCTTTGTTATCTTCTGCAGGCCCACGCTGCAGTGCCCTGCAGATTCATTTATATGCATGACTCTTTCGTCTGTGCGAGCTGAGGGGTAAACCCTCCCTGGAAAGGGCCTGTGCTCTTTATCTGGGGGAGTCCCCCTTTTCCGCAGGCTCAAGGCAGCATTCTAAGCGAGAATCCTTCACACAGCAGTGCCTTTTTGCTGCGTCTCATTATTGGTTTTGCTCAGCCTTGGGCACACACAAGTGCAGACTGCTGGGTGGCTGTGTGCCTGCAGGTCGACCTGACTGGGGAGATCTGTGCTTGAGCTAGGGGAGTAAGGACAGCTGTTTGGTCAGGTCTTCCTGTGTAGAAAACTGGATGCCAGTTGCTGTTTATGGCATGAGGACATGAGGCACGCATTTGCAAGTGAATCTTTTCTTTTGTATGTAGTCTTTCTATATCCTATATTGTTTCTTCTTTCCCAAATCCTTGGGGATTTCATAATCTGTTCAGTGCCTAGCTCTGGTTTTAAGGTAGCAGCAGTAACTCTCCCTTCTCCCTTTCTCTTCCACCTTTCAGCTTCCCCTTCTGCTTCTCTTTCTCCTTCTCTCTCTTCCTTTTATTGTGATAGACGTCACCAGCTTTGGTGCACTGTGGGATAGTCTTGCTTTTAGTGTTATGGAACACTTAGGAAATAAGTGGTTATGTTATAGAGGAAGAATCCTTATTATCTTACTTCTTGTCAAGCAAGCACAGATGATGCATGACACAGCCACAAACCAGGGTTGTGGCCAGGCCAGCACCTGCGATGCTCCTGGCCCAGCGGAGGACTGCCCAGTGCCACCTGTTGTGGGAGTGCGTGTTTCTTGGCTTCGCCCTGGCTCAGACCTGTTGTGACCATCTGGGGAGTGAACCAGTAGATGCACACATTCTCCTTTCTTTTTCTCTGTGACTCTGTTTCCAAATAAATCTTAGTAGGATACAACCAACACAATGTTTAATCAATCTCTCCTTGAGCAACAGAGAACAAAGCATTGCAGGCGTTAATGGGAAAAATAGCGCTCTTGGAGTCTAAGGACACAGCCTGAACTGCTAGCTTCCTCAGCTGGGGACTAGAGTTAGCCACATCATCACGTGTAAGTTGGACGTCCCACCTGCCGGTTTTTGCAGAGTGATCCTAAGGAATGTATGTGAATCCTCTTCACTTCCTACCTTACCCCTGGAATTGTGATCTCTCTCACAGCCCTGACTGCAGGAAGGGAAAAGTAGCCCATTAGAGTAAGCCATTTCAGAACTTGATGTTTCTGCAAATACTGAGCTGGCTTAATACCTTTGAAATCAGTAGAACCAATGGAGAATGGTGTGGTCATTGCTGCTTCTAAGATAATGTTAAGAAAGCCACAGAGAGAAGCCAGGTAGGTGAGGCTTGTGACTGGGGCCTGGTTTCCCACCACGGCCTTTGCCCTCCCTCTGCAGCTCCTAGCTCCCCTGACTTGTCTTGTTGAATGTCAGTGCATCCAATAGTGTTTTCCTTTCTTCTTTCCTTCCTTAAATTATTCATATGAAAGGCAGAGTGACAGAGGGGAAAACATAGAAAGAAGAGTAAGAGAGGTCTTCTGTCTGCTGGTTCCTTGTGCAGATAACCACAAAATTCAGGTCTGGGCCAGGCTGAAACCGACACCCAGGAACTGCATCTTAATCCCACCCCTGGGTGGCAGGTGCTCCAGTGCTTGGGCCATCTTCATTGCCTCTCCAGGAGCATTAGCAGGAAGCTGGGTCAGAGGCAGAGCGGCCTGAACGGATACTGGCATATGGCATGCCAGCTTTGCATGTTGCAGCCTGGCCTGCCCTGCCACAGTGCTACCTTAAGTTTTTGCTCTTTGGGCTGTAAAACTAAAATCAAGGCCTTTTGGGTTTTGAGAGATCCAGAAGAGGCTTCTGATTCAAGGTTTCGGATCAGCTAGGTTCTGGCTGTTGCAGCCATTTGGGGAGTGAACCAGCAGATGGAAGATCTTTCTGTCTCTCTTCTCTGTAAATCTTTCAAATAAAAATTTTAAAAAGTCTTTTTTTTTTTTTTAAAGTGGGGATGGGCAGGGAGGAGTGATTCAGCCTCGACACTGGAGCTACTGTGTTTTTATTTATCATCAGCTTGACAGCACACCAGTCTGAGGTCCAGTCTTCTTAGGGTCCTGGGGCAGCCAGTCCATGCTGTTTTGTCTCTGCTTAGTGCAGACAGCCCTCCTGGTACAGACCCAGGGCCTGTACCTCGAGAGCTTATCTGTTGCCCAGATTCAGTTAAAAATCATGGTGCAAAGATAAACAGCTTTGTCAACCGTCAGCCTGAACAAATTCTGATGCTCAGAAATGTACAAAATTTTGGGGTTTGTCGTAAAGTCAGGAATCATCATTTTTATGTCTTGTTTTCCTTTTCTTTTCCTTTTGAAGGGTTCCTTTTAAAAGTTTTCTAGAGATGTTATGATTAAATAGCACAAGCCCATGACTTAAAATAATTCAGTTCCTCATAGTTTTGGAGGCTGGAAGATCTACATAAAGGTGCCAGCGGGGTCGCATTTCCCAGGTCTTTCTTAGAGCATTCTTTTCTTGGCAAAGTTCACCCAAGGAGAAACTGTCTTACTAGAGCCTAACCTCCCAGGATTTCATTAGAACCCAACTAGCCTAGAGAAAGGAAAACACCTCAGCCTACCTCCTTCTAGCCATCTTGTCCAGCGTAGGAGTGTAGGCACGGGAAACAGAAAGTCACACAGAAGCACAGGCTCACTAAATGCTTGAGGCCTCATTGTGGTGCTGTAGACCTCCCTGCTCACTCCACACGCCTTCCCAGCACAAAACCAAAGGCACATTTCCTTCCAATAAATTATGTCTGGCTTGACACCAAAAGTTACAGTGCATGCTAAAAGGCAAAATGCATAGGTGAGGAGACAGCTGGCATTGGAATTCTGCTGTGGCAGAGATGTTCACCTGATCAGAATAGGGATTAGAGCCGGGCACAATGGCCTAGAGGCTAAAGTCCTCGCCTTGAACGCCCCGGGATCCCATATGGGCGCCGGTTCTAATCCCGGCAGCTCCACTTCCCATCCAGCTCCCTGCTTGTGGCCTGGGAAAGCAGTTGAGGACGGCCCAATGCATTGGGACCCTGCACCCGTGTGGGAGACCCGGAAGAGGTTCCTGGTTCCTGGCATCGGATCGGCGCGCACCGGCCCGTTGCTGCTCACTTGGGGAGTGAATCATCGGACGGAAGATCTTCCTTTCTGTCTCTCCTCCTCTCTGTATATCTGACTTTGTAATAAACTGAATAAATCTTAAAAAAAAAAAAAAAAAAAACATGGTGGGAAAATTCCCTTTTATATTTGGGAAGAAAAATGACTTGGGGACCCAGAATACCCTCACTGCCTACCACCCAGTCTAACTCCTCACACATTCCGTCCCCCAGAAGAAGTGACCTTAACTGCTGTTAAGGGGGACAGGGACGTCATTCGTTCTTAACTGCTTCCTGCTGACAGAGGACGTAGTTAGGTACTCCTCTGGGGGCCTGTGAAAGACACTATTAAAAGGCCTAATTTAAGAGTTAGGGGAGTCCCAGAAGGTGCAGAAAGAGAAACTAAGTTTACAGATGTATTTTTTGGAATAAAGTAAAATGTCCCTAATCTGGAGAAAGAATTGGGAAACAACATCCAGGAGGGGCACAGAACTCCCACCAGGGTTGCTCAAAAGCGATCTTCACCCAGACACATGGATAATCAAGCTCTTTTCAGTAGAGCATAAGGAAAAGATGCTGAAATGTGCACGTGAGAAAAATTAACTGATATATAAAGGAATGCCAATTAAACTCACAGGAGATCTCTCACAGGAAACTTCACAGTCAAGAAAAGAATGGAGTGACATATTCCAGCTTCTAAAAGAAAAAAATTGTCGGCCTAGGATAACATATCCAGCAAAGCTTTCCTTTGTCTTTGGAAATGAAATAAAAATCTTCCACAGTAAAGAAAAGCTAAAAGAATTTGCCTCTTCCAAACCTGCCCTGCAAAAGATACTTAAAGATGTTCTCTTGACAGAGAAGAGGAATAGCACCCTCCAAACCCGAAGGCAAATGTGAAGAACATCCCAGTAAAATGACAACAGAAGACTAAATCAATGAGCAACCCATTGCTAAAATGACAAGACCAAATTATCCATACATATTAACCCTGAATGTAAATGGCTTAAACTCATCAATCAAATGTCATGGATGAGTTGACTGGATTAAAAAAACAAAACCCATCTATTTGTTGCCTACAGGAGACTCATCTCAGCAACAAAGATCAGCGGAAGCTATATCAAATGAATTTTGATTTTTTTTGGTTAGTCTCATCTCTTCAAAGCACTTTCTTCTGATTAAATCTTCACTGACTCATAGATCATACAGTAGCATCATTTTCTTCAAGAAGGTTCTTGATTTTCTTTTACATTTCTTTAGTGACACATTAGTCACTCAGTAGCATGCTATTTAAGTTCAAGGTGCTGTGCATTTCTTTTTTTCCTTCCTGTTACTGATTTTGTATTGTAGCTTTTCATTTAAGGGGATGTATAGTAACTGTGTAATGGAGACTCTCATATCCAGATGTGAGGATACAATGCAGTATGCATCTCTACTTCCAGACCAAAGATGGACTCCCAAAGAAACTGTTTACTATATCTTGACATAAGGTCATTGGACTCTGCCACTCTCCATGCCCACAATGATGGACATATGACTGTATATGAAGAACTATACTATAGCAATGATATAGGGGGACTCAGTGGAGGGGGAATTGGGGAGGGGATAAGGGAAATCTCAGGTCCTATGTAATTGTATCATAAAATGATAATAACAACAAAAAAAAAAGTAAAGTATTAAAAAAAAAACCCAAACGGCTCCCATGTTAGGATCCCAGAGGCAAGGACTTTAGCCACTAAGCTACTGCACCGGGCCCAATTTTTATGTTCTTAAAACTCTGTATGAGTGGATCTAAACAGATGTAGCTATGGTAACTGCTGGGCCGAAGATGGTGGCTCCCAGCAGGTGAGTCACATGCTACGGGGAAGTCGGAGATAGTTGGCCCCAACTGCCAGCCCACAGTGCCTGGCCCAGTGAACCAGTGGATGGAAGATCCATCTCCTCTCCCCTCTGCAACTCTGCCACCCAAACAGATCTTTTCCAATAAGGCTGATTATTTATTTGAGAAGCTGAGTTAGAGAGAGAGAGAGAGAGAGAGAGAGAGAGAGAGAGAATGAATCTTTCCTCCTCAGCCCTACACTCCCAAAATGCCACATGGCCAGGGTTGGTCAGGCAGAAGCCAGGATCCAGGGTCTGCTCTTTGGGAGCAGGGACCTAAGGAGTGGGACCCTCCTGCACTGCCTCCCCGGGCACATCAGCAGAGAGCTGAAGCAGAAGCAGAGCAGCCAGGACTTGATGTGGTGCTTACATGGGATGGTAGCCCAGCAGGTGGTGGCCCGACGGCTCTGCCGCAATACCAGCTCCAGTAATACATCTTTAAATTTTTTTTCCCCCAGTGGACCGTATCCTTAATTTTCACAGCAAGTTTGTGGTGATACCGGTTGTTTTATTTTGCAGTCGGGAGCCTAAAGCTCAGGGACGTCACCCAGATGTACCGTAAAAATTGTCCCTATAGATGCTTTCCGCAAAGGTGTGCCCTTTTTTTCTTCTCTCTGCTTTCTGTGTACAAGCTATGTGATGACCATTTTCTGCCTCTTTGCCACCATTTGGTGCTGTCCTTATTGAACAAAGTTTAAATTCTGATCATTTAATGTTACCATTTAAATAATTTTAAGGTCTATAGTTCACTAGTGTTAAACATTCACAACAATCATCGCTTCTCGTTTCTGGAACTTGGCATCATACTAAATGAAAGCTGTATCCATTAAGCAATGACGCCACATTGTTCCCTGCCAACTTATATTGGCCTGTTCTAGGGGCCTCGTGTAAGTGAGCCCATACGCTTGATTCTTTGGTATCTGATTTATGTCTGTGAGTTTCATCTGTGCTGTAGTGTGTGTCAAAATGTACCCCTTGTTACAGTTGAATAGTGTTTCACTGTAACCATGCGGCTGTACCGCACTGTGTCCGTTCATTTGTAACAGATGTTGGGTTGCCTCTTGCAACATTGTAGTACTTCTATCTGTACCTGTTTGAATTTGTTTTCAGTTCTTAGGCGTATGTATGCTGGAGCATAATTCATAACTCATATAATAAGCCTGTTTAGCTTTTTTTTTTTAAAAAAAAGATTTATTGTATTTTTATTTGAAATGCAAAGTTACACAGAGAAGAGAGAGAGATCTTTCACTCACTGGCTCATTCCCTAAACTGCCACAACAGCTGGAGCTGGGCTGTTCCAAGACAAGCAGTGCTGGGTCCCAAGGCTTTGGGCCATCCTCGACTGCTTTCCCAGGCCACACGGCTGTTGGGTCCCAAGGACTTGAGTCATCCTCTGTTGCTTTTCCAAGCTATAAGCAGGGATCTGGATTGGAAATGGGGCAGCTGGAACGTGAACCAGAACCCATGTGGGATGTTGGCCCTGCCGGCGTTAGCTTAGCCTCCTGTGCCAGAAAATTGGCCCCTGCGGTTTAGTTTTTTAAGGAACGGAGACACTTAGACGTAGTGATTGTGCCAAGTTACATTCCTGCTGGCAGTGTATGAGCTGGAATGCTCCAGAGCCTCAACAATGCAGGGGGTTTTCTGTTTTTAAGATTAATAACTATCCTACTGGGTGCTAGTGCTATCTTTTTTTTTTTTTTAAGATTTATTTATTATTATTGGAAAGTCAGATTTACAGAGAGGAGAAACAAACATCTTCTGCCCGGTGAGTCACTCCCCAGGTGACTGCAATGGCCAGAGCTGAGCTAATCCAAAGCCAGGAGCCAGGAGCTTCTACTCTGTCTCCCACATGAGTGCAGGGTTCCTAGGCTTTGGGCCGTCCTCGACTGCTTTTCCCAGCCACAGGCAGGGAGCTGGATGGGAAATGGAACAGCCAGGATATGAACTGGCACCCATATGGTATCCGGCACATGCAAGGAGAGGAATTTAGCTGTTGTATTGTGGTTTTGATTTCATTTTTCTGCTGGCTAGTAAAATGGAGCTATCTTCACGTGCTAATGGCCATTTGTGTAGTTTCTTTGGAGGACTCTCCTTTGCTCATGTTGAATCTAGCAGTTTGTTTTTTGTTTGGTCAGTTGTTGGAGTTATTTATGTTTTCTAGGTATTAATCTCTTACATATAAATGTTTTACAAATCTTTTTTCTCATTTTGTCGGTTATGTGTCCATTTCCTGGATAGTGTCCATTAAATTATATCTTAAAGTTTCTTGATGAAATTCAGCTTACCTATTTTTATTTTGATGTCCATACTTTTAGTGTTATACCCAAAAATTCATTGCTGAATACAGTATCATGAAATTCCTTAAATGGTTTCTTCAGAGTGTTGTTTTTAAGATTAATTACTTGGGCCTGGTGCGGTGGCCTAGCAGCTAAAGTCCTCGCCTTGCACACCCTGGGATCCCATATGGGCGCCAGTTCTAATTCCAGTGATCCCAATTCCCATCCAGCTCCCTGCCATGTGGGAGACTCAAAAAAGACTCCTGGCTTTGGATCAGCTCGGCTCCGGCCGTTGAGGCCACTTGGGGAGTGAATCATCGAACGAAAGATCTACCTGTCTGTCTGTCCTCCTCTCTGTGTATCTGACTTTCCAATAAAAATAAAATCTTGAAAAAAGATTAATTAATTACTTAATTTGAAAAGCAGAGCAATAAACAGGAACGAAGGGTTCTCATTTACTGGTTCATTCCCCAAACGATTGGCTGGCTAGTATTTCTAGTCTTATGTATTTGAAATAGCGATAGGATTCTTCTATCTGTTGGTTCTCTCCCCAGCTTCAGGTGAGTGGCAGGGACCCACGTACTTGAGCCTCTCAAGGTGCACAGGAAAAGGAAATCCATAATAAAAAATGGAGCTGAATTCTAAACCCAGGCTCTCTGATAAGACTGCTAGCCACGTAGTCTTAATGGTTGCATGAATGCACCATCTCATAGTAAATTTTCCAATCAGATATGAAGATGATAAATGTGGTACCAGGATTTTGGTGGTTTTTTTTTTTTTTTTGGCACTAAAATTTAAGCTCTGTGACTTACTGGATTTTTATGTTTTATTCATTTATCATCGCTTTATATATATATACCGGGGTGTAGTACCCAAGAGGTACAAAATAAAAATTGCTGTGTATTGGGTTCTCAGAGCTTAATGTCTGATTCATAGGCCAAGATACACATGTGGCTGGATGGGTTGGATAATGCTTGGTTGATTGTCAGTTTTTTTTTTTCCCATTTATGTTCCAGAAAACCTTTGTTCACTCTGCAGGTGATCTCAGTGTGAGCGTTGGTTCGTGTACAGTGTACAGTGTCGGTGTGTGTACAATGATGCTGAGGCAGCCAGCACTTCACATCGACTCTCTGACCCATTTCCTAGCCAGTGATGCCATCTGTCCCTGGGCAGAGATGGCACCTAGCTGAGTCACCTGTTGATGTCTGTCAGGGTGGACTTTGTGGCCGTGGTTCCCAATAGGACCATTCTTTCATAGCTATTACTGAATTGAAAGTAACCCAGTATGCTGTTAGGATGGGGCAATTAATACTTAGAAATTTAACCACTGTTTTGCAATAGATTGAGAATTTTTAGAAGACACTTGCCTTGGGCTCTCTCAGACCTTGACCCAGCTATTACAGATAATCATGCAAGCTGGAACTTCTTTTGGCTTGAATGCTTCTCTATGCGTGCATCTTCCTAGGACATTTTGTCTCTTAGGATTGGCATAGAAAGTTGTTTGTCAAACTTTTCTAGAAGGCTTCAGTAACAACAAGAAGGCACAGGGCAGAGAAATAAAAGGGTGGTTTCTGTTATCTGGGACTGGTAGCTTCTTTCAGATTAAACGGAACAGGCGGAGAGCCAGGGTTGTAGCCCTCCCATGTGGGTGCTGCTTCGAGTCCCAGTTGTTCCACTTTCCATCTGCTCTCTGCTTGGGTCCAGGCACCCCTACTTGGGGGACCTGGAACAAGCCCCTAGCTTCTGGCTCCTGGCTTAAGCATGGCCCCCCCACTGGCCATTGTGTTGGTTTGGAAAGTGAATCAGATTATGGAAAAATCTCTCTCTCTCTCTCTCTCTCTCTCTCTCACACACACACACACACACGCACACACGCACACACATATTCACAAACACATATGCACATAGCAAATTTTTTTTTTTAAGATTATTTTTATTGGAAAGTCAGATTTACAGAAAGGAGACAAAGAAAGATCTTCCACCTGCTAGTTCACTCCCCAGGTGGCTACAACGGCCGGAGCTGAGCCAATCCAAGGCCTGGAGCCAGGAGCTTCTTGTGGGTCTTCCACATGGGTTCCCAGGCCACCAGCAGGAAGCTGGAAAGGAAGTGAAGCAGCTGGGACACTAACCAGTGCACATATGGGATCCCAACACGTGCAAGGCAAAGACGTTAGCCAGTAGGCTACTGCTCTGGGCCCACAAATAAATCTTGTAAAAGAGGATCAGATTGGCTTAGTTTACTTTGACCTCCCCCCCCCCCCCTTAGGATTTATTTATTTTTATTGGAAAGGCAAATTCACAGAGCTAGAGAGAGCTAGAGAGAGAGAGCTCTTCGATCTGCTGGTTCACTCCTCAAGTGGCCACAGCTGCCGGAGCTGAGCTGATCTGAAGCCAGGAACCAGGAGCTTCTTCTGGGTCTCCCACGTGTGTGCAGGGTCCCAAGATTTTGAGCTGTCCTCCACTGTTTTCCCAGGCCGCAAGCAGGGAGCTGGATGGGAAGTGGAGCAGCTGGGACATGAATTAGTGTCCTTATGGAACCCTGGTGCATGGAAGGTGAGGATTTAGCCACTAGGCCGTCGCACCGGGCCCTGCTTTGAACTTGTAATGTCAAATAGTTATGTATCTCAGTTGCCTTTGTGAAGATTTGACTTTGAACAGACACTCTGTTAGCTTTACTGGCCTGCCCATCTTTGTTTGCTCTAGTCCATGTCTTGCTGCCAACTCTGGTATTTCCATTGTTTTGTTGAATCAGCCCAGCCCCCCGCTACTGAGTATCTGTTCCGTGGTCTCTTGCGAATGTAAGACTTCTCCTCAACTTCCTTATTTGTGTGGAAGTACGAACTTCCCAAGACAAGGAACAGAAAAAAGCAGAACAAGTACAAAGTGTGTAATAGATGAGTATGTACATTGCTGCTACGAGGGAGAGAAGAAGGGCACGGAGTTACTGTCGGAAGCAACAATGACTGAGGCGTTTCCAGCTACTGTACAAGATTGGGCTCTGGGACTGAGGAGAATTCTAGAAACCAGCCTCGATCTAGAGCTTCTCGCTTGTATTGGAGATGCATGGTTGTCTGACTTGACTTGGCTTTTTTTTTCCCCCTTTCAGGTTGCTTGATAGAAGCTGTGAATCTCAAATCCAGCAACCGAAACCCAGTGGTGCAAGAATATGAGAGTAAGTGCAGGAGAGAGGGTGAGGAGAAGGGCGCCACCCAACGGGCATCTGCAGGTCTCACAGCAGACTCCACACAGCGTTTCTGTACTGTAAGGAGCAGCTCCTTACAGCGCATGTGTGCGGAGAGCGCATCCTTCCCATCCTGGGCCAGCAGTGAGCTCTTCATGGTTACACTTGCTAAACTAATGATTCCTTTGTGGATTTGTGTGTGTGCAACAGGGAAACTCCTTACACAGTAGTGACTTACGATCTGTGTGGGATTTGTTGTAAGACCCCAGTAGAATGCTTGAAGCAGGCATGGGACAAAACCCTCTACATACCATGTCTTTTTCCTGTAGATGCGATAACATCGCTCTCAGAAAACTAGGCACAGTAGGAGACTGGTATCAATAATAACAAAACAATTCTAGGAATATAGTGGAATGAAAGTTTTATGATCTTTGCCTCTTTCTCTCTCAACTCACCCATCTTGTGAGATCTGTGAGGAGGGAAGAGGTGTGCGTGACTCAGCCGCTGAGATGTGACGTGGGGCCTGTGCGTGAGGAGTACAGCATCACCACCACAGTCAGTCTGATGACCATGACGGCTGCTAAGTGACTAAGGATTGGATCAGAGCTGATACGCTAGACAAGAGCTGGTTCCCAGCCTGCGCAGAGTGAGGCAGAGATTTCATCACATGGCTCAGAACAGTAGCAGCTTCAAAGTTGCGACTTGTTTATTTCTGGAATTACCCATTTGTGACTTTTGAACTGCAGTTGATTGTAAGTAACAGGAACTGCAGATAAGAGAGGAATGCTGTATAAAAGTAGGGTATTTAAGGAAGGGTATACTTTATGTAGCAAAATTCTTACTAGTTATCTTTATTTTTCTAGCAAAAACTCATCTTTTTGAAAAGCGTAGAGATGACTAGGTTTGTAATTTGTGTGAATAATCTCTTTTAAACCTGACACAGCTTACAGAGTCTGTGTATGCCAGCGAATAAGACACTACGAGTGGCTCCACTTTCACAGAGTTCTTTTGTCCCCTCTTTGCTCATTAGGTGTGGAACTGTCTTGTATCATCACCGATTCCCAGACAAATGACCCCAGGATTGAATGGAAGAAAATTCAAGGCGACCAAACTGCATATGTATTTTTTGACAACAAAATCCAGGGTATGAGCTTATAATACTGTCTGCTGCGTTCTCTCTGCACAAGGCATCTACGATGAACAGAAACTTCAGACTGCCAACCTGCACCCATATCTGTGAGACTGTTTTGGTTTTCAAAAATTTATTTTGGAAAATTTTGAATCCACTGACAGTTGATGAAAGTGGTATATTGGACAGCTCTGTACCTGTCACCCAGCTTCCCCAGTAGTGTGATCACAACCCATCTTTCTGAGGAATCACAGTGAATATTTTTTTTAGATCCTCTTCACATGGAGTGGATGGAGTGCGACGTGAGGGATATGAGTATTCAGGGAGATCAACAGGGGGACGGGTGTTTACTGAGCTGACCCCTCGAGGCCAGCCAGTGGCCACCCGCACAGAGGTGGCATCTGGATGGTGGGGTAGAGAATGATGAGGGCACCACGGAGGAAGGTGCTGGGCAGGAGAGAAGTCAGAGAGCTCTGTTGATGGGAGAAATTGGACACTCTTCACTGCCGCTAGGGCTTGGTTGGAGGGACCAGCATCTCGTTCTTTTAAACTTCACAGTTTAGTGCTGTTAGTATCTACAAGGTTGTGCGGCTATCGCCACTGTCACTTGCTTTTCATTAGCCCTAAAGAAACCTCATGCTCACTGGTAGTCACTCCCTCTTTCGCCAAGACCCTGGCGGCCTCAGGCCTATTTCTCCATGCGCTTGCCTGTTCTGGACACTTCATACAAATGAAATCTGAACAGCCTTCTTTCTCTAACTTCTTCATACAGCAGCGTCTGTGGTTTCTTTTATGGCTGAATGATATTGTAAATATAGCATGTTGTTGGACCCATTCGTCAGTTGATGGGCATTTAAATTGTTTCCATTTTTTGGCTGCTATTGGTCCTGCTGCTGAGCACATGCCTGTGCGAGTTTTTGTGTGACTATAAGTTCTCAGTTCTCTGGGAGAAGTGAGCAATTGCTAAGCCATTCAGCCACTTTATATAGAAATAAATAAATAAATATATATATATATTTTTTAATAAGCTGACGTGTTTTTCTATATTTGTGTCCCTTCTAGGAGTGTTTACTTACATAATCCTTAGCAGCACCTTGTATTGTTTAACTTCATTTCTAGCAATCCTAGTGGGTAGAATGAGGAGGCTGCGCATGATTTTGATGTTGATTTCTCTGTTGACTGATAATGTTGAACACTTTCCTCGGGTACATATTGGCTATTTGTTTTCTGTGGAGACATGTTCACATCCTATCCCCAGTTGCACATTGTTGAATTACATTCTTGACGCTGATACATTGCGGATACTAGTCCTTTGTCAGAAGACTTGAAGATGAGGGGTCCTGGCTTTAGCAACAGACTTACATTGAGTGTTCCTTACACAGCGGGTACTGTGCTTACTGCCTGGATTGCAAATAGGAACAAGTCACAATTCTAGTTCTCAAGGCATTGATTTCTTTTACAACCAGTCTGCGTTCTGCTTATGGTGGTATCCTATTCTCTGCCCCCTTCGGGTGGTAGAGATCTTTAGTTTCTCAGTGCTCCATGTCTTCTTTCCTGTAGGAGACTTGGCAGGACGTGCAGAAGTCACGGGGCAAACTTCCCTGAAGATCTGGAATGTGACTCGGAAAGACTCAGCCCTGTATCGCTGTGAAGTTGTTGCTCGGAATGATCGTAAAGAAATTGATGAGATTACCATTGAGCTCATTGTGCAAGGTAGGGATACAAGTGCAGGTAAACACTTCCACTGCTTTCTAGCTTGACGGATCCCTGTAGAAGAAGAGGTAGGTTTTGATCTCTCTCCCAGGGAATCACCTGACTTTGGGAGGGAGGCTTGAGGTTGAGACTGCTGGCATTAGGGTGGGAAGTGGAGTTCCTGCCTGCCTCACCATAACCATGGTGCCGGAGCAGCGTGGCTGGCTTTCTTTGGACGCATCTCATTGATAGGGATGCATCCATGTTGCTTAGATTTGAAACCGCAACCCCTGTGTTTCCTACAGTGAAGCCAGTAAGCCCTGTCTGCAGAGTACCCAAGGCTGTGCCCGTGGGCAAGATGGCAACACTGTACTGCCAGGAGAGCGAGGGCTATCCCCGGCCCTACTACAGCTGGTATCGGAATGATCTGCCACTGCCAACGGACTCCAGGGTGAACCCCAGATTTCGAAATTCCTCCTTTCTCTTAAACTCTGAAACAGGCACTCTGGTAAGAGTCTTCTAAGAGGTGATGATGGAGTTGTCTGTTGGGGCTAGGGATGGTTATTGTTGAAAGAGCAGTTGTTGGGAGAGACACTGAAGCTAACTGGGGAAGGAGCTGAAAATATTAGAGATCCTACGGAAAGAAAACCCTGCTTGCTTTTATAGATGGGGAAGCTCTGAGGGGTGCAGTAAGCAAAGGGAATGAGCAGGTTAGTAGAAACTGAGGGGAAATATTAAATGTTATGGACAGATGTTATTAGAGACAGGGTTTGGATAATTAGCTGTAAAAGCAGTAAGGGACAACCAGGGAAATCTTACTGATTTCTTCTTTGATGATAATAAGCAGCTAATTGCTTTTGGCACCATCATGGCATTGTGGTTATGGTTTTTAAAGTCTCTTATCTTTTAGCAATATTGAAGTAATTATGGATAAAGCCTGGTATTTGCATCAGAAGATCCCTGAGGTGGTGGGGGATTGGTTGGTGGGACAAAAACAGTCCTGTGCTAGCAGACAGACAGACTCAGCAGCAGGTAATTCCTGGGGCCTCTTGGCCTGTGGAATATCCAACTACATGTAGGCAGACATTAGGCGGATGATGACAGGATAGGATCTGTGCTATTTATTTTGTCAAAATGTTGCCTGATAAGCAGTCATTATCAGACCACTTTCTGGAATAAAAGTAAGGGTTGACCTCTTCCTTTGAATGTTACCAGCTTTGTTATAGCAAGGGGAGCTGGTTGTTGGAAGCTGTGTCAGGAAAGGATGTCAGGGGAAAAACCCTAACAGTCCTCCAGAAGCAACGAGCAGAACATCGGGTTCCTTTCTGGGCTCAGTGAGGGAAGGGTCTTGGGCGGCAGCTGTGACGTTGTCCCCTCAGATCTGCCCTGTTGACTGGTCTGTTGATTTCCTTGCCACTTCTTTGCGACAGGTCTTCAGTGCTGTCCACAAGGACGACTCTGGGCAGTATTTTTGCATTGCTTCCAATGATGCGGGCTCAGCCAGGTGTGAGGAGCAGGAGATGGAAGTCTGTGAGTCTCTTTTTGAAGATTTCATCAGAAAACTAGAAAGTGAATAGGACATTCCACATTGCGTATTAGGTCATCAGCTTAGGTAGCTGCTTCCTCGCGGGTCAGCTTTCTTCTGGAGCTGACTGGAGGATGCACTGGGGACATGGAAGGGAAGGAGGACTCTAGACAAGGTCCCCGACAGACTTTCCTTTGGTGTTGGAGATGTGACCAGTCATGTTACATTCACGGTGAGTTTAATAAACTCCATTTCCTGGGTAAGTGATAGCATTATCAGGCATAATCAGTTACAATCATTTTCTTCAGGAAACTGCAGGAGCTGTCTCTGGTGATGTTAGCGCTGACGTACTGGCCTTAGAGTGCAGGTGTTGAGGGGATGGAAGAATGTGTAGGAGTGTCTTCATCATTCCCAAAGCTTTTCAATTCTTCTCCATCCTGTTTGCATCCGCCCCAGAGAAGTATTCTCTAAAGATCATTAATGAGAAGCATCTTGGACCACTGTTCCCACAGTAGAGTTTCCAGGCCCATCCCAGATATTTGTGTATAACAAGCCTTCCAGATGGGGAAAGGCCACACTGGGGTCATTTTCTCCTGAAGAAAGACACCGGAGTTTGCTGCAGACTGCTGAATCTTTAGGGATGGGACTTGAGCACTGATGTTTTCAAATCAAACTGCAAGTTGATTTAAGGGAACACTCGCATTTAAGAACTAGAGTGCTAGGAAAAGGGAGAATTTTGACAGCTTCTAAGTTTGTTGAGTGCTCATGAGCTCCCTGCGTTTTTAAATCCTGTGTATAAAGAGAAACAGCCACCAGTACTCTCCCAGTATGGAGAGGTGGTAGCGGGAGCTCAGGGGCTTTCCTGGAGATGGGCGGCAGGTGGCTAGTGCAGGAGAAAGGCGAGGTCTCCCTGTCTCCCCCTTTTATCTGTATGTTTGAAAAGCAGAGTTAGAGAGAAGATAGAAAGCGTGCGTCTACTGTTTCACAGCTCACATGGCTGCAACAGCCAGAGCTGGGCCAAGCCGAAGCCAGAAGCTTCTTTCTGTTCTTGGAACTAGCTTTCTTTCAAATAATTCACAACAGAAGATCTTGATACCTAATCTTGGCCTTATAATGTAATCATTTCATCCATTAATAACAATCTTGGGCATTTAGCCAGAGGATTTCTGTTCCTCTATGAACAAGCTCTTTGTAATACAGAAGGAACTGTCACTGCAGTTGAAATGTGCGCCTCTATTTTTTTTTTTTAACCTGTGAAATCAGTTATGGCACCTTGTGTTCTAGATGAGGAAAGTTTGCTCTGTTGGCTGGGATGGGCAGTAAGGGGAGAGGGCCGAGGCTGGGAGGGAGGAGCATTCAGGGTCTTCCCAAGGAACAGCTGGTATGTATCATCTTGTCTCCCAAAACTTAGATGACCTCAACATCGCTGGCATTATCGGGGGTGTGCTGGTTGTGCTCGCTGTCCTGGCTCTGATAACGCTGGGCATCTGCTGCGCATACAGACGTGGTTACTTCATCAACAATAAGCAGGATGGAGAAAGGTGAGCCTGCCTTGCGTGAAAAAAAGCTAAGTGCAAGTTGACCTTCATAAGCGCATGGCATCACTGAAACGACCCTTTCCATCCACAGTTACAAGACGCCGGGGAAGCCAGATGGAGTTAATTATATCAGGACAGATGAAGAGGTAAGTAGTGGAAAGCTACGAGTCCAGGGCTGCCAGCAGGGAACTCAGGTGGGCTCCATTGCATCCCTCAGTCCTTAACTGTAGCGTGCACACACTCGCCGCATGCACACTTGGTTTTCGTCTGCCCACTCTCCAGGACACACCTGGCCCACATCCTATGCCGTTTTTCTGATTTTTACTAACCGAGGCTTCATGTTGTCTCTTAATGTGTGTTGACTTTGCAGGGTGACTTCAGGCACAAGTCATCCTTTGTGATCTGAGAGCTGGTACCGTGGCTGCGAGCAGTGCGGACACCTCTGCTACAACCTCCCGTCCGGGCAGCTGCTGTGAGCCTGCCGAGTGCACCCAGGACGCAGCCAGACACTCACGCAGCAGCTTTCTGTTTTGGCCAAAGTTGACCGCTACTCCTTTCTTACTCAAGCCACGTGAATAAGACTTCTCAAGATGGGTCTAGTCACCACGAGGACAAGCAGCGGAACAGGTGTACCGAGTTGGGTTTTCACACGAGTGTTAAGTCTGATCGCCTCAGCTGTCGGCATGTCGCTGGCTATTCAGCAGCCAGACGGGCCCGTTAGAAGGGACGAGGCAGCTGTGTGACGCCAGCCCAACCCAACGTTTGCATCTGTGAACCCAGAAAAGGCCTGGCATGTGACAGCCCTGTTCCACTGCCCACAGCTGCCCCCCTGCCTCCCCCTCTCCCCCACATTTCCTAAAGGCTCTGGTGGTCATTGTTGTAGTCATCTTGACAAATTCTTTTTAGATCAACATTTTATAAAAACAACCAAAAATCAGGAGGGCAAATCCTTGCTGGAAGAGAGATCTAACCTGGGAATCCTGGGTGTCCAAGAAGGTATGAGCATTGAAGGAAGGCCTTCTTCGTCTTAGGCTAAGTCAGAAATGGTACTGAAATACGCTTTTCTATGGGTCTTGTTTATTTTATAGAATTTTACATTCTAAATTTCTTCTAAAGATGTATTTTGATTATTGAAAAATTCTATTTAAACTGTAAATATATTGTCATATAATGTTAACCTATTTTTTTTAAAAAGTTCAATTTAATATAGAAGTTTCGAAGCTACTAGTGTTAAATTGGAAAATATCAATAACAGTATTTTATCCAAGGACTCCTCTCAAGAAGGCTTACTGTAACATTCCTTTTGCCACTTAATTGTTAGCATTTTTCATAAGGGAACTTACAACATCTGTACATCAGGCTGTTGCCACTTAGGAAACCTTTAAAAAGTTCTTAGTCTAGCAGTATCCAAATCTACATCTGTCCAGGTGAACCTAAGCAGCTCTCAGGTTAGCTTTGAATTACCTCTTCCCAAGATTACCCACACTGCCTGCGCCCTAAGGCTCCTGCAGCCCTCGGGTGTCCATGTCCACACCACACTGCTCATCTCAGGGTGCCCTAGCCAGGATGGCCTTCCCTCCCGTCTCCACAGCCCTCACGTGGCTCTGGTCAGCTTTCGTGGTGGAGTGCGCTCGTCCTGGGGCACTTGCTGCATTCCAAGTCTTCCCGGTGTGACGGCCCAGCCTTTGGGTTCTTGGGACAGACCTTTCTGGCTGTGGTTGGCTCACAAAGCAGTCACTGCCATTTCGTTTAAATTGTTTGTGTAGCTCACTAGACTGTCCAGGGTCAAAGGCAATTGTGACGTCAGATCTGACCACTCAGTATTTTTCAAGAGGCACCCCACCGTTCCTCTTCGCCATGAAGAAAGGCCCTGAACACCACAGGTTCTCCGTCTCCTTGTAATACAGCTTTGTGCGGCGGCAGCCAGCCTGGCCTTCCGAACGTCAGGAGTGCGGTGAGGACAGCTCACGCCTGAATCAAAAGTAGTTTTCTAATTTTGATTTCAAACAGTTTATCTGCCCGGGACACTGCTCACTTTGTGGGGAACATTAGACATCATCCAGAGCCTTTGTTCTTCAGAGAGCTGTTCTTCGCCTCAGACACACTGCTGGGTTAGACTCATGGCTTCTCCAAAGGGACATCTAATTCCATTGTGTGCCTGAAAGATGGTTTTTATGTAGAAAAACGTAGTTACCTTGTGACTCAACTTTGTGTCTTATTTTTTCGTATTTTCAGTTTTGTTTTATTGAATACGTGAGAGATGAGTTGACTTTTACTTTGTAAGTTACGTGAAATACTTTGCTTCGAGGTGTTTGGCAGAAGTAGGCAACTATTGCTTACCATTTTCTGCTCACAGTTAAGACTGTCCCTTCATCTTGGCCCTGTCTTGGTAGACAGGGATGGCCCCCAGCTAATGGGGTGTAACCCTGTGGCCCCTTCTTGGTTGTCACAGGGATGGCCTGTTACCTCCTTTCTTACACGGAACCATCTCCTGTGGATGTGACAGAGGAGGTAGCAGGAGGGGGTGGGGTGGGGAAGCAGTTACCTGGAGCACTCAGTGTTAATGTGCATGTGCGGAAGGCTCGAGGTCTGAGCAGGTGGTACTTCTGGCCTCTGATGCAGATGTTACTGTACATAGATGTTACAGACTTGTACTGACACACCTACAATTTGGTACTTGTTAAAACTCACAGAAGCTTTAAATAAATCAGTCTCTGCATCTTTGCTTGCTCTTGTGTTCCTGGGAGTTTTCAGGCAGGCACTGCCACGGTCTCACCTCACTGCTGTCTACAGGGGGAACAGGACCAGATGTGACGCAGGCGTTGATGTGTCTCTCGACGCACATCTTGGGGAGCTGTGGTACACTCTAGGGGCCAACCTCCCTGCAAGTGACGACATCCCATATGGGTACCAGTTTGTGTCCTGGCTGCTCCACTTCCCTTCCAGCTCCCTGCTTATGATGGCCAGGGAAAGCAGTAGAAGATGGCCTAAAGCACTGGGACCCTGCATCCAAATGGGAGATGTGGAAGAAGCCCCTGGCTTTCAATTGGCTCAGCTCCAGCTGTTGCAGCCATCTGAGGAACGAAATAGTGGGTGGAAGATCTTTCTGTGTCTCTCCCTCCCTCTGTAAATCAGAAATGAAAAAATCCTAAAAACAATCATAACAAATAATTTCATTCTTTTGTTGTAACACTGGGGTTAAAAGATGAGCAAACTGTTAACCTTTTTGGCCATTACTAAACAGATACTCTTCAAGTTTGCCTCATGGTCCCCTCACCGTCTCCTCCTCACTCCCAGCAGTTCTCAGCAGAGCTGCAGAATTCTGTCAGTGCCCCCCAGCCTAGGGTTTCTGGCTTTTTATAAGCAGGAACCTCCTTATCATGTAGGAAAGGGCGACTGCAGTTAGGAGACAAACCAGGTGTGTGAGAACAAACACAAAACTTCTAACACAAAAGCATGTTCTCAACAGCAAAGATACAATGTTTCTTAAAATCCTGCACATAAAATAGAAATGACAAGCAATGGAAACCCTGTTCTAAAAATAGGAAAATTGTATTGAATGTGGGATTTATGCTCTTTATTAATTCATTTTAGAAAACTGTACACTTCCACAAATCTGCAATTATAAATAATAGAAAAAATATTTCAGTCAATATTTTATCACCAACTGTGGGAAAATATGTACTAAAAGGAATTCAAACAAGCCAGAAGAGGCTTGGCTTATATAAAAGCTGACGTTTTTGAGTTGTGTTCTTTAAAGATTAGATTATGGCTTATCGGAATGGACTTGACACTTTTCAAATGGGACACAGTTATAAAATTAAATAGTTGAAGTTCAGGATAAAAATTGATTCGGTGTTCCCTGTTATTTCCCATATTTTGAGCCACACAGTTGCCAGCTGAGGGCACGCTCAGGGAGGAGCCAGGGGAGCGCCCCAGGCACGCAGGGCTCCGTCTGTCTGCCCACATGCAGAGCCCAGCAGTGTTTCCCCATCCTCCCTGACTGCTGCTGGGCTGCTGTCATAACTCAAGACAGTGCAGCCTGTCAAGCTGGCCTGGTCACCGAGGTGCTGGGCACAGATGCTCATGGAGTTCACGGATGATGAGCTTTCAAAACCCTGTGGTTTGAAAGGCCCCAGGTGTCGGCAGCGACTGCTGGAGCCGGGCCGAGAGGCTGGCAGGCTGTGCTGAACTTGCTGTTGGGTCCCGGTGGTGGGGTCTGCCTGGCCACAGGGGTGAGCTGCAGTGTTTGTATGTCATACAACAGGAAAAAGAGGAAGAGGGGAAGAGTGTCGAGCCCTTGCCTCCTTGGACCCCGCTGGAGCACACTGCTTCAGTTGGCTGTTTTCAGGGGGGGCTTTCGCAGGGACCTCCTGCTCGGGGGTGGGTTATCTTTATTCCTGGCTGGAGACTGCACATTCCATTGCTGAGGCTGTGGAAGCCTGGGAAAATAAAAGACACATTCTGGCACTAGGAAGGAAAAGACCTGATAAAAGCGTTGACCTCAAAAGGGACGTAGTCAACTTACGGTTTATCCGGCAATGATAAACATAAAATGTCATTTCCTTGACTCTGCATTTCAACTTTCTCTGAAAAGGGAGTAAAACACAAATTCAGCTTTCCCAGAATATCAAAGCTAGCAAACTGAACAGACAAGGAGGAAACAGAGAACTTACCATTGTTTGGAAAAGGGGTGCGCGGTGTCCCTATGTAGCTGACCCCTGCTCCAAACGTGACCTCATTGATGGTGTCTGGGTAAAGGGCAGAAACACGATTAACACAAAGCTGGCAGGAAGCATCAACATCCATGAGCGGCAGGTGACAGCGTTTTACTCTGGTGTCCCTGAGGTCCCTTCAGCACCCTCATGGAGCAGCATGGATCCCTTCGCCAGCCTCTGAGCCCAGGACCTGACAGTGCAGGGCCTTCCCTGTGGCTGCTCTGCTGGCCTCGAAGCATGCACTGCTCACACAGCTGACCTTTCACCTGCCTGGAGTCTCCTCTAGGCTCGGGTTCCTCCCGGAGCGTCCCCCTATCCTGATGTTACCCCCTCAGTGTGTTCCCAGCCACCGCAGAAATGACAGGCATTGGTAACTATTCCTCCCATGGAATCGGTAAGCAGGTCCCGTCAGTTCTGTCTCCTTAGGCTCCCTGCACCCCAACACCGTGCTCCCTCCTCACTGTGCTCCCCGAGCCACCCTGGCCACTCTTCTACTCCTCTTTGGGAGGCAGGGGAGTATAGACCCATACAGATGGGTGGAGTTCTGCTTCTGCTACGTGTGAACTGCTCTTGGAACTTCAGATTGCTTTATCACTGAAATGGGAAAAAAAGTACTACCCACCAAAAAAAAAAAAAAAAACAAAGAAAAAACAAAAAGACATCCCTACTTTATAGAGAGGTTGTCAGGAAAAAAATGAAATAATCTATGTAAAGTGCTGATAATCTATGTAGAGTGCTGATAGCCTGTTAGTGACCGCCATGCTGTCATTTACTAGCTGTATGCTGCCGTCACTGGTAGAGCATTTGCCCTCCTAAGGCACCTTCACGGCTGTGTGTCCCAAGAACAGCCCTTTAAGCCAAGACACCTGTGCAAGCTCACTTGCTAACGTGGACACAGCCTGCCGCCAAGCGGACTCTGGCTTGGCACTCCTGCCTGCCTGGCCTGCCCCCACCCCGTCTGACTAGAACACAGAAGCCCATCTTTGAGCCTGGTGGGGGCAGGGTGCAGCCTTGGCTCTCGGGGATGTGGGCCTCTTGTGGCACTGTGCATCTGGCATTAGCTTCCAGCAGCCAACTGCACTGCCTGCCCTCCTTTCGGCTTTAGAATTCTTGCTACTCTCAACACGTGGAACCTTCTGTGGAGTACAGACTGTATCTTTCTGGACTATGGGTACACAGTAGGGTAGAGAATTCTGTTTCTCTGCATTGACATAGCTCAGTTCTGCCTGTCCTGTTCCTGTGAGGTCGCTCCTGTTTGGAAGGCTCTGTGTTTTCCAGGTAGGCAGGTGCTTACCCATACAGAAGCACCTGTGCACTGTCCTTAGGGTCAAAGGCACAAGAATGACAGCAGTAAGAGGAACTCACTACCTGACATCACCTCTTAGCCATGACACTCTTCCACTGAGCAAACCACCATGCTTGCGAACACCTTTGGTTCATCATACCGCTAAGCTGTGTAGCATTTCCCTACGAGCTTTGCAGAGCTGAGGTCACTTCCTGATAGCTGGACTCACTTGAGATAATGTCACAGAGTGTGCACGTATAAACCACAGCGAAAACACAACGGAGTGCTTTCCAGGTTGCCATGACTTGTTCCAGGGAAGGAGAGCTAATAGGAAAGCTTCCTGATTTATTACGAAGAGTGACGGGCGTCGCTGGGTGTCCTGTGCCACACGGCCGTCCCAGGCACCCTGAGAACCTTCAGGCTTCGATGCCAAGACAGCTGCCATGTGCTCATGAAGGCAGCATGGAGGCACCACGCCAGGTTTCCCTGGCAAGGAGCACATGCTGCCAGGACACCCACCAGAGAGAGAGATCAAGGCTCACTGGGAGAGCAGAGCTGGAATGAAATGCACCCCACCTCCGTCTGCAGCAGATGGCACCTCGCTGCCGAAATAGAAGTGCTGCTGCCCCCAAGCCAGGAACAGACAGGAAACTTTTGTTGGAAAGAGACTAATTTTTTTACATACATAATATTCCACCTGTTCGGTATATGTGCAGGAAGCTAAAACTACCCAGTGCCTTTAATGACAAAACGCCGTCCACATTTCAGCTCTTCTCTGAGGAGAGGTAAGGTGGGGTTCTGCTCCTTAGGGCTCCTAGAAAGGAAACCCAAATGGACCTTCTCTGTAACCCACTCAGGATCTGGGAACACCCAGCACCAGTCGCAGAACTGAGCAGGCAATGTGAACTGACCAAGGTGACCAGTGAGTGGCTTGGCACCTGTCACACCGTCATGGAGGAAGTGACTCTAGGCCGTTATTCTTCACTTGGAAGGTCCAAGATAATCTGGGGCAGAGAGGCTGGAGCACAGCCTAAGCAGAAGCCTGGCCCAGCACCCCACGCTGCGTGGCAGCCAACCAGGGAACAGAGCTCTGGCTCACGTTCCTCACCCTCCCAGCCTCCACATGGCCCCATGGAGACGGCAGGGAGAAGCCAGCGAGGGTGGACAAGGAACTGTCGCCACCGTTTAGAGGCACCAGAGGCACAGGAGAGGGCCTGCTGTGTCCCG
This sequence comes from Ochotona princeps, assembly GCF_030435755.1. NCBI lineage: Eukaryota > Metazoa > Chordata > Mammalia > Lagomorpha > Ochotonidae > Ochotona > Ochotona princeps. The sequence continues at coordinate 105,387,801 of NC_080835.1, read as the reverse complement.
AGGGACTGCGCTGGGCGCATAAGGGGGATGAAGCAGCCAGCAGCACGGGCTGATAGGAGCCTGCTGCCCTGACAGCGCAGAGGTGGGGTGCAGACGGTGGAGCCTCGGGCAACCCTTTGGCATGGCTCTGGAAACTGCAGAGAGAGCCAGTTTCCTCCTGTCACGGTCATTTTCTCTAGTTTCTCATGGGGTTTGTTATGGGGTATGAGATAAGATGCTATATAGCAAATAACAGGATAAAATATTCTTCTAACTCTCTTCTATTGGGGTCTTCAAAACATTGGTGGAAATTGCATAGTATGAAAAAGCTATGCATGAATTTCAATCTGTTTGAACCAAAACTGAGGGTGTTTTATGAAGCACCCTCATCTTACAAAACTAAATGACAAACATAGGTGCTGAGGATAGAGCTGCAGATAGTGAAAGGGCACAGGCTCCTGGCGCAGCTGTCAATGCAGTTTGTTCCAGAGCACAAGTGCAGTTGGTACACAGTACCAGCTAACATGTCATCATAGTTTAATTGGCAGCAATAAGAAGGGCTGCCTCTAGGAGGCGCTGTCTGGCTAGTACGTCACCTCCGGGGGCTTGCCATGTCACCCCGGATCCCTGAGGGATCCGCCATGTAAGAGCTCAGTTAACAACAATGGTTATAACTGTAAAGCATGCAACCTGCACTATGCCCGCCTTGCTGAGCATCAGGAAATCTACCCAACAGATACACAAGGACTGAGGCGAGAGCAGGAGAAGCCAGCTTACTGAAATGAGTCACTTACTCTCAGGGGTGCTGATGGCCCGTTTAGCAACGTCGTCAATAGCCCCACTGGACACTTGCTCCAAACTGAATGAAGGCGCTAGGACAGAACACAACAGCTTCATGTATCCATAACACAAACCTGGCACAGGCCAAAGCAGCCAGTCGAAAAAGACAGAGAAAACATCCCTTGTATTGGAAGTGTTCTGATAAACAGGTGACTTAGGAAGGAAAGAAAGAAAAACAGAGGAGAAACAAAGAACAATTCTTACGAGGATCCAAAGAACTGGAAATAAAAGCCATATCATACTGGGGCTAGCAAGCTCAGCATAGACAATGAAAAACTATAAAACCAGAGCTTCTAAGCAGCAAAGTGAACACTTGTGAACCATTCACAAAAATACAACTTGAGGAGTGGGTGTTGGACCTAGCAGTTAGGACGCCGAGTGGCAGCAAGTGACGGAGCAGGCGACTGCCTTCAGCCACTCCTGTGGGAAAAAGGATTGAGTTCCTGGCTCCCAGCCTTGGAGTCAAGCACCAGATTCTCTCAGAAACTCTTTCTCTGATTCTCAAACAAACAAATAAAACCCCCAAAGGTGTGGAAGATTTATGTGGAACATTACTACTAAAAAAAATACTTCATGGCATAAATCATGGAGGATAGCCTTGTGCTATCACATGTTAAATATTCAGTACCCTTGACTGCTAGGAATTCTATCAGGATCACACACATGCAGGGGTGTCTGACGCTGGTGATAGCAAAAACTAGAAAACCCTGCATTTTTAAGACTGGGGCAGTAATCAGTGTACTTTGGTACTGCCTCAGGAAAGCAGGCAGTGGAACCATTAGTACCAGTTTTCAAAGTTCATAGAGAGATTATCACTGTTTATTACTGTAAACGTGTACAGAGAGCAAGTAAGACTGCAAATGTAGAGGGCCCTGCACGATGGCTCAGTAGCTAAATCCTCGCCTTGCACACACTGGTCAGGATCCCCTATATGTGCACCGGTTTGTGTCCCGGCAGCTCCACTTCCGATCCAGCTCCCTGCTTGTGGCCTAGGAAAGCAGTCGAGGACGGCCCAAAGCCTTGGGACCCTGCACCCGCGTGGGAGACCAAGAAGAAGCTCCTGGCTCCTGGCTTCAGATTGGCTCAGCTCCAGCCACTGTGGCCACTTGGGGAGTGAACCAGCAAATGGAAGATCTTTGTCTCTTCATCTCTCCATTAAATGTGATCTGCTTTCCAATAAAAATACATAATTTTTAAAAAAAAAATACATTGCAAATGTACAAAGTGTGCTTGTGTGTATGTGTAGTATGAAAGCGGCATTGCTTCATAACCCACATTGCTCAACAGTCAACTAATGGTGCTTGTGCACAGATGGGAAAGAAGAGATCATCTTCAAAGGAGCAAGAAGTAGCCTGTCTGGTGTGCAAGCTTGCTCTCGGGGGGCCGAGCTGAAGGCTTACCACGATGGCGCGTTTTGTCTGGGCTTTTGGAATTTAAAGTGAAAGGCACAACCTCCAAGCTCCGGTTCTGGTTCCTGTTCTTTGATTCCATGGCTTTCTTGACAGAATTCAGGATGGCAATTGTGCTATGGGACATGGGCCTGTGGAGAGCCAGTCACGGGCAAAGCCGCTTAGCACGGACCCTGCCACGCGTGCCCCGTCCATGCCAGCCTCAACCCCCAGGGAAGGGCGGGCTGAAGCCTGGTGAGGACCCGCCCTCGGCTGCTGCTGCGCTCTTCACCTGGCTTTGGGCATCAGCATCCTCAAGGGCCGACCCTCTGATGCAGGAGGCAAGGTTGCAGCATGGCCAGAACTTGGCCTGGGAGTTGAAGGCTGGCACACCGCAGGGGACACAGAAGGATTTTCTTGGCCAGCAGGAGCTGGTGTTATTTCTGAGCCTGGAGCAGCCTGTTAAAAGAAATGGCATCTTCACACACTGTGACAAAGTCCGTATATAGTGTATTTTAAAACTGCGTTAGCCCTAGGCTAATGGAGAAGTTTCTCTTCAGAAACAGAGAACTGCTAGCCAACTAGCACACAGGGACGTAGCATTACAACAATGGGCAGTGCACAGTTTATCCTCATCACCCTTGACCAGTGCAGAGCCGTCTGGATTCCCCAGGGCAAGGAGAAGACCGTGCTTCCGACCGTGGGCAGCAGCGAACCTAGCACGGCTCCCCAAGGATGACCAGAGCGCTAACACTTGGGATGCTGACGAGACCTGGGTGGCCTCCCACCTCCTGCAGCCCGCTCTCGGGCATGCACCCACTTCTCCTAACTACTATCAGGAGATGACCTGGTCAAGTCCCCGTGGCCATGGCTAGCAGGTGGCATGCTGAAGGTCAGACTCGGGCCAGAGGGCAGATGGGGGACCTGATCGTGCTCCAGATGAGACTCTGGTCTACCTGCACCACTGAGGCCCCATCGACACCATTTGTTGTCCGAGTCCCGCCCGCCAGTCTGGCCTGCTCTTGCTCCTGGGCCAGCTGCTCGTTGTACTTCTTCATGTCGTACTCCAGTTCTGACGCCAGCTGCTTGTCCACAGCGAACAAGTCCTTGATTTCATCGCGGTAATCCTGCATCACCTCCTACAACACACCCAGAAGCATCCTGTAACGTGTCCTTGAGTTAGAAACAAGCCTGCCTCACTTGACTGGATCCTCAAGCCCACGAATAATTAAGGCTTCTATTACTGAGGTCAAGACTATTTCTACTACATTAACTAGCAGGTTAACGCACGGGTCTGTTTTCAGGTAACACTAACTGCTCTTATGAGGACCACACAAGCAGGTCAAGAGCCTACACGATCATACAAACAGTTGCAATCCCTTAGGAAACTTCCTGTCTCTGCCTGATGAGGGAAATGAGGGAAAGACAGGGTTCTGCTTCAGAAAGGAACCCCTCGGCAAGGTGCAGGACATTTCTGAATTAAAGCATTTTGCAAAAACATCTGACAGCTCATTGTGGTCTGCAATGTGAATAAACAACCTGCACATTTGCCTGCAGGGAGTCTCTCAGGGTCCTCCTGCGCATGCGATAGGTCCAGCCCAGGCCCAGTGCAGTTGACACAGAGCCCAAGTCCCCAGACATGTCGGCCCAGGGCTGGGAGGTGACGCCCTGACCTTGCCGATCTAAGACAGTGCTTAGCTGATGGCTCTGTCCTTGACCTCAGTTAAGAAAGTCTTCAAAACAGACTCCAACCCCATCATGGGCTTGCCTGGTCAGTAGAGTGAGCTGGCTCACATAACACATGAGAAAAGGAAGGACAACTCTGGAGGAAGCTCTGCCCAAATGCCCGCATCCTCTCCGCAGTCGTCACAGGCCTAAAGAAACCGGCATGCAGGCCGAGTTCTTAGTGTGCACCGTCGGTTCTGTGCTAACTTGCAGGCAGCTCTGGGTCACGGACTGGTGTGTGGGCAGTGGTGATGGGAACCTGCTCCTCACTCACCATCAGATAGTTCATGAGTTCCCTCAGAGCTGGGATCTTGTTTTTCTCCAGCAAAGTCTTCAAGGTGATGATAACTGGAATGATATTTTCTATGAAATTCCTCTTCTGAACCTGCAGTGACACAAACAAAGGCCTGCTTTAGGTGTGTGACCTTCAGAGACATGCAAGCTTCTTCCGTTGGCGTTCCCTGCACGACTGAGCTCACGAGTCCAGCTCATGTCTGGTGTTTGGTTATGCTGTGTGGCACATGCTCTTGCGGAGACCCTGTGAGCACTGCTTGTCAAGGAGGATGGGGGCACACACTACACGTATTGTCTACCCAAGGAAAGGGGGAAAGCCGAGCTGTGTTAAGGAGCTTGGGGGAAATCAAATCTCCACCTGAAGCCATAACAGCCCCTGAGCTCGTAACATATCCGGTCCCTCCATCTCCCCACCTCCCCAACAGAAAGAGGGCTGGCTTGTTCTGGCTATGAAAGAAACACTTCGTACTTCCATGGGAGAAATGATAAAGTTCTCAGAATGGCTGAATGTAGCAGTCAGTTTAGCGCTCTCCATTTTTCCTCCTAGATGAAGCTGTGCACAGACAGCGCTCTGAACAGACGCAGAATTAAACAATCTGATAGTTTTCAGTGTTTACCCTCAAGAATCAGAAGACACACACGTTTCACAAAAAACCTCTTAGAACTAAAAATAACTCATTATATAGTGTGGGCATTTAATATAGCAATTACATTGTGGAGTATGAGTGATATGTGGGACACGGAACATCCCATACTGGAGAGGCTGGCTTCAAGTCCCAGGTTTGTTGTTCACACTTCTGATACAGCTTCCTCCTGAGGTCTAAGTGATGCCCACGTGCTTGGGATCCTGCCTCCCAGCAAGCAAACAAATAAAAGATCCCTCTGTCTGCTTTTCAAATACACAAAAATCTAAACATTTTCTTGCTATATAGATTCCCTATTAGAAGATGTGTTTTTCTGAGCTTAGTGGCCTCTTTCTTCTTCTTCTTCTTTTTTTTAACTTTTCCAGTGCTTCTGACCTGTAAATCATTCATTTCTAAAGGCTTATCAGTGTTCCTAAGATCTGCATGAGGGGATGGGAGGACACAAACATGCAGAGGAGTAAACAAGCTTGATTACAGCAGCAGCCTCGCAAAGTGCCTGCTGCCTCTCGCTGACAGGTGTCATCATGCTGCTGCTCCTGCACTGTCCCCAGGGCTGACCCGTGGGAGCAGCAGGTGTATCGCATGCCGAGTGGCAGGGAGGTGAAGCCCTGGGCACAAAGGATGGAAGTGCAGGAGGAAGAGGGAGCCTGGAGAGCATGGGACGCTTCTCGGTTGGGGCGCTTGGGGGCCAGATGAGACAAGGATCTGTGCCAGGGCACAGGAGCAGGAGGCTGTGTCCACAGCTCAGGGCTGCAGGCGGAGGCAGAGGCAGGCCAGGAGAAGGGAAGGGAATGGGGTGAGGTCAGGCACATGGAGTTGTGTGCACCTTGAAGGACAATAAACGATGACAGGGAGCCAACACAGTTTTCAAAGATTTCACCAGGGAGGTACAACTTAAAAAACAATAAATGTATCCATTTTAAACAAACAGTTCTGTGATTTTGATCAAAGTATACACTTATTAACTACTACCACACAGCACCCACAATCATGCCAACCTACTTTAAGCAAATGATCAAACCTGTATCGGAGCAAAAACTTCTCTAGGGGCAAAGTGGTACATGGCCCATTGCAGAAAAAGACCGGAGACAGAAAGAATGCCAGGGAAACAGCTAGAAACAGCATAGGCTTAGACAAAGCCAAACCCAGTGGAAACCTAAGAGGTGGGTGGGCCAGACCAAACAAGAAGGACCCATGGCAAACTGGATGTGACAAACGACTATTTTTGGGATCAGAAGCCATAAAGTGTCCGATAGGAAATATGGAAGGGCAATGAAGACTGGGCACAAGAACATGGGCCTGGTGAGGGATACGGCAACCACGCTCCTGGCCCAAGTCATCCCAAACAGATCTAACACTCCCTGACCAAACAAACAAACGCCTGGCACTCCAGACTCCATCTGGGGTAGCATCAGGCTCTTCTCGACAAGTTGATGGACACTGGATTGTGTAATAGGAAGAGACACAGGACAGGAAGACAAGACGATTGATTCTATCTTGACGGTAACAGTGAGATGCCTTGGCCCATCCAGGACATCAAGAGGAACTGGGTTTAGGTTCACAAGAAGCTGCTGACAATCAGCAGCACAGGGTCGGGTGCTGACGCCAGCACTGAGGAGCACACGGGTCCTTGGGGACGGCGCTGAGGGGCAGGCAGGGGACGCGCACAGCAAGAGCAGCACTCACTTGGGAGATGAGCTTCTTCTGGGCCTCCTGCATGACTGCATTTGCCAGGGCCATGTCATCATCTTCCATGAGCAGGTCCTTATCTGGTTTAGACCTCATGGCCAGGAGCTTGATTTCCTTGGAGCTGAGGACCTCGAACGTGTCTGTCAGCAGCTCACTTCCTTCCATGTCCAGAGGGAGGATGCCATCGGCGAAGTACACTGAGAAGAAGCGCAGATGAGCCCGGGGAGCATGCCAACCCGAGAGAGCAAGGGACATCTCCAGAACTGGGGCCATGGGGGACTGCAGGATGTCTGCAAGGGGCATGGCAGATGCCAAAGCACAGAAAACGGGCGTCCCTATGGCACCAGGACCTGCCTTCCTTGTAGACCAGTTAGGCCACCAAAACACACATTTAACCCCAGACATACCAAAACCTACCCAACACATCCAGGCAGATTTTAGAAGTAATGTTGAATCGCTGTTCATCTGTGAAGTACTCCAGGAGAAACTTGTAGATTTTCATCCGTTTCTCTCTGTTTGTCTTTCCCTTCAGTGAAAACAGCTGCTTCTCTCTGTAGCGGAACAGAACAGCTTCACTGTAGCCTATGGACAAAGGTGACAGACTCCCTGCAGTACTTTGAGCGTCCTAAAGCCTTACGCCGGGGCCCAGCACAGAGATGGCAGCACGCACCGCTGTACTGCCCCGAGGAATCTGGTCTCAGGGCAGAATCTCCTTGTCGTCCTGCCAGGGAAGTGGTGACCAGAACAAGCACCTGGTTTAGGGTGGTGTCCGACTCGTGTGCGTGCGCATGGTTCAGCTGAGCCATGCAGGCCGCCGCTGCTGCTTCACTAACCTCTCTGACTGCGGGAATTTGTTATATTTGTCATGTTTCTCATAGTTGTTGAAGTGGAATATGCACTCAATGAAGTGCTGGAAGAACATGACAGGGTTCCTCTTCAGTAACAGGTGTGCCAGGCAAAACTCTCCAAGGCTGCAAAGAAGAAACAGAAGAAATCCATTTGCTACTCACATCAAGAGCGCTGCAGAACAGAGAAGCTAGGGGTGGCACTGTGGCTTAACTGCTGGTTGGGATGCCTGCAAGCCACATCACGGTGCCTGGGCTGGTCTCCTGCTTCTGCTGGGAGGCAGCAGTGACGGCGCCAGGACCTATGTCTCTGCCATCCACGTGGGAGATCCAGATAGTTCCTGACTCCTGGCTTTGGTGCCAATGCTGGCAGTTGCTGGCATCATTTGAGAAGTAAGTGAGCCAGCAGGTGGAAGATCTCCATCTCTCTACCTTTCCAATGAATAGGCAAACCAAAAACCAAATACACACAAAGCCAGTCCCACCTCTCCCCCAAACAAAACACAGAACCACAAATAAGGGCAGGGGATTCTAAGCTCGTTTCAATAAACATCCTGACTAGAAGGAGCAGGAATGCTTTGGCTTATTTTCTCTGTCCTTGCACAAGTTTCCTTTTGGTATCCAAGGTTAGCGTAAAGGTTTTCTGTACCAGTCTCATTTCAAGAGTCTGCAAAAGTATTATCTAATCACAGATGGGAGAAGACATCCAATCGGCCTATTCCAAACCACTGCTTCTCACAGAGGCCAGAGCTTAAGGCTGTTTAAGTAACCAGGGTTACCTGAAAATGAACAACTGGCCCCATCCCCCACAGTCCCTCATAAAGAACCGTGTCACTAACAGGAACTTGCTCAAGATCAGGCATTCATTCTGAGTGTCTTCAGTTGACTGCAAGAAGCAAGTCCCCTCCAGTGACGTTCCCTGAGCTTCCGCATCAACAGCAATCCGTGGGCACTCTTCTTCCATCTGCACCCCCAGATTTACAAGAGGCTCTCCACACATCCTTCTGGGAGTTCTGGGCTCCTGACTTTGGATGTGGCCCAGTCCATGGCTACGGTGGGCACTTGAGGGGTGAAGATATCTGTCTCTCTCTCTGCCTTCCAAAGCAGCGGAAGATGAGCACTTGGGAGGTTCGCATCGTAAACCTGCCATGGCACAGCAGTTTCCACGTGAACCTTGACTTCCTCCTCAGATGTGAAGTCACATGACAGTGTGAAGGCGGGACACCTTCCTGCTTGGACTTGGTGCCAGATGCCAGTTTACTCGGAGCTTAGGTTAAGGATCCACACAGGTGGGACAACATCAGAGCATCCAGGCCTAAGCAACTACACAAATTCAGTGGCACCAACAACCGTGGCAGGACTCCACGCTCAGGCTGAAAGCAGAGACAGGAGCCTAGAAGTCAGTGAGTGAGTGCTGGCCACGCCCCACCTTCTACGGGGCCTCCTTTAAAGGGCAAGTCCTGGCTTTGAGCAGGTGAGATTTACATCCTATGAACTTGATGTTCCACAGAACGGGGCTAGCTTGTTTTATTTTGCCCACTGAGAAGTGAAAAAAAAAAGAAGAAGAAGAACATTCCAAACACTTCCCAGAATATTTCTTTAGTGACAGAAAGTGGTACTTCCTGAAAATCTAGATCTGAAAGCATCAATGGCTCTAAAGAAACATCAGTAACTTAGGAAGTTGGTCAGTTTCTCTCCTTGTTGCTTCTCGCCCCTCAGGATGATATGAAGGACCAGAAAGGTTATCAGCACTCTGGGCCCGGTGGCGTGGCCTAGCGGCTGAAGTCCTCGCCTTAAACGCCCCGGGAGCCCATATGGGCGCAGGTTCTAATCCTGGCTGCTCCACTTCTCATCCAGCTCCCTGCTTGTGGCCTGGGCAAGCAGTCGAGGACGGCCCAATGCATTGGGACACTGCACCCGCGTGGGAGACCCGGAGGAGCTTCCTGGTTCCCGGCTTCGGATCGGCGCGTACCGGCTGTTGCGGCTCACTTGGGGAGTGAATCATCAGACGGAAGATCTTCCTCTCTGTCTCTCCTCCTCTCTGTATATCTGACTCTGTAATAAAATAAATAAATCTTAAAAAAAAAAAAAAGGTTATCAGCACTCAGGACACTCTGCAGAGCTCTGACATCTTAACTGTAATATGTAGGAATCTATGCCCAATCTGAGCACTAACCCCATTGAGAAGAAATGATTCTAAGATCCAAACAGCACAAGGACATAAGGGAAGGGCAGTCCATGGACTTCCATTTTCAGCTGTAGTAGCAAACAGCAATTTGACCTCCTGGGGCCAGTGTTGTGGCACAGTGTAAGCTGCCACCCTGCAACGCAGCATCCCATATCAGAGAGGTGGTTCGAGTTCCAGCTGCTTGCTTCCTCTCCAGCTCCCTGCTAGTACACCTGTGAAGGAAGTGGAATGTGGTCCAAATACTTGGGTTCCTGCCACCCAAATGGGACGTGTGGCTGGATTTCTAGGCTCCTGGCTTCAGACTGGCCCCAACGTCAGGCCCAATTGGGGACTGAACCAGTGGATGATAGATCCCCCTCTCTCCATCCTTTTGTTACTTTGCCATTTCAAATAAATTAAAAAAAAAATCTTAACAGAAAGATACTGAGTTCCTTAAGTTTCCTTCTTGGGCCAGGTACCACTCTGGGGACACGTCTGTTCTAGAAAGGACACTGCTGATGCCCTCCTACTGCTGATCTGGGCAAAAACACAACTTTACTTCAGGTTGGGGCGGGGCTCAGCTCCATTTCTCCCACAATTCCGAATGAAACGGCGGTAAGCTATTGCCCACACCTTTGTTTCCTTGTCATTAGGCCTTTTACGTTGCTGTATCTTCACTCCTGATCAAATGGCCCGTGATTCCTCTTTCTTGTCTGCAACTCCTCTACTGCACTACAGTAGGGATACAGCTGCCACATGGGCCATACAGTGTGTGGTCAAGTGTTCTGAGGACGACAGCTGCGTCTGCAGGGGGCAGCGAAAGAGGGGAGAGGGGTGACTGCTGGTTCCCACACAGCTCCTCCATCTGGTCAACCGCTGCAGTCAGCCTCTTGCACTGGCTCCCACCAGCTGCTTGCGGTGTCTGGCCTCTGGTTGGTTTCCTTCTCCATTGTAAGAGTGTCTTTGGTAGCAACAGATGAACTCGTCTGACACACTCACATTATTCTTTCTGGTCTTGTTATGTTCAGTTTCATCTTTTACGTAATCTGTGCCACACTCTGCAGTCCTGTCAAGGTCTACGTCATCGCACTGCGTCACATGCGCAGAGCCCACAGGGGGACCAGTCTGCCCTGCTGTCCTACTGCACTGCCAGGAACAGAGCCCACAGGGGGACCAGTCTGCCGTGCTGTCCTACTGCACTGCCAGGAACAGAGCCCACAGGGGGACCAGTCTGCCGTGCTGTCCCCACCACACTGCAATGCACAGAGCCCGCAGGGGACCAGTCTGCCGTGCTGTCCCCACCACACTGCAATGCACAGAGCCCGCAGGGGACCAGTCTGCCGTGCTGTCCCCACCACACTGCAATGCACACAGCCCGCAGGGGACCAGTCTGCCCTGCTGTCCCCACCACACTGCAATGCACAGAGCCCGCAGGGGACCAGTCTGCCGTGCTGTCATGCCGACTCCCTCACCCTCCTCAGCTGTCACAATATCATTGAGCCTTCTAGATAGACGAGTACTTTCTTTGTTCCCAAATCAAGCTATGTTTATCTTTTGTCTCTTTTCTGTCTCATCAGTCTATTTTTTCAGTTGCTTTCCTGTCTGGAAAGTCTCTGGTCTCTGCCATTCTTACGCTTGTGCAACATTTGCTCAGTTTAATCCAAAGTGGCTAGCACCTTAGACTCATACTGCTCTACAAGGCTGCCCCCTAGTGAGCAGAGGGGAAAATACACCACACAGTTTTGCAGGTCCCCCCAAATTTGTGTTTACAGGACCAATTTTAAAAAATGATGCAAACCTGGGACATCTAGTTGGACAACAATAAGTTGAAAAGTCTCTGTAACTATAGTCGCTTTATAAGACTGGCATTACCAAACATATGGGCAAAATCAGTACATGTGATAAAAACAGCTGAGCCTGGCTTTGGCCTACATGTCTGCAGAATAGCCATGAGTCAGTATCACAAAGGCATTGTAAGGTAGGAGTATGTGGCTCAGCCAGTTGCTCCACTTCTCATAAGAAGAGAAAGAAAATGTGATAGCCTGAGATTTCTGCTTCTGGATCTACAGAGTACTAATTACAACATTAACCTTCTGATAGTTTGCTATATGAAATGTTCCTCTTTGGAAAACTACACCCAAAGAAAACCAAGCAGAAATTTCTCCTTGAACTCGCAGTAATTACTGGTGACAATATTTAGAATCAGAGGGACCTGTTATTATAAGCTATTTATACTGCATGAACTATAAGAGGCCTTCCCCCACTGAGGTGGTTTCCACCACAGAATTTAATATTCCACTGTCCAACTGTAGACTTATATTAAAAAGAATTATTCAGGGCCCGGTGCAGTAGCCTAGTGGCTGAAGTTCTCACCTAGCATGTGCCAGGATCCCATATGAGTGCCAGTTTGTGTCCTGGCTGCTCCGCTTCCCATCTAGCTCCCTAACTGTGGCCTGGAAAAGCAGTCGAGGACGGCCGAAAGGCATGGGACCGTGCACCTGTGTGGGAGACCTGGAAAAAGCTCTGGGTTCCTGGCTTCGGAATGGCTCAGCTCCAGCCACTGCGGCCGCTTGGGGAGTGAATCAGTGAATCAGTGAAGATCTTTCTGTTTCTCCTCCTCTCTGTAAATCTAAGCGTCCAATAAAAATAAATAATAACTTTCTTTAAAAAAAAAAATGATACAGGACAGGAATAAACAACTGACCACACTGCTCTCCTGCCCCTCATTTCTCAAGGAGCCTCATGACTTACGTACTCCTTTCACGCTGCACAATTCTTTATTCCTGGAATTTCTTACTTGCAATTCCTGAATATAAAGGCTGAACTCTACTGAAATGCACCCAGGTTAACTCCATAGTCCATGCAAACTCTGTGTAGTTTATGGGACAAAGGCGGGTGCTGTTCTTCCCTATTCCTTTAGCAAAACCAACAACATTTGCAAACGCAACAATGCTAAGGTTCTTTCAGGATGAGCTGAACAAGTATGTTCACTGTTTCAGCGTGTACAGCAAATACAACTGCTTTCCCAGTATAGTTTAGCATTTCAAAAAGCCGCTCATTTTCCTGGCAACTAACAAAACTTCACTGAATCCGAAATATCTGGACTCTAAATCAACTCGAAAGAAACCTAGTGTATATTAGCAATGAAGTAAACTATTTAACTGTAGAATGCAAGGGGAAGACTTACCTGGCAATGTCTGGGTGTGAATCGATCAGAGTACCGACAAACCTAAAGAACAGAGAGCCCTTCCATTTGACAAATTCTTCCTGTACAAAGAGAAACCAGCTTATTTCAGGACAAAATGTCAACATATAAACCTCCAGTGTATCCAATCACACAAGCACCTGTTAATGTTCCCTTGTGTGACGTCACGCCTGTAGGCTAAGGGTCTGTCAGGGTACTTGCTCCTCCTCATGTGCACAGCACACACCATAGATTACAAACAAGTACAGCGAATCAGGAGAGTGGAACAGACTGCGCACACATGGCTTCCGAGGAAGAGAGCCACTGGGCTCCGCAAGGTGCACACCGCGCGAAGAGCACCCTGACAGATGTACACAGAGATGTGCAACTGGGCCAAATGCCTTCTTCTGTAAAATCAAATTGTGCACATAAAATATTTAATGTTCCACGGAACTTTATAGCCAACTAAGCTCTTCCACACACTTGACTTCTTCCAGCAACACTTGATAGAACCTAGCACAAACATTTTACAATGAAGAAGCCTGAGAAATTTGAATTTTTTTCAGTCAGAAGAATAACAGAATTGTAATTCAATGTCTGTCAGGTGCATTTTTTCTGTATCATTAATTTGCAAAATCAAAATTTCATACTGCTTGACAAAACCAATATTCATAAGTACTGATCTGTTTAAAAGACTGCAATGAACATTACAAGAGGCGTATTCTAAATCAGAGGTAAGGCTGTTTTTGGATTCTACAACAAAGCAAGCACATTTCTAATGCTACCCAAATTTACTCATAAATTAGAAGCAATGGTGGAAGGCCTGGCGCAGTAGCCTAGTGGCTAAAGTCCTCAGCTTGCATGTACTGGGATCCCAAGTGGGCGCCCATTCATACTCCGGCTACTCCATTTCCTTTCCAACTTTCTGTCTGTGGCCTGGGAAAATGGTCAAGGAGGGCCCAAAGTCCTGGAACCCTGCACCTGAATGGGAGACCCGGAAGAAGCTCCTGGCTCCTGATAGGCTCAGCTCCAGCTGTTGTGGCTACTTGGGAAGTGAATCAGTAGTTGGAAGATCTTTCTCTCTTTCTGTGAATCTGACTTTCCAATAAAAATAAAGAAATCTTTAAAAAAAAAAAAAAAGCAGCATGGGGGAGAGGTCTAAGTCTCCACGTACCTGTAAGAGGTTGGTGAGCAAGATGAGTGTCTGCCTCCGGATGAAAGGATCTGGGTCCTTCAGACACATGGCTATGTTAGGAATGTACTTGTCCACCATGACCGTATACCGGATGCACAGGTCACACAGGACAATGATGACATTATTGCGGACAGCCACGTCTTCACACATCTCAAGCTCTCGGACAAGGGCTGGGATGCTCTTCTTAGCAAGGTCCTCATTCTGCAGGCACAGCTTCCCTGTTAGAGCAAACAGGGAAGTGTCATGATTTTGCTGTATCTTAACTTCGTGCCTAACTTTCCTCCAGCTATACCTTGCTATGGATTATGTTTCATCACAAACAAGAAACTAAAGCAGAAATGAAATATGAGAAAGCAAGTTGTATCAGGGTTTCATGAGATACATGCTATGGGACAGTCTACATTAAAAAATTACCTTCTGGTGGGTCTCAGGACAGAGTGTCTCATGCCTGGATCCCAGACGCCAACCACCATGTGCACGTGGTGAGCTGGCCCCAGGCCTGCCTGGGCTCTGGGGGCTGCTCCCTTTGGGGTGAGTACACCAAGGGGGGAAGTCCCCGTAACTGGGTGGGTGGGCCTTCTCCCTTAATATCCCCCTTTAAATATGAAGGAAACAATATGGAAATAATAGTCTTACCCACTTTCCTATAGCCCTTGAACCTTTTTACCCTAATTAACTATGTAAAGATTGTGAAAAATATAATAAAAAAAGAAAAGAAAAAAAAACCGAGTTAACAAAGTCAAAAACAAAATTACCTTCCTTTCAAAGTCAATATTGGGATGTTGCACTTACCTTCTCATCTGGAAAATGGCTAATAAGGCCTAATGTGATACATTTCCATTTGATTTTATATGTATGTATACACTCTAGGGAGCTGAGTGAATTTAATAAATTTGAAATCTGAGCTAGATACATGGGAAATAGTGGTCATCTCATTTATTTGATCTTGTTCACTGTTCTAGGAGGGTTTTTGGGCTTTATGATTATCAGGCAGCCTGAACAAGCTTTGCTCTCATTCTCGATTCTGAGATATCTGAAATATGAGCAATAGAAGAAGATGGTAACTGACAAAAATATACAACAAAATTGCTAGCAAAACAATCAATTCTGTTTCTAGCAGAGGCCAGTGTCATGAGCAGCCTGCTTCCCACTTCCCTCGCCAGTCCCAGAGAGCGCAGAACAAGCCACCTCATTATCAACAACTGCACTGAGCTCTCCAGCCCCAGAACTCAGCCTACAACGCTGTTCTGACAAACACAACATGCATTATGCGTATAGAAAAATCACAGGAACAGGCATGCTTGTAATAAATTAAGATAATCCTACTAAGAACAACAGCTCCCCATCAAGAGTGTTCTGAGTCTTCTAGTCTTGTTTTATGATCATCCTGTTAGGTCTACAGAGCTGAGAGCTCCAACCAGAACGTCCTGGAAACCGGTAAGAGTTAGACCAAGCACAAGTACAGCAGGACACGCCAGCCAGACACGGCTGCGAATATTCAGGACAAGAGCTACCAACGAATGCAGACGGCACAACCACATGGTAATCTCACCTAAGGTAATGACAGCGTGAGCTCTAATCACACATGGCATGGCGGAGCCTCTGACCTGGGAGGGCGGCTGGGTGCCTGCGACGAGGGCAAGGAAAGAGGTTTACTGATGGTCCCCCAGCTCATGACAGCCCAGCACAGACACGATTCCAAGGCCTCACCGTGGTCTGTGTCAGCAGAGGAAGCCAGGATAGACTGGATCATGAGGAAAACTCGATCCTCCACGCTCGCTGGACACAACTGGGCTATGTCCCCTAAAGTAAAAATGTACTTTACCTATAAACAGAAATGGTTTGGAAATAAGAATTATGCAAAACAAGGGGGAAATTATCTTTGTTAGTCAAACATGTCAAAAGCATACATTTTGCCTCCAAAGTAAAACAAAAAACTTCTAAAAACTCAATCAGTACTCAATCAGAACCTTACTCAAAAGCAAAATGAAATATTAACTGCATCATCTAAACCCAGACACTTCTGCAAATAAAAAGGGTTGTTGCTATTAGCAATCATGTTATCACAGGTACAAACCAAGACCTTTTGGGGTAATTGACTTACCTGTAATCCCATCACCAAAGATAATATCACTGTTTTTGTGTATTACTATCTTATCAAATGTCTCTATAATCACATGGCTTTATGTTTATTTGCTTTTTAATTTTCCATGATGGGGTTTTGTAGGTATAGCACTTTCCCCTCCACCTCCCTTACTCCCCTAACTACTATTTTCCCCTTATTATTACAACAGTATAGTCCTTCAGCAACAGTCACAAATCCAATGTTGTGCCATTTAGGGGGTATTCTGGCATTGTAGGTATAGGCAATGATAGAAAGTCTAGTATCATATTGTCAAGGTATATGTATGTCTCATTGGGAGTCCTTTTATATGGGATCAGAGACATACACTGTAATATATTTTCATTTCCTGCTATGCTAGTCTCCATTATACAGCTCATCTATGAGAATATATGTACATGCATGTTTGCCTATATTTGTTTTGTATTTTGCATTAGTGTTGCCTTGTAACAGACAGAACGTATGCTATTTGTCCTTGTGGGATTGGCGTATTTCACTGAGCATTATGGTCTCTATCCAAACACATGAGAAGAGCAAATTTAGGATCCTAAGCCACATCCATGCTATTCATCACGGCCCTTGCTTGTGTCTGAGTTCTCCTAGTTAAACTGTTAGTGACTGTGAAACACACTGGTCCTTCTATCAGTTTACATCTGATCTGAGATACTTGGAACTACAAGAACTAGGTTAGTGAAACAAAAATTGAACACAATTTTGATACGAGGAAGTTTTGATTAAATGATGGCTTGTATCAGAGGCATCTTATCCTTTCCTTTGTTGTACAGAAACAGATGACGAAATCACATTTATCACAACTCAGCCACTGACATCAGCCAACTGGTTGGCCATGACTGGCTCCTCGGAATCTTTCACACAGAAACCATTTCTAAAGTAGGGGAGCCACGTATGACAGTCTTGCTGCTCCAAGTCTCAGCTATGCATTGAACAGTTAACTCTCTCGGCTTCTTTAGACATTACTTTGCAGGTCTGCTCCAGTTCCATGCTGTGATGTTCAAACATTTCAGAAAACATGTTACAGTCCTTAAAATAATGAAAACAGGGCAGGTGCTGGGGTGTCATGGGCTAAGCCTTTTTCTGTGGCACCAGCTTGCCATGTGGGCACTGGTCCTCAGGCCCCTGCACTCACATGGGAAACCCCAGAAGACACAGGCCTCTAGCTTCAGGTTGGCCCACCTCTGGCCATTCTGGTCATTTGGGGAATTAATCATGGATGGAAGATCTCTCTCTGTCCCGCCTTCTTTCTCTGTAACTGCCTTTCAAATGAAAATAATGAAAAGTAAACCTTTTTTTAAAAAAATCAAAAGGACAAAGAGCATACTCAATTTTATTAGTTTTTACCTTACTCTTTCTAAGCATTTCTCTACCAACTTACAGCACGTATTGTGCTTTTCTTACTGGAATAAGGCTTCACTTGTACAGTAGGTGAAAGCACCACCTGCAATGCCAGCGTTCCACATGGGTGCCAGCTCCTGTCCACGCTGCGCCACAAGTGATCCAGCGCCAGCCCCAAGGCCTGAGCAAAGCAGAGACAGGGGCCAGCTGTCACCACGTGAGAGAGCTGAACGAAGCTGCTGGGTGGCCTCACTCAGCCTGCACGTTGTAGCCACTTGGGAAGGGAATCAGGATATGGAAGACCTGTCTCTTTCTCTCTGAAACACTTTCAAATAAGTAAAGCTTTTAAAAAATACATAAAATAAAAACAATGAACACTTTATCCATAAAAAAAATTCTCCTAAAAGCAGTAAGTTCTAGGCAAGGAAAGCTGTTTTCTGGTTATCAGCACTTGAAGTGTACATTATAAAACCATCTTTATAAGGCTTCTGTTGCTAGACTGGCCAGTTTTCGGAACCAATGCTGTGGTGCCATACGTTAACCAGCAATCTGAGACACCACATCCTGTATCGGATCCTTGCGGATCCATTTTGGATCTAGCTCCTTGCAAATGTTAAGAAGGTGTTCTGAATGCTGGGGCTCCTGCCATCCACATGGGAAATCTGGATGGAGTTTCAGGCTTCTGGCTTTGAACTCACCCAGATTTGGCTGACATTTTGGGAGTGAACCAACTGAAAGAAGACCTCTATCTCCTGTGTCTCTCCACCCACCTCTCCCCATTGCTCTTTCAAATGAATAAAAACTATTTTTTAAACTGAAGTCTCTGTGGCAATAATTGCGTCATGTTTGTTTTCTCCTTGCTGCCCGTATCTCACTTCAGAATGCCTGAGTTCAAATCCTGGTGTGGCTCCTGACTTCAGCCTCATCAACACAGACAGACGCGGAGAGGCACTGACAGGGCAGGGATTCAAGAAGCCGAGTCCCTGCTAATCCCATGGGGGATCTGGCCCGAGTTCCCAGCTCCTGGCCCTGAACCAGCCTTGGTCACTGTGAGCACTTCATGGAGCAGATGGGAACTCTTCCTGTCTCAAATTTTCCTCCATGTTTCAAGTTAATGAAAGAATGAATAATAATAATGGTAGTCAATATAAATGAAAACTGATAGGTCAGACACCTACTGTTTCACTTGTGTCTCAGAAAATTCAACATGTAAGAACTGATTGCCAAAGGTCAGACGTGTGGTGAGATTGAAGACACAGCCAAATGCAAGTCTCTTATTACAGACTTACAGGTGGAGGTCTATAACCTTAAGTAACCACAAGATAGCAGATCTCCACACCACAAGGCAGAGAAAAGGGATTTCCTAGACAAGGTTGCCTTTGGCTGACGAGAATGCTCCTGGTGTTTCTTTCTGGAGAAAGTTAACATTTATGGTCACCAGATAAAAATGCCAGGTTGTGTTATCCACCTAGGCTATTCCATAGGGCGAGACACCATCAACATCACCCAGAGGGCAGCATGGTGCCGAAAGCCGAGAGGCCGAGTCCCGTCAGTCTGGATTCCTACAGCAGGATCTGAATTTGCTCACACACGATTACATGCAGGCACAGATCCATGCATGCAGGAAAGGGGCTGGAAGGCCCGCCTCAACTAGGGTCAATGGCTTCCCTGGCAGGAAGAGCTGGGAGAATGGGTGGGCTTCTACTTTGTACAGGGCATTTGAATTTTGTCAGAGAGGTTCACAGTTTTCCTACGTTATTTTTATTTTTAAAGCCAATAAAAATAAATAAAAGGAAAAACATCTTAGGAAAAAAAAAACCAACCCTCGCATTAGTGTTCAAAGGAAGAAGCAATGAATAATGAAGAAAAGCAGCTCCTTACCAACAAGTCCTCGTCCACAGTCTCTGCTCCATGCTCCTTCAGGATGACGTTGGAGAGGTGGCGCTCACAGGTAAGCAGCACGTCCCCGCACACCTGCTTGAGCAGGTCCTATGACGAGCCAGACATCATCTATGAAGCACCCTGTACATTCCCCAGTGTCCACCAACACTGTCTCATTAGAAGTATGATCTCCAATTGCACCAGCCACAGGCATGACAAATCCTAGGTGTCTTTTATCTTTCTGCAGATAGTCTCACACCACATGCTTCCACAGCTAGCCATACAGAGCCAGCGTTGTGGTGTAGCCGGTTAAGACTTAGCCAGTGACGCTGGCATCCTGCTGTGCTGTCAGCTTTTGGCTCAGCAGCTCCACCTCTGATCTAGTCCCTGCTAATGGCCTGGGAATATCAGGGAAAGATGACCCAAGTATTGAAAAAGTGCCTGGCTCCTGGCTTCAGCTGGCCCAGTCTTGGCTGATAACTGTATCTGGAAATTGAATTAATGCATGAAAGATGTCTCCATCTCTCTCTTTGTCCCTCCTGCTCTCTCTGTAACTCTTTCAAATAAATACATCTTTATATAAAAATTTAAGTAATAATTTAGCTGTAAGAACTAATTGGCATTTATGCATCATTTTTATTTTCTATGATTTCCCTATGAAGCAAAAGGGCAAATATTTACAAAGACCTAACGATCTGATTTATAGTGATCCATAATAGCACTGCTGCTCTGATAATGGAGAAAAAGGTACAATTCTTCAGGCATATGCAGGTAGTGATTAACCACTGTGATAAACAGTTGATTTTAAAAAGACGTAAAATAAAAAGCACGGTGTTATTCTTCTGGATCGTATTCTCAAGAGGCGAGTTTTCAGTGTGATATCTGCTAGGATACCTTTAAGGGATTAGTGTATTACATCTTATTGCACATCTATCCAGCAGAGAGAAAGCTCAACTATATCCCAAACTCCTGCGTGTCATGCCCTCTGAGAGGCTATTCCTACACACCTAAGTTAAGCTAAGTGCCTCCACTCTAGAAGTTTAATGTTACCTTATGTATATTATAGTTTTAGGGTTGACCATATTATGTTGGAATTCCTCGTTTATGTATACCTCTCCCCCACTACAGTGCAGGTGCCTTAGGAAAAAGCCTATCCCAACAGAGCATCTAAGTAAGCAAGGTTGTCAAATCATGAAGAGCATCATGGTTTTGGTCTGACTTGGCCCAAAATTTATCAAAACAACTCTCTTTATCACTTCCGAAAGAATGACCGTACTTAAGATCGCAATACCCTATATAACCTAAACAACACTAAGAGCTTCTAAAACTCAAATTAACCCATTGGAGACCTCAAGATGTGAACCTGTCGTGCAGCTGACAACTCTCAGAATGGCAGCCCGTGAGGGCACAGGCAGAGCATCCTGTGCTGGCACTCTCGCCACACACAGCCTCTCCTCACTCCAGTCACCAGCGGTGTGAACCCTTTCAGGCAGATCTCAGGACATTTTCTCCTCACATGGCCAAAACATGTTTCCTTGTCATTTCTGCTTGTGCTACTGTTTGGCTCTGGAAATATCAAAAGAAATCGAATTCTCCTGAGAGTCCTCTGTATGCCTGCTGAACTCCCTACACCACAGCATTTCCCTTCTTTATGAACACTCCAGGACTTTAAGGTATCCCTTAAATATCTATTACCTTTATCCAATTGCTTTCCTGCAGACATATTCTATTTTATTAATCTGAAAAGTTCCCGCTGAAGTTGAATTATGGGAGTAACAGTAACTGTTTGCCTAGCATAAGTCACTGATTTGGACTTGTGTTCATGCACGTCTGTGCAAGCTGTAACCAGTGGGCAATTCTGGAAACATGATACTGGCAAGTTAGCAGGTTAGAGTTGAGTGATGCAATCTCTTGTAACAAGACAGGCACTTTCCAGGATTACAAGTTATCAAAAGACCAAAAACTGAGGTCTGAGGGAACTCCCAGATACAGAGCTGTCTGTTACATGTTCTTGGGATGGGAGTGGAAATGAAGGATATCCACATCTCAGAAGCACCTGGGCTACAATGTCCAGAAGACAGAACCTTGCCAGGTTCTCAGCAGAAGTTGAGTCCAGTCAACAGGTATGCCTTACTAAAAGACACATGGCACCTGGAACTAGGATGCTGACTAAGCCAAGAGCACCAAGCTGTTAGGTGGATCTGCTCGGGGAATGTCAGTTATTGCAGCTAACTGTAATAACTGCTGGGAACTACACATCCTTCCAGGGCCTCTGTTCATGAAGAACATTCCTCAAACTTCAGAACAAGAATAACAGACTGAGGGGACAAAATTAGAAGTACATCAAGGAGAGTTTGTGAGCTTACATGTTCTTCCATCAATGTCTTTGCAGATGCTTTACAGAGCCTTTGTAAGGTATCAACAGCCGAACTGATCGACTCCAGAGACCACTGAAATCCATTCAGCTTACATTTGATCACACCTAAGAAGGAAGTCAAAAGTCTTGAAGCATAACTTGTTAACCACAGATATAAGCATACAAAAGCCAAGTGGGCATCAATGCCCTTAAGAACTAGTTACCAACGGACACTTACCAGTCACCTTGTCCCGGGTAACCTTAGGCAGATGTTTTGCAATATGCCCAATGACACATAGAATGTGTCCTAAGGTGTCTGCACGAGGATTCTGTTGACTAGAGAAAGGGCAGGAGAGATAACAAGACAGAAGAAAATTAAACAATGCTGCCAACAAATCTGTGAATGATGAACACTGGAGCACATAGGGTAGGTAGCATGGTGTAGGACACAAGCTCAGAGCGAAGGCGCTGAACGCACGTGGGCAAGTTACCAATTTAAAAGTGATCCTTTGTTTCTCTTGGATCTTTTACAGGCAAGTGCTTATTATCTGTTTATAATTTTTTGTCTGATTCATTTATTTGTTTGAAAGGCAAAGAGAAAGTGAAAGGAAGAAAGAGAGCAAGCAAGCAAGCTCTGCCACTCACTGGTTCTCTCTCCGCATCTCCAGCCAGGAAGAGGCCAAGAACCAGAAACAGTCTCCCATGGAGGCTGCAGAAAGTCAAACACCTGCATTACCACCTGCTGCCTGCCAATGTCTGCCTTAGCAGAAAGACGGAGCTGAGGAAGCAACCAGGACTGGAAACCAGGCCTGTCAGGGTAAGTGGCATCTTGACTGGAGGTCAAACGCCTGTCTGATTATGCCAAAATTTCAAGAAAACATCACTGTCCACAAACAGCTTGAAAACAGGTCACTCCTTCCTTAAGCCATCAACTTTGTTACCAGAAATTGTGAGCGCCCCTTCTGGGTGGAACAGAAACACACACACACACCTGCTGATCTTCTCCCACGACTGAATTATCTTGGTGTGGTCCAACTTGGGTGACGAGCAGGCAATTTTGGAGAGCAGCATCCAGGCTGGTGCAGAATGTTTTGTGTCAGTGTGAGAGACCATGTTGTTGATGAAACTGGGAGAGAATTTATCTTTCTTGGACCAGATGTGAAAAGCCTTATTTAAATAGCGGCTGCGAAGACAGACAGGAAAGCAGTTGTAAATACAAAAAACAAAACAAAACAAAACAAAAAAACCCTCAGATTGGCTTCTTCTGATAGGGCACCAACTCCTGATGCCCCAGACTTCCCTCTGGCACAACATTCAGTGCCACAGCTGATGCCAAACCAGGTGGCTTCTCAATCTTCACCTAAGGATATGATGTATTTACAAAGCAGAGCAACGAATTTCATAATTCATTTTGTGAGCCCTAAGTTCAAGCCCTCTACAATTTCTATACATGCACATGGGACAGTTTATCAATAACAACACATTCAAAGCCCCTAATTCACAGTGACAGAAAAAACCCTGCAACACTGTATTTTGTTGATTGGACAGAAGGGAGAGAAACAGCATTCTAGCATTTAAATACAGTGGTAGTAAATGAGTTAAAATCTGTGGGGAGCGGGGTGCTGAAGCCGATCTCCAAAACAGGAAAGCCGGAATAGGAGGGGCTGTCGCAAGATGGCGGCTGGCCCAGGGCCAGGAGGAGGAGCTGGTCTTGCCAGCAGGTAAACAGGAAGTCAGGGATAGGCTAATGCCCTCGCTGTGATTATTGGCCTATCACGTAGCTCCAAGTGGACCCACGGGAGACGTGATTGGTGGAGAACGATATAAAGGTAGCCGGTTAAAGCTAGGCGGGGCAGACGGGGAAGGACGGACGGACCACGAAGGACAGAGACTGGGAGGGATGGATGGAAATGACAGATGGACTACAGCGGACGGAGAAATACGGAACGAGGGAGAAGAAGAACAGGCGGGAAGAAGGGTGCCGGAGAGAAAGTAGAAAAGAAGGATACAGACAGAAGCAGCAAAAGCAGGACGGAGAGACGGGGCCAAGAATGGAGAAATGCAGCCGAAATACAGGAAGAAATATGGGAAGAAGGGTGCCGGAGAGAGAGCTGGAGAAGAGGCAGAGGAAAGCTTAGACCAATGGGGACCTGAGTAGTGGAGATAAGGATTTAAACGCAACCATTTTTGGCATCGGGGGTCTGGTTGCAGTTCCGGCTTTTCCCAGACCCTCAAGAATATGCCTCGTCTTTTTAGTGTCGCCACTGCTGGGCGGCAGTGACAAAAATCTGCTATAACCTATGCCACTCAGAAATAGACTATGCCGGGTGCGGCGGCGTGGCCTAGCGGCTAAAGTCCTCGCCTTGAAAGCCCCAGGATCCCATATGGGCGCCAGTTCTAATCCCGGCAGCTCCACTTCCCATCCAGCTCCCTGCTTGTGGCCTGGGAAAGCAGTCGAGGATGGCCCAATGCATTGGGACCCTGCACCCGTGTGGGAGACCTGGAAGAGGTTCCTGGTTCCCAGTTTTGGATCGGCGAGCACCGGCCCGTTGCGGCTCACTTGGGGAGTGAATCATCGGGTGGAAGATCTTCTTCTCTGTCTCTCCTCCTCTCTGTATATCTGGCTGTAATAAAATGAATAAACCTTAAAAAAAAAAAAAAGAAATAGACTATGCCAAATCTTTTGAAAAATACAATCAAATATGATTCTGATGGTCCAATGGGACTATGTTGATGTCACTGATATTTTTAATCTTTTGTGTGACTTGTTCTAACAGAGATGTGTAAGACCACATGGCTCACGACACCATGTTCTTCTCCTAATTAGTTCACCTTTGACTACTGGGAGATAACACACACACACACACACACACACACACACACAAATTTTCTTATTAAAATTTAAAAAGTAGATTCTCAAATGAAGCAGAGTACAGAACCTATGATTAAAATGAAAATATCCACACCCAGGAAGCATCTGGATATAAATGGTCTTATTAACTACTGATTTCTTGAAAATCTGTCCATATATGCCAAGTTTACCTGCAGGTAGCCAACAGCAAGATTTATACTTGACATATTTAAACGTAAGATACAATCAACGAATACGTGAAAACTTATTTGAAAAGATTCACCTGAGGTATGAAGTGATTGTTTTTTTAAAGAATTATTTTTATTGGAAAGGCAGATCAGATTTACAGAGAAAAGGAGAGACTGAGAGAATGACCTTCCATCCACTGGTTCACTCCCCAATTGGCCGCAACGGCTAGAATCAAGCCGATCCGAAGGATATGACCTGGGCCCATATGGGATCCGAGGGACTGCCAGGCAAAGCTTTAGCAACTAAGCCTTCGTGCCAGGCCCAAGGTACAAAGTGCTATTTACCACATGAAACCTAAGGAATAGAAACAGAATTGTCAAATCCTCTGACAACCCCCACCCCTACATGTGAGCTGTACAGTCTCAGCAAGCCTTGTCTAGACCTGGTACACCACGTCTATTAGAATTTTCCTCCAAAGTGCACTCTCAGATTCTCACTTCAGTGATCTTCCCTCTCAGTGTCTTTGAATTAGGAGTTATTTAGAAGGTTCTTTTTTCGTTTGTTTCTGGAGATTAGAGAATACTACCAAAAAGGAGGAGAGACATCAACCCACTGGGCCTAAGGAGTTACTGGACGCACACTCTGAAGGGATTATGCTTAATATAGTCAAGGAATAAAATAAGACTGACAATTCCAGGAGACAACTGGAAACCATAATAAAAAACATAAATTCCACAAAAATGCAATGATACTATTTCAATAAGTCGATTTTATAGTGCACTGCATACAAAGAGGGCCAGGGATAAAAAAGATCTATTCAAGAACAGTACAGGTACAGGGAGAAAAGAGGAGGCTGACTCCAGGGGCCAGCAGAAGAGAAAGCTGTAATAAGAGAATGTGTCAGACACCAGTGGAAGCAAATATGCTAATTGAGTAGAGCAGAACGGTCTTGTGAGCTCAAGCTAAGAATTCCTCACTTATTCTTTTTTGTTTTTTTTAAAGATTTATTATTATTGGAAAGCCGGATATACAGAGAGGAGGAGAGACAGAGAGGAAGATCTTCCATCCGATGTTTCACTCCCCAAGTGAGCTGCAACGGGCCGGTGCGCGCTGATCCGATGCTGGGAACCAGGAACCTCTTCTGGGTCTCCCACGCGGGTGCAGGGTCCCAAGGCTTTGGGCCGTCCTCAACTGCTTTCCCAGGCCACAAG
This sequence comes from Ochotona princeps, assembly GCF_030435755.1. Classification (NCBI taxonomy): domain Eukaryota; kingdom Metazoa; phylum Chordata; class Mammalia; order Lagomorpha; family Ochotonidae; genus Ochotona; species Ochotona princeps. The sequence continues at coordinate 105,361,888 of NC_080835.1, read as the reverse complement.
CAGGGAGCTGGATGGGAAGTGGAGCTGCCGGGATTAGAACCGGCGCCCATATAGGATCCCGGGGCATTGAAGGCGAGGACCCTAGCTGCAACGCCACGTCACCGGGCCCCTCCTCATTTATTCTAAAGGTGGAACTTCAAAGCAGTGAAGAAAGGGTGGCCTCTCTGATTAACAGCTTAGTTTTATTTAGAAAAACATTAAAGTTGATCTCTAATAGAGTACATTTAAATCAATGACAGTAAGTATAATAGTAAAAAGGAACTATTTTAGGGCCTGATATGATGGCTCCATGGGCTAACCCTCCCCCTTCAAGCTCTGGTATCCATAGGGGTGCTTGTTTGTGACCTGGCTACTCCACTAGCCATCCAGGTCCCTGCTTGTGGCCTGGGAAAGGAGAGGATGGCTCAAACCCTTGGGACGCTGCACCCGCACAGGAGGACCAGGAACGAAGCTCCTAGCTCCTGCCCTTGGATTAGGTCAGCTCCATTCACTGCACACATCTGGGGAGTAAACCAGTAGATGTAAAATCTTTCTCTCTGTAGATCTGTCTTTCCAACAACAACAAAAAAATAAATAAATAAAAAAACCCAAAAAAATCAGAGCTCTAGGATATTATATAAGGAGAGTATCTACATGACTCTGTGGTAGGAAAATGCTTCTTAGAAAATATGAGCCATAGAGGAAAATCACTGACAAACATCTCAGAAGACATCATGCATAAAACAATAGCAAACTAGGATGGGAAAAGATGTTTGCAATGCTTGTGGATAACAGCTTACACACAGAAAATGTACTGAGCACTTCAGGTGAGGAAGAATAGCTGTTCAGTAAAAAAAAAAAAAGAAAATCTAAACAAGTAATTCACAAATGCAGGTACATGCTGATTCATATAAAAAAAGGCTTCGGGCCCGGCGTGGGAGCCTCGTGGCTAAAGTCCTAGCCTTGCAAGCACCAGGATTCCATATGGGCGCAGGTTCTAATCCTGGCGGCCCCGCTTCCCATTCAATTCCCTGCTTGTGGCCTGGGAAAGCAGTCAAGGACGGCTCAAAGCCTTAGGACCCTGCACCCACGTACGAGACCAGGAAGAGGCTCAGGACTTCGGATCAGCGCAGCTTCAGCCATTGTGGCTGCTTGGGGAGTGAATCATCAGATGGAAGATCTTTGTCTCTGTCTCTCCTCCTCTCTGTATATCTGACTTTACAACGAAAATAAATTTTTTCCATAAAGGCTATATCTTATTAATCAATATGGCAGTGTAAACTGTCATACAGCTTTACTGGGCTGGCTGTGTCGAATCAGGCATCCCTTTAAATATGAAAATAAAGCCAATTCTCTCACTGGTTAAATCCTTTTTAAAAATCTTAGAAAAGCACATAGCTGGTACTGAGAACAAACGTGGAATACCACGTTATTCAACTGGCTGCTCTTACAAATAGGAAACTGTAGCCCGGAGAGTTGGCTTAAGACTACTGGGAGTATATTAGATACTAATCCCATTATTATTTCTGCTAGATAATCACATACACTATATTTAAATGAAGAAATAAAGTATTTCTGGTATGATAAAAGATGAAAGAACAAACCCATTAAACATAGTCTAAACATGAGCTAGTTACAAGATTCCTGCAGCACAAATTAAAATTGATCACCACGGACACTGACGCCTAACTAGTTCCACTCTATACCCATGTGGCTCAATAAATGTTGTCAAAAGAGGGAAAAAAAGAAAACCATTGCATAGTCCACCAATCTTATAACATGTTAGAAGAATTTAAACCGAAGAAAAAAGCAGCTACATTCCCCAATAACCATACTGGTAAAAGGCAGTATTAATGTGCCATGTTCCTCGGTGATTTCTATGCCATGTAAGACCCCGTTCTCACGCTACAGGGTACCCGGGGAGAATCAGGAGAGAGGAGTGGGCTCTCCAGAACAGCTGCCATGAAGGTGCTAAAGGATCCACAGATCAAGAAAGAGAGACAGGGACTGATTTTCCACATATACTGAGTAACTGGGGAAGGTGACGTCTCAGGGGCACAGGGGACAAGCTGCATGGCCCTGCGTGAGGAACGCAGGCTGCACGATGACCGTACCTCAGTTCCCGGCTTTCTGTCGTGAGGAGGCCAAGAAGTGCCCACACGAGCACCTGGCCGTTGTCCCCACTGTGAAATTCACTGTGATGTTTAATATTCTGCAGCAGGATCTGGTCAAGGCATTCCAGGGCCTTCTCCTGCACAGTGCTCTCCGAGTCCATCACCACGGGGATGACGCCCAGCAGCCAGGTTTTCTGGATCTGGACACATCTTGGTTGGGCCTTAGGATTTCAAAATGGTGATGTCAGAAGGGCTGACACGATCAGAGGTCTAAACCCAAGTCCATGAAGTTACAATCCACACATTTGAGAAACATGTTAAATATAAGCAAACATACAATTCAAATAAAACATAACATAATCAAACAGACAATGGCAATAAACCATAAAGTGAAAAAAAAAAATCAATATTTAAAAGCATATGCAAAAAACAAAATTCAGGGCCTGGTGCGGTAGCCTAATGGCTAAAGTCCTCGCCTTGCACACACCAGGATCTCATATGGGCACTGGTTCTAAACCTGGCTGCTCCAATTCCCATCCAGCTCCCTGCTTGTGGCCTGGGGAAGCAGTAGAGGATGGCCCAAAGCCTTGGGACCCTGCACCTGTGTGGGAGACTCAAAAGAAGCTCTTGTGTCCTGGCTTCAGATCAGCTCAGCTGCAGCTGTTGCAGCTACTTGGGAAGCGAACCAGCGGACAGAAGATCTTTATCTCTGCATCCCCTTGTCTCTGCAGATCTGCTTTTCCCATAAAAATAAGTAAATCTTTAAATAAAAACATTCAACTTCCAGCTTACTATAAATTAGTGCATACTGAAATTTTAAACTTACATGTTGAAATCATTACTGTATTAGGAGTAGCAAATCATTTTTTTGATCATTCAAAAGCAAGAATAAATAATGAACAGTTATCCAAAGGAGGAATTAGTATAGAATGTTGGTGGAAAAAATTAAAATATGCATTATTTAATGCCTTCTCTCATAAAATATAAACATTCTAAAATTCTTCAACAGTAAATTATTAGGAAGTCAGTTATATATAGTCAATTAGATATGTGCTGCTTTGGCAATATCATATATGCCATATTATATACAGTACCAGTGTTGCTTTGGCAATATTATACATATATGGACAAATACGCATATATATATGCACAAATTATGTGCACATTTAAAAGATCTATGTATTTGCAAGGCACAGTGACAGAGAGGGGGAGAGGAAGTGCAGAGTGGGAGAGGAGGAGGGGGATGAGAGATATTCCTGCTATTAGATCATTCCTCAAACGCGACGGTCAGGGCTCATCAGTCCAATGCCGGAAGGCGGGAGCCGGCCAGACACCAGGCTGTCCTCTGCCGGCCGAAGGGGCCTGGGCACTTGGGCCATCAGCTCCTGCCTTTTCAGGTGCATTAAAAGAAGTTGGAATGGAAGTGCCTCAGCCGGGACTTGCAAATTGCAGTCCTGCAAACTGCAGCTTCATCTGCTATACCACACTGCTAGCCCTATCTGTATATATTTTAATTGAGAAAAAAAATGTATCTGGACTTCTAGTTTCGCCAAATTAATCTTAGAACTTATTTCTTTCATGCATTGTTTAAGTAGAAGTCGAGAAATGAGCAGATGAGGATTCACAAGGATGTATGAAGTGACACAGCAGGTCAAGCTGCCACCTGGACATCTGTACCGCTTATCGGAACACCAGTTTGAGTCGCTGGGAGAGCTGATGAAGACGGTTGCTACGTGCAACCTGGATGGACCCTGGGCTCCTGAGGCTGGCCTGGCCCAGGGACAGGCTACAGGCACCTGCGGAATGAACCAGCAGATGGAAGGTATCTCTACATTTCTGGCTCTCCCTTTCTTCCTCTTGATACTTGTCTTTCAAATAAATGAATCTTTGAAAAAAAAAAAGATTAGTATACTCAAGCATTAGTTCAGCATTGGGCAACTTGCCACTCTTGTAACAAAATATGTGACAGAAACTAAAGGTGAGAGTTTTATTTCACTCACAGCTTTGCAGCTTCAAGTCTAAGATTGTGCAGCCATATATGTGGTCTCTGAAGAAGGCAAAGCCACGGAGTGCTATGTGTGTGGGAGGCGGACTGAGTGCGTCTGATCAGGTTTACACAATCAACACTCACGAGAATCAACCTTCTGAGGGACCGCCCTCAATGTCCTAAAGAACCCTCACTAAAGGCAAGGATTATAGAGGAACACACTAAACCACCACTCACAGCACCAACATCCCATGTTGAAGTACAGGTTCGAGTCCTGGATATCTGATTTTTTCCCCCCAGATTTATTTATCTTTATCTGAAAGGCAGGGTTACAGAAAGAGCAGACACAGAAACAGAGAACAGCTTCGAGAGCTGGAGCTGGGCTGGTCTGAGGTCAGGAGCTGGAAGCTTCCTCGGGGTCTCCCATGTGGGTAGAGGGGCCCCTTCCTAGACCATGACCACAGAGCCGGATCAATGTGGAACAGTTGGGACATGAACCGGCAGCTATAGGGGATGTTGGAGTTGCAGGTGGAGACGCCTACTGCGCCACAGCTCCAGGCTCCTGAGCAATCATCTCTGACTCACTTCCCTGGTAATATACCTGGGAAGGAAGCAGGAGATGGCCCAAGTGTTTAGGCCCCTGCCATCCATGTGCGAGACCAGGATGCAATTCCTGGTTCCTGGATTTGGTTTGGCCCAGACCTGGCTGTTTGGAGCCATTTGGGAGTGAACAAGTACACGGATTATCTCATGCTCTTTTTCAAATAAATAAATAAATTTTTAAAGATTTATTTATTTTATTGCAGAGGTAGTTTAGAGAGAAGGCGAGACAGAAAGGTCTTCCATTTGCTGGTTCATTCTCCAAGGAGCTGCAACAGCTGCAGCTGAGGAGATCTGAAGCCAGAAACCTGGAGCTTTCTCTGGGTCTCCCACATGTGTTCAGGGTCCCAAGGCTTTGGGCTGTCCTCCACTGCTTTCCCAGGCCACAAGCAGGGAGCTGGATGGGAAGTGGAACAGCCAGGACATGTACCAGCACCCATACGGGATCCTGACCACTAGGCTCCCACACCAGGTGCAATAAATACATCTTAAAAAAAAAAAAAAAGACCTCCCACAGTAAGTCCATGTTCTAAAATACTGTAATTACACTATATTTTGATCCCCTTATATCATTAACATATGGCTTTGGGGATAATTTTCCTTTTGCAGATCTTATTTATTTGAAAGGCATAGTGAGAGAGAGAGAGAGATCTTCCATCTGCTGCTTCGCTCCCCAGATGCTTACAATGAATAGGACAGGGCCAGGCTGAAGGCAGGAGCCTGGAACTCCATTGGGTCTCCCACATGGCCATCAAGCATTTGTGCCATCCTCTGCTGCTTTCCTAGGTGCATTAGCAGGTAGGTGGATTGGAAGCAGAACAAACAGGACTTACATCAGAGTTCTGATATAGAATGCTAGAGCTGTAAGAAATTGCTTAACCCATCTGAGCTGCAATGCTGGCCCCCCCAAAATAAACATCTGCATGAGGTCAGTAGCCAAATTTAATTCAAAGGAAAGCCAACTCTCAATTACAGTCAACAGGAAGCACAGTCTATCAAATGCAATCAACAGATGGCTACTTCTTTCCTCTTACACTACGTAGTCCCACAGCTGACGTCATAGTTTCTAATGGGCAACTCAACATTCAGCAGGAGGTAACCATTACAGAGTTCTTTTAGTGTAAGCTACCATGTTTCAGGTTTACAACGCCTTGCCTCTCACCATGAGAAGTTCAGTAAGGGACTGGAGAGCCTGCTTCCGGACAGACACTGCAGGGTCCCTGCAATGGTCCTGCAGAACTGACAGGTCTTTTTCCATATTTAAGACGTCGCAGTGTTTCAAAATACACACTAACACCTGGAAAACACATGCGTGACATGAAGTGATGACTGCAAAACTCTCCAGAAGTACAGCATATTTTAAAAGTGTAGAGAAACCTCCCACCTGGAGCGCAGATTTCCTCACATTGGTCTTATCATCCTTGATTCTCTTCCTCAGCATGGCCATGATGCATCTCTCTGTCGAGGGAATGCCAGAGTTTCAGTGTAGTCCGAGGGAGACGAGACAGCACAGGTAAACACACTCAGTGTAGACTTACTACCTAGCTTGTTTTAAATCTTAAGAAATCCGAATTAGGGCCTGGCGGCGTGGCCTAGTGGCTAAAGTCCTCGCCTTGAGCCTGCCAGGATCCCATATGGTCGCCGGTTCTAATCCCGGCAGCTCCACTTCCTCTCTGTCTCTCCTCCTCTCTGTATATCTGACTTTGTAATAAAAATAAAATAAATCTAAAAAAAAAATAAATAAATATTGAATAAACCACCTTAAAAAAAAAAAAGAAATCCGAATTAAAAAGAAGGAGGAACAAATGGAGTAATTTAATATTCACTATTAACAGCATATTTTTGAGACTCTCGTAAGTTTTACTTTAGAGGCTGGTACTGTGATGCAGTGAGCCAAGCTGCCACGCACAGTGCTGGCATCAGATAACGGAGTGCTAGTTTCAGTGTTTACAGCTCTGCTTCCACCTAGTTCCCTGCTAATCCGCCTGGGACAGCACGGAAGATGGCTCAAGTACTGGGGTCCCTGCACCCCGCATGTGGGACCATGACGGAGCTTCTGGTTGCTGGCTTCAGTCCGCTCAGCATCACTCATTGCAGCCAGCTGGGAGCCAAGCTCCAGATGGGCGAGCCATCTCTTTCTCTCACTCTGCCTTTCAAATACATTTTAAAAAACAAAACGAAAAAAAAAAATTGGCTTTAAATCATCGTCCCCACTTTTAAAAGTGAGTACTTTCAGACTGTTTACTGGAAGGCCTCTTTATACTCTGAAAAATGATGGAGGATCTCAAAGAGGTTTGGTAAGTAATACCTTATATGAGTTAGGAATTTGAACTGACAATTACAAAAGCACTTACTAATCCATTTAAAATCAGAATGACATGTTACTTCAAATGACATTTTTTCTTCTATTAATTTTTAATTTTTTAAATTTTATAGTAGGCTCTTGCATTTCTCCTACCCTATCCCTGTATTCCAACTCACAACTGATTTCTCCAATATTGTTACAGCATGGCCTTCAGTATGGTCCTTCAGAAGCAGTCATAACCCCATTATTCCGTTGGTTAAGTGTGTCTGACATTGCTGGTACAGACAATGGCAGACAGTCCAGCATCCTATTGATTTGGCAGTGGCAATGCATCCTGCATTGTATTTTCACAACTGGATATGATAGTCTCTATTACACCATCACTATACATTTCCTTAAATGAGAAGCCATAAAACAAAATCAACAATAGGAATAAAGATAATAAAATATAACCATATATTCCAAACGGACAAACAGAAAACAGAGATGTCTTGATATGAATTCTGTATTCTCTTTTGGGTACCCCTAAATGAGACTTAGTGACCCCTTTGCGGGGGGACCCATACCATAATTTAGGGACTATTGCTATACAAGAATGATTCAACACGGAAACAAATCAATGTAAGAATCACCATTGTAACAGAATAACCAGATGATTGTTTTAAGAGATGCAGAGACAGCATCCGTAGCATGCAATGCCCCTATAAGACAAAAATAATAAACTTTGGATAGAAGGAAACTTTCTTATGATGACGAAGGCCATCCTGAGAAAGCCCACACTGGACACTGTACTCAGTGGTGAATACCAAAAGATTTGTCTGTAGGGTTAGAAAAAAAGCCAAGATATTTAGTCTTCCCACTTGTATTCAACACTGTGCTAGAAATTCTAGCAATAGCAAATAGGCAAGAAAAAAATGTAAAAGTCCCAGTTTAGAGAAAAAAAAAAAAAAGGCAGCAGCAGCAAACTATCTCTATTCCCAGGAAATTTGAGCTGCTACATAGAAAGTCCTAAGGAAATTACCGAAAAAAAAAAAATCAGACTAGATAGTAAGTGCAACAAGGATGCAAGATACAAAATAACTAAAAATTACGTATATAAACTAGCAGAACACTTTGAGAATGAGACATAAGTTTATAACAGCAACACAAAGAATGAAATACTTGATACAAAACTTGAGACTGAAGTCCAAGAGCTGCTCACCTAAAACTACATATCACTGCAGAATTTAATAATTACTTGATCATTTTAATAGATGCAGAGAAATCTTCAAAGATCTTTCTAAAGAGTTAAATACATAAAAAGGCACCCAGTGTTGATGGGCTGGAGGCTTAACATGTTAATGTAGCTGCACTTCCAGCTGCTCTGCAGCATCAAAATTCAAGAGAATCCTGTTTTTGCAGGACATGCTGACAACCAGCTTCTTGTGGGAAGGGTTGAATCAACTTTGAAAATCACAAACTATCACCTCAAAATATACCTCCTTTAACACAGGAATGTTTTGAGATTGAAGACAATTATTCAACAGCAATCAGGGAAAGAGCTCTTTTCCTCTTCACTGCAGACACCCACCCCCAGGCTCTCATCATCTAAGACAACAGAAGAATGCATAAACCTTGCAATTTACTGTCCTCCATACAACAACTTCCCTACAGTTTCCCACTCTTGCTTTCCATTGCTTTGTGATTTATCTATAAGTTCACTGCTTTTTGTTGAGGATGTTACATAGTGGAGATCTACATTACGGCCTTGAGTTCACTTGGTATTGCAATTTTTCCACAAGGTGTGTGCCATGAAGCACTTTTTTTTTTTTTCTTTCTTACAGAGGTCTGTCTCAAATTCATTAATGCTGGTACTTAATGCTGGTACCTGCATTGTGGCACAGCAAGTTATCCCAACATGTACAATGCCAGCATCCCATATGATGGTGGTTCAAGTCCTGGCTGTCCTATTTCTGACCTAGCTCCCTGTTAATGTGCCTGGAAGGCAGCAGAAGATGGTCTATGTCCTGTAGGCCCACACCATGCTAGTGGGAAAAACCAGATGAAGTTCTAGCGTCCTGGCCTTGGCCTGGTCCATTCGTACCTGTTATGGACATTTGCGGAGAGAACCGGCAGCTGGAAGATTTCTCTCTCTCAAACATATTGACTAATTTTAAAATAGAGTTGACTCAATTTATAAACAAGTGAAAGAGATGGACATGACAATCACTGGCAAGGATACAGAGACATTGCCATAAATTGCTAGCGGGATTATGCAGTGGTACAGCCACTGTGAAAAAGTTTGGTATTCCCTGATCATGTCAAACAGTCACTGCATAGTCAAGTGCCGCCAGTCCTACAGACAGACTCAAATGGAGTAAAAATACATGCCCACTCAAAAATGTGCACAAAAATGATTACCTACAACAGCCAAACAATGGAAATGACCCAAACGGATAAAACTAAGTATGATATATCCATGCAATGGAGTATCATTCAGCCACAAAAAGAAGCAAATTGTAGATTTATACACTAACATAGATCAACTCTGAAAACATGTTAAATGAAAGAAGCTAGACACAGAAGAACACGCATCGCAGTATTCCACTGATGTGAAATGTCCTGAAAGGACAATTCTATAGCAACAGAAAGTGAGCGAGCGTCAGGGCCAAGAGGAAAGGGGGAGTATAAAGTGACCTCTAATGAATATGGGTTTCCTTTTTCAGCTGATGAAAATGTTCTGGAATTAGACTCCACAGTCTAAAGGTTTAAAAAAAATTATATTTGTTTATTTGAAAAATGGAGGGAGACACAGAAAAGAGAATTTTCCACCTGCTGATTCATTCCCCAAATGGTGACTGTGGCTAAGGCTGGGCCAGGCTAGACCAGGAATCAGGAGCTTCTTCTTGCTTTCCCATGTAGGGGCTGGGGCCCAAGGACTTGGGCTGTCTTCTGCTGCTTTTCCAGGCACATGAAAAGGGAACTGGATCAGAAGTGCAGCATTTAGGACTCCAACGGGCACCTATAGGGGATGCTTGCAACAGTCAGTGGTTTTACCTGCTGTATTGCAATGCCAGTTCTGTGATTTTTCTTTTAAATATTTATTTATTTCCAGAGAGAGAGAGAGAGAGAGAGAGAGAAAGATATATTCTTTGTCTGCCAGTTCACGCCTCAAATGGTAGCCAATGGCGGGGCTGGGCCTGCCTCCAGCCAGAAGCCTGGAACTCCCGTGTCTCCCACATGAGTGGCAAGAAGGAACCTGTGTACATGGACAATCTTGTCTTGTTTTCTGAGATACATTAGTAGGAAGTTTGAGCGTAAGTAAAATGGCTTAGACTCAAATCAGGGCTCATACAGGATGTCAGCAGGCAACAACTTAACCTGTTGTGCCACAATGCTGGCCCCCAATCCCATGACTATACCAAAAAAACCAAAAAACAGACAAAACCACCCCCCCAAAAAAAACCCACTGAATTATATACTTTTAAGTATTAAATTTTAAGGTCTATAAATTGCATCTTAATTAAAAGTAAAAACAAAGAAAAGAAAGCACTTGGCATAATGCAAAGCATGAAATAATCACACAATTTAAAAATGGGTATGTATTTGAGAAGCAAAGAGACAGAGACAAGGAGTAACAGGGATGGAGAGCTGTCTTCAGCTGGCTCATCTTCAAATGCCTGTAACAGCTTCTGGCCTGAAACCAGTAGCAAGGCACTCCAGGTCTCCCATGTGGGTGGCATGAATCTCATCTCTTAAGCCATCCCCACTGCCTCCCAGTAGGTGTGTCAGCAGGAAGCTGTCATCAGGAACAGAACCGGGCACCAAACCCAGGCACACTGATGCCGACTATGACTGTCCTAACTGATATCTTCATCACCACGATGAATTTCCCATCCTGTCCAATGTCCCAGGGTACTTGTAATGTCAGTAATGAATACATAAAGGAACTTCAAAATCTCTGTAGAAAAAAATGGAATTAGAAAAGAGGTAAATTTTGGCATTAGACAGAGCAGGTCTTAACACATCCCAGTTTCGAGTGCTTGGGCTCAGGTCCTAACTCCACTTGATTCCAGCTGCCTGCTGGTGCATATTCTGGAAGGCAGCAGGTGATGGTTAAAAGAGCTTTGGGAGACCAGGACTAAGTCCCAAGCTCCTGTCCTCAGGCTGGGCCCGGTTCTGGATGCTGTGGGCATTTGGAGAGTGAGTATGTAGATGGAATGTCTCTGTGGTTTTGTTTGTCTCTCTAAATCTCATTAAAAAAAGATAATGCGGCATAATAGACCATCATATCCAATTGTGAAGATACAATGCAGTAGGCAGCTCTACTTCTAAATCAAAGATGGACTCCCAGTGAAACTGTTGGATATATCTTGGCAATAGGATGCTGAACTGTCTGCTTTTGTCTGCACCAGCAATGTCAGGGCACACTTTAGTAGCAGAATGATGAAATGGCTGGTTATGAAGGACTATACTATTGTAATAATATGGGGGAAAGCAGTCGGAGGTGAGGGAAATCCCAGAGCCTATGAATTATATTAAAAAACTTAAAATAGAAGCAAAAAATTGCCTATGATGGTAAATTTAAAAAAAAGAATGCACATTTCTCATTGGTTGTCCAAAGTCCTGCTGTACATACATATCTGCTATTTCCAGTGTTCCTTCATATACGTGACTATGCTTTATTAAATCTGTAGACCCTAGGCCCGGAAGGGATTAAGATCTATATAAACATGCATTGAATAAACTTCACTATGCTAATCCTCTAGACACACACACATGCTATGTCTCATCTATTTATCTAGATGGTACAAAGCTGGACAGAACTGGCAGTGGACAAACTGTCTAAGCCATGGTGAAACACTATCTACTGTTGGGAACAGTTAGTGGTCAGCATGAGCCTTGCCATGTTTAGGCCTAAGAATGAAGAAGGCCATGGCAAGTGGTAAAGTGGGTGTCTTTCTGTCTTCTCAAGATGAAGCACTCCTTCGAGTGGTTATCAATCCCTCCAGGTGAGTGGGAACACCTCACTCTGGTGGAGCCCAGCTACCTGAGAAAGGCAGGTATAGGTATATACACACTCTGCAGCCTGGCCCAGTTGCTATGGAAACCCTGGTAGTTGACTGAGTGCTAATCTGAGGATAACGTGAAGGTCGCCACCTGGAACCTGACTGCTCCACACTACAGAATAAACAAGACTTAATCTAGTCACTATGTTCCTGCGATTTTAAGTTTTCCTGCTTTTTCAAGACCCTCAAATCTTTTGTAATCATGTACTAGAGGAAACTTAATATAACTGGCGTCTAGGGGCAGCTCGTGAATGTCTGCTGGAGTGGGTCTAGCCCCATGGTCCTCTCCAGCTAATCTTAGGTCACATGTGCTCCATCACTGTCTTCAAGCTTGTACTTCTAAGTCTTCCAGCCTTGTTTATGGAAGGACTTTATGGCTGGCATGTGATAATCGAACTACTCATGTTTTAAAATCACTTCTCTAAATGTATTTCCACACTCTCAGAACAGCAGTTGAGAGAAGACATGGAGAGTGTAAGAACTGTTTCCAAATAGGTTAGAACTGCTCCTAAATAGGTTAACCAAATTAACTAGTGTGGTGAGACCTGTACTGTTTACACAGTTTCTCTTCTAGGAAAACTCATGAGTTGTGGAAATCAGGAAGTTTTATAAATCGTAGCGCCTGAGGTGATGTATCTATTTAGTAACAGAGTTGGCACAAGAATCCAGATTTCCCCATATCTCTATTGTTTTTTTTTTCCACTGTTTTTTTTTTTTTTTCACATCATAGATGGAGTTCACACAATCTGACGTGAAGTGGGCTCTGGGTGTTTCTACCCTCCTGGCTCATCTGTACATCCCCAATAATTCAACCAAAGTTCCGGCAGCAGCAGCGTTCAGCATCTTGGGCTGAAGTTCACAGGAGAAAAGCCCATGAGGTACTTTCAGCAATATGTACAGCCCATTAAAAAAAGGTCTCACAATGTCAGTAAAGAGAAATTGTATCTAAACTGTGAATTGTCTTGTTCAATGGATGCTTGGACTCCATAGTTCCCAGACATGCATTAATATGTAGACTCTGGAATAGCTTATTCAATCAAGATGACATGGTGACAAAAGTAATAAAGAATGAAAAAACTTTTTTTGTAATGAGCTTTTCCCCCAACAGAAATTTTATCTCTATTGTACATTTCCTGGTAATGAGCTCTTTCGTTTGTCAGCAATCTCAATAGTTCACAACAAATTTAAAAAGAAACTGCAAGTATATGTTAATATTCCCTTTATGTAACATGTACAGTGGCTATCAATCCATGATATCTTGATATCAATTAATATCTTGGATATAGATTATTCTTTATCTTACATTAAAATGTTACAGGTATAACAGAAGTTTCTCCACATTTAAGATGAAAAGATTTCAATTTCTCAGAGTGAATTCATGAAAAACAAAGAAACCAACAAGTCTTTTAGAGTCTGTTGACAACTGTCTGAAATTCAACAGTACTATCCATCTCTCTTTGCTAAAATCTAACATACCCCTGGATCCAACAGGTTCACCACTGCCACTCACGCTGGTCTCCTCGGAGGGATGAGAAGGGTTAAGGAGCTGCCTTTGAGAAGAAAAAACTTGAAAACACAGAAGGCACAATCATTAAGGTAAGAACATATTTTATACTTTCAATAATGTCAGTATGACATTTTGCTCATTTAAGTTACATTATTAAAATGAACTTCAAATTTTTTTCATATTAATATAAATATATGGAAACATGGAATTAAAAGACAAGCTTATTTGGATGTAAAAATTTCGAAATCCATGCATAATTTTTTCCTAACACACCTGAACTTTTGGAAGACTCCTCATGTAAAGGACGAAAAAACATTTAAAATCTACGGAAAACTTTCAAGAGATGATTATTCAACATTTGAAACCATGTGGATTGGTTACCTGATGAATTTCTCAGCAAGGTGCCGGGGTGACACTCTGTTCCTATATCTGTAGAACCTAAAAATAGGTAAGAGGGGAAAAAGTCATGGTATTATCAGTCCACGGAGTAATCCAGATGAAGCTAACGGCACACAGGCCCTTTTGCAGATAAGGTGAACAGACTCCACAATGCCAAAAGCCGACCATGGCCTCCTCACTGGGTACGCTGTTTCCATCGATCACGAGCCCAAGACTGGCAATGTTCAACATGCAAGTAAACAGTGAAAACGGCTGCATCTTTAAAACAGGAGTATTTGATATACTTTGAAAAAGGCCTTTTAAATACATCGGGCTTGCTTATTTAAAAAGTTATTTAACAGTCAAAAATATCAAAAATAGCTTCTGACGTAAAGCTAGTTCATACAATGTGTGCTATTTTCATTCCAACAAAGAATTACTTCTTTGCAGATATTTTCTTGCCAAGCACTGCCCCAGTTTCATTTCACAGCAGCCACCACACTTACTGCTAATCATGAGTTCTTGCAAACTCTCCGACATGCTGGCCACAGACTGCTCCAGGCAGTGTGCGAAGCTGGACAGTGCTTTGCTGCGGACAGTCGGCGCCTTGTCTGAACAGCGCTCAAACATGATTTCCTGAACCAAGAACTTATGCTTGAGGTACTTCTGATGCTCCAAGGGGACAGTATTATCTGCCTCTCTCTCAGGCAGCTCTAAAACAGCTAAGACAACATCAAGGGTAAAAACTCGGTGTTGGATCTAGGAAAGCAAGATGAGAAGAATCCCCATCAGATAGGATGAAGAGCCAAGGGGACCCTTCCCCTGCATTCAGATTTTTCTGGCATCACAAGTTTCCAGAGTGAGGACTTGTGATTATTCAGAGAGATGTACTACCTTGGAACTTCGCGAATATTTGTAAAGCCAGGCAATAAATGTAGCATATTCCTCGCAAGGCAGTTTACTGAGCAGCTGGACCAGGGCTTGGGCTGCAGAGGTCCGATTCTCTGATTTATCAATCACCTAAAACAAAAAATGAGTCTCTGATTGATCAATCACCTAAAACAAAAAATGAGAAAAGCTGTCTAGCTAATATCGACTTGCAGGACTATTGAAACACACGGTAATACAGGCTGAAATTTGGTCAGTTGGTATTCTTTCATCAGTCTTTAAATATATGTAAATAATGGAAAGCTTCAGCATTAAGACATTCAGAAATGAAGCTGTTAAGAAATCTGCAAACCCTTGACCCAGAAAAGCACATATAGAAACCTAAGATATAATTTCAGAGCTTATGAACTCTTATGGTCTATAGGGTTCAAGTTAAGAACCACCTGTCTATAGGCCCGGCGGAGTGGCCTAGCAAATAAAGTCCTCGCCTTGAATGCGCCCGGGATCCCATATGGGCGCCGGTTCTAATCCCGGCAGCTCCACTTCCCATCCAGCTCCCTGCTTGTGGCCTGGGAAAGCAGTCGAGGATGGCCCAATGCATTGGGACCCTGCACCCGTGTGGGAGACGTGGAAGAGGTTCCTGGTTCCTGGCTTTGGATCGGCGCGCACCGGCCCGTTGCGGCTCACTTGGGGAGTGAATCATCGGATGGAAGATCTTCCTCTCTGTCTCTCCTCTTCTGTGTATATCTGACTTTGTAATAAAAATAAATCTTAAAAAAAAAAAAAAAAAAAGAACCACCTGTCTAAATGGTTGTTAAGAGGACATAGGAGGGGCCCGTGTCATGGCATACTGGGTTAGGAGTCTGCTATAGCAGTGGCTTCCCATACACCCATACATCAGGGCCAAGGTCTCAGGTCCGGGCTGCACTGTTTCAGTTGCACTGTTTGTCTTGCTAAGCAGCCAAACAACACCCAAATGGCTGGGATTCTGCCAGCCATGTGGGAGATCGGGATGCAGTTCCAGGCTTCCAGCTTTGGCCTGGACCAGCACTGGTTATTGGGGCCACTTGGGGCCACTTGGGGAGTGAGGAACCAACAGATGAAAGGTCTGTCTGCACCTCTCCCTTTCTCTCTGACAATGCCTCACAAATCAATAAATGCAATCATTAAGCAGTCTGAACACTGACACCATAAAGGAATTACTGTGTATTTTTTAATTGTGTTAATATTTTGAGACCACTTTTAAGCAGTTTCTATGTTTTAGAGACACATACTGTTTAAAAACAAACAAGCCAGTGTGCATGTGTGTTGACGCAGGGAAGTGGGAATAAATGACCCAAGACTGTCAAAGTGACTTAGCTGTTGGTGGTGACTCACCAACCTGTTCTCCCTATTTGTGTGTAACTAGACGCTTATTTTTTCTTTGTAAGAATGCTTCATCTAGAGAACATGTGAACATTAAAAAAAACTACTTCTAGTAATGATGTAGAGTTACTCCCAGTAGCTAATCCACAAACACACACATTTCTTTTCAATAAGCTTATGTTGCTCATTGAAATATTGCTATGATTATGAAGGCAAACAGTACCTTGGCACAGATGTGCTGCAGTAAGATACGAAGCAGCGGGAATACACTTTCCTTCAGTTCATCCACAAGTGAGCTATTGAGAAGAAAAGCACAGGCACTGTTTACAACACGCCTGTTATTACAACACAACAGTAATTTCCCTGGACTCTGTTCTTAAAAACCACTACCCTTGTGTTTCAGAAATTCTAAATAGCAAAAAACAATCTAATTTCATATTATAAGAGTTGTTTAAATGGAATAATGATCTAGCGTGTCAGTGGAAAACTATGAAGTTCCTTACATGTACAATTGTAAACAGCTATCACTACTTAGCCAAGTCATCATCAAAATGCAAATACAATTTTTTAAGACTCAGAGGGCAGTCACTAAATTTTACATTAAAATAAAAATATATCCTTTTGGGATACACGCAAAAATAAAAATATACTATAATACTGTACCACCTGGTGGTATCACAGCAAAATGCTGCTTGTTTAATGCATTTGTAGCATTCTCCAAACTTCAACCCCAGAACTTACCAGTGTGAGTAAATTTGATTCACGTTTTTAAAAATGGCCATCTTTTAAAAGGTTTATTATTTTTATTGTAAAAACAGATCATATTTACAGAGAGAAGGAGAGACAGAGAAAGATCTTCCTTCTGCTGGTTCACTCCCTTAATGGACTCAAAGGCCGGAGCAGAGTCGATCCAAAGCCAGGAGTCAGAACCTTTTTCTGGGTTTCCCACATGAGTGCAGGGACCCAAGGCTTTGGGCCATCCTCCATTTCTTTCCCAGGCTAAAGCAGGTAATTGAATGGGAAGTGGAGCAGCTGGGACACGAACCAGGGCCCATATGGAATCCCAGCACTTACAAAGTGAGGACTTAGCCACTAAGGCATTGTGTTGGACCCTTTGACTCACTTTTAACACCAAGTTTATTTGCACCATTTTATGAATATCTCTGCAACAAGCAAGATGATGAACTCTTATGGGAAACCAAACACCTTAGTTATTTCAACTTCAACACCTTAGTCATTCAACACCTTAGTTATTTAATGCTTTAAAAAAGAAAGAGGGGTTTTCCTGTGGTGCCAGCAGTCCATGTGGGTGCTGGTTTGAGTCTTGGCTGTTCCATTTCTGATCCAGCTCCCTCCTTATCGCCTGGGAAAGCAGCGGAGGATGGTGAATCAAGTCTTTGGGATCTTGCGCTTATGTGGGAGACCTAGAAGAAGCTCCTGGCTCTCAGCTTTGGATCATCTCAGCTCTGCCCATTGTGGTCATTGGAGAGTAAATGGGAGATCTTTCTCTCCTTCCCTCTGTAAATCTGTCTTCCAAATGAAAACAAATCTTAAAAATTCCAGAGGGATAGATATTTAGTTATTTAATGCTTAGAAACACTGTTAAGGAAGAGACATTTACCCCATGACCAGGTGACAACAGAGCTGCCCCAGGTGTGCACCACACTGCCTGCCATACATTCCTGCAAGTATGGACACACAGCATGCACCTACATACTCCCTCCACACTACACCATCAGGAAGGGGAAGAGAAAGCTGATGGCATAGCAAATACATCTTCCACACTAAAGGTATGACTTTGGATTTTACTTATTGATTTTCACTGATTCACTCCCCAGATGCCCACTGGGGATGAAGCTGGGAAAACCATGTGGCTCTTCCACATGGGCAGCAATAACCCAAACACCAGGGTCAGCACCCGCCAGCAGCCAGTGTCATGAACCAGGGATGGGAATCAGATACACAAGACAAGCATCAGTTTCCAGACACGGAGTTTTTCAAGTGAAGTTGAGTGGTTCATGAGGACAAAAACCGTCTACCAATGGTGATAAGAAAGGAAAAAGCAGGTTAGTCTTCTCCTTCAGGGAGTATTTTTTGTTGGAGGTCAGGGATGGAAAAAGTAGGAGAAACCAAGGAAAAGGTAGTGAGGAACAAAAGCCTACAGCTGTAGAGAAAAAGGCAGACTGGCTGGAGTGCTTAGGACGGAAGCAGACCAGCAGGCAGAGACAGGGCATCCATCCCTCCTGAGAGGCTGTCCCGCAGGCTGGGGAGTCAGCCCAAGACGGGCTTGGGCCCAGGGCTCGCAGGCTCCTTCTCTAACAGTGCCCGACACAGTACTAGCAACAGGGATCACAAGAACCATGGAGTGCTGTTTAGATGTTCCCACTGCCCTGAGGCCAGACATTCCAACTCCTAAGGCAACAGAAATCTTGATTAATGGAGAACAGATGATAGCCAAAACCCAGCATTAGTGTGCCTCACCTGATAAACTGGACGGCGTGGTTTCTTCGATTGATGACTTGGGAAGTAACGGTAAGGGGAGCACGATGAGACTTTTCACCTTGCTCTAACATTAATATTACGTTTAGCATTTGTTGAAAGACACAACGGATAACCTAGAAAAGGAAAGAAAACCCAGCTTAAAGAAGGACAAAGAATCCAAACAAGGCCTTCAACGACAGCTGTGTAGATTAAACTAGTTCAAGCCTTCTGAAGGAAGTCAGGTTAACATAATTTCTGGCTAAACATAGTGATGTGTTTCTTGGACAACTCTCAGCTATTCAGTTAAAGTGCAGTGTACATGAACAGTGTTCAACAACTGTTTGCAGGCAAAACAGAGACTCCACTTTCACTCCCACCCCTGCATGCTATAATCCCAAACTGTGGGATGGGGAACTGTTATTTACACATGGCAACAACGCTCCTAACATTGCTTTATTGAAAAAAGAGGAAGAATGCCATCTGACACTTGCATTTGACCTAGATTTGCCAAGCATCCTTTATTATATTATCTCAAATAACTCAACTGACTAGTTTACTGACTACATAAAAAATTTACTGAGAATCAAGTGTTTGTGGTATATCATTAAAAACTTCTGTACACATACAGGACTTTACTATTTGAATTTTAAACCTCACAACTCTATGATGTAAGTATGATGTGCTGCATAATTTCGATTTTGCATAAAATACACCCCAAAAGTAGTTTACAGTTAAATAATTAAAGATCTGGCTGAAACGGAGGCTGGGCAATTATCAAGTCAATACTTCCCCAATTTAAGAAATTGAACATCTTTAGAGTGGCAGTAAATGTAGTAAAAGGATATATTTTTGGAGTTATTTTATCTTTTAAGATTTAAAAAAAGTTTGGAAATTATTAGTTAATGATTTATTTGTGTGAAAGGCAGAATTAGAGAAAGTGTTCCATCCAGTGGTTTACTGCCAAATGGCTGCAATGGCTGGACCAGCTGAAACCAACAGCTAGAAACGCCATCCTGGTCTCTTCTGTGGGTGGCAGGAGTCCAAATGCTGGGGTCATCTTCCACTGCTTTCCCATGGGTAAGAAGTGGAGCAGATGGGAATGAGCAGGTGCCCATATGGGATGACAGCAGCTCAGTGCACTACACCATATACTGGTACAAAAAAGGCACTGGGGATGAAAGGCATCATTCTGAATTCTATCGCATTTATATTTCAAGCACACAGAAGTGATAAGGATATAATAAATTAGAAAATAGCAAACATTTCTTAAACTGTGCATTCTGTTCAGCTCTTGACAGGTATAATTTCATTTAAACTTAGGACAAACTTAAAAAGAAAGTAAGATTTTTTAAATCTTTTCTGTCTAGGTATGAATTCTGAGGCTTTCACAGGTTAAGTAATTCATTCAAGAACACATCGCTAGGAAGTGGTAGAGAGAGAATGTGTACAGAGACTTGCAGCACCTTAAAATCGCTGTCATCAAACTATGATTTATTTACCCTTTACTTGGGGAAGGAAGAGGAAACAAGGAAGAGCTCATGTGGCTGGCTTATTCCCCAGATGTTTGCAATTGCTGTAACTGCCTCTGCATTTCACAGAAATAAATTTTTTTAAAGATTGATTTATTTTTATTGGAAAGGCGGATATACAGAGAAGAACATCTTCCATCCACTAGCTCACTCCCCAACGGGCCGCAACAGCTGGAGCTGAGCCAATCTGAAGCTAGGAGCTAGGGTCTCCTACGTGGGTGCAGGGTACCAAATCTTTGGACCATCATCAACTGCATTCCGAGGTCATTGGTAGGGAGCTGGATGGGAAGTGGGGCCGCCAGGATTAGAACAAGCACTCATATGGGATTCTGACCCGTTCATGGCTAGGACTTTAGCTGCTGAGCTATCGCACCGAGCCCAGAAATAAATTTCTGAAAGCAATGTAGGGGACAAAAACAGGTGACATTAACCAAGAATGATAATCTACACACTGCCTCTAAAATATCAACTTAGGCCAATCAAATACTAAACAAAACATTAAAGCACACATGGTTTGCTCAGGGAAACCTGAAAATCTTACTACTGTTCACTTCTCTTTACAGTAATTTGGTGAATACTGTCACAAAAACAATAAATAAGCTGTTCCGTTTTCTGTCTGAAGTGTAACAGTAATTTGGTAGGGGTCCCAGTATTTGGGTATAAAGTTGGTATTGCAAAGTAGCCAGCAAATAGAAACCATTATGTTCTTTGCTGAGCAAATAACACAGAATCATGAAAATGTCCTACTGAATTGTCATTATATCGTATGTTTTTAATATCTTTCCACTGTAGGGTACATCTGCTTGTAACCCAACCAACAAATAAACTGAAGTGTTTTCTTTACCATATCTCCTCCATGGACTGGGGAGCACAGCAAATACAATCCATGATAGGCCAGCTCTGGAACAGACTTTGCTAGGTGGAGGCTTCTAAAGAAGGGAGGATAAAAAAAAACAGCATGAAGATGATTCTCTGTGGAATACTCCCTATCTCTATAAGCAGTATTTGAAAGAACAAGTTCTAAAGAGTTGTGTCGGTCAGGGTAAGATGGCATTTATACTTCCGAAGCAAAACTATGACACTGCTTTTAAAGTATAGTTCTGGAGGATTCACTGGCTCACCTGGCTTGAGTAACACAAAATTCATGGAGAACTGGCTCGAAATTAGTTAATGCAACAAAAACCTGGAAAACAGAATTTATGAAGAGGTCTGATTTTTCTTCCTCAGCAAATATTAACCATCATCTCTGGCCGTTGAGGCTACCCCCAAGGTTTCTGGAATTTTTATTTACCTCTACACAATTCTGTATACATTGTGGCTTTTCCTTCAGGGAAAACTTGGGAAGGAGCCTCAAAAAATTATTTAGAAGGTCAAAAATGGCATTTCGAATTTGTGAAAGGTCCCGTGCAGAAAAACAAATATTCTCCTCATCTTCTTCTTCTTTTATAGTTTCATCCATCTAGAAGAAGAAGATATGTGGAAATGACTGTGCTAAAGGTTTCAGTTACCCAACCCCAGATAGGACCTGGGTGACTGGGGTGACCTGACGGTGACCAGGTCCCTGGGTGATCTAGGCCCCCAGTCCCCATGGCTACAACAGTAAATCATCAGACTAACTGACCTCTGCGCTAGCTTCCAGTCACCAAGAATTCCTGTGTTTCTGGGAAGTTTTACATCAACAAGTCTGTTATCTTAGCACGACACATAAGATCCCGAGTGGACATCAACACTCAGAACACTTCAACCCTCCTCTCTAAAGACAGCAATGTGGCAAATTTATCAGCGTGTTTCAAACACAAATAACAAAGCTGGGAAGAGATGACCCAGGAGGTTGAAAGGTGAGAATATGGACACCCAAGAGAGAACTAAGTCCAATTTCAAATCTGGTGATAATCTGGTCCTTTTGGTTACAAACACGATGTCTCAAATCTATCTGGTAAAAAGCCAAACTTGAAAACAAACAAACAAACAAACAAACAAAATCACGTATCAGTAGAGATGCTTGATTATTCCGGTCCCGTCTCACCTCAATGTCCTCTTTCCTGAGTGGTTTTCCTCTTTTTCGGCTTCCCCTTGGATTAGTCTGAGAGCTTTTAGGCTGTTCTTTCTTTCTTTTCCGACTTGAATTAAAGTCTTGAGGCCAGCTCTTCTTTAGAATCTGAATGCACTTGTCAAACATCACCGGGTGGAAAATTTGATTGGCTATACTGCCTGTTCATAAAAGTAAACAGCTAAAAATCCAAAACAACAACAACCCCCAACCTCCCCAAAACCATGCTTTTCACTAACTCTGAATAACTGAACTGTCAGTAGAAAAGCATCATTCTCAACTTAGGCCTTAGGAATGAGCAACATTACATAATCAGAAATAAATACAGTTACGTACTGTGTAACTGTTTAGTTCAGAGACACTCAGGCTACTTCGACAAGAAAAAGAAGCTTTTATTCTAGGCAGGGGAAAATCTGACTGTCTGCTCCCTGGTGGGAGATGGCCTGGGATCACTTCCCTGTGGGGTGATTGTGTGAGGAAAATGGCTACCTAGGGTGTACATTTTAGGTTCAAGGGGTGGGAGAAGGCAGCAGCTCCTCTGTTTGAGCATGCAAGTGTCCTGCAGCAGGACTTTCATCCTGGGGAGTGGTTCCTGTAGGGCAATCCAGGTATTCCTGGTAAGTTCAGCATGATCCAAGGACTCATTCCAACTTGGACTCAGGCCCACACCCTGCTGCGTCCAGCCTCACAGTAACAATGCATCAGTCCGTGTGATTCCAAGAGACTACAACGCAGTTGAACATTTCCCATCATGTGAGTCACCATGAGGCATCACAGCCATGGTAAAACCAACCACAATAGAAGACTCCTATGCATGTAGAGATGTTAGTGTAAACAAACGTGTGCCCCCCAGTCACACGGGGGCACACGTACTATACAACACAGAATGCTACTGGCGATGATAAAAGTCCTCACTACTGGTTTATTTTTCTGCATTATTTCACAATGCATGCTTAGAAAAACAAAGCTCCCGGTGAGAAGTGTTATGCCATACAAGGTTGTGTCATCATCAGGTTGCGCATCTCATGGTCTCTGTGTCTACTGACTACATCAGGAGGCTGTGGTGGACATCTGGCCTAGGACACCAAGGCTTAGTAAGAGGAACTCTAGGGTGTTTGACCGACGGCGAAGTTCCCTAATGACGTGTTTTTTAGGTCATATCAGAATCTGAGCTACAAGTAGCTGTAAAAAGATTTCTTATCTGGCCATGAAGTAGTAATTTGTTTTGTACATTCCCTGTTGCTATGAACAACTCTAAAGCTAAACAAAAATTTCTAAAAGAACCATCAAAATACATTGGGCAGCAGGCAACCAAAGAAAGATAAGCCCCCACAGAGGGCAAACAAAAACTGAAATTTTCCCCAGTTCTGTAACTACAGGCAGTTTCTGGACAGTGCAGGAGAAATGGCGAATCCAAGCACACGGTGATGATCTGAAAGCAGAGGCAGAAAGGTAGAAACAGATGGAATGTCTGAAGAGCTGGAAGGGAGGGATCAGACACTCACACACAAGAATTCCAAAACTCCATACAAGGGTGAATATAAGCTATGCATGCCTGGGCCACATGGACGAAGAACTATCTAGAAGAAACGAAGGGCGCAATATTCCTACATTTCACACAAGGCTGAGACAAGGTAAAATTTTGGCCAGTCAGAGCGGAGAGATATTGAAACATCTGAGGCATAATCAGACTTCAGAAGAAAGGTACCTACAGTAAAAAGATAGCCAGATGTTACCACCACCACCCCGGATCCCTTATACAGTATGCACAGCATTTGCATAGCGCCTACGTACATCCTCCTGCATAACCTAAATCATCCCTAGATTACTTATGCCTCGTAAGACATAA
This sequence comes from Ochotona princeps, assembly GCF_030435755.1. NCBI lineage: Eukaryota > Metazoa > Chordata > Mammalia > Lagomorpha > Ochotonidae > Ochotona > Ochotona princeps. Next base: position 105,337,808 of record NC_080835.1, on the reverse strand, counting down.
ATCATATGTGAGTAGTTATTACATTGCCCTGTATGAACAGCGACAAGAAGTCGCCTAAACACTTGCGGGGTACAACCAGCCATTACAGCGCACACCACCTGGTATTTACCAGCAACGATGTAACTTCTTTTCCTTAATACTTTTCAATCCACAGTTCACTGAATCCACTGATAGAGAGGGCCAGCTGTATACACACCTGGTACTTCTAGCAGCAAGAAATAAAGCCCAGCAGCATGAAGGCCATACTCGCGGTACTGCACACTGGCACTTTTCGTATGGACTGTTTGAACAAAGTGATAGAATAATGCCACCAAAGCATTGTGGGAGATATTGTTCTCAATGAAGAAGGTCCAAATGCTCTAAGGATGAAGATAAATCATAAAAGCCAGACATTAGCGAAATGGACAAATCTCCTATTTTTACTTGTATACACACTTAATGCCTTACACCGCAGGAATATACCAAACTGGCTCCTAATGTTAAATCTTCAGAAGGTCTACAACAAAAACATAAAACCTATAAATGTGTTATCCAAAATTGTAAAGCAACTAAGCATGTAAGAAATTTACCCATTTTTCAGAAAAACAAACAAACAAAAAACCCTTTTTGTAAGTCTGAAACATATATACTTCTCAAAAGCTATGGCTTCTTTTGGCTAGTCTTTCGCATGATGGCTTCATTGACTAATCCTCCACCTCCAAGCACAGTCACCCTATATAGACCCCAGTTCATGTCCCATCTAGCTCCCTCTTTATGGTCTGGGAAAGCAGCAGATGATGGCTCAAAGCCTTGGGATCCTGAACCCATATGGGAGACGAGAAAGAAGCTCCTGGCTTCAGATTGGCTCAGTGGTCATTTGGGGAGAGAACCAGCAGATGTAAGATTTTTCTGTCTAACCTCCTTTTTATAAATCTGCCTTTTCAGTAAAAATAAGTATTTTTTTTTAATGGCTTCAAATGACATGAACATTTTGATACCTTTTATACTACTCAGAAGTGTTATTCCTTTATGTATGTGAGATGTATCTGAATCCACTCATCACTAATTACTAAGCAACTTAGAGCACTTTCTTTCTTTAGGGTTTACTGACTCATCGATTTGAAAGAAAGAATGACAGAGGGAGAGGGGAAGACAGAGATAATGAGAGACACGTATCTTCTGTCGGCTCATGTCCCAAAAGCCTATAGCAGCCAGTACTGCACCAGGCCCAAGCCAGGAGCCAGGAACTCCACAGGTCACAGGGACCTGAGCACTAGGGCCATCACATGTTGCCCTGCAAACAGGAAGCAGCATTGGGAGCAAAGACAGGACACGACTCCCAAGAGGCAGCTGACTCCCTGAGCCACTACACCTGCTCCAGAGCAGTTTCTACATGTCCTACAGGTTACGGGCAATGGGAGCAGGAAAGTAAACACCTGAAGGTTTTCCCCCCGTATTTTTCAAAAGTAGCCAAGGATTAGACAGAAAATAAACTCTACAATAGAAGCAACAATTTGATTAATTTGGAAGAGGATATTGATAATTCTTGTAAGCTAAAGATAGCGATTACTAAATATGACTTATCCTTATCTTTTAAAAAAATAATAATACACTATGACTCGAGGATTCAAGAAACCAGATCCTGAACTTCCTACTTCCTTGAAGCACGTGGTAGCTACTGTGATCACCCACAATTCGTATCTCACGCCACATCTGTACCCCCTTCTTCATTATGAAGCTTCTTATCCTGTCTTTACAGCAACACTGTAAAGACATCCTCACTACTAATGCCACTTGCACCTACCTCCTCTGCCATGGAGCATCCAAGCACAGGCCTCCACCTGACCGGTCCCTTGGCCAGGACCTCCTCTCTTCTCCCACAGGACTCTTCTGGTATTCTACTCCAACACTGCTTCTGTCTATTATACCTCCCAAGCATGTCCTAACAGTCCCAAATGCCAAAGCTGAAAATCAGATACTTGCCCATATTGCTCCCTTGGTTAACAAAACCATCCTCTTCCTCCCTCGGAAATTTTGGGGAGGCTTGACGTCTTTCAAGCACTTTCTATATCCAGTTTTCTTTCCACTTTACACCATCTCTTAGCTAGCTGATAAAGGTCACTAGTTTACAAAAACCTGTTGATTTTAACCCCCAAAATGTCTCTAGTGTTTTCAGCTTTCCCACTTCCACAGCTGCAACTCCATGCTACACCATTAATATTCTTAACATCTAGACGACCAACATAATCTCCAAGGGATTTCCCTAAATTTTTTTTCACCCTGCTTCAGCCCATCTATGTCCAAGAACGCTCTTTTTAAAATGCACTTTTTTACATGCCCAAAGTCTTTTGCTTATATAGCTTCCTCCACACAGAACTGGTTGTAAGGATTAAATGAGTGAGTAAATTCATGATGCTTACCTCACAGATAATTAATGCCCTATTAAAAATATGAAAACTCTAAAGCTGACCTCTATGGTCTACTCTTAGTCTACTTCCCACCATCATTTCAAAACTCTGCATGCTCATGCTACATGACTCACAATTTTCAACACTCCCTGCATACCCACTGTGTTGTTCCTGCACCAAGAAAACCCTACAATCCTAATTTCTGCTATTAACTTTCTACCCGTTGTGAAAACAGGGCCATTTTCTTTTTCCCAATCCTCTGCGTTCCCTGTTGTATGGCCCCATAGGCCATATCTCCTCTGCGTTCCCTGTTGTATGGCCCCATAGGCCGTACCTCCTCTGCGTTCCCTGTTGTATGGCCCCATAGGCCGTACCTCCTCTGCGTTCCCTGTTGTATGGCCCCATAGGCCGTACCTCCTCTGCGTTCCCTGTTGTATGGCCCCATAGGTCGTACCTGCACTTCTCCGGGAGCATGTTTTTTCACAGTGTGGTTCACTATTTTAGGGCTTACCAATGTTAGGTTTATTTTATTTGTTTATCTTTACCTCTGTGGACCTGTGCTCTTCAGTGGCAAAGGGCAAAAGACTTTCATACAGTTTTGTGAATGCATTTAACCCAGTCTCAATGATCTCTGCTTCGATGTTGGCATCCAAAGGCTCCGTTTCGGTGAAGTCCAATTCCCACACGGTGTCCACCCATTCTAAGGAAAAATGCAATGAGTTTAATGAAATACTCAATATTAATATTGGCTTAGCATAATTAAAGAAAGCAGAAAAGAAATCTTTTTTCTTTCTTAAAACCCTGACATGTAGCTATTGGGTTAGTTACCTTCTAAAAACACTGTAGGAACCCTTTTTAGATACTTGTGGGGAATGACACCTGACCAACACTTAATGACCAGGCTTCCTTACATACTCCATCAGGAGAAGAAAAAGGTGGCTGCCGATGCTCCTCGTGACACCTGACCCCTGGGACAGCGATGCAGCGTACTACCAAAGAAACACCACGTCCCTGAGAGATTCCAACTACGGCCGACCCACAGGGATGCCAGAGCACGCCGATGCAGAATGTACGGTGACAATAATGCAGCGTTCCAACTGCTGTCCTGGTCAATCTCCTACTCTGACTTCTCTAACCAACCACACTTCAATGCTTGGTTTTGTCCCATCTACCTAAAATTAGGACTAGAGGGAAATATGTGGACATCTCAAACTACTCATCAGATATTTCTTCAAACTAACAGTCTTTAAATATTTGATCACTCATTATGGGAAATTGGGCAGTGCATGAGAGAAAAGAGACAGAGAGCCTCCACTTTCCTAGCAGAATTTTTTAATGATTTTATTTTTATTGGAAAGTCAGATATACAGAGAGGAGGAGGAGACAGGGAGGAAGATCTTCCGTCCATTGATTCACTCCCTAAGTGGCTGCAATTGGCTAGAGCTGCACCGATCTAAAGCTAGGAGCCTCTTCCAGGGCTTCCACGTGAGTGCAGAGTCCCAAGACATTGGGCCTTTCTTGACTGTTATCCCAAGCCACAAGCAGGGAGCTGGGTGGGAAGCAGGGCTGCTGGGATTAGAACCTGCGCCCATATGGGATCCCAGGTGTGCAAGGCAAAGACTTTAGCTGTTAGGCTACCGTACTGGGCCCAATCTTTCTAGCATAATTTTGATCCCTATAGTGAATTTGGAAAAGGCACAGCTAACAAGCTCCATCTTTCTTAGAACACAATCTTTCCATCATAGTTTATCACTGGACTTTGATCCTGGAGAAGAGCTCTTGCATCGTACGTGGCTCTCACACACTCCATCCAAAGGCACACAATGTGCTGTCTGAAGGAAGACCTGCAAGCATCTCGGTTTATCTTTACATTTCCAATGCATTCTTCATGTGATAAAGTGTTGTCTCCCAATGTAAAACTGGTTGGATGTGTTTATGCATCTTCAGCGGCAGCTGGCGCACTCCTGCAGGACTGCCCTCAACAATCTCCGGTCTCTCTCAGAGGTCCCAGCCAGGATTATAACTTACAGCTGGAACCTTCCTTAGGGGCAATCACAAGCAGCCTTATCAAACAGGAGTAGGTTACCAAGTTTCTCCTGGACTTTGTCTTTGCCCTTTTGGGTCCCAGCCCCCAGATATCTTCCCGGGCCTTTACCTTTCTTGATTTACTTTCTGGTATGCTTTTCTTGTTGCACTTGGGATCGCAGAGTTTGGAGAGCAGCGGCAGCCACTGCAGCCTTGCTAAGAGATCAGCAGAACGCTCTGGCAATGGGTTAATGCTCACTCTAGACAACAGCAAAACACCTCATTTTTTCTTATGCCTTGTTTACAATTACTCTCTCTAGTAGCATCAAATCTAACTAGGAAGGCAGCCATTAGCCCTGATTTTTAGTCTTCCTCAAAATCACCTGTATGACTTCAGCTATCTCACTGGTAACACTCCTGAGCCTCTACGGCTTCACAAGGTGTAGGTAATAATAGCCAGCAAATGTTCTAGAAGGAGACTCAGCATGTTACAGGCAAGAGATCAAGATGAAAGGAGCCAGCAGAAAGGAAGGAAGGTCAAAAATGGTCACTCTTCACAGTGGATTTAACACTTGTTGAATAAACTTCAAAGTGAAAACTTCTTATATGCTGACTTGTTTGTTCCTGTGAGCAGAAAAGACTATCAGCATCTTAACAAAAGAGTACTGGAGCCCAGTTCTCATTCACATGTGTTCAATGAGAACACAGACTGGGGACTACAGATGAACCATGCACAATGTTTAGCATCTCATAAAAATAAATAAATTCAAATTAAGTCAAGAGACAATGGAGACAAGAGAAAAAATCTTGCAAAAGAAGCCACTTTGCCATTGAGGGGCAAAACAAAAAAGGTGAGGTGCTGAATTTCCTTAGCACCACCCCAAGGACCCACAGGAGAAACCAGACGATGGAGGGAAGCTATCACAGCTGTTGTGGCCAACGAACAACAAATGACTCCTTTCTCTTACAGGCTCACGCTGCAGGTGCTCAAGACTCATTCCCACCCAGTTCTGATGATGTCAGCAACCTCCCCGTCTTCTTTTAGCAACTTCCCCTGCATTTATACAAGTCTCAAGAAGAGAGACGCCCACAGGTATACTTACCCAAGTCCATCAAATCCTAGGGACAGACAGAGCTGCATGTGTTTCAAGCGGAAGATGCTAACAGGTAGGTCCTAATTCAAGAATCATCTTTTTTCTTTTTTTACATTTAAAAATATTTTCTTTTGTTTAATGATATAGTTCCATAGGCTTTGGGGTTGCCCGTGCCCTTCCCCAAGCACTGATTTCCCTTCTAGTTTTACAATGGATGTCCTTCATGAACAGTCACAAGTCCATCACGCTATTATTGAAGTGTTTCCCGACAGTGTAGGGATGGACATTGTCAGGGAGTCCATCATCTTACTGTTAGGATGTATTAAATTCTTTCACTGGGGACTTTGGTCTGTATGCATAATCTTTTTTTTTTTTAAAGATTTATTCATTTTATTACAGCCAGATATACACAGAGGAGCAGAGACAGAGAGGAAGATCTTCCCTCCAATGATTCACTCCCCAAGTGAGCTGCAACGGGCCGGTGCGCGCCAATCCGAAGCCGGGAACCTGGAACCTCTTCCAGGTCTCCCACACGGGTGCAGGGTCCCAATGCATTGGGCCGTCCTCAACTGCTTTCCCAGGCCACAGGCAGGGAGCTGGATGGGAAGTGGAGCTGCCGGGATTAGAACCGGCGCCCATATGGGATCCCGGGGCTTTCAAGGCGAGGACTTTAGCTGCTAGGCCACGCCGCCGGGCCCTGTATGCATAATCTTTTAAATTGATTAAAACAACTAAAATGAAAAATGATGGTAGGCCTTGAGAGTCAATGGAAAAAGTGTGCAAGAATGCAAGATACTTCAGCTCAAAAGAAATCTTTCCATGAACTTTTAAACTAATATGCTTTAGTTAATGGCTGTAGGAGTATAACTGATCAGATCTTTAAGAAAATAATTGATCAAAGAAAGGACTTTGGGAATCCTTGCCAGTGCGGAGCCAAAGCTAGCTGCAATACCCTGGGAGCAGTTACTATGGAAATGAGTGGGCAAGAGTCTGCAGGTTTAGATAACAGATCAAAGAGAGGTGCTTCTTCCCCCAGGCAGGGGAACAGGAATTTACAGACAGAGGAAAGGAACCTGCTAGACCAACAAATTGTGTTTTAGGGGACTACTGCTTGCTGTTGAAAGGTAAATTCCTTAAACCTCCTCCCTGACGCCTACTGATCACCTGTCTTTAAAAAGTCTGAAGATACTGAGTCTGGCACTGTAGCCTAATGGCTAAAGTCCTCGCCTTGCATTGAAGAACCTGGAAGTTTTCTGCCTTTTGTGATTCCGCCTTAATGGCTTGACTGGGGGCTGTGTGAACTCCAGCCCTGATAGGCTAGGTGACACCCAGCAGGACACCTGGCAGGTCACCTAGGCAGACCACTCCTCAAAGTACCTGGTGTTTGATAAGATCCACAGCCCTATAGCTCATCGATTTGTACTTTTTGAAAGTTGCTAGTTTCAAACCCACCAACAGAAGCCTGCTAGATCATGACTGTATAATTAATAGCCTGAAATGTATAAAAACTGGGGGGCTTGCGCTCTAGGGGGCTCTCTCTGGCTCGCGCGCTCGCTGTTGGCTATTCCTGGGGATCCTGCAGCGGCTGCCTCTCCCCCGCCCAGCCATGCTGGGCTGGGGGAGGTGGCTGGGAGACCTAGGTTTGTTTGAATAAATCACCTTTCTGCCTTAGCACGGACTTCAGGCTTGATGATTACCTGGGGATTTCAAAAAACTGGCCCAACAGCATGTGCTGGGATCCCATATGGGCACTGGTTCTAATCCCGGCTGCCCCACTTCCCACCCAGCTCTCCCTGCCTGTGTCCTGGAAAAGCAGTAGCGGATGGCCCCCTTGGGAGACCTGGAAGAAGCTCCTGGATCTCCCTCTCTGTATATTTCCCTTTCCAATAAAAATAAGTAAATCTTTGAAAAAAAAAGTGTGATGATGTTAATAAACCATGGCTATTGACCACCAGCCAGTGGTCCACATGTATTCTTATATCGGCTCCCTGCACCCAGTCCATCGCTGCTGGACAGTGAACAAATGACTCATTCACTGTTCCGAGTCTGTCTACCAACAAGTCACTATCACCTTCCACAAAAACAAAAAGTCCCTGCATGTTTTCCGCCTTCATTCTTTCATAGTCTTCCACTTAATTCATATGCACATCTTAAAAAGCACATCAGAGCTCCTGATCTCATTTCTGGGATCAGGACTACCAACAGAAGAAACCTAGTTCTGCTACTGACTGCTTTAAATTACTACCAAATCACTCCGTCCTCCATTTGAACCAACCCCTTCATTACTTATTTTCTCAGCTGTCAAAAGAAGACTACTGCGCTAACCACTTCACTTAGGTGAAAGAAATTTATTACTCACTCAACAGATATTCCAAAACGATGGGGAAGACTGTGTGAGGTGCTAGGGATAAAAACTGGACACAAGATGAATAAGCAGCTCTCACCATCCAACATTTACACCAACAAATCAGGCTCATCAAGCTGCAGTCAGAGAGTAAGACCACCACTCCAACTTGCTCATTTATGAATCCCTTTCCTCGGGAGCAACTCAGAATGCTGACAACAATAACGTAGCAGACATCCAACCAGGGAGAGTTATGAGTAGTATCTTTAATAGGTGAACTTTAAAATTAGTAACTTACAGAATCTAAACTGTAAAATTAGAGCGAGCATGGTATGGGATAGAGTCAGTGAGGAAGATTTTTCATTTAAGCCAGAAACGGAGTTTATCAAGGGGAAGTGCAGAACACATCCCATTTGCAAAGGACACAACAATCAGAGCACAGAGCTGGTGTGGGGAGGGTGGGAAGTGAGTATGTACCGGGCCGTAACTAGGTGCCAAGAGCTCCGTTCACCACTACCATAACTTCATGAGGGAGGCAATACACCAGAACCCCTGTTCACAGATAAGGAACCTGACAGGGACTCTATGTGCTAAAGGCAAGACACCAATCAACTCAAGCCGGTTATGCTTCTGGAAACCTAGACTTGGAGAGCATTCAAACAGCACGCCAAAGATCTCATCACTCAGACAACAAACAGCAAACATGAAGGCTTAAGGAAGTGATCCTGCAGAGTGCAGGAGACGGGCCAAAGCAGTGACCATCAGCAGGTGGCAGAGGCATTCTATGGGTGTCCTGGCTGACCAGGAGGGCTGCAGCCTGCACGTTAGCACCACGAATAAACCGACACCACAGCACCACAAGCAAGGCTGGAGCTCCCCTGCTAGGAAACATGAAGCAGCATGCCACAACGCAAGTGGGTGGCTCGCCTGCTACCATTTCGCCGGCTCTGGGAATCCGTTTCATTCGTTCACATGATACTTGATTGTGTCTCAGTCTGAGAAATTCTTCCGAATCGATGAATTCATAATTAACTCTGGCTAGGACTTGTCACTAAACTTTCATTAAAATTACCGTTATGGTCTAATAGAGATATGTTTAAGATCTGAACGACAAGAAGGGACATGGGAGAAAAATCACAACGTAGCAGCAGGCATGAGGGGCACTGAAGATCGGGCTGGGAGCACATGTTAAATTGGGTTCCGCGCAGGTCCACCACTGAAACTTTCAACTCCACTGCCTGCATTTCACTGCCTATGCTAACCTCACCTCCCCCGGATTTCCTAGCAACACCAGACCAACCCTTCTCACAAGACAACTTGCTTTTAGGTAATAGCCCACCACAATTCCTGAATAGCCAATGACGTCACCGCTCCCCTCCCCCTGACCAGGTGATCTTAGGTTTCAAGGCAGGCACCACCTTGTCTTCAAAACTGCCCAAATCTGTGTTTTCCCAGATTATAATCCTATTTTGCTACCAATAAACGTGGTTTTTCTTCATTCTCAGGGTGGTTTTTGACCCTCAGCCAACATGGACAGGATCTAGAGTACTTGCTCCAGCATCTCAATGCTGCCTAGTCCCACGGTACCCAGCACCCGGAACCCACCTCAGGCCGTGCAGGGCTGCAGGGTAAGTACTTCCGGGTTCCCATTCCCAGCCTGGTTTGTGTCCAGGTGTGAAATCTTTCTACAGCTGCTTGTCTGGGGAATTCTCCTTGCTGCCAGGCATGGGTCAGGATTACAGATAAGTTCCATCCCAGCCAGGAGGAGAGCACAGAGCAAGGCAGGAAAGACGCTTGGGTTAATTGGGTTACAGGTCTTGTTCTTTCTATGTGCGCCTTTACATCTAACAGATTACAGCTCAGCTCCCTTTAACATCTTATAGCCATTCCCAATGTCAGTATTGGACTTTGAGTGAAAAAAGGATCCTAAACAGTGCTCCTTCACTCCCTCCCGTTGTTTTAGGGGACCAAAAACCTGTGCAGCTTGCCAGCACAGGCAAACAGGCATGGCCTGTTATGGGGACAGTTGTAGCCCTCGGTGGGGAATGCTCACAGCAGCCGGCACCGTCTAAGGTTGAGAGATCCCCGGGAATGGACACTGTGGCATCAGGGCGCAAAACACTGTTTCAACAGTCGGAATCCCTGCGAGGTCCAATGGGAAGCCCATCCTCCAAGCCCCTTCGGAAACTCCATTTGGAACCCCGGATCTTCCTCACGTAAATGTATCGGTGCACGGACCCCAATAACGTCGGAAGATTCAAAACCGCAGTCGCCCAAGCACGGGACTTTCACAAGACCCGGGGTACCTCCTCCTCACGGCTGCCTCTCTGCTTTGCTCCCCCTCCCCCATTACAAGCCTAGCTAGATTCCCCAGAACGTGATGCCGTCGGCTGACAGTGGCTCCGGTCGGCCCGGCAGGCCCCTGGCGCGGAGCGGCACTGGCCCGGGAGCCGCAGCCCGCACCCCGCCCCGCCCCGCGTCTCCTTACCCGGGCTCAGGTCCAGCGGGCACCAGGGCTGCAGGCCGCTGCCCAGGGCCCGCAGCGCCTCCATGATGCCCGGGCGCTGCGCGCCGCCGCCGCCCGACTTTGAAAGCTGGCTCCCGCGCGCGCCCCAGATGTCCCCGCGGGCCAATCACAGCCGAGGGAACGCCCCACGGCCAATCATCGCGCAGGGAGGCTCCTTCCTCTGGACCAATCATCTGAGGGTGTCCGCCGAATGCGCCAAAAGGGGGGCGGGCCGTGCGTCCGACTGGTCTCAGGAAGTCTTTTTGAAGTGGGAACCAGCCGCTGAGCTAACGTTTACTTGGCTCTTCCCTGCCCCCTTCTCCTTAAGTGGGAGGGAATCTAAAGGAAATGTGGAGCAGGGTGTGACAGTTAGTGTCACAACTGGCACTTGGCCTGTCAGAGGTCTCTTGATCCCGCCAGCCTGAGTGTGATGGTGGCCCGGCGTCTTTACAGCTAACACGACAGTGGAACATTCTGGAGGGCGGCAGCTGTTCCTTTCCAGGAGACGACCCGGCACGGGGTCAACTGGCATGAGGTCTCGGCGGCCATGCCATCTAAGGGAAAGCTAGGCCTTCCTCCTCGCCGCGCACATGCGTACTGAACACACCTGCCGGAGGCCCCCAGGCCGCAGCCGGGGAGCCCGCGGCGTGCGCGCCTGCGCACATCATCCCCGGCGCATCCGGAGCTGCCCTCGCTCAGCCGTGCCCCGCCCGGAGTCGCCGAGGCGCTTGGGTGGCTTGGCTGGCCCGGAGGCTGGGCGGCTGGCTGGCTGCCGGCCACGCACCCCCGGCCCTGCGGGACTGCGCTGCCCAGGGCTGCACGGCGGAGCCCGGGCCGCCCCGCTCGGCGCAGTGCGCGGGCGCTGTAGCCCGCACTCGCTGTCTGCCCCCGGGGGTCGCCCCCCGGCCGGCCACCGCAGCCAGGCCGCGCGGCCCTGCACCCTGCCCGCGCGCCCCGGCGCGGCCCCGCGGGGAGATGAGCTTCTTCGGCTTCGGTCAGAGCGTGGAGGTGGAAATCCTGCTCAACGATGCGGAGAGTCGGAAGCGGGCCGAGCATAAGACGGAGGACGGGAAGAAGGAGAAATATTTCCTCTTCTACGACGGGGAGACCGTCTCCGGCAAGGTGAGCCTTGCGCTCAAGAATCCCAACAAGCGGCTGGAGCACCAGGGCATCAAGATCGAGTTCATCGGGCAAATCGGTGAGTGACCTGGGCCCCGGCCGGGCCTGCCTCGCTGACCTGGGTTGCGGCCTCCCGTGGGCAGCGAGCGCCTTGCAGGAGGGGCCCCTGGTGGCCACCCGCTCCCGACTCTGCTGTCAGAGCCTGCAGGTGGATGTGCATGGGGCTGGAGCTGGAGGGACAGCTCCAGACGGCCGCGGCTGTGGGTTCCCAAGTGGAGCTGGCGTGTGCGGCGCTCGGTTCTCCTGTGACCTGGAGTGGCAGGGAGAGGGCCCTGCCGCGCCCTGGCAGCACGTGCCGGAGAGCTGTAGTGTCCAGCCCCAGTCTGTCTTGTTTAACTCACCCACGTTTCTCGGACTTGGGTGTTGTAGCGCTGGTTTCCCACAGTCTAGTTTTCTGCATAAAGACAAAGGAACGATGTTTCCAACACGCGAGCTACAGGGCAACGATTGCTCTCGGCGCATTCGAAGCAGTGTATGCATGGTTAGAAGCAGACAACCAAAGGCTCAGAAGCGGGTTTTGGGGGACTACCCTTTAGGACTGCGATGTCTGTCACCCCGAGATAGGGTTTGCCTGCTTTAAAATATTCGGGTGCTTCTTAAAGTATCCGTTTCTGTGGTTCAGTCCCCAGAGGATTTCACTGTGGATACTCCCATGGGCTGCAAACGCCACTTCTCTGTATGCATACCACTGCTTAAGACTGACTTGGGGAAGCTTGTAAACTCTCCTATCCTGAGAGTATAGCACAGAATTGGATCTCTCCCATGTACTGGGGCGTGCAACATAGCAACAAGGGTAGGAAGCAGGGACCCATCGGCCTGGCTATGCAGCCCACACAGCCTCTTCTACTGGGAAGCTGCAGGCAGGCTCTGGAACCGGAATACGAGCAACCCAGGAAAGGGGCTGTGAGGAGAGGCAGGTGCTGTCTTCCGTTACTGGACTGCAGGGTCACCAGAGGTGTGGCAGCATGGCCAGCCTTGCCCCGCCCCCCATCCAGATCCCAGGAGGACCCCAGCTGGGGGCCACAGTAACATCTGCCATTTGTCTCCATCTTCCAGAGGCATGGAACAGACAGGAAGCACCCAGAGCCTTGTCTGAGATTGTGAAGTAGTCACATGGAAGTCGTCAGTGTAAGGCAAATCCCTTGTTGTCTTTGTAATGCCAGTGGCATGGGTGGTGGTACGGGTGCCTGTGTGTGGCACACAATGCAGAACAACTCCTGCAGACACTAGCAGGACCCTAGCAGGGTCCCTTTGCTGTTAGCGGGAGGCTGCGGGCTCTTCCTGCTCCTTCTGGGTCCTCCTGTGGCTCTCATCTTCAGACATCCCTGCCCAGTTGCCTCGGAAGCTTGTGTTGCTCCATCTAATAACTCTTGCCCGGAACCGGGGGCACTGTGGACTGAGTGACTGGGGGACTCTGCGGTAATTGGACCCCTTCCTGGGCTTCAGCTTCCTTAGCTCCCCGGGAAGACTAATACCATCTCCTGAGGGAAAATACATGGGGCAATTGGACGTCACATCCCCAACATGGATCCTATGTGAAAATCAAAGCAGGCGATGTAATGATGTTTCCACTTCACAGGTGCAGTTCTGAGTCTCTGGCCTGCTGCCCACTCCCCTCCATCCTGGGCTGGATGGCCTTGCCGTGACTGTGGCGAGTGTGCGTGTCAGCCCCTTGGAGCACTTGCTTCGGGCACGTGGGCCTGTCCCAGCTGTGTGCTTGAAGTAGTCCGTTCACACTGAGTGACTGCGGCTACGTGAGAGCCTAGTGATGGGATAAGGCAGAGTGCCAGGCAAGATGCTTGTTCCTAGGCTCCGGGATGCGTTCCTTGATCTGAAACAAGGCATTGCAGGTAGCTTTTTCAGATATGTTTACTGTATAACATGGACCGGCCTGCGCATTGTCCCCTCTGGGCCCCCACAGAAGCAGATGTCGCATGTCTGCAGCAGTCCCCATGAGTTGATCTCAGGGCACCAGAGCAAGGCTGGTGAGTGACTGCTGATTTGTGGTCTTGTGGTTTTATCCTTCACTGAGTTCTTAGACGGTGAAGTGGGCGGAACTTCCGTCGGGGTCTGAGGTCTGGCTGTATATGGGCTATGCGAATGAGGCTAATGAAGCCGATGTCATTCGACTGTATCCCTCTTCCTCACTAATTTTGGGTGAGGGTTTGGGAGGCAGACAGGAAGAAGTGCAACTTACATGCCCTGTCCCATATCTCCTGTAACTGAGTCTCATCTCTGCGCACGGCTTCAGCATCTTCTCATGTTCTCATCGCCCCTGAACTGTGCTTGGAGCTGCCTGCTGGCTAGAGCCACTGGATGCTCCCAGATGCTCTTCCTGTTTGTAGCAGGCTCCTTGCTGGTCTTCCTTTTCTCTCATGCTCGGTGAAGGGTGAACTTTGTAAAAGGCAGTTAACCCCCTCCTGAAGATTGTTTTCTGGACTCTGTTTAAAGGGGAAATTATAGCTAAATCCTCCCAGATGAGATCACCATCTTTCTTTCAGGCCTCATTTCTCCTTAACCCTTCACTTTCAGGACTTGTAGCATCCTCAGAATACCTTACCTTTCTGGAATGTTGGTCTCTCCTCCTTTGTACGTTGTCATCTTTCCATAAGGCATGACCATCTAGCCAAGCTCTTACTCATGCTGCAAAGCTTATCAGCAACATCTGGTCCACCAGAGAGCCTTCCCTCCCTTGCCCAGGTTGACCTGCTCTTCCAGGGACATCATTGATATCCCATCTCAAGCAGGAGTTGAAAAGATTCAGACTAGCTTTTGGTTTTTCCTTAAACTTGCCTATCTTTCTCAGTGACATCAAGAGTCCGGCAGCTAATGTCTAGTCTTAGTGGCTAAGAAGTTACAGAAACTATTTTTTTTTTTTTTTTAAGATTTATTCATTTTATTACAGCCAGATATACACAGAGGAGGAGAGACAGAGAGGAAGATCTTCCCTCCGATGATTCACTCCCCAAGTGAGCCGCAATGGGCCGATGCGCGCCGATCCAAAGCCGGGAACCAGGAACCTCCTCCAGGTCTCCCACGCGGGTGCAGGGTCCCAATGCGTTGGGCTGTCCTCGACTGCTTTCATAGGCCACAAGCAGGGAGCTGGATGGGAAGTGGAGCTGCCGGGATTAGAACTGGCACCCATATGGGATCCCGGGGCTTTCAAGGCGAGGACTTTAGCCACTAGGCCACGCCGCCGGGCCCCAGAAACTATTTCTTTACTATTATCTCTTGCAAGATAAACCAGGATTATTTTAATGAAGTAATGGGGTGTACAGGTTGGCTTTCCTAGTTACCATTAGGTATCTGGGCTTCCTACTTGCATTGACAAGCCAAGAGTGGCCCTTAATGCACCCTGCTGAAAGCTGGGATGACCCATGACCGGTGTGAACCCAGGGAGGGAACTGGGCTAGGAAAGCCTTAAAACCCATGTTAGTTGCTTGCTTTTACAACTTCTTTTTCATTCTGTCATGCCACATCGATGCTGGTTTCTCCTGGTACTGGCACAACATCCCTAATCTGAAGATCGCAGAATCCAAAACCCCCAGTTCTGATGTGTTACTGCATAAGTTTGAGATTTCAGGCTTTTGGATTAGAGATGCTCAATTGGTAATAAGCGAATTTTCCAATCCTTCCCCATGTCAGTCACCGCACCCCCCCCAAAAAATAAAACCCTTGTGAAATCTTACAGGTTTCTGGGCCAAGCTTTTTGGATGAGGTGCACTCAGTCCTGCACCCAGCTACTCATCGTTACAGTTTGAACGTTTCTGCGTGAAACTGTGGGACTTACTCTCTTATGTCTCTTGGGTCAGGCCGGGTGGAAAGGTTGGGTCAGTCACCAGCCAGTGGCTCGCATCTTGAGAAAGACACATGGCACATGAAGAGCAGCACGGGAAGAAATGTGACGGTTAGGATGAGAGGAGACCATTTTGCAGCCAGAATCCTTTGGGGAACACTGGTGGAAGCTGTAAGACATACCTGGCCCGTGTTAGGGTCCTGACGGGGCGACATAAACCAAACACAGTGTGAAGATGAAGCCTGCACAGGACAGACACACAGGCATCCCTATCGTCTAACGTGAACCCATCAGTACCACATCTGCCTTGCACCTAGAGTTTTGTGTATCTCAGTTCATCAACCTTTAAAAAACAAGTAAAACACACACACATATTGGGAGTAAATGAATGGATCCTGGTCCACTTGATAGCAGAGTTTGGAGCAATGCCACGTAGAGTAGTGTTGGCTACAGGCTGAAGTTTACCAGCATGCAGTTTTGTTGGTGTTAGCTGACCCTGCTGGCCAACCAGCACATGGATGGGAACATCACATGACCAGGCTGTTCCAAGACCAGCATAAGGCCTGGACTGAATGTGGCCCTGAGCCAACAGGAGTCTCAGGGCTTCTGTCACATGATCAGCCTGTGATGCAAACCTAGCTCAGTTTCCCTCCCAAGTGGCAAATTCACTTCTTGGCCATTAGAACGGCAAGTTTTGCCATGAAAGCATCCTGAATGCAATAGCTATTTCCTCCTATCAGATTAAAAAGGAAGTTCAGGACAGAGAAGTTACCTTAAATAAAACCTGCCAGTTCCTCCTCCTAACTTGAAATGTCTGGCCCTGGAGCTCTTTGGCGTTAGGAGAGAATTAGACATGATTTTGAGGTTGCCTCTTTAGGCTGGAATGGAGGCATTTTATGGTCCCAAAGGGCCCCAAATTCTTGCTAGAACAGTCTTGGGTTTTCTGTTTTAATTCATGTAGGAGAAAACCAGACTTTCTGGCAAATTGCAAAGTAATACTGCTGCTGCTGTCCCTTGGCGCCTCAATGTTTGTAAAAGCTTATAAATGATAAATTAAAGAGTCCAAGTGAGCCCTACTCAGATCACACTGGCCACTCTTCCGCCTGTGACATTTGATGTAGGACTGGATATTAATGTGGGGTCAGGAGGAGGTGTGCTAAGGGGAAGGTGATGCTTTGCAGGGCCGGGAAGGATGGCTAGCCGAGGTCTCCTGCGGGGCCAGGCCTCCTGCCGGATTCTGCACTGTTGCTAGGCACTCGCTCCAATGCTGCCAGCCTCAGGCCTTCTCGGGTTTGTTTAGTTCTCCAGTTCCCTTTCAGCTGTGTCATCACGTTTGTGTATTTTTCCATCCTTTCTTCCCGTATTTCTTTCAACTTTGGGATTTTCTACTTGAATTTCACAGACGTTGGGGGTCTTCCTCTATATGCCTCTGTACCTAGAAACTGTGGCCAGAGTTCATTGTTTGGGAACTGAAGTGCTGAGTTCCCAAGATAGGGGTTCAGTTCCCATTTCTCCCTGCAGTTACCAATTGTCATCACCCATCTCAGGGATTTGTGCAGTTATCACTCACTGCCTAGAACGCTACCCACTGCTAAAACCATTTAGTGTTTAAAGAGAAGGTGCACATTGTAATAAAGATTAACCAAAGTTTGGCTATACAGGATGTCAGCCACAAATTGTGACCAGAAAATACATTGTAGGTATTACCTATGTTCCTGCTGCCTTCACAGATTAACTGAGTATCGTGACAGAGCCCACCTCTGCTTCAAAATGCCTCTCTGGGTAGTGGGAAAAATTCCTTGTTGAATAAGTGGATCGAAGGAACTCCTCCACCAGCAATGGGTGCAGATTGCAAACCACCACATGAAACATTTTTCCCGGGAATGATTTTGCCCCTGGAGCCGAACACCATTGGTTCTGGGAGAAAGCAGTCTGGTTTCTTGGGCCAGGAAGGCTTTGGTCTTAATGAGGGATCTGTTTGGGGGTAACCAGAGCATGCAATCCTCCTCAGCCCTGAGTGCTCTCAGAGAGATCCAGGGCTGGACACCGTGGGCAGTGGTCACAAAGAGCCCTCTTTGTGGACCAGTCTCTTCCTCCAGGAAGCAGCAGGTCTACTCTGCCCGCTCCACGTGCTGCTTGCCATGCTGCTGCAAGTTTAGCACAAGACATGAACCCAGAAATATCTGAGGCGCAGTAACTTGAACTGTAAGGTGGCAGTGTTGCATTACTGCAGGGTCAGGTGCCGGGGGTGTTCACGGCAGCTGAGGGTATAGGTCTTCAGTTCAGAATGAAAAGAAAGACCTTGTACGATGTGTGGCAGAATATGAAGAGCTGGGAAATGCTGCAGAACAGACACTGATTGTGAACAGACACTGGGCTGCTGACTGTGAAGAAACACCAGAACTGAAGAGGGTAGATTTAATTAGAACTGTGCTTTTCCAAGGGTGCTCCCTACCCTCCCAAAGAAACTCTCTTAGAAATATGCCCCCCCCCCCAGGCTCCCCCCAGACAACCTGAACCAGAGGTTCTGAGCGCGGTGTCCGGCCTTGTGCTACAGCCGGTCCCCCGGTGGTCCTGGCACGCACTGAATTTTGAGGACCACTTTAGAGAATCAAATGAAAACTTCCACCATCAGATGGTCAGACGGGCTACACGCTTTCCTTTTGGAGTGCAGCAGTGGCTCTCTGCGATGCATGTTAGTCTTTACTGTCTGCTAGATGATGTTCTGCATCCTTTCCCCACATTGCCTCCTTTGCTGCTCACGAAACCTTGTAAAGTAGGTTGTGTCCTAGCCCAGAAATAGCGGCAGTTCCGGAGGAGGCCTGCTCCTGCCTCAGCCTTGCAGCCAGTTCTGTGGCTAGCCCAGGCAGACACGGACATGCACCCTGCCTCCGTGTTCTTCTCCATGAACTGGACTAATGGGGTCTGTCTAGTTGCCTCACAAAATTACAAGGAAAAGACAATTGGATAACTACAGAACCTTCCAAAAGCTGGAAATATGCTGCTGAAGGAAATGTGGCCTTTTAAAAAATGCTGGCATCCATGATGTCTCTTTTTTATTATTTTTTATTATTTTTTTTTATAATAATTACATGGTTGATCAGGGTGGGAAGGATCGAGGTTTAGGTAAAACTGGGTGAACTCCTTGTTTCCAGATTTGCTATTCTTGTTTCTGGGGGAAGGGGAAAGAAAAGGGGGAAGCCGCACGACTGTCCAAATGTCCCAGCACCCAGGGAAGAGGAACTGCCACCTGATATCCACCCAGGCTCCTGATGTGTGCATATTCCGAGGGTTCTGCCCAAGTGGTTTGTATGGTTCTGGAATGCTGTCAGCTTCACTGATCCAAGGATGATGCACTCCTCTCAGTGTCCATTGGCTGACGTAGTAAGCCACAAGTCTCCATTCACCAAGATTTTGTGCTGTCATCATTTGGCTGGGGTGGTTGTCCAGTTCTGTTCTTCTGCTATAGAACCAAATGAGTTGCCGTATTCTCCATTTACATCCGGATGTGTGTCCACTGCTCTGCCTTTTTCACTGAGGAGGATATGTTCTTGCAGGCGAGTCCAAAGACCAGGCCAGTTATCCCAAGCCTTGCCAGATCCCCCACCCCTGGGGTTTACAACCTGGCACCCACCTCTCAAACAGGTTCCAGGACCCAGGCTAGGCGACCTGAGTCCCACCAGATTCCCTGTTCCCATGGCTCACAAACCCGGGCCCCAACATGCAGGTGGGCCCTACGACCCAAGTCCTGCCAGATCCCACACCCCTGGGACTCACGAACCCAGCACATGCTGACCCCAGGCTGGCATGGCTCACCTCACCTCAACATCCACAATCTTATTGTACATCCTGGCCTGGTCCAGCTTGTTGCCTGTACCAGCTCCTGCTGGTGAATGCTGCAGCCTAACCCAGCCCAGCCTGATCAATGTCCCTGCTCTAATGTGAACTGGCTGGTGTTGCGGCTCGATCTGGCTCCTGCTACACCCTGTCCTGATTCTCAGATATGCCAGTCGGTGTTATGAACTGGCCCAGACAGTTCTGTCCCCAGACCTTACCCATATGTATGCCTGCGGGTACTGAAACCTGGCATGGTCTGGGCAGTTCCTTGCCTTGATTCTTGCGCTCATCTACAGGGACTGCATCCCAGTGAAGCAGTTTCCCAAGTTCCTCCATCGAGTCTCCTCCCTGTGGTAGTTCTCACACACACCAGTGGGTCCTTGGCCCAGGTTGACTCTGTCCACCTTCTGTCTTGGCAAGAACAATGGTCTTGCTCAACTGGTCCATACCCATTCTGGTTCTTACTGTTGGGTGTTGCAGCGCAGCAACACCTGGTCCATGCCCAGACACAGCTCTAGCTTGGTTCGGCAAGGGTCAAAACCTAGCCCAGCCCGTTCTGTACCCAGCCTGGCTCTCACGAGGACCAGTGGGTACTGGGCTGCAACGTTGATTTTGATTAAGATGCTGCCCTACTGTCTTGGAGTAAGAATGACTCCTGTACGACAGAAGTTCACTGTGTAAAATCCAAGTTTTTGGGAACAAGGGTAGGAGGGAGACCACCATCCCGTGGGGCATGCAGTGATGGAGCAGTATTCCGAGTAGAGGAGATCAGACCCAAGGCTGGAGGGATGTTTCAGGGATTAGTCTTCCAGAAGCCTCATGCTGGCAGCCTTGGAGCCTGTGGTCTGATAGCTGGGCTTACTGCTCTCTCTCCAGAACTCTACTATGACCGTGGGAACCACCATGAGTTTGTGTCCCTGGTGAAGGACCTGGCTCGGCCTGGAGAGATCACCCAGTCGCACGCCTTTGACTTTGAATTCACGCACGTAGAGAAGCCGTATGAGTCCTACACAGGCCAAAATGTGAAGCTGCGGTAAGTCATCCCCAGTGCTCCGCGCGGTCCTCCCAACCCAGCATGTGTGGAGGGGACTGGAGGCTGACCCTGCTTGGAACACCTGCGGGTGGTTACTGAGAGGGCCAGGCTTTTTGCGCTGCGGCATGAGGGTTACTGTCCAGCAGCTGCCTGCCTCAGAGAGAAGCCCCTGGCTTGTAACACTGACTTTCTGCAGGGTACACTCCAGCCTGCCAGCCTGGTACCCCTGAAGCAGAGAGGTAGGGAGAGGCTTGTAGCCATGTTTACACCAGCATTCCCATTGCACAGAGAGCAAAGAGCACCAGAAAACGTTGGGAAATAATTGGGAGACTACGGCTTCTCAGTATGCATTGCCTTTGTTTCAGGATACTTTGTCTAAGTTTGTGTAATTGAAGTTTTAGCTGTTTTTAATAGTCCATAACATTCTTTGAAATGCAGTCGTCGGTTTTTGTGACTGCTGGGCCCACCATGGTCATGGCTGGGTCCTGGCTACTGCCCACCACTGCCACACGGTGTCAGTGAGGCTGTGGGCTCTGGGACTCCACAGATTTGTATTTGATTCTGTCTTCTCTCTTAGGAGTGGTAGGAAAATAAAACTTAACAGTGTGATATGTATGGTTTTTTTAAAATTAAGAGTGCATTGTAAGTACGCGGGATTGTTTTGCTACTGCAGCCAGAGGAACTCCAAAGACGGGCCTCAGGAGTGAAAGCAAACAAACAAAGACTGGATAGCAGCTGCAGACACTTAGCTGTATCCCTGTAA
Source organism: Ochotona princeps (assembly GCF_030435755.1). Classification (NCBI taxonomy): domain Eukaryota; kingdom Metazoa; phylum Chordata; class Mammalia; order Lagomorpha; family Ochotonidae; genus Ochotona; species Ochotona princeps. Next base: position 105,316,844 of record NC_080835.1, on the reverse strand, counting down.
GTGGGTGAGGTCACAGAAATAAAACAGACTCATGTGTTACCCTGCCTACCTGACCAGGTCCCAAGAGGAGTCCATTTTCCCCTGAAGGACTGGGCTTAGGCTGGTGCAGCCTGTAGAACCTTCCCTGCCTGCATCCCACTTCCACCACAGCAGTGCCCCCACTCTTCTCAAATCCTACACACAGGTCCCAGCACTGGGATTGCCCACACGAAACAGTGTTCCATGACTGCACTCTGAAAGCAGCTGGGGTGAAGCTTATTAGAAGTTATCCCTTGGGCTTATCAATGCATTTATTAGTATCTAATATTTTTTGTGAAGTTTTGTTTTCCTTTTAAAAATACTATTTAGTTTTATTTTGATGGTGTTTACATAGTTGGTTAGGGTGGGAAGGATCAAGAGTTAGGCGAAAATGAATGAGACCATTGTTTCCAAATTTTCTTTTTCTTCTTCCTGTATCTGGGGGAAGGAGGGGAACAGGCAGAGAAGCCACACCCAGCCTCCCAGCCACTTCAGTACCCAGGGATGGGGAACAGCCACCTGATGTGGAGTGTGCCCCGAAGGTTCTGATCAAGTGGTTTCAGTACTTCTGAAATGCTGTCAGTCTCTCAGGTCCAAGGATGAAGAAATCAAGGTCCATTGGCTGACATAGTCCACCTTAGTGTCTCCATTCATCCAGATATTTGGTAACAACGTTTGGCTGGGGTAGTTGACCAATTTGTTCTGCCCTCCTTCCTCTGCTATGGTACACCAGATATCCTCTGCAGACCCCAGTAGACTTCCATAGCCTCCATGTGCATCTGGGCATGCCGTCCGCTGCTCCGTCTGAGCCACTGTGGAGGACCAGTCCTGACACATCCATTCCATGGTCAGCAAGTACATGGCCTTGCCGACAGAAGTCCCTCATAAGTCATTCCTCACCTTCAACATATTCCCTCAGCCGTCCTCACTCCCCACATTCTCCTTCTCCTTTTCCCTGGTCAACCCACAGTCTGTGTACCCAGGAGCATGTGAGGTTCCTGGCGCCAAATGGCCCTTGTACAGGCCAACCTGAGCCAGGCTAGTGGCCCACGGTTCCAAATGGCGTTTGCATGGACTGGCCCAAGCTGGGCTGGGGGCCCACAGTGTCAAATTCCCCCATATCTCTAAAAAAATCATAATAGTAAAATTAAAAAAAAAAATAGACAACTGTGCTGGCACACTGGTGCAGTTAAACACAAATTTGGCATTAATCAGGTCCACAATGCCCACCAGCTGTTGGCCGCTTTTCTCCCAGCAGTGTAACACTTGCCTAGGTACAAGGCAGCCTAGACCATTGCCTACAGCTGGGGTTTGTTTTCAGATTTATGTGTTTGAAAAACAGAGTGATAGAGACAGAGGGAGAGAGACCGTCCATCTGCTGCCCTGGTGCCCAAATGCCCGCAGACCAGGCTGATTCTGGGATATCAGAACTCCATCCAGTCTCCCGTGTGGCTTACAGGGAGCCAAGGACTCGGGCCACTGACTACAGCTGGGACTTGAAAAACAATGCTGTAATATGGGGTGCAGGCACCCCAAGTAACAGCTTAACCCATTCTGCCTCAGCACTTGTCCCATCAAGGGTCTTATGTCAGAAAGAAAAATGTTGAAAGCAGTATGATAGTTCCTCAAAAAATTAAACATAGGATTACTATGTGGTCCACAAATTCCACTTCTGGATATATTTAAAAAAAAAAATCAAAATAGGATCTCAGATACTTACACACTCATTTTCATACCAATATTATTCATAATAACCACAAAGTAGAAGCAAGCTATGTCCTTTAACGGCCAAGTGGATAAAATATATATATATATATATATATGGCAGGCGTTATGGTGACATATTAAGCTGCCACCTGTGACCTCAGTATACCATGTGAGCACCAGTTTGGGTCCTAGGCTTCTCTACTTCCAATCCTGTGCCTGGAACAGCAGCAGTAGACTGCCCGGGCGCTTGGGCCCCTGTCACCCATACAGATGGCTTGTATGGAGTTCATGGATTTGAACTGGTTCGGTCTTGGTTGTAAGTCTTTTAAAAAGTGAGGGAGAGATATACAGCAAAATATTATACATTCTTTTTTTTTTTTTAAAGATTTATTATTATTGGAAAGCCGGATATACACAGAGGAGGAGAGACAGAGAGGAAGATCTTCCATCCGATGATTCACTCCCCAAGTGAGCCGCAACGGTCGGTGCTGCGCCGCTCCAAAGCTGGGAACCAGGAACTTCTTTCTGGGTCTCCCATGCGGGTGCAGGGTCCCAAAGCTTTGGGCCGTCCTCGACTGCTTTCCCAGGCCACAAGCAGGGAGCTGGATGGGAAGTGGAGCTGCCGGGATTAGAACCGGTGCCCATATGGGATCCAGAGGCTTTCAAAGCGAGGACTTTAGCTGCTAGGCTATGCCGCCGGGCCCTATACATTCTTAAGAGGGAAGAAAGGGGCGGGGAAACCCCAATGACATAAAATAAAGAATGTCATAAAATAAAGAATGAAGAAAAAAAGAGGGAAGAGAATGCTGTCGTATGCTACAATGTGGATGAACTTAAGGAAGTTCTGCTAATGTGAAATAAGCCAGGCACAGCAGGATGGGTGCTGTGTATCTGTTTATATGTGGTCCCTAGAATAGTCAGATCCTACGGACACAGAAGGGTGCTTGCCAGAGGCTGAAGGGAGGGGAAATGGGGAGCCACCCTCAGTGAGGAGGTTTTTTTTTTCTTTGTAAAAACAAAGGAAAGGAACAAAGGCAGAAGATGGTTTGTTCTTGTTTAAAAATATTTTATTTATTTGGAGGGTAGAGAGAATGAGATGTTCCGTCTGCTGACTGACTTCCCAGGTGGGCGAAACTAAATTCCAGAGCCAGGAGATCCATCTGGGTGTCCCACATAGGTGGCAGAACTCCAGACATTTGGACCATTCTCTACTGCCTTCTCGGCGCATTAGCAAGAGCTGGATTGGAAAAGGAGCAGCCAGGGCTTGGACTGGCACTTTGATGCAGGATGCCAGAGGTGGTAAAAAGTCAACAGGTAGTCTCTTGGTGGAGAGGAATATAGAGACAGAGCAAGGCCCTAAGAATTTGAGTTTCGTTAACATAGTGGGAACAGGTGGAAACTGAGGAACTCAGTGGATGCCAACAGAATGCACTAATGAGTAGGGGCTTATGGCATTGGAGGTGGGGACAGAAGGTATTTGGAGGAAGAAACAATTCAGAAATCATGATCCATTTTGTAGAGAGGGATTTGATGTGCTGACAGTATAGACAAGTGTAAAAAAGCACCCAGTAATTGAAACACAAGCGTGTTGCAGAGGACAGAGGAAATATTAGAAATGACAGTTGATGGGTCCAGCACTGTGCAGTGGCAGGTAGAGCTGCTGCTTGCAGCAGTGACATCTTGTATGGGTGCTGGTTTGATCAAGCTTTCAGCTAATGCACCTGGGAAGGCAGAAGCAGATGGTCCAAGTCCTTGGGCCCCTGCACCTACCTGAGACACTCAGATGATGTTCCTGACTCCTGGCTTTGGACTGGCCCAGCTCTGGCCTTTGTGGCCTTTTGCAGAGTAAGCCAGTAGATGGAGGATCTATCTCTTACTCCCTCTCAAATAAATAAATAAATAAATCTTTAACAAAAGAAAAAAAGGAAGGAAAGAAAGAAAAGAGTCATGAATTGTTGAAAGAAAGAAAAGTCAGGTCATGAATTGTTTGCTCCTAGGCAGTGCTTATGACAGATAGTTTTTGGGCACCCACAGAGGAATGGGAGGAAGAGGAGGAAGGCCCACCAGGCCCTACGGAGCCATGGACCAGTGTGTCAGGACAAAGAAGTGTTTTACCCCACACAGAAGGGAAAGCTACTGGATTTGGCAACTGAGAGCCCAGGCATTGTGTTGAGTGGAAGTTAGGCAGTCTGAGGCCACGGTGGTCAGTGCAGGATGTAAAATCACTGTGACACTGCTCTCTGAAGGGAAGGAAGGTGGAGTGAGTCAGGAGTGAATAGGGGACATAGAAGGATCAGGATGCCAGGGTAAGGTTCCCACGTAAGAATCATTTGGAAATTGTTCCAGAGCAACTAGATGTCATCGTGCTAGATGCAGGAGAGCAATCCTGAGGGACAGGGATGCTATTGGAAGGAGTAGGAGGCTGAAGACAGCAGAACTTTTAGACCTCAAGTCAGAAACAAGACAAAGCAGAGAAGGGAGACAGTTTTCACTTGGAAGACCTTTGTCTTTTAATGAGTAAAAAGCAGCGCCTTGGGGGTCTCAGCAGGCCCCGAGACCACCCAGGGGTGAGGTGACAGTGTTCTTTTACAGCAGAAACACTAGAAACAAGCTGGTGGTGAAGAATGTCCACTTATTTGAGAGAAGTCACAAGCTTATGTAGGAGAAGGGGGCAGGTAGAAGGGCGGTCCCGACAGTACAATAGCATTGTGATTGGCTAACAGATATGTCTATCTCTTCTAGACCCTCCAATGAAGTTAAAGGTCAGGAGGCACAGGAAATTGTATCTCAGGTCAGGCTTGTAAATACTGAGAAGCAGGATGAATGTAACATTTGACTTCGTAGAGTTGTTTACAAAGGAAGTCCAGCAGAGTAGGGAAGACATACAGGTTCAGCCCATGCTCTAGTTCCATGCCCAGTGAACCAGTCATGTTGGGGTCTGTTAGCCAAGGGCACAGTGTGCCATGTGCCTATGGCCTCCCATATGGGCTAGGCAGGCAGAGATCCAGTGGCAATCTCCCACAACAGTGTACTTCCCAGACGGCATGGGGAGGCCTGAGCAATTGGGGAAGGATTGCAGATGGCCTGGGTAGTGTGGTGGATGTTACTGAGATGAACAAAAAGGAGTGCCAAGAAGAAATCAGTGCCACATGAAGGATGGCATCCTTTTTTAAAATTAATTAATTAATTACATAATGACACAGTTTCATAGGCTCTGGGATTCCCCCACCCCCTCCCCGTACCCTCCCCCCATGGTGGATTCCTCCACCTTGTTGCAGTATTACAGTTCAAATTCAGTCAAGATTCTTTCATTGCAAACATACCAAGCATAGTGTCCAGCATCTTATTGTCCAGATAAATTTAACGGTTTCTTGGGGAGACCATCTCTGGTCTGAAGGCAGAGCTGGCAGAATAGCATCCCGATCAATTAAAAGCCACAACATAACATCGACAACAATTTACAACATTATGGAATTATTTGACATGATATTGAGTAACCAATATGTTAAAAAATGCAAGTTCTTAACCACTTCCTCTGACTACTTCATTGACATTTCAATTTTAGTTTATGTACAACCGGCTCCTAAACACCTTAAAATGGCTATAGGGTACTATTCAGCTGTCTCGTGTCTATTTTCATTTTAGTATTTAGCAGTTTATAGTGTTGAAGCATAATTTTGCTGAACTTGGCAGATTTTAGGATAGTGTAAACTGGCTTATAACTAGGACTGCATCCTTATAATTTTTTTTTTAGCAAAAAAGTTTTATCAGAAAATATTAATTGAAGCAGTGCTTTATATGTCTCTGGGTGTTAGCATAGAATGAAGGTGAGGGGCAATGATTTCCAGGAAGGCAGTGCTAAATCCTGCTGAGACAGTCCCTGTGTCTCCTTTCCACTTTGTCCCCTGTGGGGAGCAGGGTGCCAAAGCGGCTCCCCAGAATAGGGAAGGCCATTGCAGGATGGCCCAGGGCTGGGAGGTGGGGTTGGTCTCGCCAGCAGGTAAACAGGAAGTCACAGGGATAGGCTGATGCCCTCACTGCAATCACGTCATTGCTACTGGCCTATCAGGTAGCGCCAAGTGAACCCACGTGGAGAAGTGATTGGTGGAGAACGGTATAAAAGCAGCCGGTAAAAGAAGGATGGGGACAAGAACAGGGAAAAGCGGCAGAGAGGGGTACAAAAGCAATATAGACCTACGAGGAGAGGAATGGGAAGAGAAGTAGCGGAGGGAGGGCTAGAGAAGCAGGGAGAAAAGCTAAGACCAACGGGGATAAAGGCAGCGGAGAGAAGGGTATAAACGCAGCCACTTTTGGCAATAAGGGGTCCGGTTGCGGTTCCGGCTTTTCCCAGACCCTCAAGAGGGTGCCTCGACATTAGTGTTGCTGCTGGTCGGCGACAGTCCCCGCCATAGCAACCTCCTCCATAGGATCCTGTGTTCAGCCACCATCGTTGATCAGACCAGGTCCTCTTTTTTCCACTGCTTTATATGTAAGGTTTGCTCTTCCATAATGCCCTGTTCTCTGGGCCCTTCGCACCAGATTACAACATCTGCATTGACACTATCTGTGTTTTTTTTGTTTTCCTTTGTTTGTGCATCTCTCTCAGTAGCCTGTGGCTATCTCCTGAAACTGTGCTGCATGCATGCCGTGCCTGGCCCAGTTCTCAATAAACATGACAGTGCAAAGCTGAGTTGCTTTCTCAATTCACTCTTCTTTGACCTATGAGGGATGTCAGAATGCTTGACTGAATGCTGTTGAATGAGCAAGTGTGCCAATATAAGGATAGGAGATCTCAGCACTCAGCCAGGAATTGCATTAAATCTGAACACACACACACGGTAGTAAACAGGGCCTAAGAACAGCATAGGGAAACACTTGGCACACGGTTTTACAGTGGGATTTGGGGAACCAGTATGGAATTCTCTAGAATTAGAGCTGCAGATTTTTGTGTATAGATGCATATGTGCATTGTTTTTTTTTCCTGGAAGGAGGGTTTGTAGAGGGATACGAAGTTCCTGAAAGTTAAGAATGAACTTATGTAATGGGTTTGCCCAAGTAGGCCACTCTGGTGCTGCTCCCCCCGTAGCCTAACCAGGATTCATGTGCTGCTCCCCCATCCCCTGTACATAATCAGGGTTCTTGTTGTGCCCCCTTAGCCTAACCACGGTCCTGTGGTGCCACTCTTGGTGGCATCTAGAAACTGGGTATGTTCATTCATTGGTTCCTCCAGCTATTTCCTTCGAGCCACGATCAGCCGCCGCCTCAACGATGTTGTCAAAGAGATGGACATCGTAGTTCACACACTCAGCACGTACCCGGAACTGAACTCATCGATCAAGATGGAGGTTGGCATCGAGGACTGCCTACACATTGAGTTCGAGTATAATAAATCCAAGTAAGTGTCCCATGCCCCAAGACAAGTTGAGAGGATTGTGGGAGATGTGACTGAGGCATTTCATGGTAGCATGCCATGGAGGCAGACCACATAATGTGAAATGGTAAAGGTGTGTGTTCAGCCAGTTGCAGATAGATTGAAGTCAAATGAAGTTTTTAAATCCCAGACAACTATGTTAAATTATACTGTATATTTTAATTCGACACCCTGGGGTGTCTTTCAGCCTCCATTAACTTTAAGGGTTATTTGATTGTGATTCTTGGTATAGCTGTTTCCTTTTGACGAGACCAATCTCAGAATACGACTTCATGATCTCATGTTTCCCCCACACACAGACGTATTTAGCAAGCAAGGGGCGGAAAGCAGCCACTGACCCTAACTTTGCTGCTTCCTCTCTGAACTGTATGAATTGTAGAAAAGGGTACCTGATGCACTGTCGTAAAGGTTGAAAAAGTATCCTAACTGATCGGGAAGCCATCTGTTTTAAGCTGTGTTTTGTATTTGAATATCAAATCCTGTAGCTGCTGATAAATCAGTCTGATGTGTTCATTCTGATGGTTCAAAAATATCTTTATTTTAAATACATACCTGAAAATGTTTGGAGATAAAATATCTAAAAGTTGAATAAATATTCTATGCAAAGGGAGCTTAAAAAAATCCACAAAAATTACCTAACCAGGGTTCATGACTGCCCTCCAGACCTAACCAGGGTTCGTGTGTTGCGCCCCCATAGCCTACCTAGGGTGCATGTGCTGCCTCCCACCCCCTGTACTTAACCAGGGTTCTTGTGCCCCTGTAACCTAACCAGGGTCCTGTGGTACCACTGTAATGCTCTGTCATCCAGAGCCTGTGGGTAGTTGAAGCTGAGCCAGATGGTTTGCCTTTTCAGGCACTGAGAGTTTATGTTTCTTGTTTTAATTGGGAACATACTTAGCCCCTGAAATAGCCCCTGTCCACCTGGCCCAGTAAATAACCAGAGCACCTTGAACCGGCCCTCTTGGCCTGGCTGCACATGTGGAATTGGACTTGGGCAAGCTGAAAGGAAGGCAGACCTGGACCTAGCAAGGGCACAGGCTTCTTTCTCCTAACTGTCTGGGTGCTCAGTATGGCTTCTTAATGCCCCAACCAAGATGAAGACAGCAGTGCCACCTCTAAGAGATTTTAACAGTCATTAAAAGTATACCCAAGCCCAACTTTGAAAGATGCCTCTTAGAGTTAGTTATAAATGGTCAGGGGCCAGATTCTTACAGACTGCCTCTCTCCTTCATAGCAGGCTGCACTGCGTGAGGGTGTATACATGGTATGTAATAGAACCCAAGGTTTAGACTCAGATCTTCTGGTATTAACAAGCTGCTCTAAAGTTTGTTCTAACATTTTTGTGCCTTGATTTTTTCATCTGAAAAAATGAGGGGCTTTAACTGAGTGAATTCAAACACACACACAGGAAACGGGAGGTGAGACAACCAGGCTGGAGTCCCGAGGCCCTCTGCTTCCCTTCAGTCCAAGAGCAGGTCTTCTGGCTCATATATGCTGCTGTGTCTGACAGTCCCTGGAGCCTGTGGTCTCCCAACATCCCCCGTCAGGTGCTGCGGGTAACTACGCAGTGTCTGCAGTCTTTCCCATCAGCTGAGCAGACGGATATGAAGTGTGAAGAAGCATGCAAGCTGAGGAACCTGGATTCTGGGTTCACCTCCTGTCTCTGCGTCCTAGTTATGTTGTAGTCGAATTATCCTCTTCCAGATTTCCTTTTCTTCTATAGCATGAGGTGGCTAAATGCCAAAGTCCCTGCCAGCACTTGATACTCCATGAGCTTCAGGTTTGACCACTTTGTCCTCTTTGTTCTTGCCTAACATAAGGCTTGCACATACAGACCAACTGTTGACTGACCCAGAAAGAAAAACCCAGTGGCTCTTGAAACGTTGTGCAATGGGATGAAATTGGAAACAGCTTACCAGGCCTGGAGAACAGGCCCTGAGGCAGCAGGACACCAGCTCATCCTACACTTCTTCCCCTGCCTGGCCTGTTGGGCCAAGGCACACAGGATTGTTTGCTGCAGTAGGGTCATGGAGCTCTGGTAGGGATATGAAACGCATAGCTTTGAGTGTACAAGACCTGGGAAGCCATTTTACCAGAGCAGCACAGGTGGGGACCCCGGGGGTCTGTGCCATGCTATACCTGGACATGCATGGCTGTGGTGGTGATGAGCCAGCCACCGTAGCAGCACCCTTCTTCCTTTGTCTTCCTCAGATACCACCTGAAGGATGTCATTGTAGGGAAGATATACTTTCTACTGGTGAGAATCAAAATCAAACATATGGAGATAGACATCATCAAGCGGGAGACCACGGGCACTGGCCCCAACGTGTACCATGAGAATGACACGATAGCCAAGTACGAGATCATGGACGGGGCACCAGTGCGAGGTAGGCCCCCTGCCCAGGCCCTTGCACGCAGTGTGGGAACAGCCAGAGGGGAGCTTGTGGTTGAAGAAAGTGTCCTGTTGACCGTGCTTTCTTAGTCTCTGTGCACTGTGGATGCCACTGAAGCAGGAAGAATCGCCCATCTCTGCCTGGAAGAGCTTCACTTTGCTCTCCTTTACATTCCGAGTTGGTGCTTGACATTTAGTCTTGAGTCCTCACTCTTTTGAAAATTTCACATGAAGAGTCTCTTTTTGCCAGAGGTTTAAAATTTTTACATTTTTACCCTGACATGTTGACATTATTTCTGGCTTCAGAATAAGAGATGCATGCACAGTAATTATTTTTGTTTCTTAGCTCAGATGGGGGTGATTCACTCTCTGATTATATGCATCAAGTGTGAAAGAATTGACCCACACTACCAGGTGTGCACACAGCAAAGAAAACTCAATGTAAATGGTCCCTCCTCACCCTCTAGACCTAACATCACATCAGAGGCAAAGGGAGAGGACAACATTTGTTTGCTGGCAACCAGTTGTAGTTATTTTGGGATAGCAGTCACTTTTGGTCCTCACTGGCTGCATAACATTTGAGAAATATCCCCTCATTTTGAAGTGTTCGATGTTTGTAGAGTTTGATTCAGTTTATTCAGCAGCCTGATCTATGAGGAGAAAGCATGTCAAGGAGGCAGCAGCCCAGAGAGCTAGACAGTCGCATCGGGTTCCTGGATGTCACCACGCCAGGCCTTGGTGGGCAAACTGAGCTCTCCAAACTCTGTCATGTTCCATTTCTCTCACCATCTGTGCACCCACATCCAGTTGCCGTTTTCCCTGTACAACTGAAATGGGGTATTGAGAAATAACATGAAACAGTAGATAATTACAAGATCATTTATATTTAGCTTTGGACGACTTTATAGTTTGGCCTTTCTCGGTAGAGTTACTGCCCTGGTTTTGTTCCTCTACAGGAAAGAAGTGACCTAAAATATCACACAATCCAGAGAAAGAAGCAGACTGGCTCAGGAGTCTGACTGTTGGAGAACAAGGGACAGAACGAGGAATTTGTTTCCTGCTGTACCTTCTGTGTTGCAGCAGGACTGTACTTCAGGGGCACACACTGTTCGGCTGCAGGGAGGTGGCACTGGCACTGAGACCGTGGGGTAGCCTGTTGGGTCAGCGAGGGCTTGACAGTTGGCTCCTGAAGACCTGCTAACTAGACCTACTGCCTGTTGTCAGTGGTGCTTCATAGAGGTGTCCCTATGCAGTGCACACGGCTGCTCCTCATTGTTCTCCGTATGCTGGCGCAGAGAGGACACTCAGGAGCCACAAGACCTGGACCAAAGTCCTATCACATTTCTTCTTCAGCTGACTGCTAGGGAGCATAGTACACCTTCCCTGGAGCCACAGGCATCCTGCTAGGGAACAGAGTGCAGTCTTCTGGAGACACGGGCATTCCTGCTAGGGAACAGAGTACAGCCTTCTGGAGCCACAGGCATTCACTGTGGTGTGGCAGGCTGTGAGCTGGTGGCATCCCACCTACTGTGCTCAGAGTGGGTCACTCTGCCCCTTGTTCTGATTCCTTCTCTGCTCCCAACAGGAGAGTCCATCCCGATCCGGCTTTTCCTAGCAGGGTACGAGCTCACGCCCACCATGCGAGACATCAACAAGAAGTTCTCTGTGCGCTATTACCTCAACCTGGTGCTGATAGATGAGGAAGAACGACGCTACTTCAAGCAGCAGGTGAGGCAAGGGCCATTCCTTCAAACCCCTGGCTGCCCTGGGGACAGAACAGAGAGGCTGTCATTCCTGTGAAAGGTCAGGTTCCAATTCCAGCAGACCAAGCAGAATGGAGCAGCGAGGAAGCTTCTAGCCTAAGTCTATGTCACTTGTCATGGCAAGAGATGGTAATGTTAGGTTAGCCAGATTTCCACAGCTAAAATGAAGCTTCTTCTTGATACCCAGAATCCGTTTTCCGGGCCTTCAATCCTGTAACCACCCTCGCCTTATGGCCCATGACAAGGACAGGAAGGAATCAGCAACCACGGCCCCTGGCGAGAGAGCAACAGAAGTTCTTTTATCCAAGAGTCTCCAGGACAAAGTTGGGAGCTTTTGGGGAGCCCCATCCCCTACCTTCTCCTCAGGTGTTGCATTGTCCCCTCTCCCCGATCTGCAGGAAGTGGTGTTGTGGCGGAAGGGTGACATCGTTCGCAAGAGCATGTCCCACCAGGCAGCCATCGCCTCACAGCGCTTCGAGGGCACAACCTCCCTGGGTGAGGTGCGGACACCCAGCCAGCTGTCTGACAACAACAGCAGGCAGTAGGCCCCCAGGGCCAGAAGCTGCTGGGCTGCACCCCAGCACCCCCATCTACTAAACACCAGCAGCTGGGGGGAGGGAGAGCACGGGGTGAGACTCAGCTGACTGCTACTGGCAACCTGAAAACAAATCATGTTTTTGACTTTATTCTTTTCTCTGGAGGACCTAAGGGGCATGGGTGGGGAAGCAGCCTCCTTACGATTCCACGGCTGGTAGGGGGTTGGGAGGTACAGCGTTCCAGAAGCTGATCTCTGAGGAGTCAGCCTTCTGCTGAGGTCCTCCCTGTGGGGTCACCTCCTGTCTTAACGGAAGGAAGGCAGTGAGCATGCATTCTTGTCTCCCGGCTGTTGGAGCTTCCTGATTCAGGGTCCACAGTTGTCCCTGGGATTCTGAGCCACCCATAGGGCCCTGGGTGGTCACGTCCTATACTTCCCTCTGCTGTCCCCGAGGCAGTGGCAGAAGGAGGTGGGTCTCCCCTTCCTGACTAGTTGGGGGATGGGGAGCCTCAAGATCGGGAAGCTACCTCTTTGGGAGTTTGTATGTGGTGCTTTGAAGTCTCCACAAGCCACCTTCCTTCTGGCCTCCCTCTGTGGGGACCCAGGCACATGCCTTCTCCACCTCCTCTGGATCATCGCTAATGTCCTTGGGCAGAAGCCAGGAGAGCGACCTGGGCTGCCCATCCTTCACCCAAAAGAAATGCAGCAGCATGAAGCCCAGGACGTGCAGCTGGACGCCCTGAGGAAGAAGGGGTCAGTGCACAGCAAGTGTTGCCTTCATTGTGTGGCCGCTCCACTTGGGAACCTCCCAGTCCGATGGTTGAGGAGTACTGCTTGTTGTACCCCAACAGCCCCAAACAGGATGGTCTGTTTTCTGTAAGAGATCTAAGAAGGGGCTGTGATCCCTTTGTCTCCCAAGAGCAGACCCTCATTGCTCTCTGCCCTCATTTAACTTCTCGGATTGGGGCTTGGAGAGTTTTCTGTTCTTAACTCCCACCTCAAGCCCCTGTACCACTCCACCTGTAAGTTAAGAGAGGGAGATGGGGGCCTTGCCTGATGATTCTACCCGCCCAACTTCTGAATAATTATGCTTGCCAAATTCTGTCTTCATCTTCCTCAGCTGACTGACCCAAGTCTGTGAACATTGGTATTTTTCATTTGAAAACACATGAAGCAAACAATCTGGTAAACTTTCTTGTTATGCTAGACAGGAAGGCACTTTTCCCTCTGTTTCTCTGGGCTTGAGCCTTGAGTCCTAAAGTTGTTAATAGTCCTTTTTTGCACCACCTGGGAATGGCCAGGAGTCACCCCCATTTTGGCCTTTCTTTTCTTTTTAGAAAGGCCAAGCTGACCTGCTGGACAGGAAGTCCAATATTTGGCGGTCTAAGTTTGAAGTAATTTGGAAAGTAGACAGGTTGGTTCCTGTGTTGTCTTTCCATTAGTGTGGAACTTGAGGATCTCCCCTTTTCCTTAGGAATCAGGGTAGGGCTCTCGGATCAGAGCTGAGACTTGGTCGGGACAGCCTTGGGCAATACATGAGGCTGGGGGCCACAAGGGCCTGTTCCTCCACATTGGGCCAAATTCAGCCGCGATACACAATCTGTGGGGGACGGAAGCATACATCCTGCTGCTGTCGATGACTTCAAGTGTAGGACGGAGGCAGGTTCTGTGTGCCCTGGCCTTTTCAGAGTCCAGGAGCCTTCCTTTTGATTGCTGGTATTCTTCACTAGAAAACACTTGTCCATTCCTCTGCCTACCAACTGACAACATAAGCTCTTCGTCCAGCTTCTCTAACACTTTCAACCTTTCTCCGGGGAGAATTAGAATATAGAATTGCTTTCTCTCAGGAGTGGTGTACAAGCCAGGTCTTTTCTTTTCTTGTACTCTACCCCCATTCTACTTGTCTGTCCAACTGTGAAAGTGAGGGGAGCCTTCTGCCACCCCTCCTTTAAGGTCCCCGTTCCTGGGAGGGCTTAGGTACTAAACCAAGCAGTGCAACTTGTAATTAAGCAGCTGCAGTGTTTACATGTTTCTAAATGTGTTGTCTTTTCAATGGCTGTATTTAAAAGAACACCTGTTTTAACGGTCTAATTAAAGGAGGCCTCTGTGGCTTTGGAAGCATTGTGCCAGTGGTCCACCAGGGTCTGTGGTCTCTTCTGTCTACACTGTCCCATCTCTGACACTCCAGAAAGACACACATGTGCCCTGACTCTGGCAACAGTACCTGCAGTCTCAGTGAGTGACGGGGAGTGCCCTGGGAAGTACCAGAGAAATGAATTCTGGTTTTAGCACTACTTGACAGCTTATTTTGAAACCATTCACGGTTTAAGGCTCTGAGGATCCCAGATGACTTCAGGAGCAGGTGAGGAGGACTGTCGTGGAAGGACCAGCCATCAGTTACAGTGGCTGTTAACATACCAGGTTAACACAGGTTCTACACCTGCTATTTGCTGTCACCACTGATAGTAGTGAAGGAAGATGGCCAGAGGCAGTCTTGGCATCTTGTGAGGCAAAAGAAGCCAGCCCAGGCTAGTTTAGAAGACCAGCTTTCCAGTTTCAGTTTTATTGAAAACAAGTCACCAAACCCACATATGTACAAGGCAACCCCCAGGGGAATTTACCCAACAGTCTCACATCTTCTGCCTTGACTTCTCTGGAATGTCTTGCCTGTGCCCGCAATGTGTCTCAGTTAACTTGGTTCCTTCTCCTCCAGGCTCAAAATAAAATTAAACTCTTCTACCAGAAAGAGAAGAAAGGAGGGGAAGAATTAGGGCTTATGTTACCAGACACCAGTAGGTGTTTTATCCATGAGACAGAAGCAATGCTACTGTTCATTCAGAAACCACCGAGTTACCAAGTGCCAAACACTGCTGGGTACTGCATTTACAGCTACAGGTAACTCGGGATATACTCTCTCCCTGTGACTTTACAGGTGACGACCCACAGAGGTTAACACCCTGCCCAAGTAAGGATTCCCAGGGTCATTGCAGTGGGAGGAGCAAAAAGCCCAGGCCCCGGCTGTTACCTTGAGTCAGGGGCTGAACTGACAGTCTCTGGCGAGTGAAGAGGGCCATGTTTTTTAAGGGGCCACCAGTGACCTTGTGAGCTTGGTGATAGGTTTTGAGCTCTGCCAGGGGGATGAAACGCTTCATCATCCGAACAAACTGTACATCCACCTACGTGACGGAAGCCATACGGAACAAAGACACATCCAACTGTTTGTACTTGTCCTGTTTGCAGAAAGCAACTAAGGGCAGGGTTGTATCCAAAGTCAGCAAAACCTTTAAGGGGCAACAAATGCACTGTGTTCCCTGATGTGACAGCACCTGGTCCCTCCCCCTCCCTGCTTTGCCCAGTCTTCCCTTCTCATGAAATAAATAGGAACAGTCAGTCTTTACCATGGACCATTTGGGGTTGTCCTCTTTGCTGGATGGGTCATAATGGGGACTGCTTCTCTCAAACTGTGTGTGGTCTGGGTAAGCCTCCTTCACAATCTGAAACCAAACCAAAGGGTCCAGTCATTTACCTGTACAATCCGTTGCATGGTCAACTTGAATCCACACTACCCTTCACTTACCACCCTGCACATGGCTGTTGAGATGCCTGGATATAATGCATAGTTTAAGGCAAGTAAAGTTCCAAAATCAACCTTGGTTTTATAAAAATATAGAAGTATACCTTAAAACCAAATGGTATATGTCCAGTATTGGAACCACTGGTTTTTCCCATCTGCAGATTTTAACAATTTTATGCAGGTAACTTTTAGCTTGGAGGAACTATCCCATCGTGCCTATTTTTAAAATGAGAGGCCAAAGCTTAGACCTGCAGAGAAATCTTGTGTTAATGGGGTCTGAAAAGAAGGATGGTCTTTTCCAATCCTTGTCCTCTAGGAAGGGGCCATAGTTCTCTATGCCACATGTCAGTTTTTCCCCACGATCTGCTGTGAAAAGATATAGAAAGGAGGGTACACATTTTTCTGTTAACTAATTTAAGCCTCTTAAGTACTATACAAATACGTCTTCCTGGAGGCAGAGGGATTGAGACCAGAACCATCCAACTAACCTTCATAAGTCCTGCGATGCCTGGTTGTTTGCAGTTGCTGTGATAGAAGAATGCTTCTTGTTCCAGTTTCATGGCTCTAAGGAAGTTCCGAGCCTGTCCCAGGGCAAGATAAATAAGAATTCTCTTTCCCTGCTAACTTTTAGCAAAAATCAAGTCTGCTTTTTAATAGTTGGCTTTTTCTGTTTTGCAGCCTGCCTCCAATTCATAATAAAGATGCTTCCGCTCTGCCAATTCCATACAGGCAATGTAACTAAAGTATTTATGAATACTTTTTTTAGGTTTGGATTCTGAGAAAAATCAAACTGTCCAAAAGGTTTCACTGTGGAGTAAGTCGTGACAGGGCAGGCATCAATCCTGTCATGGGGTTCTAGGTCTTGGGTGCCCTGTCTCTTACCCTCTTACCTGGTAGTTGCGAACACCATCCCAGCATGCTGTCTGCTTGGGTTGTGCTTTGAGATCCTCAATACCAAACTAGGCAAAAAGAAATAAAGTCCTTCATCAAGCAGTCCTGGGCCATCTGTAAACACAGAGCTCCGGCCTCCACGCAGAGAGGTGCTGACCGCAATACAGGGTCATTTAGTGCAATGCAGGTACACAGACTCCCTGATACTGGGTGGACAGAAATAAGCTGTGCTATCTTGTCATCCTTGGCAATTAAGAGGATCAGTTAAATGGATAATCCACATATCCTACTAGTTACATTCATTTCACTTATTAAAGTACTATCCATTTCTTCTGGAGTTTTTTTACTTTTATTTTTTCCCAAGGCTATTATTAAAATAAGTATATATATATATATATATTTCCCACATGTAAAGTGGTATGGATGGATTCTGTGTGGGCAGGGACACACCTGGGAGCAAGTTGTAAGGGAACAAGTTGTAAGGGACCAAGTTTGAGGTTAGAAGATTCTAGCTTTCTGGTCAAATTAGCTCCTGCTGGACTCTGTAAATAAAGTTTTACCTGAACACAACCACAACTGTTTGCTTATGTTCCCTCTTAAGGCCACCTTTTGCTACAAGGGCAGACTTTCAACAAAGACTCTTAAGACCCAAAGCCTGGCCCTTTGCAGAAAACTTCTGCCTCCCTCTGCCTGGACATGAAACAAACTCCCCAAAGGCTTTGAACACCAACAAAACCAGAGAACTCAAGCCTGAAACACTTCCAAGCCCATGCACTTCAGATGAGAATCAGTTGATAATAATCCTGATTTTTTTTTCTTTCACTTTAGCCCTTCAGACAGCAGCAGCTGGTGGCAGAACCCTGCGGTGCTCCCATCTTAAGGGACTGTAGTACAGTCTCACCTTCACGTCCACACCTTTCTCCAGCCGGCTCTCTGGCTCTGATTTCATGAGCCAGTGGCTGCTTGGAGCCTTCTCACAGTTTGTAGAGGCTGGGGCTTTCTCAGGCCTTGTGCTGTCCACCTGATCTGAGGCCTCACCCGAGTTCTCAGTTTTGGAACGTTTTTCAGATCGTTTATCTGCAATGGGAGAAGGGAAAAAATATCCATCATGCTTGCTGACAGGTAACATTACACATGGACAAAGCTTAGGTTCTGCATCAAACTTGAATTCAGATCCTGGTTCCACCAATTACTATCAGTACTACCGTAACCTTACAGATAATCCAATTTTTTAAAAAAAAAACTAGCAAGAATATGCACTCTACAGGGTACCTTCCGGATTACCTATTCACTAACACTTTACAAGGCTGTTTAGGTTCTTCCTGGCAGCAGTTGATAAATGGTTTTCTTCGCTCGCTCCAATGACTGAGGAAACTCAGAGACTTGAAGTTTTAAAAATGCAATAGGATAACATTTATACAGTGGCTAGCACTGTCATTTCCAATGTTAAGCACTTCTACCATCCCATACTTCTTTCCTTGCACACCATGCTTCTTGGCCTTTCTGCTCCTTAAACGTTCAGAGAAGCTGGAAAAATTCAGGACCTTACAGACATGGTTAACACTGTTTCATTCTGAGAGAATTAAGGGAAAAGCACTTAGACCCAACAACGAATACTTGTTAAATTTTTACTGTATGATGGGCCCCAAGCTCTCAGCGACCCTAACCCTAGTCTGACTAATATTTATAACCTATGAGATGTTCTGTTCTTCACCTGGAAAGCACTGCTGATCACACCTCCAAAATCAAGAGCCCATTCCTCCTGTCTGGCTGGCTCCACTGACTGCACTGTCGTAATTTACAGTTTCTACAAGTCATTAAACATGTATGGATGTCTAATGCTGTGAACTCGCAGCATGCCTCCCTAACCTGAACAGGTAACGAGTGCGCTGCCAACACCATGTGCTATTCAATAGACAGTTGGGCTTCAGCCAGTCTGAGGCCACGGCTCTGCCCTAGGGAGGCGCTGCTTTGTTCCTTCTCTGTGTATGATACCCATTCTTCTGAGGATAAAAATGGCCTTTTTGCATTTCCTTCAAGCCTGGATTCAAATTCTCCCTCTTAAAATAGCTGTAGCAATTCAGCCTCCTGGACTCTGAGACTTGATTGCAACACACACAGACACACACACACCGCCCCAAGGTAGGAACTGTTGATTTACTTAAGTGTGTGCCACCCTGTACTGCCAGTGCACGTCAAGGAAGCAGCTGTTGCTTGAATGTAGAGTAGGGGGACTGAGTAGCAAACTTGGCGGGAGGGATAAACAAGGAGAGGGGTGATGAACTCAAAGCTAAATCACGCAGGAGTCTGTCCACAAGCAGGGAGCAGAGGTGAACACCTCACAACAGGCCTTGGAAAGACTTTTCTACAGGGATGTTTTCTCGCAGCCCGGGTGCAGCTCACCTGGGCCTCCTCCAGCCAGCCTCTTCCGGGGTGTTGGCATGGTCTCCCAGCAGCGCGCTCCAGTGCAGAGGAGATACAAGAAGCAACTCTACTGCCCCCCAAAGCCCAGGATGAGCAAGATGGAGGCAGTGGTAGAACGCCTAAAGGGCCTCGCACTTGGGTGGAGGACGCGGGCACCCGTGCTTCAGCCGTCCGGGACCCCTCAGTGCTCTCCAATCCTTCTCCCATCCCTCCGCGAAGGAGGCCTGCGGAGCTGCGCGCCAACTGTACCTGCGGAGCTGCAGGGAAGCCGAAGCTGCCGCCTGACGTCCCGCGGGTCTCTGGGAGTTGTAGTCCTCCCCCGCCTTGGCAGTCTGGGGACTACAAGTCCCAGGGTGCAATGGACCAAAGGGTCGCTACCTCAAGTCCTGGCCGGCGCGGAGCAGCTCACTCGCGGGCTCGGCCGCTCTAGCAGAGGAGACGCTGAGCGATGCTGGGCGGCTGTCGACGATTCAGGGCGTTCCTGGGAAGCCTGCATGGCGGTCTCCGGGGCCCCACCAGCCGCCGGAGCTTGACTTCTTGCATCGACCGTAAGGCTCGCCCTGGACTGGGGAGGGACAGAGAGATGTCCGGCAGCCGGGCAGGCGTTGGCGAAGGGCCTCGGTCTCCTTAGGATGGTCATCTGGCCGAGAGCTCCCCTAAAATTCGCACCCCTCCCCATTCCGCTCGGTCTTGTCCCGTCACCCCTGGGCCAGCAGCCACCTGTGCCCGGTCACCTCCGAGCGGTCACTCCCGCGCCAGCTGCCACCGGGGCCGGACCCTGCTTTCCTATCTCCTCTCCCTCCTATCTCCCTCCCGCCAGAGCCCCATCCGCAGCAGCCTTTGATGTAAATTTTATCAGGTGCCGGTTCTCTGTTGCAGTTCTTGGTGAAGATTAATTCCTTCGGTGAAGAGAGTGACCTACCTAGTAGCTGGCTTCTTCGTGTGAGCCTGTATTCTGAGAGCTCCTGCAAGAACTCAACAGGCAAAACTTGGAATGAACCAAGGCCAGCGTCCTCTGGTTACACTGTAGATGTAAAGTTTCGCAGGAATTTCAAGCCCCTGTCGCAGAAAACTATTACTCAGTGTACCTTAGACCCAGATTGGAGCTCACGTCTGCCTTTCAAAGGGAAACGGCCCCTTTCACCGTCCAATCTGTGCACACTGTGGCCCAACTGGAAGCCCGTGCCTGAGCTGATCGCACACTGCTCATCCCCAACTGTGAACTAGGAGATTCGCTGACTCTATTCCCCCGGGGAGCATGGGAGCGAAGCCCTGGCCACCTGGCTGCTTGCTCTGCTCATTGCAATGAATTCCAGCTTTTCCCCACCAACCTGATGATTCAAGCTTCCTGTGCTTGGGGGTTCTATAGCAACTCTTCCAGCCAGTTTCGGGGGATGTTCTATAGCATTCCATTCTGTGCTCCTGGGCCAATTCCTCTGTCTCCTGTCTTCTGACCACTGATTGACTCCCCAGGGGGCCACAACCGGCTGGAGCTGAGCTGATCCCAACCCAGGAGCCAGGAGCTTCTTCTGGGTCTCCCACGCGTTTACAGGGTCCCAAGACTTTGGGCTGTCCTCCACTGCTTTTCCAGGCCACAAAGCAGGGAGCTGGATGGGAAGTGGAGCAGCTGGGACATGAATGCGCAATGTGGTCAAGGCTGCCCTGCCACGCCCTGTTTTGCTTCTTAAAATAATCACATTAGGTCATTAAGATGACTTCAAAATGATGGGTGCTGGTTGAGATAGATGAACAGAAGTTGCAGGTGGGGTCGACGTAGCCTGCATTGCTGTGGGCAACAGTTGGAATCCTGGTTGTCTCATTTTCAAATCCAGCTCCCTGCTAATGGGCCTAGGAGAGCAATGGCAGCTGGCTCTGGTACTTAGGTCCCTGCACCCACCACTTGAAAGACCCTGGTGACAGTGCAGGCTCCTGGTGGGTCTGAAAGAACAGTGGAAGATGGCTCAAGTAAGTACTTAGACCCCTGTACCCAGATGGAAGACCCTGGCGACAGCCCTGGCTCCTGGTGGGCCTGGCTCAGCCCACGTGTCTCAGTCATTTGGGGAATAAACCAATAGACAGAACATCTGTCCCTTTACTTCTCTGTCTGTAACTGTGGCTTTCAATTAAATCATTAAAAAGTCTTTTAAAAAAAAAGTTTAGATAGCTGAAGATTTGCTGATATACATAGATTTATAACTTAATGCCTGTAGTTATAAAACACTTTTATTGTTGAAACTCCCATAGGAAAAATAAGTATTATTGCAGTTGGAAAACTGCCAGGGATCATAAAACTGAATGTCTTTAGGCAGTAGGCAAATACGTCATTGTAAATGGCTGGAAGTGCCAGGGGCTTAAGACACTCAAGGAGTGCCAGTTTATGACTTTCCTGTCAATCACCTAAGCAGTGTTTTTCTTCTGAAATTTTTAAAACTGATTTTAAATAAGTGATGCTTTTCTTCATGACAGAATGAGTTCCTTAGGATGACACCAGATCTGTTAAATACACTCAAGTACAGAGTAAAATTCCTTCCCGAAGTAGTGCCCAGCCCTATTACATCTATTAAGGTTTGGTTAACAAAGTCACCTTGACTGATACCAAAACAAAATTCAGCAACAACATGTTCGTGTTCTTAGCATGTAGGTCATCCTTGTGTGAATGAATCTTTTTTTTTTTTTTGGTACAGCCAAACTGTTCTAATACTTTGTTAATTAAAGTACCACAGGAACTTTCTTTCCCCATTGGATTTATTTATTTTTCTTATTCATTAACTACATTGTATTATTTTTTTTAATTATTTATTATTTAACTTCAGTAATTACATTGTATTATGTGACACAGTTACATAGATACTTGGATTCTCCCCACCCCTCCCCACAACCTGCCCCCATGGTGGATTCCTCCACCTTGTTGCATAACCACAGTTCAAGTTCAGTTGAGATCCCCCATTGCAAGCATATACCAAACATAGAGTCCAGCATCTTATAGTCCAGTCAAGTTCCTCGGCTTCTTAGGGAGACTCTGTCTGGTCTGAGGGCAGAACCAGCAGAGTATCATGTGGGAATGAATCTTCGTCTCTGTTACCCCAACACTGTTGTGTGCCATATGCTCAAGGAGTGTTTACACCAGCATTTGGACAAAAATAAACAAATAATGACCTGACCCCACGCCAAAGAACAATGGATTTATCCCTACCAATATTTCTGACTGAAATGATCTGGGCTCCTCAAGGTGGCCTCATGTGCAGTCCCTTCTCTTTATGTCTGGGTCTCGTGCTTTGATGAGAAGACAGCGGTGTTTTCTCCTGGCTCACACAACCAGCCTTCCAGGATACCCAGCTTGGCCTCCGAGCAGCACTCTGCCACCCGCACTGGGTTCTTCCGCCAGAAGGCTCATGTGTGACCCGTAGGTACTGTCCGGTGTGGCCCTAGAGTTTTGTCAGCACCGCAGAGCCTCCGGGCCTCCTGTTCCCGACATAGGTTCTCAGTCTTCACGGCACCAGAGCGCTTCACTGTGCCTCCCAGCACAGGCATGCACTCCTTTCCAAGCAGCAGTACTGAGAGTCAACCAAAGAGCTCACTGCTGTGGACGGACGGGACCTGGGCTGTGCTGGCCCTCAGAACGGGCTGTTGGCCTTTCTGGAAGCTCATCGTGAGTCCCAAAGGGTGTCTGTTTCACAGGCGATTTACTGAGATTGTTTATGGTAGCCTGCTGCTGGGAAGGCTGTATCGCCTTGTGCAGGATTAAAAAATAATACAGGTTTTATGTAGCTAGCTATTTGTAGGTAGCTTTCTCATTCACTCCTGTCTTGCTGTGTATAGTGTTGGAAAAAGTATGTAGAAAGTAAATTGTTTGTCCGTGCCCTCAGATTGGTCAGCTGATGGTATTGTGCATTGATAATAGATATAATTATCTTTTTCCCATTATGCCTTTGACTGAGTCTTTTGTAAGTTTAAAGTTCCAGAAAAATTTCCCCAGTCTAGCTATACTACCTGCCTATCAGTACCGTATCAGTCTGTCAATTTCAGTCTCCTACGCTTTTGGATGTCTAGATCTAGAAATTAATCAAAAAGCCTAAAGCACAACATTAATAATTAAAATAGAAACCCTTTTTTTTTCCTGTTACAATGATTTATTTATTTTTATTTGAAAGGTATAATCAGAGACAGAAAGAGAGTTCTTCCATCTGCTGGTTCATCCCCTAATAGTCACAGTAGCCCAACTTGTTTCTTTTTTTGTTATTATTAATTATTTTGCATTATGTGACAGTTTCATAGGCTCTGGGAATCTCCCCACCCCTCCTCCTCCCCCTCCCCTCCCCCCTGGTGGATTCCTCCACCCTGATGCAGTATTACAGTTCAAATTCAATCAAGATTCTTTCCTTGCAAACATATACCAAGCATAAAATCCAGTTACTTATTGTCCAGATGGGTTGAACAGTTTCTTGGGGAGACCATTTCTGGTCCGAAGTTAGAGCTGGTAGAATATCATCCCAGTCAATTAAGAGTCCCAATATAACATCAACAGCAATTTGTAACATTATGGAATTGACATGGTTTTGAGTAACCAGTATGTTAAAAAAAAAAAAAAAGCAAGTCCTAACCACAACCTATGATTAGCTCATTGACATTTCAATTTTAGTTTATATACAGGACCGGCTGCTATATACCTTAAAATGGCTATAAGGTACCATTCAGCTGTCTCGTGTCTATTTCATTTTAGTATGTAGCCATTTGTTGTGTTGAAGTATAATTTTGCTGATCTTGGCAGATTTTGGGATAATCTAGACTGGCTTGTAACTCTAACAAGATATTTGTCGACATTTAAGGTGCAGAACATTTTTTTTTGGGGGGGGGGGTTGTGCAGGAAAATCCTCAACACCATGGTGAGGAGTAACTAATCTTTGTGTCCCACCCAGCGAGGCATGAGCCAATCCACGCCAGCTCTTTCCTGTCAGATTTCAAGCTGTACTTTCTGTTGTTTGTCTATTTATTTTAGGTTTTTTTAGTTTGTATGATTGTTTGTTTGCTGTGAGGGGTTTTCAAAGCGATCCCGATGGTCACTGCGAGGGAGGGCGGGGGTCCAGAGGTGGGGCCAGGCTCGGACCAGAGAAAGCTCTCCTCCCTGATCCCGAAGGACATTTATTGTTCTTCTGTGTCTGTGGACCGCTCAGGGCTTCTGGCTGTCTTTCCGATGACGTTGGTTTCTGCACGGTAGTGTTTGGACTTCTTCCATCCCCTGTGGAAGCTCCGGTTGGGGGTGGGTGACCTGAGAGTACTCGGCCTCCGAGGGCATCCAATTCCCTGTGGCCTCCTTGGCAGTTGGGATATAGTCCTTGTTGCTCGTATTAATAGTTTGTGGTGAAGATCTGGGAGTCTTCGTGGTTGGGATCCAAGCTTCCTCCTTACCACCTGCTCCACTCTGGAGTGCCCCCCTGCTCCACGCACATGACCTCCTGTTAAGAGGTTGTCAGAATCGCACCCGATTCCCCCCTCATGCATTGGTATAGTAGTTTTATTGTTGTTTAGTGCCGCTTTGAGTCTGTTGTCTATGAATTACCAGATTAGATCTTGATAGGCTATATTGTACTTTTTTTCTCACTCTTTTTATGGTCCTGAAAGATTTCCCTGCACTCCCTCCCCATTACAGGTTAACATAGCGTATTGAGGGTATAGTAGGTAGAAACCCTTTTTTAAGAATTCTGATTTTACTGGGTGAAAACTTAACACTGAATAAGCATTTATTCATGTTTTACCCATAAAAGATTTGTCATCAGTCTAAATTAGCAAACATCTAAAGCTTACCAAATCCACAGTCTTTTTTTTTTTATATGCTCTTTTCCTTAATTGTAAGCCAAAGTATACATATTATGATTGCTCTGTTGATCTTTTAAAATGGAAACATTGATGCAAAGTCAGCTGGAGCCAGGTTTTCACAGATGGAGTAAGAAGATAACCAATACAGAAAGTGGAAGACTTTCCGAAGTAGGGGATGGTTACCATAACTTGAGAATCAGCATGTGTTTGTTACATTTTAAAATGGATTATGAGAAATACAGGCTGTGAAAAAAATGAATAGATAACTGTCTTCAAGCAGCCCAGTTGAGAGTAAAGGAGGATGGAGAAAGTTGGTGGTGTTCGATCTGTCCCAGTTGGTCTGCATACTCTGTGGTCCTGTCTGTATCCCAGCTCTGCCTGCTTGCTCTCACTGTGACCTCCACCTGTATAGGACTCATTTTTCAGTAAATAGGTTTAAAAAAGCCTGAAAAGTCACCAGATAACTACCATGCGTTAAGCTGGGTATATGTGAGAACTTTCTCTTCTTCACAGGGGAAGCTCACTAGTAACAGCTGGTGCCCTTGTCTTGCCGTGGAGGAGCACTCTGGGTGTGAGGAGTGCTCCAGCTGGCCACTCGATTGTGCTTCTTGCTGGCAGTACTCTTCTCTGCTGTCAGTCCTAAAACTGAGTATGTGTACCTCTGCCCGTAGCTTCTGTGGGGCTAAATGAAGAACAGAAAGAATTTCAGAAAGTGGCGTTTGAGTTTGCTACCCGGGAAATGGCTCCAAACATGGCAGAGTGGGACCAGAAGGTAGGCATTTTTTTTTTGTGGCTAAATGTCCTAATAAATGTTGCCTGCAGGGACCCTCATCTTGATTTCCTTATGGTGAGTGTCCGTTCTCTACTCACCAAATTTTATTGCAAGTGAAAGGCGTGGGTATTGGTAATTCCTTTTGTGGAAGGCATCCTGAGCATTTTATAGATACCTTGTTGTATACATTGAACAGGATTTGTACCTACTGAGAAAAAAAAAAAAGCTATAGACTTGTTTGATATCAGAACAACAGTTCTCAGGAAATACGCCTTAACTCATGCCACTGAAAGATGACGGAGAGGCATATTAAATAGAAAATCTACACACTGTCCAAATGCAAGTGTCCCAATCCTCATTGTCTTTTCTGAAGGAAAATCAATCCCTGACTTAGTCATTTAAGATCTTCCCCTGTGTACAGGAGTTGTTTCCGGTGGATATGATGCGGAAGGCAGCGCAGCTGGGCTTTGGGGGAGTCTACGTGCGGACAGATGTTGGGGGATCTGGTCTGTCACGGCTTGATGCCTCTGTCATCTTCGAAGCCTTGGCTACAGGATGTACCAGCACCACAGCCTATCTGAGCATCCACAAGTGAGTGTGCCGACTCGGAAGGCATCCCCATGGGTCGAGTGGGGAAAGCTGGGCCCTTGGGAAAAGATTGCCCCTGGGGAACTAAGACTGTCAAAAATGCACTCCGGGTCAGTCGCTGCCTGTTAGACTTGCTTCTGTTGTCTTGTACTTTGCTGAGAGGATCCGATCGGCCTGCCGGCTTTCTCAGACGAAGGCTGAGCGGGTACCAGCAGACTGCTCCAGTGGTGTGGTAAGGATTCCATTATGAAACCTGTAGTAACCAGAAAGTGAGGAGAAAATACATGGAACTGTGCTTAGTAGGAGTTGCTTTGACCTGGTTGGAGGCAGAGCATCTGGTCTCTAAGCACTACCTGTTATACATGTATATTTTAATCCAGCCCTTCGTTTCCAGTTGAAGCTTCTCAGGACTTGTCCCTACTTTCTCTCCCTGATGCCCTTTGCTCTCTTCCCCCACCCCACCCCGATTTCCATTTTTCCCATCTTTATTTCTGTCAATGTCTTTTCTCCTTCGCATGCCCCATCAGCATGTGTGTCTGGATGATTGATAGCTTTGGAAGTGAGGAGCAGAGGCACAGATTTTGTCCACCGCTCTGTACCATGGAGAAGTTCGCGTCGTATTGCCTCACTGAACCAGGTGGGTTTGCTACACTGTGGGGGACCCCAGGCAGAGAGAGAGAGAGAGAGAGAGAGAGCCAGCTGGGAAAGTCGCCAAGTGCTCTTTCTCACCTGCCAACTCACACAAGCACTGTTTACCAGGCAGCTTTGTCACGGAGTAACACAGCCCCACGACCTGATGCCAAGGACTGAGAAGCCTCCGGTTACAGACTAGAGGCTGAAATCAGGCTGCTGCTATGCTGGGAGATGGGGCAGTGGTCAGAGCAGAAAGCCCTCTGGCCAGGCCGACTCTTAGCTGCTTCCCCGGGAGTGGTCTCCTGAGGAGTGCTGCCTGGACTCTGATAATCTTCTCATTCCCTCTGCTTCAGAAAGTGGGAGTGATGCTGCATCCCTTTCGACTTCCGCTAAACGACAAGGAGATCATTACATCCTCAATGGCTCCAAGGTACCAGCCAACTGCCCTCCCACATCAACTGGGAGATTGTCCCCACCTTCCTCCTGACATCTCCTGGTTCATACTCCCATCAGATGTTTAAGTGTTACATTTCCCTTAATTCACACTCAATTCACTATTTCTCTTTTTTTTTTAAAAAAAAAGATTTATTTATTTTATTTTTATTGGAAAGTCAGATATATAAAGAGGAAGAGAGACAAAGAGGAAGATCTTCCATCCGATGATTCACTCCCCAAGCAGCCACAATGGTGGAGCTGAGCCAGTCCAAAGACAGGAGCTTGGATCCTCTTCCATGTACGGGTCTCCCACACGGGCGCAGGATCCCAAGGCTTTGGGACATTCTTGACTGCTTTCCCAGGCCACAAGCAGGGAGCTGGATGGGAAGTGGAGCTGCCGGGAATTAGAACCAGCACCCATATGGGGTCCTGGTGCATGCAAGACAAAGACATTAGCCGCTAAGCTACCACACCAGGCACACACTCACTATTTCTTTCTCTTCTGATCTGATTCCTGATTCTTTCTTTCTTTTTTCTGTTTTCTTCTTCTTTTTTAATCTCTTCTTCTGATACTCTAATCAACTAAGTCCCCAGTTCCTGAATGACTACAGCTATCTTTTAACTCTCTTCAGGCCCTTTGAGCAAATAAATGTGCCTTTTAGTGTCCTGTTACCCAGAAGACCTCAGTGGTTTTCCCAGACATTAACTATTCCCTGATCCCTTTGTACCCCCTTCTTCACCCCTACAGGCTTTCATCAGTGGTGCTGGTGAATCAGATATCTACGTGGTCATGTGCCGAACAGGAGGACCAGGCCCCAAGGGCATCTCATGTGTAGTTGTTGAGAAGGGGACCCCTGGCCTCAGCTTTGGCAAGAAGGAGAAAAAGGTGAGTAATGACTAGACAAGAAGTAATTCAAATTATGAGACTACCACCTGCTGAGACAACTGTATTTGCTTTTCAAATATTTCTATATTTGAAATTTCAGGAAACAGTTCACATTGGACTTACTAACTTGCCTTTGAGGCAGTTGCTTTTATTGGGCTTTTCAATAGAGGCATATAAAAATAGAATGGGGCATTCTTAAAAAATATTGAGGACCTTTTGGGAAAGGCATAAAGTTAACTCGTAAATTCCATGAACCACCATTTAGTCACCTCTCTTACCCCCAATTCTGTCCTCTCTTACCTTGTATTACTCTGTGTGTGTGTGTACATGCGCGTATGCGTGCACACATGCGCCCCTTTTATCCCAGTAAAGATCAAGATCTCGTGTTGACCAGAAGTCTTACAAATAAGAAGCATATAGGTCACATTTCCTGTTTCAATAAAAAATCAGGTCGACTCATTGGAGGTGGCTGTGGATATTTCAGTTATATAAGAAAGATGATGTTTCTGAAGATACTTTAAAAAGTCAGGGATGCCTGAAGATGAGCTAGCGCCATAGCCGGACTGTGAACAGCAGGTCCGCCGTGGTACAGCCATAGTTGGGAATCAGAAGGTATCGATGCCCACTGTGTAACTTGATTAGAGCTGTCGTATAGTTTTAATGTTGTTAATTGTTAGGACTTTGGGGCAATAAAATGATTCCTAAATAAGCTTCTCCATCACAACTCTTGTATCTGCCCGTTTCGCTGCATGATCTTTCCTGATGATTTGTGGCTGCCAAGGAGTTAGCAGTTAGGGCCTGTTTTGTAGAATAGCTGACATTTATCAGGTACTTTCTGTGTGCAGAGCCTCCTGTATTTGGATTCCTGGGGAAACAAAGTTTTGAAAGTTACTGTTAGCATTGTTTGTTTCTTGGTCTGTACGCAATGCCCATGGGTCTTCAAACTCTCACGCTTGCTTTTCTGACACCTCACTAAGTTCTCCATCCTCAGTTTCCATCAAAATCTACCCTGAGTAAGGCCACCGGAGGCCTCCCTGATCTTGCTGTCTCTTGCGCTCCAGTAGCCTCTACCACAGTTTGAAAGCTGCCAACCCTCACCTGTGTCGAGGTTATCTGTGTTCTTCTATCTCCCTGGCTGGAATTTAAATACCTAAAGGCAAGAGTGCATCACAGTAACCAAATAGATAAAGCACAAAGCAGGGGAGATTGCAAAACATGTTTTTTCATCTACATAAGCACTCTCTAATTTTTGAAAGATTTATTTATTTATTTGAGAAGCAGAGAAACTGAGCTTTTGCCTGTTGATTCATTCCCTAAATGGCTGCATTAGTCAGGGCTGGCTTAGGCTGGACCAGCAGCCTGAGACTGCTGCTGCTTCTCCTAAGTAGGTTATGGGCTCAAGCATCAAACTGTGTTCTGCTGCTCCCTCTGGCATGTTAACAAGGAATTGGATTGGAAGTGGAACAGCTGGCACTTAATCCAGTGTCCCAATGAGATGTCAACATAGCGAGTGGTGGCTTAACCGACCTTGCCCCAAATCCAGCTGTCTCTATTTCCAGAGCAGTAGGAATATATAGTATATAGTATATAGTATATAGTATATAGAATAGATAATTAAAGGATTTCTTCATCCTAGGAATATCTGTGTGGGATTGTAAGGTACATACTGATTTATGTAACCTGGCATAATTTTCCAGGATCAAGTTGAACTGGTTCAGGTGTTTGTGTTTATTAAGATACTGGTGTGCTAGTGACAGATCTACTGAAAAGCACTTCCCTAAGAGTGCTCCTTTCATCTAACTGTATATGTCCTTTCATTTTGGTTATTGTATTTTTTTTAAATTATTAGCTCTGTTTGATATATTGTTGATTGTATGGAAAATGGTGAAGGACATCTCTCCATTTGTTAGACAACCAGCAAGTGCCCCCTGTGTGCCAAGCGCCCCTCTAAGTCATAGGAATGAAGCAGCGAAACAAAACAGACATGCTGCACACTAAATGTAGATTCTACACCTTTAGTAAGCAGCATACAGATAAGGTGGCTTCCTTTTGGTACTAAGTGTTGGGATGATGGGATTCTCATTGAGTAGGAGCTTACTTAGATAATGATGTTCTCTCTGAGGCCATGACTTTCTTTCTTTTTTTTTTTAAGATTTATTAATTTTTATTGGAAAGGCAGGTCTGTACAGAGGGAGACAAACAGAAAGATCTTCTGTCTACTGGTCCACTCCCTAAATGGCCACAATGGCCAGAGCTGAACTGATCTAAAGCCAGAAGCCAAGAGCCTCTTCTGGATCTCCCACATGGGTACAGGGTCCCAAGGCTTTGGGGCCTCTTCTACTGCTTTCCCAGGCCACAAGCAGGGAGCTGGATGGCAAGTGGAACAGCTGGGACACAAACCAGCACCGTACGGTGTCTTGGCACTTGAAGGGCAAGGATTAGCCAATCGAGCTATTGCACCAGGCCGGAGGCCATGAGATTTGAAGTGAGGTTCAAGGTGTCAGAAGAAGGGAAACAAGGAGCAGGGGTGGGAATAAGTTTAGCATGTAGAAAAAAGCAAAACAGTGCAGTATGGCTGGAGTGTAGGAGGTAGTGAGCAAGGCAGGGAATGGTGTGGGATGGTACTGGACAAGAGAAGTCTTGCATGTCAGAGGGAGGAGGCATTAATTTCTTCTTGGTTGATGTGGCTGTTCTAGCAGCCTGAGCAGCTGGACTTTGTCCCACTCTCTGCTCCTGTCAGTCTACCCCCAAGCACGTGCTTTGACATGGCATATGAAACACAGTACGTTGCTGAGAGCATTCACCCTTCATTTTTACACTGTCTTTATGGCAAAATAACGAGGACTTGCTTTAACTTGTGTTTAATTATTTTGTATTGAAGTGAGTTTTATCATGGAAAGGTTGGAAGTGAAGAGGGCTCACTGATCATTTGTAGAATATGGGACAAGACTGGCGGTGGGAAAGGGCCTGAGCAGTAGTGGTTCGGGTGTGCAGGTCTTCTGCTGGGTGGGCAAGGCCATCTGCCCATCCTGGCTGCTGCTCTCTGGGGCTCCAGCTGCATCAGGGAGTAATTCTGTCTGGTTGGGGGGAGGAGTAGATGATTTCACAACACAGGGTCAAAGGGCAGATGCACTCTTGCCTTTAGGTATTTAAATTCGAGAAGGTTCTTGATTTTCATTTCTTCAGCTACACATTAGTCGTTTAATAGCATGTTACTTAACTTCTTGGTGTTGTTAATTTATTTTTTCTCCCTGATGTTGATTTTGTTTTGTGGCTCTTCATTTAAGGGGATGTATAGTAGCTGTGTAATGGAGACTGTCATATCTAGTAACATGTCGTTTAACTTCATGACATTGTAAATTTCCATTTTTTTTTCTATTGTTGATTTTGTATTATGACTTTTCATTTGAGGGGATGTACAGTAGCTGTGAAATGGAGACTAACATCCAGATGTGAGGATGCAGTGTAGTATGCATTTCTGCTTCCAGACAAAGATGGACTTACAATGAAACTGTTTACTATATCTTGACAATAGGATTCTGGACTCTCTGCCATTGTCCATGCCCGCAGTGATGGACATATGACTGTGTATGAAGAACTATATGTTAGTAATGATATAGAGGAACTAGGTGGGGGGGAGGGAATAGGGGAGGGGATAAGGGAATATGGAGCTGTATCATAAAATGATAAGCAATAATAATGAAATGTAAATAAATAAATAAATAAAATCCTACACAATAAAAAAAAATAAATAAATAAATCCCAGCCAGGGAGATAGAAGAACACAGATAACCTCGACACAGGTGAGGGTTGGCAGCTTTCAAACTGTGGTAGAGGCTACTGGAGCGCAAGAGACAGCAAGATCAGGGAGGCCTCCGGTGGCCTTACTCAGGGTAGATTTTGATGGAAACTGAGGATGGAGAACTTAGTGAGGTGTCAGAAAAGCAAGTGCGAGGGTTTGAAGACCCATTGTGCACAGACCAGCTACTATAGTTGATAACACACACAGGATGATGAATATAAGACCGGGCCCACAAGCTGAGAGACCTGAAGTACAAGGTTTATGAATGGATTTTATTCTGTCCAGGAAAGAGAGCTGTTAAATGTCGTAAGGAAATGAGATGAGAGCAGTGGTGCTGGAGCTGGAAGGAAACAGGAAGACTATATAGTTTGTGGTTTTCAC
This sequence comes from Ochotona princeps, assembly GCF_030435755.1. Taxonomy (NCBI): domain Eukaryota; kingdom Metazoa; phylum Chordata; class Mammalia; order Lagomorpha; family Ochotonidae; genus Ochotona; species Ochotona princeps. The sequence goes on along the minus strand of NC_080835.1, from coordinate 105,284,798 downwards.
ACTTGCCTCATTGATCCCGAGAGTTCTGTGAAGGCCAAGGGTGCCTGGAGGAAGAGCTGACGAGGATCAGGAAGTGAGGACCTTCATGTGCTTATATAGGGAAGAAGCGAACGCACCTGTTGCAAGAGGCAGGCTTTGCTGGCTCTCTTGCCCAGCTCCCCGAAAGGAACTTGACCGCAAAGTCGGGTGATTTGCCCCAAACTACAGATACATAGTTGTGCACATCAGGTAGGGGGAGTCAACGTTTCTTTGAGCCTGTGACTGGCACATGAGGGATGTCCTAGTAAACCAGCTCGCTGGAAAAATCAATCAATAAATATAGAATTAAAAAATATATCAATAAGTCAATCATGCATTCATAGTTTGCCAGTTCCTGTGGCATAGTCTCCCTGTGGCTGACTGCAGGCAGCCCTTGTGATGTGACGCAATGCAGAACTAGGAAGAGAGCTGCCACCAGCACAGCTGTGATTTCTGCAGCCATGCGCTACAATAGTGTCTCCAGTGCGTTTGCCTCAGCTGGGATCAGCACAGACCTTTAGAAACCTGCGGCTTTCAGAAGGGCAAGTGTTGCTGTTGTGAAGGGTGTGAAGGCCTGTTAAAGTAAATTAAGTTCCTCTAAATCATCCTCATATTGTCTTTGTTCTTAGAAAAAGTTACGCTCACAGACTGCCCCAAACCCACAGGCAATCGGGAGCAGTATTTGTGGATAGTTAGTCTGGTAGGCCAGACCTTAGAAAATTGGTCCTCTTCATGTGGCAAAATATACTGAGTTGAAACAGTCACATCTTTGTGAGTACTGACAAGTCCTTAAATCTGAAGTTTTCCTTTACTCCTAACACCCCACATTTTAAGTTCTTGTGGGTCCAAGTGTCAGGATACTGGATGCAGTGCTTCACAGGCTTGTCCCCAGGGACGGCCACCCTGCCCAGAGGATTGTTGGGCAGCCACCCAGTCCCTGATTTTTGCCAGGTGGGGTGGAACTCCCAGCCAACCCGAGCTGTGATCTTCGAAGACTGTGCTGTCCCCGTGGCCAATAGAATTGGGAGCGAGGGACAGGGCTTCCTCATTGCCATGAAAGGACTGAATGGAGGGAGGATCAACGTTGGTGAGGATGTGCATGGGTGTGGCGGGAGGTGGAGGGCTGGGTCAGCCAGCACTGGCAGGCCGGCTCACATGAATGTTGTCCTCTCCCCCTTCAGCTTCCTGCTCTCTGGGAGCAGCTCATGCTTCGTTTGTGCTTGCCCGAGACCACCTCAATGTCCGGAAGCAGTTTGGAACCTTTCTGGCTAATAACCAGGTAATGTGCCAGCTGTCGGCCTTTGCTTCCCACTTGTTAGAGCTGCTCCCTTTTGTAAAACCTGCCACTGTCTTACCTGTAATTTGTGCTGTATTTCCATCCGTGATCTTTGTCAGGAGGAAATAATATAAAAGTGCAGGGCAAGGGAAGTGGACTTGGAACGTAGGAGGCAGGCAGTTTTACTGGTAGAGGAGTCAGAGCCTTGGGCCTCTCAGAAAAGCTACCTCATTAGATCAAGTGCTGGCCTAAGCCCCTCTGTTGTGTCTGGTTTTGTTCTTCCCTTTGCTGCAGTACTTACAGTTCCAACTGGCTGACATGGCGACGAGGCTGGTGGCCTCGCGGCTGATGATCCGCAACGCGGCAGTGGCTCTGCAGGAGGAGCGGGAGGATGCCGTGGTCCTGTGCTCCATGGCCAAGCTCTTTGCTACAGATGAGTGCTTTGCTGTAAGTGAAAAGGCCTTTCACTCTACTCGCAAGGCCAGTGAGCAGCTAGGGGACCCAAGAAGGTAAAAAGGTACAAGCCTACTTTGGACCCCAGCCCTCCCAGTATGCTGCAGGGAACATCCCTGGAGAGCTTAAAATCTGTTAGGTCCCGTCATCCTAGTTATAGGACATCCATAGACTTGCATAGAGCAATATATTTATCGCTTTCGGTTTACTGAAATAAATGTCATTGAAACATTTGCGGAATTGAAAACTTTGGCCTTAATGGCCCAAGTATGTGACTTAGGTTGTGAGAGGCCTGCAGGGCCTTGGCTAGCTGGTTATTTAGCCTGATCTGGGCCATTTCACACTTCCTAATGTCAATCACTTGACTGTGTTTCTGGAAGGCTCAGAGCAGCCCAGTGCCTCTTGCCCACGTTCAGTATGGTCCAAGGTTGTCAGGGGCAAAGCCTCCTGCACAGTGAAGCTGCATGGCCTCCTGGTGGCACCTAGGCATCCTGTAGTCGCAGTGGGTGGTGTGGACTCTGCCTCCCCAGCAGGTGGTAGGAAAGGTAGCAGTCTGAGCTACCTGTCTGGGGGAATGGACTAGTTTGGCAGGTGACTAACCCTTGCTGTCCCTGTCATGCGGAGTGTGCAGAGCTGGTCTTTAGGCTTGGCTGATTGTCGGCTGTACTTCCTCATCAGATTACACTGGACACTAGACTGGGGACTCTGGGAAGGAGTGAAGCCTCTTGTTCCATGTCCTACCCAGAATCAAAGACGCTTTTTCCTTGTTCCCCTGCAGATCTGTAACCGGGCTTTACAGATGCACGGAGGCTACGGCTACCTGAAGGATTATGCCGTCCAGCAGTATGTACGAGACTCCAGGGTCCACCAAATTCTAGAAGGTGAAAGGGGTCGAGGGTTCTTCTCTTTCCTCCAGCATGGTGTCAGGATCAGTGTGCTTGCCCCAGCATGTCTGTCCTCGGAGTCCCATCAGGTACTCCCTCTTTTCCCTTCTCCCACCCTGTGCTGGAACGACCTGGGGCTGCATTAGCAAGAACACTGTCCTGAAAGACGGACTACTGGGGTAAGGCACTGAATCACACTCCGCAACTTTGAGAGAAGGCTCCAAGGAGGTTGAAACTTGCAGCAATCGTTGTTGCTTACTGTGAAGTGTCTGGTTGGTCCTCAGGGATCCCAGAATGTCTGTGACAGATATCAGGCAGCATGGTCACCAGCAGGCAGCCACAAAGTGATTGTCAGCCAGACGGTCTGAAAGATAAACATGTCGGTGCTGCCAATGGAGTCATCCTATGTGGGTAGCTTCTTGGTAGTACAGATACTCTGCTTGGGACATGTCAGCCACTGGCATCAGACTCGGTCAGAGTGTGATCTACCCCACTGCCTACAACATGAACTTACTGAGCATGCACCCACGGCGGGAGGTAGCAGGAACTGTTCCACTACGGGAAAAGCAGCTGTGTGAAGGCCTCTGTAGTTGACTGAAGTGATGCAGGGCCGCTTTCACAGGGGTGGGAGAGGAGCCTTTTGCAAAGCCTCAAGCATGACTTGGTTTTGTCCTCAAACCTGACCTTGTTGTGAAGGTATCTGTAGGACAGTTCCTGACCCCCGTACCTGGGGTCTGGCTGGGGCTCAGTAGTGGGAGTCACTAGCAGGTTTTCCAGCAAGGCTGTGCGCTTCCATGGGCAGCGCACTTAGAGAGCCACCTCTTTGGTGTGAAGTCTGAATCCTAGACTTCTCCAGAGCCGCTGCCGTATGCCACAGACCTGCTCCCTGTGCTGTGCTTGGGAGGTCAGCCACTAGTGCTCAGACCCCATTGTTGCTATTGCTCTTGCAGTTATTCTGTCAGCTTTCTTGAGTTTGAGGAAATGCACCTTCATTCTAACTCTTTTGATCCTGCTGTCCTCAGTGGGAAAATTTATTTCAGGTCGTGCTCTCATCCACTTGTAAAAAAAATGTGGGAACAGGTCACTTTGTCACTTCGTCGCACCATGGGCTTACCTGTTGGATAAATCTGTTATTTTACGTTTGGCTTATTTGAGATTGTCTGATTATTCATTTCTAGTAAAGGGCATTGTTAAACTTGAAGCAAACAATTGATCCCCTCCTTCAAGGGAAAATGTTTTATTCTTTAAATCACTGAATAACCGAATTCCTTGTTGAAAAATTATATAGAAAGTCAAAGAAAATAAATTGGTCATATTTCTACATGCAGAATTAATATTTCATTATATTCCCCTTTGATTTTTTCTATGCCTTTGTAGGTGCATTTTACAAAATTATAGTTCTTTTACAGCCTACCTTTTAATATAAGCATTTTACCATCAGCAGAGCTTGTTTTTTTAAGTAAATATTGTTCCTCATTTCCATTAAGCTTCTAAAAATTCAAAGACAGTCAGTATTCAAAATTCCAAATAATCTTAGCCCTTGGTACTAGCTGTGCAGATATAGGATGTTCTGTAACCCACAAATTTGGAGTAGTCGCCTGGTTGCTTCTTCTGCCATGTTTTACACCTGATTTGGAAGCCTCTTTGCCTAGTATTTCCCTTGAGGCGCTTTCTCATTTTTGTTTTCTGTACTTTAGAGGAAAATCTATGAAAGCCCCTTCCTCCCAAGGATAAAAGCAGTAGCTTCGGTTTAAATCCACAGCCAGTGTGAGTGAGACAGGCATAGAGCAGTCAGGTCAGAGCTTCAGGGAGCTCTCAGACCAACCTTTCCTTCTTCTCCCCCTGCAGGCAGCAACGAAGTGATGAGGATCCTGATTTCCCGCAGCCTGCTGCAGGAGTAGCACTCCCTGCGGGACAGTGAGCATGCGCTTTTCTGGGCAGCTGCAGTCAGCACCGAGCAGTACCTGCTGGGCTCCATGCTGCTCCGTGCTGCTGTGCTGGCTGGATCGTGGGCTGGATGGAAGGAATGGGCTATTCCAAAGGGAATCTGCACTGCCTACTCAGACCCATGTTGACTCTGACAACAGCAGAGTCCTCAGTGGAAATGGGAAGATGACCCTGATAAGAAAGCACTTACTTTGATGTCCTAGTGCTGGAAAGGCAGACAGCGAAGTTTCCTTGTCCAACCAGAGTCCTTTCTTGGATCTCCACTGTCTTGATTCGTCTGCAACCTGCTGGTTCTTACTCTAGGGGCCGTTGAGGCTTCTTGTGTTTATAGAGCCAAACATATGGGAGGGGAAATGGAGAGAAAATACCTGTGTGCCTGCTTTGCTTCTTGTAGCACAGCTGCAGAGACAGAAGGCTGGTGCGGCTCGCTGCTCTGCACGCATGTCATGACGTGATGAACAGCTGGGAGACAGCTCCAAGCCTGGCATGTACACCTAATATCAAGGGCTGAGATTCTTGGGAATTTTGAATACTTTGGCACTTTGAGAAGCCTGTGGTCTAGGAATGGAATTCCATAAGCCTTTCTCATAAAAGGAGTATCTTCTGAGCTTTGGGGTTGCTCTTTATTAATGTTTTTAATCACCATCTTGTTAAATAAAATCTACCCCTTTCTATACTGTGTCTCTGGTCTTACTAAAGTTTGTTTTTCTTTATGCTTCTGCTTAGGCATTTACAATTTGATTACTGGATTAAACATATAACTAGATTTTGGAGTAATCAGAAATCTTCCCTTGACCAATCTCATCCCTTGTATTATGAATGGATTTGGAAACGAAACATCATGATGCAGGTAGTATTCAAAGATGGAAAATTTCTGGGAAACATGGTTGTAAATGATCATGACATTTCTCTGTTCACTCAGCTCTAGGAAAAAATATATAGCCATAGTAATATTTCCTTCTACAGAAAGAACTGGATTGGAGACTTCTAGGAGAGCAGTGCGTGTGTCAAAAGTTGAAGATGTGTTTTGGCCACCCAGGGCCTTATTTAACGGAGGAACTAAGTCACAACCATACTGCCAGGTAGCTGATACCAAAAGCATGACCAGGCAAAAGGGTACATACAGGAGATAAGAATTTATTTTATTTTTATTGGAAAGTCATATATAGGGACAAGGACACAGAGAGAGAAATAGCTTTCGTCCGTTGATTCACTCCCCACGCAGTCACACCAGCCAGAGCTGAGCCAATCAGAAACCTGGAGCCAGGAGCCTCTTCCAGGTCTCCCACGCGGGTGCAGGGTCCCAAGGTTTGGGCCATCCTCAACTGCTTTCCCAGGCCACAAGCAGGGAGCTGGATGTGAAGTGGAGCTGCCAGGATTAGAATCGGCGCCCGTATGGGATCCTGGCACGTTCAAGTTGAGGACTTTAACTGCTAGGCTACCACACCAGATCCAATGTATACATTTTTTTTTAAAGATTTATTTATTTTATTACAAAATCAGATATACAGAGAGGAGGAGAGACAGAGAGGAAAATCTTCCATCTGATGATTCACTCCCCAAGTGAGCCTCAATGGGCCGGTGCGCGCCAATCCGAAGCCGGGAACCAGGAATCTCTTCCGGGTCTCCCACACGGGTGCAGGCTCCCAAAGCTTTGGGCCGTCCTCGACTGCTTTCCCAGGCCACAAGCAGGGAGCTGGATGGGAAGTGGAGCTACCGGGATTAGAACCGGCGCCCATACTGAAAACAGAACCAACCCAGCAATTGCAACCACCAGCTGATCGTGGTGATGGACTGTGCCGGGCCCTGTGCTTGCTAGAACATGAAGAAACTAGTCTGGGAATACCTCAAAGTTTCTTTGGAGATCTCCCTAATCGAACTGCTGGACTCAGAACTCTAATCAAGAAAAGACAGAAGACAGAGCAGATCAATCATTCATCTCAGCTATATGTTGGCAGCGATATATGGGGCAAACGGAGACTTTATGATGGACCATATCAATCAGTGGACGACCTCATCGAGCGAAACTGGCAGCGATTCATAACTGGAGAACTATTAACACCACTCGAGCACATATCTCAGAGCATGCCCCACATCCGGGACTCGGGGTGGGCGGGAAACCGGGTGGGGCTTCCCCCTCAATATCCCCCTTTACCTCAGATACAAGATGGAAACAATGTGGACATAATAGTATTACCCACTTCCCTATACCCCCTGAACCTTTTTTTTTTTTCTTTTCTTTTTCTTTCTTTAACTGTAATTAACTATGTAAAGATTGTCAACAACACAATAAAATAGATTATAAAAAAAAAAAAAAAAAAGAACCGGCGCCCATATGGGCTCCCGGGGCTTTCAAGGCAAGGACTTTAGCCGCTAGGCCACACCGCCGGGCCCCAATGTATACATTTTTAATGAGAATCCAGAGTCCGTTTCAAACAGCAGAGAACCAGCAATAGAAAAGGTGAGGGTTTGTGCGGGAGCCGTTTATTATGGTTTTGGGGTGGCCTACAACAACAAGAAAATACAAGTTGACTCTCAATGGAGAGTTACGAAAGCCAAGGGTAGGGTTTTATTTGCTCAGCAGTAGATAGTTATGGAAGGTTTTTAGTGAAGAAGCTATGAAGAGGTTAATCTGTTTCCAAGAACATTCTGGAATGTATATGTGGGATGAGAATAACTGGGTAAGAGGTAGAAGGATTTTTTGAAATAGTCAACAGGGTTGGTGCTGTGGTGTAAAAAGCATCACCTGTTACATTGGCATCCCATCTGTGGATTGGTTCCCGTCCAGCCCAGAAGTGGCTCCCTTCAGTCAGGCCCAGCTCTGGCTGCCGTGGCCAACTGGAGAGGAACCAGTGGGTGAAAGTCCTCTCTCTACCACTTCCTTTTGTCTGCTTTCCACCGTAGTGTAATTCTGACTTTCAAATAAATGAATGTATGTATATATGTGTGTGTGTGTGTGTATGTATATGTATGTATTTTTTTAAAGATTTATTTATTTTTATTACAAAGTCAGATGTACAGAGAGGAGGAGAGACAGAGAGGAAGATCTTCCATCCAATGATTCACTCCCCAAGTGACCGCAACGGTCGGTGCGTGCCGATCCAAACCCGGGAACCAGGAACTTCTTTCTGGGTCTCCCATGCGGGCGCAGGGTCCCAAATCCTTGGGCCGTCCTCGACTGCTTTCCCAGGCCACAAGTAGGGAGCTGGATGGGAAGTGGCGCTACCGGGATTAGAACTGGCGCCCGTATTGGATCCCGGTGCATTCGAGGCGAGGACTTTAGCTGCTAGGCCACGCTGCCGGGCCCTTAAAAATGTATTTTAAAGATGAATGGGACATGGAGAGCAATCTCTCATTTCCTATTTCACTGCCCAGATGGTCATGACAGCAAGGGATGGGTCAAGCTGAAGCAGGGGCCTGGAGCTCTGTCAGGTCTCTCACATGGGTTCCAGGGCCCCAAGCCATTGTCCATTGCCTTCTTAGGTGTGTTAGCAGGAAGATGGATTGATAAAGCAATAGAGGGACTCAAATCTGCCCTGTGAAATTGGATGCTGGCCTCTCAGGTGGCGGTTTACCTCACTGCACCACACTGCCAGCCCCAACATAAGATACTTCCATCTGACCAAGGACTTCAGAATTAGAGAAACATCTGATTTATCTCTTTTATGATTTCCTGGAATGCCATGCAAATAATTTTAATGTGCATAGGCTGATGTGGGTGACAGACTGAGCCAGACCCTCTACTGGCAAGCACACACAAGAGTCAGGCCTGGGATCACTTCGGACAAGGTGGTTTGGGGATCCCCCAGCTGAATCCACTAGACTCAGAACGCTAACCATGGGGAGAATCACAGCATCCGTGGTCTTACTGTGGAGTGCATGTGTCAGAACGGGCCTCCTCAGTGGTTCAGACAGAGCAGTAGACGTCATTCCCGGATGTACATGGAGGATATGGCAGTCCACTGGGACCTGCAGAGGACATAGCGGAAGAAGGTGGGCAGAGTAAATTGGTCAATATTCTAGTCAAGCATTGACAGAAAATATCTGAGCAAATACAAACTCTAAGGTAGACTAGGTCAGCCAATGGAGCTTGGACAGAATTCTTCATCCTTGGACCAGTGAGACCTACAGCATTTCAGAAGTATTGAAACCACTGAGCAGAACCCTCAGAGCATGCTCCACATCTGGGACTCTGGGATGACATCAGGTGGCCATTCCCCGTCCCTAGGTACTGAGCCAATTGGGTGTGGCTTCTCCACCTAGTCCCCTGCTACCCCCAGATACAAGCAAGAAGAAACAGAAAATTTGGAAACAATGGTCTCATCCATTTTTTCCTAATCCTCCACTCTTCCTACCTTAATCAACTGTGTAAACATCCAAAATAATGTTTTTAAAAATAGAATAAGTAATAAAAAATGCCACGGAGTTAGATTTTTTCCCCTGTGTTGTGTAGTTTCATGAGCAAAAGAATGAAATTTGATCCAATCCTTACTCAGAATGGATGAAAGTGCTAAACCTAAGTAGATGAAATACTAAAATTAAGAGTTGATCATGTAGAACTCATAGAGGGAAGGCTTTTTGACATTGGTCTGGCAATGACTTTGGAAATGATCCCAAAAGACACAGGCAATAAGAATGAAAAAAAGACAAGTAGAAGAAGAGCAAGCAAAAAGCCTCCTGCACAGCAAAGAAAACATTCAGTAGTGTGCAAAGGCAACTTACGGAATGGGAGACTATACCCGTGAAAAGGGCTTTCTTTCCGAAATATATGAGGACCTTCAATAGCAAGTCAAAATTGAGACAGCAAATAACTGGATGGCAAATGGCAGTGAAGGGGACTGATGGGTTACAAGGTGAGATCCTTGAAAGAACAGCTTCTCAGAAGGTTGTCCAGTGGAGGCCTAGGAAGCACATTGGGTAGGGTAAGACAAGGCAGGTAGTCTTATTTGCTGCATCAGGCAAGACAGAGGTGGCCAGGAGATGACCGTGGGAAGAAGGTACAAGCAAGCATCTTGAAAGAGGGCTCGAAAGATGTGGCCCCAAGATGGATGCAGGAAGAGACTAAGGAGCAAGGATGCTTTCTGTACTAGCAGTAGCGGGGAGACAGCAGGACAACAGCAGGTTTGCTGTGTTCATTTACTGAGCTCAAATTTCCAGCAGGAGATGGTCTTATCAGAGCAGACCGGTTCAGCATGTTTTCTTCTTGGAGTAGGATGATTCAGCATGTGGGTGTAGTGCTCAGCCTGAGCCAAACAGCCTGTTCTGTTTTATTAACTGGGCTGCCCATATGGGAGCACTTGGCCGTCACCTACTGCTTGCTCAGACACGTTAATAGGTAAATGAATGTGCAAGGCAGTCAGGAGTCGAACACTCTAATATGGGATGCTAGTGTCCCCACAACAACTTAACCAATGTGCCACAATGCCAGCCCCAGGAATACTGTTTTGGTATAAGTATATCCCATGCAATATTTCGGGGGGGGGGTGTAATTACACCAGTTAAATATTTTTGGTTATTGTTTTTTAAGTTTTAAATGTAACTGGATATTCTGCATTTTATCTGTCAGATTCTGAAATCCTATCCAAGGGGCATCTCCTATTGTTTATTTTCTTAGCTATTTTTCAAATGAAACCTTAGAATGCCCTATAAAATCTGTTAAAAATACAAAATCCTTCATTTCAGCCAAGATCTTTTAGAATCAGTCTGTAAGAGTAGAATCCAAGAATCTGTTTTTGGTTTTGCCACTCTTGTTTTTCTAGACTTGACCAGTCCACAGACTGACATCTGGGCACCACGGCCTATTCAAAACTCGCGAGGAATCCAAAATGAAACTACTTGCCTTTCGTTCTTTGAACACCAGGCCTGAAGGATGCCTCTAAGATGATGTCATGGGTTCAGATAATGCTGAATTCCTAACTCTAAGCACTTTGCATTGGGGGTCTAGTTATGAAAATACGGTCTTGGCAGACATAATTCATTAAGATGAGATCATTCCTGAGCAAGGTGGGCACATGAGACACAGGGCCTAGCAGAACACCACATGAAGATGGAGGCGGAGGCTGGAAAGATGTCAGGCCAAGTAACACCCAGATTTCCTAGACAGAATTTAGTGGGAAGGGTTCTAGAACAGGGGGATGAGTGTTGCTAATGCTTTGCTTTTGAATTTATGGCCTTTGTAATGGTGAAAATTCGTTGTTACTTTTTAGAGATTTATTTATTTTTATTGGAAAGGCGGATCAGATCTACGGGAAGAAGGAAAAAGAAAAAATTTCCATCCACTGACTGGCTCTCAAAATAGCTGCAATGGCCAGAGCTGAGCCAGTCGGAAGCCAGGAGCCTCTTCTGGGTCTCCCACACAGGTGCAGGGTCCCAAGGCTTTGGGCCGTCCTCCACTGATTTCCCAGGCCACAAGCAGGGAGCTGGACGGGAAGAGGAGCTGAGACATGCACTGATGCTTGCAAGGTGAAGACTGAACCATAGAGCCATTTTTTAAAAAACGACCCAGTTTGTAGTCCTTGGTTACGCCAACCCTAGCAGGCTGATTTCATAGCGGTTCCCCAGCTATTTCTTTTCTTTTTTTTTTTATTTGTCTAACATTTATTTTCAAAATTGTCAAACACATTACAAGCATTTATAATTACATGTTACAGAATATTATATCTGGTATAACATATGGTAATCTCAATAGCAGTCACTTCTTGCATGGGATTATAATGAATATATGTATATGCATACATAACCAAAAGAAAGTTAAAATCATTTTAATATGATATTTAAGATGAATCATTTTATTGTACTAGTGCCCAGCTATTTCTACCCCCTAGAGGGAGTGCTTGAGTGGTAGTGCTGGTCAATCTCAGGCTCTTTCTCCACCTTCTTTGTGTCTGTCTCTGTGGACTCCACCATTCACATTTCCTGGCGAGTAGGCTTCTGGGTGGGTGCAGCCAAGGGAGGTGTCCGCAGGAAATCAGAAGGTGAGAGAGAGACTGTTCTTGGCTCCTCCCTGCTCTGGTGCCTGGTCTCTGGCTGCAGTCTCTTCCCTCCAGGCTGCATCTCACGCTGTGTGGCTCCTCTCATGAACCATCGCTCCCGACTGGAGAGTTCTTGCTCCTCACTGTGCCTTAGGACCTCTTGCTGCATTATTCCATCTTTTGCTGAGATGTGTGGCAGTCCAAGAACCTCCTGGATTCTGAACTCTCCTCTGCAGCGTGCTCCGTGTGTCTGGGACTCTGGAAGTGGCTATGCAGGTGGATCCGTGTTGCCTTCCAGAGGCTGCCACAGCTACTTCCCTGCCCAATGATGTGGCGATGGGAAGAGAAAGAAATGGGTTATGGACTGATTGATCCTTTTGCTTTGGGATTAATGTAAGGGGCAGAGCCAGCACTGATTTATACTTTTTTCCTTATTCCTTCCACCGTAGGGTTGTAACTGTCTTCTTCTATTGGTGCTTCACCAATATAGGTCCCTTCTTTTCTTTCATTTTTTTTTTTTAACAATAGCCATTAATTTCTAGGCAACCCTTGATATCTGAAGCATGTGTACACTGTGTTTGTGTTGAGACCTTAACTGATGCATTGGGTGAAAAAAAGATTGCTTCCGTTAGCAAAGTTGTGTCAGAAAAATTCAGGGATATATATATATATACATATATATATATATATATATAGTCATTCAAAGGAATTTTTTTAAATTTAATAATCTTACTTAGTTGATTAAGGAACAGAGTGTCAAGGGCTACAGGGTGAAAGTGGGTAATTCCGTTGTTTCCACATCAATATCATTTTACCCTGTATCTAGCGTCAGGGAAAAAACAAAGGGAAAAGCCCCACCCAATCTCCCACCCATCCCAGATCCCCAACAGGAGGCACGCTCTGAGAGTCCTGCTCATACAGTTTTGATAGTTCATCAGTTCTGAATTGCTGCCAGTCTCTCAGTTCCAATCGCAATGAGTCCTATTCAGAATCCACTGGCTGACAGTCTCTTCATGGTTGGGGTTCTAAGATCAGCAGTTCAGTTGGAGGGATCTCCAAAGAAACTTTATCTGAGATGATCCCAGGCCTGATTCTTGTGCGAGTTTGCTAGTACAGAGTCCGACACCGTCCGTCACACCAATCAGCTTATGCTCATGCTGGTCATTGGGATTGCTGGGTTCGTTCTGTTTCCAACCCTGTCTTCCTCATGAACAACGGGTGTTGTAGTCCAGTTTGAGCCTGCCCACTTCATACTCGGTCCTCACGCAAACCGGTTGGAGCTGCAGCCTGGTTGGGGCGACTCCCCATAACCCCTACCAGTTCTGCCCCCTACCCTGGTTCCCATGCTTGCCAGTACGCACTGCAGGCTTGTCAAGTCGGTCCCACATCCTGTTTAGCTCTCGCACGTGTCGATGGGCATTGAAGCCCAGCTCAACCCAACCAACTACTATCCAGCCCACATACCTACTGGCAGGTGCCCTTTTGTACAGCCACCCTTGCCCCAGTCCTGGTGTTCGTGCTGTCCAATGAGAGTGGTAGCCACGAAGGAGGTGTCCACTATTTCCCTTCTAGGCCACACTCACTCCCAGATTATGCATTCTCCAGGTAGTTCTGGCATTTGACTTGACAGAATTAGCTCCAAGTGCCAGCCTCTGCCAGCTAGTACTGCGGCTAGCCCAACCAACCCTCACCCACTCTAGTTTTTGCTTGCACCAGTCAGAACAGTCAGCCCACCGTGGCCCTTCCCTTATCTAGCCCACATGAGGCCCACAGGTGTAACAGCCCTGCCTATTCTGATCTGCCCCCTTCCCGACTCACACTTTCCAATGGAAGTAGTTGTCCAGCAGGGGAGCCCACATTCCCCTGTCAGCTTTGCCTCCTCCCCCTGTTTATCACATGTGCTGTTTGGGCGTACCACATCTGGTACAGCTCATCTCACCTTGGCATTCCTTATTGTGTACTAGTATGTGTTGCAACCGAACCTGGGTCGACCCCCACTCTGTTCTGGCGCTCTGACTCACCAGTGGGTGATGTGAACAGGTTCAGCCTGATCTGCCCCCAACCCATGCCATGTGTATACCAGTGGGATAATTTCCATAGCCTGTTCTGGGCTGTTTCCTATTGTGCTTCTTGGGCTTACCTGCAGGGACTGTGTCCTGCCAGAGGAGTTGCCAGGCTCCTCCATCAGAAACTCTCCCAGTGCCAGGTTTCGCGCATACCAGTGGGTCCATGAACCAGCCCTGTTCGGTTCACCTCCTGTCCTAGCAGGAACAGTGGTGTTTCCTGACTGTTCTTCAACCTAATCTGGTTCTTATTGTTGGATGTTTCAACCCAGCCATGGCTCTTCCATATCCCCATACAGCTTACACATGATTCAGTAAGGGCTGAGACCTAGCCTAATCTGTCATACATTTCCCCTGGTCCTGCAGAGCACCAGATGCTGTTGGAGTCTGGCCCGGCTTGGTGCTTCCATTCCCAGTCCACACTTGTGCCAAGTGGGATTACACTCGTATCCTGATCGGAACGCAGCCCCATTTACAGCCCATGCGCTCATTGGTGGGAAACTCAACCCAGCTAGAGTATCCCCTTAGCTGCCCAACTGGGCCTGTTCCCAGCCTTAGAACTTGTGAAGGCCAGTGGTTGCTCTGATTCAACTTGGTAGAGCCCCTCTCTTGTCATGTCCCCTTAGATGCTGTAGCTTAGCATCCCTATCTTACGCAGATCAGTAGGTGCAAGGACCTACTTGGCATGGCCTGTGCTCCAACCTGATTTCTGTTGTTTCTTGTGAGTTAAGGTTTGTTCAGCCCTGTCCATTCTGTCCCCTTCCAGTGGCAGCACGGCCCACCCCACATCTTGTTAAAGGATGCACTTTCAGGTGCTGCTGCCTTGACCTGTGCTGACTGTTTTGGTTTCCTGCACCCGTGTGTGATGGCAGGTGGCATGGTCACATCTAGCTTAGTCCATCCCAACCCCAGCTTGTGAACTAACCAGGGGAACTTGTATTTCCACAGGATTGGGCCCACACAACCACATAGAGTCTACCCCCAGACCAAGTTCTCTCGTGTGCTGGATAGAGTCTTGACCCTGCCAAATGTGACCACTCCACCACTTCACCAAACAGTTGGGTAATGGTACCCACCACAGACAAAGAGGCCCCCATCCCTAGCATTGGTGTGGGCTGGTGTGTGACAATCAGTGATGTTCTAGGTAAGCTGGCCATTTCTGTATTCCGAATTGGGTTGGTGTAGCTAACTAACCGTAATTGTCTCCTGGGTACTTCCCTTCAAACCACCAGGTCTAAGTCCCCACGCATGCCTAAAACTTCCATGACCCTGTCACTGGGAATCACCCAAGATTCACTACTCACCTACACTAAAATTGGACTTAGTCATGGGTGTCCCCAGGCAGCAAACATATCTTTAAAAACCCCAGAGTTTGCCGCCGGGCAGCCAGCAGGCAAAGCCTGGCACCACTTGGTGCACTGGCCGCCCTGGGGGAGGCCGAGGACTCGTTCACTGCCTTGCAGCAGTGTCTTTGGTGTGAGCCCCCAGCATTGGGTCCGACCCGGCAGGGGCACCCCCCACAGCCGCCACACTGTGAGGAGCGGCACTTGCCCCCAAACTCAACGCCCGAACCCCTCCCAAACTCACCCAGCCGCAAGATATTAGTAGCTGGGTGGAGCTAGGAATTTTAACCCAGTTCCCAAGTTCCCTCATGGCGCACTTACCCTGAGGAAAGAGCTCTCTTGGGTCCTGGGGGAGGCCGAGGACTCGTTTACTGCCTTGCGGCAGTGTCTTTGGCGTGAGCCCCCAGCATTTGGTCCGACCCGGCAGGGGCACCCCCCACAGCCACCACACTGTGAGGAGCGGCACTTGCCCCCAAACCCAAGGCCCGAACCCATTCAAAGGAATTTATTTTCCCACTAAATAAGACTGCTGTGCTCAGGGCTAATTAGAGCTGCCATACCATCCAAGATTTCTGTAAGATTTTTTTTTTCTCATCAAAATTAAAATTTATATGGAAAGAAAACAAAACCACAAAAATACCCTCTCAATGGGTGTGATTGGGGAAAAAATCAAAGCTCTCCAGAACAGTTACAATTTGTCCACGTCTGGAAGGAAAGGGTCACCAGCACCAACTGTGGACACGCGTCGAACTGACTGGCTATGCTGACCACTGGTTCAGCGTAGAAGGTATCTGTGGGACACAATATACTTGAAAAATTACTTTAGAATTAGAGTATGGGTAGGCACACAAAGTGAGCCAGGTTCAGGAAGCCTCCTTAAATGTAATGCTAATTATTCTCTATCCACACTATGTGTCCCTTCCAACCCCAATTCACACTTCTCTGGCTTACTCTGTGCTCCAATATTCTAATCCTTGAAGCCCACACCTCCAGAGGCCCCTGGCTCATTGACTTCCACGGGTGATGTTGAAAGATGAGAGGAAACACATGAGATCAGAAGGCAGAGGGCTGAGGAAAGAAAAGATGCAGTATTTGTTCTGGCAGCATCGCTTGATTATTTAGCTTTTGTTGGATGATTTCACTGCCCTGGCTCCAGCACTGAACACACTTCTGGTCATTGAGTTCTTTCTTTATCCTCATACATCCTTGCCGATTCTTTGTCCAGCACTGCCATTGGTTCTCTTAACTCTGACCATAGCTTTGCACACTATCCCTTTAGTCAAGCTCCTTCAGAATCAGAGCTAATCCTAGCTGCAGGCAACTGTTTAGGTAAGTGTTAGACTGCTGGGAGAAAAGCAGCCCAAACTGTCAGGCCTAGTGCAGAGGTGCACTGTGTACGACTGTCTAAAATCTGTTAAGTCTCTAGTCTGCTGCTCCTAGACCAGCATGGTGGCAGGATTCTGGCATCAGACCCCAGCTTCAGGCACCTGTTCTGGCATGGTGGCATGCTGCAGTTGTGGCCTCTCTAAGGACCCCAGTTTCAAGCTGTTGGTTTGTGACTCCTGAGACCAGTGGGGTGGTACATCATGGGAGCAGCCTATCTTTGACCTGTGAGGCCCCTTGGCTGCTGGTCCCAGGCCAGCAAAAATTTTTCCTAAGACTTGCCAGTTGCCCATAACTACTTTAGAAATAGTGTCTACAGATTTAGGTGCTTGAAGTGTAGAAGCTGGCTTGAAGTGTAGACCAAATGGCCTAAGATAACAGCTTTTAAAGATTAGCTTCATGTGACATACTGATATCTTCTAGAACTATAGCAGAAGAACTCACTAAGTTCTTCTAACTAAGGCATTCTCCTGCCAGTAGCAGCTTCTAGAGAGGTCAAGAGAAGAGCTCAGTGAAACGTGTCTGTGCTAAGGCGCTGCAGCCTTAATATGGAGAAAGCAAAGGCTATACTTCTGTTGAAGAGGTAGTTGAAGTCTTTGGCTGCTTCACTGGGGTAGCCAGACATCCTTTGCATACATCCAGGCCTAGAGATCAGCAAAGACACACCTTTGCAAAAGAGTCAGCAGAGCAGGTGGTCCAACATGCAACGTGTGCATTGAGCTCAGGGCACACTGGTGTGCTGTGGTCTGTGAGAGTGATCATCTGAAGGTGTCTGCAGCCCAGTCAGACCTTCTGCAAGAGCTGGGCAACCTCCCTGGCCCATGTGGCTCAGGTCCAATGTCCTCTCAAGCTTGGCAAGGTGACCACTCCAGCCTGTATAGCTCAGACCCTAGGACCTCTTTCAGCCAGGCTACCACCTGGGTCCTGCGGGTTGCCTCAAGTCCTCAGCCATCTGCCAGTAGGGCTGGATGACCATCCTTGCCTGTACAGCTCAGGTCCCAGTGATTTTATGCTTGTAGATGACATGCTAATGTTCTATAGGTATACCGCTAAGCTGTGTCCATTTCTTTTTTATGGTGAATAGATCTGCAATAAACAGGGAAGTACAGATATCCGTTTGACAGTGTTTTATTTCCCTTGGATACATATCTGGTAGTAAAACTGCTGGTTTCTATGGTGGATTTATTTATTTAAAATTGTTTATTTTATTATCTGATGGTACAGTCCCATAGACTTTTGGATTTCCTTTCTCTCCTACCCAAATCCCCTCCCCACCAACTGATTTCCCCTGTATCGTTACAATAGTGTGGTCCTTCATAAATAGCCCCAAGTCCATCATTCAGCTATTTAAGTGTATTCTGACATTGCAGGTATGGGCAATGGCAGTGTCTTTTTCTTATTAGATTCCTCAAGGACTCAGGTCACACAGTAGCATCATTTGCTTCCAGAAGGTTTTTGATTTTCTTTTTTTAATTGCTTCAGTGACACACTGGTCATTCAGTAGCAAGTTATTTACCGTATTGTTGTAAATTTTCTATTTTTCTTTCTGTTATTGATTTTGTTTTATGGCTTTTCATTTGAAGGAATGTATAGTATCTGTGTAATTGAGATACAAATATACAATACAGTATGAATTTCTTACTTTCAAATCAAAAGATGGCTTCCCATCTTTGATTTATATATCTTTTTTTTTAAAGATTTATTTATTTTTATTGGAAAGTCAGATGTACAGAGAGGAGGAGAGACAGAGAGGAAGATCTTCTTCCGATGATTCACTCCCTAAGTGACCACAACGACCAGTGCTGTGCCGATCCGAAGCCAGGGGCCAGGAGCTTCCTCCAGGTCTCCCATGTGGGTGCAGGGTCCCAAGGCTTTGGGCTGTCTTCAGCTGCTTTCCCAGGCCACAAGCAGGGAGCTGGATGGGAAGTGGGTCTGCTGGGATTAGAATCGGTGCCCATATGGGATCCTGGCACGTTCAGGGTGAGGACTTTAGCCGCTAGGCCATGCTGCCGGGCCCAATTTCTATATTTTGATATATCTTAAATACGTCTTGGTAGATTTATTTAGCTTTTTTTTCTTTTTTTTTTTTTAGTGAAAGTCAGTATAACTGAAATGAAGTGATATCTAATTTTGGGTTTTATTTGCCTCTGCTTAGTGGTGTTGAGCATCTGTATGTGCCTGTTGGCCATTTGGATGCCTTCTTTGGAAAAATGTTTAAATCTAAAGCCAGGTTTTATAAACAATTATGTATTTGGAAGCCAGAGAAACACACACACACACACACACACACACACACACACACACACACACGAAGTGAGAACAAAAGAGAGAAAAAGAGAGTTCCCTTTCATCAGCTGATTCACTCCCAAAATGGTGGTAAAGGGTAAAGACTCCAGAGTTAGGGGCTAGGAGCCCTAAGCAGGTCACTGGCATGGGTGTCAGGGTCCAAGCACTCGGTTGTCTTCCTGTTTTCCCATAAGCACTAGCAAGGGAGCTGGTTTGGAACTGAATCAACTTAGACTTGAACTGGCAATCTGGTATGGGTTTAGGAGTTTAAGTGATCACTGAACTCTCTGTGCCTTAATCCCTGCTCTGGAACAGTGTGTGTGTGTGTGTGTGTGTATGTATGTACGTATGTATGTATTTAATCTTTGTGAAGAAAGGAGAGAGGTCTTCTATCCACTAGTTTATTCCCCAAATGGCTGCAACAGGTGGATCAGGGTCAGTCTGAAGCCAGGAACTGGGAACTTCATCCAGGTCTCCCACATGGATTTAAGGCCCTGAGCACTTGGACCGTCTTCTGCTTTTCCAGGCACATAAGCAGGGAAATGGATAGAAAATGGAGCAGGTGGAACTCGAACTGGCACCCATATTGGATGCTGGTGTCAGAGGCTAACACTTAGCCTAGTACATCATGGTGCTGGCTCCTAGCCTCTTTTATTGTCGTAATAAAACTTGACTCAGTTGTTTCTCACCTGGCTTGCACAGCTCTTCTGAATAGTTGTTTACTCTTGTGTCTCTGCGGTGAGTTGTTCTTAGCGTTTCATTCAGCTACCACCTGCCTTCATCAGCCCAATGGTAGTTTTGAAAATGTGAAAATTGCACATTTTAAAATGATAGTTAGAAGGTTATGAAGGAATGTTCCCGTGCACAATTGCCTAATACTAAATATCACAGAAGACTGCCAGGACAATAATCTCGCCTCAAAGACCACTGTAACCTTACACAAAATCTGTTTACACCAGGGCGTCTATCCAGAGACCACCTCAGCCTGACATCACCCTTGTTATCAGGCTTCCTGGCTAAGGATTACTGTTTCATAACATCCTAGGCAATACTCTTCATTTCACCTTTAAAAGCCTTTCCCGTGCCAACTTCGTTGAATACATGTCATCTACTAGGACATACAAATTTCCATTGCAGTGCTCTGCTCAACAGACTAAGTCCTGTGAGTCTTTGGAGATGAATGCTAACAAAATGAAAAAAAAGAATGAGTTGTTTATGTAAGATATTTTGAAACAGTTACCGTGACCACAGCAGTGACTAACAACCGTGGCACGAGGGTGAGGCCGAACGCACAGGTGATGTGCGGCTCTGATGGTGCACTTTGTCTGCAGGGTAATCCTGTCAGGCAGTGCTTTTTGAGTTCCTCCTTCAGAACCTCCAGGTTGTATTTTATTTATTGTTAGTGCTAACACAAGCAACCCCATTTTAATTCTAGTAACTTTCATACAATAATTTCTGACAAATATTTTCTCTGGGCATTGAGATCATCATGTACTACATTTCCTTTATTTTTTTACATAGTATTACTGATTTCCATATTTCTAACCAATATTAACTTTTTAAAATGAATCATGATTGGCCTAATATGTAATTCTTTTTCTATGTTGTTGATTGAGTCCTACTGTTTTGTCATTGACTTTGCATCCATGAAGGGTTATGATAATTTTCTTGTTTATATATATATATATACATATATATATATATATATATATATATATATATATATATATGTATGTATTTTTGCTCTTTTTGGTAGCTGGACATCATAGAAGTGTCCCTCCTCTGCTTTTTGGTATTATCTGTGAATAATTGGTATTAAACTTTCTTTTAAGATTAGTGGAAATGATCAGTGATGCCATTTTGCTTTTTGATAGCTAACTCAACCTCTTGTTATAGCTTTATTCAAATTTTCTACAGCCACTTTCAGCGGCTTTTGTTTCAATTTTTCCATTTCAACTAAAGTATCTAATTTGTTGGAATAAAGTTATATGAACTATTCTATGTAATATAGTTATATTAAGTATTCTGCTCTAACTCTTTATTTTGTTAAGTTTGGCAGTAATGAGATCCTTCCTGGCCTCAGTGAAGTGAGTTGATTCTTCTCTCATTTTTCTTTCCTTTTATTAAAAAAAAAAAAAAAGGATATATGTGGGAGACTTCAAAGCAGTTCCTGGCTCCTGGCTTCAGATCAGTTCAGCTCTGGTCATTGCAGCCATATGGGGAGTGCAATAGGATGGAAGACCTTGCTCTGTCTCTCCTCTCTCTGTAAAAATTTGCCTTTTGGACCCGGTGTGGTGGGCTAGCAGCTAAAGTCCCCGCCTTGAATGCACCAGGATCCCATATGGGCGCCAGTTCTAACCCCGACATCCCTGCCCCCATCCAGCTCCTTGCTCCTGTCCTGGAAAGGCAGTCGAGGACAGGATGAAGCCTTGGGACCCTGCACCCATGTGGAAGACCGGAAGAGCTCCTGACTCCTGGCTTCAGATTGGTGCAGCTCTGGCCGTTGCATTCACCTGGGGGGTGAATCATCGGACAGATCTTCCTCTCTGTCTCTCCTTCAGTCTATAGAGATCTGACTTTGCAATAAAATAAATAAATCTTAAAAAAAATCTGCCTTTCAAATAAAAAGAAAGAAATATCAGAAAATTATTTATTTATTTGATAGGCACAGTTACAGAAAGAGGGCTACGCAGTGAGAGGGGAGACAGGTGTCTTCCACCACCTGGTTTACTCTGCAGGTGGCTGCAAAGGCTGAGAAAGGACCAGGCCAAAACTAGGACCCAGAAGCTTCATCCATGGCCCCAGAGGCCCAACCGTCTAGGACATCTGCTGCTCTCCCAGCAGCATGAGCAGGGATCAGAGGTGGAGCAGGATACTGGTGTTACTAGTGATCACTTCACTTGCCATGATACTGGCCCCTCACCTTTCTCTTCGTCAGTTTAGCTAAAGGTATGTGAGTTCTACTGACCTATTCAAGTTTTAGTTATTGGTTTCCTCCTTTGTTTTTCAATCTGCTGTTTCATGCGTATCTGCTCTAATGTAGTTAGCTCTTCCTCTTGTTTGCTTCAGTTCTTGTTTGCTGTTTTGACTAATTTTTCAAGGTAGAATATTAGATTGTTAGTTTGAGCTGCTTCTTCTTCCTTTTTTTAGTATATGTGCTGCCGAGTAAGAGATGAACACATACAAATATCCTTGGTATTCAGAGCTGTGTTGGAATTCAGACAGTGAGACCCTGAAGACTGGTGCATGGATACGCGGAGGATCCTCAAGACTTCAGCTTTCCTGTATCTCCCTCTTGTCAGTGCAGCAGGCTTTCGGCAGCATTGTTTAATCTACCTAGAATCTGGTACACAGTTGACTTTACTGGGATTGCTGAAAATCCATCAACCAGGGAAGATGAAGCTTACATTTTTTTTTTTAAAGAAAGACTTATTTATTTTTACTGGAAAATCTGATATACAGAGAGGAGGAGAGACAGAAAGGAAGATCCTCCGTCCACTGGTTCACTCCCCAAGTGACTGCAATGGCTGGAGCTGAACCAATCTGAAGCCCAGAGCCCAGAGATTCTTCCAGATCTCCCATGTGGGTGCAGGGTCCCAAGGCTTTGGGCCGTCCTCGACTGCTTTCCCAGGCCACAAACAGGGAGCTGGATGGGAAGCCAGTCAGTTGGGTTTAGAACTGGTGCCCATTCGGGATCCTGGTGTGTGCAAGGTGAGGGCTTTAGCCACAGTGTTGGCCCCTGAGCTATTTTTTTTTTTTTTGTTTAATAGTTACGTTTATTTTAAAGGCAGAGTTAAGGAGAGAGAGAGTTCATCCATTCACTATTTTACTTTTCAAATGGCCATACGTACCAGGCCAAAGTCAAGTGACAGAAACTCCATGTTGGTCTCCCACATGTGTATCAGGGGCCCAAGTACTTGAGCCATCTGCTGCTGCTTTCTCATGCACATTAGCAGGGAGCTGGATGGGAAGTAGAGCAGCTGGGCCTTGAAGGATGTCAGCATTGCAAATGAAGGCCTAAAAGTTCATATCGCAATGCCAGACTCTGAGCTTTCAACTAAGATTTTTCCCTTTTATGTGAAATTTGTCCTGTGGAACTTCCTTTGGCATAGCTTTGTTGGTGGAAAACTCTTTTTTTTTTTTTTTTTTTTAATTTGAAGTGTTTTTGTTTTACCTTCTTTCCTTGTCTTTTTCTATTTGTATCTCTTAACCTCTTCTTTCTACTTTCTGTTGTCTTTATCTTTCTTTTTAAAATTTTGGATAATGGCTTTATTCTTTCAATCGGTTATTTTTTCATGCTTAACTCTTTGATCTTCCAATTGATTTTTTAATTTCAATGAAAAATTTTGAAAAGATTGGTTGATTTTTTATTTGGAAGGCAGATTTTATAGAGGGAGAAGGCCTTCCATTGGCTGATTCATACCCCAGATGGCCGCAATGGCCAGAGCTGAGCTTATCTGAAATGGGAGCCAGATTCAGGGCACCGTGGGGCTGACCTGTTTTGCCGGGGTGTAAGCAGAGAGCTGGATAGGAACGGTGCAGTCGGAACATGAACCAGTGCCCATATGGGGTACTGGCATCACAGGCTGGAGGATTAGCCTGTGTATCACTGTGCCAGTCATAATTTCCATGAGATCTTTTAAAGATTTATTTGGCTTTGTTTTGCTGTCCGTTAACTGCAGTTGTTCATTTAATAGCTTCATAAATCACCTAGTAAAATGTGTGTATCGGATTGTTCAATTGACTAAAGTTATTTGATTTTGCTTTGTTTATCTTTCTTTGATGACTCATGCTGGATTGATTTTCACATATGCTTTCTGTGAATTGTGATCTCATTTTCAGAGAATTTGATTCAAGCACACTAAGCATGCGTTTCATTAAGGCCCCCAAGGATAATGTTCACTTATGATTATTTTTTACTATTTCTTCAACATTTCCTTCATACTTTTTAGAGCGAATTAAGTTTTCTCTTGCGGTAAGTATGCCGTATATGAGATTTCATAAGATTCTTTACCTACTTAATATGCTGTTTTAGAGCATGCATGCTTTTTTGCTTTTAAATTTTATTTCATTATATTTCAAATATTTTATTCTCTTTTTGTGCACTGCTTATAGTATCATGTTATAGGAATCCGAATATATAATCAAAAAATGAAAAGCAAAATTTTCTTGAGAACCAATTCCATTCCTTGTTTGAAGTACAAAAAAACCAATATATAATTTCCAATTCAAATATAAATAAGTGAAAGACTTTTACCAAGCCATGTTGCATGCATCACAGCATCACCTTAACTATTTTAACCATTGTGATTTGAGATTTTCCAAGATGCAAAATAATACTAGACTGGGCGAGTACTAACTAGGCAAGAAGAAGTGTGTTGCAGCATATACATGAATTGAAATCATAGTTATAATTTTTCTACCAAATTTATTTTATTTTATTTTATTTTTATTGGAAAGACAGATTTACAGAAAGAAGGAGATACAGAGAGAAAGATCTCCTGTCGGCTGGTTCACTCCTCAAGTGGCTGCAAGGGGTGCAATGACCAAAGCCAGGAGTTAGGAGCCTTTTTCAGATCTCCCTTGTAATGTACAGGATCCCAAGGCTTTGGGCCACCCTCCACTTGCCTTCCCAGGCCACAAGCAGGGAGCTGGATGGGAAGCGGAGCAGCCAGGACACAACTGAGGCCCATTTGGGATCCCAGTGGATACAAGTTGAGGATTTAGCTATTAGGCCATTGTGCTAGGCTCATAGTTAACAATTGTTTTTTCTTCTTCTTATAATTATTACTATTTTATGATACAATTCCATATGCCCTGTAATTTCCCTTACTCCCTCCTCAAGAGCCCCCGACCCATATTGAGTTCCTCTATGTAATTACTATAGTATAGTTCTTCATAAATAGTCATATGTCCATCATTGTGGGTATGGACAATGGCAGAGAGTCTAGCATCCTATTGCCAAGATATATGAACAGTTTCATTGGAAGTCCACCTTTGATCAGGAAGTAAAGATGCATTGTATCCTCACATCTGGATATGATAGTCTTCATTATACAGTTACTATACATCCCCTCAGATGAAAAGCCAAAATACAAAATCAAAAACAGTAACAAAATAGAAATTTACAATGCCATGAAGTTAAATAACTTGCTACTGGATATGACAGTCTCCATTACATGGTTACTGTACATCCCCTTAAATGAAAAGCCACAATACAAAATCAACAGCAGGAAGAAAAGAAGGATTTTACAATGCCATGAAGTTAAATAACATGCTACTGAATGATTAGTATGCTGCTGAAGAAATGAAAAAAAGTTAAGAACCTTCTTGAAGAAAATGATGCTGCTGTATAATCTGTGAGTCAGTGAAGAATTTAATAAGAAAATGTTTTGAAGAGATAAAACTAAAAGAAATGAAAACCATCAAAATCCATGAGATAGAGTTTCTGCTCCTGTAGGCAAAAAATAAATGTTTTTCCTTAATCCAGTCTTCTTATCTATGACATTTGGTTGATGAGTTTAAGCCATTTACATTCAGAGTTAATATGAATGGGTGATACTTTGGTCCTGTCATTTTAGCAATGGGTTGTTAATTGATTTACTGGGATGTTCTTCACGTTTGCTTTTGTTTTTGGTGGGCGCTATTCCTCTTCTCTGTCAAGAGAACATCTTTATATATATATATATATATATACATTTTATTGTTATTGCTATCATTTTATGATACAGCTCCATGTTTCCTTATCCCCTCCCCAATTCCCTCCCCCCCACCTAGTTCCTCTATATCATTACTAACATATAGTTCTTCATACACAGTCATAGGTCCATCATTGCGGGCATGGACAATGGCAGAGAGTCCAGTATCCTATTGTCAAAACATAGTAAACAGTTTCATTATAAGTCCATCTTTGTCTGGAAACAGAAGTGCATACCACACTGCATTCTCACATCTGGATGTTAGTCTCCATTTCACAGCTACTGTACATCCCCTTAAATGAAAAGTCATGATACAAAATCAACAATAGAAAGAAAAATAGAAATTTACAATGCCATGAAGTTAAATGACATATTACTAGATATGACAGTCTCCATTACACAGCTACTATACATCCCCTTAAATGAAGAGCCACAAAACAAAATCAACATCAGGAAGAAAAAAGAAATTAACAACACCAAGAAGTTAAATAACATGCTATTAAATGACTAATGTGTAGCAGAAGAAATGAAAATCAAGAACCTTCTTGAAGAAAATGATGCCACTGCGTGATCTATGAGTCACTGAATGTTTTAATCAGAAGAAATTGTTTTGAAGAGATGAAACCAACAGAAAACAGCAAAACCCATGCGATATAGTTTCCACTGATCTTTGTTGAAGTGTGTCTCTTCCAGACAATAAACAGATGGGTTTTGTTTTTAATCCAGTCTACTAATCTATGGCGCTTTATTGAACTTAAGCCATTTACATTCAGAGTTTAATATACATGGGTGTTACTTTGGTCCTGTCATTTAGGAATGGGTTGTTCATTGGTTTAGTCTTCTGTTGTCATTTTACTGGATTGTTCTTCCCATTTGCCTTTGGTTTTGTTTGGTGCTATTCCTCTTCTCTGTGAAGAGAACATCTTGAAGTATCATTTGTAGGGCAGGTTTGAAAGAGGCAAATTCTTTTAGCTTTTCTTTACTGTGGAAGAATTTTATTTCATTTTCAAAGACAAAAGAAAGCTTTGCTGGATATGTTATCCTGGGCCGACGATTTTTTTCTTTTTGAATCTGGAATATGTCACTCCATTCTCTTCTTGCCTGTAGTTTCCTGTGAGAGATCTCCTGTGAGCTTAATTGGCATTGCTTTATATGTCAATTGATTTTTTTCACATGCACATTGAAGGATCTTTTCCTTATGTTCAATTGAAGAGAGCTTGAGTGTCATGTGTCGTGGTGAAGATCGCTTTTGATCAAGCCTGTTGCGAGTTCTGTGCCCCTCCTGGATCTTGTTTCCCAATTCTTTCTCCAGATTAGGGAAATTATCCTTTATTATTTCATTAAGTACATTTGCAAACTCAGCTTCTCTTTCTGCACCTTCTGGGACTCCCATAATTCTTTTTTTTTTAAAAGATTTGTTCATTTTATTACAGCCAGATATACACAGAGGAGGAGAGACAGAGAGGAAGATCTTCCATCCGATGATTCACTCCCCAAGTGAGCTGCAACGGGCCGATTAGAACGGGCGCCCATATGGGATCCCGGGGCGTTCAAGGCAAGGACTCCAGCCGCTAGGCCATGCCGCTGGTCCTGACTCCCATAATTCTTATATTTGGCCTCTTATTAGTGTCTTTCAATTCTTTTTTTGGCTTGATCCAGCTCTGCTTCCAGCTTTTTGTTTGCTTCCCCCTGGTGACAGGAAATATCCACGGTGGAAATCTCACAAAAGAACCCAGACCTGGATCTCGCTGGAGGTTGTGGCACAAGTGGCTGCACGCAGAAATGTGTGTATCAACGGCAATAAGTAAAATCTCATTGTAGCCCTGTGGGTGACACAGCTTCGAAACCTGCCCCAAGGAGAAGACTCTGCTAACCAGAAGTACAATGATCAAGAGCAAAAGAAGAGACAAAGGCACAACGAATATTACTGAAAACTTCCCTGCAAAGGAGCAAAATCCTATGCCAACCTCAGAGTTCACTGAGGAAGACATCGAGAAAATGGGGCACACATAATCCATTAGACTCATTTTAAAGATTCTGATCAAAAATGAGAAGCTCATGCAAGAGTTCAAAGAATTTAAGGAAGCAACAATGCAAATCAAGGCTGGTATATCAGAAATGAAGAACAGAGTAGAGCAAATTAAAAGTACAGTGGAAAATCTTCAAAATAGAATGAATGAAGCAGAAGAAAGAATTTCAGAATTGGAAGATATTTCTGTCACCACAAGGAAACAAACAAACAGCTGGAAGCAGAGCTGGGTCAAGCTTAAAAAAAGTATTCAGGAATTGAAAGACACTATTAAAAGACCAAAGAGTTGTGGAAGTTCCAGAAGGTGCAGAAAGAGAAGCTTGGTTTAAAGATGTGCTTAATGAATCGCTTCTTGGCCTTTTGGCTAAGATCAAGTGTAAAAATGTACTTAATGAGACAATAAAGGAAAATTTCCCTAATTGGAGTAAGAATTGGGAAACAGTATCCAGGAGGAGCACAGAAGCAATCTTCACCATAACGCTTCACAGTTACCAATTTTTAAAAACTCTTCAGAAAACCGTATTCATTATAGGAACTAAGCACAGAGACTAAAGACTGCACCATCCCAAACACAAACTGTATTTCATATGCAAAGGCCAAACGCTCATAAAACAACTTGAAGGCTCTCACATACCATCAATTTAGCAAAGATACTTTTATGCATATACAGAAACCTCAATATCTTAGGTTTTGGTTACTGGTGGAGACAATTGTTAAATAAATTCCTAAAGACTATTTTTTCCATGAATGTTAAACATTAGCCTCTGGCCTCAGATGTATTCTGTGTAGGTAAGGACTTTTCAGAGAAGAGGAGCCAGGAGTTAACAACTATGCACTTTATTTCATCCAGATTTATATGTTCAACTTAATGATTCATGGTACCTTAGATTTTGAATCCAGAGTTTCCACACTCATGAGATGAGAGCAAGAGTGAGATCAGAGAAATTCTGTAGTTTTTGGAAGCCATGTGAAGGTTTACTTCATAGAAGAAAATAACCCCAATCCAGACACGGGATCTGTTCTTTTTAAGTTGTGCATGATTTCATTGTGGCTCCTGAATTCTAATAAACTCAAAATCTAACTTTGCTTGGTAAGAGTTGGAATCTAAATGCTAAATAAGGACTAAATCTAAATTTCCAATAGAAGTGAAAAGGAAACTGTGAAGTAAGATGTATCTTTAACACAAAATAAGGGTATAGTATAGTTTGTTGCACAAGGTTTCATTGTATTTCAGGTGTAGCTCTTCCGTTCAGAAACTGGAGACCATCTTTTCATTATTTGCTTTTTCCCCCCTAGCTTAGGGATAGGCTGAAAAAGGTTTAATTGTATAAGTTGCCTTGAACTTAAACGTTCATTTACATATGCTTTTAAGTTTTCATAAAGCACTTTTCATAAAGCACTACAAAACTGTAGCCTGTATGTATACTACTTTTGAAAAGAGTGGTTTTTAACATGTTCTGTAAGAATAGTCTACATACGTGCAAATGATTTTATTTAATTTTTAATATTGTTTACATAGTTGAGAGGGATGCATACCTACGTGGGTCTCCAATTAGGGTGGCAATGGTCAAGGTTTGGAGAAAGATGGGTGGGACGCATGTTTCTTTTTTTTTTTTTTTCTGTGTCTGCAGGGAGAAAGGGGAGGGAGTCTCTTTGCTGTGAAACTACATTGGCATTCGGGGATAAGGGACGATTCTTTGATGACGCCCTAGAGACTCCGATGTGGGGAACAGAGTTCCCAGGGTGTTACTTGTGTGGTTTTGATAGGTCTGAGACATTGTTGGCATGTTTGCACCTGGTTTGAGCAAATCTTTCCAAGGTCTATTGGCTGACTAGATGCATCTTAATGTATTTCCAGGCTCAGGAACATGTTGCAAAGTTTGGCCAGGAGAGTTGTCCAACCTGTTCTGCTTTCCATCCCCAGATGAGGCATCTAATGTTCTTTGCTCACCTAGATGAGTTGGGTGTAATGTCCCCTGTGTGCATCTGAACATAGTGTCCATTGCACATGGATCAGCACTTGAGGAAGCTGAGTCCGGAAACGTGCACTCTAAGGTCATACCACATATACTGTGATTTCCCCTGTAGCCAGGTTTGAGTCTAGTGATCTACTTGGGGAGTCCCTTAAGAAAACTTGCCTGGGGTGACCTCAGACTTGGCTCTTCTGTGTGCTAGCCAGTTCAGGATCAGGTTTGGTCTGTCACATGCACCAGCCATTGCACATACCACTTAATACAGCTGCCTGGTCAGTTCTGCCTCAGCCTCATCTCTCACATGAACTAACGGGTTCTGAGGCCTAGCCAAGCCCAGTCTGCCATAGCCCCAGTCTTCATGCACACCAGCAAGTGCCATGGCTTAGCTGGGTAACTCCCAATAACCCCTACCAGGCCTGCCCTCAGCTCCAGTTTTTGCATGTGCTGGCATGTGTTGTGGCCTAGTGTGGTCTGTGTCACATCCCTTCTGGTTCTTGTGCACACCCATGGGTGCTATAGCTTATCTCAGCCCACGCACATGCCAATGGGTGCGCTGACTTGACTAGCCTGATCATCCCCAAGCCCTGGCTCTCACTCAGCAGTGGGAGCTGCAGTCTGGCAGGAGAGTGCCTACAGTTCCCTTACTAGGCACATCTCAGCCCTAGATCTTGCATTTGCCAGTTAGTACTGCAGTTCAGCCTGATAACTCACAACCATTTATAACACTTGCCAGCAGGTGCTGCAGCCTTAACCTCGCTGGAGCACAATAAATCCCAACTCTCGGGCTCTCCAGTGGAAGCACCAGTCCAGAAAGTTTCCGTACCATGCCAGTTCCCATCCTCCAGGGTCTTATGTGTGCCAGTGGGTGCTGTTGCCCAGTCTTAGATGGCCCACTCACAATGTTGGCATTCATCAGAAAGTACTACAGCTTGGCTTGGCCAGACCCACCCCCAGGCCCAGTTTTCTTTGGCAGGTACAGCAGTCTAGGCCAGCCTGGTCCACCCATAGCCCTCATGTGAACTGGCAGATATTGTGGTCTAACCCAGCCTTGCTTGCACCCATCCTAGCTCTTGCTTGTGCCAGTGTGTGTTGTGGACTGACCCAGCCCAGTCAACTGCCAAACATGGCTCACACATATGCTGATGGGTGCTGCAGCCCAGCCTGTCTTGTCCTGCCCCTAACCCTGGCTCTCATGCTTGTCAGTGTGAACTTCAGCCTAGTATGGAAATTCCCAAGTCCCCCCACAAGGCCTGCTCCCAGCTGTGGATCTTGGATGTGTCGGTGGGTGTTGCTGCCCAGCCTGACAAGGCCTGCCCCTAGACCTGGCACTTACTGTGGTCTAACCTGACTAGCCAAGACCCATTTCTGCCCTCATAAATGGATGCTATATTCTAGCCCAAAGTGTCCTACCACTAGATCTGACCCACACAAAAGTTGAGGAGTGCTGCAGCTCTGCCTGGCCTTGACTGTTCCCAGCCCAGCTCTTGTGCTTCCCAGCATGAACTGCAACCTAGTAGGGGAGTTGCCCAAGTTCCCCTACCAGGCCTGACCCCAGTCCTGGATCTCACGTATGTCAATGGGGCAGCAGCCCTGCATGGCACGGTCTGACTTCAGTCCCAGGCCTTGCATGTGTGGGCGGAGTGTGCTGCAGTCCCAGAGGCAAGTTCATTATTCCCCTACAGAATCTTCCCCCAAGTCTGGTTCTCTCACTTTCTTGTGGGTGCTGTGGCCCAGCCTGACGTGGCCCACCTCCTTCTCAGACACTCATGTATAGGTATTGCAGCTTAACCCAGCCAGTCATGCCCTTAGCCCCAGCTTTTGTGAGCACCATTGGGCAACGGGTAATGCTATTTAGTCCAGTCCAGGTCTCCGGCCCTAAACATGCCTGCCCTCTGGTTTCTGCCTCCAAATTACTCTGTCTCAACTCCCTTACTTACCTTTGAGTGCAGTGGTGCCATTCATGGAATACTCTAGAAAGCATTCCTTCTCTGTCAAACATGCACTTAACCATTCTTGCTCTGGAACCTGTGGCACCCCTGCCTTGGAGCCCTAATGGCACGTCCTGGCCTGGCATGCTCCACCTTCCCCACATACACTTAAAAAAAAAAAGATAGGTAACTCTGCTGGACTGCTGGTATAGTTTACACAAATGGGGCACTAACCAGCTCAGCGTGCCCACCAGATATTGGCAGCTTTTCTCTCAGGAGTTACATCAATATTTTCAGTGTTAAAGTACTGTGTACCAGCTAGTGTTCAATTTCTATAACTGCTAATCTTACTCAAAATTGTTGTTAAACCCAATTTACAAAAATATACTTTAGAAATAAAGATACACTTAAAGCAAAATAAGATCGTGAAAAGAATGTGCATGTTAATGAATTAAGCAAGACAGACACATTTGTACTTCACATGCAGACTTTCATCTCCCCGGAAGGTAACTTAGAATGCACAGACGCACTCTTCTTAGATTAATCAGAGCTAGGGCTTACTCAGAATCCATACAGAACAGCAAAGGAAACAATCAAGAAAGTAAAAAAGCAGCCCACAGCATGGGAGAAGATCTTCGCGCACTACGTAGGTGATAGAGGGCTAATCTCAGGAATATACAAAGAGCTACAAAACAGCCAAAACACCAGAACAAACAAGCTACTCAAGAAATGGGCACGGGAAATGGGCAGACACTTCACAAAGGAACAAACCCAAATGGCAAATAAACATATGAAAAAATGCTCAAGTTCCCTGGCAATAAGGGAAATCCAAATTAAAACATCAATGAGGTACCACCTAACGCCAGTAAGACTGGCCCACATGAATAACACCAACAACACTTGTTGGCGAGGTTGCGGGGAAAAGGGATCCCTACTCCACTGCTGGTGGGGCTGCAGGCTGGTACAGCCTCTATGGAAATCAGTATGGAGAACATTCAAACAACTCAAAATCAACATACCGTATGATCCAACAATAGCACTCCTAGGAATATATCCAGAACACTTGTTTTATGAGAAACCAACATGCACTCCTATGTTCATAGCAGCACAATCAGTAATTGCAAAAACATGGAAGCAGCCAAAATGCCCATTAGCAGAGGATTGGATAAGAAAGTGGTTCATCTACTCCATGGAATACTACTCAACTATTAAAAAAACCAAAATGCAGGGCCCGGTGGTGTGGCCTAGCGGCAAAAGTCCTCGCCTTGAAAGTCCCGGGAGCTCATATGGGCGCCGGTTCTAATCCCAGCAGCTCCACTTCCCATCCAGCTCCCTGCTTGTGGCCTGGGAAAGCAGTTGAGGACGGTCCAAAGATTTGGGACCCTGCACCTGTGTGGGAGACCTGGAAGAGGTTCCTGGCTCCCGGCATTGGATCGGCGCGTACTGGCCCGTTGCAGCTCACTTGGGGAGTGAATCATCGGACGGAAGATCTTCCTTTCTGTCTCTCCTCCTCTGTGTATCTGACTTTGTAATAAAATGAATAAATCTTTAAAAACAAAAACAAAAACAAAAACAAAATGCAGTTCTTTGTGGCCAAATGGGCCAAACTGGAAACCATAATGCTAAGGGAAATGAGCCAATCCCAAAAGGTTAAATACCACATGTTTGCCTTAATTTAAGATGATATGATCTTATGTATAACATGTTATGTATGTTATATGTTGTGTATAAACTAAAATTGAAATGTCAATGAGGTGGTCACAGAAGGTGGTTAAGAACTCGCATTTACTTTTTAACATATTGGTTACTCATTACTATGTCAATTAATTCCATAATGATGTAAATTTTTGCTGATGGTATGTTGGAGCTTTTAATTGATCGGGATGATACTCTGCTGGCTCTGTCTTCAGACCAGAGAGGGTATACCTAAGAAGCCGTTGAACTTGACTGGACAATAAGATGCTGGACTCTATGTTTGGTATATGCTCGCAATGGGGGAATCTCAACTGAACTTGAGCTGTGGTTATGCAACAAGGTGGAGGAATCCACCATGGTGGGAAGGTTTGGGGAGGGGTGGGGAGAATCCAAGTACCTATGAAACTGTGTCACATAATACAATGTAATTAATGAATTAAAAATAATTAAAAAAGTAAAAAAAAAAGAATCCATACAGAGTCCAAGATGAACGATTTATTTATAATCTCTATTTACTGGAAGTGGTCATAGCAGCACAGACAGTATTTTTTTTTTTCTTTTCTGCTTTAAAAGATTCTACTCGTAAGTTTAATTATATCAAGAGAACCAGACAAGCTTAACGTTTCAATTAAGCTCATTTAACATTATCATTTAAAAAATCGTTTAGAATCAAATCAGTCTTCCTTAATAAATTGCAATCATGCTAATGATATTTGAATATTCTTTAAGGCTTGTGGCCAAACTTCAGGCTGCGCGACAACCGTCAGAAAAATTGGAGATAGAAAATGTTGATTTCTAATGGATGATGTCATCCTCATCTCCTGTGTCATCAAGCTGGACTCCCTCATCACCCCCAGGTCCCAATGGGTCAGTTTCATTGATGTTTGCGTGCCCTGGAAGCTCGGCACATGCTTTCAGAAGTCTGGCTTTGTCTCTGCTGCAACCTAAGACAACGTCAGTAGTCTCCTAGACCAACCAAAGTAACTTTTGGAATATTAATCCAGGCCATTTGTTCTGTTTCCCCCAATGTGACACAACCTCTTTCCATTTCCCAACATTTTGAGTGCCTGAGCATGTGCTTGAAACAGCTCAATTTTTAAAGAGAACTGCTTTCAAATCCTCACTTTAGCTTGTTACATTACAAATCTTTGAGTAAATTCTGTACTCATATGGGAACCGAGTTATGCATTTGTAAGAATGCTATCTATTTTGTCATTTAGCATTGTATCTGGAATTTGGCTTGATTTGTTGTGAAGAAAACAGAATTTTCTCCCTACTTCTTTTATCATCGTACTTTGTGGGTTGTTACATTAGAATTACTGGCATTAAGGAAGCTCAAAGAAACGTTAGGAACATCTCACCTGTGTCCTGTCACCGCAGCTCTCTGTGGCCCTCACGCCTGGCTCTGCTTATAGCCTTTGTCCTGCCCATTGCTCTTGCTGAATTCAGTCCCATTGCCTTGCCAGTGGATTGGCCTCTTTCTCTTATCTGACTCCAACGTCATCCTTTGTCTTGAGGCCTAACTCCTGTTTGTGCCACTTGTTGAGCGCTCTGCTGTTAGACAATCACCTGCCCCTTCAAGAATCCTGTGAGCCCCATGCCAGGTGTAAGTCACTCAACTATCACTCCACTTAGACTCCTAGGTTTCCTGTTGAGGGAAAATCGTGCATTTTTTTTTCTTGTAAAATGATCTGTGTTCCAGAATGAATCTTCCCAAGAGCCGCATGCAAGTTAGTCAAACCAAGTCTGTGCATTGGTGGCACCTTCTCAGTGGTTCATTGGCCCCAAGTTTGCCTTCTCACGTTGGTCATCAGAAGACCAATGTGTAGGCAGAGTCCTTAGGTTTCGAGGTTTGAGGAATGGTGGAAGGGTGAGAATGTTATTAAGCTTTTAAATATGTGATATGTTTATAGACGAAAAAAATCTTCACTCTTCTCCCTCAACCTGTTCTGGGATTTTGGTTCTTTTCTAAACTTGAATTACCTGGGTCACCTAGAAGAGCACTTCAGCTTTCCCACAGATTCCCTACTGTGAACCAGAGAATGTTCAAAAGAGGAGAGCCAGTGTGATATGACCAGCACCTCAGGTTTCACTTTCCAGGATATTTCATGACATTTTTCAATATCCTTTGGGAAAATTTACATACAGAATGGCCCATCTCCTGCCACTAGTTTTTACCTTACATGTGAATATTTGGATGGGTTTTTCTGGAGAATTCTTTAAACACAAACCAAAAAGCAACTTCATCTGAGTTGTAGATGTCACGATGGTCCATATTTGTATAAAAGATCCAGTTATGTCCATTGAAATATTGAGATAATTAACTTTTTAAAACCACAGCCCATTAAGAGAGCCATTCTTTGAAGCATCTGAGTGGGAAGTACTTTGTGGTCTGGTAGCTATTTTTATCTCAACTACCTTTTATGATGAAACAAACTGTAACTTGACATCTTTCTGAACAGCATGTCAGCATGAGTCTTTAGTGGCTAAGATTAATGCAAGTAATGTCATAATCCTACTGAAGCACACCTGTTTCTTTAGCCTAAGGGAAGGTAAATAATTTCCTAGAGATCAAAGTTTGTTTTTCCAGGTGACTGCTTTTCTATTTTAGCCATCAAAGAAGTGCTTGGCTATGTGCTTACCGATCCTCACACGTCTCTCTCAGATGTTCCCAGGGATTGTAGTCCTCTAAGTCACCAATGTCATTATTTCTCTTGATTCGGGAGGGGTCTGTGTTTGTTAAGAGGCTTTCTACATTTTGCTCGCTCAAAGAATACTTGGTGACAACCTACAATATGTCAGGTGTCGCACTTGCCTGTCTAGATCCCCTTCCATTTGTCAGATGACAGTTCAAAGAAAGTAAAGAGAAAATCACTTAAATGTTGATAAGTGCACCGAATGAAGGAAAGAGAGGGTGGGGAAAAAGGAGATTGGGGGATGGGAGAGCTCATTAGAAATGGAAGAGTTTAGATTTGACACCCTGGACTGACATTTGGACTGAGAAGGAGCTGCATGCAAGGAGAGGGGGGGGCATATATCCAGGTCAGAGATGGCAGATGGAGACCAAGGCTCTAAGTAAAGAGGGCTGGGCCTGAGCAGATGCAAACAGACTTGAATGTTGAAGGCAAGGAACAAAGTGGGGTTTTGGGGGAGGTCCTGGGAAGGAGAGAGGCTGAGAACCAACAAAATGGGAATGCCTTGCGGTCTCATCATCTTGAAGGCAGTCCAAATCTGGCTGATCAAACACAGAATCCAGATAAACCAACATAAAACAAAATTCCTGGGCCTACATTAGCTTTTGATGGTGCTGCAGAAGGACTATGAATTTCTTGTGTAAGCGTAGGAGTTCAGGTTTTTATTGAGTGCTCTTAAGAGATCATCCGATGAGTTCAGGTAGGCGAAGAAGCTTTTTGGTTCATACAGCAGCTGGGAGCTAGGCCAGAATGAAGGGAGGAGCTGGTACTACCTTCCTTCCTTCCTTCTTCTAAGTAGTAACTATGGATTGCACAGTATTTCTCATACTTTCCCACTTAATACTAAGCTAAAGCAAATATTTATGACACTGTCCTTAGATTGTGGCTCAACTGTGAATAATCCAAATATGAGGAAGATGGCATTTGTTTACATATTGAAAAAATTAAATTCATATTTATTTTAAAAGCTGTGATGTGAAAATGAACCTTCAAACCAAGAAAAGACATGTCAGAAACTCAAGTTCTAAGTAGAATATGCCAACCTGAAGAGGCTCTGTGTTGTATGGTGTTTATTATGTCTGGGAAAGGCACAACTATAAAGACATAAAACGATTTGTGGTTGTCAGAGAGGACTGCGGAGGAAAGGCTGAATGAATAAGCACAAATGTTTTTGGGACCATGAAAGTAATGAAAAATGCCATTATAGTTACGCAGTTGTCCAAAGGCACAGAATGCAAAGGAGCAATGCAAATAATGAGCTCTGGTGATCATGAGTTGTCAGTGTAAATGCATTTAAAATCAATGTCCCATTCGGATGGGTGTGTCGATGGTGGGGGAGGGCACACACAGGCAGGGGAACATACAGGAAATCTGCTCCTTCTTATCAGTTTTGCTGTGAACCTAAAACTGCAATGAATATAAAGTCTACTTTTTTTTAATCACTAGATGAGTTAAGACATAAAAAGGACCCTGGATTTCTGTAGCACCTCCTAACACCTACTTTTGGTAATATGGACGTTTTGATCATGTGGATCCTGCCAATCCAGGAACACTGTACATTTCTCCATCTTTTAATGTTTTCTTTTATTCTTCCTTTAATGCTTTGTGATTTTCCTCCTAGAAGTCCTCCACATCTTTGGTTAGGCTTATTCCAAGCTATTTAAGATTCTTTTCCACTGTTTAAAGGGGACTGTGCTTATAAGTTCTGTCTCAGCCATGGAGTTATTTGTGTATATTAGAGCCATTGATTTATGTTCACTAATTTTGTATTCTGCTATCCTACCGAACTCTTGTAAGTTCCAGCAGTCTCTTGATTGCGTCTTTTGGTTCTCTTATGTCATCATGTCATAATGTCATCTGTGAACAGGAATAATTTCAATTCCTCACTTCTGATTTGAATTTATTTAATTTTCTTTGTTTTTGATATGTCAAATAGCAGTGGTGAAAGTGGACATCCTAGTCTAGTTCCAGATCTTAGTGGAAAAGCTTCCAGTCTTTCCCCTTTTAGAATGATGCTGGCATTGTGTTTTTTGTATATTTCTTTGATTGTGTTGTAGAATGTTCCTGCTATGCCCATCTTGCTTAGGATTTTCAGCATGAAGTAGTGTCAGATTTTATCAAATGCCTTCTCTGCATCTACTGAGATGATCATATGGTTTTTATTCTTCAATTTATTGATGTGGTGAATCACACTTATTGATTTGTTTATGTTTAAACATCCCTGCATATCAGGAATAAATCTCTCCTGGCCCAGGTAGATACTTTTTCTGATGTACAATTGGATTATGTTGACAAGTATTTTGTTGAGGATCTTTGCATCTGTAGTACAAGATTTCCATTGTTATATCTCCTTTTTTTGCTCTGATTCTATTGATTTGTATCTTCTCACTCCTTTTCTGATTAGTTGGGTTAGTGGAGAATCTATTTTATTGATTTTCTCAAAGAACCAGTTATTTGAATCATTGCTCTAACTTTCTTTTTTTGGTCTCTGTTTGGTTTATTTCCTTCCTCATTTTGCTCATTTTTTCCTGCTAATCTTGGGATGGTGTTGCTATTGTTTCTTTTAGCTCCTTTAGAGGTATAGTTAGCCTGTTTACTTGGTGTTTTTCTAATTTCTTGATATAAGCATTGATTGAAATGAACTTTTCTCTTTTTTTTTAAAAGATTTATTCATTTTATTACAGCCAGATATACACAGAGGAGGAGAGACAGAGAGAAAGATCTTCCCTCCGATGTTTCACTCCCCAAGTGAGCCGCAATGGGCCGATGCGCGCTGATCCGAAGCCGGGAACCAGGAACTTCTTCCGGGTCTCCCACGCGGGTGCAGTGTCCCAATGCATTGGGCTGTCCTGGACTGCTTTCCCAGGCCACAAGCAGGGAGCTGGATGGGAAGTGGAGCTGCCGGGATTACAACCGGTGCCCATATGGGATCCTGGGGCTTTCAAGGCGAGGACTTTAGTCGCTAGGCCACGCCGCCGGGCCCTGAACTTTTCTCTTAACACTGCTTTGATTGTGTCCCAAAGTTTTGATGTTTTGTATGCCTTCCTTCATTTCAAGCAATTAAAACAAGTCTTCTCTTTGATTTATTCTATAACCCATTGTTCATTTAACAACATAGTCTTCAATCTCCACGCATTTGCGTATTTTCGGGGGAGGCTGGTATTTTTACTTCTTGGTCTCCAGGTTCACTCCATGATGCTTGAGAAGATGCATGGCATGATTTTGATTTTTAAAATTTTGCTGAGACTTGTTTTGTGGTCTATAATGTGATCAATCCTGAAGAAGGTTCTGCGTCGGTAGGTGAAAGGTTCTGTAGATCTTGGTTTCAGATTGGCTCAGCTCCGGTCATTGCAGCCATTTGGGAGTGTTAATCTCTATCTCTGTCTCTTCATCTCTATAACTCTGCCTTTCAGATTTTTTTGAACAACTCTAATGACACAATTACATGGGCAAATAATTTTGCCAAATAGCTTCATAAGGCTTTTTAAGGCTTCTGGCAGATTTTATTCCCCACCAGCTGATCGTGGTGATGGACGGTGCCGGGCCCTGCGCTTGCTAGAACATACAAGAATCTGGTCTGGGAATACCTCAAAGTTTCTTTGGAGATCTCCCCAATCGAACTGCTGGACTCAGAACCCTAGCCAAGAAAAGACAGAGGACGGAGCAAGTCAATCAACCACCTCAGCTATATGTTGACAGCAAAATACTGGGCAAATGAAGACTCTATGATGGACTGTGTCAATCAGTGGACAACCTCATTGAGCGAAACTGGCAGCAATTCATAACTGGAGAACTATTAAAACCATTTGAGCAAGGATCTCAGAGCATGCCCCACATCCGGGACTTCGGGTGGGTGGGAAACCGGGTGGGGCTTCTCCCTCAATATCCCCCTTCACCTCAGATACATGATGGAAACAATATGGACGTAATACTATTACCCACTTCCCTATACCCTTGAACCTTTTTTTTTTAAAACCGTAATTAACTATGTAAAGATTGTCAACAAAAATACAATTAAAAAAAAAGAAGAAAAAAAAGATTTTATTCCCTTCCATTTACTGTACTGACGATAGTGGGAACTTGTGAGTGGTCCTTCTTTTCTCCTAAAGAATGCTAGTTGCATTTAGTTTCTAGGACACTTTCTCACCTAATTTCTCCCGACTTTCATTGTTTCCACTCTTAAGTTTCTTTTTCCGGTTCTTCCTCATGTGCATAATCTCCAGGGTTCAATAGTTGGAGCAAAGCACACATCAGATGCAGTCTTATGCCCTCCAGTCACACTGATACGCCTGTCATTTGCAAATTCACATCCAGCTTTTCCCTTGGCATTGTACATTTCTGCTTGGATGTCTAACAAGCATGTTCAACCTACATAATTACGCAGCTCTTGCAGCCATGCCTGCTGAGCAGATGGCTCCACTCTTCCAATCTGTTGAAGGAAGAAACTTTGCTGTCTTCCTTGGCATTTTTGTTCTGCTTTACATTCTACTTCTAAATGATGCTTACCTTTCGAACACATCTAGAACCTCATCACTACACTCTATCCCCATCACTTACAGTCTAGTACAAATTTGCAAATGAGTCTGGCTCTTTCTAATCATTTCCTTGGGCAATTAGACCATGTTAATGGACATGTTGGAACACAACAGTCCTTGGCTCAAAATGTTCAGTGGCTTTTCAGCTGGTGCAGAGCAAGTTACAGACCTCCTGAGCGCCCAGGCCTGATGATCTTTCTTTCTTGTTAACCTTTTGACCGTATCATCCACTCTCCAGTACTGTACCCACTTCTTCTCAAGCCTCTGCAGCTTCCTCATATTTGCCAAGGAACCTCTACGTTTGTAGCGCTTGCTGCTTGAGAAGATACCCTCCTGTTAAACAGCTCATGCCTTTCACTCCCTAAAGGCAATTATGATAGGCCTTCCGGATTTCATGGGAAACAAATATTATCAAAAAATGTGTGTGGATTTAAAGGATAGGCATTTTTGTGCCAAAATAAACTTATGTAATAATTACATTTTTCCATGTTTAAAAAATGTACCCATTTTATTTAAAAGGAAGAGTTACAGAAATATGGAGAGAGATATTGTTCTTTCATCAGTTCACTTCCCCAATAGCCAAAATGGCCAGAGCTTGGACAGAATGAAACCTGGAGTTTGGAACTCCATCCGTATATCCCACAGGGATGGCAAGGGTTCAAGTTCTTGGAGCATCTTCTGCTGCCTTCTCAGGTGCATTTCCAAGGAACTGAATTGAATGTGGAGCAGCTGTGACTCAATCAGTGTTTATATGGGATGCTAGCGTCACACGTGGTGGCTTAACTTGCTACAACACAGTGTCAGGCCTTTCCATAAACTTTTTGAATTATCTTCATACTCACATGTTACCATCTTGTGAGACTTTCTACACAAATACCCCACCCTTTCTTCTTTATAAAAACCACTCATCATATTACCTATCACCAGATGACCAGGTGTAGGTTTTGCACACTCTTCCTGTTACTTCTCTGCCACACTAATTATAGTAAGCTCTGGGGCTGGCATTGTGGTGCAGCAGGTTTAGTTACCGCCTGCAATGCCAGCATTCAGTATGAGTGTTGGTTAAGTGACAGCTGCACTGTTTCCTCTGCAGCTCATTACTAATGTGCTAGGAAATCAGCAGAAGCCTGATGAGTGCCTAGGTTCCTGTCATCCACTTGAGAGGTTTGGATGGAGTGCTCAGCTCTGGGCTTTTGTCTGGCCCAGCCATGGCCAGTGTGGCCATTGAGGAAGTAAACTAGTGGACAGAAAATCTTTCTTTCTCCTTTTCTTCTGTGTAACTCACCTTTTTAAATGAAAATAAACTCTGCAAGGGTAGAGTGATTCTTTAATAGAAGAACAAAGGTGTGAACTTGAGCTATGTAACAAAAAATTTGCTGCATTTTTTTTAGGAATGTTCAGACATAGAAGGTAAAACATACAGGATGTAGCTCCCAAGTTACATTAATGTAACTTACATGATGCAATGTACATTAACATAACTCCTAAGACACATTAAGCATAAACTCCCCAGTCACCTGAAAGGCACAATAGTAGATTTAGATATTGGTAGAGCATTTTTGTATGACCATAGAAAGGGATGGGCGAGTTTGTTATATATTCATGGGATCTTAAGAGGGAGTATATCATTACATTTTGTGCCTGAGATGCCTCACTCCAGTTCCTGCATGGACGCCTGAATGTTCATGATATGTTAAGGCTATGTGAAATGTAGCTATCATTTTATATTTGTGCAGTCCTAATTCCATCACCCATTGGAGCCAATTTCTAGCCTAATGGGTCATGTGCTTTCTAAAGACCAGGCCTAATTTTCATATCGTCTGTACTGAAAGGAAAGTGAACATCATCGGTTAAGGCAATTACGCGCCTTCTGGGTTCCTCAATAATTAGACCAGTAGTGGGATTCAGACAGTGAGTTTCCTTCTCCACGGGCACTGACTCCTAAATACATTAATCCATTCTGTCTCTTTCTGCATCTTCACGTGTGTTTGGAACTTAATTAATAAACCATGTGATTGAGTATCATTTGTTTTTTGTGTCTTTCCTTTGAAAGATGTTTTGGATAACTTGCAATAGACTATTTAGAAGCCAACATTGCAACGAAGTAATTTCCCTCTGCAAAATGCTACAAGAGATTGGAGCTCAGGACTGAATAGAACGGACTTTGAAACAATATCACCACAAACTGAAGTCTGGAGCTGCCCCTGACTGCTCTGTCAGCTTGGACAAGTTACCCAAATTCTGTCTCCATTCCTAAATCCTTGGAACAGGGATAATGAAAGGGCCGATTCAATAATATTGTTGTGAGGATAAGTGGATTAACATCATTATACGATGACTTCAGAACTGTGTCAGGCACAGAGTAAACTGATGGCATACTGATTCGGAGCAGATGGAATACTGGAGTAAAATACTCATTCCAAAAATAGCACAAATATATATTGTAACTTGGTATAAGATACTTCTTTTCAAATTGATGAGGAAAGAATTAAATTTGGGAACAACTGTCAGTCATTTAAAAACAAATGAGAGAGCCATCCATATTGCAATCTGGTATTAAAACATTCTTGATGATCCAAAGGTTTTTTGAAGTTCTCTCTCAAGCTTGAATTCCAATTTTTCTTTTATGTCATGTATAGAGTTCTTTAATTCAATAATTTCTTTCTCTGTGCTTTTGAGTAATTCTGTGACCATTTTTCCCATTCATTTTCAAGTGTTTCATCAATCTACTTGTTTTCTTTTTTTTGATTTATTTTATTTTTATTACAAAGTCAGATATACTGAGAGGAGGAGAGATAGAGAGGAAGTGGAGCTGCCGGGATTAGAACCAGCAGCCATATGGGATCAAGGCGAGGAGCTTAGCCACTAGGCCACGCTGCCGAGCACGATCTACTTGTTTTCACGTTCCAATGTTGAAGAATTTTTGTGTTCTTTTTTGGGAGTCATGAGGCTTCCTCATTTTGCTTCTTGTATTTCTGCATTTATTTTTGTGCATTTCTGGATGCACCTGTTGGTTTCCACCTGATGATTTTTATCTGTGAACCATGTCTCGTGGTGGGGTGGAGTGACTGCTCTTTTAGTGGATGTCTCAAGTTGTATGGCAGGTGTCACTAGAGTACTGTGGTCAGTGCCCTATTGTGGGATGAGAATCCAGGGTGACACCCCAGCTGGGTGTGTAGATCTCCTCTCCGCATGGGGGAAGCAATGACCATGGGTGTTAGAATAATCACAATATTGCTTCTTCTCTTTCAAGGTGATTGATACTCATCACTGAAATGTGGCTAAGACCCCTCACGGCAGTGCATGAACCACACAAAAGATCTGTGACACCCAGCTACACACCACAGGCTATCATGCAGTCACAGAATTCCCATAGTCTTTGAGCACAAGAGGATTCACTCAGCCTGTGAGCCTGCCCTTACTGCAGATAAAGCAGAGACATTCTGTGCACTAGCTACCTGTAAGTACTCCACCTTGGTAGTTTGTGCAGCACTTAGAGCTGTAGAAGGGTGGGAGTGTGTGCTTGCTTCAGGGTCCCAGACGCACACACTACTCTGTTGGGTTGCAATCACGGCTTCATCCCTGCGGCAGAATTACCTAATTGAGTGTCCCTGTGTAGAGTCAGGAATGAGCTACACCACAGCCACCATGACTTCTGTTGATCTTACTTTGGTTGTCTTTCCTTGCTAGTCTGAGTGCTTTATGGGGGAATCGAGTAAAGAAGCGTGCTCTTCCCCCGCAGGACCCACAGAATCCTTCTCCCAATTTGGCTCCAGTCCAAACCCAGAATCAGTGGGTCCATGAGATACTATGGCAGACAATGCCACAGTGACTAGCTGCCATGGCCTGTTCCCACCTTTCTCTCAAGATCTGCTGTCTTTTCCAGTCCCTGATCTGACCAAATTTTAGAATTTTATGTTGATTTTGGAGGTGGAATATTTTTGATCGGTGGTGATGTTGGTATATAGCACAAACGCTGAAACCATCCACAACATTAAATAAAAACAAAGCCTGTTTTGA
Source organism: Ochotona princeps (assembly GCF_030435755.1). Lineage (NCBI taxonomy): Eukaryota > Metazoa > Chordata > Mammalia > Lagomorpha > Ochotonidae > Ochotona > Ochotona princeps. The sequence goes on along the minus strand of NC_080835.1, from coordinate 105,240,603 downwards.
TTTGGGCACAGAATTGACTATTCAAATCAGGAGACATGGAAGGGGAAAAGTAAGCCAGCACTTCCAAGGATGAAGAACTGGGTTTTTAAAGGGGGGACAAGAACAGTGGGATGAGAGGAAAAAACTTATGTTGAATAATATTTTCCTAACACTTTACTTATTTGTGATAGCGACAGATAAAATTTTACCATCTGCTGTCTCACTCCCCAAATATCTGCTATGGCTAGGGCCTAGCCAGAGTGAACCAGGAGCTGGGGATTTGCCTTGATCTCTCACACAGGTTGCAGGCAGTTTACTTGAGCCATGCCAGCTGAATTCCCCAGGTTTCCATTGGCAGGATCCTAGAGTGGAACTTAGGCAGTGGAACGCGATGCTGGCCCCATTAGTCACAAACAAAGCACTGAGTGAATTTGGATTAGTGTTGGAGATTACATGAGGCTTTAAGGTGAATGAATAGTTGGTGGGGGCTAAATCAAGGTCACCACCAATAAACACATTTTCTGAAATAGTCATCAAGTCAGTAAAAACCCTGATTGGGAACTGTCACAATCTTTTTTTTTTTTTTTTTTTTTAAGATTTACTTGGTTTATTTGAAACGAAGAGTCACAAAGAGAGATGGAGAAAGTGTGTGTGCATGGGAGGAGAGAGAGAGAGGGAGAGAGAGAGGGAGAGAGAGAGGGAGAGAGAGAGGGAGAGAGAGAGGTAGAGAGAGAGGCAGAGAGAGAGCGCGCGCTCCCACCTATCGCCCATTTGTTGGATTACTCCCCACATGGCTACAATGGCCAGAAACAAGGAGCTTCATCTTTGTCTCTCAGAGAGATGCATGGCTAAGTGCTTGGGCCATCGTTCCCTGCTTTTCCTAGGAGTATTAATAGGGGAGTGGATCGGAAGTGGAACAGCTAGAACTCCAACGAGGACCCAATAGGATGCTGGCATTGCAGGCAGCTGCTGTGTTACAGTGTTGACCCCAACAATTTGTAGTCTTACAAACACATTCTTTCCAAACAGTACTTTTCAGCTGGAGCCTCAAGACAGTGATTTTTGTCTGGCGAAGTAAACCCCAAGTGTGATCTTTGAGACTCCTGGGGAAATCCTGTCCTGTGGGTTGACCACACTGCAGCCATCTTTTGTTTCCATCTTTGTTTCCACAGTTTCTCCCTACACTTTGGTCGGTGAAGAAGTATGAGAAATATTGCTGGAATTCGGATGGGTCATTGTCTTGGATATAGGAGGCTAGCTTGTTCCTGCGTCTATGGCTATCAAGAGACAGTCTGTACCGCATTTCTCATTAGGCTCACCTGTGTGGCTGGGACTGCGCTCTTGGAACCATGACTCCATGCTGAATTCAACATTTGATGTCAGGGCAGCCCACCCAGATCCTCCAGGTCAGCGGGCTGCAGGGCAAAAGCGGCCCCTGTGGTGCATGGTCGGGGTGGGGGGAGTTGTTATGGGAGTTTCAGGAGACTCAGCCGCAGGAGGGCGGAGGGGGGTGGGGTGCCACCGCGGAGCTCAGCCTGGGCTAGCAAATACCTTTGGTCTGGCTTTAGGAAGCTGCGAAAATCGCCAAAACCCAAGCCCCCCGTTGGCCACAGTAGCAGTAGCAGAGTCCCTTCCTGTGTTTCTGGCAGCGAGGGGGAGAAAGGGTGTGTGTGTGGGGGGGGCGGGGTTTGTCCCTGGATTGGGGAGGTGGCCCACCTGACGGTGGGGGGGAATTGGATGCCTGCGCTTGTTGAGCAGGATTGCGGGGCGGGAGTGAAGGACAGAGGGGGGTCCCCACGGAGGCGGAGGGGCGGGCCCACCGCAGGGAAGAGGGGCGGGTCTGTCCGGGGTGGTGCCCTTTGCTTCAGCACGTTGGAGGCTTTCACCAGGAGTCAGAACTGCGGTGTCTGCTGCGGAGTTGTGGAGCACAAGGTGAGGTGTGCGCTGGTTCCTAGCCGGGGTGCTCTCATGCCCAGGGCTGCTTGGCATCATGCGCACTGTGGATTTTCCCAACCCTGATTCTGGTGCTCCGGCTATCTGCAGCTGCCCCTGTATGTTACGTTTCTGCACATTCGGGACATTTTTTGGCTGCGTGGTGGGTCTGTGTGGCTCTTCTATCTCCCTGGTCCTCCTCAGAGCTAGAGAGCTTGGGTGGTGGTGGTGGTGGTGTGCTGCGGTGCCACTTCTTTTAGTCCTTGCTTTATCTAATGCTCAGCCCCCATCAAAAAAAATTTTTTTTTCTGGTGATTTTCCGCATTTGCGCCTATCCCAGCTGTGCCTAAGGTAACAGCCCATAGGAATGGGGGTGGGAGTAACAGTTCGGTGTCAGGGACTGAGGTAACTCAGGGTGCTTGTGCTGGGGACACAGCCAGCCCGTGGCAGGAGCCCCTCAGGCGTCTGTCAGCTGCCTCAGCTTGCATACTGCAACTGTGTGTGCAGTCCACCCTGGACTCCTAGATTTTTACAAAAATAATGTATCTGAAAAATAATTACAGAGGGAAAGAACAGAATGGCTTCCAATAGTTGGCTCACTTCTGCAATAACAACAGTGGCTGTGGCTGGATCAGGCAAAAGCCATGAATTCCAGCTGGGTCTTCCACATGCGTAATAAGGGCCCAGCATGTGGCCATAGTGACCCGCCTTCTTAGCACCTTCACAGAAAATTGTATGAGATAATGGCATTGCAGGTTGTGGCTTAACAGGCTGTGCTACAATGCAGGCACCAGCTTCTAGAATTTTGGATACACTGTGGGAAGAGTGCTTGCTTAGCGTAAGCAATGTAGCAGCACAGAGAATACCACGACTGAAAATCACGAGATGTGTTTACTGGGAGTTGGTGGGATGGAGCCTTAGAGTAGCGGGGGAGTGGAAGATTGGTGCCGGCATCCAGGCTGGCTAGCACATCATGAAAAGTTCATTCCTTGCCAGCTGAATGGCAGCTCTCTGCTGTGCAAATAGAACTGACCATTGATCGAAGCTTGATCTTCTCTGAAATGTTTCTGGTGTCTGAAAACCCTGCGATTTAGCAGGAGACTGAATTTAGTAGTTGGCCCTTTACTGTGTGGATATGGCCAGGGGATGCCAGTCCGTCATGATTCCAAGGGGTGCTAAGGCTGAGGAACCAATGCTACCTCCTCAGTAGGGCTATTCTCCAGCAGCCCCTCAGGTCAGACCTCTGCCAGCACTCAGCCTGAATATCTCTCTGAGCCCTGTTCTTGTCCTTGTTGTTTGGCGTGCAGGCTTTCTTGTGGAGACTAGAGAGCATGCTGTGCCTGTTTGCAGCCTTGTCAGTGATGGTGCAGCTCAGCACTGGCCTCCCTCCCAGGTATGTTCAAGATAGAAGGGCTGGGGCCTTTCTCCTGCCCCTGGAAGTAAGCGTTGGAGCTCTTGCTGTGATTTCATGGGTGGCATCTCCAGGGCTTCATGCACCTCTTTTGTCTTTGCAGAATTAATCAGACTCACCTGCTGCCCTCCTCCCTGCAGATCCGCAGGCTCGGTCTGAAATTTCAGGGCTCAACTTTCACCCTCGAAGGTTTTCCATTCCAGATCATAGCAGGAACCATGCACTACTTCAGGGTGCCCAGGGAATACTGGACAGATCGTTTGCAGAAGTTAAAGGCCTGTGGCTTCAACACCCTCACCACGTGAGTGCTGCTCATTGGTATCTGTTTCAAATCTGTAGTTTAATTCCTAACTCTGAGATTGTGTGGGTCACCATGAAGGTTGACATTTTAGTGCTCTTTAAAGAAAGACTTATTTAAAAGAAAGCAGTGGAGGATGGCTTAAGGCCTTGGGGCCCTGCAAAATGTGGGAGATTTAGAAGAAGCTCCCAGCTTCTGATGGGCTCAGCTCCAGCCCTTGCAGCAATTTGGGGGGGGGTGGAGCATTAAGAGGGAGAGAGGAAGAGGGGGAGAGAGGAGAGAGAGGGAGGGAGGGAGGGAGGCAGAGGGAGAGAGAGAGAGAGAGAGAGAGAGAGAGAGAGAGAGAGAGAGAGAGAGAGAGAGAGAATCTTCCATCTTCTGATTTACTCCCCAGATGGCCACAGCAGCCAGGGCTGGGGGCTGGTCTAGGTCAAAGTTAGGAGCCGGTAACTCCATCCGGGTCTTCTGCATGGGTGGCAGGGGTCCAAGCATTTGGATCCTCTGCTGCTGCTTGCCCAGTGCAATAGCAGGGATCTGGATAGGAAGTGAAACAGCTGCGACTTAGGCTGGTTCCCTGTCACTGAAGGTGGCAGCTTAACTGCTGCACCACATTGCTGGCCCTTTATGCAGGCTCTCCACTTATTCCGTTATGGAACTCAACTTGTTAAACATTATTGCTTATGCCAAAGTCCTTTGCTGATTCTGATTTTTAGTAGTAATACTTCCTTCGCCTCTTTCAGCTGTGTTTTACATTTTTTTTTTTTGGCTATTGTTGAAAACTGTACATGCCATATTGGAGATGTAGAACTGAGGTAGATAATCTGGTGTGAGTTTCTGTGTTTATCTGGTTAGGCACAGGGTGGGGGATATCGAACCTGCGGGCTATGTTGTGACTGTGAAATAATTGCCTGGTACTGCCAGCGCAACTGCTCGAAGTAGTAGAAGTTCATTAAACCAATAGCAATTTTATTTTTAGGCTTATTTTATTATTTGAAAGACAGTTAGTAACACACACACACACACACACACACACACACACACACACACACACCCTTACAGAGAGAGAGGGAGATTGAGATTCCATCTGTTGGCTCACTCCCTAAATGAGTGGAATGATTGAGGCTGGGCCAAGACACAACCAGGAACCACGCACTCCATTCTGGTTTCCCATGTGGAAGGCAAGGACCTAAGCATTTTGATGATCTTTTATTGTCCTTCCTGGTGCATGAGCAGGGAGATGGCTTAGAAGTGGAGCACTTGGGACTCAAATTAGCACTCCTATGGGATGCTGGCATTCCAGGGTATGGCTTAACTTGTTACATCACATTAGCTTCAGCAGGCTAATTTGTAAATTGATCATTTTTCTTGGCCTGTGGGTTGTATTATAAATATCTACTTATCTCTTGGCAGAAAAAAAGCCTCATCACCCTAGCACAATTGGGCTATGTGTATCCTTCACTGTAGTTTTGGTTTCAGAAGTAAAATTTTCTTCTAATGTTATTATTTTTACTCCTTTATTGTCATTGGATTTTCCTAGACGTTTCTTTCTTTTTTCTGAATAAACATTTATTTGCATTTGAAGCACAGAGTAACAGAGAGAGGACACACACACACACACCCCACAGAGAGAGAGAAAGAGAATCTTCCATCTGTTCGTCCCCTTGCCAAATGATCTCAGTGGCCAGAGTGGGGCTGGACTGAAGCCAGGAACCAGGAGCTCCTTCTGGGTCTCCCACAGAGGTCACATGGGTGCAGGGGACAAAGGACTTGGGAACTCAAGCACTGCCTTCCCAGGCCTTTTGCTGGAAGCTGGATGGGAGTAGAATCTGAGTAGTTCCTTTAGCTCTAATCAGCTCTTGTTACATAGCAGTTCAGTTGGTGCTGGTGCCAGACACGGGGAAGCATACGCGTTGTATGATCCTGAGGTTAGGTCCTGGTCCTTTTGTGAGCCAGTGTTGGGTTTATCTCTTGAGCTACGTTGCGTTCTAAGGTGTGCGGGGTGAAGAAATTTCCATTTCCACTTCCACACAAGGCAGTTTTGGGTGTGTTTTTCCTTCCTCCAGTCTAGAACAGGTAAATGGTGGCTATTTCCCTTTTTCCAAGCTGATCAGGCTCTGGAAAAGCAATTTTCCTTGAACACAGATATTAAAAAAAAAAAAACAACAAATATTCTGAGTCTACATCAAAATAGCTACCTTCTTTCTTTCTGGAAGCAAAAGGTGATTTTTCTCAGATCTTCCCTGTGAGTTCCTGGAGGTAAAAATCAAGAAAGCATTGGGACACTCCTCAGCCTTCTCTCTCCTTCAGAGCTGCTCAACTTAGGCTAATCTGTAATGGGTCTAGGAATTCATCAGTTACAGTTTAACTAGTCTTGCCAGTACTAGTTCTAGCAGTGGGCTTGCCTTTGATGTTTGTTCCTGGCAAGCAATAATTCTTGTGTTTGCCTATGTTAGTCAGGGTTGTCAAAGACAGATTCAGCAGGATTAAGAACTTGTCCACACCATTGTGGAAACTGAGAGGCCCTAAGATCTGTGATTAGTAAGCTGGGGACCTGGGGAAGCCATGATGCTTTAGTTTGAGTCTAAAAGGTTGGAAACCAGGAGAGTCAGTGATGTAAGTTTCAGTTCATTTTCTAGGAGTTACAACAGTCAAGAATAGTCAACCTTTCAGTCTGAGGCCAAAGACTAAAAAATCAAGGGTCAGGCTCAATCAGTGTCCGGCCGGGTCTTTTTCTGAGTCTGTTTTGATCAGACCGGGTACTTTATTGGTTGATTGAAGGTAATAGGGGTCAATAGCCTGCTTTTCTCAGGTCACCATTTCAAATGTTGGTCTCATCCAGAAAGACCCTCATAGATACTCCAGAAGAATGTTTGACCACCTGTCTGGGTACCTTGTGATTTCGACCAGTTGACACAATTAGCATCAAACAGCCCATCCTTCTAATTTTCAGGGCTAAGCTCTCCTGCCCCTCTCCATGCATGACTTGACTAAAAGGTAACTACTGCTCATGCTCTAATACATCAGTTACTCTTTTTAGCTTTATGAAAATGGAATTAAGCAATATATACTTTTTGGTGCCAAATTTTCCTCGTTCAAAATTGTACTGGTGAGATTCATCTATGTTATCATAACTGTATGGAATTGCATTTGATAATCATATGAAACTATTTGTTTTGTGGATTTGGGTTCTATTTTCAGTTTGTAGCTATTATAAATAGTGCTCCCAGGAATCATTCTGTACTTACTTCTTTGTGACTATGTGTAAGTACTTCTGTGGGTGTGCTTCCAGGAATGTATTTGATGGGTATAGATGTATCATACACTTTTATTTTTTTATTGGAAAGTCAGATATACAGAGAGAAGGAGAGACCGACAGGAAGATCTTCTGTCCTTTGATTCGCTCCCCAAGTGACTGCAATGGCCAGAGCCAAGACTATCCGAAACCAGGAGCCTGGAGCCTCGCCTGGGTCTCCCACATGGGTGCAGGGTCCCAAGGCTTTGGGCCATCCTCGACTGCTTTCCCAGGCCACAAGCAGGGAGCTGGATGGGAAGTGGAGCTGCTGCGATTAGAATCGGCGCCCATATGGGATCCTGGCACGTTCAAGGCGAGGACTTTAGCTGCCTGGCTACCACACCAGGGCCTGATACACTTTAATAAATAAAGTCAATCAGGGTTCCAGCTTCCCAAGACTTCCCGAAGTTACTAAGTTTAATTTGTGTACATTGTTGTGCAACCATTACAACTAAACTTCTGGAACTTAAAAAAAAATCATTTTATACTAAAAATCAGTGCCATTGAACTGTAACTTCCCATTCTCTTCCGTTCCAATTGTTGGAAAGCACTGTTCTGCTTTCTTCCTCTATAAATTAGTTCTTCTAATTGCTTTGTATAAATGGTATCATACAATATTTCATCTTTTATGTTTATTTTATTTTATTTCATATAATGATTTTTAAAAAAGATTTATTGATTTTTATTTCAAAGTCAGATATACAGAGAGGAGCAGAGACAGAGAGGAAGATCTTCCTTCCGATGTTTCACTCCCCAAGTGACTGCAATGACTGGTACTGCGCCAATCTGAAGCCAGGAGCCAGGAGCTCTTCCAGTTCTCCCACGCGGGTGCAGGGTCCCAAGGCTTTGGGCCGTCCTTGACCGCTTTCCCAGGCCACAAGCAGGGAGCTGGATGGGAAGTGCAGCTGCCGCTGGGATAAGAACCGGCGACCATATGGAATTCCAGTGCGCTCAAGGCAAGGACTTTAGCCACTAGGCCACTTTGCCGGGCCCCATATAATGATTTTAGGAGATTTATCCACACTGCAGCATAAAGCACAATTTCATTGCTTTCAAAATATGAATAGTATTGTAGTATGTTTATATCCTACTTTTTGTGTATTTGTTCATCCACTTCCAGACATTTGCGTTGTCTCTGTCTTTTGCTATGAATAAGGTTGTGAACATTGGTTTGCAAATATCTACTCCAGTTTATGTTTTCGGTGCTTTTATACAAACATACACATGCACATGGAACTTCTGAACCAAGTTGTAACTCAGTATTTGATTATTGAAGAAGCTACTTGAAGTGAAATCTCTCGTCGTTCTGATTTGCATTTCCTTAATAGCTAGTGCTACTGTGTATCTTTTCATATGCCTGTTGATTGTTTGTACTTTTGTTTTGTAGAAGTGAATGTTCAATTTCTTTGACAATTTTTGACTTCTTTGTTTTTTGCTGTTATCGAGGTATAGGAATTCTTCATACGTTATGATATTAATTTCTTAGCAGATATGGAATTTGCAAATATTTCCTACAATTCTGTGAGCCTTTTTTCCCTCTGTTGATAGTTTTTCTGATGCAAAGTTTTCAAGCTATGATGAAATAAAGCTTATCCACTTTTCTTTGCTAATACGTTTGATGTCATATTGAAGGAAATATCGACAATTCCAGTAATATGAAGATTTCCCACAATGTTTTCTTCTAAGAGCTTTATAGTTTCAGTGATTATGTTGAAATATTTGATACATTTTAAGTTATTTTTTTATATAGTACTCTGTAAGGGTCCAATTTCATTCTATTGTCTGGTGGATTTCCCTGTACCACTCAGTTAAAATCATCATGTACTGTCCTTTAAGATTTTATTTATTTGAAAGGTGGAGAGAACAAATCAGCAAGTGTGATTGAGTTACCTCCCATGTTTTGGTTCATTTGTTAAATGCCTACAACACTTGGGTTGGCCCAGGCTGAAGCCAGAAGCTAGGTATACAATCTAGTCCTCCATGTGGGTGGTAGGGTTCCAACGTTTGGGCCAGGAGTTGCTGCCTCCCAAGGTAAGCATCAGCAGGAAAATGGAATTGGAAGTGGACTCAGTTAACAATTCGTTGAAAGGCTGACTATAGGCAGGCAACATCTCAGGAGGTGAGTGTGTTCAAGAATAGGCTGACACTATGTATGTATGCATGTCTATGCACATGCATATGTATTATATGTATATAGAGATGTATATATGTATGTGCATGTATGTTGCACATGTATATACAAATGCATTATATGCATATACAGACAGGCATACATATACACACACATTCTATTTGTGGGCTTTCAAAATCATCTTCCATTTTTCTTCTCATTATGAGTGTTCTCTTTTGCTTACCATAGACTTAGTGTATATTTGTATGCCCCTTAATAGTTCTTTTTTTGGTAGTCTCATTATTTATGTTTTTTCTATGTTGATTTATTTGTGATTGATTTCCATCCTGGCTTTCAATTATATTTTCCTGTTTCTTTGTGTGCTGGGAATTATGAACCCTCTAACTAACTTAGTTATTTAGTTATTTATATTCTAGAGGCAGAGGGAGACAGAGACAGGCACAGAGAAGGAGACAGCATTTTCATATCATCTAGCTTACTTCCTATGTGCCCATAATGGCCAGGCTTTTGCCAAGTGCACAGGAACCAGGAACTCAGTCCAGGTCTTCCACGTAGGTGTCAAAGACCCAATGACTGTGCTTCTCAAGTTTTGCACTGTCAGGAAGCTAGAATTGAGCTCTGGAGCCAGGCATGGATCCTATAAGCTCCAATATGGGTATGGGTGTCTTAAATGCTAGGCCAAAAGTTCACCCTGGTTACTGGATTTCATCTTAATTGATGTAAGTAATATTGTTTTGTTCTGTCCTATAAACTTTAGACTTCTTTTTAGCATCTGTTAAAGGGTGTGTTTATTTGAAAGGCAGAATTACAGAGGAAGAGATAGAGATGAAAAAAGAGACATCTTTCCTCAGATGATTCATTCCTCAAATGGCTGCAACAGCTAGCATTTGGCCAGGCTGAAGAGCCAGGAGCTTCTTCTAAGTCTGTCAAGTGGGTTGCCAGGGTGAAATCGGTCCATATTTCATTGATATACCAGATGCATTGAGAGGGAGCTGGACTGAACGTGGAGCACCTGGGACTCAAGCCAGTGCCCGTATGGAATGCTGGCATTGCAGGCAATGGCTTGACCCACTATTCCACAATGCCAGTCCCTGATGACTGTGTAGATAAAATTTCTTACATTTTCATGAACATCTAATGAAAGAAAATTAGAATGTTACATATACACTCATCTTACCTGAAGCTCAACAGCATAACAAAATATGGAGTGCTTTTATCTTTGCTTAGCATTGAAGGGAGAAAATTGTGGGGATCATGTCTATTACACAATTAGAGTCCTGGCTGTTGAAATATTCAGTCTCTTTCGTGGTAGAAATCATCTACATGGCTTATTAAACCTGGAGGAACCCCAGGGTCCACAAAGGTGGGGGTAAGGGTCTCACAATCTTTTTTTTGTCCCTCTGCAGACATGTTCCCTGGAATCTCCATGAGCCAATCAGGGGACAGTATCATTTCACCGGAAACCTGGATTTGGAGTATGTATTAATTTGACTGATTCTGTGGCTTAAAGACAAGGGTTTGACTATGGGGATCAGATGAAGTAGTTGGGGGTGCCTTTCTTTCTTTTTAAAAAAAGATTTATTTATTTATTTATTTGAAAGTTGGATTTACAGGGAGAAGAGAGAGACAGAGCCAATGTTTTACTGAGTATCAAGCCCCTGTACCCCTGGGATTATGTTCGTGAAAGGAGTTTTGTGGGTCAGATTGGAAGATGTGCCCATTCCAAGCACAGAAGAGCGAGGGGAGAGAAATAGTGGTGATTTCAGCTCTCAGCTTCTGATGTGGTCTCATAATCTTGCCTTCACTTCCTAGGACTTTTATATCCATGGCCTCACAGCTTGATATCTGGGTCATTCTTTGTCCAGGCCCCTATATTGGTAGTGACTTAGACCTTGGAGGCTTGCCCAGGTAAGTTGTATTCTGAGCTTTCTTGGCCATGATTACATATGGGACACAGCATGTTCAAATGGAATTTAGAGCAAGGTGTTTCGTGTTTTGTTTTCAATGTACATTTTAAAATTTGAAAGTCAGAGTTACATGGAGGGAGGGAGAGAAGGAAGAAGGTGGGGATGGAGGAAATGAGGAAAGGTGAAGGGAGAGAGGGAAGGAAGTAGGGAGGGAGGAAGGGATAAAGTGGGAGAAGAGAGGTCTTTGGGACAGGAAAAACACAGGGAGCAGGAGCTCCATCTGTGTGGCTGGTATGGACGATCCTCTGCTACTTTCCGGCAGTGGTTTTACTGGCTGCACCAGAAACACTGATTACTCTATTTGGATTTTGCCTGCGGCAGTTTGCCCCCTATCTAATAACAATGGAAAATGAGCTTTAAAATATTGGGGATTATTTTGTATTTGGATATTGTTAAAGTTAACCTCATCTCTCCAGTGCAAATGGGATAGATCTCCTATTTATTCTTTACGTAAAAACTAATGGGTACAGTTTAAGTAGCGTTTTTGTAAATTCATTTTTTTTTTGGTAGTGACAGTACAAGCAGCAAGCAATGGCCTGAATTCTCTCCTTTTAAACAGGGGTTTTTCCCCTTCCAGAGTATCTTTTTCAATCGTGGCTAGATACATGACGTGTAAACTTTGCCATGTTCGCCATTTACAAATGTGTGGTTCTGTGTCCCCGGCTCGATTCTAAATGTGCAAGCCAAGAACACTTGGTGTCATCACCTTTCCACCACCCGGAGACTTTCCATTCTTTCTTCACACCTTGGCAACTGTTGTTTAACCTTTTGTCTCTACAGATTCTGGGTGTTTCCTATAAGGGAAGTCCTTCAATATATGACATTTTAGGTCTGTCATCTTAGACACAATATTCTCAAGGTTCTCCCATATTGTAGTATATAGCAGTACACCATTTTAAATTTTTTCTTTATTTTTATTTTTAAAAATAATCTTACTTAGTTGATTAGGGTACAAAGGGTCAAGGGCTACAGGAAAGTGGGTAATATCATTGTTTCCATACTAATGTCATCATGTTTTTCCCCTGTATCTGGGGTCAGGGGAGAAACAAAGGGAGAAGCCCCACGCAGCCTCTCACCCGTCCCAGATCCCTGATGTGAGGCACGCTCCAAGGGTCCTGCTCAAGCAGTTTTGATAGTTCAACAGCTCTGAATTGCTGCCAATCTTGCCATTCCAAGCACGATGAAAATCTATTCAGAATCCACTGGCTGACATAGTCTCTTCATGGTTGGGGTTCTGAGATCAGCTGTTCAGTTGGAGGGATCTCCAAAGAAACTTCATCTGAAGTGATTCCGGACATGTTTCTGTGTGTGCTTGCCATAACAGGGTCTGGCACAGTCCATCGCCCCAATCAGCTTATGCACATGCTGGTTGTTGCAATTGCTGGGTCAGTTCTGTTTGCAGCCCTGTCTTCCATGCAAACTGATGGGTGTTGCAGTCCAGCCTGATCCTGCCCACTTCCAACTCTGCCCTCATGCAAACCAGTTGGGGAGCTGCAGCCTAGTTGGGGCGACTCCCCATACCCCCCACCAGGCCTGCCCCTTACCCTGGTTCCCATGCATGCCAGTATGCCAGTACACCATTTTGTAAAAAGATATTTATGTGAAAGTCAGTGTTAAGAGAGAGAGAGAGAGAAAGATAGAAAGAGACAGATCTTTCTTCCAGTGGTTCACTTCCCTGATGACAGCAGGGGCAAGAGCTGAGTCAGGCTGATTGCAGGAGCCAGGAGCCAGGAGCCAGGAGCCAGGAGCCAGGAGCCAGGAGCCAGCAGCCAGGAGCCAGGAGCCAGGAGCCAGCAGCCAGCAGCCAGCAGCCAGGAGCCAGGAGCCAGCAGCCAGCCAGCAGCCAGCAGCCAGGAACCAGGAGCCAAGAGCCAGGAGCTTCTGCAGGGTCTCAAGACCCAGATGGATGGCAAAAACCCAAGCACATGGGTCATTTTCTGCTTTTCTTGGGCCATTGGTAGGGAACTGGCTCAGAAGTATAGCAGCTAGCACATGAACGATGCCCACAGAGGATACTGATATCACATGGGGCAGTTTATTTACTTTGCCACAGCACCAGTTCAATCACCATTCCTTTTTGATGGCATAATGGCATTGCATCAAAGAGTGCTTTTTAAATGAATTGATTGTTTTAGTTTTCAAATTTATCAATTTTTATCATTTTACCACATTTCAGTTCATATTTAGATACTACATGCACATATATTTCATTTTTTTTCTTGAAAATAAGGATATTACAATAACAGAATGAGGGATTTGTGACCATGATCATAATATGGCAAAGAGGGGCATATTGTCATGTGTATGGTGTAATTTAGTCACTGTTAATAGCTATAAACAAAAGTTGAACTTCTAAATAGCTATAACATTTTTATTCTACACTTGAGGTTAGCAAACTTGCTTTGTGCAATGCTGGAAGGGTATATGGACCAGACACTGTTTTTGTTGCAACTATTCAATCCTGCTTTGGTAGCACAAGACCATGCAAGTATATGGACATGGCTGTGTGCTAATGTAACTATTCACAGAAGCAGCTTGCAGGTCTGCTTCGGCCAGGTGGCTGTATTTGATGAAATCTGTTCTAAATTATCACTAAATAACTCTTCACTTTCATTTTCAGACAGGTTCTTACTTGGCTTTTTTTTTTTAAGATTTATTTTTATTTGAAAGGTGGAGTTACAGGGAGAAGAAGAAAGAAAAAGAGAGAGAGAGAGAGAATATCTTTCATCTACGAGTTCACTCCCCAGATGGCCACAATGGTTAGAGATGAGGCCTTCAGAAGCCAGAAGCCAGAACCCAGAAACTTCTTCTAGGTCTCACATGCAGGTGCAGGGCCCAAGGTTTTGAACCATCTTCCACTGCTTTCCCAGGCCATCAGCAGGGAGCTGGACCAGAAGTGGAATAGGCAGATTCCAAACGGTACAGATCGCAAACCGGGATGCTAGCACTGTAGGTGGAAGCTCAGTCTACTGTGGAATGACCCGGCCCTATCTCAGGGTTAGGTATTTGGAACTGGCACAGACTGCTGCTTCTTAAGGCTGAGGTAAACTCTCACAGTGTATTTTCCAAACAGGTGAATTTAAGCTTTCTGGCCTGATATGCTGGAATGTTTCTTATTGTTGTCTCTCATCTCACATCCAAGTCTTGTTTCCAATCCTAGTTGGTTGCTCAGGGATGCAAAAATGAAGCTGAGAACAACTTACCGGGGCTTCACTAAAGCGATGAATCTCTATTTTGATAAACTGATTCCCAAGATAGCAAAACTCCAGGTAAAGTACAATTCCTACCCCCATTTTTATGATTACAAGAAGTGAATAGCAGAATGGACTTCCTGGATAGGATGAGCATACTTTCTGTATACTCAAAAGCAGGAATTCAAATTCTTCATTTATAAAGAAGCTGATTTTAATTGATCAGGCTTCGGAAGATAAACTATATGTCATTCTTCACCAGTTACAGCTCCTACAAATGCCATTAGGTCACTGGTTAATGCAGAAGTTACAATTTATTAGGCTTACTATCCCTGCCTATAAGACCATGGTGTCATATATATATATATTAATTGTTAGGGTATAAAGTGTGTCACTACACTTTATAAGAATGTCACTTCAAAAATTTCATAAAATTATGCACATTAACCTTTCAACAACATTAGCATTTATTGTATCCAATTAAAATCAAATCATATTATTTTAACCCATCAAAATGCAAATATAATTTTTATAGGAGAAAGAAAAGTTGATTTCTAAGTTTTAAATTTTTCGTTTATATGAGGTGAAACAATATCATATATGCAGAGCTAAGAGTGTGATGATGCTTTCACCCTCCCTCCCTCTCTGCTTGTGTTCCCACCATCCACCTGCCTTCCTTCTTTCTTTTTTTTTAAAACTTTTGTTACAAACTTTTTTGAAATATCCTTGAACTTTACAAAATGGTTGGAAAAGATAAAAGCAACTTTGTATAGACTTTTGGTGGTTCAGTTTACAGTTCTTTTAAAAAAAAGGTTTATTTATTTTTATTAGAAAGTCAAATTTACAGAGAAAAGAGAGAGAAAGATCTTCCATCTGCTGATTCACTCTCCAAATAGCCCCAACGGCTTGAGATGAGCTGCTCTGAAGCCAGGAACCTGCTACCATGTGGGTGCAGGGTCTCAAGGCTTTGGGCCATCTTCTACTGCTTTCCCAGGCCATAGAAGGGGCTGGATGGGAACTGGAGCCGCTGAGACACAAACTGGTGCCCGTATGGGATTTTGGCACTTGCAAGGGAGAGAAGTAGCCAAGTGAGCCATTGTGCTGGGCCTGGTTCATCTTAGGATTTTTTGACTTTCTGATGATGAGAAAGAGATTGGCATGCACTGGGCAGCCTACATCGAGTTTGGGTGGCCTTGGATACGTTCAGTCTTCTTTCAGGCTTGTAGGTAGGGGTGATGTGCTGGCAGGCAGGCCTGTGGTCATGAGGGGAGACACCAGCACCCTGCACTGCATCATGGTGCTGACCTTCATGTGCAGCAGGTTAGGAAGTGTAACTACAGTTTCCACTGCTGATATTTTCAGTTTAGAATGGGCCTTTCAGCATATAACCCCATCATAAAGAGCATTTGTGCTAGGTTTAAAGTGAGCAGAGGTGGCTAAGGAGGTTACATCCTTTGGGAATCAAGCTTTGCACTGGGCATTTCCAATTTCCCTGGCATATTTTATCATTACAGTAAGGATTTGAAGGCAACGTGGTAGGCTGAATAGAAGCACTACTACAGCCTACGTTTAACTGGGAGAAGGACTCACATGTGTGAACTGAACAGGAACACTTAGTTTATACCACTATCTGTATCCTGGAGTTAGTTAGATCAGCACAGTCATTAAGACACCCAAGCGGCTAGAGGAAATCCCTCGGTGTGCTATTTGGGATGTTGGAGAGAGGATCCTCCACAGAGCCATAGAGACATGTGGCTATTTTCATTAACATTAATGAAAATGAAACATTCAGTTCCTCAGTCACACTAGCCACCTTTCAAATGCTCAATAGTCACAGAGTTTGATTTAACTGAGAACCATGAGGAATAACAATGTGAAGAGGTAGGAGGGCCAGAGAAGACTGATGGAAATGGACCCGAGGGGCAGGCTCCAGTCTAGAGGAGAACCTCTTAGAGAAGCAGCGAAGGGCCCAGTGCAATGGTTCAACTCGTTGACCCACTCCTTTCAAGCACCAGCATGTCCTAGCAGCTCCATTTCCTATCCAGCTCCCTGCCTGTGACCTGGGAAAGCAGTGGATGATGGTCCAATGTTTGGATTGGAGAGATGGATTTTAGGAATGGTGTTTTTGTGACACTCCAAGCATCTGTAAACTCAGAAAATCCAGAATTTTCCTTGCCAGTAGCCTTACTGTCAAACTCTCATCTCATCCTCAGTATTTCCAGAGAGGGCCCATCATTGCTGTGCAGGTTGAGAATGAATATGGTTCATACAATCTGGATAGAAAATACATGTCATATGTTAAAAAGGTAAGTGCTTCCTTTTCGCTTGATTTTAGCCAAAAGGCAGAGAAGCTATAAGTGCTCCTCCCCCCCTCATTTGCATACTTTTCTCCCTTTGTTAGTTTGTGGAACAAATACTTCTTGCCTATCTGTAGCTTGCTTCACCATAATCCATGGGATAGGAAGGTGAAAGGTTCAGTTGAATTTTTCCAAGCATTTATAGTCTGGGCAAAGGCCTGGAAACAGTGTGCACAGTGCTAATGGAAGGTGGGGATGTTAACATATGTTTCCCATTTGTGGATATCAAAGATTGGTTTTGGTTGTCCTTTGCAAAATATGTATTTTTAATATTATTTTACTTTCAACGTTTTTGTGTGTAATTTCAAATTCTTCAAAAAGATTTATTTGTTTGGAAAATAGAATTATAGGGAGAGAAGGATAGACACAGGGGAAATCTGCTTATTCATGGAAAAGACTTCCAACAGCTGAGCCAGCCTGGAGTCAGAGGCTGCAGCTGCATCTGGGTCTTGCACGTAGGTAGTAGGGGCCTAAGTACTTGGACTGTGTTCTACTGTGCACTCAGGGATGTGAGCGGGGAGCTGGGCTGAGTGTGGAGCAACCAAGGAACTTGTGCTCCTGTGGTACGCCTGTATCACAGGCAATGGCTTAACCCACTGTGCCTGTGTATCCAATTTTAGGGTCCATATTTCATAGACATAATATATGAGCATGTAGTATAAAATAGTGCATAGTTAATATTTGCTTTTATTAATTCATTGTGAAAGCTTTTGTGTTTTTATCGAGTTGTTGGTTTCAATATATTTAATGTAGTTGCCGGTACATTTGCATTTATATCTGACATTTTGTCATTTTTGTCTTGCCTGTTCTGTGGCTTCTAGAGTCCGGCATTTCAGCTGGGGAGATCCCCAAAGAAACGTTGTCTGAGGTGTTCCCAGACCAGATTCTTGTATGTTCTAGCAAGCGCAGGGCCCTTGCTCAGTCTGTGGTTGAGTGAAGGAAGTTGCTTTTGTGCCGATTCCCTAATATAAGTAATTAAAAGGAGACTTAAAAATTCTTCTCCATCCCCAGCTTAATCGCTGTCATTTTTTTTTCTTGAGAGGAGCAATCCTGTGGTATCAAGAATAGCTTATTCACCTGACTGAATGTCTCCCTAGGCCCTGGTGACAAGAGGGATCAAAGTGATGCTCATGACTGCAGATAACGGGGCAGACCTGAAGAAAGGACACTTGCGGAATGGTGCGGTCTGCTCTCTCTTCCGTGCTGAAGCAGCACGGGGATTGCTGGGGTGCTGCTGCTGCTGCCTCCTCCCCTTCCTCCTCCTGCTTCTGCTTCCTCTTCCACTTCTTCTTCCTCTTTCTCTCCTGTCTTCTCCTCTCTCATTGTCGTTGTCTTCTCCTTTCTCCTGCTCTTTCTTCTTCTCCTGCTCTTTCTTCTTCTTTATTTCTTTGTTTTTTTTTAATAGTTCTTTCTTTTTTTTTTAAAAAGATTTATTCATTTTATTACAGCCACATATACACAGAGGAGGAGAGACAGAGAGGAAGATCTTCCATCCGATGTTTCACTCCCCAAGTGAGCCGCAACGGGCTGGTACGCGCCAATCCGATGCCGGGACCAGGAACCTCTTCCGGGTCTCCCACGTGGGTGCAGGGTCCCAAAGCCTTGGGCCGTCCTCTCCTGCCTTCCCAGGCCACAAGCAGGGAGCTGGATGGGAAGTGGAGCTGCCGGGATTGGAACCGGCGCCCATATGGGCTCCCGGGGCTTTCAAGGCGAGGACTTTAGCTGCTAGGCCACGCCGCAGGGCCCTATTTCTTTGTTTTTTGCAATTTCCCCCAAATGGCTCCACATTGTCTTCAGGGCAACAGGGTATAGACTCGTGGTTAAAGATGAGCTGAAGAGCCAGTCCCTGCCACGACAGATACCTACTTCACCCCTTCAACCCTTCAGTGTCCTGTGGTGAGGTGACGTCTGTCAGAGACAGGGTCAAGAGCACTCATGTCATTGCCAAATGGCCTCGATTGAACAGCCGAACCTGGATTACCCTGGACCCTGCCTCAGGAGCTCCCAGGATTAGGAAGTCAGGAAATAAAAGCAGCAGGAAAAAATGGAATGTGGCCCCAAGGAGAAGAACCTGAATTGGTACACATGGGAGAACGGAAACAAGGTGATGAGAAGACACGCGGAGCCAGAGAAGGATGCTGTTTGGAATGCCTTAACCCCAAGCGGTCTGGTCAGGTTCTGTCTGGCCTGTTCTCTCCTCCAGACTCACTCTCAATTAGAGGACAGGAGACCTTTAGTCATATTTTAGAACTTGTACCTGAGCAGTTTACCTCTCTGGGCTCTAACTCTCCACTTGGCCTGCTTTGTCAGTATGATTTGTAACTGCCCGTTCTGCTTCTCTAACCCATTTTTTGTAAATGTTAAGTGAATGATTTACAATCTACTAACTCATCTACTACAAATGCTAAGTCAATGATTTACAAGCCTATTGCATATTGTACATTCTAATACAGGTGTAGAATTGTATCTTTATTGCCAGCCACGAGCTATGATGTGTGAGTGTGAAGCAGTTGTGAGCTGTCTGAGTGTGACGTATCGAGAAGGAAGCGGGGAGCCCCAGCTCTCTGGCATGGCTCTGTCCTTCCTGTGCTGTTTGTAGTAGGACCTTAAGCTTTTTCTCCTTTCTTTCTGCAGAACTCGCCACAGTCCACATGATGAATATACAGAGAAAAACTTATGAAGATCTCTCATCAATGCAGGTCCGAACATTTCAGAAGTGAAAGAATTATGGCTTCCTGTCTCTTCCCAAGTTCTTCTTCTTCTTCTTCTTCTTTTTTTTTTGACAAAAATTCTCAGCAGTGACTAGTTAAAACCTGGATCTGTTGTGCTCTTCAACTGCCCATTCTATGTAATTTTAGGATCACGTTAATCAAATTCGCTTGTCCACAATATCTGGCCCAAAGCCTACCTTATTAGGGAGTCTATTTTTCTTATACTTGATAACAAGAATCCTGAGGAAATATAATACTTAGGACAAATATATGATAATTGAATACAGGGGAAAAAAAACAGAGCTTTTGAGCCTTTATTTTGTTTTTGTGTTTTTCATGAGAGAAAATCTTCAAAATGGGCCAAGGTTGAGGAGGAAATGAATTGGAACTAGCACAGAAGTGAGAGGTTTCACAACTGAAGAGTGGGCACTGTTGTCACTGATGACCTTGAGCAGGAGTTTGCATAGATTGCACAAATGTACCAGCAAACAGCCATGCTGCTCGGTGCCTGTAGAAGTTGCAGCTAGGCCTGTTTACTGCACTTAGGAACACTGTCCTGACCGGCAGTCTCCCAACGAGGCAGAGGGCCTGAAAGCGGTGAAGTCATTTGGATCTCAGGAGGCTGGAATGAATTCTACAACTTTTGTGACAAACTTTGAGAAAAAGCAAAAAAAGTGGCCAAAAAAAAAAAAAAAAAGGCAAAAAGTGGCAAAGCTCAAAAGCCACAGGCAGAAAAGAAGCCATCCTGATTGATTCCTGATTGATGGTGCTTTATGGGAAAGAGGCGTTGGAAGTTATTAGATTGTATGTGCCATCTAAATCAACTCTGTAACACTTCACTGCTAATGGCTCTGAAAGATTTTTTCTTAAAGATTCATTTTTTTTGAAAGGCAGAATTAGAGAGGAGAGACAGGAGGGAGAGAGAGAGAGAGAGAGAGAGAGAGAGAGAGAGAGAGAGAGAGAGAGAGAGAGAGAGTAGAGAAAGCAGAAGGTAGAGAGAGATATTCCATCCATTGGTTCACTTCCCAAATGGCTGCACCAGCCAGAGCTGGGCTTCTCTGAAGCAGGAGCCAAGGAGCTTCTTCCGGGTCACCCATGTGGGTGCAGGAGCCTGAGTACTCGGGCCATCTTCCTCTGCTTTCCCAGGATCATTACCAAGAGGATGGATCAGAAGTTGAGCAGCCTGGACTCTTAAGTGCTGCTGATATGGAACACTGGCTTTGCAGGCGGCAGCTGTACTCACTATGCCACATTGCCAGCTTTGAAAAGCTGGGTCTTATTGACAAAAATGACACCATTATTTATCTACATATTTGAACATTTGGGTTTTAAAATTTTATTCTTGTTTTCATTTTAAAATTTTTAAATTTTTATTCATTTTAATAGACTGTGTGATTGTAGATACAATTCTACCAATAATGTAGTGCTGTCTCCTGTCTTTCAACCCTCCTCTGTGCCCTCTTTATCATCTTTTTTGTTTCTGAGATAACATTTTAAATTTACATTACAGTAAAAAGGGTCAGATTTTCACCAAATAGGAAGTTTACCAAGAAAAAAAACTTCAGTGAAAATAGAAACAATAGCTAGGAGCAACAATTAAATGGAAACATGTAACTCCTAAAGTAACTACAGATAATTAAAACTATAGTAGTACAATATTCTAATTTTTTTCATTTTTTACATTTTATTATTATTATTATCATTTTATGATACAATTCCATAGGCTCCTGGCATTTCCCTTATCCCCTCCCCAATTCCCTCCCCCCACCTAGTTTCTCTATGTCATTACTAACATATAGTTCTTCATACACAGTCATATGTCCATCATTGCGGGCATGGACAATGGCAGAGAGTCCAGAATCCTATTGTCAAGATATAGTGAACAGTTTCATTGTAAGTCCATCTTTGTCTGGAAGTGGAAATGCATACTACATTGTGTCCTCACATCTGGATGTTAGTCTCCATTTCACAGCTACTGTACATCCCCTCAAATGAAAAGTCATGATACAAAATCAACAATAGAAAGAAAAATAGAAATTTACAATACCATGAAGTTAAATGACATGTTACTAGATATGACAGTCTCCATTACACGGCTACTATACATCCCCTTAAATGAAGAGCCACAAAACAAAATCAACATCAGGGAGAAAAAAAGAAATGAATAACACCGTGAAGTTAAATAACATGCTACTAAATGACTAAGGTGGAACTGAAGAAATGAAAATCAAGAACTTTCTTTCAGAAAATGATCTACTGTATGATCTACGATTCACTGAGTGATTTAATCAGAAGAAAGTGTTTTGAAGAGATGAAACTAACTGAAAACAACAAAACCCATGTGATATAGTTTCCGCTGATTTTTATTGGTGAAGTGTGTTTCTTCTAGACAGCAAATAGATGAGTTTTGTTTTTTAATCCAGTCTACTAATCTATGACATTTGATTGTGCTTAAGCCATTTACATTCAGAGTTTAATATGTATGGGTGGTACTTTGGTCCTGTCATTTTAGGAATGGGTTGTTCATTGGTTTAGTCTTCTGTTGTCATTTTACTGGGATGTTCTTCACATTTGCCTTTGGTTTTGTTTGGTGCTATTCCTCTTCTCTGTGAAGAGAACATCTTGAAGTCAATATTCTAATTTTTAAAAAATACTTATTTTTATTTGAGAGGCAGAGTTACAGAGAGAAGGAGAGACAAACACACAGAGAGATCTTCCATCTGCTGGTTCACTCCCCAAATGGCTGCAGCGGTTGGAGTTGAGCCAATCCAAAGCTGAGAGCCAGGGTCACATGGGTGCAGGTGGCTTGTGCCATTCTCTGCTACTTTCCTAGCTCATAAAGAGGGAACTGGGCTGGCAGTGGAACAGCTGGGACCGGAATCAGTGCCCAGATGGAATGCTGGTGCAGCAGGTGGAATATTAGCCTGTGAGCCACCGCGCTGGCCCCCGTAGTATGACAGTGTTAATCATTGATCTGATGAAGGTACACAACAGAACTTTTCAAAGCAGCATTTACAGCAATGCTGATACACACAGACATTTATTCCTCTATTTTTCGTCTTTCAAAATTTGGCTTCCACATACAAGATAGAACACGTGGTATTTATCTTCCTGGGTATGGCTTATTTCTTTCAACATGGTGTCCTTCAGTTGCATTCATTTTGGTGAAAATGGTAGAATTTCACTCCATTGTGTATATATACCACATTTTCTTTATAAATTCACCTGGTGCTGAACACTTTGGTTGATTTCAAATTTTAGCTATTATGAACTATGTTGCTATAAATATGGTGTTGTGGCTATCTCTTTGATTTATTGTGTTCACGTCTTTTGGGCATAAACCCAGTAGTCGGACTGCTGGATCATATGGCAAGTCTGTTTACAATGTTTAAAGCAATCTCTGCACTGTTTCCTGCAGTGGCCATAGCAGTGCGTTAGCGTTTCCCTTTCTCCACATCCTCCACATTTGTTACCCACTTACTTTTGATTTTAGCCGTTCTGATAAGGGCGAGGTAAAATTTCATCCTGATTCTGATTTGCATTTCCCTGATGGCTAGTGAGGTTGAGCATTTTTTCATGTATTTGTTTGCCACTGGTCTTTTTCCTTTAGAGATGTGCCTATTGAAGTTTTCTGCACATTTCACAACTAGATTTATTATTTTATTTGTTATTAAAGTTTTGAAGTTGCTAGTATATACATATTGATCTTTCGTTGGATAGCTGGTTTGTAAATATTTTTTTCTCATTCTGTTGAATGTCACTCTGTTAATCGTTTCCTTGGTTGTGCAGAAGCTTCTGTGTTTGATACTCTCATTTGCTTATTGTGTGCCATCTCTTCACCAATGTCCTAGAGCGTTTGCAAAAGCTTTTGTGTTTGATTCAGTCTTATTTGCTTATTGTGTGCCATTTCTTCACCAATGTCCTAGAGCGTTTGCTCTATATTTCCTTCCAGTTTTTTGTAGCCTCGGGTCTTAAATTTAGGTCGTTGATCCATCTTGAATAGATTTTTGTTTATGGTGAGAAGTAAGGATTGAATTTCTTTCTTTGACATATATACACCCATCTTATGCTTGCACCTCTTGTTGAAGAGATTATCCTTACTCAGCTGCCTAGTCTGATCACATTTATCTAACGTGGTCTAAGCACTTTTTTTTCCAAAAAACATGTGGATCAATTTCTTGGTTCTCCATTGACATATGTATTGGTTTTTATGACAATATCCCATTTTAATCATGATAGCCTTGTAATATGGTTTAAAGTCAGGTATTGTGATGCCTCTAGCTTGATTTTCTTGTTCAGCATTGCTTTGTCTACTCTGGGTATTTTGTAATTTTTTAAAATTAATTTTACAATTGCTGTTTCTAAAGCAATCATAAAATTTTTGTGAAGAATGTCATTAGTATTTTTGTAGGGATTGCATTGATTTTGTAGTTTGCTTTAGATCATGTAGACATTCTTATGATCCATGTACAAGGACTGTCTTTCCACTATGTGTCCATAATGATTTATTTCATCAATATTTGCTAATTTCTATAACAGATATCTTTCAATTATTTGGTTAAATTTATTCCTAAATATTTTATGTTTTATGGCTATCGTAAATGAGATTTCTTTTTTTAAAGATTTATTTATTTTATTGGAAAGGCAGATGTACAGAGAGGAGGAGAGACAGAGATCTGTCCGATGATTCACTCCCCAAGTGACCGCAATGGCCGGCGCCACGCCGATCCAAAGCCAGGAGCCAGGAACTTCTTTCCAGGTCTCCCATGCAGGTGCAGGGTCCCAAGGCTTTGGGCCATCCTCGACTGCTTTCCCAGGCCACAAGCAGGGAGCTGGATGGGAAGTGGAGCTGCCGGGATTAGAACCGGCACCCGTATGGGATCCTGGTGTGTTCAAAGCGAGGACCTTAACCATTACGCTATCGCACTGGGCCCAATGAAATTTCTTGATTTCTGTTTCTGTGAGCTCGTCATTAGCATTCAGAAAGCTACTGATTTATCTGTGTATTTTGTAGGTTGCGACTAAATTGAATTTGTGTATCAGTTCACAGCTACTTGATAGGCAGAGGGGTTTTTCTATGTATGACACCATGTCAGGTACAACATGGATAATTTGCTTTCTCTTTTCAAATCTGATGCCCTTAATTTCTGTCTTCCCCTGGATTATTCTTGCTAAAACTTCCAGTACTAAATTGAATAAGAATGGTTAAAGTGGATGTACTGGTCTTGTTCCAGATATGAGGGAGATGATTTCAGCTTTCCCCATTTCAGTATGATGTTTACTGCTTGTTATCTATAACTTCTGTAATTTTGTGAAATGTTCCTTCCATACCTAGTTTGTAGAGGTATTTTTTTTGATTATGAGTGGATATTGAATCTTTTCTAGTACTTTCTCTCCACACACTGAGATGACCAAGGCCAAGGAGTGTTTGTTCTTCATTCTATTGTGATTTATATTTATTGATTGCAAGTATGAAACCACTCTTGCATTTATGGGATAAATCTTACTTGATTATAATGTGTAATGTTTTTGATGTAGTTTTGTATTCTGTTTGCTAATACCTTACTGTGCATTGTTTCATTATGTTCATATAGGATATAAGTCTGTGCATTTTGTGTCCATGTCTTTGGTTTTAATGTAAAATAATGTTGGCCTCACAAAAAGATTTTTATGGGTTTCTATCTTATTCAACATTTCAGAGTAGTTTGAAGAGTTTTTCAATTATTTGCTCTTTGGATTATTTTGTGGAATTCAGTAGTAAAGCTACCAGGACCTTCCTTGATGGAAGACCTTTAACTACTGCTTCAATCCCTTGGTTTCATATAGGTCTGTTTAGATGGTCTGTATTTTCTTCATTTAATTTTCATAGGTTAAATGAATCCAGGAATGTGTCCATTTCCTCAAAATGTTTATTTGCATATTGTTTTTTAGTTTTTTACAATCCTTTGCCTACTTCTTTTCCATCTCTATGTTTTACGGTTTTTTTTTCCTTTTTCTTTGTTAGTCTAAATAGGCAGAATAGCAAATCATATTGGACTAGAAAGAGGAAGTGACTGGAAGTTCCTCTAGATCTCTCGATCCTGGAAGGTGGCACTAGAACGTGCATGGGGATTTAGGGTCCTGGGAATTCACATTTAATGGGATTCAGTATTTCCCGTGTTCATTTGCTGAACATTTTCAATCCTTCTTCTGCATCAGATACTTTCTTCTGAGACTTCTGCTCTGCTTGCTCGAGTCAATGATGGACCATATTGAAATGACAGCCGATCTACAAAGCTTGGACCAAAGGACTAGGAAAACCACATGAGAAATAATGATACTGTAAAAATGGGGAGAGTAGATCTCAGGGTGTGTGAGCAGAGAGGATTGTTTTAGAGGAAAAGTGAGTGTGTGAGCTGTGGGCTTTATGATTCCCTTCTGTGCAATGCAGGGCTTCTGAACTGCGTTAGCCTTGTCTCACTTACACTACATCTCCTCAGGGTTCTAGTCCTATACTGATGACGGTATACACAGCAGCATCTGCTGACATGTGGGGACTCCTCCGTCAAACTTCTGATCCACAAGGCAAGTGCTCCCCTGTCCCTTTCTCGAGGAAGCACACAGACGAGCTAGCACTGGGCTGATGTTTCTGCTCCTTATTGGACATGATATATTTAGGGGGCAGTGGGCCGAAATCTGACAGGTTTATGAACATTAAAGTGGTTAAGTAGATAACTCACAGACTCATACTTATTTACAGGGAAGTGACAGCACAAACAAGCACCTCAGAGGTCATTGTAAATAAATTATAAATTGTAGCAGGGTTTCCATTGGTGAGTTTCTTAAGGTATTTAGAACAAATATGAAAATTTAATAGCATTGTGTTGATTGGAGGTCACGCTGGAAAATTGTTGAGGATCTTTCAAATGGAGTTGGAAGAAAAATATTCCTGACACAGTAATTTCAGATCAACCACCGTCAGAAATTAGTATGAGGCACAAACGAATGTTTGATACACAGTTTGTTTTATGGAAAGTATTATCTTCCTGAAAAAAAAACAGAGAAAGTAGTACATACCTTTGAGTTATGAAAATGGAGCAGAGAAAAACCCCAGCAATCGTTGCCAGTCAGTTTTGACTGATCTTCATGTTTTTGGAGATCCTGAGTATTTTGAGTTAACATTTGGAAATACACAAAGACCTATTAATTCTTTCAAATTCTAATTCTTTTCTCCATTTCTTTTTCTGCTTCTGATCTGCAGTGCTGATGAAGGATGTACGTGAAATGTTCAGTTCCAAGTTCTCCCTCAACTTCCATATGTTCCATGGTGGCACCAACTTTGGATTCATGGCTGGAGCTAAGACTTTGGATCGGTACTCCCCTGTGGTCACCAGTTATGGCAAGTACATGTTCTCTGGAACTGTCTCAATTTGGGCCACCTTCTCACTGGTGTCTGGAGGTTATTCGGGTAGGCCTCTGAGGAGCCCATCTTCAGAATGAGTTGTTTCTTATGCCTTTAACATGTGCTGGGGTTTGCTGGTTGATGTCTGTTTTTGACAACATTAGAGTTTTCCTACTGCTAGAACCTAGACTTTGCAAGCAGGAAGGGTGGCAGCTTGATCTTTTTATTTTTAATTATACTATCATACTTATTTACTTATTTACACTATTGTATTGTTTCTTCAACTCTAAGCGGTGTTGATTATAAAGATGTTTAGTTTTGGCATGATGTATATAGCATAACTTTACTTAAAATTAAAATGCACATAAGATAAATAATAAGCAATTTTCCTCCATTGGTTGTTATTATAACACTGGTGACCACTTGTTTTATTTTTTAAACTTATTTTATTTATATAAGGTGCACACATTTCAAGTGTTTCACATATACAGGCTTAGGAGCACAGTGATAGTTCCCACTCTATCTTCCCTCCCCCAGGCTCTTTACTGTCCACAGTTCTTTATTAAAATGTGCTAAGAGGCCCATGGCAATTGAACTCTATGGTTTTTCTTCTTCTTCTTCTTTTTTTTAAAAGACTGTTAACATTGACTCAAACCATTTTTTTTCTATTCCAAGCACCTTAGATCCTCCCTTTCCAAAATAATCAGGCTCTGGGGAGTGATTAAAACTCTGGCATCTTTATGTAAGGAAAGTTTCCCAAGTGATGCCATCATCAGGTACTACTTTAGGAAATGCACATTATGTTGCAGCTAAAAAAAAAGTAAACCGGAAAAAGGCCATTTTGCAGCTTATCAGTTCTCAGCCACAGTGCAGATTTTGGAAGTTGTGACTGGTACACAGCTAACTGCACTAGAGAGATTATTTGGTGAATCTTCATCCTCTTTGCATGTTTCTGACCAATGTCATGCAGCTGTGAACCAGGACATTCCTTATTCCTTTGGCCCAGACTGCTTTGTTGAGTGTGGTATCAATGTGCAGCTCTTGAGTCCCATCTGTTCAAAGAGGCTGCATGTTGATGGTGGACTCAGGTCATCACTGTGTCGATGGTGGACTCAGGTCATCACTGTGTCGGTGGTGGACTCAGGTCATCACTGTGTCGGTGGTGGACTCAGGTCATCACTGTGTTGATGGCAGGGTAGACCTTGCTTGTCTTCCTTGTAGAAGCCATCTTGTAGGGACCAAGTCAAAAAGTGACAGTTTAGTTTTGTCCACCAACCATGCAGCTCCTTCTTCCTTGAAGCTCTCTGCAGAACCAATCACTTGGGCTTTCCTGATAGGAGCAGTTGTGTGTATATGTGTGTCTTCTTGAAGTCCACAGATCTACTCAGAGACCATAGGGGAAGTTGAAAGTGAAAGAAAGACCCTCAAGCAGAAACTAAATGGGAAGTTCAAAGTTAAAGAAAGACCCTCAAGCAGAAACTAAATGGGAAAATGAAACCACTGTAGTAGAGGGTCTTTGATTTTCAGCCCGGCGTTTTACAGACCCATGGTGTGGTGCTAACTGTCTGCTGTTGAAAGCAGACCATTCTTGGTTAGAGTAACTGGCATGTGATATTCTCTTGCCTAAATACCTAAGCTTCTTCTCCCAAAGCTGCTGAATTAAATATAATTTTGTTACTAAGTTCCCATTTTTTTTTCTTTATGGAAGAAACTGAAGTGGGTTTTTCCTGGGTAAAATGACGAATGTCTCTGTGTTTTTCAGACTACGGGTCTCTGCTGAGAGAAGGTGGGGAGCACACACCTGAGTACACTGTGTTTCAAGAGTTTTTTAACTCTGTTATGGGTACGGAGCAACACTTCAATATGAATGACAACTCAGCTTCTCAAAGGGTTTCTGTCCTGTGAAGCAGGGAGGGGGAGAGAGGGAAGAGCTCTTCATTTTGGAATATATCTAGCTCGCTCCCGTTTATTGTGAGGTACTAGAAATTCAAACATGCACAAAATGCAGGATCTGCTTCCCAGGTTGTTAACACCAAGGGCCAAGTTGTTTAGTCTTGGCCATGCATTCTGATTGTTTACGAAACTTGTAAAAGCGAAGGTGTGAAGCCCTTGCCAGAGCTATTAGATAAGCTTGCCTTGGTGGGGGTGGGATGGAAGGGGTGGTGTCAAGCCCACTCATCTTTAGAAGATTCTGATGAGCAGCTGGGACCGATGAATGGTCTATCAGGGGTTTGATATGTCCCCTCCTCAGAGTAGGGAACCCTAGAGAAAGGGTATGTGGGTACCCTCAATCAGTCACTGCCTGCTGAATAACTACCTGTAATTACAGAACATGCCTGTAGTCCTTCATTCTAGAGAGAGTTGGGCTTCTGTTGTTCCTGAAGGTGACTGGGAGAAGTTTCTGCAATGGCCCAGTCACTTGTTTTTCATTGCAGTGTTTTCCAACACCATCAAACCAGAACATAAGCGGAAGCTGGTATACAAGTCATTGACAGCATTCCACTTCGTGTCACTGTGGGAAATCCTGCCCTATCTGGAACAGGTGAGCCTTTCTCAAGCATAGAGACATGGGTTAGCCTTCATATAAAAAGGTGAGAAAATCAAATCTTAGCTCGGAAAACATGGAATATATGATGTTGGGAGGGAGAAGCACAAAGCATTCCTTCGGAGTTTCGGTTTCTTCCAATTTCGCAGTTCAGAATAGGAAATTCAGAATAAGAATTCAGATTAGAACATTGACTTTTGAGCAATAACATAGACATTACAGGAATCTAATGACAACCCCTTGCTTTTTAAATATGATGACAATGAAAAACTGAGCTAGGACTATGGTTTTCAAACTTTTAAATGGAGGAGTCCCAAACTGAGTGTGGCATTCAGTGTGTGAAACGTGAGTTGGGTGAGTCAGCGTTTTGTTCTGTGCTTATATAGTTTTATCCTCCTTCAGGGTCAGCCATCCCTTTCTAGGTGGCCATTTCACTTCCAAACTTCCCCCCGAGTTCCCAGGAATGCAGTTTGAAAACCATTGGTCTAGGAAAAACCCTTCATCCTTAGTGATGCATCATTTAACACCTACTAATATTTTTAGAACTGCATTTTCAAGATCACATTTTAAGCAATTTCCAGGTTAATGAGTGAGAACGTTGATTGAAGTGGAGTTAGAGGATTTCAGGTGTTGGGGTGGAGGACTGAGGCAGCACTGTCCTGTTGGGGGGACTCCGTACTGTGTCGATACACACAAGCTCTGGACTTGGACCATTGGGACCTCATGTTTTTGTTCCGGTGTTTATCAGCTGTGAGACCTCACGTTCCCTGAATTTGCTCTTCTGTAACATCAGACTAACAGTTGTCCCTACTTCATAGGATTGCATGTGAGTTAAACAGTGAATGTCTGTTCCTTAGCACTTAGCTCTGGTTATTGTAGAGATGCGATCAGAAGGCTGGATGATCACCAGGCCCCTTGTAACATTCTGCTTGAGTTTATTTTGAAATGCCAAGCGTGGATAGGAGTTGATGGGCTGACAGCTGTATGAGCAGGGATGGTCAAGGAGTCTGACACTGTGTTCTGTGGGTAAAGTCATGGAGGAGCTGCGTTCCTGGGGAACTACAGTTCAGATTTGAGAATAAGATCTTTTTGGAAATTGTTGGAAATAAAGCTAGGAACTTCATATTGGATGCCTTTGTGGTGTTTAGTATTTTCCTGTGGAATTTGGGAATTGGAGGAAGTAGTGAATTCTCAGGTGCAGAATGTCTAGCTTCCACTTCATCAGCACGTGCCTGTTCTGTGTCATCCATACTCTGCCCTCCTCATCCTACTCTTTTTGTTTGAAAGATGTATTTATTTATCTATTTTGCAAAGTCAGATATACAGAGAGGAGGAGAAACAGAGAGGAAGATCTTCCATTTACCGATTCATTACTCCAAGTGACTGCAATGGCTGGAACTGAGCTGATCGAAGCCAGGAGCCAGAAGCCCCTCCCGGGTCTTCCACACAGGTACAGGGTCCCAAGGCTTTGGACCATCCTCTACTGCTATTCCAGACCATAAGCAGGAAGCTGGATGGGAAGTGGGGCCACTGGGATTGGAACTGGCACCCATATGGGCTCCTGGCACATTCAAAGCGAGGACTTTAGGTGCTAGGCCACTGCGCCAGGACCTCTCACTCTATTCTTTACAGGGTTATTTGAAAGCAGATCTTGGCTGTCACACAATGTTATCTGTAATATATCTCAAAAGATAAGAATTCTAAGGCAATTACAGATTGTTATGACCCTTAATGATGATGATAAATTCTTAAAATTAGTGATTTTCTGGGAAGCACTTAGCAACTGCCTGGCCCTCTACTAGAAGACTCTAGTTAGTAGTATGGGCCAGAGTCTGTGGTGTAAGTATTCCTTCTATGTCTGCTTTCATACCTTGAAGCATTGGGAAGCCATATGCATGAGCAGTTCTTCTCAGATCTACATACTCAAAAGTAGGAGACAAGATCCCTGCTTTATACTGTATACAAAAATCAACTCTAAATGAACGACGGATCTTAGTGTATGGCCTGATACCATTAAATTACAAGAGGAAAACATCAAGGAGTCTCTTTAAGACATAGGCGTAGGCAAAGGCTTGGAAAAGACCACAGAGCATGGACAATTAATGCAAAAAAATAAACAAGTGGGATTACAGTAAGCTAAGAAGCTTCTGTTCTGAAAAGGATGCCATTAACAGTGAAAAGGCACAAAACAAATGAGAGAAAAACACTGTAAACCGCAACCGACAGAGGATTAATATCCAGAATATAGTAGTTCAGAAACCTCAACAACAAAGCAATCTAGTTATGAAATGAGCAAAATCCATGAGCAGCCATTTTTCCTTTTAAAATTATTTTGTGTTTCACAAGATACATTTTTTGGTATTGGTATATCTCCCCTTGATCTCCCCCTCCTTCTTCCCTACTTTCCCCTTGCCATTTCCTCCCATGTTATTACGATAGTACAATCCTTTAGTGACAGTTACAAGTTTAACATTCTGCTATTTAAGTACATAATAGAATTTTAAACATAGACAAAGATAGAACATGTAGTATCATATTGCCAAAGTATATTTAACTGTTTTGCTTGGAGTGCTCCATTTACTTGGGAGTAGAAATGCATACTGCAATGTACCTTAATGTCCCAGTATGCTAGTCTTTATTATACGATTCACCTACGGGAATATATGTATATAATTGCTTGCCTATGCATGTATTTGTTTTGTATTTTGCATGAATGTTCCCTTATATCAGAGAGATCATATGGTATTTCTTCTTTTGGGATTGATCTGTTTTACTGAGCATAATGGTCTTTACATGGGGCCATTTTGTTGCAAATGATAGGAACCTATTCTTTTTCATGGCTGAGTACTGTTCCATAGAGTAGATTCACCACAGTTTCTTTATCCTTTCGTCTTTTGACGGCCATCTGGGTTGTTTCTGTGTCTTCACTGTTGTGCGCTGTGCTGCTACAAATATTGGACTGCAAATGACTTTCATGGTTGTACCTAAACATAAGTTAGGTAACTATAAATGAGACAAATCTTTTAAAATGTAAACAAAATACTATTCACTTCTTAAATTCTATAAAAAGACAATATATTTGGATTTATTAGCAAATATATTTTCATAAATTGTATAACAAACATTTTGAGACTGACTCAAAGACATAAGTGAAAATCCTCTGTATTCATTCTAAAATTATTTTTTATTAATGTTTTTCATTGTTGAGTTTTGTGGCTGTAGATCGCCCACCTCCCCAATCTATTTCCTCCTTCCACATGCCACCCACCTCCATTTTCCTCATATTATTAGCAAAGTGTAGTCCTTCAGCTGCAGTCACATTTCAAATCCTCTGTCATTTACATATATCATAATATTGTAGGTATAGGTGATGGAAGAAAATCTAGTATCAATTGGCAAGGTGTGTGTTTGGCAGTTTCATCAGGGATCTTTCTTATTCAGGGAGAGAGATGTATACTGTACAATATTTCCCGGTTCTCTAGTCTGTATTATACAGTTTGTGTAGGAGAATATATGTATGTACTATTTTCTTATTTATCTATTAGTCTTGCATTTTGCATGAAGATTGCCTTCTATCTTTTATCAGAGAGAAAATATGGTATTTGTCCTTTTGATACTGGTTTATTTCACTATGTATAGTGGTCTTCAATTGGGACCATTTTGTTGCAAATGGTCAAATTTCATTCTTTTTAATGGCTGAGTAGTATTCCATGGATATGTACTACAACTTCTTTTTCTGTTCTTCTTTCGATGGGCATCTGGGTTGGTTTCATATCTTCACTATTGCTAATTGTACTGCTATAAATACAGAATTGCAGGTCCCTTTCTCATATGCAGATTTCATTTCCCTTGAATATAATCCCAGGAATGGGATTGCTGAGTAATGTGGCAGATCAATTTTCAATTGTCTGAGCATTTTCCATCCTGACTTCCGTGGTGTGTGCACTAGTCTCCATTCCAAGCAGAGCAGTAGAGTAGCTTTGTTCTTTACATCCTCACCAGCAGGTGTTGTTAGACAATTTCTGTATTCTCCATTCTCACTGGAGTTAAGTGGAACCTCAATGTGGTTTTTATTTGCATTTCTCTGATAGTTACAGAGTCTGAGTATTTTTTCTTATGTCTCTTAGCCATCTGAATTTGTTCTTTAGAACAAATTTGTTTGCTGTTGTTGAGATTCAGAAGCTCTTTGTAAGTCCTGAATTTCAGTCCCCTATCTGTTGTGTAGTGTGTGAAGATTTTATCCCATTCTGTTGATTGCCTCTTTGCTGTGTTGATCATTTCCTTTGCTGTGCAGAAGATTTTTAGTTTGATGTAGTCCCATTTGTTTATTTTGGTTTTGATTGTGAACAGGCATTTTAAAAAGGATGGAATTCAACTGAACAAGATCTATATATAAACTTTTAGGTTCACTTTCTATCAGTGAATGAATGTAGAAATCATTGTGAGGTTTCATTCATCCCAGTTAGAATGACTGTCATCTGAAAATCAAAAACCAATAAATGCGGATGAGGGTGTGGGGAAAACGATACTGTAATCCATTGTAGCGTGACCATTATGGAAGACAATATCGAAATCCCTCAGAAATCTGAAAATAGATCTAGCATATTACCCAGTGGGTTGACTCCTGGGAATTATCCAAATGAAATGAAGTCAGCATGTGAGAGAACTATCTGTATTCCCATGTTTATGGCAGCTAAATTCCAAATAGCTAAAAGAGAGACCTAGCCATTTGACCATTGATGGAAGACTGGACAAAGAAAATGTAATCTATATGCACTATTGAATACTCCTCAGTCATAAAAGGATCTCAGTCTTGTCTTTTGCAATGAAATGAATGCAATTGGAATCCATTATGCTTAGTGTGTTACATGATCCGTGGTAACTAGTAAGCAGAGTACAAAAAATTCAGCCTCCATGAGCAAGAGCCAATTAATGTTTACAGTTTTGGCTTATACTCCTAAGGAATGGTAGGTTTTTAAATTTTCTACTTGCTATGTATTGATATCTTTACCTAATGGAATGTTGAGCTAATTGTGAAGTGAAATCAAAGTATGCTGTCATAAATTTAGAAAATGAAAGAGTTAAAGGATGAGGATTGTGAGTGGGGAACACAGGCCGGAAGTAGTGTTAGATGGGAAGTATCAACATGCTCCTGATTCTCTGTTGTGAAATGCATGAAAATTGTTCAATTTATATAAATAAATAAATAAATAAATAAGTACGTTTATTTGTTTGCAAGTGTATTTGTAGGAGATGCTGCTGCACTTCGTAAAAAATACATTTATTTTTATTTGAAAGGCACAGTTACACACACACACACACACACACACACACACACACACAGAAGAGAGAGCAAGAGAAACAGAAGGGGATTGAGTTTTTCTTTCCACTGGTTCACTTCACAAGTGGTCCAAACTGCAAGATCTCCAGGGCTGGGCCAGGCTGAGGCCACGATATAGAAACCCCAGCTAGATCCCCTATGTGGTTGGAAGAGACCAAAACACTTCAGCTCTCTTTTGTCAGTTTCTGAAGAGCATTATCATGATCTAGATCAGAAGCGTGCAGCTGGGACTTCCAAGTGGCGCTTGGATGGAATGCGGGTTTTGCAGGCAGCAGCTTAGTTGATTGTGCCACAATGTGGCTTCTGTTTCTGCTGTTGTAATTGATCAGTGGGTTCAGATTATTTTTTGACTAACTTGTTCATCAACAATTTCCATACCAGCTTTTACCCAGTTGGTTTCAATAGCCATCGACATTGCCTGTATGCTTTGAAGATTTGTATCACCGTAACTATATTATAAATTTTTAAATTTATTCACTTGACTCTTGTATAAGGAAAAACTTCCCTTTGCAAATTATCTTATTATGCTTAAGCAAGTTTAAATATTTTCTTTTATCAGGATAATACAAATACTTGCTGATATCTCCCAAAAGTAGTCAATGAATTGTTTTTGCTTTCATGTGATTATCAACTCATCAAAGATTAGTGTGTTTAGTGTGTTTTCACCTCCCCACTGCAGTCTCTTTTTCTTGTTCAACTTGTTTCTACTTACACCAGCCAGAGCCCCTGCAAGTTGGCTAGTGTGTTCTCCTACATGCCCATAACTTTTGATATTTTTATGTTTTGGTTCCCCAGGATTTTCAGACTGCATGGCTCTGCTCACCCAGAATTACCTATTAATTTTTTTCCTTTTTTTTCACCCATTTCTCCGAAAAAAAAAATTCAAAGACCATGTTTTTGTGCTAAAAAATGTGGACACTTTCCTGGAGATTAGGTTACTGTTTTTGAGCAGTGCTGACTCAGATGACAACTTTATCATCCTTAGTGGCTCTGTAGTGTGGGGCCAGGCCAGAGTGGCGAAACCACGCAGAAACCCAGCGAGTTTAGGTTATAGGAACAAAGGAGCACCAGTGACATAGGTAAAGAGGGTAATGAGTGGTGGACATGGGACATTGAGGGGGAGGGAGAAGATACTTCGTACACTTTATACCTGTCTGTAGGATTAGCGTTGCTTATCCTAAAGGAAAAGAGTGGGGTGTAGAGTGTTGTTGTTTAGACAGTTTATGAGATACAGCAGCACAAGTGTCGATGAATGTTTGTAGGTGAAGATACAGCAGAGATGAAGAGGCAGACCCGGAGTACATTGGATCAGGACTGGATCACAGGGTCTATGAATGACCATAGCTAATATGACCCAAACCGGAACTACTCTCTCATATGTTCTGAAAAGGAACAACAGAGAAGGCCAAGGATAGAGAAAACATGACTTACCTGGGTTGGGATTGCTGTGACAGACTCTTGTATGTATTCAGCCAGGCCCATACACCGTTCTGTTTTTGACTTCAGCTGTACCATCTATGTACCAAAATTCACTAGTCAGCACAGAGAAGTATTGGGTTAGATTGTAAACAAAAAAAAAGCCAATTTATGTGGTAAAATTTAAGTGTGTTTACCATTGCATATTTATTTTTCATGCTCCTTTTAGCAGGACTCGTGGGTCATCCTTTTCAAGTGGGTGCTCTCAGGTTTTCCATGCAGCCTGAGCCTTCAGCCTTTGCTTACTTCTGTCCCTGACACAGCCAATCAGGTCTATGAAGCCCATTTCCATGGAAATGCTGCCCGTGAACGGCAACAGTGGCCAGGCCTTTGGGTACACACTTTATGAGACTACTGTGTTGTCTGGAAACCACCTGGATTCCAGGGGTCACATTCAAGATCGGGGCCAGGTAAGGGGCCAGGTAATAAGGCTCAGCGTCAGTTGTCACTTGGCTGTGTTGCTGAAGTGAATGTCTGAATGATGTATCTTCTTGAGCTTCAAACGTATCACTGTTTCTTCACTGCTGTCTTTATACTTGTGGTGTACTGTCCATCTAGGGTACATACATACTCTGGAGAGGCACCTGTTTCATGGGAGCCAATGGTGCACTCTGTTTTAAAATTCAGTGTTTTCCAAACATTCACTGAGTGTTACAGCCATCACTGTTACCTAATTTGAAAACATTTCATTATCCTCAGAGAAAAACTATTCCCATCGGAAGTCAAACCTCAATTCTACAATCTCCCAGTTCCTGGTAAACCCTAATTAACTTTCCATCTGTATGGGTTTGCCTGTCCTGGATATTTCATATAGACTGAATTACAAAAGAAAAGACTCCTTTTTGTTTTGGTTCAAGGAAACATCCTCTTTTGTGAAGTACGCCTGAGCATAATACACATTTCATTCTTTCTGATGATGCTTTTCAGTTTATGTACTTGTTTGAAAGGAAGAGGGAAAAAGGAGGAGGGAGGGAGGGAGAGAGGGAGAAAGAGAAAGAGTGAGAGAGACTTGATGATGTTTCCTTAAAGTGGCTTGGGAAGAACTTATGCAGTCTTGTATTGCTCAATAGTCTCTCGTGTTTACATGGTATATTTCAGCTGGCCCTTCTCATATAACTTTTAAATATCCATCTGCCATAATGATAGTACATAGTGAAATCTGAGAAGCTAAATGGCTTTCAAAGTAAAAGAGCAAAAGCTAAAACATCTTCTCCAAGTTCAGAGCTGTTCCCTGCAGGTGCTGATGAAGTTTCTTGCTCTTCCACTTTGGGCCTCCATCATTTTCTCCCAATGGTTCAGGAACAAATTGAGCATCCCTAAACTGAAAATCCAAAATCCGAAATGGTCTCCCAAATGTTTTGAATTTCAGCTTTCTAAAAAATATTTATTTACTTTTATCGTAAAGTCCAATACACTGAGAGTGAGAG
The DNA here is from genome assembly GCF_030435755.1 of Ochotona princeps. Classification (NCBI taxonomy): domain Eukaryota; kingdom Metazoa; phylum Chordata; class Mammalia; order Lagomorpha; family Ochotonidae; genus Ochotona; species Ochotona princeps. The sequence goes on along the minus strand of NC_080835.1, from coordinate 105,203,164 downwards.
AGACAGGGAGGAAGATCGTCTGTCCGCTGATCCACTCGTCAAGGGGCCACAATAGCAGGAGCTGAGCTGATATGAAGCCAGGAGCCTGGAGCCGCTTCTGGGTCTCTCACACACATGCAGGGCCCCAAGGCTTTGGGTTGTTCCCTACTGCTTTTCCAGGTCACAGGCAGGGAGCTGATGGAAAGCATGGTGGCCAGGATTAGAACAGGTACCCATATGGGATCCTGGGCTTGCCAGGCAAGGACTTTGGCCACTAGGCTACAACATCAGGCCCTGAATTTCAGTTTTTTTGTAGCGGGATGTTTAGGTTCTACAGTTTCTGCAATTATTCCAAGATTCTAAAGTGTCAGAACTGAAACACTTTTGGTCTCGAGCATTTTGGATGAAGAATACTCAACCTGCATTTCTGTTTTTGCGCCTTCAGCCCTCCCACTCTCTTCGCTTCAAAGCAACCTTTCTTGCCATTTACAGGGCATTTGTCCTCACTTTGTGTAGGGTCCTTAGGCTTCTCAAATTCATTATAACCCAACACAGACTCCTTAGCTTCCTAAGTGAATTTCCTGTTTTCTCCCAGCCTCTTGCCTGCCAGTGTGTCCCTAATGCTGTTTGTACTCCTTCTTTATAAAGTTCAGCTGGCCCTGTGTCATGCAGAGGTATTCAGTAGTACTTTTTAAAATAACAAATTCATTTTATTTTTGATGACGTTTACATAGTTGAGAGGGATATATGCCCATGTGGACCACCAATTAGGGTGGATATGGTCGAGGAATAGGGGAAAGTGGATGAGACAATTGCCTCCGGTCTTCCCCCACTGTGCCTCCCCGCCCCAGGCAAAGTGGAGAGAGAAGGAGAGAGGACCTCACCCAGTAATCCCACAGCATCAGTACCCAGGAATGAGAGCTCCAGCAGGTGCTGGAGCCAAGCCCCGTCCACACCCATGCTGAGGGATGCTGCAGCCATGTCCAGCCCAGTTCACCACCCCCATTTCAGCTCTCACGCTCACTAGTGGGAACCACAGCCCAGCAGGGGTGTCCTCTTAGCTCCCCAACCAAGCTCGTTCCCAGCCACAGTTCTTGGGCATGCCAGTGGTTGCTCTGACCCAGCTCGGCGTAACCTATTACCCAGGTTGGCCTTTGCCATCAGATGCTGTAACCTAGCCTGGCCTTGCCATTTCCCAGGCCCAACTTTCACTGGTGGGTATTGTAGCCTAGCCCTGCCCAGCCTGCTCCCATCCCTGGCCTGCATGCAGATCAGTAGGTGTGATAGCCAAGCCTAGCTCGGCATGGCCCACAACCCATCCTGGCTCCCACACATGCCCGTGTGCTATGGTTTGGCCTGGCCCTGCAAAGTCTACCCCCTACAGAGCTAATGCACACACCTGCCAACAAGTGAAGCAGTCCTGTCTGGCTTGACCAACACCCAGCCCTGACTTACATGATCACCAGTGGGAGTGAAGGCCCACTAGGAGAGTTCCCCAAGTTCCCCCATCAGGTCCATTCCCAGACCCAGATCTCACATGTGCCAGTGGGTGCTAGGCTCTTACTCAGCAGTCTGCCCCCAAGTGTTGGCTTTTGTGTGTGCTGGTAGGTGTTGCCGCCCAGCCTGCCCACACCTAATTCTTGGGTGTGCCTGTGGGTGTTACAGCCTGGACCAGTCCCAACACTCACTGGCGGGCACTGTTGCCAGGCAGGCTCCACAACCATGGCTTTTGTTTGTGCCAGTAGGTGATGGTTGATATCAACAATCCCAGCTCAGGTCCCACATGTGGACGGGTGTATTGATTTGGCCTTAAAAGGTCCTCCAGTTTACCCCCTCTAAACCACCCAGTCTCAGCCCAATTGTTTACCTGCAAGTGTGGTAGCCAGATTGGTGGAGGTCTCCCAGAAGTCACTCCTCACCTGTCACATACTCCTGCAGCAGTCCTCCCTCCTACACATCTCCAGACCTGCTTCTCTGAGCAATCCACAGCCACTCATGCCCACAGATCCCCAAGCCTGGTCCTCTGGCAGTGTGCCATACCAGCCTTGCCTGCCTACCCAGGGTCCATGGACACTCTCAGGTGAGTCTCTATACCCTGTCTACCTACGTGCTGACATCTGCTTTCCACATTTATTTAAAAAAAAAAGGATAGGTGACTATGCTGGCACACTGGTATAATGACACAAACTTGGCATTAAACAGGTTCAGGATGCCTGCCAGATATTAGCTACTTTTCTCTGAGCAGTGCAACACTTGCCTAGCTACAAGGAACTGGGGCCATTGCCTACAGCTGATCAGCAGTTCTTTTAACTGTCATGCTGTTGTCACCTCAGGCTTCCCTGATCTTTTGCCTGCACTATTGCTATTTAGAACCTGATTCCTGACTTTTGATTTCAGATCTCTCCACCTCATCCTCTGGCTTGTACCCTCTGTGACAATGCCATCATTTACTGCAGAGGCATCAGCCTTGTAACTGCACTTCCTCGCTTACAGTCTTCTGACATCGCTGGCCAGCCATCCTTATGCCTGCAAAGTCGCTTGGATTCCACAGATGCTCAGGGCTTGTTATTTCTTCCTCTGTGCGTCCACTGCAGTCTGTTCTCAGCCCTGTTGCAGCTACCGCAGTGCCTTCTGATAGTTTCTGTGTAATTCCATGATTTCCCCAAAAGCCGGCATTATGTTTTCTAAGTGACTCATCCCTCAGGACAATATATTTATTTATTTAATGTATTTCAAAGACAAAAAGACATGGAGAGACACCTTATAAGGCTGGTTTCCTTCTCAGATAACTGCAAAAGTCAGGGCTGGCCAGGCTGAAGCCAGAAATGCACATGGGTCTTTCATATGGCTCACTACCTAAGTTATCACCTGCCACCTCTCAGGGTGTGCTTTAGCAGGAGTCGAGTACTCTGATATGGGATACAGTTATCCTAAGCAGCATCTTAACAGTTATATCAAATGTCAGCATTCCTGGAGAAATATTCAGTGATGCTATAGGTTGTGGACTATAGAAACTCTTGGGGTGGTGTCATGACATGGTATATTGGGCCTCTGTCTGAGGCTGGTGTCCAATGTGGGCAGCAGTTCAATTTAATTTCTGATCTGGCTCCCTATTAATGTGCTTAACAAAACAACCTGCACTCATGGGAGAGACCCAGAAGAAGCTCCAGGCTCCTGATTTTGGATAAACTCAGCTCTAGTTGTTGTGGCTGTTTGGGGAGTGGACTAGTGGATCTCTATCTCTGTGTTGCTTCTTCTCTCTCTGTAAATATGTCTTGCAAATGAAAAAAAAGTAGATATTGAAAAACAATGTGTTAGATCCTAATAAACTTAAAATAAAAATTCTGCAGAGTGTTAACATTTAAGTTTTTCATTCTTATATATATTTTTATTGTGGTTTCTTATCCAAATTTCATTGAAAATTGTAGTCTTAAATAAGAAGCAAATTCATACTTTCAAAAAAAGAATTTATTTTATTGAAAGGCAGAGAGAGGGAGAAGCAAAGATCTCTTGGTTCATTGAAAATGACAGCAACCAGGCCAAAGTCAGGAGCCTGGAATTTTATGTCCTCCAAATGATAACAGGGACCCAAGCCTTCAGGTCACTATTTATTGCTTTCCAGGCAGGGATCTGCATTGAAAATCAAACAACTGTGACTTGAACTGTTACTCATATGGGATACTGATGTTGCAGGTGGCAGTTTAACATTACATCACAATGCCATTGCCCCTTTACAAATATTTGGTTGCTTATTTGACTGTCAGAATTACAGAAAAAGAGAAAGAGAGGGAGGGAGAGAGGGAGAGAGAGAGACAGAGATTGAGTCAGAGGGTGGATCTGGGCCAAGACAATGACGTAGATCATAGAGAATAAATGGCACTGCACTAAGATCGCCCCTAGAACCAGATGGAATTGTGGCAACAGCTTTCTGAACTAAGAGCCCGGGAAACCTGTGAAGTATAGCAATGAGCCTGTGGGGCAAGACAGGCAGACACTGGAATGACGGTGGTACTGTGATTTCCATGCCTTCCCTGCCACTCCTGTTCACTGCACCCCTCACCTCCCCACCAGCCCTTGCCCAGCGGTGGGACCACAGCCCAGATTTTAAGACCAGATGCTCTTCTGCACATTTCATGTCATGCCTCTTGTCATTGTGCTGTTTTCAGTAGAGTCTTAATTTGTAAACGGTCTGTTTCTGGCCTCCAGGAGGGTAATCTTTGCTCCAAACGTCCTCTTGGCTTTGTGGGGCTCTGGCTTTTCCTATCCGTAAGAGATGTTTTCTTTTTCTTTTCTTCCCTTCTTTCTCTCCTCCCCTCTCCTCCCCTCCCCTTTCCTTCCCTCCCCTCTCCTCTTCTCTCCTCTCCTTTTCTTTCCTTCCCTAAGCTTTATTATGTTTTAAATTTTGAATGATATGGTACAGTTTCATAGGGTTTGGGATTTTCCTATCCCCTCTCCAAATTTCCCACCCCAACTGATTTCCCCCATATTATTACGATAGTATAGTTCTTCATAAGCAGTGATAAGTTCATCAGTCTGCTATTTAAGTGTGTGCTGACATTGCTGGTACAAACAATGCCAGACAGTCCAGCATCCTATTGTCTAGATATGTCTAACAGCTTCATTGGGAGTCCATCTTTGATTTGGAAGTAGAGATGCATACTGCATTGTATCTTCACAAGTGGATGTAATAGTCTCTATTACACCATCACTATACGTTCCCTTAAATGAAAAGCCATAAAACAGAATCAACAACAGCAATGACGTTAAAGCAAAAAATTTACAGCAGCGTGGAGTTGAAAGATGTGCCATCGAATAACCAGTGCTTGAATGAAGAAATGAAAAAGAAAACGCAAAAGCCTCTTGGGTAAAATGGTGGCATTGTGCAATCCATGAGCCAGCAAAAAATTCAACAAAAGAAAAGAAACTATTTGAAAGAAATGAACATAAAAATAAAAAGATCAAAACACATGGGATGCAGCAGAAGCAGTATGGAAGGGGTACTGACGTTACAGTTTGCACAATGGCTTCCTTATATCAGACAGAAGTTACGGTGTTTGTGCTTTTGGGATTGACTATTTCACTGAGCTTTATGGTCTCTAGTTGGGACCATCTAGTTGCAAATGGTATAATTTCATTCTTTTTAATGGCTGAGTAATATGCCATAGAGTAGGTGTACCAGAGTTTCTTTAACCACTCCTCTTGGGATGGGCATCTGGGTTATTTCCATGTCTTTGCTATTGTAGATTGTGCTGCTGTAAATATAGGACTACACATCCCCTTCTCATGTGCAGTCTTCACTTCCTTTGGATATATTCCTAGGTGTGGGATAGCTGGGTCATATGGCAGGTTTATTTGCAGTTTTCTAAGCACTCTCCATACTGATTTCCATAGTGGTTGTACTAGCCTGCACTACCACCAGCAGTGAAAGAGGGTATTTTTCTCCCCACATTCATGCCAGCAGGTGTTGTTAGCAGAGTTTTAAAGGTAGTCCAATCTCACTGGAGCTAGGTGTAACCTCAGTGTGGTTTTCATCTGTATCTCCTTGATGGCTAGGGAGTCTGAGCATCTTATCATATGTCTGTTAGCCATTTGAATCTGTTCTTTTGAAAAATATCTGTTCATTTCCTTTGCCCATTTCTTCACAGGGTGTTTTTTTTCTCTGTCCCTGGATTTCCAAAGCTCTTTGTAAATCTTGAATATTAGTCCCCTATTACTTGTGTAGTGTGTAAAGATTTCCTTCCATTCTGTTGGTTGCTTCTTCACTTTGTTGATTGTTTGCTTTGCTGTACAGAAGCTTTTTAGTCCTTATAAGATCTTAACAATGTTTTCTTCTTTTTTTGGTAGGTGTTTCTGAATGAAAAACTTGTTGGAATCCTGGATCATACCACTGATAAGCTGACTATTATAAAACAAGTATATAACTCAATGAAATGTTCAGTAATGAGCAGTTATGGCACCTGTTGGCTCTGTTCAGTCGAGAGCCCGGCTTGACCCCAGGGCAGCCCATTCTATACTCCTTTCCCTTCGGGCTGCTCTGCGTAGAACGGCCCAGCAGAGATGAGGGAGAACTGTACCTTTCTCTAAGGTACAGTTATAAATGGTTTGGGGGAGCAGATCGTTTCCAATTTGAATAGTTGGTGCTCAGAAATCTCAGCGCAACCTCTGGTAAAATGTTGAGGTGACTCTTGGAAAGGCCCAGGAACGTGGGGAGTCAGTAGAAGAAATGGGGGCTCTAGGGAGTTTCAGCCTGCCACCCCATGCAGCAGCAGCCTAGCAGGTCTGTGTGTTCTAGTGGGACCCACTTTGGATGGTCTGTCTTGGACAGGATCACCAGGACTCGCATCTTCTGAGGATCCTGGTGGAGAATCAAGGCCGACTTTCTTCTGGGAAGGATATCAATTTGGAGAGAAAAGGTGAGATCCATATAACATGGGCTTGAGACTTAGAGGCCTCAAATGCCTGATGTTCTCATCAGAGCAGGTGGTTTTGGCTTCAGAACCAATGTGTAGAATCTACAGTAACATCATTGAGTCACTGCGTTTCCCTCAAGTGTGTCCTTTAAATACCAAACCAGGATCAGCACACTGCCTTTGTTTTCTTGGGAGAGTGTGAAAGTGGCTTCACCATGAGAACACTGTTAAGATATACCTGGACAATAAAAATGCTTCTGACTTCCCTGGATCTCTCTGCCTTCAGGCTGTCCTCCTGAGTCAGCACTCCTGAGGAGGGTTCTACATGCCTTCCTTCTCCTGTGCTGAATGCTTTGACATTCCTACAAGTCAAACTATCCTGAAACTCTGTGCTGGCTATGCCTGGCAGTCATTGTGTTGACTTCTATGTTATTAATGTACAAGATCAAGCAACACTCTGAGGTGGACCCTTCAAGGGAAAAATCAAGGTAGCAAGTTGCAAAAACCCTCAGCCAGAAGATGCTGGGAAAGCACCTCTTTTAGAGCAAGTCCCGGGCACAGATTGTATCCATCCCTACATACTTCTTGCTCTTCTTGCTCCCTTCATAGTACCGTTCCTACAGGTTTAACTGGGGATGTCTATTTGGACAATCATCCATTAAGAGCATTTACAATCTACAATCTGGAGATGAGAAATAACTTTGTACAAAGGTGAGTGCCTGACTTTTGACTGCAAGTAGGCGAACATAAATGGCAAGTGTTCAGATTCAGAGGATGACCTCAGAGATCACTCAGAGGGATCCCCTTGGTTTTCAGATAGGAGAGATGGTGACCCAGAACATTGAAGGAAATGATTCCAAGTTTCATGGTTGTTTGGGGCAAGAGTGGTGAGCTGTGCCCTTCTCACATACATCCTCAAATCACGCTTGCTGGAAATATCCCATGCTACACAGAGGGAACACAGGGCATCATGCAGGCTGGACATATCCCATGTTATACAGAGGGGACACTGGGCATCATGCATGCTGGGTCTACCCCAGGCTATATAGAAGGGACACCGGATATCATGCATGCTGAACATATTTCCTGTTCTACAAATGAGATACTGAGCCTCATACATGCTAGAAATAGCTCATGTTATCCAGAAGATACACAGGGCATCATGACCGCTGGACATATCCCATGCTACACAGAGGGGACACTGTATGAGGTCAGTGACACACATTTTAAAAGAAAGGAATGACTGTTTTGCTGGTGTTCAACTCTCTCTTAGGAAACTCCCCATGCTGTGGAAATCAGTCACAAATAATGTTAAGGGGCCTGCCTTCTACCTTGGTTTTTTGAGAGTTGGTGTGAACCCAAAAGATACTTACATTAAACTTGAGGTTAGTGATATTTCTTTGCCACTTTCCTCCCACCACCTCCATAACCTTTAGTGTACTCCCTGCTCTTGCCCTCTGTGAGGCTGTGCCTTGTTTGGGGTGAACAGATGTCACAGATTCATGAAAAGTAGGGACACGTGGAACACCCACTGCATGAAGAGCTTAGGACCAGGTATCAGACCAGATGTGGAGGCCTCCACAACACAATGGCCTCATCATCGGGCCTGTGATTGGGCTGTTGCCGGTGAGATGTCAGTTCACGTTTGCCACCACACTGGTTTGCAACACTGGTTATGCTGTGGCCCTGTATGCTTTGATGAACACCTCACATATATGGGAATTCCCTGCTGGCTTGATGTAGATACCCAGAGTAAGATACAAATCAGAACCCTCCTTCTTGCAGCCTGGATATTGATCAACCCCTGGAAGGGGGATGGCATGAGGCTTAGCACTCATCTCCCATCTGGGCCTCAGCTAGTGAGCTGCCCTGACTGAGTGTGTCTATAAATTGATGTGTCTGTGGTGTAGAAGGTGTGTACCTTGACTGACTGTATTGGAACACAGATCCTCAGCCCTCTGTTCTTGTCTTGTTCAGGGCTGGAATAAGGGAGTTGTATTCATCAATGGGCGAAACCTAGGGCGCTACTGGGCTATAGGTCCCCAGCAAACCCTTTACCTACCAGGATCCTGGCTTCAACCTGGAAAAAATGAGGTAACCTCCCCGCTCCCATGCACAAAGAGTTCTGCCTTGCAGCCTTCAGCCCTTGAACTCAGCCTTGCTCTGGAGGCAAACCTTGTATCGTAGGGCTTCCCACCTTCTTCTTCACCAGATCATCGTGTTTGAGGAGTTGGAGCCCGGCAAAGAGATCCAGTTCCAAGAGACGCCCCACCTGGGTATGGCATGCCAAAAGGTCACTGGCAGCATCTGGGATGATGGGTTGGGCTCTTTCTAGCTGAGACAGAGATGAAGAGGGCAGGATATGCATGGCCTCCTGGGATCTGGAGTCTGCCTTGCTGCTTTGGAAGTATAGCTAGGCTGTCTCCTGTACCTGGCACATCTTCACTCATATCTTCTGCTTCCAGAAGACCAAATTAACCCACTTCTGTGGCACCTTCAATTCCTTCAGCCTCCCTTCTAGACATTTGTGTTTCCTCACTGTAACCAATCCCAATATCTTTTCTTTCTTGCTTTTCTGAAATCCATCATGCTTCTGAAGCTCTTTCTCATGCTACCAATTTCAGTAACTATGACATACTGTCCGAAGTATCCTTTCTCAGCTGACTAAAGGAAGGCATGCATGGACCCCTGATACCAGGTCCAAGTCCTACTTAGGATATTCTGTGCCCACTTGTTTTTTTTTTTTAAAGATTTATTTATTTTACTACAAAGTCAGATATACAGAGAGGAGGAGAGACAGAGGGGAAGATCTACCATCCAATGATTCACTCCCCAAGTGAGCCGCAACGGGCCGGTGCTGCGCCAATCCAAAGCTGGGAACCAGGAACCTCTTCCGGATCTCCCACGTGGATGCAGGGTCCCAATGCATTGGGCCGTCCTTGACTGCTTTCCCAGGCCACAAGCAGGGAGCTGGATGGGAAGTGGAGCTGCCGGGATTAGAACCGGCGCCCATATGGGATCCCGGGGCTTTCAAGGCGAGGACTTTAGCCGCTAGGCCACACTGCCGGGCCCTCTGTGCCCACTTGTAACAGATACTTGCTCTCTGTGCACCCATCCCCTCTTCCTCTGTTTGGTAGACCTACGCTGTCAATCAGACTGTCCTCTCTCCCCATCAGCCACTATATCCTGCTCCTTGAGTAACTAACCATGTGATGTCAAAAGGCCAATAAGACTTTTTTTCCCCCAGGATACTGAGTCTTGAGTGTTGTGACATGAAGCAGGAGATTGAGCAAGTCACATCAACACCGGTCCCATGAGTAGCCTTTCAGTTCTCATCCACAGAGGTCTGCACCCGCTGCATCCCCGCATTGGGTACACTGGCTGCCTGACAGCACAACGGCTCTTTCCACATTTGGTTCTATCAGCTCACCTGTCTCTGCTGTTTACCACAAAATAAATCTACCAGATGCACACTCTTTATCATGTTCTTTTTAAAAAATAACCCATTTACTTTTATTTATTTTTTTCTATCTCTACTCTGAATAAAAGGAGAATAATGATGTTGATTCAGTAAAAGTTGCTTGTCCACCAAACAAAATGTTGCAGAAAATGACTGGAGATCTTTGGCGTTCTTTACTTCACAAGTGTAAGCCTAAAACATAACGATGTTTTCAAGAAATCAAATAAATGATACAAGTTTTAAAAAGCTCAAAGTGAATGCAGAAATTGGCAGGAAGATCACAGTGCTTTACATTTTCACTGGCCTTTTAAACAATCGTTTTCCTTTTGCTTCCTGTGTTTATTTTTATCCATTGATTATCCTTTCATGGATGAGACTTGGTTTCTGTAAAGAATATTCCAGCAAGCTAATCTCTCTGTCAAGTTCTGGCACCTCATTCATAGCCCCTGTGAAGCCCTGTTCTACTCCTATTTTCCTATGGATGTTGACACAGCAAGGGCCATCATAGGCAATTATTTAAGTCTGGAGTAAACATAGGTTCTGGGTTATCTCACAAGCTTCATAGAGGGTTGAAAGCGTAGGTTACCACTGAGATTACCTGATGCAGCCTTGAGGGTCTTACTAAGGCAAACCAGAAGACACAGCTGGTTCTCAGAGACTCTGTAAACTTGAGGTGGAGCTGAGGCCAGGCAAGTTACATACATATTGCTGGAGCAAGGTCATGAAGATGCTTCTTGCATCCTGAAGACCTCCACATTCCATGAAGGTTGAAGGGCAAAGAACATTCAGGTCTTTCCTTCCTGCCCCCTTCTACTATTCATCTGTCAGTCGAAAGCAGCACAGATGGCAACCAGACTCTCTTCCTCCCTTTCTTCCTTCTCACCATTGCCTGAAGCCAGAAGGGTCAGGAGGTTCCCACGGCACAGCCTTTCCCATAAACCTCCATGTGTGTCTGTTGCCTGGAGGCCATTGTCAGTTGTGAGGCTCCTTACCTGTAACTGGATCTGTTCATCTTCAGAAGCCAAAGGTGTGCATTTTGGCAGGTGCCCCAGTGATGCTCTCACTGTGCACCGCACACCACATGCTCACCTGCAACAGCATCTTAGCCTCATTTCTGTTGGTCTTTAAGGCTAGCAGATACCTTGGGGTGAAGATTTTCCTGTGCCTGGTAGGGTATTTAACGGCACCCCCTTTTCCTACTCAGGGGACGCCAGTGGGACCCTACAAATGTTTTTAAACACTGACATAATGTCCTTGACCATCAAAAATCACTCCAAATAAAAACACCCATCTCTCCTAGTCAGAAATGTGCTTTTCCTACCCTATAGGAAATTGCTGAAAACTGTGACTTCCTGAATCAACCCTTAATAAAGAAAAGCCAAAAATGAAGGAATTTGGGAAATCTCTCTCCAGATGACAGTGTGTCTATGAATCCATTTTTTGTACCAAGCTATTTCTGAGTGATAGTGATGGCTTACAATCTTTCTCTCTATACTACTTTATTATTAGTATTATTTCTTTTGCAAAGGTTTATTTATCTTTATTGGAAAGTCAGAATCACACAGAGAAAGAGAGACAGGCAGAAAGATCTCTTCTATCTGCTGGTTTACTACCCAAGTGGCTGCAACGGCTGGAGCTGAGCAGATGTGAAGTCAGGAGCCAGGAGTTTCTTCTGGGTCTCCCATGCTGGCGCAGTGTCTCAAGGCTTTGGGTTATCCTCTGTTGCTTTCCCAGGACACAAGCAGGGAACTGGATGGAAGTGGAGCAACCAGACACACACTGGTGCCCATATGGGATGCTGGGCATGCAAGGCAATGACTTTAGCCACTAGACTACCGCACTGGGCCCTCTCTGAATTTGAGATAAATTCAGATATTATTACTGAATTTCTAGAGTGAATCAAGTCAAAGATCATGAGTGTAACAGGTTAATTATAAAGTCACTTTAGGGCCTGGCATGATAGCTTAGTGGCTCAATCCTTGCCTTGAATCTGCAGGGATCTCATATGGGCGCCGGTTTATGCCCCGGAAGCTCCACTTCCCATCCAGCTTTCTGCCTGTGGCCTGGGAAAGCAGTAAAGAATGGCCCAAAGTCTTAGGAGCCTGCATTCATGTGGGAGATGGAGGGGAGATCCTGGCTCCTGGCTTCCAATCGATTCAGCTTCAGCTGTTGTGGCCACTTGGAGAGTGAAACAGGAGATGGAAGATCTTCCTCTCCTTCTCTGCTTCTCTCTGCATATCTATCTTTCCAATAAAAAGTCACTTTATATTTGTCACAACTGTTGCTTCCTTTACCACCCTCCACCAGTCAAGCATGCTGTGGGGTGATGTTGCAAATTATGTCTTTAAGACACTTTTCCCTCCAGACAACAGAAAGAGTCTTGGACTCACCAAGCATGTGCATTTAACCCAAGTGTTTGGAGAAAAACTCAGAGAAAACTGATGGTGGTAGCTGCTTTGGCAGTGCTGGTTTCCCAATGGTAACCAGAGGTTAGTCATTTTGAGAAAATGCTACATCAAGGTAAGAAAGGTGCAGTTTCTCTACGCAAGTGTGTTGCAGCATGACTCTTCATCTCTTTTTAATTGTATCTTCAGGGTCTATCACAGGGTTAGAAACACAGGAAACATACAAGCAAGATTCACTTATTTCCTTTTTTTTTTAAAAAAATTGTTTTTATTGCAAAGTCAGATATACAGAGAGGAGGAAAGACAGAGAGGAAGAGCTTCCGTCTGATGATTCACTCTCCAAGTGACTCCAGCGGCCAGTGCTGTGCCGTTCTGAAGCCAGGAGCCAGGAGCCTCCTCCAGGTCTCCCACATGGGTGCAGGGTCCCAAAGCTTTGGGCCGTCCTCCATTGCTTTCCCAGGCCACAAACAGGGAGATGGATGGGAAGTGGAGCTGCCGGGATTAGAACTGGTGCCCATATAGGATCCCAGAGTGTTCAAGTTGAGGACTTCAACCGCTAGGCCACTGTGTAGGGCTCAGGATTCTTTTATTTTCATTAAATACTCCCACCTACCACCTTCAAAATCTAATTAGTGGTACTAAATGCTTATGGTGTCAAAGTACACCAAATCAAACTGAAGGAGTTGGGGATCCACAGAGAACTAACTCCATGCTGTGGCACACAGAGGAAAGATTTCAGTTCATACAGTTAGTTCCTACCTTTCCAGCCAGCAGAACACAAATTGGTTAGCAAAGCAAGTGGACTTGCAATCCATTAAAACCTTTCCTGGTTTCTGGAGTATCTTTCTCTTTCTCTCACTTGAAATAAAAAATTCAAATTTTGGCTGTTTTTGAGAAACATAAAGGACAAAATGAATCAACTCTGGGTTCTGGAAGACTTTTAAGTTCTGTGGACTTGTTGTTCTGTTGATGCTACCTTTATCTCACTTCCCAGGGCAAGTGACAGCAGCCAGTTCCAGGCCTTCCACCTCCTCAAGTCCAGCCGATAACCGAGCCAGTTCTTGACTCGTTGATACTGACTGGGCGGCATCCTGGTTCAAAAGAGGCTACAGAACAGACCCAATAGAGAAACATGGGAGACCAAATCCTCAGAGCACGACCCTACATAGTCACTGTTAGCAGTTAGTTAGTCCCTGGACGACACATCCTACTCCACTGTGTATCAGTTACCAAAAGCAGGCTCTCAAGGATATGGAACTAGCTGCTGTGGTGTTCCTCTGTCTGAGGCAAGCTATATATCTTATTGCAGTGAGAGTCCATTCAATTCAAAGTGTGTATTTTATCTGGTTGTCTGAGGTTGTTCTGCTTTAATTAAGCTCATGAGAGAAACAGTGAACCCATTTAAAATTTCAATTTGTGAAGGAAAGAGGTTCATTTGGTGTTGTGGCTGGCATAGAGCATCTCATTACAAGAAACAGTGCATGTGTGGGCCTGGTATGGCCAAATCCTCACCTGAACACACAGGGATCCCAAGTTTCTGACCAGCTGCTCCACTTCCCATCCAGCTCCCTGCTTGTGGCCTGGGAGAATGGCCAAGTCATTGGGATCTTGCACCTGAGTAGGGGACCTTGAGCAAGCTCCCGCCTCCTTGCTTTGGAGCAGCTTGGATCCAGCAGCTGTGGCCACTTGGGGAGTGAACCAGCAGACAATTTTTCTCTCTCTGGCTCTCCTTCTCTGTGATTCTGAATTTCCAATAAAAATAAATATGTCCTGTCCAGCAGGACAGTCAACGGGGTCGCAGCCACCTAGGAGAGAATGAAGGGACAAGAGACACAAAGAATGGACAGCAAGACAGTAGGTCTGATCAAGCTGTCAGTTTATTGATTTCAACTGAGGGTTTTTATATTCTTCAGTAACTAAGGCTCAGGGAAAGAGAAGCTGGGACGCAAGCCATGGTCTCAAGACCGATTGTTCTTGAGCAGCCACCATATCAACAATAGTAACCAACATATCGACAGTAGCGTAGGTAATCAGTAACAAGATGTCGGTAAGTACAGCATCAATCACATTCTGAAACAGTTGCTAGGAACAATTGAAGCTAAGCGTGTGATTAGTTTCATGACTTTTTTCCCAAGCATCTAGCCAACCGGGGTTTTCCACTGTCCCATAGGTCTATATTCAAAATGGCTTCAGTGTGGCTATAGTGCACGGCTCCTGACATAAATAAATCTTTAAAAAAATAATAAAGAAGACTAAATCAATGAATAAATCATGGCTGAATGACAGGACCAAATTACCACCTATTTATATTAACCCTGAATGTAAATGGCTTAAACTCATCAACCAAATATCATAGATTAGTAGACTGGTTTAAAAAAACAAGCCCATATATTTCTTGCCCACAGAAGATAGTTCTCACTAACAAAGAGCAGCAGAAACTATACTTCATGAATTTTTATGTTTTTGCTTTTATTTTCATTTCTCCAAAACAATTTTTTTCGTATTAAATTCCTCACTGACACCCGCGCGAAAGACCCGGAAGATGTTCCTGGTTCCTGGCATCGGATCAGCGCGCATCGGCCCGTTGCGGCTCACTTGGGGAGTGAAACATCGGATGGAAGATCTTCCTCTCTGTATATCCGGCTTTCCAATAATAATAAAATCTTAAAAAAAAATTCCGCACTGACTCATAGATCATACAGTAGCATCATTTTTTAAAAAAAGGGTTTTGATTTTCATTTCTTCAGTGACACATGTCATTCAGTAGCATGTTATTTAACTTCATGGCATTGTAAATTTCTTTTTTTCTTCCTGTTGTTGGTTTTGTTCATGGCTTTTCATTTAAGGGGATGTATAGTAACTGTGCAGTGGAGACTATCATATCTAGCAGCATGTTATTTAACTTCATGGCATTGTAAATTTCTATTTTTCTTCCTGTTGTTGATTTTGTTTTGTGACTTTTCACCTGGGGGGCATATATGGTGACTGTGTAAGGGAGACCGTCATGTTCAGATGTGAGGATACAGTGCAGTGTGCATCTCTACTTCTGAATCGGGGATAAAGTCCCAGTTCAACTGTTGCATGTGTCTTGACAATGGGACACTGGACTCTCTGCCATTGTCCATGCCCGCAGTGATGGAGTTATGACTATTTATTAGGAGCTATGCTGTTGTACTGACACAGGGGAACTCAGTAGGAGGGGATTTAGGAGGGAGTGAAGGAAATCCCAGGACTTATGGAACTGTATCATGAAATGATAATAATACTATAAAAGGGGGAAAAAAGAAAATGAAGGATAAATATGCTACTGAAAAAAACACATTACAAAGGATCAGCTTGTATTTAAAATTAAAAATATATTCTGGGTTGACATTGTGGTGTAGTGAATGAAGCTGTAGCCTGCTATGCCAGCATCCTGTATATATTCTATTTCAGCAGTATCCTCATGGTGCGTCCGGGAAACCAGTGGAAGATGCTCCAAGTGCTTACACCTCTGCACGCATGTGGGAGACCCAGATGAAACTTCTGGCTCCTGACTTTATCTTCCCCCGCCTTGGCCATTGTTGCCATTTGTGGAGTGTAAAAGCAGATGGAAGATCTTTTCCTCTCTCTCTCTTTCTCTGTGTCACTTCTCTCCCTGTAACTCTGTCAAACAATAAATACATCTTTAAAATAAATATATTCTTAAGAATACATATTTGTTCAAAACAATGATAATTATCCCAGGATCTGTTAGTAAAGAAAATAAAGCTTATTTAAAAAGTCTAATGGGAAGCATATAATGGTTCCATATTTTTGCAAATATCATTAGTATCATGAATGAAAGCCAACTAAATTCTCATAACTGCTTTAATATTCAATGTTATTTAAGGAAAAATTCTAATAGAAGTAAAATAATGTCAACTTAATCAAAACAGTGATTATTAGTAAATTTTAAAGATTTACTTATTTTTATTGGAAAGCAGATTTATAGAGAGGAGAGACAGAGAGATTTTCCATCTGCTCGTTCACTCATCAAGTGGCTGCAATGGCTGGAGCTGAGCTGATCTGAATCCAGGAGCCAGGAGCTTGTTATGGGTCTCCCACGAGGGTGTGGAGTCCCAAGGTTTTGGGCTGTCCTCTACTGCTTTCCCAGGCCACAAGCAGGGAGCTGGATGGAAAGTGGAGTATCTGGGACACAAACTGGCACCTATAAGATCCCGGCTCATGCAAGGCAACGATCCAGCCATTGAGCCAAGGCACTGGGCTCAGTTATTAGTAATTTATTATTAATAGAAATGCCTTATTTTCCTTTTCTTGTAGACAGTCCAAGCCAGCAATGAATAACAACAACAAAAAGGTGGATCTCAGTTGAAATGTAATTTAACATGCATTTGGTTATGGAATGATTTTTCATTTTAATATTTAAAAATGTTTATTCATTAACACTTTAGGATGTAACTTCAACAAAAATCCAAAGTTGGTGTAGAAGTGAGCCAAACAGGTAACTGAAAAAAGGTATTTTCAATACTCCAATTTCAAAATGTTGAAGGATATCTGGCCACATGCCAGTGTTGTGACAAACAACATTAAGCCACTGCTTGTGACATTGATTTGCATTTTGGCTGCTCCACTCCCTGTTAATACACCTGGGAAGGCAGCGGAAGACAGTCCCAGTCCCTCAGTGCTCGCTTGTCATGGGGGTATGGCCCCGAGGGTACTGTAGTTATTTGGGGAGTGAACCAGAGTGTAAGATCTCTCTCCTCTCTCCTTTTGGCTTCTGCTTCTGTCTCTGTCACTTTGACTTCTAAATCAATCGGTCAATCAATCAATGAATGCATAAATTAATAAACTGGTTTCACACAAAAACGAAACTGGGGAAAGCAGAAATCTTAGTAATCTTTTGTGACTATTAGTGTGGATGATTCATCTTTAATGCCTAAACTTTTTTGAATAGTTTGTTAAGGGTTAAAGCCTGGAATTCAAGTCATATAGACAAGCTTCTTGGCCTAATATAGCACATATCTCTTACTGAGGTACAATTTTGCACCAGTGTCCTTTGTTTCATTGAATTATGCAGATCTTCAAAATGTTGACATGTTTTATTAACCAGTATGAAAAAATTCACCTATTAATATCACCTAACAGAAGTAAAATAGTCTTTAAGATTTTTGTTTATAATATTTTTTTGTTTATATAAAAAGTCAAATATTATATACTGATCTTCTGTACCGTTGGTGAGAATATAAATTATTATAGGCACTATAGAAAACAGTATGGAAAATAAAAAAAGAAAAAACCCCTAGAAATCGACCCACTAAATGATGCAGTGCTCCCATTAATGGGTCATTCCCAACAGACATGAACTCATGGCTTAAATACCTATTTCATCATGCACGGTTCACAACAGGCAAGAGATTAGATCCACCAAGGTGTCCACTGTCAGATGAACAGATGAATAGGCTGTAGTATATATGCACAGTGAAACTTTATTCAATTATGAAAACAATGAATTTTGGTTTACAGCAAAATGGACTGAACTGGAGGCTGTAATGTGCTAAGTGAATTAACTGAGACATAAATGTGGGAACTAAAATTTAAGAAAAAGAAAGAAAGAAATGGCAGGCCCGTTTCTTTTCTTCTTCTTCTTTAATGACAACCTTATTGAGCTAAAATACATTTGACAAAGTTAATGCATTTAGAGTAAAATTGGGTAAGTTTGGAATAGTCACAGCATTGTACAATCGTTATTGACAGCCTCCCTGTGGAACATTTCTGTCACTTTAGGAAGACAGTGGTCACTCCTTTGTGGGCACTCCCTGTTTGTCCTCCCTGCACTTCCTAGGAGTTAGTTATCTACTTTCTGTCTCTGTAACTGTTTTTTCTTTTCTATCAAAATAGATATTTTATAACCTGCCCATTCTCTGCCATTTTTTTAAAGATACATTTTTTTTGAAAATGTCCCTCCCCGAATGCTGTCTCACTCTCAGTTATCCGCAGAGCAGGAGCCAGGCGTCCCAGAGATGCCTGACATTGTTCTGCTGGTGTTAGCTGGAGCCAAGACTGTCCATTTAGTCTCCGCAGGCTTTGTTAGCCTTGAGAAAGCTTAGAGCCTGGAACTTGATGGCTTCCTTTTTTGGATTATGCTTTCTGCTTTCTGCCAGATAAGTGTTAACAAAGGCCTCCTTCGACTGTCAGAGGGAGGAGCGTTACCACACACCATACAACTGTTTTCTTCTTTAAGCCCTCCCAACTTGCTGCTCAGAATTTTCCTCCAAATTATATCTTTTTTTAAAAAAATCTTCTTCGTCATGCTTTTTTTTTTAGCCTTTTAAAATTTTTAGTGCTGTAAAGGGAACAGATTCCATGCCTTCCAGAGGCACAGCTCCAAGAAGACAAGCTCACTGTCCTTGCTGTGTGCTACACGCGCCCACAACCCTCCTTCCCTTCCTGCACCTCAACAGTATCTGCACAATCAGCGTTCTAATCTACTCTAGTCACAGGCTTGGTGGAGTTTTAGACTCTTTACTGTGGTCCATCAAGGTTGAAATTCCTCACTAGTTGAAATTCCCCACTGGAGCCTTACTCAAAAGCAAATAATTCTTGGGACTCAGACCTAAAGGGATGTGAACAAATGCATCTTCTACATCTAAGATGTTATTGTATCCTCTGGCGAACTGGCCCACAGAACATAAGAATTGGGTTCTATGCGATGGTGAATATGCCGATCTGCTTCATTCATGCCCATAAGGTCCTATATAAATATACACTCATTAAATCCAGGTCTCTTAATAGGTCACATAAAGATGTCGTGGGACCTATACGTGGTCTGGTTAATTTATAAGGAGGCTCATTAAGACTGTAAGATTCTAGCTCTTGCTTCGAGTCTCTGGTGACATTTCATAACTATGGCCCAATGATTAGTTTGTTTTAGTATCATCTTTACAGGTCAAGTGTTGACAACTTGTCCAACCTAACCTGGGGTTCATATATCTGGATTAACCCAAGCTAAAATATCTGATAGAATGATTTCAGGATGTTTATGTGCCTTGTGAGAGAAACAATTCCCTTTTTGTCTCCTTAGAACTTTCTACTTTGACTTGGTCTTGCTTAAATACACGGTAACACCAAATTAGTTATCAATATCTTTCCAAGACTGTGATGGGACACATGGGGACACAAAGGAGCAAGAGAGTCACAGCTTTAAAACTTATTTTATTGTCAACACTTCCAGAAATTTCTTCATTTTATCTTTCCCTAGCACTCTGTTAAACATCATACTCACTTTTCAAAAACTATTTGTCCATTTTTGTTGGAAAGGCAGATTATTAGAGAAAGGAGAGACAGAGAGAATGATCTTTAGTTTGCTGTTTAACTCCCTAAATGACTGCAATGGCTGGAGATGAGCTGTTCTGAAGCCAGGAGCCAGGGGCTTCTTGTGTGTCTCCAATGGGGGTGCTGGCTCTCAAGGCTTTGGTCCATTCTGCTCTGCTCTCCCAAGCCACAAGCAAGGAGTTGGATGGGACGTGGAACAGTTGGGGATGTCTGCACTTGGAGGTAGAGGATTAGCCAGTTGAGCCAATGTACCAGCTCCTATGCTCACTTTTAAAGACAATCTATTTTAGTGATCAATTTACTGTATTTGCCTCCAGCATCAAACAAAAACTTGCCTTTCATCATTTCTATCTCCAGGGTAGCCAGGGAGTCCTGCGGGGGAGGGGGGTAGATTTGGACTTCATAAAGAGCCAAGTGGGGAGCCCTGGCTCCTTCCATCTCCCTCTATCAAGGGTAACTTAAAGGAATAGGGAAAACCCTTGCTGACTTGGATACTCCCATATGAAGGGTCTCCTCATTTTGTAGAATGCACCTTGGTTAGGCTCTCATGTGGCAGGTGGCCTAGTTTTGGTTGGGCATTGGGGATGAGGGTTACTCATGTGATGCAGTTTCCCTTGTCTCCCCTTAGCTGGAGGAGGCTAAATAGCTGTGGCCAGTAAACCACCTGTCCCGTTTCAGTTGTCCAGCACTGTGAAGTCAGTCTCCACCAACTTAGAAGGGTTCATCCCAGGAATGATAGCCAGTCTCTGGAGCTTTCTCCAGAAGGTGCTTCAAACTGCCTGAAGTTCCTGGTTTGTAGGGCTCCAAGAATTTTTGTCTAAGACTGGCTTAGTCTCAGCAAGGAGGCGTTCCTTGGTGTTCCCACTTGCGGCCATCACTGGGACTGATTCTACTGTTGCATGCTTTCTTCCTCCCCTCACAGAGGGAGTTTTCCAGAGCTCAGCAATGGTGACCCAGTACACAGGAAGTAAGGATCTTTTTCCAACTGTACAGACATAGAAAAGTGGTAAATCTCACACACCACGAAGGAAAGCACAGATGCAGAAAAATTAAGTTTCAGACATAATTCCACAAATGATAATATTTTCTATTATTTTCTAGCTGTTCCCGGAAGAGATCTCTAAACTTGAATGGTGTCAAACTTATGAGATTAGGATGAACACGGTCAAATAACCCAGAAAACCAAGCCTGAGCATTTCCTGGGGTGCTTCTTTTGCAATCCTTAATCCTAGAGTGGACCTGATATGTTTCCCACTGTCCTGGGAAAAGTCTGACCCTGTTTAATTGTTGATTCTCTCCTGATAGTGTAGTTCCTCTCTGGCTTTCATTTTTAGCATGCCTTAGAGATTTGTTATGAAGCGGTCTCAATTAACTCACCCCTTGATTTCATCAGGTGTTAGATAGAAAGTGGTTCAGTTGGTCATTTTCACCCCTTGGACTTCTGAATAAGCAACTCAGGAATGCTAGGTGTCACATCAAGCATCCCATATGGACAAGATAGAACAAGCCATGGACAAGCTGCTGTTGCCAATTGCTTCATTTCCAGTTGCGTTTGGGTTCACCAATTTCAATAAGGAGTGGTGTCAAATAATAGCGTTTGTGTAGAAGTTGCTCAGAGGAAAGCTTTTTGGCAGGAGGAGAAAGGAGAAACAGGGAAGGTTTACTTTTCTCAAGAGTAGCCTTTGTGAGAAGCAGCTTGCAAGGGCATGTATAATAAGGGTTGTGGGGGTGCGTCCAGGAGGGTTCAGCAAGGCCTTTCCTGTTGTAGCACCAGGTCTTCATATACTGCATGTTTAAGATCTGACTTAAATTAGTTTCTCACAGCTTTGATTGATCGAGTGTAGGTGTGGGTCCCTCCAAACACAATGGTGTGAATAATTTTACCTGGAATATCCTCTGATAACAAGCTCAAACACTGAACTGTTTTATATTCCTTGCACTGTTCTTGTACCTTTTATTACCTAAGGTATACACTCTTCGTTAGAAAATCCACAAAGTGTGTAGGAATGATTGAATTGAAAGATGGTTTTGAGTCTTATCTGTTCTTCTTGCAATTCAACTCTGCTAACTTGCTGGGGAGGGAGGTGAAAAATGGCCCTAGAACCTGGAACCAGCCTGGGTTGGAGTTTCTGGCTTCTGGATTTAACCTGGTTCAGACTTAGATGTTGTGGCTCTCTGGAGAGTGAACCAGTAGATAGAAGACACTTCTTTCTTTCTCTCTTTTCCTCCCTGTCATGCTGCATTAAAAAAATGCTTTTTTTTCTTAACAAAAGGTTCATTTTAAGCATACTTTCTTGAAATCTATGTATAATTTTTCATAATATGTATTTTACATGAACTTTTTGAAGATCACTTTGTGTTCTGTTTCTGTGGTCTGACCTCAGACTTCAGCTTGGAGAGAAATAATAGGTTCTCATTAATCTTTGATTTTCAGAGACCAGAATACAGCTTCACTGAGGAAACACATTTTTGAATAAAGAAAGCAATACGTCATTACTGTGTCTTAAATATAATCTAATTATGTTTAAGAAAGCATGGCAAGTATTTAATTTTCTTTTTAAAAATATTTATTTATTTCTATTGAAAAGTCAGTTATACAGAGAGGAGGAGACACAGAGAGGAAGATCTTCCTTCTGCTGACTCACTCCCCGAGTGGCTGCAATGGCCAGAGATGAGCCAATCCGAAGCCAGGAGCCTAGAGATTCTTCTGGGTCTCCCAATGCTTTGGGCTGTCCTTGACTGCTTTCCAAAGCCACAAGCAAGGAGGTGGGTGGGAAGTGGGGCTACCGGGATTAGAACTGGCACTCATATGGGATCCCAGTACATGCAAGGTGAGGACTTTTAGTTGCTGTTGGAAAACCTATGCCATATCTTATTGCTGCTCTCTTATTGTCTTACGAAGTAGCTGACACACAATAAATAGTAAAAAATAAATAAATAAATAAATAACAAACCTGTAACTGCAGAACAAGTTCAAACTTGCTCTATTACACAAATAAGATAACATATTGAAACATTTGCTTTGGTGATGATAGAATGCGGAGACTTTTTGGGAACACAATGTAACATGAAATATTGAAATATTTGCTGACAGCAAACAACATTGGGCTATTTTTTCAGGCTTAATATAATAAAAAGTGACAGGTGCCCTTGTGTGCTGTAGCCTAAGGCCTCAGTGGAATACAGTCCACTATTGTTGCTCAAGGTTGTCAAAAACCAAACAACTTGGTCTTTGTCTTAACTTTTTCACTCCTCAAGCTAAGCTGTAAATTCACCTTATGATTAGGGAGAAACATCTTATGATTAAGGAGAAACATCTTAGAACAATTATGGAGGTAACAGATTAGGTCCTTGCTTTCATTCTCCGTGGTAGAAGCAATTACTTCAGCTGACGACTTTGTGACTAACCAGATTTATGTTTAAGGTAACAGATCAATAATATTTGCTCAAGAATCGCAGAAACTGGCCTTGAGAAACTCAAGTGAGATTGCAAGGCAATCTGGATCACCCGGCTGGAGGCCAGCATGTAGCTAATCCTGTCTCTTGTCCCCCACTTCCTGACCTTCTTCCTTTTGTCCTCCTTTTTTTCCACCAAATTGCCTCTGATAACTTGCAAGGTGAGGACTTCAGCTGCTGTTCTACAACACTAGGACTGGCAGATTAACTGCTAAGATGGTTGTGCCGATCCCTGCAGAAGGAGCATTCCCTTTGGAAAAGGACTCTGTTTCTGTGTGTGAGAATTTCTGTCTCTGTGGTGAGCTATGAGAAGCTCAGCATCTGTTCCACTCCAAATCCCTTTGACCTGAAGCCCAGCTGACTGGAGAGTCTATAGTTATTATGAAACACCCTGCATGATGTATGTATGTGCTGGTTTCCAAAGAATAAGAAGGTTCAGGGTGTCTCCTGGACTTTCAGAGCTAGCTGCATCTTCCCCAATGGAACCAGAGCTTGAGGAGCCAAAAGTTCCAAGTGCAGTTGAGCTAATCAACCAAACAACAAAAAAACCCACCACTAAACCAAAATCAAAACCCAAACCCAAATCCAAAATCCAACTGTGTAATTGTTGCATGAGTCACAAAAAAGGCAACCAATTAACTACTCCAGTCATTAGAGCACTGAGGGCTCGTTTGATGCTGACTCCTGCTCTAATAGGGACTCGTGCACTGTTGAGGTGATCATCATATCTTGTTTCTTTTCTCTATAAATTCACTTTTATATTTTGTTTGGTGCATAAGCTATAATTATAGTGCTAGCATGTAAAGACAATAACCCCAGTCTCTCGATCTCTCTCTTCTATAGCCTGTAAATATCTAAAGAAGTTTACTTCTATTTAAAAAATATTTATTTTTGATACAGTTCCATGGGCTTCAGAATTTCCCCTCACTGATTTTCCCTATCTTATATATCCTGACATTGTAGCTATGGACAATGGCAGAGAATCCAGCATTCTATTGTCAAGATACGTTGAGCAGTTCATTGGGAGTCCATCTTTGCTTTGGAGATAGAGATGCACACTGCTTTGGAGCTTCAAAGCTCAGAATGATAGTCTGTGTTATACAATTCCTAAGATGCATGCTTACTTATATGTCTATTGTTCTTTTATTTTACATGAAGTTTTTCTTCGATCAGAGAGAACGTATGATATTTGTCCTTTCAGGCCCCAAGATTATCTATGTAGAAAAAAGAACAAGAAATCTACTACCTCCTGAAAATAATAAGCGCGTTTACCACGTTCACGGGCTTTAAGTCAGAACAAGAAACTCTTTACATATTTATAGACCAACAGTAAACATACTAACAAAAATATAATAACATTTCAAATATTTCAAAGGAAAATAAAACTGAAGTTCAATAATCTGGTGTCAAATTTCTGTATTCTGGTTGAGACAGAAATTAATCTAAATTTTATATGGCTAGACAGAAGTCCTGGAATAGTTAAAAAATATTGACAAAAGTATGTGATGAGACTATAAAGACTATAAAGCCAACTCATAGAGAAAATCAGAATGGTCACAATGATGCATTGCTGACACTGCAAATGAAGTTGATATAAACCATCTGCAAACATTTTGGGGAGCTTATTGCTCAGAGAGGAAAACACACACATTAAAGTGGGAAAGAAGGAGAAATGACAACTGATTTTGTATGGTGGAGGAGAAGTAAGGGCATTCAAGGGAAAACATTAAAAGGTTTCTTTCATGGGCCTAGAGATCTTAACTCCAGTATTTCTGAAGTTGGGCCCATCATGTCTCCTCGCTCTCAATACTGCTGTGTAGTGTGAAGCAGGGTGGTCTCTGGGCCACTAATCTCACACAGTTTTCAAGAGCTACCCCTTTCACCGCACTAGTCTCCCCTGAGCCTGTATGCTGCTCTTGTTTCTTATTTCAATCACAGATCATACCACTCCCTTCATTCTGGGGTCGCCAGGCCTAGGAGATGATTTATTTCCCATTTAGCCTCCATGTTGCATCAAGCAATCTGCAAAAACCAAAATACCACTTGGTTTCTCTTTGAGATTGTTTAATGGTCTCCCTCCACCACATTGACATCTGGAAAGATACGGAGCAACACGGTACTGCATCCACAGTCACGGCTATCCTGAACTTTCCTTCTGCCTGGCCCCTGCTACCTTATACTTCAAGAATTCCAAAGCAGTCCTGACACGTCCTGTGCTTTGTAGCTACTTCTAAACTATTCCCAAGGCGACTCTCATTCCTGTCATGACTCAGTTTGGAAACGTGGCACCCTTCAGTGCAGCCTTCATCCTCCTTCACTTTGTCTATACTTTGTGGAGCTTTAAGGAAGCATTTGATTTGCCCGTTGAGAAAGACTCATTCTTTTCTGATCAGAAGCTCTGTTTCTGAACATAATGGGAACCAGAGATATCAGGACTTCTTGCTCTGTCAAGTACAGGAAGGCAGAGTTCTCTCTCCCTTTTCCTCCCACTCACTGATGTGTTCCCTGCCTGCTGGCCGTGCACTTCCACAGTGCATGACTGGAACTGATAACACAAGGTTCCCAGGGCTGAAGGGCACCTCCATTCCTGAGAGCACACACAGTCCGGAGCTCTGTGCTGGGTAGGTCCGCAGCTGGAAAGCTCCCACTTGGGGCCGCAGGAGGTTCCCAGATCTCAGGCTCTGCACAGTGGAGGGTGCTGACAGACTGCAGCGTTGCTACTAGCTGGTTTTGAAAACCTGCCCTCAGCTTCTGCTCAAGCGTTTCTCTCTCTACAGAGCACACCGGTGAGCCTGCCTTGCCCTGTGGAATCCGGATCCCGGTGCTGAGTTTGAGATTGCTGAACAGGAGCTGGAGCAGCACGCTACGCGGGCTTCCTGGTCTCAGCGCCATGAGCACTTGGTCCTGCTTCAGGTAACAGACTCCTCCAGGGGCCCTGGCAGGTGCTGCCCTACCTCGTGCCCCACCTGGATCCCTTGGGTCCCTGTGTGCTCTCCTGGGTGCTTCCTAACTATCCTCAGGTTCTGCGGGTGGGAGTTCATCTTCATTGTGTGAGACATTGGGTAGTTCTGGGGGCCCTCAGCCCTGCTGGAGTCGGCTCCTCATCTCTGTGAGCCAGCTCTTCTGTAGACTTTGGACTCCACTGTGGAAGAAATCCAGGCTCCTCCTCCTCCTCAGGACAATGTGCTCTTACTGACCCTGAGGGGATGCACAGGGCCTTTTCTCCTCCTCTGTCAGTCCTGGATCTTCTGCAGGTGTCCAGCTCCATCATGTTCCAGGATATTCTGAAGCTCAGGTTCAGATGGAAAAAAACTGGGGCACATTCCAGGGATGGGATGCCTTATGGAGTGGGTGGAGCCCAGCCTCCTCTGTTAATGTCCCCTAAGACAGTACTTTTCACCAGAGGGTCAGTTTGTGACTCCCTTCTCTGCAGAGCAGGATAAGAATTCGATGGAGGAGGCTGATAAGCTCCCTGTTCCTGTGTCTCTATCTCCTGACAGCCTGTGGTTCTCCTGGAGAAGAACCTGGGCCATCATTTTCCTGCCACTGATCTCAGCAGGACTCGCTCCCCGCCCGAAACTGAGAGGGAATCTCCCGTCCCAAACAACACCGTCATCTCCTGCCACTCATGCCAGGTTTGCGGGGGCGGGGGGGGGGCGCGAGAGGCGGTATGCTGTCTCTTCCTGGAGAAAATGATGTACATAGGCAGGTGCAAATCGTGTCCTGTTCAGCAGAAGCGCATTTCCCTGGGGGCTCAGCAGTCCCCGCTCTTTCCCATTCTTGGTCCCTTTCTGATCTCCCCCTCCATCCCCTCTGCAGATATAACTGGCCTCATTTGAGCCCCCTGGACCTGAAGAACCGATCTGTGGGCCTTGGCACTGAAAACCCAAGCACAGGTCACGCACACTTCACCCTGGATGGTCACAAGTTTCATATCTTCGGTGGCTCCATCCACTACTTCCGGGTTCCCAGAGAGTACTGGAGGGACCGCTTGCTGAAGCTGAAGGCCTGTGGCTTCAACACTGTCACCACGTGAGTACAGCCCCAGCCCCCTCACCTCGGGACCCTTGGGGAGCTAGCACCTGGAGCTGCAGCCTGACTATGAGTCTTGACTCTGTTTGGGACCCAGAGTGAGGACCTTCCTTCTGCCTAGGCTTCCTGCCAGTGTCTGGCATGCTCAGGCACTCAACGGTCACCTATGTTTCCTCTATGATTAAGGATTTTGGGGAGAGGGAATATGAGATAAATAGGGGTAATACAATAGGATTGTGTAAAACTGAAAAATTGAAAGATCTATAGTTTTGATGCAAAAAAGATTGGAATCCATGCACAGTTTTCTTCCAGTGTGCGTGTTGCCTGATCTTTTGCAGAGTGTGATTTCCTTAGGAATTTCTCTGTGTAAAATGAGTTCTCAGTTCCCTTAGGTGCATTTAGTTTAATGGCATCAAATGTGTGGTTCTCCACTAAGTATGTGCAGAATAAAATAAAAATCTATTTTAAAAAAAAGGATTACTTATTTTTGTTGGAAAGTCAGATTTACAGAGAGGAGGAGAGACAGAAAGAAAGATCTTTCTTCCACTAGTTCACTTTTCAGGGCTAAAGTGTTCCAAAGCCAGGAGCCAGGAGCCAAGAGCTTCTTCTTGGTCTCCCATAAAGGTGCAGGGTCCCAAGGTTTTGGGCCATCCTCCACTGCTTTTCCAGGTCACAAGTAGGGAGCCGATGGAAAGCGGAGCAGCCAGGACACAAACCAGCACCCATTTGGGATCCCGGCTTGTTCAAGGCGAGGATTTATCCACTAAGCCATTGAGCTGGGCCCCAAAGTTAACTTTACATTGAAATAAAAACTTCAAGAAAGCCCTGTATAGGTTTTCAGAATAGCTATGTTCCATAAACTTTTTGAGTCCCTCTCCCATGTGCATGGGTTTCAACATTCTTTGCACTAAAACAAACTCCTACTTTAACTTTGCTTTCCTCAAGCTTTGTGAAATCTCCTTGTCTTCTCAAGGTTTGCCTACAGATGAACACACTGTTACAGATGAATACATCTTGCTGAATCAGTGTTTATTTGCTCAAAGGGCCATGTAAACTATTGACAGCAGTATCAGAAAGAGAACTTTAAAAAGCAGAGGGCAATTTAGCTTCAGTGGAGCAGCAGGGCCTATAGGGAGTGAGCTCTGTCATAGCTGAACGCATTGAGGGTTTGGCAGGCTTGGCCACCTGCCCAGCCTCTGCCTTTCTTACCATCACATCATGTCCCCAGTGTCCCTGACTATACCAGTTGGTTTGTAAGGATTGTCATGGTGGCTAGAGGGGGAGGGAAGCTTACTATGATCTCTGTAAAGTTTCTGTCACCACGCCAGGCATTTTAACTAGTATGTTCCTGGCATGCATGAGTGTGTGGCCAAAACAAGGGGGAGCCAGGGCCTGTCACCAGGATTGATGTGTTAGTTGACATGTGTTGACATGGTTTGTGAGACAGAGCTGATGTGCTTTGAAGGAGGAGAAGGCTGATTCTCAGGCATGTTGCAAGTATATTCTCACATCATGTTGCTTTCCTAACTGTTCTGAGACATGAGCAGTGCAATTCCCACTTGCAGAAGAAAAGGAGGGCTGGGGGTTCATGAGCTCACGAAGGAGAGTGCCAGATGTCTGCTTCACAGTGCAGCACAGCTGTGTGGAGTTAGAAACAAAACCCACATCTGTACAGTGTGGCCTGACTGTGTGAGACTGAAATTAGGAGGGACAGGGTTGCTGCATGTGCATGGATCAGAAGGCAGATACACACCAGGCACAACGTGAAGAAGCTATGAGCAGTGAAGCTCTGTTGCTAACATACTAGCCATCAGAAAAATCTTTTTTTAAAGATTTATTTATTTTTATTGGAAAGACAGATATACAGAGAGAAGGAGAGACAGAGAAGATCTTCTGTCCGATGGTTCACTCCCCAAGTGGCCACAATGGCTGGAGCTGAGCCAATCTGCTGAAGCCAGGAGCCAGGAGTCAGGAGCCTTTTCCGGGTCTCCCACGTGGGTGCAGGGTCCCAAGGCTTTGGGCCGTCCTCGACTGCCTTCCCAGGCCACAAGCTGGGAGCTGGATGGAAAGTGGAGCTGCCAGGATTAGAACCGGCACCCATATGGGATCCTGGTACGTTCAAGGCGAGGACTTAAGCCATTAGGATATTGAGCCGTTTTCATGTATTTTTTGACATTATTAATTATTTTTAGAATTGCTTGTTCATACTTTGTCTATTTGGAATATGTATGTTCTTGCTTGTTTTTTGATCTTCTTGACTAGGCATATTGAACATTGTGTTAACCTGTTGACCAGCTATGTACCTTCTTTTTAAAAACATCCCTATTTAATGTGCATTTAAAAGTATTTATTTATTTGAAAGGCAGGTTCCAAGGAAGGGAGAGACAAAGAGAGATACTTCATTTGCTGTTTCACTCCCCAAATGGTCACAAAGGCAAAGGCCACGCCAGGATGAGGACAGAAGCCTAGAATTTCATCCAGGTCACTCTCAGGGCTGACAAGGACCCAAACATTTGGGTCATCTTCTGCTGCTTTCCTAAGTACATCTGTTGGGAGCTAGATGAGAAGTGGAGTAGCTAGGACTCCAGTAGGGGCCCATTTTCAGTGCTGGTGCTGCAGGCAGTGACTTAACCCACTGTATCACGACCCTGGCCCCTATTCAGTTTTAAATTGGATTATTTCTTTCTTTAGGACCTTGTTGATATCCTTAGTTTGGTTATTAACTCCTTGTTAGGTGTATAGTTCTAAAAGCTCTCCACCCACTCTGTAATTCCTCTCTTTTGCTCTCACTGTCCTTTTTTTTTCTTTCCTGTACGAGGGCTTTTATTCCAGGAAATCCTGTGTGTCTGTTTTCATCCTTGTTCCCTGTGCTTTTGGAGTCTTATCATGGACTCCTTTTCCATTCCAATTTAATACGTTCTCTGCCCTGTAAAGATTTCAAAATTTAGTACCTTAGATTTAGATTTCAATCCATTTTGAGTTTATTCTTATTTATGATAAAAGGTAGGAATTTTAGTTTTACTCCTCTTCATTTAAAACATTTTACTTACATAAGGGGAACAAATTTCATGTATTCAATATGCACAGTTTTTTTTTAATATTTATTCATTCCTACTGGAGAGGCAGATCTACAGAGAGAAGGAGAAACAGAAAGATCTTTGGGTTCACTCCCAAAGTAACTGCAGTGGTTGAATCTGAGCTGATCTGGAGCCAGGAGCCAGGAGCCAGGAGCCAGGAGCCAGGAGCTTCTCAGTCTTCCATATGGGTGCAGGGTCCCAAGGCTTTGGGCCATTCTCGACTGCTTTCCCAGGCCACATGCAGGGAGCTGGATGGGAAGTGGAGCAGCCAGAACATGAATGGGTGCCTGTATGGGATCCTGTACATATAAGGCCAGGATTTAGCCACTGGGTCACTGTGCTAGCCCTGATAGCATAGACTGTATTGAAAAATTAATTTATGGTTTAGCTGAAGTGCACTTGGCTTGTTGCTTCTGCTGGATTTTCAGTGAACCTGGGAATGTAGTTTCTGAATCATTTCTTTTATTCTCATTCTTGTCAACTGTGTCTTTAAGATGCACAATTGTCTACTCTGTTGCTGTTTGGAGGGATGGAAGTATAGCTTTGAGAAGGTCCATATTTAATCCAAATTGTATGTATATTGCTCCAAACAGAGTTTGATGTCAGTCCCTGGCAAATGTGATAGCCTGGACCTTATTATTGGTGTTGAAGAAGGAAATTTGACTGCTACCTTGTCCTCCTGGGAAGCCTGAGTGATGCTGGCACGTGTGGCACCAAGTGCATTAGCTGTGGGACTGTGTGATACACATGGATATTTCCTCAGGTCCTGTTAGGAGATTTCAATGGGTGCTGTGGCTTTTAATATCAATAGCCGTAATATGAGGGCTGTTAGAATCTTACAAGGTGACTACAAGGTATACAAGTTGGTTTGCTCTGGATGCTGTGAGACCAGAGAGGTAGAATACAGGTAGATTCCAACCTGTGTCCACTGGGTGGTTTCCAGTGGCACCAAGAAATTTAGAATGAATTGTTACAGGTCTGGTGTTTCAGGTCATTCCTTGTGGTTGGAATGATGATGTGGATCTTTTAATTGACTGATTTTAGTGTTTGCTTCCAGAAATTGAGGTTATTCCCTCTTGTTCATGTAGTGAGTGAACATAGCTGTTGGGCTAGTGCCCCAAGCTTTCATAGTTGCCTCAAACTTTGCCCTGCTGGTAGGAGTACAACAGTAAAACAGAGCAAGCTTGGAAGGCTTCCATGGCCAGGCATGGTGCCAAATGTAGTTGGAATGAAGGCAGCCCGCTAGCTGCTCAGACTGCTACCAGGTTGAGTCACATCTGGGTCCCATTAGTCACTGGTATTCTTGGCAGGCCAATTTGATGCTTCTAGTGGTTTGTGCAAAAATGAGCCCATAGTACCACCAAGCACGAGTCTCTGTCTAACCCCATGACAAGTCTGGAGGGTCATTTTGTAGGCATTGGTCTGGGCTTGGAGGTCTTTGAGCTTGATCCAGTGTGGGGGTTCAGAGCAGCAGTTGGCAAGGCTCTTGAGTCCAAGGTAAGGTCCCAGATTCCTTCTTTTGTCCTCTCTACAGCAACAGAAGCCTTGTTCTGCTTTCTGGTTGATGGAGGGGTAGTGGACAAAACTTAGCATTGTGGGGTTCAAATCCTCTGCAAGGATGAGCCTAGAAGCCAGGCTATAACTCTAAGTGCAGTAGCGGTGGTCCTGGCATTGAGCTTCAGTTCCTTCTCTCCTCAGCAGGAAGTGACACTGGAAAGTTGTACAATTTAGATCTGGGTGAAGAGAGACCTAGGTGACCTTCACACCTGCTTCGTTCAATGTGATTTGGGAAAGTTATACTAACATGAGACACTTTTCTCCCATCTTGATTCTGTTCTGAACATTAATAGGTGCACAAACAGCTGTCCAAATTGGTGTCTGTGAGTGGAGATGGTCCCTTGTGCTTCCTCCTCAGCTGCTTGTGGTTCCCACATTCTTGTAATGACTTAACAGTTTGGAGAAGAGAACAAAGAATCTTATGCTGCTTCTCTCTTATGTCTTCCAGGTACATTCCTTGGAACCTCCACGAGCCAGAAGAAGGCAAATTTGACTTTTCTGGGAATCTGGACCTAAAGTATGTGATGCTGCTGCTGTGAGCTTGTCTGGGGGTGCAGGGAAGAGGCAGAGAGGTGCCTACACAGGGAAAATGAGGGAAGTGTGCTGTCTCCTGTGAAAGCCACAAGGCATAGGGCTTGAGTCTCTCCTCAGCACCATGTAAGAGTTTCTTCTCCACAGATATGACTCATGTGGGTTGTGTCTGCAGATGGAAGGCTACTGTTTGCACCACAGCCCGGGGAGAGTGACCTACCACTGCAGTGAGACTCAGCAACATGGGATGGGACAAATACTGTTTATTGGGTTCAGGTTCACCTTTTAACTGTTTGACATCCTTTAGGCTCCCAGGCTCCTTCTTTTAACTTCAGGCTCCTTCTTTTAACTGTCTGACATCTTTCAGGCTCCCAGAAGGGTTGATGGGTGGTCATAAGACTGGCAGTTGGAAAGATAAGTTCCAGAGTAAGCTAGATAGCTTACAAGTCCTCTGCTCTGTGACTTAGTGTAGGGACACCCTGATCTGCTAGGGGTATAGCCGAGACTTCCCTCATTTTATTGTCTCTGGTGGCGAGAGAGTGGGAAAGAGACAGACCTCTCCTGTAACCTGCAGGGCACTCATGCTCCCATCCACCCAGCCTTTGCTCTGGACTCAGGCCCAGGGTTGAAGGGTTTTATCTTTCCAGAGCCTTTGTGATGACAGCAGGGGAGATTGGGCTGTGGGTGATTCTTCGTCCAGGCCCCTACATCTGTGCTGAGGTTGACCTTGGAGGCTTGCCCAGGTAAGCTGAGTTCTTACACCTGACCTGTGGTTTAGTAAACTACTTTAATTTGTCAAAAGTAAAATTTAAACCTAGTTATGACGAGAACAACTCCAGTGGCTGAGTGTGTGTGTCTGGCATCGGATCCTGGGCTTTACTTGTGTTCCCTTTTTTCTGCTACCTGAGAGCTGTGGTCATGGGATGGTTCCATAGTCACTCCTATTGTACAGAACAGTAGTGGAAATGGCCTGGTCTTGTTCCTACTGCTGTGGTTTTGTCAGGGAGTAAGGAGAACTGTGAAGAGTAGGGGGGATACTGTCCCCATCCCTTCCCACAGGAGGAGCTATGACCTTTCTCTCTTCTTAGGCAGAATCAATCAATCAATCAATCAATCAGCCAATCAATAAAGGAAATGGAAAGTTTGGGCCTGCAAAGAAATCCTCATTTTACTAGTCTTTCTCTCATGTTGTTGCCACTTCTTAAAGCCATGAAACTTGACTAATCCCTTTCAATCTCACTTCCTGCATCCAATTTACTCATTTTAGATGTTGGCTGTTGACACAGAGGTGAGTTTTGGGAGAGAATCAAGAATCTTGTTCTCTTATCTCTGCCATCTGATAAGATTCCTGGTTTCTTTCCTGATGTGTTTCCAGATGAGCACTTGTCTCATATTCATATGGAGGACATTTTTTTCCCCATGATCAACTCCTTCTGTACTCCAGTTTACGAAAATGAAAAGCCTGGGCCTTCAGGAGGTAGAATTTTAGAGAATTAACCATTCCTTTTGCTGATCAGTCACGGACCTGGCAATATCTCAGTGGCCAGCAGGGGAAGAGTCCGTGGACTTTTAGCTCCCATCCTGCACGTAGGTGTTAGGGGAAATGTGACCCTATCCACAAGGAACAGATGCTGTGTTCAGGAAACTGTGCTTAAGGACTCAAAAGAGTGGAGATGAGCTGTCAATTCATTGAAAACAAAAAATTCATAAAGCCAGGCAGGCTCAGTCCCTTAGACTGACCATTCGGATCTAACTCTTCTAGGTTGTAAGGTGCTTTGGGGATGCAAGTGATGTTTGCTTGTAAATCCCACCAGAGTGGGAGTGGTCCAAGAACTGGAGCAGATCTTTGCAGGATTCCCCGGTACATCAGGGCTCTGAGTAGGAGCTGGATGTGTAGAGGTGAAAGCTGATGAAGGTGGCTTTTAGGAGGGCATAGAAGTTATGCTCAGTGCCCCACACTTTATCCTACCTTCCTGTCTCTTCACTGAACCTGTCCTTCCTCCCCGCAGCCGTCTACTGCGAGATCCCAAGCCCCAACTGCGGACGACTGAAAGAGGCTTTATTGACGCAGTTGACAGGTATTTTGATCATCTGGTTCCACGAATGATTCCTCTTCAGGTAAGATTTTGTGTTTTCCATCTTCCCCTCACTCCATGCAATGAACATGTTTTATTCTGCCTGACATCTCTGGACCTTCAGACTGCGTACCATCAGCTGAGGACTTCTTTCAGCTCTGTTTCACTGGGGCTTATGGAACTATACCAGGGATTATCCTGGATCCTGGTGGACACTTAGTATTTACTAATGTGCTGGCATACATCTAACTTGTCTCTGCTATTATTTCAGCTTTGCTGTTTTACAGTTAATGCAGATTTTGCAAATATTCTTGCAAGGCAGCAGAGTGGTTAGTAAAAAATCAAGGCTCCCTTTTCATCTGAACCAAAGGCACATAGCTGTCTGGAGGAGACAGCCAACTTGCTAAGGAAATTGTAGAGGAAATTGTAGACAGAGAGTCAAGTTACAGACCTATGACAGTGGACACTGCATTAAGGACATAATGGTTTGAATGGATCAGACTAGGGCTTCAGCTGGTAGGCATGGCACGGAACAAAGTTTGGTACTGGTAGGGAATTCCTTGGCATGTTTTCCATGGAGACCTGGAGGCTGAGCAGGCCGTTAGCTAGGCAAATGTGTTGGTCCTGAGTATCGATAACAGAGAAGTAATAGATGGGAAGAAATGGAATGAGGGGCACAGAGACAGGAAGCCCAGCATGCCTGGGCAGTGGAGAAGAAAGAGAAGTGAAATGTGACTTGTAAAAGAGAATTCCAAAACATTCTCATTGTCTTCTGCATCCTTCAGAGTTCTATCGTCTTGCCTGAAATAGCACAGCCCCTCTGTGGTTAGCATCTTTGTTATGGACAACGGGATTCTCTGGGTTGTATGTTGGGAATAAAGAGATCAGGCTTTTGTTCTTGACAGTATACTTTGCCGTCAGTATCTTTAGACTCCAAAAAGGAGGAGATATGCTCACAGCGTAAGGACTCTAAATGGATAAATCCAATCAACTGGAATTGTGCTTTAGCACAAGCCTTCAATATTAGTGAGACTGGGTGGAGGTTTTACTAACACAGCTTGAGGAGCAACCAGAATGTGAGAAAGCATAACATGGATGCAGTGATCTGTGGCTTTCTTAGGAAGACAGAGTGAGAAAACCGTGGGACACATCCTAGACAGCTTGACCCTATTGCTGTGTGATGTGAAGATCCTGGATAAATGTCCTTTATGGTGGAGGTCACTGACATGGAAGGAGAGGTCAGAGGCGCATGAGGGAAACTGTGCCAAGAACCTAAGCATGCGGAGGGCACTGGGACCCGGCATGAGATGATAACATCATCCAAAGAGAAAGCAGGAATTTAGGAAGTCTCTTTTGGTTCTACACATCGTCTGCTTCCTGCTTCTTTAGTTACATTACAACCCAGGAAGCTGAAACAGAGTCTGAGTCTGGATTGAGTTTTGATTGCCTTTGCTTTTACTCTTCTGCGCAGAGTCTTTCAAAGCATGACACCACTGTTTCACTCTTGGATCTTTTTAAAAAAGCTTTATTTATTTTTCTTGGAGGGACAGATTTATAGAAAGGGGGAAAGACAGAGAGCAAGTTCTTCCATCTGCTGGCTCATTCCCCCAACGACCACAATGCCAGAGCTGAGCCTATTTGAACCTAGGAGCTTCTTCTTGGTCTCCCACACGGGTGCAAAGCCCCAAGGTTTTGGGCCATCTTCTACTGCTCTCCCAGGCCAGAAACAGGGAGCTGGATGGGAGTAGTCATAACACAAACAGGGATATTGGTGCTTACAAGGAGAGGATGAGCCAGTTGAGTCATTGCTTAAGGCCCTCCCTCTTTTATCTTAAATAAAAGAACGAACATTTTGAGATAGTTGATAGATAATGGTAGTTTATTTGGTTCTTAGTTATGAAGAAGTCCCAAAGTATGGTTCTATCATCTTCTCAGATCATTATGGATGATTGCCTCCTTAACTTCAATTAATCTTCGTTCATTCCTAAACCTCCACCTTTAAATTGCACTACCAGAGGACTCGTAGGCTGTTTGCAACACTGGAAAATCTGGTTTCGAATGAGATTGTTACAGGTGGGAGTGTGGGCAGAATGGGTAAGAAGCATGTGACTGTGGGTCTGAGACTTCGTAGTCAAGTGTGATAGTCAAGTTAGAAACAGAGGAAGCCTGTGGTAGCTCTTATCTTGAGCACTGTAGAGACAGAAGGGCTCCTGCGTTTATCTTATTATCTGGTTGGAAAGAGATGCCAGACTCTAAAGGACTTGGACTATAGCCCCCCAGACAAGCTGTGCAATTATCTCCAGTGGCTCTCAACATTTCAGTATTTGTTCCTGGTAGCCTCATTCTTCAACCCTCATGTGCTTGTCTTTCAGTATCTCTATGGAGGCCCTGTCATTGCGTTTCAAGTAGAGAATGAATATGGCTCATTTGATAAGGATAAGCGTTATATGCCTTACCTTTACGAGGTAAGAACACTTGCTGTGTATCCACACTTACATGCATACTCCCTCAATCTGTCTTTTTTCAGCACTGGTTTCTGATTTCCTACATGGAGATCACCATGTGAGGCACTGTGCATTACCAAGATACCTAAGATCAAATTGAATTTCTTTATGAATTGATAACTAAGGACTTTCTTTGTATATTACTGCCTTTTGTTTGCTGTCTATATCCATATCTCCGTGACCCATATTTTAAAAATTAAATTTAGATATTAGTGAGTACATTTATAGTTACTAGTGTTTCAGTGGCATGATGGTGATATCTAGTATAGCAGTTTGAAATTTCATGGTATTATGAATGTTTCATCTTCAGATGTGTTTGTTCCTCTTTTGAAGGACTTCTCATCTCAGGAATTAACTGCAGGAATTAACTGTTGTCTTATCTGATGGTGCAGGTCCCTCCCTGTCCCTGAATGACCACATCAGGGGCTGATTAGGTTCTATTCTATACTTGGGGTATTGATCAGGATGAGGGACCCCACAATCTGGCCTGACATACTAGACTGCTGTTCTGATTAGCTCTTTGCATAAGGTGAAAGATCTGGGGGAATCATCAGCTGGGCAAGAAGAGGTGGGCAAGCACACTGTGGGACTCTATAGATTTGGTTCCTGACCAACAGTTGTGGAACTGGATAAGGTCTGCGAGGAATTCCTCTCTCACACTTGTCTCAGGGGCTGCTAAATATCTTAGTCAAATCAATTTGACTATTATTATTTTTTGTTACGTTGAAATTTCCACTTGACTACATTCCCAGACACAATTAGGCACAGCTAGAAGAATAGATGAGATACATTAGGAATACAAGTTGAACCCCTCACCATCTATCTATTTCCTATACTCTCAGTAAAGCTGATTTTTAACTCCTCCTTCCACAGTTATAACATTCATTGCACAGGGTTTAGTCAGGAGCCAATGTTTGTAACACTGATCAGTATTCCTTCTTAGAACCCATGGCTTCAGTCTGTGTCTTCAAGCACAAAATAACTCCCATATTTTATTTATTTCTTTGCGTTATATCCCCCTTTTGTTTTCTGACAAATTCTTCTTTTTTCCCCTGGAGGGTTTGATTGTGCGGTGTCAGAGACCATGCTCAGCTAGTATTTGGGTAGGAAAAAAAAATGCTAGGTTGGACAGATGTGGTAATTCCTCCAGTGTCTTAGCTTGCAGATAGTTATTGTATCAGTCAGGTTCAGTACTGTAATGAAACACCCAAGGCAGCCTACTTCTGGCGTAAGGAGGTGTATGTTAACTCATGGTTTTGGACGGCGCAGTCCAAGATCAGGCATCTCCCATTTGTCTAGTTGTCTAAGGAGGCCAGTAAATTGCAGTAGTGGAACATGAGCAGAGGAAGAGCTCATGAGAATCATGAAGTAGAGAGTGGCCCAGTACATCTCAGGAGATTATAATCTACCTTCTTACAGCAACTGCTTTCTCCAGTCACCTATGGACGTCCTACTAGTCCCATTTACTGGACACTAGACTTGGATTAAGTGTCTAAGCTTTTAGCACCATGAATTTATGAACTGATTTAATTGTATGAGCACAACATACATAATTTACCCAAGTCCTATTGTTTTACCTCTAGCTTCCCCAAACTCTATGTCTTAAATACAGCGTGCAATCATTTCCTCCCCAGTAATTTCATAATCTCAATTTCATCCCAGCATTGATTTAGACTGAAACTCAAGTCACACTTCTTCAGCTGAAAGTCCAAAAGTCCAAATAACAAGATACAATGATGGGATGAGCACAAGGCATACATTCTATTCCAAACGTTGATAGCAGGGAAATAGAGAATTAACTGGATCAAAACAAGACTAAAACCCCTGAAGACAAGCCTTAAATGTTAAAGTTCTATATGCATCCAGGGGACATTGTAGTAGAAGAGGGTACAATGGCTTTGGAAACTGCCTTTAATACCTTTCTTGGTTAAACCAGGTACTTTAGTTATTACCCTTTGAAGTCTTATGATTGAAAGTCCACAAACTGCTTTCCTATTAGAAATCTCATTTATGGTTGGCATTGTCTTGGTGGGGTTTCTTGGTAGTGGTTCTGTCATTGTGACAGGTCTCTGCCCAACCTCTTGAGTGGTCTGAGACATCTATAAAAACAATAGGAGGATTCTATGCCTCTGTCGCTTTGTTGCTCTTCGGCATGGTCTCCCTCTGAAGATGAAAGCTGATGCATACAACTTTTCTGAGTGAGCATATGCTGCCAGTTGGCTTACCTTCCTGAGGTGCTCGCATTAGGCTCACTACCAAAGCTTCATTAGATATTTCTCCATTAAAGGCTCCTTGCAGAAGCTCCAATCCAATAGCATGATTCTGCCTGGTTTTCCAGTATTTCCTTTTGGATCTTGGCAGAAGTATCATGACCTTGTCCCCTTGCATTCTGCATGCCTGCAGAAGAAGTATTGTGCAAGTGATGTGAAAGTCTTCCTGCCCCAGTTATGTCTGTATGCATTGGAAGCAGGACTGCACAGACACAGAGCGCTTTGCTGGCAAAGGAGAATCTGGAGCTTGCCCTGGGATAGAAGAATGCATTAGGACTCTTTCCTGAAAGGAGCTCTCCAAGAAAGATCTTTGAAACCAATTTGCACTTCTTGGCTTCAAGTGACACTGTGATGGGAAGGGCTGGTTCCAGGGTCTCCTAAATGCCTTTGTACTCTTTTCCCTCAATTATTTATTAGGATATTGTTCCCTGCTAATTTTTTTATCAAGGCATTTCCTATGATCCTTCTCTACTTGCACAGTAAAATTTAAGTATATCCATTTCATACATTATTGCTTCCAATTCTCAGTGCAGTTTTTACTGAGAGCTACATAAAGCTAATGGTGCAGTCCTAGTACCTTGCTGCTTGAATTCTCTTTCTCACAGTACACTAGTATGTCATTTGTAAGGCCTGCCTCCCACAAACAGATAGCTTCTGTGCTAGGGAAAGGCAAGTTTTTAGTTCAGTTCCTAATGTAACTCTGATCACCATCTGAAACCTCACGAGGGCTTTCTCTCAGCATTCTGGTCATGACAGCTTAGCCAATCTTTGAGAAATACTGACTCCATTCTAGATTCCTTGTCCTTGAAGCCTTCACCAGCATCCCTCAAAATATTCTGACAATAATATTCTAGAATTTTTCTAGTTTTAGGGTCCAGTAATTTTCTGATGTCTGCCAGGTCACTTACTCCAAAGCTGTCTTTTTATTTCAAGTATTAGTTATATTAATGATCCTTTGATATCCTTAAATATCATTTTTTTCTGTATTAGTCAGTTTTTTAGTACCACAATGAAATACCTGAGATATGCCATGTATGAAATATGGAGTTTTCTTTTGTCACATGGTGTTAGAATTTCATAGCTCAAGATTGGGAGCCCTTTTTGGTGCGATCATTTGGAGAAGACTCAAAGTGGCAATAGCAGAGAACATATAGAGAGAGTATCAGATGGCTTGCTGGGAAGCAGCGTGGCTGGTGTAACTCCTGCCACTACATGAAACATCTCCAGGGAACTATCTTCCAAGAGCATACCACCAATGGTCTTAGTGTCTATCGCCCGCCACATGCACACCATAATTGGATTAAAGTTTCATCCTCTTAGTATCACACAGTTGTGTCTTGGGTTTTAACTAAACTAACTGCATGAGTTCAACAAGTCATAGTAGCCGCACTCTGAATCCTCTAGCTCACATCAGCCCACCTGAATCCAGATGTGCCATTTCTCAATTGATTTGTATTTTTCTCCTGTGGAAACAAGGGACAGGAGCTAATTTTTTCCAATTTTCTCGACAGGCTCTAGTGAAAAGAGGGATTGTGGAGCTGCTCTTGACCTCCGACAATGAGAATGAAGTGCTGAAAGGCACCACCGAAGGAGGTACAAGTTATGGTGTTATGGGAAGGGAGAAATGAGGCTCTTATCCAGCTGATGTGAGACTTGAACAATCCATGTGGCTCTCCAATGCATGTCTTCCATGCGCCAATTGAAATGGGTGCCAGAGATTATGTTACCTGAAGTTCCAGGATGTAGCTGAGAGCTCATTGCTGCCCCGGAGCTGTGGCTTTTCACTGCTGTCATCATCTTTAACAGGGCACAACAAAATTCGTTATGACTAGTCTGTTTTTTTTCCATGTTCCATTTTTTTCTGATAAGCTCTGGGCATGTTTATCATCCTGACCATCCCCCACTAAGACAG
Source organism: Ochotona princeps (assembly GCF_030435755.1). Classification (NCBI taxonomy): domain Eukaryota; kingdom Metazoa; phylum Chordata; class Mammalia; order Lagomorpha; family Ochotonidae; genus Ochotona; species Ochotona princeps. The sequence goes on along the minus strand of NC_080835.1, from coordinate 105,162,182 downwards.
TGGAGAGACAAAAATAGGTGTATAAGGAACACTGCCTGGCAGAGCCCATCCCTTGGGGTCCTATAGCTTTAGATTGAGTAATGGTATTCAGTACATCCTAGAAAATGAAGTAAGAGGACAATTCAGCACATTATTGGAAGGTGACAAAAACGAGGGGAGTGATCACTTTGAGTGGACAGGTGAGTCCGGAGCCTCTATCAGGGGACCTTTAGCAAAGACCAGCTGTTATAGCCAGCGGTTGTTTGCCTTTTAGTTGTTCCTCCCTGCAATGACATAGCACACTAGAATGTGTGCTGAGTCTGACAAAAAGAGACCTGCGTATAATTCTGAGATATATTCAAGTCAATGGCATTGTCCTGGCCTGTTTCTCTGTACTTAGTGTGCTTGCATTTGACTGTCCTTTTCAGCAAGACGAATGACCCCTGCTGGTGGTCAGGGAAGAAAAAAATGTTAACAAAGGCTTTACAGTGAATTGAAAGTAGTATCTCATATTTCTTACTCAGCATGCCTCCAAATTCTCCTGTGTGTAGCCTGTCCACCACCCATTCCTGGATGACACGTTCAACAATGACCCAACAGATCTTTTTATTCTTTCTGCAGCATTAGCCACTGTCAATCTGAGAGAAATTCGTGACAATTCCTTTGATCAGCTTCAACTTGTGCAGGTAAGTTACTTCAAACATGAGCTGTGTACTTTTGTTGTCATAAGCCATGCCCCCTGCCCTGCTTAGCACGTGCAGGGGAAAACAAGATGTTTGGCAGGAATATCGCAGCTCTCCACCCTGTGCGTCTAATGTTCGCTACCATGTTGGGAGTGTGTTTTCCTTTTGGGGAATGAAGAAATTCCACTTCTGGATTGATCAGTTTACAAAGGATGGTGGGAAGGGAATGGGCTTATTTGAGGTAAAGCCTAATTGCGGAATGAGATAGGTGAGATATGTAATTACTGGTTACACCTGCTTCTGCATGGTTTCCTCATTCTAGCACACAGCATTCCTATTTCCTTTGACTTTGCCCACACACATAGGCAGCTGTTTACCCAGTCTACCTTACTACTTAGAGGTCCTATGACAAGAGAATTAGTCCATTAAGTTAAGGAAATAGCATTGGTGAAGGACCATCTTGCCTATTGTCCTCATGCTAGCATATGAAGTTGTAGTTGAGTATTCTTATTCTGCGTACTATTTGAGGGAGATTATGGAAAAAATTGTCTTTCATGGTCCAGATGTCTGGTTACACCATCCAAAGGGATTGGCTGGAAGCCTTGACTCATAACCTGTAGCTGAATGTCCTGTGCTCTGTTAGAGACAAACAAGTGTATTCAAAATACATTCAAAATACATATTCCAAAGGGAGAAAGTAAGAATGTACAAGATACGGTATTAATGAGAGATGACAAACACGATTTCCATGACCCAGTATATTAGGCCAGACATTCCTGCCCTGTTCAGTCTGGCCCTGGAGTTGCCTGGCCTCATCTAAGAAGCAGTGGATTCTGTTTTATGCCTATACAGTTTGACTCTAAACCAACATTCTGCATGAGGTCTGCTGTTCCCCTCCCCTCCCCCACCTTTGGGACAGTTGTTAGCATGCCTACAGTCTGCTTTTTTGAAAGACCAGGTTTAGAAATCCCATTGTGCTTGCCCTATTAATGGCTGCCTTCCACTTGGTGAAAGTTGTGCTTTGCTTTGTTTTTCCAATTGAGGAGTCCCTGTCCTGGCTTGTTCTTTTTTTCCATTAAACCTGTTTGTTAGAGAGATGCATGAAAAATCACAAGTTTGTTGGCTCAGGTATTTTTTGTTTGACCTGTATTCTCTCTGTGGCTAATCTCTGTTCCCCCAAAGTGAAGATGATCTCTAAATAGTTAACTTCCTGCTACCTCATTGGACCTTTTCCTTACACATCCTGAGGCCACATTCTGTTAGAAAGTTGAGAGTGCATGTCAAAAGACCAAAATTCACTCTTAGTGGGTTATCAGACTAGATCTTCACTTTGCTCCTCTCCTCCCAAGACTTTATCTTTGGCAAGGGCCTGTCCAACTAGGGGGTGGGATGGTGTTTAGAAATCTTAGCAGCAGCCCTGTCCAGGTTAGCTGTTGCTTGGGACAGTTCCATATCCAGTGACCTAGGTTTTTTTTTTTTTTTTTTTAGCAGAGTTGATAAGGTCTTTCAGAACCAGCTTCAGTCATGGCTGCTGTGTTGTCACTGCCTGGGCCTTCAACGTCTGAGTCAGAATGGCCTTGTAGGACACTTCTGAGAGCAGATCACCAAGGAATGCAGCTACCAACTGGTCCTGCTGCCTATCCTTACGATGTTTGTTTTGACTTGTTCACTTTGATTTTTTTCCCCATTTATCTATTAAAGCTGGGCCAAGGTGACTAACAGCCCAGCAAGGAGGGGGCTTGTGGCTTGTGCCTGGGCTAGAACTGTGCTGTGTGGGCTGGCTGGGGTTCCTCAAAAGGGCCCAAGGCTGGAAACACACAGACCAAGATAGTCGCCTGGCCTGGTGGGGTAGGGTTCTGTGTCATGTGGGACTAGGCACAAATTAGATGGACCCATTCGCTGAGATTTCCAAACCTGTCACTTACAAGACCTATACCTTTAATCACCTGAAGAAGAGATGAAACCACATTTCTTCACAGTTATAAAGAATGACTACATATGTTCTCTTTGATATAAGGCAATCTTCATGCAAAATACAAGATCAATAGATATGTAGGTAAACATGCATTGACATATAGCCATCTAGAGGAACTGTATAAACCAAACTGTCACACCCAGATGTGAAGATACAGTGCAGTGTGCATCTCTCCTCCCAGTTAAAAGATGAACTCACAGTGAAACTGTTCAATATATCTTGAAACAGCATGCTGGACTCTCTTACATTGTCCATATCTATAATGCCAGTATTCATTTAAATAGCAGAATGATGGACTTCTGACTATTTATCAAGGACTTATACTACTGTAATAATATAAGGGAAATCAGTGAGGGGCAGAGATCTGGAGAAGAGAGGAGAAATCCCAGAGCCTACGGAAGTGTACCATAAAATAAATAAAATAAAAAAAAAACAATTTTGCATAAAACATAAGAAAGAATAATGGTCAGAAATCTCTGAGAGGGAGTTAAATGGGTCAGTCAAGTAGCAAGACCAGTCAGGAAACAGAAGCCCTACTTCTGGCCTGTGTAGCAGCCCTTTGCCCTGCTGCATCCCCTTCAACTGTGGGTGGTATGTAGCCACTGCCCTTCCCAGATTACAAGAAGTCAGGCAACCAAGAGGGACACCCTCTGTCTCCCCATGGACACAATGTGAAATTAGAAACATCTCTCTCCCAACTTTCCCCTCACTGCCTACTCTAGCCCTGAATGTGTGTTCCTGATGTCCTTTTAAATAAACTTTACAGAACAGGAGCTTATTGTGACCTGCTCTGTGATGCATAAAATTAATAGACAAATAGAAAATGAGCTAGCCTTTCTCATGTGATCTTTCATTTAGCATGTTGCTACAGGTATGTAGTAAGTCTTATTTTCAGTGTCACATCAGTATTATGGTCCCAGGATGAATCTTATTCAATTATCATGTATTTTATTTGAACATATTCTTGAAATCAATTTTTATTTTTGGGTGATTTTGGCTCACACATACATGGTGAGTATTGGTCTTTGCCTTTCTCTTAAAAAGAGAAAAATATTTAATTTTGGAATTTGGAAAATCCTGGCCTCATAAAATAAGTGTGAAGCTATTCTTTAAATTTTCTGAAAGAAATTTATGGAATTATTAATATTTTATTAACATGTAGCATAGTAATAATTTACATAATAACAAATATAATGATAATAAAAATTAATTGTTAATATTAGGGGAAGCATATGGAATTTTCATTTTAAGTTTTTTTCATTTATTTAATTTCATTTTATGACACAGTTTCATAGGCTCTGGAATTCCCCCAACCCCTCCCCGTGCCCTCCCCTATGGTGGATTCCTCCACCTTGTTGCAGTATTACAGATTAAATCCAATCATGATTTCTTCATTGCAAGCATGTACCATGCATAGAGTCCAGCATCTTATGGTCCAAATAAATTCAACAGTTTCCTTGGGAGACCATCTCTGGTCTGAAGGTAGAGCTGGCAGAATATCATCCTGATCAATTAAAAGCTACAACATAATATCAACAACAATTTACAACATTATGGAGTTAATTGACATGGTATTGAGTAACCAATATGTTAGACAAGGCAAGTTCTTAACCACATCCTGTGACTACTTCATTGACATTTCAATTTTAGTTTATATACAATTGGCTGCTATACACCTTAGAATGGTTATAGGGTACTGTTCAGCTGTCTCGTGTCTATTTTCATTTTTATATTTAGCAGTTTATAATATTGAAGCATTATTTTTGCTGAACTTGGCAACTTTTAGGATAGTCCAAACTGGCTTATAACTCTAACAAGGCATATGTTAACAATTGAGGCACAAAACAGTTTTAGGAGGGGTGTGCAGAGAAATCTTCAATACCTTAATGAGTAGTAACTAATCTTTGTGTCCTACCTAGTAAGGTGTATGTGACTCCAAGCTGACTGTTTTCCTGTCTGGTTCTAAGCTTTCCTCATTGATCTCTGTCTATCTAATCTAATGTTAATTTTTTTTTGGGGGGGGGTGGCTGCAGAGCGAACCTGATAGTCACTGCAAGAGAGGGTGGGGATCCAAAGTTGGAACTAAGTAAGGACCAGAGAAACTCCCCTCCTGAGTCCCGAAGGAAGTTTACTGTTCTTCTGTTTCTGAGGTCGGCTCAGGGCTCCCAGCTATTTTTCCAACGACGTTAGATCCTGTGAGGAAGGATCTGGGTATCTTCCATCCCTTGTGGTAGATCCAAGCACGAGTGGATGACCTCAGAGTTCTTGGCCTACGAGGGCAGTCCAATTCCCCGTGGTCTCCTTGGCAGTTGAGATATGGTCCTTGGTGCCTGGACTGATAGTCCTTGGTGAGAATCCGTGAGTCTCCAGGGTTGGGACACAAGCCTGCTTCTGTCCGCCTGCTCCACTGTGGGGTCCCCCCCTTGCTCTGCATTTGACCTCCTGTTAAGAGGTTGTCAGGATCACTCTTGATTCCCCCTGTATGTCTTTATAGTTTTGCTACTGTCTAATGCTGATTTGAGTCTGTTGTCTGTAAGTTACCTGTTATATTCTTGATAGGTTATACTTAACGTCTTCCTCACACATTCTAAGAAGGTGGAAGATTTCTCTGCTCTCCTGCCCCATTACGGAATAACATAGGGTATTGAAAGTATATTAGGTTTTACATTAGGTTTAAACAGAATTTCATTTTTTGCTAGGACATTCAGAATACTTCTGGTTATTTCTTCTTCAGTGAATTTCAGTAGTTTGTACTTCTCAATGACTAACATTCATTCTGTTTTATTTTTTTGAACCTGATATAATAGAACCACATTGTGTCTTTTCATTCTAATTAACATAATTATTTCCAGTTTCATCCATTTTATTGCAAATATCAGAATTTCACTTTTTTGACAGGATAATAAACCTTTATATAGAACATATGTATACTCACACATCATTCTCATTTTATTTTTATTAATGTGAAGAGGACAGAGTTCACGTGTTCCACAGGTAGAGCTGCAAGAAAATAATCATGTTTCCCTCATTTTCCTGCTCCACTCCCAAACCCCTCCCTCTCTTCCCTTTATTCAACAGTGTTTGTAAACATATGATTTTAATCTACTCTGAATCCACAGACTTAATTTGTCACTAATCATAGTATTCAACTAGTAAAAAGAATGACCACAGATCACATTTACACTGGAGTACAAACCTGAACTGAAAATGGCAATCAAATCCCAAAGTTACCATTTCATTAATGGAAAATATATGGTGATTACCTTGTTCAAGGTGGCTTAATTTGCTAAACACAATGGCATCCAGTTGTATCAGTAACATTGAAAAATACAGCATCTCATTCTTTTTATGGTTGAGAAGTATTTTTATAGCATAAAGTATTTACTCACATTTCCTTTTTGTAAATAAATTTATTTATTTTTATTGGAAAGGCGGATATACAGAGAGGAGGAGAGACAGAGAGGAAGATCATCTGTCCGATGATTCACTCGCCAGGGAGCCGCAATGGCTGTAAGCTGAGCCAATCCAAAGCCAGGAGTCAGGAGCTCTTTCCTGGTCTCCCACGTGGGTGCAGGGTCCCAAGGCTTTGGGCTGTCCTTGACTGCTTTCCCAGACCACAAGCAGGGAGTTGGATGGGAAGTGGGGCTCTGGGATTAGAACCAGCGCCCATATAGGATCCCAGCATGTGCAAGGCGAGGATTTTAACCACTACACTATTGGGCTGGGCCCTCCCACGTTTCCTTTATTCTGTCATCCATTTGATGGATATCTAGGTTAGTGTGCATCGATCTGCTATAAACATGGGGTGTAGAAAATTCTTCCATATAAAGCTTTCACTTATTTTGGATAAATTTTCAGAAGTGGGATATCTGGATCGTTTCTCAGATCTATTTTCAAATCTCTGTGGAATCTCCATACCTTCTTCTAGTAAGATCTTACTAACTTATATCTCCACCCAAAGTGTATTATTGTTTCTTTTCCCAACATCTTTGCCAGTAGTTACTGTTTTATGATTTTCAATAGTAGCCATTCTGACTGGGGAGGGGTAAAACTTCACTTCTGTTTCTATTTGCTTTTCTGTTGTCCACTTGGATTTCATCCATTGAAAATCACCTGTTCATAGCCCATTTCTTAAGTGGACTGCTTATTTCATTGTTGTTTAATTTATTTCTTTACAGCTTATTTCTTTAAATTAAATGAATAAATTTCATGTATTTGACAGTATAGATTTAGGAGCATAATGATAATTCTAGCCCTTCCTAGTCTTGTACCCCTGTTGCCCACCCAACAACATTTTCTTCCTTTCATTAAAAAAAATTACATCGGCATATGTTCATTCACCCCAAAATCACAGAATACTTCATTAAGTGAGATTTTTTTTAACACATAGCTTGAGCTATTTTTATAACCTCTATATTAGTTCTTGATTGATTGTATAATTGACAAATACTTTCTTTCATCCTTTTGGTTACTTCTTCAGTTTGTAGGTAGCTTGCTTTGCAGCTCAGACTTTTCTTAGCTTTATGTAAACCCATTTGTTTATTTTGCTTCAATTGCATATCCTTCTGTGGTCTTTTTGAGAAACTCTTTTGCTTATGCCTGTGTTTCCCCCAAACCTCTCATGATCTGGTATTAGATCATATATTTATATTGCTGATACATTTTGATTGGATTTTGTGTGAGGTATAGGGTAGAGGCTCTTGTTTCATGTTCGTCACATATTTTGCACAGGTAGATTCAATGTTTCCAGCACTATTTGTTGAAGAGACATTGCTTTCTGCCTCGTTTGATTTTTGCTTTCTTACAAAAAATTGTCTGTAGATATGTGGATTACTTTCTGAGGCTTCTATTCTGCTCCATTGATATTCACGTCTATTTCTGTGCCATTACCAGGCTGGCACAAATTTTGGCTATTTTGATCACAACTGCCCTGTATTATGTTTAGGAAACTGGTTTTGCAATGCCTCCAGTTTTGTTTTTGTTGTATAATATTGCTGAAAGTATTTTGGTACCTTGTTTTTCCATGTGAATTTGTCATCATTTTTTTCCAGATCTGTGAAGAATGTCCTAAGTAGTTTGATTGACTCCACATTGAATTTACTTTTCTTTATTTTTTAAAAATAGGCTTCATTTTTTTTTTCTGAAAAGTCAGATCTACAGAGAGACAGAAACATCTTCCATGGCCACAATGGTAGGAGCTGAGTTGATCCAAAACCAGGAATCAGGAGCCTCTGGGTCTCGCATAGAGACTTAGTCCCAGGGCTTTGGGTTGTCCTCTACTGTCTTCCCAGGCCATAAGCAGGGAGCCAGAAGGGAAGTGGAGCAGCTGGGCCATGCATTGGCACCCACATGGGATCCTGGTATTTTGTGAAGGGAAGATTAGCCAACTGAGCCACCGTGTTGGGCCCCTAATTTAAAAAAATGTTATTTTCCACGATACAGTTTTGTAGGTATAAAAATTACTTCCTTTCTCTTTCCATTTTCCTCTCCTACGCTTCCACCCATATTGCTACAGTTTTATATATAGTCCTTAAGTAAAAATTACAAGTATAACATTCTGCTATTTAAATGTATCATAGAATTGTAGGGCGAGACAAGGATAGAAAATCTAGTGTCATATTGTCAAGTTATATTTAACTGTTTTGTAAATTTCTTTTAGGATGTTATGGTGATGATATTAATTTTGCCACACCATGAACAATTGTGCCTTTTGTATCTGATTTGCTTAAGTTTTTTTTTAAATTGTGCAAGGATGTATATTTTATCAAATGGCTTCTTTGCATCTATCAAGATAATGTGGATTTTTTATTCTTCATTTCACATATTTTGAGGCATTCTTACATACCAAGAATAAATCCCCTTTCTATGGGGTTCTTTGTTGTTTCAATGTTTTTGCTATTGTGGATAGTGTTGCTAGAAATATAGGGCTGCAGTTCACTTTCTCATAGGTGGATTTTGCTTCCTTTGGCTATATTCCCAGGAATGTTAGAGCTAGATGTTACAGTAGATCAATTTTCAGTTGTCTGAGCTCTCTCTATACTGACTTCCATAATGACTACACTAGTCTACACCCCCCCACCAACAGTGCAGCAGGGTACCTTTCTCCTCACATACACACCAGTAGGTTTTAGTAGATTTCTGAATGTAGGTGGAAACTCCATATGGTTTTTATTTGTATTTTCCTAATAGCTAGGGAGCCTGAGCATTTTTTCTTATGTCTGTTAGCCATTTGAATTTGTTCTTTTTAAAAATGCCTACTCATTTTCTTCACCCATTTCTTCACAGGGTTGTTAGTTTCACTGTCATTAAGTTTCTGAAGTTCTTTGTAAGTTCTGGATATTAGTCTCCTATCAGTTGTGTAGTGTGCAAAGACTTTCTCCTGTTCTGTTGGTTGCTTTTGCTGATTTTTAAACTGGATTATTGGTGTTTAATTTCTTGAGCTCTAAATGCTAATATTTTATAATTGGTGTGGTTAGCCAACCTTTTCTCAGTGTTTTTTGGCAATGTCAAATTTTTGAAGGTGCGCTTGGCAATGACAACACTTCGTATCTTGTTGTGATCCTTTTTGTTTGATTTCTTTTTAATTACCTGTGATTCTGGAATCTTCCAGAAAGTCTCTGGCTGTGCCAAAGTTTGTTGGTTTCCCTGCTGTTTACCTCTACTTTAATAGTTTAGATCTATCTTCACCAGGGACATTAGTCTATGGTTCTCTTCATTGTTTTTTTCTGGTTTGGGAATGAAGCTGATTCTTGCCTCCTGGAAGGTATTTTAATGATTTCCTCTATTTCAATGCTTCTGAAGAGTTAGAGGAGAAGTGGAATTAGTTTTTGAAAAGCTTGGTAGACTTCAGCAGTGACATCTGGTCATGGGCTTTGCTTTGTTTGGAGGTTCTGTTTGTGATTCAGTCTCACTCTTGGTGGTTGGTATGTTTATGTTCCCCATGTCTTCATGACTCAGTTCTGGTCAACTTTATGAGTCCAACATTCTATTGATTTCGTCATCACTTTCCAATGTATTGACAAATAGTTCCTTACAGTAGTTCCTGACGATTCGTTTTATTTCCTTGGTACCTGTGGTAACATCTGTTTTTTTCATCTCTTTTTATTTATTTGACCCTCTTTTTTTGGGCCAATGGGGTATCAGTCTACTTAAAAAAAAAATCAGCTCTTCCTTTCGCCAATCTTTTGTATTATGTTTTAGTCTCAACTTTATTTCTTTTGTAATCTTAATTATTGTTTTCCCTCCTACTAGTTTTGGGTTTGGATTATTGTCATTTTTCTGGATCCTAAATGGATTTACAGCTCAGTTATTTGCTACCTTCCTTTTTCTTGATATAATCACTAATTGTGATAATCACCTCTATTAAAACTACTTTTGCTGTATCCAATAAGTTTGGACATATGCTTTCATCTGTTCATTTCCTGGAATCTTCTGATTTCCCTTTTAATTTTTTTTTTATGACTCATTGTTCATGTAGGAGCTTCTTTGTTCATTTTCCATGTGTTCCATTTCTAGAGGTTTTTTTTTTAAGTTGTTAATCTCCAGCTTCACTCAGTTATTTTCAGGCAAGATATATGGTGCACTTAGATTTTTTGAATATTTACCGAAGTTTTGGCATAGTATATGATCTACCCTAGAGAAATTCCTTACACTGATTAAAATATATATTTGCTCTTTTGGGATGAAAGGTTTTGTAGAGTTTAATTTTATACTTGTAGTTGGTAGTAATACTTAGCTTTGTTATTTGTTAATTTTTTTTTTTTTGGTCTAGCTGACCTGTTTATTTGGTGAAAGTGATATGTTGAAGTTCATTATAGTGTATCCCATGGTTCCATTTAATCCATTAATTTGTGGACGAAGGGGGACACTTAAACACTGTTGGTGGGAATGTAAAGCAGTGCAGTTGCTGTGGAAAACAGTGTGGAAATTTCTTAGAAACTAGAAATAGACTTGCTATATGATAAATTCCACCATTGGATGTAATTAAAAGCCTTGAAAAATATATATATTTGTGTATATATATATATATATATATATTTCAGTGAAATGTATCAAATATATTAATTGAATATATATTGAGTATATATTCAATAGAATGGCTATTTGGTCATAAAAAGAATTCATTTCTACAAATCACCACAAAATTGATGCAATTGGAGGACATCAAACTCAATCAAATATGTCTGACTCTGAAACATTACCATAACTTGTTCTTTTATGTGGGAGCTTATAAAAAATACTAAAAATAAGGAACCAGGGAATATTTATGTGTATCAGTGTTGTTGCAAATACAGTTTTGTAAACCTTTTTTATACTTCTGTTTGACCAATTATTAATATTTTATACTACTATAGTTTTAATGATGTGTGGCTGTTTTATAATTGACTCTATGTGGGTAAAGTAGTAATTTTTCTATTAAATTAGTGATTACAGTCATTGCCTGTATTCCCATTAAACCAGTGTCTTTTGCTTTTAAAAAATGAATTGTGCCTGTGGAATTTTAGTGCAATTAATTTTCCCACATATTTTGAAGCTCTATTGCTAGGTGAATTTAGAGTTAGTCCTATGTTATTTGGTTAGAAAATTGACCTCTTTATGTAATAACCTGCTTCCTTATTCTGAAGTTCATTATTTTCATGTATAGGTGATAACTCCAGGTTTTGTTTACTGGGCATATTAATAGTACATCTGTCTTTATTTACCTATATAAGTTACCTGTATTTAGGATGTGGGTTTTTTTTAGGTAGTATGTGTTTTACATATTGCTTTTCTAAGCTCTCAATTTCAGAAATTCTTTTAATTAATAGGACTATTGATATTTGAAGCAAGTATTGAGAATCAGGTATTGTGGTAGAAAGGGCTATTTGCTGCGTGGGTCACCCTCATCCCATGTTGGCTGGCTTGGATTAAGTCCCATGTACTTTTCTATGTAAACCTATCTCCCTGCTTTGCACATGTGAGGCTTAGTTTTCTGTAATCCAGCTTGGAGCCCTGAATAAAATTTTTGGCTTCTTGTCTTAGATGACCCAGCCTCAGCCATTGCAAGCATTAAGGGAGTAAACCAGAGGACGGAAATCTCTCTCTTCCTTGTTGTCATTCTGCTTTTCAAATAAATAATTAGTGTACTTATTGATATGAGAGACTAAGCCATGACAGAAGTCAACACAGAATCCAAAAAAAGATTGTACCCAACCCCAAGAATTAGCTAAAACAAGTCCTGCACTTCCAACTGTCCAAGCTTGGAATGTGATCATTTGGATCGTAGCCAGATATGATTGAGGATAAATCCTCTGAATGCCTGTGGATGCTTCCAGAGAAATTCAACTAAAATATTCCTTGTTAATGCTCTCCACACAATAAGTTATTCCTGCTTTAGGGGTGGGAGGAACACTTAGCCTTAAAAAGAGCATGTGGCTTAAGCAGTGTTTAGAGTGTTTTGGTAGCTAAGATGTGGATGACTGGCTAAGAAAATGTGTTATGTATGTAATGCAGAATACCTCTTAGCTGCAAAATGAATTAAATCTTGTCTTTTTCAATGAAATAGATGCACTTCTAGAAACCAGTATGCTTAATGAAATAATCCAGTTCCTAAAAGATAAACAAATACTTGTCCTGACTTGTTGTAATTAATACACAGAGCTCCAAAATGTCATCTATCTGAGAGATTTTATTCTTATTTTCAGACTTTGTTTATACTTTTGAGGAATTGTAGGTTTTTGTCTACCTGCTATGTGTTGAAATCTTTATCTACTAGAGTAATAAATCTGTGACTGTGAAGTGATATGAAAATATGCCATGGTGAAAATTTTTAAAAAGGAAGAGCCAGGAAGGTGGAGAGTTGGCAGGGAACATGGGCAGGAGGGAAGAATGAGAGGGAAGTACCACTTTGCTCCCAGAACTGTGTAGTAAAATACAGGACATGTGTTTATTTATATAAAGAAAATAACATAAAATATTTGCATAGAAATGGAATGCAGGTATCATCATGAAAGCCTGTGGCCACTGACAGTTTAGGAAATCAAAGATGCATTTTTAAAGAAATGCCTAAATTTGAATTAAGAATTATCCCAGGAGTGTTGAGAAATGTACTGCTTTCACACACACACTGCCTGGATCATAAGATGCATATAAGTAAGAGGCAACATGGCGTCAGGATTAAGAGTACACATTCTAAAAATAGGCTATTAAGTTCAAATCCCACTTCTATCATTCCTAACTGAGGTGCAGACAGATTACTTCAACTCAACTTCTTCCTTGGTAAAATGTACAGGAGAGTGTCTCTGTTCGGCATAGTTACACAAAGTCCACTATTCTAGTGCAATCAGTCCTAGCATACAGCTTAAGCTGAACAATGAGGATTCACCCCAAAGGCTTTAGATTTTTTAAATACATAAAATTTACATTTAATAAATCCATGATACATTTCACAAATTTTAATATACCAGTTTTTCTTAAAAAATGCGTGTAACATAAGCAAGAGTAAATGGATAGAATATGGCCTTAATAATTTAACACAGAGGAGGTTGAATACAGTCAGATAAAGATCTAACTAAAATTAACAGTGCAATGAACAAGCCATATATCTGCAATAGGCTGAGACTGGGGCCTGGGTGCTAACTTTGTTCTCTGAGACACATGAGCCCTTTGATCCTTGGGCTCCACAGAAGATTCTAACCAGGTTTCTGTGTATTCAGATTCTTTCAATGCTGGAATCATTGCTCTCCATATACAGAATGGAGGCACGTGACGCTGGAAGGAATTAGGAGACGTGGCGGAAAGGAGGACCCAAAGCAATGGCTGTTAATAAAGAAATGACAGGGGCAGGATGGATCAAAAGGGAAAGCTGGAAAGGGGGAGAAGCTCATGAGACATGACCTCATGAAGGTCTGGTCTGTTACACTGAGGCTCATGGTGTTTCTCGTCTATTTCCTCAGGACTTAGTGTTGGATTTTATTTGTTTCTAGAAACATAAACCCATTCTCATTATGGAATACTGGGTCGGCTGGTACAAGAAATGGGGAGATGAGCAGTCTCTTCCAAGGGAGAAAGGTAAGAGTTTGCTGATGCTCTACTCCATGTAAAGATGCCTCCGAGTCGCAGATTATGCACACAAGTCTCCACTAAATAATTCACTCATTCAATCAGAAATCGTTATCAATCTCCTGTTAATTGCAAGCACTCAGTCCCTAAAGATATGCCTTGTGAATATAAAGTACATCACACCCATCCTGCAGTCAGCTTATGATTTAGTGGTGCTAGCAGATCATTAAAATGCAAAACAACCAATAATAATACGGTTTCACATTATGCAGCCTTTTGAAATACTAATCCAGTGTAGTTATGGAAAAGGTGAAAAAGGAATCTGCACAAAGCAAAATGGAAGTTTGTCTTAGACAGTCACATCTCCACAGAAGATGATGGAATAACACCCACCAAAACCAAAGACAAATGCGAGGAACATCCAGTAAAGTAACAGCAGATGACTAAATCAATAAACAACCCATTGCTAAAATGACAGAACAAAATTGCCACCTGTTTGTTTTAACCCTAAATGTAAATGGCTTAAACTCACCAATCAAATATCAAAGATTAGTAGACTGGATTAAAAAACAAAATACATCCATTTTTTGCCTACAGGAGACACATTTCAACAACAAAGATACGCAGAAACTATATCTCATGAATTTTGATTTTTTTGTTAGTTTCATATCTTCAAAACACTTTCGTCTGATTAAATTCTTCACTGACTCATAGATCATACAGCAGCATCATTTTCTTCAAGAAGGTTCTTGATTTTCATTTCTTCAGTACACATTAGTCATTCAGTAGCATGTTATTTAACTTCATGGTGTTAATTTCTTTTTTTTCTCCCTGATTTTGTTTTGTGTCTTTTCATTTAAGTGGATGTATAGTAACTGTGTAATGGAGACTATCATATCCAGATGTGAGGATAAAATGCAGTATGTATATCTACTTCCAGATAAAAAATGAACTCCTAATGAAACTGTTTACTATATCTAGACAATAGGATGCTGGACTCTCTGCTATTGTCCATGCTTACAAAGATGGGCATATGACAGTGTATGAAGAACTATACTATAGTAATAATATAGTGGAACATAGATCCCCAAGGAGTCTTGGGAAGGGGGTAAGGGAAATCCTAGGGTGTATGGAACTGTATCATAAAATGATAGTAATAATAATAAAAATAAAATTAGATGGGAAAAAAAGACAGGACTCTTCCTTCATGATCTAGATTGGGATAACCAGAGAAGTCGAGTCTAAAATAGTGATTATTTCTGAATTGTTAACCATCTGCACCATATTTGCTTGTTATAGCTATTTAAAAATGATTTTATTTTCAGGAAATACTTTTTCTCTCATAGTAGTTATGTGTTAGCATACACAATCATATGTGTGTGTATAGTTTTTAATGATATAAAATATGTGTATCATACAACTTAAACAACAGTAAAATATAAAAATATTCTTTATTAAAAAAAAAGACACCTTCCACTAATTTCCAGTTTGCTCTGTATTCTTTCTTCTGCCTCCACAGAGGTTGAGACAACAGTGTCGGAATTCCTCAAGCTCGAGTTGTCCTTCAATGCATACATGTTCCATGGTGGGACCAACTTTGGCTTCATGAATGGTGCTGCATATGTTGACGATAGGCACAGGGGTGTCGTTACTAGCTATGGCAAGTGTTGGCTAGTGCCTTGGCCTCCCCACACTGATGGGGTGGAATTTCTTAAAGAATGTCCTGCTGGTGTTCTGGGGTCTTGTAGCGTTAGCCTATGATCTATAGAGAATTTTCAAGTCTGTCTTCCTGTTTTTTGTGATGGTTAACTATGTCCCAGCAGTCTGCCATTATAGTGCAAAAGGCTGCCCTGATTTATAGCTCTGTCTTGCTCATCTTGTACACTCACAACTTACCTTCTCTCTCTAAAATATTAAGAAAGATGAGAGAGGATGGGAAAATGGGTGGGAGGGATGGTATGATGGGAGTATCGCTGTGCTCCCTAATCTGTAAATTTGATATACATGAACTTGTTTTTCTTATGTAAATAGGATAGCTTAAAAAGAAAAGAGGATGGTTATTAGGCATAGATATCAGAGTCAGGAATTCAGAGTCAGGGATCAATAGAATAAGAAGGTAAATTGGAGGGGTGGTCCCAATGTCAGACATGGTCAGGTCCCCAGGAGGTGGGGAGTGTTCGTAGGCTGTCGTTACGTGCCTAGCTTCGGCCTGCTATGGAACATTCTGCAGATAGGAGTACATGCCTCTCCTTTTGTCCCTTCCTGTGGTTTGAGACATGTTGTGTAGAGGTTACATGGCATATGACAGAACCCTGGGTGTCTTACAGACTATGATGCTGTGCTGACAGAGGCTGGAGACTACACAGAGAAATATTTCATCCTTCGAGAACTCCTTGGATCTGTCTCAGGTACGCCAGCAACCTCCATGTGGAGGCTGATCTTCTTCATGTGGCATTTTGGGGAACAGAGAAAGGGAAGAGTGTAATGATGCTCTAGAGAACTAAGGCAACCTAATTAAGCTGACCACGGTTTCCCACATCAAAACTGCAGTTTTTGCAGGAGCAAGTCCTAGTCCTTGCATCTTATTTGTTTCAATGAGACATGGAAGTAAAAACTTTGTCTTGCGGGTGAAGATTACACAAGCTCTCGTTTGTAAAGCTCTCAGTGCCATGTGTGACAGGGTAAACCCTTTACGTACAAACGCACTCTGCTTAATTTTAATTATTTAAACATATTTAACCATGTAGTAGCAGCTAGAAACTAGGTAAGGTAAATATGACTTTGATGAAAAAAAAAAGTGAGCCAGACTTCTTCCTCCCAGAGATCACTCACTCAAAACATTAGTTTTGTCACAAATGACTTCATAATCTGCCTGGCGTGTGTAGGTCCTAAACAACTGGGCAGCTGTCAGTTATTGTCTGTGGACTGTCATTGTTGGAGAACCACATACACATTTCAGGATATTGTTCATGTCATTTGTTGTCTTTGGGATATAACGGGTCACGGAGGGGTGGGAAGTCTTGGAGAAGATGTGTTTGTTTCAGACACCTCTCATCCTGTGGACCATTTTCATTGCAGAAACTCCACTGCCCCCACTACCTGAGAATAAGCCCAAGGCTGTGTATCCTTCTGTGACAGTACTATACTGCTTGCCCCTGTGGGAAATTCTCCCATTCTTAAATGCTGTGAGTAAATATGTTTGGCCATTGGAGAGGAGGGAAAGAAGGATTTACTACATTGATTGGGGAGTCAATCAGGAAACTTTGTTTTTTTTTTTTTTTTTTTAAAGATTTTATTGTTATTGGAAAGCCGGATATACAGAGAGGAGGAGAGACAGAGAGGAAGATCTTCCATCCGATGTTTCACTCCCCAAGTGAGCCGCAACGGGCCGGTGCGCGCCAATCCGATGCCGGGAACCAGGAACCTCTTCCAGGTCACCCACACGGGTGCAGGGTCCCAAAGCTTTGGGCCGTCCTCGACTGCTTTCCCAGGCCACAAGCAGGGAGCTGGATGTGAAGTGGAGCTGCCGGGATTAGAACCGGCACCCATATGGGATCCCGGGGCTTTCAAGGCGAGGACTTTAGCCACTAGGCCACGCCGCTGGGCCCAGCAAACTTTGTTTTAAAAACATGAAAACTGATCCTCTGCAGTTTGTTCAAGATTGGAACTGTGCACAAGAGCTACCAGCTCCTTCCATGTGGACGGTGAAGCGGTTTGAGCTTGAGGCACAAATGTGTGGGAAGAGGGATATCTGAGGAGTGGAAAATCTTGTTTGCTAGCTCAGGTGAACCTGTGCAGTGCACTCTGGTTTTTTGCACTGCATAACCCATGTAAGAAAAGTCCTGTGTTTCCCATTTCTGAATCCATGATACTGAGCCTCTGTCTTCACTGACAGTCTCACAGGCCAAGTCAATGAACTGTGGGTTTCTGCTCTGCTTTTCAAATTAGACTACATGTTTCCCCTGAAAAAATGAGAGCTTTTTGAAAAAAAAAATCTCTTGTGTTTAGATGGTGTTCAGCTCCACCGACACTATCTTGCTTAAAATGTGCTCATTGTTACAGTTAAGATGCTAAATGAGTATTTGCTTTTTGATTGCCATTACTTTAGAATGCAATTAATTTACTATTTTGATCAATTCTGATAATTATTTGTGATTGTTCCCTGTTCACTGAGCACCCACCATCTCTTGACTCACTTATCAGAGAGAATATAAAACACAAGTGCATTGTCACATAGCATCAGTCCTTTTATTTTTTATTCAGAACACCCTTGGGGACAAGTATATGGTAAAACAAAACAAAACAAAATGACAGAAGTCTTTGGAGGAAGACTTCAGGCTTCTCATCATTTTGGCTCTTGCTGTGTCTCCTGCACAGCCGGTCAAATCAAAGATCCCAGTCAGTATGGAGAATCTTCCTATAAACAATGGAAGTGGACAGTCCTATGGATTCATCCTCTACGAGACTCCCGTCTGCACTGCAGGCCATCTGTATGTTCATGTTGAAGATACAGCACAGGTGGGTATTTCTGAGATGCTCTGGTTGGTCAGGATGAGGTTTGGCACACCTCTGTCAGTGCGGGAAGGTATTTAGTTACTGGTCCACTTTACCAGCATCTGATGATATTGACAGCATCTGAAATGCAGGGGACATTGGGAATACAAAGAGAAATCCTTTTTTTCCCAAACAAACCAAATTCTGTTGCAACTTGATAACATTCAGGCATCTGTGAGCTCCCTCATAGAAACCTCCTTTTGCCTAAATAATAACCATTCTCCTCCCTTTCTGCATGTGAACCTCTAAGTATGACACTGGCTTTTGTTTTTCAGGTGTTTCTGAATGATACATTAATAGGATTTCTGGATAAGAAGAACCAGGAAGTGAACATTCCTCAATCCACGGTATGTAATTACAGAGCCAGGAAATGCTCTCCTCATATACTCACACAGATTTTCACATTTGTCTTGACTATCCTTGGTGTCTCTCCTGCCGTGGGACCTTAGCTGGAAGAGTGAAGGGCTACAAGCCTAAGGCATCTACCAGGCCCTGGTCCATGAGGACCTATGTAGGTATTTAAACACGAATCACATTTCCCTGTTATGCCCTGAGTCAGTCATCAATCCCTGTTTGGATCTCTGACCAAAGGCAAGTCTTAGCCTGTCTTTCCTAATGTGAGCAGCAGAGCAGAAAGGAAAGACTGAGCAGCGAAGAACACAATGGTGGCCTTATGAGAAAGGGTATACTTTTGGGTTCTGTGAACTTTACTTTCATTTGCTTATCTTTTTATCTCTAACTCGGGGAAAAGTATGATTCATAGAACTGTGCTTGATGGTGTAGTCTCCACAAACTTTTTTTTTCTCCAAGCAGGACTGTCAGATTTTGAGGATTCTGGTGGAGAATGAAGGCCGAATCAATTTCTCATGGAAAATTCAGGAAGAAAATAAAGGTGGGATCTGCCTTGAGAAGCAGGCTTTAGCTTCTCTTCGATTGCTTGAACATAATATTGGGGTGCATTAGATTTGAGAGGAAGAAAGTAACTCCACAGAAAGCAGATACCGATACCTGTCATAAGGCCCAATCTCTTTTTGGGATTCGTAGGCAATGTTTCATACTAGAATTTCAGACAGAAGTCTTGCTTCTTGGTTGCTTCCTGAGCCTCATGGCATCTTCGTGCTTACATTTCTTTGCTCCTCTCTAGAAAATATCCATGCTTCTCTCACATTCCCTCTCCTGCCTTCAGGAATAGTTGGAAATGTTCGCCTCAACGATGTTTTCCTGAATGATTTCACCATTTATTCTCTCGAGATGAAAATGGACTTCTTCAATAGGTATGCTCCTTCTTATTCCCAATGGGTATTTTTAATGTCAGTTGTCTTAGTTCATGTCCTTTTAGTATAATGAAATTTTGGAAGCTAGGCTGTTTGAAAATAATCCTGAAGGTACAAGGATGTGGGTCTAGCCTAGGACTGACTATAGTGAGGTACTCATGGTGCACAACAGCATGTGTAGAAGAGACAAATAGAGAGCTGAATACCCAAGCTCACTGAAATAATCCACCTTGTAGAACAAACATCAACTTATTTTGAAGATAATCATACCATCGTGTAATAACCCCTCACCAGGACCCAGCTTTTAAAGATTGTACCACTTTAAAATTGCACATTAGAGAACAAGATTCCAACACAAGGAAAATTGGGGAAGAATGGCATTCTTTTTCTGGCCTTCAAAGTTCAGAATCCTTGTCAGAATGTGAAGCCATTCACCCCTTTTTAACAGTTCCACAAATCTTAACTTGTTCCAGTATCAGTCAAAAGGGCCAAATGAAAGATCCATCTGCGACTCATCTGAAGGCAAACGCTTTCCATCTGTGAATAAAATATTACTTCTTGGGCGTAATCATGAGATGGTGTGAGGATCAGGGCTCTTATTTTCAAGGAGAGAAATCAGAAGTAGAAAGGAGTCACAGGCTCCTAGCAAGACTGACGTGCAACAAGGCATCCACTGAAAATTAAGTCAAGTGTTCTATGCACACCGTGCTGGAAGGTGTGTCCTCAAGACCTCAGGCAGCCCTGCGGCTGAGGACGTGCTGCTGTCAGCCCAAGTGGCTGAAATCTGCTGGCTTTGTGTGCTAGTGCTTGTAGCTTTCCCAGAGCTGTGTTGCATGCTGCTGTTGGCTTTAATGTTCTAGGGTCTCAGTGCTGGCTGTTCCTCTACCTGACTCCATTGAACATTCTGATGGTGATTTTCATGCAGTGGCTCCCCCTTTGCTTTTGGTACTTGACACTTCTCAGGCTTTTCTTGGGAAGCTTAGTGGAAGTATGTTCTCTAATACCCTTGCCTTGTGCAACTTCAGAGTTAACATCATATGAATGCTGTCACAATTTTATGCTTCCTGCCTTCAGAGTGGCACCAGGAGCCGTGTCTGGCCATAGAGTGCTTTGATGGACAGCTGGGAGCCAATTCTTAAGATGGCCCTAGGCTGAGCGTGAGTAGTGGCCTAGGCCTGCTTCCTGGAACTATGCGTCCCTTGCAGGCTTCTGAGCCTGAGATGGGAGACACGTTGGGATATTTCTGACATGCCACTTGGGCTTTTGTCCCATTGTTTTGAAGTGAAGTATCAGACTTCTTTGTATCCCATTTCCTCAGCAAAAAGCCTCTGGGTGCTACTTATACATTTTTCCTCCATTTTTTAGCCAGCCTGAAAATGTTCTAATCTTTGTTTTGTATTTGATTATGAATTTTGTCTTCAGTTTGAATTTTTCCTCCAATACGTGGACTTCATTGGTTAATGGAAATCAAGCAGTGGCTTTTACACTTTGTTGTACACAAATGTTCTCAACCAGTGTTTCATTAAATTCAGACTTCCAGGAAATCCGTGGGCACAGTTCAGCCAAATTCTTGCTGCTTTGAGACAAGGACGCTCTTGTATTCTGGTTTATACTGATATTGCTAATTTCTAGCAGGGGCTTTGTCAGCATGATCTTTACTATTTTTTCTGTTCTTATCACTGCTTGTACCATGGTGAAAATCAGTTAACCAACCTTGCAGGTGTGATAATTCTTCCCTGATCTTTTTGTCTTCTGGGTCCGTGCCAGCTCTCTCTGACTCCTTTAATAATACCAACCCTTTCTAGCCTATTCCAACGAAATGTTCCAAGACCACACATACGTAATTTCAATGCCACTTCCGCATTTTCTGTTCTCTTTATAGTAACAACCCTAGGGCGGGGTACTGATTTCCTAGCGTAATCTGTTTTACTCTGCTGGGACAAAATACCCAAAGCTGATTTTAAAGAAAGAGAACTATTTGAGTCTCAGATCTGGATACCCAGGAACATATGGTCAGGTCTGGTGAGGCACTCATCATGGGAGGTATTAGGGCTCATGCCTGGTGGGGGCAAACTCACACTGTGGCTGCACAGCACTCCCTTTGCAAGTGAGGAGCCCAATATCCAAAGGGAAGACATAGACTCCAGTGATCATGTTTCAGAATGTGAAATTATACAACAAGCACCCTTGTTGCACTTGGAATACCCCCCACCTCATTGAGAAAGAATCCTAGCACTGTATGGCAGTCTGAGGTCAATACTGAGATGAGAGCCAGAATGCTTTTTCCTTCCCCTCCTGTCTTGGATGTTTCCAGGCTCCGCTCTGCAACTTGGAGTCCTGCTGCAAGTAATCCTCTGGGGCCTACTTTCTACAAGGGGGTCTTGAAGGCTGGTTCTTCTCCCAAGGACACATTCCTGAGCCTCCCGGTAAGCAGCTCCACCTCTTCTCTTCAAATACTGGAACATATTGTGTGTGTGTGCGTGCGTGTGTGTGTGTGTGTGCGCGTGCGTATGTGCGCACGCTTTAAATCATCTCAAAGCAAAACCATAGGGTTTCAGGTGGGAATATTTCCCTTTCTACTTCCATCTGATGTTTCACTCCCCAAGTGAGCTGCAACGGGCCAGTACGCGCCAATCCGATGCCGGGAACCAGGAAGCTCCTCCAGGTCTCCCACGCGGGTGCAGGGTCCCAAGGCTTTGGGCCGTCCTCGACTGCTTTCCCAGGCCACAAGCAGGGAGCTGGATGGGAAGTGGAGCTGCCGGGGTTAGAACCGGTGCCCATATGGGATCCTGGGGCGTTCAAGGTGAGGACTTTAGCCGCTAGGCCACGCCGCCGGGCCCGCATAAACTCTTTATATTGATAAAATTCAAAAATATGAGAAACTAAAACAAAAAGGGGAATGAGCTTAAAAATGTTCTTCTTTAATGTTCTTCTTGATGTCTTACCTAATCTCTAGCTCTGAGATCTTAACACTGCCTACAGTTTTTTATGTGCAATTTTCCCTAAACACAGCACACGCACACTTTTCTCTCTAGAATGATACCATAAATTACACTCTTCAACTTGCTGTTGTTTGGAGAGGAGCGCATATCTTCTAGATATAAACAAATACAGAAATATAAATCTAGAAAATGTGAATGAACTGATCCACAAATTATCCCACTTACTTCTCATTGAGTAAAAAAAGAAACCAGTCATTAGGATTCCTTACGAATGTTGACTTCTTTTCTCCACAGCTAACTACCAACTTAAGTCCTAAACTCCAGCTCAGTACTTTTCAAAATTAAATCATAACCATGAATTCTTTTATAATATGCTGTTTAATGTATTGATTTTGCTTCTGTAGTGATTTGCTAAATTTTAGGGAACAGTATATCCAAGTTATTTAAACAGGGTATTTTGTGAGAAAGTTTGTAAAGGTCAATTCATTTTTTTCAAGGTTAAAGTTTTATTTATTTTATTTTATTTATTATTTTCTGTTTTAGTCAAGGCTTATTTATTTTCTGTTTTCCAGTTAAAGTTTTATCTATTTACTTTATTATTTCTGTTTTCAAGTTTCTTTTGAAAGATGCAATTGTGAATTTTCTTACATATTTTTTAAGGTTTTAAGATATACATTGAAAAAAATCCAGATATTTCACAGTATAGATTTAGAAGTGCAGTAGAACTTCCCACTCGCCCCCCCTTGTGTTTCCCACCTGCCCTCCTTCTTACTTCTTTAATTTTTCCCTTGTTATACTTTCATTTTGTTTCACAACCGCAGGTTTAACGCTACTTTAAGTAAAGATATCAAAAGCCTGTCAAGACTGAAATTCTGCGGTTTGATGATTGTTTACAGCATTTCTCTATCCCACTGAGGAATGGTAGGATGTTTGGCCGTTCCTGAAAGTGTGTTGGAGTTCAGGAGTCTCTTTAGATATAATAATCTATACATGTTAGTGCAATTTAAATTATTTTAATTTCAATTTTATTTAATGTTATTAGTTTTAATCAATGTTCAGATTCAATAAATAAAATTCTGCACATATACTGAGATTGTTGAACTTAGTTGATTGTAGCTATGCGGGTTAATTTTTGAGATCTTTGGTCCATTGGTCTGTGAGTAACTTCCACCTGTGTCAGGGTTTTTTCTAAAAAATTTTTTTGTTATATTATTTTTTATTGATTACATTGTATTATGTGACACAGTTTCATAGGCTCTGGGATTCCCCCAACCCCTCCCCATGCCCTCCCCATGCCCTCCCCCCATGGTGGATTCCTCCACCTTGTTGCATTACCACAGTTCAAATCCAATCATGATTCCTTCATTGCAAGCATAGAGTCCAGCATCTTATTGTCCAGATAAGTTCAACGGTTTCTTGGGGAGACCATCTCTGGTCTGAAGGCAGAGCTGGCAGAATATCATACTGATCAATTAAAAGCTACAACATAATATCAACAACAATTTACAACATTATGGAGTTAATCGACATGGTATTGAGTGACCAATATGTTAGACAAGGCAAGTCCTTAACCACATCCTGTGACTACTTCATTGGCATTTCAATTTTAGTTTATATACAACTGGCTGCTATACACCTTAGAATGGTTATATTCAGCTGTCTCGTGTCTATTTTCATTTTTATATTTAGCAGTTTATAGTATTGAAGCATAATTTTTGCTGAACTTGGCAACTTTTAGGATAGTCCAAACTGGCTTATAACTCTAACAAGGCATATGTTAACAATTGAGGCACAGACAGTTTTAGGAGGGGTGTGCAGAGAAATCTTCAATACATTAGTGAGGAATGACTTATGTTCGTGTCCTACCTAGTGAGATGTATGTGAGTCCAAGCTGACTGTTTCCTGTCTGGTTCTAAGCTTTGTTTATTGGTCTCTGTCCATCTAATCTAACTTTTCAGGGGGGGAGGCCTCTGGAGCGACCCTGATCTGATTTCTTTTTAGGAGCACTAATTGCCATGAACTTCCCTCCTCACACTGATTTTTCTGTATTCACTAAGTTTTCAAGTGTTCTGTCATGTTCATTCATGTATCTTTGTCAGTGAAGTGTGTTCCTTGTTTAGTAAGCAGGTATTGCCAGTCAATGTCTTTAGACCGTCTATGTCTTTAGATTGGATCATTTAAGACATTTGCATTCAGTGCTGCTGCTGACATGTAATGAATTGTTCCTCACATTTTCCATAAGTATTCTCATTGCTTACTTTGGATTTCAAAGGTAGGTTTTTTTTTAAAGATTTATTTATTTTTATTGGAAAGGCGGATATACAGAGAGGAAGAGAAACGGAGAGAAGATCTTCCGTCTGATGGTTCACTCTCCAAGTGACTGCAATGGCCGGTGCTGTGCCGATCCGAAGCCAGGAGCCAGGAGCTCTTCCGGGTCTCCCACGTGGGTGCAGGGTCCCAAGGCCCTGGGCCGTTCTCAACTGCTTTCCCAGGCCACAAGCAGGGAGCTGGATGGGAGGCAGGGCCACCGGGATTAGAACAGGCACCATATGGAATCCCGGCACATGCAAGGCGAGGACTTTAACCATTACGCTATCATGCTGGGCCCTCAAAGTTAGTTTTACTAGGAAACTTTCAGTCTTCGTTCTTTATGGTGGTTATTCTCTGTTTTTGTGTGTAGTGCATCTCATTTTTGGACATTTCTTTTTGTTATTTTTTTTTTGATGATGTGATTTTGTAGGTATAGGGATTCCCCCCTCACCCTCCTTTCCTCTATCCCCATTCTCCCCCCTCACTGTTTTGTTTTTTAATTTTATTTATTTTTATGGAAAAGCAGATATACAGAGAGGAGCAGAGGAGGAGAGGTAGATCTTCTGTCCGTTGATTCATTCCCAAGTGACCACAATGGTTGGAACTGAGCCGATCCGAAGCCAGAAGCCTTTTCAGGGTCTCCCACACGGGTGCAGGGTCCCAAAGCATTGGGCCATCCTCGACTACTTTCCCAGGCCACAAGCAGGAACTGGATGGGAAGCAGGGCTGCTGGGATTAGAACTGGCGCCCATATGGGATCCCAGTGCATTCAAGGCGAGGACCTTATAACCGCTACGCTATCACGCCGGGCCATGCTCCTCCCTTCTCTCTTTCCCCATATTATTACAATGTACACTCCTTCAGCAAGACTCACAAGCCCAACATTCTGCTATGCAAGTTTATCCTGGCATTGTAGCTGTAGGCAACGGTAGAAGCTCCAATATCATATTGTCTAAGTACCTTAAACAGCTTCATTGTGAGTCCTGCTTTATTCAGGAGTAGAGATGCATTCCACAATATATCTTAACTTCCTGTTATGTTAGTCTGTGTTATATAGTTCATCTATAAGAACATATGTATATACATGTTCACTTACATATCTACTTGGTTTGAATTTTGCATGGATGTTGCCTTATACCAGAGAGAACATATGATATTTTTATTTTGGGGATTGACATACTTCACTGAGCATAATGGTTTCCTGTTGGCACCGTTTTGTTACAAGTAATGCAGGCGAACCGAATCCGAAAGTCACATAAATAGATCATACATGGTGACCAGGCAGGATTTATCCAAGCAATGCATTCACAATCAAGAGACATTGTCAATCACATCAAGAATAACAGGACACAAGTCTTAGGTCCCTCTCCACGCATGCAGAGAAAGCATGCCGTAAGATTCAGGACTGCTTTGTGATAGAAGCATCCACAAGTTAGATATAGGAGGCAGGAATATCAAAATCATGAAGACACTTTGTGACAAACCAATAGCCAATATTGTAGTAAATGGCTAAAAAGTCAGAGCACCTCTCTTCAGATCAGAAAATGTTGTTACTATTTTGATTCCTCTTTTGTCACTGTTATTGGATGTAGAACAGGGAGTTTTAGCAAAAGCATTTAGGGGTAAGAAAGAAAGGGCTTTGAAATTGGAAATGAAAGATCAAATGGTCTCTGTTTGCACATGACATAATGTTATGCATACAAAAACCTAAACACCCCACCAGAAAGTTGTTATAGTAAGTTGCAGACTACAAAATAAGCATACAACAGTCTGTAGGTTTTATACATTAATAGTGAACTCAGACTCCATGATGGACTGTGACAATCAGTGGCTTCTTCAATGACCTAATCGAGCTGGGAGGGATGTGACTGGCAGCGATCCATAACTGGAAGACTATTAAGACCACTTGAGCAAGTATCTCAGCATGCCCCACATCTGGGACCTTGGGCGGGTGGGAGACTGGGTGGGGATTCTCCCTCAATATCCCCCTTCACCTCAGATACATAAATAATATAATAAAAAAATATATATATATATAAAATAGTGAACTCACTGTAAGAAAAACGAAGGAAGAAATTTCATTCAGAATAGCCAGAAAAATTAAAATATTTAATGATAAATTTACCTAAACAAATGAAAGAAAGATCTTTACTATGAAAATTAAGAGTTAAGAAATCAAGGAAACAAAAAAATTAAAAAATGTTCTTTGCTCACAGATTGAGAGTTAATATAATTAAAATGTATTTATTACTTTGAGAAATCAACAGATTCTTATGAATACATAACATCTTTACAAATTTAGGGAAAAAAAAACTCTAAAACTTATAAGGAGTCCCCCAAAACCCAGCGTGAAATTGAGCAAGAAAAATCAAGGTGGAGGAATCAGTCTCTGCCTTCAAAACTCTAATGATTAAAATACCATGGGCCCGGCGGCGTGGCCTAGCGGCTAAAGTCCTCGCCTTGAAAGCCCTGGGAGCCCATATGGGCGCCGGTTCTAATCCCGGCAGCTCCACTTCCCATCCAGCTCCCTGCTTGTGGCCTGGGAAAGCAGTTGAGGACGGCCCAATGCATTGGGACCCTGCACCCGTGTGGGAGACCCGGAAGAGGTTCCAGGTTCCTGGCTTCAGATCGGCGCATACTGGCCCGTTGCGGCTCACTTGGGGAGTGAATCATTAGACGGAAGATCTTCCTCTCTGTCTCTCCTCTCTGTATATCTGACTTTGTAATAAAATAAATAAATCTTTTAAAAAAATAGCATGGTGAAGGTGCAAACCCTGAAAACAGGTCAACGGAACAAAATAAAGACTAGATATTTCACCTACATTTTTCTAGCCTGCTGATTTTTGACAAACGTGCTCAGAGCAGACGTTGGGGTAAGGGTAATCTCTTCAGCAAATGACGTTTACAAAGCTGGATGCATGTATGGAGAGAATCAAATTATTTACATGCAACTCACCACCTAGAAAATCAACTCAAGACAAATCTTATTTCCATATCCATCAAGTCATTTTACGGAGTTTAGTAGGAACATTTGGTCAACTGACATTTAAGTTACAGCTCTATTATTGCCATTTTGATACTGTTTTCTCTTTTCTTTGTCTTTTTCCTTTCTTCCTTCCTCCCTTCCTTCATTTATTGTTTTCATTATTTCTTCATGTATTACTGTCTTTAAATGTAGTCAAGTGATTTATTAGTGACATATTTTGTTTGCTTTTATTTTTACTATTTTTTTTTCTGGCTACCAAGAAGTTTACAAAAGCTTCTTTTGAGTATAACAAGCTATTTTGAAATCAGAATACAAAATTGAGATAAAAAGGAGGGCCTGGCATGGTAGCCTAGAGGCTAAAGTCTTCGGCTTGCAAGCCCAGGATCCCA
This sequence comes from Ochotona princeps, assembly GCF_030435755.1. Taxonomy (NCBI): domain Eukaryota; kingdom Metazoa; phylum Chordata; class Mammalia; order Lagomorpha; family Ochotonidae; genus Ochotona; species Ochotona princeps. The sequence goes on along the minus strand of NC_080835.1, from coordinate 105,134,050 downwards.
TATGGGAGCCGGTTCTAATCCTGGAGGCCCCACTTCCCATCCAGCTCCCTGCTTGTGCCTTGGGAAAGCAGTCGAGGACGGCCCAAGGCTTTGGGACCTGCACCCATGTGGGAGATTCACAAGAAGCTCCTGGCTCCTGGCATTGGATTGGCTCATCTCGGCCATTGCAGCTACTTGGCGGTGGGGTGTGTGTGTGTGAGTGTGTGTGAATCAACAGATGGAAGATCTACCTTTCTATCTCTCCTCTCTGTATAGCTTTCCAATAGAAATAATTAAATCCCCCAAAATGAGATAACAAGGAATATACAAAAGAATCAAGTGTTATCAACTCAGAATATCATCAAACTGGACCTGAAATTTAAGAAAGAAAGAAAGGATATACAAAGCAACCAGAAAAAATGTGAATAAAAGATTTGTAGTTTGAACCTGCTACAATGGCTCAGTGGCTAAATCCTTACATGTGCCAAGATCCCATATGGGCACCAGTTCATGTCCTGCCTGCTCCGCTTTCCATCCAGCCCCCTGCTTATGACCTGGGAAAACAGCAGAGGATGTACCAAAGCCTTGAGATCCTGCACCTGCATGGGAGACCTGAAAGAGGCTCCAGGCTCCTGGCTTCAGATTCTCTCAATTGCAGACATTGCGGCCACTCAGAGAGTGGACCAGCAGGCAGAAGTTCTTGCTCTCTGTTAATCTGCCTTGCCAATAAAAATAAGTAAATCTGTAAAAAAAAAATTTGGTTTGCACCAGTTAAGCAAAGCACATGTCATTATTTAATAAATGAGGACATTTGGTACCAGGGGCTGTCAGCTTGAAGCCTAGCTGCAGCTGTATCTAGCTTGCCTCCACCCTCCTCCAATTTGAGATAAGATTTTTGCCTGGATGGAGGTGATGGGGTAATCTGTCCCAGGATCCCACTCAGGGCATAGAACTCTCTTTCCTGGAGGAGCAGCATTGCAAGCCTTCCCTACCACCAATAACCAAGGACATATTTAAAAGGTTCTCTGTTATTCAATGTTTATTCCTTTAATCTTTTTTTTTTTTTTTTTTTTAATGTATAATCCATTTTATTGTATTGTTGTTGACAATCTTTACATAGTTAACTATAGTTGAAGGAAAATCAAGAAAGAGAAGGAAAAAAAAAAAAAAAGGTTCAGGGGGATAGGGAGGTGGGCAATGCTATTATGTCCATATTGTTTCCATCATGTATCTGAGGTAAAAGGGGATATTGAGGGAGAAGCCCCACCCGGTTTCCCGCCCACCCCAAGTCCCATATGTGGGGCATGCTCTGAGATATGTGCTCAAGTGGAGTTAATAGTTCTCCAGTTATGAGTCACTGCCAGTTTCGCTCGATGAGGTGGTCCACTGATTGATATGGTCCATCATGAAGTCTCCATTTGTCCCATATTTCGCTGCCAACATGTAGCTGAGATGAGTGATTGTCCTATTCTGTCTTCTGTCTTTTCTTGGTTAGAATTCTGAGTCCAGCAGTTCAAGTGGGGAGATCTCCAAAGATACTTTGAGGTATTCTCAGACCAGATTCTTGTATGTTCTAGCAAGCACAGGGCCCGGCACAGTCCATCACCCTGATCAGCTGGTGGTTGCAATTGCTGTGTTGGTTCTGTTTTCAGTCCCGAGTTGCACTGGAACCAATGGGTGTTGCAGTCCAGTCTGGTTCGGCCCTTACATCAACCAGTGGGAGCTGCAGCCTAGTCGGGGCGACCCACAATAACCCCCACCAAGCCTGCCCCCTACCCTGGTTTGCCAATTTGTGTAGCAGAAGACCAGTCTGTCCCCCATCCCATTTGGCTCTGGTACTTGTCAATGGGTATTAAAGCTTAGTTCTATCTAATCGACTCAACCATCCAGCCCTCACAGATGTTGTTGAGTGCCTCTGTCTAGCCATCCCAGCCCCCGTCCTAGTTTTCATGCCCTCCCACGGGAATAGTGACCCAAGAAGGGGGAACCCACTTTTTCCCTCCCAGGTCTCTCTGTCCCGGTTTATGCACTCTTTAGGTGGTCCTGTGATTTGACTCGACAGAATTAGTCCCCAGTGCCAGCTTCTGCCAGCTGGTGCTGTGGCCCTGATCTAGTCCACATGCAGCGCACAGGTGTTGTAGCCTTGCTTAGTCGTGTCTGTCTCTATCCCAGCCAACACTCTCCAGTGGGAGTGGTTGTCCAGCGAGGGGACCAGCCCCTTAACCCCCCCGCCAGCTCTGCCCCTCCCTTCCTGGATCTCACGTGTGCTGGATGGGTGTTGCATTCATATCCAGTACAGGCAACCACGCCCTGGCGTTCCAGAATGTGTACTGGTTTTGTCGCAACCAAACCCGGCCCATTCCACACTCTGTTCTGGTGATCGGATTTGCCAGAGGATGACATGAACTGATTCAGCCTGGCCTGCTCCTGACCCATGCCGAATGCATGCCAGTGGGAAACTTTCCATGGCCTATTCTGGGCTGTTTCCAATCATGCTTCTCGCGCTTACCTGCAGGGACTGTGTCCTGCCAGAGGAGTTGCCCAGGCTCCTCCATCAGAACCCCTCCCAATGCCAGATTTTGCGCTTGCCAGGGGGTTCTTGAGCCAACCCTACTCAGTTCACCTCCTGTCCTAGCAGGAACAGTGGCTTTTCCTGGCTGGCTTTCACCCCATTCTGACTCTTGTTGTTGGATGTTTCAGCCCAGCCATGGCTCGTCCATACCCACATACAGCTCACACATGGCTCAGAAGGGGATTGAGACCCAGCTTAGTCAGTCCCACATCTACCCTGTTTCTCCATAACACCAGGTGGTGCTGGGATCTGAACCGGCCTGGTGCATCCAATCCCAGCCCACACTAGTGCCTCGGGTGACTACAACTGTTTCCTAGATAGAACGCAGCCCCCATTCCAGCACATACACCCCTTGGTGGGAACCTCATCCCAGCTGTGGCTTCCCAGATTGGGACCAGTCCTAGCTGTAAATCACGCACCTGCACGTGGTTGCTCCGAGGACCATTAGGTGCCAGCCTGCTACACAAGCCGGAGCTTATCTTTTACTTGATAGGTGTTCAAAGCTCAGCATTATTAAGGGATTGGAAGTTCTTCAAAGGAAGAGTTACTGGCATTGGGAATTTTTAGGATTGACTCAGATCCCAGAAACAGTGGGGTCACTCTAGAGCTATCTCAGCAGCGATTCAGATGTCCAATACCCCAGAGCTCCCCGGCCGGGCGGCCAGTAGGCACAGCCTGGCGCCAAATGGCGCACTGGCCGCCCTGGCCCAGCCCGCCATGAGCCATGGGCACATGGCGGACTGGGTTCGGGATCCGAGCTAGACGTCCTCTCCCGCAGCCCTCGGCTTGCCTCTGGCAGCCGGAAGTTAAATCCTGCAGGCCCGAGGTTGCGCCCCTCCCCAATCCCGTTCACCCACCACCCAATGAGGGTGTTGGGTGGGTCCCGGACATGCCCAGTCACGGAGGCCTCCCCCCTCGGCGTACTCACCCCAGAAGGAAGCAGGCCGCACCCAGGCATGTCCGGGCCCAGCCCGCCATGAGCCATGGGCACATGGCGGACTGGGTTCGGGATCCGAGCTAGACGTCCTCTCCCGCAGCCCTCGGCTCGCCTCTGGCAGCCGGAAGTTAAATCCTGCAGGCCCGAGGTTGCGCCCCTCCCCAATCCCGTTCACCCACCACCCAATGAGGGTGTTGGGTGGGTCCCGGACATGCCCAGTCACGGAGGCCTCCCCCCTCGGCGTACTCACCCCAGAAGGAAGCAGGCCGCACCCAGGCATGTCCGGGCCCAGCCCGCCATGAGCCATGGGCACATGGCGGACTGGGTTCGGGATCCGAGCTAGACGTCCTCTCCCGCAGCCCTCGGCTCGCCTCTGGCAGCCGGAAGTTAAATCCTGCAGGCCCGAGGTTGCGCCCCTCCCCAATCCCGTTCACCCACCACCCAATGAGGGTGTTGGGTGGGTCCCGGACATGCCCAGTCACGGAGGCCTCCCCCCTCGGCGTACTCACCCCAGAAGGAAGCAGGCCGCACCCAGGCATGTCCGGGCCCAGCCCGCCATGAGCCATGGGCACATGGCGGACTGGGTTCGGGATCCGAGCTAGACGTCCTCTCCCGCAGCCCTCGGCTCGCCTCTGGCAGCCGGAAGTTAAATCCTGCAGGCCCGAGGTTGCGCCCCTCCCCAATCCCGTTCACCCACCACCCAATGAGGGTGTTGGGTGGGTCCCGGACATGCCCAGTCACGGAGGCCTCCCCCCTCGGCGTACTCACCCCAGAAGGAAGCAGGCCGCACCCAGGCATGTCCGGGCCCAGCCCGCCATGAGCCATGGGCACATGGCGGACTGGGTTCGGGATCCGAGCTAGACGTCCTCTCCCGCAGCCCTCGGCTCGCCTCTGGCAGCCGGAAGTTAAATCCTGCAGGCCCGAGGTTGCGCCCCTCCCCAATCCCGTTCACCCACCACCCAATGAGGGTGTTGGGTGGGTCCCGGACATGCCCAGTCACGGAGGCCTCCCCCCTCGGCGTACTCACCCCAGAAGGAAGCAGGCCGCACCCAGGCATGTCCGGGCCCAGCCCGCCATGAGCCATGGGCACATGGCGGACTGGGTTCGGGATCCGAGCTAGACGTCCTCTCCCGCAGCCCTCGGCTCGCCTCTGGCAGCCGGAAGTTAAATCCTGCAGGCCCGAGGTTGCGCCCCTCCCCAATCCCGTTCACCCACCACCCAATGAGGGTGTTGGGTGGGTCCCGGACATGCCCAGTCACGGAGGCCTCCCCCCTCGGCGTACTCACCCCAGAAGGAAGCAGGCCGCACCCAGGCATGTCCGGGCCCAGCCCGCCATGAGCCATGGGCACATGGCGGACTGGGTTCGGGATCCGAGCTAGACGTCCTCTCCCGCAGCCCTCGGCTCGCCTCTGGCAGCCGGAAGTTAAATCCTGCAGGCCCGAGGTTGCGCCCCTCCCCAATCCCGTTCACCCACCACCCAATGAGGGTGTTGGGTGGGTCCCGGACATGCCCAGTCACGGAGGCCTCCCCCCTCGGCGTACTCACCCCAGAAGGAAGCAGGCCGCACCCAGGCATGTCCGGGCCCAGCCCGCCATGAGCCATGGGCACATGGCGGACTGGGTTCGGGATCCGAGCTAGACGTCCTCTCCCGCAGCCCTCGGCTCGCCTCTGGCAGCCGGAAGTTAAATCCTGCAGGCCCGAGGTTGCGCCCCTCCCCAATCCCGTTCACCCACCACCCAATGAGGGTGTTGGGTGGGTCCCGGACATGCCCAGTCACGGAGGCCTCCCCCCTCGGCGTACTCACCCCAGAAGGAAGCAGGCCGCACCCAGGCATGTCCGGGCCCAGCCCGCCATGAGCCATGGGCACATGGCGGACTGGGTTCGGGATCCGAGCTAGACGTCCTCTCCCGCAGCCCTCGGCTCGCCTCTGGCAGCCGGAAGTTAAATCCTGCAGGCCCGAGGTTGCGCCCCTCCCCAATCCCGTTCACCCACCACCCAATGAGGGTGTTGGGTGGGTCCCGGACATGCCCAGTCACGGAGGCCTCCCCCCTCGGCGTACTCACCCCAGAAGGAAGCAGGCCGCACCCAGGCATGTCCGGGCCCAGCCCGCCATGAGCCATGGGCACATGGCGGACTGGGTTCGGGATCCGAGCTAGACGTCCTCTCCCGCAGCCCCTATTCCTTTAATCTTACGGAGCTCTGAGCAGCTCTTCTCTATTTTTCAGAAAGCTCTTTCTGAAAGAAAAGCTGGTCCTAACCACCTGGGTGTTTCCTTAGTTTCTTCCCTCTGTTCTTACTGTATTCCTGCAAATTCTGATTATATTATTTGTCGATCAGTAAAGATTATATAGATTTTTATCAGTAGCATTGTCCACCTCTGCTGTTTATTACTGAAAGGAAGAAAGAATGGTACCATTATCTGTACCTTGCTCATTCCACATGTATTTCTCTCTTTTACTCATGAGCAGCAGGGCTTGATTTCTAGGTTACATCACATTCTAAACTCAGCAACAGTTTTCATTGTTGCAAAGCACCTCAGTCCTGCTTTCCTCTCCCCAGATGCCTTACATTTTCCCTTGCCTGAATGAACCCAGTCCTATGACTCTTCTCTGTTGTTTTTAGGACTGGAATAATGGCTTTGTGTTCATCAATGGCCGTAACCTTGGACGATATTGGAACATCGGACCCCAGAAGACACTTTATCTCCCTGGTGTCTGGCTTCATCCAGGAGATAACGAGGTGAGGCTACTGAACCCTTACCTAGTGGTCCACACAACCTCACATTGACCTTTTGCCAAAATGGGAATCTCTATGTCTTGCTCATCATGTCATAAATAGTTTTAGCCTTTCTTATTGTTGACATTTTTTTTTGTTCCTAGATTATACTGCTGGAGAAACTAATGGCTGGCACATCAATCAAATTTACAAATAAACACGATCTGTAAGAGTGTTTCTAAAATCGTTTCTGAGGAAGAAGACATCTTGTTGGAATTTTTTATAGCAAGAAAAATGCGAAAATGATCTAGAATCAATGAGATTTAAATGTGCTTTATAGTGCACCTGCATGCTACCTATTTTCAGACTTTAAAAGGTTTCAAAATCATTAATGACAGTATTTTCTAGTGAAGATTTATTGCTCATTATGTGCTTATTCTCTACTCAAGTGTGCTGTCAAGTCAGCTATGAATAAAAATCAGCTAAAATTTTTCTTCTGCTTCATGATATTCAAGTGGACAAATGGGTGAAGGTCTCCAGAGTGGAGGAGAGTGGTGATGCTGTTGTCCTCATGCCAGAGACAGTGTAGAACCTCATGACTGGCAAGTGTGTGTGTGTGTGTGCAGGCATGCGCATGATGTAGGAGGAGGGATGGAGAGAACAATGAACAATGGACAGTGTCCCCAGGGATTTCTCTGCAAACTTACATAGTGGAAAGTTATCAGAGAAGACAGTGAAATTTGCTACCTTGTCTAAGATACGTCAGAAGCCACCATGGAGCCCGCCATGTCTTTTACCTCATTAGTTGACAGGATATAGTCAAGACTTACTGAGATTTTTCACATATTTGTGATTAGTGTCAGTAATCAAACCATTGTCAAATGGTCTTAAGAAGCTAAAAAGTTCTTCTAAACAAGACACAGTACTTCCTCTAAATTCAAACAATTGTATAATAACAAATGAATGCCATTTTATTAAATATTGTTCTGTGGTGGGACTTAAGATTATTTAGAAACTACTGGTACCTACAGTAACGAAGGAATCGCATGTTAGAAATGACAACAGAGTCAGATGACTTTCTCTATACTTCCTCAGCTGCATGGCCGTGTCACTGAAGAACTGGGCCATGTGACCACTCAGTTCTTCTAAAAATATAGATTCTCTGGGTGTGTAGCTTCTAATTTAGGAACCCTGTGGGGACTAACAAAAGAGAGAAAAACAGAGCGTGTGCTGCTGCTGATGACATTACCGCTCAGCTGTGACACACGCATTGACTTCACTACTCAAAAATGCACCTTTTCCATTCCCCCGAAACATGAAGCATCCAAGCTCTTCATATTGTAGGCAAAACTTGTTTTATACTCTCTTTAAATAAAAACAATGGTAGCAGATTTAAGGTACTACTGTATTGTTTATCTGAAATCCCTTAAAACAAGAAACTTTAACCATCAGATCCAAAAATATGTGTGTGGAGTAATGCTGCATTTTAAATTCATAGAAATCCTCTCTAGATTGTTGTGTGCGCTCAGCTTTTATTTCTATGGAAGAATAGTCATGTCTTTCAGCAAGTATCATGAAAAGTACCCTGTGTTCTCAAGACAGGCAAATCAGTGTGTTCACATGCTATGCCGGTTAAAGCAAATAAAGCATTGTGTGTGTAAGGATACTATATTGCCATTTTTGTCAGGAATTTATGTCATTTTTGGCCCACATACAAAGAAACACCAACTACACTTGCTGGCGAGGATGCGGGGAAAAGGGAACCTTACTCCACTGCTGGTGGGGCTGCAGGTTGGTACAGCCTCTCTGGAAATCAGTATGGAGAACACTCAAACAGCTCAAAATCTGCATACCGTATGATCCAGCAATAGCACTCCTAGGAATATATCTAAAACACCTGTTACACGAGAAACCAACATGCACCCCTATGTTCACAGCAGCACAATCAGTAATTGCAAAAACTTGGAAGCAACCAAAATGCCCATCAACAGAAGACTGGATAAGAAAGCTATGGTTCATCTACTGCATGGAATACTACTCAGCTATTAAAAAAACAAAATGCAGTTCTTTGTGGCTAAATGCGCTCAACTGGAAACCGTAATGCTAAGGGAAATGAGCCAATCCCAAAAGGTTAGATACCACATGTTTGCCTTAATTTAAGATGAAATGATGTCAATATGAAAAATGGCACCTGTAAAATCTAATATTATCTAAACCTCAAACAGCCTATCTCACATGCAATGAGATATTGTGAAGTAACCAACGAACCAACAATCAATGTGAGTCATACTGCTTATGATCTACATCAAAGAATTGCAAAACCTAATTGCGGAGACCAGCTCTGGCTGACTGAGAGCTTGCAAAGGATGCGTGGGTCGGCGAGACGATATGAAGAAGAGAAAAGACACGGACCACTATGGCTTGATGTTCATGATGGACCATTCAGAAAAGTTGCCTTCTTTATTTATACACAAATCACCACAAGCTTTTGCACAATATCCAATTGTTTCATTTTTACATCATGGTGAAGAAAATGCAAAAAACAATCCTAAAGAAAACATTCTCAACAAATCATTACTCATTGAAACCTGCAGTCACCTGACTGAAGCCAGAAACTCCACGGTTGGCAGCACATGCGGTTACACAGTGAGAAGTAGTTTACTTATACTCAAAATCAATTTTTTTATTATTTATTATTTTTAATTCATTAATTACATTGTATTATGTGACACAGTTTCATAGGTACTTGGGTTCTCCCCACCCCTCCCCAAACCCTCCCACCATGGTGGATTCCTCCACCTTGTTGCATAACCACAGCTCAAGTTCAGTTGAGATTCCCCCATTGCAAGCATATACCAAACATAGAGTCCAGCATCTTATTGTCCAGTCAAGTTCAACGGCTTGTTGGGGAGACCTTCTCTGGTCTGAACGTAGAGCTGGCAGAGTATCATCCTGACGAATTAAGAGCTCCAACATAACATCAGCAAAAATTTACATCATAATGGAATTAATTGACATAGTAATGAGTAACCAATATGTTAAAAGTAAATGCGAGTTCTTAACCACCTTCTGTGACCACCTCATTGACATTTCAATTTTAGTTTATACACAACATATAACATACATAACATAACATGTTATATATAACATCATATCATCTTAAATTAAGGCAAACATGTGGTATTTAACCTTTTGGGATTGGCTCATTTCCCTTAGCATTATGGTTTCCAGTTTGGCCCATTTGGCCACAAAGAACTGCATTAATTTTTACTAAACACAAACTAATATTGATTAAAATATTCAGAGTACAGAATTAAAAGATCATTAATGAAAGGATTTTATAAAAGCATATAACATAAATTCTTTGCTAAATCTTATAATCAAATCATGCATTAATTACCATCACCTTCACCTAGTGCTGATTCAATTGTTTTTTGTTCTTTTGTTAAAGGGCAGTGAAAGGGATCAAGGCAGCTCAGCCAATCTACAGAGGGCCCTTACAAAAAACTTCCTTTTATCTATATAAACTGTTTTCTTTCCCCAAACATAAGTGCCAATATAAGATAGAGATTTTAAGCCATTTTGAGGGGGTTCACATTTATTTCCCTTTAGAAGATGCCCCATATACTTTTGCTTTCTGTGGTGAGAAACTAGAATGCGTCATATCATGTGTTGTAACAGTTTGAGGTGCATGGTAAACAAACTCTTTGTACCTCCATGATTGCCATCAGTTGCAAGATATTATCAAGCCATTTCCTAAGGATAACATTACTTATACTAGGGCAAATTCCAGGACAAAGTGGGCACATTACAGGATGTTTGGAGATGTTGTGGGCTCAATTGCACTATTGTATACTTTTAGCTGTGTGTCATAGCCTTACGTCGCTAAAGATGTTTTTATCATAACATGATTGATCAATTTGAGGTGTCATACCAGTTACAGGAATCACTTCACATTGGCAGAAAAACAACAACAATACCCTCAGGAGAATTCTATGAAGCATCAGAGAGGTGATTGAGTGTCCATACAATGGGGTGAGGCAGCAATGAAGTGACCAGAGACATTCTGCCAGGCCTTGCCTCGTTGCCAGAAACTCCTCGTAGCCTTGCTAACCAAGGAGCGGTGCTCATCAGACACCCATGCCATCCTACCCAACTGCATGGCTCCCCACACCTAATATACTTTTGATACTCTATGTTATTCCATAATGGGGCAGGAGAGCGGAGAAATCTTCCACCACCCTAGAAGCTGCGAGGAAGATGTGAAATAGTAGTTGTTCTTCACTAGGGTATTGAGGATTTCTCTGCACACCCCTCCTAAAACTGTTCTGCACCTACACTGCTGACATATGTCTTATTAGAGTTAGAAGCCAGTCAAGACTACCAGAAAAAAAGCCAGGTTCAGCAAAATTATGCTTCAACACTATAAAATCCTAAATATTATAATGAAAATAGACAGGAGACAGCTGAAGAGTAATCTACAGCCATTTTAAGATGTATAGAACCCGGTCGTATATAAACTAAAATTGAAATGTCAATGAGGTAGTCACAGGATGTGGTTAAGAACTCGCATTTTTTTTTTAACATACTGGTTACTCAACACTACGTCAATTAATTCCATAGTGTTATAAATTGTTGATGATGTTATGTTGAGGCTTTTAATTCATCAGGATGATACTCTGCCAGCTCTACGTTCAGACCAGAGAAGGTCTCCCCAACAAGCTGTTGAACTTATCTGGACAATAAGATGCTGGACTCAATGCTTGGTATATGCTTGCAATGAAAGAATCTCAACTGAACTTGAACTGTGGTTATGCAACAAGGTGGAGGAATCCACCATGGTGGGGAGAGTTTGGGCAGTGGGGGAATCCCAGTACCGATAAAACTGTCACATAATACAATATAATTAATAAAAAATGAGTTTTTGTATTATTTTTATTATTTTTCCTGATACGTTTTTGTAGGTCTAGGGATTCCCCCTTCCCATTTCTTTCTCCCTATTTTCTCCTCTCATTATTTCCTCCATTTTATTACAGTAGTATAGTCCTGTAGTAATAGTTACAAGGTTCATACTCTGTTATTTAAGTTTATCATGGAATTGTAGGTATAGAGAAAGAACATTTAGTATCATACTGGCCATGTATATTTAGCTATTTCACTCCCATTTGCTATATTCCCCAAAATGGGAAAGCTGAATCCTATAGTGGATCAATTCCTTATTGGCTGCACTAGCCTGTATTTCCATTAACAGTGGAGCAGGGTACCTTTTCCCCACATGCACACCAGTAGGTTTTGTTCGTAGATTTCTAAATGTAGGCCAGTTTTATTGCAGTTAGGTGGAATCTCAATGTGGTTTTTATTTGTATTTCCCTAATAGCTAGGGAGCCTGAACATTTTTCTTATGTGTGTTAGCCATTTGAATTTTTCTTTTGAAAAATGCCCGCTCATTTCCTTTGTCCATTTACTTACAGGGTTGTTTTGTTGTCATTGAATTTCTGAGGCTCTTTGTTAAGTCCTGAATATCAGTCCTCTATCAGTTGTGTACTGTGTGAAGATTTTCTCCCATTCTGTTGGTTGCTTCTTCATTTTGCTGAACGTATCCCTTGCTGAAGCTTCCACGGTTGATGCAGTCCCATCTGCTTATTGTGGCTCTGCCTGCCTGTGCCTTTGGTGACTTTTCTACGAAGTCTTTACTAATGCTTATATATTGTTGTTGAGTGTTCCCTATGTTTTCCTTTAATAGTGTGGTGTTTTCTGGGTGCACATTTAGGTCCTTGATCTATTTAAATCTGATTTTTGTATAAGGTTAAAAGGTGGCCATTTTGTTTCTTACTTCTGCAAGGTGATATCAATGTTGTAATTTTTACCTGTGGAGCATTTGGCATAATAGCTAAGATGCCTTGGTCTTCATGACTAGCCCTTTGGCTACAAGCTGTGCCTGCCTCCCATATCAGAGTCCCTGATCTGGGGCTCCTCTACTCTGCTTCATATACCTTTCCCTGCTAGCATGCATTCTGTAGCCAGTGTCCCTGCCATTCAAGTGGAAGAGCCAATTACATTCCTACATCTGGCCTTACCCAGGGCTGGCCCAGTAGGCATTTTGAAGAGCGAATCAGAACATAAAAATATTTTTCTCTTCCTCTCCCCTTTTCTCTCATTCTTTGTGTGTTTCTCTACTTAACAACTAAAATAAATTTAGAAAATCAATGTATGACTTAACCATCAGAACAAATGCTATTAACTATTTCAATCTCTTTGGGAAAGGAGAGTTTCATCTAGAAATAGGTAGCAAAAAAGAAGGCTAAGTAATGGCTTCACAAGAAGAATGAAAGCAGCACAAAAATGAGGCCTGAGTTTTGGTTTGATGTCAGTCCTGTTGGCCTTTCATGGTGCAAGTTCACATAAATGGTTGTACACACAAGCATGCAATAACTTTCTGACTTGGAATTGACAGAAAAACATTCATGCTTCATATTACAAAGTGTAATTTATGTATGTTTTGTGACTGTACAACATATATACTGGCTTTCACTGGTAATAGAAGCTTCTCTATGCATAGAAAATAATCATAAAACACCACTAGGAAAAATAGAAAAATTATTTCTATTTGACTGAGCATGGTGTTGGTCTTCAAGCATCAATTAAAATAGGTTATTAGATTTTGGCTTACTTGTTTTCCATTTGAAACACCCAAGGCACGAATGTGTTCTTCATTGCCTAGAGGACTCAATGTCCACAATTGAGCCAATCTGAAGCCAGGAGGGAGGAGCTTTTTGCAGGTTTCCCATGTGAGTAAAGGTTTGCAAGGTTTGAAGCTATTCTTCTCTGCATTCCCAGACCACAAACAGGGAGCTGCATGGGAAATGAAACAGCCAGGAGGTGAACCAGTGCTCGTATATTATAGTTCTGGCTATTTTATTTTATAGATAGAGAATTAGTCAACTGAGTCATCACACAAGCCCACAACTGTGAGTTCTATATGAGACCTCAGGCTGTCCTGTGTTCTATATGAGACCTCCCTTTTGGATGAAACTTGAACCCACTCCAAAGAGAATGCAGGGGGAACCATCTTATAAAACTTGCAGCTCCCAGACTGCAAAGGTTGCCCAGATTCATTGATGGGAAGATCATAACTTTTGATTGTTCCTTAAATCTTTCCCTAAAGCAACCAACATAACATTATTCACACTTCATATTTCACTGAGGAGCATAAACACCTAGAGGCTTATCCCACGCTTGTCTTCTACTAAGCTACATTGTTGTTTTATTTCTGCATCTCCAAGCTGGGTGTATTTTCTTCTCCTATGCTACTAAGAGATAGGTGCACCCAATTGGGAACACACTCTTTTTTTTTTTTTTTTCCAAATTGGGCATAGTTTCTTTTACTTGTGAACTAGGGACTCAGAATCTAGCAGACAAGCTACTGGGTCCACATAAACAACCAAGTTGTAATTTCACCTGCAAGTTTCCTTTGTTTTGCCCATTTTCTCTGTGTCTCTGCTGACTCAGTAATTGTTGCAGAAATGCGGCTTTATTGTGCAAAGGGCCATGAGATCAAAAAGGGGGGATAAATCTGAGACTGCAAATGATGCAGCTTACTGGAGGATGCATGGATAAGGTAGGATCTGGGGTGGCTGCAGGACATATGCCCCTGGTGCCACTAGAAAGAAAATGTTTTATAGCAGAAGTTGGTTCTTGGATTGATGACATGGGCCTGGCCCTTAAAAAAAAAACTTAACAGCACAAGAGGCATTCCCAGTATAAGATAAAATACATCTTAACCTTAGACAAGAGCATCAAGTATGACTAGTAAATTGTCTTAATCTCTTCATTTATGCTATGAAACTTGGGATGATCATCAAGTTTACAAAAAGGTCAAGATGACAGTTATATCCAAAACTTCTATGGTCCTGTAACACAGAATAACTACAGATGCTGATTGTGTCCTCAGAATTAAACCCAATGGAATCTTTTGCAATCCAATCCACCAAATTCTGCACCCAGAAGCTTATATCTTCAAAGCTTATCTACCTATTCCATGAAGGTATTTGATACTGTGTGATGTATGAAAAGAATCCATGGGAAGTAGTTTAAACTTCATTGCTTTGATTTATACTGAATTCACCAGTCAATAAAGGCATTGGTGTTCTTTTCTCGGACCATTTACTATTCTCACTATCTTGTAAGAGAGACAAATATCAACATACCTAGTTCAGTCATGTCCAGCAAAGGGTAATCTCACTGATATCTTACCCTATTCCAAACCCTACCTCTAACTATACCTAGTTCTAGATTATTTAGCTTTTCTTATTAAGGAACCAAAACAATGAAGCTTAATGATGTCTATGAAAATTACTCCATTGATGTCTTATCCTCAAATGGCCTTGTAGTACTTCTTATTTTTTATACAGAATATCATATAGTTTTTTTCAATTCTTACACAGCTAAGTACCTGGGTCTCTGTTGCATTTGCATTGCCCTCTTTAGTCAGCATGAACTTTTGGACTTTGTTTATTTATTCACTCATGCATTCATTCAGGAGACAGAGGAATTCAGAAGGACATAAGACTACCACCTGCTGGTTCACTCCAGAAAAGCCTACAACTATTTACAGGGCTGAAGTTGGAATCTGGGAACTTGGCATAGGTTGCCCACTTGGACAACAGAAAGTCACATACTCGGACCATTAGCAAAGCCAAAGAAAGCATTGGGTTAGGACATATTAAAGGCAGGAGCAAGGAATCCCACATTGATTTTCCAGGCAAGGATGCAAGCACTTCCCCAGGGTGCCTTCCAGGTTTTAAATTAGTAGTAAGCAGGATTAGGAGTGGAGCAGGAAATCAGACCAGGGTTGTTACCTGTTGTAACTAACCCACTGCATTTCCATATACCTCGTGTTTTTAATTAATTTCAATTCCCTCTTCCCAGCAAATCTCTTGGCGTCATGAAGGTTGTGGTGCAGGGGGTAAGACACCGGTTGGGATGCGACATCCTGTACGACAGTGCCTTGAGGTTAGTCCTGGCCATGTTTCTGACTCCAGCTCCCTGTTTATGCACCTTCCTGGAGGAAGCAGCTTATGGATAGAGTACCTAAGAGGGAGCCTCTGCCAGAGCTCCCAGCACTCTTGATCCAACACCAGTTGTGCAAGCTGCTCAGTGGAACACTGGGCAGAAAAGCTTTTTGTATCTCTCTAACAAAAAACTTCGCTTGGCCCTGTTCATTTTGTGCTTCAAAATGTATTCCAAATAGCTAACCAATCTTGCAACATAAGCATGATACATGTATGTACAACTGAATGTCCTATAAATATTCCTATTTTATCCTGCTGGACTTAGAACTAGACTAAACTTTAATTTTATAAAAGAGACAGAATGTGACTACTTTCATTACCAAACTTCCAGACAGCTTCCACGTTTCTTTATATCTGAATATCTGGTATTCAAGATGCAGATATTAAATAATAGCACATGAGCACAGCAATTTATAAGTCAGGGAAAGAGAGTTTCGTAACAGGTTTTGCAGAAGAAACTTGCTAACCAAGAAAGAAAATGTGAGATTTCAAAAAATTCTTCAGCAGCTTCCCCCTGAGCAATAAATAAATAAATAAATAAATAAAATATAAAAAATAAAGCAAGCAAAGCAAAGCCAAACAAAACAAAACAAAACAAAAACCCTGAACAAAAAATACAAGTGGTTTTTTTTTGGGGGGGGAGGAAATCCCAGTCTATACAAAATTGTATCATAAAATTCAAAAATTCAAAATAAAAATTCAACAACAACAAAAAGGACACAGTCATGATTTTGAGTTGGGTCTGTTTATGCTCCACAGATCAAAGTAATCAAAACGAATGCTCTGAAGATCTTATCATAGCTCTTCCGTGTAATGTGTGATGAGTCGGAGCAAAGTGTCCCTAAGTTTGTTCATCCCTTTCATTTTGGTCACTGTTTATTTTGTGTGGATAAGAATAGTCTGCCTTAGATGATACTTTGCATGATTTTATAGTTTTTCCTTCTCATAAAAATGTGGTGTGGGAAAAGTACCCCCCAAAACTTTGAAGACTTACTGCCTGAAGCAAATTTAATATTTATTAATGGAAAAGGATCCCCTTTGTTCAAATCAGAGATTTACACATGACCAAGATTCTTTTTCCTGAATCTTCTTTTGTAGGAACTCTTCATACCTAGCCATCATGGAGAATTCACTGGAACACAGAAGGCTGTTTTCCTTCATGTCTGCATTAAAGCCCAAAATACAAAACACTTCCTTCTTTTGGCCCTGGACAGCTGCTTCTTGAAACAGAATTCTGTCGGTCCTTTGCTACTTGAGACACTGATATTTACACGTCTTCCTTTGTAAAGCAAAACTTTGTGGGGGCTGACATGATGGCTCAACTGGCTAACCCTCTGTCATGCACTGTTGGATCCCATAGCCTTGGGACCCTGTCCCTCCATAGGAGACCTGGAAGGGGCTCCTGGTTACTGGGCTCAGATCAACTCATCTCTGGCTGTGTAGACATCTGGGGAGTGAACTACAAGAAAAAAAAAAAGAGCTTTCTATGTGTCTCTCCTTCTCTATAAATCTGCTTTTTTGCAGTAAAAATAAATAAATCTTTAAAAATGTATTTTCCCCCCTTTTTTTCTTAAAATTTGTCAGTAAGCTTCCTTTATTACAACTTATGTTATTTATATAAAGTGTCAGTGAACTTCTGATGACCAGCCTTGGTGACTTTGTATAATTTGGCCTGCCAGATACCTGTGAGTAACAAAATTAAATTGAATGAGAGCCAAAATGGGTATGAGACTGGCTAGGCTATGCCACAGCACTGACCAGTCACTTGAGAGCTGGGTCTTGGGATGGGCCAGGCTGGGCTAGGGTGGGTATTGCAGCCTAGCCCTACCCAGTCTACTCCCACCTCTGGCTTTCATGTAAACTAGTAGGTGTGGTAGCCTAGCCTGGCATGGCATACACCCCATCATGCCAGTGTGCTGTGGTTCAGCCCAGTCTCGCATGGCCTGGCCCGTCCCCAGTCCTGTCTCCTCTGCTCCCCAGTGAGAGTTGCAGCCTAGCAGAGGAGTTCCCCCATTTTACCTACCAGGTCTGCTCTCAGCTCCAGATCTCACATATGCTAGCAGGAACACCAGCCCTGACTGACATGGTCTGCCCTCATCCCCAACCTTGCATTGCCAGCAGGTGCTGTAGACTGGCCCCACCCAGTCTTTTCCCAGTTCTAACTTCCATGTCAGGTGAGTTCCTATCAGGTGAGTTCTATGGTCTAGCCTGACTCAGCCTGTCACTGCCCCCAGCTTTCCACGTAAGCCAGAAGATGCTACAGTCCCACATCGGTGAGTTCATAATTCCGCTATAGAATCTGCCCCCAGATCTAGTTCTCTCACATCGTGGTGGGTGCTGTGGCCCAGCCTGTCATGGCCCGCCCCCTGCTCTGACATTCATGGACAGGCACTGAAAACTAGTCGAGCTAGATGTTGCCCCCTCAGTCCCAGCTTTTCCGAGCAATAGTGGGTGGTAGGGAATGCTATTCAGCGTTATCCAGGTCTCCCATGTGGTTGGGTGCTTTGGCCTGTCCCAGACATGCCATCAGGTTTCCCCCACTAAACCACCCTGTCTCAGCTCCCTCGCTTTTTTTAAGGACTGTGCGTTAAAAAGCAATAGTCCTAGAGAGGCAAGGGAGAAACAAGGAGAAAAGCACATTAAAAAAATATTTATTTGTTTTTACTGGAAAAGCCCCTGGGCCCCTGTTACCCACATAGGAAAACCATATGGAATCCTGGGCTCCTGGCTTTTACTTAACTGAGCCCCTGATTTTGTGGCCACTTGGGGAGTGAACCAGCAGATAAGAGATCTCTGTCTGTTTCTTTCCAAAATACCCTATCTCTGTCATTCAGAGTTTCATATAACTAATAAACAGTCAAGTCAAAATAAAAGAATGAAAACGTCTTGGCTGCTGGAATCCACAGCTGCCTGGTGTGTGTTACTGCAACACAACCGAGCAGGTGCTGACCGACACAGACCACATGGTCACCGAAGAACTCTATGGGTTCTGCTATCTCTGAGCTACTCAGCGGCTTTCGAGGGAATACAGATGCCATCAGTCAGCTGGGGAGGTCCTGTGCACTTGGCTGAGCCATGACTTTCCTAATTTTGTGGGGACGCTGGAAGGCTCTGCTCTCACTCACAGATCCTTTCAGGGGAGGGGTTGGGATGGCTCTTGAAGGGAAGACAGCATCAGCTTCCAAGGGCAGCATGTGTACACTGGAGCTGCCTCTGCCTTCCCTTCCAGAAACTTCCTCACCCATCCCTCAGATTTCCTGGCTTCTCTGCACCTATTCGTGGCACTTGCTGAACAAGATGTGTTGGGGAACAGAGAGGAACTGTGTAGGGTTGTCCTGTCCTTTTTTTGCTTGTCTGGGGGAGGGCCATGGCGACTGAGTGACGGCTTCATGTGTATGATACAGGGGACTCAGGATCCTCCTATTTCCTACCCAGATGAAACAGAATCCTGCTCCCCAGTGATTATACAGCCATGGACTCAGCAATTCCTCTGCCCAGGTGGGATCCTGCCTCCTGCCCCACCCCTGAACTGCCTGGACCCTGAGCAGCTGGGAGACCCACCATCTGGGGTGAGCATGTATCTTCATGTGTTTATGACCACCTGACCCATGGGATGTGCCTTCCCATAACAGCTCTGCCTTAGGGAATGGGTACCGAAACCACTGAATTGGATATGACATATGTGCTTGGGGAAACAGTATGGAAAGTCCACTGAAAATACCAATTTAGATGAGAATGTGGACTCCATGAAATAGGAGTAGGTACTAATGTGTGTTATTTAACATGTTTAGAATCTAAAGGCCAGGAGTCAGTGTGGGGGCAGCACACTGAGCAAATCCACTAGGTGTGACTCTACCAAGGCATGTAGGAGCATGGGGTTTAATTCCTGGCTGCATTTGCCTGTGATCAAACTCCTTGCTATATTAGCTGGGAAAGCAGTACTTGATCCCCTGAAACCCAGGGTGGAGACCTGCCTGGGTAGAGTTCCAGGATCCTGCCTTCAGGGTGACCTAGTCCCAGCTGCCATTTGGGGAGGAGGGGGGTTGATGAACCGGATGTGAAAGAATCTCTTTGTTGCTACCTCTTCCTGTCACTCCAATTTTAAACAAATACTTCTTTAATAAAGTCAAGGGAACACATTTCCCTAGGAACTCCCTTTGGGTTTTAAGCCAAATTGAATTGGTGAAGTATAAAGTGAGGTGTTGTCCCTCAGCACAGTTGAGTGAGGACAAGCATGGCATTTTGCTGAGGGCACCGCTGAGTAAGGGTCGCTTTCACTGAGGGTCCTGACGCTCATGTCCAGTCCATACGGGAGCTCCATTGTTTTGCACTGCATTACTTGAAGGGACTGGAAAGAGTTAACAGAAAATGAAATCAAAGCTTACTTAGACAAAAAAACTTTTGAAATCCATTCCCATGCCTGCAAACCCACAAAGTAAATGTTAAAAAAAAAATACATATGTACTTTTAAAATTTCTTCGGAAGTTAAAGACATTTTGAATTGAGCTTTTGGTGAATTTTGCAACTAACCCTGTGCTTTATCTTATGCTATCTACCTTAAGAACTCAAAATGGGTCTTCACCTGTGCTTCAAGGAAAACAGTGCAAATACTCTTCTTATTTCATTTCTTCTTCTTCCCCAACAAAAAGGGCATCCTCATGGGCTTGCTGCTCTCTGGGCAAGGACAGGGAGCTTCAGCCAACGATGCCAGAGTGAACCTGCCTCACCTCCGCTGACTTTGTTTTCATGTCTGTGACAAAATATGTAAGCACACTCAGTCTTCCACCCACTCATTCAGGTCCCAGGCAGCCTCAATGGCCAGGGCTAGGCTACGGCAAAACCAGGATTCTGAAACTCCATCAGTGTCTCCCATGTGGGTGGCAAGAACCCAAGCACTGAGGCCATCTTCTGCTGCTTGTGCAGGCACACTAGCAGGCAGCTAGCTGGATTAGGAATGGAGCAGCCAGGATTCCAACTGGGATGCTAGCATTTTAATTGGGTTGGCGCTGAGATGAGCTTTTGTGGACACACTAACAAGGCACTATCATTGTTTAAAATTTACTTTTGGGCTTTGAATTCAGATCTAGAACATGTAAATTTCTTCAGGGCTACAGCACCATTTGAACACACATACACAGCTTCAACCAACCTTACCAGCCACCTGGCTCTGTTTCCTCATTGCTCCCTTGAATAAGGCAGCACCTTAGGAACAAAGAGTGAACCCTTTCCAAACATCAGCTCTGCCGATGTCTCAGTATTAGACACCCCAGCCCCGAGAACACTGGGAATAAGCCCAGAGCTCTAAAACAGCAGCAAGGAGCAGAGGGCTGCCTGCTGCTCTGAGGACCACGGTGGAGAATGTGGCTTTCTGGGCTGATGCTATGTGGCTTTCCACAGCAGGTGGATCTGCCACACAACCTTCTGATGAGGAATCTGGTGGTTATCTCAGAAGGAAATGATGCTCATTGAAGACACACTTCTCTCAGCTCTGTTGATGTGAAACATGACCCTGATAGAGTCTTGGGCAGCCGAACATTTGGTCTTAGCATCAGGATGTCAGAAAAATGAACCACCATTTTGAAACCCTACCACTCAGGAGTTAAAACAAAAGGAATGGGAATTTTGAGTGTAAATGTTAGGAGGGTTTCAAATGACATCACTATTTTAAACTAGAAACAAAAAGACCACTCTGTCAACCCCTATCATTAAGCAAAGCAGAAAGCTCTTGGGGCCTTCATTTTTAATTTAAGAGAACATTCTGGAGCAAATTCCCTGTCATTTTCTGTAGCTCTGCTTGGTTCATATCTTGCTGTGACTTCATAAGAAGCCACTGTTGTGATGCAATTCCCAAAAATGTATATATAGCTTCTGGCTGGGCCTCGATGGTTGTCTTTTTTACCCAGGGAGCAATATTGGTGACCTGTGTGACTTGGACTCATCTACTCCAGCAGTGGTGCTTGCTTGGTGTGGTATATGATTTTTTGTTTGTTTGTTTGTTTATTAGTTTCTTGTTCTATTTTATCTATTCTTGTGCCCATTTTGTTTAGTTTGCTTTTGCCCATTTTAAAAAAATTTATTATTTTTTCCCATTAATTACAATGTATTACGCGACACACTTTCATAGGTACTGGGATTCTCCCCCCTTCACCCCAAACCCTCCCCACCCGGTGGATTCCTCCATCCTGATGCATAGCCACAGCTCAAGCTCCGCTGGGATTCCCTCATTGCAAGCATATACCATACATAGAGTCCAGCATCCCATTGTCCAAATTCAACGACCTCTTAGGGAGGCCCTCTCAGGTCCGAAGGCAGAGCCAGCAGAGTGTCATCCCGATCAGCTAGAAGCTCCAACATATCATCAGCAACAATCCAGGTATGATGAGGCTGGTGCAGAGTCTACTGACTGATATAGACCATCATAGCGTCTCCCCTTGTCCAGTATTTCGCTGGCAACATATAACTGAGGTGGTTGATTGATCTATTCATTTTTTTTTTTTTTAGTTTTGTTTGTACTTGCCCGTTTTAGTTAGCATGATGAGACTTGCTAGCACTAATGTATTTAGTGGCTTTTTCTCTTTTTTAGTCTAGTTGGTTCAGCTTTTTTGTTCTTAGGTGCTCAGTCAGGGGAACTGATTACTTCATGTTTGTGAGTAAAGAGTGCAGTTTAGAGAGAGTACACAGGGAAAGCTGGACATGTACACCACCTAGGCCTTCTATCCACCGCTTCTCAGGTACCAGTAATGGAGATCATCAGCCAGGGTGGCTACAACGTGATGAAGCTCGCCTGCCAATCAGCCATCAGCAGAGATGTGGTGGTGAAGAGTTTCCTGCAGGAACACTGAGCCTCCAGCTTGAGGAGTGTGACCTGGAAAGTGAGCCTGATATGCAACCTGCAGCGTGAACACATTTTGACATTACTGGAGAAGCAGTGCCAGGGCAAGTTTGGGTTCATGGTCATGGAACTACTCACTGTTCATCCAGATCGTTCTGGCCATGGACCACTGTCACACCAGCCACAGTGCACACAAGGACCTGAAGCCAGCCAACATAGTGCTGGACTTGAACATGAATGTCAAACTGGCCAACTTTGGGCTGAGTCACTGGCTGCCTGAGGGGATGCAGGCAAAGGACTCTCATGAACCCCAAAGCACTGTGTCCCAGAAATCTTTTCCGGGAAGGAATACGATGTCTTTAAGGCAGACATGTGGAATCTGGGGGTGGCCCTCTATGCAATGCTGATGGTGATGCTGCCCTTCAGGGGGAGATTGCAGAGCAGCTGCAGAACCACATCGTGGCTGGCAGCTACATGCTGCCATGGTCCTGCAGCCAGGCCCTGAGGGCGCTCCAGGGCAGCCTGCTCAGCATGGAGGCCTGGGAGAGGTTCAATGCCGAGGTTGCCAGGGCACATTGGTGGTTTGGCCCCTGTGGTAAAGTGCCCCAGGGGGATCCCATCACCCTTGTGGAGGTCCTGAATATTTCCCAGAACTCAGAAGCCAGGCAGTACCTTGCAGAGCTCAGCCTGCTGCTTGGCAACAGGGCAGAGGGGATGTGAGAACCTGCGGAACCCCGGGTTCCAGCTATCTTCCATCTTGTTGAGCACTGGGAGCCACCACACGCAGGACTGCTTGTCTCAAAGCTTTATCCACAGTGACAATGTCTACTTTTCCCTTATCTCCTCCACTGCCCTTGACTCCAGCGAGAGCTCAACTGAGTCTGTATCTCCTGCCACCTAGCCTTTGACTCCTTTAAGGGCTCCTGGGTGGCCAGGCACTTGGTTGCCTGAGGGGCCCATATACTTTGCTCTCTCATAAGTCAAAGTCCTAACTGTCTGTATAGATCTTGTCTTCTAGGGTGTCTGTTCCCTCTGTGCAGCTTGCAAGGTCCTATGGAGCCAACCTCATGGTGTGCAAACATCACCTGTGCACTCTAACAGCTGTTGCGGGGAACAGAGCAGGAGGTCCGTGTGACTGTATGCCTGGCATGTCCAGGATGAGGCCTGCTTTAGCAGCAGACAGAGGCAGACCAAGTACCTGCAGGCTCTGCCAGGTCGGCAGGTCAGTTGTACATGAAGCGCTTTGGCCTTCGTAAGATGCCTGTGTGCGGGAAGCTATGCAGTCGGAAAAGACAGCACTAGGTTGTAAGGAGTGCAGCTCCCTTGTTGGCAAGGCTATGAAGAGTTTCTGGCTGCATGGCAAGGCTTGGCTGAATGTCTCTCTAATCATGTCATTGCTGCTTCACCCCATTGTATGGACACTTGATCACCTCTCCGATATTTCGTGAAATTCTCTTGAGGGTGTTGTTTCTCTGCAAGTGTGAAATGATTTCTGTAACTGGTATAATACCTGACACTGATTTTATCAATCATGTTAGGGTGACGGGTCTTCAGCAACTTGAGACAATGACACATAGCTAAAAGCATACAATAGCACAATCGAGCCGATATTGTACCCAAATATCTTATTATATGTCCACTTTTGTCCCAGAACCTACTCTAAGTTGCATAATGCTCTCCTTAAGAAATGGCTTGATAATATCTTAGAACAGATGGTAATCTTGGAGGCACAAAGAATTTGCTTATTGTGCAGCCTTGATCTGCTACAACACATGGCATGACACAGTCACCTTGGCTTCCTACCACGTAAAGCAAAAAGTACATGGGGCACCTTCTAAAATGGAGATAAATGTTATGAGCCCCTAGAGGAACATGGTTTGAAACTTTCACTTATATTGGCACTTACATTTAGGGAAACAAAATAGTCTGAAAAGATAAAAAGAAGTTTATTGTGAAGGCTCTGTTCATAGAAAGGCTGAGCCACCCTGATCCTTCCCACTGCCCTTTAATGAAGGAACAAAAAGCAGTTGAATGGCTTCCTGGCAGCCTGGTGACTGCAGGTTTGAATGAGTAATGGTTTACTGAGAATGTTTCTTTAAAGTAAAATGATAATAATGCTTTTTTAGAATTGTTTTTGGAATTATTCTTTTAACCATGAAGTAAGAATGAAACAATTGGATGTTTGCACCAAAATTTGTGATGATTTCTGTATAGATAAAGAAGGCAGCTTTTTTGGAGTTGTCCATTATGAGCTCGTCCTAGTGGTCCACATCTCTTCTGGTCTTCATTCGTGCCAATCCATGCATCCTTTTTGAGCTCTGAAGTCAGCTGGAGCTGGTCTCTGGCAACTATGGAAAGTGTGAGTGAGTGGATGTCATGGGAAAGGAGAGGACTGTCTGGCCCTTTACCCACCCATTTGTGTTCTGGTTTCTGGGGGAGAGGGTGGTTCTCCTGTGAGTGTCCCATTCTTCACCATCTGACGGTGGAGTGATGCTTCCACAGAATGAATCACAGCTCTGTGTCATCCTGGCACACAACTGGGGCTGTGTCTGTTCCAGCTAGAGCAATGATCACAGCATAGTGGATAACTCCTGAAACTGACATGGAAAAGTAACTCCAGAGAAATGCCAAGGTCACCCCATGAGGGGGATAGGATTCACGGTGGTCTTACAGGAGTAGGGCCCTGGGTTGTGTGCAGAGCATGCGTGGGTAACCTCCCCACACAATCCTACCATCTTGCCTATCATTGCCGGGAAGTACCCTGGGAACACCAGGTCCTGCTGGTCTGTGCCCCCTAAGGTCTACTCCACATTACAATGTCCCAAGAGCTAGACCCTACTGGGAGTCGCTGAGGTGGCCTGGGAGAGGCCGTCAGGAGGCTTGGCTGGGCTGTGCAGTACCCAGTGTCTGGGTTCACAACATGCCGGGTTTTCTGCTCTGGGAGCTGTGGCATGCCTCTGGGATGGATGGTGCACATCCAGACTTTGACTTTCCTAAATCTTGGGGGTGATGGATGGAACAAGACAGCCCTTGGATGGGTGGTGGGTGGTGTGCTGTGGGGGTTCCAGGGCCTGGTATTATTTCCATGGAGGACATGAAACACAAGGGTTTTAGGTGAAAAAAAGGCTTCTGCCTAAAAAAATCCATTCCTGGGCAGTGACTTAGGTTGTGTGGCCAGGGATGGCCTAGGGTTTCCCCAGCCAGCTAGGATAATCCTGCTGGCAGAGCACAGATCTGCAGGAAGGAAGGAAAAGGCTTATTCACGCTGGTGGGTTTGCTGTCCCATCTGGCCCCTGTGTGGATTTCCTCTATGTCCAGCTCTGTAATGTGTGGAATGCCTGCTCTCCTTCAAGGCCATGCCTGGCTCTGCTCTGTCCCCTTCAGGGCATGACTCAGTCCCTTCTCTGACATTTGGCAACTCCCTCCCCTGTCCCCTGAAGACCGTCCTTACACACACAAACACACACACACACACACACACACACACACACTCTGAGCCATCTGGTTTCCCTGATACTGCATCATCTCTGAACCTTTGCACGTGCTCTTTGCTCTCACCAAGTCAGAAGGCAGGAACTTCATCACGTGGGTGTCAGGGACCCACGTGCTTGTGCCATCATCTGCTCCTCCCAGAGTAGGAATCAGTAGGAAGCCAGGATTTCATATCATCTCCGTTTGAATCCTGACACTCTGCTACACAGCATTTGTGTTTCTCAATGGGGTCTTAGCACCTGCCACAGACACCATACCTCTCCGGAGGATTTTTAAACTGTCACAAATTTGGGCCCGGCGGCGTGGCCTAGCGGTTAAAGTCCTCACCTTCAACGCCCCAGGATCCCATATGGGCGCCGGTTCTGGTCCCGGAAGCTCCACTTCCCATCCAGCTCTCTGCTTGTGGCCTGGGAAAGCAGTCGAGGACGGCCCAAAGCCTTGGGACCCTGCACCCGCGTGGGAGACCAGGAAGAGGTTCCTGGTTCCTGGCATTGGATTGGCACGTACCGGCCCGTTGCGGCTCACTTGGGGAGTGAAACATCGGATGGAGGATCTTCCTCTCTGTTTCTCCTCCTCTGTGTATATCCGACTTTCCAATAATAATAAAATCTTAAAAAAAACTGTCACAAATTTGATGGCTTGTGTAGACATACATTTTTCTGTTCCTGAATCTTTAAACATTCAGTACACGCAAACATGTTGACATGTTACAAAGTCAAAGTCACACACAGAAACTTTGACATTAGATTGTCCTGAAGTGTGGACCTGGGAAGGCAGGTGGTGACCCAGGCTGGCAAGACATGCCGCTGGAATGCCAGCATTGAGATTGTGTCATGTATTGGTGGGCAGGGTGGTCTTCAATTGTCCTAGGAGGGCATTTGAGGGTATGTTTGACAGGGAACTTCTGCTGAAGCAGATTACAGGTGAGGAATGACTTCTAGTGAACTCCATGGACAGAGCCAGTGCAATCACAGGTAGACAAGGGGGTCGAAGCTGGGTGGTTTGGAGAGGAGAAGCCAGAGGGCATGTCTGGGTCAGACCAGGACACCTGCCATGTGGGAGACCTGGGCTGGCCTACCTGGCAGCAGTCACAGCCCACTGGAGCACATAAAAGCTGGGGCTGCCTTGCAGGTTTAGGCCACATTACCCTCCAGTTAGTGTCGGGGCAGGGGGTGAGCATGATAGGCTAGGCCATGACACTAACCCACACACAACAGAACCAGTCTGGGTGGAGATTCAGTGGAGAAATTTGTGAGTTCATCCCTATGCGACTGTAATGCCTGAGTTTGCATGAGAGTGGGGTGTGGTGATGGGCTGAGATAGGCATGACCATGGAACTTACCAATATTTAAGGAAACAGTGGTTCCAAATAGGCCAGCTTGGCCCAAGCTGCAGCACCCGCAGGCATACCCAAGAATGTGATGTGGGGTGGGTCAGATGCAGTATCTACCAACACTCACAAAGGTTGAGACTGGGGTGTGAACTATACTGGACATGGCCTTAGCACCTGAGATTCAGGTTTGGGATTAGGCCTAATCAGGAAATTGGAGAACTCCCTTACTAGGCTATAGCTCCCACTGGTGAACATGAGAGCTAGGGCTGGTTGTGGGCCAGACCAATTAGGGCTTCTTTGTCAGCTTGTGTGTGGGCTCACTCAGTGGGTAGACTGGTTGACCAAGTTGTAACACACTGGCACATGTGGGAGCCAAGACAGGTTGTGGGCCATATTGGGCTGGGTGTCTATATATGCCCACTTGTTCACATAAGAGCTGGGGATGGGGGAAGGAAGGACAGGGCTAGGTTGGAGCACCCACCAGTGAGAGTTGGGACTAGGGGTGGGTCGGGTCAGGCCAGGGTGAGGTAGCTGATGGCAAGGGCCAAGACAGAGAATGAGTCTAACAGGCTGGTTGGAGCTACCGCTGGCACAGGCAACATCTGTGGCTGGGAACACGCCTGGAATGGGAGCTAAAGGAACTCCCTTGCTAGGCTGTGACTCCCACTGGTGAGTGTGAGAGCCAGAATGAGGGACGTGCACTGGGCTGGACTTGACTGCAGCATTCCTTGGCATATATTGGCGTGTGTTAGACTGTGCTAGGCTCCAGTACTCACTGGTGCTCACAAGAGCCACACTAGATATAGGACAGGCTGTATTAGGTCACCAGCAGCTGCTGACCCACATGAGAGCTGAGAATGGTGGTGGACTAGGTAGAGCTGGGCTGTAGCACCCACTAATGAGAGTGGGATGGATGTGGGCCAGATAGACACGGCCACTGTACCTGCTGGTGAATGTCAGGGCAGGAGATAGGCCAAAACAGACTGGGTCAAACACCCACCAATGTGTGTGAGATCTGCCACTGGGAGGTGGCTTGATAGAGGAGCTTGGAAAATTCCTGTCAGGACACAGTCACCCCTGGTGACTGTGAGAGTTGAGGCTGGGAGCAGCCCAAACAAGACCAGGTTACAGTATCCCCTAGCATTTATGTGGGTCAGGTCGGGGAGCAGGCTGGGATAGGCCAGTTCACAACAACAACTGGCTAGTGTGGGAGTGAGGAAGGGGTATAGGGCAGGCCAGGTGGGTTGCAACATCAGGCATTGCACATTAGGGCTGGGACTGAGGGCTAGGCAGGCTGGACTAGGCTGCAACACCTGCCAGCATAAGCTGGAACTGGGGAAGGGTTGGAAGGAGGCATGCTACAGCATCCATAGGGGAATTCTGAGGCAAGGCAGGCCATGCCAGACTAGGCTGGGGCACCCACTGGCTGGGAGCAAGCCTCATGCTGGTTGGGGCTCCCCTGTTGGACTACTGCTGTCATTAGTGAGTGTAAAAACTGGCACTGGGGGCAGACGTGGTTGGGAAAGGCTGCAGCAACTGCCGGCCTACATTGAGTTGCAACTGAGAATGGGCCTGGTGAAGCCATGCTGCAGCACCCACTGGTGCTGGAACTGTAGGACAGATTGGCCTATCTGCCGCACAGAGTGGCATGTGCAGGAACCAGGACTGGTTTCTCGTGCTTCCATTTGCTTTACTCTCCCCTAACTACATCCTCCCTCCTTAATGGGCACAAGCCAGCCTGAAACCAGGAGCTGGACTCTCCATCCTGGACTTCCACATGGACAGCAGGGGCCCAAGCACTTGGACCGTCTTTCACTGCTTTTCCTGGTGTATTAACAGCGAGCTGGATATGAGATGCTCACACTGCAGACCGAGGCTTAATTACTGTGTCAGAATGCCAACCCCAAAAAATATTGTGGTAAAATTATAAAGTTATTGCATGTTTTATCAGATAATTTTGAAACCGGCCATTTTTGAGACACACACACCCCTGCCTGTCAGTTCACTTTCCAGATACCCATAGCAGCCTCTGGCTGTGGTTAGAGTTGGAGCCAGGAGCTGGGAACCCAATCCTACTTTCTCACATGGAAATCCAGTCAGTTGAGGAATTACTGCTGCTTTCTAAGCATCTCCGTGAGCAGGAAGCTGGGGTCGGGAACAAGGGTAAGTGTTGAACCCAGGTGCTCCAATGTTGTGCACAAACATCTCAACCAATCTCGGGGTTACTGAGAGTGAGGCAATGGTGTTCTTTGCCCATAAGAAGTACCAAAGACGGACAGGTGAGGAATGTCCATTTATTCAGAACAAATTCCAGGGTTATAAAGGTTCAGGAAGGAGAGGGCAGGAGGGTGTCTTTCGGAGATCTCTACCTGTCCACCAAAACCACTGTAATTGGCTGTACGACATCTATTTCCCTAGATCTTCCAGTCATGTCAGAGGTCATGTTCTACGTGTATTTCCCCTGATCTTCTAGCTATGTCGGGGTTACACTCCACGTGTAGGCCTGGGAGCTGTGCCTCAGGCCATGGAGAGGGAAGCTCTGAGCTTCCAGATAGCAGGCGATTTCTGACAAACCAACTTCTTAACCACTAGGTGAAATGCTAAACCAAATGCCTGCCCATGGTTTTGGTTTTGACAATTTTAGGTCTGACTTGTGATGGTTTTGTTTTGTCTGCTTCTGTCTTTGAAGCTTTTGGGCTCATGATGTGATTCTACATCATCTTTGGCAATCTGGCCATCTTACCTCAGTCTCCCAAGTTCTCTTGGGAGAGAGTGAGAACATAAATCAAGCCCTGGGCTAAGTAACTCTTTGGAGGCCTATAAAGCAGCAGCAAGAGATAAAACAAGGCTAAGGGATGAGCAGGTGGAGTTTGTGCAAACACTGGCATCCAAGAGTGGTCCTTCGTCCTTGACCACAGCTACCTGAGAATCCTGAAGGAAGTTTCTGTGTGGGAGAAAAGTCTCAGAAGGCCCCCTGGAAGCAAGGAAGAAGATGCTGACTCGAGAAGACATGCTTTCCTCTTAAAGCTTGCTTGTGTCTCCTTTTTACTTCCATTTTCATTCAAGATTTACTCATTTTTATTGGAAAGGCAGATTACAGAGAGAAGGGAAGACAGAGAATGATCTTCCATTTGCTGGTTCACTCCCCAAATGGCTCCAACAACCAGAGCTGAGCCAATACAAAACCAGAAACCAGGAGCTTCCTTTAGATTTCCCATGTGGGTGCAGAAATCTAGGGCTTTGGGCCATCCTTTACTGCTTTCCTAGGCCACAAGCAGGAAGCTGGATGGGAAGTACAGAGGCTGGAACACAAACTGGTGCCATATGGGATCCCACTACTTGCAAGGGGGAGAATTAGCTATTTGAACCATTGTGTTGGGCACTTTTTATTGTTTATTTCTTTTTCTTACCAATCAGCCTGTTGATTTTTATGTCTTTGATTAAAGCATTAAAAAATTGAAACACAAGGTTATACAGAAGTTGCTGGTGAATCTAAAACTAGAAGCCAGATCTCCTGAACATGGAACTGAATTGCCAAATTGTGAGAGAAGACTTGAGACATTAGTATTTCCTGAGGAACAGCGTTCCAAAATTGGCAAGAAGTCTTTGATTTTAGCAATTGCAGTAATAAACATTGTTTAAAAAGGCTTTAGCCAGCACAATCAGTAATTGGAAAAACATGGAAGCAACCGAAATGCCCATCAACAGAAGACTGGATAAGCAAGCTATGGTTCATCTACTCCATGGAATACTACTCAGCTATTAAAAAAAAACCAAAATGCAGTTCTTTGTGGCCAAATGGGCCCAACTGGAAACCATAATGCTAAGGGAAATGAGCCAATCTCAAAAGGTTAGATATCACATGTTTGCCTTAATTTAAGATGAAATGATGTCAATATGAAAAATGGCACCTGTGAAATGTAATATTATCTCAACCTCAAATAGCTTATCTCACATGCAAGAAGATATTGTGAAATAACTGATGAACCAACAAGCAATGCAAGTCAGAATGCGTATGATCTACATCAAAGAATTGCAAAACCTAATGTACTTTTAATACCCTATGTTATTCCGTAATGGGGTGGGAGGGCAGAGAGATCTTCCATCACCCTAGAAGGTGTGAGGAAGATGTGAAATACAACCTACCAGAATCATAACTGGTAACTCATAGACAACAGACTTGAATCAGCATTAGACAATAGTTAAACTACAAAGACATATAGGGGGAATCAACAGCAATCCTGACAATCTCTTAACAGGAGGTCATATGCACAGAGTAGGGGGGGACCCCAGAGCGGAGCAGGTGGACAACAGGAGGCTTGTATTCCAACCCTGAAGACTCCCGGATCCTCATCAAGGACTATCAGGATGGGCACCAAGGACTACATCCAACTGTCAAGGAGACCACGGGGAATTGGAGTGCCTTCAGAGGCTAAGAACTCTGAGGTCATCCACTCCCGCTTGGATCCACCATAATGGATGGAAGAAGTTTAAATCCTTCCTCACAGGATCCAAGGGCATCAGAACAACAGCCAGGAGTCCTGTGCGGTCCGCAGAAACAGAACAGTAAACTTCCTTCGGGACTAGGGAGAGGAGCTCTCTTTGGTCCTCGCTTGGTCCAACTTGGGGTCCCCACCCTCTCTTGCAATGACCATCAGGATCGCTCCGGACACCCCTCAAAACAACCAACCAACCAACCAAAAAATCTGGAATAGATAGAGAACAAGAAAAGCTTAGAATCAGACAGGAAACGGTCAGCGTGGATTCACTTATATCTTACTAGGTGGGACACAAAGATTAGTTACTCTTCACTAGGGTATTGAGGATTTCTCTGCACACCCCTCCTAAAACTGTTCTGCACCTACACTGCTGACATATGTCTTGTTAGAGTTAGAAGCCAGTCTAGACTACCAGAAACAAAGCCAGGTTCAGCAAAATTATGCTTCAACGCTATAAAATCCTAAATATTATAATGAAAATAGACATGAGACAGCTGAACAGTAATCTATAGCCATTTTAAGATGTATAGAACCTGGTTGTATATAAACTAAAATTGGATTGTCAATGAAGTAGTCACAGGATGTGGTTAAGAACTTGCATTTTTTTTTAATATACTGGTTACTCAACACTGTCAATTAATTCCATAATGTTATAAATTGTTGCTGATGTTATGCTGGGGCTTTTAATTGATAGGGATGATATTCTGCTGGCTCTACCTTTAGACTAGAGATGGTCTCCCCAACAAGCCGTTGAACTTATCTGGACAATAAGATGCTGGACTCAATGCTTGGTGTATGCTTGCAATGAAAGAATCTCAACTGAACTTGAACTGTGGTAATGCAACAAGGTGGAGGAATCCATTATGGGGGGAGAGTTTAGGGAGGAGTAGGGGCATCCCAGTACCTATAAAACAGTCACATAACGCAATATAATTAATTAAAAAAATAAAAAAAGGCTTTAACAGTGTGTTTTCATTAGACACTTAAAATAGACCATGAACTAAATACAAAATACATTGTTCACAAACATCTAAATTTTCCCTCTGAAAGCATCATCACAAAAGTTTTTATGCCAATAAAGGTGAATCAGTCTAGAACTGCTGTAGTAAGTAAAGAATTCACACTGAGTGCACCACAAGTCAGCAGTTCAAGGATAAAACCATCACTGGATGAAGAGTAGTGTCCAATAGGGGCTGGTTACAGAGGTCCCAACCTCAGAATGATTTCCCTGATCAGTTAGGCAGGTCTCTTGCTTCTGACTTCTCCCACTGTACCCTCCACAAATGCGCCCCACTCCATGCTTTTCCTTTTTCCAGGTGACATCATCTTTGCTAAGGCTAGAGATCAAAGGCATTTTTGCTTTGTGCCAGTCCTTGGCTTGCAGAAGGGGACCTTTACCCAACATTGGCAGGAACCACCCTCAGAACTCAGCCTGACACATCCACAGCAAAGACAGAGTTAAAGAATCTCTGACACCCTATCCAGCTTTGATGGAGTCGCCGGGGCCCCTTCCATCAGTACTGATGGTGCCTGTTTCATAATCTGAGAATCCCCTGGGTTCAGCTCCTATAGAAGTGTGGGTGCTGAAATGTGTTTGCCCATGAAGCAAGATTCAGAAATGCAATCAGTGTTGGAGTGGCCTCAAGGATTTTTCAATTTGACATCACTGTCTGAATATCTGTTGTTTTAATGTCAAAAAAGAAAGGGTCAATAGGTTCACAAGCAAAAGCATGGAGAGAGAGAGAGAGAACGCTGGTTCACTTCCTAACTGGCTGTAATAGAAGTCAGGGAGCTTCCTCTATGTCTCCCATGTGGGTACTGGGAACTTGGGCCATTCTCTGCTGCTTTCCCAGGATTGGAACTGGAGCAGCCAGGACTTGAATTAATTCATGTGTCAGGACAGAATCCTAGATTTATTTTATTTGAAAAGCGGAATTATTAAGAGAAAATTATATATATGTATATAGAGAAAATTATATATATATATATATATATATATATAGAGAGAGAGAGAGAGAGAGAGAGAGAGAGAGATTGAGAGAAAGATATTGAGAGAGAGATGTCTTCTTTCACTGGCTCACTCTCCATATGGCCACAAAGGTCAGGGCTGGGCCAGGCTAAAGCCAGAAGCCAGGAACTTCTGGATCTCCCACATCAGTTCAGGGGCCCAAAGAGTTGAGCCCACCTCCATTGTTTTCCCAGGCACATTAGTTGGGAGCTGGATTGGAAATGAAACAGCAGGAATTCGTACTGTACCCAAATGAAAGGATGACACTGAAGGTAGCAACTTAACCTGGTAAGCCACAGTGCGAGTGCCCTGAGATTTCACAAAAAATTGGTTTATTTGAAAGGCATAGTTATGGAGGATGGGGAGATCTTCCATTTTCTGGTTCACTCCCAAGATGTCTGTGAGGGCTACAGCTGAGCCAGGGAAAGCCAGGAGCCTGTAATTCCATGCAGGTCTCCCATATGAGTGCAGGGGGCCAAGCACTAGGACCACTTCTGCTGTTTTCCCAGGAGCATCAGCAGGGAGCTGGATCAAAATTGGAGCAGCTGGGACATAACAGGTGCCCATAAGGGATGCCAGGGTCAACAAATGGAGTTTAATTGGCTGTGTCATCCTGCCAGTGAGTTTTTGCTGGAATCTGTAGGAGAAGAAACATTCTACTTACTCTTGGGGAGGATCAAGTCAGTCTAGAGCAGATGAGGGAGTTCCATCACACAGGGAGACCTGCCTGAGACTACCCACATTGGTTCTGGGGTGAGTTCTTGGCTTAGTGTCAAGATGCAGCTTTGGGCCACTGGGCCTCCTATAGAAGTCTCAGGCCAAAAGAGAATGGAGTGACATAGTCCAGATTTTAAAGGGGGAAGATTGTCAGCCCAGAATAAGCTACCAAGCAAAACTTTCCTTGGTCTTTGAAAATGAAATAAAATTCTTCCACAGTAAAGAAAAGCTCAAAAGAGTTTACCTATTTCAGGAATGGTTTGACATTAAAAAATCAATAAGTTTGATTTACTACATAAACAAACTGAAAAATGAAAATCATGTGATCATCATCTCAGTAGATGCTGAGAAGGCATTTGATAAAACCCACCACCAATTCATGCTGAAAACCTTAAGCCATATAGGCATAGAAGGAACATTCTACAACACTCAAAGCAATATATAAAAAACTCAATGCCAGCATCATACTAAATGGGGAAAGACTGGAAGCTTTTCCACTAAGATCTGGGACTAGACAAGGATATGCACTTTCACCACTTCTATTCAATATAGTAGTGGAAGCCCTTACCAGAGCTATTAGGCAAGGAAAAACAGATTAAAGGATTCAAATAAAAATCAAGGATTTAAAATGATACATTTGTAGATGACACGATTCTCTACATAGAACCAAAAGATCAAATCAAGAGGCTATTGGAACTCACAGGAGAATTTGGCAGAGTAACAGGATACAAAATTAATGAACATAAATCAATGGCACTAGTATACACAAATAACTCCATGGCTAAGAAAGAAATTGTAAGTACAGTCCACTTTAAAATAGTGGAGAGAAATCTTAAATACCTTGAAATTAACACAACTAAAGATGTGGAAGACCTCTATAATGAAATAGAAGACATTAAAAACAATATTCCTGAATTGGTAGGATCACATCAACAGATCGTCAACAATGAGACATATCGACATATCCAAGAGTAATATACAGATTCAACATGATCCCAATCACAATCGCAATCTACAATATCAAAGACATACAGACTACCCAGATGCCAGGCAAAAATGCCAGGATAAAGAAACAACTACTCCATGGAATACTACTCAGTCATTAAAAATAATGAAATTCTACTATTTACAACTAAATGGTTCCAACTAGAGACCATTATGCTTAGTGAAAGAAGTCAAACTCAAAAGGACAAAGACTGTATGTTCTTTCTGATATAAGGCAAACTTCATGCAAAATACAATAGCCCTTTCAATATTGTTTTTGCTAAATATCATGGGTTTTGAGATTTATTTCTTCAAAAAAGTTTTTTCTTAATAATTTCATCACTGACTCATAGGTCACACAGTAGCATGACTTGCTTCAAGAAGGTTTTTGGTTTTCTTTTTCATTTATTCAGCAACACATTGGTCATACAGTAGCATGTCATTTAACTTCATTTTGCTTTAAATGTTCTGTTTCTCTATTTTGTCTTCCTGTTGTTGAGTTTGTCTTGTGGCTTTTCATTGAAGGGGATGTATAGTAACTGTGTAATGGAGACTATTATATCCAGATGTGAGGATACAATGCAATTTGCATTTCTACTTCCAAAGCATATAGCTTGGGAAAAAAATGAAATTGTAAAGTTTAGTAGAGGTATGGGCAAGATGAAGGATCTACATTAGAGCCAGGGATCCACAGACTAGCAACAGTGTAGTGTCAATTGCATTGTTTGGTGGAAAACAGTGCCACTGAGCAAGATGCCAGTCTAACTGTTTTCATACAACCATGCTGCCAATGATGTGACTCTAACGGCTGGAAGGAATGGAAAGATGTATTCTGACACAGCTCTACACTCTGCAGCCCTCTGTCTTCCCTTTGCCAAACTGCATATGAGATAATCTGTCAAGGGATTCCTGGTGGTGAGCCCCAGGGGTCCAACTACCAGGATTTAGGGTAGAGCAGAAAGACCAAGGCTGGAACATACGAACAGCACACTGGGGCCTTGACTCACTTGATCTGGTTTTCTGGGGGCAATCAACACATTTTCTATTTTCCGTGAGAGGTATCTCTCATGGTACACTCCAAATTTTAATGGCTCACTAAGAAAAAATTTTATTGTTCCATTCCTTCTTACATCTATGAGCAAATTAATAGCTAGAATATTCAGAGATTTTGATAACTTTTGATTTCAGAAATGTCAGTGGAACAATGTATGTGGTTGATTAGCGCTAACACATAGTATGCCACAAGAGCAGCTTATAAAAGATGGTCTATTTTAATGAACATGCTCTAGCAGCAAAAATTATATTTTGTTTGTATTTTTCCTACTCCTATTAACAGACAATTTTCAGATACACTTGAAACCCCACCAGAGGGTTTTATTTGGTGTAAAACAGCCAAAAAATTTGTTAACATTTACATAATTTGGTGTAAAGCTTCTAAAACATATTAGGCTCAAGTTTTGGATTCTGGGGTGTGTGATCTGCACAGAGAACACTCAGGGAACTTACTGTAGCTGCCTGCATTGCATGGCTAGGGGCCAAGGAGACATGCAAGGACAGACCAGACACAATGGCAGGCTACAGGCCTAGAATGGTCCCCAGGGAGCTGACGCTGTAGATTGCTGTCCCAGGTTATGTTCATATTGATAATACAAAATCCACCACAGCAGAGTGCTCACACCACCCTAGGTGAGGAAGCCACCAAGGCTTCCTCTTCTTCTATCTTTCCTGACTCATTTATGGAAAAGTAGAGGCCCAGTAGGCCTTTACTGGTCCCAATGGAGGTTTGGGTTGCTGCCTTCAGCTGACTGGGGAGGGTCTCAAGGGTTGAACTATTGGAATGGATATTTTGTTGGGGCTGATGACCTAAAGTCTGCATAGTGTATAACCAGTCAGTACTTACATGGCCCTGAAGGGAGCACCTGTACCACCTGTTACTTGATCCATGTCACTCACCACAGTAAAGGAAAGAGAACATGCAAAATGCAGCTGCCTTCAGCCATGTCCTCAATCCAGGAGGCTTGGAGGCTATGGCCACAAGCCAAGATCCCAACCTCACTGAAACCATGATTGAGACTTTGAGTTGAAAGCCAGATGCTTTCCATCCTAGGTTATGAAGGCTATTATTATCTACATAAAATTGTGCAATGGAGACATCAACTCTTTCATCTATTTGGTGTCATTTTAATTGGCTATCTTTGAGAGCCATGGAGCAGCCTGATAATAATAAAAAATTTCCCATTGAGCATTTTCTTACGTTAACCCAACTTGAAGAAGGTGTTTACTTTCTGTAATTTCAACTATAAAAGTTTGAAAATAAGGTAAATCTTTAAAAAAAAAAAAAAAAAAGTTTGTTGTCTGTTTAAAGAAGGGCAGCCTCCCCACCCTCTGCAAGTTGGTTTTAATGACTTTCACAATGTAAACCACCTGACTCGGTTTAGAGAGGACCTACCACTTGGCAGAACTGGTATCTCTCAGTCTTCATCAGCAACCACTTCGGTACATTTCCCCCTCATCCCATTTTGCTTCACTCTAGGACAGAGGATCTCCCTGGTTTCAAAATAAAGCTTCTCTTCATCTCTGTGGGTTTCTTTCTCTGCTTGGCCTAGGATGATTTTGGGGTGGTATGGTTTGACTTTTGTGAAGAAGAGATCACGCAAACATGAAATCCCTTTATTCAGGGTAATGCTCTATTCAGATTTCCACTTGCTGAAGGTCCCGTAGTCTCTAGGCACTTTGACTCTGCCTTTCTCTATAGACCTCCCAACACACTGAAGAAAGTGCTATTTGAGAGGAAGGGGCGGAAAGCATGTGGTTGGTGGTGAAGATGCAGCCAAGAAAAATAGAATCACAAGAAGAAATGCATTTATTAATCTAAACATGTACCCCTTATTTAAAAACAGAAAAATTTAAAAATTTCAGCAAACCAATGAATAGTGATACTCACACTTAGCACTTGGAATTACCATCATGTGTGTACCTCTGGGAAGTGTTTTCCTATTCTTAGGCACACACATATGCACACCTAGGTAAGTGTTTCTTTACACAATGCAAATCACACTGTAATTGTTCAGTTAATATGTCATGCTTAAACATTTTCATGACACCATGTGATATTTTCAAACATGTCTACAGTATACATTTCTTCAATTTGATATTTAGCATTTTAAAAGAATTTTATGAGGCAAATGAATAATTCTGACCTTGGCCTTGGTCTCCCTCTGTGTAGACCTCTCCTTTTCTCATAGGAGAATAGTGCCCCACTCTTCTGTAACCAGGGAGAACTCAAGAAGCAGACAATAGAGACCTGGACTGGAGGGAGCAGTGGTCTCTGAGAAATCACTTTGATGGTGGTAATCTGCTACTTATAATAGCAACAGACACTCCCCAAATCACTCCCCAAATGCCTCCAACATCCAGGTCTGGGCAAGGCTGAGCCCAGAAACCAGGAATTCAGTCTGGGTCTCCCCTGTGGGCAGCAGGAACCCGCCCATGTGAGCTACCACCTGCTGCCCTCTGGGGTACACATCAGTAGGAAGCTGGCATTGGGAGAGAGCTGGGACCTGAGGTGACTTATGGGGCATCTTAACCACTGCACCAAATGCCAGCCAGCCCTACTGGTACTTTAATAGCCATATAATAATCCTAAAAAACTGATATAAATATTTGTTCACTTGATAGTAAGTTAATCATGGATAAAAATTGAAAGTTTTCCAGACATTTAAACTTGAATGACAGCATCAATTTTTCATGTTTTATATGTTGTATTTTGTAATTACTTTAAGCCCTTTATGAATAAATATGATGATAAAGTAATTACAAACCAGACACATGCATCTAAAGCATGTGTCCTGTAACTATAAAAGTGCTAATTTAAACTACATCAAACTAAAAAGCTTCTGTACAGCAAAGGAAACAATCAACAAAGTGAAGAAGCAACCAACAGAATGGGAGGAAATCTTTGCACACTACACAAGTGATAGGGGACTAATATCCAGGATTTACAAAGAGCTTCAGAAACCCAGGGACAAGGAAAAAAAAGCCCTGTAACAAAATGGGCAAAAGAAATGAATAGACATTTTTCAAAAGAACAGATTCAAATGGCTAACAGACGTATGAATATATGCTCAGGCTCCCTAGCCATAAGAGAGATACAAATGAAAACCATGTTGAAGTACCATCTAGCTCCAGTGAGACTGGCCTACATCCAGAACTCAACTAACAACACCTGCTGGCATGAATGTGGGGAGAAAGGCACCCTCCTTCACTGCTGGTGGGAGTGTGGGCTAGTACAACCACTGTGGAAATCAGTATGAAGAGTGCTTGGAGAATTGCAAATAAACCTGCCATATGACCCAGCTATCCTGCTCCTAGGAATATACTCAATAGAAGTGAAATCTACATATGAGAAGGGGATCTGTAACCCTATATTAACATCAGCCCAATCTACAGTAGCAAAGACATGTAAACAATCCAGATGTGTGTCCAAAAAAGAGTGGTTAAAGAAACTGTGGTACATCTACTCCATGGAATATTATTCAGCTATAAAGAAAAATGAAATTATACTAATTACAAGTAGGCAGTCCCAACTAGAGACCATTTTGCTCAGTGAAATGAGTAATCACAAAAGAAAAATACCATATTCTCTCTTATATAAGGAAACCAGCATGGAAAATATAAATTCAATAATCTAATCCATACTTTTTCATTGTTTGTTTGGGTGTATTTCAATTTTGTTTATTCCAAATAATTTCTTTTCTCTTGTTGAATTCATCACTGGCTCATGGATTACACGGTGGCATCATTTTTCCCAAGAGACTTTTGTGTGGGGAGCCATGCAGTTGGGTCGGATGGCATGGGTGTCTGATGAGCACCGCTCCTCGGTTAGCAAGGCTACGAGGAGTTTCTGGCAACGAGGCAAGGCCTGGCAGAATGTCTCTGGTCACTTCATTGCTGCCTCACCCCATTGTATGGACACTCAATCACCTCTCTGATGTTTCATAGAATTCTTCTGAGGGTATTGTTGTTGTTTTTCTGCCAATGTGAAGTGATTCCTGTAACTGGTATGACACCTCAAATTGATCAATCATGTTATGATAAAAACATCTTTAGCGACGTAAGGCTATGACACACAGCTAAAAGTATACAATAGTGCAACTGAGCCCACAACGTCTCCAAACATCCTGTTATGTGCCCACTTTGTCCTGGAATTTGCCCTAGTATAAGTAATGTTTTCCTTAGGAAATGGCTTGATAATATCTTGCAACTGATGGCAATCATGGAGGTACAAGAGTTTGTTTACCATGCGCTTCGAACTGTTACAACACATGATATGACGCATTTTAGTTTCTCATCACAGAAAGCAAAAGTATATGGGGCATCTTCTAAAGGGAAATAAATGTGAACCCCCTCAAAATGGCTTCAAATCTCTATCTTATATTGGCACTTACGTTTAGGGAAAGAAAACAGTTTATATAGATAAAAGGGAGTTTCTTGTAAAGGCCCTCTGTTTGTAGATTGGCTGAGCTGCCTTGATCCCTTTCACTGCCCTTTAACAAAGGAACAAAAAACAATTGAATCAGCACTAGGTGAAGGTGACGGTAATTAATGCATGATTTGATTTTAAGATTTAGCAAAGAATCTATGTTATATGCTTTTATAAAATCCTTTCATTTATGATCTTTTAATTCTGTACTCTGAATATTTTAATCAATATTAGTTTGTGTTTAGTAAAAATTGGTTTTGAGTATAAGTAAACTACTTCTCACTTTGTAACCGCATGTGCTGCCAACCGTGGAGTTTCTGACTTCAGCCAGGTGACTGCAGGTTTCAATGAGTAAAGGTTTGCTGAAAATATCTTCTTTAAAGTAAATAATATTTTTTAGGATTTTTTTTGCATTTTCTTCACCATGATGTAAAAATGAAACAATTGGATATTGTGCAAAAGCTTGTGATGATTTGTGTATAAATGAAGAAGGCAACTTTTCTGAGTTGTCCACTATGAGCATCAAGCCATAGTGGTCCTCATCTTATCTCTTCCTCCTTATCATCTCACCGATCCACGCATCCTTTGCAAGCTCTCAGCCAGCCAGAGCTGGTCTCCGGCACTTTTGTATTTTCTTTTTGTCACCCATGTGTTGGTTATTCAATGGCGTGCTTTTTCATGGTGCTTTAATTTGTTGTTGATGTTGTTGCGGCTGTTCTAACTCATACCAGTTGTTGACCTTGTTTCATGGCATCTCAATTACGGAAATGCATAGTGATGGAGTACTGGGGTCTATCACATACAGATGTAGGGGTATACTGGAACCTGCATCCTTGCTTCCAGACAAAAGATGGACTCCCAATGAAACTTTTGGACATATGTAGACAATGGGATGCTGGACTGTTTGACATTGTCTGTACCAACAATGACGGGGTACACTAAAATAAGAGACTTATAGAACTATGATTCCTTATGAAGGACTACACCATTGTAAAAAAATGGGGAAAATCTGTCGGAGGTGGGAGTTTGGAGGGGAATCCCAGCCTATACAAAATTGTACCACGTAATTCAAAATTCAAACTTAAAATATATTTTAAAAATAATGAAAGT
Organism: Ochotona princeps; assembly: GCF_030435755.1. Classification (NCBI taxonomy): domain Eukaryota; kingdom Metazoa; phylum Chordata; class Mammalia; order Lagomorpha; family Ochotonidae; genus Ochotona; species Ochotona princeps. The sequence goes on along the minus strand of NC_080835.1, from coordinate 105,092,319 downwards.
GCTGATTTAGCCTGACTTAAACTTTCTCTATCTTTTTAATGAAATGAGGAGATTTGTGTAATGAAAGGCAAAATTTGTCTCACCTAAGTTCTCATGCTCCAGTTTAAAACAAGAGTGACATTCAATTTTACTTAGATTGGAATTCTTAATCATTTTAGAACTTTCTCTAGCTTTACTCTGAAACCAAGATTATGATCTCATGTACATGTTTATTGCTAATCCTGCATTCAGGGAAAAAGCTATTGAGAAATTTTTTTTTTAAGATTTACTTATTTTGATTGGAAAGGCTGATTTGCAGTGAAAGGAGATACAAAGATCTTCCATCTGCTGGTTCACTCCTCCACATGGCCACAATGGCCAGAGTGAGATAATCTGAAACCAGGAGCCAGGAGTTAGGAGCTGCTTCAGGGTCTCCTAAACAGGTGCAGGGTCCCAAGGCTTTGGGCTGTCCTCTACTGCTTTCCCAGGCCACAAGAAGGGAGCTGGATGGGAAATGGAGCAGCCTGGATATGAACTGGAGCCCATATGTGATCCTGGTGCATGCAAGGTTAAGATTTAGCCAGTAGGCTATCACACCTGGCCCACAATTCTGTGTGCCCAAGTCTGAAGATGAAGACACAATTATCTGACTTTAGCCATCAGACCAGGGGCATTGCAATTTGAAGTTTTCCTTGAAGAAACGCCAATTAGCCCAGTGTAAAGTATGAGGATGACTGTGTTGATGTCTCATACATAAAGGATTTATTTTTATTTTAAAGTGTGTTGGGGTGCAGTGACGAGAGAATATTGCATCTGCTGTTCCATTTGCCAAATGGCTGTGGGAGAGAGTGGGGCTGGGCTGATAGGATCTTCCATATTCTATTCCACTCACCTAGATGGCTGCAATAGCTAGGGCCAGGCTGGGCTGAAGCTAGGAGCCTAAAACCCCATCTGGGTCTCCCAGGTGGGCACAGGAGCCCGATCCTTGGGCCATCTTCGGTATGTTTTCGAAGCAATAGGGAGCTGGATCAAAACTGGAATAGCTGGGACTCAAACCAAATGGTTCCTCAAGGGGCAACTTAACCTGCCCCAGGGGAGCCCTTTCCATTCCCAGTGTTCCTGATCTTTCATCCTCCTCAAAACCCACTGCACTGGGAATGTAGTTCCTGACTTCAGAGTAGATTGGAGTATGCAGGAATGGGATGGGGCATGGACAGCCTCTTCATCTTACAGCACAGAGGGTCTACAGACCCACTGGAATACAGCCCCTGACTCCTGGGAGTAGGACTGGACTTTGGAACTCTGCATAACACATAGCCATCTTCTGCCTCCTCCAGGCCCACTTGTCAGAACTCCAAATACCTTGTCGTTTTTAAGGGATCTGGGCCAAGGGGACAACTAGGACTGTTGCTGGAGATGCAGATGGACCATGCGTGCTTTTTAGGAACTAGCAGAAAGGCCAGAAGCTGCCCAAGTGAATAAGCTGGCAGAGTTTGGGTGGATGTTGCCACAGGACACAGCTTCCATCCTGATGGTGGATGTGTGCTATGCACATGCTAACCACACAGGGTGCTGTGGCCAGGTGTAGATTGTACTTGGCATCATATGTGTTACCTGGGGTTTATACAAGCAGCAGGATTCTTTGCTGAGAAGACTATAAAGCACCATTAAACATACCATCGTCAGTAATGAAGGAACAGTGCTCTCTTAAGGTAAAATAAAAACAAAACAAAAAACACATCACAGATATCAAATACATAAGTTAAGAACTTTTAAATACTAATGCATTATATATACCATGTATATACACATATACATATATTGATACATATATACACATATATATACTTAGATATTAATGCATTATATATGCTGTATATATAGCACCCACCAGCATGAGGTGGAACCAGGCACATACTGGGCTAGGTTACAGCACACGCCAGTGAATGCCAAGATGAGGTAGGCTATGCCAGACTGGGCTGCAGTACCCAGCAGCACACAAGAGACCCCAGTGGAGCAGGAGTGGTTGTTAGCTCAGTGCAGGAACTGAGGGAGGCTCCCTGCTGAGCCACTTTCCCACTGGTAAGCATGCAAGCAGGGACCATGGGCAGTCCAGTTCAGGCAGGGCCACAACCCCTGTTGGCCTGCATGTGAATGGTGTTAGCTTAGTCAGACTAGGCTAACTAGCTGTACCCACTATGCATGCTTGAGCCAGAGTAAGTACAAGTTGGTTGGCCATTGCCACAGCATCAGCTGGCAAGTGCTGAGACTGGAGACAAACCTTGTCAAGCTAGACTGCAGAACCACCTGGAGAGTAGGAAGTCTGGGGCTGGGAGTGGGTCCAGTAGGGAAACACTGGGCACCTCTCTGATGACCTACAACTCTGACCGGTGAGCATGAGAGCCAGGGCTGGGGTTGGGCATGCTAGACAGGCAGTGGCACCTGCTGGCATGATTGTGGGCTGGATAGTGGGGTCAGTTGGGTTGAGCTAGGCTTCAATGCCTATTGATGTACACGAGAGCTGAATGGGATGTAGGACACACTGGACCAGCCTGCTTCATATACTGGCAAGCACAAGGACCAGTGATTTGGTGAGGGGAGGGGTGATGGAGGATACTGGGGTTGCTCCGACTAGGTTTCGGTTCTTGCAGTTCAGTGCCTGAGGCCTAAACGTGTGGTGGGCAGGACTGGGGTAGGTCACGGCACCTGTTGATTTATGTAAGAGGTGGGTCTGGAGATGGAACTGACCCAGCAATAGCAACTACCAGTGTGCACAGGCTGATTGGATGGCAGACTGAACCGGACTCTGTACTGACAAGCACACACAAGAGTCACGTCTGGGATCACCTCAAACAATGTTTTTTTGGGAATCACCCCAACTGAATCACTGGACTCAGCACTCCAACCATGGGGAGCAACACAGACTTGTGGTTTGACCGTGGAGTGCATGTGTCAGAACTGGGTCTCCTCAGTGGCTTAGATGGAGGAGTGGATGGCATACCCAGATGCGCATGGAGGCTATGGCAGTCCATTGGGGCCTGCAGAAGACTTCTGGTACCAAAGCAGAAGAAGGAGGGCAGAACAAATTGCACAACTATGCCAGCCATGCATTGACAGCAATTTTCAGGGTGGATGGAGTATCTAAGGTGGAATATGCCAGCAAATAGACCTTGGAAGGATTTCCTCATCCTTGGATCTGTGAGATTGACAGCATTTCAGAATTATTGGAACCACTTAAGAACTGTCAGAACATGCTCCATATCGAGGACCCTGGGATGACATTGGGTAACTGTTCCCCAACCCTGGATAGTGAGGTGGTTGGATGGCTGGGTGTGGCTTCTCCTTCTATCTCCACCCTTCTCAGAGACACAGGAAGAACAAAAAGAAAATTTGGAAACAATTGTCTCACCCACTTTCCCTTAATGCTGCATCCTTCCCATCATGATCAACTTTGTAAACATCATCAAAAATAAAATTTATACTAAAAATAACAGAATAAAAAACAGATAAATGGCAAGGTGATAGAGTTGGAAGGACAAACAGAGAGATGTTTGTACGTACTGGTTCACTCTCCAAATATCCACGTCAATCAAGGCCAGTCCTGGCCAACGCTGGGAACTGGGAACGTTTTCTGGGTTTCCCACATGGATGGCAGTGACCCAGTCACCAGGGTTATCCCTGCTGCTCCTAGGTCCAACAGCAGAGGGCTGGATCAGAAATAAAGTAGCCAGGGCTATGGGTGCAGTTGTTGCCCGTGGTGACATAACTCAGAGTCATGACTCCTGTTCAAATACACCTTTCTACGGAATATTCTTTTAATTCATTTGAAATGTAGAATAATACACAGACAAGGGAATCCAAATAAAAACTTACGGCACTGGTTCACCCCTACCAAGCACACGCAACGACGATGCCTGGACCAGGTCAAGATCAGAGGCCAGGGACAGCTCCCGGGCTGCCACGTGGGTGACAGGGACTCTGGTAAATGAGTGACCTTCTGCTGCCTTCCAGGAACATTAGCAGGAAGCTGGGCTAGAAGCGGGTCTTGCATCAACACTTGGTATTTGATGCTGGCATCCCAAGTGGGGGGTTTAACCTGCTGTGCCAGTATATACCTGTCTTGTCAAACTCAACCTTTAATCGCATTTCCGTGAACATCTGATAGCAACAAAACAAAACGAAAATCCTTGATTAAAAGTACTACCTTCTTCTGATGAAATCTGTTCTTTCATATGCTAAAGCTAGATTACAAGAGAAGTGGTGTGAGGTGCTGAGTGAACTCTTTTCCTGTTATCTGACCTCACAGGGACCTTTAGTTCTCTCTGGCCAAGGCACAAGTCTTGCTATCTAATTCTCAGTGTTGCTCTTTATGGGTTTGGCCAATGCAATAATATGGGGAAAATAATCAAGGGGCCAAAAGTATTCAAAAGTCTTTTTGGAAATGAATAAACCTGTCTTTACTGATATTTGAGTAACATAGTTTTATTTGTCCTCATCAGCTTGGCAGACTACTGAGACAATTTAAGTGTCTGTGGGAGTACTTTCACAGACACATGCACCAGTGAGAAGTTGATACAATTAATACAAAGTCATTTGAAAATATCTGTCATCATTTCAAGTACACATCCACTGCAATCAGCAATGCCATTTCAGAAATCTGTTAAATAGAATTCTGCACAAATCTAAAGAGAAAATACTGTAGCATTAAAAGGCAGAAACAGGGGCTGACATGGAGGCAGAGTGGGTAAAGCTGATGCCGGCATCCCATTTGGTGCCAACTTGTGCCCCAGCTGTTCCACTTCAGGTCCAGTTCTGTGCTAATGGCTTGGGAAAACAGTGGAGGATGACGCCAGTGTTTGGGCTTCTACCTGCCACCCACATCGGAGATTCAGAAAAATCTGGCTTATGGCTTTGGTGTGACTTAGCCCTGGCTATTGTCGCCACGTAGAGAGTGAACCAGCAGCTGGAAGATCTCTCTCTCTCTCTCTCTCTCTCTCTCTCTCTCTCTCCCTGTGTGTGTGTGTGTGTCCACTTCTCTGTAACTAAGGCTTCTAATTAAATAAATCTTCAAAATAAATACATGCAGAAATGGAAATAGATTATAACTTAAGTGCTCAACAAATATAAGGTAATTCATATTTTCTCTAGCAGATCATATAGCTGTTAAAATGAATAAGTCTCATCTCATAAAAACCTCCAAACTGTAAAAGATTGCTCTGGTGAGGAGAGGAAAATTTTTTTGTAGGTCAAAAAAATGAAGTTGGGCTTTCACTTTTTGGAGTTATAATTCCAGGCTATTAGAATTGTATTACTGTGCCTGTGTTACTTTGTTATAGTTAAGGAGTACAACTGCTAGGGCTTAAAACAGTGTCCGACTCTTTCCAACACCCGGGTAAGGCAAAAGATAAATAAAAATGCAATCTAGTGGCCTAGCGACTGAAGTCCTCACCTTGCACGCGCCGGGATCCCATATGGGTGCCAGTTCTAATCCCAGCAGCCCCGTTTCCCATCCAGCTCCCTGCTTGTGGCCTGGGAAAGCAGTCGAGGATGGCCCAAAGCCCTGGGTTCCTGTACCTGTGTGGGAGACTAGGAGGAAGTTCCTTGCTCCCGGCTTCGGATCGCTGCAGCACCAGCCGTTGCGGCTCACTTGGGGAGTGAATCATTGGACGGAAGATCTTCCTCCCTGTCTCTCCTCCTCTCTGTATATCTAACTTTGCAATAAAAATAAAATAAATCTTTAAAAACAAATGCAATCTGTATGCAAAAAAAAAAAAAAAAAGGAAAACAGAGCAACTGGGCGGGAAGCATTAATCACACTAATAGAAGACACAACATTATCATTATAATGATAAAACTATAAGATCAAAGTTAATTCTTAAATATATTTTAATAGATAAGTAAGACAAAATCAAATGTTTCAGTAAGTAGAACAGAATTAATATACATTAGATAGAACAGAGAGCTATATGGATTTGAACGATAGCTATTCACCTATAGGCTGTAAAAATGGACATGTTATTTAAATTTCTTAACTGTGCTAAGCTCTGAAGTGGAGATATTAATAGAACCCAACTTACGGAATTGTTGTGAGGATCTAATTATATAACAAGGAAGAATAATACATACAATCGCTGAGTATGTATAGCATGTTTTCATATGTGAGTATCAGCAGTCAGACAATTTGAAACTAGAATGTTACTTATATTAGCTCTAAAAAGTTGTGAACCAGCCTAAAAAAGTGAAATGTACATTAACTTCCTAAGACAAATTATAAAACTTTGATGAAAGAAATCAAATATGTAAGTAAATATCGAAATCCATTGACAGTGTTTAGAGGAAACAGTAAAAGCGTTTCTAGCAATTCTTCAACTTTTCTGTTTTATCTCTGTATCCTTAGTGCAGAGCTGAGTTATGAGCAGAACCTCATTAAAATTTGTTGAGTGACTCAATATTGGAAAAAAAAATCTCAAATTCATGATTCTATCCATTACCACTAGAGGGAACCAAATCCCCACAAAACTAGCTCCAGCGGCAGCTGCAGGGATTTTTAATTTTAATTTTATTTTTTAAATAAACTGTTCCAATCTGAGAACCCTTCTGTAAAGGCATTATTAATCCCTGCCTATCGGGACCTGAAATTAAAACATTCCAAACAATTCTATTCTAACAAGTCTATTCTAAGATTGGATAGTCCCCAAATAGTCCAACATCTTCAAAATTCATCCTGTTTAATCTCTGCTCCATTCACATTGGTGCTAGTTTCACGGGCTGTCAAATTATAATCTACATCTCTGCTTCACGCCCAGGACAAGGTGTAAGTGCATGGGGAAGCTCTCATTTATCTGGTTAGGCTGCTCAGTTCCAGCCACTAAGGGGTGCAAAGTTAAGGCTTTCGTTTTTTTTTGTTTTTTTTTTTTTGTTTTTTTGTTTTTTAAGATTTATTATTATTGGAAAGCCGGATATACAGAGAGGAGGAGAGACAGAGAGGAAGATCTTCCATCCGATGATTCACTCCCCAAGTGAGACGCAACGGGCCAGTGCGCGCCGATCCAGTGCTGGGAACCAGGAACCTCTTCCAGGTCTCTCACGTGGGTGCAGGGTCCTAAAGCTTTGGGCCACCCTCGACTGCTTTCCCAGGCCACAAGCAGGGAGCTGGATGGGAAGTGGAGCTTCCGGGATTAGAACAGTAGACCATATGGGATCCCGGCAAGTTCAAGGAGAGGACTTTAGCCTCTAGGCCACACCGCTGGGCCCTAAGTCTTTCTTAGAAGGTAAAATTCCAGCCTTACCAAACACAGGAATTATGAGATGATTAAAAAAAAAAAAAAAACTTTTCTAGATTATGGTGAATTTCAACACAGCATTGGTATGGAAAACCTCTCCCAAAGGACTTCAAATGTGAGCACCTTTTAGAATTAAAGTGACAGTCACTTTCATGACAGTGATGATCAAAACAGCCCTGACTGACCGCTGCGGGGACACTGGGAGAGGAGGCATGCAGGGGCGCCTCCAGGGTCAAATCATGCACAGTGCGCAGGACGGAAAAGCTAGTCATGTGATTCCAAAATTTAGGTCAATATAGACTTCAGGTTTTGCTCAATTACCTCTGTGCACTTTTGGATGACCCCAGGTGGGAGGGCTGTTCCATGTGTGCTTGTGGAATCTAGCAAGAAAGAAACTGGTAGGTAGCAGCTTTTTAAAATTATTATTTGAAAGGCTGATTTACACAGAGAGAAGGAGAGTCACACAAATACAAAGAGAGAAGGGGAGAGGGAATGAGAGAGAGAGAGAGAGAGAGAGAGAGAGAGAGAGAGAGAGATGGATTCCAGCTGCTGGTTCACTCCACAAAAGGCCACAGCAGTGAGAGGTGGGCCAGTCCAAAGCCAGGAGATTTTTTGCATTTCCCATGTGGATACAAGAGCCCAAGCCCTCGAACCATGCCATGATGCTTTTCCAGGACCATCAGCAGGGAGCTGGATGCGAAGTGGAGTCGTGGGACTTGAACTAGCACTCATATGGGATGCTACTGCTGCAGATGGAGGGTTAGTTTGCTCCAACATGGTGCCAGTTTCAAGTAGAAGCCTTTCCAAACATCTTCAGCCCTGGCCAGGAGAGACCAAGAGGCTGCCAGGGATCTACCTGCCCTCTGAGGGGTTTGTCTAACCTTGAACATGTCACCTTGTAAGGATTTTGACAGCTGTGGCACAGGAAAAACTGAGGCTGAAAAACAGAATCCCCATTCATGTCGTGGCTGGTCACACAGCTCCCAGCTGCACAGCAGGCCACCAGGCTGGCGCCGGGCCTTGAGGCCTCCAGCCTGAGACCCTGACTTTAGGGAGTGTGTCTGAAAGCCCGCCAGGCTGGTGCTGGGCTCCAGGCCTTTAACCGAACACCCTTACTTTAGGGAGTGATTACTGGTGCCTGCCACCTGGTGCTCAGCCTGACACCTGTACTTCAGGCAGTGAGTCCTGGAGCCTGCCAGGGTGGTGCTTGGCTCCAGGACTCTAGCCGATCACCCTTACGTCAGCGAATGAGTCATGGAGCTTGCCAGGCCGGTGCTGGGCCTCTAGGCCTCTCACCTATCCCCCTTACTTTAGGGAGTGATTCCTGGAGCCCTCCAGCTGGTGCTGGGCTGCTGGGCCAACAGCCTGACACAGTCCCACTGAGGATAACACACAGTGGTGAGACTTCAGGTTTCTCTTTGTCAGCTTTGCATGCGAAGTACAATTCCACAACCATTTCTTTTCAGTTTGGATGGTTTTTGTGTCCCTTCCTGGACATTAGCCAAAATATTTTTTTACAAAGGTGTATTGAATATATATTGAAAAAGTATATCCTTTCATTACATGGTGCTTGCAAAATGGATTATGTATGAAGAATGAAATTAGGGTTTATCACAGTAGCCTAGTGGATAAATCCTCACCTTGAAAGTGCCGGGATCCCATATGGGTGCCGGTTTGTGTCCCAAATGCTCCACTTCCCATTTACCTCCCTGCCTGTGGCCTGGGAAAGCAGTAGGGACAGCCCAAAGCCTTGGAATTCTGTACTCATGTGGGAGACCTGGAAGAAGATCCTGGCTCCTGGCTTTGGATTGACTCAGTTCTGGCCATGGCGACTACTTGGGGAGTGAACCAGCAGATGGAAGATCTTTCTCTTTTTCTCTCCTTTTTGTAAATCTCTCTTTCCAATAAAAATAAATAAATCTTTATTTATAAATATAAATCAATATACATAAACCAAGATAAATATAAATAAATATAGATAAACCAAGATACATTATAATTAAAATGAAGATGTAAATCTAAAGCAGATGAAATCACTCATTAACTTTAGAGGAATGGTGTGTGGAGTTATAGCCAACTCTGAGAAATGGAGTCCAATCCCATCCTATAGAAGCTGGGAAAAACAGTTGGAGATGTTTTTAAGGAAGAGAGGGTTAAAACATTGACAACTTGCAAAAAGCTGCTCATAATGAAAATTATCAGTAAGTTTGAAATAGAACAAATTAAGTCACCTTGGTAAATAATGTGTACACAAAACTGTGAGCTTCAGTTAGAGTGAAAAGCTCTGCTTCCCATTTAACACTAGAAACAAGGCACAGATGTCAACTACTTCTACTGCCATTCAACAAATAAACTGTAGTTACCAAAGAAGATAAAAGGAACAGCTATACAGATGGAATGATGGGGGGGAAACTGTCCATATTTGCAAGCACATGAAAACATGTAAGACCAAGAAATACATAATCAGTTTTAACTGATGTCAATTCACCAAGGTCACAAAGCACAACATTAACATACGAAACATAATCTCACAAAGATAGGATCAAATCTAAACAAGTCCTGGAGCTGGCAGTGTGGCTCAACAGGCTATCCTTCACCCTGTGATGCTGGCATCCCATTTGGGCACTGATTCATACTCAGGCTTCTACTTCCAGTCCATCTCTCTGCTTATGGTCTGATGAAACAGCAGAGGAAGGTCCACATCCACTGGCCATGCACCCATGTTGGAGACTCAGAAAAAGCCCCTGGCTCCTGGCTTTGGATTATCTCAGGTTTGACCACTGTGGCCAGAGGGCGAGTGAACCAGTGGAGGGAAGACCTTCTGTTTTTATCTCTTCTATTCTCCGTAATTCTCTTTCAAGTAAAAATAAATAAATATTTTAAAAATGTTCAAACAGAAATTAAATATGCAATTCTGTTTCATAAAATAAAACATTCTGAAACAAGAAATAAAGATGCACTTATTAATTGAGAGATAATTGTGAACCTAGTATGTTTGTTAATTGAGAGATATACTAGGTTCACAGAGTTGAAGGCTTCATACGAGAAGCATGTCAAATATCTAAAAGGTATCTGTATATGTAACGCAATTATCAAATTCTAGGTGGCTTTTTCGTAGAAACAGACAAATCCATTCTACATTTAAATGGAAAGGAATAAGCCCCAGAATATTTTTAAAAACTTGACAAAGAATAATTATGTCATGTGTCTATGAAACCTTAATAAAGACACAATAGTGCATTTCTTAAAATGTAAGCTTGAGTACAAGATGGATGAACTACAAAATTTTCAGGGAGCTTATGGATCAGGAAGGAAAGCATAGCTACAATGAAGGAGAGGGGAGAATATGATGCTACAACATATTTGAAGACCACATTCCAGGTTTCAATCTTCATTCTTATTTTAAATAAGGTGAGGAATCCAAAAGAAAATCAATAGGTTTCTCTATAGGGGCATATTCAGAGTTGGGGCCACCATTCCTACGTTGTAAAGTGTTTCCCTTTGCCTTGATCTCATTCAAAGCTAACAAGTTAGGTGGTCAGAGGCATTGGGGTTAGACTATTTGCTCTGGAGCAATGAGCTCATGCAATTATTAAGAACTGCTACTACTATGTTATTTGACTTCATGGCATTGTAAATTTCTATTTTTCTTCCTGTTATTGATTTTGTATTGTGACTTTTCATTAAGGGGTGCACAGTAACTGTGAGATGGAGACTAACATATCAAGAGATGAGGATACAATGTAGTATGCATCTCTACTTCCAGGCAAAGATGGACTTACAATGAAACTGTTCACTTTATCTTGACAAAAGGATGCTGGACTGTCTGCCATTGTCCATGCCCACAATGATGGACATTTGACTGTGTATGAAGAACTATATGTTAGTAATGATATAGAGGAACTAGGTGGGGGGGAGGAATGGGAGGGGATAAGGGAAATCCCAGGAGCCTGTGGAACTGTATCATATAATGATAATGATAATAATAAATATTAAAAAAGAAAGAAAATTTTAAAAAGAACTACTACTTTCCACCCACTGGTCTTCCTTGAACCTACAGCCATCTCTTTTTTCCAGTTTCCACCATAGAGCAATCCATTACCCTGACTCTGGGATCACCAGCTTTGTAGGATGGTTTGTTGGTCTCTGATTTTGCTTCAACCTTGCATAAAGCATCATGACTATCAATAAAATCTCATTTACTTCCTTCTTGGAATCACTTAATGGTTGTACCCTCATTCCCCATTGATTCCTGGAAATTTAGCACTGCATCCACAGTAGTTGGCAACCTGACCTGCCTCTTGTCAGCTTCCGGCTACTCATACTCCAAGATTTCCAAAGTATGTTGTGTACCGATTGGACTTTGCAGACAATGTTAAGTTTCTTCCAAGACTTTTCTCATTCTAATCAATACGTAAATCGGGAAAAGTGTAATTTTGGGGGGCAGCCTGATAGCCATTCAGTGCTTCCACTGTTCTCTGTGATGTAGCCTTTATTTATCCCATCTAAACTTTCATTGCACACAAAAATGATTCCTTTGCTTCTGATCTGAGGCATTGGATCTGAACATAATGGGCACCTGGTAAATCGACGGAACTGGGGGCATCAGGACATCCTGCTCTCAGGTACACCAGGGCTAGGCTGGCCATTTCCTTTCCTCCCACTAACTTTTGGTTTTGTGCCAACTGGCAGTGGGTTCTTAGCTAGCTCAGGAAATCCAATCAAACAAATGCCCTTTCTTTCCCTCAGAACTAGAGGTCAGCTATGCTGTGTCTGGCAGTCCAGGTGCTCAATGTGGCCATGGGCTCTGCATGGGTCTAGGTCCAGAATTCCATCAGCCATCTCTGGTACCAAAAGAGGCTTCCAGACCCATGTATTTGGCTGCTGAGACTGTGGCCAGGCTGTGGCACCGGGTTTGCAGATCACTGACCAGCACTGGTGACTACAAGGATTTCTCCCTGGCTACACCTGCAGAGCAGACAGGAGCCTGCCTCTGTTGCAAGTTCTGGACCTCAGTGTTGACTTGGGGCTGATGAAAAGAGCTGCTGAAATCTACAACGTGTGATGCTGGATTTCTGCACCATGGGCTTCCAGCCCCTTCTCAGGTGAAGAGCTGCTGCCTATCCTTTGCTGAAGCAGATCCACAACCCAGGACTCTGCCAGGCATCCTTTCCTTTTTTTTTTTTATTAAATTTATTCATTAATTACATTGTGTTGTAATTTCACAGGAACTGGGATTCTCCCCATACTTCCACATACCCTCCCCCCATGGTGGGTTCCTCCACCTTGTCAGGCATCCTTTCCTTATTCCTACCTCATGGTCTCTGTGTTCTCACGTGCAATTCTCCTCGTCCCCTTCAGGTTCTTAGTGTCAGTCAAGGTGTTTTTGGGACCACAGCTTTGTATCAGACATGCTGCACACCTCTGTGAGCCAACCATGGCCAGTTCACCTGTAGACATTGCCCCCAGCATGCTGAGCATACTCCCACTGTCAGGTGGAAGGATAGAGGGAAATCAAGGGCAACAAAGTGCTCCTACCTCTCACAGGACTTGCTCTCTCCTCAGCCAGGCCCTGATCCTTTCCAACTTTCCACTTGCATGTGTTCCATGTTCTTCCAAGCCACAGGTTCAGACCGAAGAAGACAGAACGGGCATGGCAAGTCTTGTGAAGCAGTGGAAGCCCGGGCTCTTTTTCTTGGGGTCTCTAAGACAGGCTGTACCTTCAGGCACTCCGCTGGCGACTATGGTCTCTCCAGGTGTGGAGGAGAGCCTTAGGGGGTCTCACATTCCTGTCCTTGTGTCCCTTTCTCCCGACAGCCCATGTTTCTCCTGGAACAGATTCTTGGCCATCAGTTTCCTACAGTTTATCTCTTCGTCTCACGCTCTTCACTCAACAATGCAAAGGAGTCTTCTAGCCCAAACAGCACAGCCATCTCAGGCGAGGTTTGTGTAACAGGGCCAAGGACAGCGGTGGTACTCTTCCCCTGGGAGGAAATTAAGGGCACCTGCGAGTGCATAGTGCATTCTGCTCACAGGAACTGCCTTTGCCCTGAGGACTCAGCAGTCTCTGCCTTTGCCCACACCGAGGCCCTTTCTGATCTCCCCCTCCATCCCCTCTGCAGATATAACTGGTCTCATTTGAGCCCCCTGGACCTGAAGAACCGATCTGTGGGCCTTGGCACTGAAAACCCAAGCACAGGTCACGCACACTTCACCCTGGACGGTCACAAGTTTCATATCTTCGGTGGCTCCATCCACTACTTCCGGGTTCCCAGAGAGTACTGGAGGGACCGCTTGCTGAAGCTGAAGGCCTGTGGCTTCAACACTGTCACCACGTGAGTACAGCCCCAGCCCCCTCACCTCGGGACCCTTGGGGAGCTAGCACCTGGAGCTGCAGCCTGACTCTAGCCTTGACTCTGCTTGGGATCTAGAGTGAGGACCTCCCTTCTGCCTAGGCTTCCTGCAGTCACCTTTTGTGCTCAGGCATTTGTCCATCACTTTTATAACTGTATGATCAAAGTTTCGGAAAGAGAATGAGTTAGAGAAATATAGCGGTTCTTCAGTAGGGTTGATTCAACCAGGAATTAAAAGATCTGCAGTTTTGTCTGGAGAGAGAGAGAGAGAGAGAGAGAGAGAGAGAGAGAGAGAAGAAGAAGAAGAAGAAGAAGAAGAAGGAGGAGGAGGAGGAGGAGGAGGAGGAGGAGGAGGAGGAGGAGGAGGAGGAGGAGGAGGAGGAGAAAAGAAAAGAGGAGAGAGGGGGGGGAGAAATCTATGCACAATTTTATCCTATCTGGCTACAGGGTAGATGATTCCTTAAATATCTCTGTGTATGTGATGATTTCTCTGGCATCTTAGGAACATTTAACTTAATGATACACAAAGATTCTTTAAGAAGCAAATAGAAAACACAATTAAAATGCAAGTTTACATTCTAACAACTTTTAGAAGCAACTGTTTTCCAAAAACTATTTGAAGACTCCTCATGAGTGTGTTTCAAAGTTCTTTGCACCAACACATAGGAAACATTAAACCTATGGGTTCATGTTCTTTTCCCATTTCTTAACGAATTTTTTGTTGTTGTTGAGTTCCCGAAGTTATTTGTAGTTTCTGGGCATTAAACCTCTGTCAGTTGTATAATTTGCAATTATTTTTCTGTTGCCTCTCCACTTTGTTGGAAATTTCCTTTGAAGTACAGGAAGCCTCTTGACTTGGTCCAATCCCATTTGCTTACTTTTGCTTTAGTTGCTTTTGCTTCCAGTATCTTTCCCATAAAGTGTTTGCCTACACCTATGTTCTGCAGAGTTCCCCTAAAGTTCACCTCCAGCAATTTCATGATGTCTGAGTAAAGATTTAGAGCCCTGATTCATCCACAGATGGTATTTTCTGTGTGTAACATGTAGTAAGGGTCTTATTTCTCACTTCGGCATACAAAGGCCCATTTTTTTGAGGAGTCCGTGTTTTCACTCCGGATTGACTTTGGTTTGGTTGTGAAAAATTAGTTGTCTGTAGATATATAACTTTATTTCTGTAAGTTCCATTCTGTTGAGGTCTGTTTCCATGCCAGTGCCAGGCTGTTTTGGCTACAACTGTCCTGTAATAGGTGTTAAAGCCTGGTATCCTCGTTCCTGCAGCTTCATTTTTGTTGAGACTGTTTTAGCTCTTTGGGATCTCTTCTTATTCCATGTAAACTTTTTCATCATTTTTTTTTAGATCTGAAAATAATGTTGTATGTAACTTGACACAGATAACATTGATTCTGTAAATGGCTTCGATAGTTTGAACATTTTGATTATATTAAGACTGCCAATCCATGAACATGAAAAATGTTTTTCAACGTTTGTGTCTTCTTCTATTCCTTTTTTTTAATGTTTTGTAATTTTCATTGTAGAGATCCCTCATATGTTTGGTTAAATATATTCCAAGTTAGTTACATTTTTACAGCTATTGCGAATGAGTATGAGCTTACATTTTCTTGCTTACCCATGCAATTGTTTGTGTATAAAAGGCTATTGTTGATTGTTTTGTTTGAGTTTCAGTAGTCCTTTAGATCCCCTATGTAGAGAATCATATCATCTGCAAATAGGGTTAACTTGAGTAACTCCTTCCTAATTTTTATCTTTCTATTTCTTTTTATTTTAATTTGTATGTTAGTTGCCACAGATTAGAGAAAATATATGATGGACATCTGGGCTGATTTCATTTCTTAGCTACTGTGAATTGAGCCCTTATAAACATCTCAGTACAGATAACTCTCGTATGCTGATTTCATTGATCCCCATTAATGAGAAGGATGGGACTATGGCAGACTATTTTCAGATATCTGAGGAACCCTCACAACATTTTCCGTAATAGTTGCACTAGTTTCTATTCCCACCGGCATTTGCTGTTTTTGATTTTCTGGTGATAGTCATTGTAACTGGCTGAAGTGAAACCTCATTGTGGTTTTCATTAGCATTTTCTTGATGACTAGTGAACTTGAATGTTTGTTCCTATGTCTGTTTGTTACTTGAATGTCATCACTTGAGAAATGCATTTTCAAGCACTTCTGCATTTCTTAACTGCGCTGTTTTACTATTGTTGAGTGTTTTGAGTTCTTTAGTGAGCCTTGAGGTCCATACTCTGTCAGTTACATAAGCCTAGAGCTTTTCCAGGTTTCACTCAGGGGTCCAAGAGCCCAAGACACTGGGTAACTCTTGGTTGCTTTCCCAGGCTCATTATCAGAGATTTGAGTCAGAGTGGAGCAGCTGTAACATAACCTGCACCTGTACTGGATGCTCGCAACAGGCGGTAGAGATCCTTGACCTACGATGCTGCAGTACTGGCCCCTGATCCAGCCACTTCTGGTTGCTCCACCTTAGTAGAGGGAGCAGCTCCTTCTCTCAGGGCTCAATGCTGGGGATAGGAGTTGTATGTGCCACTCGCAGTGACGTACCTGCACCAACTCAAAGTTGAGGAGGAGCACACATTTAGCATTTCCATGTCTCAGCACAGAATCATGTACTCCAAAGTGATGTAGCAACAGGACTAGCTGATTTAAAAAATGACAGGTTCTTACCACCAATTCAGGCATTCTATAGGAAAACAAAAAATAAAGGACAGTATTCCTTCTCCATGGTGACCCAATAGGATCTCTCCCTCCCTCTAATGCTTGTCTGGATACAGAGTCAATGTGGATTATGACATTCTGTGCCTGGCACTTTCTCAGACACTCCAGTTGGTACTCTGTGTCCTAGCTTCTCCCACCATCTTTGGTGCAGTTAACTTAGTTGAAGTGGTGGTGAGCCGTAGCTCACACTGGCCCCTGGTGGCCCCAACACAGCCAACCTCAACTGCAGCTTATGAGCTCTGCACTCCTGTCCCATATAATTTCTACTATTTTGCTTTACTTTCTCACTGGAAATTTGCCTTGATCTGGAAATCAAGCCCTTCCTTCATTTTCTACAAACAAATGGTTAGATACCACTTATTGCCACCAAGTGCTTAAAAAAACAAACTTTGATGGCTATTATCTTTGCATGATGCCTCTACAGCTTGCAAGAAAGACTTGAATAGATATCAGGAGGTGTGTTGGTGGTTTTACCACCATGCTACGTCAGTTCTCAACCTCTTTGCATAATATTTCTTCTATGTAATAAATGTGTTTCATAGTCTCAAGAATTTGTTTCTGTGTGCTGTTGAGTAATGTTATCATTTTCCATTCATTTTTCAGCATTTAATCAAGATTTTCATCCTCATAATCAAATTATGGTGAGCTGTGTTGCTTTGTGGAAGTCATTGTGTCTTCCTTGTTTTTGTATGTCTATTTTTAGGCATTTGTGTACATTATGGTTGGTTTTTTCTTCTGATGCTTTTTATCTTTAAACTATGCCTCTGTGCCTTGGAGCCAGGGTAGTCTGGCCAGTGCTAAAGTGAAGTGAGAGTCCAGGGTGACATCCAAGTTGGATGTGGTGGGCTAGTATAGTGACTATGGAAATCAGTGAAGAGAATGCTAAGAGTACTGAAAACTGAGCTACCAAATGACCCAGCTATTCCACTCCTGGGAATATATCTAAAGGAAATGAAATCATGTGAGAAAGTAACCTGAATCCTACATTTATGGCAACAATATATTTACTGAAATAAGCAAATCTCAAAAGCACAAATATGATATGTTCTCTCTGATATAAGGTAACCTTGCTGTAAGATACAAGATCAACAGATGTGTAGGTATGTATATGTATAGTATCTATATGTATATATATTCATCTAGAGGAACTGTATAAGGGAAAATAGCACACTGAGAAGTGAAGATACATTGCAGTATGCATTTCTGCTGCTGAATAAAAGATGGACCCTCAATGAAAGTGTTAAAAAATCCCATATTGTAGAAAAAAATCATACTTGTTATTTTAAGATAAGTCAAAGGGCTAGGAACTCACTTCAGGGCTCCTGCATGATTGCCTGCAACACAGTGACTTCACCTTCACTGCTGTGAGGATTGTGAGTAAAGGATTTGTAGCCAGGGATTAACCCAGTCATTATGATGTGAAACATGCCATATTTAACCACTAATCTGAAATCCTAAATCTATTTTTGGTCTCTTAAACACTAGCCATTCTCACTACAGTAAGATTTTATCACATTAAAATTATTCTTTAAAAATTTTTTTTTATGTTTCTGGACACAGAGAGAATGTTTTCCATCTTGTTGCCACTTCCCAGGTGGCCACAATATCCAGGTCTAGGACAGGCCGCATCCAACAGAAAGAATTTGTGACCTGTGTGACAGGGACCCAGATACCTGAGTCATCTCCTAATCTTTCCCATTAGCATCAGCTGGATCAGAAGCAGAGCATCCAGAACTTCCTCGGACATTTTGATGTGGAATGTGTGCTTTCAGGCTGTGGTTTAGCCCATTGCACTACAATGTAGGTCCCGCCTCATGGCTTGGACATCTGTTTCTGTGATTGATAATCATATGAGAATTGTGCAATATATATTTTTTTACATTTTATTATTATCATTTTATGATACAATTCCATAGGCTCCTGGGATTTCCCTTATCCCCTCCCCAACTCCCTCCCCCCACCTAGTTCCTCTATATCATTACTAAAATATAGTTCTTCATACACAGTCATATGTCCATCATTGCGGGCATGGACAATGGCAGAGAGTCCAGCATCCTATTGTCAAGATATAGTGAACAGTTTCATTGTAAGTCCATCTTTGTCTGGAAGTAGAGATGCATACTACATTGTATCCTCACATCTGGATATGTTAGTCTCCATTTCACAACTACTGTACATCCCCTCAAATGAAAAGTCATAGTACAATATGAACAATAGAAAGAAAAATAGAAATTTACAATGCCATGAAGTTAAATGACATGTTACTAGATATGACAGTCTCCATTACACAGCTACTATACATCCCCTTAAATGAAAAGCCACAAAACAAAATCAACATCAGGGAGAAAAAAAATTAACAACACCCAGAAGTTAAATAACATGCTACTAAATGACTAAGTTGTAGCTGAAGAAATGAAAATCAAGAACCTTCTTGAAGAAAATGATGCTACTGTATGATCCACAAGTCATTGAGTGATTTAATCAGAAGAAAGTGTTTTGAAGAGATGAAACTAACAAAAAACAACAGAACCCATGTGATGTAATTTCCGCTGATTTTTGTTGGTGAAGTGTCTTCTAGACATTATTAAGAGGTCAAATCTAAGAGTTATGGGAGTGCCAGAAGGTACAGAAAGAGAAGCTGAGTTTGCAAATGTATTTAATGAAATAATAAAGGAAAATTTCCCTAATCTAAAGAAAGAATTGGGAAATAAGATCCAGGAGGGGCACAGAACTCCCAACAGGCCTGATTAAAAGCGATCTTCACCACGACACATGGTCATCATGCTCTCTCAATTGAACATAAGGAAAGATCCTTAAATGTGCATGGGGGAAAAATCAACTGACATATGAATGCCAATTAAACTCACAGATCTCTCACAGGAAACTCTACAGGCAAGAAGAGAATGGAGTGACATATTCCAGATTCTAAAAGAAAAAAATGGTCGGCCCAGGATAACATATCCAGCAAAGCTTTCTTTTGTCTTTGAAAATGAAATAAAATTCTTCCACAGCAATACATTTTCAATGTCTACTTTTAAACTGAGCTGAAACTATATGGTATTTTTTCCTTTAGCTTTTTTTTTTTTTAAGTTCCTTGCATTTTTTTTGAATGAACTCCAGACTTTTCAAATGAAAAGCTGGCAAGTAATTCTTCCAATCTTGGCTTGTTTTTTCCCTCCATTAATGATTTCTTTTGCTGTGTAGAAGCATCATGGTCTGGTAACAGCCCTGTTTGTTGATGTCTACTTTGTTGTCCGTGCTTTAAATGGCTTATCCATTAAGCTATAACTTAGGTCAGTGTCTTGAGTTGTTGTTTCTATTGTTTTCTTCTAGTAATTTTATTGTTTCTTTGTCTTCCATTTATGTTGTTGACCCACTTTGAGGTTTTGGATGGGGGAGAAGTGGGGAAGCAGGGTTTAAGTTCTATCTCCTGCACCTGGTATTCAGTTAAGCAGGACAATTTATTGAAAGATCTGTCACTTTTTAGGACTCTTCTGTAAAGAATCAATTGACTAAAGAAGTGTAGATTAATTTCCTGTAACTATAATGTGTTTTCTGTTCCAGTGGTCTAGCTATTGGTTTCTATGACACCATGACTCAGGTGTGTCTTGAAATCAATTGTTTTGTCATGATTGCTGTGTTATTTACTCTTGTTACTTGAAGATTTTGCTTGTCCCGTGAGAATTGGTATTGAATCTCTAACTTTTGTAATCTAGGTATTCATAAAAGGTGTTATTGGTGTATAAAGTATTACTGATTTTATGTTGAGTTTTCTATCTTGTACCTTTACTGAGTTCATTTACCATTTGTAATGTTTTTCTGTAATCTTCAGATTTTTCTGTGCATAGATTGTAGTATATACAGTACCATATTGTATAGATACTTAGATAGTTAGATAGATAGATAGTTATTTTGAATTTCCTTTCCTATTTTGAGGCTTTCATCTCAGTTTTGTCTAATTTCTCTGGATAGAATTCTCTCTATTTTTCTTTTTTTAAAGATTTATTTATTTTTATTGGAAAGGCAGATATATAGAGAGGAGGGGAGACAGAAAGGAAGATCTATCGTCCAATGGTTCACTCCCCAGTTGGTCGCAATGGCTGGAGCTCAGCCAGTCCAAAGCCAGGAACCAGGAGCTCTTCCGGGTCTCCCACGCAGGTGCAGGGTCCCAAGGCTTTGATCTGTCCTGACTGCTTTCCCAGGCTACAAGCAGGAAGCTGGATGGGAAGCAGGGTCGCCTGGATTAGAACTGTTGTCCATATGGGATCCCAGCATGTGCAAGGCGAGGACTTTAACCAGTACGGTATCACGCTGTTCCCTGTCTATTTTTTTTAAAGATTTATTTATTTTCATTGGATATTCAGTTTTATAGAGAGAAGACAGAAAGATCTTCCATCGCTGATTTATGCCCCAAGTGGCCACAATGGTTGAAGCTGAGTTCATCTAAAGCCAGGAATTAGGGGCTTCTACCAGGTCTCCCACGTGGATATAGGACCCCCAAAGCTTTGGGCCATCCTTGACTGCTATGCCAGGCCCCAAGCAGGGAGCTGAATGGAAAGTGGAACAGCAGAAACATGAGCCATCCCACATGTGGGATCTTGGCACTTCCCAGGCAAGGATTTAGCCACTGGGCCATTGCTTTAGGCCCTCTAGCTAAAATTCTAATCACTTTTCAGTAAAATTGCCAAGAATGGATGTATTTGTCTTTTTCCTGATGTTAGGAAAAATGCTGTCCACTTTTGCCATTTAGTATGATGGCTACTGTGGACTAAAAACCACAAGTCTTATTGGAAACAATTTACTGTTTTATTGGAAGGTCTGCATGAGAGAGAGGGAGGGGAGGAGGGAGGGAAAGAGAGAGAGAGAAAGAGAGAGAGAGAGAGAGAGAGAGAGAATCTTCCTTCTGCTTATTAACTCTGCAAATGGTGGCTATGCATGGAGCTGGGCTGATCTGAGACCAGGATCCAGGGGCTATCTCTGGATCTCTCACATGGATGTAGGTGTCCACTGACTTGCACTATCCTCCATTGTTTTCCATGCACATTGACAACATGCTGGATTGAATATTGAGCTGTGAAAACACAGACTGGAGCCCATATGGAGTGCCACAGCCTCAGGCAGTGTCTGCTGTGTCAGAGCTAGGCTTGCCACTGGTCTTCTCAAATTCCACAGGGACTCCTTTCTGCATTCTATCTCCAGGAACCTCGCAGAAATCACCCACTTGTTTTATTTATTTGTGGGTTTTTTTCTTTGTAGTTTAACTACCACTGAGAAATATTTAGGTGCATACCATACATTTTGTCTTGCTTTATTCCTTTTAGTGGATGAGAGAGTGAATGGGAAAATTATACCAAAATCCATAGAATCTAGAACAATAGGAAAATAGTTGGGTAACTAAGAAAGAAACTGTGTAGATTTGTTTTTGAAACAAAGGTTTAATTCAATGGATAATTACCACTTATTCTGCAGTAGCACTATGCCAGGTTTTAGCATGGGTCTCAGGATGACCTGAAAAATTTGTAAGAAAGCAGGAAGTTTCTTAGGATTTTTCCCTCTTCTCTTTTCTAGCTACATTCCCTGGAACCTCCACGAACCAGAAAGGGGAAAATTTGACTTCTCTGAAAACTTGGATCTGAAGTATGTGGGGTTGATGTTCCTGGAGCACCAGGAGGACTCTGATAGGTGGTTACATGGGTGGATTAGGAGCCCAGCCATGTCCTGCCTCTGTGTTGAGAGCCTTGTCCTCAGGATCAGAGTGGAATGCTGCCCAGCTGTGTGCTGCCTCCCAGATAGGCCAGCCCTGTAACCACTGGGGACACTCCACTCTACTCCTAGACCATTGACCAATGAAATGGGACCAATAGCTGCAACGGGACCTATTAACTTTGGAGGAGTTGTCTTTTATCTGGATTAGCAAGGTTGTTGTAGATTTACTGCTACTACCACTGCCTCCTGCCTGATACACCAGTCATGCTCTGCTGATGCTCTGAGGCTGGCAGTCAGTGGATGCCCAGCTGGCAGGATCTTTGTTCCCCCACCTGGGATAGGGATGCCCTGCTCTTCGGGTGTCCCCTCACCTGTGTCCCTGGCAGTGAGAGGATGCGGGAGAGGTAGGCAGCTGCTTCACCCTCCAGGATGTGCAGACTGCACGCTGCCCAGACTGCTGTGGAATCACGTGTGGTATTGAGGCGCTTTTCCTTCCCAGGGCCTTTGTGGTGATTGCAGAGGAGCTCGGCCTCTGGGTGATTCTGCGTCCAGGCCCCTACATCTGTGCTGAGATTGACTTCGGGGGCTTGCCCAGGTAGGCTGGGTTATGACACCAGAACTGTGGCTTAGTGAACTATTTGCTTCACATGAAGTAATGATGAGGACAGTGACAACAACTTCCACTGACGAAGTGCTTATTGCATGGGATTTAGGTGCATCTCTCACATGGGGTCTGAGAGCTGTGGCAAGGAGAGGTTTCACTGCCATTCTCACTGCAAAGATCAGAAGAGGAGATGGATACCCTGGTTCATGCCAATAGCATGACATGGTGTAAAGTGGGGAAGAGCCATAGGAGGCCTGACCCCTTTCTCCCCCAAAGCAGACACCAAATCAACTCTATTTTCCTCATGCATGGAGAAGGAAGGAAACAGAAGCATTTTGCCCAGACAGTCAAATCCTGCTGGCATTTCTTTTACTTTGTTGCATTCTGTTTGCCTCACCCTATCTCTTTCTTTGTCATTGCAGGAGACTTGTTTGCTTGGTTTTGACATCTATAGCTCTCAGCCCCAATTCATGAAATTTGGTTGAGAAGTCTAGGATCTAGTTCTTTGACCTGAAAGATTAGATGGGAATCCTGACTTAATTTTCAGCTATGCTTTAAGATAAATGCCTTCCCTCCTCAGATTCACCTGACGTCATTACGTTTTTCTACAATGGATTTCTCCTCTGGTCCAACTCAGGTGCACAAAAAAGCTGAGCCTGACAGATGTGCACTTTTGTGGAAGTAACTGTTATACATGCTGATCAGTTTGACACTTAGCACTTCCCCAGTGACAAGAGCAAAGAGGTTTATGAAATGGTAGTTCCTACCCAGCACTTTAAGTCTTGCTTCATAGGAAAAACGTGAGCCTTTCCCAAGGAACACATATGGCACTTATGAAAAATGATCTTACCGTGTTTGGTTTTTGTTTGTTTGTTTTTGTTTTTTTGTCTTTTTAAATTAAATTTATTCATTAATTACATTGTGTTGTAATTTCATAGGAACTGGGATTCTCCCCCCACTTCCCCACACCCTCCCCCCATGGTGGGTTCCACCACCCTGTTGCGTAACCATAGTTCAAGTTCAGTTGAGATTCCCTCTTAGCAAGCATATGATCTTACTGTGTTTGAAAGATTGTTTGAGTGTGAGAGAGACTCATGAAAGCTGGTGTGGGAGCCTAACCAGGCTCAGATTCTCAGACTGACTAGAGAGACTTGAAATTTCTTCTAGAATCATGAGGTGCCTCAGCAATGGAAGTAATGACTTGCTATAAATCCTACAAGTTGGGAGTGGTACAACAAGTTGACCAGGTGCAGCCTTTGCAGGACTGTTAACTGTAACAGGGCTCTGGGTATGAGCTAGAGGGAGATGAAGCTTTAAATAGGGGGCTTGGAGAAGGACCTGGGGGTCATGTTCTCCCACCTTCCTCTCTGCACTGAGTCTGTCTTTCCTTGCCCCTAGCTGGCTACTGCAGGATCCCAAGTCCCGAGTGAGGACAACTGACAAAGGCTTTGTTGAGGCAGTGGACCGATATTTTGATTTTCTGGTTGCCACAATGGTTCCTCTCCAGGTAAGGCCCAGGAAATGCTTCCTTAATTCCTTTACTGTGGGGAGAGAATTTGTTCTGATTCAACCTGTGAATAGGCCACAACCTGTGCATATAAAACATGAAGCTGACATTCCTGGGCTCTTGGATTCTGTACCATCAGCTTGAGGGCAGAAGCTTTTCACTTGTCCTGTACGGTCATCAGGGCCTCTAAAGAACAACATCACATAGAACAGAAGTTGCACATAGTAAATGAGGAAGAGAGTGAGAACTGTTATGGGGGGTTGCATTTTCAGACCTCTACCCATCACTCTGATGTGAAGGAAGATCCTGATTAAACATCCATGGTGGTGGTGCTCACTGTCTGAGCAGAGGGCTGAAGAAAGGTTTACAAAGGTGTAGAGCTGTTCTAAGAGCCACACTCCTGAGCAGGAGGCAGAAGCATGATGTTACCTTATGAGGCTGCAGGGAAGAAGGATGCCTCTTTCCGATGTCACAAGATAGATTAGTCAATTTTTCTTGGGTGTAATAACATCCCACAGGTTGAATAGTTGATAGAGAATGGCAGATCGTCTGGTTATCAGTTGTGGAAAAGACCTGATCTTTTGCCATCTTCTGTCCTGCAAACTGAAGTGACATGGTTAGACATTGGTACCACCACTGAGGCAGCAAGTTATGCCACCCCATGACCTCATCTAATCCTAGTTCATTCTACAAACCTCAATTGCTCATTCCACTATCATTAGATTTGGAAGCTGCTTTTAACATAGGAAGGTTTGGATAGTTGTTGAACTTTCAGATGTGGAACCTGGGTCAGTGTGCAATATGGAACAGAGCTGCAGGTTTCAGAGTTCATAGCCTAGCGGTCACTGGTATGAGACACAGAAGCAAACACAGAGAGGAAGATTTCTGTCCCATCTTGAGTGCCCAGGAGGAGACAGAGGCCGAGTCTTCAGGAAGCTTGGCTCCGCATGTACACAAAAGATGTGTTATCTTTTTCAGCAAACTCATTTTACTTTGAACCCTGGTAGCCTCATGTTTCAACCCTCGTATGCTTGTGTCTCAGTACCGCCATGGAGGCCCTGTCATTGCATTCCAAGTGGAGAATGAGTATGGTGCATTTAACAAGGACGAAAACTACATGCCTTACATCAAAGAGGTAAGAACACTCTGTGTGCTTCCTCATTTATATGTTTCCTTCTGCAAACTGTGTTTTTCTGGCATGTATTTCTAATTTCTTCCTGCAGTAATAGGGCTACCATGCACTGCTAGAATATTTAAGCCAAAGTTTAATTCCACTATGAATTTACAATATCATCAGTACAATCAGGAATATTTAGAGTTAAATATAAATCATTAAAGCTGCGGTTAGTGAATGCGTATGTACAGTAAATAGTGATCAATGAGTTGATGATAGTGATTACTAGCTGTCTACACTGGGGCCCACGGCATCCTTTTGTTCCTTCACAGAGTGACATTCCCGGTCAAGCTGTGACTGCAGTCCTGTCTGTTGTCCTCCCTGAGGTTGGAGTTTCTTGTCCCTGAATTTCCATATTCAAGGACTGATGCATATTCTGGACTGCATGCCTGGTCAGTGTAATGAGTAGGGCTAGAGGCTTCAGGATTTGACCTGACCCATCGTCAGCTCTGTTCACAATGAGTATGCAGCTCACCTGCTGTGCAAGGAAGATGGGCAAAACACATCACCAGCCTCTGTGGAAGTGATACAATCGGAGTCATTTGTCTCTTGAACCTTTGCTCATGGCTGGCATCAATGCATCAGTAATTCACAGCAGATATTATATTTTTTGAAATATATGTTTATATATTCAAAAATATTGACATTATGTCATATTTTGATACAATGTGTCATGCTCAAACTGCAATAAATACATCCTTCTCCTTGAATACTTACTGTTTATGGCGAGCGTATTTGAAATCTTGCTTCTTCTACTTTCTTATTTTTAAATATTCGGTGCATTATCTTCACCTATAATCACATCACTGCACATCATAACTGTTTTTACCAAGTATTACCAGTCTGTCCAATTTCCTCCTGCTCTACTCTCCTCAAATTCTGGTCACCACCATTTTACCATCAGCTTCGATGAAACCATGTATCAGCTGCACACATGGGTGGAATTATTGGGTACCTGGCTTTCTGCGGCTGTCTTGTTTCAGGTAATGTGACAATTTCATACCGTTCCCAGACAGGGTTCAAGGAAGAGAAGCGAATGACAGGGAGGAACTTTGGCTCTCTGGTCACCTTTCTCATAAACTTTCTATCAGACATCCCTCTTATTTAAGGCAGAAAAGGCTCCTTTGTATTTTTGAATAGGCTTGGGTAGATTGGGTGGCTTGTGTTGCAGACCTGTGCTCAGTGTCCTCGGTCCCTCAAAGCACAAACGGCTCTCCTGTCTGCTCTCCTTCACATTCTATGACTTACAACTGCCTCCAGAGTGTTTCCTAACATACCCTGCTCTATGTTTTCCAAAGGGGTTTTAGGTTATGGGGTTTCAGATCTCATATTAATCTCTTTTTGGAGCTTACCCCTGGAACAATACTGGGATGACACAAATCCGGTAATCTTCCAAGTTCTTAATTTGGAAATATTCAGACTCTGATTTCACTTTTACTCAGTAACACATAGCTGTTTTACTCCAGTTTGTGTTCATTTCTCAGTTCCTTTATACAAGTTTTCTTCCAGTGGGCACAAGGAAAAGGAGCTCAGGTCATTGCTTTTTATCAACAGGCCCTGCTGAAAAGAGGGATTGTGGAGCTGCTTTTGACCTCTGATTTGATGAATGATGTGCGGAAAGGCCAACTTAAAGGAGGTACAGATGTAGAACAGCTTGAAGGGGTAACTGGGGCTCTTACCTGGCTGATGTGAACTTTAAGCTCTCCAATGCCCATGTGCACAGGTTCTGCAGACTTGTACTACAGCGTGTGAGGACCTACTTATCTGCTCAGTGTTCTCGGATTTTGAGACTTTTCCTTGCTGCTGCTGTTGTCTCTGACAGACCACAAGCAAACCCTTCACGCTGAGCATATGTTACCTTTGTCACAACTGGTGCATTTCTAGGAATCTTTGCCTAAAGCTAGGAGAGTTTAACAACCCTGCCAATCCCCCAACGTGTTGAGTTTCTAGAAAATCAAGTAACCCAATTTGGGATGAAATCCTACTGTCTCAGGCTTCTGTGTACACATGTTTGAACACTAAGTAGCAGTACATGGAAACTCTCAGTGGCAATAGTAAATAAGTAATATAGGGATAAGCGTATGGGCCTTCAGCTCTTGTTGGCACTTATCACAATGCCTCAGTAGACAAGTCTTCTCTCTCTACAGCCTTGATCACAGTCAATCAAAGAAGACTGTGTCAGAGAATGTTTAAATTGCTGCATCAAATACAGGTAAGATATCTTAAAGATGAAGTACCTTATCTCTTCTTCCACTACTCATAGCCTGTGTGTCTGGTGTCAGTGAGCCCTAACATTGTTGCCAGTAATTTCAGCAGCATTTGCTTTTATGTTTGGAGAATTAGGAAGACTTCCTGCTATCATCATTTCTGCTTAGAGATCACATTGTGGAAATGTCTAAGATTAGTGAAGGTTTTTTTTTTTTAAGATTCATTTATTTTTATTGGAAAGTCAGATATGCACAGAGAAAGATCTTTCTTCTGCTGATTCACTTCCCAAGCAGCCACAGAGGCCAGAGCTGAGCTCATTTGAAGCCAGGAGCTAGGAACTAGGAGTTTCATTCGGGTATCCCACATGGGTGCAGGTTCCCAAGACTTTGGGCTTCTTTGCCTGCTTTCCCAGGCCACAAGCAGGGAGCTGAATTGGAAGTGGTGCTGCCAGGCCATGAATGGGGGTCCATATGAGATCCTGGTGTGTGCAAGGCGAGGACTTTAGCTGCTAGGCTACCTTGCTGGACCCAAGAATAGTGAAGGTTTAAAGATATAAACCCTTATCCGCTGTTCAGAGACAGATGATTCTAAGAGTGATCTCAGAAATCAATCAACACCTTGTTTTGTTAATGTTCATGTTTTCCAGCCAAATGCTGCAAGTCCTGAGAATCAGTGGGATTATTTCTTTATTACTTAACAGGAGTTGAGAAGCCTCTACTTTCCTCTCAGTGCGTTTCCTCTTTGACAGTTTCACAACAGACTAAACAGGGTCCATGCCATAGAGAACATATCCTTTCCTACCGAACAGCCTGACGTCGAATGTTGTCCTCTGTGTGGGTCTGCTTTTCCAGCTTCCCCTAGGGCTGGCCGTTACATTCACATCCACTGCCAAGTCCTCCTAGTCCTCTTGCAACTGGATACTAGCCTTCGTTTCTGGTCGCAGTCCACAATTTGCAACCATTTCTGTCACATTCAGAGCCATCCATTGCCCAAACCTTGTACGTTGCAACTCTGTTGCTCTCATTTAAGTTTTCCCCACTACTCCATAAATATTGATCAAGGAGAAAGTGACATCAATTTCTGCACATTTTCCAACTAATACAAATTTTTAACACAGGAAACCAAATAAGCATGAGTTATTTTTATATATGTGCTTATTATATGAAAATCTGTAATAGCTAAGATATGAAATCAACCAGGATGTCCATCAGCAGATGACTGGATACAAAAAACATACATATACATATATGCATACATATACACTATGAAATACTGTTCAGCTGTGAAATATAATACAATCTGTTTTTTGCAGAAAAATGGATATGACTAGAAACCATTGCACTTGAAACAGGCCAGTTCCAAAAAGACAAATATCATGTTTTCTCAGCTTTGTGATAATTAAAACACAGAGTACAAAAAATGAAATCTATATGAGCAAGATTGACATACTGCCTGTGTTTATACTCTTTAGGAAAAGAAGGTTTTTTTTTTTTTTTTCTACTTGCTGTTTGTTGAAAACTTTACCAAATTGGACTGTTAAGGATGTGCTTATAAAGTTAGAGCAAAATGTATCATTGACAAGCTTTTTTAAGAGAGACAGGAAGGAAGGGAGGGGGTTAGGAACAGGAGCAGGAGTGAGGGCAGAGGGGAGGGTAGCACTCTGCTCACTAATCTGCACTGTAAAACACACGAAGCTTATTTACTTTATATAAATAAAGGCAGAAACAGGCAGGTTTGAATCATTATAACCAAACATGAGTGGTCAATTATAACTCTGAAAATACTTCCCCAGATCAAAAGCAATGTTAAAAGTCCCATTCCCTTAGTTGATTTCTGTGGGCAAGCAAGTGAATATTTTAAAATGTTTTCCTTTGCATTTACTACAACATGCAAAACATAGAAGGTGATGAGTTAAAAGTTAATGAAAAGATAAATTTCTGAATCTCTAAAAAAAAGATAAAATAAATACAAAGGAACCTTGGGTTGCAGAGAGACCAAGCACCCCCTCTCCCACCAAAAAATCCAGATAAAATGGTTTAATGTTTACCAAGTATTTTTTTATGTTTCACTAGGAAATGTGCTTCCTTTAATCCATTTAGAGTATTTCCCTCCAATCTTTCTTTTTCCATCTCAAGAAACAATAATCAAATATCAGCTGTGCCCTAATCGGCTATTGGCAGACATGCAAACAAGCGTGCCTGTTAAGGAAGACATATGCAGATTCCTTGGCAACCTGAGAATACATCTACCATATGCCCCAGCCATCCAGACAGAATGAAATCGGCATATTAGGGAGTGATCCATACTCCCACATTCAGAGCAGCTTAAATAACAATAGCTGAACTACAGAATCAATCCAGACGCCCACAAACTGACGACTGAATAAAGAACACATGGCACATACGCATTACAGAAGCCCACTCAGCCATAAAAAATATGAAATCCTGTCTGATGCAACAAAATGAATGCAACTGGTATAACCCAATTCCATATTTTCTAAAATACATATGTCATCTTAAGTGAATTGCAAAGTAATATCGTATCCTCTCTGGATAAAACTCAATATTGAGATATTTTAATTGTTGGAATCATTTTTTTTTTATAAGATTTTTATTATTATTGGAAAGCCGGACATACAGAGAGGAGGAGAGACAGAGAGGAAGATCTTCCATCCGATGTTTCACTCCCCAAGTGAGCCGCAACGGGCTGGTACGCGCCAATCCGATGCCAGGACCAGGAACCTCTTCCAGGTCTCCCACACGGGTGCAGGGTCCCAATGCATCGGGCCGTCCTCTCCTGCTTTCCCAGGCCACAAGCAGGGAGCTGGATGGGAAGTGGAGCTGCCGGGATTAGAACCGGCGCCCATATGGGATCCCGGCGCGCTCAAGGCAAGGACCTTAGCCACTAGGCCACGCCGCCGGGCCCAATTGTTGGAATCATTTTACAACATACTTCTGTTATTTTTATTTACGAATAAAAATGTTGACTCACATAATGATGCTTAACATGAGGTCTTTAAGAGATTCTAATTTTTTAAATGAAAACAATCATACTGATTTCGTAAAGTAAATGCAGCAACAATAACTTTACGTTTAAAAAGAATGATCCAAATTCTGTTCTGCCACAAGGTTTCTCCAGGTATTCATGGAAAGTTTTGTGTTATTCTTCCCTTGTTATTCACTTTTAAGATCTCCAGTGAAACTGAATTTACATGTTATTGAATTGACCCATTGTGAGCAGACAATTCAATGACAGAGTCCTACAAACATTCACAATCTAGAAACCTTTTTCATTTTCTTTGTAAAGTAACCATAGGCAATCAGGATATTGTTTCTCAGTAAAGTAGCTTTTCTATTTTTTTTTTTTTTTGTAAATTGAATCACACATTCTGATACTTTGCAAATGGCATTCAGGAATATTGTGAGTTCATGTACTTATCCATGCTGTAGCATCAATCAATTCTTTGTCCTTTTTTGCAATTTCCTGAATCTAGTTTTGTGCTCATGTATACAAAGCAATGGCCATACTAAAAAATGTGCAGCTTTTCTTGATGAAAAGGTCTTTAATATGTTTGCATTATTAGTATAATATGATGTTTTTTAAAAGTTTGGGTGAAAACACAGTTATGCATATTATTAAGGTACTTTGCATCCTTTGTGTAATGATTGCATTAGAATAAATAACATATGCATTCCTTCAAGTATTTATAGCTTGATTTTACTAAGAACGTGAGCAACTTCTCTTTTGGATATTTAGAAATAACATAGAGTGTGTCTAGCGGTGTCACCCCACTATATAGAACAAGGTCTGCGAAATGGTAATATTGTGCTCTAGAATTAATTTCTTCCAGTTCCCCCTTTCTATTTCCCCTCTTCTGATCACTTCACTTCTATGACATAAGCTTATTTAGGTTGAAGTATGAATAAAAACATGAAATATTTGCTTTTTTAGGTCTAGTTTAATTTACCTAAAATAGTGTGTCCTTTAAGCTTATCTATATTTTTGCAAATGGTAGAATTTCAATCAGTTCTTCTTTATGAATAATATTCTATTTTATGCATACACATTTTTGTGTCATCTATACATCTTGTGTTAAGAAATCACATTGATTCCATAGTGTTCACCACTGTAAATAATTTTTAAATTAATTTATTTTATGATACAGTCCATAGGTTCAAGGGTTTTCTCTCCCCAACTAATTTCCCCTATATTATGAAAATAGTTGGTTCAAAAGCAGTCATAAGTCCATCATTTTGCTGCTTAAGTGTATCATGACATTGTAGGTGTAGACAATGGCAGAAACTCAGCATCCTATTGCAAAGCTATAGTTAGCATTTTCCCTCAGAGTCCATCTTTTATGCAGAAGCAGCAATGCATACTGCAATGTATCTCTACTACACAATATACTTGCCTCCAGACAAATCTGTGTGTATACATGTTTACCTGTATATCTATCGATCTTCTATTTTGCAAGAAAGTTGTCCTATATCAGAGAGAATATATGATGTTTTTCCTTCTGGGATTGGCTTAGTGGTCTCTTAGTGGTTGGGAATATTTTGTTGCAAATGGTAGATTTTCATTCTTTCTAGTGGCTGAGTGGTATTTCGTGAAGTAGATGTACCACAGTGTCTATATCTACTCCTCTTCTGATGGGCACCAGTCTTGTTTCCATGTCTTTGCTATTGTACAGCTGTAAATGTAGGATTACACCACTTTCCCATATACAGATTTGATTTTCTTTCAGTAGATTCCCAAAAGTATTTTGTATAATAGATAAACTCGTGAGTGCAAATGTCTTCTCAACAGGTGGATTGAATTTCTTTAGATATTTGATTGGTTTTGGATTTGCTGGATCACAACAAAGTTCTATTTTTATTTTTAAATGTTATATATGTTTATGCTGAGAATTTTGCTAATTTGTGTGAAAAATCCAATGTTTTTCAAAAACAAAATTCTGGGCCCAGCATAATAGCCTTGTGGGTAAAGTCCTCACCTTGCAAGCACACCAGAATCCCATATGGGTGCCAGTTCTAATCCCAATGGCCCCACTTCTCATCCAGCTCTCTGTTTGTGCCCTGGGAAAGCAGTTGAGCACGGCCCAAAACATTGGGACCCGAATGAAGCACCAGGCTCCTGGCTTCAGTTCAGCTAAGCTCCGGCTGTTGCATTTGCTTGGGGAGTGAATCAACGGATGGAAGATCTTCCTCTCTGTATCTCCTCCTCTCTGAATATCTGACTTTCCAATTAAAATAAGTAAATCTTAAAAAATTCTGAAAATTTAACAGTAAGGAAGATAATTTTGAAAAGATGCGTATGAAGCTGGGTAAGTAAATTCTTATTGAAATACTAACCCCAGAATGACTAGATAGTTTGGTAAATTTTGGTAAATATTTTAAGAATAAACAATTGCACAATGATATATTGTTTCAGAAAATGCTTATGAAATGCTTCTCAGTTCATTTTGTAGGCACAACAGAACAGTGATGCCGAAACCTAATAAATATATGCAAGGAGCAGTGCTAATACAGACTAAAAAAATCGCTGAGCTTTCAGCATTTCGTGTATCACATCTAATCCAAAAAGTGAAAATGAAATATACATCATTGCATTCTTTTTCTAGATAGTTTTTTTCTCTGCATTGTTGAGATTCTGTGCATTTTTCATGTCTGTAATCGTTAATCCTTTGCTTGTAATTGCCTGTGCATTTGTGGTGGGACTAGTTGGGTGGTGGCGAATTCTGTGAGGGTTTGCTTGCTATGGAAAGTATTTTCATTCTAAGCATTGTTAGATGTTTTTGCTGGATAGAATGTGCTTAGATGGAAATTCCCCTGTATCAAGATTTCATGCTTTTGACCTCATATTCGCTTAGTCTGTAAATATTCTGATAAATACAATAATCTAACATAATCCTTGTAAATGACATGTCACATTTTTCTTGATGTTTTTCAAGTTTTCTAATTGCTTTGCATTTTAAAAAAATTTTTCAGTGGAATATGTTTGAAAAAGCCGTTTCTGGTTTTGAATTTGCTAGTGGCCCTTTGAGCTTCCTCTTCTTGAAGGATTCTTTTCTTCCATTCCAAAAATCTTGTTATTTAATCATCTTTCTACTCTTTTTTCCATCTGGAGCACTCATAATTAAATTTTTTGCTCCCTGGGGAGTTTCACGACATTATTGATTTTCATTTTTGGAAGAATTTTTATACTGGTTGGATTAGTTTAAAATATCAATCTTCAAATTCATATTTATTGTTAGCAAATCACTTACACTATTGGGTTCATGTATTTATGTTTTAGTTTCAATATTTTTGACCAATTCATTCCTCAATCTCTAATTCATAAAACGTATTAAATTCTTAATGTTGCTGAGAGGTCCGAATTCTCTTGGGTTTCCTTGAGCTCCCATAAAGTCATTGCTTTTAACTTTTCATGAAGTAATTCCTTGTGTCTCTTGCTCAACTATTAAATTCATTTGCAGGACTTAGGTTTCCTTGAGTTTTTATTTTCTGGGTCCATATATATTTAATATATTTATGGTGAGTCAGTTGAGCCCATACACTTATAAATTGTCTTTCATATGAAGATTTTCTGCTGGTGTTCCTTGTATTCCTTGTATCTGCTTTGGTGTAAGTAAGCACTTTAGAATCTGTTTAGTTTCTTGATTTGTAATCAACACTGGCGCTACCCGCAGGTGCCCCAGTGTTCTAGTTTAAAATGCTGTGAGATTGCACCTAGCAGGCATGAATATACCTTGAATTCTATAAGTTTGCTGGCAGTTCTGGGCATAGTGTACTTGGCTATGTGTGATCTGTCACTTATACAGGCCTGGGGGTGTGGCACATCACGCACAGTGATGTGGCAGGGTGTTAGTGTATGAGGCTCCCTGAGGGCATGGATACACCAGGGTGCTCCTATGGAGAACCTCTTCAGTGTTTTTGAATTGCGTATGTGACTCCATGAGGTTTATAGAGGCAGAACAGCTCCAGGAGGCAGTCTGACAAGCTTTTTCCTGGGTAAAGGGAGGGTGTGGAGTGCTGAGTGTCTGCTTTCGGACAAGAGAACATTTTTGAGAGTGGGTTACTCAACAGCTTTTCTTAAAATTAAAAAAAAAATCAGTTCATCTGAGAGGGGGAAAAGAGACAGAGATAGATATATTTCATCTACTGGCCCATACCTCAAATCTCTGCAACTTCCAGGGACTACATCTGGATCTCCCCTGTTAAAAACAGGAAACAAGATGAAATGAGTCATCATCACAACCTTCTAGTGAGCACATTAGCAAAGACCAAGTTTAAAAGCGAAAGATCCAGAGCTGAAACATGTACACCAATATGTACACAAGCATTTCAGGAGCCATCTTAAATTCCTCAACAGATGCCTCCCACTCAATTGCAATCAGGTTTCTTTATACCCAGAGTCAATTCTTTTGGTTCCAGCCTGGAACACAAGGTTGGAGTCATGGCTGTTGCTGTCCGTGTACTTCAAGCAGGTGCCTGAAGCTGAACAGAGTGAGGGGACAGTGCAGTTGAGGAATCACAGTATGGATAGTGGGAAACATGGAATAGAGAAGGGAGGAGTTGAGACTGGCATGGTGGCCAATGCCTAGAGTCCTCACCGTGCGTGAGCTGAGATCCCATCTGGGTGCTGGTTTGTAACCCGACAGTCCAGCTTCCAATCCAGCTCCCTGCTTGTGGCATAGGAAAGCTTTGGGACCCTGCATCCATGTGCAAGGTTCAGAGGAAGCTCCTGGCTCCTGGTTTTGGGTCAACTCTGGCTGGCCATGGTGGCCACTTGGAGAGTAAATCAGCAGCCTGAGGATCTTCCTCTCTGTCTCTCCTCCTCTCTGTATATCTCACTTTCCAATAAAAATAAATAGATCTTAAAAAAAGAAGGGGGGTGAAAACTAATGAATCAAAAATAATACTCTGAATTTATGAAAACTATGAGATCTTTATGTTTTATAGTGACTCATTCAGGGCTTATGATATTTATGTTTTATGATGATTCTTGCTTTATTATATTTGTTTCTAGGGAAACAAGCCCATTCTAATTATGGAATTCTGGATTGGTTGGTTTGATATATGGGGTTTCCCCCATACGACTAAAAACCCACATAGTAAGTATTAAACAGTTCTAGACAATGGAAAATGTTTCTGCATTAGAATATTTGCATGAGCCTATGTTAATTAATGCAAATATTCACTCAGCCTCTTAAGCCCCTGTTTTGAGCCAGGCACTGAAGAATCACAAGTAAATAAACATTTTGATGTTTTTACTCTGACAGAAAGTCCATGATTTAGGGGAGTTGACAGATGTTTGAAAAGCCAGTCACTATTTCATTGTATCTGTGGAGGTTTTCTTTAAAGAAAACAAATAGGGAACAGTGATAGGAGAGTTGTGACACATAGGCACAGATAAAGAAAGGACACAGAGCTTATGTATTTTCTGTGTCATCTCCCCAAAGTGAGCAAATCTTTCTACAGAGTGGAATTTGGAG
The DNA here is from genome assembly GCF_030435755.1 of Ochotona princeps. Classification (NCBI taxonomy): domain Eukaryota; kingdom Metazoa; phylum Chordata; class Mammalia; order Lagomorpha; family Ochotonidae; genus Ochotona; species Ochotona princeps. The sequence continues at coordinate 105,056,258 of NC_080835.1, read as the reverse complement.
GGTAAAATTATCAAGAGAGAGCAGTGATTTGTTGAGAGCCTGCACCCTGGGAGCACAGTAAGGGTATTGCTCACTGTCCTACAGAACAAGCCGCGTGACCAGAGGCAGATAGCCTTCCGTGCTCTGTGTCAGTGTCCTCACGGAAAGGTGGGAATTATCAGTCAATCTACTGTCAGTATTGTTGGAAGGAACAGACATTGCTCCATACAACAAAGGCTGAAGAGTTGTGTTCATTTTGTAAATCATGTTTCCACTAAAAAATACTCTTCTATCACTATTAAGTGGATAGACCCACTTGTACACACGTCAAAAATTAAAAAAATATTTGTCGGCTGAGAATAATCATGTTTTTTAGTCTAAAAATGGAATGAGTAAAATAAAACATCATTGTCGTTGCCAGTAACAACACAACACTGGCATCACCACCAACAACCATGCCAACTACAATAGCACCAATACTACAACAAAAACACCAATACTACTACCAACAACAGAAACTACACAATTCAAACTTCAGGGACACTTCTACTGCCAACAGTAATGTCATCAAAAGCGGTAACACCAGTAACACCTACCAAGACAGCTACAATCATAATAACAAAAGCACCACTGAGAATACTTGTATTGATGGTACTGCCGTCATCAGTGATCATAGCAACTATGGTAGCAATAACAGCAAAAGCAACACTACTAACATCAACACACGGACCAACAACAAAATCCCAATACCATTGCTAACTCTAATAAGCAATACCAAACTCAACAAAACTGCGACCAATGGCAGAAACAAAAATATCAGAGCCAACAGAAGTAATAATCCACAACAAAAAGGAAGAATCACAGCAGCTAGAATACCCATATGGCAAAGCAGCAGTTTTCTGATCAGTTCTATGTTATGCATTGTGTCATGTTTTATGTATACGTGTGTAGGTGTGCATATCATCTTCGGCTAACTTTCTTTTAAGCCTATGAGGTAGTACGGATCATTCCATGCAATTAATAAATCAAAAATCAGAAGTTTTGAGAAAGAAAATAGATCGATTAAGAGAAATAGTGCAGGGCACAGAAGGACTGAATGCCACATCTAACTAATCTTGACAATCTTACATTTTTAGAATTTGTTCTGCTGTTCTTCACTGATATTTTTATTTTTGAATTTCTTTTGCTTTTTATTTCTATGAATGGAGAAATTTTTATACACTTAATATATACAGGTATTTAGAAAATAATAATATTGTGACCAGTAGAAAGACAAATTGTGTCTATTTCAACATGAAGGCAAAGAGTTTTTGTAGATTAAGTTTCGCAACCCTCTATGGACATTAACAGGAATTCAAACCACTTGTGCCCAGAGACAGTTTCTTAGCATTTAGTAGTGGGGGTATGCTAGACCTTTGTACATTTTTTTAAACTAGTGAAAACTGGATATTTCAGGAATGTAAGAAGAATACTTTGGGTTTCATTTAATAATTCCAGTTCCAGTATTTGAAAAAGAAAGATTTATAAGGTTCTAGAATGGTGTAATAGAACAGTTCTAGTAATTTTCTCATTTTATGTTGCAATTCTAGTGGAAATTGATTGAAAACAATCAATGATGTTTCAAATGACAAGAATTCAAATTAAACTTCTTCCTTCTGTTAGTTTCTAATATTATCTTTGTTCTCTTCTCCCTCCATAGTTATTGAATATACTGCATCTGAATTTATCCAGTACGGGCTGTCTTTCAATGTATACATGTTTCATGGTGGAACCAATTTTGGTTTCCTGAGTGGGGGTGCATATACCAACAAGATGCACAGGACTGTAGTCACTAGCTATGGCAAGTATTTCCTGTCCTTCTACATTAGTGGGATTGCAACACTATAAAGAATGCTCTGGACACATTCTGAAATCCTTGAATCTAAGACCTATGACCTTTATTGAGCAATGAGCACATTCATGTCTTTCTTCCAGTTTTCCATGATGTTCATCATATCCCATCTGGCCATCACTGCACTATGAGTCCTTTCGCTCATCTTGTCCACTGGCTTTTTTATTTGGGCCTCTAACTGGTGATTGCTGCAATGCCCAGATGGAAAATTCAGATAGAGGGAAGAAAATATGTCCAATAGATTTTGAAATGGAACGATTACACCAATGTCCTGGAAGCTAGTGTTTCCCAGGAAGGGTTGTGGGGCAAGATCTTATATCTCCATGACATGCCCATTCTTAGTGTTGGGTGCAATATTCTGAAGGTAAGGAGATGTTCTTTCCGTGTATTTCCCGTAGGGCTGACACATTGCATGTCCAATGCAGACACAGAAACATTCACAGGGGCTGAAAGTCCCTGAACAGGGCTCTGGTTGTCTTGCAGACTCTGATGCTGTGTTGACAGAGGCTGGAGATTACACAGAAAAATATTTCAGCTTTCGAAGACTCCTTGGATCCCTCTCAGGTAATTAGTCAACATTTAAATGGAGGATGGTCATTCTTATGTAGGTTCTGCATTGTTTTTATGAGTGAGATTGGCAAGAGCTTAATGATGTTAATAAAAGCCAGGGCAAGGGATATGGCATTGAGCAAGTATTTCCAAGACCATGAATATTGGTGGCTCCAATGAGACACAGAAATAAAAGCACTGGTTTCCTGGGTTTTGGTGAATATTGTATAAACCTATTTTTAATGTTCTCCATAAAATATGAGACACAGTAACATCTTTATAAGAGAAAAATATTGCTCAGTTACACAGTGTTGTTTAATCATATACTAAAGTTAGAACCCAACACTGTCAAAAAGCTTCTTGAAAGATCTCATTCTGATGGCCAGCATTAGGACTCACAGGCTTCTGTGCCTTGGGCATGTGTAGATTCAAAAGGGTTCACTCAGCAACTGCCTGCTGACCATCATTCTTGGAAAAGCACATCCACATATTAGGAAAGGACTCATGTCACTGGTTTGCTTACAATAGGTGAAGATTCTTACAGAAGGCAGTAGTTGTCTTGGATACTTCTCATGCTGTGATCTATTTTCACTTCAGAAACTCCCTTGCCCCCACTACCTCATCCTACTCCCAAGTCTGTGTATCCTGCTGTGACTATGTTACACTACTTGCCACTGTGGGAAACCCTACATTACTTAAATGGGGTGAGTATTCTTTGGGTATTGGGGTAGGGGTGGCCAAGGGCAAGAAAATTTTAGCTCTGTGGAATAGAAATTCCTCCAAGGAACTTTGTTTTAAAAAATGTAAGGCCATAAGGACCTGAACCTCCGGCAGGCAGCCACCTTGCTGCCTGCCGGGGGCCTTGGGATGGCCACGCCTCAAGCCTGGGAACACACAGTAGCTACCACGTACACGTGGTGAGCTGCTCCAGGGCGGCCAGTGCGCCATTTGGCGCCAGGCTCCGCCTGCTGGCCGCCCGGCCAGAGAGTTTTGGACTTTTGGTTCTTTGACCAGCTGCCTGGGAGGCTCCCTCCTGAACCCACAGTGCTTTGGGGCGTGAAGCACTGTGCTTGCTAATAACCTGATCTGGGAACACCTCAAAGTCTCTTTGGGGATCCCTTCAATCAAAATGGAGGAAACAGAATGCTGGCAATGAGGGAATCCCAAATGAACTTGAGGCTTGCACCTAATGGTCCTCAGAGCAAGCACAGGTAGGTGCGTGATTTACGGCTAGGAACAGGCCCAATCTGGGCAGTAAGGGGACACCACAACAGGGATGAGGTTCCCACCAAGGGGTGTATGTGCTGGAATGGGGGCTGCGTTCTATCTAGGAAACAGTTGTAGTCACCCGAGGCACTAGTGTGGGCTGGGATTGGATGCACCAGGCCGGTTCAGATCCCAACACCATCTGGTGTTATGGAGAACCAGGGTAGATGTGGGACTGACTAGGCTGGGTCTCAATCCCCTACTGAGCCATGTGTGAGCTGTATGTGGGTATGCACGAGCCATGGCTGGGCTGAAACATCCAACAACAAGAACTAGAATGGGGTGAAAGCCAGCCAGGAAAAGCCACTGTTCCTGCTAGGACAGGAGGTGAACCGAGTAGGGTTGGCTCAAGAACCCCCTGGCATGCGCAAAATCTGGCATTGGGAGGGGTTCTGATGGAGGAGCCTGGGCAACTCCTCTGGCAGGACACAGTCCCTGCAGGTAAGCGCAAGAAGCATGATAGGAAACAGCCCAGAATAGGCCATGGAAAGTTTCCCACTGACATACATTCGGCATGGGTCAGGAACAGACCAGGCTGAATCAGTTCATGTCATCCACTGGCAAATCTGATCACCAGAACAGAGTGTGGGGATGAGCCAGGTTTGGTTGCGACAAAACCAGTACACATTATGGAATGCCAGGGCGTGGTTGCCTGTACTGGATATGAATGCAGCACCCATCCAGCACATGTGAGATCCAGGAAGGAAGGGGCAGAGCTGGCGGGGGGATTAAGGGGCTGGTCCCCTCGCTGGACAGCTACTCCCACTGGAGAGCGTGGGCTGGGATAGAGACAGACCCGACTAAGCAAGGCTACAACACCTGTGCGCTGTATGTGGACTAGATCAGGGCCACAGCATCAGCTGGCAGAAGCTGGCACTGGGGACTAATTCTGTCGAGTCAAATCACAGTACCACATAAAGAGTGCATAAACCGGGACAGAGAGACCTGGGAGGGAAAAGTGGGTTCCCCCTTCTTGGGTCACTATTCCTGTGGGAGGGCATGAAAACTAGGATGGGGGCTGGGATGGTTAGATAGAGAGGTACTCAACAACACCTGTGAGGGCTGGATGGTTGAGTTGGTTAGATAGAACTAAGCTTTAATAGCCATTGACAAGTACCAGAGCCAAATGGGATGGGGGACAGACCGGTCTTCTGCTACGCATACTGGCAAACCAGGGTAGGGGGCGGGCCTGGTGGGGGTTATTGTGGGTTGCCCCGACTAGGCAGCAGCTCCCACTGGTTGATGTAAGGGCTGAACCAGACTGGACTGCAACATCCATTGGTTCCAGTGCAACTCGGGACCGAAAACAGAACCAACACAGCAACTGCAACCACCAGCTGATCCGGATGATGGACTGTGCCGGGCCTTGTGCTTGCTAGAACATACAAGAAACTAATCTGGGAATACCTCAAAGTATCTTTGGAGATCTCCCCAATCGAACTGCTGGACTCAGAACTCTAACCAAGAAAAGACAGAAGACAGAATAGGACAATCATTCATCTCAGCTATATGTTGGCAGCGAAATATGGGGCAAACGCAGACTTAATGATGGACCATATCAATCAGTGGACGACCTCATCGAGCGAAACTGGCAGTGATTCATAACTGGAGAACTATTAACACCACTTGAGCACATATCTCAGAGCATGCCCTACATCCAGGACTTGGGGTGGGCGGGAAACCGGGTGGGGCTTCTCCCTCAATATCCCCCTTTACCTCAGATACATAATGGAAACAATATGGACATAATAGCATTACCCACTTCCCTATCCCCCTGAACCTTTTTTTTTTTCTTTTTTTCTTCTTTTTCTTTTAACTGTAATTAACTATGTAAAGATTGTCAACAACAATACAATAAAATAGATTTAAAAACAAATGTAAGGCCAGCATTGTGGTGTGGGCAATTTAGTCATTCCCTGAAATTTTGGCATCCAATATCAGAGTTTTGCCTTACATCCTGGTGGCTTGGCTTCTAAACTAGCTCCCTGCTGATAATCTCAGGAAAGCAGGGGAGGATGAACTCGTTGCTTGGTGAAAGCTGATATGTGGAACTGTTATCCAAAGGGAGACAAACATTAAAGCCCTAAAATGTCTGCCTCTGAAACTTCAGCACAGAATGCTTGCTCGCATTCATAATCAACCAGGTCGTCACTCAACTTCTATAGGTCTTTACTCACACCTGAAAACTACACACATCTGTCTTATATTGAATAACAGCTGCAAATTCCAAAACCAGCTTGTGAAATCAAAATGAGCTCAGCTCTGCCTTACTCTTCTGGATAAAGTGCAGTGATTGTCAGTTTGAACATCCTAAAGAAACAGCATCCCAGATCATAATTCATCATCTTGTCCTTATTTTATTTTATTCCACGTTCACACATTTATTTAAAGAAGTCACAGAGCCAGGACCTAGGAGGTCTGGCAATGTCAGAGCCAGGGACCAGGAGTGTTGTTCCAATCTCCAGCATTGGTAGCAGGAGCCCCACGCACCTGGGAGATTTTATGCTATTCCCCCCCACCCCGGCCATTAGTTAGAATATGAATTGGAAGAGCAGCTAGGATATGAATTGGTGCCCATACTAGATGATGGCATTGCAGAAAGTGGCTTTTTGAGCTATACCACAATGCTGGCTCCTGTTTTATTTTTAGTTTTTTTGTTTTGCACTTCTAACTTAGTACACTTGTTCATGAGTAAGTGAGTAAGGCATAGTGCTTCCGGCATTCCATATGGGTGTCAGTCGAGTCCTGGTGGTTTCACTTCCAACCCAGTTCTCTGCTAATAATGTGCCAGGAAATGCAGTACAAGATGAATCAAGCACTTGGCTGGCTGCACCCACACTGGAAACTTGGATGAAACTGGATTCTGGCTTCAGACAATGGGAAGTGAACCGGCAAGTGGAAGATCTCTCTCTCTCTCTCTCCAGTTTTTCCCTGTCCTTCATTCTGTAACTCTGCCATTCAAATAAATACATCTTTGGAAAAAAATAAAGTGAAGTTTATTATTATATTTCTTATTTCTGAGGAAATACTTTTAGTTTTCCCCATTCTGTATGATCTGTATTTTAGGTTAAATAGTAGGTTATAGTAGCATTTATTGTGTTAAGGAATATTCCTTGAATATCCAGTTTTAAATCATTAATATTGATGAATGTTACTTTTTACACATATTTAATAGATAATACTATGGTTAATGTGTTTCATTCTATGACGCTTACTAATGTGCGTGTTGAAATATCTTTACACCACTCAGATTCTATTGGATAATGTGATTGAAATGTAAAATGTAGTGTTGGATTTGATTTTCATTTTCTACATAGCTACATATGCTCATTTTCCTTTGGTGATGAAGGCAGAACATAGCTGAGTCTTTTTAAATTAATTCTGCCAACCTGTATCTTTTGATTGGAGAGTTTAAACCACTTGCAGTCATTATTATTATTTAAGCGTAACAATGTTTTGTTCCATTGTTTCATAAATCCTCACGGTTTTCTTGGAATTTCCTTTGTATATTTTACTGGGAGATTTCCTATCTTCATATTTATTTTTTATTATGGTGAATATCATTCTCTATTTCTGTGTGCACTACATCCTTACCATCATTTGTTGGGCTGGATGGATAGTGGCAAATTGTTTTATCTTTTTGTTTTGGAAGGTATTTATTTTGCCTTCATTTATTTGATAGAAAATTATTCTGTGTTGACAATTTTTATTTTATTTAAAATTTTTGGATTATAGACTATGTGTCTTCATTCTCTCCTATTCTTTAAGGTTTCTGATGAGAAATCAAATGTTAGTCTAATTGGTGATCCTCTAAAGATAAGCTGCTACTTATCTTGTGTACATATATATTGAAAACATCTGAGTTTTCTAATATTTCATCTTTGATTTCCAAGGGTTGACCTTCTATATCAGGTCTTCTTTCTTCTGCCTCACACTGTCAGTGGCTGAGATGTCCCACTGTATTTTGTATTTGGTGTCTTGAATTCTTCATTATAATTATTTCCATTTAAATTTTCTCAAAATTTCAATTTTAATGCAGAATTTTTCATGAATGTCATGTATAATTTTCTTTATCTCAATAATTTGTTCTGTGTTCTTTTGCTTACTCTTGTGAGTTTTTCCATTAATTTTCAGATATTTCATCAGTCTCTTATGCACAATTGAAGCATTGTTCTGTTCCTTTGGGGGAGTCACACTGTCTTCCTTGTTTCTGTTCCTTGTACTCCTGTATTTATTTTTAGACTTTTCTGGAAGCACTATTGTTTTTTCTCCTCTGCTGGAGAAAATAATGATGCCTCTATGGCCTGGTGGAGTGATTGTTTTTCTCAGAGGGTTTTGGAGGTGCAGATAGGGCATGTCTTGCATACTCTGGTCAGTGCTTAAGTGTTGAGTGAGACTCACAGGGTAACACCCAATTTGGGCATGGTGTATCTTCTGTTTGCTCAGCATAGGGGATGCAATGACCATGATTGTTAGTGTAATCACAGTCTCATGTCTTCTTTTTCAAGGTGACCAATGTCCAGGTTTACCCAGACCAGGTACATCCCTCACCCAGACCAGCACAGATACCATGCAAAAGATCTGTGCAGTTCTTTGAGTGCCTGGAGACCCAGCTACACAACACATATTCTTATGCCATCATAGAGTTTCCACCATTTTGGCACAGAAAACCCCCACTGTCTGATATTGCTCAGGATTCCCTCAGCCGCAGAGCATCCCTTGGCTGCCAAGATAGCAGCGGCATTCCCAGCTCCAGATGCCAAGGAATGTTGGGACCTCGTCTTCCCTGTGGGGCCTTAAGGATAGTGGAATGAGTGTGTTTCTCACAGTAACAAATGTGTGTGCTGCCTTTTCAACATTTCTTTTGCCCGCCTTCTCTAGTTGAAATTATCACATCTTTTCGTACTCAACCATTATGGTAATGTGATTTTCTACTGTTAATCTAACTATTTCTATAATTTGCTGTTACCAAAGCTTGATTTTCATCTTCTTTATTGCATACCTAATTCACTAGTGAGACTGTTACTTTTGTGTTTTTATGATGGCAGCTGTTGTCCTGTTAATTATAGTGTAAGATTGTCTTGAGCACTTCTTACAGAACACTCTGGAAACGATGCATTCCTTACATTTCTGCTTGTATTAGAAAATCATTTTTTCTCATCCATTTCTGTTGGATAACTTTACTTGAAATGGTATTCTTGATTGGATATCTTTCTTTCAAGAATTTGTATCATCCCAATTTTACCTGGTTTATATGATTTCTGTTAAGTATTCTTCTGTTAGTTTGATGATTCCTTTATCTGTGATAGCATAATTTTATTTTTATACTTACATACTGTTTTTAGAATTCTATGTTCTTACTTTTGACAATCTGTCAATGAATCTTGTCACTTTTAGTTGTTCTTTGAGTGTATTCTAACTCAAATTTGGAAAGTTCTCAACAAGTATTTCATTGGCCACATTTTGATTGTGTTTATATTTCTTTGTCCTTTCTGCTGACTCAACAATGATGGTCATTTAATGATGGCCTATGCATTGAATAAAATTTTTCCATTCTTCCCCATTTTTTTCTTTTCTATTTTTTTCTTGATATAGCTGTTCCAGATAACCTATCTTCAAACTAAGAATTTTTCCTGTGCCAGCCCAACTCAGCTAGTGAGGGTGTCAACTACATTTTATTTTATTTTGTTCTATTTCATTTCATTTTGTGTTTTTTAAGATCCATGTTTTCTGTTTATTTATGTTTTATAATACCAGATTGTTTCATGCATTTCTAAATTACATATCACAAATTTTCTTCCAAATGATGTTGAATTTTCTATTTCTGATATCTTGTATTTCACTGTCATTACATTGAGATTTTTTGTCAGACAAAATCTTTTAATTAAAAAAACTTTTCATGGTATGGTTTCATAGGCACAAGGATCCCTTTCTCTACCTTCCATTATTCCCCAGCTCTGATATCCCTCATATTATTACAATATTATAGTTCTTCAACAACAGCTGCAAGACCATCATTCTGTTATTCAAGTGTTTTATGGTATCTTAGGTACAGACAATGGTAGACAGTTTAATCTCCTGTTGTCAAGGTATATTTAATAGTTTCATTGGCAGTCCTTTCACTTGGGAATAGAGATACATACTGCAACATATCTTCTCTTCCTAGTAAGTTGGCTTCAATTTTACAGCTCATTTATGAGAATATATGAAAGTGTATATCTATACCTATATTTATATATCTTGTATTTTATGTGGAGGTTGCCTTATATCAGTGAACATATAATATTTGTCTTTTGGGGATTGGCATATATCACTGAGGGTAATGATCTGTAGCTGGGACAATTTGTTGTAAATGGCAGAATTTCATTCATTGTTTTTCTTTTTTTATTTCTTTTTAAATTTATTATTATTATTTTTAATTCATTAATTACATTGTATTATTTTTATTTTTTCTTAAATTTATTTATTATTTTTAATTCATTAATTACATTGTATTATGTGACACAGTTTCATAGGTACTTGGATTCTCCCCACCCCTCCCCAAACCCTCCCACCATGGTGGATTCCTCCACCTTGTTGCATAACCACAGTTCAAGTTCAGTTGAGAGCATTCATTGTTTTTCATGGCTGAGTAGTCTCCCATGGAGTAGATGTACCACAATTTATTCATCTTTTGAAGGGCATTCTGGGTTTTTTCCAGGTCTTTGTTATTGTATGTTGTGCTGTCAAACAAATTCTAATCCCCATTTCTTCTTCCTAATGCTGCTGGTTTCGTTGGGAAGCATCATATTAACTTGTGCTTTTATGTTCCTGTGGTCCAAGTTTGATTTTATGGATTTGCTACATTAATTATCTCTACCAATTTTATTGGATAGCTTTTATAGTATCATCATTTCTGTACATGATGTCTTCAGTGTCAGTTGGGCAAACTGTGTTGGCTTTTGTTACAGGTAGGGTGCTTAGTGCAATGCCTGTGTGCCTTCTTCATCTATAACTCAGAGTTGGTGATGTGTGCAAATGGGCCATGGCCTAGGCTGCAGAGGTTGTGCAATTATCCCATAACCTACAAAGCATGTCATTCTTTCAGAAAAGACAGTTTTCCTGTCACCTCTAAGCAATGGTGCATTAGACTGTGGGTGAGGGGTGCCCATCACTTTCTGCAGACTAGTGGGGACAAGTTTGGTCTTGTTGGCCCACATGTGAGACCCTCAGTATTAATGAGAGATTAATAATGTTACAGCCAATGTTGCCTCTTCAATATGCTTTCACCATTACCAGCACCTCCTAGTCATTGAAGATGAAGCACAGGAGCATTATCATGCAGTGTCTCCTTTCATTTCCCAAAGAAATCCTGGGGACTATTATGTGGTATAATATAATGGGAAAAATATCTTTAAAAGAAGTCTCCTGATTTCTCATCAGTTCGGCAGCTTTTTGCTGCCATGCCTCTCTCATAGCCATTCAGGTTCAATCTTCCAGTCAACATGGAAAATCTTCCTATAAATAATGGAAGTGGACAGTCCTTTGGATTCATCCTCTATGAGACTACAATCTGCTCTGGAGGCCTTCTGCATGTCCATGTTAATGATATTGCAGAGGTAAGTGTCTTCAGACTACCACTTTGGATCAGCAAATGCTTAGCATACCTGTGTTGTTGGAGAAGGTGCTTATTCATGTATCAACATTAGCATCTTTGATTGCATTGACATCATCTCTGAAGTAGAGAGAATTGGGAATACAAAGTCAAACTTTCCTTCTGTAACACACTTGAAATTCTCTTGCAACATGATGTAACAGAACTAGCACTGACTTCATAAGAACCTTCCTGTAGGTGTCTCTGTGTCTGACACTGGGTGCCTTTTTGTGCAGGTTTTTCTTAACGACACAATGCTAGCGTCTATTGATAATGAGATTACCAATGTGGATATTCCAGCATTCATGGTAGGTAACTTCAAAGTCCTACTTCACCAGATGAAATGCCAGAGTAATCTGTTCCTCCTAAAGGTTTTCCCCTTGCTATGAAACTACCTTTGGTGTTGTTTCTCACTTCAGGCATCAGCAGAGCATGATGCATCTCCCAGGACAGTGTCCATTAATAACTATTGTCTTATCATCTATGAGTTGCAATTCCCCATTAGAAGTTTGTTCTAAGTCCTTATTTGGATTCTTGATTAAAGGAATAGCCATGTTTCTTTGCTTCTTCTAATAGGATTTGTGGAGGATGGTGGGGGTATTTTATATGGAAAAGAGTCATATATCAGTCCTTATGAGAATGGGACCACTGTTTCTTGTGAAGCCGTTTCATCCATTTGCCTGTCTTTTTCTCTGAGACTCCAATAAAAGAATACATTCTAGAGAAAGAATTCAGCCTTGCTATACAACTGCCATGCATCGCTCTGTTCCAAATAGGGTTGTCAGCTTCTCAGGATCCTTGTGGAGAATCAAGGACGGGTGACGTTTTCAGACAAAATGCAAACTGAGCAGAAAGGTAGGCTCTAGGCCTGGAAATCAGGCACCAGCTTCTCTTCAGTTGCTTGGAACATGAACTTTGAGTTATGTTGGGGAAGGTGGTAATTAGGACCTCCACGATTAGATACTAAGGCTCTAAGATGAAAACACTTCTCTTCTTCCTGGTTCTATCTCCTCTTATTCTCCAGCACACGAAGGTAAGTATTTGCACATTTTTGTGTCCTTGACCAAATCAATTTTCTGTGCAGAGTTTTAGGGAGTTTCACTGCCAAGTGGGCAACTTATTGGGAGTGTTGAAAAATCAAGCAAGTAAACTTGCTCTCACGGAATGAGACAAGTGGGTGTCCTGGCTGTGCTCTATAATGCATTTACCTAGCCTAGACACTGAAGAGTGTCAGTCTTTATTTCTTCATAGTCCCTTTTCTGCCTCCCTTTCACAGGAATAACTGAAAATATTACTCTCAATAGAGTGACTCTGAAGGGCTTTAACATCTACTCCTTGGAAATGAAAATGGACTTTCTTGAGAGGTATGTCCCTGCCTAACCTCAATGGTCACTTTTAGTGATCAGCTGACTGTGTTTCCAACCTATTCACTTTGCAAAGAAAGTTCCGGAAGCTCAGAGAAGTGAAGGAATTGAGTGTATGCTTTCAGTTACTTTGGAATAAGGACAAGAATAGGCCTAATTCCTAGTCCAGTGCTTCCTGCTTTACTCATATCATTGAAGCAGAATCTTTGATCCCGTGGGGCAAGGTGATGTGAAGTTGGAGACCAGAGTTCAGTTTTGCTTTCCTTCACATCTTGGTTCTTTTTGCAGACTCCGCTCTGCTACCTGGAGGTCCATCACAGGTAGCTATATGGGTCCTGCCTTCTACAGGGGGACCTTGAAAGCTGGCCGTTCTCCCAAAGACACCTTCCTGAGTCTGCCTGTAAGTGGACCTCTTCATGTGCCCACCTGTTTGTGTGATTTTTAAAGCTAGTGTTATCCTGAGGTGGTAGTGTAGCTTGCTATGCCACTGCCTGTGACATCAACATTCTGTATGAGTGCCTGTATGATAAATGGCTGCTCCACTTCCAGTGGGCCTGAAGAGCCAATGGGATGTGACTCAAATACCCAGATGTTGGGCATGCATGCATGGGGATATCTGGAAGAATCCCCATGCTCCTTCCTACAGCTCGGTACCACCACTGTTGAAATAATTTAGGATGTGAAGATCTCTCATCCTCTCTCCCCTCCCTTCCTCTCTCTGTTTCCTTCTAAATTTTCTCTCTCCTATCTTTGTAACTCTACCTTTCAAATAAATATAAGTAAATAATTTAAAAAGTTAGTCTTAGAACTATATTATTTCATATTATATGTCCCTTCCATGCCTTCATCCTCTTCCTCACTGCCAAACAAACCTCACACATTTTTTCAATCTTCCTAATTTAGTATTGTTAAGGAAAATAATATGTTGAAATGTCATTGAAAAATCAAATAACAAGATGTGAAGAGAGAATGGTGTAGTACTTTGGATCCACACTTCCCACCATCCTGTGTTTACATGTGTGACATTAGTAAAACATACGTGCCCTTGTTTTATACTAATGGCATCATCTGTAAACTATACTCTGCTACTTGAATTTTTGAGGAGGAGGCAGTTTAGTTTTTAATCTGGTATATTGTTTTATTTATAATACACAGAAATAACATAAATGTCCCAAATTACGATCAGAGAACTGTCATCTCATAATTATCATTGAGATGCAAAGTATAATTTTAGAGTTACTTTCCCACTAAATATAGCTGTCATTTTTACTTCTTGTTCAGTGCTTCCTATTTTGGATTACGGAAACTGAACCATAAGGTATTCATTCTTTTTAGTATCGTGTCTTTTATTCATCATTGTTGTTGAAATCCAATCATTTCTCTAGGTTTTCGTTCATTTTTCAATGCTGTATAACATTTTTAACTTCTAAAAATTTTTTCATGACACAATTTCATAGGCTCAGGGATTTCATTACCACCCCTCACTGTTTTCCCCTAGATTATTGCAATGGTATAGTCCTTCAGCAGCAGTCACAAGTCCATCATTCTGCTATTTCACTGTATCCTGACATTGTCCACAAAGACTGTGGTAAAATGAGCATACTACACTTTATTATTAAGGATTCTAGTATGGATGGAGATTTTGATGATTGCCAGTGTTTGACTAGCTTAGGAAACTAAGATTCTTTTGTATTTATGTTTTGCACTGAGACATGTTTCTCAGGTTTGATATCAAGGCTTAGATTCTAATAAATGATTCTGGAATGAGACTCAGAGTTTCAGGAGTGTTGTATGATCAGGATTCAGTACATCTCACAAGGAAATCTGTCTGGAGCTAGCCTTTCCTCATTTCCTTCATGGGGTGATTTACAAGAATGGATATGACTCTTTCAAATAAAATGTTAACATGTTTTTGAGTTTACTTTTTGGTGAGTTAAGACATATATCTATGTCTTTATTTATATATCATATATATAAAAGATATATATACAATATCTTTATTTCTTAATTTTTGACTGAAAATTTGGCTTGTTTGAGCTTTTCTTCATTGGATTGCTTTATATTATGGACTCAATATTGTTTGGTTCTGTGTCCCATGGTTTCATATTCATAGATAATATATGCCTTTATTTCTGCCAAATTTTGTGATATTATACCACATGTTAGTTCACAATGCTAACTAATGATCCTTTGTCTTTATGTAGCATTAGTTGCAATTCCTTTTTTTTTTTTTTGCTTTTGACTTCATTTATTTGGGCATTTATTTTTGTTAGCCTATCTAAAGTTACACATTGTCCATATTTTGAAAATTACAATTCTTAATTTCACTTACTTTTTGTATTTGATTTTCATTTCATTGACTTTTGCTTTTATCCCCAAAAGAAACGGAAGGAGGGAGAGAGAAAGACAAAGGGAGAGAGAGCAGTTATTTTTTTGTTTCAATCCTGTAAGATTTCAATGCCCATGTCCTGCCAGATCAAAGCCAGAATGCAGGAACTCCTTCCCAGCCTCGCAAGTGGATAGCACGGGCAAGATAACTGGGTCATCATCCCTTGCCGAATCAGTCCATTAGTAGGAAGCTGGGTTCAAAGAAGAGCAGCTGGATCAAAGAAACAGCTCCACGTTGCACGATCCACTGTGCTGCAGCATTGACAATGGACTGAATCTTCAAACTGAGGAGTGAAATCCACTGCTGAAACCTTGTTCTGGATAACTTACACCTTTCCTTTTTAATTTGACTCTTTTGAGGAATGTTTTCTTTATCCTTTCCAACACCTCAACATTGTAATAAGGAATATGGCTTTCTTAAAGGGCGACTTAACCAATAGGTCGAATGCCCACCTTTTCTTTCAGTTTTGAAACTCGTTTTAGTGAGTTAATACTCCTCATTTCCTTGGTTGTACTTTTAACATTTCAGATAAAGCATTTTACTCCTTTTTGGCTTACGCAAGGTCCTGCTGCACATGTTGTAGATACTCTATGTCACACAGTTTTCATGTGTTTTACTCTTGGCAAAGATTTTTCTTAAGATTCTTTTTATTTTTATTAGAAAGTCAGATATAGAGACAGAAGGAGAGACAGAGGGGAAGATCTTCTTCCCATTGATTCACTCCCCAAGTGGCCACAATGGCTGGAGCTTCGCTGATCTGAAGCCAGGAGCCGAGAGCCTCTTCCGGGTCTCCCATGTGGATGCAGGGTCCCAAGGCTTTGGGCCGTCCTCAACTGCCTTCCCAGGCCACAAGCAGGGAGCTGGATAGGAAGCAGGGTCTCTGGGATTAGAACCAGTGCCTATTTAGGATCCCAGTATGTGCAGGGCAAAGACTTTAGCAGCTAGGCTATTGCTCTGGGCCCGGCAAAGTTTTGAAATATTTTTAAATTTGTACTGTTGTGATTGTTTGATTTATGGGTTACCTAGATATTTTTCCTTAATTTTCAAGGTTATGGGTATATCTTAGGTTGTATTTTAATTATTTTCATGTTTAATTACAGCGCAGAATGATAGCTTTTAAATATGTAGACTTGTTTACTCAACATGGAGTAATATTTGCAAATATTCTTATGAACACTTCAGAGTTAGGTAAATTATTTACTTGTTAAATAATTGCTTCATATGCACTATGTAGAAGGGAGGCAAGAATCTTTTTATTCAAAATTTGTTATTTTCATTGATTTGTATAAACTATTCTATGACTGTGTGAATATTTTCTGATTATGAATTTATTTATATATTCTTTCGTTTTTCCACTTGGCTTTGCATTTTTCAACTATACTTAGGGCTTTCCTTACAAACAGCATATCCATTTTTGCTAAATTAAGAATTTCATCATCATGACACTGCTCATTGTATCGCTAATAGTATTTACTGCATGAAAAAAAATCATGTTTTTGATAATAGCAGATGTCACAACTCCCTGTTGATAATCTGCATGTATCATAACTTCCTCCATGATTCCTCTTTTGTTTTTATCAATTACCTTGTGCTTTTGATGATTATCCTACGCATGACAGGATTAACATTAGGTATGCTAGGGAAGCTGGGATAACTAGGAAGTGATCACTACGTCTCAATATGAGGAATGATTTGAATAAAGGTTCGTTTAGTTTATTCATTTGGGTGCAGATTCATAGAGCCCCAGCTTTAAGTGTACATTATTTTTAAATCATTGTGATATGAAATGTGTTCACCAACACTTGTGATATCATGAAAATCTCTGCTCAGTCTTTTTAAAACTTCTCCCAGAAAGTACACATGCATTTCATGGAAATGCTCCATGCTCTTTTTTTTTTCATTTTTTTTCCTATTTGGTTTCATAACTTCTCATTGTAATATAAGCAAAATGAAAGGACAACAGCTTTTATAGGTGTTATTAGCAGTAGTCTTTGTTGCATAATACATATTTTCGGAAGCAGAAACCTGCTTTTCCTTTTTTATTATTATCATAATTTTATGATACAGATCCATTAGCCCTGAGATTTCCCTTAATCTCACCCCCATTCCCCCCACTGAGTTCTCCTATATTATCATAATAGTATAGTCATAAGTCACAGTGGCATACTGTATGTCCTCTTACTTGTCATAGGCTTAACCCCACTTGAAGCAAAAGTTCAACAAATAGCAAGTAGAAACAAAAAAGTAGTTACTCAAGAATGTGACCTAAGACTGTTAACAATAATCAGATTTGAAAATGTTAATTTCATATGTTTGTGGAGAATAACTGTACCTTAACACACCATTAGTGGGAATGTAAACAAAACATAAATTACACAAGGGAGTGTGGTGATTCCTCAGAGAACTTAAAATAAAACTACCATATGGTCCAGCCCTCCCATTTCTGGGTATTTACCCAGAATAAGTGAAATCAGCATACCAGGGAGGTATTATTTTTTTAATATATATTTTTATTATATTATTTATGTATCTGAGGTGAAGGGGGATATTGAGGGAGAATCCCCACCCAGCCTCCCACCCGCCCAAGGTCCCAGATGTGGGGCATGCTGAGATACTTGCTCAAGTGGTCTTAATAGTCTTCCAGTTATGGATCGCTGCCAGTCACATCCCTCCCAGCTCGATTAGGTCATTGAAGAAGCCACTGATTGTCACAGTCCATCATGGAGTCTTCATTTGCCCAGTCTTTCGCTGCCCAACGTTTAGTTGAGGTGGTTGATTGACCTGTTCCGTCCTCCGTCCTCTCCTAGCCAGGGCTCTGAGTCCAGCAGTTCGATTGGGGAGATCACCAAAGAGACTTAGAGGTATTCCCAGATCAGATTCCCGCATGTTCCAGCAAGCACCGGGTCCGGCACAGTCCATCGCCACAATCAGTTGGTGGTTGCAATCGCTGGGCTGGCTCCGTTCTCAGTCCCGACTTGCACTGGAACCAAGGGTGTTGCAGTCCAGCCTGGTTCTGTCCAGCACGCACTCGACTCTTTCATCAACTAGTGGGGTCTGCAGCCCAGTCGGGGCGACCCACAATAACTGCCACCAGGCCTGCCCCTCACCCTGGCCTGCCAGTATACATAGCAGACTAGTCCAGTCTGTCCCGCTTCCCATATGTCTCCAGTACCTGTCAATGGGCATTGAAGCTTAGTTCCCTCCAAACAACTCAACTATCCAGCCCTCATGGATATTGCTGAGTGCCTCTCCTTCTAGCCACCCCAGTTTTCATGCCCTCTCGAGGGAGTAGTGACCCAAGAGGGGGAACCCCATCACTTCCCTCTTGGGTCTCTCTCAGCCCCGGTTTATGATCTCTTTGGGTGGTTCTGTGGTTTGACTTGACAGAATTAGCTCCCAGTGCCAGCTTCTGCCAGCTGTCTGTGGTTAAGCCCAAACAACGTTCACCCACTCCAATTTATGCTAGAACCAGCAGGAATAATCAGCCCAACCTGGCTTTTCCCTGATCTAGTCCACGTGGGGCACTCAGGTGTTGCAGCCCTGCCCAGTCTGGTCTGTCCCCATCCCATCCCACACTATTCAATGAGAGTAGCTGTCCGGCGAGGGGACCAGCCCCTCCATCCCCCCGTTGCTCTGCCCTCTCCCTTCCTGGTTCTCACGCGTGTTGGTTGGGTGCTGCATTCTAATCCAGTACAGGTAATCTCTCCCTGGAATTCCATATCATGCACTAGTTTTAGTCGTGACCGAACCTGGCCCGACCCACACTCTCCTCCGGTGCCCGGGTTTGCCAGTGGATGACATGAACTGATTCAGCCTGGTCCGCCCCTGACCCATGCCAAATGTATGCCAGTGGGAAACTTTCCATGGCCCATTCGGGGCTGTTTCCTATCATACTTCTTGCGCTTATTTTGCGCATACCAGGGGATCCATGAGCCAGCCCTTCTCAGTTCACCTTCTGTCCTAGCAGGAACAGTGGCTTTTCATGGCTTGCTTTCACCCCACTCTGGTTCCCGTTGCTGGATGACTCAGCCCATCCATGGCTCGTCCATACCCATGTATAGCTCACACATGGCTCAGTAGGGGATTGAGACCTAGCCAAGTCAGTCCCACATCCACCCTGGTTCCCCAGGACACCAGATGGTGCTGGGGTCTGGCCCAGCCCGGTGCATCCAATCCCAGCCATACTAGTGTCATGGGAGACTACGACTGTTTCCTAGTTAGAACGCAGCCCCCATTCCAGCACCCATGTCCCTTGGTGGGAACCTCAACCCAGCTAGGGTGTCCCCCCCAGCTGACCAACTTGGCCTGCTCCTAGCTGCAGATCGCGCACCCGACAGTGGCTGTTCTGACTCAGCTTGTCTCAGGACCTCTCCTGTCTTGGCCTCTGCCCGAGACACCGTGGCCCAGCATCCCCGATTAAAGTAGACCTGCAGGTGCAAGCGCAAAGAGTTACATGTCCCTATCACTGGCAGTTGCCAGGAATTCATGTTTCACCTATACTAAAGTTGGCCTAATTCATGAGTGTCCCTGAGCAGCTATTACAAATAATAAAAGCCCCAGAGCTTGCCACTGGGCGGCCAGCAGGCAGAGCCTGGCACCAATTGGTGCTCTGGCCGCCCGAAGCCAAGGACTCGTCCACCACCTTGCGGGGTGGTTTTGACTCGAACCCTTAGCCAGATCCGCCTTAGCCAAGGCGCCTCCCCGCAGCTGCCACCCTGAGAAGTGGGTCAGTCCGTCCCCGGCCCCAGGCATGGAATCCGCCCTAACTCGTCCTGCCTCCATGGCGGCAGGACAGAGCTGGATTAGTCCAGCTCCCAAATTGCCCTCATGGTTTGCCCAGGGAGGTATTATTACACTAATGTTTCCTGAAGCTCACTTCTACTGCTCTTTAACCTTTTCTTTCATAGACATCTGGGTAGAAGCTCTAGAACATTTCTCATTCTAAAGCTATGTTATTATTCTCTTCATTAATGCTCCTAAATCTTGTACTTCAGCCTCCAGGGTGTTAGATTCAACATGACAATGTGAAACTTATCCTGTACCTCATGTTGCCATCTTTCCAGGGTTGGAATTATGCACTTGTGTTTATTAATGGAAGGAACCTTGGGAGATACTGGTATATTGGACCTCAGAAAACACTTTACCTCCCTGGGGTCTGGCTTCATCCAGAAGATAATGAGGTGAGTCATCCCAGTCCCTAATTTGAGATTGATATTCATTTCCAGAATCTGAATTGCAACATTCAATTATGTGACTTTTCACATATCTTAATTTTTTTTTTACTGTTATTTCTTTCCAGATTATTGTGTTTGAGAAAATGACGAATGGGTCATTCATTGAATTTTCTGAAAAGCCCAAGCTGTAAGGCTGTGTTTTACACATTCCTTACAATATTCAAGTTCACCAAAAGTACTGTTTCAGGAAGACTGACGCTAAAAATGTTCAACACAGCATAACACATAACAGAAAAAAAGTAACAATGACCTAAAAACTAGTAGAATTTTTTATGCATTCCATGCTGTCTCACCTGTTTTTAGATTCTAGTTTTTAAAACATCTTCAGATCTTAAATGACTGGCTTACCACGTGTTTATTCTCTAATTCATTGTGCCTTTGGATAGATATAAATAAAGGATATCATGTTTTTCTGCCTTCCGATACTTAAGTGTGCAGTTGTAAAGGGTCTCTAGATCATTGAAGAATAAGTTTTAACTTACTACATGATAAAATGTTGAAATCTTATCATCTTGCTAGATATGGTGCCTGGGGATTTAGGGAATTTAGGAAATAAGTTGGTGCCCAAGTGAAAAGAAGCGTCCTGTTTTGACCAGATGATTGTGTCAAATGAGTGACAGTTCTGCCATGTTAGCCATCCAGTTCTTTCATAAATCTTTTTCCTTGTGGCACTAGCTTCTAGCGTATGAACTCCTGGGGACTGGAGAGCAAGAGAGAGGAACATAACCTGTAGTCTTCTTGAAGATTCTGTATATTACAGTTAAGATGTAATATTTGCATAAATTGCAATTCCTGATATGACATGATGGGTCTATGTTCTCTCTTCAATCTAACCAGCAACTGTACTTTTTTCCTCTTTTAGGTGATGTTCTTTTTGTGGTTTTACATTTCATTTCATTTCCTTAAGATATGTTTATCTTAACACTTATTTTAAAGATGTACCAATGCTATAACTTAATAGGATTTTATTTTCAGAAAAAAAAATGCCTCAGAAAAATGTCCTCAGTTTTTTTTTTTTAATTTTATTTTTGAGATTGTTTACACAGTTGATTGGGGTGGGAGGGGTCAAAGCTTAGACGAAAGTGGGTGAGACCACTGTTTCCACATCCTTTTTTTTTTCTTATCTTCCTGTATTTGGGGGAAGAGGGGGGATGAGGGCAGAAGCCACATTCAGCCTCTGTACCTTGGGATGGGAGACTGCCACCTGATGTCATCTCAGGGTCTCCAATGTGGGGCATGCTCTGAGGGTCCCACTCAAGTGGTTTTGATAGTTCAAAAGTTCTGAATTGTTATTGATCTTGCCACTGCAAGCACAATGACATCCCTCCAGGATCCACTGGCTGACATAGTCCACCTCAGAGTCTCCATTTGCCCAAATACTCTTTGTCAAGACTTGGCTGGGGTAGTTAATCAACTTGCTCTGTTCCCCTTCCTGTGCTATGGTACCAGATGTCCTCTGCAAGCTCCAGTGGACTGCCACAGCTTCCATGTGCATCTGGGTGTGCCCTCCACTGCTCCATTTAAGCCACTGAGGAGGCCCCAACACAGGACTCACTGGACTGGACTTCTATTTATATTGTATGAAGTTACGAATATATATATATATATTGATTGACACCAAAAATTTACCTTAGCACAAAACGCCAGACCCGTCAAGGTCAGAGGCTTGCTGCTTCTCACAGGAGAGAGGAAACTTTTTGGTCGTCTGTGGCAATTCCTCTGTGTACAGATTGTAACTTTTTTAATGTCCCCACCCCTCTTAATCCCTTGTCACTTTAATATATGTTCATGGTAATTTGTAAAATATTTCTTCTCCTTCATTTGGTTGAGAAGACCCTTCCAAACACATTCCTGTATAACATGTTCTTGCACTATTTAAAGAGACCCACTTGGATGAAGTGAGGTTGTGCAATACAATGGCAAGTCACAATGTTCATCATTGTACCTGTAATGTAACTAGTCATTTTAAATGTACTATTTTAAATATGTAAAATAAATTTGCATCATGAGCATGTTTTAATGAGAAAAAAAAAAAACAGCGTGATAGGGTGGACAGGACAGGAACCCCAGGTGCACTGCTGGTGTTCTGTAATAGTTCCAGCACTGTGAACTGGCTCGGGTATATTCTAGAGGACCACAAAATCCAGCACCTGAGGCTACAGGGGCAGATGCCAGCTTTAAGGAGGTAAGGCATCTTTCAGGACTTCCAGAAGGGCTCATGAGACGTCCTCCTCTGCACGGACATAGCCTCCAGGGGCCTCGACAGCACCTGCGTGCAGCTGGTTGTCAATTATGATTTTCCCCTTACTCTGCAAGACTACATCCACAGAGCAGGAAGGGTGGGCCGGGTGGGTAGCGAGGTGCCAGGCACTGTCATCAGCTTCGTGACGCACCCCTGGGATGTGAACCTGGTTCAGAAGATTGAACTGGCAGCCCGTCGAAGGAGAAGCCTGCCAGGACTGCCCTCCTCTATGAGCGAGCCTATGCCAGTGCCAGTCTGACAGTGTGTCCCCCCGTAAAACTGCTACTTGAGTTGGGATGCCTGCATTGCATATCAGTGCCTGGGGGCAAGTCCCACCTCCACTCCCAGTTCAGTTTCTTGTCCAAGAGCATCCTGGAGATGCAACAGATGATGATGTACATGCCTGCATCCGTGCCACCCACGTGGATGGGGAGATCCAAATGGAATTATTTCCTGACTTCAGACTGACCCACCCGTACTGCTGTGGGTTTTTAGGGGATAAACCAGAGGACACAGGATCCATCTCTTATTCCTCTTTTCAAATGAATAAACTTTTTAAGAAATATGATGCCAGAACCAGAATATTTTCATGCATAAGGGAACACTGAACATGCTAGGGGGTGGGGGTGAGGGTGCTCTGGGTTGCCCTGACACTGGCCTGCTATCATCGAAAGGTGAACTGCTAGCCAATTATCAGAGGACAAAGTACTGAGGCCGGCTCTGTGGTTTTTCCCACGTGTCATGTGAAAAAAATAAAGTGGAATTTTCACTGTAAAAAAAAATGCACTCCATGGTCAGACCATGGAACCTGCAATTCTCCCCATGGTTGGAGTACTGAGTCCAGTGATTCAGTTGGTGGAATCCCTAAAGAAACCTCATTTGAGGTGATCCCAGGTCTGATTCCTGTGTGTGCTTGCCAATTCAGGGTCTGGCTCAGTCTGTTGTCCACATCAGCCTAAGTACACACTAGTGGTTTCAATTGGTGGGTCAGTTCTTTCTCCAGCCCTGTCTTCCACATAAACCAACGGGTGTTGCAACCCAGCCCAATCCTGCCCACCACACACTCAGCTTCATGTACATCAGAGGGTGATGTAGCCTAGTCAGAGTGACACCCAATAACCCATACTGGGCCCACCCCCCCTGCTATTTCCTGTGCTTGCCAGTATGTACAGCACACTGGTCTAGTCTGTCCCATATCCCATTCAGCTTTCAAACATGTCAATGGGCATTGAAGCCTAGTTCAACCCAACCAGCCACACTTTCCAGCCCACACTTGTGCCGGACGGTGCCACTCTCTATCTAGTGTTATCTGCCCCAGCCCTGGTTCTCATGCTCACCAGTAGGAGTGGCCAACCAAGAGAGTGGTGCCTACAGTTTCCCTACTGGCCCACTCCCACTCCCATATCTTGCGCTCTCCAGGTGGTTCTGCAGTTTACCTTGGCAAGCTCTGCCCCAGTACCAGCACTTGCCAGCTGATATTGCAGCAAAGCCCAACCAACCCTCACCCTCTGGCTTATGCATGCACCAGTGGATGCAGCCTGGCTTTTTCACTAACCCAGCTCACATGAGGGCAACGGGTGTTGTAGCATTGTCAAGCTTGTTCTGCCCCTGATCTCAGCTTTTATATTCACCAGTAGGGGCAGTGGCCCTGCAGGGGAGGCCCATGCAGCCCCCTGCAGGGCTCAGACCCTCCCCCTGGATCTCATCTGTGCTAGCTGGATGCTGTGGGCCAGTCTGGAATGGCCTGCTTCACCTCAGCATTTGCCAGTGGGTGCTGTAGCCTGGCCTGGCCCGGCCCACCCTTAGTTTCAGCTCATGCTGGTAGAAGTTACAACCTAGCACAGCCCAGCTAGCCCCAAATC
The DNA here is from genome assembly GCF_030435755.1 of Ochotona princeps. Lineage (NCBI taxonomy): Eukaryota > Metazoa > Chordata > Mammalia > Lagomorpha > Ochotonidae > Ochotona > Ochotona princeps. Next base: position 105,031,849 of record NC_080835.1, on the reverse strand, counting down.
CCAGCCCTCACATGAACTGGCTGTTGTTGTGGCCCAACCCAGCTTGTCCTGCACCATGTTCTGGTTCTTAGCTCTGCCAGTGGGTGATATGAACTGGTTCAGCCTGGCTCGCTCCAAGACATGAGCCATATGTATGCCGGTGGGTACTGTGACCTGGCCTGGTCTGAGTTGCTCAAGATGGAGGTGTTCCTTGCCTTGGTTCTTGCACTCATGTGCAGGAACTGTATACTGACAGAGGAGCTACCCAAGTTCCTCAATCAGAACCCCTCCCAATGCCAGATGTCCTTTGCACTGGTGGGTCAGAGTTTTTTCCCAGGTTTTGCGCCTTCTCCTTCTTGTTGTTTTATGTAATACAGCACACTGGGGCTCCTCACCCTTAGCATACCTTTCCATCGAAAGGTTGTTGTTGAGCTTACGAATCTTGAGGGATAGAACATAACATCCTAATGATCCCAACCAACATGGGGAATCAAATAAGGAGATCTGTGAGAAAATGAACCCAGACTGTGCTGTGAGCCTAGTGCCCAAGACTGGGTGCAGGCTCATTGAACACTTCAGAATAGAGTAGCAGGAAAAATCAGGACAGAATCTCAAAGGGCAACAGTAAGCAAAATGTTCAAAATAGGAATGTGCAGATGGCTCCCAAAACACTCTGTCAGGTGGCCTTTAATCCAGGCCTAGCTGCTCTCATAGTCTTCCCACATTGTTATACCATGAAGAATTTTCTGAGCTAGGTCTAGGAATATTGCTTAAAAATCTCACAATCAAATCAAAGTTGCTTAAATCTCACAATCAAAGTTGGGGCTGTTGTGTGGTATACTCTCTTTTTTCTCACGAAGTGTCCTCAGTCAAGATGTGGATCTTTACAAGTATTTAATGTGGAGAAAGTGGGTTATTACGGACTTTTATTCTTTGCAATGTAAACTAAAAGAAGTATCTTATTGTTCATGTCTCTCAACATGTTCCCTTCTACTATAAGTGAAAAATGGGCTTCCATTCCTTTTTTGAAGGTGTTTATCAAAAATGATTCAGTAGATATTTCTCCTCTACAGCATTAGCCACAATCTTAAAAACAACAACAACAACAAGAACAAAACTAATAAGAAATTTTGTAAAGGGCTGTAGAAAGTGCAGGCAAGACAGCTTAGAGTTTAGGATTCGGTTGCTTCTCTTTATTCAACTGCCTTACCCTTTACCTATGGTGCCAAGACTGGCCCTGGCAAAATTTCAAGACTTTTCAGGAATGTGTTGGTACCATTGTTTGGAGGGGGAAGAAATCCTGCCATCATAATCTCTACTTCTGGATCACATTGTGGAAATGATTGTGAGAGGAGGGAGGCTGTAAAGAGGAAAAAAATTATAGGAAATCAGAGTTTTTCTCTCTCTTCTGGGAGAACAGAGCTTAGAAATGAACTCCAGTGTTGCATATGGAGAGTAAATATCTTGTCTTGCCTGTCTTGCTTTTTACAGCCATATGGTAATTTATTAAAATGGCTGGATATTGCTTACTAACATAGCTTGGCAATGGATCAAGAAGCTGCTTCTTTGACAGTTTAATGGTGGACTAGGCATGCTGCTTGTCACTAGGAACATACCTTCCTCCCTTCACCCTCAAACACCCAAACACCACTCTTCATACCAGACACTGAACATTGTTCTCTCTGCTTCATCTGCCTTCCTACAACTTCCAAATCCACTGTGAAGTCACAGTCCACAGGCAGGAAGCCCTCCCTCTACTGCTGTCTTGGAAGTAGCCCTCATTTGGCCATTTGGCCGCAGTCTCCCACACTGCAAGCTCCACTGCTCTCTCCTCAGCTCTACACAATAGAGCTGCACATTTTCCAACCTAGTAAATAGAATTACCCAAAGAGTTCTGCTGAAGGTTTTCCATGACTTAATTTTTTTCTTTTCTTTTCTTTTCTTTCTTTAACTTTCCCTTGTTACTTGCTTTTTAGATCATCACTGCGACTGAATTTAAACACCGAATTTACCCCCGGAAAGCATACAATGCAATTTATACAGCCCTACAACTAGCCACAGTCTGAACACTTTCCTTAAATTCCTCACTGCTAACATATTCTTTGCTACTAACTTCAACTGTAGGCAAAAACTGGCATTGATTATATTTGTTTTATCACGATTTTCCCTAAAAATGAAATCACAAACTATAGCATTTTGCATCTGGCTTTCTTTCATGAAGGATAATGTGTTTGAGTGTCACCTGTGCTATAAAATCAATCAGTGCTTCATCCCTTTTGAGATATGCTGGATCATGATTTGCAATCACATAAAATAGGAGCCACACCCAACACACACCCATTCTCTTCAGTACTGTAACAAGGACATTTTAACACATGAACATTTTCAACTGTTAGTTTTGATTAAAACAAAATTATGTGTATTTGTGGGATACCATTTTTTGTTCAGTGTATGTGTCATTTGTGTTATGATCACACTAGAATAGCTGTCACATACATACTCTCAAATATTGGTTGTTTGGTTTTGGTAAGAACATCAGAAAATATTTCTTCTAGCTAGTTAGACATGTTAGTATATTATTGTTAACCATAGGTGAATAACCGAAGTCAGTACTCCTAACCCTAATATTGCACCGGTGACTTACCTTTTCCCCATTTCTGCTTCCTTCCTCTCATCCTCCAATCACCACTATTTTGCTCTTACTTTTATGACATCCACTTACTCAGATTTCCATATATATCAGAACATGCATTACTTGCCTTTCTATGCTGGCTTACTTCACCTGTGTGCACACCAATTTTTTTCCATAATCTATTCATCTTTTATTGAAAATTTAGGTTTGTTCTGTATTTTGGCTACTGTGACTGATGCTAAAATGAACATCTGAGTGCAAATGTCTCATTAAAAAATGCTGTAATTTCTTTGGATGCTTACCTAGTAGTGGGTTTGCTGATTCTGCCTTCTAAAACTGCAAGGAGCAATTAATATTAACACTCATAACAAAGCCTAGAGTTTTCCATTTTCTTTGTGAAAGTGTGTTTCTACTAAAGTTATCTTGCTATAGCTATTATGAAGAGAGCGCCCTTGTACCTACATGAAAGAAAGCCAGCCACAGCTAAAAAAAATAAAGTGTACAACAAAAAGATCACTGCTGTCATCAGTGATAGCAGAATAATAGCATCACTATTACCATGGACAACCATGCCAACCACAATGACACTAACATAAACACCAATCTCATCGCCACTAACAAAAACAACACAATTCCAACTGCAAGAACACTGCCATTAAAGATAATGATGGATTTCATAAATAAAAAGGTCAATAAAAATAAAAACAATGATATCTGTAAGAACAACTAAAATTCCATCACCATACCAATATCACCACCACCATCATCAAAAATAGTGTCCTTCACTCCTCCTGGTTTCAGATCAACTCAGTTCTGGCCTTTGAAGGCATTAGCGGTAGTGAACCAGTGGATAGAAGACCTCTCTCTTTACTTCTTACTTTGTGTAAAAATCTGCCTTTCAAATAAATAAAACTTTTTTAAAAAAAAGGAATTGAGGAAAAAGCAAGATAGTGTATAGGGTAAGGGCAGTTTTAAACTGACAGAATCATTAGCCAGGGTGAGGCAGAGAGCGCATATTCCAGGAAATACGAGAGAGAATGCCAATGACATAGGGGCACCTGGAGAGCCACAGACACAGGAAAGCATCAGAAACAGTTGTGTTGCAGTGACCAGGTACCCCAGAGGTGGTCAATGATTGGTGATTGCAGTTCCACTGGCATAGAGATGGGAAGGGCAGTTGATTGGGACCTCAAGAGTTGAACCCCGTTGGGCCTGGCGCAGTAGCCTGTTGGCTAAAGTCCTATTCTTGCATGCACCAGGATCCCTTATGACAGCTAGTTCGTGTCCCAGCGGCCCTGCTTCCCAGCCAGCTCTCTGCTTTTGACCTGGGAAAACAGTGGAGAATGGCCCAAAGCCTTGGAATCCTTGTCCGCATGGGAGACGCAGAAGCAGCTCCTGACTCCTGGGAAAGAGCAACACAGCCTTGGTTGTTACAGCCACTTGGGGAGTGAATTATTAGAAGATCTTCCTCTCTTTCTCTCTTCCTCTCTGTATATCTGATTCTCCAATTAAAAAAAAAAATCTTAAAAAAAAAAAAAGAGTTAAGCCCAGGCATAGAACTGCTTATCCTGTTTATTTGTTTGATTCAAGCATGAGTAGACACAGAGTGGCAGAGTCCAAGAAGGCAGGTGCAGGAACAGGGTAAATTTCACGGCCCAGGCTCCCAGTAGGCCACATGAGGTGCTATTTTGTGTACTGAGGCAAAAGCTGTGGGACTGGAGGGACAAAAATGAGCTGCACATGCAATAAGCCTGAAGCGAACTCATCTCCAATCTCACTGATCCCACAGGAAAAACAGTATTGACTAAGGCTCCTACAGGTTCCACCCAAAATGTGCCTGGGTGGCTACCAGATCTAATGGCCAGCAGAGAAAGAACTCCACCAGCGCCCTTCAGGTGCCATTTTGTGTACTGAAGAAAAGGCTATGGGACTGGAGAAACAGCAGTGAGCTGTGCATATGCTAAGCCAGAAGCGAACTTTACTTGCAGCTTAATACTTTACATTGGTCTCACAGGGAAAAGAGTATTTACCTGTCATCCTATTTAACCAAAAATAGGTCCAGGTGACCAAGAGGTTGCAGCATGATCCGCAGCACCAACAACCTGGTGACTTAGGATTGTTGGTGTCTCCCTATTCCCAAGTACTACAAAAGAGTGGGAGAAAGGCTGTGCAGGCAAGTGTAGCCACAGCATAGGATAACAGGGGGTGGAGAGCGGTGAGGCAGGAGCTGGGGCTACAGAAACCATGGTGGAAGTGTAGCACCAGAGTTCAGTATTAAAACTCATTGGATCAGGCCCCGCCCGGTTCACCCGGAGCCAACCCAGGTAGTGGCCATTGAGGAGCCCGGGTTGAGGGCCTTCCAGACCTGGGCTTGCACCACGGAGCTGGCCGTAGGGCAGGCCGAGCGCATGGCTCTGTGAGGCCCGTGGGAGCAGCAGCCGAGCGGCGAGCCCGGCCTGCGGACAGGCAGTGCACGGGCAGCCCTCGGCGGGTGGCTATGGCGGTGCTCAGGGCGCTTGTTGGCCGCACTACATGGCATTTGGCTTCATGACCTGCGTCGCCCTGCAAGCAGAGAAGATGAACCATCACCCAGAGTGGTTCAACATGTACAACAAGGTCCAGATAACGCTCACCTCGCATGACTGCAGCGGACTTACCCAGAGAGATGTGAAGCTGGCCAAGTTCATCGACAAGGGCAGGGCTGCGTGGGTCTGCGTGTAGGGCGGGGCTGCGTGGGTCTGCGTGAGGGCGGGGCTGCATGAGGGCGGGTCTGCGTGAGTCTGCGTGTGGGCAGGACTGCGTGGGTCTGCGTGGGGTCGGCACGGGGTGCATGTGTCTGCGTGAGGTCAGCGTGGGGCCCGTGGCTGTGTGTGCTTGTAACGCTGGGCCGTGTGATGTGTCGGAAAGCGGTCTTCTGCAGCCACGGAGAGAGACCTGGTTGAAGAAATGTGCCTCACGCGGTGCCGGACAGAGCAGCGAGGTCCGTGAGGGGCCGGGGTGATGGGGTTGGTGCTGAGCCCCCCGCATGCAGGCGGCCTGTGGAGACTCCCCAGGAAGCCGAGCTGAGGCACTGGGCTCCTTGAGGGCCTCCAAGGGTAAGCGGGAAGTGGAGGAGGGTGTGTGGGCCTTGAATGCGGGTCGGGACACGCGGGTGTGTGGTTGGCGGGCAGCGGAGTCTGTGACAGGGACAAGGCGTGGTGGTGGCGGAGTGTGGGTTTGGTGTTTTGCTTGGTGCTGATGAAGCACAGGTCAGCTGGAGGGCGGTGAGGAAGCGCGGGTCTGCGTGGGAGAGAGCAGTGGGTCAGTGGGCACTGTCGGGACTTCCAGGACTTGCTGCGGGCTGTGAGGGAAGCACGGTCTGCATTGAGTCAGCAGGGCAGCGCGGGTCTGCCTGAAGCAGGGCTGGACGCTGGGGTGTGAGGGGTGTGTGTGTGCAGCAGGGGAAGCTTGGTGGGAACCTCGACCCACTTAGGGTGTCTCCTTAGCTCCCCAACCAGGCCCACTCCCAGCCATAGATCACGCGCATGCCAGTGGTTGCTCTGACTCAGTTTCACTCAGTCCCTCACTTGTCCTGGCCTCTGCCTTAGACACTGTGGCTTAGCGTCCCCGACTCACGTAGAGCACTAGCTGCAAGACCCCAGCTCGGCATAACCTGTGCTCCATCCTGGCTTCTAGTTTCGCTTGTAGACTAAGGTTTGCTCAGTCCTGCCCAGTACATCCTGTTCCATTACCAATTTACACATTAGCCAACTGTTGGAGCTACTTTGCCCAGCTTGTCCAACCCCCAGGTCTGGACCACATGTTCAACAGAGGGAGCTATCACTCCCCAGGAGAGTTTCCCAAGTTCCTCCACTTGATCCATTCCCAGACCCAGTCTCATACATGCCAATGGGTTTCAGGTCAGTGCCCGGCGCAGTCTGGCCTTCCATTTGGCCGTATATGAGCTGGTGAATGTTGCAGCCCGCCCCACCCCACACCCTATTCAGGATGCACTTTCGGGTGCTGCTGCCTTGACACCTCCAGACTGCTGCGGGTTCCTTTACCTGTGGTTGATGGCAGGCTCCTTGGTCACACCTAGCTAAATCCAAAACCACCCAAACTCTTGGGCTTACCAGAGGGGCTAGACTTTCCACAGGGTGTGGCCCACACAGCCCACACAGAATCTACCCCCGGATATGGCTCTCGAGTGCTAGTTAATGTTATGGCCCTGCCTAATGTGACCAGTCTCCTGATCAATCATCATGTCAGGTAAAAGGATACCTGCTGGACAAGCCCCGAGCCTTAGCTTTGGCTTGAGCTGGTGTTCACTGCTCAGCATTGTTAAGTGATTACAAGTTCTTCAAAGGAAGAGTTACTGCCATTGGGAATCTTTAGGATTGACTCAGATCCCAGAAGCACAGTGGGATCAACCTGGAGCTACCTAAGCAGCGATTCAGACAACCAATACCCCAGAGCTCCCCGGCTCAGGCCAGCAGGCACAGCATGGTGACAAATGGTGCACTGGCCACCCGGGGATAGCTCAACAAGTGCACATGGTGGCTGGAGTCGGGATCCAAGCAGGACGCCTCATCCTGGAGCCCACCAACAGCCTCCCAGCTGCTGGAAGTTTAAATCCCCAGGCCCAAGGTCATGCCCCTCTCCAATCCCATTCACCTCCCAATGAGGGCGGTGGGTGGGCCCCAGACCTACCTAGTCATGGAGACTTCCCCCCTTGGTGTACTCACCCCGAAAGGAAGCAGCCCCTGATTCCAGGCAGGCCCGGGGACAGCTCACCATGTGCACATGGTGGCTGGAGTCAGGACAGATTATTTCTTTGAAGAAAAATGCAAATGACAATTGGGTAAGTCTCAAATTCCCTTAAAGCTTTTTACCTTTTATAAATCAAGTTATGATTTTACTTCTAGGAAATAATACTGAGCAACTAAACTGGAGAAAATAAATTACTATGTAGAAGAATCACTTTATTTTAATTGCACCAAAAGTGGAATTACCTTTTTTGTTAGAATAAACATATTGAGTAATCCATACAGTCTGGTTTTAGCACATTGCCACTGTGAAAGGAACCTATACTGTCCGCAAGAGACAGAAGGATGTGATGTGCCTATACTAATATCATGGTCACGGATTCACATTTTTGGGGCATTGGATTGCCCCTTGTTATTTGTGAAGAAACAAAGTTCTCTGAGTCATTTTTAATCATTTGTGTGTAAACAATGGGGTGGATAAAGTGCTAACTAAGCCCCTTGTAGTTCTAAAATGCAGAGTTCTTTATTTATTGAGTTACTCACTGCATTTTAAGACGTGGATGATTGTGAACACTGGTCTGTGCTGCAGAGGAACTACATAAGGTTATGAGGTGTCTTTTGGGGAGTCCCTGACACAGAGCGGTGGAAGAGGCTACTTTTGTGCCTTTTGATGTTGTAGGCACTGTGCTTGAAAATATTGTGAAATAACATCCATTAAGTCCACTTAATAACTGTCAAGTAGATTTTATAATTACAGATTTATAGATGAAACAACAGCCCAAGGTCACATGGCTAGGAAGTGAAAAGTAGAGATTGCAATCCTGATCTTTCAGAGACTAAGTCTTGTGCATTTTCTGTCACTTTGCATTGAATTTATTATTTAGTAAGTGTGACTTTATGTTAAAAGATACAGAAAGTGCACCATCTAGCTCTCAATGAAACAATATTTGTCACATCCAATACAAATAGCATATACTTGCTGAAAGTTCAGATCAGGGCAGTTATTTGACCTAGCATTTTGGATGCCAGTTAGGATGCCTGCATCACAGTCAGGGTATTTTGGTTGAACTGCTCTAACTGCAGCTTCTTCAATTTCCTTACTTCCATCTTTGCCCTGGCCCAGTTTCCAGCTCATGTTGGATTTGGGAAGTGAAGCAGAGTATAAGGAATTTATTCCATTAATCTGCCTCATATAAATAAATATGGCAACCCAAGTTCAGATGATGTACAAAGCATACATTTACACATATTTTGAAAATATTTCTAAGATTTGTTTACTTATTTGAATGATAGAGGGGGATGCAGAGAGAGACATTGAGCATTCTTCCATTGGCTGGTTAACTGTCCAAAATGGCCACAAAATGTATCTAGATTTGATTATATCCAGGATCTAGGAACTCCCCCTGCAATCTCCTATGTGGTTGCAATGAACCATCATCCCTTGCCTCTAGATCACGTTGGCAGGAAGCTCTGTATGAAACTTAGAGTAACTGTGACTTGAACCAAGCACTCTGATATGGGATGTTGTCTCTAGTCCTGTGGTGCCATGCGGATTACTAAAAGCTCATATGAGCATTTCACAATAAGTGATGTACATAATCTTTGTAGCCTTATTTCTTAATGTGTTACAGATATATTTTTGCCTTTGTAAAACCGTTTTTGTTATTATTATTATCATTTTATGATACAAGTCCATATGCCCTGGGATTTCCCTTACCTCTTCCTCAAGTTCCCTTCCCCTACTGAGTTCCTCTATATTATTACTGTAATACAATTCTTCATAAACAGTCATATGTGCATCATTGTGGGCATGGATGGCAAAGAGCCCAGTTTTGTAGCCTTATTTCTTAATGTGTTACAGGTATTTTTTTAAACAAATATTTTATAATTTATTTTAAAAGTCATGTTTAATTAACCTGTTTGTTTTTTCATTTTTTCCCTTGTAATTTCAAATAATTTTGGTTCCACATATCAATAGTTCAATAGTTTATTTTAGTAATTATTTTTGGCATACTTTCTTAGTAATAATTTGTTCCTACATATCAGAATAATATTTACACATGTAATTTTCTATGATAACAAGGTTTACAAATAAGTGATTCATTTTGTAAATATTTATGTGGTTTATTCTTTGTCAAAGCTATTTCTACCATGTGGTTCAGTTTTTACTAAGTATCTGAGTATTTACTTTTATTTTTAAAAATTGCGAACTAACTTCTTTTTATTTGTAATAAATTATAAATTAAGTGACTTTGCCTATGCTTGTGTGATAAACATAGTGAATCATATGGTTTTTCCATTCCAAAGTTTCACAAAATGGTTGCAAATGATCTGGAGGTCTCTCAGAATGAGGTTAACCTTTTCACATGAATGGTTGTGCTTATTGCATGCTGTTGATATTCACTAGGTTGTGCAAGCTTTTTTCTCTGTAACAGTTGATTTTATCTTTACCTCTTACTAAATAAAATGGGATATGATTTATGCAGCAACATGAACTTACTGGAAGTGCAACATGCATTGATAGTTTCATCTTTTTTAAAAATAGCATTTAACCACATGCTGCAAAACTGTTTTAGACCTTTATGGTTTCACAGAATCATAGTGAATTTTCTGTAGAGATGATCGCCTTGAGGCAAATACACAAAGCTGCCATGTGTAATGATTCTGAGTCTCTGTTGCCATTGCCTGAAGCTTGCATCCTCCCACATTGCCCTTAGCATATTACTTGACTCATCAAACAGTCCTCCATCTCACATCAGAGAGCAGCATTCATTGGCAAGTGCACAAGTCATCTCCAATTTTAGGCCCATGTCATCTGCTTGCCTGAAATATTTCCTTTTCCGATAGCTCCTTCAACTCAAAATGTTTTATCTGCATTTCATTACAGTGGATGCATACATTGGCAGTGATATTTGTATGCTCTAGGATGTTCATGGTCATTTTCATCTAACATTAGTCTGCATGTTTCTCCATCTTTTGTTATTTTTAAGTGGGTAGTTCAATTGGCCGAGAGAGAACTCAATGAGTTAAAGAGAGAAAATGAATCTAAAAGGAAAAGGTAAGTTTCTTAGTGGTAACACTTAACAACTTTTAGCTATTTTATTGTTACTTTCTTAATTAGGTGATATTATTATAGGGATAAATAATAAAATTTCAGTGACTCCAGCATTTTTCATTATGAAGTATTTATTCATTTTGTCCTTTGTTTTAAATACTTAGGTCACCTGAGTGTTTAATTTTCCTACATAATGCTTATTTGCCTTATGTCTAGCAGGCATTATATATATACATATATAAAATTGGCTCCACTTCCCTATTCCCTATGCACGTTGCTACTGCCCAGTTATTCCTTGTTTTCATGAAAAATGTCATTTGCCTTATTGTCAAGTAGACTGCTAAAGCCATGCTTTTCTTCTGTTATATGTATTAATAAGCTTTTTGTGATGTTGTTTATAACACTTGAGAGGAGCTTCTTAAGAAGGTAGGTTTATTTTGGCTCACAGGAGACACACCATCAAAAATTGCGTGGTATTTTGTGTTCAGGATCTGTTGTGGCCCACGTACAATAGAGTAGTCATTCATTACTCAGCCAAGTGGTCTCTTACTCCATCACTATACATTCCCTTAAGTGAGATGCCACAAATAAGGTTGATAACATATGAAGTGAAAGCAAAGACAAAACAACAAAAATACAGCACCATAGAATCGAAAAAATATGCCATTGAATAACCAATTCATAGGTGACAAAAAGAAAATACAGAAGTCTACTTTTCATGATGGTTTCCTTATGTTTGAACATATGGTATTTGTCCTTTTGGGTTTGACTTATTTCACTGAAGATGATGGTCTCTAGTTGTGACCATCTAGTTGCAAATGATATGGTTTCCTTCTTTTGAATGGCTGAGTAATACTCCATAAAATAGAGGTACCACTGTTTATTTAACCACTCCTCTTTGGATGGGCATCCGGATTGTTTCCATGTATTTTCTACTGTAGATTGTGTTGCTGTGAATATAGGATTACAGCTCCCTCTCATATATGCAGTATTCATTTCCTTTGGGTATATTCCTAGGAGTGGGATACCTGGTTCATTAGGCAGGTTCATTTGCAATTCTCTACATACTGTCCATACTGATTTCCATAACTGCCGTACTAGCCTGTACTCCCACCAGCAGTGAAGGAGATATTTTTCTTCCCACTGCCCTGCAAGCAGGTGTTGTTAGTTGAGTTCTGAATGTAGGCCAATCTGAATGGAATTAGGTGGTACCTCAGTATGGTTGTAATTTGTATCTCCCTGATAGCTAGGGAGACTTAGCATCTTTTCATATGTCTGTTAGCCATTTGGATCTCTTCTTTTGAAAAATTTCTGTTCATTTCCTTCGCCCTGGGTTTCTAAAGCTCTTTGTAAATCCTGAATATTAATTCCCTATCACCTGTATAATGTGCAAAAATTTCTCCTGTTCTGTTACTTGCTTCTTCATTTTGTTAATCATTTCCTTTGCTGTACAGAATATTTTTAGCTTGATGTAGTCCCATTTGTTTATTTTGTCTTTGACTACCTATCATTTTGGGGTCTTGTCTAAGAAGTCTGATTCCATTCCTATTTCTTTGAGAGAGCTTCCTCTATTTTCTTTCAATACTTTGGTGGTTTCTGGTTGTCTATTTAGGTCCTTGAACCATTTAGAGCTGAATTTTATATAATACGGCAAGTGTGGGTTTTGTTTCTTAATTCTGCAGGCTGCTATGCAGTCGTCCCATCAGCATTTGTTGAATTGCCAAGGATTTTTTTCCTGGATTGTTTTCAGTTTTCTTGTCAGGGGATAGTTGGTAATACGTGTGTGGATTTCCTTCTGATGTTTCTATTCTATTTCATTGATTTCTTCCTCTATTTCTGTACCAGTACCATACTATGTTGATGACCATTGCACTGTAGTATGTCTTGAGGTCTGGAATTGTGATTCCTTCGGCTTGTTTTTTCTTCTTCAGGATAGCTTTGGCTATTCATGGTCTCTTGTGTTTCCAGACGAATTTTTGTATCTTCTATTTCTGAGAAGAATGCTGTTGGATTTTCATTGGGATTGCATTGAATGTGTATATTACTTTTGGTAATATGGACATTTTGATGATGTTGATCCTGCCAATCCAGAAATATGGTAAATTTCTCCAGTTTTCAATGTCTTCTTCTATTTCTTTTTTAAATGTTTTATGGTTTTAATCATAGAGGTCTTCCACATGTTTGGTTAGCTTAATACCTAGATATTTAAGATTCCGCTCTGGTTTATGGACTGTACTTACAATTTCCTTCTCAGCCATGCAAGTATTTGTGTACACTAGTGCCATTGATTTGTGTTCATTAATTTATATCCTGCCACCCTGCCAAAGTCTCTTATGAGATCCAGTGGTGTCTTGACTGAGTTTTTTTGATTCTTCTATGTAGAGGATCATGTCATCTGCAAATAAGAGATAGTTTCAGCTCCTCATTTCCAATATGAATTCCCTTGATTTCGTTTTCTTGCCTAATAGCTCTGGTATGGATATCCAATACTATATTGAAAAATAATGGTGACAGCAGACATCCCTGCCTAGTTCCAGATTTTAGTGGAAAGGCTTCCAATCTTATTCCATTTAGTATGATGCTGGCATTGGCTTTGATTGTGCTGTAGAATGTTCCTTCTGTACTGATCTTGCTTAGGGTTTTCAGCATGAAGAGGTACTGGGTTTTGTCAAATGCTTTCTCTGCATCTATTGAGATGATGTTTTTTTTGTTTGCTTTTAAATTTGTTGATGAGATGTGTCACATTTACTGATTTGTGAATGTTGAACCTTTCGTGCATGCCTGGGATGAATCCCACCTGGTCCAGGTGAATGATCTGCCTGATATACTGTTGGATCCTGTTGGCTAGTATTTTGTTGAGGATCTTTGCATTTTTGTTCATCAAGGATATTGGTCTACAGTTCACTCTTTTTGTTGTTCCTCTACGTGACTTTGGTATTAACATGATATTGGCTTCATAGAAAGAGCTTGGAAGGGTGGGCTCCAGGAAGCGGTGTCCTGCTCAGATCCCGACTCCAGCCACCATGTGCACGTGGTGAGCTGTCCCCAGGCCTGCCTGGAATCAGGGGCTGCTTCCTTTCGGGGTGAGTACACCAAGGGGGGAAGTCTCCATGACTAGGTAGGTCTGGGGCCCACCCACCGCCCTCATTGGGCGGTGAATGGGATTGGAGAGGGGCATGACCTTGGGCCTGGGGATTTAAACTTCCAGCAGCTGGGAGGCTGTTGGTGGGCTCCAGGATGAGGCGTCCTGCTTGGATCCCGACTCCAGCCACCATGTGCACTTGTTGAGCTATCCCCGGGTGGCCAGTGCACCATTTGTCACCATGCTGTGCCTGCTGGCCTGAGCCGGGGAGCTCTGGGGTATTGGTTGTCTGAATCGCTGCTTAGGTAGCTCCAGGTTGATCCCACTGTGCTTCTGGGATCTGAGTCAATCCTAAAGATTCCCAATGGCAGTAACTCTTCCTTTGAAGAACTTGTAATCACTTAACAATGCTGAGCAGTGAACACCAGCTCAAGCCAAAGCTAAGGCTCGGGGCTTGTCCAGCAGGTATCCTTTTACCTGACATGATGATTGATCAGGAGACTGGTCACATTAGGCAGGGCCATAACATTAACTAGCACTCGAGAGCCATATCCGGGGGTAGATTCTGTGTGGGCTGTGTGGGCCACACCCTGTGGAAAGTCGAGCCCCACTGGTAAGCCCAAGAGTTTGGGTGGTTTTGGATTTAGCTAGGTGTGACCAAGGAGCCTGCCATCAATCACAGGTAAAGGAACCTGCAGCAGTCTGGAGGTGTCAAGGCAGCAGCACCCGAAAGTGCATCCTGAATAGGGTGTGGGGTGGGGCGGGCTGCAACATTCACCAGCTCATATACGGCCAAATGGAAGGCCAGACTGCGCCGGGCACCTGGGGGTCAGACAAGCTGGGCAAAGTAGCTCCAACAGTTGGCTAATGTGTAAATTGGTAATGGAACAGGATGTACTGGACAGGACTGAGCAAACCTTAGTCTACAAGCGAAACCAGAAGCCAGGATGGAGCACAGGTTATGCCGAGCTGGGGTCTTGCAGCTAGTGCTCTACGTGAGTCGGGGACGCTAAGCCACAGTGTCTAAGGCAGAGGCCAGGACAAGTGACGGACTGAGCAAAACTGAGTCAGAGCAACCATTGGCATGTGCGTGATCTATGGCTGGGAGCGGGCCTGGTTGGGGAGCTAAGGGGACACCCTAACTGGGTCGAGGTTCCCACCAAGAGGCACGTGTGCTGGAATGGGGTGTACATTCTAACTAGGAAACAGTTTTAAACCCCCCCTGGCACTAATGTGGACTGGGATTGGATGCACCAGGCCAGGCCAGACCCCAACACTGTCTGGTGTCCTGGAGAACCAGGATAGATGTGGGACTGACTAGGCTAGGTCTCAACCCCCTACTGAGCTATGTGTGAGCTGTATGTGGGTATGGACGAGCCATGGCTGGGCTGAAACATCCAACAACAAGAACCAGAATGGGTTGAAAACCAGCCAAGAAAAGCCACTATTCCTGCTAGGACAGGAGGTGAACTGAGTAGGGCTGGCTCATGGACCCCCTGGTATGTGCAAAATCTCACATTGGGAGAGGTTCTGATGGAGGAGCCTGAGCAACTCCTCTGGCAGGACACAATCCCTGCAGGTAAGCGCAAGAAGCATGATAGGAAACAGCCCAGAATAGGCCATGGAAAATCTGCCACTGACATACATTTGGCATGGGTTGGGGGCAGACCAGGCTGAATCAGTTCATGTCATCCACTGGTAAATCCGAACACCAGAACAGAGTGCAGGTCGAGCCAGCTCTGGTCATGACAAAAACCAGTGCACAATTTGGAATGCCAGGGTAAGGTTGCCTATACTGGTTGTGACTGCAGCACGCAACCAGCACATGTGAGAACCAGGAAGGGAGGGGGCAGAGCCAGCACGGGGATTAAGGGGCTGGTCCCCTCACCGGACAGCTACTCCCACTGGAGAGCGTGGGCTGGGGTGGGGACAGACCAGACTAAGCAGGGCTACAGCACCTGTGTGCCGCATGTGGACCAGATCATGGAAAAGCAAGGCTGGGCTGATTATTCCTACTGGTGCAAGCATAAATTAGAGTGGGTGAGAGTTGTTTGGGCTTAGCCACAGCATCAGATGGCAGAAGCTGGCACTGGGGGTAATTCTGTCAAGTCCAACCACAGAACCACTCGAAGAGTGCATAAACCGGGATTGAGAGAGATGCAAGAGGGAAATAGTGGGTTCCCCCCCTTGGGTTACTACTCCCATGGGAGGGCATGAAAACTAGGATGGGGGCTGGGGAGGCTAGACAGAGAGGCCCTCAACAACATCCGTGAGGGCTGGATAGTTGAGCTGGTTAGATGGAACTAAGCTTTAATACCCATTGACAAGTACCAGAGCCAAATGGGATGTGGGACAGATTGGACTAGTCTGCTACACATACTGGCAAACCAGGGTAGGGGGGTGGGCCTGGTGGGGGTTATTGTGGGTTGCTCTGACTAGGGTGCAGCTCCCACTGGTTTATGTGAAGGCTGAGTATGTGCTGGGCAGAACCAGGCTGGACTGCAACACCCATTGGTTCCAGTGGAAGTCAGGGCTGAACACAAAACCAACCCAGCAATTGCAACCACCAGCTGATCGTGGATATGGACTGTGCCTGGCCCTGTGCTTGCTAGAGCATAGAAGAATCTGGTCTGGGAATACCTCAGAGTTTCTTTGGGGATCTCCCCAATCGAAATGCTGGACTCAGAACCCTAGCCAAGAAAAGACAGAAGAAAGAACAATTCAATCAACCACCTCAGCTATATGTTGGCAGCAAAATACTGGGCAAATGAAGACTCTATCAATCAGTGGATTCTTCAACAACCTCACCATGCTGCGAGTGGCAAAAATGGCAGTGATTCATAATTGGTGAACTATTAAAATCACTTGAGCAAGGATCTCAGAGCAAGCCCCACATCCAGGACTTGGGGAGGGTGGGAAACTGGGTGGGGCTTCTCCCTCAATATCCCCCTTTACCTCAGATACATAATGGAAATAATATGGACATAATAGTCTTACCCACTTCCCTATAGCCCCTGAACCCTTTTACCGTTATTAACTATGTAAAGATTGTCAACAGTATAATTAAAAAAATAAATAAAGAGTTTGAAAGGATTTCCTCCATTTTTATTGTTTGGAAAAACTTGTGGAGGATTCGTTTAAATTCCTCTTGGATAGTTTTGTTGCACTCAGCAGTGAAACCATCTGGTCCAGGACTTTTCTTGATTTGCAGGGCTTTAATTTCGAATTAAAATCTCTCCATCTTTTCTGTGTCTTCTGATTTGTTTGCATGTAATTGCTGATGATAATTCCTAATATTTTCCTGTGTGTCTGAGCTATGTGTTGTTATATATTTTTCTCATCTCTGATGCAATAGACGCTTATCTTCTCACTCCATTTTTTGATTAGTCTGTTTTGTTGATTTTCTCAAAGAGTCAGCTCTTTAATTTATTGTTCTCATATATAGTTTTTTGGTCTCTGTTTAGCTAATTTCATTCCTTATTTTGATTATTTCAGTTTTCCTTCTTATCTAGGGATTGCTTTGCTCTTATATTTCGGGGTCCTTCAATTGTTTTTTTTTTCAATTTTTTAAATTTTATTGTATTGTTGTTGACAATCTTTACATAGTTAATTGTGGTTTAAAAAAAGGTTCAGGGGGTATAGGGAAGTGGGTAAGACTATTATGTCCATATTGTTTCCATCATGTATCTGAGGTAAAGGGGGATATTGAGGGAGAAGCCCCACCCGGTTTCCCGCCTACCCCAAGTCCCTGATGTGGGGCGTGCTCTGAGATATTTGCTCAAGTGATTTTAATAGTTCTCCAGTTATGAATCACTGCCAGTTTCGCTCGATGAGGTCGTCCACTGATTGATATGGTCCGTCATGAAGTCTCCGTTTGCCCCATATTTTGCTGCCAACATATAGCTGAGATGAATGATTGTGGGTCTTTCAATTGTAGGGTTAACTCATTTATTTGGTTCCTTTCCAGTTTCTTAACATAAGCACTGATTGAGATGGACTTTCCTCTTAACACTGTCTTGATTGTGTCCCAAAAGTTTTGGTTTGTTGTGTTGATGCCTTCATTTGTTTCATGCAATTTTTAAAATTTCCCTTTGATTTCCTCTCTAATCCATCAATCATTTATTAGCATATTGTTCAGTCTCCATGTGGGGGCATGTCTTCTTGGGTGTTTGACTTTTGATCTCCAGCTTCACTCCATGATGATCTGAGAAGATGCATGGTATGATTTCAATTTTTTTTTTAATTCATTGAAGTTTTTTTTTTTTTTTGTGGCCGGTAACACGGTCAATTCTGGAGAAGGTTCAAAGTAATGATGAAAAACAAATGTGCATTCTCTGTAGGATGAAAGTTTTGGTAGATATCAAGTACACCCATTTGTTCTAGAATTTGGGTGATTCTATTGTTTCTTTGCTGAGTTGCAGTCTCGTTGAACTGTCCATTGATGTTAACGGGGTATTAAGGTTCTCCACTATGAATGTATGGGAGTCTATTTCTCCCGTTACATCCATCAATATTTGATTCACATAGCCAGATGCCTTAGCATTTGGCGCATGTGTATTTATTATATTGATCTCTTCTTGCTGAATGGATCCTTTGATCATTAGGTGGTGTACTTCTTTATCTCTTTAGATGTTTTTCACATCTAAGTCTGTATCATTTGATAGAAGAATAGCTACACACACATGTTTTTCTTTACCATTTGCTTGGAGTATCTTTTTTCCATCTTTTCACTTTCAGTTTCCTCTGATCTTTGTTGCGGAGATGTGTCTCCTGCAAGCAACAGATAGATGCAATTTGTTTTTTGATCCAGTTCTCTAATCTATAGTATTTGATTGATAAGTTTAAGCTATTTACATTCAATGTTAATATGGATCGTTTGCAGTTTGGTTCTGTCATTTTAGCAATGGGTTGTTATTTAATTTAGTCTTCTGCTAGTCTTTTAGTGGGATGTTCTCCACATTTGCCTTTGGTTTTGGTAGTTGCTATTCCTTTTTGTTTTCACAAGAACATCTTTCATATAATTTGTAAGGCAAGTCTAGAAAGGAACCTCTTAGATTTACCTTTGCTAAGGAATAATTTTGTTTCATTTTCCTTTTTTGCTTCATTAATTACATTGCATTATGTGACACAGTTTTATAGGCACTGGGATTCGCCCCAACCCCCCAAGCCCCCCCATGGTGGATTCCTCCACCTTGTTGCATAACCACAGTTCAAGTTCAGTTGAGATTGTTTCATTGCAAGCATATACCAAGCATAGAGTCCAGCATCTTATTGTCCGGACAAATTCAACGGCTTGTTGGGGAGACCATCTCTGGTCTGAAGGCAGAGCCGGCAGAGTATCATCCCTATCAATTAAAAGCCCCGACATAACATCAGCAACAATTTATAACGTTATGGAATTAATTGACATGGCATTGAGTAACCAACATGTTAAAAAAAAAAAAAGCAAGTTCTTAGCCACATCCTATGACTTTTTCATTGACATTTAAATTTTAGTTTTTTTTTTTTTTAAGATTTATTCATTTCATTACAGCCAGATATACACAGAGGAGGAGAGACAGAGAGGAAGATCTTCCATCCGATGTTTCACTCCCCAAGTGAGCCGCAACGGGCCGATGCGTGCCGATCCAAAGCCAGGAACCTGGAACCTCTTCTGGGTCTCCCACGCGGGTGCAGTGTCCCAATGCATTGGGCTGTCCTCGACTGCTTTCCCAGGCCACAAGCAGGGAGCTGGATGGGAAGTGGAGCTGCCGGGATTAGAACCAGCGCCCATATGGGATCCCGGGGCTTTCAAGGCGAGGACTTTAGCTGCTAAGCCACGCCGCCGGGCCCTAAATTTTAGTTTTTATAGAATCAGGTTCTATACACCTTAAAATGGCTATAGATTACTATTCAGCTTTCTCGTGTCTATTTTCATTATAATGTTTAGCATTATATAGCGTTGAAGCATGATTTTGCTGAACTTGGCTTTTTTTTTTTTTGGGTAGTCTGACAGACTGGCTTATAACTCTAACAAGACATATGTCAACAGTTTTGGTGTAGAATAGTTTTAGGAGGGGTGTGCAGAGAAATCCTCAACAGCCTAGTGAGGAGTAACTAATCTTTGTGTCCCACCTAGTAAGGTATAAGTCTATCCACGCTGACCATTTCCTGTCTGATTCCAAGCTTTCCTTGTTGTTCTCTATCTATTCTAGAGTTGTGTTTGTTTGTTTGTTTTGAGGGGTTCTGGAGCGATCCTGATAGTCATTGCAAGAGAGGGTGGAGACCCAAGTTGGAACCAAGCAAAGGCCAGAGAAAGCTCCTCTCCTGATTCCCCAAGGAAGTTTAGTGTTCCTCTGTTTCTGCGGACTGCTCAGGGAATTTTATTTCATTTTCAAAGACAAAGGAGAGTTTTGGAGGATATGTTATTCTAGGCAGAAAATGTTTCCCTTTTAGAATCTGGAACATTTCACTCCTTTCTCTTCTGGCCTTTAGTGTTTCCTCTGAGAGGTCAACTGTGACTCTGGGGTTCCTCTATAGGTCATTTGATTTTTTTCTTCATGCATATTTAAGGATCTTTTCCTTATGTTCAACTGAAGAGAGCTTGATTACATGTGTCGTGGTCAGGTTTGCTTTTGATCAACTCTGTTGGGAGTTTTATGACCCTCCTGTATATTGTTTCCCAATTCTTTTCCAGCTTTGGGAACTTTTCATTTATCATTTCTTTAATCCCAGCTTCTCTTTCTGCACCTTCCGGAACTTCTGTAACTCTTAGGTTGGGCCTTTTAATCGTATCTCTTAATTCTTGGATACTTTTTTTTTAGCTTGACTCAGCTCTGGTTTCAGCTTTTTGATTGTTTCTCCCTGTTGACAGGAAGTATCTTCCAATTCTGAAATTCTTTCTTCTGTTTCATTCATTCTATTTTTGAGACTCTCCACTGTACTTTTAATTTGCTCCACTGTGTACTCAATTTCTGATATATCTGCTTTCATTTGATTCATTGCTGTTATTTACTTTGTAACATTTTCCTTAAATTCCTCATGCTTCTCATTGTTCAGAAAGTTTATACTGAGTTTTCTGAATTGTATGTCTCCCATATTTTTTCAGGATCTTCCTCAGTTAACTCTGAGGGTGGTCAAGGCTTTTCATCCTTTGCTGGAGAGTCTTCAGTAACAATCATAGTGCCTCTGTGTCTTCTTTTACCATTTGACACTGCAATTTTGGTTGACAGATTCATCTCCTTAGTGCAGATATCTAAGATGTATTACCTGGCTGCCACAAGAGTTGAGCCATGGCTGCCGCTAGATCCTTGGCTGTTGCTGGGGTCTGGATTGTTTGTTCACCAGCCACTGGTAGGGTTTGCTGCTCACTGCAACACTGCACCAGCATTGCTGCCACTTCCCCTTGTCAAGAGGGTCTCCAGGTACCCCCTGCAAACTGTCTGACCTCCTTTCCCCCCCACTGTAATCTGTTTCTTGTGCTTCACCCTAATGGTTCTCTGTCATCCAACTTTAATTTTTCTGTCAGATTGTCAGGTAGTCAGGATGTTTGTTGGCTGCTGCCACCTCGTGGGTGACCGGTGCTTTCACTCTCCTGGGTGCTCACCTTTCCCAAGGGCAGGCGGGTATGTGGCCAGTATAGATTAGATAGTTCTGACAGTGGAGTAGCTATTCAGTGTTCTAGCTGGTGAAGGTCCCCTACTGCCTTGTGCTTTTGCGGCCTCTGCCTGCCAAACTGGTGCCTTGAGTGGAAGTGGTCCAGCTCCTGCCACACAGTGTGTAATCAGCAGCTAGCCTTTCTACGCTCTGAGTGCACTGCATCTTCTCCCAATTGTGATGGGCCAGTGATGGCAGTTCACTGTGCTTTTGTTCTCACGCAACCACTGCCACCTCCAGGCAGTTCGCTTTGTTGCAGCCCCACTCTTTTTTATTCCTGCAATCTGCCCTCCCTTTTCTGGGTTGCCAAGAGAAACCTTAGTCTCCGAGAGAGACCTTTATCCCCTAGGAGCCTCAAGTCTCTGTTTTGGGTGATTTAGGTGTCTCTGAGTGGCCCTGGTCCAAGAGAGCATTCCGGTGGGAAGAGGCTCAGATTCCACCACATGAGCCTTCGAAAAGTGACTCACCACTTCCTCCTTTTATTTGTTTCTTTGTCTGCGACAGTGTTTACCCTAGATGCTGCCTGTTTCCACCGGTTCAAGTTGCCATTCGCTGTCTTGGGAGTTATTTTTCATTCCTCAATGTCTGCTGGTCCCCTGCCTTGATCCCACCAACTCTGGAGAGTTTCAGATGTCTTTTCCAGCAATTCTGCTCTTCCTGGTCTCTACTTTTCCAATTTTGTCCCTATTTCTGCACGCACATAGCTACACCAACCCTCTTCGGTCAGCCACCTTCCAAGACTCCGATCATTAACTTTCAAATTTCAGGTATAATTTCCTGAAATCAGCGAGCCAAATCACATTTTTTATTCATTCTGTAATTAAATTTTGACAGCTTTCTTATAGTCATTTTTTCTTTTTTGTGTGTGTTTTTATTTTTATGAACTTTCTTGGCACAGAGATTCTCTATTCCACCTCTGCTTTCTCCCTCCAAGTCTTCCTCCATCAATTCCCCCCATATTATTACAGTAGTACAGTCCTTTGGCAACAATTGCTTGTCAACATTCTGCTTTTTAATATAGACATCCATATCTATTCTCAAGATAAATGTATTGACTAATCTCTCCTTTTGTTTGACTGAATTGATAGATACTGCAACATATCTTCTCTTCTGTATGTTAATCTTCATTATATAACTCATCCTCTGTGTATACACACATATATGTATGTATATATACACATACATACACACATGCACTCTGGGTTTACCTGTATATCTGCTTAGTGTTTTACCTGAAAGTTGCTTTATATCAGAAAAGACATGTTATTTTCCCTTTTGGGTCTGGCTTAATTCACTGGGTATGATGATCAACTGTTGGAAATAATAGAATGTTGCAAATGATAGAATCTCTTCCTTAATGGCTATGTTGTACCCCTGAGGTAAATGTAGCAGGGTTTTCTTACTCATCCCTCTTTCAGTGGGAGTCTGTATTGTTTTGATGTCTTTGCTATCATAGATTCTGGTGCTATATATAGGGAGGCAGGTTGATTTCCCATGCACAGATATCACTTCATTTGGATATATTCATAGGAATGGGACACCTTGACATATGGTAGATCAATATTCAGTTGTCTGAGCACTCTTCACACTTTCATAGTAGATATACTATTCTGTGGTTCTACCAACAACGGGGCAGCTTATTTTTTTCTCCTTATACTCAGCAGCAAGCATTGCTGGTAGGTTGCTGCAGATGCAGGAGCCTTGTTTTGGTCTCCCAGCTAGGGGGCAGGAATACAAATATGACAATCATTTTTACTTATCTCAGTGTATTTCAAGGGAGGTTATCATAAGTGAAGCATGTGGGACATGATTCAGCAGCTATAGAGGGTGCTGGTGTTGCAGGTATCTCCTTAAAGGCTACAACACTGCTAAATCTCTCTTTCATGATTTGTACTTAATAGAATGGAACCAGCACAAATAATAAATGTATTGAATGTATTTGGAACCTGATAGGGAACATTAATGTTCTGTTGAGTTTAGGATGTTGGTAGTTGTTTAGGCTCATTCAGTGTCCAGTTGTAACACCTCAACTCCAGCTTTGGATTCAATTCAAAATTTAAAAATGTATATTCATCATGGACTTCTGGACATATGCAATTCTTCAGGATATCAAATAAGATTAAACTTGGCAAAATGTATCAGCTGAAGTATGATTCAGTTAGTAAAACATGGAGTAAGTTCATCTTATTAGGCATACATGAGAAAATTGAATTGGATGTTAAATTAGGTGAAAGAAATATTTTGACTCTATCATGAAAACATTAAAGTATGTTGTTGATTTAATGAATTTTAAGGAGTGCTGATTTAAAACTACTAAACAGGAAATGGTGCTTTTTGTTGTTTTAAAAAGGTGATCCTGTACTCTCCGTCTCTCCTCCTCTTTGTATATCTGGCTTTGCAATAATAATAAAATCTTTTAAAAAAAAGGTAAAAAAATAATGAAAAATAAAAAATGGAAAAATGAAAAAGGTGATCCTGACTCTGTGTGTTCTTTCAGTGTGATTTCACACACACACATTGGATTGTTATGAATAGTAATGTGTCATTCTTGCCCATAAACTATTTCCTAATGGGATTCAATGGATGTTGCTGCTGCTAGTAATTCTTTAGTGTGCAAATACAATCAATAGTATAGGTTCAATGTTAATTTTAAATTCTTGAAAACATACTGTATTTTAGCTTCATTGATTTTCCGTATGCTGACTGTTTCTCATTCCCAATTTGGCGCTTTAGTAACACATATCCAGGTTTCATACTGGAGAGAATGAAATGGAAGAACGTAACAGTCAATTTTATCAGGAAATCCTCTTGGTGTTTTAATTAATATTTTAAAATAGCATGTTCCTGGAATTATGTATTAATAGTAGAATAATTACTTTTTCTTCACAGAGAGTTGAAGATCTTGAACAAAAATTGGATGGAACCATTCATAATTCTCAAAGATTGGTATGTATGTGGATGTGGGTGTGTGTGCATTCATTCATTCATATTTTTATATCAGTGTGTTTCTATGTTTAGAAAGAGAAATGGAATACATTGACCAGTTGTATGCCTTTTTTTGTGTTGAGAGATATTTTCACATTTTCAGGGATTCGAATAATGTGAGATAAAAAAATCTTTGAGTTATATCTCCTTGGAAAATGAAACACATTATACTCAATAAAAGAAAAATTTAAAAACATCAATGGCATCTCATATTAAACCAGGATAGTTTTCTGTGAAAAAGACATCTGTTTATGTGGACAATTATTCCAAGAGAGCATAAAGTAGAAGTTTACCATTTAAAATTGTTAATTACCTTTACATGTAAAGCACAATAGATAATATGTCCATCGAGTTATACATTAGAAGTGTTGATAACATCAGAGTTGTTTGAAGTATTTTTTTATTTATCAGTTATTTCCAATGTTTATGATACATGTACTCTTGTATTATAAGGCACATTTAATTTTTTTTTTGTTTTGTTTTTTCAGATACTTTCTTATGGGAAAGAAGCACATATCAATTGGGTAAGTTTCAGGGTGCCTTAAATATTTTGTCTGTCTTTAATTAAATTTTGCTTTTCTGTCAAGAACCTGGCATGGAAATTGGTGAGAAAAGAGCTATGTTTAAAATAAAAAGGTAATAAAGTTATGTTCCTCTGATAAATAATACATTGTTACATTATGGTTATTCATTCAGTCTACTTTCAGCACAATGCTACTTCAGAAAAACTTGTATTCTCCTAGGGGGTTAGAGGAACTTGGTGCATATGCTCATGTTTATGCATGTACATTTTGGGACATTGGATTGCCCCTTGTTATCTAGAAGAACCAGAAAGGTCTCTGGACCATTTTATTCATTCCTAAAACAATGGGATTGGAAAAAGAGCTAACTAAAGCCCTTTCTAGTTCTAAAATTGAGGGTTCTAGTAAGTGATTCTGAGTGTTGGTACACATTAAGAAAAGGATCATCTGGGGAACTCTTTGTCTGTGCTGCAGAGGAGCTGCATGATGAGGAAGTGAAGTGGCTGTAAACTTTGAGCATTTAGAAGGAAGAGAAGAGATAGAGCTGTTGACAGTAGCTGTCTACTGGGGAGTGCCTGTCACAGGGAGGTGGAGGCATTACACCCTAGTTTAATGTGTTGCATCTGAAATCAGCCTGTCTTGGTTGTATGCTCTCTTTAAGACAATTCCCTGTTTTTCTTACCTATAGAGATACTAATAGTTCTCATTTCTTGGTTTATTGTGATGATTAAGTAATATATGGATGTTTGTCAAGTGTTTGACATGATTAGGTATACGTAGAGTCTGGTGTTACCATTGTTGTTACTGTGAAGAGTTGTAGATCTTAGGCAAGTCTGAGTGGAGCACAGCATGAGAGTGGTTTATATTTATTTACATTGTCCTGACCCAGTTACACCGGTTGTTAGATTTTGGAGATAAAGCAAAGGTCTTGAGCTCATTTGTGAATGTCCTCACCTAAATAACTACAACAACCAATGTTCAGATGATGCAGAAAGGTGCCATAAAGTCATCCTCAATATCACTTTCATTAGCGACAGACATTTTTTTTAGCACTTTTAGACCTATATACACACATATACCAACACATGTGCCTGCGCGCACACACACATATATACTTACTCACAAACTTTTTGAAAACTTTGTAAAGTTTATATACTGAATGGTCAGGTGGAAAGAGGGATAGCGACAGTTAACCTTCCATGAGATGCTACACTTTTTTTTTTTTATTAATTACATTGCATTATGTGACACAGTTTTATAGGTACTAGGATTCCCCTCAACCCCCCTCAAGCCCTTCCCCTATGGTGGATTCCTCCACCTTGTTGCATTACCACAGTTCAAATTCAGTTGAGATTCTTTCATTGCAAGCATATACCAAGCATAGAGTCCAGCATCTTTTTCTCCATATAAGTTCAACGGCTTGTTGGGGAGACCATCTCTGATCTGAAGGCAGAGCCGGCAGAGTATCATCCCTATCAATTAAAAGCCCCGACATAACATCAGCAACAATTTATAACGTTATGGAATTAATTGACATGGCATTGAGTAACCAACATGTTTTATAAAAAGCAAGTTCTTAACCACATCCTGTGACTACTTCATTGACATTTAAATTTTAGTTTTTTATAGAATTGGGTTCTATACACCTTAAAATGGCTATAGATTACTATTCAGCTTTCTCGTGTCTATTTTCATTATAGTATTTAGTATTACATAGTGTTGAAGCATGATTTTGCTGAACCTGGCTGTTTTTCAGGTAGTCTAAACTGGTTTTTAACTCTAACAAGACATGTGTCAACAGTTTAGGTGCAGAACAGTTTTAGGAGGGGTGTGCAGAGAAATCTTCAATACTCTAGTGAGGAGTTACTTATCTTTGTGTCCCACCTAGTGAGGTATAAGTGAATCCACGCTGTTTCCTGTCTGATTCTAAGCTTTCCTTGTTGTTCTCTAACTATTCTAGAGTTTTGTTTGTTTGTTTTGAGGGGTTCTGGAGCGATTCTGATGGTCATTGCCAGAGAGGGTGGGGACCCAAAGTTGGAACCAAGCAAGGACCAGAGAAAGCTCCCCTCACTAGTCCCGAAGGAAGTTTACTGTTCTTCTGTTTCTGCGGACCACTCAGGGCTCCTGGCTGTCTTTACGATGACCTTGGATACTACAAGGCAGGATTTGGGCTTCTTCCATCCCATGTGGTAGATCCAGATGGGGGTGGGTGACTTCAGATTTCTTGACCTCCGAAGGCACTCCATTTCCCCGTCGTCTCCTTGGCAGTTGGGATGTAGTCCTCGGTGCCTGTACTGATAGTCCTTGGTGAGGATCTGGGAGTCTTCAGGGCTGGGGTACAAGCCTCCTCCTGTCCACCCACTCCACTCTGGGTTCCAACCCCTCCCCCCACTCCATGCTGTTAAGAGGTTGTCAGGATTGCTCCTGATTCCCCCCATATGCCTTTGTAGTTTTACTATTGTCTAATGCTGATTCGAGTCTGTTGTCTATGAGTTACCAGTTATGATCCTGATAGGTTATACTTCCCGTCTTCCTCATACATTCTAGGGAGATGGAAGGTTTTTCTGCTCTCCCGCCCCATTACGGAATAACATAGGGCAATAAAAGTATATTAGGTTTTACAGTTCTTTGATGTAGGTCGTAAGTAGTCTGACTCACATTGATTGTTGGTTCGTTGGTTACTTCACAATCTCTTATTGCATGTGAGATAGGTTGTTTGAGGTTGAGATAATATTACAATATACTGGTACTATTTTTCATATTGACATCATTTCATCTTAAATTAAGACAAAGATGTGGCATCTAAGTTTTTGGTATTGGCTCATTTCCCATAACATTATGGTTTCCAATAATGCTAAGGGAAATGAACCAATCTCAAAAGGTTAGATACCACATGTTTGCCTTAATTTAAGATGATATGATGTTAAGCATAACATGTTATGTTATGGATATTATGTCATATGTAGTATATAAACTAAAATTGAGCTGTGAATGGGTGGTCACAGAAAGTGTTTAAGAACTTGCATTGGGCCTGGCAGCGTGGCCTAGCGGCTAAAGTCCTCGCCTTGAACGCCCCGGGATCCCATATGGGTGCCGGTTCTAATCCTGGCAGCTCCACTTCCCATCCAGCTCCCTGCTTGTAGCCTGGGAAAGCAGTCGAGGACGGCCCAAAGCTTTGGGACCCTGCACCCGCGTGGGAGACCCAGAAGAGTTTCCTGGTTCCCGGCATTGGTTTGGCGCATACCGGCCCATTGCCACTCACTTGGGGAGTGAAACATCGGATGGAAGATCTTCCTCTCTGTCTCTCCTCCTCTCTGTATATCCGGCTTTCCAATAATAATAAAATCTTAAAAAAAAAAAAAAAGAACTCACATTTATTTTTAACATGTTGACTGCTCAATACCATGTCAATTAATTCCATAACGATGTTAAGTGTTGCAGATGGTATATTAGTGCTTTTATTTGACCGGGATGATACTCTGCTGTCTCTGCCCTCAGACCAGAGAGGGTCTACCCATTAAGTAGTTGGACTTGACTGGACTATAAGATGTTGGACTCTATGCTTGGCATATACTTTCAAAGAGGGAATTTCAACTGAACTTGAACTATGGTTATGCAACAAGGTGGAGAAACCCACCATGGGGGGAGGGTGGGGGGAGAATCCCAGATTCTATGTAATTACAACACAATGTAATCAATGAATAAATTTAATTGAAAAAAACATTATGGTTTCCAGTTGGGCCCATTTGGCCACAAAGAACTGCATTTTGATTTTTTTAATAGCTGAGTAGTATTCCATGAAGTAAATGAACCATAGCTTTCTCTTTTTTTTTTTTTTTTTTAATTTTATTTTAAATTCATTAATTACATTGTATTATGTGACACAGTTTCATAGGTACTGGGATTCTCCCCACCCCTCCCCAAACCCTCCCACCATGGTGGATTCCTCCACCTTGTTGCATAACCACAGTTCAAGTTCAGTTGAGATTCCCCCATTGCAAGCATATACCAAACATAGAGTCCAGCATCTTATTGTCCAGATAAGTTCAACAGCTTCTTAGGTATACACTCTCTGGTCTGAAGACAGAGCCAGCAGACTATCATCCCGATCAATTAAAAGCTCCAACATACCATCAGCAAAAATTTACATCACCATGGAATTAATTGACATAGTAACGAGTAACCAATATGGTAAAAGTAAATGCGATTTCTTATCCACCTTCTGTGACCACCTCATTGACATTTCAATTTAGGTTTATACACAACATATAACATTCATAACATAACTTGTTATACATAACATCGTGTCATCTTAAATTAAGGCAAACATGTGGTATTTAACCTTTTGGGATTGGCTCATTTCCCTTAGCATTATGGTTTCCAGTTTGGCCCATTTGGCCACAAAGAACTGCATTTTGTTTTGTTTAATAGCTGAGTAGTATTCCATGGAGTAGATGAACCATAGCTTTCTTATCCAATCCTCTGTTGATGGGCATTTTGGTTGCTTCCATGTCTTTGCAATTACTGATTGTGCTGCTATGAGCATAGGAGTGCATGTTGGTTTCTCATAAAACAAGTGTTCTGGATATATTCCTAGGAGTGCTATTGCCGGGTCATACGGTATGTTGTATTTGAGTTGTTTGAATGTTCTCCATACTGATTTCCATAGAGGCTGTACCAGTCTGCAGCCCCACCAGCAGTGGAGTAGGGTTCCCTTTTCCCCGCAACCTCGCCAACAAGTGTTGTTGGTGCTTTTATTCATGTGGGCCAGTCTTACTGGCGTTAGGTGGTACCTCATTGATGTTTTAATTTGGATTTCCCTTATTGCCAGGGAACTTGAGCATTTTTTCATATGTTTATTTGCCATTTGGGTTTGTTCCTTTGTGAAGTGTTTGCCCATTTCCCTTGCCCATTTCTTGAGTGGCTTGTTTGTTTTGACATTTTGGTTGTTTTGTAGCTCTTTGTATATTCTGGAGATCAGCCCTCTATCACCTAAGTCGTGTGCAAAGATCTTCTCCCATTCTGTGGGTTGCCTTTTTACTTTGTTGATTGTTTCTCTAGCTGTACAGAAGCTTCTTAGTTTGATGAGGTCCCAATTGTTTATTTTGGTCTTGATTTCTACTGCATTTGGAGTCTTTTTTAGGAAGTGAGGGCCTACCCCTAAGTGTTGCAGTGTGTTTCCAACATTTTCTTCCAAAAGTTTGAAGGTTTCTGGATGCAGGTTTAAATCTTTTATCCATTTGGATTTGATCTTAGTATATGGTGAGAGATGTGGGTCTATCTTTTTGTTTCTGCAGGCTATCAACCAGTTGTCCCAACAGCATTTATTGAACAGACCTTCCCATTTGCCTGGGTTGTCGTTTGTCTTTTTGTCAAAGATTATTTGGCTGTATTTGTGTGGGTTCCCATCTGGTGTTTCTATTCTGCTCCATTGATCTTCTTCTCTATTTTTGTGCCAGTACCAGGCTGTTTTGATAACCACTGCCCTATAGTATGTCCAGAGGTCCGGAACTGTGATTCCCCCTGCTAATTTCCTGTTCTTGAGAATGGTTCTAGCTATTCGTGGTTTTTTGTGTTTCCAGATGAACCTTTGAATCATTGTTTCCAGGTCTGTGAAGAATGTTTTGGGCAATTTGATTGGGATTGCGTTGAATGTATATATTGCTTTTGGCAGTATAGACATTTTAATGATATTGATTTTACCTATCCAGGAGCATGGGATGTTACTCCATCTTTCTAGATCTTGTTCAATTTCTTTTTTAAGTCGTTTGTAGTTTTCCTCGAATAGGTCTCCTACATTTTTGGTTAGGTTAATTCCCAGATACTTCATGCTTTCCTTTGTTACTTTGAATGGTATCTTGCTGGTTAGATCTTTTTCCAACTTGGGGCTGTTAGCATACACTATGGCTGTTGATTTTTGTTCATTAATTTTGTACCCTGCCACTCTACCGAACTCTCGTATAAGTTCTAGTAGTCTCTGTGTTGAGCCTTTTGGCTCTTCCATATAAAGAATCATGTCATCTGCATATAGTGAAAGCTTGACTTCTTCATTTCCCATTTGGATTCCTTTGATATCTTTTTCTTGTCTTATGGCCTCAGCGAGTACCTCTAGAACTATGTTGAATAGCAGCGGAGAAAGCGGACATCCCTGTCTTGTTCCAGATCTCAGTGGGAAGGGTTCCAGTTTTTCTCCATTCAGTATGATGCTGGCATTGGGTTTTTCATATATTGCTTTGATTATGTTGTGGATTTTTCCATCTATGCCTACCTTGGTTAGGGTCTTTAGCAGGAAGTTGTGCTGAATTTTGTCGAAAGCTTTTTCTGCATCTATTGATACTATCATGTGATTCTTGTTTTTCAGTTTTTGGATGTGGTGTATCACATTTATGGATTTGCGAATGTTGAACCATCCCTGCATTCCAGGGATGAATCCTACTTGATCTGGATGAATGATCTGTCTGATGTGTTTTTGAATTCTGTTGGCTAGGATTTTGTTGAGAATCTTAGCATCAATGTTCATCAAAGAGATAGGTCTGTAGTTTTCTTTCTCTGTAGGATCTCTGCCCGGTTTTGGGATTAAGGTAATGTTGGCTTCATAGAATGAGTTTGGAAGGGTTGCTTCCTTTTCTATTGTTTTGAAGAGTTTGTAGAGGATTGGAGTTAGTTCTGTTCGGAATGTTTTGTAGAATTCTGTAGTGAAGCCGTCTGGGCCTGGGCTTTTCTTTGTTGGGAGGTCTTTAATCACTGATTCAATCTCTGCTTCAGTTATGGGTTTGTTCAGGTTGATTGTTGCCTCTGGGCTAAGTTTTGGCAGGTTGTGTGAGTCTAAGAACTTTTCCATTTCTTGGTGGTCTTCTGATTTGTTGGAGTACAGTGCTTTGTAGTAATTTCTGATTATGTTCTTAATGGTTGTAATGTCTGTTGTTATGTTGCCTTTTTCATCTTTGATGCTGTTAATTCTAGCTTTCTCTTGTTTTTTCTTTGTCAGACGGGCCAGCGGGGTGTCTATTTTGTTTATCTTTTCAAAAAACCAGCTTTTTGATTCGTTGATTTTGTGTATGGTTTTTTTTATTTCTATCTGGTTGATTTCCTCCCTTGTTTTGATGATTTCTTGTTTCCTGTTGTGTGTGGGGCTCATCTGCTGCTGCTTTTCCAAATCCTGGAGGTGTGTGGTTAGTTCCTGTATTTGGCGACTCTCTTGGGCCTTGACATGAGCTCCAATTGCGATGAGTTTACCCCGTAGCACTGCTTTGGCAGTGTCCCACAAGTTTTGGAATGTTGTGTCAGAGTTTTCATTGGTTTCCATAAATTTTTTGATCTCATCTTTAATTTCTTCCCTGACCCATTGTTCGTTTAATAGCATATTGTTCAGCCTCCAAGAGTTTCTATATTTCCTGGGACATTTTGAATTGCTGATTTCCAGTTTCATTCCGTGGTGGTCTGAGAGGGTACATGGTATGATTCCTATCTTTTTGAAGTTTTTTAGATTTGCTTTGTGTCCTATCATGTGGTCGATCCTGGAGAAGGTGCCATGCACTGCTGAAAAAAATGTATAATCTGTGGTCTTAGGATAAAAAATTCTATAAATGTCTACCAAGTCTAGTTGTTCTAATGTTTGTACGAGCTCTGTTGTTTCTTTGTTGAGTTTTTGTTTTGTTGATCTGTCTATAGTTGTTAGTGGGGTGTTAAGATCACCCACTATTATTGTGTGTGTATCTATGTCTCCCCTTAAGTCTGTAAGTAGTTGCTTCACGAAGCTAGGCGTATTGGAATTAGGTGCATATATGTTCACGATTGTAATTACTTCTTGATGGATCAGTCCCTTCACCAATATATAATGTCCTTCTCTGTCCTTTTTGATGTCTGTCAGCTTGAAGTCTAGGTCATCTGAGATTAGAACAGCTACGCCAGCCTTTTTTTCTCGTCCATTGGCATGAAATGTCTTTTTCCATCCTTTCACTTTAAATTTCTTACAGGATTTTCTGGTTAGATGTGTCTCTTGTAGACAACATATAGTTGGGTGCTGTTTGATGATCCATTCCGTTAATCTATGCCTTTTGATTGGTGAGTTTAAGCCATTTGTGTTTAGAGATAATATTGAAAGGAATTGGTTTTGGGCTGCCATGAGTGTAAGTATGCAAGTGTGTATTTGCGACTATTAGAGTTCTTGATTGGTTGACTTTTCTTGTATGGATTTTAGTGGGGAGGTCTTCCCATTTGCCATCTTTGATTTTGGTTTGTATTTTTTCTTTCTGGGTTTAGCACCTTCCTGAGGAGATTTTCCAGAGCTGGTTTCGTGTTGATGTATTCTTCGAGTTTCTCTTTACTGTTGAAGTATTTGATTTCATTCTCAAATATAAATGAGAGCTTTGCTGGGTACATTATTCTTGGTTGGCAGTTGTTTTGTTTCAGGATTTGATAGGTTTTACCCCATTCTCTCCTTGCTTGGAGCGTTTCTTCTGATAGGTCGGCTGTGATCCTGATTTCCCTTCCCCTGAAAGTAATCTTATCCTTTTTTCTTACTTGTCTTAGAATGGTTTCCTTGTATTCACTTGAAGGTAGCTTGAGGACCACATGTCTGGGAGACGATTTGTTTGGGTCGTATCTCCTGGGGGTTCTTTGCCCTTCCTGGATTTGTGCTGGATTTATATTTCCAATATTCTGGAAGTTCTCCTGTATTATCTCATTGAGCACCCGTTGCAAGCCTGTCTCCTTTTCCACTCCTTCGGGAAGGCCTATTATTCTAATATTTGATTTTTTGAGGTTGTCTTTCATTTCCTGTATGGACCTATTGGCTTTCTCTAGATTTGTCTCCAACTGTTTGATGAGCTGCTGCCTTTCATTCTGATTGTCTTCCAATTCTGATATTCTGTCCTCTGCTGTGTTCATTCTGTTGGTTAGGCTTTCAATTTTGTGCTCTATATCGAGGATTCCCTTTTTGATTTGATTTATTTCTGCAGTGATATGGTTTTCGAATGCCTTAGACTCTTCCCAGCGCTTTTCACTCTCTCTGACGAATTTCATCATTAGCTTCTTAAAGTCCTTATCTGATAGTTCCTCTATGTCTTCATCTTGCATCTCAGATATTGAGATTAGTTTTTGGTTGTATTGGGAGGGAGTGCTTGATCTTTCCTCTGGGTCATTGCTTTTTCTGATACTTCTCCTCATTGTGTTTTTGCTTCTTGTTGTTTTGAGATTTTAGCGGTGATTCAGCTGAGCCGGCTCTGGTTTGGGGTCTCCGGCTGAGCCCAGCAGGGCTTACTGCCTGAGTCACCAGCTGCTTTCAGGGTCTGTAGATCACAGCCCTGAGCTGGGTCAGGAGGCTTTGTGGGCCAGCCCTAGTGCCAGGCCCCTTCCCCTGTGGCTCCCTCTCAAAGGCAGTGCCCTACAGATTCACTCTGCTGAGCCGCACCTGGGCTTTGGGTCACAAGGCTAATACAGCGGGGGTCTCCGCCTCAGTGCTGAGCCGAGACTCTCCTTCAGGGCTTGAGGTTAGCACAGCAGGGGCTTCTGCTGCTCGGAGTCTAAAATCCCCAACCCCGGCCTGTGCTGGGCTGGAAATCTCCGCGGCCCCAGTGCCAAACTCGGAAGCGCTGCTCCGCTGAGGGCTGCAACACCGCAGGCAGGTCTTTCCGAGTGGGCTCCTGCTGGGAAAACCTGTCCGGCCAGATCAGCTGAGCCCGCTCTGGTCTGGCCTCTCTAGCTGAGCCCAGCTGGGGACTCTGCCCTGAAGAAGTCACTTCCTCAGCTGCACTCTCTCAAGGGTAGAAGCGGATCTCTGAGAGGCACAGAGCCCTTGAGGTGAGATGTGCCCCCACTAGTCTGCTCCTCTGCCCAGGACGTGAGGCCCTGTCGAGCGTTGCCCAGCCTCTGGGGCTCAGGGCGAGTCCAGCAACAGGATCCACTGACTCTCCCACAGTCAGTCCACAGCTCAGAGCCGATACGGGGATCTCTGAGCCCCAGTCCCACAGCGCCGCTCCTGTTCCCTCTGCACTCTCCCTCAGCCGCTGAGCAGCGGGTAGGCAAGCCTCTGGGAAATCTCCCCTGCTTTTCCTCCACTTCTGCAGGGATGATGCACCCAATGATCAGTCCAGTAGCCTCCTCTGGGGGCTCCTGCCTTCCAGGGGACTGGTGCCCCTGTCGGTGTGAGCGCCTATCCTTCCAGCCGCCTCTGTTTTCCCTGGGGCGGTTGAGCCTCCGCCGCCTTCCCCCTGCCTGGGATCGTGACTCACCAGGTTTCTCGCGGCGTGCTGTATTTTCTTTCCTACTTTTTGCGGCTGTTCCTTCACGCTGTGTAGATCTTCTTGCTTTAGTGAACTCCAGTGACCTTCTCGTTCTTCTCCCTACAGTTTCGCACCTCCTGGCCTGTTTCTCTGCTGGATCGGCTCCCCTCCTTCCCTACTCCACCCTACACCAGCTCTCTGCAGTCGGCCATCTTTTTCCCAACTCGAACCATAGCTTTCTTATCCAGTCCTCTGTTGATGGGCATTTCGGTTGAGGATTTATTTACTTGTATTTATTGGATGAGCTTAGCTTGGGCAATTGTGGACAGTTGAGGACTGAATGAGTGGACAAAAGTGCTGTGATTGTTTTTAAATGTTTTTTAAATTTTTATCTTCCACATAATTAATGTATTTCATATTTTTCAAATATATGGTTTTAAGAACTTGATAAAGTTCCCCTTTACCTTCTTTCCTACATTGTTCATCCTTTCTTATTTTTCTTTCAATTTTTTTTCATTTTCTTTAAATGTGCAAAATTTCCCTTTCCTTAAATAAATAATTCAAAATATATTACACAGAAAAATTACTGTTCATGAGAAGTTTAGACAAAGGCAATAAATATTTGTTCAAAAATGTATTATTATTTCTGTTACGTATGTTTGTGGGATATTGCCCCTGGATCTCCACTTGCCAAGCTGACGCAGGAAGCCATAGGTATGTGGCACACCATGTCCTTGGCTGAGACCCCAAGCTGACCTGTTCAGTGGACATGCAGCAAGAGTGATGGGCTGCATCCCAGTCTCTCTTCTCTGCCCCTTTAATGAACTGTGCTAGGACTTCCTTTACAAACAACTATAGGAAGTCAAATGCTACATTCATTCTGCTTTTCAACAGATAAGGAGTTTGACCTGAGACACAGGTAGCTTTCTGTGCTTCCTGACCTTCAACTTTATTGGAGGGTTCAAAGAGACAGACATATCTAGTAGCCTGTCACAGTGCCGTGGTTGGGTGGAAGTATTGTCAGGACCACCTTTCTGCCTGCCCCTTTCCCTACCATTCATAAGCTTGTGATTTCTTTCAAATAAACTGACATGCCTTACTATCAGTTTGTCTCCCTTGTTTCTGGTGCAGAAGATCACTGTGACCTCACCCTTCAGTGATCTCAA
The DNA here is from genome assembly GCF_030435755.1 of Ochotona princeps. Lineage (NCBI taxonomy): Eukaryota > Metazoa > Chordata > Mammalia > Lagomorpha > Ochotonidae > Ochotona > Ochotona princeps. The sequence goes on along the minus strand of NC_080835.1, from coordinate 104,995,826 downwards.
GGCCAGCTGAACAGAATACTGCCGGAGTCCAGCTCCAGCCAAGGTTCAGAACTCGTGAAGTGTGCGTGGAGCCGGCGCAAAGAAAGAAAGAGACGGACCACCAGAATTCCTTGATGATAGTGGACACGGCAATAAAGCAGTCCGCTTTATTTATACAGAATCAGTTAAACTCTGGCTCAGACTTTCCAGGTCATGGTCAAGTGGGTGTTTCTAAGAACAACCATGCCATCTGCTTTATCCAAAAACAATAGAAATTCCTGCTACAATTCTTATCCTACAACCTAATCTTGTATCACACAGAAAAGGAGAACGTAAAGATTAAGGAAAGAATGAAACCCTAAATACAGGTCCCTTGATTAGCATAAGGTCAATGGGGACAGCCAAGACAATAGGAACAATAGAAAGCCTTAAGACATTATTATTGACATTAACCTCCAAGCTCACATTGTGTAAAAAGCCAGTCTCACAATAGCGAAAATGCCTGGACAGATTAGAATTCTTCCGCTGAGCTGGCATAGTAGGCGTGGCGAATGTCCAAGCAAAAAGCACTGACACAAGGAGACCATGGTGGTGGTAGAAGTGCTGGGAGCCATCTGCTCCTAAGCCTCTTTGTTACATATTATCTCCTCTACCCTCTAAGTCCATTAACAGGACAATAGGACGCCAATGAGTCTGCAAAGGCCAGGTGCTACTGCCTTAGGCCTGATTCCTGAATGCTCAGCTAAAGCAATGTAAATCAGCTCCACAGCCCACAACAGAATACCCCCAAGATTAGTTACCCCATAAAGTGATAACATGTTTTTTGGAAACTGATTATTAAACCCGAATGTTCTCCATTTGCATGCATTTTGTTGTGAAAGATGTTTATTATTTTTTGCCTGAGTAGTGTGTGTGTGTGTGTGTGCGCGCACGCACGCGTGCATGGGTGTGTGTGTGTGAGAGAGAGAGAGACAGAGAGAGAAAGAGAGAGAGAGAAAATGTTTTAAAGTTATTTGAGGGCCCAGGGATATAACCACTGAGTAAATTCTCACCTTGTATGCACCAGGATTCCATAACAGTGACAGCTAATGACCTGCTTGTTATACTTCCCAAATAGCTCCCTGCTTGTGGCCAGGTATAACAAGGGAGTAAGTCCAAAACCCTTAGGATTATACACCCATGTGGGAGAGCTGAAGGAGACTCCTGGCTCCTGACTTTGGAGGAGCTCAGCTTAGGCAGTTGTGGACAGTTGGGGGCTGAATGAGTGGAAAGAAGAACTTTCTATCTTCTGTCCACTCATTCACTCCTTCCAATAAAGATAAATGAGTCTTGGGCCCGGCACAGTGGCCTAGTGGCTAAAGTCCTCGCCTTGAACGTACCAGGATCCCAAATGGGCACCACTTCTAATCCCTGCAGCCCCACTTCCCATCTAGCTCCCTTCTTGTGTTATGGGAAGGCAGTCTAGGATGACCCAAAGCCTTGCTTTCCTGCACCCACATGGGAGACCTGGAGGAAGTTCCTGGCTCCTGGCTTCAGAATGGCACAGCACCGGCCATTGTGGTTTTTTCGGGAGTGAATCATTGGATGGATAATCTTCCTCTTTGTCTCTTCCTCTCTATATATCTGACTTTGCAATAAAAATAAATAAATCTTTTTTAAAAAGATAAATGAATCTTAAAGAAGTTATATGAGTTAGAATTGTCAGGGAGAGAAGAAAGAAGAGAAACAGAGACAGACAACCCTGCATGTAACTGCTTTTGTCTTGAGAATCTATAATGATTTTGGCTGGGTGGTGGCTGAAGCTGAGAGCTTGGACCTCCGTCTACATCTCATGTAGATGGCAAGGGATCCAAATACTTACTGCATTACCACTGCTTCAGAGTGCATGATCAGGAAACCAGAACAAGGGGACAGAGCCATGAACTGAACCCAAGTACTCTAAATTGGGACATGGCTGTCTTTACTGGCAGCTTGCCTTCAAGGCCCCACAACAGCCCTCACTGTGATCATTCTTTGTGTCTTTACCCTGAGAGAGTTTCAAGTTCCATTAGCGAATGTCACTTTTTCCTTAGCAGACCTCTTAGAAGGCTTTGTAGATGTGAGTGCTCAGTGTTTGAAAACATTGTTTTGGAGTATAACGTAGTCATTGGCAGAAATCATCATTTGTCTTAACCTTTGAGAATAAAAAAAAAAAAGAGAATAAGCTGTAGAGTGTAAATGAGGTGGGCAGTTCATGTGGCAGTGAAGATGCTGCTTAGGATACCTGGTCCTCTGTTGGGCTGCCTGATTTAAGTCCAGGCTCCTGTGCTTGTTATCCAGCTTCCTGCTAATGTGCCCCTTAGGCTGGAGCAGCTGATGGTGGAAGAACCTGGTCCCTGACATCCATGTGGGAAACCCAGATTGAATCCTGGGTTTTTCTTTAGCCTGGCCTGTCTCTGACTGTGTGGCAGATGGAGAGTGAGAAAATTAATGGAAAAAAAAAATCTCTGACTCCTTGTCTTTCATAATAAAATAAGAAATCTCAAGAATTTGCCATTAGTTTGTATAGATTTATTTTCCAAATATATCCTTAATATTGCTAGCTTATTACCCATTATTTAATTGTGTCTTCTACTTCACAAGCAAATGTGTTAAAGTACAGAAAAGCATTTGTAAACAGTGTGTTTCCACATTGTTAGTAGTTTAATAAATTATGTATTTTCTTAATGTTTTTGATAATTATTTAGTAAAAATTGATGACATCATTACATCCTGGAAAGGTTTTTACACATGCACTATTTTTTGAAAGCAAGGCCTACAAAGAAGTAAGGTATCATTTTTGTAAGTATTTATTTGACCTGTTCTTGGCCATTGCTGTTTTTAGCATGTACTTAAAATTTAAATAAAAATATAAGTTTGATATTATATTTTGATATTTCCTTTTATTTGTGAAAAGCTGCATATAATGTGATTCTTTTAACCTGTGGAAAACTATAGACTTAGTGACAGTAGCTATGTTTATATGAACAAGCTAGTTAATCTTGGTGTTTATTTTATTTTATTTTTTGGACATTGCTACCTTCCACAAAAATGCATGTAATCTGAGTTTCCTAAGAATAACATGCTTTGAGTTTTAGCCTTTTATTAATACAAATGTAATATGATTTATAGAATTCTATGAGCTTCATTGAAGTCCAACAAACATTGATCGTATCAACTATATGAAAGGTGTGTTTTTTATCAGTAAGCCGTGAAAGTGTTTTAGACCTTTATGGTTTCACAGAATTGCAGTTTGTTTTCTCTAGAGATGATTGCATTGGGGTAAATGACCAACATTTCCAAGCTCTATGACTCTAAGTCTTTTTCCTTTTGCTTGAAGCTTGTATTCTTTTACATAGCCCTTAGTTTATTACTTGGCCAGTCAAACAATTATTGATCTTACATAAGAGCACATTCATTGGCAGGTCATTTGCTTACCTGAAACTCATCTATTTTTCAATAATTTCTTAAATTCAATGTGTTTTACTTAGACTTTGTTAAAATTATATGTGCATTGGCTGATATATTTCTGCTCTCACTATAATGTTTCTGCTTATTTTCATTTAAATTTGCATAGATTTTAAAAAATATTTTGTAGTCTTTAAGTGGGAAGCTTATACTGCTGATAGAAACCGCAATGCCCTAAAGAAGGAAATGTCTTCTGACATGCAAATGTGAGTATTTTAGTGTTAACATTTTAAAAGTTTATTGTATTGTTATTTTATTAATTAGGTAATTCTGTCATAAGGACATGTAGTAAGTTTTCCCATGAATCTGGCATATTTCATTGTGAAGTATCTATTAGTGCTTTTCCATCTGAAATACTTAAGTTCCTGAGCTAATACTTGAAAGAAACTTTTGTGATATATCTGTATAAAATTTTGGTTTTCACATTTTCATATTGATATGGTCCTGAATCAGCAGCTTGTGTTGGGTTACTGATTTGGAAACCACATTTTCCCCACAGATGTGGTTAGATCTGTTCACTTGTCAGTCAAGTGACTCCCTTGTAGAGATGCCTCTCTGCACATGGAACCTGAAGTTGTACATACCACTCTCCTCCAAGCTCCCAATGGAGCCTATGTTGAAGAGAAACTCACACTGTCTTTCAGGAGGTGCAGCACAGACATGTATAGAAAAAAAATTAGGGTTTCAAGCCAGAGTTGCTGGAGTCTGAAGGATGAAATATAAAGGATGAAGCTCTGACACAGTTATGCTCCAAATATCAACATCTTTTGATAAATATGTGAAGAGCAATCATATTATTTCAAGTCCTCGTTTTGCTGCATGAAGTGGCATTGCTTTGCAATATTAAACTGAATGAGAGAATAAACATGCGATGTACAATAGAAGGGGGAAAATAAATGTACTGTGAGAATGGGCTTTGTCTTCCTAGAATTGATTTCTTACCATAGTGTGCTGAGTATTCAGCTTTCTTGCTTGTTTTTCTATTCTTGGCAATTAAATTTTAAATGTTTGTTTCAGCTCTGATGATCAAGAACTAAAGATTCTTTTAGAAGTTACATTTGTAAAATAAAATGTTTAATAAAGTAGTAGGAAGATTTTGCAGAATTGCTCATTTAAAAAATTAATTACCATTGAGATCAAATGGGTCACATTACAATGAAAAGCATACATTTCTCAGACCCATAAAGTTTGTGTTTTAATCCTGGTACTTGTCATTTTTTTTATGCTTCATTTAAACAACTTGCTCAGTTGCAAAATGATGGAGTGGGACTGGTTGACTTTGATAAGCTCTTCCATTTCAGTAATTTGGCTCTGTGTCACTGTATTCACAGTAGTATCATTTTGAAGTGGAAAACAAGCAATCCCAAGCTTCAATAGAACACACTATCCCTCAGCAACAAATATTGATTTTCCCAGGATAAATACTGGGAGATACTGGGAGTTAGTTAGAGTAGCTAACTTATGGCAGTGGTAATTTTCTTGAAGCATGGGTGGTTTCTCTTGGAAAAGTAACTTGGAGGTGCTTTTTTTTGTATGCAGTTTATCTGAAAGTGAGTTTAAGTTGGAACCTTTACAAAAAGATCCTATGTGCTTGAAATTCCAGATAAAAACTTTGACAGAGGTACACTATTTTTCTCAACCCCTATTATAAAATACATGTTAAATCTTTATATATTCTTATTGTTAATTTATGTTACTGTAAATTAATATGTTTATTTAGAGATATTTTCTGGAACTATGAAAAATCTGTTCTAAGCTTGCCTTTGAACTACGAGGTTTGAGGTTTTATTTCCATAGCATTAATGGAAAGTATTACTGCCCTCCTTTCTCAGTGGGATTTTGGGGAATGATAAATGTTCAGTGCTTTGACCTTTAACAGCCAAATGCTGACATGTTAGGTATTACTATTTTTTTTTAAATATGAATTAATGAGTGCTTAAATGGAAAAGCATTAGATTGTTTGTATATTAGATACACATTAAATTTTTATGCATATTGAATTGGATGTTTGAATTTCATAAAGTAATTATAAAAATGAGAATTAAAATAGTTGGCTTTTAATTATTTAAAAGGTAGAAAAGCTTGATCTGAGTATGGCTGCAATAATTAAAGCAAGAGAGGACTGTTATAAGATATATTTTATGTTACTGTAGGATGATGTAGTTTATGTTTCCATCCATTGTTGAGTTAGCATATTTAATGTTCTCAAACTATTTTAGTAAGTAATTAAAATTTGCGGTTTAACTCAATTAAATTTCTGCGGTATTGAAAATAAATTTGCAATTATATAGAATCACATTTTAATAACCTTAAAAAGTTACAAAATTTACTTTGGGGAGACAAGTTTCATGAAAAGTAGTCTTTTTCTATATTTTAAAGATACCAAATGTTACCAATTTGAAGTAGCAACAAGATTGAAAAGGGAAAATCATAAAGAATAAATTTTTATCTGAATCTAATAAAAAAAAGTCTTGGGGAAGGTAAATAATGTTTCAATCTGTTGTAAATGACCGATGTCAGTCATGCTTAATAAAATATTGCATGTTTAATAATTGTTATTTTTGTGATGTGTATGTTTTTTATCATTGAATTTTAGCTTTGGAAGGATAACCATTATTTCAGAGTAGTTTGCCAAATGGCAGACCTTTTGGTTGTTTACAGAAAAATTGCTTAATTAGTATGTACAAATTGACTATTCACTGATGAATCAAAAGTAGTTTCTGTTGTCTTAGAGTATATTTTGTGTTTTCTATTTTGTAAATCAGAAGCACTTCATATGTGGCCCAGATATACTTCCATGTTGCAACCTCCATCAACCATTCTGCCATTAAAAACTAAACAGAATCAAACTGCATGTCTCCTAAAACTTCCTACCACTCGGAACTATATCCAATATATTTTTGCTTAACTTCTATGTTAACTTAAGCATAATAATTATTTTATTGAACAAAGTTTGATTAAATTCTGTCTGGTAGTAGCACAAATAAAGGCAGTTAATGGTCAGAGCATACATTAATCTTTAAAATGGCAATAGCATAACTCAGTGATAATTGTGGAAATGAAATTCCAACTTTGTAGTATAGCTAAATGAAGTTATGAAAGAACTAGTGCTTATGTGGAATCCCAGCAAATCAAAGGGGAGGGTGGAGCCAATTAAGCCATCATGCTTGAACACTTTCTTTTGTATTTTCATCCCATTCTTAAAATGATCTTTAAAATATACATCTGGAAAACACAAATTCCTTACACTTACTATGAGTTAGTTACCTTTGGAAATAGAGCTGTATGACATCAAATATATACACATATTTATTTTTCTCTTTAATAGTTTCTCTCACATATATATTTTTTCTTAGAGGTTATACTATAATACTTTTTTGATCTTTTTGACCCATAATTTTGCCATTAAAAAGCAATTTGTTAATACAATACAATAAAAAAAAAGAACCTAAAAAAAAGCAATTTGTTATACTATGCAATAAATTTTGTGAGGAAAACATGATTGGACAACAAAATAATAAAGTCATCATTTGATAAATCATTATTAGAATATAAAATTTCAGAAAACCAATTTCCACATTGTAATCATGATATTTTTATTATAGCACATCACAAAATAAAATTGATGTGAAATCCTTTTATAGACAGGATTTAAAGAGAAATCACTTGATGTTTTGGAAACCAACCAAGATTGCTCTGCATTTTCACAGCTACCTGGAGAGTAAGCATAGATGCTTGTTTTCCCATTTCCTACCTTCTTTATAAAGGTGCCTTTAAAAAATCTGTACCTTGAGCTTTCTTCTTTTGATATTTTGCCATATTTTCTTCATTATTCAGTGACATTAATGTAACATTTTCCCTTGACATGTGAGAAAATTAAAATCAAAGTCTTAGGATTTCAGTTCCGATTCTCTGTTCCATTAGACATAATGACATTGTTCACATTGAAATCTGTCCACGTTTTATTCGTAATCTTAACAGATGTGACTCATCTGAAGGGTCTCTGTAATTTGTGCATGTTCCTGTTAACATTGCCATTCTAAATATCCATGCACCACTTCCTTTGGAATTACTTCAGAATATGTGAAAATCAGTGTCTGATATTCATGGATATTTTGCTTTTGCCCATTTCCTGCTTATATCACCTTTCTCCATCCTCAGTTTATTCCAATGAATTCTTCCCACTCTACAATCCTCTTGCACATTGGGACCACAATGCATGATCAGTTTGGAAGGAGCTATGAATCTTTTGTGTGTGAAGGTATTCAGTTTAAATAACAAGCTTATTCAGGATCTTTGAAGTTGTAGTTTTCACTTGGCAGCTAATTGATTTGCATCTTTAGTCCTCAGATTAGACACATTAGGGAGAAATCCTTTGAATCTGCCCTTATTTGGAACTATGCCTCACTCCAGACTTCTGCACATTTTTCTACTTTCTCAGTTTTCATCTTCTAATACACAAACTGGAAGAATCAATGACTTACAGAAAACGATGTGGTTCATTTAATACAACACATCCATGAGGAATAGTTGGTCTCCTGACATGCAAGTCAGTTGACCTAACTTTGTAATAGGAGCCATATATTATTTCAAACAGATTAATACAAATTACATAAAGAACACTTACATTATTTTGTAGAAGTTAATAAAGAAGTGGTCAAATTAATTTTGATTTCTTAAAAGAAGTGCTAAAATAGACGAACATTTTAATATCAGGCTTCTGTTGTGAAAAAAAAAAGCTTAAGCTACTCTTTGAAGAGTAAGCTTTCATTTTAGGAGAGAGAGAGATATTCAGGATAATACAATTTGATAGATAAATAAGATACATTATTTTGTCTGATTGAAAATATTTTATTAAACTTTATATCTTATTCAAACATGGATTTATCATTGCTTTTATTTTGAATATATGATTGAAATTAAAATACAATATTTCCTGTAGTCATAAAAATAATGTCAAAATAATTCCCCTAATTATAAATATTTTTTTCTCCAAGTGAAAATTTAAATCTTACGAGGTAGGACACAAAGATAAGTTACTCCTCACTAGGGTATTCAGGATTTCTCTGCACATCCCTCCTAACAGTGTTGTGCCTCAACTGGGGACATATGACTTGTTAAAGCTATAAGCCAGTTTGGACTATCCTATCATCTGCCAAGTTCAGTAAAAATTATGCTTCAACACTATAAACTGCTAAATACAAAAATGAAAATAGATATAAGACAGCTGAATAGTATCCTATAGCCATTTTAAGGTGGATAGAAGCCAGTTGTATATAAATTAAAATTGAAATCTTAATGAAGCAGTCACAGGATGTGGTTAAGAACCTGCATTTTCTAACAAATCAGTCCCTCAATCCCATGTCAATTAACCCCATAATGTTGGAAACTGTTACTGATGTTATGTTATGGCTTTTAACTGATCGGAATGATAGTCTGCCAGCTCTGCCTTTAGACCAGAGATGGTCTCACCAAGAAACTGTTGAATTGATCTGGGCATTAAGATGCTGGACTCTATACATGGCACATGCTTGCAATGAAAGAAACAAGACTGAACTGTAATACTGCAATAAGGTGGAGGAATCCACCATGGGGGGAGGGCACGCTGAGGGGTTGGGGAACATCAGAGCCTATGAAATGATGTTGTAAAAGGAAATGCAATAAAAAAAGAAAAATACATACATATATATCATATATATAGAGAGAGAGAGAGAAAAGTTAACAGTTATTATTATTATTGTTTTTTCCTATATTAAGTCTCAAGAAACCCAGAGCATACTTTGGACACTATGATTTTAATTAATACAGCAGGGTAAAACTATGATAAATCCTCTAATTTTGACAGAAATTTTTCTTATATTGACTGCCTGTTAAATTGTTGGGAAAAGGAACAGAATGGAGATTGCTCAGCCAAGTATGCAGTTTATTAACAAAAAATACATACTTAGGCAATTAGTACTATTATTGTTAACTACTGAGTTAATCGGTAACTTTTTATTATTGCTTGCAACCTGTGAGAGTAGACATGGACTTGAAGTTTTTAGATATATTGATTATCCAAATCTACTATTAATGTAATTGAGAGTTAAATACATTTTCAGATATGAATAAAAACATACATATGCAACAAAGATACCTTATTATTTAATCGAACTACCAGCAGGGAAAGTATCACGAAAAAATATAGTATTTTATTCAATTTTTTTATGACAGACATAAACAAATATGTGAGATAAGGTTTAAGGTATTCAACTGTAATTAATTTTTCTTATTTTACCTTTTAAGAAAAGATTTATAAATTTTATACAAAGCCAGATAAGATAAACAGAGAAAAAAAATTGTTTCTCCCTAAAATTGGCAGCAAAAACCATAGACAATATCAAGTTAGGAAAAAGAAGCATTTCCTAGTTTACCTAACAGGTGCATGTAAAAAGGAAATGGCCAGGCTCTACTGGACAACCAGACAAATTCAAAGATAAAAATAAGGAGGGAAAGAAAAAAAAAACACTGCAAATGCTATTTAGGTGTGATAGTTGAAAGATTTACTCAAGTGATACAAATGAAAATAATATGAACTGATTTAAACTAATATTTAGCACTCAAAATGTAAAAATCAAAATATAGTCAAGTGTTCACTAATTATTCAGACAGTCCTAATTGCATTTAAATGAGACATCCTGAAAATTAACTACAGTTTTCCCATCACACAATTCCTTCAACAACCATATGGCTGTTGTCTGAAGTTGGGCAAACTATGTATGTTTGTAGTTATCCAGAGTGTTCACAGCAGGTACAACTTTCAAAAGACAATGAAAATGTTGGTAAGTGATACCCTCAGGAAAGGCTGTCTGTTGGAGCTCAGGGGCAGGGTTATATACTGTGGCATAATTTTTTTTTATATTGGGTTGTTGGTGGTGTTTGATTTAACTGAAAAGCAGTATTACATTGAGAATGAGAGACAGAGTTGATCTTGCATCCCCTGGGTCAGTCTGATCATAGCTGCAATGCCATAGTGTGTGGCAGGATGAAGCCAGGACCAAGAAGACTCTGGTGAGTTTTACACAGGAATGTCCAGGGCCGGTGATCTTGGGCCCATTTCTACACAGTTCCCAGGAGCTTGAGCAGGGAGCTAAGTGTAAGGTGCAGCAGGTGAGACAAAATCATCAACCACAGATATGGCTGGCATCTCTAGGGTACATTCACACTCTGTATCCTTGGACAAGCCATGGCATATTTGTTTAGAAAACCGGGGTTTTGTCAAGGATTATTTTTCTTCTCCTGAAAGGCAGGGCTACAGAGAGGAGGCACAGGGGTGTGTGGGCTGCATTGTTGTGTCTCTGGAATCTTCTGTTTGTTTGTTTTTTGGAGAGCAGTTGATGTTTAGGGGAGAGGGAGTAGAGTTACAGAGAAAAGACATGACAAGAGAGCTTGCATCCCTGCCTGACTCCTCAATAACCACAGCCAAATCCGGGTGGTTGTGATGGTGGGAACCAGGATTGTCTTCTGAGTTGGCCGTGTGTTTGCAGGGGCCCAAGGCCTTGGGCCCACCTCTGCGGGTTTTGCTAGTTTGGAGTGGGATCCAAAATCAGAGCAGCAGCCAGTGCTCCACATGGTGGCCATTAGTATGTTGGTGAAGCCTGTACTTAATGGATAGGATGCATCTGCTACATTGTGCATTCCAAATATGCCGTCTCACAGTCGTCACTATCCAGTGGCCACATAGCGAGTGTAGGTGTGTTTACGGAGGATGGATGTTGGTTGGCAGTTGTTGAGGAGGAACCTTGCTTGCATGTCACAGATGGAAGGCCAGAGCACCATGAAGCTGGCAGTACGTTGAAGGAGATGATCAGGTTGAAATGTTCAGGTTCCAGTTGATGTAAATGAGTGCTGTTGTAGTGAGTGAGTGAGGGTGTTTTCCCCAGGGTGGAGAGTTTGAGGGCTCTTAGTTTTCCATCTCTTCTAGCTGTGCAAGTGGCTCAGGTGTAGGTCACATTATGTGTGAGCCTCAGATTGATCTAGGCTTGACGTGGTGTCGTCAGTCAGGTACCAAATGAAAATGCCTGCTAGGACAAGGATGTTGGCAACTGGGCAAAGTGATGGGTTGTGGAATCTGGTGAATCGGGAGAGGAGTGAGCAAGTCAGGAGGCTGAGAGGTCGGAGAACTAGCACTTAGGTCTGAGCACCAAGGTGAGCTGCAAGGGAAGGGTCAAGGGTTGTATTCCCAGCAGGGATGTCTGAATGGATGTCCTGGGACACTGAGCAGTTCCTGATCTTGGAGTGGGGAAGTTCCAAGTGGGGACTAAGGTTCACCAGTATTCACTGAAGGAGGAATAAGCAAGCAGGAGCAGAATGGCAGGAAGAAGAGAGGTGCTACTCTCTTGACAACTTCTCAATGCTGCTGCAGCAGGGCAGTTGCTAAGCACCATCTGGAGCAACTTGAGCTTCATTTGGCTGTGGAGAATTTGGCACAGCAAGAGTTGCAGCGGCCTCATGGTATTCTTGTAGCTGTTGATACAGATGCAGGTGTCAAGCTGGTTTATGTACCGACTTGGAGGTGGGAGATATCACAGTGTCCCTTGCAATCCAGAAATGGCCCAAGAACAAAATGATAAGACCCATGATTTTCATGGTTTCCTTTTTTTTTTTTTTTTTTTTTTTGATGACGTCTAGGTCAAGATCTAGCTTCTGAACAAGAGTTGAACAATAATGTTAACCAAGACAATGTGGAGGTAAGTCCTGACAGTGTAATTTTACCCATGTGTGCGCGGGAGCTTTCTGATCTCTCCTTTTTTGCAGAACAGACATGCCCCTAGTAATTTGTTTTCTATAGAAATCTGTTTCTTTTCTGAGTCAACACCTCTCAGGGAGTAGTACACCAGTGTAGCAGGAGAGTTGATTGCCCCCTTCGGATTTACATTTGAATAATTTGAGGTAATGTTTTGAGAGTCTAGCTTCCTGAGTGTTTCAGTTTGATCCTCTGCCACATCTCAGGTAAGATGCCCACTTGTTCTTTCCCTTCTCGGTGTAAGCGTGCTAGGTAGTGTACATTGGGCTTCTCCTGGCCTGTGTCTGTGCATTCTCTTTAGCCAGAATATTGCTGTGTGGACGAAACCTGCTTTCTGTTCTTTGGCCACACAGTTGTGATTGCTAAAACCCATCTGATGTTTCTCTGGAGCACTTAGTGTGTATATTATGGATGTCTTTGGATTATGTCCCTAAATATTTGTGTATACATTTTGCCTTTTTTTTTATTGTTAGTGATGGTGGATTTATGTTATTTTGTTACAAACCTGCAATAAAACTGTCTCACCTGTTCCCTGGGAGAGTAAAGAACTTTGTGATGGCCAGGAGGCAACAACTATGGCTCATTTAGCCAAAGAGCGGACAGTTGCACTGAATCCATTCCGGAGGGTAGGGCCTCCTTCCTGTCACTCCCTTTCCAGAATTCTCCCAGGAATTCCTGCTGACACGTTTCTACCAATGGCTATTCCTGGCATTTGGCCACTACCACTTGGAGGTATGTGATTAGGTTTGTAGGGCTTTTTTCTTTTCTTATTTTTTTTTTCTTTCCTTTTCCTTGAAAGTTTTATACACTAGTTTTGTAATTGACGGAGATGCTAACGTGAGTGTTCACTCATCTAGTCATAAGAGAGAAAGCAAAAGCAAATAACGACTCTCACGCCATGTGAGTGAACCATGACTTTTCAGACTTGGGAAGGGAGCCAGCCAGCCATAGACAGCCTTAACGCGAAGCATCTGAGTGATGGGCAGTTGCACACATATTGTAATTCTTCAGGAATCCACTTGCTTCCTTTTGCCCTCTTACACCAACACGGGTGTTGTTTCACTCTGTATTGGTTGACAGAAACCAGTTATGCTGGCTGCTGCTGGAGATGATCCTAATTTCTATTTTCCTCGACATGACTAGGTGAAATGGTCTTTCATGAGTAGCTTCTGTGCAGTCCTAATCTATTTGCAACCTACTGAGTGTGGGGCTGCTTCGATCATGTTTGGCCTCATGATTCCTGAATCTTTTGGCCTTTGAGGGTAACTTCAGATAAGGGACAAACAAAAAGCTGGAGGTACGGGGGGAATGGGTGGTGCGGGGCAAATTGATTGCTGGACTCTTCACACCCACCATTCACAAAGACACAGGTGACTCCAGAATGAGTCATAGTGTACCAAATGCTGGGCAAAAGCCCATTTAGTGTCTTGTCTGATATCATTTCTCCCCGTGCTTTGGAAATATAAGGCCAATGAAAATGAGTTTTGTGGGGCACATTTTCAGATAGACTTTTGGATGCAGCCAAGTGTTTGCCCACCTTTCAGCCAGTCCTACTTGCATTTAGCTAAGATGTCCCGAGCCAGACTACTCTTTTCCCGTCATTCCTTTCCTTCAGCAACCTCATGGCACTGTCTGAAGTTGGGCAACCTAGGTATGTGGGTATCCATGGTGAGTGGACAGCAGGAAGAACTTTGGAAAGACAATGAAAACATTGAGAAGAGATTCCCTCAGGAAAGGCTGTCTATTAGCGTGGGAAGCATATGGTTATCCGGTGGCAATATTTGGTTTATAGTGTTGTTGTTGGTTGTATGATTTAATGGACAAGCATTATTAGAGTGAGCCTGAGGGTCAGTGGTGATCTTGGACCCTTGGATCTGTGTGCACGTGGTTGCGATGGCATGGCGTAGGGGGTGCTGGCAGCACAGTGGGCACATCCACACTGTGTATCCTTGGACAAGCCATGGCATATTTGTTTAGAAAACCGGGGTTTTGTTAAGGATTATTTTTCTTTTCCTGAAAGGCAGGGCTACAGAAAGGAGGAACTGAATTGCAATGGTTAATTTTTTGTTTGATTTTTTTGGGGATAGCGGCACTTAGTGAGCAAATGATGTGAGAAAAATAGTTGTTTCATTTTCTGCTTCAATCTGATTTTGAATGCCAGCTGATTGTTGTTGGTTTCTGTATTCCTCTTATTCAGTTTAGTTCATACCTTGAAACTTAATCTTTTTATAGCTATATTATGAATTAGTTCTAGCAATTTATTCCTCAAGTAATTTGCCTTTAGCTATTTTCAACTCCTCAGTATATGATTATTTACTCTTTTTTCCCTAATTTTATTATAAACCTATTAGCCAGTACTCTGTTTAGTATTAGCAAATGTTTTGCAAATACTTAGGAAAGGACTGATAAATTATTTGAATTCTTTTGGTCTTCTCCATTTTGCTGCTTAACACCAATTTACCTGAAAAGATCCACTGCAGTTGCTTATGAAGTTCTATCTCATCCACAGTTGCATTGTGGAACAGCTCCTTTTCATACTTAATGCCTTGGACATCAATGCTTTAAAGGGAGATGAGGATTGCAATTATACTGAAAGAAAATATATAGCTGCATCTGTGATTGGCATCCATAGGAAATATGGTGAGAATGATTCCAGATTAATGACCCTAGGATGTCACAGGTGGCTCTTACCTGCCTGGCGTCTGAAACTGTTCAGAGACTATAGGAGGTGGGGCCCTACTTGGATTTGTTGCAATTTGGGGGGCTCATATCAGTGAGTTATTCCTCCAGCCTCCTCACTAGGGAGCCTGGTCAATTCTCAGGTTTTAAACTTAACTGAGAGGAAGGATGGGGGCTTGAAGGGTAAGGCAGGTGAATATTTGCCCTTCTTGCTTCTTCCTAAAATAGAGCAAAACACTTTAATCAGCTTCCAGAATGGAACAGTTTGTGGAAGGATGAGCAATAAAAGGTATCTAGCCTCAGCAATAAGTAGAGCGTTACAGCATACGCAGAATGAGATATAGGCCAAATCACAGGCATATTTTACCAGTGAGCACTGATATTTATCAGTGAATAACTGAGTATCACAGACTTGATTATTTGAAACATTCCTGATGGTATTTCCAAAGTTCTCAGCTCTTATTTAAATACAATGAAAGGCTCAGATCTTTCACAGTGAATCTTCTTTTAAGAAAAGATGTGACATCAGGCTTTGAGACTTGCTCTGCCAACTGCTCCAATAGGGTATTTGTTTGGACCCTCATTTAGTAACCGGTAAAATAGAAATAATAATGCTTACCTCATATGCTAGAGAAGGACAAATGTCAGGACTAGAATAAAAGGCAGGCTTGGGCCCGGCAGCGTGATCTAGCAGCTAAAGTCCTCGCTTCGAATGCCCCGGGATCCCATATGGGTGCCGGTTCTAATCCTGGCAGCTCCACTTCCCATCCAGCTCCCTGCTTGTGGCCTGGGAAAGCAGTCGAGGACGGCCCAAGGCTTTGGGACCCTGCACCCGCGTGGGAGACCCGGAGGAGCTTCCTGGTTCCCAGCTTCGGATCGGCGCGCACTGGCCCTTTGCGGCTCACTTGGGGAGTGAATCATCGGATGGAAGATCTTCCTCTCTGTCTCTCCTCCTCTCTGTATATCCGGCTTTCCAATAAACAATAAATCTTTGAAAAAAAAATACAAATAAATAAAAAAATAAAAGGCAGGCTGACTAAATTCAGAAAGACCTTTAAAATGTAAAATCATGTCATCTCTGATAATTTTTTTGTGTGACATATGATCGCATATGAGGATACCTTCAAAGGTTTCATGAAAAACAAATTATTTTGGTGCAAACTTGTTTGGAATCCAGGCATAATTTAAATAATATACATTTCCATGAACCGTAAAAAGGAGATTTATTTATTTAATTATAAGGCAGAATTAGGGGGGGAATGAGATTGTTTTTTTCTTTCTTTTTTTTTTTTAATTTCAAATGATGTTACCACAGTTGATCGGTGAGGTGGATCAAGTGTTAGGGAAAAGTGGGTGTGATCGTTGTTTCCAAATTTTCTATTTCATCTTCCGGTTTGGGTGTTGGAGGGGAGGAAAGGGGAGAAGCCATACCTAGCCTCTCAGCCACCCCTACTACCCAAAATAGGGTATGGCCACCCAATATCAATCCTAGGTTACAATGCAGAGCACACGCTGAGGGTTCTGCCCAGGTGGTTTTGATAGTTCTGAAATGTTTTTCAGCTTTCTGATCCCAGGATGAGGGGTTCCTCTTGAGGTTTAGGCCTGCCAGCAGGTCCAGAGGTCACCGAGGGTGAGGCAAATGGTGGCCTTTGGCTGCAAGAACCACCAGAGACAAGCTGATGAGGAATGTCTGCTTTATTATGCAAAGGTTACAGGTTTTAAAGGATAAGGAAGGGGAGAGCAGGAGGGAGCCTTCTGGCAGACCCCACACCCACCAAAGATGCTGTAATTGACTGTATGACAGGTCTATCTCCCTAGATCTTCCGGTGATGTCGGAGGTCATGTTCAGGTAAACTCCCCTTAACTTCGTAGCCATGTTGGAAGTCACACTCTGCATGTAGGCCTGAAGGCTGTGCCTCAGGCCAAGGGGAGGGTGAGGCTTAAGCCACGCCCCCTAGGCAGCAGGGCAGGGGCCTGGGGTGATTGCCCACAGATCCATTCAGATAAGTCCCTCTGCTGGTCCACATCATGCACAGCACCCCACACATATGCGCACATATGCACATACCGCATACACTGTACTTTTTGTACATGCATACACATGCATCACACACTAGGACGGTTCCGCCTGCACATGCCTCACATGTGAAAGCCTTGCTTAGGGTCACTGTACATGCAACACCTGTACATACAACACATATTCACACATGTACACATCTCAAACACTGCACCTTACACATGTGCATACATCACACACATCAAGATCTTTCATGGGATCATGTGCATATGAAATATGCATGAACATGTGCACACAACTCACATGCTGGGGCCATTTGTACATACACATTTGTACATGCACATCTCCACGTATGCTTCACACACCGGGATCTTCCTTGGAACCTCCTGTACTCACAACATGCATGAGAAAGATGCCATGGGATGACCTGCACTGTGCCAGACCCAAGCCAAGTGCTTGTTCCCGTGGACGCTGGTATATACATCGCACACCAGGCATCCCCTCCAAGGGGCACCTACACCCCCCCACACTCACATGCATTGTTCTCTCTCTTATGCTTTCCTTTCCTATAGTCAGGCCACAGCAGACATGGGTGAAACCACTTCTTGACCTTCAGGGCCTGTGCATCCAAGGGTCAGGAGAAGAGCTGGGCACCACAGTGCCACTATCTTACAGGGAGGCAGCAGGAATAGGGGGGCCTGGCTGCAAACCAGGTGGCCACCAGGGTTCTACAGGCTGTTCATACAGGCTAGCCCAGGTGGGAGGAGTTGGGCTGAAGGTGGCCAAGGAGAGACAGCCCCAAAAGTGTTACTGCCCCATCCAGCCCAATCTTTCCTCCTAGACCTCCTGGGCCTCCTGGCCCCAAAGCCACAAAGGGAAGTACCCTCTGAGTCCTCCATGGCAGGACACACATTGTCTACCTCTCCTCTCTCAGCTACAGCTCAATTAGAGCTGAGCCAAGGACCAGGACAGGCATCTGGATTGACTGTGGCCCACCATCACCATCTTCTTCTCCCTCTTTGCTCTAAACATGTACTGCAGCACCACAGTAACCCTGTTCAAGCTGGGTGCAACTTAGCCCAGCAGGCCTGGTGGGTGGGCTAGGCAGACTGGGCCCTCCTCACCCTGGGTCTGTGACAGACCTGAAACACCACAGCCCCTGACTACAGGAACATGATGGAACAGGGGGCTTGGGCATCAGGGAGATAGATCCTGCCCTGCATCCTCCCTGTCCACATTCTGGGCCAGCAGCGCCTCCCACCTTTTTAATCTAGCTACCCTGGATGCTCATACCTCATCAGTGCCTGCTGAACTGTCCACAGCAGCCATAGCAAGGAGCTGCAGCCAAGCCCTGTGCCAAGACACCAACCTATTGTCCACCAAGCAGGACCCCACCAGGCCTGGAGCCAGCCCAACCACCAGCCTCCTGGGCACAGGATTCATCTGGGATAAAGCCCATTTTTCAGGTCCCCAGTGATGACAGCTGCTGCTCAGTCTTCTGAAAGCCTAGAGGTGCTGTTCCTGCTGACCCATGGCTAGCCAGCCTCCAAGTGGGCTCCCTCTGAACCCCAGCCTGAGACTTGTGTTTCTTCTCCTGTAGTTCCTCCACAGGCCCCAGAATCAGGCTGTCCCCCAAGGGTAGCCTGCACCCTAACCTGGTGCGCAGGGGTTATAGCTCCACTCTGAGGAGGCAACTCAAAGCCCTGCTTGGTCACATGGTACCACACAGGCCCTGCCAAAGGCCAGGGCAGATGGCATAATGGACAGGCAGGAACTGGGTGGTCTGGCCCCAGGAAGCAGGCATGGCCTGGCAGATAAGGGAAGCTGAGGAGCACCATGTGAACGTGGCCCAGCTGGACCCATTCTGTAGCCCCATGCCAGGCAGTGTATCTCTCAGAGCAGTGGCAACCTCTACAGGGACTGGCTGCCCTACTCCACCCCCTTGGACTGATGGGAAGGACCTGCCAGCATTCACACACATGTGTGACGCAGATAAACACAAATACGTAGTACACTCACTTGCATGCATCTCAGGAAACATGCAAGCGTATAAGTAGACACACATGTATACATACAGATACGCAGTGTACTTACGTACAGATCTGAACACACACGTACACATAAGCAGACACACACACACATTGTACACACGTGCACGGATACCAACAGCACACACAGACATGTTCCCAGCCAGTTCAGATGCAAACCATGTCCCAAGACACTGAGATCAAGCTCTGGAGGGGTACAGCACAGGAAACTGGACATGTAGTGGGGCTGTGGCCCTAACTTCTGGGAGGACCAGGCCCAGTGGTGTGAAGGCCACAGCAGGACAACAGGGCTGCCCGTGCGGTGTCATAGGACCTCACAGGAGGGAGGAGTTGAGGGTAATTCCTGGGCCCCTGACAGTGCTGCCAGCAGGTGGGAGGAAGCAGGTGAGGCACAGACCACACATGGAGGCTGGTGCGGGCACCCAGTGAGGAGCAGAGCAGGGACCTTGCCAGCATCCCACTGAAGGTATCTGAGAGAATGAGACCCACTAGTGACAGAGGCTGAACACAGAGCCCAGATGGCACTGCCCCTGGCCTGGCACAAGCTGCAGAGCCAGGCAGCCCTTCCTGTAAGCCCACATCCTGGATGCAGAGGGGTGTCACAGCCACTCACACAGAGCAATGTGGCCATGGGCAGCCTAGCTCTGCGGTCCCCCACAGCCACAGATCCTTCCAAGGAATGTGGCTCTACACCCACACAGCAGAGGACCAAGCCTGAGCCAGCGACTGTGGGCCTGAACCCTGCCTGGGAGGCCCAGCTCCCACAGCCCTCACTATCCTCCAGCCCTCCAGGTCTCCCATAGGTGTCTGAAGCCCTCCTGCCACATGCCTGCCAGAGCCTGTCTCCTATAACCCAGACCCAGAGTCAGGGCAGACTCCCACCAGACACCAAGCACTAGAGTCCACATGATAGCGTCTGTGACTTCCCATGTGCCCATGAGCTGCCAGGGACAGTTAAAGATGGCTGAACACACAGCCCCGGAGCCCAGGGACAATTACCACTAGTTCAGATCATGTCAGTGCCTCTGTGGTATCATCCACCTTGGTCCTAGACCCTCCCTGCAGGACACAGCACGAAAAAGGCCTTCCTACCACCACCCACCCCCCTGGCTGAGCAACCATATAACCACTTGTGAATGGAGTCAAGGCCAAGTCCCCACCACATATTGCTTTGCCACAGCTGGGCAAAGGACAGGGCCCCTTACACCAGCCCCGGGTGCAGCAGCAGCAGCAGCAATGGTCAGGGCCTGCCTCTCTTGTGCCTCTGTGACTTGGGCCAGAACCTGCATTAAGATGAGCCCTCGGGCCCGGCGGCGTGGCCTAGTGGCTAAAGTCCTCGCTTCGAACGCCCCGGGATCCCATATGGGCGCCGGTTCTAATCCCGGCAGCTCCACTTCCCATCCAGCTCCCTGCTTGTGGCCTGGGAAAGCAGTCGAGGACAGCCCAAGGCTTTGGGACCCTGCACCTGCGTGGGAGACCCGGAGGAGCTTCCTGGTTCCTGGCTTCAGATCGGCGCGCACCAGCCCGTTGCGGCTCACTTGGGGAGTGAAACATCGGATGGAAGATCTTCCTCTCTGTCTCTCCTCCTCTCTGTATATCCGGCTTTCCAATAATAATAAAATCTTAAAAAAAAACAAACAAACAAACAAAAAAGATGAGCCCTCCCCTGAGGCCCTGTTGTACTCCACTGACTTCTCAAGAAAAGAAATCAGGTGGTTCTTGAGTGTTCCTGTGGGAGATTGCCCCTGCATCTCTGCTGCTGCTTGGTGGGCATGGCTCACAGCTTACCTTTCCATGACCTGAGGTACAGCTTCCAGCCCTGCATGTGGAATGTGACCTCTGACGTGACTGGATGGTCTAAGGGAATAGATGTGGCTTTTAGCGAATTATAGTGTCATTATTGGATGGGGATACTCTCCGGAGAAGCCCTCCAGTCCTCCCTTTCCCTAGCCTTTATAAGCTTGTAATTTTTCACAATAAATGGAGATCCCCCACTGGATTGTCTCTGTAGTTCTTGAAGCATAACATGGCCTCTGGGCCCACTGGCAGGATAAACCTCAAGACATCCCCAACCTGCAGTTTCGCTAAGGGCACTGAAGCACAGTTTCCCTCCCCCCAACACACCGCCTTGGCATAAACATCATAGGACAATTGTAGAGTCACATGCCTGAGATTTGCAGGGAAGGACACTGGCTGCAGATGGGACAGCCTTATTGGCCATGGGCCCTGGGCAGGACCTGGCTCTCAAGTACCCAAGCCCATGGGGGGATGCTACACAGCCTGAATTGATCCTCATTCAAAGCAGCCCCAGGCTGCCCACCCTAGACTGACCACAGGTCTTGGTCACTGAGCCTCCCTCAGCTGTTCCCTTCCTGCACGTGGCTACACACAGCCTCAGGCTGCTCCGGAGAGGACAAGAGACCATGGACACTAACAGGAACAGACAGGACTGGGCCAGACACAGTTTGGAGCTCCAGACTCAGTGTGAATCTGCTCCTACTGTCCAGAACTGGATGTGTTGGCAGCAGGGAGCTGCCCTGTGATAATGGCAATAAAAATAAGCTGTCCCACCTGGACTAAATTGGCTGGGCTGAGCTGGGCTTGGCTGACTGGGAAGGGGCTGGGCTTCCTGTGTCGTACAGAGCTTTGCTGGGCTGGGCTGGCTGAGCTGTGCTGGGTAGAGCTTTGCTGGAGTGAATTTGGCTGAGTTGAGCTGCACTGGGTTGGGTTTAGCTGGCTGAGCTGGGCTGTGCAGAGTTTGGCTAGACTGGGTTTGGCTGAGCAGAACTGGGCTGAGCTGACCTGAAGTGGGTTGGATTTAGCTGAGCTGGGCTTAGGTGGACTGGTTTGGGATGAGCTAGATTGGGTTGTGTTTGGCTGGGCTAGGCTAGTCTGGGCTAGTCTGGGCTAGTCTGGACTGGGCTGGAAAGAGCTAGACTGGGTTTGGCTGGGCTGAGTTGATCTGGGCTGGGCTTGGCTTATCTGCCTGGGCTGAACTGAGATCATTTGATCTGGTGTGTGTTTGGCTGAGCTGGACTGTGCTGGGCTGAAGTGGGTTGAGCTAAGTTGAACTGACCTGGGCTGAGCTGTTCTAGCTAGGCTCACCTAAATATGTTGTACTAGGGTTAACTGTGCAGATGGCTGGTTTCTCCTAAGGCTATGGTTTCTGGGGTGGGCTTTACTCAACAGAGAGTGATATCCAGCTGAGATTAAAAATTAAATACATACATACATATATACACACGTACTATTTGAGTAAAGCTGATGTAAGCTGGACAGATTAACCCTGGCTAGGTGCAGCATGGCTGAATTAGCTGACCGTGAATAGAGCCAACAAGTGCAGCTAGCTCAGCTGAGCTGGGTTATGCTGCATTCATACGTAGGCTCCTGGCAGGGCCAGGTTCTGCTACATTAACTGGGCTCCAAGACCTGTCCATTTTGGTCAACTGTTCTTTGCCACCCTGACAGGGGCAATCAAGCTGTTGCAGAGCAAAGCATGGGACCAAACCAGACCTGATTTTAGGTGCCAGGCACCAGAGCCTGAACAGGAAGAGTCTGTGGGGGCCTGTTTCTGAAGAAAATTCCATGGAGTCCCAGTGAGTCCAGGCAGGCCTAAGATGAAGGGCCTGGTCCTTGGCTGGCAGAGCCTCAATGGACAGGGGTTGGGTGCAAGGAGGGGTCACAGGGGTCTGGACCCTGAGCAGGACAAGGGGCTCCCCTGCTGCCTTACTCCTAGGAAATCCTTAGCTGTCTTGGGAACTCATTCTGACTCAACAACAGCTTGAAGAGGGTGAAGGGTGTATTGGGACCCCTGGCTTGGAAAGAGGTGGAAGGCAGGGTGCAGACCAGGTCCTTCAGCCAGCCGAGATGATAGACTTGGCTGGGCCCTGTCCCCTAGTCTCTGCCCAGTCTTTTTGTGCTAACCTGTCCCTTTCTCTGTAGTCCCTGTCCAGGTCCCAACCAGGCCTCCCATGCTTACCATACATAGCCTACACCATCCATTCTCTGCCCAGGATCACCCCTATGCTGAACTTGCCTATCCCCAAGGCCCTCCCCAGTCCCTCTTCCCCCATGCTGACCCTGACCCTGTACCCAATAATCTCTCCCCAGGCTCCCTTCATCTTCCCCTTGGTCTCGTGCTGTAGAGGGTCAACTGCTAGGGAGGCTAACATGACTTTTGGGCTTCATGGTGAAGGACTACTTACCAAGACCAGTGGACATGGCCTGGGGTTGAGGTTACTTTACCACTGTCACCCTTATCAGTCCACCATTATCAGTCAGGTGACCTCCAGGGGTGACTTGGCTAAGCAGGTGTTCACCTGCCAAGTGGCACATGCTCCGATGGCAGCACACACCAAGACCTTCCAGGGTAAGTGCCTAAGGGGTGGGCGACTGGGTGTGCTTGACAAGCTGGGGCCCAGCTGTCCACACAGGGGCTGTTCATGCTCCTGCTCCTACCACCTTCAGTATGCATGGCTGGCATTGTACCACCCGCCATGAAACTCCACTGTCTTGTGACTCCCTGAAGAACATGACCAAAGCCAACCAGCTCCATGCCTCATCTCTTGCAGCACAGTGGGAAACACGAGGCACATGGCTGGTGGAACACCCCAACCTGTTCTGATACACAGCACAGTCCAGGAAAGAGGACAAGCTGGTGTCCACCCACAGTGAGTTCAACATCACCCAGGGCAAGTGGGTGTCCCAGAACACCTAAGCCTGCAGGGTCTCCTACTAGGGTGAGCTCTTTGAGGCCCATGGCCAGAAGTGCACAGATGAGGTGCTCCCTCCAGGCACATGGGTTCCAGAGAGAATGAGCATGTGAGGCCTCACACAGTCCATCTCCACCACAACTTACAAACCACATGGCAACAGCACCTACCTAAACACCTCCAGCCCCCTTGTGCTGTGCATCTGTAATTCACCACGCTCACCTGTCTGGTGGTGGACCTGGCCAATGAGCAGAGCATGAAGCTAATCTGGTCCTGGGACAGCAAGAAGTCTGTGAACCCCAAACACTGGGAGGCCTAAAAGCAGTTCAATGTCATGGTCAGTGGAATCCTGGGACTGCCAGTGAAATCCCAGCACTGGCTAGATGAAGAAACCTACATGCACATTGTGACAACCCTCCCCCTGCTCCCCTTATCCACTGATGGCTATTATATGATACATCTTTAAGTCCAAGGGTGAGATCCTGGCCATGGCAGGAACCTAGTGTGATATGGACTATCTGCAAGTAACCATGCCACCCCTGAGGTACACATGTTTATGCCACCCAAAAAGCACAGCAAGGAAGCAAGAACCTGCTCACCCTCACCTTCCTGATCCTGAACTACTTCCCAGTAGACATCTTGATGCAATGGCTTCTCAATAGGCAGCTGGTACCCAGCAGGCAACACAGAACCCCCAAGCCCTTCCTGGCCAGCAACGTCACAAAACACCTACTTCATCTACAGCTTCCTGGAGGTCTGGTTCCTATGACTGCCAGCATCTGTGGCAGACAGTCTGCCCCATATCCCATTGAGATCTTGCACACGTTGTTGAACAATGAAGCCTAGCTCAACTCAACCGACTCTAACCTCTAGCCCACACTCATGCCAGTGGCTGCCACTGCCTGTCCAGGCACAATTCCAGGTCTGGGTTTTCATGCTCAACAGTGGAGGCTGCAGCTTATCAGAGAGGATCCCACAACTTCCCCATTGGATCCACTTCATAACCTGAATATTGCACTCTCCAGGTGGTTTTGCAGTTCAGCTTGATGGGACTTGCCACAGTCCCAGTACCTGCCAGCTGTTGCTACAGCAAAGCCCAACAGACCTGCCCTTACTCTGTCTCATGCCTGAACCAGTAGACATAATCAGTTAGCCCAGCCTGGCTCTAACCCTAACCCAGTTCACATGCAGGCCAACAGATGTAGCCCTGCCCAGCCTGGTCTGCCTCAGTTCAAGCCCTCATGGTCAGAAGCATGAGCAATGGCCCAGCAGTGGAGACACCACTGCTCCCTTACCAGACTCACCCCTCACCTGGTCTTGGGTGTACTGGTGGGTGCTGAAGTCCAGACTGGCGTGACTCATCTCACTTCGGCATTTGCCCACAGTGCTGCAGCCTGCTCTGGCCCGGTCTACCCCTGTTCCAGCTCACATTGGCTGAAGCAGCTACCCAACCTGGTGCAGTCAGGCCCCAGTCTCAGCCCTAATATGAACTGGTTGGTGATGCCTGTCCTGCATCGCATTCTGGTTCTCAGATCTGCCAGTGGGTGTTATGAACTGGCCCATATGCCTGCCCCCATACCTGAGCCACAAATACGCTGGCAGGTACCGTGACCTGATCTGTTCTGGACTGCTCCTTGTTTTGGTTCTTACATGCACCTGCATGGACTGTTCCCTGCCAAAGGAGTTCTCCAAGCTCCTCCACTGGGTCTTCTCTCAGTGACAGATCTCACATTCACTGGTGGGACTTACCCTAGACTGACTTATTCCACATCCTACCCTGGCAGGAACAGTAGCCTTGCCTAACTAGCCCATACCCAACCTGGTTCTTACTTTTGGGTATTATAGCCCAGACACACTTAGTCCATATCCTGACATAGTTCTCATGTG
This sequence comes from Ochotona princeps, assembly GCF_030435755.1. Taxonomy (NCBI): domain Eukaryota; kingdom Metazoa; phylum Chordata; class Mammalia; order Lagomorpha; family Ochotonidae; genus Ochotona; species Ochotona princeps. The sequence goes on along the minus strand of NC_080835.1, from coordinate 104,970,233 downwards.
TCTCATGTGTCTCAGTAGAGCAGCCCAGCCTGTTCTAGACCCACTCTGGTTCTCATGGGCACCAGTGGATGTTAGAATCTAGCCCAGTCTGGCATGCACCAGAGCCTATTCACACCCATGCCGAGGGATACTGCAGCCAAGTCAGCCCAGACCACCACACCCATTCTGGCTCTCATGCCCACCAGTGAGAACCATAACCTAGCCAAGGCATCCCCTTAGCTCCACAAGCAGACCTGTTCCCAGTCCCAGATCCTGCACATCCCGGTAGCTGCTCTGACCCAGCTCTGCATAGTCTATCCCTGTCTTCACATGCTGTGGAATATTGCAGCCTGGCCTGACCTGCCCTGACCTGGCCCACCTCCAGTCACAGCTCTCACTGGTGAGTGCTGTAGCCTTGCCTGCCCAGTCTGCTCCCACCACTGTGTCATGCAAACCAGTGGGTGTGATAGCATAGCTTGGCATGCCCCATATTCCAGCTTGGCTCCTGCCCTTGCCAGTGAGTTAAGACTAGCCTGACCCTGACAAACCCAGCCCTTCTAAAACCACCCCACATACATGCAGACAGGTTGATCTACCCTGCCCAGTCTGACCAACACCCAGGCCTGAATCACATGATCACCAGTAGGAGCCATTATCCACCAGGGGAGTTTGCCAAGTTGCCCCACCAGGACTAACCCAGACTCAGATCTCTCATGTGCCAGTGCTAGACTCTTACTGGTCAAAGGTTACCCACTCTGTCCTGCATTTTTATGAGTAGTGGGTGATATGGCCCAGCCCACCCCACACCTTATTCTTGGATGTGTCTATGGGTGCTGCAGCCTAAACCAACTGAGCCTATACATAACCCCAGTGCACATGAGTGCTGGAGGATTCCATGGTCATGCAAAGCTCAGCCTGTTACCACCTCCAGCTCCAAGTGAACCAGCTGAAATTGCAGATCACAGGGGTGAAACCACACATCCCCCACAAAAGCTGCCCCTTGACTGAGTTCTCTTTTATGCTGGTTAGTGCCATGGCCCAACCTGAATCTTAAAGGTTCTTGCATTCCCCCCTCAAGATCCCACCATTGGGTTATCCAGGCACCAATGTTAGGTCACCCTGCTCAAGCCACATGCTGGGAAACTACCCCTGGGGCTAGCCAGCCCCTTCAGCTCGGAGCACCCAGCAGGCCAAGGGGCTGAAGCCTTCACACCCAAGCCCTCCCATGAACAAACTGACTCACCTGGCTCTGAGCACATAATGGTCTGATGGCCTCAAGCCTCCAGACCTGAGCTGCATCCAGTGACCACCTGGCCCCGAGTCTTTGGCTAACCAACAGCCCCGCACCAACATAAGCACAAGAATATGCATGCCCATGTACATGGATACATGTGCATATACATCCACATTTGCAGTCAAACATATGTACAGAGCCTTGACCAGCCTGGTCTCTGGTGGACCAAGATAGTGGCCAGCTCCAGACTAGAAGCAGGAGGGGCAAGAGGGAGGCCAGCTCAATGCAGGTCATGCATGGGCTACTCTGGACTCCCAGGCTTGGGCCCTGAGTCCACAAGGCCCAATGGCCCAGAGGTCCACAGACACTGGCTATGAGAGTCACCTCAATGCACTTGGAGAAGCCACAGATGGGGTGGGCAGCATTATAAGAAATGGTGGGAAAGAAAATACCAGGACCTGACTTCGCAAGAGGTCAATCTGGCCTTGCCTATGGGGCAGGACAGGGCTGAAGGTTGGGAGGGCTACCTCATGGTGTTAGGGGACTTACGCCATGTGTCTCTGGCTGCCTCCTCCTCACCTGGCTGCTGACTAACTGCAGGAGGCACCCCAGTTCTAGACCTCCAGGACCTGTGCCCAGAATGGCCCAAGAGTGAGAAGCTAGACAGACTGTGGACCAGCACCCAAGTCTGCTGCCCAGCATGAGCTACAGTGCCAGCATCCTGCTCATCAATGGGGTCACAGCCAAGAGTGCCATGGTGGATGGGAGTGACTGCAGAGCCAGCCTCATGCCACCTTCTCCCTAGGTGAAATGAGTCTTGGCCGTGGTTCTGCTGAAGTCACTTCAGTCTTCCACAACTGCTCCAACGTACTCCAGCTGGGGGCCTAAGGCAGGCCCCCAGCAGCACACATGGAAGGCCTGGGCCCTGCTGTCACATTTCCAGATCCCCACAGCCCCTTCCCTGTCTGTGGTAGAAGGGGAGCAATGAGGCCTCTGTCAGCTGATACCAAGTGCACCAGAGCCTGCTCATGAGCTTCAACTCAGCCCCAGGACCGAGGTGTAGGAGGGGCATGGGAGACCCAGCCCAGCTCAGCCCAGCTTCTTCCTGTCTAACTCAGCTCTATGCAGCTCAGTTTAACTCAGCCCAGCCCAGCCCAGCCCAACCTAGCACCTGCTAACCTCCAATTTACTACCTTACACATTGCCCCAGCTTTTCTGCTCCTGCCTTCTCCACCCTGTGTCCCTCTGGGGCTGCTTGGTAAAACTCCTCCCCACAGCTCAAATCTCCTGAGTTTGCTTCAGCAGTATCTGTGGCTGCAGTGGGGTGGGGCTGTGGATGCAGATCTGGACCAGGATGCTAAGACGTTTCCAGCTCAGCCCCACCTCTCCTTCTGGTCTGAAGCTTGGTGCCATACCACTGCTGTGGGCAGCCCCAGGGGTGTAGGAGGACCCAGAAACTCGGTTATCAGCCACCCTTCACCCCTAATGTCCATCTCTGAGCCAATCCTCCACCAAACAGTTGTCTCAGATTGGCACATGTATTGGGGCGACAGGTAGCAAACAGGGCCTCCTGCAATAACCTACGGTGACCTCCAGGAAGTTTTCTAGGGGCTCTGCTCTGATTGCACTCAAATGTGCATGTGCCCCTGACCATGTGCGGGTGAATCCATGTGTCCTTGACCATGTATATGTGCATGATTCTGTGTATGTTGCTCATGTCCATGTGCAATTGTGTGTGTCTGATGTTGACCATGTGCATATGTTCCTGTGTGTGTGTGCATGTGCCAGTGACTGTGTGTGTCATCCTCACCATGTGCGTGAGAGAATGTGAGTGCCTTGCAGAAACTGATGTGGTTGGGTGTGAGGAATCCAGGTCAGATCCCTGAATTGGCCACTGAATTGCTCAATGCTTAGTGTTTTGTCTCAGTGGGCAGCTGTCATTCCTGGATAGGGTCTGCCACTTGGGGAACTCTGATACATGTGATGCCACATCAAAGGTGTTGACTGTGCGAGGTTCTCTCCCAAGGCCAAGGACATGAATGAGTTCCCTAGGCAGTAGCCAATTAGCCCCCGGGTGACCCTATTCTTCCCATGGTTCTGCCAGGTATTGCCAGGTTCCAGTTTACCACCATCACCCTATATGCACATACAACCACATTCACACCTTCACAGAAGTAGACACATACATGTGCACATGCACGCATTTTACCTCAGGGGAGCATCCCCAGGCCCACACCAACTGCTGGGGTTTGTCCTGGGTCTGTACCCCTTCTGGCCCAGGTTCTTGGAAGTCAAGGTCCAGTGGCCTCCTGTCATCCCCTACAAAGGCAGAATTTGGGGTCTCCTGCCTGTCACCTACACCGAGACCACAAGCCCTTCTCGCTGGGTCCTGGTGCACCAGGCATTTCAGAGAGCAGAGGACAGCTCTTGGTGGCCCTGCCCTCTTGTCTTCTATTGGGGTCCCAGGGTAGACCCCTCAGGAGAAGCCATCGAGGTAAGGATCAAAAATAAATACCACACTGGGGGGCCTTGGGATGGGCACGTCTCAAGCCTGGAACACACATGCCTGCTACCACATACATACACGTGGTGAGCGGCTCCCGGGCCTGCCGGAGCCCCGGCGACTGCCCTCCTTGAGGGTGAGTTTCGGGGGTCTGTGAAGTGGGCCTGGGCGTTCCTACTGCTCGCCATGCGGCTTGAGCTGGGGGAGGAGCCAGGAGGGGCAGGGCCTGGGCCTGGGGAGTTAAGCCTGGGGAGTTAGACCTCCGGCAGCCACGCGGCTGCCAGGGGGCCTTGGGATGGGCATGTCTCAATCCTGGAACACACAAGCCTGCTACTACATACGTACACGTGGTGAGTGGCTCCCGGGTGGCCAGTGCGCCATTTGGAGCCAGGCTCCGCCTGCTGGCCACCCTGCCGGGGAGTTCTGGAATTTTGGTTCTTTGATATGCTGCTTGGGTAGCTCCATGCTGAATCCACAGTGCTCTAGGGACATGAATCAGTCCTAAAGATTCTCAATGGCAGTAAATCTTCCTCTGAAGAACCTGTAATCATTTTATAATGTAGACTATTGAACACCAGTTCATTCAAGAGCCAAGATTCCGGGCTTGTCCAGCAGGATGTCCCCATTGCCTAACATGATGAGAGATCAGCAGAGTGGTCACAGTAGGCAGGACCATGACATTGACTGGCATTCGAGAACTATATCCGGGGGTAGAATGTGTCGGGGATGTGTGGGCCAAACCCCGTGGGAATTCTGACCCCACTGGATGGCTTAGGAGGGCTGGTGGTGACAAGGCAGGAATCGCAACAGGCTATGGGATGTGCTGAGCTGACCCAGAGCAACCACTGGCACGTTTAACACTGGCTGGGCACAGGCCTGGATGGGGAGTTATGGGGAGGCCCGGGCTGTGTGGAGTTTCCCACTAAGGGGCTGGAATGGGGCTGCATTCTGGTCGGGACATAGTTGTAATCTCCCTTGGACAAGTGTGGACTGGGGCTTGACGCACTGAGCTGGGTCAGACTGCAGCACAGTCTGGTGTTCTGGAGGACCAGGGTAGATGTGGGATGGACTAGGCTGGGTTTCAACCCCAACTGAGCCATATGTGAGCTATATGTGGGTATGGACGAGCCATTGCTGGGCTGAAACTTCCAACAGCAGGAACCAGAATGGGTTGAAGACCAGTTAAGAAAGGCCGCTGCTCCTGCTGGGGCAAGAGGTGAAATGAGCAGTGCTGGCCCATGGACCCGCTGGTATGCGTGAAACCTGACACCAGGAGGGGGTCTGATGGAGGAATCTAAGCAGCTCCTCTGACAGGACACTGGCCCTACAAATAAGCGCAAGAAGCATGGAAGTAAACAACCCAGAAGAGGTTGTGGAAAGTGTCCCACTGGCATACATCTGGCTCGGGTTGAGGGCTTACCAGGCTGAGTCAGTTTGCGTCATCCACTGGCAAGTCTGAGCGCCGGAGCTGAGTGTGGGTCGGGCCAGGTTCGGTTGCGACAAAAGCAGTACACAACACAAAATGCCAAGGCGAGGCTGCCTGTGCCGGATGGGACCACAGCACCCAACCAGCACACCTCCCACTGGTTTGGGTGAGGGCCCAGTGTGTGATGGGCAGAGCCAGGATGGACTGCAACACTCATTGGTTCCGGTGGAGGTCGGGGCTGAGAATAGAACCAACCCAGTGGTTGCAATGTCAATCAGTGGACTCTGCACCAGCCTCATCGTACCTGGAATGGTGAGATTGGCAGGGACTTATGACTGGCGAACTATCGGAACCACTTGAGCAAGGATCTCAGAGATGTGTAGAACCCGCTGTACATAAACTAAAATTGAAATGTCAATGAAGTAGACACAAGATGTGGTTAAGAACTCGCATGTATTTTTAACATATTGGTTCCTCAATACTATGTCAATTACTTCCATAACGTTATAAATTGTTGCTGATGGTATGTTGGAGGTTTTAATTGATCTGGATGATACTCTGCTGGCTCTACCTTCAGACCAGAGAAGGTCTCCCTAAGAAGCCGTTGAACTTAACTGGACAATAAGATGCTGGACTCTATGCTTGGTATATGCTTGCAATGAAGGAATCTCAGCTGAACCTGGACTGTGGTTATGCAACAAGGTGGAGGAATCCACCTTGGGAGGGAGGGTTTGGGGAGGGGGTGGGGGGAATCCCAGTACCTATAAAACTGTGTCGCATAATACAATGTAATTAATAAATGAATTTTAAAAATAAATAAATAAATACCACCAATGTGCAGACAAAAGTAAACGGAAGAAAATCCCGCAGGACCGGAATGAGAGTGCCAACAGATGACCCTTACTGTCCACTTCTGAACGTGTGGCCTGCTGGTCTTCTAAAACTGCAGTGAGTGTATTTGTTAAAAAAATATGTTTTAAAAATGGTATTCATGCTTTTATTCTTGTAGCGCCTATCACAGCATTCCCAGATAAGTTTTTATCAAAGCTGTAGGTATGATTAACAATAATAACAATGTATACCAAAGGAGAAATATTGCCCTAAAACTGTTTCTTACATTTTGTATAAATGATAATATTTTCCAGTTTGAACAGCTCCTCTTTTGGTCCCAGAAAGAGGAAAGACAAATCTTTTAGTTCCCCAATCCACACCCCCAAATGTGTCTAGCCTTAACATAGTTCCAACCATGAACATTTTTAGTAGGAATTAAAATAAAGAACTGAAGTATTTTTCAAAAACCACTGCAATAGCAGTTTCTTTCCCACTATTCAAAACATACCATTGCCAAAAGAAGGAAGCTTCATGCCCAAAGCATACGATTCCTCCAGTGAAAACCGGAACGGTATCCGATTTGGCCATGGTGATGATATCCAGATCTGAATTATTACATCAAACAGGTGTGTCCCTTGCTGTTAGCTAAACTAGAATGTCCCAAGTATACATAACCCTGAATTTTTGACAGAAAAAAAATGTTTCTTAGGAATATCTGCACACGCCTCAGATACATACACATATATATATGATAAAATTTACATATGGTTAATATCTAATTAATAATGCTTATGATGGTTTATGTATAATAATATACAAATAATATGTAATAAATATATATTTGTATATCACACATAAATGATGTGTGATAAAGATTACATATAATAATACATAAATAATAATGCTTGTGATAGGTTATGTGTAATTAACATAAATAATATGTGATAAAGTATATGATGATATATAAATAATCTGTGACATAGAGTTTATATATGGTAAAATTTAACTTATAAATTAGGCACAGGATGTGATTAACAACAAATATTCAACTTAAATACCAGTTAAAAATACATAATTTAAAGCTGGGTGAATGTGATCTCTTTCCTTCCCTCAAATAAGTTATCATACTTGCTCTGGACAAAGGGATGAATCATGTTCAGGCAGGACAGGGACCGTGTGAGACTCTATCATACTACTCAGAATGGCACAGAATTTAGAATTTATGAGGAGGGCTCACATTCAGGCATAGTAGGTTAAGCCACCAGCTGCAGTGCCAGCATTCCACATTATGGGTGCTGGTTTGAATGCCGCCTTCTCCACTTCTGATCCAGATCACTGATAATTGCCTGGGGGAGCAGTGGAGGATGGCCCATGTACATGGGCTCCTGTCCCCCAAGCAGGCAACATGAACGGAGTTCCAGGCTCCTAGCTTTGGCTGGCCCTGCTCCTGCCTTTGTGGCCATTTGAGGACAGAATCGGCAGATGGAAGATCTCTCTCGCTCTCTGTAACTTTTCATTTCAAATAAATAATTTTTTAAAATAAATACATACACTTTCTGAGGTATGGACATTAGGCCTGGTTAATGGGAGGCCATTGGGTCACTCATATCCCATATCTAAATGTTTGGGTTTGAGTTCTTACTCCTTTCCTGATTATAGCTTTCTGCTATTGCAGGTCCTGGGAAGAAATCATTCAAGTATTTAGGTGTTTGGTGTCCATGTAGTATATTGCCTTAACTCTGTCAACTCCTAATGTGTGTCTCCTCTCTAGACCTATTTCCTGAATGTAAGATTTCTGTTTTAATACCCATTGACAAGTACCAGAGCCAAATGGGATGGGGGACAGATTGGTCTTCTGCTACACATACTGGCAAACCAGGGTAGGGGGCGGTCTGGTGGGGGTTATTGTGGGTCGCCCCAACTAGGCTACAGCTCCCACTGGTTGATGTAAGGGCCGAACCAGACTGGACTGCAACACCCATTGGTTCCAGTGCAACTCGGGACTGAAAACAGAACCAACACAGCAATTGCAACCACCAGCTGATCAGGGTGATGGACTGTGCCGGGCCCTGTGCTTGCTAGAACATACAAGAATCTGGTCTGGGAATACCTCAAAGTATCTTTGGAGATCTCCCCACTTGAACTGCTGGACTCAGAATTCTAACCAAGAAAAGACAGAAGACAGAATAGGACAATCATTCATCTCAGCTACATGTTGGCAGCGAAATATGGGACAAATGGAGACTTCATGATGGACCATATCAATCAGTGGACCACCTCATCGAGCGAAACTGGCAGTGACTCATAACTGGAGAACTATTAACTCCACTTGAGCACATATCTCAGAGCATGCCCCACATCCGGGACTTGGGGTGGGCGGGAAACCAGGTGGGGCTTCTCCCTCAATATCCCCCTTTTACCTCAGACACATGATGGAAACAATATGGACATAATAGCATTGCCCACCTCCCTATCCCCCTGAACCTTTTTTTTATTTTCTTCTCTTTCTTGATTTTCCTTCAACTATAGTTAACTATGTAAAGATTGTCAACAACAATACAATAAAATGGATTATAAAAAAAAAAAAAAAAAAGATTTCTGTTTTCAACTGCCTGTGTAATGTCTGCATTTGCATATCTCACAGACATTCCAAGCTTAAGAAGTCACGTCCTTAACAGTCCTCCGGAGCCTTATTCCCCCCCAGCCTTCCCCATCTCAGCTAATAACTACTGCTCTTCTTTCATTTCTTGAATCTTATGTTTTAGAGTCATTCCCGAGTCATATTTCTTCCAGTGCACCAAGCAGGAATCCCTGCATCCTCTTGTGTCTTCATTTCAAATAGGAGCATACTTCAAAAACTTTATAAAAAGATGGAACTACGAGACCATGTGTATTTAACCACAGCCTTGTGAAGTCTCCCTACATTTCCAGAAACCCAACATTTCTCACCCTTTGTTGCTATCCTCCTAGTCTGAGAAAACACATCGTGTTTCATGGGATTACTGCAATAAGCTCTGAATTAATTCATCTCCATCGTTCTACTCTTGGGGGTTCTCAACACAGCAGCCAGACGAGCCCTCTAATCGACCATGGGGGCAAACCCTGAAAGGGCTCCTATTTCACATGGTGCCCAAATCTCTTCTTGTGGGCTCTCCATGAGCAGAACTGGCATCTCTGAGCTCATCTGCTTTCTCACCACCACTCACTATGCTGATCCTCAAACACTGAGCTCCTTGCCTTTCCAGCTGTGCCAGTCATGTTCCTGCCTTAATGCTTTCGCACTAGCTGTCCTGTCTGCTTGGGTAATCATTTCTCCAGATGAAAGCATGCACAGCAAACTCCCACCCTCTTAAATCTTCAAACTAACATCTTCCCACTGAGACCTCAACCAGGAACCACACTGCTGCCACACTCAGCCCACATTCCTGTATCTCCTTTTAACTTTTTCTGCAGAGTGATTACCTTTGAACAAGCTGTACATTTTATTGATTGATCATGTTAATTCTTTCCTCTCTTTCTTCCCCCACTAGGAGCCATTTCAAAGGGAAGTGGTTTTGGCCTGATTGTCCATTGGTGTATCACAATGTCCTAAAATGGTGTTCTGCATATAGTGCATTGGCACTAAAAGCTTATCAGCAATTTTAAATGAATTGGGTCTTTGTACTTTTGGTTTTCCAAAGGCTAAGGCTGGAAAGTGATGTTTCCAGACTACCAAGGCCAAAGACGGAGATCAGTGTGCTTCCTGCTCCCAGTAGCACTAGTACATCTTGTTGGGATTTAGAGATTTGTTTTGACTTAGATACATATGTATCATGTACATGTGTATGTATCACATATAGATGTGACATATAACACATACATACACACACACACACACACACATATATATATATATATATATATATATATATATGATATGTAGCATCCACTTGAAAAGCAGAGAGACAGGATAGAAAGAGATCTTCTGTTCACTACTTCACTCCCCTAAAAGGCTGGTCAGTCCAGAGCTAGGAGCCCAGAACTGCATTTGGACCTTCCACATGGAGGGGTTTGAGAACTTGAGAGATCATTTGCTCTCCCTCAGGAAACTTAATATCAAGGAAAGTGTCGTGGTCCAGGTTTGTGCTGAACGTTTATTTCCTAGGTTCTCATCTCTTAATTAAGAAGCATTTGAAACACAGGCACTGATATGGCTTAAGCAGGTGATCAAGTTTATTCAGAGGGTGAGAAATACAGACATACGTGGGCCATGTTCAGGGAGAGTGAGCCATCAGTGAAAGGGTAAGGGAGAGAGACTGCTACCTTTTTGTCCTGGCAGTCTTGTCTGCAGGAAGCAAGACAGCAAGCAGGTGTATGAAAGGCTATGTGTTGGCACAGGAAAGAAAGGGAGAGCTAGCTTGTAGGGGGGCTTGAGAGGAGAGTGGTTACAGGACTACGCCCCGCCCCCTCAGGTCCCAGGTAATGAGGGTGTGCCTCCTTTGATGCAAGATGGGCAAAAAGTATTACACAGGTGGCGGATGTGTGGCTTCCAAACTCATGACCCTGAACTACCTCCCTAAGACCCTATCAAGAGTGTTGGGAAATGTCCCAAGTAGGGGCTAAAGCAGCTGCACCCACCACACCAACCTCCACCTTTCCTTCTCCTATTCCAAGACGAAAAATCTGCATCTTGGGTGTTTCTGTTTTGTTTTTTGTCTAGGGTTGAAATTCCTTCATGGTCTTAAATCATTTGCTTCACTTGACACTGTAATGAGATTTTGTTCTTGTTGACCAAATGAACTGGCACCTGTTGACAAGGAAGGCTGTCCACAGGTGGGTATCTGTCAGGAAAGAGGAGCAGAGAAGTTGCTGCATCTCAAGTCGGCAGGCAGGTGGCTGTGCTGTCACTGAGGCCAAACTTCCCATTCTGCTCCCAGGAGTATAAGAGACAGTTCTCAAAGTGATACTTGCATTTCACTTAGAGAACGCATAAAACAATCTCAGAAAAGTTAGTTATGTGGATAAAAGAATATCTGTAAAACTGTAAGCTGTTTAAAATAAGGCAGCAAAACAGCAAATAATGTCGGTTTGATGTGATTTTTTTAACTTATACTCTTGATTTTTTTTATGATACAGATCCAAAGGCTCAGGGGCTTCCCTCCCCCAGCCCTACAGTTTTTCCCCTATATTATTACAATAGGGTAGTCCTCCAAAACCAGTCGACGCGATTATTTTACTTGTGCTGTGTCACTATACGGGTTCCAAATGATGCTGCTTTTATCCTCCTGTGAGCTGTTAGTGTGCTTTTCCATCTCCCATGGACATTGTGGAACACAAGAATTCTCAAGAAGGGAGCAGGCTCTCTGGGTCTCTTGGGGCTCTGGTTTTGAGCAGTGGACAAAGGGTAGCAACAAGGATTCTATTATTTTTAGAACAATCTCTTGTAGTTTCTGAGCCCTTGTCCCCAGCAAGATGGCCTGAAAGGGCTGTGGTTTCTGAGTACCACAGGTCCTGTACTCATCCAGGCACTGTGCAGGGCTGTTTGTTGATGCTGCACTCATGCAGTTTGTAGCCATGGCTTTAGTTCCCAGGGATTTTCACATTTTGTCATCTACTTAATGATCACTAAACATTTTGGAAAGGAGACAATGAAAGAGAAACTTGCTAGTATTCCACTACCAGAAGTCACATGTGCTCAGCAAAACCCATCCCAGGCTATGCATTCTTAGCACTGTGATGGTAGCGAGTCCGGATAACCCTGTGCTGAGTCTATGAGCAGGGCTTGTCCGCTGCTCTACACTCCCCAACAGGTTAACGGTGGCTTTTTCTCACACGAGTGAAGACTAGGGATAGGGCTGCCTCAAACAGGTAAGGGCTTTCACGGGCCCGTTACAGAGTTTTTTTAAATTAATATTTGGGAAAAGTTGGAGATGCTGGCATCGTTTAAGCAAGCTGAGAACTACCTGTTGTTTAAGATAGTCTGCTACTGCTTGGCAAGAAGACAAGAAGCAAAGGACAGACTGCAGCGTGGATGTCTGGGACACAGTCTTCTTTAGGTCAAGTGATTCAACTTCGACATTTTTCTCCATGTGTCTTACAGGTTAGATTCTATACCAATCAAACTCAAAGGTTAAAAAAAATGGAGAAAAAGCAGTAATTGTGAAAAGGGTGTTCCGTGGAAGCTGCTGTTTCTGCCTTCTCCTACATGGTCTGTGATAAGAACTGCTGGACTTCCCTACTCCAACCCTACAAGCTTTCTTTTTTTTTAAAAAAAAAAAAAATATATATATATATATATATATTTTTTCTCTGTCTCTCCCCCTAGCCAGATATACAGCTAGGGGGAGAGACAGAGAGAAAGATCTTTCGTCCACCCCAGAAAACTTTTTTTTAGCTTCCTTTTCTTTTTCGCCTTGCCGCTGTTCAACTTTCGTTACTTAACTAAAAGTGCTTGACTGTCTAGCCCCTTTACTCCCAAAGCTTTTCAAACAGCAAACTTACTAAGCTGTAAATATGTCTACGGAAATCTGCAGTGTCCTGGCGCTTCACATCATGAACTGTGACATCAGGCATTTTTCTTTTAAAAATGTTAAGAATTTTGCCGGTGGCCTCTGTTTTGCAAGCGCTCTCAAATCAGGTTTCCTAAGGTGCTGCGGGGGGAGCCAGGTGCTCTTACCCCACCGCCCATGACCATGTGCCCAGAGGTTCTGTCCCTGCCCGCACTTCCGAAAGTGCCAGAGGCGCTCACCTCACATAGACTAGAGGAAGACGGGCTGGCAAAGTGTACGCCCCGCGCCAGGGCGGGGCTGAGTCCCAGCCAATGAGCCCGGCGGGCCTGCGCTCGGCTCGGTTGCCACGGCCATGGCCGCGCGGTCCCGCCCCCGCACCTGGGCTCCGGGCGGCGGGGAGCTGGCTGCAGCCGGCGACCCAGTCTCCGGGCGCCCCAACGCATCATGTTCGCGTGGAGCCTGCGGCGGAAGCCAGGCCGCAAAGTTGGATTTCTGCTGCTGGTTGTCCTGAGCTTCCTGGTGCTGCGCAGGTGAGAGAGAGCCAGGGCGGGCTTCTGGGGGACTCCTTGTACCCCAGCCCTTCTCACCTTGGGTTCTCGCCTCCTGTGACTGCAAATGGCCCAGCTTGCTCCTTCACGGGACTCCTGTCTTCTGGAATCCCTCTGCTGTCTGGAGCTCCAGGCATGGGTGCTTCAGTTGCCCAATGCTGCTCTTTTCTGCTGGGCACTGCTGGGTGGTCTGCTCCAGCCCTTCCGTCTCTCCCCGATGTTCCCAGCACCACTTAGCCCATCCCTTTCCCCTCTTCTTCCAGGTCCTTTCCTCAGAGCCCGGTGGGAGGCCGGCATGTGCCCTCAGGGCTCTGGTAGATTTGGCCTGTCCTGCATGGCAACCGGAAAGGTGCCCCGTGGGGACCCACAAGAGGGCCCCTCTGCTTCCCAAGGGCTCACCACATCTGCACGTGCCTCCTCTTTGACAAAATGCTCCGCTGGCTATGCAGTTTCCTGTGTGTTCTGCCCTGAATTTCTCTGATGTTCCTCTATAGGAACATCCAGCCTGGATCATCTGTCTGGCCAGTGCCTGACGATTTCCATATTCAAAACCTCTGACATTGTTGGAGAAAGAGACCACATGGTGTCCTGGGCTGGCACTGAGCACCGCTGAGCCCTTGTAGTTGTTCTCAGGCACCTGCTCCTCAGCTGTGCTCTTGCTTCCTCCCTCTGTCCCCTACCTGACTTCTCCCAACTTCTCCTGGGCTGTTCCTCATGTGTCCTTTGCTTGCGCCATGGTGGGGATATCATAACGCAGATTTGGGAGAAAAGGATGGACTTCTTTTCACTCTAGGTTCCAGAAAACTTGCTCCCAAGATGTTTCCCACCCTGTTCTGTGATCTCTAACTCCTTGTGCTTTGAAGATCGGTCTTGGTTCTCCTGGGACACTCAGTTGTCTGTCTGGGGCCAGGCTGATGCAAGCAGCAGCAGCAGCCTGGATACTGCAGGGCAGCAAGGGGCCTGGGCTCCCGAGAGAGGACAGGCTGCTGTTAGACCGGTGCTACTCAGTGGCGTCGCACAGGTCACTGCAAGGGGCATGCAGCTGGGCCAGGGAGACTCGCTCGTAACTCCAGGAAAAGTAACAGAAGCTAAGGGTTTGTTGTCTGCCAGCAGAGCTGAGGGTCTGGCAGCTAGCTTAGCTGTAAAGAGCCTTGGCTTCTCTCAGAGGAGTGACCCATGTTTCCACCCAGGTAAGGGCCACAGGAGTCAGCCTGCGGTTGGTGCAGTGGCTGCCAGTGACGACAGAGGAGAAGATGGGTGTGAGTCAGGATTATGGAGATAGTTTAAATGCTTAGGAAAGCCGTTGTTTCCGTGCTACTCCTTTTTTCTTGAAAGTGCAAGACAGAAGCCAGAAAACTCTGCCCCGAGTTCAGGACTATGTCTCAGGCTCTTTTTCTATCGTTCTGGTCTCTTTTTGATTGCATCACCCTTGTGACTGCTTTCTGCCCCGCTGGGGCTGTATACCACTGGTGAGGCGGTGTTTCCACATCTCTGGGGAGGGGGAAAGGCGGGAAAATACACTCTGTCTCTTCACCTATTGGCTAAACCCAGCCTTGACTGGGTCATTAACTGTGTGGAACGCAGGGGCCTATCCTGGTTGTTGCTTGGGGAGTGGTGAAAGTGTCAAATGAAATATAGGTCACATGCAATCTGACTTCTCGGCTCCCAGCTTTGTGGAGCCAAGCTGTCGTGCTGAGCTGTTTTCCTGCACCCCAGAACATAGCTGGTGTGGCCTTAGCTTTCTTTCCTGGCGACTGCTCCTTGGATTTGTTTGCGCAACAGCAGCTTTGTGACGATATCGTGCCTAGGAAATCAGAGGACCAGATTGACGGGGAGAGTGTCAAGCTTCTCTTGTGCATTCCTTTGTCATCCCTAGGTCTTAGCAGATCCTTGCTCCCCAGGCCCAAGCCACCATGGTTCCCATAATGACTCTTTTTCTTTAATCACTAATAAATTATATTTTAATCTATGGGTTACATTAAAACCCAATCAGCTTGCATCTCTCGTGTCTGAACTTTTAGCTGGTCAGCTTTGGGAGAGAGCAAAGCTTGTGGGCAGCAACGTCATATTCCTGAAAGACAAGTTCATGTTTGCTTTGAGCTCTGTCTCCCTCACTGTTCCTGCACCTCACTTCCTGGATTGCAAGTGCTGAGCTCTTCTTGTAGGGAAGCAGGGCAGGACAGCCCATGAGAGGTGGATAATTCAGCAGTGTAGGCCGTGGCTTTCATCTCAGTAATGAGTAGTCTTGTCCTGCAAGCCTATATGGGCAGATTATTTTGCTCTTCCGGAGCTTCTGTGAGGTCATTGATTTTGGGGCTTGGCCTGTTCTACTTTGCTGGAAGCCGCATCCTCTGAAATGTTTAAACTCTTTCAATGCTCTCTTTGATCAGATGTTTGAGACAGGTGGTAAAGCAGAACTGCCTGAAATGGCTCATAGTAACAGGTGGGATGTCTGAGCCATCCTCTCCTAGGAAGACAGCTGGCACTGGGTCCTTACAACGGACCAAGCTAGTCAACAGGCTTGGGAGACCAGAGTTGTCTTGGGACTTTGCCATTATTGGTACAGTTGTGACTTAAGGGATTGACGTAGCTGGAAGATTGCAGGGAAAGAGTCTTAGTAGCCTTAGTAGCATAACTCTCAGAAGGTTATTCAAAGTGGTCTCCCAACCTTGAGTCAGGGAAGCAGCAAGTGAAACCACAGCACTTAGTTGTTAAAGGCTTGACGCGGTTTCATTATGTCACCACAGATCCTCCTCCATGGAAGTACTCAGGAGCACTGGAGCCTGAAAGAGAATGTTTTCTGAACAACTGGTACTTGAAAAGAACTCTGGAGTACGGATGCCGCTCCACACTCCTGTCCCTTAATCTAGTGCAGAGATAGAATTCGTTCGGTGAGGGATGTTGGCTGCTTTCTCTCCAGTTGGTTTCAGCTTCCATTTAAGCTGTCAGCCTGCGAGATAGGGACCAGGCTGAAAAGCAGCAGTCCTCACGCAGGACTCCTGCATAGAAAGGACAGGTGGTGTTGAGACTAGCGGTAACTACCCAGACATCTGTCGACTTAAGAGACGCTTAGTCTCACTGTTTCTGGGCTCTGATGCTAGCGAAGGACTTGGTGTGGGAAGTGGCCTTTTTTAAAAAAAAAGGATGGTTTTCTTTTCAGATTTATGTTCTGAGTAGGTGAAATAAGCATATATGAAATATTCCAAAAATAAAGAAGAATTCAGTGAAAAGGACCCCAACCTTAGCCCTTAAGCACCATCTCCTCCCACCCAGAGGCCCCTGCGGGTAAGGGCTCCTTTTAGAAGCGCTGTACATACCAACAAGATCGCCATACATAGTTTCCCAGTTATCCATTAGACACATCATTTATTTATACAGACCTCTCTTGATAGCATTGATTGTTGGCAATTCTTTTAGCTACTGTAAACAAAATTACAGTGAATATATTTTGGATCTGTGAGAGTACTTCAAAAGTTTTTTGAAGCTGGTATTGAGAGATGAGTTCTTTTTGATGCAAAAAAAATCTGAAATCCATGATTTCAAAAACTCCATAGAAAATGTGTATTATGAGGAAAATTGTTTGCACCAAAATAAACTCTAATTATTAAATCTGAATTTATATGTGTTTGTTTGAGAGGCAGACATGGACAAAAAGAGACAGAGCAGGTGTTCATCAGCTTGCTAATATCTAAAATGATAACTAGACTTGCGCCAAATCAAAGCCAGGAGCTGGGGAGTCAGCGCAGAGCTCCCATGTGGGTTTTAGGGACCCAATTATTTGAGTCATCACTACTGCCTAACAGCAAGCTGAGGTTAGGAACTGGAGCTGGGCATAGAACCCCAGTTACTGTGGGTTGGAAGGTGACATTTTAACTGGCTTCTTACCCCACAGGCGAAACACTCACCACCTAAACTTATCTTTTAATTTTCTTTATTCCATGAACTTTGTGAGGTACCCTTGCATTCCTATAAGTAAAGTGCTGCCCATAAGAAATATGCATTTTAGGGACCACTGTTGCAGCACAGTGAGCTAAGCTGAGACTGCAGTGTCGGCATCCCACTTCCGGCTGCTCCATTTCTATCCCGGCTGCATGCCGATGTGCAATGCCTTGAACATAAAAAAATAATTCTTTTTTTAATGATTTATTCATTTTTATTTTTATTACAAAGTCAGATATAGAGAGAGGAGGAGAGACAGAGAGGAAGACCTTGCGTCTGTTGATTCACTGCCCAAGTGAGCTGCAACGGCCCGTGCTGCACCTACCCGAAGCCGGGAACCAGGAACCTCCTCCGGGTCTCCCACGCAGGTGCAAGGTCCCAAGGCTTTGGGCCATCCTCAACTGCTTTCCCAAGCCACAAGCAGGGAGCTGGATGGAAAGTGGAGCTGCCGGGATTAGAACCAGCGTCCATATGAGATCCTGGTTCCCATATGGGACCCCGGCCACTAGGCCATGCCGCTGGGCCCAAAAAACGAATTCTTTAAAAACGAAAGAAATATTTATTTTTGATCTGGACAGACCTTTCCAAAGATGCATGTGCTGTTTCTGATGAATCTGTTAAAATGTCCCTGAGCTCAGCTGTTTGGTCTGGAGGAGGAAAGTGTGTGTTTGTGTGTCAGTGGTAAAATATATTTCTTGTGTCTTGTAAGAATAATGTCATCTTTTATCTATTTTTCTAGATAAATGCTGTGTGATGGATTAGTTCTTTCTTTATGAGACCAATTCATTTAGACTCTAAGTTCTTCCAAGGTCAGAAGCTTATCATTGAGAACAGAGTTCTACTGAGTCATTTAATGGAGTTTTTACTTCTTTCAAGTTGAGACAGTATGTGTTCTATTCGTGATTCTACCAGTGCAAAATTTTCCCAAACTTACAGCGTGGTGTAACATCACGTGAAGGTACTTTTATTGTTGTGTGGTTGAGTGCTAATGAGGAATTAGTGTTATCTCCCTTTTGGTCTGCTAAACTCACCTGCTATTACATATTTCCAAGAGTATTTAGCAAGTGTTCAGCTTGGAATTACCAGTGCTTACCTGGATCAGGTGGACAGCTTCCTGGCCTGTTTGGGGGAGCCTGAATGCCCTGCCAATCCCTGGCTTACCTGGGAGCAGACCATTGTAATGCTCTGAGACCTTTAGGCTTGGGGCCTGTGGAAAAAAATGCTTGTATTTGTTTAGGGGGTGGATGGCTCCAACCCAGGAAGGGTGCTTAATGCTTCTCTCAGCGGAACATGAGCCCAAATCACTTGGCAAAGATGAGGTTTCATATCTAGGTAGCTAGGCCAAATACAAGGAATCAGTTTCACTTCTGTGGGGTTGAACTTTCTGGGAACCAAGCATTGGGCTAAAGGTATTGGCCGTGGCTCAAGGGTAAATATATTCCTTAGGCCCTCAAATTCTCTTGCTGAAAAGACTGGCAGGACAGAAATAACTCCAAGCAATTTAGGGGAACGTGATGTCCAAGGAAGTTAGACCTCTTGGAAGCCATTAGAAATTTTTATTTTAATCCATTTGAGGAATGTAATCCATTTGATTGCATCTTTTGGGCAATTTGACAAGCCTGCTGTTGAAATCATGGTCTCTGGGTTGGCCGTTTGGGTGAATGAAAAGGTGAATGTCTTCTTGCTCAGCTTTTAGTATGGTGCTCTGGACCAGTATTCAGCTAATTCATCTTTGCTTAGGTCCTAGAGGGCTCAGAGCATACCTGGGAAATTTAATTTGTGAGCCTTCTTCTAGCCAACACTGAGGGCCAGCAAGGACTTATGTTCTGTCAATCAAATGACTGTTAGTGCAGATCCCTACCCCGGGAATCCAGTGTGTCCCTATTCTTGGCTAGCCTGAGATCATAGAAGGGTGCATGTCAGGCTCCATAAGCTCATAACACTGTCTCTGCAACAGAGACATAATGGGATTCCTGGGGGTTTACTTTCCTGCTCATTACAAACCTGCGTCTCTCTGAACTTTGAATCAAACACATTGCCTACTTTGATTACTGAACTCGTTACTCAGGAAGTTATGGGAAATTATTTGTATGTAGTGCAGTAAGCATTAGTATTAATGATCATTATTAGTGTTAATAAGCATTCGTGCAGCACACTGTCATTTATGAAGCTCCGACTTGTATCATCTCCTCATAGTGAATTCCTTGGAGAAAACCAATATTTATCATCGTTTTCCCAGTGAATTCATCCCTTTCATTAATGTGTTGATAATTTGTCTAGTACCCTCCAGAATATTTCTTGAAAGAAAGGCATTTAATTCTCTAAAGAATTTAGAATTTGGTAACAGCTGGCATTTTTTCTTTGTGATATTTATTTCATGCTTCATGATAAGCATTTGGAAGGAATTATTCTTTTATTTTCATTTTTTTATGTTAGAAGCGCAGAGAGCGGGAGGAAGGGAGTGCCTCATCAGCTAGTTCACTCTCCAGAAGCCTGTCGTGCTTGCCCCACTGGGCCTGGGTCAGACTGAAGCCTGGTTTTTAGCAATTCAACCCAAGTGTCCCATATGGATGGCAGGGGCCGACTACCTGGACTGTCATTGCTGCCTCCCAGCGTCTGCATTAGTGGGAGGTTGGAGGCAGGTGTTTGATGGGCTCTCCAATACAGCATGCAGGCAACTGATCCTCCAGGCTGAAGGCCAGAAGATACTTCCCATCGAATCTGGAAAATCATGGGGTAAAACGACACTCACAAAAAAGCTCTCAGCACAGAGAGATTGCACACACCTGTATCAGAGGAAAAGCTGCAGCTTAGTGCTTCTCAAGCTTTAAATCCAAGATAGGGTTAAAATAACAGGTTCCGATTTAATGAGTCTTAGGCAAGGCCTAGTTTCTGCATTTCCAAATTGCTGAGGAAGACACTCGGATTCTGCAGAACCCACTGCGAGATCAGCGAGAGGTCTCCTGATGATTCCTCATTAAGGTGCTGCAGAATTAAGAGGGTTTGTCACTAATAGGAACTTTCTTGAAGTAAGAATCCCAAACAGCACCTACCCACTCTGCCAACATCTCTGTTCTTTGCAGAGTGTGGCCAGGAGGCCTTCATACCCACACCTATGCGTAGCATTAATGCTGTGTTCCTTGCTGAAGAATTGGATATTATGCTGTTGAAGATCTAACCAAAGAACAATATGTAAATAATTGCTAAGTTATTGCATCCCTGTCTTTAAAATCAGGGAGGGAGAGGTAGTCACAAACACATACAGAAACACACACACACAGAAAGAGAGAGAGAGAGAGAGAGAGAGAGAGAGAGAGAGAGAGAGAGAGAGAGAAACAAACTCTAGACTGTCACAATGCCAATGTTTTTAAGAAAAGAATCTCTATGCTCATCCTGACTAGGGGCCAGTCCTGCAGGCACATAGGCCCCGGAGCCTCAGCAGCTGGGAGCAGGTAAGCCTGATGAGGACTGGGCAGGTGGGCAGAATATGTTCTCTGGAGTGGGTGTGGTCAAAGTCAGGGGAGACAGAAATTGCCCTGTGTCTGAGGTGTGGGAAAATTCAGACAAAGCCAGAAAGGTCAGGAGCTCTTAGCCCACGGAAAGGAGGTAGCTAAGGGCAGTGCCTCGGAGGGATCCTGTGACTTCATTTGAATATCCAGGGTTTTGCCTGCTAGGGTAGAGGTGAGCAGGTTTACTGCAATGTGCTGGACAGTAGATGTTGCAAATGACTGCATAGATCTGTGATGACAATATAGACACAGGAGTGTGACTGTGTGCCAATGCTGCTATTTATAAACACTTAAATGTGGCGTTCATAGAGTATTTGGTCTCTCCTAATCTTATTATTTCATTTGTTTCAACTACTTAACAAGTGACTACCATGAACTGTTCTCAGCTTACAGGTCACCCAGACAAGCAGCATGCTAAATTTGGCCTGAGGCCTGCTGTGGCTAACCCACTCTTGAGGGGCTGCATGATCTGATAGAAACCCTGTGTGCAGACTGCCTCTACTGAATTTTAGAAATTATGCTGAAATGGCTCGGCACAAAGCCTAGCACATAAAATGCTTTATGAGGGGTTACCAGTTGGGTAGCATGGGTGTGACTTCAGCTTCTGGTGTGGTGTTCAGGAGCTGCGTGGGCAGGAAGCCCGAAGCAGGTGCCAGGGGCAGAAATCGAATCTGTGCACTCTAATGTATGACATGGGAGACCAACTGTGAGGGTGAAAACCGACCACAAATTTACGTTGTAATTACATTTTCCATGAACTTGATGAAGTGTCCTCATATTCTAAATTGAAAGGGGGCTGGGCGTATTAGGATTATGCCATGTTGGAACACAAAATCTATTGAGGCACTTCCCTCTGGCCAAGTACTCATCCATGAGAGTTTACAAAACAAAATCTGGGAACTAGTGGGATAAAGACAGTAACAAAGAGAGGCCATATGTTCATGTATCCATGGGGAAGAGACAGACCAAGATGGGTGTCTCTGGAACTTTCTGCCTCTAGTTAAAATGCAGATCCTGATAAGCAAATAAGTGATGAGGGAAGTTTATTTTGTGTAGGGATGAGACTGCTTCCTCACGCATCTGGAGGTGCCTAATGTCTTTCTGAGCCTTACAGCAGCCTCTCTGCGCAGTTGGGACAGACATCTGTCCCATTTTGCAGAGGAAGCAACCGATCCCTCTGGGGCCCAAATGTCCCTGACCCAAGGTGATAGCACGGCCAAGGATGGGCCAGGAGTCTGTCCTAGACTGTCCTCTTCCAGATGCTGATTCTGATTCCCTGCCCCACAGAACAATACTTTGGAAAACCTGTGTCCTGAAGTGTCATTTGCAAGTCATTCATTGGAATGCGGAACCTTTCTCTTAAGGTAGAGCAGCAATTGCTCTTTGCTTCTAGCTTACTCATCTAAGACTGTTTCAACTGGGCCACAGCAGAGCTGCAGAGGCCACAGCCTCAGTATGAGCTTCGAGACCAAGCATGGCGAGAAGCAGGGGAGCGCAGAGTAGACCTAAACAAAGTTCCCAGAGAGCCAGCAGTGTCTTTGCACCTCTTGCTCCCCTGCCTTTGGCCATCAGGGCCCCCAAACCTGCTCACACTACTGCTGAAAGCTCTCACTGACCCTCTTCAGCCTTCTGGATGAGGTAAGGAAAGAAGGTGGAGTTCTAGAAGCATTGAATCCTCAAGTGTTCCTCTTGACCAGTCCGAGAGATGCAAGCAGGTGCGTTTTCTCACCAGGACTTTCCCCAAGGCATCGCTAAGCAGACTGTGTGTTGGGCTGGATTGTCTCTGTGCTGGCCTTCATCTTCAGAGCCCAATCAGGACTTGTGTGCGTGGTTGATGAACAGACGCTGGTTAATACAGTTGCCTCTTTGCAGATACCTACGCCGTGAGTCCGTCAGCTGTGACCGGGAGGGGACTCGCAGGTATTGTCAGAAGTAGTTTTATGTTTAATGTTTGATTGACAGCCTAGGCAGTTCCTGCAAGCTGCACCTGGTCCCGAGTCCCCAGACTAGAGCATCCCCCTTCCGACGTACCCTGATCCTGCCTCACCCTCTCCCCTTCGAGTCCCCAAGTCTTCATGTCGAGTGCTGTGTGTGTCTTGTTCCTAACTTCGTCATCAGCAGTTCCCTTACAGAGAAGCCCAGCCTAGTGAGAATTGAAGAAGGAGGACTTCTTTGAGCTTTTCGAGGTAGGGGCTTAGTCTAACTACTCTGGCTGGAACAGAAAGATGCTGAGGGCCTGTGATTGCTGCTGCAAAGGGTCCAGTTTCCAGAAAGGCCTTTTCTCCTTCCAGGTTGGACTGGAGAACTCTGATCCCACTGTGGCTTCGACATCGCCAGTTAGGACTCACTGCCGGAGTCCAGAACTTCATGTTGGAAGACTCGACCTTCTGGATTTTCGGGGGCTCTATACACTATTTCCGGGTGCCCAGGGAGTACTGGAGGGATCGCTTGCTCAAGATGAAGGCCTGTGGCCTGAATACTCTCACCACGTGAGTGTGTGCCCTTGCCTCCAGCAAGCCTGGTTACCAGGTGGCTGCTTGGGATTGAAGTGTAAGAGTGCCATCCTAGCTGATGGATGTGAGAAGATGTAAAATGGAGAAAAGCCCTAGGGGAACTAAAGTAGCAGGGAAACATTAAAGAATATGAGGTGGTGCTGTCCTTGTGGTGGCAGATTAAGCTGCTGCCTGCAATGCATCTTAGAGCTGAGCCCTGGTTCAAAGCCTGCCTGTTCCACCTCTGATCCAGCTCTTAACTAATGCATCTGGTTAAACAGAAAGAATGATTCTAGTGCTCAGGTGCTTGAGCCCCCACCATCCATGTGAAAGACTGCAATGGAGTTCCTTGCTCTTGGCTTAAGCCTGGACCAGCCCCAGCTGTTGTAGCCATTTGAGGAATGAACCAGTGGAGGGGTGATTCTCTCTTGGTCACTCTCTCCCACTCTGCCTTTCACATAGATAAAATAAAATGTATGAAAGAATATGAGAAGTTTTTGAAACCTCCATGGAAATTGCATAGAAAATCTGTGCATGAAATTTCTTTGCTTTTTTTTTTAAAGGAGATTTATTTACTTTTATTGGAAAGGCAGATTTACAGAGAAAAGGAGAGACAAAGATTTTCCATCTGCTGGTCCATTCTCCAAATGGCTGCAATGGCCAGAGCTGAGCTGATCTGAAACCAGGAGCCAAGATCTTCCAGGTCTTCCAGATGGGTGCAGGCTTCCAAGCCTTTGGACCATCCTCTAATGCTTTCCTAGGCCATAGCAGGGAGCTGGAAGGGAAATGGAGCATCTGAGGCCTGAACTGGTGCCATATCAGATACTGACACCTGGAGGCAAAGGATTATCCAGTTGAGACATCACACTGTGTCCTCAAAATTTCTTTGCATTGAAATAAGCGTAGCTTTTAATTCGAACTTCTATACATTTTTGAAGCCCTATCATAGAGAGAAGTTAAGTGTGAATGTAGATGGTTATTTGATGAATGGAAATATATATTTAAACAGGTTATGTCCCACCACACTGTGGATACCACATGGCTGTAGTCTTCTCCATGCCAGCTACCTGAGAAGTTGTTCACTCTCCACTTTGAGCTCCCTCTTTTGGAGTGGTTTTCAGAATTCAGTGCTCCTAGCACAATGATTGGCAAATGATAGGTACACAGTAAATGCCTAAGTGGGATATCCATTTCAAAAACACTCCCAAGTGGAATAATCTTGGTAAGATTTTTTTTACATACCAATAGGTGCTTGCTTTAAATCTACAAAATAAAATGAGATATCAGTTTGGAACATCTGTTTTTCAATCAAAAATAGGTGATGATGAATCAAGTTAAATGGGTTTCCTTGAGTGCTGTGAATTGTGCCTTTGGTCCCTAATGGAACTGGAAGGTGCTGAGTTGGGTGGCGTTATTGAACCTCCTAGGGGGTCCTAGGGATGTCTCAGGGAACACAATGTACCCCCACAGAATCAGGTACTATTGTATTTGTATGAACTTGGAACCCATGAACACCCTGGGTGGTTGGGGATGCCCAGATGGACCGGGAACTGCAGAGGAGCAGCTGTCATCTCCATGTCACGCAGGAATTGTACCTCCTGCCTCCCGGAAGCACCGCTGAGTACATATCCCGTCATTGCGTTTGACATAAAATCTCCATTCAACAGCTGGGTTTGTAATTCTGAATGCTTCCGTATAATGGGGCTGGTCACTGCTCTGTTTCCCATGTAATTGCTTCTTCCATCTGATGAAGGATGTGAGGGTGTGGGTAGCAAGCTGACCCTGTCACAGAGATTGCCCGTTTCATCGGCCTATCTGTGTTTCCCTAAATCTTGGTGACTCCTCTCTCATGCTTCCCCTATGCAAATGAGGCTTAGACTTCCTACAGTGGGTCCCCTGGATTCTTTAAGGTCTCCAGTGTTGTTCTTTGCCACAATCCTGAAGTTCCTGAGGAACATGATGGATTTGTGGATAAAAGAAATCGTCTGAGAAGTGGAGTAGGAGGAAGGACGGTCTGTTTATCATCATTCATGTCTTTTTTTTTTTTTAATTATTACAGCTATGTTCCCTGGAACCTCCACGAGCCAGAAAGAGGCAAATTTGACTTCTCTGGGAACCTGGATCTGGAGTATGTGGGGCTGATGTTCCTGGGGCTAGAGGAGGAATCTGATAGGTGGTTACATGGGTGGATTAGGATCCCAGCAGTGTGCTGCCTCCGTGCTGAGAGTCCAGGGTGGGATGCTACCTAGCTGTGTGCTGGTCTGTGTGAGAGCCTTGCTCTCAATACCAGGGTGGGATGCTGCCTAGCTGTGTGCTGGTGTGTGTGAGAGCCTTGTTCTCAGCACCAGGGTGGGATGCTGCCCAGCAGTGAGCTGCTTCCCAGATATGCCAGGCCTACCACCCCTCAGGTCGCTCTGCACTACAGCCTAGAGCAGCTGATGACCCTAGCTAGGACTCTGCTACAATGAAGCCTGTTCACCTAAGGTAGAGTAGCAGGGCAGTTGGTCTTGAGCTCACTTTTGTGACCCCCCTTGCTTTTTTTTGGGTACCTTTTTTCAGAGCCACAGTGAGGCTATGCAGGTGTTGCTGAGGCTGGGAGCAAGTGAGACCCCAGCTGCCAGGACTGCCAGCCTCTGAGCTAGCCTAGGATGCCCTGTTCAGCTGGAGTGGGGCTGAGCCTCACCATCACCCTAAGTTTTTCGGTAGATGAAGGACAGGGAAGATGCAGGAACCTTCTGCGCAGTGCAGTCTATACAGGCTCCCTCACGCATGGCCTCTGCTCTGACTCAGGCCCGGTGCTGAGGCAGTTTTACCTTCCCAGGGCCTTTGTGCTGATGGCGGCAGAGATCGGGCTGTGGGTGATTCTGCGTCCAGGCCCTTACATCTGCAGTGAGATTGACCTTGGGGGCTTGCCCAGGTAAGCAGGACCCTGAGGGTCTCCCATGCAGCTTGAAGGGTCTGTGAGGTGCAAACCTGTCACAGACGTAGCTGTAGTTTTGGTCTTAAAGTAGAATTTCTCGTATATACCAAAGCTTCTGTATTGGAACACTTTGAACACTTGGCATCCCTGGGGGTTATTTTGAATGAGGTCATAGTTGTTGCCCTGGCACAATCCCCTGTGTGTGACTTGATGTTGCTGGGGGAGGGTGGATCTGCCAGCACCGTGTCATCCTTAGGGCCCAGCTGCGGAGCTGCAAGCCTGGGCAGTGCCTTTATTCCCCTTCACGCAAAATGGGAAGAACTAAATCTGTCCTGTTTGTCATGGGGTGTTTCTGAGTGTCATATGCAAAGTCCATTCATTTGGATTAAGTGTAAGAGAAGTGGCTGTTAGGGTTTTGTCTCCAAACCTTAAGCTCTAATGCGTTTCCTCGTGTGAGTTCTCTGCTGGGTCAGGAGAACTTTCTGCTGTTGACATAGTGAATAGCTTGGTTATTGGGATGAGGGATGGCTTTCTCCCCAGCCATACAGTGTTCTGGTGCTAAGTCCAGGCACCCTGCCCTGTTTGCCTGCCATGTCCTGGAGGGGCCAGCTTTCCACACAGTTGCAGGCAGCAAGTCTTGCTTCCTCTCTGGTTTCCAATGACCTGCCCTTCCCTTAGGGCTACCGCCTCTGTCTCCATCTTCCCCAGCTCCCAGGACGACTGCACCATCACTGAGCTGTTGAGCCTGGCACGGTGCCCTGGGCAAGGCTGCAAAAACAGCTGAGCAGCCCGGGATGTTCCTGCAGATTAGATCTGTGTGCCACCATCAGCACTTTGCAGAGGCTCAGGCTCAGCTGCAGCGGGCACGCCAGGGTTTTAGGGTCTTAACCTAGAAAGAGCAGGGAGCGCCGAGCGATGCAGCTCTGAGGGACTGGAACATTCTTGTGAGTGTGAGTTGGAGCATGGAGGCCAGTGCCACTACTGTCTTCCCCTCCACTTTTCTATCAACATGAATGCCTGATGCCAATGCGTATTTCGAAATCTAGACAAAAGAACCTTCAGAAATGTTAGGAAGTTGGTGTTTTTTCTCAGACCTTCAAGTGGGGCCTATCTTGACTTGAACCTTGCAATTGCAGGAGCCAGGCTACAGAGGAGTTAGGTTCCAGGCTACACTGGCCAGGAACCACACTGGCCAAACAGGGTTTAAGACAGGGCGGCTGCAGGCCAGTATGGTTCCTGGACCTGTCAGCCTCTTGGTGGCCAACAGGGCTGGAGGACGTGCTGTTTCCCAGTGTTCCCTGCTCTCCAGCCCTGGGATTCCTTACCCTTTTGGTTCCAGCCATTTGTAAGAGTATTGTGAGTCAAATGGAGAGCTGCACTATGAGTCCTGTGACAAGCTTCTCCCTCAGCCTGAAAGCAACAGCTGCCAGTGCATACAGACCTGGGACTGGATTCTCAGCAGGGCAGGGTCAGTGGGTCAGGAAGCCCTAGGGAGTGCAGGCGAGCAGGCACTGTTGCATGGTGTGCTGATGTCTGAGTCCGTTTGCTTGGTCTCCCATATACTGGAAGTAGGCAGTGGCTGGGAACCAATACCCCTCCTTTCTGGTCTCTAAGCTTCCCTGAAGTTGCTTCCTTATGCACAAGCAGCCAACCCAGCTGAGCCACACAACACTAACACTCTTTCCCTGCACTGTTGACTTCAAGCTGGCTACTCCAAGACTCTGGCATGCAGCTGAGAACCACTTACAAGGGCTTCACCGAAGCAGTGGACCTTTACTTTGATCACCTGATGTCTAGAGTGGTGCCACTCCAGGTAAAGCAAACAGACTTTACCTTGATCTTTGCCTGTCTTCTTATTTGTAATCTTGGGTTGGTCCTTGGAACCAAGGTCCTGCAGTTCTTCTCATCAGAGGAATACGCTCCTACCCACTGCCTAGGATTTGTAATTGGAAGGGCTGGAAGTCTTTGTATCCTGAAAGATCTGTGCATTGTGGCCAGCACTGCTGGCATAGTGGGTGAAGCCAGCATTCCATATGGGTACCAGTTGGAGTCCCGGTTGTTCCACTTCTGATCCAGCTCCCCGCTAATGTGCCTGGGAAAGCAGCAAAGGATGGCGCAACTGCTTGGGCACCTGCACCCACATTTGAGACCCAGAAGAAGCTCCTGGCTCCCAGCTTCAGACAAGCACAAGCCACTTGAGAAGGGAACATCTGATAGAAAATCTCGCCCTTTCTCTGTAACTCTGCTTTAAAAAAAGGGGGAGGGAGCAGGGAGGGAGAGAGATCTATACAGTTCACTGTTCTTTCAGGCAGTGCTGAAAGGAGACAGGTGAAAGAACAGACTGCTCCATGCAGTGAGTGCTGGGGCTGCAAGGCCTGGATGTCTTACTAGTAAACAGCCACTGTGGGCATCGTGAACACACAACGGCACAGTTCTGCTTGGCCAGTACATGTGGATTGGCCCTGGTTTGTGCAACAGCCTGACTCTATGTAATTAAAAATCCCAGTTAATGGCTTCCAGTATGTTACAGTTACTATTGGAAGCCTATGTGCTGGAATTAGCTCTTTAAGTAACAATCTAAGCATTCCATGTAATAATTGGAAGTAAGACAAACAAAAGTAGAAATGGGAAGAACTAACCTCACCACTAACATAAAACTGTGAAGAGTAGCATTGAGAAGTTAGTACATCTAGGAAATTTTACTCTTGGGCCAGTGGTTTGTAATATTTACAGAACACACAAATCAGGGAGCCACCAGGTAAGATACGATACCAAGTTAAACTTGAATATTATAGGCAAGGATGAATATTTTTGCATAAATGTATTCTAAATGTGTGCTCCACACTTAGATTTGAAAACTCACTCTTTGTGTAAAAATATTATGAATCAATTCTAATAGATTTTAAATCCAGCAGCCCTAATCATGAAGAAGCTGGGAAGAATCTGGGAAGTTCTTAACCAGAAATGCCCGGTGGGTTCTTTCCTCAGCTTAGTATAGAAATAAAAAGCCGGGAATCTGTTGCAAACAGAAAAGTTTATTTGCGAAGGGACCAGGTGAGCAGGGAAGGGAGGGAAGGGGAAAGCATCTCCAGAGAGAAAGCTGGGAGGATGGGAGAGAGAGAGACACCAAAGGTTTGAGGAAGGGTCTTGAGATTTTAAGCATTCCCTGACCCTCATTACTGGGCGGAGGACCTACAGGGAAGATGTTCCCCGTTGGTGGTCTTTTAATCAGTTAGGAAATGGGTGGGCAATGCTGGTGTCACCCACCTGAAGGTGTGGCTGAGACCTCAGCAGGCCTGGATGGTCTCAGTTATTAGCCTGTCTTTGCAAGGAGATTGGGCTGTTGGATGCCCCAGCAGGTGACCCTAATAGGTTAGGCTGGGAGGCCATTGTGGGAAAACAAGCTTGGAGGTATCCTTAGATGTAGAAATGACTTCCTTAAATGTAGAAACAAAAAGACGTGTTTGTTTCCTGGTGTAACATAATTATTTTATACATTTCATTTTTTTGATGGAAAATATGCATTATAAAATGTATCTTATTAACCATTTGAGCACTTCTCTTTTCAAACTGGTTTTTATTTGAGAGACAAAGAGACAGAAAGACTCCATCCCCTGATTCACTCTGCAGATGCCTGCAGTGATGAGCTAGGCTGAAGCCTAGAGCCAGGAACCCGATCCAAATCTCCATTTGAGGGGTGAGGACCCAACTACTCGAGCCGTCATCTGACATCGTCCAGCGTGAACCTTAGCAAGAAGCTGAAATTGAGGGCATGGCTGGGACTGCAGGCACTCTAGCACTGGATGTCAATGTCTCAACTGGTGTCTAAAGTGCTAGGCCAGACCATTGAAGTGTACAGTTCTGAGGCCTCAGGAGATAAGTTCAAAACCATAAATACTGCTGGATCCAGTGGGTATCATGCCTGTAGATAAGCTGAACGTAGGGATGATTCCTGTCCCAGGCAGGATGACATAGGTTGGCATGAGATTTCATCATGTAATTTAAACAGGGTGCAATTTAAAACTTGGGCAGGGATTACCACTGTCTTAACCCAGGAATCTGTTACAAGGTATCATAGCCTGGATGTCTTATTAACAGGAAGAGGTTACTTGTCACAGCCCCACAGTCTGGAGGTCTGGGTGGCAGCATGCTTGGTGTGGGGGGAGGCCCTCTTTCACATTTCAGACAGTGGTCTTGTATGCTCATGTGGCAGAAAGTGAGAAAGCTCTTGGGGGGTCTCTTTTATTAGGGCACTTGTTCCATTTGAGAGGGTTCTTGCTCATAAACCAATCACCTTTCAGAGAGAATCAGGGTTTCAACATATGAACTTGGGGGAACACAAAGAATAAAAGTGCATGCAGTCTATTCATTGCCACAACTCCTCATCTTTCCTAGCTGAAATCCTGCACCTGTAAAGTCCTGGTTTTCCTCCTCCATAGCTTCTGAAAGTCGCCTTCCTCTTTGCTGATGGCTGCAATCTGTCAGGGTTCCTTCCTTGTGAAGGCTGGCGAGTACTCCATGGTGTGTGTATAGCGTCTGTGGTTTATCCATTCACAGAGTGAGGGGCACCCAGTTCTTGTCATTTCTGGGTGACCGTATGGCTGTTATAAACATGATGCACAAGTATGTTTTCAAGTTCCTACTTCCACTTTTTGGGGGGTATATATCTAGGAATGAAATTTCTGCATCAAATAACAATTCCATGTTTAATTTTCTGAGGACCTGCCATGGTATTTTCCACAGGAATTCAGGAGTCAAGCCGTTTTGAATTTCCACGCTTAATCCCTAAGCATTTCAAGTCCTCCACTTCCTGGCCAAAACTTGTTATTTTCTTATTATTTGGTAAAAGCCATCCTACTGTGTGTTATGTAATATCTCATTGTGGTTGTGACATACATTTCCATAAGGACTAATGATATTGACCAGCTTTTCATGTTGCTTATCAGGCATTTGTGCATCTTTGGAGCAACACTTGCTGAAGTTCTTTGCAGTTTTAAAGATTTATTTACTTTTTTTTTTTTTAAGTTAGAGTAACAGAGAAAGGGAGAAACAGACACCTTCTACCCATTTTCTCCTGAGATGCCTACAATAGCCACCTGGAAGCTGGGAGCCAGAAAATTCATCCCGATCTCCCATGTGTATGGGAGTAGCCCAAACGCTTGGCCTATCTCCTGCTTCTTTTCCAAGACCATCAGCAAGTGGCTTGATTCGAAGTGCAGCAGCCACGACATGAACTGATGCCCATATGGGATACCAGTGTCACAAGTGGCAACTTTACCCACTGTGCCCCAACAGCAACCCTATTGGCCTGTTGCTGAATCCATGTATTCTGTTGTTGAGTTGTAAAACTTATTTATATCAATTATTTGTTTAGATATGAGTTATTTGATTTAAAAACATTTTAATCCATATGTAGCTTTACTTTATACTCTGTTAGTGTCCCTTTATGTCCTTTTAAGTTGGATTAGCCCAGCATATCTGTATTTTTCTTTTGTTGCCTTAGTCATGATACCTTATTCAAGAAATAACTTCCAAATCCAATGTAGCGAAGCATTTTTGCTGTGGTTTCTCCTAAGAATTAAATTCTTCTAGCTGTTGTGTTTAGATCTTTATTTTGAGTTAATTCTTGCCTATGGTGTAAGGTAGAGGGCTAGCTTCACACCCTGTATGTGAATATCCAGTTTTTCCACCGTTTGTGGAACAGACTGCACTTTCTCCCATTGATTAGCCTCACATCCTTGTCGAAGATCCTTTGAGCAGGTGTCATTTTACGCCAGCCCCACACTGTTTGGTTACTGTCTCACTGCGGTGAGTTCTGAAATCAGGATGGTTTGAAATCCCTGCCTGCCTTCTTCTTCTCCACCTTGTTTCCTCCATGTCTCTTGAGATTTTCTGTGAGCTTTAAAGGTGGCATTTTCTGTGTTATTCCAAGCATTGTTGAGACTTCTGCTAGGGATTGCACTGAATTTGTGGATCATTTTGGATAGTATTGATATTTTAGCAATATTAAGTCTTCTGGTCCATGAACGTGGATAGCTTTGGTTTATTGATTTTTTTTTCTTTTTTTTTTTTTTTTTGAGACATTTAAACCCTTTAAAGTAATTACTGCTAAACACTGTTGCTGGTTCAGTGTCTCTTATTTTGTCCTTTATTTAGGGCCTCATCTGTTCCATTACCACCTTCCTTTGTGCCAAATTGAATTTTACCATGATACTTATGTATTGATTAATTTATTGAGAGGCAGAGAGAAAGAAGAGAATTCTCATCTTCTGTCTCAATCCCCTAATGTCTGAAATGGTAGGGGCTGGGTTAGAGCTGAATTCAGGGGCAGGGGAGTTGGTCAGAATCCCATCTTGAGCTGGTAAGGCTGTCTTCCAGGAGCTGCATTAGTAGGAAGCTAGTCAGGAGCCAGAGTTAGGAATCAAACCCAGGATGTTTTGTTTTTGTCTTTGCATTTTTTCCTAGTTAGTTTTTTTTAAACAGATTCAATGTAATTCTTTTTTTTTAAGATTTATTTATTTTTATTGGAAAGGCAGGTTTACACAGAGAAAGAGAGACAGACAGAAAGATCTATCTGCTGGTTCATTCCCTGAGTGGCCTGAACAGCCAGAGCTGAGCCAAGCAGAAGCCAGGAGCCAGGAGCTTCTGCCAGGTCTCCCACACGAATGCAGGGTCCCAAGGCTTTGGGCTGTCTTCTACTGCTTTGCCATGTCACAAGCAGGGAGCTGGATGGAAAGTGGAGCAGCCAGGACATGTACCAGCCAGTGTCCATAAGGTATCCTGGTGCATGTAAGGCAAGGATTTAGCCACTGGGCCACCACGCTGGGCCCTCAATATAATTTTTAAATACAATTTTAATAATATAATGATATTTCCTTCCTCTTTCCTTCCCTTCCTCAAACTGAGCATTAACTGCTACGCTAAACACTCACCATAATTGTTATACTATTTTTGCACGTATTTTCTTCTCATTATATTTATGCTGTATGTATCTACGTGTAAATATCATGAGATTGCGTAAAGTTAAGACAGTCTACATAAAATTGACACATAAAGCTTTAACCACATACATAACTACTACTCTTAGGATTTGGCTTTATATAATTAATGTTACAAATTGCATATTTATGTAGAATATACTCATTATTATGGATTCATAATTATTTTTATGCATTTGTCTTTTAAACCTGGTAGAAAATAAAAATTAGAATTACAGACTAAAATTAAAATAATATTATTCTATATGTATTTTCCCTGCATTTATCTTTACTAGAGAACTTTATATTTTCACATGATTTCAAGTGCCTTTTCATTATAACTTGAGAAATGTTTTTATAGGGCAAGTATAACAGGTACAACTGAGTAATAAGCTTAGATTTTCTTTGAGAGTCTCTTAATTTCTCTCTCACTTTTGAGAGATAGCTTTGCTGTACATAGCCTTGTGAGTTAATGGTTTTTCCATCTTGCATTTTAAATGCCTCTTCCCACTGTGGCCTGGTCTGCAGGCACCTGCTGAGGTACCCTAACAGCTTTACTCAGGATTTCTTTCTTAGGTTTTGACATTCAGTGGTCTCAAGGATCATTTGTCCTGTGGGACTGACTGGGTTATCCTGCTTGGAGATTATTGAGCTTTTATTTCCTCAACTTTGAGAATTCTTCAAATAATGTATTTTTGTCCTCCCCTTTTCCTGCTGTGGTTCCCAAAATGAATATATTGGTCTGCTCTGTGATGTTGCGCAGGGGCAGATACTGTTTTTGTCAGCTCTGGATTTTACATTTGATTCTTTTGGTCATTTCTGTCTCTTTATTGATACTTTCATACTGCTGATTTGTCATTTTACTGGATTATCTTACTTCTTTATTTTTTTTTTCCATTGGCTCCTTGATCGTATTGATGCAAGTTGTTACAAGATCTTCTTATAGTATATGGTGTATATGTGTGTTTCTTTAGAGATTGTTTCTGGAGATTTAATTTGTTCCTTTGAATGAGCTAGGTTTCTCTGTCTTTTATGCTTTGGGTTTGTGTAAACATTTTGTAAACATTGTATTTGAAAACATTCAAAAGCAAAAATCATCACGTATCCCAGTCTTTGCAGACAGAGATGCGCTTGACTTTGATTGGTAGCCTGGAGATCAAGCTAGAATCTGAGCTCCTGCCTGGGATTTTGTCCAATCTGCGCGCGTGTGTGTGTGTGTGAAAGAGAGAGAGAGAGAGGAGAGAGTTTGTGAGTGTGTCTTCCCCACCTCAGCCCTGCTTATTTTTACACGTCTTTGTTTGCCATCAGCTTCTTGGGGCCATATTTCTGTTACGTTCTTCTACCCCTAAGTCCTAACACCAGGCTTGCCGAGGTCTCTAGACTCCCGGTTACAGCAACTGTCATTGCCTTCTTCACCTTCCAGCTTGAGAAGTTCACATGAATCTGATGTTCCCTGTCTGAGCTCCAAGTGAGACAAGGTAGAGGCTGGTCCCTCAGGCATCTTACAGTCAGGTCAAAACAAGGGAAACAAATTGCATCTTGTGTCTTCCATCCTGAGAGGGGGAAGTGGGAACTGGGATGCTTCCTACCACATCATGTCACTGAGGAGGAAACAGATCGTGGGTAAAGAGAACTATTACCGAGCGTCCTGACGTCCAGCACGCAGCTTGCTCTTGATTGTGGTAGTTGCTGCTGCGCTTAGAGCTTCAGTGTCCAGAGCTCGTGGAAATGCTCCCAAGATAGAGTGAAAGTCTGATTGTTCCTACTCTACTGCTTGACTCTCACAACTCTTAAGGACACACCAAACCTCAGTGTCCTTTCACTTTCCAATGAGATGCTTTTCTAGGCAATTTGTTGTACCTTTTGTGAATTTAGATAGTATCGTTCCCACCGGAAACTCCATTTTTGATGACTCATCTCTTCCTCCCAGTACAAACATGGGGGACCCATCATTGCTGTGCAAGTGGAGAATGAGTATGGCTCCTATAACAAAGACCCTGCCTACATGCCTTACATCAAGAAGGTAAGTGTCGCTTCAGTACATTCTTTCATGTTTCCCCAGGAATGTTTTGCGGACTAGGCCCTGTGGGGCTGATATTTTCCCCTGACTGGTACCATGTCTCCCAACACTCAGTACATTTTTCCAAGTTATTGCTGGTGTTTTTTTTTTTTTCAACAGGGATATCATTCACCTATTATTTGAATCTATCTGGGGATTGCGGTATGCACCTCATGTGGCAGGGGCCTCCACTGCAGAAATGGACTTGACTGAGTGGTGGTGATTGGGAACATATGCTGGAGAGGCTGCTGGCATCTGATGTAGATGAGCTTTATCTGGGGAGTTTTCAAAATCCCTGTGTCCGGCCATAAGCCTTTTCAGTTAAATGAGAATCCCTCGGGAGTTTGTTTTCAGCCATCACTTCCCGGCCGTGTGGCCTATGAATTCAACAAGCGTCTGTGTGGCAGTTCTCACGCATCTGATCCCAGTGCGTGGAGAGTGGAGAATTGCTGACCCATTGCAAGGAGATCAGGGAAGGCCAGGACCAGGGTAACACTTACAGGAACAAGCGTATATTCAGAGCCGATTTCTGAGGACTTTGAACAAATGTATATGTATGTGTATATATAACTGGTACTAAAGCATGCCTGTTTGAATTGTGACTGAAGCTCCTGTGCACACTGTAAGTTGTCAATAAAAGAAGAGCTCTATTTTATGTAATGTATCTAGAGTCAGGCAGACACGCAGAGCTAGAGAATTGATCCACTGGACTGAATGACTTTGGCTTTGGACTTTGGTGCCCTGGGGGCCTTTCTTCCATGATGACAAGCAGATTCAATTTCCGCTTGGGAATTAGTCCCATCCCTGTAGCCTAGAGACCCCTCCAGCTTGTGGCTTCTTGGCTCTCTCCCTGTGCTGCTCGCCTGCAGAACTCTCTCAGGAGGAGAGCAGGCTGTCTGAGGAGGGCGGCACTCCTCCAGCTCTCAAGGCCTCATTCAGTCCGGACAGCCAAGGGCACACCTCCAGTTTCCTGTTTGAGTTAGCTGGAAAGAGCCCACCCAGGCACAGGGACAAGAGCTGCTGCTGCTCTGGGTCCCTTGAGAACACCTTCTGCCTTGGGCTTCTCCAAGTCGTTCACTCGCTTCCTGAGCTGCACAGCAGCATGGATTTCCGCAGGGTCCTTGCCTGCTCAGTGGCCCAAGGTCTTGCATGTGGCACTGGAGGACACAGCCATGGAGCAGCAATAATACTCTTATCCTGGGGGCTCTGGGGAGGATCCCTCCTGAGCCTGATGCAACTTTTCCAGATGAATGAGCCCCCTCCTTTTCCCAAGGCTGTTTGGTCATCCTCTTAGAGACATGGATGCCTCTGGGAGAATGGCAGACCCCAAGACCTTGGCTGTGCTTGGCATCCAGGAACTACCAATTAGCCCTCAGAGGTGGAGCCAGAACACTATAGCCTGTGAACGGTGTGTATATTTGCCACAGGAACCTAGGTGTGTGTGAAATATTAGGTGAGGTAAGGTGGAATTTTGACACAAGTCTTGACTGTTCGGCATCTGTTGTCCCTGGGAGTGATAGCGCCCCCCCTCCTAGTCATCCACAAGATTCTCTCTACCTTCTTTGTTTCTAGAACAGTTTAGCTTAAAAGTCATCTTGAAGTCAGATCGTGGGAAGCTCCCTTGAGCCCTGGAGGCTGCCGCATCATGTTCAGCCTTGCTCAGGCTGTGTCTGCACCCTTTCATTACTTTAACGAACATTCAAAAATGCCAGAGAGGAGCCTGTTAGGGAGGGAAGAAGGCTTCTTTTGGCTTGCAGATTAGAGGTTCACAGGCAGAGAGATCTGAGGTCCCCATTGGCTGGAGTGTGGAGGCAGGAGCCAGGCAAGAGAAAAAAAGTGAGGCTTGACTCAGCTCAAGCATCCCAACCACCCTGGAACAACCAGCTTTTCAGACAAGTGCTCAGCAGCCCGAAGACCACCCACTGGGCGGAAGTCTCCACCCTCAACACATTAACGGAAACCCTTGGCTGCTTCTCAGCTGTTTCTTCCAGCATCGACTCAGCGCTTGCTGCTCTCATGGGATTCAGCCAGGCTCCTCTGGTCCTGGCTGTTGACCAAGTCCATCTTTGCTCGTCCTGTGTGAAGGGAAAGCTGTAGGTGTTGGGACCTTCCCACAAGCCCTACAGGCAGTTGGCACACAGGATGGGGCAAGCCTCAGAGCAGGAAAGCAGCCAATAGTTTGATATCCCATCCCTTGCTGTGACTGGGGTGCAGTCCCACTGGAGCTTTGCTGCACTAGCAGGCCCAGAGGGAGTGGATTAGCCTCTGATCTCTGGAACAGTATATGTGCCTCCTGGATGTGGCCTTCTGCACTGCCAGCTGCACACCCCTGCAGAAGCTCAGAGGAGGCAACTCACTCTTTGATTTGTGTTCTTGCTGCACAGGCCTTGGAGGACCGTGGCATTGTGGAGCTGTTGCTGACTTCAGACAACAAGGACGGCCTGAGCAAGGGCATGATTCCTGGAGGTACGTTCGAGGGGGGTGTGCAAGCTCTGCCTGCTACCCATGTGGGTGGCTCCATGTTCAGGGCTCTGGCTACAGAGAGTTGCAAAGTCCCTATCAGAGATGATACACTCTAGGGAGCTCTGCAGCTGGCCGCCCTTCCCTGCTGGCTGATCAGCACAACCCGGGGTCCTTTAGATGACTTGCCCTGCTTTAAGGGTTTCTTTCGTCAGGAAATTGCAGCTCAGTTTTCCCACCATTTCTGGCGCAAGCCATCTAGTAATTTTCAGCCCTTTCTCTCCCCTCGGGCACATCTGTCTTATGTTTAGTTACTTCTTTACACACATCTGGATGCAAATATGTTTAAGCACCACATCGCTTCTCATTTGCTGCAGTGTTAGGAGTGTTTTGAAAGCCTCCCCTTTCCACGAACTGTTGTACCTGTTTGAGAGCACAGCTCCCCCAGGGCTCACCTGGTCCTCCTCAGCTTTGAGGAGGTTGTGGGTTTATTCACCACAGTAAGCAGCTTCATGAGAACAAGGGTTGTACCTGTCTTGCCCATATGTGGTTGGTGTGCTGAAAGAATCGAAGGCCCTTCACGTGGGCTCCCCAGGCACAGCTGTGCTGGCCTCTGCTGTAGCTACCAGGCTGAGCTGCTGGAAGGCAGGGGCTGTCATCTCCAGCTTGCTACCTCCATGCCTGGAATGTGATGGGCACTCAGGCTGTCTGTTCCGTGTAGGGGGAAAGACTCTTTTGAGGGGGAGTCAAGGACTTCCACCTGCCTCTCATCTGTGAGGACCATCAGTGATTCCTCATATTTCCACGTGGTGGCACTGTGGCCCCATGACTGGGTTCCGGCCCTCGGGGGCTCTGCCCTTGGATCTCCCATGACACTGCCCATTTTTGGCGCTCTGTGAGCCACTCGGTGCTTACTGAATGCCTTGCAAGGAGGCCAGGCGTCTCTGGGAGGGCTGCTTTCTCAGTGCCCTCCATGCTGCCCCCTGCTGCCTGGAGTCATATGTTTACTCTTTTAAAACAACAGAGTGATATTTTCCCAGGGTCTCATTTTTATTTCATTCCCCTGAAATAATCACGTTGAGCTCTTTCACTTTTTCTTCTTTCTCATTTCTTGATAATAAGCCCATAGAACACTGTACTTGTAAAACCTGCTTCTTTTTGTGTGTTTCGAGGACTGTTTTTTATATTTACCCACTCCCCCACACTTGTGCTGCATATTAGTGCAAAGCAGGCCCCACCAGCCAAGGGTCTGCTCCTGCACACCTTTGTGAACCCTAGCCTCCGATGGTAGCTCTCTTGTTCTTCTTTTCATCTCCATCCTTCTCTTGGTTCTTCCTCCCGACCTCCCCTTCTGTCTTACAAATCAGTGTTTTCCCAGAGATCTTCCCAGCTGGTGTCACTGGTACTTTTCAGTGTCAGGTCTGCCCTGGCCATTTAGAAACACTCTTTTCGTGTCTCTTAAGATGTCGCTTTTATCACCAGAGCCATCTTTGCGTCTAGGGCTGAGTGGGGTTCCTACAGTTTGGAAGCCTGACTCCCCCGCTGCCCAGCACCCGACGTTGCCGGTGGAGTGCCCTGACCTGGTTCCAGCTCGCCCTCTGCAGGCAGTCCGCCTTGTGGTCGTTTCACAATGGTGTTCTTCACTGTCTGTTGCTGGAATTGGCATTGTGTCTCCCGGCGTGTTTATCTGACGATGCTGAGCCGTCTTCCCTCCCTTTGTTGTTGTTTTTTCATGCTGTTGTTCTTTTTGTTGATTCTCGGGGTCTCTGATTTATTCCTATTTTTGACTGTTTGTTTTCTCTGTGCGCTTCTGTTCTTTCTGCCTGACTCTCAGCGTTTCTATCCCAGTGCCCTTGGGTCCCATTTTCCTGGGATCTGTTTTATTTCTCCTAACATGTTTTGTAGCTGGATCAAAGCAGCTTATTTATTCCTTTTTTTATGTCCCTTGCTGTTCTGTCTGTCACTGGTTGTGCCCAGTCTTTCTTCAGATGAGATGTTCTCAATTGCCAGGTCTTCCCTGAGCAGCTTCATGAAACGGGACTGAGTGCCACCCAGGGCTGCCAGCTTAGGCTTGTCTGTGGACAGGATCACTTCTCAGTGGGTGAGTGGGCTATGGTGGTGCTTAAAGGATGGAAACTGAGACCTGCCTGAACACTGCTGTTTCTGGAGAAGCCTTGGGCCTCAGTGCTGTGATGTTTTGAGAAGCAGTAGCAGGATCAGGCAGGTTTCCCACTTACAAAGGCCTGCTGCGGCCTCCCCTGCCTCAGCCTTCCCTGCCACCTCACCTTGAAGTCCTGCAGGCCTGCAGTTGCTCAAGTCCAGCTTCCTTGGGACATGTGCTCGCCGCTGAGTGGATGAGCATGGTTGCTGATGGAGAACAAAGCAGTGAGGCTGGGGACAGTGTCCTCCTCTGCATGATGCTCTGGCTTTGCAGTGGGATGAGGGAGGCCTCAGCCTGGAGGCAAAGTTGGCCATGGCTGCTTCTTTTCTTTGAGGACATTTAGTGTTTTGCAGTTACCTTACTCTTCTTTACTAATGTCTCCTCTCTGCCCCTGCTCCTCTTGGCATCTACCTGTCCATCCCTGTCTTTGCATTGTGCTGAGTACCAGGAGGGGAAACAGGTGCCTGTGTTTAGTTAGCCAAGTGTATCCTATACTGACTTCAGGGTTTCTGTGCAGCTTCAGACAGGCCTTGTGTCTTCAAGCAGTCTCTTAATTTCAGGTGAGGAGGGAGGGGTCTAGGTGTGAGGTGTCAACCAGTTGGTTTCTGGAGGAGAGTGGTAAGACAAAGGGTTTGCAGCCCCTTTCTGCTAGCCACTGTGTAACCTCGAGGCAAGAGACAGTCATCCCTGGGCCTCAGCTGACATCGGGTATTTTGTCACTGGTCATCAGCGGCTCATACTGGACATATGGGACAGCCTCATACTGCACTGGTTGGCCAGGCCAGCCTAGTGCCTGCCATGCATTGCTATGCCCACTGGAGCCCAGGTTACAGCCCTCACATGTGAGGCCAGTTATGACAGTCAGTCACCAATGGGCAGGGAGCCTCCCAGTCCAGCCTGCAGCTAGACGATCCTGAGGAGGCCTCAACCATGAGTCAAAGCAACACATCTCTCT
Organism: Ochotona princeps; assembly: GCF_030435755.1. Lineage (NCBI taxonomy): Eukaryota > Metazoa > Chordata > Mammalia > Lagomorpha > Ochotonidae > Ochotona > Ochotona princeps. Next base: position 104,929,752 of record NC_080835.1, on the reverse strand, counting down.
TGAACACGTGGAAAGCCATCTAAAATATCTTTGTATACTTTGAATACATTATAGCCCAGAAAAGAAAAACTAACCCCTCAAGAAGAAATAAAACAGGAGGGTGTAATAAAGTCAGCAACAATGCTTGCAGTACTGAAGTAAGAACTGAGAATGATTTTGCATCATTTTCCTAATTTGGGGCAATCTGCTGTTTGTTTCTCTTTTTCCCCAGTGTTGGCCACCATCAACCTGCAGTCACACGCAGAGCTGCAGTCGCTCACCACCTTGCTCCAAAGTGTGAAGGTACGTCCTGCCTGGGCAGCTGCAGCTCTCAGCGCCTGGGTAGGGATGAGTGCCCCCTGTTGCTCGGGACTCCCTGGCCTGTGCACCACACCCCTGCCAGGAAAGCAGCCCAGGTGTTGTTGTGAGGACCGAAACAGGATGAGTGAAATGTGCGGTCTCTTGAGGAGCCTTTTTAAATGCCTGCCTCCTTTTTGTGGGTTCCATTCACCCTGTAGGCTCTCAGGGCCTGAGGCAGAGGAGGAACGCCTCTCTGCCCTGTTCAGGTTTTCACCCAGCAGGATCCTCTGATGTCTCAGCATGCTAGGAAGCCTGGTCCCTTCAAGGTCAGACAGTGAGTGAACTTTGGTCTAGATCTCACTGTTCCTCCCAACTCAGTCTTGTTCCGACTGCTCTCTCAAGGCGTTCGGTGTCTCCTAAGGAGACAGGAATGTGCGGGGCTGAGCTGCAGCTCCCGCGCGGTGCAGGACCTTCCTGTGTCCACGTTGATCCCTAGACCTGGAGCAGCACCCCGGGGTGGTGTTGGTGTCACCCTGGAGCAGAGGCATCATGTGCTGTGGCTGATCCACCTGGTTCTGTGCTCCTGCCTATGAGGTTGCCATGCCTGCCCACTCACAGGCCAGTATCTGCCACGGGGCTTTTCTGTGGATAAAGATGTCTCTCGGGGAGATGAGGACACTCCTCTTTGTAAAGACTTCCTTGAGGGATGGACCCACAGTGTGCTTGATGTCGCGATTCCCAGTGGCACTTTTCTGGTTTTCCATGTCTGCCGCACCTCTGGTGATGAGCGTGATCAGTACAAGTGATTGCTGTGAGCTTCACCTCTGCCGGGCTCTGTGCACTCAGCATCAGGTGGAAGACAGTGTGTGAGCCAGCCACTATCACTACTGCTTTACTGCCCAGAAGTAGGGATGAGATGGATGAAGAATCCACACACTGGTGGATGAAGACTGCAGTACCGACTGATTGCAGAATTCCAGCTGTTAGCCACAGACTGTGGAACAGTGACCTGGCCACCAGTGGTCACCCACTGACCTTGACCCTGGTACTCCCAGAGTGCTAAGATAGCTTAGAATCATTAAGTTGACTGAGGCATAATACAGGACGAGTATGCCCCCTTCATGGGAGGTGGACAGTGTGCCTGCTTTGTTTCTGTCTGGGTATGACTGTACCTTCCCTTCAATGGGTCACGTGTTATCTTGCTCAGCCTGAATCAGATTCTGTTCTCCAAGCGATGTCCTTGAAAGGTCAGGCTGTCACAGACAGGGAGGACCCTTGATCTACTGTCACTCAATGTGCATGGTGGCTCCCTGCCACAGAGCCTGAAATCCTAGCGTGGTAGTCACTGGGCCTCCCTCCACATCCTCAGGGGATTCTGCAAGCCTGAGAATGAGTTCTGCATCTTTAGGTCAATTGTGGGTTGGCATCCATATTCTGAAATAATCCTAACCACTTGTGGAGCGTCCCAGCCAGGGAACTGATCCAGACTGGAGCTGCAACACAGCACTGAATGGCTGGGCTGTGAAGCCTTGCTTTTCTGGTTCAGTTTTACAAGCTACTGTCTAAACCAAGCTGGACCTGCTCTGCAGCCCTTGACTCTTCATGCTGGGAGGAAGAAGTTACCAAGTAGCTCCCATCCCTGGTGTGCCTCTTTTTTTTTTATAAAGATTTTATTATTATTGGAAAGCCAGATATACAGAGAGGAGGAGAGACAGAGAGGAAGATCTTCCATCCGATGTTTCACTCCCCAAGTGAGCCGCAACGGGCCGGTGCGCGCCGATCCGAAGCCGGGAACCAGGAACCTCTTCCGGATCTCCCACGCGGGTGCAGGGTCCCAAAGCTTTGGGCCGTCCTCAACTGCTTTCCCAGGCCACAAGCAGGGAGCTGGATGGGAAGTGGAGCTGCCGGGATTAGAACCGGCGCCCATGTGGGCTCCCGGGGCGTGCAAGGCGAGGACTTTAGTCGCTAGGCCACGCTGCTGGGCCATGGTGTGCCTCTTGCTTAGGGCATTGTGTGGACAAAGCATCCTCCTCCCAGAAGATGGGCAGAGCTTGGCGAGATCCAGAAATCAAACCAGTGTAGGACAGTGTAGCACGTGGTAGATTCTGATAAAGACTTCATCTGAATGCATGTTGATGTTTTCTTGCTATTCTGCATGTGGCCCTACGACCATAGAAAGCCATCGGGGGTCACTGCATCAACCTGAGTAACTTCGTCCACTGTCCACTTGCCCATGTGGACATTACAGGGCAGGCACATTTGGCCCTTGTGTGGGTTCTGTTCCCTCTGGTCTTTGACAAACAGTGTGAAGCCAGAAAGGAGTCAGGAGGACAGCGCCCTGGGCTCCCCTGTGGGATGGGCTTCCCTGTTTCTCTTTTGACCTAACTTTTACTTTGTGGTGCCCAGAGAATGCAGCCCACACTGGTGATGGAGTACTGGACAGGGTGGTTTGATTCGTGGGGAGGCCCGCACAATATCTTGGATTCTTCCGGTGAGTGATGCCATGGCAACATCCAGCATGTGTGTTGACCTGAAAAGTAAGAATGCATACTGTCTTTATTTTTATTGGAAAGGCAAAGTTTCTTGTTTTTTCTTTTAAAAATTCTTTTATTGTTTTTATTTTTTCTGATGCAATGTTGTAGTTACAGGGATCCCCCTTTTTTCCTCCCCTTTTCCTCCTCCCTATCTTTCTTTGCCACCACTTCCCCCATACTATTACGGTAGTATAGTCCTGTAGTAACAGTCACAAGTTCAACTTTTGGCTGTTTAGGTGTATCATGGCATTGTAGGCATAGGCAGTTGTGGAAAATCTCGTATCATATTGTCAAGGTTTATTTTACTGCGCCACCGGCAGTCCTTTTATTCAGGATTATAGATGTCTACTGCAAGTATCTTCACTTCCTGGTATGTTAGTCTCCATTATAAGCTTCATCTATAAAAATATATGTGTATACATGTTTATTTGTATATCTATTTATTTTGTATTGTGAAAGAATGTTGCCTTATATCAGAGAGAACATATTTGTCCTTTAGTGACTGGCATATTTCACTGAGCATAACAGTCTCTAGTTGGGACCATTTTGGTGCAAATGGTAGAATTTCATTCCTATTAGTGGTTGAGTAGTATTCCATTGAGAAGAGGTACAACAGTTTCTTTACCCGTTCCTCTTTCAATGGGCATCTGGGTTGTTTCCATATCTTCATTATTGTGGATTATGCTGCTTTAATTATGTTACTTTACCATGTGCGGATTTCACTTCCTTTGTCCCAGTAGAGTGGTCTGGCTGGAACATATGGTAGATCAATTTGCAGTTGCCCGAGTCCTTGGAAAGGCAAAGTTTCAGAGAGAAGGAGAAACAAAAAAGCAGATTTTTTTTTACTGGCTCATTTGCCATATGGCTGCAATGGTTGGAGCTGAGTCAGTCCAAAACCAGGAGCCAGGAGCTTCTTCCTGGTCTCCTTTATAAGATGCAGGGTCCCAAGGCTTTGAGCCATTTTTTACTGCTTTCCCAGACCGCAAGCAGGGAGCTGGATGGGAAGTAGAACAGACAGGACACTAAGTGGTGCTCATATTGGATGTGCACTCAGAGATGGAGGATTAGCCAGTTGAGCTATTGTGCCAGCCTCAGAATGCATTTTAGGAAACTGCTGTGTATGCAAAGGTGCTGGGGTTATTCAAAGGTAATAATCAGTTACTCATATTTCAGGCCCACTTGACTTTACATTTGAACAGTAAGACTTTTTCACATTGATCTGGAGAGGTCTTGTGGTTGAGTAATGAATTCCTATTGCTTGTGTCTAGAAAATACAGGAAAAAAATGTGGTAAGTGATAAAAGTATCAAGAACAAATGAAGTATGGAGAAGATGTTTCCTCAGAGCTTAGAGGAAGCATGTTGAGGTGTATAGTTCAGGCTTGCCTGTTCACCTGCCGGAAGTGTAGAGTTGCTTCTAAGACAGACACGCGGACACTCTGCTGCTCCACCACCTCCTTCTGCCTAGTTTGTGACCCATAGCAACAGCTTTCTATACTTACCAATATGGATTCACATCACCATCTTGGAGAATGTGAAAGATTATGCTGATGGCTCAATCACAGTGTGTGAGCCAGCCTATTCCCAGTGAACCTGTTGGCAATGCCTAGTGAGCCTATTCACTGAACTTCATTGAATGCCAAATATACGCCCCCATTAGTGAGCACCTTGTACACCACTGGCGTATCATCCTCCTCTGACCAATTCAACACAGCACGTTTGTTGCAGATTTCCTGTGTTTGTGTTTCAAACTCTTCTCCAGAAAGATGTAGATTTTCTACTCATTGCTGTGAAATAAGAGTTTGTGTCTCCCAGTTCCACAATACTATTACAGTGATTTTTAACCCATGCCAGTCTGATGGGGCGCTGTGCGGCTTGAGTGTAGTTGTTAGTCACCTATCTCCTGTGATGCTCTCTGTTCACATCTTTTGGGGGAACAGTCTGTGGTCGTGGCTTCCACATCGTTGCCATCTGCTATCAGGCTGCGTGCTGGCTGGGCTGTCAGGACCAATGTAGGGCAAGTTGTCCATGTTGCAGTTAATGGAGTTGACTCGGATCTGAACAGAGGTCTATGCTTGGAGCCTCAGTTGGAGTCACTTCCACTGCAGCTTAGACCCTCTGTGCCTGAAGAGCAGAGCAGTAAAGCTGCGCCCCTGACCGGGGCCCGGGAAAGATCAGAGAAGGAAAAGTCTGGGGTTCTTCTAGGACTCAGCCTCATTCCATTGTCACTGTTTGCCCTTGTCCTGCAGAGGTTTTGCAGACGGTGTCTGCCATCGTTGATGCTGGCGCCTCCATCAACCTCTACATGTTCCACGGAGGCACCAACTTTGGCTTCATCAATGGAGCCATGCATTTTAATGAATACAAGTCTGATGTCACCAGCTATGGCAAGTGCTCCCTCACCTGGCCCAGCCCAGCATTTGCACTAGTGGAGCTTCTCATGGCCGTCCCTTTGGAAACTGCTTCCGTCTCCTAACTGGATTTGTCTGTGCAGTACCTGGGGAAGGTAGCGCTTTGTCTGAATCGAAGGCACTGGGGGACCGCAGCCGGTTTGTGGGCCTGTGAACCGCTGCTGTGCTCAGAGACCTCTAGAAAGGATAAGGCAGTGACAGTGAGGGGGCTCACCTGAGAGTGGGGGGGACTACTCAGGCCCTTGGAAAGGTGTGGCCCCGCCTTTGTATCTCCTATATTCCCTATAGTGGGAAACCCCAGCGATGTCTGCATGTTGAACAGCTCCTGTTGCATTTGTAGCTTTGGTTGCCTCTGACGCATCAGTAGACTGGCGCGCACAGCAAGTGCTTGTTTCAGCAGCTGCCGGGATAGGGATGCCGCTGCCTGGTGCCCGCTTTCCTCTCTCCTGCTGCTGCTGTGCACATTCCGCTGTGTCGGAGCCTGGCAGTGACAGATCCCGGTGTCTTGCAGACTATGATGCAGTGCTGACGGAGGCCGGAGACTACACGGCCAAATACTCCAAGCTTCGAGACTTCTTTGGCTCTGTCTTAGGTACCCAGAAAGCTGCAGTCCCACGCACCACCTTTGGCCTTACTTGTGCTCTGAAACATCTGACGAGTCCCCTGCTCCCTCTCCCATCTCAATCCCAGGTGATCTGTTTACAGGCATCCTAGGCAAGGGCAGGAGAGCTTTGTAGAGCTCTGTCTCACCATAGTTTGTGTTTCCCAGCTCCAACTTTGCATGCTGTAGGTGTCAGTCCCTGTCACTCCCCTTAGACAAGACTTATTCCTGTCAGCACCAAAATTCTTTGGGTAGGAAGCAGGGGCAGGCAGTGACAATGAGGTCCTCTAGGGGTGGCTCTGCCATCTGCATGTTGCAGGTACCCCTCTGCCTCCTCCACCTGACCTTCTTCCCAAGATGTCCTATGAGCCAATGAAGCCTTCCTTCTACCTGTCACTGTGGGATGCCCTACAGTACCTGGAGGTGAGTGTTGGGACTGGCGAAGCAGGGCAGCCCAAGGTAAGTGAGCAGGACCCAGGAACCTCCAAGTGCCACAAGAGAAAGGCCAGGTGCTGCTTCAAGTCCCTTCTCTAACTCAGCACTTGGAGCTGTGCTAGCATCCTAAGGGATGCCTCAGCAGGCTCTGGGACAGAGGCGCTAGGCCAAGTCAGAGGGGTGCTGCCAGGCAAAAATGATGGTGGCTTAAAGCAATCAGAGCTTGCTCAACTGCATGGCAAGTTTGAGAACTTTGTTCTCCTCTCAACCTTGTGACTGGTGGCCTTGGGGTTAGTGTGACAGGAAGGCAGACTAAAACAAAGGGTTAATGTTCTTGTCTCCATGGCCCTCTAGGTGCTGCCCCCCACCCCCGGGGTAAGGCCTGTCTGCTAACTTGCAACCCTAAAGGCTTAGGTTAGAGTTCCCTGCTACCCCAGGCCCTAGAGTATGATCCCCGGGGAGTCTGTTTGCTATGGTACACCCCCAAAAGACCATGGAAAAAGTGGATTGTTTTTCTCCTCATCCCAGTCTCTGTGTTCTGTGCGCAGCCCATCACATCTGAAAAGCCCATCAACATGGAGAGCATGCCAGTGAATGATGGGAACGGCCAATCTTTTGGGTATATTCTGTATGAGACCACCATCACCTCGCCCGGCATCCTCAGGGGTCTTGTGCGAGACCGGGGTCAAGTAAGCATGGGACCAGGGTCCACCGTCTACCTCACAGGATCAGCTGTCCTCAGCGTGCAGGATGCTCTGATGGCGGATGTGTGTTGTGTTCTGGCCGTACCCCTGCTGGGCCCCCAAATGCACATGAATGCTGTGGACTCACTCACCCTGTGCTGACCAGAGCTGCTTGCTCTGTTCTATCTGGCAGGTCTTCTTGGACACAGTATCCATAGGATTCATGGACTATAAAACGACGCAGATTATTGTCCCCTTGATCCAGGTTTGTTACCCCTTGGGACCTAGATGATGGCTAACCCCAGCCACATCTGAACCAGTCTGGCTGGAGTCACAGAGGAAGATGGGACATGCGAGACTCTTTTACCACAGGCTGCCGCTGCCGAGAGGCTGCCGTGGCTTCCTCACTGTCTGACCTCGGGGCTCATTCCTGACCTCAGAGCTCAGGGAAGAACGGGGGGCCACCAACAAACCCCGAGGTGCAGCTAGGACCGCATGGCTGGTCCATCCAGCTGTCAGCATCAACCACTGTGTTCCTGGCAGGGCTACACCATGCTGAGGATCCTGGTGGAGAACCGTGGACGCGTCAACTACGGGGATAACATTGATGATCAGCGCAAAGGTGGGTCCTAGAGAGGACAACCCTTGTGCACACAGACATATCAATAGGCAGGCCAGGGAGGCCAGTGGAGTGCCATGAGTTAAGCATAAGTAGAGTGAACGGAGATGAGTCATCAACAGAGACGCAGCAGCCAGAGATGGGTCATGAAGGCCCAACAGCTACTGGATTTTGGAGGCCCTGTGGAAGCCTAGTGAGGGAGACGTGTCGTGGAAGCCCCTTGGAGGGGTGTCAGGATGGAGGCTGGGTTGATTTAGATGTGCGCCCAAGGTGAGTGGGCTAAAGAAGCCTTGCGGGATTATGCCCTCTTCACCCTCTTTGTCCTGAACAGCGCCTGTGTTCTGACACATCTTGTGGTGACCTCACGGGGACAGTGCGCTGGCCTGCCGTCTGTGTCGAGGGCTGTCTGGAAGCAATAAGGAAGGAGTGAAGAATGTGATGTCCAGGAAGTCCGAAAAGGGCCCAGGAGCCCTGCCTTTCTGTGTGTCAACTCTAGGTTTCTTTCTGGGTCCATCTCCAGAAACTCACAGTGTCTCTTCTGTGAAGAGGTGGAGGAAGCATGGTTTATGATAAAAAAAAAAAAAGGTGCTTTGTTAGCCCTTTCAGATTAACCCACTCAATCAACACATTTTTCTGGGCCTTCTAAACTTTTGGTGCTTTAATCTAATTTTCCATTAAAAAATATGATCTTAATATGGGTGGTGCTGGGTAAGCTGCAGACAGGAGCACAGACAGAAATACTAGTGTGTTGGGGAGACTGCTGGCCTCCTGGTACCTCATTGCTCTGGTTGCGATGGTGGAAATGGGCACAGCTTCTTCTTGGTCAGATTCTGAGCAGTCATCTACCCACCTGTCAGGTAAGCTGTGGGTTGCTGATGCTGCAGCATCCTGACTTCAGGATTCCGGTCAGCGGCTCGGCAGCTTCTCTGAGCTCTCTCTCTGGCCAGGGTTCCCCTGCTAAGTGAAAGGGCCTGCCTGACCCTTGCTCCCAGGGCTTGGCTTTTCCTGGCCCCTCATTAGGGGTGGCCTGGTCCCTCACTGGGGAATGCACATCCCTGGATTCCTGTTCAGAGTTTATAAGTGACAGACCTGACCTCCAGAGATGACATGAGCCTGCTGGAGAGCCTGCAGGCCTTGGGAGGTTGTCTCTGCTTCTCCAGCCTCTCCAGACCCCCTTGAAGAAGCCCAGTGGCTCTGTGAAGGAGAGGAGAGGGTCGCCTGCCTGTGCCTGGGCCCACAGAGCTGGCCCAGTCCCAAGGCACTAAGGAATCAATGCCCAGGTGTGCATAATTCCTCTGTTACGGGTCCACACCGTGCTACTGTCATCTGCTTCCATTGCAAAGACCTTAAGAACCCATGCTTAACCTAGGATGTGGAGACAATGCCTGGGTATTAGTCTTGTTTAATCAGATGCCAGTGGTGATAGGCTTGCGTCTCTGTGACCTCTTGGCTAAGTGAGCTAGACCCCACCTACTCCCAAATGTCAGTCTTTTCTTGCCCGGTGATATTTCATTTCTGACACTGTTCATGGACATTTCCACTCATGACAAATAATGATCTTAGTCATTTCGATACCCTCTGGGATTCCCAGAGCTCTTGTTCCAAGTGAGTTGCTGCCTAGACAATACACGCTTCAGGAGAGATGCTCACAGGAACACTGCGGGGACTTCACTTACATGGCCTTGGCTACCTCCGGGTCAGCTGTTCCTGCTCAGGTTTCCTCGCCTCCCCCCACAGGTGTAATTGGAAATCTCTATCTGGATGATTCTCCCCTGAAGAAGTTCAGAATCTACAGTCTGGATTTGAAAAAGAGCTTGTTTAGCAGGTGGGTCCCTGGCTCATTCCGGTTTGTAAGCTCACAGGCAGCATGCAGGAAGATCAGGGGGCTCTTGGGATGGTTCAAGCCTCGTCTGCCAGGACCCTGAAGGTGAGTAAGAAGACCGAAGGCCACAGTGAGGAGCACGGGAGGGGCAGTAGCTTGGGAATCTCATGTGTTGAGGAAGCATCTGCTTGTTATCTCTGCTGCCAGGCTCCGCCCTGGCTTAAGAGATGGCAGCCGTGAAGGTCATGAACGTGGAAAGCGTGAGCCGGCAGGACCCAGTGTGAACCTTCCCCGCCCTTGTGCTGTCCTCAGGTTTGCCATTGACAAGTGGACTTCTGTCCCAGAAGTACCTGTGTTCCCTGCGTTCTTCTTGGGTGCTTTGCTTGTTGGTTCTGCTCCTTTTGACACCTTTCTGAGGCTGGAGGTTTGTAACACACACACACACCACCACCACCACCACGTCCCAGCCTTGGTTCTTGGTCTTCCTCCCAGTGGGTCTAAGCAGGCCCTCCCTCTGCAGCACCTGTACTCTAAGGTTCCCTATCTAAAGGGGCCTTGGGGACCTCCTGGTGGTTTTTCTGAGGGCCCACATTCCTATGCCCAGGCTTTAGGTGCCTGTCTTGCCAAGGGACTTAGGATTAGAGCTAGAACTAGAGGTGGGAGAAATCAGGCGCCCTCAGAACACATGCTCACTTCGGATTTGGGCGCTGAGAGACTGCATGTTTTGTCTGTCTGCTATTCTTCACTGAAGGGCTGGGAGAAGGGCGTTGTATTCATCAATGGCAAGAATCTTGGGCGCTACTGGAACATTGGACCCCAGAAGACCCTGTACCTTCCAGGTGCCTGGCTGCAAAAAGGAATCAATCAGGTGGGCATACATCCAGTTTCCTGTCCCTTTCCCTGACTCCTTCTCAGCCCTGCCCCCTTGGCATCAGCAAGTTTCCCTGGGAACCTTTGGGAAAGGATGTGGGATAGAGCAGATTTTCAGCAGGCCTCTTGCCACTGCTGCCTATGCCTGCAGCCTGGGTGCAGGTCCACTGCCTCAGTTGGCCCCAGTGGCCCCAGCAGCTGCTCTCCTACCTGGTCCCTTCTTTTCCACAGGTCATCATTTTCGAGGAGATGGTGTCGGGCCCAATGATCCAGTCAACTGATATCCCCCACCTGGGCAGGAACCAGTACATTCACTGAGCCACAGCCCTGGCACCCCCTGCAAGGCAGCAGCAGGAGAGTGTTCCACTTCCCTGGTCATTCAGACTTGGGTGGGCCGCTCATCAGCACCTGCCCTGTGGGGCAGTGTTCTTCAGTAGCAAGCTCAGGGAGCCAAGGGACCACAAGTCTTTCCCTGGCCCAAGTTTAAATCCCTAAATGTAAGAGGACAAAAGAGAAGGGTAGGGTAGGTGGCTCAGAGGCCAGACTCTTCTGGGAGGACCCGACGGATGTCTGCAGGGGTGGGAGTGTGCAGTTTGCCATGAAATGAGGGCTCTCAGAAAACATGCTGCAGCTAGTTGGGCATCACCTCCCACCCGGGAAGTCAAAGCCTCGCTGGTTGGGATGTTGGACACAGCAGTACATGTTCTGGTGGGTCTGGCCACATCCGCATGGCCCCTTTGTGGCTCTGCAGTAGTGTGTGTGTCACCATTTTTAGAGGATAGGGGAGGAGTGAATGTGTCTCTTTGGAGCTGACTGCCTTTTCTTCACAACTTTCCCTGGACCTCCTGTGGCATGCTGGAAGAAAATCCATTTGAGATACATGTGCATTTTCATTGTCACAACATCTGAAGGAATGACAGACTGAGCTGGAGAGAAGAAAAACTAGTCGCGTTCGGTTAGAGTGTATCCGGTGGTGCTCAGTGGGGGACGCACATCACAGAGCAGGAAATGTGAGTCCCAGCAGACACTGCACCCTTTCCCTAGGCATCAGGAGGCAAAGGGCAGAGGCCCCACTCCCTGGCATCGAGTGGGTGGTCCCCAGGAAGGCCGAGGAAGCCGAAAGCCTCACCAGGCTTTGCATCTGCCCCCATAACCCAGCAGCAGGGAAGAGAGAAGGCCTTCGCTTGCAGTGGGGGAGGTTCTTGTTCTGGGGATTAAAGGCAGTGGTTTGTCTCAGGCTTGCTGTCCACATTGCAATAAAGCAATAGTGTTGAGTCGGAGCCTGCTTGACAGCACGCCTCAGTCTGGTCTGCTGCCCTGAAGCAGAGAAGGTATTCTGCGTTAGACACACACAGCCTGGCTGCAGCTGAAAGATACAGGCTCTGTCTGGCCCTCCTGGGAGAAGGGCCCATGCCCTGGCTTCCTGCCGCTCCTGACCTGCACTGGATATGTTCCCGGAGGGACACAGGTGAGAATCTGCTCAGTGGCCAGGAGTGCTCCTGCAAACAAGCTAGCCCTGGCCGGAGTTTTCTTCACAAAGAATTGCTGGCTTCTGGCGCACCTGTCTAATGATCTTCAAGAACCATCTAAGTCAAACAGCATACGTATCCCCAGCACAGTGCCCATGCAGGGGCATGGGAAAACGGGCAGAATGGGGCAAGGGAACCAAGGCAGACAGTGGCACCTACCCTTTGTGTCACTGAGAATAAAGTCTCCACTGGGGATATTTGCAACCACTGGGCCAAGAGCTGACACAGGTCCAAGGCAGATGGTTCTAGGGGCTGGGGCCAAGTGTCACACTTGGGACAGCAAACTGAACCTTAAAGTGAAGGTTGTGTACAGGAGCTTGGGAGCAAGGCAAGGGCCGAGTCCTCAGTTTTGCTCAAGCTTGCCAGCGATGTCAGCCTATGATGTGGAAACACCACAGCACATGGGGTGGCACTGAGCCTGCGGTTCCTCTTGCTTTCGGTAAGTTCATGCTCTGCAAAGCTGAATGTGAGTTGATCCGGTTAAAAAATGTTACAGAGAGCTGAAGTTTAAGGACAGCTGGCAAAATCCTTTATAGGTGAAGAATTGTGTCAAGTGCTGCTTTTATGCACCCTGAGCAGTGGTGCATTAGTTGTTTCAAGCAAGGTCTTCCTGCTCTGGCTTCTTATCTGTAGCCTTCTTTGAGTTAACCCTTCAGCTCCCCTAGCAAAGCCACTCTGGACAGAGCACCCTTGAATGCTGGGAGAGTCTGGGCCTGCTCCCTGGGCCTCCTCTTGACTCTGTGCACAAGCCTCTTTTGCAAGACAGGCCTTGGCATTAATAATGCCCTCCAATGTGTATCTCCATCCGGTTCCACGTTCCCAGGCAGCTCCGCCCTGTCTCTCCTGCAGCTGTCTGAAATGGATTTCTGGCTCCCATACCTCCCCTACTTCCTACTACTTCATCCCATATCAGAAATGACATTTTCATTCTGCTGGATCTTGCATGACCTTTGATCCTCTCAATCCCACATCAGAGGTAATTCCTCCTGAACTTACCTTTTAGTACATTCAGAATTCTGTCACCTCTCCCTGCCCCAGAGCTTGCACCATGTCCTACACACCATCATCCCATACTTGAACAGGCAGGAGAGCCACTTCCTGGCCTGCCTCTTTCAGGGCAGTTCTGTTGGTCCTGTGGGTCCTTAGCACTGAGTCCCACAGAGTCTTCCCATGTCACCGAGTAGAAGCCAACAGCTTTTCAGGGAGCAGTGTCATCTGGAGGTTCCTCCTCCGCTGCCAGCCTCATCGGCCGCTTTGCTTCATCTTGTCCCCATGCACTGCCAGTCACAGCCACGGTTCTCAATGGTCTATAAACACACTGAATGTGCTGGCGAAAGTTCTCTCTTCCCAGGATGGCCCTGGGGGCCTTGTGCCAATGGCAGCCCTGCTCAGATGTTTACGCTCTCAATACCAATCCCTCTTCACAGCCACACTGTCTCCCCACACGGTTGCCTTCTAACATCTCATCCGCAATAGCAAACACTTCCTTACTGTTCTCTAGGTGGAGAATGAGCTCCAGGGAGGCCAGAGTATCACCTATTCCCTGCTACGTCATAGCCCCTAGGGCCATGCCTGTACTGATAGACATTTGCATGGTGAGTGAATGAATAAATGAGAATCAAATGAATCAGGGATAGAGATGAAGACTGTTAAAAACCATATTTGACTTTTAATTTCGAAAACCAATGCAGTTAAATTAAAACGGGCCAGATGGCACAGCTCACTGGTCTCCAGCCTCGCCCCAGTTCCCATTCTTGAAACTTACTCCCACCCCTGGCCTGACTTCTCTGGAGGGCTCCTCAGCCATGGAGACTGGGTTTGGAAACCAAATTGGGGAATACCCACTCTTGGTTCCTCACAAAGATGTTCCCACCACAGGTGAAGGCTGTAGACTACCTGGGTTATAATTATAAATAAATATACATGCAGCTAAGAGAGTGTTAGGTGAAAAAAACCACAGCTAGCATCTGCCCCCAGAAAGAAAAAAAAAAAAGTCCTCATTTTGTTGTTCATGATCAACTTCCTGAAAATGAGCCCTGGGTATTTGGCTAAGTGGCCCCAGACCAGCCACCGTAACCTAGACATTCAGGACTGGTGTCTAGGAGGGAAGCAATGGAGTGTCCACATGGATCCCCCAGCCTGGTGGTGCCTGCTTTGGCCTCTCGCCTCTGCCCCCCTCCTTGATTTCAAGGGATCAAATTCCCATGCAACACCCAGAGTGTAAGAAAGCACGTCCTAAAGGTGACTCAGGTGGGTTCATGAACACTGTGGGAAGTTAAATCCATTTCCAAAGAGGCAGCCTTGCTACATTCTCAATGTTAAGGATTTGACTGCCTCTTACTCAGGAGGGCATCTGGGTGGACCTCACACTTGGCCTTCACATGAGTTTGAATGGAGTGCATGAGGCTGTTAGCAGTTAATAAATACACAACTCTTTAGTAGGCTCAGGCCCTTTCCTTTTCCTCCATTCCAAGGAAAATTGTGCTTCCAACTTCAGGACATGAGCAAGCACCTCACCAAAAGGCCTGGCTGGGTCAGGGATCCAAAGCCTTGCTGTCTGCCCGGGAGAGCAGAGGAGCTTCTCCAGAGGCCAGCAACAGGACAGGAGACACCTCTGCCTGCTCCCAGCTCAGAGCAGTGAGAGTGCCTTTCTCAGTCTGTGTGTACATAACATGGTTCCCAAGGCAGCATATGCCCAGGTCTCCTCCTCCACATCCAGCTAATCCCTGCCCCTTTGCCCTAAATCCCTCTACTTTCCCAGAGCCCCCCCTCCCTCCAATCTGGGTGCAGGAAGGGGGTGGAGAATTGCCAGTCCCACCTCCACAGGCCAGAAGAGACTTTTACTTCACCAACACTTCCTCAGCCCTGGGGTATGTGGTTCTCATGAGCTCCAGAAAGATGGTATCCCCTCCTGGGCCCAGCTCAGTCAAACAGCGCTGAACCCCAGGGCCAGTGGAAGAGGCAGTGTGTGGACAGTGGGGTCATGTGGCTCTTAGTCCAGATCAGTGGACCTGTGCTGGCTCTGGGCCCAACTCCCTGCTACTGCTGGAGGAGAAGGAGTGAGGGGAGGACAACAAAGGAGGGGACTACATTCTCACCACAGCCTGAGGTATAGGAGGAGCTCACCAGCAGGCCACGGTGCCCCCATGCAGGGCTGGGCATCTGTTGGGATCAAGAAAACCTATGCCTGTAAACATGAACCAAAGGAGATCCAGAGGTGTATGTGTGACTGGGGAGCAGCTCTGAGGATTGGAGGAAGGGAGTGGGATGTGGGTGGCCCCCACTGGTTGCTCTCTGGTCTCCGGAATTCCCTGGCTGGGAGTCCTGGATGGTCATGCTGGGCCCCAGACCATGGGGGCCTTTTACCACCCTCCCAAACCTGCATCGCTCTGGAGTATCTGTGCAGGAAGCTTCTGGCAAGCTTTGTGCCAGCCCTGCTGGCTGCTGGACCCTCGGCCCTTGTCTCTGGGGCTGCTGGTCCAGGTAGCTGGAGAGGACAGCAGGTGTGGGATTTCTGTGCTTGAATTCTCTGTCCTGGCATCAGGCTGTGCGCCGTAACCCCCAGAATAGAAAAGAGGAGGAGAATGATTCCTTAGGAGTCTGCCATGGGGGGACTGCCAGCCATGGAGAGCAGGTGGAAGGCCAAGAACGGGGAGAAGGAGGCTCCTGTGGAGTGGAGAGGAAGAAGGAGTGAGGGCAGGGCCAGTCTGGCTTGAGCCTTCCATGGCCCCCGCTCCCTCTGTAGAGACTGTTGAAGGGAAAGTCATGAAGGTCCCCGGGTGACACCAAGAGGGAGGGGCAGGGATGAAGGGATGAGGCTCTGTACTGGGGTAGGAGGCACCAGTGGGCACTGGCAGCCAGAGGGCAAAATAAGTCAGTGGGCAGGGTGGCCCCAGATGACCCAAAAGCTGCTACTTGGCTCCTGGCCAAAGGGCAGATACTCATCCCACTGTCTGAGCGCCCATTTCCCAATGGTATGACCTAGCATAAGGAGTCCAGACTAAGAATTGGTGTCAGTGGGCAGGACCACATCACAGAAGGCCCCTGGAAAGGCCTAACCTGACCAGTCACCCACACAATCATATCAATGCATCACTGGGGAAAAGTCATTTAGCTTTTTTTGAATATCTTAGAAACCCTAAAATGTGGGCACCTTGTCTGATAGGCCTCCACGGAGGGCTCTCCTGATGCAAAGAAGTATGGCAACACATTTATACGACCTTTGTGCCACTGACTACTTGATGACCCTTTTTACCAATGAAGAAACCGAGACAGAGAAGTCAAGCCCACCATAGAAATGTCATGGGTCTGGAAGTCGATGCAGCCTGGTGTCCATGCTTCCCTGTTTTGCTGCCACTGAGTCACATGATGATGTGGGAGAAACGAGTGTGGTCCCTGTGATAGCCAGGGCTGTGCAGCGCAGAGGGCACTGGACAGACTTATGGGCAAGAGCCTCAGCTGCGGTGGCCTGGGTTTCCAGCTCAGCAGTGACCATGAGAAGCCAAGGAAGGGGGTGGTGGGGAGAAGGTGTTCAGAAGTGTTGGGTGGCAGAGGGAGCCAGCTGTCTGGATGGAAATGGGCACCTGTCAACTTTGTAATGGCCAGGCCTCCTCCATTCTTGTCCCCATTTCCACTTCCAGAGGAAAAGCCCTCAAGGGGATTGGTGCTCACCCTCCCTGCCCTGCTCCTCACCAGCACAGGTCCGCCCTCCTACCTGTGTGTGAGGCTCAGATCTCCACCGAGGGGTCAGTGAAGCCCTTCTTCCCCTCGTTCACCAAGACAGGCTTCTCTGTCCGTGTGTGCCAGACCAGGATCTGTGTGTCCAGAGGCACAAAATTAACAATGGGCAAGTTGTCAACCACTAGGCTACCTGCTCCCTCCCATACCCTACAGATATGTCTTCTTCCCCCTTCAGTTCTACCCTCTTGCCATGATGACTTTGCAAGTTGTTCTTTATGTCTACCCACCCCTCAAGCTTGCTGTTGGCACCTGTGGTGTATCCAAAATATTGTCAGGTGGGCACTGGGTACAGTGGCACCTATAAATTCCCGAGCAGAGTGCCTGGGTTGGAGCCCCAGCTGTACCCAGCTTCCTGCTGATGTGCACTGTGGGAGAAGGCAGGTGCTGTCTCATGTCCTCTCTGTTACAGGCATTTGGGGAGTGAGCCAGTGGATGGGACACCTTTCTTTGTCTCTTTGTGTCTATCTTTCAGACAAAGAAATATTCAAAAACCTTTTGGAAACAGGCAATCCAGCTGAGTCCGAGTCTTGGGATTTGTCAGGTGCCTGTGCATGTATACATGTTTGTGTATACATGTAGAAAGGCATTTGTGTACGCGTGCGCAGTAGCCCCTTGTGGTGGTTCCTTGATGACCTCTTATCCCCAGTTCCCTACTTGCCTTCATTCTGACCACCTTAGAGGTGGTGAACTCCCTTCCCGGGAGGAGTCTCCAAAGGCCAGGTGATGTTTGAGGCCTCTGATCTATAAGGAGGAGGGGACAGGCTTGCGAACACTTGCCTTAGAGCTGTCAGTTCAGCTGAGGGCATACCTTAGTGCAGTTGGCTGCTTTGGGCTCCAGATCGTTGAGGGTGACAAGCTCTCGGAGGAGGCTGCTTTCTTGGTAGCCTCCTTTAACTCCACGCAGCTTGAAGTAGGCCTGGCTCCGCTGAAGAATGAGCCGCAGGTTGACTGCAAATCCAGCCATGTCTATTGCAAATGGTCGATGGGGGTCAAACACGGTCTTCCAGCCAACCACCTTCCCTGCTCCGTTCACCCGTGGAGCTTCATACCGAAGGCCACCAACGAAGGCAACAGGCCACACGGACACCCTCCTGGTGCTGCGCATCTACAAGGGGGATCCAGAATCAGGAGTGACACCCCTTTCACTCAGTGAGCCCTGCACTGGGGCGGTTGGCAGCCACAAGGGGTCTGGCCCTGCCTGCAGACACCATCCCTCATGATGCCCACCTGCTGTAGCAGGACCTGCCCTTGCCCATTTTCCCCTTGCAGAAAACCTCTCCATCTTCCCACTGGGGATTCTAAATCAATTCCTTGACTCTACTCACATGGCCCATACACCCGATCTGTGCCACCAAAGAAGTTTGTGGGAGCTACACCCAGTGATTTCAGTTAAGACAGCACCTATAGGACACCCACTACCCGTCTTTCTTTAATGGGGAGTGGAGGGGGGCTTTCACCTGAATGAGGGTTCCCGCGCCTCTCCCTGCTTCTCTGCTTTCTGCCTCTTCACCCATTCCTGGACTTGCTTTCTGCATACCACAGCCCTGGGGCACCCACCCTGCATCCACCGACAGACTCCAGCCCCTGTACCCAGAACCCGCACCTCCTCAAAGAGCTCCAGGCTGTAGGTGTTGTCATCATCCGCGAAGTACACCACACCTGGTTGGCTGGAGTTGCGCGGGAAAGTCTCGCGCAGCCAGCGCAGGGCCAGGTTACGCTGCATGGTGCCCCGCGGGATGCGCGGGTCGCGGGCGTCACCCCGGAGTTTATAGTTGCGGGGCGTCTCCACGTGCAGGTGCGTGTAGTTGAGACCAGTGTCCCGCAGCAGGCGCGCTGTTAGCAGAGTGCGGCGCGGCGCGTCTTCCACCACTAGCCAGTGCAGGTTGGGCACGTGCAGCAAGGTGTTGGCCATGCGCGTCAGCTCAGCCTTCTGCACCGGGCGGCTGTAGGTGGGTGTCACCACATGGATGGTAGGCAGCGTGTCGGACCACGGCGGGGGTCGCGTGTAAACATACTCGGTGCGCACCACCTCCACAATGTCGCGGTCGGACATGCAGTACTCCCTGGGGTCTGTGCCCGGGGCTGTGTCGTGCCGGGGGTCACTGCCCTCATCTGCAGAGTCCGGAGACAGGGCATGTGGGCAGGAAATACTGGACACAGTCCCTCCACCACCACCCCGCCCCTCCACTAGGCTGCTTTGAGTTCCTGCCTCCTGGAGTTAGCACTGTGTTAAGGCCTCCATCCTTGGGGAACTCAGAAGGGATTTTATTGTTCTGGCTCCAGGGAGGACAGAAAAAGTTTCTTCCTCCTCACTTTGAACAGCATCCTCCCTTCCTAATGTGCTGGATGTTACACCCTGCTTATCCGCCCAGAGCTGATCGCAGCATTGCGCATATGCACCGCCCTGCTCGGTACACTGAGGCCACAGAACCCGGGAATCCCTTGGGGGTTCTTCCTGGTGGCTGCACCACATTGCTGCCCTGGAGAGGAGCCGGAGTCTGACTTCCTCAACCCTGGTCAAACGGGGCCCTTCTTTGCCAGCCTCTTTGAATCTAGGTGCAGAACTTACATTTTAAACACTGCGTTTTATTACAGTGGGTTCTGCCCATCCCCATCTAGATAATTTTGAATCCTGAACCTGCCACTGCAGATGTTGAATAAGCCTCTATTTTGCCATATGCAAAAAGGGTAGAAACCTGTGCAAGCTCTTCCACTGGCTTGATGCTCACGTATTCCTCGGTGCTTTCTGGATGCTCTTGGACCCTTTATGATATTCACAGCACCACTGTCTCTGCCTGTCCTGGCAGCCAGTTGCCTTTACTTGGAGGCCCTGATTGACACCTGGAGAGGCCTGGCTTCCAGCCAGGTACTCAGGTTGTGGGGAGGGGTCCAGGACTTCCTGAAGCCACCTGCTCCAGATGACTGACAAGTTCCTGACCGGCTGCACTGTCTTTACCGGGTAGCCTCACAGTCCTATCCCAGAGTGATCTCTGTGTTCAGTGGGCCATTTCCTCTTCGGCAGGCCTATGCAATAACCCCCAGTGGAGTGGCTCTTGCTGTTCTAGTATCTCCGTGCAGTTGTAAGTGACTGGAGAAAAGACCGAATAATTTCAGTGTCTTGGCTCTAACTTTGCTCTTATGTAATTACTAACTACACGCCCGCGAGGAAATCAGTAGCCTCTGGTCTCTTGACTTCACAACTGTAGACTGGAGCTAACCGTAGCATCTGTTATTGTGTGGATCAGTGATTCAATACATGTCAGCAACTCAGAGCACTACTACATACTGCTCCCATTTCTAGCTCATGTGCTGGATAATAGCATTTTGCTGTGATCAGAGAGGGTGTTGCCCTACGCTCTCTGCTACCAAAATCATCCCACACAGGCACGGCATTTGCGTTTCAGGGGAAGTGCCCTGTGTGTTCGGACTGGATTAAACTCGCTCTGTCCACTGATGTCTCAGCTTCTGCAGCCCTGAGTGGTGAAGGCTTCCTGGCACCCTCACTGCATCCAACTGCTTCCTGTCCTTCTCGACCTGCTCCAAAGACAGATACCGCATTCCTGTCCTCCAGCAGTAATGTCAGTGCTGAGCCAGGCAGCCTGATAACCCTCTGCCCTAGAAGGTGATCAGCTGTGCTTTCTGCAATAGTTTTAACCCTTCCAGAATGGTGTATGTTCAGGGTAACTGATTATAAACTGACAAGCCTCCACAAAGGGTGATGGAGACTAGAAGAGAGAACCATGTTAGTTAGGAAGGAAGAGCCCAGGGCCCGGCAGCGTGGCCTTGAGGCTAAAGTCCTCGCCTTGAACGCCCCGGGAGCCCATATGGGCGCCGGTTCTAATCCCGGCAGCTCCACTTCCCATCCAGCTCCCTGCTTGTGGCCTGGGAAAGCAGTCAAGGACGGCCCAATGCATTGGGACACTGCGCCCACGTGGGAGACCTGGAAAAGGTTCCTGGTTCCCGGCTTCGGATCGGCGCGCACCGGCCCATTGCGGCTCACTTGGGGAGTGAAACATTGGATGGAAGATCTTTCTCTCTGTCTCTCCTCCTCTCTGTATATCTGACTTTGTAATAAAAATAAATCTTTAACAACAACAACAAAAAAAAACAAAAAAGGAAGGAAGAGCCCAGCATTGGGCAGCAGGGAGGCTGCAGTCTTGAGCTACGACCTTCCTTGTGTTGGGGCTTGGAGACCTGGTTATCTAACTGTGGGGCGGGGGAGGAGCAGCAGTCTCCAGCTGTGGGCTGCAGCCTGTGGCCAAGTCATGAGTGGCTGTCGGGCCTCAGGGCCTTGCCCCAGCCCCCCTCATTCATCTCTCAATGGGACGATCCTTTGTATTTTAATTCATTCCCCAGATAAGATGGTACACACTGCAATCAGAAGAGTGTTACAAAAGTGTTACAAAAGCCCATATGGGCGCCGGTTCTAATCCCGGCAGCTCCACTTCCCACCCAGCTCCCTGCTTGTGGCCTGGGAAAGCAGTCGAGGAGGGCCCAAAGCTTTGGGACCCTGCACCCACATGGGAGACCTGGAAGAGGTTCCTGGTTCCTGGCTTCGGATCGGCATGCACTGGCTGTTGCAGCTCACTTGGGGAGTGAATCATTGGATGGAAGATCTTCCTCTCTGTCTCTCCTCCTCTCTGTATATCCGGCTTTCCAATAATAATAAAATCTTAAAAAAAAAAAAGATTCCATTTTTATTGGTAAGTCAGATACACATAGAGGAGGAGAGACAGAAAGGAAGATTTTCTGTCCATTGATTCACTCCTCATGTGACCGCAATGGCTGGAGCTGCGCCAATCCGAAGCCAAGAGCCCTGAGCCACTTCAGGATCTCCTATGCAGGGTCCCAAGGCATTGGGCCGTCCTTGACTACTTTCCCAGGCCACAAGCAGGGAGCTGGATAGGAAGCAAGGCTGCCAGGATTAGAACCAGCGCCCATATGGGATCCCAGCGCGTGCAGGGGGAGGACATTAGCCACTAGGCTACTGCACTGGGCCCCACCATACAGTTTAGAAGCCTTTCTTCTCTATGTTGGATCCATTCCTTGGGTGTCTTGAGATCAGATGTAACATTACTCATGGGTGTCATTACATGAACTGATAATGTGTTCTCTTTTTAGAAATGCTTTATATTTTATTATGCTTTTACCTCTTGGGGCTTTGTGGGCCCAGGTAGGGTCTGTATCGAGCCTGCATTAGCTCCTAAGAAACTGTGCCCACCGATCAATCTACAGAGCACAGTGCAACACCTCCATTGCTGAACTGTCACATCCAAGCTGCTCATCCCCTTCTCCTGCCCTAAGGGGCCCCTGGGCCAGGTGTCAGGCATTACTCCAACTCTGATTCAAAGCCCACCGTGCTGCTACTTTGCCTCTCTTCCCTTCCTGCCAAAACCACTTTGCCTGCTCTTCCCCCTCATTCCTGCCTCCAGATTCACCTCAGTGCCTCTCTTGCGGGCTGGCCTGGTTAGGTATATTGTCTTTTGTTGGGAGGCAGGAGTAGCAAGCCAGCCCTTGCAGGCAGTTGTCTGAGTGGCTGCTCTCTGCCACCCCTGCTGAGTCAGGCCCTGATAGGTACATCCTGAAACAACATAGCCCTCATTGGATTCCCACACAGAACCAAGGATTCAAAAATCACCCAGATGGTCCCCACAGCTCCTCCCAGCTGGACCCACTCATGTTTGCTGTGGCTATGCTTGTTTTGGGAAGCCAGGCCGCGGGCTGGCAGGCTCACCCTTGTGCGCGGCGAGCAGGGGTGCGAGGGTGCTCTGGTGCCAGACGGTGATGAGCAGTGTCCACGGCAGCACGATGAGGACGATCGCCAGGATGTCCCGTCTTTTCGGCATCTCCAAGGCTGGCTGCACCCAAAGCTCCTCATTACCTGAGTGGTGGTAAGATCAGGAGGAGCCAGCCACAGGACAACGGCAGCAGAACAAGGGAGAAAAGAACAGGCATGGGCTGGCCAGCCAGACACACAGAGAAGAGAGAAGCTGAAGGCTGGCTAGCAGGTCTTACCAGCACTCACAACCCACCCATTGCGGAAGCAGGTTTGCAGACTCTGGCACAGCTGGAGTCTGAGAAGCGCTGGCTTTCCAGGGGCAGGGTCAGGAGCCCTGGGAGACGGACACCTGGAAGAAAGAGCAGAGGAGGATGGCCAGAGATCAAGGCAAAGGGAAGGGTGCCAGCGGGGGCCCAACCCCTGCCCTAGGACACACAGCATGGAGTGCCCACCCCCACAGGGACCTCTTCTGCCTGCCTAGGAACTTCTCAAGGGGCCAGGAGAGTTAGGCTTCAGAGTCAACTCTCTTGGAAACCTTGTTACTCACAAGCTATGTGATTGTGTTGCAAGTTTCTTGTATATAAGACAGGAATGACCAGCCCCTACTTTACAACCGTCAGAACTGAGGCAATGCCCACATAGCCTTTGACATATATAACTGCACAGTAAATGTTAGATACTATGACACCCAAAGGTTTGGGTCTGCCTGGATATAAGAGTGAAAAAAAAGAAAGGAGATCTCTTGAGAACAGAGACCCTGGCCTAAAATGCTGTCTGCCATTGTCGGTGTCCATGGGAAGCTCTCCTGGGGCACATGCTTGCCCTGTGCACGAGCAGCAGCAGGCGCTGGCCTGGGCACCACAGTGGGAGAAGGTGGTCATGGCGGAGTGAGCACTGCCGTGTGTGGCTGAGGCAGGGCCAGGGAAGGTACCCCTGGGAGCAGATGGCCCTGCTCAGGTTTCCTCTGAGTTCCCATTTCCATGAGGATTTGCCTCTGGGCACTTGTTCTGCTTGTGACAAGGTTGTAAGAGAGCTTACATCCACCTTGAAAATGGTCACAATCTCTCTCCTGCTTTCTTTTGAATTCTGTGGAATGTGTGGGGTTAGGCCAAGGGGGCCCTGGCCATGCTGATGCACCCAGTACCCCCAGTCCCCAGCCCTATGCAGTGACATCTCTTCAGCGGCCATGGTGCCACCATGACCCAGCTGGCATGAGCTCTCCTCCTATGGCAATAGAGGTTTGGGAAACAGCAAATGTCAACCCCTGTTTTTCTGACTCTCAAATACGTCAATTAAATTTTTTAAATTCCAAAGGCAGGGTCCATGAATGGGACACCTAAGAGGCACTACCTCTGATCTGTGTTCCCTATAGATCCATTGCACTGGCCCCACAAGTAATAGAGAAAATCTCCCACTCCAGGGGGCCCTTTGGGTCTTCTGTGGCAGCTGGAACAACCTGGTGCAACATTGCCCCATCTGAGCCATGTCCCCAACACTCAGGCTTGTGACAGAGCTGCACAAGGCGACGTATCCAGCCACGATTGGGCGGGGGAAGAATGAGGAGTGCTGCTGACTGACTGTGGTCTGCCTCCTTCCTCCGCAACATGATTGTGGCTTAACTGCAACTGTTCAGCACAGGAAGAGGGATGCCTGAGGCACCTGAGCTGTTCAGAAGTTGAATGCTTGAATGCCTTTTTGCAGGAGCTGGTGAGTCGGTATGGCCAAGCCAAGCTGTCTCTTGCGATCCCTCACATACCAGTTTACTCTTCCACTTCCCATCAGAAGGTGAAGTAACAGGAGGCCCTTGCCCATGTCATATTGCCAGGCTTCATCAGAACCAGGAGCCTCTTTGGTTTATAAGCCATGCCGGATCATGTATGGTAAGGACTCTGAGGGGGAGAAGGGGCATGCGGACCTTTCGGGGGCTCCTACAACCTTTGGGAAGATCTCTTCTGTCATCAGAGATTCTCAAAGTCTATTTCCTGAATGCCCTCAGTTTGCACGAAGGTTCTACTTTCAGGGTGCAGACAACCAAGCAAAGAAGGCATCAAGCTGGTCCATGCAAGCTGAGCCCAGTGGGGACTGCCCCTGCAAGCAGTCAGTTTATGTTGTGGTTCTTTCCTTCCTTCTCGCTCAGTTTCCCAATGTCTGTGTGAGTCATAGTTAACAATAAGCTTTCCTATCTCTCTAATGAAGTCCAAAGACAAGGCTTGACATTTCTGGTACACGTGCTCTGGGCAGCATTATCACCCATGCTGCAAGCAGGTGCTGTTGTGAGCCTTGTTTGAAGGAGATGGGAACCTGCCTGCTGGCGGTGACTAGAGACTATGGAGCCAGCATGAAATCAAGGCGATCAGACTCTGTCTTGTCATCAGGAGCACAAGCTGAGACTCCCAGACACTGGAGCCCCTCAGAACCAGGGTCAAGCCCAGGGGGGCAGGCGACACACAGCCCTCATGCTTTCTCTGGCTTGGATTAGCGCAGGTTGTGGGTCTCTTTCCTCCACCACAGCTGCCTCCGCAGTGACACTGCAGTGCTTGGACAGGGTCTGGAGAAGGAACAGGGGCTGGGGAGGGAGAAGGGGGAACGGGGGAGGCTCAGGGCAAGCAGGCCAAGAGGGCGTTCTGATCCCCTCCTGTCTTTCTGGAGAGGGAGGGGGCATGAAGGACAAAAGTTTTACAAATAAACTTAGCACTAGACCTAGTTGTGCATTAATTACTCTCGAAACCATTACAATTTGAAAACTCCATAACTTTAATGGAGGCTATTATAAGCATAGTAGCAGAGTTATGGAGTTAATTATCAGGCAGTTATTAAGTGGAACGCAAGAGAACACACAGCCTTGGAGAAAATCACCTGGCCAGCAGAGGGTGGGCTCCTGGGAAATAGTGCCTCCTTGTGGGGCTCCTGGTCCGGGGCTGAGACGGAAGTGAAAGGTGACCCATGCTAGTTGCTGCAGTTTCTGTCCAGGGCTGGGCAGAAATGTCGGGGTAGAAGGCTATACCACCAGGGACTCCAGATGGCTCCAGTCCCCTGGGAGGGACAGGCAGAGGAATCAACACAGACATGGAGAGAGGCCCTGACCACATTCAGGAGGCAGAGAGAATGAGGTGGAGCGGGCTTGGAAAGGGGTGAATGCGTCTGAGACAGGATACGGTGTGTACAGATGTGATGCTTTGCTTTGCTTACGACTGTCGACCCTAAGACATGTTCTAGTATCTGTGGCCAACCAACTGGTCACTGTTGGAGAACATAGTCAGCATGTCTAAGCATTTGAAGGCTTCTCTGGGCATTGTCAGGGCTCCCAGCAGTCAGAGACTAAGACTGTGTTGGGGGCTGAGTATGAGTGACCACAGGAGGAGGAGCAAGACCAGCAAGGAACTCCGTAGCCAGCTGCTTGCCCCTTTATACTGTATCCCCAGTTTAAAGCATGAAAGCCTGGTTGAGAGATTACAGATGAATTTTAAGGGGAGCATCAAGTCAGAGGCAGGGCAAGAAGAGGGTGACACACATCAGCGCCCATGGAACTAGCTCACAATGATGGGGCCAGTGAGCCCGTGGAGGCTGGCCACATACACAGGGATTTGCCTGAAAGTCGTAAGGTGTCTGGGACTCATGTGGGAAGGCTCTGATTTCCCAAGGCTGGGACACAGTTGGTCTGCCCAGAGTGGTTGGGCATAAGGAAGCCAGAGCAAAGTGTGGATTGATTCAAGACTGACAAATTTTTATTGAAAGTTTTTTTTTTTCCTGAGCCTGCAAGTGTTCAGAATATGGAGGTCTCATCAGTGTCTCTAGAACTTAAAGAGACGGGCTGACTTCATCCACTCAGTAAGTATTCATTGAGGACAGCGCTAGGTTAGATCTATGGGCAACACAGCGACTCAGGAGACGACACAAGGCTTCCTTTCAGGCTACACAGTTGACTCTCAGGCCGGCAGTGTGTGCAGAACACAGAGCATTCAGTGACCATGCTTGCGTATGCTCATATCTGTAATAGACAAGCTCAGAACCCATCCATGCCTTTCCTGTCTGGAGGGAAACACAAGATTTTTGACCCAGAAACATGTCAGGTGGTGAATCAGAAAAGCCTACTCTTTACAGATGCAAGGAATCTTTCACAATGACACTTGTGCCATGTACATTCCATCTTAAACAACATTTACAGAGCCAACTGCTCAATACTGGCTTGCACTGCAGATAAATATGTGGCCACATTTTTTTCAAATGCACACTCCCATTGCTTCCTGACTTTCCGCAAGTGGCTGCACAGCCAGCTGCCACTGACCTCACCACAGCCTATGCGTGACACCACCAACTTCTCAGGACTGGAAAACAAAGACCACCCGAGGAAACTAAGGGTGAGCCCCACTGAACACTGCAGATGGTTGCCACCAGTTTGGAGAATTTGTTTCTAGATTCACATTGCTGGGGGTCCCTGAGAAGAAACAACACTTGTCTCGGCACACTTTCCGAGGTCTGCATGATCCACCACAGCAGAGAGCTGCATAACACCTCTGTTGACTCCAGTAAGCATCACGGACCCTGGCAAGCAGACAGAAGTCCCAGCATCAAACCAGCATGGACACTGGTCAAGCTGCTTGTGGTGAAGTGCAGAACATCTGTTGATGTGCTCAGTCAACCCAGTAGAGGCTGGTTAAGAAAGCCCCTGCTCTCCATGTCTGCCCTCTGCCATCCAGAGTTTAGAGCTTCGTAAGGGCTGAGAGGCCCGGAGCAGCCTCACTGAATAACCTGTAGTAGGAGCGAAGTTGGAGGGAGAAAGGCACCACAGCCCTGTGAGCAAGGAAAGGGGGAGGCAGCGTAAACAGCTGACCGAGGTTCCAGTTTCTCCCTCAAAGTGAGGGACACAGAGAGGTTGTCCCAGGAATCTGCAGATGTCCTAACAGGATCAAAGGATTATTATTGATTCTGCAGCACTGCTCAGGAACAGTCCAATGCCAGAGCTAATCAACGCCCAGCCCAATCCATCCACACTTCATTTATGCAGCAGCAGTCCTACAGCACCACATGGCCACGGCTGGCAGGGCGGCTCGTTGGCAGCAGCCTCTTCCCATGCACCAACCGCAGAACCCCAGAAGCACCCAGGTACAGCTGTGTTCTGCAGGCTGCCTGCTGTGGCAATTCACAGGGGATTGAAACAGAACTCTGAGGAGACCATGCTTCAGCCCATGTTGTTTTAGAAAGCCAGGTACTGGAGCTGGCCCTGCATCGCATTGAGCAAAAAAAAAACCAGTGCCTGCGAGCCAGATTCCCATATCTGCATGGGTTCAAGACTTGGTTGCCTAGGAAAATAGATGTGAATCAACAGCATCAGAAACAAAAAAGGAAATATAAAAATAGATACATAGAATTACAAGAAATATATACCAATAAGTCAGAAAACCTAGAAGAAATGGATATAATTTTGGACATATACAACCTACCAAAAATGAATCATGAGGCAATTAATAATCTAAATATACCTATAATAAGGACTGAGATTGAATCAGTAACTAAATCCCTCCCAACCAACAAAAGCTCTGGACCAGATGGCTTCACTGCAGAATTCTACCAAATGTTTCAAGAAGAACTTACCTCAATCTTCCACAAGCTATTCATAGAAAGGGAGACAATTCTTTCAAACTCTATCTATGAAGTCTGTATCATCATAATACCAAAGCCAGATAGAGAAACAACAGAAAGAGAAAACTATGGACCAATATCCCTGATGAACATGGACGCAGAGATGCTCAACAAAATACTCGTCAACAGGATCCCATGGTACACCAGACAGATCATTCACCTGGACCAGGTGGGATTTATCCCTGGCATGCAGGCATGGTTTAACATTCAAAAATCAATAAATGTGATTCACCACATCAATAAATTAAAAAATAAAAACCATATGATCATCATCTCAGTAGATGCTGAGAAGGCATTTGACACAATCCAACACCAAGTCATGCTAAAACCTTAAGCAAGATAGGCATAGAAGGAACATTCTATAACACTCAAAACAATATACGAAACACCCAATGCCAGCATCATACTAAATGGGGAAAGATTATAAGCTTGTCCACCAAGATCTGGAACTAGACAAGGGTATCCACTTTGACCACTGCTATTCAATATAGTAGTAGAAGCCCTGGCCAGAGCTATTAGACAAGAAAAACAAATTAAAGAATTCAAATTGCAACTGAAGAATTAAAATTATCTCTGTAGATGACATGATTCTCTATATAGGAGAACTAAAAGATTAAATCAAGAGACTACTGAAACTCATAAGAGAATTTGGCAGGGTAATAAAATTAATGAACATTAATTGATGGCACTAGTATACACAAATAACTCCATGGCTGAGAAAGAAATTGTAAGTACTGTCCCCTTTAAAATGGTGGAGCGGAATGTCAAATACCTCAGAATAAACCTAACCAAAGACATTAGATCTCTAAAATGAAAATTACGAAACACTAAAAAAAAAAAAAAAGGAAATAGAAGACACTAAAAGATGGAGAAACCTATCATATTTACTGAATTAGCAGGAGCAACATCATCAAAATGTCCATATTACCAAAAGTAATATACACATTCAATGCAATCCCAATCAAAATCCCAATGACATTCTTCTTAGAAAAGGTGATACAAAAGTTCATCTGGAAGCAGAAGAGACCATGAATAGCCAAACCTATCCTGAAGAATAAAAATCAAGCAGAAGGAATCACAATTCCAGACCTCTAGATATGCTACATAGCCGTGGTCATCTAACAGTCTAGAACTGGTACAGAAACAGAGAAGATGATCGATGGAACAGAATAGAAACCTCAGAAGAGAGTCCACACATGTACAGTCAATTAATCTTCAACAAGAGAACTGAAAATAATACAAGGGAAAATTCTGGTCTCTTCAACAAATGCCGTTGGCACAAGCGGACAGCAGCCTGTTGAAGTAAGAAACCAGACTCCCCACTTGTCAGCTTACACAAAAATCAGCTCTAAATGGATCAAGGACCTAAATCTGTGCCCAGAAACTTGTATTATTTATTCTTAAAAGATGTGTATGTTCTTGTATTTATGTTTTAAATTTGAAAGTCAGAGTTACACACACAGGGATCCACACACACACACAGGCAGACAGACAGAGAGAGAGAGAATTGTCCACCTGCTGGCCTAACTCCCTGATGGCCTCAACACTAAGGGTTGACCAAGACAAAGCCAAGAGCCACATCTGGGTCTCTCACAAACACTTGGGCCATCTTCCACTGCTTTTCCCAGGCCATTAGCAGCGAGCTGGGTCAGAAATGGAGCATCTAGGACAAAAATTGGCAACCTTATTGAGTGTTGGCATCAAAGGCAGCAGTTTTACCTACTAAGCTACAACACTGGCCCCAGGACTGTATTTCTATGTGGTTGGATGACTGAGGAAAAAACTGCCCAAGGTCAGTGAAGCCATTAGCAGAATCCACTGCCCAGCGGGGCTAGGGCTAATGTCACTGTCACTTGCTGGCTGTATGGTGGGGTCATTACCCAGCTTTTAGGGGACCTCAACACATGTAATATTCTTGTCCATGTGATGTCTTCATCAACTCAGCAAGGAGAGATGGTGTGACAAGCACGATTCCTGGATGGCACGGTGTAATCCTGGAGTGACAGCTCTTCTTGATGATCGGTCATTGGTGCGATCACACCCACGGAACAGGATTATGCAGAGGCACATGTGGGGATCATAGCCAGGCAGAGCACCCACAGTCGCCCTTGGCTCCTCAACCCTCTACAGATTCTGCTGCCCCAGCCTCAGACTTTCCTCCTCTCTTTCCTGTCCATGGAGGGATAGCCTAACAACAGGGAGTACCAGGGCCCTGCCTCCTATCTGTGTCTCCCTTCCCTGCTGTGTGATGTTGCCAAGGGACCCTGTTTGGGTCTTGGTCTTCCACCTCTAAAATGGAAATAAACATATTGTTTCTCCCACTAGGCTATTAGAGTAATAATGATTTTTTTAAAATCCATATATAACATCTGACACATTATGTACCAATAAACTGAAGCTAGTATGACCATCACCTTGTGGGTCTGGAAAGAGATACTTGGCCTAGCTTCCTTCTAACCGTTTAGCCAAATACCAAGCTGCTGGAAGGCAGAAGGAAGCCACCCAGACGGTGTGAGTGTTCTTAGCCAAACGGCTAGACATGTTCTTGTCCACTGAAAGCCTCAGTGTCAGTGTAGCCATTGCGTGCCTCCCTCAGGCCCACCAGCCTCTTGAAGCTGGTGACTGGCAAAGGCAATTCAGGTACCTGCTACCCTGTCCCTCTGTATGTGATATTTGTTATTCAAATGAGAAAAATGGCTGGGCTTGAGTCTTCTATTTTGTCAACTCATTGAGGCTGTCTTGGCAAAGCACTGAAATCCCTTTGTGTGAATTCATGAGGCAGCTGGCTCACTTCTTGACACATGTGTTCTCACGTGTGTGCTCACAGCTGCCCCCCATCTGAACCAGTGCATGTGCTCATGGGCACATGGATGCATGTGCATATATTAGTCTTGGCTCCTGCTCTGTGCCTTGCTGCAGAATGCCATGATTGGCTCCCTGTTCACATAAGAGATTATTTCCTGCTCCCTTGGCACTCAGCACTCTCACATCCTGGGATACAGATAGGTTAACATAAAGAGACCGATTCACATTTTCTCTAGTGCTAATAACTTTTGGTATTACAGTGGTGCTCTGTGGCTTCCCAAACGATTTCACATTGTTAGTTCATTTAATCACTAAACATCTGTAACCCCAAAGCTTTGTCTTTGTTTTACAGCTGAAGAAATTGAGGATTGGAAGGGGACAGGGAATGATTTAGCTGTCCTGGGTCCAGGTAGAAAGTAGAATGTAAGCCAGAAGTTGTTCCACAGTGCCTTATGCCACCTCCTGCTGTACCAGTATCTCACTTCCATAGCATCAGTTCAAGTCCTGGCTGTTCTACTTCCAAGCCAGAGCTCTGCTACTGTGCCCAGAAAAATGGCAGAAGATGGCCCTAGTGCTTGGGTCCTTGCTACCCACGTGAAAGAAAGATCCAGATGGGGTTCTGGCCTCCTGGCCCCAGTGTGGACACTCCCTGCATATCATGAGTATTTGGGGAATGCAATGGCAGGTAGACCTTTCCTTCGTTTCTGCATCTGCCTAGCACTCTAGCTTTCAAATAAGCACATTTTTTAAAAGAAAGAAAAGGTGGTCAAGCCCCTGCACTTTCCTCTGGGTAGTGCTGTCCACCCAGGGGTCCTGTCACGGTAGCCTTGTCACACCCTCCTGGCCTGGAAGGTTCTGCTGGCTCACTCTGGGACCTGCTCTCAGTTCAAAGGAAATGTGTTTTTCTCCCAGGTGTGTGCCCAGTTCCAGCTTCAGTGTTCCACAGCTGGAACCCTTGTTTCTCAGAGCTAGTTTGACCTTGCTTAGAATCCTTTTGCAAGTGTGACAAAGCATTTAAAAAAAAGATGGCAGCCAAATGCATGAGCCACAGGCAGAGGCTATAGTCTGCTGGAGCAGCCATCAGTTCCCCTGACCACATCCCTTGCCACTCCATACAGGCACTGATTGCAGGGGCAAGTGTCAAGGGCAAATGGTGCAGCATCTCCTGTTACTCACTGCCGAGGAGGACTCTGCTGCTGCTGCTGGAAAGCCCATGATCTACTTTTATAAGCTGGGAAGCCAAAAATGACTCCCTTCCTGAGTGTTGTAAGGTCTGAGAGAAAGGGGATCCTTTCTCCACAGTCCCTAGCTGGTCTGGAGGCAGGCAGAACTGAATCATAGCCTTGGGAAGAGGCCATACCAGGATTTGGATCCTGCCCTTGGAATGCAGTGGGGCTGCAACAAAACATTTCTGTTCTTCAAGAATCTCAGCAGCAGATTGCTGCAAACCCATTGAGAGGTCTGTGCTGGGAGCATGTGTGAGTTACAACCCAGTAGGCATGTCCAGTGCTAGGCACCTGCTTAGCGAGGAGTTCAGCCTATTTGGCTGAACAAGGAGCCCATGACCACCAACAGAAATGCAACCGACACCTCTTCCAGGCAGGCACACATTGACAGTAGCAGCTGGTAGCCCAGAAGAAGAAAGATTGGGAACTACCTAGAATCCTAGGCCTGGAAATTCCCATCTAACCTTCTATGGAATTTAACAAAGCAGAAGGACTAAGCCAAGGCTGCAGGGCCCAGCTGCCACACCCTGATTGCAGAGTACCTCAGTGCCAGGCAAGTGAGGGCATCCCTGCACCTCAGGAAGCCTGCTGCAGCTTGGGGTAGCTGACTCAGCCCTGCTGGACCCTGGCAGGTTCTGGGGACCAGACTGAGTAAGCCAGGTGCTGAGACTCAAATGCAGCATGGAGCTTCCTGGCACTGCACTCCAACACGCATCTTGCTCCCAGGCCTCCGTCCTACTTGGTGCTGATTCCCATGCAGACCAGGGCGACATCCCTCAGAACTTCTTCTCCCCACAGTGCTGCATCTCACCCTGGATAGGAGTACTCTGGGTGCCCTGCAAACTGCCCTGAACTTTCTGGTTTTCACACCGGTGTGTCACCAATTTCAGTATTCCCACCCCAGGGTCCAGGACCTGACACAAAGCAGACACTATGCCTCTATGTTCCCACATTTCTATACCTGTAACCCTCACGGCACTATTTGGCAACCAAAGGACTCCACAGGGAACATCTGACAAAGGCCAGTGAACAGTTCAAACCACATAAAACAGAATAGTAACTATAACCAGCACCTGAACCTAAGTGCCCGGAATGGAAAGGGACAGCAGAACGTGAGAAACCCGTGAGGCAGAGCAAGCAGCATGCCCTGCTCCCAAGCACACAGCAAGTGATGAACGGAAGGGACCTAGATCTCAGAACCACGGACAGCAGGTCATACTGCCACTCTGTTTTACAGGCCGTATATTAAACAGCCAACTGTGGGGTAGCTACGGCTCACCGCTCACCGAGATGGAGTCTACACAGCTCACACATGTTCGGGGAAGGCGTGCCCTGTCCCCAACGCAGCTCCGCAAGGTCTCTGCAGCTCCGCAAGGTCTCTGCAGCTCCTTCTCCTAGACAAGTGTTTTGGAAGCAACAAGCAGATTTCTGTCACTGGGCCCAGGAGGCCGATGGTGTCAGGAGCGATTTGGTATACAGTGCAGACCTGTGTTCACTGGCCAGGATGTTCATCCGGGGCATGTCCTCTCACCCGTTGAGCTGCCCAGCCCCACAGAGCTGGCTGGGCACATGTATCCCAGGGGACTGCCTCATGGTGGATCAGGCACCTGGGATGTTCTGGAAGTACAAAGGGAGCTACTGGAGCCTAAACACACACTGGATAAAATCCTGCTCTGCTCCCATGATGCTTGGTGGGGAATACATTCAGAGCTGAAGTGTTTGTTGGGCCATCCACTTGCTGGGTCTTCCCTAGTGGGGGAAGCCATTGCTTCTTTCTGCTTCACGACGTGGCATAAAATGGATGAGGGGGTGAACAGCTGAGCACCTGCAGCAGCCAATTCATTCACAGAGAGGAAGTGGACGGCACCAGCCATGGGCTGGGCAAGAAGAAACAGGAGCTGTCTCCAAGAAGGGAGAACTCAACACAGGGTGACTCTGCGAACATAGAAATCATTAAGACAATAAAGTGTATGTGAAGTAGTGTGTGTGTGTGTGTGTGTGTGTGTGTTTTTCATGCTTCTAAAAATAAGAAGCTGTCCTTCAGACACGCTAACCATGACACACTCTGCTGACCTTGGCCTCCAGGCAGGGAACTTCAGGCAGATGACCCTGTAGTGAGGCTGGGGAGGGTAGCTGTGTGTACATCCCTGGCAGGAAGGAAGCACCCTTCAGAGGTCCCTCGTGTGCTGGGAGGAGCGCTGGGCACTTGCTCACAGGAGAGGCTGTTTCCAGCAGAGCAGCAGGCAGACACGAGCTGGGCTGCTTGTTCTTGGGGAGACAGATTTACGAGTCACAGATGAAGTTAATATCGACAAGTGATGAGTTAGGAGAGCAATGCTTCGGCCTAAGTTCAGAAACTCTGACAAAGAACTAAAACAGCAGGTCTGGAGGCTGTAAGCCAGCCTGAGCAGGCTGTGCAGCGAAGATCCCAGAACCAAGGGCAGTCACATGGCGGCCTCTGCAGACCCAGGCCTCCCTCATGGGACGACACATGTCTCTTCTATTCTAGTCTGAGGATAAAGGGAGTGAGGTGAGGACCAGAGAGCAGGTGAGAAGACAGCAAGGGCAGTGGAGCCCAGCAAACTAAATACAGATCCTGGATGGCCAAAGGAACGAGGCGCCTCTGCAGTAACAGCTGCCCATGTTGTCATCCATGTGGCAACACCGTTCCATTAATGCTGCCTGCCGGGGGACACAGCACTACTGCCTCTGGGGAGTGCCATTTAAATCCCCTGGGAATCAAGCCATGAAGACAGCAGAAATGGCAGAGGACCATGCCTAGATTCCGTCAAGTTCAGATGACCCCAAACAGCTGTGGAGGCTGAGAGGGCCTCAGGGCTGGGCTGCCCCAGACCTTGACCCTTGAGAGCTCACCAGGCTTCATCAGATCCAAGTGACCTGGTTCCTTTGGTTCACACGTGCATGGACACACTCTTGCAGGCTAATGAAGCACTTATTTAATTAAAGTTTTGGATGTGTTTTTAATTTGTCGCCTGAGGCCTGGATGAGCTGACCTTCCCAAGGGCCCTGTCAGCGACAGTTGTCTGGTCCTGCTGGATTGGGTCTGTTTGGGGGAGAAGAAAGGCCTGTTGCTGCTTGGGGAAAGCAGCCTTGGGTGTTGTCAGTCCCCATTGCTGGGGAGGCTGGTCCTGTGACCCTTGCATCCTTCTATCCTGCCAACGACCTAAAGAGGGAGGAGCAGAAAGAGACTCTAATCGAGATCTAGGATGAAGCACCAAGCAGCCACACGGACTCAGACAGGTGCAGAAGCAGTGGGTATCCCTGCTCCCTCACCTGAAAGAAATATCCCAGGCCCACTGCATCTTCTGGGTGCAGACAAGCAGGCTAGTTAGGCGAGGGTGTTCAACCATAAACCTGCGGCCACCTATGGCAAATCACACAGCAAGGGGCTGACTCTGTGTCAGCTGTTCCTGTGACGGCGCTGAGTCCTGCCCGGCCACCGCCCCCCTCCAGCTGCCTCCCCTTCTGAGTTGCTTCTCTCACATCCCTCCCTCCCTCCAGCTCCCATCTAGCACAAGGCTGGCAGTGGGTGACTGGCACGTCCTTGGCTGCTTTTCATTTTGAAGACCCGGAGGCTTAGGAAACGTTCTTGGAGAGGGCGCTCCAATACAACTGGATTTCAGCTGCATCTGCCTCTCCTTCTGCTCTCTTATAGACTCAGCTGCCAGTAGGGTGTGTGCCAGGGACTGACTTGTGCCCACATTCCCACCAAAAGTGAGGCAACTGAGGCTCAGAGGGAGAAGCGAGGTTGTAGGCTGAGCAGGGACAGCCTGGTACAGAGAGGCGGTTCTGTGTCTAAGTGAGTTAAAAACATCCCATGATTTATGGGACCTGCTGTTTATTTTCAAAGGAAACAATGACACTTGCAGGTACTGAGTGACTGGCATACATATCCTGGTATTAAGCGCATTTTACAGATAAGAGATCTAAGGCACAGAGAGGTTGATCACTATCCTAAGCAGCCCAGCGGGGACCTGAGTCTAGTTGTGCTCTTGGACAACTCAGCCAGCCCATTTACACAGGGGTGGGACGGTTCTGCTCCTGCACCAGTCACACGTGGATGCTCAGGCCTTGTACCACGGCTGACATGACCGAGGGGGCAGCTACCCCGGGCCTAGAGTTGGATGCTAGCTAGCAGTTTCTACACAAAGGACAAGTGAATACCCAGCCTTGAGTTTACAGACTGCTTCATGTCCTACTAGTTAGTTAGTTAGTTAATTCACTTGCTTTAGAATGAGGGAAACAAGACAGGCAGCAGTAAGGGGCAGACGCTGTGGCAGTGTGGACTGGCAAGGCCCGGTCATTGATAATGCTGCTCCCAGTCCCTCCAGCCATGAGACCTTGTCTCTCTCCTTCCTGTTCCTCTTTCACTCCTGTGAGCAGACGGTGATTTCCAAACATCGAGCCCTGGCATCCGGTGACTCTGTGGTCAAAGTTAGCTCTCAGATCTAGTCGACCCCGGTCTCAGGCTCAAACTCTCCACATTTTTGGGTTCATCAGTAATCGCAAAGCCTTAATTCCTGCCAGACAGTTGGCACGAAGGCTGCCTCCCGCGCTGCTGTCAGCTGGTGTGTGCGCAGGGAGTGAAGACTCATTTTAATATTGGCCACAGCTAAACCTAATTAGAAAAGTAAATTTGCTATAACTACAAAAGAGGGGGGAAAAAACAGTCCATATAAACCTCTTTCCAAAGCTAAACAGAAAACACTAATTCTGTATGATATGATTCTTTGTGTTCCCAGCACCAGTGCAGAGCCCAGAACGCTCAGCAGGAGCCCAATCTCAGATCGCCTGTCACCTTTCAGCAGGAAAAAAAGAAGTTACAGATTAGGAGTTCTATAAGTTTCAAGGATGCTGATGATAAATTGGGACAATTGCATCTACCAATTATTAACATGAAGGCACTATTGTTGCTGTGTGCTGAAGCATGATCTGAGTACCTTTGGGTGAACGAGGGCTAGGTGCTGCCGGACTTGATGTGGCCAATCAGATGGAGTGGAGAGCCTGGAGGAATTGAGGTTGGGAAGCGGGTCAGGTATGGTGAGATTGTTCTAGGCTGGTCTGGTCAGAGAATTGCTACATCCTGGAAGGCTGGACCGGGTGCAGAAGATAAATACATTGGCATTCACTAAGCACATCCTTAAAAACACTGTGGCAAAACACACATCCCAACCCAAAGAGCTACAGGGAACTAGGGCTAAGAGAACTTAGAGTTTTGTAAAGTCCATTCAGCTAATCACAGACAGAGCCGAGAAGGCACTATGTCCATATGCCCTTGTTGGTCTTCCTCAGGGAACCCAGCTATCTGCCTGCCTGGGGACCTGGGTGGGACAGGGCTTTCATGAAGAAGGTGCCCTTTCTCCCTCCTGCCCAGTCTTTCCCAAACTCTTCACTCCTTCTTACTGTCCTATAGTCCAGGAGGAGCAGCAGAGCAGAAGCCAGAGCAGGGCAGGAGGCCTCTGTACTGGGCCATGGGCAAGGCAGGGGGGCTTCTCTGACGGTCCCCACACGCTGGAGCTCTTGGCTGGCTCCTCTGCCCTTGGCCTTCCTCTGCTACCCCTACTGCACCCATCAGTAACTTCCTGAGTAGACCACTCAGCTGCTCCACCAAGGGGCCTCCTGGGGGGCTGGGGGAGGCACATGATTGCTGATGTCAGGAGGCCTTTGCAAGGAAGGGCCCTGCTTGCCAACCCGTTACTTGGCACACCTTTCCCACGTGCCTCCCTCTGACAACTGCAAAAGTGCTTTGAGTCTGTCTGAAGTCTCTGCCTCTTCCTGTCTGCCGGCCTCACCCTCTCATGGTTCCTCTTCATCCTGAGACCTTGCCTTTCTGCCCTCGCAGGTTGCAGCAGACAGGAGCACCCTGCGTTTCTGTGCCAGCCAGTTCTCTCTCCTAGCTACATTGGACTATCCAGTTCCTGTCTGCAGGGCACAGGCTCTAGGTCAGCGCACTCTCCCTTGAGTTTTAACACTTGCAAATCTCCTCACTTCCCTCTTCACCCTGTGCCCTACAGCCGGGAAAAGTGCAGTTGGCTTAGGCCCTTCATCCCCAAAAGCTTACTGTGGGCAAATCCAGGTTCATTCAGAAGCCCGAGCTTTAAGTGGGCTAATCCCACAACATCTTCGTCTCTGCAGATCCTGGTCTACTTGTCCCAAGCTCCAGTCTTGTAGCTGGAGCTGTGTGGTGCTTCTTCCATGCCTCAGGTGGAACAGACACATATTCAACATGGGTCACATGAGCTTCTAGAAGGCCTGCACATGGAGCAATTCCCCAACCTCTGTGGACAGGTCCCCAAATGGAAGCAGTACATCACTGGCTCCTGTACTGATTGGATGCAAGGGTGTTAACTCTCGTTGTCCTTAACTCTAGCAAACAGCCTTGTTCCCATTAAAGGGGCAGCTGGAAAACAGTACCAGAACCTTACGGGATACCATACAAGAACTCAGCAGAGTAGAAATCTCCTTGTGGAAGTTGTCTTCATTTTACAGGAAGCAAGGGAGGGTTTGATGCCTGCTCTTAGTAAGGCCAGGAAGCATCTCAGTGCCTGTGAGGGCTATTGGCAGAAGTCCGTGGCAGAAGGTTGTCACAGAAAGCCCTAGAATAACAGTCTTGTGCAGCTACATATGCCCAGAGCCCAGTAACTTAGGAGGTGATGTGCCTTCCATCTCCATACAAACACATACACACACTAATTTCACAGTGTGATGTGCTGGGAAATCTGTAGCCAATCACTTCAAGTAGTGCATGATACAACCCAAGCTCAGTGCTCCACTGGGCATCCCACCTAGCCTGGTGCCTAGCAACTGGCAGCAGAAGGCACCCTTCAGGGTCCTGTGCCTTAAACACCTCTGGAGTCCTTGTGTTCCAGCTTCTCCAAGAAGCCACTCAGCCGGGCCACAACTCCCTGGGGGAAGCAGTGAGAAGAGCGGGTGGTCCAGGGCATGCTTACGTGTGCATGGGGGCACTCCTTGCTTCCGTTGCTTGGTGGGAGGCTGTCGGTTTCCCTGGCACTGCTGGATCCTCTGGCCTCCCCCCAAAATGGAGTCCTTAGCCAGAGACCAGCTGCAGAGGCCAGGCTGGTGAGCAATGTGGCTATTTCCTCCTGCCTACGTTCAGAGTGCCAAGGCCCCTTGGCTTCACTGGCTATGTCTCGGGCTTTGGGCATTCCCAGCACAGCTGCATAGCTTGGGCCCCCTGAAGATGGTCAACTTGCCAGTGTTGGTGCCGCAGGGTAGCTGGAGCTGCCAGCTGGAAGAGGGGCGAAGCCCTGCCTTGACCCCTGACTCCTTCCCAGGGATGCAAGGGAAACCACCTGCTGAGGCGGCAGGCACCAGCAGGAAGGCGATGGGAGCCTAGTTCAGTTGTCAGAGCAGGGGGCAGCCAATTTCCCCTTTCACCCTGGTGCAAGAATGGTTCCCAGATTTTGTTAGGGAGCCTGTTGTGCAAGCTGCAGGGCCCCTAGCATCAGCCCCCTTTGCTGTGCCCCCTATGCGAGCACCAACACACACACACACACACACACACACACACACACACACACACACACAGCAGGGGCACACATCCGGAAGACATGGCCTGGGGACTGCCGGAGACGCATACAGGGGTCTATGTACGCGGTGACGGCCCAGGCGCCCAAGGGGGCGCGGACGCGGCGGGGCACTGACCTGCGGTGGTGAGTCCGGATCCTCCCCAGCGCGATCCATCGCGGGTAGTGGCCCCCTAAGCCCCGGCCCCAGTTCCCCTAGGCAGCAGTTCAGTGCAGCGCGTGCCTCCTTCCCCGGGGGCTCTCCGGCTGCTGGCCGCCAGGGGCCACCTCATAGCCGCGGGGGCCCTTGCGCTTGCCGGGTCCCCCGCAGCCCTGGCCCGGCCCAGCTGTCCCGGGCCCAGCCCGGCTGCTTCAGGGCTCTGCAAGGCGGCGGCCGGAGCCTGGGAGCGTGCGGGAGGACGCAGGCGGGGTGGGGGGCGCGGATCTGGAGATGGGAGGTGGGGTGCGAGTGGGGGTGCGCGCGGCGCGGAGGGAGAGGCTGGGAACCGGAGCCGAGGCGGTCGGGCGAGCGCCGGGTCCCCTCGGCGACGGCTGCGGCGGCGGATGCGCCGGTGGATGCGCCGGTGCAGCGGCGGCTCTGACAGCGCCTCCCGCCCCGCCCCCACCCGGCGCCCGCGCCCGCCCCCCGAGCAGGGGGGAGCCGCCACCGGGACCCGCGCCGCTTGTGGTCGCTACCAACCTCGCCAACTGGGGCGGGGGCGCGAGGAAGGCTGCCAACGCGGAGACCCCCGGAGACCCGGCTCAGCCCCCCGCCCCAGTCCAGAGCGCACACCCTTTCCCAGGCGGAGGCGGCTCACACTTCGGGCCCCGGAGGAGGGAATGGCGGGCAGGGGGCGGCGCGCCGGCCTTGGCTCTCTAGAGTTAAAGCTCGCCCCCCACCCATTTCTCCTGTGCCCGCGCCCGGTCACTCCCCGCCTCAGTCCCGGCCGCTCCTGGCGCCCAGCTTGGCAGCTTCTCTCAAAGGGTTATTGTTTCCTCCCGGAGCTGACGGAGATGGGGGGGGGGGGCGGGGGAGGTTGCTTTCTGTGACCAGGAGGCAGAGCTGGCCTCAGGCCTTCACAGTGGAAGGCAGCTGTTGGGAGCGGTGGTACCTGATCAGGATACTGGGGTACTTGTATCAGGAGGAGGTGGAAGGCTGTAGTTGCCCGCCCCTAGGAGGGCCCCCCACGTGTGGGCGCTGCCTGGTAGAAGGGCCAGTGGAGCGGCTGTCAGTGACCAGAGTACTGGGCATTGTCAACAGAAGGTGGAAAGGCCCTATGGGCTGCCAGTCAGTCAGCCAGCCGCCCAGGGACAGGGACAGTGTGGCAGCAAACCATCCAGGATTCCCCAGGCACCAGCAAGGGCTTGGGCTTGCACTGAGGGTAGGAGGCAATGGGTTGGGGTGGGGGTGTGCGGGGATGCAGATGCGTAGTAGGCGTGCCATGCATGGAGAGCTTTCTGCAGGCTCCTTTCTCCACTTGCTGTCCCTGAACTTTAAAGGTGTGCACTCCACCTGAAGCTCCTGGGCACCTTTATTCTAGTCCTCACCGGCCTCCTCTTCAAAGCCCCAGGAGAAGGCCAGCTGTTGTACCTGGTGATGGCTGCCCAGGGCACTGGAGACAAGGGGCTGGTCTGCTCCAGCGTGGCATATCTCCCAGGCTTCCAATTGACCAATAACACACCTGAATGGACATTCCTTACATAGTCGGGGCACAGACAGCCCCTTTGCCAGCCCACATGTCTAGGGGAGTATAAAACTCCTCCACACATATCTCTGCTGCCCTTTTCGCCTTCCTCCTCTTTCCCCTCTGTGCGAAGGGGGCCCAGGAGTGGATTTTCCAATAAAGTTTCCATTACAATTCTGAACAACTTGCTGATATTATTCCACCAGCGGGCGGGCGGGCGGTGGTTATCATCTAACATTTGGTGCCGAATCCCGGGAGGGGTGCGAGGGCTCCCTAAACTGGTTGAGCTCCTCCCCCTTCCTCTTTCCACCTCCAAGCCACCAGCCCCAAGGCCTTTGCTGGCTGCGAAGCCACAGACGTGAGGTAAACCCCTCCGGCCTGCTCCTCCTGTCCTGAAAAATACTCCCCAACCTCCTGCAGACCCCCTAAACTGTGAACACGTGGTCTGCGTGTCCTGAGCCCTCAGCGAGATGGGGGACGCCCTGGTCGTTGATCGGCTCCCACCGATCCAGGGCCCTCAGAGGGGCGTGAGACGTCCCCCCTACTAACTGGCCCTCCTGAACGTGGAACTAGGTTCCCCTCTAGTCTGAATTTCCAAGCGTGTTTAGATTAGCCACAAGATACTTTATCCGGGCAGGATGGGCAACAAAATGTCCAGAGCCCATGGCCCCCAAACCCCCTTAGGGTGTTTATTGGCCAATTTTAAAACCCTGGGTCTGGGCTAGGACTTAGGCAGAAAATGCCTTGTCCATTTTTCAACCGTGGCCTGGCCACAGTACGTGTTGGACAATGGCTCCAAATGGCCAGCGGAAGGCACGTTTGATTTTCAGATCCTCACGGAATTGGGTAATTTCTGTCGTTGCGAGGGTAAATGGTCTGAAGTTCCGTATGTGGAAGCTTTTTGGAATCTCCGTTCCTGCCCTTCCCTATGTTCCTCCTGTTCCACAACTCAGGTTCTCCAGGCCAAGGCTAAGCCCTCCCACTCTCCTAAGGATCTCTTGGACTTTTCGCCTAAGCATACCTTTTCTGAGCCGCCAGAACTCTTAGGACTCAACCCAGCCCCCACTTCTTCCCCACCTCCTTCTCTGCCAACCTCCCTACCTGCGCTTCTGTCTTTCTCTGAGCATTTGGCCCATCCACCTCTGTACGTTACCCCTCCAGTCCCTCTGCCATGTTCTGAGGTCACCTCTTCTTTGCTCACGGTCCTTCTGTCATGTTTCAACTCACTCATCACTTCCTGAGTTGCCACTGGATTCCAATGTCACTTTTGCTTCACCTTCTGTTTCTCTGCTATGTTCCCACCCCTCCCTTGTTCTATCTACTCCCATCTCTTGCCCCACCTTATTCCACCTAATGCCATCCTCTTTGCTCCTCCTTTTTCCCACCCTTGCTGCACAGAGGGTCCCTGTCCTTGCCCAAGGACCTCTCTGACCTCCCATTTCCCCCGGCTTGCCCTCCCCC
Organism: Ochotona princeps; assembly: GCF_030435755.1. Classification (NCBI taxonomy): domain Eukaryota; kingdom Metazoa; phylum Chordata; class Mammalia; order Lagomorpha; family Ochotonidae; genus Ochotona; species Ochotona princeps. Next base: position 104,887,088 of record NC_080835.1, on the reverse strand, counting down.
ACTTAGAACCTTCCTCCTTCATGTCCTTCACTTCCTGCGCGGGTACCATGTTCCCACACCCCTTCTCCCCACTTCGTGCTCTAACGCCATCTTCCCAACCCCCTCCCCTCCTCCATGTGGTAGGATCCCATCCACCATCTTGCCCTTTCTTCATGTGGCAGGACCCTGTCTGCCATCTTGCCTTTCTCCACCCCCACCCCTTAGCTAAGAGAGGCGGAGTAAAAGATAAGCCAATTAGCACCTATCAAAAAACAAAAAAAAGAAAAAACCTGTAACTTGCTAAGTTTGTTCTGTAACTTAACATTTGTATATCAAAATAATCCAGTATAGAGTTGCTCTAATCCACTGCTAAGTTATTCCAAGCCATGAGCTAAACCCATGTGTTCTTACCGATTGTTTTACAGAATATTTCCAGGTTAAAGCATGTGGTAGAAGGAATGGGAAGTCATGAAAGTTTTGAGAGCAATACATCTTGTATGGTTTATGTGCAATGTAATTTATCATTGTCTTTAAAATTGCCTATAGCATTTTTCTAAATATTTATCATTGATATTATTGCTTTTTCTAATGCACAATTTAAGCTAATTGCAAATCTGTGCTTGTTTGAAATTTGTAGCAGACATCAGACCTTTGGCAAAGGTTTTCTAGAACTTCTATTTGAGAGTTTTTACTTGACAATGTTATGTGATTAATCTGGTATTTCCAACTCTTTTCTTCACTTTTCTCTCTCTCTCTTTCTCTCTCTCGGACACTGAGGGACTCAGGCTGCACAGTTTAATCTCCAGACCATAAAGGGACGGCTAACTTGTCAGACCAAGGGGCCCAATTATCTTCTTGTAGGCATTACCTTAAAACTATCAGGACTATGCCTGTAACTACGAATTTCTAGATCAGTCCATTAAGGAATTCAGAGATAGAATTGAGCATCCCCTTGGCTGACATCCCAAGGCTGCCTCTGTGACCCACTTTAACCAGGGCCCAGAGGAAGAGTAGTGAGCAAGGCATCAGGAGGCTCATTAATGCGGCTTTATACATTAACCTGTTCTCCAGAAGACCCAGAAAGGCTAGTCTACCCTCAAGTAGCACCTGCTTGCAATATAAGAAGCCAAAATATTGGGCAACCAGCTGCCAGTGATAGAAGTGGCTTTCAAAGCCTCTTGTTAGGTCTGCCAAGAGCCAGGCCACTAGAAATGGAACTGCCCTGGGGAGTCAAAGTATTCCTGGGTCAGAACCATGGTGGGCCACAAGCTAGAAAGTCCTTCACTGTGCCCAGCTCCCAAAGCATCTATCTGTTGCTGGCCTGGGGTCAGTAACATCACAGGTAAAGCTGAATATTCCATCCAGAAACACCATCTGTTCTGTACCAGACTCCCTTTTCGGGCCAGCTCTCCTCTCTGTCCAGCCAGGTAATGGGAGTCAATGGGATGTCTCCCCGGTTTCACACTTTATGATGTCTCTTCCAATACCCCACATGAAGAGAAAGATGGTTCTGGACCTTATATGCACCTGGCCAACTTTTGGATTTGGGTAACAGCGGAACTTTCCTGAGTGCATCGAGACTTGAAACCCCAGTGTCCATGTGCGCAAGGCCTTAGAAACAGTTTTTACTAGCTGGCACTGTAACCTTAAAGGTCACTGTCTACTGGAGCCCTGACTTTACCATAAGCCCTTACTTAGCTCCTACTAGCAGCCAGAGTCCCCATGAGCAAATGGAGGGAAAGAATACAGGATTAGAAGCAGGTCAGACTATATATCCTTTTTGTTTTTCAAGGCCTCACTAGATAATCTTAACCAGTTTTCATGAATGTTCCTGCCTAAGCCTCCCCACTAATTCCATACAACAAAAGGCCGGGATATCAGGGCTGAGTAGAAGTGTTCCCAGTTCTCAGCCAAAGTCAAATGGACACTCCATCCAAGAATGGTCAGAATGTGGAGTCTGCACAGAAGGTCAACACCTGCCATGATGATCTATCCGTCACCACAGAGGCATCCCAAAGAAGCTCCTCAAGATCAACCTTCAGAGACTACATATTCCAAAGAGCTTCAGGAGAACTCAAGCCATCATTTTTGATAAGTAACCCCTCCCTCCATTCCTATGTCATCCACTCAAATGTACAAATTTTTTCAAACCAAACCATTAACCAGTTTCTTTTGCAGGGCTAAGAGCCTGCCATTCCTCCCCAATATATAACAAAAGGGATGAATGTGAAAGGGATTCCAGCATCCCATCCTGGACCCTGGCACCACTTCCTGCTTCCCCTGTCCCGCAGCTTGTGAAATTTACACTGTTCCAGTTATGCACCAATGAGATGTAACTTCATGTCTTACCTGAGAACTTCACCCACCGTCCTCTCCCAGTTCCTCTCCCCTTAACACTTTCCTCAACTTCCAATCTCTCAGTCTTGCCATCTCCTACCTAGGGAAGGCTTGCTGCACCAGCCTCTACAGTCGCCTGACCTCACTCTTCATTGTGGATGGTAGCTCAGTGTCTGACCTGCATGGTTGCACCATGCAGCCTTTGTGGTAGTCATTCCTGAGTCTATTCTGGAAGCCAATTGCCTCCCCATTCTGCCATCTGGCAGGAGAGGGAATTCCTTATCACCAAAGGAATGCCCATCACCAATGCCTCATTTACTAACAACTCCTGCCCAACATTTTCCACTGTTTCTCCTCAAGGAGCCCTTAAGCCTAGGTTGCCTACTCACCAGTTACAAGGACATCAACCAGATGAGAATTGTCAGATCGATTTCACCCAAGTGCTCACCCACAAAAGCTTCTGGGAGAACATGTGGACTGCTATCTTCTAGACCTGGCTGCCACTGCACCATCAGACCCCAATGCCTCTCCTCTCTAGCCCGCTGACCTGGTCCTCCTCAAGACCCTCCGCCCATGCTCATTCCGACCTCAGTGGACCAGACCTCACTTGTCCTTGTACCAAGGATGAATTGTCTGCCACTTCCTTGACCAACCAACTCTGCCAACTACCTCATTCCTCTCTTACTCCTCTTCTGGACAACAGGTAACCCCTTCCTCTTCATTTCAGCTGGATTTGTCCCATTAGGGTATTGGAACCTATGCCAATGTCAAGGGCATGTGTATAACCCACCTCTCAACAAATGTTATTATTCCAAGCAGCTGTGTGGCACTGGGAAACCCAGTATCATATCACAGTCCTATGCAGAGATATATTGCAAGGTGTCCGGGATCTCTAATTCTGTTGGCCAGCCCCTGCCCCATCTCTTAACATGGCTCAATATAATTATCTTGCCTCCAGCACCAATTCTTCTTTCATGTCATTTTCTTCTATTTCAGTCAACTGTTATGCACCAATAACACTACTTTCTTTGTCAGAAGCTAAACAGGAAATTTCAAACTCCCAGGATCTTGAGAGAACCAACGGGCAGTCTTCATTCCAACTTTGGTAGGAATGTCGATTGCGACCACCCTGCTGGCGGTAGGCTTCAGTGCAGGAGCTCTGGGTCACACTATCATCGAGATCAACAAGCTCCAAGCGGACCTCAATGAGGCTATAGAAGACTTATCCTGGTCCCTGTCATCCTTACAGCGGCAAATCACCTCGCTGCTGAAGTGGCACTCCAGAATTGATGAGCCTTGGATCTCCTGACTGCAAACAAAGGGGGAACCTGTGTCTTCCTGCAGGACTCAGGTTTTAACATCTGGGAATCCCCCCTAATGACCTGGCTCATGCCTATACTAACCCCATTAATAATTATAGGCCTTTTATTAGCAATTATCCCTTGTTTTCTGAGGTTCACCAAAGAAAAAAAAATCCAAGAAGACTTATGGGTCACTCTCAACCAACTGCTGCTCCACCCCTACGTTCTGGTGCCCACCGAGCCCTCTCCAGACCACCATTAAGGACTACGACCCCATTCAGCAGGAAGTAGATAGAACGACTTCATAGCCCCTTTTTCTATTACCAAGAGTTCGGAATGATGGCTGCCCAGGGCACTGGAGACAAGGGGCTGGTGTGCTCTGGCCCGGCATATCTCCCAGGCTTCAGCCTGGAACACGAGGGACCACAGGAGCCAGTTAGGACCCCAACCTGGTGGGATTCCAATTGACCAATAGCACACCTGAATGGACATTCCTTACATAGTTGGGGGAGACAGCTTCTTTGCCAGCCCACATGTCTAGGGGAGTATAAAACTCCTCCACACATATCTCTGCTGCCCTTTTCACCTCCCTCCTCTTTCCCCTCTGCGCGAAGGGGTCCAGGAGCGGATTTTCCAATAAAGTTTCCATTACAACTCTGAACAACTTGCTGATACTATTCCACCAGCGGGCGGGCGGGCGGTGGTCATCATCTAAGACCTGGAGTTTTGACCCAATACTTTCCCCCACAGGGTCTGCCGCTTCATTTCCTGAGTCAGTGACTGTGAACTCATTGTGATCAGGTAAGCCTGGTACAGTGACCCGCTTTGGTCAGGGGCTCCCAGTAAGGAAGAGAACCCACCATCCATAGACATCCGAAATCCTAATTGGGCCTTTGTCTCTTTCTTCCATTCCTGTTCATACAGAGGCTTCTCCACATCTAATCTGACTATCTCTTACAGAAATGCAGGACCACTTCCTCCTCCTTCTATGGAACCCTGGATCGCAGCAACCTTGGCTCTATTCTTCCTTGCCCACCTTGCCCACACTCTTACCCTGAAACTGTAAGGCACCCCGACAGGGAAAACCTTACCGTCTGTCTCGAGAGCATGAGTTTCCCCAATGACCACCGAAGAAGAGGCTTGATGCAAAAGCAAGAGCCTTTATTCGATCACCAGCATGCTGGGGCAAGGGCCAGTTCCTCACACAGGAGTGTAGGCACACTGACCCCCCCCCAAGTCATTGTACAGCATTCTTTTTAAAGGCTAAACCAAGGCTAAAACCATAAAACCATAAACAGGGAGGTCAAAGGGAGGGAGGTCAAAGGCTAAGGCCATAAAACCATAAACAGGGAGGTCAAAGGCTAAGACCATAAAACCATATACAGGGAAGGCAAAGGCTAAGACCATAAAATCATAAACAGGGAGGTCAAAGGGAGGTCAAAGGCTAAGGCCATAAAACCATAAACAGGGAGGTCAAAGGCTAAGACCATAAAACCATATACAGGGAGGTCAAAGGCTAAGACCATAAAACCATAAACAGGGAGGGCAAAGGCTAAGACCATAAAACCATAAGCAGGGAGGGCAAAGGCTAAGACCGTAAAACCATAAGCAGGGAGGGCAAAGGCTAAGACCATAAAACCATAAACAGGGAGGGGGCCAGACAACTAGGGGCAAAGGCCAGTTGCAGGTGCCCCTTATCTCTCTCAGGTTCCCAGGCTCTATCTAAACTTAATCATGAGATGTTTATTCAGCTGTCCATTATTCTCTACCACAATCAAAATACAGAAGGCAAAAAGCAAATTAAATCCCTCTGGCCTTTGAATCCTGTATATTCCTTTTCAAAACCATGTTTTCTTTCAGATCTTGTTCTTTCTTCCAAACCAACTGAAGGGGAATAGCAGGTGCGGGGCAGAATAAAGGAATCCCCAGGGATACTGAGAAAGGAACAGGCCATCCTAGAAGGCAGAAAGCCCATGTTTCCTGCTGGGCTGTCTGTCCTGCCACAGTCACACCATCACCAGATGGGCAGGTGGGACTGACCTGGGCATCTGGTTCGATCGAGCTGCACAGAGTAGCTTCTGGGTGGACCCTTGTCTCTTCCAGGACAGAGCCTCACTTCCACAAGGAGCACCGGGAGCAGTGTAGAGACGAGGCCTTGTTTCAACCCACTTCAAGGCACCGGCTGACCAATGATCTCCACACATCCAGCACTGGTGTGATAGAACAGATCTTCTCAGAACTGTCATTCCTTTGGTTCTTGGGAGCTCCACCAGTTAGGACAGCAAGAGCAGCAAGCTTTTCCCTCATTCTTATGAAAAAAGTAGCAGTGACAAAGTAACCCCTATTTAGGATCCTACCTTTGTTTTTTTAAATATTTATTTATCTATATTGCAAAGTCAGATATATACAGAGAGAAATATCTTACGTCCAGTGATTCACTTCCCAAGTGAGCACAATGGCCCGTGCTATGCCGATCCAAAGCCAGGAGCCAGGAACCTCCTCCAGGTCTTCCACATGGGTGTAGGGTCCCAGTGCTTTGGGCCATCCTCAAGTGCTTTCCCAGGCCACAAGCAGGGAGCTGGATGGGAAGTGGAGCTGCCGGGATTAGAACCGGCACCCATATGAGATCCTGGCATGTTCATATGGGATCCTGGCGCCCATATGGGTTCCCAGCACGCCCATATGGGATCCCAGCACGCCCATATGGGATCCCAGCACGTTTAAGGCGAAGACTTTAGCTGCTAGGCCAGCGTGCCAGGCCCTTTAGGATCCTATCTTACAATTTAATACTAGATCATGTTTATTGAATCTTTAATATTAATGTTTAAAGCCAATTAGAACTATAATATGAGATCAAAATTAGCATACTAAGGCTTGTTGAATATAACACTCTGTAAAGAGTTTCAGGAGAGAGTTTCGACAACACCCCAACATCTCCGAAAGCCCAGAACACACCCATGGAGGCAGATGCAGGTGCTAATGCCCTTAGACATGCTCTCCTATGCCTCGGGTCCACATATCAGTGCAGTGACACGCAGCATCTGCAACACAGATGAGCGCCATCCCCAGCAGTCCCCAGCAGGTCGTCTAAGCCACAGCACCCTCCTTCCAGTTCTTGTCTCTGTGTTCCTGCTGGCAACTGCAGGGCTGTAGAAATCTTCTTCCAGATCTGGATACAGCTTGGCTCTTGCTTGCTCCTGAACGACTGATGATGTTTCATCTGTTCCTCCTCCCCTGCAGGAGTGAACCCCGCTTCTCAGAGTCCCTACAAGCTCAGCACTGAGATTTTTAGCATGCAGAGCGAGGTTGGTCGTCTGGAACAAGCTGTTAGGTGTTTATTGTGAAATTAAGCAGGACATGAGCCCTGGTCCTGCTTTGGCATGGCCCAGTTCCCAGTTCCCAGAAGGGTCCCATGGAACCACTATCTGCATCGCAGAAGTGGCAAAACAAAAGGATCTGTAGGTTTTCTCCAAATAACCTGTGCCCTAATTTAATATGAATAACAATTAGTTTACTCTTATCAGTTAATTGATCCCCAAGTGGGTTCTCTCTGATTTGGCCTCCTTAGCAGGAGCTTTGATCTCCTCCAGGAAGTCAGGATGCTTGCTTTTCAGGCCAGTCTCTTCTTCTCGGCTACTCCTCCTGGCCTCCACCACCACACACTGCCCCCAGTGAGGGATCGCGGCTGAGTGCCCCCTGCCTGTGTGTGCTCATCTTAGCTGTCTAATTGCTGGAGTCTTTCTTTTTAGGGAGATTTCCACTACTCCCTTGTCCCCCAACCCTTCCAGGATTCTATAGCCTCCCCCACCCCCACAGCGCACGTGCTCACATCTTTTGCCTAGGCAAGGATGCTCAGCACGTGTGCATGCTCTTGCATACCTAGGCACCAGCAGGTAGAAGACAGAGTGAGCCAGAGCAAGCCTGCCCTTTCACCTCGGCATTCCCTGGAGATGGAGGCATGCCTTGGGAGGTACTCCTGCAAGTGTGGCCTTGTGTGCGTACGTGCTCTTGGCTGAGTTCACGCCCCAGGGAGGGGAAGGTAATGACACCTTTGAACATTTCTCTTTAAGGAGGCTTCCGGTTGGAGCTTCTGGGTCTTAGGCATCCATATTTCCCCACCACAAGTGGAAATGAGCTCAATGTGAAGGAATCCTATTCTTGCTCTCTTCCGCATCCCTTCCTGACTCATGCCTCCCTCACATCTCTGTGTCCATGGCAAGTATGCAACTTCATGACTTTGAATATGCTAGTAATGTAATTCTTGTTCTGTTTTCCTTTCTTCCGTGGCTTAGGGAAGGATTAGAGGTGATGGAACAGAGTCCTGAAAATTGTGGAAGCATCTCTCTGGAGCAAACTTCTCTTACTCTTGAGTCTATTCTTGCCATTTGTTCCTAGAGTCCCTTGCGGCCTGGGCTGGGAGGCCGTTGTTTTCTTTCTGCATCCCAACCCCTTGTCCAATTCTCAGAGCTCAAGGCAATGAACTGCTCATCCTCTGGGTCACCTGGCGCTTCACTGTGGGTCTTACTCATATGTACTGTATTCACTTGATCATCTAACATTTGCAAAGTTCCTGTTGTTTCCTAGGAACTGTGTTGAGCACCAGAGAGCAGTGAGCAGTCCTGCTATCAGTATCACCAGTGACCAACCTCTTTGTACACAAAATCTTCATGCACATTAACTAATGAGGTGCTGTTTCTGATGGGGTTCTATTTTTTTTTTTTTGTAGGTCAGGAATCTGGGGCATGGTATTCAGACATTTTAATCAAGGTCACCTGTTCAGTAAGTGACAAAGTTGGCCTCTAGTGCAGGCAGTTATGTTCCAGGTGGATCTGCTCATCACCAGAGAGTTGCCTGGGATGCTCATACGTCAATGTATGCTTCAGACAACACATGACACAGGGACATTGCATGGGATATTGGAGTCATTAAATGGGGTCAATGTCTACAGAGACTCCTTGGTTACACTTGAGCTGGGATCTGCAAAAGAGTCAGCAGTGTGTAGAGTTAGGAGATGGATTTCAGGTCAGGGAAGCCACCAGCAAGTACATTTGAAGCCCAAAAGCAAGAGCATCATGAGTGGGAGGGAGAGAACCCTGTGAGGGAGAAGGACACCTTTTCACAAATCTGACTTCTTGTGCTACTGCATTCCTCCCAGAGAGTGACCATTCAATCACTATGATGGATGTAGTTCTTTAATTTCTTGCTATAACTCCACTTCACAGGCAGGTGACAGAAAAATGTCTCAGAGCTTAGCATATCAGTACAGCTTCTGCAGGCGGTGCAGAGAAGAACCTGGACGATCTTTCCTGTGGGTTCTTTGATTTCAGTCATTCACTCACCACAGTTTCTGAAATCCCATTGTGGCTAGAAACTTTACCCAGTGCTGAAAATGCAAAAGTCACCTATCATCTGCTGTTTACAGCCTATCAGTTCCCTCATTTCCAGAGGCCCAACGTTTCCATATTTGAGTTTCACCATCTGCTTTCCCCATTGTGGTCCCGCTGGATTCTTCTAAAGGAAAGAAGAGATGGACAAAGGGCAAGGTTATTGGGGTAGACTGAGATCTGGCAGGGGCTGGTGCAGACTGCAAAACTGGACGAGTGGGAAGGGAATGCAGTAGGCAGCAACTTCAAATTCCTTCTGTTATCACCCAAAGCGCAAGAATACAATGGCTACTTTGGGTGCAAGTGCAGAACAAAAGTCTGTAGTAACCATAGATGAATTTCAGACTCCCAGCAGTGATTTAATTAGGCACATTTTGAAAGAAAAACTGTACTGAAGAGCGTGAGGAACATGACTCAATGTGTACAAAACACAGCTCGCCTCGGTCTCCTGACTTTTGTCTTTTCTCTTCTTCCTGCTTTTCCACCTTCTTTTCCTCCTCTTTTTCCCTCTCCTCTTCCTCTTTGTTTTCTTTTCCCTACTTCCTCTTCCTCCACTTTTCTCTTTTTCCTCCTCCCCATCTTCTTCCTTCTTTTCCTTGTCAAGAGAATGGCAGAAGTTGGAGAGAGTTCTCAGAATTAGTGAAACCTGTTGTTTTTGCCCAGCCTGTATATGGCCTGAGACATCTATTATGACAGAAAGAAAATGAATTCACACTAAATTCTCCCATTAGCATTGGTCCTGGAAAACTGAATCAGGGGAGTCTCTCTATATAAGGAAGAAGAAGGCAGATTCGTGGAAGCAAAGAGGTCACATTGCTGGATACAGAAACTTTCCTTCCTTAGACACTTCCTTCTTTAGAAGACATGATTAAACAAAGCCTCTTATAAGTCTGGGCCATTCCATGAGAACCCAGGGACTGTAGTCCTGAGCTTCATGGCCAGATAAATGAACACGCCCATCCCACACATGCTTCCCTGGCTGCAGCTTGCCTGGAACTGGGAAAATTGCATTTTATCAGATGATTTCTCTTTGGTTGAAAGCCTTTGACATCTCTGCAGGAGGCCTGGTGATCTATCCTCACTTAGCTTTGTGAGGGATGAAGGGTCCAGAGAATTAGAGCTTTAATGGGGTCCCCTGGGTTTGAGCGCACATCTGACAGCTCAAATTCCCCAGCTTTCTTTTCTGCAAACGGATGGTCATTTTGGGCTTTCCACTCTCTAATCCCTCATTCAACAAAGCAAACACCCCGAATCCTCAGTAATGTCAGTTTTACAGTCTTGTGTAAGCCTATCTGTGTTTCAGCACCGAGGCCAGCACCACTCAGGAGAGGCATATGCTCCGGCATCTGGACTTAGGCAATATCAGCACGCTGAAAGCCCAGAGTACACTTGGCAGGAGGGTCACACTGTGGCAGCCAGGATGACATCCACAAAAGGACCTGTTCTCAAACCTTATCATTGCATTTCCTTGAAAAAGACAGGTTCTTCTTAAAGAGCCAGTTGAATGGATCTATAGTGGTCAAGGTATGCAGGGAACACTCAGAAAAGGTTAAGCAATGCCATTTGAGACTCAGCGGGATCAGGAAAGGCAATCGGTTTGCCTTACCTTCCAGTGTTAGTGAACTTGGCTGTGTCTGTGTGACATGTTGTGAAGAATCCCACACCTCCATCTGTGGTGAGCAGGCCAGAGTACACAGTCAGTTAGTGACGTCTAGTTCATTTCTCTAATTTCGTCAGCATCTATTTGAGTGCCTATTACAGGGAAGTGCATTTGGTTTACCTTCATTGAGCTCATAGTTTAATATGGGAAAGAAGCTACTAAAAATATACGATAGATCTGGCAGTGTGGCACATCAAGGTAAACTCTCATCTGCTCCCTACTAATCCATCGGAGAAAGCAGCAGAAGATGATCTATGTTTAGGTCTCTGCCACCCAAGGAGAAGACCTGGATGAAGCACCATAGCCCTGACACTGTGGCCATTTGGGGAGTGAACTAGCAAATGGTAAATCTCAGCTTCTCTGTCTCTTTCTCTTTTTGTGTAACTCTGCCTTTCAAATAAATAAATAAATCTTAATGAGAAAGTGGAGCTGATGACACATTCTTGCTGTATAGAAGGTGTGGTACGACCCTGGCCCAAGGGCTTGCAAGGGTAAGTCACAATTCTCTCTGCGATGGTACTCTGTTTGGCAGGACTTGCAAATAGAATTTCTAAGAGGTGGTACTGACGTCCAGAAAAGAGGTCCTGAGCTCTGGGTTATCAGTTTTTTGATACACGCAAGACTTTGTAAGTGACGTTTACTTGATGATAAAAGCAAAAATCACCATCAATTCCTAGGTTTAGCTCAGCTTTGGCCACCACAGTTTTTATAGCAGAACACCATAGTTCTTGGAGTTGCACTGACTTCTGCAGCCCCAAATGCTGTTTTGGAAAAGTGTCAAAATGCCCACGTAATCAGTAGGGATGGGTGAGACCTGGGGAGGGGGAGAAGAAGTCTCAGAACCTATGGAACTGTAACACAAAATAGTAATGATAATAAAAAGAATGCAAAAAAAAAAAAAAAAGAAGAAGGATAGGAGTTTGCTAGCAATGCAAGCTCTTGGGAAGATCACCAAGATGCTTCTGAAAGTGCGGTTGGAGTTACTTCTTAGTGTCTCAAGTTCAAGCCATTCGTGATAACTTTGTCATCTGTTTCTTGGTAAGCCACTCTTATCATGGATTTCAGCAGATCTAGTGTGACAAACTAGACTGGACAAAATGTAAGTCATGTAAAGGTGGCCCCTTCAGAGCTGGGCACACTGAGGCCCACAGAAGGTGCTCAGATCATGTGACACAGCTTTAGCTTCTAATCTGTATGTTCAGGACATACAAGTGGTCCAAAGGTTCCTGAAGCTGAAGGCAGAATGCTGTCCATCCCTGTGGTGACTGGTGCGTCTCAGCCTCTCCTGAAGATGCCACAATTAAACAGGCAGAGAAATGTGTTTCATAAAATATGCATACTGTTTGCTTCGTACAAAAAGCATTTTAATCTGCTCCAGCTCATAGCCAAGATAAACAATTGATGGGGTTGGAGAAGAGTGGAGCTCGCAGTGCACATTAACATTAGGCCCAGCCAGCACCAACTTGTGTTCTCTAATATCCCCATCATTTCTACCATGGACATGAAAATCGTGTTTCAAAAAAATCTATGTATGAATTTCAGAATTATTTTTTACCAACACACTACACACACACACACACACACACACACATTTCTGTTTTCCACAGACCTTCTGTATTTATGGCCAGTGTACAATTTTGCATGAGTCTCAAGGGAGTTTGGACTACCTCTCATTCATTAAAATTATTTTTTTCATCTAGGATAGTGTTTGCCGTGTGCCTGGTGAATGGTAGATATTATAATTATTTGTTAAGTTTAAATGAATAAATGAGGTCTCTGATATATCACGTAGTGCTTCTTTTCCTAAGTATGATCCATGAAGATCAGCAAGATAGGCTTTCACTGTCCTATCATATCTGTAAAGGAACTGAGGCTCAGACAGGTGCATCGTATCAGCATGGACTCTGTTTCATGTTCTAACCTCATGAGCCTGAACTGTTTTGTTCTGGTCCAGGTTCCCATCCCAGGTCTCCCTGGCCCCACCTCTCTGCAGCCTAGTCTGGTGCCTCCCTTGGGGCTGAGTGCTGCCATCCCATTGTGGTTCTCCTGCTCTCTGAACCCACTCCTACAGATACAGTCTTTCTCTACATTAGAGCCTGAGGGGTAAATTCTTCATTAGAAGATGAACTGACATGTGAGAACAATTGGACTAAATTGATTGTATTTTCCGAATCATTGCCCAGCTTCTAATTCTATCTGTGAGATGGATAATTTGAATGGGAATTTTCTTCTAAATTGAGAATTCAAGTTCTTGACCAGGAAGAAAGGACCCTGGTGCAGGGAGAAGGAGGTTTCTGGGCCTACATTAGCTGCCTTGGCCTTCCCAGAATCAGTGACAGGATGGAAGAAGAGACAATCATGCATTAAGAGGGCCCTGCCACTCTGCTTGGCTTCACTGCTTGCCTTCCATGGCTACATTGTGCTTCGTGATACTGTCTAAAAGCACCTGGATAGAAGAATCGGATGTTCACCCACAATAAGGCACAGGTAGAGCTTTATGCCTTCCAGTGAGAAGGTGACCCCTAGAGCCCTATAGAAAACCGTTCAGTATAACACCTCTGAGAAATGCCTTCCCTAGTGTGTTTGAGCCTAATGACACAACCTATTGATGGTAAATATTCTATTTCATATTCAGTGTGTTGCCTAAGCTATAAGGTGTTTCCTGTGCCTTCTTGCAGTCTGGGTTGGGTCATCCAGGAATCTCCTGATGGTCCTTGCTGACATCTGATAGAAGTGTCACCAACTGGCATTTGGTGAGTCCCCGACTCTGCATTTCTAGGATATGTCACACTTACATGACTGGTTCCCAGGGCTCACTTGGAGCAGTGAAGGCTCTTAAGGCCATGACTGAGTGCACATAGAGATGGTGATAATGTCTAGTGTTTCATTTCTTATTACATTCGCGATCTATGTTCCATCAAATGATGATGAGTAAATGTGGCCCACAACTACTGTGGGATGCATGAGTTCAGAAAGGTGGTTCTTTTTCTATCTGTGATGCATCACAAGATTAAGAAAAAATCCATAACCCCTGCCAGAGACAGGTGGATAGAGCTGGATAGATGTATGAGAGGTCGGATAGACACCAGAAGGGATGAGGAGTAGATGGGCACAATGAATACAGGAACATTGCTGAGCTATTACAGAGATTCCTATAAGATAAGGGATGATGAATGGGGGTAAGGAAGGAGTTGGATCCCCTTACATATGTCAGAGAAAATGAGCACCTGTGCTTTCCAACACCGCAATGCCCGGTCCTTGTTTCCTGTGTGCAGTGTTTTCCTGTTACCTTACCACATACGCACAACAGGCACCGTACAGGAAAGAAAGTTGATATGTTTATCCCAGACACCCAACCCAATATGGCAGATATTTTCTGCATGTGTGTTGGATGCATGAACACCTGAAGGATAATTAGAAGCAGCAATCCAAAGAGTCTAATAAATAAAATAGTATTACTGTTGACACAGCAAATATCTTGGTAGGAAAATGCAGTAATTAGCCTAGGACAACCATGGAGGCTTGATGGGTTTGGGATGTGCATGTTGAGGGAAGCGGATAAGTGAAGCTTAGCTTGTAGGTTGGTGCGTTGAAGAAAAAGGAGAGTGGGGGTCGAGAATTGGGTTTCCTGGCCAAAAAAAAAAAGCCTTAGAATTCTGGTTTGGATAGTATGTTTGAGGTGAGTAGATATTTCAAGGAATATTCTAAATCGACAGCTGGAGAGACTGGTCTTCCTGGATCCAGAAGAACTGCTGGAGGCTGTGGGGTTGCTGAATCCTTCCTCTCCCTGGAGAGAAGCCTGCCAGCTGCCAAGTGGTTGAAGCTGAGCACTTGCCTCCTTAGGGCCTCGACAGCTTCCAAGCAGGACTCCCAGGAGTCATCGGTGTCCATTGCTTGGGAAAGAGCCCACAAGTCAACAGCAATACAAGTCATCAACTGCCACGTGAAGCACCGCTCTGGGGATCCTGCAGCACAAGACCAGGTGGGCAGCCAGAACCCCCAGAAGCTGATGCTGTTGGTGACAGAAAGGAACACTCCTACTGCAGTAGTTGCAAAACTGGAGTACCAGAAGGTTTTCATGAGCTTTTCGTCTTGTTCTTCATCAGAAAGCTCAGTACCTGATTAAAGTAATTATTGAGAAGTGGCTCATAAGATTCAAACAGGGAGTGAAACATAAACAGTTGGAATTGGGGCAGATGTAAGCTATTTGGAGGACAGATTTTGGAGACTTCCATGTAAAAATCGGGAATCCAGGAAGGAGAAAAATGAACACAGAGGGAAGTAAGGGGTACAGAGATCATACAGGTTTTGTGTGTGTGTTGGGAGGGAGGTGGTTTGTTTTTAATGCCTACATGGAGGTTGAGTTTGCAGATTGAAGGAGTATGCTGTGTCCTAGGTGGGACTGACAGATACGTCCTGTGAGAGTAGCTCCTGGACAGTGTGCAGTGAAAACATCTTTGTCTTTGGAAGATCCCACTTGACCCCAGCATGATGGTTTCAGCCTTTTAGTACCCACTCACACTCCCTAGCCCTAGAGGAACTCGAGAGAAAGTAGTTCAACAGCTCCTCTCTTGAGGCATATAATAGGGAGAAGAAGGGCTTCAGAGCACACCCTGTTGTGAGCAGCAACTGCCTTTTTCTAAATATTTATTTATTTTGATTGGAAAGACAGATTTATAGATGAGAGGGGAGACAGAAAAATCTTCCATTCACTGGTTCACTTCCTGTAAGTGGCTGCAACAGCTGGGGCTGAGCCAACCTGAAGCCAGGAGACATGAGCTTCTTCAGGGCTTCTTATGTGGGTGCAGGGTCCCAAGGCCTTGGACCATCCTCTACTGCTTTCCCAGGCTGCAAAAATAAAGGGAGCTGGGCCCGGCGGCGTGACCTAGCGGCTAAAGTCCTCACCTTGAAAGCCCCGGGAGCCCATATGGGCGCCGGTTCTAATCCCGGCAGCTCCGCTTTCCATCCAGCTCCCTGCTTGTGGCCTGGGAAAGCAGTCGAGGACAGCCCAATGCATTGGGACCCTGCACCCGCGTGGGAGATCTGGAAGAGGTTCCAGGTTCCCGGCTTCGGATCGGCACGCATCGGCCCGTTGCAGCTCACTTGGGGAGTGAAACATCGGATGGAAGATCTTCCTCTCTGTCTCTCCTCCTCTCTGTATTTCTGACTGTAATAAAATGAATAAACCTTAAAAAAAAAAATAAAAAAAGACAATAAAGGGAGCTGGATGGGAAGAGGAATATCCGGGACACAAATTGGCACCCATATGGGAACTTGGTGTGGACCAGGCAAGAATTTAGTCACTGAGCCATTGTGCTAAGTTCACAGCAACAGCATTTGTTCTGTGAATACCACAGTTCTCATCTAGCCATAATAATATAACATGATGGACATGAACCATGGGGAGCCCATGCTCAGAGACATGCTAGGGAAGCTGGGAAGCTGGCCCCAGACCTATAGTCTGGCTCAAACTGAAAACAGGTATATTGAAAGCAGTGGGCTTATCCTGGAATGCCCTTCAGCTAGAGGACTCACTCCTGGGCACCTGAATGCCAAGAGGCATGGCCGTGTATGGTGGTTTTCTGGGTGAGGGAGAGCTAGGAGCTGTGTCAGTAGAGGCTCCACACTGAGCCATGAGTAGGAGTTGGAGCCCCTGTGAGGTGGGACTGAGATGGAAACAGCACATTATCCGTTCTTGTCCCCCTGGGATTAAGATATCAGCAAACTGTTCCCGAACAAATCATGGGAACCACAACAAATTCATCCAACAGCACAGGCCTTTCCCATGAGCCCTAGTATTTTGAATGTCCTGAGAATGACACACTGCTAACTGGCGAATATCAGTGCATTCCTGTAACTCCAGGTGAGTGAATGCATTTGGAAAATACTGCTTGACTGAGATGTTTAGAAATTTCCTTGTGGAGGTTGGCACAGTGGATAGAATGGCTTTGGCCTGTTGGGAAGAGAGAACCAGCAAATGAAAGATCTCTGTGTGTGTGTTGGCGGGGAGAGGTCTGTGTAAATGAAAATAGATGTCTTAGCAATTTTTTTGTGGTCTCTTCTGTAAAAGGGATTGGATCTAGCAAAGTCTGGCTTTCTCTGCTGCTCTTTCCTCTTCTGAAAGCAAGACATCAAGCAGAACTGGCAGGTGAACAATATTCGGCAGTTTCCAACGTGGCCTCATAACATAGTCTGCAAGCCCAGGAAGAATGCTGGTATCATCTAGTCTACCACCTTCCTCCATCTTTCTGGATTTTGTGATAGGAATAGTACTCATGTAAGCTGAAGGTCACATCATTCCATACAGTTAATTTGCAATCTTCCATGGGACAGGTAGAAGCAAAGATTATTATCTGCCCATTTTATGGATGGATAATTGAGATTCTTTGATTGATGAGTTAAGAAACAATTGACCTCAATTCTGCCACCTCCCTGAATGTTTGCCCTGTCACGAATTCTTTGCTGTTTCTCATTCACTTCCACTGGACTGCTCCATGTAACTTCCACTGGAAGCTGGAATGGGGTTGGGAAGGCAGGAATCCGGTTCTCCAAAGGCCGTGCAGGATTCCACAGAATCTTGTTCCACGTGTTTTGTTTCCATGAGAAGCAACACTGCTCCCTCAGCCTGGGCTGAAGACCTGACCCCAATGCCAGGGAGCTCTGGCCTGAAGCTGAGTTGCCTCTATTGACACATGGCTGTGGTGCCACTCCTCTGAGGCTTTGTGAGTTTATTCTTGTTTTGCATAGTTTTCAAAGAAATGGCTAAACGCAGCTCTTGGAGACAATACAGCACTGAATGTGATCAGAATCGCCTGAGGTCCTCTTAAGACACAGACCTGTGGGACTCTGAGGGATGCTCGGGTCTACAGAGGGGTTCAGCAATCCTCATTAAGTTGGTGCTTCTTTGTTTCATTGAAAGTCATTTTCCCACTAAATACAGAGTGGGAAAAGCTGTTATTTGTCTCATCTACACCTGTGACTGGTGGGTATGTGATACATTTTCAAGCCTGGTCCTTTGGCTCCCAGAGGCCAGTATTTCCCCCTGTAATCCAACTACAGCAGGCAAAATATGAACGTTGCACAGGGGAGGCACACTCTGAGTAGCCTATTAATACTGTGAGCTGCCTCGAGTCTGTGTATTGTGAATAATGCAGTTCTAATCTAGCAGATCGTTCCAGGAGCTGGTTTGACGCTGTTCTCTGTGCTGCTTGCGCTGCAGCTTCTTTAAGTGAGCCGCCCCTCCCTGCACACAAGCTCCCACACACGCTTACAGACGCTACAGCACTTTGCTTTCTGCAGAGATCAAATTGGCCCCCTTGTGCTGCTCAAAGCAGCTGTTTATTTGTTGTTTCCGTGTTTTCAACTGTTGTGATGAGGTTTGCTTCCTTCTCCTTTAACTGAATTACGTGTCATTTAGCTCTTCAGTGTAAACTGCAGATTGAGCTGGATCCTTCTTCACGTGGGCTTCAGAGTCCTCCTGGTGTACAGTCCTATTAGATTAGTGCAGCCATCAGGCACTTGCAAGAAGAAGGCCAGAGCCCCAGGCATCCTGTGGCTAAGCCAGCTACCTCATCTTGTTTCCCTGCGAGTGCAGTGAAGACCAGCTAAAATATTTTTAGAACTTCCAGTTTCTTTATCCTCAACCTGCATCCACACTGACCTCAGAAGGGCCAAAAAGCTCACCAGCAGTCCATTGTTGTTTCTGTTTTCCTGCCCCCAGCAGGGACATGTGGGACTTACCTACATCCCCCAGTGTGGCACAGAGAAACCAACATTGCTGTACCATCACTAACGCTTCTTTCTCTGACCTTCAGTCACTTTAACCCCAAAAGGAGGTGGTTGAGGGAGATAGATTAGAGCTAAGATTTTATTGACTCTGAAGGTGTGCCTTTCGTGTTAGCATCACTGCATGAAAACCCTTGACCACATAAATGAGGAGTGGTGATGATCTTAACCACATTCAGAGGGACTGTGCAGATCCTGGTGCTGAGCACTTTGACCTGGGCTTGCTTTTTAGACAGGTATGCGTGGTGTCTGATGCAGTCAAAATATGGTGTTGCAGGAACCAGTCAGACAGATGGCATAAGTCATAGGAAGCTGGCTTGGGTTAATACGTTGCAGGTCAGGGAAGGGTTTGGAATGGGGAATGCTTGAGAAGGCTGTGTGGCAGGAAGCTGCTTTAAGAAGGGTTGGCATCCTGGAGACTCCCGATCCTCACCAAGGACTATCAATACGAGTCAAGGACTACATCCCAACTGCCAAGGAGACCACGAGGAACTGGAGTGCCTCCAGAGGCCAAGAACTCTGAGCTCATCCACCCCCTTTTGGATCTACCACATGGGACTGAAGAAGCCCAAAGCCTTCCTCGCAGGATCCAAGGTCATCGGAACAACAGCCAGGAACCCTGAGCGATCCACAGAAACAGAACAGTAAACTTCCTTCGAGACTAGGGAGAGGAGCTTTCATTGGTCCTTACTTAGTTCCAACTTTGGATCCCCACCCTCTCCTGCAAGGACCATCAGGGTCGCCCCAGAGCCCCCCCCCCCAACTCACACACACACTAATTAGAATACATAGGCAGAGAACAACAAAGAAAGTTTAGAACCAGACAGGAAATGGTCAGCATGGACTCACACATACATTATTAGGTAGGACACAAATATTAATTACTCCTCACTAAGGTATTGAAGATTTCTCTGCACACCCCTCCTAAAACTATTCTGCACCTCAATTGTTGACATATGCCTTGTTAGAGTTATAACTCAGTTTAGACTATCCTAAAATCTGCCAAGTTCAGTAAAAATTATGCTTCAACACTATAAACTGCTAAATACTAAAATGAAAATAGACATGAGACAGCTGAATAGTACCCTATAGCCATTTTAAGGTGTATAGCAGCCGGTTCTGTGTAAAAACTAAAATTGAAATGTCAATGAAGTAGTCACAGGATGTAGTTAAGAACTTGCATTTTTTAAACATATTGGTTACTCAATACCATGTCAATTAATTCCATAATGTTGTAAATTGTCGTTGATGTGATGTTGTGGCTTTTAATTGATTGGGATGATACTGTGCTAGCTCTGCCTTCAGACCAGAGATGGTCTCCCCAAGAAACTATTGAATTTACCTGGACAATAAGATGCTGGACTCTATGTTTGGTATACTCTTGCAATGAAAGAATCTTGACTGAATTTGAAATGTAATACAGCAACAAGGTGGAGGAATCCACCATAGGGGGAGGGTACAGGGAGGGGTTGGGGGATCCCCAGAGCCTATGAAACTGTGTCACATAATGCAATGTAATTAATAAAAAATATATATATTTAAAAAAAGATGGGTTGGCAGCTGTAAAGCAGGGCCTGTAATGTGGACTGAATGTTCTTGGACTGAATGTTGGAAAGCACAACCCTAGTGAAAGTCAAGGGCTGAGCAGGAAGTGGACATAGGGCCTCACAAAGGAAGTCGGAGCAGGTGCTGCTACTGAGCACCCAATGCAAGGAGCCCACAGAGCCCATGGATCCTCCAGCTGAATCTCATGTTAAGTATTAAGTGTCATTGACCCTATGGTCCTTGCACTCTCCAGGTCAAACATTCTGGTGGCGAGTGCCAGGCACTATCCTGTTGCTGTGTGTTTGTCACCTGGAAGCCCTGTCAGGCCAGCAGGTCTGCTGCTCAGCTGGAAAGCTGCAGCCAGGTCTACAGGGGCAGGCTGCCTTGGTCTCCTGCTCCCCCGAACCCAGGAAATTCGCAGGTCAGTGACGTGTCTGCTAGGAGCTGGGAGTCTGGATGCAGTATTCACTCCTCCTGAGCCCCTCCCAAGTAAATTGCAGCTCTTCCCAGCAGGATTAACTGATGCTTTTGATAATTATGCGAGATTATATACTCTTTCTTCCCAATTAAGCCTGTATGAAGATAGAAACCCCAAACAGAATTCTGAACAAAGTGATGCTATTTCTGGGAAGCAGCAAGCAGCGTGTCCTCTTTCCAGTGGGAGTGGAAGGACATCTGCACACAGAGAGGCAGGCACAGGTGCCCTGGATTCTGGGGGGCTTTCTGTGGAACTCAGGTGCTCAGTATAGCTTCCACAGGGGCCCTTCCAGGGTTAAACAGCGCTAACTTGTCTAGACAACCAAGAAGGGTCTGAAGAGGATGAGGAAGAAATACCTTCTTGTGGAAGAGGCCCTGAGGTATGGAGAAAGGATTGCAAAGGAGATTTCAGCCTTGATAATGGTGATAATGGGCCTGGGTTGCATGTTTTTGCAGGACCCTGAACCAACTACAAGGCCCTTGAGTCCATGTAGCTCCTCCACCTGCAGAATCCTGCCAGCTTTGCTTAAGGTGTGTGTGTTACAACCAGACCAAAAGTACCTGGAGGTCAACTCACCACTGCATTCCATAGAGAACCCCTTTCCTGGCAGTTCTGTATATCTCTACGTTCTTTATGTGTTAACAGGTAATGGATTTTACATGGCTTTGGTGATTTATTACGTTTGTATTCATTCTGGTAACTCAGACTTTCTAGATTCTGGTTAAGAAAATATGTCACTGGGTTCCGTATGATGGTTTGATTGGCTAATCCTCACCTTGCAAGCACTGGATCCCATATGGGCGCCGGTTCTAATCCTGGCAGCTCCACTTCCCATCCAGCTCTCTGCTTGTGGCCTGGGTAAGCAGTAGAGGACAGCCCAAAGCCTTGGGACCTTGCACCCATGTGGGAGACCCACAGGAAACTCCTAGCTCCTGGCCTTGGATCGACTCAGTTCCAGCTATTGTGGCCACTTGGGACACAAGATCTTTCTGTGTCTTTCCTTATTTCTGTAAATCTGCCTTTCTTTTTATTATTATTTTATTTTTGATGATGATTACTTGGTTGATCAGGGTTGGAAGGATTGAGGGTTAGGGAAAAGTGGGTGAAATAATTGTCCTCAGATTTTCTATTTCTTTTTCTTGTCTCTGGGGGAAGGGGAGAGATGAAGCCACATGCAGCCTCCCAAATGTCCCAGTACCCAGGGATGGAGAACCACCACCCGATATCAACCCGGGGTTCTGATGTGGTGCATGCTCTGAGGGTTCTGCGCAGGTGGTTTGGATAGTTTTGAAATGCTGTTGATTTCACCAATCCAGGGGTGAAGCAACCCTCCCAATGTCCATTTGCTGACATAGTTGTTCTCAAGTCTCCAGTTACCCAGATTTTGTCATCGTTTGGTTGGGGCAGTTGTCCAATTTGTAGCCAATGGGCTACAACAGTCTTCATGTGCCTCAGGGTCTGCTTCCATTGCTCTGCCTTTTTCACTCACAGGTGGGTCCAAGGATCCTGACCAAGGGACCCGAGTGCCACCAGATCCTCCACCCCTGGGACTCCAGAACTCAGCACACACCCCAGGTTGGCATGGCTTGCCTTCCCTCAGCATCCATTATTGCATTGTGCAGCTGGCTCAGTTTAGCCTGTTCCCAATTCTAGCTCCTGCTGTGAGGTGATACAGCCTAGTCCAGTCCAGCCAGATCCCTGTCCTGGCCCTAATGTGAACTTGCTGGCGTAGAGGCCTGACCTGGCCCCTCCTGCACCCTGTCCTTAGATCTGCCAGGGAATTATGAATTGGCCCAGCCTGGTCTGTCCCCAGACCTGACCTGACCTGACCTGGCAGATACTATAACATAGCATGGTCAGGGCTGTTTCTTGCCTTGATTCTTACGCTCACCCGCAAGGACTGTGTCCCAACGAAGGAGTTTCCCAAGTTCCTCTATCGGCTCTCCTCCCAGGGGCAGATCTCATGCACACTAGTGGATCGTTGGTCCAGGTTCACTTTGCCCACCTCTTGTCCCGGCGGGAACAGTGACCTTAGTCAACTGACCCACCCCCTTTCTGGTTCTTACTATTGGGTGTTACAGCCCAGCCACACCTGGCCCATACCCAGACACAGCTTTTACATGGTTCAGTGGGAATCAAAACCTAGCCCAGCCTGTTCTACACCCACCCTGGCTCTCACAAGTTTCAGTGGGTACTGGAGTGTGGCCCAGTCTGTTGCTTCCCAAACCCAGTCCACATCCGTGCTGAGGGAGGTTGTAGCAGTGTCCAACCCAGCCTGCTGCCCTCAATCCGGATCTTGTGCTCACCAGTGGGAACCCCAACTGAGCAGACTGTCCTCTTAGCTCCCCAGCCAGGCCTGTTCCCATCCACAGCTCTTGGGCGTGTCAGCAGAAATTGCAGTTCCCCAGGGGTGAGCCCACACATCCCCCACAGATTCTGCTACCAGGTCCGATTCTTTCACATACTAGTAATTGTCGTGGCCGATCCTAACATCACTTGTCCTCTGTCCCAATTCTCACTGGTGGGTACTGTGATCTTGTCCTGTCAAGTAGACCCTGGCCTTAGCTTTAGCATGTGCCAGTGAGTGGTGCTGAGAGACGGTCAATGCTAACTGCCCAGCTCAGGTCTCCCATGTGTGCTGGTACTTTGGTCTGACCCTTAAAGGCCCTCCTGTTCCTGCCTCCAAACCATTTGAGCTCAGTCCCTTGCTTACCTACATGCACAGTGGCGCGATCCATGGAAGTCCCTCCGCAGTAATTCTCACGTAGGCATGAACTCTCAGGTCATCGTTCATCCCCACCGCTATCGTCCCTCAGTTCCCCTGCAAATCTATGCTACCAAGTTTGCAGAGCATGCTGTTAGGTGGCCTTGAGGCAACCATCTGACTTAGGTGGAGAGAGATCCCCTAATCCAGCCTGGCATGGGGGCTACCCAAGGCTATCAATCTGCCTTTCAATTAAAATAAATTCATTTTTGGAAAGATAGAAAAGACATGCCACTGTAAACCCAAGTTTCCTGGTCCACGTAAGGACTTCTGAGCTCCTTGAGGTGATACCCCAGGGTTAAGTGGGCCCCATGCTTCACTTCCCTAGCGTCTAAGGATCATCTTCAGGGTGTCCTTCAAGGACATCTGCTGAGTTTAGATTTGTATGAAGATGCGTTGAACTGATTGTCTCCTGCGAACAAGGCACTGCTGGCACAAACAGACCAGACTTGGTCCCTGCCCTTGGAAGTTACATCCCGTGTGGAAGAGGTTTCCAACTAAGCACAGGGACCTGTGTCTGGAAGGAGGATGGGGCTATGTGGAGAGGGCTTGAGGGAAGGCATCCCAGACACAGGGCATGGCAGAGATCCAAGATGCATCATGTCTGTATTCAGTTTTTCTCAGAGTCACTGAATGCATCTGCAACCTCAGATTCTATTTTCCTGGAAAATAACACTGCAGTGAACGAAAATCAGCCTAGAAGACTCCCTTGGTTTAGCACAAAGGCAGCTGCCCAGCTGTGCACGGCGCAGTCAAGCCAGGAAATCGCTTGGCTGCTGGCTGCTCAGTGATGGGGAACACCCTGGGGGAAGGTTAGTTCAGGAACAGCACTGTTTGGATAGCAGAGAGCACGCTCCCCTCCAGGCCCAAGCAGCTGGCTGGGTGCATGCTCACCATCAGAATCTGGGCCCTAATTATTGCGGAGTGACCCAGAATGTCGCCATGGGGTAAGGTCAGGCCATCACAGAACAGGCCAAGCTCTGCAGAACTGCCACCAGGATCTCTTTTCTGTTGTTTAAGCACTGGACACTTTCAGTTTTTACTTACCGTGTCTGCCTATCTCATCCTCATGTGGTCATTATTGTTTACATATTGCCGGTTTAAAAAACAAACAAATATCAACAACAACAACAACAACAACTAACAACCAAAAACATGAGGCTGGTGCCATGGCCTAGCAGCTAAAGTCCTCACCTTGAATGCGCCATGATCTCATATGGGTACCGGCTCTAATCCTGGCAGCTCCACTTCCCATCCAGCTCCCTGCTTGTGGCCTGGGAAAGCAGTTGAGGATGGCTCAAAGCATTGGGACCCTGCACCTGCATGGGAGACCTGGAGGAGGTTCCTGGCTCTTGGCTTTGGATCGGCATAGCACGGGCCGTTGTGGTCACTTGGGGAGTGAATCATTGGATGGAAGATATTTCTGTCTTTCCTCCTGTCTAATTTACACTGATAGATGAGCAGTTATTTTTATTTATTTATTTATTTATTAAATTTATTCATTAATTACATTGTGTTGCAATTACATAGAATCTGGGATTCTCCCCCCACCCTCCCCCATGGTGGGCTCCTCTACCTTGTTGCACAACCATAGTTCAAGTTCAGTTGAAATTCCCTCTTGAGCAGTTATTTTTAAAACTTTTTTTAAAAAAAAACCACTGAACATTTATGTGAAAGGTATAGAGAGATAGAAATAGAGAAATATGTAGAGTTACAGACAGAGGAAAAAGGAGAGATAAGCCTTCTATGTGCTTGTCCGTTTCCCAGATGCCTGCGACAGGACAGAAACCAGGTGCAGGAACTCAGGCCTGGTCTCCCGCACAGAGAGCCAGAGTCCATTTCAGGAGCTGCCACTGCTGCTTCCCCCAGGTTTGCATTAGCAGGAAGTTGGAAATTCAGATATACAAGTGCAGTCTTTACTACGCTAACTGGCTGCCCTGAAATTGCTTTCGGATCACAGGTTTATTTTTTGTTTGTTTTCTTGTTTATTTCTCCTTACTCCTGGGCTGGCAGGCAGCAAGGGGAGAAATAATCCGTAGTGGTTACCATCCTTGTGTGGGCTAGTTTAGCTGTGCTAAGCCACTTAGTAACAGTCATTTTAGAGGTAAAGAAAATAAGTCTCAGAGAAGTCAAATAAGGTGCCCAAGGCTGGTGAGCTAAGATTTGATTCCAGAACTGCCCACATCTTTCTTTCCTATGATGTCTGCAGACGCTCCTGGTGTTAGGTCAGGGCAAAGTGCCTTATCAACCGTACTTGGTGGGCTCAAATGATCTGTGGCTTCCTTGATTCTGACAGGAGAGTCAGTTGCTGAGCTGTAATCAGCAGCACACTTGAGGAGCCTTGTTTTGTCTGCTTGGGTTGGGAGTCTCTCAGAAAATAGAGCCCACTTCTTGAACAGTAAGGACATGCGTGGGGAATTGGCTGCCCCTGGGTATGGGGAGCCATGCAGTTGGGTCGGATGGCATGGGTGTCTGATGAGCACCGCTCCTCGGTTAGCAAGGCTATGAGGAGTTTCTGGCAGCGAGGCAAGGCCCGCCGGAACGTCTCTGGACACTTCATTGCTGCCTCACCCCATTGTATGGACACCCAATAACCTCTCTGATGTTTCATAGAATTCTCCTAAGGGTGTTGTTGTTGTTTTTCTGCTAATGTGAAGGGATTCCTGTAACTGGTATGACACCTCAAATTGATCAATCATGTTACGATAAAAACATCTTTAGCGACGTAAGGCTATGACACACAGCCAAAAGTATACAATAGTACAATTGAGCCCACAATGTCTCCAAACATCCTGTTATGTGCCCACTTTTGTCCTGGAGTTTGTGCTAGGATAAGTAATGTTTTCCTTAAGAAATGGCTTGATAATATCTTGGAACTGATGGCAATCATGGAGGTACAAGAGTTTGTTTACCATGCACCTCGAACTGTTACAACACATGATATGACGCATTTTAGTTTCTCACCACAGAAAGCAAAAGTATATGGGGCATCTTCTAAAGGGAAACAAATGTGAACCCCCTCAAAATGGCTTAAAATCTCTATCTTATATTGGCACTTATGTTTAGGGAAAGAAAACAGTTTATAAAAACTATCTTATATTGGCACTTATATTTAGGGAAAGAAAACAGTTTATAAGATAAAAGAAAGTTTCTTGTAAAGGCCCTCTGTTTGTAGATTGGCTGAGCTGCCTTGATCCCTTTCACTGCCCTTTAACAAAAGAACAAAAAACAATTGAATCAGCACTACGTGAAGGTGACGGTAATTAATGCATGATTTGATTTTAAGATTTAGCAAAGAATCTATGTTATATGCTTTTATAAAATCCTTTCATTTATGATCTTTTAATTCTGTACTCTTAATATTTTAAGCAATATTAGTTTGTATGTCATAAAAATTGATTTTGAGTATAAGTAAACTACTTGTCACTATGTAACTGCATGCGCTGCCAACCTTCCTGGCTTCAGCCAGGTGACTGCAGGTTTCAATGAGTAATGGTTTGTCGAAAATGTTTTATTTGAAATAAATGAAATTTTTTAGGATTGTTATTTGTATTTTCTTAACCATGATGTAAAAATGAAACAATTGGATATTGTGCAAAAGCTTGTGATGATTTGTGTATAAATAAAGAAGGCAACTTTTCTGAGTTGTCCACTATGAGCATCAAGCCATAGTGGTCCGTGTCTTATCTCTTCTTCTTATCGTCTCGCTGATCCACGCATCCTTTGCAAGCTCTCAGTCAGCTAGAGCTGGTCTCCGGCGCCTGAGGTCCTGAGCGTTGCCTCTGTAGGGTATGGAGGTCTTCCTGAGAGGCAATAGCTGTTTCCCATCTTTGTCCTCATTGGGAAGGTCTGCAGGCTCTGTCCGCTCGGCTGCTTAAGTATTGGAGGAGCATCCCTAGGAGTGGATTTTGTGTCCTCTGGAAGTCTAAATTGCTATTTTGTGTAGTTATGATATGAAACAAGATACTGTAATCTTTAGTTTCTTGTCCCAAAGACATAAGAATGCAAAGTGGAAGCTTACATATATTGTACAAATATTTATCAATTACACAGGATTTGTTTAGAGATGAGCGAACATATGTCCGTGGCGCCGTGTGTGTCACTCCATACCTGCCACCAACAAAGAGCTGTGTACCATGAGTAAGCCAAGTCTCTAAATATACAGGAGGCCTGTACTAGGTTTCACAGCATGGCCAATGCCGGAAGTGAGTCCCTTGCTGCTGTCAGTCACCTTCATGGCATAGGGGGTGGCACATGCACTGATTAGACAGAGGGGGTGAGGTCTCAGCATGCATGAAGCTTTCTGGTTTTTTTATGGCACCTCCATGTGGAGCTTCACTTATTGTGGTTCTGGGGAAGGCACAGACACATCCTGAAACGGATGCATATGAAGATAACAGGTGAAGGGATAAAATCTTAATTCAGGGGGGCTAGGAGAAAGCCCAGGTGCTGATGTTGTGATGTGACAGATAAAGCCCAGGCCTTCCATGCTGGCACATCATATAGGCTCTACTTTGAATCCTTGCCACTCTATGTGCGATCCCTGCTGTGTGCCTGGGAAGGCAACAGAGGATGGCCCAAGTGCCTAGGCCTCTGTGCCCATGTTGGAGACCTGGAAAAAGCACACGGCTTTGGACTAGCCCAGGTGTGGCCACTGTGGCCATTTTTGGAGAGAACCTGTGGATGGAAGATCTCTCTCCATCTCGCTCCCCACATCTGCCTCTCTGTGACTTTGCCTTTCAGATAAAGATAAATAAATCTTGTTTTTTTTTTAAAGAAAAAATTTAAAAGAAAAACTAGCTCATTCATCTAATTTACTGCCTAGCTACTCACATCGCTTAGAAATTAGGATCACTGGATAAGATTTCCCAAAATATGCTACAGTTTACAATTAGGTTCATAGGCGGATACAAAGGGAATTTTATGCTCATCTAAGCCAACCTGTTTGCTTCACAGACCTGAAGACTGAGGCCTTGAGAGGGGGCAGCGACCATGCAGCGGGGAGGCAGGCTGCCTGGGAGCAGGCTAGATTTTACAGAGTCTCTTCCTCTTGCTTTTTTGGAGGTAATTATGCCATGATCTCGTTACTTTCTGTATCCTATCTCTTATCTTCATTTTGACCCAATTTACCAAATTAATTCCTATCAAAGTGTTCATTTGGGCTGTAAATTGGCTGAATAATTGCTGTATGGATCTCACACTAGCAGCGCTGTCAGAGAGCGCTTGAGGCCAGCCTGAACTGACTGCCTCCATTCTGTCTGTCCTGCTGGAAGGGCACTGTGTTCTCCCAAACCCACCGTCAAACCAAGCCCAGCCCACACAGAAAGAGCCTAGGGAAAAGACAGGAGGTGGCTGAGGACTGAAAGATGGGAGCTCTTCCTACAGTCAAATCTTTACAAACATCTCCCCAAGTTTATCTGAAAAGGCATGTATATGAAAACAGTTCTAAATGATAACAAGAGGCTAAGACGCCCACATTCTGCCTCGGCTTGTTCCTGGTTTTGTTCCGGATTCCAGGTTCTTCCCAGTTCTAACGCTGGGAGGCAGCCGAGAGGGGGAGTCTAATCTGGGGCATTTGGTTCTCTGCCACTCACAGGCGGACCAGGGGCCTGCACCCAGGCCTCCACCTAAGAGGCGGACCGGGCTGTCACTCATGACGCAGACCTGGGCTGAATTCTTGGCTCACCGCTTTGGCCTTGCCTGGGTCTGGC
Organism: Ochotona princeps; assembly: GCF_030435755.1. Taxonomy (NCBI): domain Eukaryota; kingdom Metazoa; phylum Chordata; class Mammalia; order Lagomorpha; family Ochotonidae; genus Ochotona; species Ochotona princeps. The sequence continues at coordinate 104,858,144 of NC_080835.1, read as the reverse complement.
TGCTACACACATTTTGAAGGCGGCCCAGTGGGTTGGCCTTATGTATGTGTGTCTTAGCCTTTCTGTTTTGCTGCCTCTCAGGTGATTAAAATAATTATAAAAAATTGTGACAGCCTGGCAGGATGGCACAATTGGCTAATCCTCCTCTTGCAAATGTCAGGATCCCACATGTGTTCTGGTTCATGTACCAGTTGTTCCACTTCCCTTCCAGCTCCATGCCTGTTGCCTGGGAAAGCAGTGGAGGATGACACAAAGCCTTGGAACCCTGCACCCACATGGGGACCCGGAATGAGCTCTTGGATCCTTGGCTTCAGCTCAGCTCAGATGGCCATTTCAATCATTTGGAAAGTGAACCAGTGGATGGAAGATATTTCTCTCTATTCTCTCCTTTCTCTGTAAGTATGCCTTCCCAATAAAAATAAAAAAAATCTTCTTAAAAATTGGAGTACAGAAGTTGATGAAAGGGGCTTGCTTTCATGTTTGTTAGACTGCATCAGAATTAATTGTTCATCAGAATTAATTGTTCAGCAGAAAAACTGAGAGATGAAGCACAGGATAACTCACATTAGGACCCCTTGATAGAAGCAGCCTGGGAGCTCAGAGGAGAGGCATGGTCACTGAATCAATACCGTTGAGGTACTAATCGGGGGAAAAATTTGCAAAATTTGTGAAAAAATGGCCAGTTTCCCATCTCATTTTTATATCATAAAACAGAAGGGATATATGTTAATGGGAGAGAAGCAAGCTGTAATGAGAGCAGAAGTTTATGCTTACCTGTGAAAAAGGGATTGTACACTTAAACGTAATGGAAGACAGGGCTGGAAACAGAACTGACCCAGCAATTGCTACCACCAGCATATGCATAATCTGATTGGGGCAACGGACTGTGCAGGATCCTATACTGGCATTCACACACGAGAATCAGGTCTGGGATCTACCTCAGATGAGGTTTATTTGGGGATCCCTCCAACTAAACTGCTGATCTCAGAACCCTAGCCATGAAAAGAAGTGCAGGTTCCATGGTCTGACCATGAATACAGTGTGCGTGACAAGCCTGAGCCTCCTCAGTGGCTCAGATGGCGCAGTGGACAGCATATGCCAGTGAACATGAAGGATATGACAGTCCATCGGAACCTGCAGAGGACACCTGGTACCACAACAGAGGACAGAGGACAGAACAAATCAATCTACTACCCCAGCAATGTGTAGGCAGGGAAAATCTAGACAGAGACTCTGATGTGAACTATGTCAGCCAGTTGATTCTGGAGAGATTTCATCATGCTTGGAATGGTGAGATTGGCAACAATTCAGAACTGTGGACCTATCAAAACCACTTGAGCAGGACCCTTGGAGCATACCCTGAGTCGGGGATCCTGGGATGGGTGGGAGGCCAGGTGGGGCTTCTCCCTTTATTTCCCTCCTTACCCAATACACAAAAAAATGTGGAAACCAAAAAAAAGTGATGGAAAAATAACAACAAATTTGAGTATATTTTAAAAAAGAACTCCACAAGAGTCTACAGTGAAAAGCCAAAGTGACATGTAACAAAAACAAAGGATATGTTATCTGGAGAATTAATGTCTTTGCTGACAAGAAAAAGTATTGACTCCACTAGAAAATGGACAAAAATCACAAATATGGAAGTTGACATGTCGATGACTGAGAACCATATTAAAGACGTTAAATCTTTCCAGAAATCAAAATAAAAGCTTATTAACAAAGCTGAGATGCTCTTTTCACCTACCAAGTTACCAGATATTTGCAAGTTATGCTTTTGTTGGGCTTCAATGTCTTGTGATCAAGCTTGTAGCCTCTGTGATGGGCTCACGATGGAGGGCTAACCTGACACTGTCTCGAACTGAAGCACTGTGGATTATACATTAGAGGTCTTCACAACTGTCTCCTTTACTGTTGAGATTCATGTGCAGCAATGTATCCAACAATGTGGTATTAATAGCAATGCCTTGGAAAGGACCCAAGTGCTCATTCATCTTTAAATCATTTACTCAGTAAGTAGCAAGACCTTGGATACACTCAATGCTGTGTTAGGCACTGGGCACACATGGATGATTGAAACGTTTGTAGTTTCTGCTACTTACGGAATTTGCAGGTTAGTGGGAGAAGACTAGCAATAAATAAGTTACCAAGCAATTGCACTGACCTACATTAAGTGCTGCAGCAGAGTACAGAAGAAGCGTTTTCAAATGCACACAATTCCTGCTCTCATAGCTGTCATACGGGGAGGGAAATGTGACAGACTTGTAAAGGTACGTAGTAGATGAACTGGAGTAAGCTGCTATGAAGACAGGGTAGGTGGCAAGAGGATCATGAACTTTTCTTGCAGGAAATACTGTGTAAGGTTAAAAAAAAGTGAGTTCTAGTAGGGGAGGACTAGAAAATGAGACAAGTAGAAAATGCAGGCAGCACAGAGTCGCGCACGTAATGTGTTCACCCTGTTATGGAGTCCCTGAATACAGAGATGACAAAAAGGCCTTGAACAGGAGCAGTCATTATTATAATTATGCTGGGGTAAGGTTCAGTTAGATTTGTCTCCAGAACTTTAAGCCCTGAACAAAGAGGAACATTTCTTTGTATGTGTTTTTGAATTCTCTGTCCCCATACAGAGAACTGGTGTAAAATTGCACATATGTACCTGGCCTCTGATAAGGTTTGACTAGCTTCCGTTACTACAGTCCTTCTACACGCATACTGAGCACTGTTGGGAACTGGGTAATACCATTGGTCTGTGCTGACAAGTTACAAACAGTTACAAACAATGAAGAAAGATAATAACCACACTTAATTCCCGGGGTAAGTTTCTCTTTTTTGATCTTGGGCAGCTTTCTGCCACATCACAGTGTCTTGGTACCATGGCTTGTCCCATCTCCTGACTACAGCTTTCTGCTAGTGCACATCCCAGGAAGCAGCAGTGATGGTTCAAGCACATGGGGAATGTGGGGTGAGTTACCAGCCCCTGGCGTCAGCTTCTGGGGAGTTAACCAAAAGAAGAGGGTTCTTGCTGTCTCTCTGCCTCTCAAAATCAAGGAGGGAAAGAGGCAGAATGCACAGGTGTACCTAGATCGTGATATAAATGATACAAAAGTTGTGAAAACGTGCCAGGAGGAACGGCACTAAGATACTACCTAGCTGGGACTGGATGCTATACTCATTCCCTAATTCCTTCCTATGAAGTGAGGCCTCCGCTGTTTTGCCCCAAGCTTTTCTTACCATGCCCTGCACTCATGGCTGGCTGCAGCCTCAGGCTTGGCTGCTGTCCTCAGCTGTGGTCACACTGGAGGCTAGAGGCAGCCACTAGGGTGCAAAGGCTTCAGGATGAATCTCAGGTCTTGTGAGAAAAGTGCCCAGAGGCGTAGGGGAAGAAGAAGGAAGCCAACCCTTGCCACAAGAGAAATTTGAAAATGATATTTTCAGGATAAGTTGTGTCCAGGAGACCATGATATTTTCATTTTGGGGTTTTCTTCTTAGAAAATCTTCTCTCTGAATAAAAGCACAAGTACCCCTGCCTAGCACAGGGTACTGGAAGGCTATAGAGAGCCTGGTGACAGGGGTTTGGCTTCGTGTCCACCTGAATTCAGACCAGACATTGAGTCACCAGAGTTCTCACCTCCCATGTCCACATGGGGGGAACACTCCTTTTTTTGGGAGTCATGCGCTGAGAGCTAATGCTTTGGCTGCCTGACTCCTAGAATAAATGCCTAACAGCTTCCAGGTATCCTAAGATTTGTTTCTTGTGGACCTTGTCCTCTGTCTGGAATTTCTTCCCGTCTTTATATCTGCTTGAAAAAAAACTGTTCGTTTCATAAGATTTTGGTTGTCTTTGCAGATCGTCCCCATCATAGCAGGCGTTTTAATCTAACTTGTTTGGTATTTACTGTCAGAAACACTCACTTGACATTTATCACATTCTGCCCTTTATTGCCTGTTATTTGTCACTGTGTTTGTGACTCCTTTGCAAAGCAATGGTATTATTTTCTTGCCTGAGAATGTTACTCATTCCCTGGCCGGCCTGCTAAACTCCCACAGAGCTCGCAGGCCCAGCTCACACTCATGCCCCACCCTGGGTACCTGCTATGATTTTTTTGTGAAGCAGAATTCAAGTTTATCCATTAGCACATATTTCTGAATAGTTTGGGAGCTATCGATGACTTCTCTTAGCCCTTCCTCTGGCGCCCAGCTCAGGGCTGGTGCCTGGCAGATGATGAGATTCAGTGCTGAGTCAAGGAATGAATAAATTAATGAGTGGGAATGGGTGGGGAGGTTTTCTTTTTTCTTATTTTTGATGATGTGTACATAGTTGATCAGAGTGGGAAAGATCAAGAGTTACGGGAAAGTGAGTGAGACCATTGTTTCCAAATTTTCTTTTTCTTCCTCCTGTGTCTGGAGAAAGGGGAGGCAAGTGCAGAAACCACAGCCAGGCTCCCAACTGCCCTAGTATCCGGGGATGGGGCATGGCCACCCGATATTAACTCAACATACCCAATGTGCAGCATGTTCGAGGGCTCTGCTAAGAGATTTTGATTGTTCTGAAATGCTGCTGATATCCCTGGTCCAAGAATTAGGAAACCCTTCCAAGATCCATTGGCTGATATAGTCCACCTTAGACCCCCATTCGCCCAGATATTTGCTGGCATCATTTGGCTGGGGTAGTTGATCAATTTGTTCTGCCCTCCTTCTGTTGCTATGGCACCAGATGTCCTCTGCAGACCTCAGAGGACATCTGCCATAGCCTCCATGTGCATCTGGGCAGGCTGTCCACTGCTCCATCTTTTGGTGGGGAGTTTTGAGGATTGTTGGATGTATTTAAGATTGGATGTGTCATGTATCTTTTTCAGATTGTGTGGTACTAGGCACATAGCAGATGCTAAATTAATACGTATAGTTTGATGAATTGTGGTGTATGTACTTATAATTTCATCATCGACATCATCGTATAACACAGCCATCCCTGGGTAAAATCTATGACAAAATGACCAATGCTTGGTCTCTTTCCCTGTCCTCCTTGGGAAGGTAGACTTCCTGCTGAAGTAGTTCCCGCACACCGTAGCAGAGCCTTGTGGGCAGCACCCTTGCATCCAGGGGCCTGTTGACAGAGCCCAGCTGCTTTCCATGGAGCTGACACTGGAGGCCCAGCTTCTACCCTGGCCATTGTACTGTGTATGGCGTGACACCTCCAAAGTTGTCTGGGGAGATGGGACTAGAGCAGTGAGAAAAATACCAGAAAGCCCTAGGGGTGAGGGAGGGCAGAGCAGAACCGACTGTCATCTGAGATGACTGGTCACCCTGTGACACCTGGTCACTCTGTGATGGCTGGTCACCCTGTGACTCGCATGTTTTAGGAGTCTGTGCTCTGGTCCACAGTGATCCCAGTAAGTATATTCGCAAAGGAAAAGGGGAAAACTAAAACCAAACCTGAAAGCTGCAGCTCAGCAGAACCACACCATCTGAATGGTTGTGTTTATTCTGACAAATTCTGTCCTTGTCCTCACCCGACTCGCATCCAAATAAAGCTGTTCTGGTTTTGTTTTTGTTTCATCCCAGTTGCTCCCAGAGAAAAGCATGGCACTGAGAGAACCACTTGTTTTTGAAGTTGCTGAGATATCACAGCCAGAGACAGCCCCCATCTCTTGGAGGTTGCAAGTGCTGCTGGAAGTCTCTACTGGTGTGTGCCTGGGTCTGAGCCCAGGGATGATCCAGCCTCAGCGTGTTTCACTCTCAAAAGGCCTCACCCACGAGTCAGTCAGGCCATCCCTGCAGGCTGCTTTGTTGGGTGGCTGAGTTTAAAGACCCCACAGGGTAGATTCAGGAAATTCAGAGAAGGGGCTGGGGTGGAAAAGGGGTCAGAGCAAGTGATGGAGGTGACGTGGAGAGGGCAGGGCAGAGAGAGGGATATCTGCTGATTCCTAGAAAGAGCTTGAGGGGTGGCAATTGGCAAACCTTCTCACACAGAATCCACCACCCTGGAGAAAGCAGGTGTACAGTTTCCACTTGTGTCCAGGAACGGCTCTGGGCCATCCATCTGGTGCATGGATCACCTTTGCTTGGTGTGTCCGTCTGGTTAGAAAACAGTCCATGAGAAGGAGAGTAGACTTTCTTGGCCTTGCTGAGACACAGTAGCCAAGAACTGTGCTGTCATGGCAGATGTAGTGGGCTCTTTTATGGTGCTGTGATTCTGAGGCAGTGGGAAATCAGGAGCTCTACTTTAGGGATCAATTCTTGGCTGGATCCCGAATTGTGAGGCTGGGAGGTGTAACGACACCAGGGGAAGGCAGACCCTCACCACAGCCACTCCCCAGCTCTGTGGTCAGGGCAATTGGAGGATGCCCTGGGTCAGAGGTTCAGCCTCATAGTCCCAAGAGTGTGGAGAATTAACCCAGAGCCAGATTCTCAAATTGCTCAGAGATAAGGGAAATGCCTTCTGATATAATCTGCCTCTATGAATTTTCCCTGAGGCTTTTGCTGCTCTTTGCTGTGGCACCAAAGCCACATTAGTGAGCACCAAAGCTCCTTCATAAGTGGTTTCTGACTTCAGAGGTCTGCTTACTGAGGAAGCCATCTATTTGGGGTACTATCAGGGAGAGGGCATTCCAGGCTTCTGGAGAATTCTGGGCCAGTTTCTAAGTGTCCTACCTTGAAGAGTCAATTAGTACATTGCATATCACAGGATCACGATCCAGAATGTAAGAGAAAGATGTAGGCATCTAGATGGGTCATCATGGTGTGGGTCAACACAGAGTTGGAGGATTCCAGAGCCAAGCCCCGGGTATTGGTGAAGATGTTCTGCATGGCTTTCCACGGATTTCACCTCTGCTTGCAGGCAGAGTGTCTGCCCATAGTCACCAGTTTGCTCCTGCTCAGTCTCCTTTACTGTTTGCCTTGAGGACAGATTTACAGTTCCCATCCAGTAGGCAGAGGGGCCATGGATGATTCATGCACAATAGATAAGAATTTAAGGAAAGGAAGAGAAAACATGGCATTTTTGGTACTTTAAAAAAAATGTACAGTTCTGTAGAAACTCAAATTTTATCTAAGAGCCATAGGCAGATCATGATGTAGTCCTAAAGGACCAGAGATGTGTTGACTTGGTGTGGTGTCCAAGGTTTCAGAGGGAAGATGGACACCAGCTACAGCTGCATTGTTGCTCACCCTTACCCCTGATCAGAGAGAGGAATAGATCAACCATTTCCATCTGATTTACTAGAAATAAATAATTCTGGCAAGCTGCTAGAGAAGTTAGCCCAGGGTTTTGGGAGTGTGAGTGGTGGGACTGGATGCTGGGACAGGCTCTCTTGTCCACTGAGCAGCAGTCAACATTTACAATTGGCAGCAGATGGCAATTTTCAGTTCACCTGCTTCTGCCCTGGGAAGCCTCCCTTGGGCCTTCACTGCCTTCGTCTCATCTATGCGTGTTCCCATGAAGTGGTCATTCTTTGAAACTTCTCTTCTTTCCACAATATGAAATCAAAACCTCAGACCTCAAGGGCATACCAGAGAGCCAACTATGGCCCTTGGACTCCAGGTAAAGAGAAAAATCCCAGTCCTTCTTGCCCCTGCCCCTGGGCCTGTGGAGGTCCCCATCCTGCCAGTCCCCTAGCCCAGTCTGGCCTGGCAGATCTTCCTTGCCAAGACTGCTTGAAGATAGCAGCCAGATTGATGGTCCCAACACTCTGCTTTGCTGATACCACTTTTATAGACCCATAAAAGAAACATTTAGGCAGTCAGTTCAGTCATGCTAAATCTTAACCGTCTTTACAGATTTTTTAGTGCAGCCCATCAGAATAGTCAGCAGCCCTGAAGGTCCCGTCTTTATGGTGGTCTGTGATGGTACCTCCTTTGCAGGAGCCAATAGACATGTGGAAGTGCAAGGCACATGACAGGGGACGTCTCTGTCCCCATCTGACCTCATTCAGTCATGACCAGCTCTGTCCTTTAACCAAGACCAGGCTGGAGCCCAGTAATCCTTGCCCCAGACAGCAGCAAACTCTTAGAGAGGCAGTAGAAAGCAGAAGTTAAAGAGAACTGTCAGGTGTTCACCTGCTACCTGCTGTGTGGTAGGAGGTTTAGTTGTCAGAGGCAGGTGCAGGGATGGAAAGAGTGGACAGACTTCCGCAGCAGCTGTTAACTAACCTGTATGGGTCAGTGATGGTGACCGCAGATGGCAAGCTATGCCTCCAACCCGCTCTCACAACGCTGGGAAGCAGCAGGGAGCCCTGATCCTTCAGCTCCTCTACAGTCAGAGGGAAACACCTGATGCCCAACAGCCTTACTGTGCTGTTAATCTGATGTTTTGTAAGTTGGGCCAACTCAAGGCATTTCAGTTTAGGATGTCACCTATCAGAATGAAGATCTGTCATAAATTAAGGATCATTTGTAGAAGCAAACCAAAACCAGGACAGGAAGTTCTGACTTGTGGAGGTGAAGCTTGGGCCATTGGTGTCTGGTGAAACCCATTCACGTTACTAAGTACAGCAGTAGCTAAAATGACAACATAGAAATGGAAGAATCAAAAAATGAAAAAAAAAAGTTTTGCCTCTTGGAGATCAAAATTCAACACCAACAGTATTGGCAGTGTGGGCACCACCAATCATTTCAACCTTGCTGGGTCTCAGTTTTCTCATTTACAAAATGGGTATAGAGTGATATCTGGTGCTTGGACTCAGAGTAACTCAAGTTCTGAAAGATGTTTGGGTGGTTTGGGTGGTGACTGACGCACAATGAGGAGCCCAAGGGGTTCCATCGTGCCCCGTGTGCTTATGACACACTGATGTTGGAATGTTAGCTGCTGACTTTCAGCCTGTGTCTTAACCATGGCTCCTCTCCTTTGTCCAAGTTCACCTGCAGTTCCACCTGTTAGTTGTCCCCTCGATGTGCCCTGGTCACACCTTGCCTGTGCATGTAGCAACCCTGCCATTGGACCCACAGAGAGCAGCCTCAATCTCATCTCTATCCTTCAGGGAAGGTTTGCCATGAATGTTTCTGATTTTGTCAACTCTGTATGTTTTAGAGTCCCATAGGCTTAGCATTCACACACTGGACCTTGTGTTTTGTAAACTCTACAGTTGGGTACCACGTATTTCCCCAGTTTACGAGCTCCGGAGTAGGTGGATTCTGTGTAAGCTCCATCTTGATCTGTGCTGTGAGGTAGGATTGCAGGTATTCTGGTCACTCCATTTGGTGCATTTGGTCTCCTGACTAGTGCATGCCATTGTGTGGCCAGTGGGGAATTAGAGGCGCTGGTCCACCCTGGTCACCAGCCACAAGACTGACATTGACTCTGCCTTTAGGAATTCCTATGTGGCAAGATCTGAATCAGCAGAGTCCAGGAGGACTCTGTGCAGGAAGGGGCTGCTGGTCTCACTCACATAACTAAATTTGGCAGAGACAGAAGCCGTTCTAAGTTGCACAGGACCAAAGCACTATCTAGAAGATGCAGGCCTGTTAGGCATGTGTTGTTTCTGGACTTCCCAAGGCACTAGCAGGACAGGTTGGAGCCTGCCCAGCTCTGAGGAGCAGTAGAAAAGTGGCTGGGTCAGCTGTGTATTGTGGCAGATGGTCCTCACCCACTGGTAGCCGGCATTTCCATGTCACTGAGTAGTGAACTGAGTGCTATAGGGAGTAACACACATGCTGATCTGGGTACAAGGTTTCCATTAACTGATTTTTTCTCCAGCTGTGTGCTGCATCTCCAGTAACAAATCAGAGAAGGGAAATGCGGGTTTGCAGCCAAGCCAAGAGACACTCTCATAAAAAGGTGGTAGATAGATGATAGAATATTCCTACTCCCATAAAGACATGTATTTCCTCAGTAACACTGAACACTGAACACTGGCAACCTCCTGCAGCTCTCAGCCCTGGGTCCTGTTGTTGGAACAGGGGACCTACATGTTGGTCATGGGTTGGCCTAGCTTTGGGCAGATTGCTGCCTTATTTAGCTGTTTTTATGGTGCTGTAAAGGGGGGAATCACTGAGTAATCACATGGTTGCCTACTAGGCCTTGCAAAGAGTCTTTCTGTGCCCTGCACATGGCTGTAAAAGCCAAGGACTCACAGTACTAATGAGGTCGTATACCTGACCATGAGGGGAGGCAGAAGCTCACAGCGGTTTGTGCTGCATGGCTACAACGTCCAGTCCAGAAACCCATAATTAGAATCTGTTTTCCAGCGTAGAGACTGGCCTCAAGTGCAGTTCCTAGGGCCTTGATTATGTGGCGGGCTGGAGCAGAGGCCATGATGTGGACAGAGTCAGCTGTGTGATGAGGTGGTCCTTTAAGTAGGTGCCTACTTGCATAGGTACAAGAATGATAAAAATTTCTCAGTCATTCACAAAACACCCCTTCTGTGTGGAGAACTACTGTAGGTGGTGTGGTTGCCATCACGGACAAAGATCAAGACGTCATCAGGGAGAAGATGAACGGCAGACAAACAAAAATGGAAAATCTTTAGTATCGAAGATGGAGAGAAGTGGATGATGAGGGAGAAGCAATAGCAGGGCAGGAGGGAGTGGGGATCACATGACCCTTTGTAAAGGTTCATTTTCTTTTTCTGGAAAGCAGATAAGGAGAGAGAGAGAGAGAGAGGAGAGAAAGAGAGAGAGAGAGAGAGAGAGAGAGAGAGAGAGAGAGAGAGAGAGAGACTCTTCTGTTAGTTCACACTTCAATGGCTGCAAAAAGCCGGGCTGAAGCCAGGAGCCAGGAGCATGTTTTGGTTCTGCTACATATGTGCAGGGTCCCAATTACTTGGGCCATATTCTGCTGCTCTCTCAGGCACATTGGAAGGGAACTGGACCAGAAGTGAACTGCAGGGACTTGAACCGTCACTCATAGGCAATGTCAGTGACTTTATCCACTGTGCCACAATGCTGGCATTGCACTTTTAAGAATGGTCAGGGAAATTTCTCAAGGAGAAGACAACATTTAGACAAAAGTCTGGAGGAGAGGAAGGGGCCCAGCACTTCAGAGAAGGTTTTTGGGCAGAAACCCTGAGAAGAACAGTAGCGGAGCACTCACAAGAGGATGCGCTTGCCTGGAACTTGCTGGGCACAGGTGAGTGGCAGGTGTTGAAAGCAACAAGTAACTGGAGGCTTCAGCACTCCGGCCTTATCAGGGCTTTCTCATATCCTGGGACGAGTAGAAAACAGTGTTGGAGTGGTACAGTGCAGCAAGTTGGAGAGAATTTGGAGAGTGCTTACGGAAACTTGAAGGCAAATGTTCATTTAAAAATTGAAGTTGATGCGCAGTCATAAAATACACAATTCTAAGAAAATATTAAATTTGTATAGGGGTTCCAGAATCCACAAAACATGTAAATGAGGAAATTGAGCTTGTTTTCCTGAGAGTTTTACTTTTCTTATTTATATTTTCATTTCAATGCTTAAAATAGCTAGACTACAATTTAAGCATCAGACGTGGTGGTGATTTCTTTGAGTTCCTGGTAGGCACTGTTGCTTACACATTTTGTTTATTCAAGTGGATGATAAAAAATTTATAACTATTTTTTCACAGCTATTCAGACATTTATACTAGTTGAAATGAGAGCTAAAACTTCAAATAATTCTTCCTTTTCCTGTTGACAAAAGCGATGTTAGAATTCCTTTGATCATATGCTTGGGTTTCTTCTTAGATGACCTCATAGTAAGCATTCTGAAATATTCAATGTATTCTTGGTTAATGCTCAGACATGCCAAATGGCATGTCAGACCCATATAAACAAACAGACTGGCCCCAGGGATGTGAGTATAGATAATCTGGCCGATGCCCATGTCAGAAGCCTCCTTGCCAGCCCTTCTTGGGAGCCCTTGGGTGTCAGGACAGCACCTCCTATCTGTGAGGGACAGGAGTGGAGTGGCTGGAGCAGAGGTGGCTGAGTTTCCCGGTTACAAATGCTGCTGTGTCCATGTGGTGTGGGACTGTAGGTCCTTCTCTAGTCCTGGTTCCCAACTGGGAAGCGCTACTTAACATGTTGCTTAGGGAGCTGTTTTCACACTCTCTCCCTGTCTCTTAACCCTCCGGTTTACCCATCTGCTGCATTTTGAACACACGACATTTTTCTTCAACACCATAGGGAAAGCTAGTATTACTTGGCAAAACCCCCACTTCTTATTTACAAAATACTTTTTACTTATGTATCTGAAAATCAGAACTACAGACATAGGAAGACACACAGAAAGAGAGAGAGAGAGAAAGAGAGAGAGAGAGGGAGAAACACTTCCTTCCATTCGCTCACTCCCCAAATAGTTACAGCAACTGGGGCCAGGTCAGGAAGATGCTAGGAAGCTGGCTCTTAGTCTCTCTCATGGATGTCAGGGACCAGTGCACTCAGGCCATGCTCTGCTGTCTTAGTCTCTCTCGTGGATGTCAGGGACCTGTGCATACGGACCACGCTCTGCTGTCCTAGTCTCTCACGTGGATGTCAGGGACCAGTGCACACGGGCCACGCTCTGCTGAATTTCCAGGTGCAAGGGCAGGGAGCTGGATGAGAATGGAGCAACCAGGACTAGCACGACACTCAGGTCAGATCCGATGTTGCAGGTGGTGGTTTAACTCTACACAGTGCAGGCCCCTACTGCTTCTTTTCACTTGTACCTCAGAGTCTACATTCTTTACGTCCCTCTATAAACTCTTGTGTTTTCATCCATAAATAATTACACCACCCAGTATTTGGTGGAAGCACTGTTAGGTGGTGGGCACAAGTAGTGTGTAGAACTTGCCCAGCTGGCTGGGGATTCAGCCGACTCCGCTCTTACAGGTGTCCGCTCTCTAGCATCCCCTTTTATCTCTGCTCTGTGTTGCATCCGCTGATATACTCCCCAAGTCCTACCGAGTTGCCTCTGCCCCCTTTTATCACCCTGTGGCTGCTCCCTCCAGTTTGCTGCTTGGTTTACCTGCACTGGGGCTACTGGTGCTCCTACAGCCCTCCCTGTCCACTCAGGCTCCAGACTGACACCATCTGGCTCCTGCACTCATCACATGACAGAACTTGCTTTCTCAAAAGTCAACAGAGACTGAAATGCCAAATGCAGTGGCATTTCCTTCTCCTCCCCCCACCTTCTGTTTGATCCAACACTGATGATCACACTCCACACTTGCAGCTTGCTTCCTTGACTCTGTGACGCCAGCACCTCCTGGCTCCATCCCACCACCTTGGGCTTCTTTTTACCAGTGGAGAGAGAGAGGAGAGAAGAGAGAGAAAGAGACTCACAAAACCCCTAGACTGGGAACCAAAGCCAGGATCCAAGAGTCCAGTTCAGGTTTTCCACTTCAGTGGCAGGAACACACCCACTTGAACCATCCTCAACTGATATTTCTCATGGTGCCCATTAGCAGGAAGCTGGAATGGTAAGAAAAGCTGTACCTTGAAATGGAACGCGGATGTTACACATAGTGTCTTAACCATTCCTATTGAATTTTTTTTTAAAGATTTATTTTATTTTTATTACAAAGCCAGATATACTGAGAGGAGGAGAGATAGAGAGGAAGTGGAGCTGCCGGGACTAGAACCAGCGGCCATATGGGATCAAGGCGAGGACCTTAGCCACTAGGCCACGCTGCCAAGCCTTCCTACTGAATTTAAATCTTTGAGCTGTCACTTTGGTTCCTGCCTATATTCTTTACTCAAAGTGAACAAACTCAGGTAGCAGAAATGTGCTTTGTACTTGTTTATGAACCAGTTGGTACAAGGTTAGTAATCAAGTTCTCTTTTCTGGATCAATGCTTTGGGTCAAACGTGAATCTCTAGAAGCAATGAACTCCAGAGTTGCCTGAACTCTCCTGTTTCTTGAAGATGTAAAGGCTACCCTAACTGGCTGGCACATTCCCTGACCTGACATGGTATGGACCAAGCTGTGCACCTGCTCCTGTGCTTCCATAAGCATTTCCTCTGAATTCTTGCTGAATTGTCCTTCCATTATCTACTGCTTGTCTGCCATCTCTTACCATGGCTTGGGGCTTCCTTTCTCTGCAGCTTTGATTCAGATGAGTAGCACTCTGCTCCTTGTCTGCCCACATTTTCCTACACAACAGGGCATGAGAGAAAGGCTTGTGTGTGGTCAGTAAGCTGAATGATGGTGTAGGGAAAGTGGGACATCCAGGAGTAGCTTTGCCCAGGACACATGCTGAACTGGCCTGCACCCTGTGCCATCCCTAGCTTCCTTCTCCTGGGAGCTTTCTGTGGGATGGACAACAACAGGGAGCTTCCTGCAAGAGTAGGAGGGAAAGCCAGAATAGCCTTTCTGTGTTGTTTGAGAGATCAGTGGACTGGAACTTTCAGCCTCACTCACTGACCTCTGGGAAGAGGAGGTAGCTGGAGATGAAGCTACATTAAAAACTTTGGAACCATGAGCTCTAACATGCTTCCATGTGGCTGAACATGTGAGGTACAGAGAAGGCATGGGTGTTTCACATGCTCTGTCTGTCCCACACCTTGTCCCGTGTGTCTCTTCATCTGGCTGTGCCTCTGTATTCTTTACAGCAAACCAGTGTCTGTGAACTGCTGCTTAAACTTTACAACAAACTGGGAACTGTATGCAAAATGTCTGAATTCTGTGTCACTCTAGCAAATCATAGACCCCTGCAGGAGTTCATGGGAACACTGCTATGCACCCTATAGGTCAGGAACATGGGTCACAGTCTGAGACTTGGTACTGGCACCTGTCATAGCACAGTCCTGCAGGGTCTTACTCTCACCCAGGTCAGCAGAGTCTGACTTGAATAATCAATACCCAGCTGGTGTCTGCAGCAGAAAGTCTTGCTGTGTGCAGTTTGCTTTGCAAAGTGAGTTGATCAAGATCTCACTGGCAGTAGTCAAAGCCAGCTCCTCTGCCCCTGGCCCTGGTCCTCACTGCATCAGCTGGAGTGAATGAGGATAAGGGGAAGAGGTGTTGGTGGTGGGGGCACCTTTGCCCTTGCTGGGGGGCATCTGAATCCCTATGGGGTGAGACCACGGCCACACATTTCACATGATGGGGTGCCTGCTGCCCTTGGACTTGGTCCTAGGGTTTCTCTACTTGGTTTGAGCAGGACCAGGACTGTTCAACAGACAGACACTGAAGCCCCTGTAGGTGACTGTCCACTTCTCTGAGATGCATGAGGCTAGGTGGGAAGTGGGAGCAATCCCTCTGGCCTATCAAGTGCTTGCTTCATTTATAGAGTCATTGTCATTTTGGACAAGCCATTGATCTTTGCTCTCTTTAGGATGGTGCTGGTAGTGTCGCCTTAATCTTTGATGTGTGGGTTAAATGCAACGACGTGTGTGGAGCTGTTACGACAGGGGCCATCCCATTGTAAGAGCACAACATAAATGTGTTTCACTGATTGAAACACCTTGGTGATAGGAATGTGCCAAGTTCAGCAAGGCTTCAGTGGGATGTCACCCATGACAAGTATTCACTGGCTGCACACGTGCAAACATCCAACCTTTAGCCCCGAAACTTGCAGAAGGAGTGTCAATGAACTCAAATACGAGGCAGAGTTTTTAGGTTCATCAGAATCAGTTTACTGTGGAGGGCAGAGATCTGGTAAATTTAGTGACACACCTGAAGCAGGGCTAGCATCACGTAATTGCACACCTGCCTATGAGCTCCTTATGGCCTTTACCCTCATACAATTTCTTAGAGAAATGCTGCATGAGCCAATCTTGTGATGCTTCTGTGGAAGGAACTGAATTGTGCTTGCCAAATCAGACACAAACAGTGGAACTGGATTCTGAACATGAAGAAGTTTAAGAACATTTGACTTAATTTATGTTCTTGATATTTCTTTTTACTTATGTAAGAGTTATTGTGAAAAAAGAGCTTACCAAAAAAGGCCTAAAAATCCCCTTGAGTAAACGTAAAATAAATATTTCATCTGAGGTGTGTTTTTGGAGTAGTGGTTGGTGTGCTGCTTAGAATGTCCACATCCATATCAGAGTGCTTGGCTTCCAGTCCCAAGTCCATGTCCAATTCCAACATCATTCTGGTGCATATGCTGAGAAGTACAAGGTTAATGGTTCAAGAAATTGTGTCCTTGCCACCCACCCGGGAGACCTAGATCGAATTCCTGGCTCCTGGCATTGCCTTGCTCAGCCCCAGCTGCTGCAGGCATTTGAGGAATGAACCAACATTGAAGAACCTCTCCCAGAACCTATGAAACTATGTCACAAAATGAAATTAAAAAAAGAAGAATCTCTCTTTGTCTCTTTTCAGGAAAATAGAAAAAAAAATAAACAGAATACAAGAATGCTTCATAGTTTAATTATAAGAGTCCTGTATTTTTATAAATAGTAAATAAGTTAATGAAAATGTAGCTGTTTTAGATTCAGTAAGATACAAATCAAATAACTCAAAAATATCTTTGGATTCTTTAAGTAATTCTAGAACCCCATAGTTATCTTTCCTCTCTGATTAAGTTACGACTGATGTGATATTTCTTTGTGCTAGATGATTTTAAAAGATCTATCTATCTATCTACCTACTTATCTGAAAGACAAAGATAAGAGAAAGTGTAAGAGCGAGAGTGAGAGTGTTTGCAGATGGTGGTAATGGCTGGGACTGAGTCAGGCTGAAGCCAAGAGCCAAGAGGTCCATTCAGGTCTCCCACTAGAGAGGCAGGGGCCCAAGAACCTGGGCCATCTGCTGCTGCTCTCCTTGGTACATCAGCAGGGAGCTGGATTGAAAGCAGAGCAGCTGAAACTCAAACAGTGCTCACATTAACAACACGAGCAGTAGTGTAATGAGATACACCACACTGTCAATCCCCACAGAAGTCAATTTTTTGAGCCAGTTTAGTTTGCTTGTGGTTTATAACCAATCAAATATCAGTCTAGATTCTATTGAGGGTATCTTTTGCACGTTTGATTAACAGTTAGGATCAGTTCCTTATACAGAAGTTAAAAAGTTTGAATTCCATAAAGTAGGAGTCAGGTGGATTCCCCCAAACCACTGAGCACCTCAAACTCAGTAACTGAGATTTCCTGAAAAGAAGAAATTGCTCAGTTTCTACCCCATTGTCCTGCCCTACAGATTTCAGATTATCAGCCCTATAAACTGGGCCCAATCTCATGTCTCTGGAGAACCCTCACAGAATGCTGTATTCAGCCTAGAACAAAGGGACAGGGAAGCCTCCGAGAGGCACGTGCGACTCCTTACTCTTCCTGGCACCAACCAAAATGGATTGACTCTGAGCTGGTGACTTGCACTTTCAGCTCTTCTCTGCTGTCATGCAACTGGTTTTGGGAGACCCACACAGAGGAATTTATATGTATTCCGAGTAATTTCCACTTAGCCAGATTTGGGAAATTGCCTTAGGCATCATTTAATGCTGAGAAGGATGTCATTTTATGTCACTTCCTTGCCCAGAAGGAACCTGGAGGGGTTGCCATCTGTGGCCTGCAGGGACATGTGCAGTGGTGCTGCGCCTTCTTCATTGCCAGGCAAAGAGTGGTCACCTCAAGTCCTCTCAGCCTCCTTGCAGTCAATTGCTCTGGGCTGGCGCTGCACATGGGCAGAAGCGAATGAGCTGCATTAATAATTTGCGGAGTGTAATCCATCATCCCCCAAACAATGCGTTTCTGGCAGTTAATTAGAATCCACACCATGGACTAACAAACCTCGTGTTTAGAATTACAATTCAATACTACACAACAGATCAGATGGCCTGTTGTCTCCTGTCACCCTAGCTGTCTTGAATATCTGGTTTCCAAGATCTGCTTAGCATTCTGCAGCCAGTATTTCTGCTGAATGGTTTCCGATGGCTTAATCACAGCCAGGAGGTGGGACCCGTACCTGTTCATGGCAGGCAGGGACTAAGAGAAGGAAGGAACAGAGCTCAGGGTTTGGGAAATGGAAGTTGTCAAGGCCTGGGGGAGGGAAGCTGGTGTCTCTCCCCTGGGTCAAGGGGCACAGGAAGGAGGACAGAAGGTGAGCTGAGACACACCCTGTGGGTGAGAGGAGCCTTGGAAATATCCCAGGCAATCTCTTCCCCATTTGGAGGCCTGGAGAGGACAGAGATGCTGCCTCCCACCCAAGATCCAGCATATACAGACATGTGGGGACACTGTCATAGCAGGGACACAGGCAGCCCTGGTTGTACTCACTGAATGCTCTACCAGCCATAGAGAAATGACTGGTGTTCCCACTTAGCACAACAGATATTTGGAAAATTCTGGCTGCTCCCATGATCCCTGACCCTGGGAGGGAGCCATGGGCAGAGGCAGCAACCCCAGGGAGACGTGCCTGACTCTCACCTAGTGTGGATTTGCTTGTGTTACATTATCACCTTGAGAACAGGGACCAAGACGAGTCTTCCGGGGGCAGGAGGTTCCTAAGGGCCTGCCTTGAAGAAGTCTGTGTTCAACTACTTGGCATCCGTAGCTCCTGGTACCTTGCCTGCTATGCTTTGCCAAAGTTCCCAAAGTTTGGAAGAGTCACATTGTTGCAGGGGTGGGAACCCAGTTGTCTCACTTTGGGTATTTATCCAAAGGAAATCAAAGTGTCAATGAGACCTCCAATAGTCACAACATCCAAGTGTGGGATCAACCGAAGTGCCTGTGGATGGGTTATTCATGTTAATATGAACAGAACTGGAGGGTGTCATGCTAACTAAAGTGAATTTGACTCAGAAAGGCAAATATTGCACATTCTCACCTGTCTGTGGCAGCTGAATTTAAAGGGAAGAGGACAGAACAAGGGCCACTAGCACCTGTGGAGTCGAGAGGACAGGGAGACAGGCAGGGTGGACCATAGGTTCCAAGCCACGGTTTGGGAGGAATGAGTCCTGGTGTTCTGTAGCACATACGCAGTAACTATACGGTACAAAACTCCATGATCTGTGTCACGATAACCAGAGTCCAGAGGTTTTTCAATGCAGGTGTGATATATGACAGGGTCCACAGGAGCTCAATGCCCTGGTTTGGACATTGTACACGGTGTGCATACATCAAACTATTGTACTGTACCTCAGGCTGTATAAGAAGACTATGTGCCAATTACAGATTTTCAAGAAAGAGTATAGCTCAGTCCTCTCTTTCCCTCTTACATGCTCCCTTCACTCTGGTGTCCTCCACCATGGATGCTGGAGCAGGGGAGCCCTCCCCAGTTGTTGCCCATGGCTCTCGGCCTTCCCTGTTTTCAAAACTGCAAGGCATATCATAAATATTCCTGTAATTGGGATGGTCTGTGGTACTATGTCAAGTACATGATTAATTTTTTTTGAAAAATTTTTTTAAAGATTTATTCATTTTATTACAGCCAGATATACACAGAGGAAGAGAGACAGAGAGGAAGATCTTCCGTCTGATGATTCACTCCCCAAGTGAGCCGCAACGGGCCGATGCACACTGATCCGAAGCCGGGAACCTGGAACCACTTCTGGGTCTCCCACGTGGGTGCAGTGTCCCATTGCATTGGGCCGTCCTCAACTGCTTTCCCAGGCCACAAGCAGGGAGCTGGATGGGAAGTGGAGCTGCCGGGATTAGAACCGGCGCCCATATGGGATCCTGGGGCTTTCAAGGCGAGTACTTTAGCCGCTAGACCACGCAGCCGGGCCCTAAATTTTTTATTCTCATTGAAAAAGTAGACCTACAGGGAAAAGGAGACATGGAGAGAAAGATCTTCCGTCCACTTGCTGAATCCCCAAGTGGCTACAATGGCCAGAACTGAGCCGATCTGAACCCAGAAGCCAGGAGCCAGCAGCTTCTTTTGTCCCACCCACCCCTACATGGGTGCAGAGTCCCAAGGCTTTTGGCCATCCTCTACTGCTTTTCCAGGCCACAAATAGGGAGCTGGATGGGAAGTGGAGAAGCTGGGACATGAACCAGTGCCCATTTGGAATCCCAACACATGCAAGGTGAGAATTCAGCCACCAGCCATAACACTGGTCCCAGTACCTGATTAACCTTACAAAGAACCCTGCTTGATACATTGTATGTGCTAAATAAATGTGCATTGCATGTGAGTGTGTGTGTGTGTGTGTGTGTGTGCACGCGCGTGCACTACAGAGAGAGAGAAAGTCAGAGTAGAGGGAAAGAGAAAGAGGTGAGGAAAAGAGGGAGAGAGAGAGAGAAGGTAATCATTTTTGGTTTCTCCAACACAGGCGGGAAGCCATAACCTCGGAGAAGCTGGCACCTGCACCTTCTTTTCACAGTTCTGGCATGAGTGGAACATGCACTTAGGTCCACTTTAAACTTGGCCTTCTGCTGGCCCATGGACATGGTGCGTCAGAATCAGCTTAAGAACAGAAGAGCGGGGGCCAGAATTCATCTTCTTTTAGCTATTGAGTGAGTTGGGTAGTGGGCCTGGTGTTTATTACCTAGCAGAAGGCAGGGCCATCCGGAGCCCCTTAGCCTTCAAGGTGAGTGCTGCACAAACCAGCCCGGGCTTGCAGGAGTGTGCGCTGATTTCAGTGATGTGAACACATGGGAAGTGACTGAGCAGCTCGGTGGAGTGAGTTCAGCCTCATGTAAGCCATCGCTCACCTTGCCCCAAACTTGAGGGAGTGAAGGCTGGCCCTTTCTCCTTTCACAGAGTGCTTCACACCAGGACTGAAATCCACACTGGCACAGTGTGTTGTGCGGGGCCCTGGCTTCATCCCCACACTCTGGGAGTGCTGTGGTGGCTCTGCATTCATGGCAGCCCCTGCTGGATGACACCTTACGCACTTCTGTAAGCGAATTCCACTCCCTCCCATTCCACAGCCTGGCCTTGTGTGGGTGTTTTTATGAATCTGCGCAATGTGGGTGTTTTTGTGAATGCCAGTTCAGCATACACATTTCCAATCACAAGTCATATATGGGCACAAACAGGGGCAAGCAAGGACTCAGAAGCATCTGTAGCCCCCAGACAACCCTATGTGGCTGATGAGGAATAGGTCTTTAGCTTACAGGATTCTCCTTAGTGGGTGTGCTTCTGCCCGTCTGTATGGCATAGTGACAAAGTGAGGCCCTCTGTTCAGGACAGGCCGGTGCTAAAGCAGCTCTGCCTGCTGCGAAGCCTGCAGTGGGCATACATGCCTTCTTTTTGGTTCTTGGTTCTGTGAAGTAGCTAGAGGAAACACTGGAGCGACTCACACTAACAGCCTATTGTTCCTGCTCCATAAATGAATTGGGTGCCTTGTGGAAAGCTCATTGCCTCTCCATGCAAATCCCCACAAAGATGGTAAATATAGATTCCTGAGTTGTAATCTGTCTGCAGTGATTAAAGTGTAACCAAACTGCCGTTAAATTTCATTCCAGATCATTTCCAAATTGTGTAAAGGTGTCTCAAGGCAGAAATGCTCCCTGCTGCCTGGGTCTGTTGTGTGGAGCTCTGCTGTGCGTGTGGCTCCCTCAGAAGAGAAAGCTGGGGATTGGTTGCTTTTGGTTATGTGTGTTTGTCAACCACCTTCATCCTTTGCTTCAGGTTTTCTCTACAAAGGCCACTTGTAATCTGCATTTGGAAGCCTTCTTCTCTGCCTATCAACAAGGGAGTTCAAAACGCAGCTTGAAGAGCTCAGGCCATCTGCTTTGCAGTTGGTGGCTGCTGCTAGGAAGATGGCTTCTTCTGGGGCCAGCAGACACATCTCTGTGGAGTTATCTTCAGCATCACTGGGCCTGTGAACCTGGAGGCTTGTTGCTAGTCGGACTTGTTGCTGGTTTTCACTTGGAGGAAAGATGAAAGCAAAGTGGGGTAGAAGGCCACTCAAGCGGCTAAACAAGGAGAGTCACATTGGTCAGGCTGGCCCCTGTGAGCTTGCTGCGGCTGGAGCTGCAGCCAGGCATCCCGATGGACCTGATTTCCATGCAGTCATGCGTACAAAGGTGTGGAACCCCATATGCATGATGACTCTCGAGTCAGTTCTGTGCCTGAGTGCCACTGGGTAATGGTCCACAGTTGACATGAGTCTGCAAGTTGACTCTGCTCGATTAATACAGAACTTCTGGGAAAGCTTCCCAGAGGCTTCCCTTTCTGGTTGCCCTGGTTTAGGTTCAGGATATCCACTCTAGAGCTGCAATCTGTAGACTGAGATGTAGGAGTGGAGAGATCTTTAAGCAAATTCTGGTAGTATCATTTTTCTCTTTGAAATTGCTTCCTTAAGGTTTGCTATGCAAGGCAAGTATTATGGGCAGTTTTGAGCAATGGTCAGCGACCCAAGGCCATCAAGATCTGAGGGCAGCAAGGAAGCTTCTCGGC
Source organism: Ochotona princeps (assembly GCF_030435755.1). Lineage (NCBI taxonomy): Eukaryota > Metazoa > Chordata > Mammalia > Lagomorpha > Ochotonidae > Ochotona > Ochotona princeps. The sequence continues at coordinate 104,835,986 of NC_080835.1, read as the reverse complement.
CTGTCAAGATGGCATCTGAGGTCAGTTGGGATCAGCAAGAAGAGTGGGTCCAGGGACCATTACCTACCAGCCAGGAAATTTCTAAGGGTCCTTAATTTCTTCCTATCTCCAGCCAGAACCCAGTATCTGGTCTGCTCAATGAATTCAGGCAGTATTGCAGGCCAGTAGTCTGGAACCTAAACTTAAATTCATTCTGTTTCTCCTTATCCTGGTGAAAAACCCTGCCATGTGGTCATCAGGGCATCTTTGTACCACTCTGTCTAAGTGTTCCCAGGCCCATTTGCTTGTCCCATCCTGAGTGTCATCTTCTGGTTCCAGCGACTGTCACTTCTGCCCCGTTGGCGTGCAATCTCATTCTCATTATGATGTCCTCCAACCCTTTCTCTGCACTGTATTTTTGGTGTGTGTAAGTTTGTGCATCTGTTTCTGCCATGCCTCTGCTCTGAATCCTTTCATGCTCAAACATTGTTCAAGGCCAGACTCTGAACTCTTCGTGGTCTGAAATTCACTTAAGTCCTCATCTCAAGCACCTGGTTTTCAAGCTAAATGACTGCTTGTGATTGCCCTCAAGGTGCTATACACAATTTTGTGCTGTGAGACAGCTGAATCTTCTATTCCTTTTGCCTACTGCTCCCCTCACTCCTTGCCTAGGTCAACATTGACCGCTTGAATTATATGTAGACACCAGATTTTCCCTCACAGCTACACTGATATTTCCAGGTGCTCTGGACTGTGTGTTTCTGTTTTTCCTATTACCACACTACTGGTAAACAATCTGCTGAATCAATGGTCTCTTTTGCTGCTCAGTAAGCTCTCCAAGGCAAGAATCATAACTGGTTGCTACAGTTTGGATGCATCTTCCAACATGCATGTGTTAAAAGTTTGATGTCTGGACCTGGCGTGGTGGCCCAGCGGCTAAGGTCCTCACCTTGAATACACTGGGATCCCATATGGGTGCCGGTTCTAACCCTGGCAGACCTGTTCCTGCTTGTGGCCTGGGAAAGCAGTCAAGGATGGCCCAAAGCCTTGGGACGCTGCACCTGTGTGGGAGACTCGGAAGAACTCCTGACTCCTGGATTTGGATCTGCTCAGCACCGGCCATTGTAGTCACTTGGGGGGTGAATCAATGGACAGAAGATCTTCCTCTCTGTTTCTCCTCCTCTCTGTATATATGTGACTTTGCAATCAAAATAAATAAATCTTTTTAAAAAATCTTAATGTCCAAAGTCATACACTTCAGGTTTTTGGAAGTGGAATCTTTGAGAGGAAATTAGTATTAGCTAAGGTCATGAGACTGGGGGTGTCTTATGGTGGTGTTAGTGTCTTTTTATGATACTTTAAAAAATTGCTTGTGATAGTTATAGATAAAGAGAAAGAGGGAGGTAGAAAGAGAGAGAGAGACCAAAATCTTGCATACACTGTTCATTGCTTAAATAACTGCCCTTGCCAACATTGAGCCAGTTTGAATCCAGGAGTCAGGAGCTTTATCAGGGTCATCCACTTGAATGGCAGTGGCCCAAACACAGGGGCTATTTTCCACTTCTTTACCAGCTTATTAGCACGGAGCTGGATTACAAGTGGAGCAATCAGGACATAAACTGGCACCTGAATGGGATGCCAGCATTGCGGGAAATGGTTTAACCTGCTAAACTACAATGCTATTCCCCAATAGTCGCTTGTTGTAAGAAGAGGAAGAGAGACTTGAGCAAGCAATCTTGCTCAGTTTCATCCTGTGATGCCATCAGCTAGGCTGCAATGTGTTAAAAGCGCCCTTACAGGGACTTGAGTGCATGCTGATAGCATGTCCTGGGATCTCCCAGCTCCTACAACAATGAGCTAAATTACCTTCTATTCTTCATAAATTGCCCCCCGAGATTTTTCTGTAGCAACCAGTTTCAAAGCCATGCACAATTTCATAAGTAGGTCCTCAAATGCTGTATTGTATTTACTTATTGCTAAGGAGATTCTACACTGCAGGATATACTTCTGCTTGCTTGCAACAGAACACTATGCATTTATTGAAACGATCATGTCTTTTTATCAGCGAGGACCAGGATATTTGTGGCTCTGCCTTGCCTATAGTTGAATGGGGACTCCTCTACCTACGTGGTGCTGCATTGGCAGTTCTCCCGAGCCTCAGGCTGGCTGCTGCATAGCTCAGGCTGGCTTGGCCTGGATGCTGCACACTTGAGAATTGCCAATGCAATTTCAAGAATATTGAAAAATGGCATGGTTTCTTCTGCTTTTGCTGTTTGATTAAATTCAGCTTTTCTTTTTTTTTTTCCTATGTGCTGACTTATATATTGCTGAAAGTAAAGCAGCCTTTCTAGAGAGCAAGCCTGATGTGTTTGACAGATGCTGTTTTGCTCCTGAGTGATGGTCCCTTAAGACACGTGTGCCAGCTCTGCCCCACCCAGCTTTGAAAGACTGCTATCTCTGCCAAGGGCTTGGCAGCTTCCGGTGCCTGTCACTGCAGAGTTGGTAATTGGATGGCTGTCTCTAGGATGCGCGATCACTTTTTCTTTTAATGGTCTGTCAAGAGGGAAAGACTTTCTGAAGACATTTTAGGAAAAATAAAACATGGCTTCACACACATGAAAATGGAAATTTACATTCCTGAGAAGCTTCCAAAGCAGAGAATTCACTGAAACAGCTTCCCTTCCTCTACATGTAGACAAAGGCGACATTTTTTTTCTTCTAATTTGTTCCTCTATCTGCTGTCCAGCTGCTTTCTTTGGATCTGAATTGCAAGATAATTTGATTTTATATGCATCAGTTAAACTCTCATGAAGATACTGAAAACTCAAAGTGTTCAGTTTATGGCACTTGCAAGGTGGATATGGAATCCAGTTGTGGTGTTAAGGAGGTGGGCCAGCTGTGAGGTTCTTAGGTCCCTAGGTGCTTGAGGGCATGCCCTTGGAACACAGTGCTTACGAGAAACTTGTACTATAAGCTTGAACTGGGTTCAGCCACTCTCTCTTCCCTGGTTCATTTCTTATACATGCTCCACCATGGCCATATTCCACTTTCATCAAAAGCAAAGCCAGTGGGCCACCCAGTCTTAGACTTGAATCTCTGAAATTCTGAGTTCCACAAATCTCTTCTCCTGCTAGTTGCCTTGAGTGTTGTGTTGCAGCAATGAAAAGTTGCTACAGGAAGGAACTCTAATCATCTTTAATGCTGGACAGTGTCCATGAGATGTACAAATGGGTACTCATCTGTCCCTGTGAGTTGTGCTGCCCCTCTCAGCTTCACATTGCACAAATCTTCTTGTGCAGACAAGGGACTCCCCAGCTGTAGTCTGGCCTTCTCTGGGAAGAACTGATACTGACTTCTCTGGCTCAGGAATGCATTTCATTGTTTTAATCATGAAAGGAAATAACACAACATTTCTAAAAATGATAAATTTATTTTATTTTTGATGATATATACATAGTTAAGAAGGAAGCATGCCCATGTAGACCACTGATTATGGTGGGGAGGGTCAAGAAATGAGGGAAAGTGGATGAGACAACTGTTTCCAATCTTCTTTTTCCTTTCTGTATCTGTGGAAAGTGGGGAGGGAGCTGAGAGGGCCACTTCCAGCAACCCAAGTGCATCAGTGCCCGAGGACGGGGAATGACCACCCAGTGTCACAGGATACCCACTGTGGAGCATGTTCCAAGGGTTCTACCGTTGATTTTGCTGCTTGAAGGTTGAGGAAATCTATCCATGGTCCTTTGGCTGACAGTCCACCTTAGAGTTTCCACTTACCCAGATACTTACTGTCAATGCTTGGGTGGGAGAGTTGTCCAATTTGTTTTGCCCTCCATGGTACTAGATGTTCTCTGCAGGTCCCAGTGAACTTATTGTCATGTCTCCCATGGGCATCTTGGCATGCCATCCATCGCACAAGTTTCAGCAACCGAGGAGGCTCAGTTATGACACATGCACTCTATGGTCAGACCACAGATCCTGTGATTTTCCTCCTGGTTGGAATTCTGTGTTCAGTGGTCCAGTTAAGGTACCCCCAAAGAAAGCAGACCAGAGGTGACCCCAGACCTGACTCCTGTGTTTGCCAGGCAGTCCAGGGTCCAGCTCAGTCCATCACCCAAAGCAACCTATACACATACAGGTAACTGCAATCGCCTGGTCAGTTTTGTCCCTAGCCCCATCTCATATGAAAACCAAAGGATGCTGCGGCCCTGCCCACCCCTGCCACCACACACTCAGCTCCCCTGCACACCAGCAGGAACTGTAGCCTAGTCAGAGCGACCTTCAATGACCCCAACTAGGCCTAGTCCCCAGTCCCAGTTCCTGCATGTGTCAGTGTGTGCAGTAGACTGGTCCAGTTGGTTCTGAATTGCATTCGACTCTCATATATCTCAATGGGTGTTGCAGCCTAGCTCAGCCTAACCAGTCCACTATACATCCCACCCTCGTGCTAGAGGGTGTCTGCCTGCCCAATCAGGCCAGCCCCAAACTTGGTTCCCATGCTTACCAGAGGGATCTGCAGTTTATCAAAGAGATGCCCACAATTTCCCTACTAGGCCCATTCCAGTCTCCAGATCTTGCTGTTTCCAGGTGGTACAGCCGTCTAGACTACAGGGCCCCTAGTTCCAGCACTTGGGCCGTGCACTGCATAAAAGCCCAACTAGCATGCAGTTCCTCTGGATCATGCATGCATCAGAGGTTTTGGTCACTGGATTTCTTCCTAACCTGACTCACATGCATGCAGCAGGTTTTATTTATTTATTTTATTAATTTATATACTTCAGAATTATTTTATGATACAGTTCTATAGGCTCTTGGATTTCTCCTCCTACCTTCCCAAATTGCCTTCCCCCACTGATTCCCCTATATTATTACAATTGTATAGTTCATCATAAACAAACATAAGTCCTTCATTCTGCTATTTAATGTATACTGACATTTTAGATATGAACAGTGGCAAAGAGTCCAGCATCCTACTGTCAAGATATATTTAACAGCTTCACTGGGAGTCTATCTTTGATCTGGACATACAGATGCATACTGCATTGTATCTTCACATCTGGATGTGACAGTCTCTATTACAAAGTTACTGTACATCCCCTCAAATGAAAAGCCACAAAACAAAATCAACAACAGGAAGAAAGGTAAAAAAATTTATAACATGAAGTTAAATAACATGTTGCTGAATGACTAATATGCCACTGAGGAAATGAAAAAGAAAATCAAGAACCTTCTTGAAGAAAATGCTGCTATTATATGACTTATGTGTCACTGAAGATATTAATAAGAAAAAAAATTTTTGAAGAAATAAAATAAAATAAAAATATCAAAACCCATAAGATGTAGCAAAAACAATATTGAGGACATTTATAACATCAGATGCTTATACAAAGTCTAAATGCCTCAAATAAATGCCTCCCAATGACTTATTAAAAAAGAAAGATGAACAGGAAGCAAAAATGAAAAAAGTACAGCAAAAATAAATGGAGTTGAAGCTAAATTGTGGCAAGAGAAAGCCATTTTTTAAGAAGATGAGTCAAATAAATATTTAGCCAGACTTGCAAAGAAAAGTAAGAGAGAAAAACCAAGTAAAATTAGAGATGAAAAAATCCTAATAAACTAGTAAGGTGATCTTATTATATAGATCCTTTGATCATTATGTGGTGTCTCTCATTGCTTTTAATATTTTTCATGCTGAATTCTATATTGGCTGATGTAAGAATGCCTTCTTTTTCTTTTCCATTAGCCTGGAGTATCTTTTTCCATTCTTTCACTTTCAGTTTCCACATATCTTTTTTGGTGAGATGTGTCTCCTGTAGGCAACAGATAGATGAGTTTTGCTTTTTTAATCCAGTCTGCTAATCTATGACACTGGATTAGTGAGTTTAAGTCATTTACATTCAAGGTTAAAATTGATAAGTAGTAATTTGGTCCTGTTGTTTTAGCAATGGGTTGTTTATTCTTTGATTTAGTTTTCTGTTGTTTTATTAGGATGCTCTCCATGTTTGCCTTTGGTTTTGGTAGGTGTTATTTCTTTTCTCTGTCAATAGAAAATCTTTCAGTATCATTTATAGAGCAGGTCTGGAAGAAATGAATTCTTTGAGCTTTTCTTTACTATGGAAGATTTTTCTTTCATTTTCAAAAACCAAGAAAAGCTTTTCTGGGGAAGTAATTCTGGGGTGACAATGTTTCCCTTTTAGAGTCTGGAATATGTCAGTCCATTGTCTTCTGGCCTTTTAGTTTCCTTTTAGAGATCAGCAAGTGAGTATGATTAGGCTTCCTTTTTATTTTAATTGATTTTTTCCACATGCGTATTTCAGGGTATTTTTCCCTGTGTTCAACTGAAGAGAGCTTGATTATTAAGTGTCATGGCACATGTCATTTTTGGCTAACTCTTTTGGGGGTTCTGTGCCCCTCAGTACACACAATGGAGCTGATGTGGCACTGGTGGGTGTCTGAGCTGCTTTCGTGTGTCCCTGGGTCGCCAGGTGTCACTCTGCCTTTGTCCTGTCCTCTCCTATTTTCTAGGCTCGTGGCTTTTCTGTTTCACCCCAGCTAATGATTCTGTCTGTTTAGATGTGCCTTTACCCTAGTCCAGGTTTCTTACAGATCAGTGGGTTTTAAGGTCATGCCAAGACTAGTCTATCTGCAGTTCCAGGTCTCATGTTCACCAGTGGGAGCTGTAGTGCAGCAGGGGAGTCCCTCCAGTCCCTTCCTGGGCTCACACCCCCCTCCCCTTTTTTCCCAATCGAAGCTGCAACTTGGAGCTTCTGAATGCTGTGTTGCCCCAAGGCCAGGCTGGGAGCTGTAGAGTTGTGTCATTGTTCACCCAATGTTTTTGAGTTGAGGTTCAGGATGGAAATGGTGCTCTACTGGTGAGTGACCCATTGCTGCCATTTTGAAGAGTTTTCATTCTGATGACAGAAAGAGATATGTGCACAAGTAATGGACTTGGGGACCACCTGGGAGATCAGTCCCTGAGAAGTTCTGTGCTCTGGGACCACAGACCCAGGTCACCTTGCATTCAATTGCATTTCTGGTCATCTCAACATCTGTATATGGGAAGCACGGAAGAGGGGCAGGTGTACATGTGGAAGAGTAGAGGTTACAAACACTCCTATGGGGCTGATTTCTCTCTCTTCCTATTCTCCCTTTTACTTCTACCATGCCCCCTCCACTCCTTCCTCCCCTCCTCCTTCTTACAATGCCACTTCCTCATGGCACTGAGGGCACAGGGCTATGGGAATTGACCTGCATGACTGGCCTCGGCAGATGGGACTAATACAGCTCTGTCATCTGCTGCACCAGGGTGGAGCAATCAGCAGCATGCTGCTCTTGACTGCTGACATCTATATATTAAATTGCAAGCAACAGAGGAAGATTTCTGGCAATTAGAATGGATATATTCAAACAGTTATTAAACATCAATAGGAATTATAAAAGCTTCAAAGACTGCCGTGTATCGAAAGGAACCAGAAGGAAACGAGTGACTATTCATATCACCTTTGGGTGGATCAGGTCTTTCAAAGCATGAGGGGAACGGTTGACTATTCTGATCACACATGTGAAAGCTTTAGAAAACTGTAAACAAAGCTGACAGACCAGTGAGAAGCTGGAGGCTTCCTGCCTCCCACGTGGCATGTTGTCAGTGCAGCCAGGACACAGGGACCTGGCAGCTGACCTGCAAGTATGGCAAGATGACAGTCTCCACAGGGGTTGGTGAAGAAATCCCACTTCCTTGAGCTTCCTGTGACAGCTACTCAGTCATCAACCCCCGTGCGACAGCAAATCTCTGTCCCACTTCTGGGAACTTACAGATGAGCAATTTGCAAAGCTGCTCCAATGCTACCGCTGATTTCCACCCTGAACTGATCAGTGTCCATGCCACATAAATGTTCAAACATGGTGGCTTTCGGCATTCTCCATGGAGTAAGAGCAGACTCCAAAATTTTTTAAAGGTGAAATTAAAAAAAAAATTTATTTTGGTGCAAAGAAAAAACGGAACTCCATGAACAGTTTTTGATCATTGTATGTATTGCCCACAAACTTTTTGAACAGCCTTCATCTTCCTGGATTTCCGTTTTCTTGCATTTACACAAATATATCTTGTGATGCTATTTCCTATACATTTTCTGAAGTCCCCCCTTCTTCTCTATATTACTGTATGCTGATTAGGTGCCAGGAACAGTCCTGTGTGTCTTAGTATTGTCATCTTCGTATCATTCTCAGAACTCTAGAATGCTGCCCCAGGTTTTACTGCCCCAGGTTTAAGATAAGGAATCAGAGACAAAGATAACTCAGTTCTTGCCAGGTTATACATATTGGAAAAGACAGAATGAGATTAAAACTGAACTGGATGATGTTGATCAATGGTGAATTGATAGATAAAATTAAGGCAAATCCCTTTCAATTAAATTTTGTAACCCTTAAAAATGGAGACCAAATGGAGATTGAGTGAAACTTTTCATGCAATAAGATCCTGCAGCAGCCTGGCTGTGTCTTCCTGTACTGTGTGTGTGTGCGCAAAAGAACCTTGAAGGTTCTGGAAGAAAGGGTATTTATAAATAAGTGGTAAGTATTTCTAGTTGCTGGGGATTTTTTTCTCTCTTCATGGAAAAATGTCAGTGTTTGGGGTTTTACACTGAAATGATGTTATTTTTGTAGACTGGCAAAAATACACGGTGTTAACTGTGGCTTCTAGTGGAGGTTTTGTATTTCCTTAGAGCAAGATTTTTCAAAACATAGGTTCAAATCTATTACTTGCTGTTAAATCAGTTTGACATGTTATAGACTATGTTTTTTTTTAATCTCAGAAATACAAAATTGAAGGTTATTTTGTCAAATAAGAATGGATGAATAAATCTAAGTGTGATTCCTGGAGGTGTTATCTCGTCCTAGAGTCATAAGTCCTGCTTGAGAGGAGTTTGTGTTCCTGCAATTCACATGCCAAGGAAGCCCTGACCCCCGCTCCCTAGCAGGGAAGGAAGAAAGGGCCCATGGCCTGCAGAGATTCAGCCTGGGGCTCCTGAATTTGGTGTTGCATTCTCATGCATGCCCAGTTACTCAGAGCAGTAACTGAACTGTGAGCTTGCATGAAGCATGTTTCCTACCAGTAGCATCATGTCATAAATAGAGAGACGTGGCTCTTTCGGGAACCCGAGCTTGTTGAGGGCTGTGATGCTAACACACCAGGAAGCCCACCTGATAAGGCTCATGAGTGGAATAACTATTGCTTCCTTTTTTTTTTTTTTTTTTTTACAAAAGATTTATTTATTTTTATTGGAAAGGCAGATGTACAGAGAGGAAGATCTTCCGTCCAATGATTCATTCCTCAAGTGACCACAATGGCTGATGCTGCGTCAATCCAAAGTCAGGAGCCAAGAACTTCCTCCAGGTCTCCCACGCGGGTACAGGGTCCAAGGCTTTGGGCCATCCTCAACTGCTTTCCCAGGCCACATGTAGGGAGTTGGATGGGAAGTGGAGCTGCCAGGATTAGAAGTGGTGCCCATGTAGGATCCTGGCCCGTTCAAGGCGAGTACCTTAACCGCTACACTATCGTGCTGGGGCCCAGCTACTGCTTCCTCTTGACTGAGTTAAGCCTCTTGACAACACTCTGGACGCAGGCTTTCTGAACCTGGCTTATTTCACTCAACATGATGTCCTTTAGTTCTAATCATCTTGCCACAATGATAGAATGTCCTTGCTTTTTAAAAAATTATTCCTATTGGAAAGGCATTTTACAGAGAGAAGGAGATACAGAGGGAAAAATCTTCCATCCGCTGGTTCACTTCCCAAGTGGCTGCAATTGCTGGAGCTGAGCCAATCCAAAGCCAGGAACTTCCTACTCTTGTTCTCCCATGCAGGTGCAGGGTCCCAAGGCCCTGGACCCTCCTCTACTGCTTTTCCATGCCACAAGCAGGGAGCTGGATGGGAAGCGCAGCAGCTGGGACACAAATTGGTGCCCACATGGGAACAATGCGCTTAGAGGCGAGGATTCAGCCACTGAGTTATCACACTGGGCCCCTTATTTATTGTCATTTTTCAATCTAAGTGCGCTTTTGAACACATCTGGGGCTGACTCTCGGTGGCCCGCTGGAGATCTGAGGTGCCCCGAAAGGCTTTTCTGATTCAACCCTGGCTCTTTGCAGGAGACCGAATCTGCTGGGCAGAGGAGAAGAGCAAGGATGGAGGCGAGACAGTGTGAGAGAAGTCATAGCAGAGTACGTTATGTGAGAGATTTGGAAGCTCAAAGAAAACAAAATTAAGCGGTACGTTTATTTTTGATGCAGGAAGTTTTCAAATCTATGCACTGATTATCCACGATTCCTATTTCCATTAATTTTTGGAAGACTCCTCTTATGTATGAAAGGCAAATTTTTGAAAATTTTATGCTTAACACTTAAAAATATTTTTACCTATTTAAACCATGTGTAGATATTATATACATACACATAGTATTTTCTTCTTGAGGAGAGCTATTAAAATCAGAATTTTCACCAGGGTATTTCCATTTTCCATGAGGTTTTAAGTGCCCTGGCATACGTCCATGCTTGGCAGTGCTGATTGCCCGGGGCTGGGGTGAAGCAGCCCTATGGCAATGGCATGTGGCTGGCAGGTGCCTAGCCCAGTTACAGGAAACGGTAGGTGCTGAAAATAGCTTTCTGAAAGACAAACCAATTCACTGCCCTCGTTCACAGCAGGAGTTTCCTCTCCACACACTGGGACTGCTCACAGGGATGGGGTCTTATCAGGCACCTGGTTTCCTTGAGTTTGTCACAGCTTGAATCTCCTGACTAATGGATCCTTGTTCCATCAAAAACTCATCTGATGTGTGGGTGTGTGTGGACTGAGCCTGACCTGACCCATCTGGAGGATTAGCCAGTTAAGCCACTGTGCTAGCCCGGAAGTTCCTTCATGTATCTGGGTGTCCAGATGCAGCCAGGATTGGCCAGTGTTTCTTCTACCAGGTGAGTATAGAGTTACCCACTTAAGATGCTGATCATGACCACTCCATGTTCTTCAGGAGAAGGCTCCAGAGTCACCAACAGAAGCCATTTTCAGGACAGTCAAGCCGTTGCTGATTTTGGTGGTTGGGGGAGGCTATGTGAAGTGCCTCATTGAAAAGTCTCACGTTAGGGGCGCCTGGAGGTGTCCTGAGCTCGCCCGAGAGCCCTGTGCTGGCTACTCTTGATCCTGTTTGCAGGACATCTGCATCCTCCTTCATTAGACAGTCATGTGCCTCCCTGGACTCAGAGTCGTTCCCGGGGGCAGGCAGGAAGTAGGCTGGCTGGACGTGGTGCTGGGAGTTGGGGAAGGGGGACATGGCATGGCCTTTGAGATCACTCAGGTCTAACTCTGTTTTATGTTCCTGGAGATCTTCCTTTCCTTCCCAAAGTTCAGCATCCTCATCTCTAAAGCACAGATTCTAATTTCAAATCTCTGTCAAAATTAAATGATTAAATGGGCCAAGCCCTTAATGTGCTTAGCTCTGTAACTGTTGCTCGTGGTCATCACTTTCCCTCTCCTCCTCCTCTCTTTCTACCATTCTTCTCTTCTCCACCCCCTTCTCACAGCACCATCCACGCTGCCTGGTGGGTTTAGAGAGAAAGGGGAAGGACTGAGTCCTTGGGCTGCACAGAGGCCTCAAGAGCCTTGGAACCAGCCTGTCTGCCGCAACAGAGATCCTCAAACCTTCTTTGCAAAAGTGTGGAATGAGAAGAGCAAGGCAGAGGGGCCCTGGTTGCAGGGGTGTCCATTTGCTCTCCCTGCCTGTCTTCCTGGAGTTGCAAAACAGAGCTCCCTTCACAAAAGAGAAAATTCTTAGGACAACCTCTGCTGCAGCATAATAAAAGGAAAAGTCACCCTCCCTGCCAGGAAATGACTCCCCCTGTCTCCCTCCTATTTGCAACCGGAGGATCTTACAGCTCTTGGCTCACCCATTCCAAACATTAATTTTCTATTATGAGTAAAATTAATGAATTTAGCCAATTTCTAGTGCTCATAAAGTTGTGCTTTTCATTACCAAGGTTAACAGCCTGCTAGAGATATGGGTTCCTGGCAGAGTGCCCACTGGAAGCTGGGATTGGGCAGAAGTTGCTTGTGGGGCAGAGGGAAGCAGGCAGGGAGCAGAGATGCTTTCAGTCCACAATCGTCCTGTGCCATGTCCTGGGAAGGCTGGCTGCTTCTTTCTCTAATTCTACCCAGCTCCCCCTCTTTTCCCCACTTCAGCTTAAGACTTGGACCTCCCACAAGTCTCCTTGACAACTTTGAGCATTACATCCCATCTATGATATCATATGAGTCCCTAAATGTGGTCAATCTGGCTGTGACCGCACAGTATCATGGGTCAGACTGCCACGGATAGACCACGAGCCAGGAGGGTGAGCAAAAAGTCTCACACTGAAGTTTCCAGGCTGGATGAGCAGGTATCCAGGCTAGTGTGACAAAGAGGGTGTGTTGAGACAAGTGCTCTGCTCATAAGGTGGGCATACTCCATGGGACTTACTCTCAGAAACCAAGGGAAGACCAATTATAGAGGCCCTGAAAAAACCACAGAGATCTTAGGTGCCTTATACCTTGGCCAGGTGCTCCTCCATGCTTATCATCTAGGCCGGGGATTAACAATCTATGGCTCACTGGCCAAAGCTAGCCTGTTGCCTGTTTCTATAAATAAAGTTTTATTGGAACAAGCCCATGCTGATTCATTCACATGTTGCCTCTGGTTGCTTTTGTGCTGTAGTGAGCATGCGCAATAGCTGCAGTAGAAACTGTACCACATGCAACGCCAAAATATTCTGCATAGCGGAAGTTAGTCAACTGTGCCCTAAACTCTTTCTCTGCTTGCAGCAAGCCTACCGTATTTTACCCTCCAAAAAACACTGCTGTTATCTGTTCTCATGTTCTGAGCCTACCTACAGCTAATGGCAAGATGTTAATGATTAATAAGTTTGTCAACCACGTAAGTAAGGTTGGTGATCAGAGGACCTATGTTTGGACCCTGGCTTGAATGAATACATAACAGTTATAGTGATAATATTAGTAGTAAATGAATTAGTGGCAAATTTCTGTTTATTCAGCAATTATCATGTTACAGATGTGAGTCATTACTTCACTTAAATTCCGACAAAAGAGTCTCAGATATACGTAGTTTCTCAGTCTTGGTTTGCAGCTGGGTTTAGTAAGGATAAACTTGAATTAGTTTAAGATTATGTTCTGCTTTGAGCAAAAGAAGAGGATACACAACATTAATAGTTTTAACAAAACAGAAGGTGAATTTTTCCCTCGCCACAATAGAAACCAGGAAATGAGCAAACATGACTCGCGTAATGTTGATATCTATGTTTTGTATTCATAGCATTCTAGATCTTGTGGACCTAGACAGATTGTGGCTCCAGCCTTCATGTTCACAATTTAGTTAGAGAAGGTGCATAGCAGGGTTGAGGGCAGAAGAAGGTATTCCCAGTGAAGATCACTCAGAATCTCCGGCTTACATGCCATGGGTCAGAAGTCACTGGCCACAATCATCCATGAGGGAGACTGGGTAGTGTGCTGTTCCATTGGGTCATGCAGCTGAGAATGAGGTCTGAAAAGACCACCGCCAGCACCTGGCGGCTCTGCCACTTTGCTGTTCTTATCCCGCATGAAGAACACAGCTCCACTTCCCAAAGCCGCAATGGCCACATTTTGTTCAAGTATTGCATTCAGCCTTGCAAAAGACAGTGTTTTCTATTGGTCTCAGGAGTTGGGAGTTGGTGACCAATAAACTACAACACAGCTTGTTTGCTTCCAACTTAACTCGTGCATCACTTAGGAGAGCATATTGTGGGGAAAAACCCACATTTAAAATTAGTCAATCTACTTAAGTGATGAGGGAAAGAGGAATTCAGTGACCAGTGATCCACAGCACGGACAAACCCAGTGGGGAAGAAACAGCAGAGGCTTGCTATCACACCGAGGAGGTGGCCTGTATAGCCCCAGACAGCATTCTTTCTGAATCATGCCATTCATTATTGTCATCACCCTCCACTACTACCTCTGACATGGGCTCTCGAGATGGGTCCTTCTTGAGGATGCATAGTTTGGATCCTGCTGCTGGAGGGTGGGACGAGATGGGGAAAGATACTTCACTGCTTGGGCAATGTCAGGATACTGCAGACTTAAGACATTTTTTTTTAAGATTTATTTCTTTTTATTGGTAAAGCAGATCAGATTTATGGAGAGGAGAGAAAGATCTTCCATCCCACTGGATCACTCCCTAAATGGCTGTAAAAGCTGCAGCTGAGCTGATCTGAAGCCAAGAGCCAGGAGCTTCTTCTAGGTCGCTTACATGGGCGGCAAGGTCTCAAGGCTTTAGATCATCTTCTACTGCTTTCCCAGGCCACAAGCGGGGAACTGAATGGGAAGTGGAGCAGTCGCGGCACAAACTGGTGTCCAGGTGGGAACCTTGCAGCACTTGCAAGCTGTGAATTTAGCCACTGAACCATTGCACCAAGTTTGGCTTCAAGCTTTTTTAGGATACATTTTCTCTTCTCACGAAACCAAATTAAGTTCCAGTTTTTTTTTGTTGTTGTTGTTTGTTTCTGGACATTTTAATGCTCAAATAACTACAGCCACGTTTCTCTATGTCAAGACTTAGATGCAAGACAGAATCTTTATCTCTGATTTCCTGGTCTCTGTCTCAGTTGCCCTCTCAGCGCTTGAAGTGATGATGACTCTGGTAGTGCCTGTGCAGTCTGATCTTTACTGGGACAATGACTTCCCCTCTCCCTGAACTGCTCTTCCTAGATCATATTGATAAAAGCTTGGATTTGTCGGTTTATTATTCACTGGAGTCCTCACTCTACAGCCCCTAGCTATTTCATTGCGGGTACACTGATATTGGGGTGTGTTTGGTAAAAACTAATTCTACTGAAACAGGGGGGAGTTTAGAAAATTCACCTTCTGCTTTCCTTCCCGTGTGTACCCAAGCCAGCTCTGGTGGAAGCTTAAGTCTCCTGTAGGATTTTGGGTCAAGTGAAGAGAATGTGTAAGCTGTACTTAGGTTCTGTTTTCTTTCTACCTCTCCCTAATGCTATGACATCAGGTGATGAATGATCTAACCAACTAAAAATCAGAGACTTGACGTCTGCCAAGAATTGCTGTTCTGGGTCCAGTGTTGTGGCACAGTGAGTTAAACTTCCATCGGTGAGCTTGATATTTCATACCAGAGGTCTGGTTCAAGAACTGGCTGGTCTGATTATAATTCCATTCGATCATAACACACCTGGAAAAGTAGTAGGAAATGGCCTCAATAATTGGTCCCCATTTCCCACATCAAAGACCAAGGTAAAGTTCTTGGCTTCAGCCTGGCCCAGCCCCAGTCTCTGTGGACATTCGGGAAGTGAACTAGTACTTGGAAGATCTTTTTCTCTCTTGCTCTGGCTTTGCAGAAACTGACAGTTTCTCTCTGCACGGGCTGCCTCCCTTCACTGACTTCATGATGCATTGCAGGTCCACCACATGCAGTACCCATGTCTGAGAAATCTCTCATCAATCCGAAATTCCATCTATCTTTTAATAGAGATCTGACCTCAGGAAGCTAACACAAATAAAGGCTGCATTGACAGGCATGTCGTGACCAAACTCTATTATTATGTAGTACAGTCAGCATTCAAACCCGTGCCATTTGCACACTACAGCGTTTTGCCAACTCCATTCAGTTGTTCTTGCTGTGGAAGAGCCACAGTCATTCAACTGCCTCATGGGGCTGTTTGGAGAGTGAAATGAGAATTGGTAGAACGTGGTGTGTGAATATTTGATGTTATTATTAATGTGTTTTCCATTCTGGGAACTTGATTTGCATCGTAAGCAAAAGTTTCCGAGTTTTGGATCCAAAGGGACTATGTTAAGGTAGAACATTTAGGCATCATACAGGTCAGCATTAGGCACATTAATGGCAACCAGAACAGGGCCCCTTTCCTGTTGTCCTTCTTAATTTCTTCATTCTGTTCCTTCTACCCCCCCTATGTCCTTTTTCTGTTCTTTTTTCTCACCATCTCGGAGTTGACATCCACCCTGGTGTTTCTAGGATGTGTAGCCTTATTTTGGAATGAATCAGAGGTTGAGAGGGAATCTGTACCACATGGGCCCCTGGGACCAAGAGATTTTTCTAGGGGGGCAGAGGGCAGAGGGCAGAGGGCAGCATGGCTGGGTCAAGGCAGGTTACTGCTCTGAGAGACAGATGTCCTCACCATCTGCCCCTCTTTGCCTACAGAACAGGAAGGGCAAGGCTACCGTAGACTGGCCAGTTGGCAAGTACAAGGAAGACCCCAGGCATGGCATGTGGGGGTATTGTGAGGACTTTGTTAGCAGGTTTAGAAGTCTAAGGTTCTAGTTGTGGCAAAGAAGGGCTCTGGGAGTCCTGAAGGTTTTGGTTGGGGCTGCAGATATAGCCTCCAAGGAAAAGAATTTACATGTGATGGGAGGCAGGAGTGGGCAGGATGCCCCCATTTTTGCAGTAAGCCACAAGCTAGAACCTTGGAAAATGCTTCCTGGGTGCAAGAAATTAAACCTTAATGTTTGATTTAGGTAGTCACCCACTTACAGTGTTACCTTCTATATAGAATATTTCCTTTTTCAAATAAGATGCAAAGATACAGAGAGTACTGTTGCCTTGGGATATGTATCTTCTGATCTCTTGGTAGAGAATGGATAATTTCACAACACAAGTTGCAGGTTGTCAGTGTGCAGCTGTTTCCTGCCTCCCAGCAACTTGTGAGAGACATCTGTCAGCTAATAGAGACTCAAGTCCCAGAGTCTTCTAGTTCTGCAGGCAAGAGTTCATGTGGAGAAGTGGCGACATTAGACCATAAAGGAGAGCCTGGGCCACACCTATGTGAACAAGGGCCTCCTTTCCATTATGCCTGGTCTGCGGGCCTTGGATTTGCCCTGGGAGCTCAGGGCCCAGCAGTGGCTCTGCGTGACTCATGTTTGAGAGTCAGACCTTTCATCTACAGAAAAGGGTCTGCCCTGTCTGGGAGAGAGGGAGAGTCAAGAGCAGAACCATATCCATTTATCCATATGCACAAACTCATGGAGCTGGAATGCATCCTCAGAACACAGGCCCAGAGCAGGGCCCTGCAGGGGCTCAAACTGGGTGATCAAAGGTTGTTTTTCCTTCTTTCCAGCAAGCAGCTATTCTCAGGTCTCTGACTGAAATGCCAGATATCTGATGATTTTTTTTTCCTTGGGCATTCACTACGCCAGTGCATCCCAGAGTTTTGCCCCTGCATGTCCAGTCAATCAACAATCCATCTTCATTGTATTGCCAAACTAATTTGCTAAAATGCAAGTCTGAACTTCTTCACCTCCCTGCTTAAAAGTCTCTCCTGTGTCTCACTGGCTACGCAGGGAACACCCTGTTCTGAGATGAGAACTGCAAAGCTCTGTGACCTCCTGCAGGTTTTGGATAACGCAGAAATTGTTCTCCAGCAAACAAGAGATGCCAAATGACCTGCGTACAACAGGCAGCTTCTCCCTTGACTCTCCGATTTCCATTTGCAATGTCCCTCATCCTTCTTCTTTATTCTTTAAAAAGATTTAATTTATTTAGTTGAAAAACAGCAGCACATAGAGAAAGGAACTGTCCACATTTGGTTTCCCCTCCAGACATGGAGGTTGAATCAGGTTAAATGCCAGGAGACTGGAATTCCACTGAGCTTCCTGTGCGTGGCAGTAAGTCCAAGTTCTTGGGCCATTTGCTGTATTTTTTCCAGGCCCAGCAGGTAGCTGGATAGGAAGTGAAACAGCAGGACTCAAATAATCTGTCACAGGATGCTGTCATGGCAAGTTGTTACCTCGCAATGCTGGCCTCCTATTTGGGAATCTTTTTGTCTTTACTTTTAAACGGATTTATGTAGTTATTGAAAGGTAGGGTTAGAGAAATAGAGAAAGAATCTTGATCTGCTGTGTCGCTCTACAAATGGCTAGAGAGAGACAGAGAGAGAGAAACGGGCGGGAGGCAATCTTCATTTGCTGATTCATTCTAAAAGTGGCTGCAGTGGCGGGGCCGGGCCGGGCTGAAGCCAGGACTTCTTCTTGTTATTTCTTAGAATCCTTGGAGATTTCACTCCAGAATCCTTTCTCCCAGGAAGCTTTGCCTAGCTTGCTCGCTTTACTCTGTCTTAAATGCCAAATACAGTCCCACATCTCTGCTTAATGCATTGCACACGGCTGGACATGTACCTGGGTCTCCTGCTGGACCTGGGCCTTTTTTACTTTGTCTCCACAGTGGATAGTTTATGAAACTGGAGCCTGGCACGGTTCCCTGGAATGTGTGAATGATGGAACTGTTGTTTCTGTAATGTTTGTGTTGGAGGTTGTGTTGTGTGCACATGGGGGAGTCATGGGGGGATAGAAGCTCAGGTTTCCATGGAGGTACCTGGCTATGTACACTTGTCTGTCACTTGCCATCTTTGTGTTTTCCTAGGTCTGTGGCCTCTAAGTCCTGGGAAGCCAAGCTGAGAGCAAGCTACATTGGGCAGTGGCAAGTATGCTTCCCTGAGTTCTACTCTGATGCCCGCAAATCTGATTCCAGCTTTTTATTCCCTTATATTTTATGTTTAATTTTATGATACAATTCCATAGGCTCTGGGGTTTACCTTACCCCTCCCCAAACTCCCTCCCCCAGTTAACTTCCCCCAGATTATTACAATAGCATAGTCCTTCACAGGAAGTTGTAAGTCCATCAGTCTGTTATTTAAGTGTGCCCCAACATTGTGGGTACAGACAATGACAGAGTCCAGCCTCCTATTTTTGAGATGCACCCAACAGGCTCATTGGAAGACTTCGTTTTGACTTCACAATGAGCAGGACACGTCATTACATTTCCCTCAAACTCAATATTCTCACCTGTAAAATGTCCAAGGAGGATCTCATGTTCTTTGCCATTTCCTGAGCCCTGATATCTTGTGATTCTGAGCTCACCCTGCTTAGAGAATTGCCCAAGATGAAAAGGCTTTCAGGGAAAAAGAGAGAATCAGAGCAGTGTGTTTCTCTGCTTTATCAGCCTACTAGTATATGGCGGAGCCCAGAGCCTGGCGATACAATCGTGTCCTGGGAGTTAAAACACCTTCCGGGCAAATGGAATAAACACTGTGGTAAGATCTTCTGTCCCTGACACAAGGGCCATTGATGGAGACCACACCGCGGACGCCAGGCGAGGAGCCTCTGAGTCCAGCACCATCTCTACTTCTACCCTAGCACCTTATGCTGCATATAGCAGAGCCAGAACCCACAAATGAAACTGTGGGAAGAACTTTTTGCCCAGGGCCCAAGGATCCTGGGTATTTTACAGCAATGGAAATTCTGGAATAGCATGCCAATGTGTATAAACATCTGATAAAAATTGTCTTGGAAGCGTGTGCAGGCTGCAGGGCAGACTGGATGTCAAAGTCTTTTATTTTTATTGAAAGGCAGATATACAGAGATGTGGAGAGTCAGAGAGGAATATCTTTCATTCATTGACTCACTCCCAAAGTGGCCGCAATGACTGGAGCTGAACCAATCTGAAGTCAGGAGCCTGGAGCTTCATCTAGGGCTCCCGCACAGGCACAGAAAAGAAAGATTCTGGGGTATCCTTGACTGTTTTCCCAGGCCACAAGCAGGGACCTGGATGAGAAGCGTGGCTACCAGGATTAGAACCAGTACCTATGCGGGATCCTGTACATTGAAGGCAAGGACTTTAACAACTAGGCTATTGTGCCAGGCCTATGTCAGAGTCTTTCATTTAGGTTTAGTTTATAATCATTTGAGGTAGTAATTTCATACCAGTTGGCAGCCTAATGGGATCATTATGATATCCTTGAACTTGTTTAAACAAAATGAAAGATGCAGCAGTAAATATAATTTGACCAACAGTTTCTTATGCCACAAAGCAGAAGTAATAAAAGAAGTTCTTGAGGAAGGGTCTAGAAAGCGAAAGTTTGATTAGCAAGCAAAGTTTGATTAGAAAGCATAAGTTTGCTAATCATCTGATTAGCAAGGAGCCCGCATCTGGAGATGTGAGTTTGACACTCCAGCCACATGTGGCAGGCATGGCCCAGCTCTCTGATTCCCAGTTTAGTGGATTTCTCTTACTGTGTGAGAATATTTGCACTATCCCTTGAGCACATTGAGCACATATCTTTTCAGGGGAGGGCAGCAAAAACTTCTTTTTTAAAGATTTATTTTAGTTTATTGGAAAGTCAGATATACAGAGAGAAGAAGAGAAGAGAGGAAGATCTTCCATCTGATGATTCATTACTCAAATGGTCACAACAGCCAGAGCTGAACTGATCTGAAGCTAAGACCCTGGAGCTTCTTCCAGATCTGCCACGTGGGCACAGGGTCCCAAGGCTTTGGGATGTCCTCGACTGTTTTCCCAGGCCACAAGCAGGGAGCTGGGTGGGAAGCAGGGCTGCTGGGATTAGAACCGGTGCCCATATGAGATCCTGGTTCATGCAAGGTGAAGACTTTAGCCATTAGGTTATTTTGCTGGGCTCGGTTGCAAAGACTTCTAAGTTGAACAACTCAATGTCTTTTGGGCCTGGCCTTTAAATGACAGTGCTGTGTTGGCCATGATCAAGATCCCATGACTGCACAGGCTCACGGAATTGTCCAAGGGACTGCTTGGGGAGCCTAATCTTAGACATTTTTCAGGGAAGTGCCCTGGGCTCTCACTGCCAATCTTCAGGGTGTGACTTACCTAAGTTATAAGTAAGAGTGGCTAGCCCTGTGCTCCTGAAAGTTAAAACACATTCCTGAGGGTTGTAATGGGTTTGTTGGAAGACACTGTATTTCATATATTTACCTATCACTCATTGAGATAAGTGTGGTACTGGCGCAGCTGGAGGTTAGGTTCAGAGATGGAGACATGTGGTCACATTCAGGGACTACATGATTGAAATTGTATCTGCAGCACAGTGAGGCGTAAGTGGGTTTTGAACGAGCGAAAAAGGAAAGAAAAGGTTCATTGTTGAGGTGTGGTAGGTTAAGATGTTGCCTGTAATGCTGAAATCCCATATGGATACTGTTTCAAGACCCGGCTATTCCACTTCTGATCCAGCTTTCTAATAGTAGCCTGGGAAAGCAGTGTAAAATGGCTCAAATGGTTGGGTCCCTGCCCCAGAATGGAAGACCCAGAAGTTCCTGGGACCCAGCTTCGGCCTGGCCCAGCTTTGCTCAAATAAATCTTTAAAAGAAGAAGTAAAGGCAATCAGTGCAGACATTGATATTAGATGTCCAGGATGATGCCACCACTGATGGCTTCTGAGTCAAAGCAAGGAGATATGTAGATTAATAATGGCCATGATTGAGAAGTCCAGCCAGGCCAAGGGTTCGGCCTGGGGTGAGACACAGAGGGTGGAACCAGCTGGAGAGTGTGGTCCACTGGAGCAGGGGTGCAGAGTCTGTGCGTGTGAGGTGGCTGATGAGACAGGCTGTGGTTGCAGTGTGCACACCAGGTTGTTCCCTCCCTCCATCGGGAGGGCTGGAGGTTCCGATGAGCTTATTTCAGATCCTTGCTCTAACGGGCATGGCTTGAAGATGAGGAGAGTGGGAATCAAAAAGGGAACAGATGCTCTGACCCATTTTATGAC
This sequence comes from Ochotona princeps, assembly GCF_030435755.1. Taxonomy (NCBI): domain Eukaryota; kingdom Metazoa; phylum Chordata; class Mammalia; order Lagomorpha; family Ochotonidae; genus Ochotona; species Ochotona princeps. The sequence goes on along the minus strand of NC_080835.1, from coordinate 104,814,399 downwards.
CTTCATGCCTCTCTGTATCCAGGTGGCTGGGTGATCTAGTAGAATCAGGAGCATGACAGCACTGGGCCCTTGCCAGGAGCCTGGACCTCAACTTTTGTTGGGGAGATCTCGAGATGTACAGGGACTTGAGCAAGAGGCTCTGGAAGTATAGACGGTTTATTCTATGCTTGGCTGTGAGCTTGGGTCAGGAAAAGTGGCCCAGAAAGTGTTCCTTAGGGGCTAGTTTGCAGAGAGCTGAAAAAGCCTAGAGCCAACCAGGAAAGAACCACAGATCAGGGGGAGGAATGAGCTATATTGAATGCATCTCTGGAGCTGGGAACTGAGCCAAGCAGCTTGAAACAAGCTACTTTATCTTAGTGCTTGTAACAATATCCATGTGACTTCTGCCCTGTGTGGCAAATGTGGCAAAGAGGTTTAGACAGGGTAAGTGGCTTGTCTCAAATGACGATGCCAGCAAGTAAAGGGGCTGGGGTCTGCAGCTACTCATCTGTCTGTGGAGTCATAGTGCTTTCTGCTCTGTTCCCCTTCTCTCCTCACTGGTCCTTGTGAGCCACATAATTCTAGACCTCATGGGATTCTCATCCCGAGGCATCAAGGGCTTCCAAAAGTTGCCCTACTGCAGACTGTGGGATTTATACCCACTCCTGCCCTTGCTCATGTGGCCTGTTTGGCCAGTTTAGGAAAATCCTGTTTATCAGATAGCCCAGGAGCTGAGATGCTTGCTCTTTCCTGACTGGAATGGGACAAGAACTAGAGTAGGGTGTCACACAATGATCCCCGTACCCTGGATAGTACAACACCACGGTTACAGAATTTTCCTTGCCAAGGCTTCAGCAGCCTAAGGTTTCTCAGGGTTTGCAGTGTTCAGGGAACGGCAGCACCAATTTCCACTGCAGTTTGCTAGAGAAGCTGCTGTGGCCAGCTTAGTTTCATTAACTTCGTTGTGAGTCAGTGGATCTCGAGATTTTGACATAGAGTCCTTACCCTGTAGGACAGTTACAAAGAGCTGGAATTGCGGGTGTTCCTTGGATCCAGTCCAAACTGGCACCCAAGAAGTCCACAAGGAGAACCTAGCTGTCAGCAGTATGCTTTGTGAGCATGAAAAGAGCCTGTGTTTGTTAACTCACCAAGAGTTGGGAGCGGCTGGGCACAGGTGGAGGTGGAGGCAGGGCAGCATCCCGTGGCAGAGACATGCTGGGTACAGGCAGCTTCATCAACTGGAAAGAGTACTGGAGAAGTCTTGAGTCAGTCATATAGTCTTTCGGCCTCAGCTTCCTCACGCATGACTTGTAGATTTTGGATGAAGAGATTTTGGATGAAAAGTGACTAAAGATTTCACTAGTTTTGAAATTCTTGTTTCTGGAAGCATTTAGGGAAAGGGACCATTATATATTTCTCCCTATTTGGAAAGTATGATTTTAGGTAGAGTAAAAATTAGCTCAGTGGCAAAGCTGAAAGGCAAGCAGAAAACTAGGTCGAATATTCCCAGTGTGAGCCCAGGGACCTGGAGACTTTCTTTAGAGAGGGTTTGTTTAGATTTTCCCCATACACTGTATGCACCTAGGGGTTGGGTTCTGTGAGAGAATTGGCCAGAGGGCAGGGAACTGTCCAGCAGAGAACTCTGCTGAAGATTCATTTCACCCATACTGGCTTTGTGCTCTGTTAGGGAGGCTGGGTACAAATGCCTTGCAGTGGAAAAAGACAATCACTGATGCAAGCTTCAGAAGAAAGGAAGCGAAGACTGGGGCAAGCAGAGATTTTAAGTGAGATGGCATATCACTGGGATTTCAAGAAGGAAAGGCCTGAACCAATAGAGACTTGCAGTCCTTGCCAAGAGGTAGGAAGACGCTGTGAGGGGGAACATGAAAAGGAGAGAATGAGAAGGGGACAGAGGACGGAGGAGACAGCAGGCAAACCAGTGAGCCCAGTGTGATTTACTGGCCCTGCTCCAACCTTTAGGCTTGCAATTTAGTCCTGAAACAGCAAGCTGAACACAAGGGATAAAAGGGAGAAATGGAAATAGGAGCTTCACACTAAGATGGGTGTGAGCCCCTATGTCAGTGAAGGCTCCTGGGGTGACCCTGGCTTGGGCTCACCCTCCCTCAGGAAGAAGCCCCATGGTAAATCCCGAGACTCTGGAGACATTGTCATTAGCAGGAGCAGGTCTGGGCCTGGCTTCTTACTGCTCAGCCCTCCTCCTGGGTTTGTCTCTACCATGAATCTGATCAAATCCCTCAGTGCAAGATTCAAGGCCTAAACACTGAAGGTAGGGTAGGGGTAGATCTGACTGCTACTGGGCCAGCTCCCCCTATTGTGATCCCTTCAGACAGAGAGCAGAGGTGGCAACAACATCCTGGCCACTTCCCAGTCGAAAGAAGCAGGGCTGGACTCCTACTGGTTTCAGACCTGGCTAACCTCTCCATCCTTTCTGTGGAGAACCTCTTGGGGGCTCACCTGTTAGATTAAGCTCCCAGGTCAGCCCTGGCTTTGCTCAAAGCTTAACAGCTGAATATTGAGCTTAGTTTCACAGTATTGATTTGTTTTCTTCTTCCTTAGCACCTTCGGATGGGTGTATTTCTGCACCTACGGAATTGCCTTCATCTAGATTAAGAGGAACAACCTGTTCTGAAATAAGATTTTGTTCATGCCTCCACTGGCAAATACACTAGGTTATTTCTGTGCACGAGTCTCCTCTTCTACAACGATCTCTTTATTCCCCTCCCACCTCGAAGTGGAGGGAGACCATGATGTGGGAGACAGAGCTTTTAGGAAGATATTCTTTAGAAAACACAAAGGCCTCTTAGAGCAGAGATGGCTGCTGGAACGGTTTCCTTTTGTTATTTATTGTCGGGGCTTTCGAATAGGAGTTTAGCCCACGCTTTGCTTTCAAATCTTCGATATTCAATAACAGAGGAGGCCAACTCCTTCCTGCTGACATACAAGAATAACGATCCTTCATGGTGAGAGACGTGGTTATACTACAGAAGAAAACACCAAGTGTCAAGAATTGTTTCCCACTGGCGCGTTTTGCTGGGAGAAGTTGTCCTGAATAACCATGGTTCTCCAAGTGCAGGATGGGTGGAAGACAGTGGCGGCCGGGGCTGTTTCAACCTGTTATTCAGTCTATCCCCTCACTCCCTGCTGCTGCTGCCCTGGGTCCTGGATAATCTTTCCCTCTGTGGAAGAGAGTAATATACCCATAATGAAAGCCAAATGATGTAATTTGAACCTGTGTGCAATTAAAAACTAAATCAAGCAGATTTATAATATCCAAATGCCCAGTTTCATTAGCTTGATTCTGGAAGTGGTCACTCAGACTCCGGGGAGGAAAGGATGGAGGGAGGGTCAGGAAGCCGCCTGGGCAGTGGAGGAAACAGACGGAACCTCCAGCTCTCTACTGCTGCGGGCCCCGTGTGCGCTCTGCATGCAGGGAAGAGGCAGATGCTCCCCTGCAGAGAAGGGCCCCAGGCTCACCCTGTGCCAGGTGCAGAGGGGAGTGGCCTCCCCTCCAGCTCCACAACACCCACTATGCCTGCAACCTTCTCCTGCTCCTGCCCACTTCTGACCTGTGATCACTGCTCACTCTACCCTTTGGTGCACTGTCTGCAGCACACACATCACAGTGTCAGGTTCGCCACACATTTCCTTCTGACTCAGCATCCATGGAGGGGACAATGGAACAGCCCACCTTGGCTTTTCAGAGAGCTAAAGAGGTAGAGGAACAGGAAGCGTCAGAATGTATCTTTCTGTTATCCTGCTTCAAGCAGATGGTACTTAGAGAAGAAAGCCTTTGCTGGTGAGCATGGTGGTTAGTTGGCTGTATATGGCAAAGTAAGGCCTTAGTGACGTAAAAGACAGAGGCAGCTGCTCTGCAGCTTCTGTGTCTTCAGGGTCAATGAGAGCCAGTGAGCAGGAAGGTGATGAGAATCTCCTGAATTAGGAGCTGACTCTGCAACAGAGTCATGAGTCAGGGGAGACACAGGAGTCAGCACAGATCCCAGATGAAACAGGAGGGCTACCCACTGTCCTGTCCATAGAAATTTAACTAATTGCTCCCCAAATACATGGAATAGCTGAAGACCAAAGTCTGGAGGAAGATCTTGGAACTCAAGCATCCCAAGCAATGTCTTAACCACGCCACCAAATGCCCATGCCAAGCTGGGATATGTCACATAGCTTAATTTAAACCAATGATCTGTGAAGTAAGTATTACTATTCATGCAGTGTGCAGATGAAGACCCAGACGCCTGCAGCAGCCCCAGTATTTGCCCAAGGTCATACAGCTGATGAATTCCAGACATGAGCTCAGCTCACTTTGAATCTTTGCCTCCGACCATTTCACTCCCCAATGAAGCTGCTGCTGGATTTGGTGTGCTCTGGAGAGCCAACCAAAACTTCAGATGCTATCAGATGCTATCGGGAGCGGGTTTCCTTCTCACAGCAGCCAGGCATAGCCCCCCACTCCTCCCCCATCCTCTAATTGCAGCCAGAGTAACTGCTGCAGTGACGGGATCTTTGATTGCAAAAAGTGACAACTTATATCTCTCATTTCATCATGCCATCTGTCAACAGAGAATCAAGCTCTAAAAATTAATGCAACAGATTCCATCCCCCAGAGACATCTCTGACAACTGCAATGGTGCAGGCTGAATCAGGGCTTGGGTTCCCAGAGGGTCAGTGGTCTTTCTTTCATCTCTGTATGTTGAGACTCAGCCAAATTACTCTCCACCCACAGGCTGGCAACACCCCTGCCCCTTGGCCTTGGCATGGGAAGAGTGCAAGCTGGTGAAGTGGCCCTGCTTGTTGCCAGGGCTTCTGGGTGGCCTGACTCCTCTAAACGGACCACATGATCACGCCGATTGCTCCATTCTTCCCGGACCCTGCAGGAATGAGGACACAGCTGGCTTTGGGTAGCTTTGCCAAAATGTCCCACCCTGCAGGCTTATTGTCCCTGCAGTCATGAACACAATGCTTTGGAAACTGGCTGAGGGCATCCAATGGACACTGACAGCTTCTGTATTCAGGGACAGAGCTAGGGAACGGGGCGATGTCACTGCAACAATGGAAGAATAGACAGACCAGGGCGTTTGAGAAGCAGGTCTTGGGGACATGAGGGAGGGAAGACTGGTATCCCAGCTTGCCAGAGTAGCCAACCTAATGGTCCAATACCCTTTGATGGGTACCAAGGTAAGTTTGCCTCTCACACCTAGAAACTGATAAGCATGCCAGGGGCTTTTTCTTTCCTGTGGGGACGTAGGGAAGGGTTTTCTACCAGGCTTTGCTTGTGGAGCTGTTTATTAATTCTACACATTTTGCTGATGGTGCAGTCTGCAGAGCTGTTAATGGTAACGACACCCTGGAGAGTGCTGGAAGACACAGGGGAAGCTGAGAAGCGAGAGGCGCTGCAGCTATCGGCGCTGCCCTTTGCTGGGATTAATGAGGTCTGTGTTCTCTGCTGATTTTGACAGCTCCCAGAAATGTCATGTGCACCCAGACTTGAGAGCCTCGCAACCCCTTTGCTGTCAACAGCAGTCGTTGGAGGAGAAATTGTCACAACTCGATGTCATCTCATCCCCAAACCCATCCCTTCCACATTTGAGTTTGGAGCTTGGAAAGTCATCCAGGCGCTTGTCTTGTAACTTGAGAACAGACTTTGAATTCAATTGCTGAACTCTGAGAATAGCTCTACTGACCCATGTTACCTGCATAATAAATGTGTAGAGCTCCCCTCCATGACAAGCAAATGCTTGCTTCCAGTGGCCCAGTCCCCATTAAAGTCACCACCTTGTATTTACTGATGCTTTCAAGAGCAGCAAAATGAAAGCACATGCACCAGCAGAGACAACCTTAGCTCGACTTCCCACTGAGCATCCCTGAACCGTGGCTCTTAGGATGTTGGTTTTGACCGAAGACCAAGTTTAGAGACTGGGCTTTGCCAGGAAACCGGTGAAGGAGCAGAAAGAAGGAAGAGCAAAAGTTGATGAGGATGCCTTGAGCTTCCCTCTCCAAGAACACAAGTCTGCCCCATTCACGGTGTCTTTGGACACCTTTTAAAGGGTGAAAATACTTTTTAGGGCCCAGAAGCTGAATCCAAGTGCTCCAACTGGTGGCAGTGCGGGACACCTAGATCAGTCCATTGGGAAGGAAAGGCTCAGTGCTGCCTGGAGAGAGAACCAAAAGAGGAAGCGCCTGCTAAGCCTTCACTGAGGGTGTGCTGGGACATGGCCTAGACAGTGGAGGAGGCAGCAGTGGGGCAGAAGGATGGGCTTTGCAGCATCTGAGCCAGCAGCAGTCTGCCTGTGAGAGGAGCCTGCTGTGAGAGCTGCAGCATGCCAACTGACTGGTCTGAGCTCAATTTTCTCATCAATGAAATAAGGATAATGATGCCCATTTTACATAATTGTGGTCAGGATATAATGTGGATGAGGAGTCAATTGATAGGAGAGCATTTCAGTGACTGCTGATTTCCTCTCTGAATTCGAAAGGGCAGCAGAATCTGTAGAAGAGAGCAGGGCATGTCAGGAGAAGATGGTATCAGGCTCCTGTCCAGGCAGGGGTGTTAGCTGACTCAGTCAGGAGTTCTGGGGTTTATTGTCTCTTGTCTGCCTCTCCCAAGTAGGACTCTGCCTTTCACCCCAAAATTTGTGTAAAATATTGATATTGATTAGTACACAGTAGGGAACATGTGATTTGAGATAATATCAGGAAAATCAATGGTCGCTAGAGATGACAAAATGCAGAATTGAAAAGAGCTCCCAGACGGCAAGTGTTCAAGGGTTTATTACAAGACACTGTAGCATGTGCAGAGGCTCTGGGCCTCCAATTCGGCCAGGAGACCCCACTCTGGCCTCTACCTTAAGCCCAGGAATTTGCACTCTTGAAAGCTTAGTCTATACTGGGAGGATTCCCGGGGCCAAGGATACATGCTGTGCACCCTGAATCCACTGCCAAGCTAACCAAAACTTCCTGTCTTCGTGATGCCCCTGGCTGGAAACAAAATGGAGGAATCACGTTCTGGTAAGGATCTTGACCTTGAGGCTATCCTCCAGCTACACACAGGTCAACAACAGTCCTGAGGTTGCAGGCTGCTCTCATCTACAAAGCTTCTTTAGTGGGGCTGGTCAAGAGGCTGCCCCCTACTGGACAATCCTTTGCAGCCAAAATCTAACAGTAGGAGGTCAACTCGCCTATGGTCAGTCCTGGAGTAAGGTGTAAGGAGCTAGACCTGTATGGGGCAGGACTGCAGAAGTCCTGGAAGGTCCTGGGAGGTCCCCATCTGACCTGAAGTCTTATCTCACATAGTTTGAGATCTCTGGGTTGCTAAGGTTCCCATGCATGATCCCAGAGGTAGTGTGAGCCAGCAGTATTGAGTGCTGCCCATGTGAAGGTTAGTCAGCCACTGGGACCAAGGAGGGGAAGGCATGATGGGGCTGTGTCTCTGAGTTCATTTTGCACTGAGAAAGGAAGTACATGAATTGGCATGCAAGTCCAATAAATTCAATGAATTAAATTCACCGTTTATGTTGAAAGACAATCCTTGCTCCTCCCCACAGAGCCCAGTGAACAGCAAGGCTGTGAGAATGAAGTCGTCAAGGAGGTGGTCAGAGGGGAGCTCTTGGCGTCTGTGTAAGTGTACATCAGGTGGGTTTTAGTGGAGAAGATATGTTATGTGGTGTGTGTGGCAGCTCATGTGTGCTACACACAAGCTAGGTGCAGTTTCAGTAGAGGGGGTGTGTGCACATAAGCATGCACTGTGGGGCAGGTGTGTTTCCTGTGGAGGATGTGTGTGTAAGTGTGTGCACACGTGGTGGAGCAGGTGTGTTTCCAGTGAAAGATTTGTGTGTGTGTGTGTATGTGTGCACATGTGTGGTGGGGCAAGTGTGTTTCCAGTGAAGGATTTGTGTGTGTGTGTGTGTGTGCACATGTGTGGTGGGGCAGGTGTGTTTCCAGTGTAGGATGTGTGTGTGTGTGTGTGTGTGCACACATGTGTGGTGGGGCAGGTGTGTTTCCTGTGGAGGATGTGTGTGTGTATGGGTGCTTGTGGCAGATGTGTATGTGGTAGATGGGTGTGGCAGGTTGTGTGGCAGGCTCATTTATTCATTTCCAGTGGAGGATGTGTGTGTGTTGGGGAGTGTGTAGGTGTGTGTGTTTCCAGAGGAGACAGTGGCCTAGGTGGTTCCATTCCGTGGTAGCAGGGACAGGTCCATCACGGGTGAGATCCTTGGAGGAGGCATAAAGTCCATCTGCACACTAATTGGTGTTCTGAAAGGCTGAGCTGGTGGGTGTGTCTCAGGCAGATGAAGATAGAAATGCCTGGGCTCTCAGGTGTTAGACACAGTGACAGCCCGCGTCTCCGTGCTGAGTGCCGACTATAACCAGAGTTGTGCAGTAACTCTGGATAGCAGCCCAGGAGGGTCAAAATCATTGTGGTCTTCAAACAGCGTGTGCTGAATCCATCTGTGCTGCTGAAGGACAGCATAGCTCCTCCTTCCAGAGCACTCTCCTTTCCATACATGTCTCACTGCTCTTTTCACAAAGGGGAAAATTGAGGTGCAGAGAAATCCAGGCCCCTGCCCCCAGGTCACCAGTTACAGAGTGGAGGCCTTGGCGTGACTCCATACCTGTGTCTCACTGGCTGCAGAGGTCTAATCTTTATTGATACCTTTTACCCATGAGTGACAGTTAACCTGGTAGCTAAGTGGATTATAGTTTGTGAGCTGCTGCTGGATCATCACCATAGCACTAATGGGGGAGGTTCTAAGTAAAATCCATTTTTAGATGGTGAAAATGAGATGCAGGGAGGGAAAGCAGCCCAAGCCATGCAGTGTGTGAAGAAAACAAAACTAGAAATCCATATCCAGGCAAAATGATCTCAGGGCATCCCTCTTAAGTGTGGTATCTTCCCAGATCCCTGTTATCTTTCTTCCTCTTCCACCTCCCCCAGAAAGGACTCTGCTACCTGTGAGTGGGCTGTGTGTGTGTGTGCACGCGTGTGTGGTGGAGCAGGTGTGTGTGTGTGGTGGGTGGGATGGCATAAAGAGCTGTCAACAGTGATGCTGGTTTCCTGTAGCCCGATAGACACCTGAACCTTGAAGCAGAGCAAACTCAGGCAGAAGCTCAGGGAAGTCTGGAGCCAGGAGCTGACTCAGATTTGGGAATCAAACAGACCGAATGACCCACAGGGAAAGCATCTCTGCTGAGAGCCAAGTGCTGCATCTCACTCACATGATGGCTGGTGTGTGTTACGGACCCACCAGGATGCTGTGCTGGCAGCCAGGCTGTGTGGGGCTGCAGTCTGCAGTTCCAGCTAACACTGAGGTGCCTAACCTCTCCCAGGAAGCAAGGCCATTGTCTCCTACCAGCTGGCAAGACAAAGAGAGAGCATGGCTGTGCATGAGCAGTATAACAATCACTTCCCTCCCTCCCACCTGGCACAGTACTCCTCACTCACTGTGACATGACACTCCTAAAATATAGTCATCATTCCTGACAGTACCAGGTCACATGGCGACCCAGCTCCTCCCCGAAATGCCCCTGGTACATTGAAGCATGTTTCCTGACTATTCACTATTCCTGTAACATAGCAACCATCCCTTGACAACACCTAGTTACACAGTAACCTGTAATGACAGAGCAACCCTTTCCCAAATGAGTTGGCACAGCAGAGCAACCCTTGCCTCAAAACCTCACGTGACAATTCCCGGTGACATGGCCACCCACCCTGGTGACTCCATACAGAGCACCCCTACTCCAGCCCCATGTGCACCAGTTCTCTTTTCTCGTTTTATTGATTTCCAGATGGCTCGTTTCCACTGAAATGCAGTGCGTTTAATTACCAACTGTTCGAAGTGACTTGGCCTGCGGTATCACTATTGTGGTTTTGATATTGTTAGCCCCAGGGTTAAGATTCAGGAGGCTTGGTCTCAGAGTAGTGCCAAACTGTTGAGACTTTTTTCTGCGTTTTATCATTATCATTATTTTTATTTTATGATACAATTCCATAGGCCCTGGGATTTCCCCTATTCTGCTTCCCCAAGTCTTCTCCCCCCTCACTCTGATTTCCCATCTATTATTACAATATATTCTTCACAGATAGTCATTAGTCCATCATTGTGGGCATGGACAGTGGCAGAATCCAGCATCTTACTGTCAAGATATATTTAACAGCTTCCCTGGGAGTCCATCTTTGATCTGGAAGTACAGATGCATACTGCATTGTATCTTCACATCTGGATGTGACAGTCCCTATTACATAGTTACTACACATCCCCTCAAATGAAATGCCACAAAACAAAATCAACAGCAGGAAGAAAGATAGAAATTTGTCACACCATGAAATTAAGTAACATGCTACTGAATGACTAATATGTCACTGAGGAAATGAAAAAGAAAATCAAAAACCTTCTTGAAGAAAATGATACCACTGTATGACCTATGAGTCAGTGGAGAATTTAATATGAGGAAAAAAAATACCTGTTTGAAGAAATGAAAACAAACACAAAACATCAAAATGTATGAGATATCGTTTTTGCCGCTGATCTTTGTTGGTGAGATGTGTCTCTCCTGTAGGCAACAGAAATATGGGTTCTGTTTTTTGATTCAGTCTGCTAATTTATGATATTTGATTGATGAATTTAAGGCATTTACATCCAGGGTTAAAATGAATAGGTGGTAATTTGGTCCTGTCATTTTAGCAACGGGTTGTTCATTCTTTGATTTAGTCTTCTTTTGTTGTTCACATTTGCCTTTGATTTTGGTGGGTGCTATTCCTTTTGTCCCTATTTAAGTATCTTTTGCAGGGAAGGTCTGGAAAAGGTGTATTCTTTGAGCTTTTCTTTACTGTGGAAAAATTTAATTTCATTTTCAAAAACAAAGGAAAGCTTTGCTGGGTATGTTACTCGGGGCTGATAATTTCTCTTCTTAGATTCTGGAATATCTTGCTCCATTCTTTTCTGTCCTGTAGAGTTTCCTCTGGGAGGTCAGCAGTAAGTCTTGGGTTCTTCTATATGTCAATTGATTTTTTTTTCACATACACGTTAAAGATCTTTTCCTTGTTTTCAACTGAATAGATCTTGATTATCATGTGTTGTGGTGAAGATCACTCTTTATCAATCCTGTTGCGAGTTCTGTGCACCTTCTGCATGTTGTTTCCCAATTGTTTCTCCAGATTAGGGAAATTTTACTCTATTATTACATTAAACATATTTTTAAACCCAGCTTTTCTTTCTGAACCTTCTGGCTCTCCCATAATTTTTTATATTGGGCCTTTTAATAGTGTCTCTTAATTCTTCAATACTTTCATTTTTAGCTTGACCCAGCTCTGCTTCCAGCTTTTGTTTGTTTCCCCCTGGTGATAGAAAATAGCTTCCAATTCTGAGATTCTTTCTTCTGCCTCATCCATTCTATTATTGAGACTTTCCATGGAGTTTTAAATTTGTTCCATCATGTCCTTAATTTCTAACGATTCTGCTTAATTCTGTTTCAGTGTTGCTATTTCCTGTGTGACATATTCCTTAAATTCCTTGAACTCATGCATGTGCTTCTTGTTGCTGATAAGAAGCTTTATAATTCTCTGAATTCTATCCCCGATTTCTTGATATCATCCTCAGTCAACTCAGATTTGCAAAAGCTTTTGCTCCTTTGCAGGGAAGTCCTCAGTAATATTCATTGTGTCTCTGTCTTTTCTTTTGCTTTTGGTCATTGTACTTCTGGTTAGCAGACTCTTCTCTTTAGGGCAGTATTCTAAGCTGTGTCACCCACAGGTCTGCAGTTCGATTTTACTTAGTGTGTTTGGTACCTGTTTGTTGTGTGCAGTCACTTGTGCCATTACTTCTATTGAGTTTCAGGCCTGCATTTTTGTATTAGACTTCAACCATGATCTCTGTAGCCACAGCTCCTGGCTCAACACTCTCCATCTCTTGTGATCCTGTGTTGTAGGTGCAATGTTGTCTGTACAACCTTTCTCCCACTTCTGGTTCAAGCAGTTCCCAAGAAGAAGGAGACACCAGGTATCCTAACTAGGTCCTTGGTGGTGTAGATCCTACCGGAACTTGCTGGTTGTTAGGTCTGAGGGCCACCAGGACCTATTTTGACCTGTAGGATGCCAAAGTCAGTATTATTTTTGGTGTGGGACCTGTGCAATGCCCTGAATTGGAAGTGAGTTTGCTCCCAGTTCAGCGCATGTGCAGCTCACTGCAGTTCCTCCAGTCTGAAAGCCTTTGCCACACTGTATAAAATGGTGCCTGGTGCCTGATATACCTCTGGTAGAGTTATGGATCTGTTGGGCATTAGTTCTAGAAACTACCTGGACCTGTTTTTGGTAGAACCTGTAGGATGCCACGTTGTTGCAATACACTGAGCTGGAGATGAGTTTGTTCACAGGTTAGTACATGTGCAGTCCTGTCCCATAGCCTTTACCTCCCTACACAAAATGGTGCCCAATACAGCTTTGGTGGGGGATCTGGGCTGTGAAACTCACCCTGTTCCTGCACTGCCTGTTTGCAGTATACAGCTCTGTCTGCTGCTGGTCAAATCAAACCAATCAGCAGGATGGGCAGTTCTTTGCCTAGGTTCACCTCTTGAGCTCCTGGTGAACTCCTTTCCCACCTGCCGGTTGGTGCAGCTCTGTTTGCTGCTCTGTGACCACCACTGGAGTCACTGCAACACTACAGCACTGGCTCTGCTATTTTCCCATATCTGTCAGTCTCCAGGTGCCCCTCTACCTTTGGCCTGTCCCCTCCTATTTCCTGGAATGTACCCTCTCTGCTTCACCCTGGCTAATGATTCTACAGCTGTTTAAATGTGTCCGTAACCTATTCCACCATCTTGATTCGCTGTTTTTTGGGTTGGAACTTTTGAGAGCTCTCTATCCTCACAAGTAGATAATGCTGCCTCCAAGGATTGTATCAGGTCTCAAAGGAATGTGGTAGTTCCAGAGGAAGTGGATTGTTACACAAGCAGTGAACTTCCCTTCCTCTATCTCTTAGGCGTAGGCGCTTTTCTGCACATAATTGGTTGCCTTGTTTTTCTGTTGTGATACAGTCAGGGGCCACTCATCAAAGCCCTTGTGTCAGTGCTCAGGGCATGTGCAACAGCCATGGGTGCCCTGGCACACAGATGTATGCAGTGTATTTCACTGAGGCTCCCTGTACACACGGGAGCATCCTGCTTTAGTTGGAGCTACATTCTGGATGAAGCCAGTGCTGGACTGGCTATAGCACTGGCCCTGCCTAGGGATCATGCAGGCTGGACTGTAGTGGATTGAAGGCTTGAGCACCACCCTAAGGCTGATTCCTGCTCACTGAACAAACCTATGTTCTGGTCATGGAACCAGGCACCGGCAGCATGGATGCTCTGTCCTATGTTCCCGTCTCTGGGTTCTGGGTTACTCTGAGCCATGTGTGTCACATTCAGTGTGGATGGAAATTTAAAAGGCATGGAACCCTCTGGAGAATGCTACACCCTGATAATAGGTGGCCTGGTATAGGCCTGCTGAGATCAGGCCTCAGCCTTGATGTTATTTTGTTACTGCTGCCTGCCGACTGCCCTCTAAGTGGTGGCTGTTAGCTCCCAGCAGGGCTTAGCTTTCCCACAGATGGTTTCTATTGCTCACCTAGGGCTGGGCTGGGGCAGAATGGCAAGACCCAAAGAGAACACACTTTCTGAGCAGCCCAGGGCCGCCTGGAAGCTCTGCAAGGGCTTCATTTCATTCCCTGATCAACAAAGAGGGAAGCTAGAGCCCCACCTGTGCCTGGAGGTTCTCCTGCATGCAGTGTGTGCAGATATCCACAGATTCATTCTTGTGTGTCCTGCAAGATGACCATGTGCACGTGTGTGCACTTGTGTATCTGCCTCTGCTCAGATCAACCCAAGTGCCTGTGCATTTCGCTCTATGCAACCCACAGTGTTGTAGATCCTGTGTGTTCCAGATGCTGGGAGACCCTGGGAGACAGCTCCGGATTTTCTTGGCTTAATGTCCTTTCCACTATCATAGGTGAAAAGAACATGAGTGAAGCAATAGCAAATGCTATAACTGTTCATGGTGAGATATGCTAGTCTCAGATTTTGTGTGTTTGTTAATATACACTGATGAGGGTTGTTGGCACATCCGGGAGAGCACTTTGTGCTCAGTTGCACAAGCACCAGCTCTTGCTTGCACCTTGTTTTTACAAGGTTACAGCAAAGAAAGAAGAAACATGAGAAATGTATTAGATGTAACTGGAGACAGAAAGAGAGAGAAAGAGAGAGGGAGAGAGGGAGAGAGAGAGACAGATGGAGTTAATGTCATATCCCACAAGCTTTTCTTGTAGGCCGTGGGGACAGGTCCACCCGTTGGCCTTTTGGATTCTTAACGAACAGAAGCTGGGCCTGAAATGACAGCTTGGATCCTGAGCTCACTTTGTCCTTGATCTATGATCTTGAGTCTCAGGTTTCCTATTTGCACCCTCAAGCTCACAGGCTAAACATTCCCTAAAGTTCTGTCCCATTGAGACCTCGCATTCCAGAGTGCTCGGTCGTTGGGGATATCTGTTACAATCAGGACCAAAGAGAGATCTAAATACATAGCCCTACATGCACACACACGCATACATACACACAGGTGCCGCATGACAGAATGTTCGGCTGGGCCAAGGACCTCCCAAGTAAGTAGTTAGTTGAGGCCTCATGTTATGGCACAGGGGAGGAAAGGGGGGTGCAGAGATTGAGAGGCAGGGGTGCAGATGGGTAATGTGGAGCTGTGCGGGTGGGCAGGAGCCTGCATGGGCAGCTGCTGTGCCACTGCTCCCTGAGCACAGCTTGATTGTGGGGTGTATGCAGGCTGCCCTAATAAAATACTACAGACTGGGGCCTCAACCCCTGAAATGTGCTTGCTCAGCATTCTTGAGGTGGAAGTAATGATCGAATCAGCCTAATCAGCACGTTTGTCATCTTAAACCTTAATAATTTCTTGGTAATTAGATCATTTGAAAGCTTAACTATCTATTCTGGAATACATAGCCTATCACTGTTAACTGCAGCTCTCTACCATGATAGGGATCCCCAGAATTCATGATTGATGTCTAAATCTAACTCTGTGCCCACTGATCTTCTGTCTGCTTCTCCCTCTTCCCTCACCAGTCTCTGATAACCACTGACACATTCTCAATTTCTATGAGGTCAACTATTTTAGATTCTACACGAATGAGATCACACAGTGTTGATGTTCCTCTATCTGCCCTCACTCGATTTAGTGTCCTCCAGCATCATCTGTGTTGCCACAACGCCAGAATTTTATCTTTTCTGTCATTTACATGGCTGAGCAGTATTCACTATATATATATATCAGAAATATACATCAGAGCACTTGCTTTATGCATATGTAAATGTATTCATCGACACATGCATCTTGTTTTGTACTACACATATGTGTGTATATATATGTATATCATATATACGAATCTTATATATTGTATATCTTATTTTCTTTATGCATTCATCTGTTGATGGACTCTTAATCTACTTCCATGTCTTGGCTATTGGGAATATTGCTGCAATAAACATGTAAGGGTAGATTTTGCTTTGGGTTAGTTCATTTCCTTTGGATATATGCCAAGAAGTGGGAGAACAGGATCATATGGCAGTTCTATTTCTAATTTTCTGAGGAACCTCTTCTCCCCATTTTGCATAAAGGCTGTACTAATTTACATCCCACCATGTCCTCACCAGCATGTTTCCTTTTTTATTATATTGATAATAACATTCTAAGTCTGTGTAGATCATAACCAAAGCCCAGAGACTGCAAGTCATTCAGTACGGTTGCCCTGAAGGCACACCAGTGTTGGCAGTTTGACCCACCTTCTGAACTTCCCATGGGCTGTATTGCATTGTTTCAACAATGTTTGGGAGAAACATTTATTTTCTACTAGATCCCTTTGCTCCTCTGAGTGCAGGGAAGAGGGGACAGAGTGCAGAGATGACTAAGATAGGGGCAAAGCTGTGGGTCCAAGGGGGCTGTGTGTGGATCAGCTGAATGTAGGAAAGATTTGGAGAAGGTTGAGGAGGGAATTTCTTGAGATCCTCAGGGGTCTACCACTCACACTGCACACTGGAGTGAGGTCTGTATGATTCCTGCTCCCAGGGAAGGGTAGCCCTGGATAGCTTCATGTCTTGTGACCTCAGAGTGGGGACAACACTTCTTGCCTCTTAATTTTTCCCAGCCCAGCAAGAAAGGTTGTGTATAAGGCTTTAATGCAGGGCCGTCTGAAGCTCCCCTCACAGCACATTTGGACTGCTTGTTTCTGAAATCATTCAGTGGAGTGTCTTTCAATGCAGGACAAAGCTGTGCCATCTGAACAAGTCCTTTTCTCCCACTCTACCACCCATGCCCAAATCCAGTGGCCATGTGTGTTGGCCAGAATCATCACCTGGAGGAATGAGTAGCATGTGTGTCTGAGTGTCTAATGGGAATGACAGAGAAGCCAGGCTTGTGGAGCAGGACAAGGATCAGGAGGCCCAGCTTTGAGTTTTCAGGACCCTAGGTTGGACCCCTGTCGGATGAGAGACAAACCTATAGAAGAATGGACTTATAGCCAAAGTAAGCTTGTGAAGAGTCATCTTTGCAGTGTCTTAGTAGCATTGTGTGTGGCTAAATGCAAAGCTCGCAGACCCATGCAGACCTGTGTTTCAGACTTGGCTTCGACGCTAACTGAATGTATTAACTTAAGCAAGTGCCTGTATCTATTTGAGCCTCTTTCTTTTCTTATCTGTAAGACAGGTGTAACACTAACAGCAAGGATGCTGAGAAGATGCAGCACAGAGTGAAAGTTCAAGGGCCGAGTGTCTGCTAAAGTCAGCTGTTACCTTGGCTGTGCTTGTTTGAGCGTGTGATTCAGAAAGGATATCCAAGCTTGGAGCACAGTGGTGTTCACTCAGCATACTAAGATGGGAACAGGAGGTTGCTGCTCTTATTTCTATAACATACCCAACTCATTGCTCAGAGGTCCTTCTTTCTTCCCCTATCACCTTCCCTTTCCTTTACCTCCTTCTCTAGTTAGACTCTCCCACCCCTTCTCAATAGCAGCCCCACTTCCAGGCTCCAGCTAGTGCTGAGCGTGGGACACAGTTGTTGATCTGTACCCCAAAAATGGCTGAAACCCAGAGACCATGTCCCAGGGCTCCCAGGCTCAAATACTCCTCCCACTACCCCAAAGGTGCTTTTCAAAGAAAACAACTCTAGGGAAAAATGAAGCTATTTTAAATATAAATGGCTGAGGCACAGTAGGACCTTATTAAAATACAGAGAGATTAACAAGGGCTCCTTCCCCTCAATTATTAACAATGTACTTGTTCTTCAGAAAAGTACCCATGAAAATTTAAAACAGATGAAAATGGTTGTTCACTTAAAACCACTCCGTTAATCTGTGAGTCATGTTTTATTCAATGCATTAAATGAAGACCGAGGTTGGACACCTGCTGCAGCTTCCCAGGGCACCAGTAGCCCTGTGCATGCAGAAGGATGGAAAAAGAACAGGCCAGGAGACAACTGAGGGCCACAAAGGAAGTATCCTGTGCCCATATCAGTGTTCAACCACAAACCAATGTGTGAACAGGGAGGTGGAGCAGAGCTGGGCTCTGGTAGCCAACACAGAAGCAGGGAAACCACTGCCAAGATTAGGAGGCAGGGTGGGGAGGAGGCTGGAGGCACGGGCCCCCCTGCTTGATGTGACCTATGTCATGCTCACTTCATGTGACAGCTCCTTATCTTCACTGGTGTGATAGGAGGTGACAGCAGTGCAGGGAAATGGCATAATTGTCTACTTTAGAACTTCATGGAAGGAGGAGTAACAGTCCATTCAAATAGGTGGACACAAGAAAAGCCACCATGAGGAACATAGGACCCATTATGCTCCCAAGGGGAACACTGGTTGTGAATACACAGCTGTGTGTGTGTGTGTGTGTGTGTGTGTGTGTGTGCATGTGTGTTTAAGCTTAATTTGTTTTAAAGGTAACCTAAGCCAAGGAGAGAGAGAGAGAGAGAGAGAATGTTTCGTTCATTCCTCAAATGCTTAGAAGAATCAGAGCTCCAACTGTGAAGCCAGGAGCCAGGATCTCCATCTGGGTCTCCTTTGTGGATGGCAGAGAACCAGGTAAGTGAGCCATCACCTTTTGCTTCCCAGGATGAAATTATAAGGTAGTTGGGTTGGAAGCAGCATAGGTAGAATTTGAACCAGGTTGTCCAAGTTGTCTCAAGCTGTGACTTTACCTTCTTGCACCATGACACCCACCCTTGGCTGTGCTTTTCAAGTTTGATGCCCAGTGTTCCCTTGCCCTGTCATAACACTGGCCAGGTATATGAGTGAATGAAAAGCCACAGATAAATAAACAATAAGGTGTCTTCTTTCTTGGAGCCTCAGTCCACCTTCTGTCCAGGGCATTAAATGTGAAGATCAAGGTTCTAACATCTTGCAGCTTGTTTGCACCAGAAAGGATTCCCAGCTTGAAAAACTGAGCAGCTGCCTCTCAGCCACCAGGGCCCCTGCCTGTGAGTAGAGGGGGTAGAGGACCTCTGGCTCAGTCATGGGACCTGCCGCCACAGCTCCTCATTGCTGGACTTCCGCTGAGGAGGCAGTATTGAAAACATGAATCTGGGGAGCAGGACTCGAAGCTGAGCTGCGAGTTCCCTGCACAACAGATCCACCTTGGCCTATATCATTTCCCTCCCCAGACAAATTGAGGCCTAAGATCGATGGGGGCATGCAAGATGTTGCAGCACACACATATTTGGAGAGAGGCTAGCCCAGGAAGTGGTCTGTGGCATCAGTACAAGGCCTCATGTGCGTGGATGAGACTGAGCAGGTGCTGGGGTGCAGGGCTGGAAGGCGAGACCGGGTCACCTCTTATCTCACTATGGTTATCAGTGAAGATGTAGCTGTGAGAGATATGAGAGTGGATGAGGATGAAGAAGCCTGGGGCCAGGGGGTGTGGGACAGGGAGGGTGTTATCATAAGCAAGGGAAAGCAATGAAGGTCTTGGACCTTCAGCAAATACAGCATTTGCATGCCAGATACAGTGGAACTCCCAGTGGTCACTCCTGCACAAACATGCTCTGTAGTGCTCTCTATAAACCACCTTATAGTGCTGCAGAGAGGCAACAACAGGAAAACAAAAGATTCATTCTTAGCAAATCATGCAATTTAAGAAACAAATAAAACAAAATCAAAGGTTAAGTGTGGCTTGGCTGAGAGGACTCTGGTGTTGAGAATCAGACAGAATCATTCTGATTAAAATTGCAGGGCAGAAATGAGTGCCCTGGCAGGTGTCCACAGAGTGGCACACAGGAGGGTAGGCAAGGGCTAGAGGAGGACGTCAAATGACAGGTGGACGGGGAAGTGCCCGGACCTTTTGAGCACATAACGAATGTGGTCCAATTTATGCTTGAAAAAAAGTGCAGCAAAGTTGAATGCTGTGACATGCAGACTACAAGTCCAAACACTGTTAAACTTCCTGGAAGCAGCATGGGCAGGACAGTGGTGATGCGATGGGGTAGCAGCAAGGCCAGCAATAGAAGTGGTCAGGTCAGGATGGGACAGACAGGAGGGCCTGTGGCTGGGCAAGAGGCACGAAGCAGCATAGACAAGGATGTTGCTGAGGTTTGCCTCCTTCCCAGAGAAACCCCATGAATGAGGGACCATTCAAGGAATGGATGAAGGACCCACATTTTTCCATTTGTGTTTTCTCCCCCAAATAAAAATGTACCTGTAAAGTTCAGGAAAGCAAATAGGGCTAGGTATTTTATTTTTCACATTTTGTTCATGTGAAAGTCAGACATATTTATACAGACCCATCTTTTGGCTCACTTCCTCAATGCCCAGAACAACCAAGGCTGGGCCAGGCCAAACAGGGGAACTGAGACTACGATCTGGGGCTTCTGCATACCTGGCGAGGATTGAATGGTGTGAGCCATCACCACTTCCTCGCTGGGAACAATAGCAAGAAGCTGGATCTAGCAGCTTAGCAGCTAGCAACTGAACCTGCCTTCCACGTTGGGTGCTGCAACGTGGAAAGCAGCCATCTTAGCTGCTAGATTATACACCTACTCTGGATTCCTTTTAAGTCAGGTTTATTCACATATACTTCACATAACAAAACTTACTGTTTTAGATGGACAGGTATATATTTGGCCACGTTCACATAGCCACAGTGAATACATCAACCCCAGACTCTTCTCCTATCCTTTTTGTAGTCATACCCCTTATCCCACACACCTGAAATGTTCTGCCTTCTATCTCTGTAGCTTTAGTTTTACTAGAATGCATCACCCAAGAATCCTATAGATGAGGCAGTATGCTACATGATCACATGAGTCTTAACTTCTTCACGTATTTCACAGCAATTGTTCATTTCTTTTCATTGGCAAGGTGTACATTGTGTGGACATGCCATGATTTGTTTAACCATTAAGCTGTTGACATATATTTGAGGTTTCCTTTCATGGCCATTGTGAACAAAGTTACTGTTGAAATTGTGCTCAGATTTTATGGAAACATATAGTTTTATGTCTGTCAAGTGTATATTCATGTGTGGGATTTCTGTGTCATGGGGTGAACGTGTGTTGTAGTGTATATGGAATGGGCATGTTGTTTCCAAAGTGGTTGAATCATTTTTCATTCTCAGCAGTAGGAATCAAGAATTACAGCTGCTGTGTGCTCGCCAGCACCTACCATGCCTGTTTAAGTGAACATAATCACTCTGTAAAGTGGGTGGTGCTGGATATCCCAATTTGAGTGCTAGGTGTTACTACGTGCATGTATGTATGTCCCTCACACACCTAGTCACCAGGCCACGGAATTCAGTGGGGACTCAATATGCAGAGTGAGCAGAAGAGAGGGGTCTGGACAGGCTGGTAAGCAGAAGAAAGCTTAGGAAAATCTCCTATGTTGAAAGCTAAAGCATATTTGACAAGGAGAGGGAGACCTACTGTCAAATGTGCTGGGCAGCTGCATGGAATAAGGAGTGAACATTTGTCACTGGATGTGGAGATCCAACAGTCCATTTGATGACCTTAACTGGGGGAATTTCTGGGCTGCAGGGCAAAATAACAAGGTAGGAGAGCAATGACATGCATAACACAGACATAGCTCACAGGGCAGGCTCCTCACATACGGGCACAGCATGATAGGGGCAGCAACTGCTTCTCCATTTTTATCCTTTATCATGAGATATGGCAGTCTTATCTTTTTTTATGAATGTAACACTTTAGGCGAGCTGGTGATAATTGTTGAGTGGACTTCCAGAAAAAAATGCTTGAAGGAGAGGCAGAATTGGCTGTCTTCCTTCCAAAGGAGGGGCTTAGTTGTTGCTGCTTGATGTCACCTTTGGCTAGGATGCTGAGGATGGAAACCAGCTCTAAGGATGGCAGAGAAGGAAAGCAGGTGCCCCTGAGATCCCAGGTAGCTCCATGAAACTGCCATGCTAGAAGCAGCCTCTCTCCTGTTTGATGTCCTTGAATCCACATGCGGTGAATCTGTTGAGCAAGCTCACCAACACTGAACTCCTCATCAGGGTGTGCCCCCACATGAAAGCAGCAACCTTGGCTAAATAGTCTATCAATTTAATCTGATGCCCAATAAATAATAAAATACCATATTTTAGACTTAGATAAGCCTATGCTGCATTTCACATAGGAAAATAAAGAAGCCAGACAAGTTTAGGACATTCCGCAGCAAATGTCCATTGAGGTGATGAAGGCTTCCTTAATGTTATGATAAGTAAAGAAGTCTGGTACATGGGCAGGGAATCTGTCCAATGGAGTAGAATAGAGTCCAAACATGGAACAAGGGCCATGAAAATTTATAGCAGTGTGAAGATATGTTTTCAGATATTTATATATGTATATAACACATATATACATACATACAGCAGTTTATTTTTTGACTCTAGTTTTTTTTCCTTTTTTAAAATTTATCCACTTTCATTGGAAAATTAGATTCTCAGAGAGAAGGAGAGACAGAGAGAAAGATCTTCCATCCACTGATTCATTCCCCAAGTGGCTGCATTGGCAGGAGCTAAACTGATCCAAAGTCAGGAGGCTAGAGCCTCCTATGGCCAAGGCCCTGGGCCATCCTCAAATGCCCTTCCAGGCCACAAGCAGAGAGCTAGATGGGAAGTGGAGCAGCCAGGACACAACCGGTGTCCACATGGGATCCCTTGTGTGTGCAAGGTGAGGACTCCAGATACTAGGCTACCGCTCTGGGGCGTCTCAGCTATTATTAAGTTACTGGAGGAAAATGGATTATTCAACACTGGCTGTTGGAACAATGAAGTAGCCATCTCAGGAAATTGTTGTTGAATCCCTAATTAGGCTATTAATGGGCATCTTCCACTAAGATATATTCCAAACAGACAAAAGATTTAAAAATTGAAAATAAAACCATATAATTACAAGGAAAATCAAAACACGAGAAAATTATTTATAATTTCAGATTGTGATAGGTCTCTCTAATTACAAAAGATATAAACAAAAACACTGAGAACTCAGGAAACAAAGACTTGGTAAATTTGACTATGTGAAAGCAAAACCAAAACAAAGCAAAATCTGCATGCCAAAGCCATGATAAGTGAAGTGAAGCAGCAAACAACAGACTGGGGAAAATGTTGGAATTCTAATCACAGATTCAGGTCTTAATATATAAAAAACATCCCCCCTAAACTTCTGAAAACAAACAAACAAACAAAAAAAGGTGTGGCAGGAAGAGCCAAGGTCCTGAGGAGACAATTTGCAGGAAAAGAAAGACATACTCTCATTAAATGTGAAAGCGTGCATCTTTACTGACACTGAGATGAACAGAAATTGAGACTTTCCTGAAATGTTAAAGATCAGAAGTTGGATATAAAAAAAAAAAAGAAAAAAAAAGATCAGAAGTTGGCTACCAGGCACAAGTGCCAAGCTCCAGCCTGCTCTACTGACGAGATCTTGTTCACCTGGTGGAACCAGGGGTTTGTTAGCAAATCTCGCTGACTCTCCAGCGCATGAACGCCATTTGCATGTAGGAGAATTTAACTAACCCTCACATGTGCCCCAAGACATAAAGGCTTCCACTTTCCTTTCCAGATGGGGAAACTGGGACATACAGAAGTTGGACATAGTTAGTAGGTGACAAGCTAGACCTGAACTCGGCCTTCTTGACCACAGCACGTTTCCTTTTCTTTAGCTGTCTTCCTCTCCCACTCCCTCTCTTTATTCCTGCTTGCTTTCTTTTTCTTATTTCCTGGTGTGTGTATAGAGTAATAGCACTTAGCCTTTGTTGATAGGCCTACAAATGATTTCCTGTGCGTTTGAAAATGAGAGACCAGACCAGTATAGATAGGAATCGTGTACATGGGATTGAAGAAGAGTCAAGAGATGTGTGTGTATGCTCTTTTGGATAACTCTGAGAATAAGGCTGCCTCCTTATCATACTTTTATCTAAAGGTTTACTTATTTATTTGAAAGGCAGAATTACAGAAGGCAGAAGAGAGCGCAATAAAGAGAGATAAAGCAAGATAGCCAGATATCTTCCATCACTGGATTCACTTTCCAAATGACTACAATAGCCAGAACTGGGCCAGTCCGAGCCAGGAACCAGGAGCTTCTTCCAGTTCTTCCATGTGGGTGCAGGGATTCAATGAATGGATCATTTCACTGTTTTCCCAGGTACATTAGCAGGGAACTGGATTGGAAGTGGAGTAGCCAGGACCAGAACTGGCAACTGTATGGGCTGTGGCACCATAGGCTGTGGCTTACCTGCTATGCGACTTCCACCTTCATACCTTTCTTGGTGAAAAATTAGAGGCTCATTCCTACACTAATGGACAATGAACACAATTCCCTGGAACCCCTGAGTTAGTCTTGGTCTAAGCTTCATGCTCAGGCTGTGGTCTGACTTTGGAGTTCACTGTTTACCTATGATGGACCTTGGGCTAGGCTGGAGAACTGCTTGGGGGAGAGAACAGATCAAGATGTCTGGGAAGGAGTTCTGGAGAGTGAAGGGACGGGGAATGGGACAAAGCAATGAAGCACTTTTTGGAGTTGGAGATGCTGCCTCCAGCTCTCCAAGCAAGAGTACTCAAGCCAGAGAAAACTGGCACTGAAGAGTGAGAGAGCACCTTGGGAAAGGATGTGGGGTGTGTGTGTGTGTGTGTGTGTGTGTACTCACTTGTAACAGAGTTGCCTGAGCAGTGAGGCTGAAAACCTAAGGCAGTTATGTAATGAGCAGGTGGTCATCAGTCCAGTCTTCTTGGGAGAGCTGCAGCCTGCATCAGAGACTTTCCTGTCTACCACTGAGCAGAACTGTAGCATTGTTCAGCTTCTCCACTCTCTGGAGTGCTTACGACCTGTGCTTTCCGTAATTTGGATGTAGTGCTTACGACCTGTGCTTTCCGTAATTTGGATGTAGTGCTTACAACCTGTGCTTTCCGTAATTTGGATGTAGTGCTTACAACCTGTGCTTTCCGTAATTTGGATGTAGGGTATCACTCTACTAAGCCAGCTAGGGGCATGGTTTCAAGGGCTTTAAACTTTTATGCTCCCCTCTGAAAAATGTTCGTAGGAAAATGTTTTCAGAAAAATGCTCCTACTATTCTATAGACTGACAAGCCAATAAGAATGTGTGTGTGTGTGTGTGTGTGTGTGTGTGTGTTTGAGATAGACTGAGTGGGTAAACCAGGAATCCTTGAAAGACTCACAATCTAGTTGGAGAGGTCAGACACTGTCCTATGAATTGGACATGCTCCTCAAAGTTCATGTGATGGAACTTTATCTGCCAATGTCACAATGTTCAGAACAGGACCTTCCAGAGTGGATTAATGTCATTATTGATGAAAAAGGTGCTTAAATAGGGATGATTTAGGCATTCTCTCGTCTTTGCATCGCGCACTTGTATACTCTCTTGCCCTTCCGCATTCCACAATGGGATGACGCAACAGAAGGCCATTTCTAGATGCAAACTCTTTGAACTTGGACAGGGGTCTGTGACATTCAGGCTCGACATGGCAGAGACCCTCGGTGGTTCCAAGCAGTGCACCCACCTGGGCAGGCGTTCTTCTGCATTTTCAGCTCCCTGGTTGGGAATCTCATCTTGGCTTAAGTACTTGAATAACTGATTTATCATCCTTTCCAGGGGAGCACTTTCTCATTTCAATGAGATCAATTAAATGGGTCTGTCTTCCTGAATCTTTCACCAATTCACTCTTATTCTGTCTTCTGGAATCTCAAAAAACAAACAAAGCAAACAAAAAAACAATATCTGGTCCATTTGCACCAGGGAGGAGCATGAAGGTGAGAGCTGAAACAGACCCCGTCTTTTCTGACCCCATGTCATCCCAGCAGCCCGTCTCACAACAGCGAGTTCAGACTCCACTCCCATTGCCGCAGGCTTCTTCCCCTGGAATAGCTGGCATTTAGGGAGCAGCATGCAGGTGGCTTCAGAGCTAGCACAGGACAATTTTGGGTTTACCTTGTCCCTGATTGATGAATAGATAATAAGCTCACTCTGCAGAGTCTATAGAAGCAGGCGTCCTTAAGTTAGCGAGCTCCTGGAGAATGAAGCAACCCGAGGCACCTTGCCAAGCATATGGTACTTCCTTCCTCCCTTCTGGGATCACAGCCCTTGGACAGTGGCAAACAGATTAGCATCTTGTTCCTGTGGTCTGTAGCTTGCCCATCATTGTGATGGACTGGGAACATGGGAGAGGGGATTCAAGGCCTACAGAGAAGGAGGAAGGCTCTTCCTTTCCCTTTCCTTGGAGGAAGAGGAGGCTGAAAAGTGAAAAAGAAACGTGCTGGCAGGCCAAGGATTTGATAGTTATAAGACGCTGGCAGGCTCATGGTCCCCTCAATACAGCTACCTGCTTCTCTGAACACCCCATCAGCCCCCAGTCACATCCTTGTTCATGCCCACCTCATTCCTGCCTTCTTGCAGGTCAGAAAAGAAGCTATGCCACAGGCTGGATGCATCTTCATTTTAAGAGAATGTCATAGCAACCCACAGGCAACAGAAATAGTGTGGTGACAGATGCTAAGAGAAGCATCACTCCCCTGAGAGTGTGTGAGCCTTGGCGGCAGAGCCTGATGAGCTCGGGGTGGGGGGCCCATGAGATCTGCTCCGTCTTGCTTGAGGCTAAGGGCACAGTGCACTACAGCAACAATAATATTGGCAAATTCGGAGTCATTTTATGCCAGTCCTGCTTTGCATAGGCTGTGTGCCCTTGGAAAATAAAATCTATTCTTGAGTTCAAAGGCAAGGAGTATGTAGCACTGAGCTGCGAGGTCAGCGACACACACTCCCAAGATGCCCGCAGAGCTTAGGCAGGGGATCCTGCTTGGTGAGAAGGCATGCAGCCTCAGTGCCCAGAGGCCTTGCGTCTGATCTCACGTCATCACAGGGTGTGAGGATCAAGACGGAGGGTAACATCCTGCTGCTGTGGCTTCCTACGTGGCTTCTATGGTCCTTTCCAGGCCAGCAGTAAAATGCAGGCTTATAGCACCTATCTTAGCAGGCTGGGTAGGACATAGGTCTCAAGGGAAACCTGAGATTCAACTATTTGCTAGGATGTGACTATGTCTGGGAATTGTAGCTCACATGCCCCCATTGTCCACTTGAATGTGTATCTGTCCACAAAAACCATAGTCTCTCAAAGTCAATTTAAAAAAAGACAACATTTTCACTCCACCTCCACCCGAGAAATGCAAAAAAGAAGGAGGAATGAGACTGCCCTCATCTTCCTAAGAGCGCTTCACCATTTGGAAGGAGTGAATGTTTAATTGAGAACAGTGAATGGAAAGGAGGGGGCAGAGTGC
Source organism: Ochotona princeps (assembly GCF_030435755.1). Taxonomy (NCBI): domain Eukaryota; kingdom Metazoa; phylum Chordata; class Mammalia; order Lagomorpha; family Ochotonidae; genus Ochotona; species Ochotona princeps. The sequence continues at coordinate 104,787,585 of NC_080835.1, read as the reverse complement.
AGGGTCCAACAGAGAAGGCAGGTAGGGCCCTGTTCCTCCACTAGGCATCAGTGGGATGTACCCCTGGCTCTCCATGAGAACTGACCCTTCCTATGTAAGTGAGTGCTTTCAAAGTGTGATGTTTTGCTCATAAGATGCGTTACTGTACAAATAAAATTCATAGGGCTGGGGCTGTGGTTAGCAGGGAAAGCCATTGACTGTGGTTATGATATCTCTATGGGTGCCAGTTTGAGTCCTAGCTGCTCTATTTCTGGTCCAACTGTTAGGGAGTTGTCAGACAGTAGCAGAAGAGGGTCTAAGTGGTTGGGCCCTACATGGAAGAACTAGAAGAAGTTCCATGACTCCTTGCTTCACGTAGCCCAGATCTAGCTGTTGCTGTTGTTTGGGGAGTAAACCAGTGGGTGGAAGATCATTCTCTGTGCTTCTCCCACCACACCCCCTATAACTCCTCTGTTCGAATAAATAAGTCCTTGAGAATAAAAATGGCAAAATCCGTAAGAAAAGAAATTTCCTGGAGCCTCTCTGCACTTACCAGTGGCACCATGCTTTGTCTCCCTAATGAATCCATCAGATAGAGCACAGGGGGTACCTGGGGTAGGTGTGAAGGATTTTGCTTAAGCAAACAGAAATCTAATAAATGCAGCATGATTTCTAAGATGTCACAGCTCTCCTACTCCACTTCATTTGTGCCATCTAGCAGATCAGCCAAGAAATGTCAAACAGTCCTCTAAAATCCAAGCTCATTCCCTACCCACAGCTATGCTGATCCAATCTTCCCATGAACATACAGGAGTAAACACGTGCCCTCTGTCTGGCCCAGAGCAATGAGTGGCTTGTCCCAGGTTTTACGGATGATGATCCTGCCTGTTGTGAAATGTTGAGAAGTCTTCAGAGAAGCTGCTTCTCCTCTCTCATGGAGAAAAAGAAGCACTCTAGGTGACCCTCAGGACAGTGAGGGCCAAACAGGGGGCACTTGGCCCTAGCACCCTACCTTGAAGATAGCCAAAGACGGCCACAAGAAGAGCCAAAGTGTTTTAATTCTTACATTCAGCTACGCACTGGGGACAAAGATGAGCAATACATGCTAGCTGTGAGGGACAATGCAGCTCTTTAGCTGCGTTGACATTGATTTTTACCTGCTTGTGTTGATGAAGCTGCATTTGTAAGTAGTGATAAATCCATTAGACAAATATGGCACTCCATTATTCACAGTGTCTGCAGGCATTACATGAACAGATACACCCAGGCCTGCAGGGCTGGAGCATCTGTCTGAGCTGGGAAGAAGGCAAAGGGGAGAGGGTGAAGGTCGACTGACTGGCCAGTGGTGTCAGTGGTGGAAAGTCTCAGTCCTCCAGAGACCCATGGTGCAGTTCCCTGGCAGTAGACGGGGAGTTCTTGGCAATCTCATGTCTTCTGAGCCATTCTTAGCTGCAGTTTCTACCCGTCTATGAAGGCTGGAAGGACAGTGGCTTTATAGAGATCGGAATGCAAGGTAGATCTTCTTTTGTGTTTCCCCAACTCCTCCCCCAAATCACCCCTTAAGCGAGGCCACACAGGAGACCTCCCTAACTTCACAGACAGAAAAAGGTGCAGGAGATACGGCAGGTCTAGCTGAGGCTCTCAACAACTCACAGAACAGGACAGGACACTCAGGGCATGGAAGTTCCATGTCTGACCCTGGGACTGTTGGGCAGAGCATTCTGCCCTCTTTCACCTTGTGTCTGGTGTTGGGAAACAACATTTTCTTTTCACTCTAAAGAAGTACAGGAGACCAGGGAGTGACCAGAGAGCACGGATGTGGAGTTCCTTGGCCTTGCGTTGGCTGCAGAAGACACAGAGACCCAGACAGGCAGAACCTCTAGGGAGGTACCCTGTGGAGGAAGGTGCTCCAGGATGGCTGACCCGGGTTGTCACTGAAGGCACACTGTAGAAGGTCCCCTTTGTGTCTGGGTTGCTTAGGTGCGTGTCACATCCCACCTGTTCACATGAGGACCTGGCTGATTTGATAGAGCTATTCATAGCAGAGATGGAATTGAACAAATTATTCTCTCACTGCCAGCCTTGGCCACTGGTGTCTAGTGTACAGCAGAGGAAGTGGGGCTAGTAGTAGGTAGCTCCCAGCCTGGTCAGGTGGTTGTGCCCATTCTCCGGGCAGGTGGCAGATGTGGTGTAAACAAAAGATACAGAGGGCTCACCAGACTGACCTTCATCTGCCTTCAAGGCTCAGCAACTAGAGGTCTAAGAGGGGGCAATACTGGGCCCTGCCATGGGTCAGCAGGAAAGGCCAGAGAAGCCTGCTTGCTCTGCATGTCCTTACCTCATTTACACACCCCATTGTCCAGTTCTCTGCAAGCTGGAAGATGCACACGGTAAGGACTCAGTCATTCTGTATTTGGATTTTGCCTCAGTTAGAGACTCAGCCACTGAACACAAGGATGAGGAAACCGCTCCTGTCCCTGCCCCTGTGCAGTGCGATCTGCTACTTCCATGTTGGCTGGTCTCCACACTGCAGCAGCTGTCACATCCTGTGCCTGGGAGCTGAATCAAGCAGAGTCACAACCAAGTCTGCTCCAGGGGGACATCAGTAGAGGATAGAAGTGCATATTCTATGGTGATGTAGAAATATATCCCTGTGATGCTGATAGGAGTGTAGTTGGCATGTCCCTCCACTGTCTTGAAGCCCATCTTATAGGCTGTGGAGTGTGTTCTTGTAGGACCCCCTCAGCCTGTGCACAGCCCTCAGCCCACCGACTCTCATGACCAACATGGAATGTAAGGGCCTGGGGAGGGCATGTTGATACCCTGCCTCCCACAGCTGCTAACTATGCTAACTTGGCCAGGCCAAATTTGTGCCAGTAATTATGCCCACAGACCTCGTCCTGTTAATTGCTCTTGCTATTTCTGGACCCTGTCCATCCTGATCTGTCCTCCTGCTACAGACAGAAATAACCTGGCACTTGGTGGGTAATTACCGCGCAGCTCTCCCGCAGACGCTGTGCCGCAGCCATGGTCCCTGACTCAGCATGTGGATGGCGGCCCAGAGTCTCAGGAGGCACATTGCAGCTCAGGGCACCCCTTTCTCCTATGCTGAGGCTATCTCATTGCAACTCCTTCAGTAGTGTCTGTCTCATCATCGTTTCATCCGCTGTCTTCCCTATGTCTGGGAAGGGGACACGATGGAAGGGACAGACAAGCCCACCAAGGCCTTTAGTGTCTGGGTCTCAATTTCCCAGCCCTACTTCTGGTCTCAACTTATCTTTCTGTTGGTCCTATTAGTCCCCAGGGACTTTGGAGAGGAAAGAGGAATGTTCAAAATAATAAAGTCTTTGCAGCACTCCTTTAATTTTGAGTGACTGATTGTGTTCAGAGCAAGAGTAAGCACTAGACTTTAGAGTGCAATAAGAGGTGCAACCTGGGCAGGCCTCCTAGAGGAGGTGAGGCCTAGCAGTTTTGAAGGACCTGAGTGGACAGGAGTAACAGATGCCACACAGATGGACGGTGTGAGGCAAGTTTGGGATTCTCTGTTTGCAAATCTGAGGAGTAGCACTTTGGGTAAAGAGCTTTGCCCTTCCCCAAGCAGGGACCATTCTTTCTCTTCACACCTTAGAACCTTGTCTCTTGCAAAAGCAAACTTACAAGGGGGGAAGAGCTGCCTTCTGTCTCTGACCCTTTCTCTAACTTTGCTGTTTAGTTCCAGAGCTGGGGATAGGCCTCCCAGTAGGACATCATCCTCACCCATGAGGCCATGGAGCACTTAGCTCTGAGTTATCAGCTCTGACCCCTGCTGTGCCCTGAGTTCTTGCTGCCTAGCCAATTTCAGGCATGTGGCCATTGCTGCCTGAGCTCCACAGCACCTGTTCTGTCTGAGCTGCAGCTTCCCGTGGCCGTGAGCGCATCACAGGCAGCAGCCTCTCTTGTGGACCTTGTGGGGCCCTCTGGCACAGTGTCGACTCCTCCTTCAGCCCTCTGGTGCTAGGACTCCAAAAGGATGGCCTGCATTCACTTATAAGCATTTTCAGAGCTTACAATACACCAGGGAGTGAACACAGGGTGTACACTTGCTGCTCCTGCCCGTGAGTTGTTGGATGCAGTGCGGAAGTAGTGATGTCAATGGGAGAGGTGGATCTTGAGCACAGAGGAATGCGGAGGAAGAACTGTTCAGGGTTGAGCATGAGAGAGAGTTTGAGACACAGCCAGTCCCCACTGGACACATGAGCAAAGTGAGACCCTGCCAGGAGCAGCGTCTGTTCAAGGCCACACATAGTTGGCAGAGGCAGGGCTTGGATTTTTGGCTTCAAGAGCAAGAATCGTTCTCCCGTGCTTGGAGTTGGATGTTGCAGATTCCAAGACGACAGAAGCATGTTCCCAGGGTTACACCGATCTGAGGGCCTGGTGGAAACAGCCCTGGGATCACAGACCCCAGGGGCAAGACTGCAAAGTCAGAATTATGGAGCATGGAACTAGTGCCACTGGGCTGCATAGCGGCTGAGTGAGCACAGGCTTCCTCTCTGCTCTTCTCCGCACCTTCTACTCAAGCTGAGTTCCAAGAAGTAACTAAGGCAAAGCTGTCCGTGCCCTGTTACTACCAGCAGAAACTCCAAGGATCTGATTTTCTCTCTAGGCTACTCTCATCGCACCTTGAAGCAGGTGTATGAGTAAGGATAGAGGACATTCAGCTAACTCCCAGAGCTGTCTATTTCAGTAAATGCTCTGCTTCTTATTCTGGCTCCTACCCAACTCTTGACCTCCATCCCAGTCAGAGACCCCATTGGATGGCAACTGGCCAGTACCTACCACTGATCAAAACAGACAAGCAAAGCCCATCTGTCATTAAGGCACAAGCTTCCCTTCTCTGTTGAGGTCACATTTCCATTTGGAGCTGCCAGACAGAGCCACCAGAGCGTGTTAAATCACGCTTGAGACTGTGGGGACCAGAGCTGGGAGAGCATGGGACGTTTTTCTTCCTGGGAAGACAGTAATCGTGAACTTGTCACTGGCAGTGGTATAGTCATGATCAATTAATTCTGGGGACTCCCTGCCTGTCCCCTTGCTTCATGGGCTCACATCCCTTCTCCCAGGAGACAAGCTCATTTGTTGTAGACACAGCTTACTGAGAAGAGAGGGAGTTCACAGCTGAGGGTTCCGCTTTTGGTGAACTCCTCTCAGGAGGTAAGAGACGTAGAAAGACTATCAGTAGTGACTAACACTTGCACAGATTGTATATCTATGTGTGCTTCTCAATGCAATCAGTACTACAGCCTTGGAGATCAAGCATCAAGCCTTGGAGATCAAGCATTTCCATTTACAAATAAGGAAACTGAGGGCCATTCAGCCCAGAACATCAGAGCCAGCCTTGCTCTTCAAGATGGGGCATAAACCACAGTACCATGTACCCCCAAAACTCCAACTGGAGCATTTTACAAACAAGAGAGTGAGCCCAGAGTTATCCTCGTGGTGCACATGGCCTTCGGAAAGCTACTCTTGTTTCCTTAAGCATCAGATTGTCATGATGGCTTTTGATGACATTTACTGATACATAAAAAGGGAGATAGCCAAATAGGAAGACACTGAGAAAAGAAATCAGGCCTGACAGGATGAGACGCTGGGCTTAGAAAGACCTGGACTTGCTTCTTGTCCTTCTTGCTCAGGCTTGTTCATTCTGTCTTGTGCCTCTGTTTCCTTAGTGAAGAAACAGCACAGTAACAGTTCATCCTCATAAACTTGCACCTTCGCTGGCTTGGGGACAGGCTTGTTGATCAGGAGGGGAACAGGGTCTTTCCCACCTAGAAGCCACATGTGCACAGGTGTGTGCGTTGTGCATGTGTGTCCTACGATCCTTGCCAGCTGCTTGTCTGTGCATGTAGATAATGCAAGCATCTACTCCCCATCATATATGTGTGGTGTTTACCAGAGGTTTTGCTCAGCTTCTCATACCCTTGGCTTCCTATCTACTGAAAACTTCCCTGAATTCTTCATTTGAGTAGTTGAAAGTAGCAGTTGGAAGATGGATGCAAAGAGATTAGCATCTGTAAGGTAGCGAGCCATGGAGGACATTAGGTTGTGTCCATGGCTCTGTGATATTGTGTTAGTCTCTCCTCTACCCGCCCTCCCCATCCACACACCTGCCTGTCTTTCTGTGCGTCTTGGAAGTGTTTCTTGTGAAAAGACAGCAAACAATCTGTAGGGCCATCCCTCAACAGAGTCCTCACAGTAACATCAAACCCTCTGTTAACCAGGCCCTCCTGCTCATCGAGTAGGCAAGGCAGTCACGTTTGCAAAGACAGGAAGGCAATAATATGTGAGTCAGGCCTGTTTGAGTCTGGATAGCTGTTGTGAAGGCAATAGGTAAGAGCAGGTGATCTCTGTTTGCTATTGAGGCCCAGCAACGCTGCTGAAAGACACTTTAGAAAGTGTTCAACACACAAAATCAGGGGAACCTGAGTGATTCTGGGCTCTATCACTCTCCTCTGTGACCCTGGAGAAGTGGTTTTTTTTTTTTTTTTAAAGATTTATTCATTTTTATTGGAAAGCCGGATATACAGAGAGGAGGAGAGACAGAGAGGAAGATCTTCCGTCCGATGATTCACTCCCCAAGTGAACCGCAACGGCTGGTGCTGCGCTGATCCGAAGCCGGGAACCTGGAACCTCTTCCGGGTCTCGCACGCGGGTGCAGGGTCCCAAAGCTTTGGGCCGTCCTCAACTGCTTTCCCAGGCCACAAGCAGGGAGCTGGATGGGAAGTGGAGCTGCCGGAATTAGAACCGGTACCCATATGGGCTCCTGGGGCTTTCAAGGCGAGGACTTTAGCTGCTAGGCCATGCCGCCGGGCCCGAGAAGTGGTTTAAACTTGCTGATTAGCAACTCCTCACCTGAGATAGGAGACCTACTGTGGGAATGATATGGGCCATGACACAAGAAATGTGCTTCCAACCTTGGAGTTGTACAGAATCTCAGTGGAAAGAAATCGGGTATGCCCCTGCAGTTGAAGTTGAACCCAATAAGGCTATTGGCAGTTAGAAGCCTGGGAGGTGGATGAGGGGACCGGACCCTGCAGGACAAGAGGTGAAGCATAAAGGTTTTGAGGGCTACACACAGGGTCAGTCATGCTTTAAGTGCTCTACAACCAAGGGCTGCACAGCTGCACAGAACATGCATGTTCGTCATGCCTTCTCTAGCATGCTACTTTCCTTCCTCTTTGATCATGTTTGTCCAACTAGCCAAATGGAGAAGCTGAATCAGAATCTAAGAGCTTAGACAGTTTACTTTGACCGCTCTACTGACAGCTAGGTGTACATTTATCATAGGGTTATGCCTTTGCTTATCTTGACTTCTTGACCTCTTTGTGAATATAGCGCATGCACTCTTCATAATCAGTCAGTATGTCTTGCTGTGTATGCTTACAAAATACGTGTGATTATTGCCTATTTAATGGTATTTTCTTTATTATTATTATTATTTTTATTATTTTATGATACAGTTCCATAGGTTCTGGAACTTCCCTTATCTCCTTCCAAAATCCCCTCCCCCCATACTCTGATTTCCCCTATGTTATAGTTCTTCATGAACAGACAAAAGTCCATCATTGCAGACATGGACAATGGCAGAGAGTCCAGCATCCTATTGTCAAGATCTAGTTATCAGTTTCATTGGGAGTCCATGTTTGGTCTGGAAGTAGAGATGCATACTGTATTGTATCTTCACTTTTGGATATGATAGTTTCCATTACACAGTACTATACATCCCCTGAAATGAAAAGGCACAAAACAAAAGTCAACAACAGGAAGAAAGATAGAAATTTACAACACCATGAAGTTAAGCAACATGCTATCAAATGACCAATGTGTTGTTGAAGAAATGAAAAAGAAAATCAAGAACATTCTTGGAGAAAGTGACACTACTGTATGACCTATGAATCAGTGAAGAATTTAATATGAGCGGCCTGCCGGTGTGGCCTAGCAGCCAAAGTCCTCGCCTTGAATGTGCCGGGATCCCATATGGGCGCCGGTCCTAATCCCGGCAGCTCCACTTACCATCCAGCTCCCTGCTTGTGGCCTGGTAGGGCAGTCGCAGATGGCTCATACCCTTGGGACCCTTCACCCATGTGAGAAACCCAGAAGAAGCTCCTGGCTCCTGGCTTTAGACTGGCTCAACCACAGCTCAGCTCAGTTTACTTGGGGAGTGAACCAGAGGGCGGAAGATTTTTCTCCCTGTCTTTCCTTTTCCCTGTACATCTGTCTCTCCAAAAAAAAAAAAAACCAAAAAAATCTTAAACAAAAGGAAGAGTGAAACTCACAGATCTCTACCAGGGTCACCAAGGTGGTGCTAGGGAAAGGCTGCTGTGGGTAGTCTTGTGAGGGTCTTTGTTGAGAAAGCAGAGGAAGGAATGCTGTCTGTCATGCAGCTAGGGTCTGGAGTAATGCACCAGACCCCAGGGCACCGTGTGGGAGAAGCAGTAACTCAACCGTAGGAAAGGGACCAGGAGTCTCCACCTCCCAGAGCTGGGTGGAGAGTGATTGGAAGGAGCACACCTCAGGAGGTAAAAAAGGATTGAAACACTACCCTAACCCTCAGAGATCTAAGACTTACTAGGGACTTTGTCTTGTGGAACATCTCTGAGATAACACCTTACCTTCATCACAGGAATTTGGAGAGGGCCACATGGATTAAACTAAGCAAGCTCTGCTCTCAGTATGGCATGGGCCCCTCCCACTTTCTCTCCTTTCATTTCCCTCTGCTGCCTTTACCCATCCCCTCTGTCTCTATCCCAGTACAGCCACCTGTGCAATCTCCAAGACAAAGGTCCCATTTCACATCACTGGTGCGTGTCTGTTGTTCCTTTCTCTCCAACTGACTACTCAACATGCTGGGAAAAGGATCTCCATAGCAACCAGCTCTTGGCCCTGACCTCTCTTCTTCCCCAGGTGGAGACATAAGAAGATAAAACCTTTGCATCACCTGCCACAGGCCAGCCCCAGCTCCATGAGGCTGTGAAAGTGCAGGATTGTCTAAGCAGGGCAATGTGGTTCAAGAAAGTCAAATAACTTGGACGTTTCCCTAGAATAATGCTAAAAATGAGTGTACTGTGCCGTCTTTGTGAATGAGAGCAGTTGAAAGCAGGATGAATTACTGGCTCTGGTAGGCAGCTAGGCAGATGGGAAGGAACGTTCTTTGTGCAGGGCTATGGAGGAGCTACTGGCAAAGAAAGTGCTTGAAGCACCCTGTGGCTTCTCAGGAAATGGAAGGATGTCACAGAAGAAAGGGCAGCTAACCATCAACACGAGACACAGCTCTGTGTTTTGGGCCGAATGTCAGCCAGTTTTAAATAATGCAATTGGCTTTGGAGGCGCTAGGGTCTCCCGGGGAAATTAATAATGGATGAACCTTCCTCAACCCTCCTGTCCCTGCCCAGGAATGCAGATATCCTGCTCTGCTGAGAGCTGGTTTTGTCCTGTGTTGGCATTGCATCCTGGTGAACAAACATGTCAGGGAGAGAAGGAGGGAGGGAGAGAGGGGTACAGGCAGGCATCTGCACTCCTTTGGCATAAGCAGCAGACAGCATCCTTGCTGAGCAGCCAGCCTGATTGCATGTCTGTGGGAGTCAGCATGCTGGAGTGAATGGGTGGACAGTGACAACCCTGGGCTATCAGAAGGATTCAACAAGGCATCTCTGCAGTCCCAGGTGTGTTGGGAGGTGGGCTCCTCTCACCTCTCTGCGTTTCTGAGTCCTGCCTCTGACAGCTGGGCTTTAAGAGAAATCTAGTACCTCTCTCAGGACATCTTCACTGTGGAACAGAGGGTAGAAAGGGGTACCTGCTCACTCCTTTGAGGCCAGGCCTGAACAGGTGAGCTGTTCCCTCTGAGGAGGTGGCCTTGGTCCATGAAGTAGGTTTGGTTCATACCACAGGGTGTTGTGCATAGTTCAGCCTGGTAAGGATACCCACGGGCCTTGTGCTGCTGCTGTGTCTGTGGTGCTGAGAAAGGGCCAGAGGTGCCAGGTGTTAGTTGCCAGCTGGCACTGGAGCATTGCAGTCATAGCCTCCTTAAGGGATGGAGCTAGTAGGTGCCTGTGGGCATGCATTGTGGTTAATCGGAGAACGTCCTGCATGCCAGTGTGAAACAGCACCAGCAGAGAGCCACAGCCTACTGTCAGAGAGTCTGAGGGATACAGGAGGCGCTGCCCAAAGGGGAGGCAGCTGAATCTCTGAGAGATGAACATGTACTACCTCCCTATCCCAGGCAGAGATGGGTGTGGTCACCATATACATCATCCTTCACCATGTAACATAGACTGGGTTGCTAGTCATTATCCCAGGATACCAGGCCTGAGGCAGCAACACTAGGTCATGAGGAATGCCAGGGGATGAAGTCAGTGCCATAAAGAGGCCTCTCACACAATGTTTGCACTCTTTCCACTTGGTGAACTCAGTGCCCTGAGACCTGCTGTGCGTGGTTATCAAGCATATCACATTCACAAACACGTCACTTCTGGTGTAGTTCTATGGAGAACAGTGAAAGAACCATGTCCAACGCACACAAACTCCTTAGACTTGTGGACGGAAAGTGGCTATATGCAAGACGCACAAAAACACGAGTAAACAGAAGAAGCGAATGGTAAGCCAGATGCCAGTGTTAAGGAAGGAACCACGAGCCAGGGATGTGAGAGTATGAGAGGGGAATGCAGTGCCAGGGAATGCTGGAGAGTCTGTGTGATGTGGATATTTGTGCATGTTGCATGAATGTATGCACTCATGTGCACTTGTGCACGTTGTAAAATTAAAAGGGAATCACCAGGATGAAAGAGGAGCAGTCACCAAAATGGGGAACAGCAGTCTACCAACTCCACAGAGCAGAAAGGAGAGCCACCATTGGTTGGGGAGGGAGGATGGGTGGGGACAAATGTTTCTGGGAGTTACACCTTGTTGAGAGTTTAAATGGAGAGTCTCCATGTGGACTGAGCGATGGGCTTGATGTCAGATCCTGGGAGGCAATAGATGCTGCTGCCAGTACTTGGGTCCCTGCCATCTATTTGCAAGACTCGGGCTGAGTTCACAGCTTCTGGCTTTGGTCTGGCCTAGCCCCAATCATTGCAACGGTTGGGGAGTGAGAGGTAGCAGATGGAAGCTCGCTGTCCTTGTCTCTGTGCTTCACAGTCAGGTGTCGGCGATCAAGAAGGAGCGGGACATGGCATTTAGTCGGATGATGACTAAGGCATTTGTGAAACTGAGGGTGAAAGATACGTATGTTTGGATTGTCATGATAATCACAGCAAGCTCAGTTATCAAAAAAATGTTCCATTACAGGCCTGTTAGCTTGTTCATACAATAAATATTTTTCAAGTGCCTCTCAGATTCATGTACACTGATCCAGTGTGCTCTGGCATGGGCGGCCAGTGACTTGCAGTGGTCCCATGGTGACCGAGCGGTGTGACTGAGCTCAGCCAGTCTGACTGCTCCCTAGAGACTACCACCCCATGCAGGTTCTTATGGAGAGAGCCTGACTCCAGTACATAGGGGTACATAGTGCTCTCTGACACTTGAGCCAAGACCTGCCTCTTCCTGCCCTATAGTTCTTGTTCTAGGCTGGAGGCTGTCCAGAGCTATTAGCGGCCTTTCCTCATGCTGCACGGGGCCCTGTTCAGAGTGTCTTGATGGCCCTGAACACCTTTGGAATTGTAAACACTGACAGAGAATGCCTGAGGCATCTGAGAGTTGTAAGACAAGCACTGGATTCCTAGGGGAACCAACGTTTCAGTGATGGACTATTTTTAGTGTTCCCCATGCAGGGTCACAGGGCAGAGGCAAGACAGTTCCCAGCATCAGGGGCTGTGAACCGATGCTCTCCTGGGCCTGTACAGGTGCGGGGAGCCCAGCTATGGCAAGGCCTTCCTGACAGTCCCTCTTAAGTGTCCTGTCTCCCCTCACTCCTTACAGGGATTCTCTCCTTTCCTGGGAGCTACTCATGTTTTGCCAGGTGAGCTCATGACACAGAAAGACATAGAAGCGGTGGCAGCATTTTTAGGTTAGAGGCATGGTAGCCTTGTGCCAGCCCCTTCTGATCTTCTTATAGAAGCAGATGAATCTATAACAGTCCCACTTGTTCACAGGGAGGAAGGCATGTAATTAGACCATAGACAGTACTACAAACTTTCTGGAGAGAGCAGACACCCCATTTATCAGTCCTGGAAAAGGCTTTGTAAAGACTGATCACGGTCCCTGGGTAGGTTATCTGTCCACTTTTCACTAAGAGAAAGAAGGAACAATTGGCAGAGTGAGATAAGAGAGTGCTTCCCCAAGTGGCCCACATCATTCATTACCTGGATGGCCAGAACAGAAGCTCATCCCCATAGAGTGGCAGCCTCTTGGGTGGGAGACATACTTCATGCAGCTCTTGGTAGGCCCTGAATCAGTTAGCTCAGGGAGTGCAGGAGAGAGAAGACCCCACAGGGAATGAAGTGGAAGAAGATGCTGAGAATAGAGTCCACAGCCCCACAGAGGATGCCTTGTATAAAGTCTAGAGCTGGGGCCCGGTGGCATGGCCTAGCGGCTAAAGTCCTCGCCTTGAACGCCCTGGGAGCCCATATGGGCGCCGGTTCTGATCCCGACAGCTCCACTTCCCATCCAGCTCCCTGCTTGTGGCCTGGGAGGGCAGTCGAGGACAGCCCAATGCATTGGGACCCTGCACCCACGTGGGAGACCCGGAAGCGGTTCCAGGTTCCCGGCTTTGGATTGGCGGGCACCGGCCCGTTGCGGCTCACTTGGGGAGTGAAACATCGGACGGAAGATCTTCCTCTCTGTCTCTCCTCCTCTGTGTATATCTGACTGTAATAAAATGAATAAATCTTTAAAAAAAGAAAAAGAAAAAAAGTCTAGAGCTGGCACAGCCATGATAAAGCAGTGATTTTAGGTTATATTGTCTCCCCGAAGCATTGACTGGCTGGCCGCTACCACATACATGAACTCGTTTCCTCCTTACATGAGCTTTATAAGATATCTACTACTGCTACTGAGACAAGAGTATTATTTATGGTCCAAAATGACCCTCTGGAGTCAAAGAGGTGTTGATTGCTGGTTACGTTGGGATACTAGATGTCTTCCACGGGAGACCCAGGGAAAGGAGCCATGAGTTCACCTATGGTGATAAATTGGCTTCATTGCTCAGATCTGAGGTGTACACAGGCTGATAAATGCTGGCTTCATGGTGCCAAACAACAGGAGCACATAGTGCAGCCCCATGCCTTGAGGTCTGGCTCTGTCCACAGTTTTCCCTAGAGTGGTTGCAAAGCGAGCAGGGACCAGCAGTCACACCCCTCATTTCCTTCCACTTTTAAAGTACATGAGCAAGGCAGAGGGCTCTGAAAGGGGCTCAGGTCTATGTGGTGTCTCTGAACCTGCAGTCAGGCCAGACACCCTAATTCCCTAACAGGCTAGGGGTTTTCAGACCCAAGCTGAGTGCACAGACTGCGCCACTCTAACCTTCAGATAGCAGTGTTGCTGAGCACCCACGCTCTAGCTTAGCTCTCCAGTCTCTCTGCTTTTAGATGTCAGCTCTTCAGTGCACCACAGCATCCACAAGCTCGTTCTCTGAAGAGCAGCGTGCTGATGAGCCTGACCCTGCAAAATCTGGGCCGATGTGTGTGCCTGTGTCTGAGGTTTTAACAATACAACACAACACTATACAACAAAACAAAACACAAAAACAAAACACAAAAAGCCTTTAAGGTAAAAAATAGCTTATTCATAAGGATATAAGAAAATGTATTTGTGTTTTAAGCTATTATTATGAGCCAAAACCTTAAAAAACAAATAATTTCAAAGCAAATGCTACAGCTAACTCAGGGTAGTTTATTATTGAATACAAAATGCCTTGGTTTTATAGCTGTTGCAGTGTCAGTGTCCAGTGTGTATAGAATGTTCACAGGTGCTCTGGAGTGTCCTCATCGTCACTCCCATGCTTGGCTCACGCTGCTTCTGACCTTTGGTGTGAATTTTCACGATAGCTCTTCAATGTTTAGGTGCACCAATGCTCACCACTGTGTTACAGTGGTTGGCATATTCATCACAGGACAAGCTGAGCAGGTGTAGGGCCAAGGAATACAGACTGCACTACAGAGCCTAGATGTGCCGTAGGCGAACCGTCCAGGCTTGTGTAAGTGCACTCTATGAAGCAATCACCTAAGAAGCTTACCTTGGAACCTATCCCGGTTTTTAAGTGATGAATGACTGTAATGACAAATATATGTATATATTGAAGCTGCCACAGGCACTGTGGAGGAAAATATTCAAAGCCGAAGGCTACTGTGACAGAGGCAAGTGGTGAGATCATATCATGCAGGCTGTGTGACAGGCCTGATGGTGATGTCCCTTAAATAGGACCTCAATGAGTGACTTCCGGAAGAGTAAAGGATGGGACTAGGCCTATTGTCAGGTATAAATTCAACTCCAAGGAGTGGCAAGGGCTGGGTGGTGACAGCACCTAAGGGTGCCAATGCCTGACTTGGATTGCATCCTGAATATAAAGGAAGGTGAGAGAGCTTTGAAGCAAGGAGCTAGGGAGGATCAATTCACACCCCAGACTAGCATGGGCTGTAACCTGGAGGAAATGGCAGAAATGCAACTATCACAGAATCCAGGAAAGGGACATGAAAAATGGGAAGGCAGCCATGGAGGAGGTAGAGGTGCATGTCTGTTTGAGGAATAAATGACTTCTTGATGGACAGGAAGCAGATAGGAGTGGAAGAGTAAAGCTGAGTGGGTACCAAGGATTTCGAACAAATTGGTAAAGGAGGGAAGGAGGGTGTATGCAGGCAAAAACAGGATTGTGGTGGGAATTGATGTGCTTGGGAGGTTTGGCCACCAGGTGCCTAGGTGATGGCATAGGGGATGTTTCCCTTATCAGTGATGGTGAAACCTGCGGAGATGGATTCAGAGGCAAGAGAAGAGAGAATAAAGCGTGGTGAGCAGCATGCAGGCTGTTCACGAGGTGCTAGTTGTTTGCTGCTACTGTCCTTTGCTACTCTTAGTTTTCTGGTCAGTGCATCATATTATAATAGGTCTGTTCTAAATGCTTGTGTGCTTTAATCCTCATGACTGCTTTCAGGGTAATATCTCACTCTAATTGTTCTATTTTTGAACAGGGAAAAACAGAGGTTCCGAGAGACTGAGATGATGTTTTAGGTAGCAGCACAGTGGGTGCCTGTTCTGACCTGCTTGGAGTGGCCAGTGAGAGGCTGCAGGGTGAGTTCTTGGTCAGATCCAGGCCTGGAGACCCTGGTGTGTTCTGCCTTGACTGTGGGCCTCAGTGTCCTGTGGGAGACTAATTCCCCAGTGAATTATGGAGCCTCACTGCAAACTGCTGTTTGGGGACAGCTGGATGCAAAGCCATGGAGTTTGTGTTGGAATCTATTATAGTTCCAGCATAAATTAATGATCAGCCTTCTGCTGGAGGGGCTCATATATAATTAACACTCGCTGGGAAAGGGAGGAGCAGGACGAGTGAAGAACCTGCCATCTGCATGGAGAGGCTGACATGATCCTTTCACTTGGGGTTCAGTCAGCAGGAACCCCAACAATCAATTCCATGCAAAGATGTCCCCCTTTTGTGCCAGGGACATCATGTATTATGGCCTGGTTTAATCTTCAGGACAGCTTTGTGATTGATTATTAGCCTGATTTGTAGAGGAAGAAACTGAGGGAAATAGCGTTGTTTCAGGCAGCATAGCCAGGAAGACCCGACTAGTCCCTGTGGTAGCTTGTGTACATCCGCCGCAACCACTCCTTCATAGCAGCAACCTTACTTCACTATTCTAAACTGGCTGGAGTCACCTCTTTAAGCCCCAGCCCCCTGCTTCGTAAAGAAGGGCTGTTAATAAAGTCATCTGCTTATGCAGAGGCTGGGCCATCCAAGGCAGATATCTGAGCACTTAGTACTCATTCTTTTCAGCATCGTGACCTGCCACACCCCGTCCTTTGTGTTAGCAGTAGTGCAGGGGTATCAGGTGTAGAGCTGAATTACCACTGTGCTGGTAGGGCCTCTAGGGTTGTCACAAACTGTGCCTGGGGAGCTGCCTGGGAAACTGTTCCTGGCCACCAGATAACAGGGATGTTATTGGAATTATGGGACCCACACTCACCTGCACTTACCTGTGTCAGGTACTGCATGCCGTGTTCCACGAGCACAGGCACCCAGTGGCATGGAGGACAAGGTACACTTAGTTTGTAATTGAGGAATTTGAGCACAGAGCTGTTAGCTTGCCTGAACCACAGAGCAGACTCGCAATCCAGCTGTGGCTGCAACAGGCAGCTCTGGCCTGAGGATTCAGAGGCCCATGTCAAACTCTGACAGCATGTCATTCAGAACACCCATCTTGGCTCTTGGTCAGTCACCTTGGAATTGTCCTACAGTAGATAACAATTCCTCCAGAAGTCAACCTCTCTCAACTCTGTTCTCCAGAGGAAACATGTCCCTTTCCTTAATTTATCATTTAGTGCTACAAGACAACATGAGTGCAGCAGAAAAAGCCATTTAGACCACAGTACAATGTTCCTGTATACTACGATGCTCCCATATTGCTCCTCCAGTGTGCCTTCAGTGCAATGGGGACAGGTGGCATAGGATGCACAGCACGCACATGAGAGACAGGTGACTGTTTCCATTTGGGCTGAGGTCATGAATGTGACCTGGATCAATGAGTGAAGACTGCGTACAGGGTGATGAGGAGCCGGACTAGGGGTGTGTGTTGTGTGTGTGTGTCGGAAGAAGGTAGTCCTATAGAAGAGTGGGTCTGCAATACGAATGGCACAGGAGGGGCTGTGAGGAGGATACTGTGGACTCTGGTCTCTGGTGAGAAAGGAGCCTGAGGCCTGCACAGAGTCTGGGTGTTAGAGGTCACTTTCTCAACTCCCATCTGCTAAGGGCACAATGAACTGAAGTCAGCAGCCTGTCAACCTCTCTTTGTCTCGGCTGGATGAGGCTTCTTTCATGACCTGGTCACCAGCTGCCAGTAGGCCAGACCTCCAGGTCCACACCGTGGACAGACCCACAGGTGCATACAAGCCAGGACAACACTGGACAAAGGCAGGGGTTCTGTGATGGAGGCCAAGTCTATCACTGACGTCTACATGCCCTTCATCCTGGAAAACTTAAGATGCAGTACCTTCTTTAGAGGCTGAGCAATGAGCTCAAGGGCCTCAAGTCTCACCAAACTGCCTCCAAGTGTCTTTCAGGACATCCCTGTCTCCAGATTCTGGTCCTGCTTCCTCTGCCTGCAGGCCATAGCCCACATCCTTCCTCACTGCAGCTATCTTTTCGCTCCAGTTCCGAGGCCTTCCATCCCTCCCTCTTCCTCAATTTAACCTTTTAAGAGATGTGGAAACCCAGGCCCTTGGGAGTGTGTGATGGCTCCAAACAAGCTGCAACAGTCTCCATGATTGCCCTGATTCTGTCCGTCATCTGGCATTAGACTGACACAAAGGACGTGACATGGCTTCTGACCTTGAGCAGGAAAAAGCCCGAGAAAGTCGGTGAAGGTGGCTTGGAAATCCAGAAGTAGTGTTGGAGGAGCCTCTCTTCACCACCAATCCTTGGGCTTTTTGCATGTGCTGGGCCCTGTACTATCAAGCCCTCAGCATCCCTGACCTGCCCCTAGCTGATGACGACCTTGGCGTACTTCAGGTCTCAGGCACTCTCACATGACCACACCTTCTATGCTCTCTGGGCTCTGCCTCACTGTTCTTTGAAAACTGTGATTATTTTCTGTCAGGCTGTGGTCATTTCTTTCTCCTAGAATACATTGGCTCGGTCCTAGTGCCACACCTGCTCTGTCTCCACTGTCACTGAATAACCAGGGGTTGAACACATGGTGGGCACTGGAGCAGTTGTTCATTCAGTGAATATAATGAATGAACCACTGTTACATGGCTTACTTTTCTGTCTTTTCTTGTGTAGGAAACAAAAGGGAAGGTTTCTCCAGGAGTCTTGGGGTAAAGTCCTGTGGAAAATGAATTTTACCCCAGAGTGGGGAAGAGGGAGAAAGATAACTTCGGAGAGAAGGAAGTTACCATTACTCCTGAGCCAGGTGGCCAGTCCCGCAGACTCTGTGTGCGCTTGACATGATGTGATGAGAGCAGAATTGTGCTTTAACAGTCTTCTTCCCATGACCCATAGCCCCAGTATAATCATCACCAAACATCAGACAAACTCTAATTAATCCTTCCACCAGGAACGTGAACCACACTCTTCAAATATGTCATGGTAATTAGAATCCTGGAAAATCTGAGAAGTTATCAGAGTCCGGAGAATTATAAGGAAATTAGCATGAGGTGTAATATTTTTGTTAGGATCCTGAGACAGAGCAAGAACTGTAGCAATGACGTAAGTATAGATGCATAAGCAATTTAGTTAATAATAATTCATTAGGATCAAATTATAAGTTTTGAGAAATGAACTGTAGTAATATAAGATGCTGGCAATAAAAAAATGGATGCAGATTGTATGGAAAATCTCCTTGTGCTCTGCTTTCCCATTTTCTGTATATGTAGAATTATTCAAGGGGTGGGCATTTGTTTTGGGGATTAAGGTGCCTGTGTCCCGTATCTAAGTGTGGCGGCTCCTGATTCCTGCTTTCTGCTAATATACATGATGGATGACTCAATGGTTGAACTCATGTCCCCTGGACTCAGTGACATCCAGTATTGGATGCTGCAGCAACTTAGGGAGCAAACCCAAGGGTAAGAACTCTCTTTCAGAAACAAACAAACAAAAAAAAACCACTTATAAGATGGAGTTCATTAAAAACCTTCTGGGGCCCGGCGGCGTGGCTTAGTAGCTTAAGTCCTTGCCTTGAATGCCCCAGGATCCCATATGGGCGCCGGTTCTAATCCTGGCAGCACCACTTCCCATCCAGCTCCCTGCTTGTGGCCTGGGAAGCCCCATTGAGGCCCGCCCAATGCTTTGGGGCCCTGCACCCACGTGGGAGACCTGGAAGAGGTTCCTGGTTCCCGGCTTCGGATCGGTGCAGCACCGGCCATTGCTGCTCACTTGGGGAGTGAATCATCGGACGGAAGATCTTCCTCTCTGTCTCTCCTCCTCTGTGTATATCTGACTTTGTAATAAAAATAAATAAATCTTAAAAAAAAAAAACCTTCTGGATTCTGCTCCAGCATATAGGAGCCTGAAGTTATGACTCCATCCTAATAAAAACTGAATGAACTGAACTCACAAAACAAAGTTCTGTATTCCAAATTGGAGAAACCAACAGGTTTTCACAGGAAGAGGGACCTCCAGGGTGTCCTGTACTTGGGTAATAGAATCTGAATAGTAACTGACAGGTTGCTAGGGCTAAGTGGGGATGAATTATAAACTTCAGGACAGGGCCAATCAGAGGGGGATCCACATGGTTTTGCTTCCATGACTCCACGGAGATGTTAGAGATAAGATGAAAAAAGAGCCTCATAATTTCGACAGACTGAAAAGTAGTCTGAGGTCATTATGTTCTACTTAACAAAGGACTGTCTTTAAAGTAACCTAAAAGGGCCCTAACCCTTTTGAGTTTGTGTCATAACACAAACAGTTTAAACTCATCAAGCAAAAGACATGGATTAACAGGCTGGATCAAAAACTAAGCCCCATCTATTTGTTGCCTACAAGAAACACATCTTACCAACAAAGACACACAGAAATTGAGTGAAAGGATGGAAAAGAATATTCCAGGCCAACAGAAAGGAAAAATGAGCTTATGCAGTCATTCTGACATTAGACATTGTAGACTTTTAACTCAAAAAGCATTCAATGAGATGAAGAAGGACATTAGGAAATGACCAAGGGATTAATTCAACAAGAGGAAATAATGATAATAAATGCATATGCACAAAATGTTAAGAAGTGAAATAAATAATGTTGAGCTTACTTAAAAAAAAAAAGTTAAGATACCTGGATATGTAAAACAATTATTCATGGGCTTGAAGAGAGATATAGACTCCAGTATAATAATAGTGGGGACAACAAACACTTCACCAACTTTAGTGGACAGATCAACAGGACACAAACTTAGCAAAGAAACCACACAGCACATTTACACAACAGGCAAATGGACTGTATTGATGTCTGCAGAACCTTTCATCCCAAAGACACAAAATACACTTTCTTTGCCAAAGCCTTGAATCTTCTCTAGCAGAGATCATATTATAGGTCATAAAATAAACCTCAGCAAATTAAAAAAAAAATCAAAATTATACCATGTATTTTCTCAGACCACCAGGGAATCAAACCAGAGACCAGCAAGTCAAACCACTCTAGAAAATATGCAAGTAACTGAATATGCAGAAACTGAATAACATGCTGCTGAATGAACATTAATATAAAGATGGAATCAAAATGAAATAAATGTTTTTCTTGAAATTAATGAAGGCATCAACATAATATATCAAAACTTAAGTGACACAGCAAAGATAGTGCCAAGAAGTAAATTCGTTGCAATTAGTGTTTATACCAAGAAGCTAGAATGACACCAGGTAAATGAGTTAATGATATATCTGAATTAGTTAAGGAAAAACCCTCCAAATTAATCCCAAAAGAAAAGGAAGGATAAAAAAAAGTTACAGAATTAAAGTAAGCAAAATTGAAACCAAAGAATCATACACAAGATCAATGAGTGGAAGAGCTAGTTCTTGGGTAAAAATTCACAAAATAGAATACCTTTCAAGTATGCATTGATAGATTAGGCAAGATTGAGGAAAGAATCAATGAGCATAAAGAAGTGTTGATACAGACTTACCAAACTATAAAGCAAAAGATAAAAGAATAAAAACACAGAATAAAATATCCAAGGACAGTGCAACACTTTAAAAGTGCAGCAATAGAAGGAAAAGAAATAGAGAGACAGAAGAATGTCTGTTAACTTCCTAGAATGAACCACGGTTCTAAGAAGCCTCTACTATGGTGTTATTTCAAACTACAGAAAACTTAAGACAAGGAGAATTCTTGAAGGAAGTCAGAGGATATAATACCATGCATGTAGATGAACAAGAACTTATCTTCAGAAGCTCAGGAAGCAAGAAGGGTAGCGGAACAGAATCTTCAAAAGATTAAATGAAAAGAATATACCTTGAATTATATTAACCACAAAATTACCTCAAGCATAATGGGAAAATGCCTTTTCAAATTACCAAAAATTGAGGAGATTTACTATAAGTAGACTTTTGCAGGAAATCTTGAAAGACATATTTTCAAAATAAGGAATCTTGCATAGGTCAGAAATGTTTATCTATATAAATTAAGGCAAAAAGCATTATAGAAAAAAGAATGAAGATGAAAGAAAATATTTTCCTTTCTGTTCTCAGTTGAGACTGAATACAACTGGTCCAAAATAGTAATTGCCACAATATATGAGATAACTGTAGCGGGAAATGAAAATGGACATAGCAAATGACAATAGTGTTAGAAGGAATGGGAGAAACACCAGGAATGAAAGATACTCTGCTAAAAGTACTGCTCATAGGAGAGAATCAAAATGTCAAAATAGAGTAAAATGTGTTTAAACAGATGGAAAATCATATGAGGCAGAGAAGACATGAAGCAGAAAAATAGGACAGACCAATGACAGAGAGACACCTGGCGACCCGGGGACATGGGGAAGCAGTAGAGAGAGCAGAGCAGTATTACACTGACCAGCAATCAGCGATCGGCGACCAGAGCTACACCAATGGCCGTGTGGTAAGGGGAGTTCACTGGGAGCTCAGGAAGTGAACCCAAGCATAGAACTGCCCATCCTGTGATTTGCTTGATTCGATCATGAACAAAAGCCAAGTGGAAGAGCCCAAACAGGTGGGTGCAGGAACAGGGTGGATTTCATGCCTCAGACCCCAACTAGTGCCATATTGGATGTCATTTTGTGTAGTAAGGGAAAGGATGGCGGGCATAGAGGGCCAAGTGGAACAACAGTAAGCTATGCATGTGCTAAACCAGAGAGAGCTCATTTCTGGATCAATACATTACATTAGTTCCACAGGGAAAATAGCACCAACTTGACATCCTACAGGTTCCAACCAAGATAGGTCCAAGTGGCCCCCACACCTAATGACCAACAGGTCCAGACCTCCACCAGTGCCACAGTGGACACCATTTTGTGTGCAGAGGAAAAGGCTTTGCAGACCTGAGGAACAATAGAGAGATGCATAGGTACTAAGCCATGAGAAAACTCATGCCTGGCTCACAGAGGGTACTGGTCTCACAGGGAAATTAGTGCTGACTTGGTATCCTATTGGTTAATCCAAAACAGGTCCAGGTGGCCCTTAGACCTACCAGACAGCAGGTTCCAGCAAGAGCAGCACCACAGACATCCCAGTGATTTAGGGCAGCTGGTGACTTCCTAATCTTAGGGACTGCTTGAACACAGAGGGGGGGGAAGGCTGTTCAGGCAACAGTATTGTCACTGCACAGGACCACAGTGGTTGTAGAGTGGTAAACCAGAACCTGGGGCTATAGAGACCATGGTGGTTACCTAGCACAAGATCCTGGGACTGAAATTCAATGGGGGGGGGGGGGGGTGGGTATGGCACAAGTGATTGCAAATGAAGAATCAGGTACCAAACACAACCAGTAAAATTGACCTGTAGACCAGTGGGCAGCACAGCTCAGAGAGCAGCCCTAGTGATAGGAATCTGCTAATGAGAATAGCAATGACCAAGGATAAAAGAAGAGATAGAAGCACAGTGAATCCTGTGCAAAGGAGCAAAAGCCTTTGCCAACATCAGAGTTAACTGAGACTGCAAGGAAATGAGGGAAAAATAATTTTAAAAACTTTTTATAAAGCTTCTTAACAACAATGAGTAGCACATACAAGAGTTCAAAGAATGTAAGGAATATGTCACACAGAAAATAGCAACACTGAAACAAAATCAAGCTAAATTATTAGAAATGAAATAAATGATAGAACAAATTAAAAACTTCGTGGAAAATTTCAGCATTAGAATGAGAGAGACAGAAGAACCTCAGAATTGGAAAACATTTCTTGCCACAATGGTGAGACAATCAAAAAGTTAGAAGAGGAAATGAGTGAAGTTAAGAAAAGTGTCCAATGATTAAGGCAGAGTATTAAAAGACTGAATGTATGAGTATGGGAGTTCCAGAAGGCACAGAAAAATAAGCTGGATTTAAAGATGGATTCAATAAAACAAAAAAGAAAAGAAAGTCCCAATTTGGAGAAAGAACTGGGAAATAACATCCAGGAGGGTCAAAGAATTCTCAACAGAGTTGATTGAAAGCATTCTTCAA
Organism: Ochotona princeps; assembly: GCF_030435755.1. Classification (NCBI taxonomy): domain Eukaryota; kingdom Metazoa; phylum Chordata; class Mammalia; order Lagomorpha; family Ochotonidae; genus Ochotona; species Ochotona princeps. The sequence continues at coordinate 104,764,319 of NC_080835.1, read as the reverse complement.
CAGGACAGATGATATTCAAGTTCTCTTCAGTTGAACATAGATAAGCATGTGAAAAAATGAATTAACACATAGATGGACTGCGATCAGACTCACTGGTAACCTCTCACAGGAAATTCAACAGGCAGGAAGAGAATAGAGTAAGATATTCCATATTATAAAAGGGGGAAAAATTGTCAGCCCAGAATAATATACCCAACAAAGTTTAATTTGTCTTTGAAAATGAAGTATAAAATCTCACATTTAAAAAATCACAAAGAACTCACCTTTTCCAGACTTTTCCTACAAACGACACTAAAAGGTGTTGTGTTTTCTAACATATTGGTTACTCAATACCATGTCATTTAACTCCACAAGGTTGTAAACAGTTGTTGATGTTATGTTGTGGCTTTTAACTGGTTGGGATGATATTCTGCCAGCTCTGCCTTCAGAGCAGAGATGGTCTCCCCAAGAAACTGTTGAATTTATCTGGACAATAAGATGCTGGACACTATGCAAAGTACATGCTTGCAATGAAAGAATTATGATTAGACTTGAACTATAATACTTCAACTAGGTGGAGAAATCCACTGTGGGGGGGAGTGGACAGGGAGGGAATCCCAGAGCCTATGAAGCTGTGTTATAAAATCAATGTAATTTAAAAAAAAAAAAAAGAAAAGAAAAGGAATGGCACCCTCCAAGACCAAAGGCAAATGGGGAGAATGTTCCAATAAAACAACAGAAAAAGACTAAATTAAAGACTGAGCAAAGCATTTCTAAAATGACAGGACAAATTACTACTTATCGATATTAATCTTGAACGTAAATGACTTAAATTCATCAGTCAAACATCATAGATTACCTGATTAGAGCAAAAACACACCCATCTTTCTGTTGCCTACAGGAGACACATCTCACCAACAAAGAAACTGAAAGTGACAGGATGGAAAAAGACACTCCAGACTAACAGAAAAGAAAAATGAGCTGCTCTAGCCATCCTTATATAAGATAAAATGGACTTTGACATGAAAAAATGTTAAAGACATGAAGAAGGATACCACGTAATAACCAAAGGATCCATTCAGCAAGAAGAGCTCACTTTACTAGTTTCTTAGGCTGTTTCCTTTTTCATCTCTAATATTAGTTGGTTTTTCTTACTGACTTTCTTTTCTTACTGGCTAAAAGTTTGCTTTGCTCATCTTTAAAAATATTATGCAGGCATTAAAAAGAATGAAATTATATCATTTGCAACTGGATGGTTCCAGCTAGAGACCATTATACTCCATGAAATATGTCAATCCCGAAAGGACAGATACCATATGTTGTTTCTGATATAAGGCAGCCTTCATGCAAATTGTAAGATCAATAAACCTTTCCAATACTTTTTTTTGCTGCATCCAATGAATTTTGATGTTTTGTTTTTATGTCCATTTCTTCCAAATTGTTTCTTTTCTCTTATCCAATCCATCACTGGTGTATAGATCACACAGTATTATCATTTTACCCAAGAAGCTTTTGTGTTTTCTTTTTCATTTCTTCATTGATACATTAGTTATTCAGTAGCATGTTGTTTAACTCCATGGTGCTATAATGTTTTTTTGTTTTAACTTCATACTGGTTGTTGATTGTGTTTTGTGGCTTTTCATTTAATAGGATGAATAGTAACCATTTAATGGAGGCTATCATATCCAGATGTGAAGATACGTTGCAGTATGCATCTCTATTTCCAAACCAAAGATGGACTCCCAATGAAACTGCTGGACATATTTAGACAATAGGATGCTGGACTGTCTGACATTGTCTCTACTGGCAATCACAGGGTACACTTAAATAACAGAGTGATGGACTTATGACTGCTTGAAGGACTATACTATTGCATTAATACGGGGGAAATCAGGCAGGGGATGGGAATCTGGGGAGGAGGTGGGGAAATCCAGACATTATGGAACTGTACCATAAAATTCAAAACTGAAAATAAAATAAAGTAAAAAAAAAAAAAGACTCTTGTTTAACTCTGTGGTTTTTTTACTTTCAATTCCATTAATTTTTGCTGTGATTTTAACCATTTTTTGTTTCCTGTTCATTTTTTCTTTTTTAATAAATCCTTGAGATGCATTTAATTGAGATATTTCTATTTTGTGTAAGCACCTAATGCTATAAATGTCCCTTTTAATACTCTCTCTGCTACATCACATGGGTTTTGTTATTTTTATTTAATTTTCATTTCTTCAAAACATTTTTTCTTATTAATTTCTTCAGTGACAAATAGGTCATACAATAGCTTCATTTTCTTCAAGGTTTTTTATTTCATTATTTATTTCTTCACTGACACACTGGTCATTTGGTAGCATGTTATTTAACTTAATGGCATTGTAAATTTTCTTTTTTTATACTTGTCGATTTTGTTTGATGGATTTTCATTTTTGTGAAGATGTAAAGATACAATGCAGTACGCATCTCTACTTCCAAATCAAACATGGATTCCCAATGAAGCCGTTAAATATATCTTGACAATAGGATGCTGGACTCTGCCATTGTCCATGTTTACAATGACAGGATACACTTGAATAGCAGAATGATGGATGTATGATAGTTTATGAAGGACTTATACTATTGCGATAATATAGGTGGAATCAGTGGGATGAAGGGTCTTAGGGAGAAGAGAGGGGTAATCTCACAGCCTATGGAATTGTATCATAAAATAATAATGATAAAAACACATACAAGAAATAGAAGTTCTGCTCATAAAGCAAATACGTACTAAAAACTCAAAAAGCATAAGAACAGGAGTAGTGCTATGATACCATTGATTAAGCTGCTGCCTGAGATGCTGGCATCCCATAGGAGTAATAACTCAAATTCTGGGTGTTACACTCCCCGTCCAGTGCCTGGCCTGTGCTTCTGAAAAAGCAGATGAAGATATTTTAAGTATCTGGGGATCTGTTACCTACCTGTGCGACCAGGATGATGTTCCAAACTCCTGGATTTGTCTTGATTCTGTCCCAGCTGTTGCAGACATTTGGGAATAGGATTGGAAGGATCCTCCAAGTTCTGGCCAGTGAAGCCATTTGAGGAGTGAACCAACAGATGGAAGATCTCTCTCTCTCTGTAACTCTAATTTCCAATTAAAATAAATACATCTTTTCAAAAAGCATAAAACAAGTATGAATAGTTTTAAAAGACAAATGACATGCTAAGAGGGAACAGGTGAATTAATTCATTTAGAATATTTGCTGACAATGAGACTGTGGAAGACCAGAAAAAAAGAAAAAGAAAAGAAAACAAAAGAAGCAAAGAACAAAGGCATCAAATAAAAGAGAGTAACAAGAATTGTAGAATTTAATGCAAATACAAATAACATCATGCTATCAGAATGGATAAGCACTATCATAGTGGATAGAAAATTAAGCTAACTTGCATTAGTCTACAGCAAATTCGCTTCAAATACGTATAGATCAAAAACAAATGGAGAAATATGTATCATGTTAATACTAATCCAAAGTCCAGACAAAGCAGACTAGTGAGCAAAGAAAATTACCAGGGACAGAGAGGGGTGTTCCTTGGGGTAAAAGAAGTCAGCTGTCTGGGCCTGGCGCGTGGCCTAGCGGCTAAAGTCCTCGCCTTGAACGCCCCGGGATCTCATATGGGCGCCGGTTCTAATCCCGGCAGCTCCACTTCCCATTCAGCTCCCTGCTTGTGGCCTGGGAAAGCAGTCGAGGACGGCCCAATGCATTGGGACCCTGCACCCGCGTGGAAGACCTGGAAGAGGCTCCTGGTTCCCGGCTTTGGATCGGCGCGCATGGGCCCATTGTGGCTCACTTGGGGAGTGAATCATCGGACGGAAGATCTTCCTCTCTGTCTCTCCTCCTCTCTCTGTATATCTGACTTTGTAATAAAAAGAAATCTTTAAAAAAAAAAAGAAGTCAGCTGTCCAGCACTGACACATGGCTCAGTGATTCAATCTTCACCTTGCACACTGGCATCCCATAGGGGCGCTGTTTCATGCCTTGGTTGCTCCACTTCCCATCTAGCTCCTTACTGTGGCAAAAGAAAGCAGTAGAGAAGAGCCTCAAGCCATGGGACTCTGAACCCATGTGGCAAACCCAGAAGAAGCTTCTGGCTCCTGGGTTTGGGTCTGCTCGGGTCTGACCATTGTGGCCACTTAAGCAGCGGACCAGCAGAGGGAAGAACTTTCTCTTTTTCCTTTCCATATCTGTTTTTCCAATTAAAAGTAATATTTTTTGTTTGTTTTTAAAAAGAGTCATTTGTCCAAGAGGCTATGCAATCTTTAGTGTGTTCATATCTCAAAACACACAGGTAAGGGACTTGTATCATGATGTAGCAGATGAAGTGACTTCTTGTGACACAGTCGTCTCATATTGGAGGGCCTGTGTTTCAGCTGCTCAACTGATCCATTTCCCTGCTAATGTAAGTGGGAAGGCAGCAACAAACAAAAATGGCTCAGGTATGTGGGCCTTTGTCTCCCAGAATGTTCCTGGCTCCAGGTTTCAGTCTTGCCTAAAACTGGCTGCTGTTGCAAAGTGTAGGAGTGAAACCTTCAAAGGAAGTTCTCATTTCTCCGTTGCTCTGTTTTCGACTAAATATGTTTATCCTTTAAAAATATGTGATGAAAATACAGATAGAACTACAGGGAAAAGTTTGAATCCATTAGGGTAGTTGAAGATTTAAATATGTATCAGTGACTGACAGACTCAGCAGGCAGAAAATCAGAAAGAATACAGTTGAGTGGAATAACACATACATCAACTGAATTTAATTGACATTTGTGGAGTACTTCAGCCAACATCAGCAGAACACACGTTTTTCTCAAGATCGCATGGACCTTTCACTAAGTTAGAAATGGCATGGGCCATAAGCCACACCTTAACAAATCTAAAATAGGAGTAATTACACAAAACAATCCAGTGATTTGGATAATAGTGGGCTTTAAAGTATAAATTAATGATACAAGATATAAGCCAAATCTACAAATGCTTGGAATATTAAATAACACATTCCTTTTAATAATATTTGCTTACTCTTCCAGAGGTCAAAATTACAGAGAGGGAGGAGATGGTGAGAATTTTCCATCTTCTGGCTCATTTTCCAAGTGGCTGTAATTGTCAATGCTTAGCCAGACTGAGACAGTAGCCAGGAGCCTGATCTGGGACTTCAGACAGGTCAAAAAGTTGAGCTATCCTCTGCTGTTTTTCCCAGATCATTTGCCAGGAACTGGATCAGAAGCAGAAAAATCAGGAATTGAATCCTCTCCCATATGGGATGCTTGCTTTGCAGAGGGTGACTTCATCTCCTATGCCACAACATGGTCCTCTAAACACACTTCTAAGCAACGTATTAGTCACAAGGGAATCACAAGATGAATTTAAAGATATTTCAAACTAAATGAAAATTGATATATAACAGAGAAGTTACTGGATGCAGTAGAACTGGGATTTAAGTGTTCTCAGCACTGAACATATTTTCTGAATGGAAGAGAGAATCAATAATAAAAATGTCTATGTTTGTAACCTAGAATAAGAAGAAAATAAATTCAAGGTTAGCAGAAGGAAGCAAACATTAAAAAGAGCAGAAGGCAATAAAACTAAAAATAAGAAATCAATAAGAAATCAAGATGGTGGAATAGGGCAAGGACACGCTTAAACGGATGGAAAAACATTTAATCAGGATGAAGCAGAGAGGACATATTTCAGGAAATAGGAAAGGACAGAACAACAGCAGAGGGGTACCTGGAGACTGACAGACACAGGAAAGCAGCGGACACAATGGTGTGGAATTGCAGTGACTGATACTCCAGCAGCATTCAGCTAACAGCGATCTGAACTCCACCAGCAGACGGAACTCCATCAGCAACCAGGTGGGAAGGGACTTTCACTGGAAGCTTGGGAGGTGAACCCAGACAAAGAACTGTCCATTCTGCTGGTGTTTGATTTGACCAGGAGCAGAGGCAGAGCAGCAGATCCCAGACAGGGAGTGTGAGAACAGGGTGGATTTTACAGCCCAGTCAGCCCCCTAGAGCCGAATTGGGCGCCATTTTGCATAAGGAGGCAAAGGCAAGGGAAAGCACTGAGCATACACTGAGCTGGGAGTGAACTCATTTCTGACTCAGTGAACTGCAGCAACATGGCATTCTACAGGTTCCAACCGGGACAGGTCTGGGTAGCCCTCAGATCCCACGGCCAGCAGATCAAGAACTCTAGTAGTGATACGTCAGGTGCCATTTTGTACACTGTGGCAATAGCTTTAGGATTGCAGGGGACAACAGTGAACTGTGCATATGCTGAGCTCATGAGAACTCAATGAGGTCTGTGGATAGCACTGGTTCGGCAGGAAAATAAATCAACTGTGGTATCGTAAGTGTCAAAATAGGTCTGTGTGGCACCCAGACCTAACGTCCAACAGGTTCCGACAAGATCAGTGCCACCAACAGCCTAATTATATAGGACAACTGGTGTCTCTCTAATCCTGGGACCTGCTCCAAGCGGAAGTGGGAGAAAGGTTGCTGAGACAACGGTGCAGCCTCAGCACTGTATCACAGGAAATGGAGAGTGGTGAGCCAGGAGCTGGAGCTTTGGAGACCACAGTTTAAATCTAACATAAGAACCCAGACCTGGAACTTGCTGGAGGGAGTGGCACAAGTGGCTGCAAGCAAAGAGTTGTGTACCAACTGCAATAAGTAAAATCACATTGTAGACCTGTGGGTGACACAGCTTAGAAACCTGCCCCAAGGAGAAGACTCTGCTAACCAAAAGTGCAATGACCAAGAATAAAAGAAGAGACAAAGGCACAATGAATATTACTGAAAACTCCCCTGCAAAAGAGTAAAAACCTGTGCCAATCTCAGAGTTAACTGAGGAAGACATCGAGAAAATGGGGCCCACAGAATTCAAAACACTCATTTTAAAGCTTCTGATCAACAATGAGAAGCACATACAAGAGTTCAAAGAATTTAAGGAAACAATAAAGCAAATCAGGGCTGATATATCAGACATTAAGAACACAGTGGAGCAAATTAAAAGTACAATGGAGAGTCTACAAAATAGAATGATGAAAGCAGAAGAAAGAATCTCAGAATTGGAAGATGTTTCCTGTCATCAGGGAGAAGCAAACAAAAAACTAGAAGCAGAGTTGGATTAGGCCAGAAAAAGTATTCAAGAATTGAAAGACACTATTAAGAGGCCAAATATAAGAGTTATGGGAGTACCAGAGGTGCAGAAAGAGAAGCTGAATTTGCAAATGTATTCAATGAAATAATAAAGAAAAAATTCCCTAATCTAGAGAAAGAATTGGGAAACAAGATCCAGGAGGGGCACAGAACTCCCAACAGGCTTGATCAAAAGCGATCTTCACCAAGACACATGATCTTCAAGTTCTCTTCAATTGAACATAAGGAAAGGATCCTTCAATGTGCACGTGAAAAAAATCATCTAACATATAAAGGAAAGCCAATTAAGCTCACAGGAGATCTCTCACAGGAAACTCTACAGACAAGAGGAGAATGGAGTGACATAGTTCAGATTCTAAAAGAAAAAGTTGTTGGCCTAGGATAACATATCCAGCAAAGCTTTCTTTTGTCTTTGAAAATGAAATAAAATTCTTCCACAGTCAAGAAAAGTTAAAAGAATTTGCCTCTTCCAAACCTGCCCTACAAATGATACTTCAAGATGTTCTCTTCACAGAGAATAGGAATAGCACCTACCAAAACCAAAGGCAAATGGGAAGAACATCCCAGTAAAATGACAACAGAAGACTAAACCAAGGAACAACCCATTCCTAAAATGACAGGACCAAAGTACCATCCATACATATTAACCCTGAATGTAAATGGCTTAAGCTCAACCAAACATCATAGATTAGTAGACTGGATTAAAAAACAAAACTCATCTATTTATTGTCTGGAAGAGACACACTTCACCAACAAATATCAGTGGAAACTATATTGTATGGGTTTTGTTGTTTTCTGTTAGTTTTATCTCTTCAAAACACTTTCTTCTGATTAAATCATTCAATGATTCATAGATCATACAGTAGCATCATTTTCAGTAAGAAGAATCTTGATTTTCATTTCTTCAGCTACACATTAGTCATTTAATAGCATGTTATTTAACTTCTTGGTGTTGTTAATTTCTTTTTTCTCCCTGATGTTGATTTTGTTTTGTGGTTTTTCATTTAAGCGGATGTATGGTAGCTGTGTAATAGAGACTGTCATATCTAGTAACATGTCATTTAACTTCATGGCATTGTAAATTTCTATTTTTCTTTCTATTGTTGATTTTGTATTATGACTTTTCATTTGATGGGATGTACAGTAGCTGTGAAATGGAGACTAGCATCCAGATGTGAGGACATAATGTAGTATGCATTTCCACTTCCAGACATAGATGGACTTACAATGAAACTGTTCACTATATCTTGGCAATAGGATTCTGGACTCTCTGCCATTGTCCATGCCCGCAATGATGGACATATGACTGTGTATGAAGAACTATACTTTAGTAATGATATAGAGGAACTAGGTTGGGTGTGCAGGGAATTGGGGAGGGGATAAGGGAAATGCCAGGAGCCTATGGAATTGTACCATAACATGATAATAATAATAATAAAATGTGAAAAAAAAAGAAGCATCGAGGAAAAAAAAGAAATCAATTAGAGAAAAATCAGTAAGACCTAAAAATGACTCTTTGAAAAAATTAATGAAATTGAGAAACACCTAAGCAATTTAATCAAGAAAAAGAGATAAAACACAAATTGCTGATCACATGCACATTAAAGAAATATTGTAGAAAAAATTCTGTATCCACTTGATTTGATAAGGCTTGTGCAGTGGGCCAATATTTTGAAAGATTATTTATTAAAATTTATAAGAGCAGGAATAGCTTATTTAGGCCTATATCTGGTAATGAGATTAAATTGCTAATTAATAACCTTCCAAAAACAGAAAAAAATGAGACCAAATTTTTCAACTAATAAGTTCTACAAAACATTTAAGGAAGATAAGTTACCTAATCTCTACATTCATCTCAGCAAATAAATGTGGTTCTTTTTACTTATTTTATTAGGTTAGTATTATGCTAAATATCTGAAGCCCAAGAAAGAATAAACTACAGAACAATGTCTGTCATGAACACACATGCAAAAATATTCAACAGAGCGGCGTGTTCGATGCAATGGTTAAGTCACTACGCGGACCCCTACAGGCCTAATGAATGCACCCAACAGGTTTCTGCTGATATGAATTCTGGAATGCACCAGATGAGGCTTCAAGTATTTGATTTCCTTCTGTCCATGTGGGAAATCTGGACTGGATCCTTGGAGCTTGGGTTTGGCCTGTACCAACCATGGCTGTTGTAGGCATTTGGGGGAAAAACAGTCGATGAAAAATTTCCATTGCTCTACTTCCATATTTCCTTCTCTGTGTTGCTCTGCTCTTTGAATGAAATGAAACTAAGTATGTTTTTAAGAATTCTTAATATACAATTAGATCAAATTCAACAGTGTATTGAAAGATTTACATGCCATGAACAATTTTGATTTATTCCGTGTCTGCACAACTGCTCTAACATCCGTTGATAATAAAATTCATCATCCCAACAAGCTAAAGAAAAAGAGCTTTGTAATAACATAAACAGATGTAGAGAAAGCATTTTAGAGATTGTGATGCTTCTTGATGATAAAAAGTCTCAACAAATAAGGACTGGAAGGCAAATTTCCACAGATAGTAAATACTTATACTATCCGATCTAATGGTGAGAACCTAGGAAGCTCCCTGCTGATGTCAGAAAACAAGGCAAGCATGTCTCCTTCTCACAGCTCCTTCTCCAGAGTTCACTAGAAGTCCGACTTAATGCAGTACGACAAGATAAGGAAATAAAAGATACACAGATTGGGAAAGAAAACTAAAATTTCCTTTGTTCATAAATGATGCAATTATCTATGTAGATAATCTCAGTTAACAGCAAAAACCATAGGGGCTAGTAACTCACTACAACAAGGTTGCAAGATACATGACTGGTACAAAAAAGCTATCTAATGGCCATTATATATATATGTGTATAAGTTTATATATAAGTTTTAATGTATAAATGTATACAATTTCTTATATACAACAAATTCATACAATTTGTATATATACAAATTCATACAAATAATTCAAATTTGAAATTCAAAATGTAATGCTACTTACGTTAGCAACAAGATGTATACCTAGGTACATATATTAAAAACCACAAACATCACAAGAATACAGTCAAGGAAGATATAAATAGGTATTTCATCTATACGAATAGAAACACCAATACATCAGTTTTCTACTTGACCAATAAATTTAGTCCAATCTCAATCAAAGGCCCAGCAACTCATGTGGTAAATTTCAATAAATATGCTAAATTTTATTTAGAAATGTTGAAGACCCACAAAAGTCTGACCAAGCAGGGGCCAGAACTTAGGTGAGGTGGGCCAATGCCTCCATCAGCCTTTGCTGTCCCAGTGCTGATCCAGCTCCCTGCTAATGTTCCTGGGAAAGCAGTAGAATGTGATCCCACCGCTGGGCCCCTGCACACCTGGGGTAAACCTGGAAGAGTTTTCTGTCTTTTTTGTTTTAGCCTGGTCCAGTCTTGGGTGTTGTAGCCATTTGGGGAGCAAGCCAGCAGACAGACGACCTGTGTCTCTGTCTTTCCCTCTCTGTAATTCTGATTAAAATAAATAAATAAATAAAGTGGATGGACTGGCACTACCCTACTTCAATATTTAATATAAAAGTCTAGTTAACAGGACTGTATCATACTAGGAGAATACTTAGTCAAAACCTCAATGGAACAGAGAGTATGGCCCACGTTCAGATTCACATCAATATGCGACTCATCTTTGTCAAAGGAGCAGAAGCAATTCAACAGAGGAAGAGGCTTTTCAGGAAGCTGTATCAGAACATCTGGAAACCCCAGGGCAAGAAAGTACACAGACCTGATACTTCTCACAAACTCTTACTTAGATACTTGTCATGCCTAATAGAATTCACGTGGTATATAAATAGCTGTTGTTTTGCACTGTTTCAGAAAAAAAAAAAAAAGGTCTAAATATGCTGGATGCCAATGCAACTTTTCCTCTGAAAATTTTCAAATTATGTTCTGCATAGATGCAGAATAGCGGCCTGTCCACTGTACGATTGCAAGTGTGTTACATTCTGGGAAAGACAAAAGCTTGGGAGATATGTGGTTGACTTCTGACATCTGGGGACTTCTAGCATTGGGGGAGGTGGGAGAAGGGATGAACAGAGAACGTTCAGAGCAGTGAAGCCATTTTGTATGGTAGTGTCAAGGAATGCATACATCAGTACATATTTGCTCTCAAAACCATAGGATATACAAGCATCAAAAATGGTCCCAATGTGAGCTCTAGAGTCATAGTTGATTTTTAAAATCAATTGTAACACATATGGTACATTGGCCAAGATGTTAATACTAGAAAAGACTTGGGAATCAGAAGTTCCATCTGGTTCTCACCATGGTAGCAGGCCTCCAAGCACCTGTGGCATCTTCTGCTGCTTTCCTAGGTACATTAGCAGGGGGCTGGAACGGAAGCAAATCTGGAACTTTGGTGTGGGGTGCCAGCACTGCAGGTAGCAGCTTAGCCTACTGTGTCATAAAGACTGGCCTAGGTTCCAGCGTGTTACTCCTTGTGCCTTTCAAGATGCCTGTGGATGGGGTACATTTCCAGTCATGTTCTCTTGCTGAAGATGCACTGGACTGAAGTGCCTAGATAGCCAACCAAGGGAGAAGCAAGCCCCTGGTGAGGTGCTGAAATTAACAATGAAAATGAAACTGTCTCATCAGCTCCTCTTCTGGGAGAGGAAAAATCTTGCTGGTGAAGTGTTTGTCCTTCTTTCTTGTTGGGATGCTTACTGGTTTTTTATTTTATTTTATTTTATTTTATTTTATTTTATTTTATTTTATTTTATTTTATTCTATTCTATTCTATTCTATTTTTTATTTTATTTTATTTCATTTCATTTCATTTCATTTCATTTCATTTCATTTCATTTCATTTCATTTTTTAAAAGATTTATTATTATTATTGGAAAGCCGGATATACAGAGAGGAGGAGAGACAGAGAGGAAGATCTTCCATCCGATGTTTTCACTTCCCCAAGTGAGCCGCAACGGGTCGGTGCGCGCCAATCCGAAGCCGGGAACCAGGAACCTCCTCCAGGTCTCCCTCGTGGGCGCAGGGTCCCAAAGCTTTGGGCCATCCTCGACCGCCTTCCCAGGCCACAAGCAGGGAGCTGGATGGGAAGTGGAGCTGCCGGGATTAGAACCGGCGCCCACATGGGATCCTGGGCGTTCAAGGTAAGGACCTTAGCCGCTAGGCCACTCTGCTGGGCCCGCTTACTGGTTTATTATTAATAATAGCTTTTTAAAATCAATGCAGAAATACTTCTCTACCAAAGGTACTTGAGAACGGATGGCCATGAACCCTGTTGCTCAGAAACTGATGACGATACCAGCCAGCAGGAACATGGTGAGCCCAGGAGAGCAACGAGCTGGAAGAGGAGAGAGCAGGGATCAGAGGTGATGAATGAGGCAGTTTAAGAAAGAAACAGAAAACAGGAGGAGAAACAAGTATAAGGAAACAGAAGACATTGTGGTCTTAACTTTGTTCTCACACTAGCCACTGCTGGGGAGAGGACTGTGTGTGACTCTGTGCAGCACTTGAAAGGGCAAGCTGTGTTGCTCCTGTGTCAAACCCGTGGAGAGATGGGGCTGGGGACCTTGTTGGCCTGATAACACAAAGTAGCCCTCCTCTTTCTCCTTTTAGTCTCCCAACCATCAGCCCTCCACAAGGACGCACCTGAATGTCCTTGCTGTTTCCTGAAAAAGCAAGGGGGAGAAAAGGGGCCAATTATTTCCAACCCCCTCCCTGGCTTTGCAGAGACAGATAAAATAAAAATAAATATATAAAAGACTAACCTTCTGGCCAATCTCAGTTTAGCTACCCTGCAATTAAACAAATCGACAAACCTGCAACACATATTTACATCTCATTAGCAGAAGCCAAATGCAACAACGGCATTAAAATTAAGAAATTAGACACAATTATCCTGTCGCTAGCGTTGGGGGAAGTTGTCGAGGGCTGCTTCTTTATTCATCTCTGTGCACAGAAGTTCAGCAGCTTCGTAACCAAGTGCTTCTATTTTTGTCCCCTCACTCCCCCACCTCGTGTTTTCTGAAAAACACATGGTGTTTCATCCCCCCTGGTCCTGCCTCCCCAACAGCAGCAGAGCCAGCCCAGGAGAGCTTGGAAAGGGCTCACTTCCTTTTGGGCCCTGTGTCCTCAGACCCAGCCAAGCTCAGCTGAGCTGCCATGAGTGGTGCAGAAAGCCTGTATGCCTCCCAGTAGCAGTCCACCTGCCCAGCATACATCACACTCAACACACTTGCCATCTTTGTTACTGGTCCTTGGAATTGGGTTTCGTTGGGGTCTTGACCTACCCTGTGTCCTTTGTCCCAGAGTACTCATGTCAGAAGCCTTTCATAAGGTGGGTGCATCAGGAGTGTGAAGTATGCTACCTGGGTAATTCAATGAAAAGCTTCCTCACAAACCCTCTCCATGCAGGTGATAGGATTTAGAAAGCCCAGGGGCTGTGCCGTTGAGCGTGATTGCTAGCTCTGGAGTCCCTGCTGTGTTCCCTCCTATATGATCCTCTTTTATGTCTTAGGAAATCTGTGGAATTTTTTCTTCCCAAATGCCTTCACTACCCTGCAAGAGCTCTGCCAATTGTCTGAGCATTGGGCCTTGACACACTCAGGTCTGATGCGGATCAACTCAAGTCTTATGTGGAGCTGCACCCTGTTGGCTTAGCTACCTGGCTGGGCTGGTGCCCACCGCCCTCTGAGTTCCTCTGTTTGCTTGCAGCTGCAGTACAGTAGGTTTTACTCATACATGGAAATGGGACGAGTGAGAAGAAAATGCTTTCTTTGACACCCCTTTCCAACCTGACAGCCCTCGGGCAGGTTTCAAAGGATACTCTGCCCCTAGCTGGCTCTCCAGTTGGTTCCCTGGGTCCACCGCAGGACACCTGCTACTCCATATTGCAGCAGTTGGCATTCAAATTGCCCAGAGCCTTGGTCTTTCCAGCTACCTGGGGTGAGTGGGGTGAGTGTTGGTGAGTATTGCCTGTTTCACAGAAACTCCAAGCTCACGTTGTTGGCGCTCAGTCTCTGTCCCCTTTGGGGAGCCCTGATTTGCCATGAGGCAGGCTTCACAGTTCGTACACTAGAAGTGCACCACTCTTTGTCTGTGTGGAGGAGTTTCTCAGGACTCCACACTCCTGAGCTGTAGACATAGCAAGACTATACGCAGTCGTGGCCCAGAAGAGCCAGGCAAAGGATTTTGCAAAGGATTCTGCAAATACTCCACTTCGTCTGGTGTTTGAATTACCTCAGCAAACTGCAAGCTGAACTCAAAATAAATTATATTAAATATCAGTCTACAAAGCATTTCATTAGTAATTGTTGAAGTAACTGTAAGTATCCTGACCCCTCCCTAACCACCACACACCACATGTGTGCCACAATTTGGACAGCTCAGTGATGAAGGAGCTTTTATTACCTGCTCTTCTCTTTGCTGTGGCTCCACTTCATATCCCCCCAACCTAATCTTGAAATTCATTCCTCCAGTCCTCTGTCTTATATTTACAGAGCAAATTTTATTGTCTGTGGACCAGGCTCAGAGTTGGGGCTAATTAGGCCCCACACCCTGCCTCCCTTTGAAAATCTCACAAACAAGAGCCACACAGAGAGATAACAACACAGTGTGAAAAATGCTACCAGGGAACTCAGAGGAAACACTCCTGCCCTTTGTGCAGTACAGGATGACTTCCACACAGACAGAATATCTGAACTGATGACTGTCCTCCATGATTCCTGCCCTGGACCACTTGGCTTCTTTCAGCAGCCATACCTTCCTCTGTCCTGGAGAGTGGGGATGAGAATGGAGCCCAATGATTCTTGATGCTGGATGGAAATTGCAGGTAAAAGCAAGGAAAGAAAGTTGACACCAGTCTGTGAATAAGCCCCTTTATTGGGGCCATACGGTCCCACTGCTCAGGGCCATATCAAGGATACATTGCCAACTCAAGAGTGATGTTGGTCTATTCTTGAGATCAATTTGCCTATTTAACATGTAGTAAATCCCATCTTCCCAAAACTCCAAGAAGAAAGTGCTGTTACTACAATGTTCTCTTTAGGAAAGGCAAAAGGAAGGCTCAGTGAATGTTTTACTTGGCTAAAGCCACCCAGTTGGGGAGCCATGGTGCTAGGTTCCCAGACAGCCTGTCCGAACCACAACACATATACTGCTCAGATGCACCCTGCTCTGCTACATTATCCCTTGTAGATTATCCAAGAATCTGAGCTCATTGCCAGGGAGTCAACACCATCAACTTCTCAGTTCAGTCTCTGCCTCTTCACCCTCTCTCTACCTGTGGTGCCAGCCCTGAGCAATGGACCCTTGATAACATCTGGGGGTCAAGGCATTACCCCTGGGCCTGAAAGGAAGGGCATTTCATGAGAATGGTTGTGTCATTCAAAACGTAGGGAAGGCAGCAGATGCATGGCAGGCTGAGCAGCTGGTGGGAAGGGGACCAACTCCGTAGGGGTGAAAAGATTGCACTTCATGCTGGAGCTCAGCTGGCTCAAGTCTGGGAGCCTCAGGTGGTGGGCACACGAGGCATGAGGGGTGGTACTGGTACTGGTCTGGGGCCTTCTCAGCACTGCATGACTGAGCAGGGAGGAGGTCAGGGTAGAAGAGGCTGATTTTTGTTACTCTTGTGTGGCCCATACACATGCCTTCCGTTCTTTTCTTTGTCCCACCCTCAGTTTGGTATCTAGGAGTACAACCCCTTTCTCTAGGCTTTCTCTAAACACATTGTAAAGTAACACATACTCCTCTGGGACAGGTGGCTTATGTCTGTGCGTCTAGCTGCATGCTAAAAACTCAGTCAGGAGACTTCAAACTCTTTATGCACTGCACAAACCTACTCACCAATCCATGCCGCACATAGTGGGACATTGCTCTTCTTACAGAAGGATTGAGCTTCTCTCCTGTGAAGGCGCCATCCATCCTCTCTCTCTGCCGGCATACAACTCATTAACAGGGACCGTGCAATGTATGCGAATTGTTTCATATGGATTCAGAATTTCACAGACCTCAAGTGTCAGAAATGTTTGGATTTGAACCTTTGGTTCAGTTATTTAAGCCTTTGGTGTCTAAGTCATATAATATGATAGCTCACATGAAGTAAATGTCAAAACTGACAACAACAACAAAACAAAACAGTGCGTGAGCTATGCCAAGGCTGATGGAAGTGCAGTGGAAGGGGTAAAGCCCTGGAAATCTTCTTAGGAGAGTCAACACCGGGAGAAAACGGAAGGAGTGTAACCTCCAGCTTAGTGGTACCAAGCAGTTCAGCTTCCATAGCACTGTACCTAGACAGGAAGCAGAAGATGGGGGTGGCAATACTGATGAGAATCACATGGGGATAAACTCACTGGTCTGCCAGGGTGGCTACTGTTCACCCTGCCAGCCAAACAGACCTTCAAGAATTTCAAGATAGAGCAAATTTGATGAGATCTGGTATTCTTAAATCCAGCATGGCAGATGTGTTGGATGGAGGTTAACGGATGGATCAACAAAGACAATTGGAACAGCAATAATGATGATGATGACAGTGATATGAAGATGATGGACACAGGGATGATGATGACTGCAGTGATGATAGTTGATGAAGGACACAGGAAAGCAAGAGAGAGGTGTTTAAGTGACTTTCAGGTCACTTTCTAGAGCCGAAAGCCAGGTGCAATGTTACGAATACCAAAAGCTGAGTGAATCAGTGCATGGGAGCTTGCTTGGTCTGTAACAAACACAACATAAAATGTACCCTTCTAATAATACATGGAAGGTAAACAGAAGGGTGAGCTAATCTTGAGTTTCCATCTCCTCCATCTGCCAGCACCTCAGTGAGAGGCCGCACACTGACCCTGCTACATCCCGTGTGATTCCCTGTGGCCATTTACAGCCACTTTGTACTGCTTGCTATTTAAACAAATAGCTTTTTACTCAGGTCTCTGCCTTCTTTGAATTTCTTTTAATTTTTTAGTATTGCATTTTTCTATTAGCGGGCTGCATGTATATCTGTATATACCATCTGTTTCATAGTTATTATAAATATCACGTTACAAATCTTTGCGTTCTGACTCTCTAAAAAGTTGTGTTTTCCTTAATTGTTGTGTGCTGCTAGAACTTCTCCTGTAATTTTCATTTCCACTAATCCCTGCAGACTTTGGCTTTACTCTTATTATTGTCCATTTTACTTCTATAGATATTTCAAAGGGCTATTAGACATCACTCTTATTTTTTGTGATATACACTTGATAATCATTTTTATTTGCTCATCTATGTCCACTTCCCAACAGTCTTCATTGTTCATGCAATTCTGTGTTCTATGCAATTCTATGACATTTTCTTTCAAACTGATTTATTTCCTTTAGTATCCATTGCAGCTAAGAATCTTTGGCTAATAACTTGCTCACATCTTATTTACACAGGTATTATTTTAAAATCCTTCATTTTTACAGTGTAAAAATCAATATAACCCTGTAAGATCACAATGTACTCATTGTGAGTAAATGCATAAAGTATATTTGAAACGTAAATGAATTTTTATGTATGCCTGAGTTGGTTCATTATATATATATTTGCGTATAGCCCAAATTCCAAAACTCTTCTAGTCCTAGGCAGTTCAGATAGATAGGAGATAATTAGTATTACAAAGAAGCAAAGAAATAGGAACATCTGATCCACCACCAAAGGATGATTTTGTGGTTAAAATAGTAAATATCTATTTACGGATGGTCCAGATGGTGGATTTAGTTAACAAAAATTTCCAAGCAGTTACTGATTATATGCTCAAAGACATTATAATAATAACGGTAATGCTTGCACAGACAGGTACACCCAGCAAGAAGTGGAGCCTATAACTTCCAAAAACCAAAGAAAATTCAGAACTAGAAAGTTGAAAAATTTAAATGAAAATACTACTATATGTGCTAAACATCTGATTTAAAATGGCAGAAAAAGAGAATTAATGAATTAAAAAACAGTACACCAACATTTATGCAAAGTATGAAGAATATAGAGCAAAGAGAAATGAAAGGAAAATTAACAGAGTGTGCCTAATTTGTAAGATAACGTCACACTTACTAGAATCTCTGAAGATGTGGGTAATGAAACTGAGAAAATAAAACTTATTTGACGAAAGGTTGGCCAAGTGTTTTCTAAATTTGTCTTAGGAGGATGAAGATAAGGCATTCATATACGTGTAAATCAACTCAAGCCCTGAAAACCCAAGACAACTCGATCAAGTTAAAGTAGCTTGAGTAAGGGCCAGCATGGTGGCAACAGACAATGACGTCACTCCCTGGGATGCCAGCGTGCCATACGAATGCTGAGTCCAGGCCCAGCTTCTCTGCTTCAGACTGTACTCCCTGCTGATTCACCCGGGGAAGCAGAGGTAGGTTGTCCAAGTGTTTGGCCTGCTGCCACTCGCGTAGGAAACAGGATGCTGTTCCAGAAGTCAGGCTTTGAACTGGCCCAGACCTAGTTGGCCACTTGGGAAATCCAGCAGGAGATGGAAGGTGGATTTGCTCTCTCCCTGCCTCTACTCCCCTTCTTTCTGACTCTCCCACTCTCTGTGTATGGCTGAGCCCCGGCTCTTGTGGCCATGTGGGGTGTTCATCAACAGATGGAAGATTCTCTCTCTTGTTGAGTCCCCTGCTCTCTGTAATTCTGACTACATAAATCGAAGAAAATGTTTTTTTAGAAAATAGCCTGAGAAAAAACTGTCATCTACTGGGGAGAGTAATAAACATGTTTCTGATCAGAAATGAGAAAGATCAAAGATAATAGAGCAGTGTTGCTTTAATCAATTATATGTATCAGGAAAAGAGAGATACACAGAGAGAAAGACAAGCTGGAAGATCCCCCAAACTTTCCCAATCCTGAGGATGTGCTGGGAACGGAATCCAGACCTCCATGTGGATACCAGGGACCCAGCCATTGGAGTTGCCACTACTGTTTCCCAGGGTGCAGGTGCACAGTAGCAGCAAACTAGAATTGGGAGCACCAGCCATACTTCAAACCCAGGCACTCTGAGCTTGTATGGAAAGCAGTCATCCCTAGTGGCAATTTAGCCAGGCCAAGCACAGAATCCTTAAAACAACATTTTAAGGAACCAAGAGGAAAACCAATAACTGCAAACAGAGAATTTTATATCCAATGAAAATGTCCCTCAGGTAAAGTTCTGAGAATTTGTTGCCAGCAAACTCACATTGGAAAAAAAAAAAATTCAGAGGAGGCTCTGCACACTGCAGGGAAATTATCCCAGCGAAAAATTCACAGGGAGGAATGAGGGGCATTATCCTTATTAAATGTGTTCATAAAAGTAGAATGATATTTCATCTTTTGTATTAAAAACATACAGAATATGCAAAGCAAAAATAATGTCATTTTCACTTGGCGTTCTGAACCATGGAATTAAAACCTGTAACAGCTGTAGCACAAAGGACAGATTTAATATTTATTTTTTTTAAGATTTATTTATTTATTTTTATTGTAAAGTTAGATAAACAGAGAGAAGGAGAGATAGAGAGGAAGTCTTCCATCCGCTGATTCACCTGTCAAATGACTGCAATGGCGAGAGCTGAGCTGATCTGAAGCCAGGAGCCAAGAGCCACTTCTGGGTCTCCCACACAGATGCAAGGTCCCAAGGCTTTGGGCCATCCTCCACTGCTTTCCTGGGCCACAAGAAGGGAGTTGCATAGGAAATGGGGCTGCTGGGACATGAACCAGCACCCATATGGGATCCCGGCACATGCAAGGTGAGGACTTTAGCCACTAGGCTACTGCGCTGGGCCCACAAAGTTGTCATCATGAAGAGGTCCCACTTAACAGCTAACAGAGGAAACCACAGGGAATGTTGAAAACTATTCAGTTGACCTCAAATAAGACAGGAAAGGAGCAACTGAAGAGCAAAAGCCAAGGGACAAATGGAAACAGATCGCAAGATGGGAAATTTACACCTGACCACAGGATTGAGTCATTACAGGTTACACCAGGAAGAATAAATGCTACCCTGGATAAAAAACATGAATTTTACATACACACCAACAGGCAGGAAGCAGAAGGAAGGGGCAGTATTGACTCAGCCACCTCCTGGGCCCCCAAGGCTTGTGGTGTGCCCAGCAGTACTCTTAGTCCCTGATCTCAGGCTCCAGTCTAGCTGTCTTAAGAATCTGGGGAGTGTTTCAGGCAGAGACACAATGGGAGGCAGATTCCATGTTCTGGCTCACTGCCACAACAGCTGGGCCTGGACCAGGAAGAAGCCAGGTGCTAGGAACTCCATCTGGGTCTCCCAGGTGGGAGGCAGCAGCCCAGTTTCTCAGTGTATCGTTCACTGCGCTTGCAGGTACATGAACATTATCAGAATCGGAGAAGGTAGATCGGGAACTGGCATTTCAAAACGGAATCCTGGCATTGCAGATACCAGCTTAACCTGTGTTTCCACGGCGCTTGAGAATGTCGTTTTGAGACAGTCCCCCTTCCCGCTGGCTCATCTGCTTCCTGAGTACAGCAGGACCCCAGGCGAGTTCATTCTGACTCTGGAAGCTTTCAGCCCAGCTCTGAGCCACACCCTCAGGTCTCCTTCCTTGAACCCAGTATATGCTGCATGATGGAAGGCAGTGTGCCCGAGGCTCACTGACCACATGATTCTTTGCTCCGTCCTATCCACAGGCCACCAGTCCTGCCAATTTTGTGGCAAGGCTGGGCTACACACCCACAGATCCAAGCCCAGATTCTACAAGCCCACCACTCAGGAAGAAATCACACGTGAGCCTCAGCCAGGGCTCTTGCTTCTCTCTCAAGTTAATGGTATCTCTAAAAGTACGGTTTCTGAAATTTCACCTTCTTCTGATGTTACACACGTATTTTTCTGCTAAGACCTACTCAGTTTTACTCAGAAGCAGAAGTGTGCAATATTTTCTTATGCATCTTTGTTCCCACAAAGATGTCCCTGAAGTGACCATGGGCTGAGCAGGCCAGAGCATGAGATGTTCCAAATAAAGTGAGCAGTACAGTGTGCACCAGGATATCAGTGGCAGAGGAGTTGCTAAAAGATGGGTGAAGTCAGGAGGGAAAGAATTTTACCTCCAACTGTTGGGTACAGTAAACATGTCAACTCAGGCCCAGACAGCCTCTGGAGCCTTTCAGAGCACAGATACCGATTTCTGAAGTCTATTTTCTCCATAGTGCCAGGTTGTCTACTGTTGAGGAATGGTACACACCAGTGGGAGAGCAGGCCTTTCGGGACTGCTCAGAGGGAACGTTGTCTTGGGAATTAGAGAACCTGACCTCTGCTTCCAGCTCTGCCATTGATTTATTGTCACATCAGTTGGGAAATGGTAGATAAGCCTTAGGCTTTTCAATTTTACCAACCATGTAATGCAGAATTACGTATTTCTCAGGATTTGTCAGAGCGTTAAATAAGACAGGATTTGGAGAAGGTCTAAAGCCTGGACATGGGAAGTTATGCTGCTCTTTTGAGCACAGGAGATTCTTAGACTCACTCCTGGACAAAGACCAGACAATTCCTGTGACTCTAAACAAGCTTTCCAGTTTAGTATTTAATCATTTCATTTGATACATTTTCAAGCCATAGCAATAGCCGGGTAAGGTGTTCACCTAGCCATTGAGACACCAGTTAGGACTCTCACCCCATGCTTCATTCACACTCTTGACTCCAGCTCCTTGCTAATTGTGGTTTCTAGGGAACAGCAGTGGCAGCTCATGTGATTGGGTCCCTGGGCTGGTTTTTGGCACCTGACTTGGGTCTTGGCCCTGTCCTGGCTGTTGCAAGCATTTGGCAAGTGAACCGACAGTTAGGAGTTGTCTCTGTGTTTCTGCTTCCAAAGTCAACACATCATCCTCATCCACTAGAGCACAGGCCATTGAAATGTAACATCCGTGAAAAGGATCAAGGGCACAAAATCCCTTGGGTATTCAGGAGGTGTTTTGGGGGAACTCTGGCCATCAGAAGACACTGTGAGAAGTCACATTCCTTCTAGGCTTGCTCTGCCCACCCCCTTGTGGTATCAGAGATTACTGATTGTCCTCCAGCATTTTCTACCCCTGTGAGAAGAAGCAGCTGGAGGAGACTCCAGCCACATCGCAGCCAAGCGCAGTGAAGGAGAACTGGTGAAATGAGCCCTTCTCCAGAGATTCGGCAGCCCTGCTACTTGTGGCTGATCAAAAATGTCCAATTTCTCTTACAGCTTCTAAGGTGATGTTTCCAACTGGATTTCTAATTGTATTTATTTTCGGAAGAACTACTCTGCAGATTGTGGCTGGCATGTGCTGAAAGGCATCCTGACACTCTTCCGGCTGATTGGTGCTTATCCGTGATTTTTGCTAGGAAGGGCATGACTGGACATGCAGCAGAGAGCAGCAGCTGCAAGAGCTTGCCAGACACTTCCCCATTTGCCTCAGCCACAAGTCTGATCTGGAAAATGCTGATGGGACTGGTGCCAAAGCAACACTACTTCCTGTCGCACTTGCTGATGTCACAGGAAGGAGGAGCTTTGGCAGATACACCTGCACTAAGGTTTTCCTGTGTCTTACCTGTGTCCTTTCTCCTCATTCGTGCCACACTGGGCTATTCTGCTGGCAGCCTGGAGGTAAACAGCCTTGCCCTCAGTAGCTGTGTACCTCCCTCCGCAGCCCACTGCTCCGACCTTTCTCAGACATCTTTTAACTTCTGGGACTCCTCAGCTCTGGCTGTGAAACCTCTGTTGAGAAGGACACTGGTTGTTCTGCGAGGTACCAACAGCTTCACCGCCACTTCTGTTGGGGTTGTCGTGTGCTAAGGCTGGTGCCTGGTGGTGGGTGTAGTAGAGGTGATGAGGAACTGGGTGGCTCTAAAATCCCCCGAACCTTTCTCTAGAAGGAAGTGGGAAGACTTCTCCCATACTGGGCCGGATAATAAGTAATTCTGATTTTGCAGATAGAGTCTTTTTCACAACCACAATCATTTGTCAGTGATCTCTGGGAAACTGGCTCCAACATGCGTGTGGATGCCAAAATCAAGAGATGCTCAAGTTCCTTATGTAATGGCACAGTGTTTGCATGTAGTTACTGCCTGTCCTTCTACTGAAAATCTCAGCTCACCTCCAGATGGCTTATAATACCCAATGTTTTAGAAATAGCTGTTATATTGAATCATTTGGAAATAATAACAAGGAAAGAATGTGCATGTTAAGCTCAGAGACAATTCATTTTTTCTCAAGTATTTTTTGACCTACTGGTTTCAACTCAGGAGGTGGAAACCACAGATCTTGGGGAGAGAGGGCACATTTACTAATAACAATTTACAGACATTGCAGCAAGTAAGAGGTACTGCTTGAAAAGCTGGGCGTGGCTGAGATTCCTGTGAACTTATGTGCCAATAATGCCTTGTTTACAAACATGGACTGAATCGTAGACTTTTGCTCCAATCTGAGCAGACAAAGGCATCTGTGATAGGTTGATGGGCAACATTGACTCCCAACTGTGTTCTCACATGTACCTTCCCTGATCTAAGACAACTTGATGCCAGAGCCAGGATGCCACTGTCACGGATATCTAACAAAGCAGAAATGGTTTTGGAAGTAGACCCTGCAAAGGTTTTGAGGAATCTGTCAGAAAATGTGGTAGTTGCTGTGAAAGGACTCTGAATAGCGAATCTGATCAATCATAGCTCAGAAAAGAAACAGGAAGGGCCCGTGTGATAATGCATGGCGTTAAGCCCAAGCCTCCCGTGTGAGCAGTGGTTCCAGCTCTGACTGTTCTGCTTCTGATTCAGCTCAACTGTAAAGGTGCCTGGGAAAGCATCAGAAGATGGTCCAAGTACTTAGGCCCCTGCCACCCCTGCGGAAGGCCCAGATGTGTTTCCAGACTCCTGAGTATGGCTTGGCCTGGTCCTGGCTACTGCTTCTGTTTGGAGAAAACAGCAGCAAAACAAGGTCTCTTTTTCTGTTTGTTTCTTCTTCTCTTGCTCTCAGTTTGCAACTGTGCCTTTCAAACTAATCAATCTTAAAAAAAAAAAAAAAGAAAAGAAAAAGAAAACTATCTCGAACTTCTTGGAGAATTTATCAGTACTCATGTGCAAAACGTAAGAATGATGCCTGTTCTTGTGAGAGTTCAAACTCAAATGAGAAGCCCAGGTTGAAAATGGAAGGAAGCCCTTATCACTATAAAGTGATAATGAACTTGGATGTATTGTGTCAGTGTTCCATGTTTTATGTTCTATGGAAGGCAGACGGTGTGAGTGACGGACCTGGATTTGTAGTTGAAATTTCCTAGAAGAATGTTTAGGAAACAGCTCCTGACTACTTACAGTACAATGTGAAAAGAAAGAGATGACAAAGATGAAAGCAATAAGAACGGTAGCAGCAAGGAGCACAATGGGCAGGTTTGGGAAATTCTTAGCCTGCCCATATTGTTCAGAAAATGAGGTGTGTTTGAGGAAGAACATTAAGGGGATGGACAATTGACTGGTAAGGAAAAGGATACAGTGTAGGCATCTCAATAGAGGCCAAGACGCACGGTTCAAGGAGAATGGCCCAGAGCTGCGGCTCCCATCACAGGCCCCACACGCAAGAACAGGAAATGAGAACTGAGTGGCTTCCCAAAAGGAGCTGCTGGTGCTGGGGGGACTTAACGTGCATGCATCACATCCCAGGGCTGCCTTTTTCACTTCAGTGCCTTGCTCCTTTGTGACTCTGGTGGCTTCCATGTGTCATGGCTTTCACCCATCAGAACCACGAGGACGTGATGGCCTCTGTCGAGATCTTAAGGAATAGGTCCCCTTTCATCAGTCCTCCATCACTGAAAGTATCAAGGCCTAGATATAGAGTCCCTGCAGGTAAAGCCTTCCAAAGACATGAGGATAGGGCCTCTGTCCAAGTTTGGAGAGCAGTGAAGCCAGAGAGTCATTCTGGAACCTTAGAATCCAGTAACCTGTGCTGTGTAATTGCTCAAGACTGACCACCCATGTCTCCTTTTCTACTTATTCTTATTCTTGTAGAATAAGAATGTATATTCTGTGCAAATCCCAACACTACACTTCGCAAGAACCTACTTTATTTGCTTCCACGGGGTCAGAATGGAAGAGGAACTTTGTCTGAGTCCCACCTTGGGGCCACTTCTACATCTGTCTTAGATGATGTTTATATGTGCTTTGGACTTTCCCAGCTGACAAGAGTTCAGATTTTTATGTCCTGTCGGAATGACTGTATTTTGCATGAGAGCAGGCATTTATGTGGGAGTTGGACAGAGACACTAAGACGTGGGATCTGCGGAGGTGAATGTGTTAACGACATGTTACTTTTGTGAGTGGGGTTGGTGCTGTTATAAAAGAGGACCCAAAAAACTCTGTCTCTTGTACTGCCACAGCTTTTTGTGAACCAGAAAGTTAGACGCTGAAATCCCAACTTCTCCATCTTACACATTTTGGTCTCCAGAACTGAGAGTTCATTGTTACATAAGCCATCAAATTGATCATACTTGGCTAGGGGAACTACCATGGACTGAGGCGGGAGAAGCAAGTATCACTGTCTCCTTTTTCAGAAGAGTCTTTTGAGACTTAACAGTCAAGTGGTTTGTAAAATTAATAGGTCACTGAGATCCTACCTAAGTAAATGTCTTTAACAGAGAGAAATGAACTGTGCTGTATCGGTAGAATTACATGATTTTCAGCTATTAAATAAAAAGCTGGGTATTTATTGTCTGTGATGATATGGAGGAATATCTCAGCATGTGAAGACAATATCCCATCCGGAATAACCCTGCGCACTCTCTAATTAAGACTCCCTGTGTGCCCAATCAGGCTAAGGGATCAGAGGCCAGAGACGTCGGTTCCAGAGCTGTTTCTGAAATGGGAGGGGAC
This sequence comes from Ochotona princeps, assembly GCF_030435755.1. Taxonomy (NCBI): domain Eukaryota; kingdom Metazoa; phylum Chordata; class Mammalia; order Lagomorpha; family Ochotonidae; genus Ochotona; species Ochotona princeps. Next base: position 104,738,294 of record NC_080835.1, on the reverse strand, counting down.
AGCAGAAGAGGCTGTGAGCGAAGAGAACAATCTTGAAGACAACAGATTCAATCTAACTCAATCTATGAAAATATCTGATTGCAGCAATGCAATTTATTATGCAAAGTTACCCTTTAGGATAAACAGAAGCTGATTCAACAAGTGGCTTTGTGGCAGAAGGGGCTTCAGAAGGCACAGGCTCAGCTGGGAGCCTGCTCGTGCATCTTGTCTCTCACCTTTAGATGCCACCAGGCCAGCAGAGAGGAAACATCCAAGAATTTTGGGCCTTATGCCCATTGCCCAGGTGGTGTGACTTTAGTGTGACCTTCATTACTGTGTCATTGCTGTGTCCCTGCAGCCGCTTTCCCAAGAGGAGGTGTTCACACTTACCCAGAATTTGAACTCTTCATATACGCCATGTTTTCTGATTCTCATAACAGAAGAGTTTATAAACATCGTTATGATAAAAGATTCTCCTACTTAATCAGCATTTTTATCTTTTACTTATTTTTTTCAATAATCAGACATATGGGAGGGAAGGAGAAAGAAGAGAGAGAAAATACATATATATTTTTCATTAGTTGGCTCACTCCCCAAATGGCCATAATTGTTGGACACTGGGCCAGATGGATCTGAAACCGTGGGGCCTGAAGTTTATTCCTGTTCTCACAACTGGATGCAAGGGTCCAGACATTTGACCTATTCTCCACTATTTTCCACTGTTTTCTCATTTCAGTGGCTTGCTCCTTTGTGGCTCTGGTGGATTCAATGTGTCATGGGTGTCACCCATCAGAACCATGAGGGCATGATGGCAAGGGACATCCACAGAGAAATGGATGGAAAGTGGATCTTAAACCAGTGCCCATATTTGGATGCTGGCGCTATAGGCAGCTCTTAACCTTATCTGTCACAGCACTCCCCCCGAAATATTGGTATGTTAAAAAGGTCTTCTATATTTCTTGGTCAATTCCACAAGATGTATGTGAGTTTGATGAAGCAGGTATTATTTTCCACACTCAACGGCTTAGATCAGGATGTTCAGAAGGATTTAGTCCTGCCTTAGCCATCCAACTGTTTCTTAACTATTTAGTTGGCCAGAACTCAGGTCTTTAACTCTGTCCAGGTGAAGAGCCTTCTACTTGGCTCAGTTCTAACTCACCATCCTTTGACAAGTAGAGGCTGCAGCTCAGGTCTGCTGGGACAAGACAGGGGGTGAGATTTTCTTCCAGAAGTAACATGTTATAGTCAAAGGAATCTGAGTCACACATTCAGGAAAACTGTGGTCTTACTTTAAAGACTGTCATGTTCCAGTTATGAGACCTGCTGAAAAATAGTTATCATGTTTGCATATCTACCATAAAGGTGGGTCTTGCATGCTTCTTTTTCTCTCAAAAAAATAGTGCATAGTTTCTATAAACAAAGTCTTTGAATGAAAGTGTGAAGTCCCAGGATACCAAATATACAAGCCAAGCTCTATTAGCTCACCTGCCTAGGCCATTTTCCTCTTCTGCTGCAGGACCCGTTGTGCATGGGAGCTCTTGGGGGTCAACAAGACTGGAACTCTGTGTTTCTGTGTTTCAGGTTACTCCTATCTTGATACAATGTCGGCAGAAATGGCCACAGAGGCTGACCAACGTCACTTAGGGTTGAGGGCTGGCAGCAGGGAAAGGAAGAGTGAGCACCAGGATTGGGGAATGGGAGATGGAAACTCAGGTAATGCTTGGATTTTGAATGACTTGTTGGATGCTCTGAACTTGTTGATTGTAATTTGGATGGGCTCAGGCACTTAGCAGATAGAAGGACATGGCATCTTTGGAGCCTCTCCAAGGGTAACTTCTGCGATATCTGTGGTAAGATGCAGAACTTTCAAGATTCTGAAAGCATCCCACAATACTCCTTCCAGAATCTACGAACTTTCTTTCTTTCTTTCTTTCTTTCTTTCTTTCTTTCTTTCTTTCTTTCTTTCTTTCTTTCTTTCTTTCTTTTCTTTTCTTTTCTTTTCTTTTCTTTTCTTTTCTTTTCTTTCTTTCTTTCTTTCTCTCTTTCTCTCTCTCTCTCTCTCTCTCTCTCTCTCTCTCTCTCTCTCTCCCTCCCTCCCTCCCTCCCTCCCTCCCTCCCTCCCTTCCTTCCTTTCTCTTTCTTTTACTTCTGAAAGGGATGGTGGAGGAATAAGGGGAGGTGGAGAGAGAGAGAGAGAGAGAAACAAAGAAAAATATCATCCATTGGTTTATTCTCCAGGTATTCACAACCATGTTTGAGCTATTTGGGAGTCAGAAATTTAATCCAGGCTTCCCATACATGTGGCAGGAATCTAAGTTCTTGAACCAACACCAATAGCTTCTCAAGGTACGCATCAGCTTGAACCAGGAACAGAGCTAGGATTGGAAGCTGAGCACTCTGATATCTGATGCAGGCATCCCAGATAATGTTTTAAGAGCTGCACCAAATGCTTTCCCTGTACAAACTGCTTGTAAGTCTCAAAAATCTGCTTCAGCAACAAGGAATATCCCTTGTTGGTCAGCTCCAGGAAATTGTCAGAAAGAACAGACTGCAGTCTCTCCAGCAAGGCCTTTGCATCACATTCGCCATAAACAGGAAAGGGAGATTTCTAAACCAGCTGGGGAACCTGTTACAATCATTGACTTGTTTCTTTATCTCCATGTGCTGATGCTTATTATCTGGCTTATTATCTGATGGTTATTTAATCTACCTTTCATAATTACTTCCCTTCTGTCTTTCACTCCATGGTCATGCTTTTGCTTGTTTCTTTGAAGCACTGGCCTACATTTTCCAAGGTGCTTGCTGAAGTCAATTATTACAAATGGTATTTAGTAAGATGGCACCTTGGCCACCATCTAGGTGTTCTGGCCCACCCCTCCCCCTGGATTTTACTTGCTTGTTTATGCAAATGTGGAAGCTTGTTGGGTCTGGGAAAGAGGAAAGGCCGATCCAAATGGTCTATGCTCCCTAGGGACTAGCAGGTCGAGAAAAGCCATGGGGCACTATGGTGTGACAGCGACTAGATTCCTGGCCATCAGAATTTGAGTGACCAGTTGCATGATCATCTGTGTCTGCTTTGGCTGTCCCTCAGAGATCACAAGCAACACTAGTACAAATTCTGTTAAGGGTGACATGGAAGACCTATTTAAAAATGGGACTTTCTCAGAAAATGTAGGCATGTCATTTTTATTTTTGCACAGTCTTTTGAGTTTCTGTAGGGAGCACAAGGCAGAGAAAATTCTGTAGCTGAGTTCTTGGGCTGGTTTTGCCATTCATATGCTATGCACTACTGAGGAAATCACTCAACCTTGCCAAACCCAGGTTGTAATTGACCACATGACAGTTAAACCACAGATACTATCATGAAAATCAAATGAGCTAAAGTTTAGAATACCCTCACCAATCAACTCTCATTGTCCATTGTCTTTTAAGAATATGTTTATTGATTTATTTTTTGAGAAGCATAGCAACAAAGAGAGACAACAGGAGAGAGAGAGAGAGAGAGAAAGAGAGAGAGAGAGAGAGAGAGAGAAACATCCTCCATCCACAGTTTCATTCTCCAAAAGGTTACAACACTGTGATTTGGACAAGTCCAAAGTCTGGAACCAAGAACTCCATCCTGGTCTCCCACATGGAGAAAGGGAGAAGGCAGGGGCCCAAACACTGGAATCATCACCATCTGCTTTCCCACATGCATTGACAGAAAGTGGATTGAAATTGAAGCAGCCAGGACTTGCATGGATGATCCAACATGAATTACAAACATGTCCGGTAATGACTTGACGTGCTGTGACACAATTCCAGCCATGATCAACAATACTGGAATCTGACTTGGGGAACTAAGAAAAAAAAAAAACAATCATGTTTGCATTTTTCTTTTAAATCTTCAAATCTCAGCACTTGCAGAATGGAATGCAAGACCCACCAAATTCCCGTGACTCTCATCCTGTACCTCTCACTGTCTAAGGCAGGGATCAAATGCATAACTATTGAGCCCCTGCTATGCCAAAGGTATCAGAATGGTTCTGGTGTCCATGACACACTGAGTGCATGGGGTTGGGAGAAGGAGAGGGTTCTGGGATCCCTGATGTGCTGAGTGCACAGGTGGCGAGGACAGATGGGCTGTTGAGACCAGGGTGCATCTTAACTCCCCAGGTGACAAGATCAAAGGAGAGCACGTCACCAGGACCCCTTGGAAGGACAGTCACCATAGCCATAGGTACAGCAAACAGAGCTCCCTGCTGAGGCAGCACAAAGGTAGCCAGAGGCAGGCCAGCTCCACAGCACATTGATACTTTCATTTGTTATCTATCCAAAAGTTGTTTCCTGAAATTGTCTGTGTTCCAAGTCTTGCTTTCCTCTTGGGCTACATCAGATAAAACTCTGTCTTGGGACTTGTGCTGCATAAATTCATCTCTCACTCATGTCAAGTTGAGAACGTTCTGGGAACTCATTCATGTGAAGATGGCAGAATAGGGGAGCGAGCCCCAAGGATGTGAGTGCCTGTCTCCTGTGTGGCTTTGTGCTGAGGTGCTGACATGTCTGCGTATGTCAGTGTGGCTGTTCCTCAGCATGCCACTGTCACCCATTGAGAGCGAGCAAAGATGCGGCCTGCATGGCCAGATGTGCAAAGTACAGTTTAGCCCAGGAGGAGTGCACTCCAGGGGGATGGAAGTGTATGAGTTTGATGAGCAATTTTCATGAAGTTTGATGCCTGTCCACCCGCAGCGGGATTTTGTTCTTACCTCCTGCATCCCAAGCCCACACCAGGGCAGAGGCTGCCTGTTCTCCAACTGCAAGCTGCATCCTTCTCCTAGGAAATCCTCATCAAAGCAGAAATGACTGCAAGAGTAGACCAGCCTGGTGAGAATGAGAAGTACTGAGAGGTCAATTTTTGCTCCCGCTCCACCTTTCTCATCGCCACAGCACAATCCTTGTACCAAACCTTGGGATCTTTTCAGTGTTTGCCATCCAGGAATCATTGTGAGAGACTCAGTAAGAACACACATTCTGAAATTCAGTGAGGCATACAATCCTTGGCAGAGAAGGAGTTCATTGCACCAATAGCATCTGCTCTGTGTTCATGTTCACAGAGTTGGAGATTTCAGTCTCAGGTAAGCAGACACACCCAAGTATGTTCCCAATGCTGATTCACACCATGGTGTGTGTGGGGTCCTAACAACAGTAAATCAATGGTCTCTAAAATACAATCCCTTTATTTTGCTTGATCTTATCTTATCTTATCTCATGTTATCTTATTTGGGAGTCAGATATACAGAGAAGAGGAGAGACATAGAGGAAGATCTTCTGTCTGATGAGTCACTCCCCAAGTCCTCCACTGCTTTCCCAGGCCACAAGCAGGAAGCGGGATGGGAAGTGAGGCCGCTGGAATTAGAACCTGTGCCCATATGGGATACTGGCAGTTTTTATGGTGAGGACTACAGCTAGTAGGCCACTGTGTCAGGCCCACCACAATTTCTTTAACCACTCCTCTTTGGGTAGGCATCTGGGTTGTTTCCATGTCTTTGCTATTGTAGATTGTTCTGTTGTAAATATAGGATTACACTTCCCCTTCTCAAATGCAGTTTTCATTTCCTTTGGCTATATTCCCAGGAGCAGGATAATTGGGTCATATGGCAGGTTCATTTGCAATTCTCTAAGCATTCTCAATACTGATTTCAATAGTGGTTGTACTAGTCTACACTCCCACTAGCAGTGAAGTAGGGTACCTTTCTCCCCACATCCATGCCAGCAGATGTTGTTAGTAGAGTTCTGAATGTAGGTCAAAATCATTGGAGTTAGTGATGGCTCAATGTGGTTTTCATTTCTATCTGCCTGATGGCTAAGAAGCCTGAATGTCTTTTCATATGTCTGCTAGCCATTTGAATCTGCTTTTTTTTTTTTAAATCTTTTTTTTAAATGTCTGTTAATTTCCTTAGTCCATTTCTTCACAGTTTCGTTTTTGTTTTGTTTTGTTTTGTTTTTGCTGTCCCTGGATTTCAGAAGCTCTTTGTAAATCCTGGATATTAGTTCCCTATCAGTTGTGTAGCATGCAAAGGTTTTCTTCTATTTTGTTGGTTGCTTCTTTGCTTTGTTGATCATTTCCTTTCCTGCACAGAAGCTTTTTAGTTTGAATGTAGTGATTTGTTTATTTTGTCTTTGACTGCCTGTACTTTTGGCATCTTTTCCAAGAAGTCTTTCCCCATTCCTATACTGTGGAGAGTTTTCCTATGTTTTTCTTTAATAATTTGATGGTTTCTGGGCGTAGATTTAGATCCTTGATCCATTTAGAGCTGATTTTTTAATAAGGTGACAGTTGAGGGTCTTGCTTCTTAGCTCTGCAGGCTGCTGTCCAATAGTACCTACAGCATTTGTTAAATAGACGAGGCATTTCCCATGGATTGTTTACAACTTTCTTGTCAAAGATGAATTGGCAGTATGTGTGTGAGCCCCTTTTGGTGTTTCTAGTATGTTCCATTGATCTTCTCTGTTTCTGTACCAGTACCAGACTGTTTTGATGACCACTGCTCTGTAGTATGTCTTGAGGTCTGGAATTATGATTCCTCCAGCTTGATTTTTATCTTTCAGGATAGTTTGGCTATCCGTGTTCTCTGGTGTTTCCAGATGAACTTTTGTATCATCTTTTCTATTTCTGAGAAGAATGTTGTTGGGATTTTGATTGGGATTGCATTGATTCTGTATATTACTTTTGGTAATATGGTCATTTTGATGATGTTGATCCTGCCAATCCAGGAACATGATAAGTTTCTCCATTTTTCAATGTCTTCTATTTCTTTTTTAAATGTTTTATAGTTTTCATCATAGAGGTCTTCTACATATTTAGTTAGTTTAATCCCTAGGTATTTAAGATTCCTTTCTGCTGTTTTAAAGGGGACTATACTTGCAATTTCTTTCTCAGCCAAGGAATTATTTGTGTACACAAGTGCTATTGGTTTGTGTTAATTAATTTCGTATCATGCTATGTTGCCAAAGTCTCTTATGAGCTCCAGTAGTCTATTGATTAAATCGTTTGCTTCTCCTATGTGGAGAATCATGTTTTCTGCAAACAGTGATAATTTCAATTTCTCATTTCCAATGAACACCTTTAATTTATTTTTCTTGACTAACAGCTCAGGTAAGGATTTGCAATACTATATTGAAGAGTAATGATGACAGTGGACATCCCTTTCCAGTTCCAGATTTTAGTGGAAAAGCTTCCAATCTTTTCCCATTTAGAATGATGCTGGCATTAGGTTTATTGTAAATTGCTTTGACTGTGTTGCAGAATGTTCCTTCTATGCCTGTCTTGTTTAGGGTGTTTAACATGAAGTGGTATTGGATTTTACCAAATGTCTTCTCTGCATCTATTGAGATGATTATATGTTTTTTATTTTTCAATTTGTTGATATGATATATCACATATATTGATTTGTGAGTGTTGAACCATCCCTAGATGCCTGGCATGAATCCCACCTGGTCTGGGTGAATAATCTGCTTGATGTACTATTGGATCCTGTTGGTTAGTGTTTTGTTGAGGATCTTTGCATCTTTGTTCATAAAGGATAGCAGTCTGTAGTTCTCTTTTTCTGTTGTTTCTCAATCTGGATTTAGTACTAAGGTGATATTGGCTTCGTAGAAAGAGTTTGGAAGGATTGCCTCCCTTTCTATCATTTGGGAAAGCTTGTGGAGGATTGGTATAAGTTCCTCTTGAAACATTTGACAGAATTCAGCAAAAAGTCCAGGACTTTCCTTGATTGGGAGAGCTTTAATTACTTACTCAATCTCAGTTCATGGTATAGGACTATTTAGATTATTGTTTCTTGATTCAATTTTGATGGATTATATGTGTCCAAAAATTGACCCATTTGTTTAGGTCTTCTGATTTGTTTGAATGAAGTTGCTTATAATATTTCCTAATAGTTCTCTGTATGTCCAAGGTATTTGTTGTTGTATTTCCTTTCTAGTCTTTGATGCTATTTATGAATATCCTTTTCCTCCTTTTATTTTCCCATGGTTGGGCCAGTGGGCAGTTGTATTTTGTTAGTTTTCCAAAACCAGCTTTTGGATCCATTGATCTTATGTATTATTCTTTTGGTCTCCATTTAGTTTATTTCCTCCCTTATTTTGAATATTTCTTTTTTCTTCTCATCTTAGGATTGCTTTGCTGTTGTTTTTCCAGTTCCTTCATCTGCATGGTTAGCTGAATCACTTGAGGCTTTTCTAGTTTCTTAACATAAGCATTGACTGAGATGAGCTTTCCTTTTAACGCTGCCTTGATTGTGTCCCATAAGTTTCGATAAGTTGTGTTGAAGCCTTTGTTTGTTTCAAGCAGTTTTGATGTCCCCTTTGATTTTCTCTTTAACCCATTGCTCACTTATTAGCATATAATTCATCCTCCATGTATTTGCATGTCTTCCTGGGTGTTTTGACTTTTTGGTCTCTAGTTTCACTCCATGATGATCTGAGACGATGCATGGTATAATTTTGATTTTTTAAAAATTTGCTGAGGCTTGTTTTGTGGCCTATAACATGGTCAACTCTGGAGAAGTTTCCATGTACTGATGGAAAAAGTATATTCTCTGTCTGTGGGATGAAAAGTTTGGTAGATATTAACTAAGTCCATTTGCTCTAGTGTCTTGGTGGGTTCTGTTGTTTCTTTGCTGAGTTTCAGTCTCATCGATCTGTCCACTGATGTTAATGGGGTATTAAAGTCCCCCACTGTTATTGTATTGGAGTCTATTTCTCCCTTTAAATCCACTAGTGTTTGTTTCATATAGCTAGATGTCTTGGCATTTTGGCACTTATACATTTATTATGGTGATCTCTTTTTGTTGGATGGATCCTTTGATGATTATGTGGTATCCTTCTTCATTTACATCAAAGTCTATATCATCTGATATAAAAATGGCTACACTTGCACATTTTTCTTACCATTGGTTTGGAATATATTTTCCATCCTTTCACTTTCAGTTTGCTCTGATCTTTGTTGATGAGATGTATCTCTTGTAAACAACAGATAGATGGATTTTGTTTTTTCCGATCCATTCCTCTAATTTATGGTGTTTGATTGATGAGTTTAAGCCATTTATATTCAATGTTAATATGGATAGGTGGCAGTTTCATTGGTCCTGTCATTTTAGCAATGGGTTGTTCTTTGATTTAGTCTTCTATTTGCCTTTTACTGGAATGCTCTCCACATTTGCCTTTGATTTTGGTAGATGCTTTTCCTTTTGTCTTTCAAAAGAGCATCTTTGAGTATCATTTGGAGGACAGGTTTAGAAGAGGCGAATTCTTGGAATTTTTCTTTACTGTGGAAGAATTTTATTTCATTTTCAAACACAAAGGCGAGTTTTGTTATTCTGGGCTGAAAATGTTTTCCATTTAGATTCTGGAATATGTCACTCTGTTCTCTTTTGACCTGTAGCGTTTCATCTGAGAGGTCATCTGTGAGTTTGATTGGGGTTCACTTATTTTTTATGTGCACATTTAAAGATATTTTCGTTATGTTCAACTGAACAGAGTTTGTTTATCATGTATGGAGGTGAAGTTTGCTTTTGATCAACTCTGTTGGGAGTTATGTGACCCTCTTGTATGTTGTTTTCCAATTCTTTCTCCAGATTAGGGACGTTTTCATTTATTATTTCATTGACTACATCTTTAACCCCAGTTTCTCTTTCTGGGTCTTCTGGAGCTCCCATAACTCTCATATTGGGCCTGTAAATCATGCTGTTTAATTCTTGGATTCTATTTTTAAGTTTGAGCCAGCTCTGTTTCCAGATTTTTGTTTGTTTCCCCCTGGTGACAGGAAATATCTTCCAATTCTAAGATTCTTTTGTCTGTTTCATTCATTCCATTTTTGAGATTGTCCTCTGTGTTTTTTTTTAAAGATTTATTTATTTTTATTACAAAGTCAGATATACAGAGAGGAGGAGAGACAGAGAGGAAGATCTTCCGTCTGATGATTCACTCCCCAAGTGAGCTGCAACAGCCAGTGCTATGCCAATCCAAAGCCGGGAACCAGGAACCTCTTTCCAGGTCTCCCACGCAGGTGCAGGGTTCCAATGCATTGGGCCATCCTCGATGGGGCTTCCCAGGCCACAAGCAGGGAGCTGGATGGGAAGTGGAGCTGCAGGGACTAGAACCAGCACCCATATGGGATCCTGGGGCGTTCAAGGCGAGGACCTTAGCTGCTAGGCCACTGCGTTGGGCCCCCTCTGTATTTTTAATATGCTCCATTGTATTCTTAATTTTTGGTATGTGAGCTTTCAATTGATTTACTGCTGCTATTTTCTGTGTGACATATTTCTTAAATTCCTTGAACTCCTGTATATGCCTCTCATTGTTGTTCTGAAGCTTTATAATGCGTTTTCTGAATTCTGTATCCCCCATTTTCTCAATGTCTTCCTCAGTTAACTCTGAGGGTGGTAGAGGCTTTTGCTCCTTTGCTGAGAGTCTTCAGTAACATTCATAGTGCCTCTGTCTCTTCTTTTACCTTTTGTCATTGCAATTCCGTTTGACACATTCTTCTCGTTAGGGAAGGTTTCTGAGATGTATTACCTGCAGGTCTACAAGTCAACTTTATGTTCAAGGAGTGTCCCGGGTTAGGAAAATACCAGCTGTCCTAAATAACTGGGTGGTTGACGGTGCTGGGTGTTAAGTCTGAAAGCCACCTGGAGTTATTTTGGGTGGAATCCGTAGAATGCCGCAATGAACTGTTTTCTCTGAGGGGCCTGTGCAAACTGAAAGTAATTTTGCTCCCAGCTTAGTGTTTGTGCAGCTCAGCTGTCAACCCTTCAGTCTAACAGTGACTGATCCCATGAAAATGGCTCCTGAGTTCTCCAATCCCTTTCTTAAAGTCAGGCATGAAAACACATTCTCCCCAGACTCCAAAAGTTAGGCACCCACTATTTTTCATGAATATTTCTCATCCTGTTGCTTTAAAATTGTGAGTGATTAGATGGTAGCACAAAACATAACACATATAAAACAGCAGAGCTCTAGCATCCTGCTCTTCCCGCCCCTAATAGATAGAATCTGTTCTGAAACAGACTTGCAGAAGGGTAAGCTGGAAAGTATGCTGATGTTGAATTTGTACAGGCCCAGTGTAGGAGGTACAGATGAGGTCTGTAGTGATGGCTCAGTGCAGGCCTCCAGCGCCTCCAGGGCCCTCTGGGATGACATCTCATCACTCTGCCCAACCTTAGAGGCAGCTTTTGTGGCAGTGTGCGCCACACACTGTGCTATGGTTTGCTTTCCGGTTTTTGGGAAGGGACATGTGGGCACTGTTGTCATTTTTCTTTTTTTTAAGATTTATTTAGTTTTATTGGAAAGTCAGATATATAGAGATGAGGAGAGACAGAGAGGAAGGTCTTCTGTCTATTGGTTCACTCTCCAAGCACCCACAATGACCAAAACTGAGCCAGTCTGAAGCCAAGAGCCAGGAGCCTCTTCTGGATCTCCCACTTGGGTGGGTACAGGGTCCTTAGGCTTTTGACTGTCCTCAGCTGCTTTCTTAGGCCATAAGCATGGCGCTGCATGGGAAGCAGGGCCCTCATGGGTTCCTGGCACATGCAGGGTGAGGACTTTAACCATTATGCTACCACAACAGGCCCATTGCTGTCATTTTGAGTGCTAACAGTCACTAAAGACCAGGAACACCTGACCTGTTTACTTAAGATTTGCACCCCAGATCAACACAACATAACAAAATGTGTGGGACACAGTCAAGGCAGTGCTAAGAGGAAAGTTTATTGGTTAGTGTCTGTGTCAAGGAACTAGGAAGGCACCAGTTCCAGGCTAACCATATGTCTGCAGGAGCTAAATAAACAACACAAAAATACTCCCAAGATTAGCAGAAAAAAGTAATAAAAATAAGCAAGGAAATAAAACAGAGATGAAAAGAATTGTCTCTTTTCATTCAATCAAAAGAAAATCCTGGAGGCTCAGGTTCTTTGAGAAAACCAGCAAAATAAATTCCTCACTAGTCCAACTAATCAAAAAAAAAAAAAAAAGAAGAAAGAATAGAATCCGTTCAATTTAAGTCAATAGAATCAGAGACAAAAGAAAGAGTAATATGACAACATATACCTGATACGTACATAGAATAATTAGGAACTATTATGAGCAATTTTAAGCCAAGAAATCAGAACTGGATAGATTTCTATACACATATCAAAACTGAATCATGAGGTAACTAAACTCTCAATCGACGTGTAACCAGAACAGAAAGTGAATCAGTGGTTAAATCCCTCTGAACAAAGAAAATCCTTGACCAGGTGGCCACGTGACCCAGCCTTAGCCAGAGGGACCTGGGGGAAGCCAGGTGGGAGTTTTGCAGATTTTCCTGCTTGACTGCCTCTCTTTGTTCTCGGGGTCATCGTGACTGTCTCCACTTCCTTCTGTGAATACTTGTTGCTGTTTGACCAATACAGGAAGAGGGTTTTTTGATTGTTTTATTTTGTTTATTTTTTGAAAGAGGAAACATGACATGTCTGATTTCTCCAACTAGTTGGGTTTTAATATTTTTATTTTGAACTTTGAATTATGTGGTACATTTTATATAGGCTGGGATTTCGCCCCCCCCAAACTCCAACCCCCGTCAGATTTTTTCCATTTTGTTACAATAGTGTAGTCTTTCATAAGGAATCAGAATTCTATCAGTCTCTTATTTAAGTGTACCCCGAAATTATTGGTACAGATAATGTCAGACAGTCCAGCATCCTATTGTCTATACATGTCCAACAGTATCATTGGGAATCCATCTTTCGTCCGGATTCAGGGATGCATGTTCCATTGCACACCCAAGTCTGTATATGATAGACCCCAGTATTCCATCACTATGCATTATCATAAGTGAGAAGCCATGAAACAAGGTCAACAACCGGTACAAGTTAGAACAGCCACATCAACAACAACAGCATCAAAAACAAATTATAGCACCTTGAAAAAATAACGCACCACTGAATAACCAACACATGAGTGACTAAAGCCTGTATTCTGCCATGCATCTACTTCTATTGGAATTGTTGGGTTACTGTTGGATTTTTCTGCTACATGGGTTAAGGAGGTAGAGAGACCTGAGAATGGGAGATGGGTTGATGCGAGCATGGCCAAGTCAAGATTTGTGTGATGCCATCAGGTGGCACATGGTGGGGACTGTAGTGGGAACTGAAGGTTCTGTCTCTCTTAAGATTTCCGGATCCTCGCAGGAGAGGACGGCCCAATGCATTGGGACCCTGCACCCGCGTGGGAGACCTGGAAGAGGTTCCTGGTTCCCGGCATCGGATCGGCGCGCACTGGCCCGTTGCGGCTCACTTGGGGAGTGAATCATCGGACGGAAGATCTTCCTCTCTGTCTCTCCTCCTCTGTGTATATCTGGCTGTAATAAAACGAATAAATCTTAAAAAAAAAAAAAAGATTTCCGGATCCTCAAATCCTTCTAATGCCACTGTTATGATGGCAGATTTTGCCAACGCTCCTTGTGTCTAGTGTTTGAGTCTGTAATAAGAGGCATTCCTGTGCAAGGCGGAGGAGCCAGCAGCCTGGCTGCTGCAAGCCGAGAGCTGGCCTTTCCGGAAGGCTCAGCAGACATGAACTCATTCTCAGCATGCATTTAAGATATGGAGATGAATTAATCACCTGATTGAGCAAGCAAACACACACAGTCTCTTTGGGGGATTAGCTGCCCTTTATACTTGTGTCCTTGATTCTGTGAAATAATTAAGAACTAGAGCAATAAATAATATGAGAGTTGGGCTTGATGACCAGTGATCTGAAATAATCTTTGCAGGTGCTGACCCAAATATCTCTGCCTTTGTGACTTGCTTGGTGGCACCACCAGAAGGGAAACCCAGTGACTCCTGTGAGGTGAGGATGGGGGCTCCCCATTCCTCATTTCTGGGCTGCACCCATAGCCCCATGGTGAGAGGGAGGCACATATTCCGAATCTTTGAGGACATGGGGCTCTCCCCTCCCCCTAGTCGTTCTTAGTCTGTTGAGCAGATCCCAGCATAAACCAGAGAGATCTGCAATGTCCCAGGAACAAAAGATGTTTGTGTCTTGTTGAGTTCAACTGTTCTCCCAAGGCAGCCTTCAGAATTCTTTTGCTGTTGTCTTTAATTTTCTCTCTCTCGGTATATTTTTCTTTACCTTTTAGTTCAGTGCTTCTCATTGTAACCAATGACCAACACCTGAGAAGAGCACTACAATCCCAGTGTGGTGATTGGTTCACCTTGCCTGGAACTCCAGAGATTCATCCTGGCTGGCCGCAATCTTGCTCATGTCTCAGGAAGTGGCTTTCTACCTCTGCAGTGCCCTTGATGTTCTGTTGTAGTTTCTAGGCTCAAGAAAGCCAATTTGTGGTTCTGGACTTATGCCTTAGTTTTCCCCCGAGTTCTCTCACAGGCAAGATGCTCTGTGCACATTTCAGCACGGATTAAGTGAGATCACTCGAATAGCATGATACAAGTATTTGGTGGTGTTCTTGTCACAGGAAGGAGAAGGAAAAAGAAGAGTCCCGGGAGTCCTGGAGAAGGGAGGAATCCAGGTCAACACCCAGCAATAATTCTGTCCCCACCCCAGGTGAGGAGTGTCACAGTGGTCAAGCACAGCCAACAATGCTGGAGGCAGAGTCAAAGCCAGAGAGGAGAGACTGGGAGAGGGTACACTAGTGAACACTTGAGCTTCAACTGCTCCGTGCCTGGCACTGATCTACCCAACCCCTGTGAATCTCAGACTGTTATAGCCTCCATTGTACCACACACTGTTGCCAGGAGCTGAAGTGGTACAGGAAGTCAACAGAAACCTGGAAGTAGGATGTCTGAAGGAGAGAGTCCAGTTGGAAGGCAGTGGAGATGGCAGAGGAGTGTAGTGCCCCCTAATGATTGTGGGGCAGACAGAACATGCAGACATCCCAATACGGTGAGACAGGCAGGTGCACCACCTGCACTAGTAACAGGGTGACACAGGCAGAATGAAAGTAGATGCCTGAGGTCACCCATGCAGTCCAGCCTCAGGAGCATGTGCTGTCACATTCTGTGGTGTAAGGGTCACGGCTATACTAGCAGGAGTAAAGGTCCATGACATCCAGACCCACGAGTCACAAGGGGGGGCGGGGCACAGGGGACACTACACCAGAAAGCAGAGGCTATGAAGAAATGGTGCTCAGTCTATCTCCTCTGTGGCTCAGAGTTCTGCTGTGTTTCAAATGACCGTGTTGGGTGAGTATGATGACTAATTTCCTATGTTGATTCACTGGACACACAGTGCTTGGTCTGGAATCAAACATTACTCTGGATATGTCTGTGAGATCATTTCTGGGTCCTCCATTATGTGAATGACCCCATGGTACCCTGGGAAGATCTCATAGAACAACAGGAGATAACTTCTAGCAAAAAAGATTTCTGCCATCTGGTGGTCTATAACTCAGCCTGGCCTCCAGCTGTCCACCTGCCCTGCAGACTTTAGATCCTGCAGGCACCAACTCCTAATGGTAAGCCATCCTATATGTACTCCAGAATCCTAACCTGTCCCAGAGTCTGTGTCTCAGAATTGCTAGGCAGAGACTAGCTCAGGAGGCCCTGATGCAGGCAGCCAAGGGAGCTCTGGCAGAATTTCTGGATCTTCAGAGAAATGTTCCCAGTGCATCTACCTCAATGAGTTTCCTATTTGTCCCCAGCCTAGCCTGCCACAGGCCTGCTAAGGTTGAGGCCTTGCTGTATACTGTGCCGTGACTGTTGACTCTCATTCTGGGAAGAAATAACAGGATGGTTACGTTCCGCTTCCTCATCCAGGGAGTCCAGGACTCAGAGACAGACACAGGGAAATGCCAGTGTATGTGCTACTGAGAGCCATGATTTTACCAGACAGAAGTCTTACACCAGTCAAACAGAGGGAGTGTGTGTGTATGTGTTCAAATGAGTATATATCATGGTTAAGTTTATCAGTACATGTGTGTTTACATACACATTTGTACCACACATGAGCATGTAAGTACACAGCTATACACATGTGTATAATATGCACTTGTGTGCATAGGTATGTCAATATTTATCTTAGTGCATTTTCGCTTGCTAGTAACCTAGGACCATAGACTTAGTTTTAAAGAGAAGTACAAGATTGAAGGACTATACCTGGCAATGGCTTTATTCTTATAAGAGTCCCCAAAAGAATAAAGTTTTACAGCAAAAGACAGGGAACACAAGTGTGTCTATGTCCTCATGTCCTCTCCCTCTTTTATAAGGTCTCTAGTAACCAGCCATAGCTGTTCCACTCTAATTGTCTGATTAAAAGCTAACACAGGCCCCGCCTCTACACCACAGTAGGATTAAATGTCCACCCTCTTGATACCCCAAGGAGGAAGCTGAACATCAGCATGAATTTCAGAGGACACAAACTGCACTCACACTGGAGCAGCACATGGGATGTGCTTTTGCACTTTTGTGTATGCCCCCACCTCTGCCTCCCGACGTCAAACACAGTAGCTCTATTTCCGTGACATTATATGCGTGGAACGCCAGTATTACTTTCTGCAAATGTGATGCTCATGGCTCCTACCATCCCTAGATAAACAAATGCGGAGAACTGCAAGTTGTGAGTATCCTTCAGATACAAGTGAAGGGTTGCCCCTCTGTAGGGGAAATAACTAAACTGGGGTTAGAGGAATGAGGCTAGAAGAAGGTAGCAATGCAAAGAACATGGCTGATATTGGGAAAGGACAGGCAGCAGGATGGAGCAGGAGCAAGGACCCTGATTCCAGACAGCAACTGACGTTAGTGGTGCCACAAGCAGAGGAGAGTTTGAAAAAGTCAAGCTGAGGAACCAACATTGTGAAGCAGCAGGAATAGCCACATCTTGTACTGCTGGCATTGATATTTGAGAACTGGTACTTGGTAAAGCAGTGGAAGATGGTCCAAGAGCATGGACCCCTGGGACTCATGTGGAAAATCAGGATGGAATTTCAGGATCCTGGCTTAGGCCCTTGCAGTTATTTGAACTATGCCCTTTTTTTTTTTAATAGAACAACTCTCTCTCTCTCTCTTTCTCTTTCTCTCTCTCCCTCTCTCTGTGTCACTCTATCTTTCAAATAAAGTAAATATTTTCAGTAAAAGTGAGATGGGATGACTTGTAGGGTCGGACGGCTTATCACAGAGAAGGCTGGTCGGAAAAGGTGAAAGTTATCTCAAGTGAACGCTCTCAACCAACACAAACAACAGCTTCCCCACAGCAAAGGAATCTGTGAGTGCTAGGAGTGTACGATAAAGCTGCAATCTGAACATCAGGAGGCTGTGTGGGGAGGTATGAGGACCTTGGAGCCACAGAGTCGTGGATCTGGTGCAGGAAGCTGCTCGCAGAGCTGCCAGTGTAGGGAAGGCAGTGGCTGAGTCCGCACAATGGTGTCAAGGTTTGGGCTTGGGCTAAGAAGGAGCAGACAATTCCAGAATGTGTTTCTTGGAGCCTGGGCCATAGAACTGGCAGCATAACACACAATAGAGGTTCAGACAGTGAGTCAGGGCTGTGAGTGCTGTCATCTGTGCCCCTACTCTCAGACAGAACAAGACAAGTGACAAGCCCAGCTTTGACAAATAGGCACTCTATGAGGCGACAGAGATGCTGAGAATGCCGGGGAGGAATGCTGCAGTTTGTACCAACCTGTGGGTCACTGTGTGTCTGCACACACTTTCAAGGCTGAGAATATGTTGACGAGTGTCATACATGTGAATGCACACAAGTGACTGGATATACACAAATGACTACAGGAGGAGGCAGGGGAGAACTCACAGGAACATCCATGTGCAGGTCCACACACTTGCTGACAAGTCACAGATGTGGTGTCTGAATGACCCAGAGGGCCGTCACTGCCTGGGGTTGGTGGCTGGGCTGTTAGTGAAAGAGTATGCGTGTGTTGATGAGGCTCTTGATCTACAGATCGCAGATGCATTCCTGCGTGTCCTCTGATTCAACGCAAGGTGAGGAATAGTAGTTACATTATTCTACAAAGCATTTCCCAAATGGTTTTCATTGATATTAGATCTGCAGCTCTCTTGAGTTCGCAGCACCTGGGGTCTATTCCCAGAGCACAACTGGCCTGGTAGGTGACTGCTTTTGTCCTCTAGAGATCAAATGCTCAGTAAATGGTCCCATCTGCCTGTGTGAGTGTGAGGCTCCTGATCCAGCCTGCCCCTCCGAGGCCATGCCTTACCTGACTCCTGAGGCTCTTTGCAACTCTCATCTCTCATAATTCTGCTTAAACTAATCATAGAAATACCCTGGCCTGGGACTGAAATTATGTGTCTGTTAACTGAGATCTGGGAGTTGGCAGCTGACAAATTTATAAGGTGAGGAAGAAGTAAGAGGTGAGGAAGCGCTTCCTACGGCTCTTCACACCTTTTAGATGTGTCCCCTCCTCTTCAGTTCACATTTCTTTCAGCTTTTAAAAGGATTTCTCATTATCCAGCAGCTACAAATAGCTGTAATGGTTTCCCATCTGTTGTGAGTGGTAGGAAACCACCTCACCTGCTGGAATTAGCCGCAAAATGAGACAATTGGCCCCGTCTAGGTTCCACATCCACGGATTTAGCCATCCGCAAATCAAAAACGTTTGAAAAAAAAAAATTGCACATTTACAAAAGCATGACTTGAATTTCCCATGCACCAAATGTTATGCTGACTTCCTGTGAATGAGCTGGTATGTAGGCTTTATATTAGGTATCATAAGCAATGTAGTGATGATGTTGCATATACAGGACGGTGTGCGTAAGTTATGTGCAAGTACTATGCCATTGTATGGAAAGGGATTAAGTCTCCTTGGATTTTGACAGAACAAGTATTTCCATGGACACCATGGGGTGACTCTATTCATCCAAAAGATGATACACTTACACACAAAAAAAATGACTACAGATGGGCTTTATATTTCCTTCAGAAAAAAAAAGTAAAAACAGAAAAGTGGGCAGCCCAAAATAGTACTCGTGTGTGTGTGTGCTACTGTGCTTAAGCTTCAAAGCTTGGGTTGAGAGTCTGTGACAACAGTTCAATTTCTATGGTGTCAAGAGAGTAGAGCCAAGCACACAGAGGTCAGAGCTCTGAAGCAGACACAAGACTGAAGAAACTGGCTTAAGTTGCTGTGTTTCTGTAGATGGTTTAAAGCGATTAGCTACAATGCTTATTATGTAATGTTTGATTCATGTGTTGATTTTGAATGATGAATGAACAATGTTTCATTGTTTTGCTTTTGTAAATTTCAGAAGATTATATCTATAGAGAGGTTACAGAGGTTACATACATATATAGAGATATAGATAGGTAGGTGTATAATATATTGCAATCTTTAAGTAGAAATTGCTTTACTTTTTCCTTCCCAATCTTGATATCTTTTATTCCACTTTCCCAACTAACATGGCTAGAACTTCCAATACTGTAACTAATACTATCAGAGGGGAGGGACGTCCTTGTCTACTCTTGATCCTAGATGAAAGCATTCAGTCTTTCACCATTGAAGATCATGCTAGTTTGAGGGTCTTGTAGATGCTCGTGTCAGGTTTAAGGACTTCCATTGTATTTATTTGTTGATTGTTTATATTGAGAAAATGGGTTGACTTTTTTGCTTGATTTTTTTCCTGCATTGATCAAACAATGTGATTGGATCCTCTGTTTTAGTCACATAAAGTGTTACACGGTTTAATTTTCACATGTTAAACCACTTTGCCTCACTGTGATAAACTGCACTTGATCATGATAGATAATCCATTCTGTATATGGCTGAATTTTGTTTGCAACTGCTATTGCGGGGATTTATGCATCTATATACAAGACATGAATTCTCTGGTATTCTTTTTCTCTTTTAAAAAAGTTTTTTTTTTTTTTTTTAATTAAAATTACAGAGGAAAAGGAGAGACAAAGATATTCTCCACCTGCTGTTTCACTTCCCAAATGACCCCAACTGCCCGAGATGAGACAGGTGGATGCCAGAGCCAGGTGCTTCATCTCGGCCTTTCATAGCGGTGGCAAGGACCCACAGAGTTGGACCCATCTTCTGGTGCCTTCTCAGGCCAACAGCAAGGAGCTGCCTTGGAGCTGAAGCACCTGTTACATAAACTGTTGCTCAGATGATGCTGCTGTCTCGGGCAGCAACTTTACTCACTTAACCACAGCACCAGTCCACCTTCTTCCCTTTTTATAGGTGAAGTGTTCTTTCCACATATGCTAGTTTTTGATTAGATACTGTTTATGTTACATGCTACGTCTTCTTCAGTGTTCATTTATTTAAAAGGTGAAGTTCATAGAGACAGAGGGGAGAGATCTTCCATCTACCAGTTCATTGCACACATGGCCTCAAAGCTGGAGCTGGGCAGGTACACAGGACTCAGGAGCTTCTGAGTCCCATGTGTGTGACAGGGACTCAAGAACTTGAGGGCATCTTCAGCTTCTTTCCCAGGCACATCAGCAAGCAGTTAGGTGGAGGTGGAGCGATAGAGAGTTGAACAGTTAACCAAATGGAAGGCAGGTATTGGAAGCGGTGGCTTTTCCGGCTTTACCTCGGCTTCAGCCGCTTGATGCCTTCTTCAGGAGTGGTAGATGTCCTTTTGTGAGCGGTCGGATCTCTTGTAGATCAGACCAATGTTTTTCCTGTGTTGCGTTTATGCTTCTCTTGGCTGGATCTACGGCTATTACCATTCTAGGACAAGCTAATTTTTCTTGCTAAAGTTGTATCTTTGGCATTCTTCACTGAATATGTTAGATGTCCACTGAAGACTTTGCGTTTTAGGTCGACACTGTGTTCTGTTTCCTGTTAATGAACCTGAGAGAGTAGTGGAAAATGGCCCAACTCTGTGAGTCTGTCATTCACATGGGAGATCCAGTCAGCGATGTGTGCTCTCATCTTTCAACTGTTATTTCCTTGTGAGGCCTGAACCAAAGAACGGAAGATTTCTCTCTCTCTCTCTCTCGCTCTCTCTCTGGCTTGGCATGCAACCTTCCCCATGAGCTTGCTCTTCCAAGTTCTAACCTCACAGAAGTCAAACCAATGGAGCAGCCTTATGTTTAAAGATTCACACACGTGGATCTTTAAAACCATGAGCGTCAATCAGCCATGCTACTTCATCAGTAGCTCTGGTATTTTAGCTAGCGGGCTTTTGCTCTGTCATTGAGTTTCGAGGTGCTTTCTAGGAAGAATAGCAGCACAAACCTGGGCTCTGTCACATGCATTTCTGTCTTCTTGTGTATCATGACCTACCCAGCACCTCAAAACAATTGTTCCTTGTGTTTTATCCCGTTGTTTGCAAGAGGACACAGCTATTCTTGTTTCTCCAGCATTTCCCAAAGCCAGGATTTGGTGATAGTTCCTTAATAGTAGTTCCTGTCAAAGATAACCAAGAGGCAGCCTTGGCAGGTGAAGTGAATATTTCTGAGCAATCCAGGAAAAGGATTTTTATCTGTATTTCTGACCTGGCAGGGTTGTTACTGAGAAAGAGGATAGATGGTACTGCCAAGCAAGTAATTGTAGCTGTGAATTCATCCCCGGTCTTCCTTGAGAAAAGTGATGACTGATTTCAGAGCTGAAGGAAGGAGTGCACCTGAGCGCACAGCATGGACAGAGAGGCTTGGACCTGGCCTCCGAGCACCCTGAAGGCGCTTCCTTTATTCACTTACTTGTCATGATGCACTGATATCAATTAAATGAGTGGATGCATGACTGAATGTATACATGCGCGATGAGCTTGAACCCTCGATCAAATGACCGTTGTTCTTTAGAAGGTTATGGCATGTTGTTTAGGTTGGAGTCTATTATGAATGATCTCTGAATCATTTGTTATGTTTTTTACAAGCACAGTGATCAAGTGATTTGACCAAAGCCACATGCTAACAGGTGAAAAACTAGGGCCTACTCCAGGTGCTGCCTTTTCCAGAACATCTGCCCTTAAAAATCTCCTGGCATTAGGGAGAGCACAGGTCTAGGTAGCAAATGCTACTGACTGGGCTTCTTACCTGTCCTGATGAAGGTGTTGCCACTGTTTCATGAGAAGCCTTTCTCTTGTTTCTCATCCCCTGATGCAACCAAATCACCCTTGTAGGAAGAGGGCCTCTGTGACAGTCTTTACTGTTTCTTATGGGAGCCCTTTTCCTGTACCCTTGTCTGTATTTCTACTTTTGTAATAAGGATTTATGCCTTCTTCAGCCCATGCACTGAAAAAGCAGGGGGCCATTGCTGCCAAAGCTCCCTCCTCCCCATGCTCTGTGTCCCTGCATTAAAGTACAATAACGCCCTGATCTGTGGAATGCACATCCCTTTACCTGGGGAATAAAAGATTGCACGTTAGATGGTTCTGCGCAGGAGATGGAGCTTGTCTCGTTGCAGAGTTTGTATGGCCGAAGTGTACGGCTGTGCTGACACCTGATGCTTTCTATGGCAGGTGTCTTCACTCTTGACTGCATTTAGCACTGCCAAGAACAAGTTAGACCTAGTTAGCTAGGTCTAAAATTAAAGGCAGAAAATGCGGAATGGGATTCTAATCCCAGGTTTCTTCCTGGATTATCTCTGCAGGGCTTGCATCTAGATATCCCTAAATCATGTGATATTAGAGTAATGAGCTTGCAGAAACTTTAAGCCATGTGTCCATGTCTTAGGCTTGTGGTCTAGATGGGCAGTGTAGCACTGTTGATTAGTAATGGGTGCTCTCAGAGGATGGTCCTACTAAAATGTAAACACACCTAGTAATTGTCCTAGGATTATTCTTTATTGTCAGATAACATTAGCCACTGTTCTACTGTCACCTAACAATTTGTGGTCAGAGGGAAATGGAGCCAGGAGTGAGGATGACAGCAGCCTGAATGGGACTGTGCGGCTGTATCCTGTTGCACATGAAAGAGCCAGACAAGGGGAAAATTATCTTGAAGAGATCAGAGAGTGCTCCAATCCCAGCGCACCTCCTCATTGTTTATCATTCCGCCTTGTGCCTGTCCTGGTCTGCAGACCGCTTCCCAGACAATCCAATTTACGCTTCCCAATATTATGCGCTTCAACACCTGTGTCTGATAGCGTCTTGACCCAGACGGTCAATCCTTTATCCATTTCATAAATGCTTCTTGGGAGAATTTATAATCCCTGTGGTGTCTTTTTCAGAATCTAAAATTTCTCTTTTTAAAGCCTGCATTTATTTATTTATTTATTTATTTATTTATTTATTTATTTATATTTAAAATATCACTTGAATCCCCTAGCACTGACATTTTTCATTTTCTCTGCAACTGGCCATAGGTACAGCCCTAATAAGGATATAAAACATCTTGTTGCTTGTTACTTAGATTTTAAAGATAGTGTGCCACAGTTCAGATTCTGACTTTTCTGTTGATGCACCTGTTAGCTATCTTGTAAGTGGTGGGGCACAGTCAAACCTCGAGCAGATCTATTGTACTGCATGGCTCGGAGCGTCAGACAATAGCTGGTGGTGGAGTACCTGCAGGCCACCATGCACTGGGTTTTTCAGGCAGCTGACTGAGCTGTGCAGACCTACCTGGAGCAGAACTGCACCTGGCCTATTAAATAGTCTCTCTGGGGGCCTCAGACCCCTTTGCCTGTGCTGGTGCTTGCTTGACTGTTGACCTTCTCCAGCCTCTTATTTTTCTCCATCTTCTTGGCTTTCTTCCTCTTCTATCCCTCTATTCTTCTCTTCTTTCTCCCTTTTCACGTCTTCATTTTCTTTCTCTCTAATCACTTCTGCTTTTCCTTCTTTTATCCAATGAACTGCCCCTACCAGATATTGGCTTTAGTAAGATCTAGAGCTTGGCCGGGGGTTTTGACCTGTGGTTCCAAAGATTACCAGTGCCACTCCTTAACCTCTTCAAGTTCCCATTTTACTCATGGCCCCTCCTCAAGAGGAAGAAACATGATACCATAAGCACCACAAACACAAGAAACTGCCCTTCTTGGATTTAATAACATTTATGCTGTTGTAAACTTGCTTTTCTGGTCTATATAACATACAAAACTTTCTTTATAGGTGAGAGTGTTCTATGGAAAGCCCTAGTCCTTGTGCAAATGGCTAAATAAGCAGGGAAAGCATCACTTGTTGATTCTGGTTTGCCTGGTGCTTCGAAGCCTTGTTCCTGTCTACTTCCCCCATTCACTCTACCCATCTAACCTGGCCCCTTGGCTCAACGATTCACTCAGGGCTTTTCTTTCTCAAAGACTTTTTTCCCAATTTCTCAAGTTTGCAGCAACGGCCTTCTCACCACTGTTGCCCTTAAATTGTGTATCAGTTTTTTGTGTTCCTCCCCTATCAGAATATAATTTAATCGGAGGCAGAGACAGTTCCTGCTTGCTCTCCATGTGTCTGGGTGATTTGAAGATCACCCCCACATGTGTTACCCACCCCACTTCCGTCTTTGCGTTGGGGACTGAACCAGTTGAAAGCATCCATGGATACTGATGCCTGCGGTTTCATTAGGCTCTGGGGGAATCTCTGAGACAAGACTGGTATTTGGAAAGGAGAGATGGGGATTGCTTCTCCTGGGACCTGGAGCTAAGTGTTTGAGCCTAGTGGCATGCCAGTGCCTCTGCACAGTCATGGCCTGGAAGACCGCAGTCTCCTCATTTGTCTCCCCTGAACACACATGTTCTCATGTCAGCACTGTCTCTTTTATTAAACTCTCATTATTTCCTACTTATCAAATAACCCATTGGGATCATGGCTAAAACATGACTGATCATAACAACCATTCTTTATCTATGAATATGAAGTAATAGTTATATACACAGTAATATTTATAGCACATTTTCCAAGGATTGGCAATGAAGGATGGCAATCAGACTTGTTCCAAGGTGCCCAAATAGTACTGTCATGTCTACAAATATATTAATGGTAAATTAGTCCCTAAGGTATTTCAGAATTTAGAAAAACATAACTTTAAATATGCTTCTTGTATTTCTAATCAATTAGAATGGATAATACATTTACAGATGAAACTTCTTCAAAATGTTTGAACTCTATAGGAAATGTTTGATGCTTCAGCTGCTACTTTCATATTTTTCATTGTTATTTTGGTACAAGTGTTCTCATGTGGTTCTTCAGGGAGCTGAACTAATACCTGACTTTACCATATCTTGCACAGAACCCATGAGAAGCCAAACCAAAAACATGGGCCCATTTGAGCAAAGCAGCTGAACCTGAAATGGGTTTAGTCTGCTCTAATTCACTGGTGAACGCAGGGCCTCTTACAATGTCTTGAGGGTTTGAGCAGTCTGGGCCTCCTGAACTGTGAAAACCTATGTGCTCGGCCCGGCGGCGTGGCCTAGCGGCTAAAGTCCTCGCTTTGAATGCCCTGGGAGCCCATATGGGCGCCGGTTCTAATCCCGGCAGCTCCACTTCCCATCCAGCTCCCTGCTTGTGGCCTGGGAAGGCGGTCGAGGACGGCCCAAAGCTTTGGGACCCTGCGCCCACGAGGGAGACCTGGAGGAGGTTCCTGGTTCCCAGCATCGGATTGGCGCGCACCGACCCGTTGCGGCTCACTTGGGGAAGTGAAAACATCGATGGAAGATCTTCCTCTCTGTCTCTCCTCCTCTCTGTATATCCGGCTTTCCAATAATAATAATAAATCTTTAAAAGAATGAAATGAAATAGAATAGAATAAAATAAAATAAAATAAAATAAAATAAAATAAAATAAAAAAATCTTTAAAAAAAAAAAAGAAAACCTATGTGTTGAAGATTGTTTCCAAGAAACAGCACATAGAGGTGAGAACCTGCCTTCCCAAGAGAAAAAGCCCACTGTAGCAGAACAGTAGAAACTAAAAGGGACACATGACTGGATGTCCTAGTAAAGAAGTATAGGGGGCAGAGCTCAGTCACCCAAGAAAGGGTCAAATCTGCTCTTGGTCGGCTGTTCTGAGGAAGGAAGAGGGAGCTGCAGGTGGGAAGATGGACACGTCTTCTTCTCTTTGCTTCTACAAGTCTGGGAGCCACAGACTTGAATCCATGTGATGCTGTCCGTGCAAATTTTAATTTCATTTCGATAGTGTATATTTAAGTAGTACTACATAATTGCTTCAAAATCCACATACACAGTGATGTGATTGCCATAGTCAAACCAATGCACCCAGCATCTTCCACATGATTCACTTTTGTGACAAAATCATCTAAAATGTGCTCTCTTTGCAGATTTTTAACACACAATTGAATAATGGAGGCTATAATTCTCATGCTATACGTTTGGTCTTCATAACATTTTACCATAACTGTTAACTACTCCCACATAGTCCCTACTTTCTCTCTCTCCTCGCCTTTGGTAGGCACGGTTGTAATGTTTCATTTGATTGACTTTTGAAAGACTTACTTATTTCTTTTAAATGCACCTATGAGAGAAAATGAGGGCTTTCACCTGCTAATCCATTTCCCAGAGGACCACAGTGGCAGAGGCTGGGCCAGATGAAGTTCAGAGCCAGTGACTCTATCCAAGTTGCCTGTACAGGTGCCAGGGGCCCAACACGTGGGCTATCGCTCACTGTCTTTCTGGTGCATGGACAGAGCGCTAGAACAGGAACAACACGTGGGTCTTGAGCTGACACTCGGATGTGGGATGCTGATGTTGAAAGTAAAAACTTGCCTTGCTGTGTCACTATACATGTTCCCATTTTGCTGTTCTCATAAAGATATCTGTGCTTGTGTATTCATCTCGGTTTTGTTCACAGTCACCAAGATAGGCAAGCCATTGAAGTGTCCGTCGTGGAGGAATGATGGATTATGATGAATAGCTAAGTGAGCGATGTAGTAGATAGATAGATAGATGAACGACATGGAGAGGTACATGGATAAAACACAAGAGAAATGGGACTAAGGAGCAGAATTGCATATTTTTAGGTAAAGGAAGAGTGTCAGTCAACATGCCTACCAAAAAGAGGAAAACCACAACTTGTTATTTCAAAACAAGCTTCACATACTTAAGAAAATAAAATAAAAGGAGAATAAACATAATTACAGAATCACAAGAAGGCAGATTTGTAACTTAATGAAGAGGTGGGAACAAAGCAAAAATGCATTTTTAAAAAGGCTGATTTAGCTTTAATTTGAAAGGCAGAATTAGAGGGAGAAACAGAGAGATCTTCCATCCACTGGTTCACTCCCTAGATGATCACAATGACCAGGACTGGGCCCAGCTGAGGTTAGGAACCAGGAGTTTCATGAGGATCTCCTGGGCAGCAGGGGCTCAAGCACTTCAGCAGTATTCACTGCTTTTCCAGGCCATTGACAGAGAGCTGAGTTGAAAGTGCAACAGCCAGGACTCACGTTGGTGTCCAAATGGGATTCAGTGCTGCAGAGTCTTTACTTGCTATACCACACCAACCTGGAAAAATGTATTTTAAAACGCAGAATGAATTAGAAAGAAATTGAGAGATATAGATCAAAGGAACCATTATGTCTTTTTTTAAAATTTTTTTTTAAAGATTTATTCATTTTATTACAAAGTCAGATATACAGAGAGGAGGAGAGATAGAGAGGAAGATCTTCCGTCTGATGTTTCACTCCCCAAGTGAGCCGCAACGGCCCGGTGCGCGCCGATCCGAAGCCGGGAACCAGGAACCTCTTCCAGGTCTCCCACGTGGGTGCAGGGTCCCAATGCATTGGGCCGTCCTCAACTGCTTTCCCAGGCCACAAGCAGGGAGCTGGATGGGAAGTGGAGCTGCCGGGATTAGAACCGGCACCCATATGGGATCCCGGGGCATTCAAGGCAAGGACTTTAGCCACTAGGCCACTCCGCCGGGCCCAGGAACCATTATGTCTTAAAAGACAGAGTGAAAAGAAGATGACATTAATATTAGCTTATAATAAAAACAATAAGAATAATTTCCAAGATTATAGACTTAAATGTGATCACTAAATAGCAAAGTTTCTAGCAACCCGGGCCTGCAAATCATGTTTGTATGATAGTGTCTTGATGAATGTAGGTGGGAAGCCGTAAAGCCTAAACCAGAATCCAGATACGTTGAATTATTTTAGAATTAAGATGCGGAGCTCACTAAGATCATCATGAGAGTGAAAAAGCAGACTATGCTGCATCAGAAAAATTTATATTACTCATACCGAGTGAAGGATTTTTATCCAAAATATATACAGACCTTTCCAAATCATTAAGAGAAAATATTCAAAGGGCTTTTCACAAAGCAGGTTGTCAAAACAGACAGCAATACATGAAAAGACACTCCAACTAGTCAGTCATCAGAGAAATATAAACTCATTGTGAAGGTAACAAAGTAGATGTTAGCCTATGTGTGTAAAAGGGGCAGAAAAAAATCAAGAGAAAAACAAAAAGAAAACTAAACAAAACACAAACAAAGTCTCTTCCCTAGTCCAAGCTGTCTTTGCTTGTCCTTTAACAAAAGGAATCACCGAATTAAGGGAGAAAAAGATCCAAAAAGATCCAAAAAGATCATAATCCTGGGGCTGAGGGGGTCATTTGCTTAGAATCTCAGTGGCCAGTATCTTGCAGAGAGATTTAAGAGAAGTCCACATCTAAACCCCCCTCCCATCCTAACTTTCTCAGAAAAGGGAGGAGGGGGGAAGAAAGAGGGACCCATTAAAATCTCAGTCTGAATGCAGATTGGGCCCTGGGTCTTTTATTGAGATCCCCACCTGTTCTGTCAGATCTGTGCTAGAAGAGCCTTCCTGTTCACTTGGTCACTGGCTGCATTCTTCATTGTTGATACAACAAGCTCCTGGCGCTCAAATCAACAGTAACATCACAACTAAGTAATACTGTACATCTGTTGGAATGACCAAAATGATAAGAATTAATAAAAAGGTGCTATCACAGGTTAGAGAGCACATGGTATAGCTATAGTCTTCATTCATGCGCATCAACTCTAGTGAAGAACAGTTCGAATCCTGATACACATCCATCAGAAACAGATACACCAAAGCCTAACCTTCCACAGGGCTGAACGTGGCAGTGGCAGTGGCAACACCCTCAAAGGACAAATGTCATTCATCCACCGACAGGAGAAATAAGCAGGAACAACAGCCAAGGGCAATGATGCCACAAGGAGGCTGCATCCAACGATCCGGTTATGACTTACAATTAAAATAAAGAATCCAAGTATGAGACCTATCAGTGTCTCAAAGGCAGCCCGGATGACCCCGTGGTGTGAGAAGTGGGAGCTCTTCCACCCCGGGTAAGGATTCATGCAGTGACTGGGGCAGAGTGAGGGACTATTCATTGCTTTGTGTGGTGGTTCCCCAGGTATGTTCACTCTGTGAAAGTCACCAGTGCGTACATGTGAGTACAATTATGTAGCTATGCTGTTGGTCAACCTGGAAATCTGTTTAAAATCTATGAATAATTGAGGATATCCACTTGCTGCGACGCTAACATAAATCATACACAGCGGCACTTCTTTAATTAAAATCAGGATCTGTCCATACTCTACCCACAGCCCCTGTGCAAACCAAACCCAAACAACTCTATCAGGACTCTGTTACCAGCCTTCATTAGAATTTACGCCTGCATTAGTCAGGTACCCATTAAGAAAGCTTTTAGATGAAAATGACCAGGTGTTAATGGATCCCTCAAGAACATTTGAAGCTCACATTCCCTTTGTAGCATCTTTGAAGCTTTGATTGGCTTCAACAAAGAGGCAGTCATTTATGTAACTGGTGAACAAGTCGGCGGAGACTGACCCGTATTTCTTGCAGTTTACCAAGTTTCTTTCTTTATAAGCTTTACTTATTTCCTCTCCTCCCCACAGTAGTTCCTGGGTCTGCATTATACAACAGCAGCAGCTATAAGCAACATTGGAAGCTGGCACACTACCACATACTGCAAGAGTGGGCAGGAGGGAGCTCTCTCTCTCTCCAGTGCCAGCATATTCAGAGAGGTCAGACCTGATGTGGGCTGAATGGCACACTGTGTCCTGAAGATCTCCGAATACGTTACCTAAAAAAAAATGAACTAACATTATGCGACTCAATAATCACAAATAATCAGTGTCCTTTTTTATGAACCATTATTTTCATCCATATTTTAAGAATACCAAAATGAACTGGTTTTGTCCACAAAGTTGCTGCAGGAAATAGAGCCAAGAAGCCCTCATCAGAGTGGTACAGAAGGACGGCTGACAGCGTGAGGGGACAGCTTGGTCACTGACACACCTTTTGCACAGGCGAGGATGGAACAGTGCCATCTTTGCCCTGGGGGCCTTCAGGAAACCCTGGTGTTGGGGGAATTAGTGCAGTCTGAATCGTGGACCGCCTGCTGTGCTCCCAGTGCTGGCACAGCAGGGTCCCTACCTAGCCAAACCACAGAATCCCATGTGCTTCTCTCAAACACTTGTTATGCCAGGAATCATCTTAGGAAAAGGTGTGGAGGTGAGTTCATGTGAGATGAAGAATTTAACTGCAAAAATGCTTGCAAATGATCGAAATTTTGTGTTCTTTGGGCTCTGTGTTCACAATAATATAGTTTGTAGGTTCATTTTATTCTTTCTCACTCACACGTTTTGTTTCTTTGTCTTGTCTTGTGTGTGTGTTTGGATAGCACCTCCAGGTGAAACAGAAGGAGGGACTCTTTCCTCTCTAATAATTCACTGGAGGCATTGTATTTGCTGTGGGGAACTAGATAGAGTGGAATAGAATCCAGGCAGTGGACATGGGCATGTCATGAGATTAAACATATTGGATGTAACTTGTAAGAATAACAAGCCCTGGGACTAGCATTGCAGTTCAGTGAATAAAGCTGCCTCCTATGACACCAGCATCTCTTACAGGTGCCTGTCATGTCCCAGCTGCTCCACTTCCCTGCTCCGGTTTCCTGTTAAGGACACGGCAAAAGCAAGTACTTGCGCCCCGTCACCCACACGGAATACCTGGATGAAGTCCCTGACTCTTGGCTTTAGTCTGGCTCGGCCCTGCCCACTGCGGTCATCTAAGGAGTGAGCAGTGGACCAAAGATCTTTCTCTCTCTCTCTGTTTCTCTATCTCACTGTAGCACTAGCAAATAAATACAGTTTTTAAAAGAAACAAAATTGTGCTTTATTTTTGACTTTCTAAGATTTTTTTTTGCTATGAATTTTTTCAAGTATTTTCTTCTTAAGAATATTTATTTTCACCGGGAAGGTAGAATTACAGAAGAGAGAGGGAGAAAGATCTTCCATCTGCTGGTTCATTTCTCAAGTGGTTACAATGACTGGCACAGAATTGATCTAAAGTCAGGAGTCAGGAATTTTTTCTGGGTTTCTAATATGTGTACAGGGTCCCAAATTCTTGGACACAAATTCTTTCCCA
This sequence comes from Ochotona princeps, assembly GCF_030435755.1. NCBI lineage: Eukaryota > Metazoa > Chordata > Mammalia > Lagomorpha > Ochotonidae > Ochotona > Ochotona princeps. The sequence continues at coordinate 104,707,048 of NC_080835.1, read as the reverse complement.
GGGCACAAGCAGGGGTTTTGATGGGAAGTGGAGTAGCTGGGACAAAAGCTGGCATCCATATAGTATGTCTGCCTTTGAAAGGGGAGGGTTAGCCAGTTTTGAATGTTTTCTTTTTGTAAAGATTTATCTATTTGTATTGCAAAAGCAAATGTACAGAGAGAGGGTTAGACAGAGACAGTGGGTCTTCTATCCACTGTCGGAATGGCTGGAGCTGAACCTATCTGAAGCCTGGAGCCAGGAGCTCTTCCTTGTTCTCATGCGGGTTCAGGGTCTCCAGGCTTTTAGTAATGCTCCACTGCTTTCTCAGGCCATGAGCATGGAGCTGGCTAGGAAGTGGAGCAGTGGGGACATGAGCCAAAGCCCATATGGCATGCTGGCACTTGCAGGTGAATAACTGGCCAGCTGAGCCATCATGCTGGCCCCTTAAATATTTTCTCTTTCTTTTCCTTCCTTCACCCTCCCTCCCTCCATCTCCCCCGCTTTCTTTTTCTTTCCTCCCTCCCTCCCTCCCTTCCTTCCTTCCTTCCTTTAATTTTTGATACTGTTTATGTAGTTAAAAAGGATACATGCCCAATATGAACCACCCATTAGGGTGAGAAAGATCAAAGAATGGGGGAAAGTGGGTGACACAACTGTTCCCAATCTCCTTTTTTCTTTCTGTATCTGGGGAAGTGAGGAGAGGAGGAGAGTGAGTTGCTCACAGCAGCTCGACTGCATCAGTACCCAAGGATAAAGAACAGCCACTTGATATCATCCCAGGGTCCCCAATGTGGAGCACGTTCTGAGGATACTGCTTAAACGGTTTTGATGATTCTGAGAGGCTGTTAATTTTGTTGCTTCAAGGTTGAGTAAATCCTTCCAAGGCCCATTGGCTGACATCATTCACCTTAGAGTCTCCACATGCCCAGACGCTGGCTGTCAAAGCTTGCCTGAGAGAACTGTTATAATTGCTCTGCACTCCATGGTAATAGATGTCCTTTGCAGGCCTCAATGAACTGGTTGTCATGTCCCGCATGTACCTGCCGTCCATTACACAGGCTTCAACAACTGAAGAGACCCAGTTCTGAGACATACACTCCACAGTCAGACCATAGATCCTGTGATTTTCCCGTGGTTGAAGTTCTGAGTTCAGTGGTCCAGTTGGGGTGTCCCCAAGGAACTCTTGTATGTGCCAGCCAGTTCAGGGTCTGGCTTAGTCTGTCACCCACATCAGCCAACAACGAGCACCAGTGATTGCGGCTCCCTGGTCAGTTCTGTTCCCATCTCATGTGCAAACCACTGGATACTAGGACCCAGCCCATTCCCTATCCACCACACACTCAGCCCTCACACACACCAGCATGAATGACAGCCTAGTTGGAGCTACCTCCATTAACTCTCATCTTCTCTGTCCCCAGTCACAGTTCTTGTGTATATTGGTGTGTATAGAAGACTGGTCCAATTGGTCTTGCATCCCATTCAGTTCTCGTATACCTCAGTGGGTGTCAGAACCTAGTTCAGCCTAACCAACCCACTATCCATCCCACACTCATGCAGGGGGATGCCACTACCTCCACAGCCAGGCCCACCGCCAACCCTGCTTGTACTTTCCATGAGTTCTACAGTTTAACCTGACAGTACATGCCCCTAGTCCTAGCAACTGCTAGCCACTACTGTGGGAAAACCTGGCCATCCCACACTTACTCTGGCTCATGCATGCACTGGTGGGTTTGGTCACTAAACCCAGCCTGGCTCTATCTCTAACCCAACTCACATGCAGTTCCAACAGAGTTTGTAGCCAGGAGCAAGCAGAGCACTGTCTTTCCCCAGTCCTAGCAGCTCCCATACCAGGCTTGCCAACTTCCTCTGGGTTTTAAGTATCCTGGTGAATGCTACAGCCACGTGGCTTATCTCACCTCACCTTGCCACTCACTAGCAGGTGCTATAGCCTAGCCTAGACTGGACTGTCCCCAGTCCTGGTTCTAATGTGAATTGGCTGGTGTTGTGGCCCTACTTTGCCTGTTCAGCACTCTGTTCTGGTTATCACATCTGACAGTGGGTATTATGTGCCTGGTCTGTGCTATTCCAAGCCTTGGTTCTTCCACTGATCTGCAGGGATTGTATCCTGACAGAGGAGTTCCCCAAGCTGTTCTACAGGGCTGAGCCACAAATTCTCCACAGAATCTCCTCCCAGGCCCAGTTTTCTCACATGGTGGTTAATGTTATGGCCCAGCCTAATGTGATCTACTCCTTGCCCTCACACTCACTGACAGATACTGTTGTTGATCCCTGCCAGGCAGGTCCCCAAGCCACGGCTTTGTGTGTGCCTTTAGATGGTGGTTGATACCAACAATCCAACCTTTGGTCCCCCATGTGAGCAGATGAATTGGTTTTGCTCTGAGAGGTGCTCCAGTTTTGCTTCCCCAAACCACTCTATGTTAGCTCCCTCATTTACGTTCAAGTGCAGTAGTTTGGTTAGTGAAAGTGCCCCAGAACTAACTCCTCACCTGTCACATTCTCCCTCAGCAATCCTCCATACAAATTCGCAGATACCTTCTGAGTAGTCTATAGCTCCCACGTCCACAAGTGTGCAGATCCCCAAGCCTAGTAATCCAGCAGTGTGTCATGTCGCCCTGGTCTTGCCCTCCAGCCCGGGGCCCACACATGCTTAGGTGTGGGTCTAACTCTGCTCCCCATATATACTTACAAAAAAAAGACTAGAATAGACAACTATGCTGGCACACTGTTACAGTAAAAACAAATTTAGCATTAACCAGGCCCAGAGTGCTGGTCAGCATTTTCTCCCACCAATCTAACAATTTCCTAGGTAAAATGTAACCTATGCAGTTGCCAACAGCTGGGGCCCTCAAATGTTTTCTTAAAACATATTAGGATCAATTGATTTTTCTCCCTTTTTAATAACTGTCTTGAATCAGTGATGTTATTCTAGAAAGTTCTGGCTAAAGATGCTTTTTTATTTAAGCACAATAACAGAGCACAAATAATCTTGTGTCTTTCATTTTGTGAACTTTATTTTGCAAGCCTAAATGTTTACAGGAAATCTAAGCAGAATGTACTACAATTTCTCATATCTAAGCATCAGCCCACCCCCACGAACACAGTGATTGGGTTTCTTCCTTGTTAGCACTTTGCATCAATGCAACACACTGACAATACCTGATGAATCAGTACTGATCAGTTGTGTTAATCAAATCCACAGTTTGCATTAGGGTTCACCCTTTGTGATGTACGGTTGCATGGGTTTTGACAAATGTGCAAAATCTTCCATCTAGTATGGCAGCACACAGATCTGTTTCATTGATCCAAAATCATTCAGTGCTTCACCTCTTCACTAATCCTGTTCTTTTTACTGTGTTCATTGTTGTATCCTTTCCAAACAATGATATAGTTGCAGTCTTGTGCCTTTCAGATTGGCACCTTTGCATGGCAATGTTCATTTAAGTTTCTTCCATTTTGAATTAGAGAACTCATTTTTGTTAGCATTGAGCAACATTCCAGCGTTTAGATGTACCACAGTTTATTTACTCATACATCTACTGAAAGATGTCCTGGTTGCCTGCAAGTTTGGGCAATTATGATTAAAGTTATTATACCCATTGCAATGCATGTTTTATCTGGACATGTTTCCAATTAACCAGAATATATTTTGTTTTGTTAAAGACTGTTGAATTAACTGCTGTAATTTGTACTGTCACTACCAACAGGTGAGAGTTTCTGTTACTCTACATCCTTCTTAGTGTTCTCAATGCTTTGAATTTTAGCTATTCTAACGAATGCACAGAAGTAGGTCATTTTCATTTGATTTATAATTCTATAGTGATATATGCTGTTAATCATCCTTTAAGGTTTGTTCATTTTCTTTGAGATGGAGATAACAAGATAAACGGGACAGGGTAGGAAGTGGAGTTCTCAACTCTTGGTTCACTCAACTTCCTGCAAAGGACAGAGTGGAGCCAAGAACAAAACTGGGTGCCAGGAACTCCATGGTAGATCCCATGATTGAGGTAGGAACACAGGTACTTGAACCATCACTGTTATCATGTAGAGACTGCATCCATAGCAAGTTGGACCAGGGAGCAGAAAGCAAGAAGCAGGCATCAAAACCAGGAAATCAGATGTAGGGTGCATAATGCTAAGACAAAATTCCATCCCAATCATATTTGCAAATACATGTTTGTCATCGCTGTGTCTTTTTGGTGTAATGTCTCTTCAGAGTGATTGATCATTTGTTAAAAAGTGTGCAGTTGATTTTTAATTGTCCAATTTTGAATTATACATGCAATTCCTTTGTTGCGTATACATTTTGCTAAATTTTTATCTCAGTTTTTTTGACTTGACTTTTTAAACAATTTTTGTTGAAGAAAAAGTTTTCAATAACAATGATTTCTAATTTAATAACCTGTGTTTTCCTCAAGTATACACTGGTTGTATCTAGAAAGTCATAATCAAAACCTAGATCATACAATGTCCTTGCTTGTTATCTTTTGCAAGTTTAGAATATGTCTTACGTAGAACCATGAGCCATGTCAAGTTCATTTTGTGAGAAATGTAAATTCAATCAATAGATTTCTCGTATCCTTTATTGAAAAGACCATTTTTCTGAATTGACTCACGTTTGTTCTCTTTTTTGAAAATACACATGCTGAGTTTTACTCTCACTCTACTGCAGCCGTGCTTCCAGCAACTCATCAATTACAGCGTCAGCGTTGCTACCAGCACCAGCTGCAGTGTCAATTCTGTATCCAGGCTCCCACTCCTGGTAAGCTGTCATTCTCTGTATTTACCTCTTTCTCTGGTAATTGGGGCAACCATTTACCCGTGCCCTCAATTCTCTGAGAGATCTAAAGAGAGTTGGTTTTCAATTTGCTCAGCTTTTTTCTTGTTATGAGGATGGGCATGATGACTTCTAGAATCTTTCATGTTGGGCTAGCCATGGAAGTTCATATCTGTCTTTCCTAAGTTTTCAAACTTCTGCATTGTTCCAAATTTCCCCACACTTGGGAAAAACAATAATCATTTATTTTTTCACTTTGAGGAGGGAAAAGCTGTCATAATGAATACTACAGTCCATTCAGCGCTCATATTTTTATTGTTTGGCAGTGGTCCTCCAGCATTTGGAAGGGTGCATGATTCCATGAGCGTGTGGAGAATCAAGGCATATCTCCTACAGGGCAGACTGTAACTGACTGTCAAGCCCACTGCTCTGTTTATCCGGGTGCAGCAACAGTTAATGGCTTATCCTTGAAGCCTCCTATTGTTCCCCATCTTCCTGGAAGGTTGTGGCTTTGAGTTATAGTTCAAGAACTATGAATAAGTTAAAAAAATATGTAATTAAGGGAAGATATTGTGGCACGGGGGTTAAGTTACTACTTAAAACACGGGCAATCCATGTCAGGCCACAGATTTGAGCCCTGGCTGCTCTAATTCTAATCCAGCTTCTTTCTAATGTGGCTTGTAAGGTAGTAGAAGACGGCTCAAATGTTTGAGTCTCTCCTACCTGCTCCATGCAAGCTAGAATGGACCTGACCCAAACTTCGTTGTTTGTCATTTTGGGAGTAAACCAGTGAACGGCAGATCTCTATTTCTCTGCCACTTCAACCTTTTTAAAAATATTTATTTGTTTCTATTTCAAAGAATTACAGAAAGAAGGAGAGACAGAGAGAGAAGATCTTCCATCCATTGGTTCACTCCTCAAATGACCACTATGGCCAGAGTTAAGCTGATCTAAGCCAGGAGCCAGGAGCTTGTTCCAGGTCTCCCCCATGGGTACAGGCTTGCAAGTACTTGGTCTATCCTCTGGTGCTTTCCCTGGTCATAATTAGGGAGATAGATTAGAAGTGGAGTAGCCAGGACATGAGCCGGCACCCATATAGAATGCTGGGGCAACAGAGTAGAGGATTAGCCTGTTGAACCTGGTGCTGACTCCACCACTTCACCTTTTAAGCAAATAAACAAGTAAATCTTTAAAGAAATTTGTAACTCAAGGTAGTTGCTTTAAACTTCGTCAGCCAACACAATAGCAGTCTTATATATTAAGAAGAAAGAGTAGAAGAGAACATGGTACATTAGCTCTCCACGATCTGGAGGACTTCTTACCTTCAGCAGCTTCCTCTGCCCTGATTTGTGCTCTAGCTTGGGCAATTGTTTCTGCTCAATCTTCCCAGATTCAGCAGCCTTCTGATCAGTTGGCATCAGAGAAACCATCTGTCCTACTATTGGTGCCACAGCTGCCTGACTCTGACGATATCTATTGCTCAGATAAGAACAGGGACAAATACCCACTTCAGCCTCCACCTCAATTCACCTTTACATGAACAGCAGGCCCAATTTTGCTGAAACAGGATTTGCAAGAATATTCTTTTCCCCCCACCATGAAGTGGACTGAAAACCAATTGTTCTGCAGCCGATAGATACAATCCCATTTAGCATTGATTGCCCATCACCAGGAGAATGCAACAAATGTTGACTCTGGTAATTGTTCATCAGTGACAGCAATTTGTTCAAAAATATCCAGAGCATATTAACTGCAACTGACACAGCGCATCCTGGGGCATCATCCAGATGAGTCTGAGGGAGAAAAACACCCATACAGGGCAAGAAAAACTTTTTCTCCTAGATGCTTTTGTGTTTTCTTTTTAATTTCTTCATCGACACATTGGTTATTCAGTAGCATATAACTTAACTACATGGTACTGTAAATCTTTTGCTTTATCATTATTCCTGTTACTGATTTTTGTTTCATGGCTTCTCATTTAAGGGAATGTATAGCAACTGCACAACAGAGACTATCATATCCAGTTGTAGAGATACATTACAGTAGGCATCTCTACTTCCAAATCAAAGATGAACTCCCAGTGAAACTGTTGAATGTGTCTTAACAATAGGATGCTGGACTCTCTTCCATTGGCCATACCAGCAATGTCAGGACACACTTCAAAAACAGAATGATGGACTTCTGGTTGCTTAGGAAGGACTATAGTATTGTAATAATATAGGAAAGGGAAAATGGGGAGGGGGTAGGGGAAATACCAGAGCCTATGGAATTGTACCATAAAAGTAAAATAAAATAGAGGAGGAACAAAAAAAGAATGTGAAGAGGAAAACTTAAAAATACAGACCTCACAATGACCAAGGCTTGGGAAAGCCCTTTATCCTCAAATAATAAACACTTGAGTTATCAAAACATTGAAAGACTATGGATACGTGTTGTAGAAGAACCCAGTTGCTATTACCCATCCATAGGTGAACCATGCCTGCATTGTGCAAAACAATGGTCTAAAACATCACTTGTGTGTGTCACTGATAATAACATGACTGTGGTCCTTAACTGCCACTAAGAGCCATGCGCTGATCTGAGCAATTTATGTACCTGGTGGTGTTAAGACTTCACAACAGCACTTGCAGTTACAGTATCCCACTTTCTTGTTTGCTTAGATGTTCTCTACACACCACGGGGTGATTTGCCTTGGAATTAAGGTCTTGTGGGGCTCGTTTCCTGCTGTTTGACACAGCATTTTTATAGATGTGGTGGCATGTGGATGGAAATGCTCACCCATTTGGAGCAAAACCAAGCAGATTTTATTCCAATATTGCCTCCAGGTCAAAATGGTCTATATGATTTTCCAAGCCTTGTTCAAAATGAAAACTGGTTGTCATTGTTCCTAAAGGTTACATATCCCAAACTGATGTCTGCAGAGCCTTAAGCAGAAATGGAGCACCTTTCCTTACAGGACCCTAGGTTGTACACAGAGAGGCAGCCTCATCTCTGGACCAGTTCTTCAGGGAGAGTTCCAGTTGCTACATCATTTTGCTCTTGTTGTGGTTTCTAAAGTTTCTATCATCTTTGTGCTTCCCAGGGAAGTGAGTCATTGGTGAATTCTCCTTTAACACTTGGCTCGCAGATCAATGGGTTCCATTCCTGGTGTGTTCTTCTAAAATTGAGTAGGGTCACTATTCCTCCTCACCCACCTGGCTTGCGGCAAATGGACTTTCACTAGCACAGACTCTGATGCACAGACATTGAAAAGACATGTCATCGTTGGCCATTGTCTGGTTGGTCCCAAGTGCTGCCTGCTTTCTTTCATGCTCCAAGTTGAGTGAATCAATTAAGACTCTCACTGCAGACTAGGGTCAAGTATCATTGTGCAACACTGCCACAGGCAAAGCTGCTCTCAGTAGTATTTCTATGTCATGGACTTGGAAATGTGGTGTCTTTCAGTGGCATTTCAGTTTATGAATTCATTACCTAGTTTAACTCCTCTTTCATGCTTCCTCCTGATCATTAATGAAAAGCATTGACCATTAAGAGACACATTCTTCTGAGTATTAAAGTTCTTTTTTTTTTTCAAGCATCAGGAGGTCTTTAGGAAGCGGAAACTTTTGCCTGCTTCTTGCAGGTTGCCTGGCAATAGGTATTTCTGTCTGCCGCGGCCAGCTGTTTACTTTCTAACCCTCTCTATATCTCTTTGTGCCTCCCTCGCTCTCACAGCTGCTTGTGGCCTTTACAGTGCAAACACTAAGTCCAGTGTGTTACTAAGGAGGGGTGAAGTCAGGAACAGTGGCCTTGGCACTGCCTCTGCAGCTCTCTCACAGATATGCCAAAGATATGGGCAGGCACATGAGGACACATCTCAATATACGAGGCTGCATCTTCTTTTGGGCTCCTTTTTCCCAGCTGGACTGCCCCGTGCTAACTTCCGCAGCACTTGTATCCTCAACAGCATCCTCAGCCTGGAGATATCCAGGGAGCTCCTTGACCCTTGAAGCTCCCTGTGTCTCTCTCAGCTCCCTCTTTTCCTGATGCTCTACCAGGAGAGGAGGAGCTCCTGTCACATACTCTCTCCAGGCCTCCAGCTGCTGTGACCCCATCAACTCCAGTACCACCACTTACTCGGCCCCTGGTACATAGAGCAGAAGCAGGTGCTCCCTGTACATATGCATCACTAACAACCATCTGTCCTGCTGGCAGCACTGGCAGTCATGCTCTTCCAGAGTACAGGGCCAACCATTGGCCCCGTGCTGCCCTGCACACCTAGACCCTGTGTGACCCCAGGAGACAGGCAAAAATAAATAAATAAATAAATAAATAAATAAATAAAAACAAAACAAAAAAAAACAGGGAAACCAGTCACTGATTTGTCATTTCATGAAATTTGTAGTTTCATTGGTTGGAACGTTGAAGTCCAAGACACTTTGCAGGTATTTTCTCAGTACTTTTTAAAGAAAAACTTAGAGATCCTGAGGCCCGGCCCAGGATCCCTGCTCTGTGCTCAAGCATACTACCTTTCCCATCAGCAGCATCTGCACAAGTCTGCTGCTCTGATGCCTCAACACATGTCCCTAACAATGGAGTCTTATTTCAGAATCATTCTCCTGGAGAAGCACACATATGTCAGCTCTTCCATTTGTCTCTGCCACCTCAGTTTCACAGCTTCTGGGCTGTAGAAGACCCATGGGTGTGTCCCAGTCTCAGCCAATGCCTGTATAGAGTGCTGTGTAGTAGATTTCAGAGTGATTTGTGTTCAGGAGGTAAACATGTCTTGATGCTTTCCTCAAAGGAGAAAGCCTTTCATTGTAGAGAGGACTGACTCCCTCACAGCAAGGTTGGGGTGCCCCCAACCATTGGGTCAGGATGAGGCCTATGAAATCATTTGATTGGGCTCTGCCAAGGCAACAAAGGCAGGACTCAAAATTCAGCAAATCACAACAAGCTAATTTTTGAGTTGATGATTTTTTTGGTACGGTCTGTAAATAATGTTATAAGTATCCAAATAACCCTTGGTACAAAAAGGTTCTTCACCATTGCTCTCCAGTGAGGAGAAGATGTGAGTGGGCAGAGGTGGGTCTTGTTTCAAATGCTGACTAGGCTATTGGTATGTCAGGAGTTGGCCAAGAAGGACCGACAGCTGAGAGGAACAATCACAAGAAGATGAAGAATTCACTTTCACTAAGTGACAATAGGATTGCTTGGGACTCTGAGCCCAGTGCTCTCTGGGTATGGTTGTAGGCTCCTTATGTCTTACAAGTGTATGTGTGGAGTGAGGAGATGAATATAGGCCTGCTACAGGGGATGACACCCACGCACTCCTGGATGATATCTTATGCCTAAGTCTACATGTGGGATGTGTTTGTGTATGTGTGAGAGAGAGATGGACAAAGAGGGTGTAGGATGAAGATTGCTGGAGAATGCCCAGAGAGTCTTGAGTCCATCAGAGGTGGTCTGCCTCTCCCAAGGGTCCCTCGTTGGACCCTTCTTGTATGGGAGAAGTTGAGTTTTCCTCCTACTCCTGCCCAAGGCTCGGTTCTGCCCTTAGCATCTATCCTTTGTTCTGTGGCTTGGCAACAGTGGCCTTGGGGCGATGCGGGGAACGGAAACCAGTCCTTGTCAGACTTTGCCTCCTCCCCTCAGATGTAAATTCTTAGAGCCTGGTAGAGTGACAACCCTCAGCTAGACAGTGTGATCTTGGGAAGATATGAGAGGACAGGAGTCAGACCCTTACAAGTGTCCTCTGTCTCATTAGTTCTTTCTTTGGGGGGTTCCCGGAGATGTTATGTCTCCTACCCAGAGGAGTTGCACTGGGGGATCCTTTAAACTGGTTAGAAAAAAGTGGCTAGCATCATGGCAACCTCGTAGGGTGTTGGTTGTATTTGTGTGTTTGTCAGTAATGAATAATTTAAGGTTGATAGGTTCTAGAAGGTTCCTGTGAGTCTGCACTGGATTGGAACCCACATAGGCTTCTGGCACTGGTTAGAAGTTTATGGAAAATGTTCCTAATGAAAAAACTGTACATACATTTCCCACAAGATAAATGTAATTTTTTTTCAATTATTTAAGACCTTTGTTGACAGGTGCTTGCAGTTTGCTGACCTTTTTGAAAAAAATCAAGTTGTAAGCTTTTATTGCAAATTAAAAATGAAGTTCTTAAAAATCTCAACTTGACCAGATATGAAACAATTTAAAAACCCTTAAAGGTGTATTGAGAAAAACCAGGTTTTGTTTAAAAAAAACATGTTTGTCATTACCAAAAAGAGACATCTTTAGGTAAAAATAATAAAAACCCATGCTGATTAGATAATGCAGATAGTTCTAGTTATCTGGTCAATGGGTAAAAAAGCAAGCCTTTAAGGTCGGCAGCTCCAATCTTTTGTTCATTTCCTATTGCTGGAATTTCGTATTCATTTCTTCTTGTTGGATGATGGTGGAAATGCTAAGCCGGCGTTTATTACTCAGCCCTCCCTGCTCAGCCTCGGGAGCGGACAAATTCTCAGCTGGTGGATCGGCTTCTTTTGTCTCTTTGCCGTCTTATGGTTTAAGGTTATCTGGGCATCTGCGTCAGTAATTGAAGTGGCGGTAGTGACGTTGAGGTGGCTGCTGACCCTGGGTCGCATCTTGATTTTCCTTATCCTCTTCATCGCCGTCCTCTCTCGGCTGTCTTTGGCGAGGAGGACCTCTGCGAATCGTGGTCTCCTACCTTGGTACATGTTCTGTCTCACAGGTCTACCTTGCTCTCCCGCACCCTGGTTGTCAGCACCGCCCATCCCTTCTGCCTGCACAGGAGGGTTGGAATATTGTGGTCGACGCCCATAGGGTCTCTGCATGTAGTCAGGTGGGAACCTTCGCCTGCGGTAGGGCTGGCGTTGTTGGGCCTGGCCTTCGGGAGCACTCTCTTATCCCTCGTTCTTTTCCCCACTCTCTCTATTCTGGTAATTCTGCTGGTAACTGCGTGGAGGACCCCTGCGACGTGGATGGCGTCTATAATGGTTACGGTCTGCTGCATATTTACAGCCTTGCACTGGAACTCCACCAGGGCCTGTAACATTTGCTGCTTCCGCACCATCTTCTCCTTCAACAACATCAAACTCCACAGTCTTACATCTTCCTTGGTGTCATTCCTGTTGATGAAGCTGTATCCGTTCCTTTCATTGAACCATTTTACTGTTCCCAAAAGCTTCGTTGCAATGAGCTTCTTGTCCCGCTCCTTGCGCTGCTGCCCGTGGTGCCCGGCTTGGCGTCGGCCACGCTGAGGGCCGCGGGCAGCTGATGGGTCTCAGCCTCGCTGCTCACAGTTGTCGTGATGGTGACGGGCCGGCTGCGGCAGCTACGGCTCCTCCCGGGGTGTGATGGTAACTAGGAGGGCTGCGGCAGTGGGGCTGTTCAGGGCTCTCTGTGGTCTGCTCTCCGCTCCCACTACCGATCAAATTCAAGATAAATGTATTTTAAAATCTGTTTTTCAAAAAATATTTTGAAGCTCCCTGGTGTTTGCTGCGTGAGCTGCCCAGAAAGTCATTAGGCCTAGGCACCTGTTGGGAGGCACTAAAGGGGAGATGATTTGTGGCTTTTCTTTGCTGCAAGGTGGAGGAAGTGGGATTTGACCTTGGGCTGTGGTAGTCTCCACTGGATGTAGGATTAGGGTGGGCTTGTTCTGCCTATTGATGGCTCAGGTAGTCTGCCTCCTCACTGTAGCAGGACTGGAAACCATGGATGCTGTCCCACCCTGGGTTGTGATGTATTGTTCATCCATATATAAAACAGATTTTTATAGGACACCAGCCAGGACTCAGGGGTGCTGAGGTGAATAATAAACCACAACCCTGCCATCTAGGAGTTTGCCATGCATTGAGGAAGCAAGCCAGAAGAGTTCGTTTCGAGGAGGGAGAGGTGTTGATGATAGAGGGTGTTAAGGTGTCAGTCTTCCTGTGCTTGAAGCAGGTGAGGTGTTCTCTGCCTGTCTCTCCCCAGACCCACCTGTAGGCCTGACCGTTCAGGACACTGACACACATAGTTGCATTCGGTGGCTATACACAACTCCTAAATGTGGCTGAGAGCCTTGGACCCGCTCTTCAACAAGACAGACCAAAAGCAACACATTCTAAGTGTAATTCCAACCTAAACTTTCTGTCTACTCCTTTTGTTATGTTCAATTATTTTTCTCTTGCATTCTTTGCTCACCCTCAGCCTGACGTGACATGGAACTGCCAACCATGTTGCACAATAGTTTAAAGGGTTAATACACCAGCCTGGATCTGATCCCTTGCCGGATTGGCCCTCCAAGGCCAGACTGCAGAGAGCTAAACTTGAAAGGAATAGCCTCAGCTGACCAGAAAACAATACAACACCATTGTGGTGCTTTCTATTTTGTTCCAGCCCTTTGATAGACCCCAGCAACCTATTTGGTATGGATTTCTGTGGAGCAATTTATGTGTTCATCTCTGGTCTTTGTTGAATTCAGCCTTGACTAGATCTCCAGTCCTTTCCACTCCTTAACTGCCCTAGCTTGAGAGGCAGACTCCATGGCTGACGTTGGTAGTTCATGGAATACTCCCTTCCTCTGGTCTTTCAATCAGCAAAGTCACAAAGGACAAATGGACTGACCCTCTCTGACTTTGCTCATGGACTCATACCCTGCCACAGTATCAAAATCCAACAAGACAGGGTTGCCCGAGGAACAACAGTGCCAGTCTGGGGCCAAGTATTAAATCAGGCAAGGTATGAGCTGGCAGAGTGGAAGCAGGAACCCCCAGCAGAGATGGGCATTTATTGGAGGATACAGTGGCAGGTGAAGGTTGGGCGTCGCTCTGGGCTAGGTCTGAAGGTTTCCTTGGGGTTTCAGCAGCATTGAGAGCTCCTCTGAAAGCAGTGAACAAGGATGAGTGGCAATGATGAGCCTGGAATTCCAATAGGCTCAGAACACAATTTCCCTAAACACTGGGGGGCCAAAGTACAGGCCAGATTTTTGAAATACTTCAGGATCAGTTGCAGTCTGGGGCTCTACTTTGGGAAGGAGCCATTGAACCTGCAGTTGGCTGTGCTGTGCACTTACACTGGCCCAGACATTGGCTCTAAACACTCAGATCACCCCTAGCCCTGGGATGCACCAGAGAGTTCTGGAAGCTGCCACCTTACTGAGCTCTATGTACTCTCATGCAGAAATACTTGTGAGCTCTGGCCTCAGGAAACTCAGGAAAAGGCTGAGATATTTATTCCTATGGATTTATTCCAGGGACAAAGAAGAAAGTCAGCCAGGTTCTTTGAGAAGGCGGTAGCTCTGTTCAAACCAGAACTGAGTGGGAAAATAAGGGTCAGGTGGGTTTTCCAGGAGACAAGTCTTCCAAGTGAAGGGAAAACTCCCAGACTGTGGTTCGTGACTCCCTCTGTCCTTGAACAAACTGAAACAATGACTATTCCCACTCTATTTTTTAAAATTATTTTTTAAAGATTCTATTTTATGTTTTATTGGAAAGTCAGATATTCAGAAAGAAGGAGAGACAGAGAAGATGAGCTTCTGTCTACTGATTCACTCCTCATGGGCTGCCATAGCTGGAGCAGAGATGATCTGAAGCCAGTAGCCTGAATCCTCATCTGGGTCTCCCACGTAGGTGCAGTGTGCCAAGGCTTTGGGCCATCCTCGACTGCTTTCCTGGGCCACAAGCAGGGAGCTGGAAGAGAAATGGGGCAGCTGGGATACGAACTGGTGCCCCAATGGGATCCTGGCATGTGCAAGGTGAAAACTTCAGTCACTAGGCTTTTAAAACTTTTATTATTACTTTTTTTTGAAGTAGTTCTGCTGGACAGAGCTGTTAGAGGTCAGAACAGCTGTAACGGTAGAGCATACTACAGCAGAATATCGCTGAGACCGAGTATCTGTGTGAAATTTACATCTGGCATGACTTGAGTGTCTATTCCAGTGAATGCTATTATTTCAGTAACATTGACAATAAGTAGTTACTAATAGGACTAATTGGACACATATAGGAGAGCCTTAGTACCTTTTGAATATTTATAGGTTTTATAATTGTGTATTCTTTCTTTTAAAGATTTATTAATGTTTTTATTGCAAAGTCAGATATGCAGAGAGGAGGAGAGACAGAGAGAAAGATCTTCCATCCGATGATTCACACCCCAATTGACCACAACGGCTGGTACTTTGCTGATCCAAAGCCAGGAGCCAGGAGCCAGGAGTTCTTCCGGGTCTCCCACGCAGGTGCAGGGTCCCAAGGCTTTGGGCCGTCCTTCCCCAGGCTAACAAGCAGGGAGCTGGATGGGAAGCAGGGTCACTGGGATTAGAACTGGCGCCCATATGGGATCCTGGCGCGTTCAAGGTGAGGACTTTAGCCACTAGGCCACCACACCAGGCCCTGTGTATTCTTTTTCTAAATAAAAGATTTATTTATTTTTATTGGAAAGTCAGATATACAGAGAGGAGGAGAGACAGAGAGGAAATTCCTCCATCCGCTGATTAATGCCCAACTGACTGCAATGGCCAGAGCTGAGTCGATCCAAAGCCAGAGGCAGGAGCTTCTTTTGGGTCCCCCACGTGGGTGGGTGCAAGGCCCAAAAGTCTTGGGTCGTACTCTACTCCTTTCCCAGGGCACAAGCAGGGAACTGGATAGGAAGCAGGACTGCCAATACACAAATAGGTGCCCATACGGGACCCCCAACACATGCATGGTGAGGATTTTAGGATGTCTAGGCTACTGTGCTGGGCCCCTTAATTGTGTATTCTTAAGACAATCAGTTTCTTACTTTCCAAAGATGTTCACTTTGGGCTTTCAAGATTGTTTTGGTCAGTTTGGTCCTTTCACTGTCAATTTATGCTGTAGGACACTTATGTCAGAAGGCTCTGTTTTCAATCATCCAAGCTATGCTGTGTGCCATTATACCCCTCTTCCTCTTGGAAAATCATTCTCAGGCACAGGGTGAAACCCTGATCCTCACCTTAACCCTAATAGCAGTTGCATTCAAAGGAAGTCATTTTTTTTTTTGAGATGATAAAATTTGGAGAACTTCTCTTCCTCTTTCATGTAACATTATTTTGAGTTAAAAACAATCTGATGTTCAAAAGCAAGGCAGCCATCCCTTTCCGAGTGTCTGCACAAACCCAGACGCTTCATCAAGCTGGAGGTGCAGGGGCTCATGTTTAATTGCCTCTATACGATCTTCTCACAGTTTACCAAGTAGCTGGGAAGCACCTGACCTTGTTGTTTTCTTCTCCTTATCTCCTCTCCATTCTTATCCTCAGTGCATGCCCAGGTTCATCAAGCAATTTCTACTTGTTCCAACTTGAAACTATACTTTGATGAGAGATCAACATTTTGAACAATATATTTTTGAAAAGATTTATTTATTTTATTACAAAGTCAGATATACAGAGAGGAGGAGAGACAGAGAGGAAGATCTTCCGTTCGATGATTCACTCCCCAAGTGAGCCGCAACGGCAGGTGCGCGCCAATCCGAAGGCGGGAACCAGAAACGTCTTCCGGGTCTCCCACGCAGGTGCAGGGTCCCAATGCATTGGGCTGTCCTCAACTGCTTTTCCAGGCCACAAGCAGGGAGCTGGATGGGAAGTGGAGCTGCCGGGATTAGAACTGGCACCCATATGGGATTCCGGGGCGTTCAAGGCGAGGACTTTAGCTGCTAGGCCACGCCGCTGGGCCCTTGAACAATACTTTTAACAAGACAGATACATGTAAACACCATTTCTACCCACTCAAAACGCTCAGTATGTGCTTGTGTGGGTTAACGAGCAATGTACAAGTGTTGATTTTTAATTCATTATGGAAAGCTCAGTATCACAGGTATTCAGTACGTCTCCTTTGTTGCAGCGTTGTGCACAATGCGTACAGCACCACCAGGAGGCTGTGCCTCACATTTGCTTTGGTAACAAGTGAACTGAATCTGTGTTTGCACCATTTATGGAATGTGTAGTTGTGTGAGTGAAGAATCATTTACTTATAGATGAGATAACAATCATCCTTTAAGATGCTTTCTCTGATTTCACTAGTATTTTTTGAGAAATCAAGAAGACCAAAAAGTTTATTCTGCAAATCAAAATAGCTCAGATTTGGAGAACTATGTTTTATTGATTTGAGCATTTGATACAAAAAATGAAGGGGGAAAAACCCTTAGCACCTGGATGTGACAGAAAGTGCACTGTGGAGTCCGCATATCGCCGACAGATGTCCACACACTATTTCCACTGCAGTTTTTCCAGGAGATACAATCAGGTGAACAATACAGAAACATACTCACTTAGACTGTCTATCTCCACTAGCTCTGTTTTACAACTTCAGTGGCTTTGGGGGCAGTGGGAATCTTCATTGACTAAGGCCTGTGAGTTTCTATCTCCATATGATCTGTCCAACCATTTCCATGCCTTTCTGCATGGTGTCCAATCCCAACTGTCAGCTGCATGTTATGCAGTGTCCTGTTTGGATCATTTGTGTCTTTAATCCATCTTCTGTGTTGGTCCATCTGTCAGTAAAGTAGATTCTCTTAGATTCTCTAAGAGGCATCTGTGTCCTACTGAGGTTGGTGCTATAATTGCTCTCATTTACACTGTAGGATCTCTGAGCAAACATGGTTCCAATATTCACATGGCTCCAAGTGAAAAATCAGTTTCTTGACACTAAGTGGAAGTTAACCACCAGAAACCTTCACGTGCTCACCATTCCAACACAGTTACACACTTAAGGCACACTGACCTGTGAAATGCAAATCAAAGTTGCTTATCAGGAGAAACAGGGCAAACTTAACCTTGGAAGACTGCAAACCTATGGCACAACCACAGGACACAGAGTTGCTCTCAGCATAGTTTGTTTTGGTGGGGTCAGCTTTTGAGTTTCATAACTTTTCCTCAAACTTCTAAGTCCTTTCCCTCAAAGCACAGCTTTTCACACCCTTGGGAGAATGTTCTCTGGATACATAATTTCCAGTATTGCAAGCAGGATACCCTTAGATTAGTGGAGTGGTTGGTTAGCTTAGCAGGTTTACCATATGCATGAACAGCTGTCTGCTCTCCTGCATAGCCCACCTCTCAAGGGTCCCCACACATACTGGATTACAATAGACACCTAAGAAGGGCCCATAATGAGCCTGTGTGTTGGTTCACAGCTTCTCAGCACCATGTTTCAGCATTTGGGCTGAACACATTTTCACTGAGATTACCTCTGCCCTCCAATATATTTATTGTATTTTATTGTATTTAACCAGAGTGGTGTCCTGCAGCTCTGCTATGGAGAAAGAAAAGCTCTTTGAAAATGGTTTCGTTTTCAGTCACTAGAGATTGGCGGATTTGTTGAGCCAGGTGAACCGGCAGAGCTCTGAGTCAGAGTGCCACAGTTTGTCAGGGTGTTTGCTGCTCTACTCAGAGAGTCCTGTAACCCTGAGATAGTCATCCCATCTCTCTTGTTCTCATGCTCATGTAGGATCAATAAAGCAACATCAAATACCTGTCTTTACAAATGAACCACAGGCTTGAATAAACTCCAAAATATGTGTGTAGGACTAACAGGCTCATAAGAAGATGCTCACCACCACTAGCCACCAGGGAAATGCAAATTCAGATCATGCAGAAGATGCAACATGGCGGAATAGCATGAGGACAGAGAAGCATTAGCTGAAGAGAAGCAGAGAGGGTGTGGTCCCAGGAAACAGCAGAGCACAGGCTGACAGCAGTGGACTAACTGGAGTTTCAGGAACACAGGGAAGCAGCACAGAGAGCAAAGTCAGCAGAGTAGTGTTGAAGTAATATGCCAGTGATTGGAGTTCCACTGCCAGCTAGGTGGGAAGAGCCATTCAGCAGGAACTCAGGAAGTGAACCCAGATGCAGAACGATGAGTCCTGCTGAGTTTTTGCAATCTAACCATGAGCAGAAGCAGAGTGGGAAAGCCTAAGCAGTCGGGTGTGAGAACAGGGAGGATTTCACGGCCCGGGCCTCCTACCAGAACTACATTAGATGCCATTTTGAGTTTGGTGGCAACAGCTCTGGGAAGAACCAACAGTGAGCTGCGTAGTCGCTGAGCCAGAGGAGAACTCACTTCTGGCTCAATACCTTGCACTAATCCCACTTCCCACCCCCCCCCAAAAAAAGTACAGACTCGGCATCCCATGGGCTCCATACAAAATAGGTCTGGGTTCCCCCCCAGACCTAATCACCAGTAGGTCCTGGCAAGAAGAGGGAAGGAAGAAAATGTCATGCAATGGTCACCAGTGACAACCCTATGATCTAGATTAAAGCCACAGCTGGTGACTCTCTCTGATGCCAGGTACTGCTGGAACTGGGAGCAGGAGAAAGGCTGAGCAGGCAATGTTCATGGGATCACAGGGCTGGGGAATGGTGAATCAGGAGCTGGGGCTATGGAGACCATGGTGGAACTGTAGCATGGGATCCCAGGGGTGAAACTCACAGGAAGGAGTGGTGCAAGTGGCACATACCCATGGATGTATGCTGGTTGGGGCCAGAAAGCCCCAACTTGCAGGTGGATCAATAGTTCAGAGTGACTGTATCATTAGAATGGGAGAAGGTTATTGTGTTATTGGCATGATCACAGCCTCACCTCCATCTGCTGAAGTGAACCAACTTGCCTAGAATGTGCCCAAAGTGCCTGTGCATCCCACCCATTCAGGCAAATGAACAAACCAAAGCATTTGTGAAGTCCTCCATGTAAATGATGGACCCTTTACAGTGACCCACCCCTGGAATTTGGGGAACTCCGAGTCTCTTGTGCCAGCCACAGTGATGAATCAGAGACCCAGGCACATCTGATATTCACCCTATTGCACAACTGCAGAATTTCTACAGGCATAGCACACAGAATTCCTACAGCCATAGGGAGCCAGGATCCACCTTCAACCCCAGGAACCTCCCCTATCTACAGGGAGAGCCATGGCATTTTGAGAGATAGAGATTGGTAGGTGCCTTTCCTTGGCACATTGAATCTAGGCACCTTAACAGAGTGAGGGGAGGGGAACGCTTCACCATCTTAAGTGGGATCCTGGCCCCAAGGCAACCCTCCAGATCTGACTCAAAATCAGCAGTGATCACATATTTATCCCTTTAATAAATGCCCCTTGCTAGTTACCAGCCACAGTAGTTTCTATTTGCCTTATTAAGACAGGGCTGCCTCCCTGTTGGTTGCTGGACACCATCGTCAAATTTTGGCACTTTTAAGCAAAGCAGCTTCAAATAATTGTGTGTAGGTCCGAGGGTGGACGTGATTTTCAACTGCATTGGGTAGATTCCAGGAGTGATGGCATGATTCTTTTATGATACAGCTTTTATTGATTAATTGGCAGATAAAAGATAGTTTTCTAGCTTACTTTAAAAAAACACAATTGACCTATTACTTCATAACTGCATTGCTATTTTAATCATAGTTATTGATTCAGACTGACTCAGAGGCTTTCTTGTTCATTAATTCAGCTGTTACTTACAGAGCTTCTCAACGGACGCTGAACATGGAGCTAAGGAAAGAGACAAAGAAGCTGTCATCTCTTCCCCCAGAATTAGTCCAGAAACTGGCAGGGAAGCAAAGGAGTGGAAGGATGGTAGCACCTCACAGAGAAATGTGCAGGCTTTTCAGAGGTGCACAGCACACCGAGGTCTATTTTGACTGTGACTGTTGAGGAGGAGACAACAGAGCCTTTTCTCTATGTTGAGTGTCCTCCACCACTCCAGATTGGCCCGTGCATCCCCACCCCCACACAGTTGCACGTGGGTGGATGTATGTGCAGCCCTTCACAGTGAAGCCTGAATGCAAAGAAGAGCTGAGTGAAGTGTTGCAGCACTGGGCATATTGCACGTTGAGTCGTTGGCAGCTGGTGACTGAAGGGAGGAAAGAAGGCTAATTTCCAAAGGGAGCCTGGGATCTCCAGATGTACCGGTGTGTGAAAGGGCAGAGAACTTGCATGGAGAAGTGTGCTTTAGTTGTATGACCATTCTCTGCATCAAAGAGGAGCTTGATGTGATCACAGCCATGATGTTTGAGCAGCTGATGTGCAGTTGCTCGGAGGTTGGTGTTCTGCTCTCATAGCATTTATGCTCTGCTGGGTATAAAATGAGTCAGTTATGTATTTTCTAGCAGCCTGTGAGCATCCCTTCACTTTGACTTCTGAAAGCATCTTCTCATCACCCCTGCTATTCCTGAGATGCAGTGCCGCGGCCCCCTTGAAAATCCAAAGCAATCACATTTCCCTTCTCTCTGGTTCTTTCCCTGCACACTGAGGTGTGCCTGGGCTCACTACCCAGGCACACATTTGTCCGCAGTAGCTAATTGTTGATTCCCCTCCGCAAATGTGCTGATTGCTTACATTGCTCAGGCATTTAAAGCAAGCTTCAAATGCAAAGTTGTTTACAAATGCAACCTTACTTGAGTCTGAACTTTGAATAGGAGAAACATATTTGAATAAGTATTTTAGTGTTAAAAGGCAATCCCAAGTCTCATTTAGTACTCCATATGTATAGCTGTGGAGTCTATAGGAGGCATTCCACTAACATAAATAAGCTGCAAAGTTACTCTTTCTCAGTGACTTGGCAAGAGGCTGTGGTCAATGCAATACCACACAGTCATGAATTGCTTTTCATTCTTCTCATTTCCATGTCATTTCTTTCGCACTCACTAAATCAGGGTTGCATATACTAAGGGAAACATACGTCCAAATTCTTACACCACAGCATAAGGAAATTAGACTGAATGTATCCCACTAGGAGTGACTCTAGCCAGGAAGGTGGCCATTGGGAGGGCATGCTGTAAATGGATTGCCAACTTGTTGAAGACCCCAGAATGCAGGGTACCCTACTTGGATTCCTTTGAAACCAGAGCTTGGAGGAAGGAGCTTAATGTAGGTAGCCATTTGGAATATGACTGAAGAAAGTCAATTTGAGAAATGAAGTATATTCATAAAGACAATGAAATGTGTGATAGTGAGATATCTCCATGAGACAAGGTGATAGAATTTTGTGGAACCACTGACACACACTGAAGCTCATGGGAATGAGCCCCATGTCATGTTGCCTGAAACTTGTCTTCTGGGACTTAATTTTCCATAACTTTTACCCACCTCTTGTGCTTGGGCCCTTTACACTTCTGGGTACAACACGGGCCAGCATGACATAGCCGAATTCCAAAGTATTGTGCAATTCACTTGCTGAAGTATCAGCCTGGCTAGGAAGGCCTTGAGGGAGGACATGAACTAAAGGGACACCTGTTGCCTGATGTGGGACACATCCTTCTGGAGGTGAATCACATTTGCATGAAATTGTCGATCTTAGATTTGGATGGGGGGGTGTAAGTGAATAAATGGGGGAACTAATGACTTCTTTGTCAATTGGGCCAGTGGGGTATCTATTTTGCTTATCCTCTCAAAGAACCAGCTTTTTGATTCATTTATTTTCTGAATGGTTTTTTTAATTTCTTTCTGATTGAGTTCTTGTCTTGTTAGTCATCTCTGCCTTGTTCAGATCAGCTTCACCCTGGATTATGTCCTTTAGCAACCTCTGTTAGGTTGTTGCAGTTGAATAGATACTGCCTTTAACACAGTCAGGGATGGTGGGGAGAGGTGGAGGAAGTTCCAGTCAAAGCCACTGTACTGGATGAGGTGTCACTGCTGGAATACATTAACACAGTGTGCAGTGTCTCGCTACTCCTCAGCTGTCAATCTTTCTTTTTTCCCCTGGTTTGTGATACCAGAGCTGCTCCCTACAAGCATGTGTCCTGTAGCAGTAGACTCAGTGCCATGCTTTTCAATAGAGCCCCGTCAGGACACTGCTGTGGCTGTGCCGAGGCTCAGTGGTGTTTGTGAGTTCTTCGCTCTCAGGATGGCTTCCTGAGGACCAGTTCTGAGTGCTGTTAGCTTGGAGGACTTCTCTTACACCCGGGTGAAGATGGCCAGCTGTAAGAATCTTGGCCACGGGACTGCCCTTTTCCTCCTGCAGCACTCTCTCCAGTCCTAGATGTGCCACAGAATCCCTGCATATACATGTTGTATTCCTTTAATTTCTGTTTTCCTGAAGACTACTAGCAATTAACTCTGTTTCACCAGTTAGTAATTCTCTGTTGAATTACGTCTTCTCAGATTATTATGATGGCCTCTGTCTCTTGAAGAACCTTGCTGGTTACACATACCTCGGAACTGATGTGGAGCTGTTTGTCTGGTGAATACTGTCATTTCTCAAAATGGGAAAAAGTTGATGGTAGTTTGCTCGTATACAGAAAAGACAGAGATAATTTTACTCTTTTCCTATCCCAGCTATGCCAATGTTCCTGATCTCCTGTCAGAATACACTCTACAATGAACCTGATTGCCTTGACACGCAGGTCAAACAAAAACATTGAGCTAACTAGACTTGCAGAACAAAAAGTGGCAAACACACAAAGGCCACAGTTTGGTGCTAATGTTGCTAAGGGACCACTCACGAGTGATAAAAATTATGATGATCCGTTTAGCTGTGTGACATTTTGAGGGGTCCAAGGGCCTAGGTGTGTGTAGGCTGTGATGGCACATTTCCTCTAAGATAGAGGATAATTTGTTGCGCCTTATACTTCCTGCAGTTAAAAAGGAATATCCAGGCTTCTGAGTTTAGGATGGTCCTTGTTGCAGTTTTCTGTTGTGGTCGGTGCCCTCAGGAATGCACACCTTTCATCTCCCTGACCTGTGTTTTCTCTGCTGCCTTCTCCTCTGGGCTCTTCACTTGGAAACCTCTGACCTGCCCTCCTCTCAGGTGGGTGAAGCTGGTTGCTGGGCTTGGGCTGAACTGCATCCTAAACACCAGTTTGGCTGAGACTGCTGGACGGATAGGAGGACGTGCTCTACATGGTGATCTTGGGATTAAGAGAAGCTGAGGGAGAACCTCTACAGAGAAATCAGCATGACCTGGGCTGGTGGAAGGTGGCAAGCACACCGGGATACATTCAGTCGCTTGGGGAGAAACGAGGGCATAAAGGATGCCCAGACACCCAGTTTCTGTTAGAGAGGAGAGGTGGCTGCCAGGCATAGCTCTGGCTAGCAGCCTGTAATCATTAACAGGGTGGAGCTGTTATTAAGCACTGCTGCTTTGGACCCTGACCGTTCTGGCCTGCTGTGACAGAACCAAGCTCTGACAGTCTTTGATTCATAACCTGTCAAGAGGGGAAGAGCATCGTATTTATTTCATAGGACTATTGCTAAGGCATCAAATAATACACAATAGAATGGGCATTTAGCTGTGAGATCACAATGTCTGCATTCCTGTGTGTGGGTTTAAGTCCCAGCTGTGGCTCTGTATCCTCACTTCAGCCTCCTGCGAGGGCAGACCCAGAGAGGTGGCAGTGATGAGTCAAGTGGTGGGGTCCCTGCCTCGTGCGTGAGAGACCTGTTAGCTTCAGTCCTGGCCATTGTGAGCATGTGGGGGCTCTCTATTTGTATCTCTCCTTCTCGCTCTGCCTTTCTCCCGCAAACAAACAAATGATTTCTAGACATGCTGAAGATTTTGGCAGGTGCCAGAACAGTGCACATGCTGAGTACATGTCAGCTCTCACTATCCAGCAAGCCTGGAGATAAGGATCACCTGTTGCAGCCTCTGAACCTATTCTGTTCTTTCCTTCCCTGCCAGAGGACAGAATATGGAAGTAAAAGTAGTGTCAGAGTAATAGCAGATAGCCCACATGCCTCTTTATACTGTTACCACTAAACAAGAATTGTCCAGCCTTTTGACTCCTGATGAAGAACTATGCTATTGTAATAATATGGGGGAAAATAGTGTGCCGGGGATGTAGAAAAGGAAGAAGGGGAGGCAGAGAGAGAATACCTCTACCTACAAAATCGTATCATGGAAAACAAAATAATAATAAATACCTCAAAAAAAAAGAATTATCCAGCATAAAGTAGCAGGCACTAGGGCAGTTTCTAAGGATGGGAGAGGCCACACGTGATACAACAGGGAGGAAGGATTCTCCAGGGGGCTGTAGCTAGGAAGAATGAGAGCTCTTGCCTTCAGCGGGCAAGTTGGCAATAGAATGGAGATAATCTCAGGTGCTGGGTTATACATCAGGCTATGTAGCCTATCCAGAAAGGCCCCCTATGCTCTACAACAATCCCCCGAATTCTCTGATCCTCTGTGGACACATGTCATGGAAATTGTTCCATGACGAGATAGTAGTTGGGCCAAAATATGTAAGATGGCCTGTTTTCACTGAGACCCAAGATGGAAAGGCTTGTTGATAGGCATGGAGACCCTGGGCAGCTGTGAAGCAATGCAGAGGAAGGCAGGTGCTCAGCCCTGTCCCCAGGATGCTCCACAGAGAGGTTGATGAAATGTCCTTCACTCCACAGATTCCGCAGATCACCCAGGACTGCAGGATCTGGTAGGGACACACATAACAACTGGAATCTCTAGCCTCAAGGCCTTAGAGAGGGCACTTTGATGTGAGTTATAGCTGCCTTGATGCTCTCAGGTTCTGCGAGAGCTTCAGTCTTGGCTTTAATGTGGAGTGAGGCCTTCGTGAGAACCAAGGTCCTGAGAGGGAGGTGAAACCGTCCGATCTGTGTGTGTCCTTGCCCGTGGGCAAGACAATTCCATAGATTTAGAACCCTGTACCCTGAGGAGTCCCTCTCTTCACCTAGGTTCGCATAACCCAAAGAAGTGAGTGCTAAAAATCAGAATTTTTAGACCTTTTCCTTATTATCTTGAATGGTTCCCATGACTATTATATTCAGAAACTCAGTGTTAATTCTGATGCCTGCACAGAGCAATACAGGTGCAAGCTTCTTGTAACTTTGACAGGCTTTAGGAATACAACCACTGAGACTGTAATAAGACAAGCCTTGAAACTCTCAGCCCTCCAGGCCCAATGCTTCTCCTCTGAGCATTACCATCACTGCATTGCCATCTGTAGTAACCATCTTGTACCATCAAGGCAGACACAACAGCATGGGCAGGAAAATGATATGCCTTCTGGGTGTCCCCTGTAAGTGTGAACCCCCAAACACCACCTGTGTTCTTTTGTTCCCCTCCTGGGACTTCTGTCACTCAGGGTTTCCTCGGGTCCCTTCTGGCTCTGTGAGTTACCTGGAGGGAAGTGCTATTGATTTGCGAGAAAAAAATTTGAGAGTTCACACTACAGAGACACTCTCAGATGGCTACAGCCTGAAGACTAACCCAGTCCTTAGGTTCCTAACGCAATCTCTTGAACATTCTTGCTGGACACACTGAGTCATTTCTTGGTCACACTCTTTGGATGATAATAGGCCTCATTCTCAGAAACCGCCTTTCTTTATGTTGAAAACTGTTCAAATGTCTCAATTCAGTTTAAGGTGAAGAATTAAACAAAAAAGATTTATTTATTTTTATTGGAAAGGCTGATCTAGAGAGCAGAGACAGAAAGAAAGATCTTCTGTCTGATGTGTCCCAAGTAGACACAATGCCTGGAGCTGAGCTGATCCTAAGCCAGAAGCTAGAGCTCTTCCTGGCTTGCCACATGGATGCAGGGTCCCAATACATTGGGCCGTCCTAGACTGCTTTCCCAGGCCACAAGCAGGGAGCTGGATGGGAAGCGGGGCCGCTAGGAAATGAATTGGTGACCGTATGGGATCCCGGCACATTCAGGGCAAGGCCTTTAGACGTTACACTATTGCGCTGGGCCAAGTGTTTAGCCTTTTGACACAGAGGATGCTCCTTCCACAGACCTTTGCCTGTGTGATACACCGTTGTTCCCTCAGCCTTTGCACTTTGTGCTCATGTGGCTGCTACGCGAGCACATAGCTTTCTTCCTCGTGACACTCTGATCCCTGTGAAGACAGTAAGCTGCTGCTCCTACTGGGAGCTGAGACCTCAGCTGGATGAGCAAAATGTGTTTCTGGAGCTGCTGCCTTGCTCGCTCATTACTGAGCACTAGTTTACCACCCAAGTTCATTAGCTTATTTAAGCTTCCATAAAATCTTTCATGATGTCTCTTGGGCACAGGGACTTGACCAACATTTGTAGATTTTGTCCCCATGTCTTGGCATGTCCTGTAGGTTTTTTGAGTGAATTCTGAATAGAGAGTCTTGGGGCAGAAGTGGGAAAATTGAAGGCCACTGAGCTTAATGACCTCTGTAAGGACCTACATACATGAAAGGTGTCACAAATCTACATCTTCTGATGGCAGCAGCAACGTTCTTCCAGAGAAAGAGGTTCCAGGGAGAACCGACTTGTTTGTGAGGCTGGAATTATAGTTATGAACTCGTGTTGCTTCCCTGAATCCCTGGGCACTTACCACACAGCCAAATCTGAACTTCCTCAAGGATGGGCCATGGTGGGCCGCTGCTGGAGGATGGGTCCACACACCAAGATGGGAAGGCTCTACAGGTGAGGCCTGCAACTTCCACGTGCCTCCAAACTGGCCCCCCTCTAGCAGCAAGTCTTGGTTCCATAAGCTGATTTTGATTATTACAGTGCCTTAGTGACCCTGGCAATTCTATACCTGCCCTGCCAGAGTGGGAGTAAGCGATGCCTGATCCCTAGCTTCTGCCCAACACCCAGTACACACGTCTGCTTCCCTGAGTATCTGCTGCTCTCAGAATCCTGGTGTTACATGTGTGACATCTTCTTGCAGTGGAGTCATCAAAGTCCAGGCTGTGGAGTGGACTGACCTGGGTCCGGATCTAATTTTGCCTGTTACCAGAAGCATGACAAAGCTAGCCCTATATTTGGTTCACTGATTTCCTTTTCCCTAACAAGGAGATTGACTAGATGGAAACTTAAGGAAACATCACACAAAGTGCCTGGTACAGCTGTCATTCAGGGTGCAGTGACTGCAGTTAGCATGGTGTGCCGTCACGGTTGTTACAGTCAAGATGACCCGATGTGTGCCATTGTTTTCTGTTCCTTTCACAACTTTGAACAAAAGGGTCCTTGACAAGATCTGACATAATGCAACAAAGATGTAGTGCCATGTGTAAAAGACTGCAAAACAACAAAAACTAGAATCTCATCTAATCTCATGTATATTTAAACACCTAGGTTACATTTAAGGTAAATGCTCCACTTAGCTAAATCTAGCATGTGGGAAGTTTTACAGTAACAAATGACCTAGTTTCTTCAACAAAATAAATGATGTGGGAAAAGGGGCCGGAAGAAAAATGTGACAGATTTTATGAAAACAGCTGCAATGTGTAGTCCTTGCATGGGCTTTGATTTAATATATAACTGTAACAAATCCTTCACCCACGTGTCTATCTTATTTAGAAAATTGAGAATGCTTTTATTTGTCTATTTATATTTGAGATATAAATAGACAATTTGAAAGAGAGAAGGAGCTCTCATTCACTGGTTCACTCTTCAGTAACCATCGTTAGGTACAGCTGGGCAAAGCTTGAAGTTAGGAATTAACTCTGGATCTCCCATATGGGACTTGGAAACCCGACCACTTGAAGCATTGCTACTACCTCCCAGAGTCTGCTTTGCTGGGAAGACAGTGTTAGGAGCTGAGCCAGGTATGGAATCCCAGTACTGTAACACAGGACTGAAAAGTCTTAACTGACTCCTTATAACTAGGCTAGATGCCCACCTTGAAATTCAAAGCATTTAAACATAACCAACCACTTGTTGAATTGTTAGAAATATTGTTGTCTATAAGGGCTGATGTGTGTTGTGACATATTACGCTGACACCTACAATGCTGACATCCATAAGGGTACCAAGTAGGTTTGTACCCTGCTTGCTCCATTTCCTATTCATCTGTCTGTTAATATGCCTGAGAAAGGAGCAGAGATGCAGCAAGCAGTTGGGCCCCTGTCACTCATGTGGGTGAAGCTCCTGGCTATGGTCCAGCCAAGCCCTGGCCATTATGGCCATCTGGGGAGTGAACCACAAGTTGAAATATCTCTCTCTCTCTCTGCAACTGTACCTTTCAAGTAAGTAAATAAATTTCTAAAACAGAGGAAAACTTGGTTGGCTATAATTAGAGAATAACAATATGGGCCAAAGTGTTCATACGTATTAAAAATATACCCTTAAGTGCTTACAGGTAAAGTTACAATCCTGGCATTTTCTTTCAAATTTCCTGAGTAGAAAAATGGAGGTGAATACATGAAATAAGGCAGACTGGAAGTTAGTACCGTAAAACTGACAGAGGGGTGTTGGGATTACATTTAGCATTCTTCATTGCCCTCTCTCTTTCATGCATGTGTGAATGTTTTATAATGAAATACATGCAGAAGTAAACTCCAGGTCCTCCTGTTGGAATGATCTGTGCCTCTCAGTGACAGTGCCTGGTTTTCAGACGCTTGCACCTGCCCATAGCTCACATATCCCATAGTCTTCACTATGCTATGGTCCCGGGATCAGCCCTCTCCTTACCCTCTCCACAGCCTCAGCTATAGCCAGCCTACAAGTGCCTCTCAAAACTGGATGTGCTGCTGTTAGGCTTCTAGGTGTCTGCCTGGTACATGGTGCATGCTCATTCGGACCACTGGCTGCTCCCTCTCTCAGGCTCACCTTTTTCCTAGTGTGGACAGAACTCAAGGGGCTACTGTGTGCTTGTGAGGCTCCTGCAGGCCTGACAGTCCTTGACGCATAGGACTCAGCTCAGGGCCAGCCAGCTCCTCCATCTTGTACATCTCTCTGAACATGGGCCTCTTGATATCAACATGGAATGTGTCTTTCGCTGTCAAGAAGCAGTTACACAAAACACAGTTTTTGGCTCTGCATGTTTGAAAGCTTGGCCTAGAAATGAGAAATCTGAGCCAAATTAATATTTTCTATCAAGAATCTGCTAACATTGGTGCCAAATTTAATTTACCAACTGCCTCCAAGTCCAGAGAGAAATGAAGCAAAGGAACCCAAGGGAGCTGCATTTGACCAACTGCCAATTCCAGTCCAACCACAGTGGGCAGTGGGGACTGCGTAACCTTCAGAAATACGGTCTGAGGATGGACAGCAAAGGAGCCTAGGACAGCTGGCCCTGCTTTATGTTAAAAGGGAAGATTTGGAAGGTAAGGGGAACTGATTATCATCTCTCAACAGACTAGTTGGGGACTCTTGTTTTTATTAGCTACGGATCTCCTATAGATTATGGCTTGGTGTGTCTTGAGGCTGCTGGTTAGCTCTTCGTCCTCAAAGTGCTGTTTGATTTGCACAGGGAAGCAGTGCTGCTGTTCATGACAGGTGGGGGATCCAGTTCCTCCACTGGACCGAGGAAACCTTTTCTTGCCCATCTGCTGCCTGATTACTAGACACACTCTGGCGAGGGGCTGGCTGCCTCCAGCTAGAAGTCCCTCGCTCCCCTCTGGGCTGCAGGAGCGTTTTCTCCTAAATGCCCCAGTGTCAGTGGCTGCTTGTTTCATCTCCCAGGGCTTTGGGAGGCAGTCTGGCCTCCTTCCCCCCCCCCCAAAGTACCTGTCATGGATCTGACTGTCTTTGGCCATCATGTGGGTTGTATTTCTGTCTCCCTGCTGCTCAGCCTCTACCCTGCAGGTGTTTCCCTGTTTGAATTCTGAAGCTGCTGGTTTTCTCCTTTAACTCCATCATCAATTAAGTGAGTGTCTTCAACATTCAGAGAAGAAAATTTTATTATAAATTCCTAAAAACATATTTAGAGATATCAGCATGATCATTATAATGCATTATTCAGTTAGTCAAATGTGCTTTTAAAAAAACACCAGAAAATAAATCTTCATTGCACAGACATCTGTTGTTTCTTGCAACTGATTAGCTGCCATTGAATCCTCACTTTTTATAATTTCATTGTGTGTCTGAGGTTATTTGTTCTAATTAAGGACCATGCGTAAAGCTAAGTAGACTTCATATTCTTGTTCTGTGCAAGCCTTCCAGTCATCTTTGTCCAACAACACTGAGAGTCCTGGACAAGCCAGCCCACTTCCCCCACCCCCGACCAAGAGTCTCAGGTTGGTAAAGCCAGCTGTGAGTACCCCGTTCCTTTAGTCCCACCTGAGCCCTCCTTCATGCCTGCACAGCTCTGAATCCCATCGAGCGAAGGCTGCACCTGGCAGCCCCTTGTCCCACTGCTGTGCTAAGGCTGCCCAGGACAGAGCTATAGGACCAGTGGTGATTCCTGGGAAGCTGGAATTTCTGAGCAACAAAGGCTGGGAATGAAGTGGCTCCTCCCCTGGGAAATTTATTCTCAGCCTGAGACCTTCTTTCCCGGGCTGCAGGTGCAGACAGGAGTGGTGCTTAGAGGTGGGAGGGGGGAGAGAGATGAAGAGAGGAAAGAGGAAGAAAATGGACTGAGTACAATGTGTGATGAGAGGCAGTCGTAGAGAGAGTCCAAGTCTGAGACTTCTGGCCGTGTAGCTTTGCCTCTGCTTGCGTTGACTTTATGCCAAACAGAAAGGATGAAAAATAAAAACGGAAATGGAATTGTCCTCCCAGGACTGTTATAAACGCCGTTCTTCCTGTGCGTGGGTTCACGCTTGGCCTTGGCCTGCAGTCTCATCCTCCCCTTTGCTAAGTTGTTAAGCTATGTGCGGACATACGCATGCACATGGTGAGTGAGAAGGGGCAGGGCAGTGAGAACACACTGCGGAGGCCTGGCATGCAGGGATGGGTGCTTCCAGCTGTAGATGCGCTGCAAAAATGCTCGGGGTGTGATTTCTGGGTTGTATGGCAGTTGTGTTTATTTAACTGAGGCAGGGACAAACTGTTTTTCAGGATGGCCATCCCAGTTGGCACTACTGACATGTGAATGATTGGGTTCTGCTGCCATCTCTCCAGCATTTCATGTCTGACCTATTTTAGGCACTCCAGCTAAGCATATAATAGTCTCATGTGTTTTAGTTTGCATTTTACCAACGACTGAGCATGCTCTATGTGATTTTTTGTTGTTATTTACAATCTATGCTTTCTTTTCAGTGAAAAGTCTCTTTATGTTATTGGCTCAATTTCTAATTGGATTGGTTGTTATTTTGAATTTTGAGAGTTAAAAATAATGGCAGAAAGTCCAAAGTCCTAGTGTCAAGGTATATTTAACAGCTTTAATGGGACTACCCTAGTTCTTCATTAAGAGTGTGGCTTGTGGATACATATTTCTCAGTGGGAAGCTGATGTTTTCATCTTATAAGCGGGCCCATTCCAGAGCAAATGTTTAAATGTTTCTAATTTTAATTTGCAATTTCTTCTTTTATAAATTTGCTGTCAGTACTAAGTCTGAGAGATTTTTGCTTTGTCCTCAGTTGCAAAGATTTCTTCCCTGTGCCATCGCCTTCCAGGTCTACAACTTCAATTTGATATTTAAATGACCATGTTGAGCTATTTTAGTATAAAGTGCAAGGTGTTGGTTATTTTCATTTTTCTTTTTTTTTTTTTTTTCATTTTTCCCAACATGGTCATGATGATCTCTTTCTTTCTGCTTGGCTTGGACCTCCTTCTCTTCCTCCCCCTTCTCCTCCTCTTTCCCCTTCTTCTTCCTTTTTAATTTATGTTACTCAAAGCGCAAAGAGACACAGATAGACTGGCAGATGTTTGTCATGCTCTGATTCACTCCATAAATTCGCACAACAATTGGCACCAGGCCTGGGCAGAGCTATGATCTGGGAAGCCAGTTGGAGAATCGTCCATGGGTGGTGGGAACCGACTCTTGAGCCATCACCTGCTACCTCCAAGAGCACTAGTAGGTCGATGGCCTCAGGAAATGAACCCAAACTCAAGGGATGTGATCACCCCTTGGGCCATCTCAGATGCTGGGTCACACGATTACCCTCGCCTTGCTTTTATTCTTTCCTTCTGGTTTTAAGAAAGATGGGGTATTAGGTGTTAATTTTATGTCTCTCTCACTTTCTAAATACAGATTTTCAGTTACAAATTTCCTTGTAAGCATTATTTTTGCTACATCCCACACCTTTTTGGTATATTTGCATTTTGTTTTCATCTTATATTATCAAATAGTATTCTTAGTAATACATCATTTAGCCTATTGGTTGTTTGGAAAGATTTAAATTCCCCATATTTTTAAATTCCTTAAATTTACTTTTCATTGATTGCTAATTTTATTCTGTTATGAGAAGAGAATACATTTTGCATAATTTAAATACTTTTAGATGTACTGATTTTTTGCGTGCCCTAATATATGGTCTACAATGGATAATGGTTCTACATAGAACTTCTCGTTGAGAAAAATATAATCTGTTCTTTTATTGTTTATAGTTTTGTTCAAGGGGGTTTTTTTGAAGATCTTCTGTCACGTTGTTCTATTACCAAAAGTAAGGTGTTCAAGCTTCCAAATGTTATGCTTGAATTACTTATTGTTTTATCCATTTTTGGAAATTTTTTGTTTAGTATACATCATGACAATTAAAGCTTCTTAATAGAATGACACTTCCATTTTTGTACATTGCCTTTATTATGGTCTTTAACAAACAGTTTTTGTGGGCCCAGCGTGATAGCATAGCAGCTAAAGTCCTCGCCTTCAACGCGTTGGGACCCCATATGGATGCGGTTGTAGTCCCAGTGGCTCTACTTCCTATCCAGCTTCTTGCTTGTGGCCTGGGAAAGCAGTCAAGGACGGCCCAAAGCTTTAGGACCCTGCACCCGCGTGGGAGACCAGGAAGAGGTTCCTGGCTTCGGATTGGCTCAGCTCCAGCCATTGAGGCTACTCCTTTCTGTACATCTGCCTTTCCAATAAAAATAAATAAAAAATCTTAAAAAAAAAAAGTCTTTGTATTAAGTTTATTTTGTTGCATATGGGTGAACATACACCAATAATTTTTGTTAGTTGTGGTGTGTGTACATCTTGTGTTTATTTTTTTTCATCCTTTAATCTGAAATACATATTTTGTATATAGTGTTTAGGTGGACTATATTCTAAAAATATATTATGCAATTCTTCCTTTCTTTAAATCTCAATGTTGAACTCATTTACTTTTAGTTGAACTATTATGAAGACTTTCACCTGTATCTTGCTGTACTCATTTACACGTGTTTCATGTCAGTTTTGTTCTTCCTTTTTCCATATTTGCTTTATTTTGTGTTACTGTATCTTCCAACACAATCTAAATTGCTTTTCGTGTATTTTACGAGTCTGAGGGGACTGCCATGGCCAAAAGACTAATGTTCCACCTGCGGTGTCTACATCCTACACAGGTGTCCTGGCTGCTCCACCTCGGATGCAGCTCCCTGCTTCAAACCCGAGGGAGCGGCTGAAGGTGCATAGAATTATTGGGCTTTTGCATGCACGTGGGAGACCTAGAAACACTCCTGGCTCTTGACTTCGGATCAATTCAGCTCTGCGACCTTTGTGGCCATTTGGGAAGTGAGCCAACAGATGGAGGATCTCTCTCTTTGTGTCTTCTGTTTGTAAATCTGTCTTTCAAATGAAAGTAAATAATAAAACAGTATTTTACTAGTTTGAATCATTTTCTTATTTTTTTTCCTAGAGAACTCACAACTGTATAATTTGGAGTCAGGTTAACTAAATATTAATATTATAAACAAGCTTTGTTTCAGTTTGAGCAAAAATTGTATCTACTTACCTCCCCCCATTTATAATTCAATTATCTTAGACATTTCTGCTATGGACATTTATAACTATATTAAGCAGTATTTGTTTGCCGACCAGCAGCAACCCTACCTACAAGGCACATTCTTGAGGGTCTGGGAAAACAGGAACCGCAACCGGACCCCTTATTGCAAAAAGCGGCTGCTTTTATACCCCTCTCCCCATAGGTCTTATAGTGAAAAGCGGCTGCTTTTCTCCCCATCGTCCATCAATCACGTCTCCCTGTAGGTCCACTCGGTGCTACCTGATAGGCCAGTAGCAATGGAAAAATTGCAGCGAGGGCATCAGCCTACCCAGTGACTTCCTGTTTGCCTACTGGCGGGACCAACCCCACCTCCTGGCCCTGGGCCAGCCACCATCTTGCGATAGCCCTTCCTATTCCTGGGGGCAGCTCCGGCACCCCGCTCCCCACAGTATTTTTCATTAACAGTTGCAGAACAGTTAGGATGAGTGGCTATATTACCATGTGTGGCAGTGAAATTCTGACTCTGATACCACCAAGTTGGGAGAGGAAGGGCCCAGCAGAACAGCTAGGCAGAGTGTCAGTTCAGGTCTCCTGTTGTTCCTCACTGATGTTATTCCCCATCAGAAATGAAGGCATTTACTCTATTTTCAGCCTTCTCTGAGAAATCACTGTGCAGTAGGAAGGTAAGGTTGGGTGTATCATCACAAACCTGACAAGGACGGAAGCTAAGACTGCCCACTTCATCTGTGCTGGCTTGGACAGGTTGGAACAAACTGATTTTAAGGCTTTTATATTGAGATGTTATGGAGTTAGAAGTTAGGTCTTTGTGATGTGGATAGTGAGACTATCAGAAAGCTCATGGAAAATGGAATTAAAATATGGTTATTTTGTACAAATATATTTTCAGTTCATGTGTACTTTTCCCACAGTATGTGCTTTTCTTGAGCTTTTTGAAAACTTGTTATGTGTTTGGATTTTTAATTTTGCCTCAAATGAACTTATTTCCCAGGTCACATCTCCCAGTGTAATTTCTGAAATATTTATTTAGTGTGAAGTTATAATTATAAAAAAATCTGATATGCGCTAACCCTCATCATGGAATTTGAAGTCATGTGTAAAATCAGAATGCCTAGCAAGAAGAAGCTGCGTGTCTTCACCATTTGTCTCCAAAACTACAGGCATAGTTCTTTATGTGAGAGGTAGTGACCTCACTGTTAGTGCATTGTAGGCCCTAGTTATACAGTTGGAGCGAACTGTGGCAACAATCCAAAAACTGACACTGATGATTTAAAAAATGTCCATGGTGTACAGAAAATGAAAGTATTGAGGAAGGGATCAGAGGCTCATGAATTTAGATGATAGGACATATTTGCTAGGTGATGTCTAAGAATGCAGCTCTGACACTCTGGAAGGCACAGCTGAGATTGTCTGCGCCGGTGTGTGTGTTTATGTCTTCAGGACATACGTGTGTGCAAACACCTAACACATCTGAAGCCCACTTTCTAGAAAAGTATAGGCATATGTGAGCTATAGGGTCTGTTATATGCTCTAATTTAGTCAAAGTTATGAACTATGAGCTATAAGCTATGTTGGCAGTTTAGGGAAGGAATTGCTCCTCAGCCTTGTGGCTAAGATCAAATGAAATTTGGGGCAAGGATTTGAGAGACACAGGAATTTTTTATTCTATTCATGGGAAAAAATAAGCAAAAACAAACGAACAAAAACAAAAACAAAAACAAAAAGCACATCACAGTAAAAGGGTGACTGATCTGAGTTTTGTGTTATGGAAAGGCAGTAGAAAAATATCCTCTCTAAGCTTGAATTTCATTTATTCATCTGAAAAGAATTCGGTAAATACTGACACTTATGTCATTATACACAGTTTCAGCACAGTTTGCTAGGAGGGACTCAGAAAAGGATGGAGAAAGAGTCAGCCCACGATCTGTCAGGAGCTGTACGGTTGTGGGTAAAACATGGACTCACAGCAGGCATGGATCCTGGGAGTGGGGTGGTCCGACTCCATGTGCTCCCAGGATTCCTCTGTTTTCTCTGTGGAGAACCTTGAAAGGCACAAGGTAGAACTGGGGAGATGAGTGAGGATGGTGTGAGGGGAAAGGACTCAATAAATGTGTTTTCTCCTACCTACCAGTCAGGAAGAAAGGGTCCTGCCTACCAGTCAGGGAGAGAATCCCCTACTGAGTGAACTGAAGGACTGGACAAGCAGCTGAGGGAGGTGAAGTCTGGGTTGTTCCTGTTCTGGCAAGCTGAATCTCTTGAGTCTGTAGCCTATAGACAGCCTTCTGAAGAGGAAGAAAGCAGACTAACTTCAGAGCCAGAGTGCCCAGTCTGGCCACCACAGGACCAATGGCTTATTTCCTTTGTGTCCCAGATATCTCCGTTACAACATGTGGATCCCAATATTACCTTTGTCAACAGGTCTATTACTAACCAAGAGCTATGAATGCAAAAGTGCTTCAGATGTGTTAAAAAGCAATGCAAATGTAAATCCCTTTTCTTATATTAGCCAGATTTGACATGATTGGAGCATTTCTTCAACCAAAGGAATAGGTTTTCGTCAATGTGATTGAAAAAAAAAAAGTAGGAGGAATAACCGTAGGTTTGCAGAAAACCTCCGGATAGTAAAGTATCGCCTTTAGCCAGCATTCCCAAATGTGAATACTTTCCATAACTATCATACATCTTTTGAAACCAAGAGATTACCTTTGATTGATTCTAGAATCTCAATTCTAGACTTCACTTGGATTTTATCATCATTCGAACTAATGTCTTCCACTGGAAGATTTGATGTAGCTTTTCACATAGCCCTAAAAATTGTTTGAAGTGGCAGGTGGGTGGGAGAATCAAGATGGCAGAATAAGATAGGGACATGTTTAAACGGACGGAGAGTCATTAACCAGTATGAAGCAGAAAGGGCACATTCCAGGAAATGGGAAAGGACAGGACAACAGCGGAGGGGTGCCTGAAGACTGGCAGACACAGGAAAGCAATGAAAACAATGGAGTTGCAGTGAAGGAAACTGTAGCAGCATTCAGTGAGTGAATGGTGATCTGAATTTCACCAGCAGACAGAACTCCACCTGCAACCGGGGAGGGAAAGGGGGGAGGAACTTTCACTGGGAGCTCCAAAGGTGAATCCAGACAAAGAATTGTCCATGCTGCCGTTCTGTTCGACTTGACAGGAGCAGAGACAGAGCAGCAGATCCCAGATGGGCAGTGTGGGAACAGGGTGGATTTCACAGCCCAGTCCACCCTCCTACAGCCAAATCTGGTGCCATTTTGTTAAGGAGGCAAAGGCAAGGGAAAGGACTAAGCTGAGCTGGGAGTGACCTCGTTTCTGGCTCAGTGAACTGCAACAATGGGACATCTTACAGGTTCCACCCAGGTCAGGTCAGGGTAGCCATCAGACCTGATGACCAGCAGATCAAGAACTCTAGTAGTGGCACATCGGGCACCATTTTGTACAGTGTGGCAAAAGTTTTAAGACTACAGGGACACAGTGAGCTGCACATGTGCTGAGCTCGTGAGAACTCAGTGAGCTCAATGCATTGCACTGGTCCCACAGGAAAATAATACCAACTATGGTATCATATGGGTCAGAATAAGTCCATATGGCCCTTAGACATAACCTAATGCAAGATTGCCATGAGCAAGCTAGTTATATAGGACAGTTATATAGGTCCCCAAATCCTGGGACCTGCTCCAACTGGAAATGGGAGGAAGGTTGTAGAGACAACAGTGCAGCCTCAGTCACAGGAGGTGGAGAGTGGTGAGCCAGGGCTTGGGGCTACGGAGACCATGGTGGAAATTTAACGTAAGAACCCGGACCTGGAACTTACTGGAGGGAGTGGCACAAGTGACTGCAAACAAAGAGCTGTGGATCAACTGCAATAAGTAAAATCAAACTGTAGACCTGTGGGTGACACAGCTTCGAAACTTGCTACAAGGAGAAGATTCTGCTAAGTAGAAGTACAGTGACACAGAGCAAAAGAAGAGACAGAGGCACAATGAATATTGCTGAAGACTCCCCTGCAAAGAAGCAAAACCCTTTGCCAACCTCAGAGTTAACTGAGGAAGCCATCGAGAAATGGGAGATGCAGAATTCAAAACATTTGCTATAAAGCTTCCTATCAGTACCGAGAAGCACGTGAAGCAGGCATTCAAGGAATTCAAGGAATATGTCACACTGGAAATGAATCAAATGAAAGTTGATGCATTAGAAATGAAGAATACAGTGGAGCAAATTAAAAGTACAATGGAGAGTCTACAAAATAGAATGATGAAAGCAGAAGAAAAAAAATCTCAGAATAGGAAGATATTTCCTGTCATCGGGGGGAAACAGACAAAAAGCTGGAAGCAGAGCTGGGTCAGGCCACAAAAAGTATTCAAGAATTGAAAAGCACTATTAAGAGGCCAAATATAAGAGTTGTGGGAGTCCCAGAAGGTGCAGAAAGAAAACTGGTTTTACAAATGTATTAACTGAAATAATAAAGGGAAATTTCCCTAACCTACAGAAAGAATTGGGAAACAACAACCAGGAGGGGTACAGAATTCCCAACAGTCTTGACCAAAAGCAGTCTTCACCATGACATATGATTATCAAACTCTCTTCAATCAAACATAAAGAAAAGATCCTTAAATGTGCACGTGAAAAAAATCAACTGACATATATAGGAATGCCAATTAAACTCACAGGAGATCTCTCGCAGAAAACTCTATAGCCCAGAAGCTGATGGAGTGACATATTCCAGATTCTAAAAACAACAACAAAAAAAGTGTTGGCCTAGGATAACATATCCAGGAAAACTTTTGTTTGTCTTTGAAAATGAGATAGGGCCCGGCGGCGTGGCCTAGCTGCTAGAGTCCTCGCCTTGGAAGCCCCGGGATCCCATATGAGCGCCGGTTCTGGTCCCGGCGGCTCCGCTTCCCATCCAGCTCCCTGCTTGTGGCCTGGGAGGGCAGTCGAGGACGGCCCAGTGCATTGGGACCCTGCACCCGCCTGGGAGACCCAGAGGAGGTTCCAGGTTCCTGGCATTGGATCGGCGTGCACCGGCCCGTTGTGGCTCCCTTGGGGAGTGAATCATCGGACGGAGGATCTTCCTCTCTGTCTCTTCTCCTCTGTGTATATCTGGCTGTAATAAGGTGAATAAATCTTAAAA
Source organism: Ochotona princeps (assembly GCF_030435755.1). Lineage (NCBI taxonomy): Eukaryota > Metazoa > Chordata > Mammalia > Lagomorpha > Ochotonidae > Ochotona > Ochotona princeps. Next base: position 104,667,662 of record NC_080835.1, on the reverse strand, counting down.
AAAAAAAAGAAAAGAAAAGAAAATGAGATAAAATTCTTCCACAGTAAAGAAAAGTTCAAAGAATATGCCTCTTCCAAACCTGCCCTACAAATGATGCTTATAAATGTTCTCTTGACAGGGAAAAGGAACAGCACCAAAACCATAGGCAAATGCAAAGAACATCCCAGTAAAATAACAACAGAAGACTAAATCAATGAACAACCCATTGCTAAAATGATAGGACCAAATTACCACCCATACATATTAACCCTGAATGTAAATATCTCAAGCTCAATCGAACATTATAAATTGGTAGACTGGATTGAACAACAAAACCCATCTATTTGTTGCCTACTGGAGACACATTTCACTAACAAAAACCAGTGGAAACTGTATCTCATGGATTTTGATGGTTTTGTTATTATTCGTTTCATCTCTTCAAAACACTTTCTTCTGATTAAATTCTTCAGTGACTCATAGATCATACAGTAGCATCATTTTCTTCAAGAAGGTTCTTGATTTTCTTTTCTCATTTCTTCAGTGACACATTAGTCACTCAGTAGCATGTTATTTAACTTCATGGCATTGCAAATTTCTTTTTTCTTCCAGTTGTTGGTTTTGTTTTGCAGCTTTTCATTTAAGGGGAGACTATTATATCCAGATGTGAGCATACAATGCAGTATACATCTCTACTTCCAGACAAAGATGGACTCCCAATGAAACTGTTCACTACATCTTGACAATAGGATGCTGGACTCTCTGCCATTGTCCATGCCCACAATGATGGACATATGAATGTATGTGAAGAACTATCTTTTAGTAATGATGAAGGGGAACTCGGTGGAGTGGGGGAAATTGGGGAGGGGATAAGGGAAATGCCAGGGGCCTATGGAGCTGTATCAAAAAATGATCATCATCATAATAATAAACAAAAGATTAAAAATAAAGTGGCAGGTTGTTGTGGACTAAGGAGTTGATTAGCAGTTGTTAGCCTGGGCAGGAACAGGAAATAGGCTTGTGGCTAAAAACACCTGGACTAATTGGACTCATCTGTATCCAATATCCTGCTAAATGAGGATGTGGGAGGAGAGTATATAAGCAGAGGTGAAGGAGCAATAAAGGGAGACTTCACAAAGACTTCCACCATCACTGGTCTCCTGCCAGACCCTCTCCGTGTCCACCTTACGCAGCAGGTGACGCTGGGTTAGGGTGTTAGACCCGAGCGGGCGATGGCCAAGGGCCCCTCGCCCCCGCCCCCAACAAACGGACCCCTCCGGCAGACACGAGACAGGAGACCAAGAGATGTAATCACGCATGAGGCAAGGTTTATTTCACACGGGCTCATGGGTGCTCCCGCTCGTTCGAGCAAAGACTCGCTCCGAGCCGCACAAGCTGGGTTTTTTTTATAGGATACGAGAAGCAGGAAGCGAGGTTACAGAAGCAGATGCATGGTTACAGGGATCCCATTGGCACACTTAAATTACACAAGGCTGCGATTGGTACAGGAGCTGCCCTTGCTTAAGGCGGTTTTCAAGAATGGCTCAGTGTCCGAGAAATGGAAACTTACCTCTTTCTTGGGAAATAGAAACTTGGGAAACTGAAACTTATTTGTCTAAGCTCTTGGAAAGCACCCAATGGCTCCCAGCTCCCTATCTTGCAAGGTCTTCTGCCATTCCTTATCTTGCAAGGTCTTCTGCCTGCAGGCATCCTGTTGACCCTTTTTCTGCTGGAGCTAAATTTGGGCTCTTCAAGGGGATTGGAACCACCCGTAGTGAAAGGGAAGCCAGAGGGGCCCTGCTGCAGTGACCTGCTCATCTTCTGTTTTCAGACTGCACTGGAATACAATTTGAGGTATAAATCCAATTTTCAAGTCAGTTGCATGTGCTTGAAGTCGGCTTATACATCTTTAAGGATTATATATCCAGATCACTTGCACACTTTAAATTGGATTATTATTGCTTATTCTCTTTGAATAAGCCCGGCAGTGTGGTCTAGTGGCTAAAAGTCCTTTCCTTGAACGCGCCAGGATCCCATATGGGCGCCGGTTCTAATCCCAGCAGCTCCATTTCCCATCCAGCTCCCTGCTTGTGGCCTGGGAAGGCAATCAAGGACTGTCCAAAGTTTTGGGACCCTGCACCCACGTGGGAGACCTGGAAAGAAGTTCCTGGTTCCTGCCTTCGGATCCGTGCAGCACTGGCCGTTGCGGCTCACTTGGGGAATGAATCATCGGATGGAAGATCTTCCTCTCTGTCTCTCCTGCTCTCTGTACATCTGACTTGTAATAAAAATAAATAAATCCTAAAGCAAAAGAACTCATCGAAAAATGTATCTTCATCCGTATTATTGTGTTAAGATGTTGCTTGTGTTGTTATTTCTAACAGTTCTGTAGCTTCATGTCTTTTACTTAATTCTTTGATTCATTTTGTGTTAATTTTTGCATATGGCAAGAAGTAAAGATCTAATTTTATTCCTTTCGATATTCATATTCAGTTTTGGCAGCACTATTATTGAAGAAACTCTTTTTGCTCCAATATGTTATTTATAAATTCGTTGAAAATCTGTTTGCTAGGCTCAGCATAGTAGCCCAGTGGCGAAAGTCCTTGCCTTGTGTATACCAGGATCCCATGAGTGCTGGTCTATGTTCTGACTGCTCCATTTTTCTTCCAGCTCCCAGTCTGTGGCCAGGGAAAGTAACCGAGTGTGAATCAAAGCCTTGGGACCCTGCATTCATGTGGGAGACTTGGAAGGAGCTCTTGGCTTCAGATCAGCTCAGCTATGGCCTTTGTGGCTGCTTGGGGGACTGAAGGAGAGGATGGAAGATCTTTCTGTTTTCTCCTTCTCTCTGTAAATCTGACTTTCCAACAAAAATAAAATAAATCTTAAAAAAAAAAATCAGTTGACTGTGTTTATATGGATTACTCTCAATATCACTAATTACGATGGCTATGTATCAAAATAACCCTAAAATATTTCATTCCATTTAGAATTGCAAAAATAATAAATATTAATGAAAATGTGTATATAGGGAAAGTCTTATACATTTTGTGAGGGAATGTAAATTCATACAGCTACTGTGAAGAAACGTTGAGGTTCACTAAGAAACTAAAAGTAGATCTGCTTTATGACTCATTTGAAGTGTTTATTCAAATGAAGTCATTGTGGAAACTGCTTTCTCATGCTCATTGCAACAATGTTAACAATAGCCAAGTTATGCAGTTAGCTTAAGTGCCTATCAACAGAATAAACATAGCGTTGTCAAGTGAACTTTGGTCCCACCAAGGGGCTTTCTGCCTGCCCCCAGGCCTCTGGACTAACAAGTATGCACATTTTTTAAGTGTTGATCAAAATTTGAAAAGAGGTTTGAGTTGGAAATGCTTAGGGACTTTATTTGATTCTTCACGCCGAATGCACACATTGAATCTTCACAGGACACGCCACCACCACTAATATAATAATTTAAAAGATACATTTAAGTTATATAATAGAAAAAGTAGCCCTCTTGAATGGGGCTGGCCAAAGCCCTAAGGGGCATTATAAAGGAAGCCTGGAGAACAGTAGGAATCCCTGGCCACCCCTGCTGCTCACACTTACGCTGTGAGTCCCAGAACCAGTGGAAGCAGGTACACAGAACACACACGGTAGTTTGCTGCTTTACAAAGCCCAGTGAAATCCATTTTACATAAGGAGGGTCTGCATACTGCCTCTTACAATGACTCGACCTCAGAAACACATAGGTTTGAAACTTGGTTTTGCATGCATTGAGCTCTGACCTATGACGGAGTCGGTTTCTTTCCTGAGCAGTCTTTGTGATACCATCCCAGGGCTGCAAGGGCAGGAGTTCCTGCTGAGCACTCAGTCTGTGTCTCCTGTGCAATAACTTTTCCCCGGGAGTTGCAGGTGAAATCTCACAATCACCTCTTCAGAAGCATTGATGTGGGCATCCCTAGTTCTCCTGTGGATTCCCTCAGCACAAGTTGGAAACCTTTCTCTGGCAAAGACTGTGAGGAGTTATTGGAACAGCCCACCCTGGGCCCGGTGCCATTTCTTCTTCCTCACGGCTCACGAAATTCACGCCAGTCCGGCCATCCACCAATCAGATGTAACCTGGCATTCCACCTGAGAATCCCACCCCCAATCTTCCAGCCCCTTCCCTAATCCCGCCCACTCACCAATCATCCCTAGGCATTCACCTGCAGGCACCAATCCCCTGGGGCCTGCCTCAGTCCCTCCCAATCCCCACCCCCCACACCTGGCAGACAAAAAGGCCCCCAGGTGGGGCTCTCTCTCTTCTTTGTTCTTCTCCTCTTCTTCTGGCCTCCCTTCTCCTCCTCCCTTTCCCCTCCTCCCCTTCCCCTTCCCCTCCACCCTGTTCCTGCCCCACTGGAATAAACCTCCTCAGATACCTCCTTGCGTCTGGTGTTTCCAGCTCATTGTAAAGAACCAGGTTGTGGGAATTAGCTGCTTGTAATAATAGCGTAATATCGTAAGAACTAGAATTCTACCCTTTTTAAATAATTAACAAAGACCATGTGTGCATGTGAGGTGTCTTTTACGAGGCATTTGAAATTATTAATTTGAAAATCATCCTGCTATGTATTCATTGAATCATGAGTCCTACCTGTGTCTCAGTTGGCAGGGGAATTTGAAATGAGCCCATAGGCCTTGCGCAGACCATGAGCCAGACGTTCCCCACGCCTGCAAGGCTTAGCGAAGGGTCCTTCTGATTGTCGGGAGCCTAATGCCACTGGACCCTAGCCCAAGAAGCAGGTGTGTCCTGATGGCTGCCTTCACAGGTGATTGCCACTTGCTTAAAGGAGACAGACCCTGTGACTTTTGGGCATTTTCCTCCTTTATGTTACACCACACTGTTCATAAATGGCCTCCTCACCAATGTGGTAAAGTGAGTGTGCAGGCCACAGACCGGAGCCACAGTTATTGCCTCGTAAGACATCCACAGAGCCCTGGCCCCACTGTGGTGTCTGCATTTCATTCACAAGAGAGCTACCATTACTGGTGATCAAATAGTTAATTTAAGTGATTCCAGCAAAGAGTGGAAGATGAATTGAAGGCGATACTGGAAATGACATTCACAAATTGAACAGGGAGAGGGTACCCGGATGACTTCTGGGGACCCGTGACTCTAGGATTTTTATCTGAAATGAAGTGGGTTGAAATAAGTGATTTATACAGTGAGTGTCTCAGGTTTACCCCTGTTTCAAGCCTGCTGGAGCTGCCACAGAGGAAATCCACCCTACCAACAGCCCAGTGCCACAGGCCACCCCCCACTGCAGGAAACAGAGACTGAGTACACCAATATATTGATTGTTCTCAGACTGTCATGCAGGGATTTCATTTTCTGCCATCGGTTGCTGTTTCTTGTCCAACAGCCACCAAGTCTGAATCTCTCCGGTTAGGGCCCAGCACACAGCTTTTTAGGTCTCTGCAGAAAGCCTGAAAATGTCATGATAGAGAACCACTTGTGCTGTTTAAGTATCTCCTGTAGCAATTCCATACAGTCATGCCCCCAAGGCTGTAGTCATGCAGTCATTGATGACGAGCACAGACTCTATGCCTCTTGCTCACAAAAGCAAGAGGCCTGGAACCCACAGGATTCTACTGGGATTCGATTAACAGGATGGCTGATGTGGCCTGTGTGTTGGGAGGGGCAGAGTGGCGTAAAGGCAGGGAAAGTGCAGGACTGTGCATTGTTTAAACTCTGGAGAAAACATACACAGTGCCTCAAGGCAGGGTTGTAACTGAGCTCCGATCTGCAAATGTAGTTTATCTGATGCCTAGCTCCTTCTTAAATTGATGCGCAAGGGGGTTCTCTGTTTCATGCAGGAAACTCGCCTTGGCTTCAGAGACTGTGCCTCAGGAGGACTTTCAGTATGCCTGTCCAGTTCAGGAGTGGCTCCAGGCAGATGTTTTATTTTTGGTTTAAAGCCTCCTGAAGCAGAAAGCCACTTTTGACTCATGCAAATGAAAGTGGGGGAAGCCGTTAAGAGTTGACTGGGGATGCTGCGCAAACACCCTGATCCATCAAGGGTGGTAAGCTATAAGGCCACATTAAAAGGCTTCATTTTTCTCCTGATAGACTGGAGAAAAATGGCTTATGGAAGCTGTATATACATTAGATTATTAAAAAGTGTTTCTAGATATGTTTCCAAAGGCTTCCAACTGTTGAAAGGAACTGTACTTAATTCTGCACTGTCTTCTATTAGGGAAATGACTCTGGTTATAGCTGTTCTTAAGATAAGGACTCAGCTTTCTGAACCCAGGATTTTTTTCTTCTAAATTTTATTTATTTTTATTATAAAGGCAGATTTACAGAGACGGGAGACAGAAAAAAAAAGATCCTCCAACTTCTGGTTCACTCCTTGAGGCTGCAATGTTGGGAACTAAGCTGATCAGAAGTCAGGAGACGGGAGCCTCTTTTGGGTCTCCCACACTGATGCAAGTTAGTAAGCTTTGAGCCATCCTCATCTGCTTTCCCAGGCCACAAGCAGGAGCTGGAAGGGAATTCGGGCCACCAGGACATGAACTGGTGCCCATATGGGATCCCAGCACATGCAAAGAGAGGGCTTTAGCCTCTAGGCTACCAAACTAGGCCCAAGGATTTTCAATTTCTTTCCAATTTGTGACATTTCGTTTTTCTTAAAATTTGTATCTGGAGGGATCATTATATGTTTTGCCAATCTTCTTGGTGCCAAATGTGATTGATTAACATCTTCATGATCTACCTATCAAGAGACAGAACGCCCTCTGAAAGGAAGAGACAAAGTGACTTCAGAGGAATAGAGATTTGGGGCAGAAGTATTGATAAAAGCTCACAGACAGGGCCCAGCTTGGTAGCCTAGTGGCTAATGTCCTTGCCTTGCACATGCTGGGATCTCATATGGGCATTGGTTCTAATCCTGGTGGCCCCACTTCCCACCTAGCTCCCTGCTTGAGGCCTGGGAAAGCAGTCGAGCATGGCCCACAGCCTTGGGACCCTGTTGCCAGGTTAGAGACCTGGAAGGGGCTCCTGGCTTTAGGTTGGCACAGCTCTGGCTGTTGCAGTCACTTGGGGAGTGAATCAACAGATAGAAGATTTTCCTACCTGTCTTTCCTCCTCTCTGTATATCTGACTTTCCAAGATAAATAAATAAATCTAAACAAACAAACAAAATGAACTCACAGACAGCTGTCTAGTTTCAGAGAAGGAAAGTAGCTGCCCCAGGCAGGAGATTGGGCCCGCCTCTGCTAGGTGACCAGAGCTGGCTTTGCCGTGGGGAGCAGGAGTGTGGTGTACAGGAAGGTGCTGGCCACGTGCTGGACCCACATCCAGGACAGCCTTTGAACTGTTCCTGCAAAGCCTGCAAGATGGGAGGTGGGAGAAGGAACTAATCGGGAAACCAAGATCTTGACAGACTAGGGTTGGCCCCATCATAGACCTCAGAATTCAGGCTCCTGACCCTCCTGACTCCATCCCCCAGGGTCAGCTCCTGCAGGATGAAGTTCATACCCTACCTCCTTGTGCAGCCTGGGACCAGCCATGTACGGTGGTGGACAATGTCTACCTATTGCCCTCTGACCTGTGGGACATTGATGCACGCATGACTGAGCCAGAGGGGCAGAAATGAGAGGAGGCATATGGAGTCAGAAATTGAATTCCAGGGCCCAGTGGCATGGCCTAGCGGCTAAAGTCCTCACCTTGAAAGCCCCGGGATCCCATATGGGCCCTGGTTCTAATCCCAGCAGCTCCACTTCCCATCCAGCTCCCTGCTTGTGGCCTGGGAAACAGTTGAGGACTGTCCAAAGTTTTGGGACCCTGCACCCGTGTGGGAGACCCGGAAGAGGTTCCAGGTACCTGGCTTCGGATTGGCGCAGCACCGGCCATTGTGCTCACTTGGGGAGTGAATTATCGGATGGAAGATCTTGCTCTCTGTCTCTCCTCCTCTCTGTATATCTGACTTTGTAATAAAAATAAATCTTTAAAAAAAAAACAGAAATTGAATTCCAGAAACGTAACGCACTGGTTTTTTTAAGTATTTGTATGCTTGTAGGTGTTTATTTGAGAGGCAGTAAGACAGAGAGAAGAGAGATAAGGAGAAGGATAGGGATAGAGAGCTCTCATCAGCTGTTCGCTCCCCCAGATGCCCACAGTGCTGCCCTAAATGGGTTGGTCTCTGAGAAGCCAGTCAAGGCTGTCTATGCAGGTGGCAGGGATGTGATTACACGGTCCTCACTGCTGACTCTTGGGTTGTGCCCCGATGAGAAGCTGAATTTCAAAGCTGGAGCCAGGAATTGAACCTAGGCACTCCGTTGTGGTCTAAGCCTCGGGATCACTAGAATAGGGGCTCACGGAGGTTTTCATTGTTACACGGCTGGTGTTGACACAAGGCACCTGCACTCGGAGTCAGAACCTCTGGCTGAGATTCTGGGATTCTGAGTGCTTGTTTGCACAGAGTGTCTCAGGGCTGGCCTTCACTGCTCACTCACTCAGTTGGGCGCCACACGTGTGAGCACCTTTGTGTGTTGGAGACACCACTAAGCACAGGACAACGGAATGCACACTGCACACACAGTGCACTCTGCTCATGCTCACACACACCACAAGCACAGCCCAGACACGCATGCATCTCACACCCTCTCTAACGCGCCAAACTCACCCTTCATTAGCTTACACATTCTACATCAAATGCACTCCCACTCGCATACACACACACACACACACACACACACACACACACACACACTCACCTACCTTGCTGTCACTGCTGGTATTTTCATTCACACTGTATACTCACAGCCTCCCTGATACGCTCATTCTCTCCCTGACTCACCTCCTCTGTCCTCCCTGTGCCCAGCCAAGGCGCAGTTAGCAGCTGAAGGGCAGAATACATAGGTAGAGTGCATGTCTTTGGTATTTCTCATGCTCTGTGATCGCAGGGCACATGGGGACACGCAAGGACTCCAGCTATAGCAGTGGTCAGGGCCGTGTCTGGGACACATCACAAGTAGCTGACTTGAGACCAAGGAAAGGCAGCAGCAAAGGCAGTGGAAGGCACCTGCATTTATGATGGTGGGATATATTTTCCTGGGTAACTGATCTGTCTTCCTGCTCTAGACATATTTTGCTAGGCCCAGACACATTTGTCCAGAGAGTGATGGTTTGCAAGGAAGAACTGCTTACTGACCAATGTCTACCCTGAAGATGAATGGATGAGAAAAGAACCCTGCCACAGGTGGGAGGACTGAAGATCACAGATTAGGATAAGGTGCATTTTGGCAGGGCAGAGGGGAGGTTGAACTGCTCGTCTAATCCTGAAAGGTAAGGGATTGCCATTGGGTCCACCCAGGGAAGAGGTAAAGGGATAGAATCTGCCTGCCTAGAGGTGATGCTGCCTGACAGCTAGGAGTTTGTTCTTTCCAAGGCTCGCAGATAGGGTCTTGGGCCTTAGGGCATGGCCAAAGGCAGCTCAGCTTCCTATGCAGGAGAACTCTTGAGGGTGATGCTGAGGACAACTTTCTCCCCTGTCCAGGGGAAGCACTGAGATCCCCTCAATAAGATGTTTATGTGCTGGTGGGGTGAGTGGACAATTGAAATAATGTGGCCTGGCATCTCTGTAGTTGCCTACAGAGGAGTCCAAGATGGAGAACCCACTACATAGCGCATAAGTCATCCCATGGTAACAAGTGTCATGATCATAGTCTGCGAGTGATGGGGCTCTAGCTGCAATCAGGATGACAGGCGAGCTGACCAAGGGAGGCCTAGCATCTCTCAGATGCCATTTGAACCTGTTGCTCTGAAAGCAGTCCCCTGGATGACATTCTACATCAGCAGGTAGCTTTGGGGAAGTATAAATTGCAGCAAGTTTAGGAATGACTAGGGAGCTTGGCACTTGCCTGCTGGGAAAGGAAGACTGGCCAGAGGAGAGGAGAACTCCTTGAGTGCAGGAGCACCAACCCACACTGCAGAGCCATGAGGGCCACCCTTTTTCTAGCATTTGCTAGGAGATGAATGACTCATCCCCAGATCCCTGTGATGAAGCAGCAACCCCAGTGTGATGGTGTCAGGAGGTGCTTCAGTGTGATGAGGTCTAGAGTGTGGCCTGTGATGGTATCAGTTACTGCCATGGAAAGATGAGATGCGGAGACCAGAGCTCCATCTCTTGAGACAAGAGCCTGCCTGTAAACCAGGAAGACAGTCTGTTCCAAACATGGGATCTGGTGGCCTTAGGATCTTTTTTTTTTTTTTAAGATTTATTTATTTTTATTGGAAAGGCAGATATACAGAGAGGAGAGACAGAGAGGAAGATTTTCCATTCGATGGTTCACTCCCCAAGTGGCTATAATGGCTGGAACTGAGTCAATCTGAAGCCAGGAGCCAGGAACCTCTTCCGGGTCTCCCACACAGGTGCAGGGTCCCAAATCTTTGGGCTGTCCTTGACTGCTTTCCCAGACCACATGCAGGGAGCTGGATGGGAAGTGGAGCTGCCGGGATTAGAACCAGTGCCACTATGGGATCCCAGCGCATGCAAGCCAAGGACTTTAACCACTATGCTATCATGCTGGACCCAGCCTTAGGATCTTAACACCTGGGAGAAATGAATGTCTGTGGGTTCAGTCACCCAGTGGATGGTATTCTGTTCCAACAGCTCCAGTTTTTAAAGGTAATGAGTAAACGTATGAGGACCAGAGAGGGCATGGGGTTTGTCTATGTCACATAGCACACTGGCGAATGCGAGTGGTATTTAGAGTTACAGTGCTAGCCTAACTGATGCTTGTGCGTTTATCCCCCTCTCTGTTTAACTTGTGCTTTCCACCCCCGACATGCTAGACACTCAGCCAGAGTTCAAAAAGAAACATTTAAACTAATAGGTGAAGAGTCAGGGATTTACTGCTCCAAACACACCCTGATCAGATGCACTTTGGGGATAGCAGAGGGTGCCCATTCTGGTGCCCACAGTGACTCTCAGTTATTATCGCAACTGTCCACTCCATGCCAGCCAGATGGGCGCTCAGCACACGATCGCTTTCACACTGAAGAAAGGAAGAGGAGAGTTTAATGTTGCTTTCCTGGGGACCAAAGTGAAAAAGTACATACATTGATTTAGAAGGAGGCTAACGGCAGAAAAAAAAAAAGATTGGGGTCTAGGCCCCCAAAAAAGCAATGGACAGCCCTGAGTGCTATTAATCCACTTGTCCGTACCACTCTCAAGTTGGCATTCAGTGGCAGCCCTCCTGGGACTTGGTGGAGGGGTGTCCTGTGGTTGGAGCAAGTCTCAGAGCAACCAGTGGAAACAGGAGAAGACACCCGCTGAGACAATGCCAAGCTGCCCCTGGCTTGCCTCCTCTCTTTTTTTTTTTATTGTTATTGGAAAGCCGGATATACACAGAGGAGGAAAGACAGCAAGATCTTCCATCCAATGATTCACTCCCCACGTGAGCCGCAACGGGCCGATGCGCTCCAATCCGAAGCCGGGAACCTGGAACCTCTTCCGGGTCTCCAAAACGGGTGCAGGGTCCCAAAGCTTTGGGCCGTCCTCTCCTGCTTTCCCAGGCCACAAGCAGGGAGCTGGATGGGAAGTGGGGCTGCGGGGATTAGAACCAGCACCCATATGGGATCCCGGGGCTTTCAAGGAGAGGACTTTAGCCGCTAGGCCATGCCGCCGGGCCCTGCCTTCTCTCTTAACTGAAACGTTCCCTTCAATAAAATGGGCCTTGCAAATCCTGTTTTGTGGCAGTGCAAGTATGTGATATCAGCAACCCACTTAGTGCTTGGTGGATTCTTGGCTGTTCCATTTGTGGTTCAGCCTGCTACTGATGCATCTGGGGAGGCGGTGGCAGATGGTCAAAGTCTCCAGCTCTGTGATATAACCCTTCTGGTGCATCGGGATTGGAGTTCCTGGTTTTTTACTTCAGCCGGACACAACCCCAGCTGCTGCTGACAATAGGAGAGTGAGCAGAAGATAGAAGATGTCTCTTCATCTCTCCCTTTTTATCACTCACCCCCCAATTCCTGTTATGTTGCCTTTTAAATAAATACATTGAAAGTATCCCAACTATATAAATCCCTTCCCCATTCTTGCCAGCTCCTAGAATGTTTTAAAAAAAATCCTTTCTGTTGCCAAAAATATGGCAGATTCACCATCGTTGCTGCTATTCCCAGCTACTACAAAGGGATGAGTATGATATTCGAACTGGAGAAGGATAGGATGTAAAACTGTTGTTATCATCTCACCCAAATTTTGCTCCGTTCTTGGAAGTGGCAAAAGGAAAATTTTATTGTGCTTGGTGGAGAGAGTTTGCAAAACTGGCCTGAGGTGGTTGATTTTGCTTCTCACATTTGTGCGGTGTGAGGATTCAATTCAGTTTTTGCTTGTACGATAATTCACACTCTGGAATCTTCAAGGATGTCCTAACATGAGTTAAACCATTTTTTTTCTTGCAGGGTTCTGTGATCTTGATCCAAGCTGCAAGCAGGCTATGGGGTAGGGCAGGGTTGGAGTCAACCTTGCAGTCCAACGGACCTGGTGGACTGCCCTTGGATGGGCTGGCAAGGTGAACAGTGTGCTGTGCCATGCTCTGGCCAACCATGGAACATTGCCAGGGAAGGAGTGCAGTGAGAAGTCAGGCAAGGGGGCAGCAGTAGCCCCAAGCACTGTGCCGGGTTGGTTCTATAAGCAGATGATGTCACCGCTATAGCCTGCTGCTTTAGACACTTGTGCCTGCTTGGAATGTACCAAGGGCAGAAGTTAAGGAGAGGGCATAAAACCTGCCCTTGGCCTCCACTGCCCCTCCTGTGTTCTGTCCCCAGCAATGCTGTCCTGAGGGCAGGAAATATAATCTACTTGAACCTAACATAGAGGTATATGACTGGGCTTGGAGACATGAGAACTGTCTGTGTGTCTAGCTTCTGATTTCACTCACAGGACTGGCAGGTGTGTGCCACACATTTGATTTTCAAATGTAAACTCCATGGGGCTGGCAACGTGGTATAGCAGGATAAGCCTTTGCCAGCAATGGCACTGACATTCCATATGGGAACTAGTTTGAGTCCCAGTTGCTCCACTTTTGATCCAGCTCTCTGCTAATGGTCTGGGAAAGATGACCCAAGTCCTTGGACTACTGTACCCATGTGGGAGACCCAGATGAAGTTCCTGGCTCCTGGTTTTGGATGGGAGTTGTGGCTATTTGGGGAGTGAACCAGCATATAGATGATCCTCTCTGTCTCCCCCTTGTGTTTCTGTGACTTTGCCTTTCAAACAAAAACTAATAAATCTTTGAAACTGTAAGCTCCCATCTCTACCCTGATGTCCCTGGAGGTGGAAGCTATGGAGCACACAAGAGCAGAAAAGTATTTCTGAGTCCAACTTGAGTGCTAGGGTGACAGAAGTGGAGGGGGAGGGATGGATCTTGAGCAAATAATCATACCTAATTCCAGAGTTCTCAAGCTGTTTATCTCTGTTAAACAAAATCTACCCAAGTAAGCCCACCTGGCATCCTCTCGTTGACTTGTTCGGCCTTATCATTGTCAACCTGCCATTTGGGCCAACTCTCCTTCTTCTAGTTACTCTCCCTTCCCCCCTCCTTGCTGCCTCCCCTCACCAGGGGCAGTGTCCAGTGGTGTGCAGTTGTCCAGGAAGTGTGAAATCAGATGTTCACAAAGGAAGGAGCTTGATACAGGAATGGAGCAGATTTAGAGAAATTTGTTGGGTTCCCCACTGGCATCTTCCCCAAGGGCATGGACAAAGGAAGAAACCCTCTGAGCTTAACCAGACCTGAAGACAAGGGTTTGGGGTACAGGACACAAAATGTTGCAGGTTTATGCTTTCTTATTTTCCCTAAGATGGCTTGCTCAAGTGTCTTTTGGGTTAGCTCTTTCTGGGCAGTGGAAATGGGTGTTGGAGGCTGGGAGGGAGACAAGCCCTGCCTGTGTGTTTTTCTTATGGAAGCTTGGACCCAGGTGGTTTCATAAGGAGTGAACAAGCAACCAATTGGCAAGGAGCCTTGGGCAAGTAGAAGTATGGGAGCCAGGCCCTCTCTGTGGCTTACCAAAGAGTCCACTGGGCCCAGTGTGATGGCCTACTTGGCCAGTCCTCCCCTTGCAAGTGTCAGGATCCCACGTGGGCACTGGTTCATGTCCCAGATGTTCCACTTCCCATCCGGTCTCTGATTGTGGCCTGGAGAAACACTGGAGGATGACCCAGAGCTCTGGGACTCTGCATCTGTGTAGGAGACCTGGAGGAGGCTCTGACCATTGCAGCCATTTGCGGAATGAATAAGCAGATGGAGGAATTTTCTTTATATTTCTTCTTCTCTGTGTAGATCCATCTTTCTAAAACAAGTGAATTTTTATATATTTTAAAGTGATTGCTTAGAGATAGTGACCCATTCCATACCTGTTGGCTGCATACCAGGGTCTAACCAACCAACTCCACTTTCTCCTCCCCCTTCCAAGGTGCCTGGTCTGCAGTGTCCTGTGAGCTGCTCACTAGCCACCAGCTCACAGCAATTCCTGGTTTGCTATATGGTGCGTCATGTGCCAAGGGGTCTCTGGAAAATGATTCTTGGTGGGGTGGGAGGATATACCCTGTGGGCAGCTCCTTAGTCTCAGGTCTTTTAGAGAAAGCCCTGACTCTGAAATAGCACACACCACTTAGGGCAGAAGTTGTGGCTGGCAGGATTGGGGGGATGCTAGGGAATGAGGGGGTCGCCTGTTGCTAGGATCACCCTATGAACCAGCCCATGGGAAGCTCAGGTGCCTGAGGCTTCCATCTGGATGGGTGAGACTTGACCCACACCCCTGGGCTATTGCAGAGGGAAGGAGCAAATCTGGATCCAAGACTGGGACAGGGGCAGGGTTTAGAGGTTTGGGAATTCTCTGACAGGAGGGCTTCACTGAGAGAGCTGGATTTGACATGTGAGTCCTCTGGGGTCTGAGACACATGGTGCCTTTCATAGCAACCAAAGGTGGCAGGACTCCAGGGGACACGCTGCACCTGCTTATTAGCATGAGCCTACTTCCTTGTCCCCCATAGGAGACCAGCAGCTGGGTAGCCAGTGAAACGCTAAGGGTCAGGTCAGGGTTTGGGGGATTGGCTGGGCTTTAGTTTCTTTTCTGGTGCTTTTAGTCTAAGACTGTCCCGTAAGACTTTCTGTGAGGATAGAAATGGCGATTGCGCATAAGGCAATAGCCACGTGAGAGTGGGGAGCACCTGAACATGCTTGGGGTGGTTCCAGAACCAAGCTGTTTGTTCTGTGTAATTATCAACACAAATATTAGTGACTGGTGGGTCATGGCTAGCATACTGGGCACTGCAGTTCTGGTTGCTGCAACAAAAACAGCAAGAGCTCTAGGTTGGCGCTCAGCACAGACATGGTGGGTAATTCCAAAAGGTCTTTCACCTCCCAGGGCTTGTATCTCTCCCAGAATGTGAGGAGGGCTTCCCTCACTCTGACAAACATGCAGGTGAGTTCCAATTTACCTTGTATTATGTTCACAACCCTACGCTCAAGCTAACAGAACACACCTGGGATTCTTTTATTTTCAAGGAGAATATTAAAATTTGAAAAAAAAAATCTGCTTCCTTTTTTTTAAATTTGAAAGGCACAAAAATGAAGAGAGATGGAGAGGTAGGCAGCCAGAAATGCTGCATGCATTAGTTAATTTGCCAAGTGCTCATAACAGGTCAGGCGGGGCCGGGAGCCCGGGAGCGCTCTCCCAATCCCCCAGGTGGGTAGCGGACACCTGTAGAGTTGAGCCGTAACATGTTATGTTCCCATGCACTTTAGCAGAGACGGATCAGGGAGAATCACTGAGCATGAACCTTGAAGCAGGCATTCTGCTGAAGACTCCGCTAGATCACAGTCTCACCCCAGATCTGAGTCCTACAAACTTCTATACAACCTCTTTTTTGTTTGTTTTATTAATATTAATTTTTTTTTGAATTAAAACTTCTCTGCAAAATACACTATCAACCTCATGAGGGCCCTGTGCGATGGTTCAGTGGCTAAATCCTCACATTGCATATGCTGGGATCCCAGGTGGGTGATGGTTCATTTCACAGCTGTTCCATTTTCCACCCAGATACCTGCTTGTGGTGTGAGAAAACAGTGGAGCATGGCCCAAAACCTTGGAACCCTGTAACTGTGGGAGGGGGCCAGAAGAAACTCGTGGCTCCTGGCTTTGGATCTGCTCAGCTGTGGCTGTTGTGGCTGCTTAGAGAATGAACCAGAAGACAGAAGATCTATCTCTCCTTCTCTCTGTAAATCTGCATTCCCAATAATAATAATTGAATCTTTTAAAAAAAGAAAGATAGGGTCCGAGACAATGGCCTAGTGGCTAAAGTCCTTGCCTTGAACATGCCAGGATCCTACATGGACTCTAGTTCTTATCCTGATGACCTTGCTTCCCATCTAGCTCCCTGCTCGTGGCCTGGGAAAGAAGTCGAGGATGGCCCAAAGCCTTGGGACCCTGCACCCATGTGAGAGACCCAGAAGAGCTCCTGGCTGCTGGCTTAGAATTGGTGGAGCTCTGACCACTGTGGTCACTTGGGGAGTGAAATCATTGGATGGGAGATCTTCCTGTCTCTCCTCCTCTATGTGTATGTCTGACTTTGCAATCAAAATAAATAAAATTTATTTTAAAAAAAGAAAGCTAATGAGAAGACAAGCCATAACTGACAGAAAATATTTGTAAAAGATATATCTGATAAAGGGATGAAAAAAAAGCGCTTAATACTCAATGAAAGAAAAACAGTCTGATATTTTGATCCACAACAGACCTAAAAAAAGATATTACCAAACGAGATACACAGGGGGTAAATAATTGTGTGGCAAAATGCTCAGTATCATATGTCATTGGGAAATTGCAAATAAAAACCAAATGAAAGAACACTTTCTCCTCATTAATGCCTAGCAACACCCAAAACGCCAACACCACAATATGCTGGCAAGGATACAAAGCTGCAGGAGCTCTCATTCATTTGTGACTGAAATACAAAATGATACATCCCTTATGAAAGGTACTTTGGTGGCTTTTACAAAATTAAGCATTCCCTTATCAGCAATTACATTCCTTCATGTCCATCCCGATGACTTGAAAACCTGAGTCTTTGAAAAAGCTTGCACACACGACCTGGTGCCATGGATCAATGACTAAAATCCTTGCCCTGCAACCACCAGGATCCCATATGGGCAATGGTTCATGTCCTGGCTGCTTTGCTACACATCCAGCTCCTTGCTTGTATCCTGGGAAAGCAGTGGAGGATGGCCCAGGGCCTTGGGACCCTGCACCCACAGGGGAGACCTACAAGAAGCTCGTTGCTCTTGGCTTTGGATGAGCTCAGCTACAGCTGTTGCGGTCACTTAGGGAGTAAACCAGAAGCCGGAGGATCATTCTCTCTGTGACTCTGACTTTCCAATAAAAATAAAACTTGCACAGAAGAACAGTAAACTTCCTTCAGGACTCGGGAGGGGAGCTTTCTCCGGTCTTTACTTAGTTCCAAATTTGGATCCCCATCCTCTCTGACAATGACCATCAGGGTTGCTCTGGAGCCCCCCCCCCCCCAAACAAACAAACAAAGTCAGAATAGATAGAGAACAATAAGGAAAGATCAGAACCAGACAGGAAATAGCGTGGACTCACATATACCTTACTAGGTAGGACACAGAGATTAGATACCCCTGAAAGAAGAATGGAGGATTTCTCTGCACACCCCTCCTAAAATAGCTCTACACCTCAACTGTTGACATATGCCTTGCTAGAGTTATAAGCCAATTTAGACTATCATAAAATCTACCAGGTTCAGTAGAATTATGCTTCAATGCTATGGACTGCTAAATACTAAAATGAGGATAGACATGAGACAGCTGAATAGTAACCTATAGCCATTTTAAGGTGTATAGAAGCCAGTTGTATATAAACTAAAATCAAAATGTCAATGAAGTAGCCACAGGATATGGTTAAGAACTTGCATCTTGTAACATATTGGTTACTCAATACCATGACAATTAATTCCATAATGTTGTAAATTGTCGTTGATGTTAACTTGGGGCTTTAAATTAATCAGGATGATATTCTTCCAGCTCTACCTCCAGACCAGAGACGATCTCCCCAAGAAACCGTTGAATGTATCTGGACAATTAGATGTTGGACTCTTTGCTTGGTATAAGCTTGCAATGAAAGAATCTGAACTGAATTTCAACTGTAATACTGCAACAAGGTGGAGAAATCCACCAAGGGGGGAGGGTTTGGGGAGGGGTTGGGAGAATCCCAGAGCCTATGAAGCTGTGTCACATAATACAATGTAACTAATTAAAAAAACAAAAAAAGAAAAATAAATAAATAAATAAAACTTAAAAACTGCACATGGATGTTTATAATAGTTTCTTATCAGAGAGGCACTCCATGGTAACTTTCAAAAGAAATTTTGCTTGTGTATAAATTTAGTGTAAATGAACCCACCCATAGGTATTCTCCTTTTGCCTGTCATTAGAAATATTCGCTTTATCCAGATTGCTGGATATAACACCCTTTTTTCATTTGCTTTGCTGTTTGATACCATCTCTGCTGAGTTTAGTACACTTTATGGATTCATCAGGGCGTGTTAAGAGCCATGCTTGTATGATCCTTTTGTAACTTGCCTTTGTAGAACATAAGCCGGCTATGTGTCTGGAGAGGAATCACTCTCAGGCAAGAAGCCTTCCCTGAGAACAGAGATGACAGAGAAAAAAAAACACAAGGGCAAGACAGTGTCTGGGAAGGTCCCCTCAGGGTCCTGTAAATGTGCAAATGGAAGCTGTGTAACCAGTTGGCTTGGGTCATTGCTGCCAAATAATAACACAGTTGCAGATGAAGGTTTTCTCGGCCCCTCCTAAAATGCAGCAAGTGAAACTTCAAGTGCTGTGTGTGCCTGCCATCCACTTGGGACTGAGTTCTAAGCCAGCTTGGTCCTGACCAGCTCTGACTATTGTGGGCCTTTGGGGTGTGAATTGGAGGATGCGCTCTCTCTCTCTCTCTCTTTCTCTCTCTCTCAGTAACCATCCTTATCTCTCTGTTTTCAAAAAAGTTAAACTAGAAACTATAAATTAGCATCTTCTCACATTTTAGGGATTATTTGCATGTTAAAGTATTACACTTTATTTGATTTATGTGAATCTATTACTGAAGTTTAGGGATTCGTTATGCATTCCAAGTACAAGTTTTTATTTAATTATTAAAATTCCGTAGGTTTATTTCACATACAAAGAGGGGGGTCTTTAGGGCAAAGGTGAAACCATAAAACTGTCAAGTGAAACTTGTAAGAATACATTTTTGACTGAAGATGTGCCTCAACAGAAAGCTGGACTTCGGAGTGGAATCAGAATTCCAGCCCGCGGCTGTGACATGTGAGCACGCCACCAAAAGCAGAATTGTGCACCACATGTGCCTTCGCTTGACTGGCTTCGTGTCCGCTTGCTAATTAGTGCATTTTGACAAACAGGAGTTTAAAATATTATATCATTTATCTCAATTTTTATGATTATGGGCTTTTGTGGAGTTCCTTTCCTAAGGTCACAAGTGCTATTGCTTTACCTTTCTCATTTAGATCTACAATGCTCTTTGCTTTCTCCACCCACCGCCATGGATATACGGAATCAATTCTGTGTAAATCCTGACGAGTGTGCATGTGTGTGTGTGCACGTGAGTGTGCACGTGTATCCACTTCATTCCTCTGTCTCGTTAAGCAGTGTGTTCATACTGCAGCGTGTACTTATCTGTGGCTTTGTTACATGTCTTAACGCACAGTGGTGTAAGTCATTGTCTCCCTTCTCCCTCCCCCATCTATTTTTCTTCCTTCCCCATACTTCTACCCTAAATATTTCCTCATTTCTGCCTTCTCTCACTCCTACCTCAGAAATGCTGTGGGTATCACCCTCGTGTGAATTCAGCATTGTTATAGCAATCAGATTTCCACACAAATACACATTCACCCACCCTGACAATACCCAGCTAGGATTTTGCTTATATCTTGGATTTATCTTAAATCGTGTTGGGTAACGTACCCTTCACAGAGAACTGAAATGTATCACAATCTTGAGCCTTTGATATTGTGAAGTAAGATGTTGTATTTATTTCTTTTTTTAGGTCTTTTGATAATCTTTGAATATTTTTTTTGGTTTACAGTATAGATCATTTGTACATCATTTGATGTTTATTAACTGATACTAAATAGGACTACAATTTCACTTTACATGTTGGTGTTACTACTTGATTAACCCTAGTATTGCATGTTTTTGAATGCCTTGAGTGCCCAATCAAAACATCTGGAAATAAATCAATGATTCAGTTCCATATTGTTCATTCTAAACTTTGTTCTGTTTATTGTTTCTTTACTTATCTGCTTACTAATCATATTGCCTAAAGACTTACATAAAGATTGAAAAAATGGAAAATAATAATAGGCATCCTTCCCTGATCTCTAGTCACAAAGTGAGTGCTTTTAATACTACATGAGAAAGCAGGATGTCTCCTGAAAGTAGTTGTGCAAATAGATTCTTTTGGAGACATGTGGGCTAACCCTTGCAGGACCGCAGTATCTTCTGGTTTGCTCAAAAGCTGAAAGTGGTGACAGGCCAAACTAGGCATGACCACGGAACTCACTGTGCTCATGGGTACTAGGGTTGGAAACAGGCTAGGCTGGTTTCAATGCTGCAGCACCTGCAGCTGCACCCAAGAATTAAGTGCGGGGTAGGCTGGACCACAACATCCACAAGCACACACAAAAGGGAGCAAACTGCTAGGTAAGAGCCCAGCACTCACTGGCATGTGTAGGATCTGGGTCTATGAGTGGGCCTGGTAAGGGAACTTGGGGAAATCCCATGTTGGGCTGTAGCATATGAGTAATGGCTGGGTGTTGGTCAGGTCTGGAAAGGCTGCTCCACTTGTTGGCAGCTATGTGTCAGTCGGAACTAAGAGAAGGATGTCTGGGAGGAGGATGGACTGGGCAGGGACAGCACACGGGCATGTACAGGCACTAGGATGGGTATGGGCCATGTTAGGCTAGGCTGTCACATCTAGTTTGCATGAAAGATAGGGGGAAGGCTGAGCAAGCATAGACTGCAGCATCCATCAGTAAGAGTTGGGACTGGGGGCAGGCCAGGCCAGACCAGGCTATAGCATCCATTGGAAAAGACCAAGCCGGGGAATGGGTTATGCTGGGCTAGGTCAGAGCAACCACTGGCACTTGAAAGATTTATGGTTAGGAGCTGGCCTGGTTGGGGAGCTAAGGGGATGCCACAGCTGGAATGAAGTTCCTGCTGGTCCGTGTGAGAGCTGGAATGGAGGCATTGAACTGGGCTGGGCTTGGCTGCAGTATCCCTCAGCATGGATGTAGACTGGGTATGGATTTTGCCAGGCTGGGCTAGGTACCAGCACCCACTGGTGCTCCTGAGAGCTAGAGTTGGTGTTGGACAGACTTGGCTCGATTGCAGTGTTCAGCCACATGAAAGCTGGGTCTAGGTGTGGGCCTGGCAGGGCTGGGATGCATCACCCAATGGTAAGAACCAAAATGGGTGTGGGGTGGCCAGGCAAGGCTGCTATTCCTGCCAGGACAGGGGGTGAGCCAAGTCAGACTGAGCCAAGAATCCACTGGTGTTCCTGAGATCTGCAGCTTGGAGGTGACATTATAGAGGAGCTTGGGGTACTCCTCTGTCAGGACGTAGTACTAGCAGGTTAATGGAGACTTGGAGCAGCCCAGACCAGAAAAGTTTATAGTACTTACTGATATACATGTGGTTCAAGCCTGGTGCAGGCTGGGCTGAGACAGTTCATAGTACCCACTGGTAGATGTTAGTACCAGGATGGGGAACAGACCAGGCTGTATTGGGCCAGAACAACAGTCAGTTACATTAGGGCTGGAACTTGGGGGCTGCCAGGGTTGGACTAGGCAACAGCATCCACCAGCATGAACTGGAACTGAGGGCACACCAAGCTGAGTCAGGTGAGCCAGGTGAGACTAGATGGACAGCAGCACACACTAGTACACATATGCCCTTAGAAGGGGGGTGCAGGGGTTCTACTAGGAGAGTTACAGAGGCTCATCGACTGGGTCATTGCTCCCATTGGTGTTTGTAAGAGCTGGTACATGTGATGGACCAGGCTAAGTAGGATTACAAAACCCATTGGCCTGCATGCGTGCTGAGTTAGGGAAAGAACCAGGCTGGGAGAAGTGACTATATCCACTGGTACATGCATAAACTGGAGTAAGTGCAGGCTGGTTTGGCTTTGCTGCAGTCTCAGGTGGCAAGTGCCAAGACTAGGGGCAAGTCCTGTCAGCTAGACCCCAGTACCAACAGGAAGGTGCAATATCCAGGGATGGGAGTAGACCTAGTAGGGAAATGGTGGGCACCTCTTTGCTGGGCCTTCCCACTTGTGAGCAGGAAGACCAGATGCTGAGAGGCATCTGCAGCCTATCTAGTCACCCACCGGCATAAGTGTGGGCTGGATAATGGGGTTAATCAGGCTGTGCTAGGCTGAAGCACCTTGATGTGTATGAGAAATGAATGGGATGTGGGACAGACAGGACCTGTCTACTGCCCATACAAGCATGCTCAGTTACTGGGGCTGGGGGCAGTCCTGGTGGGAGGTTACTAGGAGTGGCTCTGAGTAGACTACAGTTCCTCATGGTATGTTTGACAACCAAGTATGTGATAGGCAGAGTTAGGCTGGGCCACGGCATCCATTGGTTTGCGTATAAGATAGGCTTTGAGACCAACTGAGCAGGAGACTGTAACCATCACTGTGTGTGTGTAGACTGATATGGGTGATAAATTGAACTGGATCCCACATTGGCTGGCACACACAGGAATCAGATCTGAACTCACCTCAGGCATGGTTTCTTTGGGGATTGCCCCCACCCCAACTGGACCACTGGACTCAAAACTCCAATTTTGGGGAAACACATGGGTATGTGGTCTGACCATGGAATGCATGAGTCAGAACTGGGTCTCCTCAGGTGTTGAGTCCTATGCAGTGGAGGGCATGCCCAGATTCACATGGGGGACATGACAGATCATTGAGGCCTGCAGCGAATGTCAAGTACCATAGAGAGAAGAACATATTGGACAACTCTCCAGGCCAAGCCTTGACAACATGTATCTAAGTGAGTGAAGGGTGGACTATGTCAGTCAATGAACCTTGGAAAAAGTTTCTCAATATTAGAACAATGAAAGCAACAACATCTCAGAACTATTGAAACCATTTGGGCCCGGTGGCATGGCCTAGCGGCTAAAGTCCTCGCCTTGAACGTGCCAGGATCCCATATGGGCGCTGGTTCTAATCCCGGCAGCTCCACTTCCCATCCAGCTCCCTGCTTGTGGCCTGGGAAAGCAGTTGAGGACGGCCCAAGGCCTTGGGACCCTGCACCAGCGTGTGGGACACCCGGAAAGAAGTTCCTGGTTCCCGGCTTCAGATTGGCGCAGCACCTGCTGTTGCGGCTCACTTGGGGAGTGAATCATCGGACGGAAGATCTTCCTCTCTGTCTCTCCTCCTCTCTATACATCTGACTTTGTAATAAAAAGAAATAAATCTGTAAAAAAAAAAAAAAAAAGAAAAGAAACCACTTGAGCAGTACCCTTGGAACATGCTCCAATCAGGCACTCTAGAATGATATCAAGTGGCCATTTTCCATCCCCATGTACTGATGTGGTTAGGCTGCTGGGAGTAGTCCTCTCCCCTTCGCTCTCCCTTACCCCCAGACACAGAAAGAAAAAAAAAAAAGAAACCAATTGTCTCATCCATTTTTCTTTATTCCTTGACCCTCTTTACCCTAATCAGTGGTCCACATGTGTATACATCCTTCGCAACTGGGTAAACAGCATCAAAAACAAAACACATTCATGAAAAAAAGAAACAAATGCAAAGTTAAAAACTGGAAAAAAATGAAAATTAAAAATAAATATTGGTGGCCACCTAAAAACAATTAGAAAATGGCTTCTCTTTATTTTATGTAGAAATATGTAAGTTTTGTGTGCTTATTTCCCATAACTTCAAGCAAATTAATGAGGGAAGCCATGAACAGGGTATTTCAAGGACTATTTATAACCACTAATTTTGTTATTTTCCTTTTCATGACATAATTTATTGCTATTTCTCCCCTCTGCAACTGATAGAAAGTGCTTTTTCTAAGTGCTTTTAAAATTCCCTGCAAATTTGCATTTCATAGTATCTGTGTCTATTATTTGCTCCTGTCTGTATTGTTTCCTTATCTTTCCTCCTGGATTTGATTTACTATCTTTCTACCTTCTGCAGAAGGAGACTAAAAAATTGATTTCCAGGCTTTCCTTAAAATATTTTCACTTATGGTGATAAATTTTTCTCTAAGATGTGAGTTGTCTACATCTCATCAATTTGTATGTCACATCTTCATTTCCATATAGGTCATAATATTTCCTTCTTTAAAAATTTACTTTTGAAATGTATTTGAGAAGGAGAGACTGAACAAGAGGTCAGCAGAGAGGAAAAATAGAGACCGAGAGACAGGCCTTGGGACTGGACCAGGGCCCAAGTTGGGAACTAGAAACACAATTCAGACTCCCTAGATGGGTGAGAGGATCCAATGGCATGACCCATGATGTTGCATCTCAGACCAACCAGGTCATCCACTGTGAGGAATAGCAGGCCACACGACTGATGCTTCTAATTCATTACCAAAACTGACTTTGCTTTGGCAAGTCATGGGTTGTGTAAGTCTCAGGACTTCCTTGAGGACACAGGATTGTGGCTAACAGCAGTTGGGAGAATTTTGTATGTCAAACACAAGGCAACCTCAACTGTGGGCCAGTAGGCTTCAGAAACCTTGGAACTGCTACAGCTGAGAGGCATCTCTTGAGGTCAGAACACATACCAAATGATGAACCCAGGAAGCACGTCTTTCAAGTGATAGGGGTGGGGTCAAATTAGATTACATTCATTTATTTGTATAACAATGTTTTGCTACTAGGAGGAGCCGAAAACAAGAGCGCAAACAGCAGTAACTCATAAAATTTAATTACTATATGGTCAGGGAGGGGAGAACCAGAGCCTTATCAGTATCTGTTATCTCAGGGTGACTTTGTAGAAATTTAGATCTTCGCCTTCTTTAGGATATTAACACCCTGGTGAAGTGAAGGGGAGGGAGAGGTGGGAGAGACAGACTTCATCTAGCCAGGTAATGAGGAATGTTCAAGCAGATATCATACCCATGGGCAACGGCCAGTGCCCACTGTTTATGTTAGGTGGAACAGCAAATTTAACCACATTGGGCCCAGTGTGATGGCCTAATGGCTAAATCCTCACCTTGCATGCTCCTGGATCCCATATGGGCACCAATTCATTTGTTGGCTGCTTTGTTTGCCATCCAGGTCCCTGCTTGTGGCCTGGGAAGACAGTGGAGGATGGGCCACGGCCTTGGTGCCCTGCACCCACCCACATGGGAGACCCAAAGAAGCTTAGCTCTGGTTTTTGCAGCTGCTTCGGGAGTTGGCCAGCAAATAGAAGATCTTTCTCTCTGTCTCTACTTATGTCTGTAGATCTGCCTTGGTAATGAAATGAATAGATCTACACTTGATCTTAGCCAAAAGGCTAAGAAGGGATAAAATGAATAGATCTAAAAAAAAGAAAAAAGTTCACCACATCAGCCTCACTGTTAATGGATCAAACTGCAACCGCAAGGTAGAGATTATGAGACTGTCCTAACAAGAATCCAGCCACTTTAGATTAAATAATACGAATAAAGCGAAAGTTTTTTTTTTTAATTTTATTTTAAATTCATTAATTACATTGTATTATGTGACACAGTTTCATAGGTACTGGGATTCTCCCCACCCCTCCCCAAACCCTCCCACCATGGTGGATTCCTCCACCTTGTTGCATAACCACAGTTCAAGTTCAGTTGAGATTCCCCCATTGCAAGCATATACCAAACATAGAGTCCAGCATCTTATTGTCTAGTCAAGTTCAACGGCTTCTTAGGTATACCCTCTCTGGTCTGAAGACAGAGCCAGCAGAGTATCATCCCGATCAATTAAAAGCTCCAACATACCATCAGCAAAAATTTACATCATTATGGAATTAATTGACATAGTAATGAGTAACCAATATGGTAAAAGTAGACGATTGGATAAGAAAGCTATGGTTCATCTACTCCATGGAATACTACTCAGCTATTAAAAAAAACAAAATGCAGTTCTTTGTGGCCAAATGGGCCAAACTGGAAACCATAATGCTAAGGGAAATGAGCCAATCCCAAAAGGTTAAATACCACATGTTTGCCTTAATTTAAGATGATATGATGTTATGTATAACAAGTTATGTTATGAATGTTATATGTTGTGTATAAACCAAAATTGAAATGTCAATGAGGTGGTCACAGAAGGTGGATAAAGCGAAAGTTAAATGATGAAAATGATACATGATGCAAACAGTAAGCTGAAATGCCTGTAATAGTATTCTAAAAATAAACTTCAAAATGCATAAGATAATTTGGAGTTTAAGGGAAAATTTAATTCTTATAAAAGGATCATTCCATTCAGGAGAACATTAGCAGTCATATACACCTAATAACAGCACTGGCATTCATGAATACCTTGTCTCATGAAGATGAAAGGCAGCAGTAGCTGGAGATGAATACCTCACTGTCACTGATACAGCGACTAGAAAAATAACATTGTCAGTACTCAAGAGCAGATAGACATACAACATACTACACTGGACACAAAGGTGCATATTCTGTGAGGCACCATACACAAGACCATAAGAACCTCAGTAAACTACAACTGATAGGATTGATGTAAGATTTGGTCCACAACTAAAATGTAATCAAAAGGACAGTCAGAAAATACTTCGTGATAATCAAAAGAATATACAATATACCAAAAACTCCTGGAATCCAGTGTTTAGCATGAAACAATAGAAGAAGAAAATAAATGTAAATGAATGTAAAAGTTAGGTCGTTGAAAAGCTTAACAAGTTGAAAACCTTTTATCTAGATTCAACAAGAAACAATGAGACAGAAACCTCAAATGAGTAGGAGCAGAAATAAAGTGACTCTACACAAATTATAGGAATAGTATGAACAGCTGTTACACAAATTAGATAACTTAATGAAATTAACAAATTCTTTGAGAAAACTACTGAGACTTCTTCTAAAAGTGAATTGTTTGCGTAAATAGACAATTATGGCAAATTAACAGATGAAAGTAATTGTTAAAAGAATGCGGAAAGAAAGAAAACAAAAACACAAACTCACATCCGGATACTTTTACTGCTGAATTATGCCAAATACTTAGAGGATAATTATTGCCAAGTAATTACAGTATCTTCTATGAACTAATAAATAGTGAAAACATCACATTCATTTTGAAGGGTAATATTGTCCTAATAGCCAAGCCAGACAAAGACCTAATAAGGAATAAAATGTCAGACCAATCTACCTTACAAATGTGAATCCAAAAAAAAAAAAACTTCTCAAGAAAATATCAATAAATAAAATGGATGAACGTAAGTTCTATGCTGTAACCTAGTAGGGTTTATTTCTAAGGGTAAGGCTGACTTTTTGTCCACACATCACAGAGTGCAGATGTACCCTGAATTATAATGCTTTTACTTTCTGATTGTGAAAAATCAATTTGTGTTCAATGGAAACTGACATTGAAAATATATATATGTATATATACATATATATACATATATATATATATACATATATATACATATATATGTATATATATATATATATATAAAGATTTGTTCATTTTTATTGCAAAATCAGATACAAAGAGAGGAGGAGAGAGAGGAAGATCTTCCGTCTGATGATTCACTCCCCAAATGGCCACAATGACTGAAACTGTGCTGATCTGAAGCCTGCAGGAAGTAGTTTCTTCCAGGTCTCCATGCAAGTGCAGGGTCCCAAGGCTTTGGGCTGTCCTTGACTGCTTTCCCAGGCCACAGGCAGGGAGCTGGATGGGAAGTGGGGCTGCCGGGATTAGAATCCACACTCCTATGGGATTCCGGTGGCATGCAAGGTGAGGACTTTAACTGCTAGGCTACCGCATTCTGGCTGTGATATTTTTTTGAGGTGGAAATAGATGCCTGACTCTCCTAAATGATGTTGGGCGATGGGAGTGAGAATAACTCCTCAGCCTGCTGTGTCATCAGCACACTGTGTTACAGGTGGTTTTGGATGCTATTTTTAATGTTTGGCACCCATAGAGTCCTAATGCCAATCTCAACAATAAGATGCTCAATAATTTATTATGAAATAAGCTTTATGTTAGATGATTCTGACAAACCCTAGGTTAATATAAGTGTTTAAGGTTGTTTAATCTAAATTGTGATGCTTGTTATGTTAGATTTATTAAATTTATTGCCATTTTATGATATTTTCCCTCATCCGGAACCCTTCCCACCCTAATCCACTATATAAATATCATCAAAATCATAATTTATATAAAATATAAACATATATATACCAATGTGTGTATATATATATATATACCTCTATAGTAAAAATTTTCAACAATCTGATCATAAAAGGTTATAATATTTGAAATAGATATGATCTCCTATGACTTAATAAACATGTATTTAAAAACATCCACAGGCGGGATGGACCAGGCTAGGTCTCAACCCCTACTGAGCCATGTGTGAGCTGTATATGGGTATAGACGAGCCGTGGCTGGGCTGCAACATCCGACAAGGACCGGTTTGGGTTGAAGGCCAGTCAGGAAAGCCACTGTTCCTGCTAGGACAGGAGGTGAACTGAATAGGGCTAGCCCATGGACCCACTGGTATGCGCGAAATCTGGCACTCAGAGGGGTTCTGATGGAGGAGCCTGGGCAACTCCTCTGGCAGGACACAGACACAGCAGGTAAGAGCAAGAAACATGATAGGAAACAGCCCAGAATAGGCCATGGAAATTTTCCCACTGGCATACATTTGGCATGGGTTGGGGGCAGACCAGGCTGAATCAGTTCACGTCGTCCACTGGCAAATCCGAACACCAGAACAGAGTGTGGGTCGAGCCGGGTTCGTTCATCATAAAACCAGTGCACAATATAGAATGCCAAGGAGAGGTGGCCTGTACCAGGTGTGATTGCAGTGCCCAACCAGCACGTGTGAGAACCAGGAAGGGAGAGAGTAGAGCTGGCAGGGGGAGTATGGAGTGGTTCCCTTACTGGATAGCTACTCCTACTGGAGAACATGAGCTGGGATGGGGGCAGACCAGACTAGGCAGGGCTACAACACCTGTGGGCCTCCTGTGGACCAGATCAGGAAAAAGCCAGGCTGGGCTGATTATTCCTATTGGTGCAAACAAAATTAGAGTGGGTGAGGGATGTTTGGGCTTAGCCACAGCATCAACTGGCAGAAGCTGGCACTGGGGTCTAATTCTGTCAAGTCTAACCACAGAACCATCTGGAGAGTGCATAATCTGAGCGTGAGAGAGACCTGGGAGGGAAATAGTGGGCTCCTCCCTCTTGGTTACTACTCCCATGGGAGGACACAAAAAGTGGGACAGGGGCTGGGGTGGCGAGACAGAGAGGCACTCAACAACATCCATGAGGGCTGGATAGTTGAGCTGGTTAGATGGAACTAAGCTTCAATACCCATTGACATGTATGAGAGCCTAATGAGATGTGGGACAGACTCGACTGGTCTGCTACACATACTGGCAAACCAGGATAGGGGGTGGGCCTGGTGGGGGTTATTGTGGGTCTCTCTGACTAGGCTGCAGCTCCCACTGGTTTATGTGAGGGCCGAGCATGTGCTGGGCAGAACCAGGCTGGACTGCAACACCCATTGGTTCCAGTGGAAGTTGGAGCTGAAAACAGAACCAACCCAGCAGTTGCAACCACCAGCTGATCGGGGTAATGGACTGTGCTGGGCCCTGTGCTTGCTAGAACATACAAGAATCTGGTCTGGGAACACCTCAGACAAAGTTTCTTTGGGGATCTCCCCAATCAAAATGGTGGACTCAAGACCCTAACCAAGAAAAGACAGAAGACGGAACAGGTCAATCAACCACCTCAGCTCTATGTTGGCAGCGAAATACTGGGCAAATGGAGACTCTATGATGGACTATGTCAATCAGTGGATACTTCAACGATCTCATCGTGCTTGGAGTGGCAAGATTGGCAGCATTCATAACTGGTGAACTATCAAAACCACTTGAACAAGTATCTCAGAGCATGCCCCACATCCGGGACCTGGGGTGGGTGGGAGACTGGGTGGGGCTTCTCCCTCAATATCCCCCTTTACCTCAGGTACATGAAGGAAACAATATGGACATAATAGTCTTACCTTGAACCTTTTTACCTTAATTAACTATGTAAAGATTGTCAAAAATGTAATTAAAAAATACAGTTAAAAGAAAACATCCACAGGCAATATTTGTGGTGAACCACTGATGGGTTGGGGTGATGATTCAAGTACACAGAATTTGCATTTAAACTATGAAGAATCATCTACAACTGGTTGCAGTTTTGATGGCCCATTTTCTCAGCATACTAAAACATGTGGTATGACATAGAATCTATTTGAAAGAAGTATTATCATGCCCTTAATTTCTTTTCTGGTGCATGTGTCTGTGCATGTGTTCACATCTTTATTTCGTTATCATCCTCCTATTTTCAATATGTTATTTTCATTATAATCACAGTGTATTTCATGTAAACATCATGTATTTGGATCTGTGGAGTTTTTTAAACCATTATTTTTATTTTTATCATTTGATGATACAGTTCCATAGGTTCCTGAGATTTCCCTTAAACCTTCCCCGGTTCTCCCCCCACCCCATCTATTTCCTCTGTATCATTACTCAGGTATAGTTTTTCATACACAGTCATATTTCCATCATTGTGGGCATGGACAATGGCAGAGAGTCCAGCATCTTATTATCATATAGTAAAGATTCATTGTAAGTCCATCTTTGTCTGGAAGTAGAGATGCATACAACATTGTATCCTCACAATTGAATATGTTAGTCTCCATTTCAAGTTATTGTACATCCTCTTAAATGAAAAGTCACAGTACAAAATCAACAATAGGAAGAAAAATAGAAATTTACAATGTCGTGAGGTTAAGTAACATGTTACTAGATATGACAGTCTCCATTACACAGCTATTAGACATCCCCTTAACTGAATAGCCAGAAAACGAAATGAATAACTAGAAGAAAAAAGAAATTAATAATACCATGAAGTTAAATAACATGCTACTGAATGATTAATGTTTCATTGAAGAAATGAAAAAGAAAATCAAGAACTTTCTTGAAGAAAATGATGCTACTGTATGATCTATGAGTCATTGGATAATTTAACCATAGGAAAGTGTTTTGAAGAGATCAAACTAACAAAAACAAAAACATCAAAATCCATGAGATATAGTTTCTGTGGATCTTTGTTGGTGAGATGTATCTCTTACAGGCAACAATAGATGGGTTTTGGGTTTTTTTAATCCAATCTACTAATTTATGATGTTTGATTGAGCTTAAGCCAATTACCTTCAGGGTTAATATTTATGGATGATCAAGAGCACATAAAACACAAAGGCAAAATGAATATTACTGAAGACTCCCCTGCAATGGAGCAAAACCCTATGCCAACCTCAGAGTTAACTGAGGAAGACATCGAGAAAATAGGGGACACAGAATTCAGAAAACTCATTATAAAGCTTCTGATCAACAATGAGAAGCACATACAAGAGTTCAAAGAATTTAAGGAAGCAATAAAGCAAATCAAGGTTGATATATCAGAAATTAGGAACACAGTAGAGCAAATTAAAAGTACAATGGAGAGTCTACAAAACAGAGTGAAGCAAGCAGAAGAAAGAATCTCAGAATTGGAAGATATTTCCTGTCACCAGGGAGAAGCAAACAAAAAGCTGGAAGCAGAGCTGGATCAGGCCAAAAAAAGTATTCAAGAATTGAAAGACACTATTAAGAGGCTAAATATTAGAGTTGTGGGAGTCCCAGAAGGTGCAGAAAGAGAAGCTGAGTTAGCAAATACATTTAATGAAATAATAAAGGAAAATTTCCCTAATCTGGAGAAAGAATTGGGAAACAAGATCCTGTTTGGTATATGCTTGCAATGGGGGAATCTCAACTGAACTTGAACTGTGGTTATGCAACAAGGTGGAGGAATCCACCATGGTGGGAGGGTTTGGGGAGGGGTGGGGAGAATCCCAGTACCTATGAAACTGTGTCACATAATACAATGTAATTAATGAATTTAAAATAAAATTTAAAAAAAAAAAAAAAAAAAAAAAAAAAAAAAAAAAAAGAACTCCCAACAGGCTTGATCAAAAACTCTCTTCACCACCACACATGATCATCAAGCTCTCTTCAAGCAAACATAAGGAAAAGATCCTTCAATGTGCGCAAGAAAAAAAATTAACTGACATATAAAGGAATGCCAATTAAACTCACAGGAGACCTCTCGCAGGAAACTCTACAGGCAAGAAGAGAATGGAGTGACATGTTCCAGATTCTAAAAGAAAAAGTTGTTGGTCTAGGATAACATATCCAGCAAAGGTGTCTTTCCTTTTTCTTTGAAAATGAGATACAATTCTTCCGCAGTCAAGAAAAGCTAAAAGAATTTGCCTCTTCCAAACCTGCCATACAAATGATACTTCAAGATGTTCTCTTCACAGACAAGAGGATTAGCACCCACCAAAACCAATGGCAAATGGGAAGAACATCCCAGTAAAATGACAACAGTAGACTAAACCAATGAACAACCCATTCCTAAAATTACAGGATCCTGAGTTTTTTAAACTACTCTGACATTTATGTGGAGAAGTTATTGCAATTGCCAGCAATATTGTTACTGGTTATATGGTTATTGTTATATGGTTGGACTTTGTTGTATGATTGGGCTTAGTTGTGTCATCCTAACGATATTTCATTTCCCTTTTCCTTTTTTTGAATGAACATAAATAGGCCTCCCTATTAAAATGCTATAGTTTTGTATCATGTGTAGTGGCTACCATTACATAGGCTAATAAAATTTAATTTAATATGTATTATTGAACCTAAGAGTTCACTGTAGTTTTTACTGGACTTGCCATCTCATTTTCTGTGTTTACTAATTTACTGTACATTTTACTTGCTCATGTGTAATAGCCCATAAGGTATTTTTATTACAATTGCCTTACAAAATCCGTGTTATTTTACATCTACTCTCCCATTTTTCCTCTTTGGACTTCATTATTCCTTCTTATAATGGTCCTCTGCTACTCAGCAAAGGCTTTATTCATTCTGAAATTCCTCTTATTTTTCCCATAATGGCCTGCTGCTGGTGTGAACTTTTCTAATTCTGCTTGATCATACCTTGGTTTGGCTTTCATTTTTGAGACTACAGCTGTGAGATGCGATTTCTTGCTTGCGACTGTTTGTGTGATTTGTCTCCGGGCTTCCACAGTTTCTTCTGGAGTTGTTGGTACTTTTGAAGCTGTCCTTCTTCTCAGTTATATTATTATTTTAAAAATATTTGAGGAGGGGAGGAAAGTAAGTGAGAGGGAAGAGAGGGAGGGAGGGAGAGAGAGGAGGAAGGGAGGGAGGGAGGCAGAGAGGTGGAGAGAAAGAGAAACTGGTCAGGACCATGAATCAGGAATACAGTTCCAGAACCCTGTGGGATTGGCACTAGCCTGATTACATGTGTCATCAGGGATATCTCCTAGGAGCTTTATTGGCAGGAAATTGGAGTAGGGAACTTCTGAAGTGGCAGACATTTCAAACACAAGGCTCCTGGAGCTATCATTTCTCTCTTGTTACCTTTGAGATCCCACCTTACATTGTCTGTTCTTCACCTGTCATTTTTACAGATGCTATTTTATTTGTATTTATGCTTCCTGTTTGTTGCATTAGGCTTTGTAGCTGTTAAGTTAGTGGTTTTCATCAGTGCTGCATTGTTTCTGACCATTTGCTTATCCTCCAAACACCATTTCCCCCATTGTCTACTTTCTGCCCCTTCGAGATTTCTATTACTCATTTGTCATTTCTATTCATTACATATCATTTATTGTCTTTATTTTCAGACTTAGTTAAATTTAGTTTGTGTGTTTTGGCTGACAAAGAAATACCTGTTAGTTAAAAAAAGTTCCCTTATTGGTCTAATCTGATTACAATAATTATTATACCCAGATACAATAATTACATGACAATTATTATACTCAGACATAAAGAGAGAGTACAGTCCTGTCTTTTGCAACAAAATGGATAAAACTGGAAAACATTCTTCTTAGTGGAATAAGACACTCTCAGAAACAAAACTATCATGTTTTTCCTGATTTGTGGAAACTAATATATAGAACACTCGAAATGTAGTGTGCATGAGTGAAACTGGCATTTTTGACATTTGATTATTGCTTTCAGCTCTTGTTGCATTTGTTGTTTGGTGGAAGATTAAGTGTATGATTATATGATAAAGTTTGCCATTATAAAAAATTCAGTAATACTTAGCAATAACATTTTGGATATTAAATTTTCCAGTTCTAGAATATATATCCGGATCTACTCTTTAGATGCTACTTCTGTTTTTCGCCCCTTCATCCATTTTATTTACAGCTAATTAAAAAAACATTTATTCTGAGGGGGCCTCAGTATGGCGGTAGCCTAGTGGCTGAAGTCCTCACCTTGGATGTGACAGGATCCCATATGGGCGCTGGTTCTAATCCTGGTAGCTCCACTTCCCATCCAGCTCCCTGCTAGTGGTCTCGGAAAGCAGTTGAGCATGGTCAAAAGCCTTGGGCTCCTGCACCCACTTGGGAGACCTAGAAGAAGCTCCTGACTCCTGGGTTTGGATTGGTTCAGCTCAGCTGTTGTAGCCATTTGGGGAGTGAATCAACTGATGGACGATCTTCCTCTCTGTATATCTGACTTTACAATAAAAGTAAGTAAATCTTTTAAATAAATTGTTCTAGGGACTGACACCATGTCATAGTAGCTTCAGATTCTTTCTGTGGTACCAGGATCTCATATAAGTATCAGTTCAAGTCCCAGCTGCTCCATTTCTGATCCTATCAGGTAATGTGCCTAGGAAAGCAGTGCAAAATGGCTCCAAGTGCTTGGGCTGCTTCAGCCACATGGGAGACCTGGAAGAAGTTCCAGGTTCCTGGCTAAGAAGTAGCCTGACCCTGGCTGTTGTGGCCATTTGGAGGAGTGAACCAACAGATAGAAAATCTGTTTCTCCCCTCTTTGTACATCTGCATCTCAAATAAAATAAATATTTAAAAATAAGAAAGTGAAAGTTATCCTAAGAATGAACCTCAGTATTCAGAATGTCTACAGTTCATATTACTTTTCTTTCGATTTCACTTCCATTTTTTAATTATCATTATCACTTTATGATACAGCTCCATAGGCCCTGGATTTTCCCCTTACTCCCTTCCCAAATCCCCTTCTCCCTCCCACTGTGGTCCCCTATATTATTCTGTAGTATAGTTCTTCATAAACACTCATAAGTCCATCATTGCGGGCATGGACAATGGCAGAGAGTCCAGCATCCTATTGTCAAATACAGGTAACAGCTTCATTGGGAGTCCATCTTTGGTCTGAAAGTATAGAAGCAGTATGCATAACATCCTTCTATCTGGATATGATAGTTTCCATTACACAGTGACTGTACAGCCTCTTAAATGAAAATCCACAAAACAAAATCAACAACAGAAAAAAAAAAGAAATGTGATTTACAATGCCATGAAGCCCAAATAACATGCTACTGAATGACTTATGTATTGCTAAAGAAACGAAAAAGAAAATCAAAAATCTTATTGAATAAAATGATGCTACTGTATGATCTATGTGTCAATAAAGAATTTAATGAGAAAAAAACTCTTTTGAAGAAATGAAACTGAAAAAAAATAAAAATCCATGAGATATAGTTTCTGCAGATCTTTGTTGGTGAGATGTATCTCTTATAGGCAATAGAAGGGTTTTGTTTTTTTTTAACCCGATCTACTAATCTATGATGTTTGATTGAGTTTAAGCCATTTACATTCATGGTTAATACAAGTAGGTGGTAGTTTGGTCTTGGCATTGCATCAATGGGTTGTTCAATGAATTAGTCTTCTGTTGTTATTTTATTGGGATATTCTTCACATGGGAGAGAGTTGATTTCATTTTCAACTTCATATATCTGATGCTTTTTGTTGTTGTTTGTCCAACCTTGTGCAGAACTGTCCATGGTTGAATGCATAGGAATGAGTATATATTCCTGTGTGCGTATGTGTGTTATGCAGGGTGGACACACTTCAGGGTCAAATCTTGGCAAGAAGCCTACAAGCTGTTAAATGCTATTTTGTGTGCTGCTTTGTCTGGGAGCTAGCGTCTTTAACATCACTAGACGCTATCATGGCCTCCTACTCTGTTTGTGGGTCCAGGGCATCACTTTATGAGGACCTGTGGGAGTCTGTGTAAGAGCTGTTACTTTTGTGTGTGTGTCTGGAAGTCCATGCCAGGATCCGTGTACAATGAGGTATCTGTGTAAGATGAGGTCAGGTGATGGTCTCTGTGTGTGAACGGGTGTGTGTGCAGGTGGAAGACTGTTATATGAAGTCAATTTGAGGTTCTTTCAGCGTCTATGTAGTAATCACAGGAAGGTCATCTGAGGACCATGTGAGGAGCTGCAGAACTTCTGGGGACATGGAGTAGTCTCAAGATCCTGGTGGGAGCCACCTCCCAGCACGAGAGAAGCACAGCAAATACCAAGGGTCATGACTGGAAGCAGTGTGAGGGAGCACAGACAAGGGGACCCTGGAGTTGGCGTAGGCAGGCCATCATAGAGTGGATGGAGAAAAAATCATTTGGCTCAGGAAACTGGGCTGAGATGAGGCCACACTGTATTTGGGAACATCAATCTTAGCACAGCTAAGCGAGATGAGTGACTGGAGATGCTTGCAGTGTAGATATTGAGAACTCTGCATCTCATATCAGGGTATCCAGCTCCCAACTCCAGCTCCTTGCCATTGCAGACTCCAGGAGGCAGTGTGTTGACTTTGGTAGGTAGATTCCTGTATCTATACGGGACAGTCAGATTGAGTTCCTGCTTCCAGGTTCAGATGTTAGCCTCAGCTCTGTTTGCAGCAGGTGCTTCAAAACTGAACCAATAGATTGATCATTCTCTCTCTCTCTCTCTCTGTCTCTCTCTCTCTGTCTTTCTCTCTTTCTTTCTCTCTCCCTCTCTCTGTTAGCACTTGGAAATCAATTGTGCCATGCAGATTTTCCCTGGGAAAGGCTTCATGCCACAACTGGATGTGGCCAGCGTGTGGCCTCTGGCCCTCAGAGACAACCAGATCTCCAGGTACCTGCCTGAGGTCACAGTCTTACCCCAGCAGTCCAGGGAAAGTCTAAGCCAGCTGAAGATCAAAGGCTCACATGTGGTACCACTTTGGTTAGTGATGCTTCCCCCGGAGCTCCACTTCAGGTCAGTTCAAGTTTTGTGGGACCTGTTATCCTCCTAAGTTCTTCTGCTGAGTCATTCCTGACAGGTGCTGATCCCTGATGAACAGTACATACACACACCCAATCTCAGAATCTGTTCCTAGAGAACCTTCTAGGTTGCTGGTAAACTTACAAAATGCTGTGCAAAATGCATTGTGGTGATTAGATGAATTTGTAGGTTCTAATGATTGTGAGATGTGTCAGATTTGGGACAACATTGTTATTACTGCTCTTAAGTTCTTCAGTTTTTAGAAGCTTTATTTGAGACAGTCACAGGCAGATTGAAAGGGCTCCAGTCTGCTGGCACACTTTTCAAATGCCTCACTGGGCTGGTTAGTGCTTTGTCAAAGCTGGCAAACAGAAACTTACCTTAGTTTTCCCAAGTGCTGGCAGGGATCCACTCCTTGAAGTCCCACCTCTTGCCAACCAAGATGTACATTAGCAGGAAGCAAAGATCAGGGTTAGAGATGAGTTTGGAACCCAGTGAATCCATGGGGTGTCTGCCCTGATACTACTGACTTTGTTCCCTGAATACAGTAAACCACACATGTTCCCATCCTCTAGTGCCTACCAGTCGTCACAGCTATCATAGCTGTCTAATCCATGTCTGACCCTCCTGGTGCATCCCTGGAATCAGCAGACTCGAGGTTCAGCATCAATCCTCTTGATTTTTAATGTAACTACTATGCATTGAGCACCCACCCAATGCAAGACTCTGTCAGGCTAGCCGTTGGAGCCCAACTCAAGTTATCACTGATTCACTAACCAGCACATGAGAGAACTACATCTTGGGGGTAGATTCTGTGGGGTATATGTGGGCCAAACCCTGTGGTTAGTTCAAAAGTTGGGGTGGTGATGGATTTAGCTAGGTGTGACCATGGAACCTACCATCACTCACAGGTTAAGGCGGCAGCACCTGAATGTGCTTCCTAAACCAGGGTGTGGGGCGGGCCAGGCTACAACATTCACCAGCTCATACAAGGCCAAGATGGAAGGACAGATTATGCTGGGCACTGGCCTAACACCAACTGGCATATACGAGATCTGGGAGTGGGTGAAGTGGGGTAACTTAAGACTCTCCTAGTGAGTTGTAACTCTCACTGATGATTACATGATCCAGGCCTGGGGGTCAGGCAAGCTGGGCAAAGTAGCTCCAATGGCTGGCTAATATGTGGGTTGGTTACAGAAAGGGGTGGACAGGGCAGGGCAAGCCTTATTTCATCAGCAAGAACAGAAATCAGGCTGGAATACAGGTCATGCTGAGCGAGGATCTTTACACCTACTGGTCTGCATGAGCCAGGGATGCTAGGCCACAGCATCTAAGGCAAAGGCCAAGACAGGTGAGGGGCTATGTCAGGCCAGTTCAGAGCAACTACTGGCACTCACGCATAATCTAGGGGTGGGAAGAGGCCTGGTTGGGGAGCTACCCTGGCTGGGTTCGGGTTCCCTCTGGTGAGTGCAGGGGCTGGAATGGGTGCTGCGTTCTGGTCCGCATATGGCTGCAATTGCCCTTGGCACAAGTGTGAACTGGGGTTTGGCACACCTAACTGGGCTAGACTCTAGCGCCATTGGGTGCTCTGGAGAACCTGGGTAAATGTAGGACAGGCTACGCTAGGTTGCTGCCCCTACTGAGCCATATATGAGCTGTGTCTGGGTATAGAAGAGCCTTGGCTGGGCTGAAACATCAAACAATAAGAACTGGAATGGGTTGAAGGCCA
This sequence comes from Ochotona princeps, assembly GCF_030435755.1. Taxonomy (NCBI): domain Eukaryota; kingdom Metazoa; phylum Chordata; class Mammalia; order Lagomorpha; family Ochotonidae; genus Ochotona; species Ochotona princeps. Next base: position 104,628,520 of record NC_080835.1, on the reverse strand, counting down.
ATCAGCAAAGACCATTGTTCTTGCCAGGACAGGAGGTGAACTAAGTAGGACTGGGCCATGGACCCACTGGTATGTGCAAGATCTGGCCTTGGGAAATGTTCTGATGAAGGAGCTTGGGAAACTCCTCTGTCAGGACAGTCTCTGCATGTGAGTGCAAGAACCATGATAGGGAGCAGCCCAGACAAGGTCAGGGATTAGTACGCACCAGCATACATTTGGTTTAGATTGAAGGTGGAACAGGCTGTACCAGTTTATATCACCCACTCACAGGTGAATCCAAGCACCAGAACAGAGTGTAGGTCAGGCCAGATTTGGTTGCAACACATACCAATGCACATTATGGTTAGGACGGGGTGCCTGGTTGGCTGGACTAGACTGTAACCCCCACCAGCAACAGCTGGAATTTGGTGTGGATTGGGCCAGGACAAGCTACAGCACCCACTGGCAAATGCTGAGGTGAGGTGGCGCATACCAGACTGAACTGCAACATCCAACCAGCACACGTGAGAACCATAGAGGAGTGGGGGAACCTAGTGCAGGATATGTGGAGGGCCCCTCTGCTGGACTGCCACTCCCACTGGAGAGCATGATTTGGGATGAGGGCAGACCAGAGCAGGCAGGGCTGCAACACCTGTGAGCCTTGTGTAAGCTAGATCAAAGAAAAGCCAGGCTGGGCTGATTGTTCCTAACAATGCAAACATAAATCACAGTGGGTGAGGGTTGGTTGGGTATTGTCACAGCATCAGCTGGCAAAGGCTCACATTAGGGGTAATTCTCTCAAGTTAAACTACAGAACCACCTGGAGAGTTCATGATCCAGGAGCGGGAGTGGCTCAGTAGGGAAACAGTGGGCACCTCCCTCTTGGGTTATCACTCCCATTGGAGAGCATAAAAACCAGGAGAGGGGGAGGGGTGGCTAGACAGAAAAGCACCACACACAATATGTGTGTGGGCTGGATAGTGGGACTGGTTGGGTTGAACTAGGTTTCAATACCCAATGACATGTATGAGAGCTGAATGGGACAAAGAACAGACTGGACCAATTTGCTGTACAACTGGCAAGCAAGGGAACCAGGGTAGGGGGCAGACCTGGTGGGGGTTATTGCGGTTGCCCTGACTCGGCTTCAACTAGGCTGCAGGTCCCACACAAGCGTGTGCTGGGCAGGATCGGGCTAGACTGTACCACCCATTGGTTCATGTGTGGAAGACAGAGCTGGAAACAGAACTGAAGCAGCAATTGCAATGACCAGGATATGCATAAATTGACTTTGGAGACAGACTCTGCCAGACCATGTACTGGCATTCACACACAAGAATCAGGTCTGGGATCACCTCAAACTAAATTTCTTTGGGGATCCTTCCACCTGAACTGCTGATCTCAGAACCCCAATCAGGAAGAGAAGTGCAGGTTGCATGGTCTGAGTGGAGTGCAGTTGTCAGAGCTGAACCTCCCCAGAGGCTCTAATGGAGCACTGGTCAGAATATCCCAGTGCACACGGAGGATATCACGGTCCATCGGAGCCTGCACAGGATATCTGGTACCACAACAATGGACAGAGGACAGAACAAATCAATCAACCACCCCAGCCATGTCTTGGCAGTGAAAAGCTGGGCAAATGGAGATTCTAGAGTAAACTATGTCACCCAGTGGATTCAGGGGAGATTTTATTGAACTTGGAATGGCGAGATTGGTAGCAATTCAGAGCTGCTAAACTATTGAAACCACTTGAGCAGGACCCTCGGAGCATGCCCCACATCGGGGATCTTTGATGGGGTGGGAGGTTGGGTGGAACTTCTCCCTTTATCTCACCCCTTACCCCAGTTACATAATACTAATACTAATACTAATACTAATACTAATACTAATACTAATACTAATACTAATAATAATTTTGAAGCAATGGTCTTACCCACTTTCCTGTAGCCCTTGACTCTTTGTGCCCTAATCAACCATGTAAATAGTATCTAAATAAAATAATAATAAAAGGTTTTCAGTTACTCAACACTATGGTTCAGGCATGGTTTAAGCATGTCTCCTCAGGCTTCAAGTGCTGTGAACTTGGTCCAGTTTTTGGCAATATTGAGGTGTTAGAAACTCTAAGAGATGACACCTAGTGGGAAGCACAGCTGTAATGTGGCTTCAGTTCCTGGAAAGGACCTTGAGCATTCCTGTGAGAGGGTTGCTCTACAGGGTCATACCTGGCTACTCCCCAACCTTTCTGACTTTCCTGCCCAATCATATAACATCTCCATTTTACATGTATTCATGCCACTAGGATCTCATCTGCTGAGACATTCGCTAGAGTTAAACTTAAGCTGGCATGCTCTTGAACTTCTTGAGCTTAAAGCTAAATCAGTCTTCTTTCCCTAAAAAGCAGCTCTTTTGAGTACTTCGCTATTTTTATAGTAACAGAAAACAAACCAATAAGGTAGGCACCATCACATGGACTTTAGACATGAGAATCTTCAGCTGAGTTAAGTTCTGCCCACTTCCAAATTATAGTAAGAGAAACCCAGGGACCTGAAGCCTCTATCACGTGCCATATGACCTTAGGTACAAATCAAAGGGTAGTAGACTAGATGCCAGCATGCCTGTCTTTCACTAGTTCAGCTGACTTTGCATGTTCCTTGCTGCTTCCTAGTGCTCTGGATTATCTAAATGCTTAAATGAAAGAAAATGCAAAGTCAATAACCAATTTCTCTTCTCATTACAACCCCTGCCTGCCGTTCCGAGGTTTTCTTGGCTTGAATTTACAATGCATTACCTTCTCCCAAATGCCCTTGACTGTTTGGGGGAGGCTGGTCGATATTTCTTTAGGCATGGGGAGGTGTTGAGGGCAGAAATGAGTGGAAAGGACAGGAGGATGGAGGACTAAGGTTGTATCTGCCTGTGGTGTTGGAAAGTTTTTGCATTGCTTAAGATGTACCAAAAAATTGCAAAGACATTACAGAGAATTTCCATATACCACAATTCAATTTTCCATATTAGTTTGATATACCTGTTGCAACTAATGTACCAATGTTGGTATACTAGTATTAGCTGAAATTTACACTTTATTCAGATTTTGTTAGTTTTTGCCTGCTGCCTTTTCCTCTGTTCCAAATCTCATGTAGTGTATCGTATCTGTGTGTCAGCTGTTCATTGCAATCATGAAACACTGAAGCAGATTGACTTCATGAAGAAAAGAGATTTATTGGGTTCATAATTTTGCAGGCTGGAAGTGCAAAAGCCATAACCGTGGCTAGAACAAGGGAGTGTTTGCAGAAGATCAGACTTCGGCTCAGGAAGCCAGAGAACACAAGTGTCATATGTTCTTGTGATGACAAACTTCAAGAATCCAGAATTCTGTTGCAAGGGGAGCAGCTCCAGGGACCATAGGAATAGGAGCCACTTCTTAGAGCTCTCTACTTAGCAATAATCCCATCCTGAGGAACAAGTCTTAACACAAGGACCTTTGGAGGGGCAAACATTCTCCTGAACACAGCACTACACTGACTTCTTCGTTAGGATTCATGTGGCTGTGACAGTTTTCCATATCATCCAATATTATTAATACTTTTACTCATATTATTCTATCTTGGATCATCAGGAGCTCTTTCAGTTGGCTCATGTGTCCATTACACAGAGCCCTTTCACGTGTATGTGAATATTTGTGTTTCATGGAATGTGTAGAGGTATGCAGGTGTGTGTGTGCAGAGGTATGTGTTGAGCATTAGTCATTTCTCAAAAAAGCGCTAGTTATTTTTATTGGAGGCATTGTTAGAAGTCAAAATCTAAGCACAGGCTGTGCTCATTGCTTCTCGGGTGTCATTGTTATCAGGTGTTCCCAAAGGCTACAGCAAAGAGATACATTTATATATGCTAATTCATGAGGACAAGCCTGTGCATATATAAATGAGCGCATGTGTCAGTTTGAATCAGGATTAAAATAAACATGAATTCATCCTGGTATTTCCATCACTAACCTAATATCAAGCATGTCATTGTGACATTTTCCTCACAGCATATATGTCACCTCTTTCCCAATGAGAAACCTGGTTCCCATTACCCAATACCCACCGTCTCTACTCACTTTCAGTATGCATGCATAGTGAGTTTCGTATTCTCAATACACTTGCGTTCATGGGGAGCAATTTTATCAATGAGAGTAAACTGCTGACTTATTTTGTTTGTTTTTTTAGTATTTTAGAGCCCAGTTATTTCAAAATTTCTTGAGTTACTTCCTACACTTCAAATCAATTTTTAAGGATATTTCAATAATTTTTAGTAATCTAAATTATCTTTTAGATTATTATACAAATTTAATTGTCCAACTTGTTACATAATGATTTTAGTTTGCATCCACTAAAGTGCTATGAGGTTCTGTGACTTTTGTCAATGAGTATTGTTATGCATACATCATTTTAGTGTCAGAACAGCTTTACTGTTTGAAAGGTTTTGCTTGAACCGCTGGGAACCGTTGGCCTGTTTATTGAATCAGTTCTACAGATGAACCTTCTCTAGTATGGAAAAGTCTTTCTTATCTGCAGTGGACAGGATCCTAGGCACCTGACAGAGTCCTGGAACTATTGATAGTATGTGTTTTGTCCTATACATTCTTGCACTATGGTGGCTATCCTGTGATGAACACAATCTATTAAAAATCTCATTAGGGAAAATATATTTAATACTCAACCTAGCATCATATCTTAGCACAGCACACCACAGTGTCAGTTGCTTCCCCTTAACATCCTGTAGTTGACACCTGCTGTCACTGCCCAGCATTACCAGAGAAAATCATGCCTAGCATTGCCAGTGGGAAAAGGTAAAAATTCAAAATTGTGGATATGTTTTCTACTGAATACTTATGGCTTTTCCACCATTGTAAAGGCTAAACCAATCAGACTTTACTAAATTGATTTTGTATTTTGTATTGATTGCTGGGACATTTCTAGATCTAGTGAACCAGATATTCTAACAAGATACTCTAAACTTGTTGTATTTAACTGACTCTCCAAGAGGATGGTCACAAATTAAAATCTGAACTGAGTCAGATTATTTACTCAAAGTCAATGAGTATCACAATCTTGGAGTTACACAAAGGACTTTGTATTCACATAGCAAGCCAGGTCACATTCCAGACTTCCACTTTGGATGTACAGTAGTGTGGCTAGGACCCACATACGCTCCACAGATCTTTGGTGATTCTTATGCAAATCCCTGGAGTAGAGTCATTTATTGAAGCCAACCATCTATTTTGTAGTTGAAGAAGCAGAGGCTTGGAGAGTTAAAATAACTTGTTCAGTCCTAGACATTGTGCGGAAGATAATGGGATGTTTCTGTTTCACCACATTGTATCATTTCTTAACTGGGTGTATCATAGACAAGAAGCAAGAAACCCCAAGAGACACAGGGCATCCTTAGCCTATAGTGTATGGTCAGTTATCTCTGGTGGGCAAATGGGTTCTAGGCTCCAAATGTTTAACTTGCTGAATTTAATTCATCAGAGTCTAAATTAATAGATACTTGTCATTGAGTCTGTGGTGATCTAGTGGACAAAAACTAGAAAGATAAAAATGTATAGTATTCATACTGGATCATCCCAAAACAAGCAAAAAATACATAAATAATAAAAAGCTTCATATGTAACACAAGAATATTGCTTAACAAAGTTTTAATGCTGCTTTTAGGACAGTTGCGTTCATTTTCTCCAGTGACATGGAGTATGGAGTGATGTCTTAGATGGAGAATTACATGTAAGAACAGGAGACTGAGTATCAATTCTGAGCATTCCCTGAGATATGGGTTTGAACTATAGAAGACTAGCGACAGATGACAGGCTTGCCAACTTACAGGAATCCCTTGGACAAGGAGCAGGAAAGAAGGTGGGATTGTTTCAACTTAGTTGCAACTTGAGGAGCAGCCAAGAGTGAAAGAGGAATGCTTTGGGGGAGGCTATATATGGATACATCATCAAGTTTCAGTTCTGTCAGTAAATAATTATGAATTTTTTCCAAAATTGCTAATGAAAAGTGATAATCTAATAGCAGACATTTATCAAGGAAACAGAAATTTCTTAATACATACTCAGCACTTTCAATAATTCTACATCTTAAAAACGACAATACATAATTCATTTAAATTTTCAAATTTGATTTTGGTTATATAATATGTATACAATTATGTAGATATCAGTTCATACATAGGCAAAATAAGGAGGCAGAATAATAGACACATGTATAATTACCTGGCAAATAAATATACTAACTTGATATAACCTGACATGGGCCTTCCTGTGCACATGGCATTAATACATTCACATATACAGATGCCATGGAACATTATACTTCTGGGAAAAAATAATTGCTACAGCAGGAATGGGTTGTTGGAGTAAGAATGAATTTTTTCCTCCAATTGTCCTTCTTTATTTTGTCCAAAGTTCAGAAGCTGCAGACAGGCAAGTTGAATCTGATGCAGTAACATGAAACCCAAGCCTGGTGGCAAAAAAAAAAAAAAGAAAGAAAGAAAGAAAAGAAAATGTGTGGTTGCGTCAGATGAGTCAGAAGACACATTCTTGTCTTTGTGGGAACACTGACAAATGAACATTTGAAAACACGGTGAAGATCAAGGCAAAAGTTTGGTTATTGACTTATCGACAGGGCATATAATAGGATAGAACATCTGGAAATAATCCCACCGAGAAATGCATCAAGTTGATTTTTGGCCAAGGACATAAGCAACACATTGGGAAGAATAGACTGTGTCAAAACTGCAGCAGAACAACAGCTAAGCCACAAAGAAAGTGAACTCAACTGCTGTTACATATGAGAAATAATTTGACATGGATTACAAACATAAATGCTGTATTCATCAATATGCTATAGTACAGTATTTGTGGTCTTGCGACCTAAAAGCTAGAGAAATATTTATTAGATATAAAGACACTAGCCATAAAATAAAAAAATACAGAGATCATCTATTAAGTATATGTTTATCATGACATTATTAAAATGAATGGGCAAGTGACAGTGTATATATATATGTACAGATGTATATCATTCTCATATAAATCATTTTACATGCACACATGAAGCATAGTTATGATTCACTGTGTATAATACAACAAATAAATGAATAGCTCAACTTAAAATGGCAGAAAATTCAAACTGATATATCAGAAAGGAAGAGGTATGTATGAATAGTAATAGGGAAATTCAACACACAACCTGCAAAAGTTGGCATCGCCCAAGGGAGCTGGTTCAGATCAAATCTGTTCCTTGTCCAGTCCAGCCCAGGGGAAGTGCCAGCAAGAACCCAGATTCTGCACACATTTGGGAGACCCAAATGAAGCTCCTGTCTCCTGGCTATAGCCTGGTCCAGCCCAAACTACTGTAGCCATTTGCAGAGTGAAGCATTAGAGGAGAAATACTCTTTCTTTCTCCTTTCCCTGTAACTGCTTTTCAAATAAATATATAGATCTTTTAAAAAGTCTGATGATGGAAAACATTGTGAAGGATGTGAAATATTCAAACTTTCTTGCAAAACTGGGGAATTACAAAGATTCATTTTGGCAAACTCTGCTCATTTTTTTTATACAAGCATACATATGACTAAACCTGTTATTAGTTATTTGTCAAAGAAAATTTAAAATGTGCGTTTACTGAACTGTACATAAATATTTAACATACTGTATTCATAACAGCTGAAACTGAAAACATTTCAAATATTTATCAGTTGGAAAATGATTAACAATTTGTGATGTATTCACAAATGACAATATTACCTAGAAATAAAGAGTGGGTTATTTATCTATGAGCACACTTCAAGATATCTATGGCAAATTGGGATAATAACTTAAGTTTGCTTCTGGTGTAAAAGACAACGCCCCACCATCCACACAGGAAAGAGCGTGAATATGTGTATGTATGAGGTTGAAGAATCATCAGCCTTAATGTCGGCTGACAGCATTCAGAATGCGAGTTCCTGGTTAGGGGGGAAGGTCACAGATAATAGTTCACAGAGACTTTCTGGGGTGTTGGGGATGCTCAGCTTCAAATTTTCACAATGCTTTTATAGGTAAATGCAATCAATATTCACCTAACCAAGCAGTTAGGATAAATAATGGTCTTAATTAAGGCACAGTATATTGTTAGATAAGAAACACTATTGTTCTGATCAAAATTCAATGGCAAGCTGGATTGTCACTGATGACACAATTGCGTTGGTTCATTTTAGTATGCCGCCCAAGACACTGTTCGCTGACAGGAGTAGGGAGAGAATTAAATCACTCTCTCATGCTATTTCAGATACAACCAGCTATCATCTTACAGAATAATGAATCTGCCGGACTGGAGAATTTCTGTTGGTCTAGACAGGAACAACCTCTTGAATTCTGTTTGTGACCTTTTCTTACCCTTGAAGTATTCTGAATGCTGGCAGCACCAGTCAAACGAAGTTGTAACAGGAGAAAAGAAACAAATACCATGCCCCGCCCCCTTATGTGGCTGAAGAAGAGTGAGGGGGTGTGCAAAGGTGAGGAAGAGGACTCAGAGGAAGAGAAGGAGTGGAAAGAGATAATCACCAACAAACTGGGAAATAGGGAGGCCAACGGCAAAGAGCAGTGGTGGTCATAGAATACCTTCAATCCTGCAAGATAAATGATAGTGATGTTGGTGTGAGACTGTGGAACTAATGTAAGAGCTAAGTAGTACTAACATGGGTTGAGTGACAGATGAATCAAGAGAATGGTGTTAGGGGCCCGGCGGCGTGGCCTAGCAGCTAAAGTCCTCCTCGCCTTGAACATGCTCCAATCCCATATGGGCACCGGTTCTAATCCCGGCAGTTCCACTTCCCATCCAGCTCCCTGCTTGTGGCCTGGGAAAGCAGTTGAGGACGGCCCAATGCACTGGGACTCTGCACCTGTGTGGGAAACCTGGAAGAGGTTCCTGGTTTCTGGCTTCGGATCGACATAGCACTGGCCGTTGAGGGTCACTTGGGGAGTGAATCATCAGATGGAAGATCTTCCTCTCTGTCTCTTCTCCTCTCTGTATATCTGACTTGTAATCTGACTTGTAATAAAAAATAAATAAATCTTTAAAAAAAGAGAGCGAGGATAGTTATTTAAAACAGTTGAAGTTCTAGTTTTTACATTATTACCCACAGGTAATTCCCGCAGCCTGGTTTTGTACCGTGAGCTGAAAACACCAGGTGCAACGAGATATCTTAGAAGGCTTTATTCCAGTGGGGCAGGAACAGGACAGGGTGGTGGGAAGGCAAGGAAGAAAAGGGAGGAAGGGGTTTGGAGGAAGCCAGAAGGAGAAGAGAGAGAGAGAGCCGCATCTGGGGACCTTTATGCCATTCAGGTGAGCCCGCAAGGTGTGCGGGGAGTGGATTGGGAGGGATTGAGGACTGGGCCCAGGTGATTGCCTAAGAATGATTGGTGAGTGGGAGGAGTTGGGGAAGGGGCTGGGAGATTGGGGGTGGGATTCTCAGGTGAAATGCCTGATTGGTAAATGGCTGGACTGGCATGAATTTCATGAGCTGTGAGGAAGAGCAAATGGCACTGGGTCCAGGGTGGGATATTTGAGTAACTCCTTACAAATAGTATGTTAATACTGGTTACTCAAAACCATGTCAATTCCATAATATTGCAAATTGCTGTTGATGTTATATTGGGACTCTTAATTGACTGGGATGATATTCTACCAGCTCTAACTTTGGACCAGAAATGGTCTCCCCAAGAAACTGTTCAACCCATCTGGACAATAAGTAACTGGACTCTATGCTTGGTATACGTTTGCAAGGAAAGAATCTTGATTGAATTTGAACTGTAATACTGCATCAAGGTGGAGGAATCCACGAGGGGGGGGAGGGGGAGGGGTAGGGGGATTCCCAGAGCCTATGAAACTGTCACATAATGCAAAATAATTAATAAAAAAAAAGAAAAAAAAAACCAAATAGTATGTTAAGCAATAGGTAAATAGAATGATAATAATAAGAAATAGTATCAATGAGTAGTAGTAAGAAGTAGTTCAATAATAAACGAATGTCTAGCAATAAAACAAAAAGTTAATAGCAAAAATATGTAAGTGTTAAAAGATAGCAATAGGTGATTATAAAGGTTAAGGTTAGGAGATAGTAATTGGTAGAAGGTTGGATAAGTAATGGTAATTAGAACATAGGGTAAATGATGTTAGAATGATGCTGATTCAATTATTAACCTGACCGCTAAGTTTGGTGATTACTGGGCATCTCAAAATCTGGACACAACAGCTACTGTCAGGTTCAACATGCATCTCTGAAGATCATCAAAATTTTTATTTGAAATTCACCCTGTGTGTTTGCCATAGCCTTGGGATCTGGAATAGTATTTTACATTACAAAGTTTTACTATTTTGTTTGTTTGTTTCTTTTCCCTAGAATTTTATTTCCTAAGCTATGGTTTACTAGGAAGAAAGAAACTGCATTCTTGCCCATTTAGTCTTCAACTGATTTGGGGCATAATGTTTCTTAAGAAGACTTTTTTGTCTAAAGCAATTTTACTGATGGCCTTTTTGAAAACCACTTGTGATGCGAATTAACGTTGTTGAGAGGACTTCTGTCTGACCCCACACTTTCCTCCCACCCCCATCCTAGGGTGCCCAAGATCCTGACAGAAGGCTGCTGGCAGGTAAAGATATCTGAATTGGCCCTTGGTGAACTCCTCTGGGCTCCACACCCTTCCCCAATTGTAGCATTTCTGGCTGTGACTGGGAAAACTGGACTTAGATAAGGAGCAGTTCCTCATGGCTTTATATAGCTATGCAAGGATTCAGGCAACTGTCACGCTAGTTCCAGGAGAATTCACAGGAGGGAGCAAAAGGAAAAGACAGCCTCAGGGAAAAAAAAAAAAAAATCTGTGAGAAGATGACAACTACGAGTACAGACATAACAGTCCTCACTTGGAGCCCTCCCTCAGCTCCCAGTCAGGCACGTAGAGATGATCTTGTGGAGTTGGGAGTGCAAGGCTGGGTGGCAGGGTTTTACTCTTAACAACAGTAGTGATAAGCAAGTTTTTGAACTGTTACCATAACTGCTATATTTGGCTTCTGTAATTGTTGCTTGGCTTTGCTGCATAAAGAACAGGACCGACGCCATGATGGGTCTAAGGTGAGGGAGTAGCCCTGAGTCTCACTTCACTTCAAAATCTCATTTTCTTCAGAGTGATGGAGTGGGCAGGGCGCAGCGACCTTGGAGATAGGCCGATCAGGGGCATCCACACGTCCCCAAGTGGAATATGATCTGCACTGGTACGGGTTGCACAGGAATGTGTCCTACACCAGTATGAGTTATACATGACCAAGATAAGGACTGCTTGCTGGAGACGTGTTGTATGTGACTGGGAGGGAATTAAAAACAGTTTGCAAGAGACAAGCGGGGGTCCTTGTCAAGACTCCACTACGATGGATGAGACATCGACCCTAGCTTGAACTAGCAAGTAAAGTTTCTTTGCTTTTGCATTGTTGCACGTGGGACCTGTTTCAGGGATATTTAGGACCTAACAATCTGGGAACCAGACACAGCGAATGTGAATATGCACTTCAGCACCAATGCAGCCCAGTCCCTTCCACCCCCTGGTTTTGGGCTGGAGCTGAACTGATTCGAAGCCAGGATCCCAGAGCCTCTTCCAGGTCTCCCATGTGGGTGCCTAGGATGGGGTAAATTGCCTCAAGGCATTCATCAGTCCCCCACACAAACATTTATCTGTACTTATTCCATTTCCCTATTCTGTTTTGAGACAATGAGGTCCTCATTAGTACAAACTGATCCTCCTTCTAAAAGTCACACTTCCTGGGATGATGGTTCTTGGAAGATGGGGATGTTGTCCTTGCGAATGATATTTTAAGTACAAGCTCCATTCTTTGCGGTTATTCTCTTTCTGCAAATGATGGAAAGTCCATTTCCCTGGGCAGGCAATTAGCATGGGGGCGAGCATCAGGACTTTTACTGAGATTCAATCTAGGTCTAAATTTAGCCAGGGAGTTTTCAACAAATAAACTCTGCCTTGGATTCCATTTTTTTTTTTTAATTGGAAAATCAGATATATAGAGAGAAGGAAAGACAGAGAGGAAGATCTTCCATCCTTTGATTCACTTCCTAAGCAGCTGCAAAGACTGGAGCTGAACTGATTCGAAGCCAGGATCCCAGAGCCTCTTCCAGGTCTCCCATGCGGGTGCACAGTCCCAAGGCTTTGGGCCGTGCTCAACTGCTTTCTCAGGCCACAAGCAGGGAACTGGATGGGAAGCAAGATGCTAGGATAGAACCAGTACCCATATGGAATTCCGGCGCATGCAAGGCAAGGACTTCAGCCACTAGGCTACTGTGCTGGGCCCCAACTTCTTGATTTATAGATTTATCAGCTAAATCCAGGTACAATACCAGTCTTGAAAGATCCATAATTAGAACTGCTATTAACATGCTCACAAGCTCTTTTCAGAAGTTAACCTCCCTTGCGCGGAAAGGAATATAGTATCACTTCAGCAAACTGCTTTGACCTGTTGATGAGAAGATGTGCTACTCTTGACTGAGTTCATTGAACAAAGCTGTACAAAGAGAAAGAAAGGAGCATCTAATGGTTGCTATATTAATTAATTAATTCTGATTAGAGGGTGAGGGAGACTCACAGAATTGATACAGTGTAAGTATGCTATATATTTTCTCAGGGGTGTAAAATGTGATTAGATTCCTATTTTTAACAATGGAAATGGAAAATGACTTTAGAAGATTGAAATATCCCTATTGGAAGTTTTGCCACAACTTGTGGGCAGGCAGCATGTGGTCATGTAGTCACATGTGTTATAACTACTGTAAAATGACTTTTCACTCTGCTTAATTGATAGTGAATATTATGAGGCACAGATAACAAACATTGTAATGAAGAAGCTAAATGTTTTCTGCTTTTTGTGATTCTGCCTTAATTGCTTGGCTGGGGGCTTTGTGAACTCAGGCCTGACCGTCTACATGCCACCTGGCAGGACACCTGGCAGGTCACGGAGGCAGACCACACCTCAGGAAGGAAGTACCTGGTGTTAGATAAGATTCACTGCCCTATAGCCCATCAGTTTGTACCTTTTGAAAGTTGCTTGCTTCAAACCCACTAATAGAAGCCTGCCAACTTGCTCTTTTTGAAAGTTAACGGTTAAAACTGACCAATCATGATTGTATAATTGTATGGAATTGTCCAGAAATGGAGAAGAACTCTGTACTGTTTAATCTCGGCCCTTTTTTTTTTTTTTTTTTTGCCTTTCTCTTCCCCCCCACCCCCCACCATGCTGATCCTGCTACATCCTCCCTGCAGCTGCCCCTCCCCCGCCCAACCCTGCTGGACTGGGGGAGGTGGCTGGGAGACCTAGGCTAACCTGAATAAGCCACCTTTAAGCCTTAGCACTGACTTCAGACTCGATGATTTTCTGGGGATTTCAAAATCTGGCACAATAGTAAAATCAACTTTAAGCAATAAAGCATTTGCTAAATATTGGCAAAGGTAGTGTGGGATATCATTAATGTTAATCTCATTTAAAAAGCCTACATATTGAAGTGCCCAAATTGCTTTCTAATGTGTGACAAAGCTGAGAGCTAGAAGATACTAGGCTTAATTTTTAAAATTTTACTCAAGGTATAGCGGTCGAATACAGGTTGATTTCTTTTTGAGAGAGGAGTTAGACTGGGTAGTAGGCACTTAGGGTATTCTGGGTCCCTGAGTCATCTTTTTTTTTTTTTGGCTCAAATGAAAAAGGGTATTTTCCCCGCCATGTCTCGGATTCACCAGATCATGTCTCTCCTGAGACAAGTGCATATTTTAACATATCAAGAACACGCTTCCCCAAGAGACAAGGGTGACATTAACATACCAACTCCCCACCTGAAACATCAGGCAGAGCCTGTCTCTGGCCATTGCTTAGAGGAAGGGCCTCAGACTGGTCTCTTTATCATTACAAAGGGACCAAGGAAGTTGGCCCGTGACACCTTTCTGGCCTTTTGTCAGGGCCAGGTACCATGGACCCAGAATTCTCCTTTGTTTATGGAGAAACATCTTTGAGGTGAATTCCCCACCATTAATTAGGGTTTTTCTCTCTTTCCTCCTCCTGCCATATGGCGGGAGGTACGGGTCTTTTCTATCTCAAAACCCCCTCTCATAACTAAGACAGGAGCTCCTCTTCCCAGCTTTTCTAATAAATCCTGCCTTAAAATTAAAATGTGCCCACAAGCAACTTCTTTCCTGCAAGACGAGAATGGAGGTTGCTGCCATATTCTGGGCTGAAAGCCCGACATCAGTTTGAGGTAGTCTAGTGCCTATTAAACACATTCCTCTTATGCAGAGGAATTCCGTCCTGAGACTGGAGAAGCCTGGAAATGAAGCAGAGCTTCGCTCAAAGGAGAGGAGTTGCAGAACTGAAGACAAACCACAGAACACAGGTTGGCAGTGCGAAATAGCCCAGAAACCTGAGCTCGTGTTCTCCCTTGCCAAGGTTCACACAGGAGACATGATCACACCATTCTTTTCCCACTGCAGAGGTGAGAAAACTCAATACTTATTTTCTCACCAAACTGGTGACTGGGTGTAGCCATGTGACAGAGTTTAGTTCAATAAAATGTAAGTCATTTTAGGGGCTTTTGGGGAGCATTTACATTTCCTATCAAAAGCAGCAGTTATGATGGATGCCTCAATTTCCTTTTGCTCATGCTTTAATTCTGTAGATGACGAGCTACACAGCTACATTAGGACAGTTGCGAACGTGAGAACATGGAGAAGTATCCAACAGAATAGCAAGATACACGTCTGGCAGCATCTAAGTGCTGATTGCTACAAATATCTTCCATATGCCTTCATTCTGTATGTATGTGTTCCAAAGTTCTCCCTTTGCTATGTAGACTATTCTCTACCTTAACTTGGTTATAGTTAAATAAGGCCACTTTTTGGAGGCCTCAGGAATTAGGATTTCAACAAGAATACAGAAAATACATTCAATAGCATCACCTTATAAACTTTTCTACAATTTGTAAATTGATTCTGAATTGCTCTTTAATAAGAACATCTTCGCTCTTAGATGTCACAGCTTTGTCTTATCTGTGCCTTGCCTGTGTTTTTGAGGTTTAAATCAAATAGGATTTAATTTTCCCAGAAGCATTTGCCTTCATGGGAAATTACTTGGTTTAAGAAACACCAGGCACTACGACTGGTGGTGACTAAAACACAGGACATTGAGGAGAAATCTATTCAGTAATTCCTAAGAACCTGGCCTGACTACAGGAATCATCACTCAAGCTAAAGTCATGCTTATCTGTTTATTGCTCAGGGTGATGGATTCCTTACACACAGCCCATTCCTTTTACTCTGTTTCAACTTTCACTTCTCTAGCACAGGTTCTCTGATTGCTTGTCAACTCAGAAAGGAGGATTTCGAATGGTGCTGATGGCCTTGCCTCTTTCTCGTGTCATTTATTCTTATGCTTTATAGATACCCAAAGACCCTGGCTTTTTGCCTCAAGGAAAACCAAGTATGAAATTAAAAGCAAGATTCATTTGTGGCTACTTCCCTGGGCAATGCACATAAAAAGAAACTAGTTAGATAACCATTTTCAGCACTGTATAGCAACTAGCAGGGGTAATGCTGCTGGCTCTGGAGTAAGGTGTGGTCTGATAAGAGATGGAGAGCATAAATTTTTTATTATTATTTGATTTTGATGATCTTTACATAGTTGATTAGAGCACAAAAGGTGCTACAGGAAAGTGGGTAAGATCATTGTTTCCACGTTTTTTTTCTGTGTGTATCTGGGTTAAGGGGTGAGATAAAGGGAGAAGCCACACCCAGCCTCCCACCACATCCCAGAGTGCCTGAAGTGGGGCATGCTCTGAGGTCCTGCTCAAGTGGTTTCGATAGTTCAGCAGTTCTAAATTGCTGCCAATCTTGCCATTCCAAGCACGATGAAACCTCTCCAGAATCTCCTGGGTGACATAGTTCACATTAGAGACTCTGTTTGCTCAGATTTTCACTGCCAAGACATGGCTGGGGTGCTTGATTGATTTGTTCTGTCCTCTGTCCATTGTTGTGGTACCAGGTGTCCTCTGCAGGCTCCGATGGACTGTGATTTCCTCCATGTGCACTTGGATATGCTGTCTGTTGCTGCATCTGAGCCTCAGAAGACCATGGAACCTGCAATTGTCTTCCTGATTGAGAGACTGAGATCAGCAGTTCAGTTGGAAGGTTTCCCCAAAGAAACTTTGTCTGAAGTGATCCCAGACGTGATTCCTGCACGTGAATGCTGGTACAAGATTCATCACTGTTTGTCACCCCAATCAGCTTATGCACATGCTGGTCATTGCAATTGCTGCTTCAGTTCTGTTTCCAGCTCTGTCTTCCACATGAACAAATGAGTGTTGCAGTCAAGCCTGATCCTGCCCAGCACACACTCGGCTCTCACACAAACCAGTAGGAGCTGCAGCCGAGTCAGGGCAACCGCCAAACCCCCACCAGGTCTGCCCCCTACCCTGGTTCCCTTGCTTGCCTGTATGTACTGCAAATTGGTCCAGTCTGTTCTTTGCCCCATTCAGCTCTCATACATGTCAGTGGGTGTTGAAGCCTAGTTCAACCCAATCAGCTCTACATTCCAGCCCACAAATGGTAGTGGGCACCGTTCTGTCTAGCCACCCCTCCCCCTTCCTGGTTTTCATGCTCTCCAATGGGAGTGATGACCCAAGAGGGAGGTGCCCACTGTTTCCCTACTGAGCCACTCCCGCTCCTAGATCATGCACTCTCCAGATGGTTCTGTAGTTTAACTTGAGAGAATTATCCCTAATGTGAGCCTTTGCCAGCTGATGCTGTGACAATACCCAACCAACCCTCACCCACTTTGATTTATGTTTGCATTGTTAGGAACAATCAGCCCAGCCTGGCTTTTCTCTGATCTAGCTTACACAAGGCTCACAGGTGTTGTAGCCCTGCCTGCTCTGGTCTGCCCTCATCCCAAATCATGCTCTCCAGTGGGAGTGGTGGTCAGGCTGGGAATTGTTCCACATTCCCCCTACCACTGATTCTCACGTGTGCTGGTTGGGTGCTGTGCCCAGTCTGGCATGGGCCACCTCACCTCAGCATTTGCCAGTGGGTGCTGTAGCTTGTCCTGGCCCAGTCCACCTAAATTCCAGCTGTTACTGGTAGGGATTACAGCCTAGTCCAGCCTACCAGGCACCCCGTCCTAGCCATATTGGTGTGTATTACAACTGAACCAGGAAGGACCCAAATTCTATTCTGGTGGTTGGATTTGCCACAAGGTGATGTGAACTGGTTCAGCCTGTTCCACCTTCAATCTAAACCAAATGTATGCTGGTGCGTACTAATCCCTGACCTTGTCTGGGCTGCTCCCTATCGTGGCTCTTGTGCTTACCTGCAGAGACTGTGTCCTGACAGAGGAGTTTCCCAAGCTCCTTCATCAGAACATTTCCCAATGCCAGATCTCACACACACTAGTGGGTCCATGGCCCAGTCCTACTTAGTTCACCTCCTGTCCTATCAGGAACAATGGTCTTTGCTGACTGGCCTTCAACCCATTCCAGTTCTTATTGTTGGATGTTTCAGCCCAGCCAGGGCTCTTCTATACCCAGACACAGCTCATACATGGCTCAGTAGGGGCAGCAACCTAGCCTAGCCTGTCCTACATTTACCCAGGTTCTCCAGAGCACTGGATGGTGCTGGAGTCTAGTCCGGCTTGGTGCACCCAGCCCCAATTCACACTTGTGCTAAGGGACACTGCAGCCTTAACCAGACCAGAACACAACCCCTACTCCAGCCCCTGCACTCACCATGGGGAACCCCAACCTAGCCAGGTTGTTGCATCCACTCTGTCGGCAACACCTGCGCCACCACATACCCCGAGCCAAGCAGAGGGACTAGCGTTACAAAAAAGACAACACACAGTGGGTCATTCTTGTAAAGAGAATTCCATTTATTCGAAGTTGCCCTGCCTCTTTTATAGTCTGCCTAGTTACTCCCAGTATTTTCCCAATGCTCAAGTAACTCCTAAGATCCCCGGGGGCATCTTAAAAAAGGAGAAGCAGGGAAGAAGGAACTTGCTGTCAAGCCAGGGGCTAAATGTATCAGGCCAAGATTGCCCATCCTGTTACTCTTAGAGAAACAAGCTAAACTGTGGATTAACACTTGGGAGACAGGGCCCTGAACCACTCGACCACTAAAACAGAACGTTACATTCACTAGTGACAGTCACAACAAAGTCTTATTATAAATGATAGTGTTGTAGGGTTTTTGACCCCGAGTACGGCAGCAACCTCAATTCTTGTCTGGCAGGAAAGAAGAATTTTTGTGCAGACACAGGTTAGTTTTAAAGCAAGATTTATTAGAAAAATTGAGAAAGGAGACTCCCGTCCTAGTGATGGGAGGGGGCTTTGAGATTCCCTGCCATAGTGGCAGGAGGAAAAGTGAAAAAGAAGACCCATATTAATGAAGGGGAAAGCATCTTTTAAAGGTTTATCTCAAAAATGTTTCTCCATAAACAAAGAAAATTCCTGGTTTCCATGATATCTGGCCTTGGGACAAAAGGCCAGAATGGTGTCACAGGCCAACATCCTTGGTCCCTTTCTAATGATAAAGAGGCCAGTCTGAAGCCCTCCCCCTTGGCAATGGCCAGAGACAGAATCGGGCTGAGGCTTCAGGTGGGGAATTGATAAGTTAATGTAACTTTTGTCTTCTGGGAAAGCATGTTCCCGATAAGTTAAGATTTGCACTTGTCTCTGGAGAGACATGATCTGGTGAATCCAAGACATGGTGGGGAAAATACCCCTTTATATTTGAGAAAAAAATGGCTTGGGGACCCAGAATACACTAACTGCCTACTACCCAGTCTAACTCCTCTCACAATAGAAAATGCAACTGATTGACTGGGACCAACACCCCTTATCAGAGCAGTACAATTGCAAAATTTTTATAAGGCAGTTTGACACAGCTTCTAGGGAGGTACAATTTGCAACAGCTTCAAAGGTGAGTGAGGGAGGATCAAACATTCCTTGCTTATCTCAGCTTGCCAGCCCCTGTCTGCTCTCCTCAGGTCTGGGCTCCAACCTTGGCACCACCTGTGACAATCACACCCCTAATGTTGAACTATCTATGGGTTAATCCGGCTGGGCCTTGATTGATGAGGATTGGGGCCACTGGCACTAAAGGTCACGTTGGCCATTAGGCCTGCAAGCCCACACAATTTGTCCACCATGCAAGCACAGCAGGAGTTACAAAGTGAAAGGAATTGCAGTTAGCAATGAGCCATGTTTACTACATTTTTATTTCAACTCTACAGTTCCCCCTTTCCTTGGCACTAATCAAATCCTTGATTTATTGTAAAATATTAGTGTTAAAGGGCTTGTTAGTGCTGACAACAAGGTGACGATCCAGGGGGAGTTTGTAAACCAGCTCTGGAACCACTGATGGTTTTCTTGTCTTTCTTGCTCTCTGTGTCTAATATTGTCTCTTACTGAAACTAAGGTGTCTCTAATTGCACATAATTGATTTTGATTCTGTCCCTTTGCACTCCTTTAAGGGAGGAATGTACTTCTGCAAGGGTAAGAAATGTGGAGAGAGCATGATTTTACATTTTAAGAGGTAACTTTAAAAGGGATCAGAGACCCTAACTGGCTATTATCCCATCTGACTTTTCACCTTACCCTCCCCCCAGAAGAATGGACCCCAACTGCTCTTAGGGACTGGAGGAGAGGGGTGATGAGAACTCTAGCTACTTCAAGCTGGAAAAGGGGTGTTGAAAGTCAACAGCAGCAGCGGGTTCTTCAGGGGGTTGATCTCGAGGTCCCCAACAGAATGGAGAAATCATCAGAATTGCCTTGAAATGCTTCTCCTTGTTGAAGTCTAGATAACACAACATAAGACATCTAATCTCTATCAACCTAGTATGTCACACGTTCAGTTGGAAATCCCTATTTGAATATATGAGCTTTAAATGTAAAACAATTGTCAAATTTCAACCTTTTTCAGAGCAAACATTTGTTTAAGACTATAAGCTAGATTTATATTAGTTTATAGTAATACCTTTAAGTCTCAAATTTTAAAACAAACTCAATGAATGCCATGGAACACATGAAACTTTTATGAGATGTGTAAAATTGTTAACCTAGATCAATCAGAAGGCACATAATAATGAAACAATTGGTATGTAACATCAGGATATAATGAATTCATCACAGGACTGGTAAATGCAAGCTGACTTCTTGAATTACATGGCATTCATTACATTTGACTTTCGAAAATGCTACAATAGTTTTGCATCTAGTTAGTGAAACAGACAAATGTTAGATCTTTTAAAACAATCATACTGCATGAATCGCTGTAAGCCCTCAGTCTCAGGAAGACATCTAGCCTACAACATAAAGCACAGCACTGAAAACATTTTGTAAGACTTTTGAGTCACGTTGTAGATGGCAAAAGATGTAAACCAGTTCTGATTTACCATAACCTAGTAGTTGACAGTATTTTAACAAGATTTTACAGAACTTTATACACACTTCAAGGCAGAGGCAAGCAATCTGCTAATTTATAGACCAACAAGCCATGTACTGGCAATTGAAGAACACAAGAATCTTAAGTTGATGATCAGAAAGATCCCAAACAATTTGTCAAATGAGGAAGACATGAGCTCTGCCTGGAGTATTACCCCAGTGAAGTCTAACAAAAACTTGAGAGGTAGATGGCAAACATTCCTCTAGGGGTCCCTGTCAGTGGTCCTGGTTGAGCAATCATAGGTCAGCCTACTTACAGGCCACTGGTAGCTACTGCATTCTAAGCGCTTCCTACTAATAAGACTTTCCAGATCCACAAGACCCTACTTGGAAAAGTCTATAAATATTAGCAATATATAATTCAAGCACAGCTAAATGCAGAAGTATTTAAGACACCAGAAAAACATCACACTTTACTGCTCAACTGCATTTCTATTGAGAATTTGTGCCAATGTCTAAATAGCAACAGTTAAAGGACTTTTATATTCCTTAATGTAATTATCTAAACAGACACAAAATTCTACCCATTTGTAATATAAACCAAAGTTCTTTCTATGTCAAGATGGATATTATTTACAAGCTGTACATAAAACAAATCTAGCCAGTTAGACTGTTGGTTGTAAAAAAATATACAAAACAATTGCCTCAAAGGAGCTAAGTATTCAGACACACAATCAAAACTGAGATGACAAATCTTAATAAAGTAAAATACAGCAAGGTTTACTCTTAGTTTTACTGCAACTCTGAAGTTGTGCACATGGAAGTCAGTACATAGCGATTTTAGCAAATTTAACATGTTAGCACTCTTATGTGTGACGTCAGTAATCACTCGAGGCTCCTGATATGAGATACTTAGGCTGTGGAAGCCTCTTGAATCCACAATGACCCCATAAGTCATTAGACAGACCACACACAAAGTAGATGTTCTCTCTTCCACTGAGAGAAGAGCACAACCATCTTCGATGGCTGCTTTTTTGCACTGGGGCATGGACCACGAGGTCCTTCACAGAGGGACACTCTTTGCAGTAGTGTCCTGGACTTTCCACACCTGATATAGTTGCTCTCTTACTGGCCCTCCTGTCAGACCAGAATGCCTTTTGGGTTGATTCTGAGGCTACTGAGTGCTGCTCAAGATTGCCAGTCTATGAGTCTGCTGTAAGAGCTGCTTCCCCTGTTGTACCATTTTAACATTCCCTGCCATCTGAGTTATCATGGAACACTTACATACATATAGCCATATATTTAACATCTAGCTCATGGTGATTTGGAGTCCTGCAGCCAGTTTTAAAACTGTATCCTTAGCAGTAAGTCTGCTTGAATGAATGGAGAATTCTACAGCCGAACACACTTTGTAGGACCTGAGAAAATAGAAACAGACATGATTCTCTAAGAGCCTACGTTTGCATCTATATATTATTTTAAAAGGATTTAGCATAGCAATTCTCATTTATGGACATTCTCATCTATAAGCCCATTAAAATATACTACATAGCTTGCCACAAAAGCATGTACATGCTTATCAGGTAACACATATTATAAAACAAACAGCTTTTGTAGCAGCGTCTTAAAAAATCTCTTACGTTTTTTAAAGTTACCAGTTGTTTAGAAATACATCTTGCTCTTAGTAACCTGAATAAACCGTACCTATAGTTTACTATTAAGTTTTAGTTTTAATGGACACAATAAATCAAGGCCCAGCTCTTTTAGAGCATGAGAATTAAACACAGGAATTAATGCATAAAATCATCTCATAACTTTTTAAGAATCTAACAATTTCAAAGGCTGGAACAGCTTCTCTCCGAAGCTGGAGAGAAAATTGACAAAGCCACCAGTTAAGCAGAGACTGTCTCAAGTGCAATGTTTCAATTTTTTAACGGCTTTCAGAAGTACAGGGTTTTTTTTAATTTTTCAGATATTTACTATCATCCCTATGTGTGCACACTTCAAAACTTCTTGCAAACAGGTACCAATTCTAATGTCAGCTCTTGCTAGGTATTAATGTTAAAAACTTAAACAATATTATACTAGTATCTTGAAAATTATAGCCAATTGTATGTAAAACTTGAAAGATTACTTTCTGAACATTTCTAACTTCCCTACCTCTTTCTCAACATGCTTAAACCTCGAAGTATTTTGTCCCAGCTTTCCCTTTCAATTCTATGACAGCCATACTCCTGTAGGACAAAATATTCTGCAAGCTATGCTCCTCCTTTAATAAAATTATTCTCCTTTCATAACATTCTCACCAAGAATACATGCTCAGGCTTGTAACCATTTTGCATCTGCTAATTCCCTTGATTTACATTATGAAACAATCATTTAAAACTTTAAGTTAAGACATTTTCTAAATAAAAGTACATCAAATTTTAAAACACAATTGCTTTAAGTAATCTTCAATTATCGTTCATATATAGCCAATTCATGGAAACATTTTAAACACAAACCCAAATTGTCTTTTTTATAGAATTAAAGAGATGTGAAACCATTTACCTCATCTACCTTTTCCCAATTTGTATGTAGTAACATTTCATGTCCAACAAACACAAAAATCAATACATGGTAATAATTTTAAATTTTTCATCAGGCAACTCTAGCTGGGAAAAAAAGAATGGCAGAAAGCTAAGATCTAGTACAAGATCACTCCTCATTTGTTCTCAAGGAACCCTGAGGACAAGCAGTATACTGTAATTAGCACATTTTAGAATTCTTACGCCACACAAAAATACAGCAGGGACAGGACAACAATTAACACAGATACCAGACTTGTGGCCACCAATAAGCAGAACCAGAGGGCATAGGTCAATATTTTGCCTTTGGCCTGGATTTGAAAAGCAATGCTGTCCTCCCCAAATCCACCTTTACCTCTAGGTTTCCAGGACCTAGGGAGAGTTCTCCACCCCAGGTGACTCTAGGTAGCTTCTGACTTGTTCCTGCTTAGGCATTCAGTCACTCAGGGGCTGAGGAACCAAGGGGAGGGAGGAGGCAGATGTTTCTTTGACCAGCACAAGAGCCAGTCAACCTGAAAAGAGGGCCACTCCACAGAATAAAGAGTTGTTAATTCCCATTTAAAAACAGAATTTCCAGATATGGCAGCAGCTTTTCCTTGAAATCCAGGAAGTATAATTCAACCAAGTTCAGTAGGCTAGGAGTAGTATTATTTTGACCCATGATATTAAAGGACAATAAAACAACTCAGAGATATAACACAAGAAGCACACAAAACTTGAGTGGACTAGAGATCTCAAGGCCAGTAGGCCATGACAGCTGCTTAAAGGTGGCATCTCTGCCAGACTGAACCTAACCAAAACAAATGGAGTCCTCCGGGGTTCCGGTAGAAAACTCTGACTCAGGATCTATAGCCGTGTCCCTGCAGACATTCTTGAGTACAAATGGTGCATCCCAAAAAATCCTTACCTCTCTAATCTGGAGAAAGGGCCCTGTTTCAGAACTTTTACCTTCCTGGCCAATTCACCTAATGTTGTATCCACTCAATCACTAAAACAGAAAGTTACATTCACCAGTAACAGTCACAACACAGTTTTATTATAAATGAGAGACAAGGCAACCAATAGACCGGGACCTACACCCCTTACCAGAGTGCAGCCCCAAGAAGCACAAATTATACAGTTTGACTGGGACCAACACCCCTTACCAGAGTGCAGCCCGAAGCAGTACAAATTATAAGGTTTTTATAAGGCAGTTTGACACAGCTTCTAGGGAGGTACAATTTGCAACAGCTCCAAAGGTGAGTGAGAAGGATCATGCATTCCTTGCTTATCTCAGCTTGCCAGCCCCTGTCTGCTCTCCTCAGGTCTGGGCTCCAACCTTGGCACCACCTGTGACAATCACACCCCTAATGTTGAACTATCTATGGGTTAATCCAGCTGGGCTTTGATTTATGGGGACTGGAGCCACTGGCACTAAAAGTCGCATTGGCCATTAGGCCTGCAAGCCCACACTCTTTGCCAAGCGAGTAAAGCAGGAGTTACAAAAGTGAAAAGAATTACAGTTAGCAATGAGCCATATATACTACACTTTTATTTCAACTCTACAACTCCACAATCAGGCCTGTTCCAAGCCATAAATCATGCAGGTGCCATTGGTTGCTCTAACGCAGCTTGACATAGCCTCTCACCTGTCTTAGCCTTCGCCTTCGATGCTGTGACCTGGCATCCCTGGTTCATGCAGAGCAGCTGGTGTAAGAGCCTAGCTCAGCATGACCTGTGTTCCAGCCCGATTTCTGTTCTTGTTTGGAGCAGAAACTTTGATTTCATTGGAAAGAAGTTAAAAAAATAAATAAATAAACCGGGCCACACAGAAAAAAATCTTGGGGCAAAACTGGAAAGCATTGTTTTTCTTTTCATTTCGTTTTGTTTATTTTGTTTTTGATTTTTATAGTTAGAGACAGGCAGCAAGCTTTCATCTCTTGGCTTACTTCACATATGTGCAAGTGACTGGAATTGACCCAAGCCAAACCAAGAGCCAAGGTCTCAACTCAGCTTACCCAGAACTCAACTGCTTGAGATAGCACAACTTGTTCCCAGGGTCAGCGTTGGCAGGAGCAAGAACAGGGCATCAAACCCAGGGGACATGGGCATTGTAACTGATGTCTGAACCACTAGACCAAATGCCTGATCCTGCAAAATTTTGCCACTGACAGTTTTGATGATTTTCTCATCACTTACTACCTGAATAGTTTTTGTGTCTATCAATCTGTTATTTTCATATCTCATGTTAATAGCAATCCTCCTCTATTCTATTCATGTCTACCTTTGTGTACCTGTCTGATGAGTTTTCCATGCTTGGTATAGAGATAATGCGACCTACTTTAACTCCTTCCTTGGCTTAGCATTCCCTCCCCATTCAGCCTCATAGTGCTTTCATCACTTCTCTCTTGCAAATAATCTTACTGAACTGAGTTCTCCATTCCCCAAAGGAAAATGGCCTGGTGAGGGCATTTGGTCATTGTCTCTCTGCACTCTGAGCGGCTGACTAAATGCAAATTTAGGGCTGAGATTGCTGTTGCACTGGGTTTCTTTCACTAAGTGTGCTTAATCTGCTGTAAAATTGTTTTCATGGCTGCAATTAATGTTATAGTAACTGTTTAGCAATGCATGTTGCTTTGGCCTTGGCAGTCTCTATGCAAATTAGCACTTGTCTAATATCATTAAGCATGGTTCCTGAAAAAGAAACAACTGAAATCTTGGATAAACCTGTGCATTCAGTTAAGAGTAGATTATTGGAATGATAAAGTAAAAAATTATTTGGGAACTTGTGCTATGGTGTAATAGGTGAAACCACCACTTGGGATACTTCTGTTGCATATTTGAGTTCCGGGGATCATATTTTCACTGTGCTACATCCAATGCAGCATCCTAGTAAAGTACCTGGGAAGGAGCAAGTGCCCTAAGTTACCCTTGTGGGAGAGCTGCGTGGAGTCCCTATCTGCTGCACTGGGCTTGACTCAGCTCTGGCTCAGGTATGTAGGGGGTGAACTAGTGGGCTGAAAATTCATTCTTATTCTCTCTTTTCCTGTCACTGCCTCTCAAATTAATAAATAAATCTTTAATTTTTTAAGAAAATTTTTCTCAGATGTGTGGGACAGGCCTTGCTGGAGATAATTTTCTCTCCCTGCGAAATGGCCTCGTATTTGGTATAGGAGTATATAGACTTTTTTGAATAGCTGTGCTCACTTCCATGCTGTATCATTCAGGGCTGAAGATCACACTCTACCCTGACTTGCAATAGCATGTACTTATATTAGCCCATGTAACTGTGTTATAATTTGTGTTAGCCACAGCAGTCAAGCCTTAGGTAGAAGGCACAATGTACTTTGGAATTCCAAGAAGGACCTAGCATGCAATGTGTTAAATATCCTGATAGCAGTTATGGAGAATTGGATTTACTGGGAGGCCGACCTGAGGGTTGATTTGGAAGACAGAATGCTCATTAAGATGTAGTTGGTATCAAAACCTATGGACTGAAGTTTGGACAGAAGGGATATTTGAGCCCTGATACGGGCTTAATAAGACACTCAGCTCGAACCAGTAGAATTCCCAGAAGTGCAGCATCATGACCATTGGATGTGGGGTAACAAGAGGGGAGTGATCTTGAGAGAATCACTTCTCTGTAATTGAGATTCTAAAAGGGGTTGGCAGTTGAAGACTTGTCAAAATCTCTCCCAACATTTGAAATAACAACCATCACTCAAGGAGGCTGAATCTGGGTGTCGTATCACCGTACCAGTCTTGTACAGTTTTAAAAAGTCTTAGAAGTAAAGAAAGAGTAAAGGATGTTAAGTGACAGCCAAGTTCAGGTAATAATAGCAGTAAATTGTTGTTCACCAGGACATACTCTCACCTTATCACATACAGGCCTATCTGATTCCACACAACCCTTTGATAGTAAGTGAAGAAAGTAAGGCATCAGTGTCTACAAATGGTCATATTTATGAAACAAAACCAAAAGGCACAGCTCCAGGCACCAGGCTGGTTTTTTAGTTGATGCAGAAGCCTTTGCCTTTTCCTTTACACTAAGCCATATTCTTCATCTCTGTTGCTCTTGGAAGAATCTTGAGCTGGAGGAACAAAAAGTTAAAATTTTCTCCAAAAGAAGGAAATTGGATTCAGGAAAGTCAGATGAACATTGGGATCAGAAGCTCTTTCATTGTGCTTAGCTTTGAAAAACTACACCTGGGTTTCTGGCCTCCTGCAACTATTCAGGTGGAAGTGTTTCCTGATCCCTCTCTTCATTCTGGAAGGCAGACAGGGTAGGATGCTACTAATCTTTTATCTTCATATTGACCATGTTATGTGACACTTAGCTCTTTCTTAAACAATACCTGTCTGGCAACTCCTCCTATTTCTCTGAGGAGAATTCTACCAACCATGAGTCAGTATTTCTGTGATTTCTTCCCTTTTCTGCAGAAAATTACACACCTCTTCTCTTTTAGATCCTTTGTATGAGGTTCTTTCTGACCTCTCTTGCTGTTGCATCCTGTCTCTATATTCTATTCCCTCCTTTTTCCTCTTTCTCTCCTCCTTTTCTCAGTATGAGCCAGTGTTTCTTCCCAGAATTTAGAGCCTATACATTCTCTGTAGCCTATTGGAAAATCTTTACGCTCATCACTCAGACTTCCTGTATTTCCTACAATATGTAGAATCCCTTTCCTACAATATGTAGAGTAAGAAATGTCTAAAGCTGCCATTTCTTCCTTCTTCAGTTTGTGTGTATGTAATTCAGTGTATCATGATAAGTGAGTTGATGCAGGCCTGAGCTCTAGTAGCTTACAAATCATGCAGGAAAGACACAATCAGAGGAACACAGGTGAAAATTTTTGAATGAACCAGAGCTATGATTCAGATAAGTCCTGACAGTAAAAGTCAGAAGAACCCTGAGACATCATGCCCACCCACACATACACAAGGACGTGAGAACTTTGACAAACAGCTACATCAGAGAGTCTGGGCTTGTCCTATGGGAAGGCAAGTTAAGACATAATGTCCCAGGAGTGTGGAAGGAGCTTGATCAGATTCATGATCAGAGCCTGAGTGGATGAGCAGTGATGGTTTGCAGAGAATAATGTCACTGGTGACATATCATAAGGATCCCAGTTTTCCTAACAAGGTTTGTGTACCAGCACAAAATAACTGTAGATGACCTGAAAGAGTTGTCTCACTACTCTCTATGAGACTGACAGTCAAAAATATCCCCACCATCTAGTTCTCTCCTCCAAATTAACATCACTGACAGTATACGACATTCTGATATATTCTGCCAGAGCCTCACTGTCCCAGTAGGTGCTTCCTCTGTAGTGAACCACAGGAGCCACCAGGTGAGGTAGTTGGGGATGACGGAGAAGGCCCCAGGCACAGGGCACCTCCTCTGCAGAACAGCTGTAATAGTAGATGTGCCCGTTGTGAATGCTTTCAGCAGCAAATAACGGGACAGCTCGTCAGCTATGGAATAAGCAAGCATGAACATATTGTTTCCATCCAGTTGAAAGTCTGGGGTAGTTGGTCCCTAACCCTGCCAAGGCTAGATGGTTGTGATTTTTTGGTTTCTTCCTTTTGATATAATTTTGAAGTCAAGACCCCAGTTTTAAAATAACAATTGGGGCTAGGGAAAACAGATGTGTTTCTGTTTGGAATCAGAGATACAATATTTGCTTCCTTTACAATAGAAAGTTGTCTTTGAATCAACACATAAGTGATAATGATGTGATCAATGCAGCAGATGAATTCAATATATTTTTGTATATATTTTTTTCATTTGCTCAGGGACACTTCCCATGAAAATAAAACTCAATAAAATTGGAAACAAAGTGATTTTGGATTCAATCTGTATTCCACGCTTGTCATGCAGTCTGAAAGAACATTTAGCTCATGAAAGGCATTAAGTACATATGATCTAAATAAATGAATGAACTAATCAGTGACTGTAAGGTCCAATGGGTTACATTGGAATAGCGTTTTGCTTTGAAGTGGTGGCAGAATTTGAACATGTAAAGGACAGAGAGTAGAGAGAAAGAGTAATGAAATAAAGGAACAGCATCCACAAAGGTGTTGAGTGAGTGACTAGGAGTAGGTGCATAAGCCTGGCGTCTTTATTTATTACCTCCATATGGTCCAGAGAAGCATCATTTGTCTGAATACTGTAGGGGTTAACCTGAGGGCAATCAACATTTCATCTGACTTGCTGTTGTGGCAGGAGGTCTGTGATTTAATAATTCAAGTAGCTGCAGCAGAGGCCCACTGCCAAAGAACACAGCCCCTGCAGCAGGAAGTCAGACCCACAGGCCCAGCAGAGATGTCACCAAGGAGACAGGTGAGGGAGCAACTGTGCTGGTTACCCTGTGGCACCCGCAACATTTCCCGCCACTCCCACTACAGCATTTCGGAGCTGATTGGAAAGAGAAGGCAAAATTGATTCATTTTTTGGCTCTGCTAACTCTACCAATTGTGTGTTTGGTTTCCTAATTTTTTTTCTTGTTAACTATTCTTTATTTTTTATTTTTTTTACATTTTATTATTGCTATCATTTAATGATACAGCTCCATATTCCCTTATCCCCTCCCCAAAACCCTCCCCCGCCACCTAGTTCCTCTATATCATTACTAACATATAGTTCTTCATACTCTGTCATATGTCCATCATTGTGGGCATGGACAATGGCAGAGTCCAGAATCCTATTGTCAAGATATAGTAAACAGTTTCATTGTAAGTCCATCCTACACTACATCCTCACATCTGGATGTTAGTCTCCATTTCACAGCTACTGGATATCCCCTTAAGTGAAAAGTCATGATACAAAATCAACAATAGAAAGAAAAATAGAAATTTACAATGCCATGAAGTTAAATGACATGTTAATAGATATGACAGTCGCCATTACACAGCTACTGTATATCCCTTAAATGAAGAGCCACAAAACAAAATCAACATCAGGGAGAAAAAAGAAATTAACAACACCAAGAAGTTAAATAACATGCTATTAAATGACTAATGTGTAGCTGAGGAAATGAAAATCTAGAACCGTCTTGAAGAAAATGATGCTACTGTATGATCTATGGGTCATTGAATGATTTAATCAGAAGAAAGTGTTTTGAAGAGATGAAACCAACAGAAAACACCAAAACCCATACAATATAGTTTCCACTGATATTTGTTGGTGAAGTGTGTCTCTTCTAGAAATAAATAGATGAGTTTTGTTTTTTAATCCAGTGTACTAATCTATGATGTTTGGTTGAGCTTAAGCCATTTACATTCAGGGTTAATATGTATGGATGGTACTTTGGTCCTGTCATTTTAGGAATGGGTTGTTCCTTGGTTTAGTCTTCTGTTGTCATTTTACTGGGATGTTCTTCCCATTTGCCTTTGGTTTTGGTAGGTGCTATTCCTCTTCTCTGTGAAGAGAACATCTTGAAGTATCATTTATAGGGCAGGTTTGGAAGAGGCAAATTCTTTTAACTTTTCTTGACTGTGGAAGAATTTTATTTCATTTTCAAAGACGAAAGACACCTTTGCTGGATATGTTATCCTAGACCAACAACTTTTTCTTTTAGAATCTGGAATATGTCATTCCATTCACTTCTTGTCTGTAGAGTTTCCTGTGAGAGATCTCCTGTGAGCTTAATTGGCTTTCGTTTATATGTCAGATGATTTTTTTTTCACGAGCACATTTGAGGATCTTTTTCTTATGTTCAATTGAAGAGAGCTTGATGATCATGTGTCTTGGTGAAGATTGCTTTGGATCAAGCCTGTTGGGAGTTCTGTGCCCCTCCTGGATCTTGTTTCTCAATTCTTTCTCCAGATTAGGGAAATTTTTCTTTATTATTTCATTAAATGTATTTGCTAACTCAGCTTCTCTTTCTGCACCTTCTGGGACTCCCATAACTCTTATATTTGGCCTCTTAATAGTGTCTTTCAATTCTTGAATACTTTTTGCGGCCTGATCCAGCTCTGCTTCCAGCTTTTTGTTTGCTTCTCCCTGGTGACAGGAAATATCTTCCAATTCTGAGATTGTTCTCTTCTGCTTGCTTCATTCTATATTGTAGACTCTCCACTGTACTTTTAATTTGCTCTACTATGTTCTTAATGTCTGACTTATCAGCCTTGATTTGCTTTGTTGCTTCCTTAAATTCTTTGAACTCTTGCATGAGCTTCTCATTTTTGATCAGAAGCTTTAAAATGAGTCTTATGGATTCTGTTTCCCCCATGTTCTCGATGTCTTCCTCAGTGAACTCTGGGGTTGGTATAGGGTTTTGCTTCTTTGCAGGGGAGTTTTCATTAATATTCATTGTGCCTTTGTCTCTTCTTTTACTCTTGATCATTGTACTTTTGGTTAGCAAAATCTTCTCCTTAAGGCAGGTTTCTAAGCTGTGTCACCCAAAGGTCTACAATGAGATTTTACTTATTGCCATTGGTACACAACTTTTTGCTTGCAGCCACTTGTGCCACAACCTCCAGCAAGTTCCAGGTTTGGGTTCTTATGTCAGATTTCCACCGTGGTCTCCACAGCCCCTGCTCTTGGCTCACCACCTCCTGTGATATCGTGTTGAGGCTGCACCATTGTCTCTGCAACCTTTCTCAGGTTGGAGCAGGTCCCAGGATTAGAGAGACGCCAGGTGTCCTATAAAATTAG
The DNA here is from genome assembly GCF_030435755.1 of Ochotona princeps. Classification (NCBI taxonomy): domain Eukaryota; kingdom Metazoa; phylum Chordata; class Mammalia; order Lagomorpha; family Ochotonidae; genus Ochotona; species Ochotona princeps. The sequence continues at coordinate 104,596,849 of NC_080835.1, read as the reverse complement.
GTTGTTGGCGGCACTGATCTTTTCGGAACCTGTTGGACTTTAGGTCTGGGTGCCAGATGGACCTATTTTGGCCAGTACGATGCCTCAGTCAGTATTATTTTCCAGCAGGACAAGTGCAATCCACTGACGGCAGCGAGTTTTAGCGAGCTCAGCATATGTGCAGTTCACTGTTGTCCCTTGCAGTCCCAAAGCTATTGCCACAGTGCGCAACATGGCGCCTGACGTACCACCACTGCAGTTCTTGATCTGCTGGCCGTCAGATCCAAGGGCTACCCAGACCTTCTCCAGGTGGAACCCGTAGAATGCCACGTTGATGCAGTTCACTAAGTCAGAAATGAGCTCAGTCCCAGCTCAGCACATGCTCCGTCCTTTGCTTGCCCTTTCAAAACAGCGCCCAATTCGGCTCTATGGGGCTGACTGGGCTGTGAAATCTTCCCTGTTCTTGCACTGCCCATCTGGGATCTGCTGCTCTGCCTCTGCTCCTGGTCAAATCAAACAGACCAGCAATACGGACAGATCTTTGGGTACACTTCTCGAGCTCCCAGTGAAAGTCCCTTCCCACCTGGCTGCTGGTGGAGTTCCGGCTGCTGGTGGAGTTCAGATTGCCGTGCTGGAGTATCAGTCACTGCAACACTACACCATTTTGTCTGCTGCTTTCCTGTGCCTGTCAGTCTCCAGGTACCCCTCTGCTGTTGCTCTGCCCTTTCCTATTTCCTGAAATATGTCCTCTCTGCTTCATACTGATTAAATGTTTTTCCATCCATTTAAACGTGTCCTTACCCTATTCCGCCATCTTGATTCTCGTCGGTTTCCTAATTTTTAAAATGGCAGCAATTATGCTACTTTAGTCAGAGAGTTGGTAGGAGGCTTAAAAGGGAAACCAACTGATACATGTCTGTCATCTATCTGTTTAGACTACCTATCTTCAGTAAGTCGCTCATCTATCTACATACATTTGTGGATGAAGCTACTATATATGAACCTATTACATATTAATGAATGTCTATATATATTGACTTTACATATATATATATATAGAGAGAGAGAATATATTAATTCCTTACACAGTACCCTACACATAGAAGTATCAGCAATATATATATATATATATATATATATATATCTCATAGATATAACATATTATTATACCTATGACCAAGGCATTTAAGATGAGAAGATTAAATCATTAGCCACTGTTTCAGCTGTTTGTCAAAGGCAGGACCTGAACTGGAGTGTCTGCCAGCGTGATTCTTTATCTCCAGCTCCTCCGGCAAGTGAGATGCTCTTTCTACTGTGGCTAAAGAAACATAGCAGCCTTGAGAACTGGATTTTTGCTTTTTCAAAATTGAATCTTTAAGAAAAAGCTTCCCTTTGGTTGCTCTCCAGACTGAGGCTGAAGTCAGGTTTTGGTCACAAACGGCCTGACATCTTTAAGCTGTCACATCAGCTTCCTGCCACCCCCAGAGGGATTTCAAGTTGGTCTGGTCTCTTGATAACTGGAATTTTTATTTCAATCAATAAAAATGTGATAAAGCTGAAATCCATGCAGCAAACGAATTGGCAATACATAATTTATTAACTCATCTTCAAGAGATAGTTTTCTTTTAACCCTGCATGAATTAAGGGCAAGTGAACATCAGTGCCAAAAAACATGTTTGTGAAATGAGATGGCAACTTGAATGCATTTCCATGTTGTTAATCTGGAGCACTTCCTGACGTTCTCATGAGATGACTGTTCAGCATACTAAACATGTGGCACTCGCGATGTCATGTAAAAAGCAAAGAGGCTGAGGAGCCATGGGATTTGGAACAGTAGCGGCTCTGAGTGGGACACTCAGTGATGCCCAACACACAGACACACTCGTGTGGGTGTGGGAGACATTCACTCTCATGGGAACACAGTGGACTCTTGAGGCACCATCTGCGGAATGCAGAGCTGTGCTGGCTGCCTCTCGTGACACCTGTCTGGTGTCTCCACATTCATGGCAGATACCCACACTGCCTCACGTTTCTTGTTCCCATCCCAACTGTGCTCAATCTTGTGATAACTCCTCTGCCTGGCAAACACCACCTGTGTATTACTGTGAAACTTGCAGCTCCCAAAAAGGAAATTCAGATGGCATGCTTTCCCTTCAGGTGCTTGCTGAAGTCCTCTGACAGAATGACTTGCTCTCCTAGCCACCCCTCTTTCCATCTGGGACCTCTTGTATGCCTTACCTATATTTCATTTTAAGCCCGTGGTCCATTATAATTACACATTAAATATAAGAGCCTTGCTCTCTCTTCTGCTCATACATTTCTAAACTCTAACCCTGGAACAACCCAATCATGTCTAATTCAGGCATAGCAGAGCTTGACTGGAGCCCTACCATTTAATACCCATGCCCACTTGCCTCAGTTTGGGCCAGGAAACTACCTTAATTCTCAGATAAGCTCACAGTACTGTTCCCATTGCTAAGGCTGATTGCTCATTACCTCCTAATGCCCTCATCACGGAGCTGAGTTGTTCTCCTTTTATCCAATTTTAAAAATAGGAAACACCAGGTAAGAATTCATTCAAAGTCCACTCTTTCTTCCAAAAGAAAAATATTTCCTTTTTGCATTTATCTTTTTTCTCCTAATAAAGAACAGGAAATAACTTCTCTCCTTTTAGAAAAAGTATTTGATGTGTGCGTGTGCACCTATCAGCCACTGTACCCTATGTTAGTTTATCTACCATCAACTCACAGGGGACGTCAGTATTATTCCTGGTGTTTTCCAGATAAAGGAACTGAGACTCAGCAGTGAATGAAGTCCTTCCACATTTACACAGGTATTAAGCAGGGGCACTGCCATTGGGTGGTAGAAAATCTGGTATCGGTGCTCACTCACACACATCCTGAGCAGCCTCCTGCAAACCTGAGTCTCATCCCACTTAGTGTTCCTGAAGACTTTGCCACTTTCGTGACCCCAGGTATCGTGATCATACATATTTTTTTAAAAAAAATTACTAAATTTGTGCTTCCTGCATCAGTAAAAATGTGCACATTTGAAAATTATTTTCTGTGATACAGATTTGTATGTATGAGATTCATCCTTCTTCTTTCCTTTTCTCGCTCCTCATCCTCCCTTCCCATCCTTTTTCCCATAATATCACATTAATACAAGCCCCCTAGTAGCAGTTACAAGTTTAACTTTCTCCTATTTAAATGTGTCAGGTCATGGTAGATACACGCAAAGGTGGGAAATCTACTGTCATACTGTAAAGGTGTATTTAAATGTTTCATTGGAGAATGAAAATTTTCTTTAGGAGGAAAGACATATAGTCTAAAACTTCTTTACTAGTCTCCATAGCGCAACTCATCGATGAGAATATATACATGTGGTCCCACCTGGAAGCTGATATGCTTAGTGAAGTAAGCTAATCACAAAAGGACAAATAGCATATATTCTAAGACAACCACTATGCAATGTAGAAAATAAATAGCACTAGATCATATATATTTTTGTTTCTCATTAGCATCCAAACTGGATCAAGTATTTCTCATCTGAAGGAACAACGAAATCAAAATCCCTTGGCCTGAATTCTATAATTGACAGAAATCAATCACCTTCATGTACGTCCCTATAACTCGAAGGCTCTGTCAAAATATTAGAAAATAAACTTCAAAAAAAAGAGCACAGCAGTAGAAGTGAAAACCAGCTAGTCATCAACAGTGAGAGGTTTGACAGGCTTCTGGAAGGCAGAAACATATTTGACGTGTATTCCTAAACAGCAGTATAGAAACCGTAACAGAGGGGGCTGCAGTGGGATGGCTGGTCAATCTGAAAGGGCCCTGTGCAGGCTCCAGCTTTGGAGTTCCAGTGAAAGGCAAATGATGGAAACCAAAATGAAAAAAAAGGATTATGAGGTTAGTTCAAAAATACCTGAAAATTAAATTCATTCAGTTTATTGTATTTCAGAAGTTTAATCAGTGCACAACTTCAAAATTTCTTGGAGATAGCAGTTTTATTTAGATTTTTGAAGATCTTGTTTATATAAAATGGTGTGCCCAGAAATGTTGACCTCCACCATTCACCTCATTAACCCGGAGGTGGCATTTTTTTGGTATTACATAGAAAGAAACACTAGGAACTTACTTTGCAAACAATTGTATCAGGCATGTGGGTAAAATCAGAGCAGTTACCTGTCACCCAGAACCTTGGCTTCTAGATTTAATACTACTGGCCTGCTCTCAGGTCCTATCTCAGATTTCTCTACCACATTCCTCTTTGTGTCTGGGAAATACTCTCTGCACTATATCCTAACTCTGTTAAAATAAATAACAGCAGAAATCAGACCAGAGAAGGTTTTTTCTTATTAATATCCTTACTGATCCATAGGTCATATTGTAGCATCATTTTCTTCAAGAAGGATCTTGATTTTGTCATTTCTTCAGCAACGCATTGGTCATTCAGTAGCATGTTAATTAACTTCATGTTGTTGTAAATTTTCTATTTTTCTTCTTGTTGTTGATTTTGTTTTATGGCTTTTCATTTAAGGGAATGCATAGTAAATATGTCATAGAGACTCTCATATCCAGATGAGAAGATACAAAGCATTATATATCTCTGCTTCCAGATTAAAGATGGACTCCCAATGAAACCATTCAATATATCTTTTTTTTAAATTGTTATATTTCTTTTTTATTTATTTATTTACTTTTTATCGTATTTTTGTTGACAATCTTTACATAGTTAATTATGGTAAAAAAAAAAAAAAAAAGGTTCGGGGGTATAGGGAAGTGGGTAATACTATTATGTCCATATTGTTTCCATCATGTATCTGAGGTGAAGGGGGATATTGAGGGAGAAGCCCCACCCAGTCTCCCACCCACCCCAAGTCCCGGATGTGGGGCATGCTCTGAGATCCTTGCTCAAATGGTTTTAATAGTTCACTAGTTATGAATCGCTGCCAGTTTCACTCGATGAGGTCGTCCACTGATTGACACAGTCCATCATAGAGTCTTCATTTGCCCAGTATTTCGCTGCCAACATATAGCTGAGGTGGTTGATTGACTTGCTCTGTTCTCTGTCTTTTCTTGGCTAGGGTTCTGAGTCCAGCAGTTCGATTGGGGAGATCTCCAAAGAAACTTTGAGGTATTCCCAGACCAGATTCTTGTATGCTCTAGCAAGCACAGGGCCCGGCACAGTTCGTCACCACAGTCCGTCACCACAATCAGCTGGTGGTTTCAATTGCTGGGTTGGTTCTGTTTTCAGTCCTGATTTCCACTGGAACCAATGGGTGTTGCAGTCCAGCCTAGCTCTGCCCAGCACATACTCGGCCCTTGCATCAACCAGTGAGAGCTGCAGCCTAGTCGGGGCGACCCACAATAACCCCCACCAGGCCCGCCCCCTACCCTGGTTTGCCAGTATGTATAGCAGACTAGTCCAGTCTGTCCCACATTCCATTTGGCTCTTGTACTTGTCAATGGGTATTAAAGCTTAATTCCATCTAACCAACTCAACCATCCAGCCCTCACGGATGTTGTTGAGTGCCTCTCTGTCTAGCCACCCCAGCCCCCATCCTAGTTTTCATGCCCTCCCCGTGGGAGTAGTGACCCAAGAGGGGGGAACCCACTATTTCCCTCCCAGGTTTCTCTCAGTCCCGGTTTGTGCACTCTTCGGGTGGTTCTGTGATTTGACTTGACAGAATTAGTCCCCAGTGCCAGCTTCTGCCAGTTGATGCTGTGGCTAAGCCCAAACATCCCTCACCCACTCTAATTTATGCTTGCACCAGCAGGACTAATCCGCCTAGCCTGGCTTTTCCCTGATCTAGTCCACGTGAAGCGCACAGGTGCTGTAGCCTTGCTTAGTCTGGTCTGTCCCCATCCCAGCCCAAGCTCACACTCTCCAGTGGGAGTAGCTGTCTGGTGAGGGGACCAGCCCCTTAATTCCCCCGCCGGCTCTGCCCCTCCCTTCCTGGTTCTCACGCGTGCTGGTTGGGTGCTGCAGTCAAATCCAGTACAGGCAACCTCACCCTAGCGTTCCATAGTGTGCACTGGTTTTGTCGTGACCAGTCCTGGCTCGACCCACACTCTGTTCTGGTGTTCGGATTTACCAGTGGATGACATGAACTGATTCAGCCTGGTCTGCCCCCAACCCATGCCAAATGTATGCCAGTGGGAAACTTTCCATGGCCTATTCTGGGCTGTTTCCTATCATGCTTCTCGCGCTTACCTGCAGGTACTGTGTCCTGCCAGAGGAGTTGCCCAGGCTCCTCCATCAGAACCTCTCCCAATGCCAGATTTTGCGCATACCAGGGGGTCCTTGAGCCAGCCCTATTCAGTTCACCTCCTGTCCTAGCAGGAACAGTGGCTTTTCTTGGCTTGCTTTTACCCCATTCTGGTTCTTGTTGTTTGATGTTTCAGCCCAGCCATGGCTCGTCCATACCCACGTACAGCTCACACATGGCTCAGTAGGGAGTTGAGACCCAGCCTAGTCAGTCCCACATCCACCCTGGTTCTCCAGGACACCAGATGATGTTGGGGTCTGGCCCGACCTGGTGCATCTTGTCCCAGTCCACACTAGTGCCTCGGGAGATTGCAACTGTTTCCTAGATAGAACGCAACCCCATTCCAGTACACGCGCACCTTGGTGGGAACCTCGACCCAGTTAAGGTGTCCCTTTACCTCCCCAACTGGGCCTGTTCCTAGCCATAGATCATGCGCAGTCCAGTGGTTGCTCTGACTCAGCTTGTCTCAGTCCCTCACTTGTCCTGGCCTCTGCCTTAGAAAGTGTCACTTAGTGTCTTTGACTCAAGTAGACCAGTAGGTGCAAGAGCATGGCTCGGCATGACCTGTGTTCCATGCTGGTTTCTAGTTTTGCTTGTAGGCTAAGGTTTGCTCAGACCTGCCCAGTACATTCTGTTCCGTTACCAATTTCTTCAAAGGAGGAGTTACCACCATTGGGAATATTAAGGATTGACTGAGATCCCAGAAGCACAGTGGGATCAACCTGGAGCTACCTAAGCAGCGATTCAGACAACCAATACCCCAGAGCTCCCTGGCCAGGTGGCCAGCAGGTACAGCCTGGCACCACATGGTGCACTGGCTGCCCTGGGGGAGACTGAGGACTCGTTCACTGCCTTGCGGCAGTGTCTTTGGCATGAGCCCCCAGCATTGGGTCCCACCCGGCAGGGGCACCCCCCACAGCCGCCACACTGTGAGGAGCGGCACTTGCCCCCAAACCCAAGGCCTGAACCCCTCCCCCATTCAATATATGTTTACAATAGGATGCTGGACTCTCTGCCATTGTCCATACCTACAATGTCAAGATACACTTTAAAAAAAAATTAACTTTTTATTTTTATCTTAAATTTTGATTTTATGGTACAATTCTGGGATTATATGACTTATTTCACTAGGCATAATTCCTTCCCACCCCCTGATTTTCCACCCCCCAACTGATTTTCCCCATATTGTCACAATAGCATAGTCCTTCATAAGGAGTTATAATACTGTCACTCTGTTATTTAAGTGTGCTCTGATATTGCTGGTACAAACAATATCAGACAGTCCAGCATCCGGTTGTCTAGACATGTCCAACAGTTTTACTGGGAGTTTATCCTTAACTTGGGAGTACGGATGCATGTTGCCTTGTGTCCCTACAACTGGATATGGTAGTCTCCATTATTCCATCACTACACATTCCAATTTGTATAATGTTTTCCTTATATTAAAGAAATATATGTATTTGTCTTTTTGGGACTGACTTGTTTCACTAGGCATAATGGTCTATAATTGGGACCATCTAGCTGCAAATGGTATAATTTCATTCTTTTTAATAGCCAAGAAATATTTCATGGAGTAGATATACCACAGTTTCTCTAACCACTCCTCTTTGGATAGGCATCTGGATTGTTTCCATGTCTTTGCTATTGTAGATTGTGCTTCTTTAAATATAGGATTCCACCCATATGGACAATAAGTAGCTGGACTCTATGCTTGGTATACGTTTGCAAGGAAAGAACCTTGATTGAATTTGAACTGTAATACTGCATCAAGGTGGAGGAATCCACTAGGGGGGAAGGGCGTGCAAAATAATTAATAAAAAAAATATAGGATTCCACATCCCCTTCTCATAGACAGTTTTCATTTCCTTTGGGTATATTCCTAGAAGCTGGATAGCTGGGGCATGTGGCAGGTGTATTTACAATTCTCTAAGCACACAAAATGATGGATTTATGACTGATTATGAAGGACTATGCTATTGTAATAATATAGTGAAAATCAGTGGGAAGATGGTGAAGGCTTTGAAGTGAGGAAAGGAATTCTCAGAACCTATGGAACTATATCATAAAATAATAAAACTTTAAAAAAATAAAAGAAGCCCAGCCTGAGGACTCGCTGAGCAGACAAAGCAACCAAACCTTGTAAGTGACCTAATGTTACTTGATGTGCCAATGTTAGTGAAACTTCCGAAAAGTGTTTGTTAAATAAAGACAGAACCCAAGATCAACCAATGAGAACCAGTCAAAAAGCATAGTGGGATGGACCAAATAATGCAACTGTGTAACTGTGAGCAAGAGTTTTCTTAACTTAATTTCTCTGGCCTGTAAAAATCTGCTGCTTAAATTCCCATAAAGAATTTTTAAAAACCACGTCTGGTTTAAAGCTGTCTGATTCATGGATCATTGTGTGAACAAATTGTAAAAGTTTTCATTCTTGTTGCTTCAACGCTTTTCATCCATTATCTTTTGTTATCGATACACAGGTCTTTTCCTAGAACCCTGATCTTGGTCCCCACTGAACTTATGAATTAAATATCACTGGCTTTTTAATTTAGTTGCTCACTGTCCAGACTCTCCATGGGAGCAGACTCAAGCCTGCTTTAGTTTTTCACTGAGACCTGGAATGTTGCCTGTTTATGCATAAGTAAGATGGGATAAGAAAGGGAGGAAAGGAGAGTGTGTTCTCTAGAGAGAGGAGAGCAAACCAGCTCTTCATGGTTTGATCAGTGACGTTGATTATGACTGATAAGACAAATGCCCCTTCTCTTGGGGAAATACAAGAGGGGGGAGGTAGAAAATTTACTCATGTGCATGGCAGTAGGATCGGAGGAGACAGTTGCAGGTGCCATATGGGTACTGGTCCTAGTCCTGGTTGCTCCATTCCCAATCCAACCCCCTGCTTATGGGCTGGGAAAACAGCAGAGAATGATCCAGGTTCTTGAGTTCACGTACCCTCATACAAAACCGAGGGGATACTGCTGATTTTCAGCTTATAGCAGTTTAGCTTGTGTTGTTGCAGCCATTTGGGGAATGAATCAGTGATCAGACCTCTCTCTCTCTCTCTCTCTCTCTCTCTGTCCCTCTCTCTGTCTCTCCCTCTATGTCTCTTCTTCTCTCTGTAAATCTGCTTTTCTAATATATTTTGATTCAAAAAGCAATTACCAGATGATGGAAGACAAGAGCTGCAATACTAAAGGACCTGGTGTCTTCAGGCCAGGTGTCTGACACAGGAACTAAATGACCACTTGGAATACTTGCATATTGAAGTGCCAGGATGAGTTTCAGCTCCTCTGCTTCGAATCCATACCCCTGCTAATGTGTTTGGAGAGAATCAGCAGCAACCCAAGCGTGTGGATCCTTCCGTCAGCAATTGAGACCTTGGCTTCAGCATGGCTCCAACCTGGCTGTTGCAGGTGTTTGTTGAGTTTCCCCATGGATGGAAGTTCTCCCTACCTCTCTCTGTTTTAAATTAAAGTATTTTTTTTTTTAAAATGAAAGCAGAAATAATCTGAGCTCCGAATCCCATAACATAGATTCAGATGGGCGAGTTACAGGGCTAGAAACGTGAACAAGAAATCAAGAGTAAGACGAACAATGACCTCCACCTGTCCTATTATCACTCCTTCACTTATTTTGTAGGCAGAATACTTTTAAAGGATTCATTGATTTGTCGACATGTAAATAGGCCTCCAGTCCACTGGTTCACTTGTCCGAATGCCTGCAGCAGCCAGGGATGGGACAAACCTAAGCTGTGACTCACAAACTTGATCAGGTATTCCACAGTGGTGGAGATATAGTTACTCGATCCATCACCACACCCTCCCCTGCTTTTCATTCACAGACAGATGGAGTCAGGAGTGGGAGCTCGGGGCCAATGCAGGCTAATACTCTACATGCAAGCACTGGAATCCCAAATGGGTCCCAATTCATTTCCCAGCTGCTCCACTTCCAACCCATGTCTTTGTTTAAGATCTGGGAAGCAGAGGATGGCCCAGGGTCTTGAACCCCTACATCCATGTAGGAGGACAGGAAGAAGCTCTGAGCTCCCAGTTTCGAACCAACTCAGCTCTGGTGATTCTCTCTCTCTCTCTCTCTCTCTCTCTCTCTCTCTCTCTCTGGCTTTTCCAATAAAAATCAATTACATAAAAGAGTAGGGGGCCCGGCACAGTGCCCTAGTGGCTAAAGTCCTCTCTTTGTGCGCTCCAGGATCCCACCTGGGAGCCAGTTCCAGAGGCCTTTGCTTCCCGTCCAGCTCCCTGCTTGTGGCCTGGGAAAGCAGATGAAGATGACCCAAAGCCTTAGGACCCTGCACCCATGTAGGAGACCTGGAGGAAATTTCTGGCTCTTGGCTTCAGATTGGTGTAGCACCAGCCATTGCAGTCCCCTGGGGAGTCAATCATTGGATGGAAGATCTTCCTTTCTGTCTCTCCTCCTCTCTGTATATCAGAATTTCAAATAAAAATAAATAAATCTTCAAAAAAAGAAAGAATAGGAGCCGGAATCCAGCCCCAACACTCCAGTGTGGGATGTGGATGTTCTCATCTGTGCCCTAAACTCTATAGTTTAATACCCATCCTTTGTGGTTATTCTTAATGTCTATTCTGATCTCCAAGTATCAGGTAAGACAATGGGGTGACAGTGAACAAGCAGAAAAATAGGAAATTAAAATCTGATTATGGGAATCAGCGCATAACCTCAAGTTTCATAACTCCTAACTCATCTGATACAACAAGCGATGATACTAAACGCCAGGAAAGCTTGGCAACCCAGTAAGTCAGCAAGACTCTACTGCATTCCCTCTGGGGACCTTGAGGGAGCAGGGCTGACAGATCTTTGGTATGTATAGATTCCAAATGTACATATATATATATATATATACATATATATATACACACATGTTGTTTACATATAAACATATTAAAAGCAAGATGACATGGATGGGACACACATGCACAGTAACATTCTATCTGTTGGATCACACCCCAAATATCCACATCTGCCAGGATTAGGACAAGCTGAAGCCAGAAGCCAGAAAGTCCCTGTGGGTCTCCTTCATGAATTACAGGAACCCCAATACTTGGGACACTACCACCCAGGAGCATGAACAGGAAGTTGGATTGAAGTTGGGACACTTGCCTCATCAATAAAGGCTTAACCTACGGCACCACAAAGCCTGCCCCAGATTTCAGTGCTTTGCAGTAATGTCACATCTTTTCTTTGTATTCTCCTTGGACTGTTTAAAATGCTCTCTTATTTATTTATTTTGCTGGCGTGCGGGTGTTGGGGAGCCTACTAATGCTGTTTGAAACGTCCTTCCCACGCTTCCAGCTTTGTGGTGGGCGGGGTGGATACACTGCATCCCCCCCAAAGCTCATGTGTTGGAACTTTAAGTGGAAAGTGTTTAGCTCATGGGGTGGAGTTCTCATGAACAGACCCACGCATTTGGGCAGGAGTGGGTTAGCTGCTGCAGGCATCAGGCCCCTTTCCTTGGTTGCCTTGTGCGTGTTTGTTGTTTTGCTTTCTGCCATGAATTGAAGAAGCACTAAGTGTTATTAGTGTGACTACTGAATTTTGGACTTCCGAGCTTCTAGAACTATGAGATATAGAGGACTTTTTTCCCCTACGAATTATTCAGTTTAAGATTTCTGCTGTAGCATCAGAAAACTGCCTAAGACAACAGGAAGCACTTCTAATAACACACGCGGTTGATCACTTGTGCTGGCATGCCTACAACTGTCAGCAGAAACCCTGGGGGAATCCTCACATTTGTTTTTTTTAAGATTTATTTCATTTTTTTTTATTGCAAAGTCAGATATATAGAGAGAGGAGAGACAGAGAGAAATATCTTCCATCCGATGATTCATTCCCCAAATAATCGCAACAGCCGGTGCTGCGCCAATCTGAAGCCAGGAGCCCAGATCCTCTTTTTTTTTTTTTTTTATTAAATAAAGCAAACATTTATTAAATTGTGATAAAAACATTCCATCAAATTACAAAACCTGAGCAAGAAAAACAAACGGCACATGCTTAACTGTAGTTGACATTCAAATAAAATTTGCATCCCCAAAATATTATACAGTAATTAGAAAATACCAGCCAAAGTAATATTAGGATACTTTTACGTGCGGTCTCAACAAATTTGAACAGAAGCAAGTTTTAACAAAGGTAAATTTTACAGTGAAACATAGCAGCAGATTAAGGATCTTAACATGTTTGTTTTACTGCTATTTGACACTATGATACAAAAATAAGAGGATTTACTTAGCATTTTTAATAAATATCTCATGGGCTGTTGAGTGCCTTACTGGTGAAAAGATTTAACTGGCTGATCTCATCAATCCATTTTGTACATTTAGTAAGTATCATCTCTGCCCTACATAACTCTTAATGCAATTCACAGCACACAAATGGTTATCATATTAAATACATAATCAACTCGGACTTCTCAACAACGAGGAAATTAGTAAACCATCAAATGGACTGCTTGCCATACACTTTCCTCATAACTAAACAACACACAAAAAAATCAAAATAATATTTGTCTTCACTCTAAACTATTGCCAGCAACTGACGGAAACTGCCAATTTGCCATATTCATGTTCACAACATGCTAAATATACTCTGCTGTTACTTCATCCATGGAATGACTACATGCCTAGAACAGAGAATCTTCAGCATCTCTTGCCGTGGGACCTGACTTGCAGCAATCTATATTTAGGTCAGAACTAAATATAAAGAAGTACAATAATTTTAACAGTAACATCAACCATCTTTTCAATGATTCTCATCTCTAACACTGCATATGCACTTTTACACATACTGATTAAACTCAGATCCTCTTCTGAGTCTCCCACATGAGGGTGCAGGGGCCCAAGGTCTTGGGCTGTCTTTGACTGCTTTCCCAGGCCACAAGCAGGGAGCTGGATGGGAAGCAGGGCTGCTGGGATCAGAACCAGCGCGCATCTGGGTTCCCGGTGGCGTTCAAGGAGAGGACTTTAGCCACTAGGCCGCGGTGCCGGGCCCTTATTTTTTTTTTTAAAGATTTATTTATTTTTATTTGAAATTCTGATATACAGAGAGGAGGAGAGACAGAGAGAAAGATCTTCCATCCGCTGATTCACTTCCCAGGGTGCTGTAATGATCGGGACTGTGCGGATCCAAAGCCAGGAGCCCAGAGCTGCTTCTTGTAGGTTTCCCACACGGGTCAGGTTCCCAAGGCTTTGGGCCATCCTCATCTGATTTCCCAGGCCACAAGCAGGGAGCTGGATGGGAAACAGGGCCTCAGGAATTAGAACTGGCTCCCATATGAGATATCAGCATGTACAAGGTGAGACTCTAGCTGCTAGGCCACGCCGCCAGGCCCGGGAGCCTCGCATTGGTACTAGTAGTGATTCAAACTCTTTGGGTGCCAGCAGGTCAGTAAGTACCTTCTGAGTGAGTTAGGTATAAGCTCACAAGCCTCTTCTTGCTAATTTGTTTTTGTCTCTTTTTTTTTTCCTACATCTAGACACTCTTGGGGTATTCCCCAGGTCCCTAGTCTCTTCAAGGTGGCTTCCTGTTCTCTGGCAGAGAATTGACTCCCCATTAAAGGCATCCTGTGTTCCTTCTGGTCCCTGGCAACTCCACCTGCTTGCAAGGGGCTTGTCCTTCCAGTCCCAAACCTGTCCTACAGGTTTTGAACTGCATACTTTGCCTAAATATTGAGTTCAGGCTCATTCGGTAGCCTGAAGTTTGCTCTTTCGCTTTTGCTTGATTTAGGACTAGACATAATATCTTGATCTGTAAGCAGCTTTTGCATGCCTGATTCACCACCCAGTCTCACTTAAAATTCCCTGTGGAGGGATATCAATTTAGATACAGATTACCTCTCATTTTCACATTCTACTAGACACAGACCAAATATTACAGGCTATCGGTATGGATGCAGGTGCTAAAGAAGCGACACTACGTACCTCACCTTTAATGTAAAACCACCTCCATTCACTCTCTCCAGACCCAGATTTCTGTTCAGACAGGTGCCTAATGACTTCACCAAGGCAGCCTTGGAGAAGGTGCCGAGGCCTGCATAAATGCATACCCAATGCACAAGCCCCTTGGAATAGCACATCCTAATCAAACATAAATCTCCCATGTTCACGACACATGTGGGGCAGCAGAATCAAGAAAGCAATGAGAAAAAATGACTGCATCTGTGCTCACAAAATAAAAACTGCTTTTTTTTTCCCTATAACAATTTTCATAAACTCCCAGATACTGGAGGCATTTCAATTTTTATGTGCAGAGATAGGGATTAGGTTTTGAACTGTTTAGTTGGAATACAGAGGTCATAATAACCAGTGTTGATTGATAGAGCCAAGCTTGGCTGAAAGCCAGGGACCCACCTCATTTTTGGCAGCGAAGCTGCTCTTAGGGGATCTAGTAACAAGACTAGAGTCAGCCTCCCTCTATTCTTTTCAATCCACCTCTTACCTTTATCCATGATTTATAAAACAGCCAGAGGGCAGGAAAGAAGCATCAGAAGGAGGAGGAATTGACAGCTGGGATGGCTGGTGAGCTGGAACAAAAGCCTGCCAAGCTTGCTGAAGCTCCAAAGCCTGCTGTCTGCTTGTTCCCTTTCCTGAGTCTTTATCAAGTTTACGTTTGTGCACACAGCGAGTGCACAGTGGGTCTATTCCCATCAGCTGCACACAGCACAGGATAGGCCTCAGATCTAGAAACAACACGCCCAGCACCCCAGAAAACCCTGGAGGCTTCTTGCAGTCCCAGGGGATAGCTACTGTCTCTAACACCTGTTCACTTCCCTTCTTTGTACTTTTATGATCGTGATGCAGTGTGACTTGCTTTGACCATCTTCTTGCTGCCCTGCCACGCTGCGTTTGTGCAACGCATGTGCATGCTTTTGTTTAGTTGTGGGTTTTCTTGCTCATTGTAGTTTAGCATCTTTTTAGGGCAAATGTCGTCTTTTGGTTCTCCTGTTGATGAATGTTTCATGGGTCTACCTTTACAAATCCAGAACCTAGTGTCGCTGCATTGCAACATGAAATTCAGTGACTAAGGGATCCAAACCAGGATGCCCAAGCAGACATCAACCCGGTGCTCCAGCATTCTGCCTGGCCAGTCCACCTCTGCACTTAGGTTCTTCTGTATGCTAATGCTGTGCATACCTGCCATGTTCCCTTGATACAAGTGGAAACAGGAAAGCAATATAAGAAAGTGTTGTCATCCCTTGGCATAACCACCCCAAGCAACAAATCTAGACACACATAAAGACTGGCTCACAGTACAGCATTTGGGGGTTCATCTATTCACTTGGAGGGTAACCTGCATTTCTGGGTGCATTCACTTGGCAAACATTTCTGCTGTTTAAAAGCTACAATAATACATTTTCCAAAGACGCTGGCCAAAAGAGTTTTTGAGACCAGGGATATTGCGACCAGATTAAGTCACATTTGAAACTCTGTACCACGCAGGATAAATGTGGACCTGCTGCGGAACCAGAGGTGTGACACACAACTCCTCTCCCCACCACCTCTGTTGTCCACCCAGGTACCTGCCAATCACCTGTCATTTCCAAGGATTGATTCCCTGCATGGTAAGAGGTCTATGTTCTGCTTGCACTGTCCCTCTAGCCAGGTACATGATTCCCTGAGTCTGACAGGAGCCTCCAATCATTCTCTCCTTCTCTACTTGATGTCAGCCACAAATCCAGTCATATCAGTAAATTGTCTTCCTGCCCAGGAGCTCCTTGCTTGGAGGATT
The DNA here is from genome assembly GCF_030435755.1 of Ochotona princeps. Classification (NCBI taxonomy): domain Eukaryota; kingdom Metazoa; phylum Chordata; class Mammalia; order Lagomorpha; family Ochotonidae; genus Ochotona; species Ochotona princeps. The sequence goes on along the minus strand of NC_080835.1, from coordinate 104,580,840 downwards.
CGTGGGTGTTTGGAATCCTACAGCCTGTGCCTGGACAGAGGGCTAAGCCTGCAGAGGAGCCTAGCCTAAGCCCGCTTAGTCATTGCCCTCAGGGAAGCTGGGAGAGTGAGCAGCCTGAAGCCCCACCAAGGCCTTGGGAACTCGAGGAGAAAAAGGGGAGACGGGAAAGAGAGAAGCTGTTTCTCTTTTTTTCTTCATTTCCTATATTTTTTGCTTCTCTTCTTTCCAATTAAGCTTCTTAGTGAGTTTGAAACACTGAGTAAAGACCATTTGGATTCACCAATCAAAACTGCTATGCACATAATTCTTGAGTGATTTCATGATTTTCCTGCATTAGTAATGCTTTGCTCTGCTATGGAAACTTAGTGGCTCACAGGAGCAGCCAAGTTGAATGTATAAATAAGAAGATGCCCTTATCATGCCATCAGTTTGCCCTGCAGAACGTTGTCATTCAGAGAGTATGTTCAACTTTCCTCCTTAACAAGTTTGCGGTACAGTTCATGTTGAATACCATCTCTTAAACATTTTCAGAAGCACCATGTTTAGGAGAATAATCTACTTATTCTAAGAAATATCAGGGGGAAAAGGTCTCCCTTAGTACTTTCAGAAACATTCAGCGTTGTTGTTCTCCGGCTGATTAGTCTTGACAGTATGAAATGGCTCAGTAGAAGCTAGAAGTTAGCTCTGGAACTCCCTTTGTGGCAGACACTGTGGTGTGTTGGGATCTCAATAGCTGCTGGCCCTCTCTGTTCATCAGCAACCCTCCAAGGAGGGCAAGGAGGCCTGCATGGGAAGCACTCACTTGCTCATAGTTGATTCCGATGAGCAGCGACCACAGACGAGAGGCGCTGGTGCCTGACCCGGCTTTAATCCTAGTACTGTGGTCGTGGTCTCAGACAATTTATGAGGTTAGAAAATGAACTACTTTGTAAACAAGAAAAATTCCAGGTTAGAAAGGATTGCAGTAAGGTTCCAGGATTTGACCCTGAGCAGTTTTATTCTAGAATTTCCACCAATAAATCTCATATTACTGTATTTACTAAAAATAAGATATTGCCATGAAAAATGAAAAATTCATGATGCTTGATTGGTCTCAAAGCAGAAAGGTTCATGTCCCCCTCATGTCAGCCTGGTTTTTCCAAGGGTGAATGAGGGAGACTCCGGCCATACATATATTTTTGCTCCAATTCTGTCCTAAGCTCTCTCTGCTACAATTGCTCTTGCATGTTTCACCTGTTTGCCGTTGAAAGCTGTTCTATCAACACAAGCAATGACCGCTGCCTTCTCTCCACTGAGTGCCTCTCCACTCTGCCTGGCTAGCCTCGTATTTTTCACAGTGGTTCTCAGGAGGAAAAGTCCCACCTTCCCAATCCGTGGACCCTCAGCCAGATTACTCACCTGCACCCTGTGCCTTTGTGTTAAATGCATCCTACTGCATTTAACACAGCTTCTGCAAACTGTTTTATGCAACACCAGACTACTACCATTACCCTTGTCAAACCACAATTGTGTTTTTGTTTACCAATCCCTCTTGAATACAGTCATCTTCACTCCAGCACTTGAAGCGTGGTTCCGAAAGGCTGGCTCCTTTCCTCTGCGTCTTGCTTCTCCACATTTCCTGTTAGTTTGCAGGGCAATCACTGCGTGTCTTCTCCAGACGTCAAAGCACATGTTTCCTCCGCTCTATTCTGCATTTCTGAATAGTTTTGTCCAGAGCCATGGGAAAAGCTGCTGTGAGTTCACTGATGTTCTCTGGATCTGAAGCTCTGCCACAAAACTTCTTTTATACTCTCACAGCTTCCTGTATGTCTACAGATGGATATTTAGCAAGAAGTCAAATACAACGCATTGAGAGTGGGTTATAATTTTTTCCCATATCCAATTCTAATGGGATGCTCTGTTTGCATAATATACCTTGACCCTAACTCTGAGTTGTGCATCCAAAGTTTTATCTTCATGTTTTCTCCCCTTTCATCTACCCCAGACAGACACTGATGGAATCCTGCTGGCTTTGATTAATTGATGATTCCTGCCTCTGAACCCCCTCCCCATCCCACCATGGCTGCCTAAATCCTACCTTCCCTTTGACTTGCCTGTGCTGCTGCCATGGCTTCACTTTTTTTTTTTAATTTTATTTTAAATTCATTAATTACATTGCATTATGTGACACAGTTTCATAGATACTTGGATTCTCCCCACCCCTCCCCAAACCCTCTCACCATGGTGGATTCCTCCACCTTGTTGCATAACCACAGTTCAAGTTCAGTTGAGATTCCCCCATTGCAAGCATATACTAAATATAGAGTCCAGCATCTTATTGTCTAGTCAAGTTCAACGGCTTCTTAGGTATACCCTCTCTGGTCTGAAGACAGAGCCAGCAGAGTATCATCCCGATCAATTAAAAGCTCCAACATACCATCAAAATACCACATGTTTGCCTTAATTTAAGATGACACAATGTTATGTATAACAAGTTATGTTATGAATGTTATATGTTGTGTATAAACTAAAATGGAAATGTCAATGAGGTGGTCACAGAAGGTGGTTAAGAACTCGCATTTACTTTTACCATATTGGTTACTCATTACTATGTCAATTAATTCCATGGCTTCACTTTTACGCCTACTCCTTCTCCCCGGGTAAAATTTTTTCCAGCATATGTTTTTTTCTGTCCTTTGTTTAAGACCTAAACACATTCCAATTGTCTTGATTTAAAATTCTGACTATGGAATTGAGACTCCCACCAAACATTTGGCACCAACCTCCTACCAGTTTCTGTAAGTGCTATATATGATGGATTAGAATAAGTTGGCTGTTTTGGGGATAGGAGAGGGTCCCTGGCACCTCTCACTCAAGCGGTGTACTGTCCCCGTGCATGAACTGGTCACCTCTTTTTATTAATCCTCTCATCACCTGCTCTCATACTTTAAGGATCATCTCACATTGTTTTCTCTTGGAAATATTTCTCTCTTCCTTTCATCAACATTGATGGCTCTGTCGCATAATTTTTCACTTTGTTTATTTTTCCTATAGATTTTGATGAGGACTCAGATATACCTGGGATAAAAAACAGTATTTGGGGAAAAAAATCATAAATATATATAATGTGAAATGTATTAACATAGTATGTATTGCATATTAATATACAACTATTCTTCATATTATATGTGATATAATATATTGCATATTACTATAATGTAATTATTAATATTATTGTATATTAATATCAATTAATGTGTTGATGGTATTATCAATATTATTGTTAAATTAATATTATGAATAAAATAATAATATTAATATAACAATATAATTATTAAGAATAATTGCTATATCAACAACATTAATACTATATGGTATTATTAATTAATTATAATATTAATATTAACATTAATTTAATATAATTATATACTAATGTTATATACAGTGATATAGGGATAGATCGATAGATAGATAGATAGGTTTGTATATATACTTGGCCTCTAGTTCCACTGTATTTGGATTGGATATGTCACAACATGATTCAGCGATGCTTTTGAAGAAGTTGTCTTCTAATGAATTTCACAAATAGGAAACAGACCACCCAAAATTCACATTGCTAAAATGCACTGCCATAGCTTGAAACAACCAATTTATCATAACTTCTGAATTTTGTGGATTAAGCGTTCTTGCAGGACCCTCCTGGGCTGTTTCCATTCCCGCGGTGTTGCCTGAGGTTTGTTGGGAGTCTTGGCTGCCTGAAGGATCCATTCAGGTGGATGTACTTCTGTCTGGTACCCTCATACAAGTGACTCGAGGCTAGCATTCCATTATTATCCAAATCAGGTCAAGGAGCAGGTGAGACTCCTGGGTTTACTTCTCTGCTTCCTCGGGTAAAATTCTTCTAAATCTAAGCACTGAAGTACTAAACAGACACACCTTTGACACTATCGGCAACTGAGAGAGGTAAGGTAAGCATGATAGCCTCCCCACTTCAAGACAGGGGGAATACAAGGCCATGGCCATTCTGAAATGCAGTTAGGGACATCCTACTCATTCTTGACAGAGCTTCATTGTACTTCCTGGGAGTGATGGTGGCTTCTAGCAACACTCTGCGAATTATGTTGAAATGGCCTGCATTTGCGGTACAGCTTTCTTTCTGCTCACAGAACACTGATCCAGATGACTCCTCATTTTTCTTTGACTCTATGCTTCTTAGTTTCAACTGATGGTGCAGCTGTCATTTCAATTCCCTTAAAAGCTCTGCGGGCAGGGTTGGCACAGTGACACAACAGATTAAGCTTCTGTATGCAGTGCCACCCGTACTATATGAAGGCCAGTTTGAGTTCTGTCTCCTCCACTTGTGATTCAGCTCCATGCTAATATGCCCGGAAAAGCAACAGTGGATGGCCTGAGGAGTTGCGTCCCTGCATCCTCATGGGAGAGCTGGTAACTCTCCTGGTTTCTGGCTCCTGGCTTCAGCCTAGCTCATCTCAGGCTGTTGTGCTCATTTGGGGTTGTAAACCAGTGACTGGAAGATTCTTTTTCTGTGGAATTTTATATTTTCTCAGACAGTTCCATATTGTCTGTTGACAAAAGGTGACTGACAAGTGTCTTCAAGATGGAGCTTTTCCTACCTTGTCCTGAGGCATGGCATTCTTTAGGTGCACATAATGTTCCTTTGGCATCCTTTAAAGTGTTTTTTCTGCAGTTGAGAACAACTATGAGACCTACTCCTAAATAGTTTCAAATTCTCTGGGAATGGGATTATAAGCACCCTTGTGAGATGACCTTATCTTGAGGCAACTGAGCCTTTATGGAGCTCTGTAGCTTCTGAGAGGCTGAGTGAGACATGGTCACATTCTACAATCCAGTGAATCTCAGATCATCTGTGGTCCTCCCAAGTTTTGCTTGACAATATTTTTTTTCCTTTATGAATGTCTTAACACATGTTACTATGAGAAACTAGTCAACACCTTCATCATTTTACCTGGAAATAGCCTCAAATCCTCCAGTTCATGAAGTTTATATTGTCCACTCTACAGTGCTGCTGGTAAATATGTCCAATTTTTTGTTACGTTACTTACATAACAGGGGTTTCTTTTCATCCTGATTTCAATGAAATACCTTCCTTTTAATTCCAACCTTCACGAATACTCTGAGGACCTTCCAGCTTCTATTTGCTTTATTTCCTGAAGCAAATATCATGTTGTAAAATTTTGTTGTATCAGCACCCTTGTTCTGTTTCTTCATCAAATTTCAAATTCTGCCCTGGCAATCTAACTGTAGCATCAAATTGATTACATATTCCATTGTAAGACAGTGAGTTAAAGCACCAATCATTAATTTTATCTCATAATTTGTGAGTCAAGACTTGAGCCAGAGTTCAGCTGGGTGACTCTTCTGCTTCCCATGGTGTACACTGAGATTCATTTGGTGGGTGGGCAAGCCTACAGCATGCCGATCGCTTCATTCGCGTGTCTTGGGCCTTTGGTAGAAATGACTGGATAACATCCTTTTGCCGCAGCTGGTGGTTAGGAAGCTTAAACGTGTCACCCCAGTTTGGGTATCTTAGAGCTTTCTACCATTTTCTGTCTGTATTCACGTAGAATATGTTATTTGGTGGTGCAAATACAAGCCCAATACTGTCTTTTTTTTTTTATTCTTTATTATTTTTTAAAAATATGGAACGCTTCACGAATTTGCGTGTCATCCTTGCGCAGGGGCCATGCTAATCTTCTCTGTATCATTCCAATTTTAGTATATGTGCTGCCGAAGCGAGCACAAGCCCAATACTGTCTTATGTTCTACTTCGGATGCTTCCAGATGTTGCTCTGACCACATTATACTATAGAAGTGAACTGCCAAAGATAGTTCAGTTCCTGTGATAGAATTAATTTCAGATATGAATATGGCTCATAGAAAATAGTTGGTGACAAATGAGATGGTTCAAGTGGCCTAAATATTTTTAGAAACAAGTACCAGAACTTTTCTATTTATATAAAGGGGACAGATTTCATACAAAGTATATGTAGTTTTAAAACCATAATGATACAATCGACCAAACCCTCCCTCTCTCCTTCAGTTCCACCTTACCCCCCAGATTGCTTTCTTGTTTTTCTTTTAATGTTTGCAATGATATCCTTTCGACTGAATTCATAATTACAAGTTTAATCCTCTACTAAATCAAGAATTAAATAGTAAACAGAAAAAGAATGAAGACAAGGGTTGTAAAAAATAATCAAATTTCAAAGTATCAGTTTCACCCATACGCATTATAGTTTTATTTTTTTATTTTTTTATTTATTTTTTTCTTTTTAAATTATTTATTATTTAACTTCAGTAATTACATTGTATTATGTGACACAGTTACATAGATACTTGGGTTCTCCCCACCCCTCCCCAAACCCTCCCACCATGGTGGATTCCTCCACCTTGTTGCATAACCACAGCTCAAGTTCAGTTGAGATTTCCCCATTGCAAGCGTATACCAAACATAGAGTCCAGTATCTTATTGTCCCATCAATTTCAACGGCTTCTTAGGTATACCCTCTCTGGTCTGAAGACAGAGCCAGCAGAGTATCATCCCAGTCAATTGAAAGCTCCAACATACCATCAGCAAAAATTTACATCATTATGGAATTAATTGACATAGTAATGAGTAACCAATATGTTAAAAGTAAATGCGAGTTCCCAGCCACCTTCTGTGACCACCTCACCTATACTTCAATTTTAGTTTATACACAACATATAACATTCAAAACATAACATGTTATACATAACATCATATCATCTTAAATCAAGGCAAACATGTGGTATTTAACCTTTTGGGATTGGCTCATTTCCCTTAGCATTATGGTTTCCAGTTTGGCCCATTTGGCCACAAAGAACATGCATTATATTTTTGCACTCTGTATATTATGTACCACAACTTTGGAAAACATTCGGGGAAGAGCTTTGTTATTTTATTATTCATAATAGTTTCTAGATCCTTCCTTTCTGTTGTGAAAAAAATTATTCTTTTTTATGACTGGGTAGAATCCCATTGAGTATTAGAGCACAATTCCTATATCTGTTCATCAGTTGATGGATACCTGGGTTGATTCTATATCTTAGCACTGTGGGAGGACGAATCAACCTCCCTGTCTAGATAACTGTCCTATATGCTGATTTCAATTCATTTCTTAGGTGTGTATGGCTGCACCATATGGCAGATCTGTTTCAGATCTCTGCACAATCTCCCTACTGGCTTTGATAATGGCCATACTACTTCGCATACATTTCCACCAATAGTAGATTAGGATACCTTTTTTCCACATCATTGTCAGAATTTATTGATTTTTTAAAATTTATTTATTACTTTGACAGTCTTCACATAGTTAGGGTAAAAAGGTTCAAGCACTACAGGAAGATGGGCAAGACAATTACTTCCGTATTGTTTCCTTAATATATCTGATGTAAAACGAGATTTTAAGGGAGAAACCCTGCCCAGACTCCCACCCACTCCAGGTCCCAGATGTGGGGCATGCTCCGAGGGTCTTGTCCAAGTGGTTCTGATAATTCAACAGTTCTGAATTGTTGCCACTCTCACCACTCCAAGCACAATGCAGTTGTTGGAGATTCCACTGATCGCCGGAGTCCATCATAGCATCTCCATTTGCCCGATTTTTTCATTGCCAACATATAGCTGAGGTGGTTGATTGACTTGTTCTGTCCTCTGTCATTTGACGGTTAGCGTTTTGAGTCTGAAAGCTTGATTGGGGGGATGCCCAAAGAAACTTTGTTTGAGGTGTTCCCAGACCAGATTCTTATATGTGCTAGCAAGCACAGGGCCCAGCACAGTTCATCGCCCCAATCAGCTGGTGGTTGCAATTGCTGGGTTGGTTCTTTTTCCATCCCCGTCTTCCTCTGGAACCAATGGGTGTTGCAGTCCAGCCTGGTTCTGCCCAGTGCATACTCGGCCCTCACATAAACCAGTGGGAGCTGCAGCCTAGCTGGAGCGACCCACAATAACCCCCACCAGGCCCGCCCCCTATGCTGATTTGCCAGTATGTGTGGAAGACTAGTCCAGTCTGTCCCACATTCCTTTCTGCTCTCATTCATGTCAATGGGTATTGAAGCTTAGTTCCATCTAACCAGCTCAACTATCCAGCCTTCACAGATGCTGTTGGGTGTCTGTCTAACCACCCCAGTCCCTGTCGTAGTTTTCATGCTCTCCCATGGGGGGTGGCAACCCAAGAAGGAGGAGCCCACTACTTCCCTTCCAGGCCACTCCCATTCCCAGATTATGCACTCTCCAGGTGGTTCTGTGGTTTAACTTGACAGCACTAGCCCGCAGTGCCAGCTTCTGTCAGCTGATGTTGTGGCTAAGCCATAACAACCCTCACCCACTCTAACTGTAGAATGTACCAGTAGGAATAATCAGCCCAGACTGGCTTTTCCCTGATCTGGTCCACATGGGGTGCACAGGTGCTGCAGCCCTGGCTAGCCTGGTCTACCCCCATCTCAGTTCCCGCTCTCCAGTGGGAGTAGCTGTTCAGCAAGGGAACCACCCCTTATTTTCCTGCCAGCTCTGCCCCCTCCTTTCCTGATTTTCACGTGTGCTGGTTGGGTGCTGTGGTCACATTTGGCACAGGCAACCTCACCTTGGCATTCCGTGTTGTGTGCTACTTTTGTCGCAACCGAACCTGGCTTGACCCACACTCTGTTCTGGTGTTCAGATTTGCCAGTGGATGACATGAATTGATTTAGCCTGGTCTGCCCCTGACCCATGCCAAATGTATGCCAGTGGGACACTTTCCATGACCTCTTCTGGGCTGTTTCCTTCCATGCTTCTTGCACTTACCTGCAAGGACTGTGTCCTGCCAGAGGAGTTGCCCAGGCTCCTCCATCAGAACCCCTCCCAGTGCCAGGTTTTTGTGCATACCAGTGGGTCCATGAGCCAGCCCTACTCAGTTCACCTCCTGTCCTAGCAGCAACAGTGACTTTTCCTGACTGGCTTTCAACCCATTCTGGTTCTTGTTGTTTGATGTTTCAGCCCAGCCATGGCTCGTTCATAACCACATACAGCTCACACATGGCTCAGTAGGGGGTTGAGACCTAACCTAGTCAGTCCCACATCTATCCTGGTCCTCCAGAACACCAGAAGGTGTTGAGGTCTGGCCCGGCCTGGTGCATCTTGTCCCAGCCCACACTAGTGCCACAGGAGACTACAACTGTATGCTGACCAGAATGCAACCCCATTCCAGCTTGTGCGTCCCTTGGTGGGAACCTTCACCCAGCTAAGGTGTCCCCTTAGCTCCCCAACTGGGCCTGTTCCCAGCCATAGATTGCACACATGCCAGTGGTTGCTCTGACTCAGCTTGGCACAGCCCTTCACCTGTCGTGACCCCTGCCTTAGACACTGTGGCTCAGCATCTGTGGCTCATGCAGACCAGTTGGTGCAAAAACCCGGCTGGGCATGTCCTGTGCTCCAACCTGGTTTTCAATCTTGCTTGTGGGCTAAGGTTTGCTCAGTACTGCCCGGTGCGCCCGTTCCATCGCCTTTTCATACAGTGATGAGCCATTGGTGCTACTTTGCCCAGCCTGTCCGACCCCCAGGTCCGGACCACCTCTTCACCAGTGGGAGCTGTAACTTGCCAGGGGAGGTTCCCAAGTTTCTTCCCCTGATCCCCCCCAGACCCAGTTCTCATACATGCCACTGGGCTTTAGGTCATTGCCCGGCGCAGTCCGACCCTCCCCTTGGCTTTGCATGAGCTGGTGAACGCTGCAGTCCGTCCCACCCCACAACCCCTCAGGATGCTCACTCGAGCGCCACTGCCCCGACTAGTCCAGACTGCCATCAGTTCTCCAATCTGTGGCCAATGGCAGGCTCCCCGGTTACACCTAGCTTAGTCGACCACCACTCCATCTCTTGAAGTAACCTGTGGGGCTAGAATTTCCATAGGGTTTGGCCCACACATCCCCCACAGAATCTTCCCCTGGATATGGTTCTCTAGCGTGTTTGTTAATCTCATGGCCCTGCTTAATGATCTCTCCGCTGGGTCAGTTCTGTTTCCAGCCTTGTCATCCACTTGGACCAAAGGGTATTGTGGTCCAGCTCGAGCCTACCCACTTCATGCTCGGTCCTCACGCAAACCAATGGTAGCTGCAGCCCAGCCTAGTTGGGGCGACTCCCCATCACCCTCACAAGGCCTTCTCCCTTCCCTAGTTCCCATGCATGCGAGTATGTACTGCAGGCTTGTTTAGTCTGTCCCTCCTCCCATTAAGCTCTGGTCAGGATTCCTAGTTGGCTGGTGTTTCAGTCTGGCTCAAATAGATCTTATGGGCACTCCCCTCCAAACGTTCAGGTCTCAGACCCACGCTTGCCCTAAAGTTTCATGTCTCTGTTCCCAGGAAACACCAGGAATTCATGTCTCACCTACTCTAAAACTGGCCTTATTCATGGGTGTCGATAAGCAGCTATTTCATATCATAAAAACCCCAGAGCCTGCTGCTGGGCGGCCGGCAGACAGAGCCTGGCACCATTTGGTGCACTGGCTGCCCAAAGCCAAGGACTCAGCCACTGCCTTGTGGCGGTGTCTTTGGCCTGAGTCCCCAGCTGGGTTCCTGATTTTTTTTTTTTTTCAAATGACAGCCATTTTAACTAGCAGGAGGTGGAACTTCATTGTGGTTCCTCTGTATTTCCCTGACTGATAATTATCCTGAGCATTATTTATGTGTCTTTTGGCTGTTTGTGTTTCATCCTTTGAAAAGCCTCTTATATACCAAGTGTACTTAGAAGTCATCAAATGCATTCCTTTGTGTGTGCATGAAAGAATTCAAACCTTGGATGATTCTGCTGCGATTTCATAATATCTTCAATTACACATGATTGTACAAGGAATACACTTGGTATACAGAAAGAATGCATCATTGATTACATCAAGGCCATTCTGCCTTTAGTGGAAAAGCTGATATCAATCAGGATGCCGTGAGGCAAGTTTTATTCAAAATTTTTATTTTTTTCACTCTGTTAAATTTGAACTTCACTTTTTTTTTAATTTTTAGTTTTTCAACATTTAAAATTCAGTTGTTAATTTAAATCTTCATTTTTAATGTGAGCATTGACAACAATAAATTTTTCCTTAAAAATTTTTCCACTAACTCCTGCAATTTTTAAAATATTTTATTTTTTTATTTTTATTGATAAGTCAGTTATACAGAGAGGAGGAGAGACAGAGAGAAAGATCTTTCATCTACTGATGCACTCCCCAAATGGCCGCAACAGCAGGAGCTACACTGATCTGAAGGCAGGAGACAAGAGCCTCTTCAGGGCCTCCCACATGAGGGTGCAGGGTCCCAAGAATTTGGGCCATTCTCGACTGCTTTCCCAGGCCACAAGCAGGGAGCTAGATGAGAAAGCAGGGCTGCCAAGATTAGAACTGGTTCCCATATGGGATCCTGGGATGTGCAAGATGAAGACTTTAGTTGCTAGGCTACCGCGCTGGGTCCCTTAATCCCGCATTTTTGCATGTTATGTTTTCACACTCAATTTTCCAAAGATATTTTTGATTGTGTCTCATAACTTATTATTTGATGCATCTGTTGTTTAACAGTGTGTTGTTCAATTTTCAGTCATCAATGGGAATGGTCCAGTTTCCTTCTTCCATTAACTCCTAGAGTTTTCCTTTGAAATAGGAAAAGATGCCTCACATAGTTTCAATCAGATTTATTTAGTTTCCATGCTATGATTAATCTTGGGGGACCTTTTTTTTTTTGATGAAGATGTGTTTTATATTATTCGATTGGGTGTTTTAGGAGTGTCTGCATGTCTACTGACCTACAGTGTTGTTCAAAAGATCTTCAACCTTGCGGTATGACTTGTTCTGTCCTTTAGTGAATAAAATGGCTAAAATTCACTTTATTTAGACCTGTTTTCTTTACCTGTTATCATAGTCATTTGCTTTAAGTCTATTTTATATGATTAGAGCATAGCCATTCTTGTTCTTTTTTTTCTATCTATATGAGTGTTCTTTTTTATGATTTTTTCATCATTCATTCACCATTTTTCAGCCTAGTTGTGTCTTTAGATCTAAACAGAAGGTCATGATTTGAAAACAATCATAGGAAGGTGTTTTGGCCTGTCTCAGGTTGTTTCTGTGGAAATCACAATCCTGGATTGCTAAGGTCACTCTTTTCTTAACACTCCACAATAGCACTGCTGTACAGAGTGTGTTGTATTTCTTTTTAACCTCAGCACCACTTAGGTTGTTGAATGGACACCAAGCGTATCAGGTCTGGCTTCTCTGTATTATTCCCCGATGGGTCTTCATTTGATTTTATTTTTGCATTGCCGTGATTGTATTCAACTCTATAGTAGCATATGGAAATTCACTCTCATTTAAGCTTGTTGTACAATCTAAAATGTTAGGATCATTATACATTAGACACAGATCTGGAGGAAAAGCATGTGAGTGTCTTTCCTGGAGCTCTGTAGGTCTAGGGAAGATACTTGACCTTGTGATATCTCAGATACCCTGGGATGTTAAGTAAACTTGGACTAAAATCCAGAGCCAATGTCACTCCTGACCTTTATTCTGACCACAGCATACATGGTACCAAATTAATTTCATACAATATTTGCTCTAAAAGACATAGCATTTCACTTTGTGAGATAAATGTGTGCCTAGCATAAATATCTTTTGTGCCTTGGTTGCATCTACTTGATGTTCAGTGTCGGAAGTGTTAGAAGACCCAAAGGGCTTCATCACACACCTGTATTACTGACCTACCTGTACATCTTCTCACCTTTCACATTCAAGTTCAAGCTTGATTTCTCCTGCATGGTGGCTTCCTTATCCTGTCAGCTTAACATGAGGCATTGTGTGAAAAGTCTGCATTTGAAACAGGCAACCTGCTTGATCCTTTTTGCACATATCAATGAAAAAATGGCCCCAAATATTATCAAAGTGCTCTAGAATGGCCAGCACATGTAAAGTACTTCCAGGGGATAGAATTAGTAGATAGATATGAACTGTGTTTTAAGGTGACAAGAAATGCACGTATTGTTTCTTTAATCATCTAAATGGTTTCAGTCAGTCCAATGCTATAGTTCCTGGATGTTAAACCTATACATTTGTATGCCTCCACTGACTACATGGGACAAAGTTAACCTGGGATACATTATGCTAGAGCCTAGGGCATGACTCTGTGACTGCTGATTCTTGGAGTCTGCTCACCAAAGAAGCACTCGGGTCACATAGTGCTTCCAGTTTGGGGACATTAGGGTGTCAGTGCTAAGGCCTGAGGTTCTCATGGACTGAAAACATGAACACTGAAAGGTCATATCTCCTCTTTTCTCCATCCTCCTTAGACATCTTGTCAACCTCCAGCATGTGACCACAAGACCCAACAATTCCTTTTCTGACTCCTGTCTTCTTGCTTGTTTCCTAAGCGTCATGGCCTTACCCTCTGTATTTAACGTATCTATTTTTGATGATTGATAAAATCTCTATAACAAGCAGAAATGGTGATTGATGACAGTTTAGCTTTGGTTTCTTGAGAAAAATATCAGTTGCATGGTATTTTTTTTTTCTTAAAGGGTCTTACTATTTCTGATCAAGCAGATGTGGTGGACAAGAAGTACACATAACTATTTCAATGCATTAGTATGTCACATCAGTAGATTACCACACTAGCAAAATGTGCAAACAAAGCAGGTCTTTAGAGTGGTTGTCACATTACTGCCTCCCTGACTGTGTGACCTCAGTGAGTTTTGTAGCCACTGTGAGCTTGTGCTTCTGTGTAACATAAAGGTTGTGGTGCAGCAACCCAGCAGAGTTCTCAGATCTGACGAGACAGGTTCTGGGGCAGATACAGAAGCACCTGGCCCTTCAGACTGTCTCAGCTTCCCTAACTACCTTGTTTGGACACATACGAACATGAGTCTCTCATCAAACCCTTGGTACTTACCTGCACATCATCAGCATAGCTGGGAGCAAAGCAAACCTCAGTAGCTCCACAGAAGATGGCGGGGAGGAAAGCGGAGAGGAACTGCAGCTATCTCTCTGGCCTCATGGTGTAGACAGCAAAGTCACATCACTAGGACAGCAATCCCTGGAGTGCAGGACAAAGTGATTCAGGTGGTAGGTGTGGATTCCAAGAGGTTTGCTTTTTTAATTAAAAAATATTATTATTATTATTGTTATTATTATGATACAGTTCCATAGGCTACAGGATTTCCCTTATTCGCTCCCCAATTCCCCCTCTCCACAAGTTCCTCTAGATCATTACTAAAGTACATATGTCATATGTACTAAATTACACAGTCATATGTCCATCAATGCGGGCATGGACAGTGGCAGAGTCCAGCATCCTATTGTCATATAGTAAACAGTCTCATTGGGAGTCCATCTTTGGTCTGGAAGTAGAGATGCATACTGCATTGTATCCTCACATCTGGATATGATAGTCTCCATCTCACAGCTACTGCACAGCCCCTTAAATGAAAAGCCACAATACAGAATTAAAACTGGGAAGAAAAATAGAAATTTACAATGCCGTGAAGATACATAATAGGTTACTACATATGACAGTCTCCATTACACAGCTACTATACATCCCCTTAAGTGAAAAGACACAAAACAAAACCAACAACTAGAAGAAAAACAAATAAAAACACCATGAAGCTAAGTAACATTCTAATGAATGACTGATGTGTCGCTGAAGAAATGAAAAACAAAATCAAGAACGTTCTGGAAGAAAATAATGCTACTTTATGATCTATAAGTCATTGAAGCATTTAATCAGAAGAAACTGCTTTGAAGAGATGAAACTAACAAAAAAAAAATCAAAACCCATGAGATACAATTTCTGCTGATTTTTGCTGGTGAAATATATCTCCTGTAGGCAACAAATAGATGGGTTTGGATTTTTATTCCAGTCTACTAAACTATGACATTTGATTGAGCTTAAGCCATTTATAAAAGCTGGAAGCAGAGCTGGATCAGACCAAAAAAAGTATTCAAGAATTGAAAGACACTATTAAGAGGCCAAATGTAAGAGTTATGGGAGTCCCAGAAGGTACAATAAGAGAAGCTGGATTTACAAATGTATTTAATGAAATAATAACGGAAAATTTCCGTAGTTTAGAGAAAGAATTGGGAAACAAGATCCAGGAGGGGCACAGAACTCCCAACAGGCTTGACCAAAAGCGATCTTCACATGATCTTCAAGCTCTCTTCAATCAAACATAAGGAAAAGATCCTTAAATGTGTGCGTGAAAAAAATCAACTGACATATGAATGCCAATTAAGCTCACAGGAGATCTTTCACAGGAAACTCTACGGGCAAGAAGAGAATGGAGTGACATATTCCAGATTCTAAAAGAAAAAGTTGTTCGCCCAGGATAACATATCCAGGAAAACTTTTGTTTGTCTTTGAAAATGAGATACAATTCTTCCACAGTAAAGAAAAGTTAAAAGAATTTGCCTCTTCCAAACCTGCCCTACAAATGATACTTAAAGATGTTCTCCTGAAAGAGAAGAGGAATAGCACCCACCAAAACCAAAGGCAAATGTGAGGAACATCCCAGTAAAATGACAACAGAAGACTAAATCAATGAACAACCCATTGCTAAAATGACAAGACCAAATTACCACCCATAAATATTAACCCTGAATGTAAATGGCTTAAGGTCAATCAGAGCTGCTCTTTCAAAGGTGCTTTCCCGGCATTTTCTGAGCAAGTCAACTGCTACCTGAAGTGCTGCTGTATTTACAGAGGCTGCAGGATCAAAGGCTTAGCTTTGGGGGCAAATGGTCTGGGGGAAGATAGTTGTTAGGGTCCAGTGCAGTTCGACAGGCAGTACAGATTTAGGGAGTTTTACCTGTGATCACAAAAATACTAGGAGGAGTATTCCATGGAGTAGATGAACCATAGCTTTCTTATCCAATCCTCTGTTGATGGGCATTTTGGCTGCTTCCATGTTTTTGCAATTACTGATTGTGCTGCTATGAACATAGGAGTGCATGTTGGTTTCTCATAAAACAAGTGTTCTGGATATATTCCTAGGAGTGCTATAGCTGGGTCATACGGTATGTCGAGTTTGAGTTGTTTGAATATTCTCCATACTGATTGCCATAGAGGCTGTACCAATCTGCAGCCCCACCAGCAGTGGAGTAGGGTTCCTTTTCCCCACAACCTCGCCAGCAAGTGTTGTTGGTGTTTTTCATGTGGGCCACCCTTACTGGCGTTAGGTGGTATTTCATTGATGTTTTAATTTGAATTTCCCTTATTGCCAGGGAGCTTGAGCATTTTTTCATATGTTTATTTGCCATTTGGGATTGTTCCTTTGTGAAATGTCTGCCCATTTCCCGTGCCCATTTCTTGAGTGGCTTGTTTATTTTGGTGTTTTGGCTGTTTTGTAATTCTTTGTATACTCTGGAGATTAGTCCTCTATCACCTATGTCGTGCGCGAAGATCTTCAAACAAAATGCAGTTCTTTGTGGCCAAATGGGCCAAACTGGAAACGATAATGCTAAGGGAAATGAACCAATTCCAAAAGGTTAGGTACCACATGTTTGCCTTAATTTAATATGATATGATGTTAAGCATATCATGTTATGTTATGGATATTATGTCATTTGTAGTATATAAACTAAAATTGAACTGTGAATGGGGGGTCACAGAAAGTGGTTAAGAAATAGCATTTATTTTTAGCATGTTGACTGCTCAATATCATGTCAATTCAATCCATAATGATGTTAATTGTTGCAGATGGTATATTAGTGCTTTTATTTGACCGGGAAGATGCTCTGCTGACTCTGCCCTCAGACCAGAGAGGGTCTTCCCAATAAGTAGATGGACTTGTCTGGACTATGGGATGTTGGACTCTATGCTTGGCAAATTCTTGCAGGGAGGGAACTTCAACTAAACTTGAACTATGGTTATGCAGCGGGGTGGAGGAACCCACCATGGGGGGAGGGTGGGGGGGGAGAATCCCAGATTCTATGTAATTACAACACAATGTAATTAATGAATAAATTTAATTAAAAAAAAACAAAAAAAAAAAACAAAAATACTAGGAGAAAACAGATGAAGGGGAGAATAAGCAGTTCATCACCCAGTCTCCCTGGAGATACAAGATGAGTCATCACAGCTCCTGAGGCTGGACTATGCATGGAATAAAGTAGTCTCTCTCTCTCTCTCTCTCTCTCTCTCTCTCTCTCTCTCTCTCTCTCTCACACACACACACACACACACACACACACATGCTACTTACATGTATGTATAACAGCCTCACATTCTGAGGAACTGACTACTGCTGCAGCACATTAGTGGGCCAGATCCTCAGGAATTCTTAATCGATTACTGAACTTGTACTTCCCTTGTGACCTTCCCCAGAGCCTGCCGTTCACCGGGGAGACTGCCTTTTAACTCAGCTGAAGTTCAGGAGGCACTGGAGGAGGAACTTAAATTGGAAGTGGTAAATAGTGCCTGGCACAATAGCCTAGCTGCTAAAGTCCTTGCCTTGAAAGTGTCGGGATCGCAAATGGTTGCCGGTTCTAGTCCCGGTGACTCTGCTTCCCATCCAGCTCTCTGCCTGTGACCTGGGAAAGCAGTCGAGGACAGGACTGAGGCTTTGGGACCCTGCACCCACGTGGGAGACCTGAAGGAAGCTCCTGGCTCCTGGCTTCAGATTGGCTCAGCTCAGTTGTTGCAGTCACTTGGGGAGTGACCCATCTGATGGAAGATCTTCCTTTCTGTCTCTGCTCCTCTCTGTATATCTGCCTTTCCAATAAATATAAATAAATCTTTAAAAAAAAGTGCTAGATAAAAAATGGAAACCACTTTTGTTTAGAAAAGGAAGGGAAAATGCAAACAATTATACATATTTTGGGGATATATATATATATACAAAATATATATATATTGGGGGGACGTATATATATAATATATATGGGGGGGACATATGTATGTGTGTGTATGTGTGTGTGTGTCCACAAAACTCCTACAGTTGTTTTTACTGCTAATGATGTATCTACCCTGGGTTTCCAGATAGTTCCTTTAGTGATTCTCCAAAAAAGAGAGCAAGATCACAAAACTCTCTCTTCTGGTCCTGGGTGGATACTGGAAACCTGATGAGTAGCTGAATATCACTTTTTTTATGTGTGTCTTACTAAATTCCACCAAAGGGGGAGGTCTGCTTTTGGAGCTAGAGAACAGACACTCTAGAAAGAATCATGATTCAGGTACGTCTTTCAGGTTAGTCTGAAAGCGGGGTGTGTGGCTTTCCCCACCCCCTCAGTCGGTTCTTCAGGAGCAGTTGGTAAGCAGTGGGTTCTGTATTCTGCTCTCAGAATCTCAACTCTCTCCCGTTTTACAGCTTGTTTTGTCCAATTACCATGGCTAGTCCTTAATCCCATACTGAGCTCTGGACATTACCGAGTATTAAAGTTCTACTAACACTCTCAGTGGTTGTGGATGGAAATTCCAGATTATAGCAGATCTGCTTGGAGGCACCTGACTCCCTCCAAAGCCATAGGTTAAGTGATTGGAATCTTTTTCTTCCTGAGGTCTATTGGACCTTGATAAATCACTTCCAGGACATATAAGGAACAGAGGCGTAGACTCATAAGAAAGCCTTGAGTTCCTCCTCCTGGTATGCCTAGAGGCAGCAGTCCTGAACGCCTGGTGCTGGACACCAGTGCTGGCACAGGCTGGGGGCCCAGAGCAGAGGAGTTGGGTACAGTGGTCAGAGTTCCCTTGGGGCAGTGTGGAGGGCCTGACATTCTAGTTAGCCCCGGCTGTGTAAATCATGACTGCAAGCACAGAT
Source organism: Ochotona princeps (assembly GCF_030435755.1). Taxonomy (NCBI): domain Eukaryota; kingdom Metazoa; phylum Chordata; class Mammalia; order Lagomorpha; family Ochotonidae; genus Ochotona; species Ochotona princeps. The sequence continues at coordinate 104,562,047 of NC_080835.1, read as the reverse complement.
CAACTCTGCAAGGACTCCGGTGACACTGTGTGGAGTACCCATGTGGGGATGTATGCCAGTGTGAAAGGCCATGGTTCGAAATGAGACACTGGCTTGTGGGAGGCAAGAGGAACAGCATCTTCCCATTTCCTTGCTGACATGGCCATGAGTCTGTGTGGCTGGTCAGGGCTGGTTCCCAGGGCAACCTTCAGTCAGATCAGTGGCATCATCTCAACTGCACCTGTGTTTGGCTGTGCCTCTTCCTGCTTCATCAACCCTGCCCACATCCACACAATTGCTCTCCCTGAAAATGGCACCACATAAACCCTGAAAATGTCCTGAAGTTTTAAGCTAGAGAAGGTAGGCAAAAAATAAACAAATTAAAAATAGCTATTTTGTGAAGAGGATCCAGGCTCCTAGCTTTGGATCGGCTCATCTCCAGCCATTGCGGTCACTTGGGGAGTGCATCATTGGATGGAAGATCTTGCTCTCTGTCTCTCCTTCCAATCTCACTTTCCAATAAAAATAAATCTTAAAGGGCCCGGCGGCGTGGCCTAGCGGCTAGAGTCTTCGCATTGAACGCGCCAGGGTCCCATATGGGCATTGTTTCTAATCCCGGCAGCTCCACTTCCCGGCAGCTCCCTGCTTGTGGCCTGGGAAAGCAGTCAAGGACGGCCCAATGCCTTGGGACCCTGCACCTGTGTGGGAGACCCAAAAGAGGTTCCTGGTTCCCGGCTTCGGATTGGCACAGCACCGACCATTGCGCTCACTTGGGGAGTGAAACATCGGACAGAAGCTCTTCCTCTCTGTCTCTCCTCCTCTCTGTATATCTGACTTTGTAATAAAAAGAAAAAAAAATCTTAAAAAAAACCAGTGTGAATATGAATTGTCTTCAAAAATTTCATGGAAAACAAATATAAAATTTGGAGAACCAAAATACACCTATCTTTTAATTCCATGTTTTCAGAAAGTTTTTGAAGAAAATTTACATATTGATTTTTAAAGATTTATTATTCTCTTTTTTTGATAATCCAATTTTATTATCAACTGGAGTCATACACCAAAACTTTAAGATTTTTTATGATGTTTTAGAATAATATTGCTTCTTTTTTTTATTAATTACATTGCATTATATGACACATTTTTATATGCACTGGGATTCCCCCTCCCCGCCCCAAACCCTCCCCCCATGGCGGATTGCTCCACCTTGTTGCATTACCATAGTTTAAATTCAGTTGAGATTCTTTGATTGGAGGTATTTACCAAGCATAGAGTCCAGCATCTTATTGTCCTGGTAAGTTCAATGGTTTCTTGGTGAGACCATCTCTGGTCTGAAGGCAGAGCCAGCAGAGTATCATCCCAATCAATTAAAAGCCCCAACATAATATGTACAACAATTTACAACATTATGGCATTAATTGACATGGTATTATTAACCAATATGTTAATAGGAAAATGCAGGTTCTCAACCACAACCTGTGGCTTCTTCATAGATATTTCAATTTTGGTTTATATTCAACTGTGTTCTATACACCTTAAAATAGCTATTATGGATGGCTATTCAGCTGTCTCATGTCTATTTTAATTTTATTATTTAGCAGTTTATAGCATTGAAGCATGATTTATTTTTAATTTTATTTGAAAGTCAGATATACAGAGGAGGAGAGACTGAGACAAAAATCTTTTGTCGGATGATTCACTCCCCAAGCGGCCACAACAGCTGGAGATGTGCTGATCTGAAACCAGGAGCCCAGAGCCTCCTCCTGGTCCCCCATATGGGTGCAAAGGTCCCAAGGCTTTGGACCGCCCTAGACTGCTTTTCCTAGGCCACAAGCAGGGAGCTACATGAAAAGCAGGAACACCACAATTAAAACCGCTGCCCATATGGGCTCCTGGTGCAGGCAAGGCAAGGACTTTAGCCACTAGCCTGCCACACCGGACCCTATATTGAATTTAGTAATTTCAGTAATTATAAAGAAAGTGGAAAGACAAATCACAGAATAAGAGAAGTATTTTCAAAAAAAATCTGATAAAGGATTAATACCTAGAATTATAATTTCATAATGCAAAGCCAAATAACCCTATTTTACAATATTGAACAGAAATGCCTAAAAGAACCAATTCATAGTTAACAAGAACATGGAGCACATACCATGGCTTAGCCACCTGGAAAACATATCACTTAACAAACAGGAATACTACAATCTAAATGAGAGCAAGGAAGGCATTTAATGCAGTGGTTAAGATGTCACTTTGGACATTCACATTGTCTGTTGGAGTGCTTATGTACAAGTTGTGGCTTCTCTGTCTTTCCAGTTTCTTGTTAATGCACACCCCCTGTCATGTGGAAGACCCAGGAATATGTCTGGCAAGAGAACTCTGGGTATTCCCCTGCTAGGCTGTACCTATTGCCAGTGAACAGAAGAACCAGGGCTGGAGGTAGGCAAGGCTGGATAAGACGGCATCACCTGTAGGCAGGTGAGGGCCAGGTCTGGGGGCAGGTCAGGCTGAGGTAAGTCAAAGTAACCATAATTACGCATGAAAATCAGATGAGATGAGGACTGGGTTGGGCTAGCTGATCAGGACATAGCACCCACTGGAATGCATGAATCCTGGGTCTGTGGTGGGCTGGCTGGGCCGGTTCCTAGTATATATCAGTTTGTGTGATATGGGACTGAGATGGAACTGACCAAGCTGCGCCCGTCACTATGTGCATTGGCTGGTACAGGTGACAGACTGAACCTGACTTTGCACTGCTAGTGCACATAAGAGTCAAGTCTGAGGTCACCCTAGATGAGTTTTCTCCAATTGGATGGCTAGACTCAAACCCTAACTCCCGGGAGAATCACAAGATATGCAATCTGATGTTAGAGTGCATGAATTGGGTTGGGCGTCCTCAGTAGCTGATGCCTCCACAGTGCATAGCATGCCCAGATATACCTGGGGGCCTTGACGGCCAGCTCATCTCGGCCAGCAAGGCACATCAATTGCCTTGTCAGGGATGGAAAGCAGAACAAGTTAGAAACCAGGAGCCCAGAGCCTCCTCCTGGTCCCCCATATGGGTGCAAGGGTCCCAAGGGTTCCTGGGTCTCTAGATGTACGAAGGTGGACTTCATCAACCAGTTGACCTTGGAAAGATTTTCTTAAGCCTGCAGCAATGAAACCAACATCTCATGGCTATTGCAACCACCCAAGTAAACACTCAGAACACTCTCCCCCACATGAGGTCTCTAAGGTGTCATCAAAAGACCCCTCCATCCCCAGGTGCTGATGTAGTTTGAGAGAAAAGAGTGGCCCTCCTCTCCACCCTCACTCTCAGGTGGGCATAGGAGAAAAAATTTTGAAACATTCCCAGCCACTCCATGCCTGACCCTCCCCATCTTAATCAGAGGCTCACATGGGCATGCATCCCTCTTAATTATGTAGACAATATTAGTAATAAAATAAAAAATAATAAATTAGAACCCTCCATATACTGATAGTCAAATAGTAACGCAATGCACTTGCATTGTAAACAACTTGGTAAGTCTTCAGGAGTTAACGCATGGAGTTACCATACAAACCTGGAATTCCTTGCATGAGTATACATATCCAGGAGGAGTTAAAAATAATATTTACATAAAAATTCATATAAGAGTGATCATGCAGCACTGTCCATAATAGCCTCCAAATGGAAATAACTCAAGTGTTCACTAGTGATGAATCGGAATGTAAAATATAACATATGGATCCAATGAGAAGTGTTCAACAATAAAATGAATTCTGCCACCTGGATGAATTTTGAAGAAAAGACACCAGTTGAAAAAGACCATACATGATGTTGAATTACATTTACATGAAATTTCCAGAATAGGAAAATTTGTACATTATGCAAAAATAAGTTGCCAGAATCTCTTCCAGGTCTCCCAGTACTGCACCAATCTGAAGCCGATATGAAGCCGGGAACCTGGAACCTCTTCCAGGTCTCCCACACGGGTGCAGGGCCCCAAAACTTTGGACCATCCTCTACTGCTTTCCCAGGTCACAAGCAGGAAGCTGTATGGGAAATGGAGCTGCAGGGATTAGAACCGACGCCCATATGGGATCCCAGGCTATTCAAGGTGAGGACTTTAACCACTAGGCCATGCTGCCAGGCCCTTTCTGTCTAATTTGAGCGGATGCTTTTGAAGTCTTCAACCATCTTACTGAATTGCTCTTTCTACCTTAGAACGTTTCTCCTATGGGCATGTCCATCATCAGCCTCTTGTCAGGGAGATAATGTTTTTATTGGTTGACTTCTTGGTACAATGAAGAGTTTATCCTTATAAAGTGGTCTTCTTTGTTTCTAGCAACAATTTCTGTCTTAAAATATGTTTTTTTTTCTCGAAGTTAATATGACATTTCCAGCTCTGCTTTGATTACTTACCACAGTGTGTATGGTTTCCCATTCTTTTACATTTTAGGTATCGGCAGCTTTGATTCTAGTGTTTGTAGCTAGAAGATAGAAGAGAGCGTCTGCAGTTTGATTGAAATATTTAATCAATTTATATTTAAGATTTTTTTCTGAGGTTGGGGTTTTGCTTACATTTGGCTATTTGTTTTCTCTTATATGTTTTTGATTTTCTGTACCTCCATTGCTGCTTTTATTTGTGTTAAATAACCATATACTAAGACTTTTTTTTAAAGATTTATTTATTTTTATTGGAAAGGTGGATATAGGAGAGGAGGAGAGACAGAGAGGAAGATCTTCCATCTGATGATTCACTCCCCAAGTGACCACAATGGCTGGAGCTGAGCCAATCTGAAGCCAGGAACCAGGAGCTCTTTTGGGTCTCCCACGTGGATGCAGGGTCCCAAGGCTTTGGGCCATCCTCCACTGCTGTCCCAGGCCACAAGCAGGTTGCTGGATGGGAAGCACGGCCGCCAGGATTAGAACCGGCTCCCTTATGGGATCCCTGCACGTGCAAGGTGAGGACTTTAACCACTACGGTATCATGCTGGGCCCACTAAGGCATCTTTTTAATTCCCTTTTGAGTTTTGCTTTTTTTTAGGCTGATTTCTTGGTAGCTATCATGGTTATTATGATAACATTGCAGCTTACTGCAATCTTTTATTAATTATTTAGTATCCATGCTATATAAAGTTTTGTTTAGATAAAAATATTTGTCTTTCTCTTTCCTTTATGTTTCCTTACAAATTGTATTTGTGTGAATTATATACCCTTCAACTTCTATGTACTAAAATTGTTTTGTGCTGATTTATTTCATCTGAGGGGGAAAAACTTACCTGTGTAGTCACTTTAACAAGTGTTCTTTATTCTTCAGATGACTATAGTTCATGTAACTGTAATATATACTGTCTTTTATTTAAGCCCAACTGACTAATATTACCTGTGCAGCAGTTTGTCTAGGATCAAATTCTTTCTATTGTTTGTCTGATTTTATACTGGATTTGTATTTTTAAAGGATTGCTTTCCAGGTCATTCGGATATTGTTGATTTTGTTCTTTTTTCTTTGTTTTATAAAACATGATCTAGTTTCATCATTTTACTACTTATACTATCTATACATCACATGTATGTTCATTTTATCTATTTTCATTATTCACAGTGATGGGTTATTGAACATTCGGTTATTATACATCCCAACTTCAGATTTTTTTTCTTAAAATTTGCTTGCCAAATACTACGCATTTGCTCAGGCATTCTCCAAATATATCCACTTAGTTTTATTTGACATTATATACTTTGATTATTCAAAATAACTGATATGCCTCTATGGTAAGTCTAGAAACTATGATGCTGCAGTAACGCTTTTGATTTAGTTTTTCCCTACATGTAGACCAATCTTTTGTATTTCCTTACCATATTTCAAATGTTATTGCTTTAAATGTTATATGCTTTTGTAAAATAATGTTATAATTCTGGAACTAAGGCAGCGTCAATGTCTGCTATCGTTGTGACAGCTATTAGTTTGTGTACAGAATTTCTGCTTATATACATATATATTTATTATTATATGATACAATTCCAAAGGCACTGAGTTTTCCCATCCCCCTTCCGCAAACTACTTCGCCCAATTACAGAAGTAAAAGCTGGGAATCCATTGCAGACAGTAAAGTTTTTGTTTGCAAAGGGACCAGGTGAGCAGAAAAGGACAAAGCACCTCCTCCCCCTGAACTTGGATGAGCATCCTTGGCAAATAAGTCAAGCATAGCCCCAGAGACCAATGAAAAGTGTTCATTCTGCTAATAGGATTCTGTTATTTTGGGGAAATGATTCATAGATGACAGCGGACAAATGGATCATCTCTCAGAAGGTGTGTTCTCAGCATTTGAAATAGACTGAGGATGATGATGAGAGAGAAAGACAGCCACTTCATTGTCTCTGGCCTTCCTCGTTATCCCTACAAACATTTGCTGTTCTGCTTTCAGAGTGGGCTGAGGCAGGACCACTGTCAAACTCCATTCTCACCTCCATGGTAATGGCCACTGCCTTATGGCTTGTTGGGTGTCCGGGATCTCTGGGTTCGTCCACTAGCAATGACACCTTTCCCATCACTCCTCATATGCTATGAAGTCCTCACTTTGAAGAGATAATCTGAGGCCTTTATCATTCTTCCTGAAAAAGAGAGAAACATGGGCAGAGGGGCTTCTAAACACAGTGATTTAAGGATCTGTTAAACATGCTTCATGATCTCACAAACTGAGACCATTTCACTGGCTTGGAAACCTGTACTTTGGTTCCAATCAAGATGTTTTTGGAATACATTATGGAAATATAATGAAAATTAATATGTTCATAGGTGGAAACAGAGAGAAATAAGTCCCCATGCATGCACTGCAAGAATGAATTCACAACCCAATGACTGACAACTTCCTACATTGTGGGAGACACTCCAGCGACAGCATGATGGACTTGTGGAAATTCACCAAAATGCCCATTGTGAGAACAGAGGGGAGGAGGGACTTGAGGGAGAGGAAAGGGAGACCCCAGTGCCAACTAAACTGTATCAAAAAAAATTTATATACATAAAAATGATGTTTTAGAAGCCCATACTTCGTCTTCATAAATTTAGTCCACACAGGTATTCTTTTTTTTTTTTTTTTTTAAAGATTTTATTATTATTGGAAAGCCGGATATACAGAGAGGAGGAGAGACAGAGAGGAAGATCTTCCATCCGATGTTTCACTCCCCAAGTGAGCAGCAATGGGCCGGTACGTGCCAATCCGATGCCGGGACCAGGAACCTCTTCTGGGTCTCCTACACGGGTGCAGGGTCCCAAAGCTTTGGGCCGTCCTCAACTGCTTTCCCAGGCCACAAGCAGGGAGCTGGATGGGAAGTGGAGCTGCCGGGATTAGAACCGGCGCCCATATGGGATCCCGGGGCGTTCAAGGCGAGGACTTTAGCTGCTAGGCCACGCCGCCGGGCCCACACAGGCATTCTATACCTGATAAGAGATTTGCTGAGTTGTCCTCCTTGATTAAGGAGAAAATAGTCACTGATATTGAAACCCCCTGAGAAGAGACCACCATCCTGAGGGCACAAGAATTTCAAGGATGAAGATAAAGTTGATGTAAATTCAGAGGGAAGCAAAACTGTGGGAACATTCTAAATTTGTATTATCTGCTCACCTGGCCTCTATAAATAGACTTTATTAGTAAACATAGGAAATTGAGAAAGAGGGAGAAAGAAACTTTTACTTCTTCTTCCCAAGTTCCTTCAGTGGCTTCACTGGGCCTTAGCCAGTCCCAAGGTTCATGAATTCCACCTGAGGAGGTTCATCTGGGTCTGGACATCTCGAAGCTAAACTGAATCAGCATGGGTCAATCCTGTTCCATGCATCAGCTGATAACCTTGAACCTCGTCTCACAGGCACTTCAGCCTGTAGGAAAAGGGTACCATCAAAAGTGACTTTATGATGTGTGTCATATTGATACCTGTCAGTAGACAATGCAATTACTGAGTTTTGACCAAAGTTTACAGGTTGGAAAGCAGAGCCTGACTCTTCGGTGAAAGATTCTGCATGTTACTAAAGATTTGATAAATGTCTAAAACAATAACCTGCAGAAACATTGCCATGGACCGTACAGACCCCAGAAGAATAACAATGAAATACAATGGACAATTCTAGACATACTAATTGAAAAATTAAATGAAACAGGCTAATTTCTCACAAAGCACAAATTTACTCAATATGAAACCATTTGAAAGACTCTGTAATTGCTTAAGGAAATGAATTTAAAATGTAAAACTCACAAAAAAGGAACTCTTCAATCCCAAATTGCTTTACTTCAGAATGCTATCAAATGTTTATAAGAGAATTAATACCATTTCTGTACAGTTTCTTGCACAAAATACAAATGGAAGAGCAATGCCTAATTCCTTTTATGATGCCAATACTGCTCACCCAGATCTCAAGGTCAGGTAAAGATGGCACAAAATGTATGCTTAGTTGGTGAAGCTCCTGCCTGAAACGCTAGCATCACATATGGATCTGACTTGGAGTCCTGGTTGCTCTATTTCCCAGTTCTCCGCTGATGTAACTGGCAGGGTAGTGAAGATGTCCCAAGTGGTTGGATCCATGCATCCTCAGGGGATACCTGGAGGAAGTCCTAGCTCCCAGCTTTGGACTGGCACAGCTCTGGCTATTGTGGCCATTCAAGGAATGAGCTAGCGCATGGAACATCTCTCTCTTCCTTTCCTTCTCTCTCTGGAAATCTGACTTCCAATCCAAAGAAATCAAATCTTTTAAAAATATGATAAACAAAAATGCAAAAATATTAGCAAAATTTGCAATTGGAGGGAAATCGTTTGTTTTCTTACCTTTACAGTAACATTGTGGGGCACAAGCTTCAGAAATAAAAATCATAGGATCACAGAACTGTCACTGCTGATGACCTGCACTTGGATGTCGCCATAGTTGTATTCAGAACTGAAAGGAACCCAGAATCTCAAAAGTGGTCAGGGGAGTGGATGGGCTGAGCACATTTACATGCATTGTTCTATTTCAATCGGGGAAATGCACTCTGCTTCTTTGAGTTTTCACACAACTAGAGCAAATGTTTTGGCTGGATGAATGTGTTTTCACTTAAGAATAGCAATGGGATTGTCAGTAAAACTCAGATGTGCTGGACTGACTGACAAAGCAGATTCAGTGGGCTGAGTAGGGCTCAGACAGAAAAGTGGTTTCATAGAGACTGTTCACTGCGGTTGAGAAACTCAGATGGTCTAGAAGTTCTAAAGTTTGGCATCAATATACCAAGACTTGTTACATAGGTTTCTACGCAAGGGACCAAGAGTCTCTGGTTTCTGTTTTATCTTCTGTTGAGCTCCTCATGAAGTTTCAAAGACAATCCAAGCTCAGATATAAAACTTCCCTAAGCACCCTATAACCTGCCAATTCCTAGAGAACAGTCAAAAGTGGCATAGAGATAGAAAGGGGAAAAAATCCAAGTAAAGAGAATGAAGTGAGTGTATCTGGGAGCACGTTCTACAGCAGAAGTGAAGGCTGCTTGCCCGTGACTTTGTCTGAGTCACCTCAGCCTGGAAGCTTGCCTTGTCTGTGGGATACTGCACATGTGCATCCCATCCTCAACTTCCAAGTCCAGGCTGTGATTTCTCCTGCCTCACTACTCTACCTCTTGGCTAAGGTCACATGTAATTTTTTTCTGCAACCTGTACCTACAGTTACTTCCTAGGACTCAGTAGATGGCTAGCAGAATGCTGGCAATGCCCGCATCGCCGTGTACCCTGAGCCAAGTGGAGGGACTAGGGTTACAAAAAAGACTACACGCAGTGGGTCATTCTTGTAAAGAGAATGCCATTTATTTGAAGTTGGCCTGCCTCTTTTGTATTCTTTCTAGTTCCTCCCAGTATTATCCCAATTCTCAAGCAACTCCTAAGCTCCCCTGGGAGCATCTTAAAAAAGGGGAAGCTGGGAAGAGGAACTTGTGGTCAAGCCAGGGGCTAAATGTATTAGGCCAAGATTGCCCATCCTATAAAACCCTAGAGAAACAAGCTAAGCTGTGGAGTTAAGCCTTGGAAGACAGGGCCCTGCATTCCAGGGCTTGCATTACCAGGAAACTGCAATCAGAAACCATAGCTGGGGCTAAGCCCAGGTTCTCCAATGAGGGATGCAGGTTTCCAAGCAGAAGCTTAATTGCTAGGCTATCTGCTTGCCTCTTAAAGTCCTTTCTCATGCTAAAAGACCAGCTAACTGAGATTCCAAGGTATTTAAGCCTTAGGTTGGAGGAAGGGGCATTCCTGAAATACTCTAGGTTTAGTGTTCCTGTTTTGGGCACTAAGTCCTCATCTATGAGCACTTGTGAACAGGGAGTGAGAAAGAGCTGCAGATGGGACCTGCGTGGTGGGGCCAAACCCTTTGGCACCCTCACACCCTGTTTTTTTCTCTCTTTTGTTTTTGTGCTTTCACAATATCCTGGGTACCTGGACTCCTGTGTTTTTCCTAGGGCTGAATTTCTAGGTCATATTCTTTGCTTTTTATTTATTTTTTTTTTTCATGAAGAAAATTGCATTTCTCCTGCAGGATTCTCTGAGCTTGCTCCCAAATAGGGAAAATAGATGCTCTAATTCACAAGACAAGTAAAAAAAAAAAGCATAGGCTGATTTCTGAGTTATCTGTCCCCAAGAGTAGTAGGCAATAGGAAGGGAAGTTATGAAACCAAAATGAAAATTGTGGTGAGAAATTTCAGACAGGAAATATTTGAGGGAAAAAAAGTCCTGACTCCGTCTACTTAGCATGCAGCATACTGCACACCTGATCTAATCCAGGGCAGCCTCTATGTTAGTTATTTAAAATCGATGCATCTGGTGTTTTGAGCTCACCGTAAAGAACCAGGTTGTTGGAATTAGCTGCACGTAATAATATAATATCATATGAACTACAACTCAAACTGTTTTAAATAACTAGCACTCTACCCACAGGTGCATTGTCTCTGATTTTTGAATTTCTGGAAACCTTCCCCTGGCAGGGGCTGGGATAAGCTGTCTATTAACAGCTTCTTTAGTCATTTAGATTGTATTTTCTTAAGCTGGTTCTGAAGAACCTAGGTGTTTTTTGCCTTTTGTGATTTCTGCCTTAATTGTTTCGCTGGGGGGCTGTGTGAACTCCAGGTCTGACAGTCTACATGACACCCAGTGAGACCATCCAGGCCTGCTGAGGTCTTGGCCACACCTTCAGATGGGCAGCACCAGCATTGCCCACCCATTTTCTAATTAAGAGACTGCCAATGGGGAATATTTTACCTGTAGGTCCCCACCCAACAAGGAGGGGTCAAGGAAGGCTTAAAATCCTGGGACACTTCCAAAGACCCCTTTGGTGTCTCTCTCTCCCTCCTCTTTCGAGAGGCACCCCACCTCCCGGCTCCTCGGAGCTGCTTTCCCCTTCCTCTCCCTTCCCTGCTCACCTGGTCCCTTCACAAATAAACTTTTCTGTCTGCAACAGATTCCCGGCTTTTTATTTCTATACTAAGCTGAGGAAAGAACCCACCGGGCATTTCTAGTAACATATTTTCCCTGGCGCCCAACGTGGGGCGTGAAAAAAAGAGTCTTAGACGGGAGCCACGTGGCCCAACTCAACCGAAAGAAGACTTCATAAGGTCTGTATGCCTTCCCTCAAGTGGGACTGCACCTGAGGAAGTGACCCTTGGCACCCCATGGCTCTGCACGAACACGAAGGACCCCCGGCCACGGCGTAGCTACGGTCGAACCTTCAGAGGGATTGTATTATTAGGGGGGTGGTGTAAGGAAGGGCAGCTGTTTAGGCCTTCAGAGGCTCTAAACCCTAACCACCTCTTTGCCCTTTCCTATCACCTTCCATTTCCTTTCGGGAGCAAGGCTGTGGGTGCGTGTGTTCGGAGGAAACCTGGAGGAGGACTGACAGTCTCTGGCAGAGGCGACACTTCTGTGTAGCTAGAAACTCCCCAGGTGGATTCTGAACGCCGACCGCCCGAATGGGTACCCTAGTGCCAAGCTCCCAGCCACGTTTCAGGCTGGTCTCTCCTCGGTGGAGGAGGGGTGAGACTCCTGGCCACCCCCACGAGTGTGCGACTTGGGTTGATCCCTTAAAGTGACTCGTGCGGAGCTTTGGACGACCCCCTCTATACTCCCCCAGATGAGTTGAGAAAAGGCCAGTCCCTTTGTTCTGTCCCCGTCTCCGTTCTATCACCCAAGCAGTTTCTCGCCTCTGAAACCCAAACAGCCTTAGAATGGGAGAGCGCATTTGGAGCTGTGCTGTTAGGAGATTCTTCCCTTAGAAGCTCCGATAGCCACAGGGAGTCTTTCAGGAATCCAGGAGCCAGGTAGTAATCTTATCACCTTTGAAGCCAGAACCAGCCATAGAAAAGGGAGGGGCAGGCTTGGAGAGTGCTGTTGAGGAATTTATGACCAAAGTTCTGTTTGCATTTCTATTGTGATTCTTATCTGCCTCCCTTTGAGATGGGGAAAGTTTCCGAAATCAGCTAGAGCTAGTTCAAGGTAATCTGAGAAACTTGCCGCTTCCCAGTTTGTTTTGGGGTAAGCCTATTTTAAGGCAGGCTCCATGTCTTGCCAACTTCAGCCATATTGAGATCACGCACATTTCTGTGGGCTTTTATTTTGATCAGGCCGAGAAGAAAGATCAAGCAATATACATTAGCAGTCATGTCCCTCAACTCCAGGGACCACTTTAGATTTTCAGGAAAAGGATCACGGTGGAGAAATGGTTACCAAAGGTTACGGAGCCTCCACGGAAGATGAGATAGTCACGGGCAGGTGCGAGGCAGGGGTAATAGTGGTAGTCCCCAAACTCGTGGATCCTGTCCCGGCGGACAGCAGGACCACTCCTGTAATGACCGCGCACAGGGTATGAGACAATGGCAATGGGCACGGGCAGGTGGGGCGAGGCAGGGGTAATAGTGGTAGTCCCCAAGCTCGTGGATCCTGTCCCGGCAGACAGCAGGACCACTCCTGTAATGACTGCGCACGGGGTCAGACTGGACTTGCCCCCAGCTCTGACATACACTTTGGGCATAGGCTAGACAAGGGAGAAGGGGGGCAAGTCTCCCTCTCTAGTCTGTTCATTGTCTCTTTGTTGTTCAGATGGGATCTCAAAATTCGCGAGTGGACTCCCGGACACCTCTTGGTTGTATCCTTAAAAATTGGGACATATTTGGCTCTCGGATTGTGAGCAAGAAGGATTTGATCTTTTTCTGCATGAAGACTTGGCCCAAATATTCCCTTGCTAATGGTGAAGCTTGGCCTCCCACAGGGAGTCTTAATTACCATACTATTTCAGAATTGGACAATTATTGTAGATGTTGGGGAAGGTGGGTAGAAATCTCCTATATTCGAATGTTTCTCCACCTCTGGGATCACCTTAAGAATGGCAGAATAGGAAAAAACCTAAGTCAGGCAACTGGGGAGTTGGCCATTTCAGATTCAAAGGAAGAAGGTAATTTGCAAGTGAATAGAGTCTCTTCCCTTATTGAAGGAATCACCTGAAGTGATTCCCTCAGCCCCTCCTCCACAGGGACCTAGTCTCTGCTTATCTCATCCAAAGGAGCCCTGTCCCCCTTATCCGCAGGCATCAAAGGAAAAGGCTCCTAGGCCTAATCCTAGAGAGAAGGGAGAAGCCATGCTTCCTCTTCAAGCTGTGAGGGTAGGAGAATTTGGGATACAGATTGGTTATAAGCCTTTCTCACTTGGAGAACTCAAGGAAATAAAAAGTGATTTGGGCAGTTACACCGACAACCCTGATCAATATGTACAAACCTTTGAACGACTCCAGTCAGTATATGACTTAGCTTGGAAGGATGTAATGTTACTGTTAGACAACACTCTGACTTCCTTAGAGAAAGAGAGGGTGCTCGAAAAGACTCGTGAGGCTGGGAACAGTTATTATGCAGCTCAGCGGAAAAGTATCAGAGACAAGGCAAACATCCCCATTGGAGCAGAGGCAATCCCCATAAAGAATCCCAACTGGGATCCAGAGGATGAAAGTCATGAGTGGGAGCGAAATCATTTCATTTATTGTATTTTAGAAGAACTAAGAAGGGCAAAAGTTAAACCTCTAAACTATAGCCAACTCACCACTGTTCATCAGGGGGAGAATGAGCCACCAATGACCTTTCTAGAACGCCTCAAGGAGGCAATTGTGAAGTTCACTAATTTAGACCCAGATACAGCGGAGGGTGGAGCGATCCTCAAGGACAAGTTCCTTGTGCAGTCTGCCCCAGATATCAGGAGAAAGCTTCAAAAGCTTATGGCAGACCCTGATAAGTCCTCCTTGGACCAGTTGATCCAGGCAGCCAATGCTGTTTACTATAACTGAGACTTAGAGAAGGAAAGGCGGAAGGACAGGCGCCACAGTGAAATGCTGGCCGCTATGAGTGAAAAGGGACATTTAGGATTGAAATGACAGAAGAATTTAATTTGCTTTTTACTTTCTGTATTCTGCTTGCGGTAAAAGGACAGTGAAGGGCAGTGAAACATTTCATGATAGAGCCTGGGGGCCTGAGAGATAAGGGGCACCTGCAACTAGCCTCCGCCCCTAATGGCACGGCCCCCTCCCTGTTTATGTTAATGATTCCCACTCCCTGCTTATGTTAATGGTACACCCTTCCTGCTTATGGTTTCATGATTTTAGCCTTAGCTTAGCCTTTTAAAAACCCCTCTGTCTAATGATTCGGGGTCGATGCCTAGCTTCCTGCATGAGGAACTGGCCTCGGCCCCAGCGCGCTGGTAACCAAATAAAACCTCTTGCTGTTGCATCCTTCGGCTGGTGTGTGCTGTTTCACCGAGCGACCTCACGTCCCGTTCAGAAGGCCGAGTTTGGCCTCGGTCTTAACATTTGGTGCATTGGCCGGGAATTTCGTGATCGTCCCTCGGTGACCAGCTAAGCCACAAAGGGAGGTGAGATAGGCCGGCTTTATTTTCTGTTCGTGTGGGTCTGTGGTTCGTGCAGTCTTATTGTTCTGTGGTGGTTTTAAGTCGCGACAGGGATAGTGGAGGACGCTCCACTGTTTTGGAATAAAGGTGGAGGACGCTCCATCTGAGGTAGATGTGGAATCCTACCCGGGCAGACGTGGAATCCTGCCCGTGGGCAGACGTGGAATCCTGCCCAGGAGACTGAGGTAGACGTGGAATCCTACCCGGGCAGACGTGGAATCCTGCCCGTGGGCAGACGTGGAATCCTGCCCAGAAGTCTGGATCGGGCCCTGAGGAGTTCTTGTCTGGCGCGCATTCTGTTGTTTCTGTCTGTCTGTGTTTTCGTGTTGAGTCTGTGGTGCTTGTAAAAGCCAGTCTACCCCCACCCCCGTCTGTATGTGAGAGTGACCAAGCCTCAACATCTGTATGTCTGGTTGAGACTGATCACGTCTCTGGGGGGCCGAAGCCATCTGATGTGTTTCTTTTGTTGTGGAAAGAACTCTGGGGACCGTCTGGTTGTGTTTTGTTAATTGTCTCTTTTTGAGTGTTATTGTGACGATAACAATGGGACAGACTGTGACAGCACCCCTTAATTTGACTCTTAACCATTGGACTGAAGTTAAGGGCTCATAATCTCTCCCTCCACGTTAAAAGAAGATCTTGGCAGACTCTCTGCTCTGCGGAATGGCCCACTTTCAACGTGGGCTGGCCGAAAGAAGGCTTGTTTGTTGAACTCAATTGGACATTTAAGTTCCCCAAAACTTTAAACTAAGCCTTGTGACTTTGAGATGTCCAGCAGAATCCCTGGGCCTCTCAAAGATAGAGGAGAAATTTGGATAATTTAATTATAATGTGACAGTGTTATACAATTGTGCCAAGTTTGTTGCTTCATATGTACTATTAAAGTAAATGAGTATTTGTAAGGTTACAACATGTGCGGAATCGAGGTTTTTCTGTATTATTGCAATTGGCTTCAGTGATGAGCTCTCAGTATTTTGCAATGTTTTCTGCTGCTTTCGTTGCTTTTTGGTCTTGGAGTTTTAACTATCTACTGGTTTATAGTGCCATCCTAGCTCTGATCAGATCTGGCCTAAGTGTTTACACCTAGAGCGGTGCTTGCTAAAGTTCCAAAAGCTGCTAATGCATATACTGGTGGTTATGTCTATTGGTCAAGTTGTCTTAATTATAAAGTTGTACCAAGTTGTGGGATTATTTGTGTTCTAATTTGCAAAAAGCATCTTTTTTGATTCTTTGCCTTACAGGAAGACAACGAATTCTTAAAGGATGTGTGGTAAAATTGTTTATACTGTGTACATTTTCTAAGTATTTAACCCTTAAAGCAATAGAATTGAAATTGAACTTTGATCCCTTGTCAGAGAACAGTGTTTTATTGATGATTAACCTGCTAACTAAGTTCAGTAAATTCTTAGGCAACCTCCTAAGACAATAGCCAAGATTGGAATTCTACATATCCTTGACTTCAATAAAACGGAAGATAAGAAGATGCTCCAGGCCCTGGGAAAGGGAAGGGCATGCTTGGAGCCTGGCCTTTGTCCTTGCCATTGGGATTCTTAAAAATGGAAAAGTTCCCAAATTAGCTGGAAAGAGGTAATTGCTTCTGGTGTCCAAGTGGGTTCGCATTTTAAAATGTTTTCATTGATTGGCCATATATGAAAGAATTGAAGATTGCCTGAAGCAATTGTGTTTAAAATTTAACCTGTTTTTGTTTAGAAAATGTTTTGGTTTGGAGTTTTAAATGTTTCAGAATGTAAATCCAAAGAATTGGCAGATGAAGGATGGTGGCAAGTCTGAGAATGTGTTCTTGGTGAAAAGGTTATGGTAGGAGAATTATTGAAAAGAACATCACTGTTAAAATATTTTGTCCTACAGGAGTATGGCTATTATAAGATGCAAAGGGATAGGTAAAGCAACATATCTAAAGGTTTAAGCATGTTAAGAAAGAGGTACAAATCAAGAGATTTCAGATATGAATCTGGCTATAATTTTTAAGATATTGCTATAGCATTGTTTATGTATTTAACATTAATGTCTAATATATGCTGACATTTGAATCTGTTTGCAAAATGCCTGTGAAGTGCACATCTATGGAAGTGCTCCTGAATATCTGACAATGGAAGTTTCAAGTTTAGAGGACTGTTAATGGAAACAAATTGGTAACTTTGTCAATTGTCTATCCAGCTTCATTTCAATAAGTTCTGTTATTCCAACCCTTGAATTTGTTAAGTTCTTAGAAGTAATGTGATTATGCACTAATTCCTGTGTTTAAGGTTATATCTGCCTTTGGTGATTGACCAAAGAAATGCACATTTTGTGTCTCAGTAAGGTAACTTAATTGTCTTTGTTAAATTCTCATGGTTTAAAGAAATATTTATGTGGTCATTTTATAGGTGATTAAAAATCTGATCTGTTACTGTTTGAATCAACCTGACTTCTGATTTTTGGAATTCCTAGATGGGCCCCTAGGAATCTCAAAAGCATAAGAATATTTGTCGAAGATTACATATTTGGTTGATAAAGATAGTTGTGTAAAAAGTTTGGTTATAGAAATGACTTGTAGAAGCCTTGTCAGTGAGGAGCCAGAATTAGTTGCAATTCTGTCAGAAAGGCTCCAGGAATGGTTAATGTGAAAATTTACATGAAAGGAACTCCCGGGTCCTCAGTTCAGATAACAGATCAAAAAGAGGTGCTTTTTCTTCCAGATGGAGGAACAGGAACTAACAGGCCATGAAAAAGAATCTGCTAGAGAAACAAATTGTTTGTTGGTATACTCCCTCTTGTTGTTATTATGTAAATTCCTCAAGCCTTCCCTCCTGATGTCTAAGTGACCATCTGGTTGTGGTGTTGTCATAATGGTTAGGCCCCTAGGTCTAAAAGGTGCAAGAGTGTACAAAATTCTACAGGTGCACAGCTGGTTTCACAGTGCTATCTAAATGTGACAAGCTATGTCATCTATTTTAATTTACTTATAGATGAAAATGCTTATAATGTATGGATGCACAATTAAGCTCTTGGAGAGTCATGTCTGTTTCTGTTTTCTCAGGACCTACGAAGTCTGTTCAACTATATAGTTCTGCATACATTCAAATGGACTTACTGCTAAGGGCACAGTTTCAAAACACCATAGGATGCCAAATCCTCATAAACTAGGTGGTAAAATGCATGGCTATGATAACTCAGATGTCAGGTAATGTTAAAATGCTCCAACATGGGAAACGGTTCTTACAGCAGACTCATAGACTGACTAACTTGAGTAGCACTCAGTGGCCTCAGAATCAGCCCAAAGGCATTCTGGTCTGACAGAAGAGCCAGCAAGAGAGCAAGCATATCAGGTGTGGAAAGCCAGGACACTGCTGCAAAGAGTGTCCCTCCGTGAAGGACCTCTGTGGTCCATGCCCCAGTGCAAAGAAGCAGCCATGGAAGATGGTTGTGCTCTTCTCTCAATGGAGGAGAGAACTTCCACTTTGTGTGTGGCCTTGTCTAAGAATACTGGGAGTGCTGTGAATTCAAGAGGCTTCCACAGCCTAACCATCGTGTGTCGGAGCCTCAGGTGATCACTGACGTCACACATAAGAGTGCTAATTTATTAAATTCATTAGAGTCACTGTGTACTGACTTCCCATGCAGGACCTGTAACTTCAGAGTTATACTAGAAATATTTATAGATTTCTCTAAGTAGTGTCTTGTGGATCTAAAAAGTCTTATTAACAAGAAGAGCTTGAAATACAGTGGCTACCAGTGGCCTATAAGTTAGTTGGCCTATGACTACTCAACCAGTGCCACAACTAAGCCTTCCTAGGGTAGGACACCCCGAGTGCTCTAAAGCAGAGCTCATGACTTCCTTGCCAAACTGTTTGGAATCTGTTTGCTCTCCTACTTAAGACTCTTGTATTCTTGAATTGCAAGTGCATAGCTTGTTAGACTATAACCAGTATATTGCTTGTCTCTGCCTTAAAGTGTGTAAAGTTCTGTAAATTCTTGTTGGAATGCTACAAACTACTGAGTTACTGCAAATGAAAACCTGTTTTAATCTTTTGCCATCTACACTGTGACTAGTAGGTCTTGCAATAAAATGTCTTCAGTGCTGTGTTTTATATTCTAGGTTATGTGTGTCATCCTGAATCTCTTAGGGCTTGCAACAATTGGTAAAGTATAATTGTTTTAGAAAAATTTAACACTTGCTTGTTCCCTACTGTTGGATTCGCCGAATTTCAGGGAAGGAGTGACTGTGCCAAGTATGTAAAGGGAATCTGGATGGCCTTTGTCTCAGGGAGTCATGGTCACGGGCTTCCCTTCCCTTCCCCATGCAGCAGACAGACCTGGAGTTAGGGCTGCGGAAAAAGATAGGCATGGAGGAAATGAGAAAGGGCCCTTTTTGGACTCTGCTTGGCATGGAAACTGAAATGAGGGTCATCTCGGCCCTTGTTAAGGTGGAGTGATGTGGGTTTGTGCCCCTCATTAGTGCTACGGTGGTTTCACAACCTGAGGGGGGCCCCACCAGAATTCTGCCATGCATTCTAGGTTTGATTGGAGACAAACTCCGCCCTTCTTTAATTTCAAATTCATTGAGTATTTTTAACTGAACTCACAACCTACTAGATTGGAAAAGATTATAATTGCCTTTGTTTTGTCATCTAGACTTCAACAAGAAGAAACACCCAGAGCCCAGACAACATGCCAGGCGCCTCTAATGACTTCTACCAGGCACCTCCGATGACTTCTGCATTCTACCGGGGACCCTTAGGCTGACCCCCAGAGGAGTACCTAACTGCTGCCCTTGAACTCCGTCCTCTGTCAGCAGGAAGCAGTTAAGAACGAACGACGTCCCTGTCTCCCTAACAGCAGTTAAGGTCACTTCTTCTGGGGGGCAGAATGTAAGAGGAGTTAGACTGGGTAGTAGACAGTTAGGGTATTCTGGGTCCCCGCCATGTCTTGGATTCACCAGAGCACGTCTCTTCTCAGGGACAAGGGTGACATTGGAGTATCAGTTCCCCACCTGAAGCATCTCTGGCCATTGTGTAAGAGGGCCTCAAGCTGATCTCCTTATCGCTGAAAAGAGGACTGGACTTGGTCTTTCTTTAGTAAGGAGGCCTGTGTGCGGCTCTTAAAGAGAAACACTGTTTTTATATAGACATTAGGAGAAGCAGGGATGATTTGAATCCTGGTTTAACCAGTCCCCGTGGTTATTAATGCTTTTAATTTTTGGACCCCTTATTCTCAATCGTTTAGTAGCTTTTATTAGAGAAAGAATTAGTGCGGTGCATGTTCTTATGTTATGACAACAGTATCAGTCTATCAGCCCCAATGATGTGGATACTGAAATCCCATGATTGGGATTTAGTTACAAGAAAAAAAGGGGGGAATGAAAAGGGACATTTAGGATTGAAATGACAGAAGAATTTAATTTGCTTTTTACTTTCTGTATTCTGCTTGCGGTAAAAGGACAGTGAAGGGCAGTGAAACATTTCATGATAGAGCCTGGGGGCCTGAGAGATAAGGGGCACCTGCAACTAGCCTCCGCCCCTAATGGCACGGCCCCCTCCCTGTTTATGTTAATGATTCCCACTCCCTGCTTATGTTAATGGTACACCCTTCCTGCTTATGGTTTCATGATTTTAGCCTTAGCTTAGCCTTTTAAAAACCCCTCTGTCTAATGATTCGGGGTCGATGCCTAGCTTCCTGCATGAGGAACTGGCCTCGGCCCCAGCGCGCTGGTAACCAAATAAAACCTCTTGCTGTTGCATCCTTCGGCTGGTGTGTGCTGTTTCACCGAGCGACCTCACGTCCCGTTCAGAAGGCTGAGTTTGGCCTCGGTCTTAACAATGAGTACATCCACCCCAGGGAAAAGGACCTCAAGGTGTTGCTACAACTGTGGGAAGCCAGGCCATATTCGGAGGGAGTGCCCTCGAACCAAAGGCCGGGAGTTTCCTCCGGGACCATGTCCCATCTGCAAAAGGGATCATTGGAAATCAGATTGCCCCCAGCTCCGGAGGGAGCAGGGGTCTGCTGACCAGGACCCCCAGTGACGGGTCCCGGGGACTCCTATCCAGGCTCCCACCACCTGGGTTCATACTGAGGAGCCTCGGGTCTCCCTGATGGTGGGCTCTCAAAAGGTCAATTTCTTACTGGACACAGGTGCTCGATTTTCTGCCTTGCCCTTCTCTCCTGGGCCGAGATCTTCTCATAAGGTAACTGTACAAGGCATCTCTGGCCAGCTTCTTGAACTATACTTCACTCAACCATTGGCTTGTACTTGGGGAGATCTCCACCTCTACCACTCTTTTCTTGTTATTCCAGAGACACCGGCCCCTTTGCTAGGACGAGATATATTAGCAAAGGTCCATGTTGGCTTGGTCTTGCCCCCTGGTGTTCACGGTTGTTTCCCCCTCTCTGAAGTAGACATTGATCCCACAGTATGGACAGATGGGAAGACTGTAGGTCGAGCTCCTTCAGCAGAACCAGTGATTATTCGCCTCAAAGACCCCTCAGTTTTTCCTAGGCAAAAGCAATATCCCTTAAAACCAGATGCTCTAGAAGGGTTAAAGCCTATTGTGTCTCGGTTGCTAGAGCTGGGCTTATTAAAGGAATGTGTCAGTCCATATAATACTCCCATCCTTGGAGTAAGAAAGGAAAATGATAAGTGGAGATTGGTTCAAGATCTTAGACTCATAAATGAGGCAGTCATACCTTTGCATTCTGTAGTCCCTAATCCCTATACACTTTTAACATGGGTTCCTGGAAACACCAAGTATTATTCTGTACTGGATCTAAAAGATGCTTTTTTCTACATTCCTTTACATCCCCAAAGTCAGCCCCTGTTTGCATTTGAGGACCCACGGGGAGGGGGACGACAGCTAACTTGGGTTGTCCTCCCACAAGGTTTCAGAGATTCGCCCCAATTGTTTGGGATGGCTTTAGCTAAGGATCTGGAGGCTTGGCATTTTACTGAGGCTACCCTCCTTCAATATGTAGATGATCTTTTGTTAGCCTGGCCAACAAAAGAAATATGTGACCAGGCCACCAAGTCCCTCCTGAATTTCTTAGCTCAGAGAGGGTATAAAGTCTCTAAAGAAAAGGCACAGCTTAGTGAACCTAAGGTGACATATTTAGGAATTATACTTGAGGGAAATACCAGAACTCTGGGAGAAGGCTGTATTCAACCAATAATAGATTTCCCTTTACCTCAGACCCCTCGCCAGCTAAGGGGATTTCTTGGGGCCACAAGCTACTGTCGCATTTGGATCCCAGGATATGCTATACTAGCCAGGCCTCTGTATCGACTTCTAAAAGGAACCCAGGGAGAAAACAGACTCCCTGAATGGCCTCCTGAGGGCAAGCAAGCCTTCGCTAAATTAAAACAGGCCCTGAGCACAGCCCCAGCCTTAGACCTCCCCACCCAGGATACATTTAATCTATATACTTGTGAGAAAAAGGGAGTGGCATTGGGAGTTTTGACTCAAGACTGGGGAGGAACCCCTCAACCAGTGGCCTATCTCAGCAGGGAATTAGATTCAGTGACTAAGGGGTGGCCAACCTGCCTAAGAGCATTGGCAGCAGTAGCGCTCTTGATCCCAGAGGCCCAGAAGTTCACCTTGGGAAGACCACTTACTGTTTTGACTCCCCATGACTTAAAATCCATTTTAGAACACCGAGGACACCTCTGGCTCTCAGATAGCCATATTCTCAAATACCAGACACTTCTTATAGAAGGATCAGATATCAGCCTCAAAAAGTGCTCCACTCTAAACCCTGCCACCTTTCTTCCTGAAGAGACAGGAGGGCCTCTCCACTCTTGTGAGGAGACCCTGACTGTGCTTTGGGCCCCTCGCCCCGACCTATCTGATAAACCCCTGCCTAATCCAGATTGGGAGCTATTCACAGATGGCAGTTCCCTGGTAAAAGAAGGGATTAGATATGCTGGTTATGCTGTCACTTCAGAGTTCGAAGTAATTGAGGCAAAGCCACTACCTCCTTCCACTAGTGCCCAACTTGCCGAGCTAGTGGCACTGACAGCAGCCCTTAGATTGTCTAAAGATAGGACAGTCAATATTTATACTGATTCCAAATATGCTTTTCTTGTTTTACACGCACATGCAGCCCTGTGGAAAGAGAGGGGGCTCTTAAATTCAGGGGGGTCCCCTATCAAATATAAGACAGAAATTCTAAATCTGCTGGAAGCAATACTCCTGCCTACTAGAGTTGCAGTTATCCATTGTAAAGGACACCAGAAGGAGAAGGACTTGATGTCAAGGGGAAATGCTCTAGCTGACAGGGCAGCCCGACAGGCAGCCACCTCAAAAAGTTTAGAAGCCATGATTCTGTGGGAGGAATCCCTGCTTCCAACAGGGAGACCTCTGTACACTACAGAGGAGAATATCATGGCAAAAGAAAGAGAATGCACCTTGGATCATCAAGGATGGTGGGTAACCCCTGATGGCAGACTCTGGTTGCCACAAACTGCTCAGTGGAAAGTACTTAAAGCCCTCCATCAAATGCACCACCTAGGAGAGGAAAACACTTTAAACTTGGCCAAGGGTTAATTTGAAAGCAAAAACATGCTGGGGACAGCCAAACAGGTTGTACAGGGGTGTAAAATATGTCTAAGAAATAATCCTAAAAATCGATTATTGGCTCCTCCAGGAAAGCGGAGACATGGTACCTATCCAGGCGAAGACTGGCAAATGGATTTCACCCATATGCCAGGGGGTAAAAGGCACAGAGTAATGCTGGTCATGGTAGACACTTTCTCAGGATGGGTTGAAGCATTTGTATGCAAGACTGAAAAGACAAAAGAAGTAATAAGGATACTATTACAGGACATTATTCCACGCTTTGGGGTTCCGCGCTCAATGCAGAGTGACAATGGCCCAGCCTTCAAGTCAGAGGTGACTCAGGGCATAACTCAGGCATTGGGCATAGATTTCAACTTGCATTGTGCATGGCATCCCCAGTCCTCAGGAAAGGTAGAAAGGGCCAATGGATTATTAAAGAGACATATTCATAAGCTGTCCCAAGAGGTCCAGGCACCATGGTGGCAACTGTTACCCTTAGCCTTGATTAGGATGCATAATACCCCCGGGAAATTAGGTCTGTCTCCATTTGAGAAGCTTTATGGGCGACAATTCCTCACTAATGATATAGTCTTGGACCAAGAAACCCAATGGATGGCTGAATATGTTACCCAATTATCAGCCTTCCAATAAGTCCTAAGTGAGCTACATAAAGAACCTCCCTCAGACAGAGAAAAACCTTTATTTGCTCCCGGAGACTTGGTTTTAGTGAAATCCTTAGAGAAACAGACCAGTAAGCCCCTCTGGGAAGGACCCTTCCCTGTTATTATTTCTACACCCACTGCCATCAAAGTACCAGGAATAGACACCTGGATACATCACACCAGAGTGAAGAAATGGACGGCTGCAAATCCAACAGACTCACCAACGGCTGAGACATCCACTGAGGACATTCCCAATCAACCAAATTCTCCTGAACCAACATACACCTGTGAACCCCTGGAGGATTTGAAACTGCTATTCAAAAGGGCACCTAACAGATAAGTGCTTCCCATGTGCTCCACCCATCTTGCTACCCAAGGCCCTCACTGCAGCAACTTGTTTACTAACTGTCTTGTGTTTGTTCTCCCGTTAGGGGTCTTCAGACTCCAAGTAGCCTTGAACATGCAAGCTTCTATGACGACAAACCTCAGCCACAGCAGCTTGGATGACCCAGACCATCTCTCTGTGAATCCCACACCTCTTGGGGCCCCTTACCCAAACGACGACCCGATTCAGCAGGAAGTAGCCAGAGGACATCGTCGCCCCTTACCCCTACAGAAGTAGGATGTGGGATTTCAAGAGGGGGGACTGAGACCATCCAGGCCTGCTGAGGTCTTGGCCACACCTTCAGATGGGCAGCACCAGCATTGCCCACCCATTTTCTAATTAAGAAACTGCCAATGGGGAATATTTTACCTGTAGGTCCCCACCCAACAAGGAGGGGTCAAGGAAGGCTTAAAATCCTGGGACACTTCCAAAGACCCCTTTGGTGTCTCTCTCTCCCTCCTCTTTCGAGAGGCACCCTACCTCCCGGCTCCTCGGAGGTGCTTTCCCCTTCCTCTCCCTTCCCTGCTCACCTGGTCCCTTCACAAATAAACTTTTCTGTCTGCAACAGATTCCCGGCTTTTTATTTCTATACTAAGCTGAGGAAAGAACCCACCGGGAATTTCTGGTAACACCCAGCAGGACACCTGGCAGATCAGGTAGGCAGACCACTCCCCAGGAAAGAGGTCCCTGTTTGATAAGATTCACCACCCTATAGTCCATCAGTTTGTACTTTTTGAAAGTTGTTTCCTCCAAACCCACAAATAGAAGCCTGCTAAATCATGACTGTATAATTAATAGCCTAAAATATATAAGAACCCTGTGCTGTTCAACTGGGTAGGGGGCGCTGTCTCTCTCACTCTCTTTTTCTTCCCTGTTCTTCCTGTAGCTGCCTCGGCTGCGGCTGCCTCTCCCCCTCCAGCTCTGCTGGGATGGGGGAAGGTGGCTGGGAGACCTAGGCTAACCTGAATAAACCACCTTTATGCCTTAGCACTGACTTTAGACTTGATGATTTTCTGGGGATATCAAAATCTGGCACAACAGCTCAACAGGTTCACATCTAGAAGGCTATCTATAGCTGAAGACTTGTGTTCTCTAAAGCTAATGAGGTTTTCAGAACAGTTATCAAGAGGTTTTGGAAAAATTGAACACAGTGCAGCTGTTATCATTCATCAGGCTCTTTTGAGAGAGGAGTTAGACTGGGTAGTAGGCAGTTAGTCATCATTTTTTTCTCAAATATAAAAGGGTATTTCCTCACCATGTCTTGGATTCACCAGAGCACATCTCTTCCAAGGGACAAGGGTGACATTAGCATATCAATTCCCCACCTGAAGCATCAGCCATTATCTCCGGCCATTGTGTGGGAGGGGCTCAGGCTGATCTCCTTAGCATTGAAGAACTGGAGGAAGTAGTACTCATATTCCCAAGGCCAGGAATGTCCAATGTCTGACACCTGTATGCTCTTTTGCCCCAAAGCCAGATACCAGGGGGACCAGGAAATTTCTTTTGTTCTTGGGGAGCCCCTTTGAAGTAAACCTTTAAAAGGTGCGTCCACCACCATTAATACAGGTCTCTTTTTCCACTTTTCCTCCTGTCACTATGGCAGGGGGTAAGGGTCTTTTCTATCTCAGAGTCCCGTTCCTTCACTAGGACGGAATCTCCTTTCTCAACTTTTCTAATAAATCTTGCTTTAAAGCTAAACTGTGTCCACAGGAAAATTCTTCTTTCCTGCGAGACAAGAATTGAGGTTGCTGCCGTATTTGGGGTCAAAAAACCCTACCTTGGGTTTGACCTTGAGTTTTTCGCTGAGTTCTCCTGCTTGGTGCCTGCCTTCTCATTCAGGTTGAATTGCATTGCAGGTTCTCATCAGACAGGGCACCTCCTACCCTGCCAGCACCAACCAACCTTCTTTTTGTTCATTTTAATACTTTTTCTGGGAGGGTAATGTTTTCTGCTTGGACTGGATGACAGTCTACTCCATGTCCTTCAGTAAGGTCAGTTCCAAACTAATCCCTGTCCGAATGTAGCTGCACTTCATAGTTCTGTTGCTCCCATCTGTACTCATCATTCAGAGGGCAAGGGAAGGACTAGAGATATGAAGGGGAGCCAGTGTAAAAAGAGTGCTGGCATGTTTTGCAATGAGTAAGGTTGTTTAAATTTTAATAATTTATTTTAAATTATTTTGTTATTTATTACAAAGGCAGAGAGACAGAGATAGATGGTGAACTTCTATCTGATGACTCACTCACCACAAGCTGGTAATAAGCAAGGCTGAACCAGCCTGGGGATGGGAAGGAACTCAGTCCAGATCTCCCACATGCACAGTGAAGCCCAAACCCTACACCAAAGGCCTCTAAAGCAGGCTTAACCAGGCTAGGTCTCTCCTTCAACATGTAGATCCTCTGCAAAGAGTAGCCATTTAGCTAAGAGCTCAACACAAGGGTGTTGCCGGAACAAAATCATCAATTACAAAGACTCAGCGTGTCCCTAAGTAATGTCCCTAAGTAATGTCTCAATGTTAACCTCTATTCTGAGAGCTTTGCAGGAACTCATAGGTCCTGCAACACAGTAATGCCCAATGTGGCTCAAAACATAGCCTCAAGCCGGTCTTTGCCATTTCCAAAGAAACACTCTGATCCCTACCACTGGCTGATTCAAGGAAGGCCAATTGCCCTGGGGATCCAACCAGAGATCCACACACAAGCTGGTAATGCACAGCTCAGCTCTCACTTTCAACTCTAAGATTCACTATCTTTTATGACCTCAGGGAGTCCAAGAATTGAGCAATATCTGTCTGATTCCTTGCTCTGCACATTGCACATAAACTCCTGTTTCCTTCCAGTGACTCTAGTGTAATCTCAGGCAAGCATATGCAGCTTGGGGGTTCTGGAGCAATTTCTCCCAACTCAGAGTGTTTCATAGCAGTGGCAATACTCAAGCCTTCATTGCTGCCTTTAAGGCGGTGGAACAGCAGGAAGCCAGAATGAGAAGTAGAGCTAGCTTGCATCCAGGCATCCTCATACAGGATGTGGGCATGCCATGTGGCATCTGAACTCCTGCACCAAACAACCATGAAGAGATCCATATAGTAACTACCGGTGCTGTATGCACTTTGGCAGCTACTATGAGGTGCTCAGGGTACTGTGCAGACATGAAATGAAGGCTTTGTTTCTACAGAACCCAGAGCACCATTTAACAAAGCACTGGCCTGTCCCTGTAGGCACTGTTACTCTGACTTGTGACACATGCATCCATCACACACTTTTATACGCAGATTTGGCATGAGAGTTCTGCTTAAAGTACGGAGTGCCTCGGGAGTTGTGTCAACAGATGTTCTGGAAGGTCCTGATAGAAGATTACATTCCAGCTTATCACAGGAAGCTGTAAGTAAACATCTGTGGGCATAAGCTCCAGGCCCTGTGATATGTAAAGACATCTTCAATGGCCCTCAAGAATCTTCCACAGGAATCAGGGGGAAAAAAAATCATCTCTGAGAAAGCCAACACTGAGTACAAAGACTGTTGAGTGTCCAGACTGTAACTTGCTCACTTCCCAAGCTATGTGCTCTAGTGTCACTTTGCAGAAAATCTACCTGGCTTACACAGTCAGGGAATCAAAGGAAAATCATTTCTTCCCTTCTTCACTGTGAATGGTAGATAGGAAAATCTATGTGTCTCACTGAAAAGGTGTTTTCTCCCAAGTGTACTTGGGTCAAATGTTAGTGCGGAAAGTCTAACTATCCATCTGTCCCAGCTTTTGGGGAAATCAGTTCACCCTCCTGCTTCCTGGGCTGATTTCACACACTGAGTCAAACAATTTTCCAAGACACCACACAGAATGTGAAAGCAGGTGCTAAGCCAACCTGCAAAAAGAGGATGCCTGCACAGAAAAAAAAAAAAATCTTTTATATTGCTTCTGCATTTTATAACAGCTCACTGCTTGCTTATTTCCTTTCCCTTTTTAATGTTCTGGGTGGCTTCTCTTTACTCGGCTCCCTCAGACATGACCAAGTTGGTGGCATTCATTCCTTGGAAGCCTGTGGCTGAAGGTTTGACATTTGATATTTATCATCTCAGGGTGTCTTTCCTCTGATAGCCGGCTCTCCATTCCCAGACCTCTTTATCTTACTTTGTTAAACAAGATAAGTTTCTGTCATTGCCAAAAGTAATTGACTTGTTTTTTTTTTTAAATATATATTAAGGCACAGGTTAAGAACTGGACAATGTAATGCATTTATTATTCTCACTCTCCTCTGTTTATTCTAGTGTGAAATTGTTTTCCAGGTAGTGATTAATTCTGCTAAAGCCTCCTGGCCTTGCCTGATAATTTGGTGTATTAGGGAAGAAGATGCTGCCCTCGTGGATATGCTATCAGTGGTGTCATTACAGTTTTGTCAGACATTGGCTCCTGTATTGTCTTCTGTCATTCAACCAAGCCAATCATTCTTTATACATTTGCCAAGGCCAAATTTTTCTTTGACGGTGATGGATGTCTGGTCTCAGGAAGAAAATGAGTAAGCAGGCTGCTCAGTAGGCAGAGCAGGTCTCCCCATGGCAACGGCAGACTGTTCTCAGTGTCAGAGCACAGCCTGATACGAGAAGATCCGGACCATTCTCAGATGATCAGAGACGCTGAGTAAAGAATGGTTCTGTGATCATGATCCTGACTCTCAGAGCAAGGAAGAGACATGTGGGAACAAAGCGCTGTTGGATGGATGAGGAAGGACTTCCTTATCTCTGACCCAGGGAGGAAGATGGTATAGATTCATTCTCAGGATGGTTCCAGGGGAAATACAGAGAGAAGGGTCTCTTTTCTGGCCCTTGCTAGAAAAGCAATGGGCTGAGGGAGGCTTTTCCATTGTGATTTGTCAGAGGGAGGAAATTGCACTGAGGAAAGCCAGAGTTCCAATCTCTGCACGGCCGAAAGCCGAGCTAGGCACTCTTTGTTGGGTCTGTTTGAGCACTGTAGGCCATGCAGCAGTGTCCTGGCATCTGCCTACTAGCGCATTGCATGCTACTACCATCTGCACTTGTCTCTGAGTTGTGATGACAAAAATATCTCCAAACGTTGTGTAATGTACTGCTAGGGACAGGATACCCCAGGAGAACCACCATGCTGAGGAAATGAAGGGAGACTGTGGTGGTCTCCTGTAGGAGGACATTGTGACCGTAGGTCGCTGACAGCGAGCACAGGATTACAGTTGATGGGACAATATTTGTATGATAAACAACTGAATGGATGTCTTGTGTGTGACTGATTGGATATCCTTTGCATGAGAACAACTGTATGGCTACCTTTTGTATACCTGATGAGATATCATTTGTGTAAGAACAGTTGAGTGGGAAGTAATACACAAGGCAAAAGGATTTCCAAACTAAGGCATAGAAACAGTTGATGGTTCTGTTGATGAACTATGTATCTCTACCCTAATCCTGTATGACCCTCAGCATATAAAGTCTGTTGCCCCTAATAAATTTTGGCTATTGATCATCAGTCAGTAGTCCAAGGGTGTTATTATCGGCTCCGTGCACCAAGTCCATCGCTGCAGGACAGCGACAGTCTCCCTTGCATATTCTGTCTGGATGCAGGATGTCGGAATCAAGGACCTAAATCCTGACTCAGTGACTAGTGCTGTGATCTTGGAAGAAAACATTCATTGAGTCACAGTTTCCTCGTTAATGCATGGCTCTTGGAAATCTGTGAGGTGGGGAAGGAGAGGAGAAACAAGAAATACTTTCTCTCTGCCTCCCTCATATAGAGTGGAAGTCCTGTTCCTCACTTCCCAGCACTGTTGTGTCAGGCAACAGTGGACAGCGCTCAGCTGCCTTCAGATTCACCTTGTATTCCAAGAAGTGCGCTGAGTTCATCACCTCTGTGTTTAAGGCCAAGGCGCATGCTCACTGCAGCTCCTGCGTTTGGCTCTGGCTTCACCACTTTCCTGGCTAACGGTGTCAGGATCACCTCATGCAGGGAGTCCCTGGCCTTCATGGTTGGTGCTCCCCAGGCTGTCCCTAGGGTCATTACCTTTGGCCTCCTCAGGGGTCTGCACTCCTACAAACCTCTTGCTCACAGAGCAGCATCAAGTCCCTGCAGTACCTGCTCAGAGGTACACAGCACAGAGCACAGAGGCTCCCTCTACCTGATGTTTGTTGTCCATAGCACCCAACTTCAACACATTTGAAGCCCTCATTTTCCTGAGAGGGAAGTAACATCCTCAGTCAAATCATGACTGTGACCTCACAGCCAGAGGGAGGAAATCTTGAAGAAGCTAGGGTCCACCTAGGGTCTAAGTCCTCACTGAACTTTTTGCCTCTGGTCCCACTTTGGGAATGACTGCTACATGATGACTGTTCTAGAAGCCAGGTGTGCAGCTCCAACAGTAAGGGAGGGGTAATGTGAATCAGCCTCTGTTCCTCCCTCTTCCCTGTGAATCTAGTACCCCACCTCTCTTCTTCAGACACTTGCAGATGCCCTGTCTGCCTCATCCCTTTCACCCAGCTCGGGCACAAGTAAGAATGAGTTTGGGACAAAGGTGATAGTTGAAGTTCCCAGTGCTGTTGGTAGTGAGGTAGGCAGCTAGTTCAGGGTCAGAGCTTAGAAGCTCCACCATCTACGTGTTCCCAACTGCTCACCTATGACTCTCACCTATTATCTAAGAGGGGACAGTATTGCATTGTTGTGTAACCACTCCCCTCACAAACCCCTCTAAAGACTCGTGTTACTAGGGAGCTCGCTCTCTTGGTCATGTGCTTCTGTTGCTCTGGTACTCCAACTCTCGGCCTCCTCAGTACCTGCTTGCTCTCTGGTTTCCCATAGCAGACTGAGAACAGGTATCCCCTGAGCATGGCCCCTGTGTGTCTGTATTCCTCAAACTCTCTTCACTGCTTGGGCAAGACAGTGAAGACAGCAGTGCTAACATACTTTGTATTTTCAATGTGTGTACTATCGGGAGTTCCAGGAGAGGGGAAACCTAGCAGTAACAGAATGTGGGCAGAGGAGCTAGGGAAAGATGAATGTCTGCAGCTTTTTATGTGTGTCCAGGTTATTCATTGCATATCTCTTAAGATAACTGATGCAAGTTTTCTGGACCTTTGTTAGTGTTTTTCCCACCTTTACCTGAGCTGCACAGTAGTAAGGAATGCCTCTTTGAGTGCCCTGCGGGGCTGGGGTATTCAGTTAAAATTATTATAAATACTACAGGATGGCTGGAGTGCCCTGAGGGGCTGGGGACAAGGTCTTCAGCAAGCTGGGACATAGGTCTTCAGCTTAATGGATGGACTTCAGGCTAATGATCATTTGTTCCTCTTGGGGTTTTGATTGACTGGATTGCTATATGGATCTGTGATGTGCTGTTTCTGGTGGTCCTGTTGTCACCAAGCTTGGTTAATAAAGGCTCCTTTGATAAACCTTAGACATGCCTGGCTTGATCTCACTCACACCCCGCAACAGCTATTGGCAACATCTAGCTCTGAGACGAAACAGTGCCTAGTGCACTCTGGGAGAGGCACTGGCTGAGTTCAAGTGAACAGAAGGAGGATTGTGGAACCCTGGCAATCCAAAGTCATCCTGTAGTATCTATAATAATTCTAACTGAATACCCCAGCCCCTCAGGGCACTCCAGCCATCCTGTAGTATTTATAATAATTCTAACTGAATACCCCAGCCCTGTAGGGCACTCAAGGAGGTATTCCTGACTGCTGTCCAGCTCAGGAGTAAAGGTGGGAAAAACACTAACAAAGGTCCAGAAAACTTGCATCAGACATTCCAGCCATGGAGGGGAATAAATAACATAGTAAGAGTTCACAATTCAGAGGCACTGCACTCCAGCCTTAATCTAAATGTCTCGTGGGGGATCTCACCTTACCTCTTCAGATGAGCCATGCGAGATTATCACCCATTCACCTCATGCCACATAAGGATCACATGACTCACGCAGGGGCACACAACTGTGCCATCACCTTGTACAGCAGCAGAGTCCACTCCTCCTCCAGACGGGAGAGGCCTGTATGCACCTTACCCTGTGCGGTGGACTCCATCCCTTCTGCAGGTAAGACAGGCCCGCATGTAGCAGGATCTGCTTGGCTAGGAAGATGTACGCTCTGAGCAAAAAGACAGACCATATACCTGCCTTGCAGTAACACTTCGCTTTCAATTCATCACAACTTTATTCTTTTGATAGAACACATTTCCCTAATGTAGTTGTGCCTGCATCAACATTCCAATGAGTTTGTAGCCTCATGCCCTCACCAGAGGGTGTGTGTGTGTATTGTATGTGTTTGTGAGTTATTCTGAGAGGGTGTGTGTGTGTATTGTATGTGTTTGTGAGTTATTCTGAGAGGATGTGTGCATTTCTGTGTTTGTTTGTACCTCTATGTGTCTTGTCTTGTTGTGTCAGCAAGTTAACTGTGTGTCCCATGACTCTGTACCTCCAATCCCCTCTGTGCTGGTGTTGTTGATGCATGCCTATTTGCACACTTGTGTGTCTGTGTGCCTGTGTCTGGTCAGTGTGCTCAGGGCCTGAAACTAGCTCAGCACCCAGAGCAGTGGAAACCAGGCCACGCCATGCCTTCTTATGACACCTATGGGGTAGTGATCAAGTCACATGCACCTTTCAAGATGTTTACCAAGATAAAATGATGAAATACATGTAAAATGCAGACGGAGATTGACATATTTTCTCTACCTGTCCTTTCTTTCCAGTTTTGGGTGGTTTAATTCTTGCAGTAACTCCTCCCTGCTCTGATGCTAATCACAATTCTGGCCCTCTCACAGGAACACTCCTAAAAATTTTCAAAGCCATCCTTGCTGCCTGGCTAACAAACTAGCACCTTTTGGTAGTGTGTGATAAGCCAGCTGCCAACTACATCCCCAAAGACTGAAGTGTATCTTGCCCTTGAACTCAAAAGGCTGTTCCTGTGGCTGAGACCACAGGATGGGTGACAATGGCCAGCTATTCTGCTTTTCCCACATCTTCAAATGCCAAAGGCAGTGGGGAGGTTTGTTTAACACTCCTAGGCTCCCTCCTTACTTTGTGCACCTGAGGATGAGGCTGGCAACCTTGAGACTTCCTTCCAGAGGACGTATCACATCCTGGGCTTTGGGATCATTAATTGCTGGGTGTGACACTTCCACCATGTGCTGCTTAGGCAGGAGGTGGATTTATTTTGTGCTGCTTTGGCAAAAAATAAACAAACAAAAACATCCAGTGTGCAATTTCCCATGCTAACCACTGTCAGGTGAATAGCTTAGCAGCACTAAATCTGTGCCATCTTCTGCTTCCCGGAGGAAGATGAGCCTTTGGTCTGTGCCCAGGCCACCCTGTCGCTCTGGATCTCCTCCCTGTTGTTGAATTGAGTAACCTACCCCACGAGGAAGAATCCATGGCCTCCCCATTTCCTGCCACTTCACGCATATCAGTCACTTTGTCTGAATTATTCCTCCTAATTTTGCATGTTTAGACTTTTTTAGATACGCAGGAATATGCTTGGCACAGCAAAATTAGGAATTCTTACAATCTTTTCCTTTAGTCTCCCTTGAGATCTAATTAAGGAGTTCTGGGCCAAGCTGCCTGGTAGCAAGCTCCAGCTCTCTGATGGGGCCACAAATACACTCCCTGCCCATGCAAGTGGGCACTCCAGTGGCTGAGCTGGAGCTCTCTTCTTCTCCCTGCCCCCTCCCACCTTTCTTCATACTCCTCAGCCCTTAGGATTTCCCTCACCAAGGAGCATTGTGCTTTGCCAGGGGCATATATGGACACTGACATTCACTTTACAAAAACACTGCAAATCTGTGGACAGACTACCATTTTGCAGTGTTTGGAAGGCACCACTGCTGTTTTACTGTAAAAATACAGAACTTCTAAGGATGAGCATTTTACGTAGCAGTTAACATTGGACGCGTGTCGGAGTAACTGGGTTCAACATTCAGTACCGGCTCCGGACTTCAGCTCCCTGCTATTGCAGACTCTGGGAGGCAGCAGAGGTTTCCGAAGCAAGCACATCCCTAGGGAATTATCTGTGTCCTCATCTTCCAGCAGCAGCCTTAGCCCTAGCCCAGCCCTGGCCATTCTGGACAGGTGAGGGATGAGCCAAGAGAGAGGAGCTGTCTCGCTCTTGTTTAATGAATCAATCAGTAAAGAACCCTGCATTGTGGTGTAGCAGGTAAAGGCACAAGGTCAGCATCCTATATCAACACCAGTCTATGTCTCTAGTGTTTTGCTTCCTATCCAGATCCCCACTAATGGCTTGTGAAAAGCTGCAAACGATAACTGAAATGTCAGGGATCCTGGTCACCCATTGGGAGGACCTGCATGAAGCTCCCGGCTTCAGGCTTCAGCCAGGCCTAGTCCTGGTTCGCAGCCATCTAGGGAGTGTACCAGCAGGTGGAGTCTCTCTCTCATTCTCACTTTCAAATAAATAAATATGTGAAGAAAAGAACAGAGCTCCTGAGGTGATCATTGATAAGGCAGCGATGGTGGAGATAGAAGAGGAAGCAAAAGAAAAATAGAGAGACTGGGGGTGGTTTAAAAAGAGAAGGAAAGAGCAGAAGGGAGAGCAGGAGGGAAATAAACAAGGATATAGACAGAGACAAAGACGATAGAATTACAGGGGCTAGGGTTACAATACAGTGAGTGAAGCTTAGCCTGTGATGCTGGCATCCCATGCAGTCATTGGTTGAAGTCCTAGCTATCCCACTTCATATCCAGCTCCCTGCTAATTAGCCTGAGAAGGAAGAAGATGACTGAACTACTCAGGCCCCTGCCACTCATGTGGGAGACTTAGAAGGAGTTCCAGGTCCCTGGCTTTGGATTTGCTGCCATTTGGGGAATGAACCAGTAGATGCAAGATTTTTCTCTATGTCTTACTCTATCTTTGCAACACTGCCTTTCAAATAACTGAATTTTCTAAATAAAAAAATAAAGGA
This sequence comes from Ochotona princeps, assembly GCF_030435755.1. Classification (NCBI taxonomy): domain Eukaryota; kingdom Metazoa; phylum Chordata; class Mammalia; order Lagomorpha; family Ochotonidae; genus Ochotona; species Ochotona princeps. The sequence goes on along the minus strand of NC_080835.1, from coordinate 104,526,626 downwards.
ATATATATATATATATATATATATATATATATATATATATATATATATATATATATATATTACTACGCAAAAGAAGGATAAAAAAGTGTAGCAACACGCAAAATGAGTAGCAAGAAAAACCCACAGATTGGGATGTGACAGTTGGTATCAAGTTACTTGGTTCTCACTATGCATGTGTGCTGTGATCACAGGCAGGAAAATCAGAGCATTCTTTGTCTTTGGTCATGACTAGATAATCTCACACATAGTAAGACATTGAGAATTAATGTAGCATGCTCTAAACACTCACGCTTTTCTGCTGGATCACTGAAAACCAATCAATGGATTGCAAACTGGATCGCCACAGCCAACCAGCCTGTGTTGGTCACTACCCACATTCTTCTTGTGACAATTGTCAAGAGGTAGGATTTTTGATCCCTTTTTAATCTTTTTATTTATTTATTTATGTTGGTCCTGCCATGTGTCTCAGGACAAAGTGATTGATGGCAGAGAATGGAAACTCAGTACAGCAGGCTTTGGGTACAACAGGAGTCTCTTACTACTTATCTATGTGGCCCTAGGGAATGTGATAAAATGGGTGCTCTCATGATGATTGACATGATCATTTTTTTAAAGATTAACTTATTTTACCTATAAGATTTTACTTATAAGTCAGATTTACAAAGAGAAGGAGATACAGAAAGATCTGCCTGCTGGTTCACTCTCCAAGGAGCTGCAACAGTCAGAGCTGAGCTGTTCCGAAGCCAGGCGCCAGGAGCTTCATCCGGGTCTCCCACATGGGTGTAGGGTCCTAAGGCTTTGGACCATATTCCACTGCTTTCCCAGGCCATAAACAGGGATCTGGATGGGGAGGGGAGCAGCAGCCGGGATACAAAGAGGCATCCATATTGGAACCCGGTGCATGCAAGGTGAAGACTTTAGCCACTAGGCTACTGGGCCGTTCCCAGACATGGCTATGTTTTGACAAAACCAGTACCATTGTGCAGCTTTCCTTTCAACACAAGCTCTCCCAGAGCTAGTGGCTGATACATCGGAAGTCCCTTAATGTACTGGAGGTAACTGAATTGGCACATCAAAAGCAAGCAGCTTCTAGCCCTGAAATGTTTGGCTCCTTCTCCCAGAACCCAATTCTGTGCCTCCTTTCTCTGGAGCCCTTTCACATCTGACACCTTATTTCTGAGAGCGAAGGTATGGGTTACTTTTGCAGTTTGACCTCTGATATACAAGAAGAGTTTAATGGATATGGGTTAATGGTTAATGAAAGTAACTGCATGCTAAAGAAATAAAGAAAAACATCAAAAACAACAACCATGCTTACAGCTCTGTATGTTGACTGCAGTCCACCGTCCACCAAGTTATTTCATCTTCCTGGCCGCTGTGACCCTGGCTTAAACTCAGTCAATAAATTTCAGGGTTGCTCTCAAATTTAACCCATAAGGCTGCCTAGGATGGTGACTTGTGCCAGGGCCTGAGGTTTGAACTCCTCCCTGTTCCTGAGTCCTCAGCATGGTACATCAAGGAATGCTCCTTGGTACATCCAAATGTGTTTTGTGGGTGTAGGTCTGTGTCAGTACATGTGCTTGTCTGCATGTGCCTTCACTTCTTTGTGATGTGTGTGTGTGTGAATATCTGCATGCATGTGTCAGTGTATTAGTGTGCATGTATGTGTGTGTATGTGTGTGTATGTGTGTGCATTCAAAAGGATTATTCTGATACAGGTTACTCTGCCATAATCTGAAGCATTGGTTAGATAGTCTAATTGAGCCATTTTAAATTTCCTTTTGTGCCCTGTGGAAGACATTTGACTGTTTGGAGATCATGAAGATCTCACCTCTGTTTACCTCTGCGATCACTCTAGAAGTAATTTTTGCACAAGCATTATGTGATGTGCACAGATATGCACATTCAGATGTCATGCAAAGCTTGGTCCCTCCTCTTCACTGTGATCCTGTTGCCACAAACTGTGTGATCCCATGACTATGTGCTTATATCTGAATTTGCTTATGTTTTATTCCATTGGTTAATGGGCTCATTCTTCAGTCAATAGTGTTTTAAGCTCATTTATCTTTATAATATGCCTAAATAGTAGTTTTTGGCGATATTTTTGTTCTATTCATTATTACGTTTTGTTTTTTGTTTTTTTGTTGTTTTTTTTTAAGATTTATTTATTTATTTTTAATACAGATATGCAGAGAGGAGGAGAGACAGAGAGGAAGATCTTCCATCTGATGATTCACTCCACAAGTGGCTGCAACGGGCCGGTGCTGCGCCGATCCGAAGCCAGAAACCAGGAACTTCTTCCAGGTCTCCCCGGTAGGTGCAGAGTCCCACGGCTCTGGGTCATCCTCGAGTACTTTCTCAGGTCGCAAGCAGGGAGCTGGATAGGAAGTAGAGCGACCAGGATTAGAAACGGTGCCCATATGGGGTCCTGGCGTGTTCAAGGAGAGGACTTTAGGCGCTAGGCCACGCTGCTGGGCCCTATGCTACATTTTGTTACACAGAGAGACAGAAGGAGCTCCTCTCTGTTGGTTCACTTCTGGGGCTGGACCAAGGTCAAAGCGGAAGCCAGGAACTCAGGTGTTACACATGCGTATTGGGAATCCAGTCACTTGAGCCATCACTGTTATCTTCTGTGGTCTGCATTGGCAAGAAGCTATGGTTAGGCACCAGGAGCTGGGATTAATTGAACTCAGGGTATTCTTTTTTTGAATTGCAGGGTAGCTCTTAATTTTGTTTGTATTCTTCAGGACTATGTTGTTATTTTCAGTCATTTCTAATAAGAATTTCAGAATTGCCTTGTTAGTTTACAGAAAGAACACTAAAAATTGGCCTGGGGTTACACTGAATTTATGAGTTAATTTTATTTGAAAGTTCTGGATTTGCATTCTCAGACCTCTGCCCTTTGTTGTGAATCATCTTAGAGAAGCAGCTGCTTCTGTTTTCTGTGTTGTGGTCTCACAAAGAGAAGAGGGATCCAGGATCCCAGCTCAGGGTTAACGCACATCATCGGGACTTCGGCCACTCCCTCTCCTAGGATCTGAAGCTTTTCATCTTTCTTCGGCTTTTTATCAATCTATTATCAGCTAAAGAAGGCAAATGAGCAATTTCCCTTTGTCTTCTAAAGGTTCCCTAGAATAAGCTGAAAAAGTCAGAATTAGCAGCAGAAAAGGCACAAAGATTGATTGACACATAATGAGGCTGAGAGAGCTCAGACTGGAAGAAAATCACAAGTGTGTGATTGCCTGCTATTCCACAATTATTCTCATCATGCTTTCACTTTTTTTATATACAGGGAAAAACAGGAATATGGACTGTCTGAAGGAAAGTAAATCATTTTAGGCTGGATCCAGAAACACAATGCAGTGGGACAAAGCCTATTGGGTCCACAGACCGGTAACTATCAAGCGAATTACAGTGGAGCACAACTGAATTGGAGCACTCAAATTGCAGCTGGAGCCATTTGTTCAAACAAGAATCAGGGCAAGAGTTTGGGATAGTGGCTAAGTTGAAACTGGAATATTGGCATCCCCACGTTTGAGGACTTGGGTTTGAGTTTTAGCTATGCTTCTGATTCCAGCTTCCTGAAAATAAATACTCTGGGAGGTAGCAGTAGTGTCACTCACTGAAGAGTCCCAAGTGGTATCCTGGGTTTCTGGCCTCATTCCGGTCCAGTGTTGCCTGTTGCAAGCATTTGAAATGGTAACCAGCAGATGAAAGATCTTTCTCTTTCAAATATTAAAGAAAAATAGGAATTATTTTTTAAAATCTGAAGCATATTTACACTGAACTGTTGAAATGGGCTATTCTGCACTTGTCTACCAAAGGTGATAAAGGCATTATTAGAGTCTGGCTGCTCCATGCTGGATAGTCTACTGCCCTGAGAACTTAGGCAAGGAAACCACTTTACTCAAGGAATTAGCCATTGTGAATGGAAAAACTGATGTCTTCTGCCTCAACGTGAGTGAGGCAGCTAGCTAGCAAGAACAGTTTTAAAGGATGGATGGAGCTTGGCTGAAGTCAGGTACGTGGTGGGCTCAGATGATTGTCAAGCAGCTGTCCGTGGCAGGTTTGAAGCCTGCGACTTACAGTGCGTTATTATCATTTCTTTTCAGGTCTTCTCACTTCCTTGTTTGCCTCTGCTCAGTCTCTGTATTTGTTTAAACAATCCTCTTGGTCACAAGATCAGTAATCAACATAGTAAGAAAGAGAAAGGGAAGGCGGAAAGGAAGCTAAATTCCTTATTGCCGCACACACATGCAGAACTGTGGCCTGGGCAGAACTGCCGCTTCCGGGGTGAGAAGCACTAGCCTCTGAGGAGCTTGTGAAAATGGCTGCTGGCTGCTGTGTTTAGATCCCTTCTGATAGTAATTTGAATTTTGCTGCACCAAACACAATTCCTGACATACACGAGATGCAATTGATGATCCCCTTTGTAGTTTGGGCTACAAAAGCAGCCATACTATGGAATACCAGGGGGGATCCCTTTTCATGGCTTCTTGAATTTTTTGCTTCCCAGATTACAGTTTTTGTCAACACTGAATGAACTCAATTTGATATGGGATAACTAGGTAAAGAGTTAGGTCCAGGTGAGCTGGGCTTCTTGCTTCCCTGCAATGTGATGTGAAGGCATCTAGATAAATATTAGCTCGTGTAAGTAAAAGGGACTGAAGAAAATGAAAAAAATAATTTTATGTGCAGTGGAACAAGGAAGCAAATCCTGAACGTAGGACCCAGTCTCTTGTCTGCCTCCCCCACCCTAAAGTGCGTTTATACATCTCTTCTCAAAAATAATCTCCCATAATGGAGCAATGTGAGTGGTCCAACAAGGTCACGGTCACCAGGCTGAGGAAATCAATTGCTTCTCCAGGAAATAAGAATGCTAGTGGCCAACATTGTGCAGAGGGGTTTGTTGAGGGGCATTCTACATCCAAAACTACCTGCCCACCCCAACACACACACCTTCCCAGAAGGAGGAGAAAAGAAATGGAGGTCCCATACTCATGCCCATATAAACCTTAGTCTGAATTCAGATTGGACTTTTAGTCCTTTACTGACACTCCAACCTCTTCTATCAGATGTGGAATTTTCACTTTTTCAACTAATCTGTACTTAAATACCTCTGTCATCTGCTTGTTCATTGGCTGTATTCTTCTTGGTTGATAGCATAACTTCCCTGGGTTCAAACCAATGGGAACATAATCTGACCTCCTTAACTGTCAACTTAATGCACTCACCTTCCTAACATGCACCTGTGTTTCATGCTGGATCAGAAGGTGGAGATAGCATCCAGGATGCATGGAATTTCACATACACATAGAATGGGGCCAACACTGGTACAGAGAACAAAGTTTCTATTTGCAGTACAAACTTCCAAGATGGGCACTGTATCTAGTCCTAGCTACTCCACTTACAATCCAGGTCTCTGTTAAAGTGCCTGAGAAAGTAGCTGAGGATGGCCCAACTACTTGGATCCTTGTATTCACATAGGATATCTGGAAGAAGCTATAGGCTCTTGGCTGTGGGTCAGCGCATCCCCTGGCTTGGCAGACATTATGGAGTGGACTATTAGATGGAAGATTTTGTTTTCTGCCTCTCAAATCAATAAATTGATTTTTAAAAAATTAAAAATAAAAAATAAATCCAACTGGATGATGTAACAAAGAAAAACAAGAATATGGACCCACCCACCACCCTCATTGGGTGGTGAATGGGATTGGGGGGACGCAACCTAGGGTCTGGGGATTTAAACTTCCAGCAGCTGGGAGGCTGCTGGGGCTCCAGGATGGGGCGTCCTGCTCGGATCCCGACTCCAGCCACCATGTGCTCGGGGTGAGCTGTCCCTGGGCAGCCAGTGTGCCATGTGGTGCCAGGCTCTGCCTGCTGGCCACCCGGCCTGGGAGCTCTGGAATATTGGTTGTCTGAATTGCTGCTTAGGTAGCTCCAGGTTGATCACACTGTGCTTCTGGGATCTGAGTCAATCCTAAAGATTTCCAATGGCAGTAACTCTTCCTTTGAAGAACCTGTGATCACTGAACAATGCTGAGTGGTGAACAACAGTTCATGCAAAAGTTAAGGCTCGGGGCTTGTCCAGCAGGAAATCCTTTTACCTGACATCATGATGGATCAGGAGAATGGTCACATTAGGCAGGGCCATAACATTAACTAGCACTCGAGAGCCATATCCGGGGGTAGATTCTGTGCGGGATGTGTGGGCCACACCCTGAGGAAATTCTAGTCCCACTGGTAAGCCCAAGAGTTGGGGTGGTTTTGGACTAAGCTAGGTGTGACCAAGGAGCCTGCCATCAATCACAGGTAAAGGAACCTGCAACAGTCTGGACTGGTCAAGGCAGCAGCACCCGAATGTGCATCCTGAATAGGGTGTGGGGTGGGCCGGACTGGAACATTCACCAGCTCATATACAGCCAAATGGAAGGCCAGACTGCACTGGGCACTGGCCTAAAACCCATTGACATGTATGAGAATTGGGTCAGGGAGCGGATCAAGTGGAGGAACTTGGGAAACTCTCCTGGTGAGTCATAGCTTCCGCTGGTAAACATGTGGTGCAGACCTGGCAGTTGGACAACTTGGGCAAAGGAGCTCCAACAGTTGGCTAATGTGTAAATTGGTAATGGAACAGAATGTACTGGGCAGGACTGAGCAAACCTTAGCCTACAAGTGAAACTAGAAGCCAGGATGGAGCACAGGTCATGCCAAGCTAGGCTCTTGCACCTAATGATCTGTGTGAGTCAAGGATGATAAGCCACAGTGTCTAAGGCAGAGGCCAGGACAATTGAGGGACTGAGCCAAGCTGAGTCAGAGCAACCACTGGACTGCGCGTGATCTATGGCCATAACAGGCCCAGTTGGGGAGCTGGGACACCCTAACTGGGTTGAGGTTCCCACCAAGGTGTGCGTGTGCTGGAATGGGGGCTGCATTCTAACTAGGAAACAGTTGTAGTTTCCTGTGGCACTAGTGTGGGCTGGGACAAGATGCACCAGGCCAAGCCAGATCCCAACACCATCTGGTATCCTGGAGAACCAGGGTAGATTTGGGACTGACTAGGCTAGGTCTCAATCTCCTACTGAGCCATGTGTGAACTGTATGTGGTTATGAACTAGCCATGGCTGGGTTGAAACATTCAACAACAAGAACCAGAATGGGTTGAAAGCCAGTCAGGAAAAGTCACTGTTGCTGCTAGGACAGGAGGTGAACTGAGTAGGACTGGCTCATGGACCCCCTGGTATGTGCAAAATCTGGCACTGGGAGGGGTTCTGATGGAGGAGCCTGGGCAACTCTTCTGACAGGACACAGTACCGGCAGGTAAGCACAAGAAGCACAATAGGAAACAGCCCAGAATAGGCCATGGAAAGTCTCCCACTGGCATACATTTGGCATGGGTCGGGGGCAGACCAGGCTGAATCAATTCATGTCATCCACTGGTAAATCTGAACACCTGAAGAGAGTGTGGGTCAAGCCAGGTTTGATTGCACAAAACCAATACACAATATGGAATGCCAGGGTGAGGTTGTCTGTACTGGATGTGACTGCAGCACCCAACCAGCACGTGTGAGAACCAGGAAGGAAGGGGGCTGAGCTGGCGGGGGGATTAAGGGGCTGGTCCCCTCAACAGACAGCTACTCCCACTGGAGAGTGGCAACTGGGATGGGGGCAGACCAGACTAAGCATGGCTACAACACCTGTATGCCACATGTGGACCAGATCAGGGAAAAGTCAGGCTGGGTGGATTATTCCTACTGGTGCAAGCATAAATTAGAGTGGGTGAGGGTTGTTCGGGCTTAGCCGCAGCATCAGCTGGCAGAAGCTGGCACTGGGGGTTAATTCTGTCAAGTCAAACCACAGAACCACCTGAAGAGAGCATAAACTGGGACTGAGTGAAACCCAGGAGGGAAATAGTGGGTTCCTCCCTCTTGGGTCACTAGTCCCGCGGGAGGGCATGAAAACTTAGACAGGAGCTGGGGTGGCTAGACAGAGAAGCATTCAACAACATCCATGATGCTGGATAGTTGAGTTGGTTAGATGGAACTAAGCTTTAATACCCATTGACAAGTACAAGAGCCAAATGGGATGTGGGACAGACTGGACTAGTTGGCTACACATACTGGCAAACCAGGGTAGGGGGCGGGCCTGGTGGGGGTTATTGTGGGTCGCTCTGACTAGGCTGCAGCTCCACTGGCTGATGTAAGGGCTGAGTATGTGCTGGGCAGAACCAGGCTGGACTGCAATACCCATTGGTTGCAGTGGAAATCAGGACTGAAAACAGAACCAACCCAGCAATTGAAACCACCAGCTGATTGTGGTGATGGACTGTGCCGGGCTCTTTGCTTGCTAGAACATACAAGAATCTGGTCTGGGAATACCTCAAAGTTTCTTTTTGAATCTCCCCAATCGAACTGCTGGAGTCAGAACCCTAGCCAAGAAAAGACAGAAGAAAGAACAAGTCAATCAACCACCTCAGCTATATGTTGGCAGCGAAATACTGGGCAAATGGAGACTCTATGATGGACTATGTCAATCAGTGGATTCTTCAACGACCTCATCAAGCTGGGAGTGGCAAAACTGGCAACGATTCATAACTGGTGAACTATTAAAACCACTTGAGCAAGGATCTCAGAGCATGCCCCACATCCGGGACTTGGGGTGTGTGGGAAACTGGGTGGGGCTTCTCCCTCAGTGTCACCCTTTTCCTACCTAAGATACAAGAAGGAAACCATATGGACATAATAGTCTAACCCACTTCCCTATAGCTCCTGAGCCTTTTTACTGTAATTAACTATGTAAAGGTTATCAACAATATAATAATAAAAAATTTTTAAAAAGACTCCATCCCAAATGTTTATTTAATTATGTCACCACTCTTACTTCATAACAGAGTTGGAGTTAGCGACAGACCCTAGCTAGAATTACTACTCAGGCTTTAACTGCCATGGGTAATAGTCTTACCTGAGGATGAATCTTTCTCTATGTGGGGTTTCCTATACTCACCCAGGACTAGATTAAAAATTAAGTTACATAGGCCCCATATCAAATTCTTGGTTCTTGACTGGGTTGAGTTCATCTCAAAGTAGTATTTACAATTTTTTTGGAATATTGAATTGAACTGAAGTAGAGGACAATGCTGAGACTGTATTCTTAATGGCTAGGTGTAAAATCTCTATTGCAGTCTATTGGTCCTTAAAGAAGCATCCTAAATGGAGACACAAATACAGTAATAAAGTGATACAGTAATAAAAACCCTGCCTGTTATCAGGCTTTGTATGTACTTAGAAAGGGGAGTGGTTACAGGTTCCCATGTCCCAGGTGAGGGGAGGCACCTCCTGGGAAGGCATCAAGTGAGTGGATAAGATCACATAGGGCAGGAGAGGTTGTCTTCTAATTCATGAACTAATGTAGCTACCTGCCTATCCCATATCAATCAGTCTGGTGTCTTTGATTAGTTTAGTGAGTGATGCAAGCTCAGGGAAGAGTTATTTTGGAAGCAGTATCTTTAGCACACAAAGGGCCAGTAGAGGAGTCCCCTCCCAATACCTGCCGCTCTATAAGAGATTTCTGTCTTAAATGGCATGCCAGGGCACGAAGTGTGGGTTGATGGTCTCCAGGCTCTTTCAGCACCAGAAGCAGGTATTGACTAACTAACATGCTAGCAGCTTGACTCAGCAGGATTCAGAAAGCCACTCCAAATCTTTGAAAACACAGAGCAGTCACTATCCTTCATAAACTGTTAAAGATGAATAGAATGGGCCAGTGTTGGGGGTGGGGAGCAGTAAGGAAAATTGCTCCCTGAAATGCAGTTATTGCATATGGGTGCTGGTTTGTGTCCTGAAAGCTCCATTTCCAATCCAGAAAAGGAGCGGAATATGGCCAAAGTGTCTGGAGCCCTGTCGTTCTCATGGGAGATTTGGTAGATGCCCTAGGCTCCTGGAATTGGCCTGGGGAGTGAACCAGTGATCAAAGATCTCTCCTTCTCTCTCTCTCTCTCTCTCTCTCTCTCTCTCTCTCTCTCTCTCTCTCTTTCTCTCTCTGTCGTAACATTGACTTTTAAAATGGGTAAATGTTAAGAAAAAATGATAAGCAGAAAAATGAAGCTTAGCCCTGCTACAGAAGAGCAGGACATGTTATCTTCTTTGTGACTCACCCACCCCTGAGAGGAGTTGAGACCTCCCTGTTTCTCCTGCCTTGGTTTCCTGACTGGACAGAAGTGTATGTGGGATGGACCATAGTGGATAGTATGTAAAAAGCCAGGCAGCCGCAGGGATGGGACTCCAAGAAGAAAGAGAGGTACTGCCTCACCTCAGAAGGGTCTCCATTCAGGAAATAGCAGGAAACATCTCACCTGCTCCTACTCATGTGTGCTAAGCAACTGTGAATGCTCAGTGAAACTGTGAGTCTCTGCCACTTCCTGGCAGTTCTCCCCTTCATGAACCGGGACATTCATGGCTTCCTGAGGCTCAGGATCTAGTCAATCCAGCAACCTGAAACAATCTCACCTTCTCTTTCTTAAATTCTTTTCTCCCCCTCATATGCACAGAATTGAATGATTATAAATGCTTTTGACACCTCATTAACATGCAACTGAACTTGTCCTCAGGACCATTTGCACATTTGCAATAAGTAATTAGCAGTTGTAGTGGCTGACTCTCCCCTTGGGGGAAACTCAGGGTCTTTAAAGGAAACCTGACAGTTGTGACGAGGTCTCAGTAGAGAGCCACGTGCCTTCCCTTGAGAACGAATGCATCATTCCAGGTAGCTAGCATTCACATTTTCTTTTTTACTTTTGAATGTTCCTTCTAACATTTCTATTTATCCTGGTTGCTCATTTGGTCTCCTCTGACCAGAAGCAGCTAGCCAAGAAAATGGAGGGTTTGTTAGGCTGGGAGAAGCAAAACTGACTCCACCACCCTGCTGAGGTCAAGGAAACATGCCCATCCAGAAATGTTTCAAGTGCTAAATCACCGTAACCTATCTCAACATGAAAGATCAACACCTGCCATGGTGGGTACTCCACACTACACGTCTCACTCTGTGGCCTTCTTCCATTCCCTTTGCTGAAGATAATAGACCCAGTGTTGTACACCCTGGGCAGTCATTTCCCTCTTGCGATCACTTCAACATGTGAAAGGGGTCCCAGGTCATCTTCTGCCAGGAAACAGTCCATCAAACTCTCTCCCTTGACTAATAAAACTCTTTCCCTGTACTAAAAGTCTCCCTTACTCTCAGTTGCCTCCAAATCTAAAATTTTGGTGCCAAAGCCTAGGAGGAGAAGAGGGCCCAACCTCTAACCTGAGCCAGCTCTGGGTAAGAAGTCAACCCTATCCCCTTCCCTGAACATCTTTGCTTCCTTCCAGCTCTGTTTCTGTGGCAAAAGGGAGTGAGGGCCACAGGGTGACTGTCCTATACCAAACCCCTGTGGGTGGACTCTTCTGTCCACCTGTGAAAACCCCTAGTCAGACTGTCCCATGTGGCTGGGCCCTGCCTGCCATCTTGCTTTTCTTCTCTGCTACCCTTCATTCTTCCCCTGTCCATTCAACTGTTTCTGCATTTCCTTTTTCTGCTCAGGATATCTGAGCTTCAGCAGTGACTCCCTTGCATTTTTCTCCAAGTCACACTAGCTTTTAGAGGAAACCTCTCATAGCCTCTCAGCCATTGCTAACCCCACCTGAGACACAAACCAGATCAACAGTGTCCTACTACTCGCTGTTGGTGATGGGTGAGTGTAACCTCTCTTTGAGTCCTTCTCACTACTTTTGCTCTTAGGCTCCGAACTTTGTGAAAATCCCTCCAACGAGGACCTCCAACGACCCTTTCAATAAGCTCTGAACTGTAGTGGGTGGTAGGGACCCCCTGTGCTCAACACGCCCCCGTAAGTGAAAGGCTTGGAAAACTGCAAAATATTTCTCTTCTTTTGGGTGTTTTAGAGGTCAAGCAAATCTTGCCATCTCAGCATCTGGACATTTAAGCCAAGAGAGTCCTACAGAGTCGCCACCTAACCGTCTCATAAAAACATTCTGAAAACCCCCACAATTTACCGACATCAGGCCACACTAATTTTCTTTGGCAATGTGGCTTCCTCTTGGCCAAAATTAGACAATGGCTCGATGTGACCAGAAAATGAAACATCTGACCTTCAAATTCTCCTTGATCTAGATAACTTCTGTCACTGCAATGGCGAATGGTTAGATTTCAGATGCTTAGGGCTTTTTTTCCCCCCCTCCACTGTAGTCCTCTGTATACCTTGCTTCTCCTCTCCAGTTTTTCTAGCACACGCTGACCCCTAAAACTCCTTATCCTGCTATTCCTCTGTCCACCAGACTTGCAAGCATTCAACACAGGAGAATCCACCTCTCTTACTCAGCCTCTTCCTAAGCTCAACCCCAGTCACTCTCTCCTCTTCCCACCCAACAACGCACAGGCAACTAACTCTCTGGTCCTTTCCCTCTCCCACAAGCTGCAGTCACAGTTGCTCCTCCTGTCTACCCAACCCCTCCAACCCTGCATCTGTTGTAACTATTCTTTCTATGCTAAACCAGGTATTCCCTGTGGCTGTAGCTGTTAGAGTGCCAGTATAATGTTAGAGTGTTAGAATAGTAGAATGCTAGGCCAGGCTGTCAGGCCCCTTGGTGTTAAGAAGCTGCTGCTTTGCTTAGTTAGGATAAGCCAGGGCCTTTGGGAGATGCCACCCTAGTTAGGATGAGTCAGGGCTACTAACCAGTGTCACAAACCCTATCTACAGTGACCAGTGCTGCGAGCCCTATCTATAGAATACACTCAGGTGGCAGGGCATTTGTCCAGTTCCAGGAAACAGGTGAGCTATTGATACCCAGAACCCATGGCCATGATGTGTTTGAAGTGTGTTACTTTGATTAGATAATGTGTTACTTTTTAAATTGATTTGCTGTGTTTGGATTTGCGCTGGCAATGATGTATGTAATGCCCTAAGGGGGCCGTATACTCACTGACCTTTACTGGTTCGGGGTCCGACCCCTCCTTGGCTGGCCTGTGTGCCCCAAGAACAGTCTGACCCCAGCATGTTGGCACAATAAGCTCTGCTTGCTATTGTATTACCAGCAAGACTCTGTCGTTTCTGAGGGAGTGGATGAAACCGGACCCTAATATAGCTTCCCTAAAGGTTATTTTAGGGCTAGCTTAAGCACTTTTTTTTTTTTCCTACTTGGAGTGTGGTATATAATCTTCACCCGCCAACACATACCTTTGGAGGGTCAGGGTGTAGAAGATAAATCAGTTAACATCACCTTTAAAAAAGCCTGCTTTGTTCCTTGCTGAACTTGTTTTGTAACTGAATTTAACAGAGCCCACCCAAACAATGGATATTCATTCAGATCCTGATATAGATCCACTAGAATGATTTTTGTAGTTAAAAATTCAAATTTAAATGAGATAAATATCTTCTAAATATAAACTTAAATACTTTTAACCTCTTATGTTTTAGGAACACAGTTTATGCATTATTAAGTACAGCTCTTAGTGTTTATATCATTCTCTAAAAAGGTAGCATTGATATAAAATGAACTGGTCTAGAACTGAAATCTAGCCCGCCCTTAAATTGTTCCAAGGTAGGAGATGAACCCCTGTGCTCTTATCTGCAAGTGTTAATATTAAGATTTAAAATGGTTGTAGGCGTGGACATGTGTTCTGTTGATGAGAAAGGTTGTGAAAGAAAGAAATTTTGGATAAAGACAGACTATGGCTTTTAAATTATCTTGTCCTGCAGGAGGATGGCTACAATGAATTAGAAGGGGAATGGTCACACAAAATACTTGGAGGTTTGAGGATATTGAAGAAAAGATGGGAAAGTGACTGAAAATTTGAGAGAAATTAATTTTGTATGATTTATATGATATAATTGATCATGATTTTTTAAAGATTTATTTTATTTATTTTGTTGGACATTCAGATACACAGAGAGAAGAGACAGAAAAGGGGATCTTCTATCAGCTGGCTCACATCCAAAGCGGCCACAATGGCCAGAACTGACCAATCTGAAGCCAATAACCAGGAGCTGCTTCTGGGTCTGCCGCATGGATGCAGGATCCCAAGGCTTTGGGCCGTCCTCAACTGCTTTTTCAGGTCACAAGCAGGGAGCTGGATGGAAAGTGGGGTCACTGGGACACCAACCAGTGCTCATATGGGATCCTGGCCCTTACCAGGCAAGGATGTTAGTCACTATGCTACTACACTGGGCCAGATCATAATTCTTAAAGTACTATTTGTTGCATTTTAAAAGTATTTGTTGTTGATACATGGAATCAACATCTAATTCTCTGTTAAGGCAATAAAGTTTTAAAGCACAGATGTCATTATAACATCTATTCGATGATTGTGTCTGCAATTATCTAGCTAGCGCCAGTGATTTCTAGCTGTGACTCTGTCGAATTGTTTGAAGCTCTGTGATGAATCAAATTACTCTATCTACAAGTTTTTATATTAAGGTAATCTTTGTGTTCTCTGTCTCTGATTAAGTGCTCATTGCTTAAAAACAACAAAAAATATATAATTGTTATAAAAGTATTTGAATTATCATTTTGTGTGATTAAATCTGATCTAAATTGTATCATATAGAGAGAGTCTATTCCTACCAGTATTTTAAGCCTTCTTGATGTCCTTGACAGGCATTCGAAAACTTAAAAGTTTCAAATTTAGTTCAAATTTTGGGACTTTGGTATTTTCAATGAGGCTTCATGGAATTGCCAAAGAATTTACTCTTCATTTTGTAGCAATAATAACTGATTAGGCCATTTGGATTATATTAAAATTACTGTCAAGATGCAAGATGTTGCAAAATTTTGTGGGGTTTTTTGTACTTTTTTTTTTATTCATTGATTACATTGTATTATGTGATACAGTTTCGTTGGGACTGGGAATCACCCCACCCCTCTCCCTACCCTCCCCCCATGTGGAATACTCCACCTTGTTGCATATCCACTGATCAAGTACAGTTGAGATTCCCTCTTTGCAAGCATACACTAAATATAGAGTCCAACATCTTATAGTCCAGTCTAGTTCCTCAGCTTCTTGGGGAGACCCTGTCCGGTCCGAGGGCAGAACCATCAGATTATCAACCCAATCAATTAAAGGCTCCAACGTACCCTCAGCAACAATTAACTTCGTTGTGTAACTAATAGTTATAGTATTGAGTAACCAATATGTTAAAAACAATTGCAATTTCTTAACCATCTTTTGTGATTCCCTCATTGTTAATTCAGTTTTAGTTTATACACAACATATAACATAATATACATAAAATAACATGTTTTACATAACATCATATCCTCTTAAATTAACGCAAACATGTGGTATTTAACCTTTTGGGATTGGCTCATTTCCCTTAGCATTATGGTTTCCAGTTTGGCCCATTTGGCCACAAAGAACTGCATTTTGTTTTTTTTAATAGCTGAGTAATATTCCATGGAGTAGATGAACCATAGCTTTCTTATCCAATCCTCTGCTGATGGGCATTTTGGCTGCTTCCATGTTTTTGCAATTACTGATTGTGCTGCTATGAGCATAGGGGTGCATGTTGGTTTCTCATAAAACAATTGTTCTGGATATATTCCTAGGAGTGCTATTGCTGGATCATACAGTATGTCGATTTTGAGTTGTTTGAATGTTCTCCATACTGATTTCCATAGAGGCTGTACCAGCCTGCAGCCCCACCAGCAGTGGAATAGGGTTCCCTTTTCCCTCCCCCTGCAACCTCGCCAACAAGTGTTGTTGGTGCTTTTTTTCATGTGGGCCAATCTTACTGGCGTTAGGTGGTACCTCATTGATGTTTTAATTTGGATTTCCCTTATTGCCAGGGAACTTGAGCATTTTTTCATATGTTTATTTGCCATTTGGGTTTGTTCTTTTGTGAAGTGTTTGCCCATTTCCCGTGCCCATTTCTTGAGTGGCTTGTTTGTTTCAACATTTTGGTTGTTTTGTAGTTCTTTGTGTATTCTGGAAATTAGCCCTCTGTCACCTATGTCGTGCGTGAAGATCTTCTCCCATTCTGTGGGTTGCTTTTTTACTATGTTGATTGTTTCCTTTGCTGTACAGAAGCTTCTTAGTTTGATGAGTTCCCATTTGTTTATTCTGGTTTTGATTGCTAATGCTTTTGGTGTCCTTTTTAGGAAGTCAGGACCTACCCCTAGATCTTGTAGAGTATTTCCGACATTTTCTTCCAAAAGTTTGAAGGTTTCTGGATGTAGGTTTAGATCTTTTACCCATTTAGATTTGATCTTGGTGTGTGGTGAGAGATGTGGGTCTATCTTTTTGTTTCTGCAGGCTATCAACCAGTTGTCCCAACAGCATTTATTGAACAGACCTTCCCATTTGCCTGGATTGTCGTTTGTCCTTTTTGTCAAAGATTATTTGGCTGTATCTGTGTGGGTTCCCTTCTGGTGTTTCTATTCTGCTCCATTGATCTTCCTCTCTATCTTTGTGCCAGTACCAGGCTGTTTTGATAACCACTGCCCTATAGTATGTCCAGAGGTCCAGAACTGTGATTCCCTCTGCTAACTTCCTGTTCTTGAGAATGGTTCTAGCTATTCGTGGTGTTTTGTGTTTCCAGATGAACCTTTGAATCATTGTTTCCAGTTCCATGAAGAATGTTTTGGGCAATTTGATTGGGATTGCGTTGAATGTATATATTGCTTTGGGCAGTATAGACATTTTAATGATATTGATTTTACCTATCCAGGAGCATGGGATGTTATTCCATCTTTTGAGGTCCTGTTCAATTTCTTTTTTAAGCAGTTTGTAGTTTTCCTCAAATAGGTCTCCTACATTTTTGGTTAGGTTTATTCCCAGATACTTCATACTTTTCTCAGTTATTTTGAACGGTATCTTGCTGGTTAGGTCTTTTTCCATCTTTGGGCCATTTGCATACACTATGGCTGTTGATTTTTGTTCATTAATTTTGTATCCTGCCACTCTTCCAAACTCTCGTATAAGATCTAGCAGTCTCTGTATTGAGTCTCTTGGCTCTTCTACATAAAGAATCATGTCATCTGCGTATAGTGAAAGCTTCACTTCTTCGATTCCCATTTGGATTCCTTTGATTTCTTTTACTTGTCTTTTGGCCTCAGCGAGAGCAAAATTTTGTTATATGAAAATATTGCTGATAGAAATGCCCACAGGCATTTTAAGTCTAATGACCCTTTTTGTGTGATTATCAGTCATAATTGTTATCTTAATTCAAAAAGTCCATAAAGGTACATCTTTCTATAAAGCTTACATGTGCTTCCTAAGATACCATATGGAATAAACGGGTATCTCCTTTGTGAATTAATGAATTTTATGGTGCCAGTCAGGACTGCTTGAAATCTTCCTCATAATCCAGTTTTGTATTCTCATCTATTCTCTTCTGTATTCCAGCTGAAAAAGCAAGGCAAAGGCATATTACCAAGAACAGAAAGGAATTTCAATCAATTAATTATAGTTTTTAAAGCATCTATGGTCTTAAACTGTTGCTGAAATTGATTTATTGTTCTGTCCTGAACAAAGATCACTAAATAAACACAAGAACTCTTGTTGTTTCATATGACTTAGATTTTGATAGGCTGATTGCAAATATATCGTCACTGAATGCATTTGTGCTCAAACATGTTGCTCACGTTATATTCTCTACTCTTCTCCAATGTACAATCTTATCTCATATTTATCTCTTACCTCACATCTATAGCAGACCTCAGGCCTATGGGGAAATATTTCCTAAAGCTGTCGTTTGATAGTTTTCACTTGATATTGTTACGGAGAGTAAGCAATCTGGTAATTCTGACTCTATTTCTCCTCTTCTCTTGCTCTAAGACTATGAGGGACTCTCTGGATGGACAGTCCGATCTTCAAACCTTATAAAACAGCAATTTTTTTTTTCTGTGATAATGACTGGCACATATAAAAGACCAAGAAGGGCCTGGCGGCGTGGCTTAGTAGCTAAAGTCCTCGCCTTGAATGCCTTGGGATCCTATATGGGTGCCGGTTCTGATCCCGGCAGCTCCACTTCCCATCCAGCCCCCTGCTTGTGGCCTGGGAAAGCTTTGGGACCCTGCATCCACGTGGGAGACCTGGAAGAGGTTCCTGGTTCCCAGCTTCGGATCGGCACAGCACCGGCTGTTGCGGCTCACTTGGGGAGTGAATCATCGGACGAAAGATCTTCCTGTCTTTTCTCCTCTCTGTATATCTGACTTTGTAATAAAAATAAATAAACCTTAAAAAAAAAAAGACCAAGAAGCCTAATCATTTCCTCATTGGTATTACCTGTCTGGGTGTGTCTGGGACTACAGATTTCTAGCTCAGATTTAGGGTTAGAATTGGGCACCCCCTTGGCTGGCATAGCATAGGCCACCTCTGTGGTCCGCTTTACCAGACAAGACAGAGAGGAGTCCGTCATTCTGCTATTTAAGTATATCCTAACATACTAGGTATGTTATCAATGCTGTCTTTGAAGGATTATCCTATGGTAATAATACAGGGGAAGTCAGTGGAGGGTGGAGATTAGGGGAAGGGGGTGAAATCCCAGAGTTCATGAAACTATATCATAGGGCCCGGCGGCGTGGCCTAGCAGCTAAAGTTCTTGCCTTGAAAGCCCCGGGATCCCATATGGGCGCCGGTTCTGATCCCGGCTACTCCACTTCCCATCCAGCTCCCTGCTTGTGGCCTGGGAAAGCAATCGAGGACAGCCCAAAGCTTTGGGACCCTGCATCCGCGTGGGAGACCTGGAAGAGGTTCCTGGTTCCCGGGATCGGATTGGTGCGTACCGGCCTGTTGCAGCTCACTTGGGGAGTGAAACATCGGATGGAAGATCTTCCTATCTGTCTCTCCTCCTCTCTGTATATCCGGCTTTCCAATAATAATAAAATCTTAAAAAAAAAAAAAGGAAGGAAGAAACTATATCATAAAACAATGTTTTTTAAAAGGGGGGAAAATAAAAAGTTCAAAAGCAAGAATGAAATATTATAAAAAACAAAGCTTAAGGGCCAGGCACAGTGCCCTAGCAGTTAAAGTCCTTGTCTTGAACCCTGCCAGGATCCCATATGGGCACTGGTTCTAATCCTGGCACCCCCACTTCCCATCCAGATCCCTGCTTGTGGCCTGGGAAAGCAGTCGAGAACAGCCCAAAGCCTTGGGACCCGGTACCTGTGTGGGAGACCCATATGAGGTTCTGGGCTCCTGGCTTTGGATCGGCACAGCACCGGTCATTGCAATCACTTGGGGAATGAATCATCAGATGGAAGATATTTCTTTCTGTCTCTCCTCCTCTCTGTGTATATCTGACTTTGCAATAAAAATAAATAAATATTTTTAGAAAAATAAAGCTTAAAACATTTTGAAAAGAATAATTACACATTGAAAAAAAAAGAGGGAGAGGAGTGAGCCAGACAGCAGGAAGTCCTGTAATGTAGCTTTATACAGTGAACCAATGTCAGAGATCTCTCTCTCTGTATATTCTTCTCTGCAAATAAATTTTAAAAATCCTATCAGCTCTGCCAAGAGCCATGCCACCAGAAATGGAAGCAACCAGGGATCAACATTGCCCACAAATACCACAAAGCAAAAGACTGGAATGTTAGGCAAGACAGAGCAAAAGTGAATCCTCTGCTTTGCTGAAGTCAAGTTGATTCCCCAATCCAGGAATCACTCTAACATTGTCTGCACAAAAGGTCCGCACCTGCCACAATGTATACCCTCTGTGATGCACTACACATCACATGGGTGTGAAAGACAAGGAGCTCTGCCTTCTCCCATCCTCCACACCTGGAACATATAAAAGTCCAGTGCTGTCCACCTTGGGCAGCCATTTCCCTTGTGAGGGTGTGTCCATGTGGAAGTGGCCCCTGTGACAATCTAGACAATAAAAAATAGTGGCAGTAAGGTTAGATCTTCTGATTCACTTTTGGGACATGTCCATAACCTCAGATTCTTGGAAAATCCTGAAAGGGAAATGAATGCTTCTCACAAGAAAATAGCTCATTCCAGGATGAGATCTTGCTTTTCCTTTATAGTCCATATGGTAAACTGATTGTCCCAAATTGGTTTTTGCATATGCAATTGCACATGGTAGGACATACTTGCCTGATTCAGTTGTTCGCTACTAGATAAGTTGTAACTCTTACTGATGGGATAGCTTAAAAGTCATGATGCTTAAACTGATTGGGCATCTGTGTTTTATGCCACTACACTTCACTGGATAATTCATACTGTGCACTGATGTAAACTTACTTGATTGAATGATTCCTAGCATGTATCACTGCTCTCTAAGTTGATTAGATGATCATTGCTTGAAGTCTCCTGAACACTGCTACTCAGGGCTGCTGTTCCTCCCTTTTACTTGCAGTGGTATAGGACAGTCCACCAGTCAGCATCAGCTGATGTATAGATACCTGAGCTTCTAAGAGTCTGCCTCTGATTCATTTTCTGGATAGAATTGTTCAACTCACAACAGTCCTAGACCATGTTTTACCTTGGACCAGTCTGTCAGACATTCTTTTGACTTATAAAAACTGTTCGCCTAAACTAGAAGTTCATCCTTCTCACTCTCAATTGCCTCCAAACCTAACAGGCATCACTTTCAAGCATCAAAGCTCCTAAGACTAACAAGAAGTCTATAAAGTCGGTGGATGTTCCAGGACACGTCAGAGGCAGAGAGGAATCAGACACCATGCTGCTGAGCAAAAAGACACAAGAGCTTTACGGGTGGTAGTAGGGATGTTGTCGTGGTTATTCTGTAATAATTAGGCATTGTTGCTAAATACCCCAGACCTGGGTCTGCTCACCTATATAGAAACTTGATATTGGAGTGGTAAAAGGAAACAGGTGTCTTCTGCAAAATTTCAAACAAGAAAGTGGAGGTTCTTAAGGATTGAAGCTAGGGCTGTGAGGTGCATGAGCAGTTCACGTCCAATCTCCTTGCTGGTCGGTATTGTTCCCGACCTTTGTTTAATTAGTTGGTGTTGTGCTCCAGAAAATTTCTGATGGCCAGCTTGTTTCTGGCTGCAGGTCATGGTGGAGTTACATGCAAGTTGTGATTACCTTCTGCCTCAGAACTTCCTTACCTAGACCCAGAATTCCTTTACAAAATCCCTCTGGACAGTACTGGTATACAAGGTTTTAACTATTGGGGAAGCAAATGACTTTCTGAGTCCAGTGGTCAACTGTATTACTCCCTCAATTCAATGAATTCCTTTCGATATAGGGCAGGCAAAGCCAGTGGGACAACAGACTGGGTCCTGCCTTTCTATTACCAGAGTTCAGTCTCACCTTCATGGAGACAGAGTTAGGGATCCCAAATACTTGCCCTGAATTTGCTTCTCTGATGCTCACTTTCTTTATAAACTGAAATCAAACTGCCACTTCTCAAGGTCATCATCACCAGGTCACCTGTTCCAGGTACTCAGTGGGGTGTCTGGCATCTGGTGAGCTGAGCTCTCAGCGCCCTCTGGGTGAAGGCATTCACTGTTACTCTAGAGCTAAATCAGGCTGCACACAGCAGTGTCCCCAGGGAAACCTCCATAAGCCCCTTTGCTGTGTTATTTTAGTCATAGGAAATACATCATTTCTCCCTTTCTTTCCACATTTTAACTGATAAAAACAGCTACTAATCTTGTGATTTGCCTCTGACTAGTTTTGTGAATAATATTTGCATAAGAATTTCAGGAGATAAATGCAAGGAAATGACTACAATGACAGAACTTGCATCGCAGCCAAGGAAGAAATTTGCAACCTTTGACTACAAACATGTCCAAGAAAGCTCCATCTAACTGGTGTCTTTACGATCATAACATATCTGGAAAACCTACCTGAGGATTATTTCTCTTAACCTCCCTGTGCACTTACCCTGTTCTCTTACAAATCTTCTTGCTTACTTGTTGAGCAGAAAGGGTGCATTTCAGATTGAGAGATCAACTCTTTACCCAAGACTGTTGGCTACTTGAAATAAGCCTTTTCCTCTTACCAATTCTTGCCTCTGGTGAATGAGATGTTGAACAGTGTTCAGCAGGGACCTGATTTTGTTGAGCTAAAAAAATCTGACAAAAATACCTTCTGCCCATGGAAGCACTTTTAGATAGCAACAGTTCGAGCAGGCCATTTCTATCTCTGTGGGAAAAGAGCCATGCAGAATACACACTCACAATAAGCACGGATTGATGAGAAGTGAGACTCATATGCACTGTGGGGGATACACATTCTGAGCTGTGGCCTTGTGCACTGGAACAGAAGGGGTAGGATTTTTGGCTGAGTGGGTTTGTGAAAAGAAATAAACTAACAAAACAGCGGTTTCTCAAATCTTTGCGTTCTGGTAGCTTAGTGCATAGCTGCATCAGTACCTTACTTGGGCTCTGAATTAAATTGACATAGGTTTACAGGAGAAAAACTATGTTTAATTATGTGCAATGCATCGAAGCTTTATGAAAATATGAGAATAGAAAAACAATGGCTGTTTACAGGAGACATGAGTCTGCACACAGGAGTCAACCAAAAAACTATTGAAACTCAAAATAGAATTTGGCAGGGTAACAGGATACAAAATTAATGAACATAAATAAATGGTGATGGTATACATAAAAAAAAACATGGCTGAGAAAGAACTTGTAAGTTCAGATGCCTCAATAATAGCAGAGAATATTTAATACATTGGAATAAAACAAACTAAACACATGGAAAACCGATCTGATGAAAATTATAAAACATTAAAAAAAGAAATAGAAGAAGACATTGAAAGAAGGCAAAATCTGGAATGTTCCTGGATCAGCAGGATCAACGTCATCAAAACGGCCACATTATTGAAAGTAATCTACAAATTCAATGTGACCCCAATTAAAATCCTAGCAACATTCTGCTCAGAAATAGAAAAGGTGATACAAAAGTTCATCTGGAAACACAAGAGACCACAAATAGTCAAAACTATCCTGAAGAACAAAAACCAAGCTAGAAAAAATGACAATTCCAGACCTCAAGACATACTACAGAGCAGTGGTCATCAAAATAGTCTGGCACTGGTTTAGAAACAGAGAAGAAGATCAATGGAAGATAACAGAAATCCCAGAAGGGAGCCTGCACGTACAGCCTACAACACTTTGACTAGAGAACTTAACATAATCCCGAGAAAAATCCTGATCTCTTCCACGAATTCCGTTGGAGCAATTGGACAGCAGCCTGCAGAGGAAAGAAGCAAGACCCGCATCTGTCACCTTACACCAAAATCAGCTCTAAATGTGTCAAAGACCTAAATCTGCACCCAGAAACCATCAAAGTGTTAAGGAGAGCATAGGGAGCACCCCTCAAGATATAGGCATTGGTAAAGACTTCTTAGAAAAGTCACCCAGAGCACAAGCAATCAAAATAAAGCACTGGGACTACATCAAACCAAGAAGATTCTGTACAGCAAAGAAGACAACCAGCAAAGTGAAAAAGCAACCAACAGCATGGGAGAAAAATCTTTGCACACTATACAACTGATAGGGGTTGATATCCAGATTGTGGGTTAATATCCAGGATTCACAAAAAGTTTTAGAAACTCCACAACAGCAAAATAATCAATCTTATAAAGAAATGGGCAAAGGTAATGAAAAGATATTTTCAAAAGAAATTCAAATGGCTAATAGACTTATGAAAAAATGCAGGCTTAATAGACTTATGAAAAAATGCAGGCTTCCTAGATGTCACAGAAATACAAATGAAAACCACATTGAGTTTCCCCCTAACCCCAGTGAGTGTAACCAACATTCAGAACTCTATTAACATTATCTGTTGGCATGGATATGGAAAGAAAAATACCCTCCTTCACTGTTGGTGGGAGTATAGACTAGTACAACCACATGGAAGGCAGTATAGAGAGTGCTAACAGATCTTAAAATTGATACGTTGTATGATCCAGCTATCCCACTTCCAGGTATATATCCAAAGGAAATGAAATCTGCACATGAGGATTTGACCTGTAATCCTATATTTACAGCAGCACAATCTACAATAGCAAATTCATGGAAACAACCCAGATACCTGTTGGAAGAGGAGTGGATAAAGAAACTGTGGTATTTCTACTCTATCAAGTACTACATTTTAAAAAGCATGGAATTCTACCATTTATAACCAAATGATCCCAAATAGACCATTATACTCAGTGAAATAAGCCAACACCAAAAGCACAAATGTCATATTTTTTCTCTGATATAAAGCAAACTTTATGTAAAATACAAGATCAGTAGATACATAGGTAAACATGAAGGTACATATCTAGAGGAGCTACATAGAGACTACCATGTTAAGATCTGAGGATACAATGCAGTATGCATCTCTACTCCTCAATCAAAGATGGACTCCCAATGAAACTGTCAAATACATGTTGACAAAAGCATGCTGGACTTTCTGCCATTGTCCATACTTATAATGGCATGACACACTTATGTAGCAGATTGGTGAACTTAAGATTGTTTTTGAAGGATTATACTATTGTAATAATATAGGGGAAATTAGTGAGTGTGAGGGACCAGCATGGGGGAAGAAAAAGGGGAAATTCCCTGAGCCTATGAACTGTTTCATAAAATAAAGAAGAGACAAAAAAAGAAAGGAAGAAACAAGAGAGAAACTAAGAAAGAGAGAAAAAAGAGAGAGAGAGAAAGAAAAGAGAGAGAAAGAAGGAAGGAAGGAAGGAAGGAAAAATGGAAGGTAAGAAGGAAGGAAGGAAAGAAGAGTTCTCACCTTTCCAAGGCTTGTGGAGCATCCTGAGCTGCAGAAAGGTATAAGGGAGGGACTTTTAACTCAGTACGAGAAGGAAATATATGGTGTATACAGGCTGTCTTGTCAGGCAGATAAAAAGTCTCTCTGGTTGATACATTTGTCTTAAGCAGTCCTCACCCAGTATAGACACTTTGGTTCATACACATATCATTCATACACATATATGCATATCCTTTATATAAATCTCCCTTGCAAAATTAAGAAATTCAGAGCTACTCATCTACAGCTTCACAAAATAGCCAACTGGTATTATACCAAAGAAGTATATTTTGGGATGGCACATTTTGTTCTCCATCAGCCACATTGTGGGGCGATGTGTCCCAAGCATCTCCAGTTTCCATAGTATCATGACATCATCACTTGTTCAGCAGTGATAAATCAGCTTTGAGGACAGCTCAGGGTAGAAGTTGTGGAATGGAAAGCTTGTTTGCATTTGCAATCACGCCCTCTCCTCAGTACCTATGCCCTCCTACTTGAAGACATGTCTATTACTTGAAATCCCATAGCAGAAGCAGCAGTGAGGTAAGCAGAAATGACTGTGGTCTCCATAGAAATCCTACAGCATGCATAGCAAAATGATGGAAAATAGCAGGCCTTGGGGTTGGGGGCAACTGCAGCCCCCTGCAGTGTGGTGGCTGTGGAGGGTGCCCCTGCCGGGTCGAACCCAATGCTGGGAACTTAAGCCAAAGACACTGCTGGAAGGCAGTGAATGCGTCCTCGGCTTCTCCCAGGACCCAAGAGAGCTCTTCCCTCATGGTACATATAGCATGAGGGAACTTGGGAACTGGATTAAAATCCTAGAGGCGAACTCTGGGGTTTTTAAGATATATAGTTGCTGCTTGGGGACACTCATAAATAAGGCCAGTTTTAGTGTAGGTGAGAGATGAATTTTGGGTGATTCCCATTGACAGGGTCATGAAAGTTTCAGGCATGCATGGGTACTGAGACCAGATGATTTGGAGGGAAATATCCATAAGATAATTTGGGCCAGACTGATCCACCAGCCCAATTAGGAATCCAGAGATGAGCTGTTAGCTTAAAGCATCACTGATGGCACACACCAGTCCACACCAAAGCTATGGATGGGAGCCTGTTTGGTACGGCTGGTACCATTACCTGATTGGGTTATGCAGTGATGGAGTGGTCACATTTGGCAGGGTCAAGACTCTGTGCGTAGACTCTGTGGGGTTGTGTGGGCCCAACCCTGTGGAAATACAAGTCCCCCTGGTTAGCTCGCAAGCTGGGGTTGCAATGGACTAAGCTAGGTATGACCATGGCACCTGCCATCACTCACGGGTAAAGGAACCCACAACAGTCAGGGCAGGTCAAGGCAGCAGCATCCGAATGTGCATTCCAAAACAGGATGTGGGGTGGGCCAGGCTGCAAGTGGAAGGGGGCAGAGTGGGCAGGGCAGAGCAAACCTTAACTCACAAGAAAGAACAGAAATCAGGCTGGAGCACAGGTCATGCTGAGTAGGCCCTTGCACCTACTGATCTGCATGAGCCAGGGATGCTAAGCCACAGCATCTAAGGCAGGGGCCGGGACAAGTGAGGGGCTGTGCCAAGCTGAGTCAGAGCAACCACTGGCCTGCACATGATCTAAGGCTGGGAATAGACCCAGTTGGGGAGCTAAGGGGACATCCTAGTTGGGTTGTTTCCCACCAAGGAGCGCATGGGCTGAAATGGGGGCTGTGTTCTGATCAGGATACATTTGTAGTCTCCCTTGGCACAAGTGTGGACTGGGACTGAAAGCAGCAAACTGGCCTAGGCTCCAGTACCATCTTGTGCTCTGGAGGACTAGGGTAGATGTGGGACAGACTAGGCTAGGTCTCAGCCCTCACTGAATCGTGTGTGAGCTATATGTGGGTATGGATGAGCCTTGGCTTGGTTGAAACATCCAACAGTAAGAACCAGATTGGGTTGAAAGCCAGTCAGGAAAATCCACTGTTTCTGCTAGGACAGGAGGCGAACTAAGTAGGGCTGGCTCATGGAACCACTGGTATGTGCGAAATCTCTCACTGGGAGGGGTTCTGATGGAGGAGTCTGGGCAACTTCTCTGGCAGGACACAGTCCTTGCAGGTAAGTGCAAGAAGCACAATAAGAAACAGCCCAGAACAGGCTATGGAAAGTTTCCCACTGGCATACATTTGGCATGGCTTGAGGGCAGACCAGGCTAAACCCATTCACATCACCCGCTGGAGAATCCAAGCACCAGAACAGAGTGTGGGTCGGGCCAGGTTCGGTTGCGACACATACGAGCACACATTAAGGAATGCCAAGGTGAGACGAGCTGTACCAGATGTGGTTGCAGTGCTCAAACAGCACACGTGAGAACCGGGGGTGAGGAGGCAAAGCCGGCAGGGGAATGTGGGCTCCCCTGTTGCACAACTACTTTCATTGGAAAGTTTGAGTCAGGATGGGGGTAGACCAGACGAGGCAGGGCTACAACACCTGTGGGCCTCATGTGAGCTAAGTTGGGAAAGGGCCAGATTGGGCTGACTGTTCTGACTGGTGCAAGCAAAAATTTGAGTGGGTGAGTTATTTGGGCTTAGCCACATCATCAGATGGCAGAGGCTGGCACTGGGAACTAATTTTGTCCAGTCAAATGCCAGAACCACCTGGAGAGTGCATAATCTGGGAGTGGGAGTGGCCTGGGAGGGAGATAGTGGGCACCTCCTTTGGGGTTACCACTCTCACTGGACACGAAAACCAGGACAAGGTCAGGGGTGGCTAGACAGAAAGGCACCTGCCAGTATGTGTGTGGGCTGGATAGTAGTTGGTTGGGTTGAACTAGGCTTCAATGCCCATTGACACGTACGAGAGCTAAATGGGATGTGGGACAGACTGGATAAGCCTGTGGTACAAACTGGCAAGCATGGGAATCAGGGTAGGGGGCAGGCCTGGAGGGGGTTATGGGGAGTCGCCCCAACTAAGCTGCAGCTCCCACTGGTTTGCATGAGGACTGAGTATGAAGTGGATGGGATCAAGCTGGACTACAACACCTGTTGGTTCACGAGGAAGACAGGGTTGGAAACAGAACTGACCCAGCAATAGCAATGACCAGCATGTACATAAGCTGATTGGTGTGACGGACGGTGTCAGACCCTGTACTAGAAAATTCATGCAAGAATCAGGTCTGGGATCATCTCAGATAAAGTTTCTTTGGAGATCCCACCAACTAAACTGCTAATCTCAGAACCCCAACCATGAAGAGACTATGTCAGCCAGTGGATTCTGAATAGTTTTCATCGCAATTGGAATGGCAAGACTGGCAGCAATCCAGAACTGTTGAACTTTCAAAACTGCTTGAGCAGGACCCTCGGAGCACACCTCACATCGGGGACCTGCAGTGGGTGGGAGGCTGGGTGGGGCTTTTCTCTTTGTTTCTCCCCTGACCCCATATACAGGGAAAAAATGATAATATTAATGTGGAAACAATGGTATTACCCACTTTGACCCTGTAGCCCTTGATCCTTTGTACCCTAGTCAACTAAGTAAGATTATTAAAAATTAATTTTAAAAAAGGAAAAAAAACAAAACAAAAACCCAAAATGATGGGAAATAGTACGGTTAGTATGAAGAGGTCTGACCCATCTCAAATCCACCTCTTTTTTTTTTTTTTTTGGCTAAGATTCATTTTATTTTTATTGGAAAGTCAGATACACAGAAAGGAGGAAAGACAGAGAGGAAGATATTCCATCCGATGGTTCACTCCCCAAGCTGCCAATGGCCAGAGTTGAGCCAGTCCGAAGCCTGGAGCCTGGAGCCTCTTCTGTGTCTTCCACACTGGTACAGGGGCCCAAGGTTTTGGGCCATCCTCAACTGCTTTCCCAGGCCAAAAGCAGGTAGCTGGATGGGAAGCAGAGCTGTTGGGATTAGATCTGACTGCCATATGGGATCCTGGTGGCATGCAAGGCGAGAACTTTAGCCACCAGACTACTGTGCTGGGCCCTCAAATTCACCTCTGTCACACATTCAGCTGTCATGCAGGCTGGAGTTTGACAGAGACTCCATACCGAGATCATGCCTGTGTTGGTGTAGTCATAGTAAGAACATGGTCCCTTCCCTTGCCTAATTTTATGTTAATGAAGTAACCTTCCCCTCCGCTAGTTCAGAAAATGTTTACATAACGAGTTGATTTGGAATAGCATCTTTTTGACCCAGAAGACAAAGCAGCTGCATCCCAACCTGTACTGAATCCCATTGTGAAGGGACATTCATGTGGCTGATTCTCTGGACATTCCTGCATGTGCCTGATAGACCATCATCAGAACAAAACCTAAACATGTGTGTGATCCCCAGCTGAAAGCACACTCATTGTCTCACTTCTGATCTCATCCTGCATTACCACAATGCCTTTAAATAACCTGTTCGCCAGCTTGCTTGATGGAAAGAGCAAATTTTGGATCAAGAGATCTTTCTTTCCCCATGGCTATTGTCTTAAACTCTATCCTCATATCAACATTTGTCTTTGATGAATTGGCTATCCCAGCAATGAGTAGCAACAGCCCATGATTTCTTCAGAAACACCAGTGTCTTGCAGATTCCCAAACCCCAAACCTCAGTCACACTCTTTCAGTCCACTGCCAGATCCCTGTGACACCCATTGAGAGCTCGGTTACTGTTTGCTGTCATTTGCTGGCTGTTTCCTGGCTGACTCGATGGGTGCTCTACGTGTGATTTCTCACAGGCATCACTGTGTAAAGCATACGTTTGATATATTTCTGATGTTAAAGAAATGGAAGTGATTTGGGCAAGATCTGATAGGCAGACAGATGGGAATCAAACCTAGGTCTACATGCATCATTCACCGTATCACAGATCTCGCAGCCTTGCAGAACATCTGGTTGCAGATGCTCAGATGAATGAATGACTGGAGATGATGCTGGGAGTAGAGACTGCTTGCCGTTCAGTGTGTGGACAGGAGTGCGACTGTAGAGTGAGATGGGAAAAGAAACGGATCAGGTCCATGTCAGATGAGAGAATGGAGCCTAGCATGGTAGCCCAGTGGCTAAATCCTCACCATGCATGTGCCAGGATTCCATAAGGGTGCCTGTTTGTATCCCAAATGCTCTATTTCCCATCCAGCTCCCTGCTTGTGTCCTGGGAAAGCAGTCCAGGATGCCCTCAAAACTTTGGAACCCTGCACCCACGTGAGAGACCTGGAGAGGGCTCCAGGCTCCCAGCTTCAGATTAGGTCAGCTCTGGCTGTTGCAGCCACGTGGGGAGTGAGTCAGTGGATGAAAAACCTTTCCCTGTGTATCTCCTTCTCTCTGTTAATCTGACTTCCCAATGAAAATGACTAGATCTTAAGAGAGAGAGAGAGAGAATGAGAAAATGGACAGAATTCCTGTAAAGGTGAGAAGAATGCTTGTTTCTTTCCAGAGTCCGAGAAATAAATTTTTAGTGTTTCATTTTGTTTTAAGCTTTTAAAATTTTTATTGGAAAGGCAAATTTATAGAGAGAAGGAGTCACAAAGATCATCTTCTATATGCTGGCTCACTTCCCAAATGACAGAAATGGCCAGAGCTGAGCCAAACCAAAGCCAGGAGCTTCTTCCAGTTCTTCCACAAGGGTGCAGGGTCCCAAGGCTTGAACCTTCCTCCCCTGCTATCCCAGGCTATAAGTAGTAAATTGGATCCACATGGGATCCCGGCATTTTGCAAAAGGAAGACTAGCCAATTGAGCCATTGTGCCAGGTCCAATACATAGTTTTATCATGAGAATATGCCAGACAGAACTGTCCATTCGGGTCCTCTGGCAGGGTTTAAATGTATCATGAGACCAACCTAGACAGGATTACATATTCCCTGCCTCGGATGGGCCTCTTAACTGGTTGTTATTCTAGCCCACTGATTGGTAACTGTTATTTTGTTTCTTTCCTGATTGGTTAAATCTAGGTAGCCTCTTTTGTGCATAAAAAGGCCAGTACTCCCAGATTTTTCAGACTAAGTTTTCCTTGGAAACACTTCTTGGCTCTCGTGCCCCCGACTTCACTAGATTTCACTTGGCTCATTGTTCCAGTCCCTGTAGAAATTATTTTTTGATGTGAGATGAGAGCTGAAATCTCCCTCATTGTCGCCTAACATGCTCACCACAAGCAGGTAGCACTCAATTACAATGGATCAATAATAGGAGTACAGGGTACTTAACTTTCCACCGAAGCCAAAAGTGCAGCACCTAGCCCGCATCTTGCATGCAGAACCTGAACATAATCAGATCCCAGACAGCAGCCTCTTCCCTTTGCTGTAGGATATCCTTGTCCTATTTATTAATTACAAATCAACCCCTTACTAAAATTGACTAGTTGTGCCAGGGGAGTGATACAGTTGTCAATGAAGTTCTGATGTCACTTATTTTCCTAAAATTCACACCTTTTCTATTGGAGGGCGTCAACCCCTGGGCCTGTGTGTGGCTCACAGACTAATGTCTACTCTTCCTTTATGTGGAGCGTGGTACTGCTGACCAGTCAGAGGCAGGCATGAGCATGAACACCAAAGAGACCACCTAGGAACTTGGATATAAGATGAACACACACCTTTCAACTTGGATCCATGAGTCTTCACCCCTAATCCCTCAGGCAACCTGGGAATTAGGCAACAGCTGCCTGGATCCTTCCCTGTGCAGTGCAGTAAACAGCTGCTTTCCCCCACAATCTCTATGTCAGTGACTGGCTTTCTGCCAGGTAGGACGTTGTCAGGAAACTCCTCCAACAGTACTGGGGGTTATTCTCCACCAAACCCTCCCTTTTTTCCTGCTGTTTTTGTCAGGGCTAGATCCTTTTTCTGGATGCTTCTCTACAGCCTAGACTCAACAGAGGGGCTCTGGACGCTTGGTACACAGTCCGTTCTTACTCAGCTGCCATCATGACTTTCGCCCACAAAGAGAACTTTCTGAATGGCTCAGGAGCTATCAGATTCTAGAATCATCGATTCGATTTTTAAGAGTCCCTCTGACTAGCCTTTCTGGACAGGAACACTTTCAGAAGCTTTCTGCACAGGTCGGCGCCTTTTGAGAATGATGGAAGAGACTAGAAGGTGTGAACAAAATCTAGGATTGAGGGGATAAAAACCTAGTTTAAAAAAAAACACAAGCTCTGTGTTTTTTTGTCAAGGAACCAAGGCTGAGGTCTCTTCTCATCAGGGACAAAGGACATGATGCCCACCGGGACAACGCTGCATGAAGGCTGAGCTGTGGCTTTGGGATTCAACATCCACAGCTTGATACATTGCCCAGAGGGCGAGGAAGCGGTTGAGAGGCTCTGAAGAAGCGTGTGGACGTACAGGGAGTACCCAGGGTCAGGCTTGTAGGTTTCCTGCTATTGTGGCATCACAGTGCTGAGTAACAAAGACCCGCACACAGCCTAGTGACTTAAAAAGCAGAATTACTTTGTGATTCAGTGTGGTTATGCCAGTCAGAAGTGTGGGCAGAACCTGGCTGAGCAGCTGGTGTAAGTGGATCCACCATCAGCAGAGTTTATGTGGTCCCAGAGAACTGGAACTTC
Source organism: Ochotona princeps (assembly GCF_030435755.1). Classification (NCBI taxonomy): domain Eukaryota; kingdom Metazoa; phylum Chordata; class Mammalia; order Lagomorpha; family Ochotonidae; genus Ochotona; species Ochotona princeps. The sequence continues at coordinate 104,494,373 of NC_080835.1, read as the reverse complement.
CCAAAGTGTCCTGGTGGTGACCTCTGTGCATCGCCAGGAGGAGGATGAGTTAATTCAGGGCCATAAAGATGGTGATTGCTTCTTTTCCTTCTGTTTCTTTCCAAGAGCTAAATCAGGCTTCACTGAGAGCAGTATTTTGGGGTGGGGTGTGACGTCTGAGATCTTGAACTTGCGAATGTAAGCAGTTTCCTCTCCAGTTTCCCTGGTGTGCTGCTTTTCCTTCCAGAACAGTCTAAAGTTCCTTGGAAACACCTCGTGGGAGATGATGCTCAAGGCTGTTGTCATTGGCAGGGAGGGGAGGATTCAGGAACGGGGGTTAGAAAAAGGGATGAGAGCAAATGAGGAAAGAAAGATGGAAATAGAGGAGGGCGAATGATGGATGGCTAGGGAAAAGAAAGGAGAGTGGAAAGTTACAGGAGAAGTCTGAAACAGGAAGGGGCAGAAGGGAAAGTGGCGGGGAATGTGAGCTAAGGAAGACAGGGCCCAGCAAAGCTAAGAAGGAAAGTTGTTCCAGAAGGTGGAGATTGAAAACAAATCTGAACCAGCAGAAGGGACATCCTGAGTGAAGACCCAGTGAAGACTGCTTACCAGTGAGGACTTCAGAGGGAGGAGGGATGACACCTGGAGGGCTGTGGGCGAGCCAGAGGGGCTGGCTTGCTCCCTTCCTCAGGAACTCCACGTTTCTTTCTACTCAGACTCCATGGCTAAGTCAAATGCAAGTAATTTTTTTCCCCTCTTTCCCACTTTGGAGCCAGCCTTACTACCCAGCCTCTATGCTGAACAGCTGGGATAGACTGGGCCCTTCCTGGTGCTGTTCTCAGAGTCTGGAGATGGGAAACTAGCCAAGAGTTAAGAGGCAGCCCCAGGGAGGAAGGACAGCTGTCCCAAGTGTATACCTGGAGACAGCAGGGCCTGGACATGCCTACCAGGTGTGCCACAAATGAAGGCTGACCAGTGAGGAGGGGCCCTTGGTCTTCGTGCACAGCTCTGTGACAATTAGTGTCCCCTCTGTGGTGCCCTTGTCCCCAAAGGAGGACTTCAGCCTGAGAAACTAGTGTGCAACACCTCCAAGTTCCACCCTGGACACATACTGACATGTGGGTTGGAGAGTTGGAGAAGGTGGGCGGGGCCATGCCACCTCTCTGTGGCTGCCAACAAGTCCGCTGCGTCTGCAGCAAGTACAGAATGCTGCTAGGGTCACAGAGTGACTTGAAGGTCGCAAGTCTGGCAGAAGTTCCACGTTCAAGTGTGATGTCTGCTTGTAGTAGTAGGGTAGTTTTGATCGCATCCCTTGGCCCACCTATAAGCTTTGCAGAGCATCATCAGCATGCAGTGCGACCCTTTCTGAGAGCAACTCACTCCTGTGTACAGAGGGTGATTAGTGCTGTCTACAGAGGGTGTAAAACTCACCCAGTCACACACTTGTAAACATGGAGACTTCCTCCATCAGAGTAAGGGAACAGATTGCACTGAAAATTAGCCCAGGTGCACATGCTTTGTGTGGAGCCCCACAGACTCACCTCTGCTCACGGTGTTTCATTTGTGGTCCTGCAGGATAGCCCACTGCTGGGCACGTCGCCTTAGCCATGAGGCTGCTTCTCTGGGCAGACTCCTGAGAAGCATGCAGGATGGCAGAGATCTTTGCTTCCCCATGACAGAAGGACTCAGGGAATTGCACAGAAACTGCCAAAAATGATGGATTAAGGGAAGCTCTATCAGTCCCTTGGCTTCACTACCTTGTAGGTGGTGATGATGCCTTCAGATTCCAAACTGTGATTCCCAACGTAGCCTAGCTCATCACTCATTACTCATTTGTAGAAGTCATGCCCAGTGGTTACCTGCTGAGGTGATGCCTGCATCCACCCCAGTGCCAAGGATACTTCCTTCAGAGAACACGATGCCTCAGTTTCCCTCCTTGGTCCACAGCACTCTCCTGGGAATGTTCCCCCTCCCCTCCTCAGTCACTTTCACGTTCTCAGTCAAGACCCTTTAAACCATAGCTACAATCCAGTAACCAGATTAGATCCCAGCAGAGCTTTCTCCAGGGTGAGTGGGCACAAGGCACTTTCTCAGTAGCCTAAGAGAGTGAACCAATTGCCTCACATTTCTGTGGTCAAATTCTTGGTCTGGCATAGTCTGATAGAAGTTATTAAAACAATTCCTATGGTCCAGACACAAAGCAAAGGTCTGCTCCCAAGCCCCTTGCTTAGATCCTGAGGGTCACATCTTTCACACTGTGGGGAGACCAGCCTCTGCTCTGATAAGGTCTTCAGCTGATTAAACGTGACACGCTGCTCTTTTAGTGGGTGGTCTGCTTAATGCCACTGTTAGAATCAAGTTGATTCATAAACTTGACCACCGGTCTTCTCCTTCTTAATTTGGTTCCCATGTGCCTCTACCTAAATCATCCTTATTCTCCAAACACATGCAAATCCAGAGTCAAGCTCTGCCCAGCGACCATGACACAGCTGCCGTGCACACAGTCCAAATGCTCTAATCCTTTCAGTGGAGGAGAATGCAAAGACCTTGAGTGGCATTTCCATTTCACGCTTCCTGATATCCTGTAACTTCAGTGCTTCAAGAAGAATGCAACAATGTAGAAATCATGTGATACGAGCCGATACAGAAGGAAGGATCAGGAAGGAGACAAATCAATACATATGCCACACACACACACACACACAAACATATTTACATGGTAAGAAATAAATCTGGCACAGTCCTCGTTTCTGCTGCTGATTGTGACCGTACTGTGACTGATACTAATACCAACCTCCTATTATCCCTCTTGCATTGTCTTTGACTTATAGCAACATCCTCAGCTAGGCCTGGTGCTTTACTAAGTAGAGTGGTGCAAATTTTCATGTCTGAAGTTTCTAGTATTCCTGTCTAAGTCGTAGTACTGGAATTTACCATTGGCAAGGATGCAGGCAGTATCTGGGAGCTGGAAAAGCACAGAAATGCATTGTCTCAGGCCCTCAGAAGGAAGACAGCCTTGCTGGCACATTTTAAAAAAAAATATGTATTTTTATTGTACAGTTAGATACACATAGAGAAGGAGATACAGAAAGATCTGCTGTCTACTGGTTCACTCCCCAAGGGGCTAGAGCTGAGCCAATCTGAAGCCAGGAGCCCAGAGCCCCTTCCGGGTCTCCCACATGGGTAGAGGGTCCCAAGGCTCTGGACCATCCTCTACTGCTTTTTCAGGCCACAAGCAAGGAGTTGGATGGGAACTGGAACAGCTGGATTAGAACTGGCGCCCATATGGGCTCCCAGCGGATGCAAGGCAAGGACTTTAGTCACTAGGCTACCTTGCCGGGCCTGATATATAAAGCATGAGAAGATGTTGTCTGACTCCTAGCCTCTGTAACTATGAAAATACCTCAGCATTTGAAGTGACACATTATGTAGTGCCCTGTTACAGCAGCAATAGGAAGCTAATATGGGGATTAATTCATAAACTATTATTAAGCCTCTGAAAGAGTGGAGTCAGCTGGTAAACAAATTAGGTTAACCTACATAAACCACTTAGGGTTTAGTAACAAAACCTCTACTTCAGGGTAGTGGAATTGGAGGGCAATAAGGCCACTTCCCTCTTGGGCGTTGGCTTCTAGACACGTGTTTTTGATTGGCGAGTCCCCACTCCCCACGCTGCAGTGCCAATAAGGCCCCAGAGCCTCTTGTTGTGGCATTTCAGAGCAGTGTGTAACGTGGCACTCCCCTTGGGAGTAAGCAGGCCTCAAACTGACAATGCTGACTCCCCTAATGTTTTAATTGGTACTTATTCTAGGCAGTTCATTTTGAAGTCCCCAGCCTCTACCCAATGCAGTCAGGTTGACCTGACAAGGGTCTGACGATGGTAGAATAGCATGATAATGAATGGGTATTACACTCCGCTACTGGGATTAATATCCTTTTGTCACTCAGCCATCACTCCGGAAACCTCCTTTGGTTTTTTGCTAATGAGCATTTCTCTGTCTCAGTACCAAAACGACGGCCAATACATATCTCTGAAGTGAATCAATGTCAGACAGAAACCTGGAAGCTAGTTCCAGCCCCACGCAGTCTGAGTAACTTTTCCCCTGGAATGCCACACATGTCTGCAGGATTGCTGTGTGCTGGCTAAGTGGCTAGGGTAGCTTGATAGAAAATAAATTCAAAACACGACCTGAACATGCTATAAGCATCCCAGCAAACAATCAAAGGGGCTGCTGTAGGCTCTCATGTAGGCCCATTTAGGCAGTATCCGTTTGCAGGCATCAGAGGGAAAATGAAAACCAACAAAACAAGCAGCTCTGAGTAACCCCCTCCTCTCTGCAAATGAAGCAGTGGAGCTTCAAGCTCAGATGGCCTTAATGTTCAACTCCTACTCCAAATATCTCTTACCGAAGCTGTGACTCCGAGCAGCCTCACAGTTCCTCCAAGATTCAGCTTCCTCCTACAGAAAGTGGCAATAATAACAGCGCTCACTGACTTTATTGGAGTATTCTGAAGACTAAATCGAGTCAAATTGCTTAATGCCACGTGTGGCCACCAGCAGCATCTCCATAACTCTCCCCTCGCTTTGCCTAGTCTGTGTCTTCCCTCATTGCGATTCCAACCTCCTCTGGGAATGCTTGAACTGGGAAGGACCTGGGACGCACATGAGCCTTATGGAGTGGACATACCAGATGCAGTCCAGCTTTCTTGCCTTAGGCAGACTTTATTATGCATCACAAGTTTCCCCAACTGGTCAGAATGTCTGCTCTTCCATCAGGAACACAGCTCAGACCATGTGCGACGGGAGGAGAACTCAGGACTCTTCTCTGAGCCCTTTGCGTCCCAGGAGCCTGTCTGACATGGACCCTGTACTGGCTAGAGCCAAGGCAACAACATTTCTGACAGGAAAATTCTAGATTTTTCTGACTCAGGCACATGTTAAGGCTCAAGGAAAGGAACTTGTTTCCTTCTTTCTGTCTATCTGCCTTACATATAAAAATGAATAGATCTTTTTTTCAAGTGGGGCGGGCATTTTGGCGTGTTGAGTTAGGCCTCTGCGTACAGTGCCAGCATACCATGTGGGAACCAGTATGACTTCCTGTTGCTCCATTTCTGATCCATCTCCCTGCTAGAGTATTGGGAAGGCAATTCAGGATGGCTCAAGTCCTTGGGCCCCTTCACTCATGTGGCAGACTTAAAGGAGCCCTGGGTTCCTGGCTTCCCATTGGCCCGACTCCAGAAATTGCAGCCATTTGGGGGGTGAACTAGCACATGGGATATCTCTCTGGGTGTTTCCTTATCTCTCAATCTGCCTTTCAAGTAAAACTAAATAAACCAGTTTTTAAAAAATAAAGAAATGAAGGAAGTGCATATCAAGGGAGGGGCATTTAATACGTTTTGCCCCTGTACCTGTTGAAGGCAAATTCAATGGAGGACTAAAGTGCTCATCTAGCTTGGATGTGATTTACACACACATCACTCCAAACCCCACAATGCAATGAGGGTGCTTGGGAGGCACTGTCCTTGGCCATCTTGAGCAGGTCATGCACCGACATGGACAGCTGTATCTCCCAGGACAGCCGTATCTCCCAGGACAGCCATGTCCCCATAGAAAATCATTAATTTAACTAGGTCGCACTCAACTTTGCTTTGCGTATTTTCTCCGGGGAAAAAAAAAAGACTGAAATTTGCTTTTCTTCTCCTTTCAACCACCCATATGCATACTAGATTATACAAAACTCTTATTTTGTGTATTTTTATGTGCCAGTTGCCCTGAGTGTTAAAAGAAACTCTAAGAATTGAAACAGTTAATGATTTTCCAAGGTTGTGCGGACAGGCATCTCGGGCAGATTCACCTCCACCATATACAAGAGGAAGGATTGTGGGGTTGTGGTTGTACTTCCTTGTATTTGACCAATGAATTTATCTATTTTCCTTGCTGTTTTTCCATCCACAGTTTAGAGAACACTTGTTGGATGCCTGCTCTCTGAGAGACTGCAGTTTCAGAGGTGGAAAGATGAGCCACCTGCACCATGGAGTTGTGGTCAATGCCTCGTGGAGACAAAAATGAACACAAATCGCAGACGTACAAAGAGACAAGCAGTGCAGCAGCGGTAAAATGCAGGAACGGGTACAAAATCATTCCTGGGGTAAGGAGAAAGACTAAGAGAGTCTTGTGAAAGAAGAGGATTTTTATGAGTTTTTTTTAAAGATTTATTTATTTTTTTATTATGAAGTCAGATATAGAGAGAGGAGGAGAGACAAAGAGGAAGATCTTCCGTCCGATGATTCACTTCCCAAGCTGCCGCAATGGCCGGAACGGAGCCAATCCGAAGCCAGAAGCCAGGAACCTCTTCTGGGTCTCCCACACGGGTGCAGGTTGCCAAGGATCTGGGCCGTCCTCGACTGCTTTCCCAGGCCACAAGCAGGGAGCTGGATGGGAAGTGGAGCTGCCGGGATTAGAACCGGCACCCATATGGGCTCCCGGTGCATTCAAGGTGAAGACTTTAGCTGCTAGGCCATGGCACCCGGTCTGGTTCTTAAGAGTTTTAAGGCTACAAGGAAGTTGATGCTGGTCTGTCCGAATCATCAACAAGCTGCAAGTCTTCTGTATCAGGCAATATGTGTCAGGCAATACCTTCCTTTTTTGTCTCACCATAGTTGTCCTTGAGCCCCACAAGTGGTGAGATTAAACATATCCTTACAGATTGTCTTGCTGCAGCTGTTTGGTTGGTCAGATGGCAAAATGGGTTTCAGGCAGCCTGGGAACTAGATGTGGGTAGTAGCTAACTTCTTTCCAAAGACCTGAAATTTCCCTGAAAAGAATCCCTTAAGACAAAACTGACCACCACCATATCATCTATTTGAGGAGCAAATGAACTAATGAGTACAGTGGTTAGACTCTTCCGGGGCTGGTTGTACCACTCCTTCAATTCTGTTAGTTAAACTAAGAGAAGATGGCTATAAGCCTGACAGTATTTAGCATCTATATTGAAGGCACTGTGTTGGGGATTGATTTGTAGCCCAGAGAAGCCCAACATGCCAGAGCATTTGTTCGCTTCAGAGAGATAAATTAATCACCAAAGCCATAGTTAGATTATACTGTAAGCCCTCCAAACCAGGAATCCCAGAGGAGGACCTGCCTCTAGGCTATCTGCCTCCATGGGTTCTCTGCTAACCCCTGAGAGGACAGCATACAGCTGGTTACAGAGAGATTGATGGGAACCCAGGTCTTTGAAAAGCTGATCCATTGTCATTGACAAGGCCTCTCTTTAGCTGTCACCTGGTCCCAGGCCTTATTTCCTAAATGGGAACAATCTAACAGTCAATCAGCCCACATGTGGGTGGCTGTTTCCATCTATTTTTATGCTATCAGCACAATATGTGAGATTTTGTCTTGTGCAATGAACAAAAATGTATTGACTCATAATTGCAGAGGCTGGGAATCCAAGACTAAGGAGCTTTTTCTGGAAAGGATCTTTCTGCTATGCCCTAACACAGTGGAGAGCATCTCATGGGAAAACATCAGGTGTACACCTGCGAAGTCCCTCTTCCTCTTATTACAGAGCCAGTAGTCCCATCATTGACACCCTCATGAACTCCTTTAATCCTCATTACCTCCCAAAGTCACTTCCCCAAAGGTCACCTGGTAGAAATTTGAGAATTCGTTTTCCAATACAGGAAGTTTCAGGGGAATCTCAAACTGTAGCAATTGCTCTCCTTTTCCCATCTTTGCCCAGCAGGAGCATAATCCACATGCTTGGTCATTCTCCAGTCACTCTTTCTCAGTTACTTCCCTTTACGGCACTTGGCACTGGTCTACCGCAGAATATGAAGTCTACCTTCTTCAGCACTGTTTCTAGCATCAACTCCAAGGCTTATGTGTTACTGAAATACAGTGCACTCTTCATACAAACATACGAACATACAAACAATCCTGCTTCCCCCAAGCCATACCTTCTAAGCTCTGTGACCTTGCTGGCATCATTGTTCTACCAGGAAAGGTGGCATTTTCCACCTAAGACGTGGCTGTTCATTGCTGAACAGTTTTGTTCAGTAGCAGTTGCTTGGACCTGAAACCAAGGCTCCTTCCATGATGTTTATTGAGTAAGTGACTCATATTTTTCTCTGTAAATGTCAACCTTACTGGCTTTGACCCATCTTTTGTAAATTATTTTTGAAGCCCTGTGTTGTGATTTAATCTATAAGTGACCCACAATGGGCTGTGTCATCCACAATTAAATCAATGCACACAACTCATCCCATTTCTGTTTAGGGTAGATTGTACCACACAGGGCTGACAAATGTCAACTGTCATGTAGCTCAGCAAGACAAATGGAAATGACCTGGACAAAATACAGGGAGATAGCATGGACTTCGGTTTGAGATCAATTTGTATGCTTCCTCTAACTGAATTTTCATTTTCTACCTCCATACTCAGCCTGATCATCAGTTAATTTTTTTAAGATTTTTTTTTTTTTTTTTTTTTGCTTCAAGGGCATTTTTTACAGAGAGAGAAGGAGAGACAGAGAGAGGCTTTCCATCCACTGGTTCACTCCCTGGATGGTCATGATGGTCAGAGCTGAACCAATATGAAGTAGGAGTTGGGAGTCTCCTGTGGATCTCCCATGTGGGTGCAGGACCCAAAGACTTGGACCATCCTCTTCTGATTTCCCAGGGTATTTGCATGGAGCTGGAGCAGCAGGTATACAAACTGGAGATCATATGGGATGCGGGCTGTGCAGACAGAGGATTAGCCTACACACCACCACCCCAGCTTGAGTTGACCAATTCTTTGAACACTGTGGGGTGGGAGTTTAGTAAGAAAGGTGCCAGTGAAGATGTGCATGTTGCACAGCTGAGTTTTGGGTTTGATTCTAGCTTTCACATAGAACAGACACTGAAAATAAGCAGGTGATGACTCAAGCACCTGGGTCCCTACTCGCCACATGGATTGAATGTTTGCCTTGTAGCTTCAGCCTTCCCCCCACCCCAGATACTGCAGGTATTTGAGGAGTGAACCGGCAAAGAAGAGCTCCATCTGTGGATCTGGATGTCTCTCTCTTTCCATTTCAAACATTACATACATATGTATATTCCATATATTTGAATGTAGATATATATATACATACACATATACATATTTAAATATATATATTTGAAAAGCAGAGTTACAGAGAGGGAGAGACAGGGCTCTTTCATTGGCTGCTTCCCCCAGTTGGTCATAAGGGCCAGCACTGGGCCTGGCAGAGGACATGAGCCAAGAACTTCTTCCAGGTCTTCTGCATGGGCAGCAGGAGTCTGTTCATTCGTGTGATCTGCTGCTGCTTTTCTTAGGCAGTTAGCAGAGAGGTGAATTGGAGTAGCCAGGACATAATTGGTACCTAGCTGGGATTCCAGCATTACAAGTAGCAGCTTTACCTACTGTACCACACTATGCCAGCCTCACAAATTATTATTTTATTTAAAGAGCACTCCATATGTCACCATATTGCAACATTTCCTTAGTTACCCAAAGCAAGATCTGGTCTCCCTTCTCCTTAGAATACTAATTGTGTTTACTTTGTGATATGGAATTAATATGATTCAATACCTGAATTCATGCAGAAATTTCATTCCCGATGCAAAACCTTAAGGTGAAAACTTACTTTTTAAAAAATTTATTTATTTTTTATTGCAAAGTCGGATATACCAAGGAGGAGAGACAAAGAGGAAGATCTTCCATCTGATGATTCACACCCCAAATGGCCACAACATCTGAAGCTATGTTAATCTGAAGCCAGGATCTCAGAGCCTCTTCTTGATCTCTCATGCAGGTGCAGAATCCCAAAGGTTTGGGCCGTCTTAGACTGCTGTCCCAGGCCACAATGTGGGAGGTGAATGGGAAGTGGGACTGCCAGGATTAGAACCGGTACCCATATGAGATCCCGGCACATTCAAAGTGAAAACTTTAGCTGCTAGGCCACTGCAATGGACCCAAAACCTTACTTTGATTACAGTGTTGAGAAGGGAGGTCCTTGATCACTGGGCTGTGCGTTTAGAAGCAAGCTCTCATGTAGCCTCTTGAGTTCTCATGATAGGGTTTTTAGCCCATTATAGTATATGAACTCTGTATGCAAGAATCAGTTGCACTATCAAGAAGCAATCGAAAAGGAAAAATAAATTCCATTTATAATAACTTTTAAAATAATAAAACCACATCAGTGCACTTAACCAAAGAGGTGGAAGACTAGTACACTAAAACCTGGAAGCAATTCTAAAAGAAAACCTTAAGACTGAAAAAAAATGCATGGAAAGATAGTTCATGTTCATGATTAGGATGACTTAATACTGTGAGGATGTCAACATCATGAAAAGCAGTCTGCAGATTTGATGCAATTCTTATTAAATTACAGTGCCATTCATTTTGCAGAAATTTGAAACAAGACCTAAAATTCAGTTTGAATCTTAAAGATCTTGAAAAAGAAAATATTTGCAAGATTTATGCTTTACAACAATCACTACAAGGCTATAATAATTAATACTATGTGTTCTTGATATATACATAATAAACTTAAATCTTGGAAATAAAGTCTTGCATATATAGATCAATTAATTTTTCTTCATAATCTCAAGAACCCACAATGTGGAAATGATCTTTATTTTAAACAGATAATGCTGAAAAATTGGAGAGTCACATGCAAAATAATAAGCTGAATCCTCATATCATCAACCAAAAATTAGCTCAAAATTGGTGGAAGATGTAAATTTGAGTTACATTTTTTGAAACTGCGAGAAGAAAGCATGGGAGGATGTCTTCATGACATTGGAATTAGCAGTGAGTTCTTAGATGTGACATCAAAAGTATAGGCAACAAAAATAAGCTGCATTTCATGAAAATAAAATAAAAATTGTGCATCAAAATAATACAATAAAAAGATAAAAATATAACTCACAGAATGGTAGAAAATATTTGTAAGTACTTCAACTGTTCAGCAATTACTATCCAGAATATACACAATGCAACAAGAAGAAACAAACGATCCAATCAAAAATGACCAAGGAAATTGAACAGACATTTCTTCAAAGGAAAAAAATATGCACAAATGGCCAATGAGCAAATGAAAAGATTCTCAACATTAGTAATCACTAGTAAAATGCAAATTGAAGCCACCATGAAATAAAACTTCAGATCCATTCAGATAGCCATTAAAATAATGAAAAGCTCAGGAGTGGGGCAGGGCTGTTTCGTTCCCCCTCAAGGCTGAACACTAAAGAGCATTCACCACTGGCTGTAGACCCTGCATACCTCTGCACCATGGCCAGCCTCAGCCCACACAGGTTTGACAGCCAGATCCTGCAGAAGCAGATGAATGAGGCCGAGAACAGGCTGGGAGAAGAAGCTGAAGCAGCATTCAGTTGGTGTAGAAAGAGTTGGAGAGGGCTCAAGAATTCGTGCAGAAGCTAGAGGAAGCGGAAAAGGCTGTAGATGGAGCAAGAGGGGAACAGAGGACACAGAACAAACTCCAGGTGATAAAGCACAAGAAAACAGAGATTGAGGATAAGCAGCCCAAAGAGACTCCAAGGAGGCTGATGGCAAATAGAGGCAGGTGGCTCACAGCCTAGTCATTCTGGAGCCCAGCCAGACACAACAGAGAAGTAACAGAGGAGTCTGAACTAAAATACAGTGAGCCAGAGAATAACTCAATTAAGACTGACAACGTTCTGATGAGTAGCATGAAAATGAAGAAGAAATTATACTTTTTTTCCTGACAAATGGAGTAGCTGAAAATGAAGAAAGTACACTTTCTGACAAACTGGAAAGTAGCTGAATTCTGTGCTACATCTATGCAGAGAATGGTCTCGAAACTGAAAGACGATTGATGGCCATGGAATAAAAACTTGCCCAGGACGAAGAAAATACAGGCTTGCATCAGTTGCTGGATCAAACATGAAATTCACTGTATCTTACTGGGAAGGAGAGACCTGTTCCAATGGAAACTCCAGAGCATCAAAACTTTCTCAGGAATGGAATTTTCCTTGTTCTTACTTTGCTGTCAAGGTCAATCAAATTGTGAAGCTTCATATCCCAGTTCAACCTGACACCTTCTTTGTTTCAAAGGGCACCTGATTTGCAGCTCCGTCAGTATCCTTCAGCTCTATGTATTCCTGAGCTAGGCAAGATATTTCACCTTATCATACTCTCCTAAGACATAGCATATTTGGGTCTTGGTAGAATAAACAATATATTGTCAAGAACACAAATGCTGGTATCTGTCTACTCACAGATTGACTTAAGTATAAGAATAGAGGTAAATACAACCTGGGCCCTTTGGTGAGACTATAGGGGAGAGGGACTATCACATTGAAGTGGGTGAGGATGTCTCCTTTTAGAGGGGAAAAAAAAATGAGTGATTGGGGGAAGTTATGAACCATAGGTTCAAAATCTTTGCAGAATATAAGATTGCTTGGGGAATAGTCACAATAATTACCTGAGTGTTTTCTGGATAGCTCTTCCAGGCTCTTCTGTTTCACACGTTTCTTTCATTTTCAAAGTTGTCTCTGAGGACCAGGTGTCTGATCCCAGCAATGTCCAAGCTTGTCTGTATGAATATTTCACATTACACAATGGAGTGAAGACCAACTCAAATGTACAGTTCTAACTGAAAACCACCTTGCTTCTGGCTCATCCGGGTCCTCTGGATCTTATACCTGTGAAGCACTGCACTACCCAGGAAGTACAACCAAGTGTCTAACTGGGCAAAACTTACATTTTTTTCTTTAGATTTTTTGCAACCATATCATATTTCTTAGTATTATTTTTCAGCATTTTAGTCAAATATTAATTTTTAAATAGATTCCAAAGAAAATTAAAAAGGAAAGACAAGAAAATAGCAAGTGTTGGTGAACATATGGAAAAATTGGAACATTTGCTTATTATTGATGAAACTTCTAAATGATGTAACTGCTGTAGAAAGGAACTTGAAAATTTCTTAAATATTTGAAGATAGCATCATTATATGATCCAGCAATTCAAACTTTGTCTATATTTCCCCAGAGAACCAAGGGCAAGCTCTCAGACATCTGCATACCAATGTTCTCTGTGGCAGAAAAGAAATCCAAATGTTGACAGATAAACAGATAAGTAAAACATTAGAAAGTGTACAACTCTGATGCGTGCTACAATATGGTTGTATCTTAAAAAGCATGAGCCTACATCATGAAACAAGTCATACATAAAAAGACAAAAATTGCATGATTTGAGTTACCCAGAGTAGTAGACCAAAAGTAAAATAGAGATTGCCAGAAGCTGGCAGAAAGGAATATTGCTTAACAGTATTGTTTTTCCAGATATAAGACAAAAGTATGACAACTGGTTTTTTTTAAAAGATTTATTTTACTTTTATTGGAAAGTCAGCTACATAGAGACGAGGAGGAGAGCCAGAGAAGAATATCTTCTGTCCATTGATTCCCTCCCCAGGCTGCCACAACAGCCTGAGCTGAGCCAATCTGAAGCCAGGAGACAAGGACCTCCAACCTGCCTTGGAAAGGATGTTCTGCTTTCTATAGTAAATGTCAGCTGCCTACATTTCCTGCTTCTGTGACACTTGTTCAATTCATTGTCTGAGTGTAGCAGGGTACTTGCACACAGTGGCAAGACGCTGAGGTTTTTAGAAGGAAGCAGTTTATTATTATTTTTATTTTGTGCTAGCACAGGCTCAGCAGATTCACATCCAAAAGCTGGGCCCAGAACACATATGGTGCTATCTTGTACACATTCTAAGTCCCTTTGACGCTCTGCTGTGGTAGCGTACATTCTAGATGGATATTCCAAAGCTATGAGATTGTGACAGGGCTGTGCACACGTGCAGGTCCTGATAATGACCTTTTCTTTGCTTCCCTTATAGTTCTTGCTACTTTTCCTCCCCATATATGGTACACTATGTATTGATTTGATAGTCCAACACCACAGCACTGCCCATGGGCAAGCAGATGTTGAAACTGTCACAGAAAAACAAGTAAAAAACAAGCAAGTAGAAACTGCCGTGTCTCTTCTCCCCAGGGAAAGCCCCTACCACATAGGATGAAGATTGTGTCCTCCACATCTGTGATGCTGCACTGTTCTCCAGATTTCTGCGATGACCCCAATACAAATGCTCTTATTATACTTCCCCATGTTTCATTGATGTCTTCAAAAATCATTCATTCTAGATGAGGAGACATGTGCGCACACTCACACATAGAACCAATGAGAGGGAGACACACACATACAGATGGAGAGAGAAATGGAGAAGAATGGCAGAGGGAGAGAGAGAGAGAGATACAGTATGCTGTCATCCATTGGTTCTCTCTCCAAATATCTGCAAAGGTTTGGACTGGGCTTGGCCAAAGGCAGAAATGGGGAACTCTTTCCTAGGCTGCCATAGGAGTGACAGGAACCCAGATTCAGTGGTTTAGCTCTGTGCTTGCTGCCTTCCAGGTCTGTATCCTAGGAAGCTAAATCAGAATCCAGAGCCAGACATGGAAGGCGCATGCTCCAATACGAGACGTTTGCATCTGAACTGCTAGACCAACTTCCCAACCCATTCTTTTCCTTAAAAGTTCCCTGCCACAGGCTTTAACAATGGCTGCAATCACGTTTTTTAAAGTTCTTGCTTTCTGCATATGGGTGTCCTTATGCAAAAGGGACCAAGAATGAAGAACTACCCACTATACCACCTCGGGCGATGCATGAAGAAATGCAAAATGTAAGGAGTTAGCTTGGCTGATCGGTAGTTAGGGTCAAGTCTCTGGTGCAATGAGAAAAGAGGGAGTTCCTTTAAAAGTATACAAGATGCTTGCTGCTGCCCAGAGGGTGCTTTCAGAAAGACAATTATGCTATCCCACCCTTCTGAAGCTTTCATTTTAACATGAAAATGTAAATAATGAGTTACCAGTTACACCCTCCTGATGGTTTTTATTTTGTTTTGAACAGGCTAGACAGGATTTTGGCTTTCTGATAGTTAGCTGTTCTACTCATTAGAACTGTACTTAGACCTACTTACAACATTTTCTCAATCTTCCCTTTTTTTGGAGCTCCTGTCTGAACACGAGGCAGGAGGTTTCTATCTTTAATATATCTCACTTTGCTCACTGATGTCCACACAAAAATTCTTAATAAGAACCAAGATTGTTCCATCCTTTGCATCAGATTTCCAGTAACAGAAACAGTGAAATGGAAGAAGACAGAACAACACTGGAGCCTAAGTATTGGAATCCTCTCAGATCCAGGGGCAATCCATCTAACCAAGATGCCCTGATTCCAGGAACCTTCCCATTCGTCCCCCAGGCATTTTCTGCCTGATCCATACAGCTCTGTCCTTTCCTCTACTGGGTAGGCAGATGTGAGTCACCTTCCTACCTCTTCACCAGTGAGCCAGAATCCTGTCCTCCAAAGATCGCCTCACCTTGTAGGCGGCAATGGGGAGTGATGGGTAGGGATCCTGGAATACTAGAAAATCTTACTTTGGGGAGTTAGTGGTGGTTTTAGAGAAACCACCCTTTATGATTTTATGCCTGCTTTGTTCATAGCTGAAAAATGGCAACAAAAAAAGAAAGAAAAATTAGTTGACAAAACTTGCCATAATGCTTTTCGCATTCAGAGCAATCAACTCACTAAATGTTCCTAATATTTCATTTTTCTTTTTTAGGCTTTCCCTCATTAGGAATGTAATGAAATGGATAACTGCCCTAGTTCTGGGTAGACAGCCTGAGGACAAATCTTGATCTTCTTTTATTAACCCGTAGAATTTAATCCCTTTCTTTTTCAAGCTTCAGTTTTTTTCATATGTGAAGTGAGAATAATAACTGTCCAGTCTGATAGGTTTGAAGAGTTAGTTAACTATCGTAAGGAAAGCAGTGGGACTTGGCACTTCATAAATAGTTCTGGCTATCTCTCCTCTTTGTCTTCCTCCCACTTCCACCCCTTTCCTTTCTGTCTTTCTCTTGCTGGGGGATTTTTTTATTCCCCAAGGCTGTTCCTAAGCTGGCATCATCATCTTGTGAACTGGACAGAAATTCAGATAGTTAGTTCACACAGTAATACCTAACTTACTTTAGAATTAACTACCCCACTGATGCAAGGACCAAAGCTTTCTGGCTGGTTGATTTATCCGTCATTCTAATCTCGTTGTTCTTCTACCATGATACTGATTCATTTCACTTCCAGACTCAGACATACCAGAAAAACAGAAATGACAGGGATAAAAAACTGCCCCATCACTTGCATTTTCCCATTAACATGTCCTATAGTCTGCATAGAAGAGTATAGTGAAATTTCCAAACCTTATTATGCATGTTTCCTTTGTTTCTCACACCATATGCACAGAACAAACAGCAAAGGTGGCCACTTCGGCGTGGCCTAGAGTCCTCACCTTGAACGCACCCTGGGAACCCATATGGGAGCCGGTTCTGATCCCAGCAGCACCACTCCCCATCCAGCCCCCTGCTTGTGGCCTGGGAAAGTAGTCGAGGACAGACCAATGCTTTGGGATCCTGCACCTGTGTGGGAGACCCAGAAAGAAGTTCCTGGTTCCTGGCTTCAGATCGGTACAGCACCGGTCGTTGCACTCACTTGGGGAGTAAATCATCGGATGGAAGATCTTCCTCTCTCTCTCTCCTCCTCTCTGTATATCTGACTTTATAATAAAAATAAACAAATCTTTAAAAAAATGTGGCCACCTCACTAACAGAGGTCAGGTGTGCTGGAGACAGGGCAACAATGACGCCCGCCATGGCTGAGATGTAATTGAAGCAGAGAAACCTTACCCTTTTGTGCTGACAAATTATCTTAACATGATGTAAACTCGGTAAAAAAAAAAAAGTGGGGCAGAAACAATGTACTATGCAAACCGTTTTAATCCTGTTGACTGGACTTGCAAAGACTTGGGGTTCCATAGTATCAGAGCTGTAGCCCTCCTTCCTCCTCACTCACAGAGCAGGGCCAAGATACACAGAGTTTACTTCTGAATTTCCTGGAGGAAAAAAGACCAACTAGGCACAGAAGAAATTGCTCTTCCGTTGGTGTAAGTTGCCTCTGCAGGTGGAGGACAGCAGTAAAATAGATCTGTCAATTAATCCCACCGTTAAGTGGGTGCTCCTCAGTTCAGTGACACTTTAATGAGCAGGACCAGATTTGTGGTCTGACTCCAAGGAAGAGAGCAAAAGAGAGACCCATCAGAGGGACAGGGAAATAACACAAATGACAGAAAGGACAGCCAGTTCAATGGTAACACTCTCAATGGGGAGCAAACTGCTTTTTGAGATTTCAGAGTGATTGATTAGCAGGTGCTGTCTGAGGAAGCGGAGTGGGGAGAGAGATTGAGTGAATGGCAGAAAGGGAGCACTTTGCACCTGTCTGAAGAGTTGACCCAGTGTGCTTACACTGCCCCCTTCAGGAAGGCTCTGTCATTTACTCTGTCAGGAAAGCGCCTCTGGCCTCCAGAATGTGTGAAATTCAACACTCTCCCTCTAAAACTCTGATCTATCAAAATGGAGGTGATAAGAGACAGCGGGAGTCTCTCACTCAGTGATGAATCTTAGGGGAGAAATTTCCTTGCCCTCCTAGGTAATCTAATCAAAGGAGTATTAATGAATAGATTTCATGTCCCATGTACCTTCCTGTATATTCAGAGGGCGTGAAAACCATTTGTCTCCATCCTTGGCTTTACACATTTTTTAAGGATAGCCACTTTCATTCCTTAAGGGTTAATTTGCCAGCAAACATTAATAGCCAAAGATAGCAAAGGTAAGCCTAAATGTGCTCCATTGTTTTCCTCTGCTTTTCCTTGTATGAAGAAAACCCAATTTCCAGATCATGTCCTGAGCCAGACCTAGAACTTGGACTACACATCACGGGACATCCTTGGAAAGTCGTTCCACCCTCTAGACCCTATGCCTTGCCTGAGATGTGTCCAATCTACCGGGCCATGTTCTAGCTTTTCAGTTTTTAGTCCTCAGCTTTTAATGCCTCCTATCCTTCTTTGATCTATATTTTTACTCAGTATTAAAATCAGAAAGTGTGGGTTCTTTTCTTTCTTGGAGCCCTGTCCTGTCATGATGGCAGGAGATTTCTCCCTTCCCATCTTAAATTTGCTTGGATCATTTCTCCCTTGGAGACCACCTGTTGTTACAGCAGATCTCTCTCTTTCAAATTCCCTAGGGTCTTTCCTCCCTTGGAGCCCCCTCCTGTCACTACAGCAGACCTCTTTCTCACTCTTTCTTAGTTAAATCTTGCTTTGCACACTGAAGTCTGCATGAAAATTCTTCTTTCATGTCAGACAAGAAACAAGGTTGCTGTTGTCTTCTGTGTTGAATTCCCTGAAGCTGTCTTGGTGCCGTGACTTGGCACGGAACTGCTTGAGTTCGGCTCCAGCCAGCAGCCTACCATCTTTTCAGATGGTGAACAGGTGGACTGCTCTCTCCAGTTTCTGATTTTCAGAGATCTTTGTTCTCCATCATTAGCAACTCTCTCTCAGACACACTCGGTTCCTGTATGCTAGTTAAATGTAGTTAGTGCAGTTACCAATCTTAGGAGTCAGGCTTGCTGCCTAGGCGAGTCAATCTCCTGGAGCTGAGAACATTGCAGCTCAGGGAATGTTGATCCTGTCTGAACTTGGTGTCATTTGAAAGACTAAGCCCATCACGTGAGACTGGGGAAAAATCTTTGAGTACTTCAGAAAATGAGGTCAGGGCTACCACCTTATGTTTTTCAGAAGGCTCCTTGACTGGACCCCATATTCCCACATTGCACTGTCCTTCCCTCTGATGAGGTCAATTGTCAGTAAGACTGAGCACAGTTCATGGCAAGGATATGAGCCCTGGGCTGCATGCCTCAATGAATTTCCAATCTGCCCCAGGCCCTGACACTCTTTCTCTGCTAGTCACTCTTTTTTTTATTTGAAAGATTTATTTATTTTTATTACAAAATCAGATATACAGAGAGGAGGAGAGAGAGAGAGAAAGATCTTCCATCCGATGGTTCACCCCTCAAGTGAGCGCAATGGCCGGTGCTGTACCGACCCAAAGCCAGGAACCAGGAATTTCTTTCCAGGTCTCCCATGCGGGTACAGGGTCCCAAAGCTCTGGGTCATCCTCAATTGCTTTCCCAGACCACAAGCAGGGAGCTGGATGGGAAGTGGTGCTGCCGGCATCAGAACCTGCATCCATGTGCGATCCTGGTGCTTTCAAAGCGAGGACTTAAGCTGTTAGGCCACGCCGCCAGGCCTGCTAGTCACTCTTAAATGATCTCTCTCACTGCCAGAAAATCTTCTCAGTTCCTAAGGGCTCAGATTGCAGGTTTTGCTAGATAGCATTTGCTAAGTATCCCATTAGGTCAATGTCAGGGCTTAAGCAAGCTTTCTGCAGGTAAGCAGGTGGCCTTTCCTTATAGGCTCCTTGGTAGGTAAAAGCCCCACATGGCCTGAACTTTTTGGAGATAGTGTCTGCTTCCCTTCATAGATCAGGCCTTTGGATTTCCTTTGTCAGGTCCTTATTATGTAGATTAGAGGAAGCTTACTGGGGAGGAATTTATTCTCCAATCATGCCCCTTAATCCCTGTAACCATCTGGTTTCCAACCTAAGCAGCAGCCAGACTGACACTTTCTCCAAACTCTAGTTCAAAACACCTTTGCAAACACTATTGCTGGGGAGACCGGGAAGACCGGGAAGACCATTGTTGAAATCAGGCTGATTGCCAACTCTGCCTTGTTGGTCAACTCGATGCTAGAACAACTTTCAGAGGCAAAGAGACGATGTATTTGACCAGGTAGAGGCCTAGTTCTAGCATGCCACTGGTAAGTAGAACTGATGACTCCCACCGCATGTTCTGACAAATATAGCCCTAAAATCGTGGAAGGCTGAGTGCCATGGGGAGCATATACTAATCTCACCCTTACCATTCTCCCTTCCATGTGGGCTTCAGTGGTCTTCTGGATGCCACAGGCTGGTTGTTGGAGTTTTGAGTGCTGTCTCGAGCGATAAAAACTGGGGCTTTTGTCGTCTCATTTCGGCATTCCATGCACTTGTTGTTCTGAAAATACCAAGAGTAGTCTCAATTCTAGTGCAGTGCTGATAAAGGCAACTGAGCAGACACGCCCCCTTGGGGGTGACATGTTAGACATTGAAATTCCTCTGACAACCAGGGCTTAAAGCAATGACTGATGTTTTTATGTAGCACAGCCAAACCTGCGAATAAGCTAGAGGTTGGAGAGAGTTAGCCCAAATGGGCCTTTGCATAGATTGATTGGGTTGACTCAGTTACTATGCAGGCCCTACCTCTATAACAACCATACAACTGGCTTTCCGAATTCAGCTTGGTCCTTCCTGCTTCTGTCTTGCCTTTAGCCAAAGTCTCTTGGCTGCACCTTGGCAGGCTTTGTCAGAAATATCCAGCAGGAAATAGAAGCTAAGTTTTTGTCTCTCTTTGGTTGCTGATTTCCAGGGTAAAAGGGAAATGCTACTGGTTACCTGACCAGACAGATCTCCCCACCCCAGCTGGAAACAGGCCCAAATCCATTAACCTTCTCTAACTTGGGAGGTGCTTTTTTCCCGTTCTTTGCAATTAATGCCAGCTTTTCCCTTTGGCTCCTGACTACAGGAGTATGTAATTCTCTACCTCCTTGTCTCATGATGTATCTCTTTGCTACAAATAATGAGTTTATATATTAAATCAAAGCTCTTACGTTCTATTGTAACTAACTTCAGTAATGAAAGCTTTCGTGTGTCTGGAAGGCTTTCTGCACTTATTGCTTGAATATGGAAATAAGTCAGTTATCTACCTATTTTGAATAATTACCTTAATCTGATCAGATCTGGTCCAAAGTGTTTGTTAAAATGTTCAGTTAACTGTATTTTAATTTGACCCAATTATTTGGACCTGATAATTCTTCAAAGTTCTAAACCAAGTTTCCTGACATTTTGGCTTCTAATCCCTGGAATTCTCAAAAGAATGACTCAATGTGGATGAGTTGATGGTCATTTTTGAGTCATGCGAAGTACATTGTAAGGTTAAAGAATTATGCTAAATGTGTTTTACTAGTGTCACTGCTTATACTTAGAGCTCTTTTATAAAGAGAGGAAAATTCTACATGCAAGCTTCTGTGTTCCACCAAAGTGAGTGAATATAAATTGGCTGAGAAGATTATGGTAATCCAAAAGTCTGATTGACATGGTTACATGGGTCTTTGATAAAGTTTCACAAGTTGCTAACGTATATCAGTACCCATGTTGACCAACCAGAAAGTCTTCTAACCATAATTTTGTTCCAAATTGTGGGATAATTACATATGTTCTCATCTGCAAGAAATGCATTATTTATAAGATAGATTGTCCTACAGGAAAACAACTAATTCTGCTGTTCATCTAAATAAATTCATTTTATTTTATCTTTTTAAAGATTTATTTATTTTTATTGGAAAGGCAGATAGACAAAGAGGAGGAGAGACAGAGAGGAAGATCTTCCGGCTGATGGTTCACTCCCCTAGTGGCTGCAACTGCTGGAGCTGAGCCAAACAGAAGCCAGGAGCCAGGAGCTCTTCTGGGTCTCCCACGTGGGTGCAGGGTCCCAAGGCCTCGGGCCGTCCTCAACTGCCTTCTCAGGCCATAAGCAGGGAGCTGGATGGGAAGCTGGGCCGCCGGGATTAGAACCGGCACCCATATGGGATCCTGGCGCGTTCAAGGTGAGGACTTGAATCACTACACTATCGCGCCAGGCCCAATTCATTTTATTTTTGATGATGCTTACATAGTTGACAGGTATGCATGCCCATGTGGACCATCAATTAGGCTGGGGAGGGTCAAGGAAATAGGGGAAAGTAAATGAGACTACCTCCAATCTCCTTTTTTTTGTCTCTGGTATTTTGTAAAAGTGCAGAGAGAAGAGGAGAGAGTCACCACCAGCAACCCAAGAGCATCAGCACCTAGGAATGGGGAAAGGCCACCCAATGTCATCCCTGGGTCCCAGACAAGGATCATAATCAGAGTGCACTGCTTGAGTGGTTTAGATAGTTCTGAGATGCTGATCATTGGCTGACATGTTCCACCTAAGCGTATCAGTTGTCACAGATACTTGTCTGCTTTGGCTGACCAATTTGTTCTTCCCTCCATGGCACTACATGTCCTCTGCAGGCCTCAATGAATTGGTTGTCATATCCCACATGAACATCTGAGCATGCCATCTAAAGCACAGACCTCAGCAACTATGCAGACACAGTTCTGACACATGCACTCCTCTGTCAGACTACATATCCTGTGATTTTTACCGTAGTTGGAGTTCTGTGTCCAGTGATCCAGGTCGAGGAGGGCAGGGTTCCTCTCCAGTGGTGACCCCAGATCTGGCTGCTGTGTGTAAGCCAGTGCGAGGTCTGGTTCATTCCATAACTCACATTAGCCTGCACACACACACGGATGGTTACAGTACCCTGGTTGGTTCTGTCCCCAGCCCAATCTCATACATAAAGCAATGGTGCTGTGATCTAGTCTAACCTTGCCCACCACACAATTGCACTCATGCACGCCAGTGGTAACTACAGTGAAGTTAGAGTGTCCCCAAAATCTAGGTCTGCTCCCACCCTGGTTCCTGTGCATATCAGTATGTGCAGCAGACTGGTCCAATCTGTCCCACATCCCATTGAGCTCTTGTACACATCAATGGGCATTGGAGCCTAGTTCATCCCAACCGACCTCATTATACATCCTTCACTCATGCTGGTGGGTGTCATCACCTTTCTAGCCAGTCTAGCCTCCAGCACCTGTCCTTATGCTCACCAGTTGAAGCCCATTCAAGAAATACCTACAGTCTCCTTACCGGGTCTACTCCCAGCCCTGGGTCTTGCCCCCAGTACCAGCATTTGCCAGGTGATGCTGTGGCAAAGCCCAACTAGCCTGCACTTACTCTGACTTATGGATGCGACTAGTGGATATGATCATTTGGCACAGCCTGGCTCTCCCCCTAGCCCCGCTCACATTCAGGCCAATGGATGTGGTAGCCCTGCCAAACCTGGTCTGTTTTCTGTCCCAGCTCTCACACTCACCAGGGTGGGCACTGGCCCAGTAATGGAGTCCCTGTTGCACCCCTGCTGGGTTCACTCCTTATTCTGAGTCTTTCGTATGCTGGTGGTTGCTACAGCCCAAATTGGCATGTCTTGTCTCAACTCGGCATCACCAGCTGGTACTGCAGCCCGGCTCAGCCCAGCCTGCCCCCCATTTCCAGCTCATGCTGGTGGCTGTTGGAGCCTAACCCAACCCAGCTAGTCCCCAGTTACGGCCTTAATGTGAACTGCCTGGTGTTATGACTGAACCTGGCCCATCCTGGATCTCACATCTGCCAGTGGCTGCTATAAACTAGTCCAGCCTGGCCCAAGCTCATACCTGTGCCACACGTATGCTGGCAGGTACTATAACCTGGCTTGGTCTGGGCTGCTCTCAGCCTTGGCTCTTGCACTCACCTGTAGGGACTGCATTCTGACAAAGCAGTTCCCCAAGCTACTCTACCAGGTCACCCCCTCAGTTGCAGATCTCCCACTTAACAGGGTGAGTTATGCAGATCTCATACACACTGGTGGGTCCTTGGCCCAGTCTGCTACCTTTGGTCATGGAAGGAAGGACCTGGTTGGTCCTTGCCTGACCAGCCCACACCCGTTCTGGTTCTTAAAGTTGGGTACTACAGCCAAGCCACACCTGATCCATGCTCAGACCCCGCTGTCCATGATTCAGTGGCTGCAGAGACCTAGCCCAGCCTATCTTATACTTACCGTGGCTTGTGCAAGCGCTAGTGAGTGGTGGAGCCTAGTTCAGTCCAGCATACCCCAAACTGAGTCTACATCCTTGCTGATGGATACTGCAGCCATGTCCAGCATAGTTCACCATCCCCATTCTCGCTCTTGTACTCACTAGTGGGAATCAACAACCCAGCTGGGGCTTGTTCCCAGCCACATGTCTTGTGTAGGCCACTGGTTGCTCTGACCCAGCCCCACGCGAGCTAATTCTTACAGTCTGTGTGGTGTAAATGATCATTTTGCTTGCAACATTTTCTAAATATTTATCTTTCATCCATGGCATTAACATCTGATCCTCTGTTAAAGTAACACAGTTTTAACATCTCCTTTTAAATGATTTTCATCTCATTGGTGATTAAATTTTCTAACTAGCTCCAGTAAGCTCCAGGTCTGATATTGGTTTTTCATGGTATGAGACAAACCAATGTGCCGTTAACTGCAAATTTTTTAAGTAATCTTGGGGCTCCCTGTCTTTTATTGAGTTATCAGGCTATTTGGGTTATATTAAAGATACTGTCAAGATGTGAAGCAGTGTCAATGTTTAAGTTATAACAAATGTGCAAAAGCCACAAAAGCCTAGTGATCTTGTGTTATTAGTATCTTAGTGAAAAAGGCCTAGAGACCCAAAAAGTACACATTTTTATAAAATCCTACAGGTGGTTTCACAGTGCTGTGTGAAATACACAAATGTCTCTATTGATTATAATTCTAACCATGAATGTTTCATCTTCTAGGTTCCAACAGACCTCTATTGTATTCAATGTAGATAAGGCTGAAATTCAGTAGTAAAGTACAGGTTCCAATTGAGAGTATGGTTGACTCAGGTTACTAAGAGCAAAATGTAATTCTAAAGGAGTGACAATTTTAAAAAACAAAGAGTTTACACAGCTATAACTAAAACAGCTTTATTGCCCTGTAATGTCTGTTGCCTATTATGCACGTACATGTCTATGTGACAAACTAAAAACTGTGATATTTTAATTGACTTTTAGATAAGAATGTTCCTATATGGTGGGTTTATTTTGTGAGGGGTCGGAGGGGGAAATAGGCACTTAGGGTCTCTGGGTCCTTTCATTGTCTCTGTGCCTTCTAACTGATCTAGGATAACAATTTTGTACAGCTTAGGAAAGCTTCATGTGTTCTGCTGTCTTTATTGAGTTTAGCTGCTTCAAAAAATTTGAGCCAGAAGGAATTAACTTCAACTAATATAAATCTGGGGCATAGTTTTAAAATAAAAGTGCTCAAGTCTGACTTTTATTCTGATAAATGTTTAAACCTGACAATTCTTTCACATCTGAGCTCTGAAGCTCAAGTATTCAAATTGGGGTTCCAAGATGAACCCAGGTCATTCTAAACTGGGAGGGATTATAATTGACTTATATTATGTTATCTAGACTTCAAAGAGAAGCCTTCAGGCTCCAGGAAGTACTTCAAACACCTGATGACTTTTGTTTTCTTTCCTTTTTTTTTTGTTTTTAAAAAGATTTATTTATTTTTATTACAAAGTCAGATATACAGAGGGGAAGATCTTCCGTCCAATGATTCACTCCACAAGTGAGCTGCAATGGCTGGTGCTGCACCGATCCAAAGCCAGGAACCAGGAACCTCTTCCGGGTCTCCCAGACAGGTGCAGTGTCCCAAAGCATTGGTCTGTCCTCGACTGCTTTCCCAGGCCACAAGCATGGAGTTGGATGGGAAGTAGACCTGCTAGGATCAGAACTGGCTCCCATATGGGATTCCGGCACATTCAAGGCGAGCACTTTAGCTGCTAGGCCACGCCGCTGGGCCCAACTTTTACTTTCTACCAGGGACCTCTGGATGGACCCCCTGAAGAATATCCTGCTGCTGTTGTCCCCTTTTCAACATGAAGCATCCAGCATGGTCATTAGCTCCTGTCCCTTGCAGTAGTCAAGGTTCATTATTTTTTTTTTTTTTACTCATTAATTACATTGTATTATGTGACACAGTTTCATAGATACTGGGATTCTCCCCTGCCCTCCCCAAACCCTCCCCCCATGGTGGATTCCTCCACCTTGTTGCATAACCACAGTTCACGTTCAGCTGAGATTGGGAATGTGAGGACTCAGATGGGCTAATCAGGTAGCGAAGGTCAGGGTCACTGGTCTCTGGTTAGGTCACCTTGAGTCTCCCCATTGTTTAACATTTCAAGAGCACCTTCTCCCTAGCTTCACCCCCAGTCCCCTTGAGGGAGAACCAAGAAACAGAATCAATGTCTGTTTCCCATCTCTCAGAGTGATTGTCTTGACCAAAGCAAGGAGACATACTCCGAAGAAACCCCCATCTCTGAGTGACTCCGTTCCTGTCAGGGAGATGGCTCCTGAGATTTCAGCTTATCAGACTAGGAGGCAGAAGGCACGAGTCATACCTTTGTGAAATCCTTTTTGGCCTGAGCAAAATGTCCTTCCAATGACTCATTTTGTACTCCCTCCCCTAAGATGGTGCATAAAAGACACCACTTCCACCATTTGCTCATGTTCCCCTCCTGTCACTACGGCAGGAGATTTCTCTCCTTCTCTCAAATTTCCTAGGGTCTTTCCTTTCTTGGAACTCTCTCCGGTCACTACAGCAAGAGACCTGTTTCTCATTGTTTCTTAAGTAAGTCTTGTTTTGGTTTTTTCTTTTCTTTTTCATTTCTCCAGTGACACATTGGTCATTCAGTAGCATCTTATTTAGCTTCATGCTGTTGTAAACTTTTTTAAACTTTATTCCTCTTGTTGATTTTGTTTTATGGATTTTCACTAAAGGGAAAGTATAGTAACTATGTAATGGAGACGATCATATGGAGATGTAAAGATACAATGCAGTGTGAAACCAAAGATAGACTCTCAGTGAAACTTTTCAATATATCTTGACAATACGGTGCTGGACTCCCCACCATTATCTTTAGCTAAAATGCCAGGATATATTTAAATAGCAGAATGATGGACTTGTGACTCTTTATGAAGGTCTGTATTATTGTAATAATATAGGGGAGATTGATGAAAGGGAGAGATTTGGAGGGGGAAGGAACTGCAGTCTATGAAGCTGTCTCATAAAATAAAATAAATTTAAAAAGAAATCTTCCTTTGCACATTGAGAAAAAATTAGAGAATGAGTTGGACACAAAGAAAAGGACTAATTTTCTCACTCTTAGGGCCTTGGGACAAACTTATTCTCATAAGCTGTGAATCAGAGGCCTTACATTTTTGCTTGTAATTGGGCTTGGGCTTTCAGGGAATACTGTCTCCATCCCTCAGAGACATTTCCCAAGTTAGTTCTTAACATGGAATGTTTGGATTTTTTTTTAACATTTGGGAAGCTGAGAT
The DNA here is from genome assembly GCF_030435755.1 of Ochotona princeps. NCBI lineage: Eukaryota > Metazoa > Chordata > Mammalia > Lagomorpha > Ochotonidae > Ochotona > Ochotona princeps. Next base: position 104,467,276 of record NC_080835.1, on the reverse strand, counting down.
AGGGATAGAGAGGGAGAGCGGGAGCTTTTAGCTGCCAGTCCACTCTCCAAATGCCCCTTTGAGTGCATGTGCCCATTAACCTATGGAGTTCACTTTAGGATCCCTCCTAAGGGCTTCACCTCCTCCCAGTATTGTCATCTTCGACAACAAATGCTTCTCACATCATAGCTCTCTGCATTTCTTGCCCTCCTCTAGTACAGACTTGAACAAGAGACCCAAAAACTGGTCTGTGCCTTTCTAGCCAAGAGACTTGGAACATGTTACACGAGCAAGCCATGGACTTGTTGTGCTATAGTTTCCTCTAGAGATGATAATGAAGGTAATGAAATCTGTCAACTATTATAATGCTTTACTGAGATAAAACAAACGAAGTGCTGAGACAAGATCAGAATGAGGTATACAAAGGTTCTTCAGAAAGTTCATGGGAATTGGAATTTTAAAAGACTTTATTTTTAGGTGTAAAAAATCGAAATTTGTGCTTGTCTTCCTAAAACATTCATTTTCTATGACTTTTTTTTAAAAGATTTATTCATTTTATTACAGCCAGATATACAGAGAGGAGAAGAGACAGAGAGGAAGATCTTCCGTCCGATGATTCACTACCCAAGTGAGCCGCAACGGGCCAGTGTGCGCCGATCCGAAGCCAGGAACCAGGAACCTCTTCCGGGTCTCCCACGTGGGTGCAGTGTCCCAATGCACTGGGCCGTCCTCGACTGCTTTCCCAGGCCACAAGCAGGGAGCCGGATGGGAAGTGGAGCTGCTGAGATTAGAACTGGCGCCCATATGGGATCCCGGGGCGTTCAAGGTGAGGACTTTAGCTGCTAGGCCACACTGCCGGGCCCCATTTTCTATGACTTTTTAATAGCTATCTATGTAATAGAAGCTCTATAAAAACAATTTTAAAAGATTTATCTGTTTGAAAGTCAGAGTGTCAGTGAGAGGGGGGACAGAGAGATCTTGTGTCCCTTGGTTCACTCCCTAGATGCTTACAACAATTGGCTTTGGCTTAGGGTTAAGCCAGCATCCAGGAAGTTTATCCAAGTCTCCAATGTGGGTTGCATAAGTCTAAGTATCGGGGCCTTCTCTGCTGCCTTCCCAAACACATCAGCAGAGAGCTGGATCAGAAACAGAGCAGCCAGGAAACGATACAATAAAGTATGTTGATGTCCTAAACGGCTGAATACCCCACTGAGTCACAATGTCAATGCTAATAATAACTACTTGTACTAGGAAAAACTAAAATTCTTCCATTTATTAGAAGAAATATGTTTTGAAGTTTACATAGCTTTTTCTTTTGAGGCATTTCACGCATTTCTGAGACAGGATATAACGAATTCTGGGAATAAAATGAGAAAATCTAATGAAATGGTCTAGGTAGTCTGGCTATGGGAAGGTAAAATGAGCCTGCCATACACGGCAGGATGCGCAAGTCATTATAAAAGAGGTGATTGGTGAATTTAGCATGACTTGATATGTGTGTGTGTGGGGGGGGGGGGGTGGTTAGAGGTAGAAGTAACCCATGCAACTTCATCTTAGGACCTTCACAATCCTCAGTGGCAGAACAAGCTCTGATAATATGGAGTGTGTGAGCACTGTGGAGTAGAAGAAATGGTGTCTGGAAATGAGAGGTTAAGGCTTAAAGGGGTAAAGGGCACACAAATGGTGAAGCCCCAGAGAGCGACACTGGATCTAGGTTAGAGATGTGCTGAGTTGGTGCTGAGGCTCCTGCACATGGTGTGGAGGGGCGGGGTAGGAGCTGATGATAATTCAGAAGTTTGAGAAAGAGGCTCTCTGCAGTGTCTCACCTAAGGACCCTGAGAAAGAGCAGGGTTTCTTTATAAGCTCAAGAGGAGGGTGGCAATGTGTAGACCTTGGATACCATGCACTAAATGAGTTATATTCAGGGTCCTATCTCTCCTCTTGTTGCTCCACAATCATACAGCAAGCCCATGTTTTAGCAAGCAAAGGATACTTTATTTTTCTTTGATTCGCTCACGCTCATACGTTACCAACCTAACACCATCCAGCTTAGCCAATGGCTCATGTCTGTCTGACCTTCTGAAGGTAAGAGAGACAAGCATGGGCTCACGAAGGCAACTTCAGTCCTGCTCTTGGCCCTATCCACCTCCGCTCTGCCTTTCCCACACGGAAGACCTCTGTCTGACAGCACGATTATCTGGCATTTTGTTTTCAGTTTGATGACAATGCCAAGAAATATAGTCCATTCATAAAATGCAAATGTATTCAACATGCTCCATCACTGATATAATTTTCCCATTGATGTTTACACTGCTTTAAAATTATTACAAGTCTAAAACAAGTTTCATCAGCATTCATTTTAATTTACACTAAGCAATTTTGATGGATTCCATGAATAGAATAAACTTGTATGACCTTTTCTAATTGTTTGGAGATAAAACTTACAATATCCAGGGCATCGCCCATCTCAAAATTCCTCAAAGTCTAGACAAGGCTGAATTAAAAATTCTGGATCCCTTAAAACTGAAACAGCTTGAACTGCAATATTGGGCTTTTTTGGGTCAACTGTAAAGAACATTTCTCCCCTGGAAGAGTCTAATCCTTGCGTCACAGAGCAGCAGGTCAGGTCTCATTCTCATGAGTGCTGGAGCTGGCAGCCTGATCACAGTCCACTGTATTAAGCCGTCATCAAGGAGTCCCTTCTTTTGAAGGCCTTGGACTCAGTGCCATCTGCCTAACAAAGTTTGAAATCCATGCATAGTTTCCTGATAGTACATATTTTCCATGAAATTTTGAAGATCTCTAATAGTGATTGTAACAACACTCTACAATTCTTTTTTTTTAAAAAAAGATTTATTTATTTTTATTGCAAAGTCAGATGTACAAAGAGGAGGAGAGACAGAGAGGAAGATCTTCCGTCCGATGATTCACTCCACAAGTGGCTGCAACGGCCAGTGCTGTGCCTGCCGAAGCCAGGAACCAGGAAATTCTTTCCAGATCTCCCACGTGGGTGCAGAGTCCCAAGGCTCTGGGCCATCCTCGACTGCTTTCCCAGGCTACAAGCAGGGAGCTGGATGGGAAGTGGAGCTGCCGGAATTAGAACCAATGCCCATATGGGAGCTTGGCCTGTTCAACGTGAGGACTTTAGCTGCTAGGCCATGGTGCCAGGCCCAATACTCTACAATTCTTATGCACCTGTTGTGTGTAGGATAAGTATCTCACAGCTCTTCATATTTAACATGAAAATGAACTACTAAGGTAGGAAGTGTAATAGTACAAATTTTGAAGTTTTAGGATTTTTAAATTCACATATAATAGCAGTGTGTTAGCTAATATTTGAACCCAAGAAATACAACTGCAGAAGGGAGATCCTGGACTAGGAATGAGCCATCAGACTTCCAACTGGTGTGTTTTCTGTCAAGTTGGAACTCCAGTATCCTGGACCTGGGCTCTGGCTTCCCAGAACACAGAAGCAGGTGGAATCCACTCTCTTATCAAGAAGCCTGTGACAGGGCTGGCTTGTTGTTTCCTCTAAGAAAACTGCATCTTTCTGAGATGGAAGGAGTTGAATTTACTTGTACCAGAAGGGCTCCTGAGCAGGACAGAACATTCACTGGGGCTGGTGTCTCCTGTACCCTTTTCTGCTAGATCCTTTACCTAATGATACTGGTTCTGCCTTTCTCCCTCTTTAAACTTGGGAAAGCTGTTTGGTTCTTCCCTTAATCACCCATGGACTTCACTTGGCAGTTGGCTGCAAGACTGCATTTTCAATTCCACTTGTACAGGTCAGGAAACACCACTCATTCTAAATCGCTTCCTGCTGCAGTCCCTCTCATTGCCAGTAGGGAGCCCTCTGAATGCTTGTCCTGTTTGTGTCTGTCCACGCTTGTTGCTGGCTCTGCTCTCTGCAACCCCAGCCTTTGCCGGGTTCTTTCCCATTGACTACTCTTGGGACTACGAGAGCAAAATTAGTTCACCAAAGCTAAAGAACATGATAACCAGCTCACACTCAAAATTAATGAATGGCAAGGGGCTGGAGGGATGGCTCAGCTGGCTAATCCCTTGCCTGCAAGTCCCAGAATTCCATATGGGTGCTGGCTTGTGTCCCAACTGCTTCATTTCGGATGTAGCTCCATCCTTATGGCTTGGGAAAGGAATGGAGGGTGAGCCAAAAGCTTAGCAGTCTATGTCTGCATGCAGACCTGGGAGCAACTCCTGGCTTCATGTCAACTTAGTTTCAGCCGCTGTGACCTTTCGAGGAGTGAAGGAGTGAACCAGCAAGTGGAAAATCTTTCTTTTTCTCTCTCTTTTCTCTCTCCTTCATTCTGTAAATTTGCCATTCCATTAAAAAAATAAATCTTAAAACAAAAGAATGAATGACAAGTCTTCAGATTACGCCCAAACCTAGCTGGGGCCTTTGCTGATGCCCATATCATGCTTCCTGAATGCTCCAACCACCACTGCAGAGAACCAAATATCATGCTTATCTTGTTAAGTTCCTCATCCTTACAGGTGTTTGTGTGTGTGTGTGTGTCCTTTTTTTTAATTTATTTTTTTTAATGATCTTACTTAGTTGATTAGGGTACAAACGGTCAAGGGCTACAGAAAAGTGGGTAATACCATTGTTTCCACATTAATATTATCATTTTTTCCCTGTATATGGGGTCAGGGGAGAAACAAAGAGAAAAGCCCCACCCAGCCTCCCACCAATTGCAGGTCCCCGATGTGAGGCGCGCTCTGAGGGTTTTGCTCAAGCAGTTTTGAAAGTTCAACAGTTCTGAATTGCTGCCAGTCTCACCATTCCAATTGCAATGAAAACTATTCAGAATCCACTGGCTGACATAGTCTCTTCATGGTTGAAGTTCTGAGATTAGCAGTTCAGTTGCAGGGATCTGTAGGCAACGCCCGCGTCGCCGCGTACCCCGAGCCGAGCGGAGGGGATAGGGTTACAGACAGACAACACACAGGACAACACAAGACAACACGCAGTGGGTCACTCTTGTACACAGAATGTCAACTTTATTTGGGGTCCGCCTGCATCTTATAGTCTGCTTAGCCCCTCCCAGTATGATCCCAGTGTTCAAGCAACACCTTAGCCCCCCTGAGGGCATCTTAACAAAAGGCAAGTAAGGAAGGGCGAACTTGCAGTCAAGCCAGGGGCTAAATGCATAAGACCAAGATTTCCCACTGTGTTACCTCTAAGAAACAAGCTAAGCTGTGGAGTTAACCCTTGGGAGACCGGGGCCTACATGTCTCCCTTTTTTTGTTTTTTAATGGACGCCTGTCTTAGGTTGTCCAGCAGTCAGTTGACGCCTTACCCGTCATGGGGAGCCCCACCCGGGGCATGTGGGATCCCTGTCTTAGGTTGGTCATCAGCTCTGCCAGATCTTACCCGTCTCTGGCTGCCCATCACAACATGCTCAACCAAACTTGAGTGCTAGGGTTTTCCACAGCTAAAGCCATCATGGTTTGTCAAATGATGACCTGCTCCCGGGCTTGTTGCCTGCATAGGCAGCAAAGAAGAGGAAACAATACTGCAATCATGGCTACGACCATCAGCCCCAAGGCTACGACTCTGTTCCATTCCTTAAACATCCATGCTGCCAGTCTAATGCCATTAGAACAACTTTCCCTGACATGAGGGGTACCCAGGTCTTAACAATGTACAAGTATTGTTGAAAACACTAACATTTAACAATCTCATAGTGCTAAGATGTTACAAGACAATTTTACCAGGAACCAGAGACCCTAAATGCCTATCATCCCATCTGGCTGTTACATTTCCAAACAGAAAAATGGGTCCCAAAAGTTTTTAGGGAAAAGGGGCAGCATCATCCATTCTTAACTACTTCCTGCTGAGAGGGGGTGCCTTGGGGAAACAACAGCAATAGGGGGTCCATGTAGTAGTTCCTGATAGAAGGCAGAAGTCGTCAGGTGTTGTACATCATTGCACTCGAAAGGCTTCTATGTTGAAGTCCTGAGTAGTAAGTCCATTTGAATACATTCAAAACTATTCAGCTGAACAGGCTTTGTAGGTCCTGAGAAAACAGAAACAGACATGCCTCTCTAAGAGCTTAATTGTGTATCCATACATTATTCTCAAAAGGAGTTAGCTTAGCAATTCACATGTATGAATATTTTCATCTATAAGCCAATTTAGATAGACTACATAGCTTTCCACATAAACATGTACATCAGGTAACACATATTATAAAACAAAACCCGCTTTTGTAACAGCTACTTGAGAATTCTTTAAGTGTGTTAAAGTTACCAATTGTTTAGAATTACATTTTGCTCTTAATAATCTAAATAAACCATACCTATAGTTTACTATTAAACTTTAGCAATGTCCCCATTTTTTTTTTTTTTGTTACAGATCGAATCAGTTGTCTGTCCTACAATTAACTTTACCAACTGAAAGATACATCCTTTGAAGCACATTCTTCTGACTTTGAGGCTGCTAGGGGCCCATCTAGAAATCTCAAAACTAGAAGAATTAAACCTATTAAATATGCCAAGAGGCCTTAAAATATCTGATCAAAGATTCCTCATTATAATGTCCATCCTTTTAATCAAACTGATTCGAACAGTAACATATCAAAAACTTCTGTCACTTATAAATGATCACCCAAAGATTTCAAAGTAAATACCTAACAGAAAATACCCTTGAAAACACAGCTCTTTTAGATCATGAGAATTAAACACAGGAATTAATGAATAAAATCATCTCATAACTTTTTAGGAATTTTAACAAATTCAAATGTTGGAACAAAAATAGAGCTTACTGAAGCTGGATAGACATTTGATAAAATCACCAATTACACAGAGACTATCTAAAGTTCAATGCTTCAATTTTTTAACAACTTTCAAAGTTAGAGATATTTTTTATTTTTAGATATTTACTAGCATTTTTATGTATGTGTTGAACCAGTTTCTGAAATCCCCAGATAATCATCAAGCCTGAAGTCCGTGCTAAGGCAAAAAGGTGGTTATTCAAACTAACCTAGATCTCCCAGCCACCTCCCTCAGCCCAGCATGGCTGGGCGGGGGAGGGGCAACCTGCAGGATCCACAGGGCTAGCAAACAGTGAGCACGTTAGCCAGAGAGAGCGCACTCCAGAGAAAGAGAGAGCGGGCCCCAGGGCCCAAGCCCCCAGTTTTTATACATTTCAAGCTATTAAGTATACAGTCATGATTTAGCAGGCTTATATTGGTGGGTTTGAGACTAGCAACTTTTAAAAAGTACAAATCAATGAGCTATAGGGTGGTGGATCTTATCAAACACCAGGTACCTCCTTCCTGAGGAGAGGTCTGCCTATGTGACCTGCCAGGTGTCCTGCTGGGTGTCATGTAGACTATCAGGGCTGGAGTTCACACAGCCCCCTGCCAAGCCATTAAGGCGGAATCACAAAAGGCAGAAAACTTTCAGGTTCTTCATATGCATACTTCAAAAACTTCAAAAACAATGGCTTTAAGCAAATTTCAACCATTTCTCCCAATTCATGGAAACACATTTTAACACAATCCCGCCTAAAAACCAGGAAAGAGAAGTTTTTCAAGCAACCTTCTTCTAGCTGATTTGGGAATTCACCCCTTTTCAAATGCAGGCAGATAAGAATCACTACAACAGGGACAAGATCAAGGTCCCAAATTCTTCAAAAATTCAATTTGGCTCTTGTCTTGGGAGATTACCTAGGAATTTACCAAAGTTAGTTAACAATTAAAAAGAGATGTTACAACACTGTTGTTTCTCACAAGGAATCGGACACCAACTCCATTGTCTTAAAAGCAAAATGCAGAAATTATACACATCATAACCAATTTCACTGTACAATTTAAAAGAATTTGTTGTTTTCCTGTAAGGCAAAAATCCCACATACTTCCTTATAAGTAAGAACACAAATAATTAACAATCTGGATTAATTTCATGATTAGGAAACATTTTGACCAATGAGCATAAATATTCATCTATTTAATAGCATATATGATGCAACAAATTTAGCATAATTTTATAATATTGAATCCAAATTACTTTAAATGACAATTACATTATTCAAATTTTTGTCTCAATCTTTGGAAGTTCCAGGGATCCTACTGGAACCCCCAAAGTCATGAGACTTGGTTCAGAACTCTGAAGAATTTAGAGGTCTAAATGAGTTAAACAAAAAGTACCTTTAGCATTTAACTGAACATGTTAACGAATACTGTATGCTAGACCTGATCAATGGCAGAACAACACTGTAAGCTGAAGATCAAAAAGCAAGAAAACATCATATGAACCTTTAAATTTGTTAGACCTCCCCAATAAAATTATTTATCAGGAGAGAGAAAGGGGGTCAGTCATGGTCCGTCCCATCTCGTCAGTCAGTCACACACGCACCCAATTCAGAACAGGAACAACAACTAAACAATTCAAGACAAAGATAGAACTGGAGAAATATTAAACCAAAATCTAGTTTTTGTCTTGACAAAAATAATAGAACACCAACAATACGACTAAACAAACATATGCACAAACACCAAACACATCAGAACAGAGACATATAACTCTTAAACCTTTTGCTACTTCTAACCTCTTCTTCGACATACTTTAACCTGGAGATATTTTGTAAAACAAGTATATAGGTTCACTTCGTGCTTTAGGTTTAAATTAAGTTACAGAACACGTTTCTTTCTTTCTCTCTCTTTTTTTTTTTAACCAACCTTGCTTGAATTGCTTAATTTTCAGGTCATCCTATTCCGGCCAACAGCGTTCCCCATATGATGTAAAAGTTCTTCAAGAAGGTGACCAATTTATCCTGGGAGAAGGCTGAACTCATTTTATCATCCCTTTCGCAGGATAAACTAAACACCAAGACCTAACAATACTTCAAAATAAATCTAAAACCTGACTATACTTCAAAATAAATCTAAACCCTAACTATATTTCAAAATAAATCTAAAACCTGACTATATTCCAAAATAAAACTCCCTCTCCTATCAGTTTAGGAGAGACTTACAATACGTCCCATTTACCTGAATCAGCTGGCCAGCCTCCCGGGACGACCCTTCACCATATCCTCTCTTTCTCGATCTTGGTGGGAACCTCCATTTGTTGGCAACGCCCGCGTCGCTGCTTACCCCAAGCCGAGCGGAGGGGATAGGGTTACAGACAGACAGCACATAAGACAACACAAGACAACACGCAGTGGGTCACTCTTGTACACAGAATGCCAACTTTATTTGGGGTCCACCTGCACCTTATAGTCTGCTTAGCCCCTCCCAGTATGATCCCAGTGTTCAAGCAACACCTTAGCCCCCCTGAGGGCATCTTAACAAAAGGCAAGTAAGGAAGAGTGAACTTGCAGTCAAGCCAGGGGCTAAATGCTTTAGGCCAAGATTTCCCACTGTGTTACCTCTAAGAAACAAGCTAAGCTGTGGAGTTAACCCTTGGGAGACCGGGCCTACAGGGATCTCCAAAGAAACTTCATCTGAGATGATCCCAGACCTGATTCTTGTGTGAATTTGCCAGTACAGGGTCCAGTACCATCCGTCGTCCCAATCAGCTTATTCACATGCTGGTCAATGCTATTGCTGAGTCAGTTCTGTTTCCAGTCCTGTCATCCACATGAACCAATGGGTGCTGCAGTCCAGCTCATTCCTACCCACTTCATACTCGGTCCTCACTCAAGCCAGTAGGAGCTGAAGCCTAGTTGGGGCAACTCTCCATAACCCCCACCAGGCATGCCCCCTACCCTGGTTCCATGCATGCCAGTATATACCGCAGGCTTGTTCAGTCTGTCCCATATCCCATTTAGCTCTTGTACTTGTCAATGGGCTTTGAAGCCTAGTTCAACCCAACCAACCTACTATCCAGCCCACACACCTACTGGCAGGTGCCTTTCTGTCTAGTCACCCCTGCCACTGTCCTGGTTTTCATGCTCTCCAGAGGGAGTGGTTACCCACGAGAGAGATGTCCACTATCTCCCTACTAGGCCACTCCAAATTCTGGATTGCGCACTCTCCAGGTGGTTCTGGCATTTAACTTAACAGAATTGGCCCCCAGTGTCAGCCTCTGCCATCTAATGATGTGGCTAAGCCCAACCAAACCTCACCCACTCAAATTTTTGCTTGCACCAATCAGAACAATCAGCCCAATCGGACCCTTCCCTAATCTAGCTCACATGAGGCCCACAGGTGTTGTAACCCTGCCTAATCTTGTCTACTCCCATCCCAACACATGCTCTCCAGTGGGAGTGGTTGTCCAGCAGGGGAGCCCACATGCCCCTGCTGGCTTTGCCTCCTCCCCCCACCCCAGTTCTCACGTGTGCTGTTTGAGTGCTGCAACCACATCTGGTACAGCTCACCTCACCTTGGCATTCCTTAATGTGCACTGGTATGTGTTGCGACCAAAACAGGCCTGACCCACACTCTGTGCTGGTGCTTGGATTCATTAACAGTTGACGTGAACGGGTTCAGCCTGGTCTGCCCCCACCTATGCCATATGTATGATGGTGGGTATCTTGCTCTGGTCTGGTCTGGGTTGCTGCATATCGTGGTTCTTGCACTCACCTCTAGGGGCTGTGTTCCAATGGAGGAATTTCCCATGCTCCTCCTTCAGAACTTCTCTCTATGCCAGGTCTTGCGTGTATTGGTGGTTCCATGGGGCAGTCCTCATTGCTGGCCTTCAATCCATTCCAGTTCTTGGTGTTGGCTGTTTCACCCGAGCCAAGGCTTGTCCATACGCAGACACTGCTCACACATGGCTCAGTAGGGACAGAGACACAGCCTAGTCTGTCCTGCATTTATCCAGGTTCTCCAGAGTGCCTGATGGTTCTGGCATCTAGCCCAGCTTAGTGTGTCCAGCTCCAGTCCACATTTGTGCCTAGGGAGATTGCAGGCATATCCAGACCAGAACGCAGCCCTCACTCTGGCCCCCACACCCTCCCATGGGAATCAAAATCCAGCAAGGGTGTACTCTCACTGCTGCCCAACCAAGTCTATTCCCAGCCCTAGATTACACACGTACCAGTGGGTGCTCTGACTCAGTTGGCTTAGCCTCTCACCTGTCTGAAACTTTGCCTTCGGTGCTGTGCCATAGTATCCCTGCTTCATGAAGACCAGTTGGGGTAAGAGCCTAGGTCAGAATGACATGTGTTCCATCCTGATTTCTTTCATTTTTTGTGAGTTGAATGCTTGGCCCTGCCCGGTCTGCCCCTTTCCAGTTGCAGCTTGACCCACCCCAACTCTATTTTAGGATGTACGTTCGGTTGTTGCTGCCTTGACCTGCCCAGATTGCCAATCGTGATGGCAGGTGTCATGGTAACTCCTAGCTTAGCCCATGGCCACCCCAGCTTGTGAGCTAACTCGCGGGCCTTTTATTTCCATAGGATTGGCCCACACTTCCCCCACAGAGTTGAGTTTATCCCCGGACCTAGTTCTTTTGCATATTGGTTAGTGTTTTGACCCTGCCAAATGTGACCAGTCCACTCTTTCACCACCCAGTCAAATAATGGTACCTAGCCCTGCCAGACAGGCCTCTATCCATAGCTTTGGTGTGGACTGGTATGTGGCAGTCATTGATGCTCTATGCTAACAGCCCATTTCAGGATTCCTAATTTGGCTGATGAACCAGTCTGGCCCAAATTGATCTTATGGACACTCCACAAACCATCAGGTCTCAGTTCCCATGCTTGCCAGAAAGTTTCATGACTTTTATGACTTCTCTCACAGGAAATCCTACAGACAAGAAGAGAATGGAGTGACATATTTCAGAGTCTAAAAGAAAAAAAAAAATTATCGGCCCAGGATAACATATCCAGCAAAGCTTTTTTTGTCTTTGAAAATGAAATAAAATTCTTCCACAGTAAAGAAAAGCTAAAAGAATTTGCCTCTTCCAAACCTACCCTACAAATGATACTTCAAGATGTTCCCTTGACAAGAAGAGGAATAGCACGCAACAAACCAAAGGCAAATGCAAAGAACATCCCAGTAAAATGACAACAGAAGACTAAATCAATGAACAATCCCATGTGATTTTGATGCGACACAGTATCTAGTCATGGTGCTCCATGTTGCTCCCTCAATGAGCCTGAGGTTTGCTGCTAGGGAGAGCAGCATGCTCATCTACATAAAGTAAGATGGTATCATAAAGGAGACAAAGGCTACCTGTGCTATAGCCTCAACAATTCATAATACATTGGGAGGAAGACAAGTACTGGACCTTTAATAAACAGTCATATTTTCCCACATATAGGAATATTAATTTAAAGCTAGTATATGACTATTTTATGACCAATTGTCACAAAAAATAAATGATTAACTAAAAGTGTGTCATTGAGAATCTGGATTCAAGCCTAGAATAAAGACAACAGATATAAGACTGATGAGGTTAGATAAAAACCCTATAATTTATAAATGCGTATTATCTATCTTCATCTACGGAATGGCTTAGAAACAATGGACATGTCAGCTATAAGGAAAACTAGTAACACCTAAATTGTAGTTGTTATATAACATTTATCACAAAAAAGAGCCAAGCACCTTGGGAACAGAGCTGGTTGTGGATCTGTGGTTTGAAATGTACAAGTTGAGCTTGGAGCATTTTGTCCTGTCTGAAAGCAAGGAAGTGATGACAGAATAATAAAATCATATCAAAAAGACAAAGGTAACAGTAAGAGGCTTCCATCCACTGGGAAAGGGTCAATGTGAACATGAATCAGTTTACTAACCATAGTGAAGTAACCCATGAAAGATATTTACACACATGAGTTTAACAAGGTGCTAAAACTCAAAGACTGGTCACCACTAATGAAGAATGTTCTTGACAAACTTAACAGTTTGGAAAATCTGTAAGAGTCAAACATATTGTCATCTTCAATCAAAGTGTAACATACAGAGTTAAACATAGTATACGTTGGTTTCACTTGATCAAATATGAAAGCTTTTTAGAAGCTTCTCTGGAACTTCATAGAGCTAATAAGTCATAAAGAAATGGTGCGTGTGTACTGTTACAATTTAGTAATGACAGTCATCTGTCATTACTACAATGATGTGATGACAGATGAACAAATCCCAAAGGAAGGACGTTCAGACATTTGGACAATGGCACGCTACCTTTCCTGACTGGAACATTTAGCCTTGATCATGAAGTACACTCACTGAAAAATCAAGTTTGATTTTTTTTTTTTACATTTCTAAACTAGGTCTTGTAATTTAGTGAAAATTCAGAGATGTGAAAATACTTTTCTTTTGATTATTTATTATTTAACTTCATTAATTACATTGTATTATGTGACACAGTTTCATAGGTATTTGGGTTCTTCCCCCCCCCCCAAGCCCTCCCACCATGGTGGATTCCTTCACCTTGTTGCATAACCACAGTTCAAGTTCAGTTGAGATTCCCCCATTGCAAGCGTATACCAAACATAGAGTCCAGCATCTTATTGTCCAGTCAAGTTCAACAGCTTCTTAGGTATATCCTCTCTGGCCTGAAGACAGAGCCAGCAGAGTATCATCCCAGTCAATTGAAAGCTCCAACATACCATCAGCAAAAATTTACATCATTGTGGAATTAATTGACATAGTAATGAGTAACCAATATGTTAAAAGTAAATGCGAGTTCCCAGCCACCTTCTGTGACCACCTCACCTATACTTCAATTTTAGTTTATACACAACATATAACATTCAAAACATAACATGTTATACATAACATCATATCATCTTAAATTAAGGCAAACATGTGGTATTTAACCTTTTGGGATTGGCTCATTTCCCTTAGCATTATGGTTTCCAGTTTGGCCCATTTGGCCACAAAGAACTGCATTTTGTTTTTTTTTTTAACAGCTGAAAGTAGTATTCCATGGGGTAGCTGAACAATAGCTTTCTTATCCAATCCTCTGTTGATGGGCATTTTGGTTGCTTCCATGTTTTTGCAATTACTGATTATGCTGCTATGAGCATAGGAGTGCATGTTGGTTTCTCATAGAACAAGTGTTCTGGATATATTCCTAGGAGTGCTATTGCTGGATCATATGGTATGTTGAATTTTAGTTGTTTGAATATTCTCCATACTGATTTCCATAGAGGCTGTACCAGCCTGCAGCCCCACCAGCAGTGGAGTAGGGTTCCCTTTTCCCCACAACCTCGCCAACAAGTGTTGTTGGTGCTTTATTCATGTGGGCCAGTCTTACTGGCGTTAGGTGATACCTCATTGATGTTTTAATTTGGATTTCCCTTATTGCCAGGGAACTTGAGCATTTTTTCATATGTTTATTTGCCATTTGGGTTTGTTCCTTTGTGAAGTGTTTGCCCATTTCCCGTGCCCATTTCTTGAGTGGCTTGTTTGTTTTGACATTTTGGTTGTTTTGTAGCTCTTTGTGTATTCTGGAGATCAGCCCTCTATCACCTATGTCGTGTGCGAAGATCTTCTCCCATTCTGTAGGTTGCCTTTTTACTTTGTTGATTGTTTCTCTAGCTGTACAGAAGCTTCTTAGTTTGGAGAGGTCCCAATTGTTTATCTTGGTCTTGATTTCTACTGCATTTGGAGTCTTTTTTAGGAAGTGAGGGCCTACCCCTAAGTGTTGCAGTGTGTTTCCAACATTTTCTTTCAAAAGTTTGAAGGTTTCTGGATGTAGGTTTAGATCTATTATCCATTTAGATCTGATCTTAGTGTATGGTGAGAGATGTGGATCTATTTTTTTGTTTCTGCAGGCTATTAACCAGTTGTCTCAACAGCATTTATTGAACAGACCTTCCCATTTGCCTGGATTGTCATTTGTCTTTTTGTCAAAGATTATTTGGCTGTATTTGTGTGGGTTTCCTTCTGGTGTTTCTATTCTGCTCCATTGATCTTCCTCTCTATCTTTGTGCCAGTACCACGTTGTTTTGATAACCACTGCCCTATAGTATGTCCAGAGGTCTGGAACTGTGATTTCCCCGCTAACTTCCTGTTCTTCAGGATGGTTCCAAGAAATGGAAAAGTTCTTAGACTTCTACCACCTGCCAAAACTTAGCCCAGAGGCAACAAATGACCTGAACAAACCCATAACTGTAGTAGAGATTGAATCAGTGATTAAAGACCTCCCAACAAAGAAAAGCCCAGGCCCAGACGGCTTCACTCCAGAATTCTACAAAACATTCCGAACAGAACTGACCCCAATCCTCTACAAACTCTTCAAAACAATAGAAAAAGAGGCAACCCCTCCAAACTCATTCTGTGAAGCCAACATTACCGTAATCCCAAAACCAGACAGAGAACTAACAGAGAATGAAAACTACAGACCTATCTCTTTGATGAACATTGATGCCAAGATTCTCAACAAAATCCTAGCCAACAGAATTCAAAAACACATCAGACAGATCGTTCATCCAGATCAAGTAGGATTCATCCCTGGAATGCAGGGATGGTTCAACATTCGGAAATCCATAAATGTGATACACCACATCCAAACACTGAAAAACAAGAATCACGTGATAGTATCAATAGATGCAGAAAAAGCTTTCGACAAAATCCAACACCACTTCCTACTAAAAACCCTAACCAAGGTAGGCATAGATGGAAAAATCCACAACATAATTAAAGCAATATATGAAAAACCCAACGCCAGCATCATACTGAATGGAGAAAAGCTGGAACCCTTCCCACTGAGATCTGGAACAAAACAGAGATGTCCACTTTCTCCACTACTATTCAACATAGTCCTAGAGGTACTCGCTGAGGCCATAAGAGAAGAAAAAGAAATCAGAGGAATCCAAATGGGAAACGAAGAAGTCAAACTCTCACTATGTGCAGATGATATGATTCTTTATGTAGAAGAGCCAAGAGACTCAATAGAGACTGCTAGAACTTGTATGAGAGTTTGGTAGAGTGGCAGGATACAAAATTAATGAACAAAAATCAACAGCCATAGTGTATGCAAGCTGCCCCAAGATGGAAAAAGACTTAACCAGCAAGATACCATTCAAAATAACAGAGAAAAGTATGAAATATCTGGGAATAAATCTATCCAAAAATGTAGGAGACTTATTTGAAGAAAACTACAAACTACTTAAAAAAGAAATTGAACAAGACCTCAAAAGATGGAGTAACATCCCATGCTCCTGGATAGGTAAAATCAATATCATTAAAATGTCTATACTGCCAAAAGCAATATATACATTCAATGCAATCCCAATCAAATTGCCCAAAACATTCTTCATGGAAGTGGAAACAATGATCCAAAGGTTCATCTGGAAGCACGAAAATACTTTTTAAAAGGCCGATAGTGTGGTAACATTCAATATATATGCTTTTTGAACATTTTCTGGGCTTTTTCTGTAAATCCATTGAGAAAGAAAGAATTTAAGGTGTTCAGGGGAAGAATTGGAAAATATAAAACTGGCTAGAATGGTGTAAAAAGTTTAGGCACAATATGGTGGTATTGTATAGTATGGTATGTGTGTAAATGAATTCTTTTTGACATTTTTGGAACAACTGCAGGAAGCTGAATATTAACAATACATCAGCAACATTGTAACACTCCCATTTGGAGGTATGGAACACCCTTATTTGAAGAGATAAATGCTAAGATAGTCAGCAGTGAACTGATGTATGTAACTTGTTGTCACATGGTTCAAGCATAATTATATGTATGTGTAAGTTTTAATTTTGTAATAGTTGGGAGTATATAGTCCTATTTTTTTGAGATTCTGTTATATGGTATATCATGTAAAAGACCACCAAAGCCAACTTAGAATTGGGGAGTCTTTAGAACAGGTCTGAGGGAGAAAGCCTTGAGTTGTCGGGGCAGAGAGCTTTGAAAGAAAACAGAAGACCCATATTCTTGTGGCCTTTGTGCTGGCAAGCCAGCAAGCAAGGATACAGAAAGTACCACAAGCAGGTTACAGCCAAGATGAGCAGTTCTATAATTATAGTTACAGTTTTACTTCTTAGAAATTGGTTTCACTTCTCATGGGGCTCAGTTCCAGGAGTTGCTTGCTTCTTCCAGGAGGATCAATCTAACCCCACAGGTTACCATTGGATTCACTCTAAATTGTTCACCCTGTCACAATACATAATAAAATATTACATAGAAATGCTTCAAAAACCTTGAAAGTTGTAGAAGTATACAGCTAAAGCAAAAACAGTCAAGAACCTATCACGATTGGAACTAGTTTGTGACAACACATTATTTTATTATTCCTTTCACTTGCATATTGGTATAGAATTTTCCTTGGGCATTTGTGAAAACATGAGTTGAACCCTTCCTGGAGCTGGTCTGGGAGAGATGCTGTTGGGAGTATTAGCATAGATTCCGCCTTTTCATAAGCTCAGATGTGTAGGCTAAAATCTAAACTGTGCTGTTAATCCAAAAGCTTTGGAGGTGGAGACATTTCTGAATTAAAGTGCTTATGAAGTCATATCCTAGTCAGAAAAAGGACATGTTCTGAGGTATATTCCCACAAAAATTAGCATTCGGGTTAGGTAGTAGTTAGAAAATATGCACTTGGTTAGAGTTATGAGCATTTTCAGATACTTTGGGGAAGGGAATCTACATTTGCCATAGCTGAAGGGCATAATTGTAGGAGATGGAGAAAACATTGGTGTTACCAGAAATGACCGGTGGGTTTTTTCCTCAGCTTAGAATAGAAATAAAAGCCATGAATCTCTTGCAGACAGAAAAGTTTATTTGTGAAGGGACCAGGTGAGCAGGGAAGGGAGGGAAGGGGAAAGCACCTCCGAAAAGCTAGAAGGATGGGAGAGAGAGACACCAAAGGTTTGAGGAAGGGTCTTGGGATTTTAAGCCTTCCTTGACCCTCCTTGTTGGGCAGGGAATCTACAGGTAAGATGTTCCCCATTGGTGGTCTCTTAATCAGTTAGAAAATGGGTGGGCAATGATGGTGCCGGCCACTTGAAGGTATGGCCAAGACCTCAGCAGGCCTGGATGGGCTCAATTGGAACAGAGGGCTGTCTGCAAGCAGTTGCTGCCTCTGAGTATGCTGGATTAACAGCCCAGGCAGTTCATGTGAACAGCGCACTGTGGCATTCAAGATACCAAAGCTTTGGGACACTGCACTCGTGTGGGAGACCCGGAAGAGGTTCCTGGTTCCCAGCTTCGGATTGGTGCAGCACCGGCCGTTGCAGTCACTTGGGGAGTGAATCATCAGACGGAAGATCTTCCTCTCTGTCTCTCCTCCTCTCTGTATATAAATCTGACTCTGTAATAAAAGAAATAAATTTTTAAAAAAGACATTTCCAGGTGGAAGTGTCTGTTTGATCTCAGCAGGGTAGCACTGAGGCTAGCGACACTCTCATGTTTTGGCCAGAGGGAGGCAGGAAGGAGAGATAGCACCAGGGTTCCTCCTGGTACCTACCTCACCACTCTTCCTCTGGGCCTCTGGGAAGGTGGGCTGTAGACAATGTCTTTGGGATGTCAGTTTTATAAGTTAGCCATACTTATATAGATTCTGGAAACCTAACTGCGCAGTCTGAGAGACCGTTTGGAGCTTTAGAGAGGAAGTAGAAGAAAAGTGAAGAAAAGATAAAAATTACATTGTTCACTCTCAGTAATAATATCAGGTGAACTCTAGTAAACAGCAGCTTTAGAAAATATTTACCCAAAGGTCTAATACTTGCTATAAATTTAAAATAAAGGTACAAGCTTAGATAGAACATTGAAAAGGGCAATGATAACATAACGTGAGTAACCTGGTTATAAGTGGACTTATGCACAAGCATACGGGGAACTTAGAACATTTTCAATGATAGTCTGAGTTTTAAATTATGTGAGCCAAAAAACAATCTTTGTTTAGGACAGAACAATAAAGTAGTTTCAGTAATGATCTAAGATCTTTAGACATTTTAAAATTATAAATTGGCTAGAATGACCAGTTATTAGTACTAATGTAAGTTTGCCATGGTTGTTCAGATGGCTTGCAAACATAGATGGAGGAGAATACAAAGTGGATTATGACAAAGATTTTACCAAGATGGCCTGCGGAACATAAATTAGACAAGTACATCTGTTCTTTAAATATCTTTTTGTTACAAAAACTACAAAACTTCAGTTAAAAGTATAGCATTTCTTAACTAGCAAACACAGATGGTAATGTATAAAAATTAAAAAAAAAAAAATTAGCAATAACTCCAGTTGGGGAAAAAATGGCATAATACTAAGATCTATCATGTGCCCATTTCTCATCCAATCTCAAGGAACATTGAGACCAAACAGTAAAACAAGCACACACACACACATACACACCCCTCCTTTTTTTTTTTTTTTTTTTTTTTTTTTTTTAACATATGTGAGAGGAGTTAGACTGGGTAGCAGGCAGTTAGGATATTCTGGGTCCCCAAGTCATTTTTTTCTCAAATATAAAATCCCCCACCATGTCTTGGATTCACCAGAGCACGTCTCTTCCAAGGGACAAGAGTTACTTTAGCATATCAGTTCCCCACTTGAAGCATCTCCAGCCATTGTGTGGGAGGGCCTCAGGCGGATCTCCTTATCATTGACAAGAGGACTGGAGGAAGTGCAGTACTCCTGTTCCCAAGGCCAGGAATGTCCAATGTCTGACATCTGTCTGGTCCT
Source organism: Ochotona princeps (assembly GCF_030435755.1). NCBI lineage: Eukaryota > Metazoa > Chordata > Mammalia > Lagomorpha > Ochotonidae > Ochotona > Ochotona princeps. The sequence continues at coordinate 104,447,746 of NC_080835.1, read as the reverse complement.
TTGCCCTAAAGCCAAATACCAGGAAGATCAGAAATTTTCTTTTGTCCTTGTGAGCCCCTTTGAAGTAAACCTTTAAAAGGTGCGTCCACCACCATTAATACGGGTCTTTTTGCTTTTCCTCCTGCCACTATGGCAGAGGATCTTGAGGCCCCCTCCCATCACTAGGATGGGAGTCTACTTTCTCAACTTTTTCTAATAAATCTTGCTTTAAAACTAAACTGTGTCTGCATGAAAACTCTTCTTTCCTGAGAGACAGGAATTGAGGTTGCTGTCGTGTTCGCGGTCAAAACCCTAGCACACATGCAATAAAATTTCAAGCAATTTTAACAAAAAGATATACAGTAAGACAGACATAGGTGGCCACCATACTCATTGAATTTTAAACAGCTAATGAGCCATAACATTTTGTATGGACCCTGACTCAGGAAGTTGTGTTGCTTCCAGCCCTCTTGAGTCCAAGATGAGAACTCAAAACACACAAATTTGTATGATGAGATGCCTGCATATAGGCAGAGGTCAGTGCAAATCCTGCAAGCTAGGAAGCCAGGACTGGCAGCTGGGTCCGTGTTAATTATCAAGGTGGCCTCCCTAGATTACTAAGCCAAGGCTCCAGAACACAGGATGGCCACTACCCCCTGTCTGAGGCCTTCAAAATGTTACAAAGTGCACAAGAGATCATGTCAGACAAATTTAGGATTTACTAAGGAATCTCTATAACCCAAACCTGGTGATAGCAGTAAAAATTAGTAAGTGAAAAGTCAACAATGGTAATTCAATCTGAATTGAAACCCTGAGGAAAAAAATTATTGCTCATTACTGAAGACCCTGATATCAGTTATCCCAAAATATAAATTAGCCTAAAAGATATGCAGTTAACAGCCTGGACATATTTACAAATCTGTAAACATTTATCCTTCTCTGCCTTTTAGGCCTGTGTTTCATTGTTAAAGATTACCTGTTTTGGAACTTTTGAAATACAAAAATCTGAATTAGACTTATGTAAAAAAATGTTTTTGAATCTGTAGTAGTATTTTGATATGACACAATTTTGCCCCAGTTGGCATCTGACAGTATCTTCAATAAAATCCAAAAGCCTACTCAGTTGTTGTATTTACTAAATAAAACTTTTGAATTTTTCAGATGCAGAACAAGGATGCATAATATAGATTAGATTTAGTTATTGGCATTAAGTGATCACTTAAATATCTGTAAAATAAACAGATAACTTTCATCAGCCTTGAGCAATCTGAATGTATTAAAAGGCAGAAAACATAAATTCCATCTCAACATAGAATCTTACATTCTGAGACACTTCAGCAAAGTCAGGTCTGGAGTTCACTGGAGCTAACGAAAAATTTAATCATTAGCTAGATAAAAACATCTAAGAGGAGATGTCACAACAACATGTGACTTTAAAACTTTGTTGCTGTGACAGAGGATCAGATTTTAATCCCATGCACAAATGATGAGTATTTTAGAAAATGCTATGAACAGTATTTTAAAGACTACGATTAATCATATTGCATATAAATCATCCAAGACATATTCCTTTTGTTGTAGGGTTTTTGAACCGCGACTATTGCAGCAACCTCAAATTCTTGTCTCGCAGGAAAGAAGAATTTTCATGCGGACACAGTTTAGTTTTAAAGTAAGATTTATTAGAAAAGCTAAGAAAGAAGACTAACGTCCTAGTGACGAGAGGGGGTTCTGAGATAGAAAAGGACCCATGGATTGAGGGTGTTGGGACCCTTTTAAGCTTTAGTTCAAAGAGGGGGTTTTCCAAGGGCAAAGGAATTTCCTGGTCTCCAGGTATCTGCCTTTGGGACAAAAAGACCAGAGAGGTACTAGACAGGACATTCCAGGCCTTAGGCATCTGCATATTACTTCCTGCCCTCCTTTTAATGATAAAGAGATAGGCCTGAGACCTTTCTACACCTTGGCCGGAGGTAATGGCTGGTGCTTCAGGTGGGGAATTGATATGCTAATAGTGGTTCATAGCACCTTTGTCCCTTGGAAGAGACTGCTCTGATAAATTTAAAATATGGTGGGGAATTCCCTTTTATATTTGGGAAGAAAAATGACTTGGGGACCCAGAATACCCTAACTGCCTACCACCCAGTCTAACTCCTCACATCCCTTCTTCAACAAACTTCACCCTGTAACCAATCTGTCCTCTTCAGCGCTGCAGTCTAACATAGCCATTCTCCTGTAGGACAGAATATTTTACAAGCCATGCCCCTTTTTTAAAAAAAATTCAGAAACTTTTCTTTATAACTTATCTCATCAAGAACACGTTTGTACACTCACATTTATTCTTCATCTAAATATAAATACTAGCAGATAAAAGCACATGGCTGCATGCCTCCCATACCTGGAAAAAATTTAGCAGTGAATTAGATGTTACTTTTTTACTAGTTTATATTTGGTGTAAATGCTACACTTTTAAAGAAATGCCTTAATACCTTAGGAGTTATATTCATAAAGTTCAAAAATTCAAGATAAAATTCTAACAGTTAAAAAAAGAGATATTAATTAAATAAAAACATTTTTTATAGAGTACAAGAGGCTAGATATTCTTCTGTGGGCCCTGTTTAGTTTATCTCCTACCCTGCTGCTCTTGGCTAAAAAAGGTTGGGGGTGGGAGGATGGACAAAGGGGAAAAGAAAAGGAAAATTCCTGTGGGAGGAGTAGCCTAACAAAGAGGAGCAGGAGGAGGTGGGGGAGTGTTCCAACCTGCTGGAGAGAAGAGTGAGAGCTTAACCCTGAAGTTGCTGGGCAGGAGGAGGGACTTCTGTAGAGGCTGCTTGCTGCTGCAAAGTGGCATGGGGTGGGAAGGCAAACTGGACAAGGAAGTCTAATTAGTTGATCTGGAATGCAAGCCAGCAAGTTCAAGTCCTGTGGAAAAACACAAGCGTACCCTCCTCCAAAAGTTAAGAAGGAGTCAGGGCCTTTCCATTGGCCCCTAAGGACATTTTCAAAATCTATAATTAGAGAAGCTGTTCTGTTAGATGATCCATCTGTAAAAACTGAAAAAACAGGTTGGGGCACAGCGGTTAAAAAACAAATCTTGAAATATAACCGGATAGTTTTTAAGAAAATGTAAAAGGGTTTTTTTAGCTAAATGGTATAAAATTGTGCCCACAAAGGTTAAGAGTGCTATTTGCCATGTCTCATTCTAGGATATTAAATAAGTAAGCTGTTTAGAGATATAAGGAATAATTATTTGATTTACATCTTTACCAAAAAGCTGCTTATTCCTATGACATCTCTTTGTAATTAAGGTGGAGACCAAAGCACAGTAAGGAGTAATTGTTAAACCGCGGGGGTTTAACAGGTACGGGCCCCAGGAGTCGCCGCCCGAAAGCTCCCAATAACCAGGTCAGAGGCCGCAAAAGCAAGAGGGATTTTATTGACGTTCGCGAACGGGCTCCCACTCCGCAAGGAGAAGAAGCCCCGTGTCCAGGGGTACAGGCATTTTATACTGCGAGCTCAGCACACTTGCTGGGTTTGGTACAAATTTTATGACCTTAGTCTGGCACCAGCTCAGGGCCCTCCAGCCTCATTTCCTCGGACTAAGGAATTTACTTATCAGGAGATAGAAACTTAGGCCCTCTTCCCATTGTCAGGCCCAGCATGGCCATTCCCCTACCTTTAATCTGATCTCGCCAAGCAGGATACAGAAGCAGAAAAAGCATTAACCCTTACTTTTCTCTTTCATTCCCCCATTTTCTTCTTGTGAATTTTAATCTTAAAATTTACTAAGGCATTGGGTATGGCTTTTCCTGTTGCTTTAAAGCTTGATAATGTTGAGTTAATACTAAAGCTTGGGTGACTGAAAGTCGGTCCCGAACAAATTGCTGTAGCCGATTAAAAATACAGGGGCCGACCGATATCACTATTAATAGTCCGGTGAGGGGGCCTAGAAGGGGTAACAGGTACGGTAAAAGACCATTCCATGCCGTCCATAAGGGTGTGGAGACAGCCATAAAATTTGCACAAAAGGTGATAACTCACTTCCAAAAGACCCTTTCCATTCTCCAGTAATGGCCACATAAAGCACCTGTCTGGGCCCTAGTTCACAAGTGCTCCAACTAGAGTAGCATGCAGAATGTACAGAGCTATAAGCAGTTTGGTTGCATTCTCGAGGGCATTCCTCATTGGGCCCCAGGGAACTCGGCCTAGGTTTTGGAACACAAATCCACTGGCCGTTCTCCACACCATCCCTGTGAATGGGAAGGTAGGCTATCTCACTCCCGCAGTCTTGTTTATATGTTGGTGATAATCCGTCCGGAACTGTCCCACTCCTCCTGCACACCCACAAGGTTGGTATTTCTGAAGAAGAATGTGTGCTGTCTGGGGATTATCAAGCCCTGCCTGAGCCCTATCATTTAAAATCACTAAAAGTATCACAGGATAAAAAACTGTTTGTACAATAATAACAGGCATCATATTAAAACAAAATTTAAACTTTTAAAAGTCTTAGCTTAAGTGGACTCGGGGAACGTTGCACTTTCCAGGCTCCAAGCAGTGGTTCTGCAGCGGAGGGGGAGTCAGTTGGATCCCAGGGCGGTGCCCTCTTTACATGCGACGCCTGAATCCAGGCGGAAATGCTGTCCACTTTCAAGGCGGTGGGAGTGGTGAGAAGGATGGTCTTTGACTGATGTCTCCTCACATACACGAGGTCACCTTCCTTGAAGGGATGTGGGCAAGACGGCACTTCTTTGTCTTGATAGACCTCCGCAAGGGGCTTCCAGATATGATCTTGCACCACACGGAGCGCCTGGTGATGAGTCTGTAAAGCGGGAGGGTTAGGATACAGGACCGGGTCAAGGCTACACAAGGAAGCCGCGGGAGGCGGGCTCCCATACAGCATTTCAAAGGGAGTGAGTCCATGATGGGCCGGCGTGTTTCTGGCCCTAAAAAGCACCTTAGGTAGGAGCTGCACCCAGTCCTTAGCGCCAGTCTCCAAAGCTAATTTGGTCAAGGTCTCTTTTAAGCTTCTATTCATTCTTTCTACCTGTCCTGAACTCTGGGGTCTATAGACACAATGCAATTTCCAATCAATCCCCAAAACCCTGGCCATCATCTGACTTATCTGGGAGACAAAGGCCGGCCCGTTGTCAGACCCAAGTACCTGTGGCAGTCCAAACCGAGGGAATATTTCTTCCAAGATCTTCTTTACTACCACCTGTGCCGTTTCTTTCTTGGTGGGGTACGCTTCCGTCCACCCAGAGAAGGTGTCCACAAAAACGAGAAGATACTTATAACCGTACATACCTGGACGGACTTCAGTGAAATCTACTTCTCAACACGTTCCTGGACGATGACCCCGTGTTCTCACCCGGGGGGGGGGGGTGTGGAGCTTGAGTCTCCCTGCATTTACCTGTGTGCACGGTTTGCAAAGATCTACAGTCTCTTGGACTAAACCAGGCAGATGGGGAATGTGGAAGGGGCACTCTCCTTTAGTTAGTAAGGCAAGCTCTTTTCTGTGACTCAAATGCATAAGTTGATGTAGATGCTTTACTATTTTCTTTGAATTTTTAAGAGGCAGAGCGACCTTATCTCTGCACTTCCAAGTCCTTGGTGAACAATGGTCTCTACCACGACTAAAGTCTGAGTCTCTTCAGCTGCCTGTTTAGCGGCCTCGTCTGCCAATTGGTTCCCCTCTGCTATTGGATCTTGGGGCAAAACAATGCTTGTAAGAGTCCTTTAATCTCATCTTTGTTCTTTATCTCTTTTTTTTTTTCCCCGACGTCAGTAGTCCTCTCCTCCTGTATTTTTTTTCTCTATGTACATGCGCAGTAGCAAAGGCATAGCGGCTACCAGTGTATTAGCCTTTTTCCCTTCTGCGAGCTTCAGGGCCTGGGTTAGGGCTATCAGTTCTGCCTGCTGAGCCAAAGTGCCCGGACCAGGGCACTTGACCAAATAGTCTTTTCATTGTCCACCACTGCGGCCCTTGCCCATCGCTTTCCATCCACCACATAACTACCCCCATCGATGAACCACATTACCTCAGCATCTGGCATGGGTTGATCGGAGAGGTCCTCTTGTGTTAGTCAACACGGAGTGCTGTGCTTCCGTATGTAACAGGAAGGTGACTGGCTGTGCCCCCCACAGTTAAAGTTCCAAGGGCCAGCGCGGAGGTCATCTTCTTGGGGTTCCGTGAGTTCTTGGGACATTCTCGGACCCAATGTCCTTTTTCTTTGCAGTAAGCACACTGATCTTGGCTCGACTGGGGCACCTTTCATCTCCCTGGTTGCTGATCTGCCTCCCTGTTTCTGGTCTACCATGCACTATGGTGGCCAGGATTCAACTTAACTCCTGATTACACCTTTTTTCTCTCTCTCGTCCTCCTTCTCCTCTTGCAACTTTCTTAATCTTTCTATTACGCCTTTTCTCTCTCTCGTCCTCCCTCTCTTCTTGCAACTTTCTTAACCTTTTTAAAAATCCTGCAGGGGTTTCCTCTGCCCCCTGTACTACTGCCCTTACCTTGGCCAAATTGGTGGGTCGCCTTCCGGCGCCCTTGAGACCCGCTAACAGAGTCTGGCGGTAAAGATGGGGACGCTCCCTACCGGCAGGTGTGTTGTGGTCCCAGTCCGGTCGACTGAGAAGAAACATAGCGTCTATTTCATTAGGGAGTTGAGTTGGGTTCTCATCAGCTCCAGGAATGTTCTTCCAGGCCTCCAAAAGTACTCGGTGCCGCTCCTCTGTAGTGAGTAGTGTCCACAGGAGCTGCTGGCAATCATCCTACGTGGGCTGATGGGTTGGCAAAATAGACTCAATTAATCCTGTTAAAGCCTGGGGATCCCGAAAAAGGGGGTTATGGGTTTTTCCTTTGCATCTTATGATAGCCATACTCCTGTAGGACAAAATATTTTAACAGCAATGTTCTTTTTAATAATTCTCCTTTTATAACCTTCTCACCAAAAACACATTCTCAGGCTTGCAACCATCCTTCATCTGCCAATTCTCTGGATCTACGTTCTGAAACATTTAAAACTTCAAACCAAAACATTTTCTAAATAAAAACAGGTTAAATTTTAAACACAATTGTTTTAGGCAATCTTCAATCATCTTTCATATACAGCCAATCTATGAAAACATTTTAAAATGCAAACCCTCTTGGAAACCAGAAGCAGTTACCTCCTTTTAGCTAATTTGGGAACTTTCCCCTTTTGAGAATCCCAATGGCAAGGACAAAATCCGAACTTTTCAAAGCCCTGGCTCCAAGCATGTCCCTCCCTTTTCCAAGCCCTGGAGCATCTTCTTATCTTCTGTTTTGTTGAAGTCGAGGGAATGGAAGAACTCCAGTTTGGCTATTGTCTTAGGAGGCTGCCTAAGTATCTATTGAACCTAGTCAGCAGGTTACTCATTAATAAGATGAAAAATAGCTTAGAAGATGTTAAAACGCTGGGTTTTTTTGACAAGAGATCAAAGCTCAATTTCAATTCTATTGCTTTAAAGGTTAAATACTCAGAAAATGTACACAGTATAAGCAATTTTACCACACATCCTTTAAGAATTTGTTGTCTTCCTGTAAGGCAATCTCAGAAATAATACTTCTTTGTAAATAAGAAAGGTTCAATTGAGTTTAACAAACAAGCCTTAATTCAACGGAGAGAATGAAAGAAAACATTTTTCCGGCTAGAAAAGGTTAACAAAGTCAAACCTCTCTCCAGTAGGGAATGGTGGAGGAGTCTGGTCCAGCCAGGTTCTGCTAGATATTCTTTCAGAAGAGAGATTTCTCACGCATACATTCAGTTTAAGAATAAAAACAGAATTTACTCAAGCCGAGGATAGGGCTATTAGAAAAAGTGGACTTTAATCAATTTCATCATTAAAAGAATATTTATACACACATCACTACCAACATAATCTACAAAGCACTATTAACAATAGTCACACAAACTGCTAAGCAATCACCAAGCAATCCAGACAAACCAGCTCTCACTCGGACCAGTCCTTCTCACACACCTTTTTTTAACTGCTTGGATAATATCAGGATTATAACAGCCTTCCTTTGGCCAGCCCACGTTGAAAGTGGGCCATCCTGCAGAGCAGAAAGTCTGCCAAGATCTTTTAACCTGGAGGGAGAGATTGTGAGCCCTATCCTTAACTTTTAGTCCAAGGGTGAGGAATCAAACTAAGGGGTGTCGTAAGGCGCCTGCTTACCTCCACAGATAGACTTTGGGCTTGTCCCCGGACTTCTGGCCAATGATCAATCGAGAGGTTCAAGGGAGTAACTAAAGCTTGTCCCATTATCAAACTTAAAACACTAAACACAATGGGCAGCAACACAAAAACACACAACAAACTAACGAAAGACAAGACTATCGCGCGATCAAATTCTCCTTCCAAATACAAATTCCAAATACAAATTCCAAATACAAATGGTCGGAGGGGCACCCTGCCTCCACACGACCTCCAGGGATGAGATAAACTCGCTCTTCCCCAGTTCCAAACTAGTCCTGGAGCGTCCTCCAGGCACAAACTAGTCCTGGAGCGTCCTCCAGGCACAAACAAAATTCAAATACAAAATTCAAATTCACCGGTGTACCAAGTAATTACAAATATCAACACAACATATAACAAACACACACACTACATGAACCGGCCGGACTTACCTCCCTCTGTCTGGTCAGAGCGTCGAAAGACGACCCCCGGATCCCGGGCGAGCCCCCAAATGTTAAACCGCGGGGGTTTAACAGGTACGGGCCCCAGGAGTCGCCGCCCGAAAGCTCCCAATAACCAGGTCAGAGGCCACAAAAGCAAGAGGGATTTTATTGACTTTCGCGAACGGGCTCCCACTCCGCAAGGAGAAGAAGCCCCGTGTCCAGGGGTACAGGCATTTTATACTGCGAGCTCAGCACACTTGCTGGGTTTGGTACAAATTTTATGACCTTAGTCTGGCACCAGCTCAGGGCCCTCCAGCCTCATTTCCTCGGACTAAGGAATTTACTTATCAGGAGATAGAAACTTAGGCCCTCTTCCCATTGTCAGGCCCAGCATGGCCATTCCCCTACCTTTAATCTGATCTCGCCAAGCAGGATACAGAAGCAGAAAAAGCATTAACCCTTACTTTTCTCTTTCATAATAACCTTTTTATGCATGGGAGGGAGATGGAGCCACTCTAAAGGCCCTTGTTCCCACAAGCATCCAGTTGGGGTATGAACAGTGGGTAGTATCATTATGCCAAGGAAGGTACAAACTTTTAATTAGCATTTCCACAATCAATATCAGGTTTGAAGTCTGTTACTTTTCTATAGACACAGCTTGGATAAGACATTGCCATTTTGTAAAAACCTCTGATGCTTCAGGGCCCGGGACTGGCCTTGCCAGGAGTTTCTTGACCACAGACTCTGGCCATCAATTTTAGTTTTGCATACTTTTGCCAGTATATGCCTCTATGACATTTAAGACATATTTTATGACAGTGATCCTTAGCATAGTGCCATATTTCTGAGCTACAAGAGGTGTTTGTAAGGAGTCATTTGCTAACAAACTGCTATTGTATTTTATATATCATTTATACATGATATTTTGCTATAATTATCAAAATATCACTAAAATCTAATGATTTATTGCATTATTAATCACAATTGTTATCCAAATGAACAAGACCTAGGGGTCTAAACAGTGCAAGTGTGTAGTAAATAGATGTTTACATTTGTCGATATTATAATTCTAACAGTGAATGCTTCATCTTCTAGTTCCAATAGATACTATTTGCATCCACTGCAGATAGAGCTAAAGTTAAACAGTAAGCTACAGGTTCCAACTGAAAGCATCTTTAATTCAGGTCGCCAAGAGCAAGATGTAATTTTAAATAACTGGTAACTTTAAAACATCTAAGAGATTTTTCAAAAGCTGTTACAAAACCTGTTTTGTTGTATAATGTAAGCTGGTATGCATGTACATGTTTATGTGGCAAACTATGCAGTCTGTTTTAATTGACTTAGAGATGAAAATGTGCATAGCTGAGAATTGCTAAGCTAAATCTTTTAATTTTGATTTAAATAATTCCTTGAGATTAGGGCCACAGAGTAATCCTCCAGCTTCCTAAAATGCTTGAGGAATGACTTTGAGTATATTCCATTAGATTCTATGTAGAGAATAGGTGATGTATAGATAGCAGATTCTTAACTGCTCTGACATTAGGAAAGAACTTTAGAAACTTACAAATGGGACCTGAAAGTAACCTGATCTCCTCTTAAAGGGGTCACTATGGTCTCTTACTTCAGAGACCAGGAGGGGATCCCATGGCAGAGCAGGATGAGAGAGGTGTGCTTCTGGTTCCAGTGAGACCCCTGGAAGCCTCCCAAGTGCTCTTCATTGCAGAAGCAACGGATACTTCACCAAGGATCATCAGAAAGGACATCCAGGGCCATGTCTCAACTGCCAAGGAAGTCATTGGAGATATGACTGCCCATGAAGGCCAAGTACTTCAGGTCAGTCATTTCCCATTGGATCTCCAACATGGGACTGAAGCAGCCCAGGAACCTGCACAGGTTCATGGCCAACCACGGACTTCGGTGACACCCCGGAACAGCACCCAAGTGCCCCGGGTGGTTCTCACAGTGGAAGGAAAACTGTAAGTTTCCGTCTGGACACTGCCTTCTCTGTCCTAGCTAGCTTTGGCTTCTTCCCTCTCTTACAGTGACCATCAGGGTCTCTCAGTAGCCCCAGATTAGCTTAGGTGACAGTCTAATCTAGAAGCTCAGAAAAGAAGCATTCCTAGGGAAAACTTAGTTAACCTGTAACTGTTCAGCCTGTCTCAATGACCAGGCTCCTGATAGACATGTTTGCCATCTCCCTTTTCAGTTTTTGCTAGACTTCTCTTAGGTAGGATACCCTCACTGCCCTAAGGCAGATTTCATGTCTTGCTCATGATTTGCCAAGTTATTTGGGATTTCTCAGCTCATCTACTTAAGATTCTTGTGTTCAATTGCCAGTACATGACTTGTTAGCCTATAAGTTAGTAGATTGCTTGCCTCTGCCTTAAAGTGTATAAAGTTCTGTAAAATCTTGTTGGAATATTATAAACTGCTGAGTTATTATAAATGAAAAGTAGTTTAAACCTTGTGCCATCTACAATGTGACTAGTTGTCTTGTAACAGAATGTTTTAAGTACTGTGCTTTATGTTCCAGGCTATGTCTTCCTGAAACTCTTAGGGCTTACAACGATTGGTAAAGTATAATTGTTAAATCTAGCACTTGCCTGCTTCCTAGCTAGATTCAAAGTTACTATAAACATCAAATGCAATAATTGTTAGGTTACTCAAGGAGTCAGCTTGCATTTACCTGTCCTGTGATGGGTTTGTATTCTGATGCCACACACTAATCCTTTCATTGTTTCAGATAACAATTTCATACAACCCAAAAGGTTTCATGTGTTCCATTGGGTATGTTTCAAAATTTGGGATTTGAAGTAGTTAAGTTAAACTGATATAAATCTAGTCCATTATTTTAAACTAATGTTTACTCTGACAAAGTTTGAAACCTGACAATTCTTTTATATCTAAGCTTGAAAAGCCCAAGTATTCCAACTGGGTTTCTAACTGAACTCATGACCTGTTAGGTTGGGAATGATAATTATGATTTGTTATCTAGAGTTCAAGAAAGAGAAACCTTCAAGTGCCAGGCAGTACTTCAGACATTTGATGACTTCTACTTCTACCAGGAACCTCTAGAACCCCCTACTCCTGCAGTGACTCAACAACGCCCCCTTTCAGCTCAAAGAAGCTAGAGCGGTCATCGTCCCTTTCTCCCTGCTCACTCCTCTGTTAGGAAATGTGAGGAGTTAGATAGGATGATAGGTAGTCAGGGTCTCTGGTTCCTGGTGAAGCTACCCTGTCTATACTGACCATTCAGGAGCAATGAAGAATCGAGTACAAGAAGGCCTGGCTAAGAGAAACTCAACTCAAGCCAGCTTTTCAAAAAGGACTCTTAATAACCCTTCCCTCCATTCCCAGCCACTGAAATGTAAAATTTTTTTTTTTAATGAAACCATTAACCAGTTTCTTTTGCAGGACTAGAAGCGTCCCTCCATCTCCAATTCTTCCCACCAGGCTGCAACCACTGCCAAGAGAAACCAGCTCCTAGAAGCCATAGAGAACAATGCCCCTCTTCCTTCATATATAACAAAAGGGAGGAATGTAAGGAGTCATTCCAATATCCCTCCCTGGACCCGGCGCCATTCCTTCTTCCTCACAGCTCATGAAATTCCCGCCAGCCTGGCTATCCACCAATCAGATGTAACCTGGCATTCCACCTGAATCCCACCTCAATCTTCCAGCCCCCTCTCCAACTCCGCCCCCTCCCCAATCATCCCCAGGCACTAATCCCCTGGGGCCTGCCCCCAATCCCTCCCAATCCTCGCCCCCTACACCTGGCAGACAAAAAGGCCCCCCCAGGTTCGACTCTCTCTCTTATCCCTCCTTCTCTGGTCTCTGTCTCTCTGCTCTCTCTCTCTCTGGTCTCTCTTATCCCTTCCTCTCTGGTCTCTCCTCTCTCCCTCTCTCTTCCTCTCTCTCTTCTTCCTTCTTTCCTGATCTTCACCACCTCTACCTTGTTCCTGCCCCGTTGGAATAAACCTCCTAAGATACCTCGTTGCATCTGGTGTGTTTCAGCTCATGGTAAAGAACCAGGTTGTGGGAATTAACTGCACGTAATGATATCGTAATATCCTATGAACTAGAACTCTACATCTTTTAAATAACTAACAGTGCTGCTTGGCATTGGTTTTGAAGGTGCCTGGGCTTCCCACCATTAAAACATTTAGCATTCATTCACTTCTGAATAACAGTGGTTTGAAATCCTGCAAGGTGAGCAGGATGTTTGAAAGTCCCTGTGTTATGACAGGCCTTTAGATAACCCGTAACTTGTTCACCAGATTTTGGGTGTTTTGTTTCCTGCAATCTTTCCACATATGCCCCAATTTGCCACAATTATGCCATTTATGTCTATTTTGCTTTAACCCAGGGCTTAATGCAGCAGTCAGCATTTTTAGTTTGTGCCCTTCACAGCTGATATTCATGCATGTCCTCATTACTTGGGGGCCCAGGGCTGTTCCCGCCTCCTGTTTCCCTGTATCTGATCCTGTACAGGCTGATTACTCAAATTAGATTGATTTCAAGGCAATCTAACTATTCCATTCTTGTTGAATTTAGACCGACAAGCTTTTTGCCAATGAAATCCCTTCTCACACAGTGGACAGATGGTGAAAGGGATATTTAAATTGGTTTTAGAAGTGGCATATAAGTTTTTTCCTGTTTGAAATTTTGGGATGAGTTTCTGGCAGGACAGCTGTGGCTGAAATGCCCTACTACCACATGAGTAGCAATTGTTTCTTTCTTTTATTTCCTTGATTACCTCTTATGTTCTTTAAAATCTGAGTGGCAGTTTGACCTTGATGAAGTGCACCAACAGTTACCCCCTGCATGTAAGCTGGAGCTACCTCAGCACAAGCTTGAACATAGTCTGACAAATCTCCTGTCCTTCTCACTGGCTGAATTAAAGTTTGGGAAATTGAAGTAGCATTTTCAAAAGCTAGCTGTTTAACTTTGAGATCTGTAGCTGTATTGTTAATTACTGTCCGGCTCACTGCCTCGGTGAGTCAAGCTACAAAATCTCCAAAAGGCTCCTCAGGTTTCTGTTTAACATTTACAAAACCTGAAGACTTTTGATCTGGAGGTGGCAGGTGTTTCCACGCCTCTAATGCCAGGGAGGAGACAAGCTGTAATGTCTCAGTAGGCAGAGTAAGATGTTCTGAAACACCAAATGAGTGCCCTGTCCTAAAAGCATGTCTAAGTAACAGGTTTGCCACGCCTCATAGACCCCTGAGATTTTACTTCTGCTTTAGCTAATTCTTCATATTCCATTTTCCACAAAAAGAAGTTTCCTCCTTGAGGCAAGCCTTGGCAACCTAAAACCAATCCTATGGAGTCATCCACTTGTCATAGTAAATGGGGTTTGGCCCATAATCAGAGTCAGCATGCTTTTAGTCCTTTAATAAGCTTATAAGGCAATAGTTCCCATTCAGGTTCATTCCATTCATACACAACAGGAAAACAGAAAAAAGTCAACTTCCTTATGTGCCTGCTGCATTGCTCCTCTAAAACCAATCTTTGCTGGATCCTATCTGGCTGGAAAGGGCTCACACGGCTTAGCAAAAAACCTTGAGGGCGAATCATCAACAGCAGGAGACCTTTTATCATGCAATTCAGCCATTTGCCCCTTTTCACAATCTCTAACTCCTGATCTAAATATTTCTGGTTTTAAAAGATCTTCTTCCTCAACTGTTAAACATTCCTGATCATTTTTATGAAATTTTACATTATTTTCAGAAAGGATATTTTTCCTAGAGACTTAACTAAGGCCTAAACCACCCTTCTCAGGATCAAGAATGGGAGTAGGTTCTCTCCACAGGACATAAGCCATGGGATAAGGCTCAGGTCCGACATCTAATGTCTGCAGTAAAACATTCCAAATGGCATATGCAGAAGATGGCATGTCCACTCATCCATTACGCTGATACCACCTTTTCATATCATTCCCTACCTGATCCCATGTGTGTAAGTCTAAAGTGCCCTGCTCAATAAACCATGGGCTTACTGTACAAATTATAAAAATTCTAATGGTTGCTTCTTGCTAACTTTAATGCTTCTCCTATATAAGGTATGCTTAATAATGTCAGCATATAAACTTCTATCAATAAATCACTCTGGCCCATTTTTACAGCACAGAGGGTACACAACTTCTCAGCATAAGTTCTGACTATTCACTCCTCCTAACCTGACCTTCTGTCAGGGGGCCTGCAGCACACTGGGTGAAGTCCTCTACACACCACACTACACGCTTCAAAGAGAAAGAAAGAAAAGACCTACCTTCATCCAGCACTCACGTTGGGCAACACTAGCCAGAGTCCAGCTCCAGCTGAGTTCGGAACTTGAGAAGGGTGTTTGGAATAGGTGTAGAGAAAATAAATGGACAACTACAATTTCAAGGTCATAATGGACCAGGAGAGAAGGCCATCCCCTTTATTTATACAGAACCAGTCAAACTCTGGCTCAGACTTTTTACATCACAGCCAAGTGGGTGTTTCCAAGGATAATTCCGCCATTAGTTTCACCTGAAGGCAGGATGTTATCCATCCTGACCCTGTGGTCAGGAAGTTCTCAATAGATGATGCATATCAATCAGTAACACATTCCTACTACAATCCTCATTCTACAACTTAATCTCCAATCAGTTAAATGCATCACAGAAGGAGGGAGCTAAAGATCAAGGAGGGTCAATGGGGGCAGCAGAGACAGGCAGAGACAACATGAATTGTCAACGGTCCTTTTGCCAAGACGTTATCAGCAGCATCAATTTCCAAGCTCACATTGATGATAAAAAGCCAAGTCCCCAGAGGTAGGCAATGCCTCAATAGATTACCAAATTCTCAGTGGGGTTGTCTGGTATCCATGCAAAGGGAGGCTGAGTTACCTTTCAGGTGGTTTTAGAGACATCTGCTGGGCCCTGCCAAACAAGGGGGGGTTCTTTGTGGCCCTGTCTGCAATGGAACAATACTCTTCACACCTTTGTGACTTCCACACCCATCACAATGACACCAGTAGATAGCTATTTGATCCTTCCACTGTAAAACTTTTCATCAGTTGTTTTATTTGGTGTTTCAAGATGCTAATTTTCCAATACTTCCATAAATTAATTATTCACATAGATCTTCCTCTTATCAACTCTGGCTACTTTGAAAGGCAGGCTTGGACAGTCAAAGCATTATTCAGCTTGAATATATTATTGCAGTTTCCAGATTTTATATTTATGCATAGATTTTGTAACTACTAATGCAACTGAACATTTGTAAAAATTCCTTAAGAATTCATGGCTTTTATGGGCGCCAGTTCTAATCCCGACAGTTCCATTTCCCATCCAGCTCCCTGCTTGTGGCCTGAGAAAGCAGTCGAGGACTGCCCAAAGCTTTGGGACCCTGCATACGCATGGGAGACCCTGAAGAGGTTCCTGGTTCCCAGCTTCGGATCGGCATGCACCGGCCCATTGCGGCTCACTTGGGGAGTGAAACATAGGATGGAAGATCTTCCTCTCTGTCTCTCCTCCTCTCTGTATATCCGGATTTCCAATAACAATAAAATCTTTAAAAAAAAAAAAAAAGAATTCATGACTTTATATGTTTATTGAAGTGCTGTGTTTCAATCTGCTGCAAGAATTATTTGTGGTATAGTTCTATCTTCGGCTAGTTGCAGTTACTTCCCTATATGACTGCATTCAAATATCTTATTCTGAAAATAATCTCATGTCTATTTAACATGACAATGCAGTTTCATTGAATTCATTTTTATTCTTTCTGGCACAATAATAGGCTCAAAACAAACCTTACACAGCTTCTGCTCCAGACCTAGAATCTGACATTTCTGATTATTTCCTGTTCCTCTTAGTGAGAATACATCTACCAGCTAAAATATGAATATGTGGAATAGAAGCTTTCATGTAATCTTTTCAATAATTCTCGATATTTTTGTTATTGTTAATTGAGAATAAAATCAACCTAGCCAAGAATAAAAAAAATGCATATTTCTGGGACTGAGCAGGACTGTGAGTCAGGTAAACACAGGTCTAAGCAAGTTCAAACATGAGATTTAAGGGTTTACGAAAAATGGCTGTGCTTCAAGCTGGACACAGTGAGGAGGAATGGTGAAATCCCATTGCAGTTGAGACTAACAGCATTCAAGTACTGTAGGAACAAAGGGATTGGATGGTGACAGGCGTTGTAGATGGTTAACACCAGCTGATGAACTGCATGCCCCTCCAGGTAAAAGGTTTGGCGATAGACGTGCTTGATATCTGATGTCCTCTTGATTATACTTTAAGTGACCCTGAATCAATGCTACTCTCCCCTACTTTTCTTTCTTACTTCACATTTTAATTTGCTAAAAGTTTAAATAGATGCAAAATATGAAGTTCAGAAAGATCAGGTTTAGACCAGGCCATTTAGTAACATAATTAAGAACCCAGGAGTTTTCCAATTGCTGTGATGGACAAGTAAGCAGCTGAACAAGTACATCCCTTCATAGTTTCTGATCAGCTTGAGGATCCACATGAAGAAATCATTTCAGGTGGTTGATACTGTGTGTTGCCGGTAGAGCTGTTGCCTGCATGGTACCAGTTAGAACTCCTGTGACTCCCCTCCTCATCCCACTCCCTGCCAATCAGCGGATTATGGCCCAAATCTTTGGGCCTTTGCCCTCTTGTGGGAAGCTTAAAGGAAGCTCCTGGCTCCTGGCTTCAGTACTGAGGCCATCAGGGGAGTGAACTAGTGGATGGAAATCTTTCTCTGTCTTTCCCTCTCCCTAACTTTTTCAAATAACCTGAAAGAGACACAGAGAGAGAGACAGAGAGAAAGAAAGAAAGGAAGGAAGAAAGAAAGGAAAGAAAGAAGGAAGGAAGGAAAGAATGAATAAAAGCAGGGAAAAAAGAAAGAAAGAAAGAAAGAAAGAAAGAAAGAAAGAAAGAAAGAAAGAAAGAAAGAAAGAAAGAGGAAAGAAAGAAAGAGGAAAGAAGAAGACATTTTGAGGACACTCTGAAGTGGCTCAGGATTACAGTGTTGGCTTTAATGCATACAAAAACTAGGTTATTGCATAAAGGTAAGGCAGGAGTTCTTCATCCTTCATCAGAGAACAGTGTATAATCGAAGCTTTATTGCCCTCTTGTGAATGATCACCAAACCAAAGCCTGGGATGAAGACATGGGTTCTAGTGGTTGGTTTAGAATATGGTTATGGGAAGCAGAAGTGAGGGTATTATTGCTGTGGAAGAT
This sequence comes from Ochotona princeps, assembly GCF_030435755.1. NCBI lineage: Eukaryota > Metazoa > Chordata > Mammalia > Lagomorpha > Ochotonidae > Ochotona > Ochotona princeps. Next base: position 104,429,911 of record NC_080835.1, on the reverse strand, counting down.
GAATTCTTCAAACCTCAGGCAATGAACTGAATGAGACTCACACAGACAGCAAAGGTTCATTGCAGGAACAAAAGAAACATTCCACAAGGGAGTGGGAGTAGGCCTTGGAAAGCACACTCAGCTGAAGGTGTTACAGCATGTGAATCCATAAGCAGATAGTTAGCGAGGGGAGGAGACATTGTTGCCAAGCATCCTGGGCAGAGGTGCACATGTCCTACACAGAAAGGCATCGTAATGGATTCCAGTCTGAGGTCCTGAGTGAGGAGGTACTGGCATCCCAGTCTGATATGTTGCTGGAAACTCTAGACAGGGATTCTGGGTGGAGGGGTGTGTCAGGATACTCCAGTGGGTGTTGCTTGAGAGATTTCTGACAGGATAACTATTGGCAATCGCTTCTCCATTATGAAAGCTCTCATCAAGTTCTTTGTCAATATGCATTTTGCAAGATTAGTAAGACAACCCTCCCTGGATTTGGTCATTTGAGTTTGACTGTTTGGCCTTGGACTGGTTGCTGTCTAGCAAGCAAGCTGTTTTTGAACTAGATGCTTGTTGAACTGACATCTCCAACTAGCTTTTTCCATAAATTTTCCTTTTGCTGTTTTCCCCAGGCTCTAGCTTTATCCTGTCTTAAAGGAAGGGAAAAGTAAAGTAGTAAAGGATCCAAACTGAGGTGCTTCAGACAGAGAGAGAACACACATTCCCACAACACTGTGTGGATGTTCAAGCTTGATTCAAAAAAAGCCAAACTTGGAAATTGCTTAAAGAGAAAAGTTAATTATCTGTCATCTATCACCTATATTTGAAAGGCAGAGAGAGATTCCGCCTGCTGGTTTGCTCTCCAAATGTCTACAACAATACGCCCTAGAGCTCAGTCCAGGTTGTCCATGAAGGTGGACAGGGACCCAAGTGCTTGAGTCATCACCTGTTGCTTCCCAAGTTATGTATTGGCCTAAAGGAATGGACAGCAGAGCAGGGACTGGGGCTCAGGTATTCCAGCATGGGATGCAAGTGTCTGCTTTGCCAGATTTTCCCTGTAATCGTGGGATTTTGCTTTCATAATTGTTAACATCCAGTGGCTTTCAGGCTACATACAGAATACATAGTGAGTCCACCTCCTGGGCTGTGTATAGATACAGATAAGAAAACTATCTCCTGTTCACACCTCCTGCCACCCTCTCTGTCTCTGGAAGCTCAACTAAAGTCACAGATTGCTGCAGGGTCACTCTGTTTCTGTCTGACTACTGAGTGTGTCCAGGGAGAATTAAAGAGGGCTTGGACTGGCTTGAAGAATATTTGTCTTCTGTAGGAAGGTACTATGTGCCCTTACACCATAAAGCCTGCTGCAGCTTTCAAGGGACATAGTCATTCCCTTTGCCCTTTCCATACACTGGATCCCACAAAGCTCTTGGGTTGAGGCACCTGGCTGAGTCTGTCTTTCTGGACAGAGTCATTGAATGCACAGAGCCATGATGCTGTCCTTACTCTCCTATTTTCCCTTCTCCTGCTGAGGTGTGTGTGTCATCACTCATATTCATAGCTGCTCTTATCATTGTGCAGTTAATATCCTTAACAGTGTCTGCACAAATTAGATAGAAATATCATGCTTTCAATAAAAATGAAAAGTTTAGCCTGGTTAGTTTGAATATTATTTTATATTCTTGTAAATCCATTTTACATGTCTAACAGCTGCAACCTGGTCACTGTGACCTACTTGATCACCAGACTGTCACGGAACACCTGCTGATGGATTCTTCCTGTCCGAGTCAGGAAAACTGATGGCATTTGTAACAAGTGCCTGTCGAAGATTTGGGATCTAGGGACCACTCTTCAACCTACATACCCTAAGACTGTTATGCTGACATTTATGCCAGACATCAAGAGATATACCATCCCCTGATTGTTTTTTAAAAGATTTATTTTATTTTTATTGGAAAGGCAAATCAGATTTATGGAGATGAAAGACAGAAAGAAAAATTTTCTGTCCGCTGGTTCACTCCCCAACTGGCCATGATGGCTAGAGCTGAGGTGATCTGAAGGCCAGGAGCCAGGAGCTTTTTTGGGTCCCAAGGAATGAATGCAGGGTCCCAAGGCTTTGAGTCATCCTCTGCTGCTTTGCAGGCACCAAGCAGGGAGCTGGAAGGAAAGTGGAGCAGCCAGGATATGAACCAATATGAAATCCTGGCACTTGCAAAGTGAGGATTCTATCAATTAAGTCATCATGTTGCCCCCCCCCCCTTGTTTTTTCTTCAGTAGAAGAGGGAGTTTTATTTTGAAATATAGTTAGGTTTTAGATTTATTTTGAAATATAGTTGGGTTTTAGATTTATTTTGAAGTATAGTTAGGTCTTAGATTTATTTTGAAGTATAGTTAGGTCTTAGTGGTTAATTTATCCTGCAAAAAGGATGATAAAATGGTTCAGCCTTCTCCCAGGATGAATTGGTTACCGAACTTGAAGAACTTCTACATCAAATGGGTAACACTGTTGGTCGGAACAGGCTGACAGGAGAAATAAGCAATTCAAGCAAGGTTGATTAAAAAAAAAGAAAGAAAGAAAAAAAAAGAAAAACTTAACAAAAATAATCTAATATAGAGTCGTCCAAATCCACTCTTAAACTAACCTAAAGCATGAGACGAACCTAAGTACTTGTTTTACAAAATATCTCCACATTAAAGTATGTCGAAGAAGAGGTTGGAAAGCACAAAGTTTTAAGAGTTATGTGTCTCTGTTCTGACGTGTTTGGTGATTGTGCATGTTTGATTAGTTATTATTGTTGGTGTTCTATTATTTTTGTCTGGCAAAAACTAGATTTTGTTTTAATATTCTTTCTCCAGTTGTGTCTTTGTCTTGAATTGTTAAGTTGTTGTTCTTGCTCTGTATTGGGTGCGTGTGTGACTGACTGACAGACGAGATGGGATGGACTGTGGCTGACCCCCTTTCTCTCTCCTGCTAAATAATTTTAGAGAGGTCTGGAAAATTTAACAGGACCTGGCCAGACCGGACTCCCCACCTCCACTGGGGAAAAGGTAATATGAAGTCTTCTTACTGTTTGGTCTTCAGCTTATATTGTTATCCTGGCATTGATCAAGTCTAACATACAGCACATGTTCAGTTAAATGCTAAAGGTACTTTTTGTTTAACTCATTTAGACCTCTAAATTCTTCAGAGTTCTAAAACAAGTCTCATAACTTTGGGGGTTCTAGTAGGATCCCTGGAACTCCCAAAGATTGAGACAAAAATTTGAATAATGTAATTGTCATTCAAAATAATTTGGATTATAATCTCATAATGTTATAAAATTATGTTAAATTTGTTGCATCACATATGCTATTAAATAGATGAATATTTATGCTCATTGGTCAAAATGTTTCCTAATCATGAAATTAATCCAGATTGTTAATTATTTGTGTTCTTACTTATGAGGAAGTATGTGAAAACAGCAAACTCTTTTAAATTGTATAGTGAAATTGGTTATGATGCATATAATTTCTGCATTTTGCCTTTAAGACAATGGAGTTGGAGTCTGATTCCTTGTGAGAAACAAAAGAGTCTTAACATCTCTTTTTAAGTTATTTTCATCTTATTGATAATTAAACCTGTTAACAACTTCAGTAAGTTTCTAGGTAATCTCCCAAGACAACAGCCAAATTAAAGTTTTTTTTCAGCTTTCTTGACTTCAACAAAACAAAGGCTAAGGAGAAGCTCCAGGCCCTCAAGCCATAAAACAAGGGGTGGGGGGGGCATGGAGTCTGCCCTTGAAGAATTTGGGACCTTGACCTTGTCCCTGTTGTAGTGATTCATATCTGCCTTCATTTGAAAAGTGGTAAATTCCCAACTCAGCTACAAGGTTGTTTGAAAAAACTTCTCTTTCCTGGTTTTGAGGTGGTTTGTGTTAAAATGTGTTTCCATGAATTGGGAGAAGTGGTTGAGAATTGCTTAAAGCCATTGTATTTGAAGTTTTTTGAAGTGTGCATACATAAAAATGCTAGCAAATATCTGAAAATAAAAATATCTGTATCTTTAATTTTGAAAGCTTTTAAAAAAATTAAGGCATTGAACTTTAGATAGTCTCCATTTAATTGGTGACTTTATCAAATGTCTATGCAGCTTCAGTAAGCTCTATTTTTGTTCCAACCTTTGCATTTGTTAAAATTCTTAAAAAGTTATGAGATGATTTTAGCATTAATTCCTGTGTTTAATTCTCATGATCTAAAAGAGCTGTGTTTTCAAGGGTATTTTCTGTTATGTATTTACTTTGAAATCTTTGGGTGATCATTTATAAGTGATAAAAATTTTTTGATATGTTACTGTTTGATCAGTCTGACTAAATGGATAGATATTATGATGAGGTATCTTCGATCAGATATTTTAAGGCCTCTTGGCATATTTAATAGGCTTAACTTTTCTGGTTTTGAGATTTCTAGATGGGCCCCTAGCAGCCTCAAAGTCAGAAGAATGTGTTTCAAAGGTTGTTCCTTTCAGTTGGTGAAGTTAATTATAGGACAGACAACTGATTAGATCTGTAAAAAAAATTGGGGGGCATTGCTAAGTTTAATAGTAAACTATAGATAAGGTTCATTCAGATTATTAAGAGCAAAATGTAATTCTAAACAATTGGTAACTTTAACACACTTGAGAGAATTCTCAAGTAGCTGTTACAAAAGCTGTTTTGTTTTATAATCTGTGTTACCTGATACACATGTACATGTTTATGTGGAAAGCTATGTAGTCTATCTTAATTGGCTTATAGATGAAAATATTCATACATGTGAATTGCTAAGTTAAATACTTTTGAAAATATAATGTATGGGGCCTGGTGGCGTGGCCTAGTGGCTAAGGTCCTCGCCTTGGATGCTCCAGGATCCCATGTGGTAACCGGTTCTAATCCCGGCAGCTCCACTTCCTCTCTGTCTCTCCTCCTCTCTGTATATCTGACTTTGTAATAAAAATAAAATGGGTCTTTTAAAAATATATATATAATGTATGGATACACAATTAAGCTCTTAGAGAGGCATGTCTGTTTCTGTTTTCTCAGGACCTATAAAGTCTGTTCAGCTGAATAGTTCTGAATGTATTCAAATGGACTTACTACTCAGGACTTCAACAAAGAGAAGCCTTTCAAGTGCCATGATATACATCAAACATCTGATGACTTCTGCCTTCTATCAGGGATGACCAGCTGGACCCCCCACTGCTGCTATTATCCAACGGTGTCCCCTCTCAACAGGAAGTAGATAAGACTGGATGACAATGCCCCCTTTCCCTAAAAAGAGTTGGGGTTCACTTGTCTGTTTGGAAATGTAGGAGCCAGATGGGATGATAGGCAGTTAGGGTCTCTGGTTCCTGGTAAAACTGTCTTGTATACATGTAACATCTTACAACTGTGAGATTATTGAATGTTAGTGTTTTCAACAATACTTGTATGTCTTTTTGAATCCTACCAGCCAGCATGCAGCCATCATTATTAAGATCAATGAGACCTGAGTGCTCCTCATGTTGAGGAAAGTTATTCTAAATGGCATTAAACTGGCAGCATGGATGTTTAAGGAATGAAGCAGAATCTTAGCCTTGGGACTGATGGTCATGGCCATGATTGCAGTACTGTTTCCTATTTTCTGCCACCTGCACAGGCAACAAGCTTGGGAGCAGGTCATCATTTGACAAACCATGATGGCCTTAGTTGTGGAAAACCCTAGTGCTCAAGTCCAGTTGAGCATGATGCATAATGGGCAGCCGGAGACGGGTAAGATCTGGCAGAGCTGATGACCAACCTAAGACAGGAATCCCATGTGCCCTGAGCGAGGCTCCCCATGATGGGTAAGGCATCAACTGACTGCTGGACAACCTAAGACAGGCGTCCGTTAAAAAATGAAAAAAGGGGGACATGCAGAGCCTGGTCTCCCAAGGGTTAAATCCACAGCTTAGCTTGTTCTCTAGGGGTAACAGGGTGCACAATCTTGGCCTGATACATTTAGCCTCTGGCTTGACCACAAGTTCCCTCTTTCCTGCTTCCCCCTTTTCAAGATGCCCTCAGTGGAGCTTAGGAGTTGCTTGAGCATGGGAAAAATACTGGTAGGAACTAGGTAGACTATAAAAAGGCAGGTCAAGTTCAAATAAGTGGCACTCTCTTTACAAGAAAGACCCACTGCGTGTAGTCTTTTTTGTAACCCTAGTCCCTCCACTTGGCTCAGGGTACACGGTGATGCGGGCATTGCCAACATTCTGCTAGCCATCTACTGAGTCCTAGGAAGTAACTGTAGGTACAGGTTGCAGAAAAACTTACATGTGACCTTAGCCAAGAGGTAGAGAAGTGAGGCAGGAGAAATCACAACCTGGACTTGGAAGTTGAGGATGGGATGCACATGTGCAGTATCCCACAGACAAGGCAAGTTTCCAGGCTGAGGTGACTCAGACAAAGTCACGGGCAAGCAGCCTTCACTTCTGCTGTAGAACGTGCTCCCAGATACACTCACTTCATTCTCTTTACTTGGATTTTTTCCCCTTTCTATCTCTATGCCACTTTTGACTGTTCTCTAGGAATTGGCAGTCTATCGGGTGCTTAGGGAAGTTTTATATCTGAGCATGGATTGTCTTTGAAACTTCATGAGGAGCTCAACAGAAGATAAAACAGAAACCAGAGACTCTTGGTCCCTTGCGTAGAAACCTATGTAACAAGTCTTGGTATATTGATGCCAAACTTTAGAACTTCTAGACCATCTGAGTTTCTCAACCGCAGTGAACAGTCTCTATGAAACCACTTTTCTGTCTGAGCACTACTCAGCCCACTGAATCTGCTTTGTCAGTCAGTCCAGCACATCTGAGTTTTACTGACAATCCCATTGCTATTCTTAAGTGAAAACACATTCATCCAGCCAAAACATTTGCTCTAGTTGTGTGAAAACTCAAAGAAGCAGAGTGCATTTCCCCGATTGAAATACAGCAATGCATGTAAATGTGCTCAGCCCATCCACTCCCCCGACCTCTTTTGAGATTCTGGGTTCCTTTCACTTCTGAATACAACTATGGCGACATCCAAGTGCAGGTCATCAGCAGTGACAGTTCTGTGATCCTATGATTTTTATTTCTGAAGCTTGTGCCCCACAATGTTACTGTAAAGGCAAGAAAACAAACGATTTCCCTCCAATTGCAAATTTTGCTAATATTTTTGCATCTTTGTTTATCATATTCTTAAAAGATTTGATTTCTTTGGATTGGAAGTCAGATTTCCAGAGAGAGAAGGAAAGGAAGAGAGAGATGTTCCATGCGCTAGCTCATTCCTTGAATGGCCACAATAGCCAGAGCTGTGCCAGTCCAAAGCTGGGAGCTAGGACTTCCTCCAGGTATCCCCTGAGGATGCATGGATCCAACCACTTGGGACATCTTTCACTACCCTGCCAGTTACATCAGCGGAGAACTGGGAAATAGAGCAACCAGGACTCCAAGTCAGATCCATATGTGATGCTAGCATTTCAGGCAGGAGCTTCACCAACTAAGCCTCAGTGCCAGCCCCTACATCTTTGTTCACAAAGCATACATTTTGTGCCATCTTTATCTGACCTTGAGATCTGGGTGAGCAGTATTGGCATCATAAAAGGAATTAGGAATTGCTCTTCCATTTGTATTTTCTGCAAGAAATTGTACAGAAATGGTATTAATTCTCTTATAAACATTTGATAGCATTCTGAAGTAAAGCAATTTGGGATTGAAGAGTTCCTTTTTTGTGAGTTTTACATTTTAAATTCATTTCCTTAAGCAATTACAGAGTCTTTCAAATGATTTCATATTGAGTAAATTTGTGCTTTGTGAGAAATTAGCCTGTTTCATTTAATTTTTCAATTAGTATGTCTAGAATTGTCCATTGTATTTCATTGTTATTCTTCTGGGGTCTGTACGGTCCATGGCAATGTTTCTGCAGGTTATTGTTTTAGACATTTATCAAATCTTTAGTAACATGCAGAATCTTTCACCGAAGAGTCAGGCTCTGCTTTCCAACCTGTAAACTTTGGTCAAAACTCAGTAATTGCATTGTCTACTGACAGGTATCAATATGACACACATCATAAAGTCACTTTTGATGGTACCCTTTTCCTACAGGCTGAAGTGCCTGTGAGACGAGGTTCAAGGTTATCAGCTGATGCATGGAACAGGACTGACCCATGCTGATTCAGTTTAGCTTCGAGATGTCCAGACCCAGATGAACCTCCTCAGGTGGAATTCATGAACCTTGGGACTGGCTAAGGCCCAGTGAAGCCACTGAAGGAACTTGGGTAGAAGAAGTAAAAGTCCAAGTCCTTAAAAAATGAATATAAAACAAGAGAGAGTGCATGTCCATGGAAGGGGAGCAATGGTGACTCCTCTCGTGAGCCATGACTGCAGCCCTGCAATCCTTCCTCTAACCGTGTCTTCACAAGTAAAACAGGAAGTCATATGCACGAGCAGGAGTAGTTCCTGTGCATGAAGAAACAACTTTTCTTTCTCCCTCTTTCTCAATTTCCTATGTTTACTAATAAAGTCTATTTATAGAGGCCCGGTGAGCAGATAATACAAATTTAGAATGTTCCCACAGTTTTGCTTCCCTCTGAATTTACATCAACTTTATCTTCATCCTTGAAATTCTTGTGCCCTCAGGATGGTGGTCTCTTCTCAGGGGGTTTCAATATCAGTGAATATTTTCTCCTTAATCAAGGAGGGCAACTCAGCAAATCTCTTATCAGGTATAGAATACCTGTGTGGACTAAGTTTAGGAAGACGAAGTATGGGCTTCTAAAACATCATTTTTATGTATATAAATTTTTTTGATACAGTTTAGTTGGCACTGGGGTCTCCCTTTCCTCTCCGCCAAGTCCCTCCTCCCCTCTGTTCTCACAATGGGCATTTTGGTGAATTTCCACAAGTCCATCATGCTGTCGCTGGAGTGTCTCCCACAATGTAGGAAGTTGTCAGTCATTGGGTTGTGAATCCATTCTTGCAGTGCATGCATGGGGACTTATTTCTCTCTGTTTCCACCTATGAACATATTAATTTTCATTATATTTCCATAATGTATCCCAAAAACATCTTGACTGGAACCAAAGTACAGGTTTCCAAGCCAGTGAAATGGTCTCAGTTTGTGAGATCATGAAGCATGTTTAACAGATCCTTAAATCACTGTGTTTAGAAGCCCCTCTGCCCATGTTTCTCTCTTTTTCAGGAAGAATGATAAAGGCCTCAGATTATCTCTTCAAAGTGAGGACTTCATAGCATATGAGGAGTGATGGGAAAGGTGTCCTTGCTAGTGGACGAACCCAGAGATCCTGGACACCCAACAAGCCATAAGGCAGTGGCCATTACCATGGATGTGAGAATGGAGTTCGACAGTGGTCCTGCCTCAGCCCACTCTGAAAGCAGAACAGCAAATGTTTGTAGGGATAATGAGGAAGGCCAGAGACGATGAAGTGGCTGTCTTTCTCTCTCATCATCATCCTCAGTCTATTTCAAATGCTGAGAACACACCTTCTGAGAGATGATCCATTTGTCCGCTGTCATCTATGAATCATTTCCCCAAAATAACAGAATCCTATTAGCAGAATAAACACTTTTCATTGGTCTCTGGGGCTATGCTTGACTTACTTGCCAAGGATGCTCATCCAAGTTCAGGGGATGGAGCAGCCCAGGTAACGCCAGGAAGCTAGAACTGCTTCTTCATTTGGCAGTACTCCAGCAGGAAGCACAGCCACTGTTGGTTCACTAAATCCCTTTTACTCAGCTAGCTTCCTCTACGCATGCCTCCAGTGAGAATCATGAAAGTAACAAAGAAGAGAGAATCAAGCCCATCTCTTTGTTTGTTGAAAGGTACAATTGAGGCGCAGCCTATGCACAATATGATTTGTTGTAAATTTAGTAGTTATGTACAATGATTCTTAGCAAGAGACACATTGCACTATCAAATTAAAAACTACATTCTAGTTCTCCAGAAAATTCTCTTACATACTTTTGTCGGAAAATTGTCCGTAACTCCAGCCCTAAATTTTCTGATTGCTTATCCTACAGTACAGTTTGGAATTTCACAGAACTTCATGTCAACTTCATGATATTGCATAGGTTAACATTTTTCTTCAGCATATTTATGATCTTTATCCATGATTTGTTTATGTTAGATTCAAGAGCAGTTCAAAAAGCTCATGAAAAATGAAATTGATGTAGATTCGATTTGATGTAGAAGTTTTTCTTTTTCAAAAATATTTATCCAAGGCCCAGCACAGTAGCCTAGTGGCTTAAGTCCTCACCTTGTGATCCCATATGGGCACCGGTTCTAATCCTGGCAGCCCTGCTTCCCATCCAGATGCCAGCTTGTGGTCTGGGAAAGCAGCCTTGGGATCCTGACCTATGTGGGAGACTAGGAAGCGCCTCCATGATCCCAGCTTCAGATTGGCTCAGCTCCAGCCATTGCAGCCACTTGGGTAGTGAATTAGCAGATGGGAGATTTTTCTCTCTGTCTCTCTTCCTCTTCATATATCTGACTTTCCAATAAAAATAAATAAATCTTAAAAAAATACTGGGACAGCTTCTCCATAATATACATTTGGCATGAATTTTATGAAGATACTTCACAATGCTCATAATAGTGTCTCTTATTGCTGAATATAATTTCATTATTTGAGCAGAGTTTCCCTTATCCATTCACTGTTGTTGGCCATTTGAGCCAATGTAAATCCAGCTTTGTGGTAGAATGAACATTAATCTCATGATCTTGTAGGGATCCTGAACCCATAACATTTAATTTGTACAGCGGAAGGGTTATTGTGGCTGTGGCAAATGTAAAGATGTGGAGATGGATGAATTAGCTTAGATATTCAGGTATGTCTAAGTAATCACAGAGGCGCCTGTAAAAACGAAGCCAGCAGAGCTGACAGAGGAGATGAGCTGGTGATGATTGATACAGGATTTCACGGCCTATCCTCTCCATAATAGAGCACTGATTCTGGTGAGGTACCAAGTCAGTGGAAGGGCTGGTCACTTGAGTGCAGGACACAATTAAGGAGGCCACCTCAGAGCACTTGTCCATCGTTCTAATGGTATCTACTAGCAGATAATTTATGACTAATTTATTTTTCAGATTGATTTTATTCTAGAATGCTTCCTATTTGTTTAACATTATGTGAGATTATTCTCACTAACTGTTTATAAAAGACATTAGCTTTGCTTCACAATGAACCTGAATAGTCTCTGCAAATCAAAGTCTTTGCTAACGCCATTAAGAAGAGTTCTAGCAGAGACTGGTGTGAAGATCTAGGAGCTAAATACTTGTTTTGAATCTACCAGGATTCCATATGGGCACCGGTTTGTGTCCTGGTGGCTCCATTTCCATCCAGCTTCCTGCCTGTAGCCTGGGAAAGTGATAGTGGATGGTCCAAAGTCTTAGAACCCTGCAACTATTTGGGAGACCCAGAAGACCCTCCCAGCTTCTGGCTTTGAATCAGCTCAGCTCCAGGCATTGCAGCTGCTTGGGGAGTGAACCAGTGAATGGATGATTTTTCTCTCTGTATCTCCTTTTCTCTTTAAGTCTGCCTTCCCAATAAAAACATAAATAAATCTTTTAAAAATGAAATATCAAAAAATGAATCTCTTAAAATGTGATCTCAAACAGACAACACAATATTAAAAACAAAAAAAGAAAAAAAGATTTCTAGGTAAGCCACATAAAGGATGGTTGGGCTATGGTTGTGTATATATTCAAAAATACATCATGTGTATCAGAAAACACACATTGGGGTTTTATATGAATTACTCATGATATTTGATTGGTATTTTTGATGTTCATGATCTTTCCCAAAATTAATAGCAGAATTATATGCAAATTCAAATAGAACAAAAAGGAAATGACTCAGTGAGGTTGATAAATAGAATTAGAAATAATTAAAGGAGGTGCAAGTGTGACAGATCACAGAGATTGATGAGCTCATTATTGCTATAGCTGAATAGCAGTTGGATCTATGCCGTTCCTCATTAGAACCAAAAGCCACAAGACTCCATAAGGATGACCATATGTGGTGGGAGGCCCAAGGAACTGACTGCACCTCACAAAAGACCATACTGCCACATTTGGGTTTCCTTAATTCTTTTCATGGGTTAGGTCAGCAAGAATGGTCGACTTTTTAAAATTAAGAGAAATACAGAAATAGCTTCTCAGAGCTTTAGAAAACCCTTGACTCAATCTAAAGTTCTTCAAATTATATAAATGGAATAAACCTTTCTGCAGATGATCATCCTTTTAGATCATTACCAATAAAGTCCTAAAGAGTTCTAGAACAATGTGTTTTTTCTCATCAGTAATAGAGAAAATATCTTTTAGGCTAGAAACCTCTAAATCAGGGACAATTGAAAAATGTTAATTTGTTGAGTACATAAAAGTCTATTAAAGACATTCAGAGCATATTTAGGGATTTACATTTTGATGGGAAAATTTCTAATAGTTTCTTCCCAAACTTCATGATTGTGGCTACAAATGCATAGCCACATATGTGGAGATATATATACACACATATACATACATATGTACATGTATATATATATCTTAACTGGAGGTGATTTGAAAATTTTAGACTGTTTACTTTCTTTTCAGAGTAATAGTAATTGTTAGTAATATCAGTTTCAAGTATAAAAGTTGTTAGATGTTTCTGATCTGCATTCGTGTACTCAAGAGGATTATTTGCTCCCAGAATTCTTGGCTTTCTATATTTCGGAGGCATTTTTAGGCAACTTTTTTTTCCCCTCAGAATTTAGAAGTGACTAGGATGATCTTTAATGAGAGCAGAGCTCCCAGTGTGTCCCAGAGAGTTCCAGTGTGTGTCTCAGCTCACAGGCATTCTTTCATAGAGGAAATATTCATCCAACTGGACTGTGGGCCTGATGGAGGAGTCAGGAGAACAAATCTGGAGTTGAAAGTAACCTTTACTTTTGAGGTCTGCAGCATTTTCCCTGAACCATGGGATGGCTTTATGTGTAAGACACGGTAAGCCAAATGACTTCTGTAAATCATAGGCATTTATTTAGTGTCTTGTGTGTGACACAGACTGTTCTAAATGTGTTTTCTTGTTTATTTATTTATTTATTTGAAAGGTAAAGTGACAGAAAGAGCAGGAGAGAGAGTTCCCATTTTCAGTTTTACTCTCTAAATGTCCACACCAGCCATGAATGGGACCTGCTGATCCCAGGAACCAAGAACTGCATTCTTGAACCCCTATATGGGCTTGAGGGACCCAGTTCTCAGATCATCATCTCCCTCCTCCTGGGGACATTAGCAGCGATTATAAGCAGAGCAGCCTGTACTGTAATCTCTGCTAGTCTCGTAAGCGGTGGCTTAATTCACTGCATCTCAAGGAGGCCCTCTTCTAAATGTGCTTGATATGTCAATTCAGCTATGCCTTTTAACAAGCCTATAGAATAACAGTGATGGGGCTCAGGCTAAAAGCACAAATAGCATAAGCATTACGTTTAGGTAAAAGTGATAGATTCAAACTATGAATATCAATGTTCTGATTCTACAACCTGAGCTCTTTTTTTTAAAGATTTATTTTATTTTTATTACAAAGTCAGATATACAGAGAGGAGGAGAGACAGAGAGGAAGATCTTCCGTCCAATGATTCACTCCCCAAGTGAGCCGCAATGGTTGGTGCACGCCAATCCGAAGCCGGGAACCAGGAACCTCTTCCAGGTCTCCCACACAGGTGCAGGGTCCCAAAGCTTTGGGCTGTCCTCGACTGCTTTCCCAGGCCACAAGCAGGGAGCTGGATGGGAAGTGGAGCTGCCGGGATTAGAACCGGCGCCCATATGGGATCCTGGGGCTTTCAAGGCGAGGACTTTAGGTGCTAGGCCACGCTGCCAGGCCCGTTACAGCCTGAATTCTTAACCACTTCACCACTCTGATTTTCACACACACACACACATTTGCTCCAAAAATCTGCTCAGTTACAAAGTTGTCACAGAAAAGTGGAGGGGAGAGTGGAATTTGGCATATCAGCATATGTAGATGTCTGTGGTGGTAAGTGTGTGTACTCAGGTACTTGGGTGTGTGCTTGAGTTGAGTGCACATATGTACAGGCACATATATGTTCATTTGCAATAGCACACCCAGATGTGTATAAATATCTGTACATGTGTATAATAGTTAGATATTTGTATGATAAGCAAGAGATTTATATGCATAGTATAATTATATCAACATACATAATAGAAAAGCAAGTTGTTGGAAGTGGGTAAGTGACTCATTCTGAGAAATGGTCTTTATCAGCAGTTAGATAATTTAAACTGGAGCAAACTTATGCAAATTTCTGCTTTATTTCACTGGTGGCATGAAAGCATAGTCAGAAGAGAAAACAGATAAACCAGAATCAGAGAAGGAACAATTGTTTGCGACGCAGGCTCAACGAGAGAAGGTAGGTGGCAGGAATGGATTGACATGGTGTGAGGCAGAGTAGTTAGAGGTTGGTATCTTAACCTAAACACTGAAAGAAGACGCTCCAGGTTGAGAACAAGAGAGATGGCCTGGCTTGCTAAAGTCAACCAACCGCTACCATCACAAAAATTCTCAAAAGCACAAAGCCCTCCCTAAAAGCCGGAAGTGCTCTCACACAAGCGCCCTTTGATGATGCGCTCCTGGATGTTGTTAATATCCACATCTTTTAACAAGAAGCGTCATTAGAGCTGCTATCGGATACTGTAGCCAGCATTCTTTCCTGTTGTGATCTGAAAGGGAATCTTAGATATCAACGCTAAGAAAACACTGTTCCACTACATGTACTGTGAATGGTGTATATGTGTGCATCTATATGGTGTATGTGCATATGTGTGTACATATGGTTTATACATGTACACCACTATTATATATAAGTGTGCATGTGTGCGTGCACATAATGAAAGGGAGAGAGGGATCTTTCTTCCTCAAGTTCACTTTCCAAGTACTCAGAAGAGCTGAGGCTGAACCAGGCCCAAGTCAGAAGTCAGAACTCCACCTGGGACTCCCTTCTGTGTGGCAGTGGCCCAAATGCTTGGGCCATTTTCTGCTATCTTCTCAGTCTCATTAGTAGGGAACTGAATTAAAAGCAGAGCAGCTGAATACTGGAACTGACATTCTGATATAGGATATCTTCCCAAGGAACAGCTAAACAGATTGTGCTATAATGCTTGCCTGGTGACTTTTCTAGGTAATTTATATACACTTTAGAAAGTACAATGATTCTCAAAGGTAATGAAGAAAATAAACCCCATATGCTCCATCCGGCAGTGGGGAGCCATGCTGCCATCTGAGTGCCTCAGCGTCATGTCTTTTTAAGGACTAGAAGTTTAGATATTGAGATCATTCTGCTTGTATTCTGCTTACTTGGCTTACTCAAATTCGCTAGTGAATTTGCTCTTAAATATTTGTATTAACCATTGTTTTAAATGGTTTGTGGCTCAGTATACTTCCATTTACCTTAAACTTTTTATTTAGGTTGTTTAATTCTACTCAATCTTATTTTAAGTATATCATGAAGGCAATAATATGACAATTATAGGCCGGAACATAAATATTTTAAAGTCATTTCTCCTTGGCCTCCACTTTTTAAGAAGAGAACAAACCAGTGGAAGAAGAGACCCAGGTAGGCTTGGCTGGCCCAGGCCTTCAGTGGAGGGAGAGGGAGTCTCGGAGTTTGGCAATGGATAGTCTTGCACCTTCCATGGCCTATCGCTGGGAGAGAAATGTCAGAGCAAGTTGCCAGGCCTTTCCCTAATGGTAGCTCCTGTCTGGCCATTCTGCTAGCTCTCCAACTGGGCTTTCAGTTCTGTCCACAGCCAATCAGAATCCTGGAGACTCCTTCCTGTGACAATAGTGACTTTGGTGTTTGAGTCTTTCAAGACAAATAGAGATCTGTGTGTGGGAGCCTTCAGCAACTGAACTTCCTTGCTGTTTTGGGTCTTCTTGACGAGCATCTGAATCAAGCTGTAAAGAACCTGAGCTTAGCACTCTTCAAAAGACTCCTGTGAGTCTTCACATAAAACCGTTTTTAAAGATTTACTTATCAGAAAGGCAAGGAAATGGGAGTATGTGGGAGAGGGGGGGAGAGAGAGAGAGAGAGAGAGAGAGACAGAGAATCTTCGTTCTGCTGCTTTACTTCTCAAAATGGCCATAACAGCTAAGTTTGGGCCAGTCTTAAGTAAGGAGCCAGGAATTTGATGTGGGTTACAGGGATTCAAACATTTGAACTGTCTTCAACTTCCTTCCCAGACTCAATAGTAGGAGCAGGATTGGAAGCAGGGAAGCTACAATACAAAGCAGCACCCATTGTAGGAAAAGAGGCAAACAGAAGCTTTACAGACTGTGTCACAATGCTGGCACCTGATGGAAACCTTTTTCAGTTAGCCAACATTAGTGTAGCAACTGCTGGGTCCAGGAATTAATTCCGAGTCTGTGGAATTGACACCATGTTAAGGCCCTTGACTAGAGTGAAGGAAGGGGTAAGCTCAGTGCATGCAGCTTGGTGAAGACCTTCTGCCTAGCATGCATGCTGCAGAGTATAGTGGATTCAGGGCTCTTTTCAGGGAAATTGATACCTGAGCTGCCACAAGAGCATTACAAGGAAGGCACATCAATGGCACAGTTCTGAAAGCTAGAGAGACTGGGAAAAGAGCCGAACCATCTTGATGTAGACATAAGTGTGACACGGAAATGCCAACTTTATCTATTTTGCCTAAGTGTCACTCTTCTTTCTAAAAGGGAAGGTCATTGCAATGCCGTGGCTAGCACTTGTTCTCCAACATGGCAGCAGACACTCCATTTAAAGACATATTTTAGGGAGATAAAAGGCTGCTTTTTGGAGGGACTGGTTCCTAAGCTCCCTGACACTTTGGGTCTGAAGGGGTCCTACCTACCCCAGGATCTTTCCCCCACAAGCTAGCTGGGACTGAGGAGTCCTCCTGGCTCTGCCAGGGGAAGGGAAGCTGTGCCTCACAGTGAATACTCAGACATTAACAAGATAGCAGGGCAAGAATGGCCATGAGAGTGGCCACTCACTGTTCCCCCCACTCTTGGGCTTTCTTGGTGATAACAATGAAGAAAGCGGGCAACAGGAGGGTATGACTTGTAGTTATTTCCCCCACATCAGAAAGTCTTGAAATAACGTGAATCCTGGTTTAATGATTTAGGAAACTTCTCTCTTGGTTATGCCATTATTGCCAGAGAGCATGGCTGCCAGAATCGCCAGTCTATAAGACAGGCAAGGGAGATAAGAAGGTGTGTGTTTCATCAGTCATTCTTATCATCAAAAGAGACTTTCAGAAATTCAAGTGATTTCCTTCACATCCTATTAAACAGAGATGGATGAAAATCTATTACTGAGTACTGGGAAAGCTAAACAATGCAATGATTGACCCACCCAGTCTATATAATTTGACTGTTAATACAGATATGGGTTAAAAATATTTCCCTAACAGCAGTTAGGGTCCATTCCTCTATTTGGAAATGTAGGAGCCAGATGGGATGATAGGCAGTTAGGGTCTCCGGTTCCTGGTAAAATTGTCTTGTATACATGTAACATCTTAGCACTAAGAGATTCTTGAATGTTAGTATTTCCTACAATACTTGTACATTGTCAATTGTATTACTAAATCAACTGTATGTTACTAAATCAAAAATTTGATTAGTTACTTGTGGGGGGGGAAATGAGGAACCTAGATGTTTTCAACTTTTGTGATTCTGCCTTACTTGCTTGGCTGGGGGCTGTATGAACTCCAGGCCTGAGAGTCGACGTGACACCCGGCAGGACAGCTGGCAGGTCACGGAGGCAGACCACTCCTCAGGAAGGAAGTACCTGGTGTTAGATAAGATTCACTGCCCTATAGCTCATCAGTTTGCACCTTTTGAAAGTCGCTTCTTCAAAACCACCAATAGAAGCCTGACAACTTGTTCTTTTTGAAAGTTAACAATTAAATTGACCAATCATGACTGTGTAATTATTGGCCTGAAATGTATAAGAACCCTTTGCTGTTCAATCTCGCTCTCTTTTTTCTGCCCTGCTGTTCCTGCTGCAGCCTCGGCTTCAGCTGCCCCTTCCCCACCCGGCCCTGCTGGGCTGGTGGCTGGTGGCTGGGAGACCTAGGTTAACCTAAAGAAACTGCCTTTATGCATTAGCACCGAAAAAATAAAAATATGGACCCGAGATTGGTTAGATAATCTCTATCCTCATCCATTTCATTTCAGTAAGACTGACCTTTGAGGAGAAGATCCAATTAGAGAAATTTTGTAAGGACCAGTACTAATACTGGTGTTAAATACAGGTGGTATGGTACATCAGTTAAAGACCCATCTCCATATGGATTAAATAAAAAGCCTGGGTGCATCTTCACTAAAACATACAAGGTGTGGGCATTTGGTCTAGTGGCTCAACTCCCAATTGGGACATCAGTGTAACTGTTAAGCTGTCAGTTGAGACATCTGCATTGCCCGTGGGAGAAACTGGTCTTGAACACTGGATCTGCTCCCAAATCCAGCGTGCTGTCTATACACTTCCTAGGACTTAGTAGGTGATGGCCCAAGTAGTTGGGTCCTTGCCACTCAAATGGGAAACCGGACTGAATTCTTGTTCTCACGCTTTGGTCAGTTGCCTGGCTTGGCAGCATGATAGTTGGTTGAGGGAGTACATCAGTGGATATGAACTCTCTGCCTTTCTCTCTGTGCATCTCTTTCTCCCAAATACAATAAATTTTAAATAAAAATATGAACAAGAATGAAAGCAAAAGAAAAATGCACACTTTTGAGCCCTAATCATAGAATCCTAGAGAGACTGCATTAACATCTAAAATATTCCTTCCAGGCAGAACATCACATAGAGATAGAGTGGGGCTTTCATAGTGATGAACGGTTAGTTGATCAACAAAACAAAAAAAATCCTAAATGTGTGTCCACCTGGCAACAAAACTTCAAAGCACGTGAAGAATACCCAACATGAATAAAAGCAAGCTAAAAAAATCTATGCTTAACAGTTGGAGATTTTATCACTTTATTCTCTACGAATTAAAAACCATTGGATGGAAAATTTTAACTTTTCAGACCACATGCAATCACCAAAGCCTAAAATCACTAGACTCAACACTTGTGAAATACATTTTGTTGGGTCTTTATTGTCCTCAGTGTTATAACAACATGGCTCATACGCTGAGTCACAAGAAAGTCCACAAACTGAAGGGCTCATGTGCTACAGAGGGTATTCATAGATCACAATACGATACATGTGTAAGAACAATATTTTTGGGGAACTCAAACAGTAAGTCATATATTTGTGGACTAAGTCAAGAGTCAGAACCAAGCTTGTTGGGCAAAAGTGGGGGCTCAGTCTGTCAGCACTGATTCAGAGCCTGAAGCCTCTGTGCAAAAGAGATCCACCCTTTCCCCAAGGGGAGGCAGTCAGGAAGGCACAAGCCAGTAGGAAGAAGCAGCTGCCAAGAGTTCAGATGAGCAAAGACTGACAGTTTTAATGAATCCATCAGGGATAAGTCTGACCTAACATAATGGTGATACATCAAAGCCCTGAGGGATGGGGGTGCTGGGAACGTCACGGTGGCTTTCTCCCAAGAGACGGGCAGGGGGAGGTGGAACAGAGGTATCTCAGCAGTAGGCATGAAGTGCTCCACCCACCAGTGTCTTTCTTGAGGTTGTAAGATCTTGGGGAACAGCAGAGCTCAAGGTCTCCTAAAGACCCAGCTGTTACTGGACAGGGGGTGGTATACCAAGGAGGAGGATTCAAGGAAGAGGATCTTACTTTCAAGGTAAGGGGAAGTACAGGTCTGAGTCCGGATTTTTTTTTCAATTGTCCTAGTATTTCTGGCTACTGAGGAGGGACAAGAAATAATTGCTATAAGCAAGAAAGCAAGACCTGCATTGCAATGTTGCTAAGTTTAGTTGATGAAAATTTAAGCAGTGAACTGTATATTTGCATATGGTAAACTTACCTCCCCAAGAATATTCATTAATAACAAAGGGAAAATAACTTTACAGTGATCAAAATCAACATCACCAGTAGTAACATAGAGACTTTATCCCCTGATGCCATATGCAAAGAACAATATATCACTCCATGAAGTGTAGCTTCCTTCTGATCCTGAGAAAGCAGACAAACCCAAACTGAGGGGGTTTTATAAGCGGCTAACTCTAAAAGGTAAGGTTGTGGGGAAGGTATTGCGTCTGCCACTTCAGGTACTGTTGAAGATGCCTGTGGCCCTGGGTTGGATGCATGACGCTGGCCCTTGACTATAGTTTCCTGCTAAAGTAAACACTAGGGGGCAGCACCATTTGGCTCAAGTAACAGGCTTCTTGTGTGGGAGAACTGGATTGAGTTCCTGGGTCCCACTTCCTGGCATCAAAAGTGACTTCTTTCTTATAAATCAGTGTCCTTGCTTGCAAGGGGTCTTCCAGAGAACACAAGAGCTGGCCTGCCACGGGCCTCTATCTCCTTGCTTTGCTTATATTTGGTTATATAAGTTTGATATGAAATTGAGCACCCATCGTTATTCAGGCGGTGTGAGCTTGCAGGAGTATAGGACATTTTGCCTCCCCAAATCTCCTTCTCTTGGCAGGGAGACCCTGGCAATATGAAGAATTAGGTGGATCTTTGTGCACAAACGGCTTTGTGCTTGGCCCTTTGAAAACACCCTTTACTGGCAGAGCAATTTCTCAATCCAGGAGTGGAGCAGCTCACATGATATGCAAATGAAGCAGAGATTGCATTGACATGGAAAGAATAGCAACATTATCCTAATGACTCTAAAATGAAATATAATCATGAGAGCAAATTTACCTTGAAATTGTGCTCTTGTACTGTGTGGCAAAACCTCTCCTCTCCCAACCTGGGCCCCAGAGCTCCCTGGAATCTCTTCTCCCTCGGCTCGTCTCAATGCTTTCTTAAGCACAGGCTGCTACAGTTCCTGTTCATGGACCCTGAGTTACGCATCGGGCCTGGGGAGGGCCTGTCTCGATGAAGAAGGATGCCTTGACATCAGCAAAATTTCCAGTCCATACTAGGGACTGTTGAAAATCTGCTTCCTCACCTTGACCTCTGTGACTGAGCCTGCAGACGGATGCCGAAAAGCTCTAGGGCTGCTCAGACTAAACAATGAATCCTTGCTTGTCAGAGCTGAGGCCGCTTCAGGGGAAGCTCATGGCCTAGAAAGAAAAGCAGGAAAATCTCAAACCAGGAAATTAGCCTGTTCACCTTTGGGGCCTACCAAGTATTCTCAGCTTCATTTCCAGTGGTTCAGGTCCTCCAGCTGTAATAAAAGGCTTCCTGCTCCCAACTGCGACAGATTTCCACAGCTCCCCACTGTGTCCCAGCTGTCCCTTATCCTCCTCTGAACTCAGGAGCTCACATCAAACGCGCTCTCCTCTCTGCTCATCTTGTACTTAATGACCCCGTTCTCTGTCCTGGCTTCCTCACTGTGCGTTGCACCACAGCACGTGACTGGTAATAGTTTATGAGTCTGCCTATTGTGCTTGAGCTGAGCCTCTCTGGAGCAGCAGGAATTGCTCTTTTCTTCCTTCTTGCTCCAAGATTCTGACACATTGATAGATAAATGCACTTTTTGACACAGCACCAGGCCTGATCTGTGGCTTCCTCTTGTTTGCTGACCTGCCCTGATTTATCCAGACCTTTTATGAGAGCCAGAGCAAGCAGAGCTTGTGTTCACCTCCAGCAATGAGCACACACATACATACACATAACATGCACACAGCACAAATGATTACAATACCATACATCCATGCACATGAGTAATGCATGTCCAGAAAGCAAGCATGCACATACATGCAGATACACAGAATATGCATAAATGGCTTTTCTCAGAGGTTTCTGAAAACAGGTGGTACAAGAGTAGAGTGGAGAGTGGTCACCACAGAGCCGCTTCTGAGTGAATGATGTATGAGGTGAGAATTTTAATGAGATATGTAACTAAATTTCATACTGACGTCTTCACTCTCCTGGTGGACAAGAGCTTAGCTCCAGTAAATGAACACTATGAAGATGAAGGACTCTTCCTCGCTACCAGTAACAGCTCCACTCCAGAAGACACTTGGTCATGGTCTCAGGTGTCCGCTGACTCTCTCCTTGGACACTTC
The DNA here is from genome assembly GCF_030435755.1 of Ochotona princeps. Classification (NCBI taxonomy): domain Eukaryota; kingdom Metazoa; phylum Chordata; class Mammalia; order Lagomorpha; family Ochotonidae; genus Ochotona; species Ochotona princeps. The sequence continues at coordinate 104,407,792 of NC_080835.1, read as the reverse complement.
AGGATTATCAGGTGGTTGAGGAATGGAAGACACCAGCTTCATCAGTGAACCACATCAAATGAGGCAATCAGTGCCTCTTAGCGTCAACCCCAAGGCAGGTAGAAGTGAGATAACAAGCAGGAAGCAGGCAGTGAGGTACAAGACAATGGTCCTGAAGAGCAAGTCTTAAGGTCTCTATCCATCTCTCATCTCTTCCTGTGACATCCCTTATCCCTGGGCACTGTGAAGACTGCAGCCTGGAAGGTGTCAAACACTTGTTCTAAATTGGCCTCCCCGAGGCAGTGTGATCCATAAAGACATATACAAGAAGTGAGTTGGCAACCACTTACCACCCAGGTGTTATTTCTAGGAATCTGGGTTAGAAAGATAACTCCAACCTTGCCAGAGATAGAGGAAGGAATTAGCTCTATGTGATTTAGCGCCGGTGCCTCCCTGTGTGCTTCATTGTAACAGGGTGCCAAGCCCCTAGCACTGGGGGAGAAGTAAGCCAGGTGAGTAGACACTGTTTAGCACATAGCACTGCTCCATAACTATTTCTTCAATAAATGTGTCAATAATTCAGTTGGACTAGCACTCATTTGCCTAGGCTGCAATTGCTGAGAAGCAGTTTCTGGAATCCAGTGCCGTTTTGGAAAGACAGGGTATGGAAACAGTTGAGCCACATTCTGGTAATATCAGAGTGATGTGATCTTACAAAAGGGAGACAAATGAATTCAATATAATCATCCTTCAAAGTAGGTAGGGCAGCATCCCTATTTTACCTGATGGGAAACTAAGTCCCATACAAGTGAGTGTAACTTACACTGGTAAAACTACTACTATGTGCAAGAGTTGAGATTTTCTTTTACTGCAAAGCTTGATGTTTTTTTCCAAATTGTATGTGGCTTTAACATTCCAACACAGTGTTCTCATCTATCACACAGATAAATGAATATTTAACTCAAGGGGTTGCTGTGAGGATTAAGAAGGATACTGTAAGCAAAGCACCAAGCATTGCTGTATGGTTAGAGAGAAATACATTACTGTGATTCTTGGCGTGTCCTCCACTGCAGGCAGAGCTACAAAGTAGTGTTGCTGACAGTCTTGCAAATGAGGTCAAAATCTTTAGTCCTATAATTTACGCTTCAGCCTATCCACCTCATTTATACACTTATATACTAATTTATATCTTGACCTACTCAAGGGAGAATTCAAAGCAGCTTATAAAAATGCATGCAGTTCAATAGGTTAAACTCAAATTTGAATTATGTGGAATAAGAAAGAAGCAGGAAATAAAAGTGAGTAGACATCTAAAGTAAAACCAGGAATGAAATCAATGTGAAAATTGCACCCTCTGAGCCAATCTTAGGTATTATTTGTGTGTTTCTTTATGTTTATAGAGCAGGGTCTCACAATAATTTCCAAGGTTTCTATAAACTACAGCAAAGAAAAAAAAAAAACCTGAACACTTGCGCCTGACAAAATGGCTCATTGGTTAAGTCTTTGTCTGGCCAGCATAGGGATCCCATGTGGGTTCTGATTTGTGTCCACGCTGATTCATTTCCCATCCAGCTTCTTGCTTATGTCTGGGAAAGCAGTAGAGGACTGATCAAACTCTTTGGATCCTGCACTTGCATGGGAGACCTGAAGAGGCTCCTGAATCCTGCCTTTGGGTCAGCTAGCTCTGCCCATTGAGGCCACTTGAGAGTGAACCAATTGATGGAAGATCTTTCCTCTGTCCGTACTTCTGTTTGTAAATGTGCCTTTCCAATAAAAATAAATAAATCTTTAATTTAAAAGACAATCTGAACACTTCTGCATTTTAAGGTTACTTACTGGAGAAACAGAAAGACAGAAGCAGAATAAAGAGAAAAAGAAAGAGAGCTCTCATCTACTGATTCCCTCTCCAAATGTGCAAAATTGCTGGCTCTGGGTCAGGCTGAATTTAGAAGCCAGGAATTCAATCTACTGCTCCAGCTTGCATCAGCAGGAAGCTGGAGCCAGGCTCCAAAGCTATGAGTGAAACCCAGGCATTACAACAGGGGACCCAGGCTTTCTTATTTCCTAAGCGAATCACTCGACCCTGAACCTGAGTAATAGTATGTGTATGTCCAACAGTGTCTTTTCTTTCTGAGGGAACAAGATTTCTTCTAACTTATAGATGGAGGATATTCTGCAGGGAAAGGTTTCCATTGTCCCTCTAACTCAGCCATACAAACAAAGCTGCCTCTGAGCAAAATTAATATACAGTCTCGTGATTGCTGCCAGTTCAGACTGCCATCTGAATGTAAACACAGAGTCCCTTTCGCTTTATGATGCAGTATGTGGTCCTCCTGCCCACCACTTCTGCTTCCCTTGCCCGATGTTTCTCTATCTCAAAAAAATTACTCAAACAAAAGGGTTCCATTCTTTCCGAACTTCCAGAGGATGGATATGTGTGTTTGTGTGTATGTTGGTTAGAGTGTACAGTCTATGGAGTTCAGTCTCACGAATAACCCTAAAAACCTATAAAAAATGATTAGTTCAGGGACTGGTGTGTGGCATGGAATGCTAATCTTGACTGTGGTGCTGGCATTCCATATGGGTGCCTGTTAGTGTCTTGATTGTTCCACTCCCAATCCAGCTCCCTGGTTTGGAAATAGAGCAGAGGATGGCCCAAGGCATTGGGCCCCCCCATATTCAAGTGGGATGCTCAGAAGGAGCTCATGATTCCCAACTTTGGATCAGCGCAGCTCTAGCCATTGAAGGCATCTGGGGAGTGAAGCAGCAAATGGAAGATCTTTCAATCTATCCATCTCTCCCTTTGTAAATCTGGTTTTCAAGTAAAATAACATTATTAGTAGTATTAGCTTATTATTATTATTATTGTTATTATTTGATACAGCTCTGCAAGGTTGAAGATTTCTAGTCCCCCTTTCCCCTAATCCCTCTGCCTACTAATTCACCCTATATTATTGCAACAGTTTAGTCCCTCAGCAACAGTCACAAGTCCATCATTCTGCTAATTAAATGTATCTTCACATTGTAGGCATGGAACGGAATCCAGCATCCTAGTGTCAAGATATATTGAACAGGAGAAACAAGATGGTGGTATAGGGTAAGGACACATTAAAACAGACAGAAAAACATTTAATCAGGATGAAGCAGAGAGGACATATTTCAGGAAATAGGAAAGGACAGAGCAACAGCAGAGGGGTACCTAGAGACTGACAGGCACAGGAAAGCAGTGGACACAACGGTGTGGTGTTGCAGTAACTGATACTCCAGCACGGTGATCTGAACTCCACCAGCAGCCAGAACTCCACCAGCAGCCAGGTGGGAAGGGACTTTCACTGGGAGCTCAGGAAGTGAACCCAGACAAAGAACTGTCCATCCTGCTGGTCCTTTTGATTTGACCAGGAGCAGAGACAGAGCAGCAGATCCCAGACAGGCAGTGCGAGAACAGGGAAGATTTCACAGCCCAGTCAGCCCCCAAGAGATGAATTGGATGCCATTTTGTGTAAGGGGGAAAGGGCAAGGGAAAGGACGGAGCATGTGCTGAGCTGGGAGTGAACTCATTTCTGACTTGGTGAACTGCAGACACAGCATTCTACGGGTTCCACCTGGGGCAGGTCTGGGTAACCCTTGGATCTGACGGCCAGCAGATCAAGAACTGTAGTGGTGGTACGTCAGGCGCCATTTGCACACTGTGGCAAGAGATTTGGGACTTCAGGGGACAACAGTGAACTGCACATGTGCTGAGCTTTCGAGAACTCACTGAGTTCAGCAAATCGCACTGGTTCCACAGGAAAACAATACTGACTATGGCATCATGTGGATCAATAGATCTGTGTGGCAACCAGACCTAAAGCCCAACAGGTTCCGACAAGATCAGCGCCACCAACAACCTAACTAGGTAGGACACCTGGAGTCTTTCTAACCCTGGGACCTGCTCCAACCGGAAGTGGGAGAAAGGTTACAGAGACAACGGTGTAGCCTCAGCACGGTATCACAGGAGGAGCAGAGTGGTGAGATAAGAGTTGGGGCTGTGGAGAGCACAGAAATCTGACATAAGAACCCAAACCTGGAACTCACTGGAGGTTGTGGCACAAGTGGCTGCAAGCAAAAAGTTGTGTACCAACCGCAAGAAGTAAAATCGCATTGTAGACCTGTGGGTGACACAGCTTAGAAACCTGCCTTAAGGAGAAGACTCTGCTAACCAGAAGTACAATGATCAAGAGCAAAAGAAGAGACAAAGGAATAATGAATATTACTGAAAACTCCCCTGCACAGGAGCAAAACCCTATGCCAACCCCAGAGTTCACTGAGGAAGACATTGAGAAAATGGGGCCCACAGAACCGATAAGGCTCATTTTAAAGCTTCTGATCAAAAATGAGAAGCTCATGCAAGAGTTCAAAGAATTTAAGGAAGCAACAAAGCAAATCGAGGCTGATAAGTCAGACATTAAGAACACAGTAGAGCAAATTAAAATTGCAGTGGAGAGTCTCCAAAATAGAATGAAGCAAGCAGAAGAAAGAATCTCAGAATTGGAACACATTTCCTGTCACCAGGGAGAAGCAAACAAAAAGCTGGAAGCAGAGGTGGATCAGGCCAAAAAAAGTATTCAAGAATTGAAAGACACTATTAAGAGGCAAAATATAAGAGTTATGGGAGTGCCAGAAGGTGCAGAAAGAAGCTGAGTTAGCAAATGTATTTCATGAAATAATACAGGAAAATTTCCCTAATCTAGAGAAAGAATTGGGAAACAAGATCCAGGAGGGACACAAAACTCCCAACAGGCTTGATCAAAAGCAATCTTCACCAAGACATATGATCATCAAGCTCTCTTCAATTGAACATAAGGAAAAGATCCTTAAATGTGTGCAAGAAAAAAATCAATTGACACATAAAGGAAGGCCAATTAAACTCACAGGAGATCTCTCACAGGAAACTCTACAGGCAAGAAGAGAATGGAGTGACATATTCCAGATTCTAAAAGAAAAAAATTATCGGCCTAGGATAACATATCCAGCAAAGCTTTCTTTTGTCTTTGAAAATGAAATAAAATTCTTCCACAGTCAAGAAAAGCTAAAAGAATTTGCCTCTTTCAAACTGGTTCTACAAATGATACTTCAACATCCCACTAAAATGACAACAGAATACTAAACCAATGAACAACCTATTGTTAAAATGACAGGACCAAAGTAGCATCCATATATATTAAACTCTGAATGTAAATGGCTTAAGCTCAATCAAACATCCATAGATTAGTAGACTGGATTAAAAAACAAAACCCATCTGTTTATTGTCTGGAGGAGACACTTCAACAAAGATCAGCGGAAACTGTATCACATGGGTTTTGTTGTTTTCCTTTGGTTTCATCTCTTCAAAACACTTTCTTCTGATTAAATCATTCAATGACTCGTAGATCATGCAGTGGCATCCTTTTCTTCAAGAAGGTTCTTGATTTTCATTTCCTCAGCTACACATTAGCCATTTAATAGCATGTTATTTAACTTCTTGGTGTTGTTAGTTTCTTTTTTCTCCCGGATGTTGATTTTGTTTTGTGGCTCTTCATTTAAGGGGATGTATAGTAGCTGTGTAAGAGAGACTGTCATATCTAGTAACATGTCATTTAACTTCATGGCATTATAAATTTCTATTTTTCTTTCTATTATTGATTTTGAATCATGACTTTTCATTTAAGGGGATGTACAGTAGCTGTGTAATAGAGACTGTCATATCTAGTAACATGTCACTTAATTCATGGCATTATAAATTTCTATTTTTCTTTCTATTGTTGACTTTGTATCATGACTTTTCATTTAAGGGGATGTACAGTAGCTGTGAAATTGAGACTAACATCCAGATGTGAGGATGTAGTGTGGTATGCATTTCTGTTTCCAGACAAAGGTGAACCTCCAATTAAACTGTTTACTATATCTTGACAATAGGATGCTGGACTCTCTGCCATTGTCCATGCCCGATATGATGGACATATGACTGAGTGTGAAGAACTATACTTTAATAATGATATAGAGGAACTTGGTGGGGAGGGGAGAGGGAATTGTGGAGGGGATAAGGGAATAAGGAGCTGTATCATAAAATGATAGCAATAATAATAAAATGTATAAAATCTATTAAAAAAAGATACATTGAATAGTTTCCTTGAGAAGCCATCTTTGATGTGGTGGTAGAGATGAATATGCATTGTATATTCACATCTGAAAGTGATAATGTATATTACACAGTTATTATACATCCTCTTAAATGAAAAGCCAGAAAACAAAATCGACAACAGGAATTAAGTTAAAAAATTTACAAAACATGGAGTTAGATAACATGATACTGAATGATCAATGTGTCACTGAACAAATGAAAATCAAAAATCCTGAAGAAAATGATGTTACTGCATGATCTATGTATCACTGAAGAAATCAATAAGAAAAAAATTTCTCGAAGAAGTAAGAATAAAAATATCAAAACTCATGAGATGTAGTAAAAACAATATTGAGAAGAACATTTATAACATCAGGTTCTTGTAAAAAATGGAAATATCTCAAGTGATCTCAACCATGTCAAATAAATTACCTCAAACATCTCAAATAAATGACCTAAAATATCTCAAATGATGTTTTATTTTGCATCATAAGAACTTACTAAGAAACAAAAAACAAACAAGAAGTAAGAAATGATAAAATCACAGCAAAAATAAAATTGAAACTATAAAACTACAAATTGCAACAAGAGCCATTATTTAAAGAAAGATGAGCAAAACAAACTTTTACTAAGAGTGGCAAAGAAAAGCAAGAGAGAAAACCCAAGCAAAATTAGAGATAAAAAAACCAAAAACCAAAAAACAAAAAACTCTAAAATCTTGTAAGGTGGTATGTTCTTGCTGGATGGATCCTTTGATCATTATGTCATGTTCCTCATTGGTTTTAGTATTTTTCACATCAAAGTCTATATTATCTGATATAAGAATGGGTCATTTTTGCTTTCCATCAACCTGGAATGCCTTTTGCCATCCTTTCATTTTCAATTTCTGCATATCTTTGTTGGTGAGATGTGTCTCCTCTAGGCAACTCATAGTTGGGTTTTGTTTAGTGATCCAGTCTGCAGTCTGTGATGCTTCATTGATGAGTTTAAGACATTTACACTCAAGGTTAATATCAATACGTAGTAATTTAATCTTGTCATTTTAGCAGTGGGTTGTTCATTGTTTGATTTAACGTTTTTTGCTGTTTTATTGGGACATTCTCCATGTTTGCCTTTGGTTTTGTTTAGGTCCTATTTCTTTTTTCTATCCAGAGAACATTGTTAAGTATCATTTGTAGGGCAAGTCTGGAAGAGGCAAATTCTTTGAGATTTTCTTTGCTGTGGAAGTATTGTCTTTCATTTTTCAAGGCAAAGGAAAGCTTTTCTTGGTACATAATTCTGGGCCAACAATTTTTTTGCTTTTCGAATCTGGAACATGTCACTTTGTTCTCTTCTGACCTATGGAGTTTCCTCTGAGATTTAAGCAATGAGTTTAGTTGGGGCTCCTATATATGTAATTGGTGTTTGTTACATGCACATTTAAGGATGTTGTTTCCTGATTCCTTCTCTAAATCAGGAATGTTTTCCTTCGTTACTTCATTGAATACATTTTTAAACACAGCTCTGTTTCTGTTTCTGGAACTCCCATAACTCATTATTTTAATAGTGTGCCTTAATTTTTGAATAATATTCTTAACTTGTTGATTGTTTTCCTATTATTGAAGGAAATGTCTTCCAAGTCCAAGATTCTCTCTTTTGCCTTGCTTATTCTCTTTTTGAGGCTTTCCGCTAATTTTGAATTTTCTCCATTATGTTCTTCATTTCTAATAATTCAGCCTAATTTTTTTCAGTGTTTCTATTTGCTGTGTTACATGTTCCTTAAATTCCTTTAACTCCTATATGTGCTTCTTGTTGTTAAGAAGCTTTATAATATTTTAAAAAATTTTTTATTCCCCATTTCTTGGATGTCTTCAGTTAACTTTGAGGTTGACAAAGCCTTTTGCTTCTTTGCAGGAGAAACATCAATGATATTCATTGTGCCTCTATCTCCTGTTTTACTCTTGATCATTGCTATTCTGTTTAGCAGATTCCTCTCTTCAAGGTTGGTTTCTAAGTTGCGTTGACCACAGTTACAGGCAGATTTTACCTATTGCATTTGGCACTCAGATCTTCATTTGCAATCACTTACGCCATTCCCTCCAACAAGTTTCAGTCCTGGGCTCTTGTGCTAGGCTTCCACCATGGTTTCTGTAGTGTCAGCTTCTCGTTCACCACTCTTCACCTCCTGTGATTCCGTGTTGTGGCTGCATCATTTTTTGCATAGAATTTCTCCCACTCCCAGTTCAAGCAGTGCCCAGGATTAAGGAGACACAACCTGTGTGCTGTCAATGGTGTTGGTCTTGCTGGAACCTGCTGGTCATTAGGTCCGAGGCTACCCACACCCATTTTGGGTGGAACCCATAAGATGCCAAGTCAGTGCTGTTTTTCACTAAGGCTAGTGTAGTGCGTTGAGTTGGAAGTGAGTTCTTTCCCGACTTAGTATGCATATAGCTTGTTGTTGTTCCTCAAGTCTCCAAAGCCCTTTCCTCAGTGCACAAAATGGCATCCAATGTGGCACTGCTGTCTGTTAGGACTGGGGGACACCCAAATCTATCTTGGGTGGAATCTGTAGGATGCCATGTCAGTACTGCTTTCCCTGTGGGAACAGTGCAATGCATGTAACGGGACATGAGTTCACTCCTGGCTTAGTGCATGTACTGCAACTTGCTCTTGTCCCTCCAGTCCCATAGCCTTCTCCTCAGTACACAAAACGGCATCCAATGTGGCGCTGGTGAGGGGGTCTGAGCAGTAAAATCCACCCTGTCCCTGTCCTGCCTGTTTGGGCCTCTGCCACTCTTCCTCTGCTCATGGTTGAATCAAGCAAATCCACAGGAAGGGTAATTCTATGCTTGGGTTCACTTTCTGAGCTCCCAGTGAACTCCCCTTCCCACATGGTGACTGGTGGAGCTCTGATCACCAATTACCAACCACCGATGGGGTTTCTGATCACTGGAACGCTTCTACTGTCTTCACTGCTTTTCTTTTTCTTTTTTTAAGATTTTATTTATTTTTATTGGAAAGGTAGATATATAGAGAGGGGAGGAGAGACATAGAAGAAGATCTTTTGTCCATTGATTCACTCTCCAAGTGGCTGTAATTGCCAGAGCTGAGCCAGTTCAAAGCCAGGAGCCAGGAGCTTCTTCCAGGTCTCCCACGGAGGTGCAGGGTCCCAAGGTTTTGGGCCTTCCTCGATTGATTTCCCAGGCCACAAGCAGGGAGCTGGATGGGAAGTGGGGCTGCCGGGACTAGGACCGGTGCCCTTATGGGATCCCAGCACGTTCAGGGCGAGGACTTTATCCACTAGGCCACGCCGCCTGGCCCTTCACTGTTTTTCTGTGCATGAGATGCTAGGTGTTTTCCATTTGCCTGCCCTCTACTACTTCTGGGCTTCATGCCCTCTTTACTTTACCTTGGCTAATGATTCTCCATCTGTTTAAACATGGCCTTACTCCATTCGGCCATCTTGATTCTCAAATGACATGACTCTTAAACAAATAATAACAACAAGAAAAAGCTGTTAGTTGGAAATAAGATATTCCACACACGGGGGAAATATAATGGCATAATAGATTAAATTGTCACTTTTTAAAAATGATTTATTTTGGACCCAGCGGCGTGGTCTAGCGGCTAAAAGTCCTCGCCTTGAACACCCTGGGATCCCATATGGGCGCCGGTTCTAGTCCCGGCAGCTCCACTTCCCATCCAGCTCCCTGCTTGTGGCCTGGGAAAGCAGTCGAGAATGGCCCAAAGATTTGGGACCCTGCACCCGCATGGGAGACCCGGAAGAGGTTCCTGGTTCCCGGCTTTGGATCGGCACGCACTGGCCCGTTGCAGCTCACTTGGGGAGTGAATCATCGGGCGGAAGATCTTCCTCTCTGTCTCTCCTCCTCTCTATATCTGGCTTTCCAATAATAATAAATCTTTTAAAAAATGATTTATTTTTATTGCAAAAGCAGATACACAGAGAGGAAGGTCTTCCATCCATTGATTTACTTCCCAAGCTGCTGTGCTGATTTGAAGCCAGGAGCCTGAAGCTTCTTTATGGGTCTCCCATTTGGGTGCAGGGCCCCAAGGCTTTGGGCCATCCTCCACAGCTTTCCCAGGCTGCAAGCAGGCAGCTGGATGAGAAGTGGGGCCACCAGGATACAAACTGGCACCCATATGGGATCCCAACGCATGCAGGGCAAGGAGTTTAGCCACTAGGTTATTGTGGTGGACTCAAATTGTAACGTCCATTGCCAACATCACTGGTTCGAGACTTGGCCGCTCTACTGCTGGTCCAGTTCCTTTGTAATGACCTGGAAAGCAGCAGAAAGTGGATCAAATCCTTGGGCTTCTGCTGCCATATGGGACACCTGCATGAAGTTCTGAGGTTGGCACCTGGCCCTGGCCACTGCAGCCGTTTAGACCAGCTCTGTTTATTTCTTAATCTCTCCCTCATCTGCGCTATTCTATTACTCAGACTTTAAAAAAAGTAAGATTGATTTTATTTGCATTGGAACGTCAGATTTTTAGGCAATGAAAGACATACTGAGAAAAAGATCTTCCATATGCTGGTTCACTCCCCTAGTGGTCTTAATGGTCAGAGCTGAGCCAATCTGAAGCCATGAGTTTCTTCTGGGTCTTTCATGCAGGTACAGAGTCCCATGTCTTTAGGTCTTTCTCTACTGCTTTCCCAGGCCACAAACAGGGAGCTGGATGGTAAGTGGAATAGCTGGGACATGAAGCGGCACCAATATGAGTTCCTGGCGCAGGCAAGGTGAGAATTTAGCCACTAGGCTATTGTGTTAGGTAGTAAAATTAATTTTTAAAAGAAAAATGATATTTCGTATAAAGTGAACTCAGAAGAAGAATAACACTTATATCAGATAAAATGGATTTTTATAACCAAAAAATTAAGACTAATAATGATTTAAATAGAACAAAATAGCACATGTATGTTTATGTATGTGTACCCAATGTAAAAACAACTGAAATATGTAGCAAATATTAATAGCTCTAATGGGAAAGACAGACACAAATGCAGTAATGATAAGGAACTTGAAGAACCCAAATTCAGAAATGGACAGATCATCTAAACAATAAATCAATAAAGAAAGAAATAATAGATTCAAACTGTACCTAAATGCATTAACAGGCCTCTTCACAACTTTCTATCCAACAGTTACAGGAAACACATTCTTTTCAACCAAACATGAAACATCTTCCAGGATGGATCATGTGACAGATAATAAAACAAACCGCAGCAAAATTAAAAGAATGGAAATTATATCAGTATAATTTCTGATCACAATGCATGGAAACTAGAAATAGACAAAAAAAATTGTAAACTCCCAAAATACTTGGAAGTTAAACAACTTTCTCCTGAAAAATTAATAGATCAGAAAAAGAGAAAAAAGAACATGAAATGGATTAAAATGGAAATACATCATACTATAACCTTTAACCTGTGAGACAGAACAAATCACTACTATACTATCACTACTATATTCATAGCAAAAATGTTTACAATGTTTTAAAAAGCTCAGAAAACTTATGACTACATCTCAGTGAACAAGGAAAACAAATGTTTTCTACTGTAGGTACATGGCGGCTATAGAGTCATGGTGTGGCATCTTGGGCCTGGGACTGTGATGGGTATAGACACTAGAGGAGAAAAGTTACCTCCTGCTCCCTGCTTCTCTACTCCAAGGGATTCTGTGGCAGTGGGAAGTCTGGGTGACTCAGGCCACAGTGCTGCTGTGGATGTGGTTGTCATTTTGATCACTTTCCTCCTCCAGCTCTCAGTTTTTCCCTCCTGTAAAGTGGATGCTATCATGCTGCTGCAGACGCAAGTAGATTCAAGGCACCTGATTTACCATAAGAGCCCATTTCTTCTCTCACCCTCCAACACCAAGGACATCACCCTTAGGCTTCTGTCTTTCCCAGCTCTGGGTAAAAAGCGATGCTTATGCACGCTCAGCTTCCAGTGGCAGGTGGAGCCCCAACAGGCGTACCTGCGAGTTGGAGTGGTCATAAGATAAGGAGAAAAGGTTTGCAACACAATATCAAAGGAATTAATAAACCAGCGATTTCAAGTTGATTTCTTTTTTCTGCGAGGAAAGAACAGCAGTCACAGAATGGCATTATAGCTGATGGGTTTAGAAGAGATCAGTTACTCAGTCTCAGCTTTGTTTCAGGGTCTGCTCTGGATAGTCCAACGTTGACATCATTAGTTTCCACCCTAGGACATTCCGAAACAGAAGATCTGGTGAGGAATTTAGATGTCTATTTTAGAAATAGTCCATAGTCGACATTGTTGCATTCAAGTGCTAAATCCACTGGACTGAGGGCATTTCATTAACAGTGTGTCTACTGAAGGTGGGTAGTCATTTTTTTTTCTTTTTTGGAGGGGAGGGGTGGGCTGGCATTGGAAGTCGTCTAACTGAACCATTTTAAAGTCACAGAAGAATATTTTTGGTGCTTCCTGGAATACAGGATAGGTTGGCCGATTGACAATTGGATGCTTGTCACACTTCGGCATTCTCCTTATCTGGTCTCCACTATGTGTGTTTGAGGGAAAGACTTGAACATACTTCAAAGTCTGTCCTTTCAGCCAAAAAAAATCATGCAGTTGTAGAATCTCCAGAGTTTTGGAATATCTCATGTATTAACTTCCTCGTAGTTATTGCCTGTGTGCTGTCTGCAACATCATTTTGTTTCCCACTTATCATTTTTAATTGCCTAATTTGAATTATTTGATTTTCAGTAACATCTGGTCCTCTTGTGAGCCAAACCAGAGACTCCTCAGTAGAATCGGAATTTCCCAATCTTGGTCTTGTAATTCAAAAAAATTTTTTTTCGTAAGTGTATCCTTCTAGTTTTCACCCTCTACACCTTGAAGACTGCTGTCCCCCTGAGCACTTAACTGGCAGCTGTCCAGTTTGGGGAAATGCTATTTTACACTTCTCCTCCAGCATGCTGATGTGGCATACAAAGTGAAGCTGATCAGTCACTGCAGTGGTCCTATTGTAGTCCTACAGATCCAAGGACAGAGCTCTAAAATGTTCAGGTAAAATTAGGGAGAGTCTCTCAGCTCCAAAGAAGTCGAGGAATCTACAGTTGTGCCTAAATTTCCATGGAAACTTTCGGAAAGGTTTGTCATGGGTTCCATCCACTTAGCTTTAGGTTAACAAATTTCATGTATTTCATAATATAGATTTAGAGATATACTGATATTTCCTCAAGAGTCTAGACAAAAGCTGTAAATAGTAATCAAATCTCAAAATATTAACCTCACTAATGTAGACTGCATGTTTGAATGCTGTGTATTCATTATCACTGATCAGGGAAAACATAAATTTGTTTCTTTTTGGTTTTAGATTTATTTGCTTTTATTGGAAAGGAAGATTAACAGAGTGAAGAAGAGACAGAGAGAAAGATCTTCCATCTGCTGGTTCCTTCCCCAGTGGCCACAATGGCCAGAGCTGAGCCAATCCAAAGCCAGGAGACAGGATCTTCGTCTAGGTCTCCCACATGGGTACAGGGTCCCAAGGCCCTGGGCCACGCTCCACTGCTTTCCCAGGCCACAAGCTAGTAGCTGAATAGGAAGTGGTACCCCCCAGCACACAAACTGGTGCCTATATGGGACACTGGTTTGCAAGGCAAGCATTTGACCACTATGCCATCATGATATACATCTCATATGACCCATCCGTTCTGATCCTGGAAAATTACCTGAAAATGGCTTTTTTTTCTGAAAAAAAAAAAAAAAAAAAGCAAAAGACTTGAGTTGGTTTGATTAGAACTGTGGATTTTTATCTTTTCCTGCAATATGAACCCAACAAAAAAATTGGCTTTAATCTATAAATCTTAATCTATAAATCTATAAGTGCTTTTGCAGAGGTAAAGTATAGAATGTTTATAGCTGAACTGAAATAAGCTAGATAAATGGCCACAGCATTCTGCTGTTTCTAATTGTATACCTTCTTTGCCTGGGCGTGGCTTACACATGATCATCTGTACCTCCTCTTTACCTGCAGGAAAAGCATTTCCATGTTGAGATCTATGAACCGCTTCAGTAATGTCCATGACCTGATTCTGCTCTTACAGAAGGTAACTCCTGTTTCCTTTCTAAGTTAAACCCTGTTGTCTCTAGTGACGTGCTAGCAGAAATTAAACTGCAAATAAAAACAGAGAAGCCCCATTGTTCCCCGCTGGAATTTTTCAACATTTTCATGTGCTTAGGTCTCTTCAGTGATCCTTAATTTCTCCCTTTCAGATTCATTAGGTCACTAGCATTATTATTAGCTTTTTTCTTATTAATTGCACTCAGATTCAAGGAGGTTCACGAAAAAAAAAATTCTTCAGATTTCTCAGGGGTCTGCGAGTAGGAAGAGAAGGAGATTGTTCTATAGTGAGATGGTAACATGTCTTAGCATGTTATCTCCATTAGAAAGAAGTCTAAGAAGGAGAATCTGCACGCTGTTTTAGTGGCTAAAATCCTCACAGTGCAATTGCCCGGGTCCCATAATGGCATTGGTTTGTGTCCTGGTTGCTCCACTTCTCATTCAGCACCCCGCTTTTGGCCTGAGAAAGCAGTAGAGGATGCCCCAAATCCTTGGGTCCCTGGACCATCATAAGAGACCCGGAAGAAACTCCTGACTTCAGATCTGCTCAGTTCTGATCTTTGAGGCCACTAGGAAGGGAACCAGCAAAAGGAAGATCTTTTTCTCTGTATCTCCTTCTCTCTGTAAATCTGCTTTTCCAATAAAAAATTAAAAAGAAGTCTAAGAACAAAGCTTTTACTGTTCACATTTCAGTGTTAACTTTCAGATAGACTATCAGTTGTTCAAAGTCACACAACTGGTGTGTAGCAGATCTGGGCTCTGCTCCCGTGTGCTCTGCGTTTGACATGAATTTCTACTCTCCCATGTGAAGATCATCCCGTCTGTACACGTATAGCACTAAGCTTGTCACTATCAGTGATTACCCTGTAATTGGGCCATCTTCATCTATACTTTCTCTCCATCCTTTTAGTTCATGCTCACAGATTTTTTTTATTCTCCTCACTCAGCCCCCAAAGAGTTGTACAGAGTATATAGAAAGTCAAGGGAGGATGAGAGAGATTCCTTTATAACAGTTCTTTGCAATTCTCCCCACCAAACTTGAAATAATCTCAATTCTCTGCTTCTACCCCAGCTTCCTGTCAGTGTACTCTTCACACAGAAGAAGCATCTGTTAAAACAGAAGCCATTTCTCTTCCTAAGACACTTCCTCATCAAAAAATTCCTTTGATGAGGCTCCCACCAAGGAGTGTATGTGCTGGAATGGGGGCTGCGTTCTATCTAGGAAACAGTTGTAGTCGCCCGAGGCACTAGTGTGGGCTGGGATTGGATGCACCAGGCCGGTTCAGATCCCAACACCATCTGGTGTTATGGAGAACCAGGGTAGATGTGGGACTGACTAGGCTGGGTCTCACTCCTCTTCTGAGCCATGTGTGAGCTGTATGTGGGTATGGACGAGCCATGGCCGGGCTGAAACATCCAACAACAAGAACCAGAATGGGATGAAAGCCAGCCAGGAAAAGCCACTGTTCCTGCTAGGACAGGAGGTGAACTGAGTAGGGTTGGCTCAAGAACCCCCTGGCAAGCGCAAAATCTGGCATTGGGAGGGGTTCTGATGGAGGAGCCTGGGCAACTCCTCTGGCAGGACACAGTCCCTGCAGGTAAGCGCAAGAAGCATGATAGGAAACAGCCCAGAATAGGCCATGGAAAGTTTCCCACCGACATGCATTCTGCATGGGTCAGGAGCAGACCAGGCTGAATCAGTTCATGTCAACCAGTGGCAAATCCGATTGCCAGAACAGAGTGTGGGATGGGCCGGGTTTGGTTGCGACAAAACCAGTACACATTATGGAATGCCAGGGCGTGGTTGCCTGTACTGGATATGAATGCAGCACCCATCCAGCACACGTGAGATCCAGGAAGGAAGGGGCAGAGCTGGCGGGGGGATTAAGGGGCTGGTCCCCTCGCCGGTCAGCTACTCCCACTGGAGAGTGTTGGCTGGGATAGAGACAGACCCGACTAAGCAAGGCTATAACACCTGTGCGCTGCATGTGGACTAGATCAGGGAAAAGCCAGCATCAGCTGGCAGAAGCTGGCACTGGGGACTAATTCTGTCGAGTCAAATCACAGGACCACCTAAAGAGTGCATAAACCGGGACAGAGAGACCTGAGAGGGAAAAGTGGGTTCCCCCTTCTTGGGTCACTATTCCCTTGGGAGGGCATGAAAACTAGGACGGGGGCTGGGATGGCTAGATAGAGAGGCACTCAACAACATCTGTGAGGGCTGGATGGTTGAGTTGGTTAGATAGAACTAAGCTTTAATACCCATTGACAAGTACCAGAGCCAAATGGGATGGAAGACAGACTGGTCTTCTGCTACACATACTGGCAAACCAGGGTAGGGGGTGGGCTTGGTGGGGGTTATTGTGGGTCGCCCCGACTAGGCTGCGGCTCCCACTGGTTGATGTAAGGGCCGAACCAGACTGGACTGCAACACCCATTGGTTCCAGTGCAACTCGGGACTGAAAACAGAACCAACACAGCAACTGCAACCACCAGCTGATCGGGGTGATGGACTGTGCCGGGCCCTGTGCTTGCTAGAACATACAAGAAACTAATCTGGGAATACCTCAAAGTATCTTTGGAGATCTCCCCAATCGAACTGCTGGACTCAGAACTCTAACCAAGAAAAGACAGAAGACAGAACAGGACAATCATTCATCTCAGCTATATGTTGGCAGCAAATTATGGGACAAACGGAGACTTTATGATGGACCATATCGGTGGACGACCTCATCGAGCGAAACTGGCAGCGATTCATAACCGGAGAACTATTAACACCACTCGAGCACATATCTCAGAGCATGCCCCACATCCGGGACTTGGGGTGGGTGGGAAACCGGGTGGGGCTTCTCCCTCAATATCCCCCTTTACCTCAGATACATGATGGAAACAATATGGACATAATAGCATTACCCACTTTCCTATCCCCCTGAACCTTTTTTTTTTTTCTTTCTTTCTTTTTTTTTTTCTTTTCTTTTCTTCTTTTTCCTTTAACTGTAATTAACTATGTAAAGATTGTCAACAACAATACAATAAAAAGAAAAAAAAAGTGAAAAAAAATTCCTTTGGCATGTCTACAAGACTATCATCTTGAAAGAACTGAAAGCAGAAAATAAAAGGGTTCCATTGGGGTGGGCATCGCAGTGTAGCTGGTTAAGGCTGCTGCCTGAGATGCTGGCATCTCATATGAGCACTGGTTCATGTGCTGACCACTTCACTTCTGATTCTGCTCTGTGCTAAGGGCCTGGGAAAGCAACAAAGGATGACCCAAGTGTTTGGACCCTGTTTTCCATGTGGGAGTTCCAGGGGAAGCTTCCGGTTCCTGGCTTGACCAGGCTCAACTTTGATGTCATCTGGGGCATGAACCAATGGATGGAAGATGCTGTCTCTCTTCCCTTATTCTCTCTCTCTCTGTAACTGATTTTCAAATAATAGTAATAATAATAATAATAATAATAATAATAATAATAATCTTTTAAAGAAGGTTTCCTCACAGCAGCTGGCATTGGGACCACAAGGGAATCCCTTTTCAATTCTCTTCATTTGACCTATTCCTCACTTCCATGCCCCATGAGAACCTGCCCACTAACATGGTGAAGGCCCCCCTTTAGGAGAGACCTGAGCGCCTGGCCTTTATGCATGCTTCAGGCTGGGCTTATTGCCCATTTACTTTCAGCGTTTGGCAAAATAGTACCAGGAACTGTCCAGTTAAATCATCTGTGTGCCAAACACATTTTTTTCTCTCCTGATCACACCCTAGCACAGCATTGCCTCACCTTCCTAATCAGCATCAATCAACCTGTAGAACAGTGACTTAAAATAAGCGGTACCAGTGCAAGGTGGAAGTTTTAGCTTATAGTTAACAAGATTCTCTCTATATCCTCAGGGGAAATTCCTTTCCTTTTTAAGGATCAGGACTACCAAAATCCCATACATCCCCTAGTTTCAAGAACTTAGAGCAGATTTTCCAAAACAAGGTTACGAAGAGTGCAGGCATAGCTCAGCCCAATCCCTTGCCACTGATTTATCCTGTCCACTGGAGTACCATATAAATGTTCAACCTTGGGTAAACCCAATACACCAGAGGATGATGACCTATTCTCTTATAAATAACCCTACCTACCATAGGCAGTTTGATTTCTACACATTTGATGGCTTTCAAATGTTGTGGTGTAGGATATGTGCCACAGCCTTTATGGCCATGGAGTCACTCCTACCTTTAACTACCAGAAAGCAAATGGCTTAGCGTGAGTCACTGTGTGTATGATACTGTGTGAATAATTCAGACCTTCCCAAAGTGCTGGACAAGTTTGTTTTGTGAGTGCATGCAGGTGAAGCAAATCTGTACCTGAAATGGATGCATATTCTGTTAGATTCGCTGCTCGCCAAAATGTTAGATTCTCTGACCACCAGGGAAAGAATAACTCAGCCAAATTCATGGAAAGAATTTAGATGGCCTTTATTTCAGGGAACCACGGTCACGGGCTTCCCTTCCCCATGCAGCAGAAAGACAGATGGGAAAAGGTGGGCTGCAGAGGAAGAAGAACGTGGAAGAGACGGGGAAGAGGCTTTTTAAACTCTCCTTGACACGGAAGCCGAAATGAGGGGGCAGGGAAGGGTTGCCTCGGCCCTTATCGGTGGGGGGATATGGGTTTGTGCCCCTCATTGGTGTAACGGTGGTCTCACTGCCTGAGGGGCCTGCCAGAATTCTGCCATCCTTTCCAGGTTTTTTTTGGAGGCAAACTCTGCCCTTTCTGGTTACGGTGGTAGCTATCATATTCTACTAGCATGAGCTATTGATTCACCTAGCAGGAGTTTCAGGTTGGCCCTAATTGGCCAATTGGTTACACTCAGTTTTGGTTGCACTTGGCTATTTTGGTTGCAAAATGGGTAGTTGCAATTATCCTAGCTTGATAACTCTGGTTTATGGGAAATTAAGCTCAGGGACTGTAGTGTAGGACTCAGGTATCTTATAGAGAGAACACTTGAGAGAGCATCTTTGTGCAGCCAAAAAACACACACTGGAGTTGAAATTGCAGATTGCAGAGCCTAATTAAATGAACACATACATAAACACACAAATGCGTACCTCACATTTCTGTACAGAGGCACATGTGCAATGCATACACTCAATGCATGCATACTTCACACATACATACATGAACATATTCCACTGTAAGAAGAAAGGAATGGGACTGGAAGAGGGTAGGGTGTTCACCCCTGTTAGGTCCTTTGACTTCATTCCTATGGGCTCATGTATTTCTGAGCTGCACACAACCCTGTCTATGTGATCCCTAATAAGTTGACCCTTCAGTATAGACAGAGTATGCTATAGAGCCCTAGAAGAATTAGAGTACTGAGAACCGCAGCCATATGGCAGCCTCACTCTGATTTGCCCACTAATAAGTGTTGATGAGACATCTTTCCCTGTGCACAGGTAAGGCTGCTCTGTTAGCAGCAGGCTACTGATGACACTGCTGTTGCATTGTTTGCAGACAGACTGCCTCAACATGCTTGATACCCCTCAGTCATGGGCCTCACCTCAAGCCTATCCTCCTTTCTTTAGAACACTTACTGTGGGGTTCCAGATCTCCCTGCTGGGCACCAGGGTGTCCTGCTGCAGCCTGAGCAAGCAGCATGGAGACTTCCTCCTCTGCCAGGAATGCTTGCATGTGGCTGCCTTGACAGGCACCTGGTAGGCTCTTATGGAAGCAGAGGCATGGATCGCATAGCTGTCTTCTTTCTCACTTCTCTCCTTCTTACTCCTGCCTTCCAGCTCTCTTGCCTGCTTCTTTTCAGACACAGCAGAGTCAGAGCCAATCTTGTCTCCAAAGGTTTTCAGGTCTCTTCAGGGTGACTGGTGCTCTTTCTACCATCATGATGGTTCTTCAATCCAGGGAGATCCAGGATGGGTGCGCCTCTTCCTTTCCAGTTGGAGATGGCACTCCAAATAAGACTTTTCCTGAAGATGCTCTGGGCTCCCATCTGCTCCTCTAACTTTCAGTGAGGTCATCAGACTTCAGTATGGGTACTGACCAGGGGAATCCCTTAAAGAGAGGCTCAGCAATGGAAACAGTGTCACAATGTGCGTTTGGGCTCTACTGATCCACTCAAACAATTCTTGGTGGAAAGAGAGCCTGAAAAGCAAGTCGCAGTCTACAAAGCAGCAACAGTGGATTTTTAAAGAGGAGAAGCCAAGGCACCTTGTGATGCATTGGTCCATATACCAACACACACATCACACCCAAGAATTAGAGAAGAATAATAGTTCTTGCTGTTTCTCCTGCCCACACTTTTGCGTGCTATGTCTAAGTTTCCATGTTTTACATCAAAGCTTTCCCATCAGAGAAATGGAAGAGACTCCCTGTGTTGGGAGCCTGCACGCTGGTATGTGGCCAGCCAGCCTAGAGGTAGTGCTGACTTCTCTCCAGGGCCCTGGGAACAGTGGTCGTGTCTTTTCAGCTCCAGCTGAGCTCTCATTGGATTCTAGGACTGGGGAATGACAGAGCCACTGAGGCAGGGACTACACTGCACAAACTGGTACAGCTTGCCATGCCGTGAATTCTCCCTGAAAGCACAAAAGCAGCCTCTAGGGCCTGGGTTGGACTGGATTGTCACCCAAAGCCCTAGTGAGGAAGCAGTATTGGGGGCTTGCCTGGAGACACGGAGTAAAAGCCAGAGAAACACAATAATACGAACCAAGTTCTCAAGTTTCCCAGAGTGGGCCTAAGGGAGTGAAGCCCAGGGACCCCAATGTGGTCCTTCCTGTGAGGGGTCTCTGAGAAGTCTGACAGCCAGCCCCACCTCACTTGCACTCACGTGAGCTGACAGTACCCAGGCTAGCAGGATGTCCAACAAGGAGTTGCTTGGGTGAGGGCTCTGCTGCATATCACCCCTGAACAAAATAAGGCTGCTTTTGCTTCAAAATCTGGCTTCTGCACTTGGTGACACAGTTGATGCGACCTCAGGGTAAAGCCACCAGGTCCTGTGGTTCAGCTCATTGTCATCTCCACTATCAGACACCTTTTCCTTCTGTGTGAATACCTCTCATCACACAATGGTCACTCAATGAACGTCTTCCCTCTTCTCACTCCCTCAGTGCCACCTGACTTACCATCATTGCCTCCCAACTCCCCCACAGCTTGTACATGAGCCTAGGAGAGTAGGTCTCAGGCTGACAATGAATCTCTCATGGAGGAATTCCAGGTTCAAAAGCTCTTTCCCCACACTCCCAGTATTCCTGGGCCCACCACAGGTCCTACAGTCATGCCCTGTATACCATGAGCACAGCAGCAGGAGAAGGAGCTGTCAGGGCTATCAGTGCAGTCTCCTCTCTGCAAAAGAGTTGCTCACGGAGGAGGGAAGAGCTTGGGCTGGGCTCATTTTGCAATGCCTGCAATGTGAGGGTGAGCCCTGAAAGGTTGGAACATCCCTGTATGAGTGACATTGAGGTCACAGGATCTTCTACACTATCACCCTGAGGCTTTGCATTTACGGAAGATGGCTCATCCAGCATGCTTGAGATTGCTGAACAACAACGACAACGAAAAGATTGCTGAACAAAGCAGGACTAGAAGACCTTTACACAGAATGAGATGAGCTTTGTGCATAGTTCTTAACTGGAAAAATTATTCTTAGGCACCCAACAACATAAAATTGATGACTTAGTGACAGTTCATTGCTTGCAAGGAGTGAAAGATGCCCTTCCAATGAAAATTTATTTCATGCTATTTTCCTTCATGCATTCTTAACTGACTGAATAATGTAACAATGATCACTCTGATATTTCTAAATGTGCATTTAAGAATTTATAAAGTTATCTGTCTTCTACAGAGCTCCAGGACCAGGCTTGAAAGGTGAAGTTCAAGTAGAAGGAGGCAGAGGCTTTCACCTTTCTGAGGTGCAAAGCAAGCCGGTGCAGAGCAACTATTAGGGTTTGGAGCCTGGAGGAGCAGGAGTAGAAACAAGAATTAAGTAGACTTCAGCTGGGTGACTGGGGTAAGGATCAACAAAACAAACAAATAAATGTTTGGCCCTCCCATGAGATCAGAAAAAGAGGCCAGCAGGGACTTGGCTTCAATGCCTAGGGGTCCTCAATGGGGCTAGAGTGGAGGATACGGCCCAGAAAAATGAAGGAAACACCCATCATGTTTTGGAGATGGCTAGTGAGGACTGCCCAGAGTAAAGCCTGAAGCAGAGCTGAAGGCAGTCCCTGCCATCTCCCTACATGTGCTCTGTGCGCATGTGCATACCTATCTGTTTCCACACATACTTGTGACATGCCCTTGAGAATACAAATTTGCACACGCCTGTAAGTGTCAGTGCTGGGCACACATACAGTACTGGGGTACTCTCCCCTAGGGCTCTTTCAGAAGAGTATCCTGTAAGCAACAAGAAGCCGTGAAGGGAAGACACGAAAAGCCATGGAAACAGGAGCTCGGTTCTCCTGGAGAAAGGCACCAAGCACCACCAGCTAGGCCATGGATTGCCCATAGTATGATGTTGATTCCCATCAGTTTTCTCCAGAAAACCACTGAGACCTTTCCTTGTAGCTTTCTCCTTGCTAAACATACACTCAGTCCTGTGGACTCAGCAGAGCCAGCTCATTTCCAGTCGCTGGAATCAGAGCCTTTCTGGGATGTGGTCTAACAGTCATAAAGAGAACAATCTCAGAATGACATAGTTAGATCCTGGATGTAAAGCAGAGGGCACCAGTCTGCAGCAGGAAAAGGGTCCTTGCATGACTTACGCTTGCCTATGTAATCTCCCAGCACATGGAGGGAGACCTGGGACATGGACTGCTGATTTCACTAGACTCAGACTTTCTGATGCATGCCAAGTGCTAAGAAAAGGACCACGGAAGCTGCCTGCACATTAATGCAGGCCAATCCTCTGCCTGCAGTGCTGGCATCCTATTTGGGTGCCAGTTCATGTCCCAGCTGCTCCATTTTTGATCCAACTCCCTGCTTACTGCCTGAGAAAGCAAGTGGAAAACCTCTCTCTGTGTCTGCTTCTCTCTGTGTCTCCTGCTCTCTGTGTAAAATTCACCTTTTAAAGATAAAACATGTATGCATTTTACTTGTCATTTTGAATCTTGTTTGGATGTTCATGGGGTTGGTGAAGATTCTTGGGCACTAAAGCTTTGGGAGTTTAGATCAGCCAACTGAAGACTAACTTTTTTTACACTGGGGGGTCAGGTCATGAGGGCTTGTGGCATGTTAGTCCACTCACACTCCATTAAGCTGTCTACAACATACAGCCTCTAATTGTTTCATTTCTTTTGATTTTAATGCTCTAACAAGATTAGTATTGTGACACAGAGGGTTAAGTCACTTTTTGCAGTGTTGACAGCCCATGTAAGAGTCAGTTTCAGAACAGGTATCTCCTTCCTGATCCAGTGCCCTGATAGTGCGACTGTGAAAGTAGCAGAGGAGACTAAAAGTGCTTGGGCACCTGCCAGCCATTGGAGAGATCCAGAACTAGTTGTAGACTCCTGGCTGCAACATGGCCCTGACTCAGCCAGCTTGCTGCGAATGAATCAGCACATTGACTATTTCTGTTGACTTTTGTCTCACTCTGCCTTAATAAACAAATAAATCCTCAACATAAAAATAGATAAATCATCTGGCTATATTTTTCTTTTTTAACGTATGACAATCAATTTGCATTTTCTCACAGGTTCAATCTGAAAATTTTGATGTTCTATGGTCATGGAACTAAAGAGAAATACACAGAAAAGCTATGTTAAGGAAAGCTATGTTAATATATATCTGTAACTATAGACAATTTTTCTTGCAGTATAGTTAAAGTATAAGGAAACGTAGGGTGACGATATGTCCCTTGGGCAGCATCATGAAACATACTTTTTGCAATTGCCCTTCTGTTTAATAGAAAAAGCAATAATTTTCTTTCAATGGTCATCCATTTATGAGTCTCAATCTGAAGCAGCCTTGGGGAGCACAGGTGCATCCAATTGTTTTACTAGTAAAACCACAAATTTGTTCTCCAACTCAGGTTCCCTGGAAATGTCAATCTATATTTGACTTATGGATTTTGTTTTTTAATGTGAAAAGCGGGGAGGGGAGAACAGAAAATGAACCCTCCTTAGCTGGTTCATTCCCCAGATGCCTATGGAGATGGAAACAACATCCAGGTTTCCCACTTGGGGAGCAAGAACCAGTTAGCTGAATCATCACCTTTGCTTCCCCAAGTTAGTATTGCAGTTAGGAGCACAAGCTGGGAATCGAAACCCGCTGATATGGGGCATGTTTACCGGGTTGGAGTCAAATCAATTTTTGATTTAAATAGTCTATATATTTGCAATTTGAGCCCATTTATAAAAAGAACATACGTTTATGAAAAGCAGAGTGCCTGCTGGGCTCTCTCTCCAGCCCTTCAGCCCCAGACCCCTTTTCCGGCTCCTTCATCCACCTGCTCCAGAAGTAAAGACTTAATTTCACCTTGACATTCTTCTTCATCACAAGTCATCCACCATTGGATTTCTTTCTTCCTGTTCTAATTTAAGCCTCCCATCCAGAAATCTTAGAAATCATCTTCTTTTTTTTAAAGATACATTTGTTTATTTATTTTTCACATTTTATTATTATTGCTATCATTTTATGATACAGCTCCATATTCCCTTATCCCCTCCACAATTCCCTCCCCCCTCCACCTAGTTCCTCTATATCATTACTAACATATAGTTCTTCACACTCAGTCATATGTCCATCATTGAGGGCATAGACAATGGCAGAGAGTCCAGCATCCTATTGTCAAGATATAGTAAACAGTTTAATTGTAAGTTCACCTTTGTCTGGAAACAGAAATGCATACCACACTGCATCCTCACATCTGGATGTTAGTCTCCATTTCACAGCTACTGTACATCCCCTTAAATGAAAAGTCATGATTCAAAATCAACAATAGAAAGAAAAATAGAAATTTATAATGTCATGAAGTTAAATGACATGTTACTAGATATGACAGTCTCCATTACACAGCTACTATACATCCCCTTAAATGAAGAGCCACAAAACAAAATCAATATCAGGGAGAAAAAAGAAATTAACAACACCAAGAAGTTAAATAATATGCTACTAAATGACTAATGTGTAGCTGAAGAAATGAAAGTCAAGAACCTTCTTGAAGAAATTGATGCTACTGTATGATCTATGAGTCATTGAATGATTTAATCAGAAGAAAGTGTTTTGAAGAGATGAAACCAACAGAAAACAACAAAACCCATGTGATATAGTTTCTGCTGATCTTTGTTGAAGTGTCTCCTCCAGAAACTAAACAGATGGGTTTTGTTTTTTAATCCAGTCTACTAATCTATGGATGTTTGATTGAGCTTAAGCCATTTACATTCAGAGTTTAATATACATGGATGTTACTTTGGTCCTGTCATTTTAACAATAGGTTGTTCATTGGTTTAGTCTTCTATTGTCACTTTAGTGGGATGTTCTTCCCATTTGCCCTTGGTTTTGTTGCGGGCTATTCCTCTTCTCTGTCAAGACAACATCTTCAAGCATCATATGTAGAACCGGTTTGAAAGAGGCAAATTCTTTTAGCTTTTCTTGACTGTGGAAGAATTTTATTTCATTTTCAAAGACAAAAGAAAGCTTTGCTGGATATGTTATCCTGGGCCGACAATTTTTTTCTTTTCGAATCTGAAATATGTCACTCCATTCTCTTCTTGCCTGTAGAGTTTCCTGTGAGAGATCTCCTGTGAGCTTACCTGGCATTCCTTTATATGTCAATTGATTTTTTTCACGTGCACATTGAAAGATCTTTTCCTTATGTTCAATTGAAGAGAGCTTGATTATCGTATGTCTTGGTGAAGATTGCTTTTGATCAAGCCTGTTGGGAGTTTTGTGCCCCTCCTGGATCTTGTTTCCCAATTCTTTCTCTAGATTAGGGAAATTTTCCTGTATTATTTCATGAAATACATTTGCTAACTCAGCTTCTCTTTCCGCACCTTCTGGCACTCCCATAACTCTTATGTTTGGCTTCTTAATAGTGTCTTTTAATTCTTGAATACTTTTTTTGGCCTGATCCAGCTCTGCTTCTAGTTTTTTGTTTGCTTCCCCTGGTGACAGGAAATATCTTCCAATTCTGAGATTTTTAGTTCTGCCTGCTTCATTCTATTTTGGAGACTCGCCACTGGACTTTTAATTTGCTCTACTGTATTCTTAATGTCTGAAAAAAAGAAAAATTAAGAAAATTAAGAACCTCCTTGAAAAAAATGATGCTACTGTGTGATCTATGATTCAGCGAAGAACTTAATGAGAAAAAGAGACTGTTTTGAAGAAATGAAACTAAAACAAAAACATCAAAATCCATGAAATACAATTTGTGCTGATCATTGTTGGTGAGATGTGCCTCCTGTAGGCAACAAATAGATTTTTTTTAACAAAAAATTCAGTCTGTTAAATTAGGACAGTTAGGTGATGAGATTAAGCCATTTACATGCAGGGCTAATATAAATAGAAGGTAATTTAATCCTATCATGTTAGCAACCAGTTGTTCATTGATTTAGTCTTCTGTTGTCATTTTACTGGGATGTTGTACATATTTGCCTTTGGTTTTGTTAGGCACTAATCTTTTTTTTTTTTTTTTTTTTTTTTCAAGAAGACATCTTTAAATATCCTTTGCAGGGCAGGTTTGGAAGAGATATATCCTTTTAAATTTTCTTTACTGTGGGTGAATTTATTTATTTTTTATTTATTTTTAAAATTGATTTCATTTTTATAGACAAAGGAAAGCTTTGCTGGGTACATTATTCTGGGCCAATATATATATATATATTTTTTTTACTTTTAGAATCTGGAGTGTGTTTCTCTATTCCCTTCTGACTTGTACAGTTTCCTGTGAGAGGTCTCCTGTAAATTTAATCGCCATTGCTCTATATGTCAATTGATTTTTTTTTTCACATGCACATGTAAGGATCTTTTCCTTATGTCCAATTGAAGAGACCTTGATTATCAAGTGTCATGGTGAAGATCGCATTTGGTCAACAATGCTGGGAATTCTGTACCTCTCCTGGAAGTTGTTTACAACATACATTTTAAAAAAATTTAAATTTTCTAATATTATGTTTTTAATTGATCTGTGGTCTAGTGTGTAAGGAAATAAAAAACAAGACACGTTGTCGTGGCTAGCTGAGCCGGCATAGTAGGCACGGCGAATGTCTGAGCGAAAAGCACCTACACGCGGAGACCATGATGGTGGTAGAAGTGCTGGGAGCCGCCTCTCCGAGCCGTCTCTCCACAAGCCTCTTTATTACCATATTATCTCCTCTTTCCCCCAAGCCCATCAACAGGACAATAGGACGCCAATGAGTCTGCAAAGGCCAGGTGCTACTGCCGTAGGCCCGATTTCTGAGTGCTCAGCTAAAGCAATGTAAATCAACTCCTCAGCCCACAACAACACGTAGACAAGAGGCAAATTCACAGCCAGGACAGGCTTATCCATAAATGGAAGAAAAAGCCTGAGAGGGGCTAACAACTAGGGCACATGGCAGAAAGCAAGAACTGAGTTACCTGCTGGCTCACATAGCATAATCCAGCTAAGTAAGCATGATAATGGGGAAGACCTTGCTGAGTTGACTTATGTAGGCTTTTCTTTTTCTTTTCTTTTTTTCCCTTTTGTTTTCTTCTTTTCTCTTCTCTTCCTTTCTTTTTGTTTCTTTCCTCTCCTTTTCTTTTTTTCTTCCCTTTCCTTTCCCTTCTTTTTTCTTCTTCTTTTCTTTTCTTTTCCTTTCCTTTCCTTTTCCTCTGGGGAACAAAGGGCAAAGGGGAGAGTGGACTAGGTGAAGAGAGAAGCTGGGAAGGATAGGTTTAGAATATTTGGAGCAGATAATAAGTAGTTCAGAGTTAGTTAGGGTCGCCTAGTGCCTACAGTCCTTACCTTGTATGTGCTAGGATCCCATATGGGCACTGGGTCATATCTCAGTTGTTCTATTTCCCATCCAGTTCCCTGTTGGTGTTCTGGGAAAGCCTTGGGACCCTGCACTCACGTGGGAGACCCGGAGGAACCTCCTGACTCCTGACTTTGGGTAGGCTCAGTTGTGGCTGCTGCAGCCACTGGGGTGAACCAGAGCAGAGAAAATCTCTTTGTCTCTTCTTCTCTCTATGTATCTGCCTTTCCAATAAAAATAAATAAAATAATATTTAAATCATAGGAAAAAAGACAACAGAATGCTTCAATGGAAAGGGGGACTAAAGTCTGATACTTCGGTTGTGTGGACAGATATTTATAGAAGAGAGAAAGGGGAGAGCATTTCCATGGGTGCAGTGGTCTCTAACCTCAGTTGCATAAATGCTGAATGGGAGATCTGTTGGAGGTAACAAAGGAGGGATGTGCCTAAGGAAAGCAGGGAATGTAGTTAGCCTGGTTGAGAAAGATCTGGGACAATTGTTCCCAGGGAGCAGAGTCTGGGTTCACCTTGGCAGGGAAAAGACATAGACCTGAAAATTTTGTCCTTACCCCATCATGGTACAAATCAGCTCTAACCGAATCATCAGTTCTGTAGAATGAGAGAAGCAAGCAGGGTAGGTTTCGCAGGTCACAAAATTCTCTGAAAAGATTGTGTTTTGAGAACTATGGCTCAATTTACAAGCTGACTATTGGCTATTTGGTATCTTGTGATGCCTCGCAAAAATGAAAATGTATTGATTTTATGCTTCTAAGCTTTCTCATGATGTCTATTATCGCAATAATTCTTGAATTTTTCATTTATCAACACAGAAGTAAACATTATAGCACAACTTTCTAAAAGAGGAATGAAGACTTTGTAACACAAAGGCCACCTGTGTTTGCAAATAAAGTTTTATTAGAGCATATTAGATAATTTATTGGTGAATTATTTTTAGCTGTTTTGTTCTTTAAAGCCAAAACTGAGTAGTTTCCAGAGGTTGTACGGCTCACAAAATCTGTGTTTTGTTCTTCACCAAAAAAATTCACTGATACCTGTAATGAAAGGAAATGACAGCCAGGAAGGAGACACTATGGTGAGTGAGTGATACATGCCTTTCTATGGGAGTCTAAATATTCATGAAAGCAAAGATAGGAAAGTGTCCAATAAGCACACTCGTAATGAATGCTTTGTCAACTGTGTGGAGGTTTAATGATTTAAACAAATGTTTTAGCAGTTTCTTCTTAAGGAATATACATCAGGTCTAACTTCTGACATGCCTTTGCTTACATCTGAACCAACTTGAAATGAATTGAACTTCTCTAGGTATATGCTTCCAACCATTCCCCATTCAACACACAAAAAATGACAATGCAAGACAGTGTTTAAGAAAGTAAAACATGAATTTAAAGATAAGTCAAGTCAAATGGTAGAGAATCAATCAGGTTAATGAGAAAACATTGATCAAATACTATATCCATGAAATAGAAGGTCTAGAACTTAATCCTAACAGTTCACACACAGGAGCAACTTTATACCCAAGGGAACAATCCTTAGGACATTTCTCTCATAGCTAGGGTGGGGGAAGGTGGGGAAGGTGTTGCTGGAAGGCAGCAAACAGAGACTGGAATGTTCTTCAGCCAGAATTACCAGTCCAAAATGCCAATAATGCTGATGTTAAAAACCTTACCATAATCAGATGCGCAGATCAAATACTATGTGCTTCTAAATAAGAGTCGCAATTTTCTAACATGAGAATCGAGGACTACCCACCATGTGTTATGATCTGTATAATTCAATGTGTTGACCTTGAATAAGATTGGGTTCCAAATTCTAGAACCACTAAACAATTTTGGAAAAAGTTCCAGAATTGCCAAAGGATAATGAATGGAAAACTCAGTTTGTAAAATCAAAGATATAGCTGAAGGTACTTCTCACCTTGATAAAACGATCTGTGCTAGGCAGTCTGCCTCTAGATGGGCACTGTCTTGCAAAGGTTTTTGCTGGTATGACACAGGGTTCTCATCAACTGCATCTGCGTGACAGGGCTGCTACTAGCTGGTGTTCAGAGGTATTGAAGTCAAGAAAAAGACAACTCAGGAAAAAGGCCCTGGAAGAAAAGGCTCTTTTTCCCTTAATGCAAATAACAAAGATTCAAATATCCCTTGCTTAAGCAGGTCATAGAAACCAGAAACCTTTCCCCCAAATGCCATAAAGCCTATGATATTCTCTCCACCCAAGTAAAAGCTAGATACACACGATCAGGGTCCTCACTCTGGAGGGGTTCAGCCATAAGCTAGCCGGAAGAGATGCTACAGTGGAAGTGCCAGAAAGAGTCTCAGACAGGCCTTTCTAGCTTTCTTCTCTCAGCTCACATCCTATCTGTCCAACCACATTTCCATAGGCCAACATTGCTACATTGAAAGTGAACAAGAAATGAGGTTGTTTCTCCTGTATCCTTGGGTCTGTAATCTGAAGATTCCTGTGTCACTCAACACTTGAATTGAATGTTTGTTATGCTTTGATCTTGCAAGCCTGTATTCTAGCAGAGAAGAGTTTCAAGTCTGTTTATTTATGTCACTCCAAGCTTGATCAGCTGATCTCTGCGTCAGGGCACCTGCTGACAGTTGCTTGGCTGCCAGAAGTAGATCCACAGTTAAACAGATACATGATTGGTCCTGAAGTCCTCTTGCTTGCAACCATAGCCAAGCCATGATCTTCCCTAAGCTTGTAGAGGATTTTGTTTTGTTTTTTTCATGCTTCTGAGGAAAACTATTCCTTTGCTTTCCAGCCTAGAATCAAAAGCTAGAAATCCTTGGTGTGTTCTGCAAGGCCCTCTGAAGCGTGGCTCTGACTTCTCTCCCCCCACGACTGTAGCTCTTTCCTTCACTCACAGTGCTCTGGATCCCAAGGAGCCGACTGAGCCCTCTGCACACTCAGCGCCAGTAGACGTGCAGATCCCGCTGGCAGGGCTCAGCTCCCATGGCAGAGAGCCTTTCAGAATCACCTGGGATCCTGGTGACTCAGGAGACTTCACTTCACATATTGTCTGTCCCATCACTGCTTTGCTTTTTGTACCATCCATTGCCACCTCAATGTATCACATTTAACCATTTACCATTGATGTTCTGCTCTTCCCACCACTTCCAGGTTACTAGCTCTAGAGGAGCATCAACTTCCCCCAGCTTGCTCCCATCTGCTCCTCCAGCACTTAGCAGCCAACACAAAGGAAGTTCTCACTGGTGTATTACAAGCACGTGTGCAACTAATGAATGATTAACATTGGAAGCGATGGGTACGATAATTATACCAATCTATTCTGTTTCACTTTTATATGTAAGTAAATGCAGTTATGGTTTATTGGCTAGCAAAACAATAGATTTGTTTTAAATGAGCTTGGACTCACAGAGTAAATGGTGAAGGCGAGCCATCAAGGCCAGGGGAAAAGAAGAGCCTGTCAACTTAAAGTGAAGCTCGGGAAGGAGACAGGTGTGAGATGGGCCGAACTAGCAGCATTCCGTTCTCTCTGCTTTTTTCACAGAGTGGTCAGCATTGTAGAGAGGTTACCATGTTGCTGTAAGAAGGGCGAGGAGGAGTGAAGTCCAAGAAGAAGTGGGAGATGGTTGCCACACTAGGAATGAAGAGGGTATAGGGCCCAGCGTGATAGCGTAGTGGTTAAAGTCCTCGCCTTGCACGGGCCAGGATCCCATATGGGCACCGGTTCTAATCCCAGTGGCCCCGCTTCTCATCTATCTTACCTGCTTGTGGCCTGGGAGAGCAGTCAAGGATGGCCCAAAGCCTTGGGACCCTGCACCCAAGTGGGAGACCTGGAAGAAGCTTCTGGCTCTTGGCTTTGAATTGGCTCAGCTCCAGCCATTGCGGCCGCTTGGGGAGTAAACCATTGGATGAAAGATTTCCCTCTCTGTCTCTCCTCCTCTCTGTATATCTGCCTTTCCAATAAAAATAAATAAATCTTAAAAAAAAGAGAAGGATACAAGGTTCAAACACACTGAGGAAATTGGAGTAGAGAATGCAATTGGGCTTCAAAAATAGCAGGGAAGTGCTCGCTTTGGCAGCACATATACTAAAATTGGAACGATACAGAGAAAATTAGCATGGCCCCTGCGCAAGGATGACAGGCAAATTCGTGAAGCGTTCCATATTTTTATGGTGTGTCATATCCACATACTCTTTTTTTTTATTCATTGATTACATTGTATTATGTGATACAGTTTCGTTGGAACTGGGAATCACCCCCCTCCCCCCTCCACATATTCTTGATATGGGTGCCTCTAGGTTCAAGAAACATTCTTCCTGCAGAGAAGAAACAAAATGCTCGAGAATATTTCTTATGTTCATAAAACTGAGACATTCCAACTTGATATAACTCACTCAGCATAAAGCTGGATCCAGGGGCATTCAAAGTCTGAGCATATAACACTGTAAAAGAAAAAGGTAACACAGAGTATGTTAGCATGATCCTGACTTTACTAGAAAGATTCTCAGACATGTATAAGCATTTGGTGCACTTCTGCATATCTATTGTCAAAAAAATTAGGATGATCCCAAGCATGCTGTTCCATCAATATAAATATGAGACATGAGAGAAACATACCAAAAAGTTCACAATAATTTTGGCTTCACATAAGTGGTGATGCATGCATATGCTTTTTTTTGCTTCCTGCACATTCTTTTAATTGTATAAATGACCCTTCATTATTTTAATAATAAATGGTTTCAATTCCTCTAAAAAAAAATAGCAGGGAAATTTGAGGCCTTCACAGCTTGCCAAACCTCCACCCAAACTCAGCCATCACATGTCTTGGGCCTGGTGTGTTGCCAGGCACCTGGGGCACATGTGTGCTAGTGGAACCTGAACAACAGCAGTTGGCGACACACACTGGGAACCAAGACCAGCATGTGTTTGAGGCAAGATACTGAATTGGCTCCTATTTATCATCTCAGGGCCAAGAGGAATTTTCAAAGAGAAAATTCAATTTTATGTGGAATTGCTTGTTGATTAGGGAACATATGCCTGCCTTGAACCAAGGGGCAGAGCACATGGAAGGACCCTTAGCAGGTCCTAATTTAGTGCTGGAGAGTGCAGGGTGGCCTCACATCCTCGGCTTTTCTCTTTGGGGATTGCTGGAAGTCTGGGCAGTTTTGCTTCCTGGTCCTACATTGGATTCTCTGAACAAGCAGCAAGAGAGTGGCAAATTCTGCTGGGTGTGCAGGCTGTGCTGGGCTCAACCTTGCAGGGAGATCTTCCCCAGTCTAGGAGGTAATTAACTGAGCTTGGCAAGACACAGTAGTTGTTTCAGAACTGCATGACCATTATGGAACAAGACATGAGAAGGGCTGGAAATGAGGGCGAGTGCAGCTCAACTTACAGTTTCAAAAACGAATGTTGCATTGGATACTAAGGGAAGATAAAGCTAGCCCCAGATCCCTTAGTAGGCCAACCTAGCAGGGACCAGGGTTTCCTCTTTTGCCTTGTTGCTCAGTGGTTCAGCACCACCTGAAAGGCCCTCGACACTCCTGCAGAGCAGCTCCTGTCAGGAGGGATTGAGCGGAGAGATAGTCTGATCCTTGTTTTTCTCAGAGTGCATGGCTGCTGTCTTAGTGAAGATGGGGACTACATTGTGTCCTGGGACCCTGCCTCTCAGTGTGGTTCCTTAAAGCAACCATCTCTTAATATCTGAGTCTTTCCTCTTACCAGACAACACCCACGCCCTGTCTCCTGCAAGTCCAAATGATACTCTGCTGGCTCTGTCATCAGACCAGAGAGGGTATACCTAAGAAACCGTTGAACTTGACGGGACAATAAGATGCTGGACTCTATGTTTGGTATACGCTTGCAATGGGGAAATCTCAACTGAACTTGAGCTGTGGTTATGCAATAAGGTGGAGGAATCCACCATGGTGGGAGGGTTTGGGGAGGGGTGGGGAGAACCCAAGTATCTATGTAACTGTGTCACATAATACAATGTAATTACTGAAGTTAAATAATAAATAATTAAAAAAAAAAATAATAATAATAAAAAAGTAACACAGAGAGAATAAATCTTTGAAACTGCATTAATGAAAAAAAAAAAAAAAAAAAAAAAAAAGAATGAGAGAACAGATCAGGGAAATGGGAAGATGGCCATTTTCTTCAGCCATTTGTCATATTTAAGTATGTCAGAGTGCTGGCGTCCAGCTCCAGCTGAGTTCATAACTCGAGAAGGGTGCATGGATTGGGTGCAAAGAGGAAAGAAATGGACCACTACGATTTCATGATCATAACGGACAATGCGGGAAAGCTGTCCACTTTATTTATACAGAAACAGTCAAATTCTGGCTCAGACTTTTTACGTCATGGTCAAGTGGATGTTTCTAAGGATAATTCTGCCATTTGTTTTACCTTAAAACAATAGAAGTTCCTGCTACAATTCTTATTCTACAACTTAATCTTGTATCACAAAGAAAAGGAGAACCCAAAGATCAAGGAAAAAATGAAACCCTAAATATAGGTCCCTTGGTTAGCATAAGGGGAGAAATGCATCACAGAGAAAATGAGAACTTAAAGATCAAGGAAAGAATGAAACCCTAAATATAGGTCCCTTGATTAGCATAAGGGGAGAAATGTATCACAAAGAAAAGGAGAACCTAAAGATCAAGGAAAAATGAAACCCTAAATATAGGTCCCTTGATTAGCATAAGGTCAATGGGGACAGCCAAGACAGTATGAATAATAGAAGCCCCTTTTGCAAGACCTTATTATTGACATTAACCTCCAAGCTCACATTGAGTAAAAGGCCAGCCTCACAGTAGCAAACAAGGCCTGAATGGATTAGAATTCTTCTGCAGGGTGGTCCTGTGTCCATGCAAAGGAAGGTGGAGCTGCATTCAGGTGGTTGTAGAGACATCCACTGGGCCCTGCCATACAGCGGGAAGTTCCTTGAGACCCTGCCTACAATGGAACAATACTCTTCACACCTTCGTGTCCCCCACATCCACTGCACGGATCCCAACATCAGAGTGGTGAGCTTTCCCTCTCCCAGGCTCTAAAACAGTGCCAGTTGGGTAAAGGTATGGAAGAGAACCAAGAGAAAAAATTGGGGATATCCCAGCTCCCGCTTCCTGTACCTGTTCACAGTCAATCTGACCAGGAAGCAAAGAGGCCCCCAAATTCACAGAGCACAGCTGAGCCAAGAGCTGCTGCTGCTGGGACAGGAAGGCAAGCTCTCTGCCTTGCCCAAAGCTGTAAGCAGGGGGTGGGAGGGCTCCAGGGACAAGGGAAAGAGTGGCCCTGGCCTTCTCTGGTTGTTGTTGCTATTTTTACGTTTTAAAAATTTTAATAGTTTATTTATTTGAAAAGCAGTTACAGGAGAGAGGGAGAGAGAGAGAGAGGTCGAATCTTTTCCTTTCTTGATTCATGCCCTAAA
Organism: Ochotona princeps; assembly: GCF_030435755.1. Taxonomy (NCBI): domain Eukaryota; kingdom Metazoa; phylum Chordata; class Mammalia; order Lagomorpha; family Ochotonidae; genus Ochotona; species Ochotona princeps. Next base: position 104,372,245 of record NC_080835.1, on the reverse strand, counting down.
TGACTAGAATGGCTGGGGCTGGGCAGTGCTGAAGCCAGGACCAAAGTGCTTCATGTAGCTCTACCATTTGGGTGGCAGTGAGCTAAATACTTGGACAACCTTCCACTGCTTTCCAGGTACATTAACAGAACCTGGATCAGAACACTTGAACCAGTATCCATGTGGAAGTGTGGAGTCCGTAGGCACAGATGTAGATGGTAGCTGAATCTGCAGCACATCATGCTGGCATGGCCATGAACTGAAATACCTTCAAGTCCACGTTGTGTTTCAATACATGCTGCCTATTCCCAATTCTATCTCTAAACACAGAGTGTCAGATTTATCTGAGATAAAGCCATGTAAAGTCTTGCTTGCATCAACTTGTTTAAGATTCTTACTGAGGGGTCCAGCGGCGTGGCCTAGCAGCTAAAGTCCTCGCCTTGAACGCCCCGGGATCCCATATGGGCGCCGGTTCTAATCCTGGCAGCTCCACTTCCCATCCAGCTCCCTGCTTGTGACCTGGGAAGGCAGTCGAGGACGGCCCAATGCCTTGGGACACTGCACCTGTGTGGGAGACCCGGAAGAGGTTCCTGGTTCCCGGCTTCAGATCGGCGCGCACTGGCCATTGCGGCTCACTTGGGGAGTGAATCATCAGACGGAAGATCTTCCTCTCTGTCTCTCCTCTCTATGTATATCTGGCTGTAATAAAATAAATAAATCTTAAAAAAAAAAACAAAAAGATTCTTACTGAGCCAGAGTGCTGGCATGTCTTTTACTTGTGAAACTCATTTCTAGCCCATATTTCTTTGTAAAATTGATTTTCCTGACTTGATGGAGGAGGTGTAGTAACCAGAAAGGTTTATGTGCTAACCCCACAGATAGCATGAAACAAGCAAACAAACCTGTACTTAATCAGAAAAAGCTAAGATCCTACTTCCTCTCCAATTCAAAAAATGCTACTTACACACCAAGAATGTTGAGAAAAGTCAGCTATTTAATATAATACACACATAAACATGGCTTATATATTGCACCCTTTTTGCAATATATGTGTTTAACATAAAATTTTTACACCAAAATAAACATACTTTCAACTCTATTTTCCATGAAGTATTTTCTGGAGAATCCTAATATCTATAAAATATTACTTGAACATATATCATATAAAGCATTTGCATATATGTAAGATTTGTGTGTATATATGCATATACATGTATTAATATGTAGGCATAGACAGAACACCAGGTCTGTGCCAACATTTTACTAATGATATGGATTTAGTGATGAACAAAGCAAGCATATTTCTGCCCAGTAAGGAGATTGAGACAAGTAAAGGTAATCTTCATACAGGTGAATATTACAACAGGAGAATTCAGTACAAGAATAAAATAATGTCAAGTGATAATCACACACACACACACTACAAAACAAAGAATGTAACAGATTAGGTATTAACAACTGACAGGCACGAAGTGATAATCAGCTGCTGTTTAGGTTTCCCTGGAGAGAGGCAATTTTGAAAGAAAAGGTGGAACTGCAGAGAAGGGGTCCCAAGGCCATGCAGAGGAGTCCTAAGGGCGGTGGCAAAGGGTTCACATCCTTTTTTACTTGCACTGGGATTCCAGGGAGACCTTTAGTAAGCTTGGGAGGAATCAACGACAGTGATGGGACACCGCAGAGTGAGAAGTGAGGAAGCGCTGACCTCAATGACATCCTTGAATGAACTGTTTCTCATCTTGCTGCCCCACTAGGGCTGTGGTCAAAGAGAGGCCCATTCTGCCTCTAAAGACTTCCAAAGTAAAGCCAAAGTACATGGGAATCATTAAAGAAGAAATGAAGTTATCAGTATTTTCAAAAAAAAAAAAACCTGATTACAAACATAGATTAAAAACTCAGAAGAATCTATAGAAAAGATAAGTTAATTAACAAAAAATTGGACATAAGCCTTGCACAGAAAAAATATTACACAAAATATTTACATCATAGAACAGAAAATGAACATTCATTTGAAGACAGCATAAAGTATTAAATTCTTAGGAACACAGCTAAGAGATCCATGAAAGAATTGATTCAGGAAACTACAAAACATTCCTGGAAAATTTTAAATAGCATCTCAATAAATAATGAGCTATTCTATGGTTAAAGCTCAAAAGTGTTAACATTGTTACAATATCAATTCTCCGTGTACTTATCTATAAATTTAATACAATCCAATAAAAATTCCAACTCCGTGTGTGTATCTGTATTTGGAGTGTTGAATCTGTAATTCAAACCAGAATGTAAGGGCCAAAACAGCAATTAAATATGGATGAAGAAGGACAAGTGTAGTGGGCTTCCACTGATAGAAAGTTAGACATATAATAAAGCTGTAACTTCAAAGTAGATCAATATTCCTTTAGCTTTGCATTTTCCACAAAGGGATAAAGATCAGGAAGAGATAACTATGCCAATAAAGAGTAACAGAGCCCAGAGGGACAGTTCACACACTGTGGGTGATAAAACTTTGACAAAAAATTAAGCTGCAGTGTTTTTTCAATAAACATTCCTGGAATATTTCATATCCATATGCAAGCTGATGAATCTTGATTCTCGCCTCATATCATCAAAACTAAATTTCATTTAGTTTGCAAATCCATAACCTCTTTAAAATCACTACAGAGGTCTTAAAATCACAGCTAGAAGACTGTATTCATGACCTTGGTGTAGGAAGATTTTAGACCCCTCAAAGCGTTCTATTTATATATGAAGACAAGAAAACAAGATTGACGGGCTATAGTGAGTTTAAAAGATGCTGCTGATCTAAGACATCTTTCAGCAAGTGCAAAGGCAGCTGGGTTCAAACAGAGAAGAATATACTTGTACACAAACACACAGAAAACATAAGAATGTTATTTTTTAAGATTTGTTATTTTTTATTGGAAAGAAAGATTTACAGGAAGAAGGAAAGACAGAAAGATCTTCCGTCTGCTGGCTCACTACCCAAGTGACCTTTATATAAAGGCTGGAACTGAGCTGATCCAAAGCCAAAAATCAGAAGCTTCTTCCATGTCTTCCAAATGGGTACAGTGTCCTAAGGACTTGGGCCACTCTCCTGAGCTTGATGAGATACACAGCAGCCAGGACACAAACCAGTGCTCATGTGGGATCCTGGCAACTTGGAGGTGAAGAATTAACCACTCTGGTCAACAGGCAGAACCCAGTAATATGTTTAAAGCCTTTTACAATCAGTAGAAAAACATATGAGCAAGGTAGTCCGAGACTTGAATGAGCGTTTCATGGGAAAACCTATCCAAATGGCTAACATGCCCATGAACAAATGCTCTACTTTCTTAGCCCAAGAAGAAATGCTAATTTCTCAACACAATAAGATACTCTTCTCCACAAATCAAACTAGCTAAAAAAAATCAACAAGTTAGTACTATGTGTATTTTGCCATAAATCAAAACAAATAAAATACTCATGTTGAGCTTATGGAAGGTCACACTTTTAAAGATGTATTTATTTGAAAGAGTTACAGAGAGAGGGAGAAACAGAGATCTTTAATCTTCTGATTCACTCTGCAAATGGCTGCAATAGCTAGGGGTGGGCCAAGCTGAAGCCAAGAGCCAGGGGCTTCTTGTAGGTGTTAATTGGTGCTGGGATTCAAAAACTTGGACCATCTTCCATTGCTTCCCTGGGTGATTTAGCAGAGAGCTGAAGCAGCCATGATATGCACTGGTGCCCAGTAGCTTGACCACTGTGTCACAATGCTGGCCCCAGAAGTACACGTTTATGGAATCATTTTACAAATATTTAATATTGTCTGTTGAAGCTGAGTATCCAATGGCCAAGTCTTCCTCTTTGACTTGTGTGATCAACAGAATTGACTGAAAGATAGGTACATAAATGTCCTCAACAGCATTTCTAATAAAAATCCCAAACTGGAAAAAATTCAAATGTCCACTAGCAAAGACACTGAAAAAGAAATTGTGATATAATCATAGAAGAGAATACTATGTACATGATACAGAGTATCAGTGAAGGCAAATGAACTACAAACTCATCAAGATTGAAGGGACTGGCAAGCATCATTTATGACAACCAAGAGTGAAAGATGCATTCTATATTGTATAGAATTCAGAAACAGGTAACGGGCACCATGTAATTGTTGAATTCAGGGTTATTACCCTCGACACTTAGTGATGGATGAGAACACCAGGATTTCTTTACTGGAGATGCTGTTTCTTTATCTTAGTGTCAGTCATAGGAGTTTACACACTTTGTCAAAACTTCTCACCTGTATATTTGATCACACTCTATTTCAAACCAAGCCAAATTATCTTCGTATCCAGTCATTTCAGCAAACACTCACCAAGCGGATACCTGCCAGCCTGCTCCAGTCAGGCTTGGCAGGGAAGATTTCTGAGGACAGCTGTCACTGGCTTCTTCGTTGGAGTGTTCTTGGATCCTCTGAATGTGTGATGTTCAGTGATGATACGGAAAGTGAACTGCTCATTTCCATCACTCTTGCTATCGCATGCCATGGAGCTAGGGAACACTGTTCAATGCACATCCAAACCCAACATACTTTTGTCCCCCTTGACTGATTTTCTTTTTACTAACAGTGGTGCATGGATCTAGCCTCCACCACTTCGGATGAGAGGTAAGCTCTTCTAGTTCCCCTACAGATTGTGTTTCTTTTTCTTCCTTTGTCTACTTTTAGTATTTTCTTTTTACTCTTACATTTTAGTAGTTTCACTATAATTTTCTTAAGTAAAATTTCTTTGCTGTATAGCCCATGTGGAGTTCCTTAGACTTCTTGAACTGCTTATTGTGAAGAGACTTCTGAATCCTGACCTATACAAAGCTGCCTCATTTTCAGTGCCTTGTCTTCCAAATTCTAATCACACAAGCAAACTGGAATTCTGATCTTAGACCCAAACCCCAGTGAAACCACTCAATCGTTCTTCCTGAGTTTACTTCCTTGTGCTGTGACAAGGAAGTGCCCCAAGAAGGGACTGGAAGCTGGCTGGGCTGAACCAGGCTGCAGCATTCAATGGCAAAGGCCAAGCTGGGAGATGGGTCATGCTGGGCTGCGAGCCAGCCTGGTCAGGGAGTGAAGGAGATGCTCAGCTGGGCAGAGGTTCCCACTGGTGAGTGCAAGAGCCAGAATGAGGGCAGCAAACTGGCTGGTCATCAAGGTGAGGGAGGGAGGTAGATTGAGTCAGCAGTGTGCCAGACTTGGTTAGGCTTTACTATCCACTCTCTCAAGAGAGAGCATTGTTGTAGGACAGGCAGGGCTAGGTCTTCGCACATGTTGAAACACAGTAAATCTGGGCATGAGGGTGAATCACTGGGAATGGGCTATACCATGCAACAGGAAGAGCTGGAATGGATGTGTGCTGTTCTGGCAAGACCACTGTACCTGCCAGGAAAGGAGGTGGGCCAAGTCAGCCTGAGCTAAGAACTCAACACTGTGCTTGGGATCTGTGACTGGCAGGTGACTTGATATAGGAGTATGTGGAGCTCCTATGTCAGGACACAGTCCCTGTTAGTGAGTGCAGGAAGTGAGGCTGGGAGTAGCCCAGAAGAAGCTAGGTTACAGTACCTGCCAGCAAATGTGTGGCTCAGGTCTGCGGCTGGGCCGAGCTTCAAGCTGGGCTGGTTCATAGCACCCACTGGCAGATGTTAGATCCAAGATGGAGTCCTGGACAAGTCAGGTTGGACCACAACACCAGCCAGCTCACATTAAGGCCAGGACTTGGGGCTGGCCAGGCTAGGCTGTAGCACCAGTCAGCATGAACTGGACATGGGGACAGTTCAGGTCAAGCCAGGCAGCACCTGCCAGTAAATGTCAAGGTGAAATGGACCATGCCAAGATTGGGCCACAGCACCAACTGGAGTTTGACGGTGAGCCCAGTGGGGAGGTTGCAGTAACTTCACTGCCAGGTCACAGCTCCCATTGGTGACTGTGAGATCTGGGGTTTGGAATGGATCAGGCTGGGCAAGGCTATAACACCCATTGGCCTGCATGTGAGGTAGGTTGGGGGAGAGCCGCTATGGGCTGAGTGACTGTCTCTACTGATGTATGCAGGAGCCACAGGAAGTGAGGCCTGGCCAGGATTTGCTATAGCATCAGCTGCCAAGTGATGGCATTGGAAGCAAATTCTGTCAGGTTAAAGCACAGTACCACCTGGAAGGTACAAGATCTAGGACTAGGTGTAGGCCTATTAGGGAAACTGTGGGTACCCACTGATGGACTAAAGCTCCCACCAGTGAGCATGAGAAGGTTGGGTGCTAGCCTGGATAGACAGGCAGTGGCACCCGCCATCATAAGTGTGGGCTGGAAAGTGGGGTCAATTGGGATGTGTTAGGTTCCAACTCATTGTTGTGTGCAAGAACCAAATGGGACATGGGACTGACTAAACCACTCTGCTGCACATGCACAGGAACTGGGGCTGGGGGTGGACCTGGTGGGAGTTACTGGGGGTTGCTCTAACTAGGCTGCAGTTCCCTCTGGTGTGCATGAGGGCCTAGCATGTGATGAGTAAGGTTGGACTGATCCATAGCATCTGTTGGTTTACGTAAGAGATGGGGCTGGAGACAGAACTGATCCACACTGCAACCATCGGTGTGTTGTGTAGGCTGAAGCAGATGATGGACTGAGTCAGACTCTGCACTGGCTTTTACATATAGGAGTCAGGTCTGGGGTTTCTTTGCCCCATCCCCAAGGATGGCCAAAAGCCTTAGGACCCCACACTCCCCTGGGAGACCCAAAAGAAGCTCCTGGCTCGTGGCTTTGGATCTGCTCAGCTATGGCCATTGCAGCCATCTGGGCAGTAAACCAGCAGATGGAAGGTCTTTCTCTCTTTCTCTGTGTAAAACTTATGTTTCCAATGAAAATAAATAAGTCTTTTTAAAGACATGCATGTTGGGAACCCCTCGGTGGAACTACCTGAAAAGACTGCAGCCTTGTCCATGAGCCTTCTCCCTGAGAGAGCCCCTAAGAGTGGGGTAGAAATTGCAGTGATCAGGAAAATGTTTCCCAGTTGGGTTTGTGATTTGCAGATGACAAAGTACTTTCACAAGTATTATGTCAGAGGCTGTAACCAACATACAAAAAGGTCTTATTTTTATTTGGTTAGTGGATGTAAATATCCTGGTCTGTGGAGCCAAGGTCTTGAGTCACGACCTTCAGATTCTAATATGCAAATTATAGACATAGGGAATTGAGCCTTAACTTCAGCACCGTATCAGATCTATATTCAGAGGAAATGAAAAAAGCCTGCCTCAAAGAAACCAGGTCAGATCAGGAAAAGAAAAAAACAGAAAACCTTTTAGAGAAGCAAGGGTGTTTGATCACAGAGCAGGATCCCCAAGGAAATCTAAATTCTTCCACTCGTGTTTTCAAGCATTGACGAGAGATCAGCCTGTCTAGCACAGATGTCTGCCTTTCATAGAAGGAAAACCTGACGGTGGTGAGACACAAAAGCACAGAGCTCTAAACAGGCATTCTCTTTGGACTAACTCAAACGTGGACTCCGAGGAAAAAATAGCCACGAGCATGTTTTTCATGTTGTTCTTTTGCGTGCATAAAGGATGTTCATTAGTCAGACACACAGAGTCCTTGGTGTCTTACCCTGTGCCATGTTGCTGTAGCGAGGACTTTACACTGAGCAATTTCTGTATAGCAGAAATTTACTGTAGATATTTCTGGAGCCTGGCAAGCCCAAGATCAAAAATGATGCCAGCAGATGAGGGCCTGTTCTATGTGTCCTGTGTGGTGGAAGCAGAGAAACCAGCAGGTACTTTCTGGCTCTGACCACATCCTGAAGGCCCTGCATTTTATGTGCTTTTACCTTGGTAGGACTTAACACATGAAAATTAGGGCCATATATACACTCAGACTAAAGCGTTAAACCTCTGCCCTTCAAACACAGGCCCCTCATCCTGTCTAAATAGACTCACATGTTTTAACTTGTTCCAAATTAACTCAAAAGTCTAAATTGCAGTGTCTAACCTAAGGACCTAAACTGCTGGCAGGCATTTGATGCACTGGTTAATGTGATGCTTCAGACTCTTGCAACCCATATTGGAATACCTAACTGTGGATCCAAGCTCTGCATTAAATTTCATCTTTCTGCTAATGGACACCTGGGAGATAGCAAGAGGTAAGCCAATAGTTGGACTTCTGTGATGGACTTAGATCATCCACACTGAATTTCTGGCTCCTGGCTTCAGCTTAGCTGAGTCAAGGGTATTGGGGTGTTAGTGAGTCATGATGAAAGCTCTCTCTTGCTATCTGTCTTTAATTTTTTTAAAAGCCACAATTAAAATTAAGCATGAATAATTGAATAAGTATAACCTAAATCACGTATATGGATGTAACTCAAGATGTGATTCATCATGAGGCAAATTTTTCTTCAGCTGTAGCTTGAGAAATCAAACAGGATCTAATTTCCAAATAGTGACCAGGCACGCAGGAGACAGCATTCTGAAAAGGAGAACTCAGAACAAAGAAAGGGATAATGATGTCCTATGTAGATCTGAAACCCAGTAAAACTAACAACATTAAATCTTACAGCTTGAGAATAATCGTTTTTGACTCAATGTTCCACCTTCAGGACACACTAGGATAGGAGATGAACCACCAAGGTTCTGTGCAGCCATACTTCTGGGGCTTTGCTTGACATAGCCCCTACAGCAGCTCCTATACTGGAACCACTGCACTTTTCTGATGCTGGGTAAAGCAGGTGGGTATATTGGGCCACAGCCCACAAGCTGGCAGTAACATGCTATCCTTTCCCTATGTAATTTGATTAACCTACCTGTCAGGTAAAAACCTTTTTCCTGGTACGTACTCCCCTCACCTGGAGGACCTGGAGGCAGTATCACAAAACCATTTCCAATTCCCAAACCTGTAAGAGGTGGGCAACCAGGAGGGACTTCTTTCTTCTGTAGACTTAGAGGAGGCAAGAAATTGAAAGACCGCTAGTTTACACCCCCATCTTTCATCCACACCCCATCCTTTATCTGTTTCGGCCCACTCTATTCATGAAGAATGCCAAGTATGTGCATGATTTCCTCACTTTTTAAACAATCTATACCACTTTGTGTGTCATAAGTGTGTCTGTATGGTTGGGCTGACTGTTTGGACTGGTGCAAGCAAAAATTAGAGTGGGTGAGGGTTGGTTGGGCATTGTCACATCATCAGATGGCGTGCAGTCTAGGGCTGGGAACAGACTTGGTTGGGCAGCAGTGAGAGTACACCCTTGCTGGATTTTGATTCCCATGGGAGGGCGCGGGGGCCAGCGTGAGGGCTGCGTTCTGGTCTGGATATGGCTGCAATCTCCCTAGGCACAAATGTGGACTGGAGCTGGGCACACTAAGCTGGGCTAGATGCCAGCACAATCCGGCACTCTGGAGAACCTGGATAAATGTAGGACAGACTAGGCTGTGTCTCTGACCCTACTGAGCCATGTGTGAGCAGTGTCTGCATATGGACAAGCCTTGGCTGGGATGAAACAGCCAACACCAAGAACTGGAATGGATTGAAGGCCAGCAATGAGGGCTGCCCCATGGAACCACCAATACACGCAAGACCTGGCACAGGGAGAAGTTCTGAAGGAGGAGCATGGGAAATTCCTCCACTGGAACACAGCCCCTAGAGGTGAGTGCAAGAACCACGATATGCAGCAGCCCAGACCAGACCAGAGCAAGATACCCACCATCATACCTATGGCATAAGGGGGGCCAGACCAGGCTGAACCCATTCACATCAACTGCTGCTGAATCCAAGCACCAGCACAGAGTGTGGGTCAGGCCTGTTTTGGTCGCAACACATACCAGTGCACATTAAGGAATGCCAAGGTGAGGTGAGCTGTACCAGATGTGGTTGCAGCGCTCAAACAGCACACGTGAGAACTGGGGTGGGGGGAGGAGGCAAAGCCGGCAGGGGCATGTGGGCTCCCCTGTTGGACAACTACTTTCATTGGAAAGTTTGAGTCGGGATGGGGGTACACCAGACCAGGCAGGGCTACAACACCTGTGGGCCTCATGTGAGCTAGATTAGGGAAGGGTGAGATTGGGCTGACTATTCTGACTGGTGCAAGCAAAAATTAGAGTGGGTGAGGTTTGATTGGGCTTTGCCACATCATTAGATGGCAGAGGCTGACACTGGGGGGCCAATTCTGTTAAGTTAAATGCCAGAACCACCTGGAGAATGCGCAATCCAGAATTTGGAGTGGCCTAGTAGGGAGATAGTAGGCACCTCCCTCGTGGCTAATACCCCCACTGGAGAGCATGAAAACCAGGACAGTGGCAGGGGTGACTAGACAGAAAGGCACCTGCCAGTATGTGTGTGGACTGGATAGTAGGGTTGGTTGGGTTGAACTAGGCTTCAAAGCCCACTGACAAGTACAAGAGCTAAATGGGATGTGGGACAGACTGAACAAGCCTGTGGTATATACTGGCATGCATGGAACCAGGGTAGGGGGCATGCCTGGTGAGGGTTATGGAGAGTCGCCCCAACTAGGCTACAGCTCCCACTGGTTTGCGTGAGGACCGAGTATGAAGTGGGTAGGATCAGGCTGGACTGCAATACCCATCGGTTCATGTGGAAGACAGGGCTGGAAACAGAACTGACTCAGCAACTGCAATGCCCAGCATGTACATAAGCTGATTGGGACGATGGACGGTGCCGGACCCTGTACTGGCAAATTCACACAAGAATCAGGTCTGGGCCCGACGGCGTGGCCTAGCGGCTGAAGTCCTCGCCTTGAAAGCCCCCGGATCCCATATGGGCGCCGTGAGGGCTGGATAGTTGAGCTGGTTAGACGAATCTAGACTTTAATACCCATTGACATGTATGAGAGCAGAAAGGGATGTGGGACAGACTGGACTAGTCGGCTCCACATACTGGCAAACCAGGGTAGGGGGTGGGCCTGATGGGGGTTATTGTGGGTCACTCCAACTAGGTTGCAGTTCCCACTGGTTTATGTGAGGGCCAAGTGTGTGTTGGCAGAACCAGGCTGGATAGCAACACCCATTACTTCCAGTGGAAGACAGGGCTGGAAACAGAACCAACCCAGCAATTGCAACCACCAGCTGATCGGGGCGATGGACTGTGCCAGGCCCCGTACTTGCTATTACATAATGCAATGTAATTAATAAAATAAAGGAAATTAAAAAAAAATCTGGTCTGGCAACACCTTAGACAAAGTTTCTTGGGGCATCCCCGCAATTGAATTGCCGGACTCAGAACGCTAACCGTGAAAAGACAGAGGACAGATCAAGTCAATCAACCACCTCAGCTATATGTTGGCAGTGAAAAACTGGCAAACAGAGACTCTATGATGGACCATGTCAATCAGTGGATTCTCCAACGACCGCACTGTGCTTGGAGAGGCAAGATTGGCAGCAATTCAGAACTGTTGAACTCTTAAAACCACTTGAGCAAGACCCTAGCAGCATGCCCCACATCAGGGACCTGGGGTGGGTAGGAGACTGGATGGGGCTTCTCCCTTAAAGTCCCTCTTTACCTCATATATGTGAAGGAAACAATATGGAAATAATAGTCTTACCCATTTTCCTGTAGCCCTTGGACCATTTTACCCTAATTATGTAAAGATTGTCAAAAATATAATTTAAAAATGGAAAAAATTCATTGTGATTAGAAGGGTCAAATTGGCAGCTATTCAGAACTGTTGAACTATCAAAATCACTTGAGCAAGACCCTTGGAGAATGCCTCACATCGGGGACCTGGGATGGGTGGGAGGCTGGGTAGGGCTTCTCCCTTTATTTCTCCCCTGACCACAGAAACAAGGGGAAAAATGATGATATTAGTTTGGAAACAATGGTATTACCCACTTTCCTGTAGTCCTTGACCCTTTGTACCCTAAGCAAGATTATTTAAAATATATATTAAAAAATGTCCAAAAAAGAAAAAAAAGGCAAGGGTCTGTCGTACGGATTTTAGATTCCACCTTGTCCACAGCATGCCTTTGTGGGAACTCTGTGATGTCCTTGACCTAGGGCAGTTCCTGCCTGAGTACTGACCTTTTCAAAAAGAAAGCCAACTTTCTCAGTGTGTGCTCTCTGCCTGCCACCAGAGATGGCATTGAATTGACCCATCTAGGTTTGCCCTTTGTGTCCCCCAGAGGGGCAGGACAAGCAACTCAAGCGTCCATGAGCTCCTCTGACCAACGCTAACCATTTCAGAATGAGGGAGAAATGAAGCTTTGAAATCATTCTCGCTTTCTGGAGTTCTCTGAAATGTCTCCTTCCATTGTCTTTATGGAGAGCACCTGATGTCCACCCATTAGAATCTCTTTAGCAAAAGGGGAGCTTAGTCACACTCTAGTGAATCCTGAACATGTGCTATTATTTTTTGCACCGGGCCTAAGGGAGAATTTCCCAAATAATTTAGTCCTGTTTCAACATTCATTATAAAACCTATCTGATTCTTACTACTCTTCTCTCATTTTACTACAACCTGTCAGGAGAAGAAGCCATGCCGCATCATCCGTACTTTGCTCTGACATTCCTTCTGAATGTCGGGTTTCTTTGCTTAGAACTTCTACCTCCCACAAAATAGTAGGACAAAAACATATTTCAGACAATCCTTTGCCGTTTTATAGGAAAGATTACATGTCCTCTGGTTGTCAGTGCATTATTAATTTACATCTGAGACATTTTTATAATCGCCAGAGGTGTACACTTCAAAAAGTGTATGGAAAAATTGGATGAAAGGATAATTTTGGTGAAAAAAAAAAACCTGAAATTCATGCATTATAATCCAGGTTAGGGTCCAATAGTTATTTCCTGGGTTCTTGCGTCTTACTTAAAAAGCATTTAAACACAGGCACCAACACAGTTTACAAAAGTGGTAAGATTTATTCAGAAGGTGAGAAATCCAGACACACAGGGGTCACGTTCAGGGAGAGTAGACCAGGAAAGGAAAGAACAAGAGAGATTGCTACCTACAGTCCTCCAAGTCCTGGAGATGCAGAGGATGGGAAGTAGCGATCTTTCTCTCCCCCACACATTCCCTTGCTAGCCCGTTCTGTCCCTCAACATGTGTCTATGATTTCCTCACTAGATTATGAGACAATAATCTAGGAAAGTAACATTAGACTCAACCTAGCCTGCAACATCGCTGCAGTTGATTTGATACAACCATATCTGTTAGAGTGGCTATCTGTAAAGAGTAACGATTCTGTTGATCTGCAGGGTAGGTGTTTTATCTTTATTGAAATTCTTCTCTGTCTTGTTTCCAGTAATCCTCCTCCAGAGGGGTAGTCAGACAGGAATGCAGGACACCTGGCTTTTCATAAGAAACAATATTTATTCGGGCCAGCCGTGACTCAGTAGTTTTCCTTTCAAAAGCTGAACCTGGGACACAGTGGGTCATTGCCTTATACCCTTTTGCCTATTCTCTTTGTATTTATTGGTACTTTTCCTCTCCGTGTATGGTCAGCTAGACATTGATTGGGTAGAATTAAGTATTCTAACACTCTAGCCTTGCACAGGGGCAAATAGATACTAAAATCGTCATTTCCACCCTTCCCGACCCCACCTGCCATCTTCTTCCTTTGTTCTCAGAAAGCCCTTAACACATTCCTCTCTTTGGTGCTCAGGCCTTTTCAGAGGTCAACAGCACCATCTCGTTTTCAGGTATATTCTTGTAATAGCATGACATGTGTTCCATAATGATCACTCAGTAACAGATTTGATTATTTTGAAAAACATACATCAAAGTGTGATCTATTTGGGCCCGGCGGCGTGGTCTAGCGGCTAAAGTCCTCGCCTTGAAAGCCCCGGGATCCCATATGGGCGCCGGTTCTAATCCCGGCAGCTCCACTTCCCATCCAGCTCCCTGCTTGTGGCCTGGGAAAGCAGTTGAGGACGGCCCAATGCTTTGGGACACTGCACCCGCGTGGGAGACCTGGAAGAGGTTCCAGGTTCCCGGCATCGGATCGGCGCGCATCGGCCCGTTGTGGCTCACTTGGGGAGTGAATCATCGGACGGAAGATCTTCCTCTCTGTCTCTCCGCCTCTGTGTATATCTGGCCTGTAATAAAATGAATAAATCTTTAAAAAAAAAAAAAGTGTGATCTATTTGACTCCACTTTTCCTTCTCAGTGAGACTAGACTGAAAGACACTGACATAGGCACAGGGAGGCATTGAGATCACATCCTTTGAATCCCTATCCCTACTGCTGATTTTGTGACAGCCGTCGCTTCAATGGCATTACTTCTCCACATAATAATTCAGTCTTGGAGTCAGTGTTGCTAATTTCATATCCACCTGTGAAAACAAGTTTAAAATCCTGCTTGCCTTTGAAGTTCACATTAATTTCCTTTTTAGCTTTTAGACAATCTGCTCATGGAGTGATGGAGTTCAATGAACACCTTGCAAAGACCTGGCAGTCAGTCTCGGCACTAAGAGGAAGCTTATTCTGAAAGGTCTTGCCTTCCTATCTCCTACAGAGTTTTAAGGATCTTCATGGGTTAAATAGCTTTCTCTCTCAAGTGTTGGACTTTCCTAGCTTTTCTAATAAAAATTATTTTGTTCCTCTCATATCAATTTAATATGAGTTCTTGGTGAAGCGAATGTTCTCAAAATGTTCATCCAGAAATTCTTGGTGTGACTTTTTAAAAATTAATTAACTAATGTACTTTGGCAAAGAAGTTGCAAATAGAATATCTTCATCAATAACTAACACTTTTCTACGATTTTGAAATTTACAAGGTACTCACATGTCTCTTAACAATCCCAGGGGAAACATGAGAGTGCCTAAATGTCGTCTGCTAGCGTCACGATGAAGGGCACCAGGCTAGAAGGGACACATGATGTAGAAACAGAGGGATTGATTTGGCAGTAATGTTACTCAAGAATTATTTAAATTTTTTTTTTCCAAGCCTAAGACAAATCCAGGCGAAAACCGCTTGATGGTGGAAAAAAAAATTAAACTGAATTAGCACTTTCTATGTCAACCGCAGGGGAAAAAAAGATCAAGCAAGTGAAATTTGTCATTCATGCTATGCATCTGAAGTCTAGGCCCTGGTCAGCATGAACTTCATTAAAGGTTCATCATTGATTTTGAAACTTTGTGTTGTGTCCTAGGGGCAGGATAGACACAGTGGCGGTCCCTGCATGTGATTCTTGTGATAAGGTGCAACCCAACATCAGTGTTTACCTCTCACAGTGAATTTTTTTCTAGCTGCGCCACAATGCCAGCATCAACTTATGAATGTAAAAAAGCTCTTTTTTCATCATTTCTTGTATTGTATTTCATGATTCCAATTTTTAAAAATGTATTCTTATTATGTATTCTTTATTATCTCCTTCCTTCTATCTTAGAGTTCACTTTGCTCTTAGTTCATATTTTCAAGAGGAATGCTTACACTGTTGCTTGCAGGTGCTTCTTGTGCTTCCTGTACATTCATTTCTCACTGGTGTGTTCTGTTAAAAATGCTTTAAATTGATGCAATTTTAATTTGCTCCATTTTTGCTTTCATTTAAGCAAATATGTACTTCATTTCCCAACCAAAGCTTTCTTTTCGACAATGGGTTATTCTGAAGTATGTAATTTCCAAATATTTAATTTTTTGTTCTTACTGTCATATTTCTGTTATTAATTTCTATTTTGATGCCATTATGCCAGGAGATAACTTCTGAAAGGATAAATTATTTTTAATGGTTTGAAGTTTGTTTTATGGTCTAGGATTTAATTTATTTTGATGCACATTTTCTGAGACTTCTAAAAGAATGTGTCTCTGCTGTTTTCCAGGGAGGTGTTCCATAAATGCCAATTCAACTCCACTGATTTGAGGTTTTATTACATTTTATTTGCGCACTGATTTTCTACTGAGTTATTTTTATTGATTATTACTCTGCTTAGAATGATGGCTGAATAACTAATCCTCTCTTTGCAAAGTGCTAGGATTCCATGTCAGCACCAGTTCATGTCCTGGATGTTCCAGTTCCCATGCAGCTGCAAGCTTGTCCAGCTGGTGGCCTGGGAAAGCAGTGGAGGACACCCCAGAGGGTTGGGACCCTGCACCCATGTGGGAGACCAGGGAGAAGCTCCTGGCTCCTGACTTTAAATCAGCTCAACTCCAGCTGTTTTGGTGATTTGGGGAATGAACCAGCAGGTGGATGATCTTTCTCTTTCATTCTCTCTGTAAATCTGCCTTTTTAAAAATGTATTTTTATTTTGAATTTTGAATTGTGGTACAATTTTGTATAGGTAGGGATTCCCTCTCAAACTCCTATTCCCCGTCAGATTTTTCCTGATTTGTTATAATAGTGCAGTCCTTCATAAGGAATCATAATTCTATCAGTCTCTTATTTAAGTATACCCTGTCATTGTTGGTATAGACAATGCCAGACAGTGTTAGACAGTCCAGCATCCCTTTGTCTACACATGTCCAACAGTTTCATTGGGAATCCATATTTCTTCTGGATGCTGAGATGCATGCTCCATTATACCCCCACGTCTGTATATGACAGACCCCAGTACTGCATCACTATATATTATCATAAGTGAGAAGCCATGTAACAAGGTCAACAAATGGTATGAGTTATAACACCCACAACAAGAACAACATCAACAACAAATTACAGCACCATGAAAAAAAATTGCCACTGAGTAACCAACACATGAGTGACAAAAAGGAAACACAGAAGTCTGTTGGGAAAAATGATGTCATTGTATAATTCATGAGCCCGTGGTGAATTTGACTAGAAAAAAGAGGTTATTTGGAATGAACCAAACTGAAATAAGAAACATCAAAACACATGGGATACAGCCAGAAAAGCAAACTAACAATCGAAAAACAGTATGGATTGGACTATTGCCGTTACACTTTTCGTGTTGGTTTCCTTATATAAGAGAGAATATATGGTATTTGTTCTTTTGTGATTGACTCATTTCTCTGAAAATAATGGTCTCTAGTTGGGACTACCTGGTTGTAAATAGAACAATTTCATTTTATTAGTAGCTGAATAATATTCCATGGAGTAGATGTACCACAGTTTTTTTAGCCACTCTTCCTTGGAAGCACATCTGGATTGTTTCCATGTCTTTGCTATTGTAGATTGTGCTGCTGCAAATATAGGCCTACACATCCCTTTCTCACTTGGAGTAAATCTGTCTTTTGAATAAAAAAATAAGCAAATCCTTTTTTTCTTCTTCTTTTCAAAATTTTAGATGATGTGAACATAGTTGATCAGAGTGGGATGGTAAAAGTAGGTGTGACACTGTTTCCAAATTTTCTATTTCTTATTCCTGTTTCTGGGAGATGGGGGTGGGAATAAAGGGAAAAGCCATATCTAGCCTCCCAACTGCCCCAGTATCCAGGAATGGGGAATATCAACTTAGGGTGTCAATATAATGCATGCTCCGAGGGTTCTGCCCTGGTGTTTTTGATAGCTCTGAAACAAATAAACAAATCCTTTAAAAATTAACACACTAATAGATTTTTATTTAGAGTGACCAAAAAGACAAAAAACACAATATACCAATATTAGCACTAAAATACTGCTTTTATGTCAGAATTCAAAAAGATAATAGAATGTGCATATAAATTTGATAATTTAGCTTAATTGGAAAAAATTCTTCAATTTAAATATCACTATGACTACTAAGGATATTGAAAGAATAATTTCATTATCTCCCTCTGCAGCTCTTCCATATCTGCATGGTTTCATTCTCACCTCATTTGTGTGGCGAATGTTATTAATTGTTTAGAAATTAACATCATTTCTACAGAAAGCAGACACAACATTACTTTATGATGATAATATTATACTGATACGAAAATTAAACCAAATAATAGGATAAAATAAGATTCAAACCAATATCGCTGGTATACATAGGAATGAAACTGTTTACCAGAATATTAGCAGATAGAAACTAGACTCCAACATCAAGATGGACTTATTCTGTGTGTGTAAAACTCCCTCAATATCTAAATATCAATCAGATTAACAAGTTAAAGACTGAAAACATGATACAGGAAAAAACAGTTGTGAAAAGTCAGTACTCATCCAAGTCAACACATGGGAATTAAATGAGAACTCTCCAACTTGTATCTACAGAAAAAACTGTGGTCATATTTTTATTAAAAAAAAACTTAATATTGTCTTACTAGTATCAGAAATAAAGCTTACATCCATCATAGGACTAGACAGTTTGTCCACCACTTAAAGGAAAACACACACACACACACACACACACACTCACACACACACACACACCATAAACTGAGAAATAGACTTCAGATCAGAAAAACAGAGTGATTAACATGATTCTTACTTCTAGATGAAATGAATGCAGGAAATCCCAAGGAATCTACAGAACCTTTCTGCAGCTGTGATTCCAGGAAGGGCCTGAAGGACACAATATGGACATTGACAGACACGCGCACTGAGAGTGATAATATAGCATCGTAATTTTTCAAAAGAGAATGAAACACTCAGGGGTTGCAAATCTAAGCAAAGGTTTGTGGGACATATGTGGTGGAAACTGCTAGCCACTGATGGAGAAAATAAAACAATAAATTAGAATGCTATTCTCTGTTTATGAACTGGGGGACTTCAAAGATAAGACGTCAATTCTTCGTATACCAATGTGCCGGTAGCCTATGTTACAGGGAAGCTTGTGATAGAAATTCTGACTTGACTGCTTCTGCAGAGGAAAGAGGTGGTTTTGGGAAGAGACTAGCATCATTGGCTTCTCCGTGAGCTCCCTACTTTCTTCCTCTCCCTGCTCTTCTCTGGAAAACTTGTGTTCCCCTGTCCAGACAACTCATTCACTTTCCCAGTGAATGGACCAACCCCTCAGTGACACAAGTTGCCTTGTTAGTTAGAACTTAGCACAGTACATAGTACAAGTTAACATTTAATTCACTACATTATGGGCTCTTGTTGCATGTCTTTATCACTGTATTTTCCAATTGACACCCTTCATGACATTGTTGCTTACATTTTTAAAAGATTTATTTTATTTTTATTTGAGAGAGAGAGAGAAAATCTCCCACTCATTGGTTCTTTCCACAAATGACCACATTAGCTGGAGCTGGGCTCCAGGTGCTTCTTCCAAGGCTCCCATGTGAGAGCAGGGGCCTAAGGACCATTCTCTGCTGCTTTCCTAGGCTGTAAGCTGAGAGCTGGCTCAGAAGTGGGACAAGAAATGCTCAAACCAGCACCCAAGTGAGATGTTGGCATCATAGGTGAAAGATTATCCTACTATTCAACAGCCCCACTTCTTACATTTTGATGTATAACGGATAGCTGAGGGCACAAACAGTAAGAGGTTTGCATTCTTGGTTGGCCATGCTGACTTCCTCTGGGGCATTTTGAAATGTCTGAGTGTCACAGGAAGATGGCCTTCTCCAGGTCAACAACACTGTCTCCTACTGTCTCTATTCTGATGGAAGCAGTGGAGCTTGGTGCTCCTCTCAAGTGTCAGAGTTGTGCTTGGGGCAGTGAGATATAAAAGCTCAACATTTGCAAATCTGTAACATGACATTTTCATTCCTTTGATACCATCTTGCACAGGAAGGCAAACCTCATTAAACACTGTTGAACAAGACCCCATACCACCATTCTAAAGCTCATTCTGACTTCCTCACTTACCCAGAGAACCGCTGGACAGAGAGGGATACCTTTCTCTCTTTCTCTCTCATTTCCTTTTCAAATTAGTTTATTTGAAATACAGAATGGCAGAGATAGAAAGAATTCTGATTTTTTTGGTTCACTTCTGAAATAGTCACAACATGCTCTGCTGGCCAGATTGAACCCAGGAACCAGGAGCAAACTCCAGGAGCCAGGAACTCTATCTTGGTCTCCTAAATGGGCGGCAGCGGCCGAGTGTTCAAGACATCTTCTGCTGCCTTCCCAGTCTCATTATCAGGGGGCTGAATTAGCAGCAAATCAGCCTACCTGGACCAGCACTCCTGTCCTAGGTACTATTGTGGCAGTGAAGGCTTTACCTACTGTGCCACAGTGGCCCAAATCTCATAGATTTTTTTTTAAAGATTTATTCATTTTATTACAGCCAGATATACACAGAGGAGGAGAGACAGAGAGGAAGATCTTCCGTCCGATGATTCACTCCCCAAGTGAGCCGCAACGGGCCGATGCGCACCGATCCGAAGCCGGGAACCTGGAACCTCCTCCGGGTCTCCCACGCGGGTGCAGTGTCCCAGTGCACTGGGCCGTCCTCGACTGCTTTCCCAGGCCACAAGCAGGGAGCTGGATGGGAAGTGGAGCTGCCGGGATTAGAACCGGAGCCCATATGGGACCCCAGGGCCTTCAAGGCGAGGACCTTAGCCGCTAGGTCACGCCGCCGGGCCCCAAATCTCAAGGATTTTTTTAAGGGCTTGCCTATCAACAAACTGGCAGCCGTTCTGGGCTGGGGATGCTGAGAAGCATCATCCCACCTTGCACCCCTTGCAACATCCCAAGCAGTGCCACTGACTTTTGCATCTGAGAGAAGGTAGTCAGGACAAGGCAAAAGCATATGGAACACAAGCTAGAGATGTGATGACAAAATACAGATCATATCATCAGTGGCTGCCAAGGTGAAGAGTAAACTTCACCACACAGAGGTGCAGGAAAACTACTGAATTAATAACTTGCTACTGTCTTTATGGAACACAGAGATACTCCTTTACTTACAATGGTGTTTCACAGTGATAAACCCATCAAAGGGCAAAAATTACCTTACATTAAAGTTGCGTTCAATTTACCTAATCGCTCACAATCCCAGCTTAGCAACACAGCACACTTTGGTAGAACGTGACCTACTCCTTGGTGACTGCTCTGCTGACTCAGGGCTCTGACTCTGCCCCTGGCCAAAGTCAGCACTGACAATTGTGCCACATGTTGTTTCCCTGGGAAAAAGAAGCAAATTCTGATGTGAAGGTATATTTTCCAGTGAATGTCACCATTTTTTCACCGTTGCAACATCTGTAAATAGATCAAATGATCACAAGTTGGGAAGATCTATAATATACCTGACCCTGGAGATTTGTTCTTTATTTTCCCTGCCTAATCTGGGGCTCTCCCTGTACCAAATGATTCCCTTCCCCAGAGTAGGAGCAGCATCTTAAAGTTGTAAGTACTTCTAGCTTCAAGAGTGGAGACTTTGGGATGTTGGGAGCCTGGTGTAGTCCAGACAAACATCGTTCTATTGTCCTCAAGTGTGCCTTGGGATAGGGTATCTCCGACTTCATAATGTACCCCATTGCTAATAACTACTACACATGCATTGTTCATTGGGTGTTCACAGTAATGGGAACTGTAAACATATCTGAGACAGCATCAGAACTCCTTGGGGTCAGTACCTGACTCTGCTTACCTGGTATTAACTCACTGGCTTCCACTGGGTAGGTTCCTTGTCATTTCTGAGGCTCAGAGTATAAACATAAAGTGAAATGTGTTGATAACATTGTCCCTGGAGCCATTGCTAACTCCCTAACCTGTGATTTCAGCTTGAATGTCCCACTGATGCCAGTAGAATTATGGCTGGGTTGTTGCCCTCTCCTCAGTGAAAGTTGCACACCTGTTTACCCAGCTGGCAGGGGTACTGTGCTGGGGGATCTCCTTCTAAGGCAACTCTGGCATGGTATGAGTCCCATCATTGCCTGGCCACCATCCTCACTGTGCTGCATGATGTAGAAGTTTGTGACCGCGTGGTCACTGCTCTCAGTTCGCCTCCAAAGAATAAAGAAATCAGACAAGGTTTAGAAGTCCAGAATGTTAGAACCAAACCAGTTGAGAAGCTTGTGAGCTGAGCTGAGCTGTGCAGGCAGAGTCAAGGAGAAAGAACTCAGGTTAAAGTATGCAACAGCACTCCGCCAGCTTTGACCCTTGCTAGCTTCTTTTATCTCAGTGTCCCAGTAGAGTCCAATTCCTCAGTGCTATGTGACATAAAGAGAACAGTGCATCTTAGCCCCTGACTTGTCAAATACGATCAGCAGTTTTAACATCCATTTCTTACAACTGAGGAATGAATAGAAATGTTACTAGAAGAGCTCTGGTCTCCTGATTACCATTTGAGGCTTTTCTACTAGAGCAAGTTGATTGTCCTGAAATACAAGGGTACTTCAGAAAGGTGTTGGGATTAAAAGCTATGCTGATTTTGAGAAATTTGCATATGGATATTCTTCAAAAGGTTCATGAAAAAATAAACATGCCTTTAATTCCATTTCCATGAATTTTTGAAGGCTTGTACACACACACACACACACACACACACACACACACACACACAAGCATGGGAACAGGAACAGTGGTAAGGAAAGCTACTGAGCAGCCACAAGTGCACTGTGTAACCTACAGTCCAAGTAAAGCGGGCAGGGCAGCTGCATCAGACCAGGAGAAGACAGCCAGCTCTATAACAAATGGGATTGGACACCTGCCTCTTTGGTTCCACAGGAGTATTTTGAGAACCAAAACAAAAGGCATAAGTGAGAGGTACATAAAATGTGTTTTATAGTAAATCTAACATATTTTATGTGTTTTATGGTATGAAAAGCATCTTCTCTAATACATAAGAAATACGAAGATTTTATCTTTTCAAAAGTATCTAATGGTATATATATATATATAGTTTCTAGCTGCTTTATTATTTGAAGACAAAAAAGATAATGCATGAGAAAGTTATTGTGGATGTTGGAACACTGAATAAATGTGATGAGTCATTTTTAATTTCAAGAGACTACAAACTGCTCACAAAGCAAGGACAAAAAGTTCACAATACAATATTTTGAAGCTCGGGTCACAGAACCTCAAACATTTCCCCTGTGCTTCCTAAAATCCATCTGATGACACACAGCATGAACAGATAACTGGGAGCCATGGGTGGATCCAGCTGGGTTTGTCCGCGTGCTTTTCCACCCCTTCTATTATAACCGCATTCATCCAAGAAGCTTACACTTACAGAAATGATAACTTTGTGTTAACATATAATTGTCTTAGTCAGCGTCTTATTCTTCAGATTAGTTCTAATGTGCTGCTTTCTTTCTCTGTGACAGAATAGACCCTCTGTGGCCTGTTTGCAAACTGCCAATCAGCCCCCAGGGATTACTTGGGCTGGGGCCTGGGAACCATAGTGTCTTGATGTTAAAGGCTCTTAGTCACAGAGGAAGTCAAATTGCATTGCATGGACTTCTCTTATAGCT
Organism: Ochotona princeps; assembly: GCF_030435755.1. Classification (NCBI taxonomy): domain Eukaryota; kingdom Metazoa; phylum Chordata; class Mammalia; order Lagomorpha; family Ochotonidae; genus Ochotona; species Ochotona princeps. The sequence goes on along the minus strand of NC_080835.1, from coordinate 104,349,091 downwards.
GTCTCAAATGTACTTCTATCATAATTAAGTCCATACTTTATCACTTTTTAAAATAAAGTGGAATGTGCCATTCTCTGGACATGTCATTGGTATGGAAGAACAGAGAGGAAGTTTACGTAGCAGTAGTTGAAGTGAGGTGTAATTTCTGCTAGCACTGCATTGAAGTTTTACCCACTTAACTGTCCTCATGGTTACAAACGGGGGTTCGCTTACCAGAGGGATCGTTGCTCCCAGGTGTGGAGAAGACCAAGAGCTCATCCACCTCCTTCTACCCACTTAACTGTCAATGGTGGGGGACAATGACTTGGAATAAAAATTGAAGTACAAAGCTACATTACTCCATGATTTGTCTGTGGGTACTCTAGAAACAGAACGTTTAAGGCAAGTCATTCTGATCACAAGCCTCCGTTTCCTCGCCTGTAAACTGGGGCAATGATCCTTCTCCATGTCCTCATGGAACAGCTCTTGGACCTAATAAAACAGCAAACAGCACACCAGCAAGAATGGAAACTCCATGTGACTGCCACTGTGCTGAGTGCCACCCAGAGATCCCTGAGCAAGTTGAACAGGTAGTGATGTTACAAATGAACAGGGAGTTTGAGTAGCTTTCCAAGTCTGCATAGCTTGCAAGTGACAGAGCTCAGCGAGCAACACACTCAAGAGAAATACGAGAATGAGAACAACTGGAAGTGAAAAAGCCCACCAGTGGTGTCTGTGTGTGGTAAGGGTCATCACAGATAGGACCACCTGGGAGCCAGAGCTGCACACTCTTTGCTCTAAATAGAGCAGAAGCCCAGGTTGTCCTGTCATTGAGAAGGAAAGGCCTCTGATTTCCTCCAGGGCCTATCTGCTTTGGAGAAGCATCAATGCAGACCAGGCACAGGAAACATTGCTGGCTTTGGGTATCCAGGTCTCCACAGCATCATGCTCAGCTACCCATAGCACATCTTCAACTTGTCTACCTGTGTCTCAACCAGGCCCCTGACTCCTGAAGCAGAGGCTGCTTTGCCTTCTATTCGGATGCTAAAGGCCATTTTGTACACTGCTTGGATAACTTATGATGCACAATACATCCAACTCATGACACTGGACGCAGGGGCTATGTTTGCTGAGGGCCTTCTTGCTGTATCATCACATGGCTGTCACAGAGATCAAACTGAATCCTTTTTGGCTCTCAAGACCTAAACACTTCTTACCAAGTCTTATCTCCCAACACTCACACTAAATATCCAACATAGGCATTGTGGGGGCACACACAGCCCTCTCAGGCAGCTTCCTGCCTGAATGAGCAAGTGAGAATGAACATGGGCAGAAAAACAAACAACAACAAAAAAAGATAGCTCAAGTGCTTGGGCCACTGTTGCCCGCATGGAAGACTCAGGTGGACTGCTTGTTCTTGGCTTTGACCTAGCCCCCTCCATACCTCTATGTCTTTCAATTGCCTTCTAACCTGACACTACCTACCTGCCTCCTGGTTCTGTGAGGTGCAGGTTATAAGCTTTCTGGTAGCACAGGTTATGGCAGGGGTGCCCACTGTAAAGTTTACTTAATCAATACAGTCAGCCAACACTTTATAAGCGGCACTGTTCCAGTGTGTGCTACCTGAATGTCTATCTACAGTAACTGGAGGAAGGAATGCCCCAATGGTGCTCTCAGGCTCTTTCTCATACTGTATTCTGAGACTTGAAGTAGAAACAGGAAGGATTTGTACCCACTTGCCAACAAGTCCCTGTGCAAGCCAAGAAGTTCTGTCTGAATCTGCCCAACCCAGGGTCTGATTAGATCCTTAAGCCTGCAATCTGATTCGGCACAGGGGACCTCCAGAGAAGCCACGCCCTGCCACATCAGGTGTGCTCAGACTGCTGCCAAGGCTACACTCTGCCACCTCACCCAGATGTGCCAGGTGTCAGTGAGGACACTGAACTTCAGTCACAGGGACAGCTGCCCAAGGGCCTGTTTACCCTCCTATTTTGTCTCTACACAGTCCAGTACAAGGGTCTCCTAGGAGCTTCAGAAAGATGCCAACTATTTCAGTAACTACATAGCCTGTAGGCTGAAGTTTCCGAGAAATGGGTGAAGTACTGAATGTTGATCTCTGTCATACTTATGAAAGCCACTTCTGTGTTTGAGAAGTGTAGACTTCACTCTCCAAGGTGGCCCACATCTTCCCCGGCTGGGAGTGAAAGCGTCAGGAGACAGAACGAAGACCTGTACTGGATCCCAGTTTCCCTGTGCTGTCTGGAACTATGTGGTCAGGTTTGGGGCTGGGCAGCCTGCAATTGAGAACTCAGTGCTAACACACCAGTGCTCAGACAGTGCTCCGGGCTCCAGAACCCTCCCCCGACCCGCTTTTTCAAGATTACCAGTGGTTGCATGTGGTGCTTTGTTAAAGAGTCTATACCTAAAAAATGTGATCACAAAAAGGGCTTTGCATTTGTTCGTAGCTTTCCTGTGGAAAGAAAGAGAAGCCAGTGCTCTGTGATTGCTCTGCTTCTTCCAAGACTGTGTCGTATCACAAGCTGGCATCATGCTAGAGAGAGGAACTGGCCTTCCAACTGTGCATGGACTCTGATGCTCTCAAACCAAATTCCTCAAATGCTATTATATGTAAGACTGACAACAATTCTGAGAGTGACCTAGTTTAATTGTCTCAATTTTTCTGTTTCTCTTGTGTCCTGTGTCACAAGTCAATATGTAGAGGACTTTTGACTCAAACAAAAGACTGAAAATGTATTGTTTACCAAATACTTGTGTTCTGAATGTAAAGTAACTATCTCCCTTGCTGTGAACTGACACAGAATATAGTGGCTTGGGTACAGATAAGAAACAATGTGTATGGAATCAGAATCCTGTTTCCAGGCTGACCTAGCTCCTACGGCCCCCGAAAGATTCTGCACATGTCACAGATGTGTGCATGTCTTCCCAACTGCGCAATAAAATCTACCTCCATGTCGCGGGTGCTATTGCAGGGAGTTGCATGATAGAAGACAAATCTTCTACTGGCTATTTCACTCCCGAAATAACTGCAATGACCAGATACAAACCTGAGCAATTAGAACTGCAGATTCCTGCCGCAATTCAGCTTCTTAGCACTTCCCCTAAAGAATTAAAACTAAGGACTCAAATGTTTACATATCAATGTTCCTAACAGCATTACTCACCATAACCAGAAAGTAGAAGCAATGCAAGTGCCCATGGATTGATGCAAAAACAAACCAAATATAGTAAATGCACACACTAGGGGAAGGAAATTCTGACATCTGTTAAAACATGTATGAACCATAAGAACAATATGCAAGTGAAATAAGCCTGTCATCCAAAGAAAAAATATTGTATGATTCCACTTATAGGAGGTAGCTAGAGTGTCAAATTCAAAGAGACAGAAAATAGAATGATAAGTGCTAGATGCTGTGGGAAGAAGCATCTAGAAGGTTGGTCTATAATGGGTATAATATTTTAATTTTCCAAGATGGAAAATTCTGGAGAGAGATAGTAGTGGTGGTTGTGTAACCATGTTAAGGTATTGAATGATTAAAACTGCAATCTTTTTCTTTTTCTTCTAAGACTCATTTTATTTTTCTAGTGGAAAGGCAGATATACAGAGAGGTAGAGAAACAAAGAGGAAGATCTTCCATCTGATGGTTCACTCCCCAAGTGGCTGCAACTGCTGGAGCTGAGCCAATCAGAAGCCTGGAGCCAGGAGCTTTTTCTGGGTCTCCCATGTGGGTGCAGGGTCCCAAGGCTTTGGGCCATCCTCAACTGCTTTCCCAGGCCACAAGCAGAGAGCTGTATGGGAAGTGCAGCCACCAGAATTAGAAATGGCGCCCATATGGGATCCTGGAGCTTTCAAGGTGAGGACTTAACCCGCTACGCTATAGCGCGGGGCCCTCAAACTGTAATCTTAAAATCTAAAGACAATTGTGTGTTATGTGGTATGTATTTTTAACACAATGACAGACAGGTGACATGAGCTCTGTAATTACTTATAAGTAGAATGGTATCCTTCCCAGTTTATCCTTTGGCTTGTGAGCTGCTCTATTAGGTCAGGTGGAACTGCCAGTGTGCATTTGCCCTCAGCACTATCCTTGAAAGCCTGTGTCCTGGAATGTTTCCTGAGCCATAGATAACGGAACTTGAGTCTGAGGTTGCTAATCATAGTTCTTGGCCAAAATGAGTTCACATTTCAGCAGGGGGCAGATGTTTTAGCAGATAAATCAAAATCTAATAATAGAGAACCCGAGACACTGACACAAAGACACTGTCGGAGTAGAAAGAAAAAGCCAATTCCGTGATGCGCCTAGAAGAATGGGAAGGCCAGAATAGATCATTTGGGAGAGATGAAAAGCTGTTCCACCTTGCCCTGCCCTGAAGCACTGCTCAGGCCTGCTCTGAAGGCACGCTCAGGGCCAGAGGTCAAGAGGGACTCTGCACAAGCTGACCTTGAAGATAAGCATTGGACCAGTCACCTCTCTTCCTTCCTCCAGGTGTATCGTGATGGGCTCTTCACCACCAACTAGCATCAAAAGGGAGTGCTCAGAACAGAGTTGACTCATTTGTGACAAGAGAGTGGGAAAGAAAGCAAGTGGCAAGCCAGTGTTTTGTGGAGAATAGTCTCCTGCATGTACCCAGCAGCTCCGACACAATCATTCCAGCCAGGCAGAGCCAACCTGAAGGCTGTGGTAAGGAATAGCTATGTGCAGAAGTAAGGGAGAAACTTCCCAGTACATACCTGGTCCCGATTCACCCCAGTCAATGGGCCAGGTGTGACAGTGACAGACCTGACGTTCACAGGCTATAGTGATCTTTCTTGGACATCAAGACTGTAACTGCACGTGCAGCACCGCTGAGTAGTCACCAAGGCCCTCTTTATCACCACAGCTCAGTAGAGCCTGACTTGGTCTGCGGCCGTAAAATCTAGGCAGAAATGAATTCTTCCCAAGCCTCCTCCAGCTTCAAAGACTGCTGCACTGCAGAGAAATGAAATACATACATTTCTTTTTAATAGTGCAGAGGATGCGGGGGTTAAAAAATAGCAGTGCATAATTAGAGAGCTGTTGAAGTTCACTGTAAGCTAATGAATAAATAAACAAACCCTTGACAACTTCCTCCAACAGCTGTGGTAGGATAATTAGGCCTAAAGTTTTAATTTATAGGTTTGCATGCATGATTTCTGTTAAGAGATGTTAACATGCATTGCAGTAGTTGGGCTTGCTTGTGGCAGAGTAGCCAAAAGGTCTGTTATATATTTTTTTTGTTGGTGGATTGCCAGGTGGGCCAGAGATGAAGACCGTGAAGGGGCTGCTTTGCTCCTTTTTAGTAGTGGGTTACTATTTCATTTGCCTTTTATATTATGCTTGGCAAACAAGAGGGCAATTTGGTATTGATAAGTGGCTGGGTTCTAGGGTATAGGGAAGTAGAATGGGATCTAGGGCTACCAGAAGCTCCTCTTATCATCTCTCATTTACCAGTTATTTAGTTGTAAAGAATTTTCACCTGGCCTACAGAGAGCACTGAGCAGGGATGACAGGGCCTGAATGAAGGCAGACATTAGGAAAGAAGAGTGGAGTAGGTAAAAAATGCCCTGTTACAGAGACAATGGAGAGCAGCAACCTGAGTCCTGAGAGAGTGCAAGATGCTCCTGTGTCCAACTGGAACTGAGCAGAGGGAGGCAGAGTTGGTGCCCAAAGTCCTATCTCTAGAGGAGCATGGCAGGATTCATGGTTACAGTGGGGACAGGCATAAAAAGAATTAGTTTCAGATCCAGAGACTGAAGATGACCTTTATAACATTGCCTCAGCTCTAGGCCTTCACCCCTGACCTAGCTTGAAGGTCAGTCAATGCCCCAACAGATCCAACCAGAAGGATTCAGTGTTGTCTAATGTGGGGCTGTTGTTATTAGAACGGAGCCCTGGCTCTGCTGAGCTAGGTCACACAGCACGATAGTGTTCCCTGGGTCTCAGAGCTAAGAGAGGGAGGGCCTGTTTCCTGTATAGTCACCCGCTGAGAGAGTGTTTCAGAGACTGGTTGCGGATTATCTCTCATTTGCCTTTCCACATCAGCCTACAACATGAATGAACCCACTGTCCCCCTCCCCAAGAAAAAGCTCCTGGGCTTTGTGCCCAACATCCCAGAGTGAACTGAATCATAATAAGGGTGTAATATAGCCTTTGCCAACACATTGCCCCGCCTTCAAGGTTTTGTTAAATGCAACGAGGACGTAAGAGGTGATGGCACAGAAAGGGATACTGTTGCCTGGTTGCCTCAGGCTCAGTTCAGAGTATGGCTGGTCCTCTGCCCAGGTAAGCAATTCTGTCTTGTGGTGAGTGTGGTCCTCAAATTTGGTCATATTGAAATAACCAGGAAAGTGCTCAAACAATGGTGTGTCATACAGAGATGGCCCAAACTGGTCTCAGAATTCCTTCTACCCACAAGGTCAGTAACCCAAAGGTGGAGCCAAACCTCAGAATTATGGAAAGATGAGGAGAGGGATAAAGCAACTCAACAGACAATCTGCAAATGTTTCAATGAAAACTTTGTATTGAGTGTCAACAGTTCAGTTTGTTAGATTCTTATGAGCATGTCCGACAGGAAAAGTGCTCACACTCACTCCCCAAGTGACCGCAAAAGCTGATGTTGTGCTAAACTGAAGCCAGGTATCCCATATGGGTGCAGGGTCCAGGAGTTTAGGCCATCCTCGACTGCTTTTCCAGGCCACAAGAAAGAAGCTGGATGGGAAGCAGAGCCGCCGAAGTTAGAACCGGCTCCCATGTGGGATCCCATCATGTTCAAGGCAAGGACTTCAGCCACTAGCACACTGTGCTGGGCCCTTCTTATGGACCTTGCATATGGCTGTAGGGGCCCAGGAACTTGGGACTTCTTCATCTGGTACATTATCAGGAACTTCATTGAAAGTGGAAAAGCTAAATTGGAACTCTCACCTGTATGAGTCGCTCGCAGTGCAGACAAGAGCTTAGTTTGCTGAGGCACAGTGCCAGCCTTTGTTAAGGGATTTTAAATTGTGGTATGTCTGTGAAGCCATTTACTCTTTCATATATTGATAGACATTGGGTATTTGGCATTTGCTGACATAAAGGAGCCAATATTTAAACATCAAAGTCTTAGGTTAATGAATTAAAGACAATGGTTAATGGATTAGTGATGTAGATTTTGTCATGTATGTATGTTATTTAGTGTGTCTGCTCTTGCATGTATTTTGCATGCAGCATGATATATTGGGGTATGTGTGTGTTTAATGCCTCGAAATTGGACATGCTGGGAAATCTTCAGGTTCACTGAGAAAATGTCACAGGAATGTAATTCTCCTAAGAGGGTTGATTATATAGCTGGGATGTAACACTGGGGTTCTCTCCCTTATTTCTAGCTTATTATGTGATAGTCTGACTGCCTCTACCTCCCCAGGGTCCTAAATCAATGGTTTCATCCACTCTTCACTCTGAACATTCAAATTTGGATGACGAAAATAAGCATTCTTCCATTCTATACAGCCCCTCTTTGGTATTCTAGGTATATCAATGAAAATCTAATATAGACCACCAAATTAATACCTTTTTTCTCTTGCAACCACCCCCTACATATGAGCTTATTCTAGCATTAGCTTAAAGTTTTTCTTTCCTTTTTTTATTATTATTTCATTTTATTACACAGTTCCATAGGCTCTGGGATTCCCCTAACCACTCCTCAAACACTCTCCCCATATTGATTTCCTCCATATTATTATAGTAGTACAGCTCAGAAACAGTCATAATTCCATCATTGTGGACATGGACCATGTAGAGTCCAGCATCTTATTGTCAAGATAAATTCAGCAGTTTCATTGAGAGACCATCCTTGATCTGAAAGTAGATCTGGCAGAATATCATCACCTCAAATGAAAAGCCACAACACATTCAACAACAGGAAGAAACGTGGAAATTTACAACATCATGAAGTTAACTGACATGCTACCGAATGACCAGTGTGTTAGAAAATGCAAGTCCTTAACCACATCCTGTAACTATTTCATTGACATCTCAATTTCAGTTTATACATAACCGACTGCTGTAAACCTATAAACTGGTTAAAGGGTACTATTCAGCTGTCTCTCTTTTTTTTTTTTACTTCATATTTATATTTAGCAGCTTATAGTATTCAAGTGTGATTTTTCTGAACTTTGTGAATTTTAGGATAGTCCAAACAGGCTTGTAACTCTAACAAGCCATATGTTAACAATTGAGGAGCAGAACAGTTTTAGGAGGGGTGTGCAGAGAAATCTTCAATGCCCTAGTGAGGAGTAATTGTGTTCTATCTTTGTGTTCTATCTACTAGGGTATATGGGAGTCCAAGCTGACCTTTTCTTGTCTGTTCTAAGCTTTCCTTATTGGTCTTTCTATCTATCTATCCGATCTAATTTTTGCAGCTCTGGAGTGACCCTGATGGTCATTGCAAGAGAGGGTGGGGAGCCAAAGCTGGAACTAAGTAAGGACCAGAGAAAGCTCCTCTCCTGAGTGCCAAAAGAAGTTTACTGTTCTGTTCCTGAGGACCACTGGGGTCATAGCTTAAAGTTTAAAGCGCAAAGTTACATTCTACGTGTGTTGTGAGTAAGAGTCATCCTTAGGCAAACTGTGAATCAAGCAAGGAATATATTTCCAAAGTGTAATATGCATAGAGTAAGAAGAAGAAATGACTAGGATTTCCAAGTAAGTCCAATAAAAAACACTTGTTTATTTATTCATTTATTTATTTATTTATTTATTCGTTCAATTATTTGAAACACAAACACACAGATTGCATCTGCTGAGTTACTCCCCTCAGAGGTTGCAAGAGACACGGTTGTGCTCAGCTGAACTTAAGAGATAGCAATTCTAGTCTGCTCTCATATGAGAGTATCAGGGGCACAAGCACTTGGGCAGCCTTCCACTGCCTTCCCAGGTGCATCACCCAGAAGTCCACTGGAAGCAGAACTGCTGGGACACAAGCTGGCACTCTGTTGTGGGCTGCCAATGTTGCAGGGAGCAACCTAACTCCCTGTATCACAACACTGGCCTTAAGTCCAATTCTCAAGACCCAAGAATGATCTTCTTGGCTTAATTCTCTGCCCTCCAAGTCCACTGGGATGGCAGTCCTGACTTCCGAACATCCCAGGACAGATGCTCTAATAGTAAGAAAGTCAGTTCAAGCCACTTAAACACTTTGTTTAGATGTTTTCTCAAATATCTACATTCCACATTATGCAAAACACTAGGGCACCAATATAATTCCCACAGTTTCTTTTGCTACTTTCCAGCAGGAGTGAACTTTCCCACAACTGCCTGAAACAGTGTTCTTTAGTTTTGCATCCCAAACTTAATCAAAATAATCTTTTCCATTCACAGTTTTGCCAGTATTTGATTCATGGTCACTTAGGTATTGAGATTGAGATGTTCTTGGCAGTTCTCCCCATTTCATACTGAATTTTCACCAGAAATGCCCTTTAAGGTCTGCAGATTGCCATGTACATGTCTCTAACACGCACCTCTAAACACTTCTACTCTACCACTAGGGAAAGAATAACTCAGCTGAATATCCAGAAAGAATTCAGATGGACTTTATTTCAGGGAACCATGACCATGGGCTTCCCTTCTCTGTGCATCAGAAAGACAGACGTGAAGGAGAGGGCTATAGAGGAAGAAGAGTCAGGAGGTGTTGTGCAGAGACCTTTTAAAACCCCCTTGACACTTTAGCTGAAATGGGGCTGCCTCAGTCCTTATTTGGTGGGGATTATGGGTTTGTGCTCCTCATTGGAGCAACGGTGGTTTCACAACCTGAGGGTACCACCAGAATTCCACCAACTGTTCTGGGTTAGGTTGGAAGCAAACTCCATCCTCCTCCAGTTACTGTAGTAACCATCACTCGCTTCTTCTTTTTATCCAATTGAAGCCACTTAAATAATATTAGATATTTATTACAATAACACTCCACTTCTGATAACATTTCTGTTTTAGTGTGTTCTGTTTGTCATAACAAAATACTGTAAACTGGAGGTCTTTTAAACAACAGAACTTTATTTCTTTTTATGATGGGAGGAGGTGCTAGAAGACTGAATGTCTTATAAAGATCTTCCTGGTTCACAGTAGGAGACTTTCTAATGTTGGGGAGTGTGAGCGAGATCACACCCGACATGTCTAAGGTTTATTAAGCAGTCTTTATCAACCAAGCTTGGTGATAACAGAGCACACTAGAAATAGCAAATCACAAGCCCATATGGCAATCCAATCAATCATAATCCAATCAATCATAACCCCAAGAGGAACAAATGGCCATTATGCTTAAGCTGAAGAATGGTCATCCGTTAAGCTGAAGAACTATGTCCCAGATTCCCCAATAATGTAAGTTATCCTAAGAAACATGCAACAACCTATGAAACTGTGTCACATAATACAATGTAACTAATGAATAAATTAAAAAAAGAAACATGCAACAAATAACCTGGACATACTTACAAAGCTGCAGACATTCACCCCTCCCCAGCTTCTCTGCCCACATTCCACTGCTGCCAGGCTTCCCTCTCCTGGAACTCATTACATCACACACACCAGAAATAACGTTGCTGTCTTCATTGTCCTACCTAAGCAGTAGACAGAAAGATAGGAATACAGACACAGGGGCCATGCTCAGGGGGTTACCTGTTCTCAGAGGTTCCGGGAAGGCCAAGAGTCAGAGTGCTGGAGCAATGGCAGCACACAACCAAGAGAGTGAGCTCCTGCTTACCTTGAGCCTTTATAGGGGCTTGTACGGGGAGTGGTTACACAACAGTGCAATATCGCCCCCGCTTAGATGATAGGTGAAAGTCACAGGTGGGCAGGAGGGAACACTTAGGTGGTGGAGGGGAGTGACTGAGGAGGGAATTCACATTCCATTGCTGTTAGGCCCCACCTTCAGGACAGAGGGTGGGGGACACAGCCACATTCCATTTGCCCACTGTCAAAGGGTGCTGGCTATCGCTGACTGTACCCCATAACACTACTGGGACCTCATATAGTGAAAGGAACAAGGATGTCTCCATTATCTCCTTCGTGAGGGACCATCCTTATGCTCTAAGCAGCTTTCAGAGGCTTTACTTTCTAATACAGTCTCCCTAGAGGTTAAGATTTCATTGGATTTTTAGTGGGATATAAACAATCGTATCATAGATGAATTTAGCAAACTCTGAGACAGAAGTCCTGGAGCAGGAACCCAAACCAGCTACCCTAACCAGTCTTAATTAGAAAACGTGTTGTTGTTTGTAAAGGTCAGGGAAAGGGATGCATGCAGGATTCCTGAGCCTGTACCGAGATTACCCTGCAGTTCTCAGGGCTCCCTCAGTCAGGCGGTGCCTGCGAGGCATGGGCCTTGTAGTCTCCTCTTAACCTATGCAACATTCAGCAAGGTGCATGTAACAGAGACTCCAGGGCCTTCTGGGGAAGACAGAGTGCTCGGAAATGATGTGCCCATCAAGTTATGGGGTTAATATGATCTTATTTTGCTCACCAAATGTATGTAATCCACAATGGAACCCTGTTGGTGAGGTGGCCCCCTAAGAAACGATTAGACGATGAGAACTGAAGAGAATTAATTATGAAAGGGAGACATTGGTCACTAACATTCTCTTGCGCTTCGGTCTTTCAACATTAGATGACATAGCCAGAAGGCCTTCATGGTGTGTGGTGCCTGATCTCGAACTTTCTGTCCTCTGCAACTGCAAGGAAATGCATTACCGTTTTTTAGTAACTATCTGGTCTGTGGTATTCTACTATAGCAGCCCAAGACAGACAAGGATGGAAACTCAGTGGGGTTTTAATGCCAGCTCTAATGCCCTACCTTCTGCCGCCTCATCCTCATTCTGAAAGACACAGCTGTGCCTGGGGCATTGGGCTGGAGAGTCCTGGCTACACACACATGATGGCCCTGTAGATGGTAAAGTTGCAGATAATGTCAGGAGTGATAATAATGTTTTGTGAGAAGAAAGGAGATTGTGCCTTGTGAAATACAATTCTAGCTCTCTGGGCAGAAGTTATTTACTTCAGTCCAACTGTGTGGAAATTCTTTGTGATGCTAAATTGAAAATATATTCTTACCAACCTCAAGTAGTCCTAAGTGATGGACAGGAGGGAAACGTGAACTGAAGAAAACACAACGGTTTGATTTGTTCCCCAGAGCTCCCCAGGTGTCATCACTTCCCTTATGTTAATGTCACTCCCTTGAATAACAATTAAACTCCTCATTGATAGAAGCTTGCAGAGGTCGCAATAGGGGAGCAATTAGGTGTTTTTGTGATGCCATTTTCTTCTCTAAATGGAAATAGAGTAGTTATCAGCAGAATTATTCATGACCCTGAAATGAAGATGGAGGACTAATGAGCGGGCAGCAAGAGTTGTTCATCTGAGTCTGAAAAACCTACATACTTCTTGTATGTAGGTTCCTGCAGCTCCTTTCTGCTCATTGTTTTACCTGAAGAAATGAAACCAAGGCATGAAACTCTTATCACTGCTATTACTCGCACAATGATTGTCTATATCTGGCCATAACCAGTTCAAGACGCAACTCTGCTTAGGTGTCTGGAGTCAGCACAGAAACTTATTTGAGCCACACAAGAGGGGTCTCAACTTCCATCTGCAGTCACCCAGATTGATCTGGGTGAGATCTGAAGGTGCAGGCTCAGCCAACACTACTGACTTCTTGGCAGAACCTGCCTTGGGTCATGAACAACAAAGGATGAAGCGATTCTTGTCCACACTATGAAATCCTTTCTCCTTTGCTTTCTCTTTTCCATCAGAGAAGTGTTTAGTGTTCTCCTTGCACAGGTATCCAGCTGTGAGACACAACTCCAGGCCAACACGGTTAATGAGTTCCCTTTTACCCGTTTCCCATCCTCCCCCCACCACCTTCACTCTCACTATTTGAGGAGGTCTTACTGAAAACTTATACTTATGCTTATATATGCTTATCCTGTATTGTCTGAGCACATTTGACAGTAATTGTAGATTAGCAAAACAAGCTATTGTTTTTTGTATGCTTATTTTGCAGCCAGCAATTTTACTTGATTGGTTTATCAATTCTAAAAACATATTTGTGGTGTGTTTGGGATTTTCCATAAACAACATTTTGTTATCTGAAAGCATATATAATTTGACTTTCATGTTTTAAATTTTGTTGTTTTTTTATTTCTTCTCCCTAATTGCTCTGCTTGTACTGTGTTCATCAAAGTGGTGAAACTGGATGTCCCCCTTCTGTTCTGCATCTGAAGGGAAATGGTTTTAGTGCTTCCTCATTCAGTATAACATTGCCTGCTGATATGCAGCCTTTATAATTTGAAAGAATATTCTTTCCTTACCTATTTTTTTTTAAAAAATATTTATTTATTTTTATTGGATAGTCAGCCAAATGGAGAGAAGGAAACACAGAGAGAAAGATCTTCCATCCACTGGTTCACTTCCCAAGTAGCCAGAATGGTTGGAGCTGAGTCAATCCAAAGCCAGGAGCCAAGAGCTTCTTCCAGATCTCCCACAAGGGTGCAGGGTACCAAGGCTTTGGGCTGTCCTGTCCTGATTTCCAAGGCCACAAGCAGAGAGCTGAATGAAAAGTGGAGCAGCTGATACACAAATTGGTGCCCTATCAGATCCTGGCACACTCGAGACAAAGATTTTGACACTATGCTATTGCAACTGGTCCTCCATACCTAATTTATGGAATGTTTTTTCTTATAAAGAGGTGTTAAATCTTAGCAAATTCTTTCTCTGTATCTGTTGAGATAATCATATGGGTTTTCAAGACAAGGAGTAGCCCAGACCATGCCAAGGGACATTACCCCCTGGCATACATGTGCTTCAGGTCTAGGGGCAGACAAGATAGTCCATAACATCCACTGGCAGATCTGAGAACCAGGATGGGGTGTAGAATGGCCAGGTGGGCCTGCAACACCAGCCAGTCCACATTAGGGCTAGGGCTGGGGACTGGCTGAAATAGAGTAGGCTATAGAACCCACCAGCAGGAGCTGGAACCTGGGGCAGGCTGGAGCACCTGCTCATGAATGCAGAGGTGAGCAAGCTATGCCAGTCTGAACATTGTGGGTGCCAGGTCCGTGAGTGCTGGGTACAGGGTTCCAATGTGGCCTGGGTCACCTGGCCTGGGTCCTTGGGCCTGCCTGCGAAAATTTATTCTCCTTAGTAGAAATGATAGATTAGGGCCCGGCGGCATGGCCTAGCAACTAAAGTCCTCGCCTTGAACACGCTCCGAGATCCAACATGGGCGCCGGTTCTAATCCCGGCAGCTCCACTTCCCATCCAGCTCCCTGCTTGTGGCCTGGGAAAGCAGTCGAGGATGACCCAATGCATTGGGACCCTGCACCCGCATGGAGACCTGGAAGAGGTTCCAGGTTCCCAGTTTTGGATCGGCACAGCACCGGCCGTTGCGGCTCACTTGGGAAGTGAATCATCGGATGGAAGATCTTCCTCTCTGTCTCTCCTCCTTTCTGTACATCTGACTTTGTAATAAAATAAATAAATCTTAAAAAAAAGAAAGAAATGATAGATTAACGGATGGCAAGCCTAGATACATGTGGAGGATACGGCTGTCCATTGGATCCTTCAGAGGACATCCGGTACCATAGCAAAAGGAGAACATAGCAAATTGGACAACTACACCAGCCAAGTGATGACAGCAAAAATCAGGCTGAATGGAGACTATGTCAGCCAATGGACATTGGAAGGGATCATTCATCCTTGGATCAGCGTGATGGATAGCATTTCATGCCACAGCGGGACCCTGAGTTGATACTGGGTGGCTGTTCCCCATCCCTGCGTACTGCAGCAGTTGGGAGACTGGGTATGGCTTCTCCCCTTATCTCCTCCTTCCCCCAGAAACAGGAAGAAGAAACAGAAAATTTGGAAACAATGATCAGACACAGTTTTCCCTAATCCTTGATCCTTCCCATCCTGATAAAAAATGTAAACATCATCAAAAACAACTTTTAAAAAATATTGTTTTTATTCTTTTTTTAAAATCTATTTTATTGTATTGTTGTTGACAATCTTTACATAGTTAATTACGGTTAAAGAACAAAGAAAAAAAAAAGGTTCAGGGGGATAGGGAAGTGGGTGATACTATTATGTCCATATTGTTTCCATCATGTATCTGAGGTGAAGGGGGATATTGAGGGAGAAGCCCCACCCAGTTTCCCACCCACCCTAAGTCCCGGATGTGGGGCTTGCTCTGAGATATTTGCTCAAGTGGTTTTAATGGTTCTCCAGTTATGAATCGCTGCCAGTTTCGCTCGATGAGGTCGTCCACTGATTGATATGGTCCATCATAAAGTCACTGTTTGCCCCATATTTTGTTGCCAACATATAGCTGAGATGAATGACTGTCCCGTTCTGTCTTCTGTCTTTTCTTGGTTAGAGTTCTGAGTCCAGCAGTTCGATTGGGGAGATCTCCAAAGATACTTTGAGGTATTCCCAGATTAGTTTCTTGTATGTTCTAGCAAGCACAGAGCCCGGCACAGTCCATCACCCCGATCAGCTGGTGGTTGCAATTGCTGTGTTGGTTCTGTTTTCGGTCCCGAGTTGCACTGGAACCAATGGGTGTTGCAGTCCAATCTGGTTCGGCCCTTACATCAACCAGTGGGAGCTGCAGCCTAGTTGGGGCGACCCACAATAGCCCCCACCAGGCCCTCCCCCTACCCTGGTTTGCCAGTATGTGTAGCAGAAGACCAGTCTGTCCTCCATCCCATTTGGCTCTGGTACTTGTCAATGGGTTTTAAAGCTTAGTTCCATCTAACCAACTCAACCATCCAGCCCTCACAGATGTTGTTGAGTGCCTCTCTATCTAGCCATCCCAGCCCCCATCCTAGTTTTCATGCCCTCCCACGGGACTAGTGACCCAAGAAGTGGGAACCCACTTTTTCCCTCCCAGGTCTCTCTGTCCCGGTTTATGCACTCTTTAGGTGGTTCTGTGATTTGACTTGACAGAATTAGTCCCCAGTGCCAGCTTCTGCCAGCTGATGCTGCTGCCCTGATCTAGTCCACATGCAGTGCACAGGTGTTGTAGCCTTGCTTAGTCGGGTCTGTCTCTATCCCAGCCCACGCTCTCCAGTGGGAGTAGTTGTCTGGAGAGGGGACCAGCCCCTTAATCCCCCCGCCAGCTCTGCCCCTCCTTTCCTGGATCTCGGGCAGGTACGTGATTTACGGCTAGGAACAGGCCCAATCGGGGAGGTAAGGGGACACCATAACTGCGTTGAGGTTCCCACCAAGGGGTGTATGTTCTGGAATGGGGGCTGCGTTCTATCTAGGAAACAGTTGTAGTCAGCCGAGGCACTAGTGTGGGCTGGGATTGGATGCACCAGGCCGGCTCAGATCCCAACACCATCTGGTGTCATGGAGAACCAGGGTAGATGTGGGACTGACTAGGCTGGGTCTCAATCCCCTACTGAGCCATTTGTGAGCTGTATGTGGGTATGGACGAGCCATGGCCGGGCTGAAACATCCAACAACAAGAACCAGAATGGGATGAAAGCCAGCCAGGAAAAGCCACTGTCCCTGCTAGGACAGGAGGTGAACCGAGTAGGGTTGGCTCAAGGACCTCCTGGCATGCGCAAAATCTGGCATTGGGAGGGGTTCTGATGGAGGAGCCTGGGAAACTCCTCTGGCAGGACACAGTCCCTATAGGTAAGCGCAAAAAGCATGATAGGAAACAACCCAGAATAGGCCATGGAAAGTTTCCCACTGGCATACATTCGGCATGGGTCAGGAGCAGACCAAGCTGAATCAGTTCATGTCATCCACTGGCAAATCCGATCACCAGAACGGAGTGTGGGATGAGCTGGGTTTGGTCGCGACAAAACCAGTGCATACTATGGAACGCCAGGGCGTGGTTGCCTGTACTGGATATGAATGCAGCACCCATCCAGCACACGTGTTTTTATTCTTCATTCTGTTGATGCTCTTTATATTGTTTGTTGGTTTTTAGATTGTGAACTGCTTGTGCATTTCTGAGATAAATCCTACTTAATCATGCTGTATGGTCTTTTTAATATAGTTTTGGATTTGATTTGCTAATATACTGTTGGGGATCTTCTAAATATGTTCATCCTGGGCTTGTGTCTATAGTTTTCTTGTTGTAGCTTTGGTTTTAGCATCGAACCGATGCTGGCCTCACATTTTGGAATAGTTTTGAGAAGAGCACTGGAGTTCTTCCTCTATGAATGTTTTTGTGAAGTCCAGTAACAAAGGCAATAGGTCCTAGACTTTTGCTTGATGCAAGATATTTGAGTACAGCTTCAATGTCATAGTTTATTATAGATTGATTTAGATTGTTATATCTTCTTGGTTTAATCTTCGTAGCTTATTTCAGTCTAAGAATTTATCCATCTCTTTGAGGTTTTACAGTTTATTAGCATATGCTTCTTCATAATTGTTTCTCATGATTTTATGTATTTCAGTGGTGCTGGTTATAATGACTCCTTTTTTCACTGCTAATTTAACTTTTTTGTGCTTTCTTTTTCTCCTTTGCTCTTTGTTAGTCATGCTAAAGGTTTGTCTATTTTGCTACTCTCGAAAAACTAACATTTTTCTGGCGGCGTGGCCTAGCGGCTTAAGTCCTCACCTTGAACGCCCCAGGATCCCATATGGGAGCCGGTTCTAATCCCAGCAGTTCCACTTCCCGTCCAGCTCCCTGCTTGTGGCCTGGGAAAGCAGTCGAGGATGGCCCAAAGCTTTGGGACCCTGCACCCGTGTGGGGGGGACCCAGAACAGGTTCCTGGTTCCCGGCTTCAGATCAGCACGCACTGGCCCGTTGCGGCTCACTTGGGGAGTGAATCATCGGACGGAAGATCTTCCTCTCTGTCTCTCCTCCTCTGTGTATATCTGGCTGTAATAAAATGAATAAATCTTTAAAAAAAAAAAAAAAGAAAAAACAAGGTAAGATGTTGCCGCCAAAAGAACACAATCATCCTCCAAAATTATATTTGAGCTGAAGGAAATCTGTGACGTGATAAATACAGAATTCAAAATAATGATTGTAAGGAAACTCTCTGAGATGCAAGATAATGCAGATAGGTGGAAGAAATGAGGAAATCACTGAGTGAATGGAAACATTACTAAGGTGAAAAAATTCATTAAGAGAAATTAATTAGAAATTTTGAAGATGAAATTTTTTTTACATTTATTTGTTTTTATTGGAAAGGCAGGTATATAGAGAGAAGACACAGAGAGAAAGATCTGTAGTCCACTGACTCACTCCCCAGGTGGCTGCAATATATTTTGGTCCTAAGTCAATCCATAGCTAGGAGCCAGGAACCTCCTCAACTGCTTTCTCAGGCCACAAGAAGGGAGCTGGATGGGAAGTGGAGCTGCCGGGATGAGAACCGGCGCCCATATAGGATCTCGGGGCTTTCAAGGCGAGGACTTTAGCCACTAGGCCACGCCGCCGGGCCCCTTACCTTGTTTTTTCATGTCTTTTGTATCTCTAGGTTGATGTCTGATCATATGTACTCTTCTATATATTTTATTAAAAAACATTTTATTGCTTAGCTGGAATACAGGTATTGCTTGGCTTGTTGCTTTTCCTTTGGTTCTAGGTGGTTCCAGGATTATATTTTCAGAGATTTCTTTTGTCTTAAGAAATGACAACTTTGTAAGTGACACAGTGGTCTAGCATCCAAGTGTGACTTTGAGATGAATTTGGGTTTCCTTGGAACTGTTTGTTTGGCCCACTGAGACTTGATGTTAATCTTCCTGGAAATATGAAACCCAAGGCTTTGTCCTTGCTGCTGAGGTAGGCAAGGGTGGTTGTGCCCTTTCAATCCTAAGTGACGGTGGGGCTTGTGCCACCAATTGGTGCAGCTCTAGAGCTATGTGATATTAATGAACTCTTTCTCAAGTTCTTCTGGGAAAGTAAGCCTGGTGCTCATGAACGCTAATTGCAGGACTAGACGATGTGAAGTGAATCCTGTTCCAGTGCTACAACATATGACTGCTGCAATACTATGATGGACTAGCATGGGTGGCACATGACTGTGCTGTAATGCCCTACGGATGGACTAGCTTGGAAGGCATGCGGCTGTTCTCTAATAGACTAGCTCCCAAATGAGCAGTCCTCAGCCAAGGATCCCGAGACAAGAGAACCATGAGATGGTATAATGCCTGGCCTGGAATGGGGAAGAGAGAGATAATGCACTGATTTCTAGGTAAATTACTATTTTTTTTTAATGAACACTTATGCTTGGAAAAGGTATGATGAAAATACCTGGCTGCTAGGTTTCATAAAATCTAAATTTAAAGCTTAGCACTGTAGGACCTGGAACCAGTTGTTCAGCACCTTTGAGCCCTCATCATTTTCCATGAAGTAGGGATTATTTTTCTATCTTCAAGGCTCGTGTAAGGATTAAATGAGATATGGTGACAGGGAAGGCCTGTGCAGCTTTGGACACTTATTTGTGCTTTGAGTTTCCCTGGTGACCCTTATACTATGGGTTGCACAAAGTCACCATGCACAGCCTGAAACCTCTTGGGACTGACTTATTCCGTGAACTGCAGTCACAACTGAAGTCATTCACAACACCTGCACTCATCAGGTGTCTCTGAAGCCCATAATCACTAACTCTAAGTTTAAATAACTGTTCTTCAAAGTTTGATATTTTCACCACAAAAATACTCATAATGAATGGTTATCTTATCGTACAACTCTATGAAGGTGTGTGTGTGTGCCCTGAGGGTGGACGGGGTGGGGTGGGGTGAAGCTATCTTTTATTTTTATTTTTTTAAAACATTTATTTACTTTATTACAGTCAGATATACAGAGAGGAGGAGAGACAGAGACGAAGATCCTCCATCTGATGATTCACTCCCCAAGTGAGCCGCAACGGCCAGTGTGTGCCGATCTGAAGCCGGGAACCAGCAACGTCCCCACCCCACCACCCCCCGGTCTCCCACACGGGCGCAGGGTCCCAGTGCTCTGGGCCGTCCTCGACTGCTTTCCCAGGCCACAAGCAGGGAGCTGGATGGGAAGTGGAGCTGCCGGAATTAGAACCGGCACCCATATGGGATCCCGGCGCGTTCAAGGTGAGGTCTTCAGCCGCTAGGCCACGCCGCTGGGCCCGAAGCTATCTTGTAACTTAGCTGACCTTTAAGAGATATAAGAGGAATCAGCACTATACTTGTTTGGATGAAAAATTATGTAATTTTCCCTCGGAAAGGAAAATGCTGCAGCAAAGCACATCAGACTGTGTATCTGTGTACCCGCTAATGATACGTTTCTCTGGGCTGGCCCCTGGAGATAATCTGCTGCTGTTCCGGCATGCTGCATGTTGCATGGAGTGCAGGTACAGAGCTCAGATCATGCCCAGTCCTGAGCCAATCCCACATCTAAGCAGCAGGTGTCTGGCTCTAATGTGACTGCACCAACCTCAGCAGGCTCCCATCCAGGCACTCTGCCTAATTCCATCCAACAGCAAGGTTGGGCAAGGGCCAACGGGGAGCTCAGAAGTCAGTCCAGAACTTCTACAGAGGTGGAAGGGATCCAGCTGTTTGATCTGTCACCTGTTGCCTTCCGGCATGTGCTACAAAAAGAAGTTGGAATGAGGATTGGAGCTGGGACCCAAAAGCTTTCACTCTGAAATAGAACACTGGCATCCTAGTTGGCTTTGTAAACTTTAAGCCAAGTGCCAACCAGTCAGGACAGATTTTTAAGTACAAG
Source organism: Ochotona princeps (assembly GCF_030435755.1). Taxonomy (NCBI): domain Eukaryota; kingdom Metazoa; phylum Chordata; class Mammalia; order Lagomorpha; family Ochotonidae; genus Ochotona; species Ochotona princeps. Next base: position 104,328,388 of record NC_080835.1, on the reverse strand, counting down.
TTTGAGGTCTCCCATAAACACATTACACATTATATCGTATTATCTTTGATAGTTTGTTTTAGTCAGGTTGTTATACTTCCTGGCATAAAATTGTTCACAACATGTTCTCACTGTCCTTTTATTTTCTGTGCTCCACACAGAAAAGTCCCAAAATAGGTTAAATCGTCTGAGATGAATTCAACGCACTTGTTCAAATTCCCTATTGCTAAAGAGTAACGCAGGGCCGGGCAAGGTGGCCAAGGGACTAATTTTCTCACATTGAATGCGCCAGGATTCCATATGGGATTAGCTTTAGGGCCTTCCCTGACCTGTGCTGATCACTATTCATTAGGCCATATTTTATTTTTAGCACTAAAGTAAATAGGGTAAATCTTCTGAGATATATTTGACATGCTTGTTCAAGGTTAATCACTCATTTTCTTGCTTTTTGGAGTCCCCTTGTCTTTGATCCCCCATACCTGGCTCAGGGGCTTTGTTAAAGTCTGGGCATGTGAATGTGATGTGTTTTTCCTTTTACTTGTGATGGGACCAGAAAACAGAGACCTTAAAGCCCAAAATTGATGTAGGCAGAGAAACAGCTATCCAGAAGGAATGGAAATGACCACCTTGCCTGCACATTCCACAAGTCACCCACTTTGACCCCTGCCAGTTCGGGACAGCAGAGAACTACAGCTTCCATGAAACTGTCACTTTTCATCAACACCAACCATAATTGCCAACAGAGATGCCAGCTGTATACCAACAATAACACTTATTGAGTGCAATGCCACTGCAATAAAATTCCTGTGGTTGGTACTGTTGCTCTTATCATGCACCAGATGTCATGACACTTCAAGTTTTCCAAACAGGGGGCGGGAATGGATGGTACTCAAGTCCCTGCCCAAGTTCTTTTTTTTCAATTTTCAATTATCTCTGTGTTAGACATGACCCCCTATACCTGCAGACTATATAAAGGATGGACTTTGTTGTGTGCAACTTTCTTTAAAGATTTACTTGTATTGATTTGAGAGATGGATTTATAGTGAGAAGGAGCAACAGATCTTCCACGCACTGGTTCACTTGCCAAATGACCGCAATGGCTGGAGCTTAGCTGAGCTGATCCCGTACCAGGAGCCAGGAGATTCCTCTGGGTCTCCCAGGCAGGTATAGAGACTCAAGAAGTTGAGCCATCCTCCACTGTTTTCCCACGCTATAAGCAGGGATATGATTAGAAGTGAAGCAGCTGGAACATTAACCAGTGCCCGTATAAGAAGCTAGCAATATATGGTAGAGAGTTACCAGGCTTCTGCAGCTCTCTTAGTCATGTCTTGACTCTTTCTTGAGTGTGGATTATTACTGCATGCAGGAAATCTTTTTTCCCTGATGGTTTTTACTTAGCCCAACCTTGAATTCTTCCTTGCGTTGGAGATAAGAACCAGGACCCCATAACAACATCATCCTTGGCACTGGTACCAGTGAACATATGTGACTTACACTTTTGAGTGCAAGTGGGCCCCATGTAGAATAAGTCTTCATAGGAGTAGGAGAAGATTTCTGGGACTTACTGATGTTAGATTCTAGTAGAGTTTTTTAATGGATATCTTCAGATAGAGAAGCAATATGATGTTCCATGAATAAAAATAGTTTTATATATTAGTTTTCTAATATGTATTTCTTATGTTTTTCCTTCTTGTCAAAATGGACAAGTTTGGACTTTCACTACAAAAATAACGAAGTGTAAAGATCCATTTTTCCCTTTATTAAAGCCCAAGAAATTGCAAAAGTAGATGGAATATGATGAAAATTAGAAGGTAAATGTAGAAAAACGTCATAAAAAGTTAGAAGAATGTTTCATAGAAATGTTTGATTTTATGATGAAATAAGCACAGATAAGTAAACTCAAGGTTAGCAGAAAGTAGAAGTGAAAGTAAGAGTAAAAATTCTCTAATATTTTATATTTTAAAATATTAGGAATTGTTTTTTTATGGAACAACTTTTTGTAGCTTAGTTTTTCAATTTAAATGAAGTAGATAAATTCTTGGAAGGGCAAAAATTGGAACTACTTAGATACATTTGGGTGAAGTTCTTGCTTATCCTAAGGAGCAACTCTTTTCTGCCCTGGCTATAACTCTGTTGAAACACTCCAATCACCTCTGTGAGCGTTCAGTGAATTTTACAGGAAAAAGTACGAGAGAAAAATAGAACCTGTTTGTTCTTCTAGATTTGCAATCCTTGGTACCCGGACTTGTCTGGCTAAAACGTAAGCAGACTACTGCAATTCTGCAGGACCATAAGAAACTATTTTCATCAGGTCACACTGCAACCTGCCACATTCTGTCAAGGCCCTTTGTCACAGGAGCTTGTGGCTCTCCAAACTCCATGAAGTGCTGTTTGTTCTGCAACCTCAACATGGCTTTCTTTTTAAAAATATGTATTTACTTAACAAGCCATTCTTATATATAAATATATAAAGAGAAGAGAGACATGGATGGAATAGTATTCTATCTGCTGGTTCACTTCTCAAATGATTGCAACAACCAGCATGGTCCAGGCTGAAGGTAGGACCAATCCAGGCCTTTCACATGCAAAGGAAGATCCTAGGTAGTTCAGACTGTCTTCTGTTGCTTTCCCAGTCTCAGTAGCAGAGATCAGGGCTGGAAGCAGAACTGCTAGGACTTAAATTGAAGGTCTCACATGAGACACTGGTGTCTAAAGTGGCAAGTTCATCCACTACTCTATAAAGCCAGCTCCACCATCAACATTACTATAGAGGCAAGAAAAAAAAAAAAAAACGTGAACTTGCTGTACATCTGGATATTTTCTTTAACTGTAAATTTGATAATAATGCTCTCTCCATTTCTCCAACCAGAAATTCTACTATATGGAATATTGTTAAATATCATTAGTAGTTCCTTTTTATTTTCACCTACTTGAAAATCAGTGGGAGGGAGAGTGACAGCAAGAGAGAATGAGAGTAAGAGAGAGAGAAATAAACAGACAGAGAGAAAGAGAAAGACGAAGGGGAAGGGAAAGGGGAAGAGAAAGAGAAAGAAAAACAGGAAGAGAAAGAAAGATCTGCTGGCCACTGGTTTATTTCCTAAGTATCCCCAGCAGTCAAGGTTGGGCAAGGTCAAAACCAAGCAGCATGAACTTTAGGTATCCGTAAAAGTGGCACTGATTCAAGTTTGAGCCAAAAGTTATCTTTCAGGAAGTATGAACAGGATCCTGGCTCTGAAGCAGAGAAGCCAAGACTCGAATCAGCACTCTGATATGGGACCCGCCGTCACAAGCACCAATGCCTCCAATTAGCTTTGTTTGCTGCATATTTTAGTAATTATTTAGTGGTTGTCTTGGCATAGAAAGTTCATCTTGACAGCTCTGTGAGCTTGTGCCTCGGCCTTCAGTGCTGCCATCCCAGTAAGTCAGCTTGAGATCCGGCTCCCTGCTCATGTGCCTGTGAAGGCAGCAACAACTGGCCCAAGTCCTTGAGCTCCTGCACACACAAGGGCAACCCGGGGAGGAATCTCCTGGCTCCTTTCAACTGGCCCAGCTGCAGTCATTGTAGCCATTTGAGGAGAGAACCAGTGGTCGGAAGATCCCTTTCTCAGTGTTTCATTCTTTCTGCGTAAATTCACATTAAAATAAAAATAAATATTTTTGAAAAGTCCTCTGAACTGAGCAGTCTGCCTCCGAATAAACCATTCTGTGTAAAATCTTTGAACCTTCTGATATTGTACACCGACTTCATTCTACCTTCATGTCCTTTGTGGTATTATTCTTCATGATTTTTGTACATGCTATAGAATCCAAATAGCTGGATGATATATTCTTAAATTTTTATTTATCTACTTATTTATTTTAAAAACAGAGAATCAGAGAGAGAGGTCTCTCTTCTGCTGCTTATTCTCTGAATGCTTGCAATCACTAAAATGAAGGCAGGAGTTGGAAATTCAATCCAAGTTTCCCATGTGGGTGGAAGGAACCCTGTCACTTGAACCATCACTTATGTCTCGCAGGTCTACATTATCAGGAAGCAGCAATTGGAGCTGGAACTCCCCATCTGGTGCTCCAATGTGGGGCAAGCATCTCCAACGGTGTCTCTTAAAGCTGAACCAAATGCCTTTGCTCACTCATGTTACTTTGACTTTAAAAAGCGCACTGTATTGTTTGTTAACTAAAATTACTAAAAGCCAACCTTTTGTGTTTTCTAGTATTTCATGTGTATGAAATATATTCTACATATTTATCTATTCTATAGACTGCGTGTATTATTCATATGACTAAATCTGGAGTTTTAGTGAGAAAAACTCAAGATACATGACAATACTTCATTTCAGAATTTTTGTGCTAAATGCATTTTGCTTTAAGTTTCATGGACTGTTTATGATGTATGTAAAATTTTAAGTTAGTACTCTAAGTACACTTTTTCACTATTTCTAGATTTGTATTATTTCTGGTAGTAATCTGCAAACATCTAGTTTTTCTCCTTTTATATTAAGACTTTACTTCCTACTGTTTGCTTCGATTTCCCACTTCTTACTCGTTTGCTATCTTTCAGCATAGTACACCATAATGCAGTTTCCACTGGATTCATATCACGTGGACGAACTCAGCTTTATTAAACCCGTGCTTCTCAGCAGCCTCAGCCTCCCTTGGTGCCCATCTTCACTCCCTTCAGTGGCGCATCCATGCTCTGGCTGATTTCCTCTCTGGGCTACACGTGGCAAAGGGACTTCAGAGAGGACACACCTGTCCAGTGTCAGCGTCTAGTGTACTTTGTGGGTACTATTATTTTAGACTTCCTTTTTGTGTCTGTTTCCAGTTATTCTGTTGGAGCAAAGCCCAAGGCTTCTGGAGTTACTCATTAAGGTTTAATCACCATGTGTTCATCCTCTCTAATTCAGGCCTTGCAATAAGCACATAGTGTAAATGAGATCTCTCAGCTACATAAGAGGGCTGATTTTAAAATTAAATCAGTGTGACTCTTGCTTTTAAATATATATATATATATATATATATATATATATATATATATATATATATATATATATATATATTTTGCTCCAGTTCCTATTGCGGGAATCCTGTCATCGTCACTCCTCTGCTTCACTATCCAGTGGCTCAACCTTACTCAGCTGGATAGCTCCCATAGAGGAATACTGATTGTGCTGTGATTCCACGGGTATTGTCAAATAATCAGCCTCAAGGGAGAGTTACTAGGAGGAAAACGTTATTTACTTGTGAGAAAGAAATGAGAACATAGGGAACTGTAATTCCACCTAAGAAATGGTCTCTTTGGAAAGCAGTTTATCAGTGCATTTATTACCAGGGCTAGGTTGAGGTTCATCTGCACACCCTGTGTTCAAATCTCACTGTGTGAACTTCTTCATACATTGTGTGTTCAAAACTTGAAACTTTCCTGCCTCTCTGGGTGCAGGGCTACCAGAAAGATTTTCCTAAAACATCTTCTGAAATGCAAACTCTTTGGAATACACTGTTGAACCTTTTCTGACCATGTTCCTGTGAGTGCCTTTGACTAAATCCTAAACTTGGTTATGCCAGAAACGTGAATCCCACCCAAACCATGGTTATCAAAATGGCCACAGTTGCTCTATGCTCTCAGAGCTAACACCTGTCAGAAAAGGCTCAGGCTGTGTCTTGTCAGCCCTTGTAACCAGCATGGTAAGGCATACAATTTTGGACAATACATTAGCTTTACTAGAGAATTATGTTTGTGTTATATTGAGGTGAAAATATCTATGGAGGGGCCGCCATGAAGCAAGATGGAATGCTGGTTATACTATACCCTGGGATGTAAGATCAATGAACTCTCTAGCTTTGTAGTTTATAATATTAACTCTAATAAACAAACTATGAAATTTTTCTTGTAATCTATAATAAACTACTTTGTTGAGTTAGGCAAGGCCATTTTCCCTCTCTTTAGAGATGTTCTTGCTCAGTATTAGAAGTGCAGCCCATTAATCCTCTGAACTACCTGGAACACCTGGCCAATGTGTACTCAAATAAAGCTTGATGGTTAGAGCAGGTGTCTGGTGCATCCCTGGAAATACTTGTTGAGAGCACAGCAGTTTCAGAACACAAGAGGACTGTACAGTCTGAAATGAGTCCAAGAATCCTGGAATTCTCCCAGGAACATTGCCTGTTCCTGGACACTGCATCCAGACATTTCTTTTCAGGTTCGTCTTCTTCACAGAATGCTCGCCTGGTGAAGCCATCACAGCTCATTGTAGAACCATTTTCTGACAAGAACATCATCTGGCCAGCTTCCCCTGAAAATGTCATGACTGGCTTTCTGTGATGCCTGCAAACTTTAATTTTTGGTGCTCATGAGATGGCTCTAAGGTGATAAAAATGTAGTCATGTCAGGATCTGAGTTTACTTTCATATCTTCAGTAAGGCCACAGTAAGTTCAGATAGTTAAACTATCAAACATAGAGAACTGGGAACGATCCAGTTTCAGTCTTGAGAAACTAAATACATCTTCCTGCATGTTCTTTCATCCTTAAAGTGTCTTTATAAAGTGTTGCACGGAGTGCTAGAAATAAGTTAACAGGTTGATGGAGAAAATATTTTCAATGAAAAACGCTTGTGTGTTTTCCTATCTTCCTCATCATTTACAATCATGCTCTAGTAACAAATACACATTTCCTTCTTCCGGTGATCTCCTGCTATCTTTTCCCTCTGCTAAGCTGTGTACCATGCTGCCTGGTAACTGCTGCAAGCCTGCAGTTGAGCAAAGACTTCTACTTAGTTATCTGTAACTTGGGACTTAGTTCGTAGGAACTGACATTTCTAGTTTTGATAAACAGGTCACAATATGGTCATTGATGGAGTTACTTTTCTTCTTTTTTTTTTTTTTTTAGTGTCTCTCTCATCTATATCTTTAATGATTCCAGCTGAGACTTGATGGGATCATTTTTCTCTTTCCTTGTTTACTGTAGTGTGAAATTGTTTTCCAGATAGTGATTAATTCAACCCGGTCTCCTTCCATTCGGTGGGTAATTTACATGTTTATGAAGAAGACACTAATGTGGCTGACCTGTTATCAGAAGCCTCATTAGAATTTTGTCAGTCGTTGATGCTGACATTGTCTTCCTCACTCCTGCAAGCCCATGTTCCGTTACTCATACTTTGTCAAAGCTTTGCCTATGGGGATCTTTGATAACTTAAAAAGGTTCTTTGAGATTAAATATGTGACTTTAACATTTTAGAACAAGGTTAAAATAGCAACATCTTTGGTTTATAGACAGGCCATCAATAAGCAAGCTCTTGTCTCCATTCTTCACAGGTGAGGAGGGGGAGATGTTTCGTGTGTCAGTGCAGAAGTGGTACCCCTCAGAGCTCTTGGGACCACATGTGATTCACGAAAACTCCAGGCAACTGGGAAATACCCAGTAGGCTGGATAGGATTTATTTGGTAATCTTCTTTGATTAGATCCTCTCTGGGAACTGGTAAGTCTGTCTTGACCAGGACTTGCTTGGGTGAAGTAAAATATTTCAACTGGACTCCCCTCCTCAAGAGATTAGAAGGAAGATGGGAGGTCAGGACAAGTGGAACTCCTGATGAACTAAACAAGATGAACTAACTCCTACTAAGGAAAGACTAGGAGGCAAAGACAGTTGACATCAAGGAATCACCTCCATACGAAACAGGAAATCAGATTGTAAAACCCTTTTCTAAAAAGAATGCCATCTGACTAGCTTCTCCCGGAACCAGTTAAATGCCATGACTGGTGTTCTGTGAAACCTGAAAACTTGAACGTTTGGTGCTCATGGGATGGGTCTAAAGTGATAAAAATGTAGTCTGAACACAGAGGGCTCTGTATTTAACAGGAGCTGGTAACATCAGAAGGATGACTTGGAAGGACCCTGAGGGATGTAGACATTCTCCACACAGGATCTAGGTCAGGCATGCAAATGCAATGCGAATAAGGGAAGAACTGAGGCTGGGAAACAGAATGACAACACAGGAGCATCAGATGAGGCCTCAGATTTGAAAGCGGAGGTGGCAGAAGGTCACCTGGTGCTTCTAGTGACCAGTAAAGGAACCAAGACGCCTCACTTTTGGTATGAGCAAGCATCTGCAACTTCACTGTCAAAAGCCTGATGATTTGCATCCCTGTTCATGAGATCAAGGCCATAAATTTTAAGTTCTGTGAGAACCTTAAATTAACACCACACCATAGGCACAGGCTACATAAGTGTACCTCAAAAATGTTTATGGAAGAATTGAATGAAAGAAAACTCTATTTTAGTATTTTTTAATCCATTCATTTAAAAATTATATGCATCTTCCATTAGTATTTATAAGATTCATCATGTTCATGCGTGTCAATTCCCTTCGTAAATATTTTGAATTACCATTGTATATATGGTATTTCCTTCATTTAGAAGCATACAGTGAGATTAGCAAGCAAACATGTGGCCAAGAGAATAATCGGGAAGGCCATTATTTGATGCCTAGTAGTTGTTCTTCTGTATAAGGAATGACAGGGACAAGATTTTTACTATTGAAAAAACCTCTCAAACTAATAGTGTTATGCATATGCATGATAGGGTTGACATAATAGCCAGAATAAAAAAAGTAGTAGATACACATTGTGTCTTAGAAATACTAGAAAAAGGGCCTGGCCCGGTGGCCTAGCAGCTAAAGTAGTCACTTTGAAAACGCTGGGATCATGGGGTGCCCATTCTAATCCCAGCAGCTCCACTCCCCATCCAGCTTCCTGTTTGTGGCCTGGAAAAACAGTCAAGGATGGCCCAAAGCCTTGGGACTCTGCACCCACATGGGAGACCCAGAAGAGGATCTGGGCTCCTGGCTTTGGATCGGCACAACATTGGCCACTGTAGTCACTTGGGGAGTGAATCATTGGACAGAAGATCTTCCTTTCTGTCTCTCCTCTTCTCCGTATATCTGACTTCGCAGTAAAAATAAATAAGTCTTTAAGAAAAAAAAAAGAAAAAAGAAGTACTAGAATAAAAATAAAATATTGTAACTTTTGTGCTTTACAGTGCTTTTTTTTACACAGATTTTATTTTATCCATGCAACAGCCTCATTTTTCCTGGGATTATTGCATTTTGAGCCCAGGAGACTAAGAGTCATACTCACTGAATAATCGCCCAAAATCAGACAGCTGCAGTAGACATTGAGAGGGTGACCACTTGATGGGCCAGTGTGTTTCCTTAGGACAGGACATGAGGTTAGATCTTTAAGAACAAGCAAGAAGTGTGTGTGTGTGTGTGTGTGTGTGTGTGTGTGTGTGTGTGTGTGTGTGCTTGCATATAGGCATGTGTTGGGGAGGTAGGAATCAGGATAGGCACACCAATAACTGTTGACAGAGCTGTTGAACATGGTTCTAAGGGCCAGCGTGTTTGTTCTGATGGATGTAGGTAAGCCAGGGTCCCCTGTAGAGTGCAAAAGGAATTGTGACCTATCAGTGTTATGGCATTGCAAGCTAAACCCAACTAGGATGGCATCCTTTAATGATGAGCCACTTCTACACCCTGAATGCTCCAGTTCTGATCCAGTTTCCTGCCAAAATGCCTGGGTAAGCAGTATAAAATGGTCAAGCGCTTGGGTCCCTGACAGCCATGTGGAATACCAAATGGAGTTACTGACTTGGACCTGCCCTAGCTCTGGCTACCATTTGAAGAATGAATTTTCAGTTGAAAGATTCCCCCGTCTTTCTCTCATCACTTTTTCATGTGAATAAATAATTTTTAAAAGAATCTGACCTATTTTTGAAGTAGTAGAAAAAACAATTCTTTAAAATTCTATTTGAAACAGAGAGAAAAAGAGATCCCACAGGGAGATTTTACTTCCTGTAAGTGCTGCCAGGACTTGGATGGGCATAGGTTGATTTCTTTCCTCAGAAGAGGTTATTTTCCTCTGGCCATCAGCTTTTGCAGTCTTTATCTTGTGTTTGATTAGTTCTTATTTTCTCAATTGTACATCACCACCCTTTCTGACCCTGTTCACGCTTCTCTCAGTAGCAGTAACTTTGATTAACCTGCCGCACCAAAACCTATCCCCAGACAGAGAAATTCTAAGACTACTTCTAGCTGAATTTGATACAAAGGAATATTCACTTGGGAGAACTCACATTCACCAAGGTTTCTTAATCTTTCATCTGGTATCTGCTAGTGACAGTAGGTGTAAACACCCGGGCCATGCAGTAGAGGGCAGCACCCAGTTTTCACCAAAGCTAAGGCTATTTGCATGATCCGCTCTCCTGGGACACCCAACAAGCACTTTGACCTTTTTACACTCATTTAAATTGAACGTCAGCTTCTGGATCCTGGTTCTACCAGTAACTGGTATGAGACCATCCCCATGAGTGTTCCTAAGGAACTCTTTTCTCATCCATAAAACAGGAGTCAGAACCTCTTCCACATATGCCTTTACGTACTCTCCTGAAGCTCAAATAAAATAAAGAACATTACAGGACCTTCTGAAAAGCTAAATGCTACATCACCAATTTGGTGATTAACTTTAGGTGACAACATATACAGATGAAAGGGCACCCAGAGATCTGGTAAAATAGCTGTTTCTGAGTGTGTTTAGGAATGTGTCTCCGGAAGAGCTTATCATTTAAATCAATGGAAGGAAGATCTGCTCTCTCCCAATGTGGGCAGGCACTACCCAGTTCTCTGATAGAAAAAAAAAAAAAAAAAAAAAAAAGGCCTGGAAAAGGTCAATTTCTCTTTTCTGGCTGCAGGACACTATTCTAGGGCAAGGATTTGGACCCAGCAAACCCTTTAGCTTTTTCTCTTGCCCTATTTCTTAGGACAGGTTTTCCTGGATTTCCATTGGCTGGGCCCTGAGTTCTCAGGCTCTGATCACAGGTAGGCCCATACCATCAGTGCTCCTGGTTCTCAGGACTAGGATGTTTTGTGAGGTCAGCTTTGTGGCCTCTGCTGCTTGCACTGCTTACAGAATGCAGTATGAGACTTCTCAGCCCCCGGAGGCATGGGATCCTGCCTCTCTAATAAATCCTCCCCCAGATCACTATCATCTTAGTCATTTAGGTCTATCGTCTCTATCTCTACTTCCTTATCCTGTGGGCTTTGTGTCTCTGGAGAATCCTCACTAACCGAAAAGATGAGAGCCACTTCGTGAGGTGTCATTCATTCTTAGCAGTGCAGTTGGTTGAAGGGTAAGGGTGTGTTAATGGTTTGAAAGTTTGTCCCTTTCAGAAGTCACATTGAGGTTTAATTGCCATTAGAAAGTGCTTTGACATTGAGGATTCCACTCTCTTGCGTGAATAGAAATCCTTTGAAACAGTGTTCAGAACTGGCTCCTCTCTCTGCTGTGGGTGATGCACCTAGACAGCCCTCACCAGATGAGCCCCTAGATCTTAGTTCCCAGGCTTCAGAACAATGAGTCAACAAATTCAGCTTATCTTAAATGATCAAATCCTAAGCATGTGGCTATAGTAGCAGAAAATGACTGATAGAAAATTGATATCAACAATTGAGGCTGCGGTCTATAACAAATACCTAAAAATGTAGAATACTAAGTGGAGTCAAAGAATTTGGAGGATTAGGCTAGAAAAAAATCTTAGATTTCTATGAATGGAGCACTAATGGTTATTCAGATGAGGGCTCTTTAGGGAAGGTGGGAAGCCTCTTAGAGATTAGGTAAGTTGGAAACTTCTTAAAAATTATTTGTGGGTAGAAAGACATAGCATGAGGACTATTACTAATAAATCCTCAAAGGAAAATGTGGAAACTAGGGGGAGGGGCAAGGCCTTCCTTATTATAGAGTGATTAAAACCTTGTCAAATTGTGTCATGCCTTAGGGTTTGATGGAAAGTGGAATTTAAGAATAACTCTTAAGAAAAATATATAAGCATCAAAGCTCTCAGGGGACTGTAGGCCTCTTTTGACTTCACACAGTTAAACTCAAAAGAATGAAATGTTTTCAAGATGGAATTTTTAACTAAAAAAGGATCAGAACTTAAGGATTTTAAGGACTCTCATTTTAGTCATAAAAAAAGAAAATGAAAAGCATTTTCAAGTAATAAATTCAAGATTATAGCTGAGTGAGTCTAAGGGCATTTGTGTAAGTAGAAGAAAGTCAGGATTCCAGTTTTCCATAAGGGCGATGTGATAATGACCCTGAAGCATTCCCAAGATCTCAAGGCTGTAGCTGCTATCACAGGCCCAGAGGAGGACCTTGAGTGTAGTGATTCTGTGAATGTGCCTAGAGTGCCCCACTACCTCAGTGATCATTTCCCAGTGTTATGGGCTAGTTGGGGTCAAAAGTTCCTATTCCTGACTCGTGTTTTTCTTAAAGAAGCATCCTAAGTTTAGGCACAAATATGACTCACAAAGTGACAAAATTATAATGGAGACTGGCATTCCAGGAAGTAAAAATATATATAGTATGTATCTTCACAAGAATAAAAGGAGGACCCCCAATGAAGCTGATAAGTATATCTTGATAGTAGTTGGCTGGACTTCCTACCATTGCCTGTGCACACATGCTATAATACCACTCTATAGCATAATGTTGAACTTGGCAGTGGGGGAGGATGAGGAGGGTGGAAGGGGGAATCCCTGTGTTACGGAAGTACATAATGAATAAATGTATATCATAAAACAGTGACGAAAACTTACTTAAATGATGAAAAATTACACATACACATGGACCATGTGCAGAAATAGAGTAGTTCAGAGGGGAAAGGTGAGAGAGGTATTTCTCTGCATTTGACGGAAGAAAAATAGTCCCTCCCTATTGTCGGCACTCATGAGGCTCAAAAGGGGAGTGGTCCTGTGGTACAACCCTCAGGTCCCAGGTGAGGTTAGCTACTTCGAGAGACAAACGGGAAAGAACTAGTGTATTTTTATCTGAGAAGGACGTGGTTAGGGTGACAGGGGGCATAATTCTATGGTCTGAATATGTGTTACTTTCAAACTCCAGTTGAAATTTAATTACAATTGTAATAATAGCAGGACATGAGAGCTTTAAGAGATGAGACCATGACAGCTCCACCCTCCAGGAGGTAGCAAGTGCCTTTAAGAGGGGCTTTCAAGAATGGCTTCTCTCTTCTGCCTTCACGTTCTACCATGGGGTGATGTAGCAAAAGGCTGTAACCAGCAAAACTGTGAGCCAGCAAAGTCTGATCATGCTCAATTACTTGGACCAGGTGTTCTGTTTAATGTAAAGTAGACTTAGATTGAATATTGGCTGATTACATTATTTTATTTTAATCTTTTGTGTGGATGGGAGCTATGCTGGTGAATGTCAGGGGAGAATCTGCCTCTTCAGGTGGATTGCAGTTTGGGGGTGGTTTTTCAGATGAAAAAAAAATAGGGAACAAAATAGGTGTTTCCCTAGAGTTTCATAGCTACTGAAGGTCCATAAGGAAAGACAGGCCCCAGATGGAACAGAAGATGCCCCTTGAGTGAGAGTTTTGCATGTCAGTTCTGTAGCCAATAGACCCATACTCCAGAAGCAGCCTCCTGCCTAGTGTAGCAAGGCCCTGGATGAGAGATCTGCTTCATTCTCTCTAGGAACTCAGGAAGTGTTGTGATCTGCAAAGCCAGAGGACCTACACGTACGTAGGACATAAAGACCATTCCAAATGCCAGGGAAAGCAGGAACAAAAGGTTTGCTCTAGAAGTAAAGGCATCTGGGTTCGGGCCTTGGGATTCGGGGGCAACTGCCACTCCTCACAGTGTGGCGGCTGTGGGGGGTGCCCCTGCCGGGTCAGACCCAATGCTGGGGGCTCACGCCAAAGACACTGCCGCAAGGTAGTGAACGAGTCCTCGGCCTCATCCAGGACCCAAGAGAGCTCATTCCTCGGGTAAGTGCACCATGAGGGAACTTGGGAACTGGCTTAAAATTCCTAGCTCCACCCAGCTGCTAATATCTGGCAGCTAGGTGAGTTTGGGAGGGGTTCGGGCCTTGGGATTCGGGGGCAACTGCCGCTCCTCACAGTGTGGCGGCTGTGGGGGGTGCCCCTGCCGGGTCGGACCCAATGCTGGGGGCTCACGCCAAAGACACGGCCGCAAGGTAGTGAACGAGTCCTCGGCCTCATCCAGGGCGGCCAGTGCACCATGTGGTGCCAGGCTTTGCCTGCTGGGCGCCCGGCCGGGAAGCTCTGGGGTAATGGATGTCCGAATTGCTGCTTAGATAGCTCTAGGGTGACCCCACTGTTTCTGGGTTCTGAGTCAATCCTAAAGATTCCCAACGCCAGTGGCTCTTCTTTTGGAGAACTTCTAATCACTCAATAATGCTGAGCTTTGAACACCTATAATGCAGAAGATAACGCCCAGATTGTCTAGCAGGATATTTTTTTGCCTGACATGATGTTGGTTCAGGAGACTGGTCACATTAGGCAGGTCCATAATTTTAACTAGCACTCTAGAACCTTATCGTGGGGTGGACTCTGTGCAGGATGTGTGGGCCACACCCTGTAGAAAGTTTGGCCCCACTGGTAAACCTAAATTTTAGGTGGTTATGGACTAAGCTAGGTGTGACCAAGGAGCCTGCCATCAATCACAGGTAAAGGGATCCGCCATAGACTGGACTGGGCAAGGCAGCAGCACCCAAATGTGCATCCTGAATAGGTTGTGGGGTGGGCCGGGCTGCAACATTCACCAGCTCATACAAGGCCAAATGGAAGGCCAGAGTACACTGGGCACTGGCCTAAAAACCAATGGCATGTATGTAAACTGGGTTTGGGAGTGGATCAAGTGGAGGTACTTGGGAAGCTCCCCTGGTGAGTCATAGCTCTTGCTGGTGAACACGCCGTCCAGATCTGGGGGTCGGACTAGCAGGGCATAGTAGCTCCAAAATGTGTAAATTGGTAATGGAACGTAATGTACTGGGCAGGACTGAGCAAACCTTTGTTTACAAGCAAAACTAGAAACCAGCATGGAACACAGGTCATACCGAGCTAGGCTCTTGCACCTACTGGTCCTCAGAGCAACCACGGGCAGGTGCATGATTTACAGCTAGGAACAAGACCAATCGGGGAGGTAACGGGACACCCTAACTAGGTTGAGGTTCCCACCAAGGGGCGTATGTGCTGTCTAGTAAACAGTTGCAGTCACCCGAGGCACTAGTGTGGGCTGGGATTGGATGCACCAGGCCAGTTCAGACCCCAACACCTTCTGGTGTCATGGAGAACCAGGGAGTAGATGTGGGACTGACTAGGCTGGGTCTCAACCCCCTACTGAGCCATGCGTGAGCTGTATGTGGGTATGGACGAGCCATGGCCGGGCTGAAACATCCAACAACAAGAACCAGAATGGGGTGAAAGCCAGCCAGGAAAAGCCACTGTCCCTGCTAGGACAGGAGGTGAACTGAGTTGGGTTGGCTCAAGGACCCCCTGGCATGCGCAAAATCTGCCATTGGGAGGGGTTCTGATGGAGGAGCCTGGGAAACTCCTCTGGCAGGACACAGTCCCTGCAGGTAAGCGCAAGAAGCATGATAGGAAACAGTCCAGAATAGGCCATGGAAAGTTTCCCACTGGCACACATTCAGCATGGGTCAGGAGCAGACCAGGCTGAATCAGTTCATGTCATCCACTGGTAAATCCAATCACCAGATCAGAGTGTGGGATGAGCCGGGTTTGGTCGCGACAAAACCAGTACACATTATGGAATGCCAGGGCGTGGTTGCCTGAACTGGATATGAATGCAGCACCCAACCAGCACACGTGAGATCCAGGAAGGAAGGGAGGGGCAGAACTGGCGGGGGGATTAAGGGGCTGGTTCCCTCGCCGGACAGCTACTCCCACCGGAGAGCGTGGGCTGGGATAGAGACAGACTAGACTATGCAAGGCTACAACACCTCTGCGCTGCATGTGGAATAGATCAGGGAAAAGCTAGGCTGGGCTGATTATTCCTGCTGGTGCAAGCATAAATTAGAGTGGGTGAGGGATGTTTGGGCATAGCCACAGCATCAGCTGGCACTGGGGACTACTTCTGTCAAGTCAAATCACAGAACCACCTAAAGAGTGCATAAACCGGGACAGAGAGACCTGGGAGGGAAAAAGTGGGTTCCCCCTTCTTGGGTCACTAGTCCCGTGGGAGGGCATGAAAACTAGGACGGGGGCTGGGATGGCTAGATAGAGAGGCACTCAACAACACCCGTGAGGGCTGGGTGGTTGAGTTGGTTAGATAGCTTTAATACCCATTGACAAGTGCCAGAGCCAAATGGGATGGGGGACAGATTGGTCTTCTGCTACACATACTGGCAAACCAGGGGCGGGCCGGGTGAGGGTTATCGTGGGTCTCCCCAACTAGGCTGCAGCTCCCACTGGTTAGTTTGAGGGCCGAGTACGTGCTGGGCAGAACCAGACTGGACTGCAACACCCATTGGTTCCAGTGCAACTCGGGACCGAAAACAGAACCAACACAGCAATTGCAACCACCAGCTGATCGGGGTGATGGACTGTGCCGGGCCCTGTGCTTGCTAGAACATACAAGAAACTAGTCTGATAATATCTCAAAGTTTCTTTGGAGATCTCCCCAATCGAACTGCTGGACTCAGAACTCTAATCAAGAAAAGACAGAAGACAGAGCAGATCAATCATTCATCTCAGCTATATGTTAGCAGCGAAAAATGGGGCAAACGGAGACTTTATGATGGACCATATCAATCAGTGGACGACCTCATCGAGCGAAACTGGCAGCGATTCATAACTGGAGAACTATTAACACCACTCGAGCACATATCTCAGAGCATGCCCCACATCTGGGACTCGGGGTGGGCGGGAAACCGGGTGGGGATTCTCCCTCAATATCCTCCTTTACCTCAGATACAAGATGGAAACAATATGGACACAATAGTATTGCCCACTTCCCTATCCCCCTGAACCTTTTTTTTTCTTTTTCTTTCTTTAATGGTAATTAACTATGAAAAGATTGTCAACAACAACACAATAAAATAGATTATAAAAAAAAAAAAAAGAAGTAAAGGCATCTGATTTCCAGCGAGCTTCCAAAAAATAGTTCTAAAATAAGCTCCAACCTACACCACATTAGGATATAAGACAATGCAGTGTTAAAGAGCCAAGTTTTAGTGTTTCAAATCCTTGCGAAAGTAAAGAGCTACTTTGTTTAGATATTCATTCCACTGTTTTCCAAGGTGAACATTTACTTCTTCAGATGTAGAGTTTCAGTGATTGGTGTGCACCCCACATGGATTTTTCTTTGCTTCCTTTGGTGGAAGGAAAATTAGAAGAATCTAACTCAAGTTTTGAGTGATCAGAGAGAGAATTCATGGAGAACAGAAGGAATGACTTTCCCACCTACATTACTCAAAGTCAGGAGCCTGGAGTAGTTGGACACCAAGTGGTTCTGAAGCCATGGAGCTGAGGCTGTAGGAGCCCTTCAGTGTGAGACACTAACAAATGAGATTGGAGGGAGAGAACTGGATGGACAAGCATTGTGGCCCAAGCCTGGGCTTGAAATTTGGACCG
Organism: Ochotona princeps; assembly: GCF_030435755.1. Classification (NCBI taxonomy): domain Eukaryota; kingdom Metazoa; phylum Chordata; class Mammalia; order Lagomorpha; family Ochotonidae; genus Ochotona; species Ochotona princeps. The sequence continues at coordinate 104,310,949 of NC_080835.1, read as the reverse complement.
CATTAAATGGTGACTGACGGGAAAAGCTGCTTACTGAGCTCTTATTGCTTGAGAGGCTCTGTTCTTTCACGTGTTAATCTCTTGGTTCTTCATGTCGAACCCAGGAAATGTGGTGTATTATTACCCTCCGTTAATTTTGAGAAAATCAAGTCACTCATTAATATTTTTCACTAGTGTTGTATTCAGAATTTTTGAATAGATATTTTTGTTACCAATCAATCATTTGCTTGCACCATACTATGTTGCCCAAGCTAAGGAATTGTTATACTTGTTTATAAAAGCTCCATGAATATTCCTTCATGTTCTTGCTGTTTGCAACGCTTACATAATATAAGGTTTGTTGGAAGTCTCTTGTGAGATCATGCGAGTCTTGGACACCTCTAGATCACTCCCAAGGCAGGGTATAAGCAGACTCATGCATGTTCCCACGTCTTTCTGAGCTTTTTTGCATAATCATGATGCAGTGTCATTTGTGGACCTGAAACTTGCAAGTCAGATAGATCACTCCCTGCCTTTCCTCTAAACCAGCGCATGCAATCTTTACAAGTCACTGAAAATGAAACACTGAAATAGAAGCAGTCATCTTGCTTGGACCACAACTCTTCTACGTTTTCCTCCATAGATTCACAAGTAAAAAGCCAGTCCATCTCTGGACGGAATCTCAAGCTTTATCACCTTCTAATTACATCTACCTTGAACTTAGAGCTGCCAGTAATACATGACTAATATTGGGGTGATGGAGTTGGTGAACACATTTTCTGTGATCACAAATTCAGCCTGGTATACAAGTTTTCTTCCTTTTCACCTATGGAGAATTTCGCTGCACTTGACCAATAAGGTCCTGAATCCTAACACTAGTTCACATATTGAACTGAAGCATGATTCTGGCTGCATTTAACATGGTCAATAGGTTTAGGCATTTGGTCTAGCAAGTAATATATTCCACATTTTAGCACCAGGGTTAGATTCCTAGCTCTGACTCCTGACTTCAGCTTGCTGAGCATGTAGACCCCGGAGACAGCAGTGATGGCTCATGTAATTGGGTTTGTATCACACATTTGGAGGCCTAGATTGAATTTCTAATTCTTCACTTGAGTTGATACAGCTCTTGCCGAAATGTACATGTGGGGAGTAAATTGCAAGTAACAACGCATACTCTCCCTCCCTTCTTTGAATGAAGCGATTATATAAATTAGCTTAACATATGCTCACACATCTTATTTGTGACCTCATATATTTGTACTACAAAAAGATACTTGAGCCCCACCAAACCTACTTAACAATCTACTGAGCCACACCATCCTGACTAGAGTTGATATTTACAATTTTTTTTTTCTTTTTTCTTCAAGGTAGCTTATGGTTGAGTCACTGAGTCACAGTTGATTTTAATTTTACATTCTGGTGCTTGTCTTGATCTTTGCTCTGGATTGCAGCTTAACTTATTTGGAAATGGTTTGTCTTTGTCGGGTGTCACTTTCGACATGTGTTGAGTTGTTGCAGACAATTGCTGAATCTAGAGCTGACTAGTCCTGACAACTATTTCATGTTGGTTTTGTTTCATTGGTCAGATTGTCCATCTTCATATCATGAATACACTGACTAGGGCCCAGCACGATGGTGTAGTGGTTAAAATCCTCTCCTTGCATGAACCAGGATCCCATATGGGAGCCGGTTCTAATCCTGACAGCCCTGCTTCCCATCCAGCTCCCTGCTTGTGGCCTCACAGAGCAGTCAAGGATGGCCCAAACCCTTGGGACCCTGCACCCACATTGGAGACCAGGAAGAGCTCCTGGCTCCTGGCTTCGGATTGGCTCAGCTCCTGCCGTTGCAGTTGCTTGGGGAGTGAACCATCAGATGAAAGATCTTCCTCTCTGTCTCTCCTCCTCTGTATATCCACCTTTCCAATAAAAATAAATAAATCTTAAAAAAGAAGGAATACACTGGTTAAACCAATACTGCTTTAAAAAGAATTGATAATTTACAAGGGTGTTTATTAATCAGACTTGCCCATCTTCAAGAACATATAAATATTTTTAGTCTATTATATTTTCATACAAATTTGAGAAATAGTTTGATAATTCCCTCCTCACACAATTCTGGGAGTTTGGGATTGTTTTGAATCTGTAGTTTCACATGCAAAGACATTCCTGGCTTTTACACACCTGTCTCATAACCCTTGAGGAAGGCCTAGTTAAAGCAGGGTGCCAATTAGATTTATTTACAGGCCCATCAGTAGAGAAATCAGTTGTACATACACCAGGATTGTGAATGCACTGAAATAAACAGACACATGGTCAGTGCAGCTCCAGAGGAGCTCATACTGACTGTCACAGCCATGTTCAAGTCACTGCCAGCTCTTTTCTCCTAGCGTTCAATTTCCCTCATTTGCCAAACCATCAAGAGGCCCAGAGACTGTGTTTTCGATGACTACACTGAATTTGAACAGATCTCTGAATCCATGTTAGAGCTTCCTTTGGAAATAGTTAATTGCTGTTTTCAATCACTTTATAAGCAATTTGTGATGAGAGCAGCAAAAAAGTTCAGGTGGAGGTCTCAAGAAGCCATAGGAGTATTTTTTTTTTCCTACAAGAAATGTGACAGAAAGATAAATAAGAGCCCCATAAACTCTTCCGTACAAATACCTCCCGAAGCATGCTCTCTACTGTGCAGTGTTGTTGGTTCTCCATATTTCTCTGCTTCCTTTCCTGGTTTGCTAGGCTGGCAGTCAGCTGCTCACTTAGCTGGGTTATCACACAGACCATGCAGAAAGCAACTATTGGAAATGAAGCTACATTTACCTCCCAGGCCATCATCCTCAGAAAAGATGCAACAGAATGTTTGACCAAGTTTTTTTTTTTTTTTTTCTTCAATAAACTGGCACCTAGAGCCTTCCTCTCAAAATCGCACAGTAAGTGACTCTGAGAAATCCTAATCTAGGTCACGGTCTTCCTATTTATTAACATTATTTCAGGAAACCTCTAAGCATTAGAACTTGATAGAATTTCCTGATATGCAGTCATATGCTTCATAATCTCACGCTGCCATTACAGCTCCTGTAGATGAGCTGTCATAATCCGAACACGCACCTTCGCGTTTCACCACCTCCAAGATCACCCTGGTTCTGCATCTGAAAGCTGATTTAATGCTTCACAGATTTGCCCTTCAGGCTAAGACAGCCATAGGCACTAGGATTTGCTTTTCTGAATTTAACAGACTAAAAATTGAAGAAAACATGGGAAATAAAGGTTTTGAAGTCACAGCAAAGAAATATATATATATATACACATATATATATATCTGAAAGATATAAAACACAGTGGGGAGTTCTACAGCAGACCCAGCTTAGCTCAGGAGTGTTTTCAGGATGTCATATGAAGCAACAGAAGTCAGAAGACTGGGCTGACCCTGGAGGGAACCCAAAATGCAGGTGTCAATAGCACTGAATACTGCAGGCAGGCGAGCAGAGGCCCTGACTGCCCGCACCCACTCAGACCTCCCTGGGGAGCAAGGCAGTGGATAAAACATAGCTATCATTTTATCTCTCTATATATGTGTACCTTTCAAATAAATAATCTCAATAGAATGTTAGCATGTTTTGTCTAAAAAATCAAGGTTGATTTTACATTGGGAAACTCATCAATGTAATTCATGATTTGATCAAATATTTTTTTAAAAATCATGTTATTATTTCCAGATCTCACAGAAACTATCAGGAAAGCACAAAGTGAAGTAGCTTCCACAGCTGATGAAGTTCCAAACCTGATCAAATGTGTTGACAACAGAAGCCAGAATGTACAGAAGCTAGATTGACAGTGAAGTGTGTTAAAATACTGCCTGCAAGCAATAGTGTCCCATATGAGCGCTAGTTCAAATTCCATCTTCACTAGTGATCTGGTTCTCTGCTAATGTGCCTGGGAAAACAGCAGAAGACTGCTTAGCTTCTTGGAATTTCGCCACCCATGTAGGAGATTAGGATGAAATGTAAAACTCCGGGCTTATCCGGGTAGCCCTGGCTGTTGCAGCTATTTGAGAACTGAATAAGTGGATGCAAGATGTCTCCCTCTCTCCTTCTTCTCCCTCTCTCTTTTTCAGCTCCCAACTCCACCTTTAAAATAAATTAATAGGGCCCGGCACGATAGCATAGTGGTTAAAGTCCTCACCTTGGATGCGCCAGGATCCCATATAGGCGCCGGTTCTAATCCCGGCTGCCAGCTTCCCATCCAGCTCCCTGCTTGTGGCCTGGGAAAGCAGTCGAGGACGGCCCAAAGCCTTGGGACCCTGCACCCACGTGGGAGACCCAGAAGAGCTCCTGGCTCCTGGCTTCGGATCGGCACAACATTGGCCCCTGCAGTCACTTGGGGAGTGAACCATCAGACAGATCTTCCTCTCTGTCTCTCCTCCTCTCTGAATATCTGCCTTTCCAATAAAAATAGATAAATCTTTTAAAAAATAAATTAATAAATTTTTAAGAAAGTGAGCAGGCACAACTGACAGTACTCATGTAAGAATCTTTTAAAAATTTTGTAGTTCTCTCTGAGGTCAGGAGGAAAGCAGGGTTTGTGCTCACGCCCCAACTGTTTCTATACTGTGTTGAGACAAAATATAAGAAAAAGAAATGACAGATATCCAGTTTGAAAATGGGACAGCAAAACTATTTTTAGACATCATGATAATCAATAAAGAATCTCTAAAATATGGAATCTATCAAAACATTACCATAATAGGCTTAGCAAAGTTTCAGACTGTTATGTGGGTTCAATGGATATGTACCCCAAAACACAAAGGTCAAGAATCAAAAAAAACATTGTGTGTTTAGGAGCAAAGCTAGTTAAATCGTGAATGTGGATGATGGCTACCACGGTAACTGGAGAAGAGAGGAGTTTGCCTCCAAAAAGAACCTGGAAAGGATGGCAGAATTCTAGTGGGCCTCTCAGACGGTGAGACCACCATTGCATCAGTGAAGGGCACAGACCCATATCCCCACCAACAAGGGCTGAGGCAACCACTCCCCGATTTCGGCTTCCATGTCAAGGAGAATTTGGAAAGCTTCTTCCCCATCTCTTCTATGGTCTTCCTTTACAGCCCACTCCTTCTCACATGTCTTTTTGCTGCACGGGGAAAGGAAGCCTGTTACCTTGGTTCCCTGAAATAAAGGCCATCTAAATTATTTTCTTTCCCTGGTGGTCGGTGAATCTAACATTTTGGCCAGTGGCATATCTAACATTTGGCATGACAGCCAGAAGGAGAGTTTGTTAAGCTGTCTGCTACTCATGGAGTTGCTGCTTCTCTCTTCGCGAACTCAACCACTGCTGGAGAGTACTGCCCACTGCCGCAGGAGGCAAGTTCCCCTCCATGACAGGCCCCCTCTTGTTCTGATTAAGCCCCCAATCATTTTGTTCAGGTCTGCTGAGTCATGTGTGTGCCAGGCCTTCATTTTAGCACATGTTACAAGTGGCGAGACATCCCAGCTTGCACTGGTCACACCGTTTTTTTGGAACCCTCTCAGATTTGGGGATGCCGGGTCTGAGACCTGCTCCTCGGAAAGCAATGTTGTAGAGTTTTTGACCCTGAATACGGCAGCAACCTCAATTCTTGTCTCCAGGAAAGAATATTTGTTCGGACACAGTTTAGTTTTAAAGTAACATTTATTAGAAAAAGTTGAGAAAGTAGACTCCCATCCTAGTGATGGGAGATGGCCTCAAGATCCTCTGCCATAGTGGCAGCAGGAAAAGCAACAGAGAAAAACCAGTATTAATGGTGGTGAATGCATGGTTTAAAGGTTTACTTCAAAGGGGCTCCCCAAGGACAAAAGGAAATTCCTGGTCCCCCAGGCATCTGGCTTTGGGGCAAAAGACCAGACAGGTGTCAGACATTGGACATTTCTGGCCTTGGGAATAGGAGTACTACACTTCCTTCAGTCCTCTTTTCAATGATAAGTGCAGGTTCCAGTCTCCTAAGGGTTAACTCCACAGCTTAGCTTGTTTCTAAAGGGTAACAGGATGGGCAATCTTGGCCTGATACATTTAGCCCCTGGCTTGACAGCAAGTTTTCTCTTCCTTGATTCCCCTTTCTTAACATGTCCCCGGGGGGCTTAGGAGTTGCTTAAGCATTGGGAAAATAGTGGGAGGAAGTAGGAAGACTATAAAAGAAGCAGGCTAACCTCAAATAAATGGCATTCTCTTTACAAGAATGACTCACTGTGTGTTGTCTTTTTTGTAACCCTAGTCCCTCTGCTTGGCTTGGGGTATGCAGCGACGTGGGCGTTGCTAACAGAGATGGAGGTCCCTCCGAGACCGAGAAAGAGAGCATACAAGAGAGGATACCATAAAGGGTCGTCCCGGGAGGCTGGCCAGCTGATTAAGGTAAGTGGGATATATTTTAAGCCTTTCCTAAACTGGTAGGAGAGGGAGTTTTATTTTGAAATATAGTTAAGTTTTAGTTTTATTTTGAAATATAGTTAGGTTTTAGATTTATTTCGAAGTATAGTTAGGTCTTAGATTTATTTTGAAGTATAGTTAGATTTTAGATTTATTTTGAAGTATAGTTAGGTCTTGGTGTTTAATTTATCCTGCGAAAAGAATGATAAAATGGGTTCAGCCTTCTCCCAGGATAAATTGGTCACGTTCTTGAAGAACTTCTACATCAAATGGGGAACACTGTTGGTCAGAACAGGATGACTGGAAAATTAAGCAATTCAAGCAAGGTTGATTTCAAAAAAAAAAAAAAAAAAAAGAGAGAGAGAGAAAAGGAAAAAAAAAAGAAAGAAACGTGTTCTGTAACTTAATTTAACAAAAATAATCTGGTATAGAGTGGTCCAAATCCACTGTTCAATTAACCTAAAGCATGAAATGAACCTATATACTTGTTTTACAACATATCTCCAGGTTCAAATATGTCGAAGAAGAGGTTAGAAGTAGCAAAATGTTTAAGAGTTATATGTCTCTGTTTTGATGTGTTTGGTGTTTGTGCATGTGTTTGTTTAGTCATTATTGTTAGTGTTCTATTATTTTTGTCCGGACAAAAACTAGATTTTGTTTTAATATTTTTTCTCAGTTCTGTCTTTGTCTTGAATTGTTAAGTTGTTGTTCCTGTTCTGAATTGGGTGTGTGTGTGACTGACTGATGAGATGAGACGGACCATGACTGACCCCCTTTCTTTCTCCTGGTAAATAATTTTAGAGAGGTCTAACAAATTTAAATGTTCGTATGATGTTTTCTTGCTTTTTGATCTTCAGCTTACAGTGTTGTCCTGGCATTCATCAAGTCTAACATACAGTATTCGTTAACATGTTCAGTTAAATGCTAAAGGTACTTTTTGTTTAACTCATTTAGACCTCTAAATTCTTCGGAGTTCTGAACCAAGTCTCATGACTTTTGAGGGTTCTAGTGGGATCCCTGGAACTCTCAAAGATTGAGACAAAAATTTGGATAGTGTAATTGTCATTCAAAATAATTTGGATTATAATCTCATAATATTATAAGAGTATGCTAAGTTTGTTGCATCATGTATGCTATTAAGTAGATGAGTATTTACGCTCATTGGTCAAAATGTTTCCTGATGATGAAATTGGCCCTGATTGTAAATTACTTGTGTTCTTACTTACAAGGAAGTATGTGAAATTTTGCCTTACAAAAAAACAACAAATTCTTTTAAATTGTATAGTGAAATTGGTTATGATGTGTATAATTTCTGCATTTTGCCTTTAAGACAATGGAGTTGGAGTCTGATTCCTTGTGAGAAACAACAGTGTTTTAACATCTCTTTTTAAGTTATTTTCATCATATTGTTAACTAACTTAGGTAAATTCTTAGGTAATCTTCCAAGACAACAGCCAAATTGAAGCTGTTTCAGCTCTCTTGACTTCAAAAAAACAAAAGCTAAGGAGAAGCTCCAGGCCCTTTAGCCATACTTAAAACAATGGTGCACATTCAGCATGGGTCAGGAGCAGACCAGGCTGAATCAGTTCATATCACCCACTGGCAAATCCGATCACCAGATCAGAGTGTGGGATGAGCCGGGTTTGGTCGCGACAAAACCAGTACACATTATGGAATGCCAGGGTGTGGTTGCCTGTACTGGATATGACTGCAGCACCCAACCAGCACACGTGAGATCCAGGAAGGAAGGGAGGGGCAGAACTGGCGGGGGGATTAAGGGGCTGGTTCCCTCGCCGGACAGCTACTCCCACCGGAGAGCGTGGGCTGGGATAGAGACAGACTAGACTATGCAAGGCTACAACACCTCTGCGCTGCATGTGGACTAGATCAGGGAAAAGCCAGGCTGGGCTGATTATTACTGCTGGTGCAAGCATAAATTAGAGTGGGTGAGGGATGTTTGGGCATAGCCGCAGAAGCTGGCACTGGGGACTAATTCTGTCAAGTCAAACCACAGAACCACCTAAAGAGTGCATAAACCGGGACAGAGAGACCTGGGAGGGAAAAAGTGGGTTCCCCCTTCTTGGGTCACTAGTCCCGTGGGAGGGCATGAAAACTAGGATGGGGGCTGGGATGGCTAGATAGAGAGGCACTCAACAACACCTGTGAGGGCTGGATGGTTGAGTTGGTTAGATAGAACTAAGCTTTAATACCCATTGACAAGTACCAGAGCCAAATGGGATGGAGGACAGACTGGTCTTCCGCTACACATACTGGCAAACCAGGGTAGGGGGCGGGCCTGGCGGGGGTTATTGTGGGTCGCCCCAACTAGGCTGCAGCTCCCACTGGTTAGTTTGAGGGCCGAGTACGTGCTGGGCAGAACCAGACTGCACTGCAACACCCATTGGTTCCAGTGCAACTCGGGACCGAAAACAGAACCAACCCAGCAATTGCAACCACCAGCTGATCGGGGTGATGGACTGTGCCGGGCCCTGTGCTTGCTAGAACATACAAGAAACTAGTCTGATAATATCTCAAAGTTTCTTTGGAAATCTCCCCAATCAAACTGCTGGACTCAGAACTCTAATCAAGAAAAGACAGAAGACAGAGCAGATCAATCATTCATCTCAGCTATATGTTGGCAGCGAAAAATGGGGCAAACGGAGACTTTATGACTGACCATATCAATCAGTGGACAACCTCATCGAGCGAAACTGGCAGCGATTCATAACTGGAGAACTATTAACACCACTCGAGCACATATCTCAGAGCATGCCCCACATCCGGGACTCGGGGTGGGCGGGAAACCGGGTGGGGCTTCTCCCTCAATATCCTCCTTTACCTCAGATACAAGATGGAAACAATATGGACATAATAGTATTACCCACTTCCCTATCCCCCTTGAACCTTTTTTTTTTCTTTTTCTTTCTTTAACTGTAATTAACTATGTAAAGATTGTCAACAACAACACAATAAAATAGATTTAAAAACAAAAACAAAAAAAAAACAAAACAAACAAACAAAAAACAATGGTGGGGCATGCATGGAGTCTGCCCTTCCCAGAATTTGGGACCTTGACCTTGTCCCTGTTGTAGGATTTTATCTGCCTTCATTTGAAAAGGGGTAAATTCCCAAATCAGCTAGAAGAAAGTTGTTTGAAAAAATTTCTCTTTCCTGGGTTTGAGGCAGGTTTTTGTTAAAATGTGTTTCCATGAATTGGGAGAAATGGTTGAAAATTGCTTAAAGCCATTGTATTTGAAGTTTTTTGAGGTGTGCCTACATAAAAATGCTAGTAAATATCTAAAAATAAAAATATCTTTATTTCTAATTTTGAAAGCTTTTAAAAAATTGAAGCACTGAACTTTAGATAGTTTCTGTTTAATTGGTGAGTTTATCAAATGTCTATCCAGCTTCAGTAAGCTCTATTCTTGTTCCAACCTTTGAATTTGTTATGCACTAATTCCTGTGTTTAACTCTCATGATCTGAAAGAGCTGTGCTTTCAAGGGTATTTTCTTTTATGTATTTACTTTGAAATGTTTGGGTGATCATTTACATGTGATAAAAATTTTTTTATATATTACTGTTCGAATCAGTTTGACTAAAAGGATAGACATTATAATGAGGAATCTTTGATCAGATATTTTAAGGCCTCTTGGCATATTTAATAGGTTTGATTCTTCTGGTTTTGGGAGTTCTAGATGGGCCCCTAGCAGCCTCAAAGTCAGAAGAATGTGCTTCAAAAGATGTATCTTTCAGTTGGTAAAGTTAATTGTAGGACAGACAACTGATTCGATTTGTTAAAAAAAAATTGGGGCATTGCTAAAGTTTAATAGTAAACTGTAGGTATGGTTTATTCAGATTATTAAGAGCAAAATGTAATTCTAAACAATTGGTAACTTTAACACACTTAAAAGAATTCTCAAGTAGCTGTTACGAAAGCTGTTTTGTTTTATGATATGTGTTACCTGATGCACATGTACATGTTTATGTGGAAAGCTATGTAGTCTATCTTAATTGGCTTATAGATGAAAATATTCATAAATGTAAGTTGCTAAGCTAAATCCTTCTGAGAATAATGTATGGATACACAATTAAGCTCCTGGAGAGGCATGTCTGTTTCTGTTTTCTCAGGACCTACAAGGCCTGTTCAGCTGAATAGTTTCAAATATATTCAAATGGACTTACTACTCAGGACTTCAACAGAGAAGCCTTTCAAGTGCCATGATGTACAACAAACACCTGATGACTTCTGCCTTCTATCAGGAACTACTGCATAGAACCCCCTTACTGCTGCTGTTTCCCCACAGCACCCCCTCCCTTTGGGAAGTAGCTAACAGTGGACAACGATGCCCCTTTTCCCTAAAACCTTTGGGGTCCATTTCTCTGGAAATGTAACAGCCAGATGGGATGATAGGCAGTTAGGGTCTCCAGTTCCTGGTAAAACTGTCTTGTATACATGTAACATCTTAGCTCTATGAGATTCTTGAATGTCAGTATTTTCAACAATACTTGTGCATTCTTAAGTACGTATTTCTGAATCACCAACCAGCTTGCCGCCATCATTATTAAGGTCAATGAGACGTGGGTACCCCTCATGTTGGAGAAAGACATTCTAAATGGCATTAGACTGGCGGCATGGATGTCAAAGGAATGGAACGGAGTGTTAACCTTGGGACTGATGGTCGTGGCCATAATTGCAGTATTGTTTCCTATTTTCTGCCGCCTACTCAGGCAACAAGCCCGGAAGCAGGTCATCATTTGACAAACCACGATGGCCTTAGCTGTGGAAAACCCTAGCACTCACGTCTGGCTGAGCATGGTGTGATGGACAGCCAGACGGGAAAGATCTGGCAGAGCTGATGACCAACCTAAGACAGGAATCCCATGTGCCCCAGGTGGGGCTCCCCATGATGGGTAAGGCGTCAACTGACTGCTGGACAACCTAACAGGCGTCCATTAAAAAACAAAAAAAGGGGGATATGTAGGCCCCGGTCTCCTAAGGGTTAACTCCACAGCTTAGCTTGTTTCTAAAGGGTAACAGGATGGGCAATCTTGGCCTGATACATTTAGCCCCTGGCTTGACAGCAAGTTTTCTCTTCCTTGCTTCCCCTTTCTTAAGATGTCCCCAGGGGAGCTTAGGAGTTGCTTAAGCATTGGGAAAATACTGGGAGGAGCTAGGAAGACTATAAAAGAAGCAGGCTAACCTCAAATAAATGGCATTCTCTTTACAAGAATGACTCACTGTGTGTTGTCTTTTTTGTAACCCTAGTCCTTCTGCTTGGCTTGGGGTATGCAGCGACATGGGTGTTGCTAACAGAGATCAGCCTGAGGCCCTCCTACACAATGGCCAGAGATGCTTCATGTGGGGAACTGATATGCTAGTGTCACCCTTGAATCTAGACTGGGCAGTTGGCAGTTAGGGTATTCTGGGTCCCCAAGTCATTTTTTCCTCAAATATAAAGGGGTATTTTCCCCACCATGTCTTGGATCACCAGAGCACATCTCTCCCAAGACAAGTGCTTTTCCTTAACTTATCAGGAACATACAACCCCAAGAGACAAGGGCGACATTAACATATCAATTCCCCACCTGAAGCCTCAGCCCGATTCTGTCTCCAGCCATTGCCAAGGAGGGCTTCAGACAGGCCTCTTTATCATTGGAAAGGCACCAAGGAAGTTGGCCAGTGACACCTTTCTGGCCTTTTGTCCCAAGGCCAGGTACCATTGAAACCAGGAATTTTCTTTGTTTATTGAGAAACATCTTTAGGGGAACCTTTAAAAGACGTTTTCTCCACCATTGATACGGGTCTGGGCCTCTTTTTCCACTTTTCCTCTTACCACTATGACAGGAGACAAGGGTCCTTTCTATCTCAGAGCCCCCTCCCATCACTAGGACAGGAGTCTCCTTTCTCAACTTTTCTAAAAAATCTTGCTTTAAAACTAAACTGTGTCCGCACAAAAATTCTTCTTTCCTGCGAGACAAGAATTGAGGTTGCTGCCATATTCGGGGTCAAAAAAAACCCTACAACACTTCCAGTCCAGCGCAGGTTTCCAGGTGCAGGGGGAGTTTCATTCTTGAATCTTCTCTGGGCATGGGGTGCTTTTTCAGAGCAAGATTGGTACCACTGGGTCCAAAAACCTGTGAGATAACAGCTCAAGGCGGCCAGCGAAGGGGACATTAATTACATAGATTTGGACAATTCCTGCTGCTGCCATGGCAGTAGGTGTGAGATGCCATAATTTCTGGAAGCTGCTGTCATGTCTTTCTGTCTGCTCTTTTGTTTTGTTCCCCAAATTCTTTTAGGACTTCTGCCTGCAGTACTTTCATCCCCTCCCACCTCGTATCCATAGGTGCAGCCCTTGCTGCTTTTCCCTCCCCTAACCTCCTCCTTTATCCTGCTGGCACTCTCTTCCAATTCATTTCTCCTGCCCCACTGCCAAAGGAACTGCCCAGGGGCCAACCTCCTCCTCCCACTTCCCTGCTGGAGCCGAACAAAGGGACTGGCCCGCCCCTTGTCTTGCTCCTCCGTTTTAACCTTTCTTTTTTCTTTTGTCAAACCCTCCTCCCTCACGGGGTAATAGATAAACTAATTAACACCTCTTTAAAGGAAAAAAAAAAAAACTGAAAAGAAAAAAAAGTGTAACTTGAGTTCAGAGCAATAAACATTTTTTTCTCAAGTTTTCAAATCGGATTGGGTTAACATAACTTCGGTTACTAGTCTCATGCAAAGATTTGTAGTCTTTGCCAAGCTTGGTTCCAAAAGTGTGTGTGTGTGTCCACGTGTGTGTGTGTGTGTGTGTGTGTGTGGCACCACACAGAGTGTGTGTCTCAATGTATGTCTTTTTGTGAGAGGAGTTAGACTGGGTAGTAGGCAGATAGGGTATTCTGGGTCCCCAAGTCATTTTTTTTCTCAAATATAAAATCCCCAACCCTGTCTTAGATTCACCAGAGCACGACTCTTCCAAAGAACAAGGGTGACATTAGCATATCAGTTCCCCAGCTGAAACAATAACCATTATCTCTGGCTATTGTGTAGGAGGGCCTCAGGCTGATCTCCTTATCATTGAAAAGAAGACTGGAAGAAGTATTACTCATATGCCCAAGGCCAGAAATGTCCTGTCTGACACCTGTCTGGTCTTTTGCCCCAAAGCCAGATACCAGGGGGATCAGGAATTTCCTTTTGTCCTTGGAGAACCCCTTTGAAGTAAACCTTTAAACCGTGCGTTCACCACCATTAATACGGGTCTCTTTTTTCCACTTTCCCTCCTGCCACAATGGCAGAGGACTAGGGTCTTTTTTTCTCTACTTCTCCTGCCACTATGGCAGGGGTAAGCATCCTTTCTATCTCAGAGTCCCCTCCTGTCACTAGGACAGGAGTCTCCTTTCTCAACTTTCCTAATAAATCTTGCTTCAAAACTAAACTGTGTCACTGAAAAGGGACATTTAGGATTAAAAGGACAGAAGGATTACATTTGCTTTTTGCTTTCTGTATTTTGCTTGTGGTAGAGGACAGTGAATAGCTGAAGGAACATTTCATGATTAAGTTTAGATAGAGCCTGGGAGCCTGAGAGATAAGGGGTACCTGCAACTAGCCTCTGCTCCTAATTGCATGGCCCCCTCCCTGTTTTTGTTTATGGTTTTAGCCTTTCACCTCCCTGTTTATGTTTTATGGTTTTAGCCTTGGTTTAGCCTTTAAAAGAAATGCTGTACAATAATTTGGGGACGGTGCCTACCCTCCTGTGTGAGGAACTGGCCCCGGCCCCAGCGCGTTGGTGATCAAATAAAGCCTCTTGCTTTTGCATCAAGCCTCGTCTTCGTTGGTCATTGGGGAAACTCACTCTCTTGAGATAGACGGTAAGGTTGTCCCATCTGGGAGGTCTTACATCACCACGAAAATTCTTTCCTGCGAGACAGGAATTGAGGTTGCTGCTGCATTGGGGGTAAAAAAAAAAAAAACCTACAACATTTTGAAAAAGTTTGAAATTGTTATGTGTTACTATCTGTGCTTATTGATCAAAAAATGTTTTGCTTCTATGAATTAACTCTTGGAGTTCTTGTAATAAACAATGTTTTTAAAAGCAGATCTAATAAATCCTCCTACACTTACCAAATATAGATTGGAGAAAGGAAAAAAATATTATTTGAGTTTTTTCAGATATGTGGAATGAACAGCTGTCTTTTTATTAAGGAGTGCTTTGTGATTATAGGCCACAACTGTTTAAAATCTGCTTTAAATTTTTCTTATAACCAAGTTTTGTACCTTATTTTACTTACATTTGTAACTGATCAAATAAATTTATATAAGCTAAGTATAAACCTGCACTCTTGTTTCAAATGTATAGCAGACTTCAGATCTCTGGTAAATGTTTTCTAGAGCTTTTATTTGGCAGTTTTTCACTTGTGAGTGTTATGTAATTAATCTGGTGCTTCCAATCACTTTCTCTCTCTTTCTCGTTGTCTTTCTGATGCTGAGGACTCAGGCTGCACAGTTTGATCTCCAGACTTTAGCGGTGTAGCTAACTTATTAGCCTGTTTAAAACTGTCAAGATGTGCCTAATTTAGGGATGGAATTGAGTATCCTCTATGCTGACAAATCCAAAGCTGTCTCTGTGGCCCATTTTAACTGGGGCCTAGAGGAAGAGTAGTGAGCTAGGCAGCAGGAGGCCTGTTAATGTGGCTTTATACAGTAACCTGTTCTCAAGGAGACCCAGCAAGGCCAGTCTACCTTCCAATCTACCCTCCAGTCACACCTGCATGCAATGTGGGAAGCTAGAAGACTGGGCAACCAGCTGCCAATCATAGAAGTGGCTTTCAAAGCATTTTGTCTGCTCTGTCAAGATTCAGGTCACTAGAAATGGAACCGTCCTGGGCGTCAAATAATCCCTGGGTCAGGACCATGTGGCCCACAGTTAGAAAGCCCTTCTCTCTGCCAAGCTCCTAAAGCATTCATCACCATGGAGGGAGAGCCTACAACAGCATCACAGGTAAATCTATATATTCCATCCAAAAACACCAGCTATTCTGTACCAGCCTCCTTTTCAAGCCAGCTTTCCTCTCTGTCCAGGCAGGTAATGGGAGTCAACGGGCTGTCTTTCCATAGAGTTTCACACTTCCTTTATGATATCTCTTCCAGCACCCCACATGAAAAGATAGATGATCCTGGCCCTCACATGCACCTAACCAACTTCAGAATTTTCCTGGGTGCATCTAGACATAGAACTCTAGTGTACATGTGTATAAGACATCAGAAACAATTTGTGCTAGCTGTCACTGTAGCCTTGAAAGTCACTGTCAACTGGATCCCTGGCCTTACCGTAGGCCCTTACTTTGCTCCTGCTCAACTCAGAAAGACCAAAACAATCACCCTAGCTCTTGCTGTAAGCCAGCGTCTGCATGAGCAGAGGGAGGGGAAGAGCACAGGACTAACATCAGACTAGTATAACCCCACTAAAATACGATCAGAAATGTTTCTCTTTCCCATAACCATGCATGCTATTTTGTTGCTTCTTTTTATATCTTGTTTATTTCTTAGGCCTTACTAGACAGTCTTAATCAATCTTTCACACATGTTCCAGCCTAAGTCTCCCAACTAATGTCATACAACAAAAGGCTGGGATATTGGGGCTGAGTAGAAGTGACCCCAGTTTCCTGCCACAGCCAAACGGACACTACATCCGAACAGGGCGGGAATGCAGAGTCTGCACAGAAGGTCAACACCTGCCATGATGACCCATCCGTCACTACAGAGGCACCCCGAGAAGCTCCTTAAGACCAACCCTCAGAGACTAAATATTGCCGCAAGCTTCTGGAAGAACTCCAGCCATCCTTTCAAAAGAACTTTTGTTAAGTAACCCTTCCCTCCGTTCTGGTGTCACCACTCAAATGTAACACTTTTTCTATCCAAAGCATTAACCAGTTTATTTTGCAGGTCTAGGAACCTCCTATTCCTCCTTCATCAAACTGAAAACTCAGCTTGAAGATTCAAATGGGAGAAATGTCCTCAACTCCTACTGGCCTCCACAGTCATCTCACACCACTCCTTTTGTGGACGACAGCTTGATGCGGGGCCCCGGTGGTTGGTGCTGCACAGACATCTACTTTCCATTGAAAATCTGGACATCACTCTGTCCCAATCACCACCATTCAATTTGGCCTCCCCTCTCCCAACCCCTAAGGATCCACTCACTATACGCTCTGCCCTCAGATTATTCATTTTTATTTGTCTCCTAGGGACAGCTTACAGGATAAACCTCTCTGTCTCCTGATCTCACTTTTCATGGATGGCAGTTCAGTGCGCGGGCCTGATGGACATTGCTGTGTGGCCTATGTGGTAATGACCTCAGACTCCGTGCTTGAGGCACAGTGCCTCCCCCAAGGAACTACTTCCTAAAGGGCTGAACTGTATGTACTCATTCAGGCATTGACACTGGCTCAGGGGGAACAAGTCAATATCTATACTGACTCTAAGTATGCTTTTTTCATTGCTCATTTACACTCAGCCATCTGGCAGGAGAGAGGATTCCTTACCACCAAGGGTAATCCTATTGTTAATGCTTCTTTGATTAACAGATTTCTCCAAGTTCTCTATCTCCCTACACAGGTGGCGATTATTCACTGCCAGGGACATCAGTCGTCCATGGACCCAGTGACACAAGGCAACAACAAGGTTGACCAAACTGCAAGATGTCTGGCAACTCAGACAGCAACTGCCCCCATAGTGGTCCTTTCCACCTCCCTTAAGCCTACCTACTCTGAAAACGAATGACTGGATCTGTTCACTTCAGGGGGCCAGGGACATCCAGAGGACTGGATCTTCACAAGGGAAAAAGATCACACTATCTTCACATGATGCCCTGCCCCTCTTCACTGTTATCCACAATTCTCTGCATGTGGGGCCTGCTCACACACCAACTTAGAGGTCATCAACCTGGTCGGGTGGAAGCATTCTCAATGGCTAAGGGGATATCAGCAGTGGTAGCAGAGACTCTACTTAAACACATTGTTGCCAGGTTTGGTTTGCCTATGTCCAACCAGTCTGACAATGAGTTGGCTTTCATTTCACAGGTCACCCAACAGGCTTCAGAGGCCTTACACATCACCTGAAAATTCCATATCCATACCGTCCCCAGTCCTCAGGAAAGGTGGAAAGGGCCAATGAGATTATCAAGGACCACCTCACAAACTATCCCTGGAGCTCAGATTCTCATTGGTGAATTTACTTTCCTGGGTCCTAATGTGGATCAGGGAAGCCCCTCTAAGCCAATTTGAGCTGAAGTATCACCAACCCTTCCTGGTTACCTACCAGCTCCCTACAAAGTCTCATCCCTTGGCTAACTATTTAGCTTATCTAATTCTGATTCTCAAGCTTCTCCAAGAACATGCACACTGGTGTCTCCTGTGTCCTGACCCGAACTCATTGGTGGGCCTGGATGCTTTCCCTTTCCAACCAGGTGACTCGGTTCTACTCAAGACTCTTCACCCAGACTCACTTTAGCTGCGGTGGACCAATCCTCACACAGTGATCCTACCATGCCCACTGTGGCCAAACTTTTTGGCCACACCTTCTGGTACCATCTCTCCCATCTCAAACCTTCCCAAACCTCTACCTTGGCTCATTGGAAGGTCCAACAGACAGAGCCTACCACACTAACCTTTAAACGCCAAGATGCCTCCCCCGCATCCGACCCTATTAATAATTCTCTACCTAGCATTAACAAAACAGACTAAATAATCTGCACAATTCAAGCAGCCATTCTAGGCTCAATATTTGGGGATCCTCACTCATGTCTTGGCTTTTTCCAGTACTCACTTCATTAGCAATTATAGGTCTCTTATTAACTATTGCCCCTTGTTTTCTAAGGCTCATTCAGAAGAAAATCCATAATGCCCCCACGGACCGGCTTCAACCACATGCTGCTCCACCCCTACACTCTGGTGCCCATGGTGCTTCTTCTGGACACACTTAGGGACAATGCCCCCTTCAGCAGGAAATAGCCAGATTGACTTCATCACCTTCTTTTGTATTACCAAGAGACCGCAATGATGGCTACCACAGTAACTGGAGAAAGGAGGAGTTTGCCTAAAAAAAAAAAAAAAAAAAAAAACCTAAAAAGGATGGCAGAATTCTGGTAGGCTCCTCAGATGGTGAGACCACTGCTGCACCAATGAGTGGCACAGACCCATGTCCCCCCACCAATTAGGGCCAAGACAACCCCCCATTTTGGCTTCCATGTCAAGAAGAGTTTAAAAAGCCTCTTCCCCATCTCTTCCATGGTCTTCCTCTGCAGCCCACTCCTTCTCACATGTCTTTCTGCCACATGGGGAAGGGAAGCCAGTGGCCTTGGTTCCCTGAAATAAAGGCCATCTAAATTCTTTTCACATATTTGACTGAGTATTCTTTCCCTGGTGGTCAGCAAGTGTAACATTTTGGCCAACAGTAAATCTAACAGTGGAGTCCTCATGAACTGGATTATCACCCTAGTAAAACAGAACAGAAAGTGCTCCCATGACTTGTCATCATGTGCAAGGAAAAGGCAGTTTTCCCTCTGCAGTCGGAGTCAGCTTTGAGCAGAGCAAGCCCCACTGGTTCATTGGACGTTCACCATCCAGAGTAGCAGGGAATATATCTCTGCTGTTTATAAGCCATTTAATCTGTGGTGCTTTGTTTTTCTGCATAGACATTCTTGCTGGACATTTCTGCCTTCCTATTCAGTTTAGATTTTTTTGGTTCTTTTTCTACATTAGAACCTCAGATTTGTTGATTTCTACATTTCCTTTTGCTTTACTTCTCTTAAAACAGTTTTATTTATTTATTTTAATATCAGAATATCAGAAGGGGAGGCAGGAGTAGGAGCTAGTGACTTCATCCAGGTTTCTTACATGAGCCATGGGAGCCTGAAGGTTTTTGCTCCCATCTCTTCCTTTCCCAAGCACATTAGCAGGAAGCTGGACCAGAAGTGGAGGAACTGGCATTCAATTTATTGTCCAATATGGAGTGCAGGCATTCATAGTAGCAATTTAATCCATTAAATCACACCTGTTTCCTATGGTAATTTACTTTGATATTGTAAAGTGTCTAAGACGCATGCCAATATATCAAAATAAATTATATAATTTATACTAGCAGTGGATTATTACAAATTATAACTTTTAAGATATCATATAAAGCCTTCAAAGTCATAAAACAAGGATTTATGAGAAATTTAAAAAACCAAATATATGATATTTTTACTATGCTTTTCTCTTGAATTGTGAATGTGTCAAATCTCTTCAAATTTATCTACAGATTCAATAAAATTAAAGTGTAAATTGTATACAGTACTCCTTATTGAAATTATCAACCTAATTCTAAGTTACACGAAATCTAAAAGAATGTGGAGCAACATTGAAATACAACAAAGCTTAGGAGCAGCACTGTTTGTTTTTGCTATTTATCATAAAAGTCACAGCACTCAGGGCAGCTCTGTATTATAATTGGTACAAGTGCATATCAATGGAACAAAACAAAGAAACAATATAGATGCATTTTTTTTTGAAAAATATGCAAAGGAACACCACTGGAGGAAGTCTGGTGCTTTAAACAAGAGTGCTAGACAATTGGATTCACATATAAAAATAAAACAAAGCAGAGAAGATCACAGCAAAGCAGCTCAATCCATTTGCCTCAACTTACAGAAAGTCAACGAAAAATAAACCTTAGGAGGCAAGCACCAGGGCTTAGGCTATCACTTGGGATATCATTATCCTTGAGATTGATTTCATCACTACTTCTTTATATTTTGATTTATTTATTTTTATTTGAAAGCAAGATTTTTACAGAAAGGAGAGAAACAAAAAGAGAAGTCTTCCATCAGCTTGTTGACTTCCCCAATGGCTGCAACAACCAGAGCTAAACTGACCTGAAGCTGGGAGTCAGGAGCTTCTCCCCACCTCCCACATGAGTGCAGGGCCCCTGGCTTTGGGCCATCCTCTGCTGCTTTTCCAGTTGGTAAGCAGAAAGTTGGAGCAGAAGCGCAGCAGCTAGGACACTAATGGCCTCCCACAAGGGGGATGCTGACCCTGGCAGGTAGAGGATTAGCCTGATACACCACCTCCCTGGCCCCAAATGTCATCACTATTTTTAACCTGGTTTCTTACTAACATGCCTGGGAGGCAACACATGATGGCCCTGAGTATTTAGGCTCTTGTTACCCAAAAAGAACGCCTGTTGGAGCTCCTCTGTTGGACCTTGACCACCATTCTGGGCTGGTACAGAGGTTTGATGAAGAAGCTAGTAGAATAGAACTTTTTTTTCTTTCTCTTCCCTTTCTACATTCCCTCTCTCTCTTTCTCCCATTTTGAAATAGCTAACTCAATAAACCTGTGTTTATTGTTTTAAATGTTTCAAAATGTCAGCCATAAATGAGTAACTCAAAAGTAAGATCTTAAATGTGACAATAGAAAACACTGGAACCCTTGGTTTCTAAAAGGAAGAATTGGTAAACTGGATTTTACACATGTATACACACTTATCAAAGAACAATTAAGAAAATCAATAAACCACCAAAAATGGAGTGTTGTTCAAGTCAGGTACCTTACAAGAGATTGAATAAAAATTACATAAAGAGATAGAAACTACAAGATGACATAAATTCATTTTGGAGTAGGGTAGGCCATATCACAATATTCTGAATCTATATATGTGAAACGCATAAAATTTGTTCACCTTATATAAATAAAAACATTTTTAATTGATATTCGCATTGGTTTTTCTCAAAGGAAGATGCAAAATTATAAATAAGCATATGTAAATATGCCTCCATCATTATTTATTATTATAATATAAATTAAAACTATATGATGTATAGATATTTCTATACATCTATTAGAATGACTAAAATTACAAAAAGTACTACATTTTGGAAAGACTAGAGGAACTTAAGTTCCCATAAAAATTTTTGTTTAATTTAAAATGTTACAATCATTTTGGAGAATATTTGACAATTTTTTAAAAGGCAGAGCTTCCATTGTGGTGCAGCTGGTTAAGCCTCAGAGGCTACCATCCTAGGTGCGTGATGATTTGAGTTCCAGATGCTCCACTTCCAAGCCAGCTTCTTAATAATGGACCAGGGAAAATAAAGGAAGCTGTCCCATATGTTTGGGACATGTGAGGTACCTGGAAGAATCTCTTGGCTCCTGGTTTCAGTCTGGCTAAATATGGGCCATTGTGGCCATTTAAGGAGTCAACCAACAGAAGGATGCTGATCTCTCTCTCTCTGTTTCTCCTCTTCTCTCCACTTTGTCTCTGAAACTGCCTTTCAAATAAACAAATCAATCATTTTTATTAGGAAAACAATAGAATCCCTCCACCACATGATTTTACCTGGGTAAATACCTGGAAAAATGGAAGTAATTTCTCATATTTAGGCCCAAAGGCAAACAATTCCAGGCAACATTTAAATTCCAGCAACTGCATGAATAGCAAGCTGTCAATTCAACAGAATTGAACAGTATTCAGCAAAAGTGTTTTGTGTCTTGGTACATAACACAACATGGAATCAGCTTAGCACAATCAGAATCATTGAGAGTTGTGGGGAAAATTTTCCTTCTGTAAGACTGGGGGCAGTTTAATTTATAAACCTCCAATTTGTGAACTAATATATAAAGCATTTGAAAGTCATCATATAATTGAAACTGGAAGAAAACAAAACAGAAAACTCAAAATTTATGATTTTCTAATATTTGCAAGTTTTAAGTTACATGAATATTTTTCTGCAAAAACCTGGACACAGAGGAACATATCAAGAACTTTCTGGAGGCAGAAACTCACACAAGAGCAATACAAATATGACAACTTAGACCCTAATTGACAGATTGCAGCAGTTTGTGTGTAAATTCCTGAGGCTCATCCACATGGACCCTAAGCATTTGTATTTCATCTCCAGAGATTTCAACCAGGACCTTGCTGATAATCAGAGAAAAATTCCTTATTCTGGTAGCAGGCAAAAGGGAGAGAACCATTCTGAAATATACAAAACACCAATATGTTCTCATTAATCAAACTGCTTAAAATAAATTATCCATGTGGGTGGATCACAGCTTATCTTCTCTGGGTTAGAGAAAGATAGTTCTAGCTACTTGGAACCTTCCTGTCTCATCCCACACTGGAGGGGCAGGGTTCTGAGAAACACCATGGGTGGTCACAGTGTCACAAAAAGATTGCCACCCAGAGAACTTACCCTTTAGGTACACCTTATCACCCTATCCACAAGACTTCTGTAAAATAGTAGTGGGGTACAGGTAAATGACTCACAGGAGTCAGATATTGAATAAAATTTCCAGGCAGTAGGTTATAAGTAATCATGAACACTGAAGGAAATTTTAGGCTGTGTCAAATACTGTTATAGCAAATAGTAAATAAAGCATGGTTGTTAGCAAGACAGATGTATTATATTATGTGTATATTGTACTATACTTCTCACTGAAGTCTAAAATATGTCAAGTTCCATTGCCAAATTAAATTCATCAAGTCCAGTTTTAAAAATAAATACAAAGAGTAAAAGGCAAAACACATACAGAAAAACACATACACACCCACACACAATCCAGGAAAGAAGACTCTCAAACTGGTGAAATTTCGGATCATCAAATTAGAATCTTTTTGAGATAATGTATATTTTTTGAGATACTGTATTTTTAATTTATATTATTCAAGGGAACAATGTTTCCCCAAATAAAATTTAAATAATTAAAAACCAAAAAGACTAACAGGAATAAAGAGGAGGCTATAAACGTGGATCAAATGGAAAGATGAACATTTCACCTGCATACACTAAATTTTAAATGTAAATCTTAGAAGCATATAGAGTGGTAGAACATTCTTAACCACTGATTTTAAAAAGAATAAAATTAAGTTTGATGAAACTACATTTGGAGCTATAGTGATACAAAAGGCAATCATTTTTTTCTTTTTTTGAATTTTAGCATCCACGTGCAGAGAAAATATGTTATATTTGTCATTCTGTTTGAACTATTTCACTGAACATCATGTTTTCCAACTGTATCTATTTTATTGCAAACGGTAGAACCTCATTCTTTGTGTAGCTGAATACCATTCTGTTATGTGTGTGTTGCCAAGCAAGTGAATGATATACTTAGAGGGGGCAGAATTATGGCACAGTGGTTACAGCAATGCCTGTGATGCTGGAATCCCTTGTGAGCACCCGTTTGAATCTTGGATGCTCCACTTTCAATACAACTCCTTAACAATGTATCAAGGAAAATGATGAAAGATGGCCAAGTGTTTTGACAATGAATCTCCATTTTCTGTACCTCCTTTTTCTCTCTCTCCTCTGTTTAAATAAATATTTAAAAAATGCTGAGAACTGGGGGAGAATCAAGAAGACAGAACGGGGTAAGGACACTTTTAAACAGGGAAATATTAGCCAGTGTGAAGCAAAGAGGGTACACTCCAAGAAATAAAAGAGGACAGAACAACAGCAGAGGGGTGATTGGAGACTAAAAGACACAGGAAAGCACCAAAAACAACAGTGTGGTGGTAAAGTGACTGATACCCCAACGAAATTCAGCAAATGGTGATCTGAACTCCATTGGCAGCTGAAAATCCACCAGCAACCAGGTGGGGAGGGACTTACATCAGGGGGAGCTCAGGTGATGAACCCATAGAACAGCCCATCCTGCTGGTCTGTTTGATTTGACCAGGAGCAGAGACAGAGCAGCAGATCTGAGAAGGCCAGCGTGGGAACAGTGTGGATTTCAGAACACTATGCGCCCCCTAGAGCCATATTTGGTGTCATTTTGTGTAAGGAGGCAAGTGCTATGGACAGTACTGTGCACGCTTTGAGCTGGGAATGAACTCATTTCTAGCTCAGCAAACTGCACAACATGGTATCCTACAGGTTCCACCCAAGACAGGTCCGGGTAGCCCACAGACCTGATGGTCAGCACACCAAGAACTCCAGTAGTGGCACATTGGGCACCATTTTGCACAGTGTGGCAAAAGTTTTAAGACCACAGGGACAACAATGAGCTGCACATGCACTGAGCTTGCGAGAACTCACTGAGCTCAGTGCATTGCACTGGTCCCACAGGAAAATAATACCAACTATGGCATCATATGGGTCAGAATAGGTTCATTTGGCCCGTAGACCTAATGGCCCAGCTTCTGGCAAGATCAGTACCATCAACAAGCTAGCTATATAGGATAACTGTTTTTTCCCTAATCCTGGGACCTGCTGCACCATAAGTGGGAGAAATGTTGTATAAACAATGGTGCAGTCTCAGCACAGTGTCACAGGAGATGGAGAGTGGTGAACCAGGAGCTGGGGCTGCAGAGACCACAGTGGAAATCTAACATAAGAACCCAGACCTGGAACTTGCTGGAGGGAATGGCACAAGTGACAAAAAAAAAAAAAAAAAAAAAAAAAAAAAAAACCTATACCAACTACTATTAGTGAAATTGAACTGTAGACTTGTGGGTGACACAGCTTAAAAAGCTGTCCAAAGGAGAAGAATCTGATAACCAGAAGTACCATGACCAAGAGCAAAAAAAGAGACAAAGGCACAATGAATATTACTGAAGACTCCCCTGCAATGGAGCAAAAGCCTTTGCTAACCTCAGAGTTAACTGAGGAAGACATTGAGAAAATGGGGGATACAGAATTCAAAACTCTTGTTATAAAACTTCTTATCAACAATGAGAAGCACATAACACAGGCATTCAAGAAATTTAAGGAATATGTCACACTGGAAATGAATCAAATGAAAGCTGGTGTATCAGAAATGAAGAACACAGTGGAGCAAATTAAAAGTGCAGTGGAGAGTCTCCAAAATAGAATGAAGAAAGCAGAAGAAAGAATCTCAGAATCTTGGATGATATTTCCTGTTACCGGGGGAAACAAAAAAAAGCTAGAAGCAG
The DNA here is from genome assembly GCF_030435755.1 of Ochotona princeps. Lineage (NCBI taxonomy): Eukaryota > Metazoa > Chordata > Mammalia > Lagomorpha > Ochotonidae > Ochotona > Ochotona princeps. Next base: position 104,285,658 of record NC_080835.1, on the reverse strand, counting down.
AGCTGGATCAGGCCAGAAAAAGTATTCAAGAATTGAAAGACATTGTTAAAAGTCAAAATGTAAGAGTTATGGGAGTCTCAGAAGGTGCATAAAGTGAAACTGGGTTTAAAAATGTATTTAATGAAATAATAGGGAAAATTTCCTTAATCTAGAGAAAGAATTGGGAAACAAGATCCAGGAGGGGCACAGAACTCCCAACAGGCTTGACCCTAAGAAATCTTCACCATTACACATGATGATCAAGCTCTCTTTAATCGAACATAAGGAAAAGATCCTTCAACATGCATGTGAAAAAAATCAACTGACATATAAAGAAATACCAATTAAACTCACAGGAGATATCTCTAGGAAACTCTACAGGCCAGAAGAGAATGGAATGACATATTCCAGATTCTAAAAGAAAAAAAAAAAAATGTTGGCCCAAGATAACGTATCCAGCAAATCTTTCCTTTGTCCTAGAAAATGAAATAAAATTCTTCCACAGTAAAGAAACGCTAAAAGAATTTGCCTCTTCCAAACGTGCCCTACAAATGATACTTAAAGATAGTCTTGATAGAGAAAAGGAATAGCATACATCAAAACCAGAGGCAAATGCAAATAACATTTCAGTAAAATAACAACAGAAGGCTGAATCAATGAACAATCTATTGCTGATAAAACAGGACCAAATTACCAACCATTCATATTAACCCTGAATGTAAATGGCTGAAACTCATCAATCAAATGCCATAAATTAGTAACCTGGATTAAAAACAAAACCCATCTATTTGCTGCCTACAGAAGACACATTTCACCAACAAAGATCAGCAGAAACTAAATCTCATGGATTTTGATTTTTTTTGTTGTTAGTTTCATCTCCTCAAAACATATTGTTTCTCATTAAATTCTTCAATGACTTATAGTTCATACAGTAGCATTATTTTCTTCAGGAAGATTCTTGATTTTCATTTCTTCGGCGACATGTTAGTCATTCAGTAGCATGTTATTTAACTTCATGGTGTTACTAATTTCTTTTTGTTCTTCCTTTGTTGATTTTTTTTGTGGCTTTTCATTTCAGGGCATGTATAATAACTGTGTAATGGAGACTATCGCATCTAGCATCATGTTATTTAACTTCATGGCATTGTCAATTTCTATTTTTATTCCTGTTGCTGATTTTGTTTTATGGCTTTTTATTTAAGGGGATGTACAGTACTTATGTAATGGAGATTATCATATCCAGATGTGAGGATACAATGCAGTATGCATCTCTACTTCCAGACAAAGATGGACTTCCAATGAAACTGTTTACTGTATCTTGGCAATAGGATGCTGGACTCTCTATCACAGTCCATGCCTGCAATGATGGACATATGACTGTATGAAGATCTATACTACAGTAATGATATAGGGGAACTCAGTGAGGGGGGAGGGAGTTGGTAAGGGATAAGTAAAATCCCACAATTTATGGAACTGTATCATAAAATGATAATAATAAAAAGAAGCAATATTTTAAAAATAAATAAATACATAACTCTGACTTTTAAAAATGCTGAGAGCATGGCACCCTTCAAAATAACAGAGCAGAAAATGAAATACCTTGGAATAAGCCTAACAAAGGATGTGGAAGACCCATATGAGGACAACTATAAAACATTAAAACAAGAAATAGAAAAAGACTTCAAAAATTGGAGAAAAATACCTTGTTCGTGGATGGGCAGAGTAAACATCATCAAAATGGCCACATTACCAAAAGCAAAATGTACACTCAACATGATTCCCATCATAATAGCAAGAACATACTTCACAGTGCTGGAAAAAATGATGCAAAGGTTCATCTGGAAACACAGAAAACCACCAATAGCCAGAACTGTCCTGAAGAATAAGAACCTAGCAGGAGGGATCACAATCCCAGATCTCCAGACATATTATAGGGCAGTGGTGGTCAAAACAGCCTGGTACTGGTACAGAAACAGAGAGGTAGATCAACGGAGTAAAATAGAAAATCCAGAAGGGAACCCACACGTGCACAACTACCTAATTTTTGACAAGAAAACAGAAAAAGGCAGGTCTCTTCAACAGATGCGGTTGGGGCAACTGGTTAATAGCATGTAGAAAAAGGAAGCAAGATCCACACCTTTCACCATAAACAAAGATCAAATCTAAATGGGTTAAAGATCTAAACCTACACCCAGAGACCATCAAACTTTTGGAAGAAAAAGGTGGACATATTCTACAAGACATAGGCGTCAACAAAAACTTCCTAGAAAAAAACACCAAAAGCAAAAGAAGTCTAAACCAAAATAAACAAATGGGACTACATTAAGCTACGAAGTTTCTGCACAGCAAAGGAAACAATCACCAAAATAAATAAGAAACCAATAGAATGGGAGAAGGTCTTTGCACACTACTCAGAAGACAAAGGGCTAGTTTCCAGAATATATGGAGAGCTCCGGAACAACTATAACATCAAAACAAACAAACCAGTCAAGAAATGGGCACAAGAAATGGGCAGATACTTTACAAAGGAGCAAATTCAAATGGCTAACAAACACATGAAAAAATGCCCAAGCTCTCTGACAATGAGGAAACAATGATCCAAAGGTTCATCCGGAAACACAAAAAACCACGAATAGCTAGAACCATCCTGAAGAATAGGAAGTTAGCAGGGGGAATCACAGTTCCGGACCTCTGGACATACTATAGGGCAGTGGTTATCAAAACAGCCTGGTACTGGCACAAGGATAGAGAGGAAGATCAATGGAACAGAATAGAAACACCAGAAGGGAGCCCAAACAGGTACAGCCAAATAATCTTTGACAAAAAGACAAACGACAACCCAGGCAAATGGGAAGGTCTGTTCAATAAATGCTGTTGGGACAACTGGTTGATAGCCTGCAGAAACAAAAAGGTAGATCCACATCTCTCACCATACACTAAGATCAGATCTAAATGGATAACAGAACTAAACCTACATCCAGAAACCTTCAAACTTTTGGAAGAAAATGTTGGAAACACACTGGAACACTTAGGGGTAGGCCCTCACTTCCTAAAAAAGACTCCAGATGCAGTAGAAATCAAGACCAAAATAAACAATTGGGACCTCATCAAACTAAGAAGCTTCTGTACAGCTAGAGAAACAATCAACAAAGTAAAAAGGCAACCCACAGAATGGGAGAAGATCTTTGCACACGACATAGGTGATAGAGGGCTAATATCCAGAATATACAAAGAGCTACAAAACAACCAAAATGTCAAAACAAACAAGCCACTCAAGAAATGGGCACGGGAAATGGGCAAACACTTCACAAAGGAACAAGCCCAAATGGCAAATAAACATATGAAAAAATGCTCAAGTTCCCTGGCAATAAGGGAAATCCAAATTAAAACATCAATGAGGTACCACCTAACGCCAGTAAGACTGGCCCACATGAATAAAAGCACCAACAACACTTGTTGGCGAGGTTGCGGGGAAAAGGGAACCCTACTCCACTGCTGGTGGGGCTGCAGGCTGGTACAGCCTCTATGGAAATCAGTATGGAGAATATTCAAACAACTCAAATTCAACATACCGTATGATCCAGCAATAGCACTCCTAGGAATATATCCAGAACACTTGTTTTATGAGAAACCAACATGCACTCCTATGTTCATAGCAGCACAATCAGTAATTGCAAAAACATGGAAGCAACCAAAATGCCCATCAGCAGAGGATTGGATAAGAAAGCTATGGTTCATCTACTCCATGGAATACTACTCAGCTATTAAAAAAAACAAAATGCAATTCTTTGTGGCCAAATGGGCCAAACTGGAAACCATAATGCTAAGGGAAATGAGCCAATCCCAAAAGGTTAAATACCACATGTTTGCCTTAATTTAAGATGATATGATGTTATGTATAACATGTTATGTTATGAATGTTATATGTTGCGTATAAACTAAAATTGAAATGTAAGTGAGGTGGTCACAGAAGAAAAAATGAAAATAAAAAAAAAACAACAAAAAAAAACAACACTGAGTTTCCACCTGATGCCTGAAAAAATCGCCCATATACAGAAAACAACCAACAACACCTACTGTCAAGGTTGTGGAGAAAAGGGAGCCCTGCTCCATTGCTGCTGGGAATGCAGGCTAGTGCAGCCACTATGGAAGTCAGTATGGAGAACAGTTAGGCAATTAAAAATTCACCTGCGATATGACCCAGCAATACTACTTCTAGGAATATATCGAAAAGACTTGGTATACATCAAAGCAACATGCACCCCAATGTTTATTGCAGCACCATCAACAATCACAAGAACATGGAAGCTACCTAAATGCCCATCAAGAGGACTTGATAAACAAACTGTGGTTCATCTACACTATGGAATACTACTCAGCAACTGAAAAAAAAAAAAAAAAAGAAATGCATTGCTTTGTGGCCAAACGGGCCAAACTAGGGAAAATTATGCTAAGGGAAATGAGTCAATCCCAAAAGGTCAGGTATCATATGTTTGCTCTAATATTATATGATACAATATGATGTCAAATCTAGAGATATCATATGTGAATCTTACTCTATGTTTATTAATGTTACTTCATACTTATTTGCACCTGATGTAACAAGAACGTGTGATGTATTTTATTAACTAACCATCATTAAGAGGTGGATTGTTTATAACCAACTGAGATAGTCAGTGTCCACATATAACTGTAATTGGTATGATCCATAAACAATGAAGGCCTAATCCTTACTGTACCTACATTAGGGCTCAGGATACAAGAATTAACCTACAATGAAAAGTTATTCTCTACATGGCTGGGAGACACTACAGTGGAAGCATGATGGACTTGCGAAAAGTCACGATGGACACACATTATGAACCCAGAGGGGAGAACAGAGGGGAGGGGAGAGGCCACCGTAAACTAAATTGTACCAAAAAATATTTTTTAAATGCTGAGAATTGCAATGTGAATAATAGCATGCAAGAACACATGAATAATATAAACAGCAAAATGAAAACTTTTTATTAATAAAGCAAATGCTAGAAATCAAGGTAGCAACACAGAAATGAAAATGTTTTTGATAGGTTAAAGCTAAGGAAAGAATCAGCTTGAATGTATATCAATGCATTTTTTTTATTTATTAGGAATCTCTATAGTCCTCAATTAGGGTTTCTTAGAATTCAGGGGGATAGGGGGAGGGGGAGGGGGATTCCCAAAGCCTATGAAACTGTCACATAATGCTAAATATTAATTAAAAATAAATAAATAAAAAAAGATATTATATGCAAAAAAAAATTACTAAACTTCTAAATCTATACTGTGAAATATGGAATTTTTTACTCTATATAAATACATTAAAATTATTTTGAATATCCTAAAAAAAAAAAAAAAAGAATTCAGGGGGATAAATTTTAGTTTAAAAATATTACATCCTTACTTACAGTAACTTTTAAGTGATATGTAGCATTTCCCTCAATCAAGAATATGCAATCTGGGCCATGACAACCACTGCCATCTTGGTGGGGACAGTCCAGGTGATTCTGAAGCTGGAGGCACAGGGGCTCAACTCTCCCAGCTGTGTGGCAGCTGCTGGGAGGACCCAGGCCAAGCCAGGCTCAATGTATAGAATCCTAGCTCCAACCACTGCTACCAGATGGTGGGCTTATCCCTGAGCTTGCTCCAAGGTCTGAGAAACCCCTTCTCCCACAGTAATTAGAATGTGGGCAGATTTGGGCAGACACTGGACCCTGGATCCACCCTCCAACACCATCTTGATGGGGGCAGCCCTGGTGAGTCTGAAGCTGGAGGCACAGGGGCTCAACTCTCCCAGCCATGTGGCAGCTGCTGGGGGACCCGGGGCAAACGGCCAGCACAGCATTAGTACCTTAGTGAAGCTTGTGGGCCACCTGCAATGTGCTCTGAGATCTTGGGGGTGTGGGCTTACAGAGAGTCTGAGAGATGTCATAGATGGGGATCATCAAGGACCTTAGAGTTCAAGTCCAGGAATGACTTCCCGGGAACTTTCATGAACAAGGTCATGCTACTTGAAGGGCTACAACATGGGACCCACCAGAGAGTGTTAGAAAAGGAAAGAGGTTCTGTGAGGCTGGGCCATGAAGTGCACAAACATGTGGGTGAATCATGTCTTTGGGTAGAATATGCAGGGTGATATGTGGGCTCACTTATGTGGAATAGCAATTTCCATTGGTACTCACAAGTACTGTGGCTGGGAATAGGCCTGGTTGGAGAGCTAAGGGGATGCTCCGGCTGAGTTAGAATTGCCATCAATAAATGCGAGTGCCAGAATCGATGCATTGCCCTCGGCTGAACATGGCTTCAATCTCCCTTGGCACAGGTATGGCCTGGGTCTGGGGAGGGCTGGGCTGAGCTAAACTCCAGCACCCACTGATACTCATGAGAGTAAGGGTGAGTGTAGAATAGGCTGGGCTAGGTCTTAGCTCCTGCTGAATCATGTAAGAGCTGTGTCTGGGTACTGACCAGGTATGGATGGGCTGCAACACTTAATGATAAGAACAGGAAAGGGTATGAGCCAAATGGGCAAGGAGACTGTCTCTGCCAGGATGACGAAGTCACCATGCACCAGGGACCCACCGGTATGCACAAGATCTGCCACTGGAAGGAGACGCAGATAGAGAAGTTTGGTGAAATCATTTTTAAGGTTGCAATCCCTGTAGGTAAGTGCAAGAACCAAGGGAAGGAGCAGCCCAACCCAGACCAGGTTACAATACCCGCCAGCATGCATGTGGGTCAGGTTAGCGGGTGAGCCAGGCCACCCCATCCACTGGCAGCTCTAAGGACAAGGATGGGGTACAGCAGGAGCCAAGTTGGGCCACGTCACCAGTCAGTTCACACTTGAGCCAGGATGGAGGAATGACTGCAACTAAGGTACCCACTGATGGATGCCAAGGAAAAAATGAGTCATGTCAGTCCGGAAGTGGTGGGTACCAAGTCTGTGAACCCCAGGGGTGGAGGACCCAGAGGAACCTGGGTCTCCTAAGCCAGTGCAGTCATTCCTCCATCCTGGTAGTTCTTTGGGGCCTGCAGAGGACATCTGGGATCATAGCAGAGAATGGAAAACAGAGCATAAGGACAACTACCTCAGCCAAACGATGACTGCAAATAGCTACACTATGACCTGGGCTGTGGTGGGACAGAAACGAACACTTTGCTTGAGGAAAGGGAAAAGAAGGTAATGTTTCGAAAACATGTAATTTTCATGTAATCATTGTGGGTAGGAAGATCTTTTTATCCTGTTTTCAAGGCAGGCATCCTCTTTCAAGTTCTCTGAGACAGCCTGCCTGCTAGCGCCTTCAACACAGCCTCCTCATTCACAAGCATTGAACAGGAATGATGCAGCTACTGCGGACACCTAATGTACGTGCAGATAATCTGTCTCCTGGAGTGTTTACTAACTCTAACAAGTAGTTAACGACTTTACTAGCTGGGACTTTCCTTTGGGGACACCTTCTTGTTAAAAGAGTCTCATGTTCTAGGTAGTCTCAAAAGCAATGAATTGTTTCCTAGTGCAGGCAATTCATACTGTTGGGTACTCAATAATATATTATTAATTTCTCTTAGAGAGTTTTTTTTTAATTATTTTGTCTTGTCATGGGCTACACTGTGATTAGAATTATTTTGCCACCTATCTACCACTCTTACGGTTACTGGATGCATCCTTAGAATTAGGGATGCCAGTGAGCTGGGCCAAGGAGTCAATGGGACCATGAGAGATCATGACTCACCAGAGTGATGATGATGAACTATAATTTCATGGTTCAGACATCACCCAAGCCAACCAGGACTTGAGGTTATACAACTTCATTGCTATCCCAGTTCTGCCTCCACTATTTTTTTTCCTCAAAACTGGCTTCTGAAATAACTGCATATGGTCTACAATAAATTCAGTTACAGTTACTAGCAAGGACTCCGGCACATTGTTGTTAGTTTTATGTTACTCTTCCAAATTCCCCTTGGTAATTGAAACCATTCATGTGTTCTCTTTAGCAGCATCTGACAGCTTGCCTGGCAGTGATCGGGATCAGGGAAGAGCTCACAGTTAACTGTGAGCGCAATGACTGGGGGAAGATGATTGTACTATGCATGCTCGCACCTGTGGCGGCACAGAAACACGTTAGCAGATGCAGGTTCATTCTTTGTATTTTGTAGATTTTAGTGTTCCTTGTTTTTGTATGACTACCAGGGTGCTTTAAAAAGGGAGAAATATCCTCCATCTGCTCTTTCACTCCCCAAACGGCAGGAGGCTGAGCCCACCCTAAGCCAGCAACCAAGAGTCAGCAGCCAGCAGCCTTCTCCAGGTCTTCCATGTGTATGTAGAGTCCCACGGCTTTGGTCAACCCTCTATTGCTTTCCCAGGGCATAAGCAGGGAGTTGGATAGGAGGTGGAGCAGCCAGGACCTGAATTGGTTCCCATGGAAGACCCTTGCTTGCAAGGTGAGGATTTAGCCATTGAGACATTGCACTGAGTCCAGCTACCTAATTTATATATTTTAAGATTTATTTTTATTTGAAAGACAGATTTGCAGAAAGAAGGGGAGACAGAGAGGGAGAGATTTTTCCAAACAGCTGCACGTGTGGAGCTTCAACGATCTGAAGCCAGGAGCCAGGAGCTTCACTTATGTTTCACACAGTGTGAGTGTCCAAACATGTGGGCCATCTCTGTTGCTTTTCCAGTCTGCAGGCAGGGAGCTGGATGGGAAGTGGAGCATCCAGGAACAGAACCAGTATCCGTATAGGACGCTGGCTTCTGCAGGTAAAGGATTAAGCTGCTGAGCTACAGCACCAGCCCCGACACTATCTGATTTTAGAATTAAATTATCACTTTGAAACGGTGTGTCCTACCCATTAACGCTCACTATCCATCCTCCATTTCTGGAAATCATTAATCTGTATTCTACTGCATCTTCATTTTGTGGACATTTGGTGTAAGTGCAATCATGACTCTTGCTCTCTTGTGGGTGGCTCGCTTAATTTCACAGTCAAGTTTCACCCACAATGTAACTCAGTACCTTGTTAAGAATGAACTGGGGATTACACATTTGGAATAGTGATGAATATTCACTTTGGGACACATGCTTCCTGTATCAGACAGCCTGTATCCACATGTTTCTTCCGCTTTGGATTCCAATTTTCTGCTAATGCAGGCCCTGAAGTGGTAGCAGGTGACATCTCAAGTATTTTAACCTCTGGTACTCACATCCTGGCTCCAGCCTGGTCAAGTCTAGACTGTTGCATTTTTTCTTCCTTCCTCCTTTTTCCTTCCTTTTTCTTCTTCCCTCCTTTTTCCTTCCTTCCTCCTTTCCTTCTCTCTCTCTCTCTCTCTCTCTCTCTCTCTCTCTCTCTCTCTCTCTCTCTCTGACTTTCAAATAAAATGCATTTATAAAACTGTTTAAAAGGTACTAGAATGAGGGGCCTGGTACTGTAGCCTAGCAGCTAAAGCCCTCACCTTTCATGTGCTGGGATTCTATATGGGTGTCAGTTCATGTTCCAGCTGCTCCACTTCCCATCCAGCTCCCTGCCTGAGGCCTGGGAAAGCAGTCGAGGACAGCCCAAAGCCTTAGGACCCTGCACCTGCTTGGGAGACCCAGAAGAAGCTCCTGGCTTTGCAAAGCTTGATCCAGCCATTGTAGCCATTTAGGGAGTGAACCATCAGACCTTTCTCCCTGTCTCTCCTCTCTGTAAATCTGACTTTCCAACAAAAAAACAAATAAATCAAAAAATAAAAACAAAAAAAATACACTGGCATGAAATTAACAAAATTTAATTACTTTGAAGTGAATAATTAGACATATAGTATTTTCACAGTGTGTTCTGAGTACCATCTTTGTCTCATGCTTCATTATTGCTATTATTCCAAAATGAAACTTCAGACCCAGCATATTAGACTGTGTTGCTTTAAATACAACATCTGAGAGAAGTTACTTAAGAGGGAGAGTTTAACTTTAACTCACAATCTGAGTGTACAAAAATCTAGGTTCAGAAATCTGCTGCTTCTCCAATACGTGGCTTGACACTGGCAGTAAAGGATTGTACACAGAGGAGTGAACACATGGTATGCCCTCAAACAGAGAAAGAATTGCTAGGATACATTAGGCTTGTATCACCAGTTTTCTTGAAAGATCTACCTGCTGAGGACCTGTCTCCAGGATCTAAACACTCCCCCATAAGACCCACTTTCTAGAGACCACAGTGGATCGAGCCTCCATCAATCACTGACATTAATCCATGAAGTGTTAACACAAAGTTTTTGGAATTAAACACCTGCATATCTGGGAAGAAAAATCATGTTCAGATTGTTGCGTTCATTAGGTAGTTTCCTCTCATTCTCCACTCTCATTCTTAGCAGTCCCCATTATGCTCAGTCTCCATGAATTTCCCTGTGCTGGAAATAAATGAAATAAATTATAAATACAGCATTTTTAACACTTGCTTTCGTCACTTAATCTAGTTTCTATGAGGTTTATCTACATTGTACCATGTTTCATGAATTTGTTTTCACAGCTAAAAATATTCTAATTGTGTGTTTCTATAACAAGTGGCTTACCCATTTCTGAGCACTTGAATTGTTCTCAATTTGTGGCTACTGTAAATGTTTCATTTATTTTAGTGCTTGTTTTAAATTTCCATTAATATATCTTGTCGCTGCCGCTCTGGCCATGGCGACACTAAAAACGCCGAGTCATACTCTTGGAGGTCCGGGGAAAACTGGCAAAAGCAGCTGCATTTAAAACCTTCTCTCCGCTGCTCCTGTACCCATTGGTCTAAGCTTTCCTACCCAGTTCTTCCGCCACCCTTCCTCCAGTTTTCCGCCACCCTTCTTCCCACATTTCTTCCCGTTTCTGTATTCTCCCCGTATGGGCCACTACCATGTTGCAAACCAAAAAGGGAGAGAAACGAACCAAAAAGAGAGAACAAACCAAAAAGGGCTTTATTGCCGAAAGCGAGCTGCTTATATACAGTTCTTCCAACCAATCACTTCTGCCCGTGGTCCACGGGGCACTATCTGATAGGCCAGCAATCACAGCGAGGGAGAATTAGCCTATCCTTGTGACTTCCTGCCTGCCCAACTAGCGGGACAAGTCCTGCCTCCTGGCACTCGGCCAGCCTCCCCTCATCCTTGTGGGGTCCGCAGCTCCCCACAATATCTCTAGGAATTAGATTGGTCACTTGGTATTTCTTTGTTTAACTTTTTGAGGAACTACACAATTATTTTCCACAATGGCTGCACCACTTTGCATTTCCACCAACAACCTACTGAAATGCTGAGTAAATTGCATGCAGGTCCTTTACAAGCTAAAATTCTGTTTCCCCGTGTTCACATACTGAGCCAAACAAAAAAAAAAAAAAAAAAAAAAAAAAAACTCTAAGATAAAAAAATACAGCACACATACTAAAATTAGAACAAAAAATTCAGGCAAGCATATGTGACTTCAAGACAATGTTTATTGCTTCAAGGCCATGCCTGATCCATGGTGGATGTCAGAAGAATGAATGAATGAGGAGGAGAGGGACACGCGGGGACTTAACGAGATGTGTTTATAAGATGGCTGGAATGACGAAAGAGGATTGAGGGCGTGTCAGTTAGGACTTGGCCCAGTCTCTCCCACACTTCCCTCAGAAAATGATCCATTCAATCACAGTTCCAGGGCTATTGAGGGACATATTTGTTTTTTTCTCCTGGAATCTTCCACACAAGATCCCTGGATTCTCAGCTGCTAGCCTTCATATATGTAACTCCCACCCGTTTTTTTCTGGCTCCAACTCTGCTAGAGCGTGGAGGAACTCATGAGGCGGTTTGAAGATGTCAGCATCTATCTACATGTGGTGAAGAGGCTAGAGGATTGAACTGGAGAGAAATTTTCCCTAATGGGAATTCTTCCTTGGATATACAGTCTCAAAAGAGGCAACCAGCAAAACACCTATTTCTGGAGTTGCAAATAAAAAATGGAAACTTTCCTCCCTGATTAATAGGATTAATAGGATTACTATGTCTATCAAGGAGCCCCTCCATGACCCAGACAGCAGACAAGGTTATGCTCAATCCAGAAGGCTCGAACTCTGGTTGTCTTTCTTTCAGGCACAGGAGAGGGGCTCACGTTCATTGGAGATACAGGGATAGGACCTATGGTTGGGGTGGGAAACAAGCAAAGGCCAGGGCTTTCTTGCTACCTTCCACTGCAAAACACTCACAGGCATCACCCAGGATGTAACAGAAGGACAGCCACAAAGTGAGCCACAGGGCCAGGGGAGTCTGCAGCTGGGGAACACAGAAGGGCCAAGCTCTGCTCGAGCATGGCTGCTTGACCTTCTTACGACTGGGGGATTCAGATCGTGGAACACAGGGGACACAGCCAACGCCTCTAACAGACTCTCATGGAAAGAACCAAGAAGTATCTCTAGACCTGTGCTGTGGGCAAAGGTATCATTATGTTTTTTATTTCATTATTTTAAAATTCCAAATAATAACTATATGTACACATAGGGTATAGTTTGGTTTTTTTGCTGTATGTATGAGTTAAGGAATGATTAAAGTAAGCTAATTAACATATGTCCCTTCTCATTTAACATCTTTTAGTAAGAATTTAAAATAACCTCTCAGTCATGTTGAAATATTTGTGATTATTAACTTCAGTTAATACGCTATGCACTAGATAATAGGGGAGGTTCCTTGATTAGGTACCCCCCTTAAATTATCTGGCAATATATTTGGTGGATGAGTTAAAAAAAAAAACACATGTTACCCCAAAAATTGATGATTCCATCTGAACTGGATCTAATTTATTTTATAAGATATATTTACTTTTATTTGAAAGGCATATGTACAAAGAGGACAGAGAGAGTGGTCATCCATCTGTTGGTTCACTCCCCAAATATTGGAAACAGCTGGAGTTGAGTCAACCTGAAGTCAGAAGGGGAAAGCGTCTTCGAGGCCTCCCACATGGGCTTGTGACCCAAGAACTTGAGCTATCCTCCTCTCTTTTTCTGGACACCAACAGGGAGTTGGAGCACAATGGAGCAGCCAGGACATGAGTCGGTACCCATATGGGATGCTGGCATTGACGGCCATAGGATCCAAGTTTCTCAGGCAGCTCTGTAGCCATGATGTTCATGTTTCTCAGAAGCTCTGTGTACAAACTCCTTCTTTGGGCCCTTAGGCAGGTTTTCAAGCCTTAAGAATGTCTCCGAACCCACGAACTGGAACTCCCCTAACTCCTGGAACCCACGAACATTTACATTTGTCATTGACTTCATGTCCTCCTCTTTCTTAGCGTCTTCTAGTTAAAACAAAAAGAGTCTAGCACAGCTCCAACCCTTCCTTCCCCTAGGCAGCCTCCTGCAGGTCGAGTGTCTACTGAACACATTCCCTGTGTCAGGTAAAAACCCACCTGCTCTGACTGAGAGAGACACATACACTTCCAGCATCCTATCTGGATTGCTCAAAACCATGTTGAGTCGACACGTTTGTGTCCCTGGGGTGTGGCAGTTTCTCCTCTGTCCTCAGCACCTGGCAGGTTCCAGGAAATCATAGCTCACCTTATCCTCAGAGGAAGGTCAGCCGCGTGGGGAGAGGCCCTTATTTCTAGAAGACATTATCTCATTCCCTACTTTAATTCTAGGTCTAGGAATTACATTTATGACAAAAATCTGGCCTTTGGTATGAGACATCTATTTAAGAGAAGTTATTTCTAAAGAGATATGGAAATGGACCCTGAGCAAGTTGCAGCACATCTCAGGCAAAACCCACATGTCTTGAAGCAGTAACTAGAATAGCACTGAAAATTAGAGTTCAAAACTTTCCAAGTTTAGGCCTGGCGCAGTGCCCTAGCAGCTAAAGTCCTCACCTTGAATGTGTTGAGATCCCATATGCGGACTGGTTTGTAATCCAGCAGCCCTGCTTCCCATTCAGCTCCCTGCTTGTGGCCTGGGAAAGCAGTTGAGGATGGCCCAAAGCCTTGGGACTCTGCAAGTGTGTGGGAGACCTGGAGGAAGTTCCTGGCTCCTGGCTTTGGATCAGCTCAGCTTCAGCCGTTGTTGTCACTTGGGGAGTGAATCATTGAATGGAAGATCTTTCTCTCTGTCTCTCCTCCTCTCTGTATGTCTGACTTTCCAATATAAATAAATAAATATTAAAAAAAATTCCAAGTTCAAAATGCACCTTGGAACAGGCAGTCAGGATAAAGCCAGCAACCTCTAGTAGGAGAAAGACCTTCAGGCCACGCCTAACAATGGGAGCCTTTCATTTAACTTTGCTGGCACCAGGCAAAATTTTGTGAAGGCTGAAGAGGCAGGAATTTGGCCACCTCCTTCAGCCCTGCTGTTCTGTTTGAGAAGGACCAGAGTAGGCAGTGCTACTGACGAGGTCAGCCTCTAGCTGAGCAGACACTGGAGCCATGGAAGGGCATGGAAATTCAAGAGGGCACCGTGTCTAGGCCCTGCTGCAAGTGGATCCAATTGGACCGAAGGCCTAGGGCTGGGAAGGACAGAGAGCAAAGCCCCAGGACCGGTGGTGAGAAGTGTAGAGCTTCCAAGAAGGAATCTTTAGCACATGCCAAACACACCAGTTAATCACCATAAATTAACAACTTTGGGCTAGGTGAGCTTCCTAATTCCCTTTCAGTTTGTAATCATAAGACTCACAGAGGATAACTGTGGCATGTTACCCCATCTTTCTGAACCTCAGTTCTTCCCCTGTAAAGCAAGGGTGCTGGCTCACGCCCTGCTACTTACCGTGAGGAACAGGGCAATGAAGGGCGGAGGTAGCAATCCTCCTGGTACATGGTTTGTGATCTTGCATGGAAACTTCTAATCACTGCTGTCTCTATGGAATGTACTGATCTGCATTCAATCAACTCAGGTCATCAGGAGGAAACAATTGTTTCACTAAGGAATGTTATTCTAGGGCAGAAACTACAGCAAGGCTGGTTAATCTGCCATGTGGGATTACCACAGTGTATCAGAGCCTGTATCAGAGCCTGGTGCAAGTCCAGCCTCTTCTTCTGATCCAGCTTCCTGCCAATGCTCACTGATGGTTGCAGATGTCTCTGACACCCATGTGGGAGACCCGGATACGGTCCTCAGCTCCAAGCGTCAGCAAGGCCCTGCCCTGGCTAACGTAGGCCTTTGCACGATGAACCAGTGCGTGGAAGAGCTTTTTGTGTCTATATCCGTTTCTTTGACTTTCAAACATTTTTGTGGGGAGAAAATTAAGCATTTTCAAAATGAGAACTATTATTCTGGACTATGCTGAATTCACCTCCTGAAGGCCCTGCCAACTCAGGTTTATACTCTGTACCTTGGGGTGCTGTATCAGATCCTGGATGAAATGCTGCCTTTGCTGCAAAGGCAGGAGAGCTCTTTCTCCCACTCCCCCTCCGCTTGAGTGACAAAAATTGAATCAGCAGAATTCAGCAGATTAAGAAAATTAACATCATCCCACAGCTCCATTACCTTATAAGAGATAATGGCACCTCAAGATCCCAGAGGGCAATTACTAGAATATGACACATCATTCATGAACAAACCACACATAGCCACCCTCACCCTAAACTGATTCTCTGCACCCACCCCCAGTACAAAACACTCTGCCGGTGAAGAACACTGTTCACAGCCTGAATGCCAGTGGGTGTCCCTTCAGCAACAGACAGCTGCACTCGCGACCACAGTCTGAGAACTTAATGCATCAAGGTAGGAAAGTACCAGAACCCAAAATGAGCTAACATTTTGCAAAACTGCCATTTATTATCTTAAGAAATAAACTCCCATAAGGCCTAACATTCCATGACTGACCTCCCTGAGAACACTGCAGGCTGCCAGGACTGGACTATCTGCACCTTTCACTGTGTTACCTGCAGAACGTCTTCTGTCTCTTTTGCAGAGCTGCACGGCTGATTCCATATGGCTGTTGCATCGTTCTTTCTGTGCTATACGATACCAGTTGAGTCACCAGTGAGGAACTGAGGCAGGAGAAAGAAAGAAATAGGAAGGAAGGAAGGAAGGAAGGAAGGAAGGAAGGAAGGAAGGAAGGAAGGAAGGAAGGAAGGAAAGAAGGAAGGAAGAGAAAGAAAGAAAGAAAGAAAGAAAGAAAGAAAGAAAGAACGAACGAATGAACAAGAAAGAGAGAAAGAAAAAAGAAAGAAACTAACTTAGGAAGGAAGGAAGAAAAGAAAGGAAAGGTGAAAAGAATAGTGAAAGAAAAAGGAAAAACAAGAGAAACGGTCAGATGTCTTTCCGTGGGATGGGAGAGAGGCGAGGTCGGCCATCCTGGGACGACAACGCAGCTCTCGTCCAGTATGAAGCTGCAATGATTTTCAGAAGCAAGGCTGATAACGATAGATGCCTTCTAGTGTCATGATACCCTTGCTAGGATGTTCTCTTTTCCCTCTATTTCCCCACTGAGGCTGTGGAGGTTCAGTGCCCCTGTGCTTACCTGTGTGAGTTAGAGGAGCAGGTTAGGGTTAGGGTTAGAGAGCAGGAGTACTGAGCAACTCAACATCCACACACATAGTCTCTCTGACTTTACAATTTCATTCTCCTCTACATAAATATTAATGAGGCTCTTTAGAATGCGGGTTCCTGAGCCTCTGTCTCTTTTTGTCCAAGGCCTTCCATGAGGATCGTTTAAGCCAATATGGTGATGTGTACAACAACAAGTATGTGAATATCTTTATATATGTTTACACACATATTACTTACACATGTCTTCATTATATTATACTTTCTTTCTAAACTCCAAATTTGTATATTAAAGCTGCTTCCTAACTTTTCTTCTTGAATTCTTCATCAAGCTCATCACATCAAAATCTATGTTAGATCTTCATTGATCAGCGCCCTATCCTGGTCATCTTATATTGTCTCAAAGGACAAGGACCCTAAACATGGAAACCAGCTCTGGATTTTTCTCCTTCAGTTCCACTGTCCAGCTTGCCACCAAATCATTTACTAGCTGGACATTTTATTAAATGTATCCACTTTATATGCCTCAAGCATAACTTAGTTCAAGTTGTAATTGTGCTTTTCCTGAAATTCCAGAAAGGGTTTTCTGTTTGATCTGAAATCCATTATCCAAAGCCACAGCAAGAGTGACATGCTCAGTACCTAACCATGGTTAACCCATTGAGATTGTAAATCCTCTTCAATGATACTTCACTGTTCTGAGAATAAAGCTAAACACATTTCATGTTCTCTGTTAAACAGGTAGTAACAGAGATGGAATCCCATGCAGACTCAACTACAGTAGTCCTCATGACCTCATATGATAATTTCATCTTAGGGCTCTGGTCTGTCCAGGGAAAAACTGGAGACCTTGGTCCTTAGGGATTGTGCTCCTTCGATGAATATTACCTAGTAATAATATATATAACATGGTTTTTGATTGACAATAAGACCACAAAACCTCCAAACAGACATGGAAAGACTCCAATTGTAAAAATCAGTTAGATTCCTACAGATAAAGAAAAGATAAAGTACCTAGAATGAAAGAAGGTACACAAACACACGTCTTTACAATTCCTTGAAAAGTGCAGAATATGAAAAAACTCAACCTAGCACAGCTGGCCAGGTTGCACTGTCTCTAGGCAAGTGTTACACTATTGGGAGAAAACTGGCAAGCATTCTGGGCCTAGTTAATGCCAAATATGTGCTAACTATTCCAGTGTGCCAAATTACTTGTCTGATTTTTTTCTTTAAAGATATGTGGGAAGCATGACATAGTCATGCTGACAGACAGGGTCTGGGAGCCCTCCTATGAGCATATGTAGGCCCCAGGCAGGGATAAAGAAGCTCTAATTGGCACAGCACACTGCAGAGGACCAGGCTTGGGGACTTGTGCACTCACAGGTATGGGGGGCGATGGATTGCTCCGGGAAGGGAGGAAGGGGATATGTAGAAGGGAGGACTGCTGAGGGAGAATGTGATAAGTAAGAAGTAACATCTGGGGAGCTTCCACTAGTCTAATGTACTTGCAAGTACATGAGGCAGCTGAAACCAGGTGTTTTAGAGGAGGGAAATCAGAGGACTTGGAGACTAACCCATACATCTGCACAAATGAGAGGACTGAGCAGGCTTGTTGGTACTGATCACAGCTTACAGACACACACAAAAACTAGGGCTGTGAGACCTCCGTGGCAAGGCCTGACCATAGTACCCACCAGAGAGTGTGGCAGCAGTGGTTGGACCATGTTAGGCTTGACCATGATACTAACCAACTAATGAGAGAACTGGGTTTGGGAGTAGATTCCGCGTGGGGGGGGTGGGTTCACCCCTGTGGGACTGCCATACCAGCTGGTTTGCTTGAGGGTGGTGACAGGCTGAGCTAGGCATGACCATGGAACTGAACAACACTCATGGATACTGGGTTTGGGAACAGTCTGAACTGGTCTAGGCTGTAACACTCATAGGAAAACCCAGGAAAGGTGTGGGGCAGGCTAGGCCTCAACTTCTACCAGCACACACAAAGGCTGACCCTGGTGGGCAGACCATAACAGGGTGGGCATAGGACAGGCTGAGCTATGGCTCAGCAACCACCGAAACACACAAAACTTGGGTTTTGGAGGTGGGCCTCAGCAATAGCACACAATAGTAAGAGCTGGAATGGGTATGAAATAGTTGGGCAAAGCCACTGTTCCTGGCATGAGACTAAGCAGTGTAAGTCATGCTGGGCTAAGAACTCACCAGTGTGCATGAACTCTGCCACTGGGAGGTGACGTGAGAGAGTTTGAAGAACTCTTCTATCAGGACACAGTCTCTGTAGGTGAGTAAGGACCAAGGCTTGGAGCAGCCCAGATCAAGCCAGGCTACAATACCTGTTGGTTGGCATGTGGGTCAGGTCTGAGAACAGCCACATTGGACCAGTTCATAGCACACACTGACAATTGTGAGAACCAGGATGAGATGCAGGACAGGACAGGACAGGTTGGGCCACAACAACACCAAGCAGTTGCCATTAAGGCTTGGACTGGAGGCAGGCCAGGCTGGGCTAGGCTGTAGCACCCACCAACATGAGCTATACTGGGAGACAGCTGGGCTGAGCCAGGCTGCATAACTGCTGGAAGATGCCAAGGTAAGGTGAGCCATGCCACACTGGGCCACAGCTCCTACCACCCCATGTGGGGGTGAGCCCAGCAGGGGAGCTGCTGGGGCCTTCTGCTGGGACACTGCTCCTGCTGGAGAGTGTGAGAACTGAGACTGGGTCTGATGCCCAGGATGCCCAGGACCATAAAACACATTGGTCAGAATATGAGCTGGATTACAGGAAGGGCCAGGCTGGGTCAAGTGAACATGTCAATTATTGCACACAGGAGCCAGAGGATTGCAGGCTGGTCTGACTTTGCCTCAGCATCAGCTAGCAAGTGCACAAAAGCACCCGGGAAGTGTAAGACCCAGGTATTAAGAGTGGACCCAGTAGGAAAACTGAAGGCTCCCCTCTGATGAGTGTCAGCTCCCAGAATGACCATGAGAACCAGGGCTGGGGCAGGCCTGGATGGACAGGTAGTGGCACCTCCCAGCATGAATGTTGACTGGATAGTGTGATCAGTTTGTCTGAGCTAGACTTCAATATCTATTAATGTGTACAAAAACCTAATGTGAGTCCGGTGGAATTACCTAGTGGCTAAATTCTTGCCTGGAACATGCTCCATTTCCCATCCAGCTCCCCCCTTGTGGCTTGGAAAAGCATTAACGGAAGGTCCAAAGTCTTGGCACTATACCCATGTGAGAAACCTAGAAGACACTCCTGGTTTCTGGCTTTGGAATGATTCAGCTCTGGCCATTGTGGCCCCTTGGGAAGTGAACCAGTGGATAGAAGATCTTCCTCTCTGTCTCCCTTCTCTGTAAATCTGCCTCTCCTATATGAATAAATAAATCTCAGTAAAAAAAAAAATAAACCTAATGTGATATAGGACGAACAAGGATCTATCTGCTGCACATACTTGCATCTGCCTGACTCAATGAACTGCAACAACGTCGCATCCTACAGGTTCCACCCAAGACAGGTCCGGGTAGCCCTCACACCTGACAGCCAGCACATCAAGAATTCCAGTAGTGGCACATTGGGCACCATTTCGCACAGTGTGGCAAAAGTTGTGAGACTACAGGGACAACAATGAGCTGCACATGCACTGAGCTTGCGAGAATTCACTGAACTCAGTGCATTGCACTGGTCCCACAGGAAAATAATACCAACTATGGCATCAAAATAGGTCTGTGTGGCCCTCAGACCTAATGGCCCACAGTTTCTGGCAAGAGCAGCACCATCAACAAGCTAGCTATAGAGAATTCCTGTTTTCTCCCTAATCCTGGGAACTGCTCTAACCATAAGTGGGAGAAAAGTTGTACAAACAACAGTGAAGCCTCAGCACAGTGTCACAGGAGATGGAGAGTGGTGAGCCAGGAGTTGGGGCTATGGAGACCATATTGGAAATCTAACATAAGAACCCAGACCTGGAACTTGCTGGAGGGAGTGGCACAAGTGACTGCAAACAAAGAGCCATGTAGCAACTACAATAAGTCAAATTGAACTGTAGACTTGTGGGTGACACAGCTTACAAACCTGCCCCAAGGAGAAGATTCTTCTAAATAGAAGTACAATGACCAAGAGCAAAATAACAGCTTTTACTTCCATTTCCCCATAGTCTTTTTTTGTTGTTGTTGTTATTTATTTTTTATTGATTAATTACATTGTATTATGTGACACAGTTTTATAGGTACTGGGATTCTCCCCACCCCTCCCCTACCCTCCCACCATGGTGGATTCCTCTACCTTGTTGCATAACCACAGTTCAAGTTCAGTTGAGATTCCCTCATTGCAAGCATATACCAAACATAGAGTCCAGCATCTTACTGTCCAGTCAAGTTCAATGGCTTCATAGGTATACCCTCTCTGGTTTAAAGACAGAGCCAGCAGAGTATCATCACGATCAATTAAAAGCTCCAACATACCATCAGCAAAAATTGATACCATTATGGAATTAATTGACATAGTAATGAGTAACCAATATGTTAAAAATAAATGCGAGTTCTTAACCACCTTCTGTGACCACCTCATTAACATTTCAATTTTAGTTTATACACAACATATAACATACATAACATAACATGTTCTACATAACATCATATCATCTTAAATTAAGGCAAACATGTGGTATTTAACCTTTTGGGATTGGCTCATTTCCCTTAGCATTATGGTTTCCAGTTTGGCCCATCAAAATATGGGATGCTTCATGAATTTGCGTGTCATCCTTGTGCAGGGGCCGTGCTAATCTTCTCTGTATCGTTCCAATTTTAGTATATGTGCTGCCGAAGCGAGCACTCCCCACAGTCTTTCTGATGTATCCTTGCATGTTCATGTGTGTATAGATTTATATGAAAGCTTGTGAACATGTAGGAGTCATCCGAAGGAAAAAAAATTACAGACATTTCAAATCTCCCCAAAGTAATGTTGCTGTTGCATGTCAGCCCAACAAGTAGGAATTATTTAGCAACACAATTAACTTAATTGTTAAGAATACAGCAGAATGCCCAGACCTAATCCTGGCTCCCCTACTAACTGTTATATAAAAAAACCACACAGGAACAGCAGGACTACCAAGACCAGAATGATGGTAAGTCCAGGTTTATTGAAATCTGCTCCCAGGTGCGGTTCACCTGTCTGCAAGTAGTGGGCTGCTGAAGTCAGCCTGCACTGAGCCCTGCCCTGAGCCGTGCATTCCTTAAGTAGTAGTGATGACTGGGCTTCAGGTAAAGGTATGTGCTCTCTTCTGATTGGGTCTGAGGCAGCTATGCTTGGAGGGAACTTGTGGCGCCACCTCGGGGCTTTCTGCCTGCCCCTGGGCCTCTGGGTTAACACTAACTCACATGAATACTCTGAAAAATCATTTGCCTTGGTTCCTTCCACTCTCAGAGTAAAGACAATAGTAGTAGCTGCTTCACGAAACCTTTGAGATAAATAAATTACATACCCAAAGCACCTAAAACGGTAATGGATATATCACAAGCTGGTATAAAATTGTAATACTCCCTAAAATTTTCTACAGAGGCACAATAAGCATGTCAGCGCTCCCTGATGTGCAGTCTGTGCCCTAAGCCCTGGAATGCATGAATATTACTGTCTAACTAAGCTACTCAGAAGAAGTTATTGTAGTTAGAGACCTGAGAATTTATTGTAGTTAGAGACCTTCAGATGTGGTGCTACACCTGAAGCAAACTTGCTGGTAAACACTTTTAGGTTATGAATGGCGAAGCCTGCACACATGGTTCCAACACACACAAACAATTGATTAGAGTCCCCAGGAGCACCTCCAACCACCCCATCCCAACAGACACATTGAATATCTTTCTCCACACTTCTCTCCAGCTGGGTGTGTGAAGAACACCACTAAACAAATTTTCCCTCTTGAAAGTTTGTTGTTACAAAAAGCGTTCCCATAGAAGAAGCAACGAGGTTCAAGCAATGCTGTGCTGGCTTTTGGGATGCCAGCCTAGGAGAGACTGAAATGAAAGAAGACAAACATTCTAATGGAAATTTACGTTGGTGAACATAATGCTACGTGTTACTGCTACTATTGTGGTCAGTGTATTTGGATTGTATTATAATTAAGGTAACAATTACAATGTTCAGTACAGATTAATACCGGAGATACTGGGATACTAGGCTCTAGTGATACCCATAAATTCTCACAACTCCATGAGGTAGGTAACCACCACTGTCTCCATAACACAGATGGGAAAATTATAGACTGTAGCAATTCAGTGTTGTGCACCAGAATTCATGCCCATGATATGGCATATAGATCGTACTTTCCAACCTGGGCAGTGCTTCTCTGGAGCTTGGCCTGCACTGAGAATAGACGTGCGTTAGGTCGCAGCATGTACTGAGTGACAATGCTATGTTCTATAGGCGGTGAGTAACTACAACACACTGATCAGGATACGAAGATGTCAGAACCATCTGGAGTCTGCCCGTGGGTAGATGCAGAACACAAAGAGGAGCAGCTGAGAGGAGGCTCCCCAGTGAACCAAAGAACAGACAAGCAGGATGACTTGGGAAGGAGATCAACGATCTGAGCTGGAGGAGGTAGCAGAATTACTTAGCTGGAAGTCACTTTAGAGAATTGACAAGCCATGTTTCAAATTAAGCACAGGGAGAATCAATTTATGATGCTATAAAAGTCCAGTGTGGGTGGCTGAGCTGGTTGCTCTCATAGTCTCAAAATTAAGTAATGCATGCCAGAGGAGAAAAGGTAAAGAAGTGTCAGCGATGGCGTCTGTTTGCAGTATTTTCTTCAGGATATAAATACATTTTTTATTGGCCTTATGCACATAAGTATGCAAAATTAAGCAGTCAGAGGGAGAAGGAACCTAATAGAGCCAGCAGTGGTTTTCAGGGGGAGCTCAGGGCCTTCAGCCCGCTCTCACTGATGATATAATTGTGCACAAGGCAGGGTACGATCTGAAACCACATTGTCACAACATTCCACGACATAGAAAGACATTGAAAGCAAGCTTCTAGTTGTTGGTTTTTTTTTTTTTCCCCATGAATTGAGCTACAGTAGGAACTGATCTCTGCCATGACCTTTTCCCCTTCCCTGGGCTAATGGGTGAGTCTGCATCTTGGGACTACTATCTCATTTCATGGACATCAGTTACCAAAGCATGACCAGCAAGGGCAGTGTGTTGGAAAACTGAGTGGGGTGGTTGTGACTCCATCATCAGAAACAGCTGCTGAAAATACTCCTAAGCCTCCTGAAAAGCCAGTCTGTAGTTCTTTACCTGCCTTTACTCTACCTTCAGAGTCCCAGGTAACCTTTGAATGCAAATGTGTCTACCCAGCCCAAGGACAGTCAAGCCGAAAACACTGCAGCTGAGACTCCAGTGTGAGTTTCCTTAAAGGTCTTACAAATGCATATAAAGTACATTTGCGAAACAATGTTACAATAGTTGAATACAAACAGTTTCAGGTGTACATCATGATAGCTGCCCACAAACATTTTTTAGTCTGATTGAGGAAGAACTTGCACACCTGAAGACTATTAAGCCACACATTAGAGCAGATGCTAACTGCTAAGAGCTGTCACTACTTCAACAATAAAGAGATACACAAAATAGGGATACATGAAGGAAGGATTCCAGAAAAAGGTGGGACATGTGTTGAGTTAGAACTTAAATAAAAAGAGGGACAACTCTAACATAGTAATTCACATGAGCACATTCAGGAAACTAGAATACACAAGGCTTAAGGGAAATGCCACTCTAACTCTCTAGCTCAGTCATCTAGCAGTTTTTTCTGACAAGGATACAGATGGGGGAAGAGAGGTGATCTCATTTTGGGGGCAGACCAGAGCTGTGGTATGGTGGGGGCACATATTAGAAAGTGATTCATCACTCAACCTGTGTCTTTGACCTAATATGGAGGTTCTCAGAGTTAGGGCTGCTCAATTGGCTGCTGCATCTCATTCTTGGACATTCTGATTCCATGTGTCTGGAGTTTGGATATATAAACACTCCAAAAGCAGCAGGGAAGCTACGGTAGGACATATTTTCAGAGGTACAGGGTCACTATTTCTTCTTGGGCTTTGTATTAGTTTTTTTTTTTTTAATTGGAAAGGCAGATATACAGAGAGGAAAGACAGAGAAAGATCTTCTGTCCGATGGTTCACTCCCCAAGTGGCCGCAATGGCTGGAGCTGAGCCAATCCAAAGCTGGGAGCCTCCTGTGGGTCTCTCACGCGAGTGCAGGATCCCAAAGTCTAGGGCTGTCCTCTACTGCATTCCCAGGCTACAGTCAGGGAGTTGGATGGAAATCGGGGTCGCCAGGATTAGAACCAGTGCCCATATGGGATCCCGGCGCGTTCAAGGTGAGAACCTTAACCACTAGGTTATCGTGCCGGGCCCAGGCTTTGTATTCGTTTTAAGGCAAGATCCCTTAGAGTCAGCACGATGTGACAAAGGGAATGAAGGTGGAAGTGTTGGCTAACACCTGGATGATCCAAGCCTGGAGTTGCTGCCACATATTCCAGGGACTGGGAGTGTAGTTGCAGGAATTCATATAGAAGAAATAAGAGCATAAGGTGGTATAGGCTACAGCTGCAAGTAATCACAGCCTGGAGCAGCTGCTGCTTTGCTTCAATGATAAAAACAGATCCCTTCCCCCAGAAAGCCAAAGAGATGGGCACCATTGGCTTCTCGTTAGGCAGAAGACCAGTACAACAAAGCAATACGAATCAACTGAGTGAGGCACACTTCATTCAGGGCTATGAAATTTTTAAAAGATTTTTCTATTGGAAAGGCAGATTTACAGAGAGTATGAGAGACAAAGATCTTCCATCCATTGCTTCATTCTCCAGGTGGCTATAATGGCCGGAGCTGAGTTGACATAAAGCCAGGAACCAGGAGCTTCTTTCAGGTCTGCAGTGCAGGTACAAGAACCCAAGGCTTTGGGCCGTCCTCCACTGATTCCCCAGGCTACAAGCAGGGAGCTGGATGGGAATGGAGCAACAGAGACATGAACCGGCACCCATTTGGTATGCCTGTGCTTGGAGGTGAGCATTTACCAATTGAACCATCACACTGAGCCCAGAGCCACGGGTTTGAAAATAATGGCCATGTCCCTAGCTACAGGCAACAGCTTAGACTGTCCAGCATTATACTGCTGGGAGAAAAGCAGGTAATACATGGCAGGCATACAGAGCCTGGTTAATGTCAAATTTGTGTTGATGAAACCAGTATGCCAGTATACTTGCTTATTCTATTTCATTTAATTGTTAGTTTTTATATATATGTTGGTGGCAGATGCTGGCATGCCACTAGACAGGGTCTTGCGGCCCATTTACATGAGTGTGTTAGGGGGCGATGGCTAGGCATGCAGGTCCCCAGGCTGGCACAGCACAGCGCAAGAGGACCAGGTACAGGGGTTGCGGATTGCTCAAGGAGGCAGGTCTGGAGATCTGTGGGAGGGAGGACTGCTGAGGAGTTACATCTGAAGGACTTCCACCAAACTGCCTACCGCACTTGCAGGAAAATGAAGGGGCTGAGACTGGGTGGTTTAGAGGAGGAAAACTGGAGGACATCCTGGGGCCAAATCAATGCACCTGTCCACAAGGGACACCTGAGCTGAGATTGTTGGTATTAACCATCACCTACTGGCACAAACAAAAGCCATGGCTGGGGAGTCTGCCTGGCAGTGTTCAACCACAGTATCTGCCAGTGAGTGTTGGGGCAGGGATTGGACCATGTTAGGCTTGACCATGACACTAACCAGCTAATGAGAGAACTGGGTTTGGGAGTGGATTCCATGGAGGATACCAGTTGGTTTGCTTGAGGGCTAGGGGTGGTGACAGGCTGAGCTAGGCATGACCATGGAACTGAACAACACTCATGGGTACTGGGGTTGGGAACAGACTGAATTGGTCTAGGTTGTAACACCTATAGGAAAACCCAGGAATGGTATGGGATGGTCTGGACCTCAATTTCCACCAGCACACACAAAGGCTGACACTGGTGGGCAGACTGTGACAGCACAACTGCTGGCATGCATGAGATCTGGGTCTGGTGATAGAACTTGGGGAATACCGCTGGTGGGGGGCATAGCTTCTATTGAGCACATGAGTCAGGGCTGGGTTTTAGTTGGGCCAGGCAGGGCTACTTCACTGATTGGAAGGTGTGTGGTTTGGCTGTGTAGGAGGTAGACCAGACAGTCCAAGGCCAAGGCCAAATTGTAGCACTCTGGTATGCTAAGGATCCAGAGTGGGAGCAGGCCATGCAAGGCTAGACTATCACACCTACCAACTTGCACAAAAACCAAGGATGGGGACAGAATGGGCAAAGCTGGGCTGCAGCACTCACCAGCAAGTATTAGGATTGGGGGTGGCAGACCAGGCCAGGCTTCAGCATCTGATAGCAAAGCCCAAGCCAAGGGATAGGTTATGCTGGATTGGGTCACAGCAACAACTGGCATGCTCAACGTCTGTGCAGGACCTAATGAGACTCCCCAGATTTCCTAGTTGTGGGCAGCAAACTGGACTGGACATGACTTCAGTATTCCTTAGCATGGTTGTGGACTGGGTCAGGGCTATGCCAGGCTGGGCTACGCCACAGAACCTGCTGGTGATCTCAAGAGCCAGTATAGATATAGGACAGGCTGACTGAAGTCTCTGCACTCTGTGAATGCTGGGGTTTGATGGTGGACCAGACATGGTTGGGCTGTGGTACACAATAGTAAGAGTTGGAATGGGTATGAAATAGTTGGGCAAAGCCACTGTTCCTGGCATGAGACTAAGCAGTGTAAGTCATGCTGGACTAAGAACTCACCAGTGTGCATGAACTCTGCCACTGGGAGATGACGTGAGAGAGTTTGAAGAACTCTTCTATCAGGACACAGTCTCTGTAGGTAAGGACCAAGGCTTGGAGCAGCCCAGATCAAGCCAGGCTACAATACCTGTTGGTTGGCATGTGAGTCAGGTCTGAGAATAACTACATTGGGCCAGTTCATAGCACACACTGACAATTGTGAGAACCAGGATGAGATGCAGGACAGGACAGGACAGGTTGGGCCACAACAACACCAAGCAGTTGCCATTAAGGCTGAGACTGGAGGCAGGCCAGGCTGGGCTAGGCTGTAGCACCCACCAACATGAGCTATACTGGGAGACAGCTGGGCTGAGCCAGGCTGCATAACTGCTGGAAGATGCCAAGGTAATGTGAGCCATGCCACACTGGGCCACAGCTCCTACCACCCCATGTGGGGGTGAGCCCAACAGGGGAGCTGCTGGGGCCTTCTGCTGGGACACTGCTCCTGCTGGAGAGTGTGAGAACTGAGACTGGGACTGAAGCCCAGGATGCGCACGACCATAAAACACATTGGTCAGAATATGCGCTGGATTACAGGAAGGGCCAGGCTGGGTCAAGTGAACATATCAATTATTGCACACAGGAGCCAGAGGATTGCAGGCTGGTCTGACTTTGCCTCAGCATCAGCTAGCAAGTGCTGGGACTGGGTAGAATGTCCTGTGATACTTAGATTACAGAAGCACCCGGAAAGTGTAAGACCCAGGTATTAAGAGTGGACCCAGTAGGAAAACTGAAGGCTCCCCTCTGATGAGTGTCAGCTCCCAGAATGACCAGGGCTGGGGGCAGGCCTGGATGGACAGGTAGTGGCACCTCCCAGCATGAATATTGGGTGGATAGTGCAGTTAGTTGGGTTGAGTTAGACTCTATTGCTCATTGATAAGTATGAGAGATGATTGGGATGTGGGGCAGACTGGATCAGTCTGCTGTACAAACTGACATGCACAGGGACAAGGGTGGGAACAGGCCTAGTGGGAGATTCCTGGGTACTGATGCGGTTGGGCTGCTAGCAGCAGCCCTCTCTCCACCTCTCCACTTTCTCCAGATATCAGAATTACAAAGGAGGCTGGAAGTGGTTTTCTCATCCTCTTTCCCCAATCCCTCCACCCTTGCCACACTAATTGGTGAGCTGTAGGGTCATGCGTCCCTCTCAACTACGTAAAATCCTTAAAAAATAAAATGAATATATTATTAAAGAAAAGAAGGGCCACACATGTAAGTGACTGTTCAAACACTTGCCAGTAGGATGTTTTAACCTTGCTTTATAGTTCCCTAAAACATTGTTTCTCATCTGTGAAATAGGAAGGACAAGGATGGTGACAACAATGAGGACAAATAGACAAATGAGCGCACAGAGCTTTAGACCTTGGTCTGTTCTTGTGTGTTTCCAAAAAGCAATTCACAATGTCTCAACTTCAGGAGTGCCTTGGACCTGCACTCTCTTGGGAGGCAGGAGAGCAGCCAACAGCGAGCTGCCTTGCCTTTCCTGGCAGTGTTGATTATATCTCTTAGGATCATCAGGGTGAAGCATGAGGATGTACCTATGACGGATGTCACAGGAGACAGGTCAAGAACTACTGAGGTCACAAGTAAGAGAGTGGTAGAGGGGAGGCATCTGGGAAAAGAGTATCCTAGAGCTGATTCTTGGTGACTGAGTTTGACTTGCCAGGAAGTCAATGGAGAATGGGTTTTCCACATGGAGAAAGCACTGTATGTAAATGCACCAATGTGGAGTCAGCAGGATGCCCCTGTGAAGCACTCAGTGGATACTCAGTCATTGAACCTTCCGAGTGTGCACACTGGAAGACAGAGGACAGGTTAGTGGGAGTTAGGTGAAGACTTGCACGTCTTGCCAGGTAGCCAAGCATGGTTGGCTTCAGTGACAGCTTCATGTTGTCCTCTAATCCATACAGATGACATCCTGGCTGTAGCAGTCTGACACTTTTCCCTAAGCACATGATGATTTTTCTTATTTTAGTTCAACCTTGATATCAGACAGTATCCTTGGAGCCAGAACATGAGGAGCAGAAATGGCTCCTCCTTGAAAGGTCAAGCCTTTTTTCTGGAGGGAATGGCTGTCGGTAAAACATGTGTGTTGATCTCCTACAGGTGCAGTGCAGTAGTGGATGCACTGGGAAGAAACAGTGCTTATGGAAGCCTTTGTTATTAGAAAGAGGAAAGGGACAAATCTGTTAGTTTGTGTGTGTGTGTGTGTGCCGAGTTCTGGATTAATGCTTTAAAAAGATCTTTTTTTTTTTTAATTATGTATTATTTAACTTCAGTAATTACATTGTATTATGTGACACAATTACATAGATACTTGGATTCTCCCCACCCCTCCCCAAACCCTCCCACCATGGTGGATTCCTCCACCTTGTTGCATAACCACAGTTCAAGTTCAGTTGAGATTCCCCCATTGCAAGCGTATACCAAAGATAGAGTCCAGCATCTTATTGTCCAGTCAAGTTCAACAGCTTCTTAGCTATACCCTCTCTGGTCTGAAGACAGAGCCAGCAGAGTATCATCCCAGTCAATTGAAAGCTCCAACATACCATCAGCAAAAATTTACATCATTATGGAATTAATTGACATAGTAATGAGTAACCAATATGTTAAAAGTAAATGCGAGTTCCCAGTCACCTTCTGTGACCACCTCACCTATACTTCAATTTTAGTTTATACACAACATATAACATTCAAAACATAACACGTTATACATAACATCATATCATCTTAAATTAAGGCAAACGTGGTATTTAACCTTTTGGGATTGGCTCATTTCCCTTAGCATTATGGTTTCCAGTTTGGCCCATTTGGCCAGAAAGAACTGCATTTTGTTTTTTTTAATAGCTGAGTAGTATTCCATGGAGTAGATGAACCATAGCTTTCTTATCCAATCCTCTGTTGATGGGCATTTTGGTTGCTTCCATGTTTTTGCAATTACTGATTGTGCTGCTATGAGCATAGGAGTGCATGTTGGTTTCTCATAAAACAAGTGTTCTGGATATATTCCTAGGAGTGCTATTGCTGGATCATACGGTATGTTGAATTTGAGTTGTTTGAATATTCTCCATACTGATTTCCATAGAGGCTGTACCAGCCTGCAGCCCCACCAGCAGTGGAGTAGGGTTCCCTTTTCCCCGCAATCTCGCCAACAAGTGTTGTTGGTGCTTTTATTCATGTGGGCCAGTCTTACTGGCGTTAGGTGGTACCTCATTGATGTTTTAATTTGGATTTCCCTTATTGCCAGGGAACTTGAGCATTTTTTCATATGTTTATTTGCCATAAAAAAAAAAGTAAAAAAAGATCTTTTTTTAGGGAGCAACATTGTAACTCAGTGAGCTAAATTTCTATCTGAGACCCTAGCATCCTGTATTGTAGCACCAGTTTGAGTTCCAGCTGCTTGAGTTCCAATACAGTGCCTTGCTAATGGAGCCAGGAAAGCAGTGGAAGATGGTTTGAATGCTTAGGTCCTGACACCAAATTGGGAACCAAGAAGAAGGTACAGGCTGCTGGCTTTGGTGTGGTCCAGCCCTGGCTGTTGCAGCCATTTGGAAAGTGAAACAGTGACTGAAATAGCTCTTGATTATGTGTGTCACTCTCTTCTTCAAGTACATTAAAAAAAAGAAAGAAAAATCTTACCTAATATCTGTAGCGATACAGTCTTTCTGTCACAGTTTTGTCAATGAGAAAGCTAAGGCTCAGAGAAGTTACAAAAACTGCATAAATCATGGCAAAAAGTGTGTGGAATAAGATAGAACGTAATATGTCAATAGGCAAACCGTGGTGTATCTAATCCGTCCATGTGATCCAAGACATGAAACTAAGGGAGTGTCAGCTGGGGAAATATATTTTGGGTGTGTAAGGGTGAATGAGACAGGCGACACTATGGGAAATATGAAGGTAGTGACTCACTGAGCCTGAGCTCCTAGGCATGCTGTGTTCCTCCTGGCTCACTGTGGTTGCTGAAGGACACATATTGCAGCACTTGGCCTTGAATTAATGCTTGATGCAGAAACAAGTTCAAGGGCATTAGCTCCTTTTCGTCTGAAACCAGAATACAAGCTTCACCTCTTCTTTTTCACTTTCTGCTACTTGTCATTCCCATTTCTTCCCTCTCCTACTTCCTATCTGTTTGGTCAGAATAAGCTGCTGCACTCTCCATGTCCCAAATTTCTTCATTTTTTTTCACCTTAACTTTGGCTATGCTTATTCTATGAACCTTCAAATTGCCTTGTCCCTTAACTGGCTTCTCCATGCAGATGATGGTTCATGGAAGCCTTCCTGAACTACTTGCCTGGTCTCTCTCAACTGAACTTGAACTGTGGTTATGCAACAAGGTGGAGGAATCCACCATGGTGGGAGGGTTTGGGGAGGGGTGGGAGAACCCAAGTACCTATGAAACTGTGTCACATAATACAATGTAATTAATGAAGTTAAATAATAAATAATTTTTAAAAAAAGTGTTAAAGACAACTTACATGTATGTGATTGGACTTGTAACAATTACAACTCACTGAATAATGAGAGCCAGAAAAAATTAAATAATAGACTCCATGCAAACTTGGACTACCAGCATTTTAAATTTTAAATCTATTAGAAAGCAAATAACATCATTATTCTTATGCATAATTGACATTTATTTCCTTATTTTTTTTTTTGTTTTCATGGTTCTTCATTTCCCTTGGAATCTTTCTGTTTGCAGCTGAAGTAATTTTTATTTTGCTGAAAAATCTCCCAAAGTGCAAATCCTCCTCTCTACCTAAGTCTAAGGAGTATGCTCCAAGACTTCTGCAGTTACCAAATTCTATGAATGCAGAGTTCTTTATGTCACATGTAAAATACCCTATACAGACATATTTGCATATAACCTATGAAAATATCTCTTTCACTTTAAATTACCTTAGATCATTTACAATGCCTGCTATGTATATCGCATGCAGACTTTTGTTATGTTGTATAATTTAGGGAATAGTGACAGGAAACCTGTGTGGACACATCCACCAGAAACAATTTTTCCAAAATATTTTCAATCCATAGTTGATTCAACTCAATGATGCTGAGCTGCAGGACATAAAAGGACTGAATGCATTTCATTTCCTGTGAATCTTTCAGTATTAAATTCCCTCCACTTATCTAAATCTAAAAATGTTTTACTTTCCCTTTTATATCTGAAATATCTAGAGTAGTAATTTTCCTTACTATTTCAAAATAGCCCTCCTATTGTCTTCCAGTTTCTGTTGAAACGTTTTGTGTGCCTTTTGAAGAGAAATTTCTTTTCTTTTTTTTTTTTTCTTCCTGCTTTTAAAAATGCTTTCCTTATTTTTGACTTTAGCAGTTTGGATTTAATATAATCAGTTGCATTTTTTTTCTAAATTGTTCTCCCTACATGTGAAATCTGGGCCTAAATGCTTGTTTCTATGAAACTTTGCCTGGTGGAAGTTGTTAGATTCAGAGGTGATTGCGAGTGAGACAGAAAGACATTTAGTTCAGGAAAACAGTTGTATTAGCCGGGGAGAGAGTGGGGCAGACTGCTCCAGGGCAGGAGATGGTTTGAGACCACTTCCACAAGGCTGGTGACCACGGAAGGGAAATGGGTGCCAAGAGTAGACAGCACTGGGGCTTTATTATTACACATCTTGTCTGTGGGGGGTGGGAGCAGCTCCTCAGATGGTACATAGGAGGGGTGTGGCATGTGACTTGTCGCTGGGTACTCACATGGTGGGCTGAGACAAGGTCTGAGTGGTTTCTGCAGGGCGTTGCAGACATCCCTGAGGAGATAAGCCTCAGATGATCTACTTTGGATGCACTTCTCATCCTCCTCAGGCCAGCATCTTGCTCTGCCCAACCTAATAGAGTCATAAGTGTTCTTTTGAGAAGTCCCCATGGTGAAAACAAATTATGGAGAAATAGCTAATAGTGCTTATCAAGTGCCCAGGATTTACTAAAAGAGCTGTGGTTTTTGCCTTCTCAGTTTTATATTTTCATTTATTCCAAAAAACAAATGTAAATAAATTTTATCCCTCAATATACAACATAAAACACGAAACTTTGAGAAATAATCAGAAGCTAACATTTTAAAAACAAGATTGTGATCAAGCAAAGACTTAATGCATTTATATGGAAAATGACGGAGTTGTTGGGTTTCTGTTCAATGTCAGCATCAAGTGCATTGCTGAAATAAAATAACCCTTCAAAGTAGAAAGAACATTATTAAATAAGGCTTGATGGCTGACAGTAGCAGGTGAGTGAGAGACACAAATAAAATGCATATAGAGTAGAGGTTTGAAGGATGAGTTGTGAAAATAAAAACTTGAATTTCTTTTTCTTTTAAAGATTTTATTATTATTGGAAAGCTGGATATATAGAGAGAGGAGAGACGGAGAGGAAGATCTTCCATCCGATGTTTCACTCCCCAAGTGAGCCGCAATGGGCCGGTGCGCGCCGATCCAATGCCGGGAACCAGGAACCTCTTCCGGGTCTCCCACACAGGTGCAGTGTCCCAAAGCTTTGGGCTGTCCTCAACTGCTTTCGCAGGCCACAAGCAGGGAGCTGGATGGGAAATGGAGCTGCCAGGATTAGAACCGGCGCCCATGTGGGATCCCGGAGCATTCAAAGTGAGGACTTTAGCCGCTAGGTCACTGTGCTGGGCCCAAAACTTGAATTTCTAAACATCTTTGTTTTTAGTTTGAAAGACAGAGAAAGAGCATATATGTGCAAACACACACACATGTCTATCATCTACTGGCTCACCCCACAAATGCCCGCAACAGACAGAATCAGGCCAGACTGCAGTTAGAAGCCAGGGAGTTAGCCTGTTGTGACAAGTAGACGGTAGAGTGCCAACTACAAGCATCACATTCTGTCTTGTATGGTGTGCGTTAGCAGGAAGCTGGAATCAGCATGAAACACCCCCCCCCAATCTTATTTTTTTTTTTTTTATTACAAAGTCAGATATACAGAGAGGAGGAGAGATAGAGAGGAAGATCTTCCGTCCGATGATTCACTCCCCAAGTGAGCCGCAATGGGCCGGTGCTGCGCTGATCCGAAGCCGGGAACCAGGAACCTCTTCCGGGTCTCCCACGCGGGTGCAGTGTCCCAATGCATTGGGTCGTGCTCAACTGCTTTCCCAGGCCACAAGCAGGAAGCTGGATGGGAAGTGGAGCTGCCGGGATTAGAACCGGCGCCCATATGGGATCCCGGGGGCTTTCAAGGCAAGGACTTTAGCCGCTAGGCCACGCCGCCGGGCCCGTCCCCCCCAATCTTTTAAGTATTAAAGAATCTGTAAAATTGATGTGGGAAGAGCAGAGTTTAAATTCTTACTCCAGATCCTTTAAGCACAGGCACATATATAGGATACACAGCTTATCTAAAAGGTAAGAATCCAAGATCATGGCCAGATAGGCATAGTGCAAGTGGGGCCGAGAAGTAGCGAGGGAAGTGAAGCAGAGAGGGACGCACTCAGTACCTGCTCACGTCCTTTGTCCAATGAAAGAGCACCAGCACCTCCTGCTGTGTGGTGGTATGGTCACTTGGAAAATGTATGACACTCCCACAAAATTCTACTGGAACTCAATACTCCTATTTACATGGCTACCCATATCCTGGCTCAATCCTGGCAAAGGGCGTGGTGGTCTGGCAGGATAGATACCCTTGGGCCAGGGTCTGGCAGTTTGTGATCTTCATCTCAGTCAGCTACCTTAGCCCACATCAACTCTAATGACATATCCAAGTTTTCAAATCTTTAACTTTTGCCTGAAAACCGTCTCGTTAACAACGCATAAGCAATCTCAAATTAACTATTTGAAGTAGGACTTCAGACTCTGAGAGTCTTATTTCCCTGATTTGTTTTCCTTTCACTTGAATTAATTTTTTTTTTTTTTTTAAGATTTATTAGTATTGGAAAGCCGGATATACAGAGAGGAGGAGAGACAGAGAGGAAGATCTTCCATCCGATGATTCACTCCCCAAGTGAGCCGCAATGGGCTGGTGCGTGCTGATCCAATGCCGGGAACCAGGAACCTCTTCCAGGTCTCCCACACGGGTGCAGGGTCCCAAAGCTTTGGGCCATCCTCAACTGCTTTCCCAGGCCACAAGCAGGGAGCTGGATGGGAAGTGGAGCTGCCGGGATTAGAACCGGTGCCCATATGGGATCCCGGGGTATTCAAGGCGAGGACTTTAGCCGCTAGGCCACGCCGCCGGGCCCACTGAATTAATTTTTGAGAAAACTTTCATGCCATGAGAAAGGAACAAGCAGACACTGTTATGGGATAGGCAGCTAGTTCAGTATCAGGAGCTTGCAAGCCACCCCCTCCTCCCCAATCTGGTTCCTCCTGCCCACAAGTGATGCTCACCTGTCATCACCTAGAACCTGAGCAGGGGCGTTATTGCATTGTTGCATAACCACCCTCCTGACAACCACTATAAAAGCCCGTGATCAACTGGGGCCTCTCTCTTGGTCACATCCTTCCATCACTCTGGCACTCCAACTCTTTACCTCCCCAGGACCTGCTTGCCCTCCGGCTTCCTGCAGACAGACTCTGAGGCTAGCGGTCCTTTGAACATGGCCCCTATGTGTCTATATTCCTCACCCTCTGTTCACTGCTTGGGTGAGTCAGTGAAGACACAAAGGCCAAGATGTTTTGTATTTGTGATGCGTGTACTTTAAAGAGTTGCAAGAGAGGTGAGGTCTAGCAATAATGGAATGCAGACAGAGAAGCGAGGTGAATGTTGGCAGCTTTTTAAGTGTTACCAGGTTGTTCACTGCGTGTCTGTAGGATAGTTTATATTGCTAGTGAAGCTGGAACATAGGTCTTGAGTTTAATGGATGGACTTCATGGTAATGACCATTTGTTCCTCTTGAGGTTTTGATTCAGACTGAATTGCTGCATGAAGTTGTCATTTGCTAATTTCTAGTGGGCCCTGTCATCTCTAAGCATGGTTAATGAAGACTTCTTCATACATTCTAGAGTTGTCTGGCATGATCTTGCTGGCACCTCACAGCAACATCCAGGTCACTTTGCAGCACAAATACTTGCACATACAATGTTATTCAAAACTGTTAAGTTCAGAGATGATTTTGATAGAGACAGCGCGAGAGGCTTTTAAATCATGGAAAAGGGCTTTACTAGCAGAGCCAGTCTGATTGATCCTTGGTGGGAGAAGGCCTGAGACTACTTCCATATGTCAGGGTGATTGCATAAGGGAAATGGCTGCCCAGGTATGCGTGTTAGGCCTGGGGTATGGGAGAAGACAGCAGCTCCTTCGTTTGTGCATGCTTGTGGTACTCATTACCACAGGAGCTGACCATTTTGTCAGGGACAATGCTAGGGTGGTTCAGCCTTCCATACCTTTCTGGATGGAAGGCTCATCTGGGTGCTGGAGTCACTGTTAGGTCCAAAAGATCCCCGAACCACAGACAGGTTCCACATGCAACAATGCAAATGCAAAGAAACTTTACTGCTAGCTCAAGCTAGGGTCCATGTCTTATCCATCACAGTGGAGTCTTGACAAGGACCCCGCTTGTCTCTTGCAGACTGTTTGTATTCCCTCCAGCAAGTAGTTCTTATCTTGGCCACATATAACTCGTACTGCTGTAGGCCACATTCCATTTCCGGACGTGTGGATGCCCCTGATTGGCCCATCTCCAAGGTTGATTTCCCCTGCCAACTCCAACTAACTGAGACTTATGCCTACTCTCTGACCTTAGGCCCATCATGGCGTCAATCCTGTTCTTCATGCAGCAAAGCCGAGCAATAATTACAGAAGCCAAATATAGTGATTATGGTAACAGTTAAGAAACTCCCTTATCACTACTGTTGTTAAGAGTAAATTCCTGCCACCCAGCCTTGCGCCCCCAACTCTACAACCACCTCTGATTTTCCCAAGCTAACAGAAATGTCTGGGGTGCCTTTTCTAATTTACCCCATAGAATACTGAAAAGTCACATAGTCCAGGGTTGAGATTTAGTAACAGTAACCATTTTTGCTGCCTCAAGGTCATTTGAAGAAGCAAGCTTTTCTTTTAAACTGCGCTGATGTGGTGCTTAAGAATGCAGCTGCTGCCCTGATTGGTGCTCTGGCTTATATACCACCAGCAGATATGTCCGTACAATTACTCCGAAGTAGGGTGGCACTTTAGGATTCCCAGTGCGGTCCCAGTGATCCAGAAATGACAGTCTGTGAGGTTCTGATGTCAGTCATGGACATGAGAAGAAGAATCCTTTATCCCTTCTTTCCCTTCCATTTCTGGTCTTCCTCTTCTTCATCACGCTGCCCTTTGTTTCTTCCAGGACTCTCCTGTAAACAGGAAGTGACTGGTGCTTCTGTGGCCCCATTTACAACTACAGTCCCTCTGGAGCAATGTGTGGAACTCCATGGATTTTCCTCTCACTACCACTTCTGGCTCCTCTGCGAGTCCCTTGCTCTGAACTGTGGCATCAACCTCTCACACTGTCAAAATAGATAAAGCAGGAGAACTGCAATGCCGCAAGCTTTCCAAGGATTAATATGGATGTCTTTTCTTTTATGTCATGTTTCCAAAAGAGAAATAAAATATTTTAGAAGCTTTTTTAAAAAGTAGTTACACTTTCGTGGCAGACTTGACAGGCTAGAATAAGCACAATTATTAAGACCTTCTTAATGAACAGATCAGGGCTCAGAGCAACTGAGGCCAAGGTAAGTCTTACTTGCAGTGTACCGTTTTCCCCAAGCTGTACATGTGAGTCCTCAAGGCAGGAAACAATTGCATAAAGCAGGACTGGAGCTTAGAACTCTATCTGCTTCTTCCCAGTGCATGGCAGGGATTCAAGTGATTGAACCACATTTATGCCCCTCCAGGATGTATGTTAATGGGAAATGAGGATCAAAAGTGGGTCTGGGAATCCAATAAGAGAGTCAGGCATTCTAACCAAAACTGTGCCTCTTCACTGCCTACCTAAGCTGAGTGCGGGTCTGAATGGGCTGCCCAGTTGTGGATGGAGCTCCAGGATGCTTTAGAATACCAGGACTGCAGCTTCTTTTCCCTCTGTTTGGGAGTGAGGCCAGGTGAATGGATCCAGGACTGAGCTCATTT
Organism: Ochotona princeps; assembly: GCF_030435755.1. Taxonomy (NCBI): domain Eukaryota; kingdom Metazoa; phylum Chordata; class Mammalia; order Lagomorpha; family Ochotonidae; genus Ochotona; species Ochotona princeps. Next base: position 104,247,247 of record NC_080835.1, on the reverse strand, counting down.
GTCCTGTAAGTTACCTCTCCAGGTGGTCTGGCCACTAAAACCCCTCCACAGGAATCAACTGATTTGCAAATGCTGTGGGGAGGAGAGAGCTCGAATAAAAAGGGACCTCCCACAAGGCACTGGCCTACAACAATATAATGCTCTTTCCAAGTTCCAGCTGATGACAGGTTAACGTTATCTGACTCAGAGGCTTTAGAAAGGATAATGGGGGGGGGGGGGGTGCACTGCTTCCAAACTGCTGACAGTGAGCTAGCTGCCGGGGACCACAACTGATGATCCCTTTGTCTTCTGTGCAGTGGCCCCCAGCAGCAGGAGTTGATACAAGCTTTCCAGACTTGCAGTCTCAATATTGATACCAAGAAAGGCGGATCTCTGTCTCTTTGGAGAAGCCATCCTATTGATTCTGGAAGAGCCGGATGCTGTGCTAGGGTCTCCCCTTGCCTTGTAGGTTGGATTCTGAGGAGGTGGAAGGAAAACGCAATCCTTCAGATCACAAAATTTTACATGGGCCAAGTTTGTCTTCTTGATAACATTAAAGGATACAGGGGGAAGAAAAGAAACATAAATAAATGAGTTCGCAAACAGTAAGTAGCTTTTTCTTTCTTATATAGTCAGTCTGGTCCACACTAACACCACTGGTGGGAGTGCAAGTTGGTGCACCATTATGGAAGATGGTATTCCTCTGAAATGTGTATTGCATCTACTAAATGACCCGGCCACTCCACTCCTGGTGTCGCATATGAATAGAATGAAGTCAGCATATGAAGAGATATCTGCACTCCTATTCTTACAGCTGCTCAGTTCACAAAACTAAGATATGGACTGGAATCAGCTGTACCCTAGCTTGTGGCTGAATAAGGAAAAGGCGATACACATACACCAAGGAACAATGCCAAGTCATAAAAAAGACTTGAAATCATGTTTTTTTGCAAGAAAAGTATAAAAAGATGGAACTGGATACCTTTGTGCTTAGTGAAATAAGCCAGACTCAAAAAGATAGAATGTGTTGAAAAACAATGAAAGAACTTAGAATTCCAATTAACTTAAGAAACTCCATCTGCTTAGCCTAGGTGACCTTAAGACAAGATGACCTTAAGGCAAGGTCTCCCTGAAGAGATAAGACTATAACCAATCATAAGTGTGACTGTGGAATTCCCCTGAACTGTATTAAGCATCCTGTGATTTTCCACCGACCCAGGACCCCAAGGACTGACGCACTGGTGACAGTTGGAGGCCCAAACTGGAGTTTGAATAAACCACCCTTGTGTGCTTGCATCGAAGTTCAACTCCTGCTGGTTCATCTGGGGAAGACCCGAGGTTGAGAGACTGCTGCCGAGCCTGGGCTGAGCCACTACCAGGCCACTACCAGGCCTGCCGCCAAGCTGCGAATGGAGCTGTGACACTTTAACGGTGGCTGACACTGCCCCAGCAGAATTGGGACGTGTCCCAGCTGCGTGGCTGGTTGTCTCCACTGGGGCGGCTTGCAGAGCTGTAACACAGAGGCGGTAGTGGGCCGCAGCAGGCGCCCTTGGGTGGCTTCGGAGGCTAAGCAGTGAGTGGTTGCTGCTGCTCTCTGCCACGACAAGCCCAGACCCAACAATGTTTTTTCTTATCAGTGCAGAGGACAAAAAAATATATTCTATCCGATGAAAACTGACATTTTGAAATGTGATCATTTTTTACAGCCTCGGAATATACTCTTGAAGAACAGTGCTTTTCTTTTTATTTATTTAAATTTTTTTTAACTTACTGTTTCTTGAATTGCTTGCCTATTAGCGTATTAGGCCTAGGATTGAAAATGAAACTGAAATCATGTCATTGTAAAACTTTTAAAAAGAAAAAAATCAAGGAGGATGTGGGTGGGTGAGCAATGTGTACAAGAGGAGGGGGCAGGGTAGCAAGCGTCGCTGTACCCCCAAAGCTAGTGTGAATTACGTAAAACTCATTCACTTCATATAACCAAAACAATCTAGAAACAGAAAAGAATTTTTCAGAGTCTTGTAGACAAAGACCGTGGACTTGAGTTTGCTTTCTTCTCTACTTTCCTGCTCTTTCCCATGGCCATATTGAAGTTGTAAGCCCTACGTGTGCCTTCCCCTGCCTCCAGCTACCTTTGTGACAGAATCACTGAGTTGACTGAGAAAGGGTTGGCCATATTAAATAGAAGAGCTCTCCTGGGTTTTTTTTTTTTTGTTTTAATTGATTTAACTTTATTGGAAAGTCACATTGACAGAGAGGAGAGACAGAAAGATCTTCTGTCAACCGGTTCACTCTCAAAGTGGCCGCAACGGCCAGAATTGAGCTGACTAAAAGCCAAAAACCTGGAGCTTCTGGGTTTCCCACGCAGGTGGAGGGTCCTAAGGCTTTGGACCATCCCCCACTGCTTTCCCAGGCCACAAGCAGGGAGCTGGAGGGAGAGTGGAGCAGCCAGGAAAAGATCCAGCATGCAAATTGGATCCCAGCATGTGCAAAGTTAGGACTTCAGCTCAAGAGCTACTGTGCCGGGCCCTCCTGAGATGTTTTTAACGGAGAATATAATAAAAGACATGGAAGATGGTGAGAGCAAAGCTAGGTTTTCCTTCCTTTCTGTAAGAATATATTTGACGTGGTCTGTCTCTGACAGAGAGACCGAATGGATTCCTGAGGAATTAATCAGATCCTGAAGCGGGGCTGCTTTCAGTTTCTGTGCTGCTGTGGTTGACGCCTGTCCTTTTTGGGATAATATTATATTCACTAACTTGTCTGAATGTCATGGCCTACCAGTAACACTAGCTCCCTAGTGCCACGCCCATCCTCCCGCCCACTCCCGGTCTTCTCGCCCTTCTGAAGAGGATGTGATGCTAATCTGATTGGTCAGACATGACGTCACTGATCTCATTCAGTATAACACATGAAGTCACTGGCTATATAATAAAAGGGGTGCCTCTTCAATTAGAAAATGTTCTCACGTTTACAATCTTCCCTTGACTTGACCTTATTTTTCTCCACAGATATTCACTGAAACTTGTCTATGTTCCAAGAACTATCCCAAGTGTTAGGTAATAAAGTAATGAAGTTATAAGGAAGCAAAATTTGATGAATCCAGTCTAATGGGTGAGATACACACTAAATCATTAAAAAGATACTGAAGCTTTTCTTTTCAGAGGTAGTTTTACTGCTTGAGAAGCTCCAGGAAAAAGAGAAGGTAGGAAGAGATAGGAGAGGGCTAATCACATAGGAAAGAAACGAGGAAAAATAAAAAAATAGATCTAGAACAAGTGAGCACAGCCACAAATCTGGGATAGGGTATGAGAGCTCGGATTCTGGATCGAGATATCCTGGTTTTGTTGTATTTGTCTTGCTTTATACTTACTTGTTTTATACTTGCTTTTATTTTAAAAGCACCTATGAGCCATTCTCAGATTCATTTCACCAAGGCCTCATCAGCCAGGACTAGACCAGGTGAAGTGAGGATCTGAGAATTCCACCCGAGTCTCCCATGCAGGGGGCAGGGACCCAGGTACTTGAGCAATAAGCGTTGTTTCCAGTATGTTTATCACAGAAAACTGGAATTGTGACAGCACTTGGGACTCAAACTCAGGCACTCCCTTATGCAGAAATTATTTAACATCTAATATGGAGAAATTATATAACATCTCTCTGACACACTATTTCTAAGAATAAAAGAACCAAATCTATGTACAATGTGAAGGTTAAACAGGTTAAAACTTGTAAGTACATGGTAAGGAGGCAAGATGATGCTATTCTTTTTAAAATTATTATTTGAATGGTAGAGCTACAGTGAGAGAGAGGTAGATTTTTTTTTAATGGTTATTTTTACTGTACAGTCAAATATACAGAGAAGAGGAGAGACAGAGAAGAAGACCTTCTGTCTGCTGGTTCACTCCCCAAGTGACCACAATGGCTGGAGCTACCATGATCCGAAGGCAGGAGCCAAGAACTTCCTCCAGGTCTCCCATGCCGGTGCAGGGTCCCAAGGCTTTGGGCCATCCTCAACTGCTTTCCCAGGCCACAAGCAGGGAGCTGGATGGGAAGCATGGCCGCTGGGATTAGAACCGGCATCCAGCATTTGCAAGGTGAGGACTTCAGTCGTTAGGCTATGGCACCAGGCCTATAAATTTTTTTTAAAGATTCATTTCATTTTTATTGGAAAGTCAGATATACAGAGTGGAGGAGAGACAGAGAGGAAAGCCTAGGCTCTCCTTGGTTTCTGTTGAGCTTGACAGCTTTGAGGATCATTAGTTCAGTATTTTCTAGCTGTCTCCTTTTAGAAGTCTTTGAATGGACTTGTCTTTCATAATCAGCTGAGCTCCTGTGTTTGCACTTGTAATAATCAGTCTGGGTATCCACCTTGACTTCAAGAGGAAATAGTGCTGATGTCAGGGCACTGTTGACCGAGCTGTTAAGTGTCAACTGACTAGTGAGGTGCTAAGGTGAGGTCAGAAGTTGAGGTGCATAAATAAGAAAGCAGCTGCCCATGAGTAGCACAGAAAGCCCAGGAATCGGTGGACTTCAGCAACCAGAATGAGGATGGGCAGGTGCAAAAGCCTCCAGGAGAAGGGGAAAAGAGATGGGCATTGGTGCAATGGATATTGCAGCAATGTTGACAAACATGAATGGACTGCAGCACAAATGCAGGTACACAGTCTTCACACAGGCACATACGCAGAGCGAAAGCGACCTATGGGACGGGGTATACTTGCTTATGTTTATATTATCTGTTCTTTTATTTTTTCACACTCATTTTAAGCCTATCCCAAAGCAAAGCTGATTCACACTCAGACTGGAATTTAGAATTATTATATAGGAGGAAATAATTACCCCATTAACAGCATTTTCAGTGTCCTTTCTCTTAGCTGCTGTCTTTCTCACACAGCTGGTGTTTTGAATACATGATTACTGAACCTAATATTCATGCTTCACAGTAATTTCAGGAAGTAATTTTCATGAATAAAATGCAAATGTATACAATTTGAGGTCTCATTTACAAATATATTTCCTGTTGATACTTGCTTTGTTTTTATATGCTTGCATGGTTACAAAGGTATTTTTGCATGACTATTCCTTACTAATTTTTCCAAACATCATTAATTAATTGCTGAATAGAATTAAATTTTACTTTTTAAGTTGTTTGGAAGCAAATTTCTAATTAGAAACAGTTCAGATTTTTCCCAGCAAATCCTTTCAGAATAGCAGTATCGGTGGCTCCAGGTTAGACACCTTTGTTTGCTTCTAACACAGAGTTTAATCAAAGAAAGGAATGTTCTGATGGACAAATTATTAGAAAACCAAGATCCAGGTCTCATGTCTGCAATTTTGCAGTTACTTTGCCGGAACAGTATCTTACTAGCTTAAATTTTGGGGTCCACTCTGACTGGGACTGCTTTGCTCCTTTTGTGAATGAGGGACCACATTTCATAAAGATTTTCCACTTGAGTACTGCATCCTGTTTTTACAAAGCTCTGGGGTAAGAAGGGACAGTAGCTTATTTTCCTTATGTATCAAGTATGCATAGAAGAGTCAGTGTAACAATAAGAGTAATTGCATAACTGATTAAGCAAAAGTCATTATTAACTCTTTAACCTATACTCATGTTTCTTCCACAGCATGATCTTGTAAGACAACCGCTACAGTGGTCCCTACTTCAGAAACAAGTGATTGGCTCTCAGACAACCATGCTGATGTCGTTCCAAGTGAATAGAACCAGTTCAGAAAGATGAAGAATGTATGCTCCAAGTCACATATAGTCTCTAAAATAATTCAGCTTGCAGAAGCAGAGTAGAACAGTCTTTGTTCAAACCTGGGAGTCTGCGACAGAGCAAGTCATTGCTAATATGGTTTACAGTTACACAGAGTGAGTGCATTTGACCTAGAATCTGCTGTGCAGCTTTGTGTCCACAGACAGCAATATTGCATTGTGAGGCTCAATGACATGTAAAGTGCCCATAGTAGAATAAAGTTTTACAAAGAAAATTGGTATTTTGAGAGGCAATCCTCTTAATTGTTTTCAGGTGCACCCAATACACCACCAATACATTTCTTTGTCTTTTTTTTTTTTACAAGATTTATTTATTTTTGTTGCAAAGCCAGGTATATATACAGAAGGAGAGGCAGAAAGGAAGATCTTCTGTCCTTTGATTCACTCCCCAAGCAGCCGCAACAGCTGGAGCTGAGCCAATCTGAAGCCGGGAGCCAGGAGCCAGGAGCTTCTTCCGGGTCTCCCATGTGGGTGCAGGGTCTCAAGGCTTTGGGCTGTCCTCGACTGAATTCCCAGGCCACAGGCAGGGAGCTGGATGGGAAGTGGAGCTGCTGGGATTAGAACCAGTGCCCATATGGGCTCCCAGTGAATTCAAGGGAAGGACTTTAACTGCTGGACTATTGTGCCAGGCACGATATTTCTTTTTTTTTAGAAGGTTATTGCTATATGGGCTGGCATTGTGTCACAGCGTCTGTTGACATTACTTGCAAAGCTGTCACAGCCATATGAGTGTTGTTTAATTTCCTGGCTGCTCTGCTTCCAGTCCAGCTTCCTGCTAATGCAGCTGGCTAACACAGTGGAAGACGGCCTAATTGGGCCCTTGCTGCCTACATGAGTGACTTGGATGAAGCTTCTGGTTCCTGCTTCAGTCTGTGCTAGCTTGGTTTGCTGCGGTCATTGGAGAGATGATCCAGCAAATGGTAGCTCTCTATAACTCTACTTTTTAAATATATATATATATGTGTGTGTATATATATATATATATATATATATATATATATATATATATATTGCTGTAAATTACATAATTGAATAAAATGCTGTATGACTTCCAAAATGAAGAAGTTACATGGATACAACCTAACCCCTCCAGCTTGACCTAGTATTCTTTCCAAATTTACATTTAAGAGTCTTAACAAGTGTGGGCCCCGGTCTCCCAAGGGTTAACTCCACAGCTTAGCTTGTTTCTAAGAGGTAACACAGTGGGAAATCTTGGCCTAATGTATTTAGCCCCTGGCTTGACTGCAAGCTCCCTCTTCCTTACCTCCCTTTTGTTAAGATGCCCCAGGGGGGCTTAGGTGTTGCTTGAACATTGGGATAATACTGGGAGGGGCTAAGCAGACTATAAGATGCAGGTGGACCCCAAATAAAGTTGGCATTCTGTGTACAAGAGTGACCCACTGCGTGTTGTCTTGTGTTGTCTTGTGTGTTGTCTGTCTGTAACCCTAGCCCCTCCACTCGGCTCGGGGTAAGCAGCGATGCGGGCGTTGCCAACAAATGGAGGTTCCCACCAAGATCGAGAAAGAGAGGATACGGTGAAGGGTCGTCCCGGGAGGCTGGCCAGCTGATTCAGGTAAATGGGACGTATTGTAAGTCTCTCCTAAACTGGTAGGAGAGGGAGTTTTATTTTGATATAAAGTCAGGTTTTAGTTTTATTTTGAAATATAGTTAGGGTTTAGATTTATTTTAAAGTATAGTCAGGTTTTAGATTTATTTTGAAGTATAGTTAGGTCTTGGTGTTTAATTTATCCTGCGAAAAGAATGATAAAATGGGTTCGGCCTTCTCCCAGGATAAATTGGTCACTTTCTTGAAGAACTTTTACATCATATGGGGAACGCTGTTGGCCGGAATAGGATGACCTGAAAATTAAGCAATTCAAGCAAGGTTGGTTAAAAAAAAAAAAAAAAAAAAAAAAATAGAAAGAAAGAAAGAAAAAAAAAAAAGAGAGAAAGAAACGTGTTCTGTAACTTAATTTAAACCTAAAGCACGAAGTGAACCTATATATTTGTTTTACAAAATATCTCCAGGTTAAAGTATGTCGAAGAAGAGGTTAGAAGTAGCAAAAAGTATAAGAGTTATATGTCTCTGTTCTGATGTGTTTGGTGTTTGTGCATATGTTTGTTTAGTCGTATTGTTGGTGTTCTATTATTTTTGTCCGGACAAAAACTAGATTTTGTTTTAATATTTCTCCAGTTCTATCTTTGTCTTGAATTGTTAAGTTGTTGTTCCTGTTCCGAATTGGGTGTGTGTGTGACTGACTGACGAGATGGGACGGACCATGACTGACCCCCTTTCTCTCTCCTGATAAATAATTTTATTGGGGAGGTCTAACAAATTTAAAGGTTCATATGATGTTTTCTTGCTTTTTGATCTTCAGCTTACAGTGTTGTTCTGGCATTGATCAAGTCTAACATACAGTACATGTTCAGTTAAATGCCAAAGTACTTTTTGTTTTATTCATTTAGACCTCTAAATTCTTCAGAGTTCTGAACCAAGTCTCATGACTTTGGGGGTTCCAGTAGGATCCCTGGAACTTCCAAAGATTGAGACAAAAATTTGAATAGTGTAATTGTCATTTAAAATAATTTGGATTCAATATTATAAAATTATGCTAAATCTGTTGCATCATATATGCTATTGAATAGATGAGTATTTTTGCTCACTGGTCAAAATGTTTCCTAATCATGAAATTAATCCAGATTGTTAATTATTTGTGTTCTTACTTATAAGGAAGTATGTGGGATTTTTGCCTTACAGGAAAACAACAAATTCTTTTAAATTGTATAGTGAAATTGGTTATGATGTGTATAATTTCTGAATTTTGCTTCTAAGACAATGGAGTTGGAGTCTGATTTCTTGTGAGAAACAACAGTGTTGTAACATCTCTTTTTAATTGTTAACTAACTTTGGTAAATTCCTAGGTAATCTCCCAAGACAACAGCCAAATTGAATTTTTTTTTCAGCTTTCTTGACTTCTACAAAACAAAAGCTAAGGAGACACTCCAGGCCCTCAAGCCATATAGACAAGGAAGGGGCATACATGGAGTCTGCCCTTTGAAGAATTTGGGACCTTGATCTTGTCCTCCCTGTTGTAGTGATTCTTATCTGCCTGCATTTGAAAAGGGGTGAATTCCCAAATCAGCTAGAAGAAGGTTGCTTGAAGAACTTCTCTTTCCTGGTTTTTAGGTGGGATTGTGTTAAAATGTGTTTCCATGAATTGGGAGAAATGGTTGAAATTTGCTTAAAGCCATTGTTTTTGAAGTTTTTGAAGTATGCATATGAAGAACCTGGAAGTTTTCTGCCTTTTGTGATTCCTCCTTAATGGCTTGGCTGGGGGCTGTGTGAACTCCAGCCCTGATAGTCTACGTGACACCCGGCAGGACACCTGGCAGGTCAGGTAGGCAGACCACTCCTCAGGAAGGAGGTACCTGGTGTTTGATAAGATCCACCACCCTATAGCTCATTGATTTGTACTTTTTAAAAGTTGCTAGTCTCAAACCCACCAATATAAGCTTGCTAGATCATGACTGTATACTTAATAGCTTCAAATGTATAAAAACTGGGGGGCTTGGGCCCTGGGGCTCTCTCTCTCTTTCTCTCGGGCTCTCTCTGGCTAATGCACTCCCTGTTTGCTAGCCTTGTGGATCCTGCAGGTTGCCCCTCCCCCGCCCAGCCATGCTGGGCTGAGGGAGGTGGCTGGGAGATCTAGGTTAGTTTGAATAACCACCTTTTTGCCTTAGCACGGACTTCAGGCTTGATGATTATCTGGGGATTTCAGAAACTGGCACAACACATACATAAAAATGCTAGTAAATATCTAAAAATAAAAAAAATCTCTAATTTTGAAAGCTGTTAAAAAATTGAAGCATTGAACTTTAGATAGTCTCTGTTTAATTGGTGATTTTATCAAATGTCTATCCAGCTTCAGTATGCTCTATTCTTGTTCCAATCTTTGAATTTGTTAAAATTCTTAAAAAGTTATGAGATGATTTTATTCATTAATTCCTGTGTTTAATTCTCATGATCTATAGAGCTGTGTTTTCAAGGGTATTTTCTGTTAGGTATTTACTTTGAAATGTTTGGGTGATCATTTATAAGTGACAGAAGTTTTTGATATGTTACTGTTCGAATTAGTTTGACTAAAAGGATGGACATTATAATGAAGAATCTTTGATCAGATATTTTAAGGCCTCTTGACATATTTAATAGGTTTAATTCTTCTAGTTTTGGGAGTTCTAGATGGGCCCCTAGCAGCCTCAAACTCAGAAGAATGTGCTTCAAAGGATGTATCTTTCAGTTGGTAAAGTTAATTGTAGGACAGACAACTGATTCAATCTGTAAAAAAAAAAAAAAAAGAAAAAATGGGGGCATTGCTAAAGTTTAATAGTAAACTATAGGTATGGTTTATTTAGATTATTAAGAGCAAAATGTAATTCTAAGCAATTGGTAACTTTAACACACTTAAAAGAATTCTCAAGTGGCTGTTACAAAAGCGGGTTTTGTTTTATAATATGTGTTATCTGATGTACATGTTTATGTGGAAAGCTATGTAGTCTTTATCTTAATTGGCTTATAGATGAAAATATTCATAAATGTGAATTGCTAAGCTAATTCCTTTTGAGAATAATGTATGGATACACAATTAAGCTTTTGGAGAGGCATGTCTGTTTCTGTTTTCTCAGGACCTACAAAGCCTGTTCAGCTGAATAGTTTCGAATGTATTCAAATGGACTTACTACTCAGGACTTCAACAGAGAAGCCTTTCAAGTGCCATGATGTACAACAAAAGCCTGACGACTTCTGCCTTCTATCAGGAACTACTACATGGACCCCCCTATTGCTGCTGTTTCCCCAAGGCACCCCCTTTCAGCGGGAAGTAGTTAAGAACGGATGATGCCGCCCCTTTTCCCTAAAAACTTTTGGGGTCCATTTTTCTGTTTGGAAATGTAACAGCCAGATGGGATGATAGGCATTTAGGGTCTCTGGTTCCTGGTAAAACTGTCTTGTATACATGTAACATCTTAGCACTATGAGATTGTTAAATGTTAGTGTTTTCAACAATACTTGTACATTGTTAAGACCTGGGTACCCCTCATGTCAGGGAAAGTTGTTCTAATGGCATTAGACTGGCAGCATGGATGTTTTAGGAATGGAACGGAGTCGTAGCCTTAGGACTGATGATCTTGGCCATGATTGCAGTATTGTTTCCTCTTCTCTGCCGCCTATTCAGGCAACAAGCCCGGGAGCAGGTCATTTGACAAACCGTGATGGCTTTAGCTGTGGGAAACCCTAGCACTCAAGTTTGGTTGAGCATGTTGTGATGGGCAGCCAGAGACGGGTAAGATCTGGCAGAGCTGATGACCAACCTAAGACAGGAATCCCACATGCCCCCGGTGGTGCTCCCCATGACAGGTAAGGCGTCAACTGACTGCTGGACAACCTAAGACAGGCGTCCATTAAAAAAGAAAAAAAGGGTGACATGTGGGCCCCAGTCTCCCAAGGGTTAACTCCACAGCTTAGCTTGTTTCTAAGAGGTAACACAGTGGGAAATCTTGGCCTAATGTATTTAGCCCCTGGCTTGACTGCAAGTTCCCTCTTCCTTACCTCCCTTTTGTTAAGATGCCCCAGGGGGGCTTAGGTGTTGCTTGAACATTGGGATAATACTGGGAGGGGCTAAGCAGACTATAAGATGCAGGTGGACCCCAAATAAAGTTGGCATTCTGTGTACAAGAGTGACCCACTGCGTGTTGTCTTGTGTTGTCTTGTGTGTTGTCTGTCTGTAACCCTAGCCCCTCCACTCGGCTCGGGGTACGCGGTGACGGCGACGCGGGCGTTGCCAACAAACAAGCCATATGAGATGTAGCTCTCGCCCCAGCAACCTGTGAGATGAAGTAGAGTTTGCTGGTCCAAGGAAGAGGTGCAGGGTTCAACAGTCACCCAACTTTTGGATTTCTGGGGGCTTTAGACCTGGTGTCTGGGCCTCCAGACCCCAGGTGTAGCTGGATTGCATGTCCTCAGAGCTGTCCCCCCCTGCTGTAGCACCCCGGAAAAACGCTTCGGGCTGAGTTGCTCCCTGCACTGTGGGAAGCTGTAAGGTCGCCTTGACTGATTCTGCCCTTGCTGTGCTGTCAGGCAATACATGGATGAGCATGTGGGTTGGCAGCAGACAGGTGTTCTGTCAGCTATGGAGACTGAAGTCTGAGATCAATGTTCCAACAGGTTCGGCTCTCTGGAGGCCCCTCATCAGCATGCCGCAGTGCCCCTTAGCTGCATCTGCTCGTAGTTTTTCTTTGTATCCTCTTCCACACTTGCACCAGTCAGATTAGAGTGGACACACAGTCTAGCAACCTCACATTTACAAACCCTTGTCTCCAAATAGAATCGCTTTCTGGGCTACAATTGATGAATCTGGGGGAGTCGAGTCAAGCCAGTTTGTAGGCTCAAATGTTATTATCACAGCGAGACGTCATCTTCCACTTCATGCATTTTGCCATCTTTCCTCAAAATGCACTTCCAGAAAACCCCTAAACAGCCAGCCATCTCTGCCTTCATGTCACTCACATACTTTTTTTAGTTATTTGCGTATTTTTTGGAAGGCAGAGTATAAGAGAGAGGATGGCAGGAATGTGAGAGAGAGCTTTCATCTACTGGCTCACTGCTTGAATGTCTAGGTTGAAACCAGCAACCCAGAACTTCAGAACTCCTCTGTTCCCATGCAAAATTTTCTTGTCCACCCAAAGATGGCTCATATCTCATCCTCTCTGTGAAGCTTGTGCTTCTTCCTTCTTGGATTCAGTGACAGGACGCCATGTGTAACTGGTACTGTTTTGACCCTGTGAGGAAGGAGGCATAAGCATAGCTTAGAACCAACTCAGGAGACTGCATTCTTGCCTTCATGGAGCTTTATATCTGATGTCTAGATGTCCTTGTTTACTTGTCTACAAGAAAACATATTTGAAAAGCAACTAGATAAGATAGGCTTAGAATTAATGATAATGGGAGAGAATCCATGACATAGCTACCAAGCAGGGGCTGCACGTGAACAAAGAGCTTGGAAAATACAGGCCTGGGTGTGAAGTGAGCTGGATGCTACAGGATGAAGGGAACCTGACCACGGAGTCCAGAAGAGGCAAGGCAAGCACGATGGCCCCAGGCTTTGCAAGCTGCCATTTGGGGCTTTGCAAGCAGCGAAGAGAGGCTGGATAGAGGCAGAAGCAGGAGGAGAGCAAGGGAGGAGATAAAGACCAGGCAAGCAGGGTAACAAAGAGGACCCAGGCCAGTGTACACTTCGCTGGAAATCTGCCACGGCAACTCAGAGATGCCAGGGCCACAGCAAGGAGAATGGACAGCAACAAGATGACCTGAGACCCATTCTGAAAAAGAAACAAAGAAAAATTTTAGATGAGCCCTGTGGGGCCAAAGAGGGGGAAATTCAAAAGAACAAGAGTAAAGACACATTCCCCTTCAGCAACTAGGAGGTGGGTGGAGCCATTTACTGAGAGAAAGCAAGCCTGAGTGGTGGGAAGCATTTCACACGGGAAGGAAGCCTTGAAAGTGGGCAGGAGAATACTGAGTCATGATATACTCTCAAATTAAAAGACAAAAACAGGACCCGGCGGCGTGGCCTAGCAGTTAAAGTCCTTGCCTTGAACACCCCGGGATCCCATATGGGTGCCGGTTCTAATTCCAGCAGCTCCACTTCCCATCCAGCTCCCTGCTTGTGGCCTGGGAAAGCAGTCGAGGACGGCCCAAAGCCTTGGGACCCTGCACCCGTGTGGGAGACCCGGAAGAGGTTCCAGGTTCCTGGCTTCAGATTGGCGCAGCACCGGCCGTTGCGCTCACTTGGGGAGTGAATCAAAGGATAGAAGATCTTCCTCTCTGTTTATCTGACTTTGTAATAAAAATAAATAAATCTTTTTTTTTCTTTTAAAAACAGTTTTATTCTGTGACACAGTTACATAGATACTTGGGTTCTCCCCACCCCTCCCCAAACCCTCCCACCATGGTGGATTCCTCCACCTTGTTGCATAACCACAGCTCAAGTTCAGTTGAGATTTCCCCATTGCAAGCGTATACCAAACATAGAGTCCAGCATCTTATTGTCCAGTCAAGTTCAACGGCTTCTTAGGTATACCCTCTCTGGTCTGATGACAGAGCCAGCAGAGTATCATCCCAGTCAATTGAAAGCTCCAACATACCATCAGCAAAAATTTACATCATTATGGAATTAATTGACATAGTAATGAGTAACCAATATGTTAAAAGTAAATGCGGGTTCCCAGCCACCTTCTGTGACCACCTCACCTATACTTCAATTTTAGTTTATACACAACATATAACATTCAAAACATAACATGTTATACATAACATCATATCATCTTAAATTAAGGCAAACATGTGGTATTTAACCTTTTGGGATTGGCTCATTTCAAGTATCTATGTAACTGTGTCACATAATACAATGTAATTACTGAAGTTAAATAATAAATAATTAAAAAAAAAAAAAAAAAAAAACAACTTCCAGTAGACTTGCCATTCAACTTCATCGCAGAACTTGATCACACATTCACTGACTAGATCCATCATTCCTAATGAGGAATAAGATGATTTAAGATGATTCATTTTCAGGAACCAAGCAAATCACTGCCCAATTCAAATAAATGGAAAAGGGAGACTGACAGTTGAACGATCAGTACACTCACTGTGGACCACTGAGCAGAAGCTGGCAGACCGGAGAAGCCTTTGGGAAGCAGTAGCCCAAGCTCCTTTAAAGGCAAGAATTCAGCTTGATTATCTAGTGGCTAAAGTCCTCACCTTGCAGGTGCTGGGATCTCATATGGGCATCAGTTCATGTCCTGGTGGCCTTGCTTCCCATGTAGCTCCCTGGTTGTGCCCTGGGAAAGCAGTCGATGATGGCCCAAAGCTTTGGGACCCTGCACCCACGAAGCTTCTGGCTCCTAGCATTGGATCAGCTCAGCTGTGGCTGTTGTGGCCACTTGGGCAGTGAACCAGCAGATGGAAGCTCTTTCTGTATTTCCTTTTCTCTGTATATTTGTCTTTCTAATAAACATAAATAAATCTTAATTTGCAAAAAAAAAAAAAAAAAAAAAAAAAGAAGCCATTGAACTTGACTGGACAATAAGATGCTGGACTCTATGTTTGGTATATGCTTGCAATGGGGGAATCTCAACTGAACTTGAGCTGTGGTTATGCAACAAGGTGGAGGAATCCACCATGGTGGGAGGGTTTGGGGAGTGGGTGGGGAGAATCCAAGTATCTATGAAACTGTGTCACATAATACAATGTAACTAATGAATTAATAATAATAAATTAATTTAAAAAAAATAAATAAAAACAGTTTTATTATTTTAGATATGTTTGTGCAGATCTATGTCCATATAAGTTTTTTTAATTTATTTATTATTTTTACTTCATTAATTACATTGTATTATGTGACACAGTTTCATAGGTACTTGGATTCTCCCCACCCCTCCCCAAACCCTCCCACCATGGTGGATTCCTCCACCTTGTTGCATAACCACAGTTCAAGTTCAGTTGAGATTCCCCCATTGCAAGCATATACCAAACATAGAGTCCAGCATCTTATTGTCCAGTCAAGTTCAACGGCTTCTTAGGTATACCCTCTCTGGTCTGAAGACAGAGCCAGCAGAGTATCATCCCGATCAATTAAAAGCTCCAACATACCATCAGCAAAAATTTACATCATTATGGAATTAATTGACATAGTAATGAGTAACCAATATGTTAAAAGTAAATGCGAGTTCTTAACCACCTTCTGTGACCACCTCATTGACATTTCAATTTTAGTTTATAAAAAAAGACAAAAAAAGACAAAAACAATACCCTCAAATTCTCCTTGTTGGCTATTAGTGCCCTGTGTGGTGAGCAGGTCCATGCTGCAGGAGCGATGGGTAAGTCCAGTGTCTGTGACATTACTGGGAGGAGATCGTGTGGGGGTGGGAACAGGATGGGGTCATTCACATAGAGCAGATGGCAGTTTGAGATAGAGGCAATAGGGTTGGAGCCCATGATGAGAGTGGCCCACTGGACTCCTGCATTTCCTACAAAAAAGCCTCCGAGTCCCATGCCACTTCAGATTCCACCTTCCTGCTAATGCACACTCTGGGAGACAGCCAAAGAAAGTAAAATTCATGGGTCCCTGTTACACACAGGGAAGCTTGCCCTGAGTTGTGGGCTCTTGCTTTGAGGCTGGCTCAGCCCTTTGTGCTGTGGGCATTTGTGGAGTAAGCTGGTGGTTGCGGGGCTTTTCTTCCTCTGTTTCTGTCTCTCACCCTTACAATATTTATTTATTTATTTACTTATTTATTTATTTATTTAATTTATGATTTTTGCAAAAGCAAAAAGCTTAGTTGCTCCCAGATTAGGTTCTGGGACTCATTCCACTCTGTTAACTGGGTTGATCCTAACACCAGGCAATTGCCTCAACCCACTGCCTCATCCAGGTTGTTGAAATTAAATTTCTGCAAGATCCAGACTCACTTTTGCTAGTTCTATATCATCTCTTAAGCGATCATAACTGCAGTCAGAGCAGGAGGATTTGACCTAGAAAATGCAGCATAGAGCCCTCGGTGCTTGTAAAAAAGCTTTGAACTCTTAGTCTTAGTGGAGGCAGTGGGATCTCACAGTGGAGCTTTGCACTTTCCTCTGTCAGCAGAATCCAAGTGAGGTTGGGAGAGGGTCAGGAGGCTCAGGCAGGGGACAGGCTCCTCACACTGTGGGCCTCCAGTCGCACTCAAATGGTATCAAATAGCAACAACAATGACAGTATTTGAAGTCTCTATGCCGGGAGTCATGCTAAGTGAATTATTTGTTGAATTGCTTATATGATGCTATTTTAACTTTGACTTTGAAAATTTTCCTAAGTGAAAATTAACTTTTAGTTAAAAGTTTGTTGCCAGGTAAACCGGGACAGTGAATGACCCAGGAGGGAAGCAATGGGTTCCCCCCTCCTGGGTCACTGCTCCCGCGGGAGGACATGATAACTTGGAGGGGGACTGGGGTGGCTAGACCGAGAGGAACTCAACAACATCTGTGGGGGCTGGATGGCCGAGCTGCTTAGTCAGAACTAAGCTTTGAAACCGAGGGACAAGTGCAAGAGCTAGATGGGATGTGGGACAGACTGGACTAGTCTGCTATACACACAGGCGGACCAGGATAGGGGGCAGGCCTGGTGGGGGTTATTGTGGGTCGCCCCGACTAGGCCGCAGCCCCCACTGGTTGACGCAAGTGCCGAGTACGTGCTGGGAAGAGCCAACCTAGTCTGCAGCACCCACTGGTTCCAGAGCAACTCCAGTCCGAAAACAAACCAGCCCAGGAATTGCACCTATAAGCTGATTGTGGCGATGACCAGCTGGACTCAGAACCCTAGCCAAGAAAAGACAGAGGACAGAACGGGTCAATCAATCATCTCAGATATATGTTGGCAGCGAAAACCAGGCGAATGAAGACTCTATGATGGACAGTGTCAACCAGTGAACTCTACAACGACCTCATCGAGCTGGGAGTGGCGAGACTGGCAGTGATTCATATCTAGAGAAATATTAAAACCACTAGGGGTTGATCGCAGCTAAATAGTCTCCCCAAGAAGCTGTACATTCCATCTGGACAATGAGCAGCTGGACTATGTGCTTAGCATCTGTTTGCAAGGGAAGAATCTTGATTGAATTTGAACTGTAATGCTGCAACAGGGTGGTGGGGTCCACCGTGGGGGAGGGGCATGGGGAGGGGCATGGGGAGGGGTGGGTGGAACCCCAGAGCCTATGAAACTGTCACATAATGCAAAATAATTAATAAAAAAAAAGTTTGTCGCCAGGGCCCAACACCATAGCCTAGCGGTTCAAGTCCTAAACTTTAGCACCAGGATCCCATATAAGCACCGGTTTGTATTCTGACTGCTCCATTTCCCTTCAAGCTCTCTGCTTGTGGCCTCGGAAAGCAATAGAGGATGGCCCAAAGCCTTGGGACTTGGCTCCCATGTAGGAGACCTGGAGGAGGCTCCTGGATTCTGGCTTTGGATCAGCTCAGCTCTGGCCATTGCTACTGTCTGGAGAGTGAAGGCAATAGAGTGGGACTTCAAAGAGGAGATGTTGTGTAAAGTCGCCCCCCTCAGTGTCCACATAATGATAAGTAAGCATCACTTGACTCACAGATGCTGGGAAGAAAGGATTACATAGGTGGGGGAGCTGTGGCTTCCAAACTCATGACCCTGAACGAGCTGCCTGATTGTATCAATGCTGTGATCTTTAGAGAATGTGTCAGGGTCTGCTGGGCTCTTACCCATCCAAGGGGATCACTTGATTGTAGTATCATCATCTACAAGATTTTCTTCCAATCAATACTAGCCAAGAAGACTCTTTGTCTTTGTGTGCGCGCGCGCGTGTGTGCATGTGTGTGTGTGTGTTTGAACTCTTCTTTGTATTTGCTGGTCATTGCAGGGAAAGGGAAGGGACCTCTCTATTAAGCTTCTTACCTACAAGTAACAAGAGACTCCTTGTGATTTAGAACATTGTAGGATCACTTTGTCCCAGCTTCCTAACAGTTATTTTTAGGAAATAAGATCATTTAACTCTTCCAAAAGAATCCTAGCAAATATGGAAGCAAAGAGACACACATGTTCTAGAGGTGGGTTTAAAAAAATAGCCTATGTAAGATATAATCAAATTTCACAGTTAATATTTAATGCAGAAAGCGTTTTTATCAGGGCTGATGTTATGGTGTGTCAAGTTAAGCCACTGCTTGCAATGCCAGCATTTTCTATCAGAACACCTGTTCAAGTCCTGGTGGCTCCCTACTGATGATTAAATATTTAAAATATATTTTCCTAGTTTAATGTAATTTAACTTATCACAACTTTCATGTGGATTATCTAAATTTTGGATGTCTGGGAGATGCCACCCTCTGCTATTACAAATGATCAAACAAAGGAAAATGTATTCATAGCACAAATGTAAAAGTATATTTGTCATCTACAGACATCCTTCAAGGATCAAAATTCCCAGGAGGTAGTGATGTAAGGAACTGCTGCCATCACCTAGCCCTGGTAGAATGCCCAGCCTTATTTTGAAGGAAATGATGCCATCAGCTATGATAGGATCACTCAGCATCATGGCTCTATCTCCTGTCTCAGGGCAGATCCCTTCTCTTACACAGGATGCATGTGGCCAGGCTGTGAAGGTGTGAGAACTCCCTCCTTGGTGGAGATGGTTGCTCTCCTGACTGATTCTGTGTTGCAGTGTTGGCTCTTCTGGGGGAGTCTTTCTTTAGTGGCTCCTGCTCCCCAAGTGGATGCAGTTCTGACTCTTTTTTTTTTCTCAGTCGTGCCATTGTTACCTATCATGTCCCCCAGAAAAGCAGGCAGTTTCTATTGGTATATTCAACACATCTCCAGTTCTCAGGTTCTAGAAGAATCAAGGAAAATGCCCTCTGGTTGCCTGGCTGGGTCAGGGGAAGTGGAATGAGAGAGGATTTGATTTCTTCTCAGAAAGCTTTTCTTTTTTTCTGAGCATCTTTCAGGGCCATCTGATATGCATTCTTTGCTGTATATCTACTCAGACACCCATTCTACAAGTATGTATTTCATGACTATTATTTGACAAGCATCATTCCATGTGTTCAGACAAAACCTTCAGGAGTAATAGAAGTGGAAAAAAACCTATCTGTTGACAAAAAATGGGGTCTATGATATTTACGTACATGATCCTATTTGTTAGGAAGGTATAAGCTAGCCTAAGTATGTGAAAGGAAAAAAATATGTTAGCCTAAGTGTTTTAATGGAAAAAAATATATATAACAGCCTTGGAATCAGCCTTTGACTTTGCCTTTTGCTTTAAGAAAAACTTCCCATTAGAATCCTCTCTGTCCAGACCAAGTAGGCTGTCCAGTCTGACAATATTTGGCAATTAAACCTGGGGATACTTTTCAGCTATTTCATATTCATCAAAACCATTTGTCCAACAGAAGGAGGAGGAAAAGAAGGAAATGCTAGGATGTGAAATTCTTTTTTTTGTTGTTGTTGTTGTTGTTATGGGAAAACAAGAACCTCTATTCCATCTATCTCCATTAGCAATCTTATTCCTTATTCCAAATGTGACATCCTAGACAATAAAATATGGCAACAGTAAGACTAGATCTCCTGAAACACTTCCAGGACATGTCCATAACCTTGGGTTCTCAGAAAGACCCTGAGTTCTTGGAAAATCCCAGGAATGAGGGAGTGCTTATCCCAAGAAACTCTCCCAATCCAGGATGAGACCTTGGTTTTCTTTTACAGCTCGTGGGGTAAGTTGATTGACCCAAATTAAGTTCTCTACTTGGAATTGGAGGGACCTATCTGTCTGGTTCTTTTCACTACTAAATGGGATACAACTTTTACTAATGGGATAGCTTAAAGTACAGATGCTTAAACTGATTGGGTATCTGCTTTCCATTCCAATGTAGTTGATTGGATAGTTTGTATTGTACACTGATGGAAGCTTAGTTGATTGAATTATTCATATAATGTATCGTTGCTTTCTTAGTTAATTAGATAACTGATGCTTAAAGACTCCTGTAGTTGGTTAGTTGGAGCTGTTCCCCTCTTCCACTTGCAGTCATGTGGGACAGCTCAGCAGTTGATGCTGACTGGTGAATCAATACTCAGGGGCTTCTGAGAGTCTGCTTCCAACTCATTTCTGGGGTAGACTTAGTTAACTCGCAACACAAACCTCATTACAGCAAGGATTATTACTGTCCATTCCATTTAAATGATGAGAAGATTGAGACCTACATTTGGGCAGGCAGCACTCACGGGTGGAGGTGACCCCCAAGTCCAGACGCCTTCTGCTGTGAACCATCTGGTGCAGAATACAGCTCAGCAAGCTGTGTTCTCCAGCTAGCTGAAAGATGAGACTTTCTTTATATAACTATTCTTAGAGGAGTTTTCTGAAAACTCACTTAGTACTCTGCTTCTCGTTGTCCTGTCCTCTTTCCAGATTGCCATTATCTACTTTGTCATTTCCAGCAGGGCCTTTTCAACCTGGATGGGACACCTGGAGACGAGATGAGACACCTGCTGAGAGAGCCCCTTACACACACACACACACACACACACACACAGAGAGAGAGAGAGAGAGAGAGAGAATCCATGAATCCATCATCCATCTCTCATCCCCTACCCTGCCATTCTCTGCCTGGTCTTATTTGACATCTTCACATTGTTATGGAGGAAGCCCCTTTGTCTGACAACAGCAGAAGATGTGCATATGCAAGTGAGGAGTCACCACCTGTGGAAGGGAGGGAGGATTGTGCACAAGGAGACTGGAGTGAAAGTGATCACAACAGACCTGAGCTTGGAGCCTTTACTTGGTGGGGATTTCATTCATTGATCTTAGCTGAGACCTTAGCTGGCAACCAGAGATGGTGGATGGGTTTAGATTCTAGACTTCTAAGAAACTGGGAAAGTAAATGTATTTGCATATGTGTCGAAATAGAGGATTTTTAAAAAAAAAGCATGTAGTATCACAATCTCTCTCTTCTACTCTGCTCTCCATGGGATAAGAAAGTGTGGACAGCACTGTCCTGGCTGGTGGGTTCAGTGATGTGGACATCAAGCTAGATCTCAGGCATGGGGAAATGTGTGCTACTTGTTCTGTCTGCAGTCCTTAGGTTACTCTTTCACTTTCCATTTGTTTTTTCTGGCAATCTAAATTCCTAGAACGAATTCCCAAGTATTGCAGTCTTTTTGCCAGGGATGTCTGACATTCCTACAATCATCATGCATGGCAAACATGCATTGAATGTTTGGGAAAGCATTCTCCTGTCAATAGTCATTCTCACCTTCATTATTTCTTTGTTCAGATATCTGAAAGATAATCTACATCTTGATGAGGTTGCCCCTGTGTAATAACTGAGTCTGGGCTTGGGTACCATTCTTACTCCCATAGAACAGGGTTGGTCATCTACCATTTGAAGATGAGTTTAATCAAAAGAGTCACTCTGTGCAAAATCCTAACAACATTAAGTTGCTGGTCACTCCTTCATGAAGGTCTTCAGAATCGGCATTTTTTTTTTAACTTTGTGAAGCCAGTAACTGTGCAGTTAGTGCTAGGAGAACTAGAATCCCCATGAAGTCCAAATTCAAATTGACTGTAGTGAGGGAAATGACAGCCCCGTACGGGCAGCTGTTGTGAGCCTGTGAATTCCCAAGCTGATCTTTTCCCAAGCGGAGGAGGAGAGTCTGGCAATGAAGATTTCTGGCCAGGATGAGTGTGTTCTTTGGGCACATGCTACAGACAACATCTGCTTTCTGCTCTGTGAACACAGAACAGGTGCTCTCTTCATCTGGATATCCCTAGTAAAGGCTTTAGGGAATCATTTTTATCCTAGAAACACACATGACTGTTCATGAAGGACATCCATTGTAAAACCAGAGGGAAAATCAATGGGGGAGGGAGGAATGGAATTGGGGAAATGCACAGGAACCCCTGAGCCAACAGGAGTGCATCATAAAACAAAATAAAATGCATAATTTTTTAAAGATTTATCTGTTTTTATTGGAAAGTCAGATATACAGAGAGGAGAAGAGACAGAGAGGAAGATCTTCCATCTGCTGACTCACTCCACAAGTAACCACAATAGCCATAGCTGCTCTGATCCAAGACCAGGAGCCAGGAGATTCTTCCTGGCCTTCCTACAGGCACAGAGTCCAAGGATTTTGGCCTTCCTCAACTGCTTTCCCAGGCTACAAGCAGAGAGCTGGATGGAAAGCAGGACCACAACGATTAGACCCAGTGCCCATATGGGATCTTGGGCACATGCAAGGTGATGGCTTTAACTGCTAGGTTGCCCTAAAATAAAATATGTTTAAATGTGAAACACACACACACACACTTGAGCTTATTGAAGTTTTGCCTAGCTTTCTCCATGCTAACCCCATCTCTTCTTGCATCCCAACATTTGAAAATAAAAGAGTATTTTTTAATCACCAAGGACATGGCATTGAGGCAGGATACTAAATGTTGGAATGTCAGAGTCCACCACAGGCTGGAAAACTCTATAGCCTCCCAGGCAGGAATTGCATTAAAGAAATGAGTAAATGAGTATTCATGCTCAGATTAGTGGGTGGATTAGCATACAATTTGAAACTAATATAAGGAAAGAAGCTAGTGGAGTGTGACAGGTGGTAGGGAGTGAGGAAGGTGGTGTTGTAGAAACACTGGTCTAGCTGAGAAAAGATGTGTAAAGCCTTTCTGCATCTCTAAATGTTTGAAGTCTTTTCTACATGATCACAGTGCTTGTGTGGAGATTTTCATGTGATTAGGACAAAGAATATGTCCAAAGATGTGCCCAGATTTCAAGTTTCACTTTTATGCAGATGCCACTGCCTTCCTGAATCAGGGAGGTCAAGGCCCACATGTTCACAACTGGGCAGCCCCTCTCAGTGCCCAGCCTGGACCTCTTTCCCCCAGATCCATGGAGCACTCTTCAGAAAAGAAAACTTCAAGCACAGCATCTTTCTGTCAAGGACAATGGAGTACACACCCTTTTGTGCCCAGTCTTCAAGACTCCCACTGTCCTCCCTTTGTAAAGAATAACCTTTATAGTTCTATTGTCCTTTATGCTAATTTACTCTGACTTGTAAAAAAAAAAAAAAAAAAAAAAAACTTCTGTCTTATCTTATAAAACACATTTCAGCCTGGAGCAGTGAGCATTTGAGCTTCATTTGCATAATAAACTGCCCAGAAGCATAAGACTGCATTACAGAGGCTCTTTCAGGACCCCTCATGAGGCGGCTGAATAGTGAGACCATTAGCCGTCCACAGGGTCACTGTGCAGATGCTGTCAGTTTGTCAGTTAGTTAGCTTGTTAGTGCAGATGGAGACGGATGTCCAAGCCTAGTGCTTGGTGGCCTTTGCCTGAACCAGGCCAATGCACATATGCAGCAGCAGGAGCAGCAGAAGTGGTGGGATCTCAGGTTTGACTCAGGCACACCTGTGGTCCAGACTTTAATATGTATCAGGTATGTCATCACACAGAACTTTGTTTTTGCATTTCTTTTTTTGATTTCAAAATCAAGATATACTATAAGTGTTTTTTGTGGGCTACATTTAAACTTGAGTTCATTTGTGCAAAGCATTTGATGGATATTCTGAAACACAAAGGCTGTCTCAAATGGAATGGGTATCATTGAGGTACCTTTACCTCCCTGGGAGTGAGAGTGGCCCAGTCCTGTGTTGCACTCTCAGATAATGGGGGGTCACATCTGCCAAAGGAGGAGGAAGAAAACCTCTCACTCTTGACCTTGACACTGAGCATGGACCCGGGCACCCTTCCTTGTTTCTGGCTTTGTCTCAGGTGAACCTAACCCTTGAGTAGTTGTAACGTTTGTACACCCACCCCCATCCTACCCAAGGCTATTATCAAATAAGAATTAGAGACCTGGGACAGATTTCAGAGATGAATTCAGAAATAAGAAAAATAAAGCACTGGACTGCTCGGCTCTGCTCAGAGAAAGCTAGATTGGGGTCAGGGATAAATGCGAAGGTTCATGTTTCAGCATTCCTCAGATGTGTGGAGGGGTTGGGGGGGATGCTAAATGCACCACTGTCTAGCTAACATCTAAAGACCTTTTCTCCTCAGGCTTTCATTTGTATCTCTCAGTACCTCTCTCTTAAGATTCATTTTGGATATCAGCTGTCTACATTCAGAAAAGGAGTCATTAGCAATCATTAACAATAGGAAATTGTTAGAACTAATAAAGGAAGTGATAGGATAAAATAAATCATTAATAGCTACAGCCTTATTTTTTTTCAGATTGATGTACTTTTATTAAAAGTCAGATTTAAAGAGAAAAGGAGAGATGGAGATACAGATCTTCCATCAGCTGGCACACTCACCTACTTGGTGGGTGTTGACTCTGATTTCTGGGGACAGAGGGGCAGGCCAGCTTTGGTTAGTTGGCCCAGGGTACCAATGGTGCTGGGGGGAAGCTCTCTGGTTGCCTGGTGGCATGTTTGTGAGGACTTGGTATGTGGGCTTGCAGGGACCTGCTGATGGCACAGGTGGGGGTGTGTGAGGGCCTGGGGTCTCACGTCCAGAATGAGTGGACTCACCGTGGAATGCCTTTTCAGTGGAAAAGATGGAGCAGAGTGCAGCTGGCCCAGATGCACATAGAGAATATTACAGTACATTGGAGCCAATTGAGGACATTTGGTACCATTGCAGAGGAAGAAGGACAGATTTAATGGCCAACTATCCCAGCCAAATAATGACAGCAAACATCTGGGTGAATGGAGACTCTAAGGTCAATTATGTCAGCCAATGGACAATGAAAGTTGCTCCTCATTCTAGGATTGGCAAGATTGACAATATTCCAGAGCTGTTGATACCACCTGAGCAGAATGCTCAGACCATGATCTTAATTGGAGGACCCGGATTGATATTGGGTGACCAATGACCAAGCCCCTTTCCTACCACTTCAGTGATACGGAGGATGGATATGGCTTCTCCTCTTTCTCTCCCCCTCCCCAGATACAGGAAAAGTGTAGGCCCCGGTCTCCCAAGGGTTAACTCCACAGCTTAGCTTGTTTCTAAGAGGTAACACAGTGGGAAATCTTGGCCTAATGCATTTAGCCAGGGGCTAAATACTGGGAGGGGCTAAGCAGACTATAAGATGCAGGTGGACCCCAAATAAAGTTGGCATTCTGTGTACAAGAGTGACCCACTGCGTGTTGTCTTGTGTTGTCTTATGTGTTGTCTGTCTGTAACCCTAGCCCCTCCACTCGGCTTGGGGTACGCGGCGACGCGGGCGTTGCCAACAGAAAAGGAAACAGAAAAATTAAAAATGATGATCACACATCCACCCTTGCCTAACCCTCCATCCTTTCCATTCTGATCAACTACACTAACGTCATCAAAATAATAATGGTGGGTGATTGCCCCAGGCCCCTGCCCTGCTGCCTGGTGGGCGTGGCCTAGAGCTTACTTCCCTATGGCCTGAGGTACTACTCCCAGGCCTTCACGTGCAGTGTGACCTCCAACATGGCTAGAAGGTCAAGGGGAGTACCCGTGGAACATGACCTCTGACATGACCAGAAGATCTAGGGAAATAGACGTGTCATACAGCCAATTAGTGTCTTTGTGGGCACGGGGTCTGCCAGAAGACTCCCTCCTGCCCTCCCCTTTTTTACCCTTTAAAACCTGTAACCTATGCATAATAAAGCAGACATTCCTCACCAACTTGTCTCTGGTGCTTCTTATGGCCAAAGGGCACCTTTGCCTCACCCTTTGTGACCCCAGGGCCTGCGGACAGGTCTAAACCCCGAGAACTAATAATAAAAGAACTAGGAAAGCAAGGAGTTGCAAGATGGGTGGCTGGAAAAGTTGTAAGAAGAGAGAGGAACCAAATGATTTGCAGAATGTGCAAGGACCATGCAGAAACTGGAGAGAAAAAGAGATGGGGCCCATCTTTACCAGGAACAAATCATGGTATCTTCTGCAGTCTGGACCAGGGGGAGCCAAGCCTCACACCTGGTCTGCCCTTGGACAGATGAAGATCAGCCAGCAGGTTTCACACACTCATGCCATCCTGGGCATGAGCAAATTTCACCTTCTTTGGTTGAGTCCCAAAGAGATACGGCTAAAGGGAAATTAATAACCCCATTACCGTCTTTCCCTCTGAATAGAGCTATGGTCCCTATTGCTGGAATGAGGGCTTGCAGTCCATTCACTGTGTCCAGAACTGATAGCTACGTATGTATTTATTTGTCCTAAGCAGAATACCAGTCCAAATAGCAGGGCCTTCAACAGGCCTTAGAATGTTGCTGAGATATGCCTGGTTTGGAAAAGACTATTGGATCTTTGATGATGTGAACAATTCTGACCTATTATATTTGCTTGTAATGCCTCTGCTTTCCCTGTGCTTCAAAAAAATAGTATCAAAGTTCTGAATGGGAATGCATGGTACTTATTACACATTGGCCAATGTGTCATTTTCTTTCCATGTATGAACTTTTAAATCCCCTTCAGTGCTTGTCTGTATTCGCTTTGTTTACAATTAAGTATCATTCAGCGGAAGGTAATATTTTTGTGAAAGACTTCCTTGCTTGTGTGGGATTTGGTTTGTACGACAGTGCTGGGCTGGTTCTGACTTATTCACCCTGAAGATTCTAGAACCCAGAGATCACACTTGACTCTCCCGGCACATAAAGCAGTGTGAAATGGAATCACAGGTCAAACCTGGACTTTGGTCTGCAGACCACCTAAAGGACAGGGTCTGAGTCCAGCACCTTTACTGCACAGAATAAAGCAGATAAGAGCTTGAGCCCCAAGAGCAGGGAAATGATCATGAACCAAGCCCACGAAGCCCACGTGTTGGATTTAGAGCAGAAATAATTTAGAAAATCTTGGGACCATACTTATAGAACTTGAACAGGTGATTCTATTTCAGTGTTTACGAGAGATTGGGATAAAACAAAACTGACTCAAATTCAATTGAAGGCATACAAAAAGTGGTAATGAGGACATAACATTTCGAGATGAAAATTGCAGTCCTTCTATCAATATTTCTCTCATTGTTTGATTTTCAAAAGCATTCATAATAAGAAATACCCCTTTAAAACCTTAGAATTCCTAAGCAGGGGGCCTGGCATGGTAGCCTAGCAGCTAAAGACCTTACCTTGCATGCACCCGGGATCCCATAAGAATGCCAGTTCTAATTCTGGAAGCCCTGCTTCCCATCCAGCTCCCCGTTTGTGGTCCAGGAAAGCAGTCAAGGATGGCTCAAAGCCTTGGGACCCTGCACCTGTGTGGGAGACTCAGAAGAAACTCCTGGCTCCTGGCTTTAGATCGAATGAGCTCCAGCCATTGTGGCCAACTGGGGAGTGAATCAATGGACAGAAAATTTTCTTCTGTCTCTTGTCTCTATATATCTGACTTTGCAATAAAAAATAAATCATTTAAAAGAAATTCCTAAGCAGGATTTAAAATGCCAAGCCAAGTTCATCTGTCTTAACAATTTCTTCCAACTCAAGATTATTTTTGTAACAACAGATCCAATTCTATTATAGCTCCTTTACTTGTTACTCATTAGATTGCAAATTATGTAATTCATTGATTTATTCAGATAGTATTTCTGCAAAGAACTTTCGCTGCCTAACCTCATTTTAAAAGTATAAATAGTTTCTAAAAAACTTTTATTTAGCATAAAGTCAAGGATATATTTTCATGCTACTCACATCGCTTTCAGTTTCCTAGGTAAGAAATAGGCATTACAGACAAATTCTCCCTGGTGACTTACATGCTTGTGACTTCAAAATTATAATTTGAGAAACTCATGCAGGAAGTTAATCTCAATTGCAAACTCTATACACACAGAACAGGGCAGTTACAGATGTTCAGTCAAAGATACTTGGCTTAACTTGATTAGAGTGCTCCTTATGCCTTTAATCTTAAGTGGTTACTACCAAACTCAAGAGGAAGTTGAATTCAGTTGTCCTGGTATACACTGATTTTCCTCAGAGTCATGCAAACCTCTTCTCATTGGCATTCTCACTGAATCTGTAGACGTGTCTGTTATTAACACCTCTCACCAAGTAAGGCTTCAGGCACACTGGCAGCCTCCAAGCTTCTCTTACATTTGCTTCCATGTTGCCTTTCATGTCAGAAGATCCCATTTAACCTGATGTGAGCCAATTTCAACCTGATCTCAATATTAACACCCTAGGATTCTTTTAAAATTTTTTTTAAATTCACATATTTTTTTAAAATTTTTATTGCTATTGTTTTCCATGATATGGTTTTTAGGTATAGGAATTTCTCCTTGTACTTCCCCATCCTCAATCCCTATTCTCTCCCAAACACCATTTCCCCTGTTGTTATTATAATTGTGTATAACCCTTCAGCAATAGTCATAAGCCCATCATTCTGCCATTTAAGTGTGTAAGTGGGCAATGGTAGAAAATGTAACATCCTATTGTCAGGATATATTTAAGAGTTTCATTGGAAGTTCTCTATTTGGGAATAATGATTTGTACTATAATGTATCTTCACTTCTTGGCATGCTAGACTTCATTATATAGCTCATCTTGGTCAATATATGTATATGTTTACCCACATATCTATTTGTTTTGTGTTTTGGTTGAAAGTTGCTTACATTAGACAGAACATATAATCGTTGTGCTTTTGGGATTGGTTCATTTCACTGAGTGTAATGGTCTCCAATTTTCCCCATAGTGACTACCATTCTGGCTGTAGTAGTCTTAACTCCCTCAAGAGTAAAGTAGATACCTCTCTCCACACATCCGTAGCAGCAGGTGCTGTTGGTATATTTCTGAGTGTAGGATAATCTAGTTTGATAGCTGCTGGGTGCAGATTTAGGTCGTTGATGCATTTAGAGCTGATTTTGTGTAAGGTGACAGGTGGGAATCTTATTTCTCACATATACAATTGTGCCAATAGCATTTGTTGAAGAAGCCAACCTTTCCCCCTGGATTATTTTCAGTTCTCTTGTTAAAGATTGGTTGGCTATGCATGTATGCACTCACTGCTGGATTTCTATTCTGTTCTGTTTCTGTACCGGTACCAGACTTCTTTGATTACCTCTCCCCTCCTAGAGGATCTCTTGAGGTCTGCAATTGTGATTCCTCCAGCTTTATTTTTATTCAAGATTGTTTTGGGTGTTAATAATCTCTTGTGTTTCCAGATGCATTTTTGTTATTATCTTTTCTATTTCTGAGAAGAATATTATTGGGATACTGACTGGGATCACATTGAATCTCCATATTGTTTTCGGTGATATGGACATATTAGCAAAATTTACTTTTGCTAATTCAGTAACATGCTCGATATTTCCATCGTTTAATGTCTTCTTACATTTCCATTTTTCATGATTTGTAATTTTCATCAGAGAGGACTTCCACATATATGATTAGGTTTATTCCAAGGTGTTTAAGGGTCTTGTCCACTATTTTAAAGATCTATTTATTTATATTAGAAAGTCAGATATACAGAGAGGAAAAGAGACAGAGAGGAAGATCTTCCATCAACTTACTCACTCCCCCGGTAGCCACAACGGCCATAACTGCTCTGATCCAAAGCTAGGAGTTAGGAGATTCTTCTTGGTCTCCCTACAAGCACAGGGTCCCAAGGATTTCAGCTATCCTCAACTGTTTTCACAGGCCAGAATCAGGGAGCTGGATGGGAAGCAGAGCCTTCAGTATTAGAACCGACACCCATATGCGATTCCGGGTGCATGCAAGATGATGACTTCAGCTGCTAGGCTACTGTGCCATGTCCCTTCTCAACTATTTTAAAGGAGACTTGTCATTATAATTCTTTCTCAGCCGTAAGGTTATTTGCATTTACTAGGGCCAATAACTTTTTTAAGCTTATTGATTTTTTTTATCCTGTTACCCTGCTAAACTCTCTTAAAAGTACCCATA
The DNA here is from genome assembly GCF_030435755.1 of Ochotona princeps. NCBI lineage: Eukaryota > Metazoa > Chordata > Mammalia > Lagomorpha > Ochotonidae > Ochotona > Ochotona princeps. The sequence goes on along the minus strand of NC_080835.1, from coordinate 104,217,030 downwards.
GTCTCTTTTTCACATTTTCTTTTTTTACTTCTTTTTAAAATTATTATTATCAAATTTATGATTCTGTTCCATAGGCCCTGGGATTTCTCTTACCTCCTCTCCAAGTCCCCTCCCCTCCACACTGAGTTCCCCTATATTATTATTACTATTGTATAGTTTTTCATAAACAGTCAAATGTCAAAAAATTATATTTAAAAAGTCATATGTCCATCATTGCTGCCATGGGCCATGCCAGATTGTCCAGCATCCTATTGTCAAGATACAGTAAACAGTTTCATTGGGAGACCATCTTTGATTTAGAAGTACAGATGCATACTGCATTGTATCCTCACATCTGGACATAATAGTCTCCATTACACAGCTACTATACATCCCCTTAAATGAAAAGCTGCAAAACAAATCAACAACAGGAAAACAAAAAGAAATTTACAATGCCATGAAGTTAAAAAACATGCTACTGAATGATTAATGTGTCATTGAAGAATTGAAAATCAGGAACCTTCTTGAAGAAAATGATGCTACTGTATGATCTATGAGTCACTGAAGAATTTTATGAGAAACAATGTGTTTTGAAGAGATGAAACTAAAAAAAATCAAAATCCATGAGATATAGTTTCTGTTGATCTTTGTTGGTGAGATGTGTCTCCTGTAGGCAGCAAATAGTTTTTTTAAAAATCCAGTCTACTAATTTATGATGTTTTATAGTTGAGTTTAAGCCATTTACATTCAGGGTTAATATGAATGGTTGGCAATTTGGTTCTGCCATTTTAGCAATGGGTTGTTAATTGATTTAATCTTCTGTTGTTATTTCATTGGGATGTTCTTCATAATTACCTTTGGTTTTGGTGGATGTTATTCCTCTCTTCTGTCAAGCGAATATCTTTAAGAATCATTTGTATAGCAGTTTTGAAAGATGTATAATCTTTTAACTCTTCTTTACTGTGGAAGAAAATGTATTTAATGAAATAATGATGGCAAATTTGCCTAAGCTAGAGAAAGAATTGGGAAACAGCATTCATGAGGGACACAGAACTCTCAACAGGGTTGAAAAAAAAGCAATCTTCAGCATGACACATGATAATTAAGCTCTCTTCAATTGAAAAGATCCTTAAATATGCACATGAAAAAAAATCAATTGACATACAGAGGAATGACAATCAGACTCACAAGAGACCTCTCACAGGAAACTACAGGCCAGAAGAGAATGGAGAGACATATTCCAGATTCTAAAAGAAAAAAAAAATGTTGGCCCAAGATAACATACCCAGCAAAGCTTTCTTTGTCTTTGAGAACAAAATAAAATTCTTCCACAGTAAAGAAAGGTTAAAAGAATATACCCATAGTCTCTTGATTGCGTATTTTGTTTCTCTTTTATATCCTTAATATTTTCATTCACTCTGCCTATGTCTCTTCTTTTGCCCTTAGCCCATTCCATTTCTTTGGCACTACTTTTTTTTTTAATTAATTATTTTGCATTATGTGACAGTTTCATAGGCTCTGGGTGTGCACTGCATGGATTTTTTCTTTCCTCTTCTTTCTTGAGCCTGCTAGCAATTAGGTGTGTGCATAACCCAGACCTGTTTTGGATGGAACCCACAGGTTGCCAAGTCAGTATTGGTTTCCCAGTAAGACCAGTGCAAAGTGTTGAGCTGGAAGTGAGTTCTTCCCTGGCTTAGTGCATGCTCAGCTCCCTGCTGTACCTCCCCAGAGCCTTTGCTACAGTTCTCAGAATGGTACTTGATGTGGCAACGTTGGTGATCTGGGCCGTGAAATTCTCCCTGTTCCCACACCTGACTGCTTGGGCTGTGTGACTCAGCTTCTGCTCAGGGTCATATTAAAAACAAATCAGAAGGACCTGCAATTCTATGGCTTAATTCAGCTCTTGAGTGCCCAGTATATTCTCTTTCCCACCTAGTCGCCAGTGGCACTGTTCTTGCCATAATGTTAACAATTAGGTCTGGGGGCAACCCAATGGCTGGGGTTGGGACAAGATTAAGTCAGTTGCAAACCCAGTTCAAGTTATCTACATGTTATCAGGGAGTTAATCACTTAGTTTGCCACCACAGTCTCCTAGGATCTGCATGAGTAAGGATTTGGAGTCAGAAACAGCCAGAATTTGAATTGGGCACCTTGATGTGGAATGTTCATGTTTCAGCCAGTATCTTGACCACTCAGCAAATACCTGTCTGGGAAAAAAGTATTTTTAAGAGTTCAGGTTTATCAGCATATCTTAATGTTCTCCTGGGAATAACATTTTGGGGATCAAATAGGTTTGGAAAATATATAAATTGCACTTACTGAATATCTCCATTAACCAAGCCCTTGATTATAGAAGCTTCTTTTAAATGTAACTTGTTTATAAAGAATTATTTTATTTTTATTGAAAATGCAAATATACAGAGAGGAAGAGAAAAAGAGAGGAAGATCTTCCATCTGATGGTTCATTGCCCAAGTGGCCACAATGGTCGGAGTTGCGCCGATCTCAAGCCAGTAGCCCAGATCCTCTTCCGGGTCTCCCACATGGGTATAGGGTCCCAAGACTTTGGGCCGTTCTCCACTGCTTTCCAGACCACAAGCAAAGAGCTGGATGGGAAGTAGGGCAGCTGGAATTAGAACCAGCACCCGTATTGGATCCTGTGGTGTGTTCAAGACGAGGACTTTAACTGTTATGCTATTGTGTTGGGCTCTCATGTACCTTTTTAAAAAGCCATTTTTAATCTGTGAGAAGGGGTGCGGGTTTTGGGTTTGGGGGCAAGTGCCGCTCTCTGCAGTGTGGCGACTGTGGGGGTTGCCCCTGCCAGGTCGGACCCAATGCTGGGGACTCATGCCAAAGACACTGCAGGAAGGCAGTGAACGAGTCCTCGGCCTCCCCCAGGGCGGCCAGTGCACCAAGTGGTGCCAGGCTTTGCCTGCTGGCCCCCGGCAGCGAACTCTGGGGTTTTTTAAAGATATGTTTGCTGCCTAGGGACAGCCATCACTAAGGCCAGTTTTAGTGTAGGGGAAAATAGAATTTTTGGTGATTCCCAGTGACAGGGCCATGGAAGTTTTAGGCATGCATGAGGACTGAGACCTGGTTGTTTGGAGGGAAGTATCCAGAAGACAATTTTGGTTAGATTCCCCAGCCTAATTAGGAATACAGAGATGGGCTGTTAGCATAGAATATCACTGATCACCACATACCAGCCCACACCAATGCTATGGATGGGGGCCTTTTTGGCAGTGTTGGGTACCATTACCCAACAGTGTGGTGAAGTGGTGGAGTGGTCACATTTGGCAGGGTCAAGACTCTATCCAGCACGCAAGAGAACTTGGTCTGGGGGTAGACTCTATGGGGTTGTGTGGGCCCAACCCTGTGGAAATACAAGTTCCCCTGGTTAGCTCGCAAGCTGGGGTTGGGATGGACTAAGCTAGGTGTGACCATGCCACCTGCCATCACTCATGGGTGTAGGAACCCACAACAGTCAGGGTAGGTCAAGGCAGCAGCACCTGAATGTGCATCCTTTAACAGGATGTAGGGTGGGCCGGGCTGCCACTGGAAGGGGGCAGAATGGGCAGGGCAGAGCAAATCTTAACTTACAAGAAAGAACAGAAATCAGGTTGGAGCAAAGGCAATGCCAAGTAGGTCCTTGCACCTACCTATCTGCGTGAGACAGGGATGCTAAGCCACAGCATCTAAGGGGTCAGGACAAGTGAGGGGCTCTGCCAAGTTGAATCAGAACAACCACTGGCCTTCAGGTGATCTAAGGCTGGGAATAGGCCCGGTTGGGCAGCTAAGGGGATACTCTAGCTGGGTTGAGTTTCCCACCAATGAGCGCATGGGCTGGAATTGGGGCCGCTTTCTGATCAGGATACGATTGTAATCTCACTTGGCACAAGTGTGGACTGGGAATGGAAGCACCAAGCCGGGCCAGACTCCAACACCATCTGGTAATCTGCAGGAACAGAGGAAATGTGTGACAGACTAGGCTAGATCTCAGCCCTTACTGAACCATGTGTGAGTTGTATGTGGGTATGGAAGAGCCATGGCTGGGTTGAAACACTCAACAGTAAGAACCAGATTGGATTGAAGAACAGTCAGGAAATGCCACTGTTCATGCTAGGACAGGAGGTGAACTGAGCAGGGCTGGCTCATGGACCCCCTGATATGTGTGAAATCTGGCACTGGGAGAGTTTCTGATGGAAGAGCCTGGACAACTCCTCTGGCAGGACACAGTCCCTGCAGGTAAGTGCAAGAAGCACACTAGGAAACAGCCCAGAACAGGCTATGGAAATTATCTCACTGGCATACACATGGCATACACATGGCATGGAACAGGCTGAACCTGTTCACATCACCTGATGGTGAGTCCAAGTGCCAGAACAGAGTGTGGGTCGAGCCAGGTTCGGTTGCGACACATACTAGTACACATTAAGTAATGCCAAGGTGAGATGAGCTGTACCTGATGTGGTTGCAGCACCCAAACAGCACATGTGATAATCAGGGGGAGGAGGCAAACCTGACAGGGGAATGTGGGCTCCCCTGCTAGACAACTACTTCCATTGGAAAGCATGAGTCAGGATGGGGGCAGACCAGAATAGGCAGGGCTATAACACCTGTGGGCCTCATGTGAGCTAGATAAGGGAAGGACCACGGTGGGCTAACTGTACCGACTGGTGCAAGCAAAAACTAGAGTGGATGAGGGATGCTTGGGCTTAGCCACATCATTAGATGGCAGAGGCTGGCACTGGGAGCTAATTTTGTCCAGTCAAATGCCAAAACTACCTGGAGAGTGCATAATCTGGGTGTGGGTGTGGCCTAGAAAGGAAATAGTGGGTACCTCCCTCAGGGCTACCACTCTCACTGGACAGCACGAACACTAGGACAGGGGCAGGGGTGGCTGGACAGAAGGGCACCTGCCAGTAGGTGTGTGGGCTGGATAGTAGGTTGGTTGGGTTGAGCTGGGCTTCAATTACATGTGCGAGAGCTAAATGGGATATGGGACAGACTTGACAAGCCTGTGGTGCATACTGGCAAGCATGGCAACCTGCGTAGGTGGCAGAACTGCTGGAGGTTATGGGGAGTCGCCCCAACTAGACTGCAGCTCCCACTGGTTTGCGTGAGGACCGAGTATGAAGTGGGCAGGATCGAGCTGGACTACAACACCTGTTGGTTCACAAGGAAGACAGGGCTGGAAACAGAATGAACCCAGCAATCCCAACGACCAGCATGTGCATAAGCTGATTGGTGTGACGGACAGTGTTGGACTATGTGCTAGCAAACTCGCGCAAGAATCAGGCCTTTTATTATCTCAGATGAAGTTTCTTTGAAGATCCCTCCAACTGAACTGATCTCAGAATCCCAACCATGAAGAGACTGTCAGCCAGTGGACTCTGAATAGGTTTCATTGCGATTGGAACTGAGATTGGCAGCAATCCAGAAATGATGAACTATCAAAACTGTTTGAGCAGGACCATCGGAGAGCGCCTCCTGTTGGGGAAATGGGATGGGTGGAAGGCTGGGTGGGGCTTTTCCCTTTGTTTCTCCCCTGACCCCAGATACAGGGAAAAATGATAATATTAGTGTGGAAACAATGGTATTACCCACTTTCACCCTGTAGCCCTTGACCCTTTGTACCCTAATAAACTAAGTAAGATTAAAAAAAAAGATACTAATGGATGACTCAAATAGATTTGACTTATCAAAAAACAAATCTGTGAGATAAGTTTTAATAATTTCAGGCATTCTTTCCTTTTACTGGCTGCTGCCTCAAATACCATCTTCATCAGGTTAGTGTATGACTGCCCCCTGCAGAGCACAGAACACATCCCAAAGTGACCTTGTCCTGGTTCTTGTGATCTCTGAAGGATGAACTACATCTTTACGGCATCCATACCAGCCAGCCTGACCTCTAGTGCTGTCTCATGATTATTGCCTCTTTGTTTTACAACTGCCTCTTCATGACATCAATGTCCTAGACAGTGTCTGGGTAGTTTTATTAGAAGAGGAACATCATCCTTTGAATGTAATATGCACCCAATGTGAAATGCAGGCAGACTCCGAGTCCTGTCTAAATTATCTTACAAATCTGAGCTTCAAACTGAAAGATGGACCATGATGCTTAGGCTATCTTATTTGTCAGTCACCTAATGACTCCCAATAAAATAACTTTGTGATGCCTGTTGTTTTCACTGAAAAAAAATGATTAGGTTTTTCATAACACAGGACTGAGTTTTCATGTAGTTTGTCTCTATGGGAAATGCTGGCATATGGTTCCAGAACATTGGTAAACCCGCTCTCAGATGCAAATCCTGGACTAAAGTTCTTGGAGCAGCTCCTGTGAGATGAACCTATGATTTCATTCTGGCCTAAACTCTGGTTTTATTTACTTATCTATGCTCCAAATAAGATGTTTAAGGGAAATGTAACCATGTTTATTTGGCATAGAAAAAATAAAATCATAATTTATTATTAATAAATGCCCATGAACTAGATTGAACCCAGTGGGGACTTTTATGAATAATTTGAGAAATTTAAGAACCAGATACTGGTCAGTGCATTTCTCTCCATGTATCCACACCACATTTCAGAATTCACTGCTATCAGCCAGTAAGAATTCCTGCCATGTGGGCAATGCCCATGTCGCCATGTACCCTGAGCTGAACAGAAGGACTAGGGTTACAAAAAAGACAACACACAGTGGGTCATTCTTGTAAAGAGAATGCCCTTTATTTGAGGTTGGCCTGCCTCTTTTATAGTCTGCCTAGTTCCTCCCAGTATTTTCCCAATGCTTAAGCAAGTCCTAAGCCCCCCTGGGGACATCTTAAAAAAGAGGAAGTAAGGAAGAGGGAACTTGCAGTCAAGCCAAGGGCTAAATGTATCAGGCCAAGATTGCCCATCCTGTTACCCTTTAGAAACAAGCTAAGCTGTGGAGTTAACCCTTTGGAGACCAGGGCCTACATTGCCACCTCCAGAGGAATGAAGCACATGGGTCCATCCATGCGTGGCTGCTATGTCCTCATTGTGACAGAGACAGAACATTCACACACAAAAAAATGCCCACCTTGGTGCTTCTCACTACAGCTACATGAACGGATACCAGAAAAAAGAGGTAGCACTCTTTTGTAGTTTTCTTCAAAACTAATCGTGGAGGATGCATTTTGGCATTGACCTACAGCTTACTATTCTTGGTTCTGTCAGTTATTGTTGCTAAACAAATAAAACGTATCTATACAAAAATTGCAATTCTTTTATTTGCTTTTGTAATCTGTGGCCCCGAGATCTGGGAAGAGCACTGTAGGGTGGTCTCATCTCTGCTCCACAGTATCCACTTCCTTATCTTAACAAAAACCTGCAGCCTGAAAATGATTCTGTATCTGGGAATCCTCTGCAGCCTCTCTCACCCACAAGGCAGTTGATGCTAGTTGTTGGCTTCTCCCCGACTCTGAAACTGCTTGCTGTTTCTTAGACTTGCTCATACCATGGTAAGTATATTCTAAGAACAAAGACCACAAGGAATCGGGTGGGCGCTGTATTGTTGTGCTGGCACCGGCTGAGCCTAGGCGGAGCTTCCTGGACTGTGGCAAGGCACCACAGGTGGTCAGCAAGCAGGCGGAGGTGGGGCCGTAGTCTCAGCTCTTTCCGTCGTAATTGGTCACCATCTGGAACAGTGTTACAGCTCGACGGCACTGGCCAATGACAGGCCGGTGCGCGTACAGCTCTGCAGGTGCCTCCTCCTCTCTGGACCTGCGCTGCAACTCTACAGCCAGGGACGACCTGGGGCCGTCCCCACTGCTGTGGTCATGGTCACGTTCCTCTGCTGCTTCTCTTCTTCGCCTCTGCTGCAGACGCTGGGGCCGGCGCCTTCTGCTGCTACCACCTCCGCCAAAGCCACCCCCTATGTAGGTGCCACAGCTGCCCGCCATGGTCACAGTCAACACTGCGGTGCCCCCGCTGCTGCCGCTGCTGCTGCCGCTGGGATCGCCACTCTTTCCCGAAGAATCACCAGGAGTCAGAGGTCGTCAGGAGCGTTTATTCAAGCATGCCCGGGTATCCGAGGAAGAAGACTCCAAGCCTCCAAATCTTAGGGTTTTTATACAAAAATCAGCCAATCAGAGGGTTAGGTTTTAGTATCCTTATTTGTATAGGGGACCTTTACCTTTACACTATTGGTTAGTTTAAAGGGTAGGTGGGGGCTTCCTATCCTGGTGATGGGACAAGTGTCACGTAGGCAGGTACCTCAGGGTACCTGGGCAATTGCCCCTAAATTGTCAGGCCTGAGGTCACATGGCTTCTTAGCAGAACAAGTAAAGCAGGGGTTACAGAAGCAATCAGCAGCGAGCAGGGGTGAATGATTAGATTTTTTTAACTGCACCTTCCTCAGTATCACCTTGTTGGCAACGGCCACATCACCCTGTACCCGGCCGAGCAGAGGGACTAGGGTTACAAAGAAGACAACATGCAGTGAATCATTCTTGTAAAGAAAATGCCGCTTTATTGAACTGCTGTCTACCTTTTATAGTCTGCCTAGTTCCTTCCAGTATTTTCCCAATGCTCAAGCAACTCCTAAGCTCCCCCAAGGGCATCTTAAAAAAGGGAAAGCAGGGAAGAGGGAACTTGCAGTCAAGCCAGGGGCTAAATGTATTAGGCCAAGATTGCCCATCCTGTTACCCCTAGAGAAACAAGCTAAGCTGTGGAGTTAATCTTTGGGAGACCTGGCCGTGCATCACCTCTCATGTACCAGCTTCAGAAGTCAAACAGGGTCCCGTGCACTGCACGCTGTTGATTAAGATTGCATCAAAGACCCATCCAGACTCAACTTTGACAATGATGCTTGAATAGCAAGTAAGAATGTGTGAGATGACTTATGTTATACCTTTACTAGTTGCAGGAACCCAAGACCTTGGCCCATCCTTGTCCATCTTCCCAGGCCACAAGCAGGGAGCTGGGTGGGAAGCAAGGCCGCCGGCACCAGCCAGCACCCACATGGGATCCTGGCATGTGCAAGGTGAGGAGTCCAGCCACTAGACTACTGTGCCGGGCCCCAAGATATTAGTTTTTATATGCAGTATGTCCTTACATGTAGCTAATTCCTGCAGCCAAATCCTCTTTTCATGATAAGTTTACCACAAACAAAATACCAGATGTAGCAAGGAAACTAGGAAGGTTTTTATTTCAATAAAGTAAGAAAGCGGGGGTTGGTGGAGGGTGGGAGAGCAAAGACAAAGGGGAAAAGCACCTGTGGAGGCTCATTTCATATAACTCTGGTGAGTCAGATAGGTAAGGGGGGCATGGAGAAATGGTTGGGAAGAGCTGTGGGCGGACCCCAAAACATTGGTGACTGAGATTGTTGGAGATGCGATTGATTGTTAAATGGGTGGGGATGAGGAGGAGGGGTCATGAGAGATTTGTGGGTGGGGTTCTCAGGTAAGATGCCATGAGGCTACACTCCAATGGCGGACAACCAGAAGGATGTGAGTTTTTCAAGCCGTGGGAAAGAGGAAGCAGCTATCCAAAACAGTACAGAATCCAAAATGGTGGAGGCTTTTAGGGCCGATGTTCAAGTCACTCCTCACAGGAGGGGGATCCAAGGAAGAAAAAAGCAGAGGAAGTGGTGGAAATGGTGTCTTTTATGCACCATCTCTTGGAGGGGGCTCATATGAGTCACCCAATAGGGAGAAAGAAGGAAAAACTCATTTGTACTGGGCAGCCATGTCTGCCACCTCACCCAGAACAAACCGGTGAGATTTGTAGCTTCCTTCTCCCATCCTGATAAGCTAAAAACAAAGGTGCCATCCCTTTGACAGTGACTCAGAGAAGAAATCAGTGTGGGCCAAGCCTCTTTGCTTTTGTTATGACAACAGCTCTGAGTCAGGGATTGATATGCTGATTCTGTCCCTCCCCCCCTCTTTCTCCAGGGGAAGAATGTGCCCTCTTAGAGGTAAGAATTGGGGAGAAGCACTATTTTACAATTTAATGGTTAAGTTTACTAGGGACCTGAGACCGTAACAGTCTATTATTTCCTCTGACTCCTCACACGAATTTGAGAACCATGGGTCCAGAAACTTGTTAGGCAAAATTATGGACCAACTTAAACATGCACATCAAGCTTTGAGAGAAGTATCACCTGTTAATGTGGCAAAGCTTTTAAAAATTCGAGGCTCAGTCGGCTTCAGGCTAATCACATCAGAGTTTGCATGGTTGGGAGAGGCAAGGCTCTTACGCTTTAAAAAACAAACAAACAAACAAAACAAAAACAAAAATAAACTCTATAGGTCGTTAACTGATGGGGAAATGGACTGTGTGAGAGATTAAACTACTGAATTTATTCTGTATGAAGGCACAAAGGGTTATTTACGTTGTCTTTTTTATGCATTGTTGGAATTAAAGCTCTCAATATCTTGAATTGGATGGTAAAAAAACATGTAAACAAGCTGATTCTTAAAATGAGGTTGGAAGGGAGAGTGATACGTTAACTACAGGGTTTTGTCTGTCTTGCTTGGTGGCTTCTGTGGAGAGCTAGCTCCCCATGGGTTTTGCTTGTTGAGTTTAACCAAGGTATTAGTGGATTTTGTGTTTCAATGTTTGCTTCTTTCCACATCTGGAGCATTTGCAGTCATGGAACCAGAGTGGCAAATACTTCTACTGAGACAAATGGTGGAGTGACATTACACGAAAGAGCTGGAGAAACTGAGCCATGACAATAAAGCCATGACATGTGAAGCTTTGAATTCACAGTATATGGCTTGGTTGTAGAATAGAGACTCTATTATTCCAAGATATAGCAAATTGTTTATTTATTTTTCTTATTACAAAATCAGATATACAGAGAGGAGCAGAGATAGAGAGGAAGATCTTCCATCTGATGGTTCACTCTCCAAGTGAGTGCAACGGCTGGTGCTGTGCCCATCTGGAACCAGGAGTCAGGAACCTTCTCCAGGTCTCCCACATGGGTGCAGGATCCCAAAGCATTTGGGCCGTTCTCAACTGCTTTCCCAGACCACAAGTAGGGAGCTGGATGGGAAGTGGAGCTGCCAGGATTAGAACCGGAACCCATATGAGATCCCGGGGTCTGTTCAAGGCGAGGACTTTAGCCACTACGCCACGGAGCCAGGACCAGATATAACAAATTGTATGTGAAAAGTAGCATAGCATGTTAGGATGGGTAAGTTCCAGGAAAGGCTTCCTGTTTCCATGAATGATTTGAAAAATACAAGTGAGAAGAATGTTTTATAAAGGTTCATACGGTCAAGGTAACAATAGAGAGCTCAGTACAAATGCCAAATTATCCTACTACAAACCATAATGATCGTATTTCTCCAATGACACTTAGAAGCAATCATATAAAATGTCTTTCTAAATAAGAAAGCAAATGATAATTTTGCAAATGTATGTTCAGAAATGTTCTTATAGTAAGCATTAGTTGACTTCACATGATAAATGGGGGTATGCAGATGTGAGCGAAACTGATCTTTAAATGGTCCTAGAAAGTGATGAAACAATGTTGTGCCAGGTGTGATTCATTAGCTTCGAAAACTGCTTTTGTTAACAGAGGAGCCTCTTTTGGGTCTCCCAAGGGGATGCAACTTTCCAAGGACTTGGACCATCCTCTGCTGCTTTCCAAAGTCATAAATAGGGAGTGGGATCAGAAGTGAATCATCTGGGACATGAATTAGTGCCTATTTCCTGTCCAGCAAGGATGGACTTGGTGCATGGACCCAATAATCATATTCATGGACTACTGACTGGTAGTCAATAGCCTGTTTATCAATAGCATCAGACTTTTAAAGACTGAGGGTCACTTAGGCATAAGAAAGGAGAGATTGAGGAATTTACATACCAACAGCAGGAAGGAGCTGACTTGAGACCATGGGAATTCCTGCAACTCTGCCTTGATCTGTTAAACCTGAGGATTAGGGAGTTTCTGGCCTGTTCCTGGCCTAGTGTTCCTGACAGGATTGCAGTAGGACAGGGCTCCACACTGGCAAGCCTTCCCCATGTGCTGTCTTAATCTATTAGCTTCCTATAGATTTAATCAATTGCCCTCCTACAGTGCCCATATATGATGCTGATGCCACAGACAGAAGATTGGCTCGCTATGCCATACTACCATCCCTGGTCTTAATCTTAGTTACCTGTGTCTGTGCAGGAAGATTAGCCGAAAAGCTGTAGGAGAAAATGGGCAGGATGAGAGACATAAAAACTTCTTGCTAGTGACAGTTCCAAGGGGGTACCTGTAGCTCCCACATTCAGTGTTGTCTGACTCTACCCTAAAGCTATGATTGAATGCACATCTTACATAAGTGATCCTTCCTTGTGCCTGGTTAGAGAGCTGCCCTGAGGCCTCTGGGTGTATAGAGGACATGAGTGAAGCAGACAGAGGTTGCTTCCCAGTACTGCCTCTTTTCTGACATAGGAAACATCTGAGCAGGGATCACTTTACTCCCCTTCCCTAAACCTGCATGAACGGCTAACCAAATCCTGGCAAACACCCTGTCTTCAATTATGTGCTGAGAACAGGGTCACTCGCAGAATGATAGCATTACAATTCAGAGCAAGCTGGTCCTGCCTCTGAGTGTGGAGAGCCCAGTGCTGTCTGCTGCAGGAAGCAGGGGCCGATGAACATCTTGTACAGAGAAGCTGGTGTCAGGGAAGCCATGTTGGCTGTAACTGGAGCAAGCCAACATCCAGCCAGGGAATCAGTTCACAGATGAGAACACCAGTGAAGTTCTCAGCCTCTGCCTGTTTTCTTTATTTCTAGCCTACTTACCTGCTTCTAATTCTGAAAGAGAGGGAAGGCAATAGGCCATTTCACAGATGGCAGATTAATGCTGGTCTTGAAAGACTTCATAGAAGTATTGTGGAGTCAAAATCAAAATGGAGTTAGCATGGCTCATTGCAAACTGCAATACATTTCACTTGAAACTTCTACTTTGCTTGCTGGGCTAAGAAACTGTTTGGTTTTTTGTTTGTTTTTTGTCCTTCAATACCATGGGTCAAAATAATTTCACTCCTAGCCAATTTGTCAAGGTCAAATTATACTTCAAGGACTTCAAAAAGAAAGACTTTGCATCAGAGATTCTGTTTTCTTTTCTTTAAAGGGAAATTAGTAACTTTTTGTTCTGTTCATTGGCCCTTTTTTTTTCAGGTTTACTGGCTTTTTGCTGGCTGAAGAAGTACGTCCTACACTTTCCCCTTGGTTCCTCAACCCCAGTGTGTCTGAACGGCCAAGTGGGAGCCAGTCAGAGTCCAGGGACATCAATGCTACCAAGAGTTACCTGGAGTGGAGACCTCTTCCTACATCCTGGACATCCTCTAGAGGTCCAGTGCCAATCTGAACAAGACATAAGAGGTCTAAAATGTGCTATTACAGTATTACTGCTTGTCTTCAGTGCTCCTTGAATGATGAGTTATCTTGTAGTAGATCTGAGCTTTATACCACTATTTCCAGGCTGGAGTTGCTTTATGAAAATTTAGAAACTGTTAGCATGTATTGGTTTCTGTGTTTGCTGGTCATGAAATGTTATCAAGTATAAACTGGGCAGAGGAAGATGAGGCAAATTGTTCCTAGCCTCTTAAATTCTATAAATAGGCAATTTGGGTTTGTGAAAAAAAGGAAAAGTTTTCATGAATTGGCTATATATGAGAAGCAATTAAAAACTACTTAAAGCAAATGTGTAAGGAGTTATTCGAATATCCCACCCTGGGCTCAGCGCCATTTCTTCTTCCTCACGGCTCACGAAATTCACGCCAGTCCAGCCATCCACCAATCAGATGTAACCTGGCATTCCACCTGAGAATCCCACCCCCAATCTTCCAGCCCCAACCCTGCCCACTCACCAATCATCCCTAGGCATACACCTGCAAGCACCAATCCCATGGGGCCTGCCTTCAATCCTTCCCAATCCCCAATCCCCACACCTGGCAGACAAAAAGGCCCCCAGGTACGGCTCTCTCTTCTTCCAGCCTCCCTCCCCCTCCTCCCCTTCCCCTTCCCCTCTACCCTGTTCCTGCCCTGCTGGAATAAACCTCCTAAGATACCTCGTTGTGTCTGGTGTTTTCAGCTCACGGTAAAGAACCAGGTTGCGGGGATTAGCTGCATGGAACGTATCATAATATCCTAAGAACTAGAAGCTAACCTGTTTTAAATAACTAACAAAATGTGTTTAAAATTTGATATGCTATTATTTAGAAAATTATTAATTCCCTTGATTTCAAAATGTAAATCAAGGGAATTAGCAAATGGAAAATGGTTGAAAGCCTGAGAATGTATTCTTGGTGAAATAGGTTATAACAGGGGATTAAAAAAAAAAAAGGAATAGCATTGTTTGTAAAATATTTTGTGCTATAGAAAAATGGCTATCATAGAATGAAAAGAAATATCTAGGACAAAACACTTAAAGGCTTAAGGATGTTAAAAGAAAGGTGAAGAAATCACAGAAAATGTGAGAAAAATGAATCTTGTAAGTTTTATATGTAGTTTGTAAATTATAATTTGTAAGATATATTTTTAATTGTATAAAATTGATATAATTGGGTATAATTTTTTAAAAGATTTATTTGTTTTTGTTGGAAAGGCAGATATACAGAGAGGAGGAGAAACAGAGAGGAAGATCTTCCATCTGATGGCTCATTCCCCAAGTAGCCACAACAGTTGGAGCTGAGCTGGTCTGAAGCCAGGAGCCAGGAGTCTGAAGAAGAAGCCAGATCTTCTTCTGGGTCTCCCACATGGGTGCAGGGGCCCAAGGCTTTGGGCCATCCTTGACTGCTTTCCCAGGCCACAAGCAAGGAGCTGGATGGGAAACAGGGCTGCCAGGATTAGAACCTGTGCCCTTATGGGATTCATGGTGTATTCAATGCTGTTACAGCATTGTTTAAACTTTTAGCATTAATATCTAATGCATGTTGATATTAGAACTGATATCTATTCTGTTTGCATAAGGATTTATAAAATGCACATATATAGAAATGTTGCTAAATATCTGGAAATAGAAAAACTCCAATTTTGAAATCGCTTCAGAGAAAAAGAGTGTATGGTGGCCTGGTGACAGTTGAGGAGGAAATGTAACGAGTCAGATGTGATAATAGGTAGTTATGACCTCTGGTCCCTGATAAAACTACCTTTTAAAATGTAAAATCTGCTTCTTCCCATTTCTTACCCTTCCAGGAACACATTCCTCCCTTTAAAGATAACAAAGGGACAGAATCAACTTGTCAATCAGGGTTACTAGAGACACCTTAGCCCTAGTGAGAGACAGTACCAGAGTCAGAGAACAAGCAAGACAAGAAAACCTACTGGTGGTTCCAGAGCTGTTTTACAAACTCTTCCTGGCTCACCACCCTATTGTCAGTACCAACAGGGAGTACGTTAATATTTTCAGCATTGCTTATAGGCCTAGGCCTTGTTAATTGTATTCCTAGGTGTTTTAGAGAAAGAGTAGGAGCAGTAAAACTAATGGTCTTAAAAGTAGGTTATGGAGGGTGGGTAGTGTAAGGAGTTATTCCAATAGCCTTCCCTGGACCCGGCACCATTCCTTCTTCCTCACAGCTCATGAAGTTCACGCCGGCCTAGCTATCCACCAATCAGATGTAACCTGGCTTTCCACCTGAATCCCACCTCCCAATCTTCCAGCCCCCTCCCCAACTCTGCCCACTTGCCAATCATCCCTAGGCATTCACCTGCAGGCGCCAATCCCCTGGGGGCCTGGCCTCAATCCCTCCCAATCCCCACCCCCTGTACCTGGCCGACAAAAGGCCCCCCCAGGTGCGGCTCTCTCTCTTATCCCAGCTCTTATCCCTCCCACTCTTACCCCGCTCTTCTCTCTCTCTCTCCCCTTCCCTTTTTCTCCTCCGGACTTTCACCACCTCTACCCATTCCTGCCCCGTTGGAATAAACCTCCTAAGATATACCTCGTTGCGTCTGGTGTGTTTCAGCTCACGGTAAAGAACCAGGTTGTGGGAATTAGCTGCGCGAAATAATATCGTAATATCGTAATATCCTATGAACTAGAACTCTATCATCTTTTTAAAATAACTAACAGGTAGAAGAGGAAGAAGAGGCTATGTGCCTCTGAGGGACTGTGATGAAGGCAAACCAAGGATTTAATTAATTACTGGAAGAGGGGAAATGTAATACTCAAGACAAAATGCAGTAAACACGGCTCATTGCTATCACTGCTACCTGCAATACTTTTGCTTTTGTAACTTCTGCTTTGCTTGCTTGGCTGAGAAACAGTGTGAGGCTTCAATTTCCATCAAGTTGGGACAAGTAAAACTGTGCAGCCTTTCCTCTCTCACCTCACAAGCTATTCTAAATACCACCTTTTCAAGTTGTTGTAAACTGTCCCTGTAAAATCACTGTGAATGTGCTGTTCTGGGCAGCACTCTGGTAAGGAGTGTCAGTCCCAGTTGGTCTGCTGCTTGGTTGCCTTGCCTCTCATTGGAACAAAATTTTGCTGTGATTGTCCCTGGTAAATGTAGCATCCTGCTTTAATGGTTGAGTGAAGGCAACAGTATGTATGGATGGCTGTGGTTCCCCAAGGACACTGTACAAGTAGATTGCTGCATCCACCCACTAAAAGTCCAGCCCATCTTCAACGGGCTAAGATCAGAGACCTACAGAGCTTGCAGTGTGTCCTGTTCTCTTGTCACACAGCAGATATCAGAAGCCTGAGGTGGGGAGTGTCTGATTACTCTCTTCCTTCTTCATCACCCTGACTCCTTCCAGTGTGGCCCAGGCTGGACAATGATCTTTCAGAATCCCTCTTCTGGAAGAGCTATCTCCTCCTATAACCTGGCGCAATATTAGGAACTGATGTGTGGGATTGTACTGCGCTATTGACAGAGCACAGTATAAGTGGATCTAGGTGACCTTGTGGAAGCCCCTGCCCTCTGCTGCAGAAGGGAGCCCCTGGGTCGGGGCTAGCTGAAAGGGTTGCCAATTGTTTCCTGGTGATCTCACATTCAGACATCTAGGAAGGAGGACAGGATCCCTCATGTCCCTGAGATGTTAACTTTCATGGAAAGTTCTTTCTCCCTGTTTCCTCTATCAGTGGAGGGGGAGCATGGAAATTTGAAGCGTTTTCTTAATGTAAAGGGGATATTATGAAGCTTCTTAAAAAGACCTTTTTTTCTACTGTGAAGCAGTTGACATTTCTATTCTTATCTGCTCTTCTTCCTGCTTTAGAAGCAGATATAATGTTATAGATGTGACAGCAAAGTTGTGAAAAAGATTTGTGAGGATTTGGTTTCATTCAGTGAAACTGAACTCCAAGATGATAAACTGACATTATTCCACAAAAAGATGCATATGAGAATGCTTTTTAAACTCTAATGCATTGGGACAAGTGGGATATGGCAGTTTATTGCGTTATTATTATTATCACACCTACCATTTCCAAATCTTTCATTACATATAGGGTGGTAGGATGAAAAAAGAATGATTCGTCAAATTTTGTAGCATAATCTGGGAATTGAGAGCATAGAAGTTCATGAAAGTCCAATTTCTATCAGTGGCCTCTATACTTTATGTTAGATGATGACCGCTGACCACCCACCCACTGGTGGAAAAATATTGGCAAGTTGTTCAGAGTTGTAATAGAAGCTTTAGTGGAAAATCTGCTCCTGGGCCCCCTTCGCACAGAGGGGAAGGAAGAGGGAGGCGAAAAGGGCAGCTGAGACACGTATTAAGTTTTATACTCCTATAGACATGTGGGCAGGGCAAAGGGGCTGTCTGTGCTCCAACTATGTAAGGAATGTCCATTCAGGTGTGCCATTGGTCAACTGGAATCCCACCGGGTTGGTGATGTAACTGGCTCCTGTGGTCCCTCGTGTTCCAGGCTGAAGCCTGGGTCACATGCCGGGTTAGGAGCAGACCAGCCCCTCATCTCCAGTGCCCTGGGCAGCCATCATTCTGGACTCTTGGTAATAGGAAAAGGGGCTATAAAGTCGTTCCAGCTACTTCCTTCTGGAGAGGGTCATACTCCCTAATATGGTCCAGAGAGGGATCTGTGGGCACCAGAACTTAAGGGTGGAGTAACAGTTGGTTGAAAGCGACCCTTGAGGCTTCATGGATTTTTTCTTTGATGAACCTTAGAAAACAAGGGATGATTGTTAATAAAAGGCCTGTAACAATTAATGGGGTTAGTATAGGCATGAGCCAGGTTACTAGGCAGATTTCCAGATGTGGAAACCTGAATTTTTGCCCATATTTTGCCAACTCTTGAGTTGATCCCTTATTGACTGGAGATTTTTTATCCCGGTTTCTACTATGCCAGATTCATTAATATAACAGCAACACTGTTCCTTAGGAAGACACAGTTTCCCCCTTTGCTTGCAGTCGGGAGATCCAGGGCTTGTCGATTCTGGAGTGCCACTACAGCCAGTGAAGTTGAGCTTGTTGATCTCAATGATGGTGTGACCCAGAGCTCCTACACTGAGGCCTACCACCAGCAGGGAGGTCGCAACCAACATGCATACAAAGTTGGAATGAAGACTGCCCATTTGGTTCTCTCAAGACCCTGAGAGTTTGAAATTTCCTGTTTAGCTTCTGACCAAGAAAGCAGTGTTAGTTGGTGCACCTGCTAGAAAATTTGTAACAGTTGACTGAAATCGAAAAAAATGACATGAAAAAAGAATTGGTGCTGGAGGCAAGACAATTACAGTGAGCCATGTTAAGAGATGGGGCAGAGGCAGGCCAACAGAATGGAGATCCCAGACACCTTGGGATATATCTCTGCATAGGACTGTGATATGATACTGTGTTTCTCAGTGCCACATAGCTGTTTAGAATAATAACATTTGTCGAGAGGTGGGTTATACACATGCTCTTGACATTGGCATGGGTTCCAATACCCTAAAGGGACAAATCCAGCTGAAATGAAGAGGAGGGGGTTACCTGTTGTCCAGAAGAGGAATAAGAGAGGAATGAGGTAGTTGGGAGAATTGGTTGGTCAAGGAAGTGGCAGACAATTCATCCTTGGTACAAGGACTTCAAGGTTTGTGGTAAGAAATATGATACCAGGAAGTGTGACAAAGGAGTGTGGCAGCCATAGGCACGGTCAGGGTCACCAAGTGAGGTCTGGTCCACTGAGGTTGGAGTAAGCATGGGTGGAAGTTCTTGAGGAGGACCAAGTCACCAGGCTAAAGAGGAGAGGCATTGGGGTCTGATGGTGTGGTAGCAGCCAGGTCTGGAAGACAGCAGTCCTTTTTTAGATCTCCCAGATGGGTGAGGTGTACCAAGGCTTTGGGTCATCCTCGACTGCTTTCCTAGGCCACAATCAAGGAACTGGAAAGTAAGTGGAGCAGCTGGGACAAGAACCAGAACCTTGTATCTACAAAACTGTACTGTGGAAAACAAAAAAAATAATGATAAAATGCTGGCCTGCTTCCAAGATGTGCTCCATTCCTTTTCATTTTTTAAATTTATTGTTTTCCACAGCACAGTTTTGTAGATACAAGGGTTCCTCCCTTGCCCTTCCTGTTTTTTCTTCCAACATTTGTTTCTGTGTTGTCACAATAATATAGTCCCTTAATACAAGTTACATTTTTAACCTTCTGGTATTTGAATGTATTATGACATGGTTATCATAGGTACTTTGTTTTTCTTAAGGCTCTCACACTCAGGGGCTACTTTCTCACTCATTATCTAACACTGTCACCCTGTTAACTTCTCTCTCTCCTCCTCTGGTTAGTCTGACTCCACCCACAATGACTTTTTAGGAATCACTAACATATCTCAGTGTGACCATTTTCAGCCTCCTTTTCTAGTGCAGTTTCACAAAACAAATGTCCTTGAATGGAGAAGGGAGTTGAAGCAAGATCCTCAAAGTATAAAATTCAACTCCAGGAGAACCCTTTTGGAGGAGACAGCTCCAAGCACAGTGCGCTCAATTCTCTCCTGTTGGCTAACTTCGCGTTGTCACTGTGCATCTGGCAGTACAGGACAACAACATTAGAAAAGGAAATAAGTGTAGTGTGACTTGCCCATCTCCATTCTATCTGTGCAATCTTGCACTTGTTGATTTACTCCCTGGATCGGTTCTGTCTAATGTGAGTAGACACCGGCCACAGGTGGCTAATTATCATTGATCAGCAGTCACAGATGACTATGGATGACAGTAACTGACACTATAGGTCACTTCCAGCAACACAGTGAGCTCCGAGGTCTAGGTGCCTGCTCATCTTCTGCAAAATGGGCACCGCTGCTATTGGAGTGCTAAAGGGCTAAATCACCTGCTGTGGAGGAGATACCAACAAACTATTTTCCTATCCCACAACTTCAACTTCGCTGTTGTGATCCCATGCTGTCTTGGCAAATCTTGGATGTTCTGAAATGGTTCATCCCAGAGAGAAGCAGAAGCTCACTGAGTCTTAGATCTCTTTGATACTCGGAGAAGGTAGAGTTTGATCACAAGAGCATTATTATCCTGATCTGGGAATGTGAAGATGACCAGAACATCTTCCATTCACTTACACCTTGTTCTTCCTCCCAGAGGAGACATTGCAATGATGTAACGTTCTGCTTTACCCAGTGTGCTCTACTGTTTCTACCTGACTCAAGAATGGCATCCCATAGGAGCACCAGTTCAAGTCCCTGCTGTTCTACTATTTTTTTTCAAAAGATTTATTTGTTTTTATTATAAAGTCAGATATACAGAGAGGAGGAGAGACAGAGGGAAAGATCTTCCGTTCAATGATTCACTGCCCAAGTGAGCCGCAATGGCCAGTGCCATGCTGATCCAAAGCCGGGAACCAGGAACTTGTTCCAGGTCTCCCACATGGGTGCAGGGTCCCAAAGCATTGGGCCATCCTCAACTGCTTTCCCAGGCCACAAGCAGGGAGCTGGATGGGAAGTGGAGCTGCCGGGATTAGAACCGGTGCCCATATGGGATCCGTGGCGTGTTCAAGGCGAGGACTTTAGCCGCTAGGCCACGGCCGCCGGGCCCTATTCTACTTTTAACCAGCTACCTGATAAAACAATGGAAGATAGCCTGAATACTTGGCCCATTGCAATCATGTGGGGGAGCCCTAAAGAAGCTCCTAAGAAGCCGTAAAGAAGCAGGCTGGCCATTGCATCCATTTTGAGAGTGAACCGGTGATTGGGAGATATTGCTTCTCTCTCTCTCTCTCTCTGTCTTTCAAATAAATTGAATAAATCTATAAAGGATGGATGGGGTCAATTTGCCTGTGTTTTGGTATACTTCATTGCACTCTCTGAAATAATAATTAAAAAAAAAAACATAAATTTCTATGTGCCTTGCTCTTGGTTTTCATTGTCTGTCCCATCTCCACCAATGCAGCTGCACCTGCTCCCTGCTTTGAACTGACTTCATCTGAGATAAGCTGGCATGTTCTGCCACTAGAGGGAGCATCTCACCCTCCTAGGTTTTTACATTTTTTGTTTGAGTTTAGATAACCTTGCTGGAATTCAGGGATATGAAGTTAGGGGCTGTGTCTGAAACCTGAGGTCTGGAAGGGCAGCACCTGCCAGGTCTTTGCTGAGAGAGTTAAAGATCTGGAAGTCACAGAGGCTGGGAGATAGCAGGACTGGGCTTAGCTCCTTGGTCTTTACTCTGCTTCACGCTCATGCTAGTCAGACACTGTTGCTTCCTGTGATACGAGTAGTGGTGAAAATATAAATGCAAAATGGGATGTTCAAGGCATGAAATATTTTTAATTAGCTTATTTAATATCCCAGAATTTCCAAGCAGCCAGTAGAGGATTATTGTTTTGTTTAACAGTACAAAGCTGAATCTGAGGCATTCTGGTTTTATAAGATCCTATTCTTGTTAGCGGAAAGAGACTTTAGTCTTCTGCAATCCAAGTGGCTCTTCTGATGTCTCCTTGTATGTGAATGGAGGATACTACAACTCAGGGAGGGTTCCTGGGCCTTGTCAACTCACCTAAAGCTGGGTGGATAAGGAGAAGGTCCAGGAACTCATCTTGCAAGGACCATGCATCGATCCTCAAGTGCCCACTGCAGCCAGGGCTGAGCCGAACTAAAGGCAGGAGCACGTCTGAGTGCTTAAGCCATCAGGTACACCTTGATAGGGATGCATCAGTAAAAACCTGGATAGGACTCGATCCCAGGACTCAAACCCAGGCGCTCCAGTGTGAGTTTCAGAAGTCTTCACCACTGCACCCAACACCAAATGACTATCTGTATCAACAGTACTTTTTTGGATTGTTTTTGTTTTATGTTGTGTAAAGTAGGGAGTAACTTTTAAAATAGTTCCTAAATTCTGCAAAATATTGTTGCATTTGTTCTTGTTTTTATTCTCACAACAAAGACAGTCAAATAGGTGCAATTTACAATGAAGGACCAGTTTTAGAGAAGGACACTTCAAATAGCCTATCACATGCATCATGACTGAAAGATCTGCCCCCAGGCCACAGTCTTGAGACCCTCTTGGAGCTCCCTTGTTTACCAAGTCACTCAGTCACATCAGATGGGACTCAGCAGGAGATTTCTCTCCAAGTTCTGGAGGCATAAGTGGAGTGAGTGTGAAGAAAACATGCCCTCTGAGCCCCTTCCTTCTGCAATTCCCTAGGAAGCATCCAAGAATCTTAGCCTCTGTGACCTCCTTACTGCCTCCCTGATTCTCTCCATAGGGGGTTCCACAAGGCAACCAGAGGCTGAGAACCCACAGCCATACAAGCTCAGTCCCTGGCTTCATGCTCATTTCCCCTCCCAGTACCCTGTCACATCCCAGAACCAGGGCCCTGTCCCATCTGGTCCTTGCTTATTTCACTTTGTGCTCAGCTTTTGCCCACTCCTATACTTAAGGCTTTTATAGCATTCTGGGCACATCTCTGCTGCAGGACATTGACACCTGCTGGCTCTCATTGTCATTGAATGGCCTCTCCTCTAATCTGTCCAGAGATTCTCTTGGCTTTGTGTCTTTAATGATACCAAACACTGTGTTTAAAATGATACACCTGTCTCTGCCTTGACCAGGATGATTTATCTTCCTTAGTGTACTGATTTGCTTGGTACGCTTACCATTTGTCTTCACTGGAAAATTCTCTTTGAGGATACAGAGTCTTTTGAACATTGGTCTTTTCCCCTTCCCCTGGATTTCTTATGAAATATCCTAAAAATGTTCATCAATGAGTGAACAAACTACTGCTTACCTTGAAATGTTTTTTCTGACTACCTGCTCCATACTTTCAACTAGGATTGTGTCTTATCTTATCACAGCATGGTTGCATTTCAAGGCAAGGGCCATTATCTCCAATGCTTTTTTTATTTTTTTTTTGGAGGTGGGCAGGTAGGGGGAGGGCATAAAGCCTTAATTGGTCAGTACTGCCTCTCTTATTTACTCCAATGTTCTCAGCAATGTGCACAGAGCCAGATAGGACATAAGGCTCAGATGCATTTTGGAAGAGGAGGTAGGCATAACAGAAAACATTTTTGTTTCTGCAAACTGAACCTGAGGGCTCAACCCATATACATGCAAGCATTCAACAGTGCTGATTTCCAAAGGTGACTGCAACTCATTAGTCCATCAAATGCGAAACACTCCTGGCCAAAGGAGAAAGGCAGGGACATGAGTCAACTGTGCTATGAGTCCCCTTTGAAAAGCTCCTTTTAGATAACTCCAGATCTCTTCATCCCAAGAAGAACCTACACGCATGGTACTTGCGTATACACATGCATAGACATAATGTGTTGAGAGCGCCTAATGATCTATGGGGCTGTCTAGGATGGCGCCGAGGACCAACACCCTGGAGAGGGCAGCGGTAAACAAGTTTCAGGAAGTATTTTCCCATTGGCGCATGGCTGCGTGTCCATAGCGTGCTAGGCGCATGGCCTTTTGGCTGATTGGTCGCTTCCTGCATGCAGGAGTGACCTTTTGGCTGATTGGCTAAGTGTTGTATATAAGCAGTTTGGGTCCTGGAGGGGAGGGAGAAAGAGGGGAGAGAAAGGTGGAAGACGGCTTTCCTGTTTGCATGCTGCCTAGTAGGATAAAGAGTTCCTATGCATTCACTCAGCATTGGGTTTTTCTTCCGCGGGTTTGGAGATTCCCCGACAATAATGTATACATACACTTGCTACTCACCTTTATTCTGGGCACAGGAAGTTCTGTGCATCTAGGTTCCCAAAGCTCTAAGTTATTTATAGATATAAAGGTTCCACCACAGTGAAAAAGATAAATTGTTGAAATTGCATGCTGCTATTGTTGTAGGGTTTTTGAACCCCGAATACTGCAGCAACCTCAAATTCTTGTCTCGCAGGAAAGAAGAATTTTCATGCGGACACAGTTTAGTTTTAAAGTAAGATTTATTAGGAAAGCTGAGAAAGGAGACTCCCGTCCTAGTGACGAGAGGGGGTTCTGAGATAGAAAGAGACCCGTGCATGGGGGGTGTTGGGACCTTTTAAGGCTTTAGTTCAAAGAGGGGGTTTTTCCAAGGGCAAAGGAATTTCCTGGTCTCCAGGTATCTGCCTTTGGGACAAAAGAGACCAGAGAGGTGCTAGACAGGACATTCCAGGCCTTAGGCATCTGCATATTACTTCCTGCCCTCCTTTCAATGATAAAGAGATAGGCCTGAGACCTTTCTACACCTTGGCCGGAGGTAATGGCTGGTGCTTCAGGTGGGGAATTGGTATGCTAATAGCACCCTTGTCCCTTGGAAGAGACTGCTCTGGTGAATCTAAAATGTGGTGGGGAAGTTCCCTTTTATATTTGGGAAGAAAAATGACTTTGGGGACCCAGAAAACCCTAACTGCCTACCACCCAGTCTAACTCCTCTCACATTCCGCCCCCCAGAAGAAGTGACCTTAACTGCTGTTAAGGGGGAACAGGGACGTCGTTCGTTCTTAACTGCTTCCTGCTGACAGAGGACGTAGTTCAAGGGCAGCAGTTAGGTACTCCTCTGGGGGCCGGTCTAAGGGTCCCAAGTCGTAGATGTCACCAGTGGCGCCTGGAATGCTTCTGCCCCTCGTTGGATTCTAGATAACACAAAACGAGCAAAACATTTTAGTATACATGGTCCAAACAGGAGTAAAAGAATAATTATTCCTATTATGCTTAAGAAAGGCGATACCCAAGAATACCACCCCCAATGTGTAGAGAATTTTTCCCAGTTTCCAAGGAAGATGTCTGATGACAGGTGTACTTTGCTTATTTCCTCATGTAACTTGTCAATCTCCTTTTCAACTAGGTTAGAATTGTCGGTTAGATTGAAGCAACACATACCCGGTAGTTTCTCACATCCTATTTGGTTCTTTAGTAATAAGTAATCAATGGCAGCCCGGTTTTGTAGGACTCCAGTACGAACCTCATTTATCTCGTCATTAAGATAGGACAAGGCCTTAGCAGTGGCATTGGCAGTTTTTTCTAATATACAAGCCAATTCACTTATTTCTCTCTGTTCCTGAGCGGATACCACAGCGTTTGGCAAAAACAAGGCCTTAAATACTGTACTAGTTATGGTGTACAAAGTTAAGGAATCGTCACAGTCTGGGGATAATGACCGTCTGGAGCGTATGGAATGTGTAGATGCGGTCACTGGGGAGATTAGGAGTGACACTACCCGACCTACAGAGCAAAGGCCTGTATATGACTTAGGGATCATGGAGAAAGACATGTTGCCACAGAGGAGACTCCAGCCCTGTGGCATGCTCACATCAGTTGCATAATCCACAGAAGTTATGGAGGAACAATTATGTTTTTCTGTTCCATTACAGGAGATGCATATACAGTCACCATATATAGTAAACAGTAATGGCATAGGACGAGGTAAAGGCCTCTTAGCTATGGGTAAAGAGGATATGTTCTGGTTAGTTACTTCTGTAAAGCTCTTAAAAGAAGTACCAAGGCCTACTAAATTCTGTTGTAAGATATCTGACGGAGATGTCCCTTCACGTACACAAAAGGAAGTCCGATTAAGCACATTAAATGCTAGGTGAGTCCATAGATTTTCAGTGGCTGCGAGCGAATTAACTGCTGCATGGCTTTGGGTATTCTCCCTGTCTGCACTCCTAGCAGTTAGACCTAGGCGTGGACTTGTAACTGTGACCTCGGGGACCACTTTAGTGTCACTTGGGACAAAAGGCAATAGTAATAAAACCTTTAAAAGTAGCATCACTGGGCTGCCCTGCATTGATGAGAGCTGAATCATTATAGATTACTTATCTGTAGGTGGAGTCCTTTTAAACAGCAGCCTGAGTCCCTGGGTAGGTTCACAGGTGTAGCTCTTATCGGTGGCAAATTCAGGAGCTTCCTCCGCTGGCTGGTCTGCTGGAGGTTCAGAGTTCCAGGCCTTGACTCTGGTATGATGAATCCAGGCCTCGTGGCCTGAGACCTTTACAGCGGAAGGGGTGGACAAAATTACAGTGAAGGGGCCTTCCCATGACTCAGAGAGAGGAGAGTTAGTAGGGAAGGTCTTTATTAATACTAGGTCACCCGGGTGAAATTTAGGAATTCCTATGGTTCTAGGTAATTTCTCAGGCAATTGCTGAAGAGTTTGTTGAAATTTAGCTAATTGAACTACTGATTTAGTAAGATCCATTGTCTCCTGGTCTGCTACTAGATCATTAGTGAGGAAAGGTCTCCCATATAGCTTCTCAAAGGGGCTTAGGCCTAGCTTCGTGGGTGTGTTTCTGATGCGTATTAAAGCCACAGGTAATAGATTTACCCACGGGAGATGAGTCTCCTGAGATAACTTCTTCAAGTGGCGCTTAAGGATATCATTAGTCTTTTCTACTTTGCCTGAAGATTGAGGACGCCAGGCACAATGGAGATTGTATTGTATGCCCAGAGCCTTGGACACTCCCTGCGTAACGGCTGCCTTAAATGAGGGTCCATTATCGCTCTGTATGCTCTTTGGGAGTCCAAATCTTGGAATAATCTCTGAGAGAAGAATCCTGACTACTTCAGTGGCTCTCTCAGTCCTGCAGGGAAATGCTTCTACCCAGTCAGTAAAGGTGTCTACGCAGACTAGTAGATATTGTACATTCCTGGCCTTGGGCATATGAGTAAAGTCTAATTGCCAGTCTTCTCCTGGATAGCTTCCCTTTCTCTGTATTCCAGGGAGTGGGAGCCTAAGGTTTTTAGGATTATTCCTGAGGCATAATTCACAGGCTCCTAAAACCTGTTTGACTGTCTGACGGAAGTTCTTTCCAGTAAAAAGCTGTTGGGCCATCTGTAAAGTCTTATCTCGCCCTAAATGAAAGACCTGATGAAGGGTTTTAAGAACCTTCCACTGGCTTGAGGCAGGGAGATGAATTTTTCCCTCCTCTGACTGGAGCCATCCGTTAGGCTGAAGGGTATATCCTCGATCAAGTGCCCACTGAGTTTCTTCAGGTGTATACTGAGGCTGGATTTTAGGTGGCATCCCTTCCCAGATTAACGGAGCCTCTGTGGCTTCAAGAGAAGGGGTTCCTTTTGCTGCTTCCCGAGCAGCCAAATCTGCCAGTCTGTTTCCCTCTGCTATATCATCTGTTCCTTTCTGGTGTCCTTTGCAATGTACAACTGCTACCTCACAGGGAAGGAACACTGAGGTCAATAAACGATCTATTTCCTTATGGTACTTGATTTGAGTTCCATTGGCTGTGAGAAAATGCCTCTCCTTCCAGATAGCCGCGTGCGCATGTAAGACTAAATACCCATATTTAGAATCAGTAAATATATTGACTCTCTTGTTTTTACTAAGTTCCAAAGCCCGAGTCAAGGCTATTAACTCAGCTAGTTGTGCACTAGTACCTGGGGGCAGAGGGCTGCTCAATAGTTTCTGCTAAGGTAACAACTGCATACCCAGCCCTGCGAACTCCATGTTCCACATAGGAACTGCCGTCCGTGAAGAGAATCCAGTCTGGATTCTCCAGGGGTATTTCCTTAAGGTCTTCTCTGGCAGCATATGTCTGTAGGACTATTTGTTCACAGTCATGCTCAGGAGTTCCTGTCTCTTCTGGGAGGAAGGTGGCAGGGTTGAGGGACGAGCAGGTTTTAATCTGAACTGCTGGGCCCTCTAAGAGTAAAGTCTGATATTTTAAAAGACAATTATCTGTTAGCCATAGACTCCCTTTTGAAGCCAGTAATCCTGTCACATCATGGGGTGAATATACTGACTTGGGGAATTCCTGACACACCCCTTACGGTCACAGTTTGAGAGGAGAGGGAGCCCCCCAGGCCAGATCGAAGGATGGAGAACGTCGCTCCGGTATCCAAGAGGAAATCTACAAGATTTCCCTCCACCGTGAGAACTACCCGGGGCTCCTGGTTGCTGATGGAATGCATCACCGGAGCCTGTAAGGAAAGCCCCGGGCCCCTTCAGTCCTGTATGGGAGACTCTCTAGAGTTGACTGGCCCGGAGTCTTAGACCTCTGAGGGCAGTCAAACTTCCAGTGGTCTCCTTTGCAAATAGGACATGGACTTGGATGCTTCCTCCGGCAATCCCTGGCCAGATGGCCTCGGGTTTTACAGCGAAAGCACAAAGGAGCTCTCCGGGGGTCTGGCTGGGATTCAGACATTACCAGGAGCGTGCCTTTTTTCCTATTTCTTTTCTCTAGCCCTTGGGTCTCCTCCTGCTCTCTGTTATAAAAGACCGCAGTGGCTACTTTCAAGAGGTCATCTAGGGAGTTGTCAGGCCCAACTACAGCCTTCTGAAGTTTCTTCCTAATATCTGGAGCAGACTGGATTAGAAATCTGTCCCTCAAGATGGTCTGCCCTTCTACAGTCAGGATCAAGGGGAGTGTACTTCTTTAAGGTCTCTCTTAAACGCTCTAGAAAAGCTGAGGGGTTCTCCTGTGGTTCTTGATCAATTAGAGATAACTTAAAGTAATTAAGGGGTTTGGAACCTGTCTTTTTTAAGCCCTCAATAGCACAGGTGACAAAGTGCTTCCTTCGCCATTCGTCCAAGGGATCATTAGGATCCCGATTAGGCTCATCTTGGGGAACTGCCTGTTTGCCTGACGGGTAATGTGTGGAACGATCATGGACAATAACTCTAGCATCCTTTCCCTGGGCGATAAATATATCATTTCCATATTCCTCAGCCGCTTGAATAGCTATAACCCTTTGTTGTCTCGTCAAAGTCTGGTCAAAGAGCATCATCACATCCTTCCAGGTTAGTTCATACACCTGCGCTAAACTCCGAAAGACATCTACATAGTTGTCTGGGTCATCTGTAAAGCTCCCTAGCTCTGCTTTAATTTGTCTAAGATCTTGTAAGGGAAAAGGCACTTGGACCTGAACTGGCCCTTCTACTCCTGGCATCTGCTGAAGGGGCAGCATCTTAGCAGGGGGCCCTGTGGGAGGCATATTCTGAGAGTAGGGAGGACAGGTTGGAAGAGCAGGCAGATCCCGGAAGGACTGCTGTGGTCCTAGCGCGGGTGCCGCTGTAGCAGGCTCAACCTTACAAACCTCCTGAAACTCTTTTCTTTCCCTCAATGCATAAAAAGTCTGAATATAGGGCATCTCTGCCCATTTCCCTGCTTTCCGACAGAAGTTATCTAGCTGTAAGATGGTGTTGAGGTTTATACTTCCCTCCTGAGGCCAGCCCTCTCCATCCTCCAGCTTGTAGCCTGGCCAGGCCGTGGTGCAGAAAAAGATCAGGCGCTTTTTCTTTAAATTCTGGGGATCAAAGGAATCCCAATGTTTGAGGATAAACCCCAAGGGGGTTTTTGTGGTGGATGGCTTGTTTCCCATCTGAAAAGAGAGGATAAGAAAACAGAAGCGTCCCTCAGTTTCTATCTCTCCTGAGTTTAAGACGTCTCTTAAGACTCCTATTGCTAGCCCATGGCGTCCAGGTGTACTCTGGAGACCACAGAAGTAGGGAGGGAGGGGGGAGTGAGGTCAGTACACTTGACCCACGTCGCTTGGCCTCCCACGCCTTATGGGATGTGTCTCAGTTAGAACAGCATGTGCCAGGAGTGAACAATCCGCTCCTGTTTCCTGCGCCATGCTAGACCTAGGCCTCTGCCTGGTGCATTCTGATGGCCTGGAGAACATACAAGTCAGAAACAGCATGTGCCAACCCCTGCGCCACGCTGCATCTGGGACTTCTGCCGGATAAATATGCTCTCCCTTTGAAATTTGTTCTAACCTCAAGTTGACAAGCCTGACCTCAAACTTCGGCCTGATTCTATAAGTCTGTGTCCTTAACTAAGGCTAGAGAAGAATGTGTTGACTCTAACTTTCTGCTCACATTAGTGACTACACTTGTTAAGAACGATCCTGGAGGAACTGTCTCTGCTGCCTGCCTCGCGAATGGATTAAAGGTGTGACGCATTCCTCCCTCAATTCTATCTCCACTGCTCATCTTCTTGATAGAGGGGCCTAGAAAGAAACCCTGCCTAGCTTTTCCTTTTTCCCTGTCACAGCCCAATTGACCTTTAGCATACTGACCAGTAAAGCAAACCCAAAGCCTGAATACATAAGAAATGAGGAGACTTAGTGAGGAAAAGTTTTTAAGAAGATCTTAACAGAAAAGTTAGCGGAGGACTTGTCAGTGCCTGGGGCGGTTTGGGGATTGAGGCACGCAGCGCAGGGCTCGTGGCCTCGCCGTGGGTTGTGCCCATTCTTACTGACAACTGTGTCCCCGCGGAAGGAAGGAAAGAGTGCAGATTTCAGCCCGACACCCTGACGGGCTGTCGGAGTCCGGGGTACAGTCCAGAGGCCTTTCGAAAAACATCAGGGAGTGGCCCTGACCAGAATTTCTGAGGCACCCTGAGACTTCTCCACAGTCTCACGCGACGGGCTTAGTCCGCGAAAAGGAAACTGAGTTTGGACAAAACCGACATTCCTGGAGCTGAGGAGAGAGAAGAGAAAGGTAGAATCCCAGCTTCCTCAGACTGAGCGCCCAGGTGCCTTTCCCATCAGGAAGCGCTTCACGGTCCTCTGCTCGCTAGAGGTCTAGGGTCAGGCAGACGGACTTTAGGGGAACGCCAGGGAGTGCCCTGGCCAGATCTCCTATTCGTCCAAGCCTTCTCCCACATCACCAAGGGCCAATCCGCCAGGGTGGCGTTTCACAGCGCCGTGCCCACTGGGCTTCTTGGGGACTGAGGTCAGCTGACGGGCTTTCAGGGGACGCCAGGGAGTGCCCTGGCCAGACCCCCTAGTCGTCCGGGCCTACCCTCCCTGCGGCGCCGATCCACGGAAGCGAGAGGAGCCGTTTCCCAGCGCCTAGCCCACCGGGCATTTGTGGGGACCAGGGTTAGCCGATGAGCTTTCGGGGAACACCAGGGAGTGCCCTGGCCAGGTCCCCTACTTGTCCAGGCTTTCCCTGTCCTTCCTGTGGCGCAGATCCACGGGAAGCGGGCAGCAAGAAAAGATCAGAAAAGTGTCCCAGCTCCAGGGGATCAATTTAGCCAAACTCAGCAAGCCTCGCCCCTGAGTCTTAAGACCGGCGGCCGCGCTAGACGCATTTAACTGGCCGTCAGGGACCCAATGTTTCTTTTTCCAAGAGTTACTAATTGTGGAGAACTAGTGTCTCCGAAACACAGGATAGAAAGTCCGCTTTGCTCACCGTCCGACGAGATGGATGTTTGCAGGCTGGCTGGAGAAATTTCGCTGGTAGGATCCGAGTCACGGCACCAAAACTGTTGTAGGGTTTTTGAACCCCGAATACTGCAGCAACCTCAAATTCTTGTCTCGCAGGAAAGAAGAATTTTCATGCGGACACAGTTTAGTTTTAAAGTAAGATTTATTAGAAAAGCTGAGAAAGGAGACTCCCGTCCTAGTGACGAGAGGGGGTTCTGAGATAGAAAAAGACCCGTGCATGGTGGGTGTTGGGACCTTTTAAGGCTTTAGTTCAAAGAGGGGGTTTTTCCAAGGGCAAAGGAATTTCCTGGTCTCCAGGTATCTGCCTTTGGGACAAAAGAGACCAGAGAGGTGCTAGACAGGACATTCCAGGCCTTAGGCATCTGCATATTACTTCCTGCCCTCCTTTCAATGATAAAGAGATAGGCCTGAGACCTTTCTACACCTTGGCCGGAGGTAATGGCTGGTGCTTCAGGTGGGGAATTGGTATGCTAATAGCACCCTTGTCCCTTGGAAGAGACTGCTCTGGTGAATCTAAAATGTGGTGGGGAAGTTCCCTTTTATATTTGGGAAGAAAAATGACTTTGGGGACCCAGAAAACCCTAACTGCCTACCACCCAGTCTAACTCCTCTCACACTATGGAGGCAAGAGGACAGGTGTGACATAGGGGGCACAGTTCTAGAAACAAGGCAGGTGAGCCATGATGGTTCTCCTCCCAACACAGAGGCTAGTGTCCCTACTTCTGGCTACCCCAGGCCTACGGTTTTTGGATCCCATTCTTCAAGGCTTTGACAGCCAGTGAGAAGGGCACTGGGGGCCCACTGCCTGACTTAGAGTTGGTTTTGTGGTCAAGGTCCCAGGGACCTGGGAATGAGAACTACAGTTTCTGAGAATACAAAGCAAATGGAGAATATGAACACTCTAAAGTGGCAAGTAAACCAGGTGTTTAGGTGTTTGTTAATCATGGGTTTTGTTTAGAAGTGTTTGACCAAATGCAAGTAAAGCTAGAGAAGCAATAAATTATTTTCTTTAATAATCCTTTTAGCTAAGGATACCTAGGTACTTAGATCTGCCCAAGACCCAAGAAATCAGTGCTGCAGTTGAAAGGTCGAGGAGTGTACATGGATTGATAGATGTGTACTGCATGCTTGTATCAGGCCTAGAAGGCTGTGTTGGACTTCACACACACACACACACACACACACACACACACACACACGTACTTTCTCGCTGACAAACCTGCTAAGCCTTACACACCAGGAAAAAAAACCCCAGCTGTGCACCTCACCCAAACCACAGATTCCAGGCAACTAAACTGTTGTAGGGTTTTTGAACCCCGAATACTGCAGCAACCTCAAATTCTTGTCTCGCAGGAAAGAAGAATTTTCATGCGGACACAGTTTAGTTTTAAAGTAAGATTTATTAGAAAAGCTGAGAAAGGAGACTCCCGTCCTAGTGACGAGAGGGGGTTCTGAGATAGAAAAAGACCCGTGCATGGTGGGTGTTGGGACCTTTTAAAGCTTTAGTTCAAAGAGGGGGTTTTTCCAAGGGCAAAGGAATTTCCTGGTTTCCAGGTATCTGCCTTTGGGACAAAAAAAGACCAGAGAGGTGCTAGACAGGACATTCCAGGCCTTAGGCATCTGCATATTACTTCCTGCCCTCCTTTCAATGATAAAGAGATAGGCCTGAGACCTTCCTACACCTTGGCCGGAGGTAATGGCTGGTGCTTCAGGTGGGGAATTGGTATGCTAATAGCACCCTTGTCCCTTGGAAGAGACTGCTCTGGTGAATCTAAAATATGGTGGGGAAGTTCCCTTTTATATTTGGGAAGAAAAATGACTTGGGGACCCAGAAAACCCTAACTGCCTACCACCCAGTCTAACTCCTCTCACAATACCAGGTCTACTTGACTACATATTCTTACAGTTCCTTCTTCTCTGTTGTCCAAGCTTCAGAGTCTATGTTGACCCACCACTTCCTGTTCCACATGATTCATGGCCCCAAAGTAATGCCCTCATCTGCCCTGCCTTTGCCTCACTTTAATGTGACATTTCTCACTCTTGCTACGAAGTAGTGGCTGCTTCAAACGGTATGTTCATCCAGAGTGTCTGGAAAAGGCAATGTGAAGCTAAAGCTTGTGTGCAACCAATTAGCAGGCTAATGAATGCAACCTCAGTGAAAATGGAAAACAAAAGTTGAGTGGGGAAAGGAGTGAAGGTGCAGTGTCAGGAGGCAACAAGTGGCACCAGCATAAATTTGTCCAACATGCTGAAGGAGCTGTCTTCAACTCCTCCTGTTTTGGCCTTTGGATGGCCAGCATCCGTTTTTACTTCATGCGCTCCTGCACCTGCCTTTTTGGTCCAGGCAGGAGACCATCTCCTATGGAGTGCCAACTACCCTGGCAGTTGTCTTGCATGCAGCAGTATCAGGAATGCGGGACTAGGGACAAGAGTCTCTGGATGAACGCTAGGACACACTGGTTACCATGGATGCTTTCTGCGATGAAAAAAAAAAAGGGGGCCAGCCAAGGAGAAACTCTGGAGAGGGTTGGGGCAACAATACAAGATTCCAGGATGTCATTTAGGGAAGAACAACTAGAACATGGAGTTTGAGAAGAAACAGGGCCTAAAGTAATCTATTTATGTGAAAAACTAAGTAAAGAATAAACCTATTTTTGTTTCTATTTTCTATAAATTGTGCATGATGTGGCTAAGTAATCATAAGTCCCTTCACAATCAACTCACCACCTAGACTTTCTCACATCTTCTTTCCAATTTTCTTTAAATGTCTTTTCAGAGTAACTGATCAAATTTTTTTCTTCTCCCATTCTTCTCCCCTCATCCTCATTTCTCTGCACTGTCCCCTCTTTCTCTGTCTGTATCTGGAGCCAGGAGAGGTTTGATATGCTCTTAGGCAGGTAGTTCAGGGTCACAAGTTTGAAAGCCAAAGTTTGCAATGCTTTCTGCCCACTTGTGCATCGAAAAATGCATGCCCATCATTACTAGGGATCCAGGCACAGGCAGTGTTGCGTTGTTGCATAACCAGTCCCCTCAAGCCTTCATAAAAATCCATACTGGAGAGAGGCTTACTCTCTCGGTGCCTTGTTTCATTGCTCATGTTTTGACTTTCCTCTGCTCTCAAACACTCCAGCTCTTGCCCTCGTGCTTCTTGTGGACAGAGCTAGCAATCTTTCACCCTTATATTTTCACTTTCTGGCCCGCTCTCAGCATGGTCCACACCTATCTGTATTCCTCATCCTTTGAATAAGCTTTTCCATTTGCTTAAGCCATGTTGGGGTG
Organism: Ochotona princeps; assembly: GCF_030435755.1. Classification (NCBI taxonomy): domain Eukaryota; kingdom Metazoa; phylum Chordata; class Mammalia; order Lagomorpha; family Ochotonidae; genus Ochotona; species Ochotona princeps. Next base: position 104,182,269 of record NC_080835.1, on the reverse strand, counting down.
TACTGAGCTGCAAATGGATGATGATGGACTGGGAAGGGCCAAGCAAACCTTATCTCACAAGGAAAAACAGAAATCAGGATGGAGCACAGGTCATGCCGAAGTAGCCTCTTACACTGACTGGTCTGCATGAGCCGGGGATACTAGGCCGCAGCATCGAAGGCAAAGGCTGAGACAGATGAGGGGCTAAGTCAACTGGGTCAGAACAACCATTGGAATGCACGTAATCTGGGAATAGGCTCAGTTGGGGAGCTGTGAGAGCACACCCTTGCTGGGTTGAGGTTCCCATGGGAGAATGCAAGGGGCCAGAGTGGGGGCTGCATTCTGGTCTGGATATGGCTGCAATCTCCCTTGGTGCAAGTGCAAACTGGAGCTGGGCGCACCTAACCAGGCTAGATGCCAGCACCATTTGGTGCTCTGGAGAACCTGGATAGATGTAGGACAGACTAGGCTAGGTCTCTGTCCCTACAAAGCCATGTGGGAACAGTGCTTGGGTATGGACAGGCCTTGGCTGGGCTGAAACATCCAACAGTAAGAACCAGAATGGGAAAGCCAGAAAGGAGGGCTTGCCCATGGACCCACCAGTATGCACAAGATTGGGCATAGGAAGAGGCTCTGATGAAGGAGCTTGGGAAACTCCTCTGTTGGGACACAGTCCCTGCAGCTGAGTGCAAGAACCGTGATAGGGAGCAACCCAGACCAGACCAGAGAAAGATACCCACTGGCATAATTTGGCATAGGTCAGGGACAGACCAGGCTGAACAAGTTCACGTATCCCGCTGGGGAATCCGAAGTAGAGTGTGGGTCGGGCCAGGTTTGGTCGTGACACAAACCAGTGCACATATGGAATGCCAAGGTGCAATGAGCCATACCAGATGTGGTCGCAGTGCCCATCCATCACATGTGAGAACCAGGGAGGGAGACAGCAAAGCCAGAAGAGGGAATGTGGGCTCTGCTGCTAGACAACCACTCCCACTGGAGAGTGTGAATTGGAATGGGGGCAGACCAGACCAGGCAGGGCTACAACATATGTGGACCTCATATCAGCTAGATCATGGAAAAGCCAGGTTTGGCTGACTGTTCCGGCTGGTGCCAGCAAAAATTAGAATGGGTGAGGGTTGGTTGGGCTTTGCCACAGTGGCATAAGCTGGCACTACGGGGCGGGGGGCTAACTTAGTCAACTTAAACTCCAGAACCACCTGGACAGTGCATAATCAGGGAGTGGGAGTGGCCTAGAAGGGAAATAGTGAGTATCTCCCTCTTGGGTGACCACTCCCACTGGAGAGCACAAAAACCAGGACAGGGGCAGGGGTAGCTAGACAGAAAGAATGTATGTGGGCTGGATTCTAGGATTGGTTGGGTTGAACTAGGCGTTCATGTCCAGTGACATGTATGAGAGGTAAACGGGATGTGAGACAGACTGAACAAGTCTGTGGTACACACTGGTGTTAGGGTCTGGGTTTGAGCCCCCCAGGAATGACAAAGAGTCTCACTGGTAATGCAAAAGCAGGCAGAGTTTATTGTGCCAACATGCTGGGGTCAGACCGTACTTGGGGCATGCGGGCCAGCCAAGCAATAGTCCAACCCCAAACTAGCAAAAGGCTAGAGATTGTATAGGCCCCTTTTGGCTGTAACATACATCGAAGCCAACTGAAAAGTAGCAACTTCAGATTTTTTATGGCTCCCAGGTGCAAGCAGTCTATTCTGTTCTCACACTCATTATCCTTTACGGCTCATCCCATTCTCACACCCTTATTTTTAGTAGTCCGATTCCTGGGACTGGGGAATTGCACTCCTACCCTCCTGCACCTGGGTTAGTTGATAGATACAGAGGAACAAAGAACAGATTTATCGATAAAGCGAAGTTTTCCCACAGTCCAGGTGCCTTCTGATCTAGCAAAGTAGTGGTTTGTCGGCAAAAAGGGGCATAACATTGCCTAACGCTAATATTCTAACATTCCAACATACTAATATTACACCAACACTCTAACACTGGCATGTATGGCAACCAGGGTAGGGGGCTGGCCTGGTGGGGGTTATGGGGAGTCACTCCAATTAGGCTGCGTGAGGGCTAAGTATGAAGTGGGCAGGACCAGGCTGGACTGCAACAACCATTGGTTCATGTGGAAGACGGGGGTGGAAACAGCACTGACCCAGCAATTGCAACGACCATCATGTGCGTAAGCTGATTGGGGCAAGGGATGGTGCTGGACCCTCTACTGGCAAACACACACAAGAATCAGGTCTGGGATCACCTCAGGCAAAGTTTGTTTGGAGAACCCTCCAACTGAACTGCTGATCTCAGAGCCCCAACCATGAAGAGACTATGTCAGCCAGTGCATTCTGAAGATATTTCATTGCGATTAGAACGGTGAGATTGTTAGCAATTCAGAACTGTTGAACTATCAAAACCACTTGAGCAGGACCCTTGGAGCATGCCCCACATCAGGGACCTGGGATGGGTTGGAGGCTGGGTGGGACTTCTTCCTTTGTTTCTCCCATGACCCCAGATACAGGGGAAATAAAGTGATGATATTAGTTTGTAAACAATGTATTACCTACTTTTCAGTAGCCCTTGACCCTTTGTACCCTAATTAACTATGTAAGATAATAAAAAAATTAAAAAAAATTTTTGGATAAAAAATAGGGGAATCTCACAAAAAAGAATAATTAAAAACAAAAAGAGATGTTTCTCCATAAATAAAGGAGAATTCCAGGTTTCCATATTAACTGGACAGAGGGCCAGAAAAGCGTCACCAGCCAACTTCCTTGGTCCCTTTCTAATCATGAAGAGACCAGTCTGAGGCCCTTCCCCTTGGCAATGGCCAGACACAGAATAGAGGAGGTTTGTATGTTAATGTTGCCCTTGTCTCTTGGGGAAGTGAGTTCTTGATATGTTAAAATATGCACTTGTCTTGGGAGAAATGTGCTCTGGTGAATCCAAGACGTGACACGCTTTTATATTTGAGAAAAAACATGATGACTCAGGGACTTAGAATACCCTAACTGCCTACTACGGAGTCTAACCTCTCTCTCAAAACAACTGTGGGAAGCCAGGGACACACACATTGCTCTGCCCCATGCTGTTATACCTCTCAATGGTGCCTTGCAACACCTGGAGGAAATTGCTCTCACAGTATATTTAACATTTCTCATTCAGCAAGACTGAGTGTCTCACATTTACAGATGAGGCAAATTTGATTAAGTTCATGCAATATCTTTAATTAGAGCAAATAGTCCTAGACACACAACAAAATAAAACAACAGATGTAGTTAAAATGAAGATATATTTCATGATGGTCTCTTTTTGTTTTTGGCAAACACTTCCAGTTGATTGAATGAGCTCCTTGAATGATTAAGGTTTTAGTCCCAAACATGCTCTTAAGCATTTGTGTGATACAGTCTGTCTGCCTAGCAGTGGCAACCCTGGGAAAAGCTGAAGGGTAAGGAAATGGAGAAGTTGAAGTACCTTTTAGTCTCCATGATGTTAATTAGTTAGCTTAAGTCTGTCTGGACTAAAAGTTTCTATAAGCCCTCCCTTCTCCAAATGTAATGCTGTCCCCTTTCTTGTCCATCAAAGTGCCTCATTTCCTGGATGCACTGTCATCAGAAAGGACAACTAGAGAGATGTCATGAAAATCTGGATAGCATTAAGCTCCACATAGAATTCATGGTGGAGGCAGAAAGTTATCAAATGACTTTTCATACACATAGAAGTACCACTGCCTATTTTGCAAAAGAGGCCAGCATTGGTGTAAGCTCTCTCTTTTCACTGTGGACCATAGCTGGGAATGCTACACAAATGTTCTCTCTTTCTCTTTCCTCATCCATTTTCCCTTTGGACAATCCTCTGGAGAGTATTTGGAAAGGGGCAGGGAGGTCAGGTATGGAATAGATGGGGTTTAATAAAATGTGTGTGCTTTCCAAAGTCTGATGGGCTTCTAAGTAAGGGAAAGAATCTGGGTGGGTGAGGAGGGATAGATGGTGATCAGGAATTGAGTTGATCAGATGCTGGAAACAGAATGAAGACTTCACATACAGTGTCTTCCCGATCACTGATACCAGGAATAGCTTGCCTTAGGGAAGTCATGTTTCCAGCCTTGCACATGTTGGCTTCATCTGAAAAAAAAAAAAAAAATGAGAGATTTGGGCCAGAGCTTTGCTGAGAGTATTTGCCATCTGAAAGATCAAAGGAGGTTTCACTCTAGATGATGAATGGCATTCTATTCATTGAAGACAACAGTCAGGGCAGAACAGCAGGAGGGAAGAATTCACAGTGCACCTTGTAGCAAGATGACAGAATCTCCAGATTCCTAAATTATGATCTATACCACTATGTCTGAGCTATATGTGGATGCCAACAGTTTAGCTTGTTCCAAAGACTCCAACCTCCTGAATGAGTAAGGGAGACAAGAATTTTTATTAGTCACAAGTGGGTCAGCATTGAACTTTCCAGGCATGCAAAGTAAATACTATACTTGTTTCTGCCTGGAGATTTGTGAGGACAGTGGTGGTAAGCAGAGGAACCAGGACCCATTCTCTGATCACCAGCACACTATGATGAGCAAGGAGCTCTCCTAGTGGACAGACACTTTGAACCATGTGTTTCCACAAACATCATCCCACCATGACTGGCTACTTTTCTGTGAGCTTGAGCTGCCCCAGCTGCCAGAGAAAATCATGGAGGCAGCAGCAAGAGTCTCAGGAATTTCTGGGTGTTGAAGGTAAAACAAATGGCTGGTAATGAGGAGTGTGGTGTGGCTGACCTGCAGTGCACATGGTGTCATGTCCCAGTGGGAAGCAGAACCCCTTTGTGACCCCTTGGAATTCTTATTCCACACCTGACCTTCTTGCCCCGCTCCAAATATTTGATTTTCTTATAGCAATGGAATTATGATAGAAAAAGATCATGGCTTGTGATAGGGAGTATTTTGACATTATTTTAATTTAGAGTAGGAATTCCTACGTCCAGGCTTCCCTATCCATCTGCAACTCACCTGAATGCACTCTCTCTCTGCCCCCAGTGGATACTTCTCTGCATTGTAGAGACTTCTGAGATGTGCTCTTTCACATGCTCCTCACTGATGGGGTCCAGGTCCCAGTCACAGCAAATTCAGGCCTATCACTTCCAAAATTCATTTAACTGAGTAATTATTTTTTTACATTTATTATTATTATTATTATTATTATTATTATTATTATTATTATTTTGTGATACAGTTCCATAGGCTCCTGGTATTTCCCTTATCCCAGCCCCAATTCCCCCACCCCCTGCCTAGTTCCTCTATGTCATTACTAAAGTATAGTTCTTCATGCACATGTGTCCATCATTGCAGGCATGGACAATGGCAGAGAGACCAGCATCCTATTGCCAAGATATAGTATACAGTTTCATTGTAAGTCCATCTTTGTCTGGAAGTAGAGGCGCATACTACATTGTATCCTCACATTTGGTTGTTAGTCTCCATTTCGCAGCTACTGTACATCCCCTCAGATGAAAGGTCATAATACAAAATCAACAATAGAAAGAAAAATAGAAATTTACAATGCCATGAAGTTAAATAACATGTTACTAGATATGACAGTCTCTATTACACAGCTACTATTATTCCCTTAAATGAAGAGCCACAAAAACAAAATCAACATCTGGGAGAAAAAAGAAATTAACAGCACCAAGAAGTTAAATAACATGCTACTAAATGACTAATGTGTAGCTGAAGAGATGAAAATCAAGAACCTTCTTGAAGAAAATGATGCTACTGTATGATATACGAGTCATTGAATGATTTAATCAAAAGGAAGTGTTTTGAAGAGATGAAACTAACTGAAAACATCAAATCCCATGCAATATAGTTTCTGCTGATCTTTGTTGGTGAAGTGTGTCTCTTCTACACAAGAGATGAGTTTTGTTTTTTAATCCAGTCTACTAATCTATGACGTTTGATTGAGCTTAAGCCATTTACATTCAGGGTTAATATGTGTGGGTGGTACTTTGATCCTGTCCTTTTAGGTATGGATCGTTTCTTGGTTTAGTCTTCTGTTGTCATTTTACTGGGATGTTCTTCCCACTTGCCTTTGCCTTTGTTGGTTGCTATGCCTCTTCTCTGTCAAGAGAACATCTTGAAGTATCATTGTAGGGCAGGTTTGAAAGAGGCAAATTCTTTTAGAATTTCTTTACTGTGGAAGAATTTTATTTCATTTTCAAAGACAAAAGAAAGCTTTGCTGGATATGTTATCCTGGGCCGACAATTTTTTTTTCTTTTAGAATCTGGAATATGTCACTCCATTCTCTTCTTGCCTGTTTCCTGTGAGAGATCTCCTGTGAGTTTAATTGGCATTCCTTTATATGTCAACTGATTTTTTTCACACGCACATTTAAGGATTTTTTCTTTATGTTCAATTGAAAAGAGCTTGATGATCATGTGTCTTGGTGAAGATCGCTTTTGGCTAAGCCTGTTGGGAGTTCTGTTCCCCTCCTGGATCTTGTTTCCTAATTCTTTCTCTAAATTATGGAAATTTTTCTTTATTATTTCATTAAGTATATTTGTAAAACCAGTTTCTTTTTCTGCACCTTCTGGGACTCCCATAACTCTTATATTTGGCCTCTTAATAGTGTCTTTCAATTCTTGAATACTTTTTTGGCCTGATCCAGCTCTGATTCCAGCTTTTTGTTTGCTTCCCCCTGATGACAGGAAATATTTGTCAGTTCTGAGATCCTTTCTTCCGCTTGCTTCATTCTATTTTAGAGACCCTCCATTGTACTTTTAATTTGCTCTACTGTGTTCTTAATTTCTGATATACCAGCCTTGATTTGCTTCATTGCTTCCTTAAATTCTTTGAACTCTTGCATGTGTTTCTCATTGTTGATCAGAAGCTTTAAAATGAGTTTTCTGAATTCTGAGTGCCCCATTTTCTCGATGTCTCCTCAGTTAACTCTGAGGTCAGCAAAGGGTTTTGCTCCTTTGCAGGGGAGTTTTCAGTAATATTCCTTGTGCTTTTGTCCCTTCTTTTGCTCTTGATCATTGTACTTCTGGTTAGCCGAGTCTTCTTCTTGGAGTAGGTTTCTAAGCTGTGTCATCCATCCACAGGTCTATAGTTTGATTTTACTTATTGCAGTTTGTACACAACTTTTTGCTTGCAGCCACTTGTGCCACAACCTCCAGCGAGTTCCAGGTCTGGGTTCTTATGTTAGATTTCCACCAAGATCTCCATAGCCCCAACTCCTGGCTCACCACTCTCCTCCTTCTGTGATACTGTGCTGAGGTTGCACCGTTGTCTCTGTAACCTTTCTCTCACTTGCGATTGGAGCAGGTCCCAGGATTAGAGAGACACCAGGTGTCCTATATAGCTAGGTTGTTGTTGGTGCTGATCTTGCTGAAACCTGTTGGACGTTAGGTCTGGGTGCCACATGGACCTATTTTGACCAGCACGATGCCACAGTCGGTATTATTCTCCTGCAGGACCAGTGCAATCCACTGATGTCAGCAAGTTCTCACCATGTTCAGCACATGTGCAGTTCACTGTTGTCTTCGGCAGTCCTAAAGCGTTTTCCACATTGTACAAAATGGCAGCTGACGTACCACTACTAGAGTTCTTGATCTGCTGGCCGTTGGATCTGAGGGCTATCCCAGACCTGTCTTGGCTGGAACCTGTAGAATGCCACGTTGCTGCAGTTCACTGAGTCAAAAATGAGTTCACTCCTAGCTCAGTGTATGCTCAGTGCTTTCCCTTGCCCTTGCCTCCTTATGCAAAATGGTGCATAAGTTGGCTCTAGGGAGCTGACTGGACTGTGAATTCCACGCTGTTCTCGCACTGCCCATCTGGGTTCTGCTCCTCTTTCTCTGCTCCTGGTCAAATCAAACGGACCAGCAGGATGGACAGTTCTTTGGGCTTACCTCCCAAGCTCCCAGTGAAAGTCCCTTCCCACCTGGCTGCTGGTGGAGTTCCGGCTGCTGGTGGAGTTCAGATTGCTGTTAGCTGAATGCCACTGGAGTATCAGTCACTGCAATTCCACACCATTGTGTTCGCTGCTTTCCTGTGTCTGTCAGTCTCCAGGTGCCCCTCTGCTGTTGTTCTGTTCTCTCCTATTTTCTGGAATGTGTCCTCTCTGCTTCATTCTGATTAAAATTTCTCTGTCTGTTTAAATGTGTCCTTACCCTATTCTGCCATCTTGATTCTCTAATTGAGTAATTCTAACCTTAGCCAAAGGTCCTTTCTTTGATAGCCAACATGTTTGGTAAGGATTGTGTTAAGGCAATCAGTGCATGTGTTTTGTAAGTGAGAAAGGCCAGGCCAACCTCAGATAACTGGAAAGTGCAGGAGCCAGGCTAGGAGGCAGGGAATGCTGGGTTAGGCTGTCACACCCACCGGTTTGTATGAGTCAGGAATGGAAACAGACTGGTCAGGGCCAGACTGTAGCTCTTGCTAGCAAGAGTTGGGACTGGGAACAGGCTGGGTCAGGCCAGGCTGCAGCATTCGAAGGCAAAAGTCAAGACGACAGATGAGTCATGTTGAGCTGAGTCAGAGCAACCACTGATATGCCCAAAATTTGGGGCTGAGAAGATTCCCAGTTAGGGGGTTGTTCCAACTGATGAGTGCTAAAGGTAGAATGGCCGCAGTGGTCTAGGCTGGACATGGCTGCATAGTGTCTCTTTTTTTTTTTCTAGAGATGGCATGGATGTATTTTTTTAAAATTAATTACATTGCATTATGTGACACATTTTTATATGCACTAGGATTCCCCCTGCCCCTCTCCAAACCCTCCCCCCATGGTGCATTCCTCCACCTTGTTGCATTACCATAGTTCAAATTCATTTGAGATTCTTTCATTGGTGGTATTTATCAAGCATGAAGTCCAGCATCTTATTGTCCTGGTAAGTTCAATGGTTTCTGGTGACACCATCTCTGGTCTGAAGGTAGAGCTGGCAGAGTATCATCCCAATCAATTAAAAGCCCCAACATAATATTTACAACACTTTACAACATTTTTTATGGTATTAATTGACATGGTATTGATCAACCAATATGTTAATAGGAAAACTGCACAGTGTCTTTTGGCAGAAGTGTGGACTAGGCTAGGGGTAAGCAAGACTGGGCTAAACTCTGACACCCAATGGTGTTCATGAGAGCCAGAGTGGGTGTAGAACAGGCTGGATTAGGTCTTGGCTCTCACCGGGTCACATGAGAGCTCTGTCATGGTATGGACCATGTGTGTGGGCTATCAACAGTAAGAACCAGATTGGGTGTGGCCATTTGGGCAAGGACACTGTTCATGCCAGGACAGGAGGTCGGCTAAGTTAACCCACCAGTATGCATGAAATCTGCTACTTGGAGGAGGCCTGATAAAGGTGCTTGGGCAACTCTGCAGGTGAGTACAAGAAACAAGGATGGGAACAACTCAGACTAGGTCAGGCTATGGTATCCACCTGCATACATGTGGGTCAGGTGAGGGAGTGGGCCAGGGTGGGCCAGTTCATAGAACCCATAGGCAGTTCAGAGGACTAGAATGGGTGCAGGCTATGCCAGATTGGGCCACAGCACCAGGCAATTTACAATAGGGCTGGGACTAGGGGCTGTCTGTGCCAGGTTGGATGGCAGCACCTGCCAGCATGAGCTGGGACTGGGGCAGGCAGGGCTGGGCCAGGCTACTATACTTGTCAGCAAATGCTGAGGTGAGACAGTTCCACACCTGACTGGGCCACAGAACCCTCTAGCACACAGGAGAACAGGCAAAAGGTGTACAAGCCAGTAGGGGGGCATTGGCAACTCTCTTGATGGACCACTGATCCTACTGGCGAGTGTGAGATCTGAGACTGGGGCAGATCTGGCTGGGGAGGGCTACAACACCTGTTGGCCTACGTGGGAACTGAGTTGTGGGAGAGCAGGGCTGGGCTAACTGATTGTATCCACTGGTGCAGGCATGAGCCAGAGTAATGGTAGGCAGGTTGGGCTTTGTCATAGCATCAGCTGTCAAATGCTGGTACTGTGAGCAAGTCTTGCCAAGCTAGACTGGAGAACCACCTGGAGAGTGCAAGATCCAGGGCAGAGAGTGGGTCTAGTGGGGAAGCCGTGGGCACCTTTCTGATGGATTACAACTCCCACTGGTGAGCCTGAGAACCAGAACTGGAGGTGGACCTGCCTGGACAGTTACTGTGGCTTGACCACAGTACCCATTGTTTTGCAGAGGGAGGAGGGCAGAATGGATTGATCAACTACCCCATCAAAGCTCGGCTTCACATTTCTGGGTGAATGGAGACTCTGAGGTGGACTATGTCAGCCAGTTGATCTTGGAAGGATTTCTTTGGAGTGGTGATATCAACAGCATCTCAGAATTATCTAAACAGGTTCGGGTCTTGGGTTTGGGGACAATGCCGCTCCTCACAGTGTGGCTGCTGTGGGGGTGCCCCTGCCGGGTCAGACCCAATGCTGGGGGCTGATGCCAAAGACACTGCCGCAAGGCAGTGAACGAGTCCTTGGCCTCACCCAGGACCCAAGAGAGCTCTTTCCTCAGGGTAAGTATGCATGAGGGAACTTGGGAACTGGGTTAAAATTCCTAGCTCCACCCATCTGCTAATATCTTGAGGCTAGGTGAGTTTGGGAGGGGTTCGGGCCTTGGGTTTGGGGGTAAGTGCCGCTCCTCACAGTGTGGCGGTTGTGGGGGGTGCCCCTGCCGGGTCGGACCCAATGCTGGGGGCTCACACCAAAGACACTGCCGCAAGGCAGTGGACGAATCCTCGGCCTCACCCAGGTCGGCCAGTGCACCATGTGATGCCAGGTTTTGCCTGCTGGCTGCCCGGTGGTCTGCTCTGGGGTTTTTTAAAATATGTTCACTGCCTGGGGACACCCATGACTAAGTCCAATTTTAGTGTAGGTGAGTAGTGAATCTTGGGTGATTCCCAGTGACAGGGTCATGGAAGGTTAAGGCATGCGTGGGGATTGAGACCTGGTGGTTTGGAGAGAAGTACCCAGGAGACAATTACGGTTAGTCAGATACACCAACCCAATTTGGAATACAGAAATGGCCTGTTTGCCTAGAACATCACTGATCGTCACATACCATCCCACACCAACACTATGGATGGGGGCCTTTTTGGCAGTGATGGATACCATTACCCAACTGTTTGGTGGAGTGGTGGAGTGGTCACATTTGGCAGGGTCAAGACTGTATCCAGCATGTGAGAGAACTTGGTCTGGGGGTAGACTCTATGGGGTTGTGTGGGCCCAACCCTGTGGAAATACAAGTTCTCCTAGTTGGACACACGAACAAGGTTGAGGTTCCCACCAAAAGGCACATGTGCTGGAATGGGGGCTGCGTTCTATCTAGGAAACAGTTGCAGTCACCTGAGGCACTAGTGTTGGCTGGGATTGGATGCACCATGCCAGTTCAGACCCCAACACCTTCTGGTGTCATGGAGAACCAGGGCAGATGTGGGACTGACTAGGCTAGGTCTCAACCCCCTACTGAGCCATGTGTGAGTTGTATGTGGGTATGGACGAGCCATGGCTGGGCTGAAACCTCCAACAACAAGAACCAAAATGGGGTGAAAGCCAGCCAGGAAAAGCCACTGTTCCTGCTAGGACAGGAGGTGCACTGAGTAGGGCTGGCTCAGGACCCCCTGATATGTGCAAAATCTGGCATTGGGAGGGGTTCTGATGGAGGAGCCCAGGCAACTCTTCTAGCAGGACACAGTCCCTGCAGGTAAGAGCAAGAAGCACAATAGGAAACAGCCCAGAATAGGCCATGGAAAGTTTCCCACTGGCACACATTCGGCATGGGTCAGGGGCAGACCAGGCTGAATCAGTTCATGTCATCCACTGGCAAATCTGAACACCAGAACAGAGTGTGGGTTGAGCTGGGTTTGGTAGCGACAAAAGCAGTACACATTATGGAATGCCAGGGTGAGGTTGCCTGTACTGGATTTGACTGCAGCACCCAACCCGCACACGTGAGATCCAGGAAGGGTGGGACAGAGCTGGCAGGGGGATTAAGGGGCTGGTCCCCTCGCCGGACAGCTACTCCCACTGGAGAGCATGGGCTGGGTTGGGGACAGACCAGACTAAGCAAGGCTGCAACACCTGTGCGCTGCATGTGGCTAGATCAGGGAAAAGCCAGTCTGGGCTGATTATTCCTGTGGGTGCAAGCATAAATTAGAGTGGATGAGAGATGTTTGGGCTTAGCCGCAGCATCAGCTGGCACTGGGGACTAATTCTGTCAAGTCAAATCACAGAACCACCCGAAGAGTGCATAAACCGGGAGTGAGAGAGACCTGGGAGGGAAAAAGTGGGTTTCGCCTTCTTGGGTCACTAGCCCCGCGGGAGGGCATGAAAACTAGGACAGGGGCTGGGGTGGCTAGACAGTGAGGCACTCAACAACATCCGTGAGGGCTGGATGGTTGAGTTGGTTAGATGGAACTAAGCTTTAATACCCATTGACAAGTATGAGAGCCAAATGGGATGGGGGACAGACTGGTCTACTGCTACACATACTGGCAAACCAGGGTAGGGGATGGGCCTGATGGGGGTTATTGTGGGTCGCCCCGACCAGGCTGCAGCTCCCACTGGTTGATGTAAGGGCCGAGTATGTGCTGGGCAGAACCAGACTGGACTGCAACACCCATTGGTTCCAGTGCAAGTCGGGACTAAAAACAGAACCAACCCAGCAATTGCAACCACCAGCTAATCGTGGTGATGGACTGTGCCGGACCCTGTGCTTTCTAGAACATACAAGAATCTAGTCTGGGAATACCTCAAAGTTTCTTTGGAGATCTCCCCAATAGAATTGCTAGACTCAGAACTCTAACCAAGAAAAGACAGAAGACAGAATAGGTCAATCATTCATCTCAGGTATATGTTGGCAGCGAAATATGGGGCAAACGGTGACTTTATGATGGACCATATCAGTCAGTGGACGACCTCATCAAACGAAACTGGCAGCGATTCATAACTGGAGAACTATTAAAACCACTTGAGCAAATATCTCAGAGCATGCCCCACATCCGGGATTTGGGGTGGGTGGGAAACCAGATGGGGCTTCACCCTCAATATCCCCCTTTACCTCAGATACATGATGGAAACAATATGGACATAATAGTATTACCCACTTCCCTATACCCCCTGAACCTTTTTTTTTTTTTAACAGCAATTAACTATGTAAAGATTGTCAACAACAATAAAATAAAATAAAATAAAAAGAATTATTTAAACTACTTGAGCAGATCCTTCAGAACCTAGTCCACAACAGGGACTCTGGTATGATATCAGATATTGGGAAGGCTGGGCGTGATTTTTCCCCTTATATCCCCTCCCATAGATACAGAAAGAAGTCAAAGAAAATGTGTGAACAATGGTCTTGACCACTTTCTCTTGATCCTTGACCCTTCCCACCCTGATCAGCTATGCAAACATCATCAGAAATAAAATTAAAAAAAAAAAAGAATAAACATGTGGTATTTCACTGAAAAAAAAAAAAAGTGAGAGCAAAATTCTGCATCAGAGCTGGTATCCTGATTTGGGGGAAGCAGTTATTTCTACCCAATACCCTGTACTGGTTCCCTTGGCCTAAAAGTCACTTTCTCTGAACTTTATCTGGATAGGTTTTTTGTTTGGGTGGTTAGTTTTGCCCATTCATATCTGAGATCAAAATTCAACCACTCATTACTAAACAGAAAGGTACCCGCCAGTATGTGTGTGGGCTGGATAGTAGGCTGTTTGGGTCAAACAAGGCTTCAATGCCCATTGATAAGTTCCAGAGCTGAATGGGAGGTGGGACAGACTGAACAAGCCTGCAGTACATACTCGTATGCATGGCAACTAGGGAAGGGAGCAGGCCTGGTGGAGGTTACGGGGAGTCGCTTCAGCTGGGCTGCAGCTCCCACTGGTTTGCATGAGGACCGAGTATGGAGTGGGTAGGGTCGAGCTGGACCACAATACCCATTGGTCCAAGTGGATGACAGGGCTAGAAATAGAACTGACTCAGTGGAGGCCGGTCACATTAAGCAGGGCAATGGCATTAACAAACACGCTAGAGAACCATATCCTGGGAAGATTCTGTGGGAGATATGTGGGTCAAACCCTATGGAAATTCTAGCCCCACAGGTTACTTCAAGAGATGGAGTGGTGGTGGACTAAGCTAGGTGTAACCGGGGAGCCTGCCATAGATCACAGATTGGAGAACCGATGGCAGTCTGGACTAGTCGGGGCAGCAGTGCTCGAGTGTGCTTCCTGAGTGGGGTATGGGGTGGGCCAGACTGCAACAATCACCAGCTCATACACTGCCAAGGACAGGGCTGGACTGTGCCAGGCACTGGCCTAAAGCCCAGTAGTATGTATGAGAACTGGGTCTGGGAAGACATCGGGGGAAACTTGGGAAGCTCCCTTGGTGAGTTATAGCTCCCACTGTTGAATTGGGGGTCTGGACCTGGGGGTCGGACAGGTTGGGCAAAGTAGACCCAACAGCTCATCAGTGTGTGAAAAGGCAATGGAATGGGTGCACCAGGCAGTACTGAGCAAACCTTAGCCCACAAGTAAGATTGGAAACCAGGTTGGGGCACAGGACATGCCAGCTAGGTTTTTGGCACTACTGGTCTGCGTGAGCCACAGATGCTGAGCCACAGTGTCTAAGGCAGCGGTCGTGACAGGTGAGGGGCTGTGCCAAGCTGAATCTGAGCAACCACTGGCATGTATGTGATCTATGGCTGGGAACAGGTCTGGTTAGGGGGCTAAGGGGACACCCTAGCTGGGTGAAGATTCCCATCAAGGGGAGCACGAGCTGGAATGGGGCTGTGTTCTGGTCAGGATACAGTTGTAGTCTCCCTTGGCACAAGTGTGGACTGGGACAAGATGCACCAGGCCAGGCCAGACGGCAACACCTTCTGGTGTTCTGGAGGAACAAGGTAGATGTGGGATGGACTAGGTTAGGTCTCAACCCCTACTGAGCCATATATGAGCCATATGTTGGTATGGACAAGCCATGGCTGGGCTGAAACATCCAACAGCAAGAACCAGAATGGGTTGAAGGCCAGTTAGGAAAAGCCACTGTTCCTGCTAGGACAGGAGGTGCACTGAGTAGGGCTGGCTCATGGACCCACTGGTATGCATGAAACCTGCCCCCAGGAGGGGTTCAGATGGAGGAGCCCAGGCAACTCCTCTAGCAGGACACAGACTCTGCAGGTAAGTGCAAGAAGCATGGCAGGAAACAGCCAAGAGGTCATGGAAAGTTTCCCACTGGCATACATTTGACATGAGTCAGGGGCAGATCAGGCTGAATCAGTTCACGTCATCCATTGGCAAACCCGAACACCAGAACAGAGTGTGGGTAGAGCCAGGTTTGGTAGCGACAAAAGCAGTGCACAACACAGAGCGCAAAGGTGAGGTTGCCTGTGCCAGATGTGACCACAGTACCCAACCAGCACATGTGAGAACCAGGAATGGAGGGGGCAGAGCTGGTAGGGGAATAAGGGGTGGCTCCCTTGCTGAACAGCCACTCCCACTGGAAAGCGTGAGCTGGGATGGGGGCAGACCAGACTAGGCAGGGCTGCAACACCTGTGCGCCTCATGTGGACCAGATCAGGGAAAAACCAGGCTAGGCTGATTATTCCTACTGGTGCAATCTACAATTAGGGTGGGTGAGGGTTGTTTTGGCTTAGCCACAGCATCAGCTGGCAGAAGCTGGCACTGGGGGCTAGTTCTTGTCAAGTTAAACCACAGAACCACTTGAAGAGTGCATAATCTGGGAGTGGGAGTGGCCTGGGAGGGAAATAGTGGGCTCCTCCCTTTTGGGTTACCACCCCCCACTGGAATGCACGAAAACTAGGACAGGGACTGTGGTGGCTAGACAGAGATACCCAACAACATCTGTGAAGGCTGGATTGTCGCGGCTAGCTGAGCCGGCATAGTAGGCACGGCGAATGTCCGAGCAAAAAGCACCGACACACGGAGACCATGATGGTGTTACAAGTGCTGGGAGCCGTCTCTCTCTCAGCCGTCTCTCTACAAGCCTCTTTATTGCCATATTATCTCCTCTTTCCCCCAAGCCCATCAACAGGACAATAGGACGCCAATGAGTCTGCAAAGGCTAGGTGCTACTGCCCTAGGCCCGATTCCTGAGTGCTCAGCTTAAGGAATGTAAATCAACTCCTCAGCCCACAACATATTCCCCCTTCTGTATTAAAGCAGACTTGAATGCGCCTGTCTTAGGTTGTGGACTCTCAGGTTATCAGCCTTACCCGTCATCGGGAACCTCCGTAGCATGACGGAGACCCTGTCCTAGGTTGGTCAGTTCCCAGTCCATCTTACCCGTCACTGGCTGCCATTCAACGCCTTGTCTGCTGCAGCTGCTCAAACCATACTTGGGGAAGCTGGTAACCCTGTTCCAAGGCTGGGAGTGAATATCAGCTCAGTAGCAAAGAGCAAACAGCAGTTTTCAGGCTTGGGAAAACAAAGCACTTCACAGGTGAAACATACATTAAAGGCACAATGGGAGGCAAGAGGCCATGATCTTAGGAGTAACTTAGCTCGTAACAATGAGCAGACAGCAGTTCCCAGGCTTGGGAAAACAATTAGCACTTGCACAGATGATAAAACAGAAATGCATACAATACAACAGAAAGGCATACAATGGGGTACAGGAGGCCAATACCAAATCTAACAGCATTTGCTATTTCTTTTCCAACAAATCAACCCATAGTCCAGCATAGTCCAGTATGCCCACCCGCTCATGTTCATCAGTAAGGTCCTGTTGTTCCATAACTCTGGCAGTCTGTTCTGCAACCTTGTTCACTGTCACCACGATAGTTGGTGGTGGCGGCTGTTGATGTACTGGCTATGATGGACGCCGTTATGCCAAAGTCTCTTTTATACTTATCAGGCCAACATAGGCCTCTCTGTCAGTCCCAACAGGCACAGGCGGGATACAGGGCAGCTGCAGGATAACAGCAGAATCGCAATAGCCATTCCAGCATGCTGTCAGGGTGCACTGGAACTTGGTGTCATTCCTTTCAGAGGCATCTCCTGTGCTTAAGAGAGAAGCATAGGGATAACACAAGCAAACACAAGCTTCAAATTCAAGAGCTAAGGTTCACTCACAAGAGCGAGTCCTCAGGTTCAGAGGAAAGAAGGAACTAATCCTCTGCCATAGTGGCGGGAGGAGAAACAAGAGAGAAAAACCTGTAAAGTTTCCTCTCAAAGATGTTTCTCCAAAAACAAAGAAAATTCCTGGTATCCAAGGTACCTGGCCTAGGGACAAAAGGCCAGAAAGGTGTCATTGGCCAACTTCTTTAGTCCCTTTCAAATGATAAAGAGGCCAGTCTGAAGCCCTCCTCCTTGCCAATGCCTGGAGAAGTGGGCTGAGGCTTCAGGTGGGGAATAGAAATGCAAATGTCACCCTTGTCTGTTGGGGAAGTAAGTACCTGTTAAGATAAGCATTTGTCCTGGGAGAGACATGCTCTGGTGACTCCAAGACAAGGTGGGGAAAAAATAAACAAAAGGAGTTTCAAATCAAAGCACGGATGGGTAATAGCAAGGCTCAATACTTCCTCCCCCATCCCACATGCCTCTCAGAGAACAAAGTCCAAAGCCACTGATAAACTTCGGCTTTGCCATCAGTCAGGGAACACGCTGCAGATCAGCGACAAAATACTGATATACTTATGTTAAATATAAAGGCCTAATATACTTGCTTGTCCCGTTGATCTTCCGACTCAAATGTCATCATCTTGTCCAGTATCCGAGCTCTCATAAGACTCTGCAGCAGAAGCTTGCCGGACAAGCCTCTCAGGAATCCACCTCGGACCATTTCCATTTTCTGGGAAAACACAAACTGATCCTCGCCCCCAAATGAGGACAGGATCTGGGCCTAGCCACTTACCAGTCAAGGGGTCCTTCCACATAACATAACCTTTCTGCTTCTGAGACGGATTCCAATGACGATCTGCAGCAGACCGTCCTTCAGCATCCAATGTTAGAAAATTTAAAATAAATAATACAAGATTCAAATGATCTCGGGGAGTGCTATATTCCCCCTTTTTGGTTTTAATAAGGTAATCCTTAATAGTACGGTTGGCACGTTCCACAATACCTTGTCCTTGAGGATTATAAGGAATACCTGTAATTAATTGTATATGGTGGGAGGCAGCAAAATCACGAAACTTGCTGCTAGTATAGCAAGGACCATTATCAGTTTTGATAACTTTAGGAGTTCCCAAGATGGAAAAACATGCATAGCAATGGGCTAGAGTATGTCTGACTTGTTCTCCTGTCTGAGGAGTAGCTAAAATAAATCCAGAACAAGTATCGATAGTGACATGCACATACTTTAGTGTCCCAAACTCTGGGATGTGTGTCACGTCCATTTGCCAGACATGATTGGGCAACAGTCCTCTGGGATTTACACCATAACGAGGAACAGGTAAAAATTGAGGGCACACTGAGCATTGCTTCATGATGGTTCTGGCTTGTTCCTTAGTCAGACTAAAGCGCAAACGAAGCGTGTTAGAATTCAAGTGAAATCTAGCATGTGCCTTTTGAGCCTTCTTCAAGAGCTGAGGCTACCAATTTGGTGGCTGAATCTGCAGCCGCATTTCCTGATGTCAAGGGTCCAGGTAAACCTGTATGGGCTCGAATATGAGTCACAAAGAATTTATCTCTGCGGGCCCAAATACAGGCCTGAATTTTAGCAAATAGAGATGCTGCTGTGGAGTGGGAAGAAATTTGGCCCGCAGTCTCCAGCACAGGAAGGGAATGGGCAACATATCCACTATCAGAATACAAATTAAAGGGCTGCATGGAAAATGTTTGAAAGACGGCAAGAACGGCCACCAATTCTACAACCTGTGCAGAGACAAAAGATGTGGGGATGGTGGTAACCTGGCCATCTACTACAAAAGCTGCCTGACCATTTGACGACCCATCAGTGAAAACAGTTAGAGCTTCTGGCAATGGTTGAAGAGAGGTTACAAGTGGAAAAACAACAGGATGCAAAATAAAAAACTGTACAATGGGGTCCTTGGGATAGTGGTTGTCAAAATTAACATTTAAAGTACTCAAAAGTATTGACCAGGTCTCTTCCATATTCTGCAACCACAAAAGCTGCTTCTGAGTGTATGGAACAATAATGGTATCTGGGACCTTCCCAAAATGTCTTAGGCTGCTTTTAGTGGCCTTTTGTATCAACTCTGCTATGGCCAAATAGTAAGGCACAATTGTCTTAGCAGGAGAGACATGCAAATGTTCCCACAAAATAGGTCCCTGCTGATAAAATACCCCTGTAGGTGTATATGAGGATGCTATAACAATAAGTAAAAGTGGAGTACTGTAATCAATCCTGGTCAAATGGGATTGTTCAATTGCTATCTCAACTTTGCGTAGGGCATGACGTCCCTCCATAGTCATTACCCTAGGGGATGTTGGAGAGGAGTCACCTTTTAAGATATCAAACAAAGGTTTCAAATCTGCATTAGTAAGTTTCAAACTGGGCCTCATCCAATTTATATCCCCTAACAATTTCTGAAAATCATTAAGAGTTCGCAGCTTTTCTGTGGCTATGGAAATTTTTTGGGGTTTAACACAATTCTTAAAAAGTTGAAATCCCAAATAATTAAATGGAGAAACAAGTTGTATTTTATCTGGGGCTATAGCTAATCCTGCTTTTTCTAACTCTTGCTGTAACTTACACAAACAGGATTGCAACACCTGAGTAGATAGAGCTGCCAGCAAAATATCATCCATATAATGAATGATCATAACAGAGGGAAAGCTGGCGCGCACCGGTTTTAAGGCGGCAGCCACATAAATCTGACACATAGTAGGACTATTAGCCATTCCTTGGGGTAAAAATTTCCATTGGTACCGTTCAAATGGTTCTTGCAAATTAACAGAAGGCACACTGAAAGCAAAACGAGGTGAATCTTCTGGATGAAGAGGAATGGAAAAAAAACAATCCTTTAAATCAATCACAACAATATTAAAATCTTTTGGAATGGCAGAAGGCAGTGGTAATCCTGGCTGCTGTGATCCCATTATCTCCATGGTAGCATTCACTGCTCTGAGATCCTGTAAAAGTCTCCACTTCCCTGATTTCTTTTTAATCACAAAAATAGGTGTATTCCAAGGTGAAGTGGAAGGGACAATATTTCTAGCAGCTAGCTGTTCTTGAACTATTTCCTTAACGGCGGCTATTTTTTCTGTAGAAAGGGGCCATTGGTCAATCCAAACGGGTTGAGAACTTTTCCATGTAATCTTCAGTGGAGTAACCTCAGCCGCCATCACAATGGCCCCTAGGGAAAATGCCCTAGCCCTTTCTTTATCCTTCTTATGTTCCACGGAGATAGGTTGAGTAATTCCTTGCAGCTTTCTTCCTATACCTTTTCCAGGAATGTAGCCGTACCTCTCCATCTGCTGCATAGCTAATTCCTGACCAGATACTAATACTGCTCCCATTTGTAGCAAAACATCTCTCCCCCACAAATTAACTGGCAGACCTGGTACTACATAGGGGGTAACATGGCCACCATTTCCTTCCTTATCCCTCCAGGCTATAGGCCTGGAGCTAGCAAGGGGGCTTTGGGTAATCCCCAATCCTTGTAAAGTGGTCATGGTGGGTGTAACAGGCCAACCTGGGGGCCAATATTTCTGTGAAATAAGAGTGGTGTCAGCACCAGTGTCTAGAAGTCCAATAAATTTCTTTCCTTCTATACTCAACTCCAAAGTAGGGCAGCCTGCCGTATCAGCAACCCAATAAACAGAGGCTTCACCACTGGAACCAAACCCTGCTTTCTTCTGTCCAAGCCTGCAAGCATTATCTGACTTCACTGTGGGGAGCAGCACTAACTGTGCTATTCGTGCCCCCTGGGGCAACACTGCAACCCCAGCATGAACACTGGCTAAAACTTTAATTTCTCCTGTATAGTCTGCATCAATCACTCCTGGGGTAATATGAACTCCTTTCAAGGCTGTGCTGCTACATCCCAGCAGAAGCCCTACAGTGTCAGGGGGTAGTGGCCCATAAATTCCTGTAGGAACAGCCTGTACCCCCATTTGGGGTGTCAATACTATGTAGGAGGTGGTATGGAGGTCCCATCCTCCACTGCCTGGGCTCCCTCGGACAAGGTCATGAATGGCCTTTGTCCCTGAGGAACAAACTGAATCGCTGCCCCGTACATAGGTGCTTGCGGGGCCCGGGGCTGGCCCCTGCTCTCGTTTCCCGGCACAGATGGCTGCCTGGAGATGTCTGTCTTGGACCTGCATTCATTTGCCCAATGTTTCCCACGTTGGCATCGAGGGCAAACTCCTGGGGACTGCCTGTCCATATTAGCAGCCTGTGCACAACCTTGGAGTGGGCAGTTCCGGCGGATATGCCCTAGCCGGCCACATTTAAAACATCCTTGTTTTGGGCGAGCTCCCGAGCCCATGGTTGTGCCACCACACAATGCCTCTGCAATGGCTGCACCCATTATCTGTCCTTCCCCAATGTCTTTACAAAGTTTAAGGTACGTGTTAAGGGGCTCATGCTTCCAAGGTCTAATTGCTTCCTGGCACCATTTGTTGGCATTTTCATATGCTAGTTGCTTTACAAAAGGCATGGCTTTATCTGCATCACCAAATACCCTATCTGCAGTTACCAGTAGGCGATCTACAAATGCCTGGTAAGGCTCGCCCGGGCCTTGGACAATTTTAGAGAGATGTACATGTAGCGAGCCCTTAGGTGATAAAGACTTCCAGGCCCTCACTGCAGCAGCAGCGGTCTGTGCATAAACTCCTGGGTCATAATTAATCTGATCCTGTACATTAGCAAAATTCCCCTCTCCTGTCAACATATCATGATTTCTCTCAGGAAAGCCTGCCTGGGTATTTTGCCATGCTGTGTCAAGGCAAAGCTCAAAGAACTCAGATTTCCACATTAGAAAATCGCCCCCATCCAGAGTAGCCTTACAGAGCTGTTTCCAATCTGCTGGAGTCAAATTGTTAGGTGCTAAGGCTTCAATCATGGAAACAGTAAAGGGGGCCGATGGACCATATGTGGCAACAGCGTCCCTCAGACTCTTTATGTCCTTAAAGGACAGTGCCAGGTGCTGTCTGATTCTCTGCCCCTGCTGATTCTCTACCTCAACTACCGGGAAGGTAAAGCGCCTAGCAAGGGTAGCTGCCTCAGGGTCTCCCTGCTCCTGTGCTTGCTTTACCGCACGTTCCACAGCTGAAAGAGAAGTTGAAAGCGGGGGTCCAGCACAAGCCCCAACAGTGCATCCACTCTGTTCCTGCCTCAGCTGAAGGGAGAGGCGCTGAAGTTGCTCCTGTAAACCTTTTACAACTGTGCTCAGACATGATGGCGCCAATGGCTCAGGCGGCGCAGAGAGCTCTGTGCCTGTTCAAGAGGGACGTTTGTTTGGCACACGCTCTACAGGTGGAGGATCCTCAGCAAACTCACTTCCATCCTTTTCCTCCTCAGCCTCCTCAGAAGAGGACCGCGAATCTCCTTCACGCACTTTCTCCAGACTTTGTCTTGTCTGGGGTTCCTTCTCCTTATTTACCCTGGTTTGTAGCTGTCTCCTACTTTTAACAGACAATTTCTTACGGTGGGCTTCCACCACTGCTTGACGGGATGACCAAGCAATATTTAGCAAGCGCCAGAGAAAAAGGATGACTACAATGAAAGCAAACCATGGGAATACGTCGCAGACAGTTTCAAAAAAACTCTGCAAGGCCTTAAGCTTAGTGTCGGTGCCTAGTGACTGGAGCAGATCTCGGATTCCCTTAATTACCTGCATTTTAGAGAGTTCTTGCCCCATGATAAATTTTACTTATGCCCCTGCAAAAATTATAAAACCTGCCTCTAGATTTCCGGGGTCCCTCAGATTGTCCCTCGTGCCCCAAGACGGGGAGAAGGTCTGGGGATGAAATTAATTATGCCCCTCTAGAGCTAAATCCTAAACTTGCCTCTGGACTTCCGGGGTCCCTCAGATTGTCCCTCGTGCCCTAGCACAGGGAGAGGGTCTGGGGATTAAATCAGTTATGCCCCTGCAGAATTCGCAAATTCCGAATTCTTAATTCAAAATTCCTTAATTCCTAATTCCTTACCTTCGTAGTTCCAGGGGTCCCTCGGACGTCTTTTGCGCTGTGCCATGCCCCACGTTACGGCGCCATTTGTCGCGGCTAGCTGAGCCGGCATAGTAGGCACGGCGAATGTCCGAGCAAAAAGCACCGACACACGGAGACCATGATGGAGTTACAAGTGCTGGGAGCCGTCTCTCTCTCAGCCGTCTCTCTACAAGCCTCTTTATTACCATATTATCTCCTCTTTCCCCCAAGCCCATCAACAGGACAATAGGACGCCAATGAGTCTGCAAAGGCTAGGTGCTACTGCCCTAGGCCCGATTCCTGAGTGCTCAGCTTAAGGAATGTAAATCAACTCCTCAGCCCACAACACTGGATAGTTGAGCTGGTTAGATGGAACAAGGCTTTAATACCCATTGACATGTATGAGAGCAGAAGGGGATGTGGGACAGACTGGACTACTGCCACACGTACTGGCAAACCAGAGTAGAGGCCGGGCTTGGTGGGGCTTGTTGTGGGTTGCTCCAACTAGGCTGCAGCTCCCATTGGTTTATGCGAGGGCCGAGTATGTGCTGGGCAGAACCAGGCTGGACTGCAAACATCCATTGGCTCCAGTGGAAGACAGGGATGGAAAGAACCAATCCAGTAACTGCAACCACCAACTGATCGGGGTGATGGACTTTGCTGGGCCTGGTTCTTGCTAGTACATACAAGAATCTGGTCTGGGAGCACCTCAGAGAAAGTTTCTTTGGGGATCCACCCAATAGAACTGCCGGACTCAGAACGCTAACTATCAATGACAGATGACAGAACAAGTCAATCAACCACCTCAGCTATATGTTGGCAATGAAAATACTGGGCAAACGGAGACTATATGATGGACTATGTCAATCAGTGAATTCGCCAACAACCGCATCATGCTTGGAGTGGTGAGAGTGGCAGCAATTCAGATCTGTTGAACTATCAAAACCACTTGAGCAAGAGTTCGAAGCATGCCCCACATCTGGGACCTGGAGTGGGTGGGAGACTGGGTGGGGCTTCTCCCTTAATATCTCCTTTTACAGCAGGTATATTAAGGAAATAAATAAATAAATAAACAAATAAATAAATAAATAAATAAAAATTCAACCCCTCACAGATCTTATGTGGATGGTGACCTTGTCATTATCTTTCATGGCTTTAGTTTGCTCATCACAAACACGCACTTTCTGAAATGAACACATATACTCAGTTTTATGACAATTGCTTTCCACTCCCAAAGGTGAAGTTCATGAGACAATCATCTTGCCTACTGTAGTGATTTTTTAATTTAGGCAAGCCTGTGACTCCAGAACTTGGAGTAAAATATAACAGCAAATATTCCATCCTGAGATATAAATGCTGAAACTATTACACCTGAAGTGTCTCAGGCCCTGCTGTGGCAGGATAACAAATTTAATTGTCCTCTGAAATCTTATTATTATTTAGCAGTGTTAAGGATGTATTTCTTAGTGAAGGAAAGGTTAAATCAAGGATATTGTAAGACCAGGAGCCCAAAGGTACATTCAACCTGTCCTTGACACTGTGGATGCTGAGGGGGACTCACCCATGTATTATTGAATAGACTGTAAGCCCTGTGGTTGGTGAGTCTTCACAAGGATGACAATGCCCTGTAGCAACATGAACGGAGTAGCCTCATGGGTCTCAAGAAAGAGGGACAGTTGAGGTCATAATGAACCAATTAGACTGGGGGAGATTTTTTTTTTTCAGAATTTTTAGGCAAGTGAAAGAAAAAATCCTAGGCATATGGGCTTGAGAGTACATGATTTACCTGAGGAACACAGACCAAATGGGATGATTTGAAAACAATTCTGATGGAAAACCTGGGGTACTGGAGCGCATGAGCAGTGAGTTGTTTGAAAAGCACCATGCAGATGTTCAGAGGAACTCTGCTGCTACTGGAGAGCTTCCAGCAAAAGCCTACAGAGATTAAACACTTATAGTTAGGGTTTTTTTTTTTGCCTTCCTCTGTCTTTTGGTCTTTTATCCAGAGCCTCGATTGATGGTACGGGGCTCAGCCACATTAGGCAGGGCCATCTATGGTACTTGCTTCACCCAATTCAAACTTTGATTTCATTAAGAAAATCCTCACTGACATAAATGTCTGTCTTGAATATCCCCTAATATAACAAAGCTTATGCATATGTTTTACATTCCACTTGGTCTTGTCACCCAGTTGTTGGTTTTTGCTGTACCGGAGCTCCTAAATTCCACAGATACAATTGAATGTTAATCTGTTCCAGATCCAATGTCTCTTCCTTGGTGTATTTTCCATTAGATCAGGGCACATTATACTCTTGACATCAAAATATACATATATTGGAGAAAAGATTAAGTGATTTTTTTAAACTTTTCTCTCTAGGTCAAGTTAAAAAATTTATAGAGCCCAAAGCTCAATACCATTTGAGTTTATTGGACATGATTTCTTTCTAGAAAATGTAGTTTTGATACTCTGAAGCACAGAAAGGGTGTGATCAAGTACAAAGGAATTTTATGTGGTTATAAAATCAAAGGCAGTGGTAAAGATGGTAGAATAGGGTAAGACCAAGTTCAAACTGACAGAGAATCATTACCCAGGGTAAAGCGTAAAGGGCAGATTCCAGGAAATAGGAGGAAGCAGGCTGACAGCAAAGAGGCAACTGGAGATCCGCAGACCAGGGTAAGCAGCAGAGACAGCAAAGCAGTGTTGCAGTGACCAGATGCCCCAGTAGCAGATGGCGATTGGCAATCTGTGATTGGAGCTTCACTGGCTGCCAGGTGGGAAAGGGAGTTCAATGAGAGCTCAGGAGATGAGTCCAAAGAACGGCCCACCCTGCCGTGCTGTTTGATCTGACCATGAGCAGACACAGAGTGGGATACCTCAAGCAGGCAGTGCAGGGACAGGGTGGATTTCATGACTCAGATCCCCACAAGTGCCGCAACATATGTAGTGAGGAAAAGCTTGTGGGTGGCTGCAAAAACAAAAGCAAGCTGGGAGCAAACTCACTTGTGGCTCAATGCACTGTACTGGTCTGACAGGGAACATTACCAAGTTGGCATCATACAGGTCCCACCCAAGATAACTCTTAGCCCTAATGGTCAGCAGGCATAGACCCCCCACCCAGTGCCACATTGGCCACCATTTGTGTACTGAGGAAAAGGCTGTAGAAATGGAAGGACAAGAACAAGCTGCATATGGGCTAATCGGGGAGTGAAATCACTTCTGGATCAATGCATTGCACTGGTCTTTGAGGGAAAACAGTACCAACTCTGCATCCTACAGCTTCCACCCAAAATAGGTACAGATGGCACCTAGACCTAACAACCTTCAAGTTCTGGCAAGAGCAGCATTGCCAACAACCCAGTGATTTAGAAAATCTTGTGTCCCCTTAACCCTGGGCACTGCTCAAACTGTATTTTAAGCTTCTTAACAACAATGAGAAGCACATACTAAAGTTTAAGGAATTTAAGGAATATGTCACAAAAGAAATAGTAACACTGAATCATAATCATGCTGGATTACTAGACATGAAGGGCACAATGGAGCAAATAAAAATTGCAGTGAAAAGTGTCAATAATATGATGAACTTTCTCCAGGACAGATCATGTTATAGGCCACAATAAGCCTTGACAATTTAACAAAGATAGAAGTCATCGCATTGGGCAGTGGCTTGCCAACCTTATGCTCCATCAGCAAATGATATTTACATTATATCTCATGCTGACTGCAAACACTAATCCATCCAAGATGGCATTTCCATTTTCTGGATGCCTTACACCCTTGAAGGTTTCATAGATACTTGGAGCTACTGGTACTTTTGGAAGTATTTACTGAGACATACACACAAAAAACCACAATCAGGCTGAGATAGTGAGATGTTAGGTGGCCTCATTTACCAAAGCCAGATCTCCCAGATTGTCCATTCTCCTCCAGAAACTTCTTCCTAATACACACTCAGCAGGCGCTACCTGCAAGTTGTTGACACTTGGTTATAAAAGGAAGACTTGTGGGGGCTTCTTAGGAGAATGGCTCAAGGCTGGTGTGGATGAGAGGGCCATCCTCCATTTTGCTTGGGAATGGTGGCAGCCTATCTGTGTTGCTGCTAAGATCAGACTTCTGTTTCTATGCCATGGGCTTTAACAATTGGCACTTGTTGCCACAGTTACAAAAATGCGTATCTTAGGTCAGAGCAACACTGACTTAGTGACGGCTGTTTTTTCTTTTTTTTTTTTTTTGCCTGTATCCACACTCAGATTTTTATGAAAAAGTGATTTTCTTTCTGATTTAGGACAACATGAGTCAGAAACAGTAACCAAGTCTAAGCTTTCATGTTAGAGCATCCTCCAGAGAAGTCAAAAGGGGAACAACCAATGTCTGCATCTGAGACGAGACTCTTGTTGAGTTGGCTTCCAAGAAAGACTACATCTTGACAAAGGGACCCTGATCTCCCCAGAGTGTGTGCATGGAGTTGTACAGAATCTTTCTGCACCAACCTGGCCAGCAGGTGCCAAGACAGCCTTGATTTTAGCAACATACCTCTTTTCTCACTTCCTCACTCACTGATTCAATAGAAAACCAGTTAAATGCCAAATATGCTAGACTTAGGAGACAGATATGATGTAAATGAGATATATGATAGTGTGCTTTATATAAAACAAATACATAAGTACATAAGAGACAAGGTACAATTAAATAGCATTGAATTCATTAATGGCAATCTGTCCAATATGCTTATTTGTTTTGAACCATTTTGTTCTTCAATATTTCAGTTACTGAGCTACTATTGTCTGCTGGATGGAGACTGTAATACTGAGCATGACAAGCACAACCTCAACGTAAAGTTTAGTCTGGCTGGAAAGGTCACTATGTATAATGGAACAAAAAATAAAAAACAAGCATTATTTATTTGCTTATTTTAAACTTGACATTTTTATTTTGAGACAATTACATATTCCAAAGGGATCAGAAGCAATAATTTGAAAACTTTAGTACTTCACTAATCACCAAATGGTGACGTTACATGGATCCATGGGATATCCATTTTGTCACCACAGAGATTCCTTTTATAACTACATTTCATTCCCTGAAATTTCAAACACATTCTGGGCCAAAAGCTAGCACTAATATCTTCAATCCATAGGTTTTTTTTTTTAACACATATACAATCAATACAACCTCAGTTATCAAATCAACTGGTACTGACTTTTTCTAGTTAGTAGTGGGTCTCAAGAGTTTACTCCTTTTTGTTGGCATATAACATCGCATGGCATGGTGCCTGAGAGTCTGGTCCATAATCTGTCTCTTTTCTGATTTATCTTTATTGTAAAGGCAAATTTGTTCAGAGGAGGAAAGGAATAAAAATCTTCCATATGCTCGTTCAGTCCCCAAACAGCTAAAACAGCCCCAACAGCCCCAACAGTCAATTGAGCCAATGCGAAGCCAGGAGCCAGGAACATTCTCTGGGTCTCCCATGTGGGTGCAGAATCCCAAGGCGTTGGGCCATCCTCTACTGTCTTCCCAGGCC
The DNA here is from genome assembly GCF_030435755.1 of Ochotona princeps. Classification (NCBI taxonomy): domain Eukaryota; kingdom Metazoa; phylum Chordata; class Mammalia; order Lagomorpha; family Ochotonidae; genus Ochotona; species Ochotona princeps. Next base: position 104,153,686 of record NC_080835.1, on the reverse strand, counting down.
ATAAACAAGGAACTGCATGGGAAGTGGAGCAGCCAGGATGGGAACCAGCACCCATATCGGATGCCAGCATTTGCAGGCAGAGGATTAGCCAATTGAATCATAGCACCTGCTAGTCCATACTCCACTCTTGAGAAGCATTCTTTCAAAAAAATTATTTTTATTCAAAAGACAGATTTATAAAGAGAAGGAGAGACAGAGAGAAATATCCTCCATCTGCTGCTTCATACCCCCAAGAGCTGGACTAATCCAAAACCAGGAGCCAGGAGCTTCTTCTAGGTCCCCCACATAGGTGCAGGGATCCAGGTTCAAGGATTTCGACTGTTCTCTACTGCTCTCTCAGGCCACAAGCAGGGAGCTAGATGGGAAGCGCAGCAGCTGGAATACAAACTGACATCCATATAGGACCCAGTGGCGTGTATGAGACAAGGGCTTTTGCCACTGGGTTACCGTGCTGGACCCTGAGAAGCATTCTTCTTCCAGTATTTGCTTGTTATAAATTGAGCTTCTATTAGCATTTGTGCATAACTTTAACTTCTTAAATTGAGACACTTTTCACATAACACAAATTTAACTGTTTTAAAGTGAATAATTCAGCAGCAACAGCCTAGCAGCTAAAGTTCTCGCCTCACAGATGTGGGGATCCCATATGGCAGCCAGTTCTAATTCCAGTACCCCTGCTTTCCTTCCAGCTCGCTGCTTGTGGCCTGGGAAAGCAGTTGAGGATGGCCCAAAGCTTTGGGACACTGCACCCTTGAGGGAGACCAGGAAGGGGCTCTGGGATCTGGTTTTGGATCAGCTCAGCTCCAGCAGTTGAGACCGCTTGGGCAATGAATCAGCAGATGGAAGATCTTTCTCTCTCCTTGTCTCTGTATATCTTTCTAATAAAATATATATCTTTTAAAAATGTGATGGGGATCATTCTAAAACACAGAACAGGAAAACTCTAGGGAAATATAACAAGAAGCTTTTGTGTTAAGGCCATCCAGGGAAAATCTAATCATTTTTAGCACACGCACAGAGGTTGTTGGGTTGTATTTGACAGAGGCAAGGGTGCTGGACCCATTCGCACAAGCCTTATTTCCCATTCCTGACTCCTTCATTTCTTAGCAAAGTACTTGAGCATCTGAAAGTCAACATTGCTATTTATCATATGAGAACAATACCAACTCCAAAATGTTTTCTTTTTTTTTTTTTTTCTTAAGATTTATTCATTTTATTACAGCCAGATATACACAGAGGAGGAGAGACAGAGAGGAAGATCTTCCGTCCGATGATTCACTCCCCAAGTGAGCCGCAAAGGACCGATGCGCGCCGATCCGAAGCCGGGAACGTGGAACCTCTTCCGGGTCTCCCACAAGGGTGCAGGGTCCCAATGCATTTGCTTTCCCAGGCCACAAGCAGGGAGCTGGATGGGAAGTGGAGCTGCCGGGACTAGAACCGGCGCCCATATGGGATCCCGGCGGGTTCAAGGTGAGGACTTTAGCCGCTAGGCCACGCCGCCGGGCCCCAAAATGTTTTCAAAATTTACCTCACTTACTATGCAATGAAGAGATCCTATGTGAGTCTCTCCAGAGTACATTGTGGGCAGTGATGGGCAGGGTCATAGCAGAGGAGAGCTGTAGCCACATTACATACAAGAAACACTCCATTGCATGCGCATCAGAAGTATAGCAGAGTTCAAGCCGGATTGATTTACCATTCGTCACCCCACACCTGCCATGTGGCTTATCATTTCTTCCCACTGGAGTGGACAGCGTATTTTTCATCTCACTGCTATGCTGTGCTATGACCCCAAAATCATCTCCGCATCTGATTGAAAGAGAAGCTAGGTCGGTGCTCATTGGTTTCTCATAACCACTTAGAATAAATCACCCAACAGATTACTCTAATTTGGATTTCTTGGTTTCAAGAACTTGGATTTAAAACTCTCAGGCTTGTGGACTCTGTGACATTTTACCCTTAATGAGTGATTTCAGAATTTTTGACTGGAGACCAAAGAGAGAGCTTGGAGCTTTTTTGATGAAGCTTCCTTCCGGGAGAGATTGACAGACAGTAGCTACATGAGACAAAACTACAAGAGTGTTAAATCCAAGCTCTTGAAGCAAGAAGTCCTGCTCTTTATGGGCTGGTCTCCTGACTCAAAATTTTCTTCTCTTTTTTTTTTTTTAAAGATTGATTTATTTTTATTACAAAGTCAGATATACAGAGAGGAGGAGAGACAGAAAGCAAGATCCTCCATCCGATGATTCACTCCCCAAGTGAGCTGCAACGGCCGGTGCTGTGTCGATCCGATGCCGGGAACCAGGAACCTCCTCTGGGTCTCCCACGTGGGTGCAGGGACCCAAAGCATTGGGCTGTCCTCAACTGCTTTCCCAGGCCACAAGCAGGGAGCTGGATGGGAAGTGGAGATGCCGGGATTAGAACCGGCTCCCATATGGGATCCCGGGGCATTCAAGGCGAGGACTTTAGCCACTAGGCCACGCTGCAGGGCCCGCCTCAAAGTTTTCTAACTTCATATAACTCCCCCTATCTTATGGTCAATACAGGTTCAATGTAATTGTCAATAATGTACTCTTCCTGTAGGTTGAGCAGATAAATTTCCAACTATGCCCTTAGCCCTGTTTCTGGAAGTGGCGAAGGACTTGTGCGGGACTCAGTTCTCTTCTTTCCTAAGTGCCTTCCCGCTGCTGTGTCAAGCGGTGCCTCAGAGACTAAGGGTCTCGAATGAAGTTCTGGGCTTCTGGCTTCATCCTCTACCTCAGATGTTATGTGTTGGTGAAGCGTAGGATGGAGACCTCTACCTTTCATATAAATAAAGCTTTAAAAGATAATTAAAAAAACACAGTGGCCGCCACCATAGCCTAGCTGCTAAAGTCCTCGCCTTGAACGCCCCGGGATCCCATACAGGTGCCGTTCTAATCCGGGCAGCCCTGCTTCCTATCCAACTCCCTGCTTGTGGCCTCAGAAAGGAGTCGAGGACAGCCCAAGGACTTGGAAACTGGCACCCGTGTGGGAGACCTGGAGGAAGTTCCTGGCTCCTGGCTTCAGATAGGCTTAGTTTCAGCCGTTGCAGTCACTTGGGGAGTGAATCATCAAACAGAAGATCTTCCTCTCTGTCCCTTCTCCTCTCTGTATATCTGAATTTGCAACGAAAATAAATAAATCTTTAGAAAAACTACATTGAAAAAGGCAAAATGTTTGTTGTATTTGCTGCTCTGAAGTGATTTTTTTTCTTATTCCTCTGTACCTTGTAATTAAATTTAGAATGTCTCGTAATTTTTCTCTTATCTAGAAAAACCACTTGTAGTGTGTGCATATAATGGAATATCACATGTCAATAGAAATGATATCACAGTTAAAAAATAAATTTTAATACAATAATATTTGCAATAAAATACCACTCACAAAAATTAAAATAAATGCACACAATGTAGCATCACTTAGACATAAACATGGATGGTAAATTGCTTTAAATGTTTGGAAATTATGGTAGTTATCTGCAGATAAAGGATCAGGGTAGATGATGAAACAGAGCTCTTCATACATCCACTGGTTCTCTCCCCAAAGGGTTGGCCCAGACCAAAGCCAGAACTCCTTCAAGATCTCCCATGTAGGTAATAGTGGCCCAAACCCTTGAGCCACCATCTACTGCATTAACAGGAAAGTTGGGTGTGAAGTGGGACAGCCTGGACTCAAACAGATGCTCACTTTACAGAATGCCAGCATCCCACTGGTGCTTAACTTGCTGGGCCACAACAGCTGTGCCTCAGTTACCAGTCTAAGTTTTCTTAAATCATTTTAGTTACTGATTTTTTGAGTATTTGAAGGTACTTAAAGTTGCTCAACCTAGTTAGTTTTATTCAGAAGATACAAAAAAGGTTACAATTCTTACATATGATTGAGTGTAAATTTCTTTAATACTCTCTTTTATCCCTACCTTTTCCAATTTTATGTATTTAAGTCTAAAATATTAAAATGCAAAATATTTAAAATTATTTCTGAGGTTGGCTTTGGGGAATAGTTTGTAAACTGCCACATGTGCTGTTGGTATCCCTCATGGGCAGCAGTTTGAGTGCTTGTTTCCCCACTAGTGGAGTGTCATGGTAAAAGCTGCAGAAGGTCACCCCAGTGCTTGGGTCCAGGCTAAACGTGTAAGAGACTCGGAAGTTCCTGGGTCTTTGGTTCTGCCTGGTCTACTCCTTTCTAGGCACTATGATTACTGCACTTTGAGAAAACTAATTCAATTGGTCTTCTCAATCACCCTAAGTATAATATAGATACTATTAAGTGCTTGTTAGAATTATAAAAATATTTCAGAGTGATCTTTGGGTAAAACCAAGATCACACAATGAAGTAGTTGTGCAGCAAGGAGTTCTGCTGTCTTTAAGGTGTCAGTAGTTGTGTTCTATATACTTTGGTCCTTGCACAAGGCTGGGCTCCTCCAACACACTTAAATGAATTGATTGTGCAGGAGTGAACTTAGAAGGAGCCAGGCAGTCATGCCATTTATAGATCATAGACTCACCTGATGATAGGTGCTTAGGGACTCACTGACTGACCTTCTTTCCTGGACATCAGTCTATTCAGATTGGCCCATATTGTCTGAGCCATGAGCTCATGAGCTTGTGGTTTAGAGCAATGCTTGGGAGAGAGGCTATTTGGGGCTCCCAGAGTTCTCCAGCACAGGAGCCTGGAAGTGTATCTTCCATGTCTATACTCGCTTCTGTTGTTTCTGATTCTAGGTTGACTTAAGTTTAGAAATGCAACATCTTGGGTCCGGCGGCGTGGCCTAGCGGCTAAAGTCCTCGCCTTGAACACACCACGGATCCCATATGGGCGCCGGTTCTGATCCCAGCAGCTCCACTTCCCATCCAGCTCACTGCTTGTGGCCTGGGAAAGCAGTCGAGGACAGCCCAAAGCTTTGGGACCCTGCACCCGCGTGGGAGACCCGGAAGAGGTTTCTGGTTCCCGGCATCGGATCGGTGCGCATTGGTCCTTTGCGGCTCACTTGGGGAGTGAATCATCGGACGGATGATCTTCCTCTCTGTCTCTCCTCCTCTCTGTATATCTGACTTTGTAATAAAAATAAATCTTTAAAAAAAAAAATGAAATGCAACATCTTGGGCCCGGCGGCATGGCCTGGTGGCTGAAGTCTTTGCCTTGAATGCCCCGGGATCCCATATGGGAGCCGGTTCTAATACCAGCAGCTCCACTTCCATCCAGCTCTCTGCTTGTGGCCTGGGAAAGCAGTTGAGGACGGCCCAAAGCTTTGGGACCCTGCACCCACGTGGGAGACCTGGAAGAGGTACCCAGCTTCAGATCGGCGCAGCACCGGCCCGTTGCAGCTCACTTGGGGAGTGAAACATCGGATGGAGGATCTTGCTCTCTGTCTCTCCTCCTCTCTGTATATCTGACTTTGTAATAAAAATAAATAAATCTTTAAAAAAAAGAAATGCAACATCTTGAAGCAAGACATACTACAGAATTAATAATCAAAGCAATATGGCACTTATACAAAAACAAAGATCAATGGAACAGTATAGAAGACCAGAAGTGGCCATGCCCATGTGCAGCCAATAATCTTCAACAAAAGAACTGAAAATAACACAAGAATAAACGATTGTTGCCGTAAACAAAGGCAGTTTGGAGAACTGGATATCAGTATGCAAAAGTAAGAAACAAGATTACAGAATCAAGGACCTAAATCTGCACCCAGAAACCATCAAACTATTGAAAGAAAACATATAAAGCACTCTAAAAATATAGGCATAGGCAAATGCTTCTTAGGAATGACACCAAAAGCACAGACACTAAAAGCCAAAATAAACAAATGGGAGCACATCAAACTATGAAGGTTTTGTGTATCAAAGAGATACAAAGGGAGACTCTTTGTACACTACACAGCAAATAAGGGACTAATATTTGGAATCTGAAACAGTTTCAGAAACTCAATAGCAAGAAAACAAACAAAACTGTGAAGAAATGGGTGAAGGAAGTGAACAGGCATTTTTTTTTTCAAAACAACAAATTCAAATGGCTAGTAGACATAAAAAAATTCTCACGCTCCATAGCTATCAGAGAAACATGAATAAAATTAAGATTCCACCAAACAACAGAAATCTAACAACACCTGCTGACATGGATGTGGCGAGAAAGGTAACCTATTCCACTGTTGATGGGAATTCAGACTAGCATAGCCTCTGTGAAAGTCAGCATAGAGAGTTCTCAGACAACTGAAAATATCAATGTCATAATTCAGCTATCTCCCTCCTGGGAATATATACCAAAGAAGTGAAATTTGCATGAAGAAAATGACCTACATCCCTCTTTTATAGCATCATGATGCATAATAATCAAGACTTGGACACAACCTAGGTGCCCACTGAAACAGAAATGGATAAAGAAACTGATATATCAACTCCACAGATGCAACAAAATGGAGATCATTATACTCAGTGAAATATGTCCATTCCAAAAGGACAAATACCATGTTGTCTATGAAATAAGGCAAACTTCATGTAAAACACAAGCTAAATATCTTTATAGGTAAACTTGGGTGTGTTACATATATATATGTGTAACATATATATATATTCTCACAGATTACTCATAGATTAACTGTATAATGGAGACTAGCATACTGGGAAGTGAAGATACATTGGGATAAACATCTCTACTCCTGAATAAAAGGAGCACTCCCAGTGAAAAAGGCAAGTATACTTCAATGATATGATACAAGATTTTCATCGTTGCCAATAGTATAAGATCATGATACCCTTAAATAGCAGAATGTTAGGTTTGTGATTATTTTTGATGAACCATTCTACTGTAATACTATGAATGCAAAGAGTAGATTTTCTACCTTTGTGTCTACCTACTGAACTGATCAGTCCAGCTACTTAAGGCCCTATGAAGTCCTGAGTAGAAAACAGCATCCTTTGTGGGAGAAGGCACTAATGAGCTAGAATCAAGTTTGTCAGGTATTTGCAGAGGTAGCTGCTATCCATTCTGATCTAATAAAGCGGGTGCCGTTCTTATCAGCATGTTGCAGATGAATTCGTTGAAGTTAGCATGATTCTGGAAGTGGTGGCTAGTTAGTTGTCATTTACTCCCTTGAGACTGAAAAGCACAGGTTAATAATCTTTATGATGACTAGCAAAACATGCAGTTATATAAGTGACTGTTAGCACCTGAGATTGCTCAAGTATATGAAAGTATCTAAGAGCAGTTGAGAGTGCCTGAGAGCACTTGAGGGCATTTGATATTGCCTGAGTGTAGGGTCTCAGATAATCTGAGAGCACTTTGATGTGTAAGAGCACTAGAGAGCTATTGAGAATTTCTGATAGCCCGAGAGTCTCTGAGAGCCTGAACTTGAGAACATGGGGAGTACCTGAGATTGCGCGAGTACACCTGACAATACTTAAAGGCATGTGGAAGCACCTAGGAGTTCTGATTTCTGTATCTAATTCAGGGAAGGTTCACCCCTGCCATAAAGCCACAGTCCATGGCAGAAAACCTCTAGTCACCAGAAGTAAACAGGTTGTCATGAGTACATCTAAACAAGAAATAACAGCCAGTCTGCATTCTAACAAGAATCTAGGTCCTGAGCCAAGCAGTAAGGATCTTCATGAGCTGTTTGGCTTTGTCTCAACTCGTTCCCAGTTCTAGTTATGAAAAATTGAGGTCTAGCCTTCTGGACCCACAGACTTCCGTCTAGAGTGAGGTGGACAGAAATAAGCATGTCCTGTATACTTAGTTCATTTGCTGGTCACATTGCAAACTCTGTCAACACATCAGATTTCCTGTATACTCATATGGAAGCTATAGCCTTCTCATGAACTGTTTACAATAAGCACAAGTTAAACGCAATCCCAGCCTCAGTGCTGGCAGCATCCAGTCTTTTAGGTACCCAGGGTGAGCTGTTAAATAAAGCATTGCTGGGTCCGGAGGCGTGGCCCAGTGGCTAAAGTTTTCACCTTGGACACGCCCCGGGATCCCATATGGGCGCCGGTTTTAATCCCGCCCGGCAGCTCCACTTCCCATCCAGCTCCCTGCTTGTGGCCTGGGAAAGCAGTCCAGGACGGCCCAAAGCCTTGGGACCCTGCACCCACGTGGGAGACCCGGAAGAGGTTCCTGGTTCCCGGCTTCGGATCGGCGCGCATCGGCCGTTGCGGCTCACTTGGGGAGTGAAACATCGGATGGAAGATCTTCCTTTCTGTCTTTCCTCCTCTCTGTATATCCGACTTTCCGATAATAATAAATCTTTAAAAAAAAAATAATAAAACATTGCTGTTGATTTGCCAAGCTGAGAACCATTCACATCATATGGCAGTCACCTATCCTGCCAGGAGGTCAGAGGATAGGACAAGTCAAAGCAAAAAAATTTATACCTGCAGATAGAGTTTTAGATAGTCTTAATCCTAGGTTGAAAATTCAGAGAACTCCATTTTCATGGTATTCAAATATAATCATAATCTAGACACTTTGTTATAACCTGTACACTTCTAGGATATAATCTAAGGCAAGATTAATGGCATTCAGGAGCAATAGTTAATATACATGTACCAGGGGCTCCCTATGTCTCCACCATTTACAAAATTGTCATACACACATATCTAAATATAAATATAAATATAAATATAAATATAAATATATAGGCACACACATGTACAGGGGAAAAGATTTGAAAATCTGTGGGAGAAGTGAATTACAAACTTAATTTTGGCACAAATATTTCTAAAAAGTTATGCAAAGTTTGTTTATGATGTGTTCTGATAAATTGATGCAAGACAATTGAAACATAAGCAGAGTTCTTTTGGCAATATGACTTTTCAAAATATGCAGTTCCTATAAATTTTTGTGGAGTCATTGTTTATGAAAGTATGTCTGTATTATAGCTACCACCCCTAAGCCCTAAAAACTATTGTTACTCATATTTTGCTGTTTGTAACAATGATTCAGAAAATAATGAATCTGATGTAATTTTGCAATCTTTCTCTCCTACAACATCCTCTTGATGAAAGTAAGTTTGAACACTTGATAAAACACTTGGCCAAAAATGGATTCATTTCTAGGTGTTGTGAATAAATTAACTAAGCTTCAACAAAATTTTTATGGATAATGTGCTTTTGTTGCTATTTGTCTTTTTCCCTCTATAGCTGATAAGCTAAGGCACAAGTGAGAAATGTGTTCAACATCCAAAATTCTGATGCTAACATGTATTGTAGACAGACTTGAAACAAGGATCATTCACCTGATTCCCATGCTAAGGCAACATTTCTTCCTTTTTTATTATTATCATCATTGTATGATACAGTTTCACAGGCTCCAGGATTGCCCTTATTGCATCCTCAAGTCTCCTTCCCCTCTACCATGAGTTCCCCTATATTATCACTATTGTATACTTCCTCATAAAAAGTCACATGTCCATCATTGTGGACATGGACAACGGCAGAGAGTCCAGCCTCCTATTGTCAAGATGTAGTTAAAAACAGTTTCATTGGGAGCTAAAATAAGGATTCAGAGCTGGAACTCGTACCAGGTACCAACAGGGGACAAAATCATCTTGATTTACATGTTTTTTTAAAGATTTATTTATTTTTATTACAAAGTCAGATATACAGAGAGGAGGAGAGACAGAGAGGAAGATCTTCCATCCGATGATTCACTCCCCAAGTGAGCCGCAACGGCCGGTGCTATGCCAATTCGAACCTAGGAACCAGGAACCTCTTCCGGGTCTCTCACGCGGGTGCAGTGTCCCAATGCATTGGGCTGTCCTCGACTGCTTTCCCAGGCCACAAGCAGGGAGCTGGATGGGAAGTGGAGCTGCCGGGCGGGATTAAAACCGGTGCCCATATGGGATCCCGGGGCGTGTCCAAGGTGAAAACTTTAGCCGCTAGGCCACGCCGCCGGGACCTTGATTTACATGTTAATTACTCTGGTGAAAATATTGGCTATTAGAGCAAACAGACAACACATTTGGGAACCATACATTTTATATCTGTTTAGGCAAGATTTATGATGTGTTACCAGAAAAGCATGGTGGGTTCTTTCCTTAGCTTATAGAAATAAAAAGCTGGGAACCAGTTGCAGGCAGAAAAGTTTATCTGCAAATGGACCAGGTGAGAGGAGAAAGAAGAGGGAGGGGAAGCGCTTCCTGAGCAGAAGCCAGGAGTTAGGGTGCCTCTCAAAAGGATAAAGGAGAGACACCAAAAACGTTTTTGGCAATGCTTATGCCTCCCACCTGAAGGTGTGGCCAAGACCTCAGCAGGCATGGATGGTCTCAAGATGGATATGGCAAGAAATGCAAAGAAAAGAAAACATTTAAACATGAAATATGAATTAAGTAATGCAACAAGAAAGAATAAGGAATGAAGGGGAATGTTAGCTTTAGTGCTAAGTTTATTTTGTGAAAGAGTGTGGAGTTTTTTGTTGTTTTTGTTTTAATACAGAGAGAGAGAGAGAGAGAGAGAGAGACCAGTCTACTGGTTCACTCCCCACATGGCCAATATAGTTGGAGTTGGGCTGGTCTGAAATACGGATCTGGAAACTTTGTCTGGGTCTCCCACATGTATGTTAGGATTTGTGAGTCATTTGAGAAGAGAAGCCATTGGGCAGATGATCATGGGGATCTGAATGACAAATGACAGGTCTTCTCAGGAGGAAAGCATGTGCATTTTGTCCACAATGAATAAGGGATCCCGAGTGTTGTGGGAGATATTGTAGAAAAATGTTTAGCAAGTACAAAAAATATGCTTTAGAAACCCATCTTGAAAGATCCTAAAATATAGTATCAGGTTGAGGAGAAGTTCACAAGGAATCAATGCAGAGGTGGCTCTGTCTCTGTTCTTAGTAACTCACTCAATCCATCTCCCCAGTTTCCATCAAGGCTTCACCAGGAAGACACTGGGTCTGAAACTCTGAAATTCTAAGGCAGGAATGATAGCAAACAGACCTAGAGAGTGTAGGTGGTGATGCCTGATGGACTTGTGTCTGAAGACCCTGAGCATTCTGCCTGCCAATTCTGCCAATTGCCATCTGACCTGTAGGAAGAAAATTAATTAGAGAAGAAGGGGAGATACGACCAGTGTGAAAGCCGCAGCCAGTTGCAATCCGGTGAGAATGTTCTGGAGCAGTTGATATGGAAATGCACAGGCCAGGGACTCCTCAATCCTCAAGTTTAGATAACAGGCATGGATGCTGAGACTCCCATATCCTCAATGTTAGATAATGTTGTGGGGAATTAGGCATGAAACATGGCAGCAGCCTCATTTTTTGTCTTATATGAAAGAGGAGTATCCATGCAGACAACCCTGGTTTACAAAGCATGAGTTATTTGGGATGGGGAGAAAGAGGGCTCATGCGGCGGTGACAGGTGCAAGGCGGGGGGACTCTAGGGGAGGAAAAATCTTAGGAAATTTAAGAGAAAAAGAGAGACTCCTGCCATAGTGACAGCAGTTTCCAAGGAAGGAAAAGTCTGGGGAAATAATAAAAATGGTGTTGTTTATGCACCATTTCAGGGAGGGTGTTCACATGAGTCACCAAAAGGACAGAGAGATTAAAAAAAATTCACAACGGGCAGCAATGTCTATGACCTCATCCAGAACTAAAGAACTTCCAAGAGGTGGGACTGATGGCTTCCTCCTCCCATCTGATTATGAGCTGAGAACTCTGGCACCATTTCTTTGATGGTAGCCCAGAGATGGGATTAGTCTGTATTATGTCTCTTTGCTTTTGTTTTAACAAAACTAAGAGATGGGAATTGATAAGTTGATTCTGTCCCTTTGTTCTTCATCAAGTTGGGAATAGGAGTGGGGAAGGGTAAGAAATGAGGAGAAACATGATTTTGCAGTTTAAAAGTAACCTCACCAGAGACCCTAACTGTCTGTTATCCTATCTGATCCTCCAGACAACAGATTAAAGAGAGATAAGAATTTATTATTTACTGGTAAACCCCTTTTGCTGTTAACATGTAAATCACATCCTGCCTTGAACCCAACCCTCTTTCCTTATGCCTGTGTGACCCTCAATCTTTAAAATCCGATGCTGTTAATAATTTTTGGTTATTGATTATCAGTCAGCAGTCCATGTGGATGATTATTGGCTCTGTGCTCTAAGTCTCTCACAGCTGGACAGTAAACACTGGTCTATGCCAAAACATATGACATGTGTGCAAAGAATCCTTGCTCATCGCTAACTGGCAACATGTGGAATAAGGAGTCACTATCTTTAGATTCAGTGTCCTTGGCAATTCTCTGAGCTGAGCTAGGATAGAGAACATTCTAGCGCCTGATGAGTACCCACATCTGCTCCCTAAGCTGCCCTGGGAAGATTGTCTTCAACATGATTACCTTTGAAATAAAGGGAAACCTGTAGGAAGTGGAGAAGAGGGTGGATGAGTCCTGCAAGCCATTGGCCAGATTCCAAATTTGTTAGGAACTGACTTTTGGAAGCAGATGCTCCTTTTACACAAATATGCCATACATCAGATCTCAAGCACATGTCCTTTGAAACAGACCAGTACATAATCTCTCATGATTATCTGAGCTTCTTGGCTTACACATACTTAAAATGTTCTGAGTAGTCAATAGTGGCTGACATGTATTTTATGGACAACTGTGGGCCCCAGAGGCGTGCACCGCTGAAATCTGATTGGCTCTGTCATCTGTGGGATTTGCAATCTGTCAGGTGAGCATCACAAACCTCACACTATAATCAGAAGAGGAGAGCAGCTGTCATGGCCAAAAATGCCCAAAAGTATGCAAATCCTACTTATTGCACTTCAATCATCTAACCCAGTTCAGGACTTCTGAGCAGAGAGACACTGAGGATATTCGGTGATAATGCAGAATAGCTCCCTCAGAAATACGTGTCAGATGGAAACCCCTCTCTTGGAGACGCCCTCTTGCTCCAGCATGTTTGCATAGTCTTTTATTCATTCCATTCTTCTCCATTCCCTTTATAGCTGATTTTTCTCCTCTTGCACTTTTTTCCCTTTTTTGTTATTACAATGCTTTCCATTTTTGCTCCCTCTCAAAGCCCCCTACTTGCATGGTAACTATCTGATTTATCTCTTTCTTTTCCTTCTTGTACTTACCTCTGCCAATATCACTACCACCTGTTTTTCATTGGTATACTTGGTCTTATTTTTATGTGATTTCTTCTTTGGTCCAATTCTATACTTCTCTTTCTCTTAACCCTTGTAAGTATATCTTATTTCCTTTAAAACGTATTCATTCATTCATTTACAAGTCAGAGTTAGAGGAAAAAGAGAAAGAGAATGAATGGATCATTCTTTTTTTTTCTAACAGTCACAACAAAGTGTTTTTTTTTTTTTTTTTAAGATTTATTTATTTTTAATGCAAAGTCAGAGATGAGGAGAAAGAGGAAGATCTTCCATCCAATTATTCATTCCCCAAGTGACCGGAATGGCTGGAGCTGAGCCAATCCGAAGCCAGGAAACAAGAGGTTCTTCTGAGTCTCCCATGTAGGTGCAGGGTCCCAAAGCTTTGAACTGTCCTCAACTGTTTTTGCAGGCCACAAGCAGGAAGCTGAATAGGAGGCAGCGCCGCCAGGATTAGAACTGGTGCCCATATGCCCATATGGGATCCTGGCTTGTACAAGGCGAGGTCTTTAGCTGCCAGGCTACTGTGCCAGGCCACACAATAAAGGTTTATTACAATGAGAGGCAAGGTGACTGACCAACTGACCAAGACTGACACTGCTTACCAGAGTGCGGCCCTGAGCAACACATTTACAGGGTTTTTATAGGGACAGTTTACAAGAGCTTGTTGTGACTGGACAGCCTGTGCCCATCTTTTTTTGGGTCCAGACTCAGGTCTTGGAGCCACCTGTGAGATAACCAGACTCAGGTTTTGATTCCTAGGAACTGAGACTTATCCGTGCTGAAGGTCACACAGGCAGTTTGGTGTGCAAGCTCACAAGCAAACAAACCAGAAGATACAAAAGCGAAAAGTATTGCAGTTAGCAATGAACCATGTTTACTCCATTTTGATTAATTCTGTAGAAGTCCTTCATTTTATTTTTCTTTTTTCCAAAGAGTAAATACAAAAACACAGAAAATATCAAAAACCCTTCTGTACAGACCCAGGCGAGCCAAGGCACTCTCCCTCCTTGGGGTGACTGGGACTCTTCGGAGCTGAGGAGCTGACTTCACACCCAGGCCAACCCAGTCCAGCCACTTGTAGGACATGCCTAATGGCAGACAGGCTGCAGGCTATGCCTCAGTCTGAGTCGCAGGCCTCTTGCTCGGTGGTGGCGTCCACTGCAGAGCCTAGACACTCCAGGGTTCTGACCTCTCAGCCTCTCACGGATGAGCTCTGCCACGGTCCTCCGGATGCACCTTGTCAGCTGCTTAAGGTCCCAGTCAGGCTTCCAGGGAACGGGGTTGGCTGGGTTCACTTCCTCCATGGTTGGCTCCATCGGGGGTACCCTCCTGCTCTCCAGATCCTCATCCTCTGAGACATAACTCTGCAGCCCGCGTTCCCCCCGGGATTCTCCTCTTTCTCCTCCTCCGCTCCGAGCCGTTTGGTCCCCCTCTTCCTTGTCCTTGTGTCCGGCTTTCTCCTGTAGGGCCCTCAGCCTTTTCTTTTGCTACACGGCCTGCTCTTGTAGCTGTCCCACACTGGCCGCTGCCAACGCAGCCATCTTCCTTGTTCATGCGTCACTTCTCTGTTTGGCAGAGATAAATTGGTGCGAGCAACCGGTAATCGCATGTGTGCATTACTGGCTGATGGTCAATACCCAAAGTTTGTTAGTAGCATCAGGGTTTTATGGGCTGAGGAACACATAGGATAAAGGGAGGAAGCTTTGAGGAGTTTACATATCAACATCAGGCAGGTGATTTGAGCTTATGGAAGCTTCCATAAGCCTATCTATTAAACCTATCAATTGTTTTCACACCCTTGCCTGCAAGTATGTCTTTGCCTTTTTTTTTTTTTTTTTTTGCATTTTCATGGTACAATTATGTAGGGTCTGGGATTCCCCTCCCCTCAAGTTGCCATCTCCTAACTGATTTTTCCCATATTGTTACAGTAGTATAGTCCTTGATAAGGAGTTGTAAATCTATCAGTCTACCAGTTATTCTAAGTGTGCCCTGACATTACTGTAACAGTGTCAGGCAGTCCAGCATCCCAGTGTCTAATATGTCCAATACTTTCACTGGGATCCATCTTTGATTTGGAAGTAGGGATGTATATTGCATTGTATCTTCGTTTTACTTCCTTTATATTATTATTATCATTTTATAATGCAATTCCATGGGCCCTGGGATTTTTCTTTCCCCATGCTAAAGACTCTTCCCTCACTGAGTTCCCCAATAATATTACTATAGTATAGTTCTTCAAAAACATTCATATGTGCATTATTGTGGGCATGGAGAATGGTATAGAGCCCAGCCTCCTATTGTCAAAATACAGTAAACAATTTCATTGGGAGACCATCTTTGATTTGGAAGTAGAGATGCATACTGAATTGTATCCTCACATCTGGATATGATAGTCTCTATTGCACAGTTACTATACACCCCTTTAAATGAAAAGCCACAATACAAAATCAACAACAGGAAGAACAAAAAAAAAGAAATTAAAAATGCCGTGTAGTTATATAACAATGCTACTGAGTGATTAAAGTGTCGCTGAAGAAATGAAAAAGAAAATCAAGAACCTACGCAAAGAAAATGATGCTACTGTATGATCTAAGTCATTGAAGAATTTGATCAGAAGAAAGTGTTTTGAAGAAATGAAACAAACAAACAAAAAAGTCAAAATCCAGGAGATATAGTTTCTGCTGATCTTTTTTGGTGTGTTGAATATTGGGTAGGCAACAAATAGATAGGTTTTATTTTTTTAATTCAGTCTCCTAATCTGTGCTGTTAGATTGATGAGTTTACTCCATTCACATTCAGGGTTAATATGAATGGGTGATAATTTGGCCCTATCATATTAGCATTTGGCTTATTTGTTGATTTAGGCTTCTGTAATTTTACTGGGATGTTCTTCACATTTGTCTTTGGTTTTGGTGGGTGTTATTCCTCTTCCCTGTCAAGACAATATTTTTAAGCATCATTTTTAGGGCAGGTTTGAAAGAGGTATATTCTTTTAAATTTTCTTTAGTGTGGGAGAATTTTATTTTATTTTCAAAGACAAAGGGAAGCTTTGCTAGATATGTTATCCTGGGCCAACAATTTTTTGCTTTTAGAATCTGGATTATGTTGCTCCATTCTCTTCTTGCCTGGAGAGTTTCCTGTGAGAGGTCTTCTGTGAATTTAATTGGTTTTTCTTTAAATGTTAGTTGATTTTTTTTCACATGCACATTTTTTTTTTTTTTTCATTTTATAATCCATTTTATTGTATTGTTGTTGACAATCTTTACATAGTTAACTATAGTTGAAGGAAAATCAAGAAAGAGAAGAAAAAAAAAAAAAAAAGGTTCAGGGGGATAGGGAGGTGGGCAATGCTCTTATGTCCATATTGTTTCCATCATGTATCTGAGGTAAAAGGGGATATTGAGGGAGAAGCCCCACCCGGTTTCCCGCCCACCCCAAGTCCCGGATGTGGGGCATGCTCTGAGATATGTGCTCAAGTGGAGTTAATAGTTCTCCAGTTATGAGTCACTGCCAGTTTCGCTCGATGAGGTGGTCCACTGATTGATATGGTCCATCATGAAGTCTCCATTTGTCCCATATTTCGCTGCCAACATGTAGCTGAGATGAATGATTGTCCTATTCTGTCTTCTGTCTTTTCTTGGTTAGAATTCTGAGTCCAGCAGTTCAAGTGGGGAGATCTCCAAAGATACTTTGAGGTATTCCCAGACCAGATTCTTGTATGTTCTAGCAAGCACAGGGCCCGGCACAGTCCATCACCCTGATCAGCTGGTGGTTGCAATTGCTGTGTTGGTTCTGTTTTCAGTCCCGAGTTGCACTGGAACCAATGGGTGTTGCAGTCCAGTCTGGTTCGGCCCTTACATCAACCAGTGGGAGCTGCAGCCTAGTCGGGGCGACCCACAATAACCCCCACCAAGCCTGCCCCCTACCCTGGTTTGCCAATTTGTGTAGCAGAAGACCAGTCTGTCCCCCATCCCATTTGGCTCTGGTACTTGTCAATGGGTATTAAAGCTTAGTTCTATCTAATCGACTCAACCATCCAGCCCTCACAGATGTTGTTGAGTGCCTCTGTCTAGCCATCCCAGCCCCCGTCCTAGTTTTCATGCCCTCCCACGGGAATAGTGACCCAAGAAGGGGGAACCCACTTTTTCCCTCCCAGGTCTCTCTGTCCCGGTTTATGCACTCTTTAGGTGGTCCTGTGATTTGACTCGACAGAATTAGTCCCCAGTGCCAGCTTCTGCCAGCTGATGCTGTGGCCCTGATCTTGTCCACATGCAGCGCACAGGTGTTGTAGCCTTGCTTATTCGTGTCTGTCTCTATCCCAGCCAACACTCTCCAGTGGGAGTGGTTGTCCAGCGAGGGGACCAGCCCCTTAACCCCCCCGCCAGCTCTGCCCCTCCCTTCCTGGATCTCACGTGTGCTGGATGGGTGCTGCATTCATATCCAGTACAGGCAACCACGCCCTGGCGTTCCAGAATGTGTACTGGTTTTGTCGCAACCAAACCCGGCCCATTCCACACTCTGTTCTGGTGATCGGATTTGCCAGAGGATGACATGAACTGATTCAGCCTGGCCTGCTCCTGACCCATGCCGAATGCATGCCAGTGGGAAACTTTCCATGGCCTATTCTGGGCTGTTTCCAATCATGCTTCTCGCGCTTACCTGCAGGGACTGTGTCCTGCCAGAGGAGTTGCCCAGGCTCCTCCATCAGAACCCCTCCCAATGCCAGATTTTGCGCTTGCCAGGGGGTTCTTGAGCCAACCCTACTCAGTTCACCTCCTGTCCTAGCAGGAACAGTGGCTTTTCCTGGCTGGCTTTCACCCCATTCTGGTTCTTGTTGTTGGATGTTTCAGCCCAGCCATGGCTCGTCCATACCCACATACAGCTCAGAAGGGGATTGAGACCCAGCCTAGTCAGTCCCACATCTACCCTGTTTCTCCATAACACCAGATGGTGCTGGGATCTGAACCGGCCTGGTGCATCCAATCCCAGCCCACACTAGTGCCTCGGGTGACTGCAACTGTTTCCTAGATAGAACGCAACCCCCATTCCAGCACATACACCCCTTGGTGGGAACCTCATCCCAGCTATGGCATCCCAGATTGGGACCGTTCCTAGCTGTAAATCACGCACCTGCACGTGGTTGCTCCGAGGACCATTAGGTGCCAGCCTGCTACACAAGCCGGAGCTTATCTTTTACTTGATAGGTGTTCAAAGCTCAGCATTATTAAGGGATTGGAAGTTCTTCAAAGGAAGAGTTACTGGCATTGGGAATCTTTAGGATTGACTCAGATCCCAGAAACAGTGGGGTCACTCTAGAGCTATCTCAGCAGCGATTCAGATGTCCAATACCCCAGAGCTCCCCGGCCGGGCGGCCAGCAGGCTGTGCCTGGCGCCAAATGGCGCACTGGCCGCCCGGGCCCAGCCCGCCATGAGCCATGGGCACATGGCGGACTGGGTTCGGGATCCGAGCTAGACGTCCTCTCCCGCAGCCCTCGGCTCGCCTCTGGCAGCCGGAGGTTAAATCCTGCAGGCCTGAGGTTGCGCCCCTCCCCAATCCCGTTCACCCAGCACCCAATGAGGGTGTTGGGTGGGTCCCGGACATGCCCAGTCACGGAGGCCTCCCCCCTCGGCGTACTCACCCCAGAAGGAAGCAGGCCGCACCCAGGCATGTCCGGGCCCAGCCCGCCATGAGCCATGGGCACATGGCGGACTGGGTTCGGGATCCGAGCTAGACGTCCTCTCCCGCAGCCCTCCTCACATGCACATTTAAGGATCTTTTCCATATGTTCAACTGAAGAGAGCTTGATGATCATGTGTCTTGGTGAAGACCACTTTTGGTCAACCCTGCTGGGAATTCTGTGCCCCTTCTGGATGTTGTTGCATAATTCTTTCTGCAGATTAGGAAAATATTCCCATATTATTTCATTAAATATATTTCTAAATGCAATTTATCTTTCTGCATCTTCTGGGACTCCCATAACTCTTTTTTTAAAAAGATTTATTTTATTTTTATTACAAAGTCAGATATACTGAGAGGAAGAGAGATAGAGAGGAAGTGGAGATGCCAGGATTAGAACCAGCAGCCATATGGGATCAAGGCGAGGACCTTAGCCACTAGGCCACGCTGCCAAGCCCTCCCATAACTCTTATATTTGACTTTTCCATAGTGTCTTTCAGTTCTTGAATACTTTCTTTAAAATCCTGACCCAGCTCTGCTTTGAGCTTTTTGTTTGTTTCCAGCTGGTGACAAGAAATATCCTCCAATTGTGCAATTCTTTCTTCTGCTTCATTTATTCTATTTTAGAGACTCTCCTCTGTACTTTTAATTTGCTCCACTGTATTCTTAATTTCTGATATATCAGCTTTTATTTGAATCACTTTCCATGTGACATATTCCTTCAATTCCTTGAACAACTGCTTTATGTGTTTCTAATTGTTGATAAGAAGTTTTAAAACAAATGTTTTGAATTCTTTATGCCCCGTTTTCCTAATGTATTCCTCAGTTAACTCTGAGGTTCACGAAGGGTTTTGTTCCTTTGCAAGGGAGTCTTGAGTAATATTCATTTGCCTCTGTCTCTTCTTTTGCTCCTGGTCATTGTACTTCTGGTTATCAGATTTTTCTTATTGGGGCAGGTTTCTAAGCTGTGTCACCTACAGGTCTACAGTTCGATTTTACTTATTCTGGTTGGTACACAACTTTTTGCTTGCAGCCACTTGTGCCACAACCTCCAGCGAATTCCAGGTCTGGGTTCTTGTTAGACTTCCACCATGATCTCTGTAGCCCCAGCTCCTGCTCACCACTCTCCACCTCCTGTGATCCCATCCTGAGACTGCGCTATAGTCTGTTCAACCTTTCTCCCACTTCCAGTTGGAGTAGGTCCCAGGATTAGGGAGACACCACATGTCCTATATAGCTAAGTTGTTGTTGGTGCTGATTTTGCTGGAACCTGTTGGCCATCAGGTTGAAGGCCACATGAATCAATTTGACCCATATAGTGCCAAAGTCGATATTATTATCCTGCAGGACCAGTACAATGCAATGAGTTTGGTTAGTTGTTGCCATGCTCAGAGCATAGGCAGGTCTCTGTTGTCCCCTGTAGCCTTAAATTCTTTGCCACAGTGTAAGAAATGGTGCCTGATGTGCCACTACTAGAGTTCTTGATCTGCTTGCTGTCAGATCTGAAGGCTACCTGCATCTGTGGAAATTGCACGATGCTACATTATTGCAGTTCACTGAGCCAGAAATGAGTTCTCTCCCAGCTCAGTTCATGTGCAGTCCTGTCCCATAGCCCTTGCCTCCTTAAACAAAATGATGCCTAATTTGGCTCTAGGAGGCAGACTGGGCTATGAAATGCACCCTGTTTTCAGATTACCCATCTGGGACCTGCCACTCTGTCTCGCTTCTGGTCAAATCAAACAGACCAGCAGCAAGGGCAGTTCTTTGGGTTCACTTCTGGAACTCCCAGTAAACATCACTTCCCACCTGGTTGCTGGTGGAGTTTTAGCTGCTGGTCGAGTTCAGATCACTGTTCCTGAAATGCCACTGGGGTCAGTCACCGCAACACCACACCATTGTTTTCACTGCTTTCCTGTGTCTGTCAGTCTCCAGGTACCCCTCTGCTATTATTTCGTCCTCTTCTATTCTCTGGAATGTGCACTCTCTCGTCCATACTGACTAATATTTCTTACTCTATTCCACCATCTTGATTCTCCTGTATTGTTTCATATCTTGGCTGTAAGGAGTAAAGTACATACATTCACACTGGATTCTCACATCAGCCAAGCAGGTTGATATCATTGGCCTTCACTTTGGAAACAATACACAGGCAAAAAACGCAGCGTAAGTGCTCAGTTCGCCTACCTGGTGCAGTACAGCACTAGGATACAACTCAGGAAGTTCAGATTCAGATGGAGAAGTTAGGGCACAACCTTAGACTCTGGCCCTATACCTTATTCCCCCACCATTCTACTTGCCAAGGATTATTTTGCATTAGTAAGGATCTGTGAGTCTCTCTGCTGCCCTTTGCCTGTCTGTCTCCTGAAAATAATCCTGCTTGGAGGGAGAAGGTGGTTTGTGCCTGACTTCCTTGTTTAGAGAGAAGTGTCCAAGTGTGTTCTTTCTGGCAGCTCCACTGTCTGAAATCTAAGATGATTAATTCAACTGTCTCTGCCATGACAACCCAGTGTAAATGCTCATCACCTTTTGGGTGATTCCTGCAGGTTCTAGGGTCCTGCTACAATGAATACTCCTACTCTGTTCTTTTGTGAGGCAATAAAGACTGCTTTTGGCATGATCTCCAGTTTGAAACCTCGGCTCATTAGTAAAAGAAAAACAGAAGCCTCTTAACCTCAATCTGATTGCAGGTGCACAATATTCTGCCAATCTGCATATCTCTACCCCTATTGCTCCTCATACATGACATCCATCTTTGCCTGCGGTTGTACACCAGCGCCTCTCTCTTGTTGCCCCTAAAACAAAGTGCCTCAAATACCTCTGTAGCTGGGGGTTCATTTATTCTTCTTCATAGCTTGTTAATTCCTGCTCTGTGTTGGAGATCATTTTCAACCAGATTCTGATGGGACAAAAAGCAGTACAACAGCCACATAAACACAAGTGACTATGAAAGTCTCCAACTAGGTTGAAGTGGTCCCAGTGTGAGTCTCAGAGGGGTGGCAGATATAGGTGCAGTGGAAGGCAGAATAGGACTGTTGGTGCAGGAAGGAAACAAACAGGTTCATATTTTGAGGATTTTTGGATAAGCACTACAAGATTGCATTTCTGGATTGCAAAATGGATGCAGACTGGTGGTGAGCTACATCCACAATCCTGTTTAAGGTAGTGGAAGCAACGTAAAGAGGTTTGAACTGAAAAGACTCATTAACAGATCAAACAAGGGGAAGCCATGGAACCCAGAATAGTTTTTGTCCAATATAGCTTTCATCGCTAATATTTTGGTTTCACAAAGTGTTAAAAAGTCCAGTGTCTGCACCATTGAATAGCAAATATGAGTGCTGGGCTGGGCTGAGATCAGGAAGATCAAATCCCAATGGGCTGTGATGGCAGAGATTACACTGTCACTGGATGTGAGTAGATAGCTAATTCATTCTGAGGTCCAAGTAAATGGAGGCTACAGTTAAAGAAATGTGAGAAATTTTTCCTAAATTGGAGATATATTAGCAAGTCAAAGAACATGAAGAGTGTGTGGTGATATATGAACAAGGCAAAGGCCTGCTACAGGTGGGAGAAGAACCAGCAAAAACTGGATGGAGACTGAGGTGGGGCTTATTGGAATCAAGAGAGGATTGAGGAGAAATGGGGTGCTCGTGGACTAGCAGAACTATGAAAGTCACTCAAGGTGAAAATCCTACCTCATACACAGGTTTACTGTACTGTCTGGGGTAAATTACCCAGTTAGTGCAGACTCCGAAAATGACCTATGTTGCAGAGCTGTTGCAAGGATTAACACTGCATAATTTAGAAGTTTTAAACTGGAGTGCTGGAGATGAACTCTAGCTAACTTCAATTAAAAATAAATTGACTGCGCCCGGCGGCGTGGCCTAGCAGCTAAAGTCCTCACCTTGAATGCCCCGGGATCCCATATGGGCACCGGTTCTAATCCCAGCAGCTCCACTTCCCATCCAGCTCCCTGCTTGTGGCCTGGGAAAGCAGTTGAGGATGGCCCAAAGCTTTGGGACCCTGCACCCGTGTGGGAGACCTGGAAGAGGTTCCTGGTTCCCGGGATCGATTGGCGTGCACCGGCCCGTTGCGGCTCACTTGGGGAGTGAATCATCGGATGGAAGATCTTCCTCTCTGTCTCTCCTCCTCTCTGTATATCCGGCTTTCCAATAATAATAAAAATCTTTAAAAAAATAAATTGACTAATTAAATGAATTGGGAAGTGTTCTGGAAAACTAGTGTAGAAGAGTAGTGGACTGGAAGCTCTCCATTTCTCCTCACTCCCATCCTGGATGCCAGACCCCAGTACTACACACTATTATGGCCTCCTCAGGACTCTTATTTGTTGGCAACTCATACTTGGTGAGAGCATTCATTGGCCAAAACAAACAAACAAACAAACAAACAAATAAATAAAAATAGCCAGGAGCAGCTGTGATGCTTGGCAGACCCGAGGGCATAGGAGTTGGAAAGTCTTGGCGTCCCCAATTCAAAAGCTAGCTCGGTCTAACCCCAAGCTGTCTTATAAAGAAGAAAGGCTGGGAACGTGGGAAAGGACTCAATTAAAGAATGAAAAATGTGGCCACATGCAAACAATTCATGTAATGCTTATAAAATGAGCCTCAAACTTGATTGAAATCTTGAAATCAGCATTGGCATTGTAAATATAGTAGAAGACAAGGAAAGAATATGAATTTCAAAGCTGGGAGTACTGACTGACTGACATAGCCAATGACACCAGCCTCAAACCTTTCAGAAAAAAAGCACAGATTCAGGAAATAGAATACTCACTGGACTTTCAAACAGTCTATTTTCACTTTTAGTCCTTCAAATCTTTACAGGAAGTCAAACAGGTATTAAAAAATGACATAGAGACGGTTTATATCTATGCTGTCTTCTTTGACCCTGAACCCAGACAAGACACTGGGTGGGAGGTTGATGTGGTTACAAGTGAGGTCACTAGGAGGAAATGTCAATGCTACCCAGGGAGAGGTATGGGCTTGGTTCAGTCAGGATAGCCTGTTCTCACTTGGATCTCTTCCCTTTTGCCTCCAAATTGTCATAATCTGCTTTGGTTAAGTCAATTTCATGTGTGCTTAGAAATATAGAGAGTGAATTAAGTATTGCTTCCTAAAATTAAAATAGTAATATCCTTAAATTTTATTTTAAAAGATGATTTTATAAGATTGTTTTTTCAGAATTCTACATGAAATGTGGGCTGAGTAAATCCTACCTCGAAATGAAGACTAGGAGTGGAGTACAGACTCTGCTATAGAGTTCTAATTCGTTTAGAGCACTGTCACTTTCTCCATTGCTGCTTGCTAGGACTGAGAGACTCTTAGAACCCCAAACATGGTCTGAATTTTCTGAAAACTGAACCTAAGCAAGGCATAATCTACAAAATGCCACTGCTTCCTAATTTGTTTTTGCTTGCAGTTTTCCAAATGCAACCATAGAACAACAGCCCTAGTATGCAAGTGGAGACTTTGTGTCTGCAAAAATCTCATCTTTCTTTGCTGGGAGATCTGGGGTGAATAGCAAGTGTGTGTGTGTGTGTGTGTGTGTGTGTGTGTGTGTGTGTGTGTGAATTCTGACAGGTAAGAGGGCATAGAGCAAGGACACTATGCATTTTCTTTCTCTCTTTCTCTTAACTGTGGGCAACAATTTACGGATTTCCTGGTGGATTTCCAAAGAACTACCAGTTCCTGTTGGTTGCTAAGGGTAAGCCACACTACAGGATCCAGGGCACAGAAGTTGACAAAGAAGAAGCACAGATGGGCCTGCCATGGGGCAGGATCCGAATCTGAAGGGTGACTCTTAGTATGAGCATTCCAAGAGGCACCAAACCTTGCTTCTCCACTTGTGATTTATATAAGGAAAATAGGTAGGCATGGTCTTCCTATAGATTTTCTAGTCAATTTCAGGTGTGTTGATTAAAGTTTATGTGGAAGCCATGATTGATGGTATACATTTAGTGTGAGTTCTCTAATACCAGGAATCTATGAAAAAAAATAGTTGAAATGATATACAAGCTCTTCTCCCTTTGTTCCAAGAGTTATATAGGTGTTAATTAAGTAATAGCAGCTTGACCTTATTAAAAGTAGAGTCAGGGAGGGAGGACTAGCACTGTGGCATAGTGCATTAAGACTCTTCCTGTGATACCAGCATTCCATATGGGCACCAGTTCAAGTCCCAGCTACCCCACTTCGGATCCAGCTACCTGTTAATGTCCTGGGAAAACAGAAGAGGCTGCTGAGTCCTTGAGATCCTTCACCCATTTGGAAGACCTGGAAGTAGCTGTTAATTCTTTGTTTGGGATGGACCCAGCTCCCATCATTGCAACCATTTGTGAACTGAACCAGCAGATGTGAGATCAGCTCTGTGTGTCTCTTCTCTCTCTGTAACTCTGCCTTTCCAATGAAAATAAATAAATATTGATTAAAAAGTAGAGTTGCGAGGGTTGGCATTTTGGAATAGTAGGTAAAGCCCATAGCCTGTGAGGTCAGCATCCCATTTGGGAACAAGTCCATGCCTCAATTACCCCACTTCCAAGTCAACTCCCTGCTAAAGGCCTGAGAAAAGCAGCAGAAGATGACTCAGGACTTTGCTCCCCTTATTTGTGTCACCCAAAGGAGAGACATGGATTGCCTTTCCAATTCCAGATTTCAGCTCTGACATAAACAGCTCCAGCTGTTCTGTGCATCTGGGAAGTGAGCCAGTCAATGGTAGCTCTTTCTTTCTATGAGTCTTTCTGTCAATAATAAAAAAAATTGATTGACTAGTTGGTTGGTTAAAGCAATTTATTCAAATAAAGTGATATAAAATGATGTCACTCAGGCCCGGCAGCGTGGCCTAGCGGCTAAAGTCCTCGCCTTGAATGCCCCGGGATCCCATATGGGCACCGGTTCTAATCCTGGCAGCTCCATTTCCCATCCAGCTCCCTGCTTGTGGCCTGGGAAAGCAGTCGAGGACGGCCCAATGCATTGGGACCCGGCACCCGCGTGGGAGACCCAGAAGAGGTTCCAGGTTCCCGGCATCGGATCGGGGCGCACCGGCCCGTTGCGGCTCACTTGGGGAGTGAATCATCGGACGGAGGATTTCCTCTCTGTCTCTCCTCCTCTGTGTATATCTGGCTGTAATAAAATGAATAAATCTTTAAAAAAAATAAAATGATGTCACTTAAAATCAGAATTTTCAGTGAAGGAGAAAGGCTTAACGATCTAAGACTGAAAAGTTATAAAAATATATAATTGGAATTATAGTTGTAATTATTAGCATAAACTCATGATTCACTTTCTCTTCACACCAATATACATTATCTAAAAACCCTTTGAAATGACAATATTCTTAAATTAGCAATGCACACCTCACAGATCCTAGGAAAAAGGCGTGATTCCATGAATATGTAACTGGAAATGTACTAAATGAACCTGCAATATTTTGTCACATTGGAAAGCAAGGAAACTCCTCAAGGTGACAGCAAAGTCTTTGAAACTCACAGAGAGAACATGAGCTCCAATAAGCACATTTACTTTAATGAACTGAAGCACATAAATTATGTTTATATTTATTTATCTGAAAGTTTATTGAAACTGCTAGTATGTTCTTTAATATTACTACAACATGTCACTGGAAGAAACTTTATAAATAAATTCATTACTGTGACAACTATAAATAATAACATTTAGATATTTTGTTTCAATTCCTACATTAATTGCAAATAGTCAAATAATTTATTATGAAAAGTTTATCTTCACAGAAATAGTCTAGCTAACAAATTAGGGTGGCAGCAAAAAAATTAAAATATAACATTTTGGGGAACACCTAGACAAAAACCATGATCACCAACGGGTGACAATATTTTCAAAGGAAAAACGAATGTTATACATGTCCTGATAGAACCATACAACACAATCTATGACAAAACTTAAAGCTGAATTGAATATTTAGGCACTATTGATAGGAACTATACAATAGAGGAAAATGTCTGAGGAGAATGCCAACAAGTAGAACTTTCAGTAAACACAGAAATTTCACTTCTGCAACAGGTCAAGAATTTTGGGGTGCTGCTGTGAGGCAAGTAACGTCCGCACTGGGATACCCACATCCTAACCATGCTTCTGCAACAGATCCCTGCTCATGTACCTAGGGAAACACTGGAGGATGGCCCAAGCTCTTGGGCTCCTGCCAGCCATGTGGAAACCCGGATGTGGTTCCTGGCTCATGGTTTCAGCCCAGGCTAATTATGGCTGTTGTAGCACTTTGGGATGTGAAGCAGCAGGTAAAAGATTATTCTGTCAGCGTGACGCTCAAACAAATCTTAATGGAAAAGAAAATCAGAGGCAGTGAGATCACTTCTCCCACCGCTCCCATTAGTGCAATTAGAAAAATCTAATTGGAATGTGCAGGGCTACTATTAGAGCACTCTGATAAGCAAGTACTAAAAGAGATAAGTACAGAAAAGCAGCACTAACACTAACCAGTAGTACGCTTGTGATTTTTCAACCCAATATTCCCTAGCCAGGTCCTAGGACTGACTGAAATGATAGAGTGGACATTGGATGGGCAGAGTGTCAAAAATGAATTAACAGAGAATATGAGAAGTCATGCAGAACTAGATTTTTATTATTGTAACAGGGCGGCCATCATTTCACTGGATGATGCGCCAAAACACAGAAAGTGAGAGTTTGTATACTTTTACAAAACGTAAGATGAGTGTTGGGAAAGCAAGTGCGCAAAGCACAGATCAGCTAAGTTTTCACAAGGTGAGAGCAGCCCATAGCAGTTCCATGCAACAGGTAAATAAGTAGCTCTCATGTGGGAAGAAAGAATCATGCAACATTTCAAGGGACAATAAAATATCAGACTCTGGAACCAGTCTTTGCCTGACTCCAGGCCCAAGTACAGCCTTGCATGTACACAGAATGTCCTCTACTTTCTGGGTGTCTTGGAATGTCTAGCAGGCACCCCCATCACAGAGCTTCAGTAATGCTTTAATTCCAGCTGGAGGAACGAGGGAGGGATCTCCTGGTGGGATGTGGTGGCAGCTGGGCTCATAATTGCCAGACTAAAGGAGAAGAATATTCCCCTCCAATCAGATCTTAAGAAATTGGAGTCCCCCAAATCCACAGTTGATACTATTTCCTTCTTAATTTTTTGTTGTTTATCCCCAAATGGACTGAATTCATGAGAGGTATGTGTCTGAAAGAGGTGAATTAGAGTCACTGGTTCTTTCAAGCAACACATTACAAAATGAACTCTAAGAAATTCAAAAGTGTAATGCAACTACAGAAAGGGAAGAGGTAAGAGATAAGGAAATATGACACAAACCTCACAACGAAATCTAAGCGTACCTTGTAACTGTGAGTACATTTCCAGGATTCTAAACAGCAGTCGTTTCCAGTTTTAGAATTAAACTCAGGCCACCATCGACTTTGCGGTGGATCTTCCAGGTAGAAGCCAAAGCAGATCTGAATGTCAGTAAGACTTTGAGCCTGGAACGGACAGTGACAGCTTAGACAGCAGAAGATAATCAGAGTGTACAGCCTGAACTTACTTTCATTTATTGCATGTTAAAACAAGAATGCCAGGATTTTCCACAGCATTTAAATATTATCTAATATTCATGGCACGATGCTAAGTTGTTGACCTAGTAAAATTCTTAACCCTGAAGGAAAAAGATAATAAATAACCCAACACTGATTTGAAATGAATATCAGGCTTATCTGGTGAAGAAAGTTGAAACAATTATTGCAATGAAACATTATGATTAAATTTTTCGGAAGCATTTATAAATACTTTGAAATGAATGGAAAAAGTCATAACTTCAAGGTCATCATAATATATGACAGATTTACATATAACAAAAAGAACATGTGACTTATCCATCCATATTTAAGAGATTTACTAATAATTTATGAAAGTCACCTCATTTCCAGTTCATATTTAAATTGTACCTTTTGTCCTATGAATAGCCACTTAACAATAGGCTGGTTTGAATAAGGATCCTGTATTACAAATTGTATTTTATTGCATCACTTAATATCTCTGATTTTGTAACATGTCACCTTCGGTTTAAGAAGCTATTAATTTCTTGGATAAACAAGGTCATTTGCATTCTAAAATGTGCCACGTTAAGAATAAAGTCAATTGCTTCCTTGTGGTTTTTTTAAGTGATTATGTTAGGCTTACAAAATGGTAATCAGACCTACAGTCTGGGTTAGAATTATGTTTAATTTGAAAAGCAAATATAATTCAAAGCTATGTTGAGTACTTCTTACTACATGAAATTATTAGTCATATGTAGCATAACTGTCCCACATATTGTGATTAAAATTTGTTTCAGGCTCAAGTGGAATCTGATTAATTACTCTATCATAAACTGTGTGATTGATTTCATCCTAATAACTGCTATATCAATCGAGGAACATTTTCTAGATCCATTATTTAATGAATGGCTAAGGAAATATTTAATGTAAAAATCATTATTTCTTTTTTTAATAACTGTGATTCTTTAAAAGGGAATGATTTGGATAATTTATTATTTAAACACTAAATTTTAGCTGTCAGATTTCTAAAGCTAAGAGTGGGAGGCTTGGAACCTGGGTCTTGGTGACATATTGCCTGTGTGTGAAGACTTTTACAGTGGTTTAGTTTCAACAGCACTTATTCCAAGTGTCTAGTAGCATTTCTGTTATCTGTTCTCAAAGAAGTTCCAACTTTGGCTCCCCACCCTCTCTTGCAATGACCATCAGGGTCACTCCGGAGAGACCCCCCCCAACAAAAAAAATTAGATCCGGTAGACAGACAGAGACCAATAAGGAAAATTTAGAGCAGACAGGAAAAAGTCAGCTTGGACTCCCATATTCCTTACTAGGTAGGACACAAAGATCAGTTACTCCTCACTAAGGTATTGAAGATTTCTCTGCACATCCTCCTAAAACTGTTCTGCTTCTCAATTGTTAACATATGGCATAAGTTATAAGCCTGTTTTGACTATCCTAAAACAAAGTTCAGGAAAAAATCACGCTTGAATATTATAAACTGCTAAATATAAAAATGAAAATAGACACGAGACAGCTGAATAGCACTCTATAACCAGTTTAAGGTTTACAGCAACCGGTTGTGTATAAACTAAGATTGAACTGTCAATGAAGTAGTTACAGGATGTGGTTAAGAACAGGCATTTTCTAATATATTGGTCACTCAGTACCATGTCAATTAACTTCATGATGTTGTAAATTTCCATGTTTCTTCCAGTTGTGTATTGGTTATTCATTGGAGGGGATGATACTCTGCCAGCTCTACTTTCAGACCAGGGATGATCTGCCAAGGAAACTGTTGAATTCATCTGGACATTAAGATGCTGGAGTATCTGCATGGTCCTTGCCTGCAATGAAGGAATCTTGACAGGTTATAAACTGTAATACTGTTAACAATATGCAGAAATTCAATAAGTGGGCAAAGCTTGAGGAGGGGCTGGGGGAATACCAGAACCTATGAAACTATGTCATAAAATGAAACAATCAAAAAAAAGAGAAGTTAAAGTAAAAAACTAAAGAAAAACAAAACCAAAGGAAATTATGAAAATGCTGAAATTCCATGTTTTTTTTTCTGGCAAAATACTATTGTGTATAAGGAGAG
Source organism: Ochotona princeps (assembly GCF_030435755.1). Lineage (NCBI taxonomy): Eukaryota > Metazoa > Chordata > Mammalia > Lagomorpha > Ochotonidae > Ochotona > Ochotona princeps. The sequence continues at coordinate 104,123,240 of NC_080835.1, read as the reverse complement.
GACAGAAATTCTTCAATCTGAAGATTGAATGAATGAGTTTATGAAGTAAACTGACAGTAGCAGATTAACAGAAGAAAAGACATACACTCACAAGTGTTGTGGGTGAGGTGCATTTTAAAATCCTTATTCCAGGACCTTGTCTCTTACCTACAGAACATCCTAAACAGAGGCACAAAAAAAGCATACAAAGTGATGAAGTTTATTTAAAAGATAAGTTTATTTAAAACATGCCTGCATGTAGGCATTGTTCACGAACAGAGTGGACCAGGAAGGGAAATGAATAGAAGTTGGAAGTACACAGATGGTGCCTCAGGACTCTGTCTCATCCTCATGTGCGGGTGGAGAAGTGGAGAGCCCCTCTCAGTCGCAGGCCTCTTATGATGTTAGAAAGTGAACTGATTATGTGCTATTTCTTCCTGGTCCCAAGGGAGGGAAGTACATTCTAGGACAAATGGTCATTGGTTGATAAGAGGTAGGCAAATGGGATTGTATAGGGAGGGAAGCCCTAAGTACATCACAAGGATATCACAGGAAAGACGAGAAAGTACACAATAATACACATTAGTCTAGAAAAGTCTAAATTTTTATATACCTGATCAGAAGAAAGATAAGAAGTAGGGAGGGCTGAAGGGAGAGTATACAACTTGGGGGCAGGGTGAAAAGAAATTCCAAGAAGAGCAAATGATCACTTATGACAAAGTCCATTCAGACACTGTGTCCATCTTCTCTAAGTAACAGAGCTCCTAGAAAGAGGTTTCACAATTGTGTTCAGTCTTTATTCTCAGAAGGGAGCTTGTCTAAAGGTGCTCCCTGCATCCACTTTTGATCTGAGTCAAGCAGCACGTGCCTGCAGCATACATTCAGGTGTCTGCAGGTCTACCACTACACCTGTAGGTATGTGTGTTGGGATGCGCAGACTTAGATATCCTGGCTGTATCTGATTTTCCTGTGAAAAAATTATAAGACCTATCTGATTGATGATGAGGAAAAAAAAATCTCTAAGGTGTCTTAATTGTAAGAGTAAAGGATGAAGGATAAATGAGGGAGGCTAATACATTTTTTAAAAATAGGAGAAAAGAAAAGAACATTTCATATTCCTAAATGTACATTGAAACCTCGACTTGAATCCCATTAGGATCCCCTAGGTATCAGGCCATCATCCTGCTGCTTAGAAACCCACTCAACTCAGAAGCAAAACAAATTTTACTTTGTGTTCTATTTCTTTACTTCAAAACCTCACATATTGACATAATCCTGCTTTTCTGCTCTAAAGCCATGATAAGTCCAGTGTAAACAATTTTTACCTTCTTTCTCTAAATCAACTTCTTATGAAATAATTTTAGCGGTAAAATTCATCTCATGCTGTAAGACACCAATTATTAGAGTACCTAGATACTCAGCTCCAGCTCCCAGCTAGAGCCTCCTGTGCATGTGAATTCTTTGGGGCAGTGGTGATGTCTTTTTTGATTGGATCCCTGACATATACTTTTGACAAGTGGACTGGGTCCTAGGTTCCCAGTTTCCACCTGACTCTGGTTGTTGTGTTATTTGAAGACTGAGTCAATGGAAAGGAGTTCTCTGCCATTGTTTTTCTCTCTCAGATAAATAAAAACAAAAGACGAAACGAATTCTCTCAGCCATTGATAGTATGTTTTCTCAAGTGCTATCTAGTCCTGTTACTGTGAGCTAAGTGAAATTTTCTGAAGACCTCATCCTTTTTCTGGATCTGTAGCAGATGAATAAACCCTATCATTTCAGACATCTCTTAGTCTTAAGAACTTAAACAATCTTTCACTAGTGGCCAGGTAATAATGGATAATAATTAATAATGATGATGATAATGGCAATGATTGATGATGTCAACTGATGCAGACTTTTTCAGAAGAAAGGTGTTTGTTAGTTTTGGAGAGAACAGAGCTGCAGAACTGCAGGAACCTTTTCTGGCCTCATTATTGAGTTTCCATTCATGACAGCCTTTAAGTGTGACATGAATGAATTGCTTTGTTTTTGAAAAGAACGCTAACAAATGAAAAAGTGTATTTGAACAGCTTTAATAGAATTCAGTAAAAGTTATGCTTGTGTTTTTATGCAAACTGATTAATTATGAATATCTGAAAGTGTTCTCTGCATGGATGATTAGTCAAAGGAAGGTTTGGCATCATCTGAGATTATAAATGCCCATGAGCAGTTACTCTGCACTCTTTTCCAGCTTCTATAGTGATGCTGGCATTATTGAGATAACATGGCTTCATTTTCTTTGGCCCATACTACAGTCATTATTGTTAAATTTCTCAAACTGCTCCAAACTTCCAAGTGAAGCTTATCACATGTAAGTACTCATCACATATTAGTATGCCTGCTTGAAGAAATCAGCTCCTGATTGTGTTTTTAGATTTTATAGGTCCTTGTAAGGCAACTTCTTCCTATTTCATCGCTTTCACCATCACCCTCAGGAAGACCACTAAATAACTCTACCTCTTTTTTTTTTTCCTAGTCTGACACCTGCATTCCCTAAGATACCGTGGCAGCTTTGTTACTTCATTTGCTCCTGAAAGAGTAGAAAAGCTGTATCAAAACTCTAGTTTCCTGGGAATAGGAGTTGGTAGGGTGGCAGAGTCAAAAATTCTTTGCCTAGAAAGGTTTTCTGCCTGACAATTGCTTACAATGAAAGATTATTCATGTATTGTTTCATGCATTTGTATGTTCATTTATTGTACAAACTTATTTTCTAGGCATTGTCTACACGGCTCTAATAAAAGTACTGGAGCAATTTTTATTCTTTAAAATCTGATCAAAATATTTTCTGTGAAACAAATTCAAAAAGGAATTTTATAAAAATCAAATTTGGGGGACAGGCATTTGGCAAAACAGCATGTCTGGGTTCTGGCCATGGACTTACTCCCCAGCCAATTACCAGTTCCGGCTCTAATGTGGCTGGTGTTGTGTTCCAGTCTGGCCTGTCCATCACTTGTCCTGGGTTTTCAGACCTGCCAATGATTGTTATGAACTGTCCCAGATTGGCCCAGCCCCAGACCTGACCCAAACTTATGCCAGCAGGTACCAGGACTGGCCTGCATGTACTACTCCCAGCCTTGGTCCTTGTGCTCACTGAAGGGACTGTGTCCTGACAAAGGAATTTCCCAAGCTCTGCTATGAGGTCTCCTAACTGTGGCAGATCTTGCGTGTACCTGTGGGACCTTGGCCCAGTCTGACTTGGCCTACCTCCTGTCCTGGCAGGAACCGTGTCCTTGTCCAAATGGCCCATACTCATGCCCAGACACAACTTTCATGTGGTTTAGTGGGTACTGAGACCTGAGTGTAGCTGGGTGTAGCCAAACCATTCTTACACCCTTCTTGGTTCTTACGAGCACCATCAGGTGCTGAAGTCTAGCCTAGTCTGGCATACCCCGACCCAGTCCAATCCCATTCCGAGGGACACTATAACCATGTCCATCCCAGACCTCAACCCCCATTCTGGCTCTCACACTCACCAGTGGGAGCCACAGTGCAGTCAAGACATCACTGTATCTCCCAATTTACCCTGTTCTTAGCCACAGATCTTGCACGTACCAGTGGTTGTTCTGATCCAGCTTGTCATAGCCTATCCCCCATCTTCGCCTTTGCCATCAGATATTTCAGCCTTCCCTGTCCTGGTGCAGCCCCAGTTTCAACACTCACTAGTGGATACTGCAGCCTATCCCGCCTGCCCATTCTACTCCCATCTCTGACTCATGCAAGCTGGTAGGTGTGATAGCCTAGCCTGCCTTGCATGACCCACACTCTAACTTGTTTCTGAACATGCCAATAGGCTAAAATTTAGCTCATCCATGAACCAGTCTGTCCCGCTTCAGAACCAACATGACACTTGGAGCTAACTTGCCTGGCCTGACCAACACCCAGTCCTGAATCATATATGCTGACGAGCAGGAGTGATGGCCCACCAGGGGTTTTCCCCAAATTCCCCAACCAGGCCCACTTCCAGACTCAGATCTCACTAGGCTCTTACCTAGCATGGTCTGCCCCCTTCATCCCAGCCTTTGTATGAGTTGTTAGATGTTATGGTCAGGCCCACCCCACACACTATTCTAAGGGTGGACAGGATGGACTAGTCAGGCCTGATCCCAACACATGAGTGTTGGAAGGTTCTATGGTCATGCCTAGCTCATCCTATCACCACCTCCAACTGTTAATCTAACTAGTGGAAATTGCAGTTCCACAGGGATGGACCCACAAATCCCTCACAGAATCTGTCCCCAGACCTGGTTCTCTTGAGTGTTGGTTAGTGCCATGGCCCAGCCTCATATGACCCAGCCCCTCTTCTCACACTCACTGGTTGTGGGTCCACTCTTCTGACATTCACTGGTAGGTATTTCGATCTAGCCCTGACAGGTAGGCCCTGGCCCTAGCTTTTGTGCTCACTGGTGAGTGATGGTCAACGGTGATTGATGCTAACTAGCCCAATTCAGGTCTCCTTCTTGGGTGGGTGGATCAGTCTGACCCAGAAAGGAGCTCTAGTTTTCCCCTCCAAAGCAATCAGACTTAGTCCCTTTGCAGACCTGCAAGTACAGTGGTCTTGTCAATAGAAATTCCCCAAAGTCATTCCTCATCTGCAACATACTCCCTCAGAGGTCCTCCCTCCTTCACATCTTCATATCCCATTCCCTGAGCAATCCATTGTCCTTGTGCCTAGAAGAACATGGGACATTCAGGATTGTATTCCAAGCCCAGACTGGTGAGGTAACATGCTGGCCTGGAACTAAGAGACCCAAGATCATAACCTGGTTTCCAGAGCCAGTCCTTTGGCACATGTGTTGGTCTGGGAGGTTATATCTCCATTTGTTTGAGACACAAGTATGTGCACAAGACTCCTGGCACAGCTCATGGGCATATCACACTAGTCTGGGCCCTTTCTCTCCCCCCTCCCTACCTACCTACCCTTGGGACCAAAACACATATGCGATCTCAGGCCTGCTCCCCTAGCCCCCAGCATGAGTCCTCAGAGTCCAGAGTTCATGGAAGAGAGTGAAGCTGCAGCTGACTTTGGCCTCCAATTTGCCTGATTTATTTTTAAAAATGAGCAAAGAACTACAAATAATTTTTACTGAAGAAGATATATATGTGTAGCAAATCAGCACAAAAAGGTGTGTGTAATGTTTTTTGCCATGTATATGAAGTAAATAGTAAAATATTTCATATCGCTGAACACCAATCTTAATTTCTTTAAAAAGCATTATTTGTGATTGGAAGAAATTAAAAATAATACAGACACCTTGGCACATGGTTTTCCATTTTCTCAGTAAATTAGATATATATGTTTGTCATTCCTGGATGCTTACAAAAGTGAGTTGAAAATATATGATCCTACATAAAAACAGCATTAAGTAAATGTTCCTCATAAATACACAAAACTAAAAGTCAGTAAGATCCCTTCCCAAAAGTGAATGGTAAAATGAATTCTGTTACATAACTACTATGGAATACTACTCAGCAATAAAACAGGAGTGAGTGAGTGGATTTAGCAATAGTGTATAGGAATCTTAATTGCCTTTAGTTACATAAAATATCCAAGTGCATAAATCTGAAGGTGCTATATGATTTCAATTGCCTGACATTCTGGAAAGGGCGGAATTATAGAAATAGAAAGCACAAGCTGTCACAAGGGTTTGAAGAGGTGAAGAGAAGTTAAAAAAATAATGACATGGGATTTTGCAATTATAGAATTGTTTTGGTATGTCACCCCACTCTGTGTACAGGATTAATATATTTGTCTACGAAGATAGTATAGAAGCAGTGACATGCCAGAAAAAAACTAGGATGCTCAACATCTGCACCTTGTGTCTAAATACCATTGTTTAATAAAAGGAAACAAGGATTCTTGGAGAAATGGCTGGTCTAGGGATGGGTCTAGCACGACACAATATGGGCCTGGAGCACTTGCTGATGCTAGAAAGTGAAAGCTAAAAACACACATGAAAACATGAGTGAGATTGGAATGCAATTTGTACTTTATTTAATATCATTATCCCATTTTAATTCCTTAAAGGTTTGCTTATTTTACTTGAAAGAGTTAGTGAGAGAGAGAGAAAGACAGACAGAGAGACAGAGAGACAGAGAGAGAGATTCTTCCATCAGCTAATTTACTCCCAAAACAGACTCAATAGCAAGAACTGGACTGGTCCAAAACTGGAAGCCGGGAGTTTCTTCCAGGACTGCCACTTGAGCACAGGGATAGAGAGCCTGGGTTATTCTCTGCTACCTTCCCAGACCATTAGTAGGAGTTTTAATTGGGAATTTCTTAGTTTTGACAAATGTGATCTAGTCATTTAAAATATTAGCATTAAAGAATTGGATGAGGCTGAGCCATGTTTCACTCTACTGTCTCCACAACTTCTCTGTAAATGTCTGGATCCTTCCTGACAGTCACCTCTTCATTGTCTAACCTGGAGAGGTTCCTGCATATGTGTTTGTGTTTGTGTACTTGCTCACAAGCATCTTGGAGTTTGCTCCTGTGGTGGGATTGAGGCCAGGCACACGCATGGCTTCAGTGGTGAGCTGAAGCTGAACAGAGGTAACTTTCAGCTGTCACTGGATTTACTGAATGGCACAATGTGAAAAAGCCAGCTAGGAGTAAGACAACGTGTATGTGGCTCATCAAACTGCACTTTCCCTCAACAAGGAATCCACCTCCTGTGAGATCATCCTGTTTATCTTTCTTTATCTTGTTCTTCAGAACCACATACATATAATTCCTGAAAGCCCTACTGGGAATACGAATCTTCAGACTAAGTATTGCTCTAACACATGCAGTCACAACAATACTCAGTAAAGTACTGAGGTACCAGAGTAAGCTGGCTCAAAAATCAACTTCTGAAAGCCAAGTTGCTTCCCCTCTTCCATTTTGTTTCTCTATTTCTTACCTTTACTTCATGTTCCAACTGTAGGCTCCTGTAGAGCTCTGAACAGATAAAGATAAAAGATTTCCTCTTTTCTCCAAGGGTTTTATGTCAGATTCTGGTTGACATCTTCACATCCTATAACCAGAGAAGCAACTCTGAATGACACTGGTAGAGGAGATATGAATGCAAGTGAGTTGATGCCTCTTTGGATGATAGGAGGAGGATGCAGGAGACTTGCAGACAGCGAATCATTAGAGAAAAAGATGGCTCCAGAGCCCATACTAGAACTCCTGTGCCAGGATGCTTTGTCAGCAGAGAAGTTGGGGAACATGGGGGAGGGGATCTGAGTATGTGAAGAAATGCTCCCTTTGTAGAACAGAATGAATTTCTCAGATCTTTGTCTCAGGGTTTATTTATTTTTAACTTCACTTTTGAATTTTATTTTAATATTTATTACAAAGATGAGGAGATTGCAGACCTATATGGACCTCCCATATGGTCTGGGATGGGGGAGAAGGTGGGTAATACATCTTTCTGCTTTCCCTCCTGTGTTCCTGGGTATTGGCAGGAAAGCAGAAAGTGTGCCATTCCTTGCTATTACACACATCAGCATTAGGGAAGAAAGCAGGTCCTTTTCAACGTCGGAGGTGCGCACCTATCCTTCTTTCCAAGTATGTAGTTTTCTGTTGGATTGGACAAGCTGGCTGTCCTGTCTTTCATGTTCATCTGTATATGCTCTCCATTCTTGCATGAGGGTCAGCAACTGAGATGACCCTGTGCTGCCAAATGTGCTCCAGGGTTGGGCCACAAGTGTTAACGTGATTTTCCTTGAGGTCAGGGATTGAATGCAGACTTCTAGCTGGAGTGTCCCTGAAGAAGTCTCACCTGGAAAGTCCTCAGAACCTGCTCTTCAGTGACAGCTGGTGAAGAATTAGCCTCAATCTGCCCACTGCACCAGCTAACACATGTACCAGTGGGTGCAGCTGCCTGGTCAGCTCCATCCCTGGCCCTGATTTTCATTTGAGCCAGTGGATGTTGCAGCCTAGCCCAGCCCAGCCTGTCCCTGTGCCCAGATCTTGCACACACTAGCGGGTGCTGTAGCATAGTCAAGGAAACCCAAAAGAACCCCTACCTGCCCCCCAGCCAAGGTTTTCACACATACCATTGGGTGCTGTGACCCAGTCTGATCCATTCCATTTCCAGCCTCAGTTTTTGCATGTTAGAGTGCTGAACTCTAGTCAAGACACACCTATGGAACCCGATGCAGTAGCCTAGCAGCAAAAGTCCTTGCCTGGCAAGTGCCAGGATCCCATATGGGCTAGAGTTCAAATCCCAGCAGCCTTGCTTCCCATCCAGCTCTCTGCTTGTGGCTTGGGAAAGCAGTCTAGGACGACCAATGCCTTAGTACCCTGTACCCATGTGGGAGACCCACATGGGCTCCTGGCCCCTGGCTTCAGATTAGCGCAGCTTCAGCCATTGCAGCTGCTTAGGGAGTGAGTCAATGGATGGAAGATCTTTCTCTCTGTCTCTCCTTCTCTGTGTATATCTGACTTTCCAGGAAATAAAATAAAATACATTTTTTTAAAAAAGGCAATATCTATGAACCCCCGTTATACCTTCCTATATCCACAGTTGTGGTATGTGCAGGCATGTTCCAGTCTAGCCCTCCCCCAACCCTGGCTCTTGTATGCTTTGCTAGATGCTGTGGCCTAGCAAGAGTGTCTCCAAAGACCTCCCTCCAGGCCTGCTCCCATCCCCAATTCTGCATGCTGATGGGCACTGCATCCCAGACTGGCACACTCCATTCATAGCCTCAATTCATACTTGCCACAGGTGATGTAACCTACCCTAGTCTGGCCTACTCCCATATCTTGCTCTCACGCTTTTAGGGAAATATTTTGGCCTGACTCATGGAGGCACCCTGCATTTCTCTTCCTGATTTTTCCCAATGTCACATTCCATGAAATTCCCCAGAAATCATTTTACACATGTCAAATGCTCAGTGGCCCCCTATTCTGACCTGCCTCCAGTCCCCCGGCCTAGTGAAATGCACCTCCTCCCTCAACACACACACATGATAGTAGAAAATGCAGTGAGGGGGACCTGGCCTGAATGTGGCCACAATGGTGCAGTGGGCATTCCATTCAATATGCTCCTAAATCTAAAAAAATTCACAACAAAAAAGCATCTATGCAGGAACACTGGGATAGTTAACAAACAGTCGGTATTAACCAGGCCCATAATACCAGACAGTTATTGATTGCTTTTCTCCCAGGATTGTAACACATGCCTAGGTATAAGGCAAACTAGGCTGTTGTCTATATTGGGGTTCCAAGCAGGTCTCATGATACGCCCTATCCCTATGCAGTGACCTCACACATCAGCAGGTCATTGTCAATGCTAAGAGGCGGGCACCTCCCTCTCTTCTGGTTGGGAAGGGGATATCAGGATCAAGGACTATGCAGTGAAGAGTACCTGATATTCTACAGACTGAACAATGCTGTCACTCTTTCAACATCAAGGCCTGTTGAGGATCCATTTCCTGCACATTTCCTGTGTAATTTAGCTAATATCTTCCCTCCAGCACTGATTTTTTCCTACACTACATTAAAGTCACTTAATCTGTAACCCAAGTTACAAGCAAACATTCCCCTGCTTCACTCATATCTCCCTCCATTCAGCATTCAGCATTCTTACTACTGAAATCTGGGCAAGAATTATCAGGAACTCAAAGCCCTATGAAAGAAAAGAAGACAGGCTTAGATGAGCAGAGATGTGGTGAGGAGCAGCCACACACCCTACACACTACCTGGTCCCAACTTTGAGTCTCAGTCTTCCCAGAAGCCAGCAACCCCTGCCCACCACTCAGACTCATCCTGCCAACTGTTTCACAGAGCAAACAAAATCTGAAGCAGCAAGGATTTCTATTTTGTTAAAGTAATTTCTTTTTTCCCTTGCAAAGGGATTATATTTTCAATAGGAAAATATAATTTCTTTGATCTAGTATAGGAAATACACTATACCCAGATAAGCAAACCAATAAAATGATGAATTATTCATTATCTCACCATACAGCAACAATTCCTAGCTTATTATATTTCCTAATAAATGTACTGAGGATAAAATTATCATGGTCAAAGGTGATTAAAACTTATGATGCATGTTAGGGACTCCTCAGATCCATTGATATGAATTTCCAAAATCCGTCTTGTAAATTCTCCCCACCCCATCTTTTATACTTGTTCACATAACCTTTGTTCTGTTTGCAAGTGCTGACATCCATCTATATCCACATGTACATCTGCATTTATGTACCCAGTTGTGTGTATGTGTGTAAATAGAAATGTAAATGATCGTAAAGCAAAAATATGTGTATAGGTAGCATGCACACACATATATTTTCACATAGCACATATTATTATATATTATATGTTATTAGCATATATTATTCAAATAGCACTTATTGTAGTTTCATTGCTTAGAGTCAGAGCTTGGCCCACCCACATATTTCATCTTACAGCTTAGCTTCAGCCCCTTTCAGGTACTTCTGCATTATTGCCACACAATCAGGTCTGTGCATTTAGAGACATGTCATTTGTTGCTGGGAAGTTTTAAAAAGAGTAGCCATCTCCCATCCAAGTACTAACCAGGCCCAACCCTGCTTAGCTTCCGAGATCAGACGAGATCGGGCACGTTCAGGGTGGTAAAATCTTTCAAGACCATAAAAAGAGTGAGAGAAAAAAAAAGTACAATATAGCTTATCAAGGTCAAATCTGGTAATTCATAGACAACAGACTCAAAGCGGCACTAAACAACAATAAAACTACTATACCAATGCATGAGGGGGGAATCGGGTGCGATCCTGACAACCTCTTAACAGGAGGTCATGTGCGTGGAGCAGGGGGGCACTCCAGAGTGGAGCAGGTGGTAAGGAGGAAGCTTGGATCCCAACCAGGAAGACTCCCAGACCTTCACCACAAACTATTAATACGAGCAACAAGGACTATATCCCAACTGCCAAGGAGGCCACAGGGAATTGGATGCCCTTGGAGGCTGAGTACTCTGAGGTCACCCACCCCCAACCGGAGCTTCCGCAGGGGATGGAAGAAGTCCAAACACTACCGCGCAGAAACCAACGTCATCGGAAAGACAACCAGAAGCCCTGAGCGGTCAGCAGACACAGAAGAACAATTAATGTCCTTCGGGACCAGGGAGGAGAGCTTTCTCTGGTCCGAGCCTGGCTCCACCTCTGGACCCCCGCCCTCCCTCGCAGTGACCATCGGGATCGCTTCGAAAACCCCTCACAGCAAACAAACAATCATACAAACTGAAAAAAAAAAAAAACCCTAAAATAAATAGACAAACAACAGAAAGTAGAGCTTGAAATCTGACAGGAAAGAGCTGGCATGGATTGGCTCATGCCTTGCTGGGTGGGACACAGAGATTAGTCACTCCTCACCATGGTGTTGAGGATTTTCCTGCACACACCACCCCCCCAAAAAAAAAATGTTCTGCACCTTAAATGTCGACAAATATCTTGTTAGAGTTATAAGTCAGTCTAGATTATCCCAAAATCTGCCAAGATCAACAAAATTATACTTCAACACAACAAATGGCTAAATACTAAAATGAAATAGACATGAGACAGCTGAATGGTACCCTATAGCCTTTTCAAGGTATATAGCAGCCGGTCCGGTCCTGTATATAAACTAAAATTGAGATGTCAATGAGCTAATCATAGGTTGTGGTTAGGACTTGTTTTTTGTTATTTTGTTTTTTGTTTTTTGTTTTTTTGTTGTTGTTGTTGTTGTTATTGTTGTTTTTTTAACATACTGGTTACTCAAAACTATGTCAATTCCATAATATTGCAAATTGCTGTTGATGTTATATTGGGACTCTTAATTGACGGTGATGATATTATACCAGCTCTGACTTCGGACCAGAAATGGTCTCCCCAAGAAACTGTCCAACCCATCTGGACAATAAGTAGCTGGACTCCATGCTTAATATATGTTTGCAAGGAAAGAATCTTGATTGAATTTGAACTGTAATACTGCATCAAGGTGGAGGAATCCACCAGGGGGGAGGGGAGGGGAGGGGGAGGGGGATTCCCAAAGCCTATGAAACTGTCACATAATGCTAAATATTAATTAAAAATAAATTAAAAAAAAAGAGTAGCCATCTTAGCTGCTGCCTGGCTGTTGCTGGGGGAGGCCACAGCAGGGCATTTACCTGGCTGCCCCAAAGAGTCGCCTTTAGGATCATTTGTTCTCTAATCTTCCAGGCCTGTCTTACAGGAGCTCTCTACACCTTGACAACCACTGTGACAGTTACAATGGATGGACCTTAATGTGATCAAAAACCCAATACTCCTAAAAGTGAATCTTGGGGAACTTTACCCATGAAGAGAGCTGAATTTCTTTGATCTTAACTTTTCTCTCTTTTTTTAAGATTTATTTTATTTTTATCAGGAAGTCAGATATGCAGACAGGAGGACAAACAGAGGAAGATCTTTGGTCCGTTGATTCACTCTCCAAGCAGCTGCAGTGGCTGGAGTTGCACCCATCTAAAGAACCTCTTTCAGGTCTTCCATGTGAGTGCAGGGTCCCAAGGCCTTGGCTGTCCTTGACTGATTTTCCAGGCCAAAAGCAAGGAGCTGGATGGGAAACAGGGTCGCTGGGATTTGAACTGATGCCCATATGGGATTCTGCTGCATGCAAGGTAAGGACTTCAGCCACTAGGCTAATGTGCCAGGTCCTTAACTTTTCACTCTTAGTTCTTATTTTCCATAAACAACACTCCATGAATTGTCATTCCTGTTCCACATAGTCTTTTGAGTAGGGAGGGTTCTCTTAGTTGTGATTGATCTTAAATGACAGACTTAAGTGTAAAATGACTTTTGAATTGACTTTGAAAAATCACTTTAGTAAAGCTCAGAAAAAACACAGTATAAAAGTACACACCTGAGTGCACTGGGATAAGCAGGGTTATAATGCACACGGTGGACCCTCACAAGTTTCCTCTGGATAGCTATGCAAGAGACTCTAGCACAACTCGTGTTTCACCTGAGTGTCCCATCTGAGTGGATAGGGCACATAATGATTGACATAGGCTGGACTATACGGCTGTATATCTGGCAAGTGCAGGAACCAGGGCTGAGCCAGGCCTAGTGGGAGTTATATGTGGTCACTCTGGCCGGACTGCAGTTCCCGCCAGTGCACATGAGTACTGAGTGTATAATGGGAAGAGCTGATCTGGACCTCAGCATCCTTTGATTTGTGTAAGAGAAGGGGCTGGAGACAGAACTGACCCAACAATTATAGTTACTATTGTGTGCATAGGCTGATGTGGGTGATAGACTGAGCCAGATCCCATACTGGCCTGCACACACAAGAGTCAGGGCTGGGATCACCTCAAATCAGGTCTCTTTGGAATTCATCCTCTCTTCCCCAACTGAACTGCCAGACATACAGCTCCAACCATGGAGAGAATCGCAGGATCTGGGAACTGATCATATTATGCACGTGTCAGAACTGGCCTCCTCAGTGGCTCAGACAGAGCAGTGGATGGTATGCCCAGATGCACTTGGAGGATATGGCAGTCCGTTGGGGCCTACAGAGGACATTCCGTGCCATAGCAAAGGAAGGAGGCAGAACAAATTCATCAACTACCCCAGCCAGATGTTGAAAGCAAATATATAATTGAATGGATACTCTAGGGTGGAATGTGTCAGCCAATGGACCTTGGAAGGAGTTCCTCGTCCTTGATTGGCCAGATTCACAGCATTTCAGAACTGTCAAAACCATTGAGCACAAACTTCGGAGCATGCTCCACATCAAGGACCCTGGGTTGACATCACTTGGCTGTTCCCCGCCGCCCCCGCCAGGTACTGAGGCAGTTGCGAGGCTGAACGCTTCTTTTCGCTTTATTTGCTCCTTCCCATGCCCCAGTTACAGGAGGGAGAAAAAGAAATTTGGAAACACTGGTCTCATTCAATTTCCCCTAATCCTCGACTATTCTCACCTTATTCAACCATGCAAATATCATTAAAAAAACAAAAATAAGTTTAAAAATGAAGAAAAGAAACATGATAAAATATAATACACTTGGCTATTGACATGAATCCTGGTTTCAATAAACTAGCTATTAACAGTTATGAATTAATAAGGAGTTTTACAGGCCCGGTGCGATACCATAATGGTTAAGGTCCTTGCCTTGAATTCCCAGGATCCCATATGGGAGCCAGTTCTAATCCCAACAGCCCCACTTCCCATCCAGCTATCTGCCTGTGGCCTGGGAAAGCAGTTGAGGATGGCCCAAAGCCCTTGGGACCCTGCACCTGAATGGAAGACTCGGAAAAGAAATTCCTGGCTCCTGGCTTCGGATCAGTGCAGCACTGGCCATTGAGACCACTTGGGAAGTGAATCATTGGATGGAAGATCTTCCGCTCTGTACATCTGCCTTTCCAATAAAATAAATAAATCTTTAAAAAAGGAGTCTTACAAAAAGATATTTCAAAAGATTTACAGATAATAATGCGAGATCTTATTTCCAGGATTTGCTTCATAAATCATTAAGTTGAAAGAATAAGAAAATGCTAAAATGAAAGGTTGGCTCTGAGTGTATCTAAGTAAATTTATTTTGACTTACTAGTGAAGGAGAATAAATGAACCAGCCTAGGCAGTGGACGATATTCCAAGTAATTGAGTCTAGGGATTCCGGATCCCTTTTTGCCCAACCTTGGCCAGTGTGGCCAGTAGAGGCATAAATCAACAAATGGAAGGTTTCTTTCTCTTTCTGTTTCTTTTCCTGGATAGCAATCTGCCTTGCAAATGAATAAATAGCATATCTTTAAAAAGACAGTAGGCCTAGAAATGTTAAAGTGCATGAAGCCTGCCTGCAAGAGATTCAAGAGTCCGACGCAATGACCTTAAGAGATCTAAAGCAGTAATCATGTAGTGCTTGGGAAATATGCCACACTTTTCTCATACAAGAAGACAGAGGTTATCTAAGTATACAGTTATTCAGTCAGCCATTTTCAAATCATAAGTATTGATTATCCGAGTCAGCATAATTAAATGACATGTAAAAGAGCACCACATGCAACTATCATTATAACTTTTTGAAATCAGAGATGCAATCTGTCATACACAGATGTAGACATAAACACAGACACAGATATGAACATCAAGGTAAGGATAATTAAGGATAATTGGCATTGTGAGTAACATCAGTAACAGTTTTATTTTCATTCTTCTTTTTCTTTCTGTAAGTTAGCAAGAAATCTCCAGATTATTATTAAATTCCCAACTCATTTGCATTATCCAAAATGAAGATTGAGAAAAACATTAATATAAAACTGGCATACAGCACAAATACTTATCTTGTAATTGAGAGGTCTAGGCAACACCAGCTTGTTTAAATAAATGAGATGCGCAGTTTTTCAATTTTAGCCATGACAATAATCAAGCACTAACTCCTCCCAAATTAATTTCAGTCCCAAATGACTCCCAAATGCCTACCACCAGTTCATTTATCCTTTTTTTTTTTTAAGATTTATTTATTTTTATTACAAAGTCAGATATACAGAGAGAGGAGGAGAGACAGAGAGGAAAATCTTCCATCTGATGATTCACTCCCCAAGTGAGCCGCAACGGCTGGTGCTGCGCCGATCCGATGCCAGGAACCTGGAACCTCTTCCGGGTCTCCCACGCGGGTGCA
This sequence comes from Ochotona princeps, assembly GCF_030435755.1. Classification (NCBI taxonomy): domain Eukaryota; kingdom Metazoa; phylum Chordata; class Mammalia; order Lagomorpha; family Ochotonidae; genus Ochotona; species Ochotona princeps. Next base: position 104,107,623 of record NC_080835.1, on the reverse strand, counting down.
GTGTCCCAATGCATTGGTCCATCCTCGACTGCCTTCCCAGGCCACAAGCAGGGAGTTGGATGGGAAGTGGAGCTGCCAGGATTAGAACCGGCGCCCATATGGGATCCGTGGTGTGTTCAAGGTGAGGACTTCAGCCGCTAGGCCACGCCGCCGGGCCCAGTTCATTTATTCTTAAAATCAAGCAAAATTGTTGTTGTTTAAAGGAAAAAGAATCAAGCCAATGAAAGTGATTAAGAGTGCCAAAAATAAAATACATGAACAAAAAAGGAAAGATGAACTCAGTGTACTTAAACCTACAGATGTTTCATATTCCAATTTCACAGGTTTTAATTAAATTATATATTAAGTCATTTAGTATAAAAGCATAAGAATGGATGAACAGATGATCAATTTTATCAGATAAATTAAAGAGTAAATGCATAAGGATATTATATATATGCTGTGCTACTTGGGACTAAATATTATATGAAGAAAACTTAACAACAAAGGCTGGTAGTAAGAAACCTAGATCAAGTCAGGCAGTTGGGATTTAGGAGAATTCAGCCTCTAACTCATGGAAGGATTCTAGGATATTCTTTGTCCCTCTGTGCGTTCAAGATTTCTCCTATCTCTACAACAGGTTGGAAATACTCGAAATTGTATAGTTATTTCAAAATAATAAGAAAAGCTTTTCTAATTTCTTAAAATCCTCTGGACGACCACTGGTATGTGGATAGCAGCCATTTCTTGCGAATTCTAGCTTTTTGTCTTGTCTTCTTGCACAGGATAATGACTAGCACACAAGGAGAGATGTGGCAGAACAGCCTCATTGTGAGAGGAAATATACTTGAGGATCCTAAGTACAGATTATTCTGCTTTTAAAGCTCCTAAAACTTAATCAAACTGTGGAGTATAGTCTTTTTCAAGTTTGTCCTGTAATGAAGTGAGTAGAAAATTTATAAATGTCAGACCTATGGTTTTTTTAAGGAGTACACAATGAATCCAGGGATGGGCCATCTCCTGCTTAAAGCCATGCCTGGAACAGTAGTGGAAGGGCTGGCTGAGAAGCATTACTTTCTGAGTCCTACTTACTGGGAGAGGCTAAGTGGGTATGGAGGGTCAACATGTTAATGATTGCATCCACAGCAGGTGGATGCACAAAATAGAAAAATACAAAGCAATTAATTAATTACTGATGAATGCATTCCTGTTAGTTTCCCAGGGACTAAATGGCAAACTAGGAGTGAAGAAGCATGCTCTCCACATTGTTTTCAACTCTGACGCTGTCTGAGAAAGACCTTCTCTCCGTCCTGGGTCACATGGGATAATTTGAGGGACCCTGGAAATCCAGAGGCAAGCTTATAATTAAACATTTTGCAGGGGCATAAGTAAAATTTATCATGGGGCAAGAACTCACTAAAGTGCAGATGATTAAGGGAATCTGAGATCTGTTCCAGTTACAAGACACCAACATTAAGCTTAAGACCTCACAGAAGTTTGTTGAAACTGTCTGCAATGTAGTCCCATGGTTTGCTCTCCTTGTAGCCACCTTTTTCCTCTTGTGTTTGGTAAAAAATGCTTCGTCATCTCCTCAAGTGGCGGTGCAACTCTTCCTTGAAGAATTATCTGTAAGAAGGAAAAGGGAGCCGCAAACAAGGGTAAGTAGACAGAAGGAACCCCAAAGCAGGGTAAGATAGAAGGAGCTGTAAATCATGGTATGAAGACAGAAGGAACCCCAAACTAGAGAAAGAAGACACAGGGGACCTCAAACCAGGGTAAAAAAGGAGAAGGAACCTTGGAGAAGGAGCTTGGAGAAACCTCACTAAGATTTGCGGTCCTCTTCTGAGGAGGAGGGAGGGGAAGAGGATGGAAGTGAGTCTTCCAGGGAAAGCAGCAGCTTCTTAACACCAAGGGGCCTGAAAGCCTGGCCTAGCATTCTACTATTCTACTACTCTAACATTATATTAACATTATATTAACATTATACTAACACTCTAACATTATATTGCACTCAAACAGCAGCAGTTAAGGACTCTTTCTCTTTTTATTTATTTATTTTTTAGAGTTTTTTTTTTCTTTCATTACAAAGTCAGATTTGCAGAGAGAAGGAGGTAAGAGAGAAAAATCGTTCATCCACTGGTTAACTCCTCAAATTGTTGCAACTATGAGAGCTGAACTGATCTGAAGCCAGGATCCAGGAGCTTCTTCTGTGTGTCCTATGTGAAAGGAGGGGCCCAAGACTTTGGGTCATCCTCAGTTGCTTTTGTGTGGAATAAAATAGCCTCAGGATTGTTATATATCTCTCTCCAAATCCTCCTAAGTGTCTGTCCCCAAACACGCTGAACTAGCCTCTTTCCTTCTCTGACATCCTTTGCAGGGTGCCCATTCTCTCATCAGTAACAGAGAGCAAAATCCAAATAAGTGGTCCTCAGGAGGGGAAAACCTCGTTTCATCATCACAAAAAGGTTCTGAAAAGTCACAGTGCCACCTCCACCATCTAAGGCAAGGAATACAAGGACAAGAGCCTCATGGTCAAGCCAGCAGAGAGATCACCTTCCCTGGAAACTGTCTCCTTTCAGGAGAATACACATAGCACCAAATTATCTCACAACTTTCATAAAGTCCTTGGGCGTTGTGCCTCTTAGTTGGGATAATTCCAAGGTGCATTATAAAATTCCTAAGCACCCTGAAGTCCCTGCCCATTGAGAACTTTCTTCCAGCTCACTAATTACAGGCAGAAGCTGAGCATGAGCAGTAGGTGAAGTCAGCCCGTCTCCTTGTGTTTTCTTGCAGGGTTATGATTTCTGACCTGCAATAAAGCTCATGAAATTAACATTCCCGGGGATACACAAGCTTTTCCTAGTGACTTCAGGATTCATCCATTCACTCTAGTTTTTGCTATCTCAGTCTTGCTCTTGACATGGAACTTGGACTTTCAACTGAAACGACATTCTGGAGGCCCTGAATATTATATTGGATTCCTTTTATATATATTCAGGAAAACAACAGAATTAGTCTTTTACAGCTGTTTATTAGCATACTGATGATTTTTCCCACAGTCTGCTTCATGTTTCCAGGTATATAAACCAACATTGTCAATTCACTCTAGTATGTCTGCTTAGATGACAGAAAATTGTTTGTGTTGTGAGGAAGTTTGTTACTTGATATGAAATGGCAAGTTGCTTTCCTGCTCTTACCAAATTACAAACAGATGCAGAAAAGGTCCACTTTAATACTACTATATGCATTTTGAAGTGACTTTACGCCACAAAACTCTGTGCGGATATTGCATACACAATATCAATCTAAAGCACTAACAAAGACATCACACAAAATAAAATGTACGTGGGAGGTTTTATGCATAAGGTAACATTACTTCATATTGCAGATATATCTGCAGCATTGCAAAGCCAAAAATCTTCTTGATGGAAATCCATGGATCCTGACTTCTGCTTTGATGAGTTTTTACTATGTTCTACTATTTTTTGATAGATCACTAGGTCAAAAATCATGACAGGAACTTGGAATAAATTCCAATTCAGCAGCAAATATGGTTGCAGGAAACAAATCAGTAATTTCACAATAGAAAGTGTGTAGTTAGGAAAGCACAGCACTTAGATTTTTCAATTTGAGAGGCAGAGACACACAGAGAGATGAATCTCCTACCCACTGGTTTACTCCCCAGATGTCCACAGTAGCAGGGAGTGAGCCAGGCTGAATCTAGAACTCAATCTGGGTTTCCCGGATGGATGGTGGGAACTGAACTATTTGAACACTGCCTCCTATGGTACATAGTAGCAAAAGGCTTTGTTACGTTCTAAAATCGTCCCACCATTGGATGGCAAAGGACCAGACGTGGATGCAATCAGCAAGCAGAGTTTATTGAGCTTGCTAGCCAGGGTCAAGCTCTCACACGGACACACAGGACCGGTGAATGAAACAAGACCCCGAGCTAGGGACAAGCCAGATTCTTATAGGTCAATTTGGCAGTTTAAGCAAAGCCCGTGCCTGTGAAAAACACTCCAATCATTTTAAAGCAAATCTGAAACACTCCAATCAAATACAGGCAAGACTAAAGGCCCGTGAAATGCCTCAAGTTTCTGTTCATCATGACAAGACAAAAACTGTTCTAAGCTAAGGGGTTACAGATACAAAGCGATGGGCAACATATCTGTGACATATAGGACGTGGGGCTATTCATTTTTACCCTTATCAGGGCCACTGACCCTTACATCCCGAACCTGGGTGTGGGGGACAATGGGCTTTTTGCTCTTACTCTTATCAGGGCCTGCAGGGACGCACTGACCCTTACAGCCTAAGCCTGGGTGTGGGGCCCAAGTTATTTGTAAAAAATTCTCCTTTTTACTTTAAATTCAAGTTGCTTCTGACTTCCTCAAACCACTTCTAATATTTCAACCTTTTAACATTTTGGTTGCCTCTAACAGCTTGAACTGTGAGCTGGAAGGAATCATTTGCCCCCCAATTTAGGCTTCTTAAGTCATATTTCAAATTTCACAACTGTATTTTGCTCACTGTTTAGATAATAGCAAACCAAATTTATTCTATTTCTTTCACCACAGAAAACAGTAGGAGGGCAATTGCTTGGATATCATTTGCTTGAGAACAATTGATAGTATGTACGAAATAAGGAGAGATGTTTTCCCCTAGGCAGGGAAATCAGAACTAGGGAACTAGCAGACGCAGAAAGGAAACTGCCTCTTGCTGTTGAGATGTAAATGCCTCAAATCCTCCTCCTTGTGCCTAAGTGACCTTCAGTTCTTAAAAGTCTAATGCCGTTAATAAGCCTTGGCTATTTACTGTCGGTCGGTAGTCCACTTGGATTCTTTTTTGGCATCAAGTCATCGCCACAGGAGAGTGAACAGAAAACAGAAAATTCAGTACTTATTTTCCCAAGCCTTTTGACCATAGATATGCTCATGTGTCATTGTTCAGACTAAACGAGTATATGTGATCATGGCAAATGTAGGTCCCCCCACAAGAATAGATGCTTGAAACTAATGATGCAATTCCCTTTTTTTCCTGCTTTATTCTCAGATATGCTGTTTAGATAACACTGCCAACTTGTCACAGTGAGACTACAGGCAGAAGGTAAAAGTAACTAGTGTCCACGAGAGCCCGCCTATAACACCGCTTAGCTCTAACATGACACCTCAAGTTAACTGTCCCTTACATGAACACACTTTGAGAAAATAATATTTCATCACTTGCAGCTGAGTATATATTGAAATTTTCTTACATAAGTTATAAATTAGGTTTGAAGCTAGATGTTAATATGGGGAAAGGACTAAATAATACAATTGTTAGAACTATTAACCAAGAATACAAGCAAATGTGTATCATCAGCTAACACAGAGGATATGTCTCTTTCCACATTTCCTCTCTATCATTTTCACCGTCTGCTCTCTCTTGCAGGACTTTTATTTCTATGATAATGTTCAATACAGTTAAACGTATCTTTCCTAGGGAAATTTCAACATCAGGTGCAGATTTGCACTTGGGCTGGATGATTGCATATATGATGGATGATAATTAAATGCTTTAGTTCTGCATGAACAAGGATGAATTGGATGGTATCTACCCTCAGATTACAGTATCACAATTCCATCTTGTTAATAATTGCTTTGGCACTCTTGTTTAGACATGTTGCCACTATAATTCATTCAAAAATATTGTATATTTCAGCTAGTTGTCACAATTATGTCCCTTTCCCCTACTTCCTCGGGTTGTAGGTGCATGTGCAAAAGTGTACATATTTGTACATTCATGTGCTGTTTAACCCTAGTTTTTCTATTATTCAGAAGAACTTTTATCCTCCATAGTTCCTTGGAGGCTTGATGACTAGTGTTACAGAGCAAATGCATTTTAGTCAAGGTGACTGATGGTAAATAACACCATTTGAGGTAAAGGATAAAAAAAAATACCTGCCCTGTGCCCTAAGAATTAATTAATTATTAATAGGAAGCATTATTTAATTACAAAATCAGTTCTGTTGCTCCTATCTCTGTAATAAGTAATAATTGATTTATTGATTTGGTTAAATCCATGAATGCTCATAATAGCCAAAGCTGGGCAGGGCCACAACCAGGAGGTAAAAATTCAATCCAGGTCACCTGTGTGGGTGGCAGAGATGCAGTCACATGGGCCACACCTGCTCTGTCCCAGGATCTGTTAGTTGCAGGCTGCAATCTGAAGCTGGAGACAGGAATTGAACCAGGCACTCTGCTGTAGGACATTGACATCTCTGTTACCCAGCCTACTCCGTTGTGATATTTAATGCAGGTCCAGAGATTTGTTGAGAGCCTAGATTATGGGGATTTAACTGATGAAGATGGTAACCTTTTACCATTCTTGTCTTGATTAGGTTATAAAATTCCCATGAGACTTTGAAATAGAGAAAGTAAAGTTGTTTACAAGAGTCAGGACTCATTTGCTGATTTTCCAAGCCTATCTTGCATTTCTAGCTACATATCAAGCTAGAAAGAAAGACATTGTCAGCACCAGCCAGCAGCAGAATCAGACTGGTTAGAACCAAGAACTGTTTTTATCCTGACTGGAGAAAAGAAGAATCAAGAACACAACAAGAAAGATTGTGTATTTTGATTCATAAACAGTCTTTTGTTTTTTTCATTTTAAACTGAGCAAATTTTTATTGATTCAAATATAAATAAATGATTTTCAGGTATGTCACCACTATAGGGTAACAGCAACATTTGGCACTCCTTACGTTTGTCTTTTTCCTTCTTGAATGAAAATTACATTTTATTTTACTATATATATTTAATGCATTGAGCTTTCTTCCCTGCCTCTTTCCAAGGATTTTACAGAACTGGAGAAAAATCCTTTTCTCTAGTTTCCCAGTGCCAAGATAGCACTGTTTTCAGCAGAAAATCTCCTCCAAGCAGATAGGCAGTTGTCATCTGAGGGGAGCCCAGTGAAGTGCTGCCTCTGGATGCTGCCTCTTTCACTGCTTTCCTTGAAACTTTCATTTCTATTGATTATGTTATCAATGGGTCTTTCCTTCAGTCAGTGTTCACTTGTGTGATCTTAGCAAGCACAGTCAGTGTTGCTGTAACTGTTTTGCAAAGTGCATTTTCCTCACTTTGCAATGGGTCACAACAATGTCTATTTCAATGAACACTTGGTATGATTTCATCAGTCACAGAGCTGGGAAAAAACAAACAGGGATATGGGTAACCTCCTGTACAACTCATCTGGGGTGTTGTGGGGTATGCGATCATGCCAGACTAATTTAGGATATATTAAGGAGTCATATTAACCAAGCTTGGTGATAGTAAAGAACTTACATGTTTTCTGCTTTTATGATGTCTGCCCAGCTTGCTTGGCTGGGGGCTGTGTGAACTCCAGGCCTGGCAGCCTACGTGACTCCAGGCAGGACGCCTGGCAGATCAAGTAGGCAGGGCACTCCTCAGGAAGGAGGTCCCTGGTGTTAGATAAGACCCACTACCCTGTAGCTCTATAGTTTATACTTTTTGAAGGTTGATTGCTTCAAATCCACCAATAGAAGCCTGCCAACTTGCTCTTTTTGAAAGTTAACAGTTAAAACTGACCAATCATGACTGTATAATTATATGGAATTGTCCTGAAATGTAGAAGAACTCTTTGCTCTTCAACCTCACGCTCTGTTTTTCTGCCTTGCTGTCTTTGCTGCAGCCTTGGCTGCGGCTGCCCCTCTCCCCACAGCCCTGCTGGGCTGGGGGCGGTGGCTGGGAGGCCTAGGTTAACCTGAATAAACTGCCCTTTATGCCTTAGCACCGATTTCAGACTTGATGATTTTCTGGAGATCTCAAAATCTGTTGCAACAATAGCAAGGCCCACTAGAAATTAAAAATGACAAGTTCATGTAGCAATCCAGTCTGAATCAAAACCCTGAGAGGAACTGCTATGGGGTGAGCCAGTGATGTCCAGCACCCTTTGAGAGTGGGCAAATGGAATGTGGTTGTGTCCCCCACCCTCTGTCCTGAAGGTGGGGCCTGACAGCAATGGAATGTTAATTTCATTTGTTAAAATTTATTTTTATTGGAAAGTCAGATGTATATGGAGAGGTGGAGAGACAGAGAAAAATATCTTCCGTCCAATATTCACTCCCCAAGTGACCACAATGGCCCGTACTGTGCCGATCTGAAGCCAGGATCCAGGAACTTCTTCCAGGTCTCCCTTGAGGGTGCAGAGTCCCAAGGCTTTGGGCCATCCTCAACTGTTTTCCCAGGGCACAACTTTGGAGCTGGTTGGAAAGCGGGGCTGTCGGGACTAGAACTGGCATCTTGGCACATTCCAGGTGAGGACTTTAGCAGCTAGGCCATGGCTTTGGTCCCTGTTAATTCCATCCTTACGGAGAAGCCCTCAGTCACCCCCCACCATTAACTAAATGTTCCCTCCTGCCACCTGTGATTTCCACCCATCATCTAAGAGGGGGCGGTATTGCACTGCTGTGTAATCACTCCCCTCAAAAGCCCCTATGATGGCCCATGATAAGGAGGGGTTCACTCTCTTATTTGGGTGCATCCTTGTTGCTCTGGCACCCCAACTCTTGGCCTCCCTAGGACAGGTATCCCCTGAGTATGGCCCCTGTGTGTCTATATTTCTCACCCTCTGTTTACTGTTTAGATGGAACAATGTAGATACCAATGCTAAGGTGCTTCATATTTCGGATTTATGTGCTGTTGGGAGTTCCAGGATAGGTGAGGCCTAGCTGTAGTGGAATGTTGACAGAGAGGCCAGGGAGGAGTGAATGTCTGCAGTTTTGTAATTGTGTCCAGCTTATTCATTGCATGTCTCTTAGGATAACTTATTTCGTTGGGGAAGCTGGGACATAGGTCTTCAGCTTAATGGATGGACTTAAGAGTAATGACCATTGTTTCCTCTTGGGGTTACAATTGATTGGATTATGATTGATTGGATTGCCATGTGGACTTGTGATTTGCTGTTTTTAGTGGGCTCTGTTATCATAAAGCTTGGTTAATAAAGACTCCAGAAACAGTACAAGTGATCATTACCATGAAGTCAATTTGTGAAACTGAAGACCTACACTCCAGCTACTCCGGCAATATAAATTGTCATAAGATACTTTTAGTGAACAAGCTGGACACACAAAGCTACAAACATTTACCTTCCCTCAATTCTCCATTCATATCCCATTACTGCTAGACCTCACCTCTCCTGAAACGCTCCAAAGTATGCAAATTATAAATACACGGCATCTTAGCAATTGCATCTTCACTGATTCACCCAAGCAGTGAACAGAAGGTGAGAAATACAGACATACAAGGGCCACGTTCAGGGTCAGAGAACAAGCAGTTACTAGGGAGCTCAAGAGTCTGAGTGCAAGAGCCAACTATATATGTGATCGAGAGAGACAGCCCCTCTATATAATGGCCCTTTATGGGAGATTGGCAGGGAGCTGGTTAAACAGCAATTCAATACCTACCCATTTCAGGTTCCAGGTAATAATAAGTGAGCAGGTCAGGTGACAGAAAGAATTATATGGGTGTGGGAGGAGTGGCTTCTAAGTTTGTGACCTTGAACTAGCTGCTTAAGGCCACAACTCTGTGTGTGTGTGTGTGTGTGTGTGTGTGTGTGTGTGTGTATGAGAGAAAAAGAGAGAGAGAGAGAGAGAGAAAATCTTGCAGAATTTTGGAAGAAATGATCCAGATACTGGTTTGAGCTGAAAGCGTTCAGTTAGTATGATTTTTATTTGCCAAATATATCCAAGCCATTGCTTCCATTTTTGCAAAAATTCTTCTTTAAAGGTTGATATAAGGTCTTTTCCTTTAACAAAAGGATTCGAGAATAAAAAGAAAGGATGGAGGAGTGCTTGGCTGAAGATTATGCCCCACATCTTATCAAGCAGTAGATGTGTGTCTGTGCTTCCTGGGACTCGGCATCTCTGGCTTTACCTGCGATGCACAACCAGGAGTAGCCCAAGATCAAGGTAAATGTTGAGGTTTTGAGCACTATGGAAGGAATAGCTGTTTTCTTTCTGTGGAAGTGAAATTACTTTGCTTGAGGTAGATTGTAGTAAAGCAGAATCAAAACATAGACCCAAAGAGCATAGCCCTTTTGCCTGACATTGGGTTGTTCAGTAAAGAAAAACAACATAGGTCTATACTGTACTCTTTGGGTCTATGGTTTGAGTCTGTGATAGACATTCTTTACATGTTGTGCCATTAACCATTGTGACAAGCCTAAAGAAAGTTTTCTTTTCATTTTAGAAAAAGAGAAGAAAGAAGCACAGGAGCTTAAAATGTTTAAATGACCTAATAAAAAAATCATCCAAATAGTAACCAGGATTTAAACTGATATTCAGTTTAAATTCCTATTTTTTTGATTTTGATAATCTGTGGGTTCTAATAGTGGGGCACATTTTTACTGCCAAGAGTTATTTAATTATTTAGGATAATGGATGTTGCTTCAGCCCTAGTAATATGAAGACTTAATAGCCAAAAGAAAGGGCTGCATAAGTGAGGGTTGAGATCTTAACAAAAAAGCAGGAGTCTTGCCTCGCTATTATTCCCAGGCCACCTGTCTTTAGTCCACACAGGACTCAGATATGCAACTCACATATTCTGGTCTCTAACAAGTTGGAGAACATATCTCACCATGTCCTGTCACTGTGTCATCATTCCAGAAGCATGCAAAAAGTCAAGTCACTTCATGGATTTTGGATTTAACAGCACCTAGTATGTGAGCCAATTTCTCTCCCTCTACACACACACACACACACACACACACACACACACACATGCACACACACACTTCCTTAGAGTTTATGATAAATGAGTATCATTAAATAAAATGATGCATGGTTCTTAAAACTTGGGGAAAATAAATGTATCTTTTAATTCCATTTTCCACGAATTTTTTTGCAGTATGTGCATTTGTGAATAGATGTGTCTCAGTGAAACAGAACTAATAAATGACTGTCTATCATCCATCCTCCTTAACAGAAAGAGAGAGCAGAACTGGTTCTCTGACGCCCCTAATGAATATAAGCAAATGGAGTAACATTTTGACTCCTGTTACAATATAAAGGATTGGGGCACCCTAAGTCGGTCTGCGCTTCAAATGTAGTTCCATGATGGCACTACTAGATTTAATGACTCCCACGGAAGGAAAGAGAGCTAGCAGGCTTGCACAGCAGCAAAACTCTAACTGGATGCATTGGGCCAGGAGTTAAATAAGTAGGACTGCAGGAGAGGGGAGAAGAGGTGCCTTTCCTTATGACAGAATGGATCAAACAAGTTTAAAGAAATTTACATGAAAAGGCTTTAGAGCTTTCTTCACGGTAGGGGTTGGCATTGTTTTAATTTGAGAAATGAATGAGCCTTGGGTAGTGGATTTGTATTGAAAAGCAGAAGTAATTAACTTTAAGTTGGGTTTTCTAGTGGGTTAAGAGTACTCTATTGATTTGACCCTGTGTGGGGTTCAGGTAACTCCCCATTTCTTCGTCTCTCCTAAACACGAGCAATATTAGCTCTGTCCTTGCTTTCATTCTTTTTTTAAAATTGTATTTATTTAGTTACAATTTTTACTTCTCATGATGAAAGCTCAGAGATTTCCCCTTTCATTCTCATCCTTTCTCTCTTTTCCTCTATTTTATAACAATAGTGTAGTCCTTCAACAATTGTCTCAAGCCCACCATTCTTCAATGTAATTGTATCATGACATTGTAGATATTGTTTTCATTGTGACTGTTGAGAAATATTTAAACCCTTTTATTCTTTGGATTTTTCACTTATTCAATAGAGTTTGCTTTTTTTTCTCTCTGTTGGCTTTTCATGTGTGCAAAGTGTCCTTTCTAGTAATGCCCTTAAAAAATTTTGGACATGGCAAGCATAATTGTCAATTGTCATTATTCAATGCACTCACACATTTGCCTGCACAACATTTAGCTGATTTCTGCCTCAAGAATGGAGTTAGGAGCACAGTTTAGTTTTGATAGGATCAACACTTGAATCCCAACTATGCTGCTCCCTGCAAAATGGACTTGAATGTCAATAACATATGAATAGTAATTCTAATCTGATATGGCAATGGTGAGGGATAAAATAAGATCATGTATTTAGATATTTTACACAGTACTGGTTCACACAAGTGTTCAGTCAACAGTAACATCAATATCAAAATTACTCAGCTCAGGTGCTTTTTTCATGATTTCTTTCATCACACTGGTCATGTCCTTTTTCCTGTGCTGACAGAGCCCTCTAGTGCAGCCTGAGATGAATAGTCCTATGTTGTTCTCCTGAACTAAACTGAATATCTCCATCAATATCAATGTACTGAAGAATTTTGAGCAAGTGTGGAGCTTTATTTTGTAGAGCAGTGATATTAGAAAAAGTGAATGATGATCTGTGCATTTTCTTCTAGACCTTTAAGAAAGACTGGGAAGTTGCTTTGCTCAAGGCACCATGATGATTATTTTTTCTTTTTTTGTATCATTTTTAATTGATTACATTGCATTATGTGACACTGTCTCATAGGCTCTGGGACTCCTCCAACCCCTCCCCATATCCTCCCCCCATGGTGGATTCCTCCACCTTGTTGCAGTATTACAGTTCAAATTCAGTCAAGATTCTTTCATTGCAAGCATGGAGTCCAGCATCTTATTGTCCAGATAAATTCAACAGTTTCTTGGGGAGACCTCCTCTGGACTGAAAGCAGAGCTGGCAGTGTATCATCCTGATCAATTAAAAGCCACAACAAAACATCAACATCAATTTACAACATTATGGAATTAATTGACATGGTATTGAATAACAAATATGCTAAAATGCAAGTTCTTAACCACATCCTGTGACTACTTCATTGACATTTCAATTTAAGTTTAGACATAGAACCAGCTGCTATACACCTTAAAATGGCTATAGGGTACTATTCAGCTGTCTCGTGTCTATTTTCATTTTAGCATTCAACAGTTTATAGTGTTGAAGCTTAATTTTGCTGAACTTGGCATATTTTGGGATAGTCTAAACTGGCTTATATCTCTAACAAGGCATATGTTAACAGTTGAAATGCAGAACAGTTTTAGGAGGATGTGTAGAGAAATCTTCAATACCTTAGTGAGGAGTAACTGATCTTTGTGTCCTACCTAGCAAGGCATGTGTGAGTCCCCGCTGGCCAAGCTTTCCTTGTTGTTCTCTATCTATTCCAATTTGTGTGTGTGTGTCTGTGTGTGTGTGTGTGTTTTGGGGTGTCTGTGTGTGTTTCGGGGTGGAGGGTTCTGGAGCGACCCTGATGGTCATTGCAAGATAGGGTGGGGATCCAAAGTTGGAACTAAGTGAGGACCATAGAAAGCTCCTCTCCCTAGTCTTGAGGGAAGCTTACTGTTCTTCTGTTTCTGCGGACTGCTTAGGGCTCCTGGCTTTTGTTCTGATGACCTTGGATCCTGCAAGGAAGGTTTGGGCTTTTTCCATCCCATGGAGGCAGCGTGATTATTACTGGAGATTCCCATGCAAAGTAGCAAAAGCATCTGCCAATCTCAGAATTAAATGAGGAAGACATCAAGTGGGGGATAAAGCAGTCAAAATAGTTGTTATATAGCTTTTTTTTAATCATCAGTGAAAAGTACATACTGGAGTTCAAGTAATGTAATGAATATGTCACACAGGGACTAGAAACACTGAAACAAAGTCAAGCTGAATTATTACAAATCAAGGACAGAATAGAGAAAAGTAAAAATTGAGTGAAAGGCCCATACCTGCTGATGGCTGCCATGGGAGCAGGAGGAGAGCTGGGCTTATTGCAGACCCGACACATCACTCCAGTCTCAGCCTGGAACTGGAAATGGGCACAAGAGCAAGACACGTCATTGGAGTAGTAAGTCTCCAGCCAGCCATTGATGAACCTAGGCCAACATCCCTCACCTTATTAGAGCTCAAGCAGAGTCTGTGCCAGCACACACAATAAATGAGGCATAAAACCCTCACCTGCACCATTTTGACTTCCTTTTCTCTAAACCTCTTTCTCCTTCCTCAGGTGCAGAGAGGGCCCTGAGAGCGAATCGCAGCAAAAGTGTCTGTATATAGTATTTTTAGAACTGACTAATGTTTTCTTTTCATGGGTGGTTTGCAAATCTTATACCTAGCCACTGTCAGCAGAGTGAAGAAAGAGAGTGGAGAGGGCAGCATCTGTTTGTCAGGACCCTCATGCCTGGGACCCGACACCTGCTTTCCCACCACAGAAGCTAAGAAGCAATGAGAAGGAGGGTTGCTGCGATGAGCTTTGAGGCCTAGGACATGGGCCCACGTGAAGCTGCTGCAGGTATAGCTCTTGATGGTAGTAACAAATATTCAAAAGAGAACTTTGAAGGCCAAAATGGAGAAGGGTTCCATGTGAACAGCAGTTGAACATGGATCGGTCAGTCTTGAGAGATGGGCAGTCACCATTCCAAAGGGATGGGTGATGGCCTCTGTTACCCTCAGCTCCAAAGGGAGTTGAGTTCAGATCCCTGAATCCAAAGTGGCAGAGATGGGTGTCAAGAGGCATCCAGTTCAATAACATGACTGATCCTGGAAAAGCCAGTGGGAGCCCCAGGGAGAGTTTTTTTTCTTTGTGAAGGGCAAGGTGCCCTAAAATGGGTTTGCCCTGAAAGAGGGGTCTGTGCCTTGGGAAGCATCGTGGTTCTGGTGGTGTCTGGTGAGCTCTTGCTAGCCCTTGAAAAACCAGGGGAAAAAAGTCAGTCAACTGGATCCATAACTTTGGAATAAGGCTGGGTGGGTGGGCCTGGGGTGCACAGTGGGGCTGGGTGTTCCCTGGGATGAGGCCCTTGTCCCACTCCCTGCCCTGGGTGCCCTCCCCAGTGGGTCCTGTTCCTGTGGCTCTGCCTCATGCATGTGTGACACTGTCATCCTCTTCCCCAGCCCGCTCCTACCTGTGACCTCCCATGGTTCCCCCACCTGGAGGGTGGCACAGGTGGTGGTGAGTGATTGAGAGTTGGCCAGTGGAGGGGGGGGGCAGAATCCCAGGCAGTGGTCGGGGAGGGGTTCCAGGGTTTCTCCAGGACAAGGACAGGGGATTCGTTCTGCGCACCCCAGGAGCCAATGGTAACAACAACAGTAGATGACAGTTGGGCCCTTACTGTGGATTGCCCCAGCTGTGGTGGGCATCTGGCTGCCCTTGAGGAGCCCAGCAGGTGCTGAGCACATAAGGGATGGGTATGCAGGGTTTTGGGGTCTCTCTCTTCACTCCCTTCTTTCTCATGTCCCACCCTTCCCAGAGCCACACAGTCTTCCACCACTGGGTCCATCCCCCTCCCCCGGGTCCATGGGTTGGCACATCGCCTCACCTTGTCCAATGACTTAGAACTGGTGTGGACCTAGAGAATCTGACTGTTTAATGAGAACAAAATACTGAGGTGGCTTGCAGCAGGTGTTGACAGGATGTGATTTCTGTCCAGTGCTCTGAATGTGAAAGTGCAGAAATTCAATGAAGCCAAGTGAAGCCAAGCTCCCAAGTGAGCTGCAACAGCCGGTGCTGGGCCGATCTGAAGCAAGAAGCCAGGAACCTCCTCCAGGTCTCCCACGTGGATGCAGGGTCCCAAAGCATTGGGCCGTCCTCAACTGCTTTCCCAGGCCACAAGCAGGGAGCTGGATGGGAAGTGGGACTGCCGGGATTAGAACCGGCGCCCATATGGGATGCCGGGGTGTTCAAGGCGAGGACTTTAGCCGCTAGGCCACACTGCCAGGCACGAAATAATAAATTAAACTATCCTTAATCAGGAGTAAAAAAAAAAAT
Organism: Ochotona princeps; assembly: GCF_030435755.1. NCBI lineage: Eukaryota > Metazoa > Chordata > Mammalia > Lagomorpha > Ochotonidae > Ochotona > Ochotona princeps. The sequence continues at coordinate 104,091,873 of NC_080835.1, read as the reverse complement.
GGCAAACCACATACAAGAGGGGCACAGAACTTCCAATAGAAGTGACTGGAAGCATCTCCATCACAGTACATGATAATCAAATTCTCTTCAATCAAACATAAGGAAAAGATCCTTAAAAGTGCATGTCAGTTGACATATAGAGGATCCCAATCAGATTCACAGCTGACCTTTCAGAAGCAACTCTACAAGCTAGAAGAGAATGGAGTGACATATTCCAGACACAAAAAGAAAATAATTGCCAGCCCAAAATAACATACCCAGTAAAACTTTTCTTTGTCTTTGAAAATGAAAAGGAGGGGCCCGGCGGTGTGGTCTAGCGGCTAAAGTCCTCGCCTTGAACATGCTGGGATCCCATATGGGAGCCAGTTCTAATCCCGCCCGGCAGATCCACTTCCCATCCAGCTCCCTGCTTGTGGCCTGGGAAAGCAGTCAAGAAAGACCCAAAGCCTTGGGACACTGCACCCGCGTGGGAGACCTGGAAGAGGTTCCTGGTTCCCGGCATTGGATCGGGGCGCACCGATCTGTTGCGGCTCACTTGGGGAGTGAATCATTGGACGGAAGATCTTCCTCTCTGTCTCTCCTCCTCTCTGTATATCTGACTTTGTAATAATAATAATAAAAAAGAAAATGAAAAGGAAATATTTTTTCCACAGCAATCAAAAGCTTAATAATATGCCTATTCCAGATTTTCCTTATAAAACATACTTGAAGATGTTTTCTTGGTAAAAAAAAAAAAAAAGATTAATACCCATCAGAAACAAAGGCAAATGTAAAGGGCAACAGAAAACTAAATCAAAGACCATAATATTGATAAAATGACAGCGCAAAAGTAATGCCTATCTATACAATCCTGAATTCTGATGGCTTAAAATCATCAATCAGACATCATAGATTAATGCACTGGATCAAAAAATAAAACCCATAAATCTGTTGCCTACAGGAGACACATCTCATCCACAAAAATCAGAGGAAACTGAAAGAGAAAGGATGAAAAAAGATATTCCAGGCTAATGAAAAGGAAAAACATGCTGGTATAGCCATTCTGATATCAGATGACATAGACTTTGACGTGAATTTAAAAAAAAAATTAAAGAGATGAAGAAGAACACCACATAACAATAAAAGTATTCATTCAGCATGAAGAGATCACCATAATCAATGTACTCGAACCAAATGCCAGGCACCTAGCTACATGAAACAAATATTAACATATTTAATGGGAGAAATAGACTCCAATACAATGATAATGGAGGACATCAATACCCCATTATCATCAAAACTTCCCTAATGGGTTATAGCTCCCACTAGTGATTATATGGCTTAGGCCTGGGGGTCAGCAAAGCTGGGCAAAGTGGCTCCAATGACTGGCTAATATATGGGTTGGTTATGGAAGGGGGCAGACTTAGTTCAAAAGCAAAAAAGAGAAATCAGGATGGAGCACAGGACATACCAAGCTAGGCTCTTACACTGTCTAGTCAACATTTATTAGGATGCCAAGCCACAGCATCTAAGGCAAAGCCCAAGACAGGTGAGGGGCTATGCTGAGCTGGGTCAAAGCAACCACTGGCATGTGCACGCCATCTATGGCTGGGAACAGTCCTGCTTGGGGAGTTAAGAGGACACTCTAGTTGGGTTGGGGCTCCCACTGGTGAGTGTGGGTGCTGGAGTAGGGACTGCATTCTGGTCTGGATATGGCTGCAGTCTCCCTGGCACAAGTGTGGACTGGGAATGGATGCACCAAGCCAGGCTAGAATCCAGCACCATCTGGGGCTGTGGAGGACCAGGGTAGATGCAGGACAGACTAAGCTAGGTCTATTCTCCTATTAAGCCATGTGTGAGCCGTGTCTAGTTGTGGATGAGCCTTTTCTGGGCTGAAACAATCAACAGTAAGAACCAGAATGGGTTGAAGGCCAGTCAGAAAAGGCTACTATTCCTACTAGAACAGGAAGTGGACTAAGTAGGGCTGGTGCATGGACCCACTGGTATGCATAGGATCTGGCATTGGGAGAGATTCTGATGGAGGAGCCTGGGCAGGTCCTCTGGCAGGACACAGTCAATGCTTGTGAGCGCAAGAAGCATGATAAGGAATAGCCCAGACCAGGCCAGAGAAAGGTACCCACTGGCATACATTTGGCACAGGTCGGGGGTGGACCAGGCTCAATCAGTTCATATCACTCACCGGTGAATCAGAGCACCAGGACAGAGTGTGGGTCAGGCCAGGTATGGTTGCAACACATACCAGGAACATTATACCCAGGATTGGATGCATGCTGGGCTAGAATATAACCCTCACCAGCTGAAATTGGGGGTGGGCTGGGCCAGGCTAGGCTACAGCATCCATTGGCAAATGTCGAGGTAAGGCTGACCATGCCAGACTGGGTTGTGGCACCCAACTAGCACATGTAAGAACCAGGGAGGGAAGGGGTAAAGCTAGTAGGGGAATGTGGAGGGCACCCCTGCTGAAACACCACTCCCATTGGAGAACATGAGTTGGGATGGGGGCACACCAGACTGGGCAGGGCTACAACACCTGTTGGCTTCATGTGAGTTAGATCAGGCAAAAACGATGCTGTGCTGACTGTTCCTACTGACACAAGCATAAATCAGAGTGGGTAAGGGTTGGCTGGGTTTTGCTTCAGCAACAGATGGCAGATGCTGACATAGGGGGCTAATTCTCTCAAGTTAAATGGCAGAACCACCAAGGCAGTGCATGATTTGAGAGTGGGCCCAAAAGGGAAACTGTAGGCACCCCCATCTTGTATTATCACTCCCACTGGAGAGCATGAAAAGCAGGACTTGCGCAGACTTGCCTGGACAGAACAGCACCCACCAGCATCTGTGTGGTCTGAATTGTAGGCCCTGTTGGGTTGAACTAGGCATCTATGCCCATTGACATGCAGATGAGCTGAATGGGATGTTGGACAGACTGGACAAGTCTGCGGTACATACAGGCAGGTGCAGGCCTGGTGGGTGTTATTGCAAGTTTCACTGAAAAGGCTTCAGCTCCCAATGGTTGTTGTGAGGGCTGATTGTGTGCTGGGCAGAATCAAGCAGGACTGCAACACCCATTGTTTCATGTGGAAGACAGGACTGGAAACAGAAGTGACCCAGCAACTGCAACCACCAGCTGACTGGGGCTGACGGAATGTGCCAGGCCCTGTATTTGCAAGTACACACAAGAATCTGGTCTAGGATCACCTCAGACAAAATTTCTCTGGGGATATCCCTAACCTAACTGCTGGACTCAGAACCCCAATCATGAAGGGAAGTTCAGGTTTCATGGTCTTCCACGAAGTGCAAGTGTCAAAGCCGAGCCACCTATGAGACTCAGATGGAGCAGTGGACAGCATATCCAGATGCAAATGGAGGATTTGCACTATATTGGAGCCTGCAGAAGACACCTACAGAGGACAGAGGACAGAGGACAGAGGACAGAGAGAATCATTCAACTACCCAGGCGTGTGTTGGTAGTGAAAATCTGGGCAAATGGAGACTCTAAGATGGGCTGTGTCAACCAGTGGATTCTGCAGCAATTTCATCATGCTTGGAAGCGTGAGATTGTCAGCAATTCAGAATTGTTGAATTATCAAAACCACTTGAGCAGGACTTTTTCCTGAACCTTGATCCTTTCCACCTTGATCAACTATATAAAATTAGTTTGTTTTTGAAGCTCATGATAAGTATCCTGTTACCCTTATTCTTAGATTTGTGATGAGTGTTAGGTTACTGCTAGAGTTAGTGTTGTGGTTAAACTTCAGGTGTGGGTTATAACTAGGGTTACGGTTTGGCTTAGTGTTATGAATGCTGCAAAGCATAGTGTTAAGATTAGCATGAGGGCTAGAGATACAGTTAATTTCAGGATTAGGAGTAAGAGGCAGGACTAGGATTTAGGTTTGAGATTGGGAGAGAATTAGAGTTAGAAATATCATCAATATTTGAGGTCACATTGAGGTTATAGTTGTTGATAGGTTAGACCAGATCCTAAAAAATCAACGAGAGTAAAAAAGAAAAAATCTGTGTAAACTTAACCTACCTTGCTTTCATAACAGCCTTGTTTTGAGAGTGGTATATTAGGGTTAGGGTTGGGGTAGTATTAGGGTTAGGATAATATTCCAATTGGTTAGATTTAGAGTTAGTGCTAGGATAGGGTTAGTACTAGTATTGAAGGTAGTGGTAGACTTTAAATTGATAGGAGCTAGGGCTGTGATTATGATTTTATTTAGGGCTAGGTTTAACTTCAGTGTTAACTTTAGCAAAAAATTTCATAAATAGGAGAAGGCAAAGGGCTATAATTAGTGTTTTGGTTAAGCTTAGGGTTAGAGCTGGTGTTATTGTTAATCCTAGTGTAAGTTTTGATTATTGGATGAAGCTAGGGTTAGGGTTGTTGTCAGGTTTGGGATTAAGGTTTTTTTTTTTTTAGAGCTAGGATTACATTTGGGATTGGGATGATAGGAGTAGAGTTAGGATTAGAGCTAGGGTTAGGGTTATGCCCTGGGCTGTGGATATTGGTAGGGTTAGCTTGGGAGGCAGGGGCAGAGTTAAGGTTATGTTTAGGCATGGAGCTGGTGCCAGGATTAGGGCTGGGTTAGGGTTAGGATAGGGTTAAAGTTTAGGTTGTAGCTGGGTTAGGGCTAGATTTAGGGTTAGGGATCATGTAGGAGCTAGGGTCAGGGTTAAGCTTACAGCTAGGGTAAGGCTTAGGATCAGTTATTTTTAATATTAAGGTTAGGACTTGGGTTATGCTTTGGGTTATATTGTGGTAATAGGATTGGGGGTTTGAACACGGTTAGAGTAAGAGTATGGTTCAGAAGATGTTTAATATTAGGTTAAATTGGAACAAAGTTTATGTCTAGGGTTTGGTATGATTATATCTACGGATAACGTTAGGGTTTTCTTTGGTGTTTGGGCAGCTTAGTAATGGAGTTTGGCTAGGGTTAGAGTTACATTTAATCCTAGGTTTAACATTTGGGTTAGACTTGGAAAAATGTTTAGAGTAGATGTAATACTAGATTAGGCACAAGTTAATTTTGGTGTTATTGTCAGGATTAATGCTTTTATTAGGATTAGAGTTAGAGATGGACCTAATGTTAGGTTTAGACTTAGGGTTATGGCCAAGTATACAATTAGGATATGCACTCATGCAATGTTCAGTGTTAGGACTAAGTTTAGGGTTGGAGCTAGGGTAAAGTTTAGATTTACAGCTAGGATTAGGATTGGAGCTAGGGTTAAGATTAGGTTTACAGAAAGGTTAGGCTTAAGATTGGAGGTAGGGGTTCAATTAGGGTTAGAGTTAGTTTGAAGCTAGTTTAGGTTTAGGGATATGACAAGATCTTGATTTAGAATTAGGGTTAGGTTTGAAGCAAGGTTTAAGGTTAGTGTCAGGGCTAGATTTATGTAATAGATAATTTTGAATCTAGAGTTAGAGTGAGTGGTGATGCAGGTCCAGTGTTATGGTTAATCTTGGGGTTAGTTTTGTAGCTATGGTGAAGGTTAGGGTTCTGATTCTGAATAGGCTTAGGATTACCCTTACTTATGACATTATGATTAGGTTTATTATTAGATTTAGCTAAGGTATCCTTTGTTATGAGTTGGTTTACTACCAGAGTTAGGTTACTAACTCCTGGAGTTAGCATTTTGTTAAGACTAAGGACTTGGGATAAAGCTAGGGATAGGGTTAGTGTTAAGAATATTGCTAAGGTTATGGTTAGAACATAAGTAGGGGTAGAAATAGAGCTAGTCTCAGAGTGAGGATGAGGGATAGGGCTAGGATTAGAATTTGGAATCAGATCCTCTTGCTTGCAGGATCCAAGGTCATCAGAACAACAGCCAGGAGCCATAAGCAGTCCGCAGAAACAGAAGAACAGTAAGCTTCCTTCAAGACTAGGGAGAGGAGCTTTCTATGGTCCTCACTTAGTTCCAACTTTGGATCCCCACCCTATCTTGCAATGACCATCAGGGTCGCTCCAGAACCCTCCACCCCAAAACACACACACACACACACACACACGCACGCACACACACACACACACACACACACACACACACACAAATTGGAATGGATAGAGAACAACAAGGAAAGCTTGGCAAGCGGGGACTCACACATGCCTTGCTAGGTAGGACACAAAGATCAGTTACTCCTCACTAAGGTATTGAAGATTTCTCTGCACATCCTCCTAAAACTGTTCTGCATTTCAACTGTTAACATATGCCTTGTTAGGCATATGTTTAGACTATCCCAAAATATGCCAAGTTCAGCAAAATTAAGCTTCAACACTACAAACTGTTGAATGATAAAATGAAAATAGACACGAGACAGCTGAATAGTACCCTATAGCCATTTTAAGGTGTATAGCAGCCGGTTCTATGTCTAAACTTAAATTGAAATGTCAATGAAGTAGTCACAAGATGTGGTTAAGAACTTGCATTTTAGCATATTTGTTATTCAATACCATGTCAATTAATTCCATAATGTTGTAAATTGATGTTGATGTTATATTGTGCTTTTAATTGATCAGGATGATATACTGCCAGCTCTGCTTTCAGTCCAGAGGAGGTCTCCCCAAGAAGCCGTTGAATTTATCTGGACAATAAGATGCTGGACTCAATGCTTGCAATGAAAGAATCTTGACTGAATTTGAACTGTAATACTGCAACAAGGTGGAGGAATCCACCATGAAGGGAGGGTATGGGGAGGGGTTGGGGGAATCCCAGAGCCTATGAGACAGTGTCACATAATGCAATGTAATCAATAAAAAAACAACAAAAGACAAACAAACAAAACAAAACAAAACAAAAAAGACTTTGGAATCAATATTTGAGTTAGCATTAGTGTTTCAGTTGGTGATAGGTTAGAACATATCCTAATACACTTGGAAGGACAGAAACATTCACAGATGCCTGCTGTACTTAGCTAACTTTGCTTTCATGCCACTTTTTTTTTTTCTTGAGTCAGTGCATTAGGGTTAGAGTTAGTTTTGAGTCATGACTTAAGTTTAGGGTAGAGTTGGAGATAGGATTAGAATTACAGCTCTGGTTAGGGCTAGGTTTTAGCTTCAGGTGAGGTTTGGAATTGTTTTAGGTTTTGTGTTAGGGCTAGGCTAGGATTGGGGCTAAGTTTGGAGATAGGGGAAGGTTTGGCATTAAATTGAGGGTTGAAGCTGAGCTAACAGCTTGACATGAGTGATTTTATTTTGAGCTTGGAACCATCTTAGATGAGGTAACACACAAAACTTGTGAAACCATATCCTGAGACAACCACATTATATTTGGCAAAAATTCTTGAATCCTTGACTAGACTCTTAAAGCATGACTAGGAGAAAAATGCGTTTATCTTATTTCAGCTACAAAAGCCATAGTTAGTAACTGTTTATCTCTAATATAGTTCCTAGCTACATGAAACAAATTAATGGATTTCAAGGAAGAAATAAACTCCGATACAATAATATTGGAGGATCTTTTTTTAAAGATTTATTTATTTTTTATAGGAAAGTCAGATATACATAGAGGAGGAGAGACAGAGATGAAGATCTTCTGTCTGATGGTTCACTCCCCAAGTGACCGCAACAGCCAGTGCTGTGCCAATTTGAAGCCAGGATTCAGGAACCTCCTCCAGGTCTCCCACACAGGTGCAGGATCCCAAGGGTTTGGGCCGTCCTTGACTGCTTTCCCAGGTCAGAACCGACACCCATATGGGATCCAAGTGTGTTCAGGGCAAGGGCTTTAGCCGCTAGGCCACACTGCCAGGCCTAATATTGGAGGATCTTAACACACTCTAACCTCAATGAATAGATTGGCAAGACAGAAACTCCACAAAGAAACAACACAGTTCACCCAGACAAGAAAAAAGGGACTTAAGTATATCTACAGGACCTATCATCCTATAGACACAGAATGAACATTTTTTTCTTCAGCAGTACAAGCCTCAGAAAAGGTTAAGAGAATTAAAATCATATCCTGGATCTTCTCAGACCATCTTGGAGTGAAACTGGAAAACAAAAAGTCAAAATTTCCTGAAAATAATCAAATGCTTGGAAAATGAACAATATGCTGCTAAATGAACAATGAGTTTTAGAAGAAATAAAGAGAAAATTTGAAAACATTGTTTGAAATGAATGAAGGCATTAACACAAAATATCAAAATATATGGGACACAATCAAGGCAATTTTAGGAGGAAATTTAATTTTAATCAATGCTTATGTCAAGAAATTAGAAAAAATACTTAGTAAGTGGGTGAACCATACATCAAAGGAGCTAGAAAAAAACAGCAATATAATCACAAAATGACTAGGAAAAAGAAATAAACAAAAAAAATGCAGGAAGTAAACCTAGGAGAGATTAGAAGAATAGCACATGAGATAAAAAGATCAAAGAGTTGGTTCCTTGAGAAAATCAACAAAATAGATTCCACATTAGCCCAAATTATAAAAAAAAATGAGGGAGAAGGTACAAATCTATAGACTCATAGAAGAAAAGCAAATATAACAATGGATAACCCAAAATACATAGAATAATCAGGAACTATTACAGAATGAAGCTGTTAACAAATCAGAAGACGCAGAAGTGGATAGATTTCTGGACACATGCAATCTGCCAAAATTGAATATAATTGAAAAGACTGATAACCAGGATCTACATTGAATTAGTAATGACTGGATGGGTTCACGAGTGAATTCTACCAAATATTTAAAGAACTAAACCCAATCCTCAATAAGTTATTCAAAACAGTAGAAAAAAGGCAATCCTTCCAAACTCATTGGGTGGGGGGAATCCCAGTACCTATAAAACTGTGTCACATAATGCAATGTAATTAATAAAAAGAAAAGTGAAAAACAAGACTCCAAAAAAAAAATTAGCATCACCTTAATATCACGACAGAAAGAGACACAACAGATAAAGAGAACTACAAACCGATAGGCCTGATTAACTTAAATACAAAAATTCTGGACAAGATGCTAGCCAACAGATCCAGTAATTCATCAGACACATCATTCATCCAGACAAGGTGATATTTATCTCTAGCATGTAGAGATGGTTTAACATATATAAAGCCATTAGCATGAAAAACCTCATAAAAATGACAAGATATATGATCATCTCAATAGATTCAGAAAAATCATTTGATGAAAACCAAGAAGCTTCATGCTAAAACGTTAAGCAAGACAGGCATAGAAGGAACATTCTATAACACAGTCAAAGCAATATATGAAAAATCAATGTCAGCATTATGCTAAATGGGGAAAGACTGGAGGATTTCTCACAAAGATCTGGCATGAAACAAGAATTTCTGGTATTATCGGTATTCTTCAACATGGTATTGGAAGTCCTCACTAGAGCTATTGGGCAAGAGAAAGAATTGAAGAAACTCAAATTTAAAGGAGGAATTCAAATTATCCCTATTTGCATACAGTATGCATACATAGGAGAAGCAAATAACTCAGTAAAGAAACTAGAAGCACATATAAGAAAATTTGACCAGGTGATAGGGTACAAAACCTAACACACATAAATCACTGGTTCAGTATACACAAGTAACTCCAGGGCTGAGAAAGAACTAGTCAGAAGAGTTTCTTTTAAAATAGCAGAGAAAAGGTTTAAAATTCCCTTGGATAAGGTTAACTATAGATGTGTAAGACTTCTATGATAAAAATTACAAAACAGTAAAAAAAATAGAAAAAGATATTACATGATGAAGAAATGTACCATGTTCCTTGATCAGCATCAGCAAAATGTCCATATTACTTAATGTAATATACAGAATGCAATATACAGAATGTGATCCCAATCAAAATCCCAACAACATTCTCAGAAATAGAAAAGATTCATCTGGAAGCACAAAGGACCATGAACTGCCAATGCTATCCTGAAGAATAAAATTAATGCCAGAAGAATCACAATTCCATACTCCAAGACATACTACAGGACAGTGGTCATCAAAACAGTCTGGTACTGGTACAGAAACAGAGAAGATCAGTGGAACAGATTGGAAACCCCAGAAGTGAGCCCACACATGCACAGCCAGCTAATCTTTGACAAAAGAACTGAAAATAGTCCAGGGAAAAGGGTTGGTCTCTTCAATAAATGCTCTTGGGACAAGTTGGGACAACTTGGGACAACTGGATATTAGCTTGCAGAAGTAAGAAATAATATACTCCTCCCAGCCAAAATTAGCTCTAAATGTATCAAAGACTCAAGCAATAAGCACTAAAAAACCCTCAAACTGTTAGAGGAAAACACAGGACAAACTCTATAAGACATAGCGTGGCCTAGCAGCTAAAAGTCCTCGCCTTGAACGCCCCGGCATCCCATATGGGCGCCGGTTCTAATCCCGGCAGCTCCACTTCCCATTCAGCTCCCTACTTGTGGCCTGGGAAAGCAGTAGAGGATGGTCCAATGCTTTGGGATCCTGCACCCATGTGGGAGACCTGGAGGAGGCTCCTGGCTCCTGGCTTCGGATCGGCACAGCACCAGCTGTTGCAGTCACTTGGGGAGTGAATCATCGGATGGAAGATCTTCCTCTCTATCTCTCCTCCTCGCTGTATATCTGACTTTGTAATAAAAATAAATAAATCTTAAAAAAAAAGAAAAACATGCATTGGGAAAGACTTTTTTTTTAGAAAACTTGCCAAAAACACAGGCATTCTAAATTAAAATCAACAGATGGAATGACATCAAGCTAAGAAGCTTCTGTACAGAAAAAGAAAAAAAATCGGCAAAGTGAAGAGAACCAAAGGAATGGGAGAAAATTTTGCACACGACAGAGCAAATTGAGTACTAACAGCCAGGATTTACAAAGCTCTTTAGAAACTCAATGACAGCAAAACCAACAACCTTTGAAGAAATGGGCAAATAGAATGAAGAGGCATTTTTTTTCCAGCAGCACAAATTTAATCAGTAATAGACATACAAAAAATGCTTCCTAGCCATTAAGAAAATAGAAATAAATACCACATTTCAATTTCACTTAACTCCAGAGAGGGTGGCCTCCATTTGGAACTCTGCTAGCAACATCATCGCATCTTCACGCACTGTTGGTAGCAGTTTACGTTAAGGTAGTCACACTGGAAGTCAGTGTTCGGAGTGCTCTGACATCTGAATATTGATCTACCATGTGACTCAACTATCTGACTACTGGGAATATTTTCAAAGACAATGAAACCCTCATATGAATAAAGGGTCCTGTATTTACAGCAGCACAATCCACAATAGTAATGACATGAAAAGAACCAAGATGCCAAAGGAGAGCAATAGCTAAACAACTGTGGAACATCTACTCCATGCAACACTACTCAGCTATTAAAAAGAACGTTCTACCATTAAGCTATAAATGGGTTCCAACTGCAGACCACTATTCTCAGTGCAATAAGCTGGTCAAAGAAGGACAAATACCATATATTCTCTCTGACATATAGCAGTATTCATGTATAAGGCAAGATCAGTAGATAGATAGGCAAACATGTATATGCATACAAGCACATAGAATAATTGTATAAAGAAGAGCATATCGGGAAGTGAAGACACTTTGCAGTATGCATCTCTATTCCCTAATAATTAAGATTCCAAAAGAAACTGTTAAATGTGCTGTAACAACAACAAAAAAAAAGATAAGTGCAGTCAGGTGCCACATGTATGATGACAGCCCCATAACATTATTATGGAACTGAAAAATTCCTATTGCCTAGTGATGTCGTAGCTGTGGTCAGGTTGTCAATAAATGCATTACTCATGTACCTGTGATGGTTTTGATGTAAACAAATCTGTGTGGTCAGTCATATAAAAGTGTGACATATGCAATTATAATGATACACAATGCTTGATAATAATAATAGATGACAGTGTTACTGATTCAAAAAAAAATGTGCCGTAACAATAGGACACTAAAATTTATGCCCTTGCCTGTACCCGTACAATACGAGATACATAAATAACAGAATTTTGAACTTGTGACTATTGCTGAAAGATTATAATATCATGATAACATAGATGAAAATAAGGGGGTGAAAGAGAAAACTGGGGAATCCCTATACCTACAGAACAGTATCATGGGAATTAATGATAAAATAAAGTAAAATAAAATAAAATAAAATAAAATGAAATAAAATAAAATAAAGTAAAATAAAGTTTAAAAAATCATGCTTTCTCAGAAAAAAAGATTTATGTGTATAAATTCACAAAATATGTTCTCTGTATATTGATAAAAATATATATAATCAAAGCAATTTTTGACACTTGAATTGTACCACAAATTTTTTCTCATCTTCTAAAAAGCAAACCGTCCATTTTAAAAGTTACAGGGGAAAAAAGTATGGAAAAACATAGGGTGAATGAGAGTGTGCATAGGAGGGAACACAGGGTGGGATATTTCTCCATGCTCCTAAGATTCTGTCATGAAATACAAGAGTTGTTCACTTTATGTAAGTTAAGATCTTCTTAATTGATGAACAGAAAAAAAGTGAACTATGAGGAAAAATGCAATTTATACATGTGATGAAGGAATTAATTCTAAAGTATATGAAAAATGTATAAAATGTGATAATCACAGAACATAAAAAGATTAAAATTAGGAAGATGTTTATTCAAACTCTTTATCAAAGAAGACGTGCGAGTGGCAAGTAAAGAAACAGATGTTCAACATCTGTAGTTATCTGGAAATGCAAATTAAAAGCACAATGAGATCCACCATATACCTACTTGGATGCTTTTGATAGGAGTGCTGCAGAAAACATGAACCAACTTGAAACCCATTCATTGATAGTTGGAATGTAAAATGGTATAGCAACTTAATAAACAATTCAATAGTCTATTAATTTTTACTTTCAAAGATTTCATGTATTTCATACAATAGTCATAAAAAACACATAGCCCTTAATATATGACCCAGCCACTCCACTCTTCATGCATCCATATGAAAATTTTGCACAAAAGATATTGTTGACTTCATTTGTAACTAACTCCAAACTACAAATAACTAATCAATAGGCGAATAGAAAAATACATTATCCATGTTATTGCTCAAATGCTGTTCCCTCTCAAAAAAACAAAGCAAAATTTGTAATTTACTCAAAACCTAGAAGTGTGATTTTATCAGGGAAAATGGTCTGTATAGATGTTTTTAAGATCTCAAGATGGGGACTCTTTCCTTCATATAGATACAAATGTTTTATAATGATTTATGCAACCCCGTTTGTCATGGTAGCACTAGAAATCAATATATCATATAATGGAACAGTATTCAACAGTAAGGTGGACAAACTACTGAAACACATACAAGTAAGAATCACAAAATATTTATTCTGGGTTAAGGGGCTGCATCATGACCCAGCTGACCAGGTTGCTGACTGAGATGCTATCTGTAATGCTCACATCCCGTATGGGTATTAGACAGAGTCCACCTGCTCCATTCCTAATTCAACTTCCTATTAATGGCTTGGGAAAGTACTTGGGATGGCCCAAGTGCTCGGTCTCCTGGATTACATGGGAAATCTTGAAGAAGCTCCTGGCTTCTGGCTTCAGTCTGGTGTAGCCCTAGCCATTGCTGTCATTTTGGGAATGAACCAGTGAATGAAAATCTCTCTTTCTCTCTCCCCGCCTCTAACTTTAATATAAATAAACATATTTTAAAAAATAATAATTATTCTGGATGGAAAATACATTTTTGCTTAGATATAATTCTGTGAACACATATTATTCTAGAATAACCAAAAAAAAACACATTGTTTCAGACTGGGGGAAGTGAGATGCAAAGTTACAGCAGAGAGGTTCATCTACTCACTTTGTGGTTACTTCATTAACAAATATATGTGGTTTCTCCTATTTTAATTATGTCAGTAAAGTTCTCAAAATACAATATAAATTTAGTTAATGTGAATGTCTATATAAAATTTTCACAAATCCATATTTTTCTCTTTTTCTATTTGCCCTTTGTCTCTGAAAAGCCTGTATTATGGTAGCAGAAGTGTGCCGTCTCCTCTCTCCCCTTGTATTCCCAATGTTTTTAGCTTGAAAAAAATGCACTGGCTTCCCACTCATGGAAAGTAGCAGAATGCACTCTCAGCTAACTAATTTATTCTACATATGTTTGGATTCTATATATCTATAGCTAGCTAGCTAGCTAGGTAGATAGATATTGTTGATATTGCAGACATAATAAAAACGATTGAGACAAAAGCCTTCTGAAAGTTTACACTGTGATATTAAACAACATCCAGTGATGGTTTTAAGCTACATATACCGGAGTAAAAGGGCTTGTAAGTGAGGGCAAATGTTCCTTTAAGGGGAGAGATCCAGAACCCTCAGAGGAAAAGTCATTTGAGCAGAGACCGAAAGTAAGTGAGGAAACAAATCAAGATTTAATAGAAGAATGTTACAGAACTGAACAAAGGGGCAGAAATGCAAAAACTGCAAACAGAAGCATCAGCTTCAAAAACCTGAGGGAAAGGAAATCAATGTAACACAAGCAGTATTGAAATGATGGAGCAGGTAGGAAATTATATCTGAGAGGTAGTCCTGGACATGACAAGTCTTTGAACTCTGTCCTACACACTATGCAAAGAAACATGGCATTTGGAGGCAGGAAGTGATCTGTGTGCACTTCAAATTGATAACTTTGATGCAGGAAATTAAGAATGTACTAATTAGGAGACTTTTGCCAGGAATAAGGCATGGCATAGAAATGGTGTAAACTGATCAAATAAGCATGTACTCCAAAGTATGGCCGATAGAATTTTCTGATGTAGGACAGAAAAAAAGGAGAGGGCTCTAGGATTCTAAGGCTGAGGACCTGAGAAAAGATATGGATGCTGAATCACTTAAAATGATGGAGAGGAACAGGTTACGGGGGAGCATGGTGTTAAGAAATCAGTTCTGGATAGTGAAATATACAGGCTAATTAGACAGAAGCAGGAACTTGAGTTTATATAGTTTATAGAACATTCCATTAGCTGAACAAAAATCCCTGAGATGAAAGAAGTTGCACATAGGATCTTAGTTTTCCTTGTGGAAACAGGCATAAAAGAAAGTGTATCATGGTTCTGATGGTCTGCAAGAGCAGCGAGGAGGAATCTTTTTCTGCTAAGGGCCATTTCAGTATTAATAATGTCATTCATGAACTTACATGAAATTATAAACTTAAAAAATTACCATGTTATGTATTTCTTGAATTTAAAGTCTTGCCTGCAGTTACCTTGGAAAGGCCACACAAAATGATTTCTTGGGCCTTAAGTAATGGCCTGACATTCCTTACCCTATTCATAAAGGGAGAAAGGCAGGAATCCTTCTCAAGTATTCTGGTCACTCATCTTTTAAACAAGCCATTAAAAATGTTTAAGAAGGGGCCATGGTGGTCTTGGCATAGCCCTTGGAACTCTGCAACCAAAGCTTTAAACCAGCTGAAGCCAGGTGACTGAGGTAGGTAAGTTATCCAGATATCAATATCTTTATTCATGGAACCCACAGAGGATTTTTTTTTAAGATGTGTTTCTTTTTATTGTAAGATCACTTTTCTGATATCACTGCTGTTGTCTTAGAAACAATGAAAATCTAATGCAATGAGTACAGACCAGTGAAGTAGAAAAAGAATTTGAGAAATGTCCCATTATTTTCCTTTGTCTTACTATTGTAACTTGGACTATATTGAGCCTGTGATGAGGCTATGAAGAGAAAATCAGCCATCTGAGTTTTGTGAGGTCGTAGCTGAGGTCATAGAGTAGTGAAGGGGCAAGGTCAGCATGAGGAACAGAATACTGTTGTGAGATGGATTTTGAAGAGGGGACAAGGCAGGCAAGGTTGTGATTAGGGTAGCCCATCCAGGTAAGATTCTGGGCGTACAAGCATGGTTCCTGCCTAGAGTTTGGAAGTGGATAAGGGTAGAAGAGGAAAATGGTTAAATATTTTCCATGAAGGGACTGTTAGGATTTTATTTTATCTGAAAATCGGGCAGAGAGAGAGAGAATATTTTCTATCCATGAGTTCACTTTTACAACTGACAAAAAGTCAGAAATTTCATCCAGGTCTCTGAAGTACTTGGGACTTCTTCTGTGGCCAGGAGCTGAATTGGAAAAGCAGCAGCTTTGACATGAACCGGCACTCATATGGCAAACTAGAGTCACAAGTAGTACATTTATCTTCTGTGTCACAATGCCGGCCCCATCAATATCATTTATGGTATTAATTGTAGGACGCCCTTCTATCTCTGCAAAGCACTTGAAAGCTGGTGCTGACTGATATTTATCTTGCAGTTTTACCCTTAGCTGGATTCTTGCTGTAAGAAAGGGTGGAGAGATGTTCTGCTAACCTCGGATTCACTAGGTACCTTATTCTTAGAGTCTACCACCAAGTTAAGGCGCCTCTGGCACACTCCTTGCCTCGCAATCTTAGCCACTTATTTTTCACTTTAGGTACCCCTGTTTTTCATCATCTTTCTCAATAGAATTTTGGATACTACTAAAAAAGTACAGGGAGATTTTTGTCAATGTAAATGCTCATTCTTCTCACATCTTTAAACACACGCGCACACACACACACTCTGACCCATTCAGAATCAGATGTTTCTAGAACCAAGGAGAAATCTAACCTAGTGTTTCTTCTGGGAGTACTCTTATTACAGCCTACCCTCACTTCTATTCATTTATGCCTACTCAGGCCCTCCTGGAGCTATCTCCATTTTCAACTCCAAAGTCATTACTTTCTGTCCAAGGACAAATGGAACAGGACGCTTGCCAGGATCAAGAACAAAAGACAGGAATGATGTCCAACCAGCAGAAAAGGTAAATGGGTGTCCACAGTTCGGATATTCTCTATGAGGGAATAATTTGGGTCACCTGTCTCTTTGGCTGTGCTCACTTCCTATGACTGACTTGAGAACCTCATGTGTCCTTCCCTTTCTCTATTCTTTCAACAAAGTCCTTGTCATTCTGTTTTGGAAGATGGATATTGACTGAAATTTCTCTAGATGTTAGTTGGACATTTGTCCTAAGGACATCTATTCATTCCAGGGTCAACTTCTTCTAATTTTTACTGTGCTCTGTAATGTGAATCAAGACCAGTCATTCAAAAGCATTAGTGAGGTTGGAAAACAACAATGGGATTTGTACTTAAAGCTGAATATGAAAATCAGGAAACAGGAGTCATAACAAGATATGAAAAGATGCTTTTCATAAACTGATTAATCGAGAAACCTTCAGAAAGTAGATGGAACTTGGGTATGAGACTTTGTAAAGATATTTTGTAAAGTATGTAAAGATAACAGACTGATGGACTCATGATTGCTTATGAAGGACTACACTTTTGTAATAATATGGGAAAAATCAGTTGGGGGGTAAAGATTTGGGGAGGAAGTAGGGAAATCCAAGACCCTATAGAATTGTACCATAAAATTCAAAACTTTTAAAAGAGTTTAAAGGAATTTGAGAAAAGAGCCTTAAAATGTCTTCTAGGTCTTTGCACTGTCAATCTTATTAAATGGAAAACCAGCATTGAGGTTGGTAAGAATCAGTGAGTATCTGAGAAGTGTGAAACTCAGAGAAAGTGGGGTACTTGACAGCTAGAGGAATCTGAGGTGAAAACCCTGGATAAAAAGTGGAGTCTCAGATTCTTTTGATACATTACATCAGCCACACTAGAGCCCTAAAATCTTTGTTGGTGAATGGATGGTTTTCATATGAAGTAGGGCAGACAATATAAAAAAAAACATTTCAATAATGCTTGAAAGGAATTTAAAAGTTATGGAGGTTTTCATGCAACCCTCCCCCAAACCTTTGAGATAAATTTATCTTTTTCTTTTTCTATAGGTGATAAAATAGATTCATAGAATGATACAGGGTAGAACTCAAATGACTTCTCTTCATATAAATTCCAAATCCTTCCTATTCTAATGTAACTGGGCTTCCAGTAAACCACCTATACAATAAGTAGGATACAGTCACTTATGCTGCTTCAAAGAAATCATGACATAAAATGGGGTTAAATAGACATGAATCAGGATACAAGGTTTTAAACAACTATTATGCCGCATGTTAGAGTTTTGGTTTGTTGTATAGTGACACCCACATCTCCCATACAGGACCATCTGAGGATAAGACACATACATGAAAGTACCACTGAACTTCTGGTGCATGGAGACTCAGTCTTATGCCCCAATTTCAAATGCTTCAAATTTTGTTGGAAGCCAGCTGTTTCTCTCTCTCTCTCTCTCTCTCTCTCTCTCACACACACACAATCATTATCATCATCATCATCTGTGCCACTGTTCTTTTTTTTTCTACTTATTTTTTATTATTTTTAATTCATTAATTACATTGTATTATGTGACACAGTTTCATAGGTACTTGGATTCTCCCCACCCCTCCCCAAACCCTCCCACCATGGTGGATTCCTCCACCTTGTTGCATAACCACAGTTTAAGTTCAGTTGAGATTCCCCCATTGCAAGCATATACCAAACATAGAGTCCAGCATCTTATTGTCCAGTCAAGTTGTGCCATTGTTCTTAACTCAGTGTGCAATTTATACATCACCTCTATTTAAAATATTTAAATAGAAATTCAAATTTGGAGAAAACCCCAGGTAAAATTGTTTTATCTTCACTCTCCACTCTCTGGAACATGTAAGTATAAACCTTGAGGAAAATAATCTTAAAAGTTAAAGAATTTGTAGAATAAGAGCCATG
Organism: Ochotona princeps; assembly: GCF_030435755.1. Taxonomy (NCBI): domain Eukaryota; kingdom Metazoa; phylum Chordata; class Mammalia; order Lagomorpha; family Ochotonidae; genus Ochotona; species Ochotona princeps. The sequence continues at coordinate 104,073,212 of NC_080835.1, read as the reverse complement.
GCATTGATTCAAGTAAAATAGAAATTTGCATTTCCGTGGATAAATAACCATTCCTAAGTGCCTTGTGCACGAGCCATTTGGTATAAGGATGCTCAATGAGGTTTATACCCTGTTATTTGCTAATCCTAGCTTGATGTCCATAAAAGGGCAACTCTTGGACCCAGAGCGGTAGCCTAATGGCTAAAGTCCTTGCCATGCAGGTGCCGAAATCCACATGGACTCTGGTTCGTGTCATGGCAGGGCAGCCCCACTTCCCATTTAGCTCTCTGTCCGTGTCCAGGTAAATTAGTAAAGAATAGTCCAAAGCCTTGGGATCATGCACTTGCGTGGGAAACTCAGAAGTTTCTGGCTCCTGGCTTCGGGTCAGTTCAGCTCTGGCTGTTGAGGTCACCTGGGGAGTGATTCAGAGGACAAAAGATCTTTGTCTTTCCTCCTCTCTATACATTTGGCTTTCCAATAAAAATAAATAAAATATTCTTTAAAAAAGGCAACTCTTTACTGGAGACCTGTTCAGTTCAAAGTTCTCTTAGACTTCTTTTGTTTTCATCTGTGTTCCCAGATAACCTTTGGTTACTTGCCTTCATACCCTTATGTGAAAATACCTACTTATTCTCTTATGGAAATAACTATTAAGCAGGAAACCCAGGTCAGAGATCTTAGAGCCCTGAGGTTCAAAAACATCTTTCCCTCCCTTGCTTTTCTCACTTTTCCACAATCCCTTCTAAGACTTCAAACCCAGGGCCCCTGAAGCAATTCTAAGAGGTAATGGCCAACCCTTCTGTCATACAGCTTGCTATCCATGTCTCACTTTGGCCTAGAATCCCTATGCAAGTTTTGATTGTTTGCTCAGTATGTATTAACATTGTATATCAGATACGTTTTTTAAATTTCATCCATTTTCATCTTTCTCATTCCTGCCAGTCGCCTGTTTGTCCCTCTCTATAACCGCTCCCTCTCAGTATTTATGAATAATCAGATTCACTGTTGTAATAGCAATAAGAAACAAAATCTTACAGCTCCGTCCTCAGCTTTCTATCCCCATATCCACCACATCAGAACTCATGAAAAGGTAGAACACATTTTTGGGAGGACAAAAAAGTAAGTAGTCTATTATTATTTCAATGTTATGTCTACAGATGGATGTAGAAAGTTCCGGGTCAGGTGGGGTGAAGGAGGCAGAGCGGGCAATCAGGTTTAGTGGCAGTGATGACTGCTATCATTTCCTGTCTTCACTGATACTGTTCTAGGTGGGTACTGTTTTAGGAGGGTACAAAAACCCAGACCAGGGCCCGGCGGCGTGGCCTAGCAGCTAAAGTCCTCGCATCGAACGCCCCGGGATCCCATATGGGCACCGGTTCTATTCCCGGCAGCTCCACTTCCCGTCCAGCTCCCTGCTTGTGGCCTGGGAAAGCAGTCGAGGACGGCCCAAAGCTTTGGGACCCTGCACCCGCGTGGGAGACCCGGAAGAGGTTCCCGGCTTCGGATGGGCGCGCACCAGCCATTGCAGCTCACTTGGGGAGTGAATCATCGGACGGAAGATCTTCCTCTCTATCTCTCCTCTCTGTATATCTGACTTTGTAATAAAATGAGTAAATCTTTAAAAAAAAAAAACCCAGACCAGTGTGAGAGCTAGCATTATAGCTAGAATTCTAGGATGTTTGGTAAATTCATGCTAGGAACTGCTGGGCAGAGTCGGGAGAAATCTTTGCATGGTCTGCCGTGCTCATTAGCTGTATGTCATCGTTTCTTTTCAGCGCTTCTGAGGAAGTGACAATGAGACCACAGGTGAGTAAAATATTCAAATGCACGGGTTCCTTTGGAGTTTCTGGTTCTTGGAAGAATGGGAGAAAAAGACGCTGTGACAAGAAGGTTGAAAACCTTTTCCACATAATGACTGTATCTTGAGAGCTTGGCCTTTGCAGTTCAGACATTCTTATCATCTAGTGGGTCATTATTTACCAAGATGAACTAGTAATTCCATTGCCACTACTACACCAGATGACTGCAGTCAGGTTATATGGGCATGGATATGGTGAGTAAACATACAGGACAATTTTCACTTCTCACTAGATCAGCAGATGAATAGGATATGTCTGGAGAACTATTAGGACTATATGAAAAATGAGATGACTTTAGGTATCCATCTCAAATCTAGAAGCTATATATTATTCCAAAAATGTCATGTGTCAATTCAGATTCTCATGCAGTTGGAGTAATACTCCCAATATTTCATTCTTATTCCTATAGCAGAAGCAGCCATCAATCACTGAAACTCTGTGGGGCCAGGTGAGTAAGGATGAGTCATTTTTGACAGCACAGTGAAAGGTGGGAGAAGGCAAACAGTACTGAAGAAGCAAATGTTTCTCTTTTCCCTTGAGTAGTGTTCTAGTTGATGATAAAGGACTACAATACTCCCTCAAATCAGGTGTAAATGCTCAAAAATCCTCATTCCTGTACATCTCAGTGCCCCCTTCCAACACCCTCTTGTTTGAAGCTGTCCTGCACTCTTTGTTGAAGTCATAATAGGCACTCATCAGTAATTGGATACTGTCACAATCATTCTAGAAAACACATATTTGACCTTTCTCATAAGCTCAGCATGATGAATGTTCATTATGAGCTCAAAAATGAAGGCTGGCATAAAGCATCTTAGATCAAGACAAAGGTCTTCATGAAAGCAGCAAACATAAACAAAGTTGATTTAAGTTAATTTATATTTGTTAGACATTGTTACCATAAGCCAGGCTTTTACAAGATATTGCTTCTCTCAGGACCTTACAATTGAGTAGCGAAGTATAGTTCATTTATGCCACTGCAACAGGATACACTGCACATTATAGGCTGTTCAACTTACAATGAGCAGAAATTTGTTTGGCTCATGTTTCTGAAGGCAGAAGAATCCTAAAGCAAACGGAGACCAAGGCTTTTCTGCTGCATCCTCCAACAGAACAAAATGGAGGGGCAAGAAAACAGTGAAAAGAATGTGATTTAGAGTTTTATTTCTGAAGTCTTTTTGTACTCCGCATTAATGCATTTATATTGGGAGAAATCTCATGATCTAATCACCATTCAATGGCCTATTTCTTAACATTGCTGCATTGGAGAGTATATTTCAACTACATGCTTTTTGGGGAATATGCTTTAGCCATATGATAACGAAAGAAATAATTCCAGAATAGCCAAATATTTTCTTAGAACAAGCAATGCTGAGACATGGAAACATGGAAAAAGTATTTTTATGTTCCAGTTAATAATTCTCAATAAACATTGAGTACCTGGTGGTAAGACACTGTTTCAAAGCATATTTGACAAGTAAAAAGTAGAAAGACCATAGTAACACAGAAGTATGAACAAGAGCTGAAAGCAACAGTAAATCACAAGATATCCATTTCATTGCTGTGAGTTTTGTATTCTGTTGACTACCCCAATCAGAGAAAACATGTATCTTTCAAACAGGCTTTTTGGGAAATCTCTTTAGAAGTTTTTGCACAGGAAGGCCTAACTCAGAAGCCTTAATTAAAAAAGAAAAGAAAAGAAAGAAGTTTGTGTATTTGTTAGATGGAATAAAAGAAAGGGGATAGATCTAGTGCTTATATGGGATGCCAGAATCGCAGGTGAAATCTTGACTCACTGTACCGCAATGCCAGCCACAAAACATTAAATTTAAAACATATTTCTTAGATGAAGTTTTTATTTTTTTGGGACATTTTACATGATTACCATTGAAATATCAAATTATCTTTAATAAAATTTTGCAATTTTATAGCTATTTTTAATTTTCAGAGTCTAATTTCTTGCCTGTAAGCCAAATGTAATGGCTAGTGTTGTGGCAAAGTGAGTTGGATAACCCCTTGCCAGAAAGTATCCCGTATTGAAGAGTATCCAAGAGTTTATGCTCTCCAAATTGCTTATTGTTGCTGTGTGCAGGGTGTGGGAGGCAAGGGACCATGACACATGAGCGTCTGAATGCTTGGGTCTCTGCCACCCATGTGCGAGGTCTAGATGAAGGTCCTAGCTTTTGATTTTGGCCTGTAACTGGCTTTTTGATGTTCGAGTGGTAGGTAGGTGAACTAGTGGAAAGAAGGTTTTACTATCTCTGTTCTGCGTTCTATTTATGTTTTACTATCTCTGTTTTACTATCTCTGTTCCGGGGTCTAGTCCCAGTAGTTCTGATTCCCATCCAGCTCCCTGCTTGTGGTCTAGGAAAAGAGTTGAGAATGGTCCAAAGCCTTGAGACCCTGCACCCATTAGGGAGACCCTAAAAGGGCTCCTGGCTCCTGGCTTCAGATTGGTGCAGCTCTGTTCGTTGTGGTCACTTGGGGAGTAAATCAATGGATGGAAGATCTTTCTGTCTGACTCTCCTCTTCTCTGTATATCTGGCTTTCCACTAAAAAATAAAATGAATATTGAAAAAAGGCAAGCATAGACAAAAAGCAATGGCATGACTGTGAAAGATTACACTATTGTAATGACATGGAGGAAATTATGTTGGGGGGTGGTACGCATTTGGGGAGGGTAAAAGGGAAATCCCAGACTCTAAGGAATTGTATCATGGAATAAAATAAATAAATAAATAAATAAATAACATTAAAGAAGAAATTATTTTAGAATCAAGATTTTATTTATTTGATTAACAAGTAATATTCTTGGTCTACAAAATAATATTGCAACACCTGTGTGTAGCAGAAATCTGGTAATTAATAGTTGCATTCCCTTAACTTTTTTTCATGTCTAGAGTCTAACTATTTCTAATTGTTCCTGTTTTGCAGTTCTCCATATAGTATAGAACTCATTATTGTGAACCACAGTCATTCACTATGCCATGGAACACTAGAACTTATATTGAGTCATGAAAATGAAATCCTGTCTTGGCAGCCAAATAATTACCTCTAAGGGTCTTTGTGTTGAGCAGAAAAAGCCAGACACAGGAAGACAAATATCACTATTCTTTTACACATGTGAAGATTTTAAAACAAAAGTCATTGATGTAAACATAGAACCCTGATTGGAGATTTGATAGCAGGCACCAAAATGGATAGAATGATAAAAGTTTATTACTTACGAGGCACAGTGGTAGAAAATGACAGAGAGTTCCCAACCATTGGCTTCCTCTCCAGGTATCTTCAGTGGCTGGAGTCTCAGCAAGGCTGAGCCAGAAGTGTGAACTCATACTTGGTCTCCCTCATGGGTGAAAAGAACCGAGTTGTTTTGGTCATTTCCACTGTCTCCTGTGGTATGCCGTAACAGGAAGTCAGAGCTAGGAATCAAAGTCAGACATCCATGTCCACAGAGGACATGAGTGCCCTGACTGGTATCTTAACCACATGGCCAAACACCTGCTTATGGAGTCTCTCATTTTTACTTTGACCCTGGGAATATCTCAGAGCTGAGGTAAAAGTCTGTGGGAAACTCTGCAAGGCCGTCTCATCTAATGCTTCACAGTGGCCTAACTGCAGAGAAATTTTCTGGGGCTAATGGAAATTATGATATCAAACCAACCTCCTCTTGGAATAGCCTATCCTCACAAAAGGTCTTCAGGTGATGAGAGCTCTCATCAGTGTCCACCAGCCAAGTGTGGTGGACATAAAATTGTGCATATTTTCAGGGTACCATACAATGTTTGGAACCAGGTACATGTTGTATAATTGTCATGTCAGCATTAAGAGAAAGAGCAGTTGTTTCTGGTGACAGTGGTTCTCCAAAATACTGTCCCTTACAAAGAAGAGTCCATCATTTGTGTTCAGCTGGTAAACCTGGAGGATTTTTTGTTCAGTAATTTAAGCCAGACACTGAAATAAAAATACTACCCAGAATTGAGTGTGGGTGTGCAAAAAGTTAAGCTGCTATTTGCATCACTAACATTCCATTTCAGAGTTCAGGTTCCAGTTAGCTTTGGATCCAACTTCTTGCAAAACACCTAGGAAAACAGTAGATGATGGGTCTTTGGCCTGTTCCACTCATGGGACAGATGCTGATGGGGTACACGGTTCCTGGCTGGGACAGGTGTTTGTTGAGTGAATCAATTGATGCAAAATCTGTCTCTCAAGCTCCCTCTCTCTCTTCCAATCGCATCTGTCACTCTCCCTTTCAAATAAACAAATAAATGAATAAATATGTCTTCTAACATACTACCTAATATTATTTACAGGTAGATATAAAATACGAAAAGCCAGAAAACACAGAATAAAGTTGTGTTTAAAGTGAGAATGGGTGAGTGATGGTATGAGATTATACAGATCAAAAGGCACACAGTTATAGCCATATTGCACGAATGAACCTAAAATCCTAACAGAGAGCTACAGTTCAAGACATTGTACTCTATACTGTACACTAAGAAAGTATTGTTCATGGACTCCTAGCTTAAAAAGAGAATGTAATGAGTTCAAGAGATGAACTAAGCGATTTTAACTGTTATGATCAAACTTCATGTCTCTGGTTCCCTCTAGATGTTTGGATTTGGTGGGATGTGGGGAGGGAGGGAGGGAAGGAAGGAGAGAGAGAGAGAGAGAGAGAGAGAGAGAGAGAGAGAGAGAGAGAGAGAGAAAAGGAATGCTCAGGAGACAAGCACCATATTCAAGCATTATAGCCACTCCATCCAGTTCTTCCAGGTATGTGGCAGGATGCCTGGCCCCTCTCAATATAATACAGCCATAAGAATATAGTGAAAATGCATAGTCCCACAAGAGGACTTGGCGGATTTCTCTTGCGTTCTCCTTTGAACCTGTTGCACTGTTGCAGTCATGTGATCAAGTCCTGGCTGGCCTTCTGTGGGAAGAGAGGACACCAGGAAGGTAGCCCAGGGTCCCAACCAAGATCACCATCAACCAGCTTACAACTGATGCATTCAATAATTCGATCAAATTCAGCAAATATCCTGAAGTGAACTAATGACTGGCTACCATCTCCTGAAGACAGCAAATATAATCTATTTGATTTTAAAATGTTACTGAAAATATAAAGACACAGGTGAGATGCCTGAATAACACACTTGCTCCTTGAATGCAGACAATATATTGTTTTTTATATGATTTCTTTTGAAGACTATTTTCAGTTTTGTTAGAATCGCCTTGAGTTTATAGATTTGCTTAGAAAAAACCTCATCTGACTTGTGAAAGTATCTATACATTCTTTTTGTATCTAGATGTAGATACCACCTGTTACTTTTCCTTCTGTGTACTGTCTGTTATCTTCACCTGCCCTGTAAGGCTTGATGATCTCAAAGCAGTCCTCTGTTAAAGGCTTTCGTTCTTTGCATTGGAAGCTGTCACAGATACAGAACCTGCACATTTCAGAGAAATAAGCCAAATTATTCTTGCTTTTAAGGAAAAAGTTTTAAAGATAGTCAAATACGCTAACCTACCGACCAGTTCATTCACATATTTTATATCCGTTTTTCAAATCTGTACAATTTTACAATTATATACTTGGAAATGGATGGCTGGTGATCCAAAAACTCTTATTTGTAGAAAAGTGCACAGAAGGATGATTGTCAAACATGAAAATGCCAGGTTTTACTTTATATATTTGAATGGCCTTTGCAGTAACAGGCTAATTAGGCCCATAAAATAGAGACAGAAAACTATGAAATTTCATGGAATGTAGACATGTATTTGAAGTTTCCCACAAATATTAGCTACTTTAACATCTCAATCGTGATATGCTATTGGCATATACTGTGCATTTAGACACCTGGATCAGAAGACAAGTAAAAGCTAATTGATTGCTTTTCAAGAAAGTTCTATTTATATTTATTGAGAAGTCAGCTATACAGAGAAGAGGAGAGACAGAGAGGAAATCTTTCATTTGTTGATTTATTCTCTAAGTGACTCCGCAATAGCCGGAGCTGAGCCAGTTGGAAGCCAGAGGCCTGGAGCTGCTTCCAGGTCTCCCACAGGGCTGCAGGGTCCCAAGGCTTTGGGCTGTCCTCAACTACTTTCCCAGGCCACAAGCAGGGAGCTGGATTGGAAGTGGGGCCACCAGGGTTAGAACCAGCACCCATATGAGATCCCGGCGTGATCAAGATGACAACTTTAGCCACTAGGCTACTGTGCCGGGCCCTAATTGATCACTTTTGAACTCATACAACATTAGTTCTGCATACAGAAGAAAGCATAAAAAAAACCTTATTAGGTCAACAATTTTCTTTTATTAATTAAAAATTGATGAAGTTTCCAAGAACCTCTTTTGCTACTCTCCACTTCATGCTAGTGTATTGTGTAGTGCGGGGATAGGTTCTAAGAAAGGCCTCGTAAGACAATTTCATCCTTTTATGGATTTCAGAAATATACTGACCAACATACAAATGGTAGAGACTGTTGCACAGCTCGGTTAAAAGTTGTAGCTGATTGCTGCTAACCCACAAACATAAAGAACATTACTATATTGAGTATGTCAGGGAAGTGTAACACAATGATAAGTATTTGTGTATCTGAAACTAGGTAAACTTGGAAATAGTTCACTCAAAATGTAAGGGTTTGAAATGGCACAAGAGTTCAGATCAGTTACCATCAATTAGCTTTCAGAACCGGAAACTGCTCCAATGCAATGAGTGAGAGGTGAAACAATGTAACATAAAGTTTCTGTACTTTGTTACACCTTCCTTAGTGTTTATTTTTAAATGACTTTAATCACTAACACATTGACTGTAGTTTACTTAATACTTTTATTTATGAACTAATTTTTTTCATTTTTGACTTGTAATGACACATCACAGAACATAAATGTACTACATTTACATATATACCTGTTCTTTATCTTACGAGATTTTTCTGTTTTTTTTTTTTTACCCACTTTTTTCACTTGTGAAACTTTTCTCTTTTATTTTGTTCTTCTTTTTATTATTATCATTTTATGATACAGTTCCATAGGCCCTGGGGTTTTTCCTTCCCCCATCCTCATCTCCCCACCACTGTGTTCTCCCACATAATTGCAACAGCCTAGTTTCTAACAAACAGTCATGCATCCATTGTTGTGGACATGGATAATGGCAGTCTAACACTCCATTGTCAAGAAACATCCAACAGTTTCACTGGGAGTCCATGCTCAATCCAGAAGCAGAGATGCGCACTGCACCATATACCTCACACCCGGACGTGTTTGTCTCCACAATCACTATAAATCCCCCCAAGTGAAAGGCCACAATACAAAATCAACAACAGGAAAAAAAAAAGTAGAAATGTATAATGCTGTGAAGTTCTCAAGAGGTTTTGATAGTTCAACAGTCCTGAGTTGCTGGTAATTATGCCACTCCAAAACTATGAAATCTTTCCCAAATCCACTGGCTGCTATTGTCCACCTTAATGTCTCCGTCTGCCCAGATCTTCACTGGCAATGATTGGCTGGGGTAGTTGATCAATTTGTTCAGTCTTCCATCCTCTGACATGATACCAGGTGTCCTCTGGAGGCTCTGATGTACTGCCCTGTCCTCCATTTACATTTGGATATGCTGTTCTCTGCTCTAAGCCCCTGAGGAGGCCGAGATCTGACACATCCACTCCCACAGTCAGCCCATGGAACCTGCAATTCCATGGTTAGGGTTCTGAGTCCAGCAGTTCAGTTGTTAGGGAATCTCCCAAGAGACCTCTGAGGCCATTCCAGACCTGATTCTTGTGTGTGTTTGCCAATATAGGGTCTGGCACCACCTATCTCCCAAATCAGCCTTTACACACACTGGTAGCTACAATTGCTGAGTCAGTTCTGTCTCCAGCTTTGTGTTTTATGCAAACACGATGGGTGTTAGAGTCCAGCTCAGTCCTGCCCACCCCATACTTGGTCTTTACGTAAGCCAGTGGGAGCTGCAGCCTAGTGAGAGTGACCAAAAAAAAAAAAAACCCTTACCAGACCTGCCCCTGCCCTGGTTCCTGTGCTTGCCAGTATGTACAGCAGACTGGTCTGATTTGTCCCACATCCCATTCAGCTCTCATACATGTTGAAGGGAATAGAAACCCAGTTTTTCCCAACCAGACCCACTATCCAATCTACACTGGTGCCAGTGGGTGCCACCGTCTGTCTAGGAAATGCCTGCACCTGAGAGAATTTGGCTGCTGTTCCAGCATCTGCCAGCTGATACTGCAGCAAAGCTCAATCAATCCACACCAACACTGGTGTATGTATGTACCAGAAGGTACAGTCAGCCAAGCCTGGCTTTCCCCTGATCCAGCCTCTTGTAGGCCGTTGGATGTGGTCCTGCCTGGCCTGATCTGCCCCCATCCCAGCTCTCATGATCACCAGTGGGAGTAGTGGCACAACAGGGGGACCTTTGTACCCCCATCATTAGGGCCATCCCCACCACCACCCATTTTTCACATGTGCTGGTTGGGTACTGTGGGTCCAGTCTGGCACAGCCCCCTCACCTTGGCATTTGCTAGTGGGTGCTATAGTCTGGCCAGGCCAGGCTCATCCTCTATTCAGGCTCACACCCATGGGGGCTACAGCCTAGCCCAGCCCTGCCCTGCCAGCCCCCAATGCTGGCCCTCATGTGGACTGGTTGGTATTGCACCCTGACCCGGCAAAACCCACACTCCATTCTGGCACTCAGTCTCACCGGTTGGTGATACGGAATGACCCAATCTGGCCTGCCCCTGAACTGCACCATATGTATGCCTTTGGGTATAGTATTTTGGCCTGGTTTGCGCTGCTCCCCTCTTGGTTCCGGCACTCACCTGCAGGAAGCATGTCCCAACAGAGGAGTTCCCCAGGCTCCTCCATCCTGATCTCTCCCAGTGCCAAATCTCACGCACACCACTGGGTCCATGAGCCAGCCCTACTTAGTCCAACCTTCTATTCCAGCAGGAACAGTGGCTTTTCCTGACCAGTTCTCAGCCATTCCGGTTCTTGTTGTTGGGCACTACAGCCCAGCCAAGCCTGCTCCATACCCAGACACAGCTCACAGGTTGCTCAGCATGGGCAGAGACCTGGCCTAGCTTGTCCTATATCTACCCTGGTTCTCACGAGTACCAGTGGGTGCTGGATTCCAGCCCAGTCTGGCACATCCCATACCCTGTCCCCGCACATGCCAAGGGATTCTGCAGTTATATCCAAACCAAACAGCAACACCCACCCTGGCCCTTGTGCTCTCCAATGGTGATCACAACCTGGCCAGGGCATCGCTTTAGCTCCCCAGCCAGGCCTGCTCCCCTTCACAGATTTCATGTGTGCCAGTGGTTGCTCTGACCTGGGCTGGCATAGCCCCCATCTGTCTAAGCCTTTGCCTTCAGATGCTATATCCTGGCGTGACCTAGCCAGCCCCTAGCCCCAACTCTTGCTGGTGGGTGCTGCAACCTGGCCCTGCTCTGTCTACTCCCATCTCTGGCTCATGTGAGCCAGCAGGTGTGATACCCTCACCCAGCATGACCTGCACTCCTGCCTGGTTTCTGTACTCACCAGTGGGCTAAGATCTGCTCTACCCTGCCCAGTCCACCCCCTTCCAAAATCAACCCACACACATGCCAACAGACATAACTACCTTGCCCAGCTTGCCTAAACCCTAGGCCTGGACCATGTGCTCACCAGTGGGAGCTATGGCCCAGTAGGGGAGTCTCCCAGTTTCCCCACTTGGTTCACTCCCAGACCCAGGTCTCACGTGTTCCAGTAGGTGCTAGGCCCTTGCCTGGCATAGCCTGTCCCTTCGTCTAGGCCTTTGTATGAGCTGGTAGATGTTGCGGGCCAGCCTATACCACACCCTGTTTTAGGATGCACATGCAGGTGCTACAGGTTGGACCAGCTTGTTCTCAGCTCCAGTACCCGTGGGTATTGGTGGGTTCTATGTTCACTCCTAATTGAGCCAGTCATGACCACAACTCTTGAGCTAACCAGTGGGATTTATATTTCCATAGTGTTGGCCCTACTTAACCCCCACAAAATCTACCCCCTGGCCTGGCTCTCTCGTATGCTGGTTAGTGTAATGGCCCTGCCTGATGTGACCTGTTTCCTGTTCCAGAACATGGGTCAAGTATATGGATCTAGCTCTGCTAGACAGGCTGCCAGCCATAGATGTCATGTGTTATGGCATGTGGTGGTCAGTGATGCTATGTGCTAACAAGCCCATCTCAGGACTCCCATTTGGGCTGATGAATCAGTTTGACCCATACAGATCTTCTAATCTCTCCCCTTCCTACCACCAGGTCTCAATCCCCTCACTTACCAGTCAGTACAGTGGCCCTGTTGTTGGGTGTCTTTCAGGATTAATTCCTCACTTTCATATATGGTGTCCGTATCCATGGATATCCCTAGGCAATATTTCATCACCCCAACTCCCCATACCTTTATTCCGCCCATGGAATAAAGATGGTGCCGGCTGCTTAAAAAGCAGACAGGAAGTGGGCTGCATCCATTGGCCGATGAAGCAGAATTCGGCTTTCCATGCCCAATGCCAGGTGTTCTTTTAGACGTGAGACAAGTGCAATGCACTAAGCTCGGTGAGTTCTCTTCCAAGTCAGTGCATAGACAGCTCACTGCTGTTCCTGCAGTCTTAAAACTTTTGCCAATTATACAAAAGGATACCTGATGTGCCACTCATGGAGTTCTTGATCTGTTCTCCATCAGGTCTGTGGACTACTCAGATCTATTTTGGGTGGAATCTGTAGGATGCCACATGGTTGCAATTCACTGAGCCAGAAATGAGTTTGCTTTCAGCTTAGTGCATGTGTAGTCATGTCCCATAGCCTTTGCTCCCTACACAGGATGGCATCTGATTTGGCTCTACTGGGGATTTGGGCTGTGAAATTCACCCTGTTTTCACACCACTTGTCTAGCACCTGGCACTCTGTCTCTGCTTCTGGTCAAATCAAATAAACCAGGAGGACGAACGGTTCTTTCCCTGGGCTCACCTCCTGAGCTCCCAGAGAACTCCCATTCCCCACTTGTTGCTGGTGGAGTCCTGGCTTCCAGTGTAGTTCAGATCACTGCTGACTGAATATCGCTGTGGTATCTGGGCACTACAACACCACACTATTGTCTCTGTTGCTTTCCTGTGTCCATTAGTCTCCAGGTGCCCTGCTGCCAATGGTCTGTCCTCTCCTATTTCCTGGAATGTGCTTTTTCTGCTTCACCCTGGCTAATGTTTTTTTGTCTGTTTTAACATGTCCTCTTTTCCTCACTGTTTAAGTTTTTTTTTATTAATACCAAGATGCAGATGCAGGTGCATAGGCCTCTCAACAGCATGTTATCACTGATTTTCCCACAAATGAGACAAACCACAGAAATTGGATCCATCCATGTTTGGATGATAGGATAGGTGTATGTTTAGTTTTATAATAAACTCTCAGAAATTTTTCAAGGTTATTTTATACTTTCCCCAAATTTATGTTTCAGCTAACATATAAAATATAATATGAAGTATTATATCATATTTTAAAGTATATGATGTAATATGATAGGTTATATTACATAAAATCTGTTACATATAGCATTTCTATATTAGCTGAAACTTGTTATACACAAACACACACACACACACATATATATATATATGATATTGGCCTGCATCATACAATAATATGCAAATATATTCATGTTGACTTTACTATCCATGCTTAGCTTTGGGACAAAAAAACCTGCTTAATAGATGTGAAATGTAATAGTGGATTTCATTACATATGCTGTTTACAGCCAACCCACTTAAAAATGTGGGGAAGCATTTTGAACACTTTTAAAATGCCAATCTCCTGACGAATTCACTCACCTGTAGTATATGTGTTTCAACCATTTATTAAATGAAGGGATAGCAGTCAAGAGACATATGGCAATTAAATTGTTTTTTAAAAGATTTATTTATTTTTATTGGAAAGTCAGAAATATATACAGAGAGAAGAGGAGGAGAGACCGAAACAAATATCTTTCATCTGATGATTTACTCCTCAAATGACTGCAGTGGCTGGTGCTGTGCTGATCCGAAGCCAGGAGCCTGGAGCCCTTTCAGGTCTCCCATGCGGGTGCAGGGTCCCAAAGCTTTGAGCCATCTTCGACTGCTCTCCCAGCCCACAAGCAGGGAGCTGGATGGGAAGTGGGACTGCTGGGATTAGAACCAGTGCCCATATGGGATTCCAGTGCTTCAAAGCAAGTACTTCAGCCTGTAGGTCACCACACCAGGGCCAAAATGAAGTTCTTAAGAACTAGAAATATACAGTCTCTTGGCATTCACATTTGTCAATTTAATGGCCTGAAGTATATATAGCAGAATTCTATAAAAATTTCCTTGTAACAAAGACATAGGCTGTGATATTAATTTTCCTACATTTTGATCTTCTGTCAGGTGCTGACAGCTTTTAAGGATATACAGCATGAGGTGAGTCTGTTTTTACATTTGCAAATTTGCAGGCCTTATCACCTGCCTTTAATAGCATTTTTGTGCCATACTGAGAAGTTGACTATAATCAAAACTTCTTCTTTTTTTTTAAAGATTTATTTATTTTATTACAAAGTCAGATATACAGAGAGGAGGAGAGACAGAGAGGAAGATCTTCCGTCCGATGATTCACTCCCCAAGTGAGCTGCAACGGCTGGTTCTGTGCCGATCCGAAGCTGGGAACCTGGAACCTCTTCCGGGTCTCCCACGTGGGTGCAGGGTCCCAAAGCATTGGGCCATCCTTGACTGCTTTCCCAGGTCACAAGCAGGGAGCTAGATGGGAAGTGGAGCTGCCGGGATTAGAACCGGTGCCCATATGGGATCCCGGTGCGTTCAAGGTGAGGACTTTTAGCTGCTAGGCCATGCTGCCGGACCCAACTCTAATCAAAATTTCAATTTCATTTATTTATATAGTGATTTCATTTTCATGAGTAGTGTGGACTTGTACCTAAGGCAAGAAATTGCTCAACAATTAATTTGAGGAAATATGATGCTATAAAAAGAAAATTGTACCTAGAAGAATTTTTTTATCAGCAAGAATGATCTATACAGTTCCATGAAATCCTGATAAATAACTATGCTGAGGGAATAAATGGCATGACAATGTACATACTCATTAGGTGAATGTCTATTAACTGTGGGGGAGTAAAATTGGAGACCAAAAATTAACTTCTTAGGCAATGTGAATAGTCCTCTTCCCTTGGTCTTCCTCCATGCAGATCTCTGTGTCTTTATTAACGAGTAAACAAGACAGGCAATTCTGCACTGTGGTACTTGCTTGTCACAGATACAGAGTTGTCTCAGATTGCTCAAGGTGCAGCTGTGTCTCAGTGCATGCAATAACAAACATCATAATTTACTGTTTTTACTCAGTTACAGTGGAAAACAGAAGTTCTCACCTACACAAATATTTGTTCATGCACTCTTTTGTAAGCTATAAACTTAGAGGATAGTATAGGACGAGTGAAAATATTATCAAAGTACGGAGGACAGAAAACTTTCATACAGATTCCTTAACTTTTTTCTAAATAAAGACATAATTACATTAAATTAGATTCTAAATGTATTTTGAGATTCCTGGGGTTTTAAAAACAGTAGCCATGCCTTCCTCCTTGGAAAGGATTAATGTACAAAGAATTGAGAGGCACTGAAAATAAACTTATGCTAGTTTACTATATAGACCACTTTGGGCCTTAGGATTGAGTCTCTTTCCATGACCAAAGTGTCCTGTCATTGTCTACTGTTCCTTTGGGACTTTCTTCCATGAGCAATACAGCAGATCTTACCTCTATCTTTCTGGAAACACTGGAAGCTAAATATATTTTTAGAAGATTTATTATTTTTATTGGAAAGCTGGATATACAGCGAGGAGAAGAGACAGAGAGGAAGATCTATCTGCTGGTTTACTCCCCAACTGGCCGCAAAGGTCAGAGCTGTGTTGATCTGAAACCAGGAACCAGGAGCTTCAACCAAGTCTCCCATGTAGGTGCAGGGTACCAAGGTTTTGGGCCACCCTCCGCTGCTTTCCCAGGCCACGGGCAGAGAGCTGGATGGGAAGTGGGACTGCCAGGATCAGAAATGACACCCATATAGGATCCTGGCACATGCAAGGCAAGGTTGGCTACTGTGCCAGGCCAGGAAACTCTGAGATCAAAGTGCATCAAGGTGCATGTTAGTCTCCTGAAGCCATGATATCCTGTAAGTAGGTCCTGAGACTTGTAGGAGAAGGAAGGTTGCTGATAAGTGGGACTTTTGTTTTTTACCTTCATCCTCACGCAGTCTACATATGATGTCCGCCTGATACTCCATTGCTGCAACTCCCTACTGCGTTTTTTCATACAGTCAGTCAGATCCAGCCTTTGCCCTCACAGATCATCCAGGCTTGTGCAATAATATGGATAAGAATTAAGTCAGGATATAGACAAAAGGAGAGGTAAAATGCACATAATTTCTTTTTAAAAAATATTTATTTATTTTTATTGGAAAGTCAGATATACAGAGAGGAGGAGAGACAGAGAGGAAGATCGTCCGTCCAATGATTCACTCCCCAAGTGGTCTCAATGGCCGGTGCTGCGCTGATCTGAAGCCGGGAACCAGGAACCTCTTGCGGGTCTCCCACGTGGGTGCAGGGTCCCAAAGCATTGGGCCATCCTCAACTGCTTTCCCAGGCCACAACCAGGGAGCTGGATGGGAAGTGGAGCTGCCAGGATTAGAACTGGCTCCCATATGGGATCCCGGCGTGTTCAAGGTGAGGACTTTAGCCACTAGGCCATGCCGCCGGGCCCAGCACATAATTTCTTTCAGATTAAATATTAAACCTAATATTGGGGGCATTTCCATGCAGAAAAGAAAAATACTATATTGGCTCATTAAGCTGAAGAGGACTGAAGTGTGTAAAATTAACAGTTATTGTCTCTAATGTAGCTAAGAAGTAATCATTCACAACTACATTAAACACTGAGAAAACTGAAGTGGGCCAGAAAAGCCACAACACAAATAAAAGAAGTGAAGTTGTTGAATGAACAGTTAGAGATCTAAGTAGTTATGTGTCTCTCACCACTAAATAAATATAAGCTTATGCGTATTTATTCATTATTGAACAAATATTAATTGAAGGTAGGTTTTATGCATTGCTGTCTCTTAACTGGTTTGATATCAAGGCTATGAATACAATACATATTCTTTACAGATATTTAGTTTAGTTCCCAAGAAGCCTATATGCCCCAAGTAGATACCTCTGCATGTTAGAAAGTCTAGGGATGGAACATTTATAGAAAAGATCAGCGTGTGGGTTTTTGATTCTCTAAATTACTGTTTTTCAGCTGCAGAAAGATGCTCGGGTTCGAGGTAAAAAATAAAACACTATTCCAAGGTTTGGGTAAGGACATAAGGATTGGGAGTTTGGGAATTCAACTCACACTCATATTTTAGGATTTTCTATTTTGGCCCACAATGAAGTTTCAGGTCCTCTTTTGGTTTCACTTCCTTCCATTTGAGCTTTGCTTAAAGCCTTCATGAACACTGATAATCTCATCTCTGTCCGATCCAATTATATGATATCCCAGCCCTGTTCAGTCTGTTACAAAAGAATACCATATAGACCAGCTGGCTTATAAACAACATAAATTTTGTATGTACTACTTCTGGAAGCTGGGAAATTCAGGATCAATGTGCCATCATAAGTTCACAGACAGCTGTTTTTGTAATGTCCCAGAAACAAGAGAGTTCCCTGGGTTTTTTGTGAGAACAGTAATCTTATGTGGCCCTTGCTTTAGTGCATAATCACCTCCCAATTTCCAAATACCATCACTGTATGGATTAATTCCAATGAATAAACCCAGAGTCGGTAGCACCTGAATCCTTTTTTTTTTTCCCCTTGGAATGTATATTTAGGGCTTGAGGATATTCTCACCTATTAATCAGATATGGTTCTTGGGGTAGATGAAACAGAGAAGCAGCTTCCCAACTCTAGTGTAAGAGTTACTGGGGTGGCACAGAGATGGAATAATGGACACATCAGAGCATAGTGATTATTCAGAATCATCATTATAGTTCTCAAATTATCCAATGCAAGTTCTAATGGCTCCAGAAAATGCAAAAAGACTCAGAATTCTGGAGTTACTACAAGTTATATTTCGAGCTCCTTCTTCCACTTATCCCCAAAAGAACTAGTAAATTAACAGTTTTCAAACTTCTATATACATATACAAATCAGCTGAGTCCCCTGTTTATTTTTTTTAAAGATTTATTATTTTTTAGTGGAAATTCAGATATACAGAGAGGAGGAGAGACAGAGCGGAAGATCTTCTGTTCGATAATTCATTCCCCAAGTGGCTGCAATGGTCAAAGCTGAGCTGATCCAAAGACAGGAGCCAGGACCTTCTTTTTGGGTCTCCCATGCAGGTGCAGGGTCGCAAGGCTTTGGGCCGTCCTTGACTGCTTTCCCATCCTAGATAAGCAGGCATCTGGATAGGAAATGGGATTGCTGGAATTAGAACTGCCTCCCGTGTGGGATCCTGGTGTGTGCAAAGTGAGGACTTTAGCTACTAGGTTACTGCAGTGAGCCCTAGGTTCCTTGTTTAAAAAGAAGATTCTTATTCAGTTGGTCTGACTCTGGCATCTAAGGCTCTGTTATTCTGTATTTAAAGCAGGTAGCTATAGAGTCCTAAGTATCCATTTTATCACCCAGACTGTAAATGTATTTAGAACTTCACTGCTATTGTTGATTTTCTGCTTCTTGAAAGTGAGTACAAAGGATAGGAGAGAGAATTCAGGGTGAAATGAAAAAGTCTCATTGTAACCATTTTTCAAACAATAAAAAATACATAATAATAAGCTAGAAATCAAGTGTATGTTGTACTTGGAATTACCTTGAGACACAAGCTTTTGCCCAATTGCTAAATAACCAGCATTAGTTGAACAGTGCTCCATGACAATTTCCACAGCTGCCTCTCTAACAGGCTCCTCAGTGTTTCCACAATACTGGTTCCTTTCATTTTGTCATGCTATACTCCTAATCAGGTATGCAATCGTGGCAACTGGGGAAACATTTTAGAGACTGCTTAACAAACTGACTCCTTCTTGTATCTACCTTAGGCATGAGCAACTGTTCTGTGATATCTGCATCCAGGACTGGGTAAGTGGCCCTATTCTGCGAGGCCCCCAGAGAGATGACATCAACTTGGATATGGGTGTGGTAGCAATGTGACAGTCTAGTTCTGAACTTTGGACCTTCAGAAGTCTATACTGTACATGTTTCTTCTAAAGGTGTAAGAGCTGGCCACAAACCACTCTCTTGTGGTGATGAACTGTAGAGATAAAGCTTCTTCCTTTATCTTTAGTTCCATCAAAAACTTCTGGCTCAGGACCAGGCCTGGGCCTTAGAGTAGTAGGTATGGGGAAGTTTTCTTCATTCTTTATATAGGTAAGGAAATATAAGAGCAACAATGGCAAAGTAAGTGTGTGTGTGTGTGTATGAGAGAGAGAGAGAGAGAGAGAGAGAGAGAGAGAGAGAGAGAGAGAAATACAGTAAAACTTCTTTACTTCTTTTATTGGTACAGAGACACCAAACCTCCAGATTTGGGGGTGAACCTACAGTTGAGAAGACATCTCAACCCTGGAGAGCAGTTGCCTATAGTCTGGGCCCAAAGAAAACATCTCTCTGGCCAATCAGCTTGTTACCCTGGACTGTAATACTATCATTAAGGAAGAAAGCCTGTCCTTCTTCTACCAAGTGTTTCACCCATGCAGTCTGTCCCCTGAGCTCTACCATGCCTGCCCTGTTGTCTTCAGCAACCTCAGTTGCAAGGGTCGTCATTCCTACATGGTAGAATAGCCTTTCATCTTCAGGTGTGACCCAGTGTACAGATAAATAGGGTAAGAGAATGGATAAGTGAGGACAATATCAGCCCATTTCCTTTGGTCTCTGTGTAGTACAACAGTTGTGGATAATTCCATAGTGGAGGAGTGTTAAAAAATCAGAGGAATTGAGTCGTGTGATAGAGAAGGAGATGAATTAAACATGCAAGTAAGTGTGAGGTCCATAATCCCCATCTGGAAAGCACGCTAGAAACTCACACATAACTTTGGAGTTTTAATTAAGTATTGAATCAAAAACAGTATATCATAGCAGACTCCTTTTGTAAAGATTTTCTATAATAAAGTATTTGTGTGATACCCACCTAAATGTATTCTCAGCCCTTTAACTCTCCCATACCGTAGGCTGTCCTGACACCTAACTCAATTTGGAAAACATCATTGACCACATAGTCAATGCATGTCATACACTGCATTAGCCAACTCGTATAGAAAGCCTGCTCTAAGGCTGATTGGAAATTCAGAATCTGAAAATTAGGTTATGGAGGATATTGATGTCATTGGTCTGTTTAAGAATAATGACTGTATACTTTTTAAGATAATCTCCATTCAAATATTACCTGTAAATTACAAAAATGCAGAAAATATTCCAATATTTTGGCAAAAGTATTGCATCTTCCTAAAAGACATAAATTTGACTTTGCCATCATCCCAACAAATGCAGTTTTGGTTTAGACACAAAGAAACTTACTTTATTTTTAGTATAGCACAGGAGTCAAATGTAATGCAGTAAAGATTTTTAACTAAACACTGCATCTTAACAATATAGTCTGTAGCTGATGGATGTCTTCCTGTGGGCCATGTTGGATGGATTGGTGGAAACAAGAAGGTGGATGCAATTCCACAAGGGCTGTTTCCACTTTCAGTGCCACCTGCAGTATGAATTACTGAGCCATAGAGGAGAATAAATTTCTTATATTCCCATTCATGTGTTTGTAAAATATAGGACATACATTCAGTTGCTGGGAAAAGAGAAGATATAGGCAAAACATCATCATTGGACCTGGAAAAGTGAGTATTGCTCATGGGAGAAGATATCAGAGACTTTGTTTGCATGGGAATTTGGAAATCAAGTGAGACACAAGCACATCTCAACTGTCAAAAGAAACCATCAAATAAACAACTGAAAAAAAGATGCACTGTGTAAAATGTACTTACTTTCTTGGTTTTTGTTGCGTAATGACAAAGTGATAGAAACCTCATCAAAACATTATATTTAAACTTTAACATCAGGACATGGAACTAGACAAGGATGTAGATTTTTACCAAAGCAATTAAACATAGTTATAGAAGTTTTCCATAGAGGTAATAAGAAAAAATATATTAAAGGAATTCAAATTGGAAATGGAAAATTAAATTCATCGCTGTTCACAGACAGCTTGATTGAGATTCAATAAGCTATTGTAACTCATTAGAAAATTTGGCAGGGTATCAGGGTTCAAATTAATGATATTATTCAATAAACACAGTATGCACAAACAGCTCCATGACTGAGATAGAACTAGTCAAAACAACTCTTAAATTTTTTTAAAGATTTATTTATTTTTATTGCAAATTCAGATGTAGAGAAGAGGAGAGAAAGAGAGGAAGATCTTTTATGTATGATTCACTCACTGGAGCATCCTTCAGGTCTCCCACGTGGGTGCAGGGTCCCAAGGCTTTGGGCTGTCCTCAACTGCTTTATTAGGTCACCAGCAGGGAGTTTGATGGCAAGCAGAGCCTATGGGATTATACCTGGTCTCATATGGTATCCTGGCGCAAGCAAGGAGAAGACTTTAGCCATTGAGCTACCGTACCAGGCTCAAAACAGTTCTTTTTAAAATAACAGAGAGAAGGTTTAAAATTCCCTTGGATAAGGTTAGCTATAGATGTGTAAGACTTCTATGATGAAATTTACAAAACAGTAAAAAAAAAAAATAGAAGAAGACATTAAATGATGGAGAAATGTACCATGTTCCTTGATCAGCATCAGCAAAACGTCCATATTACTTAATGTAATATACAGAATCAATGTAATCCCAACCAAAATCCCAACAACATTCTCAGAAATAGAAAAGATTCATCTGGAAGCACAAAAGACCATGAACTGCCAATGCTATCCTGAAGAATAAAATTAATGCCAGAAGAATCACAATTCCATACCCCAAGACGTACTACAGGACAGTGGTCATCAAAACAGTCTGGTACTGGTACAGAAACAGAGAAGATCAGTGGAACAGATTGGAAACCCCAGAAGTGAGCCCACACATGCACAGCCAGCTAATCTTTGACAAAAGAACTGAAAATAGTCTAGGGAAAAGGGTTGGTCTCTTCAACAAATGCTCTTGGGACAAGTTGGGAGAACTTGGGACAACTGGATATTAGCTCGCAGAAGTAAGAAATAATATACTCCTCCCAACCAAAATTAGCTCTAAGTGTATCAAGGACCCAAATAATATGCACCAAGAAACCCTCAAACTGTTAGAGGAAAACACAGGACAAACTCTATAAGACATAAGCATTGGGAAAGACTTTGGTTTGTTTTTGTTTTTGTTTTTAGAAAACTTGTCAAACCACAGGTGGTCTAGGCTAAAATAAGCAAATGGAACTGAATCAAGCTAAGAAGTTCCTGTACAGAAAAAGAAATGAAGTACTAACAGCCAGGATTTACAAACCTCTTTAGAAACTCAATGACAGTAAAACCAACAACCTGTGAAGAAATGAGCAAATGGAATGAAGAGGCATTTTTCATTTTTGTATTTTAAAATGCTGCATTTGGTTAGAAGAAAATAGCATTATGTTGTTTAAAGATGGTGTTTAATTTCCTTCATCTTTCTGATTTGTGTGCTGCCCCAAGGAAAATATGACTTGATAAAAACTGACAAAATGGGCCCAGCACGGTAACCTAGTTGTAAAATTCCTCCCCTTGCAGCTGCTGGGATCATATGGGCACCTGTTCATGCTGCCACTGCTCCACTTCCCATCCAGCTCTCTGCTTGTAGCCTGGGAAAGTATTAGAGAACGGCGCTACACACTTGGTCCCATCCACGTGGGAAACCTGGAGTGGTTCCTGGCTCTTTGCTTCATACCAATTCAGCTTCAGCCTTTCTGGCCATTTGGGGAGTGTGAATCAGTGTATGGAAGAGCTTTCTCTCTGTTTTCCCTCTGTCTGTAAATCTGACTTTTCAATAAAAGTAAATAAAACTTAGAAAAAAATCCACAAAAAACTTGCAAACTATTCTCTCCCTATCTACAAACTTACTCAAAGGTCTAGGATACTTTCATGTAACTCACTATTATCACTACACCAGGCTTCTTCTAAATTATATTTCAGTGTAATCTTCTGGAAGTATTAAGTCCATATTTTATTTGAGAAATACAGTGTGATTAACCCAATACAACTCTTTAAGATAAAATCATGCTAGTGATCAGGATTTCCACACGCAATAATGACATTGTAATGATTTTTTTAAAGATTAATTTATTTTTATTGGAAAGTCAGGTATACAGTGAGTAGGAGAGACAGAGAGGAAGCTCTTCCATCCGATGATTCACTCCCCAGGTGACCACAAAGGCCGGTTCTATGCCGATCCGAAGCCAGGAACCAGGAACCTCTTCTGGGTCTCCCACGTGGGTGCAGGGTCCCAAGGCTTTGGGTCTTTCTTGACTGCTTTCCCAGGCCACAAGCAGGGAGCTGAATGGGAAGTGGAATTGCCAGCATTAGAACTGGCTCCCATATGGGATCCCAGCATGTTCAAGGCGAGGACTATAGCCATTAGGCCGCACCGCCAGGCCCCTGTAATGATTTTTTTAATTAAATTTTTTCTCACAACTATTCAACCTTGATTATATACACTTAATTTTGTTTACCAAATTTCTCAAGGGACTTGCTAAAGTTGTGGCACCAGATGCCACACAGTAGCTGCATAAACACATTGTCTTAGAGTCATTGTTTAGATACTATATCATTTTTAGACATTTAGGATATTTTAAATGTTTTCTGTTAACACTAACCATATGTTCCTTACTTTTCTAAATCCTGGTTTTCAAAACTGGTCCTATGCAACAGGAAGACATGCCTGAGAGGAGGCTCAGCTGAGTTTCAGGCCCTCCTAGGCCTTGAAGCCTTTGACTGACACAGGTGTGGGCAACTGCTTTGGCACTATATACTACTGAATTTTCACTTTTCATATTAAGAACTCAGCATGTTGGTTAATGGCGTAATCCCGAAGATACAGCACAGTCATTCTGAAGGCAAACAAACAAACAAACAAAAAAAAAAAACAAAAAACAAAACCAGAAAAAAACCAAAACTCCATTTAGCTAACTATGCACCAACGATTTACAAATTAGCTCTCACAGAAAAGCAATGTAGTGACTTGGAGCCTAAAGAGAGATTTTGGCCCATAGAACACACTGCATGGAAAAGAAACATATTGGGCACTCTACATAACATAACAGAGGGGCTAGAATCTCACAATGAACTCCATATGCATGAAGAATTTAGCGCTCAAGCAATTTTCAGCATGCATTGAAAATAACTCCTTTGGTATCAAAAACTTCTGAATGTGCAAATTAAACATGAGAACTCAGCACGTTGATGAATGCCCAATATACAACAGAAATTTTCGGATGGCAGAACAACTCCAAAACAATTCTCATGGTAATCTATCTTTTTTTATTGTGCCTGGCTTTTCAGACACATTTTTGATACAGTTTAGCTGGTGCTGGTGTTTCTCTTCTCCCTCTCCCGAGTTCCTTCTCTTTCCCTTTCTTCTCCCCTCCAGTCTTACAATGATATCTTTGATGAATTTTCAGAAGTCCATCGTGCTGCCACTGGGGTGTCTCCCAATAGTGTAGGAGATTGTGAGTCATTTCATTTCCAGTCCATTTTTGTGGTGCTTGCATAAGAACTTGTTTCTCTTCATTTCTTCATATGAACATAGTAATTTCCATTACATTGCCATGGTGGATCCCTTTGAGTATAGTCCACCATGTGAGGAAAAGCAGAAAAACAAAAGTATATTGAACCTTCATCCACATGAAGTTAACATACTTATAACAAAGCTATCAATGCAGAGCTAGAGTGATGAAGAAGAATGTCAAACATCTTTGCATAGGAATAAATGTCACAGTGTGTCCCAAGGCCCTAATGAAGGTACAATGAGGGCTAGATTCTCATTATTTATTGGCAGTAGCAATAACAGTGATAAAAGGGACATTAACAACTTCAGATGAATATATACAATCAGCCTGTTATGGATGGTTGATTAATGAATTATATCACATGATCTTATTTCAAAATGTACAAGTAAGTAGGAAGTGACATAAGGTAAAATCCACATGTAATATCCTTACATATCCTTAGATCTGACATAATTTTATCTTCTATTAGAGCAAATGATATCTGACCTTTCAGGTTTGGCTCAGTTTTTGTAGTATGATCGTTTCTAGTTTGGCACATTTGGCCACAAAAAATTGTATTTCTTTGGTATTTCTTTTTTTAATAGCAGAATAGTATTCCATAGAGTACATGAACCACAGTTTCTTTATCCAGCCCTCTGTTGATGGGCTTTTATATTGTTTCTATGTTTTAGTGAATGATACTGCGCTGCAATGAATATAGGGTGTGCAGGTTGCTTTCTCATGCAACAAGTTTTTAAAATATATTCCTAGAAGAGATATTGCTGAGTCATATATTAGGTAGATTTTCAGTTGCCTGAGTGTTCATACTGACTTCCATACTGGTTGCACCAGCCTGGAGTCCCACCAGTAGTGGAGTAGTGTTCCTTTTTCCCTGCAATCTCTCCAGCAGGTGTTGTTTGTAGTTTCATATATGTGGGCCATTCTTACTGGTGCTAAGTAATCTCATTGTTGTTTTTATTTGAGTTTTTCTTGTTTCCAGAGAGTTTGAGCATTTTCTCAAATGCCTATTAGCCATTTGGATTTGTTCCTTTGAAAAATGTCTGCTCATTTCTTTGCCCATTTCTTAAATGGTTTGTTTGTTTTGATGATATGGTTGTTCTGGAGTTCTTCATATATTCTAGAACTTAGCCCTTTGTCTCCTATGTAGTGTGCAAAGATCTTCTCCCATCCTATTGATTGCCTTTTTACTTTGTTGATCATTGCTGTGTAGAAGTTTCTTAGCTTAATGTGGTCCCAATTGTTTATTTTGTTTTAGGGTTTCTTTGATTTGCAGATTTTTCTAGGAAGTCATTGCCTACACCTATATCTTGCAGAGTATTTCCAACTTCTTCCAAACGTTTGATGGTCTCTGAGTGTAGGTTTAGATCTTTTATCTATTTAGATTTGATCTTTGTGTGAAGGATGTGGGTCTTGCTTCTTATTTCTGCAGGGTATTAGCAAGTTGTCCCAACAGCATTTATTGAAGAGATCTTCCTTTTTTCCATAATTGTTTTCTGTTTTCTTTTCGAAGATTAAATGGTTGTGCATGTGTGGGTTTCCTTCTGGCATGTCTATTCTACTGCATTGGTCTTCCTCTCTGTTTCTATGCCAGTACCAGGTTGTTTTTGATAGCTACCACCCTATAATATGTCCAAAGATTTGGGACTGTGATCTCTCCCACTAGGTTCTTATTCTTCAGAATTCTTCCAGTTATTCATGGCTTCTTGTGTTTCCAGACGAATTGTTGTATCATTTTTCCAGCTCTGTGAAAAATGTTCTTGGTATTTTGATTGGAATTGTTTTGCATGCATACATTGCTTTTGTTAGTATGGACATTATGTTAATGTTGACTCTGCCCATCAAGGAACATGACATATTTCTCCACTTTTTGAAGTTTTCTTCTATTTCTTGTCTTAATGTTTTATAATTTCCTCAAAGAGATCTTCCACATCCTATAGTAGATTTATTCCCAGGTATTTAATTTTCTTCTCTGTTATTTTGAAGGGCACAATGCTAGTTAGTTCTTCTTCAGCACTGGAGTTGTTTGCATACACTATTGCTGCTGATTTCTTTTCATTTATTGTTATGTACTTTGCCATTTTACCCAACTCTTGTAGAAGTTCTAACAGTCTCTTTATTGAGACTCTTGGTTCTCCTATGTATATAATCATATCATCTGCTAATAGAGAAAGCTTGACTTCCTCATTTCCAATTTGAATTCCTGTGATTAGTTTTTTGTCTGATGGCATTTTTGAGTACTTCCAGAAAGATGCTGAATGGCAGTGGTGATAATGGACATCCTTATCTATTTCCAGATCTTAGCAGGAAGGTTTTTAATCTTTCCCCATACAATGTGATGCTAGCATTGGGTTTTTCGTATATTGCTGTTATTATGTTTTGAGTTGTTTCTTCTGTGCCTAAGCTATTTGGCGTTTTTATCATGAAGTGGTATTGAATTTTGTCAAAAGTGTTTTCTGCATCTATTGAAACTATCATATGATGCTTGCTCATCAGTTTTTTGATGTGATGTATCACATTTATACATTTATGAATGTTGAACCATCCTTGCATGCCTGTGATGAATCCCAGTTTATCTGAATGAATAATCTGTCTGATGTATTTTTGTATTCTGTTGGCTGGTATTTTATTGAGATCTTACCATTGATAGTTTTCTTTCTCGAATCTCTATCCAGTTTTGGTATTAAGGTGATGCTGGTCTCATAAAATGATTTGGAAGAGCTTTCCGCCTTTCTATTGTTTTGAAGAGTTTATAAAGGATTGGGATCAGCTTTGTTTGGAATGCTCTGTAGAATTGAGCAGTGAAACTATCTGGGACCTGATTTTTCTTTGTTGGTAAGGTTTTGATTACTGATTCAATTTCTGCCTCTTTTATTGGTTTGCTTAGGTTTTTCTTTGCTTCGTGGCTAAGTCTTGATAGTTGGGAGTCCAGGAACCTCTCCGTTTCATGGAAGTCTTCTGATTTGTTGGCATATAGTGGGGTGTAGTAATTTCTAATTATACTCTGTGTGTCTGCACTATCTGTTATTATGTTCCCTTTTTCATCTTTGTTACTATTCTAGTTTTTTCCCACTTTGTTGTCAGTTGTGCCAGCAGGTTGTCTATCTTTTTTTTCTTAAAGAACCAACTTTTTGATTCATTGATTTTGTGCATTGATCTTTTGACCTCTATTTGATTTATTTCTTCTCTTATTTTGATTCTTTTGTTTTCTGTTGTTTTTGGATTTGTTCTGTTGTTTTTCTAGTTCCTTCAGGCATATAATTAGCTTATTTGCCTGGTGTCTTTCTTGACCTTGATATGGGCACCAATTGCAATAAGTTTACCTCTTAACACAGCCTTGATGGTATTCCACAAGTTTTGGTATGTTGTGGTTGAGACTTCATTGGTTTCAACAATTTTTGATTTCCTCATTTATTTCTTCTCTGATACATTATTCATTTGGATGAATGTTGTTTATCCTTGAAGATTTTATACATTTCCTGCGGTATTTCAATATATTGATTTCCACTGCAAAGTCAGATATATATAAACAGGAGAAGAGAGAGGAAGATATTCTGTCCAATGACTCATTCCCTAAGTGACCACAATGGCCATAGATGCGCCAATCCAAGGCCCGGACCCATGAGCTCCTCTGGGTCCCTCATGCGGGTGGAGGGTCCCAAGGTTTTAGGCCATCCTAGACTTCTTTCCCAGGCCACAAGTAGAGAGCTAGATGGGAAGCAGGGCTGCCAGGATTAAAACCAGCACCCATATGATATTCTAGGTTGTTCAAGGTGAGGCCTTTAGCCACTAGGCCACCAGGATGGGCCCTTGTAGTGTCGATTCTTAGCTCTTTTAATAGCTCTCATGGTGAAGTCTATATCATCTGAAATTAGAACAACTACAATGGATTCCTTTTCCCTTCCATTGGCATAAATTTCCTTTTCCATTCTCTCACTTTCAGCTTCTTAGCATATTTGTTGATTAGGTCCATCTCTTGTATGCAGAAGAAAGTTGGGTCCTGTTTTTATCTATTAATCTGTGTCTTTTGATTAATGAGTTTAGGCCATTTGTGTTCAGAGTTAAGACTGAGATGTTGCAATTTAGTCCTGTCATGCTTATGTGTGTGTGTGTACTGGTGTCTGTTTAACTTTGTTTCCTTTTATGCATCTTAATAAGATGATCTCCTTTGTCATCTTTGATTATGGTTTATTTCTTTTCTTTCTTTTTTTATTTATTTATTTTTATTTATTTTTATTTTATTTTTTTTATTTTATTGTTATTGGAAAGCTGGATATACAGAGAGGAGGAGAGACAGAGAGGAAGATCTTCCATCCGATGTTTCACTCCCCAAGTGAGCTGCAACGGGCCAGTACTGCGCCGATCTGATGCCGGGACCAGGAACCTCTTCCGGGTCTCCCACGCGGGTGCAGGGTCCCAAAGCTTTGGGCCGTCCTCGACTGCTTTTCCCAGGCCACAAGCAGGGAGCTGGATGGGAAGTGGAGCTGCTGGGATTAGAACCGGCGCCCATATGGGATCCCGGGGCTTTCAAGGCGAGGACTTTAGCCGCTAGGCCATGCCACCGGGCCCTTATTTATTTTTATTTTTTAAAGTCAGATATACAGAGAGGAGGAGAGACAGAGAGGAAGATCTTCCATCCGATGATTCACTCCCCAAGTAACCGCAACGGCCGGTGCTGCACCGATCTGAAGCCGGGAACCAGGAACCTCTTCTGGGTCTCCCATGCGGGTGCAGGGTCCCCAGGCTTTGGGCCATCCTCAACTGCTTCCCTAGGCCACAAACAGGGAGCTGGAAGGGAAGTGGAGCTGCTGGGTTTAGAACCGGCACCCATATGTGATCCTAGGGCATTCAAGGCGAGGACTTTAGCCGCTAGGCTACTGTTCCAGGCCCTATTTCTTTTCTTTCTGACTTCACATTTCTGAGGAGCGTTTTTGGGCTGGCTTAGTGTTGATATATTTTTCTAGTTTCTCTTTACTGTGAAGGTGACCTATTTTGTTTTCAGATAGAAGTGAGAGCTTTGTTGGGTATAATATTCTTGGATGACATTTGTTCTGCTTTAGAGTCTGAAAAATGTTAATACATTCTCTTCTTGCTTGAAAAGTCTCTTCTGTGAAATCAGCAATGATTCTGATTGATTTCCCCCTAAATGTTTATTTTCCTTTTCTTCATGCTTGTTTCAGTATTCATGCCTTACATTCAGTTGAATGCGGCTTGATAATGATGTGTCTGGGTGATGGTTGTTTTGAGAAAATCTATTAGGTATTCTCTGATCTTCCTGAATTTGTCTTGTCCTTTTGTTCCCAGAGTTCAGGAAGTTTTCCTTTATGATTTTACTGAATACCTTCTGCCGTCCTGCCTCTGTTTTCCCACAACTTTCAGAATTCCAATGATTGTGATATTTGACCCTTTGTCATTCATTTCTTGCATAGATTTCTTGGTTTTGTTCAGATGCTTAATTAATTAACTAGATGCTTAGTTAATTGTGGTGTTCTCATTTTGGTTATCTTCTAGTGCTGGTATACCTTCTTTTGCAGGATTCATTCTGTTAGTCAGGCTTTGTACTGCATTTTTTTAGCCCCATTATTTCTTTTTGGACCTCTTTTATTTCTGTAATGATGTAATTTTTTTAATTCCTTGAGTTCTTCCCAGCACTTTTGATTGTCTCCGAAAAGTTTCATGATGATTTTTGTATTCCTTATCGGGTAGTTCCTTGTTACCTTCATCTTGCATCTCAGATATTGCTGGGACCTTTTGATCATTTTTGTGGGGAACACTGGCTGCTTCTTCTGAACAATACCTTTTCCTGCTGCCCTTGTTGATTGCTGTGCTTTATCGACATCTTGACATTTTTTGCTTCTGATGTCTTGTTGAGGTTTTCTTCGGACAAATGTGTCTGCTGATGGATGTTCATGAGGCAGAGAAGATACACACTGTGCCCTGTGTTTCTCAGGTGGAAATTTGGTGGTCAATGACTATTTTTAACACTAATTTGCCCATCAGCCAGCCAGCCAGGTAATAAGGATGTTTGTTGGCTACTGCCACCTTGTGGGTGACCGGTGCCTTCATTCTCCTCTGTATTCACCTTTCCCAAGGGCAGGTGGGTATGTGGCCAGTATAGATTAGATAGTTCTAACCATAGAGTTACTAATAAGGACAGGTATGTTCTTACCAGCGAAGGGCATCTCTCACAGTCTCTGTCTGGCTTACTGGTGCCCTTAGAGGGTGTGGTCCAACTGTCGCCGTACAATGTGCACTTACCAGCTAGACTTTCTATGCTGCAAGGGCACAGTGTCTTCTCTTAACCTCCACAGACTTGTGACAGCGGGGTTGTGTGCTTTTGTTTCCTCTTGCACTCCTGCTTCTGTGTTCTGCTGCTACCAGCTGAGCAAGTTGCTTCATGCCAACACCATTCTTGTTTATTCCTGGAATCTGCCCTCCCATTTCTGAGTCACCAAGGTAAGCCTCCTTCCCTGAGAGGAACCTCTGTCACCAAGGGACGCCACATCTCTGTTTCAGGCGATTTGGGTGTTCACATACCATCAAGCTTTGAAGTAGCTTTCAGAGAAAAACAGTTTTGTACTTGGTGTCTAAACTGGAATTTCTGCCTATTCAGTTTACTGTATTGAAAACACGCATGAGGAGCACCGAACACAATAGATCAAGATCATATTTCATTGGGCTCAATGCAAACTCAGTATCCACAATAAACCCAGGGCCCCATTGACTGTCAGTGACCATTGCAAACAACTGTTTTTGCACCATATAGTGCTGAATGTGCATGCTACACATATGAACTCAGCACTTAGGTGAACGGCATAGTCTCAAAGATACAATATAAGAGTTCTGATGGCAGAACTACTGCACTTGTGTTGTTAGCCTTTCGTATCATTGGGCTTTTATGTAGTTGAAGCAGCTAAGTGCCTCTGTGGGTAAAGCGTCTATTTGCAAGCCAGGAACACCTGTGTTTGTGTCTAATCTTGGAATACCAAGTGGCAAAATTATCTCCTTGGTGCTATCTCTTTTGTGTGCTTCCCTCTGGTTAAAAATAACAGAAGAGAGCATCCCTGGCCACATTACTATTTTTTTCTTCTTGTTTTCCATGAGTTACAAATAATGAATAAAAACATAAAAGGCTCTGTGTTAATGTCTTCTCACTGTTGTAAAAGATTTCTACCTTCACATAAGGATTAAAGAAAGCTTGGTATTCCTAGGTTCTATCTGCGTATAAAAGGCAATGCTTTTTTTTTTTTAGGTGTATTATTCTGAAAATGTAGATGATGACTGCAGTGTTGATTAATTAAATCTGGGTGGTTCTAACAGCATGAATTCAGGAACTGTCCCAGTTAGTGAGGTTACACTTGGAGAATCATTCATTCCACTTAAACAATCAATCTCAGCTCTTTCTTGTCACACTAGCAAGGTTGAAGACAGTTCAGCCAGCTCCAATATGCATTCCTAGTTCTAACTCAAAGCAGTATTGCTTTGTGTTTAGATGTGAATGATCATTTTTTTTTTATTGATGTGTTTTTCATTTGGAAGGCAGCTGCCGTTTTGAACCTCTGTTGCTTCACTTCTGATATAGATCCCTGCTAATGGCCTAGGGAAGTACTGAAGAATGCCTGGAGGACTTGGATCCTGCACCAATACCCCGAATGTGAATCTGACTCTTGGCTCAGAAATGGCTAATCTCTGGATGTGGCAGCCATTTGCAGAGAGAATCAGTAGATGGAAAAATCTCTCTGTCTCTCTCTCTTTCTCTTTGTATCTCTGTATGTTATTCAGGTGTATAACTGGAAAAAAAAATCAGTGTCTGATCCAGTGCCATAGCCTAGTGGATAAAGTCCTAGTCTTGCATGGCCCAGGATCTCATAGGAGCTCTGGTTCGAATCCCTGAACCCCCATTTCACATCCAGTTCTCTGCTTATAGCCTGAAAATCAGACGATTACAGCCCAAGGTCTTGAGACCCTGCACTCTCATTGGAGATGCGGAAGAAGCTCCTGACTCTTGGCTGTGAATATGCTGAGCCCTACACTTCATGGACATTGGGAAAGTGAATCAAAGCAGAGAAGATCTTCCTCTCTGTCTCTTCTCCTTTCTGTAAATCTGACCTTCCAGCAAAAGTAAATATTTTTTAAGAACAACAACAGAAAGATTGAGTTACAGCGGGAGACAAACCATCCATTTTTTAAATTGCTTTATTTTAAAGTAGACATTCATCACACATGTAAAGCCACAACCCCAACTGTAAAGATAAGCATTTAGAATACTTTTATTTTGAAAATGATAGAAAACAGGACACCATTAATTGCAGTATAATTGTCAGAATTGTTGAGATCTCTTTGCCTGAAGTAGCCTTAACTCTCTCAGTAGGTATTGCTTACTATGTATAGTGACGTCACAACTCCTGTGGCCTCACCTTAGAAGGGAGATTTGCCCTGTTTCTCACACTGGAGATCCAGGCTCCCAAAAATCCTTTTAATGAAAGAAGGTGGGAGTCTCCGTTTGGTGCTGCCTGACCTATCTCAGAGTGCACTGGAAGGAATCCCTAGGAAGTCACAATTCATGAATCCTTGTGTCAATATCCTTGACACCTTGCCACTAGCAAAATGGTGCTCCAGTGTGGAAAAGTGGACCTGTATCCACCTTGAAGACTCATAAGAAGCTCCTGGCTCCTGCTTTTGGATGCCCTCAGCTCTGGCTGTTGCGTCCACTTGGAGGGTGAATCAGCAGACAGAGGATCTTTCTGTCTCATTCTCCTTCTCAATGTGCATCTATTTTGGTGGTAGGAGGTAGTACCATTGTTTCCACACTAGCATCATCACCTTTTTCCCTTTATCTGGGGCCAGGAGAGAAACAAAGGGAGAAGCCCCACCCAGCATCCTACCCCTCCCAGGTCCCTGACGTGAAGCACGCTCCGAGTGTCTTGCTCAAGCAATTTTGAATTCACTGGTTTACATAGTCTCTTCATGGTTGGGATTCTAAGATCAGCAGTTCAGTTGGAGGGATCTCCAAACCTGATTCTTGTGTGAGTTTGCCAGTACAGGGTCTCACACAGTCCGTCACCCCAATCAGTTTATGCACACGCTGGTTGTTGCAATTGCTGTGTTCATTGTTTCCAGCCCTGTCTTCCACGCGAACCAATGGATGTTGTAGTCCAGCCCGATCCTGCCCACTTCATACTCAGCCCTCACGTAAACCTGTAGGAACTGCAGCCTAGTTGAGGCAACTCACCATAAACCTTACCAGACCTACCCCTACCCTCGTTCCCATGCATATCAGTATAGACTGTAGGTTTGTTCAGTCTGTCCCACCTCCCATTCTGATTTCATACACATGCATTGAAGCCTAGTTCAAACCAACCAATCTACTATCCAGCCCACACTCATACTGACAGATGCCTTTCTGTCTAGCCTCTTCTGCCCCTGTCCTGATTTTTGTGTTCTCCTGTGGGAGCGGTAACCCAAGATGGAAGTGCCCACTATCTTCCTACTAGGCCATTCCCACTCCTGGATTATGTACTCTCCAGGGGGTTCTGGAGTTTAACTAGACAGATTAAGCCCCCAATGCCAGACTCTGCCATCTGATGTTGTGACAACCAACCCTCACCCACTCTAATTTTTGCTTACACCAATCGGAACAGTCAGCCCAACCTGGCTTTTCGCTGACTCAGCTCACATGAGGCCCACAGGTGTTCTAGTCTTGTGTGGTCTGGTCTTCCCCCATCCCAACACATGTTTTCCAGTGGGAGTTGTTGTCCATCAGGGGAGCCCACATTCCCCCTGCCAGCTTTACCCCCTCACCCCATGGTTCTCACATGTGCTGTTTGTGCCCTGCCACCAGATCTGGTAAAGCTCACCTCACCTTGGCATTCCATAATGTGCACTGGTTAGTGTTTCGACCGAAGCTGGCCTGACTCATGCTCTATGCTGGTGCTCAGATTTGCCAGCAGGTGATGTTAATGGGTTCAGTCCCCCCACACCTATGCCATACTTATGATGGTGGGTATCTTCCTATGGCCTGCTCTGGGTTGCTCCCTATCATGGTTCTTACATTCACCTGTAGGGACTATGTCCCAAAAGAGGCGTTTCCTTAGCTCCTCCTTCAGAACCTCTCCCTATGCCAGGTCTTGCGCATACTGGTGGGTCCATGGGCCAGCCCTCTTTGCTAGCGTTCAATCCATTCCAGTTGCTACTGTTGGCTGTTTCACCCCAGCCAAGGCTTGTCCATACCCAGACACTGCTCACACATGGCTCATAGGGGCAGAGACCTTACCTAGTCCGTCCTGCATTTACCCAGGTTCTCTAGAGCACCAGATGTTGCTGGCGTCTAGCCTAGATCTGTGTGCCCAGGCCCAGTTCTCACTGGTGTCAAGGGAGATTGCAGCCATATCCAGTCCAGAATGCAGCACACACTCCAGCCTCCGCACTTTCATGTGGGAACCCCAACCCAGCGAGAATGTACTATCACAGCTCCCCAACAGAGCCTATTTCCAGCCCTAGATTATGCGTGTGCCAGCGGTTGCTCTGACCCAGTTGGCTTAGCCCCTCACTTGTTTCAATCTTTGCCTTTGAAACTGATGCTTAGTATCCCTGGCTTACGCAGATCAGTTGGTGTAAGAGCCTAGGTCAATATGACATGTGCTCCATTCTGATTTCTGTTCTCTCTTGTGAGTTGAGGTTCACCTGGCTCAATGTACATTTAAAATATGTATTTGCTTGTAATGTGGGTCCTTGTTTGCATATTAAGTTATTACATCAAGTCTTCTGTGAACAACAGGTCTTGATCTGAGAAGTGAATTTTTTACGACAATCTCTAGTTTTGAATATTAGGCTGTAATTTTTTCTGTACCAGGATGCTACAGGTTTCGTGAGTATGGGAATGAAGGGGATAAACTTGAGCTGCATTTGGCTGCTTGGAGTGTAAGACCATAAACTATTTTTCAATGTACATAGAGAGCAAAATAATAGTAAAAAAAATTATTATAGCACACAAGTTTCGAATAGCCATTTATTGTCACATTAAAAACTAAATCATTGGGCCTGGTGCCGTGGCCTAGCAGCTGAAATCCTTGCCTTGAACATGCCGGGATCCCATATGTGTGCTGTTTCTTATCCCAGAAGCTCCACTTCCCATCCAGCTCCCTGAGTATGGCCTGGGAAAGCAGTGGAGTACCACCCAAAGCTTTGGGACTGTGCAACCACATGGGAGACCCGGAAAGAAGTTCCTGGCTCATGGCTTCTGATTGGCGCAGCACTGGCCATTGCAGCCACCTGGAGAGTGAATCATCAGATGGAAGCTCTTCCTCTGTCTCTCCTCCTCTCTGTATATCCGGCTTTCCAATAATAATAAAAAAAATCTTCAAAAAAAAAAAGATACATTTCTTGGATCAGAAGTACTGCTCAGTGTCCATTGCATCAATTTATATGGTTTAAAACCTGCATTTCAGACAAATGTATATTTTTATTAATCTTTTATCTAATGATTTATTTTTTAAGATTTATTTTTATTGCAAAGTCAGATATACAGAATGGAGGAGAGGCAGAGAGGAAGATCTTCCATCTGATGTTTTCACTCCCCAAGTGAGCCGCAACAGGCCAGTGCACGCCAATCCGATGCTGGGAACCAGGAACTTCTTCCAGGTCTCCCACGCGGGTGCAGGGTCCCAAAGCTTTGTGCCGTCCTCAACTGCTTTCCCAGGCCACAAGCAGGGAGCTGGATGGGAAGTGGAGCTGCCGGGGTTAGAACCGGCGCCCATATGGGATCCCGGAGCGTTCAAGGCGAGGACTTTAACCGCTAGGCCACGCCGCCGGGCCCAAGAAATGTATCTTTAGATCAAGCTGTAATACTGAAAATTATGCAGTATTTTTTCCTGCACATGATGTGCTGTGACATCCCGTGTTGGACTGTCTCTTTGAAACATGACTACGATTCTTTAGATATGACTTCCTATTCATGAAGTTGAAAAAGTCATAGAACATGGTTTAAACATTTGAACCTCTGAAGCTCACATGGGAAATGCTAGCAGAACTCTGGGCTATCGGCTTGTCCTGGATCAACCCCAGCTCTTGAAGCCATTTGGACAGTGCACTAATCCATGGAGGATTTCACTCTCCTGTTCTCTCCCTCTAACCCTGCCTTTCAACTCAATGACATTTTGTGAAATGATTTAATGCATTTTCTAGGTGTATATTAGGATACACCTACAGTGAATAAGACAAAATAAATTCCAATAAAAATGAAAGATCTACAGGAAATAGAAATGTACATGTTAGAGGATGGAGAAACAACGTGGTGGCTGATCCTGGTCTTGTTTTCTCTGGGATCCAATGTGGGCACAGGTTCATGCTCCAGTTGTTGCACTTTTCATTCAGCTTTCTGGCTGTGACCTGGGAAGGCAGCTGGGGATAGCCCAAATCTTTGGGAGCCTGCCCCCTTGTGGGAGACACAGAAGAAGCTCCTAGTTCCAGGCTTCAGATTGGTTCAGCTGGGAACATTGCAGCCACTTCACGAGTGACTCAGCGAATAGAAGATAATTCTTTCTGCCTCTCCTCTTGGTAAATCAACTTTTCCAATAAAAAATAAAATAAAACCTTTATACAAAATATCTTGTGTTAGGGTAGCATTCTGGCATAGTGAGTTAAGCTATTTGCTATAGTTGCCCACAGGAGTGATGGCTCAGTTGGTAGGTGCTTCACTTCCAATCCAGCTCTCTGTGAATGTGGCTGGGAAAGCAGCAGAACAAGGTCCGAGTGCTTGGGCTTAAACCACCAATGTGAGAGACTCAGATACAGCCCAGGTTGCTGGCCATTTGAGGAGTGAAACAGAGTGGAGGTCTATGTGGCAGCCTCATTTTTTACATAGGTCGTGGCAATAAATGAATGTATTTTTTTTAATGTCTACCAAATTAGCTAGCCAACTCCCGTGAAACACACATAAACAAATGTGTGAAATACAAACACGGAATTATAAAAGCAAACAAAATGTTTTATGCATCTGACTACACTTAGCTGAGTCCTACTGCACAGAAACACCTAAGCACTGAAGTGGTAAAATGAAAATAATTGGGCCATTTTAGCCCCAATGCATAGACCAAGACAACAATTTTATCTGATGGGAGGGGGAGATATTGGAATCATTTTCCTTAATAGGCAAGCAGCATCTCTTTACAGATGCAAGCTAAACATTTTGACAAGTTGGACGTTTTTGTGTGGGGAAAGTAGCAGGACTGTACTTACCCAGAGAGTCTCTCTGTGGTCAACTGATGGCTTCCTGTACAAGTAAGGAGATGAAGTCAGCTCCAGGCACCCCAGCTGGTGGTGGGGACTTTCAGATGATTCTGGTGCTACTCCTCAAGCCAGCTTGTCAGCTGTGGAGAATTGTGAGCCTACCTCCTTGTGGTCTTTATATGGAGCCTGTTAAGCAGAGCCATGCTGTCCTATTGGTTGTAATTCCAGTTAAAAAGGATGAAGAAGTTGCTCTGAAATCATGCAGGAGGACTGGTTTAACAGCCTCCCCATTTCACATAATCTTCATCCCATCAACAGATATAAACTTCACATTATAGTCCAAAACGTTAAATTCATATCTGTTTTCAGACTGTAATGTATTCTTATAAAATGACAGAAAAAGCCCTGTCAAGTTAACCTAGTAGCTAAAGTCCTCACCTTCTACACACTGAGATCCTATATGGATGACAGTTCTTACCTGGGCAGCACCACTAGCTGATTGTAGCTTAGGAAAGCAGTTGAAGACTGCCCAAAGCCCTGGACCCCTGCACTCACATGGGAGACCTGGAGGAAGGTCCTGGTTCTTGCCTTTGGATCAGCTGAGTTCAGGCTGATGCAGCCACTGGGGACAAAATCAGTGGACAACAATCTTCCTACCTGTCTCTTCTCTTCTGTGTATATCTGACTTTCAAAAGAAAAAATTACTAGAAAGAAGTTAGCATTCAGTTATACCCTTCATGAAGGAATCAGCAAGTTGTAACACTTAGGCCTAAGACTGCATTTGATTCTGTTCTGTCATGTGGAAAATGGTCACTTATTGATTCATTTTTTATGGAGAAGTGACAACACCATCTAACTCCAACACAAAATAATATTCTTGCCCCTCACACTACGTTGAGTAATATACCAGATTCTCTTTTAAAAATTTACTTATGTATTTATTTATCTATCTATTTACTTTTTATCTTATATTTTAAATACAAATGTTACAGGGAGAGAGAAAGACAAAGAGAAAAATGAGAGAGAGAGAAAGAAGGAGAAAGCAGTTGAGGAATCTTCCCTCTACTGGTGAACTCCCATAATGGCCACAAGCAGTGAAGCTGAGCTGATTCCAATTCAGGAGCCAGGAGCTTCTTTCTGGTCTCCCACTAGTGTGCAGATACTGAAGGAATCCAGGTATCTTCCACTGCTTTCATAGTCCATAAGCATTTCCCAGAAGCAGGAAGCTGGATCAAAACTGAACTGGAACCAGCACCCACCCACTCAGGGAACAGATCATTGCCAATGGAGGCAATGGGAGACGTCAAAGTCAACAAGCTTCTAAAAACTAGGCCTGTGTCCTGGAGTTTTGTGAAGTCAACAGGGTTCAAACTCCAGGCTGGCCTTTCACATTCTTCCCCCTTGAGCGTTAAAAATGTCTTTGAATTTGAGATAAAGTGCTAAAACCCTGGCATCCCTGCTCTGACATTGTCTCTGCATTAACATTCATTGCACACTTCTGTGTAGACTGTGTTCCAGGAACCTTATTTTCAAACAAAATTGAGAAAAAAGTGTCGGAATTTAGGTGTGTATTTACTTTTGTACCCTATTGCCTTTCCCTTGATACTATCAGTCACGTCCTGATGCCTCACTTTCTGAATCTATTCACTCTCTGAATCAAGGATTCCTGCCTCTTTTCTAAGCAGGCCTCGATGGGGCCAAGGCATTTTACAGATGGTCAGAGTTACTCCCTTAGAAGCCCTTAAGAATGCCAGGGAAATAATTTTGACAGAATCAGAAATGTTGGTTCCCCAAAGGAAGATAACCCTGGTGACCAGGTGAGCCCAAATGTTCTGAAACTTTTCCCATTTTCCTCCTAAGATGAAACAGGCTGAGAGGATTCTGCCTTCTGATTCCTGTCGCATCTTGTCCACTGTGAATCCTGCATCCTGCTTATGTCCTGGGAAAGAAGTTGACAATGGTTGAAAGGTTTGGATAGCGATACACTTGTGCATGCCTGGCTGTTGGTGTCATCTGTGGAGTGAGCCTGTGGATGGAAGATCACTCCCTCTCTCTGCGTCATTCTGTAAATTAACAATTGTAATAAAATAAATCATTAAAATATGGAAAGAAAGACGGACATCAGTGCAATGATTATTGTATTTTGTTGTTTTTGTTGTGGCTGTTGTTGTTGTATAGAAAATCAGTGGCAAAGAAATCTGATAGCAAACTCATCTAACATTATAGCTTGAACAAAATCTGAGGTCTTGCTTTCAGTATATCAATGTGTCTCCCCCTCATGTATCAGCCTTTAGGGAACTGAGTGTTGCCCGACAACTAACAGCTTTTTCTTTCTTCATTCAGAGCCAGTCCATC
Source organism: Ochotona princeps (assembly GCF_030435755.1). Lineage (NCBI taxonomy): Eukaryota > Metazoa > Chordata > Mammalia > Lagomorpha > Ochotonidae > Ochotona > Ochotona princeps. The sequence continues at coordinate 104,033,008 of NC_080835.1, read as the reverse complement.
ATAAATTCTGTATCCGGGCTCAGTGCCATGACTCAGTGTCTAAATCCTCGCCTTGCACACACCATGATCACATATGGATACCTCTTTGTGTCCTAGCTATTCCACTTCCCATCCTGTTCTCTGCTTTTTGACTATGAAAATATGGAGGATGGCCCAAAACCTTCAGAACCTGCATCCATGTGAGAGATAGACAAGAAATCCGGGCTATGGATCAGCCCATCTCTGGCTGTTGTGGCCGCTGATGCCTGAATCAGCTAATTTAAGATCTTTCTCTCTCTCTCTCCTTGTTTCTGTTAATGTGCCTTTTCTGTTAACCAAAAATGTATATGCTGTATGAAACACATGTGATTTCTTCAATTAGCTACATTTATTCTGAATCATGATTTTTTTTGTAAAACAAAGGAATCACTTTTATTCTGTATATATGAAAGTGTGTGTGTGTAAGAAAGAGGGGAGGCAAGGTAGCCTATCCTGGTGACCCCTCTTCACATCCAGCTCCCTGCTTGTGGGCTGGGAAGGCAGTCAAGGACGGCCCAAAGCTTGGGACCCTGTGCTTGCATGGCAGAACCAGGGGAGGCTCCTGGCCTCAGATTGACTCATGTCAGGTCATTGCGACCACATGGGCAGTGAATCATTGGATGGAAGATCTTCCTCTTTGTCTCTTCTTCTCTCTGTATATACAGCTTTGCAAAAATGATAAAGAAATCTTCAAAAAATAAAAAAAGGGAGAAAGAACTTGTTCCTCTTTGTTTAGAGTATAAGAGGGTCTTTTATTCCCCACAGTCCTGTTTCTTCCATTTTTTTTAAATTAAGTTCATTCTCCAAAACATGTATATTTATATATAGTGTATTCTCCTGGTTTTTCACATGAATTTAACTGGACTGTGACACAAGTCTCACATACATGCACACTTCCATCTTGGTAGGTAGCACCAGTTATTCCTCTCAGTTTCTCTCAAACAGGAACGAAGATTCATTGAGTGCTCCTTGCGATTCTGCCGTGAGAATGCACTTCTGACCAAATGCAGAATGTTTTTATATTTTCAGTTTTACTTAGTTTTATTGAAAAGGTCTAGGAAAACATTGGAGAATGGCTGAATCTCTTGCGAACAGGCACCTGTATATGAGATCTTTAAGAATCTTCTGGATTCTGGGCCCAGCACGGTAGCATAGCAGCAGAATTGCTCACCATGATGGCACCAGGATCCCATATGGGTGCCAGTTCTAATCCCTGCAGTTTTGCTTCCCATCCAGCTCCCTGCTTGTGGCCTGGGTAGCAGTTGAAGACAGCCCAATGCATTGGGACCCTGCAACCACATGGGAGACCCAGATGAAGCTCCCAGGTCCTGACTTCAGATTGACACAGCTCCAACCATTGTGTTCACTTGGGGAGTGAGTCATTGGACAGAAGATCTTCCTCTCTGTCTCTTCACCATGCTTTGCATATCTGACTTTAAAATATGAACAAACACATCTTGAAAAATAAAAGAATCTTGTGCATTTTGATCCACTCAATTCCGGGTGTCATGGCCATTTGGGGACATACAGCAGAAGGTAGAATATATTTTCTCTTTATCTCTCCTTCTCTACAAATTGTTGTTCTAATAATAGTTGTTACAAACATAATTTTAAAGAGATCTAATTACACAGAGGCTTTTCGCTGTTTATGGAGTAACTGCGTTTACCCACTTAATCTCACACAACTCTCAGGCACTGACTATTCATTGATTTTTTTTCCAAAAGCCCTGCTCAGATTACAAGGGATGAGAGGAAGTAATTCCCAGATTTCTTACTTTCTAACCTGTGAATGCACACTAAGAAATATCACCACACAACACAAACACTACACTGTCTCTTCCTACGATATCTCTCCTTCTGTGGAATGGTTCCCCCAGATTATTTTAGACATGTAGAATTCTGGAATGTATGTGTTTTGATAGACTATTTGCCACAACCTGTCCAAAGGGCCAGGAATACAAGCATTTGGTCAGCTGAGTCCTGTTCTCCTAGAGTGAAATATCTGTATTCTAATGCTGGAAGGTTGGATAGAGGGCAATTCAAGACCACAGAGATTCCCAGATAACAGATGTCTCATCTCTCTGTGCTGAGTACTGGCCTAAAGCCCAGTGGCATGTATGAGAACTGGCTCTAGGAGGGGATCGGGGGGAGAAACTTGGGAAGTTCCCCTGGCGAGGTATAGCTCCCACTGGTGAACAGGGGGTCTGGATCTGAGGGTGGGACAGGTTGGGCAAAGTTGCACCAATGGCTCATCAATGTATGAAAAGCCGATGGAACAGGCGCACCAGGCAGTACTGAGCAACCTTAGCCCACAAGTAAGATTGGAAACCAGGTTGGAGCACAGGACATGCCAGCTAGGTTCTTGCACCAACTGGTCGGCATGAGCCACGGATGTTGAGCCACAGTGTCTAAGGCAGGGGTCATGACAGGTGAGGGGCTGTGCCAAGCTGAGTCTGAACAACCACTGGCATGTATGCGACCTATGTCTGGGAACAGGCCTGGTTGGGGGGCCAAGGGGATACTCTAGCTGGGTGAAGGTACCCACCAAGGGATGCACGAGCTGGAATGGGGCTGTGTTCTGGTCAGGATACAGTTGTAGTCTCCCTTGGCACAAGTGTGTACTGGGACAAGATGCACCAGGCTGGACCAGACTGCAACACCTTCTGGTGTTCTGGAGGACCAAGGTAGATGTGGGATGGACTAGGTTAGGTCTCAATCCCTACTGAGCCATATTTGAGCCATATGTGAGTATGGACAAGCCATGGCTGGGTTGAAACATCCAACAGCAAGAACCAGAATGGGTTGAAGGCCAGTTAGGAAAAGCCACTGTTCCTGCTAGGACAGGAGGTGCAGAGTAGTGCTGGCTCATGGACCCACTGGTATGCACGAAATCTGGCACTTGGAAAGGTTCAGATGGAGGAGCCTGGGCAAGTGCTCTGGCAGGACACAGACCCTGCATGTAAGCGCAAGAAGCATGGAAGGAAACAGCCCAGAATAGGCCATGGAAAGTGTCCCACTGGCATATATTTGACATCGGTCAGGGGCAGACCAGGCTGAATCAGTTCACATCATCTACTGGCAAATCCGAATGCCAGAACAGAATGTGGGTCAAGCCAGGTTCCGTCACCACAAAAACAGTACACAATACGGAGCCAAGGTGAGGTTGCCTGTGCCAGATGTTACTGCAGCACACAACCAGCACACGTGAGGATCAGGAATGGAGGGGGCAGAACCGGCAGGGGAATAAGGGGGGAGTTCCCTTGCTGAACAGCTACTTCCACTCTAGAGCGTGAGCTGGGATGGGGGTAGACCAGATTAGGGAGGGCTACAACACCTGTGCACCTCATGTGGAATAGATCAGGGAAAAACCAGGCTGGGTTGATTGTTCCTGCTGCTGCAATCTACAGTTCGAGTCGGTGAGGGTTATTGGGGCTTAGCCACAGCATCAGCTGGCAGAAGCTGGCACTGGGGGCTAATTCTGTCAAGTTAAACCACAGAAGCACCTGGGGAGTGCATAATCTGGGAGTAGGAGTGGCCTGGGAGGGAAATAGTGGGTTCTTCCTCTTAGGTTATCACCTTCCACAGCAGGGCACCAAAACTAGGACAGGGGCTGGGGTGGCTAGACAGAGAGACACCCAACAATATCTGTGAAGCCTGGATAGTTGAGCTGGTTAGATGGAATAAGGTTTTAATACCCACTGACATGTATGAGAGCAGAAGGGGATGTGGGACAGACTGGACTAGTCTGCCACACATACTGGCAAACCAGGGTAGGTGGTGGGCCCAGTTGGGGTTATTGTGGTTCTCTCTGGCTGGGCTGCAGCCCCCACTGGTTTATGCTAGGGCTGAATATGTGCTGGGAACAACCAGGCTTGACTGCAAACATCCATTGGTTCCACTGGAAGACGGGGATGGAAACAGAACCAACGCAGCAGCTGCGATAGACTGTGCTGACCCGGTTCTTGCTAGTACATACAAGAATTTGGTCTGGGAACACCTCAGAGAAAGTTTCTTTGGGGATCCCCCCAATCGAGCTTTCAGACTCAGAACGCTAACCATCAAATGACAGAGGACAGAGCAAGTCAATCAACCACCTCAGTTATATGTTGGCAATGAAAATACTGGGCAAATGGAGACTATATGATGGACTATGTCAATCAGTGGATTCTCCAACGACCACATCATGCTTGGAGTGGTGAGAGTGGCAGCAATTCAGATCTGTTGAGCTATCAAAATCACTCTACCAGTTCTACCTTCAGACCAGAGATGTTCTCCCCAAGAAACTGATGAACTTATCTGGACAATAAGATGCTGGACTTTATACCTGGTAGATGCTTGCAATGAAAGAATCTCAACTGAATTTGAACTGTGTCCCGACCTGCAGGACATGACGCTCAAACCCTGAGGGTGGACTGGGAATGCTGGGCTGCTAGCCCCGGGCTGCTGGCCCAAGAAACACACGGACACGGGAGAGCGAAAAAATGGCCGACCACAGAGGGTTGATGTAAAGGGGAAGGCAGAGAGAGAGGGCCAAAAAGTGCCAGAAGAAGGAGCAAGTCTAGTTAAAAATACTATACACAGGTGTGATAATCCCACAGGACACTGCGGAATCAACAAGATCCAAGCAATTTGGAGAATCAACCAAAAATAACAACAAACAAACCAAGGCAGCGCTCAGTGGCCGGCTCAGTCTCACCGCAGCTCGAAAACGGGTGAGTTGGAAACCCAGCGGGGGGGAAAGGCCGGCGGGAGTTTTGAACGGCCAATTTTGGGAGATCGTTGCACAAGGCCCGGCCAGTGGCGGCTGGAAACTGCAGGAGTGCTGAAACCTCTAGCACTGGTGGTGATATTAGTGACCTTGGTGGGACCCAGGCAAAGACAGGGACGGCTAAGTAACACACATTCCCACATAACGAACGCTACGGTACCGGAAGGGCGCTAGGACCCTGAAGTGCGGTAGCCGGCAGCTACCCCAGGACCACAGCTAAACTAAATTCTGGGCCAACCCAGGCCAAAGGAGAGCAGACGTGCCTCAGACAAAAAACCAAAGCAAAACAACAACAACAACAACAAAAAAATCCTAGGCGCTGAAACCTAAGGCTGAAACCTAAGGCGCTGAAACCTGAAACCCAGAAGGGAAACAAAAACAACTCCCTGGGCCGAAGGAAAACAAAAACCTTGGCTAGCAAGACCTCAGGCCACCCACTAGGTGGCAACAGAGGTCAAGGGTGAGAATTCAGCAACACCTTAGGCTACAATTATGAAATGCAGTAAGAAAGGTAGTGACCTAGACACGGCTTCCTCCACCCCCAAAAGCCAACATAAAGCCTGGTCAATCACAGAGATTACAGATGAAGAAATTGAAGACGTCTCTGATAAGGAGTTCAGAAAAATAATTATAAAACTCTTCAGAGACAATGAAAAACGATGGGACAAACTCAAAGATTTTAAAAACCACATAATCACAGAAACAAAATCACTCAAAAATGAGATCCTGGACTTGAAGAATAAAGTTGAGAGCTTAGCCAACAGAATTACAGCAGCAGAAGACAGGATATCCGACCTGGAAGATTCCCAGAATGAAAGCAGGCAGATTATTAACCAACTAGAGTCACAACTACACAAGGCGACCAAGATGATCCAGGAGATGAATGACAACATCAAGAAGTCAAATATCAGAATCATGGGGCTCTCAGAAGGAGTGGAAAGAGAAACAGGCATACAACCAGTACTTGAGGAAATTATGCAGGAGAACTTCCAAAATACCTGGAACATGAGTCCAATCCAAATTCAGGAAGGCCAGAGGACTCCCCACAGGGTGGACCCAAAACGATCCTCCCCAAGACACGTGGTAATCAAGCTACCCTCCAATGAATACAAAGAAAGAATCCTAAGGTTAGCACGAACCAAAGAGAAGCTTACATTTAGGGGCAGGACCATCAGAATCACTGCCGACTTCTCAGAACAGACGCTCCAGGCAAGAAGGGAGTGGAACAAAATCTTTCAAGTACTGAAAGAGAACAACTGTCAACCAAGAATACTCTACCCAGCAAAGATTTCATTTGTATACGAGAATGAAACTAGATACTTCCACAGCAAAGAGAAATTAGAAGAATATGCCAACACAAAACCAACTCTACAAAATCTCCTTAGAAATGTGCTACTCCCAGAGAAAAAGGAAGCAAGCCATAAGCAAGGATGGCAATCAGGGAGATCTCAATAAAGTCCATCCACGGAAACGACAATCAATTACCAACAACCTCAAAAACACAGGCTTATGTCACGGCATAATTATAATTTCTCAATATTAACCCTCAACACAAATGGCGTAAATTCATCACTGAAAAGGCACCGATTAGCAGACTGGGTTAAAAATCAGGACCCAACTATCTGCTGCTTGCAAGAAACGCATCTAACCAGAAGAAACTTCAGGAAACTCAAAGTGAAAGGATGGAAACAAATATTCCATGCCAATGGACGAGAAAAAAAGGCTGGCGTGGCAGTCCTATTCTCAGATGATACGGACTTCAAAGTAACAAACGTCAAAAAGGACAGGGAAGGGCGCTACATCTTCTTGAAAGGGAGGATCCAACAAGAACCAATCGCAGTTCTTAACATATATGCTCCTAGCCCGGATGCACCCAGCTATGTGAAACAACTACTTTTGGACTTAAAGGGAGACATAGATGAACATACGATAATTCTGGGAGATCTGAACACCCCACTAACACCAATAGATAGATCAACGCAGCAAAAGCTCAACAGAGAAGCCACAGAACTCACACAAACAATAGAACAACTGGACCTAGTAGACATCTATAGAATATTTCATCCTAAGGCCACAGACTACACCTTCTTCTCAGCAGTACATGGTACCTTCTCCAGGATAGACCACATAATAGGACACAAAGCAAGTTTAACTAACTACAAAAATATCAGAAACATACCATGTACCTTCTCAGACCATCACGGAGTGAAACTGGAAATTAACAACTCAAAATGTCCCAGGAAACATGTAAACTCCTGGAGGCTGAACAATATGCTACTAAACGAACAATGGGTTGGAGAAGAAATTAAAGACGAGATCAAAAAATTTATGGAAACCAACGAAAACCCAGATACAAATGTCCAAAACTTATGGGACACCACCAAAGCAGTGTTACGTGGTAAGTTTATTGCAATTAGCGCGTACATCAAAGCTCAAGAAAGGCAACAAATGCAGGAATTAAGCACACACCTCCAGGAACTGGAAAAGCAACAACAGAAGGACCTCACAAACAAGAGGAAACAAGAAATTATCAAAACAAGACAAGAACTAAATCAGAAAGAAATTAAAAAAACCATTCAGAAAATAAATGAATCAAAAAGCTGGTTCTTTGAGAGGATAAACAAAATAGATACCCCACTGGCCCGACTGACAAAGAAAAAACAAGACAAAGCAAGAATTGGCAGCATCAAAGATGAAAAAGGCAACATAACAACAGACACTACTACCATTAAGGAAATAATTAGAAATTATTACAAAGAACTATACGCCAACAAATCCGATAACCACTTGGAAATGGAAAGATTCTTAGAATCCCACCACTTACCAAAACTCACCCCAGAAGCAACAGAAGACCTGAATAAACCCATTACCGAATCAGAAATAGAATCAGTGATTAAAGAGCTCCCAACAAAGAAAAGCCCAGGCCCAGATGGTTTTACCACAGAATTCTCCAAAATATTCCAACCAGAGCTAACCCAAATCCTTTACAAGCTCTTCAAAACAATAGAAAAGGAAGCAGTTCTTCCAAACTCATTCTATGAAGCCAATATCACCTTAATCCCCAAACCGAATAGAGAATTAACAGAGAAGGAAAACTACAGACCAATCTCCCTGATGAACGTTGACGCTAAGATTCTCAACAAAATCCTAGCCAATAGAATACAAAAAAACATCAGACAGATCATTCATCCAGACCAAGTAGGTTTCATCCAGGGAATGCAGGGATGGTTCAACATAAAAAAATCCATAAATGTGATACATCACATCCAAAAACTGAAAAACAAAAACCATATAATAGTATCAATAGATGCAGAAAAAGCCTTCGACAAAATTCAACACCACTTCATGTTAAAAACCCTAACCAGGGTGGGGATAGAAGGAACAATCCACAACATAATCAAAGCAATATATGAAAAACCCAATGCCAGCATCATACTAAATGGAGAAAAACTGGATCCCTTCCCACTGAGATCTGGAACAAGACAAGGCTGCCCACTATCACCACTGCTATTCAATATAGTCCTAGAGGTACTTGCAGAAGCCATAAGACAAGACAAAGAAATCAAAGGAATCCAAATTGGAAATGAAGAAGTCAAGCTTTCACTATTCGCAGACAACATGATTCTCTACATAGAAGAACCAAAAAACTCAATACAAAGACTCCTAGAACTCATACGAGAATTTGGCAGAGTGGCAGGATACAAAATTAATGAACAAAAATCAATAGCCATGGTGTATGCAAATGGCCGCAAGATGGAAGAAGATCTAACCAACAAGCTACCATTCAAAATAACAGAGAAAAGCATGAAATATCTGGGAATATATTTAACCAAAAGCGTAGATGACCTTTATGAAGAAAATTACAAAACACTCAAAAAACAAATAGAACAAGACCTCGAAAGATGGAACAACATCCCATGCTCCTGGATAGGCAAAATTAATATCATCAAAATGTCTATACTACCAAAAGCAATATATACATTCAATGCAATCCCAATCAAATTACCCACAGCATTCTTCATCGAACTGGAAAAAATGATACACAGATTCATCTGGAAACACAAAAAACCACGAATAGCCAGAACCACTCTGAATAACAGGCACTTAACAGGGGGAATCACAGTACCGGATCTATGGACATACTATAGGGCAGTGGTCATCAAAACAGCCTGGTACTGGCACAAAGATAGAGAGGAAGATCAGTGGAGCAGAATAGAAACAACAGATGGAAACCCACACAGATACAGTCAATTAATCTTCGACAAAAAGACAGACAACAACCCAAGCAAATGAAAAGGTCTGTTCAATAAATGCTGTTGGGACAACTGGTTGATAGCCTGCAGAAACAAAAAGATAGACCCACATCTCTCACCATACACCAAGATTGAATCTAAATGGATAAAAGACCTAAACCTGCATCCAGAAACCTTCAAACTTTTGGAAGAAAATGTTGGAAACACACTGCAACACTTAGGGGTAGGCCCTCACTTCCTAAAAAAGACTTCAAACGCAGTAGAAATCGAGACCAAAATAAACAATTGGGACCTCATCAAACTAAGAAGCTTCTGTACAGCAAGGGAAGCAATCAACAAAGTAAAAAACAACCTACAGAACGGGAAAAGATCTTCGCACACTACATAGGAGATAGAGGGCTGATTTTCAGAATATACGAAGAACTCCAGAGAAACCAAAATACCAGAACAAACAAACTGCTCAAGAAATGGGCACAGGAAATGGGCAGACATTTCACAAAAGAACAAACCCAAATGGCAAACAAGCATATGAAAAAATGCTCAAGTTCCCTGGCAATAAGGGAAATCCAAATGAAGACAATAATGAGGTACCACCTAACTCCAGTAAGGATGGCACACATACATAATACCACCAACACTTGCTGGCGAGGCTGTGGGGAAAAGGGAACCCTTCTCCACTGCTGGTGGGACTGCAGACTTGTATAGCCTCTATGGGCATCAGTTTGGCGAATACTCAAACAACTGAAAATCAGCATAGCATATGATCCAGCAATAGCACTCCTAGGAATATATCCAAAAGATCTCCTACACAAGAAACCAACATGCACGCCTATGTTCATAGCAGCACAATCTACAATCGCAAAAACCTGGAAGCAACCAAAATGCCCATCAATAGAGGACTGGATAAGAAAGCTATGGTTCATCTACTCTATGGAATACTACTCAGCTATTAAAAAAAAAACGAAATGCAGTTCTTTGTGGACAAATGGGCCCGACTGGAATCCATCATGCTAAGAGAAATGAACCAATCCCAAAAGGTTAAATACCACATGTTCGCCTTAATCTGAGATGAAAAGATGACAACTTGAAAGATAGTACATGTATATTGTAATATTACTGCAATCTCTAACAACCTGTATCCAATGCAATAAGATAACACGATATAATCTATAAACCAACAATTAATGTCAGAATATTTAAGATCTACATCAAAAAACTGTAAAACCTACTATACCCTCAATACGCTATGTTAACCGGTAATGGGGAGGGAGTGCAGGGAAATCTTTCAAGACCACAAAAAGAGTGAGAGACAAAAAAAATACAATATAGCTTATCAAGGTCAAATCTGGTAATTCATAGACAACAGACTCAAAGCGGCACTAAACAACAATAAAACTACTATACCAATGCATGAGGGGGGAATCGGGTGCAATCCTGACAACCTCTTAACAGGAGGTCATGTGCGTGGAGCAGGGGGGCACTCCAGAGTGGAGCAGGTGGTAAGGAGGAAGCTTGGATCCCAACCACGAAGACTCCCAGATCTTCAACACAAACACTACTAATACGAGCAACAAGGACTATACCCCAACTGCCAAGGAGGCCACAGGGAATTGGATGCCCTCAGAGGCCGAGTACTCTGAGGTCACCCACCCCCAACCGGAGCTTCTGCAGGGGATGGAAGAAGTCCAAACACTACCTCGCAGAAACCAACGTCATCGGAAAGACAACCAGAAGCTCTGAGCGGTCAGCAGACACAGAAGAACAATTAATGTCCTTCGGGACCAGGGAGGAGAGCTTTCTCTGGTCCAAGCCTGGCTCCGACTCTGGACCCCCGCCCTCCCTCGCAGTGACCATCGGGATCGCTTCGAAAACCCCTCACAGCAAACAAACAATCATACAAAAAAAAAAAACCTAAAATAAATAGACAAACAACAGAAAGTAGAGCTTGAAATCTGACAGGAAAGAGCTGGCATGGATTGGCTCATGCCTTGCTGGGTGGGACACAAAGATTAGTCACTCCTCACCATGGTGTTGAGGATTTTCCTGCACACCCCCCCCAAAAAAAATGTTCTGCACATTAAATGTCGACAAATATCTTGTTAGAGTTACAAGCCAGTCTAGATTATCCCAAGATCTGCCAAGATCAACAAAATTATACTTCAACACAACAAATGGCTAAATACTAAAATGAAATAGATATGAGACAGCTGAATGGTACCCTATAGCCTTTTCAAGGTATATAGCAGCCGGTCCGGTCAGGTCCTGTATATAAACTAAAATTGAAATGTCAATGAGCAAATCATAGGTTGTGGTTAGGACTTGTTTTTTGTTATTTTGTTCTTTTTTTTTTTTTTTTAACATACTGGTTACTCAAAACTATGTCAATTCCATAATATTGCAAATTGCTGTTGATGTTATATTGGGACTCTTAATTGACTATGATGATATTATACCAGCTATGACTTCGGACCAGAAATGGTCTCCCCAAGAAACCGTTCAACCCATCTGGACAATAAGTAGCTGGACTCCATGCTTGGTATATGTTTGCAAGGAAAGAATCTTGATTGAATTTGAACTGTAATGCTGCATCAAGGTGGAGGAATCCACCAGGGGGGAGGGGAGGGGTGTGGGGAGGGGGATTCCCAAAGCCTATGAAACTGTCACATAATGCTAAATATTAATTAAAAAAAAAAAAAAGAAAGAAACACACGGACACTCGTACTTGGTGGAAAAGAGTGCCTCTCTCTTTATTTTTACATATATATATATATATATATATATATATATATATATATATATATATATATATATATATTCTTCTCTAGGGGAGGGGGAGAAAGGAAGGGGTTTCCTGGGAGTAATTATCTTCATTGAAGCAGGGAAGGAACTAATCAACTATATTGAAACAGGGGAGAAACTAAGTATTTGGACAGGAACAAGGGTGGAGGTTCTATTCTGCTTGCTCTACAGAGGATGTTTTGGCCTAATATCCTGCTTGCTGTAACCCTGCTTGCAGGCTTTTGCAATGCAACAGGCTGTCAGGTAGGCCAAGTCTAAGGCCCATAAGTCTCTGGCTCCTAACAGTTCCCCCTTCTATTTTTTCTATGATACAGTAAATGTATGGCTTGGTGACTGTGCCTGTCTTAGGTCATCTGACCTCCCATCAGGCCCTTACCCGTCATGGGAAGCTTAGGCAGATGGCATAGCCTAACTCCTGTCTTAGGTTAGTACCTGACTGGGTCAGAGGTTGCCCGTCTTTGACTACCAGCCCCGGCTACTGTATAGGTGAGAGCCAGAATTGAGGGTCTTGCCTTCCTTCTAGGACTGGAAAGACTTGTCTTATGGCCATAACCTGAGCCTGTGCTTGCTGTTTTTGCTGCTTAAGCTGAAGGCACAGCAAAAGGAGGTCTATGAATAAGAGAATTATCATAGCAGTAACTCCTGCCCAGTTCCTGAGCAAATGGAACCCCTGGACTATACTAATTGCAAGAGAATTCCAGGAAGTAGGAACAACAGAGGTAGAATAAATGACAAAGATGTGATGTCAATGCATGCCGGTCAAGCCTTCAAAGTCTGCATTCCAGGAACCATTCAACATGTTAAGGAGCTCACGAGAGAGATTAGCAAGTGTAGAGACACATTCCAACATTACCAAGGTGACACATATTGCATTGAACCTGAGTAATAAATCAACTCAGCATTAATATTCCTGAAAAAGCTTCAGGAGGACTCTAGTCATGGGTCCCAATGACAGTGGAAGTGGGATCACTTTCATTATTCCCAGTGTGTCTCCATTTTTCTTGATGGTGGGTTCCATAGGAGTAGAATTAGTGAGACTGGGAGGATGGTGTTTAACCAGCCTTTTGGGAATGCATCAGGGCTGTCTTCATCCTGTGGGAAAACACAAACACTTCCTCTTCCCCAAATAAGAACAGGGTCTGGCCCTTGCCATTGTCCATTCAAAACATTTTTCCAACCAGGAGGAATAAGACAGGAAGAGTTCTATCTGTTTAGCAATGAATCAGTACTTAAGTTTAGAGCTTTTACTTTGGGAAGGTGTGATCTGCCTTTTCTGTTGCTGGGCTGTGGCTCTGGCTGGTGTCCTGCCAAACCAGTGCACCCCAGGACAGAGTGACATGGAGGACAGCAGCACAGACTCTTAACACCACAGACGCTGAAAAGCATAAAGCACTTTCATGCTCTCATGAGCTGATTTCCCTCATTCTTTGGCAATAATCAATCAATGTCAGTTCATGTCACAACAAACATCTCCAAACTTTTGGAGTATAATTTGAATACTAAAATATTCCAGTTAAAAATCAAAGAATCCCAGTTCCTAAAGCACAAACACCACTCTCCCCTGCCAAAACCTCTCAATAGAACAAGTTGAAAACTGTGCTAAGGATGCATTGAAAAAATGGCCAAGGGTGGGCATTTGTGACATGCTTAGCGGGGCCTGCCTTCCCTCAACCCCCACCATTTGTCAAATAGCAGTTTTTAGAACTGGTTTTTATCTTAGGAAGCATCCATAGACCTTGTCACAAATGCTAAAATCACATACTTGCCATAATTAAGTTTATGTCTTTTGTATTGCAAGCAAACTAATGTCCTTTCTTACCATTTCAATGTAATGTCAAAATCTTAATGTGTTGTCTTAACTTTCAAAGTTTCTGTATTCATAAAGATAAATACACATGACCTGGCTTGCTAAGGCTGTTTATAATTAACATAGACTTCCCAACAGTATAATCCTTGATTAAAAATTGTTAAAGCATTACTAATAGGGATTGGTCTAACTATTCTGGAAAAAGTGACAGAGTGAACCTTAAGAAAGGAAAGAATAGGAGAAGGGCGATAATGTGTATCGAACTTGGCCTGGCAGGACAGGAGTAAAATGGCCCAGTCCAGATCACCACACATCAACCACTATAGATTTACAAAAGAACAGGGAATAACTATACTGTGGGAGTAGATTACCATTAAGTTTTAATAATTTCATAACTCTAAGCTTGCCTCTGGATTTCCGGGATCCCTCAGATTATCCCTCGTGCCCAGAACAGGGAGAGGGTCTGCGGATGAAATCAACTATGCCCCTCCAGAGTTCCAGGGGTCTCTCAGATTGTCCCTCGTGCCCTATGACAGGGAGAGGGTCTGGGGATGAAATCAACTATGCCCCTACAAAATTTTTCTTAGAAATATCCGAGTCAATTATCCACTCAACTTTTTTAGCCTCGCGCCCCAAACGCTTCGGCCGAAGTCTTCACCGCGAGGTTCCTCAGTAGCTCCACCATATCAGGGTCCCCGTATGGGCCACCAATTTGTCCCGGCCTGCAGGACACGATGCTCAAACCCTGAGGGTGGAATGGGAATGCTGGGCTGCTAGCCCCGGGCTGCTGGCCCAAGAAACACACGGACACTCGTACTTGGTGGAAAAGAGTGCCTCTCTCTTTATTTTTACACACACACACACACACACACACATATATATATATATATATACCTTCTTCTCTAGGGGAGGGGGAGAAAGGAAGGGGTTTCCTGGGAGTAATTATCTTCATTGAAGCAGGGAAGGAACTAATCAACTATATTGAAACAGGGGAGGAACTAAGTATTTGGACAGGAACAAGGGTGGAGGTTCTATTCTGCTTGCTCTACAGAGGATGTTTTGGCCTAATATCCTGCTTGCTGTAACCCTGCTTGCAGGCTTTTGCAATGCAACAGGCTGTCAGGTAGGCCAAGTCTAAGGCCCGTAAGTCTCTGGCTCCTAACAGAACTGTGGTAATGCAACTAAGTGGAGGAATCCACCATGGGGTCAGGCAGTTTGGGGAGCGGTGGGGGAATCCCAGTGCCTATAAAACTGTGTCACATAATGCAATGTAATCAATAAAATTAAAAATATATATTTGTATTCTAATGCTGGAAGATTGGATCCAGGACAATTCAAGACCACAGAGATTCCCTGATAACAGAGAGATGTCTCATCTGGAAGCATCCTGCTCCACACAAATTGAGGGATCTTATGACTGGGACTCTTTCTCTTATGGTTCTGCTAGTGATCGATTTCCCCAGTGTCTCAGAGACTGACGCTCCCTGTCTCTCTGTCCCAGTGTTCACTGTATAACTAAGGAGGCTGTGGGGTAGTGGCTGCTCTGGCCATCTGGGAGTAAGCCAGTAGATGGATCAGTTCTGTCTCTCTTCCTTTCCCACTCTGTCAGAAACTTTCCCCTCCAGATAAATAAATGAATCATCTCAGGAAAGAGAGGGGCACTCGAAAGAATTGAAGCTCTCAGCCAAGATTTTGCAATCTTCAGTTTGATTCCTTCCATTTAGCCCAGAAGTAGCGCATCTGAGCCCTGAACCAGCATCTCTATGGGATGCTGGCCCAGCAGTTTGAGAAGTAGCATGTTGTGTCACCACTGAGGCTCAGGATGGGAGCTTTGTACAAGACCATGTGAAGACTCAAAGCATGGAACTACAGTGTGGACATGATTTCATTGTCCTGGCCCGTTTCACTGACCTGATAATTATCTGGCTATACAAACAGGCTCAAATCGCCTTTTGCTCGAAAGAGCATGTCTAGTGCAACTGCCGGAGATGAGAGAAGTCTGGCTTAGGGCCTAACTGTTCCCAGAAAGGGCATTCTGTTAAACAATATCAGCGAGTACTTAACACTCAGTTTATAGAATTGACACTATCACAAATGATGGATTCACCTCCCATTTCAGTAACATTTTTCTTACAGTTATAACCCAAAATATACCTCACCTACTGTTTTAATTTATTTTTGCAGAAAACACACCTGTGTCATTTTGCTACATAATTTGGGAAGCATTGTGTTTTTAAATTTGCATTTAATGGGATTATGCATGTAGTGTCCTATATGATGCTTTGATGGATGCACAGACTTGCAATATGTATAGGAAATCATGCACGTATCTCCTCAATCACTTAATATTTTTAAAAGATTTTTATTTATTTTATTACAAAGTCAGATATACAGAGAGGAGGAGAGACAGAGAGGAAGATCTTCCATCTGATGATTCACTCCCCCAGTGAGCCACAACGGCCGGTGCTGCACTGATCCGAAGCCGGGAACCATGAACCTCTTCCAGGTCTCCGACAAGGGTGCAGGGTCCCAATGCATTGGGCCATCCTTGACTGCTTTCTCAGGCCACAAGCAGGGAGCTGGATGGGAACTGGAGCTGCCACGATTAGAACCAGTGCTCATATGGGATCCTGGAGAATTCAAGGTGAGGACTTTAGCTGCTAGGCTACGCTACCGGGCATAATCACTTAATATTTTTTAAGGTGGAATACAGAATCCTTTTTCTTGATTTTACTGCAGAATCACGTGTTACACATTACGTAGCCTTCCCTGCACTACTTTAAGAGCATTTTCACGTGCTAGAGAATTTCCATTTTCCATTAGTATACACTGGTAAATATGTGGAAACTTCAATGCAATCTAGAGTGAGGTAAGAAGTAATCCCTGGGTCTCTAACATGAGATATGAATGTTATAAGTAGCATCATACATACTAAAGCAAACTCTTTTTTCCCATTGTCATGAACTTTCTTCTCAGGGAAATACATTGTTAATGCTTTGACACTTTTTGCCTATTATCTGCTCATGAACCATCTTTGTTTTTTGTAGTATGTTCTGTGCTCAGCAAAGATTTAGAAACAGCAGAAAGTAAAGCAAGTACTGTCCTTTTCATTTTGGGATTTACACACTGGTTGTCATAAAAGTCTTCAAATATGATTGTCCCATCCAGCAGAACAGTCAACGGGGGTCGCAACCAACCTAGGAGAAGATGAAGGAACAAGAGACACAAAGAATGGACAACAAGACAGTAGGTCTGATCAAACTGTCAGTTTATTGATTTCAACTGAGGGTTTTTATATTCTTCAGTAACTAAGGCTCAGGGAGGGAAGGAGAAACTGGGATGCAGGCCATGGTCTCAAGACCGATTGTTCTTGAGCAACCACCATATCAACAATAGTAACCAACATATCAACAATAGCATAGGTAATCAGTAACAAGATGTCAGCAGGTACAGCATCAATCACATTCTGAAACAGTTGCTAGAAACAATTGAAGCTAAGTGTGTGATTAGTTTCATAACCTCTTTCCCAAGCATCTAGCCAACCGGGGGTTTTCCACTGTCCCATAGGTCTATTCAAAATAGCTTCAGTGTGGCTATAGTACACAGCTCCTGACATATGATGAGAGAGTTTGAATGTCAATAACAAAGAATGCATTTTATT
Organism: Ochotona princeps; assembly: GCF_030435755.1. Taxonomy (NCBI): domain Eukaryota; kingdom Metazoa; phylum Chordata; class Mammalia; order Lagomorpha; family Ochotonidae; genus Ochotona; species Ochotona princeps. The sequence goes on along the minus strand of NC_080835.1, from coordinate 104,015,702 downwards.
GATAATGGCTTATATGAGAATCTGGATTATCCAGAATGCATTTTGTCATCCGTTGAGCTGAGATTTGCTGCAGGAGCTGAACTCAAAGAAAGGATCATCTGTCAGGTATGGAGTCTACCCTGGAGTGTGATGTGATTGATGTCTGTGTAACAACTCTTAGGTTAGGTAACTGACTTTTAGAACACCTCATTTTCCATCTATACCAAATTTAAATATGGCAATAAATCTTATTTGTCTGTTTTTTTTCCATTTTTTTTCTTTTTTATTATTCATTAAATACATCGTATTAGTTTCATAGGTACTGGAATATATCCAGAACACCTGTTTTATGAGAAACCAACATGCATCCCTATGTTCATAGCAGCACAATCAGTAATTGCCAAAGCATGGAAGCAACCAAAATGCCCATCAGTAGAGGATTGGATAAGAAAGCTATGGTTCATCTACTCCATGGAATACTACTCAGCTATTAAAAAAAAAGCAAAATGCAGTTCTTTGGCCAAATGGGCCAAACTGGAGACCATAATGCTAAGGGAAATGAGCCAATCCCAAAAGTTGAATCTTATTTGTCTGTTAATGCACCTTGGTAGAAAAAGATAAATGGAAGAGACAACTCACCAGATTCAGCTGATAAAAGTGTTTTATTTGCAGAAAATGCTCACAATGTAGAAATGCACCAAATTGGAGGAAGGCAAGATGGTGGCATAGAGTACAGACATGTTTGATAAGACAGAGAATCTTTAGAGAGGCAGAAGTACAATGAGTAGATTACAGGAAAAAAATAGGGCTCAGGCAGTGAGCAGGTGGTGCCTGGAGACCCCCTGGACACAGGCAAGCTGTGGCAACAGGACAGCAGTGTGGTAGTGGACTGAAAAACCCAGCAGCAGTCGGCAAGCAGCAACTCCGACCCCAATGATCTAGGCTCCAGTGATCCAGGTTCCAGCAACCTGTTTCCAGCACCAACCAGACATCCAGCAGTGGCCTCTGCACAGATGTTGTGATGACCAGGTGAGCTTCTGGGTCCGCGCAGAGAGCTAGGAATGCGAGTGCAGTCTGGGACCTGACAATCAAGTTGGGTGTCAGGGTCCAGCCACAGGTGGATAGAGTAGGGGACTCAGGGCGCCATCTTGTGTAGAGAGGCTGAACGCTGGAGTTGAATGAGCAGCACAGAGGAGGCTTGTTTCTGGCTTATCACACAGAACTGATCCAAGTGGGGAGGGTAGCACCAGCTTCGCTCCCTACAGGGTCGGTGTGGTCTCTGGAGCTGAAAGTCAGCACCCACAATTCTCCAGCAGCGTCCCTCCTGGCGCCATCTCGGGTAGCAGGGCAGCAAATGTGGACCCCAAGTGAAAGTCCAGACTAGGCGTGTTACTAGCTAATTGCACTGAGCTGAGCCCACAGCACCAGCCTTGCAGCCTGTAGGGTCTGTGTGGTCCCTGAAGCTAATGGCCAACAGTCCCCTGATATTTGGTGGTGCCCCTATGGGCGCCATCTTGGACACTGAGGCAAGTGCTCCAAACACTGATAAATTGCAAGAAGAGGAGTGGTAAACTGTGCATGCGTTAATTCAGCAGCTCTCAGATAACAGTGTTACGGGATCAGACACTATTACACTGAAGGGAGGACAGCTGAGCTGCCTAAGAACTAAGCTGGGAACAAAACCACCACCATCTTAGAGCACTACACAGGCTCCACAGGAAAAAGCAGCCCCAACAAGGCACACCACCAACTCCACCCAAAATAGCCCCAGGAGGTACTCAGACTTATCGGCCAGCAGGGGGCGACAAGCTTAGTGCTGCCTACAAAATCAGTGGCATGGACAAAGCAATTATTCAGGACAGCTGTGTTTTCCAAATCCAGGGCACTGATTGAACATAAAAAAAATTAACTTGTAGACCTTTAGATAATACACCATAGAGATTATTTCATTAGCCAGATTGGCAACTACAAAAGGGAAAAGAAAAGACAAAGGCACTATGAATGTTACTGAAAGCTCTCCCACAAAGGAGCAAAAGCTTCACCTACTCTCAGAGTTAACTGAGGAAGACATTGACAAATTGAGGGACAAAGAACTCAGAAAACTCGTTATGATGCTGCTGGTCAACAATAAGAAGCACAAACAAGAGTTCAAAGAAAAAGTAGCAGTAATAAATCAAAATAAGGCTGATATATCAGAAATTAAGAACACAGTAGAACAAATTAAAAATACAGTGGAGAGTCTCAACAACAGAATGAATGGGGCAGAAGAAAGAATTCCAGAATTGGAAGATATTTCATGTCACCATGAAGAAACAAACAAAAAGCTAGAAGCAGAGCTAGGTCAAGCTGAAAAAAGTATCCAAGAATTAAAAGATATGATTAAGAGGCCCAACATAAGAGTTATGGGAGTTTCAGAAGGTGCAGAAAAAGAAGTTGGGATTAAAGGTGTATTCAATGAAATAATAAAGGAAAAATTCCCTAATCTGAGAAAAGAATTGGGCTACAGAACTCCCAACAGAGTTGATAAAAAATGAACTTCAAAATGACTCATGATAATAAAGCTCTCCTCAGATGAACAGAAAGAAAAAATCCTTGAATATGTACATGAAAAAAAATGAAGTGACTTATAGAGGAATCCCAATCAAACTCACACCTGACCTTTCAGAGGAAACATTACAAGCCAGAAGAGAATGGAGTGACATATTCCAGATTCTAAAAGAGAAAAGTTTCAGCCCAGAGTAACTTAGCATGTGAAGTTCTCCTTTATCTTTGAACATGAAATACAATTCTTCCACAATGAAGAAAAATGTCAAGATTTGTCTCACCTAAACCTGCCCTACAAACGATACTCAAGGATGTTCCCATGAAAGAAAAAAGAAATAGCAATCACCTAAAACAAAGGCAAATGTGGAGAACATCCCACTAAAAAGCTAACAGAAGACTCAATCATAGAACAACACACCGCCAAAATGACAGGACCAAACTGCCCCTTATCCATAATAACGCTGAATGTAGATGGCCTAAACTCATCAGCCAAATGCCATAGATTAGAGGACTGGATCAAAAAACAAAATCCAACTATCTCCTGCTTACAGGAGACACATCTCACCAACAAAGATCAGAGAAAATAGAAAGTGAAAGGATGCAAAAGATATTCCAAGCCAATGGTAAGGAAAGACGTGCAGGTGTAGCCCTTCTTATATCAGATGACATAGACTTTGATGTAAAGAGAATCAAAAGAGATGAAGAAGGATACAACATAATGGTCAAAGGATGCATTCAGCAAGAAGAGATCAGCATAATAAACCTTTACACGCCAAGTGCCAAAGCATCTAACTATGTGAAACAAATATTAACGGATTTAAAGGGAGAAATAGACTCCAACATGATTATAGTGGGAGACCTTAATACCCCATTAAAACAAATGGATGGATCAAACAACCAGAAACTCAACAAAGAAACAACAGATCTCACCCAAACTCTAAAGTAAATGGACTTAATTGACATCTATCGAACCTTTCATCCTACAGACAGAGAATACACCTTCTTTTTTCATCAGTACATGGAACCTTCTCCAGAATTGATCATGTTATACATCACAAAACAAGCCTCAACAAATTTTAAAAAGTTGAAATCATACCATGCATCTTCTCAGACCATCAAGGAGTGAAGCTAGAGACCAAGAAGTCGAATCACCAAGGAAGAATTGCAAACATATGGAGACTGAGTAATATGTCACTAAATGAGCAATGGGTTAGAGAGGAAACCAAAGGGGAAATTAAAAAATTGCTGGAAACAAATGAAGGCATCAACACAACATATCAAAACGTATGGGACACAATCAAGGTAGTGCTAAGAGGAAAGTTCATCTCAATCAGTGCTTATCTCAAGTAACTAGAAAAGCACCAAGTAAATCAGCTAATCTTACAGATGAAGGAACTAGAAACACAACAACAAAGCAATCCCAAGATTAGTAGGAAAAAAGATATTATCAAAATAAGGGAGAAAATAAACCAAATAGAGAGCAAGAGCACTATGCATAAGATCAATCAATCAATGAGCTGGTTCTTTGAGAAAATCAGCAAAACAGACTCCCCACTAGCACGACTAATCAAAAAAGGAGGGAGAAAATATGCATCGATAGTATCAGAGATGAAAAAGGAGATATAACAACAGATACCTCAGAAATACAAAGAATCATCAGGAACTATTACAAGCAACTCTATGCGAGCAAATCAGAAAACCTAGAGGAGATGGATAGATTTTTGGACACATACAATCCAACAAAATTGAATCAAGAAGCAATTAACAATCTAAGCAGTCCAATAACATGCACTGAGATTGAATCAGTGATTAAAGCCCTCTCAACCGAGAAAAGTCCTGGACCAGATGGCTTCACTGCTGAATTCTACCAAACATTTCAAGAGGAACTTACCCCAATCTTACACAAGCTTTTCCAAATAATAGAAAGAGAGAAAATCCTTCCACGCTCTTTCTATGAAGTTAATAACACTTTAATACCAAAGCCAGATAGAGAAACAATAGAAAAAGAGAACTACAGACCAATATCCTTGGTGAACATAGATGGACCAGGGACCTAAATCTACACCCAGGAACCACCAAACTATTACAGGAAAACATAGGAAGCACACTCCAAGATATAGGAACAGGGAAAGACTTCATAGAAAAGACACCAAAAGCAAAGGTAATCAAATCCCAATTGAACATATGGGACTACATCAAACTAGAAACCTTCTGTACAGCAAAGGAAACAATTAGCAAAGTGAAGAAACAATCAACAGAATGGGAGAAAATTTTCACGTACTACACAAGTGATAGGGGACTAATATCCAGGATCTACAAAGAGCTTCAGAAACCCCAAAATAACAACAACAACAAAACAACCCTGTAACAAAATGGGCAAAAGAAATGAACAGATTTTCTCAAAAGAACAGGTTCAAATGGCTAACAGACATATGAAAAGATGCTCAGGCTCCCTAGCCATCAGAGACATACAAATGAAAACCACCTTGAGGTACCACCTAACTCCGGTGAGACTGGCCTACATTCAGAATTCAACTAACAACACCTGCTGGTGTGAATGTGGGGAGAAAGGCACCCTTTTTCACTGCTGGTGGGAGTGTAGGCTAGTACAACCACTGTGGAAATCAGTATGGAGAGTGCTTGGAAAATTGCAAATAAACCTGCCATATAACCCAGCTATTCCGCTCCTAGAAATATACCCCCCAAAAGTGAAATCTGCATGTGAGAAGGGGATCTGTAACCCTATATTTGCAGCAGCACAATCTACAATAGCAAAGACATGGAAACAATCCAGATGTGCATCCATGGAAGAGTGATTAAAGAAACTGTGGTTCATCTACTCCATGGAATATTATTCAGCTATTAAGAAGCATGAAATTATTCCATTTATAACTAGGTGGTTCCACCTAGGGACCATTATGCTCAGTGAAATGAGTCAATCACCAAAGAACAAATATATTCTCTCTCATATAAGGAAGCCAACATGGAAAGTATAACTCCAATAGTCCAATCTGTACTGGTTTTGATTGGTTGTTTGCTTTTTTGGCTGTATCCCATGTGCTTTGGTGTTTTTATTTCAGTTTGGTTCCCTCCAAATAATCTCTTTTCTCCAGTCGAATTCATCACGTGCTCATGAATTATCCTCTGGAATCATTTTTCCCAAGAGACTTCTGTGTTTCCTTTTTGTCACTCATGGGTTGGTTACTCAGTGGCGCCTTATTTTTTTCAAGGTGCTGCTATTTGTTTTAGTTGTTGTTGGTGGTGGTGTGACTGTCCTAACTCATACTGGTTGTTGACCTTGTTTCATGGCCTCTCACTTATGGTAATGTAGAGTGATGGAGTACTAGGGTTTATCGTATACAAACATGGGGGTGTAATGGAACATGCATCCCTGCATCCAGACGAAGGATGGATTCCCAACAAAACTGTTGGACATGTGTCGAATCAATAATTGCAAAAACTTGGAAGCAGCCGAAATTCCCATCAACAGAAGACTGGATAAGAAAGCTATGGTTCATTTACTCCATGGACTACTACTCAGCTATTGAAAAAACAAAACAAAACAAAACAAAACAAAGCAAAACAAAATAATAACAACAACAAAAACAAAATCCAGCTCTTTGTAGCCAAATGGATTCAACTGGAAATCATTATGCTAAGGGAAATGAGCCATTCCCAAAAGATTAGATAACACATGTTTGCCTTAATTTAACATGAAATGATGTCAATCCGAAAAACAGTACTTTTGAAGTGTAATATTATTTCAACACCAAACAGCCTGCATCTCATGCAATAAGATACTGTGATGTAACCAACGAACCAATAATCAATGTGAGTCAAACTGCTTATGATCTGCATCAAAAAATTGTAAAACTTAATATACTTTTTTTATTATATTGTTGACAATCTTTACATAGTCAATTACGGTAAAAAAAAGGTTCAGGGACTATAGGGAAGTGGGTAAGACCATCATGTCCATATCATTTCCTTCATGTATCAGAGGTAAAGGGGGATATTGAGGGAGAAGCCCCACCCAATCCCCCACCCACCCCAAGTCCCGGATGTGGAGCATACTCTGAGATACTTGCCCAAGTAGTTTTAATAGTTCTCCAGTTATGAATCGCTGCCAGTCTCACCACTCCCAGCTCGATGAGGTCATTGCAGAATCCACTGACTGACACAGTCCATCACTGAATCTTCATTCGCCCAGTATTTGCTGCCAACATATCGCTGAGGTGGTTGATTGACCCGTTCTGTCCTCTGTGTTTTCTTGGCTAGGATTCTGAGTCAGCAGTTCGATTGGGGAGATCCCCAAAGAAACTCTGAGGCACTCCCAGACCAGATTCATGTATGTTTTAGCAACCACAGGGCCCGGCACAGTCCATTGCCATGATCAGCTGGTGGTTGCAATTGCTGGGTTGGCTCTGTTTTCAGTCCAACTTGCACTGGAACCAATGGGTGTTGCAGTCCAGCCTGGTTTTCCCCAGCACATACTTGACACTTACATCAACCCCTAGGAGCTTCATCGGGGCGACCCACAATAACCCCCACCAGGCCTGCTCCCTACCCTGGTTTGCCAGTATGTATAGTCGACTAGTCCAGTCTGTCCCACAACCCATTTGGCTCTTGTATTTGTCAATGGGTATTAAAGCTTAGTTCTAACTAACCAACTCAACTAACTAGCCCTTACGGATGTTGTTGAGTGCCTCTCTGTCTAGCCACGCAGGTCCCCATCCTAGTTTTCATGCCCTCCCACGGGAGTAGTGACCCAAGAGGAGGGAACCCACTATTTTCCTCCCAGGTCTCTCTCAGTCCCGGTTTATGCACTCTTCGGGTGGTTCCGTGATTTGACTTGACAGAATGAGCCCCCAGAGCCAGCTTCTGCCAGCTGATGTTACGGATAAGCCCAAACAACCCTCACCCATTCCAATTTATGCTTGCACCAGCAGGGATAATCTGCCCAGCATGGCTTTTCCCTGATCTAGTCCACATGTGGCATACAGGTGTTGTAGCCCTGCTTAGTCCATGCTCTCCAGTGGGAGTAGCTGTCTGGTGAGGGGACCAGCCCCTAAATCCCCCCAGCTGGCTCTGCCCTTCCCTTCCGGAGAACCATAATATACTTATAAAACCCTGTGCTACTCAGAAATGGGGCGGGAGAGCAGAGAAATCTTCCATCTCCTTAGAATGTGTGAGGAAGACGTGAAGTATCAGGAACATAACAGGTAACTTATAGACAACAGATTCAAATCAGCTTTAGACAATAGTAAAACTACAAAGACATACAGGGGGAATCAAGAGCGATCCTGACAACCTCTTAAGAGGAGGTCATATGCACAGAGCAATGGGACATCCTAGAGTGGAGCAAGGAGACTGGAGCAGGCTTGTATCCCAACCCTGGAGACTCCTGGATCCTCACCAAGAACTATCAGTACGGGCACCAAGGACTACATCCCAACTGCCAAAGAGACCACGGGGAATTGGCATGCCTGCAGAGGCCGAGAACTCTGAGCTCATCCACCCCTGTTTGGATCTACCACATGGGATGGAAGAAACCAAAATCCTTCCTTGCAGGATCCAAGGTCATCGGAACAACAGCCAGGAACCCTGAGCGGTCCGCAGAAACAGAACAGTAAACTTCCTTTGGGACTAGGGAGATGAGCAATCTCTGGTTTTTACTTAGTTCCAACTTTGGATCCCCACCCTATCTTGCAATGGCCATCAGGGTTGCTCCAGAGCACCCCCAAACACACACACACACATTAGAATAGAGAACAAGGAAAGCTTAGAACCAGACAGGAAATGGTCAGCGTGGACTCACATATACCTTGCTAGGAAAGACATAAAGATTAGTTACTCCTCACTAAGGTATTGAAGATTTCTCTGCACACCCCTCCTAAAACTGTTCTGCACCTCAATTGTTGACATATGCCTTGTTAGAGTTAGACTATCCGTTTTAGACTATCCCAAAATCTGCCAAGTTCAGCAAAATTAAGCTTCAACACTATAAACTGCTAAATATTAAAATGAAAATAGAAATGAGACAGCTGAACAGTACTCTATAGCCATTTTAAGGTGTATAGCAGCCGGTTCTGTATATAAACTGAAATTGAAATGTTAATGAAGTAGTCGCAGGATGCGGTTAAGAACCTGCATTTTTTTTTTTTTTTACCATATTGGTTACTCAATACCATGTGAATTAATTCCAAAATGTTGTAAATTGTCTTTGATGTTATGTTGTGGCTTGAAATTGATCAGGATGATATTCTGTCAGCTCTGCCTTCAGACCAGAGATGGTCTCCCCAAGAAACCGTTAAATTTACCTGAACAACAAGATGCTGGACTCTATGCTTGATATATGATTGCAACGAAAGAATCTTGACTGATTTTGAAATGTAACACAGCAACAAGGTGGAGAAATCCACCGGGAGTAGGGGCAATTCCAGAGCCTATGAAACTGTGTCACCTAATGCAATGTAATTTATAATATATACATATCTATCTATATATATATATTATATATTATATATAAATAAACACATATATAAATATATAAAAGAAATGCACCAAATTAAAGGTACAGGAATTGTTGGCTCATAGATGGGTGTTGGATTCCTATAGGGGATACTGAACAGCTACTAGACTTAGACAAGTATTGGTTACAATATTCTTTATTAAAGTTAAATTTCATATAGGGTTTCATACATTCAATGTGGTTGTCCAATTTAGCAACGTACAGGGGTGACAATTAATCTACCCTCCCTTATGTACAAGGCATACAAAGACTGTGATGTCTCCCGTGAGAAACATTTTAAGACTGTTAGATGATCCAGCCTGATAGTTAACTAAAACCATTACAAAATCTGACAATTTATGCAGTCCCCTGCAAAGAAAGGGCTTCAGAAGGGAGGAGAAGGAGTTTGGAGGGAAACAATGTATGAGGGAACTTTGGGAAACATGGTAGAAGCTCATCATTCCATATTCACAATCAAGAAACACCCCAACCAGACCCACAGGCCTCTCCACATAGTGATGTAATAATGGAGAACTGGTGCAGAGGATGTGACCATCACCGCACTTCGTGGAATACAGGAAAAATGCACCCTCTGTGTTAATAATGGTATCGGGGTCGTCTATGCTGGAATCACTACAGAGTCCTAGAATCCAGGTGGAGGAGTGCGATACATCCACTTCGAAGTAATGCTTGCCAGAGCGGAAGGTCGGTGCACCCCACACAACAAAACTCTGTGCTCTCGGGACTTGACTGGGAGCATCATGGTGTTCTCCAAATATTTGATATCTGAGATCCTCAGAAAGGAGTAGGTAGCGACTCGCCACTTTCTTTTTCAAACCATTAGGCACTGCAAAAAGAAACGAACAAAAACTGGTCAGATCCATCTTTCTTTTTTCCGTGCATAGAATCACCTCAAGTGCCCTCCTAGCAAGAAACAGGATATGGACAAAAAGGAGAAGGGACATGTTCACTTTGCTGTCATGTTACCAAGACTATGGACTTTATTGCTTAAAAAATAATGTAAATGACAATGAAAATAAAGATCAAACTATTGACTATGGGAGCTAATATCCCTCATGGGGGCCGGTTTGTTTCCAGTCAGAAGCACTTGCAATCCAGCTCCCTGCCAGTGAGCCAAGATCTTCTGCCTGTTGGCAAGCTTCACTGCAAAGCTCAGTTTGGACCACTGTACAGTGATTCAACAAAGGGCAAAGATAAAATTTTAGTAAACCCTATTGTGTTTCCAGGTGTGCAACATGGACTAATATGGGAAAGGGCTCATGTCCCACACACTGAAGAAGGCAATGAGAGCTAGACTGATGCAGGCTGATGCTTACCTCTGAAGTTATTCAGCATCTGTCGAAGTCCACTGATGCTCCAAAAAGTCAGCACAGGGTCCACTGGCTGGGGACTGTATCTCCGCATGAGTTCTGCTCTGTGAGGAACAACACATGACACTTCAGGCAAGGGCAATCACACAGTCACCAAGACTTGTTTAGCATACCCAAGCAATTTTGCTTGAAGGTTTTTTTTTTTTTTTTTTTTGATCATCTAGTAAGCTTTATGTTTTATGCATTTCTTTTTTTTAATATTTTTTACTTGTAATTTATTTATTTATTTATTTATTTATTTATCATTAATTATTAATTATTTTGCATTATGTGGCAGTTTCATAGGCTCTGGGGTTCCCCCCCCACCCCTCCCATACCCCTCCCGCACGGTGGACCCCCCCCACCCCATTGCAGCATTACAGTTCAGCTTCGATCAAGATTCTTCCCTTGCAAACAGATTCTAGGCACATAGTCCGGCTGCTCATTGTCCAGATAGAATGTACAGCTTCTTGGGTAGACTATTTAGCTGCGATCAACCCGAAGTGGTTTTAATGTTACTACCAGTCTCGCCACTCCCATTTTGATGAGGTCGTTGTAGAGTTCACTGGTTGACACTGTCCATCATAGAGTCTTCATTCGCCCGGTTTTCGCTGCCAAAATATGTCTGAGATGGTTGGTTGACCCGTTCTGTCCTCTGTCTTTTCTTGGCTAGGGTTCTGAGTCCAGCTGGTCATCGCCACAATCAGCTTGTAGGTGCAAATCCTGGGCTGGTTTGTTTTCGGACTGGAGTTGCTCTGGAACCAGTGGGTGCTGCAGACTAGGTTGGTTCTGCCCAGCACGTACTCGGCACTTGCGTCAGCCAGTGGGGACTGCAGCCTAGTCGGGGAGACCCACAATAACCCCCACCAGGCCCGCCCCCTATCCTGGTCCGCCTGTGTGTATAGCGGACTAGTCCAGCCTGTCCCACATCCTATCTAGCTCTTGCACTTGTCCCTGGGTTTCAAAGCTTAGTTCTGACTAAGCCACTCAGCCATCTAGCCCCCATAGATGTTGTTGCGTTCCTTTCTGTCTAGCCACCCCAGCCCCTCTCCAAGTTATCATGGCCTCCCGCGGGAGCAGTGACCCAGGAGGGGGGAACCCATTGTTTCCCTCCTGGGTCGTTCACTGTCCCGGTTTATGTATTTTTCGGGTGGTTCCGATTTGACTTGACAGAATCAGTCCTCAGAGCCAGCTTCCGCCAGCCAGTGCAGCGGCCAAGTCCTTACACCCCTCATTCATTCTGATCTATGCTTGCCCCAGTATGGGATAGTTAGTTCAGTCTGACTTTTCCCTGGTCTAGTTCCCGTACGGCACACAGGTGTTGCAGCCCTACCTAGTGTGGTCTGTCCCCAAACCAGCCCATGCTCTCCAGTGGGAACAGCCGTCCGGTGAGGGGACCAGCCCCTAAATTCCGATGCCGGCTCTGCCCCCCTGGTTCTCACGTGTGCTGGCTGGGCGCTGCAGTCAAATCCAGTACCAGTGACCTCGCCCTGACCTTCCACAATGTATGCTGGTTTTGTCACAACCAAACCTTACCCAACCCCCACTCCGTTCTGGTGTCCGGACCTGCCAGTGGACAACATGCACTGATTCAGCCTGGTCCGCCCCTGTCCCGTGCCAACTGTATGCCCGTGGGAAATTTTCCATGGCCTATACTGGGCTGTTTCCTATTGTGCTTCTTGCGCTGACCTGGAGGGTCTGTATCTTGCCAGAGGTGTTGTCCAGGCACCTTCCTCTGAGCCTCTCCCCTTGACAAGTTATGCGCATAACAGGGGGTTTTGGAGCCAGCTCTTCTCAGTTCACCTCCTGTCCAAGCAGGAACAGTGGCTTAACCTGGCTGGCTCTCACCCCATTTGGGTTCTTGTTATAGGATGTTTCAGCCCAGCCGTGACTCATCTATACCCACGTACAGTTCACAAGTGCCTCAGTAGGGGGTCGAGACCTAGCCTAGCCAGTCTCATGTTTACCCTGGTTATCCAGGACACCAGACGGTGTCGGGGTCCGGCCCAGTCTGGTGCATCCAATCCCAGCCCACACTAGTGCCTTGGGAGACTACAACTATTTCTAGGTTAGGTCACAGCCCCCATTCCTGCACACATTCCCCATGGAGGGAGCCTCAACCTAGTCAGGGTATCCCCTTGGCTCCAAGACTGGGCATGTTACTAGTCGTCAATCATATGCCTGCCAGTGGTTGCTCTGACTCAGCTTGTTGCCGTCCCTCATTTGTCCTAGCCTCAGCCTTACACATTGTGGCTTCGAATCCTTGATTCAAGCAGAGTAGCAGGTGTAATGGCCCAACTCAGCTTGACCTGTGTTCTATTCACCATCCAACGAGGGTGGTGGGTGTATTGTCCTAGATTCAAGTCTCTGTTCCTGGGCACTGCGAGGAATCCTGTCTCCCCTATACCAAAGTTGGGCCTATTGATGGGTGTCCCCAAATAGCTTTCCATATCGTAAAAATCTCTGAGCTCGCAGCCGGGCGGACAGCAGGCAGAGCCTAGCACCACTTGGTGCACTGGCCTCCCAGACCAGAGTACTCGCCCACAGCCTCTCTGCTGTGGGTTTGGCGAATGGAATTCACCCAAGTTTCCCGCTCCCAACTGGCGGGAGCAAGGAGGAGCTCAGACTTCAGTCCAGCTCCGAGGTGGCCCCCATGGCTGCTAACCTCGGAGCTCCGTTGCCCCTTTCGGGTCCAAGGGGAACTGAGAACGTGCCGGCGGGGTTTGGAGCCATTCTCGAAGGTTTTTATTTTGCAGATTTTTGAAGATAAATTTCACTCACTACTTCATTGCAATAAAATGGTTCATTAGGCTGAATATCACATCTCAGCCAATTGACTCATCTTCTGAGGTGTTTTCTATCCCTGAAATATTGGCCACCATGCTGATTCTAGGAGGATCCCCTATTTCAGGGAAAGTAGAGTTCTGGAAATCTTTTCTTTTTCTTTTTATAGATTTTTTTTGATTACAAAACCAAGTATACAGAGAGGAGGAGAGACAGAGAAGATCTTTCTTCCGATGATTCACTCTCCAAGTGGCCACAATGGCTGGCGCTGTGCTGATCCAAAGCCAGGAGCCAGGAACTTCCTCCAGGTCTCCCATATGGGATAAGGGTTCCAAGGTTTTGGGCTGTCCTTGACTGCCTTCCCAGGCCACAAGCAGGAAGCTGGATGGGAAGTGGAGCTGCCAGGATTACAATTGGCGCCCATATTGAATGCCAGCGCATTCAAGGCAAGGACTTTAGCCACTAGGCCATGGTGCTAGGCCCCGAGTTCTGGCAATCTTATAGAGCCAAAATCACAGGCAATAATCTATGGGCAATCAACCAGCAGTCATCCCCAAGATTACATCTGTGAAACATCCTCCAAGCCAGGAGGCTTGGGGCTTGTCTGCCACACAAGGAAAAGCAATTCCAGCCTGGCAGCCTTGGTCCTGGGGAAGCTGAGTCAGAGGATCCCCCTGATCCTGCCTGAAAATGGGAAATTCTAGGAGAGAGCAAGGCCTGCTACTGCTACTTCCAAGAGCAAAACCTCCCTTTTCTTCCCATCCTGAGGAATCCTCCTCTTTCCTGTGCTGATATTACTTTCCCACCACTGCTTTGATGGCATATGGGAGTAGCAGAAGGAGCAGAGAGGGCAGACAGGGTGAAACAGACTCCAGAAAGCAGAACCATACATTCCCACATTTGAAGTCAGCCACTTCTTAACTTACACCAAACAGAAAAGTGCTGAGAACCCCTGCTGAACTAAGTGGGGACACAGACTGACAAAAGTGTGTTAATAGAGCAAATTACAAACACCTGACTCATCATCAGGGCCACAATTTCTCACCCATCAGAGATGGTTGCTGTACACTCACCTTTCCAATTCTGTCTTCACATTATGCAAGAAAAAAAAAAAGACAAAAAAGCAGTTAATTTTGAGAACTCTTTTCTGAACTTCTGTGGAAAACTCATCATTTTTGTGAATGTGGTTTGCTTTAGTTGCTTGGAAATATCAACATCTGTAAATAACAGAACCTGAGCTACCTCATGAAGCAATTCCAGTGTATGCCCAAAAGAGATGGACCTCAGCATGAAGCTGTGAAGAGATGCCACAGGATGTAGGCTGAAGGTCAAGTCCCAGCTGTCATTCCTAGAGAGAGCTGAGCACTTCTGACTGCATTGCTAAGCAGAGAAGAGAGCTGCCTGAAAAGCAGAGTGCATTGCAATGGGTGACTGATCATGACCCAAACAAAGGGCAAAGCCTCCAAGTTCTTCAGCCAATTGATTTTAGATTAAGGATCAGAGTGTTCTAGAAGACAGGCTGTGGAGATATTTTTCTACGTAGCCAGTTACAAGTTTATAGCATTGTCCCGGGTCATGCAAATTAGTCTTTTAAATATCAGTATATTCTTGAGTCCTGGCTGCAGTTTCCTTAGAGAAAATGCCTTCCTAAATCTTTCATGTTTCGATGGTTGATTCTGCTCAACACAGGAAGCTTACTTATTTTCAGAATGGAGAAGAATCATGCTACACTATCATGATTAGGTTTCTGGGTAACTTTTTTCTGGGAGCAGCATTTTTGATTACAAATTAGAGAATCTTATTGTCGCTGTCCCACAGCGATGGACTTGGTGCACGGAGCCGATAATAACACGCGTGGACCCTGACTGATGGTCAAAAGCCGAGGTTTATTAGTAGCATCAGACTTTATACTCTGAGGGTCATATAGGATAAGGGAGGAAGTGCTGAGGTTATCAACAAAACCATTAATGCTTGTTTGGAACTCCTTTTGTCTTGTATATTCCACCAGGTGTTCTCATATACATATGCAGATGATATCCAATAAGGTATACAAAAGGTAGCCATTTGGTTATTCTCCTCCAAATATTATCCAACCAACTGTAATTCTGTGCTCACTGACCTTTTAGGGTCACAATGTCCTCCTACATCTTATCAGATGTATTATGACAAAGATACAGAAAAGATGTTCTGCCCATGCAGAATTAAGTGTTAGGGTAAGGAGGTCTTTGAGTCATTGCACGCGTGTCATGCAGCTGAGAGTAGCTATAAGTGCAGTTAACATTTTAGTGTCCTGACAATCTGCTCAGAGAAGCCAACATGTCTCTGAACATGGCCCTTCGCTGCCCACCTGCAGTAACTCCATGTCAGGCATGTGGCACATCTCAACCAGCTCTTTGTATTTTTCTTTCACGCAATCTATGTGTTGGGTCATTCTTGATTCACGATCCTGGAGCTGCTGCAAAAGATCCCGTGCTTCGCTGTGCAGTCTCTGCAGGTGCAGCTCTTCTTCCTCATGAAGAAGCATATGCATCTTCTGATACTGTGCCTTGGTCATCTCCTCCCTCAGGGGCACATACTCCTGTAGAGAGATTAGCTTATGAGAATTATATGCCTTCCCACTTAACAGGAATTTGAAACATCTGATCTCCTTAGCTGAGTTGCTGAGTTGACCCCACTATCCCTAGGAGCACCTGTTACAGCCTCTCTGCTTCACATCTGGCTCATTCTAATGTGCTAATGCAGCATGCATGGCCTAAGGACTTGTGCCTTTGATGGCTCACATGAGGGCTGCAGGTGGAGGGCCAGCCTGCTTCACTCAGCCTGACATTGCCATGGCAGCCTAACATTGCCACTTGGGAAGTGAAACAGGATATGGAAGATATCTGATTGATTTCTCGCTCTCTGTCACATGTATCTTAAAAGAGTGAAAAACTCTCAAGAAATACTTTACCAAATTATTTGCCGAGTTAGTACACCATTTCTTAGGTGTTGTGGGGTGCTAGGAATGCCTCTGCACACTTCTAGTCTTTTCTTTTCTCTTTAAATATACTCCCGAAAGAACTCAGGGTCTCTCTCCAGATATCTGTCTCACTTGCCGTCTCTTCTCTCACCCTCATCTTCATCAAGGCTCCAATTGCATCACTAATTCTTTTCATTTCTATACCTTTTGCTTCCTGGACTTTATGTCTGTTTTTTTTCTTTTCAATGCTTAAATACTACACAATATGCAGATATTGGTGCAATTATTCTATTTTCCACATTGGTACTATTTGTTTCTCTTTTAGTATTTTAGTACTTGTGTGTCTGAGAAGATTTGTGTAACACTTCTAAGTTGCATCAGGAATAGCTGGGAAGACGGTTTCCTGTAGTATCCTTCTCACTATCTCTCACCTAGAGAGAGAGTTATCATTGGAACACTCTGCTTTGGGTGTGAGGACATCACTATTTTTGAAGAGGAAGTGGAAATTGCTCAAAGGTGTAAGGTGTTCTGTTCATTGCATCCAATCTTTTCATTCTTACCATAAATGAATGCTTCTTCCTTACTTCCTCAGGCACATGGATTTTCAGTTCTTGCATAAATTCCCATAGAGCATTCATTTCCTTTAGAACTATTCCCTGTAAAATAAGTTCAGGGTTAGGAAGCAATGAGGTGAGGTAGTGTCCATTCCCTTTCCCTGACGTATTTGACATGGCAGTGGCTCTGGAATTTTATACAAGCAAGGCACGCTTCCTTTTCCTTTCCTTTCCTTTCCTTTCCTTTCCTTTCCTTTCCTTTCCTTTCCTTTCCTTTCCTTTCCTTTCTTTTTTCCTTTCTTTTTTAGTGGTTTGCTATTGGTTTCATATAGAATAAGTCTTAATATGGTCACAAAATGACAATTTTGCATCTGATATCTAGGACACAGGACATGACAGAACATTACAATGAAATATCTGAAGAAAGCCTGAAGGCAGTATACAACATTTGCAGAGAAAACTGTGTGTACTTGACTTGGCCGTGAAGCAGACCACTGGCTGTATCAACACTTATTGAGGGTGCATGGACACTGTATCTATGTTGGCTCTCCTTCAAGACAAATCAACCCAACTCTGAAGCTTGATCAAGCTGAGCCACAGCATTGAAGGACATACCAGCTTCTTGGGATATATAGTGAAAAGACGACCTCTAATGTGTCTTTCTCACCTACCCAGGAGCCTAAGTCCACATCTTTCTCTCCAACTTGAGGTCTCTGTGCTCCACTCAGCTGTTTAGATATCACTCACCCTGGATTCCTCAGCAGCAAACTGCAGCTGGCTGTGGCCATGTCCGTTGGCTTCTGAAGATTCAGAGACAGAATCACAGCACAGGTTCTTGTCCAAGTCACCCAGTAGTCCTGTGGTGTCGCTGTGTGCACCACAGACCTGCCCATGTGAGCTGGGGACCTGCCTCATTCTATTTAGCCTGGCAGCAGTGGCCAGTTTCTGAAGTCTTATGTTGGTGCTAAAGTTTGTCTTCTCTGACTTGTGCCTACACTCTGGGCAGCAGAGTGACGATGAGCCTTTTTCCCAGCTCAGGTAGATGCAGGGTCGGCAAAAGCTGTATCCACACTCCATTGTGACAGGATCCAGGAAATACTGGAAGCAAATGCTGCATGTGGAACTCTTGCACTAGGAATGGATCCATGCTTCTGTGCAGACACTGTAAAATTAGAGAGAATTGTGGTAATTCTTTCCAGAGGCAACAAAGCAAAGATGTGTGTGCAGCTCTGTCCTGCTTAGGCTCTGGGTATCCTCATTAATAAGTCAGCCCCATACACAACTCGGTTTAAGAAGTACAGACAAGCTGGGTCTCTAAGCCAATGGATAGGAAATTAAGGCAAGTATCAGCTTTGTTTCAAGTACAATGCAAATTTCCTTCGGAGGGCCCAGCTAGGAGGACATTTGCCTAAATTCCTCTCCTTGAGCAAGTCGGAATCCTATGTTGGCACCAGCTCTAATCCAGGAGGCCTTGCTTCCCAACCTGTTTTCTGCCTGTGTCCTGGGAAAGCAGTTGGGAACAACCCACGTCTTGATCCCTGCACCAGTGTTGCAGACTCAAAAGAGGCTCGGTGGCCTTGGCTTCAGATTTGCTCAGCTCTAGCAGGTGCATTTGCTTAGTGAGTGACTCCCCAGATGGAAGATCTCTCTTTCTCTCTCTGTTTATATATATATATATATATATTTGACTTTGCAATAAAAACTAATATGTGCAGGAGGGCCTTCCTCTAAATTCCATCCTCACCTGTGTCTGCTATTGCTGGTATTAGCACTGGGAACTCAAGAAGTGTCCAGAAAGGCCAGTGGTCACAGACACTTTCAGGTCAGTGACATGGGGCTGCTGCCTCATAAGACAGAATTGAAAGTCAGATCTCAGAACTGAGACTCAGAACGCAGAATTCACAACACATAACTCAGAACTCGAAACTCTGAATTAAGAACTTAGGTTTTGGAAATCTGAACTCAAAAATTAGAACTCAGAATTGAGAAGTCAGATCCTAGAACTCAGAACCACGATTTCAGAACTCACAACTCATATTTCAAAATTCAGAGCTCAAAACCCTGAATTCAGAACTCAGAAATCTTCACTCAGAACTAAAACCTCAGAACTTGGAAATCAGAACTCTGAACTCATATGTCAGAACTCAAAAGTCAGAATTCAGAAATCACAAATCAGGACTAAAGATTCAGAACTCAGAATTCAGAACTCAAAACTAAGAACAAAGGACTCAGAATCCAGGACTCAGAACTTAGAATTCTGAATTAAGAACTTATTATTCGGAATCCAGAACTCAGAATTCAGAACTCAGAAATAACAACTCAAAATTCAGAACTCACAACCTAGAACTCAGAACCAAGATTTCAGAACTCACAACTCACAACTCCGAATTCAAAATACAGAGCTCACAACTCGAAGTTCAGAACTCAGAATTCATTACTCAGAATTAAAAGCTCAGAACTGAGAACTCAGAACTCTGAACTCATATGTCAGCACTCAAAACTCAGAATTCAGAACTAAGAACTCAAAATTCAAACTCAGAACTAAGAACTCAGAACTCAGAATCCAGAACTAAGAACTCAGAATTCAGAACTCAGGCACCTAAGAACCTGTGTCACATAATACAATGTAATTAATGAATTAAAAATAATAAATACATTTAAAAAAATTCAGAACTCAGAACTCAGACCTCAGAATACTGAACTCAGAATTCAGAACTCATATCCAGAACTCAGAATTCTGAACTCAGAACTAAGAACTCAGAACTCAGAATTCAGAACCCGGAATTCAGAACTCAGAATTCACAACTCGGAATTCAGAATTAAGAATGTAGAATTCAGAATTCTGAACTCAGAATCCAGAATGTAGAAATCAGAACTCAGAACTCAGAATTCAGAACTTAGAATTCAGACTACAGATTTCAGAACTCAGAACTTAGAACGCATAACATGGAAATCAGAAATCAGAACTCAGAAGCAAGTTTCAGGTCTCTGTATTTAGAAGTCAAACCTCAGAACTCAGAAATCAAAACTCAGAACTAAGGATTCAGAACTCAGAACTCAGAGCAAGGATCTCAGAACTCTGAATTTGTTACTCAGAAATAAGAACTAAGACTCAGAACTCAGAATTCAGAACTCAGAAATCAAAATTCTGAATTAAGAACTTATTATTCGGAATCCAGAACTCAGAATTCAGAACTCAGAAATAACAACTCAAAATTCAGAACTAAGAATATAGAACTCAGAATCAAAATTTCAGAACTCAGAACTCACAACTCAGAATTCAAAATTCAGAGCTCAGAACTCAAAACTCAGAACTCAGAATTCTTTACTCAGAACTAAAAGCTCAGAACTCAGAACTCATAACTCTGAACTCATATGTCAGAACTCAAAACTCAGAAATAGGAATGAAGAACTCAGAATTCAGAATTCAGAATTAAGAACTAAGGACTCAGAATCCTGAACTCAGAATTCAAAACTCAAGAACGAAGAATGAAGAACTCAGAATTCAGAACTTGCAAATTAGAAAGCACAATTCAAAACTCAGAACTCAGAACTCAAAACTCAGTTTTCAGAACTCAGAATTCAAACTCAGAAATCAGAATTCTGAGCTTAGAACGCAGACTTCAGAACTTGGATCTCATAACACGACACTCAGAAAGCAGAAATCAGACTTAAGAATTCAAAACTCAGAACTCAGATATCAGAATTCAGAATTTGGAAAGCAGAACTCGGGATGCAGAACTCAGAACTCAGAATTTTAAATGCAGAATTCAGAACTCGGAACTCAGACCTCAGAAAGGGAAACTCAGAATTCGGAATGCAGAACTCAGAATTCAGAACTCGCAAATCAGAAAGCAGAATTCAGAACTCAGAACTAAGAACTCAAAACTCAGAATTCAGAACTCAGAACCCTGAACTCAGACCTTGGAACTCAGACCTCGGAACTCAGAACTCAGAATTCGGAACTCGGAATGCAGAACTCCAAATTCAGAATTCTGAGCTCAAAAGTAAGAACTGAGGACTCAGAAATTATAACACAGAATACAGAACTCAGGACTCAGAACTCAGAACTCAAAACACGGATCTCAGAACTGAGAATTAAGAACTCAGAAAACAGAAATCAGAGCTCAGAACTCATAACATGGAAATCAGAACTCAGGACTCAGAATTCAACCTCAGATCTCAGAACTCAGACTCAGAACTCAAAATTCAGAACTCAGAAATCAAAATTCTGAATTAAGAACTTATTATTCGGAATCCAGAACTCAGAATTCAGAACTCAGAAATAACAACTCAAAATTCAGAACTCACAACCTAGAACTCAGAACCAAGGTTTCAGAACTCACAACTCACAACTCTGAATTCAAAATACAGAGCTCACAACTCGAAGTTCAGAACTCAGAATTCATTACTCAGAATTAAAAGCTCAGAACTGAGAACTCAGAACTCTGATCTCATATATCAGAACTCAAAACTCAGAATTCGGAACACAGAACTCAGAATTCAGAATTCAAACTCAGACCTCAGAATACTGAACTCAGATTTCAGAACTCATATCCAGAACTCAGAATTCTGAACTCAGAACTAAGAACTCAGAACTCAGAATTGAGAACTCTGAACTCACAACACGGAGTTCAGAATTAAGAACTCAGAATTCGGAATGCAGAAATCAGAACTCAGATTTCAGACTTCAGAATTCAGAATTCCGAACTTAGAATGCATAACACAGAAATCAGAACTCAGAAGTAAGGACTCAGGTCTCAGTATTTAGAAGCCCAACCTCAGAACTCAGAACTCAGAACTCAGAAATCAAAACTCAGAAGTCACAGCAAGGATCTCAGAACTCAGAATTCAGAACTCAGAACTCAGAAATCAGAACTCAGTCCTCAGAATCAGAACTCATAACTAAGAACTCAGAATTCAGGACTCGAAACTCTGAATTAAGAACTTAGGATTCGGAATTCAGAACTCAGAATTCAGAACTCAGAACCAAGATTTCAGAACTCAGAACTCAGAATTCTTTACTCAGAACTAAAAGCTCAGAACTCGGAAATCAGAACTCTGAATCCTATGTCAGAACTCAAAACTAAGAATTCAGAAATCAGAACTTGCAAATCAGAATGCAAAATTCAAAACTCGTAACTTGAAACTGAATTAAGAACTTACAATTCAGAATTCAGAACTCAGAATTCAGAACATAGAACTCAGACCTCAGAATAATGAACTCAGATTTCAGAACTTGTATGCAGAACTCAGAACTAAGAACACAGAACTCAATATTCAGAACCCGGAATTCAGAACTCACAATTCACAACTCAGAATTCAGAATTAAGAATTTAGAATTCAGAATTCTGAACTCAGAGTTCAGAACGCAGAAACCAGAACTCAGGACTCAGAACACAGAATTCAGAGCTCAGAATTCAGACTTCAGAATTCAGAACTCAGAAATTAGAACGCATAACACGAAAATCAGAAATCAGAACTCGGACATAAGGTCCCAGATCTCAGTGTTTAGAAGTCAAACCTCAGAACTCAGAACTCAGAACTAAGAACTCAGAACTCAGAATTCAGTACTCAAAACTCACAGCAAGGATCTCAAAACTCAGAACTCAGAAATCAGAAATCAGTACTCAGAACTCAGAACTGACAACTAAGAACTCAGAACTCAGAATTCAGAACTTATAACAGGGAACTCAGAACTCAGAAATCAGAGTTAAGAACTCAGAACTCAGAACTCAGAATTCAGAATTCAGAAGTAAGAAGTCAGAATGCAGAACCCAGAATAAAAACTCAGGACTCAGAACTCAGAATTCAAACTCAGATCTCAGAACTCGAAACTCAAAATTAAGAACTCAGAATTCAGAACTCTGAAGTCAGAACTCGTAACTAGAACTCAGAATTCGGAACTCAAATCTCCGAACACAAAACTCAGAATTCAGAACTCAGAACTAACAATCTGAATTCAGAACTCAATATTCAGAACAGAGAATTCAGAATTCAGGAGTCAAAAGTCAGAACTCAGAATTCAGAACTCAGACTAAGACCTCAGAACTCAGAATTCAGAAATTGGAGCAGAGACATCAAAACTCAGACCTCAGAATGCAGAACTCGGAACTCAGAACTTAGAACTTAGAACTCGGAATTTTGAATTTAGGACTAAGAACTCGGAACTCAGAACTCATAATTTAGAACTCAGAATTCAGAACTCGGAATTCAGAATTCAGAACTCACTACTCAGAATTCAGAATTAAGAACTTAGAATTCAGAATTTCGAATGCTGAATACAGAACTCAGAACTAAGAAATCAGAATTCAGAAGTCAGAACTCAGTATTTAGAATTCAGAACTGAGAATTCTGAATTCAGAAATCCAAACTCAGAAGTAAGAACTCAAAATTCAGAACTCACAACTCTTAGCAAGGATCTCAGAACTAAGAATTAAAGACTCAGGACTCAGAACCAAGAACTCAGAATTCAGAACTCAAAATTCAGAATTCAGACTACAGAACTCAGCACTCAGAATTCAGAACTTAGAAATTATAACTCAAAACTCTGAATTAAGATTTTAGTATTCAGAACTCAGCACTCAGAAAACAGAATTCCAGACTCAGAATACGGAAAATGGATCATAGACCTTAGAATTCAGAACTTAGAACTCAAAACTCAGAATTCAAAACTCAGAAATCAGAATTCTGAGCTTAGAACGCAGACCTCAGAACTTAGATCTCGTAACACGACACTCAGAAAGCAGAAATCAGACTTAAGAACTCAAAACTCAGAACTCAGAAATCAGAATTCAGAATTTGGAAAGCAGAACTCGGGATGCAGAACTCAGAACTCAGAATTCTAAATGCAGAACTTAGAACTCAGAAAACAGAATTCAGAACTCAGAACTCAGAATTCAGAACTCAGAACTCAGAATTCAGAACTCAGAATTCAGAAATCAGAACTCACAACACAGAATTCAGAATTAAGAACTCGAAATTCAGAATTCAGAACTCAGAACTAAGAACTAAAAACGCAGAATTCAAAATTCAGAGTTTAGAACTCGAAATTCAGAACCCTGAACTCATACCTCAGAAAGCAAAACTCAGAATTCGGAATGCAGAACTCAGAATTCAGAACTCACAAATCAGAAAGCAGAATTCAGAACTAAAAACTTGAAACTGAATTAAGAATTTAGAATTCAGAATTCAGAACTCAGAACTTAGAACTCAAACCTCAGAATACTGAACTCAGATTTCAGAACTCATATCCAGAACTCAGATTTCATAACTCCGATTTAAAAATGCAGAACCCAGAATTCAGAACTCAGAACACAGAATTCAGAACTCATAATTCATAACTCAGAATTCAGAATTCTGAACTCAGAAGTACGAACTCAGAACTCAGAGCTCATAAAACAGAACTCAGAACACAGAATTAAGATCTCAGAACTTAAATCTCATAACACGAAACTCAGAACTCAGGACTCATAACTCAGTACTCATAACATGGCACTCTTAAATCAGAATTCAGAAATCAAAACTCAGAATGAAGAACTCAGAATCAGAGCTTTGAACTCAGAATTAAGAACTCAGAACTGCACCCGGCGTGGCCTAGCGGCTAAAATCCTCACCTTGGAAGCCCCGGGATCCCATATGGGCGCAGGTTCTAATCCCGGCAGCTCCACTTCCCATCCAGCTCCCTGCTTGTGGCCTGGGAAAGCAGTTGAGGACGGCCCAATGCATTGGGACCCTGCACCCACGTGGGAGACCCGGAAGAGGTTCCAGGTTCTCGGCTTCGGATCGGTGCGCATCGGCCTGTTGCGGCTCACTTGGGGAGTGAATCATCAGACGGAAGATCTTCCTCTCTACCTCTCCTCCTCTGTGTATATCTGGCTGTAATAAAATGAATAAATCTTAAAAAAAAGAAGTCAGAACTCATAACTCGAAACTCCTAATTAAGAAGTTAGAATTTAGAATTCAGAACTCAGAATTCAGAACTCAGAACTCAGAATTCAGAAATCAGAACTCAAAACTCAGCATTCAGAACCCAGAATTCAGAACTAAGAATTCAGGATTCTGAAGTCAGAATTCAGAACTCAGACCTCAGAACTAAGAACACAGAATTTAGAATTCAGAACTCAGGACTCAGAACTCAGAATTAAGAATTCAGAATTATGAACTCAGACCTAAGCACTCAGAACTCAGAACTCATAACAAGGAACTCAGATCTCAGAACTCAGAATTCAATACTCAGGACTCAAATTCAGAACTGGGAACTCAGAATTCAGTGGACTTACAGTTCAAGCAATGCATTTCAAATAAAGGGAAAAGGAAATGACATCCCGGTATGTGATCTCGGCAGCTTCTAGGGGCTCAGATACCTCTTGTACATTCTCCTGCATTCCCATCATCTCACACTGGCTCCCCTGCATGCTCCAGGTAGGAGTGGTAGAGTGGGTGAGGCTACTCCAAAACTAAATGGAAAATTCCTGGAGGTTCTTTTATATATATATATATTTATTCATTTATTCATTAAGTACATTGTATTACATGACACAATTTCATAGGTACTGGGATTCCCCCCACCCCCTTCAGCCGAAACCCTTCCCCCATGGTGAATTCCTTCACCATGATGCATAACCACGGCTCAAGTTCTGTTGAGATTCCCTAATTAAAAGTTCACACCATACAGAGTTCAGCATCCCACTTGTCCAGTTCAAGTTCAACGGCCTCTTAGGGAGGCCCTCTCAGGTTTGAAGGCAGAGCCAGCAGAGCGTCACCTCGATCAATTAGAAGCTCCAACATATCATCAGCAACAGTCCAGGTATGATGAGGCTGGTGCAGAGTCCACTGATTGACATATTCCATCTTAGAGTTTCCCCTTGTCCAGTCTTCCGCTGGAAGCATATAGCTGAAGTGGTTGATTGATCTACTCCATTTTCCATCTTTTCTTGGTTAATGTGTTGATTCCTCCATTTTGTTCAGGGGACTCCCCTAAAAAACTTTGAGGCATTCCCAGTCCAGGCTCCTACATGTACTACTAGTAAGCACAGTGCCCGCCACCGTCCATCACTCCGATCAGCTGATGGTTTTAACCCCTGGGTTGGTTCTCTTCTGAGCCCCGACCTCCATTGGAACCAATGAGTATCGCAGCTCTTCCCGGCTCTGCCCATCACACTCTCGTCCCTCACCTAAACCAGTGAGAGGTGTGCTGGTTGGGTGTTGCATTCCCTACTGGCACAGGCCATTTCACCTTGGCATTTTGTGTTTTGTACTGTTTTTTTGTTTGTTTGTTTTGTTTGTTTTTTTTTTTTTTTTTAATCGCGACCAAACCCTGCCAGGCCCCCACACAGTTTCAGCGCTTGGGCTTACCAGTGGATGACGTGAACTGACTCAGCCTGGTCTGCCCCAACCCGAGCCAAGTGTATGTCAGTGGGTCACATTCCAAAGCCTCTTCTGGATTGTTTACCTCCATGCTTCCTGCGTTTATTTGTAGGGTCAGTGTGCTGTCAGAGGAACTGTTCAGATTCCTCCCTCCGACTCCTTCCTGGTGTCGGGCTTCACGCATACCAGCAGGTCCTTCGGCCAGCTCCGCTCTTCAATCCATTCTGGTTCCTGCTGTTGAGAGTTTCAGCCCAGCCACGGCTCATCCAAACCCACGTATATTTCATACAAGGCTCAGTTGGGGTTGAGGCCTAGCCGAGCCATCCCACATCTATCCTGGTCCTCCGGAGCACCAAACTGTGTTGTGGTCTAATCCGGCATGGTGTGTCAAGTCCGAATCGATATTTGTGCCAAGGGATTACAACTGTGACCCAACCAGAACTCAGCCCCCTTCCAGTTCCTGCCCCCTTAGTGGTAGGCTCCACGCAGCCAAGGCCTCCCCCACGCTCCCCAACCAGGCCTGTTGCCAGCCAGTGTTAAGTATGCCAGAGGTTGCTCTGGGTCAGCCAGGCACGTCCCATAGACTGTCATGCCTCCTGCATAGACTCCACCGGCCCTTCTAAACTGTCCAATGGGGTCAGAGTTTCCACGGGATTGGTCAACGCAGGCCTCAAACATTATAGCATCGAGTATGGTTCTCGAATGCCAGTCAATGTCATAGTCCTGCCTTCTGTGACCACTCTGCTGATCCTCATCCTATCAGTTAATGGGGTATCCTGCTAGACAAGCCCGGAATTTTGCTTTTGAGTGAACTGATGTTGGCAATCGGCACTATAAAGTGACTACAGGTTCTTCAGAGGAAGATTAAATGTCATTGAAAATCTTAAGGACTAATACACATTCTCAGAGTATTGTGGGTTCAGCATATCAAAAAAACCAAATTCCAGAACTTCCTGGGGGGGCGGACAGCAGGCACAGCTAGGCGCCAAATAGCGCACTGGCTGCCCAAGAGCCTCTCTTCCCATGTACGCATGTACGTGGTGGAAAGCTTGGCTGTGTTAGGGTGGAATCGTGGCGGGGACCTGAGTACCCGGGCTGCATGGCTGCCTGGGGTCAAGCCGCTCGGACCCCGCCTGAATCCTGCTAGCTCCTCCCCCGCTCCAGCCTCATGGCGCGCTGGGGCGTTCCCAATCCGCTCCTCAGGGTCCCAGGACAGCCTCCCCACACCTAAAGGAGGCCATCAAACCAGGACCTCGGCAAATCGGGAATCTGCCCGAGATCCTCTCTCCCCATGTACGTACGTACGTGGTGGAAAGCTTGGCTGTGTTAGGCTGGAATCGTGGCGGGGACCCGAGTACCCGGGCTGCATGGCTGCCAGGGGTCAAGCCGCTCAGCCCCCGCCTGGATCAAATTCCTGGAGGTTCTAAGGCAATCCATAATGAGCCAAGTGGGAAGTGTAGGCAAGCAATCAAAGGTGAAGCTGGACATTAGCCAGCACCTTCCAGGATGTGGAGAGGGCCATGGGACCTTCATGGTGGTCCCAAACCTCAAAGTCCATAAAGCTCACCAGTGCTCAGGGCAGGTGTTCTGGGCTGATGGTGATTGAAGCAAGGCAGCAGCTGGGCACTCATGTGCCTGGGGGCTATAGGCAGCTGCAATGTTGAGGCCCCAGGCTGGTTTTAGCAGCCCCAGAAGGCATCAGACATTTATGGATCTTGCGTCCACAGACCTCAGGGCTCCAGTTCCCCAGTTCAAAACAACACTTCAGATACTCAAGTGAGTCTGTGTGATGAAATCAAGCCTATCAACAGACCCAGACGTAATGCAAAGCTGAGGTTCACCTGGAATGTGCACACACCCAACATGTGCTCACACATGCCACAGGTACACACACGCTACCCAAAGACACAGATACCTGCTTACAAGTAAGCACACAGAAGCAGACCCACCCTCACAGCTACACACACACACCTGCCTACACAAACACACACCCTCCACATGTACACACATAGCCCTCTGGTACACACACACATCACAGGTACACAAACATCTATCCAAATGTACAGATACCTGCCCACAGGTAAACACACACAGGCAGACACAGCCCCACAGCTACACGCAGACACCTGCCCACACAAAAACACACTTTCCACATATATACATATACCCCTCACATACACATAACCTACCCGATAGGTACACACAAACTGGGACATAAGCACAGACATCTGCTATCTCTTTCTCTCTCACATACACAGACATACCCGTGCAGATACAGATATTTCACGACAGGAACACACACACAGATGCCTTCTCACGCGTACACACATGTGTACCCACTACAGACAGAAAGCCCTCCCTGACACCAAGGCCCTGCCATGCAGGTGGGCTCTGTGCACTCATATAAGGCCCAACTCTGGTGCTGGCCCTCCACCAGGCAGGCTGCTGCTGAATTCAGCTCCCAGCCAGGCCACGAAGCCTCACCCTTCCAGAAAAGATAGATTAACTTTTTTTTCCTCTTTATTGGGGAACGTAGATTTTTAAAAACACAGTGTGCATCTCAGAGTAGGCTCTAGCTCCCAAGCTCCACATACTGATCAACATTTTATAATCAATCTTTGAGTTGAATTGGCTAAAAACATAGTCTGATTATATCCTCCCTGACATCTAGGAATAAGACCCTGATCAAATTTAGTGCCTGTGCATTAATAAGGTGTTTATTTTGGTGGACATTCAGGAAAAGCACTAGCTGTGTCTTAGACACCAGAACACAATCTTGCAATGGGCTCACATGGCACAGTGACACAAACCTGGTTCAGAAACAATTTTTATGACTAGAATAGAAGTCAGCCTGTTTTCTGAAGTAGTTTATACCACAATATTCCAGAAGCCATTCTCTAAGAGCCCACAGAGAAGCAATCATGTTAGTGCAGCAGTGTAAGGCGCCATTTGAAGAACGAGTATCCCACCTTCAGTCCAGGGCTCTGGGAAAGCAGCAGCAGATGGACCAATTGTTGAGGTCTCTGTATCCATGTGGAAGTCCTGGAAGAAATTCCTGGGTGCTAGTTACAGCCTGGCCCAGCTCCAGCTGTTTTATCCATTTGGAGAGTGAACCAGCAGATGGAAGATACTCTCTCTCTAACAAAAGTGCATGGAACCAGCATGAAAGCAGCTGCAGGAGTGAGCAGAGTGGACACACAGCCTGACCCTGCTTCCTAAGCTGTGGGTTCCCAGAATTTTCTCCCTCATCCAGGAGGCGCTTTTTTTTTTTTTAATAAGAGAATCAACACAAGCAGCCATTCTTTCTCCTTTGGTACGTGGTAAGGATATTTTTTTAAAATCATCATTTTCTTACAGCAACAATGAGTGGATGAGGAGAAATGGAGGGGGTGGAGGAGAGAGCCTGAGCACATGTACCCATGGGAGTTCTGCGGTCCAAGCCCATAAACCCCAGGAATGGAAGAGAGCAGAGGGTTATATTAGTCCCTTGCTGTGTGTCAGAGAGAAGGAACCTAATGGAGACTGTAGCAGCAGGTAGGGAGGGAGGATTGCTTCACCAGTTGGCCAGTATTGGTACCAGACTCAGCACTGCCATGGAACTGCAGGATGTGGAAAGGGGTTTCCATCCATGTGTGGACAAGAGGAATAGTGGCTTGCTCCCCACAGCCCAGCACCACCTTTGCAACATGCAGCAACAAAGAACCGCTCGAGTGAAACACACATGACCCAGCAGGGCTGCAGCAAGCTCTGCAGGATGCCAGCAGCTCCCATCCATGCTCATTGTCCTAGGACACGCTCTCAGCATCTCATGCCACCCCTGACCTGCAGTCCCCTGACATGGAATCACCACTGTCTACCCACATTCTGCCTTCTACCTCTCCTGTTCCCTCATCCTGGCCAACACTTACCACCCCTTATTCCGTTCTCTCTGCCATTCTGGGTCCCACAGTCACCTCTGTCCATCCATTTTATGCCACCACCTGAACTTAGACCACCCACACCTGATGTAGCCCCATCATCCATTTGTCCTGGCTGTCCCCAGGCTGCTAAAAATCCTAGTTCCCCATGTGGACCCAGATGTCTACCAGTTAATCCCCCTGTACTTTGCACATATCCTTGGCAACATTGTCAGACCTCCCAAGTTCTCAGGCTCCTCAGCTGCAGTACTTTCCTGTGTTCTAATCCCACACCCAGAGCTTTCCTCATTCCAGAGACACAGCCTGCACAGAGTGGGGTGGGTGGGCAAGTTCTCCCACCATCTCCATGCACAAAACTTCCACACCTCCAGACTCTAGCACCCACCCTTTCCAGCACCTTGCTGCCCTGGTGCCTCATTCATAACAATACTATCATGGGATATGCTACAAAAGAGTGAAATCCCACCACGTGCAGTCACACAAGTGGAGGATATTTGGCAGAAGTCATCTGCTCTCCATCTATGCTCCAGGCTCTGCCTGCTAAAAGGACAAGTCTCTCCCTACATCTTTAGCTCATCGCCCCTTCCCCCAGATCCCCTAGGCACTCATCAGCACCCAGGATCCACTGTGCCTCAAGTTCAAGTCTGAAGGTTGGAGGAGACCAAGCTGCACCCAGATATGGTCAGATAGAGACACAAATTTTGACTTTGCCTCTCATATTCAGAGGATTGGAGGAGCCAGCTCACGCTGGAGAGGATGAGCTACTTGACTCAGACCACTTGTCTAGGCATCCTACCCCACCACAAATATCTAGGATGGTGATCAACCAAATTCTGGGCACCCCTAAACCCCATCAAACAGAATCAGCTGCCACACTTTCCTCATTCTGACCCCAGAATTGTATACCACAGCTTCCCCCTCAAGGCTTAGTGCACATGTTTCTTTGATTTGATTATCTAAAATAGTTACAGGGAGAGACATACCGATCTTCTATCAGCTGATTCACTTCCCAGATAACCAGGAGCCAGGAGCTTCCTCCAAGTCTCTTACATGAGTGGAGGAGGCTGAGCATTTGGATCATTCTCTATTGCTTTTCTGGGCACATTAACAAGGAGCTGGATGGGAAGTGGAACAACCAGGTCACAAACTGGTGCCTGCATGGTTGCCAGCACTGCAGATGGCAGCCTTTTGCACTGTGCTACAGCACTTGCTCCAAATATCTCCTTAACTAACATCTCCTCTTCTTTGTAATCTCAAAGTATGAAACATGCTCCTCTTTCTCCTACCCATGGCAGTGACTCCCAAATGCGCAACAGAGTGTGTAAGATAACTCAGCAAGGTACAGGACGAAAGCACCCAACCAAGAAAAGCAGCCAGGGTAAGAACTGGGCAGACCACACCTAATGAGAAATCAGTATACTGAAAGCTTCCACATCTAAGGGACATCAAGTCTAATCCAAGAGTCATAACCATCTCCATTACCCTTCACACGACACTGGCCACACCTGGTTGCTTCCCTGACTAAACACATTGCGACTCAGCCAAGAAATTCACGGACTTAAGCAGGCTGCACATGTAATGGCGATGACCAAGGCCAGTGGTGAGCATTGCATCCATTCAGAGACAGGCAAGTGAGTCCAGAATGGAAAGACTTAAAGCCCCAGCAGCACAAAATAACACAGAAGTGATTGACGTCTGTCAAGGGTGGGGTTGGAGAGAA
Organism: Ochotona princeps; assembly: GCF_030435755.1. NCBI lineage: Eukaryota > Metazoa > Chordata > Mammalia > Lagomorpha > Ochotonidae > Ochotona > Ochotona princeps. The sequence goes on along the minus strand of NC_080835.1, from coordinate 103,983,995 downwards.
CAAGCCTTTTTTTTTTTTTTTTTTTTTACTTGCACAGTACAAGACTGGTGAAGTTTTTAACTGAAACATCTGCCTTCAAACATATCATCCTGAAGTGTTTCTTATAACCCCTGCTTTCTCAAACTGGATCTTCTGGCATCCCACTCTTGGGTAAGAGGGCCATCTTTCTAAGCTCAACAGTTTCTTCAGTTCCACCTTTTATTTTTTCAGTTAAATTCACAGAACAGAGTTGTCTGTAGATTGTAAAATATTGTGATTAGGGCTTACATTGTGGCATTAACAGGTCTTGCCCCTGCCAGTGGCCCCGGCATCCCATGTGAACAAGTTTAAGACACAGCTACTCTACTTCTGATCCAAAACTCTAGGAGTGGCACACCAGGCACCATTTTGTACACTGTGATAAACAAAAAGCTTTAAGACAGGAAGGTTGAGCCTGGTGCGGGAGCCTAGTGGCTGCAGGTACAGTTGCAACATTCTGCTGCTTATGCATCATGGCATTATAGGAATATGTAATGGGAGAAAATCCTGCATCACATCATGAAGATATATGCAACAATTTCATTGGGAGTCCTTTTATTCATGAGTAGAGATGAATATTGTAGCCCTCTCATACAAGAATACTCTGGCTAAAAAAAGAACTTAAAATATCAGTCTTGTTCTACTAACTGCAAATATTTCATTTAAATGTTCCATATTTAAGGATGCACTAGATCTCTACAATGAATAATATAAAATATCATGGAAGAAATGTAAGAAGCCAAAATTATTGGGAAACTTTTCTGTGTTCATGGATTAGGAGAATGAATGTCAGCAAAGTGTCAGTAATACATAAAGCAATTTACAGTTGCAGTATGATTATCATGAAAATACCAAGGACATTTTTTCCAAAAACAGAAAGGAATTTTAAAATTTAGATCTAAAAGCACTGAAGACCCCATGCAGCTAAACAAGCCTTCAACAGTGAAGTGAATAAATGAATAAATAGTGAATGAATAAATGAATAAATAAACAGCCAATAAATGAGTTTAATAAACCAGAATGCAATGTGATACCCAATTTCTATTTGCAGTATAGGACTATTGTAATCAAAATAGCCTGATATTGGCACAAAAATAGACATATGATCAATAGAACAGACTAGAAACATTAGTAATTCATCTGTACATCTTCAACAAACTAACCTTTAACAAAAACTAAAGTCATTTTTTTTTTTAAAGATTTTATTATTATTGGAAAGCCGGATATACAGAGAGGAGGAGAGACAGAGAGGAAGATCTTCCATCCGATGATTCACTCCCCAAGTGAGCCACAACGGACCGGTACGCGCCAGTCCGATGCCGGGAACCAGGAACCTCTTCCGGGTCTCCCACGCGGGTGCAGGGTCCCAAAGCTTTGGGCCGTCCTCGACTGCTTTCCCAGGCCACAAGCAGGGAGCTGAATGGGAAGTGGAGCTGCCGGGGTTAGAACCGGCGCCCATATGGGATCCCGGGGCTTTCAAGGCGAGGACTTTAACCGCTAGGCCACGCCGCCGGGCCCCTAAAGTCATTTCTTACAGATGGCCAGTATTTTTAACAAATGGTGTTGGAGTAGGATTTCAACATGCAGAAAGAAGGAGGAGGAGGAGAAGAAAGGAAAACCTTACCAAACCCTTAAACAAAAATGATCTCAGAGTGGATTAATGATCTACACTTAAGATCTAAGACCATCAGATTACTGTAGGAAACATCTGAGGAATGTGACAAAATATTCACACGGGAAAAGCAATAATAGGAAAAAAAAAGCAAAAATAGACAAATGGGAATATTTCAAGTTAACAAACTTCTGCACAGCGAAGGAAACAGACAACAAATGAAGAGGCATTGGCAGAATGGAAAAAAAAAAAGCACTTGCAGACAATATATCTCATGAAACACTAATATCTTGAATCTATAGAAAGCTAAAAACTCTCAGGAGTAACAAAACAATTCAGTTTCAAAGTGGACCAAAGGAATGAAAAACCATTTTTAGGAAGATGAAATACAGATAGACAAAGATATATGAAAATGCTCAGGGTCACCCATCATCAGGGAAATGCAGATTAAAAAAAAAACACAATGAGCTATTTCCTCAGCACAGTTAGAATGGGTTATTCCTAAAACTTCAAAATCAATAATTATTTAAGTAAGTAAGCAAGTAAATTGCAAGTTTGAAAGTGTTGTGGAGAAAAAGATATTCTAATACACTGCTGATTGGAAAGCAAATTGTTAAATCTATTATGGACAACTGTATGAATATTCTTCAGAAAATTAGAATGGATCTATAATATGACCTAACTGTGCCTCTTGGAATGTATATGAAAAAAATGAAATCAGCATGGGAAAGAATTATCTGTACTCCTATGCTTATAACAGGTCTTTTCACAGTACCCACATATGCAATCAGTCTACATGATCAGTATTTGATGTCTGGATAAAGAAAATATGATAATTCTAAAAAGCAGAATGTTACTCTCATCTAAGAAAAGAATGGCATCCAGGCATTTGCAACAAAACTGATGCAACTGCAGATCATACTACGTTAAATGCTTCTAGTCACAAGAAACAACTATCACATGTATATATTAACTATATGGATGTTTGATCATTTGTATGGCTGTCACAGTGTTTGGCATATAAAATACTGCTTCTCTTAATCATACTTTACAAAAGACACTATACTATTGTTTCCCACATTAATAAATGTAAGTAGGAGGGAAAGGATGTGGACTCTTGATACTAGAGTGCAGCATTTTCTTACTTTGAATATTGGTTATGAGTTGGTTATGATCAGAGGAACATAAACACATTTTCCTGTACTCGTTCATGTATGTTTAATATTTATATTGCATTTCAATAACGATTTTTAAAATATTTATTTACTGTTATTGGAAATGTAGATTTACAGAGAGAAGGAAAGAGAGAGAAAGATCTTCCAACCACTGGCTCACTTCCCAAGTGACTGTAATGGCTAAAACTGAGCTGTTCTGAAGCCAGAATCCAGGAGCTTCTTCTGGGTCTCCCATGCATATGCATGGTCCCTCCTAAGGACTTGGCCATCCTCTGCTGCTTCCCGGGCCACAAGCAGGGAACAGGATGGAAAGTGGAGACGCTGAGGTACAAGCCAGTGCCCATATGGGATCTGAGCTATACACAAGGTGCAGATTTAGCCACTAGGCTATCTTGCCCATTGCTTTGATGTTTTTGTTTTTAGTTTCATTTCTTCAAAATGCTTTTTCTCTCAAAAAATTCTTCTCTGACTCATAGGTCATACAGTTGCACCATTTTCTTTAAGAAGGTTCTTGATTCTCTTTTTAATTTCTTCAGCGACACATTAGCCATTCAGCAGTATGCTATTTAACTTCTTGGCATTGTAAATTTCTACTGTTTTCCCTGTTGTTGATTTTGTATTGTGTCTTTTCATTTAAAGGAATATCTACTGTTTAATGGAGACTATTATATCCAGATGTGAGGATATAAGGCAGTATGCATCTGTACTTCCAGATCAATGGGATGCTGGACTCTGTTATTGTTCCTGCCCATAATGATGGACTTATGACCATTTATGAAGAAGTACACTATTGTAATAATATAGGGGAACTTACTGGGGAGGAGAGGAATTAAGGAGGGGATAAGGAAAATCCCTGGGCCAATGAAACTGTATCATAAATTGATAATAATAAGAATAATAAATAAAAACTAAAGCACTTCATTCATATGCAATGCTTGTACATTATAATATTCTAATATTTATGCCTTTATGTGTAGCATAAACTATGCTATTCAGTTTTTACATTTTGTTCATATTTAGAATCTACCATTCTGTTTTAGTTTTTCACTAAAAATTATATAATGGGATATGGACAACTATAGCTGTCTCACTGTAGTACAGAACTCTAGAACTTGCTTCTATCTCACTGTATTTTGTTTCCCATTATGCAACAACCTCATGTCACCTCTCCTCCTCATTTCTCATCCCTTAATAATCAGTGTTCCAGGATTATGTCAGTATTTTCTTCAATGTGTGCATATGAGAGATAACATTTTGGCTTTCTTTTTGCGTATTTTCTGTGTCTTTTTGTTTGTTTTTCACTTACCGGGGATTTCCACTTTCATTCTCCTTGATATAAATATCAGAATCTCATTCTGTTTCATAATTCTAAAAAAATATGAATATTGCTTTTGCATTTTTGAATTTATCCAGAGAGAGAAGAAGAGAATAAGGGATGGAGGGAGGGAGAGAGATGGACAGAGATAGAGAGAGACAGAGACACACACACAGAGAAGATGCAAGCTTACCTAGTGGGTTCCTGGGAAGGAGATGTGACAAAAAAGAAATGTGGGAACAGTGTTCTCTTGGGAAACTGGCAAAGTTTATTTTCAGGTTCCAGTTTATATACATTCATCAAAGCAACACTTCAAACATAGTTCAGCTAGACATTGGTTACTATGACCAGGTTTGATGTACAACTCATGTCACATGTGTATAAGGACGGAGTTCCAGGAGAGCTAACAACGTACCAGGATCAAAGCACCATTGGTGTGAGATATAGATAAGGAGCACTACTTTGATCTAGGATAATTAGCTAACTAAGCACAAATGTTTGCCATATATCAGGGCATCATGCAAGCACATTCAAGGACTTACTGGGGGCAAGAGGGCACTCTGGGTGAGAGGCCCTCTGCCTTTTTTTATTATTATGCTAGAGCCTCTTCTCAATTGGATCCCACAGGTCTCTGCTATCCCAGTTATCCTGTTGAATGTATTTCAACAGAAGACATATTGATGTATATTCCAACTTTCATTGGTCCATTCCCCAAATGCTGACTGGCCAGGCTGAAGCCAGCAGCCTGGGAATCCACACCAGCCTCTCACCGTCACAGTGGAATCCCAAGTACCAGAGAGAGGCATCTTTTAGCTGTTTTCTCTGACCCAGTAATGGGCACCTGAATCTGAATTAGTGCAGCTGAGACTCAAACTGCTGTACATATGAGATGCTGATATTGTGGGTTGCAATTTAACCTGATCTGCCACAGAAGCATGTCAGAACAATGCTATGCTTCTATCTTGTTCACTTTCTTGGCTATCTGTAGATTTTGTCCACCTTAAAATATGTGTTTTCTTTTAATCATGAGTTTTACCTTTAATTTAATACTTCTCAGCTTCACCCATAAATTTTTATAATGATCAGCAGATATGTTATTATGCAATAAGCTTACAAAGAAGACATCTTATTTTGTAAAGATTTACTTTACTTTTATTGCAAAGTCAGATATACAGATAGGAGGAGAGACAGAGGAAGATCTTCCATCCAAGTGACTGCAACGGCCAGTGCTGCACTGATTCAAAGTCAAGAGCCAGGAACTTCTTCCAGGTCTCCCATGCAGGTGCACGGTCCCAAGGCTTTGGGCCGTCCTTGACTGCTTCCCCAGGCCACAAGCAGGGAGTTGGATGGGAAGCAGGGCTGCCAGGATTAGAACCGGTGCCCATATGGGATCCCAGCGTGTTCAAGGCAAGGAGTTTAGCTGCTAGACCACTGCACTGGGCCCGAAAACATCTTATTTTACCAATAATTATGCCAATCCTGTCAAAATTTGGGTTATACCCATAGTGTTTAGCTTTAGAACAAAAGTCTGTCATGCAGTAATACACTTTCATAATCACTAGGATTTAATTATCTACCTTAAAATGGCATTTGAAAATACTTTCAAGTAGTGTCCCTGCTGCCAAAGAGTAACAATTCTAACACACTTCAACCCAAATTTAGTAAACATTCACTTTTAACTGAAATGTAATTGATTAAAAACTTAGTTACAAGTTCTTTACATGTATGCATTAACTAGGATAGATTATATATGCTCATTTACTACTAACAAAATAGCCCCATAAAGTACATTTCTTGGTATATCCCAGTCTGAATTAGATAAAATATTGTATCTATAGTAAGGGTTAATTTGATTTGCCTGGTGAGCTTTTCTCTAGGCCTGGAAAATAACCAACACTCAGTGAGAGGTCAATAAACTTCTGATGCAACAAAGGAAATATGAACAGAAAATAGAATAAATTTGAAGTTGCAACTTCTTTTGAGATAGGTAATATTATTAAAATATGTGTTGTTTAATGTATCAGTACATAGTAACAGTAACTGCTGTAGTGCATGCTTATATATATATATATGTATATATACATATACATATATATATATATATATATATACACATAGAGAGAGAGAGAGAGAGAGATTTCTACAGCGAAGGAGAGACAGAAATATCTGCCATCCATTGGTTCACTCCCCAAGTGGCCACAGCGGGCTGAAGCTCAACTGATCTGAAACCAAGAGCCAGGAGCCAGGAGCTTCATCTGGGTCTCCTACATCAGTGCAGGGACCCAAGGCTTTGGGTCATACTCCACTGCTTTCTCAGGCCACAAGCAGGGAGCTGGATAGTAAATGGAGCAACTGAGACTTGAACCAGCACCCATGTGGGATCCCAGCACTTGTAAGACAAGGGTTTAGCCACTGATCCACCATGCATGGCCCCTATATTGAAAACAAGGATTTTATTTTATTTCAGGCCTTTTCTCTACTAGAATTTTGTGGACATGCTCACCTATGACAGCCATTTGCAGCCCCAGTTCCCCCAAACCTAAGCAGGTACACAACATGTGATTCGTTTAAGTAAGATTCCAGCATAAGTCCCCTCTGCATCTGACCAAGGTCCTGGTGACTCTCTGGGCCGTGGTCGACTGCTTTCCCAGGCCACAGGCAGGGAGCTGGATGGGAAGTGGAGCTGCCGGCATTAGAACCAGCGCCCATATGGAATCCCGGGGTGTTCAAGGGTTGGACTTTAGCTGCTAGGCCACGCCGCCGGGCCCATGTCTGCTCCTTTTGATGCCTTTTAGTGCTTTACTGTGTGTATGTGCCAGGGCTGGATAGAATTTTCATCCTCATAATAGCATATTACTTTTGAAGGACATATAATTCTACTATATAAGGGACAAGATTCAGAGAAATTAAGACATTGCCCCAGATTTTCATAGCTAGACAAAATAGAGGGAATTTTTAAAGGATCATAGAAAATGAAAATGGAAGATATGCTTATTTTGCCGCCTATTTTTAGAAAGATTAATTTTATTTGTATTTTAAAGGTAGAGTCAGAGAGAGAGCTAGAGAGAGAGAGAGATCTTTCATCAGCTGGTGTATTCCCCAGATGTCCTCACAGCCAGAGTGGGGCTGATTCAAAAACAGGAGCCCAGATATTTTTTTCAGGTTTCCTGCATGAGTACTGAGGTCCAAGCAGTGAGCCACCTTCCACTGCTTTCCTGGGTTCTTTAGTGAGGGAGCTAGATCATAAGCAGAGCAATCAGATGGGTTGCTGGCACTGCAGGCAGAGGTTTAACCTGATATGCCACTGCACCTGTTCCTGTCTCCCACCCCCAACCTAACACCCACTCCCCTCCAAAAATGAAATTCATGACAATGAGGGTTCTTGATAAGCCTGCGAAAAATTGTCTTCTGGAAAATTCATGCATGAATTATCTTTCCATTCTATTTTCTATGGGCTTTTTAAAGTAGCCTATCACCACAAAAAGGAATAAAACAATCCAGTGTCACAACTGAGGTCATCAGATGGACAAGGCGCTTCACCATCTTGTAGTCCTCAGGTTTTCCCTCTTAAATGAGGTCTAGGGAGAGGCAGAGGAAGAACAGTAAAGGTGCTTTGTTACTGAATCACATGAAAACAGAATCTATAAAAGCCTGCTATTTTTTAAATTGCTAAGCTCAGCTGTTATCAAGGCCACTGGTGTCCCCAGAAAGGCCAAATTGAGTGGTCACTGTGAGTCTTCATGTTAGTTGTCAGCAGCATCTGACCCTCTGAGCACTCTTCCTTCCTTTCCAGGATTTGAGGCCCTGGGTTTCCTATCAGGTGTTGGCTATTCCTATTCAGGGTCCTTGCTTGCTATTGTTTCTGCCCCATCTCTCTCTTTCTTTCACTGAAATTCCCTTAAATTTGAAAGTCATTTACACAGTGAGAGACAGAGACAGACAGATAAACTTCCTTTTGCTGGTTACTCCCCAAATGTTCTAAGTAGGCCACCAGAAGAATACTTAGCCTTTTGTGCTCTATAAACAATGTTTCTGCATAATTAAACATAACTTTTAAGTGTTGCTTGCCACATTCTATAAAAATAGGTAATATTTATATCAAAGATAAAGTGGTCCAAGGTTTGTGATGAACCCATGCATGTTCTTGATTAGAAAGGTTGTGAAAAATTCGTTTTGGATTAAAAGAGAGAGAGCAATAGAGTGCATTGCTAGTAAAATATTTTGCTCTGCAAGAAAATGGTTCAAGAATAAAGGTAAAGATAATGTTTCAATGTTTAAGTATGTTAAAGAAGGGGTGGGGAAGTTATAAAAAATTTGAGAGAAATACATTCATTTGACTTAGGTGTGATATAATTAATCATAGTGCTTAAAGTATTGTTTATAGCATTTTCTAAATATGTATCATTGATACATGGAATTAAAATTTGATCCTATGTTAAATGGTAAGGTTTTAAAAACATGTTAGTGTAATGGTTTTAGTTGGTTTTTATCTAATTGATGAAGATGTCCTAGTTAGCTCCAACAACCTCTTTCTCTGACTTGGTTAAATTGTCTCAAGATATGAGTTAAATCAATGTACTACCTCTCATCTGAAAGTGTTCTTATGTTGAGGTAACCTTTGTGTTTTTTGTGTTTGATTAAGATCTCTTTGCTTAAGATCAGCAAAGTTATGTACTTATTTTTAGAGTATCTTTGTGATCACTTTATGTCAATAATTCAATTTCATTTATACTGTGTCATGCAAAGAGATCCTATTTTAACCAGGTATTTTAAGCCTTCGTGGCATCCTTGACAGGCATTCAAAAACCGAGAAGTTTCAAATTTTGTCGCTTTGATATTTCCAGCATGATGCCTTGAAATGTCAAAGCATTTGTCTTTTATTTTGTAGAGAAAACAACTGATTAGGCTATTTGGACTATATTAAAAATACTAACAAAGTGCAAAGCGGTGCAAAATTTTTCTATATTAAAGCACTCCATTTACACAAATTTAATGACCCCTTTTGTATTATCAGTTATAATTGTTTTCTTAATTCAAAAGGGTCTAAAAGTTTTATCTTTCTATAAAATCCTATATGTGCTTCTTAAGATGAGTAAACAGGTGTCTCTTGTCAGTTAATGAGTTCTCTGGCTCCAGCTTTACCTGTTTAAAATCTGTTTATCTGTAAACCACCTAAAATATGGCAAACTCATGTTATTACAGACACCAGGTAATTTTGATCAATTGGTTGTAATTTTAAAGTGTCTAAAGACCTTAAACCAGTACTAAAACTGATTTATTCTGTCCTACATTAAGATTACTTTATCAACACAAAAGTCTCTTTGGCTCACATGACTTAAATCTCAGACTGCTTTATGGAAGTAAGTTTTAGTCACTGACATGTTTGAGTTCAAGTTCTGTGATCAATCAAGTTACCGACGTGATTTTCATTGTTTCCCTAATGTACAATTGAGGTAAATTGTAAACATGTACTCTTGTCTCAGATTTACAGGAGACATCAAACCTTTGTAAATGTCTTCTAGGGCTGTTATCTGACAGCTTTCACTTGATGTTGTTACTGGACATAATCGATCTGGTAATTGTTGGTCCTCAGCTCGCTTTAGCACCTCACTGTGGTGGCAGGAAGGAACGATATTACCTGACTGCAGTGCCCAGTTAGTACCTTCCCATCTTCTAGGTCCCTGCAGTGCCCAGCTATGCCCTGCTCCTCGCCCTGGCTGATTCTGTACCAGCTGGGCTCCTTGGAAACTGAAAAATACATGCCAGCAGGGCTTGTAGCCGATAACAAATGGGAGAATGAGTGCTCTGAGCCTCAAGCAAAGGTGAACTTTTGCAATCACCCGGAGGAGATGGGAGCTTCCAGAGATAGACTGACAATTGATCAAGAAAAGCATAAAAAAATGCATGGTTCATTAGGGCCAGCCATGAGGACTGATGCCCCACTGCCAGGGTCCCAGGCCATTGGGCTATCACACCCGGCAGGAGACTGGCTCACCTGGGGTGCCTGCATCCTGAGGCCCAATCAGACACTCCCCTTTCCAAACCTGGTCCAGGCCTGCCTCTGCCTCCACCAGCTTCTCCCATCCCACTGCAGGGAGGGACTGGGAATGGGGGCACCTCCAGAAAGTTTGGTTTGGACTTTTAAAATGCACATCCTGCCCTCTCCACCCACCTGAATTAGAGTCCCAAGCCAGCCCTCTGGACATGTGGTGCGAGGTGAGGTTGATGGGAATATGTTATAAAGCAGCTGCCGGCAGGCTGCCTAATCACTATTTCTCCCCTCAGACTCTGCTGTCTGCCAGTGTGAACTCCTGTGGCACCTTCTGCTTTATTCCTCCAGCACCTCTTGTCCCAGCAAGTTCCCGACATGGTGAATGTGGCTCCTGACCCCTTGGGTGAGCATGCTGGGGAAGCCCAGCTCCCACAGCAGACTTTGGTGCAGTTGGGAGTCATGGCCGGGGTTTTTCCTGTACTCCAGTGGGGAGGATAGGGTGGTTCCCCTGGGACCAACACCACAGGAAAGTCACAGTGTTTTCACCTTGGGACCTGAGGACTTGGAAGAACTGACGTCCCCAATCCCATAACTCCCAAGTGGCTTTATTTTCTCAGCTACCTGGCAGACCAGTGTGCTGCACCCTCCCATGCCCTGGGACTTGCTGCCTACTCACCTGAAAAAGGAGGAAAGGAGGAGGACCTGAGGAGCTGACCCAAGGGAGGAATTAGCTGTCATGTGTTTGGACCTGCATTTCCACTGTTAATTTAATGGAGACATTTATGACTGAAGCTTCCTACTTTAGGCAAGCTAAAAAACAAACAAACAAAACCCAAACCAAACCAAACCAAAACAACAACAACAACAACAAAAAGTCCTTGAAAAGGTATTTAAAGTGGCAATCTGAGGTGGCATGGACATGGTACACAATGTACCCTTTTTTGTGTGTCTCTCAGGTATAATGGAATCAAGCATCTCTGAAAGTACCACTGGGGGGCTTAGCATATGTTCTGGTAGAATGTAGCAAATGGTATCTTCAGAGGAAGGAATACAGTCTGTACTTGATTCTTGACTCCCTGGACTACCAGCTAACCAGAGCCCAAACCCGTGTTACCAAGTTGCCAGAGCAATTTTTGCTGGTTATACAGTGATTCAGAAAGAAAGGTGGGGTGTTTTCCAGCGTTAAGACAAAAGGGTTGGGGGCCTGTGCAATGGCTCAACTGGCTAATCCTCTGCTTTGCAACTGCCTGTATACTACATGGGCATCAGTTTCTGTCCTGTTTCACCTCTCCTCCAACTCCCTGCACATTAGCAGGAATCTAGGTCAAAAGTGGAGTAGCCAGGAACTGGCTCCCATCTGGTGTGCTATACCACAGTACTTGGTCCCTCTCAACGCGCATGTCTTATTAAGCAGCTTTTGAACGTTTCTTATGGAGCTTTTAACAACCCAAACTCCCATTACTTGGAAATGTAATGAGACCTATTTTAGTGTTGTCATTCAAAAGTTCTCAGTGAGTTTTCCAAGTCACCACCCTGATTGATGATGAACCTGCCTTTGTTTTTCCTTTTACGTCTGCAGTTTGTGATGATTGCCTGTTTTACTAAACTGGAGGGGATTTGGTAACTTCCTTAAGACTGCTCAGCAGGAAGTTAATGAGACAGGGTTTATTCCCCAATGCCCCATCCTCCCATGTTGTGGAAGCAGCTCCTGGCTTACACTACCAGTGAGGTCTGTTGGCACACTTAGCCTTTGCTAATCCATGCCCCTCCCTTCTTCACCCTTTGCAGAAGGAAAACTGCTTTCCCTGAAGAGTTTAGAGGGCTGTCCCTAACCACAGTTTTTTTTTAAATTTATTTATTATTTTTAATTCATTAATTACATTGTATTATGTGACACAGTTTCATAGGTACTTGGATTCTCCCCACCCCTCCCCAAACCCTCCCACCATGGTGGATTCCTCCACCTTGTTGCATAACCACAGTTCAAGTTCAGTTGAGATTCCCCCATTGCAAGCATATACCAAACATAGAGTCCAGCCTCTTATTGTCCAGTCAAGTTCAACGGCTTCTTAGGTATACCCTCTCTGGTCCGAAGACAGAGCCAGCAGAGTATCATCCCGATCAATTAAAAGCTCCAAGATACCATCAGCGAAAATTTACATCATTATGGAATTAATTGACATAGTAATGAGTAACCAATATGTTAAAAGTAAATGCGAGTTCTTAACCACCTTCTGTGACCACCTCATTGACATTTCAATTTTTTTTCTTTCTTTTTTTTTTTTTATTAATATTTAGCATTATGTGACAGTTTCATAGGCTCTAGGATTCCCCCCACCCCTCCCCCTCCCCTCCCCCCTGGTGGATTCCTCCACCTTGATGCAGCATTACAGTTCAAATTCAATCAAGATTCTTTCCTTGCAAACATATACTAAGCATGGAGTCCAGCTACTTATTGTCCAGATGGGTTGAACAGTTTCTTGGGGAGACCATTTCTGGTCCGAAGTTAGAGCTGGTAGAATATCCTCACAGTCAATTAAGAGTCCCAATATAACATCAACAGCAATTTGCAATATTATGGAATTGACATGGTTTTGAGTAACCAGTATGTTAAACAAAAAACAAAAACAAAAACAAAAAACAAGTCCTAACCACAACCTATGATTAGCTCATTGACATCTCAATTTTAGTTTATATACAGGACCGGACCGGCTGCTATCTACCTTAAAATGGCTATAAGGTACCATTCAGCTGTCTCGTGTCTATTTCATTTTAGTATTTAGCCATTTGTTGTGTTGAAGTATAATTTTGCTGATCTTGGCAGATTTTAGGATAATCTAGACTTGCTTATAACTCTAACAAGACATTTGTCGACAATTAAGGTGCAGAACATTTTTTTTGGGGGGGGGTGTGCAGGAAAATCCTCAACACCATGGTGAGGAGTAACTAATCTTTGTGTCCCACCCAGCAAGGCATGAGCCAATCCACACCAGCTCTTTCCTGTCAGATTTCAAGCTCTACTTTCTGTTGTTTGTTTATTTATTTTAGGTTTTTTTTTTTTTTAGTTTGTATGATTGTTTGCTGTGAGGGGTTTTCGAAGCGATGCCGATGGTCACTGCGAGGGAGGGCGGGGGTCCAGAGGTGGAGCCAGGCTCGGACCAGAGAAAGCTCTCCTCCCTGGTCCCGAAGGACATTTATTGTTCTTCTGTTTCTGCGGACCGCTCAGGGCTTCTGGTTGTCTTTCCGATGACGTTGGTTTCTGCGCGGTAGTGTTTGGACTTCTTCCATCCCCTGGGGAAGCTCCGGTTGGGGGTGGGTGACCTCAGAGTACTCAGCCTCCGAGGGCATCCAATTCCCTGTGGCCTCCTTGGCAGTTGGGGTATAGTCCTTGTTGCTCGTATTAGTAGTGTTTGTGTTGAAGATCTGGGAGTCTTCGTGGTTGGGATCCAAGCTTCCTCCTTACCACCTGCTCCACTCTGGAGAGTCCCCCTGCTCCACGCACATGACCTCCTGTTAAGAGGTTGTCAGGATCGCACCCGATTCCCCCCTCATGCATTGGTATAGTAGTTTTATTGTGTTTAGTGCCGCTTTGAGTCTGTTGTCTATGAATTACCAGATTTGACCTTGATAGGCTATATTGTACTTTTTTTCTCACTCTTTTTATGGTCCTGAAAGATTTCCCTGCACTCCCTCCCCATTACCGGTTAACATAGCGTATTGAGGGTATAGTAGGTTTTACAGTTTTACGATGTAGATCTTAAATATTCTGACATTAATTGTTGGTTTATAGATTATATCGCGTTATCTTATTGCATTGGATACAGGTTGTTAGAGATTGCACTAATATTATAATAGTTTTTAAGCCAGTGCTAACTGCTCTTGTGGGGAGTTTTCTCTATTGAGTTAGTGTGTTTGTGGTCTCCTAAAATGGTGGAAATCCAACCTTGAATACCTACAGTGGCTACGAAGCAAAGGCCTGGCTGCCTGGCAGCTCATTAACAGACCTTTGGTTTCCCAAAGCAGCTTCTCTTAATCAGATCTTCAGTGTACTCTTGCGAAGGAAGTAGAGCCTGGGAAGGAGCAATCTCGGGAAGGTGATCTGATCATTTGCCTAGAAGACTTATCAGTCAATTGGGCGTGAGTCACTCACGATTGTCTCATCTGGGGTGTTATTTTCTTTCTCCTTTTCCTACCACAGCATGAGTGCATCTCCATCCACGTTGGCCAGCCTGGTGTCCAGATTGGCAGTGCCTAATGGGAGCTCTACTGCCTGGAACACAGTATCCAGTCTGACGGCCAGATGTCAAGTGACATGCCAATTGAGGGACTAGACAACTCCTTCAACACCTTCTTTAGTGAGAGAGGCACTGGCAAGCATGAGTCCAGGGCCGAGTCCATGATCATTGGTGAGCTGACACTGGGTACAGGGCCAGGGGGTCAGTGGTGGGGGAGCCCTGATATCCTAGGGAGAAGCATGGTCAGTAACACGTGGTCCGACTGCATCCCCTCTGCAGATGAAGTTCACAGTGGCACCTACTACCAGCTCTTCCACCCTGAGCAGCTCATCACTGGCAAGGAAGATGCTTCCAACAACTATGCCCATGGCTACTACACCATCCTGAGGGAGATCATTGACCCTATCCAAGAGCACATCCACAAGTTGGTGAGTACAGTTGCTTGATTGAAGTGGGGTGAGTGCTTGCCTTGGGGCTCTCAGGAACCAAACTGTCGAATGAATCCTGCCATCTGAAGGAGACTCTGGTAGCCCATTCAACTTACTGGGCTCCTTGGACCCCTAGGCCTGGGTGATGGGCAGGAGGAATTGCTGCTTCCCTATCTCCTCAGGCCAACTCCGGCCCCCATGTCCAGTGAAGTCAGCTTACTTGGAGTCAAGAGGAGATCGAAGGAGCTTTCCCAGCTTTGCTGACAAGTGTGACCATGAGATCCTCCTTTATGGGGCATCTTTGTTATGACTTGTGTGAGAGTGCCTGACTCCTGCACTTTAACTTGTTGAACAAGCTCATTAAAAGAATCTGGGCAGGTTTCTGGTGTTCAACAGGAAGTCCCAAGTTCACGAAGCTGGCACAGCCTGGATTAGAAACAGCAAGAGCCCAAAACTTTCGTTCACACTAAGTAAACTGAGAGTGGAGTCAGGCAACTCCTCAGGATAGTAGCAAGTGTGTCACTGAGACTTCTTACAGAAACATGGCCTGGCTCCTCTCCTGGAGCTCCAGGCAGTGTAATCTGGCTGTGGCAGACTGTTGCAGGCAGCCTCATTTATTTGAACACACTGTTAGGATCATAGTCATTAAGAGCTTTGCAATTCAATGACAGCATGCTCCTTGAGGTAGGGATCAGCTTGGAAGAAATTAACCAAAATCACATGTAAAGCCAGGTCAGGGAAGCATATTAAACCAGGCCTAGTTGCAGCCAGTCAGTTCCCAAAAACATGAAGGATGCAAATTTACAGCCTCCTGCTTTCCCCAGATATTTCTCAGCAACTTGGGCAGCATGAGTCCTTGGTTCCTATGCTTGGAAATCAAGATTCAGCATCAAGATTGATTTGGAAACCAGGACCTGCCTAGAGATCGGATGGGACCTCATCAAACTAAAAAGCTTCTGTACAGCTAGAGAAACAATCAACAAAGTAAAAAAACAACCTACAGAATGGGAGAAGATCTTTGCACACTACATAGGAGACAGAGGGCTGATCTCCAGAATATACAAAGATCTCCAGAGAAACCAAAACACCAGAACAAACAAACTGTTCAAGAAATGGGCACGGGAAATGGGCAGACATTTCACAAAAGAACAAACCCACATGGCAAACAAGCATATGAAAAAATGCTCAAGTTCCCTGGCAATAAGGGAAATCCAAATGAAGACAACAATGAGGTACCACCTAACTCCAGTAAGGATGGCACACATACATAATACCACCAACACTTGCTGGCGAGGATGTGGGGAAAAGGGAACCCTTCTCCACTGCTGGTGGGACTGCAGACTTGTATAGCCTCTATGGGAATCAGTTTGGCGAATACTCAAACAACTGAAAATCAACATACCATATGATCCAGCAATAGCATTCCTTGGGATATATCCAAAACATCTCCTACACAAGAAACCAACATGCACACCTATGTTCATAGCAGCACAATCTACAATCGCAAAAACCTGGAAGCAGCCAAAATGCCCATCAATAGAAGACTGGATAAGAAAGCTATGGTTCATCTACTCTATGGAATACTACTCAGCTATTAAAAAAACCGAAATGCAGTTCTTTGTGGTCAAATGGGCCCGACTGGAATCCATCATGCTAAGAGAAATGAACCAATCCCAAAAGGTTAAATACCACATGTTCGCCTTAATCTGAGATGAAAAGATGACAACTTGGAAGATAGTACCTGTATATTGTAATATTAGTGCAATCTCTAACAACCTGTATCCAATGCAATAAGATAATGCGATATAATCTATAAACCAACAATTAATGTAAAAAAACAATCAATAATTATTTGTTTATCTATCTATTTACTTATTTAAGTCTCTGTGGTGAAGTTCATTCACTACCATGACCTTCCTGTGAGGGCCCAGATGGTCTGCTTGCAGCCGAACAATGCCTCCTGTGGTCTCAGGGCCTCAATGCTAATCACTTTCATTACCAGCTTACCAGAATTAGTAGGCTCCCCAGGACCAGACTATGCACTATGCTAAGGACTCATTTAATTTATCAAAAACCTGAGGGAGGAAGATTGCAGTTCTCATTGAATGAGAGCTCTGAGATGCAGAGTGAGTTTGGTCACAGCTGCAGAGTAAGAAACTGGCAGAACTGGATCTAGACCCAGCAGCAATGTCCAGGTGTGTGCCATCTTGTCAGGAGCCACGTACTATAGCCACAGTGAAGCCATTTTGAATATAGACCTATGGGACAGTGGAAAACCCCCGGTTGGCTAGATGCTTGGGAAAGAGGCTATGAAACTAATCACACACTTCGCTTCAATTGTTTCTAGCAAGTGTTTCAGAATGTGATTTATGCTGTACCTGCTGACATCTTGTTACTGATTACCTATGCTATTGTTGATATGTTGGTAACTATTGTTGATATGGTGGTTGCTCAAGAACAATCGGTCTTGAGACCATGGCCTGCGTCCCAGTTTGTCCTTCCCTCCCGGAGCCTTAGTTACTGAAGAATATAAAAACCCTCAGTTGAAATCAATAAACTGACAGCTTGATCAGACCTACTGTCTTGCTGTCCATTCTTTGTGTATCTTGTCCAGTCATTCTCTCCTAGGTTGGTTGCGACCCCTGTTGACTGTCCTGCTGGACGGGACACCATCTCTGTACCCCAGACCACGAACAAAAGTACTAAGAGCTTTTAAGGTCCAGGCACCAGTTTGGGAGTCCCATGCTTGCCATGCAGTGGCTCTGGCAGTTGACAAACAGGTGCCCTTAGTCTGTAGTCACAGCAGCGGCACCAGAAGTTGCTCTCAGGTACTGTTGCAGGACTTGTGATTCTTCTACCTAAAGCAATGAAGGCTTCATCTTGAAACAGGCTTTGGAGCAGGCCCTTCCTCTTCCCTCCCTCCTTCCCAGGAGTGACTGAACTTTGAGAAACATATAGCGCCTAGAAGCTCTTTGACTATTCTCGGCAAATGGTCAGTAGAATTTAAGTCAGTGTCTGTGTAGTCAGGGGCTCATGGAAATTCACTATGACTTCTACCAAGGGTTTCCACACTAAAATCTTTAAACCCTCTTTTGCAGGCAGAGCAGTGCACGGGCCTGCAGGGTTTCCTGGTTTTCTGCAACTTTGGTGGGGGTACTGGTTCCGGGTTCACCTCGCTTCTGATGGAACACCTCTCTGTCAATTACTGCAAGAAGTCCAAGCTGGAGTTATTCATCTACCCAACTCTCCAGGTCTCCACAGCTGTGGTGGAGCCCTACAACTTCATCCTTACCACCCACACTACCCAGGAGCACTCCGACAGTGCCTTCATGGTTGACAATGAGGCCATTTATGACATCTGTTGTAGAAATCTTGATATTGGGCGCCCCACTTACACCAACCTTAACCGCCTTATGAATCAAGTTGTATCCTCCATCACAGCCTCTCTCCAGTTTTATGGAGCCCTGAATGCTCACTTGAACAAGTTCCAGACCAATTTGGTACCTTATCCCTGCAGCCACTTCCCTCTGGCCAATTATGCCCCAGGCATCTCTGTTGAGAAAGCTTATCACAAACAGCTTTCTGTAGCAGAGCTTACCAGTGCTTGCTTTGAGCCAGCCAACTAGATGGTAAAATGTGACCCTTACCATGGTAAGTACATGGCTTGCTGCCTGTTATACTATGGTGATGTAGTCCCCAAAGATATCAGTGCTGCCATTGCTGCCATCAAGACCAAGTGGAGCACCCAGTTTGTGGACTGGTGCCCCATTAACTTTAGGGTTCGCATTAATCACCAGCTACCCTCTGTGGTGCCCGGTAGAGAACTGGCCAGGATCCCAAAGCTGCGTGCATGCTGAGTAACACTACATTCATTGCCTAAGCCTGGGCTAGTCTGAACCACAAGTTTGACCTCATATATGCCAAGCATGCACTTGTTCACTGGTACATGGATGAGGGCACAGAGGAGGGAGAGTTTACTGAGGCTTGTGAGCACATGGCTGCCTTAGAGAAGGATTATGAGGAGGTGGCAGCAGACTATGCAGAGGGAGAGGATGAGTATGAGGAGTATTAGCCTGTCTGCAACCGACGGTTGCTTTACTGAGATTGTTATGTCCTGTGTTGCTGTCCATTGTGTCCTTATGTGTCAATAAAGGTAATAATGATATGTTCATGTAAAACGCACTCAGGTGTGCCATGTGCCATTTCAAGTGTATTGTTTTAGAACTGAGTTGATTAGAGGTGATAAAAATCCTAAATTAGTAGGCTGGGTGAACTTGCTGGGATTGCAAAGTGATGACAGTGAGTGGCGACAGTGAGTCAATAGTTCTGAT
The DNA here is from genome assembly GCF_030435755.1 of Ochotona princeps. Taxonomy (NCBI): domain Eukaryota; kingdom Metazoa; phylum Chordata; class Mammalia; order Lagomorpha; family Ochotonidae; genus Ochotona; species Ochotona princeps. The sequence goes on along the minus strand of NC_080835.1, from coordinate 103,964,889 downwards.
ATATTGGGTCAGAGTTGCTTGGGCTAAAATGTTTCAGTCATCCATCTCACAGTAGGCAAAGTTGTGTGTTGGCATTCCTGGCTCCTAGGATTCTGACTTTAGCTTGGCCCTGCTACTTTACTGGGACCATTTGGAGAGTCGGGCTGATGGGAGGAAGATCACTTTTGCCATGCTTTTAAATAAAGCTTTTACAAATGAATATGAAACCTACAGGTATTAACATTCAAAGATTCTAATCCTGTAAATTTGAAGTAGGCTTCACATTCTATGTTTTTAAAAATGTGAATGTTATTTGAAATGCAGAGTCAGGAGATAAATTTTCCATGCACTTGTTCATTTCCCAAGTGGTTGCAACGTTTGGGACTGAGCTGATTGGAAACTTCTTCTGTCTCCCATGTGGATGCAAGGTCCTAAGGCTTTGGGCCATTCTGTGCTGATTTCCCAGAGCACAAACAGAAACTGGAACAGTCAGGACATGATCCAGCATCCATATGGGATGCTGGTGCTTTCAAGGAAGGATTTAGCCACTAGCCCATTGCACTGGGCCCCGTTCATAAACCTTGTATACCTGCTTCATCTGTATTTACATGAGAGTCATGACTAACTTTCAGAACATTATAGTTTAGTGAGGAAGACACAGATAGCATGGGGGGTCTACGGGATTCTCTTCTAATTGCTTTTGTTTTTTCTCTGAACAAGAAAGTGAAGCCATGGCCTGAGAGTGAGACCGTGAAGAAGGTTTGAGTGGGTTGAGGGCACTGAGGAACTTTTCAAAGCTTCCAGGAGAGTGGGAAAGGAAGAGAGATGAATGTAAATGTAATCTGACTGCCAAATCACATAATACCACTGAAGATTGGTGTCATGAATTTGCAGCAGATTTGTCAGCGCCACAGGCCTGGGCAGGCCAAACTCGATTTAAACAGGTACAAGGTTCTACTAAGTGAGCACCATCAGAAACTAGAGCAAGGCAGTCACAGTTGTGAACAGGAGCAGGAGAGACATGAGGGCACAACGGACAAAACAATGGGAAAGTGCTAGGATCAGGGGCTGATGGTCCCTGCTTGGGCAGTGGGGCTGTGGGCCTTGGGTGTGCAGAGCCAGAAAATGGGAAGTATGGGTGTGATAACAGGAGACTTCAAACCCAGACCAATGAAGGAGTGTGAGTGAGGTTGCTCAGACCTAGGAAGACAGTGAGCAGCAGGGTGGAAAGAGGCCACAGTGTGGATGACAGAGTGGACACGTAGGGCACCGTGTGGTTAGGATTGTTATTAAGGTGAGGGGGTCAGCACAGGATGAGGGAAGAGGTAAATGAGGAACGATAGAGAGAGACATTTCTTCAACAGGATCAGATCAGAGTTGTTCCAGGGCAGGCTATCCAGGTTATCTACTCATAGTGAACAGGAAGGCACAGGTGAGAACCCTGAAGGATGAAGAGAGGGAAGTCACTGTTGGTCTTGGAATGTAAGAAGGACAGGACTGCAAAAGCAAGTGGGAGGCTGTGAGAGACTGACACCTGCTCTCACGAAACATGGAAGACCAAGAGCTCCTTGTGCGCATTGGTTCCAGTCCTGCAGTATGCATGGAATGCACAGAGGAGAGATGAGTACACAGAAGTTTGGCAGTGTGTGTCATAGCGATAAGCATGATGCTAATTCCCACACCTCTACCCACAGACCGTCCCCCACATGCATTATAAACATTGAAGGCAAGAAGAAAAATGCTCTTACTTCAACCACAGATGGAAAAAAAAAAAAGAGAGAAACAAGTAGAAGCTAGCCCCTCCCCATAAGTGTTTGCTTTCAAAAGAAAAAAAAAAACACCTGTCTTTTGATATTCATCAATCTGATTGCCCAATGTGACACCTATTAATCTCCACCTCTGCACTGTGCAAATTTTAGAGTCTCCCTTTTCTGTCTGTGACGATCTTTGTAGAACTGTTCAGATGGCTGACCCCTTCCAATTAGGTCATGATCTGCCTGGTTGTGTCCCGCTCCAAACACAGAATGAAGGCAAATGCTTTCTCTGACCGCAATGTGTGGCTTCCTCCTCACACAAGCAGTTGCAAACATTGTAAACTGCTGGATATTTTACAACTTCCCTTGATTCTGATCTGAAATGAACCACAGTTAGCAGACATCATAGTCACAAGTGTCTCTGTTCAACTTAGGGACAAATCAGGGTTTCTATTAGCCCCATCTCAAATCCATTAACATGTGATAATGGATCACAAACTCAGGGAAATACATTGCTACTGGTTTATCATAAAGCATATTTTTTAAACAAACAAGATTTATTTTTATTGGAAAGGCAGATCAGGTTTATAGGTAGAAAAAGAGAGAAAGATCTTTCATCTTCTGGTTCACTCGCTAAATGGCTACAATGACCAGAGTGGAGTGGATCCAAAGCCAGGAGCAAGGAGATGCTTGAAGTTCTCCCACATTGGTATAACATTCCCAGGCTTTCGGCCATCCTCTACTGCTTTCCAAGTAAACAAGCAGGAGGTTGTGTGGAAGTGCTCCAGGTGGCTGGACTAACAGCCGTGCTGGCTGGTGTGCCTGAGGCTGGTGAGGTCTCACGAGATGTAGATGTGGGTGCCGGGGAAGGAGGCTGTGGCTGTGGTGGCAGCTGCTGCAGGTGGGAAGGTGTGGCAGTGGCTGCAGGTGGGAAGGTGTGGGTGGGGGCTGGAGGTTGAGGTTAGCCCGGGCTTATCCTGTTGCTTGTCGGGTTCACTGGTGCCCAAGGCCACTGGTGCTGGGCTCCTGGGAAGCCCTCCCTGCTGCTGCTTTTTCTGCTGCTGACTGAGCTTGGCTCGCCTATTTTTTAAACCAGATCTGTGGAGAGAGGGGGGCACAGATCAGTGTCTGCGGTGGAAAGAGAGTGAGGTGCCCCCATCCCAGGCCAACACTGCCTTGCAGCGTTTCTCATGGACACACAACCCACAAGGGAACTTTGCATGGCTCTCCGCATGACCCCGGGCTCCTCTGGGGAGGCCACTGTTGCCCAGGAGCCCAGTAGGCCTGCAGGAGCCCCAAGCACCAAGTCCTGGTGGGCACTGCAAGTACTGCAGCCACTGGGACCTCTGGCTGTCCCCACCCTCCCCCATGACACCGACCCTGACAACCTCCCTTTCCAGCTTCAGCTCCTTCGCCAGGCTCTCTAGGGTGTCCCAGTCGGGGCAAGGGGTCTTCTCGAATGCAGCGTTCAGGACCCCAAGCTGCTGGGGCTTGAATCTGGTGCGAGGTCGGCGCGCAGCATAGCCAGACACTGCAGAGGCAACAGACACCAAAGTCAGGACTGCTTGGCTGGGACGCCAGGAGGTTGTGCAGGTCCATTCACTAGATGAAAATCCCTTCCCAAATCCCTTGTCCCACACCCTGCGTGCCTGTCCCCTGAACCTGTTCATAAGTGAGCCTCATGTCTCTGTCTCTCTCTCCAAATCTACTCACCCTGGAAAGCAGAGCTGGGGGTCACATTCACACGCTGCCCAGACATCTGATTGTCTCATGTGTGCCCAATGCAATCAGCTTTTTGCTTCTGACCCTGCTTATCGCCAATGGTTACAGACATGATGCAAACTATAGTGGCTTCGTCTTCTCTAGTGTCTGAGCTTGCTCTACCACACACTCTCAGAGTCCACGTATTTATGGAAGCTTGTGTAGGGATTACTTTCATCCACCCAAGGTACACATAGATAGATAGAAAGATAGATAGGGTAGCTCGCCGATTCTTTTTCCACGTCAGCTGCCCTGTTCACTCTGGCTGCTTTCTCAGAACAAGCGGATCAAGTGGAGTCTCTCTTGGGCTCTCTACAAAGTCCATGTGAATAACACTTTGAGAGTCCGTGTGCCCCGGTGCCCCTTTGCCTCAATCTGACCACATCTAGCAAACTCATGTGACATCTCAGATCCCCATACAAGTACCTATGGCAGCCTCAGGCTGGGGGAGACCTCCCTCCCTTTCACTGACCCTAGTGCCCTGCTTGGACATGACGCCCCCAGTGCCCAGTACAGCTCCACTGTGCCCCCAGCCTCAGCCGGCACCTCAGATTTGATGGGTGTTGGGGACTGCAGGCTGCCAGCATCCGCGCTGATACCCCAGCTTAGGCTTCACCTCCCAGGGAATGGCTGTGTCCCACAACCTCTCTCCCTCTCAGTGCAGTGGTGCCTGACTTTGAAATGAAACCTGAAATTGAATGTACACGACCTTGGCATACCCAGAACCTTTGAGAGGATTCTTGGATGAGAGGGGATGAGCATTGACAATTGGACTCAGAAAGTGGCTGCCAGAAAACATATGGATTTGGGGACTGCCCTGTGGGGAAGCTGGTCAACCTACTACCTGCCATGCTGTCATGCCTCATGTGTGCCAGTTGGTGTCCGACAGCTGCTCTTCAACACACACCCCAGCTGATCATCAGGGAAAGCAGCAGAACCTGATCTGGATGCTTGGGCCACAGTCACCCGCCTCAGTGAATAGATTATTGTGGGCTATGTTTTGGGAGGATTCAGGCAAATTCTTGATGTCTTCACAAATGTGCTTATATATGTACATCAAGAGAGTTGTTGAGCAAGCTCAGACCCGGGACAGAGAACACCTCCGAAAGTTGCTTCTTGTCCGTAACCAGGTCTTGTAAGCAGGGGCAGAGGGTGGAAAGCTGGGAATGAAGGGTGGGGATTGGAAGAGCTTGCAGGTTCTGCAGGGCACGGAGAAAACAAGTAGTGAAGTGGATTTCTCGGGATCAATGAGATGGTTCTATTGGCTAATCATTGACTGCATGCTTCAGCATCTGATAGGAGTTCTGGCTCGTATCTGTGCTGTTCTACTTCCCATCCAGCTCCCTGCTTGTGTCCTGAGAAGGGAGCAGAGTGCGGCGTAAAGCCTTGGACGCTGCACCTACATGAAAGACCTAGAAGTTCCTAGCTCCTGATAAGCTAAGCTCCGGACACTGGGGCCATTTGGACAAGGAATAAGGAGATGGTAGGTCTTTCTCTCTGTAAATGTGTCTTTACAAAAAAAACAAACAAGACACAAATTTTTTAAAACACGTAGAACTGTATTTCTTGCTAGAGGTCGGAAAACAATCTCTACAAAATATTTATTTGAAGAAATATTCTATTTATTTGGGAGTCGGAATCACAGATGAGAAAGAAACAGACAGACAGGAGACATAGAGAATTGCTCCCCTATTGTCTGGGTTCACCACCCAGGGACCGTCAGCAGCTAAGAGCTGTGATCAAGCTGCCAAGACTGACCTGAGCTCTCCATCGCCACTTCTGATAGTCCCAGTAAAGTCATGCAAGCCTCCCCGTGTGCAGCTAGGGAGGAGAGATGACCTCGCACCGGATTCAAGCCCCAGCAGCTTGAGGTCCTGAATGCTGCATTCGAGAAGACCCCATGCCCCGACTGGGACACCCTAGAGAGCCTGGCGAAGGAGCTGAACCTTGAAAGGGAGGTTGTCAGGGTCGGTGTCATGGGGGAGGGTGGGGACAGCCAGAGGTCCCAGTGGCTGCAGTACTTGCAGTGCCCACCAGGACTTGGTGCTTGGGGCTCCTGCAGGCCTACTGGGCTCCTGGGCAGCAGTGGCCTCCCCAGAGGAGCCCAGAGTCACGTGAAGAGCCATGCAAAGTTCCCTTGTGTTTGCCTGTTCAATGTCAGCCGCCCAGTGCTCATGATGGGCACACCTCACTGTCTCCACCGCAGGCACTGACTGGTACCCCCTCCCTCTGCAGACCTGGTTTAAAAATAGGTGAGCCATGTTCAGCCAGTGGCAGTGGAAGCAGCAGCAACAGCATCAGGGAGGGCTGCCCGGGAGCACAGCAGCAGAGGCCTTGGACTCCAGCACCCCAGTCAAGCAGGAGAATCCCAGGCCACTCTTGGCCCCCAGTGCCCATGCACAGAGTCCCGCAGCTTCCCAGGAGCTGGATTACCTTACTCCCCATACACAGGAGCTGATGCGGATCTATGGTTTCCCTGGCAACACCCACTGAAACAGCCTGAATATTTACCTCCTCCCGACACCACAGTAAAAAAAAATATTACTCGTGATGAGATCTGCTCTGCATTTCAGGTTAATGTCCAGATAAAAATGCTTAGGATCAAGAAAGAACCCCATGGTTTACCAAGGGAGTTACTGTTATCATGATTTTTCCATAGTTCCCTGTGTAGCCTTTACAAAATATCATCAGACATTACCCCTTGCCACGTGCTGTAGGACCTCTGTGATTCTGTTGCTGTGACATGTGCAGAGCAGGCAGCCCCTGAGGAAGACCACCACTGGGGGCTTGGGAGGTTCTTCTGGGTGCCCGGGGCCATGGGCGTGAGCTGCCTTTTGGGGGCAAAGCACTGCTCTGCCTGAGCTGGTGGTGGAGATGGTGGCACAAATGTGGCAATTCTTTGAGGAGCACTGAATAGTGTATGTTCAATGCCTGAGCTCTGTCAAAGTGAATTGTTTCCCCAATTATCCATGACCAAGGTTGTAGAACTGTTTGGGTGCACCATGTCCACCAAAGTCAATTTAGAATTGAGAGTATTTATTAGCCAGTGGGCAACTGCCCCCACTCAGCACAAGTCTGAGGGAGGCAAGCCTCCTTTGTCTGGGCACTGAGCTTTTAAAGGAAAAAAAAAAAATCTTGGTGGCCTTTACACTGGCGAGCCATCAAGGGTAGAGAAGTTACAAAAAACAGGTTAGAGTCAAGATGAGCAATTCTACAGTTGTAGTTACAGTTTAACTTCTTGGAAATTGCTTCTACTCTTTATTGTTTTTGTCTAAAAGAGCTATTTATTTTCATTGGAGAGGCAGATCTACAGAGAGAAGGAGAAACAGAAAGGTTCTTCCATCCACTGGTTCACTCCCCAAGTGACCACAATGGCTGGAGCAGAGCCAACCCAAAGCCAGGAACCAGGAGCCTCTTCCAGGGCTTCCATGCAGGTGCAGGGTCCCAAGATTTTGTACCATTCTCTCCTGCTTTCCCAGGCCACTGCAAGCAGGGAGCTGGGTGGGGAGTAGAGCTGCTGGCATTTGAAGCAGTGCCCTTATGGAATTCCGGTGCGGTCAATGGGAGGACTTTCGAAGCTGGGCTACTGTGCCAGGACCTATTTGTTTACTTATTTTTGATGGAAAGTTGGATATACAGAGAGAAGTAGAGCCAAAGATCTTCCATTCCCTTGGTCACTCCCCAAGAAACCGCAATGGCCAGAACTGAGCCTACATGAGGCAAGGAGCCAGGAGCCCCCTCAGGGTCTCCCATATGGGTGCAGGATTCCAAGGCCTTGGGCTATCCTCAACTGCTTCCCCAGGCCATAAGCAGGGAGCTGGAAGGGAAGTGGAGCAGCTGGGATATGAGCCAGCACCCATGTGGGATCCCAGTGCATGCAAGGTGAGGACTTTAGCCATTCGGATATGTCCCGGAGATGATTTTTGATCACTCTCAAATCACTATCATAGAAGCAACGTGTTTCTTCTAGATCCATACATAGGCCTCCTTATTTGAGAAATAACAGATCCAAGCCTATTTTGCAGGAGTGCTTTAGTCAAGACATTTAGAGAGTACTCTAGATTGTGTACTGAAGACTCTAAATTAGAAAGACCTAGGTCAATTTGTTTGCATTAAGTTTTGAAGTTCTGGTGTCCCATGACCAGAGCTGAGGCCCCAGTAGTGGTGGAGTCTGCGGTCCCACTACTATCTAGACCAGAATCAGGACAGGGCCTCTCTTCTACCAGTGTGCAACTCTAGGAATTCCCTTCACCCTTCAGCTGAATAACAACACATTGTGGGTATGACATGAACAAGAACATGCAACTCTGCATGGATGTTCCAAACTCCAACATTGGAGGTGTAAGAAGGAATTCCTCTGATGGGTGCAAACCAAGTCCGCCTCCATTTGTCACACAAACAATTAGAATTACAAAGTTAGGAGTAGTGGGCCCAGCAGCGTGGCCTAGCGGCTAAAGTTCTTGCCTTGAACGCACCGAGATCCCATATGGGCGCCGGTTCTAATCCCGGCAGCTCCACTTCCCATCCAGCTCCCTGCTTGTGCCCTGGGAAAGCAGTCAGGAGGGCCCAATGCTTTGGGACCCTGCACCCGCGTGGGAGACCCGGAAGAGGTTCCTGGTTCCCAGCATCAGATTGGCGCGCACTGGCTCATTGCGGCTCACTTGGGGAATGAAACATCGGATGGAAGATCTTCCTCTCTGTCACTCCTCCTCTCTGTATATCCGGCTTTCCAATAATAATAAATCTTTAAAAAAAAAAAGTTAGGAGTAGTAAGAATTTTCTCAGGAAAGCCTTATATCTTTTTTTAAGAACATATTTTTTTATTTTCAATTATTTCGCATTATGTGACAGTTTCATAGGCTCTGGAAATCCCCCCACCCCTCCCCACACCCCTCCCCCCTGGTGGATTCCTCCACCTTGATGCAGTATTACAGTTCAAATTCAATCAAGATTCTTTCCTTGCAAATGTATACCAAGCATAGAATCCAGCTACTTATTGTCCAGATGGGTTGAACAGTTTCTTGGGGAGACCATTTCTGGTCCGAAGTTAGAGCTGGTAGAATATCATCCCAGTCAATTAAGAGTCCCAATATAACATCAACAGCAATTTGTAACATTATGGAATTGACATGGTTTTGAGTAACCAGTATGTTAAAAAAAAAAAAAAAAAGCAAGTTCTTAACCACAACCTATGATTAGCTCATTGACATTTCAATTTTAGTTTATATACAGCACCGGCTGCTATCTACCTTAAAATGGCTATAAGGTACCATTCAGCTGTCTCGTGTCTATTTCATTTTAGTATTTAGCCATTTGTTGTGTTGAAGTATAATTTTGCTGATCTTGGGAGATTTTAGGATAATCTAGACTTGCTTATAACTCTAACAAGACATTTGTCGACAATTAAGGTGCAGAACATTTTTTGGGGGGGGGGTGTGCAGGAAAATCCTCAACACCACAGTGAGGAGTGACTAATCTTTGTGTACCACCCAGCGAGGCATGAGCCAATCCACGCCAGCTCTTTCCTGTTAGATTCCAAGCTCTACTTTTTGTTGTTTGTCTATTTATTTTAGGTTTTTTTAGTTTGTATGATTGTTTGTTTGCTATGAGGGGTTTTTGGAGCGATCCCGATGGTCATTGCGAGGGAGGGTGGGGGTCCAGAGTCGGAGCCAGGCTCGGATCAGAGAAATCTCTCCTCCCTGGTCCTGAAGGACGTATATTGTTTTTCTGTTTCTGCGGACCGCTCAGGGCTTCTGGTTGTCTTTCCGATGACGTTGGTTTCTGCACGGTAGTGTTTGGACTTCTTCCATCCTCTGGGGAAGCTCCGGTTGGGGGTGGGTGACCTCAGAGTACTCGGCCTCCGAGGGCATCCAATTCCCTGTGGAAAGCCTTATATCTTAAGGAGGTCTTCCAAGGACATCACAGTCCTTTCTCCAGAGCAGTGATCCCAGGGAGGACTTCTTGTATTTATTAAAGAAAACTAAAATCAAAATAGTCTTTGAAACAGTTGTGTCATTAAAAAAAGAACACATAAAAATAAAAAGCAAATTAAAAATAACACAACACAAAACAAAACACACAAAAAAGTAACAAATAACAAAAACAAAAACCAAAAAAAAAAAAAAAAGAAAAGAAAAAAGAAACATTCGTGTCTTTTTATTTTTCCTGAATAGCATACATACAGATGAGGAATGTGCGTGAGTGAGAGAAAGAGAAAAAGAGAAGTGTCTCTCATGCACTTCAATGGGCGGGATGGGGTGAGTGTGTGTGTGTGTGAGAGAAGCCTTCCCTCCACATCGCAAGTCCCTGCCAGAGCAGGGACAGGTGAAATCCATGAGCCCACAACTCTGTCTTATTCTCTCCTTGGGGTGGCTGGAGCCCTAGCCCCTGCGTCCTCCCTAGCTTTCTCCCAGGATGCCCAGCAGCAAGGAGCAGCACAGCCAGGCTCGCTGCCTCCCGCGCGCATCCAGCTCTCTTGTCCCCTTCCCGCGTTGGCTCCTTGCGGGTCTGAGTGGGCAGCAGGGGTGGGAGGAGGCACGCGCATGCGCAGGGTTTCCCCGCGCAGCAGCTGGGGGAGGGGGGGCGACGGGTCCACCGGGGGGTTCTGGTCCGGTCCCCCGGACCAGGACAGGGGTTCCGCCCCAGGCACCCGGAGGCGGGGGCGCTATGCATGCAGGAGGCCCAAGCCAAATCTTGATGATTATACCAAGTACCCTATCACCATGTACAAGGTTTGAAGAGCAGGACAAACACTGGTGAGAATAAATCAAAAGCTCCAGTCTCACCTGAGGGTCTGCCATTGTGGACATTCATAAGTGCATTGTGGAGATGCTCAGGGCAAGTTTGTGTACTGGAGGCTCTCCCCCAGGCAGCAGGAGGTCTTCACTTGCACAAGACTATGTCCCTGCAATGCTGGGGTAAGTGCAATAGCCTTAGGAGTGAGAAGGAATTCAGTCCTGCATCTCTCCTTGCCTCTGGGCACCTGACCTGGAGGTGCCAGGGAACCAAAACCCTGGGCCAGGTCAGCCTCTATCCCTACTGATTCTGTGGCTGCCCCAAGGCCCAGGTCACACAGTGGTGCCTGCCCAGCCTGGATGTTCTCTTGGCAGGATGGAGGGAGGCATTTCACTTCTGTGTGGGCATGGGGAACCAAGTTCAAGTGGATTTCTTGTCATGTGTCTCAGGACACATGCACTGCCTTAGTGTCAGAGTTGTCGAGAGAAATAGAGACTAGGAGAGAGCTTTACACAGGCTGCTTCACTCCCCATAAGCCACAGCAGCCAAGGATGGGCCAGGAGACAGCTAGCAAGTTCATGCAGGTCCCTCTGTGTCCCAATCATGTCAGGGGATCTCCTCCAGAGCCCTGTGAGTGTGATTCCCTACAGAGGTCGAGAGAGAATGCTGTGCTTGGTCCCCTGTCCGCTCTTGTGTTAGGAGGAGGTGGGGCAGGTGGCCTTGCTTGTGAACACACAGTCTGGTCAGGGCAGTGTGGCAACCTGACCCCAGCTCTGCTTTCCAGTGTGAGTTTCGTTCAGTTGAGAGAGACAGAGAGATGGAGAGGAGGCTTGCTTGTATAAGGAAAATGCAAAGGCATAAAAAAGGAAGTAGAGCAGTTGGAACAAATGGACACCCATATGGGTTGCTGGCCAAGGCAGTGCCTTGGACACGTAATGTCCCAGTGCTGACCTTCTCTTTAAGATTTATTATTGGTTTGCAAGGCAGAATGACAGAAAGGAGAAACAAAGGGAGAGAGAGATGATGCATTCACTGCTTCCCTACCCTGTGACTACAACAGCCAGTGCTGGGCCAAAGCCAGAAGCCAGGAGCTTCACCTGCTTGCTGAAGTGAGTGACTGGGGCCCAAGCATCCAGAACAGGTTCTGCTGCTTTCCCAGATGATCAGCTGGGGTGTGTGTTGAAGAGCAGCTGTCGGACACCAACTGGCACACATGAGGCATGACAGCATGGCAGGTAGTGGGTTGACCAGCTTCCCCACAGGGCAGTCCCCAAATCCATATGTTTTCTGGCAGCCACTTTCTGAGTCCAATTGTCAGTGCCCATCCCCTCTCATCCAAGACTCCTCTCAAAAGTTCAGGGTTTGCCAAGGTCGTGTACATTCAATTTCAGGTTTCATTTCAAAGTCAGGCACCACTGCACTGAGAGGGAGAGAGGGTGTGGGACACAGCCATTCCCTGGAAGGTGAAGCCTAAGCTGGGGTATCAGCGCGGATGCTGGCAGCCTGCAGTCCCCAACACCCATCAAATCTGAGGTGCCGGCTGAGGCTGGGGGCACAGTGGAGCTGTACTGGGCACTGGAGGCGTCATGTCCAAGCAGGGCACTAGGGTCAGTGAAAGGGAGGGAGGTCTCCCCCAGCCTGAGGCTGCCATAGGTACTTGTACGGGGATCGGAGATGTCACATGAGTTTGCTAGATGTGGTCAGATTGAGGCAAAGGGGCACTGGGGCACTGAGACTCTCTAAGTGTTACTCACATGGACTTTGTAGAGAGCCCAAGAGAGACTCCACTTGATCCACTTGTTCTGAGAAAGCAGCCAGAGTGAGTAGGATAGCTGACATGGAAAGTTAATAGATGAGCTGTCCCATCTATCCTATCGCCTCTCTGTCTCTCTGCCTCTCTCTCTCTCTCTCTCTCTCTCTCTCTTTATTTATCTATTCGCTTTTATCTTTACCTGTCTTCCTTCCTCAGGATACTCAGTTCCTTAGAGAGGTATCATGGTTTATAAAAGTTTGTTGAGGGGCACATCAGATGGCTCAATATGCTAATCTTCCCCTTGCAAGTCCCAGGATCCCATGTGGGCACTGGTTTATGTCCTGGCTGCTCTGCTTCCCATCCAACTCCCTGCTTGTGAAGCAGAGGAGGATGATGAGGCTGTGGACTGGCACATCCATGTTGAAAATGTGGAAGAGCTGGCTTTGGATCAGCACAGCTCTGGCTGTTGGGTCATTATGGTGTAAACCAACAGATGCAAAATCTTTCTGTCTGTAAATCTGCCAATAAAATATAAAGATAAGTATTTCTGGAAAAAAGCAAAAGCAAAAATGACATCTTCCCCAGCTGCAGGCCACTGCCTAGGTTACAATGTGCCTAGGCAAGTGACATACTGCTAAGAAAAAAGCAGCTAATAGCTGGCAGGCATCCTGGGCATACTTCATGCCAAGTTTCGGTTAATTATACCACTATGCCAGCATCGTTGCTTATGTATCTTTCTTTAAAGGTATGTATGGGACTCATCCTGGCATACTGTGAGATTGGGTCTGGTGACCTAAGCATGACCCTGGGCAGGCAGCCACAGCCACAGGCTGTCACAGCACACTGCTGTAGGATTGGGCTTGGGGATCTATGGGCACACTCGTAGACATGGAGTGGTGTGGATTGCTAAGGGAATTCATCCCAGAGATGTGTGGGATGGAGGACTGCTGAGGGAGAATGTGACAGGTGAGGTGGGACTTCTGGGAAACTTTCACCAACCTAGCTACTACATTTGCAGGAAAATGAGGATACTGAAACAAAGGCAACCAGAGGATATTTCAGGGCCAAACCAATGCACTCACATACATGGGAGACCTGAGTTGGGATTGCATGTGCCATCTATGGGATATGCAAAAGCCATGGGTGGGAGTCTGTCTGGTTGAGCTCAACCACAGTACCCATCAGGGAGTGTTGGGGCAGGGTCTGAACCATGTCTGGATGGGCCATGACCCTGGCCAGAATGGGAGAGAACAATGTCTGAGAGCAGGTTGTGTGGGGGAGCCTGAGCTCACCCCCATGGGACTGCCATACCGGCTGGTTTGCTTGAGTGTTGGCAGTGGTGGTGGGCTCAGCTAGGCATCGATAATGAAATCACAAACACTCATGCGCACTGGTGTTGGGTATAGGCTGAGCTGGTGAAAGCTGCAGCACCCACAGGCACACCCAAGAATTGGATGTGGAGAAGGCAGGGCTGCAGTATCCACCAACACACACAAAAGCCAAGACTCAGAGGCAAACCGTGCCAGCTAAGGGGCTTAGCACCCAATGGCATGCATGAGATCTGCGTCTGGGCATGGTCCTGATGGAGGAACTTGGGGAACTCCCTTGGTGGGCCATCACTCCTGCTGGTGAGCACATGAGTCAGGGCTGGGTGTTGGTAAGGCAAGGCAGCACTGCTTCATTTGTGGCAGGTATGTGGGTTGCTTCGGGGCAGGGAGTGGAGGGCAGCCCGACTGGGCAGAACCAGGTCAAACCTTAGCTCACTGGCATACACAGGAGCTAGGATGCAGTGCAGATCATGCCAGGCTAAGCTATCTCATCTACCGGTTTGCATAAAAGCCAGGGATGGAGACAGGCTGGTTAGAGCTAGGATGCAGCACCCACCAGTGAGAGTTAGGACTGGGGATGGGCCAGGCTAGGTCAGGCAATGGCTAAGATCGGTGATGGATTATCCCAGGCTAGATCAGAGCAACAACCAACCTGCAAAAGATCTGTGGCTGGGAGCAGGCCTGAAAGGGGAACGAAGGGGAAGCCCCAGCTGGACTGAGGATCCCACTAGTGAGTAAAAGGGCTGAATGAGGGTGGTGAAGCGGGCTGCACAGGACTGCACTGGTCCTTGGCATGGGTATGGACTGGATCTCAGATATGCCAAATTGGACTAAGCTATAGTATTTGCTGGTGTCTAGAAGAGCCAGAGTGTGTATAGGACAGGCTGGGCTAGATATGGCACCCATTGAACCATTTCAGAGTTGTTTCTGGGCATATCCCAGTCAGGGCTGGGCTGTAGCACTCAACAGTAAGAGCCAGAACGGATGTGGGCTGGTTAGGCAAGGCTACTATACCTGCCAGGAGAGGAGGTGGGCCAAATAGGCTGGGTCAAGGATCCACCAGTATGAATGAGATCTGCCACTGGAAATGACCAGATAGAGGAGCTTGGGGGACTCCTTTGTCAGGACACAGTCCCTGCAGTTGAGCGCAAGAAACAAAACTGGGAGCAGTACAGAGCAGTCCAGGTTACAGTACCCACCAGCATACATGTGGGTCAGGCCATCAGAAAGCCCAGGCTGGGGAGGCTTATAACAGCCACTGGCAGATGTCAGAACCAGGACAGGTTGCAGGACAGGTAAGGCTGAGCCACAACACCAACCAGTTCACATTAGGGCCAGGACTGGGTGCAGATTGGGCAAAACCAGGCTGCAGCACCATCTGGTGAGTGCTGAGATGAGGCAAGCCACACCAGTCAGAGCCACAGCACTCACTAGCACATGTAAAACCCAGAATAGAGCATAGGGTCTCCTCCACAGATTCCTCTAGTGGAGGAAGGGGTGATCCTGCTGACTACCACCCAGCCTCCAGCGCGAGCAAGAGACAGACAGATTCTGTCTAAGCAGGTCAGGTTTATTGGGGAAGTACAGATTCTTATATAGGATAATGGATAACCTGGGGGCAGGAATTTCAGGAATTCCAGCAGGGGAGAGACTAGGAGCCAAGTACTAGGAGAATAACTGTGACAGTCACTTCCCATAGGCAAGGGAAGGTGAGCGACATTGTCCTGGCAAATCAGTCTTTCTTTGAAACAATGTGAACCCTGCCCTGGTTCAAGCCCAGGGTTCTATCCTTGGCTGCCATTTTACTCGCCACATGTAACCCAGTGACCTTGACTTAGTCGCCATCTTATTGACATTTTTGCCCCTGAGCCATACAGCTGATATTTTCTGTCTCGGGTGGAGTGTAAATTGAAGAGCTCCAACTTGGAATTCCTTCTGGATCCTAAGCCTTTTGAAGTAGCTTTAGGCAACTAAACAAGCAGGAATCCATAAGGCAGGACATCATTTTTGGTGCTCAGGGTGGAGAAGGTACACATCCAGGCTGCTTGGGTCGACATTGATGGGGGAACAATAAATCCTAACCAACTCGCCCAGGTCATAGGGAAGGGAGGCCCAGGGAAGCAAAGGATCCAGGACCAAGTCCTCCAGTTGCTTGGGCCAAGTGCCCAGCTGGCTATTGTGCCCTGAAGCAGGTGGGGCCTGAGGAGATATAGATGTGGGTGCCTGGGAAGGCAGCTGTGGCTGTAGTGGCAGTGGTTGCAGGTGGGAAGGTGCTGGAAGGGAGGCCCAGGGAGCCGAAGGATCCATGACCAAGCAGTCCATGTCGCTGGGCCAAGAGCTGTGCTGGCTATTGTGCCCTGAGGCTGGTGGGACCTGAGGAGATGTAGATGTGGATGCCTGGTGATGTGGCTGTGGCAGCGGCTGCAGGTGGGAAGGTGTGATCCCTTGTGGGTGGGGGCTGGAGGCTGTGAAAGGTCAGGGTTCTGCTGTTGCTTGGCAGGAGCAGGGGGGTTCAAGGCCACTGGTGATGGGCTTTCGGGCAACTCTCCCTGCTGCTGCTTTTTCTGCTGCTGACTGAGCTGCTGAATGAGCTTGGCTTGCTCATTTTTAAACCAGATCTATGAAGAAAGGCACAAGGGAGTGGCTGAGGTGGAGACAGTGTGAAGTACTTCCATCACAGGCCAACACTGCCTCGCAGCATTTCTCATGGACACACAACCCACAAGGGACTTTTGCATGGCTCTCCGCACGACCCCGGGCTCCTCTGGGGAGGCCACTGTTGCCCAGGAG
Organism: Ochotona princeps; assembly: GCF_030435755.1. Taxonomy (NCBI): domain Eukaryota; kingdom Metazoa; phylum Chordata; class Mammalia; order Lagomorpha; family Ochotonidae; genus Ochotona; species Ochotona princeps. Next base: position 103,948,789 of record NC_080835.1, on the reverse strand, counting down.
GCCAGTGAGGCCTGCAGGAGCCCCAAGCACCAAATACTGGCATTCATTGCTGGTGTTGCACCAACTGGTACACCTGGTGTCCCCACTCTCAGCCCGGACACCAACCTGGACAACACCCATACCGAGGTTCAGCTCATTCGCCAGGCTCTTTAGGGTGTCCCAGTTGGGGCATGGGGTCTTCTTCAATGCAGCATTCAGGACCCCGAGCTGCTGGGGCTTGAATTGGGTGTGATGTCGGTGCACAGCACAGCCGGAGGCTATAGAGGGGACAAACACCAAAGTCAGGACTGCTTGGCTGAGACCCCAGGAGGTGGCGCGGGTCCATTCACTAGCTGTACAACCTACTCCCCAATCCCTTGCCCCAAACCCTGCGTGCCTGTCCTGTGAACCTGTGCATAAATGAGACTCTCTGTCCCTCTGTCTCTCTCAACTGAATGAAAACAAGCAACTCACACTGGAAAGCAGAGCTGGGGTCAGGTTGCCACACTGCCCAGACCAGACTATGTTCACAAGCAGGGCCACCTGCCCACATCTTCCTAACACAAGTGCAGACAGGCGACCAAGCACAGTATCTCCTCCAAATTTTTTGGAGGGAATCACATGCACAAGGTTCTGGAGGAGGAGCCCGGATACGACTGGGGCACAGAGGGACCTGCATGAAGTTGCTGGCTGCCTTCTGGCCCAGCGCTGGCTGCTGTGGCTTATGGGGAGCAAGCAAGCCAATGGAAACACTCTCTCCTAGTCTCTACCTCTCTCTGTAGCTCTGAGTCTAAGATGTGTTTTCACAAAGATCTCTTTGGAAAGAGACAAGACATCTACTCTAACTTGGTTCCCCCCATTCCCATTCCCACACAGCTCATTGATTGGCAATCCGTGCCAATGCTCCCAGTATCCCGCTTTTACCCTTGCTTACCTTGCATGTTAACTGACAATATGGGTCGTCTTCTCCAGTGTCTGTGCTTGCTCTACCACTCACTCTAGGAGCCCATGCATTTATGGAAGCACATAAGAGGATTGCCCTTATCTTATCAAGGAACATCCTCCCTAATCCAATCTACCAATTGAGGAGGTTTTATCCAACACACAAATGGCAACTGTAAACTTTTGTTTTCAGCATAAGCTGAAGTGATAGCCCTCAACTTTCCAAGGCACACCCTGCCATAATCCATGTTATGAATGAAGATTTGCTTCAGGTGGCTCCAAAATCAAACACATAAATGGCAAGTGGAAACTTGAGTTTTCAGCATAAATTGCTCCAGGTTCAATATACTTTTCTAAATAATGATACCTGCCATTGAGGACCTCAGTAAGGTTGAAAGTCCCGGAAAGGAAGAGTCGCAGAGACTGAGAGGGAGAGAGGGAGAGAGGGAGAGAGAAGGAGAGAGAGGGAAAGACAGCTAAATCCATTCCATTTGATTGGTATGCTCCCTGATAATCAGCTTAGAGTTGTCTCAGCATTGAATCAGTCATTCATCTGAATCGATGTCCCATGAGATGCCTGAGCTCACATCTGTAGGCTCCCCACAAGCCACAGCACCCAGGCCTGGGCCAGAAGACAGCCAGCAACTGCATGCAGGTCCCTCTGTGCCCCAGTCATATCTGGGAGTCTCCAGAGCCCTGTCAGTGTGAGTCCCTCTAAGAAATTGGAAGGAGGTGCTCTGCTTGGTTGCTATCCGCAGTTGTGCTAGGAGGATGTGGGCAGGTGACTTGCTTGTGAACACACAGTCTGGTCTAGGCAGTGAATGAACCTGACCCCAGCTCTGCTTTCCAGTGTGAGTTTTGTTCAGGGAGAGACAGAGAGGGGTAGTCAGAGCCATTTTGTACATGTACCCCTGGAATATGAGAGGTGGCTTCCAAAGCTGTGCCCCTAGTACTTGGCTTTGGTCTCTCCCCTCCTGGAACTTTTGAAATTCCTGCCCTGAAGAAATTTGTTATCCTAAATAACAATCCTGTGCAGCCCACTTCACCACCCTCATTGAATCCTTTTACTCACTAGTGGGAGCCTCAGTCCAGCTGGGGCTTCCCCTTCGCTATTTAAATGTATCCTTACCCTATTCTACCTTATGGATTTTCCAGCTGCTCCACCTCTACTCTAGCTCCCTGCTGATGTGTATGGGTAAGCCACCAAGAATGGCACCAATTTTCAACCTCTGCATCCATGTAGGAGACAAGAGAAAGCTCCAGTCTCCTGGTTTTGAATTTGCCAAGACATGGCCATTGTATCTCTTTCTCTCTCTCTTCTCTTTAAGACGTCTGCCCCTTCCCTCTGTCCAGCTGTATTTCAAAGATGAAATCAAGAACAAAAATAGAGAGACAAGGTAGTTGCACTATTTTGTCTTGCATTGGATGTCGAATTTGCTCGCTGTACTGGTGGCTTTAATCTTGGTGGGAGAGGCAGAGTCTAGCTCTGGAGCCAGGAATTTCAAACCCCAACTGTTTTAAAAACAGTTGGCACCATCTTAGTTCAGTTAGGTCGACTGATTGGGACACCCCACTGGCCATCTATGACTAGTAGGGGAGGTGCATGCTAGATGTGGAGCTGCCATGGTTCCGACTAGGTGCCTAATCAGGACACTCCACTGGCTGCTTTTGGTCCTGAGCCATGGCTGTGAGGCAGATGCTGGGTCAAGAGCTCTGGGGCTGAAGGATCTGGTGGGGCTCTGGTCACCTGGCCAGGCCAGGGCTCCAGCTGTGAGGTAGGTTATGTTTTTGTGGATCCTGGGGATGAGAGATCCAGCAAGGCTCATGTTGCTTGGCCCTCACCTTTGGTTCTAGCCATGAGAGAAAAAGCCATAGTAGTGAACGCAGCCTCTGATGCACATGGAGAGAATGGCAGACCATTTGGGACCAGAGGCAGGAGAACAGAGCAATTTGGACAACTACCCCGAGAAGTGATGACAGTAAAACCCTGGGTGGATGGAAACTTGTGGTTGAATATAGCAGACAACGGGCAAGGGAGGGTTGCCTCACCCTTGGTTTGACAAAATAGACAGCATTGGAGAACTATCCAAACCACCTGATCAGAACCCTCAGAACATGCAATGCAACGGGACCCTAGGTTGATAGTGGGTGGCGGTTCCCCATCATGGGGTACTGGGACGTTTGGGAGTCTGGGCATGGCTTCCCCCTTTATCTCTCCCCTTCTCCCAGAGACAGGAACAATGGAGAATGAGGGAACAATCATTTTACCCACTTTTTCTCAACCTCAATCCTGCCCACTCTAGTGAACCCTGTCATCACCATCCAATAAAGAAAATACATTTCTTTTAAAAAAAAAATTGAAAAAAGCAGAAAACATCACCAGTTGTGACATGAAGCATTTCAGTATAATTCTGTAAACTGAAGCAGAGAGAGACAGATGACCATGCATGGTCCATTCACAGCCCGAGGGACCACAATGTCCTGGGCTGGGCCAGGTTGAAGTCAGAAGCCAGCAGCTTCATCCACATGTCCAAGTTGAGTGGCATGCTTCCAAGAAGTGGGCACATGTTCTGCTGTTTTCATTGGGCGATTAGTAGGGAATTGGCTCAGACCTGGGACAGCTGGGACAAGAATCACAGCCACATGGGATGCTGGCATCACAGGATGCAGCTTTGCCTTGCCTGCTGTGCCACATGCCTGGTCCTAGGAGAGCACCCCCGGGGTGAGAGTCATGAACTTGCCTCCGGAGACACAGGAGGCTGGGAAGTGGTAGTGAGCTCCTTGCACCTGGTCTGTGCTCAAAGGTCTGGATGCTGTATATTGGGTGGCATTTGTGAACATCGTCAAACTCTCTCATATACACAGACACTTACACACGCACCCCATCCCTCCCATTGAAGCAGATGAAACACACCTCCCCATCTTTTTCTCCTTCTCTCACTCACGCACATGCCTCATCTCTATGCCATACAGGAAAAATAAAAAGAATGAATGCTTCAGAGACTATTCTGATTTTGTTTTTCTTTAATGACAACATTTAAGCATTCTTGTAAATATCTAGGAATGTCAAGGAATGGCCTTCTGTTTGCATAATAATGTCCTGTTTGTTCTCGACTGGTATTTTCTTTCTTTCTCCGGTGGTGTGTAAATCAAACAGCTCCAGCTTGGAATTCCTTCCGGATCCTAAGCATTTTGAAGTAGCTTGGCAGGTTGAACAACAATCAGGAATCCATCAGGTTGCACGATGACGTAACTGGTCTGGGTGGAGAAGGTACACATTCAGACTGTTTGGGTCGACGTCGAGGGGGGCGCCATACATCCTTACCAGCTGGTCCAGGTCATCGGGAAGAGAGGCCCAGGGAGGTGAAGGATCCAGAACCAAGTTCTCCAGGTCGCTGGGCCAAGCACCCAGCTGACTATTGTGCCTTGAGGGTAGTGGGGCCTGAGGAGGTATAGATGTGGGTGCCTGGGAAGGTGGCTGTGGCTGTGGTTGTGGTGGCAGCGGCTGCAGGTGGGAATGTGCGGGAAGGGAGGCCCAGGGAGCCAAAGGATCCAGGCACAAGTGCGCCAGGTGGCTGGGCCAAGAGCCTTGCTGGCTGGTGTTCCCTGAGGCAGGTGGAGCATTAAGAGGTGTAGATGTGGGTGCCTGGTAATGTGGCTGTGGCTGTGGTGGCAGCGGCTGCAGGTGGGAATGTGCGGAAAGGGAGGCCCAGGAATCCGCAGTTTCTAGGCACAAATGCTCCAGGTGAGTAGGCGTAGAGCCGTGCTGGCTGGTGTGCCCTGAGGCTGGTGGGGCTTGAGATGTAGATGTGAGTGCCTGGTAATGTGGCTGTGGAGGTGGCTCTGGCAGCGGCTGCAGGTGGGAATGTGCGGGAAGGGAGGCCCAGGGAGCCAAAGGATCCAGGCGCAAGTGTGCCAGGTGACTGGACCAAGAGCCGTGCTGGCTGTTGTGTCCTGAGGCTAGTGGGACCTCAAGAGGTGCACATGTGGGTGCCTGGTAATGTGGCTGTGGCTGTGGTGGTGTAGATGTGGGTGCCTGGTAATGTGGCTGTGGCTGTGGTGGCAGCGGCTGCAGGTGGGAATGTGCGGAAAGGGAGGCCCAGGAATCCGCAGCTTCTAGGCACAAATGCTCCAGGTGAGTAGGCGTAGAGCCGTGCTGGCTGGTGTGCCCTGAGGCTGGTGGGGCTTGAGATGTAGATGTGAGTGCCTGGTAATGTGGCTGTGGAGGTGGCTCTGGCAGCGGCTGCAGGTGGGAATGTGCGGGAAGGGAGGCCCAGGGAGCCAAAGGATCCAGGCACAAGAGCTCTTGCTGTATGGGGCAAGAGCCTTGCTGGCTGGTGTTCCCTGAGGCTGGTGGGGCATCAAGGGGTGTATATCTGGGTAACTGGTAATGTGGCTGTGGCTGTGGTAGCAATGACTGCATGTTGGAATGTTCTGGAAGAAAGGCCCAGGGAGCCGAAGGATCCAGGACCAAGTGGTCCAAGTGGCTAGGCCTAGAGCCGTGCTGGCTGTTGTGCCCTGAGGCGGGTGGGGCCTGAGGAGATTTAGCTGTGGGTGCCTGGGAAGGCGGCTGTGGCTGTGGTGGCAGTGGCTGCAGGTGGAAAGGTACGATCTTTGGTGGGTTAAGGTTGTAGTCTGAGAGGGACTTCTCCTGCATGGCATGTGAACTGGTGTCCCAGGCCACTGGTGCTAATCTCTTGGGCAGTCCTTCCTGCTTCTGTTTCTGTTGGTGCCGACTGAGATTGCCTCGCTTATTTTTAAACCAGGTCTGCAAAGGGAGGGGGGCACAGGTCAGTGCTTACAGTGAAAAGGATGTGAGGTGTCCCCATCATAGGTCAACACTGCCTCGCAGCATTTTCCGTGGACAAGCACGCCACAAGGGAATTTTTATGGTACTCAACGCTGCCTGGGCTCCTCTGATAGATGCGGTTACTCTTACAACCCCAGTGAAGCCCACGGGAAAAATGAAGCCCCAAGCACCAAGTCCTGATGGGCACTGTAGGTACTGCAAGTACTGCAGCTGCCGGGACCTCTGGCTGTCCCCACCCTCCCCCAGGACACTGACCTTGACAACACTCGTTTCCAGGTTCAGCTCCATCGCCAGGCTCTCTAGCGTGTCCAAGTCAGGGCAAGGGGTCCTCTCGAATGCAGTGTTCAGGACCCTGAGCTGCTGGGGCTTGAATTCGGTGCGAGCTCGGCGCGCAGCATTGCCAGACACTGCAGAGGCAACAGACACCAAAGTCAGGACTGCTTGGCTGGGACCCCAGAAGGTGGCACGGGTCCATTCACTAGCTGCACAACCGACTCCCCAAACCCTTGCCCCACACCCTGCGTGCCTGTCCCGTGAACCTGTGCACAAGCGAGCCTCCTCTCTGTCTCTGTCTCTCTCAACTGAACGAAACTCACACTGGAAAGCAGAGCTGGGGTCAGGTTGCCACACTGCCCAGACCAGACTGTGTGTTCACAAGCAAGGCCCCCTGTCCCACCTCCTCCTAACACAAGTGCACACAGGCGACCAAGCACAGCATCTCCTCCCGACTTCTTGGAAGGAATCGCACTCACAGGGCTCTGGACGAGCCTCCCAGACATGATTGGGACACAGAGGGACCTGCATGCACTTGCTAGCTGTCCCTGACACATCCTTGGCTGCTGTGGCTTGTGGGGAGTGAAGCAGCCAGTGGAAAAATCTTTCCTAGTCTCATCCTCTCTCTCTGCAATTCTGAGTCTAAGAAATTGTATTTTCATAAAAATCTCTTCAGAAAGCAGATTTGTTTTTATATTTCTGACATGAAATCCATTTGAACTTGGTTCCCCCATGCCCACACAGCCCACTTCTTGCCTAGTGCATGCCAATGTCCCTGGTATCCCGCCTCTGCCCCTGCTTACCGGGCATGGTCCCAGAAAAGTTGCATTGTCTGCTGCGGTGTCTGTGCTTGCTCTACCACTCACTGTCTGAGCCCAAGTATTTTTGGAAGCATGTGAAGGGATTTCCCTCCTGCTATCTGGTTATACCATGCCCTAACCCAATTGAGGAGGCTTTGTCCAATCTGCAGCAAAATCATGTCAAATCAAAAAATGGCAATTGGAAACTTATCTTCAATATAAGTTGAAGGAATTGCCATTATCTGCACAAGACTTACCCTGACATAATTCATTTTGGAAATCAAGGCTACCTTCAGATGTGACGAAACAGAGCAAAACACACAAATGGCAAGTTGAAACTTTAAACATAAAATGCACCAGGTTCAAGACACTTTTCTAAGTAATGATACCTGGCTTTTTTTGGAACTCCCTAATGACTTGGAGTCCTGGAAAGGCAGTCGCAAAGAGAGAGAAGGAGAGAGAGAGAGAGAGAGAGAGAGAGAGAGAGAGAGTTCTGGATTCATTCCATTGGATTGGTTCACTCCCTGATAACCATCTTCGAGTTGCCTCAGCATTGGATCAGTCATTCATCTGAATTGATGTCCCATGGGATGCCTGCGCTCACAGCTGTAGGCATAGTCTGCAGAGCCAAAACACTGGCCCAGTTGTGTGTTCTGTACAGATGTGGTGGGTCTTTCTTTTTACACTCTCTCTTTTCTCATTCTTACTCTTGTCCTTTTTTTTTTTTTTTTCAAAAAAAAGTCAAATTATTGATGAGTTTTACACTTCAATTCACTAATGTGTTTGTACTATGTAAAAGCCTAGATTTCAAGGGAACATCCTTTTTTTTAATTCATTTTATTATTATTATTATTTTATAGTACAGTTTCATATTCCCTTATGCCCTCCCCAGTTCCCTCCCCCCCCAGTTCCTCTATATCATTACTAACATATAGTTCTTCATACTCAGCCATATGTCCATTATTGCGGGCCTGGACAATGGCAGAGAGTCCAGAATCCTATTGCCAAGAAATAGTAAACAATTTCATTGTAAGTCCATCTTTGTCTGGAAGCAGAAATGCATACCACACTACATCCTCACATCTGAATGTTAGTCTGCATTTCACAGCTACTGTACATCCCCTTAAATGAAAAGTCATAATACAAAATCAACAATAGAAAGGAAAGAGGAAATTTACATTGCCATGAAGTTAAATGACATGTTACTAGATATGATAGTCTCCATTACACAACTACTGTACATCCCCTTAAGTGAAAAGTTGTGATACAAAATCAACAAATAGAAATTTACAATGCCATGAAGTTAAATGACATGTCACTAGATATGGCAGTCTCCATTACACAGCTACTATACATCCCTTTAAATGAAGAGCCACAAAACAAAATCAACAACAGGAAGAAAAAAGAAATTAACAACACGAAGAAGTTAAATAACATGCTCTTGAATGACTAATGTGTAGCTGAAGAAATGAAAATCAAGAACCTTCTTGAAGAAAATGATGCTACTGTATGATATACGAGTCATTGAATGATTTAATCAGAAGGAAGTGTTTTGAAGAGATGAAACTAACAGAGAATAACAAAACCCACGTGACACAGTTTCCGCTAATCTTTGTTGAAGTGTGTCTCCTTCAGACAATAAGCAGATGGGTTTTGTTTTATAATCCAATCTACTACTCTATGATGTTTCTTTAAGCTTAAGCCATTTACATTCAGCGTTTAATATACATGGGTGTGACGTTGGTCCTGTCATTTTAGGAATGGGTTGTTCATTGGTTTAGTCTTCTGTTGTCATTTTACTGGGATGTTCTTCCTGTTTGCCTTTGGTTTTGGTAGGAGCTATTCCTCTTCAGAACATCCTGCTCTTTAAACTCTTATAATGGAATCTTAGAGAGTGTTCTCACGGTGAAGACTCTTAGCATATGTACAAGTGCACAGTTTGTGTAATAAGGCATTCCATAGTATTACTTGCATCTTGCTTTCTTTGTTACTCACTTTCACAGATCTTCTCAGTGTGGGGAGCCTACAGCTTTAAACTTATTCAAATAGGAAATTCATCCTCAGTCTCTGGTGGGTTGGTGGCAGCAGAAAAGGAAATCCATCCCTCTCCCTTCCTGCCTGCCTTCCTTCTTTTCTTTTCTTTTTTTTTTATTATTATCATTTTATGATACAATTCCATAGGCTCCTGGTAATTCCCTTATCCCTGCCCCAATTTCCTGTCCCCCTCCACCTAGTTCCTCTATATCACTACTAAAGTATAGTTCTTCATACACAGTCATATGTCCATTATTGCGGGCATGGACAACGGCAGAGAGTCCAGAATCCTATCGTCAAGATATATGAATAGTTTCATTGTAAGTCTATCTTTGTCTGGAAGTAGAAATGCATACTACATTGTATCTTCACATCTGGATATGCTAGTCTGCATTTCACAGCTACTGTACATCCCCTTAAATGAAAAGTCATAATACAAAATCAACAATAGAAAAAAAAGTAGAAATTTACAATGCCATGAAGCTAAATAACATGTTGCTAGACATGACAGTCTCCTTTACACAACTACTGTACATCCCCTTAAATGAAAAGCCACAAAACAAAAATATCAGAAAGAAAAAAGAAATTAACAACACCAAGAAGTTAAATAACATGCCACTGATGCTACTATGAGCCATTGAAGAATCTAATCAGATTAAAGTGTTGTGAAGGGATAAAATTAGCAGAAAACATCATAACTCATGCGATATAGTTTCCGCTAATTTTTGTTGGTGAAATGTGTCTAGACAACAAATAGATGGGTTTTGTTTTTTTAATCCTGTCTACTAATTTGTGACGTTTGATTGAGCTTAAGCCATTTATTTTCAGGGTTAATATGCATAGGTGTTACTTTGGTCCTGTCATTTTAGAAATGGGCTGTTCATTGGTTTAGTCTTCTTTTCTCATTTTACTGGGACGTTGTTCACATTTACCTTTGGTTTTGTTTGGTGCTATTCCTCTTCTCTGTCAAGAGAACATCTTGGGGCCCGGCGGTGTGGGCTTAGCGGCCTTAAGTCCTCGCTTTGAAAGCCCCGGGATCCCATATGGATGCCGGTTCTAGTCCCGGCAGCTCCACCTCCCATCCAGCTCCCTGCTTGTGACCTGGGAAGGCAGTTGAGGACAGTCCAAAGCTTTGGGACCCTGCACCCATGTGGGAGATCCGGAGGAGGTTCCTGGTTCTCAGCTTCGGATCGGCACAACACCATCCGTTGCAGTCACTTGGGGAGTGAAACATCGGACAGAAGATCTTCCTTTCTGTCTCTCCTCCTCTCTGTATATCTGACTTTGTAATGAAAATAAATAAATCTTTTAAAAAAAGAGAGAGAACATCTTGAAGTATCATTTGTAAGGCAGGTTTGGAAGAGGCAAATTCTTTTAACTTTTCTTGACTGTGGCAGAATTTTATTTCATTTTCAAAGACAAAGGAAAGCTTTGCTGTGAAATAATAATTCCTAAATTGACATTTTTCCATTCACAGCTTCTTGCAAAGAAAGGAGATGTGTTATTATTGTGTCCTGACTGCCCAGGTCTGTATCCTGGTGCTGTCTACTAGCTCTGTGACTTTAGCAAGTCTCCTCACTTCTCTGTGTCAGTTTCTTCGCTGATCAAGTGCGGTTGCATATAGCTTGGAAGATTAAATCCATGAATACCTGTGCCTGGAGGGAATGGGGTTTTCTCCTCAGTCCATGTGAATTGCCCTTGTTCCAGTTTTTCTTTTCGAATCTGAAATATGTCACTCCATTCTCTTCTTGCTTGTAGAGTTTCCTGTGAGAGATCTCCTGTGAGCTTAATTGGCCTTCCTTTATATGTCAATTGATTTTTTTCACGTGTGCATTTAAGGATCTTTTCCTTATGTTCAACTGAAGAGAGCTTGATTATCCTGTGTCTTGGTGAAGATCGCTTTTGATCAGGCCTGTTGGCAGTTCTGTGCCGCTCCAGGATCTTGTTTCCCAATTCTTTCTCTAGATCAGGGAAATTTTCCTTAATTATTTCATTAAATACATTTGTAAAACCAGTTTCTCTTTCAGCACCTTCTGGGACTCCCATAACTCTTATGTTAGGACTCTTACTATGTCTTTCCATTCTTGAATACTCTTTTTGACCTGATCCAGCTCTGCTTTCAGCTTTTTGTTTGCTTCCCCCTGACGACAGGAAATATCTTACAATTCTGAGATTCTTTCTTCTGCTTGCTTCATTCTAATTTGGAGACTCTCCACTGTACTTTTAATTTGCTCTACTGTGTTCTTAATTTCTGATATATCAGCCTTGATTTGCTTTATTGCTGCTATTTCTTGTGTAACATATTCCATAAATTCTTTGAACTCTTGTATGTGCTTCTCATTGTTGATTAGAAGCTTTAAAATGAGTTTTTTGAATTCTGTGCCCCCCATTTTCTCAATGTAGTCCTCAGGTAACACTGAGATTGGCATAGGGTTTTGCTCCTTTGCAGGAGAGTTTTCAATTATATTCATTGAGCCTTTGTGTCTTCTTTTGCACTTGATCATTGTACTTCTGGTTAGCGGAGTCTTCTTGGGTCAGGTTTCTAAGCTGTGTCACCCACAGGTCTACAATGCAATTTTACTTATTGTAGTTGGTACATAGCTCTTTGCTTGCAGTCAATTGTGTCACTCCCTCCAGCGGCTTCCAGGTCTGGGTTCTTATGCTGAGTTCGTGAGAACTCACTGAGTTCCATGGATTGCACTGGTCCCGCAGGAAAATAATACCGACTGTGGTAAGGTACGGGTCAAAATAGGTCCATGTGGCACCCAGACCTAATGTCCAACGGGTTCTGGCAAGATCAGCACCACCAACAACCTGGCTATATAGGACACCTGGTGTCTCCCTAATCCTGGGACATGCTCCAGCCGGAAGTGGGAGAAAGGTTGTGCAGACAACGGTGCAGCCTCAGTACGGCGTCACAGGAGGTGGAGATTGGTGAGCCAGGAGTTGGGGTTACAGAGTTCTCCCTCTCCCTTTCATTCTTTTCTCTCTTTCTTTTCCTTCCTCTCTTTTTCTCTTTCTTTCTTCTTTCATCTTTTACTATTTTTAAATTTCATTTGAATTCCAGAGTCACAGATTCTCTCCTTCTGTAAATCCCTCCATGTCTATGTGTGTGTGTGTGTGAGAGAGTGTGTCCCTCTCTATCACTAGACCATTCAAAGTTTTACATCAAGAAATCACATGAACACAAAGAGGGTCCAGCATTGCCGCCTTCCTGTCAGTTTTGCCTTGCCACCAACCTTATAGCTAGCTTTTCAAGCCCTAGCTGCTGCACTTCTACTCCAGCTTCCTGCTGATGTGCCTGCTCCTGTCTACTTCAGCTCCTGCACACATGCAGGAGGCCAAGGGAATCTTGAGGCTTCTGTCATCAGACCTCCAAGCGATGTCCATTGTGGCCATTTGGAGAGCAAGCAGCAGAAAGAATGTGTCTTTCTTTTCTTTGTCTTCCTCTTCTCTCTCTCTGGCTCGAACTCAGTGTATCAAGGCTGAAAGAATGCAGCAGCAGACCATTGAAGAAACAGAGTGCAAAACACAGGAAGAATATGTTACTGTTGATATAGGACACTTCGCTCAGAATTGTGCAGCTGAAAGAGAGAGAGAGAGGTGCATTCAATGGCACTCCTCAGATGGCCACAAAGGCCTGTGCTGAACCAGGCTGAATCCGGGAGCAAGAAGCTTCATCTGAATGTGCCACAGGAGTGAAATGCCTCCCTCCACCCCACCAGCAGAATGTCCAGGCTGGGCAGACACCACTGTGTGACCTAGGCCCTGGGGCAGCCACAGAATCAGTAGGGATAGAGGCTGACCTGGCCCAGGGCTTTGGGTCCATTGGCTTCTACAGGTCAGGTATGAAAAGCACATATGCAGGACTGATTCCCTTCTCACACCTAAGCTTGTCGATTCTCTTCCTGCTCTCCAGGAAAGGTGTGTTCTGGAAAACCCTGGGCACCCGTAGTCTGGTGGGAGAGTGTAGGACTCCCAAGTGTTGCCCCGAGGCGCTCCACGGAACTGGTCCTAAAGTTTATCCATTTCAGGGTTTCCGATGAGGTTTGAAAAAGTTTAGTTTTCTCAGCATTTTTCCCTTAGCATTTTAAATTTGTATTTTCATGAGGCCGTTTGGCACAGTGGCCATGATTGTGTGTGGGACTGCCGCATGTCTAGTTCCAGTCCTGGTGCAGCTGCCCAGCCAGCTCCCTGCTGATGGGCACCCAGGAAGAAAGCAGGAGAGTGCACAGGGCTTTCAGAAAGAGTTTGGACCTCACTGAGTTCAGGGCTCATGGCCTTCACCTGACTGGTCCTGGCTACTTCTGGCATTTGGGATGTGGCTGGAAGACATCTCATACCTCTCCCAGCGTGTCTCAGTCTCTGTCTCTCTCTGTCTCTGTCCATATCTCTGTCTCTGTCTCTCTTAGAACACACACACACAAACACAGAAATAAAGACAGACAGAAGAAAACTCACTTGCCCATCTCTGTTTTAGTCAAGTAAAATGAAAACACAGAAATGTATAAAGTACAGCTCTGATTTTATTTTTGTCATGAAAATATTCATCCATTCTTTTCAACCCTTAATTGACATAGAATATATGTAAATTTCATATATATGGAGTTATATGACAGGGTGAAAAATCAGAGTAAGTGCATCCAGTGGTCCCCGGTAGGGTTAGATTGACCCTCCTCTTCTAATGAGGAACTAGATCCTGGGACTTGAACCTCATAAAAGTGGAGGCAATTGGGCCTGGCACAATAGCCTAGTGGCTAAATCCTTGCCTTACAAGGTCCAGGATCACAGATGGGTTCTGGTTTGTGTCCTGGCTGCTCCACTTCCCATCCTGCCCCTTGCTTGCGGCCTATGAAAGTAACAGAGGATGGCCCAAAGCTTTGGGATCCTGCACCTGCATTGGAGACCCAGAAGAAGCTCTTAGTTCCTGGTTTCGGGTCAGCTAAACTCTGGCCATTTTGACGGTCGCTTGGGGATTGAACCTGCGGATGGAAGAACTTTCTCTCTGTTTCTCCTTCTCTCTGTAGATCTGCCTTCCCAATAAAAATAAAATGGCACTTTTATTTATTCTTATTATTTTTCTAAGATTCATTTTTATTGGACAGTGAGGTATACAGAAAGAAGGAGAGATGGAAATGATCTTCCGTCTGCTGATTCATTCTCTTAGTGGCTGCAGTGACAGGTGTTGAGCCAATGTGAAGTCAGGAGCCAAGAACTTTGTGCGATTCTCCCATGTGGGTGCAGGGTCCCAAGGCTTTGGGCTGTCCTTGACTGCTTTCCCAGTCCACAAACAGTGAGCTGGATGGGAAGCAGGGCTGTGGGGACACGAACTGGTGGCCATATGGGACCCCAGGACATTCATGGCAAAGACTTTAGTCACTAAGCTACTGTGCTGAGCCTAGTAAATCGCTGTTTAAAAAAAAAAATGGACTCAGTTTCCAAGATGTTACACTAACTGTAACTGTAGAATTGCTCATCTTGACTCTAACCTGCTTTTTGTAACTTCTCTACCCTTGTTTGCTCACCAGTGTAAAGGCCACCAAGATTTTTTTTTCCTTTAAAAGCTCACTGCCCGGATAGCGGAGGCCTGTCTCCCTCAGACCTGTGCTGAGTGGGAGCAGTCACCCACTGGCTACTCTCAATTCTAAATTGCTTTGGTGGTCTTTTACATGGTGCACCCTATAACTTTTGGAGGCCACAGTGAGATAGTTCCCTCTGGGGGGTTTGGTGATCACTGGTTCTCGGGGCCAACTGGTGGAGCACAGGGTCCAGCCATTGAGAGGCAATTCCTCAGTCCTGGGCAAGACCAGCATCCACATGAGGCCCTTGGAACCAACCAAATTCTAAGATGGGACTCGGAGTCATATGGGTACCTCACCAGCGAGTGGCAAACAGTGCCTGCTGATTTCATCTGGCTGGGGGTTGACAACCTCACACTAGACTGTGGTTCTGGTTATTTGTTGTCAGCAGTCAAGAGTTGTTTTGTTATTATTTTTGTGTCAAAATCCGTCCAGTGTCTGAAATTAAATAACATGCCACTCTTCTGCGGCACCTGTTTTTCCTTAGTCATCAAAAAGGAACAATGTGTGTCATGTTTACTTCTGTTTTAGAAAGAAGGAAATATTTTGAATTCATCTGACTGTGTTGATAGTATCAGATGTATAGGTCTTTAAAATATATTTTACACAGAAATTCTCAAAATGAAAAAGCCCCATCTCTTATGCTTCTGACTCACAGTGAGAGAACACAGTCCAGACATCTTTTTAAAAAGATTTACTTATTTATTGAAAGTGAGATATACAGAAAGAAGGAGAGACAGAGGAAGATCTTCTGTCCTCTGATTCACCTCCTAAGTAGCCGTAACTGCCAGTGCTAAGCCAATCCAAAGCCAGGAGCCAGGAACTTCTTCGGATCGCCCACGCGGAAGCTGAGTCCCAAGGCTTTGGACCATCTCTCCTGCTTTCCCAGGCCACAGGCAGGGAGCTGGATGGGGAGAAGGGCTGCTGGGGTTAGAACCAGTTCTCAGAAGGGATCTCAGAGGATGCAAGGTGGTGACTTTACCACTAGGCTGCTTAGCCAGGCCAATTCCAGACTTTTAAAAACCATATTATTTTCTCTGTTCTTACACTTCTTGAATTTTTCCTTTTTTTCATTTTTTACATTATTATTATATAATACAGTTTCATAGGCCCCAGGATTTCCCCTACACCCGCCCTGAATCCCTCCTTCAGATTTCTCCCATATCATTACAAGAGCCTAATTCCTCATTAACACTCAAAGGCAAACCTTGCAGGCATGGACAATGGCAGAGACCGGCCTCCCATTGCCAAGACACATCCACAGTTTTACTGGGATCTCATCCTCAATCCGGAAGTAGAGATGTGCACTGCATCATATCCTCACATTTGGACATGTCAGTCTACTACACTATACACCCCCCCTGCCAAACTGAAAAATCATAAAACAAAATCAACAACAGGAAGAATAAATAGAAACACACAAAGCCATGAAGTTAATAACATGCTACTGAAAGATTAATGTGTTGTTGAAGAAATGAAAAAGAAAATCAAGAACCTCAAGGAAGAAAAAGACGCTACTGTATTATCTGTGAATCAGTGAAAAATTTAATGAGGAAGAAAGTGGTTGGGTTGAAGCATCCAACAGTAAGAACCAGATTGGGTTGAAGACCATCCAAGAAATCCACTGTTCCTGCTAGGACAGGAGGTGAACTGAGTAGGGCTGGCTCATGGACCCACTGGTATGCGTGAAATCTAGCACTGGGAGAGTTTCTGATGGAGGATCCCGGACAACTTCTCTGGCAGGACATGGTCCCTGCAGGTAAGTGCAAGAAGCACAATAGGAAACAGCCCAGAAGAGGCTATGGAAATTATCCCACTGGCATACACATGACAGACCAGGCTGAACCTGTTCACTTCAAACGCTGGGAAGTCTGAGCAACAGAACAGAGTGTGGGTCGAGCCAGGATCGGTTGTGACACGTACAAGTACACATTAAGGAATGCCAAGGTGAGATGAGCCATACCATATGTGGTTGCAGTGCCCAAACAGCACAAGTGTAATCGGGGGGGGGAGGATGCAAAGCTGACAGGAGAATGTGGGCTCCCCTGCTGGACAATTACTTCCATCGGAAAGAGTGAGTGGGGATGGGGGCAGATCAGACTAGGCAGGGCTATAACACCTGTGGGCCTCATGTGAGCTAGATAAGGGAAGGGCCATGATGGGCTTACTGTTCCGACTGGTGCAAGCAAAAACTAGAGTGGGTGAGGGTTGGTTGGGCTAGCCACTGCACTAGCTGGCAGAGGCTGGCACTTGGAGCTAATTCTGTCAAGTCAAATGCCAGAACTACCTGGAGACTGTATAATTTGGGAGTGGGTGTGGCCTAGAAGGGAAATAGTGGGCACCTCCCTCGGGGTTACCACTCTCACTGGACAGCACGAACACCAGGATGGGGGCAGGGGTGGCTAGACAGAAAGGCACCTGCCAGTAGGTGTGTGGGCTGGATAGTAGGTTGGTTGGATTGAACTAGGCTTCAATGTCCATTGACATGTGCGAGAGCTAAACGGGATGTGGGACAGACTGGACAAGCCTGCGGTACATACTGGCAAGCATGGGAATCAGGGTAGGGGGCAGAACTAGTGGGGGGTATGGGGAGTCACCCCTACTAGGCTGCAGTTCCAACTGGTTTGCGTGAGGACCGAGTATGAAGTGGGTAGGATGAGCTGGACTACAACACACGTTGGTTCACAAGGAAGACAGGGCTGGAAACAGAATGGACCCACAATCTTAACGACCAGCATGTGCATAAGCTGATTGGTGTGACGGACAGTGTTGGACTATGTACTAGCAAGGTCATGCAAGAATCAGGTCTGGGATCTTCTCAGATGAAGTTTCTTTGGAGATGCCTCCAACTGAACTGCTGATCTTAGAACTCCAACCATGAAGAGACTGTCAGCCAGTGGACTCACAATAGGTTTCATTGTGATTAGAACTGTGAGATTGGCAGCAATCCAGAACTGATGAACTATCAAAACTGTTGGAGCAGTACCCTCAGAGCGAGCATCCCCTTGGGCATGTGGGATGGATGGGAGGTTGGGTGGAGCTTTTCCCTTTGTTACTTCCCTAACCCCAGATACAAGGGAAAATGATAATATTAGTGTGGAAACAATTGTATTACCCACTTTCACCCTGTAGCCCTTGACCCTTTGTACCCTAATCAACTAAGTAAGATTATTAAAAAAAATAAAAATAAATAAATCTAGAACATGTTGCTCCATTCTCTTCTGGTCTGTAGAGTTTCCTGTGAGAGCTGAGCTCTTGATTTAATTGCCATTTCTCTCTATCTCAATTGATTTTTTTCATGTGCACATTTAAGGACCATTTCTTTATGATTGATTTTTTTTAAGATTTTTAAAAAATTTTTTTACAAAGTCAGATGTACAGAGTGGAGGAGAGACAGAGAGGAAGGTCTTCCATCTGATGATTCACTCCCCAAGTGTCCGCAACTGCTGATGCTGTGCTGAACCGAAGCTAGTAGCCAGGAACTTCCTCCAGGTCTCCCACGTGGGTGCAGGATCCCAAAACTTTGGGCCATCCTCGACTGCTTTCCCAGGTCACAAGCAGGGAGCTGAATGGGAAGTGGAGCTGCTGGGATTAGAACCTCTAGACCCTTTTTCTTATGTTTGACTGAAGAGAGTTTGAATACCATATGTCATGTTGAAGATTACTTTTGGTCAACCCTGTTGGGAGTTCTGTGCCCCTCATGGATGTTGTTTCCCAGGTCTTTCTCCAGATTAGGGAAATTTTCACTTATTATGTCATTAAATACATTTCTTAACCCCGCGTCTCTTTCTGCACCTTCTGCAACTCCTGTAACTCTTATATTTGGCCATTTAAGAGTGTTTTTTAATTCTTGAATACTTTTTTTTAGCTTGAACCAGCTCTGCCTCCAGCTTTTTGTTTGTTTCCCCCTGGTGCCAGGACATGTCTTCCAATTCTGAGATTCTTTCTTCTGCTAGCATCATTCTTTTATTTTTATTTAAAATTTTTGAATTTTATCGTACAATTCTGTGTAGTCTGGGTTTCCCCTTCCCTCAGTTCCCAGCCCTAGGTTGGTTTTTTTCCTATTGTGACAACAGTACAATTGCTTCCTAAGGAGTTACAATTGCCTTAGTCTGCTCTTTAAGTGTACCCCACATTGCTGGTACAATGTCAGTTCATCATCCCACTGTCTAGATATGCCCAACACTTTCATTGGGAGTCCATTCTTGTTTTGATGTAGAGGGGATGCATGTTGCATTGTGTCTTCACATCTGGATATGGTAGTCTCCATTACTCCATCACATACATGTGATGTGTACATGATGGTTTCATTCTATTCGAGAGAACATGCTATTTGTCTATTGGGGATTGATATATTTCATGAAGCATAATGTTCTCCAGTTGAAACCATCTGGTTGCAAATGGTATCATTTCACTCTTTTGAATGGCTGAATAATATTCCATGGAGTCCATGTACGACAGTTTCTTTATTTTGTTTTTGTTTTTGTTTTTAATTAATTTATTTTTTAAATGTATTGTATGGGTAATACTATTATGTCCATATTTTTTCCTTCATGTATCTGAGGTAAAGAGGGATATTGAGGGAGAATACCCACCCAGTTTCCCCACCCACCCCAAGTCCTGGATGTGGGGCATGCTATGAGATACTTGCTAAAGTGGTTTTATTTTATTTATTTTTATTATTTTTTTAATCTATTTTATTGTATTGTTGTTGACAATCTTTACATAATTAATTATGGTTAAAGAACAACAACAACAACAAAAAAAAGGTTCAGGGGGTATAGGGAAGTGGGTAATACTATTATGTCCATAGTGTTTCCATCATGTATCTTTGGTAAAGGGGGATATTGAGGGAAAAGATCCACCCGTTTACCCACCCACCCCAAGTCCCGGATTGGGGCATGCTCTGAGATATTTGCTCGAGTGGTTTTAATAGTTCTAGCTATGAATCACTGCCAGTTTTGCTCGATGAGGTCGTCCACTGATTGACACAGTCCATCATAGATTCTTCATTTGCCCAGTATTTCGCTGCCAACATATAGCTGAGATGAATGATTGACCTGTCCTGTCTTCTGTCTTTTCTTGGTTAGAGTTCTGAGTCCAGCAGTTCGATTGGGGAGATCTCCAAAGAAACTTTGAGGTATTCCCAGACTAGTTTCTTGTATGTTCTAGCAAGCACAGGGCCTGGCACAGTCCATCACCCCGATCAGCTGGTGGTTTCAATTGCTGGGTTGGTTCTGTTTTCAACCCGAGCTGTACTGGAACCAATGGGTGTTGCAGTCCAGTCTGGTTCGGCCCTTACATCAACCAGTGGGAGCTGCAGCCTAGTTGGGGCGATCCACAATAACCCTCACCAGACCCACCCCCTACCCTGGTTTGCCAGTATGTGTGGCATTAGAACAGTCTGTCCCCCATTCCATTTGGCTCTGGTACTTGTCAATGGGTATTAAAGCTTAGTTCTATCTAAACAACTCAACCATCCAGCCCTCACAGATGTTGTTGAGTGCCTTTCTATCTAGCCATCCCAGCCTCCGTCCTAGTTTTCATGCCCTCCCAAGGGAATAGTGACCCAAGAAGGGGGAACCCACTTTTTCCCTCTCAGGTCTCTCTGTCCCGGTTTATGCACTCTTCGGGTGGTTCTGTGGTTTGACTTGACAGAATTAGTCCCCAGTGCCAGCTTCTGCAAGCTGATGCTGCGGCTAAGCCCAAACAATCCTCACCCACTCTAATTTATGATTGCACCATCAGGAATAATCAGCCCAGCCTGGCTTTTCCCTGATCTAGTCCACATGCAGCGCACAGGTGTTGTAGCCTTGCTTAGTCTGGTCTGTCTATCCCAGCCGACGCTCTCCAGTGGGAGTAGCTGTCTGGCGAGGGGACCAGCCCCTCAATCCCCCTGCCGGCTCTGCCCCTCCCTTCCTGGATCTCACATGTGCTGGTTGGGTGCTGCACTCATATCCAATACAGGCAACCTCACCCTTGCATTCCATATTGTGCATTGGTTTTGTTGTGACCAAACCCGGCTGGACCCACACTCTGTTCTGGTGTTTGGATTTGCCAGTGGATGACATGAACTGATTCAGCCTGGTCTGCCCCCGACCCATGCTGAATGTGTGCCAGTGGGAAACTTTCCATGGCCTATTCTGGGCTGTTTCCTATCATGCTTCTTGTGCTTACCTGCAGGGACTGTGTCCTGCCAGAGGAGTTGCCCAGGCTCCTCCATCAGAACCCCTCCCAATGCCAGATTTTGCACATACCAGTGGGTCCTTGAGCCAACCCTACTCAGTTCACCTCCTGTCCTAGCAGGAGCAGTGGCTTTTCCTGGCTGGCTTTCACCCCATTCTGGTTCTTGTTGGATGTTTCAGCCCAGCCATGGCTCGTCCATACCCACATAGAGCTCACACATGGCTCAGTAGGATGTTGAGACCCAGCCTAGTCAGTCCCACATCTACCCTGGTTCTCCATGACACCAGATGGTGTTGGGATCTGAACCGGCCTGGTGCATCCAATCCCAGCCCACACTAGTGTCTCGGGTGACTACAACTGTTTCCTAGTTAGAACGCAGCCCCCATTCCAGCACACTTGTCCCTTGGTGGGAAACTCAACCTAGTTAGGGTGTCCAACTAGGGGGACTTGTATTTCCACAGGGTTGGGCCCACACAACCCCATAGAGTCTACCCCCAGACCAAGTTCTCTCGTGTGCTGGATACAGTCTTGACCCTGCCAAATGTAATCACTCCACCACTCCACCAAACAGTTGGGTAATGGTACCCATCACTGCCAAAGGGAACCCCATCCATAGTATTGGTGTGGGCTGGTGTGTGACGATCAGTGATGTTCTAGGCAAACAGGCCATTTCTGTATTGCGAATTGGGTTGGTGTATCTGACTAACCGTAATTGTCTCCTGGGTACTTCCCTCCAAACCACCTGGTCTCAGTCCTCATGCATGCCTAAAACTTCCATGACCCTGTCCCTGGGAATCAGCCAAGATTCACTACTCACCTATACTAAAATTGGACTTAGTCATGGGTGTCCCAGGCAGCAAACATATCTTAAAAAACCCCAGAGCAGGCCGCTGGGAGGCCAGCAGGCAAAGGCTGGCAACACTTGGTGCACTGGCCGACATGGGTGAGGCCGAGGATTTGTTCACTGCCTTGCAGCAGTGTCTTTGGCATGAGCCCCCAGCATTGGGTCCGACCCGGCAGGGGCACCCCCCACAGCCGCCACACTGTGAGGAGCGTCACTTGCCCCTGTCTCCAAGGCCCACACCCCTCCCAAACTCATCCAGCCACAAGATATTAGCAGTTGGGTGGAGCTAGGAATTTTAACCCAGTTCCCAAGTTCCCTCATGGCGCATTTACCCTGAGGAAAGAGCTCTCTTGGGTCCTGGGTGAGGCCGAGGACTCGTTCACTGCCTTGCAGCAGTGTCTTTGGTGTGAGCCCCCAGCATTGGGTCCGACCCGGCAGGGGCACCCCCCACGGCCGCCACATTGTGAGGAGCATCACTTGCCCCCATCTCCAAGGCCCGCATCCCTCCCAAACTCATCCAGCCACAAGATATTAGCAGCTGGGTGGAGCTAGGAATTTTAACCCAGTTCCCAAGTTCCCTCATGGCGCACTTACCCTGAGGAAAGAGCTCTCTTGGGTCCTGGGTGAGGCCGAGGACTCGTTCACTGCCTTGCGGCAGTGTCTTTGGCATGAGCCCCCAGCATTGGGTCCAACCCGGCAGGGGCACCCCCCACAGCCACCACACTGTGAGGAGCGTCACTTGCCCCTGTCTCCAAGGCCCACACCCCTCCCAAACTCATCCAGCCACAAGATATTAGCAGCTGGGTGGAGGTAGGAATTTTAACCCAGTTCCCAAGTTCCCTCATGGCGCACTTACCCTGAGGAAAGAGCTCTCTTGGGTCCTGGGTGAGGCCGAGGACTCGTTCACTGCCTTGCAGCAGTGTCTTTGGCGTGAGCCCCCAGCATTGGGTCCAACCCGGCAGGGGCACCCCACATAGCCGCCACACTGTGAGGAGCGGCACTTGCCCCCAAACCCAAGGCCCGAACCGCTCAAGTGATTTTAATAGATCTCCAGTTATGAATCGCTGCCAGTTTTGCCACTCCCAGCTCGATGATGTCATTGAAGAATCAACTGATTGACACAGTCCATCATAGAGTCTTCATTCGTCCAGTATTTCGCTGCCAACAAATACCTGAGGTGGTTGATTAACTTCTTCTGTCCTCTGTCTATTCTTGGCTAGGGTTCTGAGACCAGCAGTTTGGTTGGGGAGATCTCCAAAGAAACTTTGAGGTATTCCCAAACCAGATTCTTGTATGTTCTAGCAAGCACAGGGCCCAGCAAAGTCCATTGCCCCAATCAGCTGGTGGTTGCAATTGCTGTGTTGGTTGTTTTCAGTCCCGACTTGCACTGGAACCAATGGGTGTTGCATTCCAGCTTGGTTCTGCCCAGCACGTACTTAGCCCTCATTAAACCAGTGGGAGCTGCAGCCTAGTTGGGGCGACCCACAATAACCCCCACCAGACCCACCCCCTACCCTGTTTTACCAGTATGTATAGTCGACTAGTCCAGTCTGTCTCACATCCCATTTGGCTCTGGTACTTGTCAATAGGTATTAAAGCTTAGTTCTATCTAACCAACTCAACTATCCAGCCCTCACAGATGTTGTTGAGTGCCTCTCTGTCTAACCACCCCAGCCTCCGTCCTAGTTTTCATGCTCTCCCGCGGCACTAGTGACCCAAGTGGGGGGAACCCACTATTTCCCTCTCAGGTCTCTCTCAGTCCCGGTTTATGCACTCTTCGGGTGGTTCTGTGGTTTGACTTGACAGAATTAGTCCCCAGTGCCAGCTTCTGCAAGCTGATGCTGCGGCTAAGCCCAAACATCCCTCACCCACTCTAATTTATGATTGCACCATCAGGAATAATCAGCCCAGCCTGGCTTTTCCCTGATCTAGTCCACATGCAGCGCACAGGTGTTGTAGCCTTGCTTAGTCTGGTCTATTCCCATCCCAGCCGACGCTCTCCAGTGGGAGTAGCTGTCTGGCGAGGGGACCAGCCCCTTAATCCCCCTGCCGGCTCTGCCCCTCCCTTCCTGGATCTCACGTGTGCTGGTTGGGTGCTGCACTCATATCCAATACAGGCAACCTCACCCTTGCATTCCATATTGTGCATTGGTTTTGTTGTGACCAAACCCGGCTGGACCCACACTCTGTTCTGGTGTTTGGATTTGCCAGTGGATGACATGAACTGATTCAGCCTGGTCTGCCCCCGACCCATGCTGAATGTGTGCCAGTGGGAAACTTTCCATGGCCTATTCTGGGCTGTTTCCTATCATGCTTCTTGTGCTTACCTGCAGGGACTGTGTCCTGCCAGAGGAGTTGCCCAGGCTCCTCCATCAGAACCCCTCCCAATGCCAGATTTTGCGCATGCCAGGGGGTCCTTGAGCCAGCCCTACTCAGTTCACCTCCTGTCCTAGCAGGAGCAGTGGCTTTTCCTGGCTGGTTTTCTACCCATTCTGGTTCTTGTTGGATGCTTCAGCCCTGCCATGGCTCGTCCATACCCACATAGAGCTCACACATGGCTCAGAAGGATGTTGAGACCTAGCCTAGTCAGTCCCACATCTACCCTGGTTCTCCAGGAAACCAGACAGTGTCGGGGTCTGAACCGGCCTGGTGCATCCAATCCCAGTCCACACTAGTGCCATGGGAGGCTACAACTGTTTCCTAGTTAGAACGCAGCTCCCATTCCAGCACACTTGCCCCTTGGTGGGAACCTCAAGCCACTTAGGGTATCCCCTTAGCTCTCCAGCTGTGCCTGTTCCCAGCTGTAGATCACGAGCCTTCCAGTGGTTGCTCTGATTCAGCTTGGCTCAGTCCCTCACTTGTCCTAGCCTCTAGGACAGTTGCTTTAACCACTCCTCTTTGGATGCGCATCTAGATTGTTGGCATGTCTTTGCTCTTGTAGATTGTGCTGCTGTAAATATAAAACTACAGATCCGCTTCTCATACACGGCTTTAATTTGTTTTGGGTATATTCCTAGGAATGGGACAGCTGGGTGAAATGACAGGTATATTTGTAATTCCCTAAGCACTCTCCATACTGATTTCCATAGTGCTTGTGCCAGCCTGCACTCCCAGCAGCGGTGAAGGAGGGTACCTTTCTCCCCACTTCCGCACCATCAGGTGATGTTAGCTGAGTTCTGAGTGTAGTCCATTCTGGTACTTCAATGCAGTTTTCATTTGTAGCTCCCTGATGGCTAGGGAGCCTGAGCATCTTTTCATATGTCTGTTAGCCATTTGAATCTGTTCTTTTGAAAAAATGTCCGTTTCCTTTGCCAATTGTTTCACAGAGTTTGTTGTTGTTGTTGTTGTTGTTCCTGCATTTCTGATGCTCTTTTTATTTGTTTCTTTAAATTTATTTATTTATTTGGAAAGGCAGATGTACAGAGAGGAAGATCTTCCATCCGATGATTCACTCCCCAAGGACCGCAACGGCCAGTGCTGCACCGATCTAAAGCTGGGAACCAGGAACCTTTTCCGTGTCTCCCAAGTGGGTGCAGGGTCCCAAAGCCTTGGGCCATCCTCGACTGCTTTCCCAGGCCACAAGCAGGGAGCTGGATGGCAAGTGGTCCTGCCGGGATCAGAACCAGCACCTATATGGGATCCCGAGCATTCAAGGTGAGGACTTCAGCCACTAAGTCATGCCGCCGGGCCCTGAATCTTTTTTACATAAAGGGTATTAGTCCCCTATCACCTGTGCAGTAAGCAAAAATTTATTCGAATTCTGCTGGTTGCTTCTTCACTTTACAGTTTCCAGGATTAGGGAGAGAGCAGTTGTCCTAAATAGCTGGGGTGTTGGTTTGCTGATCTTGCTGGAACCTGCTGGCCATTAGGTCTGAGGGCTACATGGAACAGGTTTGAGTTGTAAGATGTCAACATTGGGATTATTGTTGATGTGGGACCAGTGCAATGCACTAAGCTTAATGACTTCATTCCCAGATCAGTGCATGTGCATATTAAAGTTCCTGTTTTCTCAAAGCCTTTGTCACACTGCACAAAATGGAACCTGATGTGGCATTCATGAAATTCTTCATCTGCTTGCCATTCGTTCTGGGTGTTACCTGGACCTATTTTGTGTGGAGCCTGTAGATGGCATGCCATCGCAGTTCACTGAGACAGAAATTAGTTTGCTCCCAGCCTAGTGCGTGCATAATCCTGTGTCACTTTGCCTTTGCCTCCATACACAAAAAAGGTGCTCAAATGGGCTCATCAGGGGTGCGCGCTGTGGAATCCACCCTGTTCCTGCACCACTTGTTTGGGATCTGCTGGTTTGTCTCTGCTCCTGGTCACGTCACATATACCATCATGATGGGAGTTTCTTTGGCTGAGTTTACCTCCTGAGCTCCAGTTGAACTCCTGTTACTGTCTGATTAGTGGTGGAGTTTCAGCCACCACTGGTGTTCAGATTGCTGGTGGCTCAATGCCACTGGTGTGTCTGATCAGTGTAACATGACACCATTGTTTGCTGTTTTCCTGTGTAGGTTACTCTACAGGTGCCAACACCCTAAACCACCATCTTGATTTCCAGCTGCTCCAACTCTACCGTAGCTCCCTGCTGATGTGTACGGGTAAGCCACCAAGAATGGCACCAATTTTCATCCCCTAAATCCATGTAGGAGACAAGAGAAAGCTCCAGTCTCCTGGTTTCGCATTTGCCAAGACATGGCCATTGTCTCGCTTTCTCTTTTGGACATCTTCCCTCTACCTCTGTTCAACTATATTTCAAACAAGAAATCAAGAACAAAGAGAGAGAAAGAGAGAGAGAGAGAGAGAGAGAGAGAAGACGGTTGCACTATTTTGGCTTGCATTGCATCTCGGATTCACACACTGCACTGGTGGCTGTTGGCTTGGTGGGGGAGGAACAGTCTAGCTCTGGAGCCAGGAAATTCAAGCTTCCATAAATATGTGGGCTCCGAGAGTGAGTGGTAGAGAGCTCAGATGCTGGAGAAGACGAAGCTGCCATAGGCTTCATCTTGTCCATGACCATGCCTGGTAAGCAGGGCCAGAGGCGGGAAACTGGAGACATTGGCACACACTGGGCGAGCAGTGGACTATGTGGGCATGGGGAACCAAGTTCAAGTGGATTTCTTGTCATGCGTCTCAAGACACATGAACTGCCTTAGTGTCAGAGTTGTCGAGAGAAATAGCGACTAAGAGAGAGCTTTACACAGGCTGCTTCACTCCCCATAAGCCACAGCAGCCAAGGATATGCCAGGAGACAGCTAGCACGTGCATGCAGGCGCCTCTGTGTCCCAGTCATGCCTGGGAGGCTCGTCCAGAGCCCTGTGAGTGCGATTCCTTCCAAGAAGTCGGGAGGAGACGCTGTGCTTGGTTGCCTGTGTGCACTTGTGTTAGGAGGAGGTGGGACAGGGGGCCTTGCTTGTGAACACACAGTCTGGTCTGGGCAGTGTGGCAACCTGACCCCAGCTCTGCTTTCCAGTGTGAGTTTCGTTCAGTTGAGAGAGACAGAGACAGAGACAGAGAGGTGGCTCGCTTGTGCACAGGTTCACGGGACAGGCACGCAGGGTGTGGGGCAAGGGATTGGGGAGTCGGTTGTGCAGCTAGTGAATGGACCTGCGCCACCTTCTGGGGTCCCAGCCAAGCAGTCCTGACTTTGGTGTCTGTTGCCTCTGCAGTGTCTGGCAATGCTGCGCGCCGACCTCGCACCGGATTCAAGCCCCAGCAGCTTGGGGTCCTGAAGGCTGCATTCGAGAAGACCCCTTGCCCCGACTGGGACACCCTAGAGAGCCTGGCGAAGGAGCTGAACCAGGTGTTGTCAGGGTCAGTGTCATGGGGGAGGGTGGGGACAGCCAGAGGTCCCGGCAGCTGCAGTACTTGCATTGCCCACCAGGACTTGGTGCTTGGGGCTCCTGCAGGCCTCACTGGGCTCCTGGGCAACAGTGGCCTCCCCAGAGGAGCCTGGGGTCATGCGGAGAGCCATGCAAAGTTCCCTTGTGGGTTGTGTGTCCATGAGCAACGCTGCAAGGCAGTGTTGTCTTGGGTGGGGTCACCTCACTCTCTTTCTACCGCTGACACTGACCTGTGCCCCCCTCTCTCCACAGATCTGGTTTAAAAATAGGCGAGCCAAGCTCAGTCAGCAGCAGAAAAAGCAGCAGCAGGGAGGGCTTCCCAGGAGCCCAACACCAGTGGCCTTGGGCACCAGTGAACCCAACAAGCAGCAGCACAAGCCCGGGTCGACCTCAGCCTCCAGCCCCCACTCACAAGGTGCCACACCTTCCCACCTGCAGCCACTGCCACCACAACCACAGCCGCCTTCCCAGGCACCCACATCTACACCTCCTGAGACCCCACCAGCCTCATTGCACACCAGCTATCATGGGATGCCCAGCAGTCCGAAGCAGCAGAGCCAGGACTAAAACTATGCATGTAGGAATCCCAATCCAAATCTTGAGGACATTACTAAGTGCCCTACCATCAAGTATAAGATTTGAATTGCAAAGTGAACATCGCGAGAGTAACTCAAAAGCTCCAATTTCACCTCAGTTTTTTCATCTGTAGACATTCCTATGTGCATTGTGGAGTTACTGAGGGAAATTTTATGCACCTCGAGGCTCTGCCCCAGTTAGCAGGAGGCCTTCCCTTACGCAAGATTATACCCCTGCAATGCTGGGGTAAGTGCAATAGCCTTAGTACTGAGAGGGGATTCAGTCCTGCCTCTCTCCTTGTCGCTGGTCACTTCACCTGGAGGCGCCAGAGACCAAATCACATGCCAGCTTTGATCTACACTGATTCCTGGATCACTGCAGGGCCCAGGGCACAGAAGTGGGTCTTGCCCAGCCTGGACAGTCTCCTGGCAGAGGAGGCATTTCCAGGACTGGGGAATCCTGTCTCAATGAGAAAAGCAACTCAGCTGGTCTGGGTTTGCACAAATCATGGAGCTTAGTGCAGATCCCATGGAAGTTTTGTGCCTTTGCGGTATCTCCTTAGGACCCTAGATGTCCTGAGTCTCCAAATGACTCACTAATGTAACACTGGGCTTAGGGTGGTGACACACACAGGCCAGAGGACAGCGAGTGTCAGTCATGGAAACTTGGACATCCCCACGGTGGCCCTCATTCCCATGATGAATGGTTTGGGAGAGAGGAACCTCACTCGATACTGAGAAGGACTTGTCTCTTCTCTTTCAGATGGGTAGTTTACTGCAGGCACCCTGGGACATGTAATGAGCTGTGGCAAGTCTTTTGGGAGGGTTTGAGAATGTTCATAAATAGCATTCCAATATACAGCATCCAGACCTTTGAGCACAGACCAGGTGCAAGGAGCTCACTACCACTTCCCAGCCTCCTGTGTCTCCGGAGGCAAGTTCATGACTCTCACCCCGGGGGTGCTCTCCTAGGACCAGGCATGTGGCACAGCAGGCAAGGCAAAGCTGCATCCTGTGATGCCAGCATCCCATGTGGCTGTGATTCTTGTCCCAGCTGTCCCAGGTCTGAGCCAATTCCCTACTAATTGCCCAATGAAAGCATCAGAACATGTGCCCACTTCTTGGAAGCATGCCACTCAACTTGGACATGTGGATGAAGCTGCTGGCTTCTGACTTCAACCTGGCCCAGCCCAAGACATTGTGGTCCCTCGGGCTGTGAATGGACCATGCATGGTCATCTGTCTCTCACTCTCTGCTTCTGTTTACAGGATTCTACTGAAATGCTTCATGTCACAACTGGTGATGTTTTCTGCTTCTTTCAATTTTTTTTTAAATAAATGTATTTTCTTTATTGGATGGTGATGACAAAGTTGACTAGAGTGGGCAGGGTTGAGGTTGAGAAAAAGTGGGTAAAATGATTGTTCCCTCATTCTCCATTGTTATGTCTCTGGGAGAATGGGTTAGATAAAGGGGGAAGCCATGCCCAGACTCCCAAATGTCCCAGTACCCCATGATGGGGAACCGCCACCCACTATTAACCCAGAGTCCCATTGCATTGTATGTTCTGAGGGTTCTGATCAGGTGGCTTGAATAGTTCTCCAATGCTGTCTATTTTGCCAAACCAAGGGTGAGGCAATCCTCCCTTGCCCGTTGTCTGCTGTATTCAACCACAAGTTTCCATCAACACAGAGATTTACTGTCATCACTTCTCGGGGTAGTTGTCCAAATTGCTCTGTTCTCCTGCCTCTGGTCCCAAATGCTCTGCCATTCTCTCCATGTGCATCAGAGACTGCGTTCACTACTATGGCGTTTTCTCTCATGGCTAGAACCAAAGGTCAGGGCCAGGCAACATGAGCCTTGCTGGATCTCTCATCCCCAGGATCCACAAAAACATAACCCACCTCACAGCTGGAGCCCTGGCCTGGCCAGGTGACCAGAGCCCCACCAGATCCTTCAGCCCCAGAGCTCTTGAGCCTGCATCTGCCTCACAGCCATGGCTCAGGACCAAAAGCAGCCAGTGGAGTGTCCTGATCAGGCACCTAGTCGGAACCATGGCAACTCGACATCTAGCATGCACCTCCCCTACTAGTCATAGATGGCCAGTGGGGTGTCCCAATTAGTCGCCTTAACTGAACTAAAATGGAGCCAACTATTTTCGAAACATTTGGGGTTTGAAATTCTGGCTCCAGAGCTAGACACTGCCTCCCCCACCAAGACTAAACCACCAGTAGTGTGCAAATCCACCATCCAATGCAAGACAAAATAGTGCAACTACTTTCTCTCTCTCTTTTTGTTCTTGATTTCATCTTTGAAAACAGCTGGATGGAGAGAAAGGGCAGACGTCCGAAAGAGAAGAGAGAGAGAAAGAGATACAATGGCCATGTCTTGGCAAATTCAAAACCAGGAGACTGGAGCTTCCTCTTGTCTCCTACATGGAGGCAAGGGTTGAAAATTGGTGACATCTTGGTGGCAAGGGGTCTTCTCGAATGTAGCCTTCAGGACCCCGAGCTGCTGGGGCTTGAATCCGGTGCGAGGTCGGCGCGCAGCATTGCCAGACACTGCAGAGGCAACAGACACCAAAGTCAGGACTGCTTGGCTGGGACCCCAGAAGGTGGCGCAGGTCCATTCACTAGCGGCACAACCGACTCCCCAATCCCTTGCCCCACACCCTGCGTGCCTGTCCCGTGAACCTGTGCACAAGCGAGCCACCTCTCTGTCTCTGTCTCTGTCTCTCTCAACTGAACGAAACTCACACTGGAAAGCAGAGTTGGGGTCAGGTTGCCACACTGCCCAGACCAGACTGTGTGTTCACAAGCAAGGCCCCCTGTCCCACCTCCTCCTAACACAAGTGCACACAGGCGACCAAGCACAGCATCTCCTCCCGACTTCTTGGAAGGAATCGCACTCACAGGGCTCTGGACGAGCCTCCCAGACATGATTGGGACACAGAGGGACCTGCATGCACGTGCTAGCTATCCTTGGCTGCTGTGGCTTATGGGGAGTGTAGCAGCCTGTGTAAAGCTCTCTCTTAGTCGCTATTTCTCTCGACAACTCTGACACTAAGGCAGTTCATGTGTCTTGAGACGCATGACAAGAAATCCACTTGAACTTGGTTCCCCATGCCCACATAGTCCACTGCTCGCCCAGTGTGTGCCAATGTCTCCAGTTTCCCGCCTCTGGCCCTGCTTACCAGGCATGGTCATGGACAAGATGAAGCCTATGGCAGCTTCGTCTTCTCCAGCGTCTGAGCTCTTTACCACTCACTCTCGGAGCCCACATATTTATGGAAGCATCTGCAGGGATTGCCTTCCTCTGCACAAGGCACACCCTGCCATAATACCATTTGCAAATGAGGGCTTCCTCCAGGTGGCGGCAAAATCCAATCAAACACACAAATGGCAAACTTGAGTGGAAACTTGAGTTTTCCACATCAATTGCTCCAGGTTCAAGACACTTTACTAAATAATGTGATACCTGCCATTGAGCACCTCCGTGAGGTTGAGGGTTAGAGAGACTGAGAGGGAGACAGAGACAGGAAGAGACAGACGCACACACAGAGAGAGATATGCATTCATTCCATTGGGTTTGGTTCACTCCCTGATAATCATCTTCGAGTTGCCTCAGCATTGGATCAGTCATTCATCTGAATTGATGTTCCATGGGATGCCTGAGCTCACAGCTGTAGGCGTAGTTTGCAGAGCCAAAGCACTGGCCCAGCTCTAGATCCTGTACAGAGGTGGTGGGTCTTTCTTTTTTACTCTCTCTTTTGACCTCTCTCACACTTGTCCTTATTTTTTTTTTCAAAAAAAAAAAAAAGACAAATCATTTAGGAGTTTTACACTTCAATTCACTAATGTGTTCATAGTATTTAAAAGCCTTGAGCCAGCACTGCATGTTGTAGTCACAGGGCAGTGAAGCAGTGAATGCAATCTCTCTCTCCTTTGGTTTCTCCCTTTCTGTCAGTCTGCCTTCCTAACGAATAATAACTCTTTTTCTAAGGTTTATTTATTTGTATTGGAAAGGTGAATATACAGAGAGGAGGAGAGACAGAGAGGAAGATCATGCGTCCGATGGTTCATTCCCCAAGCGGCCACAACGACTGGAGCCGAGCCCATCTGAAGCCAGGAGCTCTTCCTGGTCTCCCACGTGGGTGCAGGGTCCCAAGGCTTTGGGCCGTCCTCGACTGCTTTCCCAGACCACAGGCAGGGAGCTGATGGGAAGCAGGGCCGCCGGGTAAGAAGACCATGCTTGGTATGATCATCCAGATTAGGCTTGGGCCTCCTGCATGCGTAGTTCTAGTCCTGGCTCTGCTGCTCCTTGCTGCTGGGCATCCTGGGAGAAAGCTAGGGAGGACGCAGGGGCTAGGGCTCCCACCACGCCAACGAGAGAGTAAGACAGTGTAGTGGGCTCATGGATTTCACCTGCCCAGACCCTGCTCTGGCAGGGACTTGGGATGTGAAGGGAAGGCTTCTCTCTCGCTCCCTCTCTCTCTAACACATACACACACACACATACACACACATATACGCCCCTCATCCCTCCCAGTGAAGTGCATGAGAGACGCCTCTCTCTCTGTTTCTCTTTCTCTCATTCACACACATTCCTCATCTGTATGCTATACAGGAAAAATTAAGAGATGTGAATGTTTCAAAGACTATTCCAATTTTATTATTCTTTAATGACAACAGTTGAAGATACTTGTCAATATGGAGGAATGTCCAGGAATGGCCTTCTCTTTGCAGAGTAAAGTCCTGTTTGTACTCGGCTGGTATTTTCTTTCTCGGCTGGTGTGCAAATCAAAGAGCTCCAACTTGGAATTCCTTCTGGATCCTAAGTAGCTTTTGAAGTAGCTTTTGGCAGGTTGAAAGACAAGCAGGAATCCATGCGGCGGGACACTGTGGTGACTGGTGTGGGTGGAGAAGTTACACATCCAGAGTGTTTGGGTCGACGTCGAGGGGGGCTCCATACATCCTCACCAGCTGGTCCAGGTCATCGGGAAGAGAGGCCCAGGGAGGCGAAGGATCCAGGACCAAGTCCTCCAGGTCACTGGGCCAAGCGCCCAGCTGGCTATTGTGCCCTGAGGCTGGTGGTGTCTGAGGAGATGTAGATGTGGGTGCCTGGGAAGGCGGCTGTGGTTGTGGTGGCAGTGGCTGCAGGTGGGAAGGTGTGGCCCCTTGTGGGTGGGGGCTGGAGGCTGAGGTCGAGCCGGGCTTGTGCTGTTGCTTGTCGGGTTCACTGGTGCCCAAGGCCACTGGTGCTGGGCTCCTGGGAAGCCCTCCCTGCTGCTGCTTTTTCTGCTGCTGACTGAGCTTGGCTCGCCTATTTTTAAACCAGATCTGTGGAGAGAGGGGGGCACAGGTCAGTGTCAGCGGTGGAAAGAGAGTGAGGTGCCCCCATCCCAGGCCAACACTGCCTTGCAGCGTTTCTCATGGACACACAACCCACAAGGGAACTTTGCATGGCTCTCCGCATGACCCTGGGCTCCTCTGGGGAGGCCACTGTTGCCCAGGAGCCCAGTGAGGCCTGCAGGAGCCCCAAGCACCAAGTCCTGGTGGGCACTGCAAGTACTGCAGCTGCCGGGACCTCTGGCTGTCCCCACCCTCCCCCATGACACTGACCCTGACAACACCCGTTTCCAGGTTCAGCTCCTTCGCCAGGCTCTCTAGGGTGTCCCAGTCGGGGCAAGGGGTCTTCTCGAATGCAGCCTTCAGGACCCCGAGCTGCTGGGGCTTGAATCCGGTGCGAGGTCGGCGCGCAGCATTGCCAGACACTGCAGAGGCAACAGACACCAAAGTCAGGACTGCTTGGCTGGGACCCCAGAAGGTGGCGCAGGTCCATTCACTAGCGGCACAACCGACTCCCCAATCCCTTGCCCCACACCCTGCGTGCCTGTCCCGTGAACCTGTGCACAAGCGAGCCACCTCTCTGTCTCTGTCTCTGTCTCTCTCAACTGAACGAAACTCACACTGGAAAGCAGAGCTGGGGTCAGGTTGCCACACTGCCCAGACCAGACTGTGTGTTCACAAGCAAGGCCCCCTGTCCCACCTCCTCCTAACACAAGTGCACACAGGCGACCAAGCACAGCATCTCCTCCCGACTTCTTGGAAGGAATCGCACTCACAGGGCTCTGGACGAGCCTCCCAGACATGATTGGGACACAGAGGGACCTGCATGCACGTGCTAGCTATCCTTGGCTGCTGTGGCTTATGGGGAGTGTAGCAGCCTGTGTAAAGCTCTCTCTTAGTCGCTATTTCTCTCGACAACTCTGACACTAAGGCAGTTCATGTGTCTTGAGACGCATGACAAGAAATCCACTTGAACTTGGTTCCCCATGCCCACATAGTCCACTGCTCGCCCAGTGTGTGCCAATGTCTCCAGTTTCCCGCCTCTGGCCCTGCTTACCAGGCATGGTCATGGACAAGATGAAGCCTATGGCAGCTTCGTCTTCTCCAGCGTCTGAGCTCTTTACCACTCACTCTCGGAGCCCACATATTTATGGAAGCATCTGCAGGGATTGCCTTCCTCTGCACAAGGCACACCCTGCCATAATACCATTTGCAAATGAGGGCTTCCTCCAGGTGGCGGCAAAATCCAATCAAACACACAAATGGCAAACTTGAGTGGAAACTTGAGTTTTCCACATCAATTGCTCCAGGTTCAAGACACTTTACTAAATAATGTGATACCTGCCATTGAGCACCTCCGTGAGGTTGAGGGTTAGAGAGACTGAGAGGGAGACAGAGACAGGAAGAGACAGACGCACACACAGAGAGAGATATGCATTCATTCCATTGGGTTTGGTTCACTCCCTGATAATCATCTTCGAGTTGCCTCAGCATTGGATCAGTCATTCATCTGAATTGATGTTCCATGGGATGCCTGAGCTCACAGCTGTAGGCGTAGTTTGCAGAGCCAAAGCACTGGCCCAGCTCTAGATCCTGTACAGAGGTGGTGGGTCTTTCTTTTTTACTCTCTCTTTTGACCTCTCTCACACTTGTCCTTATTTTTTTTTTTCAAAAAAAAAAAAAAGACAAATCATTTAGGAGTTTTACACTTCAATTCACTAATGTGTTCATAGTATTTAAAAGCCTTGAGCCAGCACTGCATGTTGTAGTCACAGGGCAGTGAAGCAGTGAATGCAATCTCTCTCTCCTTTGGTTTCTCCCTTTCTGTCAGTCTGCCTTCCTAACGAATAATAACTCTTTTTCTAAGGTTTATTTATTTGTATTGGAAAGGTGAATATACAGAGAGGAGGAGAGACAGAGAGGAAGATCATGCGTCCGATGGTTCATTCCCCAAGCGGCCACAACGACTGGAGCCGAGCCCATCTGAAGCCAGGAGCTCTTCCTGGTCTCCCACGTGGGTGCAGGGTCCCAAGGCTTTGGGCTGTCCTCGACTGCTTTCCCAGACCACAGGCAGGGAGCTGATGGGAAGCAGGGCCGCCGGGTAAGAAGACCATGCTTGGTATGATCATCCAGATTAGGCTTGGGCCTCCTGCATGCGTAGTTCTAGTCCTGGCTCTGCTGCTCCTTGCTGCTGGGCATCCTGGGAGAAAGCTAAGGAGGACGCAGGGGCTAGGGCTCCCACCACGCCAACGAGAGAGTAAGACAGTGTAGTGGGCTCATGGATTTCACCTGCCCAGACCCTGCTCTGGCAGGGACTTGGGATGTGAAGGGAAGGCTTCTCTCTCGCTCCCTCTCTCTCTAACACATACACACACACACATACACACACATATACGCCCCTCATCCCTCCCAGTGAAGTGCATGAGAGACGCCTCTCTCTCTGTTTCTCTTTCTCTCATTCACACACATTCCTCATCTGTATGCTATACAGGAAAAATTAAGAGATGTGAATGTTTCAAAGACTATTCCAATTTTATTATTCTTTAATGACAACAGTTGAAGATACTTGTCAATATGGAGGAATGTCCAGGAATGGCCTTCTCTTTGCAGAGTAAAGTCCTGTTTGTACTCGGCTGGTATTTTCTTTCTCGGCTGGTGTGCAAATCAAAGAGCTCCAACTTGGAATTCCTTCTGGATCCTAAGTAGCTTTTGAAGTAGCTTTTGGCAGGTTGAAAGACAAGCAGGAATCCATGCGGCGGGACACTGTGGTGACTGGTGTGGGTGGAGAAGTTACACATCCAGAGTGTTTGGGTCGACGTCGAGGGGGGCTCCATACATCCTCACCAGCTGGTCCAGGTCATCGGGAAGAGAGGCCCAGGGAGGCGAAGGATCCAGGACCAAGTCCTCCAGGTCACTGGGCCAAGCGCCCAGCTGGCTATTGTGCCCTGAGGCTGGTGGTGTCTGAGGAGATGTAGATGTGGGTGCCTGGGAAGGCGGCTGTGGTTGTGGTGGCAGTGGCTGCAGGTGGGAAGGTGTGGCCCCTTGTGGGTGGGGGCTGGAGGCTGAGGTCGACCCGGGCTTGTGCTGTTGCTTGTCGGGTTCACTGGTGCCCAAGGCCACTGGTGCTGGGCTCCTGGGAAGCCCTCCCTGCTGCTGCTTTTTCTGCTGCTGACTGAGCTTGGCTCGCCTATTTTTAAACCAGATCTGTGGAGAGAGGGGGGCACAGGTCAGTGTCAGCGGTGGAAAGAGAGTGAGGTGCCCCCATCCCAGGCCAACACTGCCTTGCAGCGTTTCTCATGGACACACAA
This sequence comes from Ochotona princeps, assembly GCF_030435755.1. Taxonomy (NCBI): domain Eukaryota; kingdom Metazoa; phylum Chordata; class Mammalia; order Lagomorpha; family Ochotonidae; genus Ochotona; species Ochotona princeps. Next base: position 103,912,268 of record NC_080835.1, on the reverse strand, counting down.
CCCACAAGGGAACTTTGCATGGCTCTCCGCATGACCCTGGGCTCCTCTGGGGAGGCCACTGTTGCCCAGGAGCCCAGTGAGGCCTGCAGGAGCCCCAAGCACCAAGTCCTGGTGGGCACTGCAAGTACTGCAGCTGCCGGGACCTCTGGCTGTCCCCACCCTCCCCCATGACACTGACCCTGACAACACCCGTTTCCAGGTTCAGCTCCTTCGCCAGGCTCTCTAGGGTGTCCCAGTCGGGGCAAGGGGTCTTCTCGAATGCAGCCTTCAGGACCCCGAGCTGCTGGGGCTTGAATCCGGTGCGAGGTCGGCGCGCAGCATTGCCAGACACTGCAGAGGCAACAGACACCAAAGTCAGGACTGCTTGGCTGGGACCCCAGAAGGTGGCGCAGGTCCATTCACTAGCGGCACAACCGACTCCCCAATCCCTTGCCCCACACCCTGCGTGCCTGTCCCGTGAACCTGTGCACAAGCGAGCCACCTCTCTGTCTCTGTCTCTGTCTCTCTCATCTGAACGAAACTCACACTGGAAAGCAGAGCTGGGGTCAGGTTGCCACACTGCCCAGACCAGACTGTGTGTTCACAAGCAAGGCCCCCTGTCCCACCTCCTCCTAACACAAGTGCACACAGGCGACCAAGCACAGCATCTCCTCCCGACTTCTTGGAAGGAATCGCACTCACAGGGCTCTGGACGAGCCTCCCAGACATGATTGGGACACAGAGGGACCTGCATGTGAAAGACCCTCACCAAAAACCATGAACTTTAACAGCAGAAATGCCATTTTGCAAGGCTTTAACTAAAAATAACAGGATCTCTGAGAAGAAAGCAGGCGAGGTCAGGACTAGCTTGTCACACGCTTGTCACACATTTGTGGTCTAACATCTGGCCCCAAAAGAGGGAAGAAACGTTAAGAAAGAGAGCCAACTCAGCGCCAACTCAGCGCCAATTCAGCGCCAACTTAGCTATTAGTAGACTTCGCCTATCAGAATCCTGTAACTATGCACCTCGCTTCTGTACTGTGCTTTTTTGCCTCCCTACCCTATAAAAACCCCTAGACCCCAACCTAAGGCGCGCAAGTCTTCCAAGAGACTTTGTCGCCCCAGGTACCTGTGTATCTGAATAAACCTCTTGCTGTTTGCATCCGTACAAGTGGTCTCGCTGTTCCTTGGGAGGGGCCTCCCCAGAAGGAAAGCACCCTTCGGGGGTCTTTCATTTGGGGGCTCGTCCGGGATGAGAGACCCCTGCCCAGGGACCACCGACCCATTTCCGGGAGGTAAGCTGGCCAGCATTTAAATTTTGTCTCGTTCTCTATGTGTGTGTGTGTTGATAAATATTGCGCTTGCGTTTGTACGACTCGGCCGTGTCGCTTTGTATTTGGCGGAGCCGTGGAGGAGCCGACGGGCTCAGACTCCCGACCGCAGCCCTGGGAGACGTCCCGGGGATATTTGGGGCCAGTGGCAGTGGCCCATTTGAAATTTTGTGAACCCGACCAGAATAGGACTCTTTCGGGCTCCCCCACTGTCCGAAGGGTACACGGTTCGTTTGGGAGACGAGAGATCCGGACTCTCATCACGATCTCCATTTGAGGTTTTGCTTTCGGTTTTGCGCCGAAGCCGCGCCGCGAGGTTGTTCTGTCTCTGTTGTGGTCTGTTATTTGTGTGTTTTGTTACTTGTCTCTTTTTGAGTGTTATTGTGATGATAATAATGGGACAGATTGTGACAGCACCCCTTAATTTGACTCTTAACCATTGGACTGAAGTTGAGGGCTCATAATCTCTCCCTCCAGGTTTAAGAAAATCTTGGCAGACTCTGCTCTGCGGAATGGCCCACCTTTAAAGTGGGCTGGCCGAAAGAAGACTTGTTTGTTGAACTCAATTGGGCATTTAAGTTCCTCAAAACTTTAAACTAAGCCTTCTGACTTTGAGATGTCCAGCAGGATCCCTGGACCGCTCAAAGATAGAGGAGAAATTTGGATAATTTAATTATAATGTGATAGTGTTATATAATTGTGCCAAGTTTGTTGTTTCATATGTTCTATTAAAGTAAATAAATATTTGTAAGGTTATGATATGTGCGGAATTGAGGCTTTTCTGTATTATTGCAATTGGCTTCAGTGATGAGCTTTCAGTGTTCTGCAATGTTTTCCTCTGCTTTTGTTGCTCTTTGGTCTTGAAGTTTAACTATTTATTGGTTTATAGTGCTATTCTAGCTCTGATCAGATCTGGTCTAAGTGTTTATACCTAGAGCAGTGTTTGTTAAAATTCTAAAAAGCTGCTAATGCATATATTGATTGGTTATGTCTATTGGCCAAGTTGTTCTAATTATGAAGCTGTATTAAGTTGTGAGATTATTTGTGTTTTAACTTGCAATTTTTGTTTTATAAGAAAATGATGAATTTTTAAAGGATGTATAGTAAAATTGTTTATATTGTGTGTATTTTCTAAGTTTTTAATCTTTAAAGTAATAGAATTAAAATTAAATTTTGATCCCTTGTTAGAGAATAGCGTTTTATTGATGACTAACCTGTTAACTAAGTTCAGTAAATTTTTAGATAACCTCCTAAGATAATAGCCAAGCCTGGAATTCTATATATCCTTGATTTTAATAAAACAGAAGATAAAAAGATGCTCCAGGACCTAAAAAAAGAAGGGGCATGCTTGGAGCCTGGCCTTTGTCCTTGCCATTGGGATTCTTAAAAATGGAAAAGTTCCCAAATTAGCCGGAAAGAGGTAATTACTTCTGGTGTCCATGTGGGTTCGCATTTTAAAATGTTTTCATAGATTGACCATATATAATTGAAGATTGCCTGAAGCAATTGTGTTTAAAATTTAATCTGTTTTTATTTAGAAAATGTTTTGGTTTGGAGTTTTAAATGTTTCAGAATGTAAAATGAAGGATGGTGGCAAGTCTGAAAATGTGTTCTTGGTGAGAAGATTATGGTACGAGAATTATTGAAAAGAGCATCATTGTTAAAATATTTTATCCTATAGAAGTATGGCTATTATAAGATGCAAAGGGACAGGTAAAGTAAAATATCTAAAGGTTTAAGCATGTTAAGAAAGAGGTACAAATTAAGAGATTTCAGATATTAATCTGGCTATAATTTTAAGATATCGTTATAGTATTGTTTATGTATTTAATATTAATGTCTAATATGTGCTGATATTTGAATCTGTTTACAAAATGCCTGTGAAGTGCACATCTATGGAAGTGCTCCTGAATATCTGACAATGGAAGTTTCAAGTTTAAAGGACGGTTAATGGTTTGTCAATTGTTTATCCAGTTTCATTTTAATAAGTTTTGTTATTCCAAATTTTTGAATTTGTTAAGTTTTTAGAGGTAATGTGATTATGCATTAATTCCTGTGTTTAAGGTTATATCTGCCTTTGGTAATTGACCAAAGAAAGGCATATTTTGTGTCTCAGTAAGGTAATTTAATTGTTTGTTAAATTCTTGTGATTTTGGAATTCCTAGATGGGCCCCTGGGAGTCTCAAAAACATAAGAATATTTGTTAAAAATATATATTTAGTTAATAAAGATAGTTGTGTAAAAAAGTTTGATTATAAAAATAATTTATAGAAGCCTTGTCAGTGAAAAGCCAGGGTTAGTTACAATTCTGTCAGAAAGGCTCCAGGAATGATTAATGTGAAAATTTACATGAAAGAAACTCCCGGGTCCTCAGTTCACATAACAGATTAAAAAGACAAGAAGAGGTGCTTTTTTCTTCCAGAAAGAGGAATAGGAACTAACAGGCCATATGTAAATTCCTCAAGCCTTCCCTCCTGATGTCTAAATGACCATCTGGTTGTGGTGTTGTCATAACGGTTAGGCCCCTAGGTCTAAAAAGTACAAGAGTGTGCAAAATTCTATAGGTGCACAGCTGGTTTCACAGTGCTATCTAAATGTGGCAAGCTATGTCATCTATTTTACTTTATTTATAAATGAAAATATTTATGAATAAGAATTGTTAAGCTAAATCCTTTTAAAAATAATGTATGGATGCATAATTGGACTCTTGAAGAGTCATGTCTGTTTCTGTTTTCTCAGGATCTATGAAGTCTGTTCAGTTGTATAGTTCTACATGCATTCAAATGGATTTACTGCTAAGGGCACCGTTTCAAAACCCCATAGGATGCCAAATCCTCATAAACTAAGTGGTAAAATGCATGGCTATGATAACTCAGATGTCAGGCAATGTTAAAATGCTCCAACATGGGAAACGGTTCTTACAGCAGACTCATAGACTGACTAACTTAAGTGGCACTCAGTGGCCTCAGAATCAGCCCGAAGGCATTCTGGTCTGACAGAAGAGAGCCAGCAAGAGAGCAAGCATATCAGGTGTGGAAAGCCAGGACACTGCTGCAAAGAGTGTCCCTCCGTGAAGGACCTCTGTGGTCCATGCCCCAGTGCAAAGAAGCAGCCATGGAAGATGGTAGTGCTCTTCTCTCAATGGAGGAGAAAACTTCCACTTTGTGTGTGGCCTTGTCTAAGAATACTGGGAATGCTGTGAATTCAAGAGGCTTCCACAGCCTAACCATCGTGTGTCGGAGCCTCAGGTGATCACTGACGTCACACATAAGAGTGCTAATTTATTGAAATTCACTAGAGTCACTGTGTACTGACTTCCCATGCAGGACCTGTATCTTCAGAGTTAAGCCTTATTAGGGTAGGACACCCTGAGTACTCTGAAGCAGAGCTCATGTCTTCCTCATTTGCCAAATTGTTTGGGATTTCTTTGCTCATCTGTTAGACTATAATTAATAGATCGCTTGCCTCTGTCTTAAAATGTGTAAAGTTTTGTAAATTTTTGTTAGAATATTATAAACTATCGAGTAATTGTAAATGAAAATCTGTTTTAATCTTTTGCCATTCATAGTGTGATTAGTAGGTCTTGCAATAAAACGTTTTCAGGGCTGTGTTTTATGTTTTAGGTTATGTGTGTCATCCTGAATCTCTTAGGATTTGCAACAATTGGTAAAATATAATTATTTTAGAAAAATCTAATATTTGCCTGTTCCCTATTGTTAGATTCGCCGATTTTCAGGAAAGGAATAACTGTGCCAAGTATATAAAGGGAACTTGAATGGCCTTTGTTTCAGGGAGTCATAGTCACGGGCTTCCCTTCCCTTCCCTTCCCCATACAGCAGACAGACAGACCTGGAGTTAGGGCTGCGGAAAAGATAGACATGGAGGAAATGAGAAAGGGCCCTTTTTGGACTCTGCTTGGCATAGAAGCTAAAATGAGGGTCATTTCGGCCCTTGTTAAAATGGAGTGATGTGGGTTTGTGCCCCTCATTAGTGCTACGGTGGTTTCACAACCTGAGGGGGGCCACACCAGAATTCTGCCATGCATTCTAGGTTTGATTAAAGACAAACTCCGCCCTTCTTTAATTACGATGATAAAGAGTTTCATGTGTTCTGTCAAATTCATTGAGTACTTTTAACTGAACTCACAATGTATTAGATTGAAAAAGATTATAATTGCCTTTGTTTTATCATCTAGACTTCAACAAGAAGAAACACCCAGAGCCCAGACAACATGCCAGGCACCTCTAATGACTTCTACCAGGCACCTCCAATGACTTCTACATTCTACCGGGGACCCTTAGACTGACCCCCCCCCCCAGAGGAGTACCTAACTGCTGCCCTTAAACTCCGTCCTCTGTCAGCAAGAAGCAGTTAAGAACGAACGACCTCCCTGTCCCCCTAACAGCAGTTAAGGTCACTTCTTCTGGGGGGCGAAATATAAAAGGAGTTAGACTGGGTAATAGACAGTTAGGGTATTCTGGGTCTCCGCCATGTCTTGGATTCACCAGAGCACGTCTCTTCCTAGGGACAAGGGTGACATTGGCGTATCAGTTCCCCACCTGAAACATCTCTGGCCTGTGTGTAGTTTTTAAAGGAAAACATTGTTTTTATATAAACATTAAAAAAAGCAGGGATAATTTGAATCATGGTTTCAAAAGTCCCCGTGATTCACCACCCTGATATCAACTCTTTTAGGACCCTTATTAATTCTTCTATTAATATTATTGTTTGGACCATGTATTTTAAATTACCTAGTTCAGTTTATAAAAGGCAGGTTATCAGTTATTCAAGCACTAGTCCTGACCCAACAGTACCATCAGCTTAGACAGATAAAATTAAAAAATTTTTAACGAGTTTAAATGGAAGATTCCATTTAAGTTATAAGAGAAATGGGGGAATGAAAGACCCTCACCAAAAACCATGAACTTTAACAGCAGAAATGCCATTTGCAAGGCTTTAACTAAAAATAACAGGATCTCTGAGAAGAAAGCAGGCGAGGTCAGGACTAGCTTGTCACACGCTTGTCACACATTTGTGGTCTAACATCTGGCCCCAAAAGAGGGAAGAAACATTAAGAAAGAGAGCCAACTCAGCGCCAACTCAGCGCCAATTCAGCGCCAACTTAGCTATTATTAGACTTCGCCTATCAGAATCCTGTAACTATGCACCTCGCTTCTGTACTGTGCTTTTTTGCCTCCCTACCCTATAAAAACCCCTAGACCCCAACCTAAGGCGCGCAAGTCTTCCAAGAGACTTTGTCGCCCCAGGTACTTGTGTATCTGAATAAACCACTTGCTGTTTGCATCCGTACAAGTGGTCTCGCTGTTCCTTGGGAGGGGCCTCCCCAGAAGGAAAGCACCCTTCGGGGGTCTTTCACATGCACGTGCTAGCTGTCTCCTGGCCCATCCTTGGCTGCTGTGGCTTATGGGGAGTGTAGCAGCCTGTGTAAAGCTCTCTCTTAGTCGCTATTTCTCTCGACAACTCTGACACTAAGGCAGTTCATGTGTCTTGAGACGCATGACAAGAAATCCACTTGAACTTGGTTCCCCATGCCCACACAGTCCACTGCTCGCCCAGTGTGTGCCAATGTCTCCAGTTTCCCGCCTCTGGCCCTGCTTACCAGGCATGGTCATGGACAAGATGAAGCCTATGGCAGCTTCGTCTTCTCCAGCGTCTGAGCTCTCTACCACTCACTCTCGGAGCCCACATATTTATGGAAGCATCTGCAGGGATTGCCTTCCTCTGCACAAGGCACACCCTGCCATAATACCATTTGCAAATGAGGGCTTCCTCCAGGTGGCGGCAAAATCCAATCAAACACACAAATGGCAAACTTGAGTGGAAACTTGAGTTTTCCACATCAATTGCTCCAGGTTCAAGACACTTTTCTAAATCATGTGATACCTGCCATTGAGCACCTCCGTGAGGTTGAGGGTTACAGAGACTGAGAGGGAGACAGAGACAGGAAGAGACAGACACAAACAAAGAGAGAGATATGCATTTGTTCCTGTGATTGGTTCACTCCCTGATAATCATCTTCGAGTTGCCTCAGCATTGGATCAGTCATTCATCTGAATTGATGTTCCATGGGATGCCTGAGCTCACAGCTGTAGGCGTAGTTTGCAGAGCCAAAGCACTGGCCCAGCTCTAGATCCTGTACACAGGTGGTGGGTCTTTCTTTTTTACTCTCTCTTTTGACCTCTCTCACACTTGTCCTTATTTTTTTTTTTTTTTAAAAAAAAAGACAAATCATTTAGGAGTTTTACACTTCAATTCACTAATGTGTTCATAATATTTAAAAGCCTTGAGCCAGCACTGCATGTTGTAGTCACAGGGCAGTGAAGCAGTGAATGCAATCTCTCTCTCCTTTGGTTTCTCCCTTTCTGTCAGTCTGCCTTCCTAACGAATAATAACTCTTTTTCTAAGGTTTATTTATTTGTATTGGAAAGGTGAATATACAGAGAGGAGGAGAGACAGAGAGGAAGATCATGCGTCCGATGGTTCATTCCCCAAGCGGCCACAACGACTGGAGCCGAGTCCATCTGAAGCCAGGATCTCTTCCTGGTCTCCCACGCGGGTGCAGGGTCCCAAGGCTTTGGGCCATCCTCGACTGTTTTCCCAGACCACAGGCAGGGAGCTGATGGGAAGCAGGGCCGCCGGATAAGAAGACCATGCTTGGTATGATCATCCAGATTAGGCTTGGGCCTCCTGCATGTGTAGTTGTAGTCCTGGCTCTGCTGCTCCTTGCTCCTGGACATTCTGGGAGAAAGCTAGGGAGGACGCAGGGGCTAGGGCTCCCATCACGCCAACGAGAGAGTAAGACAGTGTAGTGGGCTCATGGATTTCACCTGCCCAGACCCTGCTCTGGCAGGGACTTGGGATGTGAAGGGAAGGCTTCTCTCTCGCTCCCTCTCTCTCTAACACACACACACACACACATACACACACATAGACACCCCTCATCCCTCCCAGTGAAGTGCATGAGAGACACCTCTCTCTCTCTGTTTCTCTTTCTCTCATTCACACACATTCCTCATCTGTATGCTATACAGGAAAAATTAAGAGATGTGAATGTTTCAAAGACTATTCCAATTTTATTATTCTTTAATGACAACAGTTGAAGATACTTGTCAATATGGAGGAATGTCCAGGAATGGCCTTCTCTTTGCAGAGTAAAGTCCTGTTTGTACTCGGCTGGTATTTTCTTTCTCGGCTGGTGTGCAAATCAAAGAGCTCCAACTTGGAATTCCTTCTGGATCCTAAGTAGCTTTTGAAGTAGCTTTTGGCAGGTTGAAAGACAAGCAGGAATCCATGCGGCGGGACACTGTGGTGACTGGTGTGGGTGGAGAAGTTACACATCCAGAGTGTTTGGGTCGATGTCGAGGAGGGCGCCATACATCCTCACCAGCTGGTCCAGGTCATCGGGAAGAGAGGCCCAGGGAGGCGAAGGATCCAGGACCAAGTCCTCCAGGTCGCTGGGCCAAGCGCCCAGCTGGCTATTGTGCCCTGAGGCTGGTGGTGTCTGAGAAGATGTAGATGTGGGTGCCTGGGAAGGCGGCTGTGGTTGTGGTGGCAGTGGCTGCAGGTGGGAAGGTGTGGCCCCTTGTGGGTGGGGGCTGGAGGCTGAGGTCGACCCGGGCTTGTGCTGTTGCTTGTCGGGTTCACTGGTGCCCAAGGCCACTGGTGCTGGGCTCCTGGGAAGCCCTCCCTGCTGCTGCTTTTTCTGCTGCTGACTGAGCTTGGCTCGCCTATTTTTAAACCAGATCTGTGGAGAGAGGGGGGCACAGGTCAGTGTCAGCGGTGGAAAGAGAGTGAGGTGCCCCCATCCCAGGCCAACACTGCCTTGCAGCGTTGCTCATGGACACACAACCCACAAGGGAACTTTGCATGGCTCTCCGCATGACCCCGGGCTCCTCTGGGGAGGCCACTGTTGCCCAGGAGCCCAGTGAGGCCTGCAGGAGCCCCAAGCACCAAGTCCTGGTGGGCACTGCAAGTACTGCAGCTGCCGGGACCTCTGGCTGTCCCCACCCTCCCCCATGACACTGACCCTGACAACACCCGTTTCCAGGTTCAGCTCCTTCGCCAGGCTCTCTAGGGTGTCCCAGTCGGGGCAAGGGGTCTTCTCGAATGCAGCCTTCAGGACCCAGAGCTGCTGGGGCTTGAATCCGGTGCGAGGTCGGCGTGCAGCATTGCCAGACACTGCAGAGGCAACAGACACCAAAGTCAGGACTGCTTGGCTGGGACCCCAGAAGGTGGCGCAGGTCCATTCACTAGCGGCACAACCGACTCCCCAATCCCTTGCCCCACACCCTGCGTGCCTGTCCCGTGAACCTGTGCACAAGCGAGCCACCTCTCTGTCTCTGTCTCTGTCTCTCTCAACTGAACGAAACTCACACTGGAAAGCAGAGCTGGGGTCAGGTTGCCACACTGCCCAGACCAGACTGTGTGTTCACAAGCAAGGCCACCTGCCCCACCTCCTCCTAACACAAGTGCAGACAGGCGACCAAGCACAGCATCTCCTCCCGACTTCTTGGAAGGAATCGCACTCACAGGGCTCTGGACGAGCCTCCCAGACATGATTGGGACACAGAGGGACCTGCATGCACGTGCTAGCTGTCTCCTGGCCCATCCTTGGCTGCTGTGGCTTATGGGGAGTGTAGCAGCCTGTGTAAAGCTCTCTCTTAGTCACTATTTCTCTCGACAACTCTGACACTAAGGCAGTTCATGTGTCTTGAGACGCATGACAAGAAATCCACTTGAACTTGGTTCCCCATGCCCACACAGTCCACTGCTCGCCCAGTGTGTGCCAATGTCTCCAGTTTTCCGCCTCTGGCCCTGCTTACCAGGCATGGTCATGGACAAGATGAAGCCTATGGCAGCTTCGTCTTCTCCAGCGTCTGAGCTCTCTACCACTCACTCTCGGAGCCCACATATTTATGGAAGCATCTGCAGGGATTGCCTTCCTCTGCACAAGGCACACCCTGCCATAATACCATTTGCAAATGAGGGCTTCCTCCAGGTGGCGGCAAAATCCAATCAAACACACAAATGGCAAACTTGAGTGGAAACTTGAGTTTTCCACATCAATTGCTCCAGGTTCAAGACACTTTTCTAAATCATGTGATACCTGCCATTGAGCACCTCCGTGAGGTTGAGGGTTACAGAGACTGAGAGGGAGACAGAGACAGGAAGAGACAGACTCACAGAGAGAGAGAGATATGCATTCGTTCCATTGGGTTTGGTTCACTCCCTGATAATCATCTTCGAGTTGCCTCAGCATTGGATCAGTCATTCATCTGAATTGATGTTCCATGGGATGCCTGAGCTCCCAGCTGTAGGCGTAGTTTGCAGAGCCAAAGCACTGGCCCAGCTCTAGATCCTGTACACAGGTGGTGGGTCTTTCTTTTTTACTCTCTCTTTTGACCTCTCTCACACTTGTCCTTATTTTTTTTTTTTTTCAAAAAAAAAAAAAAAAAAAGACAAATCATTTAGGAGTTTTACACTTCAATTCACTAATGTGTTCATAATATTTAAAAGCCTTGAGCCAGCACTGCATGTTGTAGTCACAGGGCAGTGAAGCAGTGAATGCAATCTCTCTCTCCTTTGGTTTCTCCCTTTCTGTCAGTCTGCCTTCCTAACGAATAATAACTCTTTTCTAAGGTTTATTTATTTGTATTGGAAAGGTGAATATACAGAGAGGAGGAGAGACAGAGAGGAAGATCATGCGTCCGATGGTTCATTCCCCAAGCGGCCACAACGACTGGAGCCGAGCCCATCTGAAGCCAGGAGCTCTTCCTGGTCTCCCACGCGGGTGCAGGGTCCCAAGGCTTTGGGCCGTCCTCGACTGCTTTCCCAGACCACAGGCAGGGAGCTGATGGGAAGCAGGGCCGCCGGATAAGAAGACCATGCTTGGTATGATCATCCAGATTAGGCTTGGGCCTCCTGCATGCGTAGTTCTAGTCCTGGCTCTGCTGCTCCTTGCTCTTGCACATCCTGGGAGAAAGCTAGGGAGGACGCAGGGGCTAGGGCTCCCACCACGCCAATGAGAGAGTAAGACAGTGTAGTGGGCTCATGGATTTCACCTGCCCAGACCCTGCTCTGGCAGGGACTTGGGATGTGAAGGGAAGGCTTCTCTCTCGCTCCCTCTCTCTCTAACACATACACACACACACATACACACACATAGACACCCCTCATCCCTCCCAGTGAAGTGCATGAGAGACACCTCTCTCTCTCTGTTTCTCTTTCTCTCATTCACACACATTCCTCATCTGTATGCTATACAGGAAAAATTAAGAGATGTGAATGTTTCAAAGACTATTCCGATTTTATTATTCTTTAATGACAACAGTTGAAGATACTTGTCAATATGGAGGAATGTCCAGGAATGGCCTTCTCTTTGCAGAGTAAAGTCCTGTTTGTACTCGGCTGGTATTTTCTTTCTCGGCTGGTGTGCAAATCAAAGAGCTCCAACTTGGAATTCCTTCTGGATCCTAAGTAGCTTTTGAAGTAGCTTTTGGCAGGTTGAAAGACAAGCAGGAATCCATGCGGCGGGACACTGTGGTGACTGGTGTGGGTGGAGAAGTTACACATCCAGAGTGTTTGGGTCGACGTCGAGGGGGGCTCCATACATCCTCACCAGCTGGTCCAGGTCATCGGGAAGAGAGGCCCAGGGAGGCGAAGGATCCAGGACCAAGTCCTCCAAGTCGCTGGGCCAAGCGCCCAGCTGGCTATTGTGCCCTGAGGCTGGTGGGGTCTGAGGAGATGTAGATGTGGGTGCCTGGGAAGGCGACTGTGGTTGTGGTGGCAGTGGCTGCAGGTGGGAAGGTGTGGCCCCTTGTGGGTGGGGGCTGGAGGCTGAGGTCGAGCCGGGCTTGTGCTGTTGCTTGTCGGGTTCACTGGTGCCCAAGGCCACTGGTGCTGGGCTCCTGGGAAGCCCTCCCTGCTGCTTCTTTTTCTGCTGCTGACTGAGCTTGGCTCGCCTATTTTTAAACCAGATCTGTGGAGAGAGGGGGGCACAGGTCAGTGTCAGCGGTGGAAAGAGAGTGAGGTGCCCCCATCCCAGGCCAACACTGCCTTGCAGCGTTGCTCATGGACACACAACCCACAAGGGAACTTTGCATGGCTCTCCGCATGACCCCGGGCTCCTCTGGGGAGGCCACTGTTGCCCAGGAGCCCAGTGAGGCCTGCAGGAGCCCCAAGCACCAAGTCCTGGTGGGCACTGCAAGTACTGCAGCTGCCGGGACCTCTGGCTGTCCCCACCCTCCCCCATGACACTGACCCTGACAACACCCGTTTCCAGGTTCAGCTCCTTCACCAGGCTCTCTAGGGTGTCCCAGTCGGGGCAAGGGGTCTTCTCGAATGCAGCCTTCAGGACCCCGAGCTGCTGGGGCTTGAATCCGGTGCGAGGTCGGCGTGCAGCATTGCCAGACACTGCAGAGGCAACAGACACCAAAGTCAGGACTGCTTGGCTGGGACCCCAGAAGGTGGCGCAGGTCCATTCACTAGCGGCACAACCGACTCCCCAATCCCTTGCCCCACACCCTGCGTGCCTGTCCCGTGAACCTGTGCACAAGCGAGCCACCTCTCTGTCTCTGTCTCTGTCTCTCTCAACTGAACGAAACTCACACTGGAAAGCAGAGCTGGGGTCAGGTTGCCACACTGCCCAGACCAGACTGTGTGTTCACAAGCAAGGCCCCCTGTCCCACCTCCTCCTAACACAAGTGCACACAGGCGACCAAGCACAGCATCTCCTGACTTCTTGGAAGGAATCGCACTCACAGGGCTCTGGACGAGCCTCCCAGACATGATTCGGACACAGAGGGACCTGCATGCACTTGCTAGCTGTCTCCTGGCCCATCCTTGGCTGCTGTGGCTTATGGGGAGTGAAGCAGCCTGTGTAAAGCTCTCTCCTAATTGCTATTTCTCTCGACAACTCTGACACTAAGGCAGTTCATGTGTCTTGAGACGCATGACAAGAAATCCACTTGAACTTGGTTCCCCATGCCCACACAGTCCACTGCTCGCCCAGTGTGTGCCAATGTCTCCAGTTTCCCGCCTCTGGCCCTGCTTACCAGGCATGGTCATGGACAAGATGAAGCCTATGGCAGCTTCGTCTTCTCCAGCGTCTGAGCTCTCTACCACTCACTCTCGGAGCCCACATATTTTTTTTTTTTATATATTTATTATTTAACTTCAGTAATTACATTGTATTATGTGACACAATTACATAGATACTTGGGTTCTCCCCACCCCTCCCCAAACCCTCCCACCATGGTGGATTCCTCCACCTTGTTGCATAACCACAGCTCAAGTTCAGTTGAGATTCCCCCATTGCAAGCGTATACCAAACATAGAGTCCAGCATCTTATTGTCCAGTCAAGTCCAACGGCTTCTTAGGTATACCCTCTCTGGTCTGAAGACAGAGCCAGCAGAGCATCATCCCAGTCAATTGAAAGCTCCAGCATACCATCAGCAAAAATTTACATCATTATGGAATTAATTGACATAGTAATGAGTAACCAACATGTTAAAAGTAAATGCGAGTTCCCAGTCACCTTCTGTGACCACCTCACCTATACTTCAATCTTAGTTTATACACAACATATAACATTACATAACATAACATGTTATACATAACATCATATCATCTTAAATTAAGGCAAACATGTGGTATTTAACCTTTTGGGATTGGCTCATTTCCCTTAGCATTATGGTTTCCAGTTTGGCCCATTTGGCCACAAAGAACTGCATTTTGTTTTTTTTAATAGCTGAGTAGTATTCCATGGAGTAGATGAACCATAGCTTTCTTATCCAATCCTCTGTTGATGGGCATTTTGGTTGCTTCCATGTTTTTGCAATTACTGATTGTGCTGCTATGAGCATAGGAGTGCATGTTTGTTTCTCATAAAACAATTGTTCTGGATATATTCCTAGGAGTGCTATTGCTGGATCATATGGTATGTTGAATTTGAGTTGTTTGAATATTCTCCATACTGATTTCCATAGAGGCTGTACCAGCCTGCAGCCCCACCAGCAGTGGAGTAGGGTTCCCTTTTCCCCGCAACCTCGCCAACAAGTGTTGTTGGTGCTTTTATTCATGTGGGCCAGTCTTACTGGTGTTAGGTGGTACCTCATTGATGTTTTAATTTGGATTTCCCTTATTGCCAGGGAACTTGAGCATTTTTTCATATGTTTATTTGCCATTTGGGTTTGTTCCTTTGTGAAGTGTTTGCCCATTTCCCATGCCCATTTCTTGAGTGGCTTGTTTGTTTTGACATTTTGGTTGTTTTGTAGCTCTTTGTATATTCTGGAGATCAGCCCTCTATCACTTATGTCGTGTGCGAAGATCTTCTCCCATTCTGTGGGTTGCCTTTTTACTTTGTTGATTGTTTCTCTAGCTGTACAGAAGCTTCTTAGTTTGATGAGGTCCCAATTGTTTATTTTGGTCTCGATTTCTACTGCATTTGGAGTCTTTTTTAGGAAGTGAGGGCCTACCCCTAAGTGTTCCAGTGTGTTTCCAACATTTTCTTCCAAAAGTTTGAAGGTTTCTGGATGTAGGTTTAGATCTGTTATCCATTTAGATCTGATCTTAGTGTATGGTGAGAGATGTGGATCTATTTTTTTGTTTCTGCAGGCTATCAACCAGTTGTCCCAACAGCATTTATTGAACAGACCTTCCCATTTGCCTGGATTGTCGTTTGTCTTTTTGTCAAAGATTATTTGGCTGTATCTGTGTGGGTTTCCTTCTGGTGTTTCTATTCTGCTCCATTGATCTTCCTCTCTATCTTTGTGCCAGTACCACGCTGTTTTGATAACCACTGCCCTATAGTATGTCCAGAGGTCCGGAACTGTGATTCCCCCTGCTAACTTTCTGTTCTTCAGGATGGTTCTAGCTATCCGTGGTTTTTTGTGCTTCCAGATGAACCTTTGGATCATTGTTTCCAGTTCCATGAAGAATGTTTTGGACAATTTGATTGGGATTGCGTTGAATGTATATATTGCTTTTGGCAGTATAGACATTTTAATGATATTGATTTTACCTATCCAGGAGCATGGGATGTTACTCCATCTTTTGAGGTCTTGTTCAATTTCTTTTTTAAGTAGTTTGTAGTTTTCTTCAAATAAGTCTCCTACATTTTTGGTTAGATTTATTCCCAGATATTTCATACTTTTCTCTGTTATTTTGAATGGTATCTTGCTGGTTAAGTCTTTTTCCATCTTGGGGCTGTTCGCATACACTATGGCTGTTGATTTTTGTTCATTAATTTTGTACCCTGCCACTCTACCAAACTCTCGTACAAGTTCTAGCAGTCTCTGTATTGAGTCTCTTGGCTCTTCTACATAAAGAATCATATCATCTGCATATAGTGAGAGTTTAACTTCTTCGTTTCCCATTTGGATTCCTCTGATTTCTTTTTCTTGTCTTATGGCCTCAGCGAGTACCTCTAGGACTATGTTGAATAGTAGTGGAGAAAGTGGACATCCCTGTCTTGTTCCAGATCTCAGTGGGAAGGGTTCCAGTTTTTCTCCATTCAGTATGATGCTGGCGTTGGGTTTTTCATATATGGCTTTAATTATGTTGTGGATTTTTCCATCTATGCCTACCTTGGCTAGGGTTTTTAGTAGGAAGTGGTGTTGGATTTTGTCAAAAGCTTTTTCTGCATCTATTGATACTATCATGTGATTCTTGTTTTTCAGTTTTTGGATGTGGTGTATCACATTTATGGATTTGCGAATGTTGAACCATCCCTGCATTCCAGGGATGAATCTTACTTGATCTGGATGAACGATCTGTCTGATGTGTTTTTGAATTCTGTTGGCTAGGATTTTGTTGAGAATCTTAGCATCACATATTTATGGAAGCATCTGCAGGGATTGCCTTCCTCTGCACAAGGCACACCCTGCCATAATACCATTTGCAAATGAGGGCTTCCTCCAGGTGGCGGCAAAATCCAATCAAACACACAAATGGCAAACTTGAGTGGAAACTTGAGTTTTCCACATCAATTGCTCCAGGTTCAAGACACTTTTCTAAATCATGTGATACCTGCCATTGAGCACCTCTGTGAGGTTGAGGTTTACAGAGACTGAGAGGGAGACAGAGACAGGAAGAGACAGACACACAGAGAGAGAGATATGCATTCGTTCCATTGGGTTTGGTTCACTCCCTGATAATCATCTTCGAGTTGCCTCAGCATTGGATCAGTCATTCATCTGAATTGATGTTCCATGGGATGCCTGAGCTCACAGCTGTAGGCGTAGTTTGCAGAGCCAAAGCACTGGCCCAGCTCTAGATCCTGTACAGAGGTGGTGGGTCTTTCTTTTTTACTCTCTCTTTTGACCTCTCTCACACTTGTTCTTATTTTTTTTTTCAAAAAAAAAAAAAAGACAAATCATTTAGGAGTTTTACACTTCAATTCACTAATGTGTTCATAATATTTAAAAGCCTTGAGCCAGCACTGCATGTTGTAGTCACAGGGCAGTGAAGCAGTGAATGCAATCTCTCTCTCCTTTGGTTTCTCCCTTTCTGTCAGTCTGCCTTCCTAACGAATAATAACTCTTTTTCTAAGGTTTATTTATTTGTATTGGAAAGGTGAATATACAGAGAGGAGGAGAGACAGAGAGGAAGATCATGCGTCCGATGGTTCATTCCCCAAGCGGCCACAACAACTGGAGCCGAGCCCATCTGAAGCCAGGAGCTCTTCCTGGTCTCCCACGTGGGTGCAGGGTCCCAAGGCTTTGGGCCGTCCTCGACTGCTTTCCCAGACCACAGGCAGGGAGCTGATGGGAAGCAGGGCCGCCGGATAAGAAGACCATGCTTGGTATGATCATCCAGATTAGGCTTGGGCCTCCTGCATGCGTAGTTCTAGTCCTGGCTCTGCTGCTCCTTGCTGCTGGCCATCCTGGGAGAAAGCTAGGGAGGACGCAGGGGCTAGGGCTCCCACCACGCCAACGAGAGAGTAAGACAGTGTAGTGGGCTCATGGATTTCACCTGCCCAGACCCTGCTCTGGCAGGGACTTGGGATGTGAAGGGAAGGCTTCTCTCTCGCTCCCTCTCTCTCTAACACATACACACACACACATACACACACATATACGCCCCTCATCCCTCCCAGTGAAGTGCATGAGAGACGCCTCTCTCTCTGTTTCTCTTTCTCTCATTCACACACATTCCTCATCTGTATGCTATACAGGAAAAATTAAGAGATGTGAATGTTTCAAAGACTATTCCGATTTTATTATTCTTTAATGACAACAGTTGAAAATACTTGTCAATATGGAGGAATGTCCAGGAATGGCCTTCTCTTTGCAGAGTAAAGTCCTGTTTGTACTCGGCTGGTATTTTCTTTCTCTGCTGGTGTGCAAATCAAAGAGCTCCAACTTGGAATTCCTTCTGGATCCTAAGTAGCTTTTGAAGTAGCTTTTGGCAGGTTGAAAGACAAGCAGGAATCCATGCGGCGGGACACTGTGGTGACTGGTGTGGGTGGAGAAGTTACACATCCAGAGTGTTTGGGTCGACGTCGAGGGGGGCGCCATACATCCTCACCAGCTGGTCCAGGTCATCGGGAAGAGAGGCCCAGGGAGGCGAAGGATCCAGGACCAAGTCCTCCAGGTCGCTGGGCCAAGCGCCCAGCTGGCTATTGTGCCCTGAGGCTGGTGGGGTCTGAGGAGATGTAGATGTGGGTGCCTGGGAAGGCGACTGTGGTTGTGGTGGCAGTGGCTGCAGGTGGGAAGGTGTGGCCCCTTGTGGGTGGGGGCTGGAGGCTGAGGTCGAGCCGGGCTTGTGCTGTTGCTTGTCGGGTTCACTGGTGCCCAAGGCCACTGGTGCTGGGCTCCTGGGAAGCCCTCCCTGCTGCTGCTTTTTCTGCTGCTGACTGAGCTTGGCTCGCCTATTTTTAAACCAGATCTGTGGAGAGAGGGGGGCACAGGTCAGTGTCAGCGGTGGAAAGAGAGTGAGGAGCCCCCATCCCAGGCCAACACTGCCTTGCAGCGTTTCTCATGGACACACAACCCACAAGGGAACTTTGCATGGCTCTCTGCATGACCCCGGGCTCCTCTGGGGAGGCCACTGTTGCCCAGGAGCCCAGTGAGGCCTGCAGGAGCCCCAAGCACCAAGTCCTGGTGGGCACTGCAAGTACTGCAGCTGCCGGGACCTCTGGCTGTCCCCACCCTCCCCCATGACACTGACCCTGACAACACCCGTTTCCAGGTTCAGCTCCTTCGCCAGGCTCTCTAGGGTGTCCCAGTCGGGGCAAGGGGTCTTCTCGAATGCAGCCTTCAGGACCCCGAGCTGCTGGGGCTTGAATCCGGTGCGAGGTCGGCGTGCAGCATTGCCAGACACTGCAGAGGCAACAGACACCAAAGTCAGGACTGCTTGGCTGGGACCCCAGAAGGTGGCGCAGGTCCATTCACTAGCGGCACAACCGACTCCCCAATCCCTTGCCCCACACCCTGCGTGCCTGTCCCGTGAACCTGTGCACAAGCGAGCCACCTCTCTGTCTCTGTCTCTGTCTCTCTCATCTGAACGAAACTCACACTGGAAAGCAGAGCTGGGGTCAGGTTGCCACACTGCCCAGACCAGACTGTGTGTTCACAAGCAAGGCCACCTGCCCCACCTCCTCCTAACACAAGTGCAGACAGGCGACCAAGCACAGCATCTCCTCCCGACTTCTTGGAAGGAATCGCACTCACAGGGCTCTGGACGAGCCTCCCAGACATGATTGGGACACAGAGGGACCTGCATGCACGTGCTAGCTGTCTCCTGGCCCATCCTTGGCTGCTGTGGCTTATGGGGAGTGTAGCAGCCTGTGTAAAGCTCTCTCCTAATTGCTATTTCTCTCGACAACTCTGACACTAAGGCAGTTCATGTGTCTTGAGACGCATGACAAGAAATCCACTTGAACCTGGTTCCCCATGCCCACACAGTCCACTGCTCGCCCAGTGTGTGCCAATGTCTCCAGTTTTCCGCCTCTGGCCCTGCTTACCAGGCATGGTCATGGACAAGATGAAGCCTATGGCAGCTTCGTCTTCTCCAGCGTCTGAGCTCTCTACCACTCACTCTCGGAGCCCACATATTTATGGAAGCATCTGCAGGGATTGCCTTCCTCTGCACAAGGCACACCCTGCCATAATACCATTTGCAAATGAGGGCTTCCTCCAGGTGGCGGCAAAATCCAATCAAACACATAAATGGCAAACTTGAGTTTTCCACATCAGTTGCTCCAGGTTCAAGACAATTTTCTAAATAATGTGATACCTGCCATTGAGCACCTCCGTGAGGTTGAGGGTTCCAGAGACTGAGAGGGAGACAGAGACAGGAAGAGACAGACACAAACAAAGAGAGAGATATGCATTCGTTCCATTGGGTTTGGTTCACTCCCTGATAATCATCTTTGAGTTGCCTCAGCATTGGATCAGTCATTCATCTGAATTGATGTTCCATGGGATGCCTGAGCTCACAGCTGTAGGCGTAGTTTGCAGAGCCAAAGCACTGGCCCAGCTCTAGATCCTGTACAGAGGTGGTGGGTCTTTCTTTTTTACTCTCTCTTTTGACCTCTCTCACACTTGTCCTTATTTTTTTTTTCAAAAAAAAAAAAAAAAAAGACAAATCATTTAGGAGTTTTACACTTCAATTCACTAATGTGTTCATAATATTTAAAAGCCTTGAGCCAGCACTGCATGTTGTAGTCACAGGGCAGTGAAGCAGTGAATGCAATCTCTCTCTCCTTTGGTTTCTCCCTTTCTGTCAGTCTGCCTTCCTAACGAATAATAACTCTTTTTCTAAGGTTTATTTATTTGTATTGGAAAGGTGAATATACAGAGAGGAGGAGAGACAGAGAGGAAGATCATGCGTCCGATGGTTCATTCCCCAAGCGGCCACAACGACTGGAGCCGAGCCCATCTGAAGCCAGGAGCTCTTCCTGGTCTCCCATGCGGGTGCAGGGTCCCAAGGCTTTGGGCTGTCCTCGACTGCTTTCCCAGACCACAGGCAGGGAGCTGATGGGAAGCTGGGCGGCCGGATAAGAAGACCATACTTGGTATGATCATCCAGATTAGGCTTGGGCCTCCTGCATGCGTAGTTCTAGTCCTGGCTTTGCTGCTCCTTGCTGCTGGCCATCCTGGGAGAAAGCTAGGGAGGACGCAGGGGCTAGGGCTCCCACCACACCAATGAGAGAGTAAGACAGTGTAGTGGGCTCATGGATTTCACCTGCCCAGTCCCTGCTCTGGCAGGGACTTGGGATGTGAAGGGAAGGCTTCTCTCTCGCTCCCTTTCTCTCTAACACATACACACACACACATACACACACATATACACCCCTCATCCCTCCCAGTGAAGTGCATGAGAGACACCTCTCTGTCTGTTTCTCTTTCTCTCATTCACACACATTCCTCATCTGTATGCTATACAGGAAAAATTAAGAGATGTGAATGTTTCAAAGACTATTCCGATTTTATTATTCTTTAATGACAACATTTGAAGATATTTGTCCATATGGAGAAATGTCCAGGAATGGCCTTCTCTTTGCAGAATAAAGTCCTGTTTGTACTCGGCTGGTATTTTCCTTCTCGGCTGGTGTGCAAATCAAAGAGCTCCAACTTGGAATTCCTTCTGGATCCTAAGTAGCTTTTGAAGTAGCTTTTGGCAGGTTGAAAGACAAGCAGGAATCCATGCGGTGGGACACTGTGGTGACTGGTGTGGGTGGAGAAGTTACACATCCAGAGTGTTTGGGTCAACGTCGAGGGGGGCGCCATACATCCTCACCAGCTGGTCCAGGTCATCGGGAAGAGAGGCCCAGGGAGGCGAAGGATCCAGGACCAAGTCCTCCAGGTCGCTGGGCCAAGCGCCCAGTTGGCTATTGTGCCCTGAGGCTGGTGGGGTCTGAGGAGATGTAGATGTGGGTGCCTGGGAAGGCAGCTGTGGTTGTGGTGGCAGTGGCTGCAGGTGGGAAGGTGTGGCCCCTTGTGGGTGGGGGCTGGAGGCTGAGGTCGACCCGGGCTTGTGCTGTTGCTTGTCGGGCTCACTGGTGCCCAAGGCCACTGGTGCTGGGCTCCTGGGAAGCCCTCCCTGCTGCTGCTTTTTCTGCTGCTGACTGAGCTTGGCTCGCCTATTTTTAAACCAGATCTGTGGAGAGAGGGGGCACAGGTCAGTGTCCACGGTGGAAAGAGTGTGAGGTGCCCCCATCCCAGGCCAACACTGCCTTGCAGCATTTCTCATGGACACACAACCCACAAGGGAACTTTGCATGGCTCTCCGCATGACCCCGGGCTCCTCTGGGGAGGCCACTGTTGCCCAGGAGCCCAGTGAGGCCTGCAGGAGCCCCAAGCACCAAGTCCTGGTGGGCACTGCAAGTACTGCAGCTGCCGGGACCTCTGGCTGTCCCCACCCTCCCCCATGACACTGACCCTGACAACACCCGTTTCCAGGTTCAGCTCCTTCGCCAGGCTCTCTAGGGTGTCCCAGTCGGGGCAAGGGGTCTTCTCGAATGCAGCCTTCAGGACCCCGAGCTGCTGGGGCTTGAATCCGGTGCGAGGTCGGCGCGCAGCATTGCCAGACACTGCAGAGGCAACAGACACCAAAGTCAGGACTGCTTGGCTGGGACCCCAGAAGGTGGCGCAGGTCCATTCACTAGCTGCACAACTGACTCCCCAATCCCTTGCCCCACACCCTGCGTGCCTGTCCCGTGAACCTGTGCACAAGCGAGCCACCTCTTTGTCTCTCTGTCTCTGTCTCTCTCAACTGAACAAAACTCACACTGGAAAGCAGAGCTGGGGTCAGGTTGCCACACTGCCCAGACCAGACTGTGTGTTCACAAGCAAGGCCCCCTGTCCCACCTCCTCCTAACACAAGTGCAGACAGGCGACCAAGCACAGCATCTCCTCCCGACTTCTTGGAAGGAATCGCACTCACAGGGCTCTGGACGAGCCTCCCAGACATGATTGGGACACAGAGGGACCTGCATGCACGTGCTAGCTGTCTCCTGGCCCATCCTTGGCTGCTGTGGCTTATGGGGAATGTAGCAGCCTGTGTAAAGCTCTCTCCTAATTGCTATTTCTCTCGACAACTCTGACACTAAGGCAGTTCATGTGTCTTGAGACGCATGACAAGAAATCCACTTGAACCTGGTTCCCCATGCCCACACAGTCCACTGCTCGCCCAGTGTGTGCCAATGTCTCCAGTTTTCCGCCTCTGGCCCTGCTTACCAGGCATGGTCATGGACAAGATGAAGCCTATGGCAGCTTCGTCTTCTCCAGCGTCTGAGCTCTCTACCACTCACTCTCGGAGCCCACATATTTATGGAAGCATCTGCAGGGATTGCCTTCCTCTGCACAAGGCACACCCTGCCATAATACCATTTGCAAATGAGGGCTTCCTCCAGGTGGCGGCAAAATCCAATCAAACACATAAATGGCAAACTTGAGTTTTCCACATCAGTTGCTCCAGGTTCAAGACAATTTTCTAAATAATGTGATACCTGCCATTGAGCACCTCCGTGAGGTTGAGGGTTCCAGAGACTGAGAGGGAGACAGAGACAGGAAGAGACAGACACAAACAAAGAGAGAGATATGCATTCGTTCCATTGGGTTTGGTTCACTCCCTGATAATCATCTTCGAGTTGCCTCAGCATTGGATCAGTCATTCATCTGAATTGATGTTCCATGGGATGCCTGAGCTCCCAGCTGTAGGCGTAGTTTGCAGAGCCAAAGCACTGGCCCAGCTCTAGATCCTGTACAGAGGTGGTGGGTCTTTCTTTTTTACTCTCTCTTTTGACCTCTCTCACACTTGTCCTTATTTTTTTTTCAAAAAAAAAAAAAAAAAAGACAAATCATTTAGGAGTTTTACACTTCAATTCACTAATGTGTTCATAATATTTAAAAGCCTTGAGCCAGCACTGCATGTTGTAGTCACAGGGCAGTGAAGCAGTGAATGCAATCTCTCTCTCCTTTGGTTTCTCCCTTTCTGTCAGTCTGCCTTCCTAACGAATAATAACTCTTTTTCTAAGGTTTATTTATTTGTATTGGAAAGGTGAATATACAGAGAGGAGGAGAGACAGAGAGGAAGATCATGCGTCCGATGGTTCATTCCCCAAGCGGCCACAACGACTGGAGCCGAGCCCATCTGAAGCCAGGAGCTCTTCCTGGTCTCCCACGTGGGTGCAGGGTCCCAAGGCTTTGGGCCGTCCTCGACTGCTTTCCCAGACCACAGGCAGGGAGCTGATGGGAAGCAGGGCCGCCGGGTAAGAAGACCATGCTTGGTATGATCATCCAGATTAGGCTTGGGCCTCCTGCATGCGTAGTTCTAGTCCTGGCTCTGCTGCTCCTTGCTGCTGGGCATCCTGGGAGAAAGCTAGGGAGGACGCAGGGGCTAGGGCTCCCACCACGCCAACGAGAGAGTAAGACAGTGTAGTGGGCTCATGGATTTCACCTGCCCAGACCCTGCTCTGGCAGGGACTTGGGATGTGAAGGGAAGGCTTCTCTCTCGCTCCCTCTCTCTCTAACACATACACACACACACATACACACACATATACGCCCCTCATCCCTCCCAGTGAAGTGCATGAGAGACGCCTCTCTCTCTGTTTCTCTTTCTCTCATTCACACACATTCCTCATCTGTATGCTATACAGGAAAAATTAAGAGATGTGAATGTTTCAAAGACTATTCCGATTTTATTATTCTTTAATGACAACAGTTGAAGATACTTGTCAATATGGAGGAATGTCCAGGAATGGCCTTCTCTTTGCAGAGTAAAGTCCTGTTTGTACTCGGCTGGTATTTTCTTTCTCTGCTGGTGTGCAAATCAAAGAGCTCCAACTTGGAATTCCTTCTGGATCCTAAGTAGCTTTTGAAGTAGCTTTTGGCAGGTTGAAAGACAAGCAGGAATCCATGCGGCGGGACACTGTGGTGACTGGTGTGGGTGGAGAAGTTACACATCCAGAGTGTTTGGGTCGACGTCGAGGGGGGCGCCATACATCCTCACCAGCTGGTCCAGGTCATCGGGAAGAGAGGCCCAGGGAGGCGAAGGATCCAGGACCAAGTCCTCCAGGTCGCTGGGCCAAGCGCCCAGCTGGCTATTGTGCCCTGAGGCTGGTGGGGTCTGAGGAGATGTAGATGTGGGTGCCTGGGAAGGCGACTGTGGTTGTGGTGGCAGTGGCTGCAGGTGGGAAGGTGTGGCCCCTTGTGGGTGGGGGCTGGAGGCTGAGGTCGAGCCGGGCTTGTGCTGTTGCTTGTCGGGTTCACTGGTGCCCAAGGCCACTGGTGCTGGGCTCCTGGGAAGCCCTCCCTGCTGCTGCTTTTTCTGCTGCTGACTGAGCTTGGCTCGCCTATTTTTAAACCAGATCTGTGGAGAGAGGGGGGCACAGGTCAGTGTCAGCGGTGGAAAGAGAGTGAGGAGCCCCCATCCCAGGCCAACACTGCCTTGCAGCGTTTCTCATGGACACACAACCCACAAGGGAACTTTGCATGGCTCTCCGCATGACCCCGGGCTCCTCTGGGGAGGCCACTGTTGCCCAGGAGCCCAGTGAGGCCTGCAGGAGCCCCAAGCACCAAGTCCTGGTGGGCACTGCAAGTACTGCAGCTGCCGGGACCTCTGGCTGTCCCCACCCTCCCCCATGACACTGACCCTGACAACACCCGTTTCCAGGTTCAGCTCCTTCGCCAGGCTCTCTAGGGTGTCCCAGTCGGGGCAAGGGGTCTTCTCGAATGCAGCCTTCAGGACCCCGAGCTGCTGGGGCTTGAATCCGGTGCGAGGTCGGCGTGCAGCATTGCCAGACACTGCAGAGGCAACAGACACCAAAGTCAGGACTGCTTGGCTGGGACCCCAGAAGGTGGCGCAGGTCCATTCACTAGCGGCACAACCGACTCCCCAATCCCTTGCCCCACACCCTGCGTGCCTGTCCCGTGAACCTGTGCACAAGCGAGCCACCTCTCTGTCTCTGTCTCTGTCTCTCTCATCTGAACGAAACTCACACTGGAAAGCAGAGCTGGGGTCAGGTTGCCACACTGCCCAGACCAGACTGTGTGTTCACAAGCAAGGCCACCTGCCCCACCTCCTCCTAACACAAGTGCAGACAGGCGACCAAGCACAGCATCTCCTCCCGACTTCTTGGAAGGAATCGCACTCACAGGGCTCTGGACGAGCCTCCCAGACATGATTGGGACACAGAGGGACCTGCATGCACGTGCTAGCTGTCTCCTGGCCCATCCTTGGCTGCTGTGGCTTATGGGGAGTGTAGCAGCCTGTGTAAAGCTCTCTCCTAATTGCTATTTCTCTCGACAACTCTGACACTAAGGCAGTTCATGTGTCTTGAGACGCATGACAAGAAATCCACTTGAACCTGGTTCCCCATGCCCACACAGTCCACTGCTCGCCCAGTGTGTGCCAATGTCTCCAGTTTTCCGCCTCTGGCCCTGCTTACCAGGCATGGTCATGGACAAGATGAAGCCTATGGCAGCTTCGTCTTCTCCAGCGTCTGAGCTCTCTACCACTCACTCTCGGAGCCCACATATTTATGGAAGCATCTGCAGGGATTGCCTTCCTCTGCACAAGGCACACCCTGCCATAATACCATTTGCAAATGAGGGCTTCCTCCAGGTGGCGGCAAAATCCAATCAAACACATAAATGGCAAACTTGAGTTTTCCACATCAGTTGCTCCAGGTTCAAGACAATTTTCTAAATAATGTGATACCTGCCATTGAGCACCTCCGTGAGGTTGAGGGTTCCAGAGACTGAGAGGGAGACAGAGACAGGAAGAGACAGACACAAACAAAGAGAGAGATATGCATTCGTTCCATTGGGTTTGGTTCACTCCCTGATAATCATCTTTGAGTTGCCTCAGCATTGGATCAGTCATTCATCTGAATTGATGTTCCATGGGATGCCTGAGCTCACAGCTGTAGGCGTAGTTTGCAGAGCCAAAGCACTGGCCCAGCTCTAGATCCTGTACAGAGGTGGTGGGTCTTTCTTTTTTACTCTCTCTTTTGACCTCTCTCACACTTGTCCTTATTTTTTTTTTCAAAAAAAAAAAAAAAAAGACAAATCATTTAGGAGTTTTACACTTCAATTCACTAATGTGTTCATAATATTTAAAAGCCTTGAGCCAGCACTGCATGTTGTAGTCACAGGGCAGTGAAGCAGTGAATGCAATCTCTCTCTCCTTTGGTTTCTCCCTTTCTGTCAGTCTGCCTTCCTAACGAATAATAACTCTTTTTCTAAGGTTTATTTATTTGTATTGGAAAGGTGAATATACAGAGAGGAGGAGAGACAGAGAGGAAGATCATGCGTCCGATGGTTCATTCCCCAAGCGGCCACAACGACTGGAGCCGAGCCCATCTGAAGCCAGGAGCTCTTCCTGGTCTCCCATGCGGGTGCAGGGTCCCAAGGCTTTGGGCTGTCCTCGACTGCTTTCCCAGACCACAGGCAGGGAGCTGATGGGAAGCTGGGCGGCCGGATAAGAAGACCATACTTGGTATGATCATCCAGATTAGGCTTGGGCCTCCTGCATGCGTAGTTCTAGTCCTGGCTTTGCTGCTCCTTGCTGCTGGCCATCCTGGGAGAAAGCTAGGGAGGACGCAGGGGCTAGGGCTCCCACCACACCAATGAGAGAGTAAGACAGTGTAGTGGGCTCATGGATTTCACCTGCCCAGTCCCTGCTCTGGCAGGGACTTGGGATGTGAAGGGAAGGCTTCTCTCTCGCTCCCTTTCTCTCTAACACATACACACACACACATACACACACATATACACCCCTCATCCCTCCCAGTGAAGTGCATGAGAGACACCTCTCTGTCTGTTTCTCTTTCTCTCATTCACACACATTCCTCATCTGTATGCTATACAGGAAAAATTAAGAGATGTGAATGTTTCAAAGACTATTCCGATTTTATTATTCTTTAATGACAACATTTGAAGATATTTGTCCATATGGAGAAATGTCCAGGAATGGCCTTCTCTTTGCAGAATAAAGTCCTGTTTGTACTCGGCTGGTATTTTCCTTCTCGGCTGGTGTGCAAATCAAAGAGCTCCAACTTGGAATTCCTTCTGGATCCTAAGTAGCTTTTGAAGTAGCTTTTGGCAGGTTGAAAGACAAGCAGGAATCCATGCGGTGGGACACTGTGGTGACTGGTGTGGGTGGAGAAGTTACACATCCAGAGTGTTTGGGTCAACGTCGAGGGGGGCGCCATACATCCTCACCAGCTGGTCCAGGTCATCGGGAAGAGAGGCCCAGGGAGGCGAAGGATCCAGGACCAAGTCCTCCAGGTCGCTGGGCCAAGCGCCCAGTTGGCTATTGTGCCCTGAGGCTGGTGGGGTCTGAGGAGATGTAGATGTGGGTGCCTGGGAAGGCAGCTGTGGTTGTGGTGGCAGTGGCTGCAGGTGGGAAGGTGTGGCCCCTTGTGGGTGGGGGCTGGAGGCTGAGGTCGACCCGGGCTTGTGCTGTTGCTTGTCGGGCTCACTGGTGCCCAAGGCCACTGGTGCTGGGCTCCTGGGAAGCCCTCCCTGCTGCTGCTTTTTCTGCTGCTGACTGAGCTTGGCTCGCCTATTTTTAAACCAGATCTGTGGAGAGAGGGGGCACAGGTCAGTGTCCACGGTGGAAAGAGTGTGAGGTGCCCCCATCCCAGGCCAACACTGCCTTGCAGCATTTCTCATGGACACACAACCCACAAGGGAACTTTGCATGGCTCTCCGCATGACCCCGGGCTCCTCTGGGGAGGCCACTGTTGCCCAGGAGCCCAGTGAGGCCTGCAGGAGCCCCAAGCACCAAGTCCTGGTGGGCACTGCAAGTACTGCAGCTGCCGGGACCTCTGGCTGTCCCCACCCTCCCCCATGACACTGACCCTGACAACACCCGTTTCCAGGTTCAGCTCCTTCGCCAGGCTCTCTAGGGTGTCCCAGTCGGGGCAAGGGGTCTTCTCGAATGCAGCCTTCAGGACCCCGAGCTGCTGGGGCTTGAATCCGGTGCGAGGTCGGCGCGCAGCATTGCCAGACACTGCAGAGGCAACAGACACCAAAGTCAGGACTGCTTGGCTGGGACCCCAGAAGGTGGCGCAGGTCCATTCACTAGCTGCACAACTGACTCCCCAATCCCTTGCCCCACACCCTGCGTGCCTGTCCCGTGAACCTGTGCACAAGCGAGCCACCTCTTTGTCTCTCTGTCTCTGTCTCTCTCAACTGAACAAAACTCACACTGGAAAGCAGAGCTGGGGTCAGGTTGCCACACTGCCCAGACCAGACTGTGTGTTCACAAGCAAGGCCCCCTGTCCCACCTCCTCCTAACACAAGTGCAGACAGGCGACCAAGCACAGCATCTCCTCCCGACTTCTTGGAAGGAATCGCACTCACAGGGCTCTGGACGAGCCTCCCAGACATGATTGGGACACAGAGGGACCTGCATGCACGTGCTAGCTGTCTCCTGGCCCATCCTTGGCTGCTGTGGCTTATGGGGAATGTAGCAGCCTGTGTAAAGCTCTCTCCTAATTGCTATTTCTCTCGACAACTCTGACACTAACGCAGTTCATGTGTCTTGAGACGCATGACAAGAAATCCACTTGAACCTGGTTCCCCATGCCCACACAGTCCACTGCTCGCCCAGTGTGTGCCAATGTCTCCAGTTTTCCGCCTCTGGCCCTGCTTACCAGGCATGGTCATGGACAAGATGAAGCCTATGGCAGCTTCGTCTTCTCCAGCGTCTGAGCTCTCTACCACTCACTCTCGGAGCCCACATATTTATGGAAGCATCTGCAGGGATTGCCTTCCTCTGCACAAGGCACACCCTGCCATAATACCATTTGCAAATGAGGGCTTCCTCCAGGTGGCGGCAAAATCCAATCAAACACATAAATGGCAAACTTGAGTTTTCCACATCAGTTGCTCCAGGTTCAAGACAATTTTCTAAATAATGTGATACCTGCCATTGAGCACCTCCGTGAGGTTGAGGGTTCCAGAGACTGAGAGGGAGACAGAGACAGGAAGAGACAGACACAAACAAAGAGAGAGATATGCATTCGTTCCATTGGGTTTGGTTCACTCCCTGATAATCATCTTCGAGTTGCCTCAGCATTGGATCAGTCATTCATCTGAATTGATGTTCCATGGGATGCCTGAGCTCCCAGCTGTAGGCGTAGTTTGCAGAGCCAAAGCACTGGCCCAGCTCTAGATCCTGTACAGAGGTGGTGGGTCTTTCTTTTTTACTCTCTCTTTTGACCTCTCTCACACTTGTCCTTATTTTTTTTTCAAAAAAAAAAAAAAAAAGACAAATCATTTAGGAGTTTTACACTTCAATTCACTAATGTGTTCATAATATTTAAAAGCCTTGAGCCAGCACTGCATGTTGTAGTCACAGGGCAGTGAAGCAGTGAATGCAATCTCTCTCTCCTTTGGTTTCTCCCTTTCTGTCAGTCTGCCTTCCTAACGAATAATAACTCTTTTTCTAAGGTTTATTTATTTGTATTGGAAAGGTGAATATACAGAGAGGAGGAGAGACAGAGAGGAAGATCATGCGTCCGATGGTTCATTCCCCAAGCGGCCACAACGACTGGAGCCGAGCCCATCTGAAGCCAGGAGCTCTTCCTGGTCTCCCACGTGGGTGCAGGGTCCCAAGGCTTTGGGCCGTCCTCGACTGCTTTCCCAGACCACAGGCAGGGAGCTGATGGGAAGCAGGGCCGCCGGGTAAGAAGACCATGCTTGGTATGATCATCCAGATTAGGCTTGGGCCTCCTGCATGCGTAGTTCTAGTCCTGGCTCTGCTGCTCCTTGCTGCTGGGCATCCTGGGAGAAAGCTAGGGAGGACGCAGGGGCTAGGGCTCCCACCACGCCAACGAGAGAGTAAGACAGTGTAGTGGGCTCATGGATTTCACCTGCCCAGACCCTGCTCTGGCAGGGACTTGGGATGTGAAGGGAAGGCTTCTCTCTCGCTCCCTCTCTCTCTAACACATACACACACACACATACACACACATATACGCCCCTCATCCCTCCCAGTGAAGTGCATGAGAGACGCCTCTCTCTCTGTTTCTCTTTCTCTCATTCACACACATTCCTCATCTGTATGCTATACAGGAAAAATTAAGAGATGTGAATGTTTCAAAGACTATTCCGATTTTATTATTCTTTAATGACAACAGTTGAAGATACTTGTCAATATGGAGGAATGTCCAGGAATGGCCTTCTCTTTGCAGAGTAAAGTCCTGTTTGTACTCGGCTGGTATTTTCTTTCTCTGCTGGTGTGCAAATCAAAGAGCTCCAACTTGGAATTCCTTCTGGATCCTAAGTAGCTTTTGAAGTAGCTTTTGGCAGGTTGAAAGACAAGCAGGAATCCATGCGGCGGGACACTGTGGTGACTGGTGTGGGTGGAGAAGTTACACATCCAGAGTGTTTGGGTCGACGTCGAGGGGGGCGCCATACATCCTCACCAGCTGGTCCAGGTCATCGGGAAGAGAGGCCCAGGGAGGCGAAGGATCCAGGACCAAGTCCTCCAGGTCGCTGGGCCAAGCGCCCAGCTGGCTATTGTGCCCTGAGGCTGGTGGGGTCTGAGGAGATGTAGATGTGGGTGCCTGGGAAGGCGACTGTGGTTGTGGTGGCAGTGGCTGCAGGTGGGAAGGTGTGGCCCCTTGTGGGTGGGGGCTGGAGGCTGAGGTCGAGCCGGGCTTGTGCTGTTGCTTGTCGGGTTCACTGGTGCCCAAGGCCACTGGTGCTGGGCTCCTGGGAAGCCCTCCCTGCTGCTGCTTTTTCTGCTGCTGACTGAGCTTGGCTCGCCTATTTTTAAACCAGATCTGTGGAGAGAGGGGGGCACAGGTCAGTGTCAGCGGTGGAAAGAGAGTGAGGAGCCCCCATCCCAGGCCAACACTGCCTTGCAGCGTTTCTCATGGACACACAACCCACAAGGGAACTTTGCATGGCTCTCCGCATGACCCCGGGCTCCTCTGGGGAGGCCACTGTTGCCCAGGAGCCCAGTGAGGCCTGCAGGAGCCCCAAGCACCAAGTCCTGGTGGGCACTGCAAGTACTGCAGCTGCCGGGACCTCTGGCTGTCCCCACCCTCCCCCATGACACTGACCCTGACAACACCCGTTTCCAGGTTCAGCTCCTTCGCCAGGCTCTCTAGGGTGTCCCAGTCGGGGCAAGGGGTCTTCTCGAATGCAGCCTTCAGGACCCCGAGCTGCTGGGGCTTGAATCCGGTGCGAGGTCGGCGTGCAGCATTGCCAGACACTGCAGAGGCAACAGACACCAAAGTCAGGACTGCTTGGCTGGGACCCCAGAAGGTGGCGCAGGTCCATTCACTAGCGGCACAACCGACTCCCCAATCCCTTGCCCCACACCCTGCGTGCCTGTCCCGTGAACCTGTGCACAAGCGAGCCACCTCTCTGTCTCTGTCTCTGTCTCTCTCATCTGAACGAAACTCACACTGGAAAGCAGAGCTGGGGTCAGGTTGCCACACTGCCCAGACCAGACTGTGTGTTCACAAGCAAGGCCACCTGCCCCACCTCCTCCTAACACAAGTGCAGACAGGCGACCAAGCACAGCATCTCCTCCCGACTTCTTGGAAGGAATCGCACTCACAGGGCTCTGGACGAGCCTCCCAGACATGATTGGGACACAGAGGGACCTGCATGCACGTGCTAGCTGTCTCCTGGCCCATCCTTGGCTGCTGTGGCTTATGGGGAGTGTAGCAGCCTGTGTAAAGCTCTCTCCTAATTGCTATTTCTCTCGACAACTCTGACACTAAGGCAGTTCATGTGTCTTGAGACGCATGACAAGAAATCCACTTGAACCTGGTTCCCCATGCCCACACAGTCCACTGCTCGCCCAGTGTGTGCCAATGTCTCCAGTTTTCCGCCTCTGGCCCTGCTTACCAGGCATGGTCATGGACAAGATGAAGCCTATGGCAGCTTCGTCTTCTCCAGCGTCTGAGCTCTCTACCACTCACTCTCGGAGCCCACATATTTATGGAAGCATCTGCAGGGATTGCCTTCCTCTGCACAAGGCACACCCTGCCATAATACCATTTGCAAATGAGGGCTTCCTCCAGGTGGCGGCAAAATCCAATCAAACACATAAATGGCAAACTTGAGTTTTCCACATCAGTTGCTCCAGGTTCAAGACAATTTTCTAAATAATGTGATACCTGCCATTGAGCACCTCCGTGAGGTTGAGGGTTCCAGAGACTGAGAGGGAGACAGAGACAGGAAGAGACAGACACACACACAGGGAGAGAGATGCATTGGTTCCATTGGGTTTGGTTCACTCCCTGATAATCATCTTCGAGTTGCCTCAGCATTGGATCAGTCATTCATCTGAATTGATGTTCCATGGGATGCCTGAGCTCACAGCTGTAGGCGTAGTTTGCAGAGCCAAAGCACTGGCCCAGCTCTAGATCCTGTACAGAGGTGGTGGGTCTTTCTTTTTTACTCTCTCTTTTGACCTCTCTCACACTTGTCCTTATTTTTTTTTTTCAAAAAAAAAAAAAAAAAAGACAAATCATTTAGGAGTTTTACACTTCAATTCACTAATGTGTTCATAATATTTAAAAGCCTTGAGCCAGCACTGCATGTTGTAGTCACAGGGCAGTGAAGCAGTGAATGCAATCTCTCTCTCCTTTGGTTTCTCCCTTTCTGTCAGTCTGCCTTCCTAACGAATAATAACTCTTTTTCTAAGGTTTATTTATTTGTATTGGAAAGGTGAATATACAGAGAGGAGGAGAGACAGAGAGGAAGATCATGCGTCCGATGGTTCATTCCCCAAGCGGCCACAACGACTGGA
The DNA here is from genome assembly GCF_030435755.1 of Ochotona princeps. Taxonomy (NCBI): domain Eukaryota; kingdom Metazoa; phylum Chordata; class Mammalia; order Lagomorpha; family Ochotonidae; genus Ochotona; species Ochotona princeps. The sequence continues at coordinate 103,879,202 of NC_080835.1, read as the reverse complement.
GCCGAGCCCATCTGAAGCCAGGAGCTCTTCCTGGTCTCCCATGCGGGTGCAGGGTCCCAAGGCTTTGGGCTGTCCTCGACTGCTTTCCCAGACCACAGGCAGGGAGCTGATGGGAAGCTGGGCGGCCGGATAAGAAGACCATACTTGGTATGATCATCCAGATTAGGCTTGGGCCTCCTGCATGCGTAGTTCTAGTCCTGGCTCTGCTGCTCCTTGCTGCTGGGCATCCTGGGAGAAAGCTAGGGAGGACGCAGGGGCTAGGGCTCCCACCACGCCAACGAGAGAGTAAGACAGTGTAGTGGGCTCATGGATTTCACCTGCCCAGACCCTGCTCTGGCAGGGACTTGGGATGTGAAGGGAAGGCTTCTCTCTCGCTCCCTCTCTCTCTAACACATACACACACACACATACACACACATATACACCCCTCATCCCTCCCAGTGAAGTGCATGAGAGACACCTCTCTGTCTCTGTTTCTCTTTCTCTCATTCACACACATTCCTCATCTGTATGCTATACAGGAAAAATTAAGAGATGTGAATGTTTCAAAGACTATTCCGATTTTATTATTCTTTAATGACAACAGTTGAAGATACTTGTCAATATGGAGGAATGTCCAGGAATGGCCTTCTCTTTGCAGAGTAAAGTCCTGTTTGTACTCGGCTGGTATTTTCTTTCTCTGCTGGTGTGCAAATCAAAGAGCTCCAACTTGGAATTCCTTCTGGATCCTAAGTAGCTTTTGAAGTAGCTTTTGGCAGGTTGAAAGACAAGCAGGAATCCATGCGGCGGGACACTGTGGTGACTGGTGTGGGTGGAGAAGTTACACATCCAGAGTGTTTGGGTCGACGTCGAGGGGGGCTCCATACATCCTCACCAGCTGGTCCAGGTCATCGGGAAGAGAGGCCCAGGGAGGCGAAGGATCCAGGACCAAGTCCTCCAGGTCGCTGGGCCAAGCGCCCAGCTGGCTATTGTGCCCTGAGGCTGGTGGGGTCTGAGGAGATGTAGATGTGGGTGCCTGGGAAGGCGGCTGTGGCTGTGGTGGCAGTGGCTGCAGGTGGGAAGGTGTGGCCCCTTGTGGGTGGGGGCTGGAGGCTGAGGTCGAGCCGGGCTTGTGCTGTTGCTTGTCGGGTTCACTGGTGCCCAAGGCCACTGGTGCTGAGCTCCTGGGAAGCCCTCCCTGCTGCTGCTTTTTCTGCTGCTGACTGAACTTGGCTCACCTATTTTTAAACCAGATCTGTGGAGAGAGGGGGGCACAGGTCAGTGTCAGCGGTGGAAAGAGAGTGAGGTGCCCCCATCCCAGGCCAACACTGCCTTGCAGCGTTTCTCATGGACACACAACCCACAAGGGAACTTTGCATGGCTCTCCGCATGACCCCGGGCTCCTCTGGGGAGGCCACTGTTGCCCAGGAGCCCAGTGAGGCCTGCAGGAGCCCCAAGCACCAAGTCCTGGTGGGCACTGCAAGTACTGCAGCTGCCGGGACCTCTGGCTGTCCCCACCCTCCCCCATGACACTGACCCTGACAACACCCGTTTCCAGGTTCAGCTCTTTCGCCAGGCTCTCTAGGGTGTCCCAGTCGGGGAAAGGGGTCTTCTCGAATGCAGCCTTCAGGACCCCGAGCTGCTGGGGCTTGAATCCGGTGCGAGGTCGGCGTGCAGCATTGCCAGACACTGCAGAGGCAACAGACACCAAAGTCAGGACTGCTTGGCTGGGACCCCAGAAGGTGGCGCAGGTCCATTCACTAGCGGCACAACCGACTCCCCAATCCCTTGCCCCACACCCTGCGTGCCTGTCCCGTGAACCTGTGCACAAGCGAGCCACCTCTCTGTCTCTGTCTCTGTCTCTCTCATCTGAACGAAACTCACACTGGAAAGCAGAGCTGGGGTCAGGTTGCCACACTGCCCAGACCAGACTGTGTGTTCACAAGCAAGGCCCCCTGTCCCACCTCCTCCTAACACAAGTGCAGACAGGCGACCAAGCACAGCATCTCCTCCCGACTTCTTGGAAGGAATCGCACTCACAGGGCTCTGGACGAGCCTCCCAGACATGATTGGGACACAGAGGGACCTGCATGCACGTGCTAGCTGTCTCCTGGCCCATCCTTGGCTGCTGTGGCTTATGGGGAGTGAAGCAGCCTGTGTAAAGCTCTCTCTTAGTCGCTATTTCTCTCGACAGCTCTGACACTAAGGCAGTTCATGTGTCTTGAGACGCATGACAAGAAATCCACTTGAACTTGGTTCCCCATGCCCACACAGTCCACTGCTCACCCAGTGTGTGCCAATGTCTCCAGTTTCCCGCCTCTGGCCCTGCTTACCAGGCATGGTCATGGACAAGATGAAGCCTATGGCAGCTTGGTCTTCTCCAGCGTCTGAGCTCTCTACCACTCACTCTCGGAGCCCACATATTTATGGAAGCATCTGCAGGGATTGCCTTCCTCTGCACAAGGCACACCCTGCCATAATACCATTTGCAAATGAGGGCTTCCTCCAGGTGGCGGCAAAATCCAATCAAACACACAAATGGCAAACTTGAGTGGAAACTTGAGTTTTCCACATCAATTGCTCCAGGTTCAAGACACTTTTCTAAATCATGTGATACCTGCCATTGAGCACCTCCATGAGGTTGAGGGTTCCAGAGACTGAGAGGGAGACAGAGACAGGAAGAGACAGACGCACACAGAGAGATGCATTTGTTCCTGTGATTGGTTCACTCCCTGATAATCATCTTTGAGTTACCTCAGCATTGGATCAGTCATTCATCTGAATTGATGTTCCATGGGATGCCTGAGCTCACAGCTGTAGGCGTAGTTTGCAGAGCCAAAGCACTGGCCCAGCTCTAGATCCTGTACAGAGGTGGTGGGTCTTTCTTTTTTACTCTCTCTTTTCTCCTTTCTTACTCTTGTCCTTATTTTGTTTTCAAAAAAAAAAAAAAAAGACAAATCATTTAGGAGTTTTACACTTCAATTCACTAATGTGTTCATAATATTTAAAAGCCTTGAGCCAGCACTGCATGTTGTAGTCACAGGGCAGTGAAGCAGTGAATGCAATCTCTCTCTCCTTTGGTTTCTCCCTTTCTGTCAGTCTGCCTTCCTAACGAATAATAACTCTTTTTCTAAGGTTTATTTATTTGTATTGGAAAGGTGAATATACAGAGAGGAGGAGAGACAGAGAGGAAGATCATGCGTCCGATGGTTCATTCCCCAAGCGGCCACAACGACTGGAGCCGAGCCCATCTGAAGCCAGGAGCTCTTCCTGGTCTCCCAGACGGGTGCAGGGTCCCAAGGCTTTGGGCCATCCTCGACTGCTTTCCCAGACCACAGGCAGGGAGCTGATGGGAAGCAGGGCCACCGGATAAGAAGACCATGCTTGGTATGATCATCCAGATTAGGCTTGGGCCTCCTGCATGCGTAGTTCTAGTCCTGGCTCTGCTGCTCCTTGCTGCTGGGCATCCTGGGAGAAAGCTAGGGAGGACGCAGAGGCTAGGGCTCCCACCACGCCAATGAGAGAGTAAGACAGTGTAGTGGGCTCATGGATTTCACCTGCCCAGACCCTGCTCTGGCAGGGACTTGGGATGTGAAGGGAAGGCTTCTCTCTCGCTCCCTCTCTCTCTAACACATACACACACACACATACACACACATATACACCCCTCATCCCTCCCAGTGAAGTGCATGAGCGACACCTCTCTCTCTCTCTGTTTCTCTTTCTCTCATTCACACACATTCCTCATCTGTATGCTATACAGGAAAAATTAAGAGATGTGAATGTTTCAAAGACTATTCCAATTTTATTATTCTTTAATGACAACAGTTGAAGATATTTGTTCATATGGAGGAATGTCCAGGAATGGCCTTCTCTTTGCAGAGTAAAGTCCTGTTTGTACTCGGCTGGTATTTTCTTTCTCGGCTGGTGTGCAAATCAAAGAGCTCCAACTTGGAATTCCTTCTGGATCCTAAGTAGCTTTTGAAGTAGCTTTTGGCAGGTTGAAAGACAAGCAGGAATCCATGCGGCGGGACACTGTGGTGACTGGTGTGGGTGGAGAAGTTACACATCCAGAGTGTTTGGGTCGACGTCGAGGGGGGCGCCATGCATCCTCACCAGCTGGTCCAGGTCATCGGGAAGAGAGGCCCAGGGAGGCGAAGGATCCAGGACCAAGTCCTCCAGGTCGCTGGGCCAAGCGCCCAGCTGGCTATTGTGCCCTGAGGCTGGTGGGGTCTGAGGAGATGTAGATGTGGGTGCCTGGGAAGGCGGCTGTGGTTGTGGTGGCAGTGGCTGCAGGTGGGAAGGTGTGGCCCCTTGTGGGTGGGGGCTGGAGGCTGAGGTCGAGCCGGGCTTGTGCTGTTGCTTGTCGGGTTCACTGGTGCCCAAGGCCACTGGTGCTGGGCTCCTGGGAAGCCCTCCCTGCTGCTGCTTTTTCTGTTGCTGACTGAGCTTGGCTCGCCTATTTTTAAACCAGATTTGTGGAGAGAGGGGGGCACAGGTCAGTGTCCGTGGTGGAAAGAGAGTGAGGTGCCCCCATCCCAGGCCAACACTGCCTTGCAGCGCTTCTCTGGACACAGAACCCACAAGGGAACTTTGCATGGCTCTCCGCATGACCCCGGGCTCCTCTGGGGAGGCCACTGTTGCCCAGGAGCCCAGTGAGGCCTGCAGGAGCCCCAAGCACCAAGTCCTGGTGGGCACTGCAAGTACTGCAGCTGTCGGGACCTCTGGCTGTCCCCACCCTCCTCCATGACACTGACCCTGACAACACCCGTTTCCAGGTTCAGCTCTTTCGCCAGGCTCTCTAGGGTGTCCCAGTCGGGGCAAGGGGTCTTCTCGAATGCAGCCTTCAGGACCCCGAGCTGCTAGGGCTTGAATCCGGTGCCAGGTCAGCGCGCAGCATTGCCAGACACTGCAGAGGCAACAGACACCAAAGTCAGGACTGCTTGGCTGGGACCCCAGAAGGTGGCGCAGGTCTATTCACTAGCTGCACAACCGACTCCCCAATCCCTTGCCCCACACTCTGCGTGCCTGTCCCGTGAACCTGTGCACAAGCGAGCCACCTCTCTGTCTCTGTCTCTGTCTCTGTCTCTCTCAACTGAACGAAACTCACACTGGAAAGCAGAGCTGGGGTCAGGTTACCACACTGCCCAGACCAGACTGTGTGTTCACAAGCAAGGCCCCCTGTCCCACCTCCTCCTAACACAAGTGCACACAGGCGACCAAGCACAGCATCTCCTCCCGACTTCTTGGAAGGAATCGCACTCACAGGGCTCTGGACGAGCCTCCCAGACATGATTGGGACACAGAGGGACCTGCATGCACGTGCTAGCTGTCTCCTGGCCCATCCTTGGCTGCTGTGGCTTATGGGGAGTGAAGCAGCCTGTGTAAAGCTCTCTCCTAGTTGCTATTTCTCTCGACAACTCTGACACTAAGGCAGTTCATGTGTCTTGAGACGCATGACAAGAAATCCACTTGAACTTGGTTCCCCATGCCCACACAGTCCACTGCTCACCCAGTGTGTGCCAATGTCTCCAGTTTCCCGCCTCTGGCCCTGCTTACCAGGCATGGTCATGGACAAGATGAAGCCTATGGCAGCTTGGTCTTCTCCAGCGTCTGAGCTCTCTACCACTCACTCTCGGAGCCCACATATTTATGGAAGCATCTGCAGGGATTGCCTTCCTCTGCACAAGGCACACCCTGCCATAATACCATTTGCAAATGAGGGCTTCCTCCAGGTGGCGGCAAAATCCAATCAAACACACAAATGGCAAACTTGAGTGGAAACTTGAGTTTTCCACATCAATTGCTCCAGGTTCAAGACACTTTTCTAAATCATGTGATACCTGCCATTGAGCACCTCCGTGAGGTTGAGGGTTCCAGAGACTGAGAGGGAGACAGAGACAGGAAGAGACAGACACAGAGAGAGAGATGCATTTGTTCCTGTGATTGGTTCGCTCCCTGATAATCATCTTCGAGTTGCCTCAGCATTGGATCAGTCATTCATCTGAATTGATGTTCCATGGGATGCCTGAGCTCACAGCTGTAGGCGTAGTTTGCAGAGCCAAAGCACTGGCCCAGCTCTAGATCCTGTACAGAGGTGGTAGGTCTTTCTTTTTTACTCTCTCTTTTGACCTCTCTCACACTTGTCCTTATTTTTTTTTTTTCAAAAAAAAAAAAAAGACAAATCATTTAGGAGTTTTACACTTCAATTCACTAATGTGTTCATAATATTTAAAAGCCTTGAGCCAGCACTGCATGTTGTAGTCACAGGGCAGTGAAGCAGTGAATGCAATCTCTCTCTCCTTTGGTTTCTCCCTTTCTGTCAGTCTGCCTTCCTAATGAATAATAACTCTTTTTCTAAGGTTTATTTATTTGTATTGGAAAGGTGAATATACAGAGAGGTGGAGAGACAGAGAGGAAGATCATGCGTCCGATGGTTCATTCCCCAAGCGGCCACAACGACTGGAGCCGAGCCCATCTGAAGCCAGGAGATCTTCCTGGTCTCCCACGCGGGTGCAGGGTCCCAAGGCTTTGGGCCATCCTCGACTGCTTTCCCAGACCACAGGCAGGGAGCTGATGGGAAGCAGGGCCGCCGGATAAGAAGACCATGCTTGGTATGATCATCCAGATTAGGCTTGGGCCTCCTGCATGTGTAGTTGTAGTCCTGGCTCTGCTGCTCCTTGCTCCTGGACATTCTGGGAGAAAGCTAGGGAGGACGCAGGGGCTAGGGCTCCCACCACACCAATGAGAGAGTAAGACAGTGTAGTGGGCTCATGGATTTCACCTGCCCAGACCCTGCTCTGGCAGGGACTTGGGATGTGAAGGGAAGGCTTCTCTCTCGCTCCCTTTCTCTCTAACACATACACACACACACATACACACACATATACACCCCTCATCCCTCCCAGTGAAGTGCATGAGAGACACCTCTCTCTCTGTTTCTCTTTCTCTCATTCACACACATTCCTCATCTGTATGCTATACAGGAAAAATTAAGAGATGTGAATGTTTCAAAGACTATTCCGATTTTATTATTCTTTAATGACAACAGTTGAAGATATTTGTTCATATGGAGGAATGTCCAGGAATGGCCTTCTCTTTGCAGAGTAAAGTCCTGTTTGTACTCGGCTGGTATTTTCTTTCTCGGCTGGTGTGCAAATCAAAGAGCTCCAACTTGGAATTCCTTCTGGATCCTAAGTAGCTTTTGAAGTAGCTTTTGGCCGGTTGAAAGACAAGCAGGAATCCATGCGGCGGGACACTGTGGTGATTGGTGTGGGTGGAGAAGTTACACATCCAGAGTGTTTGGGTCGACGTCGAGGGGGGCGCCATACATCCTCACCAGCTGGTCCAGGTCATCGGGAAGAGAGGCCCAGGGAGGCGAAGGATCCAGGACCAAGTCCTCCAGGTCGCTGGGCCAAGCGCCCAGCTGGCTATTGTGCCCTGAGGCTGGTGGTGTCTGAGGAGATGTAGATGTGGGTGCCTGGGAAGGCGGCTGTGGCTGTGGTGGCAGTGGCTGCAGGTGGGAAGGTGTGGCCCCTTGTGGGTGGGGGCTGGAGGCTGAGGTCGAGCCGGGCTTGTGCTGTTGCTTGTCGGGTTCACTGGTGCCCAAGGCCACTGGTGCTGGGCTCCTGGGAAGCCCTCCCTGCTGCTTCTTTTTCTGCTGCTGACTGAGCTTGGCTCGCCTATTTTTAAACCAGATCTGTGGAGAGAGGGGGGCACAGGTCAGTGTCCGCAGTGGAAAGAGAGTGAGGTGCCCCCATCCCAGGCCAACACTGCCTTGCAGCGTTTCTCATGGACACACAACCCACAAGGGAACTTTGCATGGCTCTCCGCATGACCCCGGGCTCCTCTGGGGAGGCCACTGTTGCCCAGGAGCCCAGTGAGGCCTGCAGGAGCCCCAAGCACCAAGTCCTGGTGGGCACTGCAAGTACTGCAGCTGCCGGGACCTCTGGCTGTCCCCACCCTCCCCCATGACACTAACCCTGACAACACCCGTTTCCAGGTTCAGCTCCTTCGCCAGGCTCTCTAGGGTGTCCCAGTCGGGGCAAGGGGTCTTCTCGAATGCAGCCTTCAGGACCCCGAGCTGCTGGGGCTTGAATCCGGTGCGAGGTCGGCGCGCAGCATTGCCAGACACTGCAGAGGCAACAGACACCAAAGTCAGGACTGCTTGGCTGGGACCCCAGAAGGTGGCGCAGGTCCATTCACTAGCTGCATAACCGACTCCCCAATCCCTTGCCCCACACTCTGCGTGCCTGTCCCGTGAACCTGTGCACAAGCGAGCCACCTCTCTGTCTCTGTCTCTGTCTCTCTCAACTGAACGAAACTCACACTGGAAAGCAGAGCTGGGGTCAGGTTACCACACTGCCCAGACCAGACTGTGTGTTCACAAGCAAGGCCCCCTGTCCCACCTCCTCCTAACACAAGTGCACACAGGCGACCAAGCACAGCATCTCCTCCCGACTTCTTGGAAGGAATCGCACTCACAGGGCTCTGGACGAGCCTCCCAGACATGATTGGGACACAGAGGGACCTGCATGCACTTGCTAGCTGTCTCCTGGCCCATCCTTGGCTGCTGTGGCTTATGGGGAGTGAAGCAGCCTGTGTAAAGCTCTCTCCTAGTTGCTATTTCTCTCGACAGCTCTGACACTAAGGCAGTTCATGTGTCTTGAGACGCATGACAAGAAATCCACTTGAACTTGGTTCCCCATGCCCACACAGTCCACTGCTCACCCAGTGTGTGCCAATGTCTCCAGTTTCCCGCCTCTGGCCCTGCTTACCAGGCATGGTCATGGACAAGATGAAGCCTATGGCAGCTTCGTCTTCTCCAGCGTCTGAGCTCTCTACCACTCACTCTCGGAGCCCACATATTTATGGAAGCATCTGCAGGGATTGCCTTCCTCTGCACAAGGCACACCCTGCCATAATACCATTTGCAAATGAGGGCTTCCTCCAGGTGGCGGCAAAATCCAATCAAACACACAAATGGCAAACTTGAGTGGAAACTTGAGTTTTCCACATCAATTGCTCCAGGTTCAAGACACTTTTCTAAATCATGTGATACCTGCCATTGAGCACCTCCGTGAGGTTGAGGGTTCCAGAGACTGAGAGGGAGACAGAGACAGGAAGAGACAGACACAGAGAGAGAGATGCATTTGTTCCTGTGATTGGTTCACTCCCTGATAATCATCTTTGAGTTGCCTCAGCATTGGATCAGTCATTCATCTGAATTGATGTTCCATGGGATGCCTGAGCTCACAGCTGTAGGCGTAGTTTGCAGAGCCAAAGCACTGGCCCAGCTCTAGATCCTGTACAGAGGTGGTAGGTCTTTCTTTTTTACTCTCTCTTTTGACCTCTCTCACACTTGTCCTTATTTTTTTTTTTTCAAAAAAAAAAAAAAGACAAATCATTTAGGAGTTTTACACTTCAATTCACTAATGTGTTCATAATATTTAAAAGCCTTGAGCCAGCACTGCATGTTGTAGTCACAGGGCAGTGAAGCAGTGAATGCAATCTCTCTCTCCTTTGGTTTCTCCCTTTCTGTCAGTCTGCCTTCCTAATGAATAATAACTCTTTTTCTAAGGTTTATTTATTTGTATTGGAAAGGTGAATATACAGAGAGGTGGAGAGACAGAGAGGAAGATCATGCGTCCGATGGTTCATTCCCCAAGCGGCCACAACGACTGGAGCCGAGCCCATCTGAAGCCAGGAGATCTTCCTGGTCTCCCACGCGGGTGCAGGGTCCCAAGGCTTTGGGCCATCCTCGACTGCTTTCCCAGACCACAGGCAGGGAGCTGATGGGAAGCAGGGCCGCCGGATAAGAAGACCATGCTTGGTATGATCATCCAGATTAGGCTTGGGCCTCCTGCATGTGTAGTTGTAGTTCTGGCTCTGCTGCTCCTTGCTGCTGGACATTCTGGGAGAAAGCTAGGGAGGACGCAGGGGCTAGGGCTCCCACCACACCAATGAGAGAGTAAGACAGTGTAGTGGGCTCATGGATTTCACCTGCCCAGACCCTGCTCTGGCAGGGACTTGGGATGTGAAGGGAAGGCTTCTCTCTCGCTCCCTTTCTCTCTAACACATACACACACACACATACACACACATATACACCCCTCATCCCTCCCAGTGAAGTGCATGAGAGACACCTCTCTCTCTGTTTCTCTTTCTCTCATTCACACACATTCCTCATCTGTATGCTATACAGGAAAAATTAAGAGATGTGAATGTTTCAAAGACTATTCCGATTTTATTATTCTTTAATGACAACAGTTGAAGATATTTGTTCATATGGAGGAATGTCCAGGAATGGCCTTCTCTTTGCAGAGTAAAGTCCTGTTTGTACTCGGCTGGTATTTTCTTTCTCTGCTGGTGTGCAAATCAAAGAGCTCCAACTTGGAATTCCTTCTGGATCCTAAGTAGCTTTTGAAGTAGCTTTTGGCCGGTTGAAAGACAAGCAGGAATCCATGCGGCGGGACACTGTGGTGATTGGTGTGGGTGGAGAAGTTACACATCCAGAGTGTTTGGGTCGACGTCGAGGGGGGCGCCATACATCCTCACCAGCTGGTCCAGGTCATCGGGAAGAGAGGCCCAGGGAGGCGAAGGATCCAGGACCAAGTCCTCCAGGTCGCTGGGCCAAGCGCCCAGCTGGCTATTGTGCCCTGAGGCTGGTGGGGTCTGAGGAGATGTAGATGTGGGTGCCTGGGAAGGCGGCTGTGGCTGTGGTGGCAGTGGCTGCAGGTGGGAAGGTGTGGCCCCTTGTGGGTGGGGGCTGGAGGCTGAGGTCGAGCCGGGCTTGTGCTGTTGCTTGTCGGGTTCACTGGTGCCCAAGGCCACTGGTGCTGGGCTCCTGGGAAGCCCTCCCTGCTGCTGCTTTTTCTGCTGCTGACTGAGCTTGGCTCGCCTATTTTTAAACCAGATCTGTGGAGAGAGGGGGGCACAGGTCAGTGTCCGCGGTGGAAAGAGAGTGAGGAGCCCCCATCCCAGGCCAACACTGCCTTGCAGCGTTTCTCATGGACACACAACCCACAAGGGAACTTTGCATGGCTCTCCGCATGACCCCGGGCTCCTCTGGGGAGGCCACTGTTGCCCAGGAGCCCAGTGAGGCCTGCAGGAGCCCCAAGCACCAAGTCCTGGTGGGCACTGCAAGTACTGCAGCTGCCGGGACCTCTGGCTGTCCCCACCCTCCCCCATGACACTAACCCTGACAACACCCGTTTCCAGGTTCAGCTCCTTCGCCAGGCTCTCTAGGGTGTCCCAGTCGGGGCAAGGGGTCTTCTCGAATGCAGCCTTCAGGACCCCGAGCTGCTGGGGCTTGAATCCGGTGCGAGGTCGGCGCGCAGCATTGCCAGACACTGCAGAGGCAACAGACACCAAAGTCAGGACTGCTTGGCTGGGACCCCAGAAGGTGGCGCAGGTCCATTCACTAGCTGCATAACCGACTCCCCAATCCCTTGCCCCACACTCTGCGTGCCTGTCCCGTGAACCTGTGCACAAGCGAGCCACCTCTCTGTCTCTGTCTCTGTCTCTCTCAACTGAACGAAACTCACACTGGAAAGCAGAGCTGGGGTCAGGTTGCCACACTGCCCAGACCAGACTGTGTGTTCACAAGCAAGGCCCCCTGTCCCACCTCCTCCTAACACAAGTGCACACAGGCGACCAAGCACAGCATCTCCTCCCGACTTCTTGGAAGGAATCGCACTCACAGGGCTCTGGACGAGCCTCCCAGACATGATTGGGACACAGAGGGACCTGCATGCACTTGCTAGCTGTCTCCTGGCCCATCCTTGGCTGCTGTGGCTTATGGGGAGTGAAGCAGCCTGTGTAAAGCTCTCTCCTAGTTGCTATTTCTCTCGACAGCTCTGACACTAAGGCAGTTCATGTGTCTTGAGACGCATGACAAGAAATCCACTTGAACTTGGTTCCCCATGCCCACACAGTCCACTGCTCACCCAGTGTGTGCCAATGTCTCCAGTTTCCCGCCTCTGGCCCTGCTTACCAGGCATGGTCATGGACAAGATGAAGCCTATGGCAGCTTCGTCTTCTCCAGCGTCTGAGCTCTCTACCACTCACTCTCGGAGCCCACATATTTATGGAAGCATCTGCAGGGATTGCCTTCCTCTGCACAAGGCACACCCTGCCATAATACCATTTGCAAATGAGGGCTTCCTCCAGGTGGCGGCAAAATCCAATCAAACACACAAATGGCAAACTTGAGTGGAAACTTGAGTTTTCCACATCAATTGCTCCAGGTTCAAGACACTTTTCTAAATCATGTGATACCTGCCATTGAGCACCTCCGTGAGGTTGAGGGTTCCAGAGACTGAGAGGGAGACAGAGACAGGAAGAGACAGACACAGAGAGAGAGATGCATTTGTTCCTGTGATTGGTTCACTCCCTGGTAATCATCTTTGAGTTGCCTCAGCATTGGATCAGTCATTCATCTGAATTGATGTTCCATGGGATGCCTGAGCTCACAGCTGTAGGCAGAGCCAAAGCACTGGCCCAGCTCTAGATCCTGTACACAGGTGGTGGGTCTTTCTTTTTTACTCTCTCTTTTGACCTCTCTCACACTTGTCCTTATTTTTTTTTTCAAAAAAAAAAAAAAAAGACAAATCATTTAGGAGTTTTACACTTCAATTCACTAATGTGTTCATAATATTTAAAAGCCTTGAGCCAGCACTGCATGTTGTAGTCACAGGGCAGTGAAGCAGTGAATGCAATCTCTCTCTCCTTTGGTTTCTCCCTTTCTGTCAGTCTGCCTTCCTAATGAATAATAACTCTTTTTCTAAGGTTTATTTATTTGTATTGGAAAGGTGAATATACAGAGAGGTGGAGAGACAGAGAGGAAGATCATGCGTCCGATGGTTCATTCCCCAAGCGGCCACAACGACTGGAGCCGAGCCCATCTGAAGCCAGGAGATCTTCCTGGTCTCCCACGCGGGTGCAGGGTCCCAAGGCTTTGGGCCATCCTCGACTGCTTTCCCAGACCACAGGCAGGGAGCTGATGGGAAGCAGGGCCGCCGGATAAGAAGACCATACTTGGTATGATCATCCAGATTAGGCTTGGGCCTCCTGCATGTGTAGTTCTAGTTCTGGCTCTGCTGCTCCTTGCTGCTGGGCATCCTGGGAGAAAGCTAGGGAGGACGCAGGGGCTAGGGCTCCCACCACACCAATGAGAGAGTAAGACAGTGTAGTGGGCTCATGGATTTCACCTGCCCAGACCCTGCTCTGGCAGGGACTTGGGATGTGAAGGGAAGGCTTCTCTCTCGCTCCCTCTCTCTCTAACACATACACACACACACATACACACACATATACACCCCTCATCCCTCCCAGTGAAGTGCATGAGAGACACCTCTCTGTCTCTTTCTCTTTCTCTCATTCACACACATTCCTCATCTGTATGCTATACAGGAAAAATTAAGAGATGTGAATGTTTCAAAGACTATTCCGATTTTATTATTCTTTAATGACAACAGTTGAAGATATTTGTTCATATGGAGGAATGTCCAGGAATGGCCTTCTCTTTGCAGAGTAAAGTCCTGTTTGTACTCGGCTGGTATTTTCTTTCTCGGCTGGTGTGCAAATCAAAGAGCTCCAACTTGGAATTCCTTCTGGATCCTAAGTAGCTTTTGAAATAGCTTTTGGCAGGTTGAAAGACAAGCAGGAATCCATGAGGCGGGACACTGTGGTGACTGGTGTGGGTGGAGAAGTTACACATCCAGAGTGTTTGGGTCGACGTCGAGGGGGGCGCCATACATCCTCACCAGCTGGTCCAGGTCATCGGGAAGAGAGGCCCAGGGAGGCGAAGGATCCAGGACCAAGTCCTCCAGGTCGCTGGGCCAAGCGCCCAGCTGGCTATTGTGCCCTGAGGCTGGTGGGGTCTGAGGAGATGTAGATGTGGGTGCCTGGGAAGGCGGCTGTGGCTGTGGTGGCAGTGGCTGCAGGTGGGAAGGTGTGGCCCCTTGTGGGTGGGGGCTGGAGGCTGAGGTCGAGCCGGGCTTGTGCTGTTGCTTGTCGGGTTCACTGGTGCCCAAGGCCACTGGTGCTGAGCTCCTGGGAAGCCCTCCCTGCTGCTGCTTTTTCTGCTGCTGACTGAACTTGGCTCACCTATTTTTAAACCAGATCTGTGGAGAGAGGGGGGCACAGGTCAGTGTCCGCGGTGGAAAGAGAGTGAGGTGCCCCCATCCCAGGCCAACACTGCCTTGCAGCGTTTCTCATGGACACACAACCCACAAGGGAACTTTGCATGGCTCTCCGCATGACCCCGGGCTCCTCTGGGGAGGCCACTGTTGCCCAGGAGCCCAGTGAGGCCTGCAGGAGCCCCAAGCACCAAGTCCTGGTGGGCACTGCAAGTACTGCAGCTGCCGGGACCTCTGGCTGTCCCCACCCTCCCCCATGACACTAACCCTGACAACACCCGTTTCCAGCTTCAGCTCCTTCGCCAGGCTCTCTAGGGTGTCCCAGTCTGGGCAAGGGGTCTTCTCGAATGCAGCCTTCAGGACCCCGAGCTGCTGGGGCTTGAATCCGGTGCGAGGTCGGCGCGCAGCATTGCCAGACACTGCAGAGGCAACAGACACCAAAGTCAGGACTGCTTGGCTGGGACCCCAGAAGGTGGTGCAGGTCCATTCACTAGCGGCACAACCGACTCCCCAATCCCTTGCCCCACACCCTGCGTGCCTGTCCCATGAACCTGTGCACAAGCGAGCCACCTCTCTGTCTCTGTCTCTGTCTCTCTCAACTGAACGAAACTCACACTGGAAAGCAGAGCTGGGGTCAGGTTGCCACACTGTCCAGACCAGACTGTGTGTTCACAAGCAAGGTCCCCTATCCTACCTCCTCCTAACACAAGTGCAGACAGGCGACCAAGCACAGCATCTCCTCCCGACTTCTTGGAAGGAATCGCACTCACAGGGCTCTGGACGAGCCTCCCAGACGTGATTGGGACACAGAGGGACCTGCATGCACTTGCTAGCTGTCTCCTGGCCCATCCTTGGCTGCTGTGGCTTATGGGGAGTGAAGCAGCCTGTGTAAAGCTCTCTCCTAGTTGCTATTTCTCTCGACAACTCTGACACTAAGGCAGTTCATGTGTCTTGAGACGCATGACAAGAAATCCACTTGAACTTGGTTCCCCATGCCCACACAGTCCACTGCTCACCCAGTGTGTGCCAATGTCTCCAGTTTCCCGCCTCTGGCCCTGCTTACCAGGCATGGTCATGGACAAGATGAAGCCTATGGCAGCTTCGTCTTCTCCAGCGTCTGAGCTCTCTACCACTCACTCTCGGAGCCCACATATTTATGGAAGCATCTGCAGGGATTGCCTTCCTCTGCACAAGGCACACCCTGCCATAATACCATTTGCAAATGAGGGCTTCCTCCAGGTGGCGGCAAAATCCAATCAAACACACAAATGGCAAACTTGAGTGGAAACTTGAGTTTTCCACATCAATTGCTCCAGGTTCAAGACACTTTTCTAAATCATGTGATACCTGCCATTGAGCACCTCCGTGAGGTTGAGGGTTCCAGAGACTGAGAGGGAGACAGAGACAGGAAGAGACAGACACAGAGAGAGAGATGCATTTGTTCCTGTGATTGGTTCACTCCCTGATAATCATCTTTGAGTTGCCTCAGCATTGGATCAGTCATTCATCTGAATTGATGTTCCATGGGATGCCTGAGCTCACAACTGTAGGCGTAGTTTGCAGAGCCAAAGCACTGGCCCAGCTCTAGATCCTGTACACAGGTGGTGGGTCTTTCTTTTTTACTCTCTCTTTTGACCTCTCTCACACTTGTCCTTATTTTGTTTTTCAAAAAAAAATAAGTCAAATCATTTAGGAGTTTTACACTTCAATTCACTAATGTGTTCATAATATTTAAAAGCCTTGAGCCAGCACTGCATGTTGTAGTCACAGGGCAGTGAAGCAGTGAATGCAATCTCTCTCTCCTTTGGTTTCTCCCTTTCTGTCAGTCTGCCTTCCTAACGAATAATAACTCTTTTTCTAAGGTTTATTTATTTGTATTGGAAAGGTGAATATACAGAGAGGAGGAGAGACAGAGAGGAAGATCATGCGTCCGATGGTTCATTCCCCAAGCGGCCACAACGACTGGAGCCGAGCCCATCTGAAGCCAGGAGCTCTTCCTGGTCTCCCACGCGGGTGCAGGGTCCCAAGGCTTTGGGCCATCCTCAACTGCTTTTCCAGACCACAGGCAGGGAGCTGATGGGAAGCAGGGCCGCCGGATAAGAATACCATGCTTGGTTTGATCATCCAGATTAGGCTTGGGCCTCCTGCATGTGTAGTTCTAGTTCTGGCTCTGCTGCTCCTTGCTGCTGGGCATCCTGGGAGAAAGCTAGGGAGGACGCAGGGGCTAGGGCTCCCACCACACCAATGAGAGAGTAAGACAGTGTAGTGGGCTCATGGATTTCACCTGCCCAGTCCCTGCTCTGGCAGGGACTTGGGATGTGGAGGGAAGGCTTCTCTCTCGCTCCCTCTCTCTCTAACACATACACATGTCCCATCCAGCAGGACAGTCAACTTGGTCGCAGCCACCTAGAAGAGAATGAAGGGACAAGAGTCACAAAGAATGGACAGCAAGACAGTAGGTCTGATCAAGCTTTCACTTTATTGATTTCAACTGAGGGTTTTTATATTCTCCAGTAACTAAGGCTCAGGGAAAGAGAAGCTGGGACGCAAGCCATGGTCTCAAGACCGATTGTTCTTGAGCAGCCACCATATCAACAATAGTAACCAACGTATCGACAATAGCGTAGGTAATCAGTAACAAGATGTTGGTAAGTACAGCATCAATCACATTCTGAAACAGTTGCTAGGAACAATTGAAGCTAAGCATGTGATTAGTGTCATAACCTGTTTCCCAAGCATCTAGCCAACTGGGGGTTTTCCACTGTCCCATAGGTCTATATTCAAACAGGCTTCAGTGTGGCTATAGTGCACGGCTTCTGACATCTTCCCCTTTTTTCTATATATCAATGAAAGCAGCAAAAAGAGAAAGGTTCGTGAAGCAATATAAGCGCTGCCTGTCTTAGGTTCATTCTGAGGGACCCTCAGCTCTTACCCGTCTCTGGGCAGCCCTGCCAGTCATCCAGGGCTCCCTGTCTTAGGTTGGCAGGGTATCAGAAAGGTGCCCGTCATTGGCTAAGCATTTGTCTGGCAAAGACTGTGCCCCATTATATTAGACAAGCCTCTTTGAAGACTGGAGCCGCATGGCATGATGTGGGTTGTTATCACTTCGAGAGTCCCGTCAGATCTTATCCGTCTCTGATCACCTATTAACACATCATGCTCAGCCAAACTTGATCGCTAGGATTTTCCACAGCCAGTGCCATCATGGCTTGTCCAATGACAACTTGCTCCCAGGCTTGCTGTTTGCGCATGCAGTACAGGAAGAGCATGGCGACTACTAGCACAGCAACCATCAAGGTTTCTAAGGCCATAATCCTGCTCCATTCCTTGAACATGCAAGCTGCCAATTTAATGCCATTTAGAATAACTTCTCCTGACATGGGTGGAACTCGGTTCTCATTTACTTTAACTATACTGGTGGCTAACTGGTGAAATTTAGGAAGGCGCTAGACCATTGTCCCCGGAGGTATTGATTGATTTTTATCACTCTGGCCAAAACATTGTGGACTTTTACTGGAGTGACACATATATGATGGTATATTGGGGAGTAGCTGACTGGTGAAATTCAAAAAGACATACTTAACAATGTACAAGTATTGTTGAAACTACTAACATTCAAGAATCTCATAACACTAACATTGTTACATGTACACAAGACAGTTTTACCAGGAACTGGAGACCCTAACTGCCCATTATCCCATCTAGCTCCTACATTTCCAAACAGAGAAATAGACCCCAGCTGCTTTTAGGGAAAAGGGACACCGTCATCTGTTCTTAACTACTTCCTGCTGAGAGGGGGGCGCCGTTGGGTAACAGCAGCTGTAGGGGATCCATCTAGTGGTTCCTGATAGAAGGCAGAAGTCATTAGGTGTTCGATGTACATTCTGGCACTTGAAAGGTTTCTCTTTCTTGAAGTCTAAATAACAAGACATAACATAGTTAATTTTCCCAGCCTAGCAGGTTGTGAGTTCGGTTAGCAGTTTGAATACTTGAGCTTCAAATCTTAGATGTAAAAGAATTGTTAGGTTTCAATCTTTGTCAGAGTAAACTTTAATTTAAGACTGTGGACTAGAGAGGCGAGCCGAGGGCTGCGGGAGAGGACGTCTAGCTTGGATCCCGAACCCAGTCCGCCATGTGCCCATGGCTCATGGCGGGCTGGGCCCGGACATGCCTGGGTGCGGCCTGCTTCCTTCTGGGGTGAGTACGCCGAGGGGGGAGGCCTCCATGACTGGGCATGTCCGGGACCCACCCACCACCCTCATTGGGTGGTGGGTGAACGGGATTGGGGAGGGGCGCAACCTCGGGCCTGCAGGATTTAACCTCCGGCTGCCAGAGGCGAGCCGAGGGCTGCGGGAGAGGACGTCTAGCTCGGATCCCGAACCCAGTCCGCCATGTGCCCATGGCTCATGGCGGGCTGGGCCCGGACATGCCTGGGTGCGGCCTGCTTCCTTCTGGGGTGAGTACGCCGAGGGGGGAGGCCTCCGTGACTGGGCATGTCCGGGACCCACCCACCACCCTCATTGGGTGGTGGGTGAACGGGATTGGGGAGGGGCGCAACCTCGGGCCTGCAGGATTTAACCTCCGGCTGCCAGAGGCGAGCCGAGGGCTGCGGGAGAGGACGTCTAGCTCGGATCCCGAACCCAGTCCGCCATGTGCCCATGGCTCATGGCGGGCTGGGCCAGGGCGGCCAGTGCGCCATTTGGCGCCAGGCTTTGGCTGCTGGGCGCCCGGCCGGGGAGCTCTGGGGTATTGGACATCTGAATCGCTCCTGAGATAGCTCTAGAGTGACCCCACTGTTTCTGGGATCTGAGTCAATCCTAAAGATTCCCAATGCCAGTAACTCTTCCTTTGAAGCACTTCCAATCCCTTAATAATGCTGAGCTTTGAACACCTATCAAGTAAAAGATAAGCTCCGGCTTGTGTAGCAGGCTGGCACCTAATGGTCCTCGGAGCAACCACGTGCAGGTGCGTGATTTACGGCTAGGAACGGTCCCAATCTGGGATGCCACAGCTGGGATGAGGTTCCCACCAAGTGGTGTATGTGCTGGAATGGGGGCTGCGTTCTATCTAGGAAACAGTTGCAGTCACCCGAGGCACTAGTGTGGGCTGGGATTGGATGCACCAGGCCGGTTCAGATCCCAGCACCATCTGGTGTTATGGAGAAACAGGGTAGATGTGGGACTGACTAGGCTGGGTCTCAATCCCCTTCTGAGCCATGTGTGAGCTGTATGTGGGTATGGACGAGCCATGGCTGGGCTGAAACATCCAACAACAAGAGTCAGAATGGGGTGAAAGCCAGCCAGGAAAAGCCACTGCTCCTGCTAGGACAGGAGGTGAACTGAGTAGGGTTGGCTCAAGAACCCCCTGGCAAGCGCAAAATCTGGCATTGGGAGGGGTTCTGATGGAGGAGCCTGGGCAACCCCTCTGGCAGGACACAGTCCCTGCAGGTAAGCGTGAGAAGCATGATTGGAAACAGCCCAGAATAGGCCATGGAAAGTTTCCCACTGGCATGCATTCGGCATGGGTCAGGAGCAGACCAGGCTGAATCAGTTCATGTCATCCTCTGGCAAATCCGATCACCAGAACAGAGTGTGGAATGGGCCGGGTTTGGTTGCGACAAAACCAGTACACATTATGGAACGCCAGGGCGTGGTTGCCTGTACTGGATATGAATGCAGCACCCATCCAGCACACGTGAGATCCAGGAAGGGAGGGGCAGAGCTGGCGGGGGGGTTAAGGGGCTGGTCCCCTCGCTGGACAACCACTCCCACTGGAGAGTGTTGGCTGGGATAGAGACAAACACGACTAAGCAAGGCTACAACACCTGTGCGCTGCATGTGGACAAGATCAGGGCCACAGCATCAGCTGGCAGAAGCTGGCACTGGGGACTAATTCTGTCAAGTCAAATCACAGGACCACCTAAAGAGTGCATAAACCGGGACAGAGAGACCTGGGAGGGAAAAAGTGGGTTCCCCCTTCTTGGGTCACTAGTCCCGTGGGAGGGCATGAAAACTAGGATGGGGGCTGGGATGGCTAGATAGAGAGGTACTCAACAATATCTGTGAGGGCTGGATGGTTGAGTTGGTTAGATAAAACCAAGCTTTAATACCCATTGACAAGTACCAGAGCCAAATGGGATGGGGGACAGATTGGTCTTCTGCTACACATACTGGCAAACCAGGGTAGAGAGGGCGGTCTGGTGGGGGTTATTGTGGGTCGCCCCAACTAGGCTACAGCTCCCACTGGTTGATGTAAGGGCCGAACCAGACTGGACTGCAACACCCATTGGTTCCAGTGCAACTCGGGACTGAAAACAGAACCAACACAGCAATTGCAACCACCAGCTGATCAGGGTGATGGACTGTGCCGGGCCCTGTGCTTGCTAGAACATACAAGAATCTGGTCTGGGAATACCTCAAAGTATCTTTGGAGATCTCCCCACTTGAACTGCTGGACTCAGAATTCTAACCAAGAAAAGACAGAAGACAGAATAGGACAATCATTCATCTCAGCTACATGTTGGCAGCGAAATATGGGACAAATGGAGACTTCATGATGGACCATATCAATCAGTAGACCACCTCATCGAGCGAAACTGGCAGTGACTCATAACTGGAGAACTATTAACTCCACTTGAGCACATATCTCAGAGCATGCCCCACATCCGGGACTTGGGGTGGGCGGGAAACCGGGTGGGGCTTCTCCCTCAATATCCCCTTTTACCTCAGATACATGATGGAAACAATATGGACATAATAGCATTGCCCACCTCCCTATCCCCCTGAACCTTTTTTTTTTTTCTCTTCTCTTTCTTGATTTTCCTTCAACTATAGTTAACTATGTAAAGATTGTCAACAACAATACAATAAAATGGATTATAAAAAAAAATAAATAAAAAAAGAAAAAGAAATTTATAAATATTATTAAAAAAAAAAAAAGACTGTGGACTAGATTTACACCTGTCTAAATTAACTCCTTTAAGTCTCAAATTTTGGAACATATTCGATGAGCTCAATGGAACACATGAAACTTCTTTTGAGCTGCATAAAATTGCTAACCTAGATCAATCAGAAGGCACAGTAACAATGCAAGGATTAGCATACAGCATCAGGATATAAGCCCATCACAGGACAGGTAAATGCAAGCTGACTTCTTAGAGCAAAAGAGTTAAATATTCAAACATAATAAAAAACTGAGATGATAAATCTTTATACTAAAATACAGCAAGATGTACTATTACTTTTACTATAACTCTAAATATATAAGCCAGTGTACACAGTGACTCTAGTGGATTTAACAAATTAGCACTCTTATATGTGACGTCAGTTATCACCTGAGGCTCCAGACACACAATGTTTAGGCTGTGGAAGCCTCTTGAATCAACAACAACCCCATCAGACCTGGCAACACACAAAGTGGAAGTTCTCTCCTCCATTGAGAGAAGAGCACAACCATCCTCGGTGGTTGCTTCTTTGCACTGGGGCATGGACCACTGAGCTCCTTCACGGAGGGACACTCTTAGCAGCAGTGTCCTGGCATTCCACACCTGATATGCTTGCTCTCTTGCTGGCTCTCCTGTGAGATCATAATGCCTTTTGGGCTGATTCTGAGGCCACTGAGTGCTTCTTAAAATTGACAGTCTATGAGTCTGCTGTAAGAGCTGTTTCCCATGTTGGAGCATTTTAACATTCTCTGACATCTGAATTATCATTAAACACTTGCATACATATACCCATATATTTTCCATCTAGCTTATGAGGATTTGGGCTCCCACGGCCAATCTTGAAACTGTACGCTAGCAGTAAGTCCATTTAAAATCGTGTAGAACTATTGAGCTGAACAGAACTTGTAGGTCCTAAGAAAACAGTAACAGACATGACTCTCTAAGAGCCTAATTATGCATCTATACATAATTTTTAAAAAGGATTTAGCTTAGCAATTCTCATTCATAAACATGTACATGCATATCAGGTAACACATATGAAACAAAACAGCTTTTGTAACAGCTACTTGAGAATTCTCTTAAGTGTGTTAAAGTTACCAATTGTTTAGAGTTATATTTTGCTTTTAGTAATCTGAATAAACCATACCTATAGTTTACAATTAAACTTTAGCTTTAATGGATACAATAGGCTTGCTGGAATTCTAGAAAACAAAATATCTATGTTTGGCGCTGTGATAACACCTGTAGGATTTTACACACTCTTGTACTTTTTAGACTTAGCCGTCCTGGCTCCCCACTGGCAAGGTTCCCCACTGGCAAGGTTTCCCACTGTCTTTTTGGCAATCCCCTCTCACCCCCAATTTTTTTTTTTTGGATTTAATTAATTATTTGTCTCACAATTAACTTCATTAGCAGAAAGATACAACCTTTGAAACACATTCTTCTGAGTTTGAGACTGTCAGGGGTTTATCTAGAAATTCCAGAACCAGAAGAGTTAAACCTATTAAATATGCCAAGAGTTCTTAAAGTTTCTGATCAAAGATTCCTCATTATAATATCCATTCATTTAGTCAGACTGATTCAAACAGCAACACAGCAAAACAAAATTTTTTATCACTTATAAGTGATCACCCAAACATTTTAAAGTAAATACATACCAGAAAATACCCTTAAACACAGTTAGTTTAAATCATGAGAATTTAACAAAGACAATATACAGAACACAAGGGATTATCTAACTGAAAGGCAAAATGTATATTTCCTTAGTCAATCACTAAAATGGAAATATAACCTTAAACATGGAAATTAGTGCATAAAATCATCTCTTAACTGTTTAAGAACTGTAATAAACTCAAAGGTTAGAACAAGAATAGAGCTTACTGAAGCTGGATAGACAATTGACAAAGCCACCCATTGAACAGAGACTACCTAAAGTTCAATGTTTCAATTTTTTTTTCAATGCTTTAATTTTTTAACAACTTTCAAAATTGGAGATATTTTTATTTTTAGGTATTTATTAGCATTGCTATGTATACACACTTCAAAAACTTTTTTTGAATATAGATATCAATTCTAACATCAGCATGTATTAGGTATTAATGTTAAAGACTTACATAACATTGTAATAGTATCTTTAAAATTATAGCCAATTATATGTAAAGCTTACAAGATTCATTCCTCAACTTTTCTTAAGACATTTTCTTAATAAAAGGATACCAACTTTAAATACAATGGCTTTAAGCAATTTTCAATCATTTTTCATAATTCATGGAAACACATTTTAGCACAAATCCTCCTCAAAACCGGGAAAGAGAAGTTTTTTCAGTCTTCTTCTAGCTGATTTGGGAATTTCCCCCTTTTAAAATGAAGGCAGATAAGAATCACCACAACAGGGACAAAGTCAAAGTCCCAAATTCTTCAAAGGGCAAACTCCAAGCATGTCCCTTCCTTGTTTTATGTCTGATGGGCCTGCAGTTTCTCCTAAGCTTCTGTTTTATTGAAGTCAAGAGAGCTGAAAAAACTTAAATTTAGCTGTTGTCTTGAGAGACTACCTTGGAACTTACTGAAGTTAGTTAACAGGTTTAGTTATCAGTAAGATGAGAATTACTTAAAAGAAGATGTTAGAACACTGTTGTTTTTCACAAGGAATCAGGCTTCAATTACATTGTTTTAAAGGCAAACATTCAGAAAATATACACGTTATGACCAATTTTACTATACATCTTTAAAGAATTCGTTGTTCTCCTGCAAGGCAAAATCTCACATTTTTTTTGTAAGTAAGAACACAAGTAATTTACAATCTGGATCAATTTCATGAGTAGGAAACATTTTGACCAATGAACATAGATGCTCTTCTATTTTAATAGCATATACGATGCAATAAATTTAGCATAATTTTGTAATATTGTGAGATTATAATCCAAATTATTTTAAATGACAAGTACATTATTTAAATTTTGTCTCAATCTTTGAGAGTTCCAGGGATCCTACTAGAACCCTCAAAGTCATGAGACTTGGTTTAGAACTCTGAAGAATTTAGAGGTCTAAATGAATTAAACAAAAGTACCTTTAGCATTTAACTGAACATGTTGAATACTGTATGTTAGACTTAATCAATGCCAGGACAACACTATAAGCTGAAGACCAAACAGCAAGAAAATGACACACAAATTTTTTCCCAGTGGAAGTGGGGAGTCCGGTCTGGCCAGGTCCTGTTAAATTTGTTAGACCTCTATAAAATTATTTACCAGGAGAGAGAAAAGGGGTTAGTCATGGTCCGTCCCATCTCTTCTGTCAGTCAGTCACACACGTACCCAATTCAGAACAAGAACAACAACTTAACAATTCAAGACAAAGACACAACTGGAGAAAGAATATTAAAACAAAATTTAGTTTTGTCCGGACAAAAATAATAGAACACCAAGAATATTGACAAAACAAACATAAGCACAAACACCAAACATATCGGAACAGAGACATATAACTCTCAAACCTGTTGCAACTTCCAGACTCTTCTTCAAAATACTTTAACCTGGAGAGATTTTGCAAAACAAGCACACATAGGTTCATCTCATGCTTTAAGTTAATTTAACAGTGGATTTGGATCACTCTATATCAGATTACTTTTGTTAAGTCAAGTTACAGAACACATTTTTCTTTACTTTTTTTTTCTCTCTTTTTTTTTTTTATAAACTTTAAATGGCTTATCTTACCCTGTCTCTCTCAGCTAAGGGGTTGAGTAAAAAAGTGGGAGATGCATGCCTGAAAAGGACTCAATAAGAGCAAGGGTAAAAGGTGTCTGAGTGCCATAATCTTTCACTGCTTGCTTAATATTTTTTAGATCTTTAAACTGCAGTGGTTGATGTTCGTGGTGTGGTGTCCCCCACCTCGTGCAGGGGTCTGAATAACAGGACAGCATATTACACTCTTCTTGGGGAGAGCTGAAGCCTCACTCTTATGGGGTTCTATTACAGGCTCCTCTTGTAGTAATGAGGCAGGGGCTGAAGGAGCTGCTGCTTCTGAAGCATAAGGTGGAGGTGGGTGAGAGGCGTCATGATTGAACGTATAGTTTCTGGGGCAGATTGATCAAAGGGCTTGGCACTGGACTCTGCATCAATATCTTATGATGACAGAAGATGGTCGAGAACCGGGGGAAGGTGAGGGGACAGGTGTGGACAGCCGAGAGTGACTTTCTTTAAGAGATCTTTCTCCCTCAAAAGCCAGATCCTGTAAATCTGGATGTTGAGACTTAATCTTTAAAATATCATAAATCAAAGTCCAATAATTAAAAGCAGTAACAGGAATTTTCTCAGGTCCAAAAACCTCATAATAATCTTTAAAACAATCACCTACTCTACACCAAGTTTTCTCATCAACAGAACCGTCCTGGGGATGCCAGGAACAAATCAGACCAACAAAATCCTAAAAGGTTTTGAGGTCTTTCTTTTTTACCCTGATTCCTCGTGTCTTGAATGAATCTATAAGACCTTGCAAGAATAGGTCATGTTATGAGAATGCTTGTCCCATCTTACCTTGGTTCCATAAGATTTGCGCCGTGAATATTTCCCACGAGCTCGACTTCCGGCGGGTCAACCGTGAAACTGCTCAACCGGTGTTCTTTTTCGACACCACGAGAGGCCTCTCCATGAATGATGGCACGGCGTTCTCTCTGTCGGTGGTCTGCATACATCCACGTTGGGCGCCAATTTGTCCCATCCAGCAGGACAGTCAACGGGGTCGCAGCCACCTAGGAGAGAATGAAGGGACAAGAGACACAAAGAATGGACAGCAAGACAGTAGGTCTGATCAAGCTGTCAGTTTATTGATTTCAACTGAGGGTTTTTATATTCTCCAGTAACTAAGGCTCAGGGAAAGAGAAGCTGGGACGCAAGCCATGGTCTCAAGACCGATTGTTCTTGAGCAGCCACCATATCAACAATAGTAACCAACGTATCGACAATAGCGTTCATGTGTCTTGAGACGCATGACAAGAAATCCACTTGAACTTGGTTCCCCATGCCCACACAGTCCACTGCTTGCCCAGTGCGTGCCAATGTCTCCAGTTTCCCGCCTCTGGCCCTGCTTACCAGGCATGGTCATGGACAAGATGAAGCCTATGGCAGCTTGGTCTTCTCCAGCGTCTGAGCTCTCTACCACTCACTCTCGGAGCCCACATATTTATGGAAGCATCTGCAGGGATTGCCTTCCTCTGCACAAGGCACACCCTGCCATAATACCATTTGCAAATGAGGGCTTCCTCCAGGTGGCGGCAAAATCCAATCAAACACACAAATGGCAAACTTGAGTGGAAACTTGAGTTTTCCACATCAATTGCTCCAGGTTCAAGACACTTTTCTAAATCATGTGATACCTGCCATTGAGCACCTCCATGAGGTTGAGGGTTACAGAGACTGAGAGGGAGACAGAGACAGGAAGAGACAGACGCACACAGAGAGAGAGAGATATGCATTCGTTCCATTGGGTTTGGTTCACTCCCTGATAATCATCTTTGAGTTGCCTCAGCATTGGATCAGTCATTCATCTGAATTGATGTTCCATGGGATGCCTGAGCTCACAGCTGTAGGCGTAGTTTGCAGAGCCAAAGCACTGGCCCAGCTCTATGTCCTGTACAGAGGTGGTGGGTCTTTCTTTTTTACTCTCTCTTTTCTCTTTTCTTACTCTTGTCCTTATTTCGTTTTCAAAAAAAAATAAGTCAAATCATTTAGGATTTTTACACTTCAATTCACTAATGTGTTCATAATATTTAAAAGCCTTGAGCCAGCACTGCATGTTGTAGTCACAGGGCAGTGAAGCAGTGAATGCAATCTCTCTCTCCTTTGGTTTCTCCCTTTCTGTCAGTCTGCCTTCCTAATGAATAATAACTCTTTTTCTAAGGTTTATTTATTTGTATTGGAAAGGTGAATATACAGAGAGGAGGAGAGACAGAGAGGAAGATCATGCGTCCGATGGTTCATTCCCCAAGCGGCCACAACGACTGGAGCCGAGCCCATCTGAAGCCAGGAGCTCTTCCTGGTCTCCCACGCGGGGGCAGGGTCCCATGGCTTTGGGCCATCCTCGACTGCTTTCCCAGACCACAGGCAGGGAGCTGATGGGAAGCAGGGCCGCCGGATAAGAAGACCATGCTTGGTATGATCATCCAGATTAGGCTTGGGCCTCCTGCATGCGTAGTTCTAGTCCTGGCTCTGCTGCTCCTTGCTGCTGGGCATCCTGGGAGAAAGCTAGGGAGGACGCAGGGGCTAGGGCTCCCACCACGCCAATGAGAGAGTAAGACAGTGTAGTGGGCTCATGGATTTCACCTGCCCAGTCCCTGCTCTGGCAGGGACTTGGGATGTGGAGGGAAGGCTTCTCTCTCGCTCCCTCTCTCTTTAACACATACACACACACACATACACACATATAAACACCCCTTATCCCTCCCAGTGAAGTGCATGAGAGACACCTCTCTGTCTCTTTCTCTTTCTCTCATTCACACACATTCCTCATCTGTATGCTATACAGGAAAAATTAAGAGATGTGAATGTTTCAAAGACTATTCCGATTTTATTATTCTTTAATGACAACAGTTGAAGATATTTGTTCATATGGAGGAATGTCCAGGAATGGCCTTCTCTTTGCAGAGTAAAGTCCTGTTTGTACTCGGCTGGTATTTTCTTTCTCGGCTGGTGTGCAAATCAAAGAGCTCCAACTTGGAATTCCTTCTGGATCCTAAGTAGCTTTTGAAGTAGCTTTTGGCAGGTTGAAAGACAAGCAGGAATCCATGCGGCGGGACACTGTGGTGACTGGTGTGGGTGGAGAAGTTACACATCCAGAGTGTTTGGGTCGACGTCGAGGGGGGCGCCATACATCCTCACCAGCTGGTCCAGGTCATCGGGAAGAGAGGCCCAGGGAGGCGAAGGATCCAGGACCAAGTCTTTCAGGTCGCTGGGCCAAGCGCCCAGCTGGCTATTGTGCCCTGAGGCTGGTGGGGTCTGAGGAGATGTAGATGTGGGTGCCTGGGAAGGCGGCTGTGGTTGTGGTGGCAGTGGCTGCAGGTGGGAAGGTGTGGCCCCTTGTGGGTGGGGGCTGGAGGCTGAGGTCGAGCCGGGCTTGTGCTGTTGCTTGTCGGGTTCACTGGTGCCCAAGGCCACTGGTGCTGGGCTCCTGGGAAGCCCTCCCTGCTGCTTCTTTTTCTGCTGCTGACTGAACTTGGCTCACCTATTTTTAAACCAGATCTGTGGAGAGAGGGGGGCACAGGTCAGTGTCCGTGGTGGAAATGGACTGAGGTGACCCCTTCCCAGGTCAACACTTCTTCACAGCATTTCTCATGGACACACAACCCACAAGGGAACTTTGCATGACTCTCCACATGAGCCCGATCTCCTCTGGGATGGCCACTATTCCCGGGAGCCCAGTGAATCCAACTTGATCCCCAATACCTAGTTGCTTCTCTTGGTAGGGTAGCTGGATTCTTGTTACCCTGCCAAGGTTTCTGTCTGCCCACCACAATACATTCTGCCATGTCTGATTCTGAGAAAAATATATCCTGTCATGTCCTTGTCAAAGTACCTGCTCTAATGAGTATAAAGCTAGCTTAAAAAAAATAAAATTTGCCACTTTATCTGAATCCTGTCTTGTGATGATTTTTTCTGCACCTCTTGTCCCCATCTGCCATCCCTTAGGTTCGGGCCCCTTTTGAATTCCTCCGGGTCAACTTCCCATTCATGATTAATGCCAGAGGCAATCTGCCAGATGCAAGCTGGCCAGACGGCCAGTAGGGCATACCTTAGGAACTACTGTGGTCATCATGATGGCTGTGACAGTCTGTTCAGTGACATTCATCCCTGTGCTGTTGGAAGGTGTCACTTCTTGATTTTGGGTTTTGTACTGTACATTGGACTAAACACAAAAACAATCACATAACAACGAAAGAGTTACTTAGGCAAACAAGGCTAAATGACAGAAACACGGGAGAGCCTTGTTCAAGTCCTGACTCCTCTTTTTACATTTCAGCTTCCTGGGAGTAGTGAGTGGTGGAGTTCCTTTCACCTGTGTGGAGACCTGGATTAAATTTTGGCCTCCTGGGTTTGAATTATCCATATTGTGGCTGCTGCTAATCTTTGAAGGTGAATTAGTGGCTAGAACATCTCTTTTCTGTCTCTGTCTTTCAAATAGGATTAAAAAGAAAAAAGAATGCTGATTCACCTTTCATGTAAAGGGACAGAGTAAGGATATCATAATATGAAAGTATAGGTTTTACCTGTCTGTGCTTTCTCAGACAGACTCTATGTGGATTCCCATCAATCATTTTAATTTCAAAGCTGGAAAAAGCACCTCATCACTTTAATAAATGGCAGAAATATTTAACTACACAGCTGATCCCAATTCAGTAGAACCTGTAGGACAATGCTGTGAGAATTCAGTTCTCTTCCTTCATCCCTGTTTGGTTTATAGTGCTAACACTGCAGGGGAAGAAAGAGCTACTCTACTGTAACATCAGGCACAAATGTGCCTTCTTCAAGGTTTTGCCAGCCAGCACCACATACCTAAGAAGTGAGCACTGTGGCTGAGTTGCAAAGGCACCCTGGGATAAGCGTGCCTCTATGCCTCATGAAGTTGGCCGCAAACACCATGTCTGTCATTTCTCTTGCTGCACACAGAAATCTCTATTCATGTAATTTATGGAAATGAACACCAAGACTTGGGATATGGAGCTGTCTTCAAGCATACAGATCACTAAAAAAAAAGGGCTTGAAGTCAATGGAATGGAGAGAAGGGGAAAATTTGCTGCTGGAAAAAAAAAATTCTCAGCTGGGTTGCCTCAAAAAGTACCAGCCATGTGCACACAATGGCTAAGAAAACCCTGGCCACACCGTGTGGGTCAGCTTGCTGGGCAGAACCAGCCTGAAAGGACAGGGAAGAGGAGAGGGAGAGCTCTGTGCTTATGGGCTGTTTCCTTAAAAAGTCCCTGATGGTGCTCTCTAAACAGGTAGCGAGCCCACATTAAAAAGCCCTCAACATGTTTGACAGACTCTGACTTCCTTCCTTTGAGTCCCTTTCGGAGGACAAAAGTATCAAGAAAAATGGAGTGGGGTTAGTTACCACATGCATTTCACAGAGGCTTGGGACAGCGGCCAGCAGGTGCACTTTCTGCCACCCTAAGCTCCTGGATCAAAGCTGGAAAATAAATCATCCTAATTGGTTATGGGAAGAGGTGAGTGATGGGAGGACAAAAGCCATTCATATTACCTGCTCAAAGCAGGCCTGCACGAGGTTCTCA
Organism: Ochotona princeps; assembly: GCF_030435755.1. Classification (NCBI taxonomy): domain Eukaryota; kingdom Metazoa; phylum Chordata; class Mammalia; order Lagomorpha; family Ochotonidae; genus Ochotona; species Ochotona princeps. The sequence continues at coordinate 103,848,862 of NC_080835.1, read as the reverse complement.
GGGAACATGTTCCTGGTGGAGAAAAAAGAAGCAGTATTATCTCAGGGTGGTCATTCTCAACACAATGGTGGAAATGAATCTAATATGAATGAGTCCTCGGGGTTCTCATCTGGCCTTTGCTTTGTAAAACCTTTCCAAGAGGGACTTGCTATCCAAGATGAAATGATGTCCTGGTGCCTAGGTGGTAAAGGGACTGTGGATTTTTTCAAATTTCCTGTGCATTTCCTCTTTGAGTCTATTTGTTTATTTTGTCTGACTGCGTGTGCTTTTGGCATCTTTTCCAAGAAGACGTTTCCCATTCCTATATCTTGGGGAATGCTTCCTATGTTCTGTGTATCTGACTTTGCAATAAAAATAAATAAATCCTAAAAAAAGAATAAGCTATGTAACCCAGAGCTTATGTTCTACTGCTGAACCAGTGAGGAGGCACCATTATTATTAAAGTCCCAAAAAGGATATTTGACAGAACAATGCCAGCAAATCGTTTGTAAAATCAATTGAACAAATTCATAAGAATTAGATTGTGGCTTAGTAAATTTTTTAAGAAGTCACCAAGAAATAATAAGTTATGAAATGCAGAGCCATGGTTAAACCACTACTTGAGATGCTGGAATGTTCTATGCTCTTGGTTGCAGACTTGTCCAGACTTAACTACTGTGGCCATCTATTTAGTGAAACGACAGATAGGAGGATCTTCTCTTCCTTCTGGTGCTCTGCCTTGCAATTAAATGAATCTTTCTTTTTTAAAATAATGAAATTCAAGGAAGTAAAGAAAAAACACATGTTATTGGGTGGCAAGATTATAACTGTGCTAAATAGACGCAATTTGCTATTTAGAAATATATCAGAGAGATCAGAAGGTGTCCATACAAACGTCAGCTTGCGATGAATCAGTAGTTCTAGCATGAACATTCTTTAACAAAGTCAATTGAACATAGGAAAATAAGCATTGGATCTCACCATTTTCCCCCTATATAAAACATCTCTGATTTCATCAAACATATCATTTTCAGGCTGACGTATGTTTTATTTCCCTTGGTATGTATGTATGCTTTTCTTAAACTCGATGTCTCCTTACAATAACAAAAAATATAATGTGGTCATTGCTGAACATTCCTGAAGCAAAAGAGACATTAGTACCTGTATTTATTATACTTTTGATCTATGCTATTTTTAAAAAATGAAACATTGAAGAATTAGAAAGGAATGGAATTCTTTATAATTAACTATCCTTAAAACTGCTAATGGAGGGGCCCGGCGGCATGGTCTAGCGGCTAAAGTCCTGGCCTTGAAAGCCCCGGGATCCCATGTGGGCGCCGGTTCTAATCCCGGCAGCTCCACTTCCCATCCAGCTCCCTGCTTGTGGCCTGGGAAAGCAGTTGAGGACGGCCCAATGCATTGGGACACTGCACCCGCGTGGGAGACCCGGAAGAGGTTCCAGGTTCCCGGCTTCAGATCGGCGCGCATCGGCCCGTTGCGGCTCACTTGGGGAGTGAAACATCGGACGGAAGATCTTCCTCTCTGTCTCTCCTCTGTATATATCTGGCTGTAATAAAATGAATAAATCTTAAAAAAAAAAACTGCTAATGGAGGAACATGTTTCATTTTAAAAAATAGTTGTAAATGTAGGGAGAAAAAATGAAGCTCAATGAAGGTAGGATTGAGATGAAACCTATCTATTCACTGACACAAAGTAAGACAGAACAGAAGAGAGGCAGCGTGGGGACTCACATCTCCACTCTACAAATGTCTTGAGGGTTTTCTTCGATAGGTTGCTTTTCATTTTTACTTTGGAAATTATCTTCATGATCCATATTTATATGACAACCACAACTTTGATTCTGCATCACGGAAGAGATGGTTGAAGCCTTCTTTGCCTTCAGCAGTTGTCACAGTTTTAGAAATTACTGCTTAAGTGATACAAGTGTAATAACATTTGTGTTATTGCAATTCATGTAAGTAGTAATCCTACAAAGCATCTTCTTGATGTGTTGGGACATTTGGCTATTGATCGATTTATTTTGAGAGTCAGCAAAAACATGACATTTGCCATTGTTTTGGTTAGTAACTGCATTAAGCACTTCAGCTGTGAATATTGGGAGGTATAAAATATCATAGATTTAATAAAATGGTTCCTCCAAGTGTCCACCATCTACTACTGGAAACCATGCATACCTTATATACCATAAGGGAATTAAAATTGCAGCAGGAATGAAGTTTGCTACATGAACTTAATTTGGAGATTGTCCAGAGGAACAGTGTAACCACAGGAGCTCTGAAAAGTTGGAGAGCGAGGCAGAGTAGGACAGAGCAAAGCACCTTGATTGACTTGATCCAAGTTTTCTGACTTTGGAGATGGTGCAAAGTAACTACGATCCCAGTGACATGTTGGGTTTAGCAGGTGACATGGTCCTCAAACAGCAGCAATTCACTAGGGTTCTTGATCCCATAGTAACAGGAAGCTCTTTGGTAACAATCATAAATGAACAAATAATTTTTTCCTATAACATCCAAAACAAAATCCTGCTCTACCTTTGTTTTAGCCTAAGGGATCCTGTGTCTGAGTTGTAACTGTGGAAATGTAACATAACACATGTGTGTTCTTCAAACTGCTTAATTTGTTATGGAAACTATTGGACCTAAAAACTCAAGCTATTGACCTTTATGGCAAGTGGAAAGCATAGCTGTTTCAAAATAACCTGTTATACAGGTGCTAAAAACACACTCATGCACATTTGCACTCAGACACACTTGAAATGCTCATGATTTCTCAAGACACTTCATCTTAACTTTAGTGTCCTTCATGGCAACCTTAGGATAAAAATAATTTAACTTTAGAAGAGAAAATGCCAGTGGTACCTATAGTAAACCCTAATATTCCCTGATTTCAATTTAATAGCGATCTTCAAGTGTACGCCTTACTAGTTTAGCCTTTATTAGATCATTTTCAGAGGGAATTGGAAAATCTGTGTTGATACCAAATACTGACTTAGACTCTTGCTGCTCCATTGTATTTATATAAGACCAACATTAGATTTCAAGGGTTTGGATCTTCAAAATAAAGTAATATGTTATGGCAGGTTTTATATGACATACTTTAATGTTCCCTGTATCTCTCCTATATTAGATTTTAAGTCAAAGGCAGAGAATTATAACCAGCTGAGGGCTAGAAAGATTATAGTTGACACAGAACCTGAGAATAACATACCATGATCATAAAATCATCTTGGGCAGATGGCATTATGAAAACAAGAAGCTACATCAATAGTAAAATCACTCTACTGTCAACTCAAGTAGTCCAAATGAAAGTGAATGCCATTTTTTGTGAATTTTTGTTCTTACGTTGTTCTTTAGCAAGCGTCACCACCACCTCAAAGTGTTTGCCACGGCAGGAATTAGGAGTCTAGCTGGGGCTAGTACTGGAAGTTGTTCTAAATAGTGCTCCAACTGCTTGACAAAATCTCTATCCTATTTTTTTGTGTGTGATTTTTATGATGCTGAATTGATTTATGTATCTGCTGAGACTTCTAAACAAATGAAAGAACAAGGAATTAGATTAATTGAATTATTTGCTGCATATCTCCTGAGTTGTCGGGTATGCAAATCACCATTTTTATTCTCATCGTCTTAAGCAGAATGTTAATAGAAGCAGTGAGTGCTGGTAAAACTGTTTTCATATTGAAATGGTGAAAAAGTATATTAAAATGAGAGGCCCTATAATTCAGAATTAAAATTATGTTTTGCTTTTTCTCTTCCTCTTTTCCCCTTTTGGAGTAAGACCAAAGAAAATGTCTGACCTTGTGTTTCACAATTTTTTTTCTAAGTACTGATACTGAATTTATTCAAGAGTACACTGAGACAACAGATCACTGAGGTAGAGTTCCTATAGCATAAGGTCTCCTTTTCCTTTCTTTATTAAATATACTCATTGAACAAAAATACAATCAACCCGGCAATGTTTCTTTTTTTTTTCAACAATGAATGTTCTTATGGCTAATATTATCTCAGCAGGTCTCATTCAAGGCAAACGTGACTTTGGGCAGCAAGCCATCACCACCTGTGTGTCTCACTGATTCTACTTTACCATCATGAAGAACACAGTCCCACTGATCCGCAGGAGACAAGCTTCAGAGCCTCAAATCCAGACACATGGTGGATATGTGCCCTTTCAATACTACTTCTACTTTGAACTGGAAGAACCACAGATTTTATTTCTTCAAGGAGACCAGGAATTCAATGAGCTGTCCAATTCCTTGCTCCGTGCTTTTCACATACATGTCCATTTCTTCCACATCCTGATGGGAGCGATTGCCTTTCTGTGCACCAGGTGAGTGGGTCAGGGCTGGGTGCCCCAATGTTACTGTGCGATGAAGGTGATCTCAGTTCTTGAATCACATGAAAGAGAATTTCCACATGGATAGAAACAGAGACCAACGTGATTTTTGCTAGAGATTTACTTATTTTTATTGGAAGGGCAGATATACAGAAATAAGGATACACAGAGAGAAAGATCTTCTGTCCACTGGCCGCAAGTGGCCGCAATGGCTATCCAAAGTGGCTGCAATGGCTGGAGTTAAGCTAATACAAAGGAAGGAGCCAGGAGATTCTTCTGGGTCTCCCACGTGGATGCAGGGACTTTGGCCCATCTTCCACTGCCTTCCTGGGCTGTAGGGCAATTGAATAGATCTATAGGACAATAATTAAGAGAAGATATTGGGAAACCTTGCCAGTATGGAGCCATGCCTAGCTACCCTCCTGGTTTAATAGGGAAATGCACAGGCCAGGAACTCCCTCATCTTCAGGTTTAGGTAACAGATCAGAGAGATTCGTCTCCTCACAGGAAGATGTGGGGGAATTCCCATAGTCTCAATCAACTCCCACCTGCTCTTGATATGTAAATTTCTTAAAACCCTTCTCTCTCATGCCTAAGTGAACATCTTACCTTTAAAAAGTCTGATGCTGTGAATAAACTTCGATCTTACCTTCAGTCAGTAGCCCACATGTATGATGTGCAACACCGTTTGCCAAGTCTACCGCTGCTGGAAGGTAAATACCAGGCCACAGGCAAGGAGCTGCATGGGAAGTGGAGCATTCAGGACAAGAACCATTGCTCCCACAGATTCCCAATGCATGCAAGGTGAAGACTTCAGCCAGTAGGCTACTGTTGTGGCCACAATGTGATATTTAATAAAAACAAGAAACCTCCTATTAGAGCAGTCAGGAGAGGGGCTCCAAGGGAGAAATTGCCAGGAAACTTATGGCTTCTGGTTCATTTTTTTACACAAAAGTAGCCACCTAAATTTAACCAATTGGGGAATGAGCAGAATAGCAATTGATAACCAGCCAGAGGGCCAGGATAACAACCAAGCAGAGGCAGGAATGAAACCCATCATAGGGCTGGAATTTGTAATCCATTCCAGCCTGCTCTCATGATGAAATTAAAGCCCTATCAGATATCTAGAATTGGAAATCACATCTAATCAATTCAAACACACACACACACACACACACACACACACTATCTGAATGGTATTGAAAGCAGCCTCTGGGAAGCAGTAAATACGTAGTTTCCTCTCCAATGGATTATGACACTTCTTATTCTAACAAAGACCTGCAGGCTTTTAAGCCTTTCAAACTCCTTACACAAAGGTTACACAGTACTGGGAGTGTTCTTGCAAAGATATTGTGGCCATAAAGGAACAAGAGTCCTGAGCCGGCATCCTGCCTGTGGGACACAGGCCCCCTGTCCACTTTGTCACCCTTAAGAGCTGCCTTGCAATTTTTAAATACTTGTTTGCTTCAAAGGCAGCTTGTAGAAGCTATTGGTCAACTATTTGTTGGTCTATGGAGCTTTCTGGGTAGAAGAAACTAAGCTTAAATTTAGCTTGAAATTTTGGGAGATACTGATTGAGTCATGATCCATTTATGAAGACACAAGGTAGTATCTCTTGAGTCAAGTTTTTATGCTCTCCCTAAAGATGCTTTATTACATGGTTTCAGCAGCCACTAGTCATTAGATTATTTTTTTTTTGTTTTTTTTTTATTTATTCATTAGTTACATTGTATTATGTGACACAGTTTCATAGGTACTGGGATTCTCCCACCCCTCCCCAAACCCTCCCACCATGGTGGATTCCTTCACCTTGTTGCATAACCACAGTTCAAGTTCAGTTGAGATTCCCCCACTGCAAACATATACCAGACATAAAGTCCAGCATCTTATTGTCCAGTCAAGTTCAATGGCTTCTTAGGGAGACCCTCTCTGGTCTGAAGGCAGAGCCATCAGAGTATCATCCCAATCAATTAAAAGCTCCAACATACCATCAGCAAAAATTTACATCATTATGGAATTAATTGACATAGTATTGAGGAACCAATATGCTAAAAATAAATGCGAGTTCTTAACCACACTCTGTGACCACCTCATTAACATTACAATTTTAGTTTATACACAACATATAACATAACATACAAAACATAACATGTTTTACATAACATCATATACTCTTATATTTAGGCAAACATGTGGCATTTAACCTTTTGGGATTGGCTCATTTCCCTTAGCATTATGATTTCCAGTTGTGCCCATTTGGCCACAAAGAACTGCATTTTGTTTTTTTAATAGCTTAGTAGTATTCCATGGAATAGATGAACCCTAGCTTTCTTATCCAATCTTCTGCTGATGGGCTTTTTGGTTGCGTCCATGTTTTTGCAATTACTGATTGTGCTGCTATGAACATAGGGGTGCATGTTGGTTTCTCATGAAACAGGTGTTTTGGATATATTCCTAGGAGTGCTATTGCTGGATCATATGGTATGTTGATTTTGAGTTGTTTGAATGTTCTTCATACTGATTTCCATAGAGGCTGTGCCAACGTACAGCCCCACTAGCAGTGGAGTAGGGTTCCCTTTTCCCTACAACCTCACCAACAAGTGTTGTTGGTGCTTTTTTTTCATGTGGACCAATCTTACTGGCATTAGGTGGTACCTCATTGATGTTTTTTTTTTTAATCTTTTTTTTTTATTGTTAATTATTTTGCATTATGTGACAGTTTCATAGGCTCTGGGTATCCCCCCTCCCTCCCCACGCCCCTCCCCCCGGTGGATTCCTCCACCTTGATGCAGTATTACAGTTCAAATTCAATCAAGATTCTTTCATTGCAAACATATACCAAGCATAGAGTCCAGCTACTTATTGTCCAGATTGGTTGAACAGTTTCTTGGGGAGACCTTTTCTGGTCTGAAGTTTGAGCTGACAGAATATCATCACAGTCAATTAAGAGTCCCAATATAACATCAACAGCAATTTGCAATGTTATGGAGTTGACATGGTTTTGAGTAACCAGTGTATTAAAAAGAAAAAAAATAAATAAAAAAAAAAAAAAAAGAAAAACAAGTCCTAGCCACAACCTATGATTAGCTCATTGACATTTCAATTTAGTTCATATACAGGACCGGCTGCTCTATACCTTAAAATGGCCATAAGGCACCATTCAGCTGTTTCGTGTCCATTTCATCTTAGTATTTAGCCAGTTGTTGTGTTGAAGTAAAATTTTGCTGATCTTGGCAGATTTTAGGATAATCCAGACTGGCTTGTAACTCTAACAAGATATATGTCAACATTTTAGGTGCAGAACTTTTTTTTTTGGGGGGGGGGGTGTGCAGGAAAATCCTCAACACCATGGTGAGGAGTAAAACTAATCTTTGTGACCCACCCAGCGAGGCATGAGCCAATCCATGCCAGCTCTCTCCTGTCAGATTTCAAGTTCTACTTTCTGTTGTTTATTTATTTTAGGTTTTTTTTGTTTTTGTTTTTTTTTTTTTTTTTTTTTTTTTAGTTTGTATGATTGTTTGTTTGCTGTGAGGGGTTTTCGAAGCGATCCCGATGGTCACTGCGAGGGAGGGCGGGGGTCCAGAGGTGGAGCCAGGCTCGGACCAGAGAAAGCTCTCCTCCCTGGTCCCGAAGGACGTTTATTGTTCTTCTGTTTCTGCAGACCACTCAGGGCTTCTGGTTGTCTTTCCGATGATGTTGGTTTCTGCACGGTAGTGTTTGGACTTCTTCCATCCCCTGTGGAAGCTCCGGTTGGGGGTGGGTGACCTCAGAGTACTCGGCCTCCGAGGGCATCCAATTCCCTGTGGCCTCCTTGGCAGTTGGGATATAGTCCTTGTTGCTCGTATTAATAGTTTGTGGTGAAGGTCTGGGAGTCTTCCTGGTTGGGATCCAAGCTTCCTCCTTACCACCTGCTCCACTCTGGAGTGCCCCCCTGCTCCATGCACATGACCTCCTGTTAAGAGGTTGTCAGGATCGCACCCGATTCCCCCCTCATGCATTGGTATAGTAGTTTTAGTGTTGTTTAGTGCCGCTTTGAGTCTGTTATCTATGAATTACCAGATTTGATCTTGATAGGCTATATTGTACTTTTTTCTCACTCTTTTTATGGTCCTGAAAGATTTCCCTGCACTCCCTCCCCATTACAGGTTAACATAGCATATTGAGGGTATAGTAGGTTTTACAGATTTTCGATGTAGATCTTAAGTATTCTGACATTAATTGTTGGTTTATAGATTATATCACCTTATCTTATTGCATTGGATACAGGTTGTTTGAGATTGCACTAATATTACAATATACAGGTACTATTTTCCAAGTTGTTCTCTTTTCATCTCAGATTAAGGCAAACATGTGGTATTTAACCTTTTGGGATTGGTTCATTTCTCTTAGCATGATGGATTCCAGTCGGGCCCATTTGTCCACAAAGAATTGCATTTCGTTTTTTTTAATAGCTGAGTAGTATTCCATGGAGTAGATGAACCATAGCTTTCTTAGCCAGTCTTCCACTGATGGGCATTTTGGCTGCTTCCAGGTTTTTGCGATCGTAGATTGTGCTGCTATGAACATAGATGTGCATGTTGGTTTCTTGAGTAGAAGATGTTTTGGATATATCCCAAGGAGTGCTGTTGCTGGATCATATGGTATGTTGATTTTCAGTTGTTTGAGTATTCGCCAAACTGATTCCCATAGAGGCTGTACAAGTCTGCAGTCCCACCAGCAGTGGAGAAGTGTTCCCTTTTCCCCACATCCTCGCCAGCAAGTGTTGGTGGTATTATGTATGTGTGCCATCCTTACTGGAGTTAGGTGGTACCTCATTGTTGTTTTCATTTGGATTTCCCTTATTGCCAGGGAACTTGAGCATTTTTTCATATGCTTGTTTGCCATTTGGGTTTGTTCTTTTGTGAAGTGTTTGCCCATTTCCCGTGCCCATTTCTTGAGCAGTTTGTTTGTTCTGGTGTTTTCGTTTCTCTGGAGATCTTTGTATATTCTGGAGATTAGCCCTCTATCACCTATGTCGTGTGTGAAGATCTTCTCCCATTCTGTGGGTTGCCTTTTTACTTTATTGATTGTTTCTCTAGCTGTACAGAAGCTTTTTAGTTTGATGAGGTCCCAATTGTTTATTTTGGTCTCGATTTCTACTGCATTTGGAGTCTTTTTTAGGAAGTGAGGGCCTACCCCTAAGTGTTGCAGTGTGTTTCCAACATTTTCTTCCAAAAGTTTGAAGGTTTCTGGATGTAGGTTTAGGTCTTTTATCCATTTACATTCGATCTTGGTATATGGTGAGATATGTGGGTCTATCTTTTTGTTTCTGCAGGCTATTAACCAGTTGTCCCAACAGCATTTATTGAACAGACCTTTCCATTTGCTTGGGTTGTTGTCTGTCTTTTTGTCGAAGATTAATTGACTGTATCTGTGTGGGTTTCCATCTGTTGTTTCTATTCTGCTCCACTGATCTTCCTCTCTATCTTTGTGCCAGTACCAGGCTGTTTTGATGACCACTGCCCTATAGTATGTCCATAGATCCGGTACTGTGATTCCCCCTGTTAAGTGCCTGTTCTTCAGAGTGGTTCTGGCTATTCGTGGTTTTTTGTGTTTCCAGATGAATCTGTGTATCATTTTTTCCAGTTCGATGAAGAATGCTGTGGGTAATTTGATTGGGATTGCATTGAATGTATATATTGCTTTTGGTAGTATAGACATTTTGATGATATTAATTTTGCCTATCCAGGAGCATGGGATGTTGTTCCATCTTTCGAGGTATTGTTCTATTTGATTTTTGAGTGTTTTGTAATTTTCTTCATAAAGGTCATCTACTCTTTTGGTTAAATTTATTCCCAGATATTTCATGCTTTTCTCTGTTATTTTGAATGGTAGCTTGTTGGTTAGATCTTCTTCCATCTTGCGGCCATTTGCATACACCATGGCTACTGATTTTTGTTCATTTATCTTGTATCCTGCCACTCTGCCAAATTCTCGTATGAGTTCTAGGAGTCTTTGTATTGAGTTTTTTGGTTCTTCTATGTAGAGAATCATGTCGTCTGCGAATAGTGAAAGCTTGACTTCTTCATTTCCAATTTGGATTCCTTTGATTTCTTTGTCTTGTCTTATGGCTTCTGCAAGTACCTCTAGGACTATATTGAATAGCAGTGGTGATAGTGGGCAGCCTTGTCTTGTTCCAGATCTCAGTGGGAAGGGATCCAGTTTTTCTCCATTTAGTATGATGCTGGCATTGGGTTTTTCATATATTGCTTTGATTATGTTGTGGATTGTTCCTTCTATCCCCACCCTGGTTAGGGTTTTTAACATGAAGGGGTGTTGAATTTTGTCGAAGGCTTTTTCTGCATCTATTGATACTATTATATGGTTTTTGTTTTTCAGTTTTTGGATGTGATGTATCACATTTATGGATTTCCTTATGTTGAACCATCCCTGCATTTTCTGGATGAAACCTACTTGGTCTGGGTGGATGATCTGTCTGATGTTTTTTTGAATTCTATTGGCTAGGATTTTGTTGAGGATCTTAGCGTCAACGTTCATCAGGGAGACCGGCCTGTAGTTTTCCTTCTCTGTTAATTCTCTATTCGGTTTGGGGATTAAGGTGATATTAGCTTTATAGAATGAGTTTGGAAGAGTTGCTTCCTTTTCTATTGTTTTGAAGAGCTTGTAAAGGATTGGGGTTAGCTCTGGTTGGAATGTTTTGTAGAATTCTGTGGTAAAACCATCTGGGCCTGGGCTTTTCTTTGTTGGGAGCTCTTTAATCGCTGATTCTATCTCTGATTTGGTAATGGGTTTATTCAGGTCTTCTGTTGCTTCTGGGGTGAGTTTTGGTAAGTGGTGGGAGTCTAGGAATCTTTCCATTTCCAAGTGGTTATCGAATTTGTTGGCATATAGTTCTTTGTAATAATTTCTAATTATTTCCTTAATGGTAGTAGCGTCTGTTGTTATGTTGCCTTTTTCATCTTTGATACTGCTAATTCTTGCTTTGTCTTGTTTTTTCTTTGTCAATCGGGCCAATGGGGTATCTATTTTGTTTATCCTCTCAAGGAACCAGCTTTTTGATTCATTTATTTTCTGAATGGTTTTTTTAATTTCTTTCTGATTTAGTTCTTGTCTTGTTTTGATAATTTCTTGTTTCCTCTTGTTTGTGGGGTCTTTCTGCTGTTGCTTTTCCAGTTCCTGGAGGTGTGTTCTTAATTCTTGCATTTGTTGCCTTTCTTGGGCTTTGACGTGCGCGCTTATTGCAATAAACTTACCACGCAACACTGCTTTGGCGGTGTCCCATAAGTTTTGGACTTTTGTATCTGGGTTTTCGTTGATTTCCATAAATTTTTTGATCTCGTCTTTAATTTCTTCTCTAACCAATTGTTCGTTTAATAGCATATTGTTCAGCCTCCAGGAGTTTACATGTTTCCTGGACATTTTGAGTTGTTGATTTCCAGTTTCACTCCGTGATGGTCTGAGAAGGTACATGGTATGATTCTGATATTTTTGTAATTAGTTAAACTTGCTTTGTGTCCTATTATGTGGTCTATCCTGGAGAAGGTGCCATGCACTGCTGAGAAGAAGGTGTAGTCTGTGGCCTTAGGATGAAATATTCTATAGATGTCTACTAGGTCCAGTTGTTCTATTGTTTGTGTGAGTTCTGTGGCTTCTCTGCCACACCAGCCTTTTATTCTCGTCCACTGGCATGGAATATTTGTTTCCACCCTTTCACTTTAAGTTTCCTGAAGTTCCTTCTGGTTAGATGTGTTTCTTGCAAGCAGCAGATAGTTGGGTCCTGATTTTTAACCCAGTCTGCTAATCGGTGCCTTTTGAGTGATGAATTTAAGCCATTTGTGTTGAGGGTTAATATTGAGAAATTATAATTTTGCCGTGACATAGGCCTGTGTTTTTGAGGTTGTTGGTAATTGATTGTCATTTCTGTGGATGGACTTTATTGAGATCTCCCTGATTGCCATCCTTGCTTATGGCTTGCTTCCTTTTTCTCTGGGAGTAGCGCATTTCTTAGGAGATTTTGTAGAGTTGGTTTTGTGTTGGCATATTCTTCTAATTTCTCTTTGCTGTGGAAGTATCTAGTTTCGTTCTCGTATACAAATGAAATCTTTGCTGGGTAGAGTATTCTTGGTTGACAGTTGTTCTCTTTCAGTACTTGAAAGATTTTGTTCCACTCCCTTCTTGCCTCGAGCGTCTGTTCTGAGAAGTCGGCAGTGATTCTGATGGTCCTGCCCCTAAATGTAAGCTTCTCTTTGGTTCGTGCTAACCTTAGGATTCTTTCTTTGTATTCATTGGAGGGTAGCTTGATTACCACGTGTCTTGGGGAGGATCGTTTTGGGTCCACCCTGTGGGGAGTCCTCTGACCTTCCTGAATTTGGATTGGGTTCATGTTCCAGGTATTTTGGAAGTTCTCCTGCATAATTTCCTCAAGTACTGGTTGTATGCCTGTCTCTCTTTCCACTCCTTCTGGGAGCCCCATTATTCTGATATTTGACTTCTTGATGTTGTCGTTCATCTCTTGGATCGTCTTGGTTGCCTTGTGTAGTTGTGACTCTAGTTGGTTAATAATCTGCATGTTTTCATTCTGGGAATCTTCCAAGTCGGATATCCTGTCTTCTGGTGCTGTAATTCTGTTGGCTAAGCTCTCAACTTTGTTCTTCAAGTCTAGGATCTCGTTTTTGAGCGATTTTGTTTCTGTGATTATGTGGTTTTTAAAATCTTTGAGCTCGTCCCATTGCTTTTCATTGTCTCTGAAGAGTTTTATAATTATTTTTCTGAACTCCTTATCAGAGACGTCTTCAATTTCTTCATCTGTAATCTCTGCGATTGACCAGGCTTTATGGTGGCTTTTTGGGGCGGAGCAAGCTGTGTCTACGTCACTAACTCTCTTATTTCTTCCCATATTTGTGGCCCAAGGTGTTGCTGGATTCTCACCCTAGTCTAGTGTTTGTTTTTGAGAGACCCAGGCACCAGCGTGCTGAGGTGTCTCCAAGCGCTATCCTGTAGAGATCCGAGCGTGCAGGTGTGGAGTAGCAGGGTGCGGGAATTTTCAAGGCACTTTTGGTGCGTCTCCAGTACACTGGACCACAGGGCGCCACTTCCAAGGCCCAGCAGATTCAAAGCGCACTCTCAGCTTGTCCCCTACACGTATGAGACCACAGGACGTGGGGGAATGAAGGCACTCTGTGTGCGCCCCCTTTGCGCAGGAACACAGGGCACAGAGGATTCTAGGTGCTTTCTCAGTGTGTCCCCAGTGTCAGGGACTGCAGGGCGTGGAGGTTCCAGGCGCTCTCTGGGAACGCCTCCTGCACGCGGGTCCGCAGTGCCCTCCTGGTGTGTTTTCCAAGCACAGGACTGTAGGGCGTGGGTTGTTCCAGATGCTCTCTAGAAGCGCCTCCTGCGCAGGTCCGCCCACCCCAGCAGCACGGGACCGCCCACCCGAGTGCAGGGGACCGCCCACCCCAGCGCTTGTACAGGACGCCCAGCCCAGAGGCACACCCGGGTCCGCACAGTCCAGAGGTGTGGGTTCCTGTGGGTCAGTACCGCCTAGCTGTGTGCCAGTCTGCAAGGCACGGGGGAGTATTCAGTGTGCCTTCTGCCTTTCTCCTCAGCGCACAGGACCACTGTGCGTCAACTCCAAGACAGTTTTGGCAGTTTTAAGGCACTTGCCTTGTGTCCCCAGAGGCTGGAGTCGCCCGGGGGGGGGGGGGGGTGGAGGGGTGGGGAGATGAGTACCAAGGATGTTCAGGGTCTGTGCCTGCCGCTGGAGAGTTAACTCCAGGAGCCTCCGACCCACTGCTGCCCCTACCCAGCTCCCTCAAACCTCAAGTTCTTGCAGTCTGCCTCTGCCTCTGGTGAGGACTTTCGCCGTGGGTGCTGCTCCTGGCGGCTGCGGCGGGTGAGGGTCTGTGGCGGGTATGGCGGCTGCCGGAGGTTTCTGTGGCTGCTGTGTCTCGTGCGGCTGCAGGGGCGGCTCCCAGCGCAGCTCCCGGCACGGTTCCCAGCGCGGCTCCCGGCGCAGCTCCCAGCGCGGCTCCCAGCGGCTGTGACTCAGCAGGTCTGGAGCGGAACACCGTCTTCCCTGCCTTGTCTCGTTTGTTTTCCTGGTTGCTCTTCCAAATTTTGTGGATTTTTTTGGCTCCACACTGTCCTGGTAACTTCACGCTCCTCTCCCTGCAGGTCTATGCTGCTCCACTTACGCTTTTGTCGCGTTCTATCCCTCTCTGTCTGTGCGCTCCCTCACATCCATCTTCCTATGTCGGCCATCTTGCGAGTCCCTCATTGATGTTTTAATTTGGATTTCCCTTATTGCCAGGGAACTTGAGCATTTTTTTATATGTTTATTTGCCATTTGGGTTTGTTCTTTTGTGAAATGTCTGCCTATTTCCCGTGCCCATTTCTTGAGTGGCTTGTTTGTTTTCACATTTTGGTTGTTTTGTAGCTCTTTGTATATTCTGGAGATTAGCCCTCTATCACCTATGTCGTGTGCGAAGATCTTCTCCCATTCTGTGGGTTGCTTTTTTACTTTGTTGATTGTTTCCCTTGCTGTACAGAAGCTTCTTAGTTTGGTGAAGTCTCATTTGTTTATTCTGGTCTTGATTGCTATTGCTTTTGGTGTCCTTTTTAGGAAGTCAGGACCAACCCCTAGATCTTGCAGAGTATTTCCAACATTTTCTTCCAAAAGTTTGAAGGTTTCTGGATGTAGGTTTAGATCTTTTATCCATTTAGATTTGATTTTAGTCTATGGTGATAGATGTGGGTCTATCTTTCTATTTCTGCAGCCTATTAGCCAGTTGTCCCAACAGCATTTATTGAACAGAACATCCCATTTGCCTGGATTGTCATTTGTCTTTTTGTCAAAGATTTTTTGGCTGTATCTGTGTGGGTTCCCTTCTGGTGTTTCTATTCTGCTCCTTTGATCTTCCTCTCTATCTTTGTGCCAGTACCAGGCTGTTTTGATAACCAATGCCGTATAATATGTCCAGAGGTCCGGAACTGTGATTCCTCCTGCTAACTTCCTGTTCTTCAGGATGGTTCTGACTATTCGTGGTTTTTTGTGTTTCCAGATGAACCTTTGAATCATTGTTTCCGGTTCTATGAAGAATGTTTTGGGCAATTTGATTGGAATTTGTTGAACGTATATATTGCTCTTGGCAGTATAGACATTTTAATGATATTGATTTTACCTATCCAGGAGCATGGGACGTTACTCCATCTTTCTAGGTCTTGTTCAATTTCTTTTTTAAGTAGTTTGTAGTTTTCTTCAAATAGGTCTCCTACATTTTTGGTTAGGTTAATTCCCAGATACTTCATACTTTTCTCTGTTATTTTGAATGATATCATGCTGGTTAGACCTTTTTCCATCTTGGGGCTGTTTGCATACACTATGGCTGCTGATTTTTGTTCATTAATTTTGTACCCTGCCACTCTACCAAACTCTCGTATAAGTTCTAGCAGTCTCTGTATTGAGTCTCTTGGGTCTTCTGTGTAGAGAATCATGTCATCTGCGTATAGTGAAAGCTTGACTTCTTCGTTTCCCATTTGGATTCCTTTGATTTCTTTTTCTTGTCTTATGGCCTCAGCGAGTACCTCTAGGACTATGTTGAATAGCAGTGGAGAAAGCAGACATCCTGTCTTGTTCCAGATCTCAGTGGGAAGGGTTCCAGATTTTCTCTATTCAGTATGATGTTGGCATTGGGATTTCATATATTGCTTTGATTATGTTGTGGATTTTTCCATCTATGCCTACCTTGGTTAGGATTTTTAGCAGGAAGTGGTGTTGGATTTTGTCAAAAGCTTTTTCTGCATCTATTGATATTATCATGTGATTCTTGTTTTTCAGTTTTTGGATGTGGTGTATCACATTTACGGATTTCCGAATGTTGAACCATCCCTGCATTCCAGGGATGAATCCTACTTGATGCGGATGAATGATCTCTCGGATGATTTTTTGAATTCTATTGGCTAGGATTTTGTTGAGAATCTTAGCATCAATGTTCATCAAAGAGATAGGTCTGTAGTTTTTCCTTCTCTGTTGGTTCTCTGTCTGGTTTTGGGATTAAGGTAATGTTGGCTTCATAGAATAAGTTTTGAAGAGTTGCTTTTTCTATTGTTTTGAAGAGTTTGTAGAGGATTGGGGTCAGTTCTGTTCTGAATGTTTTGTAGAATTCTGTAGTGAAGCCATCTGGGCCTGGGCTTTTCTTTGTTGGGAGATCTTTAATCACTGATTCAATCTCTGCTTCAGTTATGGGTTTGTTCAGGTCGTTTGTTGCCTCTGGGCTAAGTTTTGGCAGGTGATGTGAGTCTAAGAACTTTTCCATTTCTTGCTGATCTTCTGATTTGTTGCAGTACAGTGCTTTGTAGTAATTTCTAATTATGTTCTTAATGGTTGCGGTGTCTGTTGTTATGTTGCCTTTTTCATCTCTGATGCTGTTAATTCTTGCTTTCTCTTGTTTTTTCTTTGTCAGACTGGCCAGTGGGGTGTTTATTTTGTTTATCTTCTCAAAAAACCAGCTTTTTGATTCATTGATTTTGTGTATAGTTTTTTTTTATTTCTCTCTTATTAATTTCCTCCCTGTTTTGATGATTTCTTGTTTCCTATTGTGTGTGGGGCTCGTCTGCTGCTGTTTTTCCAATTCCTGGAGGTGTGTGTTTAATTCCTGTGTTTGGCGCCTCTCTTGGGCCTTGACATGAGCTTCAGTTATGAGGTTACCCCGTAGCACTGCTTTGGCCGTGTCCCACAAATTTTGGAATGTTGTGTCAGAGTTTTCATTGGTTTCCATAATTTTTTTTTTAATCTCATCTTTAATTTCTTCTCTGATCCATTGTTTGTTTAATAGCATATTGTTCAACCTCCAGGTGTTTCTGTATTTCCTGGGGCATTTTGAATTGCTGATTTCCAGTTTCATTCCGTGGTGGTCTGAGAGGGTACATGGTATGATTCCTATCTTTTTGAAGTTATTTAGGTTTGCTTTGTGTCCTATCATGTGGTCGATCCTGAAGAAGGTGCCATGCACTGCTGAAAAAAATGTATAATCTGTGGCCTTGGGATAAAAAGTTCTATAAATGTCTACCAAGTCCAGTTGTTCTATTGTTCGTATGAGTTCTGTTGTTTCTTTGTTGAGTTTTTGTTTTGTTGATCTGTCTATTGCTGTTAGCGGGGTGTTAAGATCACCCACAATTATTGTGTGCATATCTATGTCTCCCCTTAAGTCTGTAAGTAATTGCTGCACATAGCTAAGCGTGTTGGAATTAGGTGCATATATGTTCACAATTGTAATTACTTCCTGATATATCATTCCCTTCACCAATATATAATGTCCTTCCCTGTCCTTTTTGATGTGTGTCAGATTGAAGTTTATATTATCTGAAATTAGGACAGCTACCCCAGCCTTTTTTTCTCGTCCATTGGCGTGATATATCTTTTTCCATCCCTTCACTTTCAGTTTCTTAGAGTCTTTTCTGGTTAGATGTGTCTCTTGTAGGCAACAGATAGTTGAGTCCTGTTTGATGATCTATTCTGTTAATCTATGTCTTTTGATTGGTGAGTTTAGGCCATTTGTGTTAAGAGTTAAAATTGAGAGCTTGCAATTTTGCCCTGCCTTACGTATATGTTTTTGTGGGTGTTGATATCTGTGCAATTGCCCTTCCTTGTGTGGACTTTAGTGGGGAGACCTTCCTGTTTGCCATCTTTGCTTATTATTTCCCCCCCTTTTTTTCTGGGTTTAGTGCATTTCTAAGGAGATTTTGTACAGCTGGTTTTGTGCTGCCATATTCCTCTAATTTCTCTTTGCTATGGAAGTATCTGATTTCGTTCTCAAATACAAATGAGATCTTTGCTGGGTACAATATTCTTGGTTGACAGTTGTTCTGATTCAGGATTTGGAAGATCTTTGTCCATCCTCTTCTTGCTTGTAAAGTCTCTTCAGAGAAGTCAGCAGTGATTCTGATTGGTTTTCCCCTGTATGTGATCTTTCCACTGCTCCGTACTTGTCTCAGGATTCTTTCTTTGTCTTCGTTGGAGTGGAACTTGAGCACCATATGTCTGGGTGAAGATCTCTTTGGGTCGTATCTGCTGGGAGTCCTCTGACCGTCCTGGATTTGGGCTGGGTTTGTATTCCAAGTGTTTTGGAAGTTTTCCTGTATAATTTCGTCGAGCACTATTTGCATTCCTGACTCTCTTTCCGCTCCTTCAGGAAGGTCCATAATCCTAATATTCAATTTTCTGAGGTTGTCTTTCATTTCTTGTATGGCCTTATTGGCTTTGTTCAGACTTGTCTCCAGCTGTTTAATGAGCTGGGTATCTTCATTTTGCGTGTCTTCAGTTTCAGAGATCCTCTCTTCTGCTGTATTTATTCTTTTGGTTAGGCTCTCAATTTTGCGCTCTAAGTCAAGGATTTTACTTTTCATTTGTTGTATTTCTGAGGCTATGTGGTTCTTGAATTCCTTGACATCCTCCCAATTCTTCTCATTGTCTCTGACATATTTTATCATTTTTTTTTTGAATTCCTTGTCTAGTAGATCTTCTATGTCTTCATCTCGCATGTCTGAAATAGACATTGGCTTTTGATTCTTTATTGGTGGGGTGCTGGCTCTCTCATTTGGATCATTACCTTTTCTGGCATTTCTTCCCATTGTGATAGTGTTTCTTTTTGAGAGACCCAGGCACCAGCGTGCTGAGGGGTCTCCAAGCGCTATCCTGCAGAGATCGGAGCCTGCAGGCATGGAGTAGCAGGGTGCGGGAATTTTCAAGGCACTTTTGGTGCATCTCCAATACACTGGACCTCAGGGCGCCACTTCCAAGGCCCAGCGGATTCAAGGCGCACTCACAGCTCGTCCCTTACATGTATGCGACCACAGGACATGGGGGAATGAAGGCACTCACTGGGTGCACCCGCTTTGCTTGGGTTCACAGGGCACAGAGGATTCTAGGTGCTTTCTCAGTGTGTCCCCAGTGCCAGGGACTGTAGGGTGTGGAGTGTTCCAGGTGCTCTCTGGAAGTGCCTCCTGTGTGGGTCTGTCCACCTCAGCAGTGAGGAACTGCCCACCCCAGCCCTAGCAGGGGTTGGCCCAGCCCAGAGGCATACACGGGTCTACACAGCCCAGAGGCGCGTGCGGGCCACATGGGTCAGTACAGCCTAGCTGTGTGACAGTCTGCAAGGCAGTGGGGAGTATTCAGTGTGCCTTCTCCGTGTCTCTTCAGCGCACAGGACTGCTTTGCGTCACCTCCAAGACACAGTTTCAGCAGTTTCAATGCACTTGCCCTGTGTCCCCAGATGCTGGAATCTCTGTGGGGGGGCAGAGAGGTGGGGAGATGAACACCAAGGATGCTCGGGCTCTGTGCATGGCCCTGGATTGTGGGCTCCAGGATCCTCCCACCCACTGCTGCCCTTATCCAGCTCACCCAAACCTCAGGATCTTGCAGTCTGCCTCTGCCACTGGTGAGGACCTTCGTCAGTGATGATCCCTACAACCTTCCTTATCGTCTGGCTGCATCTTCTGGCAGATGCGTCTCCTGGGGGCTGCAGCTCCTGGTCGCTGCGGCTCCTGCAGCTGCGTCTCCTGGCTGTTGCACTTAAAGGCGACTCAGCAGGTCTGGAGAGGGACGCCATCTTCCCTGCCTTTTGTTTTATTTTGTTTTGTTTTTGTTCTGGTTGCTCTTCCATGTTGCGTGGATTTTTGTTGGCTCCACACTGCCCAGGGAACTTCACGCTCTTCTCCCTGCAGCTCTATGCTGCTCCACTTATGCTTTTGTCGCGTTCTATCCCTCTCTAGCTGTGAGCTCCCTCACATCTATCCTCCTGTGAGCTCCCTCACATCCATCCTCCTATGTCGGTCATCTTGTGAGTCTCCCCACCCCATCTTTAGAGAAGTGAGATACTACTGCAACCGGCACATCATGGGTGAATCTTGAAATACTACGGTAAGTGAAACAACTCAGTCACAAATGACCACATATGACACTCAAGTGTCCCAAGTAGTGGCTAAAGCTTCTGTACCGCAATTCTGTTCTGCAGTGCTTTCTTGATTTTCCTGCGTATGTGAATTTTGATTAGTTGTTGAATGTCATTCCCTCTGTTTCAAAATAAAGGTGAAGCACAACACAATAACATACAATATTAAGGTTACAGTGTGTGGATGTGTCTGGGTTGGTGTTTGGTGCTGTATTTAAGATGACAGAAGGGTAGACCAGCTGGTTCCTCCCACACCATCTGGAGACAAGTCTGGGTGGATCTGAGAAAAGTCAAAAAGCCAGCCTCTAGGAAGCAGGTGGATCTCAATGACAGTTTTGTGTAATGAAGGGTTCTCTGAGATCATGTATCTGAACTAGGTGAGGATATTTATATGAAACTTGGGGGAACGTTTTTTGTGTTTCCCTTTAACTTTCATTCCGTTAACCCATCAAAATTGTCCCTATCCCAGGCCAATCATGAGAATCTCCACATTTACAGCTTGTTAAAAATCTGTAGGAGAACAAGCTGTCAGAGTGGATAGGAAGGTGTAATTCTGAGTGGATAGATGGTGGCAAGAAAAAAACAGATGCTAAGCAGAGCTGGATTAGGCAAGTGGAGCTTGCAGGAGGCCCAGTCACAGAAAGTAGAATTGCATGGATGGCAGAAAGTTGCTGAAAACTCTCAAAGTAGCTGAAAATTCCCAAAATTGCTGCTCATGTTCCAGGGAGGGTGAGCGAAGGGAAATCAGCCCAGCCTGTATACAGTGAAACTGTCATTTTACAAACAACACCAAAGGGAACTGTACAATTGGCCTTCCATGAGAATCCCCCAGAAAGGAAATCATGTCTAGAAACCATAGAACAAAATGTCATCCCCAATACACATGAACGGATGTGAAACTGAGTAAAATTCTACAAGCTGCCAAGCACCTCCAAGTTATGCCATTGAGGAGTGATCCATGAGGGAGTGACTGAGCTGAAGGAAGAACCAGAGATAAAATTGATGAGCAGATTTCCTGCCACACCCAGGAAATCCACACCCCAAACCCCCATCCGAGAAGAGCACGTGGAAACAGAAAATCAGAGATTGGACCTAGGACAGTTCTGAGGGCTTTGGCCAGGAAGTTTGAGGCAGATCCCAAATGTGAACACATAAACAGATATTAGACCTGTGGTTCAGATTCCAGCAGCTGCGAGCACACACTGGGTGGGGGCAGGGAAGAAAGCTTGCCTAGGCAAGGAGAAGCATTCGACACTGTGGATGGGAACCAGAGATTGGATTGTGAAGGGACATACGGACATGGTCCAGAGCACAGGTGATGGGAAAGAGTCATGCAGCTGCAGAAGCGCCATGTTTTTACAGCACCATGGGCCCCAGCAGGGGTAAAGAGTAAAGCCACAGCCTTCAGGCACCCTGCTCTGTGGTTCCATAACCTCTCAGCCACCTTCATCAAGGCTGCCCCAACGCCCTCAGTGACCCAGTCCCAGCGTCCAGCATTGTTCCTACCTCCTAAGTAGAAATCCTGTGCAATAAGAGATTCAAAGTCTGCTTTGACGTTAAGGAATTACCACACTCCCCTTAAAAAAAAAAAAAAGCAACTTTGCCTTGCTGCGTGTTTTGAGAACTCTATCTGCTCATCTGAAGTAAAGCAAAGATAAACCAATTAATAATCCATTTGTCTTCAGAGTAATAGTTACCCAATCCAACTACAGCTGAGCAAGAAAACTTTGAGGCATGACAGTTTAAAGTTGCAGCAGTTGCCTCCATGGTTCCCAGCGCCAGTGGAACCCCAAGTGAGATAGATATATATATATATAGAGAGAGAGAGAGAGAAAGAGAGAGAGAGAGAGAGAGAAAGAGAGAGAGAGAGACCAAGCAGATAAAAGCAAGGCTGCAGGGGCCTAGTGCTAAAGTCCTCACCTTTGCATATACAGGAGCCCCATATGGATGCCGGTTCTAATCCTGCTGGCCCCACTTCCCATCCAGCTTCCTGCTATGGCCTGGGAAAACAATAGAGGACAACCCAAAGTCTTGGGACCCTGCACCTGCACAAGAGACCAGAAAGAAGATCCTGGCTCCTGCCTTCGGATCAGCTCAGCTCTGGCCAGTGCATCCACTTTGAGAGTGAACCAGTGGATGGATCTTTCTCTGCATCTCTTTCTTTCTGTGTTTCTGCCATTGCAAGAAATATAAGTAAATCTTTAAAATACACATAATAATAAGTATATATAAATAATTTAATTAAGAATACAAATAAATACATAAACTCACAAATATTTATGTATTAGAATACATAAAAGCATATATGTAATTATATATAATCATATACATATATAATGGTATATATATATATATATATATATATATATATATAAAATGGTGAATCTCACCGAAAGTATGAATAAGCAGAGGAAAGAATTCAGAACTATTAGATACCTACACCCAAAATGCACAAAGAATCAGGAATATGAAAGTGAAACTAAGTAAAGCTCAGAAAACCATCCCAGAATTAAGTGTCACCATTCACCATCCAAAGATGGTGACAGGAATTCCTGAAGACATGGAAAGAGAAGCAAGGTTGCAAGATGTGTTCAAGAAAATGATAAGTGAGAACTTCCCCATTATGGAGAAAGATACAGCCAAATACAAGAAGAGGAGAGACCTAAACAGACTGAAACCTTAAATACCTTGAAACAACCTCAACCATGGAGGTGAACAATCTGTGTAAGGAAAAGTGCACCAAATATCCTGGTTTTAAAAAAATATATATGCCAACATACAAAAAGATTCCTTTCCTGTTTTCTTAAATGAATCAATCCTAGTGATTAGAAATATGTTAAAAAAAGGAATAATTGTGTCCTGAAATCTGAGAGAATTGAAGAACATATGATCCAGTGAATAAGGATAATAGAAAGGACAATGGCACGTCTACTGTTTCATAACTGTAATTAGTTTCATCAAATGGATAGATGGGCAATTTTTGTCAGGCTCCCATAGTGTCCAAAATGACCAGTTTGCCTCCAGCAACAATCCATATGTGATTAGTTACAGAAACTTCAATGGGCTAAAGCAACATAATTGTGAAAATGAATAGTCTGTACTATGTTTTAAAATGAAGTCTATTTGTGATTTTCCCAATAATCTTACTAAAACAAAATGTTACACACATCTCTTTTCATAGCTGTACTCATGAATTTAAAGACAGTGATCCAAATCTTGAAATGAGAACTTAGAACAGATTAGGAATTATTAATATGGACGACTCCATAACCAAAATAGAGTGCCTAAATATTTGGTATGGAAGAATTCATTCACGTTAATTATTCATATGAAATATTTGCAATTCTTAATTCTCTATGTGACAGCCAATGACTGCATGATATTGCTGCTTTTTATTTTAAACTTACAGTCTAGAGTTAAGAATACAGTGATGTTGAGTTTTATGAGGAAGTTCAATACTTTGGAGAACACCTGGACTATTTTCAAGATAATCACAAATCTAGCATGCGTCCAACAGACCAATGAAGCAGCATTCCTCTCTTTGTTTTCAATTTGTTTTCCACTATCCTTGTTTATATTTCAGACTCCTCCATGTATTTTCTCCAGTTGCTTTCTGTCTACTGAATACCTATAGCATTGACTTTCTTTCCTTTATTCTTAATTATTTTGTCATGTTAAAACTGACATAGTGCAGTTAAGCCATTGGTGAAATACATTATTTAACCAGAACACAAGCATATTTCCTGTCTCAGGTCTGTTACTTTCTTCTCCAATGATTTATGGGAAATTGCTGTATCTCAAATTGACAATAAAATAATGGCAATAGAATTCATACTTGCTGAAATATTGATGCTTCTATTGTAGGGTATATAGTAAGAAAAGTATTATTTCTTTCATTTTGGCAGAACATTGAGTATGCTTGTACTATCCAGTATTCTCATCAAAATGACTTTTCAATAAGTATTAAATTGTTTCAGTTGCATGCAGCCCTCAATTTGATTCACAGGGCTTGCGATGTAACTAACACATATTAACATAAATCTCTTCAAATAATTTACTTTAAAATTTTATCGGTTCAATTTCAAGTGATTCAACACTTGAAATTTAGAAAGAATTACTGTTCTTGGATAGATTGCAGTTAGATTTTTATTCAGCAATAATACTTTTTTTTTACTACTAATAATAGTATGCACTTGTAGGGTACAATATGACATTTCCAAGCATGTATACAATGTATACCACTCTAAATAAGGTAATCAACACTCCTTTGACATTACTTTGTGATTGGGTGCATGAAATCTATTTTTTTTCTATTGCTCATGCATTATATAAAAGCTTATTACAAACTACTCTGTTCCTCCTCATGCTCACTAACACTAGAGCCGATTTCTTTCATCTAAATCTTGTTTGTCACCCATTATTCTAATTTCCTCAATCCACAGACATCCACCACTCCCAAGCATGGTAATCACAGGTCTGTTTTCCTTTGAGCTTTTTTATTTTTCTTAAGCTTCCATACATTGTGATATTTGTCTTATTTTTTAAAGATGTATTTATTTTTATTGCAAAGTCAGATATACAGAGAGAAGGAGAGACAGAGAGGGAGATTTTCTGTGTGATTATTCACTCCCTAAGGGGGCTGAAATGGCCAGAGCTGTGCCGATCCAAAGCCAGGAGCCAGGAACTTCCTCCAGGTCTTCCACGTGGGTGCAGGGTCCCAAGGCTTTGGGGTCGTGCTCTACTGCTTTTCCCAGACCACAATCAGAGAGCTGGATGGGAAGCAGAGTTGCCAGGATTAGAACAGCCGCCCATATGGGATCCTGGTAGGTTCAAGGCGAGGACTTCCGTTGCTAGGCCACCGCGCTAGGCCTGACATTTGTCTTTCTATGGCTAGCTTTTAGAACATAACATGATGTTTCTAAGTTCCACCAATTTTGCTGCAAGCATTATGCTGCAAAATAATTCATGTGCTGGTGTCAGGTGCACAGCATTGTAGGCTAAACTTCTGACTGCCCTCGTAACACTCCATTTTGGTGCTGGTTTGTATCTCAGTGCCTCTACTTCACGGCCAGCTACCTACGTATGGCCTGGCAAAAGGTGTTGAAAATTGTTGGGTCCTGCACATGTGTGGGGGATCTGGAAGCAGCTCTTGGCTCCGGGCTTTGGATCAGCTCTGGTTGAGCTGTCACAACTATTTATTTGGGGAATGAATCAGCACATGGGAGATGTCTTTTCTCTGTCTCGCCTATTCCCTGTAGCTGTGCCTATAGACAATAAAAATGAATCCAGGGCTAAGCCCTTGCCTACAGCATGAGCAAGTTGGCTCTGATGCTAGTCTTATCTGTTTCGCTTCTGGTTCAGCTCCCTGCTTATGGCCTGGGAAAGTAGCAGAACATACTCAAATTCCTTGGAGCCCTGAACCCTTGTGGAATACACAGAAGACCCTTCTGGCTCCTGTCTTCGGATTTGTTCAGTTCCAGTCATTGTGGCCATTTGGGGAGTAAACCACTAGATGAAAAGTCTCTCTCTCTCTCTCTCTCTCTCTTTCTTTCTCTAACTGTCTCATTTTCTGTAAGTCTTTCAAATAAAAAATAAATGTATTTTTAAGATTTATTTATTTTTTATTACAAAGTCAGATATATAGAGAGGAAGAGAGACAGAGAGGAAGATCTTCCGTCTGATGATTCACTCCCCAAGTGAGCTGCAAAGGGCCGATGCATGCCTATCCCAAACCAGGAACCTGGAACCTCTTCTGGGTTTCCCACGCAGGTGCAGGGTCCCAAAGCTTTGGGCAGGGAAGGGACCCAGGGTTTTGGACAGCCCTCAGTGGCTTTCTCCAACCACGGGAAGGGTGATGGACGCGCAGTGCCAAAGCCGGGATACAAACTGGTGTCCACATGGAATCTCGGCACATGCAAAGCAAGGACTTTAACCACTAGGCTATCACATGGAGCCCATAATTCATTGATTTTAAAGATTTCTTTGTTTATTTATATTTGTTGCAAAGTTAGCTCTACAGAGAGGAGGAGAGACAGAGAGGAAGCTCTTTTGTCCTATGATTCACTCCCCAAGTGACCAGAACAGCTGGGTCTGGGCTGATCCAAAGCCAGAAGCAAGGAGATTCTTTGGGGTCTCCCTCGTGGATGCAGGGTCGCAAGCATTGCACTGTCCTCGACTGCTTTCCCAGGCCACAAGCAGGGAGCTGGACGGGAAGTGGAGCTGCCGGGATTAGAACCGGCGCCCATATGGGATCCCGGGGCATTCACAGCGAGGACTTTAGCCTCTAGGCCACGCCGCCAGTCCCAAAATAAATGGATTTTTAAAAATAAAAATAAATCTTTAGCAAAATCAATTCATGTATTAAGTATAAACTCTTTTAAAATACCATAGAAATTTTGTTCTTGAAAACACTATCTTATTATTCATGTACTTCAAAAAAGACTACTCAGCTTGTGTTTGCAAAGTTGTATTGGAGTAAAATCACAGGCACATGGCATGCATAAATACCAAGGGTTGATTTGTAACCATCATTCAAGTCTAAATGTTCTGATAGTTCCTGGAAATGTTCACTATGGCAAATTATGCATGGACTTCACTTTTGCATCCACATAAACATTTTTGCTTGATTTTCTATGATCATATGATCACTAAAGATCAGACAAAAAGTAGTGTTTCAAGATGAAAATGATGATAAAAATGATGATATAATCACTTAAAGATTTTTTATTTTAATAACTTATTTTCCAAAGACCTAAAAATATAAGTCAAAATACACTCATGAAAATTTATGTGTTTTAATATTTTTCAATTCACAAGGTAAAACAATATTGGAACACTTCAGTGATTTTAATATTGCTGTCAACTAAAAGAAAAACAATACATACTGCATGCTAAAAACTGACTCTGTTCATATTAGAGATTCTCTGATATAATAAACGGAGAAATGTGCAGACTCATTTCAAGCCACTATGTAGAAACACAAGCTTTTCTTGTGGTACATTGGGATGTGTCATTGTGATATGTTGAGATTCTTCTATGTAGCTAGTAGCACTTTGTGTCTATTTAAAAATATTTATTCACTATTTGAAGATGGAGTTTGAAGAGAGAAAATCAAAAAGAGCGATATATTTTATTTTCTGACCTTATTTTATTCCCAATGGAAAATTAATGCAAATCCTTAAATCCATTTTTTACATTAATAGATCAGCCAATTTAATGGAGGTTTGTTTGGAGATTTTATCTGAAGTTCAATGCTATGGTAAGTTTTTTGTGAAACTCCTAAAAGTAAAAACATATGAAATATTTTATATTCTTAAGGGTTTTCTAAATACGATTTGTTTTCCAAAACTCAGCTAATGCTTAAGAAATATCCAGCTTATTTTCTGTTTGTGGATATTTATTGTGCAAACCTGTGAGATTTGTTAGAATTTCACTTAAATAATAGATACATTTCTAATTTTTTTCAGAAAATGAGGTAATCAGACATCCATTGGAAACTACTGCAGCTTCATATGTTTCAAAATGAATAATGATATTAATAAGATATGCCAAATCCTTATTTTACATAATCAGTAAAAATGCTATTTTTTTGAAAATAGAGTTTTGTGGGATATAAAAATACAACCATTTTAAATTTTGTTTGTGAAGAGATGCTCATAATTTATTGCTAGGTGGTGGAATCTATGTTGCCACACACAATAATTACACTTCAAGAATTTTGAGAAATCAAAAACATTATAAGTAATTCAGAGTGTGGTGTTCATTATCTTACATTTAATGATTTTTCTGCATTTTCTCTTGATTAGTGTTTCAGCCATTTAACGTGCCTGATTCTTGTAGAAAATTTCCTCAAAGTGAAGCAATGGTTAAATATGATATACTTTCCTGGATTCCTTTATGAAGGCTTTGCCTTTTAGTTTGATATATTGATTATTTAACTCGAGTTTATTCTGAGTTCGACTCAACAGCAAGATCTTCAGAAAAATGCTTTAGTGACTTTTAAGGGCAGCGGTTGAATTTGGTTAAATATAAAATATGAGTTAAATTTTAGAATCATTGTAAGTTAATTTCTCAATACATAGTCACTACTCTCCTGATTCTCTGGGTTGCCTAGTTTACGTTGGGGATTCCATGTCCATGTTGATTATTTCTTCTTCTTCTTCTTTTTCTTCTTCTACTTCTTCTTCTTCTTCTTCTTCTTCATCCTCTTCTTTTTAAGATTTATTTGTTTTTATTGGAAAAGTAGATTTATAGAGAGAAGGAGAGACAAAGAGAACTTCGATCTGCCAGTTCACTCCCCCAAGTGGCCAATGTGGCAGAAGCTGAGCCGGATAGCAGTTAGGAACCAGGAGCTTCTTCCAAGTCTCCCATGTGGGTGCAGCATCCCAAGGCTTTGGCCCTCCGATACTGCATTCTCAGGCCACAAGCAGGGAGCTAAATGGGAAGTACAGAAGCTGGAACACAATTTAGTGACTATATGGGGTCCCTGGTGCATAAAATGGGAGAATTTAATCACTGAGCTAACACACCACGGGATCATGCTGATTTCCTTGTTTCATTTCTTCTTCTTCTTCTTCTTCTTCTTCGTATTATTATTATTATTATTATTATTATTATTTGAATAGGAGGATATACAGAGAATAAGTGCGACAGAGAAAAAAATCTTCTGTGCGCTGGTTTACTTCCCAACTGGCCACAGTGGCCAGAGCTGAGCCTATCTAAATCCAGAAGCCAGGAGTTTCTTTGGATCTTCCATGTGGGTACAGGGACCCAAGGCTTCAGTTCATTCTCCACTGCTTTCCCAGGCCACAGGCAGGAAGTAGATGAAAGTGGAGCAGCTGAGGAAAAAGCCTGTGTGCACATGGGACACGGGGGCTTGAAGTGGGAAGATTAGTTTAGTGCACCACTGCACTGGGCACTAAACTCGCTCTCTTTCATATCTTGGATCCAAGCCAGAGTATCCCCAAAGAATGAATAGACAGCTTTCTTAAGACCATCCTTTATTGAAAACAATCATAGCTTTGATTGTATATAGTTCTTTCAGAAGCTTCCACAACAGGCCTTGCTGCCAATGTTGTTTGTAGCGTTCAGGTTTTCATAGTATGATGAAATACCTGTGGCAGAAAACATTATAAGACTACGGGGTATTTAGTTCATGCTTTTGTAGAACCAAAGTCCAAAACACATGCAACAGGATCCTCCAAGGGCTCCCTTGGTCACCTGACAGTTTGGCAGGGTGATGTGTGAATCTCTGCACATCGCACTCTATTTTCTTTAGGATTCAGTCAATCAGGCCTCCACCCCAGTGACCTTATCTAAACCTTGCCATTTTGCAAAAGCTGCATTTTTAAACACCATATCAGTGTTGTGTTCCCATACTCATAGGCCACTTACGTACTACATACAGGACTGACTCTTGCGCAAACCAAGGTAAAGAAACATGCAAATTGTAGCATCCTTCTTTTTCTAAAGAGCGGTAGGCTCTTTATGGGTGTTAACAACCATAAAATATGTACCCTTCTCATGGACAAAGGGAGAAAAAGAAATACTTCTACTCAAAGAAATCATTTCTGAAATATTTCTTCTCAGTGGCTTAATGAAGGTAGTCTAAATTTGTTACAGGTTCAAAGAGTTTAATTCAGTTTACATTGTGTACGCATTTACATAAGGCAATCATTTTCAGTAGATTCAGAATCATGCTCACACTCTATATGCCTCATGGTGACGTGGAAAGGATTAAATGTTGTGGTTTGTGGAAAGATGCTTAGAAAGTAATTGCACACTGTGTATTCCAAGGACTAAATTGCTGTGCTAATCATGTCAAACTCTACATTCTAAGAACTTCTGGGCCATTTCAAACTTTTTTTTCAGTTATAGTGCTAAATTAATCATTGTTCTGAGTTCTGTGATTCGTGAACTCTGTTACTTCTTCTTCCTCCTCTCCCCTCATTAATTTGTTGGCTGCAAATCTGAACACGGTGTGAAATACTGCTACAATGAATCAAAAGCGGGGTGTCATTTCACATCATTTCTTTATATTTGCCTTCATAGTCACATTCACACTTCTTGGGTTTAAGTCTCTACTTACCAGCACACTCTGCCGAGTTTTCTAGCGTTGGTGTAAATTCAATCTCCTGGAAGAGATTGCAAGGATTGATCTGTAAGCATTTTGCTCTGACATTTTCCCCTTCCATGTCTCAGGTGTGCAGTCACCATTACCTATAGGGAATTTATATTCTCATTGGTGTCAATTAATTATTTGCTCAAGTTCTAATCATGTCAACCTCAAAACAATACTGCTATTAAAGCATCGTGGCTCTACTGGCACTTGGATGCCAAGTATTTGCATATCAAATTTCTGGGAAATCATTTTCCATTTCTGATAAGCAATTATTTCTATTTCTGGAAATCACACAATGTTCCTACAGTTTGAGTCAATATTAAATTCCATGTCATCCAATGGAGTGGCTTTGGATTACACGAACATCAGAGTCTTCTTTCCATTGGAAGGAATTCATGTTATAAAACAGACTGCAGTCAATGTCTTAGAAATTGCTTCCTGGTCTCCCTCACACTTTGTCTTTATTTTAAAAGTCCCTGTTCAATTAATTTTTTCAAACTTGATTTTGACAGCATGAAAATTTGCGAATATCTAACAATCATCTAAAAATTTTGCAGATTAATAAATAATTCTTCAGTATATTTTCAGCATGTTTCTCATTTGGGCTCACTTTTCTTCAAATAATCATGGTTTGAGCATACACATTCTTCTTGAAATTCAGTTTTCCATTCATATAAAATCTATTTTCTAAAAGGAAATTTGCAGCAAGTCCTCACAGGCGTAGTTAGTATGTCAATAATTTCTTTCTCAGGTGGTTGGCAATAATTGTCATTCCTTGATCTGCCATATTGATGACTGCAGTGTCTGCCCCCATCTTGCCATTGTTTTCTTTGTGTGTGTGCATTTCTATCTTCAACCCTCTTATTATAATTAAATCACCCAAATTTTATTTTGGACCCACAGTAATCAAGAATGATTTCCTACTAATTTGATAATGTCAGCAAAGATCTATTTACAAGGTCATTTCAGAGTCACAGATGCAGGTGTATGTGAACTTGAGGGGACAGTCCTGCACCAGGCACAGGTGATTCACCTTGTGTACATGTCAGCTCTTTCCAGTGTCTATCTTCTTAAATAAGAAATTGTCCCAGTTCCCATACAACACTATTAAAAGGTAACATTTTCAAAATTTCCAGTTAAACAGTTCCCAACGTGAATAGATGTCATCCTTTGGGAAATGATCTTTACTTTAGAGCACTGATGTATTTTTATATAAACAAATACGTCCCCAACTGTGCACAGACAAGATAACTTCTAGTACACCAGATTCTAGGACTTCTTATAAATAACTGCTATTCTTTGAAACTTGCCACTCTGAGTTTCAGCTGTCTGAAATTCATAATTTGCCTTTCCCTTTTGTTACTTGACAGCAAAAATGTAACCAATGAATCTAAGAAGCAAAAAGGAAAGCTTTGTCATGGAATGAAACAAAGAGATAATTTGAAATAACAGTTGTTTAAAAAAAATGCTTTAATTAAGGCAGTATTGCTTGCCCCGTGCTGTGCATATTCGTGTTCCTAAAGCAGCTAAAGAAAAGGGCGTATTTCTTGAAACTCACATGCTTTTTTTAGGAAAGGAGCCACATCAGAAAAGCTCACTTTTATTTTTTTATTTATTTTTTTCTCCACTCATTTATTCATTAATTACATTGTATTACATGACACAATTTCATAGGTACTGGGATTCTCCCCCCTTCACCCCAAACCCCTCCCCCATGGTGGTTTCCTTCATCTTGATGCATAACCACAGCCCAAGTTCCGTCGGGATTCCCTCATTACAAGCACACACCATACATAGAGTCCAGCATCCCACTGTCCAGTCAAGTTCAATGGCCTTTTAGGGACGTCCTCTCAGGTTTGAAGGCAGAGCCAGCAGAGCGGCACCCCGATCAATTAGAAGCTCCAACATATCATCAGCAACAATCCAGGTACGATGAGACTGGTGCAGAGTCCACTGATTGACATAGTCTATCTTAGAGTTTCCCCTTGTCCAGTATTTCGCTGCCAACATAAAGCTTAGGTGGTTGATTGATCTACTCCATCTTCCATCTTTTCTTAGTTAAAGTTTTGATTCCTCCATTATGTTCAGGGGAATCCCCAAAGAAACTTTGAGGTGTTCCCAGTCTAGGCTCCTACGTGTAACAGTAAGCACAGTGCCTGTCACAGTCCATCACTCTGATCAGCTGGTGGTTGTAACCCCTGGGTTGGTTTTATTCTCAGCCCCGACATCCATTGGAACCAATGAGTATTGCAGCCCATCCTGGCTCTGCCCATCACACACTCGTCCCTCACCTAAACCAGTGGGAGGAGTGCTGGTTGGGTGTTGCATTCCCTACTGGCACAGGCTATTTCGCCTTGGCATTTTGTGTTTTGTACTGTTTTTGTCGCAACCGAACCTGGCCAGGCTCCCACACAGTTCCAGCGCTCGGACTTGCCAGTGGATGACGTGAACTGACTCAGCCTGTTCTGCCCCAACCAGAGCCAAATGTATGCCAGAAACTCACGTACATTTTAGACAGCACAGCTGAGACACTAACAGTTTTCCTTTGAGTACTATTCTTCAATTCCCCAACTATCGTTACAAAAAATTAATCACTCTTGAAAAATCTCAAACATAAAACAGAGCTCCAGGAGGAAATATTGAAGTTGGCAGCCCACTATAACATCCATTCAAGGTATTCAGGAAGACTCTGCCTTACCTATTTATGGCAGCAGTGGAATTCATAAGTGAGCTGGCTGTCATAGGAATGAATATTGAAATGTTTATTTGAGTTGAAAAATGAACTTAGACTTTCTGTGACAGAAAAAAAAATCTGATCCTGCTAATCAGTTTTAAAATATTGACTGGTTTTGCCAGTTAATCTGTAAGGCTGACATTTCCCAAACTGAGTAAGGAAAATTTGTAGGTCTAAATTTTGACAAACATATATAACAGTATGATGAGATTAAAACATTTTACCATTGCATTTATTGGCAAAGGCATGTTGAAATGAACAATATTTCAATCTTCTCAAATCATTCTGGGAGTATAGATTTAACCAAGGTATTTCAGGGTGGAGGATTAGCATTATAATTAGCAGATATTTGATATGTGTCAGCAAGGGCTTTTTTCCCCACTTATTTTCCATAAACTGTGTTGCAATAATTCTAATAACAGAGTAAAACCCATTTACAAGTAAGATAGAAGAACTCGTTGATTTTGTCACATAACTTAAGCTTGTCCCTGCAATTCTGTATGTAACTTTGTTTAAATAATTCATTGCTTATTAAAAACTAAAAGTGTATTACAACTATTTGAACTAATGATGAAAAGTTTTAAAATCATTTAGTTTTTAGCAAAAAAATCTAAAAATAGTTTAAAAGCTTTTGTGGAAGAGGGCCTGTGTTATTGTTCTATGTGCATGAGCGTGAAACAGAAAGGGGCTACAGGAAATTGCTTGAGATACTTGTTTCATAGTGAATTGGATATAAGTGACTTTATCAATCAGGTTATTCATTACAATCCATTATCGGAGAACTGCTTTGACTTTTTGATTCTTTTTGTGGTAATTCTCATTTAGACATAAAGAATGACTCATGTTTTGTTTGATTATTTGTAGAGTCATGTAGGCTTATACTTTTCCACTGATACCTACAATAAATTTTTTGAATCATGAAATAAAGAATCTTGATTTACTAGTCAAAAGACTAACCCAATCCATATATCTCTGTTATGAAGAATATAACATACTTATTAAACATACTCAATTTGACTGAATATAACCAATAAATATATTCATAAAGCAGACTGACCTCATTTTTAATCATCTTCATCACTTAGCAACATCTTGGGAAGCTCTCGATGATTTCAGTTTTATTTCTATCTGGAGAAAATATACACATATTTGAGTATTTAAAGTAAAACAAAGCCTCAATAAATTCGGTAGAAAAATGTACAACAAAGGAAAAAGCATTTTAAAGAATAGAGAAAAATATATTATCCAATGATTCTCTGAGGAGTCACCATCTTAGCACGAGCATAATAATTGAGAAGAAAATTCTATCCAGACACACCAAAAGTGTTGAATATAACAGAGAATTTTAGGAAACACAGAGCTGTTAAATTATAATGAGAATTATTGTCAGTCTTCAAAATTCCAATTCAAACAACATCGAAATACAACTCTTGACAACGTGACAGGCAAAAAGCTGAAAGTTTAACATGGCCTGAGGCAGAATCTGGGTGATGGGACAGACAAGGCTGCACATTGTTAGCAGTGTAACATGATGTTATTCCTGTGTGGTGATGTTTGGCAATATCTATCAAACTAGGCGGTACATTTATCCTTTGAACTAACAGTCCCAGTTTTGGGAATCTAGACTATCTCCGATCAGTAAAGTCTGTGTTTTAGAAATGAGAGTACTGATTGCCTGCAGTATGCAGTTAGTGAAGAGCAACTTCTGGCTTGGTACATATCTTCTCATTCCTAGACTAGGGCAGAAATTCCTGCTCCCTGGGGTATACTGCTTTTATGGCAAGGGGAAGTATCAGAGGAAAGAGAAAGCTAGGCTGTCTTTGTATTGTATTATTTCCTTGGCTATGTGGAAACAATTCAATGCAATTCCACTTACTACTTCTGATTGCATTGCCTTGCTTTTGGGATCACTGCCTATAGCAGTATCCTGAAGTCTTGCCCTGTTTTCTTTTAGTCTTTTCATGGTTTCAGATCTTACACTGAGGTTTTGGACCCATCCTGAGTCGACTTTTTGTGCAAGGTGAAAGTAGTTTAGTGGTAAATGAAATAGACACGAGACAGCTGAATGGTACCTTATATAGCCATTTTAAGGTATATAGCAGCCGGTCCTGTGTACAAACTAAAATTGAATTGTCAATGAGCAAATCATTGGTTGTGGTTATGAACTTGTTTTTTTTTTTTTTAACATACTGATTGCGCAAAACCATGTCAATTCCATAATGTTACAAATTGCTGTTGATGTTATATTGGGACTCTTAATTGACTGGGATGATATTCTACCAGCTCTAACTTTGGACCAGAAATAGTCTCGCCAAGAAGCTGTTCAACCCATCTGGACAATAAGTAGCTGGACTCTATGCTTGGTATATGTTTGCAAGGAAAGAATCTTGATTGAATTTGAACTGTAATACTACATCAAGGTGGAGGAATCCACCAGGGGGGAGGGGTGTGGGGAGGGGTGGGGGGATTCCCAGAGCCTATGAAACTGTCACATAATGCATAATAATTAATAAAAAAAAAGTAGTTTAGTGGTATATTTTTCTGTATATGAATATCTAGTTTTCCCAGTGCCAAGTAGAGGTTGTTCTCTGCAGGTGTATGTTGTTGGCATCTTTCTGTAAGGTTACCAGACTGGGACACAAGGATTTAGCCTTAGATTCTTTGTTCTGTCTCATTGGTCCTGTGATACCTTTCTTTAGCTTTTTGCTCAGGGTTTCTTTGTTACTTGGGACATCTGGTGGTGCTGTATGAATTTTAGGAG
This sequence comes from Ochotona princeps, assembly GCF_030435755.1. Lineage (NCBI taxonomy): Eukaryota > Metazoa > Chordata > Mammalia > Lagomorpha > Ochotonidae > Ochotona > Ochotona princeps. Next base: position 103,812,967 of record NC_080835.1, on the reverse strand, counting down.
TGTGTTTTTATAAAGAATTATTTATTGGAAAGCAGAGTGACAGAGAGGATCAGAGAGATGTTCTAGCTGCTGTTTAACCCCAAAATAGCTTCAACAGCTGGGGCTGGGCGAGTCCAAGTCCAGGAGGCCACAAATTTATCTGGGTCCCCTGTTTAGGTGCAAGGACTCAAGCACTTGGGCCATTGTCTGCTTTGTCCCGCACACTGACAGAATTGGATTAAAAGTGGCCAGGATTCTAATATAGCAAAACACCGACTTAACTCTATACCACAATGCTGGTTCTCAGGTTTGTTTGTTTTTGTTTTTGTTTTGTTTTTTTTTTTCCTGAAGAATATCATTCAATAGATGGAGATAGCATTGAGTCTATAAATCTTGTTGGGCAGTATGGACATTTAAATAGTATTAACTTCCACTGTATGAACTTGAGAGAACTATCCATCTTCTGTGTCCTCTTAGGTTTCTCTGAATAATACTCTGTAATTGTCTTTGTAGAGGTCATTTACTTTGTTGGTTAAACTTATTCTTAGTTATTTATGTTTTTGTAGCTATTATGAATGGATTTTTTCATATCTTTTTCTCGGTAAGTTTATTATTAGTATGTAAAAATACCACTGATGTTTGCACACAACGCACTGGAGAAAGAGTTTAACTTCCAACGTGCAGTATGATGTTAGCCCTCGGTTTGTCCTATGTGGCCTTCACTGTGCTTTTGCCAGTGTTTGCACTGCTTTTGGGAATTAATGGATGCCCCATTCCACCATTCCAGTCGTATTTTCACTTTTCTTTAGCCCTCCTTAACAGATCTATCTAGATAGGGCCCGGTGGCGTGGCCTAGCAGTCCTCACCTTGAAAGCCCCGGGATCCCATATGGGCGCCGGTTCTAATCCCATCAGCTCCACTTCCCATCCAGCTCCCTGCTTGTGGCCTGGGGAGGCAGTTGAGGACAGCCCAATGCAATGGGACCCTGCACCCGCGTGGGAGACCCAGAGGATGTTCCAGGTTCCCGGCTTCAGATCGGCGCGCGTCGGCCCGCTGCGGCTCACTTGGGGAGTGAATCATCGGACGGAAGATCTTCCTCTCTGTCTCTCCTCCTCTCTGTATATCTGGCTGTAATAAAATGAATAAATCTTTAAAAAAAAAAAAAAGATCTATCTAGATAGAGAAATAGACACCACTGCCCAGATGAGAACATCAGCTGTCAATGGGCAAGGCTAAAGTCTGGAGTTTGGAATCAAATCTGTCATGTGGATGGCTGGAACTCAGTTTCTTGAGCCATCACCCTCTCATGTGATGCTCATGTTCCAAATGGTACTTGTTTTTATTTATTTATGTATTTTATTTATCTATTTATTATTAGAAAAGCAGATATACAGAGAAGAGGAGAGGCAGAGAGGAAGATCTTCTGTCTGTTGATTAACTCCCCAAGTGGCCTCAATAGCCGGTGCTGAGATGATCTGAAGCCAGGAGCATCTTCCGGATCTCCCACGCAGGATTTGAGCCATCCTCAATTGCTTTCACAAGCAGGGAGCTGGATGGGAAGTGAGGCTGCCAGGATTAGAAGCAGGATTAGATCCTGGCGTGTGCAAAGCGAGGACTTTAGTTGCTAAGCTACAGTGCTGGGCCCACTTGTTTCTCTTTAAAAAAATGAAAGAGAGCGATTATTTATTTGAAAGGCAGAACGGTGGGGTTGCTGGTGGTGAGAGGGGAGAGAGATGTCTTCAATCTTATGGTTTACTCCAAAAATGATCACAGTAGTGACACCTGGGCTGCTTGGAAGCTGGGAGCCAGCATCCAGGAGTTCCTTCCAGGTCTTCCATATCGATGCATGACTAATTATTTGGGCCATTTTCTGCCGCTTTCCCAAGCACACTAGCACGGAGCAGGATCAGAAGCAGAGCATCCAGGACTGGAACTGGTGCTCATATAGTCTCGGCTGATTTACCTTCTGCTTCCCAGTGCTGGCTCTTGGCTCTTTAGTTCAAGATGAGTTCTCAAAAAATATACATAGCACTGAATTTTCATTCATTGAACATCCCATAGGTAGTGCCAATTTGGGCTTTTTGGGGGAGAGGAGGGCCACAAACGGACAAGGGATCCATGGGCATCAAGGTGGCTAGGGCCCAATGGCATGAGAGACTCTCCAAGGACCTTACTAAGTGGGTGATTGTTTTTCTCTCTGGTCAGTGTTTGTTCAGCATGATGCTGCACAGCTCTCCCTCAAAATTTGGAATCTCATTAAGGCTCAGATCACTGATGTGGACTTGGTAAGACCTGGAACTGGGGCACACTGGGGTTACTGACTGAACTCATCAGCTATGATTTGCATATTGCACAGAAAGGAACGAAAGTTAATCCACAGAAAATGCCTATTGCCATTCCCTCATCTAATCACTGTGATTTTTTTCTTCACTTTTGTGAGTAGGTCCTATGAATGGCTGTCACTCTGCAGCTCCTAGCTGGTGGCTCCGGTTTCTGTGAGTTGGCCTGGGCTGGTACCTGCTTCTTGACCATCGATGTCTCACCTCATCTCTCACGCAGGTGCAGCGGCTTCAGGATCACAATACAATCTGGATGAGGGAGTGCTTGGTCTGCCTCCACTGTACCACAGAGAGTAGCAGAGACAGTAGCTTGCTGACTCTCCCTCTCAGCCTTTTTGACCTGAACTTAAAGCCCCTGGGAATGCTGGTGAGAGAGTTTTCTTAGTGGATTCACTGTTCCCACAGCACTCAGTGTTCTGGTCCCCTTGCTTCTTTTACCTGCCCTTGGCTGTTAAGTGTCACTTTCTATTTCATTTGCCAGGATGTGGCTAAGGGCTACCTTGATTTGGCAAAAGGTATATTTAACTCTTATTTCTACTTTCCTTTGCTGCTCCCTTAATAGATGCCGCTCCTGTTTGGAGCCATTTCTGAGACCTGACAAGTGTCCCGCAGTGGGTCAGACATTAAAGAAACTGCATAGGCAATTCAGAACTGTTGAACTACCAAACCACTTGAGCAGTGCCCTTGGAGCATGCCCCATGTCAGGGACACTGGCATGGGTGGGAGGCTGGGTGGGGCCTCTCCCTTGACCCTCCCCTCTCTAGCTCAGCTACAGGTAAAAAAGAGAGAATGTAGAAATGATGGTATTACCCATTTTCCCATAACCTTTGATTCTTTGTGCCCTAAACAACTACATGAAGATTATCAAAATAAAATAACAATAATTGGGGAAAAAAGGCACTGTGTGGTGCAGAGGGCATTGGGAGAACTTGCTTGTACCTCCCCCAGTTGGGTGACAGGCTGTACTTTGAACAGGAAATAGCAACCTGCTTTGTCTTTTTTTCCTGCATGTCACAGGGGGATGCCCACAGCAATACTTGCAACCCAAGGAGCTATTAAGCAAAAGCAAGTGCTTCTGCCAGAACTGTTGAAAGAACACCTACCTAAAAAATAGTGCCTCCCATGTCTCAGGGGGCCCAGGCACGCTGAACCAGCAGAGGGCACCTTTTGATGCATGATGAAGAGTAGGATCAGGGAAGCACCTGGGGTCCTGTGGCTTCTGATTTCCAGGGCTGTAGATAGGGCTTCTCAGATCACACCCCTGACAGGGACTGAGCTGTTTAAGGAGAAAAAGAGAAAGAGCAGCTCCATCAGAGTTGGACAAGTTCCCTGGGGAAAACATAAGAGATCTGCTGGGTCCAGGTGCCCATGGAAGATGAATAGTGGTGCAGTAGCAAAGTTGGAGGCCACGTGTTAGGCGACTCATGGAGTAGTACACAAGTCAGTGACCCCTAGTCGATGTCAGAGAGTTTCATTGCTGCCTGAACTTTGCTCTACCCAAGCCTTGAAGCTGACCCATCTGCCCTCAGCTTTCACCATCCACCTCATGTTCTTCTCCAGCAGGAATTCACAGACGCAGAAGGTCTGCCACTCCTCCTATTTCCGCCAGAGCTTGGATTTCTGTCAGGTGCTTCTGAGTGAACAAGACCTCAGCAATGTCGAGGAACAGGTGAGAAGCTTGCCTTGATCTCACCCTCTGTCTGGTAAGATCCCATACTTCCTGTTTCCCCAAGCATCCCTCCATGCATCAGTGCTCAACTTGGAAGTTCTTTCCTAGGTCACAGGATCCCAGATTTAAGCTATAAGTTAAGCGGCATTATGGTGGGTGAACACTAGTTGAAAATACCAGCCCAATTGCTGAGTTTTGTATTTCTTTACACCTTGTCTGCTAGTAAATCTTACCCACTGCTGGCCATGGGCAGGAGAATAACCATTGCCTGATGGGATTCCTACAAGAATGAGCCACACCCAGCTTCCCTGAGTTTTCCTTTACTCATATTCCTTTTACCTTTCTTATTCCTCCCAACACAGATTTAACGCACAAATTTGCAGGTATTTATCATGTGTAATGTGCTATTTTAATACATTTGTATATTGTGGGGCAACTAGTTCAAGCTAATCAACATTATCTATCACCTCACACATTAATTCTTTTGAAAAATGATTTAAAATTAACATGTAATACTTATACATATTTATGGAGTACAGAGTAACAACACATATATCTTTTGTGATGAGAAAATGTAAAATACTTCATTGTTAAGCAATTTTCAGATATGCAATACATTGGCATTAGCTAAATTACAGTGCCATAGAGTAGATCTCTGGAAACTTACTCCAAAACTTTGTTTCTTTGTTCTTTGGCCAACATCTTCCCATCCCACCCTCTGCCCAATGCCAGCCCCTGATAGCCACCATTGGCTTCTTTGAGTTCAACTTTTTTTTTTTTTAATGAGAGGATAGAGTTCTTGATTCCTATCTAAAATCATTTCTTTCTATCATTATGTTCTTTTAAGCAAAAACATTATCTTTTATCTTGATTGTCTAAGATTTTGTGATAGTGTAATGGATTATTGAAAAATTGCAGTATGTATATATTTTATCTCCTTGATCTCTCTGATTTCTATGTTAATGACTGCTCTCCTTAAAATTCTATCTACTCACGGCTTCTTTTGTAGTGCTTTTAAAAAAAAAATCTATGAATAGTGCTTCTTCCATCCAGTATTTCCTTAGTGTTTGGTTTAAATTATGTTCCTTCTCAGCATTGGATGTCATGTCCATGACTCTCATGCTCTAAGGGATCATCTGAAGCTCAACTTTTCTGTCTACACCTTCTGTTCCTTTTGCCCTTGAATTCCCCGCATGTATTTTCTTCACCTCATAATGGAATTTTCCTGTGTGAATAGCATAAGCCTTAAATTCATTATCTTTATCTCCACATGGTGCTGTTTTATAGTTGCTTTTTAAAAAGGAGTTATTTATTTGAAAGTCAGAGTTACAAAAGTGAAGGAGAGTTGTTCTATTCTTTGGTTCACTCCCTAGATGACTCAGACTGCCAGGGCTGGACCATGCTGAAGCCAGCAGTCAGGAGACTCATCACCTGTCCTGTGTCAGTGGTAGGGGTCCCAACACATCTGTTGTTTTTAGGCCATTAGCAGAATCTGGATCTGAAGTAGAGTAATCAGGACATGAACCAGTGCCTGTATGGAAGGCTGGCATCACAGGTGCCTATGCTAAAACTCCTATCCTGTATATTTGCTTTTTTAAAAAATATATTCATTTTTATGGGAAAGGAAGATTTACAGAGAGAGGGAGAAACAGAGAGAAAGGTCTTCCATCTCCTGGGTCACTCCCCAAGTGGCTGTAACGGCCACAGCTGAGCCGATCTGAAGCCAGGAGCCTCTTCCAGGTTTCACACACAGGTACAGGGTCCCAAGGCTTTGGGCCGTCCTCAACTGCTTTCCCCGGCCACAAGCAGGGAACTGGATGGGAAGTGGAACAGCTGGGTTTAGAACCAGCGCCCATATGAGATCCTGACAAATGCAATGCCTCAGCCATTAGGCTATTATGCCAAGCCCTGTGGTTAAACAGTCAATACGTTCCTAGTTTTCAAGTCAGTTTTGAGTTGGTTATTTTTAAATCAAAAAAATAGATCCACATCTCTCACCATACACCAAGATCAGATCTAAATGGATAACAGATCTAAACCTACATCCAGAAACCTTCAAACTTCTGGAAGAAAATGTTGGAAACACACTGGAACACTTAGGGGTAGGCCCTCACTTCCTAAAAAAGACTCCAAATGCAGTAGAAATCGAGACCAAAATAAACAATTGGGACCTCATCAAACTAAGAAGCTTCTGTACAGCAAGGGAAACAATCAACAAAGTAAAAAGGCAACCCACAGAATGGGAGAAGATCTTCGCACACGACATAGGTGATAGAGGGCTAATCTCCAGAATATACAAAGAGCTACAAAACAACCAAAAGGTCAAAACAAACAAGCCACTCAAGAAATGGGCACAGGAAATGGGCAAACACTTCACAAAGGAACAAACCCAAATGGCAAATAAGAATATGAAAAAATGCTCAAGTTCCCTGGCAATAAGGGAAATCCAAATTAAAACATCAATGAGGTACCACCTAACGCCAGTAAGACTGGCCCACATGAATAAAAGCACCAACAACACTTGTTGGCGAGGTTGCGGGGAAAAGGGAACCCTACTCCACTGCTGGTGGGGCTGCAGGCTGGTACAGCCTCTATGGAAATCAGTATGGAGAATATTCAAACAACTCAAATTCAACATACCGTATGATCCAGCAATAGCACTCCTAGGAATATATCCAGAACAATTGTTTTATGAGAAACCAACATGCACTTCTATGCTCATAGCAGCACAATCAGTAATTGCAAAAACATGGAAGCAACCAAAAAGCCCATCAGCAGAAGATTGGATAAGAAAGCTATGGTTCATCTACTCCATGGAATACTACTCAGCTATTAAAAAAAACAAAATGCAGTTCTTTGTGGCCAAATGGGCCAAACTGGAAACCATAATGCTAAGGGAAATGAGCCAATCCCAAAAGGTTAAATACCACATGTTTGCCTTAATTTAAGATGATATGATGTTATGTATAACATGTTATGTTTTGAATGTTATATGTTGTGTATAAACTAAATTGAAGTATAGGTGAGGTGATCACAGAAGGTGGCTGGGAACTCGCATTTACTTTTATCATATTGGTTACTCATTACTATGTCAATTAATTCCATAATGATGTAAATTTTTGCTGATGGTATGTTGGAGCTTTCAATTGACTGGGATAATACTCTGCTAGCTCTGTCTTCAGACCAGAGAGGGTATACCTAAGAAGCCGTTGAACTTGACGGGACAATAAGATGCTGGACTCTATGTTTGGTATATGCTTGCAATGGGGGAATCTCAACTGAACTTGAGCTGTGGTTATGCAACAAGGTGGAGGAATCCACCATGGTGGGAGGGTTTGGGGAGGGGTGGGAGAACCCAAGTATCTATGTAACTGTGTCACATAATACAATGTAATTAATGAAGTTAAATAATAAAAAAAATAAATAAAAATAAAAAATAAAAACAAAATTTATACAGATTGCCCCCACATCTTCACTTTTTAAAATATAGATTTATTTATTTATTTGCCTTGAAGTTTTATTCTCACTTTCCTCTGTTTGGGATTAATTTTTTTCTAAAAAAAGTATGTGAGAGAAGTATTTAGAGAACTCCCATTTGCTGAATCACTTTGTGAACATAACCCAGTCCAACAGTCATAGCTCAGTTCTCAGCATCTACACTGGCCGGAAGTGGCAGTAATGTGCAGAGCCGGGACTCAGACCAAGGCGCTCGGATGTGGATGGGACTGTTTAACTGCTAGGCCAGAAGTTGCTCCTCAGTATGAATTTACAATTAGACATAATTGAAATCTTGTCTCTTTACAAGTTTTGTTTTTGATTCTTAAGCAAGATGTACTGTGAGTTTATTTTTCAAGATAATTAAATCATGTATTGATTACACATGAGAGTGGATGATAAACAGCTTCATTCTCATGGGTAATTTGTCTGGTACCATTATTCAATTTTGGTATTGAAAAGGATGTACCAGCAATCACTTTTTTTTTTAATTTTTTTCATTACAAAGTCGGATATACAGAGAGGAGGAGAGACAGAGAGGAAGATCTTCTGTCCGATGATTCACTCCCCAAGTGAGCACAATGGCCGATACTGCGCTGATCCGGAGCTGGGAACCAGGAACCTCTTCCAGGTCTCCCACGTGTGTGCAGGGTCCCAAAGCTTTGGGCCGTCCTCAACTGCTTTCCCAGGCCACAAGCAGGGAGCTGGATGGGAAGTGGAGCTGCCGAGATTAGAACCAGTGCCCATATGGGATCCCAGAGCATTCAAGATAAGGACTTTAGCCACTAGGCCATTCCGCCGGGCCCTAGCAGTCACTTTTATAACCAAAGGGTCCTGAGAATCTGCTTGGGTGGCTCTTAATGGTGTCAGGTCACAATAGAAGTCATCAGGATGACAATGGCTTCTGCACCCATGTCCTTTGTGATGAAATTTCAGATGGGACCTTGCAGCGCCCTGATGAATTCTGTCTTTACACTTTTGGCAAAAGTTGCTGAGATGGCTTCAGAGTAGATTAACTTTACACTGCACGTTTTTAAAAAGACACATTTATTCAGGGTCATGATCAGATTAGCAATCAATAGCATGGGTATGAATAAAGAAAAGAAAGAAAAACTGCATGAAAACCTATTGTTGGAGCACTTTACACTTTCCACAGAGCAGAAATTAGAATAATCTGTTATGTAATTACTTACAAAGAAGGTCTTTGAGGCTTTATTTTCCCCCATACTCTTGAGTGCTGACTAGAATGTCATCTTTGTAGCAGCTGAGTCTCCCCTCTACTGTGTTTGGCTGAGTTCACAGGTGTGTTGTAACCTGGAGCTTCCCTGTCACTTCTCTGGCTCACCTCTCCTGCTAAGCTTTGTTTCCCGGCACTCATTCAAGCCTTCTTCCCCTTGGCACAGCTAATGCTCCTGCAAGTGATAGCCACATTGACTCTTATGGTTAGGCAAAATATTGACTGCCACCACCATAGGGGCTGGAGCCTCTGCCTCCAAAGTTCTCTCCCTTCATGGGTCTGAAATGTGAAGATTGTTTGTCATAATTGTCAAAATCATTGTCGCGTCCATGGCCTCTGAAATTACTCCTACTATCATTGCCCAAATCATCTCCGCCATCAGTACAGCTGCCATTCCCTCTATAGCTACTGCCCTGCTTTCCATAACTCTCTCCACCACTTTCCCAGTCTCTGCTTCCTCCAGAGCAAGCAGGGCTGCCTCCTCCACAACCACCAGTATTGCCAAATCCATTGCAACCATCCCCACTACCACCATAACTACCACCACCTTGGCTGCCATCAAAGCTGCCACAGCCACTCAAGTTTCCTCCTTGACCACAATCATCATTGCCACCATAACTACCTCTACGCCCACCACCAACAATTCCAGAACCACTTTGACCTCTTGGGGTAGAAGAAACAATCTATCCCCTTGCTTGAACAGGGCCTTTCTTACTCCACAGCTGTGACCATTAACAGTATGGTATTTCTGAATGGCAGTTCTATCCACAGAGTCATGGTCATCAAAAGTACCATAAGCAAAGCCCCTCTTCTTGCCACTGCTTCCATCAGTCATGATCTCAATCATTTTTATTTTCCCATATTGCTTCAAATAATGTGGGAGATCACACTCTTCAGTGCCTAAGCAAATTAAAGAAATGCCCCCTGTAAATATTTTTTTCAGTTAGAATGGCACTGGGTCTTGGGGAATTTTCTTTGGAGACAGCCCTCTTTGGTTCTAGCACTCTTCCATCCACTAGCATGGCCTTGCATCCATGACTGTGTCCACGCCTCCATGGTGGCGTAGGTAACAATCCTTCAGCCACTGGAGTGCTTGGTGTTCAGATCTCATCCCACACAGTCCGTGAACATTCCCCACTGCTTAAAATGGCTTCATAGACTTTCTTGACTTATTTGGAAGCTCAGTCCTCTGATGGAGAGATTCCGTGGCTGTTTGGGCTCTTTGGGGAGCTCTGACCTAACGGCAGTGTGAAGAGAGGGTGATGCTTCCTTGGTAGTGTCCACAAACAGAATGCCAAGAGGTATTTATTTATTTGAAGGAGTGAAAGAGAGAAATCTTTCAATTGCAGGTTCATTCCCCAAATGGCTGCAATGGATGGAAGCTCTCATCTGCTTTTTTCCCCAGGTGCGTAAGTAGGGGGCTAGATCAGAAATAGAGCAGCAGGTACTCAAATCAGCACCCACGTGGGATGCTGATACCATTCCCAGCACCCAGCATCCAAGCTGCATTTTCTTTTTGTTTCTCTTACACAGACATCATAATGATGTTACACCTCTTCTTTAAACACTCTGTGTCCCCGACCCATTACTGAAGGAATAAAGTTTGAATTTTTAACTTGGCCTCTGTATTTTGATTTCTTGTGACTTCTGAGCACCCTCACAGCCTTCTATGTCTTCAGTGCCTATATTTGGAACTCTATGGATGGAAAATGGTTCTGTTTCAATGACTCCAATGTTTTCAGGGTGAGAAACATTGTGTAAATTTCTTCTTTACTTGGATTAGCCATATGAACCAATTCTGAGCCCAGGATGGCAAGAGTCCTGCAGGTCAAGACTTGCTGTTCTCTCTGTGTGGCTTTTTCCTCATAAGAGCCCTGTCTGGTTGACAGCTCTGTGCATGGTCCACTTACCTTGTTTTCTACATTTTATGGTGCTACAGGCTTAGTGTCCTGTGGCTTTATGCTCGGTAGAAACCTCTGTAAAGCATGGTTAAAAATAGGTACATCAGAACTGTGGGATATGGCTGGCATAGCACAACAGGTGAAGCCACAGCTTATGACATACCAACCCATGTAAGACTGCCCTGGTTTGAGTCCTGGATTCCTTACTTCTGGTTTGGCTCCATCCTGATGCTCCTGGGAAAGCAGTGGATGACAGCTCATGGCTTTGAGCTCCTGCCATCTACATGGAAGAACAGGATGCAGTTCCTGCCTCCAGCCTTGCCCAGTCCCAGCTATTGTAAACACTTGGAGAATGAGCCAGCAGATAGAAGATGAAGTTTCTCTCTCTCTCTCTTTCTCTACTTTTTCTCTCCCATTCTCCCTTTCCCACTCCCTGTCTTTACTCTCCATCTTTTCTTCCACCATCTCTTGCTGCCTACTTTTTTTTATTAAATTTACTCATTGATTATATTGTGTTGTAATTACATGGAATCTGGGATTCTCCCCGAACCCTCCCCCCATGGTGGGTTCCTCCACCCCGCTGCATAACCATAGTTCAAGTTTAGTTGAAATTCCCTCCCTGCAAGTATTTGCCAAGCATAGAGTCCAACATCCGATAGTCCAGACAAGTCCAACTACTTATAGGGAAGACCCTCTCTGGTCTGAGGGCAGAGTCAGCAGAGTATCTTCCCGGTCAAATAAAAGCACTAATATACCATCTGCAACAATTAACATCCTTATGGAATTAATTGACATGGTATTGTTGCTGCCTACTTTTAAAAACAGAAATGAAATCTTTTTAAAAAGAACTTTTGAAAAGGGATAATCAAGTGTATTTGTGTGTTTTGTTTATTTGAAAGAGAGAGTCAGGGAGGAAAAAAGATGGCCGACCGCAGAGAGCTGGTGTAGGGTGGAGTAGGGAAAAAGGGGAACCGATCCAGCAGAGAAACAGGCCAGGAAACACAAAATTGTAGGGAGAAGAGCGGGAAGGTCACTGGAGTTCACTAACGCAAGAAGATCTACACAGCGTGAAGGAACAGCTGCAAAAAGTGGGAAAGAAAATACAGCACGCTGTGAGAAACTTGGTGAGTCACGATCCCAGGCAGGGGGAAGGTGGCAGGGACTCAACCGTCCCAGGGAAAACAGAGGTGGCTGGAAGGATAGGCGCCCACATCGACAGGGGCACCAGTCCACTGCAGGGCAGGAACCCTGAGAGGAGGCAACTGGACTGATCATAGGGAGCATCATCCCCTGCAGAAGTGGAGGATAAGCAGGGGAGATTTCCCAGAAGCATGCCTCCCAACTGCACAGCAACTTTGAGAGAGTGTAGAGGGAACTGGAGCGGCGCTGTGGGACCGGGGCTCAGAAATCCCCATATCAGCTCCAAACAGTGGACTGGCTCCTAGAGAATCCAGTGGATCCTATTGCTGGGCTCAGCCTGAGTTTCAGAGGCTGGGCAACACTCAGCAGAACCTCACGACCTGGGCAGAAGAGAAAACTAGTAGGGGCACGGCTGCGTGCCCCTCACAGCTCTGTGCCTCTCAGGGCTCCGCTGCCACCGTTGAGAAAGTGCAACTGAGAAAGTAGCTTCTCTCTGGGGCAGAATCCCCTGCTGGGCTCAGCTGGAGAGGCCAAACCAGAGCCAGCTCAGCTGAATCTGCCTGACAGGTTCTCCCAGCAGGAGCCCGCTCAAAAAAACAACCTGCCTGCCACTTCGGGATGTCGTTGCACAAAGCCCCTCCAGTGGCAGCTAGAGACTGTAGGAGTGCTGAAACCTCTAGCACTGGTGGTGATATTGGCAACCTTGGCGGGACCCAGGCAAAGACAGGGACGGCAAACTAACACACATTCCCCCATAACGAAATGCTGCGGTACTGGAAGGGCGCTAGGACCCTGAAGTGCGGTAGCTGGCAGCTGAGGCAGCGAGGTTGAAATCCCCAGGACCACAGATAAACTAAATTCTGGGCCAACCCAGGCCGGGGGAAAGAGGCTGAGGAGCGGGGCCGCCAGATACTGTACCTCAGACAAAAACACAAAGCAAAAAAAAAAAAAAAAAAAAAAAAATCCAAGAGACGAGACCCTGGCGCCTAGGCACTGAAACCTAAGGTGCTGAAAGCTGAAACTCAGAAGGGAAACAAAAAACAAAAACTCCCTGGGCCAGAAGGAAAACAAAATCCTAGGCTAGCAAGACCTCAGGCCACCCACTAGGTGGCAACAGAGGTCAAGGGTGAGAAACCAGCAACATCTTGGGCCACAAATATGAAATGGAATAAGAGAGTTAGTGACGTAGACACAGCTTGCTCCGCCCCAAAAAGCCACCATAAAGCCTGGTCAATCGCAGAGATTACAGATTAAGAAATTGAAGACATCTCTGATAAGGAGTTCAGAAAAATAATTATAAAACTCTTCAGAGACAATGAAAAACGATGGGATGAACTCAAAGATTTTAAAAACTACATAATCACAGAAACAAAATCACTCAAAAACGAGATCCTAGACTTGAAGAACAAAGTTGAGAGCTTAGCCAACAGAATTACAGCAGCAGAAGACAGGATATCTGACCTGGAAGATTCCCAGAATGAAAGCAGGCAGATTATTAACCAACTAGAGTCACAACTACACAAGGCGACCAAGATGATCCAGGAGATGAATGACAACATCAAGAAGTCAAATATCAGAATCATGGGGCTCCCAGGAGGAGTGGAAAGAGAGACAGGCATACAACCAGTACTTGAGGAAATTATGCAGGAGAACTTCCAAAATACCTGGAACATGAACCCAATCCAAATTCGGGAAGGCCAGAGGACTCCCCACAGGGTGGACCCAAAACGATCCTCCCCAAGACACGTGGTAATCAAGCTACCCTCCAATGAATACAAAGAAAGAATCCTAAGGTTAGCACGAACCAAAGAGAAGCTTACATTTAGGGGCAGGACCATCAGAATCACTGCCGACTTCTCAGAACAGACGCTCGAGGCAAGAAGGGAGTGGAACAAAATCTTTCAAGTACTGAAAGAGAACAACTGTCAACCAAGAATACTCTACCCAGCAAAGATTTCAATTGTATACGAGAACGAAACTAGATACTTCCACAGCAAAGAGAAATTAGAAGAATATGCCAACACAAAACCAACTCTACAAAATCTCCTTAGAAATGTGCTACTCCCAGAGAAAAAGAAAGCAAGCCATAAGCAAAGATGGCAGTCTGGGAGATCTCAATAAAGTCCATCTACAGAAACAACAATCAATTACCAACAGCCTCAAAAACACAGACATATGTCACGGCAAAATTATAATTTCTCAATATTAACCCTCAACACAAACGGCTTAAATTCATCAATCAAAAGGCACCGATTAGCAGACTGGGTTAAAAATCAGGACCCAACTATACGCTCCCTGCAAGAAACAATCTAACCAGAAGAATCTCCAAGAAACTAAAAGTGAAAGGGTGGAAACGAATATTCCATGACAATGGACAAGAGAAAAAGGCTGGTGTGGCAGTCCTATTCTCAGATGATACGGACATCAAAGTAACGAATGTCAAAAAGGACAGGGAAGGATGCTACATCTTCTTGAAAGGGAGGATCCAACAAAAACCAATCGCAATTCTTAACATTTACGCTCCTAGCCCAGACGCACCCAGCTACGTGAAACAACTACTTTTGGACTTAAAGGGAGACATAGATGAACATACGATAATTCTGGGAGATCTGAACACCCCACTAACACCAATAGATAGATCAACGCAGCAAAAGCTCAACAGAGAAGCCACAGAACTCACACAAACAATAGAACAACTGGACCTAGTAGACATCTATAGAATATTTCATCCTAAGGCCACAGACTACACCTTCTTCTCAGCAGTGCATGGTACCTTCTCCAGGATAGACCACATAATAGGTTACAAAGCAAGTTTAACTAACTACAAAAATATCAGAATCAAACCATGTACCTTCTCAGACCATCACAGAGTGAAACTGGAAATCAACAACTCAAAATGTCCAGGAAACGTGTAAACTCCTGGAGGCTGAACAATATACTATTAAACGAACAGTGGGTTAGAGAAGAAGCTAAAGACGAGATCAAAAAATTTATGGAAACCAACGAAAACCCAGATACAAAAGCCCAAAATTTATGGGACACTGCCAAAGCAGTGTTACGTGCTAAGTTTATTGCAATTAGCACGCACGCCAAAGCCCAAGAAAGACAACAAATAGAGGAATTAAGCACACACTTCCAGGAACTGGAAAAGCAACAGCAGAAGGACCCAACAAACAAGAGGAAACAAGAAATTATCAAAACAAGACAAGAACTAAATCAGAAAGAAATTTTAAAAAATATTCAGAAAATAAATGAATCAAAAAGCTGGTTCCTTGAGAGGATAAACAAAATAGATACCCCATTGGCCCGATTGACAAAGAAAAAACAAGACAAAGCAAGAATTAGCAGCATCAAAGATGAAAAAGGCAACATAACAACAGACACTACTACCAGTAAGGAAATAATTAGAAATTATTACAAAGAACTATACGCCAACAAATCCGATAACCACTTGGAAATGGAAAGATTCCTAGACTCCCACCACTTACCAAAACTCACCCCAGAAGCAACAGAAGTCCTGAATAAACCCATTACCAAATCAGAGATAGAATCAGCGATTAAAGAGCTCCCAACAAAGAAAAGCCCAGGCCCATATGGTTTTACCACAGAATTCTCCAAAAATTCCAACCAGAGCTAACCCCAATCCTTTACAAGTTCTTCAAAACAATAGAAAAGGAAGCAACTCTTCCAAACTCATTCTATAAAGCTAATATCACCTTAATCCCCAAACCGAATAGAGAATTAACAGAGAAGGAAAACTACAGGCCGGTCTCCCTGATGAACGTTGACGCTAAGATCCTCAACAAAATCCTAGCCAATAGAATTCAAAAAAACATCAGACAGATCATCCATCCAGACCAAGTAGGTTTCATCCAGAAAATGCAGGGATGGTTCAACATAAGGAAATCCATAAATGTGATACATCACATCCAAAAACTGAAAAACAAAAACCATATAATAGTATCAATAGATGCAGAAAAAGCCTTCGACAAAATTCAACACCACTTCATGTTAAAAACCCTAACCAGGGTGGGGACAGAAGGAACAATCCACAATATAATCAAAGCAATATATGAAAAACCCAATGCCAGCATCATACTAAATGGAGAAAAACTGGATCCCTTCCCACTGATCTGGAACAAGACAAGGCCGCCCACTATCACCAGTGCTATTCAATATAGTCCTAGAGGTACTTGCAGAAGCCATAAGACAAGACAAAGAAATCAAAGGAATCCAAATTGGAAATGAAGAAGTCAAGCTTTCACTATTCACAGACAACATGATTCTTTACATAAAAGAACCAAAAAACTCAATGCAAAGACTCCTAGAACTCATACGAGAATTTGGCAGAGTGGCAGGATACAAGATAAATGAACAAAAATCAACAGCCATAGTGTATGCAAATGGCCACAAGATGAAAGAAGATCTAACCAACAAGCTGCCGTTCAAAATAACAGAGAAAAGCATGAAATATCTGGGAATAAATTTAACTAAAAGTGTAGAAGACCTTTATGGAGAAAATTACAAGACACTCAAGAAACAAATAGAATAAGACCTCAAAACATGTAACAACATCCCATGCTCCTGGATAGGCAAAATTAATATCATCAAAATGTCTATACTACCCAAAGTAATATATACATTAGATGCAATCCCAACCAAATTACCCACAGCATTCTTCATTGAACTGGAAAAAATGATACACAGATTCATCTGGAAACACAAAAAAACCACGAATAGCCAGAACCACTCTGAAGAACAGGAACTTATCAGGGGAAATCACAGTACCGGATCTATGGACATACTATAGAGTGGTGGTTATCAAAACAGCCTGGTACTGGCACAAAGATAGAGAGGAAGATCAGTGGAACGGAATAGAAACAACAGATGGAAACCCACACAGATACAATCAATCTTTGACAAAAAGACAGACAACAACCCAAGCAAATGGAAAGGTCTGTTCAATAAATGCTGTTGGGACAACTGGTTGATAGCCTGCAGAAACAAAAAGATAGACCCACATCTATCACCATACACTAAGATCAAATCTAAATGGATAAAAGACCTAAATCTACATCCAGAAACCTTCAAACTTTTGGAAGAAAATGTTGGAAACACACTGCAACACTTAGGAGTAGGCCCAAACTTCCTAAAAAAGACTCCAAAAGCAGTAGAAATCGAGACCAAAATAAACAATTGGGACCTCATCAAACTAAGAAGCTTCTGTACAGCAAGGGAAGCAATCAACAAAGTAAAAAACAACCTACAGAACGGGAAAAGATCTTCGCATACTACATAGGAGATAGAGGGCTGATTTCCAGAATATACAAAGAACTCCAGAGAAACCAAAATACCAGAACAAACAAACTGCTCAAGAAATGGGCACAGGAAATGGGCAGACATTTCACAAAAGAACAAACCCAAATGGCAAACAAGCATATGAAAAAATGCTCAAGTTCCCTGGCAATAAGGGAAATCCAAATGAAGACAACAATGAGGTACCACCTAACTCCAGTAAGGATGGCAAACATACATAATACCACCAACACTTGCTGGCGAGGATGTGGGGAAAAGGGAACCCTTCTCCACTGCTGGTGGGACTGCAGACTAGTACAACCTGTATGGGAATCAGTATGGCGAATACTCAAACAACTGAAAATCAACATACCATATGATCCAGCAATAGCACTCCTAGGGATATATCCAAAACATCTCCTACACAAGAAACCAACATGCACATCTATGTTCATAGCAGCACAATCCACAATCCACAATCGCAAAAACCTGGAAGCAGCCAAAATGCCCATCAATAGAAGACTGGATAAGAAAGCTATGGTTCATCTACTCTATGGAATACTACTCAGCTATTTAAAAAAAACGAAATGTAGTTCTTTGTGGACAAATGGGCCCGACTGGAATCCATCATGCTAAGAGAAATGAACCAATCCCAAAAGGTTAAATACCACGTTTGCCTTAATCTGAGATGATAAGATGACAACTTGGAAGATAATACCTGTAAATTGTAATAATAGTGCAATCTATAACAACCTGTATCCAATGTAATAAGATAATGCAATGTAAACTATAAACCAACAATTAATGTCAAAATACTTAAGATCTACATTGAAAATCTGTAACACCTACTTTACCCTCAATACACTATGTTAATCCGTGATGGGGGGAATGCAGGGAAGTCTTTCAGGACCTGGCTCCACCTCTGGACCCCCATGCTCTCTCGCAGTGACCATCGGGATTGCTCCGAAAACCCCTCATAGCAAACAATCATACAAACTAAAAAAATCTAAAATAAATAGACAAACAACAAAAAGTAGAGCCTGGAATCTGACAGGAAAGAGCTGGCGTGGATTGGCTCATGCCTTGCTGGGTGGGACACAAAGATTAGTCACTCCTCACCATGGTGTTGGGGATTTTCCTGCACACCCCCCCAAAAACAAACAAACAAAAAAATGTTCAGCACCTTAATTGTCGACAAATGTCTTGTTAGAGTTACAAGTCAGTCTAGATCACCCTAAAATCTGCCAATATCAGCAAAATTATACTTCAACACAACAAATGGCTAAATACTAAAAAGAAATAGACACGAGACAGCTGAATGGTACCTTATAGACATTTTAAGGTATATAGCAGTCAGTTCTGTATATAAAACTAAAACTGAAATGTCAATGGGCTAATCATAGGTTGTGGTTAAGAACTTGCTCTCTCTCTCTTTTTTTTTTTTTTTTTTTTTTTTGTAACACACTGGTTACTCACAACCATGTCAATTCCATAATGTTGCAAATTGCTGTTGATGTTATGTCGGGACTCTTGGTTGAATGGGATGATCCTCTGCCAGCTCTAACAATGTACCAGAAATGATCTCCCCAAGAGACTGTTCAACCCATCTGGACAATAAATAGCTGGACTTTATACTTGGTATATGTTTACAAGGAAAGAATCTTGATTGAATTTGAACTGTAATACTGCATCAAGGTGGAGGAAGCTACCAGGGGGGAGGGGCATGGGGGGGGATTCCCAGAGCCTAAGAAACTGTAACATAATGCAAAACAATTAATTAAAAAAAAAGATGTTAAAAAAAACCTACAGGTGGTATCACAATGCTAGACATAGATATTTTATTTTCTAGGATTCCAGCAAGCCTCTTGTATCCATTAAAGCTAAAGTTTAATTGTAAACTATAGGTATGGTTTATTCAGATTACTAAAAGCAAAATATAACTCTAAACAATTGGTAACTTTAACACACTTAAGAGAATTCTCAAGTAGCTGTTGCAAAAGCTGTTTTGTTTTATGTGTTACCCGATACACATGTGCATGTTTATGAATGAGAATTGCTAAGCTAAATCCTTTTTAAAAATTATGTATAGATGCATAATTAGGCTCTTAGAGAGTCATGTCTGTTACTGTTTTCTTAGGACCTACAAGATCTGTTCAGCTTAATAGTTCTACACGATTTTAAATGGACTTACTGCTAGCGTACAGTTTCAAGATTGGCCATGGGAACCCAAATCCTCATAAGCTAGATGGAAAATATATGGATATATGTATGCAAGTGTTTAATGATAATTCAGATGTCAGAGAATGTTAAAATGCTCCAACATGGGAAACAGCTCCTACAGCAGACTCATAGACTGTCATTTTTAAGAAGCACTCAGTGGCCTCAGAATCAGCCCAAAAGGCATTCTGATCTGACAGGAGAGCCAACAAGAGAGCCAGCATATCAGGTGTGGAATGCCAGGACACTACTGCAAAGAGTGTCCATCAGTGAAGGGCCTCAGTGGTCCACACCCCAGTGCAAAGAAGCAGCCATCAAGGACGGTTGTGCTCTTCTCTCAATGGAGCAGAGAACTTCCACTTTGTGTGTTGCCAGGTCTGATGGGGTTGTTGTTGATTCAAGAGGCTTCCACAGCCTAAACATTGCGTGTCTGAAGCCTCAGGTGATCACTGACATCACACATAAGAGTGCTAATTTGTTAAATCCACTAGAATCACTGTGTACACTGGCTTCCCATGCAAGACCATATATTCAGAGTTATAGTAAAATTAATAGTACACCTTGCTATATTTTAGTATAAAGATTTATTATCTCAGTTTTGGTTAGGTTTGAATATTTAACTCTTTTGCTCTAAGAACTCAGTTTGCATTTACCTGTCCTGTGATGGAATTATATCCTGATGCTGTATGCTAACCCTTGCATTGTTTCTGTTCCTTCTGATTGATCTAGGTTAGCAATTTCATGCAGCTCAAAAGAAGTTTCATGTGTTCCATTGAGCTCATTGAGTATGTTCCAAAATTTGAGACTTAAAGGAGTTAACTTAGACAGATGTAAATCTAGTCCACAGTCTTAAATTAAAGTTTACTCAGACAAAGATTGAAACCTAACAATTCTTTTACATCTAAGTTCTGAAGCTCAAGTGTTCAAACTGCTAACCGAACTCACAACCTGATAGGCTGGGAAAGTTAACTATGTTATGTCTTGTTATTTAGACTTCAACAGAGAGATCTTTTAAGTGCCAGAATGTACATCGAACATGTGATGATTTCTGCCTTCTATCAGGAACCACTAGCTGGACCCCCTACTACTGCTGTGACCCAATGGCGCCCCCTCTCAGCAGGAAGTAGTAAGAGTAGATGACGACGTCCCTTTTCCCTAAAAGCAGATGGGGTCCATTTTTCTGTTTGAAAATGTAGGAGCTAGATGGAATAACAGGCAGTTAGGGTCTCCGGTTCCTGGTAAAACTGTCTTGTATACATGTAACAATGTTAGCACCATGACATTCCTGAATGTATTTTCAACAATACTTATACATTGTTAAGTATGTCTTTTTGAATCTCACCAGCCAGCTGCTCCCCAATATACCATCATATATGTACCACCCCAGTAAAAGTCCACAATGGAAAGATCTGTTCAATAAATGCTGTTGGGACAACTGGTTGATAGCTTGTAGAAACAAAAAGATAGACCCACATCTCTCACCATACACCAAGATCGAATCTAAATGGATAAAAGACCTAAACCTACATCCAGAAACCTTCAAACTTTTGGAAGAAAATGTTGGAAACACACTGCAACACTTAGGGGTAGGCCCTCACTTCCTAAAAAAGACTCCAAAAGCAGTAGAAATCGAGACCAAAATAAACAACTGGGACCTCATCAAACTAAAAAGAGTGAGAAAAAAAGTACAATACAGCCTATCAAGGTCAAATCTGATAATTCATAGACAACAGACTCAAAGCGGCACTAAACAACAATAAAACTACTATACCAATGCATGAGGGGGGAATCGGGTGCGATCCTGACAACCTCTTAATAGGAGGTCATGTGCGTGGAGCAGGGGGGCACTCCAGAGTGGAGCAGGTGGTAAGGAGGAAGCTTGGATCCCAACCAGGAAGGCTCCCAGATCTTCACCACAAACTACTAATACGAGCAACAAGGACTATACCCCAACTACCAAGGAGGCCACAGGGAATTGGATGCCCTCGGAGGCTGAGTACTCTGAGGTCACCCACCCCCAACCGGAGCTCCTGCTAGGGATGGAAGAAGTCCAAACACTACCGCGCAGAAACCAACGTCATTGGAAAGACAACCAGAAGCCCTGAGCGGTCAGCAGACACAGAAGAACAATTAATGTCCTTCGGGACCAGGGAGGAGAGCTTTCTCTGGTCCGAGCCTGGCTCCACCTCTGGACCCCCGCCCAGCCTCGCAGTGACCATCGAGATTGCTTCGAAAACCCCTCACAACAAAAAAACAATCATACAAACTAAAAAAAAAAAAAAAAAAAACTAAAATAAATAGACAAACAACAGAAAGTAGAGCTTGAAATCTGACAGGAAAGAGCTGGCGTGGATTGGATCATGCCTTGCTGGGTGGGACACAAAGATTAGTCACTCCTCACCATGGTGTTGAGGATTTTCCTGCACACCCCCCCCCCAAAAAATGTTCTGCATCTTAAATGTTGACAAATACCTTGTTAGAGTTACAAGCCAGTCTAGATTATCCCAAAATCTGCCAAGATCAACAAAATTATACTTCAACACAACAAATGGCTAAATACTAAAACGAAATAGACACGAGACAGCTGAATGGTACCCTATAGCCTTTTCAATGTATATAGCAGCTGGTCCGGTCCTGTATATAAACTAAAATTGAGATGTCAATGAGCTAATCATAGGTTGTGGTTAGGACTTGTTTTTTTGTTTGTTTGTTTTTTGTTTTTGTTTGTTTTTTGTTTTTTTACATACTGGTTACTCAAAACCATGTCAATTCCATAACATTGCAAATTGCTGTTGATGTTATATTGGGACTCTTAATTGACAGTGAGGATATTCTACCAGCTCTAACTTCGGACCAGAAATGGTCTCCCCAAGAAACTGTTCAACCCATCTGGACAATAAGTAGCTGGACTCCATGCTTAGTGTATGTTTGCAAGGAAAGAATCTTGATTGAATTTGAACTGTAATGCTGCATCAAGGTGGAGGAATCCACCAGGGGGGAGGGGAGGGGGAGGGGTGGGAGGATTCCCAGAGCCTATGAAACTGTCACATAATGCTAAATATTAATAAAAAATTTTAAAAAAAAGTCCACAATGTTTTGGACAGAGTGATAAAAATCAATCAGTACCTCCAGGGACAATGGTCTAGCACCTTCCTAAATTTCACCAGTTAGCTACCAGTATAATTAAAGTAAATGAGAACTGAGGACCACCCATGTCAGGAGAAGTTATTCTAAATGGCATTAAACTGGCAGCCTGCATGTTCAAGGAATGGAGCAGGATTATGGCCTTAGAAACCTTGATGGTTGCTGTGCTAGTAGTCGCCATGCTCTTCTTGCACTGCATGTGCAAACAGCAGGCCTGGGAGCAAGTTGTCATTGGACAAGCCATGATGGCACTGGTTGTGGAAAATCCTAGCGCTCAAGTTTGGCTGAACATGATGTGTTAATAGGTGATCAGAGACGGATAAGATCTGACGGGACTCTCCAAGTGATAACCCCCCACATCATGCCATGCGGCTCCAGTCTTCAAAGAGGCTTGTCTAATATAATGGGGCCAAGCCTTTGCCGGATAAGTGTTTAGCCAATGACGGGCACCTTTCTGATACCCCGCCAACCTAAGACAGGGAGCCCTGGATGACTGGCAGGGCTGCCCAGTGACGGGTAAGAGCTGAGGGTCCCTCAGAATGAACCTAAGGCAGGCAGTGCTTATCTTGCTTCACGAACCTTTTCTCTTTTCGCCGTTTTCATTGATATATAGAAAAAAGGGGGAAATGTCAGGAGCCATGCACTATAGCCACACTGAAGCCATTTTGAATATAGACCTATGGGATAGTGGAAAACCCCCGGTTGGCTAGATGCTTGGGAAAGAAGTTATGAAACTAATCACACACTTAGCTTCAATTGTTCCTAGCAACTGTTTCAGAATGTGATTGATGCTGTACTTACCAACATCTTGTTACTGATTACCTACGCTATTGTAGATATGTTGGTTACTATTGTTGATATGGTGGCTGCTCAAGAACAATCGGTCTTGAGACCATGGCTTGCATCCCAGTTTCTCTTTCCCTGAGCCTTAGTTACTGAAGAATATAAAAACCCTCAGTTGAAATCAATAAACTGACAGCTTGATCAGACCTACTATCTTCCTGTCCATTCTTTGTGTCTCTTGTCCCTTCATTCTCTCCTAGGTGGCTGCGACCCCGTTGACTGTCCTGCTGGATAGGACACCACAGGAGTGCAAGTAGCCACCTCCCCTACTGCACCCCTGCTGACGGCCAAGCTGCCACCTCCCCAACTGGACACCGCACCCAAGGACAAGCCGCCACCTGCCCTCCCAGACACGCACTAGGGCCAAGGCACAGCCTCCCCTTCCCGGATCCCTGTATTCTGGGGGGGTCTTACCTTGTAGATGTTCTTTTGGATCTGTGGACTCCTCCCAGCGAGGTTCAAAAACCAGGCATTCTGGGGGCAGCACAAACTCCACCTCGCACACAGCCGGCCCCACGTTCATCATGGTGGCCCTCCCCAGGTAGGGTGCAGGTGGACAGCAGGTGGGATGAGGGCTAGCTGGAGTCCACGTGCCCTGTCATGTCCACTCATGGGGCCCGCAGCACATCTTCTGGCAGCAGAATCGTTCCACTTGGGAGAGTGCAGCAACACGTCCTATTCCTCTGCTGCCTCTTTGCTGACTGAAGATGCGGGGCCGCAGCTCCTCTCAGGAAGTGACCATGCGGCCAATCCCTCTGTGTCAGCACCACGCAGGATTCCTCTGCCGTCAGGGACCCTTTTCTTCTTCCTCCCCAACCCCACGGCACCCGGCTGTGCTTCCTCTCCTCGCTCAGGGAAGTTCTGTGTGGCCAGACAGGGCCTGGGGCTCCTTGCTGCTCTGGGCCCTGGAGCGCAAGGGCAGAAATGCACGTACTTCTCCAGCACGGAGGACTGTGGAGGACCCCAGGGAGCAGAGGTTGTGCTTCCGGAGAGGAGGGCTCCCACCTCACCGCCACCAGCACCACCTCCCCTGGGTGTCTTGATGGAAGTCCGAGCTGCTGCACCTATTGTTAAGAAAAAAAAAACAGATTTATTTATTTTTATTGCAAAGGCAAATTGGAATATAGGATGGGGGAGATAGAAGTTTCTCTTCACCTGTTCACTCCCCAGATGGCCAAAATGAACCAGGAAGTTTATCTTGGTCCCCCTAGCGAGTACAGCTCCCTGCCTGTGGCCTGGGAAAGCACTTGAGCATGGACCAAAGCCACCGGAGTAAGAGAACTGAAAGAATCTCCTGGCTTCTGGCTTTGGATTGGCTCAGTTCCTTCCATTGCAATCACTTGAGGAGTGAATCAGCAGACAGAAGATCTCCTTTCTGCCTTTATTCCTCTCTGTACATCTGACTTTCCAAGAAAAATCAATAAAATATTTTTAAAATAAAAAAAACAGATGCACCATCTTTTAATCTCTTATAGATCTCCAGCAAATGTGAAGATATCTCCCATGGTGTTAGCTTGAATCATGGAAACCATACATGATCTTTTAAAATGTGTGCACATTCCTTTTAATATAGCCTTTTTAATGCCATTGTTGGCTGCTGGCAACAATGAAATATATAATATATAGTTCATTAATATGTCACAATATACACACTTATGAATATAATATATTCATAAATATATAATGAAACAGATTTTGATTGCCCTCATGATGCCAATAATGCTACATTTTATACTATTAGTATAGACCCCTGATTATTACCCCAGTTAGCAGAAATGTCTTAAAGCAGCTATCTCTATAATTGGATGTGTTTTGCCCCAAGCTCTAACTATCCAGTCCTAGAGGAAAGTTCTCTACTTGTAAGTTGTATATTTACCAGATGACTGCTGTAGATCTGCATCCAGTGACTTCTTTCACTAATATCTTTTGTTTGTCACTGTGGACCTGTGACCCTGACCTCATGAATAGAGCTGAGATTTCCTTCACTGAAGCTATTCAAGACATGCTTAGATTCTCAGTGAGGTCCTCCTGTACATCCATAGGAGTTTGCATGAATTATTTGTCTTCTAGGTGCCAAAAATCCTCTATACTTAGCATAATTTTAGGGAATCTTTTAATGTTAGGTTTCTGCTTAAATTTCTAAACTAAATGCAAAATTTTAGGCTAATTTAATTGCAATGATATACCAGACTTGGTGATAGTAATAACAAAACCAATCTCCTAGACCACCAATTAGCTCTCACCTTTTCCCCATATAATTTTGCTTTTCAAATGCAAGTTTAGCAACAAAGTTATTGCATTCCTCCCCTGCCCAACCAAATATGATTGTACTTGGTGATATGCAATTCACAGGAAGCCAGAAACCTGTTTTTTAAGCTAAAAATTTTTAAGCCTCAGATTTAAACAGTTCATACTGACTTGGTCCCCCTACTGAAAGTGAACCCAGGGCTGGGTGGTAAAAAGCACTGACTCCTGCTGAAAACATCATTCCTCAGAAGCATTGTAAGATGGCATCATAAGTGCACTCTGTGATAGGTCAGTGGAACTAAATAAAAACAACCCATGTAGAACCCTTATGGGGCAGGGCTGGAGTCTGCACCAAGAGCAGCATCCCAAATCCTAACCCAGGTTGCTACACTGGCAGTAGGTTACTGAGTCTGAGTGCAGGCTTTTCTGGTCTCCATAAAAAGGGAGCCAGTCACGTGACACAATGCTCCAACAAAATATATGGTTTTATTGTATGCTCTAATTCACACCAAGACATCACACACTGCATCCCAGTCTAAGCAGCCCTCAGGCAGGCTGAGTCCCTGGACAGCTCCTTTGTATTTGAGAACATCATTACTCACATTCCATATAGAGTTCATTTTAATGGAATGACCAGGAGCAGTGCTGTGAAGGTAGGGACAGATTCGGCTTTATTAAACCCTTTAACACTGACTCAACATCTGTCTCCTTCCTCACCATGCATGTGCTTCATCTTTCACTCTCACTTGTGCAGAACACGTGCATTTCAGTATGCCCTTACATCAGGAGGAATGCAACTGAACACATTTCTTGTACGTAAAAACTCCCAAGTTCTGTTGTTTGGTCACCGTTCCATCATCTGGATCTTTTGCACCTGTTTTTGAGAATACCTTCCCAATATCTGCATGCATGAGCTCACATGAAATCTTTCAGAAATTAATGTAGATGATGTAGCAGCACTCAGACTTGCTCTTTTTGTCATGGTGTGCGTGTGTGTGTGTGTGTGTGTGTGTGTGTGTACTATATTTAGCATATACACTAATAGAATGGTAGAATGGGCAGGGACAGGAAAGATAAGAGAGAAACAGACTCTACCTGTTGCCTGGCTTCTCCTGAGCCTAGAAACAGGAGTGGTTACATGAAAACACCCCAAGTTCCAGGTGAGGAAAAGTACATCCTGGGAAAGGGCTAATCTGATTGGCTAGTAGGTAGACAGTATTACATGGAACATTGGGTACAGGAGGTGTGGCTTCCAATTTAGCTCTAAAAGAGCCCTTGCCTAGTACCCTAGCCTCAGGCTCCTGCCCTAGTGTGGCAGCATGCCACAGGTATGGCCTACCCAGAGACCAGAGGCTCTTGGCCTGCTGTTTCAAGATGGATGTGCTATTGTGCC
This sequence comes from Ochotona princeps, assembly GCF_030435755.1. Lineage (NCBI taxonomy): Eukaryota > Metazoa > Chordata > Mammalia > Lagomorpha > Ochotonidae > Ochotona > Ochotona princeps. Next base: position 103,786,068 of record NC_080835.1, on the reverse strand, counting down.
CCAGCCTTCCTAGAATGTGTCAGAGACTTGGGCTACCAAAGGCATCAGTTGGGTCACTCTAGTCTCAGATCTCTGGACTAGTGTAATGGCATGCTGGACCCCACCTGGGGCCCCTGGGATGCCTGCTCTGAGCCCAGCAAAGTGGGATGCCACAGGAGTAGACCCATAGCATCCCTGCAGTAGGGATTCTAGCAGCCTGCTCCCAACAGCACATGGTGGCAGGCCTTGGTTGTTGCCTGTTTTAGAATCCATTGTAGAACTGCCTGCTCCCAGCCTGGCACTACGCCGGTGGCACTCCACACCTCTGGGAATATCCTGTTTTGGGACCCTGGAGTGAAGCACGTGATCTGCCAGCATAGTCTACAGGAGTGGCCTGCCTTGGGATCCATGCATGGGGTCCCAGGCTTGCTTCCACCCTGCCTGGGAGTAGCCTGCCCTAGAGGCCATGCATGTGCTGGTGTGGAACCCCAGGTCTGCCTATGCCAACCCAGCAGCAGGAGCAGCTCGCTTTAGGGGACATATGTAGGGGCCCAGCCTCCATGTCCACAGCCCTGTCTGCCCACTGTCTACTCTCCGAAGTGGCCAGCACAAGGGCTCAAGTGTGGGTCCCAGGCCTGCTTGCCACCAGTACTGCCTGCCCTCAGTCCAGTCACAAGAGCTGCCAGCTGTCGGGTCGGTGTGTGGAACAATAGGCTGGCCTGTCCTCAGGTTAAAAACAAGAGTTTGGGCTGGCTCCTGTGTGAGCAAATCCAGCAAGACCCAGCCCTGCTTGCAACAGTGTGGAAGAGTGATTTCAGGGCCTTCATGTGGGCTCTCTAATCACACATCCACCAGTCCCAGCCTAGGGAATGGGTCTACCTTGGGGTCCATGAATGTGGTTAGGGTTAGACCTGGGGAGCAGTCAAATTTGGGGCACGTTGGTGAGTGCTGTAAGATCAGCTGTGGGAATGGCAGCCCACACATGGGGCTCCTAGAAGTTCCTCTACTTTGTCCAGCATGACAATGCCCACCTTAGTGAGCCTGTATGGGTACAAAGAAGGGCCTGCCCCAGTACAACTGTGAGTCTGAACCCCTTAGTAGTGCCCCTAGCACTTCCTCCCTTGGACCTGGATTACGGCTGATCACCTTTAGGGCTCCTGTGTGGATACCCAGTCAGGTCAGTCCCATCTGGCTTATTGGAGTGTAGGGTCCTCTCTTGGTGTCCCTAACAATGTCTCCACTTGGCCCAGACTAGGGAGCTGTTCAGCTTAGGGCCCCTCCTAGGAAGCAGAGGAAGGCCCACCATCAACCCAGCCCTGACAGTTCGGGCCCTAATGTAAGGCCCCTATAGCAATTCCTTCCCTTGGCTTGTCCTGGAGAGAGGTCCACCTTTTGGGATGCCCAGGCAGGACTGTCCCATGCTGACCAAGGGAGTAAGGATCCCTCTTTTTTCTGATGGAGGAGCCTGGGCAACTCCTCTGGCAGGACACAGTCCCTGCAGGTAAGCGCAAGAAGCATGATAGGAAACAGCCCAGAATAGGCCATGGAAAGTTTCCCACTGGCACACATTCAGCATGGGTCAGGAGCAGACCAGGCTGAATCAGTTCATATCACCCACTGGCAAATCCGATCACCAGATCAGAGTGTGGGATGAGCCGGGTTTGGTCGCGACAAAACCAGTACACATTATGGAATGCCAGGGCGTGGTTGCCTGTACTGGATATGAATGCAGCACCCAACCAGCACACGTGAGATCCATGAAGGAAGGGAGGGGCAGAGCTGGCGGGGGGATTAAGGGGCTGGTTCCCTCGCCGGACAGCTACTCCCACTGGAGAGCGTGGGCTGGGATGGGGACAGACTAGACTATGCAAGGCTATAACACCTGTGCACTGCATGTGGAATAGATCAGGGAAAAGCCAGGCTGGGCTGATTATTCCTGCTGGTGCAAGCATAAATTAGAGTGGGTGAGGGATGTTTGGGCATAGCAGCAGAAGCTGGCACTGGGGACTAATTCTGTCAAGTCAAATCACAGAACCACCTAAAGAGTGCATAAACCGGGACAGAGAGACCTGGGAGGAAAAAAGTGGGTTCCCCCTTCTTGGGTCACTAGTCCCGTGGGAGGGCATGAAAACTAGGATGGGGGCTGGGATGCCTAGATAGAGAGGCACTCAATAACACCCGTGAGGGCTGGATGGTTGAGTTGGTTAGATAGAACTAAGCTTTAATACCCATTGACAAGTGCCAGAGCCAAATGGGATGGGGGACAGACTGGTCTTCTGCTACACATACTGGCAAACCAGGGTAGGGAGCGGGCCTGGTGTGGGTTATCGTGGGTTGCCCCAACTAGGCTGCAGCTCCCACTGGTTAGTGTGAGGGCTGAGTACGTGCTGGGCAGAACCAGGCCGGACTGCAACACCCATTGGTTCCAGTGCAACTCGGGGCTGAAAACAGAACCAACCCAGCAATTGCAACCACCAGCTGATCGAGGTGATGGACTGTGCCGGGCCCTGTGCTTGCTAGAACATGCAAGAAACTAGTCTGGGAATACCTCAAAGTTTCTTTGGAGATCTCCCCAATCGAACTACTGGACTCAGAACTCTAATCAAGAAAAGACAGAAGACAGAGCAGATCAATCATTCATCTCAGCTATATGTTGGCAGCGAAAAATGGGGCAAACGGAGACTTCATGATGGACCATATCAATCAGTGGACGACCTCATCAAGCGAAACTGGCAGCGATTCATAACTGGAGAACTATTAACACCACTCGAGCACATATCTCAGAGCATGCCCCACATCCGGGACTCGGGTTGGGTGGGAAACCGGGTGGGGCTTCTCCCTCAATATCCCCCTTTACCTCAGATACAAGATGGAAATAATATGGACATAATAGTATTACCCACTTCCCTATCCCCCTGAACCTTTTTTTTTCTTTTTCTTTCTTTAACTGTAATTAACTATGTAAAGATTGTCAACAACAACACAATAAAATAGATTATAAAAAAAAAAAAAAGAAACTGCTTAGGAGACGCTTACCCTACACGGGACTTCCTGTGTTTGTGTTATGGCTCCACAACAAATTCCATCTTGCTGCAAACTCACTCTCTGGATGCAAGCAAGAAATTTCTCAAGTGTGCGAGTCTTTGCATCTGCTAAAATGGATACAGATTTAGTTCCTGCTTCCTGTTTTTGCCTTGACCATGTCACAATCTTGCATGAATTTAAAGAATTTAAAGAATGGTAGATCACTCTCTCTCCATGACTTTTATAAATGAAATATACTAACAAGAATAATTTTTTTAAACGATAAGAGAAAAAGAAATAATTTCAAAATGAAAATTGGCATGAATGCTTGGTGCAGCTTTTCACACACAATTTCGAGAATCACATGCTTCTTCCCAGTGATTCTAAATAGAGCAGTGCATTCTTTTTTTTTCTATTCATTTATTCATTCATTACAGTGTATTACATGACACAATTTCATAGGTACTGGGATTCTCCCCCCTTCACCCCAAACCCCTCCCCCATGGTGAGTCCCCCCACCTTGGTGCATAACCACAGCCCAAGTTCTGCCGAGACTCCCTAATTAAAAGCTCACACCATACAGAGTCCAGCATCTCACTTGTCCAGTCAAGTTCAATGGCCTCTTAGGGAGGCCCTCTCAGGTTTGAGGTTAGAGCCAGCAGTGCGTCACCTCGATCAATTAGATCAGCAACAATCCAGGTACGATGAGACTGGTGCAGAGTCCACTGATTGACATAGTCCATCTTAGAGTTTCCCCTTGTCCAGTTTTTCGCTGCAAACATATAGCTTAGGTGGTTGATTGATCTACTCCATCTTCTATCTTTTCTTGGTTAATGTTTTGATTCGTCCATTTTGTTCAGGGGAATCCCCAAAGAAACTTTGAGGTGTTCCCAGTCTAGGCTCCTAAATTCACTACTAGTAAGCACAGTGCCCGCCACAGTCCATCACTCCGATCAGCTGGTGGTTGTAATCCCTGGGTTGGTTCTATTCTGAGCCCCGACCTCCACTGGAACCGATGAGTATTGCAGCTCTTCCCGGCTCTGTGATGAGCAGTGCATTCTTAAAAAGGAAATCTCATAGAAAAGTACACACTGAATGACAGTAATGAGTACGAGTTAATAAAACAGTATAACTACTGAGCCAGTGGGAACTGCTGCTCAGCAATGTTATCAGAGATCTCAGTTAACACTACATGAAGAAAATAAAGTGAAGCAAAATTTTAGAGAAACACAAAATAAGTGTACATGAAGGAAATGTTAGACTGTAATCCTTCTACTCTGCCCATACGTCATACACCATCACAATTTATCCCTAGCCTGTAATATAATATTGTTCCATATGCAAAACACCTGCAAAGAATTAGCATATGAAAAATAAAAAGCAAGAAAAATACTATCATTGTATCAAAAACTAAAGCAAAGGCCAGCACTGTGGTATAATATGTAAAGCTGCTAACTGCAACACAAGCTTCCCGTATGGAAATCAGCTGTTCCACTTCCAGCCGAGCTCTGTGTTCATCCCCTGGGAAAAGCAGTGGAAGATCATCCAAGTGCCTGGGCCCTGATCACCCACATGCAAGCCCTGGAGGAAGCTGCAGGCTCCAGGACTCAGCTTGGTCCAACACTTATTTTAGTCACCCGCGCAGTGAGCTAATGGGTAGAAGATCTCTGTGCCTTATTTTTTTTAAACATTCATTTATTTTTATTGCAATGTCATATATATATATATACAGAGAGAGAGAGAGAGAGAGAGAGGAAGAGAGACAGAAATATCATCTGTCCACTGACTTACTCCACAAGTAGCTGCAACTGCTGGCACTGTGCTGATCCAAAGTTAAAGGCCAGGAGCTCTTCCAGGTCTCCCACGCGGGTACAGGGTCCCAAGGCTTTGGGCCATCCTCGACTGCTTTCCCAGGCCACAAGCAGGGAGCTGGATGGGAAGCGAGGCTGCTGGGATTAGAAGTGGCATCCATTTGCGATCCCAGGGCACTGAAGGCGAACACTTCAGCCACTAGGCCAAGGCGCCTGACCCTGTCTCTTACTTGAACTCTCATTTGAACCTACACACACAGAAAAAAAAAATTAAAAAAAGAAGAAAAAAGTAAAAAAGCGATATTATTAAGATCTATTTACCATAACATATCACTTAAAAAACTCAGTTTAAGAAATCACAAACATCAATTATCACACAGTACTCAGATTTAGTCACATTTGGGGATGGAAGATCAAAGAGACAAAGACTTACATTAACAAAGGATTTTTTCAAAACGACTTGTCTGCAAAGTTGCTGTGCCACCCCAGGCCTCTGCCAAGCACAACACCAGCACCACATGCTGTGCCTCAACCTTGCAGCAAAGCTGTGAGGAAAACAAGGCTGTTTGTTCTAACTGCTGGAGTCTGTGCTGCTCTGGTGTCAGCAACAAGAAAACTGCTCCAGACCCTTAAGAGGAGCTTCACTGAGAAATGAGCTGGGGGCACTGGAGATGCTGTGGCTCAACTCAAGAAAATCAGGTCAATTAAAAAAAAATGCCACCCAACATGAAGTTTGAACTGTCCCTGGGCACTCCCCCCTCCTCACTGCACAATGGGTTCAACTGGGAGTCCTAGTGGTCAAGGTCAGTGCTGCAGAGTGAGGACCCCAAAGTCCCCCTCCTGGCCTCCGTCCACCCCGGGGCCTCAGGAGATGCTCTCACACACTCACCCTTCCCAGCTTCTGACGAGTCGGAGGTCCTGCAGAGGCTCCTGCGGGGAGGGAGCTCACAGGGCAGCACTGGCTCAGCCACCTGCGCCTCTCCACCAGCACAACCAGCAACGTGGCTATGGAGGCGCCCCACAACCTCCCGCCTGCTTCCACAGGGCTTCCTGGGGGCTCCCTGATTGGACCGTTCCCACAGATCCTGACTACGCATGACGTCACAGAATGCGCAGCCAATCAGAAGCACAAGGGGTAAAGGGGCAGTCAGGTAGGATTCTGGAGGGAGGGGTAGTGAGGGGTGGGGCTTCACCTCAGGCTGGAAGTGGCCTCCTCTCTTGCAGCTTGAGCCTTCCAACAGCAGGGGCCGCTGTCGCCTTTCACATTAGTCCACCTCCTGGCCACTCCTTCCCTCTCTGCTTCAGGTTCAAATCTGGAAACCCAGAAATGTAGGACAAGAGTCTGCGGATGCACCTCACTGAATGTTCATTAGTTTCTGGTACTTTTCTTCTTCATATTGCCAGGTTTTTTCCATTGGTTCATTTCACTTTTTAAAGTGCAGATTACACATTCACAATAGTGTGTAAGAGGTGAGAAGAGGCCTTGTCCAGATTCAATCTAGCAAAAGACAACTTGCAGTGATATATATATAATCCATATATATATATATTTCTATTTTATGCACTGGATTTCCTATTTTATGCACTATATATGTATTTCTGTAACTCGGTTTCCGCAGTTTGTGACTTTTGGTTTCTGTTTAAAACATCTTTTTAAGGGATTTTTTTTTTTTTAAGATTTTATTATTTTTGGAAAGCCGGATATACAGAGAGGAGGAGAGACAGAGAGGAAGATCTTCCGTCCGATGATTCACTCTCCAAGTGAGCCGCAACGGGCCGGTGCGCGCCAATCCGATGCCGGGAACCTGGAACCTCTTCCGGGTCTCCCACACGGGTGCAGGGTCCCAAAGCTTTGGGCCATCCTCGACTACTTTCCCAGGCCACAAGAGGGAGCTGGATGGGAAGTGGGACTGCCGGGATTAGAACCGGCGCCCATATGGGATCCCGGGGCTTTCAAGGCGAGGACTTTAGCCACTAGGCCACGCCGCCGGGCCCAATTTAAGGGATATTTTAAAATTTTTTTGTGGGAAAGTCAGATACACAAACAGGTAGAGAGAGAGGAAGGTCTTCCATCCACTGAATCCCTCCCAAATCATCTGCAATGGTCGGTACTGTGCCAGTCTGAATCCAGGAGCCCAGAGCCTCTTCCACTTCTCCACAGAGCTGTAGGGTTCCAAGGCCTTGGGCTGTGCTAAACTGTGCTCCCAGGCCATGATCAGGGAGCTGGATTGGAAATAGGGTTGCAGGGATTAGAACTGGTGCCCAAAAGCAATCCCGGCACATACAAGGCAAGGACTTAGAGCGCTGGGCCCTGTTTTAAAATATCTTACTTCTAAGTATTTCAGAAAACCTTTTCATAAACTTTTGAATGATTACGAGTTTTATGAAGAATGGTGTTTATATCCCAGAAATGAATTAATTGCAAGGCACTTCTTTCTTAATGAGTTTTACTATTATCATTTTGATATTTATTTATTTATTTATTTATTTATTTATTTATTTATTAAAAGACAGATATCCATAGAGAAGGAGAGACAGAGAAATGAATCTTGCATCTGCTGGTTCCCTTCACAAGCGGACACAACAGTCAGCATCGAGTTGATCTGAAGTCAAGCGTTTCATTCAGGTAATTTATGCGTTTGCAGTGTCTGAAAGCTTGGTACCATCCTCGACTGCTTTCCCAGGCTACAAGCAGGGAGCTGGATGGGAAGTGGAGCTGCCGGGATTAGAACCGGCACAATATGGGATCCCAGCACTTGCAAGCTAACGCTTTGTTCACTGAACCATTGTGCCAGACCCCTAATTTTTGCTAATTTTGTTAATAGATTGCCACAATAGCTAGTTCTCAGTATATACAAACACTCATTTGATGCTACAAATGTAACCTCACCTACTGTGAGTACCCTTGGAAATTTTACTGGTATTGGAAACCTAGAAGAAGTTCCTGGCTCCTAGGTTAGGATCTGCTCAGCTCTGGCCATTGCAGCCACTTGGAAATTCCTTGTGCCTACAGCATAAACAAGCTGCCTGTAAAGCAATATTATACAATCTGATCAATAATCAGTATTTCCCTCCACTCTCTCCCATCTAAGTCACACTGGGCTCCACCTACTTCTCACATCTCGCTCCTTCCTTCACCCTCCTCTGTCTGAAGTTCCCTAGCTAGCTTTCCTCACTGAGAATCTGAGCGGCCACAACCACTCCTACTCCCGCTCCTACTCCCTCTTCCTCTGCTTGAAACTGCAGTTTTTCCAAGGTTTAAGCATTTTCTTTTCTCTTTCATATATTTCATCCATCCCTACCCCTAATCCAGAGGGATGTGGTACAGGGTAAGTAACATCTACTTACAAACAAAACAAAGGAAAATGTTACTTGCCGAGCTTGTTCAGTACCTTGCTATAACAGAGTCCTACCAAAGTAATAAACATTCAACAAGATTTCTACACTTAAATTTTTATTTAAGGCCCAGTGAGGATGCCTATCAGCCGAAGTCCTCACCTTGAAGGCACCGGGATCCCATATGGGCACTAGTTCTAATTCTGGAAGTCCTCCTTCCTATACTGCTCCCTGCTTGTGGCCTGGGAAAGCAGTGGAGGATGATGATCCAAAACCTTGGGAGCCTGCACCCACATGGGAGACCTGGAGGAAGTTCCTGCATCCTGGCTTTGGCTTGGCACAGCATTGGCCATTGCAGTCATTTGGAGAGTGAACCATCAGATGCAAGATCTTCCTCTCTGTCTCTCCTCTTCTCTGTATAACTGACTTTGTTCTAAAAATAAAATAAATCTTTATAAAATTATTTTTATTTAAGTGAGATGAATATTTTCTTTTGTTAATTATTATTTCATTTTATAACACCTTTCATAGTCTCTGGGATTCCCCCAATCCCTCACCAAGCCCTCCCCCCAAATTGAATTCCTCCATATTGTTACAGTAGTACAGTTCATATCCAGTCATGATTCCGTCATTGTGGGCAAGGTCCATGCAGAAATTCCAACATCTGATTGTCCAGATAAATTCAACAGTTTCATTGGGTGACCCTCCTTGGTACAAAAGTAGAGCTGCCAGAATATCATCCCCTTCAATGAAAAGCCACTACACAACTTCAACAACATGAAGAAACATGGAAATTCACAACATCATGAAGTAAATTAACATGGTATTGAGTGACTAATTTGCTAGAAATTGCAAGTTCTTAACCACACCCTGTAACTACTTCATTGACATCTCAATTTTAGTATATACACAATCAGTTGCTATAAGCCTTAAAAATGCTTGTAGGGTATGATTCAGCTGTCTCCTGTCTATTTTCATTTTTATGGTTAGCAGCTTATAGTATTCAAGTGTGATTTTTACTGAACTTCACAAATTTTAGGATAGTCCAAACAGGCTTATAAGTCTCATATATCATATGTTAACTATTGAGCAGCAGAAGGAGGAGTGTGCAGAGAAAGCTTCAGTACCTTAGTGAGGAGTAACTGATCTTTGTGTTCTACCTTATAAGATATATGGAAATCCAAGCTGACTTTTTCCTCCTGATTCTAAGCTTTCCTTATGGTCTCTCTCTGTCTACCTGATCTAATTTTTTTTGGGGGGTGGGGGTATTGTGGAGCAACCCTGATGGTCATTGCAAAAGAGGGTGGGGAGCCAAAGTTGGAACTAAGTGAGGACCAGAGAAAGCTCCTCTCCTGAGTCCCAATGGAAGTTTACTGTTCTTCTGCTTCTGAGGACTGCTCAGGGCTCCTGGCTGTTGTTCCAAAGATGTTAGATCCTGTGAGGAAGGACCTGGGCATTTTTCATCCAGTGTGGGAAATCTGATAGTGAAGAGTTGGCTTCAGAGTTCTTGGTGTATGTGGGCACCTGAATTCTCTGTGATCTCCTTGGCAGTTGGGATATAGTCCTTCATGCCCATACTGATATTTCTTGGTGATGTACCAGGAGTCTCTGTGGTTAGTATACAAGCCTCCTCCTGTCCTCCTGTTCCACTCTGGGGTCCCCTCCTGCTCTGTGCATATGACTTTCTGTTAAGAGACTGTCAGGATCACTCTTGGATCCCACTGTATGTCTTTATACGTTTTGCTAATGTCAAACACAGATTTGAGTCTGGAGTCTATAAACTTCCTGTTACAATCTTGATAAATTATACTTAATTTCTTTCTCACACATTCTAAGAAGGTGAAAGATTTCTCTATTCTCCTGACCCATTGTAGATTAACATAGGGTGTTAAAAGTGTATCAAGCGTTTCAGTTCTTTTTTTTTTCTTGTAGATATATATATATATATATATATATTTAATTTTGAATATTTGAATTATGTGTTACAGTTTTATATATACACTGGGATTTTCCCCCAAAGTCCCACCCCCAACAAATTTTCCCCATTTTACTACAGTGGTATAATCCTTCATGAGGAATTATAATTCCATCACTTTCTTATTTAAGTGTACCTGAACATTGCTGGAACAGACAAATACAGACAGTACCACATTCCATGTCTACACTTGTCCAATAGTTTCTTGGGAATCCATCTTTCATCTGGATGCAGGGATGCATGTTGTATTATACTCCCACATCTGGATATGGTAGACCCCATGACCCCATCACTATACATTTCCATAATTGAGAAACCATGAAGCAATGTCAACAACTGACATGAGCTAGAACAACAACCTCAACAACAACAACAAAATACAGTTCCATGAAAAAACATGCCACTGAGTAACCGACACATGGGTGACAAGAAGGAGATACAAAAGTCTCTTGAGAAAAATGATGATACCATATAATCCATGAGCCAGCAATAAATTTGACAAGAGAAAAGCGAGCATTTTTGCTGGGATCCCATGTGAGCTCCAGTTCTAATCCCAGCAGCACCACTTCCCATGCAGTTCCCTGCTTGAGGACTAGGAAAGCATTGAAGGATGGCCCAAAGCCTTGGGACCCTGCACCCATGGGGTAGACCTGGAGGAAGTTCCTGGCTCCTGGCTCCAGATTGGCACAGCACCAGCCATTGTGCTCACCTGGGGAGTGAATCATCAAATGGAAGATCTTCCTCTCTGTCTCTCCTCCTCTCTGTACATGCAACTTTGCAATACAGATGAATAAATCTTAAAAAAAAAAAAAAAAGAGAGAGTATTTGGAATAAATAAAACTGAAATAAAAGACTTGAAAACACATAGGATGCAGCCAAAACAAAACAAAACAAAACAAAACAAAATGAAAACAGTGTTGATTGGATTATTGAAGTTACACATTCCACTCTGGTTTCCTTATATAAGAGAGAACATACGATATTTATTCTTTTGTGACTGACTCATTTCACTGAGCATAATGGTCTCTAGTTGGGACCACCTAGTTTTAAATAGTATAATCTCATTGTTCTTAATAGCTGAATAATATTCCATGGATTAGATGTACTACAGTTTCTTTAACCACTTTTCTTTGGATGCTCATCTAGAGTGTTTCCATGTCTTTGCTATTGTAGCTTTTGGTACTGTAAATAGGATTACGGATCCCCTTCTCACATGCAGATTTCATTTCTATTGGGCATATTCCCAGCAGCAGGATAGCTGGGTGATATGGCAGATTTATTTGCAATTCTCCAAGCACTCTCCATACTGATTTCCTCAGTGGTTGTATTAGCCTACACTCCCACCAGCAGTGAAGGAGGGTGCCTTTCTCCCCACATCCAAAGTATCTGGCACAAATGGCCAGGCCCAGCCTGTCTTCATCTCCCGAGCTCCCCATGTGAACCCAAGCTCCCACTTGGCTCCTGCACGGGCTGATCTGTGGCTGCCTCTGGATCCCTTGTTGTTCTTTGTGTCCAGATCACAGCTCACAGGTGGCTTCTGGGTTTACTGTTTCCTAAACACCACTCAGCCATCGTTGCCTCTTCCCTGTGTCCCAGTGGGTCTTCAAGCACCTCCCTGTTGACTTCCTGGCCCCTAACTTTTTCTGTAATCTGCTCTCTATTCCTTAGCCTATCTAATAATTTTCCATCATCCCAAACATGTCTACACCCTTTGCCAACCAGTGAGATTTTCTAAATGTAAACTTAAGAATTCCTAGCCTCCTGTGCCCTAAGAACAATGTTTGTGCCTGATTAAATACAAGTCTTCTTTTTAAGATTGATTTTGTGTTGATTGCAAAGTCAGGTATACAGAAAGGAGAGACAGAGAGGAAGCTCTTCCGTCCGATGATTCATTCCCCAAGTGACCACAAAGGCTGGTGCTTGCCCACAAAAAGCCAGGAGCCAGAAACTTCCTCCAGGTCTGCCACAGTGGTGCAGGGTCCAAAGGCTTTCCCAGGCCACAATCCGAGAGCTGAATGGGAGGCAGGGCCGCCGGGATTAGAACCAGCGCTCGGAGGGTTGTCTATTAACTATTTCAAAAAAGTTATCAGGAGTTGTAAAGGCAGAGAAGAGAGTGTTTGCAAAAGGGGGAAAGTAGTTAGCTGCCTGTTTAAGGACTGAGGGGACAAGAAGCAGAGAGAAAGAAAGGCAGAAAGAAGTTTAAGTCCGGGGCTTAAGCCTTCCCTCCCCCCAAAAAAATCACAACAATAATAAAAACAATCGTAGCCGGCTTTCCAATAATAAAAAAAAAATAAAACATAAATATAAAATAAAAAAAAAATAAAAACAATCGTAGGGCCCGGCGGCATGGCCTAGCGGCTAAAGTCCTCGCCTTGAACGTGCCGGGATCCCATATGGGCGCTGGTTCTAATCCCGGCAGCTCCACTTAACATCCAGCTCCCTGCAGTTGAGGACGGCCCAATGCATTGGGACCCTGCACCCGCGTGGGAGACCTGGAAGAGGTTCCTGGTTCCCGGCATCGGATCAGCACCCACCGGCCCGTTGCGGCTCACTTGGGGAGTGAATCATCGGACGGAAGATCTTCCTCTCTGACTCTCCTCCTCTCTGTATATCTGACTTTGTAATAAAAATAAATCTTTAAAAAAAAATAACAATCGTAGCTGGCAGCTGCAGCATCAGCCGGAGGTAGAGGGAAACACTCCTTTTTTGATCCCGATTCCAGTTCGCTTCTCTCTCTCTCTGTCTGCCACCTCTGTCCCCTTCATTCCTCCCCTCCACAAATTGCTCTCCTCCACCTGGTTTCCTCAAACCCCGCTATCTCCAATCACCCCCGCCCGCCCGCCTCCCGTCCACCTCCTTCTCTGTCGCCCCCCTCCCCCACGTTCCCCTCCGTGCCCAGGGTCTCCGGCCTCCAGCGAGCCGGCCCCACACACAGCGCCCGCATGTACAACAGATGGAAACGGAGCTCAAGCACCTGGGCACGCAGCCGAATTCTGGGGGAGGCTGAGGCAGTGACAACACCACGGCGGCGGTGGTAGGCGGCAGCCAAAAGGCCCATGAACGCCTTCATGGTGTGGTCCCGTGGGCAAGGTCGCAAGATGATCCAGGAGAACCCCAAGATGCACAACTTTGATATCAGCAAACGCCTGGGCCCCGAGGGAAACTTAGTGGGAGATGGCGAAGCGGCAGTTCACTGCAGAGGCCAAGCGGCTGCGGGCGCTGCACGAGAAGGAACACCCAGATTATAAACATCTGCCATGGCTGAAAACCAAGAAGCTCTTGAAGAAAGGTAAGTACACGCAGCCTGGTGGGCTGCTGGCTCCCGGCGACAACAGAATGGCCAGCGGGGATGGGGTTGGCACCGGCGTGGGCACGGCCGTGAACCAGTGCATGGACAGCAACGCCCATGTGAATGGCTGGAGCAATGGCAGCTACAGCATGATGCAGGACCATCTGGGCTGCCCGCAGCACCGGGGTCTCAACGTGCATGGCGCGGCTCAGATGCAGCCCATGCACCACTATGATGTCAGCGTGCTGCAGTACAAATCCATGACCAGCTCGCAGACCTACATGAACGGCTCTCCCACCTACAGCATGTCCTACTCGCTGCAGAGCACCCCCAGCATGGCGCTAGGCTCCTTGGACTAGGTGGTCAAGTCCAAGGCCAGCTCCAGCCCGTCTGTGGTTACCTCTTCCTCCCACTCCAGGGAGTCGTGCCAGGCCGGGAACCTCCAGAACACGATCAGCGTGTACCAATCCGACTGCACATGTCACAGCACTACCAGAGCAGCCTGGTGCCCGGCACGGCCATTAACGGCACACTGCTCCTCTTGCACATGTGAGGGGGGGCCCACCAGACAGCAGACTGGAGAAGAACGGGGGGTGGGGCGGGAGGGGAGGTTGGGGGTGATAGTGGGGTGGGGAGTAGCGGGAAAGGCATTTTCAGAGGAAAAGGAAACAAACAAAAACCCGGGAAATGGGAGGGGTCCAAAAGTAGAGTGAGAAGGAAGTATGACGAAAACAACAAGCGTATGCAACACAAATCCTGGTATGCTGACAAAGAACATTTCATTACTCACAGCAAGTGACGGCTTCAGAGGAGACCACCAATCCCTTCTACGCTCAACGCAAAACCTGAGCCGCTGACAAGATAACTTTATAAAAGATGTAGAGATGCTAGACTTCTTTCGGGGGGGGGGACTATTTTTGTACAGAAAAAAAAAACTGGCTCGTGGGTGGACTGGGGAGGGCCTGGGGAATGGACCTTGTATAGATCTGAAGTAAAAGAAAGCTGCACACAACTTTTCTTTTGTTTAATTGAAAGGTGGATATTGGAGAGGAGGAGAGACAGAGAGGAAGATCTTCCATCGGATGATTCACTCACCAAGTAAGCACAATGGCTGGAGCTGAGCCATTATGAAGCCTGGATACAGGAGCTCTTCTGGGTCTCCCACGAGGGTACAGGATCCCTCTAGGCTCTAGGCTGCTCCAGGCCCAGGTAACTCCAGGCTTCCTGCTGCTCTAGGCCCAGGCTCACTCAGCCCAAGAAACCAACACACCTGCCCCACTGCTCCACTTGCTGCTGTAGAACCAGCTGGGCACTACCAGCCACCCAGCACCCCCAACAGGCTGCTCACAGACCAGGCTGCATGTGGGGCCTTGCCCTGCCAAGAAGCTCCTAGACCACACTGTCCGCTGTCAGCAGCTCGAGAGCGAGTTGGGCTTAGCCAATGATCTCACTCCCTCAGCAGGCAGTGTGCTTGCCAGCTACTCCAGGGCTGTGCCCGTTTAGCCGGTGACCCTGCAGCCCCAGCCTGAACACCTTGAGTCCCCTACCACACAACATGCCCACTGTGCCTCCTTACCTGACCCTCCAGTGTCATCTCCAACACACCTAGCCTACTTGGAAGCTCCTCCAGGGCCAGAAGGGCTTGGCCCCACCACACTCATTTCTAGCCTGCCCGCCCCCATAGCCTTCCCACTGCAGGTTAGTGTGGTAGTGAAATCAACATGAAACACTGCAACAACCTATTTCTTGTCTCATGAAAAAATGTTCATGTGGACAACTCCAGTTTGCAAAGCAGGGTTTATTTAAGAAGCAGAAGGGAGGTGGCCTGCCCTAGCAGCAGGAGGGACTCCAAGGGAGGAAAGACCCATGAAAAAGATGGAAATTGTGTCCATTCAGCACCATCTCAGGGAGGGGTTGACATGAGTCACCCCAAGGGCAGAGAGAAAGAAACTTATTCACAATGGGCAGTAATGTCTGCTGCTCTCCCTTCCTTCAGAGAGTGACCTCAATGTCAGAGTTAGAAGGTTTTTATGAAAAGAGTGAGTTCGCCGGCCCCACCTTAGGAACCAGGTGAATTGGACAGCCACAGGAGGCTGCCATATTTACAATGGGTGGGCTATAGCACTGCAGGAGGCTGTCAGCTCTAGGCTGGCTCTGACAGGAAACCTAACACCCCTGTCCTCCATCTTGCTCCTCTGGAATACTCTCATTCTCCCTGGACCCACAGCACATCTAACATTCCTGCCTTGGCTGCTGCAGCAAACACAGGTCTTCAGAGCTGGCAAAGTCTGTGCTTCTAGCCCACCTGTCATGCCTCCCTCAGGCTTCTCCAGGTACTCTGCCTGCAGCTCGCTCTAGAGACAGACTGGCTTGGCCAGAGTAACATGCCCCACAACACATCCTCCCAATCAACCAGCCTTGGCACTGCCAGGTCAGATGAACCCAGGAGGCACTTTCCATGCCCCAGCCTGCTTGTCAAACCCAACAAACAAATCTGAGTCTCACGATACTATTAATAAATAAAAAAGTAAAATAATAATAAGAAGAACCTGGTATTTTAGAATTTTGCGGAACGTTGCCAGTAACGGTGGGTAGTTCTGTGCCAGTGCAAGAAGGGCCAACACAGAGCCTAATGGGCTACTTGGTGCTGTCCAGTCTGGATCTTTGTGATGTGCACATCCACAGCAGGGAAGAAATACAAGTAACTGTCCTCCCATCCATTCAAGCCCTTTGGATCAGTGTGTTTTCTTGTCTGTCAGACTCTCTACACACGTATATGTGTGCGTGTGCTAGGGGAGAATCCTGTGACATCACAGGTTTTTTTTTTTTAGATTGATTTTGTTTTTATTGGAAGATCAGGTCTACAGAGAGAAGGAGAGACAGAGAGAAAGATCTTCCATCCACTGGTTCAGTCCTGAAGTGCCAGCAACAGCCAGAGCTGAACCAATCCAAATCCAGGAGCCAAGAGCTAGGAGTTGTTTTCTTACTACCAAATAGACTAAATGCTACCATTTTGTTTGATCTCTTGGTCTTTGCAGTATGGATGCTATTTTCAACAGCTGTGTGTGTTAGGCGTGCATTTTTGTTTTATGTGACTGATTCCATCTCTGTAGTAATTAGAAAGTATTTTAAATAAGAATGAAAATAAGGAAGAATTATTTGAGGGAAGCACACAAGACAATGTTCAAGTACCCTGAATGTGATGGTGGAGCAGTTCTCTAAGTTTCTGTTAGATTGAAAAAACTTTTTCAAGGTCTGGCATGTGATTCAAATGATTTTAGAAAATATAAACAAGTCTAATGACCTTAGAAAATATAAACAAATGATAAAGAAGATAGTATTCATTTTTCCACTACTCAGAAGTTGTGTTGAAATTACTGTGCCCTGGGTCAAACTTACATCTGCAAACTGCCATCCCATATCAGAGCACCAGTTTGAGTCCTGGCTGCTCCATTTCTGATCCAACTCCCTGCTTATTGCACCTGGGAGACCTGGCTGAAGCACCTGGTTCCTAGCTTTAGCCTAGCCTAACCCTGGAAGATCTCTTTCCCTCTGTTACCATGTCTTTCAAATCAATCAATCTGCCATGGCTTCAGTGGAGGGTTCCTTGTTCCCTGTACTGTGACCTACAGGAAGGTGCAGGTGCCCACCAGCACGGCCTGAGATAGGCAGAGAGGAGTGTGCAGCTGGCCCTGGGTCAAACCCTGCACTGGGTCACAGTAGGCTGTGGGATGAAGTCACACAGGAAATGGCACCAGGAGTCCATCTTGCAAGCACCAACAGAGTAAGGGTGATGGGTCACCACATCTAGCCATGCATAGAGGCAGCAAAGGCAGGGACCACAGAGCAGAATCAAGAAACTACCCAGGGGCAGGTCCTGGCTCTCCCTGGATGGGATGCTAGAGTCTTCCAGAGGTAGGTCCTGGTTAGCCCTGGGTAGGAGGTTGGGGTTTTCCAGGAATAGGTCCAGTCCCTGTGGGTAGTTTCCTGCCCCTGGAAGACCTTTATTCTGATGGGTGTGGGACAGTGAGAAGGGAGGGAAGCAACAAGGCCCCTGGATGGTTCCAGCCCCTGACACCAGGGGGTGGAAGCATGGTCCACCCTTGGAAAAACTGAACCCCTGAGTCAGGGGCAATCAGGACCTACCCCTGCAAGACTACAGCACCCAACATGGAAGAAGCCAAGCGCCCAACCCCGTGGGGGAGAGGACATTCCCAAGACGACCCCAGCCCCCAACCAAAAGAAAGCACAATCCGTCCCTGAAGTGGGAGGCAGAGACTTCCCCTGGAAGACCTCAGCCACCACCCCTTGGGGGAAAGAAACTCCCCCACCAGGGAAGGCCATAGCCCGCAACCCATGGGAAATAGAGACACCTTTGAAAGACTCCAGCGTCTGACTCCCAGGGGAAGCAGGACCTGCCCATAGAAAACCCCAGCGGCAGACCTGGTTGGGGAAAGAGGCTAAAGTCCTCACTTTGAACACGCCCCAGGATCCCATATGGGTGCTGGTTCTAATCCTGGCAGCTCCACTTAACATCCAGCTCCCTGTCTGTGGCCTGGGAAAGCAGTCGAGGACAGTCCAAGTCTTTGGGACCCTGCACCCGTGTGGGAAACCTGGAAGAAGTTCCTGGCTCGTGGCTTCAGATCGGTGCAGCACCAGCCGTTGCGCTCACTTGGGGAGTAAATCATCAGACAGAAGATCTTCCTCTCTGACTCTCCTCCTCTCTGTATATATGACTTTGTAATAAAAAAATAAATAAATCTTAAAAAAATAATAGAACCAGCGCCCATATAGGATCCTGGCACGTGCAAGGCGAGGACTTTAGCCGCTAGGCCACACCACCGGGCCCTTTTCTTCTTTTTCTAAAGTCACTAATGCCTTCTTGCTAGCCCTACCTGATGACCTCAGCTGCACCTAATCACCTCCAAATGCAATCAGCATATGAGTTTGGGGAACAGTTTCCAATGTGAACTCTAGTGGGGGACACAGCCAAAGTCCACAGTACTTGCTGCATGAATAAGCTTCTAACACAAGAGACCTTTGCTGATGGAGCTGCATCTACCCCTAGTTTCCTGCCTGACACAGTGGGAGTTTAGGTAGTGAAGGAATAGATATACATTGTCGTAATCTGATTCTTTTCTATTTTAGTTGCATTTTTAAAAAAAGGTTCATTTTATTTTTATTGGAAAGTTAGATATACAGAGAGGAGGAGAGTCAGAGAGGAAGATATTCCATCCGATGATTCACTCCCTAAGTGGCCGCAAGGGCCAGTGCTGTGCCGATCCGAGGCCTGGAGCCAGGAACTTCTTCAGGTCTCTCACACAGGTGCAGGGTCCCAAGAGCTTGGACTGTCCTTGACTGCTTTCCCAGGCCACAAGCAGGGAGCTGGATGTTAAGTGGAGCTGCCAGGATTAGAACCGGCGCCCATATGGGATCCCAGCACATTCAAGGGGAGGACCTTAGGCACTAGGCCATCATGCAGGACACAAACCCCTTGTTTTTTGTGACAATACTTTGCGATTTTCCAAGGTCTCATTTCAACTAGCTTTTGAGTCAGCACAAGATCATTTATACTTAGGTGCCTTTAAAATGTATTTACTTATTTGGAAAGAGTTAGGCAGAGACAGGAAAGGATAGAAACAGAGAGAAAGCTTCTATCTGGTGGTTCGTGCTCCCAAAAGATTGAAATTCTCAGGGCTAGACAGGGCAAGGCCAGGAGCCAGGCCCTGATGGAATTTTCCTCAAACTGTATTGACAACAACTAATATGGATATTTTTAACTGTTAATAGTCAGTACCAGTGGTTACATTTTATGCTTTTATTTGAATGAAACAATTAATTACTAAACAATTTTATCTAAAGAAAGCATATTTACTGTTATTTCAGAAGCTAATAGGAACCAATGTGATGTCTTGGATGCAAGGACCCAGCCTCTGTGTGTCTAGGTGTGACTGACATCCCAAGAGTGGGGTGTGGAGGGTGGAGTGCCCTGCCTTGAGTGCTCACCCATCCAGGCTTCCTAAGGGACCCTGGACAACAGAGAATACTGGATAATGCAACACAGGGCTGAGCCCTGAGTGACCCCCTTCACAAGCTTTGATTGGGTACAAGCACTGGTTTCTGCACCGGGAGCAAGCAAGCATGGAGCCAGAGCAGCAATGATTCAGCTGTTTGTCTTCCCCTGTGAAAATATCACACCAGGGGCCCAGTGCAGTAGCCCAGTTTCTAAAAAGTTTCTAAAAGTCCTTGCCTTGCACACAGCAGGATCCCATATGGACGTGGTTTCGTGTATTCACAGCCCCACTTGCCATCCAGCTCCCTGGTTTAGGCCTGGGAAAGCAGTCAAAGCCAGTCCAAAGCCTTGGGACCCTGCACCTGTGTGGAAGACATGAGAGGTGCTCGTGCCTCCTGGCTTCAGATGGGATCAGCTGCAGTGGTTGCGGCTGCTTTGGGAGTGAATGATCAGACAGAAGATCTTCCAGTTTCTCCTCCTCTCTGTATATCTGCCTTTCAAGAAGAATAAGTAAATCTTCAAAAACAGAAAAATTCTCACTTTCTTATAGACCCTGAACCATTTTACCATAATTAACCCTAATTAAAGATTGTCAAAAATATAATAATAATAATAGAAATATTCCCCAGTATATTAAAAAAAGAGAAAAATTCAATGTGATGGGCACAAAAGATCACCACAAAGCCGTTGGCACTTGCTCTCTGTTTAGTCCACATTTTCTTTCTGTGTTCAGGAGAATGGCCTTGTCCCTGCTGCCTCAGAGGAAGCGCATCTCCCCAGGTCCGCTGTGCAGGCTGTCCTCCAGGTGACCAACGTGTGAGCCTTTTGTTCCGTGAGGTCTTCATGTGAGCCTGCTCTCCTTCAGTGCGTTGATGGTCCCGTAATGGGTTGATAGACACTGGGAGTGTTTCCTTGTGTCACCTCAAAGATTGGAATGTGCTGGGTGGGAACCAAACTTCACCCCAGGGCTGAAGAGGGAACCAAACCTAGATCACAGGTGGAGGAGGGTGGAAACTTGAACTTCAGTCTAAATAATGGGATTATCAAAATGACTCCATGTAAGCCCTGCCCAGGTGACCTGATTATGCTAATAGGCTCCAGGGAACACATTCCAATCCAATGAGTCACTGTTGACAGGCCCTGGGGGATTTCTCAAATGAACTCACAGGGCAATGTCTGTTTCTACACAAACTACCTCAAGGTGGAAAATATCAGGGATGGGGGTGAAGCTACTCGCACCACAGGAATGAAAGGCATAAACAGATGCAGGGAGTGGGACACCCCTGGGTCTGCTTTGGATGGTGCCTAAGAGTGACCAATCAGAAGAGCGTCTGCGTGTGGGCTGAGTCTAGGTGCCAGTTAGGCTGTCAGCTGATGGGAAGCAACACCCCTTCTGCTAAGACCTGCCCACCTCAGGTACTTAAGGCCCTTGCCAAGGCAATAAGCTGGGATTCTTTCTGAGAAAAGTGAACTGCACAGCAGGTTTCTGCGCTGCACAGCTTCCCAGAGCATCCTGCGAGCATCCTGCGACTTTGAATCGTGACACGGAGTGACAGAACAATTGGGTAAGTGGGCCTGTCTTCTGTGTTCGGGATATCCCCGCGTTTTTGAGAGAGGCTCTCCAGTAAGCCTCAAGCACACAACACACACAGAAAACCACACCCAAACACACAACCAACACACACACACAACCACCACACACACACACACACACACACACACATACACAGCCTCCCTTTTATCCCACCACAGTCCCAACCCCATAGCCTCAGGCTCAAAATCCTATTCACGCCCCCTCACTTGTAGATTTGAACACAGGCCAGGGAATTGCAGCTTACTTCCTGTAATAATGTCTTTCTCAGTGAAAACTAGGGATTGCTCTAGTTCTTCTGAAGGGTGCTTCAGGCCTGACTCCCCAGACATCAGACTAAAATGGCCCAGAGGATTTTTTGAGTATCCCAGGTACGCCTTGACTGTGCGAACATCTCCCACTGGGAGCCCTACATGTGCCACCAATGCCCTAACAGCTTCACACCACCCGTCATTGTCACCAACACGGCCATACCCATCGATACATCATTCTTCCCCTTTTGGCACCTCCTCCCCTAGGACACCCAATTCTGCAGTGTCATCCCCAGGGTCACACTTTGAGTCCTCAGGCGTCTCCACCATCTACCAATGTTCACCCTTCCCTCAACATACAGCCCAATCTCTACCCGAGGGGAATTTCCCAGCTCCCATGAGCAGCTCTGCAATGACTTGGATAATCCAAACAGCATCACACATGACTCACTTGGGGATGCCCAGACCTACCGAGGGCTCCCCATTCAGTCTCCCGTCCCCTCAACTCAACCCCACAGATTCTCTCCCGTTGCTCCTAGCTACTCCCCATCTATGCCCACACTTCTGCTTGCATCAGACAACCAATGCCATGGGATTCCTGCCAACTCAGGGAACTTAAGGTCTCCCAGCCCCATGTGCTTCACTCTCTCTTCCATCTCATCCTGCTCCTTGAGTAGCAGTTGTATCATTGTGGGGGTGTCAGCCCCCCTGAATGAGGGAGCTCCTAGTGTGGCAGGAAATTCACCCTGTTCCTCCCCCATGAACCCTCTTCCGCCACTGTCTCCTCTGTCTCCCAGCTACTCCCCTACCGTCCCGAGATTTCTCCGTGAGGACACCAACCAGAGGCAGTTCTGCCTTGAGGAGAGGCTAGGCTCAGTGGGAGCAATAGACTTGGCCCTCATGTCTACCATGGAGGAGACTGGGGTTCCATCTGAATGTTCTTCTGAGGGCATATCAGAGCTTCACTCCCTAGTGTTTACCTCGGTATCCTCTCACTATGCATCCTCATGTTCTAGTGCCCCATCTTCATTGGAACCCCGGTGTTCTTCTCCTATTGCTCCTGGTCCATCGCTGCCATCCCTCCTTCTATCTCCCATTTCACACTGCTCCTCTCCAAGTGACTGTATGTTTGAGGAGAAGTTTGCTCTCCTGTCTCAGGGACCTGCCATTTTCTCAGGCCTTTCAAATGCTTCTTCCACCATCACCACTGTCCCAGCACTCCCACACCTTAATCCCCTTCCTGTTTCAACTAGCTACTCCCCAACAATCCATGGATTTCCACCTGAGTCAGACCACTAGTTTCAGGGGACTGCTTGTCAGTCAGGGCCTTCAAGGTATCCCTGTCCTGTGTCCCTCAGTGTCTCTTCTATCTCATCCTCTTCATTGCCCACCAACATGAAAGCTGAGGGGAAATCAGCCCTCCAGACACAGAGAACTTCTGATGTTTCCAGAACTTCACACTGTTCCTCTCCCCCGACTGTCATCGCATCACACCCATCTCTCAGTCTTTCCTCCACCTCCTCTTGCACTTCTCCCACTGGCCCCACAATTCTGGGTAAGTCAGCCCTACTTAACTCAAGGAGACTCAGTTCTGCAGGGATTTTTGGGGCCTCCTCCCCACTGTCTGCCCTCACATCTCCAGCTCTCAGAGAATCTTCCATGTCCCTTAGCAACTCCCCATGTGACTCCATGTGTACCACGGCTTCCAACCTCCAGGCACAGGCTGCACTCTCCTCTCCTCATTTCCCAAGGGACACTGCCCACCTGACAAGGCTAATACCTGCACCCCTGCAGGCCTCTCTCACTTGCTTTGCCACATCCACTCCTTCTTTCCCCAGAGTCCTTGGAGACTCTGCCATGCCCCACCTCTACACTCAGATTCATCCATCTCATGGATTGCTTCCTGAGAGAGCTACACACACCCACAACCCTAGTCCTAGTCTTGCCTGCAATAGAGACCATTTCAGTGGTCGCCCTCACACTAACAGCTGCCCTTCCACTTGCTACTGTCACGGGTGGCTCACAGAAGAGGTGCTGGTAACAGGCATCCTCATTACCCTGGCCGGTATGCTCCTTGAGCACCCAGGGTCATCTTCCTAGCCAATGGCTGCCAGTACCCATGCAGCCAGCAAGCCCCAGCTGCCTTCATGCCTGCAGGCTACCCTGCCAGTGTCATGGCTGGCTTTACCCTCTTTGACTGGCACTGACACTGAAGGAGGAGCTCCAGCAGAAGATCTCTGCTTGAGAAAGCTGATCCTGTCCCCACTTATCATGCTTCTTCCATTTACATGATGTATCTTTGCTTTCTGGCTTCAGCAGAAATGACAGGGTTCACAACATTCCAATCCTGTTCTTGCTGTCACTGGCCAAGACTCTATTGGGTTCTGTGGTGTGATCATGTTAAGTTCTTTTTGAATTACATCTGTGCCAGGTGACTAGTACTCTTGGGGTTCTCATGGATGATTTTTGTGTAAATGGATGAGGAAGTCTATGCATCGATTTTCTCTGTACAGACTGATACCGTCTTGCAATTTTTGTCTTTTCTGGATTGGATATGTTAGATTCATTGAGTTTGTGATGCTAAACCCACTTTGAAATTGGAGGTCATATCCTAGATGGTCTTGTTCTACCTCTGTATGCCGTACAGAGGAGCGCTACACACTGATTCCGATTTGGAAGTCCTGATTGCCAGCAGTGCAGAGCTCATGCTGAAAGACCTCTCAACCCCAAACTACAGAAACATGTGGTGTATATGTTGGCATGATTACAGAGAAAGATACCCATCCCTCTCTAAGGTCTGGCGATCTAAGTATCCATCTTGAAATTCCTTCAGAGTAGAATGAGTTTTTCATCTCAGAACAAAGGAGAAATGATGGAATAAGGCATGGCTTGCAAATTCGTTTTCTGAATAATTAACTGAGAATTATGAATTTAGCTTTTGCGAATGAACAACCTAGGAAAATGTTGACCAAAGTGTCCAATGTTTTCTACAGATTTTAAGACTTGAGTACATGTATGGGAAACAGGTATCTCTTACATTTATGCATTTGAATGATATATGCACTGATAGTAAAAAATGATAGATCAACATGGTTATATTTTCAGTTATGAATTTCATCAAACAAATGTAGAAGCTAAATTGGATTTGATATTGAATGTGTAACACCAGAGTATATTGATTTGATATTGAATGTGTAACACCAGAGTATATTGTTTCCCCAGTAAACTAGAGCATGAATGTGTCAATGACCTAAAAGCATTTTGATTTCTTTTTATCATATGTCCAAAACAGCCTATATGTCACATGAATTACAAACATATTGAACTATGTAGCAGTTTTAATTTATGAGTGTTCTTTTTTCAGCCAAATAGAATGTGTTCCTTCAATAAATTTTATCTTGTAGAAACACAGTAAGCACACATACAATACACATGATATGACAGAACAAGTAGTTTTTGTCATATATATATATATCATATCATATATATATATTAAGTCTTTAGTTCTTTAGCTAATGTTTTAAAATGACCACCAGTTGACACTGCTTTTATTAATGTGAATTAACCCTTTTTAAATGGTTCTGTGTTTTGAAGGAGAGTACAAAACTGTAATTCACAAACACTCTAAGCAGTCATGACTGAAGCATAAACTCATGAACCAACAACAGGAGGGAAGTGTTGACTCCATAAAGCATTTTGAATGCAGCTGTAGGTTTTTAAAGCCACTTGCAGTATTTTGACCTCAGGGCCTTTTTTTTTTAAAGACATAACTAAAACTGAGAGCAATGCATGATCGTCAGACTTTTTGACATTTGGACATTTGTATCAGAATGTTTCATATTAGTATAAGTTAAAATGTGCCACCACCTGGCATCTGGGCAGCACCTTAGATATAATCCCAACTGCCTCTTCGTGAATTTTCTCGACAGGCTGGGAAATACAGCTTTGGGTTGTATTTGGCCTTGTCTTACAACTTTTGTTGAAGTTTAATTGCAAACTTTGTGATTTTTTTTCTGACTAGCTTGTATGATATTTTTAGTTGTCTTAAACTGACTAGAATTATTGTGAAAATATTCAGTTATTTGAAAGAGAGAGATTTCTCCTGTAAGCTGGTTCACTCCTCAGATGCCTGCTACAGTCAGAGCTGCCCCAAGCTGGGAGCAGGGATGGTAGGGACCCATGGATTGGAGCGTGCCTGGCTGCCTCCCAGAGGGCACATCAGCAGGAAGCTGGAATTAGGCCTGCACCAGGAGCACAGCCCAGTTCCTCTGATTTGGATGCACATATCAAACAGCACCATAACTTCTGTGCCAAATGCCTACCATTGCTCCTACCCTCGCATTAGCCAAATGTATCCATGTTTGTCATGCTATTGGTAGTGTCTTTTCCATGCAATGCATGTGCTTGCCTTTTGCCAGTTTGGGCATTGTATTTCTTTAAAGGTGATCTGTCAGCTTTTGAATTTGTTTTGTAAATGCAGTCTTTATTTTGCTCTTGTGGAAAATATTTACATTTATCATGCTTTTTTCTGAGTTGTTCTCTAATATGCATTTAAACCTTCATGTCCATTTAATACATTTGATTGATTGTTCTGGTGATTTCATTTTTATCTAAAATGCTATGTTTGAAAAAATGTCCTATGTTTCTGTACTTTTATTTGAAATATCATATTTATTTAAATCTTTATTCATAGCAAATTAGCAGGTTTTGACTATCCAGCAAATAAGGGCCTAGATAAAGCATAAAAGATTGTCTTTTTTCATTATTATTTTTTGATGGTATTCACAGTTAATCAGGGTGGGAAGGATCAACTGTTAGGAAAAAGTGGGTGATACCATTGTTTCCAGATTTTCTTCTTGCTGCATCTGGCAGTAGAGAGCAGACCATGGGAGAAGCCACACCCAGCCTCCCAAATGCCCCAGAACCCAGGGATGGGTAGCAGCCACCGTATGTCAACCAAGGGTCCCTGATGGGGTGTGATGTTCTAGGCAAACATCTCTTCATACCTTGTCTCAAAAATGCTCTAGGTAAAAATCAACTCATCCATACCACATGCAAAAGAACATTTTGAACTCAAGTCTCACATCAATCATGAAGCAAAGCATATTTCCTTTCTTAAAATATATTTTTCTTTGATTTTTAGATTATATGGTACAGTTTCATATAGACTGTGATTATCTTCTACCAAACTCCCACCTCCCAACAGATTTCCCCCATTTTACTACAATGGTGTGGTCCTTCCGAAGGAATCATAATTCTATCAGTCTCTTATTTAAGTGCACCCCGACATTGTTGGTACAGGTTATGTCAGCCAGTCAGGTATCTCATTGTCTACACATGTCCAACATTTTTGCTGGGAATCCATCTCTTGTCTGGAAGCAGGGATGCATGGTTACTCAGTGACACATTTTTTCATGGTGCTGTTTGTTGTTGTTGTTATTTACATGTTGCTGTTATTTATTTGTTGTTTTTCATGGTGTTGTTAATTGTTGTTGTTGGTGTGGTGGTGGTGGTGGTGGTGGTGGCGGCTGGTGTTCTAGCTCATACCAATTGTTGACTTGTTTCATGACTTCTCAATTATGGAAATGTATGGTGATGGAGTACTGCGCTCTACCATATTTCTTCTTTGAACTCTTGTTTGTACTTCTCATTGTTGATCAGCAGCTTTGCAATGAGTTTTCTGAGTTCTTTGTCCCCCATTTTCTCAATGTCTTCCTCAGTTAGCTCTGGGAGTGGGCGAAGCTTTTGCTTCTTTGTTAGAGAGACTTCAGTAACATTCATAGTGTTTTTGTCTTGTCTTTTACCTTTTGTAGTTGCCAATCTGGTTGACGAAATCATCTCTATGGTGTATTACCTACAGGTCTATAAGTTGATTGTTATGTTCAATCAGTGCCCTGGATTTGGTGGACACAGTTGTCCTGAATAATTGCTTCATCCACAGCACTGATTTTGTAGGCAGCATTGAGCTTGTCGCCAATAAGTCTAAGTACCTTCTGGGGTTATTTTGGGTGAAGTTGGTGGCGTGCCTTGTAGAGGCTGTTTTTTCTGTGGAGCCTGTGCAGTGCTCTAAGATGGAGGTATTTTTGTCCCCAGGTCAGTCCTTGGGTGATTCAGCTGACCTCCCTTCAGTGTAACAGTGTCTGGTCCCATGACACTGTTATCTGAGAGCTGATGAATTAGCACATGCGCAGTTTGCCACTCCTCCTCTTGCAGCTTATCAGTGTTCGGAGCACTTGCCTCAGTGTCCAAGATGGCGCCCATATAGGGCACCAGTAAAGATCCAGGGGCTGTCGCTATCAGCTCCAGGGACCACACAGACCCCACAGGCTGCAAGGCTGTTGCCGTGGGCTCAGCTCAGCGTAATTAACCAGCAACACGCCCACTCTGGTTCTCCACTTGGGGTCCACACTTGCTGTCCTGCCACCAATATGGCACCAGGTGGAGAACTACCACTGCTGGCTTTGAGTTCCAGTGACCACACCGACCCTGCAGGGAGCAAGGCTGGTGCTCCCCTCCACCCTTGGATTTGTTCCATATGAACAGCCAGAAAGGGGCCTGCGTGTTGCTCTGTCAACTCCGTGTTCTGCCTCTCCACACAAGACCGCGCCCTGAGTCCCCGACTCTCTCCGCCTGCAGCTGGTCCCAGTCTCTCAGCTTGTCTGTCCGCTCCCAGACCACACTCACTTTCCTAGCTCCCCACGTGGACCCAGGTTCTCACCTGGCAGTCACAACGTCTGTGTGGAGGCCACTGCTGGATGTCTGGATGGCACTGGAAATGGATTGCTGGAGCCTGGATCACCACAGCCTGGATCACCAGAGACCGGATTACTGGGGTCTGAGTTGCTGCTCACCACTACAACACTGTTGTCTCATTTCTGCAGGTTCCCTGTGTCCAGGGGGGTTCCTGGTACCCCCTGCTTACTGCCTGAGCCCTACTTTTTCCCTGTAATCTACTTATTGTACTTCTCCCTGCCTAAAGATTCTCCGCCTTAAGAAATGTGTCTGTACTCTATGCCTCCATCTTGGAACCCTCATTTTTTTTAAAAAAGATTTATTCATTTTATTACAGCCAGATATACACAGAGGAGGAGAGACAGAGGGGAAGATCTTCCGTCCGATGATTCACTCCCCAAGTGAGCCGCAACGGGCTGATGCGCGCCGATCCGAAGCAGGGAACCTGGAACCTCTTCCGGGTCCCCCACACGGGTGTAGTGTCCCAATACATTGGGCCGTCCTCAACTGCTTTCCCAGGCCACAAGCAGGGAGCTGGATGGGAAGTGCAGCTGCCGGGATTAGAACCGGCGCCCATATGGGATCCCGGGGCTTTCAAGGCAAAGACTTTAGCAGCTAGGCCACGCCACCGGGCCCTCATTTTTTTTCATTTTGAATTTTATGGTGCAATATGTAGGGTCTGATACCTATCCCCAAATTCTCAACTCCCCAGTGGGAGTGCAGGTTCGTACAACCACTATGGAAATCAGTATGGTGAGTACTTAGAGAATTGTAAATAAATCTGCCCTGTGACCACAAGACCCAGCCATCCTGCTGCTAGGAATAAATCCAAAGGAAATGAAAACTGTGTATAAGAAGGGGATCTGTAATCCTATATTTAAAAAGCAGTAAATCTACAATAGGCAAGACATGGAAACAATCCAGATGCCTGTTGCAGGAGGAGTGGTTGAAGGTGTATTTTAACAACGCCTTCAAGAATTCAAAAGAATCAGAATGTTTAGGGAAAACAACCTTTAAGAGAATAGAAATATTCTGCTAAAGTATTGGAATTGCAAAAGTGATACAGGACAAGTATGTTCATTTTGTTGTTCCTCTATGATGCTGTATTGATTGTAACTTAAGTTGCATCCATAAGTGTTGCACATACACATGCAATGCAATGTCAGTATTTCTATTGAGTCATCCAGAACTGAGGAGACATGTGCTGTTACAGGTGTTGGTATTGTTTGAAGATGTGGCTGTGGACTTTACCCCAGAGGAATGGCAGAATATGGACAATATTCAGCAGGCCCTGTACAGAGAGGTGATGCTTGAAACCTATAACAATCTGCTGTCTGTGGGTGAGTGAAATTCTGTCCTTTCATGACACATGAAAGAAGAGTGTATGAAGTTTTGTAGTTGGTAGGACTAGTAGTGATTTTGCCATGTTTAAATAATTATCCATGAACAGGGTACTCCATGACAAAGCCTGGTGTGATCTTCAAGTTGGAGAAAGAATCAGCACCATGGACAGTGGAGACATCTGTCAACAAAGGACTTTCAGGTAGGTCAGCACATAGTGGGCAGTGAAGTTGATACATGGCTCAGTAAATGTTGAGTGGAATTTTCTTTCTTTTTTTTTTTTTTAAATTTCTTCCTAAAGGACAGCTGATGAGACACGGGCATTCTACAGTCTGCATATTGAGGTTTATTCTAGCAATTCCTTTAAAACTTTGCCAGCCTATAACCATATATCTAGAACCATATTTTGGTCTTTTAAATGATCCCAGCACTTAAATCATCATCTGCCACTCCCAAGATACATTTTTAGGAAGTTGTATTTGAAGCAGAACAGGCAAAACAAGGCAAATGGACACTGTTATGGAATGTAAGATACCCCAAGCCTTATTTTGAATTTCTGTGCCACATTTTCAATTCCAGGTAATTGAAATTTTTATTTTAAACTATCATATGAGTGCACTAATAAACATGATGTAATGCTCATAAATGCTGCTCATTAACATCCACATTTTACTAATATTAAAATCTGCTGTTATCTAGAATGGCAACAAAACTCATAGACTTTACTTGACATTGGGAAAGAAATACTAAGTTGTGATTCATGGATATGGTTACTCTTTTCCTCATTTCAGAATCCTACAAAAAGAATGAGCTGCTTGGAGCTAATCAGAAAAGTCAAGAAATAATCTTCAGGCAAGTTGTAATCACAAAAATTAAATAATCACTCCAAAAGGAGTCTAATTTCCAAAGATGCTTAGTATTAGATATGGCCATAATTGAAACACAAAGTAAAAGGAAAATTGTACTTAAAAGACACTTGAGAGTGCCCATGAGGGAGCTGAGAGATGAGGTGCCTTTTGAAAGGAGAGACGGAGAGACAACATAATTTATCTCATTTTTTTTTCCATAGGAAGCCTGAAGAAATGGCATTTGGGAAAAAGTGTGCTTGTAATGTCCCAGAGAACAGCCTCCAGAGTGGGGAAGGTGTCACTCAGCAGGACAAGAAGCACATTTGTCAACAGACTTTTGAGCACAATGGGAAAGAAAATGTTTTCAGTAGGGAAAAGATATTCTTTATGTGTGAGCAAGTTTATACTAAAGTGCTGTGTAATAAGCAACCTGTTAATGTGGACCAAACAATTCAGGTTGAAAAGAAAATGTTCCACAGCAATTCTTATTTTGGCAAATGTCAGGAAACACAGTCAAGAGAGAAACTCCATGAGCAGTTCAAGAGTGGGAAATCTATTATGTATAAAACAGATGTCAAAGTAAATCAGAGAAGCCAAACAACAAAATGTCACTCTATGTGTGGCTACTGTACAAAATCTTTTCGCTGCAAATCTTGCCTTACCACCAAACAGAGAACTGACAGAGGCAAAAATTTCTATGTGTGCAATGAATGTAAAGAGTATATTTACCAGAAGTCAGAATGCACAAGAAATCAGATCCTTCACAATGAAGAGAAGGCATATGAATGCAATAAGCTTGGGAAAGCCTGTGATGACCAATTATCTTTCAAGAGACATCAGAGTATTAACACAACGGGTAAAACACATGAATATAGTGAGTACAGAAAACCCTTCACCAACTATTTTGGTCTCTTTAATCATCAGAGATTCCACACAGGAGAAAAACCTTATGAATGTAGCCAATGTGGTAAAGCTTTTTCTTATAAATCAGACCTAATCAAACATCAGAGAATCCACACAGGGGAAAAACCTTATGAATGTAACCACTGTGGAAAAGTTTTTTTCTCAGGAGTCAATCCTAATTAGCCATCAGAGAATCCACACAGGGGAAAAACCTTATGAGTGTAGTGAATGCAGAACAGCTTTTTCTCTAAAGTCAGTCCTCCTTAGACATCAGAGAATTCACACAGGAGAAAAACCTTATGAATGTAGCCAGTGTGGAAAAGCTTTTTCTCGGAAGTCAAATCTAATCACGCATCAGAAAATTCACACAGGGGGAAAACCTTATGAATGTAGCCAATGTGGAAAAGCCTTTGCCAGCCACTCACATCTCATTATGCATCAGAGAATCCACACTGGGGAAAAACCTTATGAGTGTAGTGAGTGTGGAAAAGCTTTTTCTAGGAAGTCACACCTACTAATACATCAAAGAA
Source organism: Ochotona princeps (assembly GCF_030435755.1). NCBI lineage: Eukaryota > Metazoa > Chordata > Mammalia > Lagomorpha > Ochotonidae > Ochotona > Ochotona princeps. Next base: position 103,754,445 of record NC_080835.1, on the reverse strand, counting down.
TCTACACAGAACAAAAACCATATGAATGTAATGAGTGCGGAAAAGCTTTTTCTAGGAAGTCAATCCTAATTGTGCATCAGAGAATCACACAGGGGAAAAACCTTATGAGTGTAGCGAGTGTGGAAAAGCTTTTTCTAGGAAGCCACACCTAATAATACATCAGAAAATCCACACACAGGAGAAGCTATGCTAGAACTTTCCTGACAAGCAACTTTAAGAAGTTAAATGCAATACCCTTCCTCTTTACCACTAATATGTAGAGACCATGCCACAAGGCATAGCTTTCAGCCCAAATGCTATCTTATCTTAACCTAACTGCCCGTGGCCTGAGTGTTGAATGTGACCTATGGCTTGATATCAGAGTCCAGAGAGATGGGCATGTCTACTAGCAAGTTACAATGCCACTGCTTGGTGTGAGTGCTCTTGAGATCACTGTTCTTCCTACCCCCTTTTCTACTCTATATAAGCTTTTAGGGTCCTCACAGTAAACAAACATCCCTCACCACTTTGTCTCTGGTGGTTCTGCAGCCAAAGAACATCATCACCTCACAGCTGAATAGTACCATATAACCATTTTAAGGGGTATAGCAGCTGGTTCTGTATATAAACTAAAATTGAAATATGAATAAGCTAATCACAGGATGTGGCTAAGAACTTGCATTTTTTTTACGTATTGGTTAGTCAAAACCATGTCAATTCCATAATATTGTAAATTGTTGTTGATGTTATGTTGGGACTCTCGATTGATTGGGTCGATATTCTGCCAGCTCTACCTTCAGACCAGAAATGGTCTCACAAAGAAACTGTTCAATTTACCTGGACAATAAGATGCTGGACTTTATAACTGGTATATGTTTGCCAAGAAAGAATCTTGATTGAATTTGAACTGTAATACTGCAACAAGGTGTAAGATCCACCATGGGGAGGTGTTGGGTGAAACCCAGAGCTTATGAAACTGTTACATAATGCAATGTAATTAATAAAATTTTTAAAAAGTGAGCACCAGGACCAGCACTGTGGCATGACACAGAATTATGAGCAAGTCTTCAATTTCATACAATTTCAGAAAATTATATAATACTTTAAATTAAGCTTATACTGAAATAAGTTTATATTGATGTTTCATTTCTGTACAATGTTCTTTTGTGCATTTTATTCTGATTTCATAATTTGTTTCTGTTTTCCATGTTGGGCAGTTGTGCAAGTTTCATGCAAATTGTTGTTTATAATTAGAATGTAATTAAAATGTCATGTTCCCTGATGTCATTTGATTGGTTTTGCAAATCACTTTATGTTGGGGCAATGAAAGTTACTCTAAATGATTTTTCTTTTGCACAGAAGCCTAAACCTATCTCTCTCCAAACTACCACCTATATTTACAAGACAGCCATTACTCCTGCAATCTGTCCTGAGACCCTGCATTTTCCTCCTTAATACTTCAGTGAGTACCTTTTCAAGATTTGAACAAAATAAATGTCAAGAATAAGGTTACACTGACCAAATCTAGCCTAGACTGAATTTATGTGGCTGGGACTCCAGCTCCAATGTGAGCCAGATTACAGACCTGATGGTCCAGCCTTATTATAAGATCCTCAGGAGACTTCAAACACATGAACTGAGCCAAACTTGAAGCTCCCTGGGACAAGTGAAGTTCTCCAAATTGCAGTCAGTCAGGTCAACATTCTGAAAAACTGAAAAAGGGTACAAACTTGAAACTTAGAAGCAGCACTTTAGAAAAGAACTCAGTGAAAATGCCAACCACAATTCACAGACTGCAGATATCACAGGGGGAGAGCCCCTTTCAAATTCCACAGAAACAACGCAGAACTCTGAGTGAGGGACACTCCAGACTCTGCAGACCCCTCCATCTGTAACAGTATGTGGAAGGAACATTTCACACCCAGAGGCCACAAGCCAAAAAGTTCAAGGCCAACATGTTGCCACCAAGCAACAGACCTCACCTAATTACTCTCCAGTCCCGTGCTGCCTTTCATGCCTCACTACACAACTATATCCCACGCTAATCCTCCCTCAGAATGGTTTTCCGAAGATTGTATAGTAACTATTGGAGTCCCAAGTTCATGCCTGTGCCATTTTCCCAGGTTACTGACATTCTGAATCCTCCTTCTCAAAATACTCAGAACCCAGAGAACAAAGTTGCTGTCTCAAATTTCCACTGATTGTTCTATATTAGGACCTAACAATGTACACCTCTCAGGAGAGTGATTGTGAGTGGGACACCAAAAGGCAGGGAATAATCAAGCTCTATTCTTGGGTAACTTGTGGATGGTGATGTGTCTAGCAAGAGGAAAAGGCAGGGAGCAGGCTGTTCCTGTTGACACAGAATGTCTTCAGGTATTGGATAAGAGCATGCTTCCAGCCTCAAAATATTCTGAGAGAAGACACATTTATTAAAATTCGATTCTTTTCCATTTAAATGTGTGTTCTGTTGGAATTTTATTGGCAAATGGTGGCCTGAACTGTGATGGTTTGATGTCAGGCTTGCCAAAGGGGGGCTTCAAGTTGAACAAGAGAAGAGTGGACTCAATAACTCATTTTTGTCTGCTGTGTCACTCAGAGAAATTTGGCAGGAATGCTCCATTTGAGAATTGGTTGAGTCAGTGATGTTCTATGGCTGAATATTATTTGGGAAAAGCTCAGGAAAAATAAATAAACCTTTGTATTTTTGAAATGCTACTCTACAATACGCAGCAATTTATGCATAACAAAACACATTTCAATTCCTGTTTGTACTCCTTTGCTGGATTACTTGTTATTCACTTGCTGGTATATGTATTTATTTATTTATACTAAAGTAAACCATTTCCTCCTTTGATTTAATTTCTTTTTAATTTTTTTAGTTATTTTGTTTTATTATATTGCTTAATAAGTACTGGGATTTCCTCTTCCCCTCACCAAGTCCCCTCCCCACTAATTTCCCCTCCAGGTTTTCAATAGATGTCTTCCTTGAACTTTCATAAGTCCATCATGCTGCCAGTCAAGTGTTTCCCAAAATTGTAGGCATGCACATCTTTGTAGAGTCCAACATCCAACTATCAGGACATTATCAGCCATTTCACTGGAGTCCATTCTTGTACTGTATGCATAGAGACATACCATTCTCTGTCTCCACATCTGAGCATATCATTTTCCACAACACATCCATTATGCATTCGCTTAAATAAAGAGCCAGTGTACACAGTCCACACTGACAAGAAAAATCCTGAACTTTCATCTACATGAAGAATACAAACTTGCAACAAAAATACCAATGCATTGCTAGTGTGATGAAAAAGCATCAACAATCTTCACATAGTAAGAGATTCCAGAGTATGACTCAAGTGATATTAAAGAAATTACGAGGAAGAATAAATAATCATTACCAATGAGAAGTAGCAATAACAGCAACAAAGGGGACATTAAAAATCTCAGGTGTTTATAAACAGTCAACCGCTTAAGCATGAATGATTAATTAATTGCTTCACAAGTCCTTATTGAGAGAAAAACATAATTATGGAGTGTGAAAAGGTTAAATTCACAGGCAAAATTTTTGGGTTTGACATGATAATACTACAAATTGAAACAGAAAAGAGCCATTCCCAGAGATGATGTGCCAAATTTCCCATCACATTAGCATTGAACATTGTTAGGGAACAATCACTTAACATCACATAATATTTTCTTCCAAACATTTAATGGTTTCTGGATGTAGGCTTAGATCCTTTATCCACTTAGATTTGATCTTTGTGTATGATGAAAGTATTGGATTAGTTTCTTATTTCTGCAGGTTGCTGTCCAATTGTCCCAATAGCATTTATTCCAAAGACCTTCTTTCCCCCGGTTTATTTTCTGTTCTCTAGTCAAAGATTAGATGACCGTATATGTGTGGGATCGCTTCTGGTGTTTCTAATCTATTCTTTTGGTCTTCTTCTCTGCTTCTGTGCCAGCACCAGGCTGTTTTGATTATTATCGCCCTATAATATGTCCGGACATCTGGGATTGTAATCCCTCCAGCTAGGTTCTTATTCTTCAGAATGGTTCTGGTTATTCATGGTCTTTCATGGTTCCAGATGAATCTTTGTATCATCTTTCGCAGCTCTGTGAAGATTGTTCTTGGTACTTCAATTGAAATTACATTTAATTTAAATATTGATTTTGATAATATGGACATGTTGATGATATTGAGTCTGCCCATTCATGGACATGGTATATTTCTCCACTTTTTGAACTCTTCTATTTCTTTTTTTAATGTTTTGTAATTATCCTCATAGAGATCTTCCAAATCTTCACTTAGATTTATTCCCAGGTATTTCATTTTCTTCTCTGTTATTTTTAAGCACTGGAGTTGTTTGCATTCACTGGGGCTATTGATTTCTCTTCTTTCATTTTGTACACTGCCACTTTACCAACCTACCATATACGTCTAGCAGTCTCTTTATTGAGACTCTTGGTTCTCCTATGTATAAAATCATGTCATCTTTAAACAGAGATGCCTTGACTTTCTCATTTCCAAATTGAATGCGTTTGATTTCCTTTTCTTGTTTAATAGCATTTGTGAGTACTTGCAGTACTATGTTAAATAGCAGAGGTGATAGTGGGCATCCTTGTCTAGTTCCAGCTCTTACTAGGAAGGCTAGCATTGTGTTTTCATATGTTGCTTTATGTTGTGGATAGTTTCTCCTATGCCTCGCTTGTTGAGAGTTTTTACTATGAAATGGTGTTGGATTTTATCAAAGGCTTTCTCTGCATCTGTTGAAACGATGATATAATTTTTGCTCTTCAGATTCTTGATGGGATGCATCATATTTACATATTTGTGTATGTAAATCATCCCTGTATGCTAGGTATGAATCCCACCTGGTCCAGATGAACAACCTGATGTCTTTTTTGTTAAAGATTTATTTATTTTTATTACAAAGGCATATGTACAGAGAGGAGGAGAGACAGAGAGGAAGATCTTCCGTCCGATGATTCACTCCCCAAGTGACTGCAATGGTCGGTGCTGTGCCTATCTGAAGCCAGGAGCCAGAAACCTCTTCCGGGTCTCCCACGCGGGTGCAGCATCCCAAGGCTTTAAACCATCCTCGACTGCATTCCCAGGCCACAAGCAGGGAGCTGGATGTTAAGTGGAACTGCCGGGATTAGAAATGGCGCCCATATGGGATCCAGGCACGTTCAAGGCGAGGACTTAAGCCATGAGGCCACGCCCCTGGGCTCTCTGATGTCTTTCTGTATCGTATTGGCTAATATTTTGTTGAAGATCTTAGTATTGTTGTTAATCAAGTGTATCAGTCTTTGCTTCTTTCTCTGTTGTGTCTCTCTTCGGCTTTGGTATTAAGGTGGCATTAACCTCATACAACAATTTTTAAAAAAATTGCGTTCCCTTCTATTGTTTTGATAGTTAATGGAGAATTGGAGTCAGTTTTTCTTGGAATGCTTTGTACAATGCAACAGTGAAAGCATCTAGGCTCAGGCTTTTGTTTGTTGCAGGAAGGAGTGCTTTAATCATTAATTCAATCTCTGCCTCCATTACAGATTTGTTTTGATTTTCTGCTGCCTCATGAATAAGTTTGGTAGATGGGAGGAGTCCAGGAATCTATCCATTTCATGGAGGTTTTCTGATTTTTGCCCATAGTTGTTTGTAGCAGTTTCTGATTATTGTCTGTATGGCTGTGGTATCTGTTGCTATATTCCTTTTTTTCATCTTTGATGCTATTAATTTTTGTACTCTCCTGGGTTTTTTGTTTATTTTGTTTTCTTTTTCCAGTTGTGCAGGTGCAGTGTCTATTCTGTTTATTTTCTCAAAGAACCAACTTCTTGTTCAGTGATTCTGTGTATTGGTGTTTTAGCTCTGTTCTATCTGTTATTTTCTGATCTTGATTATTTTGTTAATTTTTTATTTTCTGTTGTATTTGGGATTATTTTTCAGTTGCTTTTGTAGTTCCTTCAGATGTATATTCGCTCCTTTATCTGGAGTCTTTCTTGCTTCTTTATATATACAGCAATTACAATAAATTTACCACTTAACACTGCCTTCGTGCTATCCCACAGATTTTGCTTTGTTGTGTTTGAGTTTTTATTGATTTCAAGAAATTTTTTATTTCTTTAATTACTTCTCAGATTCATTGTTCATTCAGAAGCAAGTTATTCATCTTCCAAGAATTAAAAATTTTATTGGATATTTTGATTTTTTGAAGTCTAGTTTCACTCCAATGTGGAATGAGAAGAGTTGTGCTACACTTTCAATATTTTAAAGTCAGTGGGATTTGTTTTGTGATTTATCATGTGGTCTATCCTGGAGAAGTTGTCATATACAGCTAAAAAAAAAGTATATTCCATATCCATGGAATGAAAACCTCTATCTATATGTTTTAAGTCCATATATTCCATTGTCTGTATAAGAATGTTCTTTCTTTGCTGAGTTTCTGTTTGATCTATCTATTGGTGTTAATGAAGTGTTATCCCACTATTATTTTATTGACATCTATATCTTCACTTTAGTTTGTCAATAACTGTTTCATATAGGTAGATGCTCCTGATTGGGTATGTAAACATTTATTACTTCACTTTAGTTTGTCAATAGCTGTTTCATATAGGTAGATGCTCTTGTATTTGGTATGTAAACATTTATTACTGTTATTTCTTCTTTTTTATTTATTTATTATTTTTAATTCATTAATTACATTGTATTATGTGACACAGTTTCATAGGTACTTGGGTTCTCCCCACCCGCTTCCCAAACCCTCCCACCATGGTGGATTCCTCCACCTTGTTGCATAACCACAGCTCAAGATCAGTTGAGATTCCCCCACTGCAAGCATATACCATAGAGTCCAGCATCTTATTGTCCAGTCAAGTTTAACGGCTTCTTAGGTATACCCTCTCTGGTCTGAAGACAGAGCCAGCAGAGTATCATCCCGATCAATTAAAAACTCCAACATACCATCAGCAAAAATTTACATCATCATGAAATTAATTGACATAGTAATGAGTAACCAATATGTTAAAAGTAAATGCGAGTTCCCAGCCACCTTCTGTGACCACCTCATTGACATTTCAATTTTAGTTTATGCACAACATATAACATACATAACATAATATGTTATACATAACATCATATCATCTTAAATTAAGGCAAACATGTGGTATTTAGCCTTTTGGGATTGGCTCATTTCCATTAGCATTATGGTTTCCAGTTTGGCCCATTTGGCCACAAAGAACTGCATTTTGGCTTTTTTTTTTAATAGCTGAGTAGTATTCCATGGAGTAGATGAACCATAGCTTTCTTATCCAATCCTCTGCTGTTGGGCATTTTGGCTGCTTCCATGTTTTTGCAATTACTGATTGTGCTGCTATGAACATAGGAGTGCATGTTGGTTTCTCATAAAACAAGTGTTCTGGATACATCCCTAGGAGTGCTATTGCTGGATCATACGGTATGTTGATTTTGAGTTATTTGAATGTTCTCCATACTGATTTCCAAAGAGGCTGTACTAGCCTGCAGCCCCACCAGCAGTGGAGTAGGGTTCCCTTTTCCTTGCAACCTGGCCAACAAGTGTTGTTGGTGCTTTTATTCATGTGGGCCAGTCTTACTGGTGTTAGGTGGTACCTCATTGATGTTTTAATTTGGATTTCCCTTATTGCCAGGGAACTTGAGCATTTGTTCATATGTTTATTTGCCATTTGGGTTTGTTCCTTTGTGAAGTGTATGCCCATTTCCCATGCCCATTTCTTGAGTGGCTTGTTTGTTTTGGTGTTTTGGCTGTTTCGTAGCTCTTTGTATATTCTGGAGATTAGCCCTCTATAACGTAAGTAGTCCGCGAAGATCTTCTCCCATTCTGTGGGTTGTTTTTTTACTTTGTTGATTATGTCCTTTGATGTACAGAAGCTTCTTAGTTTGATCAGGTCCCATTTGTTTATTCTGGTCTTGCTTTCTATTGCTTTTGGTGTCCTTCTTAGGAAGTAGGGACCTACCCCTAGATCTTGCAGAGTATTTTCCAACATTTTCTTACAAAAGTTTGAAGGTTTCTGGATGTAAGTATAGATCTGTTATGCATTTAGATTTGATCTTGGTGTATGGTGAGAGATGTGGGTCTATCTTTTTGTTTCTGCAGGCTATTAACCAGTTGTCCCAACAGCATTTATTGAACAGACCTTCCCATTTGCCAGGATTATCGTTTGTCCTTTTGTCAAAGATTATTGGGCTGTACCTGTTTGGGTTCCCTTCTGGTGTTTCTATTCTGCTCCATTGATCTTCCTCTCTATCTTTGTGCCAGTACCAGGCTGTTTTGATAACCACTATCGTGTGATTCTTGTTTTTCAGTTTTTGGATGTGGTGTATCACATTTATAGATTTCCAAATGTTGAACCATCCCTGCATTCCAGGGATGAATCCTACTTGATCTGGATGAATGATCTGTTGGATGTGTTTTTGAATTCTATTGGCTAGGACTTTGTTGAGAATCTTAGCATCAATGTTCATCAAAGAGATAGGTCTGTAGTTTTCTTTCTCTGTTGGTTCTCTGTCTGGTTTTGGGATTAAGGTGATGTTGGCTTCATAGAATGAGTTTGGAAGGGTTGCTTCCTTTTCTATTGTTTTGAAGAGTTTGTAGAGGATTGGGGTTAGTTCTGTTCGGAATGTTTTGTAGAATTCTGTAGTGAAGCCATCTGGGCCTGGGCTTTTCTTTGTTGGGAAGTCTTTAATCACTGATTCAATCTCTACTTCAGTTATGGGTTTGTTCAGGTCGTTTGTTGCCTCTGGGCTAAGTTTTGACAGGTGGTGTGAGTCTAAGAACTTTTCCATTTCTTGGTGGTCTTCTGATTTGTTGGAGTACAGTGCTTTGTAGTAATTTCTAATTATGTCCTTAATGGTTGTAATGTCTGTTGTTATGTTGCCTTTTTCATCTTGGATGCTGTTAATTCTTGCTTTCTCTTGTTTTTTCTTTGTCAGTCGGGCCAGCGGGGTATCTATTTTGTTTATCTTTTCAAAAAACCAGCTTTTTGATTTATTGATTTAGTGTATGTTTTTTTTTATTTCTATCTGGTTGATTTCCTCCCTTGTTTTGATGATTTCTTGTTTTCTATTGTGTGTGGGGCTCTTCTGCTGTTGTTTTTCCAATTCCTGGAGGTGTGTGGTTAGTTCGTGTATTTGACGCCTCTCTTGGGCCATGACATGGGCTCCAATTACGATGAATTTACCCCTCAGCACTGCTTTGGTCGTGTCCCACAAATTTTGGAATGTTGTGTCAGAGTTTTCATTGGTTTCCACAAATTTTTCTATCTCATCTTTAATTTCTTCCCTGACCCATTGTTCGTTTAGTAGCATATTGTTCAGCCTCCAAGAGTTTCTGTATTTCCTGGGGCATTTTGAATTGCTGATTTCCAGTTTCATTCCGTGGTGGTCTGAGAGGGTACATGGTATGATTCCTATCTTTTTGAAGTTATTTAGGTTTGCTTTGTGTCCTATCATGTGGTCGATCCTGGAGAAGGTGCCATGCACTGCTGAAAAAAATGTATAATCTGTGGCCTTAGGATAAAAAATTCTATAAATATCTATCATGTCCAGTTGTTCTATTGTTTGTATGAGCTCTGTTGTTTCTTTGTTGAGTTTTTGTTTTGTTGATCTGTCTATTGTTGTTTGTGGGATGTTAAGATCACCCACTGTTATTGTGTGCATATCTATGTTCCCCTTAAGTCTGTAAGTAATTGCTTCACGTAGCTAGGTGCGTTTGAATTTGGTGCATATATGTTCACAATGGTAATTACTTCCTGATGGATCAGTCCCTTCACCAATATATAATGTCCTTCCCTGTCCTTTTTGATGTGTGTCAGATTGAAGTCCACATCATCTGAAATTAGGACAGCTACCCCAGCCTTTTTTTCTCGTCCATTGGCATGAAATATCTGTTTCTAACCTTTCACTTTCAGTTTCTTAGAGGCTTTTCTCATTAGATGTGTCTCTTGTAGGCAACAGATTGTTGGGTTCTGTTTCATGATCCAGTCTGTTAATCTATGCCTTTTGATTGGTGAGTTCAGGCCATTTGTGTTAAGAGTTAAAATTGAGAGGTTGTGATTTTGCCCTGCCATACTTTTTTTTGTGGGTGTTGATATTTGTATAATTGCCCTTCCTTGTGTGGACTTCCTGTTTGCCATCTTTGCTTATGATTCGCCTCCTTTTTTTCTGGATTTAGTGCATTTCTAAGGAGATTTTGTAGAGCTGGTTTTGTGCTGGCATATTCTTCTAATTTCTCTTTTCTATGAAAGTATCTGATTTCGTTCTCAAATACAAATGAGATCTTTGCTGGGTACAATATTCTTGGTTGACAGTTGTTCTGATTCAGGATTTGGAAGATCTTTGTCCATTCTCTTCTTGCTTGTAAGGTCTCTTCAGAGAAGTCAGCAGTGATTCTGATTGGTTTTCACCAGTATGTGATCTTTTCTCTGCTTTGTACTTGTCTCAGGATTCTTTCTTTGTCTTCGTTGGAGTGGAACTTGAGCACCATATGTCTGGGTGAAGATCGCTTTGGGTCATATCTGCTGGGAGTCCTCTGACTGTCCTGGGTTTGGGCTCAGTTCATGTTCCAAGTGTTTTGGAAGTTTTCCTGTATAATTTCGTCGAGCACCATTTGCATTCCTGACTCTCTTTCCGCTCGTTCAGGAAGGCCAATAATCCTAATATTCGATTTTCTGAGGTTGTCTTTCATTTCTTGTACAGTCTTATCGGCTTTGTTCAGACTTGTCTCCAGCTGTTTAATGAGCTGGGTATGTTCATTTTATGTGTCTTCCGTTTCAGAGATCCTCTCTTCTGCTGTATTTATTCTTTTGGTTAGGCTCTCAATTTTGTGCTCTAAGTCAAGGATTTTACTTTTCATTTGTTGTATTTCTGCGACTATGTGGTTCTTGAAGTCCTCCCAATTCTTCTAATTGTCTCTGAGTGATTTTAACATTATTTTTTTGAATTCCTTGTCTGGTAGATCTTCCATGTCTTCATCTCGCATCTCCGAAATAAACATTGGCTTTTGATCCTTTCTTGGTGGGGTGTTGGCTCTCTCATCTGGATCATTACCTTTTCTGGTATTTCTTCCCATTGTGTTAGTGTTTCTTTTTTGAGAGACCTATGCACCAGCGTGCGGAGGGGTCTCCAAATGCTATCCCGTAGAGATCGGAGTCTGCAAGCGTGGAATAGCAGGGTGCAGGAATTTTCAAGGCACTTTTGGTGCGTCTCCAGAACACTGGACCTCAGGGTGCCACTTCCAAGGCCCAGCGGATTCAAAGAGCACTCACAGCTCGTCCCCTACACGTATGCGACCACAGGGCCTGGGGGAATGAAGGCACTCTCTGTGCTCGCCCCCTGTGCGCGGGATCACAGGGCACGTAGGATTCTAGGTGCTTTCTCAGTGTGTCCCCAGTGCCAGGGACTGCAGGGCGTGGAGGTTCCAGGTGCTCTCTGGGAATGCCTCCTGCAAGCGGGTCCACAGTGCCCTCCTGGTGCGTCTCCCAAGCACGGGACTATAGGGCATGGGGTGTTCCAGGTGCTCTATGGAAGCACCTCCTGCGCACGCCAGCCCACCCCAGCAGCATGGGACCGCCCTCCCCAGCGCTTGCAGGGGACCGACCGCCCCAACGCTAGCACGGGACCGCCCAGCCCTGAGGCGTGCTCGGGTTCCTGTGGGATAGCACCGCCCAGCTGTGTGCCAGTCCGCAAGGCACGGGTGAGTATTCAGTGTGCCTTTTGCCTTTCTCCTCAGCGCACAGGACCACTGTGCGTCACCTCCCTGACACAGTTTTGGCAGTTTCAAGGCACTTGCCCTGTGTCCCCAGACGCTGGCATCTCGGGGGGGGACGGGGAGATGAGCACCAAAGGTGTTCAGGCTCTGTGCGTGCCCCTGGGGGGCCAACTCCCAGAGCCTCCGACCCACCACTGCCCCCACCCAACTCACTCAAACCTTAGATTCTTGCAGTCTGCCTCTTCCTCTGTTGGGGACCCTTGCTGCTGGTGCGTCTCCTGGCAACTGCGTCAGGTACGGGTCCTGGCGGGTCTTGGCGACTGCGATGGGTGCGGGTCCTGATGACTGCGGGTCAACTGCGGCTCCCAGCAGCTGCACTCAAAGGTGACTCAGCAGGTCAGGAGCGGAAAGCCGTCTTCCCTGCCTTTTGTTTTGCTTTGTTTTGTTTTGTTTTTCCCTGGTTGCTCTTCCGAGTTCTGTGGATTTTTTTGGCTCCACACTGTCCAGGGAACTTCACGTTCTTCTCCCTGTAGCTCTATGCTGCTCCACTTACCCTTTTGTCGCGTTCTAGCCCTCTCTGTGAGCTCCCTCACAGCCATCCTCCTATGTCGACCATCTTGCCAGTCTCCCTGTTATTTATTCTTGGTGGATGGCTCCCTCTATCATTATGTAGTGTCCCTCTTTATCCCTTTATTTTTTAATGATTTTCATGTTGAAGTTATTAGGATGGTTACACCAGCCATTTTTCATTTCTATCAGCATGAAATATTTTTTTCCATCCCTTCAGTTTCAGGTTCTTTGTATCTGCAGATTAGATATGTCATGTGTTTGGGGGTGTGTATGTGTGTGAGAGAGAGTTATTGTCTGCTTAATTTTGTTATCATTTTATGGGTTTTAAGAGAAAATCTTCCAGTGCGCCATTTGGCACCAGGCTCCACCTGCTGGCCGCCCGGCTGGGGAGTTCTGGAATTTTGTTTCTTTGATTTGCTGCTTGGGTTGCTCCATGCTGAACCCACAGTGCTTTGGGGACGTGAATCAGTCCTAAAGATTCAGAATGGCAGTAAATCTTCCTCTGAAGAACCTGTAATCACTTTATAATGCAGATTACGGAACACCAGTTCATCCAAGAGCCAAAATTCCGGGCTTGTCCAGCAGGATGTCCCCATTGCCTGACATGATGAGGGAACAGCAGAGGGGTCACAGTAGGCAGGACCATGACATTGGCTGGCATTCGAGAACCATACCCAGGGGTAGAATGGCTTGGTGATGTGTGGGCCAAACCCCATGGGAATTCTGACCCCACTGGATGGCTTAGGAGGGCTGGTGGTGACAAAGCAGGAGTCGCGACAGGCTATAGGATGTGCTGAGCTGACCCAGAGCAACCACTGCCATGCTTAACACTGGCTGGGAGCAGGCCCAGTTGGGCAGCTAGGGGGAGGTCCTGGCTCGGTGGAGTTTCCCACTAGGGGGCGCAGGAATTGTAAGGGGGCTGCGTTCTGGTCGGGTCACAGTTGCAGTCTCCCTTAGCACAGTATGGACTGGAACTTGACACACCGTGCCAGTTAAGACTGCAGCACAGTTTGGTGTTCTGGAGGACCAGGGTAGATGTGGGACTGACTAGGCTAGGTTTCAACCCCAACTGAGCCATATATGAACTATATGTGGGTACGGACGAGCCGTGGCTGGGCTGAAACTTCCAACAGCAGGAGCCAGAATGGGTTGAAGACCTGTTAAGAAAAGCCGCTGCTCCTGCTGGAACAAGAGGTGAAATAAGCAGTGCTGGCCCAGGGACCTGCTGATATGCGCAAAACCTGACACCAGGAGGGGGTCTGATGGAGGAACCTGAACAGTTCCTCTGACAGGACACTGACCCTACAAATAAATGCAGAAAGCATGGAGGTAAACAACCCAGAAGACGCTATGGCATACATTTGGCTCGGGTTGGGGGCGGACCAGCTGAGTCAGTTCGCATCATCCACTGGCAAGTCCAAGCGCCAGAGCTGGGTGGGGGTCGGGCCAGATTCAGCACGATAAAAGCAGTACACAATGCAAAATGCCAAGGTGAGGCTGCCTTTGCTGGATAGGAACACAAAACCCAACCAGCACACCTCTCACTGGTTTAGGTGAAAGCCAAGTATGTGATGGGCAGAGCCAGGATGGACTGTAATACTCATTGGTTCCAGTGGAGGTTGGAGCTGAGAATAGAACCAACCCAGCAGTTGCAACCACCAGCTGATCGGGGTGATGGACTGTGGAGGGCACTGTGCTTGCTAGTACATGTAGGAACCTGGTCTGGGAACACCTCAAAGGTTCTTTGGGGATCGCCTCAATCAAAGTGGAGGAATCAGAACATTAACCAAGAAAAAATGGAAGAGGGGTAGGTCAATCAACCACCTCAGCTATATGTTGGCAGCGAAATACTGGACAAGGGGAGACTCTATGATGGACTATGTCAATCAGTGGACTCTGCACCAGCCTCATCGTACCTGGAATGGCGAGATTGACAGGGACTTATGGCTGGTGAAATATTGGAACCACTTGAGCAAGGATCTCAGAGTATGCCCTACATCTGGGACCTCCGGTAGGAGACTGAGTGGGTCTTCTCCCTCAATATTCCCTTTAAAAAAATAGCAAGTTATTAAGAAAAATAAAAATAAATAAAAAGAAATGTCGATGGGGAAGTCACAGGATGTGGTTAGGAACTTGCATTTTTTTTTCTTTAACATATTGGTTACTCAATACAATGTCAATTGACTCCATGATGTTGTGAACTGTTGCTGATGTTATGTTTGGCTTTTAATTTATTCGATAATACTCTGCCGGCTCTACCTTCAGACCAGAAATGGTCTCCCCAATAAGCCGTTGAACTTATCTGGACAATAGGATGCTGGACCCTATGCTTGGTATATGCTTGCAATGAAAGAATCTTAACTGAACTCGAACTGTGGCAATGCACCAAGGTGGAGGAATCCACCATGTGGGGAAGGTTTGGTGAAGGGTGGGGGAATCCCAGTACCTATAAAGCTGTGTCACATAATGCAATGCAATTAATAATAATAATAATAATAATAATAATAATAATAATAAAATACTGGGAAAAAAGGATAAGATCTTCCCCTTCCCATCATTGACTTTGATTTAATTTCTTTGTTTCTGACTTTAGCAAATTTCAGAAGAAGGTCTCCGCAGTCTCCTTAATGTTGGCATATTCTTCTAGCATCTCTTTATTATGGAAGCATTGTATTTATTTTCAAATATCAATGACAGCCTTGCTTGGTATATTATCCTTGGTTGGCAGTTTTTCTGGTTTAGGGTCTGAAAAATGCTACTACATTTTCTTCCTGCTTGAAGTGTCTCTTCTGAGAAGTCTGCAATGATTTTAAAAGGAGCTCATGAGTCACAGGTGGGCAGGAGCAAATACCTAAGTGCTGTGAGTTAAGGAGTTAATTGGTGCTCATTGGGATGGGCAGGAACTGGGCTTGTAGCTGAAAATGCTTAGACTAATTGGACTTGTCTGTATCCATATCCTGGTTAAATTAGCACATGGGGGAAGTGGTTGAGGATTGAATTAACATTCCATTGCTGTTAGGACCCACCTTCAGGACAGAGGATAGGGGCCCAGCCAAATTTCACTGGCTGCACCCCATAACATAATAATTGAGGACTTCCTTGGATAAAGTGTCTGGAAACCATATGCAGAATTGTCACAGAACTCCCAAGAGAGTCAACCAAAAATGATGTTTGTCACAACAAAGTGTAATCAAGCTCCCTTTAAACATAAGGAAAAAATCCTAAAATATACATGTGAAAAAACAATCAATTAAGTTGTAGAGAAACACCAATCAGGCTCTCAGTTGACTTCTCAGAGAAAACCCTACAGGCCAGATAAAAATGTGCCAGAGTCCAGCTCCAACTGAGTTCGGAACTCACGAAGGGTGTGTGGATGAGTCGCAAAGAGGAAAGAGAGACGGACCACTAGGATTTCACGATCATAATGGACAATGCGAGAAAGCTATCTGCTTTATTTATACAGAACCAGTCAAACTCTGGCTCAGACATTTATGTCATGGTCAAGTGGGTGTTTCTAAGGATAATTCTGCCATTTGTTTTACCTTAAAACAATAGAAGTTCCTGCTACAATTCTTATTCTACAACTTAATCTTATATCACAAAGAAAAGGAGAACCTAAAGATCAAGAAAAGAATGAAACCCTAAAAATAGGTCCCTTGATTAGCATAAGGTCAATGGGGACAGCCAAGACAGTAGGAATAATAGAAAACCCTTTTGTAAGACTTTAATATTGGCATTAACCTCCAAGCTCACATTGTGTAAAAAGCCAGCCTCACAATAGCAAACAATGCCTGAATGAATTAGAATTCTTCCACAGTGTGGTGCAGTATCCACGCAAAGGAAGGTGGAGCTGCATTCAGGTGGTTGTAGAGGCATCCGCCCTGGCCCTGCCGTACAGCAAGGAAGTTCCTTGCGGCCCTGCCTACAACGGAACAATACTCTTCACACCATCCCGTCCCCCACATCCACTGCACGGACCCCAACAAAAATGGTGTGAAATATTCCAGATTCTAAAATGAAAAAAAAAAAAAGTCAGCCAAGAGTACTTTACCCAGAAAAGATTTTGTCTTTGTAAATGAAAGAAAAAAACTTCCACAGCAAAGAAAAGCTCAAAGAATTTACTTCTTCCAGACCTAATCACAAATGCTACTCAGTGATGTCCTATTGACAAAGAAAAGAGATAACACACCAAAATCAAAGACAAATGTGGAAAGCATCCGAATAAAATGACAAAAACTAAATCAAGCAATAAACAATTTGTTGCTAAAATGACAGGACCAAACCACAATTTATCATTATGAACTATTATAAGGCCCCCCCAACAGGGAAAATCCTTACCATCTGTCTCGAGAGAGTGAGTTTCCCCAATGACCACCGAAGAAGAGGCTTGATGCAAAAGCAAGAGGCTTTATTCAATCACCAGTGCGCTGGGGCCGGGGCCAGTTGCTCACGCAGGAGGCTTGGCATCGACCCAGAGTCATGGTACAGCATCCTTTTTAAAGGCTAAACCAAGGCTAAAATCACAAAACCATAAAAACATAACCATGAACAGGGAAGGGGAACCCTAAACATAAACAGGGAGGGGAACCCTAAATATAAACAGAGAGGGGGAACCCTAAACATAAACAAGGAGGGGGCAATGCAATTAGGGGCGGGGGCTAGTTGCAGGTGCCCGTTATCTCTCAGGCTCCCAGGCTCTATCTAAACTTAATCATGAAATATTCCTTCAGCTATTCACTGTTTTCTACTGCAAGCGAAATACAGAAAGCAAAGAAAAAGCAAATTAAATCCTTCTGTCCTTCCAATCCCAAATGTTCCCCTTCACTATGAATATAATGGACTTAAACTCATCAACCAGACAACAAACATTGGTGGACTGGATGAAAAAATAGAACTGATCCATCTTTTGCCTATGGAAGACTTATCTCACCAAAGAAGATATGTGGAAATTACAGTTGAATAGATGGAAAAGAATACTCCATGCTAATGGAAAGGAGAAGCAAGCTGATGTAACCATTCTTAGATCATAGAGGCTTGGTGTGACAAACACTAAAGAGATGAAAAAGTAGGCAACAGCCTAGGTTGCATTGCACCTAGGTAAGTGTTACTCAACTGGGAGAAAAGCAGTGAAACCTGGCATGCATCTTTGGCATTGATTAATGCCAAATATGTGTCAACTATACCTGTGTGCCAGCATAGTTGCTTATTCTATTTTTTTTTTAGATATGAGTGGGGAACCTCAGGGCTGAGTGGATGAAACTGCCAGCAGTGTGAGACTACATGGGATGCCAGAGCCAGGTTGGACTCAATGCCTGTGGCCCTAGCCCCAGCCACTGCTAGCAAGTGGTGAGTGAATCCTGGACCTGCGGGTGGTCAGAGCTCCAGCTGGCATCAGGCTTTGCCTGCCACAAACCCAGGGGCAGCTCTGGAGGCAGGGGGTATGGAATTACTACATAGGGACATCAATGGATATGGTCACTGTATGTGTAGGTAAGGAATGACTCCCGAAGGACACTCAACCACAAGGCCACTTTACTTGCAGGTAAGTGACGGGACCGAGACCTAGTGGTTTGGAGGGAAGAGAGCTGAAGATTGTTATGGGTAAGAAGGATGCAGCAGCCCACATGCAAGTCCTCAGTAGGGCTTGCTAGCATGGGACATGGCTGAACACCACACACCAGTACACACACAAGCTATGGCTGAGGGCCTGCTTGGAAGTGCTAGATTCCAGTGCTTGACAGTGAGTGTCAGATAAGGGGATGGGTGACATCAGATTGGGCCATGACAGCATGCAGCACCCAAGACAAACATGGCCAGAGTTGGGTTCTGTGGGGGATACTTGGGCTCAAACATATGAAAGTGCAAGTTCCACTATTTAATGTGAGAGTTTGGATGATAATTGGCTGAACTAGGTGTGATCATGGAACTCATTGATGCTCACCTGTACTGGGGCTGGGAACAAGCAGGGCAGGGCCAGACTGCAGAATCTGCATGAGTATCCTAAAACAGGGTCTGGTTTCAGCCAGGCCACACCAGCGCATATAAAGGCCAGGCCTAATGGAGCAGGCAATACCATGTAAGAACCAAGCACCTGCTAGCATGCATGAGATCTGAGTTTGGGAGTGGCCCAAGCAGGGAAACCAGGGAAACTCCCCTAGTGGGTCATATCTCATACAAATGAGCATGTGGTGCAGGCCTGGGTACTGCACATGCTGGGAAGGATAGTTCCAATCTTCTGCAAATGTGTGAGTTGGTTTTGAAAGGATACAGATGTGGTGGGGCTGAGAATACAGTGCAAGTGAGAAGAGGAGGGAGTACAATCCATGCAGGGCTAGGCTGTCACATCTACTGGTTTGCATGAACCAGTAATATGAGCAGGCTGAGCAGGGACAGGTTTCAGCACCCATCAACAAGAGCTAGGATTCGTGGCTGGATGGACCAGGCAAGGCTGCAGCATCTGAAGGTAAAGGCCAAGATAGGGGAAGGCCTGGGATAGGCTGTACTTACTCCCCACCAGTGTGAGCTGGATCTCAGTTTGGGAGGAAGTGGGATAGGCTATAGGCCATTGCACCCACTGAAAAATGCCAAGGTTAATTGTGCCATGCCAGATTGGATGACAGTGCCCAACCAGTACTTGTGAGAACTGATGCAGAGAGGATGAAGCTGATATGGGGGTTTCAGTGAGCTCTCATGCTGGGCCACTATTCCCACTGGTGAATGTGAGAGCTGGTAATGGAGCAGAACAGGACGGGCAGTACTACAACACCTGTTGGCCTGCATGTAACCTGAATCAGAGAACAGCCATGATGGACAGATTATACCTACTGGTACATGCATAAGCCAGAGTGGGTGAAGTTTGGTTTGGTATTGCTGCACCACCAGCTAGGACATGCTAGTTTGGGGGACAAACTCTGTTGAGCTAAACTGTAAAGCTACCTGGAGAGTGCAAGATTCAGGAGTGGAGCTGGTCCAGTAAGGAAACAGTGGGCATCTCCTTCTTGTGTTTCCACTCCAACTGATGAGAATGAGAATCAGGACTGGGGCAGCACGGCTAGACAAAGAGCAACACCTGCCAGCACATATGTGTGTTGGATAGTCAAGCTGGTTCGATTAAACTAGGCTTCAAGGTCCATTGAAACATATAAGAGCTGAATGTATGTGGGATGGACAGGAACATCTAGCTGTACCTACCGGTAGGAATAGAAATAAGGGCAAGGGACAGGCCTGGTGGTAGTTACTGCGGGCTGCTCTAACTAGGCTGAAACTCCCACTAGTGTCCGTGAAGGGCAAATGTGTGGTGGACAGGATTGGAGTGGATTGCCACACCCATTATTTTGCATAAAAGACAGGACTATAGACAACTGACCCAGCAATTGCAATTAATAGTGTACACGTAAGCTAATTTGGGCTATGGACTACCACAAACACTGTACTGGCATGCACACACAAGAATCAGATATGGGACCACCTCAGAAGAAGTTTCTTTGAGAATGCTCCCAAATGAACTGCTGAACTCAGAACACTAAGCATGGAGAAATTTGCAGGTTCTGTGGTTGGACCTTGGAGTGCCTGTATCAGAGTTGGGCCTCCCCAGTGGCTTCGACAGAGCAGTGGACAGAAGATCAAGATGCTTATACGAAATATGGCAGATTTGGAGTCTTTAGAGAATACCTGGTACCATAACAGAGAATGAAGGACAGAAAAAAATCAATCAACTACCTAGGCAAGAATTGGCAAGGAACACATCAGCAAATAGAGACTCTAAGTTGCACTAGGTCAGCCAGTGGAGTCTGGAGATTTCATTGTGATTGGAGTGGCAATCATCAATAGTATAGAACTGTTGATCAAAACGAATTGAGCAGGATGCTCAGAGCATGCCACACTTGGGGTACTCTGGGATGGTTTGGAGGCTAGTTGTGAGTTTTACCATTATCTCTCCACTCCCCTAATTCTATACACCCCAGTCAAATATGCAAAAATTATAAAATATTAGTTTACACAATTAAAATGAGAGCATTGGAACTCATAAGAGAATTCTTCAGAATAGATGTCACGATTTAGTCAATATAAATTGATGGTGTTAGATAAAATCTTCCTAGCTGAGAAGGAACTTTAAAGTACAATTCCCTTTAAAATAGTGCAGAGTAGCCTAAAATACTGTGGAATTAATATTATAAAATATGTGGAAGACCTTCAAGATGAAAATCACATAACATGTAAAAAGAATTAGAAGAGGACATTAAACAAGGGAGAAACTTAGCATGTTCTTGAATTAGCAGCATCAACATTATCCAAATGTACATAGTACCAAAACTAACACATGGATTCAATACAATTCTAAACAAATTTCCAACAACATTCTGCTCAGAAATAGAACAGATGATACAAAAGTTCATCTGGAAACACAGGAAACCACAAATAACCAAAACCATCCAGAAGAATAGAAGTGAAGATTAAGGAATTAAAATCCCATACCTACAGTCCTGCTAGAGTCTTGTACTGGTACAGAAACAAAGAAGGAGATTGTCGCACAGAATAAAAATACCAGAAGGGAGACCATACATGTACAATCAAATGATCTTTTACAAGAAAACTGAAAATAATCCAGGGGAAAACCCTGCTCTCTTCAACAAATGCTGTTGGGACAATTGGGCAGCAGCCAACAGAGGTAAGACACAAGACCCCCACCTGTCATCTCCCTATACAAAAATCAGCTCTAAATGAATCAGGGACCTAAATTGGCATGCAGAAACAATCTAACTATCAGAGGAAAACTTTGGAAACACTCTGGAATATATAGAAGTTGGTAAAGACTTCTTTGAAAGGTTACTCAATGCAGAGGTAATCAAAGCCAAAATAAACCAATCAGACTACATCAAATAAAGAAGCTTCTGTACAGCCAAAGAAACAATAAATAAAATAAATAAGTAATCAACACTGCACAACCAGTAGGGAACTAATATCCAGGAACTACAAAGAGCTTCAGAAACTCAACAATATAACAAGCAACTCTGCGAATAAATTAGTAAAGCAAATGAACATTTTTCAAAATAACAAATTCAAATTGCTGGTAGACATATGAAAAAAATGCTCAAGCTCCCTAGCTGTCGGGTAAATACAAACAAAACCTAAGTTGAATTTCCACCTTACACGAGTGACATTGACCTACATTCAGAACTATACTTCTGTTATACTATTATTATACCTGCTGACATGGATATGGGAAGAAAGGTACCTTCATTCGCTATTGGTGGGACTCTAGGTTTAATGCAACCGCTAGGGAAGTCAGTATAAAGAGTGTTAAGACAAGGGAACATTGATCTTCCATTTGACCCAGCTATCCCTCCCCTGGAAATATATCCAAAAGAAATGAAATCCACATATGTGAAAGTGACCTGTAATCCTATATTTGCAGCAGCACAATCTACAATAGCAAAGACATGGAAGCAACCCAGATTCCCTTCCAAAGACAAATGGATAAAGAAACTGTGGTACATCTACTCTAAGGAATACTACTCAGCCATTAAAGACTGAAAGTTTGCATTTGCAGCCAATGGTTCCAACTAGAGAACATTATGCTCAATGAAATAAATCACTCCAAAAGGACAAATAGCATATGTTCTCTCTAACATAAGACAATATTCCTGAAAAATAAAACAGCAACAGGTACTTGGGTAAGCATGCATATACATATATTTACCTAGAGGATCAGCATTGTGTAGGTAAGTATATCACGAATTGGAGATGCATCACAGTATGCATCTCTACTTCTGGATCAAATATGGCCTCCCAATGAAACTGCTACATATATCTTGAAATTAGGATGCTGGATTTTCTGCCACTCTCTGTACCTACAATGTTATGATACATTTAAATATTGAAATGATGGACTTGTGAATATTGTTGAGGGATAATGCAATTGTAACAGTATAGGGGTAAGCAACTGAAATGGAGGTGTAATAAGGGAAGGGGAAATCCCTGAGCCTATGGAACAGTATATAAGAAAAAAATCTAATGAGAGAAAAACATTTCTAAATTAAAATAAAAAAGATAAAAGGCGAGGAAACTACAGAAACACAATGAGGAGTTGGGTGGGAAGAGAGGCCAAAAGTTAGAGCTGTTTCTGTATTCATTGTGTCCATAGGGAAAGAGAGGCTGCCGCTCCCCACTTTCTGGCCTTCCATGAGCCTAGGAATGAATGCATATACATGACTTTCTAGTTTCATGTGAGGAGGAAGTACAACCTGCAGAAGGGTCCATGTGATTGACAAGCAGGCAGACTTCATTACATAGCATGGGAGAGATTTGGCTTCAGTTTGTGGGTCTAGGCTTGTTATATGCCTGTCGTGTTTCATTCCCTCCTAAAATTCCCAGCCCCTGTTCTTAAGTGTAGCTGAAGGATGTAGTTTCATCTTCTGTAGTTACTTCATACTAATTAGAACTATATGCCTTACAAGTCCTGGGCTCAGAAATACCTCCTTATCTCATTTAATGGATCCATCTCATAAGCCATAGAGAGTAGAAAAGTCAAGATTTCTTGGCAATTCCAACGGCCATAGCACGGGTGCCATCCGTGGGTCCATCATCAGGCCCATTCATATCACAGTTCCATCTGCCTAGAACCTGTCAGGTCACTATTCTCTGCATCCCAAACCAGCACAGTATTGTACAATGACCAGGGCCTGCCAACAACCTCTCAATTATCTGGCCTGCCAAAGGTCATCAGTGTACCCACCTCAGTAATCTGGCCTCAAATGCCTGGCCAAGCTCAGTGGTGCATTGAGGGTGTGGCCTACCTAGGCCCTCATTGCCAGCACCTGGTCTGCCCATTCCCAGACTTGTGTTTTGGTGTGCCAATGTACAGTATGCCTAGGACCTGTGAGATCCCTGTCATGTCCTCTCCCAGACCACTGCTTTGGCATGATGGGAAGGCAAGCAGATGCTAGCCTAAGTACTTGGGCCCTGATACTTACATAATTAAGCCAGAGTTTCTCACTGCTGGCTTCAGCCTGGCTGTTGAAGCCATCTGAGATCTTAGTCAGCAAATTAAAGCTCCCTCACTCTCTTTCTATTGCTTCTCTCCATTCACCCCACCCTTTCTCTCCTCAGGTTGCTTCCTTCATTTCTATCACTCTAATTTTCAAATAATTTTAAAAAATTATACTCAAAGCAGCATCATAATCTCTTTGTTATTCACTCACCACATGAGCAAAATACTCAACTTATGGTCAAGTTTACAGTAACTAAGGGAATTATACATAGTTACACATGTTCTATTTCCCTTTATATCTTCAAAAATAAAGATGCTTAAATCCTGGTGCTTAAAATCTCAAACAATAGATAATCAAGATGGTGCATTAGAGTAAGGAGATGTTTAAATAGTTGGAGAATCATGAACCAGAGTGAAGCAGAGAAGGCACATTCCAGCAAATAGGAGGGGACAGGCCAATGCAAAGGAGCATCTGAAAACTAACAGACATGGGAAAGCAGCAGAGACAATGGCTGGTGCTTTGATGACCAGATACTCAGTGGAAGTCAGCAGGCTGTGATCTGAACTCCACCAGTGGCTGTAGCTTGACCAATGGCCAGGTGAGAAGTGGAGATCATCAGGAGCTCAGGGGTGAACCCAGGCAAAGAAATGCCATTTGGCTTTTTTTGTTTGTTTGTTTCAAGCAGGAGCAGAGAGAGAACAACAGATTCCAAACAGGTGGTGCAACAACTGGGTGGATTTCACATCCCAGACCCCCACCAGAGCTGCATCAAGTAACATTTTGTCTATGGAGGCAAAGATTATTGGATAGGACTGAGCATTCTCTAAGCAGGGAGCAAACATTTCTAGCTTAGTGCATTGCACAGACATAACATCCTACATTTTCAACTCAAAATAGGTTCAGGCAATGCCCAGAGCTAATGAGCAGTAGATCCAGAACTCCACAATGATACAGCACATGCTATTTTGTATAGTGTAGCAAAGGTTATGAGACTGCAGGAACAAGAGTGAGCTGTGCATGTGATAAGCTGTTAGCAAACTCTCTTCCAGCCTAGTGCATTGCACTGGTCCCACAGGGAAAATAATTGTAGTTTTGACAACTTGTGGGTCAAAATAGGTATGTGTAGCCCTCAGACCAAAGGACCAGCCCCGGTCTCACCTTGATCAGAACACCAAAAGTTCTTAAGGAGGAGAACTGGATGATCTTTCTGGATTAGACCAGTGCACCTTGCCACATGTTAGACCCGAGCTTTGCTACTTAGCATCAACCAACATTGCCCACCACCCACCAGTACACCCTGAGCTAGGGCTGTGGGACTTATCTGACAGGACTAGACCACATAACTAGACCAATAAGTGCCAGAATAGGGCTTGGCTACTATTAGGCTAGGCCATGACACTAATCAACATGTGAGAAAACCAGGTATCGGGACAGATTCTGTGGGGCATATGTGGGCTCATCGTTATGGGACACCAATATCCACTAGTTTGCTCAAGATCTAGGGTTGATGAGATGCCAACATGGGCATGACCATGAAATTCACCAACTCATGGGTCCTGAGGTTGGGAATGCACTGGTCTGGTCCGGGGTTGTGGCATCTTTAGATGCACCCAAGAATTGGGTATAGAGCATTCTGGCCTGAAATATCCATCAACACATACAAGGCCAAGACTGGGAGGTGGACTATGCTGCATAAGGTCCTAGCACCCACTGGAATGTATGGGATCTGGAACTAGGAGTGGGATTGGTAAAGGAATTTGAGAAACTCTACTGGTGAGCACATGAATCAGGGGACTGTGTGTTTGTAAGGCCTGGAAATGAAGCTCCACTTGTTGACAAGCCTGTTGTTTCATATGAGTAGGGAGAGGTTGGACCAGATGGGGTCAGGGCAAATTGTAGCACACATGTGTGGGAGGCAGTATGGAATGTGGGCCATGCCAGCGTAGGTTATCATACCTCCTGGTTTGTGTGAAAAGTAACGATGGAGGCAAACTGGGCAGGACTGGACTGCAGAACCCATCAGTGAGCACTGGGGCTAAGGGCAAGCCAGGCTCAAATCTGGTTTACATGCTTAATCTTCTGGTCACCTTGCCTCATCACTTTGCTTACAGCCAGCTCTGCCCTCTTCTGCTTTTGCACTTAGGACAATTAATTAGCCCTTGTATTGTTACTTGCTTGGTTAACTATATAAAATAAAATTAAAATAAAATTAAAAACTAATGGGTCTCAGCCCTCACTATAACACTATTCCTGATAATGACAATGAATCAAAGCTTTCACTCTAGTTACTAGAAAATAGAGGAATATAAAATCCAGTCACAGAATGAGTCACTTTGGTTCAGACCTGTGTAAGTTTGCTACCCTGCTCTTTAAGCTTCTGTACAAAATTCTTTGTCAGTTTCCTGCTTTTTGGGTCAGATCGCTAGGCTAGCATGTCCTGCTAGCTAACCTCAGTTCCAGGAATAAATATTGCATGATTTATTCACTCATTGTTCCTATGCCTACCTCCTGTGGCTGTTGAAGGCCACTCATTGTTCCTTTGCCAGCCTTCAGTTGCTATAACCTACACATTGTCCACCCATTATTCCCATGGCAGCCTCCTGTGGCTGCCCAACTTACCTGGTTCTCATGGCTGTATAACTTGCTATTTTTTTTTTGTTGTTATTTCATTATTTTCACCATTGTTGATTTCTGCATATTTGATTAAGTTGCTTAGGGTCAAATACTACATGAAGTTGGGCAAGATCACAGCTTCCACTTCTCTTTCTTTCCTTCCTGTTTCTGGGGAGTAGAGGAGGAAAGAAAGGAGAGAAGCCACACCAAGCCTCCCAAATGCATCTGTACTCCAGGATAAGGGATGACCACCCAACACCACCCCAGTGTTCCCAATGTGAGGCACACTCTGGGGGTCCTGCTCATGTGGTTTTAATAGTTCAACAGTTCTGAAATACTGTCAGTCTCAACACTCCATGAATGATAAAATTTCTCCAGAATCCACTGGTTGACATAGCCTGCCATAGCATCTGTGTTTGCCCAGGAGACTCATTGCCAACACTTGTCTGAGTTAGTTGATCAACTTGTTCTGTCTTCTATCCTCTGTTATGGTACCTAGTGTCCTCTGCACACTCCAATGTACTGCCATATCCTCCATGTGCACCTGGATATGCTGCCTACTGCTCCATCTAAGCTACTGCTTAGGCCCAGTTCTGACATATGCACTCCACGGTCAGCCCATGGGACCAGCAATTCTCTCAATGATTGAGGTACTGAATCCAGCAACTCAGTTGAGGGGATCCCATATCTGAGTCTTGGTTGTGCATGCTAATACAGAATTCTGCAGTTTGTCACACAAATCACTTTGTGCACATGCTGTTGGATTGTTTGTTGGGTCAGTTCTGCCTCTAGACCTATCTTCTACACAAAACAAGCCCGAGTATCCAGCCCACATATGAACTGGCAGGTGCCACTCTTTGTCTAGCCATGCCTGCCCCAGTCCTGGTTATCATTCTCACCAGTCAGAATGGTGACCCAAGAGGAAGCTGCCCAATGTTTCTCTACCAGGCCCATTCCCACTGCTGGATCTTGCACTCTCCAGGTGGTTCTGAAATTCAGCTTGACAGAGTTTGCCCTCTGATCTCATGTGCCAGCTGATGCTATGGCAAAGCACAACCAACACACCCTCAGTCTGACATATACAAGCACCACCAGGAACATTCAACCCAGTCTGAATTTCCCCTGATCCAGCCCACATGCAGGTCAACAACTGCTGTAACCATGCTTTAGCCTGGTGTAACCCTATCGTAACTCATGCTCTCCAGTTGGGAGTGGTGGTTCAGCAGGGGAACCCTTCACATTCCCCATATGGGCTTCACTCACCCCACCTCCATGGGTTTTACATGTGCCGTTTGGATGCTGTGGCCCAATGTGGCATGGTCCATCTCCCCTCATTATTTGCCAATGTGTACTATAGCCTGGCTGAGTATGACCAACTCCCAATTCCAGCTCATGCTGGTGGGAGCTACAGCCTAGACAAACTCAGCCAACCCACAGTCCTGGCCTTCATGAGAACTGTCATGTCTGGTGACCTAACCCGGCCTGACCAAAACTCCATTCTGATACTTGGATTCACCAGCAGATGATATGAACTGGCCTAGACTGATTCACATCCAAACTGCAAATTGTATGACAGTGGGTACTATTCCCTGGCCTGGTGTGAGATGCTATTTCATGGTTCTTGTGCTCACATGCAGGGAATGTGTCCCCACAGAGGAGTTTCCCAATCTCCTCCATCAGAACCTCCCCCAATGCCAGATCTCTTACTCATCAGTGGATCCATGGGCCATCCCTACTTAGCCCACCTTCTGTCCTAGTAGGAACAATGGCCTTTCCTGACTGACCTTCACCAATTCCAGTATTTACTGTTGGATGTTTCAGCCTGGCCAAACCTGGCACACATCCTGACACACTCACACATGGCTCAATGGGGCAGAGACCAAGCCTAGTCCACCCTGCACCTACACTGTTTCTCTCAAGAACCTTGGATGCTGGAGTCTAGCCCAGTCTTGCATGCCCCAGGCCCAGTCCACACTCATGCCAAAGGAGCCTGCATCCATATCGAGACTAGACCACAATCCCCACTCCTGCCACTCTGCTCACCAGTGGGAACCACAACACAGTCAGTGCATCCCCTGAGCTTCCCAAGCACAACCAAGCCAGTGATCCTGAGTGTTTCAGTGTTTGTTCTGACCCAGCTTAGTGTAGCCCCTCTTCTGCGCTGCAACCTGACCTTGATCCATCTGCTTATATCCCTGACTCATATAAACCAGTTGGTATGGCAACCTAGCCTGGCATGAATTGCACTCCATCCTGTTTCTTGCACTTGGCAGAGGGCTATGGTTTGCTTGGCCCTGTCCCATCTGTCCCCTTCCAAATCCAACTCACACACTTGCAGAGGAATGGAGCTACCTTTCGTAGCATGACCAACACCTATGCCTAGACCACGTGCTAGATAGCAAGATATATGACCCACTAGGATAGTTTCCCTGCTTCCCCGACTTGGGTCACTCCCAGATCCATGTCTCACACATGCCAGAATGTGCTTGGCTTTTACCTGCCATCGTCTGCCCCATACATCCTGGCCTTTATATCAGTTTTGTGGCCCAGCCCATCCCAAACCCTGTGTCAGGGTTCTCATGCAAGTGCTGCAGCCTGGACCTGTCCCATTTGTTCCCAGTCTCATTACTGGTGAACATTGGTGAGTTCCATTGTCATGCCTAGCTCAGCCCTTCACCATCCCAAACTCTCAAGCTAACCAACAGGACTTATAGTTCCATAGGGTTGGGCCCACTTGTCCCCCACAGAATCCACCCCCAGACATGGTTCTCTTGTGTGCTGCTTGGTGTCATAATCCAGTCTGATGTGACTCATTCCCTGCTCTGACATTCATTGTCAGATACTCAGATATAAGCCTTCCAGACAGGCCCCGAACCATAGCTTGCATGTGTGCTGCCATATGGTGGTCAGCCATGTTCTATGCAAACAAGCTCAACCCAGAACTTCCATGTGGGCTGGTGTATCAGTCTTACCCATAAAGTGATTTAGGCCCTCAAAGAGTCCATGGGAATTGGAGTGCCCTCATAGAAAGAAAACTTTGAGATTATCCATTCCCCATTGGATCTCCCACATGGGATTGAAGAAGCCTAGATCCTTCCTCACAGGATCCAATGTCATTGGAACAACAAACAGGAGCCCTGAGTGGTGCTCAGAAACAGAACAGCAAACTTCCTTCAGGACTTGGGAGAGGAGCTTCTCTGGTCCTTACTTAGTTCCAATTTTGGAACCCACAAAACAAGCCTCAGCAAATTAAAAAAAAAAAAATTAAATACCATGCATCTTCTCAGACCATTATGGAATGAGGGTAGAGACCAACAAGACAAAAAACTTAGGAAGACTTGCAAACATATGCAGACTGAATAATATGTTGTTAAATGAGCAATGGATTAGAGAGGAAATCAAAGGGGAAATTTAAAAAAAAAATCTTGAAACAAATGAAGGTACCAACACAACATATCAAAACTTATGGGACACAATCAAGGCAGTGTTAAGAGGAAAGTTCATCTCAATCAGTGCTTATGCTAAAAGAGCTAGAAAAGCATCAAGTAAATCAGCTAACATTACAGCTGAAGGAACTTAAAAAATAACAGCAAAACAAACCCAAGATTTGCAGGAAAAAGAAATAATCAAAACAGGGGAGGAAATATCACTGGATCCCTGACAGCAGCCACCTGTGTGCACATGGTGAGCTGTCCCTGGGCCTGCATGGGCTCCAGGGTCTGCTCCCTTCGGCTGCCACTGGTTTATGCGAGGGCCTAGTATGTGCTGGGCTGAACCAGGCTGGATTACAACACCCATTGGTTCCAGTGGAAGTGGAGACTGAAAACAGAACCAACCCAGCAATTGCAACCACCAGCTGATTGGGGCGATCGTCAGTGCTGGACCCTGTGCTTGCTAGTACATAGAAGAATCTGGTTTGGGAACATCTCAAAGTTTATTTGGAGATCTCCCAATTGAAATGCTGGACTCAGAACCCTAACCAAGAAAAGACAGAAGACAGAATAAATCAATCAACTGCCTCAGCTATATGTTGGCAGTGAAACACTCAGCAAATGGAGCTTCTATGATGGACTATGTCAAACAGTGGATTCTTTGACAACCTCATTGTGCTTGGAGTGGTGAGATTGGCAGCAATTCATTACTGGTGAACTAACAAAGTCACTTGAGCAAGAATCTCAGAGCATGCCCCACATCTGGAACCTGGGGTGGGTGGGAAACTGGGTGGGGCTTCTCCCCCAGAATTCAGGCTGAAGGACAGCGCATGCTGAGCTAGGCTCTTATACCTACTGATCTTCATGAGCCAGGGATGCTAGGCTACAGCATCTAATGCAAAGAACAAGACAGGTGAGGGGCTATGCCAAGCTGAGTCAGAGCAACCATTGGCATGTGCACAATCTATAGCTGGGAATAGGCCTGGTTGGGGAGCTAAGAAGACACCTTCACTATGTTGGGGTTTTTACTGGTGAGTGTGTGGGCCTGATTGGGGGCTGCATTCTGGTCTGGATATGGCTGCAGTCTCCCGTCGCAAAAGTGTGGACTGGAGCTGGGTACATCAAGCCGGGATACACTCCAGCACTATCTGGTGTTCTGAAGGATGAGGATAGGTGTAAGATGGACTATCCTAGGTCTCTGCCCCTACTGAACCATGGGTGACCTCTGTCTGGGTATGGTTGAGACTTGTCTGGGCTGAAACTTGCAAGAGTAAGAACTGGAATGGTTTGAAGGCCAGTTAGGAAAGGCCACTGTTCCTGCCAGGACAGGAAGTGGATTAACTAGGACTGACCCATGAGCCATCAGTATGTGTGAGATCTGTCTTTGGGAGAGGTTCTGATGGAGGAGCTTGAGAAACTCCTCTGTCAGGACACATCCATGCAGGTGAGCACAAGAACTATGATATGGTGCAGCCAGAACAAGCCAGGGAAAGGTTCTCAACAGCATACATTTGACACAGATCAGGGGTGGAAGAGGCTGAACTAGTTCACATCACCTGCTGGTTGTTTCGGCCCACTGGGCCGGTAACGTGGACACGGCAAAGGATCTGGGGTTGAGGCACCAACACGGAGACCAGGAATGTTGGAAATGTCTCCCTCCGGCCTCTCTCGAGGCCTGCTTCTATTGCCTCCACTCTTGACCTTTCACCTAGTTTTTGTTTACTCTTTGCCCCACACCCTCATTAGCAGAATATTGGATACAGCTGAGTTCAATTAGACCAGGTGCTTTCAGCCCCAAGCCAATTCCCTGTAGTGCTCAGCTTAACCAGTGCTAACCAACTCCTTAACCCACAACAGGTCCCCCTTTTGTTTTAAAGCAGACTTGAATGCGTCTGTCTTAGGTAGTGGACTCTCAGGTTATCAGCCTTACCCGCCATTGGGGAATCTCCGTAGCATGATAAAGCCCCTGTCTTAGGTTGCTCAGTGCCCGGTCCATCTTACCCTTCACTGGCTGCCATTCAATGTGTTGCCTACTATAGATGCACAAACCATACTTGGGGAGGCTGGTAACCCTGTTCCATGGCTAGGAGTGTTTTTAGCTCTGTAGCAATGAGCAAACAGCAGTTCCCGGGCTTGGGGAAACATAGCACTACATAGGTGAAACATACATAAAGCATATGATGGGGAACAAGAGAACCTGACCATAGGAGTATCTTTAGCTTGGTAGCAACTAGCAGACAGCAGTTTCAGGGCTTGGGAAACATTTTGCACTTGCATAGATGATACACACAAAAAGGCATACGATGGGGTACAAGATGCCTAGACCAAATCTCACAGCATCTGCTGTTCCTTTGCCAACAAATCAACCCGCAGCTACAACGCAAGCATGCCCACCTGCTCATGTTCATCAGTAAAGTCCTGTTGTTCCATAACTCTGGCAGTCTGTTCCGCGACCTTGTTCACTGTCACCACGGTAGCTGGTGGCTGCGGCTGCTGATGTACTGGCTACGATGGTCACCGCTATGTCAAAGTCTCTTTTTCCTTTATCATGGCAACAAAGGCCTCTCCATCAGTCCCAACAGTCACAGGCAGGATTCAGGGCAGCTGCAGGATAACAGCAGAATCGCAATTGCCATTCCAGCATGCTGTCAGGGTGTACTGGAACTCGGTTTCATTCACCTCAGAGGCGTTTTTTTGCTTGTCCTGTCGATCTTCCGATTGAAATTCCATCATCTTGGCCAGTACCCGAGCTTTCACAAGACTCAGCAGCAGGAGCTTGCCAGACAAGCCTCTCAGGAATTCACCTGGGACCATTTTCGTCCTTTCCATCCTTTTCCCCTTCATCCTTCTCAGAAGAGGACTGCAAATCTTCTTTGTGCACTTTCTCCTGACTTTGTCTTGTCTGGGGTTCCTTCTCCTTTTTTACCCTAGTTTGCAGCTCTCTCCTCCTCCTTCTAATGGACCATTTTTTACAGCGGGCTTCTGCCACTGCTTGACGGGATGGCAAAGCACTTTTTGCCAAGCACCAGAGAAGGAAGGTGACTACAATGAGAGCAAACCATGCGAATACAGCGCAGACAGTTTCAAAGAAACTCTGTGAGGCCTTAAGCTTAGTGTCGGTGCCTTGTGACTGGAGCAGATCTCTGATTCCTTTAATTACCTGCACTATAGCGAGTTCTTGCCCCATGAGAAATTTGACTTACGCCCCTGCAAAATTTTCCAAACCTGCCTCTAGATTTCCGGGGTCTCTCAGATTGTCTCTTGTGCCCCTAAACGGGGAGAAGGTCTGGGGATGAGATTAATTATGCCCCTCCAGAGTTAAATCCTAAACTTGCCTCCGGATTTCTGGGGTCCCTCAGATTGTCCCTCGTGCCCCAGAATGGGGAGAAGGTCTGGGGATAAAATTAATTATGCCCCTCTAGAGTTAAACCTGCCTCTGGATTTCCAGGGTCCCTCAGATTGTCCCTCATGCCCCAGAACAGGGAGAAGGTCTGGGGATGGAATTAATTATGCCCCTCCAGAGTTCCAGGGGTCCCTCAGATTGTCCCTCATGCCCTAGCACAGGGAGAAGGTGTGGGGATGAAATCAGTTATTCCCCTGCAAAATTCCTAAATTCAAAACTTACCTACATAGGTCCAGAGGCCCCTCAGATGTCCTTCGTGCTGTGGCCCACGTTAGGTGCCATTTGTTTAGGTCTGCTGGGCTGGTAACGTGGCACGAAGAAGGAGGTAAGTTTAGGAATTTAGGAATTTTGCAGGGGCATAACTGATTTCAGCCCCAAGCCCATTCCCTGTAGTGCTCAGCTTAACCAGTGCTAACCAACTCCTTAGCCCACAACAGCTGGTGAATCCGAGCATCAGAACAAAGTGTGGGTCTGACCAGTTATGGTCACAACACATACCAGTATACATTTCAGCTGGGATAGGGTGCCTATTAGCTGGGCTAGCCTGTAACCCCCATCAGGATCAGCTGGAATTGGGGGTGGGCTGGGCTGGGCCAGGCTGCTGCAACCACTGGAAAATTCTGAGGCAAGGCAGGCAATGCAAGACTGGACTGCAGCACCCAACGAACACACATGTGAACCAGAGGGGAGGTGGCAAAGTTGGTAGGGGTGAATGTGGAGGCTCCCCTGCTAGAACAACACTCCCACCAGAGAGTAGATTTGGAATGGAAGCAGACCAGACCAGGCAGGGACACAACACCTGTAGGCTTCATAAAAGCCAGATTAGGGAAAAGCTAGGCTTGACTGACTGTTCCTACTGCTGCAAGTATAAATCATAGTGGGTGAGTGTTGGTTGGGCTTTGCTGCAGCATCAGCAGGCAGGTGCTGACAATGGGTGCTAATTCAGTCAAGTTAAATTGCAGAACCACCTGGAGAGTGCAAGATTCAGGAGTGGGAGTGAGACCATTAGAAAAGCAATGAGCACTTCCCTCTTGGGTTATCACTCCCACTGGAGAGCATGAAAACCAGGACTGGGGCAGACATGGCTAGACAGAGCAGCATCCACTAGCATTGGTGTGGGCTGGATAGTGGGGCTGGTTGTTTTGAACTATGCTTCAATGCTCATTGGTATGTATGAGGGCTGAATGGGATGTGACACAGACTGGACCAGGCTGTTGAACTGGCAAGCATGGGAACCAGGTAGGGGGCGGGCCTGGTGGGGGCTATTGCAGGGTCTCAGACCAGGCTGCAGCTCCCACCAGTTTGTGTGAGGGTTGAGTGTAAGGTGGGAAGCATTTGGTCTGGACTGCAATGCACCTCAGTTCACGTGGAAGGCAGGGCTGGAAACAGAACTGCCTCAGCAATTGCAACCAGCATATGTATAAGCTGATTATGGCGACAGAGTGTGACAAACCCTGTACAGGCAAGCACACACAAGAATCAGGTCTGGGATCACCTCCGACAAAGTTTCTTTGGGGATCCCTTCAACTGAATGCTGATCTCAGAACCCCAACCATGAAGAGAAGTGCAGGTTCCATGGTCTGACCATGGAGTTCAAGAGTCAAAGTTGAGCCCTTTCTCAGATGCTTAAAGCAGGGAAAAACATATCCAAATGCATATGGGGTATATGACAGTACATCAGAATCTGCATAGGACACCTGGTACAATAACAGTGGACAGACAACAGAACAGATCAATCAACTAACCCAGCCATCTCTTTGCAGTGAAAATCCGGATAAATGGAGACTCCAATTTGAACTATGTCCACCAGTGAATTCTCAAGAAATTTCATTGTGCTTGGAATGGTGATGAGATTCGCATCGATTCTCAACTTATCATGTGGGGAGTGAATCATCGCATGGAGGATCTTTCTGTCTCTCCTCTTCTATGTGTATCTGACTTTGCAATAAAAATAAAATTGAAAAAGAATTCTGCATTTTCATTTTTGATGAAGTGTACATAGTTGATCATGGTGGGAGGATTCAAGGGTTAGGGAAGAGTGGGTATGATTATTGTTTCCAAATTTTCAATTTTTTCTTCCTGGAAAAATCCTTTATAAATTTTACTTATAATAAACCTGTGTTTATAAATTATATAGCACATGCACACATTTGTTATTAAAATACAAATAAATGAGATTATTACATTTGTATTTGCTGAAAATTGATGATGGGCCTGGCATGATAATGCAGTGGTGTGTTCTCATCTTGCACACACTGGGATCTCATGTGGTCACTCGTTCATTTTTTTAATTATTATTATTTTTATTATTACAATTTTGTATAGGCTAGGATCCCCCCCCCAAGCTCCCACCTCCCGTCAGATTCTTCCTATATTTTTACAACAGTATAGTCCTTCATAAAAAAATCATAATTCGGTTCGGGCCTTGGGTTTGGGGGCAAGTGCCACTCCTCACAGTGTGGCGGCTGTGGGGGGTGCCCCTGCCGGGTCGGACCCAATGCTGGGGGCTCACACCAAAGACACTGCTGCAAAGCAGTGAACGAGTCCTTGGCCTCACCCAGGACCCAAGAGAGCTCTTTCCTCAGGGTAAGTGTGCCATGAGGGAACTTGGGAACTGGGTTAAAATTCCTAGCTCCGCCCAGCTGCTAATATCTTGCGGCTAGGTGAGTTTGGGAGGGGTTCGGGCCTTGGGTTTGGGGGCAAGTGCCGCTCCTCATAGTGTGGCGGCTGTGGGGGGTGCCCCTGCCGGGTCGGACCCAATGCTGGGGGCTCACACCAAAGACACTGCTGCAAAGCAGTGAACGAGTCCTTGGCCTCACCCAGGACCCAAGAGAGCTCTTTCCTCAGGGTAAGTGTGCCATGAGGGAACTTGGGAACTGGGTTAAAATTCCTAGCTCCGCCCAGCTGCTAATATCTTGCGGCTAGGTGAGTTTGGGAGGGGTTCGGGCCTTGGGTTTGGGGGCAAGTGCCGCTCCTCATAGTGTGGCGGCTGTGGGGGGTGCCCCTGCTGGGTCGGACCCAATGCTGGGGGCTCACGCCAAAGACACTGCTGCAAGGCAGTGAATGAGTCCTCGGCCTCACCCAGGACCCAAGAGAGCTCTTTCCTCAGGGTAAGTGTGCCATGAGGGAACTTGGGAACTGGGTTAAAATTCCTAGCTCCACCCAGCTGCTTATATCTTGCAGCTAGGTGAGTTTGGGAGGGGTTCAGGCCTTGGGTTTGGGGCAAGTACTGCTCCTCACAGTGTGGCGGCTGTGGGGGGTGCCCCTGCCGGGTCGGACTCAATGCTGGGGGCTCACACCAAAGACACTGCCGCAAGGCAGTGAACGAGTCTTTGGCCTCCTTCAGGGTGGCCAGTGTACCATGTGGTGCCAGGCTTTGCCTGCTGGCCGCCCGGCGACCTGCTCTAGGGTTTTTTAAGATATGTTTGCTGCCTGGGGACACCCATGACTGAATCCAATTTTAGTGTAGGTGAGTAGTGAATCTTGGCTGATTCCTAGTGACAGGGTCATGGAAGTTTTAGGCATGCGTGGGGACTGAGACCTGGTGGTTTGGAGGGAAGTACCCAGGAGACAATTACGGTTAGTCAGATACACCAACCCAATTCGGAATACAGAAATGGCCTGTTTGCCTAGAACACCACTGATCGTCACACACCAGCCTACACCAATACTATGGATGGGGGCCTCTTTGGCAGTGATGGGTATCATTACCCAACTGTTTGGTGGAGTGGTGGAGTGGTCACATTTGGCAGGGTCAAGACTGTATCCAGCACGTGAGAGAACGTGGTCTGGGGGTAGACTCTATGTGTTTGTGTGGGCCCAACCCTGTGGAAATACAAGTTCCCCTAGTTGGACACCCTAACAGGGTTGAGGTTCCCACCAAGGGGCGTGTGTGCTGGAAGGAGGGCTGAGTTCTACCTAGGAAACAGTTGCAGTCACCTGAGGCACTAGTGTTGGCTAGGATTGGATGCACCAGGCCAGTTCAGACCCCAACACCATCTGGTGTCATGGAGAACCAGGGTAGATGTGGGACTGACTAGGCTGGGTCTCAACCCCCTACTGAGCCATGTGTGAGCTGTATGTGGGTATGGACGAGCCATGGCTGGGCTGAAACATCCAACAACAAGAACCAGAATGGGCTGAAAGCCAGCCAGGAAAAGCCACTGCTCCTGCTAGGACATGAGGTGAACTGAGTAAGGTTGGCTCAAGGACCCCCTGGCATGCGCAAAATCTGGCATTGGGAGGGGTTCTGATGGAGGAGGCTGGGCAACTCCTCTGACAGGACACAGTCTCTGCAGGTAAGCGCAAGAAGCATGATAGGAAACAGTCCAGAATAGGCCATGGAAAGTTTTCCACTGGCACACATTCGGCATGGGTCAAGGGCAGACCAGGCTGAATCAGTTCATGTCATCCACTGGCAAATCCAAACACCAGAACAGAGTGTGGGTTGAGCCGGGTTTGGTTGCGACAAAACAAGTACACATTATGGAATGCCAGGGTGAGGTTTCCTGTACTGGATGTGACTGCAGCACCCAACCAGCACATGTGAGATCCAGGAAGGGAGGGACAGAGGTGGCAGGGGGATTAAGGGGCTGGTCCCCTTGCCGGACAGCTGCTCCCACTGGAGAACGTGGGCTGGGATAGACAGACCAGACTAAGAAAGGCTGCAACACCTGTGCACTGCATGTGGACTAGATCAGGGAAAAGCCAGGCTGGGCTGATTATTCCTGCTAGTGCAAGCATAAATTAGAGCGGGTGAGGGATGTTTGGGCTCAGCCACAGCATCAGCTGGCAGAAGCTGGCACTGGGGACTAATTCTGTCAAGTCAAATCACAGAACCACTTAAAGAGTGCATAAACCGGGACTGAGAGAGACCTGGGAGGGAAAAAGTGGGTTCCCCCTTCCTGGGTCACTAGTCCCGTGGGAGGGCATGAAAACTAGGATGGGGGCTGGGGTGGCTAGACAGAGAGGCACTCAACAACATCCGTGAGGGCTTGATGGTTGAGTTGGTTAGATGGAACTAAGCTTTAATACCCAGTGACAAGTACAAGAGCCAAATGGGATGGGGGACAGACTGGTCTACTGCTACACATACTGGCAAACCAGGGTAGGGGGTGGGCCTGGTGTGGGTTATTGTGGGTCACCCTGACTAAGCTGCAGCTCCCATTGGTTGATGTAAGGGCCGAGTATGTGCTGGGCAGAACCAGACTGGACTGCAACACCCATGGGTTCCAATGCAAGTCGGGACTGAAAACAGAAACAACCCAGCAATTGCAACCACCAGCTGATTGGGGTGATGGACTGTGCCGGGCCCTGTGCTTGCTAGAACATACAAGAATCTGGTCTGGGAATACCTCAAGGTTTCTTTGGAGATCTCCCCAATCGAACTGCTGGACTCAGAACTCTAACCAGGAAAAGACAGAAGACAGAACAGGTCAATCATTCATCTCAGCTATATGTTGGCAGCGAAATATGGGGCAAACGGAGACTTTATGATGGACCATATCAATCAGTGGACGACCTCATCGAGCGAAACTGGCAGTGATTCGTAACTGGAGAACCATTAAAACCACTTGAGCAAATATCTCAGAGCATGCCTCACATCCGGGACTTGGGGTGGGTGGGAAACCGGGTGGGGCTTCTCCCTCAGTATTCCCCTTTACCTCAGATATATGATGGAAACAATATGGACATAATAGTATTACCCACTTCCCTATCCCCTGAACCTTTTTTTTTTCCTTTAACTGTAATTAACTATGTAAAGATTGTCAACAACAATACAATAAAATAAAATAAAAAGAAAGAAAAAATCATAATTCCATCAGTCTCTTATTTAAGTGTTCTGCAACATTGTTGGTACAGGCAATGTCGGAAAATCCAGCATCCCATTGTCTACACATGTCCAACTGTTTCATTGGTAATCCGTCTTTCGTCTGGCTGCAGGTATGCATGTTCCATTAAAATCCTCTTTAAATTTATTGGTTTTTTTAATGATTCTTACATAGTTGATCAAGGGCTACAGGAAACTGGGTCAGATATCTATTTCACAATCTACTTTTTTCCCTGTAATTAAGGAGAAGGAGGGAAGCCACATCCAGCCTCCCAAACGCCTCTGCTCCCTGGGATGGAAGACAGCCACCCAACAGTAACCCAGGGTCCACAATGTGGGGCATGCTCATCAGGTTTCAATAGTTAAACAGTCCAGATTATTTCCATTCCAAGCATGATGAAATCTCTACAGAATCCACTGGTATATATAGTCTACCTTAAAATCTCCGTTGGCCCAGTTATTCACTGCTAACACTTGGTTGGGATAGTTGATCAGTTTATTCTGTCCTCTTTAATCTGTTCTGGTACTAGGTGTCCCCTGCAGCTTCCAACACACTGCCATTTCTTCCATGTGCAACTAGATACATTGTACACTGCTCTAAGGCACCGAGGAGGCCCAGCTCAAAAATGCACTCCATGGTCAGACCATGTAACCTGGAGTTCTCTCCATGGTTGAGATTTTGAGTTCAGTGATTCAGTTGGGGGGGGGGGGATCCCATAAAAATTTCATCTCAGGTGACTCCAGACCTGATTCTTGTGTGTGCTTGCCAAATCTTGCAAAATTTGTCTCCCCAGTCAGCTTCTGAATATGCTGGTAGTTGCAACTGTTGAATCAGTTCTGTCTCCAGTCCTGTCTTTTACACATAATCTTGGGTGTTGCTGTCCAGCCCAATCCTGCCCACCAGACACTTGGTGTTCACATACACCAGCGAGAGTTGCAGCCAAGTAAGAGCAACCCACAATTACACACACCAGTCCCTCCCCTTGCCCTGGTCCCCTTCTTGGCAGTATGGAGAACAGAATGGTCTAGTCTGTCAACATCCCATTCTGCTCTCACACATTCCAACAGGCATTCTAGCCTAGTTCAAACAAACCAGCTTCACCCATTATCTAGCCCACACACCTTCAAACAGGTGTCACTCTGTCTAGTCATACCTGCCCCAAGCATGATTCTCATGCTTATTATTTGGAGACGCATCAGGAGAGAGGAAACCTATTGTATCCCTACTAAGCCCACATCAACTCTTGGATCTTGAACTCTCCAGGTGCTTCTACAGTTTAATTTGACAGAATTTGCCTCCCATGCCTTCATCTGCCAGCTGAAGCTATGGCAAAGCCCAACCAAACCACATCCACTGTGATTTATCCATGAATCATTCGGGACAGTCAACCAAGACTGGCTTTCTTCTGATTTAGCCTGTATGAGATTAACAGGTGTTGTAGTCCTAACCAACCTGGACAATGTCCAGCCCAATTCATGCTCTCCAGTGTGAGTGGTGGTCCAGGAGGTAAGCCCTCCAAAGAAACCCTAGTGGCTTCACCCCTCCCCCAAATGGCTCATTTGTGTGCAGGTTGGGGGCTGTGGGCCTGTCTGTCATGGCCTGCATGACCTCGGCATTTGTCAGTGGGTGTCATAGCCTGGCTGTGCCTAGCCAACCTACAATTTCAGCTCACATTAGAGGGGGCAACTTTCTAGCCCTGCCCAGATGGCCCAAAGTCCTAACCCTCATTTGACCTGATTTGTCTTAGGACCCAGCACACTCTGCTGCGGTACTCAGATTCCCCAGTGGGTGAAGTGAACAGGCCTAGGCTTATTCATCACTGACCTGTGCCAAATGTATGTTGCTGGGTACCATTATGTGGCCTGGTCTGGGCTGCTCCCTATCGTAGTTCTCATGCTATACAAAATTGTACCACATAATTCCAAAGCTCAAAATATATAAATAAATAAATATTTATTTATTTATTATATTTATTATATATGTAATTAATAAGCTATAATTTGTGCTTATCTTGGCTGGTTAGATGTCTTCAGTAGGCAAAAAATAAAAGGGTTTTGTTATTTAAGTCCAGTCTACTTATCTATGATGTTTGGTTGATGAGTTCAATCCTTCTACATTCATGAATGGGTGGCAATTTTTTTTTAAAGATTTACTTATTTGGGCCCAGCGGCGTAGCCTAGCAGCTAAAGTCCTCGCCTTGAATGCACCGGGATCCCATATGGATGCCGGTTCTAGTTCCAGAAGCTCCACTTCCCATCCAGCTCCCTGCTTCTGGCCTGGGAAAGCAGTCGATGATGGCCCAAAGCTTTGAGACCCTGCACCCACGTGGGAGACCCGGAAGAGGTTCCTGGTTTCCAGCATCGGATCGGTGCACTCCGGCCTGTTGCGGCTCACTTGGGGAGTGAATCATCGGATGGAAGATCTTCCTCTCTGTCTCTCCTCCTCTCTGTATATCTGACTTTGTAATAAAATAAATAAAGCTTTCTTTTTAAAAGATTTTTTTCATTATTATTGGAAAGCCAGAGAGACAGAGAGGAAGATCTTCCATCCGATGATTCACTCCCCAAATGAGCCACAAGGGCCTGTGCGCGCCAACTCGAAGCAAGGAACCTGGAACCTCTTCTGGGTCTCCCACACGGGTGCAGGGTCCCAATGCATTGGGCCATCCTTGACTGCTTTCCTAGGTCAGAAGCAGGGAGCTGGATGGGAAGTGGAGGTGCTGGGATTAGAACCGGTGCCCATATGGGATCCCGGGGTGTTCAAGGTGAAGACTTTTAGCCGCTAGGCCACGCCACCAGGCACTGGGTGGCAATTTGACACTTTTATTTTAGCAATAACAGTATCATTGCTAATCAGAATTATTGGTTTAGTTTTCTGTTGTTATTTCACAGGGATCTTTTTCAAATTTGCCTTTGGTTTTGATTGGCACTATTTCTTTTCTCTGTCAAGAGAACCTCTTTAAGTATCGTTTGTAGGGCAGGTTTGGAAAAGACATGTTCTGATAACTTCTTTACTGTGGAAGAATTTTATTTCATTTTCAAAGACAAAGGAAAGCTTTGCTGGGTGTGTTATCCTGGGCCTAAAATTTTGCTTTTAGATTCTGAAATATGTCACACCATTATCTTCTGCAGAGTCTCCTGTAAGAGGTCTCCTGTGAATTTAATTGACATTCTTTATATGTCAATTGATTTTTTTCCATGTGCACATTTAAGGATCTTTTTCATATTTTTGATTGAAGAGAGCTTGATTATCATATGTTGCGGTGAAGATCACTTTTGGTCAATCCTGTTGGGTGTTCTGTGCCCCTTCAGAATGTTGTTTCCCAAATCTTTCTCCAGATTAGGGAAAATTTTTCCCTATTATTTTATTAAATATATCTGTAAAACCAGTTTCTCATTCTGCAGCTTCTGGCACTCCCATAACTCTTTTTAAAAAATTTAAAGATATATATTTATATATATAATTTATATATGTATTTATATATAATTTATATATAATTATATATATTATAATATATCATGATATTTATATATTTATAATATAATTATAATATAATATATATGATTTGTATATATTTACATATATAATTTATATACATATATATATATATTACATTGCATTATGTGAAACAGTTTTATAGGTACTGGGATTCACCCAACACCTCCCCAAACCCTCCCCCCATGGTAGATTCCTCCACCTTGTTGCATTACCACAGTTGAAGATCAACTGAGATTCTTTCATTGTAAGCATCTACCAAGTATAGAGTCCAGCATCTTATTGTCCAAATAAGTTCAACGGCTTCTTGGGGAGACCATCTCTGGTCTGAAGGTAGAGCCTGCAGAGTATCATCCAGATCAATTAAAAGCCCCAACATAACATCAGGAACGATTTATAACATTATGGAATTAATTGACATAGTATTGGTAACCAATATGTTAAAAGAAAAAAAAATGCAAGTTCTGAACCACATCCTGTGACTTCTTCATTGACATTTCAATTTTAGTTTCTATACAATGGGTTCTGACTCCCATAAGTCTTACATTTGGCCTCCTAACAGTGTCTTTCAATTCTTGAATTTTGGGGGGGTGGGGGAGCTGATCCAACTCTGCTTCCAGCTTTTTGTTTCCTCCTAGTGACAGGAAATGTCTTCCAATTCCGAGATTCTTTTTTCTGCTTGGTTCATTCTATGTTGGAGACTATCCACTGCACTTTGAATTTGTGCCATTGTATTTGTCATTTCTGATGTATAAGCTTTCATCTGATTCATTTTCTGTGTAACATAGTCTTTAAATTCTTTGAACTGTTCTACATGCTTTTCATTTTTGATAAAAAGCTTTATAACAAGTGTTTTGAATTGTGTATCCTCGATTTTGTCGATGACTTCCTCAGTTAATTCTAAGGTTGGCAAGC
The DNA here is from genome assembly GCF_030435755.1 of Ochotona princeps. NCBI lineage: Eukaryota > Metazoa > Chordata > Mammalia > Lagomorpha > Ochotonidae > Ochotona > Ochotona princeps. The sequence goes on along the minus strand of NC_080835.1, from coordinate 103,711,470 downwards.
GGTTTTGCTTCTTTGCGGGGAACCCTTCGGTAATATTAATTGTGCCTTAGTCTCTTCTCTTGCTCTTGGCCATTGTACTTCTGGTTAGCAGAGTCTTCTCCTTGGGGCAGGTATCTAAACTGTGTCACCCACAGGTCTACAATGCGATTTTACTTATTGTGGCAGATGCATGGCTCTTTCATTGCATTCATTTGTGCCACTGCCTCCAGTGTGTTTCAAGTCTGGGTTTTTTGTTAGACACCTAGCATGGTCTCCATAGCCCCAGCTCCTGGCTCACAAGTCTCCACCTCCGGTGTTCCAGCGCTGAGGCTGCATGGTTGTCTGTACCGCCTTTCTCCCACTTCTGGTTGGAGCAGTTCCCAGGTTTAGAGAGATACCAGGTATTCTATTTATCTAGAATGTCGATCTTGCTGATCTTGCTGGAACCTGTTTGTTGTTAGTTCTGAAGGTTGCACAAGTCTAGTTTGACATATACGATGCCAAAGTTTGTATTATTTTTGTTGTGGGGCCAGTGCAATGCATTGAGCTCAGTGAGTTGTCCTCTACCTCAGCACAGGTGCAGCTGACTGCTGTTCCTGCAGTCTTAAACTTTGCAACACTGTATAAATGGCGCCTTATGTGTCACTTGCGGAATTCTTTTACTTTTATTGGAAAGTCAGATACACAGAGAGGAAAAGAGAGGGAAAGAAAGATCTTTTATTCAATGATCCATTCCTGGCACTTGCAAGGCGAGGACTTTAGCCACTAGCCAACTGCACCTGAATCAGTTATTTATCCTTGCCATACAGGAGCTGCTCTCTCTTAGATAATGTGCCAGTTGGTGCTGAAATAAAGGCAAACCACCCTGCACTTACTTTGGCTCATGGCTACACCAGCAGATAGAGTTGGTTAGCACAGTTTGGCTCTCCCCCACTCAACTCACATGTAAGCTAACAGGTATTACATCACTGCTCAGATTTGTCTGCTCTGGTTTCAGTACTCACACTCACCAGTGCGAGCAGGGACCCAGCAGGAACCTCCCACCAGCCACCCTACAGGTCTCACATGTATCAGTGGGTGCTGTTCTCAAATTGGTACAGCATTTCTCAACTGAACATTTGCCAGCAGGTGCTGTAGCCTCTTGTGACCCAATCTGCCCTCAGCTCTAGCTACTACTGATGGGTACCATTACCCTGCACAGCCCAGTCATCCCCCAGTTCCAGGTCTTAATGTGGACTGGATAGTGTTGGAGCCTGATCAGCTTGTCCTGCACCCCTTTCTGGTTCTCACAACCCACAGTAGGTGTTATGAACTGACCCAGCACAATCTGATCTCAGACCTGACCCACACATATGCTGGTGGGCACCACAACCTGGCTTGTTCTGGGATGCTCCCAGACTTGCTTGCACTCAGCTTCAGGGACTGCGTCCTGACATAGGTGTTCCCCACGTTGATCTATCAGGTCTCTTCCCAGTAATAGTTATCATGCAAAAGGATGGGTCCTTAGCTCAGGCTAACTTAATCTACTTTCTATTCTGACAGGAAAAATGGCCTTCCACAATGGGCCCATACCCATTCTGGTTCTTACTGCTGAGTGCTTCATCCTAGCCATAATGCCCTGTGTTTTCTCTCAGTACAGAAGCAGTCTGGTGAATAGGAGTTGCTACTGAGGAACCGTCCAAAAACAGTCTTGTAGCAGGGAGTGAAAACACCAAATGACAAAAATTCTAATAGAGACCCAGGTTCCCTTAGTTTTTTATTCAACTCATGGAAATATATTTCAGATGGGTTTCAGTACTTGGCCTTAATTTCTGGAGCTCCTAGTCCCTGCACTTTTTTACCCATTAAAATAAAATTTGTGTCCCAGGGAGAAGCCTCATATGGAGACAGAAAGTTTAAGGGGACTTCAGATTCAACCTTCACACTATGAAGGAAGAAAAACACAGGTCAAGCTAGATGATATAACTATACAACAAGAGCTTAAACACACAGGTTCCAGTGACTTTTGCCATAGCACACATTGTTAAGTTACTGGATGGGGTGTAGTTAGAAAAAAAGAAAAAAAAAGCATATTGTTACCCACTGTAAGAGGAACCCCCATAAAGTGGGGCACTAGTAGCCTTGTCTGGGCCCTTGGGCAAACCTGTGTGATGAACCCACTCCATGAGCCCAAGCGGCTGTATGTGTGGCAGGGTTTGTTGGCTGGCCAGGGTGCTTGGCTAGCCAATGCAATGAGTCCTGGGTCTGTAAGTCCTGACAGTAGATGTTTTGCAGGCCTCAGGTCACCTGGCTTTGGTACTTTACATGCCTGCATGGTGGTGGTAGCTCAGTGAGCACCGAGGGTGGGGATCCAATGGGGCATGATCAACTGTCTCTGTTCTTGGCTCACTTGCAAGAACTGGTCCTCCTCAGTTGAAAAGTAGTATTGTACAACTGGCCTGGATCCACCTGGAGATGTCAGCCCACTGAGGCCTGGAGAGCACATCTGGACCATCCAAGGGAAAGGAGGGGAGAACAAAGTGGATAACTACCCCTGCCAAATGATGACACCAAATATCTGGGTGAAAGGTCAACCATGTCAACCAATGAACGTTGAAAGAGTTCCCTCATCCTTGAGTTGGTGAGATGGACATCATTTCAGAACTATGGGAACCACCTGGACAGAACCCTGTTTTGGTATTGGCAGTCTAACACTCATCCTTAGGTACTGAGATGGTTGGGAAGCTGGGTTTAGCTTCGATGCATATCCATCACCCCTGACCCTAAACAGGAAGGAGAAATAGAAAATTTGGATTTAAACATGCCAATTTCTCTTTAATGATCTAATACACACACACACACACACACACACACACACACACACACAAACTGTGCAATTAAATCACACACAGAAACACAAAATACACAATAATCCAAAGCAAGAAAAAATGATTAGGTTACACTCCCACGGTCCCACCCACCACACGTAGTTGGTAGTGGGTGGAGCCTAGGCCCATCTTCCCAAACTATCCACTCCCAGTGTATTCACCAGGAAGGGGGAAGACTCTTAAGCCAAGGCATGCCCAGGCTCAGCTGTGTGGCTGCAATTGCCGGAGCCAGTGCCCCATACATGGAATCTGACCTCGCTTGGGTACCCCCAGCGGCCAATAGGCTGTTGGAAGTTCTCTATACCCAGACACCAAGGTCTCACTCTCCCAATCCCACCCACCTCATGATGTTGGCAGCTGGTATAGCCTAAGCCTGCCTTGTTCCTAAGATATCAGCTCCCAGAGAGGGTGAAGCCTCTTGAGCTCCAGCAGGCCCAGGCCCAGCTAACTGCAAAGTCATGTGGCTGGAGCCAAGGTCCCAAGCATGGAGCTTGACCTGCCCCAGGTCTCCCCAGAAACAGCAAGTGTACATGAAGACAGAGAAAATGTGGAGATTTGGACTCAGCACCATTTGATCATATTCAGGAGGCAGATACAGAAGCTGAATCTCAAAGATATTTTTTAAAATTCATTTTTGGAGACAGAGCAGTTTTATTTGCAAAGTGGCCATGTGAGTCATGGAAGAAGAAGGAAGGGGAAAGCACTTCGGAAGAGCAAACTAGGTGGTAGTGTGCCTCCTGAAATTAGAGACACCCAGTTAGTAACTCTTGAATATTGTTCCAAGCCTTGGTTACTGAAGTAGGATGCATACCTGGAAAAAAGGATCCACTCCAGCTTTCTCCCAATCACTGGGAATACCATCCTTTCACCTTATTCCACACACCTATGATGCAATTAAAAACATCAAAGGATGATAGGATGCTGCCAGAGACTGGGAAAGTTTTAAAAGAGGAATTGCAAAATATTCAATAAATCTCACTGTTGCCGGAGGCTCTCTGAGGAGTATTCCTAGGGAGGACCTGAGCCAGGAGCTGATCAGCAACAACAGCAGACAGTTCATAGCTGGGGGCTCATATGAGAATTGTGGTTGGAAGCAGGTAGGAGTGTACAAACTTCATCCTGCAGTTGAAGTAAGGCATTGATTACTTGGCATATTTTGCAAAAAAGAAAAAGTTGCCTCTCTTGCACTCAGTGCTCATCATTGTTGGTCTTGATAGGGCCCCAATACCAAATATTAAGTAGTATTATTGATCCAGGTTGTCACACATGAGATGCACGTTAATGAGCTTCACAAAAAACATTCCATTTACCTCAACACCAGTCATGGTATCCACTCTTAAAAAATGTTATATTTGAAAGGCAGAAATTATAGTGAGGAAGACAGAAGTAGGGAGTTATCTTCTGTCCACTGGTTCATATCCCCAAAGGCTGAATTACAGTAACTGAGCTGCTGTGAAACCAGAAGACAAGAGCAAAACTGTGGTGAATCAATTAGGATCTCATACAGCTTACCTACTATGTAAAAAGACCGGTCCTGGTGCTCACCCTTACAGTTGCAAGACTTCAAGCACAGGCTGGCATCTAGTAGCTCATACAATGGCAAGAAACTTACTGTGGGAAGCCATGATGCATGAAATCAGTGTGAACCTGAGCAGTAGTGGTGGCAGCTTACACAAAACTCCACCTGAAAGAGGAACTCCAAGAGTCCGATGTCAGATAATTCTTTTGTCTCTTATAGTCTTGGGTGTTTTTTCACCAGTAATCCCTGAGACTCCTGAGGGCCATGACAATGGTTGTTGCTTGGCAACAGAACCACCAGAGAGAAACTGGTGAGGGATGTCCATTTATTGGGAAGATCATACAAGCACATATGCAATATAGATGGGGAAGGTAGAAGGGTGGTCTCGATAGTACTCCCACCATACACTGTTATTGTAACTGGCCAGTAGACATGCTTATCTCTCTGGACACTCTAACCAAGTCACCAGCTACGTTTTATAAGCAGGGTTTTGAGCTGTGTGTTTTAGGCCATGTGCAGGTAGACCAGGATATGCTAGCACCTGGGCTGAAAGCTATGTGACTGATAAACAGGATGATGTTTTCATTTAACTTCTTAGAGTTGCTTATCAGGGATATTCTAACACAGATCCTCAGGGACAGATAGATTTGGATACAGCCTACTACTCTGGATGTATGCCAGTAAACAGACCAAGATGGAATCTCTGTTACCTGAGAATATGGCCAGGGCTTTGCCTCGGAGACACAGTGTGCCATGTACCTATGGCATCCTGCATGGGATAAACAGAGATCCAGGGGCGATCACACAAGTGATTCTTCAAGAGACAGTGGCCAAACGGGATCCACATTTGGCCAGATATCACAAGAGAATCTTTCCTCTGGACAAGATTCACCCTTCAAACCTACGTCTTTATCATTACAATTGCCACATGCATCAGTTGATATCTGTGATTGCAATATAATACTGTACTAGGAAGTGGAATTTTGAGATTCTAAAAAAGCTCTGTTTAGATCAATGCGTAAAGGACAAAGAAGGTATTTCAAACAAGTGTCACAAACTGAACATTTATCAACGTTAATCTGAAAACAGAATTCATTCACATTTCACACGTCACAGCAAAGCAAGATCATGTACAAATTGCATCTTAGTTATTTTAGCAACAAATAACATCCCTTCTGAAACAAGACACTCCTCATGTTTATTATTTAACACCTGCTGAGACTTTTGAAGTATGTTTCTAAATCCATTGCTCTTTTACAATGTTTTATATTTGCACTCTTGCTAATGGATGTTCCATTCACTTTGCGAGCTCTATCAGACAATAATAGCAGGTTTATGGTAGTTAGTCTTTCTGTTTACATGCTTTTGTAGTTCTGGGATCTGTGAGTCTGCAGACAATTGATTTCAGAAAACTGATCTTTCAGTCAGCGCAGTGACATTTTACTCATTTCTGTGGATATACTAATTATTGAAGCATGTATGTTTTCCACTATGCCCACAATGTGTTTGTGCATGAATTTTAGCACACATGTAACACATTCATGCTTTTCCCATGTGAATTCTGATATTTAATCAAACATGACTGCTAGCAGCAGGATTTCCCCTACTCACTACATTCATAAGGTTCTTATTTTTATGGATCCTCTGATGTCGAATGAAACATGTCTGGTAAGTAAAGGCTTTAAGACACACACTACATTTGTAAGGTTTCTGAACTGTGTGGATTCTCTGATGTTGAAGGAAACCTGACTGGCTGGTAAAAGCTTTTCCACACTCACTTCATTAATATGTTTCTTCGCCTGTGTGGATTCTCTGATGTTGAATGAGGTGTGGCATATGAGAAAAGCCTTTTCCACACTGACTACATTCATAAGGTTTTTCCCCAGTGTGGACCCTCTGATGTACGATTAGGCTTGACTTATGAGTAAAAGCATTCCCACACTCACTACATTCATAAGGTTTTTCCTCAGTGTGGATTCTCTGATGTACGATTAGGCTTGACTTATGAGTAAAAGCTTTTCCACACTCCCTACATTCATAAGGTTTTTCCCCAGTGTGGATTCTCTGATGTGCAGTGAGGCGTGGCTTATGAGTGAAAGCCTTTCCACACTCATTACATTCATAAGGTTTTTCCCCTGTGTGCATTCTCTGATGTCGAATGAAATTTGTCTGGTGAGTAAAGGTTTTAACACACACACACTACATTTATAAGGTTTCTCTCCTGTATGGATTCTCTGATGTATGGTTAGGCTTGACTTCCGAGAAAAAGCTTTTCCACACTCCCTACATTCATAAGGTTTTTCTCCCGTGTGGACCCTCTGATGCTTGATATGATTCGACTTATCAGAAAAAGCTTTTCCACACTCACTACATTCATAAGATTTTTTCTTCCTGTCAATTCTCTGATGCCTGATGAGAGATAATTGCTGGTGAAAGGCTTTTCCACGCTCATTGCATTCACATGGATTCTCTGCACTTTGAGGGATCTGATCTCTAATGAGCTCTGACTTCTGGTACATGTTTTCTTTACATTCATTGGACACATACAAATATTCTCCTGTGTCAGTTCTCTGTTTGATGGTATGGCAAGATTTATGGTAGCCAACATGAATTGCTTCTCCCACACTGACAGGTTGCTGATTACATGGGTCTTTGGTATAAACTTGCTCACACATAAGTAGCTTCTTCCCACGGAAAGTTTTCTCTTTCCCATTGTGTTCAAAGGACTGCTGACAAATGTGGATCTTGTCAAGCTGACTGAGATTTTCCCCACTCTTGAGGTTGTTCTCAGGGAAATTAGAGGTTTGCTTTTTCAGGAAAGGCATTTCATCAGGCTTCCTGTGGGAAAAGGGGATTCAAAATAAATTATTGTGTCATTTCCTCTCTCCTTTGAAAAGGCACCAAATCTCTGAGCCCTCCTGGGAGTTGCTTTCCCCCTCTGTTCTTCCAAGATCAACTGGTCACTTAATAATAAAAATTTGGTCTACAATTGGTTTCCATTTTCTCTTTCTATACTGAGTTAAACAAAAGAACACTGCATTCCTTGTAACATTTTGCTTGGTGCACAATATGGGACTTGAAAAAGAATTTTGGCTCTTGTACAAGAGCTGTGTGGCTTGACTTAGCAAAGAGAAAACTATACAAGATTTGTACTGAACCTGTGGAAATGACCCTTGGCCACCCATGCCTCTGCACAAACATGACCACAACCACCCACCTATCCTTCAGACACTGCCTAGTTCCAGCTGAACCTAAAGATGGATTGTACCTTTACAGGGTAGGAGGCAGAGACAGGAAGTATAACAGTTTTGGAATGAAGAGGCTCTAATCACCAATTAAATATTTTCACTTTTCCTATCACATCAATTTTCATTTTGGAAGCAAGGCTATGGGTGTTTGTAGTTAGAAAATTCCTGTTGGAGGATTGACAGTCCTTGGAAGAGGCCAATTTTCTGCATGAACTGAAACTCCTTAAGTGGATCCTGGATCCCAACCACCTGACATGGGACGAAAATTCGGTGCTCCTTTTTCATGCTTCAGGTTGGTTTATCTTCATTGCAGGAGTAGTGAGAGTCCTGGCACCAGCAAATATTCACTTTGGATTTAATTTTGAGGTACCACCTAACGCCAGTAAGACTGGCCCACATGAATAAAAGCACCAACGACACTTGTTGGCGAGGTTGCGGGGAAAAGGGAACCCTACTCCACTGCTGGTGGGGCTGCAGGCTGGTACAGCCTCTATGGAAATCAGTATGGAGAATATTCAAACAACTCAAATTCAACATACCGTATGATCCAGCAATAGCACTCCTAGGAATATATCCAGAACACTTGTTCTATGAGAAACCAACATGTACTCCTATGTTCATAGCAGCACAATCAGTAATTGCAAAAACATGGAAACAACCAAAATGCCCATCAAAAGAGGATTGGATAAGAAAGCTATGGTTCATCTACTCCATGGAATACTACTCAGCTATTAAAAAAAACAAAATGCAGTTCTTTGTGGCCAAATGGGCCAAACTGGAAACCATAATGCTAAGGGAAATGAGCCAATCCCAAAAGGTTAAATACCACATGTTTGCCTTAATTTAAGATGATATGATGTTATGTATAACATGTTATGTTTTGAATGTTACATGTTGTGTATAAACTAAATTGAAGTATAGGTGAGGTGGTCACAGAAGGTGGCTGGGAACCCGCATTTACTTTTAACATATTGGTTACTCATTACTATGTCAATTAATTCCATAATGATGTAAATTTTTGCTGATGGTATGTTGGAGCTTTCAATTGACTGGGATGATACTCTGCTGGCTCTGTCATCAGACCAGAGAGGGTATACCTAAGAAGCCGTTGAACTTGACGGGACAATAAAATGCTGGACTCTATGTTTGGTATACGCTTGCAATGGGGAAATCTCAACTGAACTTGAGCTGTGGTTATGCAATAAGGTGGAGGAATCCACCATGGTGGGAGGGTTTGGGGAGGGGTGGGGAGAACCCAAGTATCTATGTAACTGTGTCACATAATACAATGTAATTACTGAAGTTAAATAATAAATAATTAAAAAAAAATAATTTTAAAGATGTATTTATATTATTTGAAATTCAGATATACAGAGGATGAGAGTTAGGAAAATCTTGCACATGTTGATTAACTTTCCAAAAACCCACAACTGTCAGAGCTGAGCTGATTCAAAGCCAAGACCCAGAAGCTTCTGCTGAGTATCCCACACAGGTGTAGGGTCAGAAAGGTGTGTGTTGGCCTCAATAGCTTTCCCAGGGCACAAGGAGAGAGCTGGATGTTAAGTGGGACTGTCAGGGCACAAACACTGTCCATGTATGGTCCCAGTATATGCAAGGTGAGGACCAGCCACTAGACTTCCATGCCATGCCCTCAGATTTGATCTTTAGAAAAGACTTATGTGACCCTTTAGAGGAATCCCACTACTTTATAGATGAGTTGAGAAAGGGACAGTATATTTTATCTCCTATTTCAAATTGGTCACTAATGTGGCTTCCTACCTCTGACCTGAGCAGCCATAGAATGACAGGTGTACACTTGGAGCTGTGTAGTAGAAGCCATTTCCTTAGTGGTTTAGAGACAACCAGTGGGAGGTGTCTTACCCACAGGTTCTTGTCCAGACAAGGAATGATCAGGGAACACTTCAAAATCTGAGACCCGTATGAAAAATTTTGCTGTCTCCATTCAAGAGTCACACCATCTCCCTGGTTCTCTCCCAAGAAATGCTATTTGATTCCCTTTGCTTTCTACATTGATCTGATCACTTTGCATATAAAACTTGTATGCAAATGAAAAGAAAAAAAAAGTAGAAAGAATGAAATTCTGTTTCTCATGTCTTATTTTTGTACAATTTCCCTTTCATATTGTGTTTCAATTATGGCCAGAGCTAATACTAAGCATCGTTGTGGCAATGCAGCATTCTTTAGAGTATTACATAATTTTTGTCATTACAACTTGCCTGGTCGAGGGAATCCCAGTACCTATGAAATTGTGTCACATAATGCAATGTAATTAATGCATAAAAAAAAACTTGCCTGAAGATTATTTCTTGACCTTTCTGATTAGCTTCAAGCAGCTCATTCTTACTGTGGGGTTCTGAAATGAGAAAAAGAGTAACCATATGCATAAATCATATCTAAATATTTATTTTCAAATGCTCAAGTGAAGTCAATGAGATTGGTTGCCATTCTAGAGAGAACACATTTTAATATTAGTAAAATGTGGACATTTATGAACATTATTAATAGGTACTGTATCTATTAATGCGTTAATATAATACCCATTTTTTTAAATAAAAATTTCAATTGCTTCAGATTGTGTATTTTAGTTAAACAGGATATGACAGAAAATATGGTACAAAAATTCTAAATAAATCTTGGGGTAGCTTACATCCCATATCAGCCCTAGTTTGCCATTTCCTGGCTATTCTGCTTCAAATACAACTTTCTGAATATGTATCTTGGGAGGTGGAAGAAGGGATTCAAATGTTGGGTATTATGAAAATACCCATATATACTTCTAGATATATGGTGACAGGCTGGCAAATTGCTAGAATAAACCTATACATGGAGACTATAGAATGCCTGTGTCTCACCAGCTGTCTTTTTGCAAGACACTTAAAGTAGAAATCAAATAAAATTCCAGTCAACATTTACTGAGCTATGTGTCTACCTCCCTGCGCATTATGTGTTGACCTACCTGGAAGTCTCTGCTTGACAGATTTCTCCACTGTCCATGGTGCTGATTCTTGCTCCAACTTGAAGATCACATCAGGCTTTGTCATGGAGTACCCTGTTAATGGAGAATGATATAGATTTTCTGAAATCACTACCAAGGAAACTATACAGAAGTGTTTTGTTAAAGCATGACAGAACTTCACTCGCCCACAGACAGCAGATTGTTATAGGTCTCAAGCATCACCTCCCTGTAAAGGGTCCTCTGAGTATTGTCCATTGTCTCCCATTCTTCCTGGGTAAAGTCCACAGCCACATCTTCAAAGGACACCAACATCTGTAACAGCACGTGTCTCCTCAGTTCTGGATCATTAAATAGAAACACTGGCAGTGCATTCTCTGTATATTTAATTCCCAACCTCTAGAGATGCAATTTAATTTATAATTTAAACAGCATCATGGGTAACACTTAAATGAAAATATCTTGTGCTGTATTACTTTTGCAATTCCAATGCTACAACAGAATATTCCTTATTCTCTTAAAGGTTGTTTTCTTTAAAGAATCTCATTCTAATGAACAGTTGAAGGCATTGCTAGAATAGCTCTCCAAGTGGAAGATATGACTCTGTGTTTCCTTTATTGCCACTCTGCTTTTCAACTAAATTAACACAAATAATCATATTGACACTGAGCCAAAATATTAACTCAGGACCTGTAATACTAAGCTGAGTTTAATTCTTTTTTTTTTTTTTTTGAAAATCAACATTTTTTTTATTCATTGATTTCATTGTATTATGTGATACAATTTCGTAGGAACTGGGAATCACTCCACCCCTCCTCCCGCTCTCCCCCCATGTGGAATATTCCACCTGTTGCATATCCACTGATCAAGTACAGTTGAGATTCCCTCTTTGCAAGCATAAACTAAACATAGAGTCCAACTACATTTTGGTTTTTTAATAGCTGAGTAGTATTCCATGGAGTAGATGAACCATAGCTTTCTTATCCAGTCTTCTGCTGATGGGCATTTTGGCTGCTTCCATGTTTCTGCAATTACCAATTCTGCTCCTATGAACATAGGAGTGCATGTTAGTTTCTTACAAAACAGGTGTTTTGGATATATTCCTAGGAGTGCTATTGCTGGATCATATGGTATGTTGAATTTGAGTTGTTTGGATGTTCTCCATACTGATTTCCAAAGAGGCTGTACCAACCTACAGCCCCACCAGCAGTGGAGTAGGGTTCCCTTTTCCCCGCAACCTAGCCAACAAGTGTTGTTGGTGCTTTTTTTCATGTGGGCCAATCTTACTGGCGTTAGGTGGTACCTCATTGATGTTTTAATTTGGATTTCCCTTATTGCCAGGGAACTTGAGCATTTTTTCATATGTTTATTTGCCATTTGGGATTGTTCTTCTGTGAAATGTCTGCCCATTTCCTGTGCCCATTTCTTGAGTGGCTTGTTTGTTTGGGCATTTTGGTTGTTTTGTAGTTCTTTGTATATTCTGGAAATTAGCCCTCTGTCACCTATGTAGTGCGCGAAGATCTTCTCCCATTCTGTGGGTTGCTTTTTTATTTTGTTGATTACTTCCTTTGCTGTACACAAGCTTCTTAGTTTGATGAGTTTCCATTTGTTTATTCTGGTCTTGATTTCTATTGCTTTTGGATGTTGATTGAGAGGAAGAAGATGGCCGACCACAAATAGCTGGTATAGGGCGGAGTAGGGAGAGAGAGGGACTGATCCAGCAGAGAAACAAACCAGGAGACACAGAATTGTAGGGAGAGGAGTGGGAAGGTCACTGGAGCTCACTGAAGTAAGAAGATCTACACAGCATGAAGGGAAAACCACAAAAAGTAAAAAAAAAAAAAAAAAGACAACACGCTGTGCGAAATTTGGTGAGTCGCAATCCCAGGCAGGGAGAAGGCGGCGGAATCTCAGCCGTTCCAGCGAAGACAAAGGCGGCTGGAAGAACAGGTGCCCACACCGACAGAGGCACAGACCACTGGAGTGCTGGAGACCCTAAAGGAGGCTACTGGATTGAACAAAGGGGGCACCAACCCATGCTGAAGTAGAAGATAAGCAGGGAGGTTTCCCAGAAATGTGCCTCCCAGATGGTCAGCAGCTTTGAGAGAGTGCAGAGGGGACTGGAGCTGTGCTCTGGGACTGGGTCACAGTAATCCCCGACTCAGCACCAAACATTGGACTAGCTGCTAGAGACTCCAGTGGAACCCATTGCTGGGCTCAGCCTGAGCACCAGGGGCTGGGCAACACTCGGTAGAGCCTCCTGATCTAGACAGAAGTGCAGGCTAGCAGGGGCACAGCTCCGTGCCTCCCATGGCTCCGCTCCCAACGGCGGAGCACCTTTGAGAAAGTGCAACAGGGAAAAAAAGCCTCATATGGGGGACAGGGCAGGACTGCGAACTCGAGCAAGCTGCCAAAGTCTCAGGCAGAATCCCCTGCTGTGCTCAGCTCAGCTGGAGACTCTGAAGCAAAAAATGGCTCAGCAGAACCACAGGACAAGTTCTCCCAGCACATAGAAGCTGGAGGCTGCTCAGCAAAGCCTGCCCGTCTGGTAGTGGGGACACTGTAGTGCATCCCCCAGTGAGGCAACACTTTTGAGTGGGATTTCCAGGGAGAAGAGCCTGGTGGAATTTTCCAACCCAGGCTGGGGTTGTAGATTCCAAGCTACAGGTGGCTGGGGCCAGGGTCACAGGACCCTGCTGTGCGTGGCTCGGGCCCCGACCATGGGAGGTGAGATGCAGCTTGGCAGACTTGTGGCTTGAGGCTGGGGCACTGGCCCCTGTGGTGCGTGGCCCCAACCCTGAACCCAGGAGGTGAGACCAGGCTAGGCAGACCTGTGGCCTGAGACAGGGGCAGAGGCCCCTGTTGTGCGCGGCCCCAGCCCTGAGCCCTGGAGGTGAGATGTGGCTCGACAGAGTCAACTAGCCCGGACAGAGGCGTGGAGCAGTGTATCTCCCAGTGGGGCAACGCCTTTGAGAGGGAGCTGCAAGGGGAGAGGCCTGACACTAGGGCTGGGCTACAGAGCCTCCTGACCCAGCTTAGGGTTCTAGACCACAAACTCTGAGCAGCAAGCAGCTGGAGACTCAGGCAGGACCCCCTGTTGTGCTCAGCTAGAGCCCCAGAGTCAGTGGCACCACCCAACAGATCTCCTGAGCCGGGAAGAAACACAGGCAAGCAGGGCCACAGCAGGGTGTTTCCCAACAGGGGAGTACATCTGTGAGGGTACAGTTGGGTGTGGAACAGCAAGCTCTACATCTACCCAGAGCAAAAATAAGAAGCTCAAGGTTACAAAGTCTATCATATACACCCTATCCCCATTGGCACACGCAGGACAACACCCAACCAACTAGCTACAACAGAACCAGGTTGCAGAGATATAAACCCAGGCACAAACAAAGCAACCCAACAGCCACCCCACCATCATCTGTTGTCCCCAATAGAGTAAGAAGAACTATACTTATGCCAACACTCTATACAACCTGGAAGAATTTCCTGGCTTCAGATCGGCTCAGCTCTGGCAGCTCCGGCCATTGCAGCCACTTTAGGATTATACCAGTGGATGGAAGATCTGTCTCTCCTTCTCTCTGTAAATCTGGTTTTCCAATCAAAATAAATGAAAAAACACATTTAACAAATTGTACTAACAATGGCATTACAGGTTGATTTGTAGTCATCAAGATTTCACTCCTCTTCACACATTACAGCACATTCAGTGTGGCCTGCTTTTAAGAATTGTTATGCCAACAGTAAACATAGTTGCGACACTGAAAAAGTTTTTAAGGTTAACTCATGGTAGAGTTACAGGATAATCATTTAATTTATGCATCAGTTACAAATTCAATAAGCATGTATTCCAGTATGATTGTCAACTCAAATGCTACCTGGTGGGCATGACTAAACTCCTGCCTGCCTATGACCTGAGGCATGGCTTAGAGCCATGTTTGCAGTACTTGACCTGTGACTTGATTTTAGTTCTAAAGGGACAGACATGCCTTCCAGTCAATTACAGTGTCATTGTGTGGGAGGGCTGTCTGGGACTGCCCTTCTGCCATCCCTCTTCCTAGTGCTTATGAGTTGTGCTCACTTTACAATATCCCCGGTGGTTCATGCAGACTATGCCCGGTGGTTCATGCAGCCCAAGAACACTGACACCTCATCCCCTTGGTGGTCTCGGGAATGTTGGCAGGAAAATCCCAAGACTCAAAAGCAAAAAAAAAAAAAAAAAAAAAAAAGAGATAACAAAATGGCAAAGAACTAAATAGATTTCTACAAAGAAGATAACCAAAAGGCTAATTAGCACAAAAAGATTTTCAGCATGATTGATCATTAAGTGAATGAAAATGGCAATCACAATGATGTACCACTTTTTTTTTTTTTTTAGAAATCTCATTTCTTTTATTACACCTTTTGTTACCTGCAGATGAATTCCAGAGCTGCAGCAGCCATCTTGCAATCATAATGTAGATTCGCCAAAGTCAAGCTCATTTGCTAAGAATGCCCTCAGAAAGGTGGAATGAAAATGAGACCTAGACAAGAAAGGCGAATCACTGAATTAACCAGTTCCACAGCATTCCCACTTTGGACCTCCTTGTTACTCAAGGTAATAAGTCCCTTGTCATTTAAATCAGTAGCATTGGAATTCTGTTATTTGCAGCTAAAGGCAATTCAATTGATGGAAAGAATATTTGCCACAACAAGGATTAAATATACTGACATTTATAATGCCAACTCAGAGCCAATATAGTAAGTCAATAATACTTATGTATTTGCTTATTTGAATTCCATTTGGTTATGATTTGTCTCAAAATCTGCACTATGCATGTAAAAATATTTCACTTGAAAATCTTCCTGTCTGTGACTGTGTCTTAGGGTCACCACCAATCTGGACCATTGTCCAACGGGTTACAGAATTTGACCTGCTTCCCAATCACTTGGCAAGTGTTGGCCCAGAAATGGTCCCCAGAGTATGTCTTTCAGACAGAGCCCACAGCATGGGGCTCAGGGCACAAAGAAAGAAACTTTGATTTTTAGTCTAAAGATGTTTCCTCCTAGAAAGAAATAAGACATCTTAAAAAGCCAGTTTATTTTCAGATATTGCAACTTAGGAAAATTGGAATTAAAATTGTTTGGGGATTGGTCTCATATATAAGTTAGTTATCTTCCAAAGAGCCCCCAAATTTATAATTTGAGGATTCTTCTTCTTTTTTTTTTAATTATTTATTATTTAACTTCATTAATTACATTGTATTATGTGACAAAGCTACGGTACATCTACTCCATGGAATACTACTCAGCTATTTAAAAAAACAAAATGCAGTTCTTTGTGGCCAAATGGGCCAAACTGGAAACCATAATGCTAAGGGAAATGAGCCAATCCCAAAAGGTTAAATACCACATGTTTGCCTTAATTTAAGATGATATGATGTTATGTATAACATGTTATGTTTTGAATGTTATATGTTGTGCATAAACTAAATTGAAGTATAGGTGAGGTGGTCACAGAAGGTGGCTGGGAACTCGCATTTACTTTTAACATATTGGTTACTCATTACTATGTCAATTAATTCCATAATGATGTAAATTTTTGCTGATGGTATGTTGGAGCTTTCAATTGACTGGGATGATACTCTGCTGGCTCTGTCTTCAGACCAGAGAGGGTATACCTAAGAAGCCGTTGAACTTGACTGGACAATAAGATGCTGGACTCTATGTTTGGTATACGCTTGCAGTGGGGGAATCTCAACTGAACTTGAGCTGTGGTTATGCAACAAGGTGGAGGAATCCACAATGGTGGAGGGTTTGGGGAGGGGTGGGAGAACCCAAGTATCTATGTAACTGTGTCACATAATACAATGTAATTGATGTACCACTTTATATCCACTGCAATGTCCTTCATTAAAACAATCCAGGCAAGGATGGCTCAAGCTGCCTTCAAGCAGCCAGGCTCTGTTCTGTCCTTACGCCAACCAGCAAAACGTAGCCAGTGAGACTAGAGATCTGTTTGTGCACACGCCATGACCGGAATGGATCAAGTTGCCTTTAAGCAACCAGACCATGCTGTGCCCATCCCCTCAGCCAAAGTTGGCCAGTATGGTCCAGGGTCCAGTTTGACACCTAGCCCAGGCCAGAATGGCTCAAGCAACCTTTAAACAGCCAGTGGGGCTATGCCCCTACCGCCACCAGCCAAGAGCTGACCCTGGGTCCAAGGTCACATTTGAGCTCTCAGCCCAGGCCAGGATGTCTCAAGCTGAATTCAAGCAGCTAGGCTAGGCTGCTTGACTTCCAGGAGCAGGAACTGTGGATTGCTCAGGAGAAGGGGTAAGGGGATGTGTGGGAGGTAGGAACACTGAATGAGTATGCTACAGGAGATGAATGACTTCTGAAGGACTTCTACTGACAAAACCACTGCACTTGCAGGTAAATGAGGGGGCTAACATCTAGCGGTTTGGAATGTAGAAATGAGGAAATGTCTGGGTCCCACGAGTGCACATGCCCACATGGGAAACGTGAGCTGGGATGGTTAACATGGACTAACACCAACCATCAGTGCACACAAAATGTAGGGCTGGGGCCTGTCTGGCAGGGATAGATTAGGCTGGGCCATGATACCCACAGCATTCAAAAGAACCAGGTCTGGGGGCAGATCCTGGGGGCAATATGTGGGCTCAAATTGTGGAACTGCATTTTCTGCTGGTTGGCTCAAGAGCTGAGAATTGTAAAGAGCTGAGCTACACATGACCATGGAGCCCTCTGACACTCATGAATACTGGGATTGGGAGCAGGACACACTGGTCCAGGCTGCAGCAAAGAGCAGTCTGCTGCTCAAAACAACATGCAAAGGAACAATGGCGAGAGCAGACCTAGTCTGGGTTAAAGGGTGTCATGCTGATTGGGATGCAGTTCCCAAATGGTGTACATGAGAGCTAACTGTGGGATGGGCATGGTTGGGCTCCACCTCAGCATTCACTAGCTTGCATAAGAGATGAGACTGGAGACAAAACTTATCCAGCAGCTGCAACCACCAATGTGTACATACACTGATGTGGGTGACAAATTGAGTTGATACTAGACTGGCAAGAACACATAAAAGTCTATGATCACCTCAGATAATGTTTCTTTGGGGATCCACACTACTGAAATGATGGATTCAGAACTCCAACATTTGGAAGAAATGTGGAACCTGTGCTTAAACCTTGGAGTGCATGTGTCAGAACTAGGTCTCCTCATTTCCCAAATGAACATGCTCAGATGCACACATGGGATATGGCAGTCTATTGGAACCTGCAGATGAAGGAGAGCAGAACAGATTGGACAACTACCCCAGGCAAGTGTTGACTGTAAAGATCTGGATGAATGGAAACCCTAGTTGTAATGTCAACCAAAAGACCTTGGAAGAATTTCTTATGGAAACCACTTGAACAGACATCTCAGAACATGCTCCACAGTGGGGACCCTGGAAAATCAAATGACCACTCCATATCCTAGAGTTCTATTGTGTGGGGAATCTGGGAGTGGCTTCTCTCCTACACCCCACCATCCCATGGACACAAGAAGAAGAACATTTGGAAACAATGGTCTCATCCACTTCCCCCTAATTCTCCATCCTTCCTAGATTAATCAGTGTCCACATATGCATGCATGTTCACTTCTCAACTCTGTAAACATCATCAAAATAAAATTTAAAAAAAAAACATGAGAAATGAATTACTGTGATTCAAGATATATTTGGCAGTATATTTTTATGACAACTAAAGCACACTAATATTGTCAACAATACTGCCTATTGCCAATGAGAAAGAACTGACAATAATCAGAGAAATCAAAGGCTATGAATTTAGATGGCCAACACTAAACAATAACAGAATGTCAAATAAGCATTCTAAGTACTGATCTCCGAGTCTCAGAAAAATAAGAAGCCAGGTCTAGGAGTAGAAAAAGGAAATTCAAAATAAAGACTAATGAAGAAATGAATAAAACCTGTATTCAGCAATACTGAAGACAAAGGAAACACTCATTGTTCTTAAAAGCAAAGTAAAATCAATAAACCTTTTGCTAGATTAAGCAAAAAGTAGGCATAAGTACATGACATCAAAAACAAGAGGAACATATTAAAACATTAACACAGAAGTACAGTGGATCAGGGCTTTCTGGACAAAGTGGGCTCTGCCACTACCTATGATAAGAACATCCTATGTAGATCAAATCTTAAGTCCTAGCTGCTGTATGTTTTTCCTCTATTTTTTTTAACAAACATATTTACTTTTTTGTAGAGTCAGATATATATAAAAGGAGAGATGGAGAGATGATCTTCCATCTGCTGAGTCACTCCCCAAGTGGGCACAATGGCTGGAGCTGAGCCAATTTGAAAGCAGGAGCCTAGAGCTTCTTCCAGGTCTCCCAAACACATGCAGGGTCCCATGGCTTGGGTCATCCACCACCTCCCCCAGGCCACATCAGGGAGCTGGATGGGAAGTGGGGCTGCTGGGATTAGAACAAATAGCCATATGGAATCCTAGCACATACAAGAAAAGGACTTTACCCACTAAGTTACTGCACCAGGCCCAGCTGCTTTATCTCTGATCCAGCTCCATGCCAGTGCTTGTGGGAATGCAGAGGATGTCCCAAGTGTTTGATTCCCTGTACTGACATGGGAGAACTGGGAAGAAGCTTCAACCTGGTCCTGTTTTAGCCATTGTGATAAAGCAGAAGGAAGATCTCTAACTCTCCCTCTTTCTATATAATTCTGCCTTGCATATCAATAAAATAATTTTTTAAAACCTTTTTTTCATTGCAAAGTCAGATATACAGAAAAGAGACAAAGAGGAAATCTTTTGTCCAATGATTCACTACCCAAGTGGACACAACAGCAAGTGATGAGCCAATCCAAAGCCAGGAGTCAGGAACTTCTTCCAGGTCACCCATGAAGGCCCAGGGTCCCAAGGCTTTGTGCCATCCTCAACTGCATCCCTAGGACAAAAGCAGGGAGCTGGATGGGACATTGGGCCGACAGGATTAGAACTGGTGCCCATCTGGGATTCCAGTGTGTTCAATGTGAGGACTTTAGCTGCGAGAATACAGCACCAGGCCTGATAAAATCATTCTTTACTGGAAAAAATGAAAATCCCATGGATCATTAAGGACTATCAACAGTATTTATGAACAAATAAATTATTAGATATGTGTAATTTCTGGATACTCAGTATTAGGCTACAAACTGAATCAGGAAGATATCAAAAAATGTGACAAAACCAACAGGCAGTTAACAACGAATCAGGAATAAATTTCTTCAAACCAAAGGTCAATACTAGGTGTCTTCACTACTTAATTCTACCAAATTAACATCAAATTTTCTAGAATTACTGTAAAAAATTAAAATGAAGAAAACCATTCCAAAATTATGCTGAGCCTATCAACACTTAGATTTCTAAACCAGACTGAATCAGCCATAGAAAGAGCTCACCTATGTCTGTTTAAAATAGAAAAAACAAACAAACAAAACATGATGGAATTACTCAGGAAAATGCAATCTCCATTGCTGTTCCATTAGTTCTGTGTATATTTATTTAATGCTTCCTCTGAAATAATTGCTCATAGTCCAGAAATCTAGTTTTAAAGTCACTAAAATATCATAGACCAACATACCTGATAAAACAGATATAAAATCCTTATCATAGGTCGCAGTGCAGTGGCCTTGTGGGTAAAATCCTCACCTTGCATGCACCAGGATCCAATATGGTCACTGGTTCTAATCCCGGCAACCTGCTTCCCTACTTCTCTGTTTGGGGAGTAAACCATCAGACAGAAGATTTTCCTCTCTGTCTCCCATCCTCCTCTCTGTATATCTATCTGATTTTGCAATAAACATCAGGGACTTTGGGTGGGCGGGAAACCGAGTGGGGCTTCTCCCTCAATATCCCCCTTTACCTCAGATACATGATGGAAACAATATGGACATAACAGTATTACCCACTTCCCTATCCCCCCTGAACCTTTTTTTTAACCATAATTAACTATGTAAAGATTGTCAACAATACAATAAAATATATTTAAAAAAAGATAATTAAAATGTTTATATTCAAAAGAAATCTTTAATAAAAACATTCCTATAATACATATAAAATCAACACAACATCACACCAATAAGCTCACATGTACTAGCGAAGGTGCACCTAACTTGAGAATGTAGAAAATGGGCCAATAAATGCAAATCAGCAAACCAAATATCTCACATAAAACAGGATGGACAAACATATTTAAAATCACCTTATAGAAAGCACCTTATAGAACGTTATTTATTTTGTAATAACTTACATAGGTAAGTTGAGGAAACCTACAAGTATATAAACATACCCCAATATTCCTCAGTTGAGGCAGCAACTGAAAAGGCCAAACCAGCAGCCTGAACTCCACAGGGGTAAGGGACCAAGGAACTGTGATACTTTCTGCTATCTTCCATGCACATTATCAGGGAAATAGATCAGAAGGTGAACACCAGAGACTGTAACTGATCCTTATATAGAATTCTGGCACTGCATGCAGCAGTGTAACATGTTATCTCAGAACATGTCACAGAATTGTTTAATTAAACAAATCTGGCAATCAAAAGTCAGGTTGCTTTTCCCACTGAACCTCCTACTCATCCCGTACCTGATATACAATGATGTTATCTGGCATTTTGTATAATGTAAATATCACTGCTGGAAAACAAACCTTGTACCTAGATGGAAAGATCTTTACACTGCTTTTACAATGTCACTATTCACTTGACAGGAGAATGACAGAAAAAAAAGATGTTTTGTGAATGTTTTTTTTCTGAATGCCGTTACTATCTGTGGCTGTGTCAGAATACCTCCAGATCCTCCTCTAGCATCTCACATGTGGGTGGGTCATATGCAAGTCCTTACACCACCACCAGATGATTGTTAGACGCATTAGTAGGAGGCTGGATTTAAAGGGTGGAGTAGCCAGGACTAGAATGAGGTGCACTGTAATTACATGCATTCATCTCACCATACTGACATCCCTTTACATCATTTTATTTATTTTTTCTGAAGATTTATTTATTTGTTATAGCAAAGTCAGATATACTCTGTTGTCAAATTATTGTCAATACGTTTCAGACAGGGACCGGCACGGTGGCACAGCGGCTAAAGTCCCTACCTTGAACGCAACATGATCCCATATGAGCATCGATTCTAATCCCAGCAGCCCCACTTCCCATCCAGCTGCCTACCTGTAGCCTGGGAAAGCAGTCGAGGCCACCCCAAAACCTTGGGACCCTGCACCCATGTGGGAGACCCAGAAGAGCTCCTAGCTACCATATTTAGATTGGCACAGGACCCACTGTTGCAGTTGCTTGGAAAGTGAATCATTGGATGGAAGATCTTCCTCTCTTTCTCTCTGTACATTTGACTTTGCAATAAAAATAAACAAATCTTTTGAAAATGTATATAAAACAGAAAACCTGGAGAGAAAATTTCAATCAGCTTTGACTTGTTTAGTTATCAAAATTTTACCTTCTTTCTCTCATTTTTTAATTTTAGTTTGAAAAGTATCATAAAAGTCTTAAGATACAATGTAAAGCAAGCTGAGGAGTAAACAAACAACTTACTGAAGGCGTGTTTGTATTTTCCTGCCTGGGAAGCATGTAGCAGGCTGCAGGGCTACACCTGCAAGAGAAGGTGGAGACAGGGAGTTATGCATTGGTCTTGATTGTTCATTACCTCTTTAGTGGTTCCTACTGTGCTAAGCAACGTCAACTTGGAGGCAGACACAGTGGCTGGAGAAACAAAAGCCATCAGCTTCCCTGGGCAAGAATAGTGCCTTATAAGTGCCAAGAAGGCATCCTTGAAAGAGTATAAATAATTTCAGTAACTGCCTATGATTAAAGTCAAGTGCTACTGGGAATGGCGCTGAAACCTCACCTTGCACATAAAGGATCTCATATGGATGCTGGCTCATATCCTGGCGGCTGTATTTCCCATCAATCACCCTGCTTGTGGCCTGGGAAAGCAGTCAAGGACAGCCCAATACCTTGTGAGCCTGCACCCATATGGGAGACTCAAAAGTAACTCCTGTATTGCCGGCTTCTGCTTTGGCTCAGCTCTGGCCACTGTGGAGACCTGGGAGTGAGGCAGCATATTGTCACTAAAATGTGTGCTTCAGAAAAATAACTGGATGGTATTAAGTACCTCAATATTTCTACATTCAAAGTAATTTTGTCTACACCTATATATGAAAATTGAATATAATATTTATTCCATAGCTTTCTAGTAATTGATCCAAATGAAAGTTCCTAGGTCTTCAATGACACTTCCCAGTTCCTAAACCCTCAACAACACTTGACTTTGCCATTTCATTTGCTTTAGCCAATAGGACATCCATAAATATGACAGCAACATAGTTTGAGAAGTCTTTTTATTTTACCTCACTAAATAGTTACATTATGGCAACAGCGAGACAAAATCATCAGACTCAAATGTGTGAATGTCATGATACAGAAAGCTGGCCTGCTGTTTGGGATAGATAAACAATGCCATATTTATGCCTACTGGCTATTTAATACTTCCAGTGCAGTATTCTGTTATTGTGCCTGGGAAGCAAAGGGTGGGTTTTAAGAACACCCTTGGAAACCTAGATGGATTCCTGTTGCTGGACTAAGCATGGCAGAGCCCTGACATCCTGGGAGTGGATCAAAACAGTGATGCAACATCTCTCTTCTCTCTGCCATTTACCTTGCAAATATACATAGTGTTTATGAAAATGAATACAAAGAGACATACTGTATCTAGAACAACATATTTTAAGTTGATTTGTGGATCTATCTTGGTAATAATTACATTTCAAATTCAATTAAGAGAACTTCACAGACACTTCTTCCATTGACATTTTTATACATATTTGGGCATTCTACTTCTTTTTTCTCCCTCTATTTTATTTTTAATTTTATGATACAACTCCATGGGCTCTGGGATTTCCTTTATCCCCTGGCACTGCAATATTCTATGCAGAATGACCAGCAGTGATCCAACACACTACACCACAATCCAAGCCCCAAAGATTAGTCTTTTACTCATTACTACTAAAAATACTCTCATGTACATTTGTTGTCTCATCAGGTTTTTTTTAAATCAATTCATTTTATAACCCATTCTTCAAAAGACAAGCACATTAATGTTCTTGTCCCGAAAAACTCTGCACCTGAAACAGTCACTGTAATTCATGTAACTGACGTGTGACCATCCCTTATGGTTACATTTATATTCAAATGCAAAATATCCTATAGAGGAAAATCATTTTTAACACAGACTGGAGTAAAATACATGGTAAAATACACTTGAAAATTTTGAAATGATTTATTACATCCTTTTACAATGTCAAAAATAACCTAAGGACTCACCAGAAAATCTATAAATTAAACTTATTGTTCTTCAATTATGACCAGCACCACCACCAATTTTCAGCTACTTTTAGCTTCTGAAAACTGTTGGAGTTGATCACAGGGGCAAACTTTCTGCTTAGGATCAACGAAACCCAGAGTGCTTGATTTGAATGCAAGCACCATGCCTGATTCCCTTACAGCTGCCAGCACAAGTCTACTCTGGAGCATCAATGAAACGTGAAGTTCAAGTAAACATTTCAGTTTTGTTGGACACACAGATTAACACATAGCTTCCAACTAGTAACAATTTTTTATTTATTTGAAATGCAAACAGAGCTGACATCTGGTGGTTCATGCTACCCACACGTTCAAGAGCCAAACTGAGTCAAGCCAAAGTTAGAAAGGAGGAACTCTTTTTTTGTTACAGATTTCTTATTTATATTTTTTCAAAAGTCAGATGTACAGATGAGTCAAGCCAGAGCTAGAAATGAGGAATTCTATCCATGCTCCCATAGGGATAGTTAGAAACCCAGTTTGTGGCATATTTTTGCTGTCTATCCAGGAAGATACTAATTAGAAGTAGCCAAATCCTGAGCTAGCAAACTTGAAAGATAACATGGGTATCCATATCACTTGATAAACTTGCTGTGATGCATACATGCCTCACTAGCTCCCAGTTTTAACTTAATCTAATAAGGTATAAGAATTTGGGTAGGAAACCAGCTTCTGAGAGTACTCTCTCTCCATTGTCTCTGTCCTGGACTCTAAAACAAAAACACACAGCAAGATGGCACCAGCATTCCATGGCTAAGCATCCACCATCTGTTGTGTCATCCCATATGGGTGCTGTTTCAACTTGGGATGCTCTGCTTACAATCCAGCTTGTTTCCAATGATTTGGAAAGAAGTAAGGATGCTCCAAGGCCTTCAGTAGCTGTGCTTATGTTGGAGGGCTAGGATAAACTCCAAGCTTGTAACTAGCACCAGCTACTTTTAGGACATTTAGGAAGGGAACCACCAGATGGAAGATCCCTCTCTGTCTTTGCTTCTTTCTCTGTAATGCTGCCTTTCAAATAAATATACATTTCAAACAAAAGAAAAGAAAACCAGTCCTCTCTGGACTTCTCCCTAATAACTTTAGTATTTCTAATAAAAGTCACTGCAAATGTGCTGCTTCTACAGAGATTCACCCACAGTGGACACTGCATATGGTGAACATGGGATCTAGGTGTCCTCATGATCAATAAAGAGCCTCATCACCCTTAAAGGCCCTGGGCCCATACCTCTCAGCACCACTGAGCCAGAGCATGGTTCTGGCAACAGGCAACATAGGATAGAAAAAGCAGAGGTCATCTGCTGGCAGTCAACAGGAGGTGGAGGTCTATGTTCTCAGCTGCAGTTGCCTGGAGTCCAATTCACACTTGACCTGGTCATGATGCAGGAGGGAGGAACCAGTTCAAAGGTCAAATAATATTGAGTCTTATTGCCTTGATCAAATCTTGAATTTTCTTTAAATACGTTCTTTTTCAAAAAGATTAGTTTATTTTTCTTTAAAAAGTCAGATATACAGAGAGAAGGAGAGACAGAGAGGAAGATCTTCCATCCAATGATTCACTTCCCAAGTGACCACAATGGCCAGTGCTGTGTTGGTCCAAAGCCAGGAGCCATGAACTTCTTTCCAGGTCTCCCACACGGGCACAGGGTCCCAAGGCTTTGGGCTGTCCTCAACTGCTTTCCCAGGCCACAAGCAGGGAGCTGGATGGTAAGTGGAGCTGCCGGAATTAGAACCAGCACCCATATGGGACCCCGGCGCATTCAAGTTAAGGGGCTTAAGCCACTAGGCCACGGTATGAAGCCAAAAATATGTTTTTATAAGAAGATACTTACCAGAAACTATGTAAAGTGAGAATGTGTCAAAATACCTTAGATTTCTTTAGAAAAGGATGCACATGGAAAGAGGGAACACCAAGTGAGGGTACAGAAAGATGGAAACTGTGAGTCGGCCAGGGAGTGATCTCAGCAGAAGCCAAATTGATTACCACCTTGCTCTTAAATTTTTGATCATTAGAAACACAAGAATTGGGGGGGGCCTGAGGAATTCAACCTCGGGGGACCTCAGGATGGCTGCGTCTCAAGCCTGGAACACACACGCCTGCCACCAAGTACGTACATACATGTGGTGAGCGGCTGCCAGACTTGCCAGAACCGGGTGGACCACTCTTTTTTGGGGTGAATCCTGGGGCTCTATGTAATGGAACTGGGCCTTTCCATTGCTCGCCATGTGGTTGGAGCTAGGGGAGGAGCCTGGAGGGGAGGAACTGGGACCCGAGAAATCCAATCTCCAGGCAGCCGCCTGACTGCCCTGGGGGGCCTTGGGATGGCCGCATCTCAAGCCTGGAACACACATGCCTGCCACCATGTATGTACACCTGGTGAGCGGCTCCCAGGTGGCCAGTGCGCCATTTGGCGCCAGGCTCCACCTGCTGGCCGCCTGGCCAGGGAGTTCTGGAATTTTGGTTCTTTGATATGCTGCTTGAGTAGCTCCGTGCTGAACCCACAGTGCTCTGGGGACGTGAATCACTCCTAAAGATTCTCAATGGCAGTAAACCTTCCTCTGAAGAACCTGTGATCACTTTATAATGCAGATTGCCGAACACCAGTTCATTCAAAAGCCAAAATTCCGGGCTTGTCCAGCAGGATGTCCCCATTGCCTAATAGGATGAGGGAACAGCAGAGAAGTCACAGTAGGCAAGACCACGACATTGACTGGCATTCGAGAACCATACCTGGGGGTAGAATGGGTCAGGCATGTGTGGGCCAAACCCCGTGGGAATTCTGACCCCACTGGATGGTTTAGA
This sequence comes from Ochotona princeps, assembly GCF_030435755.1. Classification (NCBI taxonomy): domain Eukaryota; kingdom Metazoa; phylum Chordata; class Mammalia; order Lagomorpha; family Ochotonidae; genus Ochotona; species Ochotona princeps. Next base: position 103,684,648 of record NC_080835.1, on the reverse strand, counting down.
AGGGCCAGTGGAGACAATGCTGGAGGCATGACAGGCTATAGGGTGTGCTGAGCTGATCCAGAGCAACCACTGGCATGCTTAACACTGGTTGGGAGCAGGCCTGGTTGGGGAGCTGGGGGAGGCCCTGGCTCGGTGGAGTTTCCCACTAAGGGGCACAGGAGCTGGAAGGGGGCTGCGTTCTGGTGGGGTCACAGTTGTAGTCTCCCTTGGCACAGTGTGAACTGGGACTTGACGCACATTGCCAGGTTAGACTGCAGCACAGTTTGGTGTTCTGGAGGACCAGGGTAGATGTGGGACAGACTCCGCTAGGTTTCAACCCCAATTGAGCCATATATGAACTATATGTGGGTATGGACAAGCCGTGGCTGGGCTGAAACTTCGAACAGCAGGAACCAGAATGGGTTGAAGATCAGTTAAGAAAGGCCGCTGCTCATCCTGGGGCAAGAGACGAAATGAGCAGTGCTGTCCCATGAACCAGCTGGTATGCGTGAAACCTGACACCAGGAGGGGGTCTGATGGAGGAACCTGAACAGTTCCTCTGACAGGACACTGACCCTACAAATAAATGCAGAAAGCATGGAGGTAAACAACCCAGAAGACGCTATGGCATACATTTGGCTCGGGTTGGGGGCGGACCAGCTGAGTCAGTTCGCATCATCCACTGGCAAGTCCAAGTGCCGGAGCTGGGTGGGGGTTGGACCAGGTTCGGTTGCGATAAAAGCAGTACACAACACAAAATGCCAAGGCGAGGCTGCCTGTGCCGGATGGGACTGCAGAATCCAACCAGCATACCTCCCACTGGTTTAGGTGAGGGCCGAGTGTGTGATGGGCAGAACCAGTATGGACTGCAATACTCATTGGTTCCAGTGGAGGTCGGGGCTGAGAATAGAACCAGCCCAGCAGTTGCAACCACCAGCTGATCGGGGTGATGGACTGTGGTGGGCACTGTGCTTGCTACTGCATGTAGGAACCTGGTCTGGGAACACCTCAAAGTTTCTTTGGGGACTCCCTCAATCAAAATGGGGGAATCAGAACATTAACCAAGAAAAGATGGAAGATGGAGTAGATCAATCAACCACCTCAGTTATATGTTGGCAGCGAAATACTGGACAAGGGGAGACTCTTTGATGGACTATGTCAATCAGTGGACTCTGCACCAACCTCATCATACCTGGATTGTTGCTGATGGTATGTTGGAGCTTCTAATTGATCAGGATGATGCTCTGCTGGCTCTGCCTTCAAACCAGAGAAGGCCTCCCTAAGAGGCTGTTGAATTTGACTGGACAATAGAATGATGGACTCTATATATGGTATATGCTTGCAATGAGTGAATCCCAATGGAACTTAAGCTGTGGTTATGCATCAAGATGGAGAAATCCACCAGGGGTGGGAGGGTTTTGGGTAAGGGGGGGGAGAATCCCAGTACCCATGAAACTGTGTCACGTAATACAATGTAATTAATGAATAAATCATTTAAAAAGACACAAGAAATGAATTACTGTGATTCATGACAGACATTCTATAGTGTATTTTTATGGCAACCACAGTATACTCTTATTTTCCACTATACTTCCTATTGCCAAAGAGAAAGAATCCACCATCAGAGCAATATAGAAATCAAAGGTTATGACTTTAGATGCCTAACACTTAAAGGAAGATAACAACAGCAACAACTGAAAGTCAAATAAGCAACTTGAGTAGTGATCTCAATGGCCCAGAAAAAAAAATTTTTAAACATCTAGGAGTAGTTAAATGAAATTTAAAATAATGATTGGTGAAGAAATGAAAAAACTGTATTAAGCAATACAAAAGACAATGGACATACTGATTTTGTAAAGACAAAATTAACAAACTTTTATCTAGAATAAGAAAAAGTATGGCTCTGCATGGTAGACTAGTGGCTAAAGTCCTTGCCTTGAAGGTGCCAGGATCCCATATAGGCACCAGTTCTAATCCGGGCAGCCCCACTCCCCATCCAGCTCCCTGCTTGTGGCCTGGGAAAGCAGTCGAGGATGGCCCAAAGCCTTGGGATCCTGGATGTATGTGGGAGATGCAGAAGTGTTCCAAGCTCCTGACTTCAGGTCAGCACAGTTCGGGCCATTCCAGTCACTTGGGGAGTGAATAAGAGGACGGAAGATATTTCTCTCTGTCTCTAACTCTCTCTATATATATATACCTGACTTTACAACAAAAATAAATAAATCTTTAAAATAAAGTAAAATCAATCTAAAAAAGAAAGAAGGAAGGTAGATTCAAGTACATAAAACTAGAAAAGGGACATATAAAAGCTGCTTTCACAGAAGTATAGTGGATCAGGGCTATCCGGAACAAGTGGGTTCTGCCACAGCTTGTGATGTGAACATCCCATGTGGATGCCACTCCAAGTCCTGGTTGCTTCATTTCTGATCCAGGTCCCTGCTAATGCATGTTGGAATGCAGAGGATGTCCCATGGACTTGAGTCCTATGGTGATGTGGGAGAACTGGAAGAATCCACTGACTCCTGCTTTCAACCTGGTCCTGCTTTAGCCATTGTGGTCATTTGGAGAGGGATAAAGCAGATGGAGGTCTTGCATTCTAACTCTCCCTCTTTCTCAATAGCTCTACCTTTCATACTGACAAAAATGATCTTTACTGGAAAAAAAAATACAATGGATCACTAGGGAGTAACAACAGTAATTATAAACAAATACATTCATAATTTCTGGATACTTAGTATTAGCCTACCAAAGTGAATTAGAAAGACATTAAAACACCTGACAAAAGCCAAAGTAAGTAACAATGAATCAGCAATACAATCTCTTCAAACCGAAGGTCAACACCAGGTGTTTCCATTACTAAATTATACCAAACTAACAGCAAATTTTCTAGAATTATTGTAAAACATTGAATGGGAAAAAAACAGTTCCAAACTTATCCTGGGCCTAGATTCCAAAACTAGACTGAATCAACAGTGGGTGACTTAACTTACCTCTGACTGTGTTTTAAATTGAGAAACACAATGTAATTGCTCAGTTAAAATGCAATTTCATTATAGCATGGTTCAAGTTCGGTGTATTTATTTTTAATGCTTCTTCTGAAGTAACTTCATACCCCAGAAGTCTAGCTTAAAAAAATCATAAACCAGTATGCTTGATAAAAATAAATGTAATATTCCGGGCCCGGCAGTGTAGCCTAGCAGCTAAAGTCCTTGCCTTGAGCATGCCAGGATCCCATATGGGTACCAGTTCTAATCCCAGCAGCTCCACTTCCCATCCAGCTCCCTGCTTCTGGCCTGGGAAAACAGTCAAGGATGGCCCAAAGCCTTGGGACCCTGCACCCGCGTGGGAGACCCGGAAAAGTTTCCTGGTTCCCGGGTTTGGATCGGCACAGCACTGACCATTGCGCTCACTTGGGGAGTGAATCATCAGATGGAAGATCTTCCTCTCTTTCTCTCCTCCTCTCTGTACATCTGACTTTGTAATGAAAATAAATAAATATTAAAAAAAATTTTTTAACAATAAAGGCAAAATTCCTAACATAATACACATAAAGTGAAGTCAACACCACCAATAAATGAACACATGATAATCAAAGCGCATCTAGCCCAAAGATGTAGAAAATGGGGCAACAAATGCAAATCAACACACGAAATACTTCAGCAACACGATGAAGGGTAGGTATTATTAAAACCATCTTACTGAAAACATTCAGGAAAACGCTATCCTTAATTTATAATATCATATATATAAAAGTTGAGACAAACATTCAAATATACCTCAATTGAGATATATTGATACATTTCCTCCAGGATTTGCAAGTAAGAATACCAATTTTTCATTGTCATTTAATATTTTCCCAAAGAAAGCAAATAAGGGAAGGAAATAAAATGCACAGAAATAGGAATAAAGAGGCTCATTTTTGTTTGCTTTTGAATTGTTTTTCCCTGATTGTGTTAATAATGAAATCTAATGAACACCAAGACTGTATTCAGCCATTAAAAATAAAATATTGTTATTTGCTGCAAAAAGAGATGAAACTGGATATGATAAAACCAGTAAAATGTACAAATAGATCTAATATTTTATATATATTAGATCTATATATATATTACAGACTGAAAAGAGTGAGGCCTGGGGAAAGGAAGGAGGTAGAACAGGTAGCAAAGAAAGTGAGAGAGAAGGAACAAGATCCAGTTACCCATCCCAGAGTGTGGTGACTACAGTTCACAATACGATAAGCTTATGCAGGAAACTGGAAGGGAGCACCCTGTATGCTGTAAAAACAAAGATACATAGAAACCCTGGTTACCTGGTTTACTCAGCTTAGGCTGTATAGGTACTCAAATACTGCACTGTACCTTGAGACAGTATTCAAGTATATGTTGATCAAAATTATGCAGAAGCTTTAAAAATCAGAATCATCCCTTCACAGTAACAATTTAAACTGTCCCGGTCTACACAGTATAAAATACATTTAGTGCTTTTTAAATTCTTTATTGTATTTTATTTTTTAAAGCATGAGTCATTTTCACTGGAAATTCAGATTTACAGAGAAGAGACCAGAGAGAAACATCTCCCATTCACCAGTTCACTGCCCACGTGACTATAACAGCCAGAGTTGAGCTGATCTGAAGCCAGGAGCCAAGAGCTTCTTCTGGGTCTCTCATGCACATGCAGGGTCTCAAGACTTTGGGCTGTCTACTTTTTCCCAGGTCACAAGCAGAGAGCTAGATAGCAATTGGAGCAGCTGGGACAAGAACTTGTGTCTTATGGGAACCTGACACATGCAAGATTAGGACTTTAGCAACTAGGCTATCCTGCTAGGTTCCTTTTTTCCAAGAAAATGTAATTTTAATTTTATTTTTTTACCTTTTATTATTACCATTTATGACAAATTTCCATAGGCCCTGGCATCTTCCTTACCCCCTCCTTTTTAATTATTTAAAAACAATTCATTTATGTGCTTAAATGTGAAAATTACACAGCAAGAGTCAAAGACAGACTGAGATCTTCCCTCCACTTGTTTACTCCCCATGTGACCACAAGAGGCAGCAAGGTCCAGGTCAAAACCAGGAGCCTGTACTCCATTCTGATCCTCACAGGCATGAAGGCGTCCAAGGAGCTGGGACATTTTATTCTACCTTCCAAGCACATGAGCAGGGAACTACATCAGAAAGTGAACATCACATTACAACTGATGTCTCTCACATTCTTTTCACCAAATAATAGAGAAATTAATCAAAAAGTACAATATGGTTTTTGGAAGTCAGGTCATTGAAAGAAGTGTTTGACACCAAATGATGGTGCAAACATTCACTTTCTCCATTCTGATACCTTTTAATATATAAATCTTTATTCAGAATGATACTACCAAAAATGAACAAAATTGTTTCTCTTGCTACTAAGTAAAAAGAATGACAAGAGTCACATACAGGATAGGTGAAAACAGTTGAGAGTATACCTGAACTTCTCAAGAAATTGAGAGTATACCTGAATTTCCAAAAAAATGAGACAGTGTTATTTACAATTGGGTTTAGATAATTTGCAAATATACTTTACATACTCTAGGGAAACTACTCAAGGAAAAAATTTAAGAGATACATCCTTGATATGTTAATAGAGGACAGAATATGCACCATCTACAATATTTTGTTAAAATGAGGAGATGTGGGCATCTAGTAGAGTGGATGAGAAATTTCTTAGGACACCCTCACCCTACTCTGGACTTCCATCTTGCTGCAAACTCTCTCTGGATGCAAGCAAGAAATTTCTCAAGTATGCGAGTCTTTGCACCTGCTAAAATGGACACAGATTTAGTTCCTGGCTGCTGTATTTGGCCTTATCATGTCACAATCCTGAAGGACTTTAAGGAGTTAACCAGCAGATTATGGATCACTCTGTCTCCATGACATTTAAAAAAGAAATATACTAACAAGAATTATTTTAAAACATGATGAGAAAAAGAAATAATTTCAGTAATTTCAAAACAAGAATTGGCATGGATGCTTGGTGCAGCTTTTCACACACAATTTTGAGGACCATATGCTTCTTCCCAGTGATTCTAAATAGAGCATATGTGAAGGAAAATCTCATAGGAAGGCAAAGGAAAGTACACACCGACTGGCAGTAATGAGTACAAGTAAATACAACAGTATAACTACTGAGCCAGTGGTAACTGCTAGTTAGCAGTGAGATCAGAGATCTGAGTTAACACTAGATGAAGAAAATAAAGTCAAACCGAATTCTAGAGAAACACAAAGTAAGTATACCAGAGGAAATGTTAGACTGCAATCATTCTACCCTGCCCATACTTCATACACCATCAGAATTTATTCACTGTCTGTAACATAATATTGCCCCATATGCAAAACACTTGCAATGAATTAACAAGAGAAATAAAAAGCAAGAAAAATACTGTCATCATCAAAAACAAAAGCAAAGGCCAGCATTGTGGTATAATATGTAAAGCTGCTAACAGCAACACCAGCATCCCGTATGGAATCAGCTGTTCCACTTCCAGCCCAGCTCTGTGTTCATCTCCTGGGAAAAGCAGTGGAAGATCATCCAAGTGCCTGGGCCCTGATCACCCACATGCAAGGCCTGGAGGAAGCTGCAGGCTCCAGGACTCAGCTTGGTCCAGCACTGGTTATTTTAGTCACCTGTGTAGTGAGCCAGTGTATAGAAGAGCTCTGTCTCCAATTATTTTTTAAAGAGACTTATTTATTTTTATTGCAAAGTCCAAGAGAGAGAGAGAGAAGACAGAAATATCTTCCATTGGCTAAATTCACTCCACAAGTGACCACAGTGGCAGGGGCAGTGTCAATCCAAACCCAGGAGCTCTTCAGGGTCTCCCATGTGGATGCAGGTTTCCAAGGCTTTGGTCTGTCCTCAACTGCTTTCGCAGGCCACAAACAGAGTTGTGTGGGAAATGGAACTACAGGTATTAGAACAGCCCCCCATATGGGATCCCAGGACACTTAAGAAGGGACTTTAGCTGCTAGGCCATGGTGCCGGGCCCTGTGTATTACTTGAACTCTAATTTGAGCATAAATAAATACAACATACAAAAACTTTTAAAAAGAAAATAAACAGCTATTTATAAGATTTGTTTACCAAATCATATCACTCAAAAAAATTCAGTTTAAGAAATCACAAAGATCAACGATCAGACAGTACTAGGATGCAGTCACCTCTGGGGATGGAAGATCAAAAAGGTCAAGACCTGAATGGACAAAGGCTTTCTTCTCAATGGGTATGCAATTTATATTGTTTACAGTCTCACTGAAAACTTGGCAGAAAATAAAGCTGTGAAGAATTTACTTTCTGGGCCCAGCGGCGTGGCCTAGCGGCTAAAATTCTTGCCTTGAATGCACCGGGATCTCATATGGGCGCCGGTACTAATCCCAGCAGCTCCACTTCCCATCCAGCTCCCTGCTTGTGCCCTGGGAAAGCAGTCGAGGACGGCCCAAAGCTTTGGGACCCTGCACCCGTATGGGAGACCCGGAAGAGGTTCCTGGTTCCCGGCATCGGATCGGCGTGCACCGGCCCGTTGCGGCTCACTTGGGGAGTGAATCATCGGATGGAAGATTTTCCTCTCTGTCTCTCCTCCTCTCTGTATATCTGACTTTGTAATAAAATAAAAATAAATCTTAAAAAAAAAAAGAATTTACTTTTCTTTGACCAAGACCATTACATAAGCTCTGATTCCATGCAAGAAAGCAAAGATATGACATTCCAGTCAGAGTACAGCATCCCTGCCTAAGTGAGCAACCTATAAATCAAAGCACCAGGACATGACAGAGAATGAGCTCTGGGAAGCAGCCTGCTTACACTTCACAGGGAGATCCACACTCAGCAGCTTCCCCACGTCCCAGGACTTGGGGATCACTCTCACTGAGGACATAGTGCCCAGGGGGGTCACTGAATTGACTGAGGATCCCAAGCAGCCAGAAATGTGACAGTGTGGACCTGGGAATTCCTCACAGCCTGCAGTGTCTCCTCCAGCATCTTAGCTCTTTGATGCAACTACACATTTAAGATCAAGTGAAAGCTGTGGCCTGATTTTTTTTTAACACCACATGTGTTATGTTTGCTTAATACAATTTGCCACCAAAAAGTAATCACAGCACAATTCAATTATTTTGTCATCTGAAATTAGTAGAGGCCTCAGGGTCAAGGCTCAGTCTCTATACACAGGTGCATGTTAATGTTAGCAGATAGCAGGTGTTAGTTCCTTCTGGTCATTTCTCCCCATTAAGAAGATATCTAGGGGGCCAAGCATGATATCCTAGTGATTAAAATTCTCACCTTGCATGGGCCAGGATACCAAGTACATGCTTGTTCTAATCCCTGTGACTCAACTTCCCATTCAACTCCCTGCCTGTGGGCTGGGAAAGCAATTGAGGACAGCCCAAAGCTTTGGGAACCTACATGGGAGACCCAGAAGAAGCTCTGGGCTCCTGCATTTGGATAAGTGCAGCATAGGCCTTTGCAGTCACTTGAGGTCACTTTGCAGTCAATTAACAGAAGATTTTCCTCTCTGTATCTCTGTTTTCCAATAAAAATAAAATTAAATTTAGAAAAAAGCCTTTGTCCTGATATTGAGCACAAATAATACTAACTTTTTATTAAATCATTCTAATACACTGACAACTTTTTGTACCCTTTCTGCAACCAGAAGGGAACACTGCCAATATTCCCTGAAATAACTTATGAAACCAGTCATAAATACACTCACAAAAGTATAAGTGTTCTCAAATACCAAAATTTTAACTTCACAAAGATTTGTTGCTAGTACAAATTATCCTCTGACTAAACCAACCTGTGGATGCAAAATGAACTGCTGTGTATCCCAAGCACATTATCCTAGCATTTACCTGTGCCTTAGTCAAGGTTTTTACTCCCTAGGTAGCCAAGGATGAGAGGACCCAGAGTGCATCAACCATTCCTTTAGATGACATTAATATGTCACCAAGAAATGGAGCACTGGATGGGTAAAGAAAATGTTCATGCTCCGTGGGGTTAACTATATACAACAGATGGAACACAAGAGATGCCCTCCAGTTTTAGGGCATCAGCTGCCACTCTGAAAGGTAACCCCCATTCTACTGCTATCTTTCAGGGGGAATTAGTGAGTCAGAGGAGAAGTTAGTCATGTCTATTTGTTACAAAGTGTTTTGGAAATTCAGAAAAACAACAACAAAAAAATAATGAGGATCATGTAACTGTTTTAATCGTTGATCTCAAGTTGAGGACATTCTAATGAAATGTATGCACTTAAATTAGGAAAAGGAGATGTACTAAGACTTTTAAAGTCTCATTTCCTTTTTTTCTCATTTACTGAGCAGAATTTCTCATCCACTCTCTCACTTCCCACATGTCTGCAACAGCCACAACACCAGAAGTAAGTCAACTTTTTACACTGGTACGCAAGCCACTGTCTGCTGCCTCCCAGCCTGGACATTAGCTGCACACTGCATTTGCACAGAACTGAAACCCAGGCATTCTGATGGAGACACAGGAGTCCCAATGTCATCTTAACCACTGTCACACACACCCACAGGGCAGTGATGCCTTCCTGTGCTGTTTCAGGTGGGCATTCACTGCCTTTCTCCCATGCCTACTGTTCACAGCAAACAGTTCTTTTAAAGAGCTAATGCTTATTTTGTGAGATAGGGGAAAAAAACAAAACAACTTACTGAATTGTATCTTGGGGAAAATAGTGACTCCTGTTGTGATTTTTCAGGGCAGAGAGCAGCACTTGGCATTGAGGCAAGAGTTCTGGACATTCAGATTTATTTCCTGCCTTAATGCTCTCTACTTAACCTGACTTATTCCCTCTACAACTCATGGGGACATTTAATCACAATTGTGAGAATTTAAGGGAATGGGTGACAACATACCAGAAGCCATCAGGATAAATCAGTAGTGCTGCCTTAACAGCTCCTTTGTCAGGTTCTTCTAGAGAAACCCCTTTACGTGTGTCCCCGTGCACTCCCTTGGCTTGGCTACAAGGTCGCTGTGCCACCCCAGGCCTCTGCCAAACACAACGCCAGCACCACATGCTGTCCCTCAACCTTGCAGCAAAACTCGGAGGAAAACAAGGCTGTTTGTTCTAACTGCTGGAGTCTGTGCTGCTCTGGTGTCAGCAACAAGAAAACTGCCCCAGACCCTTAGGAGGAGCTTCACTGAGGACTGAGCTGGGGGCCTGAGACGCTCTTCATCAACTCAAAAAAATTAGGACAACAACAACAACAAAAACCAACAACAACAAAAAGCTTTAAATACAGAAAAAAAGGAATCCTGCCCAACGTGAAGGTCGAACTGTCCCTGGGCACTCCCCCCTCCTCACTGCACAACGTGTTTAACTGGGAGTCCTAGTGTTCAAGGTCAGTGCTGCAGAGTGAGGACACCAAGGTCCCGCTTCTGGCCCCCGCCCTCCCCGGGGCCTCAGGCGATGCTCTCACACACTCACCCTTCCCAGCTTCTGACGAGTCGAGGGTCCTGCAGAGGCTCCTGCGGGGAGGGAGCTCACAGGGCAGCACTGCCTCAGCCACCTGCGCCTCTCCACCAGCACAACCAGCAACGTGGCTATGGCGGCGCCCCACAACAACCTCCCGCCTGCTTCCACTGGGCTTCCTGGGCGCGTCTGATTGGACCGTTCCCACAGACCTTGACTATGCATGACATCAGACAATGCGCCGCCAATCAGCATCACAAAGGGCAGAAGGGCAGTCAGGTAGCATTCTGGAGGGAGGGGGGGTGAGGGGCGGGGCTTCACCTCAGGCTGGGCGTGGCCTCCTCTCTTGCAGCTTGAGCCTTCCAACAGCAGGGGCCGCTATCGCCTCTCCTCCCTCTGCTTCAGGATCCCATTCAAGTCTGGAAAAACAGAAATGTTGGACAATAATCTCGAGTTACTCTTCATTTAATGTTCAATAGATTCTGAGAATTTTCTTCCTTTTGTTCGTTTTTTGCTGTTAGTTCATTTGACACCTTAAAATACAGAGCAGATAGATATTTGAAAATACAGTGTCAATTAATATTTTAGATCTCATTTCTGTCTCTGATGTTATTTCCTGCTCTGTATTTTTGTTTTCATACTGATCCATATCTGTTTCTTATTAGTAATACCAGCTTGATTGTTTATATCGATCTCCTACCCAGAAATCGTGTTGATTCTCTCATCAGTTTAAGTTTGATTTTGCATAAGTGAGTCATTGGTGTATATTGACAGTTTTGCTACTTCAAACGTCACAACTATGCATATAATTTCCTTTCTCTGTTTAATTTTCTCATTGCACATTCGAAACAATGTTTAAGAGGCAAGTAGTGAGACCTGGCACGGTAGCCTAGGGACGAAAGTCTTTACCTTACATGCACCAGGATACCATATGAACCTGGTTCTTCTTTTGGTTTTGGTTTTGTTTTTTAAAGAAACATGCCCCAGACGAAAGCCTCATGGTTTATTACGACACTTATAATCAGTTACTTTGTCAAGTGTCATTGTAAGCAGCAGTCAAATAAATGATTTCCTCACCACAGCCTCTGCCCCTTTTTTGGAACATGGCTGTCTCTGCCAGTGCCACTGTCCTGCTGGCTGACTTCCTCTGGAAGGTGCCAGCAAATTCGACCACTGCGGTGTTAATGAAAAACACTATATGTGCAGTTCTGCTCAGCTGCCAGGCCCTGCAAGTCTAGGCCGCCCGCCCTGTGCGCCACTCCAGTCTCGTGAGGTTATGCCTGCGTCCCCAAGGACCCTAAACTGTATAACAGCCCTTCCAGGGTCAGCTGTGCTGTGCTGGAGCACTGTGAGCCTCTAGCATGCCCCCTCCCACAAGCCGACTGCACCAGGACCAGGTGGTTTCAGCCACTGCCCCAAAGGCTTGCTGCTGCTGCCGCCCCCCTCTTGGGCCACAACGGCTCTGCCAGTATCCCAAGCACCGCTTCTCAGCCCACCCTGACACCCCATATGCTACTCTAAGGCCAGGTAGGTTTGACCACAGTCAACCGCCCTCCAGAATAGGTGCACCCCATGGACATGCCTTCAGCTCCAGGGCCCAGCGGCCTTGGCTTCGTGTCCTGCAAACCCTCTTCCCTTATGAACCTGTAGCTGCCCGCCCGGTTCGCAGCTCTAGTGTCAGGCGGCCAGGACCTCGAACCTGTTCACTCACACAACTGCTCTGCCAACAGCCACTCCCATCCCAGATTGGGTACACCAGGTTGGCCACTGGCCCTCGGGTCCCATCACTATGCCCGCTGCTCCAGTGTGGAACTAGTGTGTCCCAGGCCTCCTGCATGGCACTCTGCCTGAATTCCAGGGCCAAACCTGCCCACCCGCCTACACTGCATCTAGCACTCCTGCCCTGTCCCCTGATGCAGGGACAGGTCTACTTGGAGGGAGATCCCTACCTCCAGTTTGCCTGGGCCTCTGCTCCACAGGTGTCTTGAAGGCAGAGAGAATCAGTCAGCGCTCCCCGTTCACCGTGTACCTCTAGCGCCCGTCAGGATGGCACTCCAGGTTCAGGCCAGTGTAGATGGAGCCCACGCTCCACTAACCCACTTGCCTAGTGCTCCAAAGCTTCAAGGACTAGGTTGATGATCCCCGTGCCTCTAACCCTCCTACTATGCCCTCTGCTCCAGGGTCAGGCACACTCTGCCTGCATCCCACCCTCACCCCCCAAACACACACACACACACACACAGCAGGCTACTCTGCTTGCTGCAGCAGAACCAGATGGGCTCTGCCAGCCACCCAGTGCCCCCAGCAGGTTGCTCACCCACCTGCCACTCCAGGAACTTGCCCTGCACAGGCAGCTCATACACCACTGCTGAAAGGATCTGCTGATTCAGCCAGCATCCCTGGGGCCCCAAGGCTGCATGCTGTTTACTTCGCTAACAACCCACCCTCCAAACCCTTGTTCCCGGCTTGCCTGCAAGCCACTCCAGGGTCAGGTGGACTCAGCTGGTGCCTCATGCCCCTCTAGGCATTTGTCTGCCACTGTCCCCTCCTGCTGCTATAGCGCCAGGCCTGTTCAGAGGTCGCTTCACGGGCCCCAACATGCACACCATCCACTCTAGGGCCACGTCATCCAAGCCACTTAGGCCAGTGCATCCTGCTCAGCAACCGTAGTACACATGCCGTGCAGCCCTGCTCACTGTTTGCTATAGGGTTATGCAGCTTCAGCCACTGTCACACTCACCGCACCCTTCCTCTGGGCCTGGGCCCTATCAGACAGCATGCCATGTGCCCCCAGTCCTCCCACCGTGCCAGCTGCTAATTTGGACCACGCCCAGTTAGCCCGCAGACCCCCTCCATCCACAGTCTCTTCCAAGCCATGCTGCCCTGATTGCCACAGCAAAAACAGGCTGGGGACAGGGCCACATGTGCTTGAACAGAGACTCCACCTGGCCCACTGTGCACTCCTGGGCCTGCGATCCACTCCTGGGCCAAGAGGGCTTGGCTGGTACCCCCAAGCATGCCAGGCACGCACAGTGTGCTCCAGGGACAAGGAGTTAGGGCAACAAGCCAAGAACCAAAGGCACCCACCGGCTGCTTCTTCCAGGGCCAGGCCAGAGAAGCCCATGCACTCTACACCCGCTTTCCTCCCACCATCTACTTCACAGCCAAGTCGTCCTGGCCAGTATCCCTGCTGTCATAGCACCGTAGTCCACTTCAGAGCCTAATCGTGCTGGGGGAAGGGTGTGCCTTTAACACGCTCCCTCTGTTTCCCCACTTGCCCATCCAGGGCCAGGCTTGGTGAGCCAGAGGCACTGCACCTCTAACCCAAGCACACTGTCACACTGTCCACCATCTGCTGCTGAGAGCCAGTCGGGCTCAGCCAGTGATCCTGTTCCCTCAGCGCTGGGTTCCTTCTGCTAGCCACCTGGCCCCTGCCAGCCTCAGCCTGCATGCCTTGAGTCCCCTGCCCCATGACACGTCCACCCTGTCACCTTACCAGACGCTACCTGACACTCCAGTGGCATTTCCCACATTCATATTCCTTCTGCAAGCTCCTCCAGGCCCAGGCCAGCTGGGCAGCTCCAACACTCACCTCTAGCCTGCCTGCCCCAGTAGCTTTCCTGCTGCCCCAGGGCAAGGAGGGCTAGAGTTGCAAGGAATTTGAAGCAAAACACTGCAGCAAAAACCTCATTTTTTGTCTCACATGATACAATTTTCATGCAGAAAATTCTAGTTTGCAAAGCAGGATTTATTTAATAAGGAGAAGGAGAAAGGCTGCTGCCCTAGTGGCAGGATGGGCTCCAAGGGAAAAGAGACCCAAGACAATAGTGGAAATGTGTTTTTTATGCACTTTCTCAGGGAGGGGTTCACATGAGTCACCCCAAGGTCAGAGAGAAAGAAACTTCTTCACAATGGGCAGTAATGTCTATCACCTCACCCAGAAAAAAGAGGGTCAGACTTGTGGCTTCCTTCTCCCAATGTTGTAGGGTAGGCAGCCAGTTCTGGGTCACCAGCTTGGAAGACACACCCCACACCATGCAGACTCTCCCTTCTGCCCACCTGAGATGCTCACCTATCATCACCTGGAACCTGAGAGGGGGTGGTATTGCATTGTTGCATTGTTATGCAACCACTGGCCTCACAAACCCCAATGAAACCCATGATAGGAAGGGGCTCACTCTCTTGGTTACCTGCTTCCATTGCTCTGGCACTCTGACTCTTGGCCTCCCCAGTACCTGCTTGCTCTCCGCATTCCAGCACACAGACTCTAAGGACAGGTAGCCCTAAACATGGCCCCTGAATGCCTGTATTTCTCACCCTCTAGTCACAGTTTGTGTTGGACAGTAAAGATGTTACTTCTAAGATACTTTGTATTCTAATTTGTGTACTTTCCAGACTTCCAGGAGAGGTGAGGCCTAGCAGTAATGGAATGTGGGCAGAGAAGGCAGGGAACTGTGAATGTCTGCACCCTTGTAAGTGTGTCCAGGCTGTTCGCTGTATGTCTATTACAATAATCTATATTGCTGGGGTAGCTGGGACATAGGTCTTCAGATTAACAGACAGACTTCAGGGTAATGACCATTTCTGCCTCTTGGGGCTTCCATTCAGACTATATTATCACATAAACTTGTCATTTGTTAATTTCTAGTGGGCCCTGTTATCACCAAAGTTGGTTAACAAAGACTCCTTAATACACCCTAGACTTGTCTGGCATGATCTTGCTTGCACCCCACAACACCATCCTGGAGATAAGCTGAAAGCTGAGCACAGTTCCTCTGGCCATGACCCAGAGATGAGGTTAGTGTGAGCCACATCTCACTGCGTTTGATATGGCAACAGCTGTGAGGGATGATTAATATGCTGATTCTATCCCTGTGTTCCCTGTCCAGAGGAAGGGAACAGGAAGGAACATGGAAATAGGGGAAGACCCTGTTCTCACATTTTAAAGGATAATTTTACCAGGGACCAGGAGATCCAGCCTGACTCCTCACACACTACTCCAGCACCTTCATGTTCACAACCACCCTCTGCTTGCTCCAGGGCCAGGCAGGCTAGGCCAGCCTCTCCTTTCGTTAAGCATGCCTGCCCATCATCATGCCTTTCACTTAGGGACCGCACCAGCTCAGGTGGTGCCTACCGTGTCCCCCAGCTTACCTGCTGGTGGCTATAGGGCCAGGCCAGGTGAAAGAGCATGCACAGCCCCCAAAGCACAGGCACTCTAGCCCTGCTCACTGCATGAGGCCTAAGCCAGCTCTGTGGACCATACACACACACAAAGCAGTCCACCAGCTGCCCTGTCTGCTGTTTCAGGTCTAGGTTGGCTCTGCCAGGGACCTTGCCACCCCTGCCCTCCATCTTGCTCCTCAGGGCTAGGCTCACTCTCCCTGGACCCACAGTGCCTCTAGCATTCCCACCTTGGTTGCTGCAGCAGGCCAGGCCTTCTGGGCAGGAAAAACCTGTGCATCTAACCTGCCTGTCATGCCTCCCTCGGGCAACTCCAGGTGGCTCTGCCTGCCACTCCAGGGACAGACTGGCTTGGCCAGAATAACAAGCCGCAAAACGTAGCCACCAAACCAACCGGCCTTGGCATGCCAGGTCAGATGGGCCCAGATTCACTTTCAATGCTCCCAGCCTGCTTGTCAAACCCTCCAGGGTTCGGGAGGCTCTGCCCCCATCCCATCAACCACACACATGCCTGTAGCATGCCTGTCCATCTGACCCATCAGCAGCTCAAGACCAGGCTGGCTCAGCCAGCAACCTGCTTCCTCCAACAGCTGCTGATCCAAAGCCAGTTCCGGACAGGGACTGCTCAGCTGCCGACCCCCTTGGCACTCTGAGCCTCTATCAGTCCTGATAACATGCCCACTCTTCCAAGGCCAGGACAGGCCATTTGGGCCAGTATACAAGCACTCCATCCTGCAGGCACCACACTCTTTCTGAAGTTCCAGGCCCACTTGTCCTGTTCCCACCATGCCTCTAGCATTCCTGCCAGTGCCTCTAGCACCAAGCTCCCATGAGGCTGCTCCAGGGTCAGGCCAACTGCCCCATTCCCCCAGTCCACCTGCCCTCCACTACCTGCTTCAGAGCCACACAGGCCCTTCCAGCATCCCCACACACCCAGCACAACTGCCATGCTGGCCTGTTTGCTGTTTCAGAACCAGACTGACTTGGATGGCAACCTCAGGCCCAAGCCTACCTGCCAGCCTCTCCAGGTTTAGGTGTGCTCAGCCAGCCATGTTCCCCCACCACTATTGCCGCAGCACTCAATGCCATCTGCTGCCCCACCAGGGCCTCAAACTCGGCATCCCCAGTACATCTAGCCAGTTGACTTGCATCATGGCAGCTGCCCCAGAGCCAAGCACAGTCACTGAGCCACCCAGCACACCAAGCAGACTGCTGGCCCACCTGCTGCTTCCCCTATGCCCGTGGCACAACCAGCACTCCCACCCCGTCCTGACTGTCCTACCAGGACTGGCTGTCTGTGCTCGCTGCCCCGGGACTCTAGCCTGCCCAGCCCGTGGCAGTGGCTGCGGCCGCTGTACAGAGCCAAGGCAGTTTGGACAGTGCCACCTCTACCCTTGCCTGACAGCTGCCCACTGCAGGGGCAGGCCAGCTCAATAATATTAGTACATCCCACATCCCACTTCACCCCACATTCCCAAACAATCTGCAATCTGTTCCAGGACCAGACTAACTTAGCTGGTACCCAGTCCACTGCTCTAGGACTAGACCTGTGCCGTGGGTGCTCCACCAACCCCCAGCACCCATGCAGTCCTCTCCAGACTGGGTGCACAGCTGTGGTCCCCTCACGGCTAGCCTGCCCACTGCCCTGCCTCATGCTCCAGCACCAGGCAGACTTGGCCAGTGACATGGTGTCTACTTCAGACCACTCATCCGCCTGTCACTCCAGAGCCAGCTCTGTCCACCCTGCACCCACCATGCCTCTACCACGTCCACCATGCCTGCTACTCAGGGACATATTGGGGGCTGGGATCTTCCAGGAGTAGATCTGGCTTCCAGGCCCCTACTCTGGGATCAGGGACTGGAAAGTTCCAGGGACTCTGCTGCTTCCCTCTAGGCCCCTCCCATCTCCTATTCCCCCAAATCCAGCTATCTGGGCTTTGTACTTCCAGAGGTGGGTCCTGCTTCCCTGTGGGTAGTTCCCTCTGTTTTTACTCTGTGGCTCCTGCATTTGCTGTCTCTCTGTGTGGCTGGATGTGGAGACCCTTACTCCGTTGGTGCTTGCAAGATGAACTCCTGGTGCCATTTCTTGTGTGACTTCATCTCACAGCCTGCTGTGACCCAGCATAGGGTTTGACCCAGGACCAGCCGCACACTCCTTTCTGTCTGTCTAAGTCCATGCTGGTGGGCACCTGCACCTTTCCCTGTCACAGTACGGGGGACAAAGGACCCTCCACTGAAGGCATGGCAGATTGATTGATTTGAAAGGCCTGGTAACAGAGGGAAAGAGATCTTCCCTCAGTTGCTTTATCAACTGTTTCAAAATCTTGGGGGTATTACAACAAAGTATTGAGGCCATTAACACCATCAACAAAGAGAGAGTGGTTGTGCAAAGTCTTAGTCCATTAAGAAAAAGATCAAGTGACATGTTAAGTCTCCAGAAAATCTTTTTTTTTTTTAAGATTTTATTATTTTTGGAAAGCCGGATATGCAAAGAGGAGGAGAGACAGAGAGGAAGATCCTCCATCTGATGTTTCACTCCCCAAGTGAGCCGCAACGGGCCGGTGAGCGCTGATCCGAAGCCGGGAACTAGGAACCTCTTCTGGGTTTCCCACACTGGTGCAGGGTCCCAAAGCTTTGGGACATCCTCGACTGCTTTCCCAGGCCACAAGCAGAGGGCTGGATGGGAAGTGGAGCTGCCGGGATTAGAACCGGCGCCCATATGAGATCCCGGTGCTTTCAAGGCGAGGACTTTAGCCACTAGACCACGCCGCCGGGCCCTCCAGAAAATCTTAATGGTGAAATAAACAACATCAAACTGATTGATGGTAAAGACCCTGAATCAAAGACATCAGCTTGGACCCAGCAAAAAGTGGTTAAATCTTAACCTGGCATGAATGGGATCCAATATGGGTGCCAGTGTCTGTGCCAGTAGCTCAATTTATCTTCCACCTTCCTGCTTGTGGCCTGAGAGAGCAGTAGTGGTTGGGCACAGCCTTGAAACTCTGCACTCAGGTGGCATACCAGGAAGAGACTCCTGAATCCTGGCTTCAGATGGCTCAGCTGTGGCTGTGGCTGCCACTTGGGGAGTGAACCAGTGGATGGAGGATATTTATCTCTGTCCTTCTTTCTGTAGATCTGACTTTACAATAAAAACAAAACAAAGCTTGTGATGTCTCTAATATTCTCACGTAGTATACATACATTCTCTGTCAACCTCTCTTTACATGTGTATATATTTTTAGTAGAGAGTCTGTCAGATAAGAAAACACTTTGATCCAAAGGGCTCCAAATGCAATGGAGAGTGCCTGGTGGCGTGGCCTAGCTGCTAAAGTACTCACCTTGAAAGTGGCAGGATCCCACATGGGCACCAGTTCTAATCCCGGCAGCTACACTTGCCATCCAGCTCCCTGCCTGTGGCCTGAGAAAGCCTTGGGACCCTGCACCCATGTGGGAGACTGGAGAAAGTTACTGGCTCCTGGCTTCAGATCAGTGCAGCACCGGCCATTGTGGTCACTTGGGGAGTGAATCATCAGACAGAGGATATTCCTTTGTCTCTTCTCCTCTCTGTCTATCTGACTTTGTGATAAAACAAAATAAATTAAAAACAAAACGAAAGAAAAAAACAAAAAGAGACGGGCTTGGACTGCAGACATCCACCTTTCCCTGGCTTTTCTGGCCACATTCCATTACTGCTGGCCTTCCATCTCCTGGAACTCTGGAAAGTACACAAATTATAAATACAAAACATCTTAGAATTAATATCTTTCCTGTCCCACCCTAGCAGTAAACAGCTTGGGAGGAATACACACATACAGGGGCCATGTTCAGGGGCTACCTGAAGACCTGAAACCAACCACGTACTGCGGAGACCAAGAGTCAGAGTACCACAGCAATGGAAGCACATGACCAAGAGAGACAGTCCACCCTCCCCACCCCCGCTATCAGGGGCCACTGTGGGTGTGGGCTTGTGAGGGGAGTGGTTACACAGCAATGCAATACTGGCCCCTCTCAGGTCCCAGAAAGGTGAACATCACACTTGGGCAGGAGGAAATACTTAGGAGGTGGGGTGGGGTATGGCTTCCAAACTGGTGTTCCTGAACTAGCTTCCTAGCCCACAACATTGGGAGAAGGACAACACAAATTTCAGCCTTTCATTTCTGGTCGATGCAGCAGACATTACTGCCCATTGCGAAAAAGTTTCTTTCTCTCTGCTCTTGGCGTGACTCATGTCAACCCCTCCCTGAGACAGCGCTCTATGGACACAATTTCCATCTTTTTCTTGGGTCTTTCCTTCCCTGGAATCCCTCCTGCTGCTGCTAGGGCAGGCCACCTTCCTTCCGCTTCTTAAGTAAATCCTGCTTTGCAAACTAGAGTTGTCTACATGAACATTTTTTCATGAGACAGGAAATAGATTGTTGCAGTGTTTCATGTTGATTTCCCTACCACACTAGCCTGCTTTGCCCTGCAACAGTGGGAAAGCTATGGGGGTGGGCAGGCTAGAAATGAGTGTTGTGAGGCCAAGCCCTCCTGGCCCTGGAGGAGCTTCCAGGCAAGCCAGGAATGTGGGAGATGATGCTGGAGAGTCAGGTGAGGTGGCAGAGTGGGTGTGTTGTGTGGCGTGGGACTCAAGGTGTGCAGGCTGGGGCTGCAGGGTCACTTGCAGAAGGTGCCCAGCCCTGGAGTAGCTGGTAAGTACACTGCCTGCTGAGGGAGTGGGATCACTGGCTGAGCCTGAATGGCTCTGGAGCAGAGGAGAGTGTACAGTATGGCTGTGCTTCTGGTCTGGATGGGCAAGTGGGACAATTCAAGGTGTTATGTTTTTTATTATTATTATTATTATTATTTTTAAAGATTTATTATTATTGGAAAGCCGGATATACAGGGAGGAGGAAAGACAGAGAGGAAGATCTTCCATCCGATGATTCACTACACAAGTGACCAGCAATGGCCGGTGTGCGCCGATCCGAAGCCGGGAACCAGGAACCTCTTCTGGGTCTCCCATGCGGGTGCAGGGTCCCAAAGCTTTGGGCCATCCTTGACTGCTTTCCCAGGCCACAAGCAGGGAGCTGGATGGGAAGTGGAGCTGCCAGGATTAGAACCGGCGCCCATATGGGATCCCGGGGCTTTCAAGGCGAGGACTTTAGCCGCTAGGCCACGCTGCCAGGCCCTCTAGGTGTTATGTTAAAGCAGCACTTCCACTCCCTCTACCCCCATGTAATCGGGTGTGGTGAAGGAATGGGGAACTACAGTGCTGTAACAGCAGGGATGCTGGCCAATATGATTTGGCCATGAAGCAGATTGCAGCCAGAGAGGGGGGTGCACAGTGCACCGATTTGTCTAGCTTGGCCCTGGAATAGTAGACAATGGGCTCCTTGGATTCTGGGCTTACTGCCATGACCCATGGCTCTGGAATGCAAGGTGTGAGTACTGGGGGCACATGTGGATACCGACCAAGTAGCTTATGGGGCTGAACGGTCTGCAAGCTAGGGCTGAGGGGTGCACTGGCCTAGGCAACTGGGACAACGTGGCCCTGAAGCAGACGGAGTTCATGCTCAGGGCGATGAATGCTGTCTGAACAGGCCTGGCCCTAGATCAGCAGTAGGGGGCAATGGTGAGGTTGGGTTAGAGGCACGTGGAGCACCAGTTGAACCCACATGACCCTGGAGTGGCTTGCAGCCAAGCTGGGAATGGGGGGCTGGGTCAAGGGGCCAGGGTTGTAAGCAGAGTGGACACACGGCGGGCTAGGGGCATAGGGGATGCCAGCTGAACTGGCCAGTCCTTGCAGCAGTGGTCTATGCGTTTCTTGGCAGGGCAAGCCCCACATGCTACTTGGTCTATGAGCAGGCTGTTGGGGGTGCCAGGTGGCTGGCAGTGCCCATCTGGTTCTACAGCAGCAAGTGGAGCAGTGGGGCAGGTGTGCTGGTGTCTTGGGCAGAGTGGGCCTGGGCCTGGAGCAACAAGAGGTCTAGACGTGCAGGGGTCATCAGCCTAACTCTTGTGGCTCTGGAGCAGGTGGCATTCAAGCTAGGGGAGCATGGGCACAGTCCAAGCTGGCCTGGCCTTGGAGTGGCCATCCTTGGCGATATTAGAGGTGCAGCATGGGCGGCAAGCGATGGCTGATTCTACATGCCCACGAGCCACCTGCAATGTGGAGGGTAAGGTGGACTAGATTAAGGAGGTCTCTGTTCAAGCAGGCCTGTCCCTGCAGCAGGACACAAGGCAGGAGTGCTAGAGGCAGTGTACGTGCTGGGTAAAAGGGTCTGGCATTGGAACATAGGCAGAGTGTGGTACATGAGGGCTGTGACCATGTATGCTGGCCCAGGCAGTCTGGCTCCACGCAGGAGCAGCAGTCACCTTGACAGGTGGTGGGGTGATGGGACAGGGTAAGCAGAGGCCAGCCCAGAGTACCTGGCCTGGGACTGGCTGGTGGGAGAGAGGTTGTCTGAGTGAAGAAGTTGGTGGCCTAGCTTACCTGGCACTAGAGCTACAGATCAAGCAGGCATGCTACAGGCTCATTGGGGATGAGGGATAAGAGAGGATGCAGCCAAACAGCTGCCCTTGGAGCACCAGAAAGCTGGGCAAGGTATATCTGCTGTGGGGCAGGTTGCTCTAGCCAAGCCAACATAGCCTTAGAGTAGCCTGTGGGGTGACAGGGTGGTTTCAGAAGTGGTGCTGGGGACGCCAGCAGAGCTGTCTTGGCCCTGGAACAGGCAAGGCTGGCTGTAAGCACATGGGACACTGGCTGAGACCACCTGGCCCTGGTGCAGTGGGCTTGAGCAGCAGCACAGCCCAGCTGGCTTTGGAAGGACTGGCATGTGGGTTAGGGTTGTTAGGGATGTGGACTCAACCCCTCTGAGCATGGAGTGGCATGTGGGGTGGGTGGGCTAGAGGTGCAGGGCCTGGCAGCTGAGCAGGCTTGCATATGTAGTAACTGGTGTTGCCGCTGGGCACCAGACTCGCTGGTAACTTCCAAGGGAAGTCAGCTACTGGAATAGTGGCACTGGCAGAAACAGCCATGCACCAAAAAGGGGCAGATTCTGTGGTGAGGAAATCATGCACTTGACCACTGCTTGCAATTACATTTACAAAGTAACTGATTGTAAGCATCCTAATAAACAGTGAGGTTTGTGTCTGTGATATGTTCTCTTAAAATGAATCTTGCCTCTATGGAAATCAGTATGGAGAATATTCAAACAACTCAAATTCAACATACCATATGATCCAGCAATAGCACTCCTAGGAATATATCCAGAACACTTGTTTTATGAGAAACCAACATGCACTCCTATGCTCATAGCAGCACAATCAGTAATTGCAAAAACATGGAAGCAGCCAAAATGCCCATCAACAGAGGATTGGATAAGAAAGCTATGGTACATCTACTCCATGGAATACTACTCAGCTATTAAAAAAAACAAAATGCAGTTCTTTGTGGCCAAATGGGCCAAACTGGAAACCATAATGCTAAGGGAAATGAGCCAATCCCAAAAGGTTAAATACCACATGTTTGCCTTAATTTAAGATGATATGATGTTATGTATAACATGTTATGTTTTGAATGTTATATGTTGTGCATAAACTAAAATTGAAATGTCAATGAGGTGGTCACAGAAGGTGGCTGGGAACTTGCATTTACTTTTAACATATTGGTTACTCATTACTATGTCAATTAATTCCATAATGATGTAAATTTTTGCTGATGGTATGTTGGAGCTTTCAATTGACTGGGATGATACTCTGCTAGCTCTGTCTTCAGACCAGAGAGGGTATACCTAAGAAGCCGTTGAACTTGACGGGACAATAAGATGCTGGACTCTATGTTTGGTATACGCTTGCAATGGGGGAATCTCAACTGAACTTGAGCTGTGGTTATGCAACAAGGTGGAGGAATCCACCATGGTGGGAGGGTTTGGGGAGGGGTGGGAGAACCCAAGTATCTATGTAACTGTGTCACATAATACAATGTAATTACTGAAGTTAAATAATAAATAATTAAAATAAATAAATAAATAAATAAAATGAATCTTGCTTATTTTGTAGGATTAACTCTAAGCAAAGTGGTGTGCCTTTGTAGAATCACAGTGTGTTCTCCCAGGGCTCCTATTTGGTAGCAACAGAAACCTTTTCAACAATGATCCCTATACTCACCTTGTATAATTCTTCATGGAGTCCACATCCAGAACAGGATGTCTGAGCTGCTAATTCCATCAGTGTCAGGGATCTCCTAGATTCCCCTCCTCCCTGCCCCTGACCTTTCACTTGACTGGCCATCATTGGGCCACTGCCTTGTTTGTTCAGCATCAATGGTAAGATGTGGGCAGGGCAGGCTCTGGTCCAGTGACCCAGCTGGGTGCTGACTGATTCCACAGCAGTGCTGTTAGCTAATACTGGGTTCTGTCAGAGCCACAGGCATACTTATCAGTTGGAGAATTAGCTCACCCATCCAGTCAACACTGAGAACAACACAATTTTGCTTCTGCTTGTTTTATTGGGCTTTATATAGAGACTCATCATACTTGTCTAAAAGTGTACCTGGCAATAAACCTTTCAAAATTTACATTGAGTAAATGTATATATAATTTACGTCATTTAAAGTTATTTAAATACATATTTTATGCGTGTACACATTTTTGTTTCACATGATTCCAGCATCAGAGATTTATAAATACTTCAAAGTGCATCATAAAAAGATTATTTTTAAAAAAGATTTATTTACTTACTGTTAGAAAGTCAGATTTCAGAGACAAGAAGAGACAGAGAGGAAGATCGTCCATCTGCTGGTTTACTCCCCAAGTTGCTGTAGCGCCTGTAGCTGAGAAAGTCCAAAGCCAGGAGCCAAGAGCCTTCACTAGGTTTTACACAAGAGTACATGGTCCCGGAGCCGGGCGCCACTGGAGGCCTGAGGGCGGCGGGCGTGGGCGCGGCGGGCGGCGTGTAGGGGCCGGGCGGGCGGCGGCCGCCACACGCAGGCGGGCCAGGCAGAGGGCGCGGCGGCGATGCAGCGGCGGCGGCCCCTTCCCGCCGCGTCCCCCGCCGGGACGAGGTGCAGTTCTCCGCCGGCCGTTTGGGCTCGGCCGCGGCCGTTCCGGGAAGCGCCGCGTGCAGCACCGAGGAGGAGGAGGAGGAGCGGCTGGCGCGCGAGCACTTCTGGAAGATCATCAACGCTTTCCGCTGCTAAGGCACCAGTATGCACGACCGAGTACACTGAACAGAAAGACAGTTTCGATCACTTCCCGCTAATCAACAGAAACTACTGCCTCAGTTCCTTCTTCACTTGGACAAGATCCGAAAATGTATTGATCATAACCAAGAAATGCTGCTGACCATCGTGAACGATTGCGTACATATGTTTGAAAATAAGGAATATGGAGAAGACGGTAGTGGGAAGATCACGCCGGCGTCCACGTTCGACATGGACAAGTTGAAGTCCACACTGAGACAGTTCGTCAGGGACTGGAGCGAGACGGAGAAGGCCGAGAGAGAGGCCTGCTACCAGCCGATCATTACAGAGATTCTAAAAAGCTTCCCCAAAGAGAGATGGGATCCTTCTAAAGTGAACATTCCGGTACCTGGTGCTGGACTGGGAAGGCTGGCCTGGGAGATAGCCATGCTCAGCTATGCTTGTCAAGGAAACGAGTGGAGCTTTTTTATGCTGTTTTCTTCCAACTTTGTACTCAGCAGATGCTCTGAAATTAACAAATACAAACTTTACCCCTGGATCCATCAGTTCAGCAATAACCGGAGGTCAGCTGACCAGATCCGACCCATCTTCTTCCCTGACGTGGACCCGCATGGCCTTCCTCCTGGGTCCAACTTTTCCATGACTGCAGGAGATTTTCAGGAGATCTATTCAGAATTCAATACCTGGGACTGCATTGCTACCTGTTTCTTCATCGACACAGCTCACAATGTGATTGATTATATCGATACAATATGGAAAATACTCAAGCCAGGTGGAATTAGGATAAATTTAGGACCTCTTTTGTACCACTTTGAAAATTTGGCAAATGAGCTTTCCATAGAATTGAGCTATGAGGACATAAAGAACATTGTTCTGCAGTATGGATTCCAAGTAGAGGTGGAAAAGGAATCTGTCTTGTCAACATATACTGTGAATGATCTCTCGATGATGAAATACTACTATGAGTGTGTACTGTTTGTGGTCCGTAAGCCACAATAATGGTCTTCAGTGACATTGCCCAGTAAAAAGTCTAGTAAGAAAAATACTGAAATAAACAGCTGAAAATCAACTATCTGTGATGACAGGACACAACCTCAAATCAGTGGTGCCTTCTTATTCCTAACAAAATTTAGAAATAGTGTCTATTTTCTTAATATGTCTGTTGCTTTTTCACAAATACACTCTGCCGTGCAGGTCTGTACTACACAAATAAAACCAGATGAAGAAATGTCAAAAAAAAAAAAAAAAAAAAAAAAAAAAAAGAGTACATGGTCCCAAGGCTTTGGGCCATCGTCTACTGCTTTCCCAGGCTACAAGCAGGAAGCTGGAAGGGAAGTGAAGCAGCTGAAACATGAGCTGGCATTCATATGGGATTCCAGCACGTGCAAGGAAAGGACTTCTGCCACTAAGCTACCACACCTTGTCCAAAACTGATTTTTATAAATCCGAATTCCAAAATTCATCTTTTTTTAAAAAAGATTTATTTATTTTTTTATTGGAAAGTCAGATATACATAGTGGAGGAGAGACAGAGAGGAAGATCTTCTGTCCGATGATTCACTCCCCAAGTGACCACAACGGCCAGTGCTGCGCGGATCTGAGGCCAGGAACCAGGAGCTTCTTCCTGGTTTCCAACACGGGTGCAGGGTCCCAAGGTTTTGGGCCATCCTGCACTGCTTTCCCAGGCCACAAGCAGGGAGCTAGATGGGAAGTGGAGCTGCCGGGATTAGAACTGGCGCCCACATGGTATCCTGGCATGTTCAAGGCGAGGACATCAAGCCACTAGGCCACGCTGCCAGGCCTTGCAATTTATACCTTAAGGACTATAATCAATTATATCAAGCATAGATTTTAATTCACAATCTTCCCCATCAACAACACATTTCCATTCTTGTTACCAGTTTGCATGCTAATATAAAATCTAGGAGATAGAGAACATGAGTTCCCCTCTTATCCTGGAACAATGTAACAGTGGATTACATTTTAAATCTATGCCAGTTTATTCTTGACATAACTGTTACATGCTTTAGAGATTACATCAAGAGTTGTATTTAGAGCCCAGCCAGGTGGCCTAGTGGCTAAACTCTTTGCCTTGAGTTCGTCGGAATCCCATATGGGCGCTGGTTCTTTTTTTTTTTTTTTTCATATTTCAAAAAATTTATTTATCAAACTGTGCATAATGGAGTAAAAACTTAAGTTGAAAATGTACCTGTTATAAGAATGGTATTGGTTCAAATATATATACGGATTCTCGGCAGAGTGATTCAAATAATAAAGAGCCAAATCTTTTAAAATATACTATGGGAAAAACAAAACAGGAAGAGGGATGTGAAGAAAACCTGAAAATATCACAATAAACTTACAGAAATATTACAAACCATCTGAAAATATTTCAAACACAGTAATTTTATGTCAGTGCTCTTTCATCTAAACAAAATGGAAAGTTTGGGATTGAACAAAAACTATTATCAATTACCAACGATGTCAATCTGCATGGCCATTTTTGCTTAACAGTAAGTTAAAAGAAATTTAGTACAATCTGAAACTCTTGCCCATTTTAAAACCAGACCACGGAGATAGTTTTCCCAGTTACTTATTATAATTTTTTTTCCTTTTATACAATTTTTTAAATAATTAAAATGTCCAAATCTGGGCCTGGCGGTGTAGACTAGCAGCCAAAGTCCTCGCCTTGAGTGTGCCAGGATTCCATATGGGCGCCAGTTCCTGACTGCTCCACTTCCCATCCAGCTCCCTGCTTGTGGCCTGGGAAAGCAGTGCCAAATGTTTTGGGATGCTGCGTCCCTCTGGGAGACATGGAGGAGGTTCCTGGCTCCTGGCTCCAGATCGGAATAGCACCGGCCATTGTGCTCAATTGGGGAGTGAATCATAGGAGGGAAGATCTTCCCTCTCTGTCTCTCCTATCTGTATATCTGACTTTGTAATAAAAATAAATAAATCTTTAAAAAAATGTCCAAATCTAATTAATTCTCTTCTTTTCACGTTTGGTAGCCCCCTCTGAACCTGTCACTTGCTGTGGGGTAATGAAATTTTCTTCTTTGGCAACATACCAGGATTTTTGTTGCATGCGCTTGTTTAATTGTCATGCTTCCTTCTCACTCTCTACTGTTGCACCCCTCTCATTTCCTATTTTGTTGTTGTTTTGTTTGTTTCCCTTTTCCTCTGAAAATGTCTTTCCCCCTACTTCCCACTCCACTATCACCCCCCAACCTCCCCTCCCACCCCCAGTCCTTCTCCAGTCCGCTGTCCGGAGGGCGCCCCTCACATGTGCGAGAGGGGCAGTGTGCCGTTAATGGCCGTGCCGGGCACCGGGCGGCTCTGGTAGTGCTGCGACATGTGCACTCACCTGGGGCTGGCGGGCTCTGGCACCTCTGCGCCGGGGAGGTACACGAGGATCTTGTTCTGGAGGTCCCTGGCCTGGCAGGGTGCCCTGGAGTGGGAGGAAGAGGTAACCAGCAGTGGGGGCGGGGGCTGGAGCTGGTCTTGGACTTGGACTTGACTACCGAGCCCATGGAGCTCAATACCATTGCGGGGGTGCCATGCTGCAAGTAGGACATGCTGTGGGTGGGACCGCCGTTCATGTAGGTCTGCGAGCTGGTCATGGAGTTGTACTGCAGCGTGCTCACATCATAGCGGTGCATGGGCTGCATCTGAGCCGAGCCATGCACATTGAGGCCCCAATGCTGCAGGCAGCCAAGCTGGTCCTGCATCATGCTGTAGCTGCCATTGCTCCAGGCCTTCACGAGCGCATAGCTGTCCATGCGCTGGTTCACGCCCGCGGCCAGGCCGGTGCCCACCCCAACCCCGCTGGCCATGCTGTTGCTGCTGGTGGCCAGCAGCCCTCTGGGCTGCGTGTACTTATCCTTCTTCATGGGAGTCTTGGTTTTCCGCCTTGGCCAATATTTATAATCCAGGTGCTCCTTCTTGTGCAGCGCCCTCAGCCGCTTGGCCTTCGCGATGAACTGAACGGCCGCTTCGCCATCTCTGACTGTTTTCCACTCGGGGCTCAGACACTTGCTGATCTCAGACTTGTGCATCTTGGGGTTCTCCTGGCCCATCTTGCGACTTTGCCCACAGGACCACACCATGAAGGTGTTCCTGGGCCTTTAGGTTGCCATTGCCGAGCGGCGCTGGCGTGGCGTTGCCATGGCCGTTGCCGCCACCCCCTCGAATTCGGCTGCGGCCGGCGGCTTGAGCTCCGTCTCAAGCGGGCGCTGTGCGAGTGGCCCGGCCCCCTGAAGGCCAGAGACCCTCGGCCAGAGACCCTCGGTGCGACCGGGAACTGGGGGGCGGGGGGAGCCGCAGGAAGAGGAGGAGGAAGTGTCGGGGAGGCGGGCGGGCGGGGGTGATTGGGGATCACGGGGTTCCGAGAGGAGACCAGGTGGAGGAGAGCAATTTGGGGAGGGGAGGAAGTAAGGGGAGAGAGGGGGGCGAGAGAGAGAGAGAGAGAGAGAGAGAGAGAGAGAGAGAGAGAGAGAAGCGAACTGGAATCGGGTTCAAAAAAGCAGTGTTTCTCTCCGCCTGGGGCCCATGCCGCCGCCACCGACTGCGATTACTATTATTATTGTTGTTGTGATTATTTTTTTGGAAAGGCCTAAGCCCTTGACTCAAACTTCTTTCTGCCTTTCTTTCTCTCCTCTTCTTGTCCCCTCAGTCCTTAAAGAGGTAGCAAACTACTTTCCCGCTTTTGCAAACACTCTTTTCTCTGCCTTTACAACTCCTGATACTTTTTTGAACAAGTTAATAGACAGCCGTCTGAGCGCTGATTCTAATCCTGGGAGTCCTGCTTCGCATCCAGCTTCCTGCTTGTGGCCTGGGAAAGCCTTGGGACCCTGCACACATGTAGGAGACCTGGAGGAAGTTCCTGGCTCCTGGCTCCGGATCCACAAGCACTAGCCTTTGTGGTCACTTGGGGAATGAATCGTCGTACAGAAGAGCTTCCTCTCTGTCTCCCCTCCTATCTGTATACCTGACTTTGCAATAAAAATAAACTAAATCTTAAAAAAAAAGAGTTGTATTTAATCAGGCACACACATTGCTCTTAGGGCACAAGAGGCTAGGAATTCTTAAGTTTACATTTAGAAAATCTCACTGGTCGGCAAAGGGCATAGACATGTTTGAGATGACAGAAAATTATTAGATAGGCTAAGGAATAGAGAGCAGATTACAGAAAAAGTTAGGGGCCAGGAAGTCAGCAGGGAGGTACTTGGAGAACACAGGGAAGAGGTGACCACAGCTGAACGGTGTTTAGGGAACAGAAAACCCAGCAGCCACTGGTGAGCTGTGATCCGGACTCAAAGGACGACCAGTGATCCAGAAGCAGCCACAGATCAGTCCTTGAAGCAACCAGGTGGGAGCTTGGGTTCACATGGGGAGCTCAGGAAGTGAAGACAGGCTGGGACTGGCCAATTGTGTCAAATACTTTGGATGTGGGGAGAAAGGCACCCTCCTTCACTGCTGGTGGGAGTGTTGGCTAATACAACCACTGTGGAAATCAGTATGGAGAGTGCTTGGAGAATTGCAAATAAATCTGCCATATCACCCAGCTATCCTGCTGCTGGGAATATACCCAATGGAAATGAAATTTGCATATGAGAAGGGGATATGTAATCCTATTTACAATAGCACAAGCTACAATATCAAAAACATGGAAACAATCTAGATGTGCATCCGAAGAAGAGTGGTTAAAGAAACTGTGGTACTTCTAACCCATGGAATATTATTCAGCTATTAAGAATGAAATCATTCTATTTACAACCAGGTGGTCCCAACTAGAGACCACTATGCTCAGTGAAATGACTCAGTCACAAAAGAACAAATATCATATATTCTCTCTTATATAAGGAAACCAGTGTGGAATGTGTAACTTCAATAATCCAATTGATACTACTTTTGTTTTGTTTTGGCTGCATCCCATGTGTTTTGAAGTTTATTATTTCAGTTTTATTTATTCCAAATACTCTCTCTCTCTCTTTATTTTAAGATGTATTTATCTTTATTGCAAAGTCGGATATACAGAGAGGAGGAAAGACAGAGAGGAAGATCTTCCTTCTGATCATTCATTCCCGAAGTGAGCACAATGGCCGGTGCTGTGCTGGTCCGGAGCCAGGAGTCAGGAACCAGGAACTTCCTCCAGGTATACCACCTGGGTGCAGGGTCCCAAGGCTTTGGGCCATCCTCCACTGCTTTCCCAGGCCACAAGCAGGGAGCTGGATGAGAAGTGGAGTGACTGGGATTAGAACTGGTGCCCATAGAGGATCTCGGCAAAAATACTCTTTTCTCTTGTCAAATTCATTGCCAGCTCATGGACTATATGATGGCATCATTTTTCCCAAGAGACTTTTGCATCTCCTTTTTGTCACCCATGTGTTGGTTACTCAGTGGCGTGTTTTTTCATGGAGCTGTAGTTTGTTATTGTCGTCGTTGTTGTTGAGGCTGTTGTTCTAGCTCATACCAGTTGTTGACCTTGTTTCATGGTTTCTCAATTATGGAAATGTATAGTGATGGGGTAGTGGGGCCTACCATATCCAGATGTGGGGATATAATGCAACATGCATCCCTGTATCCAGATGAAAGATGGATTCCCAATGAAACTCCGGGAAAAGTGCAGAGAACGGGATGCTGGACGGTTTGAGTTTGTCTGCTCCAGCAATGTTCGGGTGCACTTAAATAAGAGACTGATGGAATTCCAATTCCTCATGGAGGATTGTACCACTGGAGTAAAATGGGGAAAATCTGTCGGGGGTGGGACTTTGGGGGAAAATACCAGTCAATATGAAATTGTAACACATAATTCAAATATTCAACATTAAATATATGTATATATAAAAGAAAGAAAGAACTGAAATGCTTGATATGCTTTTTATACCCTATGTTAATCTTCAGTGGCTCAGGAGAGCAGAGAAATCTTCCTCCTTCTTAGAATATGTGAGGAAGAAGTTAAATACAATCTGTCAAGATTGTAACAGGTAATTTACAGACACCAGACTCGAATCTGCATTTGACATTAGCAAAAACTATAAAGACATACAGTGGGATCCAAGAGTGATCCTGGATCCTGACAGCCTCTTAACAGGAGGTCATATGCACAGAGCAGTAGGGGATCCCAGAGACTCCCAGTACATCACCAAGAAATATCAATATGTGTACCAAGGACTATATCACAACTGCCAAGGAGATCACAGGGAATTGGGAAACCCTCATAGGCCAAAAACTCTGAGGTTAACTATTATCCATCAGATTTCCCACATTGGATGGAAGAAGCCCAGATCCTTCCTCACAGGATCTAACGTCATCAGAGCAACAGCCAGGAGCCTTGAGTAGTCCTCAGAAACAGAAGAACAGTAAACTTCTATCAGGACTCAGGAGAGGCGCTTTTTCTGGTCTTTACTTAGTTCCAACTTTGGCTCTCCATCCTCTCTGGCAATGGACATCAGAGTCGCTCTGTAAACCCACCCGCCAAAAAAAAAAAAAAAAAAAAAAAATTAGATCAGTTAGACAGAGACAGACCAATAAGGAAAGCTTAGAACAGTTAGGAAAAAGTCAGCTTGGACTTCCATATACCTTACTAGGTAGAACACAAAGATCAGTTACTCCACACTAAGGTATAGAAGCTTTCTCTGCACACCCTTCCTAAAATTGCTCTGTGCTGGATAGTTCACATATGCTATGAAAGTTATAAGCCTGTTTGGACTGTCCTAAATTTTGCAAAGTTCAGTAAAAATCACACTTGAATACTATAAGCTGCTAAATATAAAAATGAAAATAGACATGAGCCAGCTGAATCATACCATATAACAATTTTAAGGCTTTTAGCAACTGACTGTGTATATACTACAACTGAGATGTAATGAAGTAGTTACAGGATGTGGTTAAGATCTTGCAATTTCTAACAAATGGGTCACTCAATACCATGTTAATTAACTTCATGATGTTGTGAATTTCCATGTTTCTTTCTGTTGTTGAAGCTGTGTAGTGGCTTTTCATTGAAGGGGATGATATTCTGCCAGCTCTACTTTTGTACCAAGGAGGGCCACCCAATGAAACTGTTGAATTTAACTGGACAATGGGATGCTGGACTCTCTGCATGGATTTTGCCCACAATGACAGAATCATGGCTGGATATGAACTGTGCCACTGTAACAATATGGAGGAATTCAATATGGGGGGATGGCTGAGGAGGGATTGCGGGAATCCCAGAGCCTATTATACCGTGTCATAAAATGAAATAATAATTAACAAAACAAAATATTTATCTCACTTAAATAAAAAGAAAATTTAAAAAAATTTTATTTTACTTTTAGAGCACAGTCAGTTATACAGAGAAGAGGAAAGACACTGAGGAAGATATTCCGTCCAATGGTTCACTTTCCAAGTGACCACAATGGCCAGTGTTGCGCCAATCCAAAGCCAGGATACAAGAACCTCCTACAGGACTCCCATGGGGGTGCAGGGTCTCAAGACTTTGGATCATCATCCTCCACTGCTTTCCCAGGCCACAAGCGGGAGCAGTAAAGGAAGCAGGACTGCCGGGATTAGAACTGGTGCCCATAGGGGATCCTGGTGCTTTCAAGGTGAGGACTTTAGCTGCTAGGCCTCCACGCTGGGCCCTAAATCAAAATTTAAGGCATAGAAATCTAGTTGAATGTTTATTACTTTTGGAGGGCTCTGTTCTAGCACATTACTGAACAAGCTTGGCAAGTAACATTTTGTTTTGTTTTGTTTGTAAGTAGATGTTACTTAGCTTATCCTGTACCCCATCCCTCTGGATTAGGGGTGGGGTGGGTGAAACATACAAAAGTAAAAGAAAATGCTTAAATCTTGGAGAAGCTAGTTTCAATCTGAGGAAGAGGGAGGAGGAGGGGGAGAAGTGGTTGTGGCTGCTCAGATTCTCAGTGAGGAAAGCTAGCTAGGGAACTTCAGACAGAGGAGGGTGAAGGAAGGAGTGAGGTGTGAGAAGTAGGTGGAGCACAGTGTGACTTAGATGGGAGAGAGTGGAGGGAAATATTGATTATTGGTCACGCAGTTTATTATCATTTACACGTAAGTAGCTTAGGCTGTAGGCACAAGGAATATCTAAGTGGCTGCAATGGCCAGATCTGAGCTGATCCTAACCTAGGAGCCAGGAACTTCTTCCAAGTTTCCAATACTAGCAAAATTTCCAAGGCTAATCCCAGTAGGTGAGGATCCATTTATAGCCTCAAATGAGAGTTTGCATATACTGAGAACTAGCTATTGTGGCAATCTGTTAACAAAATTAGCAAAAATTAGGGGGTCTAGCACAATCACTCAGTAACTAAAGTGTTAGCTTGCAAAAGCTGGGATCCCATATTGGTGCCTGTTCATTCGTAGCTGCTCTACTTCCCATCCTTCTCCCTGCGTGTGGCATGGGAAAGCAGTTGAGGATGGTATAAAGCCTTTGGACCCTGCACAAACATAAAATACCTGGATGAGACTCTTCAGATCAACTCAATTCTGGCTGTTGTGTCCACTTGTGAAGAGAACCAGCAGAGGCAAGATTCATTTCTTTGTCTCTCCTTCTCTATATAAATCTGTCTTTCAATAAATACATAAATAAATAAATAAATAAACAAACAAACATCAAAATAAAAAATAGTAACAATCATTAAGAAAGAAATGCCTTGCAAATAACCCATTTCTGGGATATAAACATCACTCTTCATAAAACTTGTAATCATTCACACGATTATGGGAAGAATTTCTGAAATACTTAGAATTTATTTTAAAACAGGGCCCAGTGCAGTAGCCCAGTGGCCCAAGTCCTTGCCTTGTACCTGCTGGGATTGCATTTGGGCACCAGTTCTAATCCCAGCAACCCTATTTCCCATGCAGCACCCTGGTCATGGCCTGGGAGTGCAGTTTAGGACAGCCCAAACCCTTGGATGTGGGAGAACTGAAACAGGCTCTAGGCACCTGGCTTCAGACTGGCGCAACACTGATCATTGCAGCTGATTGGGGAGTGAATCAGTGGATGGAAGACCTTCCTCTCTGTCTCTCCTTCTCTCTGTATGTCTGACTTTCCCACAAAAAAATTTAAAATATCCCTTAAAAAGATGTTTTAGAACATAAACCAAAAGTCACAAATTGTGGAAACCGAGGTACAGAAATATATATATAATCGCTTGTCGGCCTTTTGGCTAAGATCAAGTGTAGAAATACATATATAGTGCATAAAATATGACATACAGATATAATATGAATTACATCTATCACTGCAAGTTGTCTTTTGCTAGATTGAATCTGGACAAGTCCTCTTCTGGCTGTGTCTTACATATTTTTGTGATTGTGTAATCTGCACTTTAAAAAATGAAGTGAACTGGGCGTGGCAGCGTGGCCTAGCCACTAAAGTCCTCGCCTTGAATGCGCCAGAATCCCATATGGGCACTGGTTCTAATCCCAGCAGCTCCACTTCCCATCCAGCTCCTTGCTTGTGGCCTGGGAAAGCAGTTGAGGACAGCCCAGTGCATTGGGACCCTGCACCTGTGTGGGAGACCCGGAAGAAGTTCCAGGTTCCCGGCTTTGGATAGGCATGCACCGGCAGTTGTGGTCACTTGGGGAGTAAATCATTGGACAGATCTTCGTCTCTGTCTCTCCTCCTCTCTTGTATATCTGACTTTGTAATAAAATAAATAAATATTTTTTTAAAAAGTGAAATGAACTAATGGAAAAAACTGCCAATATAAGGAAGAAAAGTAGCAGACTAATGAAAATTCGGTGAGGTGTATCTGCAGACTATTGTCCTACATTTCTTGTTTCCAGACTTGATCAAGAAGCAAGGAGGGAAGGAGAGGCCAGGAGGTGCACTGATGTGAGAGGCGACAGCGGCCCCTGCTGTTGGAAGGCTCAAGCTGCAAGAGAGGAGGCCACGCCCAGCCTGAGGTGAAGCCCCGCCCCTCCCTCCCCTCCCTCCAGAATCCTACCTGACTGCCCCTCTACCCTTTGTGATGCTGATTGGCTGCGCATTGTGATGTCATGTGTAGTCAAGGTCTGTGGGAACGGTCTAATCAGGGAGCCCCCAGGAAGCCCTGTGGCAGCAGGCGGGAGGTTGTTGTGGGGCGCCGCCATAGCCACGTTGCTGGTTGTGCTGGTGGAGAGGCGCAGGTGGCTGAGCCAGTGCTGCCCTGTGAGCTCCCTCCCCGCAGGAGCCTCTGCAGGACCCCCGACTCATCAGAAGCTGGGAAGGGTGAGTGTGTGAGAGCATCTCCTGAGGCCCCGAGGCGGGCAGGGGCCAGGAGGGGGACTTTGGAGTCCTCACTCTGCAGCACTGATCTTGAACACTAGGACTCCCAGTTAAGCACATTGTGCAGTGAAGAGGGGGGAGTGCCCAGGGACAGTTCGACCTTCACGTTGGGCAGGATTCCTTTTTTTCTGTATTTAAAGCTTTTTGTTGTTGTTGGTTTTTGTTGTTGTCCTAATTTTTTTGAGTTGATGAAGAGCGTCTCAGGCCCCCAGCTCAGTCCTCAGTGAAGCTCCTCCTAAGGGTCTGGGGCAGTTTTCTTGTTGCTGACACCAGAGCAGCACAGACTCCAGCAGTTAGAACAAACAGCCTTGTTTTCCTCCGAGTTTTGCTGCAAGGTTGAGGGACAGCATGTGGTGCTGGCGTTGTGTTTGGCAGAGGCCTGGGGTGGCACAGCGACCTTGTAGACAAGCCAAGGGAATGCACGGGGACTCACGTAAAGGGGTTTCTCTAGAAGAACCTGACAAAGGAGCTGTTAAGGCAGCACTACTGATGTATCCTGATGGCTTCTGGTATGTTGTCACCCATTCCCTTAAATTCTCACAATTGTGATTAAATGTCCCCATGAGTTGTAGAGGGAATAAGTCAGGTTCAGTAGAGAGCATTAAGGCAGGAAATAAATCTGAATGTCCAGAACTCTTGCCTCAATGCCAAGTGCTGCTCTCTGCCCTGAAAAATCACAACAGGAGTCACTATTTTCCCCAAGATACAATTCAGTAAGTTGTTTTGTTTTTTTCCCCTATCTCACAAAATAAGCATTAGCTCTTTAAAAGAACTGTTTGCTGTGAACAGTAGGCATGGGAGAAAGGCAGTGAATGCCCACCTGACACAGCACAGGAAGGCATCCCTGCCCTGTGGGTGTGTGTGACAGTGGTTAAGATGACATTGGGACTCCTGTGTCTCCATCAGAATGCCTGGGTTTCAGTTCTGTGCAAATGCAGTGTGCAGCTAATGTCCAGGCTGGGAGGCAGCAGACAGTGGCTTGCTGGTGTTGTGGCTGTTGCAGACATGTGGGAAGTGACAGAGTGGAGGAAAAAGTCTGCTTGTAAGTAAGGAAAAACTAAATTAAGCTGTTGGAAACTCCTCAAGTTTCGATCCCCCATTGAAACAGTTACATGGTTCTCACTACACTCTTTTTAATTTTCTGAGTTCAAAATACTTGTAACAAACAAACATGTCTATCTTATCCTCTGGCTCACTAATTCCCCCTGAAAGATAGCAGTAGAATGGGGGTTGCCATTCAGAGTGGCAGCTGATGCCCTAAAACTGTTGTGTTCCATTTAGTTCATATAGTTAACCCCTTGGAGCATTAATATTTTCTTTGCCCATCCAGAGCTCCATTTCTTGGTGACATATTAATGTCATCTAAAGGAATGATTGATGCACTCTGGGTCCTCTCATCCTTGGCTACCTAGGGAGTAAAAACCTTGACTAAGGTACAGGTAAATGCTAGGATAATGTGCTTGGGATACACAGCAGTTTCATTTTGCATCCACAGATTGGTTTAGTCAGAGGATAATTTGTACTAGCATAGAATCATTGTGAAGGTGAAATTTTGATAGCCTAGAGCACTTCTCAGTTTTTGAGTGTATTTACGACTGGTTTCATAAGTCATTCCAGCGAATATTGCAGTGGTCTGATTCTGGTGGCAGAAAGGGTACAAAAAGTTGTCAGTGTATTTGGATTAAGAAAAAGTATAATTTGTGCTCAATGTCTGGAATAACAGTCTTTTTAAAAGTTTCATTTTTTTATTTGGAAAGCAGATACACAGAGAGGAGAGACAGAGAGGAAGATCTTCTGCTCATTGATTCAGTCCCAAAGGGACTGCAAAGACCTGAGCTGCGCCGATCCAAAATCAGGAGCCCAGAGCTTCTTCTGAGTCTCCCACGTGGGTGCAGGTTCCCAAGGCTTTCCGTTGTCCTCCACTGCTTTCCCAGGCCAGATGCAGGGAGTTGAATGGGAAGCATGGTATTTGGGATTAAAACCAGCACCTACATGGGATCCTGGCCCATGCAAGCGGAGGATGTTATTGCTGGAATACTGACATGGGCCCCTAGATAGCTTCTTAAAAGGGGCAAAAGACCAGAAAGAACTGACACCTGCTATGTGCTAACATTAACCTGCGCCTGTTTATCAAGATTCAGCTTGAAGTGTGTTATGATTAGTTGTTGGTATTAAATTGGTATTAAGTAAGTTTAACATATCTGATGTTAAAAGAAAATCACAGAGACCACAGTGTTTACTTGATCTTAAATGTGTTATTGCATCAGAGAGCTAAGATGCTGGAGGAGACACTGCAGGCTGTGAGGAGTTCCCAGGTCCATAGTGCCACATTTCTGGCTCCTTAGGATTTCCTCAGTCAGGGCAGTGAACCCCCCTGGGCACTGTGTCCTCAGTGAGAGTGATCCCCAAGGCCTGGGACGTGGGGAAGCTGCTGAGTGTGGGTCTCCCTGTGAAGTGTAAGCAGGGTGCTTCCCAGAGCTCATTCTCTGTCATGTCCTGTGCTTTGTTTTCTGGTTTGCTCACTTCATGGCTGAGCCACTGCAAGTTGCGTCTGTAGCCAGCCTGCCCCGCATGCCACTTCAGACTCAAGAGGTTCTTCCGGCATCCCCAACAACCCTAAACTGCATGCGAGCCCTTCCAGGCCCAGCTGGGCTATGCTGGCCCACAGTGTGTCTCTAGTATGCTCCCTCCCATAAGCCCACTGCACCAGGGCCAGGTGGTCTCACCCAGCGCCCCATGTGCTCACAGCTGCCCTCACCTGCTCAAGACAGCTCTGTCTGCATCCCCAGTATCCCTTCTGGGGCCACCCTGTCACCCTGCAGGCTGCTCTAGGGCTAAGTTGTCTTTGCCACAGCAACCTGCTCCAAAGCAGGTACACCCAGCCAACCTGCTAGCATTGGATCCAGGCCCAGGCTGTTAGGCTGCACCCACCCCCTGCCTACATCCCCAGTGTGCCTGTATCACACCCGCCCAGGCAACAGCTTTATAGCCAGGCCAGTTTGGCCACCTACTTCTTCAGACAGTTTCTTGCCCACCAGCGGTTGCCACACTCAGTAGCCTGGGCTGGTCTCTGCCTCCCCTGCACCTACACTCCACCTGACACAATGACCCCTAGTCCTGAATGGAGCCAGGCTGCCTGGACCCAATATTCATGCATCACATTCCGCCTGTGTTCCAACATCAGACCCCCCCCACCCAGCACCTACACTTCCCCTAGCACTCCTGCCTTGGTCAGTGACATGGTGTCTGCATCAGGCTGCTCACCTGCCTGCAGCTCCAGAGCCAAATCCGCTTGCCCTGCACCCACCATGCATCTCCCACATCTCTACCACACCCGCTTTCCAAGGCCAAGTTGGCGACTGGGTTCATCCAGTGGTAGATCCTGCTTCCATCTACCCCTGCCTCCACCGGGTCAGGGACTGGAGTATTCCAAGGGTCCTGCTCTTTCCCTCCTCCCCTCCCCTTTCCCTCTACTCCAGCCCCTGAACATCAGTGCTATAATCTTGAAAAGTGGGTCGAGCTTCCCTGTGTGTAGTGTCCTTTGTTTTTGCTCCGTGACTCCTGCCTTTGCTGCCTCTATGCGTGGATGGATGTGGTGACTCATCACCCTTACTCTGTTGGTGCTTGCAAGACGGACTCCTGGTGCCATTTCCTGTGTGACTTCATCCCACAGCCTGCTGTGACCAGTGCAGGGTTTGACCCAGGGCCTCCTCAGGTTATGCTGGTGGGCACCTGCACCTTTGTGGAGGCCACAGTACAGGGAAAAAGGGACCCTCCACTGAAGACATGGCAAATTAATCGATTTGAAAAGCATGGTAACAGGGAAAGAGATCTTCCATCAGCTGGTTTTACTCCCTGGTTGACCAGGACAGTCGTGGTTAGGCTAGGCTAAAGCTAGGAACCAGATGTTTCATGCAGGTCTCCTACATGGGTGCAGGGACATTTCCCAGGTGCATTATCAGAGAGTTGGAATGGGAAACGGAGCAGCCAGGACTCAAACTGGTGCTCTGATGTGGGATGGTGGTGGTGTAGGCTTCAGCTTGAACCAGGGCAGCAGAATTCCAGCACAATTTCTAAGAGGAGAGAAAATCAGTGATATTTTCTTTATCATTTGTTTTTTTTTCTTTCTTTTTTTATTTATTATTTTTAATTCATTAATTACATTGTATTACGTGACACAGTTTCATAGGTACTTGGATTCTCCCCACCCG
Organism: Ochotona princeps; assembly: GCF_030435755.1. NCBI lineage: Eukaryota > Metazoa > Chordata > Mammalia > Lagomorpha > Ochotonidae > Ochotona > Ochotona princeps. The sequence goes on along the minus strand of NC_080835.1, from coordinate 103,644,357 downwards.
CTCCCCAAACCCTCCACCATGGTGGGTTCCTCCACCTTGTTGCATAACCACAATTCAAGTTCAGTTGAGATTCCCCCATTGCAAGCATATACCAAACATAGAGTCCAGCATCTTATTGTCCAGTCAAGTTCAACGGCTTCTTAGGTATACCCTCTCTGGTCTGAAGACAGAGCCAGCAGAGTATCATCCCAGTCAATTAAAAGCTCCAACATACCATCAGCAAAAATTTACATCATTATGGAATTAATTGACATAGTAATGAGTAACCAATATGTTAAAAGTAAATGCGAGTTGGGCCCGGCGGCGTGGCCTAGCCGCTAAAGTCCTCGCCTTGAAAGCCCCGGGATCCCATATGGGTGCCGGTTCTAATCCCAGCAGCTCCACTTCCCATCCAGCTCCCTGCTTGTGGCCTGGGGAAGCAGTCGAGGACGGCCCAAAGCTTTGGGACCCTGCACCCGCGTGGGAGACCTGGAAGAGGTTCCTGGTTCCCGGCATCGGATCGGCGCGTACCGGCCCGTTGTGGCTCACTTGGGGAGTGAATCATCGGATGGAAGATCTTCCTCTCTGTCTCTCCTCCTCTCTGTATATCCAGCTTTCCAATAACAATAAAGAAAAATCTTAAAAAAAAAAAAAAAAGTAAAATGCGAGTTCTTAACCACCTTCTGTGACCACCTCATTGACATTTCAATTTTAGTTTATACACAACATATAACATACATAACATAACATGTTATACATAACATCGTGTCATCTTAAATTAAGGCAAACATGTGGTATTTAACCTTTTGGGATTGGCTCATTTCCCTTAGCATTATGGCTTCCAGTTTGGCCCATTTGGCCACAAAGAACTGCATTTTGTTCTTTTTTTTTAATAGCTGAGTAGTATTCCATGGAGTAGATGAACCATAGCTTTCTTATCCAATCGTCTGCTGATGGGCATTTTGGCTGCTTCCATGTTTTTGCAATTACTGATTGTGCTGCTATGAACATAGGAGTGCATGTTGGTTTCTCATAAAACAAGTGTTCTGGATATATTCCTAGGACTGCTATTGCTGGATCATATGGTATGTTGATTTTGAGTTGTTTGAATGTTCTCCATACTGATTTCCAAAGAGGCTGTACCAGCCTGCAGCCCCACCAGCAGTGGAGTAGGGTTCCCTTTTCCCCGCAACCTCGCCAACAAGTGTTGTTGGTGTTTTTATTCATGTGGGCCAGTCTTACTGGCATTAGGTGGTACCTCATTGATGTTTTAATTTGGATTTCCGTTATTGCCAGGGAACTTGAGCATTGTTTCATATGTTTATTTGCCATTTGGGTTTGTTTCTATAATTTCTTTTTTTATTTCCATTTTTTATTATATTTTTGACAATCTTTACAGTTAATTAGGGCAAAAAGGTTCAAGGGCTGTAGGAAAATGGGTAAGACTAATATTTCCATATTGTTTCCTTCATGTATCTGTGGTCACGGGGGATATTGAGGGAGAAGCCCCACCCAATTTCCCACCCACCCCAGGTCCCGGATGTGGGGCATGCTCTGTCAAGTCAAGTGGTTTTGATAGTTCAACAGTTATGAATCGCTGCCAATTTCGACACTCCAAGCACGATGAGGTTGTTAGAGAAACCATTGATTGATATAGTCCATCATAGAGTCTCGTTTTGCCCAGTATTTCACTGCCAACATATAACTGACGTGTTGATTGACTTGTTTTGTCTTCTGTCTTTCCCTGGTTAGGGTTCTGAGTCCAGCATTTCAATTGGGAGATCCCCAAATAAACTTTGAGGTGTTCCCAGACAAGATTCTTGTATGTACTAGCAAGCACAGAGTCCAGCACTGTCCATCACCCCAATCAGCTGGTGGTTGCAATTGCTGGGTTGGTTCTCTTTTCAGCCCTGTCTTCCACTGGAACCAATGGGTGTTGCAGTCCAGCCTGGTCCTGCCCAGCACATACTCAGCCCTCACATAAACAAGTGGGAGCTGCAGCCTAGTTTGAGCAACCCACAATAACCCCCCCACCAGGCCCGTTCCCTACCCTGATTTGCCAGTATGTGTAGCAGACTAGTCCAGTCTGTCCCACATCCCATTTGGTTCTTGTACATGTCAATGGGTATTGAAGCTTAGTTCCATCTAACCAGCTCAACTATCCAGACTTCACGGATGTTGTTGAGTGCCTCTGTCTAGCCAGCCCAACCCCTGTCCTAGTTTTCGTGCCCTCCTGTGGGAGTGGTAACCCAAGAGGGCGGAGCCCACTATTTCCTCCCAGGTCTCTCTCACTCCCGGATTATGCACTCTCCATGTGGTTCTGTGGTTTGACTTGACAGAATTAACCCCCAGTGCCAGCTTCTGCCATCTGATGCTGTGGCTAAGCCCAAACAACCCTCACCCACTCTGATTTATGCTTGCACCAGTAGGAATAATCAGCACATCCTGACTTTTTCCTGAACTAGTTCACATGAGGTCCACAGGTGTTGTAGCTCTGCTTATTCTGGTCTGCCCCCATGCCAGTTCACTCTCTCCAGTGGGAGTAGCTGTCCAGCTAGGAAACTCCCTTACTCCCCCTGCTGGCTCTGTCCCCTCACTTCCTGGTTCTCACATGTACTGGTTGGGCGCTGCAGTCACATCTGGTACAGGCAACCTCACCTTGGCATTCCATATTGTGCACTGGTTTTTGTCGTGACCAATCTTGGCTTGACCCTCACTCTGTTCTAGTGCTCAGATTTGCCAGTGGATGACATGAACTGATTCAGCCTGGTCTGCCCTTGACCCATGCCTAATGTATGCCAGTGGGAAACTTTCCATGGCCTATTCTGGGCTGTTTCCTATCATGCTTCTTGTGCTTACCTGCAGGGACTGTGTTCTGCCAGAGGAGTTGCTCAGGCTCATCCATCAGAACCCCTCCCAATGCCAGAGGGGTTCCATGAGCCAACCCTACTCAGTTCACCTCATGTCCTAGCAGGAACAGTGGCCTTTCCTAACTGGCCTTCAACCCAAACTGGTTCTTGCTGTTGGATGTTTCAGCCCAGCCATGGCTCGTCCATACCCACATACAGCTCACATATGGATCAGTAGGGGTTGAGACCTAGCCTAGTCCATCCCACATCTGCCTTGGTCCTCCAGGACACCAGACGGTGTTGGAGTCTGGCCCAGCCTGGTGTGTCCAGTCCCAGTCCACACTTGTGCCAAGGGAGACTACAACCATTTCCTGATCAGAACTCAGCCCCCATTCCAGCCCACGCACCCCTTGGTGGGAACCGCAGCCCCATTAGGGTGTCCCCTTAGCTCCCCAACTGGGCCTGTTCCCAGCTGTAGATCACGCAGCTGCCAGTGGTGCTCTGACTCAGCTTTGCTCAGCCCCTCACCTGTCCTGGCCTCTTCCTTAGACACTGTGGCTTAGTGTCCTTGACTCACGCAGACCAGTAGGTGCAAGAGCCTAGCTTGGCATGACCTGTGCTCCATCCTGGCTTCTAGTTTCGCTTGTAGGCTAGGGTTTGCTCAATCCTGTCCAGTACATCCCATTCCATTACCAATTTATCCATTAGCCAGCTGTTGGAGCTACTTTGTCCAGCTTGTCTGACCCCAGGTCTGGACCACATGTTCACCAGTGGGAGCTATGACTCGCCAGGGGTTTCCCAAGTTCCTCCACTTGATCCACTGCCACACCCAGTTCTAATACATGCCAAAGGGTTTTAGGCCAGTTCCTGGCGCAGTCTGGCCTTCCTTTTGGCTGTGTATGAGGTGGTGAATGTTGCAGCCTGGCCCACCCCCACCCTATTTAGGATGCACATTTGGGCCAGGCTGCCTTGACCAGTTCAGACTGTTGTGGGTTCCTTTACCTGTGGTTGATGGCAAGCTCCTTGGTCACACCTAGCTTAGTCCATCACCACCCTAACTCTTGAGCTAACCAGTGGGGCTAGAATTTCCACAGGGTGTGGCCCACACATTCCACACAGAATCTAGCCCTGGATATGGTTCTCGAGTGCTGGTTAATGTCATGGCCCTGCCTAATGTGACCTGTCTCCTAATCCATCATCATGTCAGCTAATAGGATATCCTGCTTGACAAGCCCTGAGCCTTAGCTTTTGTGTGAACTGGTGTAAGGTGTCCAGCATTGCTAAGCGATTACAAGGTCTTCAAAGGAAAAGTTACTGTCATTGAAAATCTTTAGGATTGACTCAATCCCAGAATCACAGTGGGTTACACCTGGAGCTACCTAAGCAGTGCTTCAAATAACCAAAACCCAGAGATCAGGTCCGTGCAGCCAGCAGGCAGAGCCTGTCACCCAGGAAGGCCTGGGGACAGCTCACCATGTGCACGTGGTGGCTGGCATCAGGGATCCATGCATGAGACGCCCTGGCCTGAGACCCACCAGCAGCCAGCAGGCTGCAGGAAGTTTGAACCCCCAAGCCCAAGGTCGCGCCCCTCCCCAATCCCATCCACTGCTCAATGAGTACAGTGTGTGGACCTAGGGCTTGCCCCACCCAGCCCAGGAGACACCCCCTCCATACACTTACCCCAAAGGAAGTAGCTCCCAGAGCCCACACAGGCCCGGGGACAGCTCACCATGTGCACGCAGTGGCTGGCATCAGGGATCCAGGCATGAGATGCCCCAGCCTGAGACCCTGCAATTCAGTATTAATACATCAATACTAATTTGTAGCTCTTACTCAGCAATACATTATAAACATTTTTAAAAAGTTTTAGAGGCTTTGACAGTGGTTTTTGGATATTACTTTTTTTTAAAAGATTTATTTATTTTTATTGGAAAGTCAGATATACAGAGAGGAGGAGAGACAGAGAGGAAGATCTTCCGTCTGATGGTTCACTCCCTAAATGGCCACAATGGCCGGAGCTGAGCAAATCTGAAGCCAGAAGCCAGGAGCTTCTTCCAGGTCTCCCATGCTGGTGCAGGGTCCCAAATGTTTGAGCTGTGCTCCACTGTTTTCCCAGGTCACAAGCAGGGAGCTTAATGGGAAGTGGGGGCTGCCAGGATTAGAACCGTTGCCAAAATGGGATCCTGGCGCACTCACGGTGAGGACTTTAACTGCTACTCTATTGCACCGGGCCACTTGGATATTACTATATTCCTTTTCTTTTACATAATGGTTCCTCTATGGCTTGACATTTCAATTGTACTACAGAGTTTTGTAAGCAGTTATAATACTGGGGTTTGGAATGTGCTCATCGTAATGCAATTCTGTTGTTTGTTCTGGTTGATACAAGTCATTTCAGCCTTAGCTGGGTTGCAGTTCCAGTCCAGTATGTTTCCCCATGTTTGGTTTCAGTGACTTAACAGGCTGTCTCTTTAAGACTGCTTATTACTAGGGAATTTACAGTAGGGACCAAATTGATCATATTCAGCATTCTGCTTGTTTCTAGTCTTCCTCCAGTTGACTAGGACATGGTGTGGTGCCGAGGTCTCCTGGATGGGCTCAGTAAATCACACTGTATGCAAGAGCGTAGACTGCACAACTTTTATACATTGCATTGCTGAACTACAGATATTTAAAGTCTGAATATATCCCTAAAAAGTCCATTCTCTTAATCCAGTATTAGCAGAAAGCATTTCTTTATGTTGACCAACTACATTTACATGATGGGTGTATTGGCTGATATACAAATTAAATGAGGAGCTTTCTCTTCAAGTATTTCAAGTTAGGGCTGGCATTGTGGCATCTCTGACACCTGCACTTTATGTCAGTGCCAGTTTGAGTCCCAGCTGGCTGCTCCACTTCCAATCCAGCTCTGCTTCTGATTTTCCTCCCTACCCGTGTCCTGAAAAGCAGAGGATGGCTCAAGTCCATGGAAACCTGCTCTCCTGTGTGAGACTGAGAGGAAACTCCTGGCTTTGGAATGGCCCAGCTCCAGCCACTGTGGCCATCTGGGGCGTGAACCAGTTGGCTGAAGATCTCTGTCTTTCCTTCCCTCTAACTCTGCCTTTCAGAGAAAAATAAGATAAATCTTGTTTTTTTTTTTAATTAAAATTTTCAATATTGATTACATACTTGAGAGGGATGTGAATCCATGTGTTCTTTGAATAGAGTGGCGAGAGTTTGAAGTGTGGAGGAAGGTGGGTAAGGTCACTTTGTTTTTCTCCAGTGTCACAGGAGAGGGCAAGGGTTGAGGGGGACGGGGAACGGTACTTTGGTGACACCTTAGAGAGCCCGATGTGGGAGGAGTGTTCCCAGGATGTTACAGGAGTGGTTTTGATAGTTCTCAGTTTTGAGCTTCATTGCACCAGGTTGAGAAAATCTTTCCAAGATCTGTTGATTGACCAGGTCTGCCTCAGTGCATCCACAGGCCCAGAAATGTGCTGCAGAGCTTGGCCAGCTGGTTGTGCTTTCTGTCCTCTGGTGAGGCACTTGATGTCCTCTGCTGGCCTAGACGAGTTGACTGTTAAGTCCCCCTTGTGCATCTGGGCATGTTGGCCACTGCTTGTGCATCAGCAGCTGAGGAGGCCCAGTCCTGGTATGTGCACTCCAAGATTGGGTCTCATATGTGTGGTTTTACCTAAAGTCCAACCATCTAGTTGGGGAGTCTCCCAGGAAACCTCACCTGGGGTGACCTCAGATTTGGCTTTTGTAAGCACCAGTTAGTGCCAGATCAGATTTGGTCTGTCTGACATATCAGCCAGCCCACATCCTGATGGATGCAGCTGCCTGGTACATAAGGAAGCATCGCCAGCTTCATTTCCCATGCGCACGAGTAGATGTTGTGGGCCCCAGATCCCAGGTGAACTGGTGGATGGTGCACCCCAGCCCAGCCCAAACCCTGTCCTGGCTATCGTGTGTGCCATTGTGGAGGCCCAGACCTGACTTACACACATGCCAGTGTGTGCTACAGCCTTGTCTGCATGTCTGAAGATCTGGCTTTCACATTCACCAGCAGTCTAGTAGGTGAGTATCCCAAGTTCCTCTACCAGCCCCACTTTCAGCCCTGGATCTTGTGCATGTCAGCACGTATTGTGGCCCAACTTGGCTTGGCCCACCCCGCTATTGGCACCTGGCAGGTGCTGCAACTGGGGGCAGACTCACCCCAATCCCAGCTCTCACTGGCGAGTACTGCAGCCTAGCCCAGTCTGGCATATCCAAATCCCTCCCCCTGGCTTTTTTTTTTAATGTTAATAAGGAAAAGTAGCCAGAGAAGAAGTGTTATGCTTTTCTTCAGTTAGAACATTTGAAGGTGTGACAAGCTTCTTCTGAAACATGTGGTTCCCCATTGGAGCCCTTCTGGCGTGGCTGCTTTCAGGGAAAGGGGCTGCGAGCAGTAGTTCTGACACCTGGATGTTGCCTCACCCTCTCCAGTTTTCTGGTGAAATCATGTGGCTATAGAAAAGTTCTTCTGGTGTTAACATGGATTTTAAAGAGAGTGTTTCCCGGTTGCATTCCTTGTTTGGTCTTTAAAACCCTGAATAAAAATTCTTTGTATTTTGGTTATTGTAGACTTGATTCCTGTAGATTTGCATGTAGTTTAATACATAAAAGAGGGGCTAGCATTTGTTGTAACAGCTTAAGCTGCCACCTGCAATGTTAGCATCCCCTATGGGTGCTGGTTTGAGTCCCAGCTGCTGCACTTCTGATGCAGCTCCCTGGTAATACGCTGGGATAGCCCAAGTCCTTGAGCCCCTCTACCCATGTGGGAGATGTAGATGAAGCTCCTGGATTGGGTCTGGTCCAGCCCTGCCAGTTGCGGCCATTTGGGGACTAAGCCAGGTGAATTCTTTTCCATCTCCTCCCCCCTCACTATAATTCTGCCTTTAAAATGAATGAAACACTATTAGAAAAATAAAACCAAACAAAACCAGATGTATAGGGTCAGTGCTGTATCCAGTGGGTTAAGCTGCCACTCAAAATGCTGGAATCCCATATCAGAGTGTCAGTTTGAGTACTGACTGCTCTGGTTCTCATCTCGCTCTTGCCCTGAGAAGGCCGCAGATGATGGCCCAGATGTTTGGGCCCCTGCATTCATGTGGGAGACCTGGATCGAGTTCTGGCACTGGCTTTATCCCAGCCGAGCCGTGGCTACTTGTGGCTATTTGGGGGGTGAACCAGCAGAAGAAAGATTCTCTTTCCCTGCCTTCCTCCCTTCCTCTCTTTCTCTCTCTCTCCCTCCCCATCCCCCTCCCTCCCTTTACCTCCACCTTTTTGTCTGTCTCTCTCTTGCTTGAGAACACAGAGATCCAGTTGAGCTTTCACCCAGTTTGCCTGCATGGCATTGCCTTCTGTGACTACAGTGAAACATCACAGCTGGGACATTGACACTGATGCATTCCTTCTAGCCATCCTGTCTTCCATGTACTTGAGTGTGAATGTGTTTAGTTCTGTGCAGTTTTATTTATGTATTTATTCTTAAATATTTATATGTTTACTTAAAAGGCAGAGTTACATAGAAAGGGGGGGATAGGCAGTGGAATCTTCTATCTGCTGCTTGAATTTCCAGATGTCCACAAAGGCCAATGCTGGGTCAGGCTGAAGCCAGGAACTCCCGCATGGATAGGAGGGAATCACACACTTTGACCGTCTTCTGCTGCCTTTCCCACACTGTTTGTGGAAAGCAGATCAGAAGTACAGCAGCCAGGCCAGCACAGGAACCAGTGCCCATAGGGGATGCTGCTATTCCAAGTAACAGCTCTACACATTATGCCACAAAGCTGGCCTCCTGTGCAATTGAATAGAATTATGGAAAACAAAGAGATTGTTCATTCATTGGCTTAGTTCCTAAATGTCTTCAGGAAATTCCTCCAAGTTTCCAAAGTACTTGAGCCAGTTTCTGCTGGTTTCTCAAGCACATTAACAAGGAGTTGGATTGGAAGTAGAGCAACTAGAACAGAAAACTGGAAACCATATAGGCTGCTGTATTGTGGGCGGTAGGTTAAAGTGCTGTACCATGTTAATCCTACTAATTAATAAAACACCAATCCCAGTTCTGTAAAATTATATCCTAACACAACTGACTACTATTCTGTGGTCACAGCCACTCTACTTCTGTTCTCCATCCTAAACCTTGCTGTTGCCTTTAATTTTTACAACTCTTAAAAAGTTTTATTTAAAAAAAAATTAATTTGGAAGACAGATTTGGAGAAGGAGTCAGAGCGCTAGCTCTTCCATCCATTGGTTCACTCCCTAGATGGCCACAACGGCCAGGGCCAGGCCGCATAGAGCCGGAAGCTTATTCCGAGTCTCCCGTTTGGGTGCTGGGCGATGAGTCCTTGGACCATTCTCTGCTGTTTTACCAGGCACATTAGCAAGGAGGTGCACTAGCTGGGACTGAATTGTTGCCCATGGAAGGCTGATCTCAAAGGCAGAGCTGGCCCTAAGTTTTACATTTTTGTTTTAATTATCATTATCGGGTATGATAAGCTATATGTAGGTTCCATTCTCCTGTCTCCTCCCTGCTTTGTTTTTCATGGAACCCATGGCTAGGAGCAGGTCTTTTTATTTGAAAGGTTTATTTGAAAGGTTTATTTGAAAGATTTACAGAAAGATGGAGAGAGAAATAGAGAGAGAATAGAACTCAGTCTCTTCTATCTGCTGATTCACTTCCCAGAGGGCTAGACAAGTGGCCAGAGCTGAACTAAATTGAAGCCTGGAGCCAGGAACCTGTTCTGGGTCTACCACATAGATGCAGGGACTGAAGGACTTGAGTCTTCAGGGAATTGTATGGGAAATGGAGCAGCCAAGATTTGAACTGGTGCCCATATGGGGATGCTAGTGCTGCAGGTGGAGGATTAGATTATTGAACCACTGTTGCTGCCTCCCTCAACCCCCCCCCCACTTTTCCCCCCAAAGATTTATAAATTGGAAAAATAGAGTGACAAGAGAAACAGAGAGAGAGTGAGACTGATTGATTTTGTATGCTGGTTAACTCCCCAATCAATGGCTGTGGTGGCTGGGGCTTGGCCAGGCCAAAGCCAGAGCCTGGCTCCATCCTGGTCTCATGTGGATGGCAGGGCTCCAAGTACTTAGTCTTTCACCCACTGCTTTCCCTGGTTTGATAGCTGGATTGGAGGCAGAGCAGCCAGAAGCTGCACCCAAACTCCAATATGGGAACAGGTGGTAGCTTAACTCACTGCACCACCACTCCAGCCTCCCGAGTCCCTTCTTTAACTGTATTGGGTTGAAATAAATGGAAGATTTTCTTAATTGGGTGCTTTTTTTTTTAAGAATAAACGTTAAGACACTTTTAAGAATAAACGTTTTAAGAATAAACGTTAAGACACTTCACAAAGGAACCCAAATGGCAAATAAACATATGAAAAAATGCTCAAGTTCCCTGGCAATAAGGGAAATCCAAATTAAAACATCAATGAGGTACCACCTAATGCCAGTAAGACTGGCTCACATGAATAAAAACACCAACAACACTTGTTGGCGAGGTTGCGGGGAAAAGGGAACCCTACTCCACTGCTGGTGGGGCTGCAGGCTGGTACAGCCTCTGTGGAAATCAGTATGGAGAACATTCAAACAACTCAAATTCAACATACCGTATGATCCAGCAATAGCACTCCTAGGAATATATCCAGAACACTTGTTTTATGAGAAACCAACATGCACCCCTATGTTCATAGCAGCACAATCAGTAATTACAAAAACATGGAAGCAGCCAAAATGCCCATCAGCAGAGGATTGGATAAGAAAACTATGGTTCATCTACTCCATGGAATACTACTCAGCTATTAAAAAAAACAAAATGCATTTCTTTGTGGCCCAATGGGCCAAACTGGAAACCATAATGCTAAGGGAAATGAGCCAATCCCAAAAGGTTAAATACCACATATTTGCCTTAATTTAAGATGATATGATGTTATGTATAACATGTTATGTTATGTATGTTATGCTATCTGTTGTGTATAAACTAAAATTGAAGTGTAGGTGAGGTGGTCACAGAAGGTGGCTGGGAACTCGCATTTACTTTTAACATATTGGTTACTCATTACTATGTCAATTAATTCCATAATGATGTAAATTTTTGCTGATGGTATCTTGGAGCTTTCAATTGATTGGGATGATACTCTGCTGGCTCTGTCTTCAGACCAGAGAGGGTATACCTAAGAAGCCATTGACCTTGACTGGACAATAAGATGCTGGACTCTGTTTGGTATATGCTTGCAATGGGGGAATCTCAACTGAACTTGAGCTGTGGTTATGCAACAAGGTGGAGGAATCCACCATGGTGGAGGGTTTGGGGAGCGGGTGGGGAGAATCCAAGTACCTATGAAACTGTGTCACATAATACAATGTAATTAATGAATAAAAAAAAATAATAATAAAAAAAGAAAAGAAAAAAAATAAACGTTGTAGTTTAAGTTTACTGTCAAGTGTATGTGTTAACAGATCTGCTTGAGATTGGCCTCCTCAGTTTCAGATTTCTAGTCCCAGCGGCCAGTTGGAGCCTGCAGTTGGGAGCTGCACAGAGAGCTCAGTGTAGCCTGTGTTTGTCAGGCTTCCATTCATCGTTGCTCCCGCACTCCTTCCTATGCTGCCCTGTCAAACACAAGTGGATTGCCACCTGAAGTACTCAGGACCACCTTCTGGTCTCTCTCACAGGGAGGCTGTTCACTCTTGCTTTCCAGGTAACCCACAAGACTTCCTAGGCTCACACTGTACTCTGCAGCCAGTGAGTGACATTGGTCCCTCGGCGGATGTGCTCAGGCACATCCCAGCCCTGCTTGCATCTCTGTCCTCTCCTACTCCATACTCATGTCCTGTCTTTTCCTTCAGATGCCTCTGCTCCCGGTGCCACCTGCATCCTGGTGACGTCATGTCTCTGGGAAGGAACCTGTAGAATTCTAACCTTACTCTTCTAGACCTCTTTAGTGCCAGCCATTGTGACCTTCGACCATCGTCAACTCTGAAATCTGAAAACTGCTACTTCGAGGGCTTTCTGTCGTGCTAGCTCTTTCACTCCTGGTGCGCCCACTCTGTTTCGTTTTCCAACATCTTCATTCATCATAGTGTATTACCTCTTAATTTCGCCCTCTTTGTAAAGCCCAACCTGGGAATCAACAGTCCTCATCTTGCCTAACTCAAGACCACTGAGTGTGCCTTGGGTGAGCTCAGCATCAGCCTGGCCCACGTGCCTTGCTCACCCCCATGTGCCCTGTGAGCCCCATTTCCCTTGCACTCAGACTGGGTGCTGAGTCAGCCCTGTCTCACAGCCCCATACACACACACACTCAGACTACTGCCTTCCTTCCATTCTCAGAGGTTATGATTCTTCCTGTTCACCACCTGGAGACTCGGTTCCCTGTTTTTCACCCTCTGCTGAAGTTCTAGAAGAGACTTCCTTCATCTAGTCCTAGGTCAATCATGCATCCTGATTCCTTCTTACTCCGTGTCATCATCACTTTCTTTGTATCTTCACTCTCTTTTTCCTGGAGTAACTTTTCCTGTTAGTATATAAATGTGCTGCAGTATCTCTTCTGTGAAACCTTATATCCCCCCCTCCAGTCTGCAGATCTACAGGGACACATGCTCATGGTCATGTGCAGACATACTGTGTGTGTCTCTATCCCTACACCTGTACTTAACCTTTTTTTTTTTTTTTTTAAAGATTCACTTCTTTTTATTAGAAAGGCAGATTTACAGAGACAGAAATCTCCATCTGCTGGTTCACTTCCCAGATGGCCACACTGGCCAGATGTGAGCTCATCTAAAGCCAGGACCAGGAGCCTCTTCTGGGTCTTCCACACAAACGCAGGGTCACAAGGCTTTTGGCCATCCTCTTCTGCTTTCCCAGGCCCCAGGTAGGGAGCTGGGCGGGACAGGAACCAGAGCCCATATGGGATGCCAGTATTGGCAGGTAGAAGATTACCCAATTTAGCCATTGTGCTGGCCTCCTCAACTTTTATTTGGAAGTGCTGGTAACTTTCTAGATTTCAGATGCATTTGGCTTGCCTGCCTACCTGCCTACCTGCCTTCCTCCTTTCCTTCCTTCCTCCCTTCCTTCCTTCCTTCCTTCCTTCATTCCTTCCTTCTTTTTTTGATGATTACATAGTTGATTAGGGTGGGAAGGATCTAGGGGATAGGGGAAAGTGGATGAGCCTATTGCCTCCAATTTTTCTTTTTCTTCTTGCATCTGGGGGAAGGCGGAAGACAAGGGGAGAAGCCACACCCAGCCTCCCAGTGGCATCAGTATTTGGGGGTGGGAAAAAGGCCACTGGTGCTATCCCAGAGTACCTGATGTGGAGCACACGCCAAGGGTTCTGCTCAGGTGGCTTCGTTAGTTCTCACATACTGTTGATCTCGCAGATCCAAGGATGAGGAAATCATTCCAAGGTCCATTGGCTGACATAGTTCACCTTAGAGTCTCCATTCACCCAGAAATTTGCTGTCAGGCTTCGCTGGGGTGGTTGTCCCATTTGTTCTGCCCTCCTTGCTCTGCTATGGTACCAAATGTCCTCTTCCTCTGCAGGCTCCAATGGACTGCCAAATCCTCCATGTGCATCTAGGTATGCTGTCCACTGTAACATCTTCAGTAACTGAGGAGGCCCAGTTCAGACACATGTACTCCACTGTCAAATCACAAATCATGTCATTCTCCCCATGGTTGGGCTTCTGAGTCCTGCGGTTCAAAGAAATTGTCTGGGGCAATCCCAGACCTGACTCTTGTGCGTGCCCGCCAGTTTTGGGTCCGCCTCATTCTGTCACCCAAATCAGCCTACATACACACTGATAGTTATAATTGTTAGGTCAGATCTATCTCCAGCCCAGGCTCTTTTGCAACCCAATGGGTGCTACAGCTCAGCCCAACCCTGCCCACCACACACTCAGCCCTCAAGTGCAGCATCAGGAGCTGCAGCCCAATAAGAGCGACCCCCAATAACCCCACTGGGCCAACCCCCAGCCCTGGTTCCTGTGCCTGCCAGAATGTGTAGTGGACTGGTCCAGTCTGTTGCATACCGTTATCAGTTCCTGCACACATCACTGGGCATTGAAGACTAACTCAACCCAACCGATTCCATCCTCCAGCCCTCACTCATGCCAGTGGGTGACACCACCTGTCTAACTTGGCCTGCCATCAGTCCTGGTTGTCATGCTCACCATTGGGAGCTACAGCTTATCAGAGAAGTGCCCAAAGTTTCCCTACTGGACCCACTCCTTACCCTGCATCTTGCACGCTGCAGGTGGTTCTGCAGCATAGTGACAGGACTTACCTTCTGTCCAAGCACTTGCCAGCTGATGCTGCGGCAAAGCATGACCAGCCTGCCCTTGCTGTGGCTCATGCTTGTACCAGTGGATATAATTGGTCAGCCCAGCCTGGCTCTCCCTGCTAACCCAGCTCACATGCAGGGCAACAGGGGTTGTAGTCCTGCCCATCTTGGTCTGCCCCCAGTCCCAGCTCTCATGCTCACGAGCCCAGCAGGGGAGTTCCTGCAGCTCTTGTATGGGGTTTGCACCTCCCTTTCCCCTCCACCATCCCCGGGACTTGCACATGCTGATGGGTGCTGCAGCCCAGTCTGGCATGGCCCATCTCACCTTGGCATATGCTGGCAGGTGCTGCACCTGGCTCAGCCTGGTCTGCCTTCAGTTCTAGCTTGTGCTGTTGTGTGTTGCCTATTGGCTTCCTTTCTAACCCTTGTTTGACCTGTGATATTTGACCGTGCTTTCCTTCCCCGATAGCATATGTTTTCTCTTTTCCTCTTTTCTGGCTGCTCACTCATTTTCTGGACTTCTGCTCAGTTTCCTTTCTAGTTCAGGGTATTTTCTCTGTTCTCTCACTCTGATAGTCGTATGGATGATCTTGTCTGTGGGTCTGGTTGTCACCTGTGTTTGTAAACCCCAGATCTCATCTGCAGAGTGGTCTCTCAGCTGCAGAGCCATCTGTGCAGGCCGTGTGTCTCTGCCTTATTTCCTACAGCTACCTCATACTCGGTGTGTCTGGATGCTTAAGTTTGTATTCCTTCTTTATATAGTCCATTGATCTTAACCCTAAACCTGCTGTTAGCGATTTTCCCCTATATTTATAAGTGGTACCACTGTGCACATATTTGCTGAGGGCAGAAGCCTACACTCATTTCCTCCTCAGCTCTCATATCTACTGTGTAACTTCATAAGGACAAGGTGACTTAAAGACATGGAATGACTGTTAAAGGATTGGTGTTCTCCCCAGCTTATAAGTTGTATGTTTAATACAGTTTTGATCAAATCTCAGATTCTGATAGATGGAAAATAAGCTTACTGTAAAATTTTTATGAAAGGCAAAGGAACTGAAATAAAACGGGCATAGCAGTTTTTTAGAAAGACGAGATGAAAGAAGCACTGTGGCTCATTGGAAGCTGCACGCCATGCAGACCGTGTGGTCCTGGCCGGGTCGTCATGTCAGGAGCAGAATTCAGGATTCCCCCGTCGACTCATCCAAGTGTGAGGAACTGATTCTCCACAAAGGTCCCAGCAGTTTAATGGAAGAACACTGTGTGTTTTTAAGATTATTTATTTCCAAGCTAGAGTTAGAGAGAGGAAGAGAGCGAGCGAGTGAGATATCTTCCATCTGCTGTTTGACTTCCCAGGTGGCTATAAAGGCCAGGGCTGGACACAGCGGAAGTCAGGAGCCTGGAGCTTCATTTGGGTTTCCCCATGGGTGTGGGGATCCGAGTCCTTGGGCCGTCTTCCACTGATTTCTCAGGTGCATCAGCAGAGAACTAGATCAGAAGTGGGGCATCAGGGAAATGAACCAGGCATTATATAGGATGACAGCCATGCAGGTGGTGGGTTTACCCAGTAGCTGTGATGCCAGTGCCAATAATGTTTCTAACAGTCAGTATTAGAGTAATTATACATTCATACACAAAAAACCAACAAGCAGGAAAAATCACTCCAGGAATCTCAGCTTAAACTGTACGTCCTGGACAAGCTTCAGACCATCCCCTGTGCTGCTGGAAGTTATTTTCATGAGTCAAATCTTAGGCCTTTCATTTTTTTTTTTGTTTGTTTTATTTTAGATGATGTTTACATAGTTGATCAGATTGGGAAGGATCAAGAGTTAGGGGAAAGTGGGTGTTATCATTGTTTCAAAATTTTATATTTCTTCCTGTTTCGGGGGTGGGGGGGAGTAAGGAGAGAAGCTATACCCAGCCTCTCAGTCACCCCACTACCTGCGGATGGGGGATGGCCGTCTGATGTCAACCCAGAGTCCTGGTGTGGTGCATGCTCTGAGAGTTCTGCCTAATCCAAAGATGAGGGAGCCCTTTCAATGTCCATTGGCTGACATTGACCTTAGCGTCTCCATTTGCCCAGAGATTTGCTGTCATTGTTTGGCTGAGGTAGTTGTCCAATTTGTTCTGCCACACTTTCTCTGTCCTGGTACAGGATGTCCTCTGCAGGCCTTAATGGACTGCCATATGCTCCATGTGGATCTGGGCCAGCCGTCCACTGAGGAAGACCAGTTCTTGCAGGTGGGCCCCAGTACCCAGGCCATTTGCCAGACTCTGTCAGTGCCTGCCCCCAGGGCTCATGAACCCTGCACCCACCATGCAAGCAGGCCAAGGACCCTGCAACCTAGGCCCCACAAGGTCCCCCACCCCCAGGTCTCATAGACCTGTCAACCACTGCGCAGGTGGGCTCAAGGACCCGGGCGAGGTGACCTGGGCCCTGCCAGATACACTGCCCTTGGGGGTAACTGGCTCCCACTGTGCATGCAGACACAAGGATGGGGCCAGGTGACCAGGTTCCTCCCAGACCCCTCGCCCCAAGGGCTCACAGTAGGTGAGCCCTGGCACCTACTGCACAAGCAGGCCAAGAACCCAAGCAAGGTGACCCGGGCCCCACTGGAACCACCAGCTCCTGAGTCAGTACTTTTTTTTTTTTAAAGATTTATTTATGTATAAACTGCAGAATTAGAGAGAGAGAGAGATCTTTTATTCATTGGAACTGGCACTCACAAGGGATACTGGCATCACAGGAGGTGGCATAGCTGACTGTGCTACAGCATTGAGAGAGTTGCCCGGTGATCTCAGTGTGGCGCGTGCACAGCTCGTGGCACCCTGTGGAGTCTCTTGGTGTGATCTGGGCCTCTCCTTGCTGACATCTTCAGCCTTTCCCAATTTGCCGCTCCTTCCAGATAGGCCATTCCCTTTTATTCCCCCCAAAATCTGTTCTTTGGCTAGTTTCCTGTATCCTTCCTCAGCCACCTGTCACAGTCTGTTCATCTCATGAGGCCTACCAGTCACCAACTGGTTAAGCTTTTCTCCACCAACTTGATGCTTCAAGTACAGTCTTCAGAATTACTACCTAACAGAGGTTTTTTTTTTTTTTTTTTTTTTTCCTTTAAAAAAGTTTTAGGGCCTGGCGTGGTTGCCTAGTAGCCAAAGTCCTCACCTTGAACACGCCAGGATCCCCTATCGGCACTGCTTCTAATCCTGGTAGACCTCCTACCCATCCAGCTTCCTGTTTATGGCCTGGGAAAGCAGTCAAGGACGGCCCAAAGACTTGGGACCCTGCACCTGCATGGGAGACCTGGAAGAGCTCCTGGCTCCTGACTTCAGATCAGCACAGCTCAGGCTGTTGCCGTCACTTGGAGAGTGAATCAGCAGACAGAAGATCTTCCTCTCTGTCTTTCCTCCTCTCTATATATCTGACTTTCCAATAAAAATAAATAAAAATCTTAAAAATAAAAAAAGTTCTAAGCAGACTGGTATTGTGGTATAGTATGTAAACCCACCGTCTGCAGAACCACCATTCCATGTGGACATTTGTGTGCCAGATACTCTACTTCCCAACTGGCTCCCTGGGAATGGTCTGGGAACAGACCCAAGTGTCTGAGCCTGTGTTTTAGAATTAAGTGGAATAATTTTAGGCCCCTGCCCTTGGCCTGGTGCAGCTGTGGCTGTTGCAACCATCTAGGGAATGAAGCAATGGTTAGAAAGTTTCTTTCTTCTGCCTTTTGTCTCTCCCTCTCAGTAACTCTGACTTTCAAATAAATAAAAAGACCTTAAAAGAAAAAGCGACTCTAAGCAAATAGTGTTATCCTTATGTCCCTGTTTTGCTCTTAAAATGTTTGTTGCCTAAGCATCCTGTGTGAGTGCTGAGATAGTAGTGAGAATTACAGAACAGACCATCAGGGAATCTGTGTAAAGAAGTAAGTCAGGCCAGATCTTCAAGGAGGTGGTGTGTGAGAGAGAAGTTGGAGCTCAGCCTGCAGGTGAGGGCAGTGAGAAGGCTCATGTCAGCAGGTTAGAGCAGGTGGGAAGGCTGGTGACGGCACTGTGGAGATGCAGGTAGGAGAGCCGGGGTGCTGGAGGAAATGCGTGTCACCCCTAGCTTTGAACCCCCTTGTGCTTATTCCAGTGACTGTCACTGAGCTTCAGTAAAATGGGCGTAATATTCACATTTTGAGGAATCAGAGGCAAGCAGTGAGATACGCCATGCCATTCCTGTCAATCAGGCATTGTGATTGATGGTAGTTCTAGTTGGTTATGTAGTCAGTGAGAAACCATTCTTCAAACAGAATCTTCTTTGCAGAACAAATAATTGAAATGTTAGCACTCTGTACTCAAGTTTGTGGTTTTTATTTTTTAGGATTTTGTGTTAAATGTATTTGAAAGGCAGAGAGACTGGAGGGGAGACAAAGTTCTCCATGTGATGGCAATGGCCAGGGCCAGGCAGGCTGAAGCCGGGGGCCAGGAGCTTTTTCTAGATTTCTCACATGGATACAGGATCCGCAGGCCTGTCTTCTGCTGCTTTCCCAGGCACGTTAGCAGGAGGATTGTCTGAAGCATACCTGTGGCATGCCAGTGACACAGCAGGTGGAGACTTACCCTGCATGCCACAGCACCAGTCCCCACTTTGTCTTCTTCGTTAATGTAGTCGTGCTGATGGTGCCTTGGCTCTGGGTTTGATCCTTCCCTGTGGCTCTTCTTCTAATTTATGATAGAAACTCATACAATTTGTATCTCAGCTATTTTACTTGCAGGACTGAAGAGAGATGGCTTGACTTTTATCAGGAAGTACCATTTCAGGGTGGGCATCACAGTGTAAAAAACTGGATTACTCCTTGAGAATAGGCAGACTGGAGGAGGAACGCTCAATGGTTCACGCTTTACTGATATGGTTGGTTTTCTCGTCTGTTTGATGAGCCCCTTGTTCCCAGTCTGTGGTTTCATACAGGATAGTTAGGATGAAAATGATAAATTAGATGAATCCTGTGCCCCCCCCACACTTTTTTAAACCCTTGTTATGTCAGAATGGGAAGAGGAAGTGGATCTTTATTGTTGGCTCAGGCCACAGCTAGAGCTAGTCTTTTCATGAAAGATGAAACCATTTCTCAGAAAACATACTCCCTGAGGGTAGGAGGCAAAGGATCTCTTTGTCAGAAGTTGGTTTAATCTTCATCCAGCTTAGAAACCACAATTCTATTTGGGCCTTGTGTTTTTTGGTTCATTCAGTGACAGGAACAGATGATGGCCCTGTGGAAAAGAGGCCTGTGCAGTTCCTCTAGTGGCGCTAACAGCTGTTGAAAAACCTGGTTTTTCTGTGAAAGTGTGGTTTGCTGGCACCCTAGGCAATGTAGTCTAAACTGTCTTCATTCTTCTCCCTTTACTGGATCCTTTGCAAAATGGGGCAGAGAGAGACAGACAGACAGATAGACTTAGAATGGTTGTGAAGTAATCTTTTTTTTTTTTTTTTAAGATTTATTCCATTTTCATTACAAAGTCAGACATACTGAGAGGAGGAGAGACAGGAAGTGGAGCTGCCGGGATTAGAACCAGCGGCCATATGGGATCAAGGCGAGGACCTTAGCCACTAGGCCACGCTGCCGAGCCCGTGAAGTAATCTTCATACAGACCAGGGGTTGGGGACTCTCATCTTAGTATTCAGATTTCAGAGGTTTCTGGCAGGGTAAACTGTGGAAAAGAGAAAACAAGTAACTTTGTGTTTTCGAATTCAAAAGTTGGTGATTTGCCTTGGGATAAAAAGCTGGTGGCTTTGGGCTGACTGAAAGTGACAGGGCAGAGAAAGGAAAAAAGCTCCTAGCTTGGCAAGGAGCGTGTGTGCTGTGCAGGTAATACAAAGCATCCATTGAATGATTCCTCCTTGGAAAAGCAGGCACGCCCTTTATCTTTACTGAACAGTCTACACTGTGAAGTCACAATGCCTTATTGAAAGACTGTGATCATTTCAGTTCCTGAAATGCACATATTTGTCATGTTTTTCAACAGTTATTTTAAGGTGATGTGTTTTACTTAGCACCAGAAACTGCAAGTTTTTCACCTCTACTCAGCCTTCTCTGAATCAAAAAGTTAATGCATTTTTGTTAACCTCTTTAATAAACAGAATTAAAGTACATATCTAGTGATGTAGGTATGTTTTTGAGAATTTGTTTTCAATCAGTCCCGAGAGGGAATTTTAGGTTCATCCAGCATTTGGAACAAATTCTGAATATCCCCAGAAGTTCTAAGAATCACCTTTCCTTTTTGGTGTTATCTGCTGGCAAAATCTAAAAAGTTGAAGAAGTTCATGATGTTCCTTTGTGCTTTGTGAACTGTGTTTAAAACAGGGCTCTGGACAAGAAGCAAGGGCATTGCCCAGGGCCGAGCCTGGAGGCCTCCAGGTACCTTTTAGATAGCACCTGTGCCATACTGACTGCAAAAATACTGTTAGACTGATTTGTGGTTACTGTTTATATAATGCATAATGTAAAAGCTAGCGTGGGTTTGAAAGATTTATAGAAAAAAGTAGGGAATTCTGGGTCAAAATCTTACACAAGTATCAAATGCTTTAGATATCAAGTATCTAAAAACTGACCTGCTGGAGGTCTTTTGCTGGGCTTCTCTCCTTGTCCCTGCCGAGTTCTGGGAAAACGCCCGGCAGGATGATTAAACTTCCAGTGCCCTGTGAGATGAGCCTGCTGAGTTTTTGTGGATCTTTTCTGTTTGTTGGCCACATGGATGTTTTTAGTTGTACAATAGGTGTGAGTGACAGCCTTGGGGGTTGTGTTCTTTAAGTAATTACAACAGGAGGAAATGCATTCCTTTGCTGTGACACTAAAGTGGACTTTGGCTAAAAGCATCAATTATTCTGTTGGTATGTTGAGAGACATAGAATCCTTGCTAATTATATAGCTGACCTTTTTACCATCTCATATGCTTATAAATGGTTGAAGAGTGATTACCTTTTTTTTTTAAGAGGTGATTAAAAAAAAAAGTTCTTGCTGATGTAAGGTTTCTGAGAACACCAGTATATGTGATTTGCTATAATAAGAACTGAGTTTTTTCCTGTTGGCAAATGACATGTAATATTTACAAAGGTCTTGGGTTCAGTCCAGCAGAAACATCTCAGATAAACTGATGTGTGAAAGGAAACCCATCCAACATTGTCTTCCAATTTTTTAATTTTGGAAGTAGAGGAAAGTGGATACTTACTTCCTTGAGGGGAAAACGTATAATAGAGTGCATTTTCCAGAGTTATTGTCAGACTTCAGGCTTAGTCACCATGCAGTTACGTGCTTCTTACAATGTTCAGGATGCTAAGTTAATGTTAGTTCTGTGCTGTTTCCTCTTTGTCTTCCATTTCCATCAAAATGATAATAAAGTCACATTTTGTATTTCTCATATTTAAGGTAACATTTAAAACATACATATTTTTTTCAAACCAGATATATGTATTTTAAAAAACTAGAAATATGTCAAAATTTTTAGCAGGTTTAAGTAATATAATATCCTCACTAGTCTTTTGAAAAGTGAAGTATTCCAATTGTGTTTTAGTATTTTTCAGCCTTTAACCTAAGCATAGGTAAGTGCTGAAAAAGTACTGAAACATTGTTGGCTGCCTGTCAGTTGAGAAGTGAAGAGAATGAAGTCCCATCTCCCAGGACTGCAGTCTCTGTGGTGTAGACAGAATTCACCTGTAGGCACAGCAGCCAGATGATCCTTTCACTCTAGGAGATACGTGCTTTATTCATTTTACCCTGCTCAACTGGTCAGTGTGTCAAGTTTCTTCAATCCATTTGTTAATGCATAGACCATCACTCTTAAGATTCTAAAAAATGATAAACTTGCAATGACATTTATGGTTTTCATTCTCTATTTTCAGATGATCACAGTCATGTTAAGCTGCAAAATACAGAAAATGATTACATTAATGCCAGTTTAGTTGACATAGAAGAAGCGCAAAGGAGTTACGTCCTAACACAGGCAAGTAGTGTGGTACCAAGCAGGTGCCTGCAAATAGAATCTGGGGGTTCTGCTTCAGAGCAGAGCTAAAGTACATCTTGCTTGATTTGGGAAATGAAATCGTGGTTTTTTCTCTTTCTCTTTTCCTTCCTTCCTTCCTTGTTTTGTTATGTAGTGAATTATAGACAGAATTTATTTACTTATTTTAATTTTGATGATCTTTACATAGTTGATTAGAGTGTAGATGAAGTTTTGAAGCTTTGAATACTTAATAATGTCAAAGTAAATTTGTGGAGTTCTACTTTTGTGAAGGAAAGTTCTTCTGATGTGTCTTGGACCACTTCTCATTCCAAGGTCCTTGCCTTTCATCTCCCACAGAGCTTTGTTAATATTCTGTCAGTCCTTCCTGGTCTCATATGACCCATCTATACAGCCGGAGGCCCTTGGAAGCCTTTCTCTGCCCCTCGGATGGCATAGGTTTCTGAGTGCAGCCATGCTGTGGGTGGTGTCTGGCCAGCTGCAGGCCGCAGTGTTGTAGAGGCCCTTGGCTCCGAGAATGGGCTGGAGTGGAGAACCTGCCGGCTTTGTAGGCTTGTCCTTGGCCACTGCTGAGCGCGTTGGCACACCCATGGGCAAACACTGCTTTTCCTCCATTTGAGACAGTTTCAGAAGTGACTTTGAAAAACATGACTGATCAGAAATGATATGAGAAAATTTTATATAGTCAGAATTCTTTCAGATTATAATAGCTATATGATGTTGGGCTGTTTCTAATTCACAGGGAATTAAAATTAACTGCTTTCTTTTACTTGAGATAGAAGAGCTCCTATAAATCAAGTAGAAGAATCAGCCTTTGGAAAAATTGACAAAAATAATATAAATTCATAGCTGAAAGAATAAAATACGGGTAGATAGCTTAGGAAATTTAAAAAATTCATGTAAAATGAAATCAAGAGATGTTTATTAGGGCCCATGTTGTGGCACAGGGGTTTAAGCTACTGGCTGTAGTGGCATAGTTTGCGATCTCGGCTGCTCTGCTTTTGACCCAGCTCCCTGCTGATAACATGCCTGGGATGGGAGCAGAGGGGGACTCCCAAGTACTTGTGTCTTGGCCACCTATGTGGGAGACTTAGGTGGAGTTTCTGACTCCTGGCTTCAGGCTGGCCCAGCCCTACCTGTGGCAGCTGTTTGGGAAGTGAACCTGTGGATGGAAGATTAACTCCCTATCCAGCTCTGCCTGTACAACAGATAAATAATACATATTTAAAGCAGAGGGAGTAAAAGATGTTTATTTTGGTAAAATAGTGTTGAAATCCATGTGTGGCTTTTTCATGGTGTGCATTTCTGTGAACTTTAAAAGGTTCATTTTACTTGGGCCCAGTGTGGTGGCACATTGGCTAAGTCCTCACCTTGCTCACACGAGAATCCTGTTTGGGTGCCACTGTATCATGTCCCAGCTGCTCCACTTCCCTTCCTACTCCCTGCTTGTGGTCTGGCAAAGCAGTAGAGGATGGGCCAAAACCTTGGGACCCTGCACCCGTGTGGGAGACCAGTATTAGCTCTTGTTTCCTGGCTTCAGATTGGCACAGCTCAAGCCATTGCTGCCACCTGTGGAAGATCTTTTCATTGGAAAGATCTTTCTTTCCAATAAAAATAAAATAAATGTTTATTTTATCTGAAAGGTGCAGAGACCTACAAGTGGACAGACTGACAGAGATCTGCTCCCTGCGGGTTCACTTCCTAAACGCCTGTAGCAGTTTGTGCTAAGCCAGACCAAAGCCTGAAGCCTGTGACTCGATCTGGGTCTCTCACATGGTATCTGGGTCATCACCTGCTGCCTGCTAGGGTTCACAGTCTGAGGAAGTTGGAGTTGAAGATGGAGCCAGGGCTGGCACCCAGACGCACTGACACGGGCTGTGACATTCCTTGCAGAATGGTAACAGTTGTACCAAATGCTTGCCACTTCGTGAACATTTTGAAGGCTCTGTGCTAATATTTCAGAACTGTGTCAAAAGAAGCTTAACTTTTTATAAAAGATTGATTTTATTTTTATTGGAATGTTAAATATACAGAGATGAGAAGAGATAGAGAGAAAGATCTTCCTTCCGCCGATTCACTCCCCAAGCAGCCACAACAGTCAGAGCTGAGCTGATCCAAAGCCGGGAGCCAGGAGCCTATTGTGGGTCTCCCATGCGGATGCATCCTCTACTGCTTTCCCAGGCCACAGGCAGTGAGCTGAATGGGAAGTGGGGCGGCTGGGATTCGAACCAGTGCTTATGTGGGATCCTGGTGTGTGCAAGGTGAGGACTTTAGCTGCTAGACTACTATGCCAGGGCTGAAACTTATCTTTTAATTCAATATCCTGTGAATGTTTTAATGCATCTTCATGTATCTGAGATGATACTCTAATTATCCAGTAAGCTAGGACAGATAATTCCAAAGCACAGATAGACAGAACTAAAACAAAACAAAGCAGACTAGGGAATGTCCAGCCCGTGGGCTGTAGGAGGCCAGCAAAATCATTTGTCCTGGCCCTGCCAGTGCAACTAGTGGCAGGGCTTACATTTAAGACATCTGTAACAGGCTAATTTTTAATTTGATAATTCCGTATGTTCCACAAATGATGCTGTATCCAAATGACGCCTGGCATGTATAGTGGTTTTTCATCAGGGTTGCTAATAAGGATTTTAATTTGCCACTTTTGCCTCTGTAATATTTTAATTTTTTTATTTATATTAGTGACATTTTAAAAATATCTAGAGTGCAAAATTTTACATCTTTTCAAAATAACTATACTACTAAATGAAAAGGAGGGCTTCCCTAGATCTCTTGTTACAGCTCTTTATTTGCCCATCATTTCAATATCATCATTGATTGTTACTTCTCTTTTTATTCCTTAAAAATATGGGTCTTAAGATTTTCATTTGGCTTTCCCCCTTAATGCCTGTCCAGTCTATATCTGAGCTTTCAGGGACCACGACTTTCATCACTTGTGACCTAAAGAGGTCAGGCTCTGCTGCCAACACTTACGACTGGTTTCTCATTCCAAGATTTACCAAAACCTGCCCTGTGGCAGCCAGGGTTCAAAGAAAGCAACTTAAATACCAGGCCCTGCCACTATGACCTTTACCTTCTGATGGGACAGGAACAATTAAGTTGTAACATTGTTCTCTATTTAATTTCCCCCGACTTCCTCCTTTCCCATGGAACTTGCATGATCTGTGGGATCACAACACAAAGGCCTTTGTGCTGTAGATGCTGCAGGGGGCAGAACGTTTCCTTGGCATGTAGAACATGACTAAGCAGGTATCCCCCACTGGTGATTTGCCTCTGGTTTGCTTGTCATTTGCTGTAAAAGCATGGTGAGAGTAGTAACAGTATTAAGCATGACGGTGTCTGGAGTTGACTCTTTAGAGCAGATGCTTGCGTGTGCTGTGACTTTTGGTTTTCATACAAGCCTGGTTGGCTCTCCGTCCCCCAGCTCGGAAAGCTACCTTATGTCCTAAGTAATGTAATTTTCTTTTCTTTTCTTTTCTTTTCTTTTCTTTTCTTTTCTTTTCTTTTCTTTTCTTTTCTTTTCTTTTCTTCTCTTCTCTTCTCTTCTCTTCTCTTCTCTTCTCTTCTCTTCTCTTTTCTTCTCTTCTCTTTTGGCTACAGTAAATACAGGGGTGCTTTTTTCAAGTTCATGGAGGCAGGGGCCAGTATTGTCTGTGATGCCAGCATCCCACATGGGCACTGGCTTATGTCCCTGCTGCTCAGCTTCTGATTAGCTCCCTACTAATGCACCCAGGAAAGCAGTGGAGGTTGATCCAAATGCTTAGGTCCCTATCAGACATGTGGAAGATCCAGGAGAAGCTCTTTAGCCAGTCTTGGTCATTGTTACCTTTCAGGGAGTGAACCAGTGGACAAAATTTCTCTTTTTTCATCTCTTGCATCTTTAAATAAATACAATGATCTTTAATGAGAATTCATGGAGGGGCAGGATTTGTGCAGCAGTTAAGTCACCACACAGAGCACTGCATTGTATAATAGAGCAGTTAGATTCCTGGTCACTCCACTTCTGAGCAACTTTCTGCTCCTGTCCTTAGGATACAGCCAGGGCTGGCTCAGATACTTGAGTGCAGCCACCCACACAGACTGAGCTCCCGGCTACTGCTGTGGTCTGGCCCAGTTCTGATTGTGTGGGTATTTGGAGAGTGAACAAGTGGGTGGAAGATGATCTGTCTTTCTTTCAAGTGAAAAAAAATATTTTTTAAAAAGGTCATGGGAAATGAAGTGGAAATTGTTTCTTTTTGTTACAAAAATTTTTAAATCCATGTACGGTTTTTTGTAAGACATTTTTTATGAGTGTTTTTGAAGACCTTTTGTAAAAGTCAGTATTGATCCTTTATAACCATGATCAAAATCATCTTCTCTTCCAGGGTCCACTTCCTAATACATGTTGTCACTTCTGGCTCACGGTTTGGCAGCAAAAGACCAAAGCAGTTGTAATGCTGGACCAAATTGTAGAGAATCGGTGAGTAATATGGACTATTTACAATTTAGTGTTCTGTATAGAACCATTAGTTCATAAAAGCTCATAAAGATGTCATTTTTGGGGAGATATGTATTTGTTTTAATGTTGACTTGCTAAAACTAGTCATCAAAAGAATTAATATGCTGTTTCTCTTTTGTACCTTAGTCTCCAGAATGTAAATAAAAAAACAGTAAATACTACCTGCTAGTATTTTCAGAGGCCCGTGGAATTCCTAGAGTTTTTCAGGATCTCTGTCACTTACTGCCAAAATTCTGAAAATGTAAGTTCCAGTTTATGTCCCAGCTGCTCCGCTTCCAAACCAGCTCCCTGTTAAAGGGTTGGGAAGAGTATCAGAGGATAGCCCAAGAATGTGGGCCCCCGTTACCCACATGGGAGACACAGTGGAGCTCCGGCTTTGGCCTGGTCGGACCACCGTTTACAGTCATCAGGGAAGTAAACCAGCAGATGGAAGATAGCTCTGTCTCCTCTGCTTCTCTCTGACTTTCAAATGAATTAATCAGTTTTTTCAAAAAGATCTTGTACTGTTCTACTAATTCTTACTTTTTTCTGAATTTGGAGTTACACGTTTTCAGTGATGTTGCACATTTTCTAGTGGAATCTGCATTGACAGCCTAGAATTTTCAGCAGTCATTTACACCGCTTCTTCAGGGTTACCAAAAAATGATTATCAGTTTGAGCACCATTGCAAACTAAACGACTGTTTTATTCCTCTCATTTTTGAATTGTATTGTATAAGTTGGATAAAGCTGCCAGCAAAATTTAAAGTTTTTTTTTTTATTTTTATTCTTTTGCAGTTAGATCTAGATGGTCAAAAAGATTCAGATTTCATTATTTTGGGAAAGTTGCTTCATGGATGACATTGTTTCCATCAAGAGCCCCTCAATGTCTGCTTCTCTTTGTCTTAAGGACTTTAGTAACTGTGTTTGCTTAGCTTATAAGTGGTTACAAATGGTGATTTTCGACACACAGTAGCTACCACGTACACGTGGGGAGCTGCTCCCAGATTTGCCGGAACCTCGATGGCTACCCCTTTTCTGGGTGAGTCCCGGGGGTCTGTGTAGCGAGTCTGGGCCTCCCCTACTGCTCGCCATGTGGCTTGAGCTGGGGGGAGGAGCCAGGAAGGGTGGGACTGGGGCCCAAGGACTTGAACCTCCGGCAGACAGCTACCCCACTGCCTGCCGGGGGGCCTTGGGATGGCCACGCCTCAAGCCTGGGAACACACAGTAGCTACCACGTACACGTGGGGAGCTGCTCCCAGATTTGCCGGAACCTCGATGGCTACCCCTTTTCTGGGTGAGTCCCGGGGGTCTGTGTAGCGAGTCTGGGCCTCCCCTACTGCTCGCCATGTGGCTTGAGCTGGGGGGGAGGAGCCAGGAAGGGTGGGACTGGGGCCCAAGGACTTGAACCTCCGGCAGACAGCTACCCCACTGCCTGCCGGGGGGCCTTGGGATGGCCACGCCTCAAGCCTGGGAACACACAGTAGCTACCACGTACACGTGGGGAGCTGCTCCCAGATTTGCCGGAACCTCGATGGCTACCCCTTTTCTGGGTGAGTCCCGGGGGTCTGTGTAGCGAGTCTGGGCCTCCCCTACTGCTCGCCATGTGGCTTGAGCTGGGGGGAGGAGCCAGGAAGGGTGAGACTGGGGCCCAAGGACTTGAACCTCCGGCAGGCAGCTACCCCACTGCCTGCCGGGGGGCCTTGGGATGGCCACGCCTCAAGCCTGGGAACACACAGTAGCTACCACGTACACGTGGGGCAGCCAGTGCACCATTTGGCGCCAGGCTCCGCCTTCTGGCCGCCCGGCCAGAGTTTTTGATTTTTGGTTCATTGACCTACTTCCTGGGAGGCTCCCTCCTGAACCCACAGTGCTGGGGGCGTGAAACACTGTGCTTGCTAGTAACCTGATCTCTGAACACCTCAAAGTCTCTTTGGGGATCCCTTCAATCAAAATGGAGGAAACAGAATGCTGGCAATTAGGGAATCCCAAATGAACTTGAGGCTTGCACCTAATGGTCCTCAGAGCAACCACGGGCAGGTGTGTGATTCACGGCTAGGAACAGGCCCAAAATGGGAGGTAAGGGGACACCACAACTGGGATGAGGCTCCCACCAAGGAGTGTATGTGCTGGAATGGGGGCTGTGTTCCATCTAGGAAACAGTTGCAGTCACCCGAGGCACTAGTGTGGGCTGGGATTGGATGCACCAGGCCGGTTCAGATCCCAATACCATCTGGTGTTATGGAGAACCAGGGTTGATGTGGGACTGACTAGGCTGGGTCTCATTCCTCTTCTGAACCATGTGTGAGCTGTATGTGGGTATGGACGAGCCATGGCCGGGCTGAAACATCCAACAACAGGAACCAGAATGGGGTGAAAGCCAGCTAGGAAAAACCACTGTTCCTGCTAGGACAGGAGGTGAACTGAGTAGGGCTGGCTCAAGAACCCCCTGGCAAGTGCAAAATCTGGCATTGGGAGGGGTTCTGATGGAGGAGCCTGGGCAACTCCTCTGGCAGGACACAGTCCCTGCAGGTAAGCGCAAGAAGCATGATAGGAAACAGCCCAGAATAGGCCATGGAAAGTTTCCCACTGGCATGCATTCAGCATGGGTCAGGAGCAGATCAGGCTGAATCAGTTCATGTCAACCACTGGCAAATCCGATCGCCAGACCAGAGTGTGGGATGGGCCGGGTTTGGTTGCTTCAAAACCAGTACACATTATGGAATGCCAGGGCGTGGTTGCCTGTACTGGATATGAATGCAGCACCCATCCAGCACACGTGAAATCCAGGAAGGAAGGGGCAGAGCTGGCGGGGGGATTAAGGGGCTGGTCCCCTCGCCGGTCAGCTACTCCCACTGGAGAGTGTTGGCTGAGATAGAGACAGACCCGACTAAGCAAGGCTATAACACCTGTGCGCTGCATGTGGACTAGATCAGGGCCGCAGCATCAGCTGGCAGAAGCTGGCACTGGGAACTAATTCTGTCAAGTCAAATCACAGGACCACCTAAAGAGTGCATAAACCGGGACAGAGAGACCTGGGAGGGAAAAGTGGGTTCCCCCTTCCTGAATCACTATTCCCATAGGAGGGCATGAAAACTAGGATGGGGGCTGGGATGGCTAGATAGAGAGGCACTCAACAACATCTGTGAGGGCTGGATGGTTGAGTTGGTTAGATAGAACTAAGCTTTAATACCCATTGACGGGTACCAGAGCCAAATGGGATGGGGGACAGACGGGTCTGTCTTCTGCTACACATACTGGCAAACCAGGGTGGGGGGCGGGCTTGGTGGGGGTTAATGTGGGTCGCCCCGACTAGGCTGCAGCTCCCACTGGTTGATGTAAGGGCCGAACCAGACTGGACTGCAACACCCATTGGTTCCAGTGCAACTCGGGACTGAAAACAGAACCAACCCAGCAGTTGCAACCACCAGCTGATCGGGGTGATGGACTGTGCCGGGCCCTGTGCTTGCTAGAACATACAAAAAACTAATCTGGGAATACCTCAAAGTTTCTTTGGAGATCTCCCCAATCAAACTGCTGGACTCAGAACTCTAACCAAGAAAAGACAGAAGACAGAACGGGACAGTCATTCATCTCAGCTATATGTTGGCAGCAAATTATGGGGCAAACGGAGACTTTATGATGGACCATATCAATCAGTGGACGACCTCATTGAGCGAAACGGGCAGCAATTCATAACTAAAGAACTATTAACACCACTTGGGCACATATCTCGGAGCATGCCCCACATCCGGGACTTGGGGTGGGCGGGAAAACGGGTGGGGCTTCTCCCTCAATGTCCCCCTTTACCTCAGATGCAGGATGGAAACAATATGGACATAATGGCATTGCCCACTTTCCTATCCCCCTGAACCTTTTTTTTCCTTTTTTCTTTTTTTTTCTTTTTCCTTTAACTGTAATTAACTATGTAAAGATTGTCAACAACAATACAATAATAAAAAAAAAAAAATGGTGATTTTCCAAATCTGTCCTTCAGTTGGTACTGGAATAATTCCCTAGCAGTCCTTCCCATTTTGGTTGGTTGATCAGTTGTTTATAGCTTAGGAAAAGTAGGTTTCACAGTGAGGTTGACAACGTAATGTTGCAAATAGGTCACCCATTAGGAACTTAGTTTTCTGAATGGAGTGTGGTAGGAAGAACTAAAGTATTATGTATTTGAACATATTTGACTCAGTTTACTCCTTATTCTTGGTCAAGTCATCCTTTTGTTGACTCTGAATTAATTTAGCATGATCCTGACAGGTTTAATAGTATTCTTGCTGTCTAGAATGATGGCATGTTACTGTAAGCTCATCTGGAAGTCTTTCTGCCCTAGATCGCAAACCAGCCATTTCTCTAAGGAACTTTTGTTTTTGTCTATTTTTTAGGGCTTAAATTTTTTTTTTCTTAATGCGTATGTATTTGAAAGACTGGGTGATGGAGAAGAGGAGGAGGAAAAGAGGGAGAGATAAGGGCCCGGCATGATAGCCTAGTGGTTAAATGATCACCTTGCATATGCCAGGATCCCAAATGGGTGCCGGTTCCTGTGCTGACTGCTCCACTTCCCTTCCAGCTCCTTGATTGTGACTTGAGAAAGCCATAGAAAATGGCCCAAAGCTTTGGGACCCTGAACCTATGTGGGAGACCCAGAGGGAGCTACTGGATCCTGACTTCGGGTTGGCTCAGCTCCAGCCATTGTGGCCACTTGAGGA
This sequence comes from Ochotona princeps, assembly GCF_030435755.1. NCBI lineage: Eukaryota > Metazoa > Chordata > Mammalia > Lagomorpha > Ochotonidae > Ochotona > Ochotona princeps. The sequence goes on along the minus strand of NC_080835.1, from coordinate 103,613,010 downwards.
GTTAACAGTGGATGGAAGATTCTTCTCTCTGTATCTCCTCTCTGTATATCTTTCTGTTCAATAATAAATAAATAAATCTTAAAAAGTAAAAAAAAGCAAAGTGGGAGAAGTCAAAAGAGATCTCCCATCTGTTGGTTCATTTCCCAGATGTTCACAGCCGCTGGGGCCAGGCCAGACTGAAGCCAGGAGCCAGGGACTGCTTCCAGGTGTCCCACATGGATGTCAGAGACCTTGGTACTGGAGCCATCATCTACCGCCTTGCAGGTACGTTAGTGGGAAGCTGGATTGGAAGTGATGAGTAGCTGGGACCAAAACTGGCACTCTAGTATGGGTGCAGGTATCCCAAGCACTGACATAAACCTATTATAATTCAACACTCTGCTGTTTGTTTAAAAGAAAAAAGTATTTTAAAGGATTGCTTGTTTTGGTTGCAAGGTAACAGATGAAGCTGCCGCTTATGATGGTGACATTCCATATTGGCACTCGGTTTTGTCCATGCTGATTGGCCTGAGAAAAGGTAGATAATGGTCCAGGTGTGTGGGAGCTTGCCACCTGTGTTGGAGACCTGTAGGAAGCTCCTGGCTTTGGCCGGGCATTCCCTGGGCCCTTGTGGCCATTGGAGCAGTGCATGAGTAGATGGACAGTCTTTTTCTGCCTCTCCTTCTGTGTGTAGCTATGATTTCCAAGCAAATCGCCAAAATCTTTTTTTTTTTTTTTAATTACAAAGTCAGATAAACAGAGAGGAGGAGAGACAGAGAGGAAGATCTTCCATCATTGATTCGCTTCCCAAGCGGCCACAATGGCTGGGGCTGAGCCAATCCAAAGCCAGAATTAGGAGCCTCCTTCGTGTCTCGCATGCAGACTCAGGTTCCCAAAGCCTTGGGTTGTCCTCGATTACCTTCCCAGACCACAGGCAGGGAGCTAGATGGGAAGCAGGGCCGCCGGGTTTAGAACCAGCACCCATATGGGATTCCAGTGTGTGCAGGGCAAGGATTTTAACCACTAGGCTACTGTGCCGGGATCAATCGCCAATATCTTAAAAAAAAAAAACAAAAACAATTTTTTTTTGAAATCCAGAATGACAGAAAGAGAATAGACAGACAGACACACACGCACACACACTCACAGATTTTACATCCGCTAGTTCATCACCATAGATGTCTGTAACAGCCAAGGCTGTGCCAGGCTGGAAACTGTAGCCAGGAACGTCATGCAGGTCTCCCATGTGATTGGCAGGCTCCCATGTACTTGAGCTGTCATTGTTGCTATCCAGAAGCATTAGAATGAAGTTGGATTAGACGCGTGAAGGACGCTAGCTCCTGGCAGCTGCCCAGGTTGCATTGTACCTAGGCAAGTGCTACACTGCTAGGAGAAAAGCAGCTCATTGCTGGTACGCATTCTGGGCCTGGTTAACGCTAAATTTGTGTTAACTATACCAGTGTGCCAGTGTAATTGCCTGTTCTTATTTTTTAAAAAAATATGTGAGGCGCAGACATCAACACACTGTTCTAGAGACCTGTGCCCAAGTGTGTGTTGGGCCTTGTGCGGACAGGCATGACCCCAGTGTGACACAACACACTAGCGGAGGCCTGGGCTTGGGGATCTGCATGCTTGCAGCATGGGAGACTGTGGATTGCTCCGTGAAGGGTGCCTGGGGTTATGTGGGAGGAAGGGCTGCTGAGGGAGAATGTGTGACAGGTGAGGAGTGATTTCCGGGGGAGATCCACCAACCAAGCTACTGCACTTGCTGGTAAATGAGGGGGCTAAAATTGGGTGGTTTGGATGAGGGAAACTGGAGGAACTTTCAGGTTCAAACCGATATACCCTCCCACATGGGAATCTTGTGCTGGGCTTGTTGGTATCAACCACCATCTACTGGTGCACGTGAAAGGCATAGCTGGGGGCCTGCCTGGCAGAACTTGACTGCAGTACCCACCAGTGAGTGTCAGGGCAGGAGGTGGACCATGTTGGGCTAGGCCATTACACCAGCCAAGATGTGATAGAGCCAGGTGTGGCAGCAGATTCTGTGGGGGCATTTGTGGGTTTATCCTGTGGTATTGCCATACCAGCTGGTTTGCTCAAGGGCTAGGAATGGTGACAGGTCAAGCTAGGCATGAGTATGACCATGGAATTCAACAGTATTCATGGGAACTGGGGTTTGGAACAAGCTGGGCTGATCCAGGCTGCAGCACTGAAAGGCACACCTAAGAATTGGGTGTGGGACAGGCTGGGTACAACATCCACCAGCACACAACAAAGGCCGACACTGGGGGGCAGACTGTACTGGGTAAGGGCTTACACCTCTTGACACACCTGAGATCTTGGTCTGGGCATGGGCCTGATGGGGAAACTTGGGGAATTGCCATGGTGGGTCATAGCTCCTGCTGGTGAGCATGTGAGTTGACTCTCACACATACTGGTTTGCATGAAAGCTAGGGATGAGGGCATGCTGGGCAGGGCTAAGCTGCAGCACCCACCAGTGAAAGTTGGGGCTAGAGTTGGACCAGGCTGGGTCAGGCCAGGCTGCAGCCACTGATGGCCAAGTTTGATGATGGTTTATGCCAGCCTGGGTCAGAGGAACCTCTGGCATGTGCAAGATCTGTGGTTGTAGCAGGCCTGGTCAGGGTGTTAACTTGTGGGGCTGCAGTTTCTACTAGTGAGCATGCTAGCTGGAAAGGGGGCTCCAAACTGGCTGGCCATGGCTGCAACATCCCTTGGCATGGGTGTGGACTGGATCTATGGTGTGCCAGACTGGGCTAGACTCCAGCACCCACTGGTGAACACAGGAGCTATGGTAAGTAAAGGATTGGCTGAGCTAGGTCTATGTACTTATTGAACTGTGTGAGAGTTGGGTCTGGGGGTGGGCCAGGCAAGGCTTGGCTGTAGCACCCAATGGAAAGAACTGAAATGGGTGTGGGCTGGTCAGGCAAGGTCACTTACCTGCCAGGACAGGAGGTAGGCTAAGTCAGGCTAGGTCAAGCACCCACTGGTATATCACTGCATGATCTGCCACTGGAGGGTGACCTGATGGAGTAGCTTGGGGAACTTCTCTGTCAGGATGCAATCCCTAGCAGGTGAGTGTAAGAGCCAAGGCTGAGAACAGTCCAGCCAAACCAAGCCAGGTTATAGTACGTGCTGATATACATGTGGGTCAGGTCTGAGGGCAGGCCAGGCAGAGCCAGTTCATAACAGCCACTGGGAGCTATGAGAACCATGAGAAGGGTGCAGGACAGACCTGTTTGGGCTACTACACCATTATGGCCAGGACTTGGGACTAGCTGGGATGGGCTAGGCTCAAGCACCCACCAGCATGAACTGTAACTGGAGGTATAGTAGGTCTAGCCAGGCTACAGCACCCACTGGTGAATGCTGAGGTAAAGCAGGCCATGCCAGTCTGGGCCACAGCACCCACCATCACATATAAGACCCAGGATAAGGGCTGAGACAAGTAGAGGAGCTGTGGGGGTTCTCCTGCTGGGAGCAGACCATGCTAGGCAGAGCTGCAGAATCCACTGGCCTGTATATGAGCCAAGTCCAGAATGGGCTAAGTGGCCATATCCAATGGGGCATGCATGAGCCAGTGTGGGCCGGTTGGGCTTTGTCATAGCATTGGCTAGCAGGTGCTGGGACTGGGGACAAGTCCTGTCAGGGTAAACTGCAAAACCATCTGGAAAGTATAAGAGCTAGGGCTGGGAGTCAGCCTAGTAGGGAAATTGTGGGCACCTCTCTGATGAGTTGCAGCTCTCACTGGTGAGTATGGGAATCAGGGCTGGTGGCAGGTCAGGCTGGGCAGGTGGTGGTACCTGCAAGCATGAGTGTAGGCTTGTAGGCTAGCTAGTGGGGTTGTGCAAGTTTACCTTGCGGGTTCCTGGGGAGGAGATGTGACCTGAAGAAATGGGGGGACAGTGCTCTCTTTTGGCAACTGACAGTTTATTTCTAGGGTTTCAGTTTTTATACATTTCATGAAACAATGGTTCAAACAAACTCAGAATTTTAGATCATGTCTAAGAACACAGAGAGTACAAAGAAGCTAACAAGGCGACTTGGTCAAAGAGTTATTCAGACGAGGAATAGATAGAGTACTGTCCGTCCTTGATTGACTAGACAGAGCACAGATGTCTGCCTATCTTCAGAGAGAGCACAAAAGCACGTCCAAGGACTCCCTGGGGGCAAGAACACACTGTGGGTGAGAGGCCTTCTGTTTTCTCTTTACTGGAGCCTCTTCTCAACAGGGTCCCACAGCCTCTGCTGTCCCAGCTTTCCTATAGGCTGTGTTCCAACAAGGTTGTTCAGGCTAAGCTAAATCTCCAACAGCCATTGATGTGAACAAGAGCCGAATGGAATCAGTCATATCCATACATTGACACATACAGGAACTGAGGCTGAGTAAGGACCTGGTGAGGGTTATTTGGAGTCAATTCCAACTGGGCTGCAGTTCACACTGGTGTACAAAAGAGGAGAGTGTATGGTGGGTAGGGTTGGGCTGGGCTGCAGCAACCACTGGTTTGCATAAGAGATGGGGCTGGGGACAGAACTGACTGTGCGACTGTAACTACTAGTGTGTGTACAGGTTGGACAAACTGAGTTGGACCCCGCACTGGCAAGCGCACACAGGAGCCAGGTCTGGGGTCATCTCTGGTACAATGTTTCTTTGGGGGCCCCCAACTGGACCATTGGACTCAGTGGATCTGTGGAGTGCATGTATCAGGATTTGGTCTCCTGGGTTGTTGAAGACAGTGCAGTGGACGCCATGCTGAGATGATTTAGAGGTTACATGAGAGCCAGTTCATTGAGGTTGGCAGAGGAAATCTAGTACCATGGAGGACAGAACAAATTGGACAGCTCTCCTGGTTAAGCTTTGAAAGCGAGTACTGGGCGAGTGGAGACCCTATGGTGAACTGTCAGCCAGTGAACCTTGGAAGGATTTTCTCAACCTTGGAACAATGAAATCAACAACATCTAGGAACTGTTGAAGACACTTAAACAGTACCCTCAGAACGTGCTCCACACTGGGGACCCTGGGATGACATTGGGTGGCCGTCCCCCATTCCTGGGTGCTGAATTGGTTGGGCCGCTGGGAACGGCCCTCTCCCTTTCTTCCACATTTTCCCCAGATACAGGCAGAAAACAGGAGATTGGAAACAGTTGTTTCATCCACTTTAGTCCATTCCTTGACCCTCTCAGTCCTGACTGGTGATCTACATGGGCGTGCATCCTTCTTAACTATGTAAACATCATCAAAAATTAAATAAACTTATTATTAGAAAAAAAAGTAAAATCAAACCTTGGAGGAGCTGAGACTTGAACCAGGCACTTCAGTAAGGGTTTTAGGGATCCAAAGCAGGAGCTTAACCTTGTCCTGTGTCCACTTCTATTTTAAAAGGAAAAAAAAGATGTGTAATAATTGTGCATATTTAGGGGTGCTATGTGATCATTTTGTTATATGTAAGCTTTATTTATTATTCAGTCAAGATAAGTATACTTACCCTTTCAAGCATTTTATATTTCTTTATAACTAAAGAGTCCAAAATACTACCTTCTAGGTTTTTATAGAGAGTAAAAGTATAAATTATGTTGGCATCATCTGTCATCTATTCTATTCTACTGGTCTGTGGATCTGTTTGTGATGTCACTGCCATGCTGTTTTATTTTCTAGTACTCTACCTTTGTAATGCATTTTAAACTCAAGTAGTGTCCTGGATTCTTCTTTGTTCTTTTTGTTCAAGATCACTTTGGCCTTTTTGTGATTCCATATAAATATTAGCAGTATTTTTTAAAAAAAAACATTTATTTTTACTGCAAAGTCAGATTTATAGAGAGGAGGGGGGACAGAGAGGAAGATCTTCCATCCGATGATTCACTCCCCAAGTGACCACAATGGTTGGAGCTGAGCCAATTCAAAGCCAGGAGCCAGGAGCTTCTTCTGGGTCTTCCATGTGGGTGCAGGGTCCCAAGGCTTTGGCCCATCCTCTACAGCTTTCCCAGGCCTCAAGCAGGAAACTGGATGGGAAATGGAGTAGCTAGCATACGAACCCGTGGGCATATGGGATCCCGGTGGGTGCACGGCGAAGATTTTTTATTTTTTATATTTCAATTTTTAGTAGTGGTTATTATAGTTTTTGTTAAAGACATCTTCAACCTCTGCTTTCATTTATTCCCAGTTATTTTGTTTTGTAGGTATTGGAGGTGAAATTTTCTTTCTTTCTTTTTTTAAAATTTTACTTTATGTGAAAGATGTATTCATTTGAAATCAGAATTACTGGGCCCGGCGTCATAGCCTAGTGGCTAAAGTCCTCGCCTTGAACGCCCTGGGATCCCATATGGGCACTGGTTCTAATCCCAGCAGCTCCACTTCCTGTCCAGCTCCCTGCTTGTGGCCTGGGAAAGCAGTCGAGGACCCTGCACCCGTGTGGGAGACCTGGAAGAGGTTCCAGGTTCCCGGCTTCAGATCGGCGCGCACCGGCCGTTGCGGCTCACTTGGGGAGTGAATCATCAGACGGAAGATCTTTCTTTCTGTCTCTCCTCCTCTCTGTATATCTGACTTTGTAATAAAATAAATAAGTATCTTAAAAAAAAAGAAATCAGAATTACTGATTTCAAATTACTGAGAATTACTGAGAAAGTAAGAGACAGAGGAGATCCTCCATTCACTTCTCAGATCACTGCAGTAATCATGGCTGGGCTGGACTGAAGATGGGAGCTTCTTCCGGGTCTCCCGCATGGATGGCAGGGGTCTCAGAACTTGGCCCCTCTTCCACTGCCCTTCTCATGCAATAAGCAGGGAGCTGGATTGAAAGAGACATAGCTGGGACAGAATCCTGTGCCCATATGGATGTTACAATCAACAGCTTTACCCGCTGTGCCATGCAAACCCTAACAATACTCATTTAAAATACTTTATTTCCTTATTTATTTGAAAGGTAGAGTAATGGAGTGGGAGAAGTAGGGGAAGAAAGATGTGTGTTAATTCTATGTGAAGCTTTGTTGTTTAATTCAGCCATGAAGTCATTTGGTCATGGACTAAATCATTATTGGGTCAACCTCACCAATTCGTTAGTTATCTGAGTAGGCATTCTATTCCCTTATGATTCGGTTTTGATAAGGTGCATATGTGCAGGAATTTGCTAATTTCTTTGAGTTTTTCAAATTTATTTCCATTATTCAGTCATCTTTCTATTTTTGTGTTGTCAGTCATAACTTATGTTCTTTTGTTTCTGAAACAGCACAACAAAATTACCTTTTGTTGTAGTTTAAACTTTTGAAAACTAGAGTATCTCTTCTCCCAAATTATGCATCAGACAAAATATTCAGTGTTTTCATAATATTCCTTTCCCACAAGTTACTGTGCCCAAGATTTCTCAGTGCATAGTATCTTTTTTTTTTAATTTTATTTTTAATTAATATTTAGCATTATATGACAGTTTCATAGGCTTTGGGAATCCCCCTCCCCCTCCCTCTCCCCTCCCCCCTGGTGGATTCCTCCACCTTGATGCAGAATTACAGTTCAAATTCAATCAAGATTCTTTCCTTGCAAACATATATTAAGCATGGAGTCCAGCTACTTGTTGTCCAGATGGGTTGAACAGTTTCTTGGGGAGACCATTTCTGGTCCGAAGTCAGAGCTGGTATAATATCATCACAGTCAATTAAGAGTCCCAATATAACATCAACAGCAATTTGCAATATTATGGAATTGACATAGTTTTGAGTAACCAGTATGTTAAAGAAAAAAAAAAAAAAAACAAAGAACAAAATAACAAAAAAACAAGTCCTAATCACAACCTATGATTAGCTCATTGACATCTCAATTTTAGTTTATATACAGGACCGGACCGGCTGCTATATACCCCGAAAAGGCCACTGGGTACCATTCAGCTGTCTCATGTCTATTTCATTTTAGTATTTAGCCATTTGTTGTGTTGAAGTATAATTTTGTTGATCTTGGCAGATTTTGGGATAATCCAGACTGGCTTTTAACTCTAACACGATATTTGTCGACATTTAAGGTGCAGAACATTTTTTTTTTTGGGGGGGGGTGTGCAGGGAAATCCCCAACACCATGGTGAGGAGTGACCAATCTTTGTGTCCCACCCAGCAAGGCATGAGCCAATCCATGCCAGCTCTTTCCTGTCAGATTTCAAGCTCTACTTTCTGTTGTTTGTCTATTTATTTTAGGGTTTTTTTTTTTGTTTTTTTTTTTTGTTTTGTTATTTTTTTTTTTTTTAGTTTGTATGATTGTTTGTTTGCTGTGAGGGGTTTTCGAAGCGATCCCGATGGTCACTGCGAGGGAGGGCGGGGGTCCAGAGGTGGAGCCAGGCTCGGACCAGAGAAAGCTCTCCTCCCTGGTCCTGAAGGACATTAATTGTTCTTCTGTGTCTGCTGACCGCTCAGGGCTTCTGGCTGTCTTTCCGATGACGTTGGTTTCTGCACGGTAGTGTTTGGACTTCTTCCATCCCCTGCGGAAGCTCCGGTTGGGGGTGGGTGACCTCAGAGTACTCAGCCTCCGAGGGCATCCAATTCCCTGTGGCCTTCTTGGCAGTTGGGGTATAGTCCTTGTTGCTCGTATTAGTAGTTTGTGTTGAAGATCTGGGAGTATTCATGGTTGGGATCCAAGCTTCCTCCTTACCACCTGCTCCACTCTGGAGTGCCCCCCTGCTCCACGCACATGACCTCCTGTTAAGAGGTTGTCAGGATCGCACCCGATTCCCCCCTCATGCATTGGTATAGTAGTTTTATTGTTGTTTAGTGCCGCATTGAGTCTGCTGTCTATGAAATACCAGATTTGACCTTGATAAGCTACACTGTACTTTTTTTTTTTTCTCTCACTCTTTTTATGGTCTTGAAAGATTTCCCTGCACTCCCTCCCCATTACCGGTTAACATAGCGTATTGAGGGTATAGTAGGTTTTACACTTTTTTGATGTAGATCTTAAGTATTCTGACATTAATTGTTATTTTATAGATTATATCGCATTATCTTATTGCATTGGATACAGGTTGTTAGAGATTGCACTAATATTACAATATACAGGTACTATCTTTCAAGTTGTCATCTTTTCATCTCAGATTAAGGCGAACATGTGGTATTTAACCTTTTGGGATTGGTTCATTTCTCTTAGCATGATGGATTCCAGTCGGGCCCATTTGTCCACAAAGAACTGCATTTCGTTTTTTTTAATAGCTGAGTAGTATTCCATAGAGTAGATGAACCATAGCTTTCTTATCCAGTCTTCTATTGATGGGCATTTTGGCTGCTTCCAGGTTTTTGCGATTGTAGATAGTGCTGCTATGAACATAGGCGTGCATGTTGGTTTCTTGTGTAGGAGATCTTTTGGATATATTCCTAGGAGTGCTATTGCTGGATCATATGGTATGTTGATTTTCAGTTGTTTGAGTATTCGCCAAACTGATTCCCATAGAGGCTGTACTAGTCTGCAGTCCCACCAGCAGTGGAGAAGGGTTCCCTTTTCCCCACAGCCTCGCCAGCAAGTGTTGGTGGTATTATGTATGTGTGCCATCCTTACTGGAGTTAGGTGGTACCTCATTGTTGTCTTCATTTGGATTTCCCTTATTGCCAAGGAATTTGAGCATTTTTTCATATGCTTGTTTGCCATTTGGGTTTGTTCTTTTGTGAAATGTCTGCCCATTTCCCGTGCCCATTTCTTGAGCAGTTTGTTTGTTCTGTTGTTTTGGTTTCTCTGTAGCTCTTTGTATATTCTGGAGATCAGCCCTCTATCTCCTATGTAGTGTGCAAAGATCTTCTCCCATTCTGTAGGTTGCCTTTTTACTTTGTTGATTGTTTCTCTAGCTGTACAGAAGCTTCTTAGTTTGATGAGGTCCCAATTGTTTATTTTGGTCTCGATTTCTACTGCATTTGGAGTCTTTTTTAGGAAGTGAGGGCCTACCCCTACGTGTTCCAGTGTGTTTCCAACATTTTCTTCCAAAAGTTTGAAGGTTTCTGGATGTAGGTTTAGGTCTTTTATCCATTTAGATTCGATCTTGGTGTATGGTGAGAGATGTGGGTCTATCTTTTTGTTTCTGCAGGCTATCAACCAGTTGTCCCAACAGCATTTATTGAACAGACCTTTCCATTTGCTTGGGTTGTTGTCTGTCTTTTTGTCGAAGATTAATTGACTGTATCTGTGTGGGTTTCCATCTGTTGTTTCTATTCTGCTCCACTGATCTTCCTCTCTATCTTTGTGCCAGTACCAGGCTGTTTTGATGACCACTGCCCTATAGTATGTCCATAGATCCGGTACTGTGATTCCCCCTGTTAAGTGTCTGTTCTTCAGAGTGGTTCTGGCTATTCGTGGTTTTTTGTGTTTCCAGATGAATCTGTGTATCATTTTTTCCAGTTCGATGAAGAATGCTGTGGGTAATTTGATTGGGATTGCATTGAATGTATATATTGCTTTTGGTAGTATAGACATTTTGATGATATTAATTTTGCCTATCCAGGAGCATGGGATGTTGTTCCATCTTTCGAGGTCTTGTTCTATTTGTTTTTTGAGTGTTTTGTAATTTTCTTCATAAAGGTCATCTACGCTTTTGGTTAAATTTATTCCCAGATATTTCATGCTTTTCTCTGTTATTTTGAATGGTAGCTTGTTGGTTAGATCTTCTTCCATCTTGCGGCCATTTGCATACACCATGGCTATTGATTTTTGTTCATTAATTTTGTATCCTGCCACTCTGCCAAATTCTCGTATGAGTTCTAGGAGTCTTTGTATTGAGTTTTTTGGTTCTTCTATGTAGAGAATCATGTCGTCTGCGAATAGTGAAAGCTTGACTTCTTCATTTCCAATTTGGATTCCTTTGATTTCTTTGTCTTGTCTTATGGCTTCTGCCCGTACCTCTAGGACTATATTGAATAGCAGTGGTGATAGTGGGCAGCCTTGTCTTGTTCCAGATCTCAATGGGAAGGGATCCAGTTTTTCTCCATTTAGTATGATGCTGGCATTGGGTTTTTCATATATTGCTTTGATTATGTTGTGGATTGTTCCTTCTATCCCCACCCTGATTAGGGTTTTTAACATGAAGTGGTGTTGAATTTTGTCGAAGGCTTTTTCTGCATCTATTGATACTATTATATGGTTTTTGTTTTTCAGTTTTTGGATGTGATGTATCACATTTATGGATTTTCTTATGTTGAACCATCCCTGCATTCCCTGGATGAAACCTACTTGGTCTGGATGGATGATCTGTCTGATGTTTTTTTGTATTCTATTGGCTAGGATTTTGTTGAGAATCTTAGCGTCAACGTTCATCAGGGAGATCGGTCTGTAGTTTTCCTTCTCTGTTAATTCTCTGTTCGGTTTGGGGATTAAGGTGACATTGGCTTCATAGAATGAGTTTGGAAGAACTGCTTCCTTTTCTATTGTTTTGAAGAGCTTGTAAAGGATTGGGGTTAGCTCTGGTTGGAATGTTTTGTAGAATTCTGTGGCAAAACCATCTGGGCCTGGGCTTTTCTTTGTTGGGAGCTCTTTAATCACTGATTCTATTTCTGATTCGGTAATGGGTTTATTCAGGTCTTCTGTTGCTTCTGGGGTGAGTTTTGGTAAGTGGTGGGATTCTAAGAATCTTTCCATTTCCAAGTGGTTATCGGATTTGTTGGCGTATAGTTCTTTGTAATAATTTCTAATTATTTCCTTAATGGTAGTAGTGTCTGTTGTTATGTTGCCTTTTTCATCTTTGATGCTGCTAATTCTTGCTTTGTCTTGTTTTTTCTTTGTCAGTCGGGCCAGTGGGGTATCTATTTTGTTTATCCTCTCAAAGAACCAGCTTTTTGATTCATTTATTTTCTGAATGGTTTTTTTAATTTCTTTCTGATTTAGTTCTTGTCTTGTTTTGATAATTTCTTGTTTCCTCTTGTTTGTGGGGTCCTTCTGTTGTTGCTTTTCCAGTTCCTGGAGGTGTGTGCTTAATTCCTGCATTTGTTGCCTTTCTTGAGCTTTGACGTGCGCGCTAATTGCAATAAACTTACCACGTAACACTGCTTTGGCGGTGTCCCATAAGTTTTGGACATTTGTATCTGGGTTTTCGTTGGTTTCCATAAATTTTTTGATCTCGTCTTTAATTTCTTCTCTAACCCATTGTTCGTTTAGTAGCATATTGTTCAGCCTCCAGGAGTTTACATGTTTCCTGGGACATTTTGAGTTGTTGATTTCCAGTTTCACTCTGTGATGGTCTGAGAAGGTACATGGTATGATTCTGATATTTTTGTAGTTAGTTAAACTTGCTTTGTGTCCTATTATGTGGTCTATCCTGGAGAAGGTACCATGCACTGCTGAGAAGAAGGTGTAGTCTGTGGCCTTAGGATGAAATATTCTATAGATGTCTACTAGGTCCAGTTGTTCTATTGTTTGTGTGAGTTCTGTGGCTTCTCTGTTGAGCTTTTGCTGCGTTGATCTATCTATTGGTGTTAGTGGGGTGTTCAGATCTCCCAGAATTATCGTATGTTCATCTATGTCTCCCTTTAAGTCCAAAAGTAGTTGTTTCACATAGCTGGGTGCATCCGGGCTAGGAGCATATATGTTAAGAATTGCGATTGGTTCTTGTTGGATCCTCCCTTTCAAGAGGATGTAGCGCCCTTCCCTGTCCTTTTTGACGTTTGTTACTTTGAAGTCCGTATCATCTGAGAATAGGACTGCCACGCCAGCCTTTTTTTCTCGTCCATTGGCATGGAATATTTGTTTCCATCCTTTCACTTTGAGTTTCCTGAAGTTTCTTCTGGTTAGATGCGTTTCTTGCAAGCAGCATATAGTTGGGTCCTGATTTTTAACCCAGTCTGCTAATCGGTGCCTTTTCAGTGATGAATTTAAGCCATTTGTGTTGAGGGTTAATACTGAGAAATTATAATAATGCCGTGACATATGCCTGTGTTTTTGAGGTTGTTGGTAATTGATTGTCGTTTCCGTGGAGTGCATAGTATCTTCATCTCATTGGCCTTAGTCTTCTAAACCATGGGAATACTTGAGGAACTCACTGGTGTTTTTTTTCTGATAACTAAAGTGTATCAGAAATCATTCCAACTATTGATTCCATAAATTACTGGTGTCAAGGTCGGAAGAGAAAAACAACACAGCTAATTTTAGACATTATCAAAATGATTGGTATACACGTCTGCCTTAGCCTAGAATAGTTTGTGTACTACGTATAATTGCTGTTAAGAATAGTAAAATAAGGATTATGCCTAAGCCAACTCTTTCTGAAGAATACCATTCAGGATAGAGGCAGTAATTGCAGCCACATCGGAACGGTTCGCTTGATTTACCCTGAACTCTGTTAAGGTTGCTGCCTCAGTGCTGTCTTTCAAGCACAGAATGTCTGTGTGTTAACACGTGTCTAAGCTTGGCCTGCCTTTTTCTCCATTTAGAGGGCAGTGTCCTTACCCCTCTGTGCTATTTGGCTTTATAGAATAGCAACATTGAATTTCTCGCAGTCCACGGCTTCATATTCTGGCACAGGGGAAGGGATTTTCGCTGTAGGCTCCTGCGTCCGCTCACTAAGGTCCTTTATCAAAGTTTTCGACTCCTCACAACTTTGTCCTGTGGACACGCAGAAAGCTAGTGAGATCAAGGCTATGTGGCTGCTTGGAGATGATCCGTAGCAGTCTGATGACACCTCCTGGCTGTGTGGTTCTGTGGCAAAGCAGTGCCGGACTCGCTCTTTGCAGCCGGAAGCAAAATTCTGTTCTCATCTCTCTTTCTATGTATTTGAGTCCTTTTTTTTTTTTTTATCTTGGTTGGTCTAAGTGTGTTTCCATCTTTTTTTTTTATCTTTTCAGTGAATCAGCCCTTTCTAAATTTTTTGTGTATTTTTTATTCTTTACATCATATTTTTATATTCTGAATTTTGTTATTTAAGTTTCCCAATTTTGAATTTAACTTTTTCTTGTTTTATGATTTCCTAAAGGTACAATGGCATATTTGAGATGTTTTTTCTATATCCCTCAGACTTTACCAAAATGTTGCATTTCCATTTTCATTTGTTTCAAGAAATTTTATAGTTTCCTTCTTGGTCCAGTGATTGTTCTGTTTTTTGTTGATTTTCTGTTTCTCAAAGTGTGGTAATATGAGTCCCATCCTATTGGAGTCTGTCTATCCCTTCAAGTCTTAATATTTAGATTTTGTGTATGGGTGCTTCAATATTGGATACATACTTATTTATATATTATTTCCAGTTGCTGGATTGAGATTTTTTTTTTTTTTAGATTTATTCAGTTTATTACAAAGTCAGATATACAGAGAGGAGGAGAGACAGAGAAGGAAGATCTTCCGTCCGATGATTCACTCCCCAAGTGAGCCGCAATGGGCCGGTGCGTGCCGATCCAATACCGGGAACCAGGAACCTCTTCCAGGTCTCCCACACGGGTGCAGGGTCCCAAAGCTTTGGGCCGTCCTCGACTGCTTTCCCAGGCCACAAGCAGGGAGCTGGATGGGAAGCGGAGCTGCTGGGATTAGAAGCGGTGCCCATATGGGATCCCGGGGCGTTCAAGGCAAGGACTTTAGCCGCTAGGCCACGTCGCCGGGCCCTGGATTGAGATTTTAATCATTATAATGACATTCCTGGTTTGCACTTTTGATTTACCATGTTTTATCTGTTTGAAGTGTGGCTGTTCCTTTTTTCTTTTTGCTTCCATGCAGTTCACCTTGCTTCATCCTTTGTTGTTCAGTCGATGTGTGTCCTCAGAGGTGAAGTGAGTTCCTTGTAAGCAGCACATAGTTGGGTCCTGGTTTTTGTTTTTTTTTTTTTTTTAATATGTTTGGTCATTCTGTATTTTTTTAATTGGAGAATTTAGCCCATTGGCATTTCAGGTGGTTTTTGATAGGTAAGGTTTTAGTTCAGCTAGCTTAATATTTGTTTTTTATTTTTACTCTGGTTTCTTTCTTTCTTCCTCTCTTATGATCTTCATTTGTGATTAATTGATTTTTCTGTAGTGATATGCTTTGATTTCTTGCTTTATTTTGGATATCTGTTCTTGCTTTATGGCTACCATGAGACTTGGCTGTAATAAGCTACTTTGAAATGATATCAATTTGACATTAATTATCAATAAAAATAAATATATGATGTCTCTTTAAAGCACTCAGTGTCTGTGTTTCATATTTCCCTATGTTTTGAATTATTTAGAGAGTATTTGACAGGGAGCTCTTCACTGCCGACAGCAGGGCTGTGGCAGTAGCCTCTCCTTCCTCCCCAGGCCTGTTACCAGGGAGTGGGGGAGGAAGTGAAGCAGCGGGGACTCTAGCAGATGTGTTTAGTAGGTTGGAGGCTTTCAGTAGTTTGGAACTGAATTAGATTTGCCACTGTGATTTTTGATTTCTACTGAAGTGTAAGAAGTGAGATGTTTGTATCCCATATGTAAATTTTCTCGTTGGCGGTTAGTGAAAACATGTCTTGCAGCCAATAAAGTTTTTTGTATATATTTTTATTAATATTTTGCATTATGTGACAGTTTCATAGGCTCTGGGAATCCCCCTCTCCCTCCCCCTCCCCCCTCCCCCGGTGGATTCCTCCACCTTGATGCAGCATTACAGTTCAAATTCAATCAAGATTCTTTCCTTGCAAACATATATTAAGCATGGAGTCCAGCTACTTATTGTCCAGATGGGTTGAACAGTTTCTTGGGGAGACCATTTCTGGTCCAAAGTTAGAGCTAGTATAATATCATCACAGTCAATTAAGAGTCCCAATATAACATCAACAGCAGTTTGCAATATTATGGAATTGACATGGTTTTGAGTAACCAGTATGTTAAAAAAAAAACAAAAAAACAAAACAAGTCCTAACCACAACCTATGATTAGCTCATTGACATCTCAATTTTAGTTTATATACAGGACCGGACCAGCTGCTATATACCTTAAAATGGCTATAGGGTACCATTCAGCTGTCTCGTGTCTATTTCATTTTAGTATTTAGCCATTTGTTGTGTTGAAGTATAATTTTGTTGATCTTGGCTGATTTGGGATAATCTAGACTGGCTTGTAACCCTAACAAGATATTTGTCGACATTTAAGGTGCAGAACATTTTTTTTGGAGGGGGGTGTGCAGGAAAATCCTCAACACCATGGTGAGGAGTTACTAATCTTTGTGTCCCACCCAGCAAGGCATGAGCCAATCCACGCCAGCTCTTTCCTGTCAGATTTCAAGCTCTACTTTCTGTTGTTTGTCTATTTATTTTAGGGTTTTTTTTAGTTTGTATGATTGTTTGTTTGCTGTGAGGGGTTTACGAAGCGATCCCGATGGTCACTGCGAGGGAGGGCGGGGGTCCAGAGGTGGAGCCAGGCTCGGACCAGAGAAAGCTCTCCTCCCTGGTCCCGAAGGACATTTATTGTTCTTCTGTGTCTGCAGATTTAAGGTCAGAGTTTGTCTAAACAATTTTCCAGTTGTTTCCTTGACAGGCATGTTAAAATAAACATCAGGAGATCAGATTATTATACATTTACCCAGAGATCCTTACTGCTAGACCTCTGCTTTAGTCAGAATAGGTATCTTACTGTTACTGTTTTCAAAAGATTTTGTCTCCCTTGGAAGTGGAATGCAATGATGTTGATTAAAATATATTTTCTTTTTCTTTTTTTAAGATTTATTTATTTTTATTACAAAGTCAAATATACAGAGAGGAGGAGAGACAGAGAAGGAAGATCTTCCATCCGATGATTCACTCCCCAAGTGAGCCGCAATGGGCAGGTGCATGCCGATCCAATGCCGGGAACCAGAAACCTCTTCCAGGTCTCCCACGCGGGTGCAGGGTCCCAAAGCTTTGGGCCGTTCTCGACTGCCTTCCCAGGCCACAAGCAGGGAGCTGGATGGGAAGCGGAGCTGCCAGGATTAGAACCGGTCCCCTTATGGGATCCCGGCACGTTCAAGGTGAGGACTTTAGCTGCTAGGCCATGCTGCCACGCCCTAAAATATAATTTCTTATAGGATAAAAAAAGTGTTTTGGCATTATCATTAGGCTTAACAGGGTTAGTTTTTTAATATAACTTAAAACCACACAACTCTTGTAGTTGAAAAGGCAAAGACTATGGGTGTGCCCTTCACAGTATGTACTCACTGTCCTCCAAGGTCAGCAGGTGCTCATTGAGTTTGCTCAGCATGTTCTACACTGAACCACTGGTATGTGTTAAAAGTATTTCATTCAACATGTTTGAAGTATCGCAAAAGCAGCTTGCTCTTGTTTTATATTCTATGCGACTTTGGGATTTCTTAAGAAGAAATTTTATTCTTTGATGTAAAAATGAACTGTTGTAAGAGTTGTAAACAATAAATGATCAAGCAGCGTGGGCTGAGAATGCACTGGGACACACACAGGCTGTTACCGTTGGCATAGTCAGCTCAGCTTGAGTTTGCAGTCTTGGCATCCCATGTGGGCACTGGTGTGTGTCGCAGCTGCTCCACTTCTGATCCAGCTCCCTGCTGGTGGCCTGAGACAGCAGAGGCTGGCTCAGGTCCTTGCTCCTAGGTTTGTGCCAGCCCACCTCTGCCCATTTCAGCTGTTAGAGAATAAACCACGGCTGGAAGTCAGTCTGTGTCTCTCTCTTTCTTGTCTTTTCTTCTCTCTCTCTCTCTCTCTCTTTCTTCTCCCTTTCATTGAAATCAATAAATCTTTGAACACTTCTTTTCTTCTCTTTTCTTTTTTCTCTCTCCTCCCTCCCTCCCTTGCCATGTCCCTTTCTCTACTTATCAAGTAAAAATGAAAATGTTTTTTCAAATGTCTTTTGCCAGCTTTTGAGGTGTTAGTTCGTAGTATTTGTTTGGCTACATTTTTTATTTTTATAGGAGTCAGAGGAAACTTAGAAATGACTCTTTTTAAAGAAATGTTTTTATAGTATTGTTTCTTCATAAGATGTGTCTAATTTACTTTGCCTTTGTTTTTTCTTTTATTTCTTTTTTTTTAACCTTGTCTGATTGCTTCATAAGTTGACTTTTTGGAAGCTGATTTTATTGTCAAAATTTTGGATTCTGTACTGGTCTTTGTGACAGATACAGTCAGTATTCCCTAATGCAAAAAAGTGCAAAATCTGAAGTGCTTTAAGATCTGAACTTTAAAAGCTTTATTTATTTGATGGGGCTGGTATGGTGGTGCTGCAGGCTAATCCTCTGACCTGTGGTGCCAGCATCCCGTATGGATGCCGGTTCATGTTCTAGGTGCTCTGTTTTTGATCCAGCTCTCTGCTTATGGTATGTGAAAGCACCTAGGCCCGTGGAATACCCAGAAGAAGCTCCTGGCTTCTGGTTTTGGATCAGTTGAGCTTTGGCTGTTGAGGTCTTTGAGGGGTGAACCAGTGGACGGAAGACCTCTTCATGTCTCTTCCTCTCTCTTTGTAACTCTGCCTTTTAAGCAAAAATAAGGCTTTGAGGGGGAAAAAAGCTTTATTTATTTTTACTTGGAAGGCAGAGTTACAGAAAGCGATAGAAAGGGAGAGAGAACCTTCCATCCATTGATTTACTTCCCAGATGGCTGCCGTTTCAGGAGCAGTGCATGTCTGAAGCCAAGGGCTAAGAGTTCTTCCATGTCACACAAATGGGTGGGAAGGGCCCTAGGACTTGTGTCATCTCCTGTTGCTTTCCTAGATGGCTCAGCAGGGAGCTGGATCCAAAGTTGAGCAGCCTGCTATGGGGAGATGACCTCACTGACTTTGCCTGCTACACCAGAGCTTTGTCCCATGATTTTTTTTTTTTAAAGCCAAGAAGAGACTTCTACTTCAAAAAGGTCTTCTACTGCTATCCATTGCTTCATTCCCTTAATACTGGCAGAAGTCTGAGCTGGGCCAGGTCAAAGCTGGAACCAGGAGCTTATTCCATTTCTCTGATGGATGTCAGAGACCCAAATACTGCAGCCTTCACCTGAGGCCTACCAGGGAGTGGGTTGGCAGGAAATTGGAACTGAGACTCCAAGCCAGGCACTGATACAGGATGGGCTGTCCCAAGTAGCCTGTCTCACTACAGGGTGAAATACTTGCCTCAATCCAGATGTTTTTGAGTGCCGGCCTGGTTCTGCAAGTGGAAAATTGGCGCACCTGCTGTAATAAGATAGTTTACAGTCAAAGTGCAGGCATGCCTGATCAGCGTTGAGGCTCAGCAAGTTAAGCTGTCTATTCCAGTGCTGGCAAAGTGTTGTTTCAAGTCCCAGTCACTCCATTTTTTTTCAACTTCCTGCTGTGCACCTGGAAAGCAGCGATGTCCTGAATACTTGGGCCTCTATTACCCGCAGGCATTTGGAAAATGAACCAACAGATGGAATATTTCCCTCCCACTTCTCCTCACTCTTCTTCTCCCTCTCCTCCTCTCCCTCCATCTCTCTCCCCCTCATGCTCTGGCTTTCCAATAAATAAGTCAATCCTAAAAAATAAATTAAAAAAACCTGAGCACTAAAAATATGTAAATATGCCAGTCCGACACGATAGCCTAGTGGCTGAAGTCCTCGCTTTGCATGTGCCAGAATCCCATATTTGTGCTGGTCCTAATTTTGGCAGCCCCACTTCCCATCCAGCTCCGTGCTTGTGACATGGGAAAGCAATCGAGGATAGCCCAGACCTTGGGATCCTGCACCCGTGTGGGAGAGCTAAAAGAGGATCCTAGCTCCTGGCTTTGGATTGGCTCAACTCGAACCATTGCAGCTGCTTAGGGAATGAATCAACGGTTGGAAGATCTTTCTCTCTGTCTCTCCTCTCTCTATATCTGACTTTGCAATGAAGATAAAATAGAGCTTTAAAGCAATGTATAAGAATGCCTTCATGTTATAAGCCATATCTGAATCAAAAAATAAATTTTATATTTAAATTTGAGTCCCAACGGGTCCCAAATTATCTTATTGTGTATAAATAAATATTCTTAAAAAAAGCTCGGCCATTTGGCAAGTGTCTGAAATTACACTCCCATCTGTGTGTGCACTATCTTTTTGCCTTTCAATAAATCCTGTTTTTTTGTTCTTAAACAAAAATTTCAAAACATTTCTGGTTTTGGAGTGGGATACTTGACCTGCAAAGCAGTTGAAGATCAAGTTTCTTCCCCGCCCCCCATTTTATTTTAGGTAAATATGCAATGTTGTTTTTAGGCATTTGATAATGGATTCATGGATAATTGTGGAAATGTACTTCTAAAATAAAGCATTTTCAGAACTATTTGGGGATGAGATTGTGGTGAGAGTTTGATTGTTTTAGACATATAAAATACATGTTATTTGATGTTAAAATATAGATTATCATTCTTTGAAATGCCAGGTTCCTTTTTATTTTATGAACACAGTATCTAGTATCTTCAGTTTCTTTGTAAGCTATAAGAATATAAGGTGTTAATATTATTAAAATAGAGTAAATATTGACTATAGGATTACTATTCTTAGTTTTTAGTATTTAAAAAGCATAATATGTATGTGTGAATTTAAAATCTGTTATGATTTCACAGTATCTGTAAACTAAAAGAAAACACATATTTTTAAATTAGGTTAAATGTGCACAGTACTGGCCCACAGATGACTGAGAGATGCTGTTTATTTTTTTTAATTATTTTTTAAAAGATTTATTTATTTTTATTACAAAGTCAGATATATATAGAGGAGAGACAGAGAGGAAGATCCTCCTTCCGATGTTTCACTCCCCAAGTGAGTCGCAATGGCCGGTGTGTGCTGATCCGAAGCCAGGAACCAGGAACCTCCTCCGGGTCTCCCACATGGGTGCAGGGCCCCAATGCATTGGGCCATCCTCAACTGCTTTCCCAGGCCACAAGCAGGGAGCTGGATGGGAAGTGGAGCTGCTGGGATCAGAACCGGCGCCCAGAAGGGATCCCGGGGCATTCAAGGCGAGGACTTTAGCCGCTAGGCCACACCGCTGGGCCCGAGAGATGCTGTTTAAAGAAACAGGATTCAGTGTGAAGCTCTTGTCAGAAGATGTGAAGTCGTATTACATAGTACATCTGCTGCGATTAGAAAATATCAATGTAAGACTTTTCTGGCCCCCAAAATTGAAATATTTATGGTGGTTTAAAGTATTATTCTTTGCATTTGGTTTGAAGTTTGTTGCAGCACATGGATCTGACTGGTATCTACGATAGTGTCTAGTCATGACTTTTTAGGCTGTGTTCCTGGGTGTAGTAGCTCTCCGAGCCCTCTTAAGATACTTTAGGTACCATGAAGTTCAGCTGGATATTTGAAGATTGAGGCTTTAAAGTCAGGAAAGCTAGGCTCAGCTCTCAGCCCTATTCCAGGAGAGGTGTGCTTGGGACTTGCTCCCTACCCTCCTGGAGCTTTTCTTCACTGGTAGAGTGGGGCTGAGCAACACCTGCCTTCCTGGGCCTGTGGTGGGCTAGTGGACATGCCAAGCACCTCCCTTAGAACAGACTCCTGGAACTAACTTATATGGCTCAATACACGGGGTCCTTGTTGATTTGGAAAACATGATGAAATGTAGTCTCAAGAACTGTCCATTCCCCTAAAATGGATGAGTTGGATTTTGTTTCTTGGTTTGGACCCATACACATGGCAGATTGTAAACTTGCTGCTGCCAAGCTGGGAATCAAGGTACTCCCCACCCCACCTTTCACATTTGCATTTTTGCCTTTTTTGTTCTGTAATTAATAATAATACAAAGCAAGGCTATGATGCTAATAGAAACTTGATTAATTAGAAAACAGGAAAATAGTTTCAGCTGTGTTTCTAGTCTCTGAAGTGAAACACTGTTTTAGTTCAGCATTAGAGAAATTAGGTGGTCACTGTGACAGAAATTAACATGTGATTTTAGCAAAGCAGCAGAAGAGAGGAGGACTTGCATTTTTATGTGCATACCCCCCCACACACAGACACACACACATACACACACAAAAACAGACACACACTTCAGAGATGTGAAAGTGCCTTTTAACTTTGACCTACGACTGCACAGAGTATTTCCGGATACATGCTGCATACAAATGGCCCAGATTAGGGTGGTTTCCAGGGCATCCATGAATGAGCTTATTATGTGATCTCTTGGATCACAAAAGAAAGGCTCAAGGTTAGAAATCATAATGCTTGTATTTATGTATGAAACCCCATCTCTGTTCCACATGTATGAGCTGTTCCACTTATGTATGTCATGAACTAAACTGAGATACATAAGTAAGGATTTGCTGCTGGATTGGGTCAGTGCTCATTGCCAAGCTTCTCCCAGTTCTCTATCTTCTCTTGGTATTAATCCCAGGTATCTCATCTAATCTAAACTGATTTATGTGAAGGGCGTAGCTGGTTTCCTGTTTCTGAAACATTCCCAATTGAGACTTGATTATACCTCAAATAGTAAGTAGGATAACTTTCATATTTTATTAATCATGTTGCATACAAAACATTTTTGCATATCATTTTACCTATAGTCTTCTGTAATGTAGATGCATACTGTTATTATCCCTTTATTTCTTTTGTTAAAATTGTAAATCCCTTAGGTTATAGGGCTTTTTCCCCCAGAGGTATTTCAGCTAATTAAGTGACAGACTGAAGTCAAAAGCATGTCTCTTAACTTCTGAAATGGGGATACATCTTTTTTAAAAGTTAACAGTTCTTTTCAAGGAAGATCCCCAGTTCTAAGGCATCTTTCTAAGGGTAAGGCCACATGCACATTGGTCTACCATTATTGCTAGCAACCATGTGCTATAATGAAATGATTGCTGGGTTTCTGGTTGGCCTGGATTTGGAATTTAACATACTAAAATAAGTTTTTTATGTTCCACTTTACCAATATTTAGCAAGAAGCTGGACTGTTATAAGGAACAAAGAATCCTCTAAAGAAAAGAGTATTATTTCAGTTTGAGGCAGAACTGTCTCCAGCCACACCACCGTGAATGTGCCCAGTTTCATCTGATCTCAGAAGCCAAGCAGGGTCGGGCCCGGTTAGTACTAGGATGGGAAAAGCAGAATGATACTTGGTGAAGGAACCAGATTGCCTGGATTTAAATTTTGATTCTGTCAGAACTGACTGAGTGACCTGACTCTTGTTACTGCACTTCTCTGACTCAGTTTTATCATTTTATAGAATCTTATGGGCTGGTGTCATGGCTTAATGGTTAAATCCTCACCTTGCACACACTGGGATTCCTCATGGGCACTAATTCAGGTCCCAGCTGCTCCATTTCTCATCCGGCTCCCTGCTTGTGTCCTGGGAAAGCAGTAGAGGATGGCCTGGGGCCTTGGCATCCTTTACCCACATGGGAGACCTGAAAGAGGCTTCTGGCTTCGGACTGGCTCAGCTCCAGCCATCGTGGCCATTTGGGGAGTGAACCAGCAGACAGATCTCTATCTGTCCCTTCATGTCTCTGTAAATGTCTTCCCAATAAAAAATAAATGAATCTTTAAAATCTTATAAAGTGAAGGTAGTTATGTGTGTGTGTCATTGGGCTAATTTAAGGGTCTAAACCAGTTAACTCAGGAACCACAATTACTAGCCTCTGTCAATTTATCTGTGTTCTTTCTCAACAGTAATGAATTGGGAGTGGCCTCAGGAGCCAGGGCCATTTGGAGGAAAGAACAGAAAGTGGGAGCAAATGATGCTCAAGTAGGGAAGCAGTAGGCAGCCTGTCTGTGCAGATGCTTTCCAGCGTACCTGGAACAGTTTTCTTCCAGTGGAGACTGACTTAAAGGTGTTGTGTAAGTGTAAGCAGACCGTGTTCCTCGAAAAGAGCTTGCATCCACTGGAGCAGAAGGAAGCCAAGAGCCCCTGACAGTGTCTTTCTGACACTTACAAGTTTGAACTTTTGCCCTGAATGGAGAGATTCCATCTCTTCTTTCAAAGTGGCTGCTGGCGTGAGCTACGGAGACTGTGTAGGGATCTTTAAATGTGAGGTCATCTAGAATGTTTATTTGTCATTCAGGTTTTTCTTTTTAGTTGTCCTTCACTGTTTTCCGTAATGTTCTTGGCTGGCTTTATGTCTACCAAGTTCCAGGAACACTGTTATAATGCTGACTGTCTTCTATTTCTCTGTCTCTGTAGATTTACCCAAAACAGGATGTATGTCTAGTTATTATGATTTTCAGCTGGAATTTGATTCAGAATGGTTTAAGCCATTCACGCCACCTAGAATGGGCTCTGGACTCCTCTGCTTGTGTATATTCCACACATCCTTCTGAACCCCCTTGTAGCCCAGTCCGCTCTCTTTTTTAATTTATTTTAAAGGCAGAGTTACAGAAATAGTGGGCGAGACAAAGAGAAAGAATTCGTCCATGATTCACTTCCCTGATGACCACAGCAGATAGGGCTGGTCCAGGTAGAAGCCAGAGAACTGGAACTCCGTCCTGGTCTCCCATGTGGGCGATGGTGGTGTGGGCTGGGGGGACGGGTGTTGGCAAGCACTTGGGTTGTCCTTTGCTTCTCTGTGCACATAAGCAGGGAGCTGGATCAGAAGTAGGCAGCCAGAACTTGAACAACAGCTGTTATAGGATGCCTGTGCCACAGCACCCAGCCTTAGCCCATTTCCTGCTGAAGTCCTTCCTAACACAGCCATGCAGCACTCATTTCTAATGCCACAAGTCTGCTTTCACTTCTTTCTGTAACTTAAATTTGGCCGTTTTATTGACTCCTTCAGTACTTCAGTACTCTGTGTGTGTACTCTGATTATGGCTTTTAACTTCCTGTGAATAGAATCATCTTCACACTGCCGTCTGCCATCATACCAAGTACACTGTTAAGCATACTATAGCTCAGTGATGGTTCTCAAACAGGTGTGGCACAAAAACCTTTTTGTGGCTGCCATTATTTAGTTGCAGGTGCCAGACAGAAGTCTGTGACTCAGCCCAACTTAGTCCTGGCCTTCTTGGGCCAGGCACCAGGCCCGCATCTCATGCAGGCACCAGGGTTTGTTCTGCTAAGAGGACCCTGCGTCTCTGCATGTTGCCTTTTCTCTCTGCCTGCACTGCAAACATGTCCCTAGCTCTTCCTGTTACTCCATATTTCACAGTGAGTGGCAGTCAGTACAAGGTAACAAGGATGCTGTAACAATCCTGTCAGACATTCACTAGGGACAGAGTGAACCAAGACAGTGACAGGGAAGGTACGGATTTCACATCTTGTGGCAATGGAGTTGGTAAATAGAGTTGTTTTTGAGCAGGTTGAACTGAGACCATTTTTACAATGGAGTGTTACTTATTAGGACCTGTGCCAAAGGCGATTGAGAGTTCAGATGTTTCCAGGTAGCCAGTGTCAGGCATTTACCACGTGCCGGCACAGGGCGGGTCCTCCACGTCTGTTTCATTTGTTCATCACACCTGGCTTATGAGGTAAGAACTGTGATTTACCTCCATTCACAGATGACAGAACTGGGGGTTGGTGAAAGTGTTTTAGGAAAAAATCTTCATGCCTTTGTGTGTGTGTGTGTGTGTGTGTGTGAACTCTATATATGTATATGTAGATACAGATATATATTCATACACACACACACACACACACACACACACACTGCTTCTGTCTGATAGTTCACTCCTCCACATGCCTGTAACAGCTAGCAGCTAGGTCAGGCCAAAGCCAGAAGCCTAGAACTTCTTCCAGATCTCCCAAGTGGGTGCTGGGGACCAAGCCCTTGGGCCATCTGCTGCATTCCCAGGTACATTGGCAGGGAGCTGGAAGTGAAGTGAAGCAGCTTCCACTTGAACCAGTGCCCATATGAGATGTCAGCACTACAGGCAGTGGATTATTGTGCTAAACCACAGCTTCAGTGCTGGTAGATTCTTTTATATAGCTAACTTTAAAAATGACTCCTATATTTTATATCAATTAGATTATTATAACAGGTAAAACATGTACAATGTTAATATGTACTTAGAATGAGTAACTTGAATTTGAATTACATTGGACAGAACATATTCTTACATTGCCACAGACCTAACAGCTCCCTCATTTTCCTCATCGCACAGATTATCTTCCTGGCCTCCTTAGATAGCAAATTTTATATCTTTATTCCAAGACTTTAGATTTAGAGTTCTCCTTTAAAGCAGTGTAAGCGGAATTTCTTCTTAGAAAGAACAGCAAGCCCCAGACATTTTTGTCCAGAATGTGGTATGTATACTGCAAAATCTTGTGAAGAAAAAATGTAAGGAATGGTCGCAGATGAGGATGGCGACGCCGTGTCATGGAGGACGCCACCGAGTGTTTGTGTAATGAGGGGAAGCAGCCAGAAAGCAAGTGGGACTGACTGGGCGTTAGCGAAGGAGCGAGGAGAAGGAAAAGCAGAAATCCTTCTGGCTCTCTAGAGGAAGCAAGATACTGACTTTCAAAAATCAGTTAGCGGAGATGACTTAAGGCACAATTAAGAGTGTTTCTAGGAACTAACTTTGAGAATCGCAGGCGTGACCTGAATTTGAAAAAAAAAATAGATCACTAATGTGAGGCAAAGAAAATGCAAGCAGTGCATGAGATTATGGGGTAACCCCATGCCATTATATAATAATTGGGCATCCGGTAAGAGAGGATCACCTGAGCACAGCCTGGCATGCCCTGGTTGCCTGCTGTGATCTACACTGGGCCTGGTGAGGCTCAGATGGACCTACCAGCACTGCTGGGCCCAATCAGCACTGCTTCACAGCAGTGAAGGGAAAGGCAGAAATCAAAGCATGTCCTGCAGTCTTAACATCTGATTAAATGAAAACATGACCCAGAGTTACAGTATTCATAGGCCAACCGTGGAGCAGCTTCTTTAGCCCGTTCCTGTGTAGGCATTGCCTGTTAATTGTTCACCTGCAGCTTGTCAAACCACAGCTTATGTTTTGGCGTGTTTTGGTCTTACAGTGAGATTGACTTTTTGCAGTGGAGCTGCATGTCTTTTGTAACACTCACTTGTAACTACACCCACCATAGGGATCAGAAGGATTCCGTCATCCCCCCAGAGTTTTTGAGGATGCTTATGTACAGGCAGCCCTGTTCCCCAGCCTGGGCCCTTGCATCTGATGATCCTCTTTCTGTTCCTATAATTTTGCCTTTTCTAGAATGTCATATACATGGAGTCATACAGTCTGTGTAGCCTTCAGAGTCTGGCTTCTCTATTTTGGAATTTAAGAGGATGTTTCAAACCCTGAAAGTTATGATTGGTTTTAACTAGTGATGGAGAAATTTTAATGTGTTTTTCTATGTTGCGAACTTGTATCATGATACATTTGGAATTATTAAACCTAAATGTTAAAACACGACTTAAAAAAAGAAAGATTCATTTTGTTCATTTGAAAGTCAGTTACAGGGCCCAGCACGATAGCATAGTGGTTTAAGTCCTAGCCTTGAATGCTCTATTCTAATCCCAGTAGCCCAGCTTCCCATCCAGCTCCCTGCTTGTGACCTGGGAAAGCAGTTGAGGATGGCCCAAAGCCTTGGGACTCTGTACCCAAGTCAGAGACCTGGAAGAGGCACCTGGCTCCTGGCTTCAGATTGGCTCAGCTCTGGCTGGTGTGGCTGCCTGAGGAGTGAATCATCGGATGGAAGATCTTCCCTCTGTCCTTTTCTCTGTATATCTGCCTTTCCAATAAAAATAAATAAATCTTGGGGGGAGAAAAAGGAAAGTCAATTACAGAGATGGGGAGACAGAGAAAGAGAGGGAGGATCTTCCATCCACTGACTCACTGTGGCTGCAAAGGCCAGGAGTGGACTGATCCAAAGCCAGGAGACCAGAGCTGCTTCCGGGTCTGCCACATGGATGCAAGGTTCTAAGTATGTGGACCATCCTCTGCTGCCTTCCCAAACGCATTAACAGAGAGCAGGATCAGGACTTGCCCATAGGAAATTCCAGCATTGGAGAGACACACAGAGAGAAAGATCTGTGACCCGGTTCACTCCCCCAAGTGCAATGGCCAGAGCTGAACCCATCTGAAGCCAGGAGCTTCTTCCAGGTCTCCCGTGTGAGTGCAGGGAAGTAGGAGCAGCCAAGACATGAACTGGCACCCAAATGGAATCCTGGCGAGTGCAAAGTGAGGATTTAGCCCCTGAACCCTCACACTGTGTCCTTAATCTTAAATTTTTTAAGGGGAGTGGGATATTACAATAATAATCTTTAGCCTTTAACCATAAAGTATACCAAGATGTTTTAATGCTTCCTTGCTTCAACAACATTCTGTAATAAAACTGAAAAAATGTGCAGACATGTTAGAAAAGCACTGCATTGTTTACAGAAAAAAAAAAAAAGGACTCGGGTTAAAAGATAATTGACAAAAAGATAAGAAACATTTTCATAATGTGTTAGGAAGAAAGATCATCAGGAATCCAGGAAGTGACTGTGAGTGCCTGGCAGACCTGAGAGACAGGAAACTGTGTTGGTAACCAATTCAGCACATCAGGAAAGCATGAAAACACCTTCAAGGCTGGGAATTGCAACCAGGGGAAAAGGGAGCAAACAGAGAGGCAGTTTCCATTAAAAACAGAAAGATTGCCATCTTCATATTGAATTGCTCCTCCATACCTATATAGCAAAACCATATGAAAGGAAAGTATATTTACAAAATAAAGGTTAGTATTTTTAAAATGGGAGAGATAAGAGTTTGTAAAATTATTTGGGTTTATAAACAGAAAAAAAAAAAAAGGAATACACTTATCGTGATGCATAAATTGAAGAAAATGCCAGTAGCTTATATGATATAGACCCGGGGACAGCTCACCACTTGCACGCAGTGGCTGGCATCTGGGATCTGAGCATGAGACTCCCTGTCCTCCTAGTCCTGAGACCCACCCGCCGGGTCCAAGGTCGCGCCCCTCCCCAATCCCATTCACCGCCCAATGAGGGCAGTGGGTGTGCGCCAGACCTGCCCAGTCACGGAGATATACCCCTACCCCTACAGTGTACTCATCCTGAAGGGAGCAGCCCCCAGAGTCCAGGCAGGCCCGGAGACAGCTCACCACATGCACCTGGTGGCTGGAGTCGGGATCCAGGCATGAGATGCCCTGTCCTGAGACCCACCAGCAGCCAGGGAGCTGCTGGAAGTTTTAACCCGCAGGCCCAAGGTCGCGCCCATTCTCAGTCTCATTCATGGCCCAATGAGGGCGGCAGTGGGCCTCAGACCTGCTGGGTCACAGAGACTTCTCCCCTCAGTTGGTTATAATTTCTAAACCTGTTAAAATCACATGTCAGATCTTGATAATCTGAAAAGAAGTGGGGATTTTTTAATTTTTTATTTATTTATTTGTTTTTAGTGTAAGGGAAACTGCTGGTGTAAAATTTTCTGGTCTCTATCTGGGTGGGCAGATGGAGCTGAGCTCTCCCCCAATGCATTCAGGGCACTCTATTACTCTAACTTGTAGTGGACCACTTCCTTGTGTGCTTCCTCAAATCATTTCCATTTTTCTTCAAGATTACTGTTTAGGACCCAGCATGGTAGCCTAGTGGATTCTATGTGGGTGTCATTTTATGTTTTGGCTGCTGGATTTCACATCTAGTTCCCCGCTTATGGCCTTGGGAAGCAGTCAAGGATGGCACAAAGCCTTGCAATCTTGAACCCACATGGAAACTAGGAAGCAGTTTCTGGTTGCTGGCTTTGGATCGGCTCAGCTTCAGCAATTGCAGCTGCTAGAGGAATGAACCAGTGGATCGAAGAGTCTTTTCTCTCTCTCTCTGTCTCTCTCTTTCTCTCTCTCTCTCTGCTCTGTATATCTCACTTGCTATGAAAAATTGGCTCTTGGCTTTGGATCAGCTCTGCTCCAGCAATTGTGGTCAGAAGATCTTATTCTCTGTCTCTCTTCCTCTCTCTATATATGAGAAGAGCTTCTGTCCCCCGGTTCCCTCTCCAAGTGACCACAATGAAAAAGAAAAACCAGGAGCCTTTTCTTCTACTCCCCTGTTGGTGCAGTGTCCCAATGCTTTGGTTCCTCCTCTTTTGCTTTCCCAGGCCACGTGCAGGAATCTAGAAGGGAAGTGGAGCAGCCAGGAAACAAACTGGCACTCCTATGGGATCCCAGTTCATGCAAGGTGAGGATTTGATCACTGACCCACTGTGCTGGGCCCAAATTATTTGCATTGAGTTTGTTTATTACAGGCTAGGGTGGAATGTGTGGAAGGCAGAATTCTCCAAAAACATTTGATTTTCAAAAAATCATTTCTCTTAATTTTAAATCAAGAGTTGCATAGAGAGACTAAGAAAGGGAGAGAGTCTTCCATCTTATGGTTCACTTCCCAATTACATCAACACAATGGCTAGAGCTGGGCTGATCCTAAGCCAGGAGCACATAGCTTCTTCCAGATCTCCAGCATGGGTGCAGGGACCCAAGTCCTTGGGCCATGATGTGCTGCTTTCCCAAGTACCTTAGCAGGGAGGTGAATCATAAGTGGGATATTCCATATAGAATGATGGTGTGCAGATGGTGCCTTGCACAGTATGCCATGGTGTCAGCCACTGTATATTCTTACTGAAATGAAATACTGCAAGGTGGGTAATGTATAAAGATATTTGTTCAGAGTTTAGGGGCAGAAAATATTAACAGCATGTGCCAGCTTTTCCCAGGGTTTCTTTGGCTGCTTAACTTCAGTGCAATGAGATTATAGTGCTAATATATGTGTGTGTGTGTGTGTGTGTGTGTGTGTGTGTGTGTGTGTACTGTTCAAATGAAGAAACAAAGACACAGAGCAACTGACTTTTTGGGTCACACACCGTGATGATAAATGATAACGTTTCTTGTTTCTTGACTTTATGAAAACTCATTTCTAGGTGTATTTAAGGATTCGTATTTCTCATAACACTTCTTGGTAGTGAGAGTTTTTTTAAGGTTTTTAAATTTTTTCCTGGAAAGTCATATTTACAGAAAGAAGGAGAGACAAAGATTCAAATCTTCCATCTGCTCGTTCACTCTCCAAGTAACTGCAAAGGCCAGAGCTGAGGTGATCTGAAGCCAATAGCCTTTTTCATGTCCCCAAACAAGTGCAGGGTCCCAAAGCTTTGGGCCGTGCTCAACTGCTTTCCCAGACCACAAGATGGACCTAGGTGGGAAGTGGGGCAGCTGCAACATGAACCATAACCCATATGGGAAATTGGTGCATACAGGACAAGTACTTGAGCCACTATGCCGCCATGCTGGGCCCAGTAGTGAGAATTTTACTAAATTAGTCTTCCACCACTTGCATGTTTGTGAAATACTAGTGAATGCCCAGTGTTCTGAAATTCAGATACAGGGTGGCTCGGTAAAAGCTGGCTAGACCTGAGGTTTTCATTTTTGTGCATTTGGTAGCACTTAGTGCCTGCCATGTAGAGGAGATGCCATTTCTGTATGTGGAGTGGGGAAATGAACTCGTTTCATTCTAGAGTCTTTCACTCTGTTTCTGTGGAGAAATATAGGCATGAAACAGTTAACCAGAAACAAGCAAACAAAAACAAAACAGGAAATGCAGAAAGAATATTGGGATTTCAAAAGCCTGTCTTCTTATGAAGCTGTAGGCCACATGCTAGAGTCCAGTCGGGTAAGTTCTTAAACAGTAGGAGTAATCCCTAAGTCTTTGGACCTTGGAATGTATCTACTTTCCTTAACTCCTGGTCAACAAAATAATATAGATCGATACTTCAACATTGTTTATGAAGAAGATAATGATGAGTTCATTTTGCATTTTAAATGCATGCATATGAGGCAGTGTTTGGAAATTTATGCAAATGGATATGATGAAAAACTGTGCATCAATTTCCATTTTTAAAAGAGTCCTTTGTTTAAAAGTTGATGCCATAATGTTGTAAATGGTTGTAAATATTATGTTGGGGTTTTTACTTGGTTGGGATGATACTCTGCTGCCTCTACCTTCAGACCAGAGATGGTCTCACCAAGAAACCATTGAACTTACCAGGACAATAAGATGCTGGACTTTATGCTTGGTCAAAACCTCCAATGAAAGAATCTCAACTGAATTTGAACTATGGAAATGCAACAAGGTGGAGCAATCCACCGTGAGGGAGGAGGGTTTGGGGAGGGGCGGGAGGAATCCCAGTGCATAAAAAAAATGTGTCACATAATGCAATGAAATTAATAAAAAAAAGAAAAAAGAAATTTGGTGGTTCTTGGTATTAGATGACTTGTCCAGGGCCCCAGTGTGGAGGGGGGAGCTTTTCACCGCCACTAGGGGCTCCCATGTCCATGGTTTGAGGCTCAGCTGTACTGCTTCTGACCAGTCTCCCTACTGGTATCCACCCTGCAGGGCAGCAGGTGCTGGCTCCAGGAGTTGCCTGCTACCCCCATGGGGATCCCAGATAGAGCTCCTGGGCCCTGGCTCTGGTCTTGTGGGTGTTTGGGAGGTGAGCCAGCCAATATGAAGTTCTCTCTCTCTCTCTCTCTCTCTCTGCCTTTCATATAAAGACATAGATCTTGAAAACATACTGGAGGTAGAGGTTGGCATCCGTGCCTTTTGTGCCTTACCAGGAAGTGTCTTATCTCCAGGGAAGGCATGCCTTTTGGTTTCCAAGGAATTTGAGTGGGCCTTTGGGTTCCACACGAAACAGCCCAAGTAGAGGACGACAGAGTGGACAGGGGTTAAAGTCAAGGGCAGCAGGTGATTTTGCCTCATTGTGAGATTCAACTGGCAGTCAGCTACTCTAGCCAGATCCTGGATGACTGGAGAGGCCCGAGTCTGGGAGAGCAGCCAGGCCATGAGGTGGCCGCTGGGAGGAGTTGGCGAGAGACAGGCTAGGTTCTGGATCCTGGTCCTGGGAGAAGGTTGGGGAGGACCCAGACAGGGGTCTGAGGTGGGGCGTCCCAGGGATGGGGTGTTGAGGCTCTCATGGTGGGTGGGAGAGGATCATGCAAGAGGCAGTGGGGTGGAGGACAGGGCAGGGCATTGCAGCTGGTCACCGACCATTGGACTCTGAGAGGCTGGGCTTCCACAGGCAGGAGGTGTGGGACATATGGAAGCTAATGGAGGCCTTGCCGAGACTGGGGGACCCGCACCCACCCACCTGGGAGCCTGGCACCTGAGAAGGTGGTAGTTGTGCTGGGTGGTCACTGTGTGGGGTCCCGAGCTCTCACTCAGGCCATACATCTCACCAATGGGAATATCCAAACTGAGGAAGAACTCAGAACTCTCCGAGGACAGTGATGCGGCCCCTCTGATGAAGTAACGGCAGCTCCTGACCTTACTAAACACCAGTTCCTTGGCCATGTGGTAGCTCATGGTGGTATCACATTTCCTGGGGATAAGATGGGACCTGTGAGAGGTCCGCTGCAGCCATGGAGGGAGCCAGGCTTGGGTACCTGGGCAGGCTGGGCTTCCTCCCCTCCCACCACCCCCACGCAGCCTACCCCATCATTTTCCTCGTGTTGACCCTGAGTCCGGTGTTCTTGGCCCACGAGAACACCTTCTTCTTCAGGCTCGAGGACTTGCTCACACTCTGCCTTATTGTCTCCTGCATCTTCTCCCAGATGCGGGGCACCCCAAGGAAGGCCGTAGGCTTTACCTCCTGCAGTGCCGATCCGTGAGCCCTGCATGTGGGGCCACAGCCATGGGTTTCTCCCCACCTGCCCACCTGCTCCACAGCCCGCCAGATGGCCCTCCCTCGGCTGCCGGGGTGAGGGTGGACTTCAGGTCCCGGGGTGGGCCAATCTGATGCTTGCATTTGCTCTAGAGATCAGGTGAAGGGTGGTCACCCACGAGGTGTTCCAGGGACACATGCCACATTAGTCTTTTTCTTTTTTTTTTAAACACCTTTATTTGCTTTAAAAACATAAGACTTCTTGTACACTAAAGCATAAGGATGTTTCATCTACAAAGTCAGAATATCTTCCTCATGGAACACGCAGGAAGAAAGGAAAAACACACACATGGCAAAGTAGTCACAGATTACCTCTAAAATAATTAAGACTTTCAGCCAGAAAAATTAATCTTTTGAAAACAAAAGTATAACAATAACAAAAAGCCATATTTCACACTGGTACTAACAGTAAACATTCATAGTACAAAATTATCTGTTAAAATCAAATTCCTATATATTGAAAGTATTAATATCATCAAAATACCCATCATACTTAAAGCAATTTACAAGCTTATTGCAATCTCAAAATACCAAAGACATTTTTTTCTCATATCTAGAACATTTTTTTTAACTATTTTTCGGATTAACATCATTTCATAACAGCCACATCAATCACAGCATGAATAACAACAGCAACAACGTCAACAACAAATTGTAGCACCTTGATTAAGTAATGTGCCACTGAGTAGGCAGCACATGCTTAACTAAAAGGAAACACAGAAATTTCTTAGGAACTATGTTGCCATTGCATACTCCGTGGGCACTTGATGAACTCCACTAGAGAAAAGAAATTATTTGGAAGCAAACAAACCGACATAAGAACATCAAAACATCTGAGACATAGCCAAAACAGCCAACAGATGCTCAAAAAAACAGTATAGATTGGACTATTGGAGTTACCCTTTCCATGTTGGCTTCCTTATATGAGAGAGAATATATGGTATTTATTCTTTTATATATATATATATATATATACTTATTAATTATTTTGCATTATGTGACAGCTTCATAGGTTCTGGGAATCCCCCCACTCCTCCCCCTCCCCTCCCCCCTGGTAGATTCCTCCACCTTGATGCAGTATTACAGTTCAAATTTAATCAAGATTCTTTCCTTGCAAACATATACCAAGCATAGAGTCCAGCTACTTATTGTCCAGATGGGTTGAACAGTTTCTTGGGGAGACCATTTCTGGTCCAAAGTTAGAGCTGGTCGAATATCATCACAGTCAATTAAGAGTCCCAATATAACATCAACAGCAGTTTGCAATATTATGGAATTGACATGGTTTTGAGTAACCAATATGTTAAAAAAAAAAAAAAGCAAGTCCTAACCACAACCTATGATTAGCAGCCGGTCCTGTATATAAACTAAAATTGAAATATGGTATTTATTCTTTTGTGATTGACTCATTTCTCTGAGCTTAATGGTTTCTAGTTGGGACCACCTGGTTTTAAATAGAATAATATTGTTCTTCTTGACAGCTGAATAATATTCCATTGAGTAGATGTACCACAGTTTTTTTAACCATTCTTCCTTAGACGCACATCTGGTTTGTTTCCATGTCATTGCTATTGTAGATTGTGCTGCTGTAAATATAGGATTACAGATTAGCTTCTCATATGCAGATTTTACTTCTGTTGGGTATATTCCTAAGAGCGGGATTGCTGGGTCATATGGTAGGTTTATTTGCAATTTTCCAAGCACTCTCCATATGGATTTCCACAATGATTGTACTAGCCTACACTCCCACCAGCAGTGAAGGAGGGTACCTTTCTCCCCACATCCAAGCCAGCATGTGTTGTTTTTTGAATTCTGAATGTAGGCCAGTCTCACAGGAGTTAGGTGGTACCTCAAGGTGGTTTTCATCTGCATCTCTCTGATGGCTAGAGAGCCTGAGCATCTTTTCATATGTTTGTTAGCCATTTGAGTCTGTTCTTTTGAGAAATGTCTGTTCATTTCCTTTGCCCATTTTGCTACAGGGTTTGTTTTTTCACTATCCCTGGGTTTCTGAAGCTCTTTGTAGATCTTAGATATTAGTCCCCTGTCACTTGTGTAGAATGCAAAAATTTTCTCCCATTCTGTTGGTTGCTTCTTCACTTTTTTAATTGTTTCCTTTGCTGTACAGAAACTTTTTAGTTTGATATAGTCCCATTTGTTCATTTTGGATTTGATCGCCGTTGCTTTAGGCGTCTTTTCTAAAAAGTCTTTCCCTGTTCCTATATCTTGGAGTGTGCTTCCTATGTTTTCCTTTAGTAGTTTAATGGTTTCTGGGTGTAGGTTTAGGTCCTTGAGCCAATTAGAGCTGATTTTTGTATAGTGCGACAGGTGCGGGTCCTGCTTCTTTATTCTGCAAGCTGCTATCCAGTTGTCCCAACAGCTTTTATTGAATAGACCAGGTTTTTTTTACCTGGATTGTTTTCTGTTTGTCAAAGATTAGTTGACTACACATGTGTGAATTCCCTTCTGGTGTTTCTATTCTGTTCCACTGATCTTCTTCTCTGTTTCTGTACCAGTACCAGTCTGTTTTAATAACCACTGCTCTATAGTATGTCTTGAGGTCTGGAATTGTGATTCCTCTGGTTTGATTTCTATTTTTCAAGACAGCTTTAGCTATTCGTGGTCTTTTGTGATTCCAGATGAACTTCTGTACATTAGTGTTTTTCATCAGCATCCCTTGGCGGACGAAGGTGTTCAGTCGGCCCTGGGAGGCCACCTGTGCAGGGCAATACTCCCTGACTGTCTAAAGGAATCTGATTCCTCCTCAGTCAGAATTGGCCTGCGGGTCCCAGGCCACCCCTGCCAAAACCCAGATCATACCAATCAACAAGCCGCTGTTGACTCACACAGAGAAGTGAGGACCCAGGTTGGCTTATGTGCTGTTGCAAGGGTACAGAAATCAAAAGGGTTAGGTGCTTGAATTTTCAAGTTTCCTGTCGGTGAAGTAAGCACCTTTATTCACTCCATACCAAATGCGCTGTTGCTGAGACGGCTCCAGGAGAACTGTCTAAAGCCAGCGTGGCCACATCTGTGTGGCGCCAGAACACACACAGACCCAGGGGTCAGCAGGGCAGGGTCCCAGACCCCAGCATGAAGCCAAACCTTCCAATAAGAGTGCCCAGGTGCCAGTGGCAGGAAGCATACCTCCACTGCAAAAAGAAAACAAAATGACAAAAGCAGGTTGGCTCAGAGCCTGGCCTCTCAACAAGCACAAGAAGTAACTCACAGGTGCAACACAAACCCGAAGAGCTAATGCTAAACACCAACGGCCACAGAGAGAAGACAATCACTCTGACCTGGAGGAGGTGAGGGTTTTTAAGAGGCGATGTCAAAATCAGGAAAGGATGAAGACGTTCCTGGGGGGATGGCGCTGTAGCCTGACAGGTGAGGCTGAACCCAGCAACACGGGCTTCCACACAGGCGTTAGGCCATGGCCTGGCTGCTGCATGTCCTCTAACTCAGCTCCCTGAGAATGCGCCCTGGAAAAGCAGCAGAGCATGGCCCAGGCACTGGGACCACTGCACTCCACCCACCCACAGCTCCTGGCTCCCAGCTTTGGCCGGACACAGTCCTGCCCATTGTGGCCATTTGGGGAGTGGATAGAAGATCAGTCTCTCTATAACTCTGACTTTTAAATAAATAGCAATCAGGGCCTGGTGTGGTAACCTAGTGCCTAAAGTGTTCATCTTGAACGTGCCAGGATCCCTTGTTGGCACTGGTTCTAATACCGGCGGCCTTGCTTCCCATCCAGCTCCCTGTCTGTGGCCTGGAAAAGCAGTCGAGGATGGCCCAAGCCTTGGGACCCTGCACCTGCATGGGAGACCTGGAAGAAGCTCCTGGCTCCTGGCTTTGGATTGGCTCAGTTCCAGCCATTGCGATCACTTGGGGAGTGAACCATTGGATGGAGAATCTTCCTCTCTGTGTCTTCTCTCTGTATATCTGAGTTTCCAATAAAAATAAATCTTTAAAAAAATGTATCAATAGATTGAACTTAAATGTGAAGTACTGTGGTCTTCCAACAGCTGTGAGAAAAGCAGAAGGCAAGCACCGAGCCAGGAAAAGGATGTGTGGCCAGAGCGTGCAGAGAGCCCTGGAGACCCAATGAGAATATGGGACCAACAGCCAGAGAGGAACGTGGGCAGGTGTCAACAGAGCATGGTCAAGGTACCCACCATGCCACTTGTCATGGAGGAGATGCCCAGGAAATGCCATGTGATAATGGGTTTGAAGCAGAGGCTGAGTAATAATAGGCCAAGTGCATGTGATATGGAAATTCAAATTGTGCCCTGCCCCGCATACCTCTTCCACGCCTTTCTCCCCTTGATGGGGCCTCCCAGGGTAGACCAGGAGGGCCCACTCCTCGTCACTATCCCGTGGGGATAGTCAGGAGCCCAGAGTTCCCCTGGGGGTGGGACGTGGCCAACAGCTCCAGATCCAGCTTTATCGAAAAGATCTTCCAAAGCTGTTGGTCATTTCCACCAGCAAGAGATTCACCTTGGCCTGACTGATGACATATTGGCAAGCGTCGGCAAAGTTTGCGTCATCAATGCCAACACAGAGAGAGAGAGAGAGAGAGGTCTTCCATGTGCTGGCTCACTCCCCAAATGGCTGCAACTGCCAGGCCTGAGCCAGGTTGAAGTCAGGAGCCCGGAGCTCCTTCCGGGCCTCGCTGGGGCCATCTGCTTCAGCCTTTCTGGTCTCAGGATGTGTCAAGGCTAGTCTATGTAATCAACAGGACCTGGGAGAAGTGATGGCACCCATGTGGAAGACCCGGATGGAGCTCCCAGTTTCTGCCTGTGGCCTGGCTCCCCCTCCCCCCTCCCGGCTGTGGCAGGCACCTGGAAAGTGGACCAACAGGTGGAATCTATATCTGTCGCTGTCTCATCCTGCGTGCTGTGTCTCTGCTTTTCAAATCAATCAATGAATCACAAACTTTTGGGAACTGGGGAACTTGGTCCCTCTTGTACATTTTGTCACTGGTGACTGCAGTGCGTATCTGTCTCCCACCTCAAACGCAAAGTGAATTGGATAGGAGCGGACTGGAGCAGGGCACTGCAGGATGTGGTGGGAGGGCAGGACAGCAGCGACAGAGCCCTTACCTTGATGAGGGACCTGGCAGCCTTCCGACAGGCCTCGTAGTACTGGGTGAAGTTCACCATCTCCCACTTCTTGCCGTTCTTCGAGGCCAGAGCTGGGTGGGTGCTGAAGCAGTCGATGGAGTCACGGAAGAACTCTGGGATGGTCATCGGGGTCTCATGGCCCGGACCGTGCTTTGAGAGCCTCAGGAGGACTCCACTCCACTTGGTGGTCCACAGGCTGAGGGAAACTGTAAGCAGGCCCCGGGAGATGGGGAGGTAGAGCAGGCGGGTACAGTGGCAATGTTTTCTATTGATTTTCTAACTTTGGGGGTTTGCTGGGTTGACTGTCATTCTACTCTTTGAAGAATGGATTTTTTGGTACATTTGTCTGAAAGACAGAATGACAGACAGAGAGATCACCCTCTGCTTGTTCACTCCCTGCCACAGCAAACACTGTACCAGGCCGATGCCAGGAGCCCTGAACCCCAGCCATGTCTTCCATGCAGTTGGCAAGGACCCAAGTACTAGGGTCATTGGTCACTCCTCCAGCTGTGTGTGTGCTGGCAGGAAGCTACTTCAGAAATGGAGCCAGGACTCAAACCCAGGCTCTCTGATCCAGGAAACAGGAATTAATTTCCTCCCACCACCCGGTTGCTTAAACCCTGCCAGTTAAACACCCATCTGAGTGGGATGGCTTGTTTGCCCACATCATATCTCTTTTGGAAAAGGGCACCTGTGGACGGGGAGGCTGCCTTGTGGCTGGCAAGGTATCCCGAGTCCTGCTGAGGCCATCACACCCAGCTAACACATTCACAGATCCAGGCAACGCTGGCCACGTTGTGTGTGCACGGGGATGCCGAGTGCTGGCCTAGCAAGCAAGTGCCTCTTGGCCCTGCCCCACGCTGTCAGTCACTCACTTGTGAGGGAAGTGCACCCCTACAGGGTCACACATCCCTGTGCATGGCTGTTGGTACAGTCAGCGTGTCCTTCACGCCCCCTGCTGCCCCCTGGCTCAGCGCACCTGGGGCTTGCTGGTGTCCATCCCATGGTCCTCAGGCTCCTCTTCCAGAGTCACGGGGGGCTCGGCCTTCACCACCTCCACAGGATTGCTCCTGATGGTACTGCAAAAGGTCAAAGACGAGACCTGAGCAGGACTGGCAGGGAGACCGGCTTCCAGTAGCTGCTCATGTCTGCTGAGAACCCGAGAGTTCGATGGTCATGCCTGCCCTGGGCTGAGTGAGAGCAGAGTGTGCCAGACAACAGAGCAATGGCCACTTCAAGAGAGGGGGTTCAGCTGGTTTCCAGAGCGTCGCTGAGATGGT
This sequence comes from Ochotona princeps, assembly GCF_030435755.1. NCBI lineage: Eukaryota > Metazoa > Chordata > Mammalia > Lagomorpha > Ochotonidae > Ochotona > Ochotona princeps. The sequence goes on along the minus strand of NC_080835.1, from coordinate 103,573,179 downwards.
GTAGCTGTAAGGTCAAGTCACTAGGTCATTGTATGTGGGACAATGCATTTTGAAATCTTCCAGAATATTCTTGTCCGTCAGCGGTCTCAGGGCATCAGTTCAGGGAACCCTTCACACACGGTTCCTAAATAGCCATCTAGACCATGAAACAGAACTGGGCTGGCATTAAATATGTGCCAATCCATGTGCTTTTGAAGGTTTGTTTGGGGCTCAATGGCTCAGTAGCTCAACAGGTTCATCTACCTTCTGCAAGCATCAGCATCCCATATGGCTACCGGTTTGAGACCCGGCTGCTCCACTTTCTATCCAACTCCCTGCAACTCTGCACCTGCGTGGGGAGAGATTCCTGGCTCCTGGTTTCACATTGGCCCAACTCTGGCTGTTGCGACCACTTGGGGAGTGGACCAGCAAAGGGAAGATCTTCCTCTCTGTAAATCTGCCTTTCCAATAAAAATAAGTCTTAAAAACAAAAGAGATTGCTTTGGAGGCAGAGTTACAGAGGGAGAGCTGGTTCAGGTCCATCCTCTTGCTGATTTTGAGAGACAGATCTTCCATCTGTTGATTTACTCCCCAAGTAACCACAATGGTCAGAGTTGAACTGATCCGAAGCCAGGAGCCAGGAGCTTCTTCCGGGTCTCCAACATGGGTGCAGGGTCCCAAGGCTTTGGGCCATCCTCGACTGCATTCCCAGGCCACAGGCAGGGAGCTGAATGGGAAACGGGACTGTCAGCATGAGAGCCAGCATCTATATGGGATCCTGGAGCATGCAAGGCATGGACTTTAGCCACTAGGCTACTGTGCTGGACCCTTCTTGATGCTGTCCCAGGAGCATTAGTAGTAGCATTAGTAGGGAGCAGCATTGGAAGTGGAGCAGCCAGGACTTGAACCGGTGCTCCTATAGGATGTTAGCTGTACCATGCAGCCCATCTTTGTAGACTCATGGACCATCTTTATAACTAATGTAAATTCTATCTACAGGGCTGTTCAATTGTATCATTTAGGGAACAGCCAGGAAAAAAAAATTGTTAAGATATAACTTTTTGTCTTCCTTTTGTTAGATTTATGTATTTGAGGACCTAGTACGATGGCTGGTGCAGTGGGTAAATTCTAGCCTTGCAAGTACCAGCATCCCCTAGGGGTGCTAGCTCATGTCCCGGCTGCTCCACTTCCCATGCAGCTCCCTGCCTGTGGCCTGGGAAAGCAGTTGAGGATGGCTCAAAGCCTTGGAACCTTGCACCCGTGTGGGAGACACAGAAGAAGCTCCTGGCTCCTGGCTTCAGATTGGCTCAGTTCCGGCTTTTGCGGCCATTTGGGGAGTGAATCAGTGGGTGGTTCTCTTTCTCTCTCTTTCTGCATTTCAAATAGCAGAAAATAAGTAAACCAACTCCTAGGAATACATTGGGAATAGACAACATTTGCAAAGAACACAGCTGACACTACAGACCCTAACCAGTGAGAAAACACTCAGCCTGTTAGCCCTTCACAGTGCTGCCCGAGTCAGAGACCTGAACTGGAATCCTCACGGCTTCCTGTTGCCACCCTCTCAGCCACCTTCTTGTGCCCTGCTGCCAGGCCCCACACCTGCCCCTCTTTATGTTTAAGGTTGAGGCTGCCATGGTGAGGCATCAGGAGCTGGGACATCTGTTCAGCACATGGGTCTTCCTTCTTGCCTCAACAGGCAGCCCCTCCTGGGGACCTGAACAGTAGGTGGTTTCGTGGTTTCCCCCTGTCAAATAAACCTGCTACCCCATTTAACCTAGAACATTCCAGAACCTTCTGGCACCTTTGTGGCATCACTGCCTGGCCCTTACCTCCCCATCCCCATGCCTCCCCCCTCCCACAAGGAAACTGCTTCCAGGGTAGGGGTTATTGTCAGTTGTTCATTCATTAGTCACTCATCTACACTGTGCACTTGTGTCTGGCTCTGGAAGGTTCTAGAAGGAACCGCCCAAATGCAGGACTTTGGGCTTAACGCTGGGGAATGTCACGGAATGCAGACCCACAGTGAGGTCTGTCCCTGGAGACAGAGAGATGCCTGGAGTTACACAGACACATATAAAGTGACAACCATGGAGAAGCACAAGGTGGCCTGGGAGAAATGAAGTTGGGGACAGAGCTGGGCAGACAGTTTGGGGACAGGGTGCAGATTCTTTGAACTCAGATCTGTCTGTCTGAAAGGCAGGCAAGGGAAGAACTGCTTGCTGCTACAGAGGGATTGGAGCAAGAGGCTGGGGTCTGTGAGGCCAGTACCTTCCTCCCTCAGCCTCCCCCACCGCCAGCCCCCCGCTGGACTACCCCCCTCAGGAGACCCAACATTTTTGTGCACTTTTCCCCCAGCAAAGGAATCCCACATTTCCATTCAACTGGCCAATCGGACCACCCGGCCCACACTTTTGTGAAGTTCTCCTGAGCAAAGGAGGAGTTGCTGGAGTTTCTAGACCAAGCAACCGACCCTCTAGCCGCCCTGGGCCTGCTGGGCTCCCTCCCTACTGCACCTTGCCGCACCCTGTTGCACCCTGCTGCTCCCTGCCCACCTGCCCACCTGCCTGCCAGGCTGCCAGTCTGCAGGGCCAATGGCTCCCTGGATCCCCTGCTCAGGCCTATTGTCTGCTTCCATGTCTCTGTGCTTGGCCCCGGGCTGGCACCAGGCATTGGACTGCCTGTGTCTCTGCTCAGCGTGTGCCAGTGTGTGTGCTTCACTAATGTGCAGGGCCAGGGGTTTGATAGCACAGCCACCGCCGACCCGACCATCACCCGGACCAGGCCATCACCCGGCCATCACCCGGCCATCACCAGGCCATCACCAGGGCCACCCACCGCCTGGAGAGCTATCCATGGCTGTTAGAACAAAGTCTCATGGCTTGTCCATCTTGTCCTGAGGCCGCGCAGCTACTAGACGGCAGCACCGACTCAGGCAGGCAGGCAGTCCACCACAGGGGCTGCTGCCAGAGCAGGAGAGGGAGGCGGGGTCTGTCTGTCTGTCTGTCTCTCTCTGTCCATCCACTCCCTCCGCCCTCAGGCTGCTCGTCAGCAGGCCTGACACGTTCAGCCGCTGGTCCCCGAGCACATGCTGGAATCCCTCCACCTGCAGCCTCCCTAGTCTCCCTGCCTCTCCCTGCCTGACTGAGCCAATGCACAATCTCCTGCCCGATCTGGCTTCCTTCCTGGAGTCTGAATTAACCACACCTGCCACACAACATAGAAACCCAAACACGTTTTCCATGACTGAATCCCAGATTTAACTCCAACCCTAACTCTGACCCTGAATCAGATGTGAATCTGGTCCTACCCTGAACATAACCCTCAACCTGACCCTGACTCTCAACGTGAACCTGACCCTAACCCTAACTCTAGACTTAACTTTAACCTTATCCTAACATTAACTCTACCCTTCACCACACCCATTGCCCTGCCTTACTCTGACCCTGGTCCTGAACTTGACCTTGACCATGAGCTTGACCCTGACCCTAACATAAGTCCACACCTAAGTCTAACCCTAGCTTTAACCCTAACCCTAAGTCTACCCCTAATCACACCCATCGCCCTGCACCACAGTCTACCAAAGGCAACCCTAGCCCTAGCCTGAACCCTAGCCCTAACCCCAACCCCAACCCAAACCTGAACCCTATCCCTAAATGCGTACCCTAACCCAATCCCAGACACTAACCCTGTCCCTGACCCAAACCCTAATGTGTACCTGCACCCATATCCTATCCCTGAACCTGTCCTGAACCCTGACCCTGACCGTAACCCTAACCCTAACATCCATAAGTCTGACCCTGACTTTGGCCCTAAACCCTAACTCTAACCCTGACCCCCACCCTGCCAATAAAACCAACCCTAATCATCTCTTGGAACAACAGGTCACAATTTCTTCCCCTCAAACAGAATGTTTCAGGTCTGGCAGCGTGGCCTTGCTGCTAAATCCTTGCCTTGCATGCTCCAGGATCCCATATTGGCACCGGTTCCTATCCCAGCAGCCCCACTTCCCATCCAGTTCCCTGCTTGTGGCCTGGGAAAGCAGTGGAGGGCAGCCTAAAGCCTTGGGACCCTGCGCCCATGTGGGAGATCTAGAGCAGGCTCCTTACTCCTGGCTTCAGAATGGCTTGGCTCCGGCCATTGCAGCCACTTGGGGAGTGAATTAATGGATGGAAGATCTTTTTGTATATCTGACTTTGCAATAACAATAAAGAATTATTTAAATAAGAAGCAAATGGGAATCCCTACCATTACCTCTGCTTCTCAAATTAAGTATACAGTCTTAAAATGGACTGTATTAGTTATAGTAAAAACTAACCCTAACCTCCACTTTTCAGAAAGCATTTTGCTATTCATTTCAAAAATAGACTTACCGAGTGAGAAGAAAAGACGTAGTGAAATTTTCTACCTGCTGGTTCACTCCCCAATGGTCCACCATGGCCAGGGCTGGTCCAGCCTGGAGCCAGGAGCTTCATTTGAGTCTTGCTTGTGGGTGCAGGGGCCCAAGGGCCTGGGCCATCCTCCACTGCCCTTCCAGGTACACGAGCAGGCAACTCTGGGGCAGAGCAGCTGGAACCCCAGCCAGCACACAGGGATACCTGCTCCATCCCCACGTCCTAAGTGCTTTCGTGTCCCCACGGGCCTCTGCTCACCTGGCCAGCACTGCATTTTGTCACTGGATTATCTGCAGCCTCGTCTTTCTGTGACGGACAGTCGTTGATTGACCTCAGCCCTGTCCTCTGCCATGTTGCCCCTGGCTTCCTGGGAGCTCCTGATATGTAACACCTGTTGGCACGGAGGGTCGTTGCGCTGTCTCTCAGACCTGGTCCGTGCTTGCCACATGGCCCTTTGGAGGCTGCTGTCTCCATCCAGACAAGCCTTGGTGTCTGCACAGTCATGTTCGTCAGTTGTTCCCTTAAGCCTTCAGATTTGGCACTTTCCTGGAATGGTAAAAATAAGATCATGCCTTTTCTCCAATGCTTTGATAATTATGCTTGTTGTCTCATCTTTCCAAGTTTATTTTGGGGCTTGGGGTGAGACAGAGCGGAAACTGTTTTTCTATATTAAATCATAGATATCTTCAGCCCTGAGAACACAAATTACAGCCTAGAGGTCTGAAGGGGCCTGAGGGCCGGACTTCCTGAGCTGGGATCACGTGCCAGGAAGCCACTGAGTGGCCCTGTCAGTCCCTTCTTCTCCAGGAGTGAACAGCTCCTTTCTGCAAGCCTGGGTCTCACACTCCCTCCTCCACCCCGTGCCCCTTAACTTCCACCACAGATAGGGCACAGGGTGGCAATTGCTCACAGGAAGTGTGTACAGCAGCACCTCCCCAGCCCATGGCAGGTGGTACGTGCAGGTGTCAGCAACTCATTCACCCTCCCTGGAAGTGGGTGGGGTTGAGACCCCTGGGGCTGGGCTCTGGTTTGGGGAGTCGCTGGATGCACAAACACATAGTGGTCACTCTGGCCACGGACAATCATGGTACTGGCCTGGCCATGGCTGTGTGGTTCTTCTTTCTTACCCAGCCCCTTGTCCCAGGTCTCAGGCGGCTCTGTGCCCAGGTCTCAGGGAGCTCTCTGGGCCCAGGTCATGAGGGCTGCCTCAGGGAAGTCCCTGCACTAGGCCCTCCTGGCCATCCTGGGAGCTGCTCTCTGCCGTCCCTTCTGCCGCCTCCCCCCACTTACCCCAAAGGACAGTCAGTGGCTGACTTGGACCTTGGGCTGATTAGCTGGTGTAACACTGTTTTTTACTGTTCAAGTCTTAGCTGTTACACCTCTGATCCAGCTCCCTACTAATGCCCTGAGAAGATACTGAAAGATGGCCCACCTCCTTGGGCCCCTGCAACCACGAGAGCCCAACATAGGGATTCCTGACCCCTTTCTGCTGTCTGGCCTAGCCCTAACCTTTGTGGTCATTTGGGGAATAAAATCAATATCTCTCCCTCTCTCTCCCTCCTTCCCTCCCTCTCTGTGATTTTCAAATACATAAATCTAAAACGAACAAAAAAAGCTTGTGAGCACTCAGATTGTCATTGCATGTCTCAATTAAGGTAAAAAAAGAGCAAAACAAAATAAAACTTAAAATTTGAATTTCATGGCCTGCACTGTGGTGTTGCATGTTAAACGTCCATTGTAGCGCGCCCCTGGCCAGCAGGGAATAAAACGCAGACACCGAAGTCCTTCTCTGATCACACTTTATTGGAGCGCCGCTTGATTGAGGGAAAGATGGCAGTGGGGGCGCAGGGAGAGCAAAGCGGATGGCTTATATGCAACTCTATGAGAGGCGTGTCTGTGGCTCAGTGACTGGTCGTGATAGGACAGTGAGTGCTTACTTGTCAGATTGGGATAGGTCGCTGCTGTTGCCGGGCAAACTAGGGCAGGAAGCTACGTCAGGACAGAGTTGTTTACTCTGTGCCTGTCGCCATCTTGTAATGGCGGCTGACTGCGCTCTGCAATTCCCCCTTTTATTTTTTCTATGATACAGCAAAGGTATGGCTCAGTGACTGTGCCTGTCTTAGGTCATCCAACCTCTCGTCAGGTCCTTACCCGTCATGGGAAGCTTAGGCAGATGACAAGGCCTAACTCCTGTCTTAGGTTGGTACCTGACTGGGTCAGAGGTTGCCCGTCTTTGACTACCAGCCCTGGCTACCGCATAGGTGAGAACCAGAATCGAGGGACTTGAGACTACTGATCCCTATCGGGTGCAATGGCTCAAAAGCCTCCGAGTGCAAGGGCATCAGGTAGGGTCTCATCATTCTCCTCTGAGCAAACTGATCCAGACCTGGGGGGAAGCGCCTGCCTCCATAGCTGCCAAGGCTCGAACGATGGCGACCTTGTCCCGCCTGACACTTCGCCGAATCCTACAGACCAAAAACAGAGCCAAGACTATACCTCCGAGGCAAAAAATTGCAAACATTCCTACGCCAACCCATTCTTTAAAATGGGAAAAGGTATTCCAAATCCAATCGGTAAAATCTTGAAGGGTCACAACTTCAGCTCGGGTGGCATAGGTGGTTACAATCTTTCCCAAGCAGTCAGTGTATAAATTATCAAACAGAACTTTCCAATTCCCATACAAATAAACCAAAAAGCTTCTCCATAAATTAGCTGCACGTTGGAAACTGAGAGTTCCTCAGATAATATGTCCACCTGTTCTTAGATCAAGTTCACTCATAAGTTCATAATTAGCAAGCCAGTCCAAACATGTTGGTTAAACTGCTCCTGTGTCTGAAGAACCACAGAGGGCTGCTTAGTCATGGTCGCCAGTACAGCAGTCACTAGGGCCACAATGGCCATGGCGCGGCAGCAGTAACCCCGAAGTCGTGCTCTGGGCATAGGAGGACTGACAGGTCGTCTTTAACTGCCGCTGGTCTGGAAAAATAGGTGGGCACGCACATCACCACAGCCAGGGGGTGCTCGATTATTTTCCAATTTTCTGAAAAAAAGCAATCTGTTCCACAAGTTAATTGAATCCCTACCTAACCAGCATTATTAACAAAAAGATAAAACTCTATGGTGCTTTTGTTACCATGATCAGAAACCAAGTGGGACATTTTGAAGGCTTTTAAACTGGAAATAAACTATGGCAGCTGGGTAAGATCAGCAAATGAGCTATCCTGTCCCTGGGGGAAGAGGCCATTGGTTATTGGCTCTCCTTAAGTCTTCTCCCAAGTGTTCCCACTGTGGCCTTGCCACACAGGGGAGCTGATTTCTTCACACCTTTGTGTCATCCACACCTACTGCACAGACCCCAGCATCTCCCCTTTTTATATTATTGAGTAGAAGGATGCGCAGTTCTCTGCGAGTGGCTCGAATCATGGAGCTCAAACGTCGGAAGATGACTGTTTCTGTAGCAACATGAGTCTGCCATGGTTGTTCAGATGGTTTACAAGTATAGATAGAGGAGAACACAAAATGGATTATGAGTAAGATCTTACCAAGATGACAAGGGAATATGTCAGTCATGTACATCTGCTTTTTCAAATAATATTTCTGTAACAAAAACTTCAAAAATCAAATAAAAGTATAGCATTTCCTAACCGGTAAACACAAACAATATAATAACAACTAAAAAACCAGCATAAAACTAAGATCTACTGTATATCTATATTTCATGTGGTATCAAGGAACACTGAAGCCAAACAGCAAACACACACACACACACACATTTTTTAACATACTATAGAGGACTATAAGTAAAATTTCAAACAATGTTGACAAAAGACGTACAGAAAGACAGACATAGGTGGCCACCACACTCACTCAATTTTAAAAATCTAACGGGCCATAACGATGTCTTGTATGGACCCTGACTCAAGAAGTCATGTTATATCCAACCCTCTTGAGTCCCAGATGAGTACTCAAAACAAGCAAATTTGGATGATGAGATACCTGTTTATTGGCAGAGGTCAGTGTAGATTCTGTGAGCCAGGAAGCCAGGATTGGCAGTGGGGCCGTGTTAATCAGCACGGTGGCCTCCCCAGACTACCGAGCCAGGCTCTAAAACACAGGATGACCACTATCCTCTGACTGAGGCCTCCAAAAAGTTGCAAAGTGCATGAGAGATCATGTCAGACAAATTTAGGATTTACTAAGGCTCCTTTATAAACCAAGCTTGGTGATAGCAGTACCCATTCAAAATTAATAAGTGAAGAATCAACAATGATAATTTAGTGTGAATAGAAACCCTGAGAGAAAAAAACATTGATATTAGTTATCCCAACAATATAAATTAGCAAAAGAGACATGCAGTTAATAGCCTGGACATATTTACAAAACTGTAACCATTTATCCTTTCTTGGCTTTTTGGCCTGCATTCTATTATTATTAAGCACTATTAAGTAGACGTCTGTAAAAAAAAAATTGGTAGTGTTTTGATATGACAAAATTTTGCTCTACTTGGCATCTGACAGCATATTTAATACAATCGAAAAGCCTACTCAGTTATTATATCTATGAAACGAAATTTCCGAATTATTTAGATGCCAGGGCTTATAATATCTAGTTAAAATAAGATCTCTTTATATAACACAATATAGGTTAGGTTTAATTATTGGCATTAAGTGATCACTCAAATACCTATAAAATAAATACACAACTTTTATCAATCTTAAGCAATATGAACATACTGTAAGGCAGAAAATACAAGTATCACCTTGATATTTCGATATAGAATCTTATCATATTCTGAGACACTTCAGCAAAGTCAGGTCTGGAAATCGCTGGAGCTAACTAGAAAAATTTAATCATTAGGTAGATAAAAACATTTATGAGAAGATGTTATAATACCATGTGATTGTAAAACTTTGTTGCTATAATAGATGATCAGATTCCATGCATCAAGGATGAATATTTTAGAAAATGCCGCAAACAGTGTGTAGAGAATATGATTAATTATATTGAATATAAATCATACAGGATGTATTCCTTGCACAACCTCCATGGCTTTGTCATTCTTTCTTCAACAAACTTTATCTTGTCAATATTGTGTCCTCTTCAGTGCTGCAGTCTAACATAGCCATTCTCCTATAGGAGAATTTTACAAGTCATGCCCTTTTTCTTTTATCCAAGAACCTTCCTCTACAACCTTTTTCATCAAGAACGCATTTGTATACTTGAATTTATTCTTTATAATAGCAGATAAAAGTACATGGTGCATCCCATACCTGGAAAAATTTTAACAGTGAATTAGATGTTACTTTTATAACAGTTTATATTTGGTGTAAATGTTACACTTTTAAAGCAATGCCTTAAACAATAGCTTAAGAGTCTTATTCTTAAGATGCAAAAATTCAAGATAAAAATTCAATAGAGTTATGAGATGTTAATTTTGTACAAACATTATTTATAAAGGACAAGACGCTAGATATTTTTCTGTGGGCCCAGTTTATCTCCTATCCTGTCGCTTTGTGCTAAAAACGGTTGGGTGTTTGAGGCTTGACAAAGGGAAAAAAAAGTAAAAGGTCCTGGAGAAACTGCACTTGTGGGATGAGTATCCTAACAAAGAGCAGCAGGAGGGGGTCGGGAGCAAGTGTAACTGCTGGGGAGAAGAGAATTTAACCCTGAAGTTGCTGGGCAGGAGGAGGAACTTCTGTAGAGGATGCTTGCTGCTGCGAAATGACAGAGGGGTAGAAATGTAAAATGGACAAAATTATCTAGTTAGTCGATCTGGAATCCGAGTCAGCAAGTCCAAGCCCTGTGAGAAAAATGAAAGCATTCTCTCCTCCAAAAGTTAAGAGCAAATCAGGTCCTTTCCATTGGCCAGTAAGGACGTTTTCAAAGTCTATGATTAGAGAAGCTATTCTGTCAGATGACCATCTGTAAAGAGTAAAGAAGTTGGTTAAGGAAGCAAAAAAAAGGTTAAAAACAAAGGGGTTAAGGAACAAATCTTTTAAAATATAACTGTATGACCTAACAAAATGTAAATATGACTTAAAAATAAGCTGTTTAGAGCTATAAAGAATAATTATTTTATTTACATCTTTGAAAAAAGGCTTCTTATTCTTATGACATCTCTTTATAATTAAGATGGAGACCAAAGCACAATAAGGAGTAATAACCTTTTCCTACATGGAGAGGAGATGTAGCCACTCTAAAGGCCCTTGTTGTCACAAGCATCCAGTTGGGGTATGAACAATAGGTAATATAATTCACTGCCAAGGAAGATACCAACTTTTAATTATCAGTATCAGGTTTTAAGTCTGTTACTCTTCTATAGGCATAACTTGGATTGGATGTTGGTGCTTTGCAAACCTCTGATTGTTCAGGAACCAGGACTGGCCCCGCCAGGAGTTTCCTGACCACAGGCGCTGGCCAGCACAATCAATTTTAGATTTACATTTACATACTTTTGCCCAATGTATGGCTCTGTGACATTTAGGACACATTTTAGGGCAGTGATCCTTAGCAGTATTATTGCCATATTTTCTAGCTAAAAGAGATGCTTGGCATTGCTTTTGAAGGTATTTGAGTTTATCAGAATTAAAACATTTAGCATTCATTCGCTTTTGGATAGCAAAGGTTTCAAGCCCTGCCAGGTGGGCAGGATGTTTCAAAGTCCTTATGTTGTGGCAGGCCTTTAGATAACCCATAACTTGTTTACCAGATTTTTGGGTATTTTCTTGCCTACAATCTTTCCACATATGTCCCAATTTGCCGCAATTATAACATTTATGCCTATTTTGCTTTAACTCAGTGCTTAAAGTAGCAGCCATCAATTTAGTTTTGTACACTTTAGAGCCAATATTCATACATGTCTTCTTATTTTGGGGGACCTAGAACTGTGCCTGCCTCCCATTTCCCTGCTTCTGACCCTGTACAGGCTGATTACTCAATTTACGTTGACTTCGAGGCAATAGAACTGTCCCATTCTTGTGGAATTTAGACTGACAAGCCATTTGCCAATGAAATCCCTTCTCACACCTCAGACAGACGGTGCGAGGAATATTTAAATTGGGTTTAGAAATGTCCACACAAATTTTTTCCTGTCTGAAATTTTGAGACAAATTTTTAGTGGGACAGCTGTGGCTGAAATGCCCTACTTCACCACAGCAATAACAATTGTTTCTTTTTTGACTTCCTTGATTACCTCTTATGTTCTTTAAAGTCTGAGTAGCAGTTTGACCTTGAAGAGCTGCAGCAATAGTTAACCCTTGCATGTAAGATGGAGTTACCTCAGCACAAGCTCAAACATAGTCTGACAAGACTCCTGTCCTTCTCACTGGCTGAATTAAGGTTTGACAAATTGGAGTAGCAATTTCAAAAGCTAGCTGTTTAACTATGAGATCTGTAGCTGTATTGTTAATTACTGTCCGGCTCACTGCTTCGGTGAGTCGAGCTACAAAATCTGCAAAAGGCTCCTCAGGCTTCTGCATTTACAAAACCCGAGGACTTCTGATCTGGAGATGGCAGGCGTTTCCATGTGCCCAATGCCAAGGAGGAGATAAGCTGTAATGTCTCCTCAGGCAGATTAAGTTGTTCTGAAACGCCAAGATGAGTACCCTGTCCTAGAAGCATGTCTGAAGTCCAGTGAGGATGCTGGTTTTGAACATTAATTCTGGCTTGGGCATGAGCTGCATCCGTGACTATAGATTTAAAATCTAAGTACTGTCCAACGGAGAGACAGGCTCGGGCTATCTCGAACCAATCGGCTGGGAGTATTTGCCTGTTGAGTAATTCTCCCCAGCAAAGTGAGAGTATAATTTGCATTTACCCCATATGTCTTGGATGCTTCTACCAGATCTTTCAACTGTTTATAGGTAATAGGTTCATGATATCTGTCCCCATTTTCCGGATTCTGATAAACCGGAAATGCAGAGTAGAGGCGACTTAGCGCCCTCCGGGGAATAAAGTGCCATCCTCCACTAGATGGGTACGGGGGAGGTCGGCATTCCATGTCTCCAGAAGGCACAAAAGCCTCATGCAGACTATGGTCCTTATCTTCTGGTTCTGATAACTCATCGTCAGACGAGTCCTCTTGTGTAGCTACCTCTAAATTTCTAAACTCATCTACTTTTAAATTTCTAAACTTATCTAACATTGGATACAGCGGCCGTTTATTACTCTTTTCTTTATCTTCTTTATTATTACTCTTTTCTTTATCTTCTTTATTTTCTCCTTTTAAGCATGCTTCCTTTTTTCTTTTAGGCCTATTCCCCCTCTCATCAATTGATTCTGCTTCTGAGAGGCTCTTCCCTCTCTCATCAATTGATTCTGCTTCCGAGAGGCTCTCCTGAAACTTAATGAGCTGCTCTCGACCCTGTCTAACATGCTCCATGTTCCGTCCCTCTTTTAAACAGGACCGGACCAACTTCCAAAGTGGGAAGGATCCGGGTCCCAGCCTTCCTTCCTCTTTTGCCTTTTCTAAATCTTTGCCTAGTTTGTCCCAGCAGCTCAAGGTCAGATCTCCTGAGACTGCGAACCACGGCGCAGCTGCGTCGTAATCATTTATTATCTTCTGCACTGACCTTGCTGAAATTTTTAAGCCTCGTTGTTTAAGGAGTCCCAGTATGGGGTCAGCGAACTCGCTGCTGGCTGATATTCGGCCTTGATTATTACCCATTTTCTTAGATCTCGTGAAAGGCCGCTTTATCTACAGCGGAGTTACTTTCACTTTGTCCGGGTTCGCGCAAAGACACCAGGCTGACGTAGGCGCAGGAAAAATCAACACAGCAGTCCCACTATTACCGTACCAAAACAATGAGAGCAACAAGAACAGGGTTTATCATACCTGAGAGGTCACCTACCGGTAGTCCGCTCCGTGTGTAGAGTTCTGAACTTCAACCCCTCACTGGTGTCCGCTGGATTCGAAGTTCCCGGGTTCCGGCACCAGCTGTAGCGCGCCCCTGGCCAGCAGGGAATAAAACGCAGACACCGAAGTCCTTCTCTGATCACACTTTATTGGAGCGCCGCTTGATTGAGGGAAAGATGGCAGTGGGGGCGCAGGGAGAGCAAAGCGGATGGCTTATATGCAACTCTATGAGAGGCGTGTCTGTGGCTCAGTGACTGGTCGTGATAGGACAGTGAGTGCTTACTTGTCAGATTGGGATAGGTCGCTGCTGTTGCCGGGCAAACTAGGGCAGGAAGCTACGTCAGGACAGAGTTGTTTACTCTGTGCCTGTCGCCATCTTGTAATGGCGGCTGACTGCGCTCTGCAGTCCATCTGCTGTGTTGGCATCCATGTGTGCCAGTTTGAGTCCTGGCTACTCTGCTTCTGACACAGCTCCCTGCTAATGGCTTGGAAAAGCAGTGGAAGATGGCTCAGGTTCTTGAGCCCCTATACCCACATGGGAGACCTGGTTGGAGCTTTGGCTCCAGCTTGGTGACCCTGGAAGATCAGGTGACCCGGGTTCTGTCACTCACAGCAGCGTGGCCCACCTCGCTGCGATGGAGAGGGACAGGCCAGTGCCCTTGGCCCCTAGCAGTTGCCACGGGTGTCTGGGTTTCCCCTTAGGCCCCTGCACGGGCATGTAGAGGGTGGAGAGCTGCTTCTCAACACGGGTGTCCCGGTCCTGCACACAGAGCTGGCTGAGCTGCCCTGCTTCCTCATTCTCAAGACAAGGGCTGTCAACCTGACTCACTGCTGTGCCTCATGCATTGCTGCAGGACTTCCATGAGGAGGCGGCTCCCCCGCTCCACCGCACACTTAGCACTGCTGAGCTGAGCAGGGTTGCAACAGCTTCCTGTAAGACAACTCCAGCAGAATTGGATGTCTTCCTGGTGTAAGAAATACATAAATCAGTTAAAAAATAGTCCTCAGAGCAGATGTGATGATCTGTGGCTGTCACAGGAAACACATGGGCTGGGCACACCCTCAGTTACAGGAGAGCGGGCAGTCAGTGGTTCTCGGCCCCTCCTGGTAGCTTGTGCAAGACCAGGTCCCAGCCTGGCTCAGGCTACCCAACAAGGACAAATAAACCTGTGTCTGCTTTGCCTGGTGCCTTCCCAGCTGTGGGGAACTCACTTCCTGATTCCAGAGGAGCGAGCTGAGAGCAGAGTGGGTGATGCCCCGGCTCCAGCAGTCAGTGCCACTCAACTGTGCTGTCCATGGGCCTGGCACAGCCAGCTTGCAACTTCACCCCAGCATTACATGCAACTTCATGGCACAGCATTGCTAGTTCCCTGTGAAGAACACATTGCAGTGGTCACAGAACAAAAATCTCACAACAGAACAGAATCTCACAGTAGAACAGAAATCACACAATCTCACAGCCATTCTGTGCCCCACCGCACCCCAGGCCAGGGAGTTGGCACCTCTCCCTGCTCTGAGCCACAGGGGAGGCAGGCAGCTCGAGGTGCCCCAGGACTAGGGCCTGTTCGGAGCTCAGTGCTCATGGGAGGCATTTGCTGCCAGCTGGGAAAGCAGCGGGTCTTGGGGACTCTCAGATCTGGGTCTGGTGAGTCCAAGAACCTGTGTGCATTTTCCCACATCTGGACATGCCCGAACACGGGTGTCCACTTCACAGGTGTGGGTGAGGGGCAGGGAGGGAAGAGGCAGATCAACGTCAGCCAGTTCGCACTGAGCCAGATGAAGCATTAGAGATGCAGCTGAGAACAGTCAGCTCAGAGTCCACAGCAGGGCAGAGACCACGAGTTCACTAAAGGCAGGAGAAGGCCAGCCAGCACTGAGGGCCAAGGCCTGGGCGTCTCCTTGGGACCCGACACCCCTGCATACCCCTTCTCTGGTTCTGGCTAGCCCTAGTGCTCAAGGTGAGCAGGTGCCTGGGCTGGGGGGCTTCTTGGGGGAGACCTGAGTCTCCTTCTGCTTTGAGGCCAATATAAGTTGCTTCCTGCCAGTTCCAAGAGTCTCACGAGCGCTGGGGGACAAAGGCCCTGATGGTCGAGAGACTCTGAGGGTACAAACCCCTGTTCTGGGGGAAACCTTGCCTTTGTTCCCTCAGTCTGGCCTGCATTTGGGCCGGGGGCGGTAGCCTCATTTCACACTCATGAGCCCTACCCCGACATGCACACACATTGATTCCACACACATGTGCATGCATGCTCTCACACACACATGGCTTGAGGCAAAGGTAGGTTCCACTCACACTTCCTCTAAAGCCTCTCATGGGTAGTTGGACCCAACAGAAAGATGGGCTGCTGACCACACCCATGAGTGGACTCAGAACCGCGTCAGAAAGTCTCTGAGTTCCTATGTGTGTGTAGGGGGGAGAGGGCAGACCCTCCCGTTCCTCTCGCCCTCCCTTGCTCTGTGGCCCCACTTACCCATCCTGCCTCCAAAGAGGGGGTATTGGAGGCTCCTGTTTGATGGCCAGGTAGCATCTGAATGGGTCAGTATTGGGCATGAAAGCCATAGCTGCATGCAGGGTCTCTGGAAATCCCAGGTCAACCAGCGGGGTGGTGTCTGGGAGCTGAAGGATCGCCTGCTGGGGTCCAAAGTTTAAGAACAGAAAGAAGATGCCTACTGGCACCAGGCTGTGGGAGCCGCTGCCTGCAGTGGTTGGTGTCCCTGCTTATCCAGTCCAGACTTCACAGGGTCTGCAGACTTGGGGCACTTGGTCACCAGACATGGATGGCATTGCCCAGTGACCTGGCTCTGGGTGGGACACTGTCCGGCCAGCTGTGTTCCTCTGGCTGCACCCAGCCAGTGTTGCTCTGTTGTCAGCACCAGTTGTTTCTTCTGTACTCTCCATCTGGCATGTCTCCAGCAGACCCTGAGGCATGTTCCTGGCAGCTGCTGGGCACTGGTCTGACAAGCCTCACTTTATAGGCACAGACATTGGCATAGAGGGCTTGAGAAACTTGTCTAAGTTTGGAGCAGGACTGCCTTGCTGTCCTGGGTGGGCAACCCCTATCCCTGACCCCCTGGCCCTCTGGCCAGGGGCTATGAAATATCCCCTGGGTGAGGTGCATGAGCAGGGACACCCACCCTGGTGCCTCAGGCAGTTCTGTGGAAGGAGGTAGTCTTTGAGCAGGCTGCCCTCCCTGCAGGCAGTAGGCTCTAAGATGGATTAATCCCGACACCCTCTGGTCTGTTCAGCAGCTTGAGTGGCTCCAGGAATGGGGTTCTAGGAGAGTGCTGTCACCCCATCGAGTTGTTTGGGAGGGTGGCTCCTTCAGCCGGGCCAGGGCTTGACTGAGGCTAACTAAGGGGACTATGGGAACTGGCTTGAGCTGCTGTGCCGCAACTGCCCACTGGCTGAGGTGCTAGGCTCTCTGGGCTTGGGGGTCGCACAGGAGGTAGAGACCCAGGACCCAGCCCCACATCCCAACTGAAACTCCAGGGAACGGCTCCGGATCCTGGGGTAGGTGAGCTTGCTAGCCTCTCAAGGCCTGCTGGGGCTTGCTCACCTCTGCCAACATGCTCTGCCTCAGGACTGACCTGACCTGGCCACAGGAGTCCCACACAGAGGCAGCCCCGACCTGGTGCTGAAAGTGTCCTGGTTCCTGCCTGGTGTTCAGCCTGGGAGGAGCCTGGGGACTGGGGTCCTCACTGTCCCAATGGGCTTGTCATGGGGGGGGCCCTGCTGCCCCTCCAGCTTGCACCAGTTTATTCACACACTTGGCACCTCACCAGCAGCCTTCACCTCACACAGAGGAAACACAGTGTGGCAGACATGTGAGGACACACATACACACAAGCACAACACATATACACAAACACACATGAGCACACGAGCACATACGTGAACATGCATTCATGAGCACACAGACATGCATACATGCATGCAAGCACATACACATATAGATGCCTGTGAGCGAATGCACACATGAGCACAGAGGCATACATACATACCTGTGAGCACAAACACATGATCACACACATGAGCATATGATCACATGCATGTTGGCACACATATACAAGAGCACTGTATGAGAGCACACAGGCATGCATACATATCCACAAGCATACACATGATCACACACATGAGCACAAGGCACACATACATACCTGTGACCACACTCATGAATGTGAGCACATATGTGCTTGTACACATACACAAGAACACACGTGTGAACACACAAATAAACATGTGTTCACATGCTGGATGGCCTCATGCTTCACAGGCAGGCCTGGGCTCATGGTGTGGGCTGCGGCCCAGCCCCAGCGGCATTTGGTACGAAGATGTGACAGCCTTGGCTCCTCTCCTACCTACACTCCCAGCAGCCTTGAGGTTGGCCTGGGAGCCTGAATGGGTCCAGACATGTTGCATCAGCCTGGAGTGTTCAGGGAGGAAGAGAAAAATGGCCAATGACCTCCAGTGGAGTGAGCCCAGGAACACCTGCCTGACTGACACCTTCCACTGCCTGCCTACAGGTGCAGCCTGAGGCCTGTGTGCACATGCCTGTGTGCACACACACACAGAGATATACTCACAAACACACACATGCCTGTCCATGTTCACACTCCCCCCCACACACACACACTTGCACAGTCACACACACAAGACTGGGTGCTTTCTCTTCTGTGCGTCTGCACCGCCACCTTCTGGCTGCTGGGAATCCCTGCTGGTTTTCTCCTACAGGCCCTGATCTTGCTCCAGCCTGGGGTCCCTGTCTCCCCTATCTCACCAAACAACACGCCCTGGTCCTCCTAACCAGATCCCAGGGGTTCATACTGCTGCTTGATGGGATTTGCTGGGTTGTCCAGAACGGGCTATGACATCGGGTTTCTAGAAGGTCAGAGGCCAAGGCTTGGCCAGGGAGGCAGTAGGTAGGGGGCTGCACACCGCTGACCTCAATCCCAATTAACCCAGAGTCCAGGTCTCACCTGGATGAAGCAGGCGCATGTCTGCATTCCATGGCTGAAGGGTTACGGTTGGGGTTAAGGGTTAGGGTTGGGGTTAGGGGCTAGTGTTCTGGTTAGCGGTTAGGGTTAGGGGTTAGGGTTAGGGTTAGTGTTAGGCTTAGAGTTAGGGATCAGGATAGGGTTAGCGATTAGGGGCTATGATTAGTGTTAGGCTTAGTGTTAGGTTTAAGGTTAGGGTTAGAAGTTAGGGTTAGGTGTTAGGGTCAGTGTTAGGCTTAGGCTTAGGAGCTTGGGGTTAGGGGTTAGAGTCAGGGGTTAGGGTTAGGGTTAAGGTTAGGGTCCCAGAAGCCAGAAACATGGGTTAGAGTTAGGAATAGGGTGAGGCATAATGATATGGTTAAGGTTAGGGTTAGGGTACCAGGAGCCAGATATATGGGTTATAATTAGGGATAGTGTTAAGGTTAGCGTTAGAGGTAGGGTTAGGGTTAAGGTTAGGGTACCAGGTGCCAGAAATATGGGTTAAGTTATGGTTAGGATATGGTTAGGATTAGGGATAGGGATAGGCATA
Source organism: Ochotona princeps (assembly GCF_030435755.1). Lineage (NCBI taxonomy): Eukaryota > Metazoa > Chordata > Mammalia > Lagomorpha > Ochotonidae > Ochotona > Ochotona princeps. The sequence goes on along the minus strand of NC_080835.1, from coordinate 103,554,428 downwards.
GGGTTAGGGTTTGGGCTAGGTTTAGAGTTAGGGTTAAGGAAAGCATTAGGATTAAGGCACCAGGAGCTAGAAACAGGTTAGGGTTAGGTTTAAGGATAGCGCACCAGGAGGCAGAAACATAGGGGGTAGGTTTAGGATTAGGAATAGCAATAGTGTTAGGGTTAGTGAAAGGTTTAGCGTTAGGGATTGAGATAGGGTTAGGGTTAGGGCACCAGGAGGCAGAAACATGGGTTAGGGTTACGGATAGTGTTACAGTTAGGGTTAGGGATAGGGATAGGAATAGGGTTAGGGTTAGGGTTAGGGATAGGGTTAACATTAGGGTTAGCGTTAAGGTTAAGGATTTTTTAAAGTTTTATTTATTTATTTATTTATTTATTTATTTATTTATTTATTAATAATCTTACTTAGTTACTTAGGGTACAAAGGGTCAAGGGCTACAGAAAAGTGGGTAATACCATAGTTTTTACACTAATATCATCATTTTCCCCTGTATCTGGCATCAGGGGAGAAGTAAATGCAAAAGCCCCAAGTAGCCTTTCTCCCATCACAGGTCCCTGATGTGAGGCACACTCGGAGGGCCCTGCTTAAGCAATTTTGATAGTTCAACAGTTCTGAATTGTTGCCAGTCTTGCCATTCCAATCGCGATGAAATCTGTTCTGAATCTACTGGCTAAAATAGTCCCTTCATGGTTGGGGTTCTGAGACCGGCATTTCAGTTGGAGGGATCTCCAAAGAACTTCTTTTGAGGTGATCCCACACCTGATTCTTGTGTGTACTTCCAGTACAGGGCCGGCACAGTCCATCATCCCAACCAGCTTATGCTGGTGGTCGCAATTGCTGGGTCAGTACTTTTTCCAGCCCTGTCTTCCACGTGAACCGATGGGTGTTGTATTCCAGCCCGATCCTGTCCACTTCATACTTGGCCTTCACACAAACCAGTGGGAGCTGCAGCCTAGTTGGGGCGACTCCCCAGAACCCCCACCAGGCCTGCCCCGTACCCTTGTTCCCATGCTTGCCAGTGTGTACCTCAGACTTGTTCAGTTTGTCCCACATCCCATTTAGCTCTCATACATGTCAATGGACATTGAAGCCTAGTTCAACACAACCAACCCTACTCTCCAGTCCACACACATACTGGCATGTGCCTTTCTGTCTAGCCATCCCTGTCCCTGTCCTGGTTTTTGTGCTCTCCACTGGAAGTGGTAACCTAAGAGGGAGGTACCCACTATCTCCTTACTAGGCCCCTCCCACTCTAGGATCACACACTTTCCAGGAGGTTCTGCAGTTTGATTTGACAGAATTAGCCCTCAGTGCCAGCATCTGCCAGTTGATGCTGCAGCAAACCCCAACCAACCCTCACCCACTCTGATTTATGCCTGTATCAGTAGGAACAAGCAGCCCAGCCTGGCTTTCCCTGATCTAGCTCACATGTGGTCCACAGGTGTTGTAGCCCTGCCTGGTCTGGTCTGTCCCCATCCCCACTCATGCTTTCCAGTGTGAGTGGTTGTCTAACAGGGGAGCCCACATTCCCCCTGCCGGCTCTGCCTCTCTCCCCTGGTTCTCACATGTGCTGTTTCAGCACTGCAACCACATCTGCTACAGCTCACCCCACCTTGGCATTCCGTAATGGTTTGTATTACGACCAATCCCGATGCTTGTTTTCAGCAGCGGGTGATGTGAACAGGTTCAGCCTGGTCTGCCCCCACCTATGCCAAATGTACGCTGGTGGGTATCTTCCTCTGCCCTGGTCTGGGTTGCTCCCTACCGTGCTTTTTGTGCTCACCTATAAGGACAATCCCGATAGAGGAGTTGCACAAGCTCCTCCATCAGAGCCTCTTCCTATGCCAAATCTTGCGCATACTGGTGGTTCCATGGGTCAGCCCACATTGCTGACCTTCAATCCATTCCAGTACTTGGTGTTGGATGTTTTAGCCCAGCCATGGCTTATCCATACCCAGACACTGCTCACACATGGCTCAGTAGGGACAGAGGCCCAGCCTAGCCCATCCTACATCCACCCAGGTTCTCCAGAGCACCACATGATCCTGGCATCTAGCCCGGCTCAGTGTTCCCACCTCCAGTTCACACTTATGTCAAGGGAGATTCCAGCCATATCCATACCAGAACACAGCCCCCACTCTGGCCCCCTCACTCTCCCGTGGAAACTTCAACCCAACAAGGGTGTACTCTCACAGCTCCCCAACCGAGTGTATTCTCAGCCATAGATAAAGTGCATTGCAATGGTTATTCTGACCCAGTTGGCTAAGACCCCCACCTGTCTCAACCTTTGCCTTCGAAGCTGTGGCCTAGTATCCCTGGCTTTTGCAGACCAGTCGGTGTAAGAGCCTAGTTCTGTATGACATGTGCTCCATCCTGATTTCTTTCTTGTGAGTTGGGGTTTGCTTGGCCCTGCCTGGTCTGCCCCCTTCCAGTTGCAGCCCAGCAGACCCCATATCCTGTTTTAGGATGTACATTTGGGTGCTGCTGCCTTGACCTGCCAAGACTGCTATCAGTTCCTTTACCCGTAAGTAATGGAAGCTGCCATGGTCACACCTAGCTCTGCCCATCATTACCCCAGCTCATGAACTAACCGGAGAGACTTTTATTTCCACAGGGTTGGGCCCACACTTCCCACACAGAGTTTACCCCCAGTCTGAGTTAGCTCACATGCTGGTTAGTCTTGACCTTCCAAGAGTGACCACTCTACTATTCCACCACCCAGTCAGGTATTGGTACCTAGCCTGCCAGATAAGCTCCCATCCCTAGCTTTGGTGTGGACTGGTGTGTGGCAGTGATACTCTATGCTAACAGCCCACCTCAGGATTGCTAATTGGACTGGTGAACCAGTCAGGCCCTAATAGATCTTATGGACACTCCGCTCTAAACCATCAGGTCTCAGTCCCCACGCTTCCCAAAAGTTTCATGACCCCGCTACTGGGAATCACCTAGAATTCATCTCTCACCTACATTAACACTGTCCTCATCCACTAGCACTGCTTATCCCTAGGCAGCAATTACATATCCTAAGAGCCCCAGAATTTGCTGCTAGGCAGCCAGCAGACAGAGCCTGGCACCATTTGGTGCCTAAAGTCAAGGACTTGTTCACTGCCTTTAAGCAGTGGTTTTGGCCTGAGTCCCCAGCATTGGGTCCGGCCCGGCAGGGGCACCCCCCACAGCACCACACTGTCGGGAGCTGCTTTTGCCCCAGATCACATATCAGACAGCCTGTTTCAAGTCCATGTGCTAATGTGCCTTGGAAGCAGCAGATGATGGCTCAAGCATTTGGATTCCTATTGTTCACATGGGAAATCCAGATAGAGTGCCTCACTCCTGGTTTTGGCCTGGTCTGGTCCCAGTTGCCATTTTGGGGAGTGAAAGAGCAGATGGAGAGCTTTATTCCTCTCTTTTTTCTCTCTCTCTCACTCTTTCTCCACTGCCCCCTTCTCTTTTGCCCTTTAAAATAAATAGCCAAAACTTTAAAAAATGAAATCAGTGCTTTGCATCTAATTGCAAAGTGTGCTGCAGATGGGACCAGACATCCATACTTTTAAAAACTCTAAGTATGTCTACCTGGAACCAGGATAAAAAGTCATTGAACTACTCCATGAATGTCTGCTCCCCTGTCTGAGCAGGAGTAGGGCAGTAATATCTGCTACAGCAGGTATATAAATATTAGAAGCATGATGTCACGTAACATGTACTGTTAAGTTATTAAGGAAGGAGAAATGAGTAACCCTTGGTTTTTCCTCTGTACTCTCTTCTGAATACACCCATACAAAAAAAGACTTTAACTTGTAATAACTTGGAAATGGGAAGGAAATCTCAATTCTAAGGGTTTTATATTGGAAATTCCAGTTTTACAAATAGTTGACTTGCTGGATAATATCCTTATGTGATTTATACAGTTAAAAAAAAAGTGAGGTTCCTTTTCTAATTTTAAAATATTTGGGGATATTTTTATTGGTTTTTCTAACATCAGAAAAAATACACATTCAAAAATTGAAGCAGACTAACTTTTTTAAAAAAAGTAAAAGACTCCCCAAATGTCCACAGAGCCAGGGCTGGGAAAGGCTGAGGCCAGGAATCAGGAGTCAGGAATTCCAGTCTGTCACATAGGTGGCAGGAAGCCAAGTATTTGAAACAGCTCCTATTGCCTGCCAGGTTCAATAGCAGGAAGCTGGATCAGAAACAGAGCTTGACATGGAACAAGGCACTCTGATATGGGAATGGGTGCCCCAACCCTCAGTTTTATCTCCTGGACTACAATGCCCACGCTGTCTAGCTTTTGATCTTGTTTTCTCTATCAAGAAGTACAAACAAAAATGACCACGGAAAAACTTAATAAAATATTTACAAATAAGTTGCCAGCTTCCTAACATCCTCTTACACTCATGAAAATTTCAATCTAGGAAAAAACCAGTGTGGATATTAAGTAATAATTGAACACTCGGATGTAACATTATCAAACACGGGTTATTTAACAAAAATAACAAATAAATAACAAAAGTAATAATTTGACATTAATATAAAATAGCACATTTGAAAGACTTGAAAGAGATGTGGTAAGTGCTGAAGCTATGGGTTTCTGTCAATATAAAAATAACAGCAGAAATATTCTGAAAAGTATTATGAAAATGGACATGAAATTTTAGTTGGTGGAAAAAATAAGTTCTCAAAAAGTAAAAAGCAAGAAATGGACCCACCGTCTTAATAGCTGCACTGTCTCAATGGCTATATCCCCTTTCCATAAGTGGAATAAAAGACTCATAAATTAAGTCCCTCATTATCTCTTTAGAAGTCCTGTGATAAGTTTGCAAATGTGCTGATTTAAAACAAAATGTTTAGTTTCGTTTTCAGCTAAACAGTTTACATACACTTATGCATGCATGTCTATACTTAAGTGTTAAGCAATAATCCCTCCCCTTGATTCAGATAATGAATCTGTCCTTGTGAGATGAAGCCATTGGGGGATATTAAGAGAATCCAGGACTGTGCAAGCCTAGTGGGAAGGCCATGTGCACAGGGGCTTGGCATGAAGATGGCTTCATAGCCCCCTGGAAGTCAGGAAGAGAGGCATCAGGACCAATCACTGCTACCAGCACCTTGATCTTGGACTCCTAGCTTCTAGATGCTGACACAATAAATTTCTCTTATTTAGTCTTCCTGGACTATGGTATTTTGCTATAGTTACCACCCCCACCCAAGGAAAATGAATACAGATTTACTATTTACTTTGAGTACTTACCAGGTTGATCAGAGAAAAAAGTGCAGTGAGGAGCCACTGGCCCGTCCGGCCACGCAGAACTTCCCCAGGCGTGCAGATGAAACACAGCTGGCTGCCATGGAGTCGGAGAGGAGGAAGAAAAGGGTCCCCGACAGCAGCGCATCCGATGGTGGAGGAATCCTACGTGGTGCTGACGCGGAGGGATTGGACGCACAGTCACTTCCTGCGAGGAGCTGCGGTCACGCACCCTCAGTCAGCAAAGAAGAACCGGAGGAAGAGGACGCATCACTGGGCTTCTCCGTGGGGAGCCGTTCTCTTCCCAGAAGATGCGCTGTGGGCTCTGGGAGAGAATGGTGACCGGGCTTGTGGACTCCAGCTGACCCTCGTCCCACCTGCTGTCCACCTGCACCCCACCGGGGGAGGGCCTTGCGGTGGCCGCCATGGTGGACGTGGGGCCGGCTGTGTGCGATTTGGAGTTGGTGCCGCCCCCAGTGTGCCTCGTCTTTGAGCCTCACTGCACGAGTTCATAGACCCAAAAGGACTCCTACAAGGTAAGATCCCCCAGAATATAGGGGTCCGGGAAGGGAAGGTGGTGGCTTGGCCCTAGCACATGTCCAGGAGTGCAGGGGGAGTCTTGTCCTTGGGTGCAGGTCCAGCTGGGGAGGCAGCGGCTTGGTCATCAGCAGGGGCGCAGGAGGGGAGGTGGCCGCTTGTCTTTGTGCGGGGTTTACTACGGTGGGCCGTGTCTTAGTCCTGAGTGTGGGTTCCAGGAGGTCAGGTGGTGGCTTGGTCCTCAGTGCGGTGTCGGAAGAGGCAGTGGCTTGGCCATCAGCACGGGGTCTAGGTGGGGAGGTGGTGGCTTGCCTTTGGTGTGTGGTCCAGGAGGGCTGACCTCAGCTTGGCCCTGGGTGCGGGGTGGGAAGAGAAGGCATGCAATGGCTTGGTCATTGGTGTGGGGTCCTTGAGGGCAGATAGTGTCTTGGTCATAGGAGGTGTCCGTGAGTGCAGGCCTCTTCTTGGGCGCCCCTTGGGGTCGTTAATGGCAGCTGGCACCTTGGAAATCTTGTTGAGGTCCCCAAGGGCAAGTGGTAGTTTTACAAATCAATAACTGGTGTGGGAACTGGAGAGTAAAAAGAGCTGGGAACAATGTCGGGGCACACTAAAATAACTAATGGAACTATAAGTTGTGATGAAGGAATGTACTATTGTAATGATGTGAGGGAAAATTAGTCCAGAGGGGTGGGAATTTGGGGGGGAATCTCAGACCCAACATAATTGTACCATAAAATTCAAAATTAAAAAATTTAATAAAAAAGAGCTGGATAAAGTTAAAACAGGGACTCCATTTGCTTTTCTGTTGAGCTTCTGTATTAGGAGTGATGTGTATATGTCACAGGCAGTAATTGAGACCATTGTCAGCTGCTGAGGCAGATATGATCATTTGAAAAACAGTGAATTAGATGGAATTTGTGTTTGAAATCCTCTCCCAACCATTTACTTTCCACCTTCCTCTTCTGTTTGTATTAAGCTTCTCTCTGAGATGTTCAATGTTTTGACAATTATTTGTGTCATTCCTTCTCCTATGATTTTGGTCAGAGGTTGGGAAACATCTTCTTGAGGTCCCCAAAGGCAAACGGTAGCTTGGCCATCAGCAGGGGTGCGGGAGAGAAAGTGGCCGCTTGCCTTTGTGCGGGGTTTACGAGGGCAGGCAGTGGTTTAGCACTCAGTGTGGGTTCCTGGAGGCAAGGTTTTGGCTTGGCCATCTGCGCGGGGTCTAGGAGGGCAGGCAGTGGCTTCTGCCTAGGTGCAGGGTCCAGGAGGCAGGTGGTGGCTGGGTACTTGGTGAGTGTTCCCAGAGGGCAGACAGTGGTTTGGCCCTTTGTGTGTTGTCTGGGAGGGCTGGAGTCCTTGGTCATTGGCGTGAGAGGAAATGCTGGGGCTTGGCACTGAGTGTGGTCTCTGGGTATAATGGGCAGAGGTGCCTTGGGTTCATACTGTCCTGCAAGGTCTGCTCCACTTCTGCCCTTGGCGGGTTGTGGCCAACCCCCTCCTCCTAATCTTGGGCCTCTGGTTCTGACGCATGTGGCTCCTTCTGTTTATCTTTTCATCCCTCCCTCCCTCCCTTGTCTGTCTGTTTTTCTCTCCCTTTCTCTCTCTTTTTTTTTTTTCTCTTTTTCTTCTCTCTTTCATTCTCTCTCTCTTTCTTTTTGTAATGCTGGTACATGTTTGGTGGGATACACAGTGGTGTTTGTATGTAGCACAAGCTGGTGGACACACTGGCCTCTCCCCCCAGGACAGGATGAAAATGAAACCACTACCACAGCAAAAGTCAAAATCTGGGGCTTCAGTATCTGTCTGTACTTCCACCTACCTATCTGAGTTTTAGAAAAAGCAATTTGATTGTTTATTTATTTCAAAGGTATAAGACAGCTGGCCCAGCCCACAGGGTGCTGCTTTGTGGTTCAGGATGCCTGGAGTAAGGCCTAACAATACAAATTATAAGTCTACTTCAAAATTTCCATGGAAAAATGGAATTAAAGTTTATCTTGGTGAAAAAAAAAAAACTAAGCATCATATTCCCCCCAAATACACATTTTCCATGAAGATTTGCAAGACTCCTCGTATGTGTGGATTTCAAATATTTTTGCATCAAAATAAAATCATTTATTTTTAGATGTTTATTTGAAATGCACAGAGGAAGGGTGACACATGAGGTGGGGAGTAGGGAGGAGGAGGGAGGGAGGGAGAAGAGGGGAGAGAAAGGGAGGAAGGGAAGAGGCGGGGGAGAGAGAGGAAGAGAGAGGGAGGGAGAGAGGGAGGGGGAGAGAGGAAGGGAGGGAGGGAGGGAGGCATCTTTTTATGTTCTGGTTCATTTCACAAATGCACACAGTAGCCTGGGCCAGTTCAGGATGAAGCCTGGAACTGGGTCCCTCACACATTGGTGCAGGACCTGAGGTCATAAAAGCCATTACCTGTTGCCTGACAGAATGTGCATCAGCAGGAAGCTGGCACCAAAAAGCCTGGGTGGGATTCGAATGCAGGGACGCTGGTACGGGATGGAGGTGTGTCAAGCAACACCTTAACGGGTACACCAAACACCTACCGCTATGCGCTTTTGAATGTTTATTTAATTTCATCTACCATTGAAAATTTAATTTCATCTACTGAAAGGCAGGATGACAGAAAGGAAGACAGCGGGTGAAAGAGAGAAGGAAGGAAAAGAGGGGAAAGGGAGGGAGGGATGAAAGGAAAGGGAAGAGGAAAGGAAGAGAAGGGGGGATGAAGGGAGGGAGGGAGAAAAAGAAAGAGAGATCTTCCCTTGATTGGCTGGTTCACTTTCTTTTTCTTTTTTTTTAGATTTATTTATTTTATTACAAAGTCAGATATACAGAGAGGAGAGACAGAGACGAAGATCTTCCATCCGATGATTCACTCCCCAAATGAGCCGCAACGGTCCGGTGCGCGCCAATCCGAAGCCAGGAACCTGGAACCTCTTCCAGGTCTCCCACACCGGTGCAGGGTTCCAATGCATTGGGCCATCCTCAACTGCTTTCCCAGGCCACAAGCAGGGAGCTGGATGGGAAGTGGAGCAGCTGGGATTAGAACCGGTGCCCATATAGGATCCCAGGGTGTTCAAGGCAAGGACTTTTAGCCGCTAGGCCACGTCGCCGGGCCCCGGCTGATTAACTTTCACATGCTTCCAATAATTAGGGCTGCAGCAGGCAGAACCCAGGAGTCTACCCAGGTCTCCTGTGTGGCAGAGGCTCGAGACCCTTGAGTCATCAGAGCTGGATCAGAGTCAGAGGAGCCAGGATTCAACCTGCCACCCTGCTGTGGCAGCAAACACCTGTCCCTGAACTGTTCACTTCATTTTCGTTGAAACTTTTGGAAGTATTTTCATACACCAATCTGGGGGGGGGGGCTGCTGATGCTTGCTAGCCCAGGGCACACACTTAAGAGATCCACAGCTTTAAACGAAGTAAACAGGAGGCAAAAACCTCCTGTTTAGCCATGGAAAGCACTGTAGGACTCAAGGCTTATGTGTCTTCCATGGCAGCTCTGTGCCCTGGGCCAAGTGTTTCCCTCCTGCTGGCAATCACCAGATGAATTCCAGGTATAAACAAAACTAGTAGACGGCAGGGCTGTGGAGGTCATGTGTGTGAGAAGTGAAGTGAAGTGGGCAGTGGGGAGGTCAGGGAGGTTTTACTCCTCCACAGGGCTCCGTGCCGCCAGCCTGGAGCCAGGCTTCATGTTTCTCTCACTGTAAATGGGGGCTTTGGGGGACAGCGGGAGCTCCTTTCTTACCCACAGTGGTGGTGCTTCAGTTTAGAGAAACTTTAGAAGTTGACACATAGTCGCTCATTAGTGTTCAGCTGCAGGATGGAAACCTCCGCACCCTCAAGGTATAAGATGCTGGCTGAAAGTCAGAGTGGGGAGACAGGCAGCTGAGCCCCTAGAACCACGGGCTGTGCCACTTCTCCATCTGTTGTGCTTGCTCACTTTTAGTCTTACCCAATGCTCTACTTGGTCTTCCTTCCTCCGCTCACCCCAAGGGCCTTGATTAGGTCCTGCATACAGGCAGTTACTGTTCACTGGAAAAGGACAATGATGCATATGGGCTTGCAGCAAAGGCTTTGCACATTTCAAAAACAAAATACTCAACCATGTTTGCTGGACTATACAGCGGGCTTCTTTTGCTTTATTTGAGAGGCAGAAAGAGAAAGCTCTCACCCATGATAGCCAGGCTTTTGGCCCATGGCTGACAGAGACCCAAATGTTTGAGCTCTCACTGCTGCTTTCCAGAGTCTGCACCAGCTGGAAGCTGGAACCAGAAGCAGGGCTGGAACTTGAACGTGGGCTTCCTAGCCATGTGGCTTTGCAGATTCTGAGACTGGGGTACTGGCAGGTAACATGGCATGAATACCCAAGCTAGCCACCCTCATCGTGCTTGTAAATGGCTACAGCAGCTGGCAGGGAGCATTCAGGCTGGGACCTACAGAGAAGACTGCCCACACCCATTCCGATTGTGGTTGGCTCTCACAGCCCCCTCTTCTCAGTGCTGTACCACAGACTTTCTCTGAAGAGCTCTGGGATATGTTTTAAAAAGTGTTGGCCCCTAAATTAGGGGGAAAAGCACACTGGTAAATAATGAATATTTGGCAATGTGATTCTAACATTAAGCATTTGCCTCCTGCTTTCCCAGAGTAAAAAACATAATTAGACTAGAGGAAGACCTTTATGAAAGATACTGTACAGAAAACATATGACTGAGGATTAACCTCTAAGATGCTAGAACAGTACTAACTGCATGCCATGACAGATCCTTCTAGCATTGCATTTAGATCCCCATGTCAGCACATGGGCTGGGGAATCTGCAGGGGTTTGCTGGACTGTATGTGTCATACCGTCTGTCTGTAACAACCATTCCACAAGCGCCACAGGGACAAGCTCTCCAGACTGGGTGTAGGCCAAGTGCAGCTGGATCCAAGCATCTTTTGGGGATGAGGGGGTCAAGTTCTGAGGGTGGATCCAGCTGTCATCTAGGAAGGTACCTGGCAGGGAAAGGCAGGATTCAGAGCTGTACTGAAGGCCTTCAAGTGGCCCGGCTGCAGGTTCAGAGAGCCCCACCACCTTACTGCTGCTTTTCCTACTGCTTGTCTGGGGTCACTGCTAAGCTCTGATGTCTAAAGAGCATTCTGCTAGCCAAGAAAAAGCTTGGGTATTGAGAACAAGCATGTGGCCCAGGGGGTTATGGCAGGGGTCCTGACAGTCACAGGCACTTGAAATATGTGTCTTTCCCTGAATTACAACTGAGCTGAACTCACAGGGCAGGTGTCTGCCACCTGCCAGGGGCAAGCTGTGCTTGAATGAAACTGGCTTGAGGGCAGTACCCCCACGGAGTTCTTTTAAAATCAGTCCTGCCATTCAGTCCTCAATTCCTGACTTTTGGCTAATGAGGCTTCCAATCAGGAAAGGCAGGTGCACATATCCCAAGTGCTCTAGGGCATCTTCTGCAGGACACACAGCTGGCCCAGGGGTGGGGCACAGGGTGGTGTGGCCACTCCAGAACTCAGGCTAGTCACTGTACGATACAGTCATAATGAGGGCAATGAGGGAGGTTGACTTACTGTTCTTCACTGTGCAGTTCAGCCCCTGTGAAGAAAGTGAAAGCAGTAATTATAGTCGAGAAGGAACTTCACTCATGCTACTCTCCAGGGCTCTCTCCCAGCTCATTTTCAAGAATGGAATTTCCGTAGCCTGCCAGCCTTGCTTCTAGGGGCTGTGCTCTCCCAGCTTTCTCATTGCATCCAACCGTGAGGACAAGATGACAAAGAGGAATGGTGGATGACAAAAGGGGACCAAAGATTTGAAAGGGTGGGTTATGACCTGAGGACTTTACTTTTATTATAAATAATACATATTTATTAAAAATTCAAATACAGAAATAAAAGCACAATATCCCACCCAGTATACAGACAGCCACATAAATCCCCTTCCCTCTAATCCCATTCCCCAGAAGTTATCACTGTGAACAAGTTAAAGTATATCCTTTGAAACATTTTCCTTTGTATATACAAGTATATATAAACACGCATAAATGCACTTTTGCCTTTTACAAAATTGAAATCATGTAAATGTACATGTTAATCTTCAATTTCTATCTTCATTCATTCAATATACAGAAAATTCACAACAAATCTGATTATCAGTCCTCTTGGGTCGTTCGTTTTCCATTATATAAAATTCATATTCAAGCATCAATTACAAAACTCTTGCTAATATACTTCCTGCCATCTTTGAGTCTCATCTCTAACCACTCCAGTATGAAAAGACTGGAACAAAAATTAGTTTAAATTCTTCCTGAAACAAAGGCAGTACAATCAAACAAACAAACAAACAAACAAACTAGGAACACACTCTGTCATTCCTAGATTTCGGCCCTTTCACTTTGTGTTACATTCTGCCTGGACTTTTCCATCTGGCAAGTCCCTAATTCTTCCAACAATCAGCTTAAAAATGATCTCTAGAAGACAAGACTTGACCTGGGGACTTTAACCTGTAAGATGGGGTTGGTGCTGTGCCATAATGAGTTAAGCATTGCCTGTGGCACTGGCATCCCATATGGGCACTGGTTTAAGTCCTGATTGCTCCACTTCTGATCTAGTTCCTTACTAATGAGCCTGGGAAAGTAGCAAAGATGGCTTAAGTGCTTGCCACCCTGCACCCATGTGGGAAACCATGAAGAAGTTCCTAGCTCCTGGCTTCAGCCTGCCCCAGTCCTGGCCAGTGTGGCCATTTGGGGAGTGAACCAGTAGGTGGAAGATTATCTATCTGTCTTTCTGTCTTTCTATCTTCCTATCTGTCAAGTGAACAAAATGTTTAATTTAAAAGCCCTGTAAGACAAAGGACAGCAGGCAACTGGCATGATCCTTGGGTTGGAGTTCTGGCTTCATTTTTGATTCCAGCTTCTTGCTAAGGCATAGCCTTGGAGGCAGCAGGCTCAAGTCGGCTGGGCCTTTGCCACTCAGATGGAAGACCCAGAGTGAGTCCTAGGTGCCTAGCTTCAGCCTGGTCCGGTCTTGCTCGCAGCAGGCATTTGGGAAACAAAATAGCAAATAAAAGCTCTCTCATGTCTTTTAAGATTTAAAATATGCCTCTTAATTCCATTTTCCATAAACATTTTGAAGTCTATTCAAAAATCTATTTATTGATTTGAGAGGCAGAGCAACACAGAGAGAAGTATCTTCCATTTGCTGATTTGCTTCCTAAGTGGCTGCAACAGTTGGGCTAGGCCAGGCCAAAGCCAGGAGTCAAGAACTTCATCTGGGTCTCTCACATGGGTGACAGGGGCAGAAGTTCGTGGATCATCTTTCTCTATGCTCCCAGGTGCATTAGCAGGGGACCAGCACTGGGATCCAGGCACTCTTTCTGCTATGGAATGCAAGTATCACATATGGAAATTTAATTTCTGTTTCATAATGCTGGCCCCTCTTTAAAGATTTATGCATCTTTTACTTAGAAGTATTGCGCTGCAGACACACCCACCCAACACACACACCCACACCTACTGGTTCACTCCCCAGATAGCTGCAATGACCACAGCTGGGCCAGGAGGAAGATAGGAGCTTCAGCCAGGTATTACACCTGAGCATCAGGGGTGTAAGCATCTGGGTTGTCATGTGCTGCTCTCCCAGACCATGAGCAGGGAGCTGGGTGAGAAGCAGAACATCTGGATGTGAACCAGCGTTCATATGGGATGCCAGCGTGGCAAGCAGTGGCTTAATCTGTACACCACAACACAGGCCACTAACTTTTCAAAGCATCTGCCACTTTGGAACAGTTGTGAGAGCTTTTGGGTGGCTACCCCAAGTGCTTTCATCATGGGAAAGAGGAACCCAGGCCCACACAGCCTCCACCGCACAAGGTTGTAGCAGTGAGGTCAGTAAGAAGTTAGGACCGCTGAAACCCCCTTTGTGGCTTTCCTTCGGCTGTGTGCGCGGAGGTGACAGGACAGACAGACGAGGAGGGAAAGAGGAGCAGGGTCTCAGGGTAAGTCAGCAGAGCAGGGAAGCAGAGAATGAGGCGTAGAGAGGGAACAAGACGAAGGAGAGGTGGGGAAAGTGCAGAGGTGGCCAACACACCTGGTCTTGATTCAGCTGTGTCCTGTTTCACTGTGCAACTCAAGCCCCCATTCTTGCAGCCCAGCTCTCATTCCCTGACACCTGTTTAGTTTCGATTCCCAGCCCAGTACCTAGATTTTACAATTAGTGGACAAATGGCCCTCCACAAAATGATTTTCACATGGGGTCTGCTGGAAGGAGCCGGTCAGCAAGTAGCTGGAGGCTTTGCTCTGTCCTGCCGTTCACAGCATCATTCATAATAATCAACCCCCACCCACAAACACGTATGAAGCAGTCACTCACACCTCCGCCCTCTTTCACTAAGTAGGTCACAAAATTAGACAAGGAGCAATACTGCTGGACTCAGATTTGAGCCCTGCTCCTTTCAGTCTGCAGCAAATGGTGAAGGCAGAGGAGAGTGGCCTGCAAAGCACAGGGTTTTGTTTAAAGACACCAGTGGTGGCAGAGTAAGGTTGCCATGTGACAGGCGCGCATGTCCCTGCCAGCACAGCCAGCGGGGTCAGCTACCCATAGGCCAGCAGCACACTTTGCCTCTTTCCAGACCTGAGTGTGGAGGGCTGTGCACTGAGAACCAACTGTCCCATGGGACCTGGCCCTCCGCACATGGCTGTTCCCTGAAGATCAGGCCTTACTTTTCTTACTGCTCTAGGACCTACATCCCCTCTCTCCCACCCCACCCCACAGTCTTGATTTCAGCAAGGAAGTAGGTGGTACTGGGGGCAGGGATGAGGCCTCCCTCCACACGGCCACACCCGAATCCACACCCAGAATTCTGGCCACCAAACCAAGAAGGCACTTCTGAGTGCCCCAGCATGAAGAGGTGTGTGGCCCAGACCGTCCCAGCTACTCCCGGTTCATTTAAGGAGTTTGTTTTCAATCAGGCTGCAAAGTGGTATGAGGATGAGGGTGATTCAGAAATAGAGAATTAATGCCATACTGAATGAATGTTTGGTTGTCTGCCAGTTCATGTTAGTGTTAATAAGTCCGAGACTAGGATTCAGAATAATGTTTGGCTGATTGGTCAAATATTATGCTTCGTGGTTAGATGTGTGTGCAGTGGTGAAATGGCTAGAAGTAAGACAGAGTTCAAGGACCATTCCATCACCTAATTTGCTAGGGGTAGATCAGAGGGTAGCATCTACAAATAGGAAACACGGCTCTGGTTCAGTATGAGTGGGTATGTTCAGGATGAGGGTTGGCTGGTGTGTAGTTATGAGGGTCTCCTAGTAGGTCTGGGGAGAAGAATGTGGATGGTTGTCTGTTATTTTGGGGTGAAGAATCTTCGTTTCTACTTAAGAGAGCTGGCAGATGGTGCTGGTTGGTGATTTTAAAAAAAAGGTTTGTTTATTTTGGGGCCTGGCATGGTAACCTAACGGCTAAAGTAAAAGTCGCCTTGAACGCACTGGGATCCCATAATGGAGCCGGTTCTAATCCCGGCAGCCACACTTCCCATCCAGCTCTCGGCTTGTGGCCTGGGAAAGCAGTTGAAGATGGGCCAATGCCTTAGGACCCTGCACCCACGTGGGAGACCCAGAAGCAGCCCCTGGATCCTAGCTTTGGATTGACTCAAGTCCAGCTATTGCCACCACTTGGGGAATGACTCATTAGAGGGAAGATCTTCCTGTCTGTCTCTCCTCCTTTCTGTATATCTGACTTTGCAATAAACATACATAAATAAATAAAAACAAAAAAATATTTATTCATTTTTATTGGAAAGTCAGATATACAGAGAGGAGGAGAGACCGAATGATCCTCCAAGTGAGTCACTCCCCAGGTGGCCACAAAGGCCAAAGCTGAGCTGATCTGAAGTCAGGAGCCAGTAGTTAGATCTCCCATGTGGGTGCAGGGTCCAAAGCTTTTGAGCAGTCCTCAACTGCTTTCCCAGGCCACAAGCTGGGAGCTGGATGGGAAGCAGGCGTGAGGGAACCACTAGGATACTGGGGGATCCCATATGGGATCCTGGTGTGTGCAAGGCCAGGACTTCAGCCTCTAGGCTACCATGCTGGGTCAGGCCTGATGGGTGATCTTTGTTAGGATTTTTATTGTCATTGAAATTACTGAGGTGGGGGCGTGGTTAAATTGTGATTAGCATCTTTAGTGCAGGGAGGTTAGGAATGCCAGTGAGTAGTTTGATTAAACCCTTTTGACTGGAAACTAGGGTAGATACAGTTATTTGGAAATTGGCGATAGTTTTAAGAATCTGCTTTTTAACTTCATGTTGTATCTGTTACTAAGGTTGAAATATTTAGTTTGATTAAGAGGTTGAAGTGTGGGCTAGGCACAATGGCTCAATGGTTAAATCCTTACCTTGCAAGCATCAGGATCCCATCTGGGTGTCAGTTCCTGTCCTGACTGCTCCACTTCCCATTCGGCTCCCTGCTTATGGCCTGACAAAGTGGTAGAGGAAGAGGCTCCTGGTTTCAGCTCAGCTCAGCTCAGCTCTGGCCATTGTGGTCATTTGGGGAGTGAACCAGCAGATGGTAGATCTTTCTCTGTGCTTGAAAAAAGGGGGAAGGGGACGAAGGTTGTTGGAGTATGGACTCAGACAGTGTTGTTGTGGAGAAAAATCCCAAAAGGCTAGAAAAACTAAATAGAGGGTGAGTTTAGTGTTTGGTTTAGTGTTAATTGATTTAGTTCTATGGGTAGTGACACCTGCCCCCCATGACGGCTAGTGCTGTAATTTATGTAAAATGGCATTGTTGTGGGATAGTTGAGGATTAGATGTTGTTTGAGATCAGAGAGCCAGCCAAAAATGTTCCCTAGGTCGAGCCATTTGATTGAATTAGTGAAGGGCGAAATGGTTTGTTGATGATGTTTGTATCATCATCACGGGTTGGTTTAAAATTGCAAAGAAAATGATTAGGGTGCTCTAAACAGCTGTTAAGGATGTGGCAATAAGAGTAATTATTAGGGCTCAGGCGTTGGTATAGGACACTGGCTGCTTCAATAATTAGGTCTTTGGAGTAAAATCCTGTTAGAAAAGGCATGCCTGTTAGTGCCAAGCTTCCAATTGACAGTGCTGACGAAGTAGTTTTAAATACGCCTCTTGTTTTTTGAATTTTAAGAATTATTTTATGATACAGTTCCATAGGCCCTGGGATTTCCCTTATCCACTCCCCAAATCCTCTCCCCTCACCTAGTGATTTCACCTATATTATTACAATATTGTAGTCCTTCATAAACAGTCATAAGCCCATCATTCTGCAATTTAAGTGTATCCTGACATTGCGGGTACAGACAATGGCAGAGTCCAGCATTCTATTATCAAGAAATATTTAGCAGTTTCATTGGGAGTCCATCTTTGATTTGGAAGTAGAGATGCATACTGCGTTGTATCTTCACATCTGGATATGATGATCTCTATTACACAGTTACTATTCATCCCCTTAAATGAAAAGCCATAAAGCAAAATCAATAACAGAAAAAAATAGAAATTAACAATGCCATGAAATTAAATAGCATTCTGCTGAAAGACTAATGTGTCGCTGAAGAAATGAAAAACAAAATCGGGTCTTCTTGAAGAAAATGATGCTACTCTATGACCTGAGTGAAAAATTTAATAAGAGAAAAAAGGTTTTCAAGAAATGAAAATAAAAGCAAAAATACACCCCCCCCCAAGAAATAACAAATATAGTATTAAAAGGGCTATTGATTTTGTATCTTGCAGGAGGCTGCCTTATATAAGAGCGAATATATAATATTTGTCCTTTTGGAACTGGCTTACTTCACTAGGCATAGTAGTCTCTAGTTGGGATCATTTGTTTAATGACAGTAGTATTCCATGGGGAAGATGTACCACAGGTTCTTTATCCATTTCTCTTTTGATGGGCATTTGGATTGTTTCCATGTCTTTGCTATTGTAGATTGCTCTGCTGTGAACATAGGATTACAAATCTCCTTCTCATAAGCAGATTTCATTTCCTCTGGATATACTCTCAGAAGTGGGATAGCTGGATCATACAACAAGTCAATTTTCAGTTCTCTTAGCACTCTTCATGCTTTTTTCCATAATGGTTGTGCTAGTCTACACTCCCATCAACAGTGGGGTTGGTACTTTTTTTCCCACATCCATGCCAACAGGTATTGTTGTTGAGTTCTGAATATAGGCCAACCTCACTGGAGTTACATGAAACCTCATTGTGGTTTTCATTTGTGTTTCTCTGACACCTAGGGAGCCTGAACATTTTTTTATATGTCTATTAGCCATTTGAATTTGTTCTTTTGACAAATGTCTGTTCAATTCCTTTGCTAGTTTCTTCCGAGGGTTAATGGGTTAAGGTTGGTTGTTTTGCTGTCCATGGGTTTCTGAAGCTGTTTGTAAGTCCTGGATATTAGTCCCCTGTCAGTTGCGTGGTGTGCAAAGGTTTTCTCCCATTCTGTTACTCGTTTCTTCACTTTGTTGATCATCTCCTTTGCTTTATCTTGATGTAATCCAATTAGCTTGTTTGGGCTTTGATTACCTGTGCTTTCGGTGTCTTTTTCAAGGAGTCTTTTCCCATTCCTATATATACATTGTACAGTGCTTCCTATGTTTTCCTGTAATAATTTGATGGTTTCTGGGTGCAGGTTTAGGTCCGTGAGCCATTTAGAGCTGAGTTTTTCAATAAGGTGACAGGTGGGGGTGTTGCTTTTTATCTCTGCAGGCTGCTATCCAGCTGTCCCAGCAGCATTTGTTGAAGAGACCATAATTTTTCCTGGGTTATTTTCAGCTTTCTCATCATAGATTAGTTGGCCATACATGTGTGGGCTCCCTTTTTGGGGTTTCTGTTCTGTTCCGTTGATCATCTCTCTTTCTATACCAATATCAGGCTGTTTTGATGACCATTGCTTTGTAGTATGTGTTGAAGTCTGGAATTGTGATTCCTCCAGCTTGATTTTTATTCTTCAGGATAGCTTTGGCTATTCATGGTCTCTTTTGTTTTCAGATGTACTTTTGTATCATCTTTTCTATTTCTGAGAATGATGTCATTGGAATTTTGATTGGGATCTCATTGAATCTGTTTATTACTTTTGGTAATATGGACATTTTTTTTTAAATTTATTTATTATTTTTAATTCATTAATTACATTGTATTATGTGACACAGTTTCATAGGTACTGGGATTCTCCCCACCCCTCCCCAAACCCTCCCACCATGGTGGATTCCTCCACCTTGTTGCATAACCACAGTTCAAGTTCAATTGAGATTCCCCCATTGCAAACATAGAGTCCAGCATCTTATTGTCCAGTCAAGTTCAACGGCTTCTTAGGTATACCCTTTCTGGTCTGAAGACAGAGCCAGCAGAGTATCATCCTGATCAATTAAAAGCTCCAACATACCATCAGCAAAAATTTACATCATTATGGAATTAATTGACATAGTAATGAGTAACCAATATGTTAAAACTAAATGCGAGTTCTTAACCACCTTCTGTGATCACCTCATTGACATTTCAATTTTAGTTTATACACAACATATAACATACCTAACATAACATGTTATACATAACATCGTGTCATCTTAAATTAAGGCAAACATGGAAAAACATCAATGAGGTACCACCTAACGCCAGTAAGACTGGCCCACATGAATAAAAGCACCAACAACACTTGTTGGCGAGGTTGCGGAGAAAAGGGAACCCTACTCCACTGCTGGTGGGGCTGCAGGCTGGTACAGCCTCTATGGAAATCAGTATGGAGAACATTCAAACAACTCAAATTCAACATACCATATGATCCAGCAATAGCACTCCTAGGAATATATCCAGAACAATTGTTTTATGAGAAACCAACATGCACTCCTATGTTCATAGCAGCACAATCAGTAATTGCCAAAACATGGAAGCAGCCAAAATGCCCATCAAAGGAGGATTGGATAAGAAAGCTATGGTTCACCTACTCCATGGAATACTACTCAGCTATTAAAAAAAAAAACAAAATGCATTTCTTTGTGGCTAAATGGGCCAAACTGGAAACCATAATGCTAAGGGTAATATGGACATTTTGATGATATTAATCCTGAAAATCCAGGAACATGGTAGGTTTCTGCATCTTCTAATGTCTTCTTCTATTTGTTTTAAAAATGTTTTATGATTTTCATTATGAACTTTTCATATCTTTTCCAAGGTATTTAAGATACCTCACTGCTATTTTATTTTATTGAGATTTATTTGTTTTTAATTGGAAAGGAAGATTTACAGTGAGAAGGAGATACAGAGAGAAAACTCTTATATTTGCTGGTTCACTTCCCAAGAGGCTGCAACAGCCAGAGCTGAGCCAGTTTGAAGCTAGTATCTTCTTCGGGGTTTCACACATGGGTGCTGGATCTCAAGGCCTTGGGCTGTCCTTGGTTACTTTTCTAGGCCATAAACAGGGAACTGGATGGGAAGTGGAACATTCAAGACCCTAAATGGCACCCATATGGGATCCTGGCATGTGCAAGGTGAGGACTTAAGCCACTAGACTATTGAGCTGGGTTCCTCACTATTATTTTAAAGGGAACTGTACTTACAAGTTCTTTTTTCAGACAGAGAGTTATTTGTGAATACTAGTGCCATTGATTTATGTTCATTAGTTCTGTATCTTATTACCCTGTAAGTTTCTTTTATGAGTTTGAATGAATCTTTTGATTCTCCTATGTAGAAAATCATGTCATTTGCAAACAGGGATAATTTTAATTCCTCATTTCTGATTTGAATTCCTTTGATTTGTTTTTGTTGTTAAATATATGTTATATATATATATATATATATATATATATATATATATATATATGTTAAATAGTAGTGGTGAAAGTGGACATGCTTGTCTAGTTCCAGATCTTAGTGGAAAAGCTTCCAGCATTCCCTATTTAGTGTAATGCTTGCATTGTGTTTTTCATATATTGCTTTGATTGTCTCATAGAATATTCTTTATGTACCTATCTTGTTTAGGGTTTTTAAGATGAAATGGTGTTAAACTTTATCAGATGCATTCTCTGGATCTATTGAATGACCATATGGTTTTTATTCTTCAATTTGTTAATGTGGCTTATCATACTTTTTGCCTTCTGTATGTTAAACCATCCCTGCATGCCAGGGATAACACCCTCCTGAATTGGGTGAGTGATTGGTCTGATGTATTGTAGGATCCTGTTGGCTAGTATTTTATTGAGGATCTTTGCATCTATGTTCATCAGGGATATCAGTCTGTAGTTCTCTTTTTTTGTTGTCTCTATCTGGTTTTGGTATTAATATGATGTTGGTTTTGTAAAAAGAGTTTGGAAGGATTGTCTCCGTTTTTATTGTTTGGAATAGCTTGTGGAGGATAGGGGTAAGTTCTTTTGGAAACATTTGGTAGAATTCTGCATGAAGGCATCTGGTACAGTACTTTTCTTAGTTGGGAAGGCTTTAATGACTGATTCAATCTCAGTCCTTATTGTACATAGATACTATATGTCTAAAAACCTATCCATTTCTTCTAGGTGTTCTGATTTGTCGGCATATAGTTTTCCTGTAATAGTTCCTAATTGATTTTTGAACGTTCGAGGCATCTGTTATGTTACCTTTTTCGTCTCTGATAAAATTGATTTATATCTTCTCACTCCATTTTTCATTAGTTGAGCTAGTGGGGAATCTATTTGGTTGATTTTCTTAAAGAACCAGCTCTTACATTCATTGAACTTACATATTGTTCTTTTGGTCTCTATTTGTTTTATTTCCTCCCTTATTTTGGTTATTTCTTTTTTCCTGCTTATGTTGGCATTGCTTTGTTGTTATTTTTCTAGCTCCTCTAAATGTATGCTTTTCATATTCTTGGTGTAAGCATTGATTGAGATGAACTTTCCTCTTAACACTGCCTTGATCATATCCCGTAAATTTTGATATGTTGTGTTGATGTCTTCATTTGTTTCAAACAATTTTTAAGTTTCTCATTTGATTATTCTATAACCCATTGTTCATTCAACAGCATCTTATTCGGTCTCCATGTATTTGCATGTCTTCTGGAGTATTTTGACTTATTGGTCTCCAGTTTCACTTCATCATGGTCTGAGAAGATACATGGTATAATTTCAAACATTTTTTTAAGATTTATTTATTTTATTACAAAGCCAGATATACAGAGAGGAGGAGAGACAGAGACGAAGATCTTCCGTCTGATGATTCACTCCCCAAGTGAGCCGCAACGGCCAGTGCTGTGCCGATCCGAAGCCAGGAACTAGGAACCTCTTCCAGGTCTCCCACGTGGGTGCAGGGTCCCAATGCATTGGGCCGTCCTCAACTGCTTTCCCAGGCCACAAGCAGGGAGCTGGATGGGAAGTGGAGCTGCCAGGATTAGAACCAGTGCCCATATGGGATCCCGGCGCATTCAAGATGAGGACTTTAGCTGCTAGGCCATGCCGCCGGGCCCATAATTTCAAACTTTTTAAAATTTGTTGAGGCCTGTACTGTGGTCAGTCTTGGAGAAAGTTCCATGTATTGATAAAAAAAAAACTGTATCCACTGTAGGAAGAAAGTTCTGTCAGTATCAATTCAGTCCATTTGCTGTAGTGTCTGGGTGAGCTCTGTTATTTCCTTGATCGGTTTCTGTCTTTTTCATGTGTCCATTGATGTTAATGGGGTATTAAGGTCCCCCACTAGTATTGTATTGGAGTCTATTTCTTGCTTTAAATCCATTAATATTTGTTTCATGTAGCTAAGTGCCCTGGCATTTGGCACATATATTATAATGAGCTCTTCTTGCTGAATGGATCCTTTGATCATTATGTGGTGTCCTTCCTCTATTTTAGTGTTTTTCACATTAAAGTCTATATTATCTGATATAAGAATGGCTACACCAGCTCGTGTTTCCTTCCATTTAGCCTGGAATGTCATTTTAGCAATGGGTCATTCATGGTTTGATTTAGTCTTCTTTTGTTATATATGGGAACATTCTCTACATTTGCCTTTGGTTTTGGTAGGTTCTATTGTTTTTCTCTGTCAAGAGAACATCTTTACGTATCACTTCTAGGGCAGGCCAGAACAGGTGAATTCTTTGATTTTTTTTTTTTTTTTTTTTGCACGGGCAGCAGTTTCCCTCCTGGGAAACTATCTTACACTCACCCAGTCTGTCTTAGACCCACCCTGAATCTCACAAGCACCAGTGAATGCTGGAGCCCAGTATGGCATACCACAAACCCAATGTACACCTATGCTACAGGCGTATTGAGCCCAGTTTACCACCCCAATTCTGACTCTTGAGTTCATCAATGGGAACCACAACTCAGCCTGGTTGTTCCCTTAGCTCCTGACCAGGCTTGCTCCCAACCATAGATCTTGCGCTTCGGTCAGTGGTTGCTCTGTCCCAGCGCAGCATAGCATATCGCTCATCTTTGCCTTTGCCATCAGATGCTCTAATCTGGCTCCCAGTCCCAACTGTCACTGGTGGTGCTACAGCCTGGCCTTTCAAAGCTTGCCTCTATCCCAGACTTTAATGCAAACTGGTAAGCATGATAGCTTAGTCCAGTCTGTCCCACACCCCATCCTGATTCCTGTGCATGCCAGGGAGCTATGGTTTGGCCTAGCCCTGTTGGTCTGCCCCCTCCAGAACCAACCCACACACTTTGCCAACAAATGGAGTTGCCTTGCTTGGTCTAATCAACACTCAGGCCTGATTCACATGCTCACCAGTGGAAGCTGCAACCCACCAGGAGAGTTTTCTCTATTTCCCTACCAGGCCCAGCCCCAGACCCAGGTCTCATGTATGCCAGTGGGTGCTAGACCCTTACCCAACACAGTCTGCTCCTTCTATCTTGGCCTTTATGTGCATTGGTGGATATTATAACCCTGCCCACCCCACTTCCTGTTCGTGGCTGTGCTTATAAGTGATGCAGCCTGGACCAGATTGGCCTGTTCCCTGCCCCAGCACCCATGAGTGTGGGAGTTCCATGGTCATGCCTAGCTTAACCTATCACTATCCCATCTCTCTCTCTCTTTTTTTTTTTAATCTTTATTTGGTAGTTTCTCTTTTTTTTTTTTTAAAGATTTTTAAATTGTTATTGGAAAGCCGGATATACAGAGAGGAGGAGAGACAGAGAGGAAGATCTTCCATCCGATGTTTTCACTCCCCAAGTGAGCCGCAACGGGCCGGTACGCGCCGATCCGATGCTGGGACCAGGAACCTCTTCTGTGTCCCTCACACAGGTGCAGGGTCCCAAAGCTTTGGGCCGTCCTCGACTGCTTTTCCCAGGCCACAAGCAGGGAGCTGGATGGGAAGTGGAGCTGCCAGGATTAGAACCAGGGCCCATATGGAATCCTGGGGCGTTCAAGGCTAGGACTTTAGCCGCTAGGCAACACTGCCGGGGCCATATCTCATCTCTTGAATACTAGTAGGTATTTCCACAGGGGTGGGCCCAAATATCCCCCACAAAATCTGCCCCCAGACCTGATTCTCTCATGTGCTCTTTAGTGTCATAGCCCAGCCTAATATTACCCATTCCCTATTCTTATACTCACTGGTGGGTTCTGTTCTATCCCTGTCAGCTGGCTGTGGCTGGCATGAGATCTGCTGCTATCAAGCCCTGCTTGATCATATACATTTTTCTACCATTGCACGCAGTTTGCTCCTGGGGCCCACCACATAAATTAACTGCTCCTGCATCATGCCAGCTTAGCACCAACATGGGACTCATCTGCACAAGGCACTCTACTGGCCTACCCCCATCCAGGCACCGGAGCATAGGCACCACCCTTGCCACTTGCCTAAGTGAGAGGAAGCCACAGTCCCAGTGGAAGGGCCAGAGCTGGCTGTTAATGAAGACCACAGAGGAGCAGTGATGTGTGCCTGTGGGAGGGGTGTGTCTTGATGTCTCCTGGGGTGCTTTCACCTAGGCTTGGATATGATGGAGGGAGGGAGGAAGTCCCAGGGTCCATCCTATTGTCCCTGGAATGTGGGCTGGAGGTAGCTGAGGTCCCTCCCTCTGCCTGCAGCTCTGTCGTGCTGACTTGTCTTCCTTCCTGGGTCAGCACCCAATGGGGCTATGGGGCCAAAAGTTGCTCCAAGAGCAGGGCCTGCAAGTGTGCCTGCTGCATGAACTGAAGCCTTGCCTGAACAGGGCCAGTCCAGGGGTAGAGTCTGCCCTTGTCCTGCTCCTCCTCTGAGCAGCGCCCATGTTCCTGCAAGTTCCATTGGTTGCAAGCTCCCCCAATCTGAGCCCTGCCTTCATGACCACCCCAGCTGGCCAGTGAAGGGCAAGGATTTAGAATCCAACCACTGAATGGCACTCACTTTCCTTGTAACCCCATATGTTGCATCTCTCTGACATTCTGGAACCACTTAAGGACATCCAAAAACTAATTATGCTGACCCTTGTCATCACCTTAGCTCACTGACAAGTGCAGAAACTAGGCTGGAGCGCAGGTCATTTGGCCTAGGCTGTCACACCTACCACTTTGCATGAGTCACGGATGGGAGCAGAATGAGCAGGGCCATGTTGCAGCACCCACCAGTGAGAGTTGAGACTGGGAGCTAGGCTATAGCATCTATATCTATATCTATATCTATATCTATATCTATATCTATATCTATATCTATATCTATCTATCTATATCTATCTATCTATCTATCTATATATATATAATTAATTATTTTGCATTATATGACAGTTTCATAGGCTCTGGGAATCCCCCTCCCCTCCCCCCTGGTGGATTCCTCCACCTTGATGCAGCGTTACAGTTCAAATTCAATCAAGATTCTTTCCTTGCAAACATATACCAAGCACAGAGTCCAGCTACTTATTGTCCAGATGGGTTGAACAGTTTCTTGGGGAGACCATTTCTGGTCCAAAGTTAGAGCTGGTAGAATATCATCTCAGTCAATTAAGAGTCCCAATATAACATCAACAGCAATTTGCAATATTATGGAATTGACATGGTTTTAAGTAACCAGTATGTTAAAAAAAAAAAAAAAAAAAAAAAGCAAGTCCTAACCACAACCTATGATTAGCTCATTGACATTTCAATTTTAGTTTATATACAGGACCGGCTGCTATATACCTTAAAATGGCTATAAGGTACCATTCAGCTGTCTCGTGTCTATTTCATTTTAGTATTTAGCCATTTGTTGTGTTGAAGTATAATTTTGCTGATCTTGGCAGATTTTGGGATAATCTAGACTGGCTTGTAACTCTAACAAGATATTTGTCAACATTTAAGGTGCAGAACATTTTTTTTTTTGGAGGGGGGTGTGCAGGAAAATCCTCAACACCATGGTGAGGAGTTACTAATCTTTGTGTCCCACCCAGTGAGGCATGAGCCAATCCACGCCAGCTCTTTCCTGTCAGATTTCAAGCTCTACTTTCTGTTGTTTGTCTATTTATTTTAGGTTTTTTTTTTAGTTTGTATGATTGTTTGTTTGCTATGAGGGGTTTTCGGAGCGATCCCAATGGTCATTGCGAGGGAGGGCAGGGGTCCAGAGGTGGAGCCAGGCTCAGACCAGAGAAAGCTCTCCTCCCTGGTCCCGAAGGACATTTATTGTTCTTCTGTTTCTGCGGACCACTCAGGGCTTCTGGTTGTCTTTCCAATGATGTTGGTTTCTGCACGGTAGTGTTTGGACTTCTTCCATCCCCTGCGGAAACTCCGGTTGGTGGTGGGTGACCTCAGAGTACTCGGCCTCCGAGGGCATCCAATTCCCTGTGGTCTCCTTGGCAGTTGGGATATAGTCCTTGTTGATCGTATTAATAGTTTGTGGTGAAGGTCTGGGAGTCTTCCTGGTTGGGATCCAAGCTTCCTTCTTACCCACCTGCTCCACTCTGGAGTGCCCCCCTGCTCCATGCATATGACCTCCTGTTAAGAGATTGTCAGGATCTCACCCGATTACCCCCTCATTGCATTGGTATAGTAGTTTTATTGTTGTTTAGTGCCGCTTTGAGTCTGTTGTCTATGAATTACCAGATTTGATCTTGATAGGCTATATTGTACTTTTTTCTCATTCTTTTTATGGTCCTGAAAGATTTCCCTGCACTCCCTCTCCATTATAGGTTAACATAGCATGTTGAGGGTATAGTAGGTTTTACAGTTTTTCGATGTAGATAGGCTATAGCATCTTATGGCAAACGTCAAGAGAGGGGAGTGACTATGCCAAGCTGAGTCAGAGCAACCACTGGCATGCACAAGATCTGTGACTGGGAATAGGTCTGCTTGGGGAGCTAAGAGGACACCCTAGTTGGGTTGAGGTTTCCACTAGTGAGTGCGTGGGGGCCGAAGTGGGGTCTGCGTTCTGGTCTGGATGTGGCTACAGTGTCCTTTGGCACAAGTGTGGACTGGGTCTGGGGTGCGCCAGACTGGGCTAGACTCCAGCACCCTCCAGGGTAGATGTAGGATGGGCTGAGCTAGGTCTCTTCACCTTCTATGCCACATGTGAGCTGTGTCTGGGTGTGGATCAGACTTGGCTGAGCTGTAACACCCAACAATAAAACCAGAATGGGTAAAGGCTGGTCAGGAAAGTTTACTGTTACTGCTAGGACAGGAGGTGGACTAAGTAGGGCTGGCCCCTGGACCCACCCATGGATACGAGATCTGGCATTGGGAGAAATTTGGATGGAGATGCTTGGGGAACTTCTCTGTAAGGACACAATCCCTGACGGTGAGTGCAAGAACCATGATAGGGAGCAGCCCAAACTAGGCCAGGGAATGGTGCCTTCTGGCATACATTTGGAGCAGGCCAGGGGCAAACCAGGCTGGGCCAGTTCATATCAGCGGTTGGCGAATCTGAGCCCCAGAATAGAGTATGGGTTGGGCCGGGTTGGGCCACAAGGCAAACCATTTCACGTGAGGGTCAGTACTGGGGGCTGGCTGAGCTGGGCTAGGCTGTAGCCCCTAACAGCATGAGCTGGAACCCATTAGCGTGAGCGGGCCTGACCAGGCTACAGCACCCACTGGCAAATGCCAAGGTGAGGCAGGCCATGCCAAACTGGGTCACAGCACGCAACCAGCACACATTAGAACCAGGGAGGGAGGGGGTAAACCCAGTAGGAGGGCTCCATGGGACTCCCCTGCTGGATCACCACTCCCACTGGAAAGCGTGAGAGCTGAAATGGGGGCAGACCAGGCCAGACAGGGCTACAAGAACTGTTGACCTCATGTGAGCTGAATTAGGGGAAAACCAGGCTGGGTTGACTGTTTCTGTGGTGCATGCATAAGCTAGAGTGGGTGTGGGTTGGTTGGGCTTTGCTGTAGCATCAGCTGGCAGATGCTGGCACGGGGGGCAAAGTCTGTCAAGTTAAACTGCAGAACCTTCTGGAGAGTGTATGATCCAGGAGTTGCATGGGTGCAGTTGGAAAATAGTGGGTACCTCCCTCTTTGGGATGCTGTTCCAATGGTGAACATGAGAACCAGGGCTGAGGCAGGCATGGCTAGACAGAGTGGTACCCACTGGCACTTGTGTGGCCTGGATGGTGGGGCTGGTTGGTTGATCTAGGTTTCAATATCCATTGACATGTATGAGACCTGAATGGGATGTGGGATAGCCTGGACCAGTCTGCTGTACATACTGCAGGCACAGGAACCAGTGGATGGGGCAGGACTGGTTTATTGTGGGTCACTCTGACTAGGTTGCAGCTCCCATTGGTTTTTGTGAGGGCTGAATGGGGGATGGGCAGGATTAGACTGTGCTCCAACGCCAATTGGTTTGTGTAGAAGACAGGACTCGAGGCAGAATTGACCCTGCAGTTGCAACTGCCAACATATGCATAAGGTGATTGAGGCGATGAACTGTGCTGGGCCCTGTATTGGCAATCACACACAAGAATCAGTTCTGGGATCACCTCAGATGAAGCTTCTTTGGGAATACCCGCAAGTGAATCACTGGACACAAAACCCCACCCATTGGGGGGAATTGCCAGTCTAATCGTGGAGTGTATGTGTTAGAGATGGGCTTCCTGAGTGGCTTAGATGGAGCAGTGGACAGCAGCATATCCTGGTGCACATGTAGGGCTTGGGGGTATATTGGAGCCTGCAGAGGACATCCGGCACCATAGCAAAGGACAGAGGACAGAACAAATTGATCAACAACCCCAAATGTTGGCAGTGAGTTTCTGGGAAAATGGAGACTCTAAGGTGGACAATTTCAAATGGTGGATTCTGGAGAGATTTTTATCATGCCTAGAGTTTGGAGATTGGCAGTATTTCAGAAGTGTTGAACTATCAAAACCTTTTGAGTAGGACCCTTGGAACATGCCCTATGTTGGGGAGCCTGGGGTGGTGTCAGATGGCTGTCCTCCATCTTGGAATGCAGAGGCCTTTGAGAGGCTGGGTGTGCTGATAACTTAAAAAATAGCTCCAAATCGTTATTTTGAGTTCAACAGGAGACAGGTGTTATTTCACAAATTGAAAACTGTTGTGGGCTAAGGAGTTAATTAGTCCTTGTTAAGCTGAGCAGTACAGGAAATGGGATTGCAGCTAAAGGCTTCTAGGATAATTGGACTCATTGGCATCCTATTGTTTGGCGAAAGGACTGGGTGGGTGGGAGGAAGAGTATAAAAGGAGTAATAAAGGAAGACTTTGGAGTGGTCTCCTGTGGGTGCTTCATCCCTAGACCCTCTCCCTGTCCAGGTTATTGGCTCTGCTGGCCGGAGCAGAAAAGAGCTGACTAGAGGGGTGTCAGTGTTTCTTGGAGAGGCTTGAAGAAAGGCTCAGTGTAAGACTTCCGTGTGCAATTCCTGGATTTATAATATATGTCAAGCTTTCATGCTGTGAGACTTTGATTCAAACCGAGAAAACTAGTGTTCTCTTCAGCAACCTTCAACTATACATAATTCATGATAATTAAACACAAAGGTCCAGAGAGAGCAGGTATCAGATACAGGTAGTCAGACCCCATTGGGATGCACAGGCCATAGCAGGGCATCTACTTCCGGTGCTGGTGCAACTTTCAATTCCAGCAGCTTACTGAGGTGCACTCTGAAAAGCAGCATGTGGAAGACCAAAACCTTGGATCCCTGACACCCACCACGGGAACC
Source organism: Ochotona princeps (assembly GCF_030435755.1). Taxonomy (NCBI): domain Eukaryota; kingdom Metazoa; phylum Chordata; class Mammalia; order Lagomorpha; family Ochotonidae; genus Ochotona; species Ochotona princeps. The sequence goes on along the minus strand of NC_080835.1, from coordinate 103,524,610 downwards.
CCAGATGGAGTTCATAGCTTCTGGCTTGGTGAGCCTGGCCTGTTTCCCCAGAGAGACCAGATGTTGCCCAGGATCTGTGGCAAGCCCGAGGCTCCATGTGTATAGAGGCTGGGTCTGCAGGGGGACAGTGTGGGAAGGTCCCAGATGTCAGAGGAGGAGGTGAGTCCTGCCCTAGATGACATGAGGCCAGACATAGGTTTAAAGGAGAACTCTGGAACTCTACACATGGGGCTTCTTGGCGAAAAAGCTAATCCACACAGGAGAACAGAGATAAAAAGACCACCACCGCTCTGTTACTGGCCTGCTTCCTAAAATCCCCAGTCTGACTGCAGGATGAAGGACAGCCTCACCTGAGTGGGGAGACCCCTGGGCCATCCTTGGCCATCTTCACTTTCCATCACTGTACAGGAAAGGCTTTCCCAGAGGAAGCCCCTGACACTTCCAAATCCCTAGACTCACTGCATTCCATGGAAATGCTAGAGCATTGGGCCCTGCAGCTTGTCTAATAAAAGGCTGCTGCCTGCCAGGCCACCAGCCCCCTCAGGCTTCAGTCTCTTATCATCAGTTTCCCTTCTGATGACCAGGATTCAGGCAAGCTAAAGGCATGGACCTGGACAACCCTCCCAGAACTGCTCCATGCCACAGCTTCCAGGAGAGAGACATCAGCCTGGAAATGCCCAAGTCATTGGCATGATACTGTCACTCATGTAATGCGAGGCTCCCGAAGACCCCATCTAGGCCACCTCTGACTCCACATTCTGATCTTGTGCTGTGAACCTGAGACAGGTGCACAACAACAGCAGGTCTGCGTTTCATTGCATCTTTGACAATGGTATCCATGGGACAGGTGTGTTAGAAGCACATGCACTATGTGTGCCCTGCACCTGGCTTGGAGCATCATCCCTTCATGATCACTGTGAGCCATTTGGCACTCCTGGGGGTGATCTTGAGTACTCTCTAAAGTTATGTTTCCTTGTGACTTCCCAGAGGCACTCCAAGACACGGCTGCCTGGTTAAGCTGAAGTATGCACAACTCTAGTTGTGTGCTAGGAGGTTGCAAGACAAAAGAACTATGCTCCTTCTGCTGTAGCATCCATTTTACTCTCAGAATTGGAAGAAAAGGTCATTCAAGAAGTGGCATGTGCCTTCCCCCAGAAATATGGAAGAGAAGAACAGGGATGTGTGTGTGTGTGTGTGTGTGTGTGTGTGTGTGTGTGTGTAGGAAGGCCCCATCCCTACAGCTTCCCCAGCTGAGGCCAAAGAGGTCCTCTCCTCTGCAGTTGGCCTCCACCCCTCACCTCCTTTCTGCTCACTCAAATTTTGCACAGGCGGCTTTGAAAGATTAAGGCATGGCCAGGGTCCCTGTGGACCTGAACACTGCACAAAGAATCCCCAGGTATCTGGCCCACCTCTGTCCTCTGCAGTGCTTAGGCCACAGCTGAGCGTCCTGCCCTGCTCCCACCTGTAGCTATTTGAATCCATACCATCAGGCCAGAGCCCATGGTCCTTGGGGGGAGGGTCTTGTCCGCAGTCACAAGTGAGGAGGACATTGGATATGGAAATGTGCATCTCTGCTGCAGTGCACGTCACTGTGGACTTGGATCTCCTGCTGCACCAGAGCTCTCAGACTGTCCTTCCTGTGTGTGGGCAGCTAAGCATGCTCTGAGTCTCTGTCCCTCTGTCCCTCTGCCCCTCTCCTCCCCTCTTCCTTTCCTCCTCTGCCCCATTTCCTCCTTCCCACTCCACTCTCTTCCCTCCCTTTCTTCCTTCCCTGCCTCCTCCTTTTCTCCCTCTCATCCCTCCTGCTCACCCGCTTCCTGTCTCTCTTCCCCTTTCCTTTCTTCCCCTTTTCGTGCTCTCCCCTTCCTCCTTAGCTCCTTCCCTTTCTTTCCTCCCTCCTTCCTGTGTCCAGCCTTCCTCCCTTCACCCTCCTCCAGCATCTAGGAACCATTCTTCTGTGATCTGTTACTGTGAGGTCATACTTGGAGAAATTCCCATAGCAATGAGAATGACTGTCTTTCCAAGACAGATTGTTCATTGATTCCCAAAGTGTACACAGGGACCTGACATCATGCAGGCCCAATTCCATGCACACAGTGATGATTTTTATTCATGAGAAACCCACACAAGGCTCAAGGAAAAGAAAATCCTCAAGCAGCTCTGGTTGGAGGATCCCTGCTCTTGAGTTATCCTAGTCAGTCTAGTAGGGGCAGCCTTTTCATGCAGATTCTTGTTCTCAGCCAGAATCTTATGATCCTGCTGCAAATCCTACCTAGCCCCTGCCAGCCCTGGCTCTGGATGAAAGCAGCGACTGAGGCCTCAGGCTCTTGAGGAACAGGTGCAGAAATGTCACTGCTCCCAGTGATGAGAGGGGAGGAGAAGGCCACGGGGATGGTAGGAATTGAGATTCCAGACTCCATAGGCTCAGCTGCTTGGACCTCTACCTGGATATTGGCTTCACTACTTCTGATGATGGGAAGGACAAGAATTCTACAGGGAAAGGCTTGGGCTGAGCTGGAATGGGGCCACCCACCTCTCTGCTCTTTGCTAGGCAGGGGAGAGGCAAATACAGGGCCTGCATCCTAGGGCTCAGGCTTGGGTGCCTGAGGGCCCTGAAGCAAAAGGATCTCACAGGTGGGCAGACCCGGTTCACTTTGCATCTCTCTGCATTCTAGGAGCACAGGTGGCCAGTCTATACTTAGAGGCTGGGGCCCAGGCCAAGCTCTTCTCCCACAGCAGGACCTTCTCCAAACTCCATGTATCTGGCTTCAGGAATGGTGTGGTCTCCCTAAAACCTGTCAGCAATCTGAGAATCTGAGGCTTGCCAGTTACTCCTGTCACTTCTGGGTCCTCTGGAGCTGCTGGCAATGGCACAAGGGTGAACAGGCACTCTAGCAAGTCCTCCAGGTCTGGGCTGAGTATGAATGACAAATGACAGCATGTAGCTCCCACACGGAATGGGGCACCATAGCTCCTCTGGATCCAGCTGTAGAATGGTATCTCCACTGCCAGCACTGTAAAAAGGATGACTCCAAAACTCTGGATATCCCGGAACAGATCATAATGTCACTATAGGAATATCTCTGGGGCCCTGACTTCAAGAATTCCATAGAAGCTGCTCACCATCTCACCCTCAGGTACCACGCAACTCAACCTGAAGCCTACTAGCTTGACAGGATAGGCTGGAGTACACAGGATATTCCCCAATTTGATGCTGCTGTGTGCCATACACTGCCTCTGTTTGGTCTCCAGCAGCTGACACGACATGTCCTGGGTCTCATCCTCCAGTACCCTGTCCCATCACATGGTTCCTTAGGATGCCATTGCTTGCCAGGTCCATTATGGAGCACAGGTAGTGGACCACATCAGGTCCCAGGCCTCATCCTTCTCTAGGCCCCTGTCTCATCACATGACTATAGGATGCCATTGCTTGCTAGGCTTGCCAGGTGGTGGGACCCTGTGGTTCACCTGTAGTAGCTGGATTATGCTTTTATGCTGTAGATTGCTAAGGAGTTCCATGTGTAGTATCAACTCCCCCCAGCTCCATGGTTGATTTGTTCATCTAGGACCACGTTCAAAGGTGCGTGTTTCCTGGTTATCCTCTGGTGGGACAGCAGCACCGTGCCAAAGCTGCCCCAGCCAAGGAATGACAGAAAGTTCAGCTCAGACAAGTGAGGAAGTTTTCTCAGCCTTCCATTAGGAGTTTTGTATCTGCTTTCTCTCTAAACTGCAGCCCTAACAATGCTACGTAAGGGGTCAGGGTTGAAGGGGAAGGACAGCAGTGGGACTAGCTGCTAAGGAATGTCTGTCATGATGTATAATCAACATGGAAGTATCCACATGTCAAGTGTTTGTGGGAAAAGAAAAACACATGATCAAGTTAGGTGAGCAGGACACATGAGGAGTCCAATAAAACTCTGGTAAAGCTATTTTGTGTCATGGGGTGCGTCTGGCTAGTGGCAAAGCAAGGCAGTTAGCAGGGGAGAAAAGAGGACAGGAGATGGCCAGTTCCCTGTCATAGTACTAGGTTTCAAGCATGGCTAACCTAAAGGTATCTGCTTTTGTATCTGATTGGCCTAAAGTGTAGTTGGTGGAATTATGTGCCACTTACGTTGATTGATTTGTAATGCACACCACCTGAATTGCTTGAAAGTCCATGCCTGCTGTGTCAATGAAAGCCTAAAATCCCCCTGACTTTGGTCGTGCAATGCGGTGGTTCCTGGAGAATAGCAGGAGCTGCCTTGCCAAGCTTGGTTAATACAGACTCATTCCATCCTACCCTTGGTGTCTGGTATGATCTCTCTCACTCTGCAAGTTTGTTAAGCATGGATTATGAGTGTCTTGGCTCACTTTGTGATTTAAGTTTTAATGCCATAGGCACATTGCATTAACCATTCTCTTGGCGAAAGGATGTTGGGCCCAACTGATGTCTTTTTAAAAAAATAATTATTTTGGAAAATGAATATATTTTGACTTAGCTTTTAATTAATGTAATATTACATGCTTTACACATGCACACATCTTGGATATACAGCTTGAAAAATGTTGATTTACATTTTCAGCCAGTTAACTCTGCTCCCTTTAAGATATTAAGTGCGGGCCCGGCGGCGTGGCCTAGCGGCTAAAGTCCTCGCCTTGAACTCCCTGGGATCCCATATGGGCGCCGGTTCTTATCCCGGCAGCTCCACTTCCCATCCAGCTCCCTGCTTGTGGCCTGGGAAAGCAGTCGAGGACGGCCCAAAGCTTTGGGATCCTGCACCCGCGTGGGAGACCCGGAAGAGGTTCCTGGTTCCCGGCATCGGATCGGTGCACACTGGCCCATTGTGGCTCACTTGGGGAGTGAAACATCGGACGGAAGATCTTCCTCTCTGTCTCTCCTCCTCTCTGTATATCCGGCTTTCCAATGATAATAAAATCTTTAAAAAAAAAAAGATATTAAGTGCTTTCAGCATCATGGAAGGTTCTCACCTGCCCGCTGCATATGTTCAGCCTGTGGGAACAGCTGTTCTGACTTACTTTATAATTAGTTTGTCTCACTTTGATACTGTATGCATGGAACTACACAGACTAAACTGACTGACGTTTGTTTCTGCCAGAATATACTCTCCTTTTAAATACTTTTAATTACTCAGGACGCACATGAGTTCATTCTCATTCTTAAGTTTTGAGTACTATAAATAATGAGTTTTGAGTACTATAAATAAAGAGCTTATTTACACTTCCTTTAAGTCACATGGCTTTGGAAGAAACAGCATTGATGCCGTTGTTCTCTCAGTGGTGAGGTAGCCCTTTGTGTTTGTACTGTCTTCTCAAGAACATGAGTATCCACCACTAATTTATAGACAAAGTGTAGCCCTGTCTCCTGAAATCACTATATGATTGATGGAATGCTTCTGAAGTTTTCAGTTACATGTTCTAAAATTCTCTTGTGTAAGAACTACTAACATCTGGCCATAGCTATAGACCTCGTATGTGGATTTCAGCTTACTCATATTTAAGTTTTTCTCAAAAAAATTTTCAGACTCATCAGTGCTTTACCTTAGTATTTTTTAAGATTTATTTATTTTATTGGAAAGGCAGATGTACAGAGAGGAGGAGAGACAGGAAGATCTTCCGTCCAATGATTCACTCCCCAAGTGGCCGCAATGGCCAGTGTTGCTCCAGTCCGAAGCCAGGAGCCAGGAACCTCTTCTGCGTCTCATACGTGGGTGCAGGGTGGCAAGGCTTTGGGCTGTCCTCGACTGCATTTCCAGGCCACAAGCAGGGAGCTGGGTGGGAAGTGGAGCTTCCGGGATTAGAACCATTGCCATATGGGATCCCAGTACGTTCAAGGCGAGGACCTTAACCATTACGCTATCATGCTGGGCCCTTACACTAGTATTTTTAAGAGACCGTGTAAGATGGTATTATGTCATTTGATCCTGGTAATCTTCGGGTCACTGATTTTTATGGGTCATTGTTGATTTTAGGAGCATTCAATGAGATGATTAGAGATGAAAATCCCAAAACTGAAGAACTGATGATGACATTTAGCTTGATAAAATAAAGAAGTAAAAGCTAAGAGGGAAGCTTGTTTTTGATGGAAAACTATGTGAAGAACCAGAAAAGGGAAGAGGAGAGGGAGGTGGAGAAAGAGGAAGAGAAGATCAATATACCATAAAGTCTCAGAAATTATAACAGAGACATGAAGGTTCAGCTTCCCTGGAGGTGGGAAAAGTGGTTCCTAAAACCATAGTGAGTATTGTAGTATTTGAGGATAGTATCTAATATCAGAGAAAATGGAGAGGTCTTCAGAGGCAAGGCCTCCATATGGTCAAACAGCAGGAAGGATTTTGGGTGGATCAGAGGGGCAGGAGTAACTCTAAGAGACCAAGGAGCAGAGGTGTGACTGTGGGTATGTGGCTCAGATGGAGTCGCTTGGAAGGCCATCAGACTAGGTGAGTCATTCCTACCGACTTTTCCCTCTGCATTTGGTTAGGGGGAAATACAAAAGCAAATAGACTCTATAAGTGTCCCCTAAGTATCCATGACCAACATTAACCAGCTAATGCCAGCTTTGTTTCAGCTATACCCCATTTCCTTTCAACTCACTTCTCCCAACCTGTTGGCCTGGTGGGCTTGAAAAAACTCCCAGCTATTGAATTGTGAACATTTTAATATAAATAAAATACAAGGAATTTTTAAAAAGTTTTATTTTTATTGGAAAGTCAGATAAACGGAGAGGGAAAGAGACAGAGAGGAAGATCTTCTGAATTTCAACACACAATTTCATTATCATAGATTGAAAAAGTCATCATTACTTCTCCAATATCACTGAATGCTCAGCTAGCATTCAGGTTTACTTGTTCATTTTTATAAAGTTGTTTCTTTTAATAAACTTACTTGAAGGAAGATTCAGGTGAGACCCATGTACTGTATTTGTTTGGGTTTTTGTTTGTTTCTAATCTGTAAGTTCCTTTCCACTAACATCCATACATTAATTTTTTTTTTTTGCTACATTATCTAAAATGACTAAGAAGGAAGGTTCATTTTGACTTACAGTTTGGAAGTTTGTTGTCTAAGATTGGGTAACCCATTTGTCTGTCTTCTGGAGGGGCCTAACAATGTGGAATGAGGTTGATAATGGTGAAATGTGTGTGGATGGATAATTGTTAGCAAGCCACAGAGCACAGTTACACAGGATGCCCATTTGGGATACATAACAAACCCTGCTGTGAGAAAGTGCTCCTGAAGGCGTGATCCTGTGACCTGGCAATCTCCCATTAGAGCTGTATCACAGATGCTACCATTAGTCTAAGACCCCATCCCTAATCCATCAATCACTGACCGTTAGCAAGAATTTCGGACTATATATCTACTTGAGTCTAAACCATAACGAAACAGCCCTTTCCTTGAAATTTATACTTCACAACAACAACAACTGGTGATTTGCTCTGCAGTTTCCCACTGTCTGTGTTTTACCGGTTGAATTCCTGTGGTGTCATTTAGCAGATACACTAACCATTACCTAGAACTACAGGCTGTGTCAACTTCAATCTTGACTGAGAGAGGGTAGCAAGAATATTGTTGGAGTTGTAGCCCATGGATGTAACATTCTTTTCCCACTTATTGTCAGCAATAACTGTGAAAGTTGAGGCTGTAAGTCTGTGCCCAAATCCTCTAACCATGTGAAGAATAGTCAAGGCCAGTGGGAGGGGGAGGGGAGGTCTTGGTCACTGTGCACCCACACGGGGAAGATATGTGGAAATGGAGAAACGTCATCACAGAGTCTATACTTGATGTGGTTCCGTGCTGGGAGAGGAAATGGAAGAGAACCTCTTTTTGCTGAGAATGCCACAGGGAAAGAGCTCTTGTCACAAGAGTCTTGGGTTTCAACTGAGGAAGGGGGTGGGGAGCAGAAGATGAAAGGACGGGCAGATTGCTTTACAGTGGAAACGCCTGCCAGGAAAATAAGCAGAGCGCATGGTGGAGATGAGCTGCAGGCACAGCACAGCATTGGGACGCAAAGATGAAAAGTAAGGGGAAAGAATGGGGAAGGCAAGAATGTGAGCAGAAGTCATGTTGTTCATTCTTTCTGGACTAGTAAGTGTTGATGGGCTGATTGCTAACAGCATCTCTCTTATACAAGAATTATGCACTGTTTTGATGCTTCTCAGTTTTTTTTTAAAGATTTATTTATTTTTATTGGAAAGGCAGATATACAGAGAGAGGAGAGACAGAGAGGAAGATCTTCCATCCACTGGTTCACTCCTCAAGAGATTGCAGCAACTGGTGCTGCGCCAGTCTGAAGCCAGGAGCTCTTCCGGGTCTCCCACGTGGGTGCAGGGTCCCAAGGCTTTAGGCCATCTTCGACTGCTTTCCCAGGCCACAAGCAGGGAGACGGATGCGAAGCAGGGCCACCGGGATTAGAACTGGCGACCATATCGGATCCCGGGCATGCAAGGTGAGGACCTTAACCACTATGCTATCGCTCCGGGCCCTAATGCGTGTCTTACAGCTAACGGGACCCAGGCTCAGAGATTTCCAAAGACCATCGCATATGTGGATACACCGCAGCTCCAGCTTGCAGTCAGTGGTCTGACTGTGAGGAGATCTGTGCCTTCATGTGCTCCTTGATGTTGATGCTTCGAAGACTTCACCGTCAGCAGACATTTTGCTGTTCTAGGAAGTATAAATTGTCAAAATATTTCAGATAATTTATGGTATTAAAAGTACTTTTTTGAGGAAAGATTCATTGAGTTATTTGAAAGTGTTAGAGGGAGAGATGGAGAACTGGATGGGAAGCGGGGCTGCCGGGATTAGAACTGGCGCCCATATGATGGATGATTTTTATTTCATTGCCATGTCAGGAGATTCTTGACACTTCCTGAGACTTCCATTTTAGCTACCGTCTTGTCTTAATTTAGCGTACCGGTTCTAGTCTACCTTGATGGTGTTTAACATTTGCTGTTATTCTATTCTGTTTTGTTTTTCTCATGCTGGTAAAGTCTTCTGGGAGCAGAATCCACTGACTTGATTTGCCTGCTGTCCTTGGGTGACTTTCTGGATCTCCAGGCCTGGTTATCCTCTCAGTGGAAATTGTGGAGACGTGTGCTTTGTTGATGCTGCTTCAGTGTGTGGTTGTAGAGTGGAGAAAAGGGCATCTCAGGACAGTCCCATTTCTCCTTTTGCAAGTTAATGGGACCGTCCACCAATAGCCTTGTTATAGATTAGGATATGGACAGTCCTATGACTTCCCTGCTGGTGCCTAGTGAGTGTGACGGATGTAACGACAGCCCAGGGTGTCTATTCACCCTGCTGCCTGCAGGTGGCTCTAGCTGTGGTGCAATGCTTGGAGCTGCCCACTGGTTCTTTGTTCAATTTTTTCTCCGCCTAGTCTTTTAGTGATATGAGGATTTTTTTAAAACCTTTTTATCCCCCAAGGTGCATGTTCTTTGCACATAGATTGGTGATAAGTAAGATGGAAAGAAAGACCAAAAATCATCATGTAGTCATTCTTCAAGTCTTCCACCTAACTATATTTTATCACTTCCTGAAATTTTAAGTGAATTTACATTGCCAAGCAAGGGTTCACTGCCTGACGCTCAATGGAAACTGTCATCATGGCACTAGCCTCACTGGGAATTGAGCTGAGAAGGAAACAAGAGGAAAGAGACCAGGTTCAAATCTGTCTACAAATCACAGGGTGAAGGCAGGGGGTTGCTCCAGGGAAGGGTGGTTAGGGCTCAGCTTAAGCTAATTTATCCTGTGACCTGGGCAACAGAGGAAGCAAGGACACAAGCTGGTAGCCCTATTAGTTGCCAGCAGCACAGGCAGAGGCTTTGCTTGCTGTGCCTCAATGCCAACCCCAGCCTGATTTTTTTAAGAATAAAACTTTTAGCTTAGAATATTCTGGAAAGGTCATGGAGTCAGAGTTCCCACATCCCTCAAATCCCATTCCTCTTATTCTCGGCTTCAGTTTCTCAGAATTAATGCAGCAGGACCGATACCTTACTGTTAACCAGAGTCCACACTGAGTTCACTTGCCTTAGCGTTCCCATAGTCCCCCTTCTGTGCCCCATGATTCTCTCCACCATGCCACAGGGCCTCCTTAGGGTTAGGGTTAGGGTTAGGGTTAGGGTGGCTCTTCCTCAGACTTGCTTGCTTTTCAATGACTAATAATTTTGAAAAATACCAGTTACAGGATTTCAACCCCGTCACTGAACCTGTTATTTCCTTCCTAACTACTTCATGTGGCAGACTGCACATGCTCATCCTCATTAGTCCCATTAGACACAGGTGGGCGCTGAGACCTGCGTCTTGAAATGTGGTGTGAGCCCAGAGTAAATCCCCAATAAGGTAACCATGCCCAGAATTCCTTTAGGAAGTCTGAGGCAAAACAAGGAAAGATAATATCTGAAAAGTGATTTTCTTCCTGGGAGTTCAACCTCAGAGAAGATGAGAATCATAATTAAAATACTGTTTAGAATTATAAACTTAAAAAAACTTATTTGAAGGACTGGGAGGGAAAGAAATGGGGGGCCCTTCCATCTGTTGGTGCACTCCCCTAGTGCTTGCTTCAGCTGGAGCTGGGCCAGGCTGAAGCCAGGAGGCAGAAACTACATCTGGGTCACACACTTCAGTGCCATGGACTCAAGAACTTGAATAACCACCCACTGTTTCAGGGCGCATTAGCAGGGACCTATATAGTTAAGCCAAATAGCCAGGGCTGAAATCAGTCAGATCCAAATCAATACCGCTATGGTGTGCAGGTGTCCTGACCTAGGCAGCAGTTCAGCTCCTGTATCATCATGCCCATCACAATGCTTTTAATGTATTTTTAAAGGTGTATTTATTTTTATTGGAAAGGCAGGCATATACAGAGAAGGAGATACAGAGTGAAGGATCTTCTGTCCACTCATTTGCTCCCCAAGTGGCCGCAGTGGCCTGAGCTGAGCCGATTCTAAGCCAGGAGCCAGGAGCTTCTTCTTGGTCTCCCTCATGGGTGCAGGGTTCCAAGGCTTTGGGTCGTCCTCGACTGCTTTCCCAGGCTACAAGCAGGGAGCTAGATGGGAAACAGGGCCATTGGGATTAGGACCAGCACCCATATGGGATCTGGCACGCATAAAGTGAGAACTTTAGTCACTAGGCTATCGCTGCAGGCCCTTATTCATATTTTTATAATTAAAATGTAGTTTTTATACTATATACATATTTATACACTATTCTGTAGTGTACAAAATACCCAGGACCTCATTTAAAATTTTTTTAATCTTTTGTTTTTGATGATGTTTACATAGTTGACTAAGGTGGGAAGGGTTGAGGACTAGGGGAAAGTGTCTCTTTTTGAAAGAGACAAAACTGGCCCTTTCTTCCTCCTGCATCCAGGGCAAGAGCGGAGATTAGGGGAGTAGCCGCACCCAGCCTCCCAACTGCCTCAGCACTTGGGAATGGGGAACTGGCACCCGATGTCATGCCACGTTTCCTAATGTGGATTATACTTTGAAGGTTCTGCTCAAGTGGTCTCAATAGTTCTGAATTGCTGTCGATTTCACCGATCCAAGGATGAGGCAATCCAGGGTGTATTTGCTGACACAGTGCATCCCAGAGTCTCCACTCTCCCAGGTATTTGCTGCCAACGCTTAACTGGAATAGTTGATCAATTTGTTCTGCTCTCCTTCCTCTGCAATGGCACTAGATGTCCTCTGCAGATTGCAATGGGTGCCATATCCTCCGTGTGAATCTGGGCATGGGGCTCACTGCTCCATCTTAGCCACGAGGAAGCCCAGTTCTGACACATGCACTCCATGGGCAGACCACAGATCCTACAGTTCTCCCCATGATTGGAGTTCTGAGTCCAGCAGTTCACTTGGGGGGATCCTGAAAGGAACCTCATCTGAAGTGACCCCAGACCTGACCTTCCTGTGTGCTTGCCGGTTTGGAGTCTGACTCAGTCTGTCATCAGTATTAGCCTACACACAACACTGGTAGTTGCAATTGCTGGGTCAGTTCTATCTCCTGCAGAGTCCCGGGTTATGAAAATGTCTAAGCATTGGTTACAGATAGATCTGGGAGACCCGAAGGATCCTTCCCCCATCCCACCTTGAGCTCCAGACCCTGCCTGGCCAGCATGGGGGAGGGATTCATGATTTAGGACCCTGATCAACTTTGTAAGAAGCAGAAATTAACCTGAGAAGGATTAGACCCCAGCTTTGAAGTTCATGGTTTCATTTTCTTTCAGGCCAGTGCAGAGATCAACTGGTTCCCGTTTGCTTTTACCCTCCTCCACTCCCTTTCCTCAGCCCTACTCTGAGTGAGCCCTCCTCGTTGATTGTCTTCATTTCCAGAACAAAATATGGTGAGCTCCCGCCTGTGACCTAGCCAAGGGGCAACCCTGCTTGCTTGGAATTGTGTCTTAGGTTGGAAAGTGCAATTTAGGCTTGAAAGCCACACATTTCTGTTCATTTAAAATTTGTTTGCTCTCTCCATCTTTTGGCAGATTCCAACTGAGCTACCCTCAGGCTTGCACTGAAGTGCTCTTGGGCTCGACCCTCGCGTTGCCAATGGAGCAGCTGCAGCAGGTGTGGTAGCCCTGGATCCATGTGCTCACTTCCTGGCCTCTGCTGCAGGTACTACAGGTGTGGAAGGACTTTCCTCCTCCCCTGGTTTGCAAGAAAATGCAAATCCAAACCCAGGAGTCCTCTCTGTGGCTCTACACTCCCCTGGGGCTCCTTAGAGTTCTTGATGTACCCACCCCAAACCCCTGAAAATGTGCAGGTCTCCAGGGGCTGTCAGCCTCGTGTTTTTTTTTTCCCCGTTTTTGTTTGTTTTTGTCACAGGTGCATGGGAGGGGAAAATGCAATTTCCTCTAGGGTGTGATTGGGGCAAGAGGAAGAGAAGCCTGGATTGTTTGGGGGCCTGAAACCATCTGCTACAGTGTTAACTCACTGTTAATGAGCATCCCAGTGGAAAGAGGCCATGTTTTAGGGTTGGGAGGAGGGGTGGGGGAGCTTGATTATTTCTCTAACACCTCCCCTGGAGGTTCTTCCTCCAGGGAGGGTGCAGACTTGACTCAGAGGGCACTCCTCTGAGGAGTGGTTCCACTTCTTAAGTGATCAGAGATCCCTAGGTTGTGGAACCTTTGTAGCTGGCCCTGTCTGCAGCTTGTCATGGAAAGGATAATGTGTCTTATAATAAAGCATAGGGCACACAGGTGCCCCTGCATCCCCTGCTTTCCACCTAGCACCCTTCCTCCCTCCTAAGAGCCAGTGACAAACACTGCTATCCAGGTCCACCCCAAATCTAACTTTGAATAACTTCCCAAAGTGTTGCAAGTAAGAGACCTGTAAATCATTGTGGGGAGAGTGGTGTGTGCACCATGGAAGGATTTACCCCTCTCCATTCCAGGATTCCAACAGTGCTCTCATTGCTGCTTCCTTGAGGGCCCCTGAAACCACTTTCTTATTGGCCTGTAAGACTCAGTGATGTGTGGACTTATGGAAAGCGCATGGGATTGGCAGTCAGGTGAAATCCAGCCACGTTCATGCGCTGGATGGGACGAATTATGTGATGGACAGCCAGGAGAGATCAGCATACGTGTGCGAGCAGGGTGTGTATGTGTGTGTGTGTGTCACACTCGGAGCATGTGATATGGTGGGATTGATGGTGGTGACCATGGTGGCGGTGTGTGGGCACCGAGCTTGCTGAGCTGCGCTTCCTGTGGCCTGCATTTCCTGTTGAGGCTGAAGGTTGACAGGGACAGAAAGAAAGGTAAGACAGGCTATGCTGAACATGATATCAGTGCCTCCAATGCCAGGAAGAGGGTGGGCTTTCTGCTTGTGGGGTTGCAGAGCCCTCAGGAAGTGCACTCCCAGTCTGCCTGAACTCATAGCCTGGTTTGCCCCTCCACATCCGCTTGGCCCTTGTTGATGGTCCCCAGTCACAAACACTCAGGGTTTAGGGTGTTGTAGCTCTGCAGACCCCAAGTGGGGGAAATGGAAACCCTCAGAATACTGCCACAATCCTTGAAAAAAGTGCAAAACAAAGAACAAAGGAAGGAGGGTGAGAAAAAAGGAGAAAGAAAAATGAAAAACTGGAAAGACAGCAGTCGGCCAAGCCACAAATAAACACAGTGAATGAAACCTGTCACTCCCAGGGCACTCCCCAGCCTGGTAGGGCACCCATTGGTGGCTGAGCCCAGTGCGGGACACAGGGAGGCCCGGCAGCAGGAGCTGGGCTCCACTCCACGTGGCATCCGGACCCTTGGTGGCCCTAGGCACCTGCAGGCCTCCCAGGGCAGGGCGTGGGTTCACTCCACACACTTTTCAGGGAGGTGAGCAGCCTGCCTGTGAGTGACAGCACTTCTGCTCTGGAGGAATTCTGCAGCTGCTTTGCAGGCTCTGAGCTTGTCTTTCCTTCTCCCTCCTTTGTTACACTTCAGGGTGTGCCTGTGGATTGGGAAATGTACAAATACAGTGACCACAGACACCACCAGAACTCTCAGGTGAGTGAGTTGATGGTGCGTGAATTCCAGCACACACAGAGTAACAGGTGCCTGTTGGAGGCAAAACCATGTTCAAGTCCTCCCTTGCTGTGCTTCCCCTCACCCCTGCTTAGGAAAGCCAGGTTTCAGTTTGCTTAATTTGGGAAATAAATCTCGTTTTAACTATCCCAGTGCTTTTATTTGGATGCATTTGGTTTTAAAATGCTCAGGTATGAATCTGATAAACTCCCAGATTCTCCTGCCTTATTTTTGTTTGTTTAATCTCTTTCACTACTTAAGGAAATGATCACAGACATGACAGAAAATTCCCCGACCAGGCTTTGGACAGTTGCTTACGGTCGTGTCTTCGGATGCCTTTATTAGGTAAGTACACACTTAATTTTTTAAAAACACAACTTTTCCTCAGCTTTGACATGGCAATGCAAATTTTCATTCTTCAGGTTCTTTCTCTACAGTGGCTACATCCAATTGGCAGGCTCTTAGGGGTGTGTAGACTATTGCGCAAATTTCAAATGGCTGACATCTGTGGTGGAAATGAATCATGCTGCAGTGTGTGTTGATTTGTTAATTACATATAAAATTGACGTTTTTAAACCTACCATCCAATTGAAGCAATTCATGCAAATAAAGCAGGAGTCCTATTATGAGGTGGCCCCCATGTGTTGAGTGGTGGGTATTGCAGACACATGCTGAAATCCTACAGGTGCTCATCTCTCCAGCTCTCTCTAGGGTCCTCCATCACTATAATGTGCTATTTAGTCTTTATTTTTTTCAAAGATTCATTTCATGTACACACAGGGTGGTCACGGGTAGACTTGCAAATCACAGACTTCCTGTTTTTCTCACTTGCACAGTGTTTGCTGTCTTTGCTCCTTGGAGAAGGAGACCGTGTTCCTGCCAGGCCCCCTGGACTCTTCACCCCAGTCCTGCTCTAAGTTCTAGGCCCACCTGGTCAGGAACCACAGCCTCCTCAGTTCCTCAGTTCCACAGCTCGACGTCAGAGAGCAGAGGGCACCCCCAACTCACCTCCCCTAACTGTGTCCTGAGCTCCGTGCAAGTGGCTAGGACACGGCCTCAGGGTCATTGGGAGGTTGATGCTAGCCCAAGTGCTGGGTCATGGGCCTGAGGCCGTGGAGCGAGGAACATGGCATTGAGTGCCTGGTCACTGAGTACTTTGGTAGGTGCAAGGTTGGGGGTCCCTGATCCCAGTTGAGTATGCTTGTATTGTCTCTGGCCTGGCCAGTCATGGGTGGGGGCTCTCCGTGGGTTTCCTGCCAACTTGGGGGCTAAAGGGGTTTGTGCAGCAGCCACTAAAGGGCCCAGCTGGGCAGCCTGGGAGTAGGGTGGGGCCAGGGTATGAGGCCTTGAGGAGTGGGAAAATTCAAAATTTTCTCACTTCCCCAGGTCGCCTATCTTTGCTGTATCTAGCCTTGGCTCAGGCCTTTCCAAAGGTGGGTGCAGTCTTTCAAAACATACGAGGACCTCGTATGACTTACAAAAAAAAATTCTGAAGGTAGCCTGTTCATATGACAAAAAAAAAAAAAAAAAAAGGCAAGTGGTGGGGCTTGCTGACTCCAGCCATCCCAAGCAGGATTGGGCTCAGAGCTGCTGGTTTGCTTCCAGCCCACCCTTGTCTCCCTGCCTGCCCAGTCCCACACCACAGGAATTGTGCAGGATGCTTCCAGAGGGCAGACATGGTGCCAATCACCACACAGCTGTGGCTACCACCCTCTGCAAAATGCTGGGGAGAAGGCAGGTGGTGCGGTGGGCCACCATCAGGGAGGGCACTGGAAGTTTAAGCCCAACTCCCTAATCCCTCTCTCGCTGGATCTTCTCTCCTTTGGGGTCTTCTTCCAAGCAGAGCCCTGGGAGTGGGTCTCCCTGGGCCAGGTGAGAATGCCCTGCTGCCTCTCTGTACCTTGTCCCAGATAGGGGTGGGTCACGGTGGGTTCCTCCTGGTGCCAAGCCGGCTTGGAGGCCACCCCCACCCTGAAAGGGAATGCAGATTCTCAGGGTGTCTGTGGAGTCCTGTGGCACACACAAGGCACCACCCGTGACTTTCTTTGGTGAGGGCCGTGGAGCCTGGGAATGGGTTGGGGAGAGCGGCCTAGAGACGGACCGGTTTCAGCTCCTAAGAGCCTCAGTTTCCCATCAGGAAAGCCTGGAGATTGGTTCAGGTTCCACATGTTTCATATACCCTGGCCCTCAAGTTCTTTTGATTTGTTTGGAGAATGTGGAACCTTGGGTGCCACAAGTATTTCTGCAGTCTCCCCAGGGCCTCCCTGCCCCATTGCACACCCACACACCTTTCTCTAGCTTTGTAAGTTTTATCAGCAGTACATTTGGATTCAGGTGACGAGAACTCCAGTGATCGAAAATATGCAGACGCTTAGTTATGTCTCTTATTTTTTATTTTGTCATCTGGAAAACTATCCAAGCAACCGCAGGATTTTCTGTTGTTCCGTTTGCACTGGAGTTTTAATTTCCCTTTCAACTTTTCTTTTAAAAGATTTATTTTTAAAAGATTTATTTATTTTTATTGCAAAGTCAGATATAAGTAGAGAAGGACAGAGAGGAAGATCTTCCGTCCGATGATTCACTCCCCAAGTGACCACAATGCCTGGTGCTGCGATGATCTGAAGCCAGGATCCAGGAACCTTCTCCAGGTATCCCACCCGAGTGCAGGATCTCAAGGCTTTGGGCTGTCCTCCACTGCTTTCCCAGGCCACAAGCAGGGAGCTAGATGGAAAGTGGAGCTGCCGGGATTAGAACTGGCGCCCATATGGGATCCCGGGGCATTCAGGGCGATAATTTTAGCCACTAGGCCGCACTGCCGGGCTCAGATTTATTTATTTATTTTTGGAAAGTTAGCTGTAGATAGAGGGAGAGACAGAGAGGAAGATCTTCCATTTGATGATTCACTCCCCAAGTGACCTCAACAACCAGAGCTGAGCCGATCCAAAGCCAGGAACTTCCTCCAGGTCTCCTGCATGGGTGAAGGGTCCTAAGGCTTTGGGCCATGCTAGACTGCTTTCCCAGGCCACAAGCAGGAAGCTGGACAGGAAGTGGGGCTATTGAGATTAGAACTGGAACCCATATGGGATTCTGGTGCATGCAAGATGAGGACTTTGGCCACTAGGCTAGTGCACTGGGCCCCCTTTCAAGTTTTGCATAGAGTGCAACTCTTTGGAATTGCAGGCTTTTATAATCCTTGGCTGAACTCCTTACCCTATGAAGTAAAAAATCAAACCAAAACAAAAACAACAAAAGAAAAATACCCCAAACAAGCAAACCAACAAAACCCTTTTTTCACTATGACTCAGTGGCTAAATACTTTTCTTGCATGCCTGGGACCCCATATGGACACCAGTTCATGTCTCTGTTGTTCCGCTTTCCACCCAGCTCCCTGCTGATGGCCTGGGGAAGCATTGGAGGATGGCACAAAGCCTTGGGACTTTGCCCCCCAGAATGAGAGACTCAGAAGAAACTACTGGTTCCTGGCTCCTAGCTCCAGATCAGCTCAGCTCCATCAGTTATAGTCACTTGGGGGATGAACCAGTGGATGGAAGATCTGTCTCCTTCTCTTTGTAAAAGTCTGTGCAAAGTCTCTCCTCTCTGTAAATCTACCTTTCCAATACAAAATAAATAAGTATTTAGACTGAGAATTTATCTATTCCCTCCTCATTTTTATGTTGAAAGAAGGAACTGAAAGATGACTATATTAGTAAATACATTTAGAATGAATACTATTATCCATGTTTTCTTAATTCACAGAAATCTCATCATTTTAAGACTGATCTTTCTGTCTCTCACTGTATCCACTCACCCTGTCTGGTAGTTAACCAAATCATCATTTTCAATTGATAACTTGATTTCAATTGATAACTTGATTATAATCTTTTATTATAGTCCTGTTTTGTTTTTCATTCAAAACTAATAGCTGAATATGTATATGTATGTGCTGAATTTGATAATTTCATAGCTGCATACATTTTAGATTGATCAAAACAGGATAAGTAGTATATCATCACATATTCATCTTGTATCCATGATAAGAACTTTTAACGTCCTTGCTTTTAGCTATTCCAGAGTATAATTATTGCTAATGATAGTCACCTTGGCATGCAATTGAACAGAGAAGTTGCTCTTTCTACCTAACTATAACTTCCTGTCTTGCAGTCCCATTCTCTACTTCCAAGAATTGGATCCTTTTTAGATTTCATAAATAAGATCAAATCATCTTTAGTATTTGAATCAACATCCTTACTTGTTTCTAATCAAAGCACTTTAATAGTACTTATGCCACCACTAAGTTGATTTAATGCATCTACTATATATGTTTTGATTATGCTTGAGAGTGTGGCTGGTTAATCACCACTTGCCTTGACCTCTAGGTAAGGGACATAACCTAGAAATAGAGCTTGAGAGCTAGTGAGTCCAGGAATATTTTACAGCAACCTAAATAATTCCCCCTTTGTTGGGGACCCTGATCCTTATATTTCAATATTTTGTACCTGAAGACACTGTTTCAGGATGATTCCGTCCAAGGTTGTGGAGGTGGTTATAGCACAGAATTCCATCATCTGTAACAGTGCACTCTCCTGCATTCATGGTATGAAGCAGTCACTGAGACATCTGATCTACCACAGACAAAACCATTTCTGTGCTTCTTTGCTTCTGGGTGTGCTCTAGTTGCATCTCCTGAAGCAGTAGGAAGTGTCCCTTCCTTACTTCTGATTCTTCCTCTTTTTTTTTAGTTTTCATCAGCTAGAAGCAAATGGCTCCCTGTCAAGGTTGCTGGACCAATAGAAAGGACATCCTCACTGCCCTTGAAAGTGGGCAGCCTCTTTACAGTAACATATTCACTGAAGCAGAAGGCCCTACTATTTGGTTAAGCCACTGAGATTTGCATTTTATTTATTTCCATAGTGATATGCTTTGATTGACTTTAACTGTATCCCGATGTTTTGACAACTCAATTCACCATAGCCAAGACATGCAGAAAATCCAAATGTCCATCACTTGGTGACTGGATAAAGAAAGGATGGCAGAAAAACAGGATCAAATACTACTCAGTCACAAGGAAAAACTAAATCCTGCCCTTAGCAATAAAGTAGATGCATTTGGAGAACATTATGCTCAGTGAAATAAGCTGGTCCCTAAAAAACATTACATGGGTTTTCTGAATTGTCATAACTAGTGTACAGAACACAAAAATACTGTGCACGAGTGAAATGGACATTTCAAGATGTGATTATTATTTAGAGCTCTTGTCTATATTCAGGGGCAACAGTGGCTTGTCCGTGTACTACTTGTTCAATTACTTATTTAATAGTGGATTTGAGCTTGTGAGTATAAGGTAAAATGCGTATGTTACTGCAAAAGTTAAAATAAAATTGTGGGAAAGGAAGAAGCGGTAAGCAGGGAAAGAGGAAAAGAGGGAGGGATGGAGGCGAGGAGAGGGAACTGCCATTCAGGTCTGAAAGCGGCTTACAGAAATGTATGAAATTTGCTCCCTCATACATAAAATAGATTATAACCGTAGTGATAATAATAATTTATCAATACTGTTCAGCTCAACTTCATCGATGAGATTAGTGTTTTTTATAATGGAATCCCACAGGGACCCCTGCCCCTTTTCACAAGAGAGAATATAGGGAAGGATGACTCTCTGTGCAGATCTAAGCAGGTATGCATTACCAGTAGAATTTGACAACTTGAATTATGGCTCTCTAAGCCTCCAGATCTGTGAGAAATGTGTGCATATATATATATATATAATGTCATCCATTTGCAATGTATTGTGATAGCAGTTCCAGTACACTAAGACACAAATATAATGGTTGGTATTAACACCTAATTTTTTTGATATACACTTTTTTATTATTTGATTTTGACAGTCTTTACATAGTTGATTAGGGTACAAAGGGTCAAGGGTTACAGGAAAGTGTGCAAGACCATTGTTTCCACGTTATTATTATTGTTGTTATTTTATTCTTTTTCTGGGGTGAGTGGAAAGAAAAAGGGAGAATCCCCCACCCAGCCTCCCACGCATCCCAGGTCCCAATGTGAGGCATGCTCTGAGGGCACTGCTCAAGTGGTTTTGATAGTTCAACAGTTCTGAATTGCTGCCGATCTCACCACTCCAAGCACGATGAAATCTCTTCAAAATCCATTGGTTGGCATAGTTCACCTTAGTGTCTCCACTTGTCCAGATTTTCATTGCCAACATTTGGCTGGGGTAATTGATCAGTTTGTTCTGTCCTATGTTCTGATACCAGGTGTCCTCTGCAGGTTCTGATGGACTGCCATAGCCTCCAAGTGCACCTGGATATGCTGTCCATTGCTCCATCTGAGCCTCTGAGAAGGCTCAGCTTTGACACTTGCATTCCCTGGTCAGACCATGGAACCTGCACATCTCGTCATGGTTGGGGTTCTGAGTCTGACAGTTCGATTGGAGGGATCCCCAAATAAACTTCATCTGAGGTGATCCCAGATCTGGTTCTTGTGTGTGCTTGCCTGTATAGGATCCAGCAGACTGTTGCCCCAATCTGCTTATGCACATGCTGGCAGTTGCAGTTGCTGGGTCAGTTTTGTTTCCAGCCATGTCTTCCACACGAACCAATGGGTGTTGCAGCTCAGCCTGTTGCTACTGCCCAGCACACACTTGGCCCTTACACAAACCAATGGGAGCTGCAGCCTAGTTGGAGCAACCCACAATAACCCCCACAAGGCCTGCCCCTGCCCTGGTTCCCATGCTTGCCAGTATGTATGGCAGACTGGTTCAATCTATCCCACATCTCATTCAGCTCTCATACATGCCAGTGGGCATTGAAACCTAGTTGAAACCAACAACCCCACTATCCAGCCCACACACATGTTGGTGGATACCGTTCTGTCTAGTCACTGCTGCCCCAGTCCTGGTTCTCATGCTCTTCAGTGGTAGTGATAAGCCAAGAAGGAGGTGCCCATTATTTCCCTACTGGGCCACTCCCACTCCTGGATCATCTCCAGGTAGTTCTGCAGTTTAACTTGACAGAATTAGCCCCCGTGCCAGCATCTGCCAGCAGATGCTGTGGCAAAGCCCAACCAACCCTCACCCACTGTGATTTATGCTTGCACCAGTAGGAATAGTTAGCCCAGCCTGGTTTTCCCTGATCTAGCTTACATGAAGCCCACAGGTGTTGTAGCCCTGCCAGGTCTGCTCTGCCCCCATCCCAACTCACGTTTCCAGTGGGAGTGATGGTTCAGAAGGGGAGCCCCCCACATCCCCACTGCTGGCTTTGCCCCTCCCTCCTTGGTTCCCACGTGTGCTCGCTGAATGCTGTGGCTCAGTCTGGCATGGCCCATCATCCTTGCCATTTGCCAATGAGTGCTGTAGCCTGGCCAAGCTCAGCCCACCCCCAATTCTATCTGATGTTGGTGGGGTTACAGCTTAACCCATCCCAGCCCAGCCACGTCCCAGCTGTAATGTGTACTGGTATGTGTGGAGACCGAACCTGGCTCAACCCACACACTGTTCTTGTTGCTCAGATTTGCCAGCAGGTGATCTGAACTGGTTCAGCCTTGTCTGCCCCCAACCTATGACAAATGTATGCAAGTGGGTACCTTTTCCTGGCCTGGTCTGGGCTGCTCCCTATTGTGGTTCTTGGGCTCACCTGCAGGGACTGTGTTCCGACAGAGGAGTTTCCCAAGCCCCTCCATCAGAACCTCTTCCAATGCCAGATCTCACACACCAGTGGGTCCATGAGCCAGCCCTGCTTAATCCACCTCCTGTCTTAGCAGTAACAGTGACCTTTCCTGACTGGCCTTCAACCTATTCTGGTTCTTACTGTTGGATGTGTCAGCCCAGTCAAGGCTTGTCCATACCCAGACACAGCTCATACATGGCTCAGTAGGGGCAGAGACCTAGCCTAGTCTGTCCTACGTGTACCATGGTCCTCCAGAGCACCAAATGGTTCTGGAGTCTAGTCCAACTCGTTGCGTCCAGTCCCAGTCCACACTTTTGTCAAGGGAGACTGCAGCCATATCCAAACCAGAAAGCAGCCCCCACCTTCACCAGTGTGAACCCCAACTCAGCCAGTGTGTCCTCTTAGCTCCCCAACCAAGCCTGTTCCCAGCCATAGATCGCTTGCATGCCAGTGGTTGCTCTCACACACTACTTGGCATGGCCCTTCACCTGTCTTGGCCTTTGCCTTAGATGCTATGGCCTAGCATCCCTGGCTCATGCAGACCAGTAGGCGCAAGAGCCTACCTCAGCATGACCTGTGCTCCATCCTGATTTCTGTTCTTGCTGGTGAGCTAAGGTTTGCTCTGTCTGCCCTCTTCCATAATCAACCCACAGATTAGCCAGCCATTGGAGCTCCTTTGCCCAGCGTACTTGACCCCTCATACCTGGATCATGTGATCATCAGTGAGAGTTGTGACTCACTAGGGGAGTTTCCCAAGTTCCCCCACTTGAACCACTCCCAGTCCCAGATCTCATACATGCCATTGGGTGTTAGGCCAGTGCCCTGCATAGTCTGCCCTTCCGTTATGGCCTTGTATGAGCTGGTGAATGTTACAGTCCAGCCCATTCCACACCCTGTTTTAGCAGCACATTTGGGTGCTGCTGCCTTGACCTGCCTAGGTCATTGTCGGTTCCTTTACCCGTAAGTGATGCAGGTTCCATGGTCACACCTAGTTCAGCCCATTAACACCCCAACTCTTTAGCTAACCAATGGGACTTGTATTTCCACAGGGTTTGGCCCATATATACCCCACAGCATCTATCCCCGGACATGGTTCTCTCATGTGCTGGTTAGTGTCATGGCCCTGCCTAATGAGACCCATCCCCTGATTCAACATTCTGTCAGGTAATAGGATCTAGCCCTCATAGACAGGTCCCCAGCCTTAACTTTCAAATGCACTGGTGTGTGGTGGTCAGCATTGTTCAGTGACAACAAGTTCTACACAGGACTCATAAGTTGGCTGGTGTATCAGTCTGACCCATACAGATCATCCAGTCTCTCTCCTCCAAATGAGCTGGTCTCAGTACCCTCACTTCAAGGAAAAGCTACTCTGTCACTGGGAGTCCTTCAGGATTGATTCACAACCCACAAGCACAGTGGCTTAATCATGGACGTACTTAGTTATCAGTTCTACACCCCCAATACCCCAGAGCTTGCCACTGGGTGGCCAGCAGGTGGAACCTGGTGCCAAATGGCACAGTGGCTGCCCGGGCCCAGCTTACCATGTGGCCACGGTGGCTGTAGCCAGGGCCTCAAGCATGAAGTCCAGCTCAGCCCAGGACCTCCCAGCAGCCAACAGCCTTCTGGAAGTTCTCCTACCCAGACCCCCAGGTCACACCCTCTGGTCCCACCTACCACACATTGTTGTTGGTGGGTGTAACCCAGGCCCACCTTGTTCCCAAGAGATCCCCTCCCAGCATACTCACCAGGCTGGGAGAAGCCTCTTGAGCCCAGGCAGGTCCAGGCCCAGCTTACCACATGATGGTGGTGGCTGGAGCCAGGGTCCCAAGCATGGAGTCCAACCTGGCCCAGGACCTCCCAACAGCCAATAGACTGCTGGGAGTTCTCCAACACTTTTTAAAATTATATTTAAACTTAGTTTATAGTATTCAAGCAAGATTTTGCAAAACTTTGTGCATTTTACGATAATCAAAACAGACTTATAACTAACAAGCCGTATATTAACAATTGAAGAGTAGAACAGTCTTAGGCAGCTGAGCAGAGAAATCCCCAATCACTTATCAAGTAATGAATAACTGAACTCTACCTCCTCCATAGTGAGATCTAGGAAAAGCCAAATCGGGAACCTGACCAGCAAGGAACAAACTGAGCAGTTATAGGCCAGCTGACTTTTTCATATCTGTTCAAAGCTTTCTATATTACATTATCGCTGTCTATCTTGAGTTAATTTTGGGGCACCTGAGAGACCCTGATGGTTAATGCAAGAGAGGATGGGGAGCCAAAGCTGGGACTAAGTAAAGACCAGAGAAAGCTCCTTTCTTGAGTCCAGAAGGAAATTACGATTCTTTGACCATCATCATCCGCTACTTCTAGGTACATGAGTTGGTAGCTGCATAGGAAACAGAGTCCCTGGGACTGGAATAGGTACTCTGCTGAGGGATGCAGAGATTCCAAGTGAAATCTCTGCGTGGAACCCAGCAGCTAAAGTCCACAGCAAGCCACAAGCAGGGAGCTGGATGGGAAGTGGAGCCACCAGGATTAGAACTGGTGCCCATATGGGATGCCGGCGCATTCAAGGCGAGCACTTTAGCAGCTAGGCCACACTGCCAGGCCCTGTTTATGTTAAGTACCTATGAAATTGTGTCATGTAATATAATGTAATTAATGAATAAATGAATAGAAAAAAAACTGAAAAAAAAAGAAGGGACACTTTACAGAGAAAAAAAAGGGGAAGCAGAGGTATTCTATTTGCTCGTGCGCTCCCCAAATTGCTTCAGTGGCCAGAGCTGAGCTGATTCAATTT
Source organism: Ochotona princeps (assembly GCF_030435755.1). NCBI lineage: Eukaryota > Metazoa > Chordata > Mammalia > Lagomorpha > Ochotonidae > Ochotona > Ochotona princeps. The sequence continues at coordinate 103,499,634 of NC_080835.1, read as the reverse complement.
TGGGAGCCATGAGTTTCTTTCCAGCCTCCCACGTGGATGGAAGGTTCAGGGACCTGTGCCATCTTTACTCTCTCAGGCCATAAAAAGAGAACTGGATGCAAGTGGAGCAGCTGGAACACGAACTGGTGCCCTACACTTTTATTTATTTGAAAGGTCCAGTGACAGACATAGAAAGCGAGCTCTTCTGATGGTTCACTCTCTACCCTATCTGGGTGAGGCTGAAGCCTGAGCCAGGAGCTCCTTCCTGGTCTCCCACTTTGTGAGTGGCAGGAACTCAAGCACTTAAGGATCATCTGATGCGTCCATGGGTCGGTGGCCGGGAGATGGGTCAAGATTGTGAATATGCTGTGTGGTGCCGCTATCCTGAATCGCAGCTTAACCAAGCAGAACATAACATGCACTCTAGAAGGACTCTTGACCTGACTTTGTTTCTCACTCATCTCCCTAGGGTGGTATTAGGAATTCTTCACGTGAGCAAGAGTTGGCCCTCAGGTCCTATGTGTTGGTTGAGTCTGTCTGCAAAAATCTTCAGATGCTGGCTATGGTAGTGGCTTCTCAGAATGCTGTGTTGTTGGAAGGGCCAATAGGATGTGGCAAAATGTCCTTGGTGGAACATTTAGCTGCCATGACAGGTAGAAGGAAGCCTCCTCAGCTTCTCAAAGTCCAGCTTGGTGACCAGACCGACTGTAAGGTAATTCAGAAGTGGCAGGTTGGTGGTGGCTTGGCATGCTTGTAAACATCTTCATTTCCATCTCTGCTAAAGGAATGTGAGGAGTAGTCACTGTTCCTGCTTGCAGCTGTTGGGGTCAAATCTCAAGAACTTTAACAGAATTAAGCTGTAGACCTAGAGTGGGATTAACTGAAGGAGTTTGCCTTCGCTCTTCAGGTATATCTCAGTTGGAGGATTTTTAATAATTTCCTTATCGTTTTTTTTGCAGATGCTGTTGCGGATTTATCGCTGCACAGATGTTCCTGGAGAGTTTGTGTGGCAGCCTGGCACCCTGACACAGGCAGTGACAAAGGGCCACTGGATCCTTGTGGAGGATATTGACTATGCCCTCTTAGATGTGGTATGTTGGCCACATGAATCATTGCCTCCTAACATCTTTTCTGTCTTTGAAGAGCATTTCCTTAGTAGTGATTTGGGAGTGATGGAAAGAAGCTGTTTGATTGCCTTAAGGCAGTTATGGTCAACTGTTGGATCTGATTTGAAGGCTTGGATAACTTGGCTAGATTGTTTTTGGATCAATAATAGTTACATCACTGGGTTGCTGTTTTGGTTAGGTTTCTGTACTGATCCCTCTATTGGAGAATGGAGAGGACTTGATTCCTGGCCGAGGTGACTGTCTGAAAGTGGCTCCTGGATTTCAGTTCTTTGCAACAAGGAGATATGTCCTATTAACTTTTCTCTTCCTCTGGTGCCAAGCTGAGAAATACTGGAATAGAGTGCCCTGTATCCACTTCAAGTAGTTAGTTGGAGTTGATGACAGATCCAATGTTTTCTTTCCTGAAGTGAAATTCCTAAAAAAAGATTTATTTATTTTATGATTTATTTGAAAGAGTGACAGAAAGGGTGAAAAAGATCTTCCATCTGCTGCTTCATTCCCTGAATGGTTGTGAGAGCCAGGGCTTCACCAGGCTGAAGCCACGAGCCTGGGACTCCATCTGATTTTCCCACCTTGTGGCAGGGGCCCAAGTACGTCTGCTTCCTGCCATTATTAGCATGGAGGTCGTGTGAAAGTAGAGGATTCTGGACTCAAACCAGCACTCTATCGGGTGTGGGTGGTCGAAGTAGTGGCTTAACTTACTGGGGAATAATGCCTTCCCTACCCCTTGCATTTTATAATGGAGGCACTGATTTATTTCTCATACCTGGTTTGTATCTGAACAAGTTCTTATGTGTGTAAGTGTCCACAAGTGAAACTAATGCTCTATTAAGTGTTAGCTTTTTCTTAATATTTATTTTTATTGGAAAAGCAGTGTTGCAGCCAGCTGAGCCGGTATAGTAGGCACAGCAAAGGACAGGGGTTCAAGCACGGACACATGGAGACCAGTGATGGTGGGAGAAGTCTCTTCCAGGCCTCTTTATTACCCTAATATATGCTCTTTTCCCCAAGCCCATTAACAGGACAATAGGACGCCAATGAGTCTAAAAAGGCCAGGTGCACAGCCTCAGGCCCAATTCCTGAGTGCTCCACTTAAGGAATGTAAATCAACTCCTTAGCCCACAATAAGGCAGATTTACAGAGAGAAGGAAAGACAGAGAGATAAATCTTCCATCCTCTGGTTAACTCCCCAAATGGCTTCAGTAGCCAGAGCTGAGCTGATCTGAAGCTGGGAACCAGGAACTTCTTCCGATCTCCCACTCGGGTGCAGGGTTCCAAGGCATTGGGCCATTCTTCACTGCTTTCCCAGGCCATAAGCCTGGGAAGTAGAGCAGCTGGAATTCAAACTGGTGCTTCCATGTGATGTTGGTGCTTGGAGTTGAGGTAATGCACCAGCCCCTAGTGTTAGTGTTTGCTAATATTTGTTACTAGGAACAATTTGGCTTATGCCAAATGACCACAAGGCCTTAGCCTGTTGTGCTGGTTTGCTGGTCTCTGGCTCTGCCCTTTGCTGTTTTAGACGAGTGAGAAGGGGTGTTTCTGTGACCTTACAGGTTTAAAAAAAAGAATGATAACTTCTCCTTAGGATGATGGTTGTGAGAATTGAACAGCTTATGTGTGTAAGCGAGTCATTTACCTAGAGTGTGTATTGTGTTCCTTACCTATTTTTCTTGTAGAAATTTCTAGTAATTCAATATTCTATCTTCTGGTACCAAATACTGAACTTACAGATAATCAATCCTAGAAGGCCTGGGTCATGTTTTCTCTTTCCTGAGTTTATTTATGCTTTAAGAAGTACGTTATTGTTGAAATCACTTTTGATGATTTGAAACTAGCTTAGTCAAAGCTGTATTCCTCTTAGGCAGGACTGAATGTGGATCAGTTGTCAGTCTCTCCTCAAGGAGGGATTATGAATGCTGCATGTGAGATAGTCACAGCAGGAGATAAATATCTGTGGTTTCTGTTTGTGCTTTTCTGCTTATTTGTGCTCATCCTTCATCCAAACATAGTTAATGAACTGACCCAGAAAACGTTGAAGTTTTAAATAACTTCATTACAGTGTATTGTCATTATTGTGGCTGATGTTTTATTGCACCTAATGTGTAAATTAAGCTTTGCCAAAAGTATACATATATAAAGAAAAATATAGTAATACAGGTTGTAGTGTTTTCTTCTGTTTAAGGCAGAAGGGGATATATTCTTTCTGCATATTAAGGACTATAGTAATCCAAGATTCAAATAAGGAATTTCGTATAACTGTTGTATATTTTGAAACAGACTGTTGAGCAGAGGAAGAAATTGGTATCGGTCGCTAAATAGTTACGCTTCTTTGTTAGACAAATATTGGACCAAGGTTCGCATGGATAACTTGGATAAAGCAGAGCTGAATGAGGTATGTGGGTGTTAGAAAGTACTAATATTTTTTATTTCTTGCAATTTATTGTGAAATATTCTAAATTTACCTGAAAATAGAGAAAATGCCATTATGAGCCACCAAATACTATTCAATAAGTTTATTACTAATTGTGCCAGCATTTTATTTTATGTGTTTCATCTGTTGTTTTTCTTTGGGGGAAAAAAAAAAGAAAGCAAACCCTTTAACATTTTATCCCTAAATACTTTAGCATGTACTTCCAAAACTTTAAGGAAATTTTTCGTAAATAACCATAACATTGTTACTATGTGCAGTAGAATGAGTAGTTACTGCTAAGGAACATTAATTTATTCATGGATCATACTTAAAATTTTCCTATTATCCCTGTAGGATTCTGTTTCTCTTTTTTAAAATTTATTTTAAAAGTAGAGATGGAAAGATCCCCCATCTACTGGGTCACTGTTCAAATGTCTGAAACAGGAAACAGCCACTGTGCTGGGCCCTAGATCTTCCTAATTTTTGTCCTTCTTCCCCCTTTTCAGGTTCTTCAGAGCAAATTTCCAAACCTAGTAGCAGCAGTTGGCCACGGGCTTGAGCTTACTGGAGAGAAGCATCCCTCTCAGAGTGACAGTGCTTTGGGGTGTCATCAGGCATCAGAGGAAGTTTCAGAAACCCAAGGAGAAAGCAAAAGGCCAGTCCTTGAGGGAAGAGAATTGTCTCTCAGGTATTAACATAAACACTTTTCTGAGTTGATATCTTAAAACTACAGTGCAAAATTAACTGGTTTGAGTGGTTTGGTCAGGTTTTGGAATAAAACTTTGAGGGTGCATTGTGTTGTCAGTCTCCTTTCCCAAATGTAGTTTAATCATTGGGAAAGCTTGGTAAATGTCACATTTTTTAACTTTAAAAGTTACCTTTAAAATTAAACTTGAGAGCAACTACTAATGTAGTCCTTCTAATATATATTCTTTTCCGACATGGAGTCTTTTATTTGAAAGGTAGGGAAAGACAGATCTCTGTCCACTCTGATTTCTCAGATGGTTGCAGGTTGCAATGGCCTGAGGCCAAAGCCTGGACAGGAATTCAGCCCAAGTCTCCTTTGTAGATATATGGCTGGGATGCTACACTTGCGCTGCCTTCCCAGGCTCATTTGTAGGGAAATGGATCAGAAGAAGAGCGGTTAGGATTTGAATAGGTGTTTATATGGGATGCTGGTGTGACAGGTGACATCCAGAGCATTAAATAAGCCTTCTTGTCTTGTTCTAGCAATGAGTTCTTTGCCTTTGTCCTCAGTTTTCAGTGATGAGAGAGGGAATGATTTGAGTTAGTCGCTTCCCTCCTTTTCCTGCTATTTTGTCTGGCATGGACGGAGAGAATGAGTGGTAGATCACTTCCTGATGTAGGACTAAAGATCAGGAGCTGCATTTAATTTTTCCATTAACACTTTTTATCTTCATGTTGCCATACATACAAGCAAAACAAGTAGACTGTGTTTTTGACCTAAGACTTTTTATTGCTTACTTTTTTTTAAGAGATCTCCTGAATTGGTGTAATAGAATTGCCCATAGCTTTGACAGTTCATCATCTTCAGCATCGTTACATATTTTTCAGGAGGTAAGCCACAGCCTTCCTGCCGATTTCCTCTGCTCTGTAAAATTGCTGTTTTCTTTGCAGTGTTATTTTTGTCTCTACATTGCTATCAGACTTTTTATTTTGTCTAGTGTGGTTTCTTATCCTTAGCTCATTTAAATGAACTTATCCTCCGTTTAAAGCTAATACATAAAACTTTCGTGGCTTTTAATGGGTTATTACTAATTTCAGAGGAAATATAGTTTGGGAACAGGATAAAGCAGATAGTGAAAATAAAGGTAAAATGAAAAGAAATGCTCCCAGATAATAATAAAGCAATCTTGTGAAATAAAGTATTTCTAAGATATGTAGCCTCTAGGCCTATGTGTTACTTCTTAGCTTAGTTAATGCAGTTGTATTTGATTTCTCCACTATGCCTTATAAGGATTTTAAAAAATCTTTTTGCAAAGTCTAAAACATTGGGAGGAAAATGTGTTTTGTTTGAGGCAAGTCCTACTGAGTTACAGCCCTGCCACATTCAATAAGATTAGAGATTTATTCCTGCCTAAGGTGGTATTGCCTGACATGTATGGGCTTTTAAAGCATTGACCCAAATGGATTCTGGCTTGCTCTTGTTTCTGTCAGCTGGAATTGAAGAGAGAATGGTGACCCAGTTTGGTTTGCAGCATTTCTTTGTATTTTGTCAAGTACCTTTTGGAAAAGAAAGCTCATTTGGAGGTTATGCCTTCTCTTAGCTGAAACTTGAATGTTATGTGGCTGTTTTTATTCCTCCTTTCCATTCTGCAGTCAGTGTTCCTTCTAAGTCTCATGAATTGCTCATCTTTGTCAGATTGCTCTAGACTTTTTTTTTAATAAAATTGAGACATTGATATTGTGCTTCTTTACTTATTCTCTAAGAATGCTTTGAATATAAAATGACTTGATTGATATAAACTCTACATATTTTAAAGTCTTTCAAAGTATATTGTTCATATTTTATGTTAAAATTACACAGACTTAACACCATGTCACCACTGTGTGTTGCAGGACTTTTTTTTTTTACTCCAGTGGGAAATCCCTGTTTGGCTGCCATTCCTGTTTCCTGCCTCTGCAGCCCCCGAGAGACGCTAATCTTCCTCTGAGTGTACTAGTTTTGGACATTGCCTGCAAATGGTCTCAGACAATGTTAGGCTGCTTGTATCTCACTGCTTCACTCAAGCAATTTTCATGGTTGATGCACATTGTGATCTTAAACCAGTGCATCATTCTCTTTAAGGCTGATTCATTGTACTGTTGTACTCAGTTTCTTTTTCTGCATCTTCATCTTCATCGACATTTGATATTTTTTAATAATATTGCTGAAACATTCATGTATAAGTATTTATATATCTAAAAATATTGTTGAAAGTAGGAAAAATGTTAAAGCAAATGATGAAATAATATTTCCTCATCCACAGATTTTCTAGCACTGTTAATGCCTTGTATATGTTGTTCCAATTTTTTTTTTTTTTAGTGTTTTTAGTGTTAGAACCACCATCTTGAGTGGCACAGGTCAGGCTAGGCCATAGCACCTGCCAGTTCACATGAAAGTTAGGTTTGGTAATTGGGCTAGACTTAGCAGCCATGGACAAAAGCTGGTAAGGGCCAGTTGAGCTCAGATGTAGTTGATTTGGTGAGTGCCTGTATGTCAGACTGGGCTACAGCATCCATTAACATGTGTGAGCCAGGTATTGGGGTGGACTAGGCTTGGCAAGTCAATAGCACATATTGGCACCAGTGAGAGCCAGGAGAAGGTATTGCCCATGTAGGAGTGCAATACCCTCAAGTTTACTTGAGGGCTGGGACAGGACCTAGCTGGGCTAGGCTACTGCACCCACCAGTGAGAGTTGGGACTAGGTCAGGCCATGCTAAGCCAACCTGCAGCACCTGCTGGTGAATGCTGAGGTTGGGAGTGGGCCATCTTAGCTTGGGATGTAGTACCTGCTGGCATGTGCAAGTCCTAGGGCCTGGTAGGAGAACTTCAGGTGCTCCCTTGCTGGGCTGCTGCTTCCACTGGTGAGCATGAGAGCTCAAAATAGGGGTAGTCCAGTCTGGCATAGGCTTCAGCGCCAGCTGGCAAGTGCTGGGACTGCATGCAAATTATGTCAGGCTGGACTGCGATACCATCTGGCAGGTGCAAATTCCAGAGCTGGGAATGGACTTGACAGGAACTGTGGGCACCACCCTGATGGGCTGAATCTCCTGATAGTGAGCATGAGAACCAGGGCTTGGGACAGGCCAGACTGGTCAAGGTAACACACCCATCAGCATACTTAGGGGCTGGATCTGGGGGCGTGGTGGCTGAGCTAAGCCACAAAACCAATGGGTGTACTTAAGAGCCAGATGGAATGTGGGATGGACTGGTCTAGGTTGTGGAATGTGCTGACACATGCAAAAATTATGGCTGTTTGGGAGGGGCCTGCTGCGGGTTATTGGGGGTTGCCCTGACTAGACTGTGGCATCTGCTGGAGTGTGTGAAGCCTGGGCCTATGAAGGCTGGGTCGGGCCAGGCAGCAGCATTTATCAGTTCACATGGGAGATAGTGCTGGTGGCAGAACTGGCAAGGCAGCTGTATCTACCACTATGTACATTGGTTGGTGCAGGTGACTGACAGAATCTGACCCTGCGACAGGTTGGCACAAATGAGTCAATCTGAGGTCAGGTGGGGTTCCTGGGCTTGTGGATTTGCTAAGGATTAGCACATTTGTCTAATCCTGGAAAGATTTCCTCAACCATGGGGAAATGAAAACAGTGATGTCTGATAAGTATCAGAACCAATACATTACATTAGAAGACATAGCTGGTTGGTCCTCTGGTAGCTGCTGGGACTGAGAACTGGATTGTGTTAGTGATTGTAATCACCTTGCTGCTTACCAAGTGTTTCTACCTCCGGTAGAATGCATCTTTATTGTTAACTTCTGAACTATTTCGGAGTTATTTCACCTGTGAAATCTGTACCTAAAGATTAACACTGTTCTTTGCTTGAAGTTAGGATTTCTTTTTCTTTTTTTTTCTTTTCTTTTTTTGAAGTTAGGATTTGTAAAATGAAGTAATTTTGTTTGTTTTGTATGTTAATAAGAAATCCCTCATGGCTGTTGGCCTTTGTCTGCACTGGGATGAAATCCTGTGTTGAGTTGATTTTTCGTTACCTTCAGGAAATGCAGAAGTGTTTGTGCTCAGTTTTGTGTTCTTTGCTTTGTGGACAGAATCGTGGTGTTCTGTGGTTAGTGTGTAATTTTAAAATGTATTTGGCATTTACTTGATTATTTTAATAGGCTCTGGACTGTTTCATAGCAATGCTTTTTGATTGTACAAGCAAACTGAAAATGGCAGAAATTATTGGAAGCAAATTGAACATTTCTAAGAAAAAGGTAAGTAATGTTACATTGACTTTTTTTTCTTTTAAGATTTATTTTTATTGGAAACTCAGATTTACAGAGAGAAGGAGAGACAGAAAGATCTTCTTTTTGCTGATTCACTCCCCAATGGCTGCAATGGCAAGAACTAAGCTGATCTGGAGCCCAGGAGCCAGGAGCTTCTTCAGGGTCTCCCATGTGGGTTCAGAATCCCAAGGTGTTGCGTCATTCTTGACTGCTTTCCCAGGTCACAATCTGGGAGAGAGATAGGAAGTAAAGCTGCCGGGATGTGAACTGGTGTCCATATGGAATCCCAATGCATGCAAGGTGAGGACTTTAGCCACTAGGCCTCGTCATTGACTTTTTTTTTTTTTTTTAATTATTTATTGTTTAACTTCAGTAATTACATTGTATTATGTGACACAATTACATAGATACTTGGGTTCTCCCCACCCCTCCCCAAACCCTCCCACCATGGTGGATTCCTCCACCTTGTTGCATAACCACAGCTCAAGTTCAGTTGAGATTTCCCCATTGCAAGCGTATACCAAACATAGAGTCCAGCATCTGATTGTCCCGTCAAGTTCAACGGCTTCTTAGGTATACCCTCTCTGGTCTGATGACAGAGCCAGCAGAGTATCATCCCAGTCAATTGAAAGCTCCAACATACCATCAGCAAAAATTTACATCATTATGGAATTAATTGACATAGTAATGAGTAACCAATATGTTAAAAGTAAATGCGGGTTCCCAGCCACCTTCTGTGACCACCTCACCTATACTTCAATTTTAGTTTATACACAACATATAACATTCAAAACATAACATGTTATACATAACATCATATCATCTTAAATTAAGGCAAACATGTGGTATTTAACCTTTTGGGATTGGCTCATTTCCCTTAGCATTATGGTTTCCAGTTTGGCCCATTTGGCCACAAAGAACTGCATTTTGTTTTTTTTAATAGCTGAGTAGTATTCCATGGAGAGGATTGGATAAGAAAGCTATGGTTCATCGTCATTGACTTTTGAAAGGAGGTTGAGATATTTAGCTTTGTGGGTCTGGTGCCTATCTAGAACAACTTTTTGCAGTGTGGACTCCTGTAAATGTGGGTGGTTTCACTGCTGCCTGTCCAAAATTTGAGATTTCCAGCCTTCAATAGACACTCCATGTGTGCCATGTTCTTCAAATGTCCCATAGGTCTTTCTCATTTCAGTGAGTGTTTATGCTATGGATTATAGACTTAGGACTGAAACTGTTTTAGTAAAATAGTTTTGTCTATAGATTCATGCACATACTTCCTACTCATCTTTTTTTTTAATTAATACTTTAAAACCTCAAGAACATTGAAAAGGATGGTACTGGGCAAATGTGCTGTGACAGATTAAGCCACTGCTTGGAGAACCTACATCCATATTAGTTCTGGTTCAAGTCCTAGCTATTCTCAAATTCCAGATTCCTGCTTGTGCATTCAAGGAAACAGTAGATGATGACTCGGGTATCTGAGTTCTGCCACCCATATGGGAGATGTATACAGAGTTCTGAATTTCTTGGCTTTGTCCTGGTGTAGTCTTGGCTGTTGGGACATTTAGGGAGTGAATCAGTGAGTGGAATATCTATCTGTCTCTCTTTCTCTGTTTTAGTTAATTGAGTTAATAACTATAAAAACATGCTGGGGAGCAGGCATTGTGGCACTGCAAATGTAGCTGCTGCTTGGGGCACCTGTGTCCTGCATTGAGTGCCAGTTCAAGTCCTCGCTGCTCAGCTTCCTATCTCGCTTTCTGCACATGGCTGAGCTTGCTCAAGCACTTGGATTCCCACCACCCATACAAGAGACATGGGTGGAGCTCCCGGTACTTGGTTTTGGCCTGGCCTAGCTGCAATCTGGCTTTTGTATACATTTGGGGAATGAAGCAGCAATAGAAAGACTTTCTCTCTGACTCTCCTTTTCTGCCATTTTACCTTACAAGTAAGTAAAGAAATACTTTCACAAGTCCTTGATTTAATTTGAAGATTGAGGGGAAGGAAAGGGATGAAATTGATGACTGTGTGCAACGTGACTGTGCACTCACTACTTAGACTACTGAGAACATTGTCCCTTAGTATGTTTCCATTCTATTCTTTTATTTTCTTAAAATATGCATTTTGAAGGAGATGGCTTTTTTGTTTTTAAGATTTATTTATTTGAAAGGTGGAGTGATAGAGGGAGAGACAGAGTGAGTATCCATTCTCTTTCCCTTTCATAGGCCGCATTCTCTGCCAACTTTATAAAACAGAAATTGTGATCAATGAACTGGATGTGCAAGTGGGCCAAGTACAGCTTCTATGGAAACAAAGTGAGGCTGCTCATCTTCAGAGGTAAGTAGAGTTCTAACCAAATGCACAAGCTGTGAGGTCTAACCCAGCTATCATTTCTCCATGGGCTGCATAATACTGGGAAGTGTTTTTTTGAAGTCTGGGCAAGATGGCCCAGCTGGCTAATTTAACCTTTTGCTGGCAAGTGCCGGCATCCCATATGGGTGCCATTTCATGTCCCAGCTGCTCCACAACCCATCCAGGTCCCTGCTTGTGGCCTTAGAAAGCAGTGGAGCATTGATCAAAGCCTTTGAACCCCATATGTGCATGGGAGATCTAGAGGAGGCTCCTGGCTCCTAGCTTCGGATTGGCTCAGCTCTGGCTATGTTGCAGCTACTCTGGGAGTGAACCAGCAGATGTAGATCTTGCAGTCTCTCCTTATCGTTCTACAATCTGCCTTTCCAAAAAATAATAATAAAAAGTTAAGTGGATGAGGCAGGCAGTAAAAGCCCTTAGGGTATATGTTTTTTTGTTTTTCTTTGTTTTCATTTTTCATATTTACTCCAGATCCTGTGCACATGCAGGCATAATTTTTACAGTTTTACTCATAGTATACACATAATTTTGTTTTCTGCTTTGTTCATTTAGTATTAGATCATAAACAAATGTGGAGTTTCTTTGTCATATTAGGGTATATGTTTTTATTGGCTGTGATGTAATCAGTGAAACAAGTTTTTGTAGGATATCTGTGAATTCTGAGGAAATATTCATTAAATGCTTACTGTATGGCTGACATTATGCTCCATTCTTTGCATTTGCTTTATCATGGAGTCCATAATGTGTCTTATGGCTAAAGGACAAATCACAGCCTGGGTGCTTGAAGTAGGTGAATTCTCATAGTTCTGGAGCCAGCTGTCTAGAGGAGAATGTTTTCCAGGCTCTGTCTTATTTTGTTTGACTCCCGCTCCCAAAGGCCTTGGTGCTCTTCAACTGCTTCTGCTGCAGCTTTTTTCTTCCCTTTGGATTGATTTATTTTTATTGGAAAGTCAGATTTACTGAGAGAAGGAGAGCCAGAGAGAAAGATCTTCCATCCACTGGGTCACTCCCTAAATGTCTTTTTTTTTTTTAAGATTTATTTTATTTTTATTACAAAGTCAGATATACTGAGAGGAGAGATAGAGAGGAACTGGAGCTGCCGGGATTAGAACCAGCGGCCATATGGGATCAAGGCGGGGACCTTAGCCACTAGGCCACACTGCCGAGCCCCCTAAATGTCTTTTAACAATGAACTGAGCCAATCTGGAGCCAAGAGTTTCTTCCAGTTCTGCTACTTAGTTGCAGTCTCAAGGTTTTGCACCATCTACTGCTACTTTCCCAGGTCACAGACAGATTGCTGGATGGGAAATGGAGCATTCTGGACACAGACCAGCACCCGCATGGGAACCTGGTATGTGGAGATGGAGGACTAGCCAAAGGAGGGATCGTGTTGGGTGCAGTCCTGGTGTTTGTGTCACCCTGATGTCTGTAATCACGTAACCTTTATGTGCATGTGTTTGTGATGTATATACTTCTCTGTGCTCATATATGTGTTTGTCTGCAGCTCTGCTTCCAGAGACACCATTTAATTTTTAGCGTGTAAGTTCTAGCATGAGGACCGTTGCTGTGAACTGTTTAAATTCAACTTGCTAAGAGTCTTTTCCCCTTCCCAGGGAGAGGCTCATGTTCGCTGCTACACAGCCATCCTGTGTTCTCATTGAACAGCTAGCAGTGTGTGTCAGCAGGGCAGAGCCAGTGTTGCTGGTGGGAGAGACTGGGACTGGCAAAACTTCTGCTGTTCATACTTGGGTCACATTACAGCTAATTGCTCTCATTCTTTGGAAATAGCCATCATTAACAGATTGATACATTTTATATTTCATTTTTGATTTGGACTCTGAATACATATGATTGGGCGTCAGAACACTTATGGAAAAATAATCAGAAATCGTGCATGACTTTTTTATATATATATATTTTTAATAATCTTACTTAGTTGATTAGGATACAAAGGGTCAAGGGCTACAGGGTGAAAACGGGTAATACCATTGTTTCCACACTAATATTATCATTTTTCCCTGTATCTGGGGTCAGAGGAGAAACAAAGGGAAAAGCCCTACCCAACCTCCCACCCATCCCAGATCCCCAATAGGAGGCGCGTTCCGAGGGTCCTGCTCAAACAGTTTTGATAGTTCACCAGTTCTGGATTGCTGCCAGTCTCGCAGTTCCAACTGCAATGAAACCTATTCAGAGTCCACTGGCTGACAGTCTTTTCATGGTTGGGGTTCTAAGATCAGCAGTTCAGTTGAAGGGATCTCCAAAGAAACTTCATCTGAGATGATCCCAGGCCTGATTCTTGCGTGATTTTGCTAGTATAGAGTCCACGCCGTCCGTCACACCAATCAGCTCGTGCACATGCCGGTCGTTGCAATTGCTGGATCTGTTCTGTTTCCAGTCCTGTCTTCCTTGTGAACCAACGGGTGTTGTAGTCCAGTTCGATCCTACCTACTTCATACTTGGTCCTCACGCAAACCGGTTGGAGCTGCAGCCTAGTTGGGGTGACTCCCCATAACCCCCACCAGTTCTGCCCCCTACCCTGGTTCCCATGCTTGCCAGTATGTACCGCAGGCTTGTCCAGTCTGTCCCACCTCCCATTTAGCTCTCGCACATGTCAATTGGCATTGAAGCCTAGCTCAACCAAACCAACCTACTATCCAGCCCATACACCTGCTGGCAGGTGCATTTCTGTCTAACCATCCCTACCCCTGTCCAGTGAGAGTGGTAGCCCCGAGGGAGGTGCCCACTATTTCCCTTCTAGGCCACACCCACTCCCAGATTGTGCACTCTCCAGGTAGTTCTGGCATTTGACTTGACAGAATTAGCTCTCAGTGGCAGCCTCTGCCAGATAGTACTGCGGCTAGCCCAACCAGCCCTCACCCACTCTAGTTTTTGCTTGCACCAGTCAGAACAGTCAGCCCACCGTGGCCCTTCCCTTACCTAGCCCACATGAGGCCCACAGGTGTTACAGCCCTGCCTAGTCTGATCTGCCTCCATCCCGACTCACACTTTCCAATGGAAGTAATTGTCCAGCAGGGGAGCCCACATTCCCCTGTCAGCTTTGCTTCCTCCCCCTGATTATCACGTGTGCTGTTTGGGTGCTGCAACCACATCTGGTACGGCTCATCTCACCTTGGTATTCCTTATTGTGTACTGGTATGTGTAGCAACCAAACCTGGCTCAACCCGCACTCTGTTCTGGCGCTTGGACTCACCAGCGGTTGATGTGAACAGGTTCAGCCTGGTCTGCCCCCAATTCATGCCATGTGTATGCTGTGGGATAATTTCCATAGCCTCTTCTGGACTATTTCCTATTGTGCTTCTTGTGCTTACCTGCAGGGACTGTGTCCTGCCAGAGGAGTTGTCCAGGCTCCTCCATCAGAAACTCTCCCAGTGCCAGATTTCGCACATACCAGTGGGTCCATGAGCCAGCCCTACTCAGTTCACCTCCTGTCCTAGCAGGAACAGTGGCATTTCCTGACTGGCCTTCAACCCAATCTGGTTGTTGCTGTTGAATGTTTCAACCCAGCCATGGCTCTTCCACACCCACGTACAGCTCACACACGGTTCAGTGAGGGCTGAGACCTAGCCTAGTCTGTCACACACTTCCCCTGGTCCTGCAGAGCACCAGATGGTGTGCATGACTTTTTATTATGTATATTTTCAATTAGCATCATGAAAATTTCTTGCATGCATATAGATTTTTGTTGTTATTTTTTTTGTTTGTTTACAAACACTTGGGTTTATAGTCCCCACACCTTGCAAATTAGATACCTGTAAGAACAGAATGCCTCTTTTTTTTTTTTTTTGCCACATTTCTTCTAAAGGCTAAGTAAGATTGCCCTTTTGTGGCTATTTGTTTGCTTCTAATTTGCTGACATGGAACTGTTGACACATTTCCTGTTACCTGATGTCTAGCAGTTATGCCCTCTGAATCTTTTTATGTTTGTTGATGTGTGAATTATGAAACGCAAGAATATTTAAAATTTTTGACAGTCATTAAAAGAAATAAAAAGAATGCTTCCAGAATTTGCTCTGTGCTATTACCACATCCTTAAGGAGCATACTGGAAATCACCAGTTGTTTTGATGTTTGAACTTAACTGGACTTTTATGTTTTAAAGGACAATATGAATTAACAAAGTGATACTGCAGACTTACTTGGAGGGTAAGTGGTTTAACTTTTTTGTTGTTGTTCTTTTATGATTACTGCTTGAGGTAAAAGTACTGTTTTTCAAAAAAGTTCAAAATTAGCTTTGGAAAATTGCATAAAGTTTTGTACCCTCCTGCTGAAAAATAGGGAATTTTTCAATGTTTTGAGGACCTCTTGGGTATGTGGATGCTTGGGTTGAGGTTGTCAAAGAGGATACCCTGTGGATGATGGTACTGTGATGACATAGGGCAAACCTCCAAAAGCATCCCAGATGGCTGCTCGTTTTGAGTCTGGCTGCTGCACTTCTGATCCATGTCCGTGGTAATGCACCACCTAGGTGGCCCAAGAACATTGGCCCTACCACTCAATGTGGACACCTGGATGGAGTTCAGATTCTTGGTTTTGGCCAGACCATTGATGAGCGGACCAGCAGGTGGCCAGTTTCTCATCCTGTCTCTCCCTCTTGCTCTGTAAGTTGCTTTTGAAGTTAAAAATATATATATTTTAACTCATGAGACACTGGGCTGTCCACACTTCTTTGTTTTCCCAAAAATTAAATTTTGCTTGAAAGGTAAAGTTACAGAAAGAGACAAGTGTGCTAAATCACTCCCCAGATTGTTACAAGAGCTGGAGGTATGCTAGTGCAAAGCTACGAGCTTCTTTGGGTGTCCCACATTAGGTGCAGGGGCCAAAGGAATTGAGTCATCCTCTGCTGCTTTGCAAATTATAAGCAGAGGGTTGGATGCGAAGTGGAGCAGTGAGGACACAAACTGGTCTCCATCTGCATTACTTGCACCGTTTGTGAATACTTAGTGTACTTTGCCATGGCAGCAGCCCCAATAAATAAATCCTGGAAAAAAATTAAAAGATGATGTTTTGGAAGAGAGTGAGAAAGTCATTTATATTGTCTGTATAGTGCAGTTGATCTGAAGAATTATCTAGAGCCCTACCATCCTTAATCTAAACTTTTCTGCAAGTCATTATTGCAAACATGAAGTAGCAGCCTGCATAGGTGGTAATTCCTCAGATACGTGCTGATTCAAGTACAAGCTGCTCTACTTCCAATACAGATCCCTACTAATGTTCTTGAGAAAGCAGCGTAATATGATCCAAGCACTTGGGCATTTGTAGCACATAGGAGACCCATTTGAATCTCCTGATTTTGGCCCAGCTCTGCTCACCTTGACTATTGTGGACATAAGGAATGAACTAGTGGGTAGAAGATCTCTCTCTGCTTCTGCCTCTTCTTGTCTGTAGTTCTGCATTTTAAATAAATATGAGTTTTATCTATATATTTATTTAATTTGTTATGAAAAGTTAATGATTTATTGGAAAGGCAGTTACACAGAGAAGAGGAGAGAAAGAAAGATTTTTCATCTGATGGTTCACTCCCCAAGTGGCCATAATGGTCGGAGCTGAGTTGATCCAAAGCCAGGAAGCAGGAGCTTCTTTCTGGGTTTCCCATGTTGGTGCAGGGTCACAAGGCCTTGGACCATCCTACACTGCTTTCCTAGGGCACAAACAGGGAGCTGGATGGGAAATGGGTCCACTGGGATTAGAACTGGCACTCATATGGGATCCTGGTGCGTCCAAGGTGAGGATTTTGTGCTAGGCTACTGTGCTCGCATTTTAAATAGGTGTTTTAAAACAAATAGGTGCTTTAAAACAAATGAGTCAGGGCCCAGCGGCGTGGCCTAGGGACTAAAGTCCTTACCTTGAATGCCCTGGGATCCCATATGGCAATGGTTCTAATCCCGGAAGCTCCACTTCCCATCCAGCTCCCTGCTTGTGGCCTGGGAAAGCAGTTGAGGAGGGCCCAATGCATTGGGACCCTGCACCTGCGTGGGAGACCCTGAAGAGGTTCCTAGTTCCTGGCTCAGGATCGGCGTGCGCCGGCCGTTGCGGCTCATTTGGGGAGTGAATCATCGGATGGAAGATCTTCCTCTCTGTCTCACCTCCTCTCCATATATCTGACTTTGCAATAAAAATAAAATAATAATAATAATAAAAACCCAAATGAGTCAAGCAATTTCAGGCTTCCATGCCATTTTTTATTGGCTCTTGATTGTTCAGTAGAGATGGCCAGTGTTGGTGCTCGGCTTTTACTCATCTCTTTGTCTTTCCCGTAAGGGTGGTGAATTAGTAATAATAATTCTATTATGCTAGAGTTTGCTAAAAATGTTTTGTTGTCTTTTTACTTTCTATACTGAATTATTCATCTAGGAAATAAGCTTTCTCTCAGTGTCCTTCCATTGCAGTATGTAATATCTTCAGCCACAAAAAAGCTGTATACTTAAAAATTTTCAGCCTTCTAAAATGTCCTAAAAACTTTTTGGTGAATCTTAATAAAATATGGTATATGTTATTGTTTACTCATCATATACATTTTAATTTAAACAATAACAAACTAAATGACACACCTTATTCCAACTGTGAGCTTCTTAAAAATTTTTTATAATGTTCATCTGTTCATATAGTTTGTAATCCATTTGATTGCTAGGCTTGGGCAGGGTGGGAAAAGCAGTTTAGAATTTAAGACTTTAATTTAGATGTAAAGTATCTTGGTAGTATTTCTGATTTTGAGAATCCCGACCTGTGCTTTTTAATTTTCCACTGGCCTCAGAAAGTTGTGAATCACACCTATTTTTTGTCTTAGTTACAAACCAGTGGACCATGGGCTGATTTGGCTACCCCTGTGGGAGGCATTTGAAGAACTTTTCGTGCAGACATTTTCCAAGAAACAAAACTTTACCTTCTTGGGACACATTCAGACTGCTATAGGCAGAAACGGTGGCATGTTCTCCTCAAACTGATGCAGCATGTGTACAAGTCTGCTGTCAACAAGGATGCCAAAGAGAACGAGACTGGTGAGGGTGTGAACAACACTGCTTGGTCGGAGGGTATGAGGCTGATTGGCAGACAGCAGAATCAAGAGAAAAGAGTGCATGGTGAAGCTCCTAGGGCTATTGCAACAGTGACAAATATTGTAGTTTTGTTGCCATAGTTGTAGTACTGTGTCCTGAATAAACAACTGTTGATGTGTGTATAAGCATCATGTGCCTAGGGATTAGTAACCACCCTCCTCAGTAAGGAAGATCTTCCATCTGCTAATTCATTCCCCAAGTGGCTGCAACGGCTGGAATTGAGCCAGCGTAAAGCCAGGAGCAAGGAGCTGCTTCTGAGTCTCCCATGGAGGTGCAGGGTCCAAGGCTTTGCGCTGTCCTTGACTGCTTTCCCAGGTCCCAGGCAGGGAGCTGGAAGGGAATTGGGGCTGTCTGGATTAGAACCGGTACCTGTAAGGGATCCTGGGGCATTCAAGTCAAGGACTTTAGCCACTAGGCTACTGCACCAGGCCCATGATGCTACTTCTAAAGGGTCAACTTCTATGCCGGGGCACTTTGGTAGCTCAGTTAACTCCTTGATGTACAAATATCATAAGGGATGGCACAGTGTCTCACAGGGTAATCCTTTGCCTGTAGCACTGGCACCCTGTTTGGTGCTATTTCTAGTCCTGACTGCTCTACTACTACTTCATTTCTCAAAAAAAAAAAAAAAAAATGTAGTGGGAAGGCAGATGCACAAATGAAGGAGATGCAGAGAGAAAGATCTTCTGCCTGCTGTTTCACTCCCCATGTGGCTAAAATGGCTGGAGCTGAGCCAGTTCATAGCCAGGCGCCATGAACCTTCTCCAGGTCTTCCACATAGCTGTTGGGTTGGTCCCCAGGCCCTGGGCCTTCCTCTACTGCTTTCCAAGGCAACAAGCAGGGAGCTGGGTGGGCAGTGGATCTGCTGGCACATGCACTGGAGCCCATATGGGATCTTGGCAGATTCAAGGTAAAGTTTTTTTTTTTTTTTTTTTTTTTTTGGCATGATGGACAACTCAGAAAAGTTGCCTTCTTTATTTAAACACAAATCATCTCAAACTTTTGCGCAACATCCAATTTTTCCTTTTTACTTCATTATAAAAGAATGATTACAAAAACAATCCTAAAAGACATTATTATTGTTTTACTTCAGAGAAAATATTTTCAGCAAGTATTACTCATTCAAACCTGCAGTGACCTGGCTGAAGCCAGGAACTCCATGGTTGGCAGCACATGTGGTTACATAGTGACAAGTGGTTTACTTATACCCAAAAATCAAAATTTATAAAGGTATATATCATAGATTATTTATTAAATCTTACAATCAATCATGCATTAATTACCATCACCTTCACCTAGTACTGATTCAGTTATTTTTTGTTCTTTTGTTAAAGGGCAGTGAAAGGAATCAGGGCAACTCAGCCTTTCTACAAACAGAGGACCTTTACAATAAACTTCTTTTTATCTTTATAAATTGTATTCTTTCCCTAAATATAAGTGCCAATACAATTGCACAAAAAAGAATTTTTATAATCCAATTGCCATGTGGGAAGCCACACAGTTGGGTTGGATGACATGGTGTGTGATGAGCACTGCTCCTCGGTTAGCAGGGCTACGAAGAATTTCTGGCTGCATGACAAGGCCGGGCAGAATGTCTCTGGTCACCTCATTGCTGCCTCACCCCATTGTATGGACACTCAAACACCTCTCTGATGCTTCATAGAATTCTCCTGAGGGTGTTGTTGTTTTTTTGCAAATGTGAAATGATATCGGTAACTGGTATCACACCTCAAACTGATCAATTATGTTATGATGAAAACATCTTTAGCGGGAAGACAATGACACACAGCTAAAGCAAATAATAGTACAGTTGAGCCCACAATGTCTCCAAACATCCTGTTATGTGTCCACCTTTGTCCTGAAGCTTACCCTAATGTAAGTAATGTTTTCCTTAAGAAATGGCTTGATAATATCTTGGAACAGATGGCAATCATGGAGGTACAAAGAGTTTGTTTGCCACGCATCTCGAACTGTTACAGCACGAAAAGCAGAAAGTATATGGGGCATCTTCTAAAGGAAGACAAATGTAAACTAACCCCCCAAAAGGTAAAGATTTAACCACTTGGCTATTGTGCTAGGCTCCCAGCTCCTCTACTTTTTTTTAAAAAATTATTTATTATTTAACTTCAGTAATTACATTGTATTATGTGACACAGTTACACAGATACTTGGGTTCTCCCCACCCCTCCCCAAACCCTCCCACCATGGTGGATTCCTCCACCTTGTTGCATAACCACAGCTCAAGTTCAGTTGAGATCTCCCCATTGCAAGCGTATATCAAATATAGAGTCCAGCATCTTATTGTCTAGTCAAGTTCAACGGCTTCTTAGGTATACCCTCTCTGGTCTGATGACAGAGCCAGCAGAGTATCATCCCAGTCAATTGAAAGCTCCAACATACCATCAGCAAAAATTTACATCATTATGGAATTAATTGACATAGTAATGAGTAACCAATATGTTAAAAGTAAATGCGAGTTCCCAGCCACCTTCTGTGACCACCTCACCTATACTTCAATTTTAGTTTATACACAACATATAACATTCAAAACATAACATGTTATACATAACATCATATCATCTTAAATTAAGGCAAACATGTGGTATTTAACCTTTTGGGATTGGCTCATTTCCCTTAGCATGATGGTTTCCAGTTTGGCCCATTTGGCCACAAAGAACTGCATTTTGTTTTTTTTAATAGCTGAGTAGTATTCCATGGAGTAGATGAACCATAGCTTTCTTATCCAATCCTCTGTTGATGGGCATTTTGGTTGTTTCCATGTTTTTGCAATTACTGATTGTGCTGCTATGAACATAGGAGTGCATGTTGGTTTCTCATAGAACAAGTGTTCTGGATATATTCCTAGGAGTGCTATTGCTGGATCATACGGTATGTTGAATTTGAGTTGTTTGAATATTCTCCATACTGATTTCCAGAGAGGCTGTACCAGCCTGCAGCCCCACCAGCAGTGGAGTAGGGTTCCCTTTTCCCCGCAACCTCGCCAACAAGTGTCGTTGGTGCTATTATTCATGTGGGCCAGTCTTACAGGCGTTAGGTGGTACCTCATTGATGTTTTAATTTGGATTTCCCTTATTGCCAGGGAACTTGAGCATTTTTTCATATGTTTATTTGCCATTTGGGTTTGTTCCTTTGTGAAGTGTTTGCCCATTTCCCGTGCCCATTTCTTGAGTGGCTTGTTTGTTTTGACATTTTGGTTGTTTTGTAGCTCTTTGTATATTCTGGATATTAGCCCTCTATCACCTATGTCGTGTGCGAAGATCTTCTCCCATTCTGTGGGTTGCCTTTTTACTTTGTTGATTGTTTCTCTAGCTGTACAGAAGCTTCTTAGTTTGATGAGGTCCCAATTGTTTATTTTGGTCTTGATTTCTACTGCATCTGGAGTCCTTCTTAGGAAGTAGCGACCTACCCCTAAGTGTTCCAGTGTGTTTCCAACATTTTCTTCCAAACGTTTGAAGGTTTCTGGATGTAGGTTTAGATCTGTTATCCATTTAGATCTGATCTTAGTGTATGGTGAGAGATGTGGATCTATTTTTTTGTTTCTGCAGGCTATCAACCAGTTGTCCCAACAGCATTTATTGAACAGACCTTCCCATTTGCCTGGATTATCGTTTGTCTTTTTGTCAAAGATTATTTGGCTGTATCTGTGTGGGTTTCCTTCTGGCGTTTCTATTCTGCTCCATTGATCTTCCTCTCTATCTTTGTGCCAGTACCACGCTGTTTTGATAACCACTGCCCTATAGTATGTCCAGAGGTCCGGAACTGTGATTCCCCCTGCTAACTTCCTGTTCTTCAGGATGGTTCTAGCTATCCGTGGTTTTTTGTGCTTCCAGATGAACCTTTGGATCATTGTTTCCAGTTCCATGAAGAATGTTTTGGGCAATTTGATTGGGATTGCGTTGAATGTATATATTGCTTTTGGCAATATAGACATTTTAATGATATTGATTTTACCTATCCAGGAGCATGGGATGTTACTCCATCTTTTGAGGTCTTGTTCAATTTCTTTTTTAAGTAGTTTGTAGTTTTCTTCAAATAAGTCTTCTACATTTTTGGTTAGATTTATTCCCAGATATTTCATACTTTTCTCTGTTATTTTGAATGGTATCTTGCTGGTTAAGTCTTTTTCCATCTTGGGGCTGTTCGCATACACTATGGCTGTTGATTTTTGTTCATTAATTTTGTACCCTGCCACTCTACCAAACTCTCGTACAAGTTCTAGCAGTCTCTGTATTGAGTCTCTTGGCTCTTCTACATAAAGAATCATATCATCTGCATATAGTGAGAGTTTAACTTCTTCGTTTCCCATTTGAATTCCTCTGATTTCTTTTTCTTGTCTTATGGCCTCAGCGAGTACCTCTAGGACTATGTTGAATAGTAGTGGAGGAAGTGGACATCCCTGTTTTGTTCCAGATCTCAGTGGGAAGGGTTCCAGCTTTTCTCCATTCAGTATGATGCTGGCGTTGGGTTTTTCATATATGGCTTTAATTATGTTGTGGATTTTTCCATCTATGCCTACCTTGGTTAGGGTTTTTAGTAGGAAGTGATGTTGGATTTTGTTGAAAGCTTTTTCTGCATCTATTGATACTATCATGTGATTCTTGTTTTTCAGTTTTTGGATGTGGTGTATCACATTTATAGATTTTCGAATGTTGAACCATCCCTGCATTCCAGGGATGAATCCTACTTGATCTGGATGAATGATCTGTCTGATGTGTTTTTGAATTCTGTTGGCTAGGATTTTGTTGAGAATCTTAGCATCAATGTTCATCAAAGAGATAGGTCTGTTGTTTTCCTTCTCTGTTAGTTCTCTGTCTGGTTTTGGGATTAAGGTAATGTTGGCTTCATAGAATGAGTTTGGAAGGGTTGCCTCTTTTTCTATTGTTTTGAAGAGTTTGTAGAGGATTGGGGTCAGCTCTGTTCGGAATGTTTTGTAGAATTCTGGAGTGAAGCCATCTGGGCCTGGGCTTTTCCTTGTTGGGAGGTCTTTAATCTCCTCTACTTTTAATCCAGTTCCCTGCTAATTGCTTGGATTAAAGCATTGGAGGATGGCCCAAGTGCTTTTGACCCTGCCCCCATGTGGTAGATCTGGAAGAAGCTCCTGGCTTGGGATTGGCTCAGCTCTGGCTTTTGGGGCCTTTTGGGGCCTTTTGGGGATTGGACCAGCAGATTGAAGACACAAGTAGAAGAGAAAAAAAAAAATAGAAAAGATAGACAAAGGAGGCACAATAAGGACAAAAGAAACCAGAAGAGTTTGTATGTGTTGCATCTCAAAATGTGTGTTAACTCATTATTTTATTTCAGGATTGTTTTTAAAGGAGAAATGGGAAGACTTGTCTTAGACTCAACCATGCTCAGCAGCAGATGAAAATGGCTGAAAATGCCCTGTTGTTTGCATTTGTAGAGGTATTATTTTTGCTGTTTGGATTAAGGAAATATTGACTTACAGTGTTGAGGTTTTTATTGTATTCTTTCAGTTATAAAAAAACCTCGATTTTTTAGGAGTTCTTGTGAAAGACTTAAACAATCTTAATAAAATATGATTTAGAGGAAACATTTTGCAAAATGTTCTTTGTAATCATAGGTTCTTGAGAGTCACCGTTATTCTTGAAAAAGATGCATTTAAGGACAAGTAGAGAGTACTATTCATTCATTTATGGTCTTGGGAAAGAGACAGGCAGGCATTGCTGGAGTGCCTGTGCTGATCAAGGATAGCTCTACTCTTTGTGGTCCTTTGATACTATGGGTGGGAGCTACCGGAGTAGTATTCATGACTTAGGTTTTTTAATTCTGTGATGTTGTTTAGATTGTGCCTAGAGGAGACTGGAGTCATTGAGTTTATGTTCTGATGAAAGTTTATTCAACTGTATTTTCATGGTTTTGGAAAGTTTTGTCATTATTGATATGATTTTTGAAAGATGTATTTGTTTATTTGTAAATCAGAGTGATAGGAGAGATACAGAGAAAGAAATCTTAGTTTTGGTTGACTATGCTTTCAAAGCTGCTTTGCTACAGAACTCAGCCAATCTGCAGTGTAGTAGTTAGATCTGGGTTGGATTGAAGCTAGAAGCCAGAAATCCCGTCATGTCTTACATAGGTGGCAAGGTTCCCAGTGTTTTGGCCATTGTTCATTGCCTTCCCAGGTGCATTAGCAGGAAGCTGGATTGGGAGCAGACTAGCAGGACTCAAACCAGCTGTTTGATCTCAGACGCTGGCATGGTAATTGGGTGTTCAGCTTTGCCAGAATGTCCATTTCAGTATGATTATTTATAAAATAATCAATGAAAATGTCAAATGTTTTCAAAGGAAAGCTTATATTTTATGACTTACCAGCTCAGTAGGAGTTGATACATTTAAGTTTGTGGATGATTCTCTTTTTCATTAAGCGTTAAGACAAAATTATGATGGATCTGTCTCCCAAAAGTAAAATGTTTTTTGAAGTGTTAGCTGATTGGATGTTAAGAAATTTTTTCCAACTCTTGGAAGCAGTATTTGAAGAGATAGTATCAGTGGACTAGAGCTGAGTAAAGGTGGGTTGAGATAATTCTCAGCAACCATGAGAAGCTGTGTTGATCTACACTGTATTTATTTTAGGCTGTATTTATTTTAGGTGCTTTTAGTTAGTATTTGCATGCATTTAAACACCTAAATACATTGTGAGTTGTCATTTACCTGACCATCCATGTAATGAGTAGGTCCATTTTTATTGCCTGTCTCTATTAGGCTTTTTGGTTATTTGGAATGTTTACTTGGGTCTGGCGGAGTGACTGGATGGGCTAATCCTGAACCTGCAAGCGCCAGCATCTCATATGGGCACCAGTTCTGTATCTGGCTATTCCATTTCCTATCCAGCTCTCTGCTTATGGAGAATGGCTCAAGCCCTTGGACCCCTGTGGGAGACCTGGAAGAAGTTCCTGGCTCTTGCCATTGCAGCCACTAGTGAATGAACCAGCTGATGGCAGATGAATCAGTTCTCTCTTTTTTTACTCTCCTTCTCTGTGTAAAAATCTGCCTTTCAAGTAAAAGTACATGAATCTTTTAAAACGAAATAGAAAAGATCACTTGGCCTTACCTCTGCTGACATGTGGGTAAAGGCCTAGCTAGGTTCAGTGAGTTCAAGATACTGGTATTTGCATGACAGCCCATAGTGAGTGTCTATATATTTGAAATGAAATCTTAACATGATATTTTACTTTCCTCTAGGGCATATTAGTTCAGGCAGTAAAGAAAGGGGAGTGGATCCTTTTGGATGAAATTAATTTGGTTGCTCCTGAAACATTAGAATGTCTGAGTGGTTTATTGGAAGGATCCTCTGGCTCCCTGGTGTTGCTGGATTGAGGAGACACAGGGAGCTCTTCATCCCCTTGAGTTGGTGCCAAATCTTGTGGTTACGGCAGAGTGAGATTATTTTGGTTAAGTGGATTATATGACCCTCCTAATTATATTTGTTCCTTCTTAAATATAAGCTTTATGCAAAATGCATTGAGTTGTTGTCAGATGGTGTGGGGCATGCAAAGAAGAGAGTTTGTCAGAGCAGTTGGGTTTCAGATGATAGGCACACATTAGCAAAATATACCCAGGTGTGTTATGATGACAGGTAAATTCACACTGAACAAACACAGCATAAGAGACTGGAATGATTGTACAGATTGATATATACATACAGGTCTGAAAAATGATTTCAGTGGGGCTTCAGAAAAAGCAAGGGTGGAGTGGAGAGCCAGTACCAACTACCTGAGTGTGTAAAGGTGGGTGACTATACTTGGGACTCCATAGATGTGGAGAATCTTCTTTTAGGACCTGTGGCTTTTTACATGATTGCTATGAGTTATTAAGAATTTTTTTAAAGATTTATTTATTTTTATTACAAAGTCAGATATACAGAGAGGAGGAGAGACAGAGAGGAAGATCTTCTGTCTGATGTTTCACTCCACAAGTGAGCCGCAACGGCTGGTGCGCGCCGGTCCTGAGCCAGGAACTAGGAACCTCTTCCAGGTCTCCCACGTGGGTACAGGGTCCCAATGCCTTGGGCCGTCCTCAACTGCTTTCCCAGGCCACAAGCAGGGAGCTGGATGGGAAGTGGAGCTGCTGGGATTAGAACCGGCGCCCATATGGGATCCTGGGACGTTCAAGGCGAGGACTTTAGGTGCTAGGCCATGCTGCCAGGCCCTATTGAGAATTTGTAATGCTTCTCTTAACAGAGCCACTGGTTCGTCATCCTGACTTTTGCTTATTTGCTTGCATGGATCCAGCTACTGATGTGGGCAAAAGAAATCTCCCCCCAGGAATAAGAAACAGGTAAGGGGGTAGATGTAATGATAACATAACCAAGCAGCAGCACAGGTTGTTAATTTTCTTGACCTCTGATAGAGGAAGCATACTTCCGTCACTGTTAATTAAGTTTTTTATGAGTAGTGGTTGTTAGTAAGGAAAGTCTGTAACACTGGAAAACTTTGGGTTTGAGTTTGAAACTTAGTGGCTCATGAATATTGTTGAAAACAAGAATATTTCTTCTTGAAGTAGCCATCTAGCTTTCAGAAAAACTTCTTTTAACAATGTGAGAGAGTCCTGGATTCCCCCACCCCCAGAGCTCAGGAACCCCATACCCATCTAGTTGCCTAGCCCCCAAGCACTGCTGGATCCCCCACCCCTGGGGTTCAAAAACCCGACTCCCACCTTGCAGGCAGGCCCCAGGACCCTGGCTAGGTAACTGAGTCCTGTCTGCTTCTCAACCCCTCCCCCCCACTGGGGCTCATGAGCCCACACTCACCTAAAAGGCAGGCCCTAGGATCTGGGCCAGGCGACCCAAGCTCCACCGGTTAGTGATAAACAGTTTTAAAATCTCTCAACATTTTAAAAGCAACAAAATATTCTGAAGGAAATTTTAGGCACTATATTAAAGTGCTTACTTTCTAATCCTTTATTTTTCATGGTGGGAAGGGGTTTATTTTCAGTATTACATATAGTTACAGTCAAACTCTTGAGATTGAGGGTGTTTTATTTTTCTAAGTGTTGATTCTGTGAATTTTATAGAGAAGATTCATTGCCCAGAATTAATGGAATAACAGGAACATTTCTTCGTGACATACATAATCCTTGTTATTATGATCAGTTTATATCTCATTGAAAGATTTAAGGACTTTTTGAGATTTTTCATAAGCTATTAAGATGAACATGTACTTTTCTATGTCATGCTTTTCTGTCATCACTACAATATTAACTTTCTAAAAGGTGGTTATTGTGTAATAATTGTCTTACAGGTTCACAGAAATATATGTAGAAGAATTAGAAAGTAAAGAAGACTTACAGATTCTTATAGTGGATTATCTGAAATAACTGAGTGTGAACAAGAGTACAGTTCAAGGAATTATAAAGTAGGTTTGTCTCAGCTTGTCTCTGAAAACTTTGAAATGTGTCACACACATACATGTGCGCATACACACATACACAGTGTTCTTTTTGCTTCTAACTTGTGAAGTCTGATTGAAGAATTGTTATTTAGATTTTTCCCCCAAGTGGAACCTTGCAAAATCTAACCGATTTTCCCAAGAAAATTTTTGGGAAACTTGGAACTGTTGCAAAGTAAACAATTACAAGTAACTTTCCTCATCACCTTTGAATTCCTAGTTAGAAGCTTAAATTGTTTGAGGAGATGTAGATGGCTTGTGTTGTGACATATCTTGATGAAACATTTTCTTGTTGCTGTTTGGATATAAACGGGGAAAGGTGCATATAATTAATGTGTCAGGTATGGAGTTAATAGAGGCTTGAATGAATAAAGTATAGAATGGTTGTTTAGGTTGGTGCTTTAGTTTGACTTATCCCATTGTTTTTAAAATATGGGATGTATGTGGTCTTTCATGTGTAGAAAATGTTACTTCCAGTGGTAGTTTTCTCAGAAATTGCTGTCTTTCTAGGCAGATTTCTTACTTCATTTGCTCTATGTCTTCCAGAGCCCAATGAA
This sequence comes from Ochotona princeps, assembly GCF_030435755.1. Lineage (NCBI taxonomy): Eukaryota > Metazoa > Chordata > Mammalia > Lagomorpha > Ochotonidae > Ochotona > Ochotona princeps. The sequence goes on along the minus strand of NC_080835.1, from coordinate 103,471,742 downwards.
TATTTTTTTGAATGCTCAGGTGCTAGATATACACTATAAATAAGTAAGACATTCTTGATTTCTAGAACCTGGAGTTGAGATCCCTGCTCTAGTCTGACTCCTTACTTGAGCTTCTTGGTAGTGCACCCCCTGGGAGGCAGCAGGTGAAGATGCTGGCATCCATGTGGGTATTCTCGGTTGGCTCCTCTGAGCCCAGCCTTTGCAGGCCTTAAGGGAGTGAATAGGGCATGAGAAGTTGTGCCTGGTCTATGTGTATCTGTCAGATAAGTGAGTGATTATGTGAATTAATTTAAAAAAGCCAAAGAGCTGAAATCCTGGTTTTGCTCATGGAGCTCTACTTGTAGACATGAAGATAACAAATTCTAAGGAACCTTGTGCTCTCATTGAGGCTTAGGAAACTGAGTGCAAATTGGAACTCAGAATTCAGAGATTAGAAGACCTGAAGTCCTATTTTCTACCAGCTTATAATGAAAGGATTGTTCACAGAAGGAAGATCTTGTTAGACTGTGGAATGAGGAAAAACAAATTTCATTTGAGCTAGAACTATTATTTCATCCATGACATGTACTGATTCCATTGATCATGTAGTAACTGATCATGAATTTCACAGAATTTCAAAGTGCAGTAAATTCATGTTTCAATCTGAAATTTCTTTGTCTCATCTGGTCTGAAGTGTGGTGATGGTAGTAGTAGCTGCTATCATTCTCTTATGCTTATAAATATGTTATTGTATTACTGATACTGGCTGTAATCATAAATTTTTGAAAATATCTTGCATTCGCTCTTCTTTGTGCTTACTGCTTACCACTGTGGGTTGTCCAGCGAGTCAGATTGTCCATGTTAGAGGCAGCTGTGGAAGATTGGCTTTGGACTTGGTGTGTTCTTCTCACAGTGCCTGTCCTGTGTTGCTAACTTGTCCTTAGGGAACAGCGGCTTCTCGCCTCAACTGTCAGTGCCTTTTCATTAGAGGATTTGCCGCCTGCACCTCACAGTTTCAAGAGGAAACAGATACTCATTTTACTATTTTGAAAGGTAGCCTTTGAGTATGCATAAAATATGCTTTAAGAATACTGAGAGCTTTTGATACTGTTCCAGGAAGCTGTACGTAAGCTTGACTATTTCTGATGCTCCAAATAAGGAGAATTATAAGCAGACCCCTTGAATTGCTTCTTCTGTGATGAAGAAATTAGCAAAATAATGAATATCCAGTTAATAAAATTGCTGGACCCTTCTCTTCTTTGCAGCTTCTACACAGCTTTGCGGAAAGAGTCCGGGACTAAATTGGTGGATGGGACCGGCCATAGACCTCACTACAGCCTCTGGACTCTTTGCAGGGCCCTGCGATTTGCAGCTACCAATCCATGTTGCAACATCCAGTGCTCGCTCTATGAGGTCTTTCTAAAGTTGTATGACTTCAGTGTTTGGTGATAGGGTTCCACGTGGGGTAAAGCGAATGGGGTTGTGTGTGCCAGGTGTATCTGTGCTCTCTAGTTAGCTGAGTCCAGAGCAGTTCATATCACGATGTCCTGTTTCCCTGCTACCTTGTCATATCTAAAAGTAGTTCTAGAAAGTAGCACCACTGAAGAAGTTAGGCTTAACTTCTGAATAAATTGGACTGCTGTTTTAGATGGATAATTAGTGTTATGCTGATTTGTGTTTTCTCTCTAGGGCTTCTGTTTGGGTTTTTTAACACAGCTTGACAGGTCGTCTTATCCCAGAGTTCAGAAACTCGTTTGTCAGCACATCGTCTCTCGCAATGTCAAAAGTCTGCTGAAGCAGGTATGCTCTTTATTTAGTTATTTGACATATATGAAAGGATAAATTTTGAAATTTTCTGCTGTTCATTTTTTACAATGCTTTTTTTATTATAAAAATTATGTGTCGCAAAAAGTTTTAAGATGATCTGTCTTAGATGGAGGGAGTTTCCAGTAATGGTACTCTTTAAGATTGCCATTTTCAGAAAGTTATATTCAAATTGTGGTTGTTGATATACTGAGGTAAATTCCAATATGTATCACATGGAGGACTATTTGAAAAGGATATTTTGTAAGTCTGCTTTTTAACCTTATTGTTTCTTGCATATATTTATTTTTGCATCTGCGATCATTCCGACCTCCTTTCTAAGAGCCTTTTAGCATGTCATTGGATGGTTTTGCCATAGTGGACAGCTTCCATCTGATCATTTAGCTTCAGGGTGTGAACACACTAACCACCAACTTTTTGAGTGGCAGGAAATGACAAAGGAACATGGGGCTTAAAGACACAGGACTAACTTGGGACATGTTGATTGTTTACTTTTTAGGAAGAACTGACCATTAGTACTGGTTGTTACTTTGTATTCAACTTTTTTAAAAATTAGACAAATAACACATGAGTAAACACTTTTGGTAGAATATAAAACCACTGAGAATGTTGAATTTATTTTGGCTGTTATTGTAATCAAATAGTTACCTTCAGTTGCTCAATTATTTTGTGTGTTCATTGTGGTTGGGATGGAAGTTAAAAGACGAATCCTTTTTCCTTACTAAAAAATACTTAAAATCAGTTTCTAGAATTGTAGCTCCATCTCTGGACACCAGCTGTTCTAGAAGAATTTCTTTATTGTTAGAAATTAGATTACTGATATTTTTGGCCATTTGTGTAATTCAGTTTACTACTGTGCACTCTGAAACATTTTCTTTTTTTTTTTTTATTAAGTTTATTCATTAATTACATTGTGTTGTAATTTCGTAGGAACTGGGATTCTTCCCACCCCTCCCCACATGGTGGGTTCCTCCACCTTGCTGCTTAATCATAGTTCAAGTTCATTTGAGATTCCCTCTTTGCAAGTATATGCCGAGCATAGAGTCCATCATCTTATAGTCCAGTCAAGTCCAGCTACTTATTGGGGAGACCCTCTCTGGTCTGATGGCAGAGCCAGCAGAGTATCATCCCGATCAAATAAAAGCACTAACATACCATCAGCAACAATTTACATCATTATGGAATTAATCGACATAGTATTGAGCAGCCAACATGTTAAAAAATAAATGCAATTTCTTAACCACATTCTGTGACCCCCCCATTCACATTTCAATTTTAGTTTATATACGATATATGACATAACATCCATAACAAAACATATTATGCATAACATCATATCATCTTAAATTAAGGCAAACATGTGGTATTTAACCTTTTGGGATTGGCTCATTTCCCTTAGCATTATGGTTTCCAGTTTGGCCCATTTGGCCACAAAGAACTGCATTTTGTTTTTTTTTAATAGCTGAGTAGTATTCCATGGAGTAGATGAACCATAGCTTTCTTATCCAGTCTTCTGCTGATGGGCGTTTTGGCTGCTTCCATGTTTTTGCAATTACTGATTGTGCGGCTATGAACATAGGAGTGCATGTTGGTTTCTCGTAAAACAGGTGTTTTGGGTATATTCCTAGGAGTGCTATTGCTGGATCGTATGGTATGTCGATTTTGAGTTGTTTGAATATTCTCCATACTGATTTCATAGAGGCTGTACCAATCTGCAGCCCCACCAGCAGTGGAGTAGGGTTCCCTTTTCCCCACAACCTTGCCAACACGTGTTGTTGGTGCTTTTATTCATGTGGGCCAGTCTTACTGGCGTTAGGTGGTACCTCATTGATGTTTTAATTTGGATTTCCCTTATTGCCAGGGAACTTGAGCATTGTTTCATATGTTTATTTGCCATTTGGGTTTGCTCCTTTGTGAAATGTCTGCCCATTTCCCGTGCCCATTTCTTGAGTGGCTTGTTTGTTTTGACATTTTGGCTGTTTTGTAGTTCTTTGTATATTCTGGAGATTAGCCCTCTATCACCTATGTCGTGTGCGAAGATCTTCTCCCATTCTGTAGGTTGCCTTTTTACTTTATTGATTGTTTCTCTAGCTGTACAGAAGCTTCTTAGTTTGATGAGGTCCCAATTGTTTATTCTGGTCTTGATTTCTATTGCTTTTGGTGTCCATTTTAGGAAGTAGTGACCTACCCCTAGATCTTGCAGAGTATTTCCAACATTTTCTTCCAATAGTTTGAAGGTTTCTGGGTGTAGGTTTAGATCTTTAATCTATTTGGATTTGATCTTAGTGTATGGTGAGAGATGTGGGTCTATCTTTCTGTTTCTGCAGGCTATTAACCAGTTGTCCCAACAGCATTTATTGAACAGACCTTCCCATTTGCCAGGATTATCGTTTGTCCTTTTGTCAAAGATTATTTGGCTGTATCTGTGTGGGTTCCCTTCTCGTGTTTCTATTCTGCTCCACTGATCTTCCTCTCTATCTTTGTGCCAGTACCAGGCTGTTTTGATAACCACTGCCCTATAGTATGTCCAGAGGTCTGGGACTGACTCTGAAACATTTTCAAAGTTAAAACATATCTAGTGAGAAAAGTATGCATGGCTTTCCAAGGTTTTTTTTGTATAAAAATGACCTTTTATTCTCATTAAAACTGTATTTATTTATTTGAAAGGCAGAATTACCCTGAGAGAAGGAAGAAGGGAAGCCTGGAGGAAGGGATCTTCTGCCCCAGATGGCTGAAACTGCCTGGACTGGGCCAAGCTGAAGCCAGGAGCCAGGAGCTGGCCCTTCTCTAATGTGGGTGGGGCACCTCAGTATTTGAGCCTTCTGTTGTTTTCCCAGGCTACTTGCATGGGGTTGGATTAGAGGAGCAAACACTCCAGCCAGATCCCATATGGGGTGCCAGCATTGGGTACAGCTTAACCCTTCATGCCATAATGCCAGCCCCTTCATTCCACTTTCACAGAGACTTTTTCAAATATCCTTTTTTTCTGGGGAATATTATGCCATCATTCCTAATATTGTCCTTACTGGATTTTTGCTCTTGAAGGATCAGTTTCAGTAATGAAAAGGGATCCTTCCTCCCTTTGACAGCTTTTTTTTTTTTTTTTTCCTCAAAAAATTTTATTTGAAAGGTAGAGAGAAGAATTTCACTTTGACTGGTTCACTCCCCAGATGCTCACCATAACTAGGGCTGTGCCAGGCCACAACCTGGAGCTGGGAATGCAGTCCAAGTCTCCCCTTTGTATGGCAGGGACCTCACCATCTGAGTCATTACTTACTACCTCCCATGGTGCTCATTCCAACTGCCCACGCCATTGGAAACATGATATAGGTGAAATGTGTTTTTGCTAAAAAAAAGTTTGGTTTGAGTCGCCAATCTGCTTGGTCAGAAAACTAGTTTCAGTGACAATTAATTCACAGTTTTTTTCATAATTTTGACTTGCCCTCATCCCAATTTATTTATTTATTTATTTATTTTATTCTTTTTTATTTTATTTATTTTTTTAAAAATAAAGGAAACATTTATTAAACTGTAATAAAAACATTCCATCAAATTAGAAAAACCTAAGCAAGAAAAATAAATGGCACGTGCTTAACAGTAGTTGATATTCAAATAAAATTTGCATTCCCAAAATATTATACAGTAATTAGAAAATACCAGCCAAAGTAATATTAGGATACTTTTACGTGCGATCTCAACAAATTTGAACAGAAGCAAATTTTAACAAAGGTAAATTTTACAGTGAAACATAGCAGTAGATTAAGGATCTTAACATGTTTATTTTACTGCTATTTGACACTATGATACAAAAATAAGAGGATTTACTTGACATTTTTAATAAATATCTCATGGGCTGTTGAGTGCCTTTCTGGTGAAAAGATTTAACTGGCTAATCTCATCAATCCATTTTGTGCATTTAGTAAGTATCATCTCTGCCCTACATAACTCTTAATGCAATTCACAGCACACAAATGGTTATCATATTAAATACATAATCAACTCGGACTTCTCAACAACGAGGAAATTAGTAAAACATCAAATGGAATGCTTGCCATACACTTTCCTCATAACTAAACAACACACAAAAAATTCAAAATAATGTTTGTCATCACTCTAAACTATTGCCAGTAACTGACGGAAACTGCCAATTTGCCATATTCATGTTCACAGCATGCTAAATATACTCTGCTGTTACTTCATCCATGGAATGCCTACATGCCTAGAACAGAGAATTTTCACCTTCTCTTGCCGTGGGACCTGACTTGCAGCAATCTATATTTAGATCAGAACTCCATGGGCACTTCATGAACTCCACCTTTCCATGTTGGCTTTCTTATATGAGAGAGAATATATGGTATTTATTCTTTTGTGATTGACTCATTTCGCTGAGCATAATAGTTTCTAGTTGGGACCACCTGGTTTTGAATAGAATAATATCGTTCTTCTTGACAGCTGAATAATATTCCATTGAATAGATGTACCACAGTTTTTTTAACCATTCTTCCTTAGACGCACATCTGGTTTGTTTCCATGACATTGCTATTGTGGATTGTGCTGCTGTGAATATAGGATTACAGATCCCCTTCTCGTATGCAGATTTTACTTCTGTTGGGTATATTCCTAAGAGCGGGATTGCTGGGTCATATGGTAGGTTTATTTGCAATTTTCCAAGCACTCTCCATATGGATTTCCACAATGATTGTACTAGCCTACACTCCCACCAGCAGTGAAGGAGGGTACCTTTCTCCCCACATCCAAGCCAGCATGTGTTGTTTTTTGAATTCTGAATGTAGGCCAGTCTCACAGGAGTTAGGTGGTACCTCAAGGTGGTTTTCATCTGCATCTCTCTGATGGCTAGAGAGCCTGAGCATCTTTTCATATGTTTGTTAGCTATTTGTATCTGTTCTTTTGAGAAACGTCTGTTCATTTCCTTTGCCCATTTTGCTACAGGGTTTATTTTTTCACTATCCTTGGGTTTCTCAAGCTCTTTGTATATCCTAGATATTAGTCCCCTGTCTCTTGTGTAGAATGCAAAAATTTTTTCCCATTCTGTAGGTTGTTTCTTCACTTTTTTAATTGTTTCTTTTGCTGTAAAGAAACTTTTTAGTTTGATATCATCCCATTTGTTCATTTTGGATTTGATTGCCGTTGCTTTAGGCGTCTTTTCTAAAAAGTCTTTCCCTGTTCCTATATCTTGGAATGTGCTTCCTATGTTTTCCTTTAGTAGTTTAATAGTTTCTGGGTGTAGATTTAAGTCCTTGAGCAAATTAGAGCTGATTTTTGTATAGTGCGACAGGTACGGGTCCTGCTTCTTTATTCTGCAAGCTGCTATCCAGTTGTCCCAACAGTTTTTATTGAATAGATCAGGTTTTTTTTTACCTGGATTGTTTTCTGTTTTCTTGTGAAAGATTAGTTGACTATACATGTGTGGATCCCCTTCTGGTATTTCTATTCTGTTCCACTGATCTTCTTCTCTGTTTCTGTACCAGTACCAGACTGTTTTGATAACCACTGCTCTATAGTATGTCTTGAGGTCTGGAATTGTGATTCCTCCGGTTTGATTTCTATTTTTCAAGACAGCTTTAGCTATTCGTGGTCTTTTGTGGTTCCAGATGAACTTCTGTATCAACTTTTCTATTTCTGAGAAGAATATTGCTGGGATTTTGATTGGGATTGCGTTGAATCTATATATTGCTTTCGGTAATATGGCCATTTTGATGATGTTGGTCCTGCCAATCCAAGAACATGGTAAGGTTCTCCATTTTTCAAGATCTTCTTCTATTTCTTTTTTAAATGATTTATAGTTTTCATCGTAGAGGTCTTTCACATCTTTAGTTAACTTAATTCCTAGGTATTTAAGATTCTTCTCCTCTATTTTAAAGGGAACTGTACTTATAATTTCTTTCTCAACAGTGGAATTATTTGTATACACGAATGCCATTGATTTGTGTTCATTAATTTTGTATCCTGCTACTTTGCCAAAGTCTCTTATGAGTTCCAATAGTCTTTTGACTGAGTCTTTTGGTTCTCCTATATAGAGAATCATGTCATCTGCGAATAGCGATAATTTTAATTCCTCATTTCCAATTTGTATTCCTTTAATTGTTTTTTCTTGTCTAATAGCTCTGGCAAGAACTTCCAAAACTATATTGAAGAGTAGCGGTGAGAGTGGACATCCCTGTCTAGTTCCAGATTTTAACGGGAAGGCTTCTAGTCTTTCCCCATTTAGTATGATATTGGCATTGGGTTTATCATAAATTGCTTTGATTATGTTGTAGAATGTTCCTTCTATGCCTATCTTATTTAGGGTTTTTAACATGAAGTGGTGTTGGATTTTATCAAATGCCTTCTCTGCATCTATTGAGAGGATCATATGGTTTTTATGAGTCAACTTGTTGATGTGATGTATCACATTTATTGTTTTGCGAATGTTGAACCATCCTTGCATATCTGGGATGAATCCCACCTGGTCCGGGTGAATAATCTGTCTAATGTATTGTTGGATCCTGTTGGCTAATATTTTATTGAAGATCTTTGCATCTATGTTCATCAAGGATATCAGTCTGTAGTTCTCTTTTTCTGTTGTTTCTCTCTCTGGCTTTGGTATTAAAGTGATATTTGCTTCATAGAACGAGTTTGGAAGAATTGCCTCTTTTTCTATTGTTTGAAAAAGCTTGTGTAAGATTGGGGTAAGTTCCTCTTGAAATGTTTGGTAGAATTCAGCAGTGAAGCCATCTGGTCCCGGGCTTTTCTTGGTTGGGAGGGCTTTAATTGTTGATTCAATCTCAGTGCATGTTATTGGGCTATTTAGATTGTTAATTTCTTCTTGATTCAATTTTGGTTGATTGTATAAGTTCAAAAATCTGTCCATTTCCTCTAGGTTTTCTAATTTGTTCGCATATAGTTGCTTATAATAGTTCCTGATGATTCTTTGTATTTCTAAGGTATCTGTTGTTACATCTCCATTCTCATTTCTAATACTATTAATGTGTATTTTCTCTCTCTTTTTTTTTAATTAGTCGAGCTAGTGGGGAGTCTATTTTGTTGATTTTCTCAAAGAACCAACTCTTTGATTGATTAATCTTGTGTATAGTCCTCTTGGTCTCTATTTGGTTTATTTCCTCCCTTATTTTGATGATTTCTTTTTTCCTACTAGTCTTAGGGTTGCTTTGTTGTTGTTTTTCTAGTTCCTTCAACTGTAAGATTAGCTGATTTACTTGGTGCTTTTCTTGTTTCTTGAGATAAGCATTAATTGAAATGAACTTTCCTCTCAGCACCGCCTTGATTGTATCCCATCAGTTCTGATAAGTTGTGCCGATGCCTTCATTTGTTCCAAGCAATTTTTTAATTTCCCCTTTGATTTCCTCTCTAACCCATTGCTCATTAAGTAATACATTGTTCAGCCTCCATATGTTTGTAGGTCTTCCTTGGTGTTTCGAATTCTTGGTCTCAAGCTTCACTCCTTGGTGGTCTGAGAACGTGCATGATATGATTTCCACTTTTTTAAATTTGCTAAGGCTTGATTTATGGCCTATGATATGATCAATTCTGGAGAAAGTTCCATGTGCTGATGAAAAAAACGTGTATTGTCTGTCAGTAGGATGAAAGGTTCGATAGATGTCAACCAAGTCCATTTGCTCTAGAGTTTGAATGAGTTCTATTGTTTCTTTGCTGAGTTTCTGGTTTTTTGATCTGTCCATTTGTGTTAATGGGGTATTAAGGTCCCCCACTACGATCGTATTGGAGTCTATTTCTCTTTAATCCCATTAATATTTGTTTCACGTAACTAGATGCTTTGGCATTTGGAGCATAAACATTTATTATGCTGATCTCTTCTTGCTGGATGCATCCTTTGATCATTATATGGTATCCTTCTTTATCTCTTTTGATGCTTTTCACATCAAAGTCTATGTCATCTGATATAAGAATGGCTACTCCTGCTTGTCTTACCTTACCATTTGCTTGAAATATCTTTTTCCATCCTTTTACTTTCAATTTTTTCTGATCTTTATTGGTGAGATGCGTCTCCTGTAAGCAGCAGATAGATGGATTTTGTTTTTTGATCCAATCCTCCAATTTATGGCGTTTAATTGATGAGTTTAAGCCATTTACATTCAGCGTTATTATAGATAAAGGACAATTTGGTCCTGTCATTTTGGCGATGTGTTGTTCTAAATTAGGTCTTGTGTTAGCATTTTAGTTGGATGTTCTCCACATTTGCCTTTGTTTCTGATGGTTACTATTTCTTTTTTCTTTCATAGGAACTTCCTTGAATATCATTTGTAGGGCAGGTTTAGATGAGACAAAATCTTGAAGTTTTTCTTTATTGTGGAAGAATTTTATTTCATTTTCAAAGACAAAAGAGAGCTTTGCAGGGTAAGTTATTCTGGGCTGAAAATTTTTCTCTTTTAGAATCTGGAATATGTCACTCCAGTCTCTTCTGGCCTGTAACGTTTCCTCTGAAAAGTCAGCTGTAAGTTTAATTGGGGTTCCCCTATGTGACACTTGATTTTTTTCTCGTGCACATTTAAGGATTTTTTCTTTTTGTTCAACTGAGGAGAGCTTGATTATCATGTGTCGTGATGAAGTTCGTTTTTGATCAACTCTGTTGGGAATTCTGTAGCCCTCCTGTATATTATTTTCTAATTCTTTGCTCAGTTTAGGGAAGTTTTCCTGTATTATTTCATTGAATACACCTCTAATCCCAGCTTCTCTTTCTGCACCTTCTGGAACACCCATAACTCTTATGTTAGACCTTTTAATCATATCTTTTAATTTTTGGATATTATTTTTAGCTTGACCTAGCTCTGCTTCCAACTTTTTGTTTGTTTCTTCGTGATGGCAGGAAATATCTTCTAATTCTGAAATTCTTTCTTCTGCCTCATTCATTCTGTTTTTGAGACTCTCCACTGTAGTTTTAATTTGCTCTACTGTGTTCTTCATTTCTGATATATCAGCCTTAATTTGATGTATTACTGGTTTTTCTTCTTTGAACTCTTGTTTGTACTTCTCATTGTTGACCAGGAGCTTTGCAATGAGTTTTCTGAGTTCTTTGTCCTCCATTTTCTCAATGTCTTCCTCAGTTAACTCTGAGAATGGGCGAAGCTTTTGCTCCTTTGTTGGAGAGACTTTAGTAACATTCATAGTGTGTTTTTCTTGTCTTTTTCCTTTTGAAATTGTCAATCTGTTTGACGACATCTCTCTGGTCTGTTACCTCAGGTGTATAAATTAACTTTAATACTCAATCAGTACCCTCAAAGTTTCTTTGGAGATCTCCCCAATCGAACTGCTGGACTCAGAACTCAAGTTCATGGATTCACAATAGACGTGTTAGGTATTCATTCCTCCTGCAGTAGCAGACAGAAGTTTTCAGCAGTGGTTGAGGTTGGGAGGGAGGGAAGCCGCAACTCCACGGGTGGTGAGCAGCTTAACCACCTCTCCTCCTGGCTGGCTCGGCACAGGTTAGATTCGCGGACCACCACAGGGGAAGAATGACTCAGTCGAATATATAAAAAAGAATTTAGACGACTTTCATTTCAGGGAGCCACAGTCACGGGCTTCCAGTCCCGGTGCAACAGAAAGACTGATGTGAAGCTGAAGGCACTGTATTCATGCGGCCCAGGGCGAAGACAGCCACACAGGAACCATTAATAGAGCAGCCACAGGTTGAATGGATACAAATCTCAGTCAGTGCCTTTACTGCACTGTTGAAAATTTTGAAAAGCAACTTTCATGGTCTTCATTAGATAGGCCACCCATTGTTCCAAGCTCCGGAAAAACCAGGACAGTAAGAGATACTTGTTTTCCAGCTTTATGAATCCAGCACGTTTAGTTGCAAGTGTGACCCACTGAATTATGGGACTCACTTATACACATTCCTTGTTTGTTAGTCCTCAGTTCTCTGTCCAGAACCTCCCTCTGTGCTTTCTCCCTGCTTTCTGCCAGGGCTCGGAAAGGCAGTCTTCAACCACAGTGCTCGGAGCTCAGAATTCAGAATGCAAAACTCAGAACTCAGAATTCAGAACTCAGAACTGGGAATTCAAAACTCAGATTTTGGAATTCAGGACCGATGCCTCATTTCTCAGGATTGAGCACTCAGAATTAGAACTCCACTCTGAATTCCGAATTCTGAACTCAGAACTCAAAACGAAGAACTCAGAATTCAGAATTTGTAATTCAGAACACAGAACTGAGAATTCAGATCTCAGAAATCAGAATTCAGAACTCAGAACTCAGAATTCAGAACTCAGAACTCAGAAATCAGAATTCAGACTCAGAACTGGATATGAGGAATTCAGAATTCAGAACTCAGCACTGGGAATTCAAAACTCAGATTTTAGAATTCAGAACCCATACCTCATTTCTCAGGATTGAGTACTCACAATTAGAACTCCACTCTGAATTTCGAATTCTGAACTCAGAACTCACAATTCAGAACTCAGAATTCAGAATTCTGCACTCAGGACTCACAATTCAGAACTCAGAATTCAGAATTCAGTTCTCAGATATCAGAACTCAGAACTCATAACAATGATCTTAGAATTCAAAACTCAAAACTCAGACTTCAGAACCCACAACGCTGAACTAAGTAGTCTGAATTCAGAACTCAGAACTGAGAATTCAGAATTCAGAACTCACAACACAGAACTCAGAACTCAGAATTCAGAATTCAGAACCCGAACTCAGAATGAAGAACTCAGAATTCAGTACTTAGAATTCTGAACCCAGGATATAGAATTCAGAACTCAGATATCAGAACTCAGAACTCATAACAATGATCTTAGAATTCAAAACTCAGAACTCAGATTTCAGAACCCACAACGCTGAACTAAGTAGTCTGAATTCAGAACTGAGAATTCAGAATTTAGAACCCAGACTCATAATTCAGATTCAGAACTCAGAATGAGAACTCTGAATTCTGAACTCAGAAGTCAGTATTCAGAACTCAGTACTGAAAATTCAGAACTCATAACGCGTATCTCTGAATTAAACATTCAGAAATAAGAAGACAGAATTCAGAACTCAGACATCTGGATTCAGATCTCAGAACTTATAAACCAGAACTTAGAATCAAGAAATCAGAACTCAGAAGTCAAAACTCAGAACTCAGAATTCAGAAGTCAGACAGAACTAAGAATTCAGAATTCAGTACCCAGAACACAAAATTTAGAACTCCGAACTCAGAAATCATAACAAGGAGCTCAGAATCAGAATGCAGAATTCCAACCTCAGAATGCAGAACTCAGAATTCAGAATTCAGAACAGAGCACTGGGAAACCAAAACTCAGATTTTAGAATTCAGGACCCATACCTCATTACTCAGGATTGAGGAGTCAGAATTAGAACTCCACAAGAGTTCCAAATTCTGTACTCAGAATTCAGAACTCAGAACTCACAATTCAAATTAAGACCTCAGAATTCAGAACACAGAATCATAATTCAGAACTCAGAATTCTGATTTCAGAACTCACAACTCAGAACTCGGTTTTCAGAATTCACAATAGGGAAGACATTATTAAGAATTCAGAATTCAGAATTCAGTACTCAGAGCTCAGAATTCAGAACTCCGAACTCAAAACTCAGCCATCACAATGAGAACTCAGAGCTCAGAATTCGGAATTCAGAACTCGGAACTCAGTATTCAGAACTCAGAACTCAGAATTCAGAACTCAGCACTGAGAAATCATAACAAGGAGCTCAGAATTCAGAATGCAAAACTCAGAACTCAGAATTCAGAACTCAGCACTGGGAATTCAAAACTCACATTTTGGAATTCAGGACCCATGCCTCATTTCTCAGGATTGAGTACTCAGAATTAGAACTCCACTCTGAATTCCGAATTCTGAACTCAGAACTCAAAACGAAGAACTCAGAATTCGGAATTTGTAATTCAGAACACAGAACTCAGAATTCAGAACTCAGATATCAGAATACAGAACTCAGAACTCAGAATACAGAATTCAGAACTCAGAAGTAAGAATTCAGAATTCAGTACTCAGAACGCAGAATTCAGACCTCAGAACTCAGAAATCATAACAAGGAGCTCAGAATTCAGAATGCAGAATTCCAAACTCAGAATGCAGAACTCAGAATTCAGAATCCAGTACTCAGATATCAGAACTCAATATTCATAACAATGCTCTTAGAATTCAAAACTCAGAACTCAGACTTCAGAACTCAAAACGCTGAACTAAGTAGTCTGAGTTCAGAACTCAGAACTCTGAACTCAGCATTTAGAACTCACAACACAGAAATCAGTACTCAGAATTCAGAATTGAAAACTCAGAATACAGAATTCAGATTTCAGAACTCAGAATTAAGAACTCAGAACTCTGAACTGAGAACTCAGACATCTGGACTCAGAACTGAAAATTCAGAACTCGTAAAGCATAACTCAGCATTAAACATTCAGAACTAAGAAGACAGAATTCACAACTCGGACATCAGGATTCAGAACTCAGAACTTATAACACGGAACTCAGAATTCAAATCTCAGAACACAGAATTCAAGAATCAGAACTCAGAATTCGGAAATCAGACAGAACTAAGAATTCAGAATTCAGAATTCAGGACTCAGAATGCAGAACTCAGAATTCAGAGTTCAGTACTCAGATATCAGAACTCAGAACTCATAACAATGATGTTAGAATTCGGAACTCAGAACTCAGACTTCAGAACCCAAAACCCTGAACTAAGTATTCTGAGTTCAGAACTCAGAACAGAAAATGGAGAATTCAGAACTCACAACACGGAAATCAGAACTCAGAATTCATAATTCAGAAACCAGAACTCATAATTCAGATTTCAGAACTCAGAATTGAGAACTCAGAACTCTGAACTCAGAAGTCAGTATTCAGAACCCAGAACTGAAAATTCAGAAATCAGAGCTCATATCTCAGAATGAAAAATTGAGGATTCAGAAGACAGAATTCAGAACTCAGACATCAGGATTCAGAACTCAGAACTCACAACGCGGAACTGAGAATTCAGAACTCAGATCACAAAACGTAGAACTAAGAATTCAGAATTCAGTACTCAGAACACCGAATTCAGAACTCAGAACTCAGAACTCATAGCAAGAAACTCGGAACTCAGAACTCAGATTTCAGAACTCAGTACTCAGGATTCAGGATGCAGCAGTATGAATTCAAAACTCACAACTCAGAATTCAGAAAACATAATTCAGAATTCAGAACTCACAACACAGAACTCAGAACTCAGAATTCAAAATGCAGATCCCAGAACTGAGAATTCAGATTTTGGAACTCAGAATTGAGAGCTCAGAACTCTGAACTCAGAAGTCAGTATTCAGAACTCAGAACTGAAAATTCAAAACTCATAACTCATGTCTCAGAATTAAAAATTCAGAAAACAGAAGACAGAATTCAGAACTCAGACATCCGGATTCAGAACTCAGAACTCATAACACGGAACTGAGAATTCAGAAATCAGAACTCAGAATTCAAAACTCAGAGCAGAGAATTCAGAAGTCAGACAGAACTAAAAATTCAGAATTCAGTACTCAGAACACAGAATTCAGACCTCAGAACTCAGAAATCATAATAAGGAGTTCAGAATTCAGAATGCAGAATTCCAAACTCAGAATGCAGAACTCAGAACTCAGAATTCAGAGCTCAGCACTGGGAATTCAAAACTCAGATTTTAGAATTCAGGACCCATACCTCATTTCTCAGGATTGAGTACTCAGAATTAGAACTCAACTCTGAATTCCGAATTCCGAACTCAGAACTCAGAACGCTGAACTAAGAATTCGTAATTCAGAACACAGAAATCATAACAAGGAGCTCAGAATTCAGAACTCAGAACTCAGAATTCTAAATTCACAATTCAATACTCAGATATTGGAACTCAGAACTCATAACAATGATCTTAGTATTCAAAACTCAGAACTCAGACTTCAGAGTCCAAAAAGCTGAACTACGTAGTTTGAATTCAGAACTCAGAACTGAGAATTCATAATTCAGAACTCACAACGCAGAAATCAGAACCCAGAATTGAGAATGCAGAACCCAGAACTCAGAATTCAGATTTCAGAACTCAGAACTCTGAACTCAGAAGTCAGTATTCAGAACTCAGAACTGAAAATTCAGAACTCATAACTCATATCTCAGAATGAAACATTGAAAAATAAGAAGACAGAATTCAGAACTCAGACATCAGGATTCAGAACTCTGAACTCATAAGACGGAACTCAGAATTCAGAAATCAGAACTCAGAATTCAAAACTCAGAACTCAGAATTCAGAAGTCAGACAGAACTAAGAATTCAGAATTCAGTACCCAGAACACAGAATTCAGAACTCAGAACTCAGAAATCATAATAAGAAGGTCAGAATTCAGAATGCAGAATTCCAAATTCAGAATGCAGAACTCAGAACTCAGAATTCAGAACTCAGCACTGGGAATTCAAAACTCAGACTTTAGAATTCAGGACCCATACCTCATTTCTCAGGATTGAGTACTCAGAATTAGAACTCCACTCTGAATTCCAAATTCCGAACTCAGAACTCAGAACTCACAATTCACAACTCAGAATTCAGAATTCAGAATTAAGTACTCACAAGTCAAAACTCATAGCAACAAACGCAGAACTCAGAAGTCGGCAATCAGAATTCAGAACTAAGAACTCAGAATTCAGAACTCAGAACTCAGAATTCAGATCTCGGAATTCAGAATTCAGTACTCAGTATTCAGAACTCAGAAGTCAGAAGTCAGAACTCAGAACTCAGAACTCTGAACACAGAGCTCAGAAGTCATACCAAGGAACTCAGAAGTCAGATTCCAGAACTCAGGAATCTTAACTCAGTATCCAGGGGCCCGGAGGCATGGCCTGGAGGCTAAAGTCCTGGCCTTGAAAGCGCAGGGTTCCCTATGTGAGCCGGTATGGGCGCCAGTTCTAATCCAGGCAGCTCCACTTCCTGTCCAGGTCCCTGCCTGTGGCCTGGGAAAGCAGTTGAGGACGGTCCAAAGCTTTGGGACCCTGCACCCACGTGGGAGACCTGGAAGAGGTTCCTGGTTCCCGGCACTGGATCGACGCACACTGGCTTGTTGCGGCTCACTTGGGAAGTGTAACATCAGATGGAAGATCTTCCTCTCTGTCTCTCCTCCTCTCTGTATTTCCGGCTTTCCAATCATAATAAAATCTTAAAAAAAAAAAAAAAAAAGAATTCAGGATGCAGAACTCAGAATTCAGAGTTAGAACTCAAGTCTGAATTCAGAAATGTGAATTCAGAACTCAGAACTCAAAACTCCGAAGTCAGAACTCAGAATTCAGAATGAAGAACTCATAATTGAGATTTCAGAACTCGGAATACAGAAGCCTGCTGAGATCCGTGTAGTGGGTGTGAATAATGCGAAGTTGTGAAGAGAACATCTCCCCTGCTTGGCAGGGCCCGGGGTGCTTCCAGCTCTTTGGCAGGGCCTGCCAGATTTCTCTCTGACCACCTTGACCCATTTTCAGCCCTTTTCACATGGACATTCAACCACCCTACTAAGAATTTTGTAATCTATTGAGGCATTGTTTGCCCCTGTTAGATGAGTTTTGCAACCAACCTGAAATTGAGAATTAATGTTACTGATAATGTCTTGGTGAGTGTGCCTTTAACTGCACACAGGAGTACGATTAAGCCCATGCTGTTTCTGGTCACCTTATTGTGTGCCTACCCATTGCCATAAAATCTGGCCCAGACATTCAGCATGCTTTCTGGGAAATTTCTTGATAAGAATTTTACAAACTAATGGAAATGATGGGAGTATGGTTTGAGACAAAAAATATAGCTACTGGGACCCTAAAACCTTTCCTGTTACTGGGACCCTAAAAGTTATCTTGTTACTGTGACCCTAAAAGCTATCCTGTTACTGGGACCCTAAAGGCTATCCTGCTAAGGCAAAAAAAAAAAAAAATTACAGTTACTGTGATCTTAAGGGTTAGCCTGTCCTTGCAACTCTTTAGAGCATAGAAAATGTAGTTGCTTTAGCTGCTTTCATAATTTCTAACTAGAGGAAATACAGGCTGATTTCACTAACATCATAAAGATATACTTTTGATTATTGTTTAATCAGTTATGAGGTTGTAGAACCTGCAGTTGTAGAGGAACTTAATGTTTGAAACCTTTTGTCTCAGATCTTTGTTTTTTTCTCTTTTGATGTATTTGTCCCATTAAGTGATGGATAAGTTGTAGAATAAGAATTGTAGCAAGAGTGTATTACTGAATAAGATGTGTTGCCTACTGAGAAATTCTTGGCTGCAACGTTGGAATGGATAGTGCCCTGTCTTTTTTTTTTTTAAGATTTATTCATTTTATGACAGCCAGATATACACAGAGGGGGAGAGACAGAGAGGAAGATCTTCCGTCCGATGATTCACTCCCCAAATGAGCCACAACGGGCCAATGCGCCGATCCAAAGCCGGGAACCAGGAACCTCTTCCAGGTCTCCCACGCGGGTGCAGGGTCCCAATGCATTGGGCCGTCCTCAACTGCTTTCCCAGGCCACAAGCAGGGACCTGGATGGGAAGTGGAGCTGCCGGGATTAGAACTGGCGCCCATATGGGATCCCGGGGCTTTCAAGGAGAGGACTTTAGCCGCTAGGCCACGACGCCGGGCCCTATAATGCCCTGTCTTAAGGTGAAACAATTTGTAGATTTGTCTTTGGAAACACTCACTAGTCCATTGTAGAACTGAAACATAAATGGAGTAAACTTGGCTTATTTCTAATTAAAATTCTTTACGCCGTTATAATCTTGCTTTACTTGTTCAGTTAACAAACTGTGTGAGCTTGCTCACGTAATGGCCTTTAGTGCCAATGGCACGTAATCCCCATAGACCAAGACTCCTGACTTACTAACCCATACATAATTCAAGGTAGGGATCTGGTTGTCACAGATGGTGCCAAGGTTAGACCAGACCTGAGGAGAGCGGATGAAGACTGGCAAACCAAGATAAGCAAGGATGTGGAATCCTTCCTCAATCATTTATCAAGAAGTTGTGAATTGTGCCCCCCTGAAGCTATGTCAAAAAGCCCCTAAAAGAAAACTTTTTTACTGCTTCTGTATAAATAAAGCAGATAGCTTTCTCGAGGGGTCCACAAAAATCAAGGAATCCTAGTGCTCGGTCTCTCCATACTTTCTCTCGTCGCGCCTCATCCACGCACCCTTCTCAAGCTCGGAACTCAGTTGGAGCTGGTCTCCGGCAGCTCTGAAGTGGTTTCTGAATGTGGAGTTGGTGGCATGTGAAACCAGTCTGAGGATCCCTCGTTTGTGTGGGATGCTCACCAAGCTGCATTTCAGGACAATGCACTCAAATGGCATTAAGCATACATTGTGAATACATAGTTTGCTTTAGACCTGCTTGTCAGCCTGCTGGTGTGTGAAGTCAGTGAGCCAAATGGAGTTGTTCTCCCACAGAACCACTCGGTTGATTCTTCTTCCATATGCGATTCAGCAACATGAAGTGTTGCTTGATGGAATTAGCTTTTACAGCAACATTTGCACCTAGAGCCATTGTATTTAGGACTAGCTGAAAAGGGCTTTGGAGCTGAAGTGGTTTCTGAATGTGGAGTTGATGGCATGTGAAACCCACCTGTGGAGCCTTCATTTTTTTGTGGGATGCTCACCAAGCTGCACTTCAGGACAGTGCATTCCACCGGCATTCAGCATACATTGTGAAGACATAGTTAGCTTGAGAGTTGCCTGTCAGCCTGAAGGTGTGAGTAGTCAGTGAGCCAAATGGAGTTGTTCTCCCACAAGAACCACTCAGCTGATTCTTCTTCAATATGCGATTCAGCAACATACAGTGTTGCTTGATGGATTTAGCTCATACAGCAACATTTGCGTCTCGAGCCTTTGAATTTAGGGCTTGCTGAAAACGGCTTTGTCGCTGAAGTGGTTTCTGAATGTGGAGTTGGTGGCATATGAAACCACCTGTGGAGCCCTCGTTTTTGTGGGATGCTCACCAAGCTGCATTTCAGGACAACGCACTCGACCGGCATTAAGCAGACAGTGTGAAGTTATAGTTAGCCTGAGACTTGCATGTCAGCCTGATGGTGTGTGAAGTCAGTGAGCAAAATGGAGTTGTTCTCCCACAAGAGCCACTTGGCTGATTCTTCTTCCATATGTGATTCAGCACCATGCATAATTGCTTGATGTAATTAGATCTTACAGCTACATTTGCATCTAGAGCCTTTATATTTAGGGCTAGCTGAAAACCACTTTGGCGCTGAAGTGGTTTCTGAATGTGGAGTTGGTGGGATGTGAAACGCGCCTGTGGAGCCTTCATTTTTGTGTGGGATGCTCACCAAGCTGCATTTCACGACAATGTACTCAAACGGAACAGCATTAAGCATACAGTGTGAAGACGTAGTTTCCTTCAGAGTTGCCTGACAGCCTGATGGTGTGTGAAATCAATGAGGCAAATGGAGTTGTTCTTGCACAAGAACCACTCGGCTGATTCTTCTTCAATATGTGATTCAGCAACATGCAGTGTTGCTTGATGGAGTTAGCTCTTAAAGCATCATTTGTGTCTGGAGCCATTGTATTTTTGGGGATAGCTGAAAACCACTTTGGCGCTGAAGTGGTTTCTGAATGTGGAGTTGGTGGCATGTGAAACCCGCCTGTGGAGCCTTCGTTTGTGGGATGCTCACCAAGCTGCATTTCAGGACAATGCACTCAAACGGAATTAGGCATTCATTGTGAAGAAGAATTTTGCTTGAGAGCTGCCTGTCAGCCTGATGGTGTGTGAAGTCAGTGCGCTAAATGGAGTTGTTCTCCCACAAGAACCACTTTGCTGATGCTTCTTCAATATGCAGTTCAGCAACATGCAGTGTTGCTTGAAGGAATTAGCTCTTACATCATGATTTGGTCCAGAGCCTTCGTATGTAGGGCTAGCTGAAAAGGATGTTGGCGCTGAAGTGGTTTCTGAATGTGGAGTTGGTGGCATGTGAAACCAGTCTGTGGAGCCTTCGCTTGTGTGGGATGCTCACCAAGCTGCATTTCACGACAATGCACTCAAACGGCATTAAGCATACAATATGAAGATGCAGTTTGCTTGAGACCTGCTTGTCAGCCTGCTGGTGTGTGAAGGCAGTGAGCCAAATGGAGTTGTTCTCCCACAAGAACCACTCGGCTGATTCTTCTCCATATGCGATTCAGCAACATGCAGTGTTGCTTGATGGAATTAGCTCTTACAGCATCATTGCTTTCTAGAGACTTTGTATTTATGGCTACCTGAAAACCACTTTGGCGCTGGAGTGGGTTCTGAACGTGGAGTTGGTGGCATGGGAAACCCGACTGTGGAGCCTTCGCTTGTGTGGGATGCTCACCAAGCTGTATTTCAGGACAATGCACTCAAACGGCATTAATCCTACATTGTGAAGACATAGTTAGCCTGAGAGTTGCCTGTCAGCCTGATGGAGTGGGAAATGAGTGAGCCAAATGGAGTTGTTCTCCCACAAGAACCACTTGGCTGATTCTTCTACAATATGCGATTCAGCAACATGAAGTGTTGCTTGAAGGAATTAGCTCTGAACATAGGAGTACATGTTGGTTTCTCATAGAACAAGTGTTCTGGATATATTCCTAGGAGTGCTATTGCTGGATCATACGGTATGTTGAATTTGAGTTGTTTGAATATTCTCCATACTGATTTCCATAGAGGCTGTACCAGCCTGCAGCCCCACCAGCAGTGGAGTAGGGTTCCCTTTTCCCCGCAACCTCGCCAACAAGTGTCGTTGGTGCTTTTATTCATGTGGGCCAGTCTTACTGGCGTTAGGTGGTACCTCATTGATGTTTTAATTTGGATTTCCCTTATTGCCAGGGAACTTGAGCATTTTTTCATATGTTTATTTGCCATTTGGGTTTGTTCCTTTGTGAAGTGTCTGCCCATTTCCCGTGCCCATTTCTTGAGTGGCTTGTTTGTTTTGACATTTTGGTTGTTTTGTAGCTCTTTGTATATTCTGGATATTAGCCCTCTATCACCTATGTCGTGTGCGAAGATCTTCTCCCATTCTGTGGGTTGCCTTTTTACTTTGTTGATTGTTTCTCTAGCTGTACAGAAGCTTCTTAGTTTGATGAGGTCCCAATTGTTTATTTTGGTCTTGATTTCTACTGCATCTGGAGTCTTTTTTAGGAAGTGAGGGCCTACCCCTAAGTGTTCCAGTGTGTTTCCAACATTTTCTTCCAAAAGTTTGAAGGTTTCTGGATGTAGGTTTAGATCTGTTATCCATTTAGATCTGATCTTAGTGTATGGTGAGAGATGTGGATCTATTTTTTTGTTTCTGCAGGCTATCAACCAGTTGTCCCAACAGCATTTATTGAACAGACCTTCCCATTTGCCTGGGTTGTCGTTTGTCTTTTTGTCAAAGATTATTTGGCTGTATCTGTGTGGGTTTCCTTCTGGCGTTTCTATTCTGCTCCATTGATCTTCCTCTCTATCTTTGTGCCAGTACCACGCTGTTTTAATAACCAGCTCTTATAGCAACATTTGCACCTGGAGCCTTTGAATTTAGGTCTAGCTGAAAAGCACTTTGGCGCTGAAGTGGTTTCTGAATGTGGAGTTGGTGGAATGTTAAACCCGCTGTGGAGCCTTCGTTTGTGGGATGCTCACCAAGCTGCATTTCAGGACAATGCACTAGACCGGCATTATGCAAAAACTGAGAAGAGGTAGTTTGCTTGAGACCTGCCAGTCGACCTGATGCTGTGTGAAATGAGTGAGCTAAATGGAGTTGTTCTCCCACAAGAACCACTCGGCTGATTCTTCTTCCATATGTGATTCAGCAACATGCACTGTTGCTTGATGGAATTAGCTCTTACAGCATCATTGGTTTCTAGAGCCTTTGTATTTATGGCTACCTGAAAACCACTTTGGCGCTGGAGTGGATTCTGAATGTGGAGTTGGTGGCATGTGAAACCCGCCTGTGGAGCCCTCGTTCGTGTGGGATGCTCACCAAGCTGCATTTCAGGACAATGCACTCAAACGGAATTAAGCATAAATTGTGAAGACATAGTTAGCCTGAGAGTTGCCTGTCAGCCTGATGGAGTGTGAAATGAGTGAGCCAAATGGAGTTTTTCTCCCACAAGAACCACTCGGCTGATACTTCTTCAATATGCAATTCTGCAACATGAAGTGTTGCTTGATGGAATTAGCTCTTACAGCAACATTTGTGTCTAGAGCCTTTGTCTAAAGCTGAAAACGGCTTTGGGCCTGAAGTGGTTTTTGAATGTGGAGTTGGTGGCATGTGAAACCCTCCTGTGAAGCCTTCATTTTTGTGTGGGATGCTCAGCAACCTGCATTTCACGACAATGCACTCATATGGCATTAAGCATATTGTGGAAATATGAGTTTCCTGGAGAGTTAGTTCTCAGCCTGATGGTGTGTAAGGTCAGTGAGCCAAATGGAGTTGTTCTCCCACAAGAACCACTCGGCTGATTCTTCTCCATATGCGATTCAGCAACATGCAGTGTTGCTTGATGGCATTAGCTCTTACAGCAACATTTGCGTCTAGAGGCTTTGTATTTAGGGCTAGCTGAAAAAGGCTATGGCGCTGAAGGGGTTTCTGAATGTCGAGTTGCTGGCATGTTTAAACCGGCTGTGGAGCCCTCATTCATGTGGGATGCTCACTAAGGTAACTTTAAGGACAATGCACTCAAACGGCATTATGCATAAACTGAGAAGAGGTAGTTTGCTTGAGTCCTGCCAGTTGACCTGATGCTGTGTGAAATGAGTGAGCCAAATGGAGTTGTTCTCCCACAAGAACCACTCTGCTGTTTCTTCTTCCATATGCGATTCAGCAACATGCAATGTACTTGATGGAATTAGAGCTTACAGCATCATTTGTGCTTAGAGCCTTTGTATTTATTTATTTTTTTAAAGATTTATTTTACTTTATTTTTATTACAAAGTCAGATATACTGAGAGGAGGAGAGACAGAGAGGAAGTGGAGCTGCCGGGATTAGAACCAGCGGCCATATGGGATCAAGGCGAGGACCTTAGCCACTAGGGCACGCTGCTGAGCCCGGGCCTTTGTATTTAGAGCTAGCTGAAAAGGGCTTTGACACTGAAGTGGTTTCTGAAAGTGGAGTTGGTGGCATGTGAAACCCGTCTGTGGATCCTTCGTTTGTGTGGAATGCTCACCAAAGCTGCATTTCAGGACAATGCACTTGACCGGCATTATGCATAAACTGAGAAGAGGTAGTTTGCTTGAGACCTGCCAGTTGACCTGATGCTGTGTGAAATGAGTGAGCTAAATGGAGTTGTTCTCCCACAAGAACCACTCGGCTGATTCTTCTTCCATATGTGATTCAGCAACATGCACTGTTGCTTGATGGAATTAGCTCTTACAGCAACATTTGCCTCTACCGCCTTTGAATTTAGGGCTAGCTGAAAAGAGCTTTGGAGCTGAAGTAGTTTCTGAATGTGGAGTTGGTGGGATGTGAAACCCGCCTGTGGAGCCCTCGTTCGTGTGGGATGCTCACCAACCTGTATTTCAGGACAATGCACTCAAACGGCATTAAACATACATTGTGAAGACATAGTTAGCCTGAGAGTTGCCTGTCAGCCTGATGGAGTGTGAAATCAGTGAGCCAAATGGAGTTTTTCTCCCACAAGAACCACTCGGCTGATTCTTCTTCAATATGCAATTCGGCAACATTAAATGTTGCTTGATGGAATTAGCTCTTAAAGCATCATTTGTGTCTAGAGCCCTTGTATTTAGCGCTAGCTGAAAAGGGCTTTGGGCCTGAAGTGGTTTTTGAATGTGGAGTTGATGGCATGTGAAACCAGCTCTGGTGCCCTCTTTGTGTGAGATGCTCACTAAGCTGCATTTTAGGACAATGCACTCAAACGGCATTAAGCATATAGTTTCCATTGTAGTTTGGTTGAGACCTGCTTGTCAGCCTGATGGTGTGTGAAGTCAGTGAGCCCAATGGATTTGCTCTTCCACAAGAACCACACGGCTGATGCAATTCAGCAACATGCAGTGTTGCTTGAAGGAATTAGCTCTTACATCATGATTTGGTCCAGAGCCTTCGTATGTAGGGCTAGCTGAAAAGGACGTTGGCACTGAAGTGGTTTCTGAATGTGGAGTTGGTGGCATGTGAAACGCGCCTGTGGAGCCTTCGTTTGTGTGGGATGCTCACCAAGCTGCATTTCAGGACAATGCACTCAAACGGCATTATGCATATTGTGCGAAATCTGAGTTTCCTGTAGAGCTACTTGTCAGCCTGATGGTATGTGAAGTCAGTGAGCTGAATGGTGTTTTTCTCCCACAAAAACCACTCTGCTGATTCTTCTTCAAGATGCAATTCAGCAACATGCTGTATTGTGTAATGGAATTAGCTCTTACATCAACATTTGCATCTAGATCCTTTGTATTTAGGGCCACCTGAAAAGGGCTTTGGAGCTGAAGTGGTTTCTGAATGTGGAGTTGGTGGCATGTGAAACCGACCTGTGGAGCCTTCGTTTGTGGGATGTTGACCAAGCTGCATTTAAGGTCAATGCACGCAAATAGCATTAAGCATACTATGAAAATCCAGAGATTCCTGGAGAGCTGCTTGTCAGCCTGATGGTGTGTGAAGTCAGTGAGCCAAATGGAGTTGTTCTCCCACAAGAACCACTCGGCTGATTCTTCTTCAGTGTGCAATTCAGCAACATGCAGTGTTGTGTGATGTAATTAGCTCTTTTTTTCTTTTTTTAAATTATTATTTATTATTTTTAATTCCTTAATTAAATTGTATTATGTGACACAGTTTCATAGGTACTTGGATTCTCCCCACCCCCCCACCCCCTCCCACCATGGTGGATTCCTACACTTTGTTGCATAACCACAGCTCAAGTTCAGTTGAGATTCCCCCATTGCAAGCATATACCAAACATAGAGTCCAGCATCTTATTGTCCCGTCAAGTTCAACGGCTTCTTAGGTATACCCTCTCTGGTCTGAAGACAGAGCCAGTGGAGTATCATCCCAGTCAATTGAAAGCTCCAACATACCATCAGCAAAAATTTACATCGTTATGGAATTAATTGACATAGTAATGAGTAACCAATATGTTAAAAGTAAATGCGAGTTCTTAACCACCTTCTGTGACCACCTCATTGACATTTCAATTTTAGTTTATACACAACATATAACATTCAAAACATAACATGTTATACATAACATCATATCATCTTAAATTAAGGCAAACATGTGGTATTTAACCTTTTGGGATTGGCTCATTTCCCTTAGCATGATGGTTTCCAGTTTGGCCCATTTGGCCACAAAGAACTGCATTTTGTTTTTTTTAATAGCTGAGTAGTATTCCATGGAGTAGATGAACCATAGCTTTCTTATCCAATCCTCTGTTGATGGGCATTTTGGTTGCTTCCATGTTTTTGCAATTACTGATTGTGCTGCTATGAACATAGGAGTGCATGTTGGTTTTTCATAAAACAATTGTTCTGGATATATTCCTAGGAGTGCTCTTGCTGGATCATACGGTATGTTGATTTTGAGTTGTTTGAATGTTCTCCATACTGATTTCCATAGAGGCTGTACCAGCCTGCAGCCCCACCAGCAGTGGAGTAGGGTTCCCTTTTCCCTGCAACCTCGCCAACAAGTGTTGTTGGTGCTTTTATTCATGTGGGCCAGTCTTACTGGCGTTAGGTGGTACCTCATTGATGTTTTAATTTGGATTTCCCTTATTGCCAGGGAACTTGAGCATTTTTTCATATGTTTATTTGCCATTTGGGTTTGTTCCTTTGTGAAGTGTTTGCCCATTTCCCGTGCCCATTTCTTGAGTGGCTTGTTTGTTTTGACATTTTGGTTGTTTTGTAGCTCTTTGTATATTCTGGATATTAGCCCTCTATCACCTATGTCGTGTGTGAAGATCTTCTCCCATTCTGTGTGTTGCCTTTTTACTTTGTTGATTGTTTCTCTAGCTGTACAGAAGCCTCTTAGTTTGATGAGGTCCCAATTGTTTATTTTGGTCTTGATTTCTACTGCATTTGGAGTCTTTTTTAGGAAGTGAGGGCCTACCCCTAAGTGTTGCAGTGTGTTTCCAACATTTTTCTTCCAAAAGTTTGAAGGTTTCTGGATGTAGGTTTAGATCTTTTATCCATTTAGATCTGATCTTAGTGTATGGTGAGAGATGTGGATCTATCTTTTTGTTTCCGCAGGCTATTAACCAGTTGTCCCAACAGCATTTATTGAACAGACCTTCCCATTTGCCTGGATTGTCGTTTGTCTTTTTGCAAAGATTATTTGGCTGTACCTGTTTGGGTTCCCTTCTGATGTTTCTATTCTGCTCCATTGATCTTCCTCTCTGTCTTTGTGCCAGTACCACGCTGTTTTGATAACCACTGCCCTATAGTATGTCCAGAGGTCCGGAACTGTGATTCCCCCTGCTAACTTCCTGTTCTTCAGGATGCTTCTAGCTATCCGTGGTTTTTTGTGTTTCCAGATGAACCTTTGGATCATTGTTTCCACTTCCATGACGAATGTTTTGGGCAATTTGATTGGGATTGCGTTGAATGTATATATTGCTTTTGGCAATATAGACATTTTAATGATATTGATTTTACCTATCCAGGAGCATGGGATGTTACTCCATCTTTTGAGTTCTTGTTCAATTTCTTTTTTAAGTAGTTTGTACTTTTCATCAAATAAGTCTCCTACATTTTTGGTTAGATTTATTCCCAGATATTTCACACTTTTCTCTGTTATTTTGAATGGTATCTTGCTGGTTAAATCTTCTTCCATCTTGGGGCTGTTCACATACACTATGGCTGTTGATTTTTGTTCATTAATTTTGTACCCTGCCACTCTACCAAACTCTCGTACAAGTTCTAGCAGTCTCTGTATTGAGTCTCTTGGCTCTTCTACATAAAGAATCATATCATCTGCGTATAGTGAGAGTTTGACTTCTTCGTTTCCCATTTGAATTCCTCTGATTTCTTTTTCTTGTCTTATGGCCTCAGCGAGTACCTCTAGGACTATGTTGAATAGTAGTGGAGGAAGTGGACATCCCTGTTTTGTTCCAGATCTCAGTGGGAAGGGTTCCAGTTTTTCTCCATTCAGTATGATGCTGGCGTTGGGTTTTTCATACATGGCTTTAATTATGTTGTGGATTTTTCCATCTATGCCTACCTTGGTTAGGATTTTTAGTAGGAAGTGGTGTTGGATTTTGTTGAAAGCTTTTTCTGCATCTATTGATACTATCATGTGATTCTTGTTTTTCAGTTTTTGGATGTGGTGTATCACATTTATGGATTTCCGAATGTTGAACCATCCCTGCATTCCAGGGATGAATCCTACTTGATCTGAATGAATGATCTGTCTGATGTGTTTTTGAATTCTGTTGGCTAGGATTTTGTTGAGAATCTTAGCATCAATGTTCATCAAAGAGATAGGTCTGTAGTTTTCTTTCTCTGTAGGATCTCTGCCCGGTTTTGGGATTAAGGTAATGTTGGCTTCATAGAATGAGTTTGGAAGGGTTGCCTCTTTTTCTATTATTTTGAAGAGTTTGTAGAGGATTGGGGTCAGTTCTGTTCGGAATGTTTTGTAGAATTCTGTAGTGAAGCTGTCTGGTCCTGGGCTTTTCTTTTTTGGGAGGTCTTTAATCTCTGATTCAATCTCTGCTTCAGTTATGGGTTTGTTCAGGTCGTTTGTTGCCTCTGGGCTAAGTTTTGGCAGGTTGTGTGAGTCTAAGAACTTTTCCATTTCTTGGTGGTCTTCTGATTTGTTGGAGTACAGTGCTTTGTAATAATTTCTAATTATGTCCTTAATGGATGTAATGTCTGTTGTTATGTTGCCTTTTTCATCTTTGATGCTGTTAATTCTTGCCTTCTCTTGTTTTTTCTTTGTCAGCGGGCCAGCGGGGTGTCTGTCTTGTTTATCTTCTCAAAAAAACAGCTTTTTGATTCATTGATTTTGTGTATGGTTTTGTTTTATTTCTATCTGATTAATTTCCTCCCTTGTTTTGATGATTTCTTGTTTCCTATTGTGTGTGGGGCTCTTCTGCTGTTGTTTTTCCAATTCCTGGAGGTGTGTGTTTAGTTCCTGTATTTGGCATCTCTCTTGGGCCTTGACATGAGCTCCAATTGTGGTGAGTTTATCCCTTAGCACTGCTTTGGCAGTGTCCCACAAATTTTGGAATGCTGTGTCAGAGTTTTCATTGGTTTCCATAAATTTATTGATCTCATCTTTAATTTCTTCTCTGATCCATTGTTTGTTTAATAGCATATTGTTCAGCTTCCAAGAGTTTCTGTATTTCCTGGGGCATTTTGAATTGCTGATTTCCAGTTTCATTCCATGGTGGTCTGAGAGGGTACATGGTATGATTCCTATCTTTTTGAAGTTATTTAGGTTTGCTTTGTGTCCTATCATGTGGTCGATCCTGGAGAAAGTGCGATGCAGTGCTAAAAAAAATGTATAATCTGTGGCCTTAGGATAAAAAATTCTATAAATATCTATCATGTCCAGTTGTTCTATTGTTTGTATGAGCTCTGTTTTTTCTTTGTTGAGTTTTTGTTTTGTTGATCTGTCTATTGTTGTTAGCAGAGTGTTAAGAGCACCCACTATTATTGTGTGCATATTTTTGTCTCACCTTAAGTCCGTAAGTAATTGCTTCACGTAGCTAGGTGCGTTTGAATTTGGTGCATATATGTTCACAATGGTAATTACGTCCTAATTGATCAGACCCTTCACCAATATATAATGTCCTTCCCTGTCCTTTTGAATGTGTGTCAGATTGAAGTCCACATCATCTGAAATTAAGACAGCTACCCCAGCCTTTTTTTTTTTGTCCATTGGCATGAAATATCTGTTTCCAACCTTCCACTTTCAGTTTCTTAGAATCTCTTGTGGTTAGATGTGTCTCTTGTAGGCAACAGATAGTTGGGTGCTGTTTGATAATCCATCTATGCCTTTTGATTGGTGAGTTCAGGCCATTTGTGTTAAGAGTTAAAATCGAGAGGTTGTGATTTTGCCCTGCCTTACTTGTTTTTGTGGGTGTTGATATCTGTGTAATTGCCCTTCCTTGTGTGGACTTTAGTGGGGAGACCTTCCTGTTTGCCATCTTTCCTTTGATTCACCTCCTTTTTTTCTGGATTTAGTGCATTTCTAAGGAGATTTCGTAGAGCTGGTTTTGTGCCTGCATATTCTTCTAATTTCTCTTTGCTATGAAAGTATCTGATTTCGTTCTCAAATATGAATGAGATCTTTGCTGGGTACAATATTCTTGGTTGACAGTTTTTCTGATTCAGGATTTGGAAGATCTTTGTCCATTCTCTTCTTGCTTGTAAAGTCTCTTCAGAGAAGTCAGCAGTGATTCTGATTGCTTTTCGCCAGTATGTGATCTTTTCTCTGCTTCGTGCTTGTCTCAGGATTCTTTCTTTGTCTTCGTTGGAGTGGAATTTGAGCACCATATGTCTGGGTGAAGATCGCTTTGGGTCATATCTGCTGGGAGTCCTCTGACTGTCCTGGATTTGGGCTGGGTTCATGTTCCAAGTGTTTTAGAAGTTTTCCTGTATAATTTCGTCGAGCATCATTTGCATTCCTGATTCTTTTTCCGCTCCTTCAGGAAGGCCAATAATCCTAATATTCGATTTTCTGAGGTTGTCTTTCATTTCTTGTATGGTCTTATTGGCTTTGTTCAGACTTGTCTCCAGATGTTTAATGAACTGGGTATGTTCATTTTGTGTGTCTTCCGTTTCAGAGATCCTCTCTTCTGCTGTATTTGTTCTGTTGGTTAGGCTCTCAATTTTGTGCTCTAAGTCAAGAATTTTACTTTTCATTTGTTGTATTTCTGAGGCTATGTGGTTCTTGAATTCCTTGAAGTCCTCCCAATTCTTCTCATTGTCTCTGACATATGTTAACATTATTTTTTTGAATTCCTTGTCTGGTAGATCTTTTATGTCTTCATCTCGCATGTCTGAAATAGACATTGGCTTTTGATCCTTTATTGGTAGGGTGTTGGCTCTCTCATCTGGATCATTACCTTTTCTGGTATTTCTTCCCATTGTGTTAGTGTTTCTTTTTTGAGAGACCTATTCACCAGTGTGCTGAGGGGTCTCCAAGTACTATCCCGTAGAGATCGGAGTCTGCAGGTGTGGAGTAGCAGGGTGTGGGAATTTTCAAGACACTTTTGGTGCGTCTCCAGAACACAGGACCTCAGTGCGCCCCTTCCAGGGCCCAGCGGATTCAAAGCGCACTCTCAGCTCATCCCCTACAGGTATGCTACCACAGGGCGTGGGGGAGTGAAGGCACTCTCTGTGCATGCCCCCTGTGCGCGGGATCACAAGGCTCTGAGGATTCTAGGTGCTTTCTTGGTGTGTCCCCAGTGCCAGGGACTGCAGGGCATGGAGGTTCCAGGTGCTCTCTGGGAACGCCTCCTGCACGCGGGTCCGCAGTGCCCTCCTGGTGCATCTCCCAAGCACGGGACAATAGGGCGTGGGGTGTTCCAGGTGCTCTCTGGAAGCGCCTCCTGCACAGGCCCACCCATCCCAGCGCTTGCAGGGGACCGACCACCCCAGCGCTAGCATGGGACTGCCCAGCCCTGAGGCGTGCTCGGGTTCCTGTGGGATAGCACTGCCCAGCTGAGTGCCAGACCGCAAAGGCATGGGGGAGTATTCAGTGTGCCTTTTGCCTTTCTCCTCAGCGCATAGGACCGCTGTGCGTCACCTTCCAGACACAGTTTTGGCAGTTTCAAGGCACTCGCCCTGTGTCCCTAGACGCTGGAGTCTCGGGGGGGAAGGGCAGGGAGATGAGCACCAAGGGTGTTCAGGCTCTGTGCATGCCCCTGGGGGACCAACTCCCGGAGCCTCAGACCCACCACTGTCCCCACCCAACTCACTCAAACCTCAGGTTCTTGCAGTCTGCCTCTTCCTCTGGTGGGAACCCTCACCGCGAGTGCGTCTCCTGGTGACTGCATCCGGTGCAGGTCCTGGCAGCTCCCAAAGGGACCTGGAGACTGCAGCGGGTGTAGGTCCTGGCAGGGCTTGGTGACTAGGGTGGGCGGATGCCATCAGGTTCTGATGACTTCGGGTCCTGATGTCTGCAGTGGGTGCAGGTCCTGGCGGTTCCTGGGACTAGGGTGGGCAGGTGCCAGCGGGTCCTGATCACTGCTGGTCCTCACGGCCACAGCGTCTGCGGGTCCTGAGGTCTGCGGGTCAACTCTGGCTCTCAGCGTCTGCACTCAGAGGTGACTCAGCAGGTCAGGAGCGGAAAGCCGTCTTCCCTGCCCTTTGTTTTGTTTTTCCCTGGTTGCTCTTCCGAGTTGTGTGGATTTTTTTGGCTCCACACTGTCCAGGGTACTTCACGTTCTTCTCCCTGTAGCTCTATGCTGCTCCACTTACGCTTTTGTCGCGTTCTAGCCCTCTCTGTCTGTGAGCTCCCTCACAGTCTTCCTCCTATGTCGGCCATCTTGTGAGTCCCTTGTCCCATCGATCTTCCAACTCAAATGCCATCACCATGGCCAGTACCCGAGCTTTCACAAGATTCAGCTGAAGGTGCTTGCCTGACAAGCCTCTCAGGAATCCACTGTGGACCATTTTTGTTTTCTGGGAAAACACACACCGATCCTTGCCCCCATATGAGGATGGGATCTGGGCCTTCCCACTGACCAGTCAAGGGATCCTTCCACATCATGTAACCTTTTTGACAGAGAAGAGGAATAGTACCTATCAAAACCAAAGGCAAATGTGAAGAACATCCCAGTAAAATAACAACAGAAGACTAAACCAATGAACGACCTATTCCTAAAATGACAGGACCAAAGTACCATGCATACATATTAACCCTGAATGTAAATGGCTTAAGCCCAATCAAATGTCATAGAGTAGTAGACTGGATTAAAAAAGAAAACCCATCTGTTTGTTGTCTAGAAGAGAAATTTCAACAGCAAAAATCAGCAGAGGCTGTATCCCACGGATTTTGATTGTTTTTATCTTTGTTAGTTGCATCTCTTCAAACCACTTTCTTCTGATTAAATTCTTCAATGACTCACAGATCATACGGTAGCATCATTTCTTTCAATAACGTTCTTGATTTTCTGTTTCATTTCTTGAGCGACACGTTACTCATTCAGTAGCATGTTATTTAACTTCACGGTGCTGCTAATTTCATTTTTCTTCCTGTTGTTGATTTTATTTTGTGGCTTTTCATTTAAGGGGATGTACAGTAGCTGTGTAATGGAGACTAACATATCCAATTGTGAGAATAAAATGTACCATGCATCTCTACTTCCAGACAAAGGTGGACTCCCAATGAAACTGTTTACTATATCTTGATAATGGGATGTTGGACTCTGCCGTTGTCCATGCCCACAATGATGGACGTGTGACCGTGTATGAAGAACTATACTTTAGTAATGATATAGGGGAACTCAGTGGGGTGACAAGGAAGTTGGGGAGGGGATAAGGGAAATCCCAGGAGCCTCTTTAACTGTATCATAAAATGATGATGATAATAATAATAATAACAATAAATAAAAGATTTTTTAAACACCATCAAATGTAAAATCACCTCTCTTAGAAACTTAATTGTGCCACTACCCTCTAATGCTAACAGAGCATACTGTATTGAAATGAAGCTTGCTGATAATCACAGAACAACTAAATGTGGTAGTTAGTCTGTCTAAGCACTACATACTCTATATCGAGAGAGAACCTCAGCTCCAAAGTGGTTTTCCAGTGTCATTGGAAACAACTGCTCTGGCACCACCTATTGTTGAATGTGCATATTGCACATGGGGAGCTCAGCATGTTATGCAGGCCATAGGAAATAACAGCAAAGGTGTTTGCAAGGTACAACTGCATTTGGGTGAATAGCTTATCACACCATCAGGCTTACAAGCAGCTCTCACAGAAACGCAGTTTTGTGACTTTGCACCAAACATATTTAAAGCGCACTGTATTGCTATGAAGTTTGCTCAATATCCCACAAACTGAATGGTGAAACTACTTGCTAAACATGTCACAAACTCTACAGCCAGAGAGAAATTTAGAGCCAAAGTGATTATCCACTAACATAACACAACTGCTGTAGAAACACAAAATGTTGAATGTACAGATGAGGAACTCAGCATATTCCTGCTTGGCATAGTCAGGAAAAAACAGCAAGGATCTTTCCATGGTTAAACAAATCCTTTTTGCTCAAGAACTTCACACACCATCAGGTTTACAAGCAGCTCTTATGGAAACCCAATTTTGTCACTTTGCATCTAATGCCCTTAGAGCACACTGTATTGAAATGAGGCTTGTTGAGCCACCCACAAAACAGCATGGTGTGTCTCTTTACTTAATTCACTATCAACTCCATACTCATAGAGAAATTTGGAGCCAAACTGGTTTTCACCTACAATTTTAAAAAAACTGCCCTGGCACCCCATACTGCTGAATACATAGGGAACTCAGCATGTTCATGCATTACAGAGTCAGGAAGAAGCAGCAAAGGAGTTTGCATGGCACAATTTTCTATGTGTCTTGAAATACACACACTATCAATTTTACAGGCATCTATCAAAAGTCAGTTTTGTCAGTTTACATCAAATGCACTTAGTATACACAGTATTGGAATGAGGATTGTTGCGCACCCCAAAAAGCAAATGTTATGCTGGCTCAGTTGACATGCTACATACAACATATCTCGAGAAAACATCAATGCCAAACCTATTTTCACCTAGGATTCAAACTAAGCTTTGGCACCACATACTGATCAGTATGCATATTGCACATGGGATTTTAGCATGTTTGTGAACAGTACAGTCAAGATGAATCAGCAAACTTTTTCTTCTGGTAGAATAATTACATTTGGGTCACTAACTTCACACACTATCAGGTGTATAAACAGCTCCCATGGAAAGCCAGTTTTGTCACTTTGCGTCTAATAACCATAGAGTGCCCTGTGTTGAAATGAAGCTTGTTAAGCATCCCAAAGAACCGAATAGTGCAGCTACAACTTCAACGCATTACTAACTTAGTATCAACAAAGAACTTCAGCACCAAAATGGTTTCAGCTAGCATTTAAAACAACTGCTCTGGCAAAACATAGTGCTGAATGTGCATTTTACTTGGGTACCTCACCGTGTTTGAAAGGGTCATACTTAAGATGAAAGAGCTTCATTTCTATCACTAACTTTACACACCTTCAGGCTTACAAGCAGCTCTCCTGGAAATCCATTTATGTCACTTTGCACCAAATGCACATAGAGTGCACTGTATTGAAATTAAGCCTAATGAGCATCACAGAAAACCAAATGCTGTTTCTTACTGAACTTGTTACAAATTCCACATGCAGAGGGAATGCAAACTGAATTATGATAAAGATTTTAAACAGATTTCAAACAGATAGCGCTGGAAACATGACAGCCAAAACTGACAAGAGGGCAAACTTGTCACTACACATGGCACTTAAGACAGGCACAAACAGTTCTGTACTTTTACCTAATTCATACTTAAGTGTACTGAGACAACTTAGAGAAACACACATCAGACAAGCACATCTGTTATTTTAATTGCTTTTCCTGTTACAAAACCTCCAAAAGTTGGCTTAAAAGTATAGCATTTCCTAACTAGTAAACACAGACACTAAAATTTTGTTTAGCAATAACTCCAGCTGGAAAAAAAGCCACATAAAGCTAATATCTATGATGAGGCCATTTCTCATCTGATTTCAGGGGACATTAAGGTCAAATGGTGTTACAGTAAAACAACACATATCCCCCTTTTTCTTCCTCTCTTTTCCCCAGAATACATCCTAGAGGACTGTAAGAGTAAAGTACCAAACTATTTTAACAAAAAGACATACATCAAGACAGATAAAGTCGGTCACCACAATCACTCAATTTTAATAACCTAATGGTCCATAATGACATCTCATATACCAGTTCATACTTGGTGTAATGGTTACATTCTTTAGAGAATGCCTTACACAATGCCATGCGAGTAATATTTAATTGTGCACAAACATTGTTTGTGGGCTCTGTTTAGTTTATCCCCTATCGCACCCCTCTTGGCTAAAAAGAGGAGGGGTAGAAGGGACTCGACAAAGAGAGAAAAGAAATAACAAAGTGAAGCATCCCTTCAAGTGGCTGCAGCTGTGGGGAGAGTGAAAGGAGGCTGCAGGAGAGGGAGAGGGTGAAAGAGTGTAACCCAGAATTTGCAGGTTGGGGGGAAGGACCCCTGTAGAGGCTGCTTGCCACTGTGAAATGGCAGGGCAGTATGAATAGTGCGTAGTACAATTAATTGCCAAGGAAGATCATCAACTTTTAATTGGCATTTCCACTAGCAGCAGGATTAAGTTCTTACTCTTCTGCAAGGTATGTTTTATAATATCAGCATATCAACTTCTTTCACTATAATCACTCTGGCCTATTTTTACAGTTCAGAGGGTACCACAACTTCTCAATACAAATTCTGATTATTCGCTTTTCACCAATGCATCTTTCTTCACAGGGTGGAGTTAAATCCCAGGAGAAGTCCTATCCATACCCAGAATCAACAGAGAGAGAGAGAGAGAAATTACCTTCCTTGAGCCTCACAAGTATGTGACAATTACAGGAGACCAAATTGAGTTCTGCATTCAAGAAAAACTGTATGCAATCAACGAGAAGAGATGAACCAAATGTGCTCTCACACGTTCTACAAGAAAGGATAAATACATAAAGTGAATCAGATCCTGTAACAAAGCAAAAATATCGCAATAGTACTGCTAAGGACAAATGCCCTAAAATATTTTCTACATCCCTTCAGACCTATATTAGGCACAGGTATGTAAATTGAAAATTTATTATGATAGCTTCGGACTGTGGTCAAGAAAACTTGGCAGAACCAGCTCTAGACCCTTAAAATCACAGGATTATAAAATACCAGTATCATATTTAATTTGTGCGTACAGACTTAAACCCTGCTGCTAGTGGAAATGCCAATTAAAAGTTGATGATCTTCCTTGGCCATTTCACAGTGGCAAGCAGCCTCTACAAGGGTCCCTCCTCCCACCCTACAAATGCTGGGTTAAACTCTTTCACCCTCTCCCTCTCCTGCAGCCTCCTTTCACTCTCCCCACAGCTGCAGCCACTTGAAGGGATGTTTCACTTTGTTATTTCTTTTCTCTCTTTGTCGAGTCCCTTCTACCCCTCCTCTTTTTAGCCAAGAGGGGTGCGATAGGGGATAAACTAAACAGAGCCCACAAACATGTTTGTGCACAATTAAATATTACTCGCATGGCATTGTGTAAGGCATTCTCTAAAGAATGTAACATTTACACCAAGTATGAACTGGTATAAAATTAAGATCTAATCCACTGTTAACTTGTTTCCAGGTGTGAGATGCACCCCTGTGCTTCTATCTGCTGGTCTTTATATCAGATAAAGAATAACTGCAAGCATAGAAATGTGTTTTTGATGAAAAGGGTTGTAAAGGAAGGAGTTTTTGAATAAAATAAAAAGGATGTGGCTTGTAATGTATTCTGTCCTGAAAGAGAATGTTTGTGTTAGGCTGCAAAGGTGAAGAGGACAAAACACTTAAAGAATAGGGATTGGGAAACCATGGAGGAAGTGAAAGGAAGACATCTTGTATGATTTACATGTGATACAATTGTTCATAGTCTTTAAAATGTCATTTGCAGCATTTTCTAAATATTTATCATTGGTGCATGGAATTAAAATTTGATCCTCTGTTAAAGCAACAAAGTCTTAAAAGCACATGTTATTATAACATCACCTTTTAAATGTGTTTTTTAATCCAATTAATGATTTGATTTTTTTTTAGTTTGCTCCAGCAAGCTCTAGATCTGACTTTGTTGGCATGTCTCAGAATGTGAGATAAGATTTTATAGTGAGGTGATCTTTCACATTGCTTAAGATTGATAAAAGTTATGGACTAATTTTAAAGGTATTTAAGTAATCCGTTGATACCAATGATTAAATCTAATCTATAATACGTTGCATAATGAGATTCTATTTCAGCCAGATATTATAAGCCTTCTTGGCATCCTTGACAGGCATCTAGAAATTCAAGAGTTTCAACTTTGGGGGCTTTGATGTTTTCAGTGAAGACTCCTGAAAATATGAAAGGCTGTATCTCTCATTTAGTAGATATAAAAACTGAGCAGGCTTGTGGATTATATTAAATATATTGTCAAATGCCAAGTCGGGCAAAATTTTGTCATATGAAAATACCACTATTGCAGATGTCTCAAACATTTTACAGAAGATTGATTCAAACTTGTGTATTTCCAAAATTTCTAGGACAAGTAATGCCTAATGATAATGAATTTGGACCAAAAAGCCAGAAAAAGGTAAATGCTTATAGTTTTATGAACTGTTAACTGTGTTTGTTAACTGTGTATCTCTTTGG
Source organism: Ochotona princeps (assembly GCF_030435755.1). Lineage (NCBI taxonomy): Eukaryota > Metazoa > Chordata > Mammalia > Lagomorpha > Ochotonidae > Ochotona > Ochotona princeps. Next base: position 103,433,592 of record NC_080835.1, on the reverse strand, counting down.
ATAATTTATATTGCTGGGAAAACTGAAATACAGGTTTTCAGTATTGATCATTTTTTTTTCTCTCAAGGACTTTTCACATACTAGTTTTAGCGGGCACTGCTATAACCAAGCTTGGTTTATAAAGACTCCTTAGTAAATCCCAATTTATCTGACATGATCTCTCTTGCAACCTGAAATATTTTAAGGCCTCAGTTAGGAGGAAGTGGCCATCCTGCATTCTGGAATCTGACTCTGTAGCTTGGAAGGGGTGGCCACTGTGATGTTTAACATGGCTGAAGCTGCCAATCCTGGCTTCATGGCTCACAGGGTTTGCACTGACTTTTGCCCATATACAGATATCACACCATCTGATCTATGTGTTTTGAGTACTCATCTGGGACTCAGGAGGGGTGGACACAGTGCAACTTCTTGGATCAGGGTCTATATGAGACGTCATTATGGACCATTAGATTATTAAAATTGAGCGATTGTGGTGGCCACCTTTATCTGTCTTGATGTATGTCTTTTTGTTAAAATAGTTTGGTACTTTACTCTTACAGTCCTCTAGGATGTATTCTGGGGAAAAAAGTAAAAGAGAGGAAGAAAAAGGGGGATATGTGTTGTTTTACTGTAACACTATTTGATCTTAATGTCCCCTGAAATCAGATGAGAATTGGCCACATCATAATCTCAGGCTGCTCCTTGAAAATATTTTCAAGCCACTGATATGCTTGTGTCCAAGTTCATTATCCTATCAGATTATGCATGTTATATTTTCATTGCCTTTTCCAATATACTACTTGAACAAGTACTTTTGTCTCAAATTTACAGAAAACATCAGACCTTCAGGTAAATGTTTGCTGAATCTGTTATTTAACAGTTTTCATTTGATATTGCTACTGAGAGTAATCAGTGTGTTAATTTTGACTTCTTCCTTTACTTCTTCTCTACTTCCTCTAAAACTCTAAAAGGCCTTTTAGGCTATATAGCTTAATCTCCAGACTTTATACAGGGATGGGTAACTTAGGAGACCCAAAAGCCTAATTGCTTGCTGGGTATCATCTTCCTTCATAGTTAAAACTATCCTGTGACTAATTATCTCTAGCTCAATCCATTAAAGATTTAGAAATATGATCGAATCTCTGCTTGGCTGACATCCCAAAGTTTACCTCTGTGTCCCACTTTACCGGAAGCCCAGAGGAAGAGTCAGATAGACTGCAGTAGGTATTTTAATGTAGCTTTATACAGTAAATGGGAGTTACTCCTAGAAGTCTGAGGCCCAATTTTTGCACCCTACCCAAGCTTCTCCCCAAGAAATGCAGGCCAGGCAGCTCTCCAAAGCAGCAAGGCTTATTGAGGAGGCAGGTAAACAGACCAACCTGCTGGAATCAGCTCTCCTTTCCTTCAGAGTTATCCTGAGGTGAGAGTTAGATGATTTTTACGAAAAGAATGAGTTATACAGCAATGGGAACCAGGTGAATTGAGCAGTCACAGGAGGCAGCCATAGGAAAAGTGGGTGAATAAATTATACGTTGGAACCAAGATTTGCTCATTAATGACAGGGCGTGTTGTTCCTTGTGATCTGGTCCAAAAAGCATGAAGCTGGCAAAGTGTAAAGGGCAGGTTAGCAAACTTATGCAGGCCTGAACCAAAGTGACTCCATTTTGTGATCGGATTTTACATTCCACCTTTTCTAGTAATTAGAATCAAAGTTTTGACTCATCATCTATTACAGGAATGGAGTTATCATGAGACCTGAGGACAGTACATTTAATCATATTAATTCCTTGTTTCATAGTTAACTGTCGCTGTCCTGCAGAGAAACGTGGTTCATGGAGACAATAATAACATGTTTGGACTACTGACTGATGGTCAATAGCTGAGGTTTATTAACAACAACAGACTATTTCTTTAAGATTATTTTTAAAGATTTATTTATTTTTATTGGAAAGACAGATATACAGAGAGCAGAGACAGAAAGGAATATCCGCCACACAATGGTTCACTCCCCGAGCAGCCGCAATGGCTGGAGCTGGGCCAATCCAAAGCCAGGAGCCGCCTCCAGTCTCCCACGTGGGTGCGGGGTCCCAAAGCTTTGGACCATCCTCGACTGCATTCCCAGGCCACAAGCAGGGAGCCAGATGGGAAGCGGTGCCCATATATGGATACAAGAACCAGTGCCCATATGGGGATCCAAGTGTGTTCAAGGCGAGGACCTTAAATGCTAAGCTATAGCGCCAGGCCCAGCACCAGACTTTTTTTTTTTTTTAAAGATTTTATTTTATTTTTTTTTACAAAGTCAGATATACTGAGAGGAGAGATAGGGAGGAAGTGGAGCTGCTGGGATTAGAACCAGCGGCCATATGGGATCAAGGCGAAGACCTTAGCCACTAGGCCACGCTGCTGAGCCCCAGCACTAGACTTTTAAAGGAATGTTGCCAGGAAGGCATCTGGGGGAGGGGTTTGAGCCATTTACATCTCAGCAGCAAGGTACAGTTTCCCAAAACACAGCTAGTTCCTCCAGCAGGTCCTTTATCTAAACTTGTGTTAGCCAGGATGCATCCTGCTCATTCATCTCTTATCAACTGCTCCTGGCACCTTCAGGAGGAGATTCAACTGGCTATTGTCTCCCACAATAGCAAAGACTCTGAATGTCCTTCTACAGTTAACCAAGCAATTAATAATACAAGGCCTATTAACAGTCCTAATTGCAAAGGTGATTACAGACAGAGATGGCTGTAATCAAAGTAGTGCCTCAAGGTGACCAGTAGAATAAGCTCTCAAACCAGGTTTGTTAATTTTTTTCTTAGCTTTTCTCTTACCTTGAGATGGTTCCTGACTAGAGATAGGCTATTTTAAATTATTCTGAAGTGATTTGCATAAAACAGCAGGTTTTTAACCATACAAAGGCCTCCTTGTTGTAAAAACAATAGGTCTAGTCCCTGTCTGTGTTGAAGGACTATCTTGGCCAATGAGTTTAGGAAGTCTTCTAAGTTAGACACTGAAATTTACAATTCAAAGAGGTCAAAACCATCTTGTTTACTTGATGTTTGAAAATTTTGGCTCCATATTTCATGGGGCTCAGTTCCTAGGACCTGATTCATTCTTTAATGGGACGAGCACGTTTATGGGGCTGTGTCCCTAGAACTGGTTCCTTCCTAGGGCAGGAGGGTCAGTCTAATCTGACTGATGTCTGTGCCATACACTCACTGTATAATTTTTCACCCTGTCACATTCCCAACTGCTTTTTTGGAGGGTATGGTGGTGAGTCAAATCATGGACTCTCTGTTCTGATTACTAATATGGGTAGTGGATTCTGAGTACCAGGAACTTTATTGCCTGGACATGTTAAACAGTTCATAATACATGGGTCAAGAAGCAGTCCTAGAAATATTAGGATTAGAGGGCCAGTCAATGCACCAGGAAAACACTTTAATACTAATAATTTTGGTGGTGGTGGTGGTGTTTTGCTGTTGTTGAGGTTGTTTCTTAATCTTACTGTGTTGGGCTCTGAGAAGGAATCTTGAATCCCCCATTTGAGCGAGGTAAATTCTGCTACCAGAAATGTCTGATGGGTTCTTTCCTCAGATTAGCACAGAAATAAAAAGCCAGAAATCTGTTGCAGACAGAAAAGGTTATTTGCAAAGGGACCAGGTGAGCAGGAAAGGGAGAGGGAAGGGGAAAGCACCTCCAGAGAGAAGGCTGGGAAGTGGGGTGCCTCTCATAAGAGGAGGGAGAGAGAGACACCAAAGGTTTGAGGAAGAGTCTTGGGATTTTAAGCATTCCCTGACCCCTGTCTTGTTGGGCAGGGAAAAATACAGGTAAAATATTTCCCATTGGAGTCTCTTAACTAGTTAGAAAATGGATGGGCAATGCTGGTACTGCCCACCTGAAGGTGTGGCCAAGATCTCAGCAGGCCTGGAAGGTCTCAGAGCCCTCATTTGAAATCCCATATCCTGCTTTTGTAGGGGTAAAAGGTGACAATGTCTTCTGGTTGTATCCTGCTGAAATGGGGCATTGTTTGGGTGAAGGGGCCTCTGGAGGTGTGGAAGCCACAGACAGATGGTCCAGATCACCCAAGTTGCCATGGCAGAAGTTTGTCTGGTTGTCATACAAGTTTGCATGTTCAATGTCACCTGGATTCTGAAGACCCCCTAATCGGGAAACAAATATAAGACAGTTGAAAAGCCAGTTTTGTGCTCCATATGAAGCAGGAGCTAGCGCAGATACAAAGAGGGCACATAGGCTAATTTTCTCCAATTACAAGCTCAAAGCAGGCAGGCAGCTGTGGTATGGTCTCAAAGGAATCCAACTATCTAACGTGGCAGAGACAGAAATGTCTCTGTTCAGTCCCTACATTTCCTATGTCATACTAGTTCTGAGACTTCTGTCAGTTCAAGTATGTCCTGGTTTTGCACTTGGACACACTAGTCAGAATAGCATGTGCTGTGAGTACTGAAATGAGGATACCTGTGGTTAGCATGTTGCATTCAGGTGTGTGCTGAAGAATGCAGAGGAAAGAGGTGAGGGTTACATCAGCACACTTGACTCACAATCAACCTTCCACACCTTTGGGCTGTTTCCATTAGAAAAACATGTGCACAGGAGTGAAAAATCCTCTCCTGTTCCCTGCGCCAGGCTAGACCTAGACCTCTGATAACATCAATTTGACAGTCCTGCTCAACAATGGGCCTAATTCTATAAGCCTGCATGATAATGTCCTTAGGGCCCCATCCTGCTAAATGCAATAATGGTATTGGGTGACAAGATGTGGGGGAACACATAGAAAACATTTATCTGTTGGATGCCTTTTCATAAAGCAACTTTAAACACTTCAGTGGTTCCCAGGTTGGTTCTGTAGAATCTGGTTGACAGTGGGTGCTGACCTTAGACCATTGAGTCAATATCTACCCCAAGGGAAAACAACCATATACATCAGGGGCTAAGACTAAGCCTACAAGAATCTTCACCAATGTATCTCATCCCCGATAAAGGGGCTGTTGTCTCTGGAATAACAAAGACAGAATGGTAGAAGTGGAGATCTCCCCAAGTACAAGTCATTGGCCAGAGATGTCTCATGCAATTGCTTTGAATGCATCTCAGCCCAAGAGAGAAAGGCATGGCAGAAAATCAAGCACCTGTGACTAGCAAGAAATTGACCTTTTGAGAGCCCACCAGCAGGGAGATCCGAGGCTCCTCAGTATGAACCAAAGTGGTGGGAGCCTGGATAGTAGTCCCCAGGACCCATCACTGGGGGTCCTGGTCAGCAGAGGTCCTGTCAGCTCCCTCTGGAGCTGAAAGCAGTCTGATTTCCAATGATCCCCCTTGCAGATGGGACACAGTCCCAGAGGAAACTCTCCAAAATGGCCTGGCTTTCCTCAGTTGTAGCAGCACTGTGGGTTCCTTCTTTCTGAGGTGGATGCACTCATAGTGGCCAGTATTTCACAATGGCGCCTATCTTTCTGCCTTTCCTTCTCTAAGTCTATATTACAGTAAATGACATTGGCTGCCTGCATCAACTAGTCCAAGGAGGACTTATCAGGGTCTGCCATAAGCTTTTGGAACTTTCTCCTGATATCTGGGGCAGACTGCACAAGAAACTTGTCCTTGAGGATCGCTCCACCCTCCGTTGTATCTGGGTCCAAGTTAGTGAACTTCACAATTGCCCCACTGAGGTGGCCTAGAAAAGTCATTGGTGGTTCATTCTTCCCCTGAGGAACAGTGGTGAGTTGGGTATAGTTCAAAGGCTTAGCTTTTGCCCTTCTTAACCTCTCCAAAATACAATGAAGTAATTTGGTTCCCACTGGTGTCTTTCATCCTCTGGGTCCCAATTGGGATTCTATGTTGGGATTGCCTCTGCTCTAATGGGGATATTTGCCTTGTCTCTGATGCTTTTCCCCTGAGCTGCATAATAACTATTTCCAGTCTCATGAACCTTTCCTAGTACCCTCCCTTTCTCTAAGGAGGTCAGAATGATATCTGACAGTAACATTACATCCTTTCAAGCTAGGTCATATACAGACTAGCCATTCAAACGTTTGTACATGTTGGTCAGGGTTGTCAGTGTAACTGCCCAAATTTTTTTTTTTTTTATTTCCTTGAGTTCTCCAAGATAGAAAGGCTTATAACCAATTTGTGCACCAAATTCTCCAGCCCCCACATCTTGAAGAGGAAGCACATAATTCCCTTCATTCCAGGATAAGCCCTGGAAGATTTCTCATTTGATGCCTGTGGATAAGGAGGGCAGGGTTCCTGGGGTGATATAAGCAGATATTAGGTCCCTGTGGAGGAGGAAGGCTGACAGAATCTCTTCAGGTGATTCCTTCAAAGAGGGCGGAGAATCTTTATTCATTTACAAATTACCCTCTTCCTTTGACATTGAAAGTACCAACTTCCCAGTTGTCTGAACTAGGTTTTTGTTTTTTTTTTTTTTTTTTATATTCTGCCATTCTTAAGGTGATCCTGGAGATGGAGAAATACCCACCTTCCCAAATGTTTACAATAATTGTCCAATTCTGAGATAATATAGTAATTAAGACTCCCTGTGGGAGGCCAAGTTTCACAATTAGCAGGGAGTATTTGGGCTAGGCCTTCATGCAGAAAAAGTTCAAGTCCTTTTTGCTCATGATCCAAGAGACAAATATGTCCCAATTATTAAGGATACAACCAGGAGGAGTCCAGGAATCCCCTTGTGAATTTTTGGATCCCATCTGAGCAACAAAGAGACAATGAACAGGCTAGAGAGAGACTTGCCCCCTTCCCCCTTGTCTAGCCTATGCTCAAAGTGTATGTCAGAGCTGGTGGCAAATCCAGTGTGACCTCATGTGCAGTCATTACAGGAGAGGGCCTACTGTCCACTGGGATAGGATCCACGAGCTTGTGGATTACCACTATTACCCCTGCCTTGTCCAACCTATTCATGACCATTGCCTCATCACCCATGGAGACTCTGGAACCTTTGGTAACCAGTTTTCCACTGTGATCCTCTTCCCTGAAAATCTGAAGTAGCAACTGAAGCTAAGGAAGATGACTGCTAATGCTTACCTCTTGAACTTTCTTCTCAGCCTGATCGAAATAAAAACCAACAGAATTACGCGTGGTCTCAATTTGGCTTAAAATTGGTGAAGCATCTGTGGGAGCATGACTTATAATAGGCTTGCTCCAAAAGAAACTGGGAAGGGAACTGGCAATGGCAAGTTTCTCAAATTATCTTCAGCTAGCTGATTTGGGAATTTCCCCACCTCCCAATAGAGGCAGATAAGAATCACAATAGAAAAGTAAATAGAACCTTGATCCTAAATTCCTCAACCTGCAGACTCCCAACATAGCCTTCCCTTTTTCATGGCTGGTTCTGGCTTCAAAGGTGATAAGGTTTCTACATGACTGCAGGTCCCCCGAATTATTCAAAGAATCCCTGTGGCTTTCTCTCATTCTAAGGCTGTTTGAGCTTCAGAGGTGGGAAGCTGTTTGGGTGACAGAATGGAGATGGGAAACAGAGTAAAGGGACTGACTGACTTCGTCTCAACTCATCTGGGGAGTGCAGAGGGGTTTACCCAAAGCTCCGCATAAGTCACTTTAAGGTATCAACCCAACTCGTGGGGGATGTCAGGAGTCTCACCCCTCCTCCACCAAGGAGAGACCAACCCAAAATGTGGCTGGGAGCTCGGCACTAGGGTATCATTTGAGCGGTTGGGATTTGGAATCCACCTGGGAATTTTCTAGTCATGCAGAGGAGTGGCCTCTGCCAGTGGCCTCTGCCAGAGACTGCCAGTCCTTCTCCAGGTTTCCTCTGAACATACACACTTATGGCCTTGCTCCTGAAAGAAAAATGAAGATGATAGGATGTGGCAAATAGGTGGTTAGGGAATAGGGCCTCTGAAGGCCAACCTTTCTAACACCACCCCCCCCCCCATTAATACAATACCTCTGGAGATTTGACTGTAGCTAGGCTGTGATGGGGGTCCTCTGTGTTTGTGCAGAGCCATGGGGTGCCAATGGTCACTTCCATGGGTGTAGCCCCACTTGAGAGAAGCCATACAGACCTTGTGAATGTTGTTTGAGTTGGGCCATATGGCTCCCGTCTAAGTCTCTTTGTTCATTCCCCATTTTGGAATGTTACCAGAAATGCCTGGTGGGTTCTTTCCTCAGATTAGCATAGAAATAAAAAGCCAGAAATCTGTTGCAGACAGAAAAGGTTATTTGCAAAGGGACCAGGTGAGCAGGAAAGGGAGAGGGAAGGGGAAAGCACCTCCAGAGAGAAGGCTGGGAAGTGGGGTGCCTCTCATAAGAGGAGGGAGAGAGAGACACCAAAGGTTTGAGGAAGAGTCTTGGGATTTTAAGCATTCCCTGACCCCTGTCTTGTTGGGCAGGGAAAAATACAGGTAAGATATTTCCCATTGGAGTCTCTTAACTAGTTAGAAAATGGATGGGCAATGCTGGTACTGCCCACCTGAAGGTGTGGTCAAGATCTCAGCAGGCCTGGGCGGTCTCAAATTCCATCTAAGGGTCCCACCCAAAGTCTTAGTGCCCAAGAATAACTGACTAGTTGGTTCACGGATAGCCCACCCCCATTTATCCCATGAGGAGTTACAGTTAATGAAATTATCAGGATTAGAAAGTCTCTCAGGAAAACCTTATCTTTAGTGGGTCTTCCAAGGCTTTACAGTCCATTTTTCCTAGCACTGAGTCTGAGGAGGCCTTTCTCTCTGTGTGATGAATCCAGTGATATTTTCCTGCAACTTTTGTCTCAGTTGGAGTGGTCAGAATTATAGGCAGGAATCCGTTCCAGTGTTGCTTGAAGGTGGCAGGCCAATGTCTCTTAATCCACACCCAGCTGCTGCGCTGGGGTTCATAGGTATCAGTCAGGTACTGTCCTCATTGACCTTGGATGTGCTGCCTTTACCAGGCTATGAGTCTGCTGAAGAACAATCTCTAGAGTCTGTAATGACTTAAGGAGGAAATCATTATTTAACTCAACCAATCATTCAGCCTCTTGAATGATTCAGACTAAGGGCAGTGACCTCCTAAACATGGTTTCATGCAGGGTGAAGTCTTGTACAAAAGGGGTGCAACAGACTCACAGGATGGCAAAGGGAAGGAGGCTCATCCAGTTTTGCCAGTCTCTAATTTAGTTAAAGTTTCTGTTGCCGGAGTCCAGCTCCAGCCTGGGTTTCAGAACTCGGGAAGGGTGCATGGATGAGGCGCAGAAAGAAAGAGACGGACCACTAGGATTCCATGATGATAGTGGACTATGCAATAAAGCCGTCTGCTTTATTTATACAGTCAAACTCTGGCTCAGACTTTTTACGTCATGATCAAATAGGTGTTGCTAAAGATAATTCTGCCATTTGTCTCACCTAAGGAAAACTCAACCAGTAACACATACCTCTTGAATCAACTAAGGGAGGAATGTGTCCTGAGGCAGGACCAAAAGATCAAAGAGAGAAAGAATGGGTTTCCCCTATACCTGGGAAGTTAGCACCCTTGATTAACATATCGTCAATGGGAGAGGAAAGGCTGTAAACAAGTCCCCCGCCACCTGGGGACAGGACACCTTTGATTAACATAGCAATGGTGGCAGCCGTAGCAGTAGTAGGTAAAAACCTTTATGCTAGAAGCGAATATCAGTAACATTAACTTCCAAGCTCGCACAGATACCATACATCAACTGTTAACTCTGCAGGGGCAGACAATGCCTAGGCAGATTACTGAAAACTCAGTGGGGAAGTCTGGTGTCCGGCAATGGAAAGCGGGCTGCATTCAGGTGATCAAAACGTCCCACTGGAGCCCTGCTCGGCGGGGAGTTCCTTCACGGCCTTGCCTGCAATGGAAGCAATGTTTCTCACACCTACCTGTTTTTCTACATCCATCACACGGACCCCGGCATTCTGTTAAGGTCATGTTTATCTTTTTTGTCCTGAACTCTGAGGTCTATATGCACAGTGTAACATCCAACTACAATTTAAGACCTTTGCTTACACTTATGTGATTTGGGCAATGAACACCAGGCCATTGTTGAACCTCACAGAGGAAGGCCAAACTGGGGCACAGTTTCGGAGACTAACTTCTTGGCTACTACCTGAGCTGTTTCTGTTTTGGTGGAGAATGACTACCCAGCCAAAGAAAGTGTCTGTTAGCCACCCATATTTTCCCAGTAGAATCTCAGTGAAATTAATCTCCCAATACTTATCTGGAGTGCTTGCTCACAGGCCAGTTCCTGGAGTTGACTCACCTTATAATCCTGGGTTTACCTAGATGTAGATGTGGCACTAAGATGAGTCTTGTTGAGATTTTTTAATCTAGTGTGGTGATGTAATGGTGACTCTGCAACAGCTCAGTCCCAATGCTTCCAGCAATGTAATTTTCCCACCAGGGATGTATATCCATCCTTTGGAGTTGGTCTCTGTCCTACGAGTTCTTTTGACACCCATTTTCTCACTCAAATATTGGGGAGTCTGTGGTAGTGATCATTCCTGTAGGACTAGAAGCATCTAAAGGGATACTCATTGGTTTTTGTGTGACCTCTTTGCTTGGTAAGAGTCCCCTTTCCAGATAAAGGACCCCACAGACATGGACAGTGCCAAAGACATACCTGTGATTCATGCAGATGTTTACAGCTTTGTCTCTGCTGTATCTCAGGGCCTGAATCAGAGCAGTTAATTCAGCCTTCTGGGCAGGTGTCTCATGTCCTAGTGTCCATATGACTTGTTCTTGTTCTACTACCACTGCCCCCACATACCTGATCTCCTTGATGATGTTACTGCTTCCATCCATATCAGGATCTTATCCAGGTTGGGCCAACTTGATGATTTGTCAGAGAATTCAGAATGTCTCGGCAATCATGTGTTGGCTCAGATGGCAGAGATTCTATGGGCACTTCAGCATCACAAGGAAGGGATGAGTGATAGTTCCTTTTTCAAAATTGATTATTCTTGTCTTAGTTTAAGGGTAGACCTTTAAGGCTACCTCTACCAGATAACAACTTTTCCTTAAATTCTTTTATGTTTTGTAACTTATACTAAACATCAGGGACCAACTAGAATACACAGGCTACATCTATGGTGTACCTGCTCTCAGGCACTTCAGGATCTATCAGGGTGCACCAGTGTGTGCCTCTAAGAGATGCTCAACATACACCACAGGGGGTTTATGAGGCATCTAAGCAGTCCTTATTACCTTAGAAAAGTTAATTGGCTTCCTAGCCACCACTTGGACCCCTCTCAGTAGAGTTTGGGGATATTGATCAAGAGCCCCCTTAATCTAGACTGAGGTTTAGGTCTCAGTTGAGTTAAGCAATGGGAAAGGAAGCTTGGAGCCAGGCCAGCTAAGCTGTGATTACCCATCTGGCCCCAAAATTAACTTCCAAGCATCTCTGTCAATATGATCCTGCTCCTCATGAAAAGGGACATTTAGGATTGAAATGACAGAAGAATTTAATTTGCTTTTTACTTTCTGTATTCTGCTTACGGTAAAAGGACAGTGAAGGGCAGTGAAACATTTCATGATAGAGCCTGGGAGCCTAAGAGATAAGGGGCACCTGCAACTAGCCTCCGCCCCTAATGGCATGGCCCCCTCCCTGCTTATGTTAATGATTCCCACTCCCTGCTCATGTTAATGGTTCACCCTTCCTGCTTATGGTTTCCTGATTTTAGTCTTAGCTTAGCCTTTTAAAAACCCCTCTGTAAAATGATTCGGGGTCGATGCCTAGCCTCCTGCGTGAGGAACTGGCCTCGGCCCCAGCGCGCTGGTAATGAAATAAAGCCTCTTGCTTTTGCATCAAGTCTCGTCTTCGGTGGTCATTGGGGAAACTCACTCCCTCGAGACATTTGGTAAGGTTTTTCCCTGTTGGGGGGCCTTACACTCATAAGTAAAAAGATTTTACAACTTTTGTGCCCTTTGAATAAGATAACAATAATAACAATGGGAACATTGAAATTTTCTCAGTAATTAAGTACATTCGTGTGACAGAATAATATGTCACATTTTGGTAATACATTGTATACAATCCAAAGAGATAAATTAGCTATTGCCTTTACCAGAAGAAAGACACAGTTTTCTGACTCTTTTTCTGTAATACTTTGAGATCTCCAGAGGCCCATCTGAAAATCCCAAAGTCAGAGAAAATCCCAAGCCTAACAAATATACAAGGGGCCACAAAATAATATTTATCCATTTAGTCAGTTTATAGACTAGCACAAGACAAAGCATAGAACAGAACACACTTACAACAGCAAATTGAAAGCCAGCCATTTTCATTCACAAAGTTTCTGAAGGTCAAAAACATTAATAACAAAGTCAACTCCTGCACGTTCCTTAATTTCACTGAAGTTTCTGAGAAAAGAGGTGAGGGAAGGGTCAGTGGGAAAAGATGACACACTTTGTCCCATATTGATAACAGAAGAAAATCAGACACCAAAGAACAGCGGGACAGATACCAGACAGACAGATACTGACACACACAGAAACAGCAAAAACATCTCTTAACACTTGATGACAGATAACCAGATATCTGGGGTGATATCTTGACCATAGACCTAGTTGCACAAGTTAAGCTGCTTACATCTTCCAACATCCCCAGATGGGTTGACACCCAAATAGATGAAATCAGCACAGCCAATTTCCACTCAATGGTGAGGTTCCCAGATGATTCCAGGTCAATAATGCAAGTCAATAATGCATTGAATGCATTGCAGTTAAAAGAGGTGATTGAGTCATTCACACAAAGCAATGCTCTAGCTGCTCCTATGAAAGACAGCCAACTTCAAGTTCAGAGGGAACAGAAAAATCTTAGCTGTTCTCAGCTGCGTATGTAAATGAACCCACTGACTCCAGTTGCAGCACTAAGTACATGTTAGCTGTAATGATGTAACTGAGCATGTGGATGAAGCTTATACTCAAGATGACAGGGCAGCGTGGTGCTTGTGTGAAAAGAAATAATTGAGGTTTTGCACCTAACATGACTGCACGATTACACCCGTTTTGCACGAAAACCAAGTTTTGTTCCACTGTGCATAATGGACACAGAAGGCACTGCAATGAAAAGAGCTGATTGAGTCTTTCACACAAACCAATGCTCTAGCTGCTCCTTTGAAAGGAAGCCAACTCGACGTTCAGAGAGAACTTCAATGCCAAAGCCATTTTTAGCTGCGTTGCAAACCAAGCCTCTGACTCCAGTTCCAGCACTAAGTACATGTTAGCTAGAGTGATGCAACTCAGCATGTGGATGAAGCTTATTCTCAAGATGACTTGGCAGTGTAGCGTTTGTGTAAAACCAGCTTCATTGAAGTCTCTCACCTGAGAAATGTCTTCATGATTAAACCTGTTATGCATCAAAATCCAGTTTTGTCATACTGTGCATAATGGCTATAGAATGCATTGCACTTACAAGAGCTGATGGAGTCTTTCACACAAACCAATGCTCTAGCTGCTCCTATGAAAGGCAGCCAACTCCACGTTCAGAGAGAACTTCAGCGCCAAAGTGATATTTTGCTACGCTTGGAAACCAAGCTTCTGGCTCCAGTTCCAGCACTAAGTACATGTTAGCTAGAGTGATGCAACTCAGCATGTGGATGAAGCTTATTCTCAAGATGACAGGGCAGTGTGGCGTTTGTGTAAAACAAACTTCAATGAAGCCTCCTACCTGACAAACAGCTTCACGATTACACCTGATTCGCATGAAAATCCAGTTTTGTCATACTGTGCATAATGGCTATAGAATACATTGAGGTTAAAAGAGCTGATTGAGTCTTTCACACAAAGCAATGCTCTAGCTGCTCCTATGAAAGGCAGCCAACTTCAAGTTCAGTGGGAACAGCAAAGCCTAAGACATTTTCAGCTGCATATATTTATGAACCCTGTGGCTCCAGTTGTAGCACTAAGTACATGTTAGCTGTAGTGATGCAACTGAGCATGTTTATGAAGCTTATACTCAAGATGACAGGGCAGCACGGTGCTTGTGTGAAAAGAAATCCATTGAGGTTGCCCCTAACACAACTGCATGATTACACCATCTTTGCACAAAATCCAGTTTTGTCATACTGTGTTAAATAGCCTTAGAACATAATATAGTGAAACAGAGCTTATTGTGCTTCCACTCAAATTAATGCTCTAGCTGCTCCTTTGAAAGGCAGCCAACTCCAGGTTCAGGGAGAACTTCAATTTCAAAACCATTTCAGCTGCGCTTGGAAACAAACCTCTGGCTCCAGTTCCAGCACTAAGTACATGTTAGCTAGAGTGACGCAACTCAGTATGTGTATGAAGCGTATACTCCGGATGAATGGGCAGCGTGGTGCTTATGTGTATCCAACTCCTTTGAGGTCTCTCAATTCACACAACTTCACGATTACACCCGCTAAGCACGAAAAACCAGTTTTTCCCAATGTGCGAAATAGCCATAGAACACATTATAGTGAAACAGAGCTTATTGTGCTTCCATTCAAAGCAATGCTCTAGCTGCTCCTTTGAAAGCAGCCAACTCCACGTTCAGAGAGAGAATGTCAGCACCAAAGCCATTTTCAGCAGCGCTGAAAACCAAGCGTCTGGCACCAGCTCCTGGAAAAGTTGCATGTTCACTGAGGGATAAAACTCAGATTCTGGATCGTGCTTATTCTCCAGATGACTGGGTAAAGAGGTGCTTGTGTGAAACCACCTCTATTGAAGTCTCTCACTTTAAACAACTCATGATTACACCCGTTTTGCATGAAAATCCAGTTTTGTCACACTGTGCAAAATGGACACAAAAGGCATTGCTGTGAAAAGAGCTGATTTAGTCTTCGACACAAAGCAGTGCTCCAGATGCTCCTTTGAATAGCAGTCACTCTAGGATCAGAGAGAACTTCAACGTCAAATACAATATCAGCTGCACTAGGAAACCAAGCCTCTGGCTCTAGTTCCAGCACTAAGTACATGTTATCTTTATGGATGTAACACAGCATGTGGATGAAGCGTATACTCAAGATGACTGGACCACGAAGGTCTTCTGTGAAAACAACTCCATCGAGGTTTTTCACTCAACACAAAAGCTCGATTACACCAATTTCGCACAAAAAACCAGTTTTGTACCACTGTGCCTAATGACCCTTGAACACATTGTAGTGAAATAGAGTTGATTGAATCTTCCATTTAAAGCAGTACTCTAGCTGCTACTTTGAAACACACCAACTCCACCTTCAGAGAGAACTTCAATGACAAAGCCATTATCAGCAACACTTGGACACCAAGCCACTGGTCCACTTCCACCACTAAGTACAGGTTACGTATGGTGACACAACTCAGCATGTGGATGAAGCTTGTACTCAAGATGACTTGGCAAAGTGGCACATGTGTGAAATCAACTACATTGAGGTTTCACATTCCACACAACCTCATGATTACACCAGATTCACAGGATAATCAAGTTTTGTCATACTGTGCATAATGGCCATCGAATGCATTGCCATTAAAAGAACTGATCGAGTCTTCCATGGAAAGCAATGCTTTAGCTGCTCCTTTGAAAGGCAGCCAACTTCAACTTCAGGGAGAACATCACCGCCAAAGGCATTTTCAGCTGCGCTTAAAAACCATGCCTCTGGCACCAGTTCCAGCACTAAGTACATGTTAGCTCTATAGATGTAACTCAGAGTGTGGATGAAGCTTATTCTCAAGATGACATTGCGGCAAAGTGGTGCTTTTGTGAAACCAACTTCATTGAGGTCTCTCACTTCACACAACTTCACGATTACACCATCTTTGCACGAAAAACCAGTTTGGTCACACTGTGCAAAATAGCCATATAACACATTTTAGTGAAATACAGCTTATTGTGCTTGCACTCAAAGCAATGCTCTAGCTGCTCTTTTGAAAGGCAACCAACTCCATGTACAGGGAGAACATCAGCACCAAAGCCATTTTGAGCAGCGCTTGGAAACCAAGCCTCTGGCTCCAGTTCCAGCACTAAGTACATGTTAGCTAGAGTGACGCAACTCAGCATGTGGATGAAGCTTATACTCAAGATGACTGGGCAGTGTGGTGCTTGTATGAAACCAACTCCATTGAAGTCTCTCACCTGAGAAACAGCTTCACGATTACATTCATTTCACACGGAATACTAGTTTTGTCCCACTATGCTAATGGCCATAGAATGCATTGCAGTAAAATAGAGCTGATTGAATCTTCCTCACAAAGCAATGCTCTAGCTGATCCTTCGAAATGCAGTCAACTCCACGTTCAGAGAGGACAGCAGCGCCAAAGCCATTTTCAGCTGCGCTTGGAAACCAAGCCTTTGGCACCTGCTCCATCAAAAAGTACAGGTTAGCTTTATACAGATGAAATTCACCTAGTGGATTAAGCTTATACTCAAGATAACTGAGCAAAATAGCTGAGAAATAGCTTTACGATTACACTCGTTTCACATGAAAATCCAATTTTGTCACACTGTGCATTATGGCCATGGAAAGCATTATAGTGAAAAGAGCTGATTGTGTTTTTCACACAAAGCAATGTTCTAGCCGCTCCTTTGAAATGCAGCAAAGTCCACCTTAGGAAGAACATCAGTTCCAAAACCATTTTCAGTTGTGCTTGGAAACCAAGCCTCTGGCTCCAGTTCAAGCACTAAGTATATGTTAGCTAGAGTGTAGCAACTCAGCATGTGGATGAAGCTTATACTCAAGATGACAGGGCAGGGTGGTGCTTGTGTGAAACCAAATCCATGAAGGTCTCTCACTTCACAAACTTCACGATTATACTCGCTTAGTACGAAAATCCAGTTTTGTCATACAGTGCATAATGGCCATAGAATGCATTGCAGTGAAATAGAGCTTATTGAGTCTTTCAAACAAAGCAATGCTCTAGCTGCTCCTATGAAAGGCAGCCAACTCCACGTTCAGGGAGAACATCAGCGGCAGAGTCATTTTCAGCTGCGTTTCAAAACCCAACATCTGGCTCCAGTTCCAGCACTAGGTACATGTTACCTATAGCGAAGCGACACAGCATGTGGATGAAGCTTTTTTAAAGATGACTAGGCTGCGTGGTGCTTATATGAACCCAAATCCATTGAAGTCTCTCACGTGAGAAACAGCTTCATGATTACATCCATTTCACACATTAAACCAGTTTTGCCACACAGTGTCTATGGCCATGGAAAGCATGGTGGTGAAATAGAGCCGATTGAATCTTTTACACAAAGTAATGCTCTAGCTGCTCCTTTGAAATGCAGCCAACTCCAACCTCAGAGAAATAATCAGTGCCAAAGCCATTTTTAGCTGCGCTTAAAAACCAAGCCTCTGGCTCCAGTTCCAGCACTAAGTACATGTTACCTAGAGCGAAGCAACTCAGCATGTGGATGAAACTTATTCTCAAGATGACAGGGCAGCGTGGAGTTTGTGTGAAACCAACTCCATTGAAGTCTCTCACCTGAGAAACAGCTTCACGATTACACCTATTTCGCATAAAAAACGGGTTTTCTCACACTTTGGCTAATGGCCGTAGAATGCATCTCTGTGAAAAGATCTGATTGAGTCTTTCTCAAAAAGCAATGCTCTAGCTGCTCCTTTGAAAGGCAGCAACTCCACGTTCAGAGGGAACATCCGCGTCAAAACCATTTTTACGTACACTTGAAAACCAAGGCTCTGGCACATGCTCCATCAGCATGTGCATGTCAGCTCTAGTGACACAACTCAGCATGTGGATGAAGCTTATTCTCAAGATGACTTTGCAGTGTGTTGCTTGTGTGAAATAAACTCCATTGAAGTCTCTCACCTGACACTACTTCGCGATTACACCCGGTTTGCATGAAAATCCAGTTTTGACATTCTGTGTATAATGACCATAGAACGCATTGTAGTGAAATAGAGCTGATTTAGTCTTCCACACAAAGCAATGCTCTAGCTGCTCCTTTGAAATGCAGTCAACTCCACGTTCAGATAGAACATCAATGTCATAGCCATTTTCAGCTGATCTTGAAAATGAATTCTTTGGCACCACATGCAGCACTAAGTGCATGTTAGGTATAAGAAACACACTCATCATCTGGTTGAAATGAATACTGAAGATGAATGAGTGGAGTATTTTTTCTAAGAGACCAATGCTATTGAGGTTTCTCGCCTCACACATTCAGAAGTACATCCAACTTTTTGGAAAGCCATGGTAGTAATTCTATGTGTAAAGTCCTTGGAACACATTGAATTGAAGCTTCTTGAGATTCCCGCAGGAAAGACTGCTCCTGCTGCTCCTTTTTAAATGCGTCCAACTCAACATTCATACATAATTTCAGTGCCAAAGCAATTTTAGCTATCCTTAAAAACCAATGGTATGGCACCATGTACAGCACGTTGAAATTGTTAATTATTGGAAAGGAACTATTCATGATGGTTGAACATATACCAAAAATGAATGAGCAGAGTGTTTTTGTGTGAGACCAACTCTGCATTCTGAAAGAACTTCAGTGCTAATGCAAATTTCAGCTAGCCCTGAATATCAATGTTTTTGACCCATGAACAACAGTATATACTAAATAGCTACTGGGAATGAACTCATCATGTTGGTGAAGGGTATATTCAAAATGTATGGACATTTGTTCTAATGTGAAATGAACTCCATTTCGGTTAGAAAACGTATAAACCATCGCAATTACTCTGAGCATTTGTGGACACCCTGTTTAATCTTTTGATGCCTAATGTCCAAGGTGGGCATTTTATCGAAATGAGGCTTGTTGAGTTTCCCACACAAAGGAAATCGGTAGGTGATCCTTTGAAATGCAATCAGCTCCACATTTGGAGAGAATTTCAGCGTCAAAGGGATTTTCAAGTAGAATTCAAAACCAACGTTTTGGCACCACATACAGTACTATGTACACCTTAGCTATAGTAAAGGAACTCAGTATATTGGTGAAGGTTATATTCAAGATGAATCTGCAAACTGGCTCCTGTGTGAGACCAACTGCATTTGGTTCCTAACTTCATACACCATCAGGCTTCCAAGCAGCTCTCATGGGTACCACGGGTTTGTCTCTCTATGGTAATGCCCATTGAGGTATTTGTATTGAAAGTAAGCTTGTTGCACATCCCACACAAATGAATCCTCTAGGTTCTAATAGGACATCCTATCAACTCCTCAATTATACAGGTCATCAGTGCTCAAGCAATTTTCAGCTAGCCTTGAAAACCACAGCTCTGCATCACATACAGCACCTTGTACACATTAGCTACAGGTAAGGAACACAGCAAACTGGAGATAGGTATATTCAAAATGAATGTACAGAGTTGTTCTTCTCTGGAATCAACTCCATTTGTGTCTCCAAATTCACACAAAATCTGGCCTAAAACCAACTCTCATGAAAACACATTTTTGTCACTCTATGTGTAATGCCCTTTGAGCACAGTGTATTGAAATGAAGTTTGTTGAGCATTCCACACAAAGGAATTCTCTAGCTGGTCATTTCAAATGCAGCCAACTCCAAATTCAGAGAACTTACGTCACAGCAATTTTCAGCTAGCCTTCAAAACCTATGCTTTGGTACCACATACAGCACTATGTACATGTTAGCTACAGGGAAGGAACTCAGCATGTTGGTGAAGTGAATATTCCAAATTAATGAACAGAGTCATTTTTGTGTGAGACCAATTCCATTTTGGTGCGTAATCTCACACCCCATCTCAATTGCACCCCACTCAAGGACATCCAGTTTTGTCATTCTATACCTAATGCCCATGGAACACATTGCATTGAAATGATTTTTTTTGAGCATCCCACACAAATAGTCCAGCTGCACATAGGCCATGCTACCAACTCCTCAATCAGAGAACCTCAGTGCCAAATTGATTTTCTACTAGCCTTGAAAAGGATTGCTCTGACACCATATATTGCACAATATACATAGTATCTTTAGGGAAATAATACACTTTTTTCTTGAACGCTATATCGCTGAATTTTCAGTGTTCGTATGTGTTGCCAACTCCATTTGGCTTACTAACCTCACACACCATCCCACTTACAAACAGCTCTAACAGAAACCCAGTTTTGCCACTCTATGCCTAATGCCAATGGAGCATATTTTGTTGACATGAAAATTGTTGAGCATCCCACACAAACGAATGCTCTAGCTGCTTACAAACCATGGTCCTCAGTCCACATTCAGAGAGAACTTCAGTGCCAAAATAATTTTCAGCTATCCTTTAAATCCATTGCTTTGGTACCTCATACTGCAGTAACTACAAATTAGAGACAGGGAATGAACGCAGCATATTGGTGAAGTGTAGACTCACGATGAAAGAGCAGCGTGGTGTTTGTGTGACCAAAGTCATTAACCTCACACACCTGCATGATTATATCCAGCTCTCACAGAAACCAAGGTTTGTCACTCTGTATAGTTCCCATGAGCGCATTGTATTGAAATAAAACTTGTTGATCGTCCTACACAAATTAATGCTCTAGCTGCATGTAGGCCATGCTACAACTCTTTGCCTGCAAGCAATTTTCGGCTAGTCTGGAAAACCAATGTTTTGATACAACATATTGCACTTTGTACATATTAGGTATAGAACAAAACTCAGCATGTCATTGAAGGGTATATTTTAGATAAATTAACAGAGTGTTTCTTGTGTGAATCCAACTCTTTCTGGGTGAGTAACCTCCAACATCATCATGATTATAGCCACCTCTCAATCAAACCCAGTTTTATGATTTTATTTCTAATGCCCATGGAGTGCATTGTATTGAATTGAAGCTTGTTAAGCATCCCACACTAAGGAATGCTCTAGCTGCAGCTTTGACATGCAATCAACTCCACATTCAGTGAGAACTTTCAGAGAGAACTTTCAGCTTGCCTTGAAAACCCATTCTCTGATTTAGTAGAGTGGCAGGATACAAAATTAATGAACAAAAATCAGCAGCCATAGTGTATGCAAATAGCCCCAAGATGGAAGAAGATCTAACGAACAAGTTACCATTCAAAATAACAGAGAAAAAGTATGAATTATCTAGGAATAAATTTAACCAAAAGCGCAGAAGACCTTTATGAAGAAAACTACAAAACACTTAAAAAACAAATAGAACAAGACCTCAAAAGATGGAGTAACATCCCATGCTCCTGGATAGGTAAAATAAATATCATCAAAATGTCTATACTACCAAAAGCAATATATATTCAATGCAATCCCAAAGTACCCACAACATTCTTCATTGAACTGGAAAAAATGATACACAGGTTCATCTGGAAACACAAAAAACCTTGAATAGCCAGAACCATTCTCAAGAACAGGAAGATAGGAGAGGGAATCACAGTTCCGGACCTCTGGACATACTATAGGGCAGTGGTTATCAAAACAGCGTGGTACTGGCACAAAGATAGAGAGGAAGATTAATGGAACAGAATAGAAACACCAGAAGGGAACCCACACAAATACAGCCAATTAATCTTTGACAAAAAGGCAGATAACAATCCAAGCAAATGGGAAGGTCTGTTCAGTAAATGCTGTTGGGACAACTGGTTGATAGCCTGCAGAAACAAAAAGATAGACCCACATCTCTCACCATACACTAAGATCAAATCTAAATGGATAAAAGACCTAAACCTACATCCAGAAACCTTCAAACCTTTGGAAGAAAATGTTGGAAACACACTGCAAGACTTAGGTGTAGGCCCTGACTTCCTAAAAAGGACTCCAAAACCACTAGCAATCAAGACCAAAATAAACAAATGGGACTTCATCAAACTAAGAAGCTTCTGCACAGTAAGAGAAACCATCAACAAAGCAAAAAAGCAACCTACAGAATGGGAGATCTTTGCACACTACATAGGTGATAGAGGACTAATCTCCAGAATATACAACGATCTCCAGAGAAACCAGAACACCAGAACAAACTACTCAAGAAATGAGAATGGGAAATGGGCAGACATTTCACAAAAGAACAAACCCAAATGGCAAACAAACATATGAAAAAATGCTCAATTTCCTTGGCAATAAGGGAAATCCAAGTGAAGACAACAATGAGGTACCACCTAACTCCAGTAAGGATGGCACACATACAAGAAAAACTACCAACACTTGCTGGTGATGATGTGGGGAAAAGGGAACCCTACTGCACTGCTGGTGGGACTGCACACTTGTACAGCCTCTATGGAAATCAGTATGGAGAATACTCAAACAACTCAAAATCAGCATACCATATGATCCAGCAATAGCACTCCTAGGAATATATCCAGAACACCTGCTACACAAAAAAACTAACATGCACACTTATGTTCATAGCAGCACAATCTATAATTGCAAAAACATGGAAGCAACCAAAATGCCCATCAACAGAAGATTGGATAAGAAAGCTATGGTTTATTTACTCCAAGGAATACTACACAGCTATTAAAAAAATGAAATGCAGTTCTTTGTGGCCAAATGGACTCAACTGGAACCCATTATGCTAAGAGAAATGAATCAATCCCCAAAGGTTAAATACCACATGTTTGCCTTAATTTCAGATGAAAAGATGTCAATCTGGAAGATAGTACCTGTATATTGTAATATTGTTGCAATCTCTAACAGCCTGTATCCAATGCAGCAAGATAACGCGATGTAATCTATAAATCAACAATTAATGTCAGACTGCTTATGATCTACATTGAAAAACTGTAAAACCTAAAACACCCTTAATAACCTATGTATCTCCATAAAGGGGAGGAAATGCAGGGAAATCTTCCATATTCCTAAAATGAGTGAGGAAAAAGTATAATATAGCTTATCAAGATCAAATCTGGTAATTCATAGACAACAGACTCGAATTGGCACTAGACAATAGTAAAGCTACTATACCTAGGCATGAAGGGGGAATCGGGAGCGATCCTGACAGCCTCTTAACAGGAGGTCAGGTGCGTGGAGCAGGGGGGGGTACTCCAGAGTGGAGCAGGTAGACAGCAGGCGTCTCGGATCCCAACCCTGAAGACTCCCATATCTTCACCACAGATTATCAACAAGAGCAACAAGGAAAATATACCAACTGCCAAGGAGGCCATGCGGAATTGGAGTGCCCTCAGAAGCCGAGAACTCTGAGGTCACCCACCCCCAGCCGGAGCTTCCACAGGGGATGGAAGAAGTCCTAATACTACCGTGCAGAAACCAACGTCATCGGAATGACAACCAGAAGCCATGAGCTGACTGGCCCACATGAACAAAAGCACCAACAACACTTGTTGGCTAGGTTGCGGGGAAAAGGGAACCCTACTCCACTGCTGGTGGGGCTGCAGATTGGTACAGCCTCTATGGAAATCAGTATGGAGAATATTCAAACAACTCAAAATCGACATACCATATGACCCGGCTATAGCACTCCTAGGAATATATCCAGAACAATTGTTTTATGAGAAACCAACTTGCACTCTTATGTTCATAGCAGCACAATCAGTAATTGCAAAAACATGGAAACAACCAAAATGCCCATCAGCAGACGATTGGATAAGAAAGCTATGGTTCATCTACTCCATGGAATACTACTCAGCTATTAAAAAAAACAAAATGCAGTTCTTTGTGGCCAAATGAACCAAACTGGAAATCATAATGCTAAGGGAAATGAACCAATCCCAAAAGGTTAGATACCACATGTTTGCCTTAATTTAATATGATATGATGTTAAGCATATCATGTTATGTTATGGATATTATGTCATTTATAGTATATAAACTAAAATTGAACTGTGAATGGGGGGTCACAGAAAGTGGTTAAGAAATTGCATTTATTTTTAACATGTTGACTGCTCAATACCATGTCAATTAATTTCATAACGATGTTAATTGTTGCAGATGGTATATTAGTGCTTTTATTTGACCGGGAAGATACTCTGCTGACTCTGCCCTCAGACCAAAGAGGGTCTTCCCAATAAGTAGTTGGACTTGTATGGACTATGGGATGTTGGACTCTATGCTTGGCAAATACTTGCAGGGAGGGAATTTCAACTAAACTTGAACTATGGTTATGCAGCAGGGTGGAGGAACCCACCATGGGGGGAGGGTAGGAAGGAGAATGCCATATTCTAAGTAATTACAATGCAATGTAATTAATGAATAAATTTAATAAAAAAAATAGAGTGAGAGATCTCAATGGAGGTGGTTTCACACAAGCAACACGCTGTCCAGTCGTCTTGAGTATAAGCTTCACCAACATGTTGAGTTTCATCCCTCAGTGAACATGCAACTTTTCCAGGAGCTGGTGCCAGACGCTTGGTTTCAAGTGCAGCTAAAAATGGCTTTGGTGCTGACATTCTATCTCTGAACTTTGAGTTGGCTGCTTTTCAAAGAAGCAGCTAGAGCATAGCTTTGAGTAGAAGCACAATAAGCTCTGTTCCACTATAATGTGTTCTATGACTATTTCGCATATTGGGACAAAACCGGGTTTTCATGCAAAACGAGTGTAATCGTGTAGTTGTGTGAAGTGAGAGACCTCAAAGGAGTTGGATTCACATAAGCACCATGCTGCCCAGTCATCCGGAGTATAAGTTTCATCCATATGCTAAGTTGCGTCACTCTAGCTAACATGTACTTAGTGCTGGAACTGGAGCCAGAGGCTTGCTTTCAAACGCAGCTGAAAATGGCTTTGGCATTGAAGTTCTCTCTGAAAGCCAAGTTGTCTGCATTTGAACGGAGCAGCTAGATCATTGCTTTGTGTGAAAGACTCAATCAACTCTTCATTGCAGTGCCTTCTGTGTCCATTATGCACAGTGGGACAAAACTTGGTTTTCGTGCAAAACGGGTGTAATTGGGCAGTCGTGTTAGGTGCAAAACCTCAATTATTTCTTTTCACACAAGCACCACACTGCCCTGTCATCTTGAGAATAAGCTTCATCCACATGCTCAGTTGCACCATTACAGCTAACATGTACTTAGTGCTGCAACTGGAGCAGCAGGGTTCATATACATACGCAGCTGAACACTTAGGCGTTCCTGTTCCCTCTGAACTTGAAGTTGGCTGCCTTTCATAGGAGCAGCTAGAGCATTGCTTTATGTGAAAGAGTCAATCAGCTCTTTTAACTGCAATGCATTCTATAGCCATTATGCACAGTATGACAAAACTGGATTTTCATGCGAATCAGGTGTAATCGTGAAGCTGTTTCTCAGGTGAGAGACTACAAAGGAGTTGGTTTCACACAAACGTCACACTGCCCTGTCATCTTGAGAATAAGCTTCATCCACATGCTTAGTTGCGTCACCCTAGCTAACATGTACTTAGTGCTGCAACTGGAACCAGACGCTTGGTTTCCAAGCGCAGCTGAAAATGGCTTGGTGGTGATGTTCTCCCTGAATGCGGAGTTGGTTGTATTTCAAAGGAGCAGCTAGCGCATTGCGTTGTGTGGCAGACTAAGTCAGCTCTTTTCACAGCAATGCTTTTGTTTCCATTTTGCACAGTATGACAAAACCGGGTTTTCGTGCAAAACGAGTGTACTCGAGAGTTGTTTAACGTGAGAGACCTCAATGGAGGTGGTTTCACACAAGCAACACGCTGTCCAGTCGTCTTGAGTATAAGCTTCATCCACATGCTGAGTTTCATCCCTCAGTGAACAAGCAAATTTTCCAGGAGCTGGTGCCAGACGCTTGGTTTCAAGTGCAGCTAAAAATGGCTTGGTGCTGACATTCTATCTCTGAACTTTGAGTTGGCTGACTTTCAAAGGAGCAGCTAGAGCATTGCTTTGAGTAGAAGCACAATAAGCTGCCTTTCACTATAATGTGTTCTATGGCTATTTCACACATTGGGACAAAACTGCTTTTTCGTGCTAAGCGATTGTAATCGTGAAGTTGTGTGAAGTGAGAGACCTCAAAGGAGTTGGATTCACATAAGCACCACGCTGCCCTGTCATCCGGAGTATAAGTTTCATCCACATGCTGAGTTGCATCACTCTAGCTAACATGTGCTGGAAATCTAGCCAGAGACTTTGTTTCCAAACACAGCTGAAAATGGCTTTGGCGCTGAATTTCTCTCTGAACATGGAGTTGGCTGCATTTCAAAGGAGCAGCTAGAGCATTGCTTTGTGAGAAAGACTCAATCAGCTCTTTCAAATGCAATGCATTTTATAGCCATTATGCACAGTGGGACAAAACTGGATTTTCATTCGAAACAGGTTTAATCATGAAGCTGTTTCTCAGGTGAGAGACTACAATGGAGTTGGTTTCACCCAAAGGGGATGCTGACCTGTCATCTTGAGAGTAAGCTTCTTCCGCATGCTGAGCTGAGTCACTCCAGCTAACATGTACTTAGTGCTGGAATATGAGCCAGAGGCATTGTTCCAAGCATAGCTGAAAATGGCTTTGGCGTGGAAGTTCTTCCTGAATATGGAGTTGTCTGCATTTCAAAGGAGCAGCTGAAGCATTGTTTTTTGTGGAAGACTGAATCAGAATTTTCACTCCATGCATTCTTTGTCTACTATACACAGTGTGACAAATCTTGTTTTTCATGCTAAGCAATTGTAATCGTGTAATTGTGTGAAGTGAGAAACCTCAATGGAGTTGGTTTCACACAAGCACCACGCTGCACAGTCATCTTGAGTATAAGCTTCATCCACATACTGAGTTGCATTGCTGCAGTTAACATGTACTTAGTGCTGCAACTGGAGCCAGACACTTGGTTTCCAAGCACAGCTGAAAATGGCTTTGGTGCTTATGTTCTACCTGAATGTGGAGTTGGCTGCATTTCAAAAAAGCAGCTAGAGCATTTCATTGTGTTGCAGACTAAGTCAATTTTTTCACAGCAATGCATTTGTGCCACTTTTGCACAGTGTGACAAAACCGGGTTTTCGTGCAAAATGATTGTAATCGTGAGTTGTTTTAAGTGAGAGATTTCAATGGAGGTGGTTTCACACAAGCACCACGCTGCCCTGTCATCTTGAGAATTAGCTTCATCCACATGCTCAGTTGCATCATTACAGCGAGCATGTACTTAGTGCTGCATTGGTGCCAGAGGCTCATTTAATCTGCAGCTGAAAATATCTTAGGCGTTGCTGTTCCCTCTGAACTTGAAGTTGGCTGCCTTTTAAAGGAGCAGCTAGAGCATTGCGTTGTGTGGAAGACTGAATCAGCTTTTTCACTCCATGCATTCTGTGTCTATTATGCACATTGGGACAAAACTGGGTTTTTGTGCTAAGCAATTGTAAACGTGTATTTGTGTGAACTGAGAGACCTCAATGGAGGTGGTTTCACACAAGTACCATATGCCCTGTCATCTTGAGTATAAGCTTCATCCACAAGCTCAGTTGTATCACTACAGCTAAATGTACTTAGTGCTGCAACTGGAGCACAAGGGTTCATATACATAAGCAGCTGAACAGCTTAGGTGTTTCTGTTCCCTCTGAACTTGAAGTTGGCTGCCTTTCAAAGGAGCAGCTAGAACATTGCTTTGTGTGAAAGACTCAATCAGCTCTTTTAACTGCAATGCATTTATAACAATTATGCACATTATGACAAAACTGGATTTTCATGCGAAACGGGTTTAATTGTGAAGCTGTTTCTCAGGTGAGAGACTTTAATGGAGTTGGTTTCACACAAGCGCCACGCTGACCTGTCATCTTGAGAATAAGCTTCATCCACATGCAGAGTTGCGTCACCCTAGCTAACATGTACTCAGTGCTGGAGCTGGAGCAGCAGGGTTCATATAGAAACGCAGCTCACAACGGCCTAGGCGTTGCTGTTCCCTCTGAACTTGAAGTTGGCTGTCTTTAATAGCAGCAATTAGAGCATTGCTTTGTGTGAAAGACTCAATCAGCTCTTTTAACTGCAATGCATTCTATAGCCATTATGCACAGTATGACAAAACTGGATATTCATGCGAATCAGGTGTAATCCTGAAACTTTTTCTCAGGTGAGAGACGACAAGCGTTGGTTTCACACAAACACCACGCTGCCCTGTCCTCTTGAGAAGAAGCTTCATCCACATGCTGAGTTGCTTCACTCTAGCTAACATGTGCTGGAAAGGGAGCCTGAGGCTTGGTTTCCAAGGGTAGCTGAAAATGGCTTTGGCGCTGAAGTTCTCTCTGAACGTGGAGTTGGCTGCCATTCAAAAAAGCAGCTAGAGCACTGCATTGCGTTGTGTGGAAGTTGAATCAGCTTTTTCATTCCATGCATTCTAGGTCTATTATGCACAGTGTGACCAAAATTTTTCGTGCTAAGCAATTGTAAACGTGTAGTTGTGAAGTGAGAGACCTCAATGGAGTTGGGTTCACACAAGCAACATGCTGCCCTGTCATCTTGAGTATAAGCTTCATCCCCATCAGAGTTGCGTCACACTAGCTAACATGTACTTAGTGCTACAACTGGAGCCACAGGGTTCATTTACATACGCAGCTGAGAATGGCTTAGGCATTGATGTACTCACTGAACTTGAAGTTGGCTTCCTTTCATCTGACCAGCCACAGCATTGCTTTATGTGAAAGACTCAATCAGCTCTTTTAACTGCAATGCATTCTCTAGCCATTATGCACATTATGACAAAACTGGATTTTCATGCGAATCAGGTGTAATCGTGAAGCTGTTTCTCAGGTGAGAGACTTCAATGCAGTTGGTTTCACACAAACGCCAAGCTGCCCAGTCATCTTGAGTTAAGCTTCATCTACATGCTGAGTTGCATCTCTCTAGCTAACATGTACTTAGTGCTGGAACTGGAGCCAGACGCTTGGTTTCCAAGCGCAACTGATACATGGAGTTGGCTGCTTTTCAAAGGAGCAGCTAGCGCATTGCTTTGTGTGGCAGACGAAGTCAGCTCTTTTCACATCAATGCCTTAGTGTCTATTTTGTACAGTGTGACAAAACTGGTTTTTGTGCAAAATGAGTGTAATCGTGAGTTGTTTAAAGTGAGAGACTTCAATGGAGGTGGTTTCACAGAAGCAACACGCTGCCCTGTCATCTTGAGTAGAAGCTTCATCCACATGCTGAGTTGTATCACTGTAGCTAACATCTACTTAGGGCTGCAACTGGAGCCACAGGGATCATATACATGTGCAGCTGAACATGTCTTAGGCTTTGCTGTTCCCTCTGAACTTGAAGTTGGCTGTCTTTCATAGGAGCAGGTTGAGCATTGATTTGTGTGAAAGACTCAATCAGCTCTTTTAACTGCAATACATTCTATAGCCATTATGCACAGTATGACAAAACTGGATTTTGATGCAAATCAGGTGTAATCGTGAAGCTGTTTCTCAGGTGAGAGACTACAATTGAGTTGGTTTCACATAAACGCCACGCTGCCCTGTCATCTTGAGAATAAGCTTCATCCACATGCTGAGTTGCTTTACTCTAACTAACATGTGCTGGAACTGGAGCCAGAGGCTTTTTTTCAAAGTTCAGCTTAAAATGGCTTTGGTGGTGATGTACTCCCTGAACGTGGAGTTGGCTGCCTTTCAAAGGAGCAGCTTAGGCATTGTGTTGTGTGGAAGACTGAATCAGCTTTTTCACTCCATGCATTCTGTGTCTATTATGCACAGTGTGACAAAACTTGATTTTCAGGCCAAGCGATTGTAAACGTGGAGTTGTGTGAAGTAAGAGACCTCAATGGAGTTGGTTTCACACAGGTACCACGCTACCCAGTCATCTTGAGTATAAGCTTCATCCACAAGCTGAGTTGCATCGCTACAGTTAACATGAATTAGTGATGGAACTGGAGCCAGACGCTTGGTTTTTAAAGCGCAGCTAAATATGGCATTGGTGGTGATGCTCCCCTTAATGCGGAGTTGGCTGACATTCAAAGGAGCAGCTAGAGCATTGCATTGTGTAGTAGACTTAATCAGCATTTTCACTCCATGCATTCTGTGTCTATTATGCTCAGTGTGACGAAACTTGGTTTTTGTGCTAAGCGATTTTAAACATGTAGTTGTGTGAAGTGAGAGACCGCAATGGAGTTGGTTTCACACAAACGCCACGCTGCCCTGTCATCTTGAGTGTAAGCTTCATCCACATGCAGAGTTGCATCATCACAGCTAACATGTACTTAGTGCTGCAACTGGAACCAGAGGGTTCATTTACATACGCAACTGAGAATGGTTTAGGCATTGATGTTCCCTCTGAACTTGAAGTTGGCTGTCTTTCATAGGAGCAGCTAGAGCATTGCTTTGTGTGAAAGAGTCAATCAGCTCTTTTAACTGCAATGCATTCTATAGCCATTATGCACAGTATGACAAAACTGGATTTTCATGCGAAACGGGATTAATCCTGAAGCTGTTTCTCAGGTGAGAGACTACAATGGAGTTGGTTTCACACAAACGCCACGCTGCCCTGTCATCTTGAGAATAAGCTTCATCCACATGCTTAGTTGTGTCACCCTAGCTAACATGTACTTAGTTCTGCAACTGGAGCCAGACGCTTGGTTTTTAAGCGCAGCTAAAAATGGCTTTGGTGGTCATATTTTCCCTGAACGTGGAGTTGGCTGCCTTTCAAAAAAGCAGCTAGAGCATTGCTTTGTGTGGCAGACTAAGTCAGCTCTTCCAAGCAATGCCTTTGTTTCTATTTTGCACATTGTGACAAAACCGGGTTTTCATGCAAAACGAGTGTAATCGTGAGTTGTTTAAAGTGACAGACTTCAATGGAGGTGGTTTCACACAAGCAACAATCTGCCCTGTCATCTTGAGTAGAAGCTTCATCCACATGCTGAGTTGCGTCACTCTGGCTAACATGTACTTAGTGCTGGAACTGGAGCCACAGGGTTCATATACATATGCAGCTGAAAATGTCTTAGGCTTTGCTGTTCCCTCTGAACTTGAAGTTGGCTGCCTTTCATGGGAGCAGCTAGAGTATTGCTCTCTTTTTTTAATATTCTTTTATTCATTAATTACATTGCATTACATGACACAATTTCATAGGTAGTGGGATTCCCCCCCTTCACCCCAAACCCTTCCCCCATCATGAATTCCTTCACTTTGATGCATAACCACAGGTCAAGTTCTGTTGAAATTCACCTATTAAAAGTTTACACCATACAGAGTCCAGCATCCCACTTGTCCAGTTCATGTTCAACGGCCTCTTAGGGATGCCCTCTCAGGTTTGAAGGCAGAGCCAGCAGAGCGTCACCTCGATCAATTATAAGCTCCAACATATCGTCAGCAACAGTCCAGGTATGATGAGGCTGGTGCAGAGTCCACTGATTGACACAGTCCATCTTAGGGTTTCCCCTTGTCCAGTTTTCCACTGGAAGCATAAAGCTGAGGTGGTTGATTCATCTACTCCATTTTCCATCATTTCTTGGTTAATGCTTTGATTCCTCCATTTTGTTCAGGGGAATCCCCCTAAAAAAAAACTTTGAGGCATTCCCAGTCCAGGCTCCTACATGTACTACTAGTAAGCACAGTGCTCGCCACCGTCCATCACTCCAATCAGCTGATGGTTTTAACCCCTGGGTTGGTTCTCTTCTGAGCCCCGACCTCTATTGGAACCAATGAGTATCACATCTCTCCCCGGCTCTGCCCATCACACTCTCGTCCCTCACCTAAACCAGTGGGAGGAGTGCTGGTCGGGTGTTGCATTCCCTATTGGCACAAGCCATTTCACTTTGGCATTTTGTGGTTTGTTCTTTTTTTTTTTTTATCGCAACCAAACCCAGCCAGGCCCCCACACAGTTTCAGCACTTGGGCTTGCCAGTGGATGACGTGAACCAACTCAGCCTGGTCTGCCTCAACCCGAGCCAAGTGTATGCCAGTGGGTCACATTCCAAAGCCTCTTCTGGGTTATTTACCTCCATGCTTCCTGCGTTTATTTGTAGAGTCAGTGTCCTGTCAGAGGAACTGTTCAGATTCCTCCCTCCGACTCCTTCCTAGTGTCAGGCTTCACGCATTCCAGCAGGTCCTTCAGCCAGCTCCGCTCTTCAATCCATTCTGGTTCCTGCTGTTGAGAGTTTCAGCCCAGCCATGGCTCGTCCATACTCACGTATGTCTCATATATGGCTCAGATGGGGTTGAGGCCTAGCCGAGCCCGTCCAACATCTATCCTGGTCCTCCGGAGCACCAAACTGTGCTGTGGTCTAATCCGGCATGGTGCATCAAATCCGAATTGATATTTGTGCTAAGGGATTACAACTGTGACCCGACCAGAACTCAGCCTCCCTCCAGTTCCTGTGCCCCTTAGTGGTAGGCTCCACGCAGCCAAGGCCTCCCCCACGCAGTCCAACCAGGCCTGTTGCCAGCCAGTGTTAAGTATGCCAGAGGTTGCTCTGGTCAGCCCAGAGTGCCCTATAGACTGTCATGCCTCCTGCATAGACTGCACCGGCCCTTCTAAACCACCCAATGGGGTCAGAGTTTCAGGGGATTGGTCCACGCATGCCTCACACATTCTAGCCCCGAGTATGGTTCTTGAATGCCAATCAATGTCATAGTCCTGCCTTCTGTGACCCCTCTGCTGATCCCTCATCCTATCAGGTAATGGGGCATCCTGCTGGACAAGCCCGGAATTTTGCCCTTTTAGTGAGCTGATGTTGGCGATCAGCACTATAAAGTGACTACAGGTTCTTCAGAGGAAGATTAAATGCCTTTGAAAAGCTTAAGGGCTAATACATATTCTCAGAGTACTGTGGGTTCAGCACGCAGCGTCTCATGCAGCATATCAGAGAAACCAAATTCCAGAACTTCCTGGCCGGGCGACCAGCAGGCGCAGCCTGGCGCCAAATGGTGCACTGGGCGCCCGAGAGCCTCTCACCCCATGTACGCACGTACGTGGCGGAAAGCTTGGCAGTGTTAGGCTGGAATCGTGGCAGGGACCCGAACACCCGCGGCCAAGCCGCTTGGGGCCCGCCTGGATCCTGCTAGCTCCTCCCCCACTCCAGCCCATTGCATGGCGCGCTCAGAGGCGTTCCCAATCCGCTCCTCAGGGTCCCAGGACAACTTTCCACCCCAAAGGGAGGCCATCAAACCAGGACCCCGGCAAATAGGAAAGCTGCCCGAGAGCCTTTCACCCCATGTACGCACGTAAATGGTGGAAAGCTTGGCTGTGTTAGGCTGGAATCGTGGCAGGGACCAGAGCACAAGGGCCACATGGCGGCCCAGGGCCAAGCCGCTTGGGCCCCCGCCTGGATCCTACTAGCTCCACCCCCACTCCAGCCCATGGCATGGCGCGCTCAGAGGCGTTCCCAATCCGTAGAGCATTGCTTTGCGTGAAAGACTCAATCAGCTCTTTTAACTGCAATGCATTCTATAGCCATTATGCACAGTATGACAAAACCGTACTTTCATGCAAATCAGGTGTAATCGTGAAGCTGTTTCTCAGGTGAGAGATTACAATGGAGTTGGTTTCACACAAACGCCACGCTGCCCTGTCATCTTGAGAATAAGCTTCATCCACATGCTGAGTTGCTTTACTCTGGCTAACATGTGCTGGAACTGGAGCCAGAGGCTTTGTTTCCAAGCACAGCTTAAAATGGCTTTGGTGGTGATGTACTCCTTGAACTTGGAGTTGGCTGCCTTTCAAAGGAGCAGCTTAGGCATTGTGTTGTGTGGAAGACTGAATCAGCTTTTTCACTCCATGCATTCTGTGTCTATTATGCACAGTGTGACAAAACTTGTTTTTCAGGCCAAGCGATTGTAAACGTGGAGTTGTGTGAAGTAAGAGACCTCAATGGAGTTGGTTTCACACAAGTACGACGCTACCCAGTCATCTTTTTGTTTTTTTTTCTCTTTAAATTTTATTTTAAATTCATTAATTACATTGTATTATGTGACACAGTTTCATAGGTACTGGGATTCTCCCCACCCCTCCCAAAACCCTCCCACCATGGTGGATTCCTCCACCTTGTTGCATAACCACAGCTCAAGTTCAGTTGAGATTCCTTCATTGCAAGCATATACCAAACATAGAGTCCAGCATCTTATTGTCTAGACAAGTTCAACGTCTTCTTAGGTATACACTCTCTGGTCTGAAGACAGAGCCAGCAGAGTATCATCCTGATCAATTAAAAGCTCCAACATACCATCAGCAAAAATTTACATCAGCATAGAATTAGTTGACATAGTAATGAGTAACCAATATGGTAAAAGTAAATGCGATTTCTTATCCACCTTCTGTGACCACCTCATTGACATTTCATTTTTGGTTTATACACAACATATAACATTCATAACATAACTTGTTATACATAACATCATATCATCTTAAATTAAGGCAAACATGTGGTATTTAACCTTTTGGATTGGCTCATTTCCCTTAGCATTATGGTTTCCAGTTTGGCCCATTTGGCCACAAAGAACTGCATTTTGTTTTTTTTTAATAGCTGAGTAGTATTCCATGGGGTAGATGAACCATAGCTTTCTTATCCAATCCTCTGCTGATGGGCATTTTGGCTGCTTCCATGTTTTTGCAATTACTGATTGTGCTGCTATGAACATAGGAGTGCATGTTGGTTTCTCATAAAACAAGTGTTCTGGATATATTCCTAGGAGTGCTATTGCCGTGTCATACGGTATGTTGTATTTGAGTTGTTTGAATGTTCTCCATACTGATTTCCATAGAGGCTGTACCAGCCTGCAGCCCCACCAGCAGTGGAGTAGGGTTCCCTTTTCCCCGCAACCTAGCCAACAAGTGTTGTTGGTGCTTTAATTCATGTGGGCCAGTCTTACTGGCGTTAGGTGGTACCTCATTGATGTTTTAATTTGGATTTCTTTTATTGCCAGGGAACTTGAGCATTTTTTCATATGTTTATTTGCCATTTGGGTTTGTTCCTTTGTGAAGTGTTTGCCCATTTCCCGTGCCCATTTCTTGAGTGGCTTGTTTGTTTTGACATTTTGGTTGTTTTGTAGCTCTTTGTATATTCTGGAGATCAGCCCTCTATCACCTAAGTCGTGTGCAAAGATCTTCTCCCATTCTGTGGGTTGCCTTTTTACTTTGTTGATTGTTTCTCTAGCTGTACAGAAGCTTCTTAGTTTGATGAGGTCCCAATTGTTTATTTTGGTCTTGATTTCTACTGCATTTGGAGTCTTTTTTAGGACGTGAGGGCCT
The DNA here is from genome assembly GCF_030435755.1 of Ochotona princeps. Lineage (NCBI taxonomy): Eukaryota > Metazoa > Chordata > Mammalia > Lagomorpha > Ochotonidae > Ochotona > Ochotona princeps. The sequence goes on along the minus strand of NC_080835.1, from coordinate 103,398,707 downwards.
ACCCCTAAGTGTTGCAGTGTGTTTCCAAAATTTTCTTCCAAAAGTTTGAAGGTTTCAGGATGTAGGTTTAAATCTTTTATTCGTTTGGATTTGATCTTAGTATATGGTGAGAGATGTGGGTCTATCTTTTTGTTTCTGCAGGCTATCAACCAGTTGTCCCAACAGCATTTACTGAACAGACCTTCCCATTTGCCTGGGTTGTCGTTTGTCTTTTTGTCAAAGATTATTTGGCTGTATTTGTGTGGGTTCCCATCTGGTGTTTCTATTCTGCTCCATTGATCTTCTTCTCTATTTTTTTGCCAGTACCAGGCTGTTTTGATAACCACTGCCCTATAGTATGTCCAGAGGTCCGGAACTGTGATTTCCCCTGCTAACTTCCTGTTCTTGAGAATGGTTCTAGCTATTCGTGGTTTTTTGTGCTTCCAGATGAACCTTTGAATCATTGTTTCCAGATCTGTGAAGAATGTTTTGGGCAATTTGATTGGGATTGCGTTGAATGTATATATTGCTTTTGGCAATATAGACATTTTAATGATATTGATTTTACCTATCCAGGAGCATGGGATGTTACTCCATCTTTCTAGATCTTCTTCAATTTCTTTTTTAAGTAGTTTGTAGTTTTCCCCAAAAGGGTCTGCTACATTTTTGGTTAGGTTAATTCCCAGATACTTCATACTTTCCTTTGTTACTTTGAATGGTATCTTGCTGGTTAGATCTTTTTCCAACTTGGGGCTGTTAGCATACACTATGGCTGTTGATTTTTGTTCATTAATTTTGTACCCTGCCACTCTACCAAACTCTCGTATAAGTTCTAGTAGTCTCTGTGTTGAGCCTTTTGGCTCTTCCATATAAAGAATCATGTCATCTGCATATAGTGAAAGCTTGACTTCTTCATTTCCCATTTGGATTCCTTTGATTTCTTTTTCTTGTCTTATGGCCTCAGCGAGTACCTCTAGAACTATGTTGAATAGCAGCGGAGAAAGCGGACATCCCTGTCTTGTTCCAGATCTCAGTGGGAAGGGTTCTAGTTTTTCTCCATTCAGTATGATGTTGGCATTGGTTTATTCATATATTGCTTTGATTATGTTGTGGATTTTTCCATCTATGCCTACCTTGGTTAGGGTTTTTAGTAGGAAGTGGTGTTGGATTTTGTCAAAAGCTTTTTCTGCATCTATTGATACTATCATGTGATTCTTGTTTTTCAGTTTTTGGATGTGGTGTATCACATTTATGGATTTCCGAATGTTGAACCATCCCTGCATTCCAGGGATGAATCCTACTTGATCTGAATGAATGATCTGTCTGATGTGTTTTTGAATTCTGTTGGCTAGGATTTTGTTGAGAATCTTAGCATCAATGTTCATCAAAGAGATAGGTCTGTAGTTTTCTTTCTCTGTAGGATCTCTGCCCGGTTTTGGGATTAAGGTAATGTTGGCTTCATAGAATGAGTTTGGAAGGGTTGCTTCCTTTTCTATTGTTTTGAAGAGTTTGTAGAGGATTGGGGTTAGTTCTGTTCGGAATGTTTTGTAGAATTCTGTAGTGAAGCTGTCTGGTCCTGGGCTTTTCTTTTTTGGGAGGTCTTTAATCACTGATTCAATCTCTGCTTCAGTTATGGGTTTGTTCATGTTGATTGTTGCCTCTGGGCTAAGTTTTGGCAGGTTGTGTGAGTCTAAGAACTTTTCCATTTCTTGGTGGTCTTCTGATTTGTTGGAGTACAGTGCTTTGTAGTAATTTCTGATTATGTTCTTAATGGTTGTAATGTCTGTTGTTATGTTGCCTTTTTCATCTTTGATGCTGTTAATTCTTGCTTTCTCTTGTTTTTTCTTTGTCAGACGGGCCAGCGGGGTGTCTATTTTGTTTATCTTTTCAAAAAACCAGCTTTTTGATTCGTTGATTTTGTGTATGGTTTTTTTTTTATTTCTATCTGGTTGATTTCCTCCCTTGTTTTGATGATTTCTTGTTTCCTATTGTGTGTGGGGCTCATCTGCTGCTGCTTTTCCAATTCCTGGAGGTGTGTGTTTAGTTCCTGTATTTGGCGACTCTCTTGGGCCTTGACATGAGCTCCAATTGCGATGAGTTTACCCCGTAGCACTGCTTTGGCAGTGTCCCACAAGTTTTGGAATGGTGTGTCAGAGTTTTCATTGGTTTCCATAAATTTATTGATCTCATCTTTAATTTCTTCTCTGATCCATTGTTTGTTTAATAGCATATTGTTCAGCTTCCAAGAGTTTCTGTATTTCCTTGGGCATTTTGAATTGCTGATTTCCAGTTTCATTCCGTGGTGGTCTGAGAGGGTACATGGTATGATTCCTATCTTTTTGAAGTTATTTAGATTTGCTTTGTGTCCTATCATGTGGTTGATCCTGGAGAAGGTGCCATGCACTGCTGAAAAAAATGTATAATCTGTGGTCTTAGGATAAAAAATTCTATAAATGTCTACCAAGTCTAGTTGTTCCTTGTTTGTACGAGCTCTGTTGTTTCTTTGTTGAGTTTTTGTTTTGTTGTTCTGTCTATAGTTGTTAGCGGGGTGTTAAGATCGCCCACTATTATTGTGTGTGTATCTATGTCTCCCCTTAAGTCTGTAAGTAGTTGCTTCACGAAGCTAGGCGCATTGGAATTGGGTGCATATATGTTCACGATTGTAATTACTTCTTCATGGATCAGTCCCTTCACCAATATATAATGTCCTTCTCTGTCCTTTTTGATGTCTGTCAGCTTGAAGTCTAGGTCATCTGAGATTAGAACAGCTATGCCAGCCTTTTTTTCTCATCCATTGGCATGAAATGTCTTTTTCCATCCTTTCACTTTAAATTTCTTACAGGATTTTCTGGTTAGATGTGTCTCTTGTAGACAACATATAGTTGGGTGCTGTTTGATGATCCATTCCGTTAATCTATGCCTTTTGATTGGTGAGTTTAAGCCATTTGTGTTTAGAGATAATATTGAAAGGAATTGGTTTTGGGCTGCCATGAGTGTAAGTATGCAAGTGTGTATTTGCGACTATTAGAGTTCTTGATTGGTTGACTTTTCTTGTATGGATTTTAGTGGGGAGGTCTTCCCATTTGCCATCTTTGATTTTGGTTTGTATTTTTTCTTTCTGGGTTTAGCACTTTCCTGAGGAGATTTTCCAGAGCTGGTTTCGTGTTGATGTATTCTTCGAGTTTCTCTTTACTGTTGAAGTATTTGATTTCATTCTCAAATATAAATGAGAGCTTTGCTGGGTACATTATTCTTGGTTGGCAGTTGTTTTGTTTCAGGATTTGATAGGTTTTACCCCATTCTCTCCTTGCTTGGAGCGTTTCTTCTGATAGGTCGGCTGTGATCCTGATTTCCCTCCCCCTGAAAGTAATCTTATCCTTTTTTCTTACTTGTCTTAGAATGGTTTCCTTGTATTCACTTGAAGGTAGCTTGAGGACCACATGTCTGGGAGACGATTTGTTTGGGTCGTATCTACTGGGGGTTCTTTGTCCTTCCTGGATTTGTGCCGGATTTATATTTCCAATATTCTGGAAGTTCTCCTGTATTATCTCATTGAGCACCCGTTGCAAGCCTGTCTCCTTTTCCACTCCTTCGAGAAGGCCTATTATTCTAATATTTGATTTTTTGAGGTTGTCTTTCACTTCCTGTATGGACCTATTGGCTTTCTCTAGATTTGTCTCCAACTGTTTGATGAGCTGCTGCCTTTCATTCTGATTGTCTTCCAATTCTGATATTCTGTCTTCTGCTGTGTTCATTCTGTTGGTTAGGCTTTCAATTTTGTGCTCTATATCGAGGATTCCCTTTTTGACTTGATTTATTTCTGCAGTGATATGGTTTTCGAATGCCTTAGACTCTTCCCAGCGCTTTTCACTCTCTCTGACGAATTTCATCATTAGCTTCTTAAAGTCCTTATCTGATAGTTCCTCTATGTCTTCATCTTGCATCTCAGATATTGAGATTAGTTTTTGGTTGTATTGGGAGGGAGTGCTTGATCTTTCCTCTGGGTCATTGCTTTTTCTGATACTTCTTCTCATTGTGTTTTTGCTTCTTGTTGTTTTGAGATTTTAGCGGTGATTCAGCTGAGCCGGCTCTGGTTTGTGGTCTCCGGCTGAGCCCACCAGGGCTTACTGCCTGAGTCACCAGCTGCTTTCAGGGTCTGTAGATCACAGCCCCGAGCTGGGTCAGGAGGCTTTGTGGGCCAGCCCTAGTGCCAGGCCCCTTCCCCTGTGGCTCCCTCTCAAAGGCAGTGCCCTACAGATTCACTCTGCTGAGCCGCGCCTGGGCTTTGGGTCACAAGGCTAATACAGCGGGGGTCTCTGCCTCAGTGCTGAGCCAGGACTCTCCTTCAGGGCTTGAGGTTAGCACAGCAAGGGCTCCTGCTGCTCGGAGTCTAAAATCCCCAACCCCGGCCTGTGCTGGGCTGGAGATCTCCACGGCCCCAGTGCCAAACTCAGAAGCGCTGCTCTGCTGAGGGCTGCAACACTGCAGGCGGGTCTTTCTGAGCGGGCTCCTGCTGAGAAAACCTGTCAGGCCAGTTCAGCTGAGCTGCTCTGGTCTGGCCTCTCTAGCTGAGCCCAGCTGGGGACTCCACCCTGAAGAAGCCACTTCCTCAGCTGCACTCTCTCAAAGGGTGGAAGCGGATCTCTGAGAGGCACAGAGCCCTTGAGGTGAGACGTGCCCCCACTAGTCTGCTCCTCTGCCCAGAACGTGAGGCCCTGTCTAGCATTGCCCAGCCTCTGGGGCTCCGGGCGTGTCCAGCAACAAGACCCACGGACTCTCCCACAGCCAGTCCACAGCTCGGAGCCTATACGGGGATCTGTGAGCCCCAGGCCCACAGCGCCACTCCTGTTACCTCTGCACTCTCCCACAGCCTCTGAGCAGTGGGTAGGCAAGCCTCTGGGAAATCTCCCCTGCTTTTCCTCCACTTCTGCAGGGATAATGCACCCAATGATCAGTCCAGTAGCCTCCTCTGGGGGCTCCTGCCTTCCAGGGGACTGGTGCCCCTGTCTGTGTGGGTGCCTATAATTCCTGCCGCCTCTTTTTTCCCTGGGGCGGTTGAGCCTCTGCCGCCTTCCCCCTGCCTGGGATCGTGACTCACCAGGTTTCTCGCAGCGTGCTGTATTTTCTTTCCTACTTTTTGCGGCTGTTCCTTCACGCTGTGTAGATCTTCTTGTTTAGTGAACTCCAGTGGCCTTCTCGCTCTTCTCCCTACAGTTTCGCGCCTCCTGGCCTGTTTCTCTGCTGGATCGGCTCCACTCATTCCCTACTCCACCCTACACCAGCTCTCTGCAGTAGGCCATCTTTTTTCCAATTCTACCCAGTCATCTTGAGTATAAGCTTCATCCACAAGCTGAGTTGCATCGCTACAGTTAACATGTATTAGTGCTGGAACTGGAGCCAGACGCTTGGTTTTTAAGCACAGCTAAATATGGCTTTGGTGGTGATGTTCTCACTGAACGTGGAGTTGGCTGACTTTCAAAGGAGCAGCTAGAGCATTGCTTTGTCTGGCAGACTAAGTCAGCTATTTTCATTGCAGTGCCTTTGTTTCTATTTTGCACATTGTGACAAAACCGGGTTTTCGTGCAAAACGAGTGTAATCGTGAGTTGTTTAAAGTGAGAGACTTCAATGGAGGTGGTTTCACACAAGCAACACGCTGCCCTGTCAGCTTGAGTATAAGCTTCATCCACATGCTAAGTTGCGTCACTCTAGCTAACATGTACTTAGTGCTGGAACTGGAGCCAAAGGCTTGGTTTCCAACGCAGCTGAAAATGGGTTTGGCGTTGAACTTCTCTCTGAACGTCGAGTTGGCTGCATTTCAAAGGAGCAGTTAGAGCACTGCTTTGTGTGAAAGATTCAATCAGCTCTTTTCATTGCAGTGCATTCTGTGTCCATTATGCACAGTGGGACAAAACTGGGTTTTTGTGCGCATCAGGTGTAATCGTGCAGTCGTGTTAGGTGCAAAACCTCAATTAATTCTTTTCACACAAGCACCACGCTGCCCTGTCATCTTGAGAATAAGCCTCATCCACATGCTCAGTTGCATCATCACAGCTAACATGTACTTCGTGCTTCAACTGGAGCCACAGGGTTCATATACATACGCAGCTGAGAACGGCTTAGGCGTTGTTGTTCCCTCTGAACTTGAAGTTGGCTGACTTTCATAGGAGCAGGTTGAGCATTGCTATGTGTGAAAGACTCAATCAACTCTTTTAACTGCAGTGCATTCTATAGCCATTATGCACAGTGTGACAAAACTGGATTTTCATGCAAAACGAGTGTAATCGTGAAGCTGTTTCTCAGGTGAGAGACCACAATGGAGATCGTTTCACACAAACGCCACGCTGCCCTGTCATCTTGAGAATAAGCTTCATCTACTTGCTGAGTTTCGTCACTCTAGCTAACATGTACTTAGTGCTGGAATTGGAGCCAGAGGCTTTGCTTCCAAGTGTAGCTGAAAATGGCTTTGGCGCTGAAGTTCTTTCTGAACATGGAGTTGGCTGCCTTCCCAAGGAGCAGCTAGAGCATTATGTTGTGTGGCAGATTAAGTCAGCTCTTTTCACAGCAATGCCTTTGTGTCTATTTTGCACAGTGTGACAAAACAAGTTTTCGTGCAGAACGAGTGTAATCGTGAGTTGTTTCTCAGGTGAGCGACTTCAATGGAGGTGGTTTCACACAAGCAACACGCTGCCCTCTCATCTTGAGTATAAGCTTCATCCACATGCTGAGTTGCGTCACTCTAGCTAAAATGTACTTAGTGCTGCAACTGGAACCACAGGGTTCATGTACATATGCAGCTGAAAATGTCTTAGGCTTTGCTGTTCCCTCTGAACTTGAAGTTGGCTGCCTTTCATAGGAGCAGCTAGAGCATTGCTTTGTGTGAAAGACTCAATCAGCTCTTTAAACTGCAATGCATTCTATAGCCATTATGCACAGTATGACAAAACTGGATTTTGATGCAAATCAGGTGTAATCGTGAAGCTGTTTGTCAGGTGAGAGACTACAATTGAGTTGGTTTCACACAAAAGCCACGCTGCCCTGTCATCTTGAGAATAAGCTTCATCCACTTGCTGAGTTGCGTCACTCTAGCTAACATGTACTTAGTGCTGGAATTGGAGCCAGAGGCTTTGTTTCCAAGAGTGGTTGAAAATGGCTTTGGCGCTGAAGTTCTCTCTGAACATGGAGTTGGCTGCCTTTCCACGTTGCAGCTAGAGCATTATGTTGTGTGGCAGACTAAGTCAGCTCTTTTCACAGCAATGCCTTTGTGTCTATTTTGCACAGTGTGACAAAACTGCGTTTTCTTGCAGAACGAGTGTAATCATGAGTTGTTTCTCAGGTTAGCTACTTCAATGGAGGTTGTTTCACACAAGCAACACGCTGCCCTGTCATCTTGAGTAGAAGCTTCATCCACATGCTGAGTTCCGTCACTCTAGCCAACATGAACTTAGTGCTGCAACTGGAACCACAGGGTTCATGTACATATGCAGCTGAAAATATCTTAGGCTTTGCTGTTAGCTCTGAACTTGAAGTTGGCTGCCTTTCATAGGAGCAGCTAGAGCATTGCTTTGTGTGAAAGACTCAATCAGCTCTTTTTACTGCAATGCTTTTTATAGCCATTATGCACAGTATGACAAAACTGGATTTCATGCAAATCAGGTGTAATCGTGAAGCTGTTTCTCAGGTGAGAGATTACAATTGAGTTGCTTTCACACAAATGCCACGCTGCCCTGTCATCTTGAGAATTAGCTTCATCCACATGCTGAGTTGCGTCACTCTAGCTAACATGTGCTGGAACTGGAGCCAGAGGCTTTGTTTCCAAGCACAGCTTAAAATGGCTTTGGTGGTGATGTACTCCCTGAACGTGGAGTTGGCTGCCTTTCAAAGGAGCAGCTTAAGCATTGTGTTGTGTGGAAGACTGAATCAGCTTTTTCACTCCATGCATTCTGTGTCTATTATGCACAGTGTGACAAAACTTGTTTTTCAGGCCAAGCGATTGTAAACGTGTAGTTGTGTGAAGTAAGAGACCTCAATGGAGTTGGTTTCACACAAGTACCACTTTACCCAGTCATCTTGAGTATAAGCTTCATCCACAAGCTGAGTTGCATCGCTACAGTTAACATGTATTAGTGCTGGAACTGGAGCCAGACGCTTGGTTTCCAAGCGCAGCTGAAAATGGCTTTGGTCGTGATGTTCTCACTGAATGTGGAGTTGGCTGACTTTCAAAGGAGCAGCTAGAGCATTGCATTGTGTAGTAGACTTAATCAGCATTTTCACTCCATGCATTCTGTGTCTATTATGCTCAGTGTGACGAAACTTGGTTTTTGTGCTAAGCGATTTTAAACATGTAGTTGTGTGAAGTGAGAGACCTCAATGGAGTTGTTTTCACACAAACGCCACGCTGCCCTGTCATCTTGAGTGTAAGCTTCATCCACATGCAGAGTTGCATCACTGTAGCTAGCATGTACTTCGTGCTGTACTAAAACCAGAGGGTTCATTTACATACACAGCTGAGAATGGCTTAGGCATTGATGTTCCCTCTGAACTTGAAGTTGGCTGCCTTTCATAGGAGCAGGTTGAGCATTGCTTTGTGTGAAAGAGTCAATCAGCTCTTTAAACTGCAATGCATTCTATAGCCATTATGCACAGTATGACAAAACTGGATTTTCATGCAAATCAGGTGTAATCGTGAAGCTGTTTCTCAGGTGAGAGACTACAATGCAGTTGGTTTCACCCAAACGCCACGCTGCCCTGTCATCTTGAGAATAAGCTTCATCCACATGCTGAGTTGCATCGCTACAGTTGTCATGTACTTAGTGCTGCAACTGGAGCCAGACGCTTGGTTTTTAAACGCAGCTAAAAATGGCTTTGGTGGTCATGTTTTCCCTGAACGTGGAGTTGGCTGCCTTTCAAAAAAGCAGCTAGAGCATTGCTTTGTGTGGCAGACTAAGTCAGCTCTTCAAGCAATGCCTTTGTTTCTATTTTGCACATTGTGACAAAACCGGGTTTTCATGCAAAACGAGTGTAATCGTGAGTTGTTTAAAGTGACAGACTTCAATGGAGGTGGTTTCACACAAGCAACACTCTGCCCTGTCATCTTGAGTAGAAGCTTCATCCACATGCTGAGTTGCGTCACTCTGGCTAACATGTACTTAGTGCTGGAACTGGAGCCACAGGGTTCATATACATATGCAGCTGAAAATGTCTTAGGCTTTGCTGTTCCCTCTGAACTTGAAGTTGGCTGCCTTTCATAGGAGCAGCTAGAGTATTGCTCTTTTTTTTTTAATATTCTTTTATTCATTAATTACATTGCATTACATGACACAATTTCATAGGTACTGGGATTCCTCCCCTTCACCCCAAACCCTTCCCCCATCATGAATTCTTTCACTTTGATGCATAACCACAGGTCAAGTTCTGTTGAAATTCACCTATTAAAAGTTTACACCATACAGAGTCCAGCATCCCACTTGTCCAGTTCATGTTCAACGGCCTCTTAGGGATGCCCTCTCAGGTTTGAAGGCAGAGCCAGCAGAGCGTCACCTCGATCAATTATAAGCTCCAACATATCGTCAGCAACAGTCCAGGTATGATGAGGCTGGTGCAGAGTCCACTGATTGACACAGTCCATCTTAGGGTTTCCCCTTGTCCAGTTTTCCACTGGAAGCATAAAGCTGAGGTGGTTGATTCATCTACTCCATTTTCCATCATTTCTTGGTTAATGCTTTGATTCCTCCATTTTGTTCAGGGGAATCCCCCTAAAAAAAAACTTTGAGGCATTCCCAGTCCAGGCTCCTACATGTACTACTAGTAAGCACAGTGCTCGCCACCGTCCATCACTCCAATCAGCTGATGGTTTTAACCCCTGGGTTGGTTCTCTTCTGAGCCCCGACCTCTATTGGAACCAATGAGTATCACATCTCTCCCCGGCTCTGCCCATCACACTCTCGTCCCTCACCTAAACCAGTGGGAGGAGTGCTGGTCGGGTGTTGCATTCCCTATTGGCACAAGCCATTTCACTTTGGCATTTTGTGGTTTGTTCTTTTTTTTTTTTTTTTATCGCAACCAAACCCAGCCAGGCCCCCACACAGTTTCAGCACTTGGGCTTGCCAGTAGATAACGTGAACCAACTCAGCCTGGTCTGCCTCAACCCGAGCCAAGTGTATGCCAGTGGGTCACATTCCAAAGCCTCTTCTGGGTTATTTACCTCCATGCTTCCTGCGTTTATTTGTAGAGTCAGTGTCCTGTCAGAGGAACTGTTCAGATTCCTCCCTCCGACTCCTTCCTAGTGTCAGGCTTCACGCATTCCAGCAGGTCCTTCAGCCAGCTCCGCTCTTCAATCCATTCTGGTTCCTGCTGTTGAGAGTTTCAGCCCAGCCATGGCTCGTCCATACTCACGTATGTCTCATATATGGCTCAGATGGGGTTGAGGCCTAGCCGAGCCCGTCCAACATCTATCCTGGTCCTCCGGAGCACCAAACTGTGCTGTGGTCTAATCCGGCATGGTGCGTCAAATCCGAATTGATATTTGTGCCAAGGGATTACAACTGTGACCCGACCAGAACTCAGCCTCCCTCCAGTTCCTGTGCCCCTTAGTGGTAGGCTCCACGCAGCCAAGGCCTCCCCCACGCAGTCCAACCAGGCCTGTTGCCAGCCAGTGTTAAGTATGCCAGAGGTTGCTCTGGTCAGCCCAGAGTGCCCTATAGACTGTCATGCCTCCTGCATAGACTGCACCGGCCCTTCTAAACCACCCAATGGGGTCAGAGTTTCAGGGGATTGGTCCACGCATGCCTCACACATTCTAGCCCCGAGTATGGTTCTTGAATGCCAATCAATGTCATAGTCCTGCCTTCTGTGACCCCTCTGCTGATCCCTCATCCTATCAGGTAATGGGGCATCCTGCTGGACAAGCCCGGAATTTTGCCTTTTAAGTGAGCTGATGTTGGCGATCAGCACTATAAAGTGACTACAGGTTCTTCAGAGGAAGATTAAATGCCTTTGAAAAGCTTAAGGGCTAATACATATTCTCAGAGTACTGTGGGTTCAGCACGCAGCGTCTCATGCAGCATATCAGAGAAACCAAATTCCAGAACTTCCTGGCCAGGCGACCAGTAGGCGCAGCCTGGCGCCAAATGGTGCACTGGGCGCCCGAGAGCCTCTCACCCCATGTACGCACGTACGTGGCGGAAAGCTTGGCAGTGTTAGGCTGGAATCGTGGCAGGGACCCAAACACCCGGGGCCAAGCCGCTTGCGGCCCCTCTTGGATCCTGCTAGCTCCTCCCCCACTCCAGCCCATTGCATGGCGCGCTCAGAGGCGTTCCCAATCCGCTCCTCAGGGTCCCAGAAAAACTTTCCTCCCCAAAGGGAGGCCATCAAACCAGAACCCCGGCAAATAGGAAAGCTGCCCGTGAGCCTCTCACCCCATGTACGCACGTAAATGGTGGAAAGCTTGGCTGTGTTAGGCTGGAATCGTGGCAGGGACCCGAGCTCCAGGGCCGCATGGCGGCCCAGGGCCAAGCCGCTTGGGCCCCCGCCTGGATCCTACTAGCTCCACCCCCACTCCAGCCCATGGCATGGCACGCTCAGAGGCGTTCCCAATCCGTAGAGCATTGCTTTGCGTGAAAGACTCAATCAGCTCTTTTAACTGCAATGCATTCTATAGCCATTATGCACAGTAGGACAAAACTGGATTTCATGCAAATCAGGTGTAATCGTGAAGCTGTTTCTCAGGTGAGAGATTACAATTGAGTTGCTTTCACACAAATGCCACGCTGCCCTGTCATCTTGAGAATTAGCTTCATCCACATGCTGAGTTGCGTCACTCTAGCTAACATGTGCTGGAACTGGAGCCAGAGGCTTTGTTTCCAAGCACAGCTTAAAATGGCTTTGGTGGTGATGTACTCCTTGAACGTGGAGTTGGCTGCCTTTCAAAGGAGCAGCTTAAGCATTGTGTTGTGTGGAAGACTGAATCAGCTTTTTCACTCCATGCATTCTGTGTCTATTATGCACAGTGTGACAAAACTTGTTTTTCAGGCCAAGCGATTGTAAACGTGTAGTTGTGTGAAGTAAGAGACCTCAATGGAGTTGGTTTCACACAGGTACCACGCTACCCAGTCATCTTGAGTATAAGCTTCATCCACAAGCTGAGTTGCATCGCTACAGTTAACATGTATTAGTGCTGGAACTGGAGCCAGATGCTTGGTTTCCAAGCGCAGCGGAAAATGGCTTTGGTGGTGATGTTCTCACTGAACGTGGAATTGGCTGACTTTCAAAGCAGCAGCTAGAGCATTGCGTTGTGTAGTAGACTTAATCAGCATTTTCACTCCATGCATTCTGTGTCTATTATGCTCAGTGTGACAAAACCGGGTTTTTGTGCTAAGTGATTTTAAACATGTAGTTGTGTGAAGTGAGAGACCTCAATGGAGTTGTTTTCACACAAACGCCACGCTGCCCTGTCATCTTGAGTGTAAGCTTCATCCACATGCAGAGTTGCATCACTGTAGCTAACATGTACTTAGTGTTGTACTAAAACCAGAGGGTTCATTTACATACACAGCTGAGAATGGCTTAGGCATTGATGTTCCCTCTGAACTTGAAGTTGGCTGCCTTTCATAGGAGCAGGTTGAGCATTGCTTTGTGTGAAAGAGTCAATCAGCTCTTTAAACTGCAATGCATTCTATAGCCATTATGCACAGTATGATAAAACTGGATTTTCATGCAAATCAGGTGTAATCGTGAAGCTGTTTCTCAGGTGAGAGACTACAATGCAGCTGGTTTCACACAAACGCCACGCTGCCCTGTCATCTTGAGAATAAGCTTCATCCACATGCTGAGTTGTTTTACTCTAACTAACATATGCTGGAACTGGAGCCAGAGGCTTTGTTTCAAAGTTCAGCTTATAATGGCTTTGGTGGTGAGGTACTCCCTGAAAGTGGAGCTGGCTGCCTTTCAAAGGAGCAGCTTAGGCATTGTGCTGTGGAGAAGACTGAATCAGCTTTTTCACTCCATGCATTCTGTGTCTATTATGCACAGTGTGACAAAACTTGTTTTTCAGGCCAAGCGATTGTAAACGTGTAGTTGTGTGAAGTAAGAGACCTCAATGGAGTTGGTTTCACACAAGTACCACTTTACCCAGTCATCTTGAGTATAAGCTTCATCCACAAGCTGAGTTGCATCGCTACAGTTAACATGTATTAGCGCTGGAACTGGAGCCAGATGCTTGGTTTTTAATCGCAGCTAAATATGGCTTTGGTGGTGATGCTCTCAACGCGGAGTTGGCTGCCTTTCAAAAAAGCAGCTAGAGCATTGTTTTGAATGGCAGACTAAGCTCTTTTCATTGCAGTGCCTTTGTTTCTATTTTGCATATTGTGATAAACCTGGTTTTCGTGCAAAACGAGTGTAATCTTGAGATGTTTTAGTGAGAGACTTCAATGGAGGTGGTTTCACACAAGCAACACTCTGCCCTGTCAGCTTGAGCATAAGCTTCATCCACATGCTAAGTTGCGTCACTCTAGCTAACATGTACTTAGTGCTGGAACTGCAGCCAAATGCTTGGTTTTCAACGCAGCTGAAAATGGGTTTGGCGTTGAAGTTCTCTCTGAACGTCGAGTTAGCTGCCTTTCAAAGGAGCAGTTAGAGCACTGCTTTGTGTGAAAGATTCAATCGACTCTTTTCATTGCAGTGCATTCTGTGTCCATTATGCACAGTGGGACAAAACTGGGTTTTTGTGAGCACCAGGTGTAATCGTGCAGTCGTGTTAGGTGCAAAACCTCAATTAATTCTTTTCACACAAGCACCACGCTGCCCTGTCATCTTGAGAATAAGCCTCATCCACATGCTCAGTTGCATCATCACAGCTAACATGTACTTCGTGCTTCAACTGGAGCCACAGGGTTCATATACATACGCAGCTGAGAACGGTTTAGGCATTGATGTTCCCTCTGAACTTGAAGTTGGCTGCCTTTCATAGGAGCAGGTTGAGCATTGCTATGTGTGAAAGACTCAATCAGCTCTTTTCACTGCAATGCATTCTATAGCCATTATGCACAGTATGATAAAACTGGATTTTCGTGAAAATCAGGTGTAATCCTGAAGCTGTTTCTCAGGTGAGAGACTACAATGGAGATCGTTTCACACAAATGCCACGCTGCCCTGTCATCTTGAGATTAAGCTTCATCCACATGCTGAGTTGCATCGCTACAGTTAACATGTACTTAGTGCTGCAACTGGAGCCAGATGCTTTTTTTTTAAGCGCAGCTGAAAATGGCTTTGGTGGTCATGTTTTCCCTGAACGCGGAGTTGGCTGCCTTTCAAAAAAGCAGCTAGAGCATTGCTTTGTTTCGAAGACTCAATCAGCTCTATTAATCTACAATGAGTTCTATGGCAATTATGCAGACTGTGAAATAACTGGTTTTTCATGCGAAATGGGTGTAATCAGAAAGTTGTGTAAGGGAGAGAGTACAATGAAGTTGGTGTTACACAAACACCACGCTGCCAAGTCATGCTGAGTTTCATCGCCATAGCTAACAAGTACATTTTGATGGAGCTGGTGCCAGAGGCTTGGTTTTCAAGCACAGCTGAAAATGGCTTTGGCATTGAATTTCTCTCTGGCAGTGTAGAGTTGGCTGCCTTTCAAAGGAGCAGCTAGAGCATTGCTTTGTTTGGAGACTCAAGCAGCCCTATTTCACTACAATGCATTCTAAGGCCATTACACACAGATTTCAAAACTGGGTTTTTGTGGGAGAAGGGTAGAATCATGAAGGAGTGGGAGGTGAGAGACCTCAATGTAGTTGGTTCCACAGAAGCACCACACTGTCCAGTCATCTTGAGTATAAGCTTCATCCACATGCTGAGTTTCAACCCTCTAGCGAACATGTACATTTTGATGGAGCTGGTGCCAGAAGCTTGGATTTTCAGGCGCAGCTGAAAATGGCTTTGGCATTGAATTTCTCTTTGGGCGTGGAGTTTGCTGCCTTTCCAAGGAACAGCAAGAGCATTGCTTTTGTGAGTGGAAGACTCAATCAGCTCTTTTCATAGCAATGCGTTCTAAGGCCATTAGGCACGCTGTGACAAAGGTGTGTTTTCATGTAAAGCGGGTGTAATTGTGATGTTGTATGATGTGAGAGACCTCAATGGAGTTGGTTTCACAGAAGCAGCACAACACTGCCCTGTCATCATCTTGAGTATAAGCTTCATCCACATGCTGAGTTGCGTCACCGTAGTGAACATGTACTTAGTGCTGGAAGTGGAGCCAGAGGCTTGGTTCTCAAGTGCAGCTGAACATGGCTTTGGCACTGAAGTTCTCTCCCAAGGTGGAATTGGCTGCCTTTTAAAGGAGCAGCTAGAGCATTGTGTGAATGAAAGCACCATAATCTCTATTTCACAGGAACGCTTTCTATGGCTATTTCGCGCAGAGTGACAAACCTGGACTTTTGTAGGAAACGGGTATAATCGTGAAGTTCTGTGAAGACAGAAATATCAATGGAGTTGTTTTCACACAAGCACCACGCTGCCCCATCATCTAG
This sequence comes from Ochotona princeps, assembly GCF_030435755.1. Taxonomy (NCBI): domain Eukaryota; kingdom Metazoa; phylum Chordata; class Mammalia; order Lagomorpha; family Ochotonidae; genus Ochotona; species Ochotona princeps. The sequence goes on along the minus strand of NC_080835.1, from coordinate 103,383,209 downwards.
AGTATAAGCTTCTACCACATGCTGAGTTTCCTCCCTATAGCTAACATGTACATTTTGATACCAGAAGTTTGGATTTCATGCACAGCTCTACATGGCTTAGGTGGTGATGTTCTTCCTGAAAGTGGAGTTGGCAGCTTTTGAAAGCAGCAGTTAGAACATTGCTTTGTGTGGAAGACTCAATCAGCTTTTTGCACAGCAATGCTTTCTATGGCCATTAGGCACACTGTGCCATAACTGGGTTTCGTGTGATGCTGGTGTAATCGTGAAGTTGTGTAATGAGATAACTGAATGGAGTTGGTTTCACACAAGCACCACTTTGGCCAGTCATCTTGAGTATAAGCTTCTTCCACATGCTGCGTTGCGTCACTATAAGGAACATGTACTTAGAGCTGGAATTGGAGCCAAAGGCTTGGTTTTCATGCGCAGCTGAAAATGCCTTAGGCGCTGAGGTTCCCTCTGAGCGTGGAGTTGGCTGCCTTTCAAAGGAGCAGTAAGAGCATTGCTTTGTGTGGAAGACTCAATCAGCTCTTTTCACAGCAGTGTGTTCTAAGGCCATTAGGCACTCTGTGACAAAACTGTGTTTTCGTGTGAAGTGGGTGTAATCGTAAAGTTGTGTGTGGGAGAGAATTCAAAGAAATTGGTGTCACACAAGCACCACTCTGCCCTGTATCTTGAAACAAAGCTTCATAAACATGCTGAGTTGTGTCATTATAGCGAACATGTACTTAGTTGCTGGAAATGGAGACAGAGGGTTGGGTTTCAAGTGCAGCTGAAAATGGCTTTGACACTGAATTTCTCACTGAACGTGGTGTTGGCCCCTTTTCAGCATCAGGGGATGTAATCGTGAAGTTATTTGAAGTTATGTGAAGCTATATGAAGTTATGTGATGTTATGTGAAGTTATGTGAAGACAGAAACCGCAATGGTGTTGGTTTCACACAAACAAAATGCTGCCCAGTCATCTAGAGCATAAGCTTCATCCACTTGCTGAGTTGCATAACTATAGTGAACATGGACTTAGTGCTGAAACTGGAGCCAGAGGCTTGGTTTTCATGCGCAGCTGAAAATGGCTCTGGCGCTGATGTTCACTGCCAGTGTGGAGTTGGCTGCCTTTCAAAGGAGCAGCTAGAGCATTGCTTTGTTTGCAAGACGCAATCAGCTCTAGTTCACTACAAAGAGTTCTATGGCCATTATGCAGATTGTGAAAAAACTGGTTTGTCATGCGAAATTGGTGTGATCGAAAGTTGTGTGAGGGAGAGAGTTCAAAGAAGTTGGTTTCACACAAGCACCACACTGCCCAGTCATCTTGAGTATAAGCTTCAAAAACATGCTGAGTTGTGTCATTACAGTGAACATGTACTTAGTGTTGGAACTGGAGACAGATGCTTGATTTTCTTTTTTTTTTCTTTCGTTTTTTTTTTTTTTTTAGATTTTATTATTTTTGGAAAGCCGGATATACAGAGAGGAGGAGAGACAGAGAGGAAGATCTTCCATCTGATGTTTCACTCCCCAAGTGAGCCGCAACGGGCTGGTATGCGCCAATCTGATGCCGGGAACCAGGAACCTCTTCCGGGTCTCCCATGCGGGTGCAGGGTCCCAAAGCTTTGGGCCATCCTCGACTGCTTTCCCAGGCCACAAGCGGGGAGCTGGATGGGAAGTGGAGCTGCCGGGATTAGAACCGGCGCCCATATGGGATCCCGGGGCTTTCAAGGTGAGGACTTTAGCCGCTTGGCCACGCCGCCAGGCCCAAGATGCTTGATTTTCAAGCACAGCTGAAAATGGCTTTGGCATTGAATTTCTCTCTGGCAGTGTGGAGTTGGATAACTTTCAAAGGAGCAGCTAGAGCATTGCTTTGTTTGAAAGACTCAATCAGCACTTTTCACTGCAATGCACTCTAAGGCCATTACACACAGATTTCAAAACTGGGTTTTCATGGGAGAACAGTAGAATCATGAAGGAGTGGGAGGTGAGAGACCTCAATGGAGTTGGTTTCACAGAAGCACCACGCTGCCCTGTCATTTTGAGTATAAGCTTCATCCACATGCTGAGTTTCAACCCTCTAGCGAGCATGTACATTTTGATGGAGCTGGTGCCAGAAGCTTGGAATTCATGCACAGCTGAACATGACTTAGGCACTAAAGTTCTCTCTGAGCGTGGCGTTGGCTACCTTTCCAAGGAGTAGCAAGAGCATTGCTTTGTGTATAAGACTCAATCAGCTGTATCTCACTACAATGCATTCTAAGGCCATTAGGCACGCTGTGACAAAGTGTGTTTTCGAGTGAAGCGGGTGTAATCGCGAAGTTGTGTGTTGTAAGGGACCTCAATGGTGTTGGTTTCACACAAGCACCACTCTGCCCCGTCATCTAGAGTATAAGCTTTTTCCACATGCTGAGTTGCGTAACTATAGCAAACATGTACTTAGTGTTGGAAGTGGAGCCAGAGGCTTGGTTTTCATGTACAGCTGAAAATGGCTTTGGCGCTGATGTTCACTGTCAGCGTGGAGTTGGCTGCCTTTCAAAGGAGCAGCTAGAGCATTGCTTTTTTTGCAAGACCCAATCAGCTCTACTTCACTACAATGAGTTCTATGGCCATTATGCATTTTATGAAAAAACTGGTTTTTCATGCAAAATGTTTGTAATCGGAAAGTTGTGTGAGGGAGTGAGTTCAAAGAAGTTGGTGTCACACAGACACCACGCTGCCCAGTCATCTTGAGTATAAGCTTCATCCACATGCTGAGTTTCATCACCCTAGCTAACATGTACTTAGTGTCGGAACTGGAGCCAGAGGCTTAATTTTCAAGCACAGCTGAAAATGACTTTGGCATTCAATTTCTAGTCATAGAGTTAGCTGCCTTTCAAAAGAGCATCTAGAGCATTGCTTTGTGTGAAAGTGTCAATCAGCTCTTTTCACTGCAATGCATTCTATGGCCATTATACAGATATTGACAAAACTGGTTTTTCATGCGAAATAGGTGTATTCGTAAGGCTGTGTAAAGTGAGAGACTTCAAACGTGTTTGTTTCACACAAGCACCACACTGCCCTGTCATTTTGAATACAAGCTTCATCCACATGCTGAGTTGCATCATTATACCGAACATGTACTTAGTGCTGAAACTGGAGACAGAAGCTTGGTTCTCAGGTGCAGCTGAAAATTGATTTTGCACTGAAGATTGCTTTGAACGTGGTGTTGCCTGCATTTCAAAGCAGCAGCTCGAGCTTTGCTTTGAGTGGAAGACTCAATCAGCTCTATTTCACTGCCTTGCTGTCTATGGCTATTTTGCACAGTGTGACTAAATCTGGTTTTTGTAGGAAACAGGTGTAATCGTGAAGCTGTGTGATGTGAGAGACCTCAATGGAGTTGGTTTCACACAAGCAGCACAACACTGCCCTGTCATCTTGAATACAAGATTCATCCACAAGCTGAGTTGCGTCACCGTAGTGAACATGTACTTAGTGCTGGAAGTGGAGCCAGAGGCTTGGTTCTCAAGCACAGCTGAACATGGCTTTGAAATTGAAGTTCTCTCTGAAGGTGGAGTTGGCTGCCTTTCAAAGGAGCAGTTAGAGCATTGTGTGAGTGAAAGCACAATAAGCTCTATTTCACAGGAACACTTTCTATGGCTATTTCGCAGAGAGTGACAAACTTGAGCTTTTGTAGGAAACGGGTGTAATTGTGAAGTTGTGTGAAGACAGAAACCTCAATGGAGTTGGATTCACACAAGCACCATGCTGCCCCGTCATCTAGAGTATAAGCATCATTGACATGCTGAGTTGCGTAACTATAGCGAACCTGGGCTTAGTGCCAGAACAGGAGCCAGAGGCTTGGTTTTCATGTGCAGCTGAAAATGGCTTAGGCGCTGATGTTCCCTGCCAGCGTGGAGTTTGCTGCCTTTCAAAGGAGCAGCTAGAGCATTGCTTTGTTTGGAAGACTCAATCAGCTCTACTTAACTACAATGAGTTCTATGGCCATTATGCAGATTGTGAAAACACTGGTTTTTCATGTGAAATAGGTGTAATCAGAAAGTTGTGTGAGGGAGAGAGTTCAAAGAAGTTGGTGTCACACAAACACCACGCTGCCAAGTCATGCTGAGTTTCATCGCCATAGCTAACAAGTACGTTTTGATGGAGCTGGTGCCAGATGCTTGGTTTTCAAGCACAGCTGAAAATGGCTTTGGCATTGAATTTCTCTCTGGCAGTGTGGAGTTGGCTGCCTTTCAAAGGAGCAGCTAGAACATTGCTTTGTTTGGAGACTTAAGCAGCCCTATTTCACTGTAATGCATTCTAAGGCCATTACACACAGATTTCAAAACTGGGTTTTCATGGGAGAAGGGTAGAATCATGAAGGAGTGGGAGGTGAGAGACCTCAATGCAATTGGTTTCACAGAAGCACCACACTGTCCAGTCATCTTGAGTATAAGCTTCATCCACATGCTGAGTTGCTTCATTCTAGCTAACATGTACTTAGTGCTGAAATTGGAGCCAGAGGCTTTGTTTCCAAGTGTAGCTGAAAATGGCTTTGGCACTGAATTTCTCTTTGGGCGTGGAGTTTGCTGCCTTCCAAGGAACAGCTAGAGCATTACGTTGTGTGGCAGACTAAGTCAGCTCTTTTCACAGCAATGCCTTTGTGTCTATTTTGCACAGTGTGACAAAACCGGGTTTTCGTGAAGAACGAGTGTAATCGTGAGTTGTTTCTCAGGTGAGCGACTTCAATGGAGGTTGTTTCACACAAGCAACACGCTGCCCAGTCATCTTGCGTATAAATTTCATCAACATGCTGAGTTGCTTCACTCTAGCTAACATGTACTTAGTGCTGGAACTGGAGCCAGACGCTTGGTTTCCAAGTGCAGCGGAAAATGGCTTTGGTTGTGATGTTCTCACTCTATGTGGAGTTGGCTGACTTTCAAAGGAGCAGCTAGAGCATTGCGTTGTGTAGTAGACTTAATCAGCATTTTCACTCCATGCATTCTGTGTCTATTATGCTCAGTGGGACAAAACTGGGTTTTCGTGCTAAGCGATTTTAAACATGTAGTTGTGTGAAGTGAGAGACCTCAATGGAGTTGGTTTCACACAAACGCCACGCTGCCCTGTCATCTTGAGTATAAGCTTCATCCACATGCTGAGTTGTGTCACTCTAGCCAACATGTACTTAGTGCTGCAACTGGAACACGAGGGTTCATTTACATACGCAGCTGAGAATGGCTTAGGCATTGATGTTCCCACTGAACTTGAAGTTGGCTGCCTTTCATAGGAGCAGCTAGAGCATTGCTTTGTGTGAAAGACTCAATCAGCTCTTTAAACTGCAATGCATTCTATAGCCATTATGCACAGTATGACAAAACTGGATTTTCATGCGAAACGGGATTAATCCTGAAGCTGTTTCTCAGGTGAGAGACTACAATGGAGTTGGTTGCACACAAACACGACGCTGACTTGTCATCTTGAGAATAAGCTTCATCCACATGCTGAGTTTCGTCATTATAGCGAACATGTACTTAATGCTGGAATTGGAGACAGAAGCCTGGTCTCAGGTGCAGCTAAAAATTGATTTGGCACTGAAGATTACTGTGAACGATTTGTTGGCTGCCTTTCAAAAAAGCAGCTCGAGCTTTGCTTTGAGTGGAAGACTCAATCAGCCCTATTTCACTGCCTTGCTGTCTATGGCTATTTTGCACAGTGTGACAAAAGTGGATTTTTGTAGGAAACAGGTGTAATCGTGAAGCTGTGTGATTTTAGAGACCTGAAAGGAGTTGTTTTCACACAAGCAGCACACTGCCAAGTCATTTTGAATACACGATTCATCCACATGCTGAGGTGCATCACCATAGCGAACATGTACTTAGTTCTGGAAGTGGAGCAAGAGGGTTGATTCTGAAGCGCAGCTGAACATGGCTTTGAAATTGAAGTTCTCTCTAAATGTGGAGTTGGCTGCCTTTCAAAGGAGCAACAAGAACATTGCTTTGAGTGGAAGACTCAATCAGCTCTTTTCACAGCAATGCGTTCTAAGGCCATTAGGCACGCTGTGACATAAGTGTGTTTTCGTGTGAAGGGACTGTAATCTTGATATTGTGATGTGAGAGGCCTCAATGGAGTTGGTTTCACACAAGCACCACACTGCCCAGTCATCTTTAGTATAAGCGTCATAAACATGCTGAGTTGCGTCATTATAGCGAACATGTACTTAATGCTGGAACTGAAGATAGAAGCTTGGTTCTCAAGCGCAGCTGAAAATGGCTTTGGCATTGAATTTCTCACTGAACGTGGAGTTGGCTGCCTTTCAAAACAGCAGCTAGAGAATTGCTTTGTTTAGAAGCAGAATCAGCTCTATTTCACTACAATGCATTCTATGGCCATTACACACAGAATTGAAAACTGGGTTTTCTTGAGTGCTGGGTAGAATCATGAAGGAGTGGGAGGTGAGAGACCTCAATGGAGTTGGTTCACAGAAGCACAACACTGCCAAGTCATCTTTAGTAAATGCATCATCCACATGCTGAGTTGCGTCACCATAGCGAACATGTACTTAGTGCTGGAAGTGGAGGCAGAGGCTTTGTTCTCAAGCGCAGCTGAAAATGGCTTTGGCAATGAATTTCTCTTTAGGAGTGGAGTTGGCTGCCTTTCAAAGGAGCAGTTTGAGCATTGTTTGAGTGAAAGCACCATAAGCTCTATTTTACAACAATGCTTTCTATGGCTATTTCGCACAGAGTGACAAACCTGGGCTTTTGTAGGAAACGGGTTTTATTGTGAAGTTGTGTGAAGACAGAAACCTCAATGGAATTGGTTTCACACAAGTACCACACTGCCCTGTCATTTTGAATACAAGCTTCATCCACATGCTGAGTTGCGTCAGTATTGTGAAAATGCACTTAGTGCCGGAACTGGAGCCAGAGGCTTGGTTCTCAAGCGCAGCTGAAAATGGCTTAGGCACTGAAGCTCTCTGTGGGGGTGGAGTTAACTGCGTTTCAAAGGAAAAGCAAGAGCATTGCATTCTATGCAAGATTCAATCAGCTATTTTCAATAACATTCATTGAACAGACATTATGCAGACACTGAGCAATCTAGTTTTAGATACAAAACGTGTGAAGTCGTGAGGATTTGTGAAGTGGGAGAACTCAATGGATTTGGTTTGAATCAAGCACCCTAACACCACACCAGTAACCCTAACCCTAACACTAACTCAAACAATATCCCGACTCTAATTCTTACCCCAATGATAAGCCTAATTCTAACCATAACCCTAATCCTAACACTAATGATAAAAGTAACACGAACCCTAAACCCAACCAAAACCTTAACCAAAACCCTAACCCTAATCCTTACTCCAATCCTTAAATCCTAACCCTAACCTTAAGCCTAACCCTAACTCTAAACGTAACCCTAAACCTAACAATAACCCTAACCCTAAGCCTAAACAAAACCTCACGCTAACCAGAAACGTAACCCTACCACTAACTCTAACACTAACACCAACCCTAACCCAAACCTTAACTCTAAACCTTACCGTAATCCTATCCCTAACCCTAACAGTAACCCTATGCTTACACCAACCCTAACCCTAACCCTAACACTCCCTAACCGTAACCCTAACAGTAAACGTAACCCTAATTCTAAACGTAACCCTAAACCTAAACCTAACCCTAACCCTAACCCGAACCCGAACACTAACCCTAAATCTAACCGTAACCCTAACCCTAACCGTAACCCTAAATCTAAACCTAATCTTAACTCTAACCCTAACCCTAACCCTAACCGTACCCCTAACCCTAAGCCTAAACCTAATTTTAACACTAACCTTATACCTAACCCAAACTTAAACCTAAACTTAACCCTATCTGTAACCCAAGTTGTTACACCAACCCTAACCCTATCCCTAACGCAAACACTAACCCCAACCCTATCTGTACCACAAATGCTTACACGAACCCTAACCCTAACCCTAACCCTAAAACTAACCATGACCCTAACCCCTAACATTAAACCCTAACCATAAACCTACCTGGAACCCTAAACCCAACCGTTACTCTAATGATTACTCCAAACATAAACCTAACCCTAACACCTCAATAACTCTAAACCTAACCCTAACCCCAACAATAACCCAAACCAGAACCCTCATCCTTACATTAACTAAAACCATAAACCTAACCCTAACCCTAAATATTAAATTTACACTAAACCTAACCATGAACCTAAACCTACCCAAATTGTAACATTAACCCTAACCCAAAGCTTAAACCTAAATCTAACTCTAACTGTAACCCTAATCCTTACATCAACCCTAATCGTAACGCTAACACAAACCCTAACCCTAACCATAAACATAACCCTTATTCCAAACCAAACCCTAACCTTAACCCTTACACCTAACCCTAACCCTAAACTTAATCCTTGGCATAACCGTAACCATCACCCTAACACTAACTCTAACACTCCCTAACACTAATCCTAACACTAACCCTACCTGGAACCCTACAACAACCTCAATCCTAATACACCAACAATAAACCTAACACAAACCCTAACACTAACCCTAACCCAAACCCTCATTGTTATTTTAAGCGTAACCCTAACCCTAACACTACCCTGAACACTAACCCTAACCAAATCCTAAACATAACCCTAACCAAAACCCTAACATCAACTCATAACACTAACCGTAACCCTTACCTTAAACCTAAGTATTACACCAACCCTAACCCTAACACTAACCCTATCCCTAAACCTAACCCTAACCCCAACCCTAACCATAACCCTAATGCTTACAACAACCCTAATCCTAACACTAACCCTATCCTTAAACCTAGCACTAACGCTAACCCTAACCCTAACCATAAACCTAATGCTTACACCAACCCTAACCCTAACCCAAAAACTAACCCTAACCATAACCATAACGCTAACTCTAACCCTAAGCCTAATCCTTACCCTAAACCTAACCATAACACTAAACGTAACCCTAGCATTAAACCTACCTGGAACACTAAACCCCAACCGTAACCCAAATGCTTACACCAACCCTAACAGTAACCCTAACACTCCCTAACCCTACACTAACCCTAACTTAACAGAAACCCTAACAGCAACCCTAACCAAAACCTCAACCATAAACCTACCTGGAACCCTAACCCCAACTGTAACCAAATGCTTTACCAACCCTAACACTAACCCTAACATGCCCTAACCCTAATCCTAACACAAACCCTAACACTCACCCTAACCCTAACGCTTACACCAACCATAACACTAACCCTAACCCTAACACTAACCCTAACCCTAATTATAACACTACTCTAACCCTAAACCAAAGCCTAAACCTAACCCTCACCCTAACCCTAACATTAAATCTAACTGTAAACCTATCCCTAATCCTTACCTTACCCTAATCATAACCCTAATCTTAACCGTAAAACTAACCCTAAACCCTAACCCTAATCCTGATCCTAACCCTAACCCTAAACCTAACCCTAACCCTAACCATAACACAAAACCTAACCCTAACCCTAAACCTAACCCTAACACTAATGCTTGCACCAACCCTATCCTTAAGCCTAACCCGAACCTAACCCTAAACCGAAGTGTAACCCAAACCCTAATCCTTACTTTAACCTTAACCAAAACCCTAACACTAACCCTAACACTAACACTAACCTAACCCTAACCATAACCCTAAAAATAAACCTACCTGGAACCCTAACCCTAACCTTAACCCTCACGCTTACACCAAACCTAAACCTAACCCTAACCCTCCCTAACCCTAAAATAACCCTAACTCTAACCCTAACTGTAACCCAAAACTAACCCTTATCAATACGCTAACCAAAACCATAACCCTAACCCTAACATTAAATCTTAAAATAACCCTACCCCTAACACTAAACCCTAAACTTACACAAATTGTAACACTAACCCAAACCCTAATGCAAAGCTTAAACCGAACCCTAACCCTACCCATAACCCTAATCCTTAAACCAAACCTCACCCTAAGCCCAACCCAAACCATAACCCTAATCATAAATATAATCCTTACTCCAAACCTAACGGTATCCCTAACCCTAACCCCTAAACCTAGCCCTAAACCTAATCCGTAGCCATAACTGTAACCATCACCCTAACACTATCCCTAATTTTCCCTAACCCTAACCCTAAACCTAACCCTACCTGGAAACCGAACCACAACAGTAACACTAACGCTTACACCAACCCTAAACCTAAACCTAGCCCTAAGCTTAACACTCGCCCTAAACCAAACCCTAACTCTCATCGTTACCTTAAACATAACCCTAACAATAACAATACTCTGAACACTAACTCGAACCCTAATACTAAACCTAACACTAACCCAAACGCTAACCATAACGCATAACACCTAACCGTAACCCTAACCCTATCACTAAGCCTTACACCAACCCTAACCCTAACCCTAACACAAACCCTAACCCTAAACCTAACACTAACCCTAACCCTAGCCCTAATGCTTACACCAATCCTAAACATAACTCTAACCCTAACCCAAACATTAACCCTAAACCTAATACTCACCAAACCCTAACCATAACCCTAACGCTAACTGTAACCTTAATCCTAATCCTTTTCCCTATCCCTAACCATAACACTAAACCTAACACTAAACATAAACCTACCTGGAACCCTAACCACAACCGCAACAAAATCCTTACACCAACCCTAACCCTTATCATAAAACTCCCTAACTCTATCATTAACCATAACCCTAACTCCAACAAAAACCTTAAACCTAACCCTAACCATAACCCTAAAAATATCTGGAAACCTAACCCCAACCGTAACCCAAAGCCTGCAAAAACCCTAACACTAACCCAAACACTCTCTATCCCTAACCCCAACCATAACCAAAATGCTTACACCAACCCTAACCCTAAACCAAACTCTCGATAACTCTAAAACTAACCTTAACCTTAACCTTAACCGTAAACCTAACCCTAACCCTAACACACATCACAACACTAAACCTAACCCTAATGCTTTTACCTACCCTAACCCTAACCAACCCTACCCTTCACCGTAACCCTAACCCTAACACTAATGCTTACACCAAAAAAAAACCCAACCATTACCCAAACCCTAAGCCTAAACCATAGCACCTAACAGTAACTCTAACCCAAACCCTAACGCTAACATTAACCCTATCCCTAACCCTAACCCTGAATATAATATTACACCAAATCTAACACTAAATATAACATTCACCCCATCCTTAAACCAAATTGAAACCCTAACTCTTATGCCAACCCAAAGCCTAAAGCCTAACACTAACCCTAAACATAATGCCTACAACAACCCTAACCCTCACCCGAACCCGAACCCTAACCCTAACCATAACCATTACACAAACTCTAAACTTATACCTAACCCTAACCCTAATACTTACACCAACACTAACCCTAACCCCAACCCTAACCCTAACACAAACCCTAACCCTAACTCTAACACTAACGCTAACCCTAATCCGAACCATAACACAAACAATAACCCTAACCCTAACCCTAAACCTACCTGGAATGCTAACCCCAATTGTAACCCAAATGCTTACATCAAACCTAACCCTAACCCTAACACTCTCTAACCCTAACCCTAACCCTAACGCTAACATTAACCCTAACCCTAACATAAACCCTAACAATAACCCTAAACCAAATGCTTACACCACCCTAACCCTAATCCTAACATTTACACAAAATTAACAATAATTCATACACAAACTTTAAACCAAACCCTTACCCAAAATCTAACCCTAACCCATAACACCTATCCCTAACCCTAACCCTAACGCTAACACTAATCCTATACCTAACCGTAACCCTAATGCTTACACCAACCCTAACACTAACCCTAACCCTCAGCCTAACCCTAACAAAAACCCTAACCCTGACCCTAACGCTTACACCAACCCAAACCCAAACCCTCAGCCTAACCCTAACAAAAACCCTAACCCTAACACTAACCCAACCCTAACACAACCCTAACCATAACCCTAACAATCCCTAAAACTAACCCTAACACTAACTCTAACACTAACCCTAAACCTAACCCTAATCCTAACCCTAACCCTGACTCCAATGCTTACACCAAAACAAACCCTAACCCTAACCCAAACACTCTCTAACCCTAACGGTCACCTTAACCCTAACCCTAACACAAACCCTAACCATAACCCTAACCTAACCATAACACTAATGCTTAACCCAACCTTAACACTAATCCTAACCCTCACCCTAACACTAACCGTAACCCTAACCCTAACCCTTACACTCTCTAACCCGAAGCCTAACACTAACCCTAACACAAACCCTAACCCTAAAACTAATGCTTACACCAACACTAACCTCAACCCTAAACCTCACCATCACCCTCAACCTAACCCTATCCCTAAACCTAACCTTAACCCTAAGCCTACCTTGAACCTTAATCCCAACTATAAACCAAATGCTTACACAAACCCTAACCCTAACCAAAACCCTAACACACTCAAAACCTAACCCTAAGCCTAATACAAGCCCTAACCCTAACCCTAAACCTAATGCTTAAACCAACTATAACCCTAATCCTGACAATCTCTAAACCGAAGCCTAACCCTAACCCTAACAGAAACCATAACCCTAACCCTAAACCTAATGCTTTCGCCAACCCTAACCCTAAACCTAAACCTCACACTCACCCTAATCCTAATTCTAACTCTAACTTTAACCTTAACACAAACCCTAACCCTAACCCTAAATTTAACACCAAACCTAACCCTTATACCAGCCCTAACCCTAACACAAACCCTAACCCTAACCCTGACACTAACCCTAACACTAACACTAACACTAATGCTTACACCAACTCTAAACCTAAGCCTTATCCAAAAGCTAACCTTAACCCATAACACCTAACAGTAACCCTAAACCTAACTCTAAGGCTAACACTAACCCTAACCCTAACACAAACCAAACGGAGTTATTCTACCACAAGAACCACTCGGCTGATTCTTCTTCAATATGCCCTCCACCAACATGCAGTGTTTCCTTGATTGAATTAGCTCTCACACCAATATTTGACTCTAGAGCCTTTGCATTGAGGGCTATCTGAAAACGGCTTTTGCGCTGAAGTTGTTTGTGAATGTGGAGTTGGTGGCATGTGAAACCCGCATGGGGAGTATTGGTTTGTGCGGAACACTCACCAAGCTTCATTTCAGTCCTAGGCACAAAAAAGGGCATTAAGCATAGAGTGTGGAAACTGAGTTTCTTGAAAGCTGCTTGGAAGCCTGATGGTGTGTGAAGTTAGTGAGCCAAATGGAGTTGTTCTCTAACAGGGACCACTAAGCTGATTCTTCTTCAATATGCTCTTCACCAACATGCAGTGTTTCCTTGATTGAATTAGCTCTCACACCAATATTTGCATCTAGAGCCTTTGCATTGAGGGCTATCTGAAAACGGCTTTGTTCTGATGGGGTGTGTGAATGTGGAGTTGGTTTCATGTGCAACCCGCATGTGGAGCATTGGTTTGTGAGGGATGCACTACCAGGTTCATTCGTAGATAATGCACTCCTAGGGCATTAAGCATAGTGTGTGAAAACTGAGTTTCCTTGAGAGCTGCTTGGAAGCCTGATGGTGTGTGAAGTTAGTGAGCCAAATGGAGTTGTTCTCAAAGAGGAACCACTTGGATGATTCTTCTTCAACATGCCCTTCACCAACATCATTGTTTCCTTGATTGAATTAGCTCTCACACCAATATTTGTGTCTAGAGCCTTTGCATTGGGGGCTATCTGAAAACAGCTTTGGCGCTGAAGATGTCTGTGAATGTGGAGTTGGTGGCATGTGAAACCCGCATGTGGAGCATTGGTTCGTGTGCGATGCTCACCAAGATGCATTTCACTCCTAGTCACTCCAAGGGCATTAAGCATATGTGTGAAAACTGAGTTTCCTTGAGAGCTGATTGGAAGCCTGAAGGTGTATGAAATTAGTGAGCCAAATGGAGTTGTTCTCCCATAGGAATTACTCAGCTGATTCTTCTTCAATATGCCCTTCACTAACATGCAGTGTTTCCTTGATTGAATTAGTTCTCACACCAATATTTGCTTCTAGAGCCTATGCATTGAGGGCTATCTGAAAACGGTATTGGGGCTGAAGTTGTCTGTGAATGTGGAGGTGGTGGCATGTAAAACCCACATGTGGAGCATTGGTTTGTGTGCGATGCTCTACCAGGGTCATTCCTAGATAATGCACTCAAAGGGCATTAAGCATAGAGCGTGAAAACTGAGTTTCCTTGAGAGCTGCTTGGAAGCCTGATGGTGTGCGACGTTAGTGAGCCAGGTGGAGTTATTCTCCCACAAGAATCACCTGCTGATTCTTCTTCAATATGCCCTTCACCAACATGCAATGTTTCCTTGATTGAATTAGCTCTCACACCAATATTTGTGTCTAGAGCCTCTGCATTGAGTGCAACTTGAAAATGGCTTTGGCACTAAAGATGTCTGTGAAAGTGGAGTTGGTGGCATGTGAAACCCGCATGTGGAGCATTGGTTTGTGTGGGATGCTCTACCAGGTTCATTCCTAGATAATACACTCAAGGTACATTAAGCATAGAGTGTGAAAACTGAGTTTTCTTGAGAGCTGCTTGGAAGCCTGATGGTATGTGATGTTAGGGAGTCAGTGGAGTTATTCTCCCACAAGAACCACTCGGCTGATTCTTCTTAAATATGCCCTTCACCCACATGCAGTGTTTCCTTGATTGAATTACCTCACACACTAATATTTGTGTCTAGAGCCTGTGCATTGAGGGCTATCTGAAAACGGCTTTGGCGCTGAAGTTGTCTGTGAATGTGGAGGTGGTGGCATGTGCAACCCGCATGTGGTGCATTGGTTTGTGTGGGATATTCACCAAGATTCATTTCAGTCCTAGGCACTCAAAGGGCATTAAGCATAGAATGTGAAAACTGAGATTCCTTGAGAGCTGCTTGGAAACCTGATGGTGTGTGACATTAGAGAGCCAAACGAAACTGTTCTTCCACAAGAACCACTCGGCTGATTCTTCTTTAACCTGCCCTTCACCAACACGCAGTGTTTCCTTGATTGAATTAGCTCTCACACCAATATTTGGGTCTATAGCCTTTGATTGAGGGCTATCTGAAAACGGCTTTGGCGCTGAAGTTGTCTGTGAATGTGGAGGTGGTGGCATGTGCGACCCGCATGTGGAGCATTGGTTTGTGTGGGATGCTCTACCAGGTTCATTCCTAGATAATACACTCAAAGGGCATTAAGCATAGAGGGTGAACAGTGAGTTTCCTTGAGAGCTGCTTGGAAGCCTGATGGTGTGCGACGTTAGTGAGCCAGATGGATTTATTCTCCGACAAGAACCACTCGGCTGATTCTTCTTCAATATGCCCTTCACCAACATGCAGTGTTTGCTTGATTGAAGTAGCTCTCACACAAATATTTTCATGTAGATCCTTTGCATTGAGGGCTATCTGAAAACGGTATTGTCGCTGAAGTTGTCTTTGAATGTGGAGTTGGTGGCATGTGAAACAAGCATGAGGAGCATTGGTTTGTGTGGGATGATCTATCAGGTTCTTTCCTAGCTAATGTACTCAAAGGGCATTAAGAATGGAGTGTGAAAACTAAATTTCTTTGAGAGCTACTTGGAAGCCTGTTGGTGTGTGAAGTTAGTGAGCCAAATGGAGTTGTTCTCAAACAGGAACCACTTGGTCGATTCTTCTTCAATATTCCTTTCAGCAACATGCAGTGTTTCCTTCTAGGGCCTTTGCATTGAGGGCTATCTGAAAACGGCTTTGGCGCTGAAGTTGTCTGTGAATGTGATGTTGGTGGCATGTGCAACCTGCAAGTGGAGCATTGGTTTGTGTGGGATGGTCACCAAGATTCCTTTGAGTCCTAGGCACAAAAAACGGTATTAAGCATAGAGTGTGAAAACTGAGTTTCCTTGAGAGCTGCTTGGAAGCCTGATGGTGGGTTAAGTTAGTGAGCTAAACGGAGTTGTTCTCCCACAAGAACCACTCGGCTGATTCTTCTTCAATATGCCCTTCACCAACATGCAGTGTTTGCTAGATTGAATTAGCTCTCACAATGAATATTTGTGTCTAGAGCCTTTGCATTGAGGGCTACCTGAAAACAGCTTTTGCGCTGAAGTTGTTTGTGAATGTGGAGTTGGTTGCACGTGAAACCCGCATGTGGAGCATTGGTTTGTGTGGGATGCTCTACCAGGTTCATTCCTAGATAATGCAGTCAAAGGGCATTAAGCATAGAGTGTGAAAACTGAGTTTCCTTGAGAGCTGCTTGGAAGCCTGATGGTATGTGACATTAGAGAAAAACGAAACTGTTCTTCCACAAGAACCACTCGGCTGATTCTTCTTTAACCTGCCCTTCACCAACATGCAGTGTTTCCTTGATTGAATTAGCTCTCACACCAATATTTGCGTCTAGAGCCTTTGCATTGAGGGCTATCTGAAAACGGCTGTGGCGGCGAAGTTGCCTGTGAATGTGGAGTTGGTGTCATGTGAAACCCGCATGTGGAGCATTCGTTTGTGTGGGATGCTCTACCAGGGTCATTCCTAGATAATGCACTCAAAGGGCATTAAGCATAGAGTGTGAAAACTGAGTTTCCTTGAGAGCTGCTTGGAAGCCTGATGGTGTGCGACGTTAGTGAGCCAGGTGGAGTTATTCTCCCACAAGAATCACCTGCTGATTCTTCTTCAATATGCCCTTCACCAACATGCAATGTTTCCTTGATTGAATTAGCTCTCACACCAATATTTGTGTCTAGAGCCTCTGCATTGAGTGCAACTTGAAAATGGCTTTGGCGCTAAAGATGTCTGTGAATGTGGAGTTGGTGGCATGTGAAACCCGCATGTGGAGCATTGGTTTGTGTGGGATGCTCTACCAGGTTCATTCCTAGATAATACACTCAAGGTACATTAAGCATAGAGTGTGAAAACTGAGTTTTCTTAAGAGCTGCTTGGAAGCCTGATGGTATGTGATGTTAGGGAGTCAGTGGAGTTATTCTCCCACAAGAACCACTCGGCTGATTCTTCTTAAATATGCCCTTCACCCACATGCAGTGTTTCCTTGATTGAATTACCTCACACACTAATATTTGTGTCTAGAGCCTGTGCATTGAGGGCTATCTGAAAACGGCTTTGGCGCTGAAGTTGTCTGTGAATGTGGAGGTGGTGGCATGTGCAACCCGCATGTGGTGCATTGGTTTGTGTGGGATATTCACCAAGATTCATTTCAGTCCTAGGCACTCAAAGGGCATTAAGCATAGAATGTGAAAACTGAGATTCCTTGAGAGCTGCTTGGAAACCTGATGGTGTGTGACATTAGAGAGCCAAACGAAACTGTTCTTCCACAAGAACCACTCGGCTGATTCTTCTTCAACATGCCCTTCACCAACACGCAGTGTTTCCTTGATTGAATTAGCTCTCACACCAATATTTGGGTCTATAGCCTTTGATTGAGGGCTATCTGAAAACGGCTTTGGCGCTGAAGTTGTCTGTGAATGTGGAGGTGGTGGCATGTGCGACCCGCATGTGGAGCATTGGTTTGTGTGGGATGCTCTACCAGGTTCATTCCTAGATAATACACTCAAAGGGCATTAAGCATAGAGGGTGAACAGTGAGTTTCCTTGAGAGCTGCTTGGAAGCCTGATGGTGTGCGACGTTAGTGAGCCAGATGGATTTATTCTCCGACAAGAACCACTCGGCTGATTCTTCTTCAATATGCCCTTCACCAACATGCAGTGTTTGCTTGATTGAAGTAGCTCTCACACAAATATTTTCATGTAGATCCTTTGCATTGAGGGCTATCTGAAAACGGTATTGTCGCTGAAGTTGTCTTTGAATGTGGAGTTGGTGGCATGTGAAACAAGCATGAGGAGCATTGGTTTGTGTGGGATGATCTATCAGGTTCTTTCCTAGCTAATGTACTCAAAGGGCATTAAGAATGGAGTGTGAAAACTAAATTTCTTTGAGAGCTACTTGGAAGCCTGTTGGTGTGTGAAGTTAGTGAGCCAAATGGAGTTGTTCTCAAACAGGAACCACTTGGTCGATTCTTCTTCAATATTCCTTTCAGCAACATGCAGTGTTTCCTTCTAGGGCCTTTGCATTGAGGGCTATCTGAAAATGGCTTTGGCGCTGAAGTTGTCTGTGAATGTGATGTTGGTGGCATGTGCAACCTGCAAGTGGAGCATTGGTTTGTGTGGGATGGTCACCAAGATTCCTTTGAGTCCTAGGCACAAAAAACGGTATTAAGCATATAGTGTGAAAACTGAGTTTCCTTGAGAGCTGCTTGGAAGCCTGATGGTGGGTTAAGTTAGTGAGCTAAACGGAGTTGTTCTCCCACAAGAACCACTCGGCTGATTCTTCTTCAATATGCCCTTCACCAACATGCAGTGTTTGCTAGATTGAATTAGCTCTCACAATGAATATTTGTGTCTAGAGCCTTTGCATTGAGGGCTACCTGAAAACAGCTTTTGCGCTGAAGTTGTTTGTGATTGTGGAGTTGGTTGCACGTGAAACCCGCATGTGGAGCATTGGTTTGTGTGGGATGCTCTACCAGGTTCATTCCTAGATAATGCAGTCAAAGGGCATTAAGCATAGAGTGTGAAAACTGAGTTTCCTTGAGAGCTGCTTGGAAGCCTGATGGTATGTGACATTAGAGAGAAAAACGAAACTGTTCTTCCACAAGAACCACTCGGCTGATTCTTCTTTAACCTGCCCTTCACCAACATGCAGTGTTTCCTTGATTGAATTAGCTCTCACACCAATATTTGGGTCTAGGTCCTTTGCATTGAGGGCTATCTGAATATGACTTTGTCGCTGAAGATGTCTGTGAATGTGGAGTTGGTTGCATGTGAAACACGCATGTGGAGCATTGGTTTGTGTGGGATGCTCTCCCAGGTTCATTCCTAGATAATGCACTCAAAGGGCATTAAGCATAGAGTGTGAAAACTGAGTTTCCTTGAGAGCTACTTGGAAGCCTGATGGTGTATGAAATTAGTGAGCCAAATGGAGTTGTTCTCCCACAAGAACCACTCGGCTGATTCTTCTTCAATATGCCCTTCACCAACATGCAGTGTTTCCTTGATTGAATTAACTCTCACAACCAATATTTGTGTCTAGAGCCTTTGCATTGAGGGCCACCTGAAAAGAGCTTTTGCGCTGAAGTTGTTTGTGAATGTGGAGTTGGTGGCATGTGAAACCCGCATGGGGAGCATTGGTTTGTGTGCGGAACACTCACCAAGCTTCATTTCAGTCCTAGACACAAAAAAGGGAATTAAGCATAGAGTGTGGAAACTGAGTTTCATGAAAGCTGCTTGGAAGCCTGATGGTGTGTGAAGTTAGTGAGCCAAATGGAGTTGTTCTGTAACAGGGACCACTAAGCTGATTCTTCTTCAATATGCTCTTCACCAACATGCAGTGTTTCCTTGATTGAATTAGCTCTCACACCAATATTTGCATCTAGAGCCTTTGCATTGAGGGCTATCTGAAAACGGCTTTGTTCTGATGGGGTGTGTGAATGTGGAGTTGGTTTCATGTGCAACCCGCATGTGGAGCATTGGTTTGTGAGGGATGCACTACCAGGTTCATTCGTAGATAATGCACTCCTAGGGCATTAAGCATATAGTGTGAAAACTGAGTTTCCTTGAGAGCTGCTTATAAGCCTGATGGTGTGTGAAGTTAGTGAGCCAAATGGAGTTGTTCTCAAAGAGGAACCACTTGGATGATTCTTCTTCAACATGCCCTTCACCAACATCATTGTTTCCTTGATTGAATTAGCTCTCACACCAATATTTGTGTCTAGAGCCTTTGCATTGGGGGCTATCTGAAAACAGCTTTGGCGCTGAAGATGTCTGTGAATGTGGAGTTGGTGGCATGTGAAACCCGCATGTGGAGCATTGGTTCGTGTGCGATGCTCACCAAGATGCATTTCACTCCTAGTCACTCCAAGGGCATTAAGCATATGTGTGAAAACTGAGTTTCCTTGAGAGCTGATTGGAAGCCTGAAGGTGTATGAAATTAGTGAGCCAAATGGAGTTGTTCTCCCATAGGAATTACTCAGCTGATTCTTCTTCAATATGCCCTTCACTAACATGCAGTGTTTCCTTGATTGAATTAGCTCTCACACAAATATTTGCTTCTAGATCCTATGCATTGAGGGCTATCTGAAAACGGTATTGGGGCTGAAGTTGTCTGTGAATGTGGAGGTGGTGGCATGTAAAACCCACATGTGGAGCATTGGTTTGTGTGCGATGCTCTACCAGGGTCATTCCTAGATAATGCACTCAAAGGGCATTAAGCATAGAGTGTGAAAACTGAGTTTCCTTGAGAGCTGCTTGGAAGCCTGATGGTGTGCGACGTTAGTGAGCCAGGTGGAGTTATTCTCCCACAAGAATCACCTGCTGATTCTTCTTCAATATGCCCTTCACCAACATGCAATGTTTCCTTGATTGAATTAGCTCTCACACCAATATTTGTGTCTAGAGCCTCTGCATTGAGTGCAACTTGAAAATGGCTTTGGCGCTAAAGATGTCTGTGAATGTGGAGTTGGTGGCATGTGAAACCCGCATGTGGAGCATTGGTTTGTGTGGGATGCTCTACCAGGTTCATTCCTAGATAATACACTCAAGGTACATTAAGCATAGAGTGTGAAAACTGAGTTTTCTTGAGAGCTGCTTGGAAGCCTGATGGTATGTGATGTTAGGGAGTCAGTGGAGTTATTCTCCCACAAGAACCACTCGGCTGATTCTTCTTAAATATGCCCTTCACCCACATGCAGTGTTTCCTTGATTGAATTACCTCACACACTAATATTTGTGTCTAGAGCCTGTGCATTGAGGGCTATCTGAAAACGGCTTTGGCGCTGAAGTTGTCTGTGAATGTGGAGGTGGTGGCATGTGCAACCCGCATGTGGTGCATTGGTTTGTGTGGGATATTCACCAAGATTCATTTCAGTCCTAGGCACTCAAAGGGCATTAAGCATAGAATGTGAAAACTGAGATTCCTTGAGAGCTGCTTGGAAACCTGATGGTGTGTGACATTAGAGAGCCAAACGAAACTGTTCTTCCACAAGAACCACTCGGCTGATTCTTCTTTAACCTGCCCTTCACCAACACGCAGTGTTTCCTTGATTGAATTAGCTCTCACACCAATATTTGGGTCTATAGCCTTTGCATTGAGGGCTATCTGAAAACGGCTTTGGCGCTGAAGTTGTCTGTGAATGTGGAGGTGGTGGCATGTGCGACCCGCATGTGGAGCATTGGTTTGTGTGGGATGCTCTACCAGGTTCATTCCTAGATAATACACTCAAAGGGCATTAAGCATAGAGTGTGAACAGTGAGTTTCCTTGAGAGCTGCTTGGAAGCCTGATGGTGTGCGACGTTAGTGAGCCAGATGGATTTATTCTCCGACAAGAACCACTCGGCTGATTCTTCTTCAATATGCCCTTCACCAACATGCAGTGTTTGCTTGATTGAAGTAGCTCTCACACAAATATTTTCATGTAGATCCTTTGCATTGAGGGCTATCTGAAAACGGTATTGTCGCTGAAGTTGTCTTTGAATGTGGAGTTGGTGGCATGTGAAACAAGCATGAGGAGCATTGGTTTGTGTGGGATGATCTACCAGGTTCTTTCCTAGCTAATGTACTCAAAGGGCATTAAGAATGGAGTGTGAAAACTAAATTTCTTTGAGAGCTACTTGGAAGCCTGTTGGTGTGTGAAGTTAGTGAGCCAAATGGAGTTGTTCTCAAACAGGAACCACTTGGTCGATTCTTCTTCAATATTCCTTTCAGCAACATGCAGTGTTTCCTTCTAGGGCCTTTGCATTGAGGGCTATCTGAAAATGGCTTTGGCGCTGAAGTTGTCTGTGAATGTGATGTTGGTGGCATGTGCAACCTGCAAGTGGAGCATTGGTTTGTGTGGGATGGTCACCAAGATTCCTTTGAGTCCTAGGCACAAAAAACGGCATTAAGCATAGAGTGTGAAAACTGAGTTTCCTTGAGAGCTGCTTGGAAGCCTGATGGTGGGTTAAGTTAGTGAGCTAAACGGAGTTGTTCTCCCACAAGAACCACTCGGCTGATTCTTCTTCATTATGCCCTTCACCAACATGCAGTGTTTGCTAGATTGAATTAGCTCTCACAATGAATATTTGTGTCTAGAGCCTTTGCATTGAGGGCTACCTGAAAACAGCTTTTGCGCTGAAGTTGTTTGTGAATGTGGAGTTGGTTGCTCGTGAAACCCGCATGTGGAGCATTGGTTTGTGTGGGATGCTCTACCAGGTTCATTCCTGGATAATGCAGTCAAAGGGCATTAAGCATAGAGTGTGAAAACTGAGTTTCCTTGAGAGCTGCTTGGAAGCCTGATGGTATGTGACATTAGAGAGAAAAACGAAACTGTTCTTCCACAAGAACCACTCGGCTGATTCTTCTTTAACCTGCCCTTCACCAACATGCAGTGTTTCCTTGATTGAATTAGCTCTCACACCAATATTTGGGTCTAGGTCCTTTGCATTGAGGGCTATCTGAATATGACTTTGTCGCTAAAGATGTCTGTGAATGTGGAGTTGGTTGCATGTGAAACACGCATGTGGAGCATTGGTTTGTGTGGGATGCTCTCCCAGGTTCATTCCTAGATAATGCACTCAAAGGGCATTAAGCATAGAGTGTGAAAACTGAGTTTCCTTGAGAGCTACTTGGAAGCCTGATGGTGTATGAAATTAGTGACCCAAATGGAGTTGTTCTCCCACAACAACCACTCGGCTGATTCTTCTTCAATATGCCCTTCACCAACATGCAGTGTTTCTTTGATTGAATTAACTCTCACAACCAATATTTGTGTCTAGAGCCTTTGCATTGAGGGCCACCTGAAAACAGCTTTTGCGCTGAAGTTGTTTGTGAATGTGGAGTTGGTTGCATGTGAAACCCGCATGTGGAGCATTGGTTTGTGTGGGATGCTCTACCAGGTTCATTCCTAGATAATGCACTCAAAGGGCATTAAGCATAGAGTGTGAAAACTGAGTTTCCATGAGAGCTGCTTGGAAGCCTGATGGTGTTTGAAATTAGTGACCCAAATGGAGTTGTTCTCCCACGTGAACCACTCGGCTGATTCTTCTTCAATATGCCCTTCACCAACATGCAGTGTTTCCTTGATTGAATTAGCTGTCACACCAATATTTGCGTCTAGAGTCTTTGCATTGAGGGTTATCTGAAAACGGCTTTGGTGCTGAAGTTTTCTGTGAATGTGGAGTTGGTGGCATGTGAAACCCGCATTTGGAGCATTGGTTTGTGTGGGATGCTCTACCAGGTTCAGTCCTAGATAATGCACTCAATGTGCATTAAGCATAGAGTGTGAAAACTGAGTTTCCTTGAGAGCTGCTTGGAAGCCTGATGGTGTGTGATGTTAGTGAGCCAAGTGGAGTTGTTCTGCCACAAGAACCACTCGGCTGAATCTTCTTCAATATGCTCTTCACCAACATGTAGTGTTTCCTTGATTGAATTAGCTCTCACACCAATATTTGTGTCTAGAGCCTTTGCATTGAGGGCTATCTGAAAGCAGCTTTGGCGCTGAAGTTGTCTGTGAATGTGGAGTTGGTGGCATGTGAAACCCGCATGTGGAGCATTCGTTTGTGTGGGATGCTCTACCAGGTCCAGTCCTAGATAATGCACTCAAAGGGCATTAGGAATAGAGTGTGAAAACTGCGTTTCCTTGTGAGCTGCTTGGAAGCCTGATGGTGTGCGACGTTAGTGAGCCAAGTGGAGTTTTCTGCCACAAAAATCACTCGGCTGATTCTTCTTCAATATGCCCTTCACCAACATGCAGTGTTTCCTTGATTGAATTAGGTCTCACACCAATATTTGCGCCTAGAGCCTTTGCATTGAGGGCTATCTGAAAACGGCTTGGAGCTGAAGTTGTGTGTGAATGTGGAGTTGGTGGCATGTGAAACCCGCATGTCGAGCATTGGTTGGTGTGGGATGCTCACCAAGCTTCATTTCAGTACTAGGCACTCAAAGGGCATTAAGCATAGAGTGTGAAAACTGAGTTTCCTTGAGAGCTGCTTGGAAACCTGATGGTGTGTGAAGTTAGTGAGCCAAATGGAGTTGTTCTCCCACAAGAACCACTCGGCTGATTCTTCTTCAATATGCCCTTCACCAACATGCAGTGTTTCTTTGATTGAATTAGCTCTCACACAAATATTTGCGCCTAGAGCCTTTGCATTGAGGGCTATCTGAAAACGGCTTTGGCGCTGAAGTTGTCTGTGAATGTGGAGTTGGTGGCATGTGAAACCCGCATGTGGAGCATTGGTTTGTGTGGGATGGTCACCAAGATTCCTTTGAGTCCTAGGCACAAAAAACGGCATTAAGCATAGAGTGTGAAAACTGAGTTTCCTTGAGAGCTGCTTGGAAGCCTGATGGTGGGTTAAGTTAGTGAGCTAAACGGAGTTGTTCTCCCACAAGAACCACTCGGCTGATTCTTCTTCATTATGCCCTTCACCAACATGCAGTGTTTGCTAGATTGAATTAGCTCTCACAATGAATATTTGTGTCTAGAGCCTTTGCATTGAGGGCTACCTGAAAACAGCTTTTGCGCTGAAGTTGTTTGTGAATGTGGAGTTGGTTGCTCGTGAAACCCGCATGTGGAGCATTGGTTTGTGTGGGATGCTCTACCAGGTTCATTCCTGGATAATGCAGTCAAAGGGCATTAAGCATAGAGTGTGAAAACTGAGTTTCCTTGAGAGCTGCTTGGAAGCCTGATGGTATGTGACATTAGAGAGAAAAACGAAACTGTTCTTCCACAAGAACCACTCGGCTGATTCTTCTTTAACCTGCCCTTCACCAACATGCAGTGTTTCCTTGATTGAATTAGCTCTCACACCAATATTTGGGTCTAGGTCCTTTGCATTGAGGGCTATCTGAATATGACTTTGTCGCTAAAGATGTCTGTGAATGTGGAGTTGGTTGCATGTGAAACACGCATGTGGAGCATTGGTTTGTGTGGGATGCTCTCCCAGGTTCATTCCTAGATAATGCACTCAAAGGGCATTAAGCATAGAGTGTGAAAACTGAGTTTCCTTGAGAGCTACTTGGAAGCCTGATGGTGTATGAAATTAGTGACCCAAATGGAGTTGTTCTCCCACAACAACCACTCGGCTGATTCTTCTTCAATATGCCCTTCACCAACATGCAGTGTTTCTTTGATTGAATTAACTCTCACAACCAATATTTGTGTCTAGAGCCTTTGCATTGAGGGCCACCTGAAAACAGCTTTTGCGCTGAAGTTGTTTGTGAATGTGGAGTTGGTTGCATGTGAAACCCGCATGTGGAGCATTGGTTTGTGTGGGATGCTCTACCAGGTTCATTCCTAGATAATGCACTCAAAGGGCATTAAGCATAGAGTGTGAAAACTGAGTTTCCATGAGAGCTGCTTGGAAGCCTGATGGTGTTTGAAATTAGTGACCCAAATGGAGTTGTTCTCCCACGTGAACCACTCGGCTGATTCTTCTTCAATATGCCCTTCACCAACATGCAGTGTTTCCTTGATTGAATTAGCTGTCACACCAATATTTGCGTCTAGAGTCTTTGCATTGAGGGTTATCTGAAAACGGCTTTGGTGCTGAAGTTTTCTGTGAATGTGGAGTTGGTGGCATGTGAAACCCGCATTTGGAGCATTGGTTTGTGTGGGATGCTCTACCAGGTTCAGTCCTAGATAATGCACTCAATGTGCATTAAGCATAGAGTGTGAAAACTGAGTTTCCTTGAGAGCTGCTTGGAAGCCTGATGGTGTGTGATGTTAGTGAGCCAAGTGGAGTTGTTCTGCCACAAGAACCACTCGGCTGAATCTTCTTCAATATGCTCTTCACCAACATGTAGTGTTTCCTTGATTGAATTAGCTCTCACACCAATATTTGTGTCTAGAGCCTTTGCATTGAGGGCTATCTGAAAGCAGCTTTGGCGCTGAAGTTGTCTGTGAATGTGGAGTTGGTGGCATGTGAAACCCGCATGTGGAGCATTCGTTTGTGTGGGATGCTCTACCAGGTCCAGTCCTAGATAATGCACTCAAAGGGCATTAGGAATAGAGTGTGAAAACTGCGTTTCCTTGTGAGCTGCTTGGAAGCCTGATGGTGTGCGACGTTAGTGAGCCAAGTGGAGTTTTCTGCCACAAAAATCACTCGGCTGATTCTTCTTCAATATGCCCTTCACCAACATGCAGTGTTTCCTTGATTGAATTAGGTCTCACACCAATATTTGCGCCTAGAGCCTTTGCATTGAGGGCTATCTGAAAACGGCTTGGAGCTGAAGTTGTGTGTGAATGTGGAGTTGGTGGCATGTGAAACCCGCATGTCGAGCATTGGTTGGTGTGGGATGCTCACCAAGCTTCATTTCAGTACTAGGCACTCAAAGGGCATTAAGCATAGAGTGTGAAAACTGAGTTTCCTTGAGAGCTGCTTGGAAACCTGATGGTGTGTGAAGTTAGTGAGCCAAATGGAGTTGTTCTCCCACAAGAACCACTCGGCTGATTCTTCTTCAATATGCCCTTCACCAACATGCAGTGTTTCTTTGATTGAATTAGCTCTCACACAAATATTTGCGCCTAGAGCCTTTGCATTGAGGGCTATCTGAAAACGGCTTTGGCGCTGAAGTTGTCTGTGAATGTGGAGTTGGTGGCATGTGAAACCCGCATGTGGAGCATTGGTTTGTGTGGGATGCTCTACCAGGTTCATTCCTAGATAATGCACTAAAAGTGCATTAAGCATAGAGTGTGAAAACTGAGTTTCCTTGAGAGCTGCTTGGAAGCCTGATGGTGTGTGAGGTTAGTGGGCCAAGTGGAGTTGTTCTCCCACAAGAACCACTCGGCTGATTCTTCTTCAATATGCCCTTCACCAACATGCAGTGTTTCCTAGATTGAATTAGCTCTCACACCAATATTTGCGCCTTGAGCCTTTGCATTGAGGGCTATCTGAAAATGGCTTTGGCGCTGAAGTTTTCTGTGGATGTAAAGTTGGTGGCATGTGAAACCCGCATGTGGAGCATTGTTTTTTGTTGTATGCTCTACCAGGTTCAGTCCTAGATAATGCACTCAAAATGCATTGAGCATAGAATGTGAAAACTGAGCTTCCTTGAGAGCTGCTTGGAAGCCTGATGGTGTGTGAAGTTAGTGAGCCAAACGGAGGTGTTCTCCAATGAGAACCACTCGGCTGATTCTTCTTCAATATGCCCTTCACCAACAAATGTGTTTCCTTGATTGAATTAGCTCTCACACCAATATTTGCATGTAGGCCCCGGTTTCCCAAGGATTAATTCTACAGCTTAGCTTGTTTCTCAGAACATAACTGGATTGGCCATTTTGGCCTGATACATCTAGCCACTGGCTTAACCGCAAGTTCCTGCTTCCTATTTGTCAAGTTATCTGCCAAGGGATTGGATAAAACTCAACGGATTTAAGGTGGCCACTAGAGGATTGGATAAACACTGGGAGGAACTCAAGGGATTTAGGGTGGCCACTAGAGGATTGGATAAACACTGCGAGGAACTCAAGGGATTTAGGGTGGCCACTACTTTGAGGAACTAGAGGATTTAGGGTGGCCACTTGAGGATTGGATAAACACTGGGATGAGCTAAAGAGAGTATAAAAGAAAGCCTGGAGTTGCAATAAAGATGAATCTGTCATCGATCGGCATTCGGTGTACTGCGTGTTGCCTTGTCTTGTCTCTCTGCGTTGTCTGTGTTGTAACCCTAGTCCCTCCGCTCAGCTCGGATTACGTGGCGACGCAGGCGTTGCCAACACCTGGAGGTTCCACCGAGATTGAGAAAGAGAGGATACGACAAAGGGTTGTCCCGGGAGGTTGGCCAGCTGATTCAGGTAAGTGGGACGTATTGTAAGTCTCTGCTAAACTGGTAAGAGAGGGAGTTTCATTTTGAAATATAGTCAGGTTTTAGTATTATTTTGAAATATAGTTAGGTTTTAGGCTAATTTTGAAATATAGCTAGGTTTTGGTTTTATTTTGTAAGTTTTCAATTTATTGTGAAGTATAGTCAGGTTTTAGATTTATTTTTAAGTATAGTTAGGTCTTGGTGTTTAATTTATCTGGTGAAAAGGACGTTAAAATGGGTTCTGCCTTCTCCCGGGATAAATTGGCCACCGAGCTTGAAGAACTTCTTCATCAACTGGGGATGCCAGTTAAATTTAAAATGATTAGAAATTTTGTTAAAGCCATTCAATCTAGTAGTCCTTGGTTTATTGTTTCAGGCAACTTGAGTATTCCCGATTGGGAACAGGTTAAGGCCAATTTACAATCCTGTTTACAAAAAGACCCAGATAATTTCCCCATTGTTAACTTTTCTTTGTGGCGCTTAGTCCATGATTCATTATTTACTGATAAAGTGAAAGTTGAGAGACAGTTAAGAGAAGTACAGACTACTTTTGAAGCAATCCAGGGGTGGGAAGTTCTACGGTCCTTGGAAGCCTGGAATGAGGCGGCCTCGAGTGAAACCACCCCGAGTGAGACCTCTTCTTTAGAGGAGAGTGAGGTCTGTTATTTAGAGGAGAGTGAAGCCTCTTCTTCAGATGAGAACGAGGCCTCTTCCTCGGAAGAGAGTGAGGACAAACGAGATGAGGAGGTTTTCTTAAAGCGGAAAATTAAGGATAAAGAGAAGGTTTTCTTAAAGCGGGAAATTAGGGACATTAAAAGAAAGTTAAAGAAAGCAGGAATAGGTGCACGTTCCTCTGGCAAACTGTCCAGTTCCAGACCACCACCATATGTCCCTAATTTTGTGACCCCTACCGCTCCTCCTGAGGAGGAAGCCACGGGCCATTCACCCAATAATTACCCCATGCGGCCATGGAGTGATGGCCTCACTGATCAGCCGGTGGGAGGGGTTCGATGCTTCCCTGTAATAGAGGTCCCAGTTCAAGGAGGTCCCCCTCACCAGGAGCATCAGCCCCTTCAATTTAAAGACCTCAAAAATGTAAAGCAGGCTGTTAAAGATTATGGTGCCCAGGCACCCTTTACTCTTGCACTCATAGAATCCTTTTCGAGTTTGAATCTTACTCCTAGTGATTGGATGCAATTGTGCCGCTCTGCTCTCGATGGTGGCAACTTTCTCCTATGGAGAGGGGATTTTCAAGATAGGTGCAAATTTTTTGCTGAGCAGAACGCGGCTGGGGGACACGCAGATCGAAGCCTTGAAATGCTTACTGGCACTGGACCTTTTGAGGGCATCCAACAACAAGTTAATTATGACCTAGGAGTTTATGCTCAGATAGCAAATGCAGCCCTTGGAGCCTGGAAGGCCTTACCTAACGCTAATACAGGAGACCAGCTTTCCAAGGTCTTGCAAGGCCCTACAGAAACTTTTCAAGAATTTGTGGACCGTATTATGCAGGTTGCTACTAAGATCTTTGGTAACGTGGAACCAGCAATGCCAGTAATTAAGCATATAGCCTTTGAGAATGCTAATAAATATTGCCAGAATGCTCTCATGTCCCACAGAGATAAGTCCCTGCATGATTATCTCAAAATTTGCAGACATATTGACTCCACCCATACCCTTGGGCAAATGATAGCAGCAGCTGTTCAACACCCTCAGCCCCACCCTAGGGCGCCTCCCAAAACCTGTTTCAGATGTGGACAGCCTGGACATTTTAAAAAACAGTGCCCCAAAATTCCACGATAAGGAAGATCACCCCCACAATCCTTGCAGGCCCCAGATCTTTGTCCAAGATGCCGTAAAGGCTATCATTGGAGCAGTGATTGTAGGTCCAGATATGATGCCCAAGGCAATCCCCTATCGGGAAACGGGGTCAGGGGCCCGCTCCGGGCCCCCCAACCTCAGGTGTACGGAGCCCAGCAGACACCTGTAACCTCTGGAACAGCGCAGACTCCTTCCAGAGTCCCTCTCCCACGGCAAGGAACACCGACATTTCAACCCTCCTCAGAGCAACACCAGGTAGCGCAGGACTGGACCTCTGTGCCACCTCTGGAGAGGTATTGACCCCGCTCCTGGGGGCCCCAACGGATAAAAACAGGAGTCAGGGGCCCCTTGCCTAAGAATACCTTGGGCCTGATCCTAGGAAGAAGTAGTGCTACTATGCATGGAATCAGAGTACTCCCAGGAGTGATAGATGACGATACCCCCGCAGAAATAGAAGTCATGGCAGAATCAGCCAAAGGCACTATAATCATTCCACCAGGAGCTAGATTTGCCCAGATAATCTTGATCCCCAAGGTTCCAACTGACAACCCCATTCTTAAGAGAGATAGACAAGGAGGATTTGGAGATTCTGGCCCCTTGGCATGTTGGGTCTCCTACATTTCTTTTTGTGGAATGTTCTACGAGGATCATTCCTAGATAATGCACTCAAAGGCATTAAGCATGGAGTGTGAAAACTGAGTTTCCTTGAGAGATGCTTGGAAGACTGATGGTGTGTGAAGTTAGCGAGCTAAATGGAGTTGTTCTGCCACAAGAAGCACTCGGCTGGAGACTGAAAAAGATGGCCGACTGCAGAGAGCTGGTGTAGGGTGGAGTAAGGAAGGAGGGGAGCCGATCCAGCAGAGAAACAGGCCAGGAGGCGCGAAACTGTAGGGAGAAGAGCGAGAAGGTCACTGGAGTTCACTAAAGCAAGAAGATCTACACAGCATGAAGGAACAGCTGCAAAAAGTAGGAAAGAAAATACAGCACGCCGCGAGAAACCTGGTGAGTCACGATCCCAGGCAGGGGGAAGGCGGCAGAGGCTCAACCGCCCCAGGGAAAACAGAGGCGGCTGGAAGGATAGGCGCCCACACCGACAGGGGCACCAGTCCCCTGGAAGGCAGGAGCCCCCAGAGGAGGCTACTGGACTGATCATTGGGTGCATTATCCCTGCAGAAGTGGAGGAAAAGCAGGGGAGATTTCCCAGAGGCTTGCCTACCCGCTGCTCAGCGGCTCTGGGAGAGTGCAGAGGGAACAGGAGCAGCACTGTGGGACTGGGGCTCAGAGATCCCCATATCGGCTCCGAGCTGTGGACTGGCTGCGGGAGAGTCAGTGGATCCTGTTGCTGGACTCGCCCTGAGCCCCAGAGGCTGGGCAACGCTCGACAGGGCCTCACGTCCTGGGCAGAGGAGCGGACTAGAGGGGGCACGTCTCACCTAAAGGGCTCTGTGCCTCTCAGAGATCCGCTTCCATCCTTGAGAGAGTGCAGCTGAGGAAGTGGCTTCTTCAGGGCGGAGTCCCCAGCTGGGCTCAGCTAGAGAGGCCAGACCAGAGCGGGCTCAGCTGAACTGGCCGGACAGGTTTTCCCAGCAGGAGCCCGCTCGGAAAGACCTGCCTGTGGTGTTGCAGCCCTCGGCGGAGCAGCGCTTCCGAGTTTGGCACTGGGGCTGCGGAGATCTCCAGTCCAGCACAGGCCGGGGTTGGGGATTTTAGGCTCCTAGCAGCAGGAGCCCTTGCTGTGCTAACCTCAAGCCCTGAAGGAGAGTCCTGGCTCAGCACTGAGGCAGAGACCCCCGCTATATTAGCCTTGTGACCCAAAGCCCAGGCGCGGCTCGGCAGAGTGAATCTGTAGGGCACTGCCTTTGAGAGGGAGCCACAGGGGAAGGGGCCTGGCACTAGGGCTGGCCCACAAAGCCTCCTGACCCAACTCGGGGCTGTGATCTACAGACCCTGAAAGCAGCTGGTGACTCAGGCAGTAAGCCCTGCTGGGCTCAGCCAGAGACCCCAAACCAGAGCCGGCTCAGCTGAATCACCGCTAAAATCTCAAAACAACAAGAAGTAAAAACACAATGAGAAGAAGTATCAGAAAAAGCAATGACCCAGAGGAAAGATCAAGCACTCCCTCCCAATACAACCAAAAACTAATCTCAATATCTGAGATGCAAGATGAAGACATAGAGGAACTATCAGATAAGGACTTTAAGAAGCTAATGATGAAATTCGTCAGAGAGAGTGAAAAGCGCTGGGAAGAGTCTAAGGCATTCGAAAACCATATCACTGCAGAAATAAATCAAGTCAAAAAGGGAATCCTTGATATAGAGAACAAAATTGAAAGCCTAACCAACAGAATGAACACAGCAGAAGACAGAATATCAGAATTGGAAGACAATCAGAATGAAAGGCAGCAGCTCATCAAACAGTTGGAGACAAATCTAGAGAAAGCCAATAGGTCCATACAGGAAATGAAAGACAACCTCAAAAAATCAAATATTAGAATAATAGGCCTTCCCGAAGGAGTGGAAAAGGAGACAGGCTTGCAACGAGTGCTCAATGAGATAATACAGGAGAACTTCCAGAATACTGGAAATATAAATCTAGCACAAATCCAGGAAGGACAAAGAACCCCCAGTAGATACGACCCAAACAAATTGTCTCCCAGACATGTGGTCCTCAAGCTACCTTCAAGTGAATACAAGGAAACCATTCTAAGACAAGTAAGAAAAAAGGATAAGATTACTTTCAGGGGAAGGGAAATCAGGATCACAGCCGACCTATCAGAAGAAACGCTCCAAGCAAGGAGAGAATGGGGTAAAGCCTATCAAATCCTGAAACAAAACAACTGCCAACCAAGAATAATGTACCCAGCAAAGCTCTCATTTATATTTGAGAATGAAATCAAATACTTCAACAGTAAAGAGAAACTCGAAGAATACATCAACACGAAACCAGCTCTGGAAAATCTCCTCAGGAAGGTGCTAAACCCAGAAAGAAAAAATACAAACCAAAATCAAAGATGGCAAATGGGAAGACCTCCCCACTAAAATCCATACAAGAAAAGTCAACCAATCAAAAACTCTAATAGTCGCAAATACACACTTGCACACTTACACTCATGGCAGCCCAAAACCAATTCCTCTCAATATTATCTCTAAACACAAATGGCTTAAACTCACCAATCAAAAGGCATAGATTAACGGAATGGATCATCAAACAGCACCCAACTATATGTTGCCTACAAGAGACACATCTAACCAGAAAATCCTGTAAGAAATTTAAAGTGAAAGGATGGAAAAAGACATTTCATGCCAATGGACGAGAAAAAAAGGCTGGTGTAGCTGTTCTAATCTCAGATGACCTAGACTTCAAGCTGACAGACATCAAAAAGGACAGAGAAGGACATTATATATTGGTGAAGGGACTGATCCATCAAGAAGTAATTACAATCGTGAACATATATGCACCTAATTCCAATGCGCCTAGCTTCGTGAAGCAACTACTTACAGACTTAAGGGGAGACATAGATACACACACAATAATAGTGGGCGATCTTAACACCCCGCTAACAACTATAGACAGATCAACAAAACAAAAACTCAACAAAGAAACAACAGAGCTCGTACAAACATTAGAACAACTGGACTTGGTAGACATTTATAGAATTTTTTATCCTAAGACCACAGATTATACATTTTTTTCAGCAGTACATGGCACCTTCTCCAGGATCGACCACATGATAGGACACAAAGCAAATCTAAATAACTTCAAAAAGATAGAAATCATACCATGTACCCTCTCAGACCACCACGGAATGAAACTGGAAATCAGCAATTCAAAATGCCCAAGGAAATATAGAAACTCTTGGAGGTTGAACAATATGCTATTGAACGAACAATGGGTCAGGGAAGAAATTAAAGATGAGATCAAAAAATTTATGGAAACCAATGAAAACTCTGACACAACATTCCAAAACTTGTGGGACACTGCCAAAGCAGTGCTACGGGGTAAACTCATCGCAATTGGAGCTCATGTCAAGGCCCAAGAGAGGCGCCAAATACAGGAACTAACCACACACCTCCAGGAATTGGAAAAGCAGCAGCAGATGAGCCCCACACACAACAGGAAACAAGAAATCATCAAAACAAGGGAGGAAATCAACCAGATAGAAATAAAAAAAACCATACACAAAATCAACAAATCAAAAAGCTGGTTTTTTGAAAAGATAAACAAAATAGACACCCCGCTGGCCCGACTGACAAAGAAAAAACAAGAGAAAGCAAGAATTAACAACATCAAAGATGAAAAAGGCAACATAACAACAGACATTACAACCATTAAGAACATAATCAGAAATTACTACAAAGCACTGTACTCCAACAAATCAGAAGACCACCAAGAAATGGAAAAGTTCTTAGACTCACACAACCTGCCAAAACTTAGCCCAGAGGCAACAATCAACCTGAACAAACCCATAACTGAAGCAGAGATTGAATCAGTGATTAAAGACCTCCCAACAAAGAAAAGCCCAGGCCCAGACGGCTTCACTCCAGAATTCTACAAAACATTCCGAACAGAACTAACCCCAATCCTCTACAAACTCTTCAAAACAATAGAAAAAGAGGCAACCCTTCCAAACTCATTCTATGAAGCCAACATTACCTTAATCCCAAAACCGGCAGAGATCCTACAGAGAAGGAAAACTACAGACCTATCTCTTTGATGAACATTGATGCTAAGATTCTCAACAAAATCCTAGCCAACAGAATTCAAAAACACATCAGACAGATCATTCATCCAGATCAAGTAGGATTCATCCCTGGAATGCAGGGATGGTTCAACATTCGCAAATCCATAAATGTGATACACCACATCCAAAAACTGAAAAACAAGAATCACATGATAGTATCAATAGATGCAGAAAAAGCTTTCGACAAAATCCAGCACAACTTCCTGCTAAAGACCCTAACCAAGGTAGGCATAGATGGAAAAATCCACAACATAATCAAAGCAATATATGAAAAACCCAATGCCAGCATCATACTGAATGGAGAAAAACTGGAACCCTTCCCACTGAGATCTGGAACAAGACAGGGATGTCCGCTTTCTCCGCTGCTATTCAACATAGTTCTAGAGGTACTCGCTGAGGCCATAAGACAAGAAAAAGAAATCAAAGGAATCCAAATGGGAAATGAAGAAGTCAAGCTTTCACTATATGCAGATGACATGATTCTTTATATGGAACAGCCAAAAGGCTCAACACAGAGACTACTAGAACTTATACGAGAGTTTGGTAGAGTGGCAGGGTACAAAATTAATGAACAAAAATCAACAGCCATAGTGTATGCTAACAGCCCCAAGTTGGAAAAAGATCTAACCAGCAAGATACCATTCAAAGTAACAAAGGAAAGCATGAAGTATCTGGGAATTAACCTAACCAAAAATGTTGGAGACCTATTTGAGGAAAACTACAAACTACTTAAAAAAGAAATTGAACAAGATCTAGAAAGATGGAGTAACATCCCATGCTCCTGGATAGGTAAAATCAATATCATTAAAATGTCTATACTGCCAAAGGCAATATATACATTCAACGCAATCCCAATCAAATTGCCCAAAACATTCTTCACAGATCTGGAAACAATGATTCAAAAGTTCATCTGGAAACACAAAAAACCACGAATAGCTAGAACCATTCTCAAGAACAGGAAGTTAGCAGGGGGAATCACAGTCCCAGACCTCTGGACATACTATAGGGCAGTGGTTATCAAAACAGCCTGGTACTGGCAAAAAAATAGAGAAGAAGATCAATGGAGCAGAATAGAAACACCAGATGGGAACCCACACAAATACAGCCAAATAATCTTTGACAAAAAGACAAACGACAATCCAGGCAAATGGGAAGGTCTGTTCAATAAATGCTGTTGGGACAACTGGTTGATAGCCTGCAGAAACAAAAAGATAGACCCACATCTCTCACCATATACTAAGATCAAATCCAAATGGATAAAAGATTTAAACCTACATCCAGAAACCTTCAAACTTTTGGAAGAAAATGTTGGAAACACACTGGAACACTTAGGGGTAGGCCCTCACTTCCTAAAAAAGACTCCAGATGCAGTAGAAATCAAGACCAAAATAAACAAGTGGGACCTCATCAAACTAAGAAGCTTCTGTACAGCTAGAGAAACAATCAACAAAGTAAAAAGGCAACCCACAGAATGGGAGAAGATCTTCGCACACGACTTAGGTGATAGAGGGCTGATCTCCAGAATATACAAAGAGCTACAAAACAACCAAAATGTCAAAACAAACAAGCCACTCAAGAAATGGGCACGGGAAATGGGCAAACACTTCACAAAGGAACAAACCCAAATGGCAAATAAACATATGAAAAAATGCTCAAGTTCCCTGGCAATAAGGGAAATCCAAATTAAAACATCAATGAGGTACCACCTGACGCCAGTAAGACTGGCCCACATGAATAAGAGCACCAACAACACTTGTTGGCGAGGTTGCGGGGAAAAGGGAACCCTACTCCACTGCTGGTGGGGCTGCAGGCTGGTACAGCCTCTATGGAAATCAGTATGGAGAACATTCAAACAACTCAAATACAACATACCATATGACCCAGCAATAGCACTCCTAGGAATATATCCAGAACACTTGTTTTATGAGAAACCAACATGCACTCCTATGTTCATAGCAGCACAATCAGTAATTGCAAAAACATGGAAGCAGCCAAAATGCCCATCAACAGAGGATTGGATAAGAAAGCTATGGTTCATCTACTCCATGGAATACTACTCAGCTATTAAAAAAAACAAAATGCAGTTCTTTGTGGCCAAATGGGCCAAACTGGAAACCATAATGCTAAGGGAAATGAGCCAATCCAAAAGGTTAAATACCACATGTTTGCCTTAATTTGATATGATGTTATGTATAACAAGTTATGTTATGAATGTTATATGTTGTGTATAAGCCAAAATTGAAATGTCAATGAGGTGGTCACAGAAGGTGGATAAGAAATCGCATTTACTTTTATCATATTGGTTACTCATTGCTATGTCAATTAATTCCATAATGATGTAAATTTTTGCTGATGGTATGTTGGAGCTTTTAGTTGATCGGGATGATACTCTGCTGGCTCTGTCTTCAGACCAGAGAGGGTATACCTAGGAGGCCGTTGAACTTGACTGGACAATAAGATGCTGGACTCTATGTTTGGTATATGCTTGCAATGTGGGAATCTCAACTGAACTTGAACTGTGGTTATGCAGCAGGGTGGAGGAATCCACCATGGTGGGAGGGTTTGGGGAGGGGTGGGGAGAGTCCCAGTGCCTATGAAACTGTGTCACGTAATACAATGTAATTAATGAATTTAAAATAAAATTAAAAAAAAAAAAAAAAAAAAAGAAGCACTCGGCTGATTCTTCTTCAATATGCCCTTCACCAACATGCAGTGTTTCCTTGATTGAATTAGCTCTCACTCCAATATTTGCTTCTAGAACCTTTGCTTTGAGGGCTAAATGAAAATGGCTTTGGGGCTGAGGTTGCCGGTGAATGTGGAGTTGGTGGTATGTGAAACCCGCATGTGGAACATTGGTTTGTGTGGGATGCTCTACGAGGTTCATTCCTAGATAATGCACCCATTTTGCATTAAGCATAGAGTGTGAAAGCTGAGTTTCCTTGAGAGCTGCTTGGAAGCCTGATGGTGTGTGAAGTTAGTGAGCCAAATGGAGTTGTTCTCCCACAAGAACCACTCGGCTGATTCTACTTCAATATGCTCTTCACCAGCATGCAGTGTTTCCTTGATTGAATTAGCTCTCACACCAATATTTGCATTCTAGAGCCTTTGCATGGAGGTCTATCTGAAAATGGAGTTGACGCTGAAGTTGTCTGTGAATGTGGAGTTGGTGGCAGGTGAAACCCGCATGTGGAGAATTGATTTGTGTGTGATGCTAACCAAGATTCATTTCAGTCCTAGGCAGTCAAAGGGCATTAAGCATAGAGTGTGAAATCTGAGTTTCCATGAGAGCTGCTTGGAAGCCTGATGGTGTGTGAAGTGAGTGAGCCAAATGCAGTTGTTCTCCCACAAGAACCACTCAGCTGATTGTTCTTCAATATGCCCTCCACCAACATGCAGTGTTTCCTTGATTGAAGTAGCTCTCACACAAATATTTGCACAAAGAGCCATTGCATGGAGGACTATCTGAAAACGGCTTTGGCGCTGAAGTTGTCTGTGAATGTGGAGTTGGTGGCATGTGAATCACGCATGAAGAGCATTGGTTTGTGTGGGATGCTCTCCCAGGTTCATTCCTAGATAATGCACTCAAATGGCATTAAGCATGGAGTGTGAAAACTGAGTTTCCTTGAGAGCTGCTTGGAAGCCTGATGGTGTGTGAAGTGAGTGAGCCAAATGGAGTTGTTCTGCCACAAGAAGCACTCAGCTGATTCTTCTTCAATATGCCCTCCACCAACATGCAGTGTTTCCTTCATTGAAGTAGCTCTCACACCAATATTTGCGCAAAGAGCCATTGCATGGAGGACTCTCTGAAAACAGCTTTTTCGCTGAAGTTGCCTGTGAATGTGGAGTTGGTGGCATGTGAATCCCGCATGAAGAGCATTGGTTTGTGTGGGATGCTCTACCAGGTTCATTCCTAGATAATGCACTCAAATGGCATTAAGCATGGAGTGTGAAAACTGCGTTTCCTTGTGAGCTGCTTGGAAGCCTGATGGTGTGTGAAGTTAGTGAGCCAAATGCAGTTGTTCTCCAACAAGAACCACTCAGCTGATTCTACTTCAATATGCCCTCCACCAAAATGCAGTGTTTCCTTCATTGAATTAGCTCTCACACCAATATTTGCGCCTAGAGCGATTCCGTTGAGGGCTATCTGAAAATGGCTTTGGCGCTGAAGTTGTCTGTGAATGTGGAGTTGGTGGCATGTGAAACCCGCATGGGGAGCATTGGTTTTTGTGGCACTCTCACCAAGGTTCTTTTGAGTCCAAAGAACTCAAAAGGCATTAAGCATAGAGTGTGAAACTGAGTTTCCTTGAGAGCTGCTTATAAGCCTGATGGTGTGTGAAGTTATTGAGCCAAATG
Organism: Ochotona princeps; assembly: GCF_030435755.1. Taxonomy (NCBI): domain Eukaryota; kingdom Metazoa; phylum Chordata; class Mammalia; order Lagomorpha; family Ochotonidae; genus Ochotona; species Ochotona princeps. The sequence continues at coordinate 103,344,406 of NC_080835.1, read as the reverse complement.
GAGTTGTTCTCCCACAAGAACCACTCAGCTGATTCTCCTTCAATATGCCCTTCACCAACATGCATTATTTCCTTGATTGAATTAGCTTTCACATCAATATTTGCATCTAGAGCTTTTGCATTGTGGGCTATCTGAAAATGGCTTTGGCGCTGAAGTAACCAGTGAATGTGGAGTTGGTGGCATATGAAACCCCCATGTGGAGCATTGGTTTGTGTGGGATGCTCAACCAGGTTCATTTCAGTCCTAGGCGCTCAAAGGGCATTAAGCATAGAGTGTGAAAACTGATATTCCTTGTGAGATGCTTGGAAGCCTGATGGTGTGTGAGGTTAGTGAGCCAAATGGAGTTGTTCTCTCACAAGAACCACTCGGCTGATTCTTCTTCAATATGCCCTCAACCAACATGCAGTGTTTCCTTGATATAATTAGCTCTCACACCAATATTTGCATCTAGATCCTTTGCATTGAGGGCTAAATGAATAATGGCTTTGGCGCTGAAGTTGCCTGTGAATGTGGAGTTGGTGGCATGTGAATCCCGCATGAAGAGCATTGGTTTGTGTGGGATGCTCTACCAGGTTCATTCCTAGATAATGCACTCAAATGGCATTAAGCATAGAGTGTGAAAACTGAGTTTCCTTGAGAGATGCTTGGAATCCTGATGGTGTGTGAAGTTAGTGAGCCAAATGGAGTTGTTCTCCAACAAGAACCACTCAGTTGATTCTTCTTCAATATGCCCTCCACCAACATGCAGTGTTTCCTTGATTGAAGTAGCTCTCACACCAATATTTGCGCCTAACGCGTTTCCGTTGAGGGCTATCTGAAAATGGGTTTGGCGCTGAAGTTGTCTGTGAATGTGGAGTTGGTGGCATGTGAAAACCGAATGGGGAGCATTGGTTTTTGTGGCACTCTCACCAAGGTTCTTTTCAGTCCAAAGCACTCAAAAGGCATTAAGCATAGAGTGTGAAAACTGAGTTTCCTTGAGAGCTGCTTGGAATCCTGATGGTGTGTGAAGTTATTGAGCCAAATATAGTTGTTCTCCCACAAGAACCACTCGGTTGATTCTTCTTCAATATGACCTTCACCAACATGCAGTGTGTCCTTGACTGAATTATCTCTCACACCAATATTTGCATCTAGAGCCTTTGCATGGAGGACTATCTGAAAATGGCTTTCGCGCTGAAGTTGTCTGTGAATGTGGAGTTGGTTGCAGGTGAAACCCGCATGTGGAGCATTGGTTTGTGTGGGATGCTCTACCAGGTTCATTCCTAGATAATGCACTCAAAGGCATTAAGCATAGAGTGTGAAAACTGAGTTTCCTTGAGAGATGCTTGGAAGACTGATGGTGTGTGAAGTTAGTGAGCCAAATGGAGTTGTTCTCCCGCAAGAAGCACTCGGCTGATTCTTCCTCAATATGCCCTTCATCAACATGCAGTGTTTCCTTGATTGAATTAGCTCTCACACCAATATTTGCCTCTGGAGACTTTGCATTGAGGGCTATCTGAAAACGGCTTTGCGCTGAAGTTTTGTGTGAATGTGGAGTTGGTGGCATGTGAATCCCGCATTTGGAGCATTGGTTTGTGTGGAATGTTCTACGAGGTTCATTCCTACATAATGCACTCAAAGGCATTAAGCATATATTGTAAAAACTGAGTTTCCTTGAGAGCTGCTTGGAAGACTGAAGGTGTGTGAAGTTAGTGAGCCAGACGGAGTTGTTCTCCCACAAGAACCACTCAGCTGATTCTTCTTCAATATGCCCTTCACCAACATGCAGTGTTTCCTTGATTGAAGTAGCTCTCACACCAATATTTGCGCAAAGAGCCATTGCATGGAGGACCATCTGAAAACCGCCCTGGCGCTGAAGTTGTCTGTGAATGTGGAGTTGGTGGCATTTGAAACCCGCATGTGTAGAAATGATTTGTGTTGGATGCTCACCAAGCTTCATTTCAGTCCTAGGCACTCAAAAAGGTATTAAGCATAGAGTGTGAAAACTGAGTTTCCTTGAGAGCTGCTTGGAAGCCTGATGGTGTGTGAAGTTAGTGAGCCAAACGGAGTTGTTCTCTCACAAGAACCACTCAGCTGATTCTTCTTCAATATGCCCTCAACCAACATGCCGTGTTTCCTTGATTGAATTAGCTCTCACACCAATATTTGCGTCTAGAGCCTTTGCATTGAGGGCTATCTGAAAATGACTTTGGCGCTGAAGTTGCCTGTGAATGTGGAGTTGGTGGCATGTGAATCTCGCATGTGGAGCATTGGTTTGTGTGGGATGCTCTACCAGGTTCATTCCTAGATGATGCACTCAAAGGCATTAAGCATAGAGTGTGAAAACTGAGTTTCCTTGAGAGCTGCTTGGAAGCCTGATGGTGTGTGAAGTTAGTGAGCCAAATGGAGTTCTTCTCCCACAAGAACCACTCAGCTGATTCTTCTTCAATATGCCCTTCACCAACATGCAGTGTTTCCTTCATTGAATTAGCTCTCACACCAATATTTGCGTCTAGAACTTATGCATTGAGGGCTATCTGAAAATGGGTTTGGCGCTGAAGTTGTCTGTGAATGTGGAGTTGGTGGCATGTGAAACCCGCATGTGGAGCATTGGTTTGTGTGGTACTCTCACCAAGCTTCTTTTCAGTTCAAAGCATTAAAATGGCATTAAGCATAGAGTGTGAAAACTGAGTTTCCTTGAGAGCTGCTTGGAAGCCTGATGGTGTGTGAAGTTAGTGAGCCAAATGGAGTTGTTCTCCCACAAGAACCACTCGGTTGATTCTTCTTCAATATGCCCTTCACCAACATGCAGTGTGTCCTTGATTGAATCAGCTCTCACACCAATATTTGCATCTAGAGCCTTTGCATGGAGGACTATCTGAAAATAGCTTTGGCGCTGAAGTTGTCTGTGATTGCGGAGTTGGTGGCTGGAAAAACCTGCATGTGGAGAATTGATTTGTGTGGGATGCTAACCAAGATTCATTTCAGTCCTAGGCAGTCAAAGGGCATTAAGCATAGAGTGTGAAAACTGAGTTTCCTTGAGAGCTGCTTGGAAGCCTGATGGTGTGTGAAGTTATTGAGCCAAATGGAGTTGTTCTGCCACAAGAACCACTCAGCTGATTCTTCTTCAATATGCCCTTTACCCACATGCAGTGTTTCCTTGATTGAAGTAGCTCTCACACCAATATTGCGCCTAGAGCCTTTGCATGGAGGACTATCTGAAAACGGCTTTTGCGCTGAAGTTGTCTGTGAATGTGGAGTTGGTGGCATGTGAAACCCGCATGTGGAGAATTGATTTGTGTTGGATGCTCATCCAGCTTTATTTAAGTCCTAGGCACTCAAAAAGGTATTAAGCATAGAGTTGAAAACTGAGTTTCCTTGAGAGCTGCTTGGAAGCCTGATGGTGTGTGAAGTTAGTGAGCCAAACGGAGTTGTTCTCTCACAAGAACCACTCAGCTGATTCTTCTTCAATATGCCCTCAACCAACATGCCGTGTTTCCTTGATTGAATTAGCTCTCACACCAATATTTGCGTCTAGAGCCTTTGCATTGAGGGCTATCTGAAAATGACTTTGGCGCTGAAGTTGCCTGTGAATGTGGAGTTGGTGGCATGTGAATCTCGCATGTGGAGCATTGGTTTGTGTGGGATGCTCTACCAGGTTCATTCCTAGATGATGCACTCAAAGGCATTAAGCATAGAGTGTGAAAACTGAGTTTCCTTGAGAGCTGCTTGGAAGCGTGATGGTGTGTGAAGTTAGTGAGCCAAATGGAGTTGTTCTCCCACAAGAACCACTCGGTTGATTCTTCTTCAATATGCCCTTCACCAACATGCAGTGTGTCCTTGATTGAATCAGCTCTCACACCAATATTTGCATCTAGAGCCTTTGCATGGAGGACTATCTGAAAATAGCTTTGGCGCTGAAGTTGTCTGTGATTGTGGAGTTGGTGGCAGGAAAAACCCGCATGTGGAGAATTGATTTGTGTGGGATGCTAACCAAGATCCATTTCAGTCCTAGGCAGTCAAAGGGCATTAAGCATAGAGTGTGAAAACTGAGTTTCCTTGAGAGCTGCTTGGAATCCTGATGGTGTGTGAAGTTATTGAGCCAAATGGAGTTGTTCTGCCACAAGAAGCACTCGGCTGATTCTTCTTCAATATGCCCTTCACCAACATGCAGTGTTTCCTTGATTGAAGTAGCTCTCACACCAATATTGCGCCTAGAGCCTTTGCATGGAGGACTATCTGAAAACGGCTTTGGCGCTGAAGTTGTGTGTGATTGTGGAGTTGGTAGCATGTGAAACCCGAATGTGGAGAATTGATTTGTGTTGGATGCTCATCCAGCTTTATTTAAGTCCTAGGCACTCAAAAAGGTATTAAGCATAGAGTTGAAAACTGAGTTTCCTTGAGAGCTGCTTGGAAGCCTGATGGTGTGTGAAGTTAGTGAGCCAAACGGAGTTGTTCTCTCACAAGAACCACTCAGCTGATTCTTCTTCAATATGCCCTCAACCAACATGCCGTGTTTCCTTCATTGAATTAGCTCTCACACCAATATTTGCGTCTAGAGCCTTTGCATTGAGGGCTATCTGAAAATGACTTTGGCGCTGAAGTTGCCTGTGAATGTGGAGTTGGTGGCATGTGAATCTCGCATGTGGAGCATTGGTTTGTGTGGGATGCTCTACCAGGTTCATTCCTAGATGATGCACTCAAAGGCATTAAGCATAGAGTGTGAAAACTGAGTTTCCTTGAGAGCTGCTTGGAAGCCTGATGGTGTGTGAAGTTAGTGAGCCAAATGGAGTTCTTCTCCCACAAGAACCACTCAGCTGATTCTTCTTCAATATGCCCTTCACCAACATGCAGTGTTTCCTTCATTGAATTAGCTCTCACACCAATATTTGCGTCTAGAACTTATGCATTGAGGGCTATCTGAAAATGGGTTTGGCGCTGAAGTTGTCTGTGAATGTGGAGTTGGTGGCATGTGAAACCCGCATGTGGAGCATTGGTTTGTGTGGTACTCTCACCAAGCTTCTTTTCAGTTCAAAGCATTAAAATGGCATTAAGCATAGAGTGTGAAAACTGAGTTTCCTTGAGAGCTGCTTGGAAGCCTGATGGTGTGTGAAGTTAGTGAGCCAAATGGAGTTGTTCTCCCACAAGAACCACTCGGTTGATTCTTCTTCAATATGCCCTTCACCAACATGCAGTGTGTCCTTGATTGAATCAGCTCTCACACCAATATTTGCATCTAGAGCCTTTGCATGGAGGACTATCTGAAAATAGCTTTGGCGCTGAAGTTGTCTGTGATTGCGGAGTTGGTGGCTGGAAAAACCTGCATGTGGAGAATTGATTTGTGTGGGATGCTAACCAAGATTCATTTCAGTCCTAGGCAGTCAAAGGGCATTAAGCATAGAGTGTGAAAACTGAGTTTCCTTGAGAGCTGCTTGGAAGCCTGATGGTGTGTGAAGTTATTGAGCCAAATGGAGTTGTTCTGCCACAAGAACCACTCAGCTGATTCTTCTTCAATATGCCCTTTACCCACATGCAGTGTTTCCTTGATTGAAGTAGCTCTCACACCAATATTGCGCCTAGAGCCTTTGCATGGAGGACTATCTGAAAACGGCTTTTGCGCTGAAGTTGTCTGTGAATGTGGAGTTGGTGGCATGTGAAACCCGCATGTGGAGAATTGATTTGTGTTGGATGCTCATCCAGCTTTATTTAAGTCCTAGGCACTCAAAAAGGTATTAAGCATAGAGTTGAAAACTGAGTTTCCTTGAGAGCTGCTTGGAAGCCTGATGGTGTGTGAAGTTAGTGAGCCAAACGGAGTTGTTCTCTCACAAGAACCACTCAGCTGATTCTTCTTCAATATGCCCTCAACCAACATGCCGTGTTTCCTTGATTGAATTAGCTCTCACACCAATATTTGCGTCTAGAGCCTTTGCATTGAGGGCTATCTGAAAATGACTTTGGCGCTGAAGTTGCCTGTGAATGTGGAGTTGGTGGCATGTGAATCTCGCATGTGGAGCATTGGTTTGTGTGGGATGCTCTACCAGGTTCATTCCTAGATGATGCACTCAAAGGCATTAAGCATAGAGTGTGAAAACTGAGTTTCCTTGAGAGCTGCTTGGAAGCGTGATGGTGTGTGAAGTTAGTGAGCCAAATGGAGTTGTTCTCCCACAAGAACCACTCGGTTGATTCTTCTTCAATATGCCCTTCACCAACATGCAGTGTGTCCTTGATTGAATCAGCTCTCACACCAATATTTGCATCTAGAGCCTTTGCATGGAGGACTATCTGAAAATAGCTTTGGCGCTGAAGTTGTCTGTGATTGTGGAGTTGGTGGCAGGAAAAACCCGCATGTGGAGAATTGATTTGTGTGGGATGCTAACCAAGATCCATTTCAGTCCTAGGCAGTCAAACGGCATTAAGCATAGAGTGTGAAAACTGAGTTTCCTTGAGAGCTGCTTGGAATCCTGATGGTGTGTGAAGTTATTGAGCCAAATGGAGTTGTTCTGCCACAAGAAGCACTCGGCTGATTCTTCTTCAATATGCCCTTCACCAACATGCAGTGTTTCCTTGATTGAAGTAGCTCTCACACCAATATTGCGCCTAGAGCCTTTGCATGGAGGACTATCTGAAAACGGCTTTGGCGCTGAAGTTGTGTGTGATTGTGGAGTTGGTAGCATGTGAAACCCGAATGTGGAGAATTGATTTGTGTTGGATGCTCATCCAGCTTTATTTAAGTCCTAGGCACTCAAAAAGGTATTAAGCATAGAGTTGAAAACTGAGTTTCCTTGAGAGCTGCTTGGAAGCCTGATGGTGTGTGAAGTTAGTGAGCCAAACGGAGTTGTTCTCTCACAAGAACCACTCAGCTGATTCTTCTTCAATATGCCCTCAACCAACATGCCGTGTTTCCTTCATTGAATTAGCTCTCACACCAATATTTGCGTCTAGAACTTATGCATTGAGGGCTATCTGAAAATGGGTTTGGCGCTGAAGTTGTCTGTGAATGTGGAGTTGGTGGCATGTGAAACCCGCATGTGGAGCATTGGTTTGTGTGGTACTCTCACCAAGCTTCTTTTCAGTCCAAAGCATTCAAATGGCATTAAGCATAGAGTGTGAAAACTGAGTTTCCTTGAGAGCTGCTTGGAAGCCTGATGGTGTGTGAAGTTAGTGAGCCAAATGGAGTTGTTCTCCCACAAGAACCACTCGGTTGATTCTTCTTCAATATGCCCTTCACCAACATGCAGTGTGTCCTTGATTGAATCAGCTCTCACACCAATATTTGCATCTAGAGCCTTTGCATGGAGGACTATCTGAAAATAGCTTTGGCGCTGAAGTTGTCTGTGATTGTGGAGTTGGTGGCAGGAAAAACCCGCATGTGGAGAATTGATTTGTGTGGGATGCTAACCAAGATTCATTTCAGTCCTAGGCAGTCAAAGGGCATTAAGCATAGAGTGTGAAAACTGAGTTTCCTTGAGAGCTGCTTGGAAGCCTGATGGTGTGTGAAGTTATTGAGCCAAATGGAGTTGTTCTGCCACAAGAACCACACGGCTGATTCTTCTTCAATATGCCCTTCACCAACATGCAGTGTTTCCTTGATTGAATTAGCTCTCACACCAATATTTGCGTCTAGAGCCTTTGCATTGAGGGCTATCTGAAAACGGCTTTGGTGCTAAAGTTTTGTGTGAATGTGGAGTCACTGGCATGTGAATCCCGCATGTGGAGCATTGGTTTGTGTGGAATGTTCTACGAGGTTCATTCCTACATAATGCACTCATTTTGCATTAAGCATAGAGTGTGAAAACTGAGTTTCCTTGAGAGCTGCTTATAAGCCTGATGGTGTGTGAAGTCAGTGAGCCAAGCGGAGTTGTTCTGCCACAAGAAGCACTCGGCTGATTCTTCTTCAATATGCCCTTCACCAACATGCAGTGTTTCCTTGATTGAATTAGCTCTCACAACAATGTTTGCATCTAGAGTCTTTGCATTGACTGCTATCTGAAAACGGCTTTGGCGCTGAAGTTGTCTGTGAATGTGGAGTTGGTGGCATGTGAAACCCGCATGTTGAAAATTGATTTGTGTTGGATGCTCACCCAGCTTTATTTAAGTCCTAGGCAGTCAATGGGCATTAAGCATAGAGTTGAAAACTGAGTTTCCTGGAGAGCTGCTTGGAATCTTGATGGTGTGTGAAGTTAGTGAGACAAACGGAGTTGTTCTCTCACAAGAACCGCTCAGCTGATTCTTCTTCAATATGCCCTTCACCAACATGCAGTGTGTCCTTGATTGAATTAGCTCTCACACCAATATTTGCGTCTAGATTCTTTGCATTGAGAGCTATCTGAAAATGGCTTTGGCGCTGAAGTTGTCTGTGAATGTGGAGTTGGTGGCATGTGAATCCCGCATGTGGAGCTTTGGTTTGTGTGGGATGCTCTACCAGGTTCATTCATAGATAATGCACTCAAATGGCATTAAGCATAGAGTGTGAAAACTGAGTTTCCTTGAGAGCTGCTTGGATGTCTGATGGTGTGTGACGTTAGTGAGCCAGATGGAGTTGTTCTCCCACAAGAACCACTCAGCTGATTCTTCTTCAATATGCCCTTCACCAACATGCAGTGTTTCCTTGATTGAATTAGCTCTCACACCAATATTTGCGCCTAGAACCTTTGCATTGACTGCTATCTGAAAACGGCTTTGGCGCTGAAGTTGTCTGTGAATGTGGAGTTGGTGGCATGTGAAACCCGCATGTGGAGCATTGGTTTGTTTGGAATGCTCACCAAGATTCATTTCAGTCCCAGGCACTCAAAGGTGCATTAAGCAAAGAGTGTGAAAACTGAGTTTCCTTGAGAGCTGCTTGGAAGCCTGATGGTGTGTGAAGTTAGTGAGCCAAATGGAGTTGTTCTCCCACAAGAACCACTCGGTTGATTCTTCTTCAATATGCCCTCCACCAACATGCAGTGTTTCCTTCATTGAATTAGCTCTCACACCAATATTTGCGCCTAGAGCCTTTCCGTTGAGGGCTATCTGAAAATGGCTTTGGCCGTTCAAGTTGTGTGTGAATGTGGAGTTGGTGGCATGTGAAACCCGCATGTGGAGCATTGGTTTTTGTGGTACTCTCACCAAGCTTCTTTTCAGTCCAAAGCACTCAAATGGCATTAAGCATAGAGTGTGAAAACTGAGTTTCCTTGAGAGCTGCTTGGAAGCCTGATGGTGTGTGAAGTTAGTGAGCCAAACGGAGTTGTTCTCCCACAAGAACCACTCAGCAGATTCTTCTTCAATATGCCCTTCACCAACAAACAGTGTGTCCATGATTGAATTAGCTCTCACACCAATATTTGCATCTAGAGCCTTTGCATGGAAGGCTATGTGAAAGAGGCTTTTGCGCTGATGTTGTCTGTGAATGTGGAGTTGGTGGCATGTGAAACCCGCATGTGGAGCCTTAGTATATGTGAGACGCTCGCCATGCTTTATTTCAGTCCTAGGCACTCAAAGGGCAGTAAGCATAGAGTCTGAAAACTGAGTTTCCTTGAGAGCTGCTTGGAAGACTGAAGGTGTGTGAAGTTATTGAGCCAAACGGAGTTGTTCTGCCACAAGAAGCACTCGGCTGATTCTTCTTCAATATGCCCTTCACCAACATGCAGTGTGTCCTTGATTGAATCAGCTCTCACACCAATATTTGCATCTAGAGCCTTTGCATGGAGGACTATCTGAAAATGGCTTTGGCGCTGAAGTTGTCTGTGAATGTGGAGTTGGTGGCAGGTGAAACCCGCATGTGGAGCATTGATTTTTGTGTAATGCTAACCAAGATTCATTTCAGTCATAGGCAGTCAAAGGGCATTAAGCATAGAGTGTGAAAACTGAGTTTCCTTGAGAGCTGCTTGGAAGCCTGATGGTGTGTGAATTTATTGAGCCAAATGGAGTTGTTCTGCCACAAGAAGCACTCAGCTGATTCTTCTTCAATATGCCCTTCACCAACATGCAGTGTTTCCTTGATTGAAGTAGCTCTCACACCAATATTGCGCCTAGAGCCTTTGCATGGAGGACTATCTGAAAACGGCTTTGGCGCTGAAGTTGTCTGTGAATGTGGAGTTGGTGGCATGTGAAACCCGCATGTGGAGAATTGATTTGTGTTGGATGCTCATCCAGCTTTATTTAAGTCCTAGGCACTCAAAAAGGTATTAAGCATAGAGTTGAAAACTGAGTTTCCTTGAGAGCTGCTTGGAAGCCTGATGGTGTGTGAAGTTAGTGAGCCAAACGGAGTTGTTCTCTCACAAGAACCACTCAGCTGATTCTTCTTCAATATGCCCTCAACCAACATGCCGTGTTTCCTTGATTGAATTAGCTCTCACACCAATATTTGCGTCTAGAGCCTTTGCATTGAGGGCTATCTGAAAATGACTTTGGCGCTGATGTTGTCTGTGAATGTGTATTTGGTGGCATGTGAATCTCGCATGTGGAGCATTGGTTTGTGTTGGATGCTCTACCAGGTTCATTCCTAGATGATGCACTCAAAGGGCATTCAGCATAGAGTGTGAAAACTGAGTTTCCTTGAGAGCTGCTTGGAAGCCTGATGGTGTGTGAAGTTAGTGAGCCAAATGGAGTTGTTCTCCCACAAGAACCACTCGGTTGATTCTTCTTCAATATGCCCTTCACCAACATGCAGTGTGTCCTTGATTGAATCAGCTCTCACACCAATATTTGCATCTAGAGGCTTTGCATGGAGGACTATCTGAAAATAGCTTTGGCGCTGAAGTTGTCTGTGATTGTGGAGTTGGTGGCAGGAAAAACCCGCATGTGGAGAATTGATTTGTGTGGGATGCTAACCAAGATTAATTTCAGTCCTAGGCAGTCAAAGGGCATTAAGCATAGAGTGTGAAAACTGAGTTTCCTTGAGAGCTGCTTGGAATCCTGATGGTGTGTGAAGTTATTGAGCCAAATGGAGTTGTTCTCCCACAAGAACCACTCGGCTGATTCTACTTCAATATGCTCTTCACCAACATGCAGTGTTTCCTTGATTGAATTAGCTCTCACACCAATATTTTCATTCTAGAGCCTTTGCATGGAGGACTATCTGAAAATGGAGTTGACGCTGAAGTTGTCTGTGAATGTGGAGTTGGTGGCATGTGAAACCCGCATGGGGAGCATTGGTTTTTGTGGCACTCTCACCAAGGTTCTTTTGAGTCCAAAGAACTCAAAAGGCATTAAGCATAGAGTGTGAAAACTGAGTTTCCTTGAGAGCTGCTTGGAATCCTGATGGTGTGTGAAGTTATTGAGCCAAATATAGTTGTTCTCCCACAAGAACCACTCGGCTGATTCTTCTTCAATATGCCCTTCACCAACATGCAGTGTGTCCTTGATTGAATTATCTCTCACACCAATATTTGCATCTAGAGCCTTTCCATTGAGGACTCTCTGAAATGGCTTTGGCGTTGAAGTTGCCTGTGAATGTGGAGTTGGTGGCATGTGAAACCCGCATGTGGAGCATTGGTTTGCGTGCGATGCTCACCAAGCTTCCATTCAGTCCTAGGCACTCAAAGGGCATTAAGCATAGAGTGTGAAAACTGAGTTTCCTTGAGAGCTGCTTGGAAGCCTGATGGTGTGTGAAGTTAGTGAGCCAAATGGAGTTGTTCTCCCACAAGAACCACTCGGCTGATTCTTTTTCAATATGCCCTTCACCAACAAATGTGTTTCCTTGATTGAATTAGCTTTCACACCAATATTTGCCTCTAGAACCTTTGCATTGAGGGCTATCTGAAAACGGCTTTGGCGCTGAAGTTGCCTGTGAATGTGTATTTGGTGGCATGTGAATCCCGTATTTGGAGCATTGGTTTGTGTGGAAAGTTCTACGAGGTTCATTCCTAGATAATGCACTCAAAGGCATTAAGCATAGAGTGTGAAACTGAGTTTCCTTGAGAGCTGCTTATAAGCCTGATGGTGTGTGAAGTTAGTGAGCCAAATGGAGTTGTTCTCCCACAAGAACCACTCAGCTGATTCTTCTTCAATATGCCCTTCACCAACATGCATTATTTCCTTGATTGAATTAGCTTTCACATCAATATTTGCATCTAGAGCTTTTGCATTGTGGGCTATCTGAAAATGGCTTTGGCGCTGAAGTAACCAGTGAATGTGGAGTTGGTGGCATATGAAACCCCCATGTGGAGCATTGGTTTGTGTGGGATGCTCTACCAGGTTCATTTCAGTCCTAGGCGCTCAAAGGGCATTAAGCATAGAGTGTGCAAACTGATATTCCTTGTGAGATTCTTGGAAGCCTGATGGTGTGTGAGGTTAGTGAGCCAAATGGAGTTGTTCTCTCACAAGAACCACTCGGCTGATTCTTCTTCAATATGCCCTCAACCAACATGCAGTGTTTCCTTGATTGAATTAGCTCTCACACCAATATTTGCATCTAGATCCTTTGCATTGAGGGCTATATGAATAATGGCTTTGGCGCTGAAGTTGCCTGTGAATGTGGAGTTGGTGGCATGTGAATCCCGCATGAAGAGCATTGGTTTGTGTGGGATGCTCTACCAGGTTCATTCCTAGATAATGCACTCAAATGGCATTAATCATAGAGTGTGAAAACTGAGTTTCCTTGAGAGATGCTTGGAATCCTGATGGTGTGTGAAGTTAGTGAGCCAAATGGAGTTGTTCTCCAACAAGAACCACTCAGCTGATTCTTCTTCAATATGCCCTCCACCAACATGCAGTGTTTCCTTCATTGAATTAGCTCTCACACCAATATTTGCCCCTAGAGCGTTTCCGTTGAGGGCTATCTGAAAATGGCGTTGGCGCTGAAGTTGTCTGTGAATGTGGAGTTGGTGGCATGTGAAACCCGCATGGGGAGCATTGGTTTTTGTGGCACTCTCACCAAGGTTCTTTTCAGTCCAAAGCACTCAAAAGGCATTAAGCATAGAGTGTGAAAACTGAGTTTCCTTGAGAGCTGCTTGGAATCCTGATGGTGTGTGAAGTTATTGAGCCAAATATAGTTGTTCTCCCACAAGAACCACTCGGTTGATTCTTCTTCAATATGACCTTCACCAACATGCAGTGTGTCCTTGACTGAATTATCTCTCACACCAATATTTGCATCTAGAGCCTTTGCATGGAGGACTATCTGAAAATGGCTTTCGCGCTGAAGTTGTCTGTGAATGTGGAGTTGGTTGCAGGTGAAACCCGCATGTGGAGCATTGGTTTGTGTGGGATGCTCTACCAGGTTCATTCCTAGATAATGCACTCAAAGGCATTAAGCATAGAGTGTGAAAACTGAGTTTCCTTGAGAGATGCTTGGAAGACTGATGGTGTGTGAAGTTAGTGAGCCAAATGGAGTTGTTCTCCCGCAAGAAGAACTCGGCTGATTCTTCCTCAATATGCCCTTCATCAACATGCAGTGTTTCCTTGATTGAATTAGCTCTCACACCAATATTTGCCTCTGGAGACTTTGCATTGAGGGCTATCTGAAAACGGCTTTGCGCTGAAGTTTTGTGTGAATGTGGAGTTGGTGGCATGTGAATCCCGCATTTGGAGCATTGGTTTGTGTGGAATGTTCTACGAGGTTCATTCCTACATAATGCACTCAAAGGCATTAAGCATATAGTGTAAAAACTGAGTTTCCTTGAGAGCTGCTTGGAAGACTGAAGGTGTGTGAAGTTAGTGAGCCAAACGGAGTTGTTCTGCCACAAGAAGCACTCGGCTGATTCTTCTTCAATATGACCTTCACCAACATGCAGTGTTTCCTTGATTGAAGTAGCTCTCACACCAATATTGCGCCTAGAGCCTTTGCATGGAGGACTATCTGAAAACGGCTTTGGCGCTGAAGTTGTCTGTGAATGTGGAGTTGGTGGCATGTGAAACCCGCATGTGGAGAATTGATTTGTGTTGGATGCTCATCCAGCTTTATTTAAGTCCTAGGCACTCAAAAAGGTATTAAGCATAGAGTTGAAAACTGAGTTTCCTTGAGAGATGCTTGGAAGCCTGATGGTGTGTGAAGTTAGTGAGCCAAACGGAGTTGTTCTCTCACAAGAACCACTCAGCTGATTCTTCTTCAATATGCCCTCAACCAACATGCCGTGTTTCCTTGATTGAATTAGCTCTCACACCAATATTTGAGTCTAGAGCCTTTGCATTGAGGGCTATCTGAAAACGGCTTTGCGCTGAAGTTTTGTGTGAATGTGGAGTTGGTGGCATGTGAAACCAGCATGTGGAGCACTGGTTTGTGTGGAATGTTCTACGAGGTTCATTCCTACATAATGCACTCAAAGGCATTAAGCATAGAGTGTGAAAACTGAGTTTCCTTGAGAGCTGCTTGGAAGACTGAAGGTGTGTGAAGTTAGTGAGCCAAACGGAGTTGTTCTCCCACAAGAACCACTCGGCTGAATCTTCTTCAATATGCCCTTCACCAACATGCAGTGTTTCCTTGATTGAAGTAGCTCTCACACCAATATTTGCGCAAAGAGCCATTGCATGGAGGACAATCTGAAAACCGCCCTGGCGCTGAAGTTGTCTGTGAATGTGGAGTTGGTGGCATTTGAAACCCGCATGTGTAGAAATGATTTGTGTTGGATGCTCAGCAAGTTTCATTTCAGTCCTAGGCACTCAAAAAGGTATTAAGCATAGAGTGTGAAAACTGAGTTTCCTTGAGAGCTGCTTGGAAGCCTGAAGTTGTGTGAAGTTAGTGAGACAAACGGAGTTGTTCTCTCACAAGAACCACTCGGCTGATTCTTCTTCAATATGCCCTTCATCAACATGCATTATTTCCTTGATTGAATTAGCTCTCACATCAATATTTGCGTCTAGATCTTTTGCTTGTGGGCTATCTGAAAACGGGTTTGTCGCTGAAGTTTTCTGTGAATGTGGAGTTGGTGGCATGTGAAACCTGCATGTGGACCATTGGTTTGTGTGGAATGTTCTACGAGGTTCATTACTACCTAATGCACTCAAAGGCATTAAGCATAGAGTGTGAAAACTGAGTTTCCTTGAGAGCTGCTCGGAAGACTGAAGGTGTGTGAAGTTAGTGAGCCAAACGGAGCTGTTCTGCCACAAGAAGCACTCGGCTGATTCTTCTTCAATATGCCCTTCACCAACATGCAGTGTTTCCTTGATTGAAGTAGCTCTCACACCAATATTGCGCCTAGAGCCTTTGCATTGAGAGTTATCTGAAAACGGCTTTGGCGCTGAAGTTGTCTGTGAATGTGGAGTTGGTGGCATGTGAAACCCGCATGTGGAGAATTGATTTGTGTTGGATGCTCATCCAGCTTTATTTAAGTCCTAGGCACTCAAAAAGGTATTAAGCATAGAGTTGAAAACTGAGTTTCCTTGAGAGCTGCTTGGAAGCCTGATGGTGTGTGAAGTTAGTGAGCCAAACGGAGTTGTTCTCTCACAAGAACCACTCAGCTGATTCTTCTTCAATATGCCCTCAACCAACATGCAGTGTTTCCTTGATTGAATTAGCTCTCACACCAATATTTGCGCCTAGAGCCTTTGCATTGAGGGCTATCTGAAAATGACTTTGGCGCTGAAGTTGCCTGTGAATGTGGAGTTGGTGGCATGTGAATCTCTCATTTGGAGCATTGGTTTGTGTGGGATGCTCTACCAGGTTCATTCCTAGATAATGCACTCAAAGGCATTAAGCATAGAGTGTGAAAACTGAGTTTCCTTGAGAGCTGCTTGGAAGCCTGATGGTGTGTGAAGTTAGTGAGCCAAATGGAGTTGTTCTCCCACAAGAACCACTCAGCTGATTCTTCTTCAATATGCCCTTCACCAACATGCAGTGTTTCCTTCATTGAATTAGCTCTCACACCAATATTTGCGTCTAGAACTTATGCATTGAGGGCTATCTGAAAATGGGTTTGGCGCTGAAGTTGTCTGTGAATGTGGAGTTGGTGGCATGTGAAACCCGCATGTGGAGCATTGGTTTGTGTGGTACTCTCACCAAGCTTCTTTTCAGTCCTAAGCATTCAAATGGCATTAAGCATAGAGTGTGAAAACTGAGTTTCCTTGAGAGCTGCTTGGAAGCCTGATGGTGTGTGAAGTTAGTGAGCCAAATGGAGTTGTTCTCCCACAAGAACCACTCGGTTGATTCTTCTTCAATATGCCCTTCACCAACATGCAGTGTGTCCTTGATTGAATCAGCTCTCACACCAATATTTGCATCTAGAGCCTTTGCATGGAGGACTATCTGAAAATAGCTTTGGCGCTGAAGTTGTCTGTGATTGCGGAGTTGGTGGCTGGAAAAACCTGCATGTGGAGAATTGGTTTGTGTGGGATGCTAACCAAGATTCATTTCAGTCCTAGGCAGTCAAAGGGCATTAAGCATAGAGTGTGAAAACTGAGTTTCCTTGAGAGCTGCTTGGAAGCCTGATGGTGTGTGAAGTTATTGAGCCAAATGGAGTTGTTCTGCCACAAGAACCACTCAGCTGATTCTTCTTCAATATGCCCTTTACCAACATGCAGTGTTTCCTTGATTTAAGTAGCTCTCACACCAATATTGCGCCTAGAGCCTTTGCATGGAGGACTATCTGAAAACGGCTTTTGCGCTGAAGTTGTCTGTGAATGTGGAGTTGGTGGCATGTGAAACCCGCATGTGGAGAATTGATTTGTTTTGGATGCTCATCCAGCTTTATTTAAGTCCTAGGCACTCAAAAAGGTATTAAGCATAGAGTTGAAAACTGAGTTTCCTTGAGAGCTGCTTGGAAGCCTGATGGTGTGTGAAGTTAGTGAGCCAAACGGAGTTGTTCTCTCACAAGAACCACTCAGCTGATTCTTCTTCAATATGCCCTCAACCAACATGCCGTGTTTCCTTGATTGAATTAGCTCTCACACCAATATTTGCGTCTAGAGCCTTTGCATTGAGGGCTATCTGAAAATGACTTTGGCGCTGAAGTTGCCTGTGAATGTGGAGTTGGTGGCATGTGAATCTCGCATGTGGAGCATTGGTTTGTGTGGGATGCTCTACCAGGTTCATTCCTAGATGATGCACTCAAAGGCATTAAGCATAGAGTGTGAAAACTGAGTTTCCTTGAGAGCTGCTTGGAAGCGTGATGGTGTGTGAAGTTAGTGAGCCAAATGGAGTTGTTCTCCCACAAGAACCACTCGGTTGATTCTTCTTCAATATGCCCTTCACCAACATGCAGTGTGTCCTTGATTGAATCAGCTCTCACACCAATATTTGCATCTAGAGCCTTTGCATGGAGGACTATCTGAAAATAGCTTTGGCGCTGAAGTTGTCTGTGATTGTGGAGTTGGTGGCAGGAAAAACCCGCATGTGGAGAATTGATTTGTGTGGGATGCTAACCAAGATTCATTTCAGTCCTAGGCAGTCAAACGGCATTAAGCATAGAGTGTGAAAACTGAGTTTCCTTGAGAGCTGCTTGGAATCCTGATGGCGTGTGAAGTTATTGAGCCAAATGGAGTTGTTCTGCCACAAGAAGCACTCGGCTGATTCTTCTTCAATATGCCCTTCACCAACATGCAGTGTTTCCTTGATTGAAGTAGCTCTCACACCAATATTGCGCCTAGAGCCTTTGCATGGAGGACTATCTGAAAACGGCTTTGGCGCTGAAGTTGTGTGTGATTGTGGAGTTGGTAGCATGTGAAACCCGCATTTGGAGAATTGATTTGTGTTGGATGCTCATCCAGCTTTATTTAAGTCCTAGGCACTCAAAAAGGTATTAAGCATAGAGTTGAAAACTGAGTTTCCTTGAGAGCTGCTTGGAAGCCTGATGGTGTGTGAACTTAGTGAGCCAAACGGAGTTGTTCTCTCACAAGAACCACTCAGCTGATTCTTCTTCAATATGCCCTCAACCAACATGCCGTGTTTCCTTGATTGAATTAGCTCTCACACCAATATTTGCGTCTAGAGCCTTTGCATTGAGGGCTATCTTAAAATGACTTTGGCGCTGAAGTTGCCTGTGAATGTGGAGTTGGTGGCATGTGAATCTCACATGTGGAGCATTGGTTTGTGTGGGATGCTCTACCAGGTTCATTCCTAGATGATGCACTCAAAGGCATTAAGCATAGAGTGTGAAAACTGAGTTTCCTTGAGAGCTGCTTGGAAGCCTGATGGTGTGTGAAGTTAGTGAGCCAAATGGAGTTGTTCTCCCACAAGAACCACTCAGCTGATTCTTCTTCAATATGCCCTTCACCAACATGCAGTGTTTCCTTGATTGAATTAGCTCTCACACCAATATTTGCGTCTAGAACTTATGCATTGAGGGCTATCAGAAAATGGGTTTGGCGCTGAAGTTGTCTGTGAATGTGGAGTTGGTGGCATGTGAAACCCGCATGTGGAGCATTGGTTTGTGTGGTACTCTCACCAAGCTTCTTTTCAGTCCAAAGCATTCAAATGGCATTAAGCATAGAGTGTGAAAACTGAGTTTCCTTGAGAGCTGCTTGGAAGCCTGATGGTGTGTGAAGTTAGTGAGCCAAATGGAGTTGTTCTCCCACAAGAACCACTCGGTTGATTCTTCTTCAATATGCCCTTCACCAACATGCAGTGTGTCCTTGATTGAATCAGCTCTCACACCAATATTTGCATCTAGAGCCTTTGCATGGAGGACTATCTGAAAATAGCTTTGGCGCTGAAGTTGTCTGTGATTGTGGAGTTGGTGGCAGGAAAAACCCGGATGTGGAGAATTGATTTGTGTGGGATGCTAACCAAGCTTCCTTTCAGTCCTAGGCAGTCAAAGGGCATTAAGCATAGAGTGTGAAAACTGAGTTTCCTTGAGAGCTGCTTGGAAGCCTGATGGTGTGTGAAGTTATTGAGCCAAATGGAGTTGTTCTGCCACAAGAACCACACGGCTGATTCTTCTTCAATATGCCCTTCACCAACATGCAGTGTTTCCTTGATTGAATTAGCTCTCACACCAATATTTGCCTCTAGAGCCTTTGCATTGAGGGCTATCTGAAAACGGCTTTGGTGCTAAAGTTTTGTGTGAATGTGGAGTCGCTGGCATGTGAATCCCGCATGTGGAGCATTGGTTTGTGTGGAATGTTCTACGAGGTTCATTCCTACATAATGCACTCATTTTGCATTAAGCATAGAGTGTGAAAACTGAGTTTCCTTGAGAGCTGCTTATAAGCCTGATGGTGTGTGAAGTCAGTGAGCCAAACGGAGTTGTTCTGCCACAAGAAGCACTCGGCTGATTCTTCTTTAATATGCCCTTCACCAACATGCAGTGTTTCCTTGATTGAATTAGCTCTCACAACAATGTTTGCATCTAGAGTCTTTGCATTGACTGTTATCTGAAAACGGCTTTGGCGCTGAAGTTGTCTGTGAATGTGGAGTTGGTGGCATGTGAAACCCGCATGTTGAAAATTGATTTGTGTTGGATGCTCACCCAGCTTTATTTAAGTCCTAGGCAGTCAATGGGCATTAAACATAGAGTTGAAAACTGAGTTTCCTGGAGAGCTGCTTGGAATCTTGATGGTGTGTGAAGTTAGTGAGACAAACGGAGATGTTCTCTCACAAGAACCGCTCAGCTGATTCTTCTTCAATATGCCCTTCACCAACATGCAGTGTGTCCTTGATTGAATTAGCTCTCACACCAATATTTGCGTCTAGATTCTTTGCATTGAGAGTTATCTGAAAATGGCTTTGGCGCTGAAGTTGTCTGTGAATGTGGAGTTGGTGGCATGTGAATCCCGCATGTGGAGCTTTGGTTTGTGTGGGATGCTCTACCAGGTTCATTCATAGATAATGCACTCAAATGGCATTAAGCATAGAGTGTGAAAACTGAGTTTCCTTGAGAGCTGCTTGGAAGTCTGATGGTGTGTGAAGTTAGTGAGCCAGATGGAGTTGTTCTCCCACAAGAACCACTCAGCTGATTCTTCTTCAATATGCCCTTCACCAACATGCAGTGTTTCCTTGATTGAATTAGCTCTCACACCAATATTTGCGCCTAGAGCCTTTGCATTGACTGCTATCTGAAAATGGCTTTTGCGCTGAAGTTGTCTGTGATTGTGGAGTTGGTGGCAGGTGAAACCCGCATGTTGAAAATTGATTTGTGTGGGATGCTAACCAAGATTCATTTCAGTCCTGGGCAGTCAAAGGGCATTAAGCACAGAGTGTGAAAACTGAGTTTCCTTGAGAGCTGCTTGGAAGCCTGATGGTGTGTGAAGTTAGTGAGCCAAATGGAGTTGTTCTGCCACAAGAACCACTCGGCTGATTCTTCTTCAATATGCCCTTCACCAGCATGCAGTGTTTCCTTGATTGAATTAGCTCTCACACCAATATTTGCCTCTAGAGCCTTTGCATTGAGGGCTATCTGAAAACGGCTTTGGTGCTAAAGTTTTGTGTGAATGAGGAGTCGGTGGCATGTGAATCGCGTATTTGGAGCATTGGTTTGTGTGGAATGTTCTACGAGGTTCATTCCTAGAAAATGCACTCATTTTGCATTAAGCATAGAGTGTGAAAACTGAGTTTCCTTGAGAGCTGCTTATAAGCCTGATGGTGTGTGAAGTTATTGAGCCAAATGGAATTGTTCTCCCACAAGAACCACTCGGCTGATTCTTCTTCAATATGCCCTTCATCAACATGCAATATTTCCTTGATTGAATTAGCTCTCACATCAATATTTGCGTCTAGATCTTTTGCATTGTGGGCTATCTGAAAATGGCGTTGGCGCTGAAGTTGCCTGTGAATGTGGAGTTGGTGGCATGTGAAACCTGCATGTGGAGCATTGGTTTGTGTGGAATGTCTACGAGGTTCATTCCTACCTAGTGCACTCAAAGGCATTAAGCATATAGTGTGAAAACTGAGTTTCCTTGAGAGCTGCTTGGAAGACTGAAGGTGTGTGAACTTAGTGAGCCAAACGGAGTTGTTCTGCCACAAGAACCGCTCAGCTGATTCTTCTTCAATATGCCCTTCACCAACATGCAGTGTTTCCTTGATTGAAGTAGCTCTCACACCAATATTGCGCCTAGAGCCTTGCATGAAGGAATATCTGAAAACGGCTTTGGCGCTGAAGTTGTGTGTGAATGTGGAGTTGGTGGCATGTGAAACACGCATGTGGAGCCTTAGTATATGTGAGACGCTCACCAAGCTTTATTTCAGTCCTAGGCACTCAAAGTGCATTAAGCATAGAGTGTGAAAACTGAGTTTCCTTGAGAGCTGCTTGGAAGCCTGATGATGTGTGAGGTTAGTGAGCCAAATGGAGTTGTTCTCCCACAAGAACCACTCGGCTGATTCTTCTTCAATATGCCCTTCACCAACATGCATTATTTCCGTGATTGAATTAGCTCTCACATCAATATTTGCGTCTAGATCTTTTGCATTGTGGGCTATCTGAAAATGGCGTTGGCGCTGAAGTTGCCTGTGAATGTGGAGTTGGTTGCATGTGAAACCCGCATGTGGAGCATTGGTTTGCGTGGAATGTTCTACGAGGTTCATTCCTACATAATGCACTCAAAGGCATTAAGCATATGGTGTGAAAACTGAGTTTCCTTGAGAGCTGCTTGGAAGCCTGAAGGTGTGTGAAGTTAGTGAGCCAAATGGAGTTATTCTGCCACAAGAAGCACTCGGCTGATTCTTCTTCAATATGCCCTTCACCAACATGCAGTGTTTCCTTGATTGAATTAGCTCTCACACCAATATTTGCATCTAGAGCCTTTGCATTGAGGGCTATATGAAAATGGCATTGGGGCTGAAGTTGTCTGTGAATGTGGAGTTGGTGGCATGTGAATCCCACATGTGGAGCATTGGTTTGTGTGGGATGCTCTACCTTGTTCATTCCTAGATGATGCACTCAAAGGCATTAAGTATAGAGTGTGAAAACTGAGTTTCCATGAGAGCTGCTTGGAAGCCTGATGGTGTGTGAAGTTTGTGAGCCAAATGGAGTTGTTCTCCCACAAGAACCACTCGGCTGATTCTTCTTCAATATGCCCTTCACCAACATGGAGTGTTTCCTTGATTGAATTAGCTCTCACACAAATATTTGCCTCTATAGCCTTTGCATTGAGGGCTATCTGAAAACGGCTTTGGCGCCAAGGTTAACTGTGAATGTGGAGTTGGTGGCATGTGAAACCCATATGTGGAGCATTGGTTTTTGTGGGATGCTCATCAAGCTTCCTTTCAGTCCTAGGCACTCAAAGGGCAGTAAGCATATAGTGTGAAAACTTAGTTTCCTTGAGAGCTGCTTGGAAGCCTGATGGTGTGTGAAGTTAGTGAGCCAAATGGAGTTGTTCTCCCACAAGAACCACTCGGCTGATTCTTCTTCAATATGCCCTTCACCAACATGCAGCGTTTCCTTGATTGAATTAGCTCTCACACCAATATTTGCGTCTAGAGCCTTTGCATTGAGGATTCTCTGAAAACCTTTTTGACGCTGAAGTTGTCTGTGAAAGTGGAGTTGGTGGCATGTGAAACCCGCATGTGGAGCATTGGTTTGCGTGGGATGCTCACCAAGCTTCCTTTCAGTCTTAGGCACTCAAAGGGCATTAAGCATAGAATGTGAAAACTGAGTTTCCTTGAGAGCTGCTTGGAAGCTTGATGGTGTGTGTAGTTAGTGAGCCAAATGGAGTTGTTCTCCCATAGGAATCACTCAGCTGATTCTTCTTCAATATGCCCTTCACCAACATGCTGTGTTTCCTTGATTGAATTAGCTCTCACACCAATATTTGCGTCTAGAGACTTTGCATTGAAGGCTATCTGAAAATGACTTTTGCGCTGAAGCTGTCTGTGAATGTGGAGTTGGTGGCATGTGAAACCCGCATGTGGAGCATTGGTTTGTGTGGGATGGTCTACCAGGTTCATTCCTAAATAATTCACTCAAAGGGAATAAGCATAGAGTGTGAAAACTGAGTTTCCTTGAGAGCTGCTTGGAAGCCTGATGGTGTGTGAAGTTAGTGAGCCAAATGGAGTTGTTCTCCCACAAGAACCACTCGGCTGATTCTTCT
Source organism: Ochotona princeps (assembly GCF_030435755.1). Lineage (NCBI taxonomy): Eukaryota > Metazoa > Chordata > Mammalia > Lagomorpha > Ochotonidae > Ochotona > Ochotona princeps. The sequence continues at coordinate 103,321,552 of NC_080835.1, read as the reverse complement.
TCAATATGCCCTTCACCAACATGCAGTGTTTTCTTGATTGAATTAGCTCTCACACCAATATTTGCGCCTAGAGGCTTTGCATTGAGGACTCTCTGAAAATGACTTAGGCGCTGAAGTAGTATGTGAATGTGGAGTTGGTGGCATGTGAAACCCGCATGTGGAGCATTGGTTTGTGTGGGATGCTCTACCAGGTTCATTCCTAGATAATGCTCTCAAAGGCCATTAAGCATAGAATGTGAAAACTGAGTTTCCTTGAGAGCTGCTTGGAAGCCTGATGGTGTGTGAAGTTAGTGAGCCAAATGGAGTTGTTCTCCCACAAGAACCACTCGGCTGATTCTTCTTTAATATGCCCTTCACCAACATGCAGTGTTTCCTTGATTGAATTAGCTCTCACACCAATATTTGCGTCTAGAGCCTTTGCATTGAGGACTCTCTGAAAATGACTTAGGCGCTGAAGTAGTCTGTGAATGTGGAGTTGGTGGCATGTGAAACCCGCATGTGGAGCATTGGTTTGTGTGGGATGCTCTACCAGGTTCATTCCTAGATAATGCTCTCAAAGGCCATCAAGCATAGAATGTGAAAACTGAGTTTCCTTGAGAGCTGCTTGGAAGCCTGATGGTGTGTGAAGTTAGTGAGACAAACGGAGTTGTTCTCTCACAAGAACCACTCGGCTGATTCTTCTTCAATATGCCCTCAACCAACATGCAGTGTTTCCTTGATTGAATTATCTCTCACACCAATATTTGCATCTAGAGCTTTTGCATTGAGGGCTATATGAAAATGGCATTGGGGCTGAAGTTGCCTGTGAATGTGGAGTTGGTGGCATGTGAAACCCGCATGTGGAGCATTGGTTTGTGTGTGACGCTCCTGAAGGTTCATTCCTAGATAATGCACTCAAAGTGAATAAGCATAGAGTGGGAAAACTGAGTTTTCTTGAGAGCTGCTTGGAAGCCTGATGGTGTGTGAAGTTAGTGAGCCAAATGGAGTTGTTCTCCCACAAGAACCACTCGGCTGATTCTTCTTCAATATGTCCTTCACCAACATGCAGTGTTTCCTTGATTGAATTAGCTCTCACACCAATATTTGCGCCTAGAGCCTTTGCACTGAGGAAGCTCTGAAAACGAATTTGGCGCTGAAGTTGTCTGTGAATGTGGAGTTGGTGGCATGTGAAACCCGCATGTGGAGCATTGGTTTGTGTGGGATGCTCACCAAGCTTTCTTTCAGTCCTAAGCACTCAAAGGGCTTTAAGCATAGAGTGTGAGAACTGAGTTTCCTGCAGAGCTGCTTGGAAGCCTGATGGTGTGTGAAGTTAGTGAGCCAAATGGAGTTGTTCTCCCACAAGAACCACTCGGCTGATTCTTCTTCAATATGCCCTACACCAACATGCAGTGTTTCCTTGATTGAATTAGCTCTCACACCAATATTTGCGCCTAGAGCCTTTGCATTGAGGGCTATCTGAAAACGGGTTTGTCGCTGAAGTTGTCTGTGAATGTGGAGTTGGTGGCATGTGAAACCAGCATGTGGAGCATTGGTTTGCGTGGGATGCTCATCAAGCATCCTTTCAGTCCTAGGCACTCAAAGGGCATTAAGCATAGAATGTGAAAACTGAGTTTCATGAGAGCTGCTTGGAAGCCTGATGGTGTGTGAAGTTAGTGAGCCAAATGGAGTTGTTCTCCCACTAGAACCACTCGGCTGATTCTTCTTCAATATGCCCTTCACCAACATGCAGCGTTACCTTGATTGAAGTAGCTCTCACACCAATATTTGCGTCTAGAGCCTTTGCATTGAGGGCTAACTGAAAATGACTTTGCGGCTGAAGTTGTCTGTGAATGTGGAGTTGGTGGCATGTGAAACTCGCATGTGGAGCATTGGTTTGTGTGTGACGCTCCTGAAGGTTCATTCCTAGATAATGCACTCAAAGTGCATTAAGCATAGAGTGTGAAAACTGAGTTTTCTTGAGAACTGCTTGGAAGCCTGATGGTGTGTGAAGTTAGTGAGCCAAATGGAGTTGTTCTCCCACAAGAACCACTCGGCTGATTCTTCTTCAATATGCCCTTCACCAACATGCAGTGTTTCCTTGATTGAATAAGCTCTCACACCAATATTTGCGTCTAGAGCCTTTACAATGAGGGCTATCTGAAAATGACTTTGGCGCTGAAGTTGTCTGTGAATGTGGAGTTGGTGGCATGTGAAACCCGCATGTGGAGCATTGGTTTGTGTGGGATGCTCACCAAGGTCCTTTCAGTCCTAGGCACTCAAAGGGCATTAAGCATAGAGTGTGAAAACTGAGTTTCCTTGAGAGCTGCTTGGAAGCTTGATGGTGTGTGAAGTTAGTGAGCCAAATGTAGTTGTTCTCCCACAACAACTACTCAGCTGATTCTTCTTCAATATGCCCTTCACCAACATGCAGTGTTTCCTTGATTGAAGTAGCTCTCACACCAATATTTGCGTCTAGAGCCTTTGCATTGAGGACTCTCTGAAATGGTTTTGGCGCTAAGGTGTCTGTGAATGTGGAGTTGGTGGCATGTGAAACCCGCATGTGGAGCATCGGTTTGTGTGGGATGCTCTACCAGGTTCATTCCTAGATAATGCACTCAAAGGGCATTAAGCATAGAGTGTGAAAACTGAGTTTCCTTGAGAGCTTCTTGGAAGCCTGATGGTGTGTGAAGTTAGTGAGCCAAATGGAGTTGTTCTCCCACAAGATCCACTCGGCTGATTCTTCTTCAATATGCCCTTCACCAACATGCAGTGTTTCCTTGATTGAATTAGCTCTCACACCTATATTTGCGCCTAGAGAATTGCATTGAGGGCTATCTGTAAACGGGTTTGGTGCTGAAGTTGTCTATGAATGTGGAGTTGGTGGCATGTGAAACCCGCATGTGGAGCATTGGTTTTTGTGGGATGCTCACCAAGCTTCCTTTCAGTCCTAGGCACTCAAAGGGCATTAAGCATAGAGTGTGAAAACTGAGTTTCCTTGAGAGCTGCTTGGAAGCCTGATGGTGTGTGAAGTTAGTGAGCCAAATGGAGTTGTTCTCCCACAAGAACCACTCGGCTGATTCTTCTTTAATATGCCCTTCCCAAAAATGCAGTGTTACCTTGATTGAAGTAGCTCTCACACCAATATTTGTGTCTAGAGCCTTTGCATTGAGGGCTATCTGAAAACGACTTTGGCGCTGAAGTTGTCTGTGAATGTGGAGTTGGTGGCATGTGAAACCCGCATGTGGAGCATTGGTTTGCGTGGGATGCTCATGAAGGTTCATTCCTAGATAATGCACTCAAAGTGAATAAGCATAGAGTGTGAAAACTGAGTTTCCTGGAGAGCTGCTTGGAATCCTGATCGTGTGTGAAGTTAGTGAGCCAAATGGAGTTGTTCTCCCACAAGAACCACTCGGCTGATTCTTCTTCAATATGCCCTTCAGCAACATGCAGCGTTTCCTTGATTGAATTAGCTCTCACACCAATATTTGGGCCTAGAGCCTTTTCATTGAGTTCTATCTGAATACGAATTTGGCGCTGAAGTTGTCTGTGAATGTGGAGTTGGTGGCATGTGAAACCCGCATGTGGAGCATTGGTTTGTGTGGGATGCTCACCAAGCTTACTTTCAGTCCTAGGCACTCAAAGGGCTTTAAGCATAGAGTGTGAAAACTGAGTTTCCTTGAGAGCTGCTTGGAAGCCTGATGGTGTGTGAAGTTAGTGAGCCCAATGGAGTTGTTCTCCCACAAGAACCACTCGGCTGATTTTTCTTCAATATGCCCTTCACCAACATGCAGTGTTTCCTTGATTGAATTAGCTCTCACACCAATATTTGCGCCTAGAGCCTTTGCATTGAGGGCTATCTGAAAACGGGTTTGTCGCTGAAGTTGTCTGTGAATGTGGAGTTGGTGGCATGTGAAACCAGCATGTGGAGCATTGGTTTGCGTGGGATGCTCATCAAGCATCCTTTCAGTCCTAGGCACTCAAAGGGCATTAAGCATAGAATGTGAAAACTGAGTTTCATGAGAGCTGCTTGGAAGCCTGATGGTGTGTGAAGTTAGTGAGCCAAATGGAGTTGTTCTCCCACAAGAACCACTCGGCTGATTCTTCTTCAATATGCCCTTCACCAACATGCAGCGTTACCTTGATTGAAGTAGCTCTCACACCAATATTTGTGTCTAGAGCCTTTGCATTGAGGGCTATCTGAAAACGACTTTGGCGCTGAAGTTGTCTGTGAATGTGGAGTTGGTGGCATGTGAAACCCGCATGTGGAGCATTGGTTTGTGTGGGATGCTCATGAAGGTTCATTCCTAGATAATGCACTCAAAGTGAATAAGCATAGAGTGTGAAAACTGAGTTTCCTGGAGAGCTGCTTGGAATCCTGATGGTGTGTGAAGTTAGTGAGCCAAATGGAGTTGTTCTCCCACAAGAACCACTCGGCTGATTCTTCTTCAATATGCCCTTCACCAACATGCAGCGTTTCCTTGATTGAATTAGCTCTCACACCAATATTTGGGCCTAGAGCCTTTGCATTGAGTTCTATCTGAAAATGACTTTGGCGCTGAAGTTGTCTGTGAATGTGGAGTTGGTGGCATGTGAAACCCGCATGTGGAGCATTGGTTTGTGTGGGATGCTCACCAAGCTTCCTTTCAGTCCTAGGCACTCAAAGGGCATTAAGCATAGAGTGTGAAAACTGAGTTTCCTTGAGAGCTGCTTGGAAGCTTGATGGTGTGTGAAGTTAGTGAGCCAAATGGAGTTGTTCTCCCACAGCAACTACTCAGCTGATTCTTCTTCAATATGCCCTTCACCAACATGCAGTGTTTCCTTGATTGAATTAGCTCTCACACCAATATTTGCGTCTAGAGCCTTTGCATTGAGGGCTATCTGAAAACGGCTTTGGTGCTGAAGCTGTCTGTGAATGTGGAGTTGGTGGCATGTGAAACCCGCATGTGGAGCATTAGTTTGTGTTGGATGCTCTACCAGGTTCATTACTAGATAATGCACTCAAAGTGAATAAGCATAGAGTGTGAAAACTGAGTTTCCTTGAGAGCTGCTTGGAAGCCTGATGGTGTGTGAAGTTAGTGAGCCAAATGGAGTTGTTCTCCCACAAGAACCACTCGGCTGATTCTTCTTCAATATGCCCTTCACCAACATGCAGTGTTTCCTTGATTGAATTAGCTCTCACACCAATATTTGCGCCTAGAGCCTTTGCATTGAGGACTCTCTGAAAATGACTTAGGCGCTGAAGTTGTCTGTGAATGTGGAGTTGGTGGCATGTGAAACCCGCATGTGGAGCATTGGTTTGTGTGGGATGCTCTACCAGGTTCATTCCTAGATAATGCTCTCAAAGGCCATTAAGCATAGAATGTGAAAACTGAGTTTCCTTGAGAGCTGCTTGGAAGCCTGATGGTGTGTGAATTTAGTGAGCCAAATGGAGTTGTTCTCCCACAAGAACCACTCGGCTGATTCTTCTTCAATATGCCCTTCACCAACATGCTGTGTTTCCTTGATTGAACTAGCTCTCAAACCAATGTTTGCGCCTAGAGCCTTTGCATTGAGGACTCTCTGAAAATTGCTTTGGTGCTAAAGTTTTGTGTGAATGTGGAGTCGGTGGCATGTGAATCCCGCATTTGGAGCACTTGTTTGTGTGGAATGTTCTACGAGGTTCATTCCTACATAATGCACTCAAAGGCATTAAGCATATAGTGTGAAAACTGAGTTTCCTTGAGAGCTGCTTATAAGCCTGATGGTGTGTGAAGTTATTGAGCCAAATGGAGTTGTTCTGCCACAAGAACCACTCGGATGATTCTTCTTCAATATGCCCTTCACCAACATGCAGTGTTTCCTTGATTGAATTAGCTCTCACATCAATATTTGCGTCTAAATCTTTTGCATTGTGGGCTATCTGAAAATGGCGTTGGCGCTGAAGTTGCCTGTGAATGTGGAGTTGGTGGCATGTGAAACCTGCATGTGGAGCATTATTTTGTGTGGAATGTCTACGAGGTTCATTCCTACCTAATGCACTCAAAGGCATTAAGCATATAGTGTGAAAACTGAGTTTCCTTGAGAGCTGCTTGGAAGACTGAAGGTGTGTGAACTTAGTGAGCCAAACGGAGTTGTTCTGCCACAAGAACCGCTCAGCTGATTCTTCTTCAATATGCCCTTCACCAACATGCAGTGTTTCCTTGATTGAATTAGCTCTCACACCAATATTGCCCCTAGAGCCTTTGCATGGAGGAATATCTGAAAACGGCTTTGGCGCTGAAGTTGTGTGTGAAAGTGGAGTTGGTGGCATGTGAAACACGCATGTGGAGCCTTGGTATATGTGAGATGCTCACCAAGCTTTATTTCAGTCCTAGGCACTCAAAGTGCATTAAGCATAGAGTTGAAAACTGAGTTTCCTTGAGAGCTGCTTGGAAGCCTGATGATGTGTGAGGTTAGTGAGCTAAAGGGAGTTGTTCTCCCACAAGAACCACTCGGCTGATTCTTCTTCAATATGCCCTTCACCAACATGCATTATTTCCTTGATTGAATTAGCTCTCACATCAATATTTGCGTCTAGAGCTTTTGCATTGTGGGCTATCTGAAAATGGCGTTGGCGCAGAAGTTGAATGTGAATGTGGAGTTGGTGGCATGTGAAACCCGCATGTGGAGCATTGGTTTGTGTGGAATGTTCTACGAGGTTCATTCCTACATAATGCACTCAAAGGCATTAAGCATATAGTGTGAAAACTGAGTTTCCTTGAGAGCTGCTTGGAAGCCTGATGGTGTGTGAAGTTAGTGAGCCAAATGGAGTTGTTCTCCCACAAGAATCACTCGGCTGATTCTTCTTCAATATGCCCTTCACCAACATGCAGTGTTTCCTTGATTGAATTAGCTCTCACACCAATATTTGCGTCTAGAGCCTTTGCATTGAGGACTCTCTGAAATGGCTTTGGCGCTGACGTTGTCTGTGAATGAGGAGTTGGTGGCATGTGAAACCCGCATGTGGAGCTTTGGTTTGCGTGGGATGCTCACCAAGCTTCCTTTCAGTCCTAGGCACTCAAAGGGCATTAAGCCTAGAGTGTGAAAACTGAGTTTCCTTGAGAGCTGCTTGGAAGCCTGATGGTGTGTGAAGTTAGTGAGCCAAATCGAGTTGTTCTCCCACAAGAACCACTCGGCTGATTCTTCTTCAATATGCCCTTCACCAACATGCAGTGTTTCCTTGATTGAATTAGCTCTCACAACAATGTTTGCGCCTAGAGCCTTTGCATTGAGGGCTATCTGAAAACGGCTTTGGTGCTGAAGTTGTCTGTGAATGTGGAGTTGGTGGCATGTGAAACCCGCATGTGGAGCATTGGTTTGTGTGGGATGCTCTACCAGGTTCATTCCTAGATAATGCACTCAAAGGGCATTAATCATGGAGTGTGAAAACTGAGTTTCCTTGAGAGCTGCTTGGAAGCCTGATGGTGTGTGTAGTTAGTGAGCCAAATGGAGTTGTTCTCCCACAAGAATCACTCGGCTGATTCTTCTTCAATATGCCCTTCACCAACATGCAGTGTTTCCTTGATTGAATTAGCTCTCACACCAATATTTGCGCCTAGAGCCTTTGCATTGAGGGTTATCTGAAAACGGCTTTGGCGCTGAAGTTGTCTGTGAATGTGGAGTTGGTGGCATGTGAAACCCGCATGTGGAGCATTGGTTTGCGTGCGATGCTCATCAAGGTTCCTTTCTTTCCTAGGCACTCAAAGGGCATTAAGCATAGAGTGTGAAAACTGAGTTTCCTTGAGAGCTGCTTGGAAGCCTGATGGTGTGTGTAGTTAGTGAGCCAAATGGAGTTGTTCTCCCACAAGAACCACTCGGCTGATTCTTCTTCAATATGCCCTTCACCAACATGCAGTGTTTCCTTGATTGAATTAGCTCTCACACCAATATTTGCGTCTAGAGCCTTTGCATTGAGGACTCTCTGAAATGGCTTTGGCGCTGAAGTTGTCTGTGAATGTGGAGTTGGTGGCATGTGAAACCCGCATGTGGAGCATTGGTTTGTGTGGGATGCTCTACCAGGTTCATTCCTAGATAATGCACTCAAAGGGCATTAAGCATGGAGAGTGAAAACTGAGTTTCCTTGAGAGCTGCTTGGAAGCCTGATGGTGTGTGTAGTTAGTGAGCCAAATGGAGTTGTTCTCCCACAAGAACCACTCGGCTGATTCTTCTTCAATATGCCCTTCACCAACATGCAGTGTTTCCTTGATTGAATTAGCTCTCACACAAATATTTGCGCCTAGAGCCTTTGCATTGAGGGTTATCTGAAAACGGCTTTGGCGCTGAAGTTGTGTGTGAATGTGGAGTTGGTGGCATGTGAAACCCGCTTGTGGAGCATTGGTTTGTGTGGGATGCTCTACCAGGTTCATTCCGAGATAATGCACTCATAGGGAACAAGCATAGAGTGTGAAAACTGAGTTTCCTTGAGAGCTGCTTGGAAGCCTGATGGTGTGTGAAGTTAGTGAGCCAAATGGAGTTGTTTTCCAACAAGAACCACTCGGCTGATTCTTCTTCAATATGCCCTTCCCCAATATGCTGTGTTTCCTTGATTGAATTATCTCTCACACCAATATTTGCATCTAGAGCCTTTGCATTGAGGACTATCTGAAAACGGCTTTGGCGCTGAAGTTGTCTGTGAATGTGGAGTTGGTGGCATGTGAAACCCGCATGTGGAGCATTGGTTTGTGTGGGATGCTGATCAAGTTTCCTTTCAGTCCTAGGCACTCAAAGGGCACTGAGCATAGAGTGTGAAAATTGAGTTTCCTGAGCTTGAAAAAGATGGCCGACTGCAGAGAGCTGGTGTAGGGTGGAGTAGGGAAGGAGGGGAGCCGATCCAGCAGAGAAACAGGCCAGGAGGTGCGAAACTGTAGGGAGAAGAACGAGAAGGTCACTGGAGTTCACTAAAGCAAGAAGATCTACACAGCGTGAAGGAACAGCCGCAAAAAGTAGGAAAGAAAATACAGCACGCCGCGAGAAACCTGGTGAGTCACGATCCCAGGCAGGGGGAGGGCGGCGGATGATCAACCGCCCCAGGGAAAACAGAGGCGGCTGGAAGGATAGGCGCCCACACCGACAGGGGCACCAGTCCCCTGGAAGGCAGGAGCCCCCAGAGGAGGCTACTGGACTGATCATTGGGTGCATCATCCCTGCAGAAGTGGAGGAAAAGCAGGGGAGATTTCCCAGAGGCTTGCCTACCCGCTGCTCAGCGGCTGAGGGAGAGTGCAGAGGGAACAGGAGCAGCACTGTGGGACTGGGGCTCAGAGATCCCAGTCTGGGCTCTGAGCTGTGGACTGGCTGTGGGAGAGTCCGTGGATCTTGTTGCTGGACTCGCCCGGAGCCCCAGAGGCTGGGCAACGCCCGACAGGGCCTTACGTCCTGGTCAGAGGAGCGGACTAGTGGGGGCACATCTCACCTCAAGGGCTCTGTGCCTCTCAGAGATCCGCTTCTACCCTTGAGAGAGTGTAGCTAAGGAAGTGGCTTCTTCAGGGCAGAGTCCCCAGCTGGGCTCAGCTAGAGAGGCCAGACCAGAGCTGGCTCAGCTGAACTGGCCGGACAGGTTTTCCCAGCAGGAGCCCACTCGGAAAGACCTGCCTGCAGTGTTGCAGCCCTCAGCAGAGCAGCACTTCCGAGTTTGGCACTGGGGCCGCGGAGATTTCCAGCCCAGCACAGGCCGGGGTTGGGGATTTTAGACTCCGAGCAGCAGGAGCCCCTGCTGTGCTAACCTCAAGCCCTGAAGGAGAGTCTCGGCTCAGCACTGAGGCGGAGACCCCCGCTGTATTAGCCTTGTGACCCAAAGCCCAAGTGCGGCTCAGCAGAGTGAATCTGTAGGGCACTGCCTTTGAGAGGGAGCCACAGGGGAAGGGGCCTGGCACTAGGGCTGGCCCACAAAGCCTCCTGACTCAGCTCAGGGCTGTGATCTACAGACCCTGAAAGCAGCTGGTGACTCAGTCAGTAAGCCCTGCTGGGCTCAGCCGGAGACCACAAACCAGAGCCGGCTCAGCTGAATCATCGCTAAAATCTCAAAACAACAAGAAGCAAAAACACAATGAGGAGAAGTATCAGAAAAAGCAATGACCCAGAGGAAAGATGAAGCACTCCCTCCCAATACAACCAAAAACTAATCTCAATATCTGAGATGCAAGATGAAGACATAGAGGAACTATCAGATAAGGACTTTAAGAAGCTAATGATGAAATTCGTCAGAGAGAGTGAAAAGCGCTGGGAAGAGTCTAAGGCATTCGAAAACCATATCACTGCAGAAATAAATCAAATCAAAAAGGGAATCCTCGATATAGAGCACAAAATTGAAAGCCTAACCAACAGAATGAACACAGCAGAGGACAGAATATCAGAATTGGAAGACAATCAGAATGAAAGGCAGCAGCTCATCAAACAGTTGGAGACAAATCTAGAGAAAGCCAATAGGTCCATACAGGAAATGAAAGACAACCTCAAAAAATCAAATATTAGAATAATAGGCCTTCCCGAAGGAGTGGAAAAGGAGACAGGCTTGCAACGGGTGCTCAATGAGATAATACAGGAGAACTTCCAGAATATTGGAAATATAAATCCAGCACAAATCCAGGAAGGGCAAAGAACCCCCAGGAGATACGACCCAAACAAATCGTCTCCCAGACATGTGGTCCTCAAGCTACCTTCAAGTGAATACAAGGAAACCATTCTAAGACAAGTAAGAAAAAAGGATAAGATTACTTTCAGGGGGAGGGAAATCAGGATCACAGCCGACCTATCAGAAGAAACGCTCCAAGCAAGGAGAGAATGGGGTAAAACCTATCAAATCCTGAAACAAAACAACTGCCAACCAAGAATAATGTACCCAGCAAAGCTCTCATTTATATTTGAGAATGAAATCAAATACTTCAACAGTAAAGAGAAACTCGAAGAATACATCAACACGAAACCAGCTCTGGAAAATCTCCTCAGGAAGGTGCTAAACCCAGAAAGAAAAAATACAAACCAAAATCAAAGATGGCAAATGGGAAGACCTCCCCACTAAAATCCATACAAGAAAAGTCAACCAATCAAGAACTCTAATAGTCGCAAATACACACTTGCATACTTACACTCATGGCAGCCCAAAACCAATTCCTTTCAATATTATCTCTAAACACAAATGGCTTAAACTCACCAATCAAAAGGCATAGATTAACGGAATGGATCATCAAACAGCACCCAACTATATGTTGTCTACAAGAGACACATCTAACCAGAAAATCCTGTAAGAAATTTAAAGTGAAAGGATGGAAAAAGACATTTCATGCCAATGGACGAGAAAAAAAGGCTGGCGTAGCTGTTCTAATCTCAGATGACCTAGACTTCAAGCTGACAGACATCAAAAAGGACAGAGAAGGACATTATATATTGGTGAAGGGTCTGATCCATCAGGAAGTAATTACAATCGTGAACATATATGCACCTAATTCCAATGCGCCTAGCTTCGTGAAGCAACTACTTACAGACTTAAGGGGAGACATAGATATGCACACAATAATAGTGGGCGATCTTAACACCCCGCTAACAACTATAGACAGATCAACAAAACAAAAACTCAACAAAGAAACAACAGAGCTCGTACAAACATTAGAACAACTAGACTTGGTAGACATTTATAGAATTTTTTATCCTAAGACCACAGATTATACATTTTTTTCAGCAGTGCATGGCACCTTCTCCAGGATCGACCACATGATAGGACACAAAGCAAATCTAAATAACGTCAAAAAGTAGGAATCATACCATGTACCCTCTCAGACCACCACGGAATGAAACTGGAAATCAGCAATTCAAAATGCCCCAGGAAATATAGAAACTCTTGGAGGCTGAACAATATGCTATTAAACGAACAATGGGTCAGGGAAGAAATTAAAGATGAGATCAATAAATTTATGGAAACCAATGAAAACTCTGACACAACATTCCAAAACTTGTGGGACACTGCCAAAGCAGTGCTACGGGGTAAACTCATCGTAATTGGAGCTCATGTCAAGGCCCAAGAGAGTCGCCAAATACAGGAACTAACCACACACCTCCAGGAATTGGAAAAGCAGCAGCAGATGAGCCCCACACAAAACAGGAAACAAGAAATCATCAAAACAAGGGAGGAAATCAACCAGATAGAAATAAAAAAAACCATACACAAAATCAACAAATCAAAAAGCTGGTTTTTTGAAAAGATAAACAAAATAGACACCCCGCTGGCCCGTCTGACAAAGAAAAAACAAGAGAAAGCAAGAATTAACAGCATCAAAGATGAAAAAGGCAACATAACAACAGACATTACAACCATTAAGAACATAATCAGAAATTACTACAAAGCACTGTACTCCAACAAATCAGAAGACCACCAAGAAATGGAAAAGTTCTTAGACTCACACAACCTGCCAAAACTTAGCCCAGAGGCAACAATCAACCTGAACAAACCCATAACTGAAGCAGAGATTGAATCAGTGATTAAAGACCTCCCAACAAAGAAAAGCCCAGGCCCAGACGGCTTCACTCCAGAATTCTACAAAACATTCCGAACAGAACTAACCCCAATCCTCTACAAACTCTTCAAAACAATAGAAAAGGAAGCAACCCTTCCAAACTCATTCTATGAAGCCAACATTACCTTAATCCCAAAACCGGGCAGAGATCCTACAGAGAAAGAAAACTACAGACCTATCTCTTTGATGAACATTGATGCTAAGATTCTCAACAAAATCCTAGCCAACAGAATTCAAAAACACATCAGACAGATCATTCATCCAGATCAAGTAGGATTCATCCCTGGAATGCAGGGATGGTTCAACATTCGCAAATCCATAAATGTGATACACCACATCCAAAAACTGAAAAACAAGAATCACATGATAGTATCAATAGATGCTGAAAAAGCTTTCGACAAAATTCAGCACAACTTCCTGCTAAAGACCCTAACCAAGGTAGGCATAGATGGAAAAATCCACAACATAATCAAAGCAATATATGAAAAACCCAATGCCAGCATCATACTGAATGGAGAAAAACTGGAACCCTTCCCACTGAGATCTGGAACAAGACAGGGATGTCCGCTTTCTCCGCTGCTATTCAACATAGTTCTAGAGGTACTCGCTGAGGCCATAAGACAAGAAAAAGAAATCAAAGGAATCCAAATGGGAAATGAAGAAGTCAAGCTTTCACTATATGCAGATGACATGATTCTTTATATGGAACAGCCAAAAGGCTCAACACAGAGACTACTAGAACTTATACGAGAGTTCGGTAGAGTGGCAGGGTACAAAATTAATGAACAAAAATCAACAGCCATAGTGTATGCTAACAGCCCCAAGTTGGAAAAAGATCTAACCAGCAAGATACCATTCAAAGTAACAAAGGAAAGCATGAAGTATCTGGGAATTAACCTAACCAAAAATGTAGGAGACCTATTCGAGGAAAACTACAAACTACTTAAAAAAGAAATTGAAGAAGATCTAGAAAGATGGAGTAACATCCCATGCTCCTGGATAGGTAAAATCAATATCATTAAAATGTCTATACTGCCAAAAGCAATATATACATTCAACGCAATCCCAATCAAATTGCCCAAAACATTCTTCACAGACCTGGAAATAATGATTCAAAGGTTCATCTGGAAACACAAAAAACCACGAATAGCTAGAACCATTCTCAAGAACAGGAAGTTAGCAGGGGGAATCACAGTCCCAGACCTCTGGACATACTATAGGGCAGTGGTTATCAAAACAGCCTGGTACTGGCAAAAAAATAGAGAAGAAGATCAATGGAGCAGAATAGAAACACCAGATGGGAACCCACACAAATACAGCCAAATAATCTTTGACAAAAAGACAAACGACAACCCAGGCAAATGGGAAGGTCTGTTCAATAAATGCTGTTGGGACAACTGGTTGATAGCCTGCAGAAACAAAAAGATAGACCCACATCTCTCACCATATACTAAGATCAAATCCAAATGGATAAAAGATTTAAACCTACATCCAGAAACCTTCAAACTTTTGGAAGAAAATGTTGGAAACACACTGGAACACTTAGGGGTAGGCCCCCACTTGCTAAAAAAGACTCCAGATGCAGTAGAAATCAAGACCAAAATAAACAAGTGGGACCTCATCAAACTAAGAAGCTTCTGTACAGCTAGAGAAACAATCAACAAAGTAAAAAGGCAACCCACAGAATGGGAGAAGATCTTTGCACACGACTTAGGTGATAGAGGGCTGATCTCCAGAATATACAAAGAGCTACAAAACAACCAAAATGTCAAAACAAACAAGCCACTCAAGAAATGGGCACGGGAAATGGGCAAACACTTCACAAAGGAACAAACCCAAATGGCAAATAAACATATGAAAAAATGCTCAAGTTCCCTGGCAATAAGGGAAATCCAAATTAAAACATCAATGAGGTACCACCTAACGCCAGTAAGACTGGCCCACATGAATAAAAGCACCAACAACACTTGTTGGCGAGGTTGTGGGGAAAAGGGAACCCTACTCCACTGCTGGTGGGGCTGCAGGCTGGTACAGCCTCTATGGAAATCAGTATGGAGAACATTCAAACAAATCAAATACAACATACCGTATGACCCGGCAATAGCACTCCTAGGAATATATCCAGAACACTTGTTTTATGAGAAACCAACATGCACTCCTATGCTCATAGCAGCACAATCAGTAATTGCAAAGACATGGAAGCAACCAAAATGCCCATCAACAGAGGATTGGATAAGAAAGCTATGGTTCATCTACTCCATGGAATACTACTCAGCTATTAAACAAAACAAAATGCAGTTCTTTGTGGCCAAATGGGCCAAACTGGAAACCATAATGCTAAGGGAAATGAGCCAATCCCAAAAGGTTAAATACCACATGTTTGCCTTAATTTAAGATGACACGATGTTATGCATAACAAGTTATGTTATGAATGTTATAAGTTGTGTATAAACCTAAATTGAAATGTCAATGAGGTGGTCACAGAAGGTGGATAAGAAATCGCATTTACTTTTACCATATTGGTTACTCGTTACTATGTCAATTAATTCCATGGTGATGTAAATTTTTGCTGATGGTATGTTGGAGCTTTTAATTGATCAGGATGATAGTCTGCTGGCTCTGTCTTCAGACCAGAGAGTGTATACCTAAGAAGCCGTTGAACTTATCTGGATAATAAGATGCTGGACTCTATGTTTGGTATATGCTTGCAATGGGGGAATCTCAACTGAACTTGAACTGTGGTTATGCAACAAGGTGGAGGAATCCACCATGGTGGGAGGGTTTGGGGAGGGGTGGGGAGGGTGGGGAGAATACCAGTACCTATGAAACTGTGTCACATAATACAATGTAATTAATGAATTTAAAATAAAATTAAAACAAAATTGAGTTTCCTTGAGAGCTGCTTGGAAGCCTGATGGTGTGTGAAGTTAGTGAGCCAAATGGAGTTGTTCTCCCACAAGAACCACTCGGCTGATTCTTCTTCAATATGCCCTTCACCAACATGCTGTGTTTCCTTGATTGAATTAGCTGTCACACCAATATTTGTGTCTAGAGCCTTTGCATTGAGGACTCTCTGAAATGGCTTTGGCTCTGAAGTTGTCTGTGAATGTAGAGTTGGTGGCATGTGAAACCAGCATGTGTAGCATTGGTTTGTGTGGAATGCTCTACCAGGTTCATTCCGAGATAATGCACTCAAAGGGAATAAGCATAGAGTGTGAAAACTGAGTTTCCTTGAGAGCTGCTTGGAAGCCTGATGGTGTGTGAAGTTAGTGAGCCAAATGGAGTTGTTCTCCCACAAGAACCACTCGGATGATTCTTCTTCAATATGCCCTTCACCAACATTCAGCCTTTCCTTGATTGAATTAGCTCTAACAACAATATTTGCGCCTAGAGCCTTTGCATTGAGGGCTATCTGAAAACGACTTTGGCGCTGAAGTTGTTTGTGAATGTGGAGTTGGTGGCATGTGAAACCCGCATGTGGAGCATTGGTTTCTGTGGGATGCTCACGAAGCTTCCTTTCAGTCCTAGGCACTCAAAGGGCATTAAGCATAGAGTGTGAAAACTGAGTTTCCTTGAGAGCTGCTTGGAAGCCTGATGGTGTGTGAACTTAGTGAGCCAAATGGAGTTGTTCTGCTACAAGAACCCCTCGGCTGGTTCTTCTTCAATATGCCCTTTACCAACATGCAGTGTTTCCTTGATTGAATTAGCTCTCACACCTTGTTTGCGCCTAGAGCCTTTGCATTGAGGGCTATCTGAAAACGGCTTTGGTGCTGAAGTTGTCTGTGAATGTGGAGTTGGTGGCATGTGAAACCCGCATGTGGAGCATTGGTTTGTGTGGGATGCTCTACCAGGTTCATTCCTAGATAATGCACTCAAAGGGCATTAAGCATGGAGAGTGAAAACTGAGTTTCCTTGAGAGCTGCTTGGAAGCCTGATGGTGTGTGTAGTTAGTGAGCCAAATGGAGTTGTTCTCCCACAAGAACCACTCGGCTGATTCTTCTTCAATATGCCCTTCACCAACATGCAGTGTTTCCTTGATTGAATTAGCTCTCACACAAATATTTGCGCCTAGAGCCTTTGCATTGAGGGTTATCTGAAAACGGCTTTGGCGCTGAAGTTGTGTGTGAATGTGGAGTTGGTGGCATGTGAAACCCGCTTGTGGAGCATTGGTTTGTGTGGGATGCTCTACCAGGTTCATTCCGAGATAATGCACTCATAGGGAACAAGCATAGAGTGTGAAAACTGAGTTTCCTTGAGAGCTGCTTGGAAGCCTGATGGTGTGTGAAGTTAGTGAGCCAAATGGAGTTGTTTTCCAACAAGAACCACTCGGCTGATTCTTCTTCAATATGCCCTTCCCCAATATGCTGTGTTTCCTTGATTGAATTATCTCTCACACCAATATTTGCATCTAGAGCCTTTGCATTGAGGACTATCTGAAAACGGCTTTGGCGCTGAAGTTGTCTGTGAATGTGGAGTTGGTGGCATGTGAAACCCGCATGTGGAGCATTGGTTTGTGTGGGATGCTGATCAAGTTTCCTTTCAGTCCTAGGCACTCAAAGGGCACTGAGCATAGAGTGTGAAAATTGAGTTTCCTGAGCTTGAAAAAGATGGCCGACTGCAGAGAGCTGGTGTAGGGTGGAGTAGGGAAGGAGGGGAGCCGATCCAGCAGAGAAACAGGCCAGGAGGTGCGAAACTGTAGGGAGAAGAACGAGAAGGTCACTGGAGTTCACTAAAGCAAGAAGATCTACACAGCGTGAAGGAACAGCCGCAAAAAGTAGGAAAGAAAATACAGCACGCCGCGAGAAACCTGGTGAGTCACGATCCCAGGCAGGGGGAAGGCGGCGGATGATCAACCGCCCCAGGGAAAACAGAGGCGGCTGGAAGGATAGGCGCCCACACCGACAGGGGCACCAGTCCCCTGGAAGGCAGGAGCCCCCAGAGGAGGCTACTGGACTGATCATTGGGTGCATCATCCCTGCAGAAGTGGAGGAAAAGCAGGGGAGATTTCCCAGAGGCTTGCCTACCCGCTGCTCAGCGGCTGAGGGAGAGTGCAGAGGGAACAGGAGCAGCACTGTGGGACTGGGGCTCAGAGATCCCAGTCTGGGCTCTGAGCTGTGGACTGGCTGTGGGAGAGTCCGTGGATCTTGTTGCTGGACTCGCCCGGAGCCCCAGAGGCTGGGCAACGCCCGACAGGGCCTTACGTCCTGGTCAGAGGAGCGGACTAGTGGGGGCACATCTCACCTCAAGGGCTCTGTGCCTCTCAGAGATCCGCTTCTACCCTTGAGAGAGTGTAGCTAAGGAAGTGGCTTCTTCAGGGCAGAGTCCCCAGCTGGGCTCAGCTAGAGAGGCCAGACCAGAGCTGGCTCAGCTGAACTGGCCGGACAGGTTTTCCCAGCAGGAGCCCACTCGGAAAGACCTGCCTGCAGTGTTGCAGCCCTCAGCAGAGCAGCACTTCCGAGTTTGGCACTGGGGCCGCGGAGATTTCCAGCCCAGCACAGGCCGGGGTTGGGGATTTTAGACTCCGAGCAGCAGGAGCCCCTGCTGTGCTAACCTCAAGCCCTGAAGGAGAGTCTCGGCTCAGCACTGAGGCGGAGACCCCCGCTGTATTAGCCTTGTGACCCAAAGCCCAAGTGCGGCTCAGCAGAGTGAATCTGTAGGGCACTGCCTTTGAGAGGGAGCCACAGGGGAAGGGGCCTGGCACTAGGGCTGGCCCACAAAGCCTCCTGACTCAGCTCAGGGCTGTGATCTACAGACCCTGAAAGCAGCTGGTGACTCAGTCAGTAAGCCCTGCTGGGCTCAGCCGGAGACCACAAACCAGAGCCGGCTCAGCTGAATCATCGCTAAAATCTCAAAACAACAAGAAGCAAAAACACAATGAGGAGAAGTATCAGAAAAAGCAATGACCCAGAGGAAAGATGAAGCACTCCCTCCCAATACAACCAAAAACTAATCTCAATATCTGAGATGCAAGATGAAGACATAGAGGAACTATCAGATAAGGACTTTAAGAAGCTAATGATGAAATTCGTCAGAGAGAGTGAAAAGCGCTGGGAAGAGTCTAAGGCATTCGAAAACCATATCACTGCAGAAATAAATCAAATCAAAAAGGGAATCCTCGATATAGAGCACAAAATTGAAAGCCTAACCAACAGAATGAACACAGCAGAGGACAGAATATCAGAATTGGAAGACAATCAGAATGAAAGGCAGCAGCTCATCAAACAGTTGGAGACAAATCTAGAGAAAGCCAATAGGTCCATACAGGAAATGAAAGACAACCTCAAAAAATCAAATATTAGAATAATAGGCCTTCCCGAAGGAGTGGAAAAGGAGACAGGCTTGCAACGGGTGCTCAATGAGATAATACAGGAGAACTTCCAGAATATTGGAAATATAAATCCAGCACAAATCCAGGAAGGGCAAAGAACCCCCAGGAGATACGACCCAAACAAATCGTCTCCCAGACATGTGGTCCTCAAGCTACCTTCAAGTGAATACAAGGAAACCATTCTAAGACAAGTAAGAAAAAAGGATAAGATTACTTTCAGGGGGAGGGAAATCAGGATCACAGCCGACCTATCAGAAGAAACGCTCCAAGCAAGGAGAGAATGGGGTAAAACCTATCAAATCCTGAAACAAAACAACTGCCAACCAAGAATAATGTACCCAGCAAAGCTCTCATTTATATTTGAGAATGAAATCAAATACTTCAACAGTAAAGAGAAACTCGAAGAATACATCAACACGAAACCAGCTCTGGAAAATCTCCTCAGGAAGGTGCTAAACCCAGAAAGAAAAAATACAAACCAAAATCAAAGATGGCAAATGGGAAGACCTCCCCACTAAAATCCATACAAGAAAAGTCAACCAATCAAGAACTCTAATAGTCGCAAATACACACTTGCATACTTACACTCATGGCAGCCCAAAACCAATTCCTTTCAATATTATCTCTAAACACAAATGGCTTAAACTCACCAATCAAAAGGCATAGATTAACGGAATGGATCATCAAACAGCACCCAACTATATGTTGTCTACAAGAGACACATCTAACCAGAAAATCCTGTAAGAAATTTAAAGTGAAAGGATGGAAAAAGACATTTCATGCCAATGGACGAGAAAAAAAGGCTGGCGTAGCTGTTCTAATCTCAGATGACCTAGACTTCAAGCTGACAGACATCAAAAAGGACAGAGAAGGACATTATATATTGGTGAAGGGTCTGATCCATCAGGAAGTAATTACAATCGTGAACATATATGCACCTAATTCCAATGCGCCTAGCTTCGTGAAGCAACTACTTACAGACTTAAGGGGAGACATAGATATGCACACAATAATAGTGGGCGATCTTAACACCCCGCTAACAACTATAGACAGATCAACAAAACAAAAACTCAACAAAGAAACAACAGAGCTCGTACAAACATTAGAACAACTAGACTTGGTAGACATTTATAGAATTTTTTATCCTAAGACCACAGATTATACATTTTTTTCAGCAGTGCATGGCACCTTCTCCAGGATCGACCACATGATAGGACACAAAGCAAATCTAAATAACGTCAAAAAGTAGGAATCATACCATGTACCCTCTCAGACCACCACGGAATGAAACTGGAAATCAGCAATTCAAAATGCCCCAGGAAATATAGAAACTCTTGGAGGCTGAACAATATGCTATTAAACGAACAATGGGTCAGGGAAGAAATTAAAGATGAGATCAATAAATTTATGGAAACCAATGAAAACTCTGACACAACATTCCAAAACTTGTGGGACACTGCCAAAGCAGTGCTACGGGGTAAACTCATCGTAATTGGAGCTCATGTCAAGGCCCAAGAGAGTCGCCAAATACAGGAACTAACCACACACCTCCAGGAATTGGAAAAGCAGCAGCAGATGAGCCCCACACAAAACAGGAAACAAGAAATCATCAAAACAAGGGAGGAAATCAACCAGATAGAAATAAAAAAAACCATACACAAAATCAACAAATCAAAAAGCTGGTTTTTTGAAAAGATAAACAAAATAGACACCCCGCTGGCCCGTCTGACAAAGAAAAAACAAGAGAAAGCAAGAATTAACAGCATCAAAGATGAAAAAGGCAACATAACAACAGACATTACAACCATTAAGAACATAATCAGAAATTACTACAAAGCACTGTACTCCAACAAATCAGAAGACCACCAAGAAATGGAAAAGTTCTTAGACTCACACAACCTGCCAAAACTTAGCCCAGAGGCAACAATCAACCTGAACAAACCCATAACTGAAGCAGAGATTGAATCAGTGATTAAAGACCTCCCAACAAAGAAAAGCCCAGGCCCAGACGGCTTCACTCCAGAATTCTACAAAACATTCCGAACAGAACTAACCCCAATCCTCTACAAACTCTTCAAAACAATAGAAAAGGAAGCAACCCTTCCAAACTCATTCTATGAAGCCAACATTACCTTAATCCCAAAACCGGGCAGAGATCCTACAGAGAAAGAAAACTACAGACCTATCTCTTTGATGAACATTGATGCTAAGATTCTCAACAAAATCCTAGCCAACAGAATTCAAAAACACATCAGACAGATCATTCATCCAGATCAAGTAGGATTCATCCCTGGAATGCAGGGATGGTTCAACATTCGCAAATCCATAAATGTGATACACCACATCCAAAAACTGAAAAACAAGAATCACATGATAGTATCAATAGATGCTGAAAAAGCTTTCGACAAAATTCAGCACAACTTCCTGCTAAAGACCCTAACCAAGGTAGGCATAGATGGAAAAATCCACAACATAATCAAAGCAATATATGAAAAACCCAATGCCAGCATCATACTGAATGGAGAAAAACTGGAACCCTTCCCACTGAGATCTGGAACAAGACAGGGATGTCCGCTTTCTCCGCTGCTATTCAACATAGTTCTAGAGGTACTCGCTGAGGCCATAAGACAAGAAAAAGAAATCAAAGGAATCCAAATGGGAAATGAAGAAGTCAAGCTTTCACTATATGCAGATGACATGATTCTTTATATGGAACAGCCAAAAGGCTCAACACAGAGACTACTAGAACTTATACGAGAGTTCGGTAGAGTGGCAGGGTACAAAATTAATGAACAAAAATCAACAGCCATAGTGTATGCTAACAGCCCCAAGTTGGAAAAAGATCTAACCAGCAAGATACCATTCAAAGTAACAAAGGAAAGCATGAAGTATCTGGGAATTAACCTAACCAAAAATGTAGGAGACCTATTCGAGGAAAACTACAAACTACTTAAAAAAGAAATTGAAGAAGATCTAGAAAGATGGAGTAACATCCCATGCTCCTGGATAGGTAAAATCAATATCATTAAAATGTCTATACTGCCAAAAGCAATATATACATTCAACGCAATCCCAATCAAATTGCCCAAAACATTCTTCACAGACCTGGAAATAATGATTCAAAGGTTCATCTGGAAACACAAAAAACCACGAATAGCTAGAACCATTCTCAAGAACAGGAAGTTAGCAGGGGGAATCACAGTCCCAGACCTCTGGACATACTATAGGGCAGTGGTTATCAAAACAGCCTGGTACTGGCAAAAAAATAGAGAAGAAGATCAATGGAGCAGAATAGAAACACCAGATGGGAACCCACACAAATACAGCCAAATAATCTTTGACAAAAAGACAAACGACAACCCAGGCAAATGGGAAGGTCTGTTCAATAAATGCTGTTGGGACAACTGGTTGATAGCCTGCAGAAACAAAAAGATAGACCCACATCTCTCACCATATACTAAGATCAAATCCAAATGGATAAAAGATTTAAACCTACATCCAGAAACCTTCAAACTTTTGGAAGAAAATGTTGGAAACACACTGGAACACTTAGGGGTAGGCCCCCACTTGCTAAAAAAGACTCCAGATGCAGTAGAAATCAAGACCAAAATAAACAAGTGGGACCTCATCAAACTAAGAAGCTTCTGTACAGCTAGAGAAACAATCAACAAAGTAAAAAGGCAACCCACAGAATGGGAGAAGATCTTTGCACACGACTTAGGTGATAGAGGGCTGATCTCCAGAATATACAAAGAGCTACAAAACAACCAAAATGTCAAAACAAACAAGCCACTCAAGAAATGGGCACGGGAAATGGGCAAACACTTCACAAAGGAACAAACCCAAATGGCAAATAAACATATGAAAAAATGCTCAAGTTCCCTGGCAATAAGGGAAATCCAAATTAAAACATCAATGAGGTACCACCTAACGCCAGTAAGACTGGCCCACATGAATAAAAGCACCAACAACACTTGTTGGCGAGGTTGTGGGGAAAAGGGAACCCTACTCCACTGCTGGTGGGGCTGCAGGCTGGTACAGCCTCTATGGAAATCAGTATGGAGAACATTCAAACAAATCAAATACAACATACCGTATGACCCGGCAATAGCACTCCTAGGAATATATCCAGAACACTTGTTTTATGAGAAACCAACATGCACTCCTATGCTCATAGCAGCACAATCAGTAATTGCAAAGACATGGAAGCAACCAAAATGCCCATCAACAGAGGATTGGATAAGAAAGCTATGGTTCATCTACTCCATGGAATACTACTCAGCTATTAAACAAAACAAAATGCAGTTCTTTGTGGCCAAATGGGCCAAACTGGAAACCATAATGCTAAGGGAAATGAGCCAATCCCAAAAGGTTAAATACCACATGTTTGCCTTAATTTAAGATGACACGATGTTATGCATAACAAGTTATGTTATGAATGTTATAAGTTGTGTATAAACCTAAATTGAAATGTCAATGAGGTGGTCACAGAAGGTGGATAAGAAATCGCATTTACTTTTACCATATTGGTTACTCGTTACTATGTCAATTAATTCCATGGTGATGTAAATTTTTGCTGATGGTATGTTGGAGCTTTTAATTGATCAGGATGATAGTCTGCTGGCTCTGTCTTCAGACCAGAGAGTGTATACCTAAGAAGCCGTTGAACTTATCTGGATAATAAGATGCTGGACTCTATGTTTGGTATATGCTTGCAATGGGGGAATCTCAACTGAACTTGAACTGTGGTTATGCAACAAGGTGGAGGAATCCACCATGGTGGGAGGGTTTGGGGAGGGGTGGGGAGGGTGGGGAGAATACCAGTACCTATGAAACTGTGTCACATAATACAATGTAATTAATGAATTTAAAATAAAATTAAAACAAAATTGAGTTTCCTTGAGAGCTGCTTGGAAGCCTGATGGTGTGTGAAGTTAGTGAGCCAAATGGAGTTGTTCTCCCACAAGAACCACTCGGCTGATTCTTCTTCAATATGCCCTTCACCAACATGCTGTGTTTCCTTGATTGAATTAGCTGTCACACCAATATTTGTGTCTAGAGCCTTTGCATTGAGGACTCTCTGAAATGGCTTTGGCTCTGAAGTTGTCTGTGAATGTAGAGTTGGTGGCATGTGAAACCAGCATGTGTAGCATTGGTTTGTGTGGAATGCTCTACCAGGTTCATTCCGAGATAATGCACTCAAAGGGAATAAGCATAGAGTGTGAAAACTGAGTTTCCTTGAGAGCTGCTTGGAAGCCTGATGGTGTGTGAAGTTAGTGAGCCAAATGGAGTTGTTCTCCCACAAGAACCACTCGGATGATTCTTCTTCAATATGCCCTTCACCAACATTCAGCCTTTCCTTGATTGAATTAGCTCTAACAACAATATTTGCGCCTAGAGCCTTTGCATTGAGGGCTATCTGAAAACGACTTTGGCGCTGAAGTTGTTTGTGAATGTGGAGTTGGTGGCATGTGAAACCCGCATGTGGAGCATTGGTTTCTGTGGGATGCTCACGAAGCTTCCTTTCAGTCCTAGGCACTCAAAGGGCATTAAGCATAGAGTGTGAAAACTGAGTTTCCTTGAGAGCTGCTTGGAAGCCTGATGGTGTGTGAACTTAGTGAGCCAAATGGAGTTGTTCTGCTACAAGAACCCCTCGGCTGGTTCTTCTTCAATATGCCCTTTACCAACATGCAGTGTTTCCTTGATTGAATTAGCTCTCACACCTTGTTTGCGCCTAGAGCCTTTGCATTGAGGGCTATCTGAAAACGGCTTTGGTGCTGAAGTTGTCTGTGAATGTGGAGTTGGTGGCATGTGAAACCCGCATGTGGAGCATTGGTTTGTGTGGGATGCTCCACCAGGTTCATTCCTAGATAATGTTCTCAAAGGGCATTAAGCATAGAGTGTGAAAACTGAGTTTCCTTGAGAGCTGCTTGGAAGCCTGATGGTGTGTGAAGTTAGTGAGCCAAATGGAGTTGTTCTCCCACAAGAACCACTCGGCTGATTCTTCTTCAATATGCCCTTCACCAACATGCAGTGTTTCCTTGATTGAATTAGCTCTCACACCAATATTTGCGCCTAGAGCCTTTGCATTGAGGGCTATCTGAAAACGGGTTTGTCGCTGAAGTTGTCTGTGAATGTGGAGTTGGTGGCATGTGAAACCCGCATGTGGAGCATTGGTTTGCGTGGGATGCTCATCAAGCATCCTTTCAGTCCTAGGCACTCAAAGGGCATTAAGCATAGAGTGTGAAAACTGAGTTTCATGAGAGCTGCTTGGAAGCCTGATGGTGTGTGAAGTTAGTGAGCCAAATGGAGTTGTTCTCCCGCAAGAACCACTCGGCTGATTCTTCTTCAATATGCCCTTCACCAACATGCAGCGTTAACTTGATTGAAGTAGCTCTCACAACAATATCTGTGTCTAGAGCCTTTGCATTGAGGGCTATCTGAAAATGACTTTGGCGCTGAAGTTGTCTGTGAATGTGGAGTTGGTGGCATGTGAAACCCGCATGTGGAGCATTGGTTTGTGTGTGACGCTCCTGAAGGTTCATTCCTAGATAATGCACTCAAAGTGAATAAGCATAGAGTGTGAAAACTGAGTTTTCTTGAGCGCTGCTTGGAAGCCTGATGGTGTGTGAAGTTTGTGAGCCAAATGGAGTTGTTCTCCCACAAGAACCACTCGGCTGATTCTTCTTCAATATGTCGTTCACCAACATGCAGTGTTTTCTTGATTGAATTAGCTCTCACACCAACATTTGCGTCTAGAGCCTTTGCATTGAGGACTCTCTGAAAACGGCTTTGGCGCTGAAGTTGTCTGTGAATGTGGAGTTGGTGGCATGTGAAACCCGCATGTGGAGCATTGGATTCTGTGGGATGCTCACCAAGCTTCCTTTCAGTCCTAGGCACTCAAAGGGCATTAAGCATAGAGTGTGAAAACTGAGTTTCCTTGAGAGCTGCTTGGAAGCCTGATGGTGTGTGAAGTTAGTGAGCCAAATGGAGTTGTTCTCCCACAAGATCCACTCGGCTGATTCTTCTTCAATATGCCCTTCACCAACATGCAGTGTTTCCTTGATTGAATAAGCTCTCACACCAATATTTGCGCCTAGAGCCTTTGCATTGAGGGCTATCTGAAAATGACTTTGGCGCTGAAGTTGTCTGTGAATGTGGAGTTGGTGGCATGTGAAACCCGCATGTGGAGCATTGGTTTGTGTGTGACGCTCCTGAAGGTTCATTCCTAGATAATGCACTCAAAGTGAATAAGCATAGAGTGTGAAAACTGAGTTTTCTTGAGCGCTGCTTGGAAGCCTGATGGTGTGTGAAGTTTGTGAGCCAAATGGAGTTGTTCTCCCACAAGAACCACTCGGCTGATTCTTCTTCAATATGTCGTTCACCAACATGCAGTGTTTTCTTGATTGAATTAGCTCTCACACCAACATTTGCGTCTAGAGCCTTTGCATTGAGGACTCTCTGAAAACGGCTTTGGCGCTGAAGTTGTCTGTGAATGTGGAGTTGGTGGCATGTGAAACCCGCATGTGGAGCATTGGATTCTGTGGGATGCTCACCAAGCTTCCTTTCAGTCCTAGGCACTCAAAGGGCATTAAGCATAGAGTGTGAAAACTGAGTTTCCTTGAGAGCTGCTTGGAAGCCTGATGGTGTGTGAAGTTAGTGAGCCAAATGGAGTTGTTCTCCCACAAGATCCACTCGGCTGATTCTTCTTCAATATGCCCTTCACCAACATGCAGTGTTTCCTTGATTGAATAAGCTCTCACACCAATATTTGCGCCTAGAGCCTTTGCATTGAGGGCTATCTGAAAATGACTTTGGCGCTGAAGTTGTCTGTGAATGTGGAGTTGGTGGCATGTGAAACCCGCATGTGGAGCATTGGTTTGTGTGTGACGCTCCTGAAGGTTCATTCCTAGATAATGCACTCAAAGTGAATAAGCATAGAGTGTGAAAACTGAGTTTCCTTGAGAGCTGCTTGGAAGCCTGATGGTGTGTGAAGTTAGTGAGCCAAATGGAGTTGTTCTCCCACAAGAACCACTCGGCTGATTCTTCTTCAATATGCCCTTCACCAACATGCAGTGTTTCCTTGATTGAATTAGCTCTCACACCAATATTTGCGCCTAGAGCCTTTGCATTGAGGGCTATCTGAAAACGGGTTTGTCGCTGAAGTTTTCTGTGAATGTGGAGTTGGTGGCATGTGAAACCCGCATGTGGAGCATTGGTTTGCGTGGGATGCTCATCAAGCTTCCTTTCAGTCCTAGGCACTCAAAGGGCAGTAAGCATAGAGTGTGAAAACTGAGTTTCCTTGAGAGCTGCTTGGAAGCCTGATGGTGTGTGAAGTTAGTGAGCCAAATGGAGTTGTTCTCCCACAAGATCCACTCGGCTGATTCTTCTTCAATATGCCCTTCACCAACATGCAGTGTTTCCTTGATTGAATAAGCTCTCACACCAATATTTGCGCCTAGAGCCTTTGCATTGAGGGCTATCTGAAAATGACTTTGGCGCTGAAGTTGTCTGTGAATGTGGAGTTGGTGGCATGTGAAACCCGCATGTGGAGCATTGGTTTGTGTGTGACGCTCCTGAAGGTTCATTCCTAGATAATGCACTCAAAGTGAATAAGGATAGAGTGTGAAAACTGAGTTTTCTTGAGGGCTGCTTGGAAGCCTGATGGTGTGTGAAGTTAGTGAGCCAAATGGAGTTGTTCTCCCACAAGAACCACTCGGCTGATTCTTCTTCAATATGCCCTTCACCAACATGCAGTGTTTCCTTGATTGAATTAGCTCTCACACCAATATTTGCGCCTAGAGCCTTTGCATTGAGGGCTATCTGAAAACGGGTTTGTCGCTGAAGTTTTCTGTGAATGTGGAGTTGGTGGCATGTGAAACCCGCATGTGGAGCATTGGTTTGCGTGGGATGCTCATCAAGCTTCCTTTCAGTCCTAGGCACTCAAAGGGCAGTAAGCATAGAGTGTGAAAACTGAGTTTCCTTGAGAGCTGCTTGGAAGCCTGATGGTGTGTGAAGTTAGTGAGCCAAATGGAGTTGTTCTCCCACAAGAACCACTCGGCTGATTCTTCTTCAATATGCCCTTCACCAACATGCAGTGTTTCCTTGATTGAATTAGCTCTCACAACAATATTTGTGTCTTGAGCCTTTGCATTGAGGGCTATCTGAAAACGGCTTTTTTGCTGAAATTTTCTGTGAATGTGGAGTTGGTGGCATGTGAAACCCGCATGTGGAGCATTGGTTTGTGTGGGATGCTCTACCAGATTCATTCCTAGATAATGTTCTCAAAGGGCATTAAGCATAGAGTGTGAAAACTGAGTTTCCTGAGAGCTGCTTGGAATCCTGATGGTGTGTGAAGTTAGTGAGCCAAATGGAGTTGTTCTCTCACAAGAACCACTCGGCTGATTCTTCTTCAATATGCCATTCACCAACATGCAGCGTTTCCTTGATTGAAGTAGCTCTCACAACAATATTTGTGTCTAGAGCCTTTGCATTGAGGGCTATCTGAAAATGACTTTGGCGCTGAAGTTGTCTGTAAATGTGGAGTTGGTGGCATGTGAAACCCGCATGTGGAGCATTGGTTTGTGTGGGATGCTCACCAAGCTTTCTTTCAGTCCTCGGCACTCAAAGGGCTTTAAGCATAGAGTGTGACAACTGAGTTTCCTTGAGAGCTGCTTGGAAGCTTGATGGTGTGTGAAGTTAGTGAGCCAAATGGAGTTGTTCTCCCACAAGAACCACTCGGCTGATTCTTCTTCAATATGCCCTTAACCAACATGCAGTGTTTCCTTGATTGAATTAGCTCTCACACCAATATTTGCGCCTAGAGCCTTTGCATTGAGGGCTATCTGAAAACGGGTTTGTCGCTGAAGTTTTCTGTGAATGTGGAGTTGGTGGCATGTGAAACCCGCATGTGGAACATTGGTTTGTGTGTGACGTTCATGAAGGTTCATTCCTAGATAATGCACTCAAAGTGAATAAGCGTAGAGTGTGAAAACTGAGTTTTCTTGAGAGCTGCTTGGAAGCCTGATGGTGTGTGAAGTTAGTGAGCCAAATGGAGTTGTTCTCCCACAAGAACCACTCGGCTGATTCTTCTTCAATATGCCCTTCACCAACATGCAGTGTTTCCTTGATTGAATTAGCTCTCACACCAATATTTGCGCCTAGAGCCTTTGCACTGAGGACTCTCTGAAAACGAATTTGGCGTTGAAGTTGTCTGTGAATGTGGAGTTGGTGGCATGTGAAACCCGCATGTGGAGCATTGGTTTATGTGGGATGCTCTCCAAGCTTCATTTCAGTCCTAAGCACTCAAAGGGCTTTAAGCATAGAGTGTGAAAACTGAGTTTCCTTGAGAGCTGCTTGGAAGCCTGATGGTGTGTGAATTTAGTGCGCCAAATGGAGTTGTTCTCCCACAAGAACCACTCGGCTGATTCTTCTTCAATATGCCCTTCACCACCATGAAGTGTTTCTTTGATTGAATTAGCTCTCACACCAATATTTGCGTCTAGAGCCTTTGCATTGAGGACTCTCTGAAATGGCTTTGGTGCTGAAGTTGTCTGTGAATGTGGAGTTGGTGGCATGTGAAATCCGCATGTGGAGCATTGGTTTGTTTGGGATGCTCACCAAGCTTACTTTCAGTCCTAGGCATTCAAAGGGCATTCAGCATAGAGTGTGAAAACTGAGTTTCCTTGAGAGCTGCTTGGAAGCTTGATGGTGTGTGAAGTTAGTGAGCCAAATGGAGTTGTTCTCCCACAAGAACCACTCGGCTGATTCTTCTTCAATATGCCCTTCACCAACATGCAGTGTTTCCTTGATTGAATTAGCTCTCACACCAATATTTGTGTCTAGAGCCTTTGCATTGAGGACTCTCTGAAAACGTTTTTGGCGCTGAAGTTGTCTGTGAATGTGTATTTGGTGGCATGTTAAACCCGCATTTGGAGCATTGGTTTGTGTGGGATGCTCTACCAGGTTCATTCCTAGATAATCCTCTCAAAGGGCACTAAGCATAGAGTGTGAAAACTGAGTTTCCTTGAGAGCTGCTTGGAAGCCTGATGGTGTGTGAAGTTAGTGAGCCAAATGGAGTTGTTCTCCCACAAGAACCACTCGGCTGATTCTTCTTCAATATGCCCTTCACCAACATGCAGTGTTTCCTTGATTGAATTAGCTCTCACACCAATATTTGCGCCTAGAGCCTTTGCATTGAGGGCTATCTGAAAATGACTTAGGCGCTGAAGTTGTCTGTGAATGTGGAGTTGGTGGCATGTGAAACCCGCATGTGGAACATTGGTTTGTGTGGGATGCTCTACCAGGTTCATTCCTAGATAATGCACTCAAAGGGCATTAAGCATAGAGTGTGAAAACTGAGTTTCCTGAGAGCTGCTTGGAAGCCTGATGGTGTGTGAAGTTAGTGAGCCAAATGGAGTTGTTCTCTCACAAGAACCACTCGGCTGATTCTTCTTCAATATGCCCTTCACCAACATGCAGCGTTTCCTTGATTGAAGTAGCTCTCACAACAATATTTGTGTCTAGAGCCTTTGCATTGAGGGCTATCTGAAAATGACTTTGGCGCTGAAGTTGTCTGTAAATGTGGAGTTGGTGGCATGTGAAACCCGCATGTGGAGCATTGGTTTGTGTGGGATGCTCACCAAGCTTTCTTTCAGTCCTAGGCACTCAAAGGGCTTTAAGCATAGAGTGTGATAACTGAGTTTCCTTGAGAGCTGCTTGGAAGCTTGATGGTGTGTGAAGTTAGTGAGCCAAATGGAGTTGTTCTCCCACAAGAACCACTTGGCTGATTCTTCTTCAATATGCCCTTCACCAACATGCAGTGTTTCCTTGATTGAATTAGCTCTCACACCAATATTTGCGCCTAGAGCCTTTGCATTGAGGGCTATCTGAAAATGACTTTGGCGCTGAAGTTGTCTGTAAATGTGGAGTTGGTGGCATGTGAAACCCGCATGTGGAGCATTGGTTTGTGTGGGATGCTCACCAAGCATCCTTTCAGTCCTAGTCACTCAAAGGGCATTAAGCATAGAATGTGAAAACTGAGTTTCATGAGAGCTGCTTGGAAGCCTGATGGTGTGTGAAGTTAGTGAGCCAAATGGAGTTGTTCTCCCACAAGAACCACTCGGCTGATTCTTCTTCAATATGCCCTTCACCAACATGCAGTGTTTCCTTGATTGAATTAGCTCTCACAACAATATTTGTGTCTTGAGCCTTTGCATTGAGGGCTATCTGAAAACGGCATTTTTGCTGAAATTTTCTGTGAATGTGGAGTTGGTGGCATGTGAAACCCGCATGTGGAGCATTGGTTTGTGTGGGATGCTCTACCAGGTTCATTCCTAGATAATGCACTCAAAGGGCATTAAGCATGGAGTGTGAAAAATGAGTTTTCTTCAGAGCTGCTTGGAAGCCTGATGGTGTGTGAAGTTAGTGAGCCAAATGGAGTTGTTCTCCCACAAGAACCACTCGGCTGATTCTTCTTCAATATGCCCTTCAGCAACATGCAGCCTTTCCTTGATTGAATTAGCTCTCACACCAATATTTGCGCCTAGAGCCTTTGCACTGAGGACTCTCTGAAAACGAATTTCGCGCTGAAGTTGTCTGTGAATGTGGAGTTGGTGGCATGTGAAACCCGCATGTGGAGCATTGGTTTGTGTGGGATGCTCTCCAAGCTTCATTTCAGTCCTAAGCACTCAAAGGGCTTTAAGCATAGAGTGTGAAAACTGAGTTTCCTTGAGAGCTGCTTGGAAGCCTGATGGTGTGTGAAGTTAGTGAGCCAAATGGAGTTGTTCTCCCACAAGAACCACTTGGCTGATTCTTCTTCAATATGCCCTTCACCAACATGAAGTGTTTCTTTGATTGAATTAGCTCTCACACCAATATTTGCGCCTAGAGTCTTTGCATTGAGGACTCTCTGAAATGGCTTTGGTGCTGAAGTTGTGTGTGAATGTGGAGTTGGTGGCATGTGAAACCCGCATGTGGAGCATTGGTTTGTGTGGGATGCTCACCAAGCTTACTTTCAGTCCTAGGCACTCAAAGGGCATTAAGCATAGAGTGTGAAAACTGAGTTTCCTTGAGAGCTGCTTGGAAGCCTGATGGTGTGTGAAGTTAGTGAGCCAAATGGAGTTGTTCTCCCACAAGAACCACTCGGCTGATTCTTCTTCAATATGCCCTTCACCGACATGCAGTGTTTCCTTGATTGAATTAGCTCTCACACCAATATTTGCGCCTAGAGCCTTTGCATTGAGGGCTATCTGAAAATGACTTAGGCGCTGAAGTTGTCTGTGAATGTGGAGTTGGTGGCATGTGAAACCCGCATGTGGAACATTGGTTTGTGTGGGATGCTCTACCAGGTTCATTCCTAGATAATGTTCTCAAAGGGCATTAAGCATAGAGTGTGAAAACTGAGTTTCCTGAGAGCTGCTTGGAATCCTGATGGTGTGTGAAGTTAGTGAGCCAAATGGAGTTGTTCTCTCACAAGAACCACTCGGCTGATTCTTCTTCAATATACCCTTCACCAACATGCAGCGTTTCCTTGATTGAAGTAGCTCTCACAACAATATTTGTGTCTAGAGCCTTTGCATTGAGGGCTATCTGAAAATGACTTTGGCGCTGAAGTTGTCTGTAAATGTGGAGTTGGTGGCATGTGAAACCCGCATGTGGAGCATTGGTTTGTGTGGGATGCTCATCAAGGTTCATTCCTAGATAATGCTCTCAAAGGGCATCAAGCATAGAGTGTGAAAACTGAGTTTCCTTGAGAGCTGCTTGGAAGCCTGATGGTGTGTGAAGTTAGTGAGCCAAATGGAGTTGTTCTCCCACCAGAACCACTCGGATGATTCTTCTTCAATATGCCCTTCAGCAACATGCAGCCTTTCCTTGATTGAATTAGCTCTAACAACAATATTTGCGCCTAGAGCCTTTGCATTGAGGGCTATCTCAAAACGGGTTTGTCGCTGAAGTTTTCTGTGAATGTGGAGTTGGTGGCATGTGAAACCCACATGTGGAGCATTGGTTTGCGTGGGATACTCACCAAGCTTCTTTTCAGTCCTAGGCACTCAAAGGGCATTCAGCATAGAGTGTGAAAACTGAGTTTCCTTGAGAGCTGCTTGGAAGCCTGATGGTGTGTGAAGTTAGTGAGCCAAATGGAGTTGTTCTCCCACAAGAACCACTCGGCTGATTCTTCTTCAATATGCCCTTCACCAACATGCAGTGTTTCCTTGATTGAATTAGCTCTCACAACAATATTTGTGTCTTGAGCCTTTGCATTGAGGGCTATCTGAAAACGGCATTTTTGCTGAAATTTTCTGTGAATGTGGAGTTGGTGGCATGTGAAACCCGCATGTGGAGTATTGGTTTGTGTGGGATGCTCTACCAGGTTCATTCCTAGATAATGCACTCAAAGGGCATTAAGCATAGAGTGTGAAAACTGAGTTTTCTTGAGAGCTGCTTGGAAGCCTGATGGTGTGTGAAGTTAGTGAGCCAAATGGAGTTGTTCTCCCACAAGAACCACTCGGCTGATTCTTCTTCAATATGCCCTACACCAACATTCAGTGTTTCCTTGATTGAATTAGCTCTCACACCAATATTTGCGCCTAGAGCCTTTGCACTCAGGACTCTCTGAAAACGAATTTCGCGCTGAAGTTGTCTGTGAATGTGGAGTTGGTGGCATGTGAAACCCGCATGTGGAGCATTGGTTTGTGTGGGATGCTCATCAAGGTTCATTCCTAGATAATGCTCTCAAAGGGCATCAAGCATAGAGTGTGAAAACTGAGTTTCCTTGAGAGCTGCTTGGAAGCCTGATGGTGTGTGAAGTTAGTGAGCCAAATGGAGTTGTTCTCCCACCAGAACCACTCGGATGATTCTTCTTCAATATGCCCTTCAGCAACATGCAGCCTTTCCTTGATTGAATTAGCTCTAACAACAATATTTGCGCCTAGAGCCTTTGCATTGAGGGCTATCTCAAAACGGGTTTGTCGCTGAAGTTTTCTGTGAATGTGGAGTTGGTGGCATGTGAAACCCACATGTGGAGCATTGGTTTGCGTGGGATACTCACCAAGCTTCTTTTCAGTCCTAGGCACTCAAAGGGCATTCAGCATAGAGTGTGAAAACTGAGTTTCCTTGAGAGCTGCTTGGAAGCCTGATGGTGTGTGAAGTTAGTGAGCCAAATGGAGTTGTTCTCCCACAAGAACCACTCGGCTGATTCTTCTTCAATATGCCCTTCACCAACATGCAGTGTTTCCTTGATTGAATTAGCTCTCACAACAATATTTGTGTCTTGAGCCTTTGCATTGAGGGCTATCTGAAAACGGCATTTTTGCTGAAATTTTCTGTGAATGTGGAGTTGGTGGCATGTGAAACCCGCATGTGGAGTATTGGTTTGTGTGGGATGCTCTACCAGGTTCATTCCTAGATAATGCACTCAAAGGGCATTAAGCATAGAGTGTGAAAACTGAGTTTTCTTGAGAGCTGCTTGGAAGCCTGATGGTGTGTGAAGTTAGTGAGCCAAATGGAGTTGTTCTCCCACAAGAACCACTCGGCTGATTCTTCTTCAATATGCCCTACACCAACATTCAGTGTTTCCTTGATTGAATTAGCTCTCACACCAATATTTGCGCCTAGAGCCTTTGCACTCAGGACTCTCTGAAAACGAATTTCGCGCTGAAGTTGTCTGTGAATGTGGAGTTGGTGGCATGTGAAACCCGCATGTGGAGCATTGGTTTGTGTGGGATGCTCTCCAAGCTTCATTTCAGTCCTAAGCACTCAAAGGGCTTTAAGCATAGAGTGTGAAAACTGAGTTTCCTTGAGAGCTGCTTGGAAGCCTGATGGTGTGTGAAGTTAGTGAGCCAAATGGAGTTGTTCTCCCACAAGAACCACTCGGCTGATTCTTCTTCAATATGCCCTTCACCAACATGAAGTGTTTCTTTGATTGAATTAGCTCTCACACCAATATTTGCGCCTAGAGCCTTTGCATTGAGGACTCTCTGAAATGGCTTTGGTGCTGAAGTTGTGTGTGAATGTGGAGTTGGTGGCATGTTAAACCCGCATGTGGAGCATTGGTTTGTGTGGGATGCTCATGAAGCTTCCTTTCAGTCCTAGGCACTCAAAGGGCACTAAGCATAGAGTGTGAAAACTGAGTTTCCTTGAGAGCTGCTTGGAAGCCTGATGGTGTGTGAAGTTAGTGAGCCAAATGGAGTTGTTCTCCCACAAGAATCACTCGGCTGATTCTTCTTCAATATGCCCTTCACCAACATGCAGTGTTTCCTTGATTGAATTAGCTCTCACACCAATATTTACGTCTAGAGCCTTTGCATTGAGGACTCTCTGAAAACGTTTTTGGCGCTGAAGTTGTCTGTGAGTGTGTATTTGGTGGCATGTTAAACCCGCATGTGGAGCATTGGTTTTTGTGGGATGCTCTACCAGGTTCATTCCTAGATAATGCTCTCAAAGGGCACTAAGCATAGAGTGTGAAAACTGAGTTTCCTTGAGAGCTGCTTGGAAGCCTGATGGTGTGTGAAGTTAGTGAGCCAAATGGAGTTGTTCTCCCACAAGAACCACTCGGCTGATTCTTCTTCAATATGCCCTTCACCAACATGCAGCGTTTCCTTGATTGAAGTAGCTCTCACACCAATATTTGCGCCTAGAGCCTTTGCACTGAGGGCTATCTGAAAATGACTTTGGTGCTGAAGTTGTCTGTGAATGTGGAGTTGGTGGCATGTGAAACCCGCATGTGGAACATTGGTTTATGTGGGATGCTCTCCAAGCTTCATTTCAGTCCTAAGCACTCAAAGGGCTTTAAGCATAGAGTGTGAAAACTGAGTTTCCTTGAGAGCTGCTTGGAAGCCTGATGGTGTGTGAAGTTAGTGCGCCAAATGGAGTTGTTCTCCCACAAGAACCACTCGGCTGATTCTTCTTCAATATGCCCTTCACCACCATGAAGTGTATCTTTGATTGAATTAGCTCTCACACCAATATTTGCGTCTAGAGCCTTTGCATTGAGGACTCTCTGAAATGGCTTTGGTGCTGAAGTTGTCTGTGAATGTGGAGTTGGTGGCATGTGAAACCCGCATGTGGAGCATTGGTTTGTTTGGGATGCTCACCAAGCTTACTTTCAGTCCTAGGCATTCAAAGGGCATTCAGCATAGAGTGTGAAAACTGAGTTTCCTTGAGAGCTGCTTGGAAGTCTGATGGTGTGTGAAGTTAGTGAGCCAAATGGAGTTGTTCTCCCACAAGAACCACTCGGCTGATTCTTCTTCAATATGCCCTTCACCAACATGCAGTGTTTCCTTGATTGAATTACCTCTCACACCAATATTTGCGCCTAGAGCCTTTGCATTGAGGACTCTCTGAAAACGTTTTTGGCGCTGAAGTTGTCTGTGAATGTGTATTTGGTGGCATGTTAAACCCGCATGTGGAGCATTGGTTTGTGTGGGATGCTCTACCAGGTTCATTCCTAGATAATCCGCTCAAAGGGCACTAAGCATAGAGTGTGAAAACTGAGTTTCCTTGAGAGCTGCTTGGAAGCCTGATGGTGTGTGAAGTTAGTGAGCCAAATGGAGTTGTTCTCCCACAAGAACCACTCGGCTGATTCTTCTTCAATATGCCCTTCACCAACATGCAGTGTTTCCTTGATTGAATTAGCTCTCACACCAATATTTGCGCCTAGAGCCTTTGCATTGAGGGCTATCTGAAAATGACTTAGGCGCTGAAGTTGTCTGTGAATGTGGAGTTGGTGGCATGTGAAACCCGCATGTGGAACATTGGTTTGTGTGGGATGCTCTACCAGGTTCATTCCTAGATAATGCACTCAAAGGGCATTAAGCATAGAGTGTGAAAACTGAGTTTCCTGAGAGCTGCTTGGAATCCTGATGGTGTGTGAAGTTAGTGAGCCAAATGGAGTTGTTCTCTCACAAGAACCACTCGGCTGATTCTTCTTCAATATGCCCTTCACCAACATGCAGCGTTTCCTTGATTGAATTAGCTCTCACACCAATATTTGTGTCTAGAGCCTTTGCATTGAGGGCTATCTGAAAATGACTTTGGCGCTGAAGTTGTCTGTAAATGTGGAGTTGGTGGCATGTGAAACCCGCATGTGGAGCATTGGTTTGTGTGGGATGCTCATCCAGCTTTCTTTCAGTCCTAGGCACTCAAAGGGCTTTAAGCATAGAGTGTGATAACTGAGTTTCCTTGAGAGCTGCTTGGAAGCCTGATGGTGTGTGAAGTTAGTGAGCCAAATGGAGTTGTTCTCCCACAAGAACCACTCGGCTGATTCTTCTTCAATATGCCCTTCAGCAACATGCAGTGTTTCCTTGATTGAATTAGCTCTCACACCAATATTTGCGCCTAGAGCCTTTGCATTGAGGGTTATCTAAAAACGGCTTTGGCGCTGAAGTTGTCTGTGAATGTGGAGTTGGTGGCATGTGAAACCCGCATGTGGAGCATTGGTTTGTGTGGGATGCTCAAGAAGCTTCCTTTCAGTCCTAGGCACTCAAAGGGCATTCAGCATAGAGTGTGAAAACTGAGTTTCCTTGAGAGCTGCTTGGAAGTCTGATGGTGTGTGAAGTTAGTGAGCCAAATGGAGTTGTTCTCCCACAAGAACCACTCGGCTGATTCTTCTTCAATATGCCCTTCAGCAACATGCAGTGTTTCCTTGATTGAATTAGCTCTCACACCAATATTTGCGCCTAGAGCCTTTGCATTGAGGGTTATCTGAAAACGGCTTTGGCGCTGAAGTTGTCTGTGAATGTGGAGTTGGTGGCATGTGAAACTCGCATGTGGAGCATTGGTTTGTGTGTGACGCTCATGAAGGTTCATTCCTAGATAATGCACTCAAAGTGAATAAGCATAGAGTGTGAAAACTGAGTTTCCTTGAGAGCTGCTTGGAAGCCTGATGGTGTGTGTAGTTAGTGAGCCAAATGGAGTTGTTCTCCCACAAGAACCACTCGGCTGATTCTTCTTCAATATGCTCTTCACCAACATGCAGTGTTTCCTTGATTGAATTAGCTCTCACACCAATATTTGCGCCAAGAGCCTTTGCATTGAGGACTCTCTGAAATGGCTTTGGCGCTGAAGTTGTCTGTGAATGTGGAGTTGGTGGCATGTGAAACCCGCATGTGGAGCATTGGTTTGTGTGGGATGCTCTACTAAGCTTCCTTTCAGTCCTAGGCACTCAAAGGGCATTAAGCATAGAGTGTGAAAACTGAGTTTCCTTGAGAGCTGCTTAGAAGCCTGATGGTGTGTGAAGTTAGTGAGCCAAATGGAGTTGTTCTCCCACAAGAACCACTCAGCTGATTCTTCTTCAATATTCCCTTCCCCAACATGCTGTGTTTCCTTGATTGAATTAGCTCTCACAACAATATTTGCGCCAAGAGCCTTTGCATTGAGGGTTATCTGAAAACGGCTTTGGCGCTGAAGTTGTCTGTGAATGTGGAGTTGGTGGCATGTGAAACCCGCATGTGGAGTATTGGTTTGTGTGGGATGCTCATCAAGCTTCCTTTCAGTCCTAGGCACTCAAAGGACACTAAGGATAGAGTGTGAAAACTGAGTTTCCTTGAGAGCTGCTTGGAAGCCTGATGGTGTGTGAAGTTAGTGAGCCAAATGGAGTTGTTCTCCCACAAGAACCACTCGGCTGATTCTTCTTCAATATGCCCTTCACCAACATGCAGTGTTTCCTTGATTGAATTAGCTCTCACACCAATATTTGCGCCTAGAGCCTTTGCATTGAGGGTTATCTAAAAACGGCTTTGGCGCTGAAGTTGTCTGTAAATGTGGAGTTGGTGGCATGTGAAACCCGCATGTGGAGCAATGGTTTGGGTGTGACGCTCATGAAGGTTCATTCCTAGATAATGCACTCAAAGTGAATAAGCATAGAGTGTGAAAACTGAGTTTCCTTGAGAGCTGCTTGGAAGCCTGATGGTGCGTGTAGTTAGTGAGCCAAATGGAGTTGTTCTCCCACAAGAACCACTTGGCTGATACTTCTTCAATATGCCCTTCACCAACATGCAGTGTTTCCTTGATTAAATTAGCTCTCACACCAATATTTGCGCCTAGAGCCTTTGCATTGAGGACTCTCTGAAAACGGCTTTGGCGCTGAAGTTGTCTGTGAATGTGTAGTTTGTGGCATGTGAAACCCGCATGTGGAGCATTGGTTTGTGTGGTACTCTCACCAAGCTTCTTTTCAGTCCAAAGCATTCAAATGGCATTAAGCATAGAGTGTGAAAACTGAGTTTCCTTGAGAGCTGCTTGGAAACCTGGTGGTGTGTGAAGTTAGTGAGCCATATGGAGTTGTTCTCCCACAAGAACCACTCGGCTGATTATTCTTCAATATTCCCTTCACCAACATTCAGCCTTTCCTTGATTGAATTAGCTCTAACAACAATATTTGCGCCTAGAGCCTTTGCATTGAGGACTCTCTGAAAATGACTTTGGCGCTGAAGTTGTCTGTGAATGTGGAGTTGGTGGCATGTGAAACCCGCATGTGGAGCATTGGTTTGCGTGGGATACTCACCAAGCTTCTTTTCAGTCCTAGGCACTCAAAGGGCATTAAGCATAGAGTGTGAAAACTGAGTTTCCTTGAGAGCTGCTTGGAAGCCTGATGGTGTGTGAAGTTAGTGAGCCAAATTGAGTTGTTCTCCCACAAGAACCACTCGGCTGATTCTTCTTCAATATGCCCTTCACCAACATGCAGTGTTTCCTTGATTGAATTAGCTCTCACACCAATATTTGTGCCTAGAGCCTTTGCATTGAGGGTTATCTGAAAACGGGTTTGTCGCTGAAGTTTTGTGTGAATGTGGAGTTGGTTTCATGTGAAACCCGCATGTGGAGCATTGGTTTGCGTGGGATGCTCACCAAGCTTCCTTTCAGTCCTAGGCACTCAAAGGGCATTAAGCATTGAGTGTGAAAACTGAGTTTCCTTGAGAGCTGCTTGGAAGCTTGATGGTGTGTGAAGTTAGTGAGCCAAATGGAGTTGTTCTCCCACAAGAACCACTCGGCTGATTCTTCTTTAATATGCCCTTCACCAACAAGCAGTGTTTCCTTGATTGAATTAGCTCTCACACCAATATTTGCGTCTAGAGCCTTTGCATTGAGGACTCTCTGAAACGGCTTTTTTCTGAAGTTGTCTGTGAATGTGGAGTTGGTGGCATGTGAAACCCGCATGTGGAGCATTGGTTTGTGTGGGATGCTCTACCAGGTTCATTCCTAGATAATCCTCTCAAAGGGCACTAAGCATAGAGTGTGAAAACCGAGTTTCTTGAGAGCTGCTTGGAAGCCTGAGGGTGTGTGAAGTTAGTGAGCCAAATGGAGTTGTTCTCCCACAAGAACCACTCAGCTGATTCTTCTCAATATGCCCTTCACCAACATGCAGTGTTTCCTTGATTGAATTAGCTCTCACACCAAAATTTGCGCCTAGAGCCTTTGCATTGAGGGCTATCTGAAAATGACTTAGGCGCTGAAGTTGTCTGTGAATGTGGAGTTGGTGGCATGTGAAACCCGCATGTGGAACATTGGTTTGTGTGTGACGCTCATGAAGGTTCATTCCTAGATAATGCACTCAAAGTGAATAAGCATAGAGTGTGAAAACTGAGTTTCCTTGAGAGCTGCTTGGAAGCCTGATGGTGTGTGTAGTTAGTGAGCCAAATGGAGTTGTTCTCCCACAAGATCCACTCGGCTGATTCTTCTTCAATATACTTTTCACCAACATGCAGTGTTTCCTTGATTGAATTAGCTCTCACACCAATATTTGCGCCAAGAGCCTTTGCATTGAGGACTCTCTGAAATGGCTTTGGCGCTGAAGTTGTCTGTGAATGTGGAGTTGGTGGCATGTGAAACCCGCATGTGGAGCATTGGTTTGTGTGGGATGCTCTACTAAGCTTCCTTTCAGTCCTAGGCACTCAAAGGGCATTAAGCATAGAGTGTGAAAACTGAGTTTCCTTGAGAGCTGCTTGGAAGCCTGATGGTGTGTGAAGTTAGTGAGCCAAATGGAGTTGTTCTCCCACAAGAACCACTCGGCTGATTCTTCTTCAATATTCCCTTCCCCAACATGCTGTGTTTCCTTGATTGAATTAGCTCTCACAACAATATTTGCGCCAAGAGCCTTTGCATTGAGGGTTATCTGAAAACGGCTTTGGCGCTGAAGTTGTCTGTGAATGTGGAGTTGGTGGCATGTGAAACCCGCATGTGGAGTATTGGTTTGTGTGGGATGCTCATCAAGCTTCCTTTCAGTCCTAGGCACTCAAAGGACACTAAGCATAGAGTGTGAAAACTGAGTTTCCTTGAGAGCTGCTTGGAAGCCTGATGGTGTGTGAAGATAGTGAGCCAAATGGAGTTGTTCTCCCACAACAACCACTCGGCTGATTCTTCTTCAATATGCCCTTCACCAACATGCAGTGTTTCCTTGATTGAATTAGCTCTCACACCAATATTTGCGCCTAGAGCCTTTGCATTGAGGGCTATCTAAAAACGGCTTTGGCGCTGAAGTTGTCTGTGAATGTGGAGTTGGTGGCATGTGAAACCCGCATGTGGAGCAATGGTTTGGGTGTGACGCTCATGAAGGTTCATTC
The DNA here is from genome assembly GCF_030435755.1 of Ochotona princeps. Classification (NCBI taxonomy): domain Eukaryota; kingdom Metazoa; phylum Chordata; class Mammalia; order Lagomorpha; family Ochotonidae; genus Ochotona; species Ochotona princeps. The sequence continues at coordinate 103,280,171 of NC_080835.1, read as the reverse complement.
CTAGATAATGCACTCAAAGTGAATAAGCATAGAGTGTGAAAACTGAGTTTCCTTGAGAGCTGCTTGGAAGCCTGATGGTGTGTGAAGTTAGTGAGCCAAATGGAGTTGTTCTCCCACAAGAACCACTTGGCTGATTCTTCTTCAATATGCCCTTCACCAACATGCAGTGTTTCCTTGATTGAATTAGCTCTCACACCAATATTTGCGACAAGAGCCTTTGCATTGAGGGCTATCTGAAAACGGCTTTTTTGCTGAAATTTTCTGTGAATGTGGAGTTGGTGGCATGTGAAACCCGCATGTGGAGCATTGGTTTGTGGTGGGGATGCCTCTACCCGGTCCATTCCTAGATAATGCACTCAAAGGGCATTAAGCATGGAGTGTGAAAACTGAGTTTCCTTGAGAGCTGCTTGGAAGCCTGATGGTGTGTGTAGTTAGTGAGCCAAATGGAGTTGTTCTCCCACAAGAACCACTCGGCTGATTCTTCTTCAATATGCTCTTCACCAACATGCAGTGTTTCCTTGATTGAATTAGCTCTCACACCAATATTTGCGCCAAGAGCCTTTGCATTGAGGACTCTCTGAAATGGCTTTGGCGCTGAAGTTGTCTGTGAATGTGGAGTTGGTGGCATGTGAAACCCGCATGTGGAGCATTGGTTTGTGTGGGATACTCACCAAGCTTCCTTTCAGTCCTAGGCACTCAATGGGTATTAAGCATAGAGTGTGAAAACTGAGTTTCCTTGAAAGCTGCTTGGAAGCCTGGTGGTGTGTGAAGTTAGTGAGCCAAATGGAGTTGTTCTCCACAAGAACCACTCGGCTGATTATTCTTCAATATGCCCTTCAGCAACATGCAGTGTTTCCTTGATTGAATTAGCTCTCACACCAATATTTGCGCCTAGAGCCTTTGCATTGAGGGTTATCTAAAAACGGCTTTGGCGCTGAAGTTGTCTGTGAATGTGGAGTTGGTGGCATGTGAAACCCGCATGTGGAGCATTGGTTTGTGTGGGATGCTCTACCAGGTTCATTCCTAGATAATCCTCTCAAAGGGCACTAAGCATAGAGTGTGAAAACTGAGTTTCCTTGAGAGCTGCTTGAAGCCTGATGGTGTGTGTAGTTAGTGAGCCAAATGGAGTTGTTCTCCCACAAGAACCACTTGGCTGATTCTTCTTCAATATGCCCTTCACCAACATGCAGTGTTTCCTTGATTGAATTAGCTCTCACACCAATATTTGCGCCTAGAGCCTTTGCATTGAGGACTCTCTGAAAACGGCTTTGGCGCTGAAGTTGTCTGTGAATGTGTAGTTGGTGGCATGTGAAACCCGCATGTGGAGCATTGGTTTGTGTGGATGCTCTCACCAAGCTTCTTTTCAGTCCAAAGCATTCAAATGGCATTAAGCATAGAGTGTGAAAACTGAGTTTCCTTGAGAGCTGCTTGCCTGGTGGTGTGTGAAGTTAGTGAGCCAAATGGAGTTGTTCTCCCACAAGAACCACTCGGCTGATTATTCTTCAATATGCCCTTCACCAACATTCAGCCTTTCCTTGATTGAATTAGCTCTAACAACAATATTTGCGCCTAGAGCCTTTGCATTGAGGACTCTCTGAAAATGACTTTGGCGCTGAAGTTGTCTGTGAATGTGGAGTTGGTGGCATGTGAAACCCGCATGTGGAGCATTGGTTTGCGTGGGATACTCACCAAGCTTCTTTTCAGTCCTAGGCACTCAAAGGGCATTCAGCATAGAGTGTGAAAACTGAGTTTCCTTGAGAGCTGCTTGGAAGCCTGATGGTGTGTGAAGTTAGTGAGCCAAATGGAGTTGTTCTCCCACAAGAACCACTCGGCTGATTCTTCTTCAATATGCCCTTCACCAACATGCAGTGTTTCCTTGATTGAATTAGCTCTCACACCAATATTTGTGCCTAGAGCCTTTGCATTGAGGGCTATCTGAAAACGGGTTTGTCGCTGAAGTTTTGTGTGAATGTGGAGTTGGTGGCATGTGAAACCCGCATGTGGAGCATTGGTTTGCGTGGGATGCTCACCAAGCTTCCTTTCAGTCCTAGGCACTCAAAGGGCATTAAGCATAGAGTGTGAAAACTGAGTTTCCTTGAGAGCTGCTTGGAAGCTTGATGGGGTGTGTAGTTAGTGAGCCAAATGCAGTTGTTCTCCCACAAGAACCACTCGGCTGATTCTTCTTCAATATGCTCTTCACCAACATGCAGTGTTTTCTTGATTGAATTAGCTCTCACACCAATATTTGCGCCAAGAGCCTTTGCATTGAGGACTCTCTGAAATGGCTTTGGCGCTGAAGTTGTCTGTGAATGTGTAGTTGGTGGCATGTGAAACCCGCATGTGGAGCATTGGTTTGTGTGGGATGCTCTACTAAGCTTCCTTTCAGTCCTAGGCACTCAAAGGGCATTAAGCATAGAGTGTGAAAACTGAGTTTCCTTGAGAGCTGCTTGGAATCCTGATGGTGTGTGAAGTTAGTGAGCCAAATGGAGTTGTTCTCCCACAAGAACCACTCGGCTGATTCTTCTTCAATATTCCCTTCCCCAACATGCTGTGTTTCCTTGATTGAATTAGCTCTCACACCAATATTTGCGCCAAGAGCCTTTGCATTGAGGGTTATCTGAAAACGGCTTAGGCGCTGAAGTTGTCTGTGAATGTGGAGTTGGTGGCATTTGAAACCCGCATTTGGAGCATTGGTTTGTGTGGGATGCTCATCAAGCTTCCTTTCAGTCCTAGGCACTCAAAGGGCACTAAGCATAGAGTGTGAAAACTGAGTTTCCTTGAGAGCTGCTTGGAATCCTGATGGTGTGTGAAGTTAGTGAGCCAAATGGAGTTGTTCTCCCACAAGAACCACTCGGCTGATTCTTCTTCAATATGCCCTTCAGCAACATGCAGTGTTTCCTTGATTGAATTAGCTCTCACACCAATATTTTCGCCTAGAGCCTTTGCTTTGAGGGTTATCTAAAAACGGCTTTGGTGCTGAAGTTGTCTGTGAATGTGGAGTTGGTGGCATGTGAAACCCGCATGTGGAGCATTGGTTTGCGTGGGATACTCACCAAGCTTCTTTTCAGTCCTAGGCACTCAAAGGGCATTCAGCATAGAGTGTGAAAACTGAGTTTCCTTGAGAGCTGCTTGGAAGTCTGATGGTGTGTGAAGTTAGTGAGCCAAATGGAGTTGTTCTCCCACAAGAACCACTCGGCTGATTCTTCTTCAATATGCCCTTCAGCAACATGCAGTGTTTCCTTGATTGAATTAGCTCTCACACCAATATTTGCGCCTAGAGCCTTTGCATTGAGCGTTAACTGAAAATGATTTGGCACTGAAGTTGTCTGTGAATGTGGAGTTGGTGGCATGTGAAACCCGCATGTGGAGCAATGGTTTGGGTGTGACGCTCATGAAGGTTCATTCCTAGATAATGCACTCAAAGTGAATAAGCATAGAGTGTGAAAACTGAGTTTCCTTGAGAGCTGCTTGGAAGCCTGATGGTGTGTGAAGTTAGTGAGCCAAATGGAGTTGTTCTCCCACAAGAACCACTCAGCTGATTCTTCTTCAATATGCCCTTCACCAACATGCAGTGTTTCCTTGATTGAATTAGCTCTCACGCCAATATTTGCGTCTAGAGCGTTTGCAATAAGGGCTATCTGAAAATGACTTTGGCGCTGAAGCTGTCTGTGAATGTGGAGTTGGTGGCATGTGAAACCCGCATGTGGAGCATTGGTTTGCGTGGGATGCTCACCAAGCTTCCTTTCAGTCCTAGGCACTCAAAGGGCATTAAGCATAGAGTGTGAAAACTGAGTTTCCTTGAGAGCTGCTTGGAAGCTTGATGGTGTGTGAAGTTAGTGAGCCAAATGGAGTTGTTCTCCACAAGAACCACTCGGCTGATTCTTCTTCAATATGCCCTTCACCAACATGCAGTGTTCCCTTGATTGAATTAGCTCTCACAACAATATTTGTGTCCAGAGCCTTTGCATTGAGGGCTATCTGAAAATGACTTTGGCACTGAAGTTGTCTGTGAATGTGGAGTTGGTGGCATGTGAAACCCGCATGTGGAGCATTGGTTTGTGTGTGACGCTCATGAAGGTTCATTCCTAGATAATGCACTCAAAGTGAATAAGCATAGAGTGTGAAAACTGAGTTTCCTTGAGAGCTGCTTGGAAGCCTGATGGTGTGTGAAGTTAGTGAGCCAAATGGAGTTGTTCTCCCACAAGAACCACTCGGCTGATTCTTCTTCAATATGCCCTTCACCAACATGCAGTGTTTCCTTGATTGAATTAGCTCTCACACCAATATTTGCGTCTAGAGCCTTTACATTGAGGGCTATCTGAAAATGACTTAGGCGCTGAAGTTGTCTGTGAAAGTGGAGTTGGTGGCATGTGAAACCCGCATGTGGAGCATTGGTTTGTGTGGGATGCTCACCAAGCTTCCTTTCAGTCCTAGGCATTCAAAGAACATTAAGCATAGAGTGTGAAAACTGAGTGTCCTTGAGAGCTGCTTGGAATCCTGATGGTGTGTGAAGTTAGTGAGCAAAATGGAGTTGTTCTCCCACAAGAACCACTCGGCTGATTCTTCTTCAATATTCCCTTCCCCAACATGCTGTGTTTCCTTGATTGAATTAGCTCTCACACCAATATTTGCGTCTAGAGCCTTTGCATTGAGGGTTATCTGAAAACGGCTTTGGCGCTGAAGTTGTCTGTGAATGTGGAGTTGGTGGCATGTGAAACCCGCATGTGGAGCATTGGTTTCTGTGGGATGCTCTACCAGGTTCATTCCAAGATAATGCACTCAAAGTGCACTAAGCATAGAGTGTGAAAACTGAGTTTCCTTGAGAGCTGCTTGGAATCCTGATGGTGTGTGAAGTTAGTGAGCCAAATGGAGTTGTTCTCCCACAAGAACCACTCGGCTGATTCTTCTTCAATATGCCCTTCACCAACATGCAGTATTTCCTGATTGAATTAGCTCTCACACCAATATTTGCGCCTAGAGCCTTTGCATTGAGGGTTATCTAAAAACGGCTTTGGCGCTGAAGTTGTCTGTGAATGTGGAGTTGGTGGCATGTGAAACCCGCTTGTGGAGCATTGGTTTGTGTGGGATGCTCATCAAGCTTCCTTCATGCCTAGGCACTCAAAGTGAATAAGCATAGAGTGTGAAAACTGAGTTTCCTTGAGAGCTGCTTGGAAGCCTGATGGTGTGTGAAGTTAGTGAGCCAAATGGAGTTGTTCTCCCACAAGAACCACTCGGCTGATTATTCTTCAATATGCCCTTCACCAACATGCAGTGATTTCTGGATTGAATCAGCTGTCACACCAATATTTGCGCCTGGAGCTTTTGCAATGAGGACTCTCTGAAAACGAATTTGGCGCTGAAGTTGTCTGTGAATGTGGAGTTGGTGGCATGTGAAACCCGCATGTGGAGCATTGGTTTGTGTGGGATGCTCACCAAGCTTCCTTTCAGTCCTAGGCACTCAAAGGGCACTAAGCATAGAGTGTGAAAACTGAGTTTCCTTGAGAGCTGCTTGGAAGCCTGATGGTGTGTGAAGTTAGTGAGCCAAATGGAGTTGTTCTCCCACAAGAACCACTCGGCTGATTCTTCTTCAATATGCCCTTCACCAACATGCAGTGTTTCCTTGATTGAATAAGCTCTCACACCAATATTTGCGCCTAGAGCCTTTGCATTGAGGGCTATCTGAAAACGGGTTTGTCGCTGAAGTTTTCTGTGAATGTGGAGTTGGTGGCATGTGAAACCCGCATGTGGAGCATTGGTTTGCGTGGGATGATCACCAAGCTTACTTTCAGTCCTAGGCACTCAAAGGGCATTAAGCATAGAGTGTGAAAACTGAGTTTCCTTAGAGCTGCTTGGAAGAATGATGGTGTGTGAAGTTAGTGAGCCAAATGGAGTTGTTCTCCCACAAGAACCACTCGGCTGATTCTTCTTCAATATGCCCTTCACCAACATGCAGTGTTTCCTTGATTGAAGTAGCTCTCACAACAATATTTGTGTCTAGAGCCTTTGCATTGAGGGCTATCTGAAAATGACTTTGGCGCTGAAGTTGTCTGTGAATGTGGAGTTGGTGGCATGTGAAACCCGCATGTGGAGCATTGGTTTGTTTGGAATGCTCACCAAGCTTACTTTCAGTCCTAGGCACTCAAAGGGCATTAAGCATAGAGTGTGAAAAGTGAGTTTCCTTGAGAGCTGCTTGGAATCCTGATGGTGTGTGAAGTTAGTGAGCCAAATGGAGTTGTTCTGCCACAAGAACCACTCGGCTGATTCTTCTTCAATATGCCCTTCACCGACATGCAGTGTTTTCTTGATTGAATTAGCTCTCACACCAATATTTGCGCCTAGAGCCTTTGCATTGAGGGCTATCTGAAAATGACTTAGGCGCTGAAGTTGTCTGTGAATGTGGAGTTGGTGGCATGTGAAACCCGCATGTGGAGCATTGGTTTGTGTGGGATGCTCTACCAGGTTCATTCCTAGATAATGTTCTCAAAGGGCATTCAGCATAGAGTGTGAAAACTGAGTTTCCTCAGAGCTGCTTGGAATCCTGATGGTGTGTGAAGTTTGTGAGCCAAATGGAGTTGTTCTCCCACAAGAACCACTCGGCTGATTCTTCTTCAATATGCCCTTCACCAACATGCAGTGTTTCCTTGATTGAAGTAGCTCTCACAACAATATTTGTGTCTAGAGCCTTTGCATTGAGGGCTATCTGAAAACGGGTTTGTCGCTGAAGTTTTCTGTGAATGTGGAGTTGGTGGCATGTGAAACCCGCATGTGGAGCATTGGTTTGTGTGGGATGCTCATCAAGCATCCTTTCAGTCCTAGGCACTCAAAGGGCATTAAGCATAGAATGTGAAAACTGAGTTTCATGAGAGCTGCTTGGAAGCCTGATGGTGTGTGAAGTTAGTGAGCCAAATGGAGTTGTTCTCCCACAAGAACCACTCGGCTGATTCTTCTTCAATATGCCCTTCACCAACATGCAGCATTACCTTGATTGAAGTAGCTCTCACAACAATATTTGTGTCTAGAGCCTTTGCATTGAGGGCTATCTGAAAATGACTTTGGCGCTGAAGTTGTCTGTGAATGTGGAGTTGGTGGCATGTGAAACTCGCATGTGGAGCATTGGTTTGTGTGTGACACTCATGAAGGTTCATTCCTAGATAATGCACTCAAAGTGAATAAGCATAGAGTGTGAAAACTGAGTTTTCTTGAGAGCTGCTTGGAAGCCTGATGGTGTGTGAAGTTAGTGAGCCAAATGAGTTGTTCTCCCACAAGAACCACTCGGCTGATTCTTCTTCAATATGCCCTTCACCAACATGCAGTGTTTCCTTGATTGAATAAGCTCTCACACTAATATTTGCGTCTAGAGCCTTTGCATTGAGGGCTATCTGAAAATGACTTTGGCGCTGAAGTTGTCTGTGAATGTGGAGTTGGTGGCATGTTAAACCAGCATGTGGAGCATTGGTTTGTGTGGGATGCTCTACCAGGTTCATTCCTAGATAATGCTCTCAAAGGGCATTAAGCATAGAGTGTGAAAACTGAGTTTCCTTGAGAGCTGCTTGGAAGCCTGATGGTGTGTGAAGTTAGTGAGCCAAATGGAGTTGTTCTCCCACAAGAACCACTCGGCTGATTCTTCTTCAATATGCCCTTCAGCAACATGCAGTGTTTCCTTGATTGAATTAGCTCTCACACCAATATTTGTGACAAGAGCCTTTGCATTGAGGGCTATCTGAAAACTGCTTTTTTGCTGAAATTTTCTGTGAATGTGGAGTTGGTGGCATATGAAACCCGCATGTGGAGCATTGGTTTGTGTGGGATGCCCTACCAGGTTCATTCCTAGATAATGCACTCAAAGGGCATTCAGCATGGAGTGTGAAAACTGAGTTTCCTTGAGAGCTGCTTGGAAGCCTGATGGTGTGTGAAGTTAGTGAGCCAAATGGAGTTGTTCTCCCACAACAACCACTCGGCTGATTCTTCTTCAATATGCCCTACACCAACACGCAGTGTTTCCTTGATTGAATTAGCTCTCACACCAATATTTGCGCCTAGAGCCTTTGCACTGAGGACTCTCTGAAACGAATTTGGCGCTGAAGTTGTCTGTGAATGTGGAGTTGGTGGCATGTGAAACCCGCATGTGGAGCATTGGTTTCTGTGGGATGCTCACCAAGCTTCATTTCAGTCCTAAGCACTCAAAGGGCTTTAAGCATAGAGTGTGAAAACTGAGTTTCCTTGAGAGCTGCTTGGAAGCCTGATGGTGTGTGAAGTTAGTGAGCCAAATGGAGTTGTTCTCCCACAAGAACCACTCGGCTGATTCTTCTTCAATATGCCCTTCACCAACATGAAGTGTTTCTTTGATTGAATTAGCTCTCACACCAATATTTGCGCCTAGAGCTTTTGCATTGTGGGCTATCTGAAATGGCTTTGGTACTGAAGTTGTCTGTGAATGTGGAGTTGGTGGCATGTGAAACCCGCATGTGGAGCATTGGTTTGTGTGTGATGCTCACCAAGCTTACTTTCAGTCCTAGGCACTCAAAGGGCATTAAGCATAGAGTGTGAAAACTGAGTTTCCTTGAGAGCTGCTTGGAAGCCTGATGGTGTGTGAAGTTAGTGAGCCAAATGGAGTTGTTCTCCCACAAGAACCACTCGGCTGATTCTTCTTCAATATGCCCTTCACCGACATGCAGTGTTTCCTTGATTGAATTAGCTCTCACACCAATATTTACGTCTAGAGCCTTTGCATTGAGGACTCTCTGAAAATGGCTTTGTCGCTGAAGTTGTCTGTGAATGTGTATTTGGTGGCATGTTAAACCCGCATGTGGAGCATTGGTTTGTGTGGGATGCTCATCAAGCTTCATTTCAGTCCTAGGCACTCAAAGGGCATTAAGCATAGAGTGTAAAAACTGAGTTTCCTTGAGAGCTGCTTGGAAGCGTGATGGTGTGTGAAGTTAGTGAGCCAAATGGAGTTGTTCTCCCACAACAACCACTCGGCTGATTCTTCTTCAATATGCCCTTCACTGACATGCAGTGTTTCCTTGATTGAATTAGCTCTCACAACAATATTTGTGTCTAGAGCCTTTGCATTGAGGACTCTCTGAAAACGTTTTTGGCGCTGAAGTTGTCTGTGAATGTGTATTTGGTGGCATGTGAAACCCGCATGTGGAGCATTGGTTTGTGTGGGATGCTCTACCAGGTTCATTCCTAGATAATCCTCTCAAAGGGCACTAAGCATAGAGTGTGAAAACTGAGTTTCCTTGAGAGCTGCTTGGAAGCCTGATGGCGTGTGAAGTTAGTGAGCCAAATGGAGTTGTTCTCCCACAAGAACCACTCGGCTGATTCTTCTTCAATATGCCCTTCACCAACATGCAGTATTTCCTTGATTGAATTAGCTCTCACACCAATATTTGCGCCTAGAGCCTTTGCATTGAGGGTTATCTAAAAACGGCTTTGGCGCTGAAGTTGTCTGTGAATGTGGAGTTGTTGGCATGTGAAACCCGCATGTGGAGCATTGGTTTGTGTGGGATGCTCATCAAGCTTCCTTTCATGCCTAGGCACTCAAAGGGCACTAAGCATAGAGTGTGAAAACTGAGTTTCCTTGAGAGCTGCTTGGAAGCCTGATGGTGTGTGAAGTTAGTGAGCCAAATGGAGTTGTTCTCCCACAAGAACCACTCGGCTGATTCTTCTTCAATATGCCCTTCACCAACATGCTGTGTTTCCTTGATTGAATTAGCTGTCACACCAATATTTGCGCCTAGAGCTTTTGCAATGAGGACTCTCTGAAAACGAATTTGGCGCTGAAGTTGTCTGTGAATGTGGAGTTGGTGGCATGTGAAACCCGCATGTGGAGCATTGGTTTGTGTGGGATGCTCACCAAGCTTCCTTTCAGTCCTAAGCACTCAAAGGGCACTAAGCATAGAGTGTGAAAACTGAGTTTCCTTGAGAGCTGCTTGGAAGCCTGATGGTGTGTGAAGTTAGTGAGCCAAATGGAGTTGTTCTCCCACAAGAACCACTCGGCTGATTCTTCTTCAATATGCCCTTCACCAACATGCAGTGTTTCCTTGATTGAATTAGCTCTCACACCAATATTTGCGCCTAGAGCCTTTGCATTGAGGACTCTCTGAAAATTACTTTGGCGCTGAGGTTGTCTGTGAATGTGGAGTTGGTGGAATGTGAAACCCGCATGTGGAGCATTGGTTTGTGTGGGATACTCACCAAGCTTCTTTTCAGTCCTAGGCATTCAAAGAGCATTAAGCATAGAGTGTGAAAACTGAGATTCCTGAGAGCTGCTTGGAAGCCTGATGGTGTGTGAAGTTAGTGAGCCAAATGGAGTTGTTCTCCCACAAGAACCACTCGGCTGATTCTTCTGCAATATGCCCTTCACCAACATGCAGCGATTCCTTGATTGAAGTAGCTCTCACAAAAATATTTGTGTCTAGAGCCTTTGCATTGAGGGCTATCTGAAAATGACTTTGGCGCTGAAGTTGTCTGTGAATGTGGAATTGGTGGCATGTGAAACCCGCATGTGGAGCATTGGTTTGTGTGTGTCACTCATGAAGGTTCATTCCTAGATAATGCACTCAAAGGGCATTAAGCATAGAGTGTGAAAACTGAGTTTCCTTGAGAGCCGCTTGGAAGCCTGATGGTGTGTGAAGTTAGCCAAATGGAGTTGTTCTCCCACAAGAACCACTTGGCTGATTCTTCTTCAATATGCCCTTCACCAACATGCAGTGTTTCCTTGATTGAATTAGCTCTCACACCAATATTTGCGTCTAGAGCCTTTGCATTGAGGGCTATCTGAAAATGACTTAGGCGCTGAAGTTGTCTGTGAATGTGGAGTTGGTGGCATGTGAAACCCGCATGTGGAGCATTGGTTTGTGTGGGATGCCCTACCAGGTTCATTCCTAGATAATGCACTCAAAGGGCATTCAGCATGGAGTGTGAAAACTGAGTTTCCTTGAGAGCTGCTTGGAAGCCTGATGGTGTGTGAAGTTAGTGAGCCAAATGGAGTTGTTCTCCCACAAGAACCACTCGGCTGATTCTTCTTCAATATGCCCTACACCAACATGCAGTGTTTCCTTGATTGAATTAGCTCTCACACCAATATTTGCGCCTAGAGCCATTGCACTGAGGACTCTCTGAAAACGAATTTGGCGCTGAAGTTGTCTGTGAATGTGGAGTTGGTGGCATGTGAAACCCGCATGTGGAGCATTGGTTTCTGTGGGATGCTCACCAAGCTTCATTTCAGTCCTAAGCACTCAAAGGGCTTTAAGCATAGAGTGTGAAAACTGAGTTTCCTTGAGAGCTGCTTGGAAGCCTGATGGTGTGTGAAGTTAGTGAGCCAAATGGAGTTGTTCTCCCACAAGAACCACTCGGCTGATTCTTCTTCAATATGCCCTTCACCAACATGAAGTGTTGCTTTGATTGAATTAGCTCTCACACCAATATTTGCGCCTAGAGCCTTTGCATTGAGGGCTATCTGAAATGGCTTTGGTGCTGAAGTTGTCTGTGAATGTGGCGTTGGTGGCATGTGAAACCCGCATGTGGAGCATTGGTTTGTGTGGGATGCTCACCAAGCTTACTTTCAGTCCTAGGCACTCAAAGGGCATTAAGCATAGAGTGTGAAAACTGAGTTTCCTTGAGAGCTGCTTGGAAGCCTGATGGTGTGTGAAGTTAGTGAGCCAAATGGAGTTGTTCTCCCACAACAACCACTCGGCTGATTCTTCTTCAATATGCCCTTCACCGACATGCAGTGTTTCCTTGATTGAATTAGCTCTCACACCAATATTTACGTCTAGAGCCTTTGCATTGAGGACTCTCTGAAAATGGCTTTGTCGCTGAAGTTGTCTGTGAATGTGTATTTGGTGGCATGTTAAACCCGCATGTGGAGCATTGGTTTGTGTGGGATGCTCATCAAGCTTCCTTTCAGTCCTAGGCACTCAAAGGGCATTAAGCATAGAGTGTAAAAACTGAGTTTCCTTGAGAGCTGCTTGGAAGCGTGATGGTGTGTGAAGTTAGTGAGCCAAATGGAGTTGTTCTCCCACAACAACCACTCGGCTAATTCTTCTTCAATATGCCCTTCACCAACATGCAGTGTTTCCTTGATTGAATTAGCTCTCACACCAATATTTACGTCTAGAGCCTTTGCATTGAGGACTCTCTGAAAACGTTTTTGGCGCTGAAGTTGTCTGTGAATGTGTATTTGGTGGCATGTGAAACCCGCATGTGGAGCATTGGTTTGTGTGGGATGCTCTACCAGGTTCATTCCTAGATAATCCTCTCAAAGGGCACTAAGCATAGAGTGTGAAAACTGAGTTTCCTTGAGAGCTGCTTGGAAGCCTGATGGCGTGTGAAGTTAGTGAGCCAAATGGAGTTGTTCTCCCACAAGAACCACTCGGCTGATTCTTCTTCAATATGCCCTTCACCAACATGAAGTGTTTCCTTGATTGAATTAGCTGTCACACCAATATTTGCGTCTAGAGCCTTTGCATTGAGGACTCTCTGAAAACGGCTTAGGCGCTGAAGTTGTCTGTGAATGTGGAGTTGGTGGCATGTGAAACCCGCATGTGGAGCATTGGTTTGTGTGGGATGCTCATCAAGCTTCCTTTCAGTCCTAGGCACTCAAAGGGCACTAAGCATAGAGTGTGAAAACTGGTTTCCTTGAGAGCTGCTTGGAAGCCTGATGGTGTGTGAAGTTAGTGAGCCAAATGGAGTTGTTCTCCCACAAGAACCACTCGGCTGATTCTTCTTCAATATGCCCTTCACCAACAAGCAGTGTTTCCTTGATTGAATTAGCTCTCACACCAATATTTGCGTCTAGAGCCTTTGCATTGAGGGCTATCTGAAAATGACTTAGGCGCTGAAGTTGTCTGTGAATGTGGAGTTGGTGGCATGTGAAACCCGCATGTGGAGCATTGGTTTGTGTGGGATGCTCTACCAGGTTCATTCCTAGATAATGTTCTCAAAGGGCATTAGGCATAGAGTGTGAAAACTGAGTTTCCTGAGAGCTGCTTGGAAGCCTGATGGTGTGTGAAGTTAGTGAGCCAAATGGAGTTGTTCTCCCACAAGAACCACTCGGCTGATTCTTCTTCAATATGCCCTTCACCAACATGCAGCGTTTCCTTGATTGAAGTAGCTCTCACGCCAATATTTGTGTCTAGAGCCTTTGCATTGAGGGTTATCTGAAAATGATTTTGGTGCTGAAGTTGTCTGTGAATGTGGAGTTGGTGACATGTGAAACCCGCATGTGGAGCATTGGTTTGTGTGACGCTCCTGAAGGTTCATTCCTAGATAATGCACTCAAAGTGAATAAGCATAGAGTGTGAAAACTGAGTTTTCTTGAGAGCTGCTTGGAAGCCTGATAGTGTGTGAAGTTTGTGAGCCAAATGGAGTTGTTCTCCCACAAGAACCACTCGGCTGATTCTTCTTCAAAATGTCCTTCACCAACATGCAGTGTTTCCTTGATTGAATTAGCTCTCACACCAATATTTGCGCCTAGAGCCTTTGCAATGAGGAATCTCTGAAAACGAATTTGGCGCTGAAGTTGTCTGTGAATGTGGAGTTGGTGGCATGTGAAACCCGCATGTGGAGCATTGGTTTGTGTGGGATGCTCTACCAGGTTCATTCCTAGATAATGCTCTGAACGGGCATTAAGCATAGAGTGTGAAAACTGAGTTTCCTGGAGAGCTGCTTGGAAGCCTGATGGTGTGTGAAGTTAGTGAGCCAAATGGAGTTGTTCTCCCACAAGAACCACTCGGCTGATTCTTCTTCAATATGCCCTTCACCAACATGCAGTATTTCCTTGATTGAATTAGCTCTCACACCAATATTTGCGCCTAGAGCCTTTGCATTGAGGGTTATCTGAAAACGGCTTTGGCGCTGAAGTTGTCTGTGAATGTGGAGTTGGTGGCATGTGAAACCCGCACGTGGAGCATTGGTTTGTGTGGGATGCTCTACTAAGCTTCCTTTCAGTCCTAGGCACTCAAAGGGCATTAAGCATAGAGTGTGAAAACTGAGTTTCCTTGAGAGCTGCTTGGAAGCCTGATGGTGTGTGAAGTTAGTGAGCCAAATGGAGTTGTTCTCCCACAAGAACCACTCAGCTGATTCTTCTTCAATATGCCCTTCACCAACATGCAGTGTTTCCTTGATTGAATTAGCTCTCACACCAATATTTGCGCCTAGAGCCTTTGCATTGAGGACTCTCTGAAAATTACTTTGGCGCTGAGGTTGTCTGTGAATGTGGAGTTGGTGGCATGTGAAACCCGCATGTGGAGCATTGGTTTGTGTGGGATGCTCACCAAGCTTCTTTTCAGTCCTAGGCATTCAAAGAGCATTAAGCATAGAGTGTGAAAACTGAGATTCCTGAGAGCTGCTTGGAAGCCTGATGGTGTGTGAAGTTAGTGAGCCAAATGGAGTTGTTCTCCCACAAGAACCACTCGGCTGATTCTTCTGCAATATGCCCTTCACCAACATGCAGCGATTCCTTGATTGAAGTAGCTCTCACAACAATATTTGTGTCTAGAGCCTTTGCATTGAGGGCTATCTGAAAATGACTTTGGCGCTGAAGTTGTCTGTGAATGTGGAGTTGGTGGCATGTGAAACCCGCATGTGGAGCATTGGTTTGTGTGTGTCACTCATGAAGGTTCATTCCTAGATAATGCACTCAAAGTGAATAAGCATAGAGTGTGAAAACTGAGTTTCCTTGAGAGCTGCTTGGAAGCCTGATGGTGTGTGAAGTTAGTGAGCCAAATGGAGTTGTTCTCCCACAAGAACCACTTGGCTGATTCTTCTTCAATATGCCCTTCACCAACATGCAGTATTTCCTTGATTGAATTAACTCTCACACCAATATTTGCGCCTAGAGCCTTTGCATTGAGGGTTATCTGAAAACGGCTTTGGCGCTGAAGTTGTCTGTGAATGTGGAGTTGGTGGCATGTGAAACCCGCATGTGGAGCATTGGTTTGTGTGGGATGCTCATCAAGCTTCCTTTCAGTCCTAGGCACTCAAAAGGCACTAAGCATAGAGTGTGAAAACTGAGTTTCCTTGAGAGCTGCTTGGAAGCCTGATGGTGTGTGAAGTTAGTGAGCCAAATGGAGTTGTTCTCCCACAAGAACCACTCGGCTGATTCTTCTTCAATATGCCCTTCACCAACAAGCAGTGTTTCCTTGATTGAATTAGCTCTCACACCAATATTTGCGTCTAGAGCCTTTGCATTGAGGGCTATCTGAAAATGACTTAGGCGCTGAAGTTGTCTGTGAATGTGGAGTTGGTGGCATGTGAAACCCGCATGTGGAGCATTGGTTTGTGTGGGATGCTCTACCAGGTTCATTCCTAGATAATGTTCTCAAAGGGCATTAGGCATAGAGTGTGAAAACTGAGTTTCCTGAGAGCTGCTTGGAAGCCTGATGGTGTGTGAAGTTAGTGAGCCAAATGGAGTTGTTCTCCCACAAGAACCACTCGGCTGATTCTTCTTCAATATGCCCTTCACCAACATGCAGCGTTTCCTTGATTGAAGTAGCTCTCACACCAATATTTGTGTCTAGAGCCTTTGCATTGAGGGCTATCTGAAAATGACTTTGGCGCTGAAGTTGTCTGTGAATGTGGAGTTGGTGGCATGTGAAACCCGCATGTGGAGCATTGGTTTGTGTGTGTCACTCATGAAGGTTCATTCCTAGATAATGCACTCAAAGGGCACTAAGCATAGAGTGTGAAAACTGAGTTTCCTTGAGAGCTGCTTGGAAGCCTGATGGTGTGTGAAGTTAGTGAGCCAAATGGAGTTGTTCTCCCACAAGAACCACTTGGCTGATTCTTCTTCAATATGCCCTTCACCAACATGCAGTATTTCCTTGATTGAATTAACTCTCACACCAATATTTGCGCCTAGAGCCTTTGCATTGAGGGTTATCTGAAAACGGCTTTGGCGCTGAAGTTGTCTGTGAATGTGGAGTTGGTGGCATATGAAACCCGCATGTGGAGCATTGGTTTGCGTGGGATGTTCATCAAGCTTACTTTCCGTCCTAGGCACTCAAAGGGCATTAAGCATAGAGTGTGAAAACTGAGTTTCCTTGAGAGCTGCTTGGAAGCCTGATGGTGTGTGAAGTTAGTGAGCCAAATGGAGTTGTTCTCCCACAAGAACCACTCGGCTGATTCTTCTTCAATATGCCCTTCACCAACATGCAGTGTTTCCTTGATTGAATTAGCTCTCACACCAATATTTGCGCCTAGAGCCTTTGCATTGAGGACTCTCTGAAAATTACTTTGGCGCTGAGGTTGTCTGTCAATGTGGAGTTGGTGGCATGTGAAACCCGCATGTGGAGCATTGGTTTGCGTGGGATACTCACCAAGCTTCTTTTCAGTCCTAGGCATTCAAAGAGCATTAAGCATAGAGTGTGAAAACTGAGTTTCCTGAGAGCTGCTTGGAAGCCTGATGGTGTGTGAAGTTAGTGAGCCAAATGGAGTTGTTCTCCCACAAGAACCACTCGGCTGATTCTTCTGCAATATGCCCTTCACCAACATGCAGCGTTTCCTTGATTGAAGTAGCTCTCACAACAATATTTGTGTCTAGAGCCTTTGCATTGAGGGCTATCTGAAAATGACTTTGGCGCTGAAGTTGTCTGTGAATGTGGAGTTGGTGGCATGTGAAACCCGCATGTGGAGCATTGGTTTGTGTGTGTCACTCATGAAGGTTCATTCCTAGATAATGCACTCAAAGTGAATAAGCATAGAGTGTGAAAACTGAGTTTCCTTGAGAGCTGCTTGGAAGCCTGATGGTGTGTGAAGTTAGTGAGCCAAATGGAGTTGTTCTCCCACAAGAACCACTCAGCTGATTCTTCTTCAATATGCCCTTCACCAACATGCAGTATTTCCTTGATTGAATTAACTCTCACACCAATATTTGCGCCTAGAGCCTTTGCATTGAGGGTTATCTGAAAACGGCTTTGGCGCTGAAGTTGTCTGTGAATGTGGAGTTGGTGGCATGTGAAACCTGCATGTGGAGCATTGGTTTGTGTGGGATGCTCATCAAGCTACCTTTCAGTCCTAGGCACTCAAAGGGCACTAAGCATAGAGTGTGAAAACTGAGTTTCCTTGAGAGCTGCTTGGAAGCCTGATGGTGTTTGTAGTTAGTGAGCCAAATGGAGTTGTTCTCCCCCAAGAACCACTTGGCTGATTCTTCTTCAATATGCCCTTCACCAACATGCAGTATTTCCTTGATTGTATTAGCTCTCACACCAATATTTGCGCCTAGAGCCTTTGCATTGAGGGGTATCTGAAAACGGGTTAGGCGCTGAAGTTGTCTGTGAATGTGGAGTTGGTGGCATATGAAACCCGCATGTGGAGCATTGGTTTGCGTGGGATGTTCACCAAGCTTAATTTCCGTCCTAGGCACTCAAAGGGCATTAAGCATAGAGTGTGAAAACTGAGTTTCCTTGAGAGCTGCTTGGAAGCCTGATGGTGTGTGAAGTTAGTGAGCCAAATGGAGTTGTTCTCCCACAAGAACCACTCGGCTGATTCTTCTTCAATATGCCCTTCACCAACATGCAGTGTTTCCTTGATTGAATTAGCTCTCACACCAATATTTGCGCCTAGAGCCTTTGCATTGAGGGTTATCTGAAAACGGGTTTGTCGCTGAAGTTTTGTGTGAATGTGGAGTTGGTGGCATGTGAAACCCGCATGTGGAGCATTGGTTTGCGTGGGATGCTCACCAAGCTTCCTTTCAGTCCTAGGCACTCAAAGGGCATTAAGCATAGAGTGTGAAAACTGAGTTTCCTTGAGAGCTGCTTGGAAGCTTGATGGTGTGTGAAGTTAGTGAGCCAAATGGAGTTGTTCTCCCACAAGAACCACTCGGCTGATTCTTCTTCAATATGCCCTTCACCAACAAGCAGTGTTTCCTTGATTGAATTAGCTCTCACAACAATATTTGTGTCTAGAGCCTTTGCATTGAGGGCTATCTGAAAATGACTTTGGCACTGAAGTTGTCTGTGAATGTGGAGTTGGTGGCATGTGAAACCCGCATGTGGAGCATTGGTTTGTGTGGGATGCTCTACCAGGTACATTCCTAGATAATGCACTCAAAGGGCATTAAGCATGGAGTGTGATAACTGAGTTTCCTTGAGAGCTGCTTGGAAGCCTGATGGTGTGTGTAGTTAGTGAGCCAAATGGAGTTGTTCTCCCACAAGAACCACTCGGCTGATTCTTCTTCAATATGCTCTTCACTAACATGCAGTGTTTCCTTGATTGAATTAGCTGTCACACCAATATTTGCGCCAAGAGCCTTTTCATTGAGGACTCTCTGAAATGGCTTTGGCGCTGAAGTTGTCTGTGAATGTGTAGTTGGTGGCATGTGAAACCCGCATGTGGAGCATTGGTTTGTGTGGGATACTCACCAAGCTTACTTTCAGTCCTAGGCACTCAATGGGCATTAAGCATAGAGTGTGAAAACTGAGTTTCCTTGAGAACTGCTTGGAAGCCTGATGGTGTGTGAAGTTAGTGAGCCAAATGGAGTTGTTCTCCCACAAGAACCACTCGGCTGATTCTTCTTCAGTATGCCCTTCACCAACATGCAGTGTTTCCTTGATTGAATTAGCTGTCACACCAATATTTGCGTCTAGAGCCTTTGCATTGAGGACTCTCTGAAAACGGCTTTGGCACTGAAGTTGTTTGTGAAAGTGGAGTTGGTGGCATGTGAAACCCGCATGTGGAGCATTGGTTTGCATGGGATACTCACCAAGTTTACTTTCAGTCCTAGGCACTCAAAGTGCATTAAGCATAGAGTGTGAAAACTGAGTTTCCTTGATAGCTGCTTGGAAGCCTGATGGTGTGTGAAGTTAGTGAGCCAAATGGAGTTGTTCTCCCACAAGAACCACTCGGCTGATTCTTCTTCAATATGCCCTTCACCAACAAGAAATGTTTCCTTGATTGAATTAGCTCTCACACCAATATTTGCGTCTAGAGCCTTTGCATTGAGGGCTATCTGAAAATGACTTAGGCGCTGAAGTTGTCTGTGAATGTGGAGTTGGTGGCATGTGAAACCCGCATGTGGAGCATTGGTTTGTGTGGGATGCTCTACCAGGTTCATTCCTAGATAATCCTCTCAAAGGGCATTAAGCATAGAGTGTGAAAACTGAGTTTCCTTGAGAGCTGCTTGGAAGCCTGATGGTGTGTGTAGTTAGTGAGCCAAATGGAGTTGTTCTCCCACAAGAACCACTCGACTGATTCTTCTTCAATATGCCCTTCACCAACATGCAGTGTTTCCTTGATTGAATTAGCTCTCACACCAATATTTGCGCCTAGAGCCTTTGCATTGAGGACTCTCTGAAAACGGCTTTGGCGCTGAAGTTGTCTGTGAATGTGGAGTTGGTGGCATGTGAAACCCGCATGTGGAGCATTGGTTTGTGTGGGATGCTCATCAAGCTTCCTTTCAGTCCTAAGCACTCACATGGCATTAAGCATAGAGTGTGAAAACTGAGTTTCCTTGAGAGCTGCTTGGAAGCCTGATGGTGTGTGAAGTTAGTGAGCCAAATGGAGTTGTTCTCCCACAAGAACCACTCGGCTGCTTCTTCTTCAATATGCCCTTCACCAACATGTAGTGTTTCCTTGATTGAATTAGCTCTCACACAAATATTTGCGCCTAGAGCATGTGCATTGAGGACTCTCTGAAAACGGCTTTGGCGCTGAAGTTGTCTGTGAATGTGGAGTTGGTGGCATGTGAAACCCGCATGTGGAGCATTGGTTTGCGTGGGATGTTCATCAAGTTTACTTTCCGTCCTAGGCACTCAAAGGGCATTAAGCATAGAGTGTGAAAACTGAGTTTCCTTGAGAGCTGCTTGGAAACCTGGTGGTGTGTGAAGTTAGTGAGCCAAATGGAGTTGTTCTCCCACAAGAACCACTCAGCTGATTATTCTTCAATATGCCATTCACCAACATGCAGTGTTTCCTTGATTGAATTAGCTCTCACACCAATATTTGCGCCTAGAGCCTTTGCATTGAGGACTCTCTGAAAACGGCTTTGGCGCTGAAGTTGTCTGTGAATGTGGAGTTGGTGGCATGTGAAACCTGCATGTGGAGCATTGGTTTGCGTGGGATGTTCACCAAGCTTTCATTCAGTCCTAGGCACTCAAAGGGCATTAAGCATAGAGTATGAAAACTGAGTTTCCTTGAGAGCTGCTTGGAAACCTGGTGGTCTGTGAAGTTAGTGAGCCAAATGGAGTTGTTCTCCCACAAGAACCACTCGGCTGATTATTCTTCAATATGCCATTCCCCAACATGCTGTTTTTCCTTGATTGAATTAGCTCTCACACCAATATTTGCGCCTAGAGCCTTTGCATTGAGGGCTATCTGAAAACGGCTTTGGTGCTGAAGTTGCCTGTGAATGTGGAGTTGGTGGCATGTGAAACCCGCATGTGGAGCATTGGTTTGCGTGGGATGCTCTACCAGGTTCATTCCTACAAAATGCACTCAAAGTGCATTAAGCATGGAGTGTGAAAACTGAGTTTCCTTGAGAGCTGCTTGGAAGCTTGATGGTGTGTGAAGTTATTGAGCCAAATGGCGTTGTTCTCCCACAAGAACCACTCGGCTGATTCTTCTTCAATATGCCCTTCCCCAACATGCTGTGTTTCCTTGATTGAATTAGCTCTCACACCAATATTTGTGTCTATAGCCTTTGCATTGAGGGTTATCTGAAAATGACTTAGGCGCTGAAGTTGTCTGTGAAAGTGGAGTTTGTGGCATGTGAAACCCGCTTGTGGAGCATTGGTTTGTGTGGGATGCTCATCAAGCTTCCTTTCAGTCCTAAGCACTCAAAGTGCACTAAGCTTAGAGTGTGAAAACTGAGTTTCCTTGAGAGCTGCTTGGAAGCCTGATAGTGTGTGAAGTTCGTGAGCCAAATGGAGTTGTTCTCCCACAAGAACCACTCGGCTGATTCTTCTTCAATATGCCCTTCACCAACATGCAGTGTTTCCTTGATTGAATTAGCTCTCACACCAAAATTTGCCCTCTAGAGCCTTTGCAATAAGGGCTATCTGAAAACGTCTTTATCGCTGAAGTTGTCTGTGAATGTGTAGTTTGTGGCATGTGAAACCCGCATGTGAAGCATTGGTTTGTGTGGGATGCTCTACCAGGTTCGTTCCGTGAAAATGCACTCAAAAGGCATTAAGCATAGAGTGTGAAAACTGAGTTTCCTTGAGAGCAGCTTGGAATCCTGATGGTGTGTGAACTTAGTGAGCCAAATGGAGTTGTTCTCCCACAAGAACCACTCGGCTGATTCTTCTTCAATATGCCCTTCACCAACATGCAGTGTTTCCTTGATTGAATTAGCTCTCACACCAAAATTTGCGTCTAGAGCCTTTGCATTGAGGGCTATCTGAAAACGGCCTTTGCACTGAAGTTGTCTGTGAATGTGGAGTTGGTGGCATGTTAAACCCGCATGTGGAGCATTGGTTGTGTGGGATGCTCTACCAGGTTCGTTCCTAGAAAATGCCCTCAAATGGCACTAAGCATAGAGTGTGAAAACTGAGTTTCCTTGAGAGCTGCTTGGAAGCCTGATGGTGTGTGAAGTTAGTGAGCCAAATGGAGTTGTTCTCCCACAAGAACCACTCGGCTGATTCTTCTTCAATATGTCCTTCACCAACATGCAGTGTTTCCTTGATTGAATTAGCTCTCACAACAATGTTTGCGCCTAGAGCCTTTGCATTGAGGGCTATCTGAAAACGGCTTTTTTGCTGAAATTTTCTGTGAATGTGGAGTTGGTGGCATGTAAAACCCGCATGTGGAGCATTGGTTTGTGTGGGATGCTCTACCAGGTTCATTCCTAGATAATGCACTCAAAGGGCATTAAGCATGGAGTGTGAAAACTGAGTTTCCTTGAGAGCTGCTTGGAAGCCTGATGGTGTGTGAAGTTCGTGAGCCAAATGAGTTGTTCTCCCACAAGAACCACTCGGCTGATTCTTCTTCAATATGCCCTTCCCCAACATGCTGTGTTTCCTTGATTGAATTAGCTCTCACACCAATATTTGTGTCTATAGCCTTTGCATTGAGGGCTATCTGAAAACGGCTTTGGCGCTGAAGTTGTCTGTGAATGTAGAGTTGGTCGCATGTGAAACCAGCATGTTGAGCATTGGTTTGTGTGGGATGCCTCACCAGCTTACTTTCAGTCCTAGGCACTCAAAGGGCATTAAGCATAGAGTGTGAAAACTGAGTTTCCTTGAGAGCTGCTTGGAATCCTGATGGTGTGTGAAGTTAGTGAGCCAAATGGAGTTGTTCTCCCACAAGAACCACTCGGCTGATTCTTTCTTCAATATGCCCTTCACACAACATGCAGTGTTTCCTTGATTGAATTAGCTCTCACACCAATATTTGCGTCTAGAGCCTTTGCATTGAGGGCTATCTGAACATGACATTGGTGCTGAAGTTGTCTGTGAATGTGGAGTTGGTGGCATGTTAAACCCGCAATGTGGAGCATTGGTTTGTGTGGGATGCTCTACCAGGTTCGTTCCTAGAAAGTGCACTCAAAGTGCATTAAGCATAGAGTGTGAAAACTGAGTTTCCTCAGAGCTGCTTGGAATCCTGATGGTGTGTGAAGTTAGTGAGCCAGATGGAGTTGTTCTCCCACAAGAACCACTCGGCTGATTCTTCTTCAATATGCCCTTCACCAACATGAAGTGTTTCCATGATTGAATTAGCTCTCAAACCAAAGATTGCGTCTAGAGCCTTTGCATTGAGGGCTCTCTGAAAATGACTTAGGCGCTGAAGTTGTCTGTGAATGTGGAGTTGGTGCATGTTAAACCCCTCATGTGGAGCAATTGGTTTGTGTGGGATGCTCAGCAGGTTAATTCCTAGATAATCCACTCAAAGTGCACTAAGCATAGAGTGTGAAAACTGAGTTTCCTTGAGAGCTGCTTGGAAGCTGATGGTGTGTGAAGTTTGTGAGCCAAATGGAGTTGTTCTCCCACAAGAACCACTCGGCTGATTCTTCTTCAATATGCCCTTCACCAACAAGCAGTGTTTCCTTGATTGAATTAGCTCTCACACCAATATTTGCATCTAGAGCCTTTGCATTGAGGGCTATATGAAAATGACTTAGGCACTGAAGTTGTCTGTGAAAGTGGAGTTGGTGGCATGAGAAACCCAGCATGTGGAGCATTGGTTTGTGTGGGATGCTCATCAAGCTTCATTTCAGTCCTAGGCATGCATATGGCATTAAGCATAGAGTGTGAAAACTGAGTTTCCTTGAGAGCTGCTTGGAAGCCTGATAGTGTGTGAAGTTAGTGAGCCAAATGGAGTTGTTCTCCCACAAGAACCACTCGGCTGATTCTTCTTCAATATGCCCTTCACCAACATGCAGTGTTTCCTTGATTGAATTAGCTCTCACACCAATATTTGCGTCTAGAGCCTTTGCATTGAGGGCTATCTGAAAATGACTTTGGCGCTGAAGTTTTCTGTGAATGTGGAGTTGGTGGCATGTGAAACCCGCATGTGGAGCATTGGTTTGTGTGGGATGCTCTACCAGGTTCAATCCTAGAAAATGCACTCAAAGTGCATTAAGCATAGAGTGTGAAAACTGAGTTTCCTTGAGAGCTGCTTGGAAGCCTGATGGTGTGTGAATTTACTGAGCTAAATGGAGTTGTTCTCCCACAAGAACCACTCGGCTGATTCTTCTTCAATATGCCCTTCACCAACATGCAGTGTTTCCATGATTGAATTAGCTGTCACACCAATATTTGCGTCTAGAGCCTTTGCATTGAGGGCTATCTGAAAATGACTTAGGCGCTGAAGTTGTCTGTGAATGTGGAGTTGGTGGCATGTGAAACCCGCATGTGGAGCATTGGTTTGTGTGGGATGCTCTACCAGGTTCATTCCTAGACAATCCTCTCAAAGGGCACTAAGCATAGAGTGTGAAAACTGAGTTTCCTTGAGAGCTGCTTGGAAGCCTGACGGTGTGTGAAGTTAGTGAGCCAAATGGAGTTGTTCTCCCACAAGAACCACTTGGCTGATTCTTCTTCAATATGCCCTTCACCAACAAGCAGCGTTACCTTGATTGAATTAGCTCTCACAACAATATTTGTGTCTAGAGCCTTTGCATTGAGGGCTATCTGAAAATGACTTTGGCACTTAAGTTGTCTGTGAATGTGGAGTTGGTGGCATGTGAAACCCGCATGTGGAGCATTGGTTTGTGTGTGACACTCATGAAGGTTCATTCCTAGATAATGCACTCAAAGTGAATAAGCATAGAGTGTGAAAACTGAGTTTTCTTGAGAGCTGCTTGGAAGCCTGATGGTGTGTGAAGTTAGTGAGCCAAATGGAGTTGTTCTCCCACAAGAACCACTCGGCTGATTCTTCTTCAATATGCCCTTCACCAACAAGCAGTGTTTCCTTGATTGAATTAGCTCTCACACCAAAGTTTGCGTCTAGAGCCTTTGCATTGAGGGCTATCTGAAAATGACCTAGGATCTGAAGTTGTCTGTGAAAGTGAAGTTGGTGGCATGTTAAACCAGCATGTGGAGCATTGGTTTGTGTGGGATGCTCTACCAGGTTCATTCCTAGGACAATCCTCTCAAAGGGCACTAAGAATGGAGTGTGAAAACTGAGTTTCCTTAAGAGCTGCTTGAAGCCTGACGGTGTGTGAAGTTAGTGAGCCAAATGGAGTTGTTCTCCCACAAGAACCACTCGGCTGATTCTTCTTCAATATGCCCTTCACCAACATGCAGTATTTCCTTGATTGAATTAGCTCTCACACCAATATTTTGCGCCTAGAGGCCTTTGCATTGAGGGACTCTCTGAAAATTGCTTTGGTGCTGAAGTTTTCTGTGAATGTGGAGTTGGTGGCATTTGAAACCCGCACGTGGAGCATTGGTTTGCGTGGGATGCTCACCAAGCTTACTTTCAGTCCTAGGCACTCAAAGGGCATTAAGCATAGAGTGTGAAAACTGAGTTTCCTTGAGAGCTGCTTGAAGCCTGATGGTGTGTGAAGTTAGTGAGCCAAATGGAGTTGTTCTCCCACAAGAACCACTCGGCTGATTCTTCTTCAATATGCCCTTCCCCAACATGCAGTGTTTCCTTGATTGAATTAGCTCTCACACCAATATTTGTGTCTATAGCCTTTGCATTGAGGGCTATCTGAAAACGGCTTTGGCGCTGAAGTTGTCTGTGAAAGTGGAGTTGGTGGCATGTGAAACCCGCATGTGGAGCATGGTTTGTGTGGGATGCTCATCAAGCTTCATTTCAGTCCATAGGCATGCATATGGCATTAAGCATAGAGTGTGAAAACTGAGTTTCCTTGAGAGCTGCTTGGAAGCCTGATAGTGTGTGAAGTTAGTGAGGCCAATGGAGTTGTTCTCCCACAAGAACCACTCGGCTGATTCTTCTTCAATATGCCCTTCACCAACATGCAGTGTTTCCTTGATTGAATTAGCTCTCACACCAATATTTGCGTCTAGAGCCTTTGCATTGAGGGCTATCTGAAAATGACTTTGGCGCTGAAGTTTTCTGTGAATGTGGAGTTGGTGGCTGTGAAACCCGCATGTGGAGCATTGGTTTGTGTGGGATGCTCTACCAGGTTCATTCCTAGAAAATGCACTCAAAGTGCATTAAGCATAGAGTGTGAAAACTGAGTTTCCTTGAGAGCTGCTTGGAAGCCTGATGGTGTGTGAATTTACTGAGCTAAATGGAGTTGTTCTCCCACAAGAACCACTCGGCTGATTCTTCTTCAATATGCCCTTCACCAACAGCAGTGTTTCCATGATGAATTAGCTCTCACACCAATATTTGCGTCTAGAGCCTTTGCATTGAGGGCTATCTGAAAATGACTTAGGCGCTGAAGTGTTCTGTGAATGTGGAGTTGGTGGCATGTGAAACCCGCATGTGGAGCATTGGTTTGTGTGGGATGCTCTACCAGGTTCATTCTAGGCAATCCTCTCAAAGGGCACTAAGCATAGAGTGTGAAAACTGAGTTTCCTTGAGAGCTGCTTGGAAGCTGACGGTGTGTGAAGTTAGTGAGCCAAATGGAGTTGTTCTCCCACAAGAACCACTTGGCTGATTCTTCTTCAATATGCCCTTCACCAACAAGCAGCGTTACCTTGATTGAATTAGCTCTCACAACAATATTTGTGTCTAGAGCCTTTGCATTGAGGGCTATCTGAAAATGACTTTGGCACTTAAGTTGTCTGTGAATGTGGAGTTGGTGGCATGTGAAACCCGCATGTGGAGCATTGGTTTGTGTGTGACACTCATGAAGGTTCATTCCTAGATAATGCACTCAAAGTGAATAAGCATAGAGTGTGAAAACTGAGTTTTCTTGAGAGCTGCTTGGAAGCCTGATGGTGTGTGAAGTTAGTGAGCCAAATGGAGTTGTTCTCCCACAAGAACCACTCGGCTGATTCTTCTTCAATATGCCCCTTCACCAACAAGCAGTGTTTCCTTGATTGAATTAGCTCTCACACCAAAGTTTGCGTCTAGAGCCTTTGCATTGAGGGCTATCTGAAAATGACCTAGGAACTGAAGTTGTCTGTGAAAGTGAAGTTGGTGGCATGTTAAACCAGCATGTGGAGCATTGGTTTGTGTGGGATGCTCTACCAGGTTCATTCCTAGACAATCCTCTCAAAGGGCACTAAGCATAGAGTGTGAAAACTGAGTTTCCTTGAGAGCTGCTTGGAAGCCTGACGTGTGTGAAGTTAGTGAGCCAAATGGAGTTGTTCTCCCACAAGAACCACTCGGCTGATTCTTCTTCAATATGCCCTTCACCAACATGCAGTATTTCCTTGATTGAATTAGCTCTCACACCAATATTTGCGCCTAGAGCCTTTGCATTGAGGACTCTCTGAAAATTGCTTTGTGCTGAAGTTTTCTGTGAATGTGGAGTTGGTGGCATTTGAAACCCGCACGTGGAGCATTGGTTTGCGTAGGATGCTCACCAAGCTTACTTTCAGTCCTAGGCACTCAAAGGGCATTAAGCATAGAGTGTGAAAACTGAGTTTCCTTGAGAGCTGCTTGGAAGCCTGATGGTGTGTGAAGTTAGTGAGCCAAATGGAGTTGTTCTCCCACAAGAACCACTCGGCTGATTCTTCTTCAATATGCCCTTCACCAACAAGCAGTGTTTCCTTGATTGAATTAGCTCTCACACCAAAGTTTGCGTCTAGAGCCTTTGCATTGAGGGCTATCTGAAAATGACTTAGGCACTGAAGTTGTCTGTGAAAGTGGAGTTGGTGGCATGTTAAACCAGCATATGGAGCATTGGTTTGTGTGGGATGCTCTACCAGGTTCATTCCTAGACAATCCTCTCAAAGGGCACTAAGCATAGAGTGTGAAAACTGAGTTTCCTTGAGAGCTGCTTGGAAGCCTGACGGTGTGTGAAGTTAGTGAGCCAAATGGAGTTGTTCTCCACAAGAACCACTCGGCTGATTCTTCTTCAATATGCCCTTCACCAACATGCAGTATTTCCTTGATTGAATTAGCTCTCACACCAATATTTGCGCCTAGAGCCTTTGCATTGAGGACTCTCTGAAAATTGCTTTATTGCTGAAGTTTTCTGTGTATGTGGAGTTGGTGGCATTTGAAACCCCCACGTGGAGCATTGGTTTGCGTGGGATGCTCAGCAAGCTTACTTTCAGTCCTAGGCACTCAAAGGGCATTAAGCATAGAGTGTGAAAACTGAGTTTCCTTGAGAGCTGCTTGGAAGCCTAATGGTGTGAGAAGTTAGTGAGCCAAATGGAGTTGTTCTCCCACAAGAACCACTCGGCTGATTCTTCTTCAATATGCCCTTCCCCAACATGCTGTGTTTCCTTGATTGAATTAGTTCTCACACCAATATTTGTGTCTATAGCCTTTGCATTGAGGGCTATCTGAAAACGGCTTTGGCGCTGAAGTTGTCTGTGAAAGTAGAGTTGGTGGCATGTGAAACCAGCATGTGGAGCATTGGTTTGTGTGGGATGCTCATCAAGCTTCCTTTCAGTCCTAGGCACTCAAAGGGCATTAAGCATAGAGTGTGAAAACAGAGTTTCCTTGAGAGCTGCTTGGAAGCCTGATGGTGTGTGAAGTTAGTGAGCCAAATGGAGTTGTTCTCCCACAAGAACCACTCGGCTGCTTCTTCTTCAATATGCCCTTCACCAACATGCAGTGTTTCCTTGATTGTATTAGCTCTCACACCAATATTTGCGTCTAGAGCCCTTTGCAATAAGGGCTATCTGAAAACGGGTTTGTCGCTGAAGTTTTGTGTGAATGTGGAGTTGGTGGCATGTGAAACCCGCATGTGGAGCATTGGTTTGTGTGGGATGCTCTACCAGGTTCGTTCCTAGAAAATGCACTCAAAGGGCATTAAGCATAGAGTGTTAAAACTGAGTTTCCTTGAGAGCTGCTTGGAATCCTGATGGTGTGTGAATTTACTGAGCTAAATGGAGTTGTTCTCCCACAAGAACCACTCGGCTGATTCTTCTTCAAGATGCCCTTCACCAACATGCAGTGTTTCCTTGATTGAATTAGCTCTCACACCAAAGTTTGCGTCTAGAGCCTTTGCATTGAGGGCTATCTGAAAATGACTTAGGCGCTGAAGTTGTCTGTGAATGTGGATTTGGTGGCATGTTAAACCCCTCATGTGGAGCATTGGTTTGTGTGGGATGCTTACCAGGTTAATTCCTAGATAATCCTCTCAAAGTGCACTAAGCATAGAGTGTGAAAACTGAGTTTCCTTGAGAGCTGCTTGGAAGCCTGATGGTGTGTGAAGTTAGTGAGCCAAATGGAGTTGTTCTCCCACAAGAACCACTCGGCTGATTCTTCTTCAATATGCCCTTCACCAACAAGAAATGTTTCCTTGATTGAATTAGCTCTCACACCAATATTTGCGTCTAGAGCCTTTGCATTGAGGGCTATCTGAAAATGACTTAGGTGCTGAAGTTGTCTGTGAATGTGGAGTTGGTGGCATGTGAAACCCGCATGTGGAGCATTGGTTTGTGTGGGATGCTCTACCAGGTTCATTCCTAGATAATCCTCTCAAAGGGCATTAAGGATAGAGTGTGAAAACTGAGTTTCCTTGAGAGCTGCTTGGAAGCCTGATGGTGTGTGAAGTTAGTGAGCCAAATGGAGTTGTTCTCCCACAAGAACCACTCGGCTGCTTCTTCTTCAATATGCCCTTCACCAACATGCAGTGTTTCCTTGATTGAATTAGCTCTCACACAAATATTTGCGCCTAGAGCCTTTGCATTGAGGACTCTCTGAAAACGGCTTTGGCGCTGAAGTTGTCTGTGAATGTGGAGTTGGTGGCATGTGAAACCCGCATGTGGAGCATTGGTTTGCGTGGGATGTTCACCAAGCTTCTTTCAGTCCTAGGCACTCAAAGCGCACTAAGGATAGAGTGTGAAAACTGAGTTTCCTTGAGAGCTGCTTGGAAACCTGGTGGTGTGTGAAGTTAGTGAGCCAAATGGAGTTGTTCTCCCACAAGAACCACTCAGCTGATTATTCTTCAATATGCCCTTCCCCAACATGCTGTTTTTCCTTGATTGAATTAGCTCTCACACCAATATTTGCGCCTAGAGCCTTTGCATTGAGGGCTATCTGAAAACGGCTTTGGTGCTGAAGTTGCCTGTGAATGTGGAGTTGGTGGCATGTGAAACCCGCATGTGGAGCATTGGTTTGCGTGGGATGCTCTACCAGGTTCATTCCTGCAAAATGCACTCAAAGTGCATTAAGCATGGAGTGTGAAAACTGAGTTTCCTTGAGAGCTGCTTGGAAGCCTGATGGTGTGTGAAGTTAGTGAGCAAAATGGAGTTGTTCTCCCACAAGAATCACTCAGCTGATTCTTCTTCAATATGCCCTTCACCAACAAGCAGTGTTTCCTTGATTGAATTAGCTCTCACACCAAAGTTTGCGTCTAGAGCCTTTGCATTGAGGGCTATCTGAAAATGACTTAGGCACTGAAGTTGTCTGTGAAAGTGGAGTTGGTGGCATGTTAAACCAGCATATGGAGCATTGGTTTGTGTGGGATGCTCTACCAGGTTCATTCCTAGACAATCCTCTCAAAGGGCACTAAGCATAGAGTGTGAAAACTGAGTTTCCTTGAGAGCTGCTTGGAAGCCTGACGGTGTGTGAAGTTAGTGAGCCAAATGGAGTTGTTCTCCCACAAGAACCACTCGGCTGATTCTTCTTCAATATGCCCTTCACCAACATGCAGTATTTCCTTGATTGAATTAGCTCTCACACCAATATTTGCGCCTAGAGCCTTTGCATTGAGGACTCTCTGAAAACGGCTTTGGCGCTGAAGTTGTCTGTGAATGTGGAGTTGGTGGCATGTGAAACCCGCATGTGGAGCATTGGTTTGTGTGGGATGCTCATCAAGCTTCCTTTCAGTCCTAACCACTCAAAGGGCATTAAGCATAGAGTGTGAAAACTGAGTTTCCTTGAGAGCTGCTTGGAAGCCTGATGGTGTGTGAAGTTAGTGAGCCAAATGGAGTTGTTCTCCCACAAGAACCACTCGGCTGCTTCTTCTTCAATATGCCCTTCACCAACATGCAGTGTTTCCTTGATTGAATTAGCTCTCACACAAATATTTGCGCCTAGAGCCTTTGCATTGAGGACTCTCTGAAAACGGCTTTGGCGCTGAAGTTGTCTGTGAATGTGGAGTTGGTGGCATGTGAAACCCGCATGTGGAGCATTGGTTTGCGTGGGATGCTCACCAAGCTTACTTTCCGTCCTAGGCACTCAAAGGGCATTAAGCATAGAGTGTGAAAACTGAGTTTCCTTGAGAGCTGCTTGGAAACCTGGTGGTGTGTGAAGTTAGTGAGCCAAATGGAGTTGTTCTCCCACAAGAACCACTCATTTGATTATTCTTCAATATGCCCTTCCCCAACATGCAGTGTTTCCTTGATTGAATTAGCTCTCACACAAATATTTGCGCCTAGAGCCTTTGCATTGAGGACTCTCTGAAAACGGCTTTGCGCTGAAGTTGTCTGTGAATGTGGAGTTGGTGGCATGTGAAACCCGCATGTGGAGCATTGGTTTGCGTGGGATGCTCTACCAGGTTCATTCCTGCAAAATGCACTCAAAGTGCATTAAGCATGGAGTGTGAAAACTGAGTTTCCTTGAGAGCTGCTTGGAAGCTTGATGGTGTGTGAAGTTAGTGAGCCAAATGGCGTTGTTCTCCCACAAGAACCACTCGCCTGATTCTTCTTCAATATGCCCTTCCCCAACATGCTGTGTTTCCTTGATTGAATTAGCTCTCACACCAATATTTGTGTCTATAGCCTTTGCATTGAGGGCTCTCTGAAAACGGCTTTGGCGCTGAAGTTGTCTGTAAATGTAGAGTTTGTGGCATGTGAAACCAGCATGTGGAGCATTGGTTTGTGTGGGATGCTCACCAAGTTTCCTTTCAGTCCTAGGCACACAAATGGCACTAAGCATAGAGTGTGAAAACTGAGTTTCCTTGAGAGCTGCTTGGAATCCTGATGGTGTGTGAAGTTAGTGAGCAAAATGGAGTTGTTCTCCCACAAGAATCACTCAGCTGATTCTTCTTCAATATGCCCTTCACCAACCTGCAGTGTTTCCTTGATTGAATTAGCTCTCACACCAATATTTGCGTCTAGAGCCTTTGCATTGAGGGTTATCTGAAAATGACTTAGGCGCTGAAGCTGTCTGTGAAAGTGGAGTTTGTGGCATGTGAAACCCGCATGTGGAGCATTGGTTTGTGTGGGATGCTCATCAAGCTTCCTTTCAGTCCTAAGCACTCAAAGTGCACTAAGCATAGAGTGTGAAAACTGAGTTTCCTTGAGAGCTGCTTGGAAGCCTGATAGTGTGTGAAGTTCGTGAGCCAAATGGAGTTGTTCTCCCACAAGAACCACTCGGCTGATTCTTCTTCAATATGCCCTTCACCAACATGCAGTGTTTCCTTGATTGAATTAGCTCTCACAACAATGTTTGCGCCTAGAGCCTTTGCATTGAGGGCTATCTGAAAACGGCTTTTTTGCTGAAATTTCTGTGAATGTGGAGTTGGTGGCATGTAAAACCCGCATGTGGAGCATTGGTTTGTGTGGGATGCTCTACCAGGTTCATTCCTAGATAATGCACTCAAAGGGCATTAAGCATAGAGTGTGAAAACTGAGTTTCCTTGAGAGCTGCTTGGAAGCCTGATGGTGTGTGAAGTTCGTGAGCCAAATGGAGTTGTTCTCCCACAAGAACCACTCGGCTGATTCTTCTTCAATATGCCCTTCCCCAACATGCTGTGTTTCCTTGATTGAATTAGCTCTCACACCAATATTTGTGTCTATAGCCTTTGCATTGAGGGCTATCTGAAAACGGCTTTGGCGCTGAAGTTGTCTGTGAATGTAGAGTTGGTGGCATGTTAAACCAGCATGTGTAGCATTGGTTTGTGTGGGATGCTCACCAAGCTTCTTTCAGTCCTAGGCACTCAAAGCGCACTAAGGATAGAGTGTGAAAACTGAGTTTCCTTGAGAGCTGCTTGGAAGCCTGATGGTGTGTGAAGTTAGTGAGCCAAATGGAGTTGTTCTCCCACAAGAACCACTCAGCTGATTCTTCTTCAATATGCCCTTCACCAACATGCAGTGTTTCCTTGATTGAATTAGCTCTCACACCAATATTTGCGTCTAGAGCCTTTGCATTGAGGGCTATCTGAAAACGGCTTTGGCGCTGAAGTTGTCTGTGAATGTGGAGTTGGTGGCATGTGAAACCCGCATGTGGAGCATTGGTTTGTGTGGGATACTCTACCAGGTTCGTTCCTAGAAAGTGCACTCAAAGTGCATTAAGCATAGAGTGTGAAAACTGAGTTTCCTTGAGAGCTGCTTGGAATCCTGATGGTGTGTGAAGTTAGTGAGCCAAATGGAGTTGTTCTCCCACAAGAACCACTCGGCTGATTCTTCTTCAATATGCCCTTCACCAACATGCAGTGTTTCCATGATTGAATTAGCTCTCACACCAAAGTTTGCGTCTAGAGCCTTTGCATTGAGGGCTCTCTGAAAATGACTTAGGCGCTGAAGTTGTCTGTGAATGTGGATTTGGTGGCATGTTAAACCCCTCATGTGGAGCATTGGTTTGTGTGGAATGCTCACCAGGTTAATTCCTAGATAATCCTCTCAAAGTGCACTAAGCATAGAGTGTGAAAACTGAGTTTCCTTGAGAGCTGCTTGGAAGCCTGATGGTGTGTGAAGTTAGTGAGCCAAATGGAGTTGTTCTCCCACAAGAACCACTCGGCTGATTCTTCTTCAATATGCCCTTCACCAACATGCAGTGTTTCCTTGATTGAATTAGCTCTCACACCAATATTTGCGTCTACAGCCTTTTACATTGAGGGCTATCTGAAAACGGCTTTGGCGCTGAAGTTGTCTGTGAATGTGGAGTTGGTGCCATGTGAAACCCGCATGTGGAGCATTGGTTTGTGTGGGATGCTCTACCAGGTTCATTCCTAGATAATGCACTCAAAGGGCATTAAGCATAGAGTGTGAAAACTGAGTTTCCTTGAGAGCTGCTTGGAAGCCTGATGGTGTGTGAAGTTTGTGAGCCAAATGGAGTTGTTCTCCCACAAGAACCACTCGGCTGATTCTTCTTCAATATGCCCTTCACCAACAAGCAGTGTTTCCTTGATTGAATTAGCTCTCACACAAATATTTGCGTCTAGAGCCTTTGCATTGAGGGATATCTGAAAATGACTTAGGCACTGAAGTTGTCTGTGAAAGTGGAGTTGGTGGCATGTGAAACCAGCATGTGGAGCATTGGTTTGTGTGGGATGCTCTACCAGGTTCATTCCTAGACAATCCTCTCAAAGGGCACTAAGCATAGAGTGTGAAAACTGAGTTTCCTTGAGAGCTGCTTGGAAGCCTGATGGTGTGTGAAGTTAGTGAGCCAAATGGAGTTGTTCTCCCACAAGAACCGCTTGGCTGATTCTTCTTCAATATGCCCTTCACCAACAAGCAGCGTTACCTTGATTGAATTAGCTCTCAGAACAATATTTGTGTCTAGAGCCTTTGCATTGAGGGCTATCTGAAAATGACTTTGGAACTTAAGTTGTCTGTGAATGTGGAGTTGGTGGCATGTGAAACCCGCATGTGGAGCATTGGTTTGTGTGTGACGCTCATGAAGGTTCATTCCTAGATAATGCACTCAAAGTGAATAAGCATAGAGTGTGAAAACTGAGTTTCCTTGAGAGCTGCTTGGAAGCCTGATGGTGTGTGAAGTTAGTGAGCCAAATGGAGTTGTTCTCCCACAAGAACCACTCAGCTGATTCTTCTTCAATATGCCCTTCACCAACATGCAGTGTTTCCTTGATTGAATTAGCTTTCACACCAATATTTGGGCCTAGAGCCTTTGCATTGAGGACTCTCTGAAATGGCTTTGGTGCTGAAGTTTTCTATGAATGTGGAGTTGGTGGCATGTGAAACCCGCATGTGGAGCATTGGTTTGTGTGGGATGCTCACCAAGCTTCCTTTCAGTCCTAGGCACTCAAAGGGCATTAAGCATAGAGTGTGAAAACTGAGTTTCCTTGAGAGCTGCTTGGAAGCCTGATGGTGTGTGAAGTTAGTGAGCCAAATGGAGTTGTTCTCCCACAACAACCACTCGGCTGATTCTTCTTCAATATGCCCTTCACCAACAAGCAGTGTTTCCTTGATTGAATTAGCTCTCACACCAATATTTGTGTCTAGAGCCTTTGCATTGAGGGCTATCTGAAAATGACTTAGGCACTGAAGTTGTCTGTGAAAGTGGAGTTGGTGGCATGTTAAACCAGCATGTGGAGCATTGGTTTGTGTGGGATGCTCTACCAGGTTCATTCCTAGACAATCCTCTCAAAGGGCACTAAGCATAGAGTGTGAAAACTGAGTTTCCTTGAGAGCTGCTTGGAAGCCTGACGGTGTGTGAAGTTAGTGAGCCAAATGGAGTTGTTCTCCCACAAGAACCACTCGGCTGATTCTTCTTCAATATGCCCTTCACCAACATGCAGTATTTCCTTGATTGAATTAGCTCTCACACCAATATTTGCGCCTAGAGCCTTTGCATTGAGGACTCTCTGAAAATTGCTTTGGTGCTGAAGTTTTCTGTGTATGTGGAGTTGTTGGCATTTGAAACCCGCACGTGGAGCATTGGTTTGCGTGGGATGCTCACCAAGCTTACTTTCAGTCCTAGGCACTCAAAGGGCATTAAGCATAGAGTGTGAAAACTGAGTTTCCTTGAGAGCTGCTTGGAAGCCTGATGGTGTGTGAAGTTAGTGAGCCAAATGGAGTTGTTCTCCCACAAGAACCACTCGGCTGATTCTTCTGCAATATGCCCTTCCCCAACATGCAGTGTTTCCTTGATTGAATCAGCTCTCACACCAATATTTGTGTCTAGAGCCTTTGCATTGAGTGCTATCTGAAAACGGCTTGGGCGCTGAAGTTGTCTGTAAATGTGGAGTTGGTGGCATGTGAAACCAGCATGTGGAGCATTGGTTTGTGCGGGATGCCCCACCAGGTTCATTCCTAGATAATGCTCTCAAAGGGCATTAAGCATAGAGTGTGAAAACTGAGTTTCCTTGAGAGCTGCTTGGAAGCCTGATGGTGTGTGAAGTTAGTGAGCCAAATGGAGTTGTTCTCCCACAAGAACCACTCGGCTGATTCTTCTTCAATATGCCCTTCACCAACAAGCAGTGTTTCCTTGATTGAATTAGCTCTCACACCAAAGTTTGCGTCTAGATCCTTTGCATTGAGGGCTATCTGAAAATGACTTAGGAACTGAAGTTGTCTGTGAAAGTGAAGTTGGTGGCATGTTAAACCAGCATGTGGAGCATTGGTTTGTGTGGGATGCTCTACCAGGTTCATTCCTAGACAATCCTCTCAAAGGGCACTAAGCATAGAGTGTGAAAACTGAGTTTCCTTGAGAGCTGCTTGGAAGCCTGACGGTGTGTGAATTTACTGAGCTAAATGGAGTTGTTCTCCCACAAGAACCACTCGACTGATTCTTCTTCAATATGCCCTTCACCTACATGTAGTGTTTCCATGTTTGAATTAGCTCTCACACCAATATTTGCGTCTAGAGCCTTTGCATTGAGGGCTATCTGAAAATGACTTTGGCGCTGAAGTTTTCTGTGAATGTGGAGTTGGTGGCATGTGAAACCCGCATGTGGAGCATTGGTTTGTGTGGGATGCTCATCAAGCTTACTTTCAGTCCTAGGCATGCATATGGCATTAAGCATAGAGTGTGAAAACTGAGTTTCCTTGAGAGCTGCTTGGAAGCCTGATAGTGTGTGAAGTTAGTGAGCCAAATGGAGTTGTTCTCCCACAAGAACCACTCGGCTGATTCTTCTTCAATATGCCCTTCACCAACATGCAGTGTTTCCTTGATTGAATTAGCTCTCACACCAATATTTGCGTCTAGAGCCTTTGCATTGAGGGCTATCTGAAAATGACTTTGGCGCTGAAGTTTTCTGTGAATGTGGAGTTGGTGGCATGTGAAACCCGCATGTGGAGCATTGGTTTGTGTGGGATGCTCATCAAGCTTCCTTTCAGTCCTTGTCACTCAAAGGGCATTAAGCATAGAGTGTGAAAACTGAGTTTCCTTGAGAGCTGCTTGGAAGCCTGATGGTGTGTGAAGTTAGTGAGCCAAATGGAGTTGTTCTCCCACAAGAACCACTCGGCTGCTTCTTCTTCAATATGCCCTTCACCAACATGCACTGTTTCTTTGATTTATTAGCTCTCACACCAATATTTGCGTCTAGAGCTTTTGCAATAAGGGCTATCTGAAAACGACTTTGGCGCTGAAGTTGTCTTTGAAAGTGGAGTTGGTGGCATGTGAAACCCGCATGTGGAGCATTGGTTTGTGTGGGATGCTCTACCAGGTTCATTCCTAGAAAATGCACTCAAAGTGCATTAAGCATAGAGTGTGAAAACTGAGTTTCCTTGAGAGCTGCTTGGAAGCCTGATGGTGTGTGAATTTACTGAGCTAAATGGAGTTGTTCTCCCACAAGAACCACTCGGCTGATTCTTCTTCAATATGCCCTTCACCTACATGTAGTGTTTCCATGTTTGAATTAGCTCTCACACCAATATTTGCGTCTAGAGCCTTTGCATTGAGGGCTATCTGAAAATGACTTAGGCGCTGAAGTTGTCTGTGAATGTGGAGTTGGTGGCATGTTATACCCCTCATGTGGAGCATTGGTTTGTGTGGGATGCTCACCAGGTTCATTCCTAGATAATGCACTCAAAGGGCATTAAGCATAGAGTGTGAAAACTGAGTTTCCTTGAGAGCTGCTTGGAAGCCTGATGGTGTGTGAAGTTAGTGAGCCAAATGGAGTTGTTCTCCCACAACAACCACTCGGCTGATTCTTCTTCAATATGCCCTTCACCAACAAGCAGTGTTTCCTTGATTGAATTAGCTCTCACACCAATATTTGCGTCTAGAGCCTTTGCATTGAGGGCTATCTGAAAATGACTTAGGCACTGAAGTTGTCTGTGAAAGTGGAGTTGGTGGCATGTTAAACCAGCATATGGAGCATTGGTTTGTGTGGGATGCTCTACCAGGTTCATTCCTAGACAATCCTCTCAAAGGGCACTAAGCATAGAGTGTGAAAACTGAGTTTCCTTGAGAGCTGTTTGGAAGCCTGATGGTGTCTGAAGTTAGTGAGCCAAATGGAGTTGTTCTCCCACAAGAACCACTCGGCTGATTCTTCTTCAATATGCCCTTCACCAACATGCAGTATTTCCTTGATTGAATTAGCTCTCACACCAATATTTGCGCCTAGAGCCTTTGCATTGAGGACTCTCTGAAAATTGCTTTATTGCTGAAGTTTTCTGTGTATGTGGAGTTGGTGGCATTTGAAACCCCCACGTGGAGCATTGGTTTGTGTGGGATGCTCAGCAAGCTTACTTTCAGTCCTAGGCACTCAAAGGACATTAAGCATAGAGTGTGAAAACTGAGTTTCCTTGAGAGCTGCTTGGAAGACTGATGGTGTGTGAAGTTAGTGAGCCAAATGGAGTTGTTCTCCCACAAGAACCACTCGGCTGATTCTTCTTCAATATGCCCTTCCCCAACATGCTGTGTTTCCTTGATTGAATTAGTTCTCACACCAATATTTGTGTCTATAGCCTTTGCATTGAGGGCTATCTGAAAACGGCTTTGGCGCTGAAGTTGTCTGTGAAAGTAGAATTGGTGGCATG
The DNA here is from genome assembly GCF_030435755.1 of Ochotona princeps. Taxonomy (NCBI): domain Eukaryota; kingdom Metazoa; phylum Chordata; class Mammalia; order Lagomorpha; family Ochotonidae; genus Ochotona; species Ochotona princeps. Next base: position 103,242,078 of record NC_080835.1, on the reverse strand, counting down.
TGAAACCAGCATGTGGAGCATTGGTTTGTGTGGGATGCTCATCAAGTTTCATTTCAGTCCTAGGCATGTATATGGCATTAAGCATAGAGTGTGAAAACTGAGTTTCCTTGAGAGCTGCTTGGAAGCCTGATAGTGTGTGAAGTTAGTGAGCCAAATGGCGTTGTTCTCCCACAAGAACCACTCGGCTGATTCTTCTTCAATATGCCCTTCACCAACATGCAGTGTTTCCTTGATTGAATTAGCTCTCACACCAATATTTGCGCCTAGAGCCTTTGCATTGAGGGATATCTGAAAATGACTTTGGCGCTGAAGCTGTCTGTGAAAGTGGAGTTGGTGGCATGTGAAACCAGCATGTGGAGCATTGGTTTGTGTGGGATGCTCATCAAGCTTCCTTTCAGTCCTAGGCACTCAAAGGGCATTAAGCATAGAGTGTGAAAACTGAGTTTCCTTGAGAGCTGCTTGGAAGCCTGATGGTGTGTGAAGTTAGTGAGCCAAATGGAGTTGTTCTCCCACAAGAACCACTCGGCTGCTTCTTCTTCAATATGCCCTTCACCAACATGCAGTGTTTCCTTGATTGTATTAGCTCTCACACCAATATTTGCGTCTAGAGCCTTTGCAATAAGGGCTATCTGAAAACGACTTTGGCGCTGAAGTTGTCTGTGAATGTGGAGTTGGTGGCATGTGAAACCCGCATGTGGAGCATTGGTTTGTGTGCGATGCTCACCAGGTTAATTCCTAGATAATCCTCTCAAAGTGCACTAAGCATAGAGTGTGAAAACTGAGTTTCCTTGAGAGCTGCTTGGAAGCCTGAAGGTGTGTGAAGTTAGTGAGCCAAATGGAGTTGTTCTCCCACAAGAACCACTCGGCTGATTCTTCTTCAATATGCCCTTCACCAACATGCAGTGTTTCCTTGATTGAATTAGCTCTCACACCTTTATTTGCGCCTAGAGCCTTTGCACTGAGGACTCTCTGAAAACGAATTTGGCGCTGAAGTTGTCTGTGAATGTGGAGTTGGTGGCATGTGAAACCAGCATGTGGAGCATTGGTTTGTGTGGGATGCTCACCAAGCTTCCTTTCAGTCCTAAGCACTCAAAGGGCTTTAAGCATAGAGTGTGAAAACTGAGTTTCCTTGAGAACTGCTTGGAAGCCTGATGGTGTGTGAAGTTCGTGAGCCAAATGGAGTTGTTCTCCCACAAGAACCACTTGGCTGATTCTTCTTCAATATGCCCTTCACCAACATGCAGTGTTTCCTTGATTGAATTAGCTCTCACACCAATATTTGTGTCTAGAGCCTTTGCATTGAGGACTCTCTGAAAACGGCTTTGGCGCTGAAGTTGTCTGTGAATTTGGAGTTGGTGGCATGTGAAACCGCATGTGGAGCATTGGTTTGTGTGGGATGCTCTACCAGGTTCATTCCTAGATAATGCACTCAAAGGGCATTAAGCATGGGAGTGTGAAAACTGAGTTTCCTGGAGAGCTGCTTGGAAGCCTGATGGTGTGTGAAGTTAGTGATCCATAAATAGTTGTTCTCCCACAAGAACCACTCGGCTGATTCTTCTTCAATATGCCCTTCACCAACATGAAGTGTTTCTTGATTGAATTAGCTCTCACAACAATATTTGCGCCTAGAGCCTTTGCATTGAGGACTCTCTGAAAATGGCTTTGGTACTGAAGTTGTCTGTGAATGTGGAGTTTGTGGCATGTCAAACCCGCATGTGGAGCATTGGTTTGTGTGGGATGCTCACCAAGCTTACTTTCAGTCCTAGGCACTCAAAGGGCATTAAGCATAGAGTGTGAAAACTGAGTTTCCTGAGAGAGCTGCTTGGAAGCCTGATGGTGTGTGAAGTTCGTGAGCCAAATGGAGTTGTTCTCCCACAAGAACCACTCGGCTGATTCTTCTTCAATATGCCCTTCACCAACATGCTGTGTTTCCTTGATTGAATTAGCTCTCACACAATATTTGCGTCTAGAGCCTTTGCATTGAAGGCTATCTGAAAAACGGCTTTGGCGCTGAAGTTGTCTGTGAATGTGTATTTGGTGGCATGTTAAACCCGCATGTGGAGCATTGGTTTGTGTGGGATGCTCTACCAGGTTCATTCCTAGATAATCCTCTCAAAGGGCATTAAGCATAGAGTGTGAAAACTGAGTTTCCTTGAGAGCTGCTGGGAAGCCTGATGGTGTGTGAAGTTAGTGAGTAAAATGGAGTTGCTCTCCCACAAGAACCACTCGGCTGATTCTCTTCAATATGCCCTTCCCCAACATGAAGTGTTTCCTTGATTGAATTAGCTCTCACACCAATATTTGCGTCTAGAGCCTTTGCATTGAGGGCTATCTGAAAATGACTTTGGCGCTGAAGTTGTCTGTGAATGTGGAGTTGGTGGCATGTGAAACCCGCATGTGGAGCATTGGTTTGTGTGGGATGCTCTCCCAGGTGCATTTCTAGATAATGTTCGCAAATGGCGTTAAGCATAGAGTGTGAAAACTGAGTTTCCTGAGAGCTGCTTGGAATCCTGATGTTGTGTGAAGTTAGTGAGCCAAATGGAGTTGTTCTCCCACAAGAACCACTCGGCTGATTCTTCTTCAATATGCCCTTCACCAACATGCAGCGTTTCTCCTTGATGAAGTAGCTCTCACAACAATATTTGTGTCTAGAGCCTTTGCATTGAGGGCTATCTGAAAATGACTTTGGCGCTGAAGTTGTCTGTGAATGTGGAGTGGTGGCATGTGAAACCCGCATGTGGAGCATTGGTTTGTGTGGATGCTCTACCAGGTTCATTCCTAGATAATGCTACTCAAAGGGCATTAAGCATAGAGTGTGAAAACTGAGTTTCCTTGAGAGCTGCTTGGAAGCCTGATGGTGTGTGAAGTTCGTGAGCCAAATGGAGTTGTTCTCCCACAAGAACCACTCGGCTGATTCTTCTTCAATATGCCCTTCCCCAACATGCTGTGTTTCCTTGATTGAAGTAGGCTCTCACAACAATATTTCTGTTTAGAGCCTTTGCATTGGGGGTTATCTGAAAACGGCTTTGGCGCGGAAGTTGTCTGTGAATGTGGAGTTGGTGGCATGTGAAACCCGCATGTGGAGCATTGGTTTGTGTGGGATGCTCATCAAGCTTCAGTTCAGTCCTAGGCACTCAAAGGGCATTAAGCATAGAGTGTGAAAACTGAGTTTCCTTGAGAGCTGCTTGGAAGCCTGATGGTGTGTGAAGTTCGTGAGCCAAATGGAGTTGTTCTCCCACAAGAACCACTCGGCTGATTTTTCTTCAATATGCCCTTCACCAACATGCAGTGTTTCCTTGATTGAATTAGCTCTCACACCAATATTTGCGCCTAGAGCCTTTGCATTGAGGACTCTCTGAAAATGACTTTGGCGCTGAAGTTGTCTGTGAATGTGGAGTTGGTGGCATGTGAAACCCGCATGTGGAGCATTGGTTTGTGTGGGATGCTCATGAAGCTTCCTTTCAGTCCTAGGCACTCAAAGGGCACTAAGCATAGAGTGTGAAAACTGAGTTTCCTTGAGAGCTGCTTGGAAGCCTGATGGTGTGTGAAGTTAGTGAGCCAAATGGAGTTGTTCTCCCACAAGAACCACTCGGCTGATTCTTCTTCAATATTCCCTTCACCAACATGCAGTTTTTCCTTGATTGAATTAGCTCTCACACCAATATTTGCGTCTAGAGCCTTTGCAATAAGGGCTATCTGAAAACGGCTTTGGCGCTGAAGTTGTCTGTGAATGTGGAGTTGGTGGCATGTGAAACCCGCATGTGGAGCATTGGTTTGTGTGGGATGCTCTACCAGGTTCGTTCCTAGAAAATGCACCCAAAGTGCATTAAGCATAGAGTGTGAAAACTGAGTTTCCTTGAGAGCTGCTTGGAAGCTTGATGGTGTGTGAAGTTAGTGATCCAAATGGAGTTGTTCTCCCACCAGAACCACTCGGCTGATTCTTCTTCAATATGCCCTTCACCAACAAGCAGTGTTTCCTTGATTGAAGTAGCTCTCACAACAATATTTGTGTCTAGAGCCTTTGCATTGAGGGCTATCTGAAAATGACTTTGGCACTTAAGTTGTCTGTGAATGTGGAGTTGGCGGCATTTGAAACCCCCACGTGGAGCATTGGTTTGTGTGTGACGCTCATGAAGGTTCATTCCTAGATAATGCACTCAAAGGGCATTAAGCATAGAGTGTGAAAACTGAGTTTCCTTGAGAGCTGCTTGGAAGCCTGATGGTGTGTGAAGTTAGTGAGCCAAATGGAGTTGTTCTCCCACAACAAGCACTCGGCTGATTCTTCTTCAATATGCCCTTCACCAACATGCAGTGTTTCCTTGATTGAATTAGCTCTCACAACAATATTTACGACAAGAGCCTTTGCATTGAGGGCTATCTGAAACCGGCTTTTTTGCTGAAATTTTCTGTGAATGTGGAGTTGGTGGCATGTAAAACCCGCATGTGGAGCATTGGTTTGTGTGGGATGCTCTACCCGGTTCGTTCCTAGATAATACACTCAAAGGGCATTAAGCATGGAGTGTGAAAACTGAGTTTCCTTGAGAGCTGCTTGGAAGCCTGATGGTGTGTGTAGTTACTGAGCCAAATGGAGTTGTTCTCCCACAAGAACCGCTCGGCTGATTCTTCTTCAATATGCTCTTCACCAACATGCAGTGTTTCCTTCATTGAATTAGCTCTCACACCAATATTTGGGCCAAGAGCCTTTGCATTGAGGACTCTCTGAAATGGCTTTGGCGATGAAGTTGTCTGTGAATGTGGAGTTGGTGGCATGTGAATCCCGCATGTGGAGCATTGGTTTGTGTTAGATACTCACCAAGCTTCCTTTCAGTCCTAGGCACTCAAAGGGCACTAAGCATAGAGTGTGAAAACTGAGTTTCCTTGAGAGCTGCTTGGAAGCCTGATGGTGTGTGAAGTTAGTGAGCCAAATGGAGTTGTTCTCCCACAAGAACCACTCGACTGATTCTTCTTCAATATGCCCTTCACCAACAAGAAATGTTTCCTCGATTGAATTAGCTCTCACACCAATATTTGTGTCTAGAGCCTTTGCATTGAGGGCTATCTGAAAATGGCTTTTGCGCTGAAGTTGTCTGTGAATGTGGAGTTGGTGGCATGTGAAACCCGCATGTGGAGCATTGGTTTCTGTGGGATGCTCTACCAGGTTCATTCCTAGATAATCCTCTCAAAGGGCACTAAGCATAGAGTGTGAAAACTGAGTTTCCTTGAGAGCTGCTTGGAAGCCTGATGGTGTGTGCAGTTAGTGAGCCAAATGGAGTTGTTCTCCCACAAGAACCACTCAGCTGATTCTTCTTCAATATGCCCTTCCCCAACATGCTGTGTTTCCTTGATTGAATTAGCTCTCACACCAATATTTGTGTCTAGAGCCTTTGCATTGAGGACTCTCTGAAAACGGCTTTGGCGCTGAAGTTGTCTGTGAATGTGTAGTTGGTGGCATGTGAAACCCGCATGTGGAGCATTGGTTTGCGTGGGATGCTCACCAAGCTTCTTTTCAGTCCTAGGCACTCAAAGGGCATTAAGCATAGAGTGTGAAAACTGAGTTTCCTGAGAGCTGCTTGGAAGCCTGATGGTGTGTGAAGTTAGTGAGCCAAATGGAGTTGTTCTCCCACAAGAACCACTCGGCTGATTCTTCTGCAATATGCCCTTCACCAACATGCAGGGTTTCCTTGATTGAAGTAGCTCTCACAACAATATTTGTGTCTAGAGCCTTTGCATTGAGGGCTATCTGAAAATGACTTTGGCGCTGAAGTTGTCTGTGAATGTGGAGTTGGTGGCATGTGAAACCCGCATGTGGAGCATTGGTTTGTGTGGGATGCTCTACCAGGTTCATTCCTAGATAATGCACTCAAAGGGCATTAAGCATAGAGTGTGAAAACTGAGTTTCCTTGAGAGCTGCTTGGAAGCCTGATGGTGTGTGAAGTTCGTGAGCCAAATGGAGTTGTTCTCCCACAAGAACCACTCGGCTGATTCTTCTTCAATTTCCCTTCACCAGCATGCAGTGTTGCCTTGATTGAATTAGCTCTCACACCAATATTTGTGTCTAGAGCCTTTGAGCTTAGGGCTATCTGAAAACGGATTACGCGCTGAAGTTGTCTGTGAATGTGGAGTTGGTGGCATGTGAAACCCGCATGTGGAGCATTGGTTAATGCGGGATATTCTATCAGGTCCATTTCTTGATAATGCACTCAAAGGCATTTAGCTTAGAGTATGAACACTGAGTTTCTTTGAGAGCTGCTTGGAAGCATGATGGTGTGTGAAGTTAGTGAGCCAAATGGAGTTGTTCTCCCACAACAACCACTCGGCTGATTCTTCTTCAATATGCCCTTAACCAACATGCAGTGTTTCCTTGATTGAATTAGCTCTCACACCAATATTTGCGTCTAGAGCCTTTGCATTGAGGGCTATCTGAAAACGGCTGTGGCGCTGAAGTTGCCTGTGAATGTGGAGTTGGTGGCATGTGAAACCCGCATGTGGAGCATTGGTTAATGCGGGATATTCTACCAGGTCCATTTCTTGATAATGCACTCAAACGGATTTAATATAGAGTGTGAAAACTGAGTTTCCTGGAGAGCTGCTTGGAAGCATGATGGTGTGTGAAGTTAGTGAGCCAAATGGAGTTGTTCTCCCACAAGCACCACTCGGCTGATTCTTCTTCAATATGCCCTTCACTAACATGCAGTGTTCCTGGATTGAATTAGCTCTCACACCAATATTTGCGTCTAGAGCCTTTGCATTGAGGGCTATCTGAAAACGACTTTGGCGCTGAAGTTGTCTGTGAATGTGGAGTTGGTGGCATGTGAAACCCGCATGTGGAGCGTTGGTTTGTGTGGGATGCTCTACCAGGTTCATTCCTAGATAATGCACTCAAAGGGCATTAAGCATAGAGTATGAAAACTGAGTTTCCTTGAGAGCTTCTTGGAAGCCTGATGGTGTGTGAAGTTTGTGATCCATAAGGAGTTGTTCTCCCACAAGAACCACTCGGCTGATTCTTCTTCAATATGCCCTTCACCAACATGCAGTGTTTCCTAAATTGAATTAGCTCTCACACCAATATTTGTGTCTATAGCCTTTGCATTGAGGGCTATCTGAAAACGGCTTTGGCGCTGAAGTTGTCTGTGAATGTAGAGTTGGTGGCATGTTAAACCAGCATGTGTAGCATTGGTTTGTGTGGGATGCTCACCAAGCTTCTTTCAGTCCTAGGCACTCAAAGCGCACTAAGGATAGAGTGTGAAAACTGAGTTTCCTTGAGAGCTGCTTGGAAGCCTGATGGTGTGTGAAGTTAGTGAGCCAAATGGAGTTGTTCTCCCACAAGAACCACTCAGCTGATTCTTCTTCAATATGCCCTTCACCAACATGCAGTGTTTCCTTGATTGAATTAGCTCTCACACCAATATTTGCGTCTAGAGCCTTTGCATTGAGGGCTATCTGAAAACGGCTTTGGCGCTGAAGTTGTCTGTGAATGTGGAGTTGGTGGCATGTGAAACCCGCATGTGGAGCATTGGTTTGTGTGGGATACTCTACCAGGTTCGTTCCTAGAAAGTGCACTCAAAGTGCATTAAGCATAGAGTGTGAAAACTGAGTTTCCTTGAGAGCTGCTTGGAATCCTGATGGTGTGTGAAGTTAGTGAGCCAAATGGAGTTGTTCTCCCACAAGAACCACTCGGCTGATTCTTCTTCAATATGCCCTTCACCAACATGCAGTGTTTCCATGATTGAATTAGCTCTCACACCAAAGTTTGCGTCTAGAGCCTTTGCATTGAGGGCTCTCTGAAAATGACTTAGGCGCTGAATTTGTCTGTGAATGTGGATTTGGTGGCATGTTAAACCCCTCATGTGGAGCATTGGTTTGTGTGGGATGCTCACCAGGTTAATTCCTAGATAATCCTCTCAAAGTGCACTAAGCATAGAGTGTGAAAACTGAGTTTCCTTGAGAGCTGCTTGGAAGCCTGATGGTGTGTGAAGTTAGTGAGCCAAATGGAGTTGTTCTCCCACAAGAACCACTCGACTGATTCTTCTTCAATATGCCCTTCACCAACATGCAGTGTTTCCTTGATTGAATTAGCTCTCACACCAATATTTGCGTCTACAGCCTTTTACATTGAGGGCTATCTGAAAACGGCTTTGGCGCTGAAGTTGTCTGTGAATGTGGAGTTGGTGCCATGTGAAACCCGCATGTGGAGCATTGGTTTGTGTGGGATGCTCTACCAGGTTCATTCCTAGATAATGCACTCAAAGGGCATTAAGCATAGAGTGTGAAAACTGAGTTTCCTTGAGAGCTGCTTGGAAGCCTGATGGTGTGTGAAGTTTGTGAGCCAAATGGAGTTGTTCTCCCACAAGAACCACTCGGCTGATTCTTCTTCAATATGCCCTTCACCAACAAGCAGTGTTTCCTTGATTGAATTAGCTCTCACACAAATATTTGCGTCTAGAGCCTTTGCATTGAGGGATATCTGAAAATGACTTAGGCACTGAAGTTGTCTGTGAAAGTGGAGTTGGTGGCATGTGAAACCAGCATGTGGAGCATTGGTTTGTGTGGGATGCTCTACCAGGTTCATTCCTAGACAATCCTCTCAAAGGGCACTAAGCATAGAGTGTGAAAACTGAGTTTCCTTGAGAGCTGCTTGGAAGCCTGACGGTGTGTGAAGTTAGTGAGCCAAATGGAGTTGTTCTCCCACAAGAACCGCTTGGCTGATTCTTCTTCAATATGCCCTTCACCAACAAGCAGCGTTACCTTGATTGAATTAGCTCTCACAACAATATTTGTGTCTAGAGCCTTTGCATTGAGGGCTATCTGAAAATGACTTTGGAACTTAAGTTGTCTGTGAATGTGGAGTTGGTGGCATGTGAAACCCGCATGTGGAGCATTGGTTTGTGTGTGACGCTCATGAAGGTTCATTCCTAGATAATGCTCCCAACGGGCATTAAGCATAGAGTGTGAAAACTGAGTTTCCTTGAGAGCTGCTTGGAAGCCTGATGGTGTGTGAAGTTAGTGAGCCAAATGGAGTTGTTCTCCCACAAGAACCACTCGGCTGATTCTTCTTCAATATGCCCTTCACCAACATGCAGTGTTTCCTTGATTGAATTAGCTTTCACACCAATATTTGGGCCTAGAGCCTTTGCATTGAGGACTCTCTGAAATGGCTTTGGTGCTGAAGTTTTCTGTGAATGTGGAGTTGGTGGCATTTGAAACCCGCATGTGGAGCATTGGTTTGTGTGGGATGCTCACCAAGCTTCCTTTCAGTCCTAGGCACTCAAAGGGCATTAAGCATAGAGTGTGAAAACTGAGTTTCCTTGAGAGCTGCTTGGAAGCCTGATGGTGTGTGAAGTTAGTGAGCCAAATGGCGTTGTTCTCCCACAAGAACCACTCGCCTGATTCTTCTTCAATATGCCCTTCACCAACAAGCAGTGTTTCCTTGATTGAATTAGCTCTCACACCAATATTTGTGTCTAGAGCCTTTGCATTGAGGGCTATCTGAAAATGACTTAGGCACTGAAGTTGTCTGTGAAAGTGGAGTTGGTGGCATGTTAAACCAGCATGTGGAGCATTGGTTTGTGTGGGATGCTCTACCAGGTTCATTCCTAGACAATCCTCTCAAAGGGCACTAAGCATAGAGTGTGAAAACTGAGTTTCCTTGAGAGCTGCTTGGAAGCCTGACGGTGTGTGAAGTTAGTGAGCCAAATGGAGTTGTTCTCCCACAAGAACCACTCGGCTGATTCTTCTTCAACATGCCCTTCACCAACATGCAGTGTTTCCTTGATTGAATTAGCTCTCACACCAATATTTGCGCCTAGAGCCTTTGCATTGAGGACTCTCTGAAAATTGCTTTGGTGCTGAAGTTTTCTGTGTATGTGGAGTTGTTGGCGTTTGAAACCCGCACGTGGAGCATTGGTTTGTGTGGGATGCTCACCAAGCTTACTTTCAGTCCTAGGCACTCAAAGGGCATTAAGCATAGAGTGTGAAAACTGAGTTTCCTTGAGAGCTGCTTGGAAGCCTGATGGTGTGTGAAGTTAGTGAGCCAAATGGAGTTGTTCTCCCACAAGAACCACTCGGCTGATTCTTCTTCAATATGCCCTTCCCCAACATGCAGTGTTTCCTTGATTGAATTAGCTCTCACACCAATATTTGTGTCTAGAGCCTTTGCATTGAGGGCTATCTGAAAATGACTTAGGAACTGAAGTTGTCTGTGAAAGTGAAGTTGGTGGCATGTTAAACCAGCATGTGGAGCATTGGTTTGTGTGGGATGCTCTACCAGGTTCATTCCTAGACAATCCTCTCAAAGGGCACTAAGCATAGAGTGTGAAAACTGAGTTTCCTTGAGAGCTGCTTGGAAGCCTGACGGTGTGTGAAGTTAGTGAGCCAAATGGAGTTGTTCTCCCACAAGAACCACTCGGCTGATTCTTCTTCAATATGCCCTTCACCAACATGCAGTATTTCCTTGATTGAATTAGCTCTCACACCAATATTTGCGCCTAGAGCCTTTGCATTGAGGACTCTCTGAAAATTGCTTTGGTGCTGAAGTTTTATGTGAATGTGGAGTTGGTGGCATTTGAAACCCGCACGTGGAGCATTGGTTTGCGTGGGATGCTCACCAAGCTTACTTTCAGTCCTAGGCACTCAAAGGGCATTAAGCATAGAGTGTGAAAACTGAGTTTCCTTGAGAGCTGCTTGGAAGCCTGATGGTGTGTGAAGTTAGTGAGCCAAATGGAGTTGTTCTCCCACAAGAACCACTCGGCTGATTCTTCTTCAATATGCCCTTCCCCAACATGCTGTGTTTCCTTGATTGAATTAGCTCTCACACCAATATTTGTGTCTATAGCCTTTGCATTGAGGGCTATCTGAAAACGGCTTTGGCGCTGAAGTTGTCTGTGAAAGTGGAGTTGGTGGCATGTGAAACCCGCATGTGGAGCATTGGTTTGTGTGGGATGCTCATCAAGCTTACTTTCAGTCCTAGGCATGCATATGGCATTAAGCATAGAGTGTGAAAACTGAGTTTCCTTGAGAGCTGCTTGGAAGCCTGATAGTGTGTGAAGTTAGTGAGCCAAATGGAGTTGTTCTCCCACAAGAACCACTCGGCTGATTCTTCTTCAATATGCCCTTCACCAACATGCAGTGTTTCCTTGATTGAATTAGCTCTCACACCAATATTTGCGTCTAGAGCCTTTGCATTGAGGGCTATCTGAAAATGACTTTGGCACTGAAGTTTTCTGTGAATGTGGAGTTGGTGGCATGTGAAACCCGCATGTGGAGCATTGGTTTGTGTGGGATGCTCATCAAGCTTCCTTTCAGTCCTAGTCACTCAAAGGGCATTAAGCATAGAGTGTGAAAACTGAGTTTCCTTGAGAGCTGCTTGGAAGCCTGATGGTGTGTGAAGTTAGTGAGCCAAATGGAGTTGTTCTCCCACAAGAACCACTCGGCTGCTTCTTCTTCAATATGCCCTTCACCAACATGCACTGTTTCTTTGATTTATTAGCTCTCACACCAATATTTGCGTCTAGAGCTTTTGCAATAAGGGCTATCTGAAAACGACTTTGGCGCGGAAGTTGGCTTTGAAAGTGGAGTTGGTGGCATGTGAAACCCGCACGTGGAGCATTGGTTTGTGTGGGATGCTCTACCAGGTTCATTCCTAGAAAATGCACTCAAAGTGCATTAAGCATAGAGTGTGAAAACTGAGTTTCCTTGAGAGCTGCTTGGAAGCCTGATGGTGTGTGAATTTACTGAGCTAAATGGAGTTGTTCTCCCACAAGAACCACTCGGCTGATTCTTCTTCAATATGCCCTTCACCTACATGTAGTGTTTCCATGATTGAATTAGCTCTCACACCAATATTTGCGTCTAGAGCCTTTGCATTGAGGGCTATCTGAAAATGACTTAGGCGCTGAAGTTGGCTGTGAATGTGGAGTTGGTGGCATGTTAAACCCCTCATGTGGAGCATTGGTTTGTGTGGGATGCTCACCAGGTTAATTCCTAGATAATCCTCTCAAAGTGCACTAAGCATAGAGTGTGAAAACTGAGTTTCCTTGAGAGCTGCTTGGAAGCCTGATGGTGTGTGAAGTTCGTGAGCCAAATGGAGTTGTTCTCCCACAAGAACCACTCGGCTGATTCTTCTTCAATATGCCCTTCACCAACAAGCAGTGTTTCCTTGATTGAATTAGCTCTCACACCAATATTTGCGTCTAGAGCCTTTGCATTGAGGGCTATCTGAAAATGACTTAGGCACTGAAGTTGTCTGTGAAAGTGGAGTTGGTGGCATGTGAAACCCGCATATGGAGCATTGGTTTGTGTGGGATGCTCTACCAGGTTCATTCCTAGACAATCCTCTCAAAGGGCACTAAGCATAGAGTGTGAAAACTGAGTTTCCTTGAGAGCTGTTTGGAAGCCTGATGGTGTCTGAAGTTAGTGAGCCAAATGGAGTTGTTCTCCCACAAGAACCACTCGGCTGATTCTTCTTCAATATGCCCTTCACCAACATGCAGTATTTCCTTGATTGAATTAGCTCTCACACCAATATTTGCGCCTAGAGCCTTTGCATTGAGGACTCTCTGAAAATTGCTTTATTGCTGAAGTTTTCTGTGTATGTGGAGTTGGTGGCATTTGAAACCCCCACGTGGAGCATTGGTTTGTGTGGGATGCTAAGCAAGCTTACTTTCAGTCCTAGGCACTCAAAGGACATTAAGCATAGAGTGTGAAAACTGAGTTTCCTTGAGAGCTGCTTGGAAGACTGATGGTGTGTGAAGTTCGTGAGCCAAATGGAGTTGTTCTCCCACAAGAACCACTCGGCTGATTCTTCTTCAATATGCCCTTCCCCAACAAGCTGTGTTTCCTTGATTGAATTAGTTCTCACACCAATATTTGTGTCTATAGCCTTTGCATTGAGGGCTATCTGAAAACGGCTTTGGCGCTGAAGTTGTCTGTGAAAGTAGAGTTGGTGGCATGTGAAACCAGCATGTGGAGCATTGGTTTGTGTGGGATGCTCATCAAGTTTCATTTCAGTCCTAGGCATGTATATGGCATTAAGCATAGAGTGTGAAAACTGAGTTTCCTTGAGAGCTGCTTGGAAGCCTGATGGTGTGTGAAGTTAGTGAGCCAAATGGCGTTGTTCTCCCACAAGAACCACTCGGCTGATTCTTCTTCAATATGCCCTTCACCAACATGCAGTGTTTCCTTGATTGAATTAGCTCTCACACCAATATTTGCGCCTAGAGCCTTTGCATTGAGGGATATCTGAAAATGACTTTGGCGCTGAAGCTGTCTGTGAAAGTGGAGTTGGTGGCATGTGAAACCAGCATGTGGAGCATTGGTTTGTGTGGGATGCTCATCAAGCTTCCTTTCAGTCCTAGGCACTCAAAGGGCATTAAGCATAGAGTGTGAAAACTGAGTTTCCTTGAGAGCTGCTTGGAAGCCTGATGGTGTGTGAAGTTAGTGAGCCAAATGGAGTTGTTCTCCCACAAGAACCACTCGGCTGCTTCTTCTTCAATATGCCCTTCACCAACATGCAGTGTTTCCTTGATTGTATTAGCTCTCACACCAATATTTGTGTCTAGAGCCTTTGCACTTAGGGCTATCTGAAAACGACTTTGGCGCTGAAGTTGTCTGTGAATGTGGAGTTGGTGGCATGTGAAACCCGCATGTGGAGCATTGGTTTGTGTGCGATGCTCACCAGGTTAATTCCTAGATAATCCTCTCAAAGTGCACTAAGCATAGAGTGTGAAAACTGAGTTTCCTTGAGAGCTGCTTGGAAGCCTGATGGTGTGTGATGTTAGTGAGCCAAATGGAGTTGTTCTCCCACAAGAACCACTCGGCTGATTCTTGTTCAATATGCCCTTCACCAACATGCAGTGTTTCCTTGATTGAATTAGCTCTCACACCAATATTTGCGTCTACAGCCTTTGCATTGAGGACTCTCTGAAAACGGCTTTGGCGCTGAAGTTGTCTGTGAATGTGGAGTTGGTGGCATGTGTAACCCGCATGTGGAGCATTGGTTTGTGTGGGATGCTCATCAAGCTTCCTTTCACTCCTAGGCACTCAAAGGGCATTAAGCATAGAGTGTGAAAACTGAGTTTCCTTGAGAGCTGCTGGGAAGCCTGATGGTGTGTGAAGTTAGTGAGTAAAATGGAGTTGCTCTCCCACAAGAACCACTCGGCTGATTCTTCTTCAATATGCCCTTCCCCAACATGAAGTGTTTCCTTGATTGAATTAGCTCTCACACCAATATTTGCGTCTAGAGCCTTTGCATTGAGGGCTATCTGAAAATGACTTTGGCGCTGAAGTTGTCTGTGAATGTGGAGTTGGTGGCATGTGAAACCCGCATGTGGAGCATTGGTTTGTGTGGGATGCTCTACCAGGTGCATTTCTAGATAATGTTCGCAAATGGCGTTAAGCATAGAGTGTGAAAACTGAGTTTCCTGAGAGCTGCTTGGAATCCTGATGTTGTGTGAAGTTAGTGAGCCAAATGGAGTTGTTCTCCCACAAGAACCACTCGGCTGATTCTTCTTCAATATGCCCTTCACCAACATGCAGCGTTTCCTTGATTGAAGTAGCTCTCACAACAATATTTGTGTCTAGAGCCTTTGCATTGAGGGCTATCTGAAAATGACTTTGGCGCTGAAGTTGTCTGTGAATGTGGAGTTGGTGGCATGTGAAACCCGCATGTGGAGCATTGGTTTGTGTGGGATGCTCACCAAGCTTCCTTTCAGGCCTAAGCACTCAAAGGGCTTTAAGCATAGAGTGTGAAAACTGAGTTTCCTTGAGAGCTGCTTGGAAGCCTGATGGTGTGTGAAGTTAGTGAGCCAAATGGAGTTGTTCTCCCCCAAGAACCACTCGGCTGATTCTTCTTCAATATGCCCTTCAAAAATATGCAGTGTTTCCTTGATTGAATTAGCTCTCACAACAATATTTGCGTCTAGAGCCTTTGCATTGAAAACTCTCTGAAAACGGCTTTGGCGCTGAAGTTGTCTGTGAATGTGGAGTTGGTGGCATGTGAAACCCGCACGTGGAGCATTGGTTTGTTTGGGATGCTCTACTAAGCTTCCTTTCAGTCCTAGGCACTCAAAGGGCATTAAGCATAGAGTGTGAAAACTGAGTTTCCTTGAGAGCTGCTTGGAAGCCTGATGGTGTGTGAAGTTAGTGAGCCAAATGGAGTTGTTCTCCCTCAAGAACCACTCAGCTGATTCTTCTTCAATATGCACTTCCCCAACATGCTGTGTTTCCTTGATTGAATTAGCTCTCACACCAATATTTGTGCCAAGAGCCTTTGCATTGAGGGTTATCTGAAAACGGCTTTGGTGCTGAAGTTGTCTGTGAATGTGGAGTTGGTGGCATGTGAAACCCGCATGTGGAGCATTGGTTTGCGTGGGATGCTCACCAAGCTTCTTTTCAGTCCTAGGCACTCAAAGGGCATTAAGCATAGAGTGTGAAAACTGAGTTTCCTGAGAGCTGCTTGGAAGCCTGATGGTGTGTGAAGTTAGTGAGCCAAATGGAGTTGTTCTCCCACAAGAACCACTCGGCTGATTCTTCTGCAATATGCCCTTCACCAACATGCAGTGTTTCCTTGATTGAAGTAGCTCTCACAACAATATTTGTGTCTAGAGCCTTTGCATTGAGGGCTATCTGAAAATGACTTTGGCGCTGAAGTTGTCTGTGAATGTGGAGTTGGTGGCATGTGAAACCCGCATGTGGAGCATTGGTTTGTGTGGGATGCTCTACCAGGTTCATTCCTAGATAATGCACTCAAAGGGCATTAAGCATAGAGTGTGAAAACTGAGTTTCCTTGAGAGCTGCTTGGAAGCCTGATGGTGTGTGAAGTTCGTGAGCCAAATGGAGTTGTTCTCCCACAAGAACCACTCGGCTGATTCTTCTTCAATATGCCCTTCCCCAACATGCTGTGTTTCCTTGATTGAAGTAGCTCTCACAACAATATTTCTGTTTAGAGCATTTGCATTGGGGGTTATCTGAAAACGGCTTTGGCGCTGAAGTTGTCTGTGAATGTGGAGTTGGTGGCATGTGAAACCCGCATGTGGAGCATTGGTTTGTGTGGGATGCTCATCCATCTACCTTTCAGTCCTAGGCACTCAAAGGGCATTAAGCATAGAGTGTGAAAACTGAGTTTCCTTGAGAGCTGCTTGGAAGCCTGATGGTGTGTGAAGTTAGTGAGCCAAATGGAGTTGTTCTCCCACAAGAACCACTCGGCTGATTTTTCTTCAATATGCCCTTCACCAACATGCAGTGTTTCCTTGATTGAATTAGCTCTCACACCAATATTTGTGTCTAGAGCCTTTGCATTGAGGACTCTCTGAAAATGACTTTGGCGCTGAAGTTGTCTGTGAATGTGGAGTTGGTGGCATGTGAAACCCGCATGTGGAGCATTGGTTTGTGTGGGATGCTCATGAAGCTTCCTTTCAGTCCTAGGCACTCAAAGGGCACTAAGCATAGAGTGTGAAAACTGAGTTTCCTTGAGAGCTGCTTGGAAGCCTGATGGTGTGTGAAGTTAGTGAGCCAAATGGAGTTGTTCTCCCACAAGAACCACTCGGCTGATTCTTCTTCAATATTCCCTTCACCAACATGCAGTTTTTCCTTGATTGAATTAGCTCTCACACCAATATTTGCGTCTAGAGCCTTTGCAATAAGGGCTATCTGAAAACGGCTTTGGCGCTGAAGTTGTCTGTGAATGTGGAGTTGGTGGCATGTGAAACCCGCATGTGGAGCATTGGTTTGTGTGGGATGCTCTACCAGGTTCGTTCCTAGAAAATGCACCCAAAGTGCATTAAGCATAGTGTGTGAAAAATGAGTTTCCTTGAGAGCTGCTTGGAAGCTTGATGGTGTGTGAAGTTAGTGATCCAAATGGAGTTGTTCTCCCACAAGAACCACTCGGCTGATTCTTCTTCAATATGCCCTTCACCAACAAGCAGTGTTTCCTTGATTGAAGTAGCTCTCACAACAATATTTGTGTCTAGAGCCTTTGCATTGAGGGCTATCTGAAAATGACTTTGGCACTTAAGTTGTCTGTGAATGTGGAGTTGGTGGCATTTGAAACCCCCACGTGGAGCATTGGTTTGTGTGTGACGCTCATGAAGGTTCATTCCTAGATAATGCACTCAAAGGGCATTAAGCATAGAGTGTGAAAACTGAGTTTCCTTGAGAGCTGCTTGGAAGCCTGATGGTGTGTGAAGTTAGTGAGCCAAATGGAGTTGTTCTCCCACAACAACCACTCGGCTGATTCTTCTTCAATATGCCCTTCACCAACATGCAGTGTTTCCTTGATTGAATTAGCTCTCACAACAATATTTACGACAAGAGCCTTTGCATTGAGGGCTATCTGAAAACGGCTTTTTTGCTGAAATTTTCTGTGAATGTGGAGTTGGTGGCATGTAAAACCCGCATGTGGAGCATTGGTTTGTGTGGGATGCTCTACCCGGTTCGTTCCTAGATAATACACTCAAAGGGCATTAAGCATGGAGTGTGAAAACTGAGTTTCCTTGAGAGCTGCTTGGAAGCCTGATGGTGTGTGTAGTTACTGAGCCAAATGGAGTTGTTCTCCCACAAGAACCACTCGGCTGATTCTTCTTCAATATGCTCTTCACCAACATGCAGTGTTTCCTTCATTGAATTAGCTCTCACACCAATATTTGGGCCAAGAGCCTTTGCATTGAGGACTCTCTGAAATGGCTTTGGCGATGAAGTTGTCTGTGAATGTGGAGTTGGTGGCATGTGAAACCCGCATGTGGAGCATTGGTTTGTGTTAGATACTCACCAAGCTTCCTTTCAGTCCTAGGCACTCAAAGGGCACTAAGCATAGAGTGTGAAAACTGAGTTTCCTTGAGAGCTGCTTGGAAGCCTGATGGTGTGTGAAGTTAGTGAGCCAAATGGAGTTGTTCTCCCACAAGAACCACTCGGCTGATTATTCTTCAATATGCCCTTCACCAACAAGAAATGTTTCCTCGATTGAATTAGCTCTCACAACAATATTTGTGTCTAGATCCTTTGCATTGAGGGCTATCTGAAAACGGCTTTTGCGCTGAAGTTGTCTGTGAATGTGGAGTTGGTGGCATGTGAAACCCGCATGTGGAGCATTGGTTTCTGTGGGATGCTCTACCAGGTTCATTCCTAGATAATCCTCTCAAAGGGCACTAAGCATAGAGTGTGAAAACTGAGTTTCCTTGAGAGCTGCTTGGAAGCCTGATGGTGTGTGAAGTTAGTGAGCCAAATGGAGTTGTTCTCCCACAAGAACCACTCAGCTGATTCTTCTTCAATATGCCCTTCCCCAACATGCTGTGTTTCCTTGATTGAATTAGCTCTCACACCAATATTTGTGTCTAGAGCCTTTGCATTGAGGACTCTCTGAAAACGGCTTTGGCGCTGAAGTTGTCTGTGAATGTGTAGTTGGTGGCATGTGAAACCCGCATGTGGAGCATTGGTTTGTGTGGGATGCTCACCAAGCTTCTTTTCAGTCCTAGGCACTCAAAGGGCATTAAGCATAGAGTGTGAAAACTGAGTTTCCTGAGAGCTGCTTGGAAGCCTGATGGTGTGTGAAGTTAGTGAGCCAAATGGAGTTGTTCTCCCACAAGAACCACTCGGCTGATTCTTCTGCAATATGCCCTTCACCAACATGCAGTGTTTCCTTGATTGAAGTAGCTCTCACAACAATATTTGTGTCTAGAGCCTTTGCATTGAGGGCTATCTGAAAATGACTTTGGCGCTGAAGTTGTCTGTGAATGTGGAGTTGGTGGCATGTGAAACCCGCATGTGGAGCATTGGTTTGTGTGGGATGCTCTACCAGGTTCATTCCTAGATAATGCACTCAAAGGGCATTAAGCATAGAGTGTGAAAACTGAGTTTCCTTGAGAGCTGCTTGGAAGCCTGATGGTGTGTGAAGTTCGTGAGCCAAATGGAGTTGTTCTCCCACAAGAACCACTCGGCTGATTCTTCTTCAATTTCCCTTCACCAGCATGCAGTGTTGCCTTGATTGAATTAGCTCTCACACCAATATTTGTGTCTAGAGCCTTTGAGCTTAGGGCTATCTGAAAACGGATTACGCGCTGAAGTTGTCTGTGAATGTGGAGTTGGTGGCATGTGAAACCCGCATGTGGAGCATTGGTTAATGCGGGATATTCTATCAGGTCCATTTCTTGATAATGCACTCAAAGGCATTTAGCATAGAGTATGAAAACTGAGTTTCTTTGAGAGCTGCTTGGAAGCATGATGGTGTGTGAAGTTAGTGAGCCAAATGGAGTTGTTCTCCCACAAGAACCACTCGGCTGATTCTTCTTCAATATGCCCTTCACCAACATGCAGTGTTTCCTTGATTGAATTAGCTCTCACACCAATATTTGCGTCTAGAGCCTTTGCATTGAGGGCTATCTGAAAACGGCTGTGGCGCTGAAGTTGCCTGTGAAT
Source organism: Ochotona princeps (assembly GCF_030435755.1). NCBI lineage: Eukaryota > Metazoa > Chordata > Mammalia > Lagomorpha > Ochotonidae > Ochotona > Ochotona princeps. The sequence goes on along the minus strand of NC_080835.1, from coordinate 103,222,674 downwards.
GTGGAGTTGGTGGCATGTGAAACCCGCATGTGGAGCATTGGTTAATGCGGGATATTCTACCAGGTCCATTTCTTGATAATGCACTCAAACGGATTTAATATAGAGTGTGAAAACTGAGTTTCCTGGAGAGCTGCTTGGAAGCATGATGGTGTGTGAAGTTAGTGAGCCAAATGGAGTTGTTCTCCCACAAGCACCACTCGGCTGATTCTTCTTCAATATGCCCTTCACTAACATGCAGTGTTCCTGGATTGAATTAGCTCTCACACCAATATTTGCGTCTAGAGCCTTTGCATTGAGGGCTATCTGAAAACGACTTTGGCGCTGAAGTTGTCTGTGAATGTGGAGTTGGTGGCATGTGAAACCCGCATGTGGAGCGTTGGTTTGTGTGGGATGCTCTACCAGGTTCATTCCTAGATAATGCACTCAAAGGGCATTAAGCATAGAGTATGAAAACTGAGTTTCCTTGAGAGCTTCTTGGAAGCCTGATGGTGTGTGAAGTTTGTGATCCATAAGGAGTTGTTCTCCCACAAGAACCACTCGGCTGATTCTTCTTCAATATGCCCTTCACCAACATGCAGTGTTTCCTAAATTGAATTAGCTCTCACACCAATATTTGTGTCTAGAGCCTTTGCATTGAGGGCTATCTGAAAACGGTTTGGCGCTGAAGTTGTCTGTGAAAGTTGAGTTGGTGGCATGTGAAACCCGCATGTGGAGCATTGGCTTGAGTGGGATGCTCATTAAGCTTCCTTTCCGTCTTAGGTACTCAAAGGGCATTAAGCATAGAGTGTGAAAACTGAGTTTCCTTGAGAGCTGCTTGGAAGCCTGATGGTGTGTGAAGTTAGTGAGCCAAATGGAGTTGTTCTCCCACAAGAACCACTCGGCTGATTCTTCTTCAATATGAGCTTCCCCAACATGCAGTGTTTCCTTGATTGAATTAGCTCTCACACCAAAATTTGCGCCTAGAGCCTTTACTTTGATGACTCTCTGAAAACGCCTTTCACGCTGAAGTCTTCTTTGAATGTGGAGTTGGTGGCATGTGAAACCCGCATGTGGAGCATTGGTTAATGTGGAATGCTCACCAACTTCCATTCAGACCTAGGCACTCAAAGGGCATTAAGCATAGAGTGTGAAAACTGAGTTTCCTTGAGAGCTGCTTGGAAGCCTGATGGTGTGTGAACTTTGTGAGCCAAATGGAGTTGTTCTCCCACAAGAACCACTCGGCTGATTCTTCTTCAATATGCCCTTCACCTACATGTAGTTTTTCCTTGATTGAATTATCTCTCACACCAATATTTGCGCCGAGAGCCTTTGCATTGAGGGCTATCTGAAAAAGGCTTTGGCGCTGAAGTTGTCTGTGAATGTGGAGTTGGTGGCATGTGAAACCCGCATGTGGAGCATTGGTTTGTGTGGGATGCTCATCAAGCTTCCTTTCCGTCCTAGGCACTCAAAGGACATTAAGCACAGAATGTGAAACCTGAGTTTCCTTGAGAGCTGCTTGGAAGCATGATGGTGTGTGAACTTAGTGAGCCAAATGGAGTTGTTCTCCCACAAGAACCACTCGGCTGATTCTTCTTCAATATGCCCTTCACCAACATGCAGTGTTTCCTTGATTGAATTAGCTCTCACACCAATATTTGTGTCTACAGCCTTTGCACTTAGGGCTATCTGAAAACGGCTTAGGCGCTGAAGTTGTCTGTGAATGTGGAGTTGGTGGCATGTGAAACCCGCATGTGGAGCATTGGTTTGTGTGGGATGCTCTACCAGGTTCATTCCTAGATAATGCTCTCAACGGGCATTAAGCATGGAGTGTGAAAACTGAGTTTCCTGGAGAGCTGCTTGGAAGTCTGATGGTGTGTGAAGTTAGCGAGCCAAATGGAGTTGTTCTCCCACAAGAACCACTCGGCTTATTCTTCTTCAATATGCCCTTCACTAACATGCAGTGTTTCCTTGATTGAATTAGCTCTCACACCAATATTTGTGTCTAGAGCCGTTGCATTGAGGACTCTCTGAAAACGGCTTTGACGCTGAAGTTGTCTGTGAATGTGGAGTTGGTGGCATGTGAAACCCGCATGTAGAGCATTGGTTTGTGTGGGATGCTCTACCAGGTTCATTCCTAGATAATGCTCCCATCGGACATTAAGCATAGAGTGTGAAAACTGAGTTTCCTTGAGAGCTGCTTGGAAGCCTGATGGTGTGTGAAGTTAGTGAGCCAAATGGAGTTGTTCTCCCACAACAACCACTCGGCTGATTCTTCTTCAACATGCCCTTCACCAACATGCATTGTTTTATTGAATGAATTAGCTCTCACACGAATATTTGTGTCTAGAGCCTTTGCATTGAGGACTCTCTGAAAATGGCTTTGGCGCTGAAGTTGTCTGTGAATGTGGAGTTGGTGGCATGTAAAACCCGCATGTGGTTCATTGGTTAATGTGGGATATTCTACCAGGTTCATTCCTAGATAATGCACTCAAGGGCATTAAGCATAGAGTGTGAAAACTGATTTTTCTTGAGAGCTGCTTGGAAGCCTGATGGTGTGTGAAGTTAGTGAGCCAAATGGAGTTGTTCTCCCACAAGAACCACTCGGCTGATTCTTCTTCAATATGACCTTCACTAACATGCAGTGTTTCCTTGATTGAATTAGCTCTCACACCAATATTTGTGTCTAGAGCCTTGCATTGAGGGCTCTCTGAAAACGGCTTTGCCGCTGAAGTTGTCTGTGAATGTGGAGTTGGTGGCATGTGAAACCCGCATGTGGAGCATTGGTTTGTGTGGGATGCTCCACCAGGTTCATTCCTAGATAATGCACTCAAAGGCATTAAGCATAGAGTGTGAAAACTGAGTTTCCTTAGAGCTGCTTGGAAGCCTGATGGTGTGTGAAGTTAGTGAGCCAAATGGAGTTGTTCTCCGACAAGAACCACTCGGCTGATTCTTCTTCAATTTCCCTTCACCAGCATGCAGTGTTTCCTTGATTGAATTAGCTCTCACACCAATATTTGTGTCTAGAGCCTTGGAGCTTAGGGCTATCTGAAAACGGATTACGAGCTGAAGTTGTCTGTGAATGTGGAGTTGGTGGCATGTAAAACCGGCATGTGGAGCTTTGGTTTATGCGGGATATTCCATCAGGTCCGTTTCTTGATAATGCACTCAAAGGCATTTAGCATGGAGTGTGAAAACTGAGTTTCCTTGAGAGCTGCTTGGAAGCCTGATGGTGTGTGAAGTTAGTGAGCCAAATGGAGTTGTTCTCCCACAAGAACCACTCGGCTGATTCTTCTTCAATATGCCCTTCACCAACATGCAGTGTTTCCTTGATTGAATTAGCTCTCACACCAACATTTGTGTCTAGAGCCTTTGCAATTAGGGCTATCTGAAAATGGCTAAGGCGGTGAAGTTGTCTGTGAAAGTGGAGTTGGTGGCATGTGAAACCCGCATGTGGAGCATTAGTGTGTGTGGGATGCTCTACCAGGTTCATTCCTAGATAATGCACTCAAAGGGCATTAAGCATAGAGTGTGAAAACTGAGTTTTCTAGAGAGCTGCTTGGAAGCCTGATGGTGTGTGAAGTTAGTGATCCATAAGTAGTTGTTCTCCCACAAGAACCACTCGGCTGATTCTTCTTCAATATGCCCTTCACCAACATGCAGTGTTTCCTTGATTGAATTAGCTCTCACACCAATATTTACGTCTAGAGCCTTTGCATTGAAGGCTCTCTGAAAACAGCTTTGGCGCTGAAGTTGTCTGTGAATGTGGAGTTGGTGGCATGTAAAACCCGCATGTGGAGCATTGGTTAATGCGGGATATTCTACCAGGTCCATTTCTTGATAATGCACTCAAAGTCATTTAGCATAGAGTGTGAAAACTGAGTTTCCTGGAGAGCTGCTTGGAAGCCTGATGGTGTGTGAACTTAGCGAGCCAAATGGAGTTGTTCTCCCACAAGAACCACTCGGCTGATTCTTCTTCAATATGCCCTTCACCAACATGCAGTCTTTCCTTGATTGAATTAGCTCTCACACCAATATTTGAGTCTGGAGCCTTTGCATTGAGGGCTATCTGAAAACGGCTTATGCGCTGAAGTTGTCTTTGAATGTGGAGTTGGTGGCATGTGAAACCCGCATGTGGAGCATTGGTTTGTGTGGGATGCTCTACCAGGTTCCTTCCTAGATAATGCACTCAAAGGGCATTAAGCATGGAGTGTGAAAACTGAGTTTCCTTGAGAGCTGCTTGGAAGCCTGATGGTGTGTGAAGTTAGTGAGCCTAAGGGAGTTGTTCTCCCACAAGAACCACTCGGCTGATTCTTCTTCAATATGCCCTTCACCAACATGCAGCGTTTCCTTGATTGAAGTAGCTCTCACAACAATATTTGTGTCTAGAGCCTTTGCATTGAGGGCTATCTGAAAATGACTTTGGCGCTGAAGTTGTCTGTGAATGTGGAGTTGGTGGCATGTGAAACCCGCATGTGGAGCATTGGTTTGTGTGGGATGCTCACCAAGCTTCCTTTCAGGCCTAAGCACTCAAAGGGCTTTAAGCATAGAGTGTGAAAACTGAGTTTCCTTGAGAGCTGCTTGGAAGCCTGATGGTGTGTGAAGTTAGTGAGCCAAATGGAGTTGTTCTCCCCCAAGAACCACTCGGCTGATTCTTCTTCAATATGCCCTTCAAAAATATGCAGTGTTTCCTTGATTGAATTAGCTCTCACAACAATATTTGCGTCTAGAGCCTTTGCATTGAAAACTCTCTGAAAACGGCTTTGGCGCTGAAGTTGTCTGTGAATGTGGAGTTGGTGGCATGTGAAACCCGCACGTGGAGCATTGGTTTGTTTGGGATGCTCTACTAAGCTTCCTTTCAGTCCTAGGCACTCAAAGGGCATTAAGCATAGAGTGTGAAAACTGAGTTTCCTTGAGAGCTGCTTGGAAGCCTGATGGTGTGTGAAGTTAGTGAGCCAAATGGAGTTGTTCTCCCTCAAGAACCACTCAGCTGATTCTTCTTCAATATGCCCTTCCCCAACATGCAGTGTTTCCTTGATTGAATTAGCTCTCACACCAATATTTGTGCCAAGAGCCTTTGCATTGAGGGTTATCTGAAAACGGCTTTGGTGCTGAAGTTGTCTGTGAATGTGGAGTTGGTGGCATGTGAAACCCGCATGTGGAGCATTGGTTTGCGTGGGATGCTCACCAAGCTTCTTTTCAGTCCTAGGCACTCAAAGGGCATTAAGCATAGAGTGTGAAAACTGAGTTTCCTTGAGAGCTGCTTGGAAGCCTGATGGTGTGTGAAGTTAGTGAGCCAAATGGAGTTGTTCTCCCACAAGAACCACTCGGCTGATTCTTCTTCAATATGCCCTTCACCAAAATGCAGTGTTTCCTTGATTGAAGTAGCTCTCACAACAATATTTGTGTCTAGAGCCTTTGCATTGAGGGCTATCTGAAAATGACTTTGGCGCTGAAGTTGTCTGTGAATGTGGAGTTGGTGGCATGTGAAACCCGCATGTGGAGCATTGGTTTGTGTGGGATGCTCTACCAGGTTCATTCCTAGATAATGCACTCAAAGGGCATTAAGCATAGAGTGTGAAAACTGAGTTTCCTTGAGAGCTGCTTGGAAGCCTGATGGTGTGTGAAGTTCGTGAGCCAAATGGAGTTGTTCTCCCACAAGAACCACTCGGCTGATTCTTCTTCAATATGCCCTTCCCCAACATGCTGTGTTTCCTTGATTGAAGTAGCTCTCACAACAATATTTCTGTTTAGAGCCTTTGCATTGGGGGTTATCTGAAAACGGCTTTGGCGCTGAAGTTGTCTGTGAATGTGGAGTTGGTGGCATGTGAAACCCGCATGTGGAGCATTGGTTTGTGTGGGATGCTCATCCATCTACCTTTCAGTCCTAGGCACTCAAAGGGCATTAAGCATAGAGTGTGAAAACTGAGTTTCCTTGAGAGCTGCTTGGAAGCCTGATGGTGTGTGAAGTTAGTGAGCCAAATGGAGTTGTTCTCCCACAAGAACCACTCGGCTGATTTTTCTTCAATATGCCCTTCACCAACATGCAGTGTTTCCTTGATTGAATTAGCTCTCACACCAATATTTGTGTCTAGAGCCTTTGCATTGAGGACTCTCTGAAAATGACTTTGGCGCTGAAGTTGTCTGTGAATGTGGAGTTGGTGGCATGTGAAACCCGCATGTGGAGCATTGGTTTGTGTGGGATGCTCAAGAAGCTTCCTTTCAGTCCTAGGCACTCAAAGGGCACTAAGCATAGAGTGTGAAAACTGAGTTTCCTTGAGAGCTGCTTGGAAGCCTGATGGTGTGTGAAGTTAGTGAGCCAAATGGAGTTGTTCTCCCACAAGAACCACTCGGCTGATTCTTCTTCAATATTCCCTTCACCAACATGCAGTTTTTCCTTGATTGAATTAGCTCTCACACCAATATTTGCGTCTAGAGCCTTTGCAATAAGGGCTATCTGAAAACGGCTTTGGCGCTGAAGTTGTCTGTGAATGTGGAGTTGGTGGCATGTGAAACCCGCATGTGGAGCATTGGTTTGTGTGGGATGCTCTACCAGGTTCGTTCCTAGAAAATGCACCCAAAGTGCATTAAGCATAGAGTGTGAAAACTGAGTTTCCTTGAGAGCTGCTTGGAAGCTTGATGGTGTGTGAAGTTAGTGATCCAAATGGAGTTGTTCTCCCACAAGAACCACTCGGCTGATTCTTCTTCAATATGCCCTTCACCAACAAGCAGTGTTTCCTTGATTGAAGTAGCTCTCACAACAATATTTGTGTCTAGAGCCTTTGCATTGAGGGCTATCTGAAAATGACTTTGGCACTTAAGTTGTCTGTGAATGTGGAGTTGGTGGCATTTGAAACCCCCACGTGGAGCATTGGTTTGTGTGTGACGCTCATGAAGGTTCATTCCTAGATAATGCACTCAAAGGGCATTAAGCATAGAGTGTGAAAACTGAGTTTCCTTGAGAGCTGCTTGGAAGCCTGATGGTGTGTGAAGTTAGTGAGCCAAATGGAGTTGTTCTCCCACAAGAACCACTCGACTGATTCTTCTTCAATATGCCCTTCACCAACAAGAAATGTTTCCTCGATTGAATTAGCTCTCACACCAATATTTGTGTCTAGATCCTTTGCATTGAGGGCTATCTGAAAACGGCTTTTGCGCTGAAGTTGTCTGTGAATGTGGAGTTGGTGGCATGTGAAACCCGCATGTGGAGCATTGGTTTCTGTGGGATGCTCTACCAGGTTCATTCCTAGATAATCCTCTCAAAGGGCACTAAGCATAGAGTGTGAAAACTGAGTTTCCTTGAGAGCTGCTTGGAAGCCTGATGGTGTGTGAAGTTAGTGAGCCAAATGGAGTTGTTCTGCCACAACAACCACTCGGCTGATTCTTCTTCAACATGCCCTTCACCAACATGCATTGTTTTATTGAATGAATTAGCTCTCACACGAATATTTGTGTCTAGAGCCTTTGCATTGAGGACTCTCTGAAAATGGCTTTGGCGCTGAAGTTGTCTGTGAATGTGGAGTTGGTGGCATGTAAAACCCGCATGTGGTTCATTGGTTAATGTGGGATATTCTAACAGGTGCATTTCTAGATAATGCACTCAAGGGCATTAAGCATAGAGTGTGAAAACTGATTTTTCTTGAGAGCTGCTTGGAAGCCTGATGGTGTGTGAAGTTAGTGAGCCAAATGGAGTTGTTCTCCCACAAGAACCACTCGGCTGATTCTTCTTCAATATGACCTTCACTAACATGCAGTGTTTCCTTGATTGAATTAGCTCTCACACCAATATTTGTGTCTAGAGCCTTGCATTGAGGGCTCTCTGAAAACGGCTTTGCCGCTGAAGTTGTCTGTGAATGTGGAGTTGGTGGCATGTGAAACCCGCATGTGGAGCATTGGTTTGTGTGGGATGCTCCACCAGGTTCATTCCTAGATAATGCACTCAAAGGCATTAAGCATAGAGTGTGAAAACTGAGTTTCCTTGAGAGCTGCTTGGAAGCCTGATGGTGTGTGAAGTTAGTGAGCCAAATGGAGTTGTTCTCCGACAAGAACCACTCGGCTGATTCTTCTTCAATTTCCCTTCACCAGCATGCAGTGTTTCCTTGATTGAATTAGCTCTCACACCAATATTTGTGTCTAGAGCCTTGGAGCTTAGGGCTATCTGAAAACGGATTACGAGCTGAAGTTGTCTGTGAATGTGGAGTTGGTGGCATGTAAAACCGGCATGTGGAGCTTTGGTTTATGCGGGATATTCCATCAGGTCCGTTTCTTGATAATGCACTCAAAGGCATTTAGCATGGAGTGTGAAAACTGAGTTTCCTTGAGAGCTGCTTGGAAGCCTGATGGTGTGTGAAGTTAGTGAGCCAAATGGAGTTGTTCTCCCACAAGAACCACTCGGCTGATTCTTCTTCAATATGCCCTTCACCAACATGCAGTGTTTCCTTGATTGAATTAGCTCTCACACCAACATTTGTGTCTAGAGCCTTTGCAATTAGGGCTATCTGAAAATGGCTAAGGCGGTGAAGTTGTCTGTGAAAGTGGAGTTGGTGGCATGTGAAACCCGCATGTGGAGCATTAGTGTGTGTGGGATGCTCTACCAGGTTCATTCCTAGATAATGCACTCAAAGGGCATTAAGCATAGAGTGTGAAAACTGAGTTTCCTAGAGAGCTGCTTGGAAGCCTGATGGTGTGTGAAGTTAGTGATCCATAAGTAGTTGTTCTCCCACAAGAACCACTCGGCTGATTCTTCTTCAATATGCCCTTCACCAACATGCAGTGTTTCCTTGATTGAATTAGCTCTCACACCAATATTTGCGTCTAGAGCCTTTGCATTGAAGGCTCTCTGAAAACAGCTTTGGCGCTGAAGTTGTCTGTGAATGTGGAGTTGGTGGCATGTAAAACCCGCATGTGGAGCATTGGTTAATGCGGGATATTCTACCAGGTCCATTTCTTGATAATGCACTCAAAGTCATTTAGCATAGAGTGTGAAAACTGAGTTTCCTGGAGAGCTGCTTGGAAGCCTGATGGTGTGTGAACTTAGCGAGCCAAATGGAGTTGTTCTCCCACAAGAACCACTCGGCTGATTCTTCTTCAATATGCCCTTCACCAACATGCAGTCTTTCCTTGATTGAATTAGCTCTCACACCAATATTTGAGTCTGGAGCCTTTGCATTGAGGGCTATCTGAAAACGGCTTATGCGCTGAAGTCGTCTTTGAATGTGGAGTTGGTGGCATGTGAAATCCGCATGTGGAGCATTGGTTTGTGTGGGATGCTCTACCAGGTTCCTTCCTAGATAATGCACTCAAAGGGCATTAAGCATGGAGTGTGAAAACTGAGTTTCCTTGAGAGCTGCTTGGAAGCCTGATGGTGTGTGAAGTTAGTGAGCCAAATTGAGTTGTTCTCCTTCAAGAACCACTCGGCTGATACTTCTTCAATATGCCCTTCACCAACATGCAGTGTTTCCTAAATTGAATCAGCTCTCACACAAATATTTGTGTCTAGAGCCTTTGCATTGAGGGCTATCTGAAAACGGCCTTTGCACAGAAGTTGTCTGTGAATGTGGAGTTGGTGGCATGTCAAACCCGCATGTGGAGCATTGGTTTATGCGGGATATTCCATCAGGTCCATTTCTTGATAATGCACTCAAAGGCAATAAGCATAGAGTGTGAAAACTGAGTTTCCTTGAGAGCTGCTTGGAAGCCTGATGGTGTGTGAAGTTAGGTAGTAAAATGGAGTTGCTCTCCCACAAGAACCACTCGGCTGATTCTTCTTCAATATTCCCTTCACCAACATGCAATGTTTCCTTCATTGAATTAGCTCTCACACCAATATTTGTGTCTAGAGCCTTTGCATTGAGGGCTATCTGAAAACGACTTTGGCGCTGAAGTTGTCTGTGAATGTGGAGTGGGTGGCATGTGAAACCCGCATGTGGAGCATTGGTTTGTGTGCGATGCTCTACCAGGTTCATTCCTAGATAATGCACTCCAAGGGCATTAAGCATAGAGTGTGAAAACTGAGTTTCCTTGAGAGCTGCTTGGAAGCCTGATGGTGTGTGAAGTTAGTGAGCCAAATGCAGTTGTTCTCCCACAAGAACCACTCGGCTGATTCTTCTTCAATATGCCCTTCACGAACATGCAGTGTTCCTTGATTGAATTATCTTTGACACCAATATTTGTGTCTAGAGCCTTTGCATTGAGGGCTATCTGAAAAAGGTTTGGCGCTGAAGTTGTCTGTGAATGTGGAGTTGGTGGCATGTAAAACCAGCATGTGGAGCATTGGTTAATGTGGGATATTCTACCAGGTCCATTTCTTGATAATGCACTCAAAAGGCATTAAGCAGAGAGTGTGAAAACTGATTTTTCTTGAGAGCTGCTTGGAAGCCTGATGGTGTGTGAAGTTAGTGAGCCTAAGGGAGTTGTTCTCCCACAAGAACCACTCGGCTGATTCTTCTTCAATATGCCCTTCACCAACATGCAGTGTTTCCTTGATTGAATTAGGTCTCACACTAACATATGTATCTATAGCCTTTGCATTGAGGGCTATCTGAAAACGGCTCTGGCGCTGAAGTTGTCTGTGAAAGTGGAGTTGGTCGCATGTGAAACCCGCATGTGGAGCATTAGTGTGTGTGGGATGCTCTACTAAGTTCATTCCTAAATAATGCACTCAAAGGGCATTAAGCATAGAGTGTGAAATCTGAGTTTTATACAGAGCTGTTTGGAAGCCTGATGGTGTGTGAAGTTAGTGAGCCAAATGCAGTTGTTCTCCCACAAGAACCACTCGGCTGATTCTTCTTCAATATGCCCTTCACCAGCATGCAGTGTTTCCTTGATTGAATTAGCTCTCACACCAATATTTGTGTCTAGAGCCTTTGCACTTAGGGCTATCTGAAAACGGCTTATGCGCTGAAGTTGTCTGTGAACGTGGAGTTTGTGGCATGTAAAACCCGCATGTGGAGGATTGGTTAATGCGGGATATTCTACCAGGTCGATTTCTTGATAATGCACTCAAAGGCATTTAGCATAGAGTGTGAAAACTGAGTTTCCTTGAGAGCTGCTTGAAAGCCTGATGGTGTGTGAAGTTAGTGAGCCAAATGCAGTTGTTCTCCCACAAGAACCACTCGGCTGATTCTTCTTCAATATGCCCTTCACTAACATGCAGTGTTTCCTTGATTGAATTAGCTCTCACACCACTATTTGCCCCTAGAGCCTTTGCATTGAGGGCTACCTGAAAACGGCTTTGGCGCTGAAGTTGTCTGTGAATGTGGAGTTGGTGGCATGTGAAACCCGCATGTGGAGCATTGGCTTGTGTGGGATGCTCATCAAGCTTCCTTTCCGTCCTAGGCACTCAAAGGGCATTAAGCATAGAATGTGAAAACTGAGTTTCCTTGAGAGCTGCTTGGAAGCCTGATGGTGTGTGAACTTAGTGAGCCAAATGGAGTTGTTCTCCCACAAGAACCACTCGGCTGATTCTTCTTCAATATGCCCTTCACCAACATGCAGTGTTTCCTTGATTGAATTAGCTCTCACACCAATATTTGTGTCTACAGCCTTTGCACTTAGGGCTATCTGAAAACGGCTTTGGCGCTGAAGTTGTCTGTGAATGTGGAGTTGGTGGCATGTGAAACCCGCATGTGGAGCATTGGTTTGTGTGGGATGCTCTACCAGGTTCATTCCTAGATAATGCTCTCAACGAGCATTAAGCATAGAGTGTGAAAACTGAGTTTCCAGGAGAGTTGCTTGGAGTCCTGATGGTGTGTGAAGTTAGCGAGCCAAATGGAGTTGTTCTCCCGCAAGAACCACTCGGCTGATTCTTCTTCAATATGCCCTTCACTAGCATGCACTGTTTCCTTGATTGAATTAGCTCTCACACCAATATTTGTGTCTAGAGCCTTTGCATTGAGGACTCTCTGAAAACGGCTTTGGCGCTGAAGTTGTCTGTGAATGTGGAGTTGGTGGCATGTGAAACCCGCATGTGGAGCATTGGTTTGTGTGGGATGCTCTACCAGGTTCATTCCTAGATAATGCACTCAAAGGGCATTAAGCATAGAGTGTGAAACTGAGTTTCCTTGAGAGCTGCTTGGAAGCCTGATGGTGTGTGAAGTTAGTGAGCCAAATGGAGTTGTTCTCCCACAACAACCACTCGGCTGATTCTTCTTCAATATGCCCTTCACCAACATGCAGTGTTTCCTTGATTGAATTAGTTCTCACACCAATATTTGCGCCTAGAGCCTTTTTCATTGAGGGCTATCTGAAAACGGCTTTGGCGTTGAAGTTGTCTGTGAATGTGGATTTGGTGGCATGTGAAACCCGCATGTGGAGCATTGGTTTGTGTGGGATGCTCATCAAGCTTCAGTTCAGTCCTAGGCACTCAAAGGGCATTAAGCATAGAGTGTGAAAACTGAGTTTCCTTGAGAGCTGCTTGGAAGCCTGATGGTGTGTGAACTTAGTGAGCCAAATGGAGTTGTTCTCCCACAACAACCACTCGGCTGATTCTTCTTCAATATGCCCTTCACCAACATGCAGTGTTTCCTTGATTGAATTAGCTCTCACACCAAATTTTGTGTCTAGAGTCTTTGCATTGAGGACTATCTGAAAATGGCTTAGGCGCTGAAGTTGTCTGTGAACGTGGAGTTGGTGGCATGTAAAACCCGCATGTGGAGCATTGGTTAATGTGGGATATTTTACCAGGTCCATTTCTTGATAATGCACTCAAAGGCATTAAGCATAGAGTGTGAAAACTGAGTTTCCTTGAGAGCTGCTTGGAAGCCTGATGGTGTGTGAAGTTAGTGAGCCAAATGGAGTTGTTCTCCCACAAGAACCACTCGGCTGATTCTTCTTCAATTTCCCTTCACTAACATGCAGTGTTTCCTTGATTGAAAGAGCTCTCACACCAGTAATTGTGTCTAGAGCCTTTGCATTGAGGGCTATCTGAAAACGGCTTTGGCGCTGAAGTTGTCTGTGAATGTGGATTTGGTGGCATGTGAAACCCGCATGTGGAGCATTGGTTTGTGTGGGATGCTCATCAAGCTTCAGTTCAGTCCTAGGCACTCAAAGGGCATTAAGCATAGAGTGTGAAAACTGAGTTTCCTTGAGAGCTGCTTGGAAGCCTGATGGTGTGTGAAGTTAGTGAGCCAAATGGAGTTTTCTCCCACAAGAACCACTCGGCTGATTCTTCTTCAATATGCCCTTCACCAACATGCAGTGTTTCCTTGATTGAATTAGCTCTCACACCAATATTTGTGTCTAGAACCTTTGCATTGAGGGCTATCTGAAAAGTTTTTTTCGCTGAAGTTGTCTGTGAATGTGGAGTTGGTGGCATGTGAAACCCGCATGTGGAGCATTGGTTTGTGTGGGATGCTCTACCAGGTTCATTCCTAGATAATGCTCCCAATGGGCATTAAGGATAGAGTGTGAAAACTGAGTTTCTTGAGAGCTGCTTGGAAGCCTGATGGTGTGTGAACTTTGTGAGCCAAATGGAGTTGTTCTCCCACAAGAACCACTCGGCTGATAATTCTTCAATATGCCCTTCACCTACATGTAATTTTTCCTTGATTGAATTATCTCTCACACCAATATTTGCGCCTAGAGCCTTTGCATTGAGGGCTACCTGAAAACGGCTTTGGCGCTGAAGTTGTCTGTGAATGTGGAGTTGGTGGCATGTGAAACCCGCATGTGGAGCATTGGTTTGTGTGGGATGCTCTACCAGGTTCATTCCTAGATAATGACTCAAAGGGCATTAAGCATAGAGTGTGAAAACTGAGTTTCCTTGAGAGCTGCTTGGAAGCCTGAGGGTGTGTGAAGTTAGTGAGTAAAATGGAGTTGTTCTCCCACAAGAACCACTCGGCTGATTCTTCTTCAATATGCCCTTCACCAACATGCAGTGTTTCCTTGATTGAATTAGCTCTCACACCAATATTTGTGTCTAGAGCCTTTACATTGAGGACTCTCTGAAAACGGCTTTGGCGCTGAAGTTGTCTGTGAATGTGGAGTTGGTGGCATGTGAAACCCGCATGTGGAGCATTGGTTTGTGTGGGATGCTCTACCAGGTTCATTCCTAGATAATGCACTCAAAGGGCATTAAGCATAGAGTGTGAAAACTGAGTTTCCTTGAGAGCTGCTTGGAAGCCTGATGGTGTGTGAAGTTAGTGAGCCAAATGGAGTTGTTCTCCCACAAGAACCACTCGGCTGATTCTTCGTCAACATGCCCTTCACCAACATGCTTTGTTTTATTGAATGAATTATCTCTCACACGAATATTTGTGTCTAGAGCCTTTGCATTGAGGACTCTCTGAAAATGGCTTTGGCGCTGAAGTTGTCTGTGAATGTGGAGTTGGTGGCATGTGAAACCCGCATGTGGAGCATTGGTTTGTGTGGGATGCTCTACCAGGTTCATTCCTAGATAATGCAATCAAAGGACATTAAGCATAGAGTGTGAAAACTGAGTTTCCTTGAGAGCTGCTTGGAAGCCTGATGGTGTGTGAAGTTAGTGAGCCAAATGGAGTTGTTCTCCCACGACAACCACTCGGCTGATTCTTCTTCAATATGCCCTTCACCAACATGCAGTGTTTCCTTGATTGAATTAGCTCTGACACCAATATTTGTGTCTAGAGCCTTTGCATTGAGGGCTATCTGAAAACGGCCTTTGCAGTGAAGTTGTCTTTGAATGTGGAGTTGGTGGCATGTGAAACCCGCATGTGGAGCATTGGTTTGTGTGGAATGCTCACCAACTTCCATTCAGACCTAGGCACTCAAAGGGCATTAAGCATAGAGTGTGAAAACTGAGTTTCCTTGAGAGCTGCTTGGAAGCCTGATGGTGTGTGAAGTTAGTGAGCCAAATGGAGTTGTTCTCCCACAAGAACCACTCGGCTGATTCTTCTTCAATTTCCCTTCACTAACATGCAGTGTTTCCTTGATTGAAAGAGCTCTCACACCAGTAATTGTGTCTAGAGCCTTTGCATTGAGGGCTATCTGAAAACGGCTTTGGCGCTGAAGTTGTCTGTGAATGTGGATTTGGTGGCATGTGAAACCCGCATGTGGAGCATTGGTTTGTGTGGGATGCTCATCAAGCTTCAGTTCAGTCCTAGGCACTCAAAGGGCATTAAGCATAGAGTGTGAAAACTGAGTTTCCTTGAGAGCTGCTTGGAAGCCTGATGGTGTGTGAAGTTAGTGAGCCAAATGGAGTTTTCTCCCACAAGAACCACTCGGCTGATTCTTCTTCAATATGCCCTTCACCAACATGCAGTGTTTCCTTGATTGAATTAGCTCTCACACCAATATTTGTGTCTAGAACCTTTGCATTGAGGGCTATCTGAAAAAGTTTTTTTCGCTGAAGTTGTCTGTGAATGTGGAGTTGGTGGCATGTGAAACCCGCATGTGGAGCATTGGTTTGTGTGGGATGCTCTACCAGGTTCATTCCTAGATAATGCTCCCAATGGGCATTAAGGATAGAGTGTGAAAACTGAGTTTCTTGAGAGCTGCTTGGAAGCCTGATGGTGTGTGAACTTTGTGAGCCAAATGGAGTTGTTCTCCCACAAGAACCACTCGGCTGATAATTCTTCAATATGCCCTTCACCTACATGTAATTTTTCCTTGATTGAATTATCTCTCACACCAATATTTGCGCCTAGAGCCTTTGCATTGAGGGCTACCTGAAAACGGCTTTGGCGCTGAAGTTGTCTGTGAATGTGGAGTTGGTGGCATGTGAAACCCGCATGTGGAGCATTGGTTTGTGTGGGATGCTCTACCAGGTTCATTCCTAGATAATGACTCAAAGGGCATTAAGCATAGAGTGTGAAAACTGAGTTTCCTTGAGAGCTGCTTGGAAGCCTGAGGGTGTGTGAAGTTAGTGAGTAAAATGGAGTTGTTCTCCCACAAGAACCACTCGGCTGATTCTTCTTCAATATGCCCTTCACCAACATGCAGTGTTTCCTTGATTGAATTAGCTCTCACACCAATATTTGTGTCTAGAGCCTTTACATTGAGGACTCTCTGAAAACGGCTTTGGCGCTGAAGTTGTCTGTGAATGTGGAGTTGGTGGCATGTGAAACCCGCATGTGGAGCATTGGTTTGTGTGGGATGCTCTACCAGGTTCATTCCTAGATAATGCACTCAAAGGGCATTAAGCATAGAGTGTGAAAACTGAGTTTCCTTGAGAGCTGCTTGGAAGCCTGATGGTGTGTGAAGTTAGTGAGCCAAATGGAGTTGTTCTCCCACAAGAACCACTCGGCTGATTCTTCGTCAACATGCCCTTCACCAACATGCTTTGTTTTATTGAATGAATTATCTCTCACACGAATATTTGTGTCTAGAGCCTTTGCATTGAGGACTCTCTGAAAATGGCTTTGGCGCTGAAGTTGTCTGTGAATGTGGAGTTGGTGGCATGTGAAACCCGCATGTGGAGCATTGGTTTGTGTGGGATGCTCTACCAGGTTCATTCCTAGATAATGCAATCAAAGGACATTAAGCATAGAGTGTGAAAACTGAGTTTCCTTGAGAGCTGCTTGGAAGCCTGATGGTGTGTGAAGTTAGTGAGCCAAATGGAGTTGTTCTCCCACGACAACCACTCGGCTGATTCTTCTTCAATATGCCCTTCACCAACATGCAGTGTTTCCTTGATTGAATTAGCTCTGACACCAATATTTGTGTCTAGAGCCTTTGCATTGAGGGCTATCTGAAAACGGCCTTTGCAGTGAAGTTGTCTTTGAATGTGGAGTTGGTGGCATGTGAAACCCGCATGTGGAGCATTGGTTTGTGTGGAATGCTCACCAACTTCCATTCAGACCTAGGCACTCAAAGGGCATTAAGCATAGAGTGTGAAAACTGAGTTTCCTTGAGAGCTGCTTGGAAGCCTGATGGTGTGTGAAGTTAGTGAGCCAAATGGAGTTGTTCTCCCACAAGAACCACTCGGCTGATTCTTCTTCAATATGCCCTTCACCTACATGTAGTTTTTCCTTGATTGAATTATCTCTCACACCAATATTTGCGCCTAGAGCCTTTGCATTGAGGGCTATCTGAAAACGGCTTTGGCGCTGAAGTTGTCTGTGAATGTGGAGTTGGTGGCATGTGAAACTCGCATGTGGAGCTTTGGTTTGTGTGGGATGCTCTACCAGGTTCATTCCTAGATAATGACTCAAAGGGCATTAAGCATAGAGTGTGAAAACTGAGTTTCCTTGAGAGCTGCTTGGAAGCATGATGGTGTGTGAAGTTAGTGAGCCAAATGGAGTTGTTCTCCCACAACAACCACTCGGCTGATTCTTCTTCAATATGCCCTTCACCAACATGCAGTGTTTCCTTAATTGAATTAGCTCTCACACCAATATTTGTGTCTAGAGCCTTTGCATTGAGGGCTATCTGAAAACGGGTTTGGCGCTGAAGTTGTTTGTGAATGTGGAGTTGGTGGCATGTGAAACCCGTATGTGGAGCCTTGGTTTGTGTGGGATGCTCTACCAGGTTCATTCCTAGATAATGCTCCCAACGGGCATTAAGCACAGAGTGTGAAAACTGAGTTTCCTTGAGAGCTGCTTGGAAGCCTGATGGTGTGTGAAGTTAGTGAGCCAAATGGAGTTGTTCTCCCACAACAACCACTCGGCTGATTCTTCTTCATTATGCCCTTCACTAACATGCAGGGTTTCCTTGATTGAATTAGCTCTCACACCAATATTTGTGTCTAGAGCCTTTGCATTGAGGGCTATCTGAAAACGGCCTTTGCACTGAAGTTGTCTGTGAATGTGGAGTTGGTGGCATGTGAAACCCGCATGTGGAGCATTGGTTTGTGTGGGATGCTCTACCATGTTCATTCCTAGATAATGTACTCAAAGGGCATTAAGCATAGAGTGTGAAAACTGAGTTTCCTTGAGAGCTGCTTGGAAGCTTGATGGTGTGTGAAGTTAGTGAGCCAAATGGCGTTGTTCTCCCACAAGAACCACTCGGCTGATTCTTCTTCAATATGCCCTTCACCAACATGCAGTGTTTCCTTGATTGAATTAGCTCTCACACCAACATTTGTGTCTAGAGCCTTTGCATTGAGGGCTATCTGAAAACGGCTTTGTCGCTGAAGTTGTCTGTGAATGTGGAGTTGGTGGCATGTGAAACCCGTATGTGGAGCATTGGTTTGTGTGGGATGCTCTACCAGGTTCATTCCTAGATAATGCACTCAAAGGGCATTAAGCATAGAGTGTGAAACCTGAGTTTCCTAGAGAGCTGCTTGGAAGCCTGATGGTGTGTGAAGTTAGTGAGCCAAATGGAGTTGTTCTCCCACAAGAACCACTCGGCTGATTCTTCTTCAATATGCCCTTCACCAACATGCAGTGATTTCTTGATTGAATTAGCTCTCACACCAATATTTACGTCTAGAGCCTTTGCACTTAGGGCTATCTGAAAACGGCTTAGGCGCTGAAGTTGTCTGTGAAAGTGGAGTTGGTGGCATGTGAAACCCGCATGTGGAGCATTGGTTTGTGTGGGATGCTCTACCAGGTTCATTCCTAGATAATGCTCTCAACGGGCATTAAGCATAGAGTGTGAAAACTGAGTTTCCTGGAGAGCTGCTTGGAAGCCTGATGGTGTGTGAACTTAGCGAGCCAAATGGAGTTGTTCTCCCACAAGAACCACTCGGCTGATTCTTCTTCAATATGACCTTCACTAACATGCAGTGTTTCCTTGATTGAATTAGCTCTCACACCAACATTTGTGTGTAGAGCCTTTGCAATTAGGGCTATCTGAAAATGGCTAAGGCGGTGAAGTTGTCTGTGAATGTGGAGTTGGTGGCATGTGAAACCCGCATGTGGAGCATTGGTTTGTGTGGGATGCTCTACCAGGTTCATTCCTAGATAATGCACTCAAAGGGCATTAAGCATAGAGTGTGAAAACTGAGTTTCCTTGAGAGCTGCTTGGAAGCCTGATGGTGTGTGAAGTTAGTGAGCCAAATGGAGTTGTTCTCCCACAAGAACCACTCGGCTGATTCTTCTTCAACATGCCCTTCACCAACATGCATTGTTTTATTGAATGAATTAGCTCTCACACGAATATTTGTGTCTAGAGCCTTTGCATTGAGGACTATCTGAAAAAGTTTTTGGCGCTGAAGTTGTCTGTGAATGTGGAGTTGGTGGCATGTGAAACCCGCATGTGGAGCATTGGTTTGTGTGGGATGCTCTACCAGGTTCATTCCTAGATAATGCACTCAAAGGACATTAAGCATAGAGTGTGAAAACTGAGTTTCCTTGAGAGCTGCTTGGAAGCATGATGGTGTGTGAAGTTAGTGAGCCAAATGGAGTTGTTCTCCCACAACAACCACTCGGCTGATTCTTCTTCAATATGCCCTTCACCTACATGTAGTGTTTCCTTGATTGAATTATCTCTCACACCAATATTTGCGCCGAGAGCCTTTGCATTGAGGACTCTCTGAAAAAGTTT